>NC_139679.1:89227966-95195466 GCF_964106915.1 Podarcis gaigeae
CGTCGTCTTCTCCTCAGTGATCCATGCTCATTAAAATTTCATAGGAGGCTTTATGTGCTTTGGCTGAAAACAGCATCCGGTCAATGTGAGTTAGATGCGGGGATGGGGGGGATGGGGGATGAACTGGTGACGGACTGACAGATCTGGAGTGGTAAGCATTTATGCAATGAATGACCTTTCTAGGGACAGCTCAGAAGGGAATTTACTATTCAGCCTTTGAATTTTTTATGCCTTGCGACACAGCCCGTGTGGAAGAGAATTATAAGGAAAAGCTGGAAACATCATCCCACGTTCATTGGATTCCTCCATCTTGACTTAACAAGGAGTGGGGAATCTGTGTCCCTCCAGATGATGTTAGACTTCCACCTTCCATCAGCCCCAGTCAACATGGCCAATGGTCAGGGAAGATGGAAGCTGTGGCCCAGCAACCTCTAGATCAGGGCTGGGGAAATGTTGTCCCTCCAGATATTTCTGAGCCACAACTCCCATCGTTGGCTGCCCTGGCTGGGACTAATGAGAGTTGTGTAGGGATGTGTATAGATGCTAAGAAAGGATATATTTGTTAGATATTATCCTTTCTTCCTTGTGTTTGTGAGTTCAACAGAGGGCATCCTTTTGCAGCTTACCGTAAATGGAAGCTTAGATATGCTAGTTTTAACCTTTTTAGTTTAATTAATTTAGAATTCTTGAAGGCAGACTGGATTCTCTTGGTATTTTCCCCGATTCTTCCCCTTAAATCAACAATCACACACACAGTCTTGTAAAAGGTAAAAATAACATTTACTCACTCAGCGTTTCTGTTGCAGAATATCAGATACAGCAGCTTTGTTCAGGTGGGTTTAAAATCATAATTCAGTTACAAAGACATGCTTAAGTCTAGCTTAAAATAGAGTCTGAGCACTGGAGCTCAGACAGAACAGATTGTTCTTCATATTTCTGGCTTGGTGATGAGATGAAGAGGCAAAAGTGCAAAGAGCAGAGAGGAAGTACTCAGACAGGTGAGGAGATTATATGTGGCTACGCCCTCCCTCTGTCAGGGCACAGTGGGAGTGGCTCTCTCACAATCTTACAGAGAAACTCTGTGAGCTTCAGCTTCTATCATGTGCCAATCTAGCAAACATGGAACGTTGGTTTGACTGCCCTTTGAATATTCCACAAGTTGGGGTTCCACAACATTTGGAGGGCCAAAGGTTCCCCAGCCCTGATCTAGAGTGACCTAGGTTCTTCACCCCTGCCTTAGCCTTTGCTGCCTGAGAATTGTGGCCACCAAGGTACGACCTCCCTCCCTTTGATAGTACTCAGCATCCCTTCCCCACTCACCCTGTATCTGCAAGGATACATCCCTGGGTCAATATTTAACAATGAATTGAATGCTGTGTGTCCAAGATGATTATGGACATGGTTCCATACCCATGTAAACAACTTGCTCAGACCAATTAATGACACTACACCTGCTTTAGCTTTTCATCATCCAAATGTAGCACTTATGATGCAGGCAAACATAGCTTGCAGCATGCCATAAATCCGCCTAGGCAAAGAAGTAAGGTTGTTGGGAAATGGCTTTAGTGATGTGTGAAAGATCAACTGTAAATGCTCTACAGGAGCTTTTGTCATCAGTGTCAGATTTCACATGGAAGAAAGTCAATAATAGACTTTGCACTCTGAAGCAGGTGGGGGCTGGAATTCCCTGTGGCTTTGGGGAACCTGACAGGGTACCCTTGGTGATTTTTTAAAGGCTGGTGGTCAACCTGTGTGAAGAAAATGCCCTTAACTTTAGTATTGTTAGCCACCTTAAACACAGTGGAGAAAGGTAGGATCAAATTGCTGTTCGAAGTACTGTCATTTTTAAATACTGATTAGAAGTTCAGTAAGCCCAATAGGACTTAAACTTTTAATGTAAACCAAAAGCTTGAGCACAATAATCCAGAAGATAAAAGGTTTGCCAAGGTTCCATAGAAATCGATAAAATCTGAAGAACTTAAGTGTGTACTTAAGTCTCATCGATTTCATCAAGTATGCCAAAGGCTTCTTTTTTTTAAAAAAAAGCATTATTTTGGGAGTAATGAATGTTTTTATAATGCCTCAATTGTGTTATACCATCCTATAACAATAGTATTTAAAGGGGAGTGTATCCAAAATTCATAAATACATAGTAGATGGGCAGCATATGCTTTTTATGCATGGGTATCTGCACTTTAGTACATCTCTCAAAACAATCCCTTAAGAAACCACTCCCCACCTGGATACTTATGGGATAGTTTTTGAATAGTGTAGCAATGTAATTGTCCTTCCATGAGCACTGCAATGTTGTGGAAATAGACTATGGTGATGAAAGTCAAAAGCAAGAACACCTGCTGAATCTCTGCTGGAAGAGCATTGCACACAGCATGGGGCAGGGGACTCCAAATGTTGGCTTTTTGCTGAGGTCGGCTGGCTCCTCCTTATATCCCAGTGACAAGCTGGGATATAAATGCTTAAGTTTCCTTCAGCATTCTTCTAAGAAACAACCCACTGCATTTCCCATTCCAGCAATCACCTATTTCTGTATAACTCTTTAACAGAGCACTCAAATTCCTTCAAGGCTGTATTTGAACAAGGTTGTATTTGGACACTGAACGTTGTATGTTTACAATTTCCAGCAGAAATAAAAATAGGTACTGTGTTTACTAGCTATATAGTGAGCAAAGCGGGCTGTTTACAACCTAAGGGTACAATCCAGCAGGATGCTTTCCCGAGCAAGCCCTATTAAAATGAGCAGGAGCTCTGCAAAAGCATAAATCATGACCGTAAAGCTACTATTTCTGCAGATACAGCTGGCAACGGTACCTATTCTGGTTTTAAGCCCTATGCTTACTACAGAATAAAGACCTTCTGTACAATTCACAGCTTTCACTAGAAACAGTGGATCTGTCAATACTCCAAGTGGACAGGAACTGGCAGGTTTGTGATACAAGTAAAATACTTCATCCCTCAACTTAGAATTCTGGAATAACATTTCCAATCCTTTACATTGCTGCTTGTCTCTTCATGTGTCAGAACGGAACCATAGGAATTATGGCAGGAGCCAGGAGTAGAGTCAGGAACGGTTAGAGCCAGAGACCAAGCAAAAGGCTGGAACAAGCCAGAGTCAGTAAAGATGCCCAACGTCCAAGCCATGGCAGGAAGTTTTTATAGCTTTTCCTGTTGAGGTGAACCAATGGCCACCCTAGGTGGGTGGAGACACTTCAAGACCAGGGAACCCTTTGCCAATTAGGCAGATATCCCAACCTATAATTCTGAGGGCTCACCTAAAAAAGGCAATTGTGCACCAGGCTATGGGTCCCTTACTCTAGCTTTGGTAGCTCCAGAACTATTAGGGTCTCTTCAGACTAAGGAGCCATTTCTTTTCCAAGGCTTTGAAAGAACCCTGGGCTTGATGATTACCAGATGTCTACGCCTCATGTCTCAAGAAAGACTCCCTGGTTAACTTAGGACATTTGCTCATTTTCCTAATTAATGCTTATCAACAGTTTCAAAAATACCTGCCATTTCACTATCAAAAATAATATTGTCTCCCTATAGTGACAACGCTTCACAATGAGTTCTCTTTCTGGAAGGACAATAATCATCACTTCTTTTTCCTCTCAGAGTTTCATATGTAATAATGCAGAGCAGTGGGATTGAGATGTAAGGTGCAATACCATGTGAGTTTTTCCTCTGTGTTAAAAGAGGGGGGGGATTCTATCCGATAAGTTTTCTCTGAATACGAAGGCGGTAAAACAATAATTATGAAATATAATTGCTGTTCCTAAGTGTGAGATTTGCATAGTGATATGCAGTCAACATTCTGGGAGGGCTTGATAAATAAGTATCAATAAATATCAATTACTGATACCTCCCATCTTTAAGCTAATTTGCAAAGCAAGAGGAATTCATTTGCTCTACTATGCAAAATGATAGCAGGATTTATGCTACTGTCTGCTGCACTAGTAGCGTACCCAGTAAATGAAAAACATTTGCAGCCTGAATTATGGCAGAGTTTATTGAAGCAACCCTGCATAACAGATGCTCCTGTGCAAAGCATCCTTATGAAATGATCCTTTTGGAAGATGTTGAGGCTGGAAGAAGAATAGCTCAGAGTTTTTGTTTAAAAGTTTTTAGCCTCTCCAGAGACACTCCAGAGAAGAAATTTCCATTTTCAACCCTAAACATTTTTGCTGGCATATTTGCCTCTAGTGCCAGCATATGATCAGGTTTCATACTACTGCACAGGTGGAGCTGTTCGTGCATCCCATGTTAAATATTTCAGTACTGGTGCAGCAGATCTTTGGATTATGTTAAGGAGCAGCAACTGAAGGTGATGGAAGAAACGCTGAGAACTGGAAAACCAAAACCAAAATGTTGGATTTGGTCAAGAACATGTGAATCCCTGCTCGTCTGACTGGATGGGCTTTGGTAAGACATCTCTCAGCCTAACCTACAAAGGTTAGGTACAATGTGACATCCTAAACCCAAATGAAATAACAACAATTAAATAATCAGTTTCTTGAAGCAGTTAGAGGACCTTATATGTGAACTAAATAATGATAATGATAGCTTTTAAACACTGCTGTGCTAAGCAACCATTCTGTCAGTGTGTGGATTTCCATTTGCACAACACGACACCCCCTGCCCTTCAGCATGTAACCCTTACACTTCCCAAATCTGCTCTAGGGGGTTGAGGAAAACCGAGAACAAATTTAAAGGGTGCATGTGGAGAGGACAGGGAGACAAAATTCTATTGCACAAGTGAAAATCATTGCACTGATGGGATGGCTACTTTACTTACTTACTTACTTACTTACTTACTTATTTTTATCTCTCCCTCCTTCCCCAAAGAGCCAATGTATTTAGTGCGCCACGGGATTCAAGCCAATGGCCTAGAGAGTGGACTAGTGATTTCCACCCCTCCCCCAAAGTTTGCTTGTACTTTCATTAAAGCTTCTTTGTCTTATTTCAAGGCTCATGGCCAAATGCCTGAAGCCCTGACTGCTGTCCTTCATGGCATTCAGCTATATCTCCACAGCATAAACACATCCATATATCAAAGCAAGCGTTATGAAAACTGAAGTCAGCACTGATGCAACAAATTGCTACTTGCTCTGATTGCCAAAGCTGCTACCTTCGTTAGAGAGCCCTCACATTCTTCTGACCTTCCTCTTGCTCATGTATGGTGATAACAGTTCACACCTGCAGAGGAAGACAAACTCAGAATGGTATGTATGTCAAATAAGGGGAAATTATCAGAGAACACCAGGATGAAGTATTCAAGGATTCCATGTTTTTCATCTGTAGATGCACACTTTTTCAAAGATGAAGTTTGCTAAAATTCTATAAAATGCAGAACTGAACTAAAATATAACCAATGGCTAAAATAATAATGGATAATAATAATAATAATAATGGCTTTTCAGATTATTACTTCATTCTCTAAGGAAGATTTTGACAAAATTCAGGAAGGGTGGTTTGCTTCTTAGTTGGACAGTCTGATGCTACCAGGTTGAGGAGGGTGGTATGACTTAATGTCATAATTTGGAGAGTAGAGCTGCCAGTTTCCTTGCTTTAGGAGATATGCTGCATTTACTCACCCTGTGTGGGGTAAATTAGCCTCATATAACCAACATGCTTAATTCTAATTAATGCAGGGAGGGGTTAAGACCATAGAGTAAGCTGTCCTGTCATGCTTAGCTAGGTCACACACCCTCACATTGGGAACAAGGGATACCAAACTCTTTGTTTTCTCTCTCCTTCTACCATGTGAACTCGACCACTAAAGGAGGTCTCAGCTGGATGCTCCAAGCTTAGACCATGTCGCTTAAGCAAGCCATCTTTGTGTTTCTTTACAAATAATTCGGAAATATTTACTAAGTGCAAGAGCATTATCTCCTCCTGTGGTTTCCAGCAACTGGTATTCAGAAACAGGGATGGGGAATCTAGGAATCTTCCGATGTTGGTGTAGTCCACCTTCCATCATCTATGGCTCGGGCTGATGGAAGTTTTAGTCCAACAACACCTGGAAGGGCACAAGTTCTCAATCTCTGCTCTACAGAATTAGTGATTTGTACCCAATCCCTCCCCCCCCCCCAAAGGCCTCTCTATCAATATTACTGACTAGAGGCAGATAAAAAGGGTGTTGGGTTATGGGGGGATTTTTTAAGCTTCATGATGTGACAATCCTTATTCCCCTTCAACCAACAATTCTAGCAGAACGCCTTGGGAGGGCAGCACTTGGATAATAAACCTCCCCTTCATGTCTCCCTCTCTGGCTTTCCTTCTGCCTGACTGCAAGGAACCTGCTATCTAGCAGAGGGAACATTAGCAACACAAAGGGAAGACAGGGCTAATAGGGCTCAATGAAATGGTTAGTGCAACCCTTGCTGTGATTTCTGGATCACTGTGGAATACCAGACCAGGAATCCCAGCACTTACTGAGCCCACGTAGCGTGAAGGCAATCAAATTTCATGTTTAATGCTTACACTTCTATGGCTAATGATAAATGTGGTATAGCCAGCTGAAGTTCCTGATTACAGCTTTTCCTGCTATTCCTGTCTATTAGAATAATGGAATCATAGAATTGTAAAATTCAAAGGTGCCCCAAGAGCCATCTACACCAATCCCTGGCAATGCAGGAAGCACAACTAAGGAATCCCTTACAGATGGCTATCCAAACTCTGTATAGAAACCTCCACCACCTCCTGAGGGAGTCCATTCCACTGTCTAACAGCTCTTATAGCCAGAAGGTTCTTACTAATGTTTAGTCGGATTTGCCTTTCTTGTAACTTGAATCCATTGGTTTGGGTCCTACCTTCCAGAGTAGCAGAAAACAAGCTTTCTCCATCTTCCATGCGACAGCCCTTTAGATAGTTGAGGTACTTCTCAGTCTTCTCTTCTCCAGGCTAAACATATTCAGCTCCCTCAAACATTCCTCATAAAGCTTGGTTTCCAGATCCTTTAACTTCTTGTTCCAGCTTATCAATCAACTGTGGTGCCCAGAACTGGATCCAGTGCTTCAGGTAGGGAAGTACTATTTTAATCTCTATCCCTATCGTCTCATTTTCCTTCTAGTCAAGGTATTTTGACTGGTGCCTGCTTTTGGGCAGGAAATGTCGACCTAAATGCCTTGAACTTCTGTGATTTCTTTGCACCACATTTTCTTCATTTCCATTTGGGTGGCCAACCTTTCTCTGTATTCATTCCTTTGGTAACAACTGGCATACCCAACAACCACTTCCTCATTACCCCAGGTGTGAAGCAACAAGAAGCTTCTGGCCAATTAAACAGCCTGTTGTCACTTAAACGTTGGCTGTAATAACTTTGACAGTTATTTAGATTATCAGTTTTTATTAGGTTGTTGGTGGGATTTTTGTTTGTGGCGAATATCCAAATTATAAAGTCTCCTATTTAATATGCCAGCTAATAACTGCAAGTGTTATGGAAGGAGAAGAAAATAAAATCAAGCTGATGGTGATTTTTATTGCCTCCCCTGTCATATGTGTGGCTAACATAAATCACCCAAAATAAAGGCTTTAATTCCACGTTAGTGCACGCAGCAGTTTATTGCCATTGGTTAAGCTTTGCAAAAGTGCTGCAGTATTTCAGAGCCAGCTACAAGGGAGGAAGTGCTGAGCGCAGGCGGTTTGCAAGGAGTGATAATAGGATAATAAATTACTGCAAGGTAGGGACAAACTCTCAGCTCCCCAGACTTATTGCTCTTATTTATGCAGCAACAATCTCTTAATACATACATTAATAACTTGTCAACAATGCCAGAGCTACTCCTGCAATGGTTGTTGACACAGAAGTCTCTATTCATTTTTGAATGAATGGGGTTTCTGAGTGTTGGAACCAGTCGGGAAGGCAGCAATGTTCACTGTCTGCTTGTGTTTGTCCATGGAGGCAGCAATGGGTGGTGCAGGCTGAGCAGGTAGCCTAAGCATGACAAATAGGAGGTGCCTGTGGTCTAGCCATGGTGCCAGCAACTTTATCCATAGAATCTGTTACGTACTCTGACTCAGTTCCACAGCCTGCAACTTTTGTGCCACATCACACATTTTTCTCATTGAAAACCCTCTTCTGCTGCAGAGCAGCATTCTGTGCTGCCTGCTTCCTGTGCTTTTCACCCCCATCCTTCCTTCCATTGTCTAATCCAAACCGTTTTCTTTTTTTTGTTTTGCTCATCTTTGTCCTTTCTAAGTTGCAGGAACTAGAGAGGAACAATACAATTTCTCTACCATGTACAGTGCCCGGCACACTGGTAATTCTACAATAAATGTCAGAAGTCAGGAATGAACTCCAGGTGAGCTATTTGAAGGGCTCAAGAGTTGGGGGGGCAAATTAAGAGACCATGCTGAGGGGCTAAGGCCAAGTGATTGTGCTGGAGGGCAGGTAGCGAGGAGACAGAAAACAAACAGAAACCAACCAGCGCCAGAAATTCTATGGTTGTTCAGGCAAAAACACCACCCACAAAGAAAACCTTATATATACCTTCATGCCTGGGAAGGCCAAAAACCAGTCTTCAGGTGGTGATGTGGAAGAACTGGGTGTCTCTCATTTTGCCCATCTCCACCTCTCCTGCCAAGTTTCTTATGACAATACCGTAATTCAATGCTGAGAAAATCTCTTTCCTGCACTCCTCCTTTCGGCGCTCTAAGCAAACTCACAAGACTGTGAGTGCCCGTCCATTTCTCTCTAAGCGTGTTCCCATCACCTCCTGGCAAACAGAAGGGGAAGAAATGGAAGCAGTGGCAGATTTTACCTTCTTGGGCTCCATGATCATGGCAGATAGTGACAGCAGTCACAAAATTAAAAGACTCCTGCTTCTTGGGGGGAAAGTGATGATAAACCTAGACAGCATCTCAAAAAGCAGAGACATCACCTTGCCAACAAGGTCCATATAGTTAAAGCTATGGTTTTCCCAGTAGTGATGTATGGAAGTGAGAGCTGGACCATAAAGAAGGCTGATCGCTGAAGAATTGATGCTTTTGAATTATGGTGCTGGAGGAGACTCTTGAGAGTCCCCTGGACTGCAAGAAGATCAAACCTATCCATTCTGAAGGAAATCAGCCCTGAGTGCTCACTGGAAGGACAGATCCTGAAGCTGAGGCTCCAATACTTTGGCCACCTCATAAGAAGAGAAGACTCCCTGGAAAAGACCCTGATGTTGGGAAAGTTTGAGGGCACAAGGAGAAGGGGATGACAGAAGATGAGATGGTTGGACAGTGTTCTCAAAGCTACAAACATGAGTTTGACCAAACTGCGGGAGGCAGTGGAAGACAGGAGTGCCTGGCATGCTCTGGTCCATGGGGTCACGAAGAGTCGGACATGACTAATCAACTAAACAACAAAGGTAACTCAACAAAGCAGACTGACCCACAAACTGGCCCAGACTTCTTCAGTGCTCTCTCTATTTGTGATGTGGGTTATTCTTCCAGTTCATTTCAGTAAATACGCTGCCTTGCATGTCTTCCGATCCTGCCAAAAGATAATTTACATGGCACTCTAGCAGGGGGTGCTAATTAAACTGCATCTCTCATTCGGAAGACAGAAACTCCCAATGAGGCAATTGTGTTTAAGAGGCGGGGGGGAAATACATTACAACAGATCAATAAGGAAAATGCTCTCATTTTCTGCCAAGTTTGCTGCTTTTACATTCCTTGTCTGAACTTGTCATTCTGGCGCCCCAGGATAAAGAATGAGAGACATGCAAAATACAAATAAAATTTAAAAAAAAACCCTTACACTCTGCTAAGAGGCAAATGTGGGCATTGTAGATTGGACAGCTAACAGACACTCAGGAAGTCTGCTTTATATGAGAAAGTCTCTCTCTCTGTTTTCCCTATGCAGCAGGTCATGAGGAACTGAGTGAAACAAGGCCTGCAGGTTTTTAAACTCTCTAACCAGCAGTGTGGGCCAATACTCCTGCAACCTGACAGGACATGTACCATCTTTAGCCTCAATATCATGTCCATGCTCTGCAGCCAATCCAATTCTACCTTCTACTAAAGTGCATTCAATGCAGTAACCAGTAATCAAATTAGCTAAACAAATGTTTCTGGAAACCCAAGAAAGTACTGATTCTTTCTTCTTAATTTCCTCAATATTAAGTGCAAAGTCTACTACAGACTTCACTCTGAAATGTTAATCCTAGTTCTGTAGTCGGCTCTATCCCATTGCAGATGTCTCTTTAAGACTACCTGTGGTATCTGTTAACTGTTGCTTCAAGAGATCAGTTAGCTCATTCATTACGAACACTAGACAACATTGTGCTTCTTAAAAGCTAGTAACATCACCTGCTGTGGTAAGACCATAAATAGGAGGAGATATCTACTACAGTAAGGTCGCAACTTGTGCGCATTTAACCTGTGTGTATTCAGCTTTATGTGCATGGCATTATTATTATTATTATTATTATTATTATTATTATTATTATTATTATAAAATTAAAAGGAGGAAAGTGTGGCCATCTCCAAGCACTGACTACACTGGCTGTAGCTGATGTTGTGGGATAAGCAGCCTCGTATAGCCAACATGCTTAAGTCTAATTAATGCGTGAAGGGGTTAATACCATAGAATAAGCTGTCCTGCCAGGCTTAGCTAAATCCACTTCCCCTCACCTTGTGGGAAACTAGGTAAACAAGCTTTTGTTCTCCTTTCAGTCTACCTGAGAAATACCTTGAGCTTCTCAGGTAGACTGAAAGGAGAACGGTTTGAGCTGGTTGCTCCAGTTTGTTATGTGTATGTGATCAGTAATAGACAAAATTCCCTGGAAGAAAACTTGCTCATCACTACCAATCTTCTCCAGCAATGTTCAACCACAGAAGTTGGATGTCACACAGAGGTAAGGCACACTCTCCATTCTCGTGGGACAATGACAAGGCCTAATAAACCTTTCTAGTACATCATGGGAACTGCAGTCTAGAACAAGCACCGAGGTTCTGCCATAAATGCAGGAAGAGTTCCCTTAAGTTTGAATGTTCAAAACCCATTGCTTGATGTGTTTAATTAGAAAAACATATCATTGTTGACTTTTATTAATGATTGGAAACTCTTTTTTGCATGAAAAAGAAAATGAGCTTTTGATATCTGGATTTGAAGACTAAAAAAAGGTTGATTTATAGAAAGTAGAAGAGTTGGATGTTCTTGTGGAGTAAGAGTTTTGCTTTTCAACCTTTTCTTTATTTTTATGCTTAAAAATGCTTGGTACTTGATTTTGACTTCTGTATGTTGTTTTTTGTTTGTTTCTCAAGCTTTAATAAAAATAGTTTTTTTAAAAAAAACACCACTGATCTATTCTGTTCAAAAAGCTAATTTATCCTGACGCTGCTATGAGCTGCAATGGTTCTGAGAATGCAGAAGCAGTGAGGCTACAAACCTCTAGCACTGTTCCCTCCCCCAGCAGTACAGATGTGTGAATAAAAGTGAAAATATTGCTTCCGGTTTGGATCGCTAGCAGTGTGGGAGCGCGGAGAAACCTCTCCGTCCTGCATGGGGTCTTTGAGGGGCAACGCACAGGCACTGCGACCCCAAAATCTCGAGGGGGTCCCCCTCGAGGGAAGCGCAGCCAGCAGCGTCTGAGTGGTCCAGAAACTCCTTCGGGTTTTTTCTATTTTTGGAGAAGACCTGGGAGCGACGGGAGCGAGGGACGCATTCCGGTAAGCTCTGCGAACCCCATGCGGAAATGCCTCCAATAACCCACTGAAAAAGGCGACAAACCTCTGCAATTCTAACACCTGATGCCCTTGGTGTTGTGTGATAAATGAAGGGACCGAAAATTGAGATATAAAACCAGGGAGCGAAGGATGTCAGTAGATTAAAATAAAAGAGCCCGACCTGCTCTTTCGGATCTAAGATGGCGCTGAGACCAAAATCGCAAGAGTGAAACAAAGAGATCGTTACTCACCCGCTGTAGCAACGGAGAGTGAAAGTCCCCGTCAGCAGCGCGGCGGGGCAGAGAAATAAAATTGGAAGAAAGTAACCAAGTAAAAAAGAACCCTTAGAGACTTTGTATCACTTTTGGGTGAGCGAGAAAGAACTAGAGGAGGATTTAAAGGGTTCTAGCCAGAAGCGGAAGATTAACAGGGGGAGAGGGAAGAACAGAACAAAGAGGAAAGCATAAAGTATAGTTGGAGCTGAAGAAACAAACGCCCTCCCCCCCTCTTCGGATCGGATGGCGATCTAATTTCGAGCCTCCCTTTCTGACCTTTCTGGACTCCCCAGATTCGGCTTTTTTGCCTACTTGTTATTAAAAACGGGAGGAGCTTTTGTATAAGATCCGTGTACAAACGGCCCGCTAGTACCTACCTCCTCTTGGTAACAACCCAGTTGGACTTTGTATACCCTCGCCGGCTTTATAGAGGACTCAGTTAGATGTTTGGGTGAAACCCGCGGTTGCAACACCGCCAGGATTTGATCTATTTAGGAGTGGAAACCTCACAGAGTGGAAACCTCACAGAGACTTCGCCCTCGTTTTTTTCCTCTTTCTGTTGGATGTTGGATGAACAATAGACATGATTCGAAAGCCCCAGTAGAGAAGTGCAAAGCTAGGAAGCTGGAACTTGGTCCAGATCCCCTCTCTCCTTTGTGGATTGTTACTTGTGGACTATTTGTGGATTATTTTTGGTTAACAGAGAGAACTTGGGAAATCATTTTTTGCTTTTCGACTCTCATCCCCTTTGGAACTGCATTTTTTTTTGTTCCCCTCCTGCTCTCCCTTGTTTTTTGCCCTTTCTTTTGTCTTCCCCTACCCTACCCTCCCGTTCCTCTGTCATCCCCTCCCCTCCCGCTGCCCCGCCTCCTCCCTGTCTTACTCCGAACAGGAATAGCAGCCAGAAAGGCCTCTGAATAAAGTTTCCATTACGCGGAAGTGGATTAGGCCAAGTAAGTGGCTGAAGAATAACTAAAGGAAGGAGAAATAAACTTTTATAATTTTAGAAAACTGGATAAATAGAACAACATAACAAAACTTGGTAATTGAACAACATATAGTTCTACATCTAATCTCTATAGTTTCCCACTTAATTTGTATAAATTCGTCGTCTACCCCCCGTTCCTTTCCCTCCGCTTGCTCCTGTGTTTTTCATCCCTTACCCCTCTGGCCTCTCTCCTTCAAAGACAGTATCCTTAATATTTCTTGAATATCTAAGTGTAATAACTTCTCAAGGTGGGGACAGTACACTCTTATACTGTGTAAATGGTCAATAAGTTGTGATTTTGCCTGCTTAGCGGAATTTAGACGAGAAATAGAAGAGACTGTAATAAGGGAGTGCAAAATATTGGACTCCAAACAAAGCAGTCTCATTCTGACTTAACAGGATAGACCAACCACGGTGTCTCAATCCGGTTTAAAGATAGACTAACAAATTATTTGTTGAAACAATTAAGATCACATAAGATTGTGCGCCCTCTAGGGGAGAGTCTTAAGAAGTTAAATTAAGTTTTGTTTAGATTTAAAGAAAGAGGGTATGGCGGGCAAGGACGGGAAGAAGTCAGTGGGAACACCACTAGAGAGGAGAACTTCACGACAGGAGGAAATTAGAGATTTAGATGTATTATGGATGAAAATAAAAGAAGAATTTAAACAGAACGAAATCCACATAGAGAAAAAATTAGGAGAGATGCAGGAATTGATCGATAAAAAAATAGAGGGTGTGGTAGGAGAATTGTCAAACAAGATAAAAGACTTAACGACCCGAACAAAGTCCCTAGAAGACTCAAATAAAAAAATACAAAGAGAGATGAGAGATCAGAGAAAGGAAGCTGAGAAAACAAAGGAGAACTTTGGAGAATTAAGTAAGACCCAGGACCAAGTCTTGGACAATTTAGCACTGATGGAAATGAAACAAAAACAGCTAAATCTAAAATTTAGAGGAGTAGGGGAAGAAATTAACGAAGATATTAAAGGAAAAATGATCAAAGAACTGGCGAAGTGGTTAACCTTGAAAGAAGAAGAAGTTGCCCAAACAATAGAAAACGCCTTCAGAATAAAAATAAGACCCAAACAAAACAAATTGAAAAAAGTTCCAGGAGACTGCTTGGTGATTTTTAAATCGATAGAGATGAGAAACATAATTTTGAGAGAGAGCTACCAGAAAAAACTAGTAATCGATGGAAAACCAATCATCATCTTCAAAGAAATACCGATTAGGCTTCTGCGCAAGAGAGAAGGCTACAAACAATTAGTTAACATTCTAAAAAAAAAAATGGAATACAACATAGATGGGAATTCCCAGAAGGGATTTCCTTTTTCTATAAAGAAAAAAGATTTAAGATTACAGAAAGTCAGGAAGTCAGTAAATTTCTACGTAGATATGAGAAAGACTTTGGGAGGATGGAGGATAGAGGTGGGGGGAGAGGTGGGACGAGGGAGGAAAGGGGTGGTGTGGGATCAGGGGAGAAGGGGGGTGAGAGGGGACCGGAGGGAGGGGATGAAGGGAAGGGGGAGGGGGGTGTGACAGGGGAGGAAGAAGAAGGTGAGGAAGAAGAAGAAACAGAAAGCGAAACTACCCGAATTTAAATCGGTAAAACTCAAATTAGTAGACTACTGACTTATCACTAGACAAAAGCAATAATGAATCTTAAAATTTTAACATGGAATGTAAATGGCTTGAATGACAAAACCAAAAGGAATAAAATTGTAAATGTTTTGAAAAAGAAAAAATTGGATGTAATCTGTATGCAAGAGACTCATGTAGCCAAGAAGCACAAACACGTCTTGTCAAGTAAGAACCTAGGAACAGAATTTATAAGCTCTACGGCAGAGGGGAAAAAAGTAGTAGTAACATATGTTAATGAAAAATGGGAACCTAAACTGATTTACAAAGACGAAGAAGGAAGGATACTGGGAGTACAAATTAGCTTTCAGGGGGAAAAAATCAATGTTGTAAATATATATGCCCCAAACTCAAATAGGCCAGTTTTTTAAGAAACTGGAACAAGTTTTAATAAAATTAGAAAACAACAGGACGATATTATTGGGAGACTTCAATGCAGTGTCAATACCAGAAATTGACAGACAAACAGAAAAGAAAAAACGAAACCAAGGAAAACTACCAAAATCATTCCAAGACTTGGAAGAGAATATGGACCTAATAGATATTTGGAGATATAAGCACCCAACAGAAAAGCAGTTCACGTTTTTTCAGAGGTACACAAAAGTTGGGGCAGAATAGATCAAATATGGACCTCGAGGGAACTTACACTAAGAGCCACCAAATGTGAAATCCAACCGAGAACCCTCTCCGATCATAATTCAATAACATTGGAAATAAGAGGGGTAATGCAGGGAGGTTTCAGATGGAGGCTAAATGAATATTTATTAGACAATGATGAGGTTATTGAAAAAGCCAAAGCCACCTTAAAAGAGTATTTTGATTTGAATCTTAACGTAGGAATAAATTCAGAAGTAGTATGGGATGCCAGTAAGGCGGTCATAAGAGGTTTCTTCATCCAACAAAACAGTTATAAAAAGAAAATAAGACAGCAAAAAAAGGAAGAAATTCTCAGACAACTTAGGGAGTCTGAGAAAAAATTAACAGATAACCCAAAAGATGAACAAAGCATACAAACAATAAAGATACTACAAACACAATACTCGATGCTAACGAGCCAAGAAATTGAATGGAAAATCAAGCTAATGAGGCAGAGATATTTTGAATCAGCAAATAAAACCGGGAAATTATTAGCCTGGCAACTCAGGAAAAGACAAAAACAAAATGTGATAAACAAAATAAAAGTAGGGGAGGAACTGATAGAAGACCCAAAAAAGATACAGGAAAATTTTCTCAAATTTTATGAGAAGTTATACAAAAAAGGAGAAGAAGACCTAATCCAGATAGAAGAGTATCTCAAGAACTGTGAAGGAAAGATTGTAACAGAAGAAGAAAGGTCCCAATTAAACAGACCCATAAGAATAGAAGAGATTCAGGATGCGATTAAAAAAATGAAGTTAGGGAAGGCACCGGGACCGGATGGCTTATCGGCGAAATACTATAAAGTTTTGGGAAATCAATTGGCACCAGCACTTTGTAAGGCCATGAATAATATCCTGAGAGGGGGAAAAATACCTGAGTCTTGGAGGGAGGCATTTATAACGTTAATTCCAAAACCAGACACAGACAAACTGAACATTAAAAATTACAGGCCAATATCTCTATTAAATAATGATTATAAAATATATGCAGACATCATGGCTAATAGATTGAAAAAGTGTCTAACAAATTTAATCCACAAAGATCAGGCGGGCTTCCTCCCGAACAGGTTTTTGAAAGATAATGTGAGACACGTTATTAATATAATTGAATACTTGGAGATCAATAATGAGATACCAGCGGCACTGATTTTCATAGACGCCGAAAAGGCGTTCGATAATGTCTCTTTGGCGTTTTTAATAAAATCTATGGAAAAGGCAGGGATAGAGGGAGAATTCCTGAAAGGAATTCAGGCAATATATTCAACCCAATTTGCCAAACTGGTAATAAATAACAATCTCACAAATACATTTAAAATAGAGAAGGGAACAAGGCAGGGGTGCCCTCTCTCCCCGCTCTTATTCATCATGGTGTTAGAAGTACTGGCGAGTAAATTAAGATCGATACCAGAAATACAAGGAATAAAAATAGGATCGAAGGAGTATAAGTTAAGAGCCTATGCGGACGACCTGATGCTATCCCTGGAAGAGCCGCAAGGAAGTATCGGCAAAGCGCTGGAGACTTTGGAAGAATACGGTAAACTTTCAGGCTTCAAATTGAATAAACTAAAGACAAAGATGTTAATAAAGAACTTAGGAAAGGTAGAAAAAGAAAAATTAGAGAGAAAATATGGAATAATGGTAGCTAAAAAAATAAAATATCTAGGAATATGGCTCACATCAAAAAACATAAACTTAATTGAAGACAATTACTCGACAACATGGAAAGAAATCAAAAAAGATATGGATGTCTGGAACAGAGTTAATCTCTCATGGATGGGTAGGATGGAGGCAATAAAGATGAATGTCCTCCCAAAAATGCTGTTCTTATTCCAAAACATTCCGGTAATTAGGGGGCCTAAACTGTTCAAAGATTGGCAGAAAACCCTCTCAAAATTCATATGGCAGGGAAGGAGGCCAAGGATTAGATTTAAACTACTTACGGATCGAAAGGAGAGAGGAGGATTTGCAGTCCCTAACTTAAGATTATATTATGAGGCCGCCTGCCTATGTTGGGTGAAGGATTGGATAACCTTGGAAGATACCGACTTATTGGATTTGGAAGGGGTAGACAACAGGTTTGGCTGGCACGCCTACCTGTGGTCAAATAAGGAGAAAGCTCACAAAGGATTTTCAAACCATATTATCAGGGGTCCATTGTACGAAGTCTGGGGGAAAAACAAAAAACTGCTAGAATGGAGAACTCCTTGGTGGCTGTCCCCAACAAATATTTTAACAATTAAAAAAATAAATATGGAGGAGCAAAAATTGACATATGAAGATTTATTAACAAGATCGGAAGACAGCTGGAAACTAAAACCATATGAGGAGCTGAAGGGGAAGTTGAAAAATTGGCTACAGTATCATCAAATCAACGCAATATGGACAGAAGATAAAAAAATTGGAATGAATGACAAGAAATCGAAATTTCAGATAGAAATAATTGAAAGCAAATCTAAGTTACTATCCAAAATGTACAATATACTATTAGAATGGGATACAAAAGATGAAGAGATTAAGGAAGTTATGGTGAAGTGGGCCATAGACCTGGGACATAATATAGAATATGAAAAATGGGCAAAACTGTGGAATGAGGGAATAAAATTCATGGCGAGTGTGGCAATCATAGAAAACTTAGAGAAGATGATACATAGATGGTATATAACACCAGAGAAACTAAACAAGATGTATAAGACTGGAAATAAGGCCTGCTGGAAATGCAAAACAAAAGAAGGCAACTTTATACATATGTGGTGGACATACGAGGAAATAAAAAAAATTTGGGATACGATATATAATGAGTTAAAAAAAATATTTAGATACACGTTCCCTAAAAAACCAGAGGCCTTCTTATTAGGTATTATTGGGGAGGAAATTAGGAAGGAAGATAAAATCTTGTTTCAATATTCTACAGCAGCGGCCAGAATGTTAATTGCCCAAAACTGGAAAAGTACAAATATACCAACGGCGAGGGAGTGGCAAACGAAACTATATGACTTTGTCGAATTGGCAAAAATGACGCAGAGAATCAGAAACCAAAAGAATACAAAGTTGAATAATGATTGGACTAAATTCATGAGATATATAGAAGGCAATTATAGAAACCTACCAACTACAGCAGGTATATTATAAAACTTCCGATGTATAAACTAATAACCAATATCAGCTGAAAAAACGAAATCTTTAAAACTAGGAGTCCGAAATCAGGAGGGAAGGAAGTCAGATAGTGAGTGTTATGTATTAGTTTAATTTTTATTCATTCTTTTTTTTTTTACTTGCCCCCCCCCCTTTTTTCTTTTTTGTGTTGGTGCATTTTTGTTTTTTCATTTAATGTTTATGTCCTATTTTCTTTTTTGTGTATGTGATGAATGAAACTTAATAAAAAGAATTTAAAAAAAGAAAGAAAATAATATGAGTCTTTGGCTTCAGGTGTCCTAAAAACTCCAAATGTGCATGGTTTATGTAAAGAGGCCATGTGTGCTCTTTGAATGTTGAAGAAATGCAGGCAGTTGCACATTTACAATATAACGTGCACAATGACAATGTGATGTGAAGGTATCAATTTCTGACTTATTTCCAGCATGCACCAATCCCTTTTGCAGCTTCTAAGTGCTGGTAAATTAGCTGTGACTAATTCACTGAGAGATGACAGCAGCCACCAGCACTGAGGCATGCTGCCTGTGGATTTCTAGTAGTTCCCACTTATTATTCAAAAGGCACACGTAGAGGCAAAGAATGTTTGGCAAGACTAATGCTGTGCCTCTCTGAGCACCACTGCACATCAGGATGGCTCATAGTAGAAGAGAAGCGCCTGTACCAGCTTCCTCATATGCAGGAAGCTTACCTGTTTGCAGATCCTCTTGACACAAGGCCACGCTGAAAAAGGCCAACTTGCTGCTCCCCTGTCCCTAACCTTCATATAGGAGAAGCTAGGCTATGACACTCCTAAGGTTCTACATCGCTGCAGAGGAGACAAGCTGCAGAACAAATAATCTAGTTTGATGGTTTTGATGCGCAAGCCACTTACACAGCTTCCTTGCTCTTCAAATGGCCAAGTGTCTGGACGCGTTAGAATCAATAGGTTTTAAATGGGCGCACTTGGCCACAGTGTGGGCAAGTGCTTCCTCTCCCCTTTGCATCCTTGTGGCAGGAGCAGACTTAGCAGCAGCCTCCCATCTCTTCCCCCACTTTATTGCTGCTGCCTCCTCTCCAACCTCATTGCCTGGATGGGGACAAACAACAGGTAAATATTGAATGTACAGGGGAACCTCAAGGAGCCTGGTACATTATCAGTTGGAACTTCACTTTTTTAAAGATTGCTTGTGCTCTGGACAGACAGAACATTGAGCGTAGGCTGGGAGTCTCTACAAGATCTACTCCATGAAAAAGGAGACATGCAGCAAAATGTAGTATTCCTGGACACTCCTTGGTTGTTGTTTGTTTAAAGTATATGATCATTATCATCACCATCATTATAATTTGTATACAGCCTTCAAGCGAAGATCTCAAGACAATTGACAGCATAAAAATACAATATAAAAATACAGAATAAAAACAAGAACAGATCAAACCAATACCCCTCACCCCCACAAACACATTTAAAAGCATATAGGATGTTAATCCGCCAAAGGCCCAGTTGAAGAAGAACATTTTCACCTGGCTCCTAAAGGTGTATGAAGAAGGCATCACATGGCACTCCAAGAAGAGAGCATTCCACAAATGGGGGGCCACTGCAGAAAAGCCCATTCTTCTGTTGCCACCCTCTGGACCTCTCATGGAGAGGGCATACAAAAGAAGAGCCTCAGAAGATGATCTCGGGGTCTGGGCAGGTTCATATGGAGAGAGCTGGTCCTTGAAATATTGCAGTCCTGAGCCATTTAAGGCTCTATAGTTAAAAATCAGCACTTTGTTGTTGTTGTTGTTAAAAAAATATATTTACTTCATTTTTCAGATTAAAAATTTATAATCAGATGTCCCACAAACAACATAAAAACAAGATTCCAATGAATCTCTTGGACTTCCCTCCTCCCCTTTGTGGGTCCTATTGTTTATCATTTCCTCCTTCATCTTTTATAATAATCTGAATCTTTTATATCTCCATTGTATCCAAAATTCACCATTAAACCACAAGTGATATTCCAATCCTACTAATGATTTTAACTGTTTATAATGGTCTTTAAGATAAGTTATAAAATTTCCCCATTCCTTATTAAAATGTTGGTCTTCCTGATTTTTTTATTCTTCCAGTCATTTTAGCCATTTCAGCATAATCCATCAACTTGATCTGCCATTCTTCTCTGGAAGAGACTATATCTTCTTTCCATCAGCACTTTGAATCAGTCCCAGAAACTAATATGCTTAAACTATCTTGCCCTGGCGAGCAACCTAGCCACTGAATTCTGCACCAGCTGAAGTTTCTAAACTGCCTTCAGAGACAGCCCTGCATAAAACACATTGTAGCAATCTAACTTAGAGGTTACCAGTGCATAGGCAATAATAGTTAGGCTATCCCTGTCCAGATAGGGGTGCAGCTCGGCCATCAGCTGAAGCTAATGGGAATCACTAAACCAGGATTGAAATGAATCTAGATAATCAGTTTCCTCCAAGAGCTCCTAGATCTGGCCTACGAATACTCACTCAATAACCTTGCCCAAGAAGGGCAGATTAGCAACTGGCCAGTAGTTACTTAGATTGAGTTACTCAGATTTGTTCAGGATTCCAGCCAATCCATTCCATTCCATCCTCCTTCCCTCAATTTTCCTTATTGGAAGATGTTCAGGCCTCATTGAACTGTTTGGGGGATTTCCCACCACCAGCAGCAAAGACGTCCCTAATGATTCTTCGTATTCCTGCAGCCTGAGTTTGCTGATACTCCCTCATGTGAGGATGGGTGCCATTTTGGATATGAAATGGCACTCACAAGCTGAACATCAGAAATGATGGGAATGATCAGCTGGTGATGTCCATGCTGATGGATTGGATGCCTGGAGTTCAGATGTTTGCTTTTTGAATAGCACATTGTTTTCTTTATGCTCCTTCTGCAGGTTGATAGCCTTTGCCTAGAAAATATGTAGCATGCCTTCTAACTGATTTGTTTGGAAAGCATTTTGAGACTCAAAAGAAAATAGTGTACTCTCTTTTTATTTCTTATCTGTATTATGCTGTTGGATAATGCACAATTGTATCATTTTGACAGTTCTGCTGTGTAGTGAATGCACCAGTTTTGTGTATTTAAATCATTCTGTAGCTACGGTTCAGTTTTTCTTATCTATTGGCAGTGGGTTGCAGCTGACTAAGTAATACATAGAGTAGACCCACTGAAATAAATGGACTAAAGTTAGTCATGGCTGGTGTAAGTCTTGTTTTGCTTTCGGCCAAAATTTTATTGGGTCTTCAATTTTAAGTAGGCCTGCAGTCAGACACCTGGAAATTTCTACACCACTCTTCTTTTGAAAACTCTGTGTGCAGTACAATCAATATAAACAACAAATATATAAAATAATGACAAAGAATAAGCCAGCTGGTGAAGAAATTAAAACAAAGGCATACTCTTCCACAGAACAAATAATGCTATGATTGTTGTGACTTGCACATATGCCAAAATGCCCAGGCAAATAAAAAGAGCTCTGCCTGTTACAGAACAATATCAAAGCTGGCATCAGAAAGCCTCTGTGGAGAAGTAGAGGGCATTCCACAGATGTGGCGCTGAGACTAGAAAGCCCTTTCTGGGTTATTACCTGCCTTAGTTCAGATGGTAGAGGGAAGTTGGGAATCCAAAACACCAACCTTTAAATCCAAACTGAAGCCAGACTTTTGTGAGCTAAATCTCAAGCAATGTTTGAGCACTGACAGAAAGAAAGGCTTCAGAATTTCACCCCAGACTTCATAGTGTTGTGTCCCAGACAGTGGTTCTAGCTAGGGGACAAGATTTCAGCCAAGTGGGGGATTGTACTCAGCATAGAGTCCAGGAACCCCAGATCACATACAACTACTACCAGTTCCAAATCCACGAAGCAGAGTAAGGTCAAGTATAGGTGAAGGCAAGGTAGGAACAACAACAACACAGCAGAGGGTGAATCCAGATAGACAAGCAAAGAAGCAAGAAGAGGGCATCTCCTGGATAAGACCAGTAGTAGTGGCTCCTTCAAAGTGGAGATCATTAACTTCTGCTACTCTTTCAGCTCCATGCTCAAAACTTTCTTATTTCTGACTCTCTCTCTCTCTCTCTCTCTCTCTCTCTCTCTCTCTCTCTCTCTGTGTGTGTGTGTGTGTGTGTGTCAGGACTGCCGCTAGGTCCCAGCTCACAGAGGACCAACGCCCAGTGGATGTTATATACAAAAGTCTTTATTAAAGTTTAGTTTCCATTTCCAAGCTCTGGGCGCGCAGACCCACGTCTTGACGCTAGACCGGCTAAGTCCCCTCTGACTCACTGCTCCACCCACACCAGTTTAAGATTCTAGCCCGGCTCCACCTCTTACACTGTTCTTTCCTTCGCTGGGTCCTTCTGCCCTCTGGGGTTCCCTCCTTCCTGGACTCCTCTGACGCTGAGCCTCCTGAGTCTTGTCCCTCCCTCCGGCGGGCTTTAGGACCTGGCTCCCTTCCCGGGCTCCCCGCTGTGCCGCGCTCCTGTACATTTGAACTTGGCCCGCGCGCCCAGCCGGTGACTTTCCTTCTGACCGTTTCCCCGCTTCCTGATGTGGGCGTTGCCAAACCTGACTCCTCTCCTCCCTCTGGTGGTGAGGACACTGGTCCCGACTCCTGGGACTCCCCCTCCCCACTGCGCTCTGGTGGAGAAGCTGGTCCTGATTTCCAACTGCTGCTCAGGGACTCCCCGCTAGCCCCTTCCTCCTGGGGCTTCCCCCCTGGAGCCCCCCTCGCTCTGGCCACCGGCGCTCCCTTCTGTGAGTCCTCCGATTCGCTAGAGAGGCTTGTGGAATAACTCTGGCCACTGTCACTGCCTGCGCCCCCCTCGTACTCCTCCTCCTCACTCTCCATTTGCTCCCCCTCCTGTGTCTCTCCTTCTGAACCCCTGACAGTGTGTAATATTTTGAGTTACAGATAGGTAGCCGTGTTGGTCTGCCATAGTCAAAACAAAACAAAAATCCTTCCAGTAGCACCTTAAAGACCAACTAAGTTAGTTCTTGGTATGAGCTTTCGTGTGCATGCACACTGAAGAAGTGTATCTGAAGAAGTGTGCATGCACACGAAAGCTCATACCAAGAACTGACTTAGTTGGTCTTTAAGGTGCTACTGGAAGGAATTTTTTTGTTGTAATATTTTGGTCATCTTATGGTGTTCTACTGTTATTTTTACTGGCATATATTTAATATTTCTTTTTGGTTTTCTGTATACCACTTTGAAAATGTATAATGCAAGAAGTTTATAAGGTGGGATTTAACTAAGTTATCATATGCACAAAACAAGGTCTACTCATGCAACAGGGCTTCTCATTCTGTTTGCATATACCACACTTAGTGTCACATTGCATTCCACCCTTAGTATTTAAAAATAAGTGGCACCTGGGCTGCTCATCAGACAAGGCAAGCTTGAGCGTTGCTCCAAAAAACCAGCAATCTGAGACTGGCCTGCAGCTTCCTTTGAGCAGCTAGCTCCGCTTCTGATTAATGGAGTTTTAAAGAGTACTAAGAGAGGTCCAACCTGTTTGAAGAGCACTGGACTCCTGTGGTGTGGGGAGGCTGTGGTCTATTATGGCTTCCAAGCTGGAGGCTGATGATAGTAATGCCAAAGAGGTGCTGACATTATGGTCTCCTCTGGTGGTAGACCTTCCAAGGTTGGTTCAGAGGGCACATTTCCCTCCCAATCCAAGATGTCCTCTGAACTCATGGCCTTAGGATGGTGAATCTGAGACCTGGGTCATGACACATAGATACATTTTTGACAAATTTCTGGTTATGGTTTTGTCAGTATTATCCCCAGAATGCAACTCAAGTGGAGTGGTCATTGGTCACACAAGACACCCAAATTGCCTCCGAATGTCATTTTCAAATTTGAATTCCAAAACTCAGATTACTATATTTAAAGAGGAATATTGGAAGACTTAAAAGAGAATTCCACTCTAAACTTGTTTCAGCTCTGTTGTTGGAACATATGGAATATTATTCACTGGAATCCGCTGCTTTTTAATGGACATAAGACCACACACAGGGCAAATAGTTACAACATGTCAGTGACAGCCATTATATTTAACATTTAGGTGGTGATAGTACTGCTTGACAAGACAGGAATTTTCAGGAATCCCATTTCAGAGTCTTAACAAGGAAGAAATTAAATAAGAATCTCACCACACCCCTTTGGAGCTAAGCTAGTGGATTTACATGTACTTATGCTGCGCAACATCGATGAAAGGGGTGCAGTGTGCATGTTCCACACCTCTAAAATGTTTAACATTGGCATTAATGAATTAATGTGAACCTCCCATCAAATATGCAGCCAGTGGTGGTCAAATCCATAGAAGGTTTAGTGAAACAATTATTAAAATGGCGGAGTTGAATGACTGATTAACTCCATGAATTCATTCATTCACTAACTAGAGATTTAAAATAAGGTGTTTTGATCAGATTTTAAAATGAACCTCCCCCTGAAGAGGTTCATTACTGAGGACACAGATTCATATATATGTACTGCTGTTAATGCAAGCAATGCATTCTGACATGATTTATGAAACTGCATTTTTGTAGCACAGTATTGACACCGGAAGATTGTTATGTTAATTACCCATCTGATTTCAAAATTGCAAATACTGTGATAGTTACATTAATTGAATTACTATTCTAAAGCCAGTTAACCAACAACTTTCCATAATCTGGCAGATGTTAAAATGGTAGTTTATAGTCTATTGATGTCTAACTCAGTGAACATGATCATTACTATTATCATCCAAACTACAGTTCTGAATTGTGTGGCTCAGAATGTGTATGTTGCAAGTGAGAATTTTATCCAGTTGCTCGGGTGTGTTAAGATCTATGACATGCCAGGTGAAAAAAAATCTCCTTCTCTCTCCCCCATGATAGTCCTCATTAGTTAGCTCACACAGTTGTGACATACAGCTTATTATCTTGAGGTCAGAGCATAATCCTCCTAGGCATCTCTTAGAGCCCCCCTATTTGTTCCAGTGCCACAAAATAAATAAAGCAATGATCATGGTAATAATAACTATGCTGACATTGCAGTGGCCATTTCCAAAGACTCTGCATTGACCTACTTTGTGCTTTTTTTTATTAGGCCTCCAGGGACGGCGAGTGTGTTTTGAGGCACTGTTAATATTCATCTGCCTTTGATACGATTTGCTCTTGGAGGCTCCATGGGAACCAGGAAAATTAGAATAATAAAATAATAGTAAATTGCCCAAGGCAAGATTTGTATATAAAGTCTGTCTAATACATCCAGTCCTTGGACGGCATTGTAAGGATGATAACTGAATTATACTTTTAACAAGATTTTGACGATTGATGGAACACCTCTGGCCTCTGAAAGAAAATCTCCCCGCCTCCCCACCCTGCAGCAATGCCTGAAGAGAGATCTCTAGACCGTCCCCTCTATGAATTAGTCATTGTATTTATGTATTACCTCTCTTATAACTGCCCTCCCTCGCATTGGCCACGAAAGAGCCCAGCCCAGCTTATTTTGCCTTGGCATTATTAAAATCACTATTACCATTGCAAATGCTTCCAGGGGAGATAGTATTAATAACAGTCTGCTCCATCAGATCCTGTCAGTTCCCAAGGTGATTAATATTCCTGTCGGCAAGAGGCATTATATCGTTTAGAGAGAGCATATTGCTTGGCTGGTAGGCCATTCGTCATCGGCTGTGATAAGTGCATTGTGATCTGCCATTATTGCATTACTGTTTACACAGCTTGAGATGCCTCATAAAGCAGTTAGGAACACGGCCGAATGCAGATAGATTCAGATCTTGGAAATGAGAAAAGTCGTCCCAGTTATTGTTGCTTGGGCGCTTGAGCAGCTTGGCTTCTCTCCACCCTCATCTTTCCATCCACATGGCGGTGGGTGGCAAAGCTGCATTTTCAAGGAAGCGGCCAGTAAAGGAATTTATAAAGAACTTCTGTGCCATGCCTTTAGGCCAGGATGTTTCACTATATACGGCTGAAAAGCATCATGAAGAAGAGCAGGCCGGAAAGAGCATACACAACAGAAACAATTTTACTGCAAAATGGAGGGGGAGACCGTGCAGGATGCTGCTGCTTATAACACAGAACAGAAACTGAAAGGACAATTTCTGAGAGCTCGTGACCCTTGGGATCCCTTCGAACTCTACTATTCTATGATTCTGTGACCTGGGCCACAAGCTCGTGGAGTCAGTTTCATAATCCAGTGTTTTTCAACCACTGTTCCGCGACACACTAGTGTGCCGCGAGATGTTGCCTGGTGTGCCGTGGGAAAAATTGAAAAATTCGAAAGATTTTTTTAAAAAGTCAAATTTTCGCCCACTAGGTGGGCGCTGGACTGTGTCCACCCTATTTTCCATCCGTCCTGGGTGGGGATCAGATCGGATGGGATCGGATGAGAGCGGACAGGCGGTCCACTCTCATCCGATTCCCCATAGAAAGCAGCGGGGCTCTGACATCTCCCTCTCCGCACACAGTGCGGAGACAGACCTGTCATCCGCCGGCTCAGTGGGGATCAGCGGATCGATCCCTGCTGAGCAGAGAACGGTCCGCAACGTTTTTGTTTGCCATTAAAGAAAAAAATATTAAACATTTTCTAATGTTGGTGTGCCTCGTGATTTTTTTCATGAAACAAGTGTGCCTTTGCCCAAAAAAGGTTGAAAAACATTGTCATAATCCATTTAAACAGTTTTGGAATAGAGATATTCTGTTTTACTCATTCCATCCACCAGTGTTTAAAACAACAGCAACAACAGCCATAATCCAGAGTGCTGCTTTGGGCACACTAACAAATTTAGTGCAATCCTAAACGCACTGCTAGGTATAACTCCTGATGAATTTAATGGGACTTTGACTAAACATGCTTAAGATCACAATGCTTGAGTTACAGAAGATACAGCATTGGCATCTGTCTGGGCACTGCGGAAACAGAATGATGAAACTAGGAAGGTCGTTGGCCTGATGCAAACCACCTTAAGCTTCTTACCTTCTTAAGGTTGAACCATACACTGTGCTATTGTTGTAACCTCTTCGCATGAGGTGTGTCCATATTAAAGATCAGCACTGCATTTGTTGTGCTCAAGTTCCACAGTAACTTGCCAGTTTGGCTTCCCCATCAGATGAAGTCCGAAGGTGCCTGCCATAAACGTCATAGCTGCTGACTGCATTAGGCACCCGGATTCCTAGTATACTCTACAGAAAATCCATAGGAACATTAATCTTCAAAGCATTAAAGACATCTGACAGCTTGTATACACAATGCATAAATTGCAGATTATGTAGATGGGCTCTCACCCACCCCCACCCCCACCCTGGGGAACTCTTCGCCCTAAAGATCTTTATAGAGGTAGTCCAAGCCTGTTCACATTGCAAGGTCAGAGTGAGACAAGACAGATTATATGGCGTTCGAAAAGCTGGCCAGACTGCTTTTGTACCAAAGACAGAGTGAGAAAACGGGAAAGGATACAAAAGTAGTATTTAAGTTACTTGAGGGCATTTCCAGTACAGAATGATCCCATGGCTCCATAATTCTTCAAGGAGGAGGGGGGGAAAAGGTGGTTTCAGCAGCCAACATGGCACATTCACAGCACAGGATCTAATAATTTTAAGCACATCCATAGGGCACGGACACTTAAAGTGTATATAAACTCTTTGCAGATTTTCTTACTATGCTGGCATGAGAACCTAAATAAACAGAACTACTAAGCCCAAAATAAGAAGAGTCTTCTGTCCCACTGTTGGGATCCTGGGGATTGAATCCACCTAAGTTCTACTTAAGAGTAAACCCTTGAAAAACAATGGACCCGTGTTAGTCATGAGCATTCATTTCAGTGGGTCTTTTTATATTCAATTTCTATCAAACGTTTTCCGCATAAGATACAATAAAAATCGCACTAACAATCTAAGAAAGAAAAATAGAAAGGATAAAAAAGATGAGGAAAGGAAGAGAATAAAGAAGAAAAGAATGAGGGGGGAGGAAAAGGAGATTGCAAAATCGTCTATAAAAATTAAGCCTTAATCCTGATTCCACATGCAGAAAAGCCGCCACGAGTGGAGGCTGCCATTTTGTGGTAATGGCTGCCATCCCCACCACTGCCAATGACTTGGACTGAGAATGGCCCACTGAAATCAGCTGTGCTGCTACCACTGCCACAGTATAGACAAGAATAACAACAAAGATGGATGTGGATAACAATTGATGTGATTTCTACAAAAAAAGAGAGAGAGAGAAAGAGATGTTGCATTTAATAATGAATATGAAGTTGGTATGGAAACCAACCAACAAAACAAAATCATGCACACTCATCTCCCAACCTCTCACGGTTATCACAGGGTTCATGATGTGCAAAAACAGCAAGTTGCGATAAAAATCGATGGGAGTGGACAGTTGGGAAGAAAAAGATGGTTGTATCCACAACATGCATTTAAAGCCCACCTAACACATATTTAGGGACGTGGGTGGCGCTGTGGGTTAAACCACAGAGCCTAGGACTTGCCGATCAGAAGGTCAGTGGTTCAAATCCCCGCAACAGGGTGAGCTCCCGTTGCTCGGTTCCTGCTCCTGTCAAACTAGCAGTTTGAAAGCACATCAAAGTGCAAGTAGATAAATAGGTACCTCTCCAGCGGGAAGATAAACGGCATTTCCATGCGCTGCTCTGGTTCGCCAGAAGTGGCTTAGTCATGCTGGCCACATGACCTGGAAAAACAGTCTGCAGACAAACGCTGGCTCCCTCGGCCAATAAAGCGAGATGAGCGCCGCAACCCCAGAGTCGGTCACGACTGGACCTAATGGTCAGGGGTTCCTTTACCTTTAACACATATTTAAAGCATATGGATTCCCCCAAAGAATCCCAGGAACTGTATATCACAGAGTTACAATTCTTAGCACACTTAACAGACTACAGTTCCCATGATTGTTTCAGGGGAACTATGTTTTTAATGTGCATTTAAACATGTGTTAAATGTTTGGTGTGACTGTGACTTATGCGGTAGAGCTGTAGAGTTATAGGCATGCGATCAAATTCGTTTTGCTGTTTAATGATGTTGAATGTTGGCTCTACAACATTCCAGGAAGTCCACTAGCCTTCCTGCTTTCTTTTCTACCTTTCAAGGACAACCAAGGTGACTTTCCAAAACAGGATTATAGCTCTTCTGTTGTGCCATGATTACATATTCCAAATTTAGGTCTGAATCACATTTTTACAACTAAATTGTAAACTCTTAAGAAAGCACTGTTTATAATGGAATTACTGAGTGACCCGTAATCCTAAGGAAATGCTGCTCAAACACTCTATAAAGTTTAGGAAATCCTCTAGCTCAGACACTCAGTAAAGCCTGGTTTGGGTCGTTCACCAATTGGACCAGACAGTCAAGGTGTGTCCAACACCTAAGGCACTTTCCAGATCATCAGGATGCTATGATTAAAGTACAGCAGTTTCTGTGGGGTACAAGATGGGGCAATGTGGTCAGAGTATGGCTCCTTCAACTTAGCAGGTAAAATCCTTATTTAGAAATTGGATAAACTCATGGTAAGTTGAATAGGTTGAACTCAAAGTCTCCAGAAACTATTCCAGTACTTACCAACAAAGCATCCTGAGGCCACCACCAGGCTTGTTGTTGCATAATTTCTCAAAGATCACAGCCCACTCATTCAGATGTGCAAAGCATTCATACATGTTACATGGATCAGTTGGGTTTTGTTTTTGTGTTTTAGTTTCACTGAGGAAAAGAACCTATGCACACCAGACTACCATGCAATCACATGTTCAGCTGGTGAACCCAATTCACACTGGAAGCTATCTGCATGGTAGAGAGCACAGTGCTGCCAGTCACCACAATATTTCAGCACAGCCTGTGGCTGAATGTATGAGCAGGGGCTTAAATTTTCCCAATTCAAAATTCATTCCCAACATTTTGCAGCAATTTGTGACTATTTCTTAAAAATACTCTTGAAAATTCACCAGTGTTTTAGTGCAAATTTCTCTGGATAAATACATTTTTATATGCAGTTTTGACTAATGTACACTAATTATGTCCCCTCATATAATGCATTTTGGTATTGTATTTTCTTTAAAATATTTGATTTTATGCACCCTTTCCCCAATATATTTGCTTTTCTAATAAAAAAAAAATTAGTGTGTGTGTGTGTGTGTGTGTGTGTGTGTTACATTGTATAATTCAGTTAAGTGCAAAATGAAAAGAATAGCTGTTTTTCCCCCAGAAAGTGTACATCTGATTAATTCAGCATTAAATGTGAACTGAATTGAATCTCTCCTCCATCCCTAGTGGTGCAAGTGTGTGCAAATGGGCATCTATCACATCTACTTTGTTAGGTGAAAACCTAAAATATATTATGTATACAGCACAGCAAAAAGGGTAATGTATAGAAAGATCACTAGTGGCAGAAGGCAACTATCTCAGATTCTCACACCGCATATATTGTAGACTAATTTCTCACACTCCTGTTTGAGAAACACATGCTGGAGAAATTAATCAGATCATTAGATTTTGGAATAATGTCTGTCTTGATTGATTGGTGAACATGTTGTGTGGATTTCAAATAGCGATTTGGGGGTTGGGGTGGGTGGGGGAGAGATCAGACTTTCTGGTGACACAAAATGTCAGTCTCTAAAGTAAATGATAAAGGTTGCCTTGACTTTCTAGTGCAGCAAATATACATCAGATCTGGACAAATCTACAAGTATAGGCAAAACTTAACATAGGATCGGTATAAGTAAAGGTCAACATAGGATCCACCCCCATCGTTCTGCCCGGACACTGAGGTCCAGCTTCGAGGGCCTTCTGGTGATTCCCTTCCTGCGAGAAGTGAGGTTACAGGGAACCAGATAGAGGGCCTTCTCGGTAGTGGCGCCCACCCTGTGGAACACCCTCCCATCAGATGTCAAGGAGACTTTTAGAAGGCATCTGGAGGCAGCCCCATATAGGGAAGTGTTTAATGTTTGATGTTTTATCACTCTATTATTATTATTATTATTATTATTATTATTATTATTATTATTATTATTATTATTTTGGGAGCTGCCCAGTGTGACTGGGGAAACCCAGCCAGATGGGCGGGGTATAAATAAATTATTTATTATTATTTATTATTATTATTATTATTATTACTACTACTACTACTCTCACATATATGTGTGTTTGTGTGTGTGTGTGTTTTAATGCTTTATCACGCACGCACCCAATGTTTTTAGCTGCCTCTATTTTAGCTGCCTTGAGTCCCTGTCAGAGAAAATGGTGGTATCACAGAGAATCAAATCTGGCTTCCTCTCATTATATGCAAGCAGGAACAGAAAGAACACATCAAATGGGATAAAATGACCATGAAATACAAATTATGGTGCGAATTGTCTTTTATAAGGCACCAGCCCTAGGTCAGCCTGACCACATTGGCTCCAATATCTCCACATTTTATATCTCTAGTTCCTGTTTACTAGTTTATGTTTTTTCTAGTTTAGGAAACCATTTTGCACTTGCTCCCTTGCCTTACTAACTTTTAATGAGGACAGCTGCTGTTTTTCTAATTCACCGATAGAGTAATTCATTATTTTTACTGTCAACACAAGAGACAGGAGACCTTGGTAAATAAATTCAGAATCAGCTAGTCTGGAAAGAGCCTGAATGGAAATTTGCCTCAGCAACAGAGCTACTAAACAGCCAAATAATAAGCATAGTGAGAGGAAGAAGTGGAGATTGTTAAGACTTTGTGGGATCCAACCCTGGCGTCACAACACATTGCTGTCCACTGAAGTCAGGGGAATCTGCCTGTGTTAAATGCTATTTGCATCAATATGAGGAACAATCTACCCAGAGTAAAACATTCCATTCATTTCCAGGGTAGTTCTGCACTCAACAATATTCATCATTGGCAGCATCATGTACACTATGGGGCTGGGATGTGGAATCACAGAAGTGCTAAGGAACTGGAAGGGATTTTTTTAAAAAATGTATTGCCATTATTATTATTATTATTATTATTATTATTATTATTATTATTATTTTCTGAACATAGGGTTCTGCCATGAGGTGGAGCCAGGGTCCCCTTGCATGGAGGAGCTATATTCATGCACACGATTATGCATGTAGAAACTTTCCTCCAGTCCATTGCCAAAGCCAGACATCAGCCTTGCACACCTGCAGATGCAAAGAGGAAATGGAGCTGTGTACCCCATGGTTTTCAACATCTACATGCAGAAGAAGAAGAGTTTGCATTTGATATCCTGCTTTATCACTATCCAAAGGAGTCTCAAAGCGGCTAACATTCTCCTTTCCCTTCCTCCCCCACAACAAACACTCTGTGAGGTGAGTGGGGCTGAGAGACTTCAGAGAAGTGTGACTAGCCCAAGGTCACCCAGCAGCTGCATGTGGAAGAGCGGGGACGTGAACCCGGTTCCCCAGATTACGAGTGTACCACTCTTAACCACTACACCACACTGGCTCTCTACATACAGCCGCTGGGAGAGATCATCAGGGTGATGATACCCAGCTCTACCTCTCTTTCAAATCAGAACAAGTGAAGGTGGTGAAGGTCCTGTGTGAGTGTCTGGAGGTGGTTGGAGGATGGATGGAGGCTAACAGATTGAGGTTGAATCCTCACAAGACAGAAGTACTGTTTTGGGGGGACAGGAGGCTGGTGGGTATGGAGGACTCTCTGGTCCTGAATGGGGTAACTGTGCCCCTGAAGGACCAAGTGTGCAGCCTGGGAGTCATTCTGGACTCACAGCTGTCCATGGAGGTGCAGGTCAATTCTGTGTCCAGGACAGCTGTTTACTAGCTCCATGTGGTACGCAGGCTGAGACCCTATCTACCCGCAGACTGTCTTGCCAGAGTGGTGCATGCTCAACTTATCTCTCGCTTAGACCACTGCAATGTGCTCTATGTGGGGCTACCTTTGAGGTGACCCGGAAACTACAACTAATCCAGAATGCAGGAGCCAGACTAGTGACTGGGAGCGGCCACCAAGACCACATAACACCGGTCTTGAAAGACCTACATTGGCTCCCAGTACGTTTCCGAGCACAATTCAAAGTGTTGGTGCTGACCTTTAAAGCCCTAAACGGCCTTGGTCCAGTACAGTGGTACCTCGGGTTACATACGCTTCAGGTTATATACGCTTCAGGTTACAGACTCTTCTAACCCAGAAATATTACCTCGGGTTAAGAACTTTGCTTCAGGATGAGAACAGAAATTGTGCAGCAGCAGCACAGCAGCAGCAGGAGGCCCCATTAGCTAAAGTGGTGCTTCAGGTTAAGAACAGTTTCAGGTTAAGAACAGATCTCCAGAACGAATTAAGTTCTTAACCCGAGGTACCACTGTATATCTGAAGGAGCGTCTCCACCCCCATCGTTCAGCCACTGAGGTCCAGCGCCGAGGGCCTTCTGGCGGTTCCCTCACTGTGAGAAGCCAAGTTACGGAAACCAGGCAGATGGCCTTCTCGGTAGTGGCACCCACCCTGTGGAATGCCCCACCAGATGTCAAAGAGAACAACAACTACCAGACTTTTAGAAGACATCTGAAGGCAGCCCTGTTTAGGGAAGCTTTTAATGTTTGATGGATTACTGTATTTTAATAGTCTGTTGGAAGCTGTCCAGAGTGGCTGGGGAAGCCCAGCCAGATGGTTGGGGTATAAATAATAAATAATTATTATTATTATTATTATTATTATTATTATTATTATTATTATTATTAGCATAATAATAATAATAATAATAATAATAATAATAATAATAATATATTATTATATATAATAATATTATATATATTATTACAAGATGCTGGATGACCCCACTCAGCGGTTTTATATAATTGTTTAACAGCATGGAAAATACCCTGCAGCACCTCACACTGAAGGTTCCATGGGGCCAAGCAAAACTACTCAAGCCCTTGAAGATGGTCATCAAAGTAGGGCTAGAACCAGCACAAAGCAGTGCCACTCCCAACGCAAACAGTCTGTCCAGAAAAATTCCATGTTTGATGGGATTGGAAGCCACTGAGAGATCAATGAGTATTAGTAGAGACACAGTCCCCCTTTCCCTCTCCCAACAAAGGCCAACATACAGAGTGTCCATCATTCAGGCAGTTTCTGTGCCAAAAATGGGCCTATACCTCAGTTGAAATAGATCTCGAAAATTGATTTCATTCAAGAGAGCCTGGATCAGGCCTGCAACCACACACTCAAGAACCTTGCCGAAGAAGCCCAGCTAATTCTCATCCATCACCCACTACACCAAATTCTAACACTATATTTACAGTGCAGCAGTAGACTTTAGGGGGCTACTTATTAGTTGTGTATTTAGCGGTATATTATGGCTAAAAACAGAAAGATTCAGAGAGACATGCAGTGAAAGATAAAGAGCTGGTGTAAGAAAGAAAGAAAGAAAGAAAGAAAGAAAGAAAGAAAGAAAGAAAGAAAGAAAGAAAGAACAGCTGGCATTAATAAGGGGCACAGTTTGTATCTGGATGAACAGCATCTCAGAAACAGGAGCAGTATCAGGGTGACATTTCAGTTGCCATTAAGGAATAAGTAGGCAGGTTGTCATCAGGGTAACCCCTCTTTCTTCAAGAGCAAGGTAAAATGTATTCATCTCTCGAGAAGAAAAGGCAAAATGTCAAATTAACCACAACAGAGACATGTCGATAGCCTTTATGCTAATACTTTTATACAAATCTATCCTGTGACTATCCTTGAAACACTATCTCCAGTCCTAGTCACTGCATCTAAAACAAAACAAAACAAAGAAACATAAAGAGCTAAAGAAGAAGAAGAAAGAAATGCAGAAAATGGCAGCCTAAATGATCAGGCATTTACTCCCCTACTGGAAGAGACTACAATGCTTGGGATTATTTCATTTAGGAAGATAAGTTAGGTAAGGGGATGGGGGAACATGGAGTGCCGTTGCCTCTTTTTCGACCATTCATAGCAGCCATTTTGTGCAGGCACCCACTGTGCTTCGTTCATACATAGATGTATGTAAAATTATGTGTGGTATACCCTCATAGTTGGTTGCCAGTTCGTTTCTGGACTGAATTAAAGGTGTTGTTTAAACTAGGCCCCAAATATCTGAAAGACTGCCTCCTTCCTTACATACCATCTCATTTGTTAAGAAGGGGGCCTCTTGGTAGTTCCTCTGCCCTCAGAAGCTTGGGCAGGGTAGCCCAGGAAGTGGCCATTACTGCCTTCTGTGGGAGCGAGTTCCTGTTAGAGTAACTGGACATGAGAAGGGGTTAGTTTCCTTCATGAACATACATCATTCCATGGATGAGCTAACTGCAGGTGCAAGGACAGCCAAGCCAGTTACTATGACAAGAGCCCAGTGCCCAGACTATATATGTGATTAATGTATGTCAGCTCAGTAGACTGTTGTCTGCAGCTAGTCTGTCTCTCTGTTAGCCAGAGTTACTTGTTCAGTGCTATGCCTTGAATTGCTGAACTTATTTAGAGCAACAGAGATACTTTGTCCTTGTATGCATCTGTATATATCTGTATCTGCAAAAGCTGTATATATCTATCTATATATCTATTTTGCTTAGCCTTATCTTCTGCACCAGGAACCTTTCTCTGCTTCTGTGTGGTGATTTCACCTGAGATTCCCAACATTCCATAGTTTGAAAATACACTGCGTGAAGAAGACTCTTTTATTTTTCCAGAATCTTCCAACTTTCAGCTTCCTTGGATGTCCACAAGTTCTAGTGTTATGAAAGAGAGAGATTTGTACACCATGTTTAAGACAATATCAGTATGCAAGTACACAAGTGAGAAGGTTATGGTTCTCCATGTAAATTCCCGTGCCCCATTGCTCCTTATCCTTTCGTTTACCCCACAGGGTTTGTAATAAGATTCCTCATGCACCTGAAAGAGCAGAGGAGAAGAGATAGTAAAGGAGCCAGTTAGATCTCTTGACAATGGAGAAATGCTGATAGATGGCTATTTATATGCAATCAGGCCTCTAATAGGTTAATTGCACTGATGAATTGGCTAATGCTTTTACTTGACAAGAAATCCAGCAACTTGAATTATATCACAGATAATGGACCCTCTGGAGTAGGAATGGCTTGCTAAGGTTGTCCCTGTATGGTGCTGACAGGAGCCACAGCGACATCAGTGGAATTCCATTGTTGCATCCTAGGAGATCTTGAGCTCTTCATATGTAAGTTAATTCTATTTCATAAGTCAATTGATTAGCTAATTGACTTGAGCCCTTGGCTGAATAATTGGACAAAGGACAAGTACAATGTTGTTAGAGGATTACCATCTGAGTGCTGAACAGGTAATTTTGCTGCTTAGATGCATTGCAGCAATATTTGTGCCATTGAACACAAATAAATTCGACATCAATCCAGCAGAAAAAAACTGTTGGTTTGGGGAAACTGAGGTTCTGTGATGAGACTGCATGGGTGGCCCTGGATGAACCGCTTTTTTAAAACTTCAGTTCCCCATCTGCAAAATGAGAGCAAAATGGCTCTTTCATAAGACTTTTGTGAGGATGGTTTATGATTGTAGAGAATTAAGCACAGCTTTGGGACTATCTTTAAGTATAGTGCATTGCAACAGTCTAAAATTGTGCACACACCAGACATTTAAAGCGCATGCCCCATCCCAAGAATCCTGGGAACTGTAGTTTGAGATGCTGGTAAGTGGTGTTGAATGGAATAAAAAGAAAACCCTCATTGTGAGTCATGGTATAATTTGGGAAATGTAGAAAATGCAATTTCAGAATTAAGATGGAAACTTTTCTTACATGGCTCTTGAGATCATATGAGCTAGGACTGTGGTATGTGTGTGGGACTGTGGTCCCATGCTACATGTTTATCGTGGACCCCAAAATATGATGCTTGAGCCTTGGTAAGAAAGGGAAAGAGCTACAGGTGAAACAGCTGCATAATCTGAATAGGTGCCTGGGGTTTCAGGGCCTGGAAAAAAAATCCAGCTGTTAGGGACAAGAAGATCGCAAGACCCCTGCAGCTGTTTTTTTCCTGATGCCTAAGAGATACAAACCCAAGGCTGTTAGGAAAGAAGAAGATGAGGAAAGGCGAAAGTGTTGCAATCTCTCTTGTTCTCTTCCCCAGCATATCCGGACATGGGAGCAAGGTTTATGAGAGGATGGAGAAAAAGCCAGGCCAGAGAACTGAAGGATTCCCACCCCCACCCCTTACTAAAATATCCATGAAATGATTTCCTCTCTGTTACAAGCACATTTCCCCAGCAAAGAACTGCTTAAAGCATATGCGATGCATCTACCAAATGAGATGCCGGAACAAAAGTCCCCTGAATTATTGTCATTCCTGGGTTATAGCTTATCCATGCTAGTTGCCTAATGGCTTTTGGGGGGATAATTATCAGCACAGATTTGGCAAAGCCAGGCTGGCACCTGTTGAAGCAGGAAGTGATCCAGTGCTAATTCTCTCTAGGTCCATTACAACGGGTGCTATTGTTGCTCCATAATTGTTGCTGCAGCTCTTCATCGGAGGCATCTCACACCAGAAAAGTGTCCTGTTGTTGTTTAGCCATTTAGTCGTGTCCGACTCTTCGTGACCCCATGGACCAGAGCACGCCAGGCACTCCTGTCTTCCACTGCCTCCCGCAGTTTGGTCAGACTCATGCTGGTAGCTTCGACAACGCTGTCCAACCATCTCATCCTCTGTCATCCCCTTCTCCTTGTGCCCTCCATCTTTCCCAACATCAGGGTCTTTTCCAGGGAGTCTTCTCTTCTCATGAGGTGGCCAAAGTATTGGAGCCTCAGCTTCAGGATCTGTCCTTCCAGTGAGCACTCAGGGCTGATTTCCTTCAGAATGGAGAGGTTTGATCTTCTTGCAGTCCACAGGACTCTCAAGAGTCTCCTCCAGCACCATAATTCAAAAATGCTCTGTTTCTTTGCAATGCAGGAAGCCCATGGGAACGCCAGCTTCCGCCATCACTACCCTTCCAGTACAGTGTGCATCCAGTATATTATTCCAGAGCCAGTGTGGCATCGTGGTTAGAGCGTTGGACTATGACCTGGGAGACCAAGGTTCGAATCCCCACTCAGCCAGGAAGCTCACTGGGTGCCCTTGGGCCAGTCACTATCTCTCAGCCTAACCTGCCTCACAGGGTGCTGTGAGGATGAAATGAGGAGGAGGAGAACCATGTGCTCCACCTTGAGCTCATTGGGAGGAAAGGGGATATATAAATGTAACGTTGTGTAAATGCTTGGTTCCAGCTGGACAGCAGAACAAGCTTCCTGTGGGGAGGAAATGGTAGGGTTTCTAGTTCTTATTACCGTTGACAGATGTTGTGTGCCTTGGACAGCTGCAGAAATTCATTTGGCGGTGCCTTCTCCAGGATGAAGCTGCCTTGCAGCTGGAAATGGCACGGAACATCATCCAGAAAACTGTCGCAGCCCTGCTCTTTGGTGCAAAATTATGATTATTGATTCACTCTTTTCCTACCACTATTAGTGCACATGGCAATTGATGGAGTACCATAAAGAAAAGGCAGAAATGGTCCTCTATGTACACACATAGCTTCATGTAAGATTCAGATCAACCTAAATTAGGCAGGTGGAGACATTTCTAATATAAGCCTCTTCTCAAAACTGGCACTAATTTGACCACTGATTCAATCATCAGCTTCCCCATTTGCGACCATCTGCCAGTTTGCCAACATTGCTACCTGGATATATGATGCTCCTGATGTACACACTGAGGAACCGCAGGCTTTGTACCAGTTATTCTTTGGACATACAGAGTATGCAAGAGGTCAAACACCATCCATCAAACAGATGGAGAGAAGCTGGAAGCTGGGAAAGTCAAAAACCTTTGTTCCTGATCTTGAACGTTTAGGCTACCACCTGTCTAGAATTTTTCAAACTCCAGTAACACTCCACCACTAAACGGGAGAAAATAATGTTACCCATTTATTGTTGCAGAGGAATTATGTGTTGCAATTTCCTTGCACAGAAATCTGCTCCAGCAAAGATTAGTTCTCATGTAGCTGATGTGGAAGGGCATCTGGAGGCAGAAACGCAACATTTAATGTGATGCCCACACAATCTGTACTGCACTTGGTGGATATGGGGATGAAAGCACCCCCCCCCCCAACCCAAGTCACTACTCACTTACAACCAAGTATGAGCAAAGCTGGATCAGCCTTATAATCCTGGTAGGTTCATTGAACCAGTTTCCCATCCAATATAATGCTTAAATCTTTTTGACCGGTCAAGTGATTATGCCTCACCAGATATGGAAGCATTATCATTCATGGCTGCAACCATGCACACCACAATGTTTGCTTGTATTGTGTTTATTTTTATAAAAAAAATGCAGGAAGCCCCCATATTTATACAGTGGTACCTCGGGTTAAGTACTTAATTTGTTCCGGAGGTCCGTTCTTAACCTGTAACTGTTCTTAACCTGAGGTACCACTTTAGCTAATGAGGCCTCCTGCTGCGCCGCCGGAGCACGATTTCTGTTCTCATCCTGAAGCAAAGTTCTTAACCCGAGATACTATTTCTGGGTTAGCAGAGTCTGTAACCTGAAGCGTATGTAACCTGAAGCGTATGTAACCCAAGGTACCACTGTAAATGTATTCTTTCCACACACACTAAAGTCTTGTAGAAACTGATGCAAAATGTTCTGGACAACATAGTGCTGCAGAATGAGCAGAAACTCACAAATTTAGCAGGGACAAAAATATCTGGAAAGATAACCTAATTATCTTGGTCACACTGTGCAGAATACTATTAAAGCCTTCTTTTAAAGAGATGATTCTTTTAACATTTCATCTTTTGCAATGATACTTTCTGTCCTTGGCTTGCAGAAGTCAATAAATATAATCAGTACAATTGCCATGCTGTCCAAGCCATGTCTTAATTAGATTCGTGGAGCCAGTTGGCGAGGCTGAAATTAGCAAAATCCCATTGAGGTGCTGGTTCAAACAAATTTGCTGCAGTCACGTAATGCCAAGGAATCCCCCTGCTATACAATGGAGTATACATACACTTTATTCTGGCTCCTGCAAGTGAAATTTGGCTGCTCTGGTTGGGCTGGAATGGCTACAACATGGTTTACAGCATGCATTCATCCAAGTTTTATATGACACTAGTGATTACTAACACAGATTTTCTCTTTCCAGACAGCCATCAGCTATATTTAGTGACTCTACAGTTAAAGCAGTGACAATAATGTCTTTGTTAAAATCTCTGCAAAAAAAAAAAAGTATTCTTTGTCCCCTGAAAGCAGGATCTTTCTGAAGGAAGGCAGTCCTATAGCTAATACAGATTCCAGATGGATGTGTTAGCTGTTTCTAAAAATGAATATGGGCAATCTTCATTTAAAACTGAAGAGGAAACCCTTGACAACAACAGCAAGAAGTCCAATATTAAAAAAACAAAACATTGAGGCTTGAAGAGCAAAGCACAAAGTGACATTTCATTGTGTATTTTTTTTTAACAACCAGTTTGGGAATCAGATTCTGATGAGTCAATTAACATTTCATGTACAATTATTGTATAATTGGCCATGGGGAAGAAAACAATGAAGGGTATAATGGTTGCTTCTCAGGTTATATCTGAAATACAGAACACAGGTTGGATCTAGACTATGTTAACTGAACTTACTTTGCATTGAAACAAGTGGTCCTTGTGCCATGATACATTTTCACGTGGACTTCAATAGGACCTAAGTGTAACTAAATGCAGTCACACAATCCTACAGTGGAGCGGGAAGGAGAGGGAGAAGCAAAAGATGGTTGAACCAGCCACCCAAAGCCCTGCTGCACTTTCACCAGCAGGGCAGAAATGAGAGCGGAGGAACACTTTTCAACTTTCCCATTCTTTCTGAAGGTAATATTTATGAAAATTTCAGGCAAGGACAGTCCAGGGCACCATAACCCCACAAACACTCATGGGCTCATATTCAGTGTGCACTTGCTTCAAAGATGGAATGAAATAGGAAACTGTGTGATATTTTGTAAATTATTTCAAAAACTTCGAACTTCATGTGCATCCCTAGTCTGGATTCAACCTCGTATAAACAATGTATGTAGTTGGGGGGAATCTAGGAATTAAGGTAGATTCATATTTTTTTAATCTGACATAACCAGTCACTTCACACAAAAAGGAGAGATTTTAAATTCCTGGTGGATAGCTTAAGGCAGACATAGACCCGCCAGATGTTTTTAGACTACAGTTTCCATCATCCCTGACCACTGTTCCTGTTAGCTAGGGATAGTGGGAGTTGTAGTCCCAAAACAGCTGGAGGGCCGAGTTTGCCTATGCCTGGCTTAAGACATTCTAAGATACAAGAGCAAAAGAGATTTCCATTTTCCTTTCATATTCCTTAGATATACGTGTGAGAACTAAATTATTAAAGATGTGGAAGAAGAAGAATTAAATTAAACTGCTTGGTAAATAACCAGAGTCAAATGATAACTCATTGTGGATGGGGTCGTTGCAGAAGAATTAAATGAATGCATGCTGGTAATTGAAAACTTAAAAGGCAGTATATGAGGCAGAGAAATAGTCAAGAATCAGAAGCAAATTTAAATAGTAAAGTGTACAAAACAAATTACTAATGTGTGAGTGGGTCTGTAAAGAACAAGTATTGCTGAAGGGATGAACAACCAATAGCATGCCATTCAAAAGGTGCAATGTATAGATTTCAAGTGGCATTCAATGCTGGTCCTCCTCAAAGTAGATCCATTGCAGTTAGTGGACATTACTAATTTAGGTTCATTCATTTCAATGGGTCTGCTCTGAGTATGACTTTGTTAATTAGAACCCTTTAAATTGTTAGCTGTGGGAAGTGGCACTCTCTCTCTTTTTAATCTTCATTTAAATTATTGTTTTACTCTATGTGACCTTTATGGGCTAGTCCTGGCTCCAATTCCGTGTCAGGTCTACACGCATTCCTCAGTAGGTTGATGAATGTGAAAAGAGGCTTCCCAGAGTTATAACATTTGGACTTCTCTGGCCTGGGGCAGCCCTACCATTAGGCAGGGGCAACCAGTAAGGAAGAGTGTGCCCTACACCTGGCCTCCCAACTGCGTGATCACTGTGCTTACCAGGAGGCAGCAGCAAAATTGTCTCTGTTGTGCTCCACCAATCTCCCTAAGGTGTGCTCACACTGGGCCCACCTCCCCACCCTCCCAGTCAGCACAGCAACACTGATGATGGGAGTCCAGGTGTGCTTCTGACTTTAGGTAGAATGAGGTGGCCACCTCAGGCAGTGGATGCTAGGTGACAAGATGTTTGGAGGGGAAAGTTGTGTATGCCACGAGTCTTGCCCTGTGCCCTCCCCCCACCAGCACAGGCTAGCTTGCAAATTGAGCAATAGTTACTACGATATAAATATAGGTACAATACAAGGCTTTTTTTTCCAGCTGGAACTTGCCAGAACTCAGTTCCGGCACCTCTCAGGTGGGTGCCATTGCCACTAAAAGAGAACAAGGGAGGCATTCTGGCACCTCTATGTCTGGAAAATAGCACTGCACCTCACCATCATGGAGAAACCTGTGATTTGTGCACCTGCTCAGTATCCGCTATCCAGCTTCTTGCTGTTGATGGAAAACTTCAAGGTCCTTCATATAGTCTTATCTATGGGAAGACAAACTAAGGCCCAGGGGCCGATCCGACCCAATCACCTTCTAAATCTGGCCCATGGATTGTCCAGGAATCAGTGTGTTTATACATGAGTAGAATGTGTCCTTTTATTTAAAATGCATCTCTGGGTTATTTGTGGGGCATAGGAATTAGTTCACCCCCCCAAAAAAAAATATAGTCTGGACCCCACAAGGTCCGAGGGACAATGGACTGGCCGCCTGCTGAAAAAGTTTGCTGACCCCTTATCTTTAAACCAGAATGTGATGCTGACAACTCTTCAAACAGAGAACTAGCATATAAGAACATAGAACGAGCCTGCTGGGTCTGGCCAAAGGCCTATCTGGTCCAGCATCCTGTTCACATGGTGGCCAATCAGATGTCTGTGAGACCCGAGGACAAGAGCCCTCTCCCCTCCTGCAGTTCCTGCAACTGGTATTCCGCAGCATACTGCCTCCAACCATCATGGCTGGTAGCTATTGGTAGCCTTATCCTCAATGAATTTGTCTAATTCTGTCTAACATGCTGCCCTCAGGTGTGGCGGAGGATGCTGTCCCATTGCAAGTGCTGAAATAAGATTCAGCTGGCCGTCCAGTTGGCTTCCCTACATGGAATGGGGAGCTGATTTACCTCAGGCAGCGAAATGTCAATTTTATGCCTATTTACTCAGAAGTCAGTCCCACTGTGTTCCTTTGGGCTTACTCCCAGGTACATTTGTTTAGGTCTACAGGCATGTTGTTGTTGTTTAGTCGTGTCCGACTCTTCATGACCCCATGAACCAGAGCACGCCAGGCATAGGCATGTATAATACAGAGAGAAAGATAAACAGCCTCCTCTTTTAAAATAAGGAGAATTGGAAGGTGGGATTTCCCTCTCCCCCCGACAATTGCAGGTGAAAATTGTAGCCTTCCCGGCTAAATTGAGGCAGTTGGATCTCAAGGCAGTTTCATTTTATATATTTCATTTGAAATATGTACCACTTTCCCACAAAACAGTGACCAAAATTTGGGGGCAGGGGGTGGGGAACAACATAATTAGAACCACAAATATATACCAAGTATATAAAGCTGTAAACATTGGTTAACTCACCTCCTACAGATTAGTATGTGGGTTATTACTGAGCCAGTTATAATCTGAGCTGTCCCTTATGAGAAGGTATGGCAGAACTGCTGCAATTTAAACCATCCATATACCTCTCAGCATGCAGGTGATGTGCTCAAGGTGATTGTCCAAACAATAAGGAAGTTGTTTGCGTAAACTAACAAAAACTATTACCAGCATCAAATTCTCTCTCCCAACCCTGGTTGTTACAATGTGTGATTGGTGAATGTTTTGTCTCCTGGCTGCTCTCAGAGAACTGGTTTCGTACCCCAGGGTGAGAGCCTGTTTGTGACACCTGTTCACCCCCAGGTGAAAGGTGGGAAAGCGAATTTGTGCATCGTGGGTGAGATATGTGGGTGACTTGTTTGGCTTTTTGTTGCAGGATTGATTGATTCATAATTTGTGATTTATACAGTTTTGATTCATTTATTATATATATTGTATCTTCATTGTGTTCTTTTTCTATATTAGGAAGTGTTTCCCTTATTTGTTAATGCTTCATTGTCGTGAGCTGTATTCTGCTCAGCTTGGTTATGGCTACTTTCCTGTCCATAGTACCTTCTTGTGGATGGTGAAATTTGGATGTGAATCAATTTAAAGCGATCCAGTCCATCAAATCAAATATTTCAAACTAGTTGCCATGTTTACAGAATATGGGAAAGTGCAAGGCAGTTTATGATTTTATTTCACCTGTACCCAAACCTGCCATGATCAGGAACCCAAAAGACTGCTAAGAGGCATGAGAATCATGAATTAGACCTGCAAACCATAAACTCGGCTGTTTGAAATAAACAATACAAGCAAAGTTCTTTCCAGCTGTAGAAAGCTTTTATTGTTAAGCCCCATAATAGAGAAGTCTAGAGTCATCCATCTAGGTGAAAAGCCAACAGGAAACTAGAGAAAGATGCAAACACTGCAACCTTTTTAAAAAAATTCAAAACATGTTTGACCTTCACATCTGGATCAAGCAGCTGAGAAGGTCACCTTTATACACAGCCAGAGATGCTGCCAAGACATTTAGGAAGTGCCCGGCTATCTTTAACAAGTCAAGCAGTGTTCAGAATAGTCCTGTCTCCAATCAAAATAGAAAATGCAAATAGGGAGGAGAGGTCTAGCAAGTGGGGGGAAAAACATTATTTCTGCCTTGTGTTTCAGCTCTTGTTCTTCGCTTTCTTTCCATGGTGTCATGTTGGAAGAAAGTTTTTTACTCAATTGCTGAATTAATCTCTCACTTCTGATGTTTTGAAAACAATATCTGTTCCACCAAAACATGTGAGTCATTCTTAATAAAATGTCTTATAATAATAATAATAATAATAATAATAATAATAATAATAACAACAACAACAACAACAACAACAACAATGACATTTTCATTCTTGGATGAAAGTTAATTTTTATTTGTTTAGAAACATAAATGAGTTTCAGACATGTTTATGGGAGATCAGGTAGGTATTAGCTGAGACTATTGCTTAAGTGCAAGCGGAACCATTGGCTTTAATGTAATAATCAATCAAATGGGCAATCAACTGACCAATTCACTTTAATTCAATAAACTGAGGGTGCCACTCAACATTATTCAATTACAGAGCCATTGAACTGAAAGGTGATAATACAACAGTGCGCAGTAGGATCAGTTTATGCCTGGTGTAATTACACCAGCGTGAGCGGGGTTACACCAAGGATGAAGATGTTCCATTATGTCAGCGGGATCACAAATTTCTTTGTCTAAGGGTCACTGGTAGAGTCAATCACACCCTCTGGCTTCTAGAATGAATTTACACTCGCATTCATTTTCCCGTGCTTCCATAATGGGATGGGAGGTTTATGGGAGATGTCTGCAAAGACCAGAGTTGATATTATTACCCAGCATTGCAATGTCAATTATTCTTGAATCCTAAGACCTCAGGGAAGGTATCACAGCCCTTTATTTTTATTTTTATGCCAGGCATATCTGCAACGCAGCACAGAGTTTGCTGAGCTGTTTGTGTCTTAATACTTTACTAGTGTACAGAGGAAAACAGTCTGTGCAATTTGTTTCAATGCCAGTTCCTTATTTTCATGCATTCCCTCTTACAAATCTTGGAGATGCTCCCCCCCCCCCAACAGTGGGCTGTTCACTTCACTTAAAATGCAATCCTCTTCCTTGGGGGTCAGTTGACACATTTGGCAGCTATTCATCCTCAAGTGCTAAGTTGAGAAGTCAAATGATGTTCACACAGGTATTCCAATATTTTTAAATCGAGACCAACTACCTAGGGGTGGACAGGCCTGTATTGTCCAGCTACATACAGGCTCTCACTGCCATGCATGTTCACATATTTCCTGATGTGGTCAGGCCAGGTGCAATGTTGCCCTTGCCTGAACACAATAAGGTTGTGTGGATGCAGCAGTGAATTGTATCAGGGTAGGGCTGAGACCCAGGTCAAAGTCCCCACTCAGCCATACAGCTATACTTGGGTGACCTTGAGCCAGTTACCATCTCTCAGCCTAACCTACCTCACAGGGTTGTTCTGAAGATAAAAGTGGCAAGGAAGAACCATGGAAACTACCCTGAGCTTCTTTGACAAAGGAAAGAATATACATACATGTAACCAATAAGCATATGAAACCATGAAGGAGGACATACATACTTTTATTATGTTGAGGGCAAGGGCATAACTGGTGGATCCACAATCCTAATGATGACTTATTATTATTATTATTATTATTATTAGTATTAGTATTAGTATTAGTATTAGTATTAGTATTAGTATTATTTGTATACCACCCAGAACAGAATCAAAATATAAAACCAGAAAATACATAATCAAAATAAAAACAACCACCCAATAACCCCCCTACCCCAAAAAACACATTTTAAAAGGGCATAGGGTCCTCACAACATTTAAACATGCTCCACATATATGGTTTACACTTCTCCAGCTAATGCATTTTGTGTTCTAGAATCTTCCCGGTGCAGAAAGTGGCAGAAATTCAACAGTAAAATACAGGTGTGGGTGGATTGAGCCTCTAGGCTTGAAGAAGAGCAGGGATTACATGCAAAAGATCCACACCAACTGCATTTATTCAAGAGATGGTGGGCCAAATCCGTAAGAACCTAGAAAGAGTCCTGCTGGATCAGACCAAACACATATCTCAACCAGGATCTCCAGGGGCCAGTCAGAAACCCATGGGGAACCTTCAGGCAGATATGAGCCCAAGAGCACCCTTCCCACTTGTGTAACCTAGTAAATTGTACTCAGAGGTATGTGACACTGGCGGTACATAGGAATCTGCTTTGCATGGAGGCAGACTATTGGCCCATCTAGTTCAGTACTGTCTGTCTACACTGGCTGGCAGTAGCTCTCCAGAATTTCAGATGGGACTCTGTCCCAGGCCTAGCTGGAGATGCCAGGAATTGAACCTGGAACCTCTTGAAAGGGTGAAGAACTACCGTATTTTTCCTTCTATAACACGCAGATTTTTTCTTCTAAAAAGGAAGGGGAAATGTCTGTGCGTGTTATAGAGCGAATGTGTGGTCCCTGGAGCCGAAAAATCATGCAAAAATCAAATCGCGGCGCTGCACGCTGCACGGAGAAGCGAAACCTGAAAAGAGGAAGCGGCTGCTTTCCTGCATTCTGCCTCAGGTCTTACTGCCCACCCTCCTCTGTTTCGTTGCTGTGTTTGCTGAAACGGAACAAAGAGCAGGGAAAGCCCCTCCCCTCCAGGCAAGCTCCGGTGCTGCTGGGGGAGAGGGAGAGAGAGGGGGGAAGGGAGAGAGAGAGGGGGGAGGGGGAGGGAGGGAGAGAGGGGGGAGGGAGAAAGAGAGGGGGAGGGAGGGAGGGAGGGAGGGAGGGAGAGAGAGAGAGAGAGAGAGAGAGAGAGAGAGAGAGAGAGATGGCTGGCTTGGGTGGGGGGAAACTTTTGCCTTTCTTTCCTCCCTCCCGTTAAATCCCTCTCCTGCATTCTTAGCCAGCTGCTTCTCTGCACACCCCTCTAATGTCCCTTCTTTGTTTTTCCTTCGCTCCCCACTTAAAATGTGGTTACAAAGCATGGATCCTCAGGATCTTTGCATTGGGTCACCCCAAATTCACCATCAGATCACATAGCATGTCCATGGCTACAGCCTGCACCAAAAAAATCACGCACCCACTGTTGCCTGGGGCTGCAATGGTGCAAAAATGTGGTTAAAAAGCATGGATCCACAGGGATTCTCAGGATCCTTGCATTGGGTCACCCCAAATTCACCATCAGATCACATAGCATGTCCATGGCTACAGCCTGCACCAAAAAAATCACACACCCACTGTTGCCTGGGGCTGCAATGGTGCAAAAATGTGGTTACAAAGCATGGATCCACAGGGATTCTCAGGATCTTTGCATTGGGTCACCCCAAATTCACCATCAGATCACATAGCATGTCCATGGCTACAGCCTGCCCCCCCAAAATCACGTACCCACTGTTGCCTGGGGCTGCAATGGTGCAAAAATGTGGTTAAAAAGCATGGATCCACAGGGATTCTCAGGATTTTGGCATTGGGTCACCCCAAATTCACCATCAGATCACATAGCATGTCCATGGCTACAGCCTGCCCCCCAAAAATCACGCACCCACTGTTGCCTGGGGCTGCAATGGTGCAAAAATGTGGTTAAAAAGCATGGATCCACAGGAATTCTCAGGATTTTGGCATTGGGTCACCCCAAATTCACCATCAGATCACATAGCATGTCCATGGCTACAGCCTGCCCCCCAAAAATCACGCACCCACTGTTGACTGGGGCTGCAATGGTGCAAAAATGTGGTTAAAAAGCATGGATCCACAGGAATTCTCAGGATTTTGGCATTGGGTCCCCCCAAATTCACCATCAGATCACATAGCATGTCCATGGCTACAGCCTGCCCCCCGCCAAATCACATACCCACTGTTGCCTGGGGCTGCAATGGTGCAAAAACGTGGTTACAAACCATGGATCCACATGGATCCTCAGGATCTTTGCATTGGGTCAGCCCAAATTCACCATCAGAGCACATAGCATGTCCATGGCTACAGCCTGCCCCCCCCCAAAATCACGCACCCACTGTTGCCTGGGGCTGCAATGGTGCAAAAACGTGGTTACAAACCATGGATGCACAGGGATTCTCAGGATTTTTGCATTGGGTCAGCCCAAATTCACCATCAGATCACATGTCTGTGGCCACAGCATGAAGCACAAAAATGATACATCCACTGTTTCATTCAGAATGTTTTTTCCCTTGTTTTCCTCCTCTAAAAACGATGTGCGTGTTATGGTCAGGTGCGTGTTATAGAGAGAAAAATACGGTACATTCAAAGGATGGCTGCATTTTGGTCCACATATTGTTTTGGAAAGCATGAATGAGGTAAATTCACCTATAAACACAATCTGAATTTATCCCCCTTTTCTATCGCTTGGGGCACTTAAATCCTGGTGCCAAGACTGTAGTTGAGGCAAAAAGCATGTCTTGGATTAACTGCTGTGTCTGATGCAGGCTCCCTCTCAGAACTGCCTTTGTTTACACTTTTAATTTCGGTTTGTGCAGCCTTGACAACAAAGTCTATTCAGCCCAAAGCCTTCTTTTACTCTTAAGGCACTTTAAATTTAGTAGTGGAGTGGGGGAAGTGTGTTGAGTTACGGAATCCATCTCTGCCGCTCCAAAACAATCAGAAACAGGAAAAGGTAATCAAGAGGGAGTTTTAATGAGTTATAGACCATTGTTTACTCGAGTGGAGCGAGATAGTAAAGTCTTCGGGACCTCCGTGACCCAGCACTGCCTCTTGGTGGCAAAATATTTGCTTGAAATTGCGTCAAAACAACACAATGAGTGTGTTTCCAGAGGCCAACCCCGGGTGTGTGTGTGGAGAGTTGAGAAGCATAATGGAAATTCCCTGAGTCACCAAGCCCAAGTCCTTGGAAGCTCTGTGTTCTGGGTGCTTTTATTGAGAAACAACAACGAGAAGGTAAACAGCAGCTGCATTTGTACCTTAAGCTTAAAGGAGAGCAGCCAGCAGAAATGGTCATGTGCCAGAGATCTAAAAAATACTTCAAAACTTCTGTTTCTCTCGGCTGTTGGCACAAATTGTACAGAACCCCCAAATGGGTAAGAAGTTCATCCCAAAAGTAGATCATCCAGCACAAAGAGGGGAGAAGGTGTACACAGGTTCTCATTTTTGAGTGCCACCTCTTTCCTGTAACATGTGGCTAAGAATAAAAACCTGCACAGCAGGCCTGTTGTGAGACAGCCTCTCACGGCTGACAATATTTACATCAGTTTGCATGGGCTTGTTATTGTTATGAGGGGGGAAACTGCTCCATTTCCCTCATGGGGTACCCAAGAGCCCATATAGAGTCCTTTTGTAGGTTCTCTATCGGTAGGAGAAAATAACAGAGACCAACCAGAGAATATTGAGAAGCAAAGCAGCTAGTAAGCCTGATCTTTATTAAAGCTGTTGCAACCAGGTGCTCCCCCCAGACACACACACAGGAGGGGGGGCCCCGAGCCATGCACAAGCCCTTATATAGACATTTTAAATTGCCCAACCTGGAGTCCAAGACCACCCCCAGAAACATCATGCATCCATCACAGAAGGGGTGTAGCTCACACCCTATTCATATCTTAAATGTGCCCTTAAGACAGGATTTGTGAAAGAGACAATGGGGAGATTTCCCATTTCCTTCAACCTTGCAGAGAAATATTTGAGGTCATTTGGGAGAGAGAAAATGGTTTCGGGACTTTTCTGTGGGTTTCAGACATGTGGTTTACATATTTGTATGTGTTTGGTACATTTATGAACTTCATATATAATCATATATAAACTTCATATATAATCATGGAAGCCATCGAGATAGAGAAACACCCTCACAACATGAACAAGCGTGACGACACATCCCGCTTGCCAGACATCTGGAAATTAGCCCTCCCCACAAAAACTGACACCAGATCCAGAGGCACACAGAACGCCAACACCAATCAACCACACCAGACCCAAACCCAGACCCTCTCCACAGATGAATTACTGACACCATCCAGTAGCCAATCCATGGTGGCACCTCCGGATGCTGCACCCCCCTGCAATCCCTACACAGATCTGGCTGACACAAGCCACAAAACCACAGCTCGCCCCTATACACGAAGCCAAGCCAAAGCACAACTAAGTGCAATACAGCCATCTTCTCAGGAAAACTCTTCACAAAGTTCAAGAGGTCAAGACACAAAGACTTTAGCAACTAATCCACACCTAATGACCCACCTAAGTAGTACTCAGGATATCACTCAAGAAATCACTCAAGGTATCTCTCAAGTAATTAAGGAACAAAAGAAGAAAAGGCACACTAGCCTGGGAACTTCCTCTCTGCCCAGAACATTGGAGGCTAGACACCACACCCCCTCTACAGTATTTATAGGAACTCAAACATTGAGATCCCGCTCTGTTCCAGTAACAAGAAGCCGAAAGCACCAGCCTGAAGATGACGAGTGAGACCTCGTCGAAACGTCGCCTAGACACCCCAACTTTTACACGGGAAGACACCCGAGGACACCAAAACCTGCATTCCTGTACCCGTGAAAATCTACGAAAGCATATATATATATATATATATATGCAGGTTTTGGTGTCCTCGGGTGTCTTCCCGTGTAAAAGTTGGGGTGTCTAGGCGACGTTTCGACGAGGTCTCACTCGTCATCTTCAGGCTGGTGCTTTCGGCTTCTTGTTACTGGAACAGAGCGGGATCTCAATGTTTGAGTTCCTTTAAATACTGTAGAGGGGGTGTGGTGTCTAGCCTCCAATGTTCTGGGCAGAGAGGAAGTTCCCAGGCTAGTGTGCCTTTTCTTCTTTTGTTCCTTAATTACTTGAGAGATACCTTGAGTGATTTCTTGAGTGATATCCTGAGTACCACTTAGGTGGGTCATTAGGTGTGGATTAGTTGCTAAAGTCTTTGTGTCTTGACCTCTTGAACTTTGTGAAGAGTTGCCAATGGATACCAGCAAAACAGGATTACGAAGCTAATCCAAAAGGAAACACCCCCCAAAAACCAAGACACAGAAGAAAACAATGGCATGGCCCTCCTTCCTTATATCAAGGGCACTACAGATAAAATTAGCAAAATCCTCCATAAACACAATATCAAAACAGCCTTTTGCACCAACCAAAAAATAGCCAATATCCTCAGAAACCCCAAGGATAAAATCCAGTTGGAAAACCAAGGGATCTATGAAATACCCTGCAAAGTCTGCCCAGCCACGTACATTGGACAAACAAACAGACGAATAAATGCACGTATCGCAGAACACAAGAATGCCGTCAAAAAAGAAGAAAAAACTTCCTCTCTTTTCCAACACATGAAAGAAACAGGACACGAAATTAATTTTGCAGATTCCAAATTGCTCTTTAACACGGAACATCACCACAAGAGAATAATCATGGAAGCCATCGAGATAGAGAAACACCCTCACAACATGAACAAGCGTGACGACACATCCCGCTTGCCAGACATCTGGAAATTAGCCCTCCCCACAAAAACTGACACCAGATCCAGAGGCACACAGAACGCCAACACCAATCAACCACACCAGACCCAAACCCAGACCCTCTCCACAGATGAATTACTGACACCATCCAGTAGCCAATCCATGGTGGCACCTCCGGATGCTGCACCCCCCTGCAATCCCTACACAGATCTGGCTGACACAAGCCACAAAACCACAGCTCGCCCCTATACACGAAGCCAAGCCAAAGCACAACTAAGTGCAATACAGCCATCTTCTCAGGAAAACTCTTCACAAAGTTCAAGAGGTCAAGACACAAAGACTTTAGCAACTAATCCACACCTAATGACCCACCTAAGTGGTACTCAGGATATCACTCAAGAAATCACTCAAGGTATCTCTCAAGTAATTAAGGAACAAAAGAAGAAAAGGCACACTAGCCTGGGAACTTCCTCTCTGCCCAGAACATTGGAGGCTAGACACCACACCCCCTCTACAGTATTTAAAGGAACTCAAACATTGAGATCCCGCTCTGTTCCAGTAACAAGAAGCCGAAAGCACCAGCCTGAAGATGACGAGTGAGACCTCGTCGAAACGTCGCCTAGACACCCCAACTTTTACACGGGAAGACACCCGAGGACACCAAAACCTGCATTCCTGTACCCGTGAAAATCTACGAAAGCAAATATATATATATATATATATATATATATATGATAGATAGATGATAGATAGATAGATAGATGATAGATAGATAGATGATAGATTAGATAGATAGATAGATGATAGATAGATAGATAGATAGATAGATAGATAGATAGATAGATAGATAGATAGATAGATATAGCTAGATATAGCTAGATAGATAGATAGATAGATAGATAGATAGATAGATAGATAGATAGATGATAGATAGATAGTAGATAGATAGATAGATGATAGATAGATAGATAGATAGATAGATAGATAGATAGATATAGAGATAGATAGATGATAGATAGATAGATGATGATAGATAGATAGATAGATAGATAGATAGATAGATAGATAGATGATAGATAGATAGATAGATAGATAGATAGATAGATAGATAGATAGATAGATGATAGATAGATAGATAGATAGATAGATGATAGATAGATAGATAGATAGATCTATCTATATATATAGAGAGAGAGAGAGATGAGCTTAAAATTCTTATAATATTATATACCTTCTAAAGAACGTATCTTGGGAGGTGTCTAAATTTTTTTTAGAGGAAATGGCCCACAATATTGGGTTTATACTCTTCTCCAAAAAATGCAGATAGATTCATCACTGAGTAAGAGACACTGAGCACAGAGACACTATAGCTATTACTTGTGACAACTATGGTCACTTTTTCATTGGAGGCCATGTGGCCTACAGTGGCTGGGGACTCTGGTGCCTTACTCTTGGTACTACTTGTTAGCTTGGCAGAAAAGGGAGATGTTCACCTTTTTCTCTCCTGTGCTTCATGCCATCCAGGCAGGTGGCCAGAGGGTAGAGGGGCCAATGCCTTCAATCTGCAGGGTTGTCAGAGGACTCTGTGAAGGAACATACCATGTGACTAGTTGATTAATTAATGACAAGGATGAGAAAAAAGATTGCTCCTATGAAGACATCAAGAAAACCATAGTCTGGTAGCACAGCAGGTGGCAAAACCATAACTATTCAGTTCTCTCGAAAGATCTCTCTTATCTGACCTCTCTCCCGCCATTAATAATTTTTTGCAACCAGTAAAATTGGTTAATACCTGAAATGTATCGGTTCTTCCTCAACCTTCAGTCAACTGTCAGAACCTTAGTTCAGGGAGTTTCCTTCTTGATGGTTCTGTTGTCCTAACTTGCAAGTCATGGGCTAATCAGAAGGCAGACTGTATGTGTGGCTTGTCATACAACCTGCTTGCGCACATCATAGCTGTCAACTTTTCCCGTTTCTTGCGAGGAATCCTATTTGGAATAAGGGAATTTCCCTTAAAAAAGGGAAAATGTTGACAGCTATGGCTCACATGCCAAGGAATTACTCCAAGCAAGAGCCACTCAGTAGCTGGGATTGAAGAACACAATTCACAGCTTGGGAAGCAGGTGAGCAGTGAAGAAGTACTCTGTGAAGGCAGGATAACGAGCAGAGTAAAATGCAATTAGTGCCACTTTCAATTTAGGGCTTGTGCTAACACATTATCACCAATCAAAGCAGCATGACTGGGGGGAAATAAGTTTGGATGTGATAAATGCAATGGATTCAGACCGTCAGACTCATGAGTTCTCAGCTTTGGAATTATGTTTTCACACTGGACTACAAAGAGTTAACTACAAGTAAATACTATCTGTTAATTCTGGTGGAAGTGGAAGACAATAGGTCAAGTGGCAAAGGGAAGACACATGTACACACTGTGAATTATTTGCACAGGAAAAGATCTTTTCTCACGGCATCTGCTGCATAAACTTGAAATGTTAGTCTCTGCTTTACTACAGCATGTTAAGTTGTTCATACACAGTACAGTCCACATTCTGATGATCCCAAACTTCTTGTCGCCAGAACATTTTGTTTTATTTTCAATGTTCTTGAGTCATTTGTGTGCAATCTTCAGTGTGCCCAGAGACCCATAAAGATATAGTAATGCTACTAGGATTGTGTTTATCTTGTACCTTGGATATGCCTTATGAAGATCCTGAAGGAAGGTATTAGTAGTAGTAGTAGTAGTAGTAGTAGTAAACCATTAAATTTAATAAACGACCGTCTTTGTTTATTAAATTTAATGGTTTTTAAAATCAAATTTGCAAGGAAAAAAATAGCTATAAAAATAAACAAGTTCAAGCACAACACCCCTGAAAATAGATTTATATGGTTGATATTCAGCTGAGTTTTACACAAAGTAAACCCATTGGAATCTATGGCTCTTAACTTCGTCATGTTCATTCATTTCAGTGGGTTTACTCTGAGTAAAGCTTAGCTGAATGCCACCCTAGATGTTTGCATCCTTAAGATCTGGTTAAATGTTAGCATATTTGATTAACTTCATCATGTACATCTGGTTTAGTTGTAGACAACAACAACAAATAATAATAATTTTGCATGTATATGCATACAAAGGTAGAATGATGGATATAGATAAACCAATATCTGTCTATCTGCTTATGCATAAACAATTGATATTCCAAGGCAGGGATGGGGAACCTGTGGCTCTCCTGATATTATTGGACTCCAGCCCCCATCAGCAAACATGACCAATGGTTAGTGATGACAGGGGTTGGGAGTCCAACAACATCAGGAGGGCCAAAGGCTCTCCATCCCTGTTCTAGGCTCCCACCCACAAATGTAGGCATGCACACAGCAGTTGTGGAAGATTCCAAATGATGGCATTAAATAGCGCTCCCTCCCCATCTGCCCAGCAGTGGCTCCCTGTGCTTGCAAGGACCAGAACTGGCATCAATAAGCCTCCCTTCTTGAAATTCCACATACTTTCTATAGGAAACAGTGAGTGTGTATGAATATGAATTCTGCATTCAGTTTCATGAGTACAGTGGTACCTTGGTTCTCAAACGCCTTGGTTCTCAAACACCAAAAACCCAGAAGTAAGTGTTCTGGTTTTCGAATGTTTTTCGGAATCCAAACATCTGATACGGCTGTTGGCTATTGTTTCCAGGCACCTGCACCAGTCAGAAGTTGTACCTTGGTTTTTAAACATTTCAGAAGTCAAAAGGACTTCCAGAACTGATTAAGTTTGGCGCTTTATTTTATGTTTTTGTTTTTCAGGCTTTTTCAATTAATTTGTTTTTGTGACTGTGTGGAACCCAGTTCAGCGATTGATTGATTGATTGATTGATTGATTGTGTGACTGTGGAAATGGATAAAAAAAAACCCATCCAAACAATGACTATCATCAGTGCAGGTAAGAAAATAATAATAATTTTATTTTTTATCATCTACAACACTGTCTTATTTATTTTATAGTACAGTACATTGATTATTGCTTTCATTTTATGGATCAATGGTCTCATTAGATAGTAAAATTCATGTTAAATTGCTGTTTTGGGGGTTGTTTTTAAAAGTCTGGAACATATTAATTCGTTTTGCATTACTTTCTATGGGAAAGCGCAGCTTGGTTTTGGAATGCTTTGGTTTTGGAACAGACTTCCAGGACGGATTAAGTTTGAGAACCAAGGCTTCGCTGTATTTAAATGGATTCTCCTGAAAGTCCATGAGTTTGCAATGCCACAAGAGAGAGCAAGATTTTACCTGCTAAGTATAAACACATCGCATGGAGCTGCTTTTACACTGCATATCCCATGAACCAGCTGGCCTTCGAGGAAATTTCCAGGACGGGAAAGTAGATTTGTTTTTAAGAAGTCAGAAAACAACCGATCTAGTTTCCTTTCATGGCACAAGGAGAAAACATGTTTTGCCTTGTCTTATAATCAGTAAGCAAATTGGACTGGGGAAAAATATCATTAAGGGACTCGGCGCCATACCCCTGCGCTTTCCTATGTCCTATGAAAAATAAAATAAAATAAGGAAGAGGAAGGCTACTGCAGGCTGGAAAACATGTTTTGCTTTCAAAATCTTGCCATAGGAATATTTATAAGTTGTTACAAAAACACCAAAACCATAAAGGAGAAAAGGAAAACAAGTATGCCCACATTTCCCAAAACATCGGATATTTGCCATTTTCGTAGCAAAAACATGTTTTGGATTTGCTCGGTTTTTTCATCTATTTTCCTCTTGCTAAAGGTTATGGAAGCTATTTTTCTGCTTCCCAGTTCTGTTATCAGGTAGCTGAGACTCTATTAATTCTACAATGCATCAGTTCTTTTTATCTAACCTGCACAGTAGCTATCCAGAGAGGAAGCCTCTATTGAACTATTGACATCCATTGCAGTAGCTAAATTGTTTCTTAACTTTTGGTCAACCAACCAATCCAAACTGCTGGTAGAGTCATGGGCACAATGTGGATTAAGGCCACATGACTGGTTTGCCCGACATATCTACATCCAGGAAGAAAGACAGATGTCTTGTACAAATGCCTGGTTGGGATCCATGTGTGCTTGGCCACAACAAGTGAATGGGCTGACTAGCGCATAGAACCCCAAATAATCTATCAAGAAAACATCAACATTGGCAGTTTGATAGCACACTATTAAGAAAGTCTCCAGCTCAAGTTACTCACTGCTATCTAGGGCACACATGGGGTGGATCTACACACAGGGGGGGGGGGATCACTATAAAAAAGTCAGAAATTAAATGGTTATGACAAAAGAAAAAAATGCTATGGAAAATCACAATTTTATTTTTTTGCTCTCCAGCACCATCTGGTGTTGCATGTTTATAATGCATTCAAAACACTGTTGTTTTTTTATTAATGTGGCTGAGTCCAGGGATTCCAATAAGCCAGTTGCACAAGACAATATCCCTTTCTTCTTAGGTAGAGATGCTATGCAACCGTATTGGTAGTGAGACTAGCTGTCTGCTTTCCATGAAATATATGAAAGTGGGGGTCCCTTGGCCCTGTGTATAGCATTGCAACACTGGTACTTCTCATCACTTCTTAAGCTTGATCAAAGTCGCAATCCATGAGTTGTGGTTCAACCTATCTAATAGGTGCATGCCATAAAAGCTTATTCCTTCTCCCTGACTACTGAGGATCACTGGGGCAATGCATATGAAGCAACATCTCTTTTATTTATTATTATTCTGAGTGTAGAAGCATGATGCTTGGTTGGGGTTGGGGGGAGGCTTCTGTGAAGCACCATGTTTGATGGACATCATCCCCACCTGTTTGCAACAGCAAGCTGGGAGTGTTAAAAAGTTTTTATCCCACCACCAGTTTTCCCCCATCAGAACCAAATCCTCATATATCAGATACATTTAGAGGGAACAGGGGATGAAACTGTGTCTCCCAGTCTGAACATTTGCAAAATTCAAGCTGCCAGGATTTGGAGCACAGATCTGGATGCAACAGTGACAGAATGAAACCTCTGAGCGTCAAATATAATCCTGTTTTCTGAATTAACAACTGACAGATGTTTTGAGTTTGCTGTTTTTGAATAAAACTAAATGGAGTGAATTTAAATATTCTTTCGGAGCATGAAGTGAGCTCTTTAATAACCCAGGTGACTCAGAAAGAGAGAAATTGGCTAGAAAGTAATTATACTGTAGCAAGAACTACTCCACTGTTACCCTCAAAGCTAAGATAAATGCATCTGCTGTGATCATGATGGAAAGCAGATTTTGATGAAGCATTCCTTCAGGTAAAGCCAAACTGTGAAATTACAGAAAATGAGAGGCATGCCTATATTAACACAAAGACAGATAGTTTTCCTTGGCTTTAATCTCTAACCTGAACTTCCGAGGGCAGATTCTAATAACTTCTGGGTTAGATTAGAATAATAGAATCGTAGAATTGTAGAGATGGAAGGGATCACGAGAGTCATCTAGTCCAACCCTCTGCAATCGAGGAATCTTTTGCCCAGCATGCAGCTTGAACCCATGACCCTGAGATTAAAAATATAATGCCCAAAGCAAATTCTGTATTACTGTAATATGGTTTAATACTGCCTGCATTTTAGAGGTGGCTGAAACCCATTACAGTGCTACCTCGGGTTACAGGCGCTTCAGGTTACAGACTCCGCTAACCCAGAAATAGTACCTCGGGTTAAGAACTTTGCTTCAGGATAAGAACAGAAATTGTGCTCCGGCAGCGCAGCGGCAGTGGGAGGCCCCATTAGCTAACGTGGTGCTTCAGGTTAAGAACAGTTTCAGGTTAAGAACAGACCTCCAGAACAAATTAAGTACTTAACCCAAGGTATACTTTATGTATTACAGTGGTACCTCGCAAGACGAATGCCTCGCAAGACAAAAACCGCGCAAGACGAAAGGGTTTTTCGTTTTTTGCGTCGCTTCGCAAGACAATTTTCCCTATGGGCTTGCTTCGCAAGACAAAAACGTCTTGCGAGTTTGCTTCCTTTTTCTTAAAGCTGTTAATACCCAGCGAATCCGCACTCCACAAGACGAAAAAATCGCAAGACGACACAACTCGCGGAATGAATTAATTTCGTCTTGCGAGGCACCACTGTATTGCATCAAAGGCACATCTGCCTATTATCTCACATTGGTCATTAGTTCCTACATTGCTTTTGGGTAACAATGACATAACAAGTCAAGGCTTCCTGCTTCTCTAAAAGAAAGTAGACACCATTATTGCTTGTATCCATGGAACACCCTCTACAGTCAACCACACTGGAGCACCCATGTTAGATTACATCTGTTCCCAGTGCTGTCCAGTAGGTGGCAATGATGCCCATTTATAATGACTAATTCATTACTTCACAGCCTGCAAGATGTGCAGTTCACAGATCTAGATTTATAGCCTGGGCAATCCTCCAGAATTAAAGATTCATTGGAGTTACACGTTATGTTATTGCTACACCTATAGCTTGTACAATCTAAATGGAAGTCAGGTCGCTGTAAGTGGACACTGGCAGTTAGCAGTGTTGGCAGCCAATTCTACAGTTATTAATTTTAAAATGCAACCAACTTAGGATTCCTCAGTGTCAATCATTGCCGAAAGCCACTGATGTTCTTACATACTGCATTTCAGTTTGAAATCGGGTATTCAGAAGAGCACAACTAAGGACCATAGGTTCTAAAGAACTAAGGAGGGATGTGTTTCCCCTTGATCTAAACAGGAGAACCACAGTCCAGCACAGTCCAGTCTAACCACTTGTTAAGCCCACTGATGGTTCTGATAAATGTCTCAGTGACATTTGATTTTCCATCAATTTAGCTCTTCGGTTTTCTTCTGCTTTGCTCTGTTTGTTGCCATATCAATGCTAAACCCAGGTATAAATGCCACTTCTTCCCTTACCTGTTCACCCTGCAGGAAAGATTTGCCTTCTTTCTTTGCCCATGTCTCAGTGAACCAGGTGCACTTCCTGACTTCCCTTTCCCAATTTCCCTGATGCAGCCAAGAAGCTCCATGGCCTCAAGCAGCATCCCATATGTAGGCATAAAATCTGAACCCTGCACACTGCTCATTTGGGCCAGGCATACTTCTTCTGGCCCATGTTGTTGCTGTTGTTGTTGTTTAGTCGTGTCCGACTCTTCATGACCCCATGGACCAGAGCACGCCAGGCACTTCTGTCTTCCACTGCCTCCCGCAGTTTGGTCAAACTCATGTTGGTAGCTTCAAGAACACTGTCCAACCATCTCGTCCTCTGTCGTCCCCTTCTCCTTGTGCCCTCCATCTTTCCCAACATCAGGGTCTTTTCCAGGGAGTCTTCTCTTCTCATGAGGTGGCCAAAGTATTGGAGCCTCAGCTTCAGGATCTGTCCTTCCAGTGAGCACTCAGGGCTGATTTCCTTAAGAATGGAGAGGTTTGATCTTCTTGCAGTCCATGGGACTCTCAAGAGTCTCCTCCAGCACCATAATTCAAAAGCATCAATTCTTTGGTGATCAGCCTTCTTTATGGTCCAGCTTTCACTTCCATACATCACTACTGGTCTTCTGGCCCATAGATGGTGGCAAAGTCCAAAACTGCCCTGGAGTGTCATTGCTGCTCCTCCACACGGCATGTGTTTTTCAAAAGGACATCCATTTAAATTTGTATCCCCACCCCCATTCTGGTGCCGCTAGTCATGCAGAAGTGTACTTTCTTAAAGTGTGACAGGGGCTGCCCAGGGAGGAAAGAATACAAATTGGGATGAAAGAATGCAAATGCACTGTAAATGTTTCCTAAAGAGTGTGGGAGGAATTCAACATTGTGCTCTTCTGAATCTTCCATCAGTGGAAGTGTTTCAGCTTGCTAGATGGAACAATATCCCCTCCTCCCTGCATACACTGTTCTGGGGTTCCCTTTACACCCCCCAGCCATATTTTTTGGGGGGTGCAGCATGCATGCAGGGGAAAGAGAAGAAGGAAAACCCCATTATACAAGTGGAAACCCTTCCACTGGCAGGACACTTTAGCTGAATCCCACCTCCCATGTCAAAGCAGTCGCAAACTCTCCTTACAACTGACCCTTGGTGACGTTTACGTAGGATAGCAAAACCAGCTCTGTGTTTCTGTTCCCACTGCCAATTTGCTGCCTTAAGGGTCCATTATTCTGAAATTACCGCTTTCCTCGAGACTTTGGAGAGTGCTTCGCTCTGCAGGAGAGAATAAACTCTTTCTGAACATGAAAAGCAGGGATAGGACGACTTAAATCTTCCAGCCAGGGCTGCCATGCCCAGCATCTTAATGGCTTTGGCAAAAAAGAGATTAGCTAAGTGGTAAAACAGATAAAAAGAAACCACTGTATCGGCTAGCTAGAGCTATTTAGAGAGATAGCATTAAAGCCTCCTCTTCCTATTCTGGCTTCTGCCCAAAGCTTTTTCTCTACTAGGACTGAAAGCAATGAATGAAGATTGATAATCATCCATTTGTCCTTATTTGTCGAATATTTTGCAAAATTTGCAGCCTTTAGAGTTCTGCAGTATTAAAACAAACAGATGTTTTGCATTTCCCCAAATATGAAAAGTGCTTTCTAGATTGACGTTAACATTTAAAAACAAAACAAAAACAAACCACAGACTTTTTTCCAGCCAGCCGATAGCACACTGTTCTTCAACATCTGCCCCATGGGCCTAATGAGGTCTGCCAAGCCTCAGAGGTTGGTCCGGAAAGCTATTCTTAGTGAGCCACACCCCCCTTTATTCTGCCTCATATGATGCCTGGGGCTGGAACAGGTCGGTGCCAAGAGCCCCCCACCCCACCCCACCTCAAGGGACACTGGGCCATGGCCAGATGGCTTGAGGGACCATGGATCCAGTGACTACCCTCTCCTCTATGACCCCAACCAAATGTTCTGGGTGGACAAACAGGCACTGCTGCTGCACCAGCAGAGACTAGCAACTCAAAAGGAAGCTATTCATAAGGCAATGTGAATGCAGGGGGCCATTGCAACTTCCTGATTGGCTGTAGTTTGGATGAGGACCTCGTCACCCTTCCCTACGATGGATGGTGGAAGCTGTTCACTCTTCACTGAGGCAAAGGAAGGGATCCTACACTGTAGAATCATACAGTTGTGGAGTCGGAAGGGGCCACAAGGGTCATCTAGTCCAACCCCCTGCAATACAGGAATCTTTTGCCGAACATGGGGCTCGAACCCATGACCTTGAGATTAAAAGTTTCATGCTCTACCAACAGAGCTACCAGCACCGCTGCCGTGCTCCTGGGATCCCTGTGCTGTACATATGACGGTCCTGGTGACAATCTTTTCCCCATAAAGTGACGAGGGCTGAAAGGATTGTTCCGCAGCACCGGGAGATGTATGTTGCCCTCGCTAAGCACGGGAGCCCACAATTTATTAGGTACAATTTATTAATTGGCATATGAAAAGAGAGCTAAGTCTTCAACACTTCAGGACATCAATAATTAGGGGTTAGGGTGGTCATCTCCTCTTCTGGTAAATGGAAACACTCACAGAAATTAAATGGCCTTTATCAATATTGCTTGATTAAATTGCCCCCTCCCCTTACACCCAGTGTCCAACGTACTTCTGGCTTTAGATGACAATGCCAATAAATTTTAAAATAAAGGAACAGAGAGAAGGTTATCTGCATGCGCAAATGTCCAGATGACACAATCTAAGGCAGTGCTGGGGACTATCTGGCTCGTGGCCCTAATTCGGCCTGTGGTGCCATTTCCCCCAAACATAATCCACCTACCCCACACCTGATGCCATATGTTTATTGAGAGTTGCTCCCAGCCAATCAACAGGCATCTTTCTCTGAATCAAGGGACTTCAGTTCTGGCCCTATAAGGGCTAGCATTTGAATGGAGTAGTTGAGGAACTATGAATGGCTGGAAGTTGAGATGGTGCGTTCTCAACAATTTGCTGATGCTCAAGAGGTTTATAAGGGAGGCTGGCATTGGTCCCATAAAATTTTATCCATTTATCCTGCATGTCTTGGTCAACATTTGCATGATTTAATTAATTATCAGTGCCAAGAGCAATCTGGTGAGGAGGGGGGTGGCAAAACCTTGGTGTTATCAAGTGCAGTAAGCAGGGAGTCGACATTCTTATAATGTTTCACACCCTTCCTCAGTAGCTTCCCCACTTAACAGTCATGCACTGGGCAGTGATGTGACTCAACCCATTATTAACCCAATACAAACCAGTGATTTTTAAGGTGTAGCTGATAACAAACAAATAGGGCAGGATGCAGTGGCAGGAAACCCATTACTGTCCAAAACTGAATTTAAAGTTGCACATTTAAAATCCAAGTTAAACAAAATCAACCCTTAAGACCAAAGGGACCCATAAAGAGTGTTTAAAGTTTTCTTTAACAATGTGGCTTCTTTGCATGACATGTTTTGGCCAACATTGCTGTGAGATGTTATTAGGTGGGCATTGAAGAGTGCCACTGTATAGGGGAAGCAACAGATGGGAAAAAAGCATAATGAGTAAGTTTAGGTGAAATGATAATATAGTTAGTTCCTAGAGAAACTGCTGCACAAGTAAGCTGTCCCAGTGGTGGGGTAGTCAATGGTATGAGTGAGCAGGGGCCCCAAAATTCAGCTTTTTAAAAATCTCTCCAATCTGTGTTTTGGGTTTGAACTGTTTTGTATAAAACAAAGCTCTCTTTCCCCATTCACCATAATGGGGAATCTAAAAAGGACTATACCTCCCTCCTCACCTTTTAGCCAAAGTGGATGAAATTTGCAAGCACAGGACCTCCTCCAGAATGTGCTAAGCCTACCAAACTGCAGACAAATAAGTCCAGGAGCCTTTTGTGGGGCAAGTAAAAGGGATTCACTTCCCTCTGTAATCCCTTATGAAGGGGGAAGAGCAGGGATTTCTCTCTCCCTCTCTCACCTTAAAATAATTAAAATGTGGCATGTATTCTTGCTTGCACCTTTTTTGGGTGGCTGATTGCATCCTCTGATAGCCCTGCGTCTGATAAGCCAGTCTGCATCTGAAATAATTAAGGCAACTCGAACCTTGCTATCACTGGATCCTGCCATTAGTTACAATGGAATGTTGATATCAGGTTTGATCCCTATGTACAGCCACTGGTGGATGAGAATGTCTCCACATAGCTACCCATTTGCATGAACAGTCATTCCCAAAAGGTTATATAGATTTTAAGCATAATTTTGTAAGCCTTCTTGTTTTATGTCACACAGACAGGTGCACAGACAAAGCAAACCTCAGAGTCCAGTCCTAGGTATGTTTACTTATAAGTAAGCCCATGTGAGTTCAATAGGACCTGCTCTCAGTGTTAATGGGATTTCAGGCTGAGATGGACAGAAGGAACTTGACTCCCAGAAAGAAATGCATAGGTGTTGCTACTACTGAATGCCAATGGAACATCCGTTGCCGCAAACAAGTACGAGGTGTCCATTGGCTAACCAGAACACAGAAAAGGAAGGGGTATGTGCTGGAACAAATGACATCATCAGGACTGGTTTGGAAGTACAGAGAGATGCTGGAAAAGCCATTGGCTGGTCAGAACACAGGAAGGAAAGGGATGGGTGCTGCTGGTACCAGCGACATCATCAGTACCAACAGATTGATCATTGTTGGGAAGTTAATGTGAAGTGTTGGACAGGTCACTGGCAGGACAAGGAACAAATTCTGAGAATAGTTTCCCTTCAGAGTGAAAATAAAACGTAACTATACCAAGAGGAAACCAAGAGAGTTAAGTTGTCAGTTTAGTGCGTATCTTAATTGAATTTTGATTCCTTTTTGTTTTTTAAGATTTGCTTGCAATGTAATATCTTTTTTGAAACACTAAGTATTTGTTACAGAATAAATATGGCTACACACTGACAGGCTGATGTGGAGCACCTAACCTAAGATATTTTCATCACTGTCAGTATATACAGGATGTGAGAAAAGGGCTCTGCATATCCATTTCTTTCCCCATGATTATATCAGTGCTGTCAGGGCTGCTGTTGCATGGCAGGCTTTGTCATTTTGGATCCTGGTCATATTATACCTGTTTTTCAGGTGTGTTATCAGCAATGTCCAAATATGCTTCTGACAATATTTTGGACATGCCTGGAAGATGTTTGCCTATTCATTGATAATACAGTCATGCCCTGTCTTGTATGTCCTCTACCTCTGATGCAGATGGGGAAGAAATTCAGCTCAGTCTGCATTTAAAGCTAAAACTACCCAATTCAGATTTTCCAAACCAATGTGAGAACTAAAACACAACCATCTTTCAAAATTCGCATTTCTCTGAATTTTGCAATGCAGATCTCCAACATGAACTAAAACGTATATACTAGGGTAACGTGTGCATAAAAGTGCATATATTGGTGAAAATAACATACAAAATGCATTACTGTATATTAGGGGAAACTGCCTTGCAAAAAATGTATACATTAGGCAAAATTGCATACAAATGTGCATATATTAGGGAAAATTCATATTAAAATGCTTATGAGGACTTTAAAAAAACCCACCACCTGTGAAGAACTGAACTTAAGATTAGTAAAATAAGAAGCTGAGAGAAACCTAAGCTGACTAATTTGCCCTTGCCTACCCACTGCCATCCCTCACAATTTTGTTTCCTCTCAGTGCTTTTAACACGTATCCAAAACAGATTGGCTATGCGGTATGGATATGCTATTTTGCTCCCTTTATGATACCCAATTGGCTAGGATCATCCATGTGCCTCATTCAGAAGAATTCCCCACATTTTCCCCATCATGTCACCACATTTGAGTGTGGCATCATTCCCATTCTGGAATAATCATGTTCATCATATGATCTCCGTTTCACTGGGATCAGCACTGTGACTAATTAAGGTAGGATATATAAGAGGGGGGAATAGCAGCAGAACAGCAACATCTAGAGGAAGCACCAAACATGATGGGAGAAAAATGTAAGCTCCTTGGGACATGCATCTGTCTGCAATGTGCCATGCACACAGATAATGTTTTATTTCTGTGGGGTGAGAGGACATGGAGGTTTCATAAACTAGAACAAAAGTACATTTCAACACCTTTGACTTCTAAATAGCTGCTAGCAAAATAAATGTGAACTAGGACCACCTAAAACAACTGGCGAGTACACAAAAAAAGCTATTCAGTCCTTCAAGATAGGAATGCCATGTAATTTATCGCCTTCCCATTGTATCTGTTATGGCACCCCAGTGGTTAACAGGAGCTGTCTTTGTCCAGAGGTTGCCAAGGAAACTGTTCCTGTACTTCAGGAAGCAGGGGGAGCAGTTTCCTGTTTTCAAGAAGGCTTAAGGGCTGTTTTTCTCCAATCAGAAAGCAGATTTGTGAACTGGAAATGGAGAACAGAGCTGCCAAGGGCATATTAAGTGATGTTTCTTTCTTCTTTCTTTGCTCACTCTATCTTTAAACTATTGTAATAAATAATCACAGCATTTGCAACACCTAAATCAGGAGGCATATGTGGGTTACACAGTTGTTAAGGGAAGGACAGTGACTACAAAACAACAGTAACACAAGGCAGAGACACAGCTGAACACCATGTGGAAGTGGGATTCCCCACCCCCTCCATCTTCCACAGATGTAACTCACACACAAATGTATCACACCCAGGGAAGTCAGAATAAGGCTGACACAAATAGACTTCATCATCTGCAGCTCAACATGACACTGTGGTGGTGAACTGCTTTCCTATGCATTTCTTCTGATTTTCCTTTCACTGAGGCTCCTTTTTCATTATTGCTCCCTCCCGTTTTTTGACCAGCGTTTCACGGTTTAAAAAGAAATCATTTGTCCCCCTTAATCACTCCTGTTTTTCCTTTGGACAAAACAAGAGATGGGGTCCTGCCGGTGCTACTTTTTGGACTCAGGAAGCAGCCAGAGAGGCGTGAGTGGGGCATGCACAAAGTGTATTTGCCAATTTACTAATAGGTAGTGCCTAAGTCACCTTTAGGCTGCTGAAGTGTCTCTTAACAGCAGTACAGTGGTACCTCGGGTTAAGAACTTAATTCGTTCTGGAGGTCCGTTCTTAACCTGAAACTGTTCTTAACCTGAGGTACCACTTTAGCTAATGGGGCCTCCTGCTGCCGCTGTGCAATTTCTGTTCTCATCCTGAAGCAAAGTTCTAAACCTGAGGTACTATTTCTGGGTTAGCAGAGAATGTAGCCTGAAGCGTCTGTAACCCGAGGTACCACTGTATGGGGTACAGAATTTTGTACTTCTTGAAAATCTCAGGTTTCATCATTTAAAAAACCCCAACACTCATGTTTCTAGCCATTATTGGTGTAAAAGCAAGCATAAATGGTTTTGGGTTGGACTAGATGACCCTTGGGAACTGTTCCAACTCTACAGTTCTATAATTCTGTGACAATGTGATTACTTGTTTAAGAGATTTCTGATCCATCCTTCACCATTACTGATTCCGGGGCAGGTTTCACATGCCACACAGCAGTTGTGTTTGCTCTCTGAAGTTCCTGCTGAAACCTCAAAGGGGCTGAGTAATTTTATATATATATATATATATATATATATATATATATATATATATATATGCAGGTTTTGGTGTCCTCGGGTGTCTTCCCGTGTAAAAGTTGGGGTGTCTAGGCGACGTTTCGACGAGGTCTCACTCGTCATCTTCAGGCTGGTGCTTTCGGCTTCTTGTTACTGGAACAGAGTAACAAGAAGCCGAAAGCACCAGCCTGAAGATGACGAGTGAGACCTCGTCGAAACGTCGCCTAGACACCCCAACTTTTACACGGGAAGACACCCGAGGACACCAAAACCTGCATTCCTGTACCCGTGAAAATCTACGAAAGCAAATATATATATATATATATATATATGCAGGTTTTGGTGTCCTCGGGTGTCTTCCCGTGTAAAAGTTGGGGTGTCTAGGCGACGTTTCGACGAGGTCTCACTCGTCATCTTCAGGCTGGTGCTTTCGGCTTCTTGTTACTGGAACAGAGCTGGTTCCAGTACTGGTTCCAGTAACAAGAAGCCGAAAGCACCAGCCTGAAGATGACGAGTGAGACCTCGTCGAAACGTCGCCTAGACACCCCAACTTTTACACGGGAAGACACCCGAGGACACCAAAACCTGCATTCCTGTACCCGTGAAAATCTACGAAAGCATATATATATATATATATATATATATATATATATATATACATATATATATTTGAGGGCAAGATGGGGCTTCCATGCCCCATGTACCTCTTGCCACTGCCCATGACAAAAAAGGCTGCATAAATTATGTAAAGTAGTAGACATTTAAGAATAAATTATGTGAATTTGGTAATGACTACATGATGTGTACAGGCTGCATAATTTGACACTTCTTGTCTGGGTGCATATATATATATATATATATATAGCTTGGATTAAACTACTTGGAATATAGCCTATAAGCCATCATTTGCAATAGGTGTAGCAAAAATATATGTGGAAATATGTGACAAATTTTCTAGCAAGGATGCTGCAGCTGATCTCAAGCCCTGTGCTTTTTACGTAGCGGCCTCCCAAGTTTTTCATGCTGCCCAAAGCTCAGATTGACGGGGCAGTAATGGACTCAAAAGCTTATCCAGGAAGAAATGGGAAATCAGTAAATGAAACATTCGAGATGATGTGTTCTGGTGCCATATAGCTTCCTTTTGTTCTTCTTTAGAGGCTGGTTTATGTTTTAACTTTGAGCAGCGTTTGATGCAGACGTCCAAAAAGTCTAATCAGCAGTGTGGGAGAGTGTTGTTCAAGAACTGTAGACCTATTTGTAATGAGGCAGACATCATCTTAAACTACTCAATCGGCAAAAGTAAGCACATGTTTCAAAGAAAAGCTATTAATGATGAAGACTGGTGAAGGCTTTAGACGTTCATTAAAATGGTAAATGTGTTATGCTGATGTGACAGTGGTTTTAAAAAGTGAGCGCTAGTTCTGTTAAATGGAAGAGAGCCAAGGAAAACTCTTCTAAACATTTGTTGAATTAAAGCCCAGCAGCAGGGCTTCCGTACTGATGTCAATAGGACTGCCAGCAGGGCAATCTTATGCATATCTATTCATAAGTGAGCCCCATTGCATTCAGTGAGGTTTACTCCAAAAAACGGCCTAGGATTGCAGCCTCAGAAAGTTAAACATAAATAATTTGTAGCCCTTTAATAGGATTTACTTCCATTTTCATGTTACCCAAATCTCAATGTAGGTGGCTTTGAAAAAGAGAATGGTGCCGGTTATTTTAAGTGTATTTTTAAGTGTACAGTGGTACCTCTGGTTACGTGCTTAATTCGTTCCAGAGGTCCGTTCTTAACCTGAAACTGTTCTTAACCTGAAGCACCACTTTAGCTAATGGGGCCTCCTGCTGCCGCCGCACCACCGGAGCACAATTTCTGTTCTCATCCTGAAGCAAAGTTCTTAACCTGAAGCACTGGGTTAGCAGAGTCTGTAACCTGAAGCGTATGTAACCTGAAGCGTGTGTAACCCAAGGTATCACTGTATAAAGCTATTACTTTAAGAAAGGAACCCATTGTTTTAATATTGATCAATGTGAGAATTTAAGTTATAACCCTAATCCCATTTAGCTGGGAGTAAGCCTCATTATTTTCAAGAGGCTGCTCTTCTGAGTGTGAGTAGACATGCTTAAGATTGTGCTTTTAGAACCTAGAATATTCCAGAATGACACTTTAGTTACAGGTTTAAACTATGTAATCATTGTTTATTTCACATGAGCAGTCTGAAATCTTGAGTGATTGAGTTGCTTCCTAGAAGCCACTAGCTGCTTCCTTGTGATGAATAATTCTTGCACAAGGTCAGTCCTATCTAAGTCTGGCCTTGGGAAGAACTTTATTCTTGGAAGGTGGTATAGATGTATTAAATAAGTAGTGGCTTTTTGTCAGAGTGAGTCATTTCCGAGTTTTGGTCTGCTGATTTTATACTTATGAGAATTGTTTGATTGCATGTTGCATTGCCTTATTCTGATGTAAACTGCCTGTGACCATTTTGGTGAAGGGTGGTATAGAAATATATGAAATTATATCTGTATGTCTATATTGTCTCATATTACGAAAAGGAAGCTAAAACCTAACAAGTACCGACTCAGACATCAGTACCCATTAAATGCCTGGGTGATTTTTAAGGTTTCATTTCTGGGGCTTCAAATTAAAATAAAAACCATTGAAAACTTCGGGGGAAATGTTGACATAAAGCTGATATCCACATCTGGTTGGTGGGCAGGGTTCAAACTGGCAGAGCAATCCAGAGTCATTTGTGCCAGGCTGGGGGGTGTGCATATGGATGGGGTGAAATGTCCCCTGCCCTGCCCAGCTGCCACTAGACTCTCACCAGCTGTTGCCTTCGGAGTGACACCAGCCCCATTCCACCAGTGTGGCGCTTCCCTTCTGCCTGCCCAGTGGAAGTGCCACTGGCTGGATCCCCACCAGGAGCTGCTAGTGGAAAGCCCCAGGGCATTCCAAGAGCAGAGAGGGGTTGAGTCAGCCTAGGAGCCATTGACTCCTGAGCTGGCCTGGCTACCTTCTTCCAGTGGTCTGGGCCCAACAGGGACCCAGTCACCACACCAGCTCCTGCTCCTGCACTGCGCATCCACCTTCCACCCAGGTCACCATGAGTGGCAGGGCTGCAGACGCAGCAGTGACCCTGCCACACTGTTCAGCCTGACAGGTCGGCATTGTGGGGCCTGTTAGGATTGCTCTCTCAAGGCTCACAGTACAATAGTACTGTGGTCTTTGGGGTCTATTCTCTGAGGTCTGAGCAGACCATGACTGCAACTATTCTCGTCTAAGCGTAACCTGGCACTAGCTGGCGCACTCACATTTCCCCTGCCCCTTCTTGTACGAACAGACCTTTCAGCTATCCCTTTTCAGCCCATTCCATTATGGAAATGTTCACACGTGTATGTGGTGGCCCTGGGCAAATGGCTGCCAGGCTGCCAAAGAGCAACCACCATTTCCCAAACAGGATTGTGAGGAAAAGAGACTCTGTCTAGTCCTTGCAAATTGAAATTCTATACAGTGGTACCTCGGGTTACATACGCTTCAGGTTACAGACTCCGCTAACCCAGAAATAGTACCTCGGGCTAAGAACTTTGCTTCAGGATGAGAACAGAAATCGTGCGGCGGCAGCGGAAGGCCCCATTAGCTAAAGTGGTGCTTCAGGTTAAGAACGGTTGCAGGTTAAGAACAGACCTCCGTAACGAATTAAGTTCTTAACCTGAGGTACCGCTGTATACTGATGGGGGAAGGTAGACATTTAAAGCAATGATATACATTCCACACACTGAAAACCAGCAAAACAAAAACTAAACCTTGAACAGAATTATGAACCGCAACTGTTGTTCTTTGTCATGTAGAAAATCATTAGCTACATACCAATATAGCACAAAAGTACTGGGCACCGTGGACAAAGATAATAAAATTATATTAGAGGAGTATTTTATGCAAGGGATATTACAGTTGTTGGGTTTGTGGGGGGGCAAGAAACTTGTTATGATTTTTCTGCCACCGCCAGCTCTGCTTATGATCATCTTTGCTGTGTGGGATGCCCTTATCCCCAGTCTAGCTGCAGCCAAGTTTCCTTTATTGGACGCCTGCTATAAAGAATAAACCTGGGGATATGAAGAGCCACATTAGTATGTAACAACCTATAAAACCCCCTCTGCTCAGAGTAGGAACAAATTCCCTTTGCATGAATACTTGGAGGGGGGAAATAACAATAAAAGAGAATACGGCTCCTAAATTAATTAAAAAGCACGGACAAATGAAATCTCATAACCAGCCTAATGAAGTGCCTGAACATCAGCAAACTGTCTCAGTTAGATAGTGTTGCACTGAATTTAAGAATGTATGAATGGGTACCCAGTAAATACAGTCTGTGGGCTGCCTCAGATTTTTTACGCTATCTGCAGTTTTTCTTTCTCTGTGTTAAGATTTAGAATCTGTCAGCTGTAATTACTTGCAAAATTCTGCTCGAGAAACCTTATGAGCATGGCTGTATTTATTTATTTTTTACAGTGGGACAAACAGCAGTGTTTGGAAGTTAAGCTCAATTTTTAAAATAAAGCAGTGGAGGGGTTAACTGACCCTTCCCCAGAATCATACCTCCAATCCACCGGTTCAAGGGGGTGAAATATTTCATGTCTATTTCATTCTAAAACAAGTAACAAACTTGCTGACAACTCCTTTTTAAGAAGGGAGTGGAGAATGTGGTCACCCACATTTCATTTAGTTTGGCACTTCTGATGCCGATTTTAAGGGTCAATATGAGGAAGAACTGAAAGCAAGTTTCATGGGAAGACAAGGTTTTGTCTTGATTAACCCAGAAAGCCCTGGGCTTACGTCACAATGCCATGCAATCCAATTCATGTCCAGTCAGAAGCAAGCCCCATTGAGCTCAATAGCATTTACTCCCAGGGAAGTGTTGTGCTGAATTGCAGCCTCAAACAGCTTCCCTTCCCCTCAGCCCAAGTCTTGTCATGATGCCACATGTTTTTTAACCTGAGAGGGTTTTTACACAAAAGTGGCTCAAAGCACTAGCCTTCTGGCAGAAGCAGGAGTGGCAAGGAAGATTTTAAGGATGTAAAAATAAGTATGAAGATAGATATAGATGATATAGCTTGTGGGAGTACAGTGGTACCTCGGGTTAAGTACTTAATTCATTCCGGAGGTCCGTTCTTAACCTGAAACTGTTCTTAACCAAAAGCACCACTTTAGCTAATGGGGCCTCCCGCTGCCACCGTGCTGCTGGAGCACGATTTCTGTTCTCATCCTGAAGCAAAGTTCTTAACCTGAAGCACTATTTCTGGGTTAGTGGAGTCTGTAACCTGAAGCGTATGTAACCTGAAGCGTATGTAACCTGAGGTAAAAGGTAAAGGTAAAGGTACCCCTGCCCGTACGGGCCAGTCTTGACAGACTCTGGGGTTGTGCACCCATCTCACTCAAGAGGCCAGGGGCCAGCGCTGTCCGGAGACACTTCCGGGTCACGTGGCCAGCGTGACATCGCTGCTCTGGCGAGCCAGAACTGCACACGGAAACGCCGTTTACCTTCCCGCTGGTAAGCGGTCCCTATTTATCTACTTGCACCCGGAGGTGCTTTCGAACTGCTAGGTTGGCAGGCACTGGGACCGAGCAGCGGGAGCGCACCCCGCCGCAGGGATTCGAACCGCCGACCTTTCGATCGGCAAATCCTAGGCGCTGAGGCTTTAACCCACAGCGCCACCTGCGTCCCTGTAACCTGAGGTACCACTGTATTATTGCTTGAGCAGTCAAGTACATTTTCCTGTTGCCTAGAATGGATACACAGGGGAATGTGGCTTCAGACAGGGAGGACTTCCTGTTATACCTGCTCTGGAGCTTCCTCCTCCTGTGTGTGACCAGGCGTGACCCTAGCTGACCAGATAAAAGGGCTGGCCATGCAACCATATATCTCTTGGACTCTTACTCTCTTACTCTTGGGCTCTCCTGGTTCTTTGCCAGCACATGGCTCAACCTTCACATAGGATGGAGCCCTCAAGCAGAAAGTCTAAGGTGTAGCTCAGACTCCTTTCCACTGTAACCACAAGGTAAAGCCTGCCTTCAGATTACTGCTGTGAACTAAATGTGAGTAAAAATCCATTCTTGCTTTAAGAGGAAAATAAAGGGGAAACTTACCAGGAACAATCCAGAATGGACAAGCGGACGGGATTGCTTAATTAAAGTAAGGTTACCAGACGTCCCCATTTCCTGGGGACAGTCCCCAGATTTACAAATCATTTCAAATGAAGTGTCCCCGGATTCATTGAAAAAAATCTGGTAACCTTAAATTAAAGGATTATCTAACAAATCATCAACTTGCCTCCAATAAGTTGCAAAGGGAATGTGCTCTGCTGTTACTCACTAGCGTGAGTGAGGAGGGATAATAACAAAACAATATATCCTCTCCTACCTTCCTTAACATCCTCACAATGCTTATATAGGAGGAGACCTTTTTTGAATTATGCATATAAGAATGACAATATATATAGACATAGGTGGAATATACACACATATAAAAAACGCTGTGAAAATGCTTTTTAAAAAACCGTTTTGAAAAATATATATTGAATTTGCCATAGCTCACCATCGCCATCTAGTGTCACATTTATATATTGCTATATATATATATATATATATATGCTTTCGTAGATTTTCACGGGTACAGGAATGCAGGTTTTGGTGTCCTCGGGTGTCTTCCCGTGTAAAAGTTGGGGTGTCTAGGCGACGTTTCGACGAGGTCTCACTCGTCATCTTCAGGCTGGTGCTTTCGGCTTCTTGTTACTGGAACAGAGCGGGATCTCAATGTTTGAGTTCCTATAAATACTGTAGAGGGGGTGTGGTGTCTAGCCTCCAATGTTCTGGGCAGAGAGGAAGTTCCCAGGCTAGTGTGCCTTTTCTTCTTTTGTTCCTTAATTACTTGAGAGATACCTTGAGTGATTTCTTGAGTGATATCCTGAGTACCACTTAGGTGGGTCATTAGGTGTGGATTAGTTGCTAAAGTCTTTGTGTCTTGACCTCTTGAACTTTGTGAAGAGTTTTCCTGAGAAGATGGCTGTATTGCACTTAGTTGTGCTTTGGCTTGGCTTCGTGTATAGGGGCGAGCTGTGGTTTTGTGGCTTGTGTCAGCCAGATCTGTGTAGGGATTGCAGGGGGGTGCAGCATCCGGAGGTGCCACCATGGATTGGCTACTGGATGGTGTCAGTAATTCATCTGTGGAGAGGGTCTGGGTTTGGGTCTGGTGTGGTTGATTGGTGTTGGCGTTCTGTGTGCCTCTGGATCTGGTGTCAGTTTTTGTGGAGAGGGCTAATTTCCAGATGTCTGGCAAGCGGGATGTGTCGTCACGCTTGTTCATGTTGTGAGGGTGTTTCTCTATCTCGATGGCTTCCATGATTATTCTCTTGTGGTGATGTTCCGTGTTAAAGAGCAATTTGGAATCTGCAAAATTAATTTCGTGTCCTGTTTCTTTCATGTGTTGGAAAAGAGAGGAAGTTTTTTCTTCTTTTTTGACGGCATTCTTGTGTTCTGCGATACGTGCATTTATTCGTCTGTTTGTTTGTCCAATGTACGTGGCTGGGCAGACTTTGCAGGGTATTTCATAGATCCCTTGGTTTTCCAACTGGATTTTATCCTTGGGGTTTCTGAGGATATTGGCTATTTTTTGGTTGGTGCAAAAGGCTGTTTTGATATTGTGTTTATGGAGGATTTTGCTAATTTTATCTGTAGTGCCCTTGATATAAGGAAGGAGGGCCATGCCATTGTTTTCTTCTGTGTCTTGGTTTTTTGGGGGTGTTTCCTTTTGGATTAGCTTCGTAATCCTGTTTTGCTGGTATCCATTGGCAATTAACACATTTGAGAGATTCTGTAACTCAGTTGTCAAGTGGTCTTTGTCAGCCAGGCGTTTGGTTCTGGAGATGAGAGTCTTGGCTACGGAGTTTATTTGTGCAGGGTGGTGGTGTGATTGTGCATGTAAGTAGCGGTTGGTGTGTGTTTTTTTCTGGTAGATAGTGTGTCCTAGGGAGCCATCAGGTTTTTTGTAGATTAGGACGTCAAGGAAGGGAAGTTGGTTGTTGGCTTCTATTTCCATAGTGAATTGTATTTTGGGGTGTAAGTTGTTGAGATGTGTGAGGAAGCTATCCAGTTTTTCCTTCCCGTGTGGCCAAATTACAAAGGTGTCGTCAACATATCTGAGCCAAAGTTTGGGTTTGTGTTCTGACTTGTCTAAAGCATTGGTTTCAAAGTGTTCCATGTACAGGTTTGCGATGACCGGTGAGAGGGGTGATCCCATAGGTGCTCCTTCTATCTGTTTGTATCTTTGTCCATTGTGGATGAAGTACGTGTTGGTTAGGCAGTGGTTGGTCAGGTCCAAGATGTATTCGGGGGGATTGTATTTGTTTTGAAGTGCCCATTAATGAAGCCTTGACAGCTATTCAAACAAATACAATCCCCCCGAATACATCTTGGACCTGACCAACCACTGCCTAACCAACACGTACTTCATCCACAATGGACAAAGATACAAACAGATAGAAGGAGCACCTATGGGATCACCCCTCTCACCGGTCATCGCAAACCTGTACATGGAACACTTTGAAACCAATGCTTTAGACAAGTCAGAACACAAACCCAAACTTTGGCTCAGATATGTTGACGACACCTTTGTAATTTGGCCACACGGGAAGGAAAAACTGGATAGCTTCCTCACACATCTCAACAACTTACACCCCAAAATACAATTCACTATGGAAATAGAAGCCAACAACCAACTTCCCTTCCTTGACGTCCTAATCTACAAAAAACCTGATGGCTCCCTAGGACACACTATCTACCAGAAAAAAACACACACCAACCGCTACTTACATGCACAATCACACCACCACCCTGCACAAATAAACTCCGTAGCCAAGACTCTCATCTCCAGAACCAAACGCCTGGCTGACAAAGACCACTTGACAACTGAGTTACAGAATCTCTCAAATGTGTTAATTGCCAATGGATACCAGCAAAACAGGATTACGAAGCTAATCCAAAAGGAAACACCCCCAAAAAACCAAGACACAGAAGAAAACAATGGCATGGCCCTCCTTCCTTATATCAAGGGCACTACAGATAAAATTAGCAAAATCCTCCATAAACACAATATCAAAACAGCCTTTTGCACCAACCAAAAAATAGCCAATATCCTCAGAAACCCCAAGGATAAAATCCAGTTGGAAAACCAAGGGATCTATGAAATACCCTGCAAAGTCTGCCCAGCCACGTACATTGGACAAACAAACAGACGAATAAATGCACGTATCGCAGAACACAAGAATGCCGTCAAAAAAGAAGAAAAAACTTCCTCTCTTTTCCAACACATGAAAGAAACAGGACACGAAATTAATTTTGCAGATTCCAAATTGCTCTTTAACACGGAACATCACCACAAGAGAATAATCATGGAAGCCATCGAGATAGAGAAACACCCTCACAACATGAACAAGCGTGACGACACATCCCGCTTGCCAGACATCTGGAAATTAGCCCTCTCCACAAAAACTGACACCAGATCCAGAGGCACACAGAACGCCAACACCAATCAACCACACCAGACCCAAACCCAGACCCTCTCCACAGATGAATTACTGACACCATCCAGTAGCCAATCCATGGTGGCACCTCCGGATGCTGCACCCCCCTGCAATCCCTACACAGATCTGGCTGACACAAGCCACAAAACCACAGCTCGCCCCTATACACGAAGCCAAGCCAAAGCACAACTAAGTGCAATACAGCCATCTTCTCAGGAAAACTCTTCACAAAGTTCAAGAGGTCAAGACACAAAGACTTTAGCAACTAATCCACACCTAATGACCCACCTAAGTGGTACTCAGGATATCACTCAAGAAATCACTCAAGGTATCTCTCAAGTAATTAAGGAACAAAAGAAGAAAAGGCACACTAGCCTGGGAACTTCCTCTCTGCCCAGAACATTGGAGGCTAGACACCACACCCCCTCTACAGTATTTATAGGAACTCAAACATTGAGATCCCGCTCTGTTCCAGTAACAAGAAGCCGAAAGCACCAGCCTGAAGATGACGAGTGAGACCTCGTCGAAACGTCGCCTAGACACCCCAACTTTTACACGGGAAGACACCCGAGGACACCAAAACCTGCATATATATATATATATATATATATATATATATGCTTTCGTAGATTTTCACGGGTACAGGAATGCAGGTTTTGGTGTCCTCGGGTGTCTTCCCGTGTAAAAGTTGGGGTGTCTAGGCGACGTTTCGACGAGGTCTCACTCGTCATCTTCAGGCTGGTGCTTTCGGCTTCTTGTTACTGGAGCCGAAAGCACCAGCCTGAAGATGACGAGTGAGACCTCGTCGAAACGTCGCCTAGACACCCCAACTTTTACACGGGAAGACACCCGAGGACACCAAAACCTGCATATATATATATATATATATATATTGCAGCTGTATAGCTGAGTCCACAGTAAAACATACACCATGCAGACTTTCACACTAAACACATGGAGGTCTACGGAGGAGCCTGTGTGCCTGGAGACATAGGGGCTATGACTTGCATGCATGCCCCCAACCCAACCTCTGGCTTAAGACAATCCATGTACAGGTGAACACCTGAGCAGGGCTACAGTCAAAAGCACATTCTAGTTGATGAAGGTTTTTGCATTAAGATTATCAGTATGAGAAATGAGACAGACAGAGAGAGAGAAAACCCTGTGCTATCAAGTAATGGCAACAGGAAGACCTGCAGTCAGGTGCCACAAAGACCCACAGAATAAAAACCCTCATTGTTAAATAGGCTTTGGTGGTTTCCACCTGTGAGCTTTAAAAATATAACATATGGAGTTCAATTATCTGTGTCCCAGCTCTATGTTTTTGCCTTCATCTCCCTGGTTTTCCCATCTCTCCATAAAACGCTGTTAATCAGGATTATAATGAAAGCAGCACAATGAATAGTTTTATATGGTCTTTCTTCTTTTGCCCCTGCGCTGTAAATGGGCTGGCGACAAGCATGCTTTTTCCGTATTTTAGAATGAAATAAACATGAAATATTGCCGAGAGAAGCAGGGCTGCGGTACGTTTTCACCTTGCCGAAGAATTTTCTCCTTATTAGCGATTCTTATCACCTTGCGCGTAATCCGCCAAACACAAATAATCTCCAGGCACATAAAATATTTACAGGGCTTCTTTGAACCTCTAACAGCTCTGTGTAAACTCGGTTGTTGTCGGTGGAATTGCGATCAAGGAAAGCAAACCCTCAGCCTGCATATTCAGCACCTCAATTAAGCAAGTGGAGAGCCAACTAACTCCTGGGCCAAACCACCTGCTGTAGGGCTGTTTGTGAGCAGAATGGGCTCTTTAAAGCGTTTGTGTTACAGAAGACACATATCTAGCACCATGCAAGTGCCCTCACTTGATTCTGCCTTCATGAAACAAATGAAATAGCACCATCTCTCAAGCTATCTAAAGCTCCATTTCTGAAAGTTAGGTAAGAAAAAAAATAATATTTCATTTCCCATATATATATATATATTATTGATTTTAACATACAAATTATAAAACGTACCACACAATTTATCACTTATACAATCTTATTGGACTTCCATCAGCACCTCTGATGATCCTCCATCTCTTAACCACTTCTTATGCATTTCTTAACTTTATATTGCCTTACCTCTCTTAACATATCATCCCTCCTTCTCCATTTTTGCAATACTTCCACAAAACTGTTGGAGATAAGCAGTGTCCAGTGCACAGCGGAATGATGAAAAGTACGTGCCAACATGCTCTATATTAAGTTTATTTACACTTCAAAGCTGGTAATTTACAGAAAAACATCTTCCCTCTGCCGGAGCAGAGAAAGGCATCCTCTCTCCTCTAAAGCACGGAGAGAATCACACTAAACTGCAAAGAACAGTGAAAAACAGGAAACCAGTGTACGTCACATCCAGTCTCCTTTCCCGTGAGAAAACCCAACAGCACTTGACTGTGGAATGTAAACATTGTCTTGTGACAAGCACTTCGCTGCTCAGTGAAGGAAGCAGAAACCAACATCCTCCCCCTTTCTGTGAACATCACTGGGCAGCGTGTTCGTACAATATCAGCACAAACCCAACTTCTGCACATAGGTACAGTGTTGATCCCTTGATACAATCTTGGACAATACATCAGCAGGAATTTCATTACCTGGCATATAGGACACCGTTACGAGTCCCTTTTGAATACGTTCCCTAGCATGTTGCAACTTTAATTGCAAGTGCTTCGTGCTTTGCTTACAACCTTCAGAATTCAGCAAAGCCAAACATGCTTTGTTGTCCTGGTAAACCTGGATTGGACATTTGACAGGAATTTTTATGTCTTTGCACAATTGTAACAACCATTCACAATCCTTAAGTGAATAAGACAGTGCATTCAGTTCAGCTTCACAAGTACTTAAGCTAACTGTTGTTTGCTTCTTGCATGACCAATCAAATAGACCCTGATTGTACTTATAGCAAACTCCAGACGTACTTTTCCTGTCTGTAGTGTCACTTCCAAAACTTGCATCTGCAAATATCTCAAGACCACCAGACTTCTGATTGTTAAATCTCAGTCTGTAATGCATAGTGCCTTTCAAATACCGCGCTATGCGTTTCAGAGCTTTCCAATCCTTAACAGTAGGATTGTTGACTTGTCTGCTTAGCAAATTACAGCTAACAGCAATGTCAGGTCTTGAACATCTGGCAATGAAGTTTAGCTTGCCTAGCACACTTCTGTACAGTGTAGTATCAGAAAATGCTTCTCCAGTGTCATCTACCTGATAACCTGTTGTCATCGGTGTGTCTACAGGGTTAGCATCCATCAGGTTTAGTTTGCTTAACACATCAGCAATTTTCCGTGACTGGTGTACTAGAATGTTACCATCTTGATCTCTCTCTATTTCCAGAGATAGGTAGTTGTTTACCTCACCAAGATCTTTCATGTCAAAGTGCTCTTTCAATTGAGCTAGGGCATTATTGTACATTGTGACATCCTTCCAAAAGAATAAAAGATCATCAACATAAAACAAACAATAGAGTTTCTTTTGCCCCTCCTCTTTGACAAATACACATGGATCAGCTTTCCCTTGCTTAAAACCTAGAGAAAACAATATTTCAGTGAGTTTTGTGTGCCAACACCGTGCACTTTGTTTGAGACCATAAAGGGACTTCTTCAGAGCACAAACAAATCCCTGTTTTACCTGTACGCCATCAGGTGGAAGCATATAAAGTGATTCATCTAGAGATCCGTACAGAAAAGCTGTATTCACATCATGGTGACTAATGTGTAGATTCTCCTCTGCAGCTAGCTTGAGCATAAGCCTAATGCTCTCATACCTCACGGTGGGTGAGTAGGTCTCGTGATAGTCTTCACCTGGTACCTGTGCAAAACCTCTGGCTACCAATCTGGCTTTGTGTCTGACTATCTTGCCATTTTGATCTGTCTTCGCTTTGAAGACCCATTTGCTTCCAAGCAGTTTCATTCCTGGAACTACTGGAACAAGGTCCCATGTTTTGTTCCTTTCCAAGGAATCAAGCTCAGCCTTCATGGCATTTAACCATGGCTCAGCTTCCTTTGAATCCAAATCCTGGATTTCTTGGAAACTTGAAGGTTCAAACACCTTCTTGGAGCTTTTAACAGCTGTTACTGCTATCTTAGCAAACTCATCAGCAAATCTCTTTGGAGGTCTGCCTTTTGTGGCTCTCTGTGACCTACGAATTAGCCTTAAGTCTTCAACACTCTCCTCTTCCTTCTTAGGAGAAAAGTGACCTATTGTGAACAATGGTTCCTCCAATTCTTGATCAGAGCTTTCAGAGGGTCGCATAGAGGCTTTCGCACTCTTGAAATCCTCTGAATCACCCGATTCAGTTTCAGACTCAGAATCAGAACCTTCATCAGTGGGTGTGGGTTGTTGCGGTTGCTTTTGACTATCCTCAGTTTCATCACTGTCATCAGGATAACATTGGAAAATTCCCACATTCTCCCCCCACTTGGCATTGTACTCAACACTTCTTGTGAGCTTAATTTCCTTAGAGTCAGTCATCATTATTCTGTAAGACCCTTTCTGATAACCTAGAAAGATACCATGCAATCCACGCTTGTCTAACTTGGAGCTTTGTGGTGAGTGAACCCACATGTCAGAACCAAAAATTTTCATGTGTTTGATGTATGGCTTCTTGCCAAACATCTTCTCATAGGGGGTACAACCAATCGCTGAAGATAACCTGCGATTATAACTGTAAGTGAAACATGAGAGAGCTTCGGCCCAATAACTCTCTGGAAGATTGGCATCATGCAGCAAGGTTTTTAACCCTTGAAGCAATGTCTGATTTGCTCGTTCCGCAAGTCCATTCTGCCATGGCGAGCGAGGACTAGACAAATCGTGTTGAATTCCTTTCTCAGTCAGAAAAGCTTCAAACTGCTGAGAAGTGAATTCTCCCCCGCGATCACTGAAAAGAGTCTTTACCTTCTTTCCATGCACATTTCCCAACCAAGCACAGAATTCCTTGAACCTTGGAAAAGCCTCTGATTTCTGCTTGAGATTGTACACATAAATATACCTGGAAAATGCATCAATGAGAACCATGAAGTACCTGTTTCCACCCAAAGAGGGCGCTAGTGGTCCAACCAAATCAGCATGAACAACCTGGTATGGTTCTGTAGCTTGCCTACTAGACACCTTACCTTTCGCAGCCATTTTTACCTTGTTTGCTGCGCATGCCTTGCACTTCATGTGGTACCTGCAGGGTTTAATAGTCATACCTTCAACCAAGGCAGGCATTTTAGATACTGCCTCAAAATGCAAATGACCAAATTTTCGATGAAAATCGTGAATACATTCTGCATGCAAACTTTTGTTAGAACCTGCAATGCAACAAGTGTCATCCTGCACAACATCATCAAAATACAAAACATACAAACGATCAACATATTCAGCATGCAATACATAATCATTTTTCTTTGTGATGATGCACCTTTTGTTCTTAAAGGAAACGTCAATTTTCCGCTCATTCAGCTGTCCAACGCTGAGCAGATTATGCTTAGCATCTGGCACATAAAGCACATCCTGTATCGATAAGTCCAAACTGTGAAGAACAACAGTTCCGTAGCCTTTACTGGGAATTGTGTGGTCATCCGCCTGGTGAATCGCACCTTCCTGCGGTGTAAAAGACACGAACAGTCGCTTATCGTTGCACATGTGGTGGGTCGCCGCTGAATCAACAACGAAGAAAGATCTAGACGTCTTCTGGACCTCTGCAACCTTTGGAGTGAAGCGTGAGACCATTGCCTTGTGCTGCGTTGTCCTGGACACCGGACCTTTGCCTTTGCCTCGGCCTTTTCCACGCGATGAGCTTTCGCTGCGCTGCTCTGTCTTGGCCCTGGGATATCTGCATTCCCTCTTCATATGGCCTAGACGTCCACACGAGTAGCATTTCACTGCCTTCAAAGCTTTGGCGCCATCTGGTGGTTCCACTGCACTCTGGGATGACGTCTGTGAAGTCTCCCCCTTGTTGATGCAGCTAGCACCCCGGCGATCCGCTTCATTCAATATCACGGCAGTAACATAGTCCACTGTTAGCTGAGCAGTTGGCTGTACAGCAATCTGAGTCGCAACAGACTCCCAACCTGAACCCAAAGATTGTAGTATCATAAAGGAATACACTTCCTCTGGAAAGTTGAGTCCTCTCTGTTGCAGCTCATGTCTCAGATTCTGCATCTCCATCAGATGTATACGCACATCTCCACCTTCAGCAAGAGCCATATTATGCAGCTTGTTAAAGTAAAACATTGTGGACCCAGCTTCTGTCCTCAAGTGAGCCTCTCTCAAAGCGTCCCAAATTTCTCTGGCTGAGGTCTTATCACGCAACAGACAGAGCTCTTCTGGGGATACTATCAACGTAAGAGTTCCCCTTGCCTTGGAATCCATAGCTTTCCATTCATCTGTAACTGGAGCTGGGGGGGTCTCTGTAATAACTTTAAACAGACCCTCTTTCCGCAGAATAGCCTCTGCATAGAGAACCCAGTCCGCATAGTTCTTCCTATTGAGCTTAGGAATCCCACAAGCATCCTGAAGGGCCATCATGACTTTGGCATTAGCCTTTAGCGTCATCTTTGCTGCTTTAAATCAGGCTGCTTTATACATGCTGTGTCTGTGTACAGCTGCTTCAATCCAAAAGCAAATTCAAAACAGCCTCTGCCTATGAACCTGTGCCTTTCTGCTTAACTGCTTTGCTTATCTGCAGCTGCTTCAAACCGCATTCCAAAGGCAAGTTCAAAAGTGAAAGTTCTCTCTGCTGTCTTAAATTCATGCTGCGACACTGCTGCAGCTGCTTTACTTTCGATTTCCCCCAGCATAGGAAAAATTTATCCTTCTAGCCTTTTGCCTGTGCCACGGCAAAACCGGCTATAAAAGTTCAAAGTCCAGCCATAAAGCCATTAATTAGAAGCTGGCAGGCTGCCCGGAGCAGTAGCACATACCTCATCAAATCATCTTGACGCGCAGAGATATCGTCCGATCCGGCCCTCTGCATTCCGATCCTTTGCCGGCACTCCAATTCTTTGCTCCTTTGTTCCTTTGCCAGGAGCCCGACTTCTGGAGTCCATTCTCAAAACACTGCGTTTTTCTGGGCCCATAACCAAATGTTGGAGATAAGCAGTGTCCAGTGCACAGCGGAATGATGAAAAGTACGTGCCAACATGCTCTATATTAAGTTTATTTACACTTCAAAGCTGGTAATTTACAGAAAAACATCTTCCCTCTGCCGGAGCAGAGAAAGGCATCCTCTCTCCTCTAAAGCACGGAGAGAATCACACTAAACTGCAAAGAACAGTGAAAAACAGGAAACCAGTGTACGTCACATCCAGTCTCCTTTCCCGTGAGAAAACCCAACAGCACTTGACTGTGGAATGTAAACATTGTCTTGTGACAAGCACTTCGCTGCTCAGTGAAGGAAGCAGAAACCAACAAAAACTTCTTGCAAACCTACAAACGTCGTCAGGTCTTCACAAATACTTTTCAAATAATCCGTAAATTTACTCCAGTCTTTGGTGAACTTCTGGTCCCACCGGTTTCAAATCCTTCCTGTTAGTTTATCCAATTCTGCATAGTCCATTAACTTCATCCTCCATTCTTCAAAATAATATTTCATTTTCCAAAGTGGTTTCATCCCAGCCTGTTCTGGAAATTTAGGCCGAGTTCCAAAGCACACTTATTTTGTTATAGTTGCAGCTCATCTTCCCTCACAACCCTGTAAGGCAGGTATGGCTGAGAGACTGTGCCCAGCCCAATGTCCCAGAGTGAACTTCAAGGCTGGGAGTAGATTTAGAGCTTGTGTCTCCCAAGGCCTAGTCCAACACTCTGGTCACTGCACCACACTGGTTTTTACTGGTGTGTAAGCCTCGTTGACATTAATCGGACATAGTTCTAAGTTAACATATTTAGGTTTATGGATGTTGAGATAGAAGGAAGAGCACCCATGTTTGAAGGCTTGTGAACAGATCTTAGGAGAGCAGGCTTGCTTTGAATCTGCAAGCGCCAACCACTGCTTCCTGCCCCCTTTACGTCTCTCAAGGATCCATTTACATACCTTAGTGAAGGGGCGGAGGGAACTGGTCGTGGGCATTCCAGTGATGCTGTTAAAGTGTGTTTCGTCATTAGGAATGGGCCTGGGATCACCAGTCTAATCATCTCTGTGGCAAAATGATGGCGCTTTGATCATTTCCTTTGAGGTGAAGGCCTGCCAAAAAAAGTCTCAACTTGGATATTCGCAAAAATTCAACTCATTTTCCCAACAAAAATGATCATGTATGTGATTTTTCTTGGGCCTCAATATGTGTCACTTTACATTTGCTCACACTGAATTGACAATATCCTTTAGGAACTCTTCACAATCCTTTGTATTAAAGGATTATTGCATTTTTGTTTGTATTTTGTTGGAAGCTGCCCAAAGTGGCTGGGGAAACCCAGCCAGATGGGCAGTGTACGAATGAATGAATGAATGAATGAATGAATATTTTTATTATTATTAAACACATTGAACAATTTGGTATCATCTGCAAACTAGGATACCTCAGTGCCCACACTTAGATCATTTATGAGCAGGTTTAAAAGTTGGAAGTCCCCCCACGATCAGTATTAGGACCTCTGCTTTCTGAATGTGCATAGTTCTTCCTATGAGAGGTACAGTATGAGGCAAAGCCCTTGGGAAGCTGCAGTCATGCCATGCCCATTCTGTTAGAATTACGTCTAAAGTGGGCATCTCTTTCTGCTTGTATCCTACTCTTATGGAGTTTCCTAGTTGATTTTCTGCTCAGCATCAGATGCTCCCAAATGACTCATTGGTCCTTATAATAAATTTCCCTTTCTAGATAGACAGGCACAACCTTCTTCCACTTCCTGCTGTTCTTACTCAAGTGTGGGAAGTTGTCCTTTCCAACCCCCACACCTTTTAAAAGGAAGCCACTGGTAGCCAAAGGCACCCAAGGTGAAAAGCAAATTTTAAAACTACAAATATAATTCACAAACCCAATAGACATTGGCATTGAAAAAAGGAATGCAAGTCAAAGTTTCATCACTTTAGGATCCTGATCCACACATTCTGGCAGTTTTTCTGACACCTGCCATTTTTAATGCGTCTGCTGACATGAACGTGCATGGTGTGTTCTCGCTATATCAGCATTTTCATAGCATTTCAATATTTTTGTATTAAAATGTCTTCGTACTCACAGGTGACTTGTGCATGCACAACAAGTAGCTGTTTATGCAGCCTTAAGACTATAGAAACCATAATGCAGGGTTGCTGTGAGCAAAATACAAATGGATGAAAAATGCTTATATAGAGTCTAACTGAAGGAAGCGACTGGCACCGCTGAGAAACAGCAATGCAAATGACACTGACCAAAATCTGAATAGGCAAACAGGAAATCTGTCACTTGGGGCTAGGAAAATGGAAAACAGCCTGCAAAAAAAAAAGAATATATAAAAATATTTTTTAATAAAGAGTTTCATTTCAACAATGGTGCAGGGACAGGGGTGTGGGAGAAGTACTTGATCACTAATTGCCTTCGAAATGGTATTCAGTAGGTTCCTGTTACCCTCCCACAACCACATTCCATCTAGTGATCACATTTTATTTTTTAAAAAAGGATGTGCTAACAGAAGCATATCCTTTAGGAAACCACATAGACTGTACCCAAGAAATGAGCACTTATTGTGCTAGAACCAGTTGCATAGGAAGGTCCTTATTCGCATGAGCAATCCTTAGACAAATGAAAGTCCCCCGCCCCCCTTGAAGTTTTGTTAAGCAAGCATGCAAATTGAGGAAAAGAACAGAAGGGAATGAATGGGGAATCCCAAATCATTATAATTAGAAAACACTCAAAGAAACTTCCATACTTCTGAAATCTAATGCATAGCAAGTGGTCTTAAGCCGTTTCCCACAATCAAATCGTTGTTTGTTGTTTAGTCGTGTCCAACTCTTCGTGACCCCATGGACCAGAGCACGCCAGGCACTCCTGTCCTCCACTGCCTCCCGCAGTTTGGTCAAACTCATGCGAGCTATGCCATGCAGGGCTCACAAGATGGGCAGGTCATAGTGAAGAGTTTTGGCCAAACGTGATCCACCTGGAGCAGGAACCAGCAAGCCACTCCAGTATCCCTGCCAAGGAAACTCCATGGACAAAGACAACAATCAAATTGGTGACTCCCAATAGCAGTCATTCCCTCAAAGTGTATTGCCATTGGTTCCTTAGGATTCCTGTTCTGTTTACCTTCACTATTGGCATGATTAATCCCATTTTAAGATGGGGAACTGAGAGTGGACATTAGTTGTTTGCCCCCATGAGTGAACAGCTGATCAATAATGGTGCCCTGCCCACTATTGGCCTCTCACTGATTCCGAGCATTCATCCTGGACCCTTAGGTCCAACTCTGAGGCCTTCTGGCGGTTCCCTCACTGCAAGAAGTGAAGTTACAGGGAACCAGGCAGAGAGCCTTCTCGGTGGTGGCACCCGTCCTGTGGAACACCCTCCCATCAGATGTCATGGAGATGAGTAACTGTATAACCTTTAGAAGACATCTGAAGGCAGCCCTGTACAGGGAGGTTTAAAATGTTTGAGGTTTTGTGTGTTGGAAACTGCCCAAGATGGCTGGGGCAACCCAGACAGATGGGTGGCATATAAATTATTTCTTCTTCTGAGTTATTTTTCTGTGTGCACTTTTGTCCACACATGAGCACTTTCCATTCAAATCTATCTGGCATTTCCTGTCCACACTAGCAGGTGATGCTTGATGGAATGTATTTGTGCTTTGTGTGGTTGCTGCCTCTCTTAAATTACTGCTTCCCCACACTTCAGAAGTTGCAGGTTCCTGTTCCTCCTCAGAAAACCACAGTTCCCAAAGTTCCCTAGCAAGAGGGATTGATCCTTAAACAGCTCTGGCAATTGTAGCTCTTCGGTGAGAGAGGGGAATGAGGGGGGGGGTCCCTAACAACTCTCAGCACCCTTTGCAAACTACAGTTCCCAGGATTCTTGGGGAGAAGTCATGACTGTGCTGTGCTACTACTTTATAGTGGAGATGGGGCAAAGAAATCACAGCTGATGCTCATCGAACAGTTAAGCCGTCTAGCCTCTCCGCAAACAAATCAGAGTGAATGTGATTTAGCCCGTCGGGTCCCTTCCAACTCGACAGTTCTGATTCTGAGTGCTCAGCAAGCCAACAGCCTTCTCCTTGGAAACGAATCAGGATGGAGCTATAGTCAATAATCCGAGAGTCTGGAAGCGCCCTTAGCCTCTGGCGAATTTTCTCCAAAATTTCTGTGAAATGGGCAGGAGTCAGATTGACAGTCGGGATTTGTCAATGAGGCTGGATGGTGATGGGAGGAGGAGGAAATTATGTCATCCTCGGGAAGAACAGGAGTGCGCGAAACGGGTGGGGGTGGCGACGGCCCCAAAGCGCGCTTTAAAACGCTTCGCTCGCCCTTCCCGGGGCTGATGGGGCGCAAGGAACAGCTCCTCTCCAAGAGAGACGCTTCACTTTGCCCACTTGTTTCCAGTCCTTCTCCTCTCCTCACCCCGCCCCGGGAGCTGTGGCAGGAGAGATCGGCTTCCAGGTAAATCCCGCGGTCTCCCCTCCTTTTCCCAACGGAGATGCTCTCCTCTGGCGTAGAGGGCGGCTGCCCTTGCCCTTCCCACTTCCACCAGCGCAAAAGCACCTCCGGCTTATGTCCCTGGGCCTGCGCCTCCTACTATTAAGGGATGCGGTTGGGGGACAATTCAGACGACTGTCACGTCCTTTCGGCTTTTTACACTTCGGTTGTAGGCTGCGATCCTAGAGGCGCTTAAGGCTGTAATCCTGTACATATTGCCCCAGGAGGCAATATCTCACTGAAATAAGGAACTGACCTTATGGGAGTCCTTAGGGGAGACCTACGGGAGACCTTACGGGAGTAAGTGAAATCAGTAGGGTTTACTTCAGAGTAGGCGTGTTAGGCTTGAGCCTGGTGACTTTCGGTGTTGACGAGGACAGGATCGGGATCAATGCAGGCGGCTTGTTTTAAAGGAGCGCGTCTGTAAAAAGAAAAGGAGCAAACGCGTTCACACGGGATCGCGCGTCTTTGGGTGAGGAAATCGAAGGACTAGATGGAATGCGGCTCCTCCTAGGAGTCCCTCAGGGACCCGGTGAGAGCAGCTTCGGGACCGCGGTTGAGGAGCCTACAAGCCACGGTGGCGGAACGGGGCGCATTGAGGATCGCAGCACATCGCGCTTCTAGGATCGCAAAGGCGAGCCGCAACGTTCCTGAGTGGGCTTGGGGATTTCACGGCCGGGACTTTTGGGGATTATTGGAAATCCTGCAAAAATGTTCTTCCGCCAGTATACTATGTGCTAAAATTGGTCAGTACGAGTGTATGTGGAAATGTGTGTGCGCGCAGGGGGTGACATAACAGATAGCTCCTCAGGTGTTTTTTTGGTGGGGTGACGAAGAATAAGAAGATAAAAATATATTAGTGTGCCTATGCACCTACATATTCACACACAGGGTTCTTTGTCAGATGAACACGAACGTCTTGTCTAATCTGAAGACGGAGTTGCTGCCAGTAGCCAATAACTACCCCTAGTCCCCCCTCCCAAATATTGCTTCCTTAGCAATAGTAATCGACAATCCTGTCGCGGGGAGTTCCGCGGAGCAACCCGAGACAGTCGCCGGGACTGGGAACGCGCACAATTCCTCTCCGGTTGCTTTAAACCTGCCCAGCGTCTGTTTAGCAGTGGGACGGTGGCGGCGTTGTCGTTTCCTCCTATTCTCTCCCTCTCCTCGTGGGTTTTGGTGGTTTTTTTTAATCTCCGCGGTCTCTTTAAATCTCCGCTTTTTTTGGCACCCGCGCTCTTCTCCCCCCGCCCGCCGCCGCCTCTGTTTCTTTGCTGCCTTTCAATCTCTGCGTGAGCAAAAGGGCTTCCTCTGCAGGGAAGGAAGGGAAATGCCTGCCGGCCGGAGCAGCAGCAACAGCAGCAGCAGGGGGAGACCAGCAAGAGCAGCAGCAGCAGCAGCAGCAGCCCTGGGCATCGCACGGCGCGCAGCGACCAAGGACCGTCCACTTGCAGCGAGCTGAGAGCGGCGATGGGGCAGGGCCACCACGGCTCCCCGAGGCACTGATCCCCCCCGACACGCAATCCCTGTACAAGAGGCTCCGTCCGGAGACTTTTGGAGACAGAGGGGGAGAGATTTCTGCTGTTGCAACTCGCGTCTCTTTCTCTCCTCGCATCCCCTCGCGTCGCTTGCAACTTGGCTGGAGAGATCTCCTCCCCGCCCCCTTTCCCCAGTCCCTCCATGCCCCGACCTGAACTTTAGCAGCCCGGGGGCTCCGGCTTGGGGAGCAACCCTGAGCGCCTGCCAGGCGGAGAACATGATTTGAAGCCGGGGAGGCGGCCAAGAGGGACGCAGCCAGTCGAGCGCTTTGGCGGAGACTCCGGAAGATGAGCCACGCAGGTAAGGACCTGGAACGCGACCCGGAGAGGAGAAGGGGCTCCCGAGGGCGACCCCGGCGCCTGAGGAATACTTCCTGGCCGGGCGCGAGTCGAGGAGCCCGGGGAAAACTCTGGCGGGGATCGGGGGACTCCCTTCCGAAACAGACGTGCTGAGGGACAGGGATTCCTCAAGCAGAGTTTGCCTTTTTCTCATTCCTGCGGGAGGCGTTTACTCTTCCTCTCCCACCCACCCCGCCAGGGTTATATCTGATCGATCGATCGATCGATCCCGCTACCCGGTTTGGTAATCGATTCCAGTCCGTCCGTCGTTTCTTTCGCAGAATCGAGAGAGGGGAGGGTCGGCGAGAGCGGAGCTTGACTCTCTTGCCCTGGCGAGGAAGGACCCGCTTCCCTTCTCCGCCCGCGCCCCGGGCGCGCACACAAGAGCGGGAAGCGGAGCCTCGCCAGGTCCCCCGAGTCCTCCGCGCCCGAAGTGTCCTCTTCTTAACGACCTGCTAATTTTATGGAGCTGAGAGTTTGTGGTTCTCTGGGGACTTTCCCCTTCCCAGCCTGGGCTGGACAGACACGCACCAGGCGTCTAGAGCGCGTCCAGCTCCCCAACCCAAAGATTTTTTGGAACTGTAGTTTGCTAGAGGTGCTGGGAATTATAGCTCTGTGAGGGGAGGAACTAAAGTTCCCAGGATTCGTGTGTGTGTGTGTGTGTGTGTGTGCTTGGCCATCTTCCCAAGCTGACCCGCCAGAGGGATGATGGGCTCCCCGGGCTCCGTTTCTGACCCGAAGGATCGGCTGTGCCAACTCCCCCCCCCCCTATTTTCTCTCCCTCTCCACACAACCCGGTTGAACGGATCTCTCCGCGGCTGGCACAGCCCTGCCGGTCCGGCGAGGAGCCAGCAGCTTTGGAGGACCCGGGTGACACACAGTGCGCTGTTTGTTATGCTGAGGCTGTCTCGCTGCAGTTTGTGTATGTGTGTGTGCGTGTGCGTTGCAGTGCGCCCGGGGAGCGCATTCGCGGCGGAGGTTAATTGGGGAGTGGGGTGGCGCTTCCTTTGCACTCGCCAGCCTTGGGCAGCCGAGGGCGGGCTCCGCAGAGCGAAAGAGGCTTAATCGACGCGGGAGGAAGGCAGGCAGGCAAAAGGTTAAAACTGCCCGTGTGAACGAGTTTTTCCAATGCGTGGGAACGAGGAGCAAGCTCTTGCACTCAAGTCCTCTTTGCGAGCTTTCCGTGGGTAACCGCTTGGCCGCTGCCAGAAACAGGATGTTGGGCTGGCTGGGCCTCCGGCCTGATCCAGCAGGGGCCTTCCAGATGTGGATGGTCTCCCTTGGTAGAGCATGAGACTCTTAGTCTCAGGGTTGTGGGTTCAAGTCCCGTTTTGCTGTACCTCACTGCAGGGAGTTGGACTGGATGAGCCTTGTGGTCCCTTCCAACTCTATAATTCTATGAATAAAGGAATTCGTTGCCAATGCTGACTTGGTGTTGATGGGAGCAGTGGCGTAGCGTGGGTTGTCAGCACCCGGGGCAAGGCAAGTAATTTGCGCCCCCTAACCCATGGAGCCAGGTAGGGGCAGAGAGCTGCGAGTGTGAGCGCCCCCCCCATGTTGCGCCCGGTGCGGCCAGGCCCCCCTGCACCCCCCACGCTATGCCACTGGATGGGAGGTGGACTCCCCACAACATTCGGAGGGCCAAAGTGCCATATTGCAATAGCCAGGATTCAAAGATCAGTTGCCTCTTATTATTTCTCTGGTTTTCATCACTTGACCCATTCTGACTTGGGCCCTTTCCAGCAGAGGGCAACACTATGATTATTGCAATACCTGCACCATTTGCTGCTTCTGTGATATGTAGGAAGCTGCTTTGTACGGAGTCAGACCTAGCTCTGTATTGCCTACTCTGACTGGCAGTGACTCTCCAGGGTCGCAGGCAGGGAGCTTTTCCCAGCCCTGCCTGGGGGTGCCGCAAATTGAACCTGGGACTGTGAAAGACCCTCACGGACCAAAGAGAATGCATAAACAATGGAGTCTGTGTGTGAAGCAGATGTTCTATCATTGAGCAACATAGTACAGTGGTACCTCGGGTTAAGTACTTAATTCGTTCCGGAAGTCTGTTCTTAACCTGAAACTGTTCTTAACCTGAAGCACCATTTTAGCTAATGGGGCCTCCTGCTGCTGCTGCACCGCTGGAGCACATTTTCTGTTCTCATCCTGAAGCAAAGTTCTTAACCTGAAGCACTATTTCTGGGTTAGAGGAGTCTGTAACCACTGTACTCCCCATAAGGTCCTTCCTTAAGTTATGATTGCAGGTCTTCCTTGCTCCCCTTCCCACTTCCAAATGCTTTTCTGTGTGGCACCTGATAGATTGATGATAATACACCCCTGAGGAAATGTCGGATGGACTGCCAGTGGGGGGGGGCAGGGGGGAAAGGCAGCGCTTCCATAGGATTCATGCTGCAGGGATTCCCCCAGCAGTGCTGCTCATAAAGACTGAGTTATGAAGTTATTGCAGCTATTTCAATCATCGGTGTGAAAGCAGAACAAAAAATGATAGTTCTAGGATTTTGAGTAAAAGACCTTTATCCTCCAGAGTATAAATAATTGGCTAGAGAGGCTTTCCTTGAAGACAGGCTCCTCCAAGAACCTCTTAACCTTTGCCATAATTGGTGGTATTTGTGCATGTATGTTCCCCAAGGTGAGATCCAGGAAAGGAGACTGTAGAATATGTTCAGGGGAAAGAAACTGCAGCATACAGACAAAGAGAAAAAAGTAATCTCTGAAATATTAAGATCAACTTAGTAACTGATGGAATTTCTCTGTAGCAGAACCCAATTGCTGCTTGTGATAGCTATTGCTATTTTTTAAAAAAAAAAAAAACCTGTTCTGGCTGCTCTCAAAGCAGGGATGGGAAACATGTGGACTACAACTCCCATCATCTCTGACTGCTGGCCTTGCTAGCTGGGGCTTATGGGAGTTCATCCCTGTCTTTAGTTGTTCCTGCTTTTGCATTGGGGGAATGGGAGATGCTCTCAATTGCCACACTTTTGTGGGTGCTTGCTTTGGTTTATGCAAGATATACCTTAAAAGGGAAGGGCGGAGCTCAGTGACAGGAGGTTTGTCTGCAGAAGTCCTAAGCTCAGTCTCCAGCATCTCCGGGTAAGACAGGGAGAGACTCCTGCCCTGATAGCCTGGAGAGCTGCTGTCAGTCAGTGTGGAAAATACTGATGGACTAGATGGACCAATCATCTGACTCAGTATAAGGCAGCTTCCTATGTTCCTATATGCAAAGTCATTGTCCTTTATTGGCTTGAGATGGGAAGAGCTTTTGGGCATAGTTCCTTCTCTTTCCTTGAAGCTTATGTCATGGGCTCAGGTACTTTTCTCTTTCAACTTGTACCCTCCCTTCCGTTCTCCAAACTGTCCTGCCACTTTTGCTTGACTTTGATTCAGTCTCCAGATAGTCAACACTTTTTTTTTCTTTTTCTTTTTAAATGCTTCATTGTGCTCTGAAGGAAATGGATCGAAATTTGCCTTGCCTTTCTGCAATGCTTTGAATGGCAACCATAGGGGAATGACTGAATGCAAACAAAGGCGGGAGTAGATAACCTTCAGATATGTGACAGGTGCTGAATTCTAAGGCTTGATGATTTTCAGAATAGAGTTTTACAGCAGGGGCAGACATACTTCTGGCTTGCAAGATTTCCTCTTTTTTTTAGTAGAACAACAGTGTTTTAGTTAGATCATGCCCATAAAGGTAAAGGTAAAGGTACCCCTGCCCGTACGGGCCAGTCTTGACAGACTCTGGGGTTGTGCGCCCATCTCACTTAAGAGGCCAGGGGCCAGCGCTGTCCAGAGACACTTCCGGGTCACGTGGCCAGCGTGACATCGCTGCTCTGGCGAGCCAGAGCCGCACACGGAAACGCCGTTTACCTTCCCGCTGGTAAGCGGTCCCTATTTATCTACTTGCACCCGGAGGTGCTTTCGAACTGCTAGGTTGGCAGGCGCTGGGACCGAGCAGCGGGAGCGCACCCCGCCGCAGGGATTTGAACCGCCGACCTTTCGATCGGCAAGTCCTAGGCACTGAGGCTTTAACCCACAGCGCCACCTGCGTCCCAGATCATGCCCATAGTAGACACATATTCTCAGATATCTGTCCATCTCATGAACAGCTGATCAGTGTAATTGTTGAGCATCTTACTAGCATTATCTGGGCAGGGTCCCAGCAGGGAATCACATGGGCTTGTGTGTTTGTGGGGGGCGGGGGGAGAGGGAGAGAGAGGGAGAGAAGGCTTCTAAATAGATGGACCTAGCTGGATCGAGGTAATTGAACTTTGGGCGCTCAGATTTGAGTCAACCACTGTCACTTCCTACACACTGGGCCAGGTCCTATTCTCTCATGCCAATGTCTGCCAGATATTACTTTACTGAATTACATTTATGGGTGATAACAAAACTTATACAGTAAAAATTCTGACCTATTGATTGGGCATCCCAGTAGCTCTGGGCTACTGGTTTCATCTGGTGAGGTGGAGGGGGAGTAATTTGAATTATTACATTGTAGTTCATTTTATCTCTGCAAAGTGACTTCCTGCTCTGACATTCCTGTCCAAATTCCCCATAAAATTTTACAGTAAAGCCGTTACTCTCTTCTTTTTTTAATGCTTGGCAAATCTTTCAAATGAGTATCTAGGAACAAAGCAGAAAATTAAACTCGAGATTGACCAAAGGATCTTTGACATGAGCGGAACACTTTCTGTTTTTTAAAAAGAGTAGAATGAAATAGGCAGAAGAACCATTGATTGCATGTAAGAAAGGAGGGGAAAGGAAAGAGAGAGGGGAACAAATTAGTCTTCTTTCTTTGGCAATCACTTGTAGCCGAGTAAGATTGTCTTCCATAAACACGGTTTTAACAATGAGTCCTTAAGTGACTGTGGAGGCCAATTCTGGATCCACACGTCCTTCCACAGTGGGGACATTGGTTTCCGGGCGGGAGATGTTCACGGTGCGGATTTGCCAAGCGTGCCTTCCTCTTAGCACGGTTCTCCCTTGCGTCCTGAGTTTGAGTGTCTTTAAAGCCCATGACACCTTTGGTAAAGGCTGCTCTCCAACTGGAGTGCTCGCAGGTCAGTGTTTCCCAGTTGTCAGTGTTTATACTAATTGGTATAAACATATTAGTAGCCACCCATCCATCTATCCATCCATTCTTATGTCCCAACGCCATCCATTTGCTAAACCAAACTAGGGTTCACAATTGTGCAGGAGTTGCTGCAGTTTATCTTGGACCTGAGAACTGTCATTAGAATACACTGCTAAGAATACACTGTTAAGAACCCACCTTCCCTTAGCAGCCAGAAACATCATAGCCAGACACTGGAGAGACCTGTTAGGAGTAAGCATGGACCAATGGTATCAAAGAGTATGGGAAACAGCCTTATTAGAAAAACTAACCAATAAAATGAAACTGACACGGGGACAAATAGAAGAAGACGCCTTCACCCCAATTTGGTTCCCCTTTATCACATATACAGCCCAATAAGACAAGAAGAATTACACGACAGCGTACAAATTAATCTGGCTAACCTGATTCAAAAATACACACTCACACCCCACTCACATACAAAAACAATTCTCACTACAGCCAACCAACCACACCCTAAGCCACCCCCGGCCTCTCTCACCACCAAGGAAATACAAGTGAATAGCACTGACACAACCCCCCCTCCAAGTAGAATAATAGAAGCGTAACCACCCCACTCACCATTCTCTCTCCCCCTTTTCTTTTTTTCCTTCTTCCTAATTGTTTAAACCAAGTCATGAACCAAGAACTTATACACTGACCACTAATAAGGAAACATATGTTGCAGATATTTTCCCACATTTATTATGCTGTTTTTGTCATATACAAATGACATGAGAAAACTTGGTATACTTATTTGTATAACATTATTCTTGTCTATAAAACCCAATACAAATAAATTAGATATAGAACACACTGTTAAGTTTTCATGTTGGGCCAAGAATAAACTATATTTCTAACAACTGGGATTACTTTTTCCTTTTATTTTTTGCTGGTCAGTGGTGCTACCCTAGTTTTTGTGCTTGTTTCACAACTGCACCTGCCAAACAGTCACTAACAGTAGCTTTCCTAAAGTTTCCCTAAACTGGATTAAGTGGATCGAGTGAAAAAGAGCTTTTCATAATTATGGCATCACCACAAAGAAGGACTTGCCGTTATGGTTGCCAAGGTAGCCTTGAGTTGTGCTGGCAAAGAAGAAATGCCTCCACTGAAGATCTAAGGGATCAAAATGTATTATTCATTTATTCTTCTTCACTGCTCTTCCCTTGTGGACTTTACAGCAGGTTTTTCTGGAGGTCTACCATCTAGGAAGCTTATAAAGCCAGTCCACCCCCTGACTAATTCCGTTAGTGTTATTCACACCATTTTAGATGCCTTCTACATTATTTAGATGCACAATGTGTTTTGAGGCAAAATCCAATAGCATTTTTTGTTTTGTTTTGGTAGAACTGTCATCATGAGGAACTGCATTAGTCATATTTAAACTCTCTTCATTTCACCTGAGGGAAAACTTCTACGTTCACTTTGTTTTCGTTTTGCTTTAGGTAAAAATCCTGTGATATCTCTCAAGGTCCATCTAATATCTACTTCTAGACATTATGAGGTAACCATGGGTACCTCAGCAGCCTCTAGTGAGGCACTTAGGCTTTCCTCTCTGAAGCAAGGGACGTGTTGCCCCTCCCATGCATTTTACAGAAGCTAATAAAATTTGCAGCTGAATTTTACTTCAGAATTGCTATTGGGGCAGGATCTTCCACTGAACCTGAGGACAGCAAGCTAGCTAAGGGGTTCAGGACAGGTTCCCAGGTGTGTGTGTGTGCCAGGCCAGGCCTGCTTGGATTATAATGGCCTTTCAAGACCAACTCCTCTAGATGCCATGGAATGAAGGTGGGTTCCTTTAGACGATAATGTGTAGTGTTTCTCTTCAGAATACGGAAAGCCAGCCCTGCTGTACTTGCAGGCCTTCCTACTCATTTCGCTGATTGGGGCCTAGAGCTTCTACCCCAAAATACTGCACTAATGGTGCCACTGGCGGCCACACCTCTCCTCCCTGAATCTTCCCAGTAAAGGAAGTTTAGTACAGAATGTGATGAAGTCTGCTAAGTTTTGCCACCCTCAGCAGCAGGAGTGGGGAACTTCAAGCCTGAGGGCCAAATATAGCCCTCCAAGCAGAGGCGGTTTTAGCATGGCATGACTGGTGCGGTCACACTGGATGCTTCCCTGCAGGGGTCACCAAAACAGTGCTGTGGAACAGAGTGCGAGAAGCAGGGGGCGCTAAATTTTAGTGTTGCACAGGGCGCTGCCAAGATATGAAAGCCCAAAGTTTGCCACTTCTCCAAGCCTCTCCACAGGAAACTCCCTTACTTCACACGCCAAGTATTTTTGTCCAGAATATGTTTTTGAACTCTAACAATGCCTCTTGCTTCCATGAGTGGAGGATACAGATGGGTGTGTAAATGTGTGTAAAAAGTAAGCCCACTGTACAAAGGGGGAATTATCATTCATTGCTCCACCTCCTTTGGCCTCTGGCCCTCAGAAAGTTACCCAGAAGGAAATGCAGCTCTCAGGCTGAGAAAGGTTCCCCAGCCCTTGTCAGAGGCAGATTTAGGGCAGTGTGATCACAACTATGATGTAGTGAATTGAGCAGAATGGAAGGTAAAAGATGAGGGATGCCTCACTGCTGATTTTTGGTGCTGCTGAAATTTGAAAGACCAACGTCTGCCCTGCCCCTGTTCTTCAGAAAGCATGCTGAGCAGTGGCGGTGAAATTCTGAGGAAGCAATGGTGGCTGAAGTTGCTGGGGAGATGTGGGGTTGTATACGTTGTTGTTGTTAAGTCATTTAGTCCATGGACCAGAGCACGCCAGGCACTCCTGTCTTCCACTGCCTCCTGCAGTTTGGTCAGACTCATGTTTGTAGCTTCGAGAACACTGTCCAACCATATCGTCCTCTGTCGTCCCCTTCTCCTTGTGCCCTCCATCTTTCCCAACATCAGGGTCTTTTCCAGGGAGTCTTCCCTTCTCATGAGGTGGCCAAAGTACTGGAGCCTCAGCTTCAGGAGCTGTCCTTCCAGTGAGCACTCAGGGCTGATTTCCTTCAGAATGGATACGTTTGGTTGTACACACATCCCTCATAATTATGATACCTAGTTTGGACCTTCATATATAGACACAACTCATGAAAAAGAGCAAAACCCCAGGGGTGTGAAATCCATGACGTCTTGGAATTATTTACAGTTTCATTCCGCGATACCGTTGATGACAGCTCAGATGGTTTATAACGTCAGCGGAGCTCCTCTTGCTGGAATTATTTCCTTGTAAATCACTCCAACCCATCAATTTAACAATCTCTATAACATATGGGAATCAGGTCACAAAGCATATGCTCCAGATTTATCTAAATTCTGAGGGAAAAAATGATAATATGGTTTATCAGCACAGCCCTATTAAATTGTGGTTTATTGGGTGGTTAAGATAGCCTGAGGAGCAGAAATTAGCATTTGTAGACTTCATCTCAGTGCAGCACTTCTGAAATGAGCTAAAATAAATGAGGATAAAAAAATATTCATCTTTTATTATTATAGTCAGTAATAGTGGATTGCCAAGCCTTTGGTTTTAGCTTTACTGATAGTGTTAGGAAATTGCTGAAGGTCTTGGTGGACCACGTAATGGCTTTTATGCCTGTTGTAATGCCCTGTGCTAGATGCTGTATGCTTTTTAATTGTATTTTTATTGCTTCTTTTATTTCTTGTATATTGTATTTTATTGTATTACAATTTGAATTCTGCAGAATTCAGATTGCAATGCAGTAAAATACAATACAAGAAATAAAAGAAGCAATGAGAATGCAATTAAAATCAATATGAATATTTGAGGCAATGAATGTGCCATCTCCCGTCCTCAACCATAAATCCACAGACATGCCATAGATCACCTGAATGAAGCTCACGTACTACTGGCGGTCCACAGACCATAGTCTGGGAACTCCTGCTGCAGACCATTGCTGGTTCCTGGTGGTTTGGGTGTGCATTGGGCAAGGTGTCCTCACAGTGGGTGCTTCCTCTGTCTGAGAGAGCCTACCTCCTTCTCACTGTCACCTCTGGAAATTTCCTTGCCCTCCGCTTCCAGGCCTAGTCTGCACAAGCACCCAGAGGTAAAGCAGAAAGCAAATAGAGAATGCTGCTCTGTCTCCTCACTCTGAGCACTGTTTACATGCTCAGAAATGGCAGGCGGGAGGAGGAGCAAAGCCAGAGGTTAGCAGTAGTCATCCTGTAGGTATGAGTTGTTTGGCAGATTCCTAGTGCATTGGCAGGTGACTACCCCTGATGCCGCCCTACTAAAGGCTCATGACTTTTAATGGGACTTAAAGGTAAAGGGACCCGATAATGAAGTCCATTCATGAACAACTCTGGGGTTGCGGCGCTCATCTCACTTTAAAGGCCAAGGGAGCCGGCGTTTGTCCACTTCCGCAGGCAGTTTTTTTCCGGGTCATGTGGCCAGCATGACTAAGCCGCTTCTGGCGAAACCAGAGCAGTGCACGGAAACGCCGTTTACCTTCCCACCAGAGCGGTACCTATTTATCTACTTGCACTTTGATGTGCTTTCGAACTGCTAGGTTGGCAGGAGCAGGGACCAAGCAACAGGAGCTCACCCCGCCATGGGGATTCAAACCGCCAACCTTTCAATCAGCAAGCCCAAGCGGCACAGTGGTTTAACCCACAGCTGCAGCCACTGGGACTTAGTCACATCTTAATTTTTATGGATTGTGCCTATGCGTAGTAATTCAGAGACTCTTTGGTTCTAATGTCTCTATAAACCACGCACAGGAACAAATTGAATATGTTAGCCCATTTGGAGTGGACCTTTGGTTTGGGATCATAGGAGAGGTACAGACTTAAGTCAATGTGACTCAAGTATTCCTAATAATGCACTTGATTGCAGCTATAGTCTTTAGGATCATAGAATCATAGAATTGTACAGTTAGGTCATCTAGTCCAATCCCCACCTCCCCTGCAATGCAGGAATCTCAGCTAAAGCATCTGTAGCGAATCCTCCCAATTAATACCACCCATTAATAATACAGTGGATCTACTCCTGCTAACTGCCCCCAATTAATTATACTGCAACCACCTCAAGGTACACCAGTTACACAAATTTCTACAATTTACCACAGATTGTCTAGTGGGGGACTTGTGTGAGGGAAAACTTGATGATTAGAGTCTTAGGCAGAAAATAATCAAACAAATAGGAAAAGTTTTATTAAACAACAACAAAAGGGTTTGTGAAACAAAGTGGTTCAGGAAATGCGTTCCTTCAGGTAGAAGTTAACTTGTTTACTTTAACTAACTCTAAGATGATTCAGGCTTAAATGCAACACTATAGGCACAGCTCTTCCTAAACTTCAGTTGCTGAAAATCAGTTGTTACACTTCAGGTGGTAGATGTTCAGTTTTCTGGAATAGATGGTAAAATGCTCAATTCAGTTTCTGTCACTTAAATACTACAATTAAATACTTTCAACACCATACTGTTTCCTTCACAACTTAATACTTTGGTTCATGAGTGAGGGGCGCTTCTCCACAGTTACCCACTCTCTTCACAATCCCACTCCTGAGGTGTTCCAAATGGTATAACTTAGAACCATTTCTCCATATTTTACTCCCTATCTCCCAACCTGAAACCTTTCTAAACATATCAAATCCTATCCCTCTTCTCAAATCCAGTCCTATATCTCATCTTAAATGAAGCCCTATCTAACTCTCTCCCTCAGAAACTGCTCCTTTTATTCCCCTCCCCCAAAAGTGCTGTTCCTCCCCACTCTGTGGCTAGCTGACTCTGTAGCCCATCAGCAAGAGGCTCCAGCACTCTGGTGGAGTTTCAGGGGGACTGCATCACCAGACCCTAGTCCGGCTCTGCTGTCCGTCACAGCATCTATGACAGATGGCTATCCAATCTTTGCTTAAAAACCTCCAAGGAAGGAGAGCCCACAACCTCCCAAGGGAGTCCACTGTCGAACAATCCTTACCGTCATAAAGTTCCTCCTGATGTTTATTCTTGTAACTTGTAGCCATTGGTTCAAGTGCTGCCCTCCAGAGCAGGAGAAAACGAGCTTGTTCCCTCTTCCATGTGACAGATAGATGTAAGAGGTTGCTCTTTTTATTATTTATAGAGTGGTGGTTTTCCAACTGTGTGCCAGGGTTACCTGAAAGACAACTTGCCCAATGGCACTGGAACTTCCCCTGCAATGCGTAGCCACAACAGTCATACTGGGGTTGGTTCCTAGGGCACATTTTCAAGATGAATCGAGCACTATGCAAAGGCAATTGACTAGTGGATATCCTGAAAGTGATTGCATTTGTGATGATTGAGCAGCTCTGTTCTCCTAAAGTCCCGTATACTTTCCCTCTGCTGTGTTTCCACATTCAGAATGACACAAACAGGGTTTGCATTCTGAGATATGACTACTTTAGAGTCCGGGCACTGCTTTGCAGATCTGTTCCTTGCATAATTGTATAGATCCAATGATGTGAATTTGTGCAACAGAGGTTTTACCACCATGGGCTTATGTACACTTAACTTTTGCCCTACACTTCCTAGGCAAAGGCCCACACTTTAAAGTACTGGGTCCAAGTGCCTTTTTATTTATTTTTTTGTTTTGCTCCAGTGCTTTCCCCATGGAAACCCACTCTTTAAGACTGAATCAGAACAAATAGCAATTCAGGTTTTCCATGAATTGCTGTTTGCACCAGTGCAGCGGTACAAGAGAGAGTTTTCATGGGGAAAACACCAGGACCAATTTTATTTTATTTTTTAAAAAAGGGTCTGGACATGGCGCTTTAAAGCATAGACTAGAAACTTGGCACAGTAGTAAGTCTGGATGAGCCCCATATGAGGAAGAATAAAGAAATAAAATCCTAACATTATCACTTCAACCTTTTTGGGGGGCGGGGAAGGCAGGGAATTGCTTGCCTCTTCATTAGAGAATTTCTTTGAGGCTCTGAAATTGCAGTTGAATGGACTTTCCGAAAAGGGATGTAGCTCTGCTGGAACAGAGTCTCACCCAGAGGAAAGTGGACAAGCAGAGGAAGAAACAGATGCTGACAAGGAAACCTCAAACAATAAGGGGAGGAGAAACACAAGAAAAGCTGTCTGATCCAAAACAGTTTTCCATAGGTACAGGGTGTCTTTTTCTTCTCTGATCTGATCCACCCCCCTTCTCAACCCAGCAGCTCAGTGACAGATCTTTGAAACAAACAGGCATGTTTACCATTTTAAAAGCCTACATGCTGCTCGTGGTGCTGTATATATTGTCCTTCACAAAGTCACAGTGGAAAACCTCTGCACTGGCCAGCTGCAACAGAGGCAGAAACGTATTGGGGGTGAACTTGCCCCTGACAAAAGTGCCACTGAGATACTTTGTCCTGGGAGAGAGTTTTTTATTTTTTATTATTATTATTACTTGATTGCTTACCTTACACATGCACACCCTGATCACTGGTACTCAGAAGAAATGGGGAAGTGATTAAAATGAGCTTAGTCAATAGCAGGTCGTAACAATTAAAGATCTTGCAATCGTGGGAGGATGGCACTCTTAGAAATATTAGAACGTGGAATATTGGATAATGCCAGTGAGACACTGTGTGAATCTGGCTGCATATGGCTCCCCAAAGGCTTCCCTCTTTCGTACCATCTGGTTCAAACCTTTGATAAAGTTATTGTGGCAAGCTGCTCATTTCCCATACGTCTCGTAAAGATGAGTCAAAAGCTTAAATCCTATTTGGTAATTAAAATAGTAGAATTGGAAGGGACCTCAAAGGTAATCTAATCCATCCTTCCTGATGCAGGAAACCTACTCTTACATCATCCCTGGTTGGTGGACATCCAGCCTCTGTCTAAAATCTTCTAGTGAAGGCAAGGCCACTGTCAACCATACGGCCAAAATCTCCTTTGTCACTTGAACCTTGTGCCTTCATAAGGTAGGACCCAAATCAGTTGAGGAAAAATTCACTCCATCTGGAGAAGATAGAGAAGAGGCAGCTGAGAGTCCTTCAGATATTTAAACATGGCTGTTTTGTAGTAGATGGAGCAATTTCTACACAACTATCTTAAAAAACCTGAAGGGTTACCACCTGCCCTGCCTCTTCTCCAGGTTCAACATGCTTTCCAACTCCTTACACCTTTTCTCCTTGTAGGACTTAGTCCCTAGGTTTCTAACTACCTTTGGCACACCCCTCTGGATGCATTCCAGTTCATGGATCTCTTTCCTAGACAGCAGTGCCCACTTATGTATTGGCGACTTCATCTATACATTTGTAAATTGAAAAGAGAAACAGTAAAGGATAAAGGCATTGTATTCCAGCTACTGAGATTACAAAAGTTCTAGACAAATTTGTGGAGGATCCATAGCTGTTATCATCTATGACATGGGTAGGCAAACTAAGGCCCGGGGGCCGAATCCAGCCCAATCGTCTTCTAAATCCGGCCCGCAGATGGTCCAGGAATCAGTGTGTTTTTACATGAGTAGCATGTGTCCTTTTATTTAAAATGCATCTCTGGGTTATTTGTAGGGCATAGGAATTTTTTCATTCCCCCCCCCCCAAAAAAATATATACTCCGGCCACCAACAAGGTCTGAGGGACAGTGGACCAACCCCCTGCTGAAAAAGGTTGCTGACCCCTGATCTATGATATCATGGCAAGAGAAGGCTGTTTTTTGAGCTTCCTAGAGGCATCTCTTTGGCTACATGATCCAGCAAGGAGATGGTTGTCTTGTTGTAGATAGTTTGGGGAAAACCTTTTCCTAAAAAGTCTTCCCATAATCTATATTGTTTAAAAAAAGGGTTTTGTTTTTTAAAGGGATAGTCATGGAGAACTACCAGCCTCAGAAAGTAAGCAAAATGTGTTGGGCAAGTTGGGAGGGATTATTTCCCCTTTATTTAACCCTTTCTTCACCCCCCCAAACATTACAAATCTCTTAAGCTGTTGTTATAACGACCGGTGTAGTTGTATTTAACTGAGTTGATGGGATGGAGGATTTAATGGCATGCACTCCCCAAGTGTGTTTGAACAATCAAAAGCCGTCATAAACTGGATTTTTGTTTATGTGGCATTACAGCAATGCAAGGGAAACCCACACCAAATTGTGATTTGGGATAATAAACAAGGTTCAGGAACAGCAGGAATTCTCTTGTATATCTCAAGCTGGCAGAAAGCAAACAAGTCTTGTTGTGATATCCTGCTCTGGGGTGTGGCAAAGAAAGCTACTATTCCCGCCTCTTCTGCAGCTAAAACAGAGTCAATAGCCGCCAAGACTATCCATCATAAAGCTTTTGTGAGCACCAACAGTAACATTAAAGCAAAAGAAAGCTGCTTGCCACGGAGACTTACCCTTACTGTGTTGCTCTATAGAAGAAGCAAAACAACGGAAGGAATTATTTGGGGAAGGTGAACTTGTGTTGACACCATTTCCAGCCTCATGGCTTGATCACAAATATTGCCCACTTCATAGCCATTGGGAGGCATTTCATTTAGCCAAAGTCAAGCACTTTTAAGTCCCATCACTTTCGGCGGGAAAGCAGTTCTTTAAGGAAACTTAAAACGGGACTGGACCACGCCCACATTTTATTGACAATTATTCTTGATTGACTGACTTGCCACTGGAATATCTTTGGATTTGTTTGCTATGGTAGTCAGTGGAAGTAAGAGTTTTGGTTCATCAGTTGATTAAAAATAATTTGTGTTCATTGTTTAAAGATAACTGTAAAAATAACCTTGCCAACAGGGTAATCTTATAGGCATGGTTCTCATGGAACACAAAGCCATGGTTTGTTTAACAAATCATGAGCTAACCACAATTCCCATGGACAGCCAAATAAGCCATGGCTTGTTTTGTAAAGGCTTGGTCCCCGTCCATCCCCCGATGCTCTTACTACATGCCTCTGTAACTTACTGATTGTCTGGGATGAGGGTTGGGAGCGGCCAAGTCATGGTTATGAAAGGTTGCTGAATTTGCACAAACCACAGTTAAAACAAACAAGATTTGTAACCCAACAGCCCACTATGGCTTCAGGTCATGGTTTGTTGGCAGTACGTGAACCATAGTTAAGACTGGATAGGGTTCAGATCATCAAACAAACCACAGTTTAGTGCTGTGTATAAAACAGGTCATTGTTATCCAGGGAATGCGGCTGTCACAGTTTTATTGCCACATTCAGTCACTATATCTATATCTATAAATATAAATATATGAACTATAAGGCTTATCTAATTTGTAACTCATTCAAATGATTATCACACAGCTTTGTTATCAAACAAAGGTGGGGTTTCCAAGCATGTGGCAAAGTATATGGCTGGGCAATTGCATTCAGCTTGGATGGGTCATAGGTTAAGCAGAGCCCTGTTGGATATATTGTCCAGTGTCCAGTTTCCCACAATGATCAACCATATGCCTTTTGGGGGATGTGGGCAATTTTTTCTCTACCAATCTAAACTGATGTATCAGTGACTTTGTATCTTCATATTTTAAGTAGCACTAACAACTCAATATATATCGAAGCTTGCTAATATAGCTTTTCCTGTTCTTCCTTCCTTCTCCAGATCTTACAAAGCCACCATTAGCACCAAAACCAAAGATTCTCAGTCATCTCGCTTCCATAGCTGCTTCCAAATTTCCTCCGTCGCTATCAAGGTCTGGCACACTTAACAATTCAAACTCTATGTCTAGAGGTCCAAAACCACCCATTGCTCCCAAGCCAAAAATCTCTGCTGACAACGATCCATCGATTCTACAGCGATCCAGTGTTCATGCCAACAATACCTTGAACAAATGTACCAATGGAAAACTGGAGGGAGAGCTTTATGAAGGAAATCAGTGCAACAACGCAGAGTTCTTAGGATCAGAAGCTGATGATGAATATATAGTGATTTCTGAAGATGAATTGATTGACAAAGTTTATGACTTTGAACATGAGCAAGAATCAGCAGAGAATGAGATCTTGCACACTTCTGAGGAAGCACATGAAGAAGAGGATGGCTGTACCCACAGCAATGACATCGGTGATCTTGAAATAAATTTATTGGAGAACAATGAAACTGAACCATCTGAAATTCAAGCTCTTGGCAACGCTGAAGCCCTTGAAAAGGAGGATGCTTCTGAGGGTGGATATGACAAAGTGGATTGTGAAACTGATGCCAACAAGAAGAAGATGAACTGTGCAGATGAGTCTGATGAAGCACTCCAAGAACCACATCTGGTAAAGGATAATAATGAGTATAATGTGGACAATAAGATTTTGAATGGAGATGAGGCTTTGAATGATGCCATATGTGAAGATATTATTTTACAGCATTTAGAGGTGCCAACATCATCTTCAGAGGATCAGTCACCAATTTGTGAGGCTCCAGGAGAGGAAGGTCTGTCTCAGGTTTTAGAAGAGGAGCAGTCTAATGCTGATGCAGAAATGGGCCCAATGGATAATGATGGGGATGAATCAGCCTCAAATATAGAAACAGAGTTTGCAGAGGATGCTTGTGCAAGCCTAAGCAACCCCCTTGCTAATGATTCTGAAGAACTAGATACTGGATTAGAACTACATGAAGCTGGTCCTGATCCTGAAGAGACTTTGGGGGAGGCCACAAATGAAGCCAGTGCTGAAAAGGAGGAGGAACTAGACCCAGCGGATGAATGTGAAACAAGCGTAGAACAGGAAGAAAATACAGATGATGGCTACCAAACCACTGAGATGAAGAGCGAGGAGGAAACATCAGAAGCAGCATGTGATACAAGGGAAGACTCCAAAGAACAAAAGGATGAAGTGGTAGACACAGAGACTATGGATGACAGCTGCCAGATCATTCCCTTTGAAAAAGAGTGCAGTGAGGATGCTCTTGACTCTTCTGAAGAAGATTTGCCACTAGAAGGAACTGAAATGAACAGTGATAACCAGCCCTTCAGCCTTCAAGAAGTTAATGAGCTCGAATCTGACTCGCAGCTGGCAGAAAGATCCAAGTCAGATGTTTTACCTGGAGATCACAGCACAAGTGAGTGTGCTTTGGAAGATACACAATCAGATAACCAAATGCTTGCGGTGGATCACAGCAGTGTTGAAGATACTGCCCCAAGTACACCTGATGAAGGTACAGCTGAAGGTACCTGGCACTCCACAGGAGAATTGGACATTTGCCACCCCGGAAAAGCGGAAATAGACTCAGGCAGTGAATATGTGATTGATGGAACTTCAGCAGTCCCTGAAGTGGTGGTTGTTCCTGATAATGATGGAGAAATCAGCAGTGACTCCCTAGATGACCCATACGTATTGGGAGACAGCTTGCCTTCAGCAAATGAAATCCTCTGTGCTGGAAAAGAAATGGGGGAGGCTGGTGTCCAAGATAGTTCAAGTGATTTCAGAGAGGGAGGGGGAATGGACAGTGAAAACCACTTGCTCTCCATTGATCGGAAAAGCATTGTTACTAGAACAAGGTCCCTCTCCGGGAAAGTGCCTGGGTATGTGCCAGAAACAGTTCCAGAAGAAACAGGCCCAGACACTGAACTGCAGTCCTCAGCCACTGCTTCCACCATGTCTGAAGATGTAAGCCATAGCTTCTCTCTGTCAGAAGGAAAGACAATGGATATGAATAGAGCCCTACCTGCAAAGCCAAGGCGCTTTGTTTTATACCCTCGATCTTTTTCAGTAGAAGGCAGAGATATCCCTGTCTCTGTATATAGAGAAAGTGAGACCTCCATGTTGGATTACAATAGAATAAACAGAGCAGAAGACCTCTCTTTGCCTTGCGTCATTGGTTCCTCGGGTAGTTTTTCCCAGAGGAATCACCTTCCATCCAGTGGGGTCTCCACCCCGTCCTCAGTTGTGGATATTCCACCTCCCTTTGAACTTGCTTGTATCACCAAGAAGCCAATAACGAAAAGTTCACCTTCACTTTTAATTGAGAATGACTCTCCTGATAAGTACTGCAAGAAAAAGAAGTCCTCTTTCAAGAAGTTCCTCACCTTAAAGTTCAAGAAGAAGACGGAAAATAAAGTCCATGTGGACGTTCATGTTTCTTCTTCAAGGTCCTCCTCAGAGTCTAGTTATCATGGGCCTTCCAGACTCATGGAACTCGACAGGAGGAGTTTGAGTAGCTCCCCTCAGCTGATATCAAGGACCGGCAAGCTGAGGGCATCTGAGTCTCCAACTGTTCTCTTCTACAAGGACGGCAAAAGAAAAGGGACGCCCAAAACCTTTAGTAGGAGTGTGTCACGGGTGGAGTCTTTTGAGGATCGCTCCAGGCCTCCTTTCATGCCCCTTCCTTTAACTAAGCCCAGGTCTATTTCATTTCCTAATGCTGATACGTCTGACTATGAGAACATCCCAGCTATGAACTCTGATTATGAAAACATACAAATACCCCCACGAAGGCCAACCAGGGCTGGGACCTTTACTGAATTTTTTGAAGATCCTAGCAGGGCATTATCTGCCGCAAACGAGAACGACGGCTATGTGGATATGAGCAGTTTTACAGCCTTTGAGAACAACAAGCAGCAACCTACCAGCCAGGAAACTGAAAGGTATTGTAACACATATTTATGTAAGGCCTGCTAGCCTTGACCGGAGAAGCTAGGCTTCCTGTGTATTGGGAGTTGTAGGCTTATTCTCAACCTTGCTGGGCTTATCTCCCTTTTTCAGGAAATGCTCTCTATAGAAGAGTGGGAAGAATACAGTATTTTTAAAAGGCATAGTATATATTTTTAAAAGCGAGTCACTAGAAAGTTTCAGTGTCCCCTAATCTAAATGCTTGGTTCGTAGATCTCCATATATGGAAGCACTGGGAAAACCAAAGCTTAGTGTTATAAGAGTTTTATAATGGTCTTATATATATATAATAGTTGTTCATAAATGTACCAACCAAACACATACAAATATGTAAAGCACATGTCTGAAACCCACAGAAAAGTCCTGAAACCATTTTCTCTCTACCAAAATGACCTCAAATATTTCTCTGCAAGGTTGAAGGAAATGGGAAATCTCCCCACTGTCTCTTTCCTGCCTTAAGGACACATTTAAGATATGCATAGGGTGTGAGCCTGTGACCTGTGATCTGGATTTAAGAATTGAGTAGTTATCATAGCAAAAGAGTGGCCAGGATGCCCAGGCAATCAGGTAACCTGGCAGACAGGAAGAAACAACACACCCAGATTTCTGCCCCTTCTCTGATGTATTAAGGGGGTGGTCTGGGGCTACACCCCTTCTGTGATGGATGGATGGATGGATGATATTTCTGGGAGTGGTCTTGGACTCCTGGGTGGGCAATTTAAAATGTCTATATAAGGGCTTGCGCGCATGGCTTGGGGTCCCTCCTCCCCTCCTGTGTCTGGGGGGTGGGGGAACACCCTGTTGCAACAGCTTTAATAAAGATTAGGCTTACCAGCTGCTTTGCTTCTCAATATTCTCTGGTTGGTCTCTGTTGTTTTCTCCTACCAATAGAGAACGTACAAAAGGACTCTATATGGGCTCTTGGGTACCCCATAAGGGAAAAGGAGCAGTCCCCACCCCATAACAATAACAAGCCCATGCAAAGTGATGTAAATATTGTCTGAACCTGTGTACACCTTCTCCCCCCTTTGTGCTGGATGATCTACTTTTTTTCTCATAACACTTACTTTAAGGAACTTCTTAACTTCTACAGAGATTAGATTGAATCTTGCTTGTTTTTATTCTGGATAATGTGTCTGCATGCTTGTTTGATTTAGATGCTGTCATTTCAGTGGGGCTTGTGGCTCATCCATTACCTGCCTCCTTAGCTCCCACACTGCATTCTACATTACCTGCTTTTATGCCACTCCTTATTCTTGTATGCTCCTGTAAGGGTCAGTTTTGGTTCCCAAAAATTAAAGGATTAATCTGTAGACTTCCCCCAAACTCAGCCATTACAAACTACATGAAGTTTGCTGTTTTTACCAAAGTCTGTCATGATCAATGTTTGGGAGAGTTTTTGAATCATTTGAAAAACACATCCAAAGCTGTGAGATCTGAGACATCAGTAAGGCTTTTTTCTTTCTGATCATTTGGAGAGGGGGGGGACCCCTATCTTGATCTAACCTTTAATTTCACTAGTTTTCTCTTATCAAAGGGAAGATTTCTTTTGCTTTGACATTCCATCTTAACAATCCCTCGCAGGTTTATAATTCAGAGGAAACACCAGCCAACTTGAAAGCAAATCTGTCCCCATACCAGTCAAGGCAGAAAAAGAGGAAAGGACAACTGTGTGGGAAAGAAGCATCTATTTCCTTAGCTATTATGGGCTATCCAAACTCATCATTATATTTGGTGGCAGTCAAGGCAACCAGCCAGTGACACATGCACACACATTTCTATAAAAAAAAGAATGGGATTTTCACTTTATTTACCATTTGTTGTACATCGCCCATAATCTTGGGTCAGAGCTTCAGTTAGCAGCTGAACTATGCACAGCTAAACTAGAACGCTTTAATACTCTGGCATAATAAAGCTAGAAAGGGGAACTGGTGATCCTTAAGGCCAGTGCTTTCTTTCTAGAAAAATAGGTGCTGGTACTCACCGTGAAGGGACGCGGGTGGCGCTGTGGGTTAAACCACAGAGCCTAGGACTTTCTGATCAGAAGGTGAGCGGTTCAAATCCCTGTGACGGGATGAGCTCCCGTTGTTCGGTCCCTCTCCTGCCAACCTAGCAGTTCGAAAGCACGTCAAAGTACAAGTAGATAAATAGGTACTGCTCCGGTGGGAAGGTAAACAGCGTTTCCGTGTGATGCTCTGGTTCGCCAGAAGCGGCTTAGTCATGCTGGCCACATGACCTGGAAGCTGTCTGTGGACAAATGCTGGCTCCCTCAGCCAATAAAGCGAGATGAGCACCGCAACCCCAGAGTCAGTCACGACTGGACCTAATGGTGAGGGGTCCCCTTTACCCTTTACCTTACTCACCGTGAGGTTGTTACAGTAAATGCCACTTTTTTTAACAATAACAAAAAGAGGTGCCAGTACTGCGTGCCCTTGAGTGCCCCCTGAGAAAAACCACTGCTTGATGTGTTGTTGGACTCCAACTCCCATCAACCCTTGCCAGCATAGTAAATAATTAGGGATGATGGGAGTTGTAGTCTAGCAGCATCTGGAGGACCAGTTTCCACATCCATGTAACATCAAGGATCCTATATCCTTTTAAACGTGTTTGTGGAAAGGGGGTTATTGTTTTGTTCTTGCCCTTGTTTTTATTATGCATTCTGTGGTTTTTTCTTGTATTTTTTTGCTGTGAACCACCCTGAGATTTTCAGATGAAGGGCGGTATATAAATTCAATAAATAAATAAGTACTAATAGAAGACATCATGCACATGCCGTTTATCCTTGGATGTGGGTGAAGACTGTCTTGCCTTCAAGAGCTAAATTCAAATCCTGAATTTTTTTGCATAGATTTTAACATGTTTTTCTGGGGACCTGACCAAAGAAAAATCTTAAGAATCATACTAGTTAGATTCACTTGTCAATGGATGCACCATTCTGTTTTTTCATTATTATCAGCCTGGTAGCCTTGGTTGGACAGCAGTATATGGACAGCAGGAGAGCCAGTGTGGTGTAGTGGTTAAGAGCGGCAGTCACATAATCTGGGGAACCGGGTTCACATCTCCGCTCCTCCACATGCAGCTGCTGGGTGATCTTGGGCCAGTCACACTTCTCTGAAGTCTCTCAGCCCCACTCACCTCACAGAGTGTTTGTTGTGGGGGAGGAAGGGAAAGGAGGTTGTTAGCCGCTTTGAGACTCCTGAAGGGGAGTGAAAGGCGGGATATCAAATCCAAACTCTTCTTCTTCTTCTTCTTATCTTGACACAGAAATGCATTCATATCTGAACACAGACACATGGCTTTATAGGTGTTTATCTCTGGCACTTTCGGTGGTTGCATCTGGACTGAGAAAACTGATATGTCTTGTTGTTGTTGTTGTTGTCAAGTGAAGTACAATTTCAGAGTGTTCCTTGCAGATAAAAGTTTAAAATATTGAACAACGCAAATGGCTGTGACACATTTATAAACTTCCCATGGAAGCATGGGTCTGTTAAGGGGAAGCCAATCAAAACTGGTTCAGGAAGTTTCAGCACAGTATTCAAGGCTGCTTCTATGCATGCAGTACTCTGGGGAAAAATGACAACTGCTTTTGATTTTTTGATTTTTTTAAAAATAAAAAAGACTTAACAGATGAAACCAGTGCTGGTTTTTTTCTTGCAGGATGCAGGGGTACACATACCCCTAAACATTTTGTGAATCTAAGTTTGGTCTCATTGAGGGGCAGTATTTCAGTATTTTATTTTTTTTAGAAAAAAAGCACTGGATGAAGCCACCCATTTTGTAATAGGAATACAATGATTTCCTCTATGGTTCTGGGAAACCCTGCTTCAATTAAAGCATTGTGGGTTGGGTCCAGACTTAGTCATGCTTAGAGTAGACCCACTGAAATCAATGAGGAAGGGCTACATCTCAGCGGTAGACCATCTGCCTCATACATAGAAGATCCCAGGTTGAGCCCCCAGCTTCTGCAGGTTGGGCTGGGATAGAACGCTGCTCAAAACCCTCAAGAGTGCTTGGCAGTCAGTGTAGGTTGGTGATGGCCAAACTTGGCCCTCCAGCTGTTTTGGAGCTACAATTCCCATCATCCCTGACCACTGGTCCTGTTAGCAAGGGATGATGGGAGTTGTAGTCCCAAAACAGCACTTTATATTACCGGGTTGCAAACCGTGCAACATTGTGTAATGCTGCAGTGTGGAACTGGTGGCCCTCCAGATGTTGCTGGAATACAACTCCCATCTTCCCACATTTACTTTCACACTTCCAGATATATCCAGTTTTGTATGCAATTATTCCTAATATTGAAAGAAATTTTGTACTCTGCTTTTGTACATTGTTTTCACTTCTATACACACTTTCTTTAATATAATACATTCACATCAGGAGGCTCGTGGGATCTTCATCTCTCCTGTAGGGTGAGGCAGTATTATAATTGGGAAATGAAGACTAAGAGAGAGAGGTTTGTCTAAAATCAACCAGCGAGTTCATACTAGAGACAGAATGTGATCTGGGGACTTCCTGATTTGCACCTCAGTCTCTTACCTGCCTCTGTACTGCACCAGCTCTAGTCCTCATTACGGTGGTTTTTCTGTATCGAGTTTCATGAATAGAATTCAAAAAACACCATCAAATTACAACACCATTTAGATGCCTCGGAAGCCCCAGTGTTTGCAGGGGTTTATTACAACTGGCCAGAGAGAAGACTTCGGTTTTTAATTTCTTTTCTTCAGAAAAGAAAGGGGAAATAAAGGCCTTTGTGCGGGTGGGTGTGGTATATCTTGGCTAATATTTTTTAATTAGATTCCGTCAAATTGATAGCGAAAGAACTCGGTAATGAAAGCATGCAAGAGATAATCTTTCCTTTCAATTACTGACGTGGGGCTTAGTAACTGGAACATTGTCCCCTGAAGGGCAGTTACCAGTGTTACCCAAAATTTAGCCAACTAGCATTAATAATTAAAATATAATTTGGTAATGCAGCATTAGAAATGCCGTTAAGGTTGTTCTTTCTGTGAAAAGTAGTTAGTCATGTCGTGTGGAGAAGGCCTATGGGCCCTGCAGTGATGAGTTTTCTGCTGAGTGATGTGGCCTAGCAGCATATTGCCTTTCACCTCTTGTTTTTGGAGTATCATTCTAGACTTTACATTTTCCTGGGGAAATCCCAACATTATGGGAAGCAGTGTGTTCAGAAAGAAAGACAAATACCTCTGTTGTAATGGCCTCCCCGTGAGTAACCTGACTCACTGTCGGGAATTTCAGGAGAGAGGGTCTTCAGGTAGCGCTTGCCTCAAATCCTGGCCAGCTGCTGCCAGTTTGGGCAGACAATACTGAACTAGATGGAGCGTTTGTTAGATTTAGTACAAGGTCATTTCCTTCTGTTCCTTGCACAGGCACCTCTTGGTTCTTTCCAGTGGCAAGGCGTGGTGGTGATGGATGAAGGTTTTTGTCCATTGTCTCTGAGAAGTCACACAGTCTTGTATGGCTTATAGCCTGTGCATGTGGAACCTGAACAAAATGTTGCAATGTGGAATTTTCCTGTTCAGGTTATTTTATCCCTCCTGATTTTCTGCCCTGCCCCCAGCAGTCTGCATTCTGCATCTATTGAGCATGCATCCTGGTGCTGTTTGGGGGCCAGGTTCCCACCTATGTATCCCCCCCAGAAAAGACTGTTTGTACTTCTGTAAACCTTGCGGTCCCCCCCACCTGCTGATATCTCCCCATTCTCCATGGATGGTGTTGTTTTGGATACATCAGAAACTCTGACCTCTGAACATCAAAACTATGGGAGTGACTCCTATGTTTCAAAACAGAAGACAACGCTTTGTGGGATCTATAACGCTAGTTAGCACTGAATTCCCAATAGTCTGGTGCAGGGGGTGAGATTGTTCTTCTGTGGGTAAAGGTGTAAGAGTATTGAATAAGAGATCAGAATTCTGGGGATGATGGGGCCGTTCCAAATATTAGGTAGATGAGCACGCTGGGCAGTTTTAACAAGATGAAAACTGCACTGCTTTAACGTTTTCAAATAGCCAATTGTGTTTATGGTTCCTATTATACAGTTGTCAGCACAATCAGAGATGATTGTCAGCTGTCACTAGAAGCTAATTGGTTTCAAAGTAAAAAAAAGGTGAAATTCAGGACTTGTAATTATTCTGCAAGGGACTAATTCGCAGCAATGCCAATCATTGCGATCAAAGTTAAACAAACTGACTGAAAGCTGTTGTCTGTATCCCACTTTTCAAGAAGCTCAGAGTGGCAGACATGGGTCTTACACTCCCCTTTATAACCTCACAACAACCCTGTGAGGTACGCTTAGGCTAAGAAACATCCACAGGCCCCTGACCATCATGGCTGAGTGAAGGCTAGAGCCTCAGTCTCCCAGGTCTCAGTCCAATGCTTTAACCACTGTGCCAGATGTGCTGTCTACATTTCCAAGCACAATTCAAAGTGTTGGTGCTGACCTTTAAAGCCCTAAACGGCCTCGGCCCAGTATACACGAAGGAGCGTCTCCACCCACATTGTTCAGTCCGGACACTGAGGTCCAACTCCGAGGGCCTTCTGCCGGTTCCCTCACTGTGGAAAGTGAGGTCACTGGGAGCGAGGTAGAGGGCCTTCTCGGTAGTCCTGTGGAATTCCCTCCCATCAGATGTCAAGGAAATAAACTACTTTCTGACATTTAGAAGACATCTGAAGGCAGCCCTGTTTAGGGAGGTTTTTAATGTGTGACATTTTAATGTATTTTTTATCTTTGTTGGAAGCCGCCCAGAGTGGCTGGGGAGACCCAGACAGATGGGCGGGGTACAAATAATATGTTGTTGTTGTTATGAAATGCTTCATAACACACACAATGTATAACAAACACACGAAAAGGTCAAATGGTGGACTAATTCAAATGTTTGCCCTACTCACTTGACCCAATGACATTAATGGGCAGATCTCATTGGGATTCATTCATTTCAGTGGGTCTACTCTTGAGCAGAACTAGACATTTCCCTATCTTTCCCACCAGGCTCCTTAGCTACCTAGAGGTGTGGAGCAGATGATGCATAAAAACATGGGGCCCAGATTGATACCCTCTTTCTAGCAGCACAAGGGGGTTTCACCTATAAGCACATTGTAGGTGCACTTTTCAAGCTTTCGTGAAAGAGCTTTCTGATGCATGTCACTCTTGCCTTTCCTTAGGTCTGAGCTTTACATTCCATAGCTCAGTACTATCTATTTGTGACTGCAAATCTGTCTTACTATTATCTTGGCAACACTTCTTTTAATTGGTATTTTATTTTGTTGGTTTTTATGGTTGTTTTATTGTCTGTTTATTATGGTTAGCCACCCTGAGAGCTCAAATGGGCCATGTAGTGGAATGGAAATTGAGTTAATAGAAGCAGAGAATGAATATATTACATTTCCCCTTGACAATGCAGTATCTGGTGCATGTTGCTGTAGGATCTCGCCTGCCCTGGCTGTACAGCTCTGTTAAGTCCTGGTCTGCATGCTATGGTTGTTTCCGCACTAGCCCTTTCCTTTGAAATTGGATTCCTAAGTTTCTTCACTTTTTGAAAAACTTCATTCATTAAGTGTTTACAGAGCATTCTGATGATGTCGTCCTTCCATTGCATTCAAATGGTTTTCTGTGCTGTCCTCCTTTGGTTTTTAATATCTGAATTGTGGCAAAAGGAGGGGTAGTTATACTTCATTGCAGCACCGTCCTGTCTAGTGTAGATAAGCAAAACACTACTGAGGTTTTTAAGGGCTCCTGCATGTTTGATTAAACATTTCCTGTTTACAGATTCAACCTCTTTATAGCCTCTGTTAATTGCCCCACTGTCAGTTACTGTTTCTGGAAAAAGAGGTGACTTTAATTAATAGTTTCCTTACATCACTTAGGTCCCCTCCCCCCACTGTAATAGAGAAATAGCATTATTTTGCTATAAAAATGACATAAAAAATAAAAGAGAAAAGTTCCCACCTGGAAGTCCTAAAGAGGTTACTCAAGAAGTAATTAATAGGCCATTCATTGCTAATCCCCTACCGAAGCTTATCAGAAAGCAATAAAACAGGTTGAACCTACAATAAAAAAATTTGCTGGGAATTTTTGCTGGCTGCAACTTACTGTTGAGCAGACATTACTGAAGGGTTTTGGCAGTGGGACAAAGGGCACTCTCGGATAATATAGTGGTCTATTATGTGCTGTGTGGAACCTCCGGTTTAATTCCACTTCCAGCTGGTTTTGGAAAAAATAATGCACCACAAAAGGTCTGTAGAGAGCCAGTGTGGTGTAGTGGTTAAAAACAGTGGACTCATAATCTGGTGAACCAGGTTCGTGTCTCCGCTCCTCCACATGCAGCTGCTGGGTGACCTTGGGCCAGTCACACTTCTTTGAAGTCTCTCAGCCCCACTCACCTCACAGAGTGTTTGTTGTGGGGGAGGATGGGAAAGGAGAATGTTAGCCGCTTTGAGACTCCTTCGGGTTGTGATAAAGCGGGATATCAAATCCAAACTCTTCTTCTTCTCTTCTTCTGTAGTGTGGAAGAAACCTGCCTAAGGGCAGAGATATGCATGACACTGGCCATGGGTCTGTTGCGAAGAATGGTATCCTCTTTCACCTCCTCCTGTATCATAATGAGATAATGGTCTGGTGTGTTTTCCTCTCCCCCACTGCACACCATTGCCTACTAATATGGGTAGGAAATGTGATGGTTGTCAGCTTGTGGGGGGAGTGCTCCATGTTACAGAAGAGTGAGAGACAATTTGATGCGGATATGCCATTTTCAGCACCTTCCCCATGTTGAATATTAAGATATAGATTTGCACTAAGAGTGATCATTTGGAGTGTGCTGCAGCAGGGCTGTGTCTTATCAGCTCTTTGGCTGTAAAGGAGACACATTTGGCTTGTGGTGGGGGGATAGAAGTACAGTAAGTAGGTGCCATGGCAGATGCTTATAAAATAATACATGGTGTACAGAAAATAGACAGAGAGACGCCGTCCCACCCGCACCCCCCAGCACATCATACTAGAATTTGGACTCATCCCATTAAAGTAGATGGGGATTTAGGACAAATTTGTACAAATTTGCTCTTGCGAATTACAAGACTTTAAAAGGGGGCTACACAAATTAATGAAGGAAAAGATTGTGATGGATTTTTAGGGTCAAATGCATTCTACATCCAAATATCAAAGGCTGGGACACAAGAATGGGAGAGTGCTGCTATTGCTTACATATTTTGACTGTGGATTTCCCAGATGTTTCTGGTCAGCCAGTATGGAAGCAGAAAGCTAGACTAGATGCCTCTTTGGTCGGATCCACAGGGTTCCTCTTATAACTAGACCAGAAGGCAGCCTGCCAGGATTGCCTAGCAAGGCCGAGTGCCAGCGTGGGAATTGTTGGCTGAATTCCTCCCTTTCAAGCTGATTTCCTGGCTGAGGGCATTTGCTGTCAGCTTGCCACTTGAAACGTCAGACTGGGGCATAAAACATGAGCCAATTTATCCACGAGTAAGTACAATTTAGGCAGAAAGCTTTCTTGGAGCAAAATATCTCGCCCAGTGTTTATCCTGTGATCATAAGGAACGTTGCAAGGGAAGCCTACCTTATAAAATCAGGAAACCGAAGACTGGAAGATGAACAATATTCAGGGCGGAACATTGTTGAATTATAGAGTTGGAAGGGATGTGTCAGGACTTTTTTTCAGCTGGAACTGACAGAACGTAGTTTCCTCACATCTCAGGTAGGCGCCATTGACATTATATGAGAACAAGGGAGGAGTTCATGGTGAGTCCCAGCACTTCTTTTTCTAGAAAAATACCACTGAATGTTGTGCTGGTTAATTCGGTTTGGTTGAATAATGGATACTGGATGTGGTAGAAGAAAAGTAATATTCCCTGAATGCCTGGATCCAGGTTTGGGATAAGTACTCATTGGTGAGAGATTTAAAATCCCAGCAGAGATTTAAAATCGCGAAACATGCAGCAAAGTAAAACATGGAAATATAGGCTGTTAGGCTTTTAAAAAATCTCCTTCTAAGTTGCTTCTAAGTTCCTCACTTCCCTTAGCATAGAAAAAGACCACGTTTGGTAAGTTAAAAATGGTTTACTTATAAATGCTTCAAAGGCAGGACACAGTAGGGCGTGTTGAATTTTTCAACTTCCAAAATTGAGGGGTGCTAAAAGTTGTAACACAACTTATAATAACAGTAATAATCATTTTATTTTTTATATACCACCCATCTGATTGGGTTGCCCCAGCCACTCTGGGCAGCTCCCAACAAAATATTAAAAACATAACAAAACATCAACTATTAAAAACTTAACTGTACAGGACTGTTTTCAGATGTATTCCTTAAGTCATATAGTTATTTATCTGTTTGACGTATGATGGGAGGGCATTCCACAGTACTTGGAAATACAAAATATATTTTGGTTAAATTAATATAATTTTGTCTTACTTGCTGGTAAAATGTGTGTAAAATTGCATAGAAATAATTAAAAATGATTGCCAAGTACATGCAGTTATATTATATATTCTTATTCTTAATATTTAGCATCACCTTTCAGAAGGTAAAATTAAAATTCCATGGTTTTCCAAAAGCAGTTTATGTGCTTCTTCATCAAACATAGATTTATCAAGTTAAATGTTGTCCAATCACAAAAATAATAGCAGATTTGAATTTCTCACACCCAAAATACTTATTTTAAGTCCCATCACTGAATAAATTTGCAAAAATTAAGTTTCATACCCTAATATAGCAAAAAGAAGAGACAGGCAATGTAACATAGGTGCCGAAATGATAAGAGTTTCTAAGTACCGTATTTTTTTGCTCTATAAGACTCACTTTCTCCCCTCTAAAAAGTAAGGGGAAATGTGTGTGCGTCTTATGGAGCAAATGCAGGCTGCGCAGCTATCCCAGAAGCTAGAACAGCAAGAGGGATTGCTGCTTTCACTGCGCAGCAATCCCTCTTGCTGTTCTGGCTTCTGAGATTCAGAATATTTTTTTACTTGTTTTCCTCCTCCAAAAACTAGGTGCGTTTTGTGGTCTGGTGCGTCTTATAGAGCGAAAAATACGGTAATTTGCTTGGACCTCCTTGCTGGTAGGGTTCACATGGTGGAAGTGAGAGAACAAAGTGGTAATCCTTCCTCCCAAGGTGCTAAGCCTGACAGGACAGCTTACTCTATAGTCTTAACCCCCTCATGCAGTAGTTTCTTAAAAGTTTAGCACTATGTATATATGTACAGTAGTACCTCGGGTTAAGTACTTAATTCGTTCCAGAGGTCCGTTCTTAACCTGAAACTGTTCTTAACCTGAAGCACCACTTTAGCTAATGGGGCCTCCTGCTGCTGCTGTGTCACTGGAGCACGATTTCCGTTCTCATCCTGAAGCAAAGTTCTTAACCCGAGGTAATATTTCTGGGTTAGCAGAGTCTGTAACCTGAAGCGTATGTAACCTGAAGCATATGTAACCCGAGGTACCACTGTATGTGCATTCACGGGATCAGCTAAATTGTAACTCCATCACCATTATTGGTATACTGGCAGTAATAATCAGAGACTGTCTGTGTGGATTCCCCTTTACCAGCTAATGCCTAAGGTAGCATGATGTGCCAGTAGCAATTAGTTGTGTACATGATGCTGTTCCTTTATCACAGCCAATGGTATCCAAGCAAAACACTGCCGTATACAACAGCAACTGTAACTACTAGAGCATATTATTGCTTATTCCTTCCTGGTGCCATTAGCAACACTGACGGTATACTACCTTGGCTATAATATTTGTCTCTTCTGCTCCCATCACCAGAGTGCAAAAATTGTTACAGATAGGAAAGGAGTTCATCAGCCTGCAAAACTAGTCCGGTATTGCCTGTAATGAGAAGAAGAATGAGAATATGGCCAGCGTATGTTCACATTAGAAATCACCAACTCCTCTTCTATCCTGCATAGGAATGCATTATCTTCTCTATATGCTGTTTGCCAACTCTTATTGCAAAGATTTATTGGATGAGGCATGGTGCATTACCACTCTGAGGCAGCCCGTGAATCTTCTTTTCCTTGCTACTTAATGATACACAGTGCCTATATCCCATAGCATTAAAAATGCAATTGCTTTTGGGTGTTGTAGTTGCAGTTGTTACAAATCTAATTCAATAGTTTATGGTCTGTTGTTCAATCCGACACAGTTATTTATAGCATACAGTCCACTTTTAATTATCCTGCAAGAACTGTGCTTTGATGGGACCCATGGGGGTTTAATGTAAAGCCCCTTAATATTGGCTTTTCACTGGCACGCAACAATTAATTTTATCTTAATGGACCAATTAGAGTTAATGGATGGGAGAATGTATTTAAGAGGCACGGTCTGCTTTGCCAGGACCCCTCTTAAAGAGCCAATAAAAGGACCCTTTCGCTTGGGTAATTGGTCGGATTAATTAGGGGGGTATCTCTTCAAAAGGGACGCAGGTGGCGCTGTGGGTTAAAGCCTCAGTGCCTAGGACTTGCCGATTGAAAGGTCGGCGGTTCGAATCCCTGCGGCGGGGTGCGCTCCCACTGCTCGGTCCCAGCGCCTGCCAACCTAGCAGTTCGAAAGCACCTCCGGGTGCAAGTAGATAAATAGGGACCGCTTACCAGCGGGAAGGTAAACGGCGTTTCCGTGTGCAGCTCTGGCTCGCCAGAGCAGCGATGTCACGCTGGCCACGTGACCCGGAAGTGTCTCCGGACAGCGCTGGCCCCTGGCCTCTTAAGTGAGATGGGCGCACAACCCCAGAGTCTGTCAAGACTGGCCCGTACGGGCAGGGGTACCTTTACCTTTACCTATCTCTTCAAAGGCCTAAAGTAAGCATAATTAGACCTATCGCCACCAAACACCTTTCCATGATCTACAGGCCACAAGCTCAACTTCTATCAGTTTGGACTGGGTTTGTCACGGGGGCATCACCACACATACTGTAGGACATAATCAAAGCAACAGCATATTGCAAGAATAGTTCCTTCTTGCATCTTTGTTTCCTTTGCTCTCTCTAGTGGAGACCGTCTACCAATGCAGGAAGTACTTAGATCCCATAACTAGGCCTCAGTAGCTTTCTTGAAGCTCAGTTCACTTTACGCCATGCCATTTCCAGATGCTCCAATTTTCCCTGTTTATCAGGGACAGACCCTGTTCAAGGAGTGGTGCCTGTTCCTGGTAAAGCACTCTTCCAGTTTTGTCCTTATTTTCCTTTTGAGGAAATAGTGAAGCCAGTGCTGGACAGGCCATTGCAGAGAAGAGCCTGAAGCAATGTGTCATGAAAGGGATGAGGCAATGATACTTGGTGCTAGTACAGGTGAATTTCCTCAGCCTCTCTGCCAGTGGCTATTCTTCCCTTCGACATCGCTTTTAGATACACTGTACAAAATATTTGTTCTTCACCATGGAGTCAAATAAATGGAGTGATGGGCTCAGAAAATGTACTGGGAGATAGCTTCCTATTCTTTGGCACGTTTTACATTAGTACATGGTAGGTTATTTGATCTGTGCTGTAGGTAGCAATGCACCACACTTTGACTTGTTATCACATTTCCAAAGTACAAACATTTTCCAACTATGGACATATAAAACTGTGAGACTGTTTGCCCACCTGGATCAATATTGTCTATCTGTTAAGATTGGCTGTGGTTCAAGTGGAAGGCTTTCCCAGCTCTGTACTCATATGTTTTCAAGTTATGGCTGGGAAATCTGTGGCCTTCCAGATGTTGGATTCCAGCTCTTATCATCCCTGACTATTTGTTAGCCATGTTGACTGTGGCTCATGGAAGCTGGAGTCCAACAACACCTTTGAAGGCCACAGATTCCCCATCCCTGCTTTTAAGTGGAGATCCCAGCGGTTCCGCCTGAGCCTTTAAGCATGTTCTGTACCACTGGGTAGTGTCCTCTCGTGAATTCCGCAAATCAAAAAGCCAACTTGTTCTCTCCTGTACTTGTTTAGGCCACTGTGGAAATTTGTTCCTTGTCGTGAGGAATTCCATGGAAACAATGGACTAGGAAACTGGCAAGAAATTCAAAATAAAATGTAAAGAACCTTGATTCAAGTTTCATGATTAAGTCATGTTGCCAAACACAAATAAAGTAAAAATAATAATTTGGCTTTGAAATTAAAGAAAAGGGAACCCGAGAAGGGAAATCTAGACAAATTAGGACCATGCTTACAGTCCTGGTTCTACAATACGTACAGTGTTACCAGTCCATATGAGAGTTTTTTGTCTTCATTTGTTCACTCCTGGGTTATGAGTTCAGCAATAACTCAAAGTAAGCTTATAGTCAGAAAACTGAATGCTAGAACAATCTATTTTAAATAAAGACCATATTTAGGCTTTGAGAGTTAAAATCACTGGCAGAATTATATCTATTGAATATCAGTTCTCATTCTTAATATTGCTACTTCTTGTTGTTTCTTTGCTGCCTCTTATGGTACCACATGAGTAGTATAGAATTTCATTGTTCTATAAATCTCCTTAAAAGTCAATCAATTCATCACAAAACATGTGAAATCATTATATGTGAAATTCTGCTGAAGAGGAAACAGCAAACCTATTAACAAGGCACACCCTCCACACGCCATGTCACACCAGTGCAATGCTATTGGCTTCAGTAGGCTGATGCCTTTGTAACTGATCTGTGAATTGCTCTCTTTCATTCTATGTTTTTTTCCTATTATGAATAGCCAGCTCTTGATTGTTGTGTTGGCCCATAACAGCCTGGAAAATCTGGAAATAATCTTAGCAAAACAATTGTCCTTTTTATACTCTCCATCCAATTGGTCTGCAAATTTATATCAACAAGTTGTTCGCCCCCTGCCAGGGAAAATTCCATGTTTTGTTCCACCCAGTATATGAATTGTATTATTCTTTGTGTGGAATTCCCCGTTATGAAGACAGCCGAGGTCACTGAATGGCTGCAAGCTACACTTTAAGAATAAATCCAGTGGGTCAGAAACAAGCAAATACAGTGTAAAACCAGGTGTGGTTTTTTAGGGGGTGGAATACACATCTAAAACCTTTAAAAAATGCTTAAAATATTTCTGTACCACCTTCATCACTTCAGATTCCAAGTGCAAAAACCTAACACAGTACAATAAAATACTAACAGTGACAACCATAATAAAAGACAGCAGAATTACAGGGCAGACTGAGGGATTATGCAATGCCTGGGTAAATAGAAACATCTTAACACAGTACTGAAAAGAGCAAAAAGCAGATGCCAGCTAGGCAAGTCTCTTTCAAAGCCGGAATGGTGCTGCCACTGAGAAGGTCCTCCTCTTTGTGATTCCATAACACTAAGGAAGGCAGTTGGAGTAGGACTGCAGCAGAAGATCTTAAGACACAGGCAGGCAAGTATAGGGAGAGACGCTCCTTCAGGTAGAAATAATGAAGAAATAATACAGATAAGAAAGATTCTGGTTCTATACAGAGTTTACTGGGAGTACTTCAGCTCTCTCACTGCCAGGAGAAGAGCCAGCAGTAAATCACATGGAATAAATGAAGTCAAGTCTTCATTAGCAAAAACAGGATCTGCATACGAGTGCCAGGCCTAATGAGCACAGCAACTCTTCTTCGGTAGGTCTTGCCCCTATGAGGCAGTTGCGGAGAAGGCCTTTCCACATCTGCCTAAGTCTTCTCCTCCCCAGGGCCTTTGTTAAGCAATCTGAGACTGCACTTCTGTAAAGCTAACTTCTCCTCCACCCTTTTCATACCTCTTCTGGATCTGTGAGACCAGCGGGGAGGGGAATTCCCTCACTCCACTCTCCTACTTCCATTTCTGCTTCTGCTTCTAGACTTCTCTCCACCACAGAGGGCCATGTTACCTCTTCAGTTTCTGACATGTTCTCCTCCCAATCATCTGTCTCTTTTCCCTCCGACCACTCTTTGCCATCCTACCACCAATCTCGGGGCTCTGAGCCTTATTCCCTTGAAGGTTCCCTGGCTGGTTTTTCCCACCATTCCTCTGCACCCAGCCAGTCCATGACACTCACCCTACATTTCCAAGACTAGGAGGATTGTGGCTTTCACATCACATGACCCAAATTGCAGGCAGGGATGAGCCACAGTCTATTTCATCGCAGTAGGTGCACACTGAACAGCATTCATTTCACCTTTAAAAACAGTCATCATATGCATACTGTACTTATTTGCAGTAAACTCCATGTGAGTTATGCATGGGTGGGAATACAGTGAGCTTCATACCAGAGTGTGGATCCAAACATGGGTTTCCTCAGTCCTCTAACCACTACACTACACTGCCTCTGGGCCAGCCCTTTCTCTTTGGCTTTGTCTGTTGTCTGCAACAAAGCTGCAAGAATGCTATTTGCTCATAGGGACATTTTGAGGCTGGGTGAGAGAAAAAAGTCGTACAGTGCTCTGAATACTAAAAAGTGCTGTGTAAGTGAGAATCATGGGCTCTGGGCATTGTTATTGCTTTGAAGGAAGTGTCTATCACACACTTCATCTCCCTTACTGAACAGCAAAGAGCAAACTAAGGATTTATTGCTTCCTTTTAATCATTCTCTCAGAGATCCAGATCCGATTCCTTTTCTCCATATCTTCTCTTCTCCTGCTTTTTATCTGTTTTTAGTCCCTTTTTACACATGGCTGAAGGGGAAATGAAATCAATATTTTTTTTTGCGATAATACTTTGCATTAGTTATTTGATTATGATTCACACTCACACAGAGTGATTTGCAATTTTCACACTGTCTGCATTCTGGATGATCAGTAATTTTAGAAGTTCACCAAATAGAATCTGTGACTATGAGCGCACCATGTGAACATGCTGCGTCTGAGCTGTGAGCTGTGGAAAGACCTGCTCTCTGCCTTGCAGCCTTTTTTTCACTTGGCCTGGGAGGGCAGACGCCAGCTACAAAAGCTGAGGCTGCTGAGCAGAACCTTGGGCTGGGGTGTTGTTTAGGAAGCAGGGTTGGGATGAGGTTGTTGCTGGGTTTTTTTTTTTTGTTTTTTTATCTTTTGATTTATGTGGAAACACAGTCATACCTTGGGTTTCAGACACTTCAGGTTGTGTTTTTTCAGGTTACAGACCACCGAAACCCAGAAGTACCGGAACGGGTTACTTCTGGGTTTCACTGGCCGTGCATGCGCAGAAGCACTAAATTGCACTTTGCGCATGCGCAGAAGCACTGAATTGCAACCTGCGCATGCGCAGATGCAGGTTGTGAACGTGCATCCCACACAGATCATGTTCGCAACCCGAGCGTCCACTGTAGTTCCATTTGATTGTGTACTTTTGATATTTTGCTTATTGTTTTTGACTACTTTTGTTACGTTTGCAGTGATGTAATTTTTTACATGTTGTAAGCCACTTTGAGCATGGTTTTAACTTTGGAAAGGCAGCATACAAATAACATGACTGATTGAAGCCTTGATTGGGTTTGGATCTCAGAAAGTAAACAAATCCTATGTAATGGAGTCATGGTTCTATTTACTTTGAGTAATAATTTCCTTTAATTTACCCTTATAACATCAAACATATTTGGAGTAGAGATCTTGAAAACAGCTGAAATTCACCAGCGGCAGCAATTTTGTAAGGGTGTTCAAAGCATTACCTTTGCAACTCTTCACTGGCAAGTTTCCTAGCAGTTACAGAAAAATAAAAGAAACCATCTTTTGCTGTAAAATTGTTCTTCCATCTTCAGCCAGCAAAGCCATTGCCTGAAGCCTCAGGGATTAGTTGGCAGGAAAGTCTATTAATAAGGAGGTCACTGAAAAATGACTATCCGAAGGTGTTGTTTGAGACTTATGTGTGAACTGGTTGGTTTCTAAGCTGGCGTCCTTGATCTTGTTTTCTCCAGAGAGATGAGTTATGGGGGAATTCTGCTGGTTATTGTATATGGGGCCATAATGTGAAATATATTCATTTGTTCTACGGTTTTGTGATCAGATCAGCCTTACCTACTTGCTGCCCTATGAAATGTGTGAAATGTCAAAAAGTTCTGCTAATGTTTTCTCAAGCCTTATGCCTTACTTAACTTACGTACTACTGTGGCCCATTTTATGTGGAACTGCCCTGAAAATGGTCAGGGATCCATCTTTTGCTGGTCTGAAAGCACATGGATCATAGAATCATAGAGTTGGAAGAGACCACAAGGGCCATCGAGTCCAACCCCCTGCCAAGCAGGAAACACCATCAGAGCACTCTTGACATATGATTGTCAAGCCTCTGCTTAAAGACCTCCAAAGAAGGAGACTCCACCACACTCCTTGGCAGCAAATTCCACTGTCGAACAGCTCTTACTGTCAGGAAGTTCTTCCTAATGTTTAGGTGGAATCTTCTTTCTTGTAGTTTGGACCCATTGCTCCGTGTCCGCTTCTCTGGAGCAGCAGAAAACAACCTTTCTCCCTCCTCTATGTGACATCCTTTTATATATTTGAACATGGCTATCATATCACCCCTTAACCTCCTCTTCTCCAGGCTAAACATGCCCAGCTCCCTTAGCCGTTCCTCATAAGGCATCGTTTCCAGGCCTTTGACCATTTTGGTTGCCCTCCTCTGGACACGTTCCAGTTTGTCAGTGTCCTTCTTGACAAGGTGAAGTTGCCACCTTGTTGAAACTAAGCAGGTCTGGGTCTGGTAAGCAAGACTCTTATTCGCCCCCAGTAGCTACAATTCCCACAGTGTCCTCTGAAGAGAGATTTATTGTTAAACCACTCAGAATATTATAGCTCTCTGAGGGGAGTAGGGGCCTCCTAACAACTCTCAGCACCCTTAACAAACTACAGACACTCCTAGTGTCCCTATTTTCCAGGGATGGCCCTGATTTAGAGAAGTCGCCCCGGTTTCAGATTTGATCCTAGAATTTCCTGCTTTTCCTTAGGATGTCCCTATTTCCACTGGAGAAAAGCATGGAGATATCCATCTCCCGAGCTGTCGGAAGGCAATCCTGTATAGAGAAGTTTTTTTAAAAAAAATGTTTAGTGTTTTATTATGTTTTTATATATGTTGGAAGCTGCCCAGAGTGGCTGGGGCAACCTAGTAAGATGTGTGGGGTATAAATAGTAAAATTAGCATTATGAAATGAGACGTCCCTATTTTCATTGGAGAAATGTTGGAGGGTATGAAACTACAGCTCCCAGAATTCTTTGTGGGAACTCATAATTTGTGGGAACTCATGAAAGTGGTATCAGTGTGCTTTAAACGTATAGAGTAACTGTGGTCTAACTTAGGTTCATTAATTTCATTGGGTCTAATTTGAGTAGAACTTCTGCTGAATGCTACTCAGTGTTTTCTCTTTTTGGTAAGTGTGTACATGAGTGTTATGCATGTATACGTAAGCAGTCCCTAAATTTAAGCCTCCATTGACACTTTATAAATCTTAAGTACCTTGCACGTACTGTATATAGTAGACTTGCAGAATGATAATAACTTAGTGCAGTACAGTTCATGATTGGATTCTCTTCTAAGTCCTGAGCAGTGAAAACAATCTCCAGTATGTGCCATTAACACAGCTCCAGTCTGTCTGGCTTTGTGGCCTGGTGACACTTTCTCAAGATTATTATGCTTTTCTAGTATTCACTGAGATGCCTCTCTACTTTTCTCTCTCTCCGTCTCCCCTCCCCCTCCCCCAAGTTGCAATTCTGTGGGAAGCAGCACTAGATAAATCTTCCAAGGTTGCTGCCCTTGTCTGGTGTGTGTATTTGTACAGAAACCATCAGGACAAATGCCTGCTTGGAAGGAGTCTCGACTGTAAAACTAAGGGGGTAGGGTGGGAGAAAGGCTCAAGAAGGTTAGCCAATTTTGCTGCAATATATCCAGACAATTTTCTTGCATCTCTGACAGACGGGCAGAAAAGGTGGTGTTTACACATCCAGTGTTTTGGTTGAGTGATGGCTTGAACCTGTGTGGTGCTTAGCTTAAGCTTCATGATAACTGCTTTTGCCCTTGGGCTGCTTACAGCGATGAGAGTTGTAACCCCATTTCCCCAGAACTTCTAGTCTTAAGCCCATATGGGCCTATTTACTGAGGAAGGTGGGTGAAATGTTCTGGTATTACTCTACAACAAGATCTACTCTAGATCTGCCCATGCAACATTTCACCACCAAATTTCTGTTAATTGCCCAGCCCCCTGCACTGGCTTAAGCATCCATAAAATAGGGTGGGATCCTAATAAAGTGCATAAATGTGTGAATTACTTTTCCAGTTGGCTAGGAGATGTGCTGTAATAGCCCTAGAAATGTTTGCATTGCTTTATTTGACATAGCGTAACTACAAACGGCAGAGAAGAATAGATTCTGAAGAGAATACATAATAAAAGCCAAGGGGCAGGGAGCGGAGTGTAGATTTATCTACTAGTTCACTGCTAATTAGAGATGGGTGAATCTGTGTTGGTTCTCTCAGTTTCTAATTTTCACAAACATAAGTTCAGTTCTCCACACATCCACCTCAGTGTGCGATTTTGTTAAAAGCCTCATGAAAATTCACCAGCCTTTGGGAGTGAATTTCTCATATACATATGTTTGAATGCAAATTTATCAAATGCACTTTTGCAAAGCAATTTCCCCCAGTAAAATGCACGTTATTCTCACTAATATATGCTTTCCTATGCATACTTTACCATAGAATATAATTTTTTTTTACACATTACTTGACTGGAGAACAGCACTGGGGGGAGGGGAGAAGTTCAAATTTTAAAGGAGGAATGTGTTTGGGTTATCATATTGTTTTGAAATGCATGGATTATGTGGGATCACTTTTAAATGTGAAATGAATCAAACCCCCCCTCCCAATCTCTACTCCCAGTGCAGCATCATAAACATTCATTCTACAATTTATACAACTGCCCCCCCCCAGCTACGCTGTCAACTTCTGTTTTGCCCTCCCTTCCAAGCTTCTATTGGTTTCATACCATTTTAACTACCATGGCTTCCCCCAAAGTATCCTGGTACTTGTAGATTGGTGAGGTGCTGATAATTCTGAAAGAGATCCCTAAATTTCCCTCCAAGAGCTGCAGTTGCCACTATTCTCTGAGAAAATGGAAGACCTGTTAAACCACTTGAAGTATCTAGTGCAGGCATGCCCATAGATTGGAGACAAGGAACTTGTGGCCCTCCAACCCCTATCAGTCCCAGTTAGCATGGACAACACTGAGGGATTAAGGGAGGTGTAGTCAAGCAACGTCAGGGGCGGGGGACACAGGTTCCCTATGTGAAGGGATATGAATTTATTGGTCTAAGCTTGATACTTAAGCAGAATGATATGTTCAGGAGATACCATCACAGTGAAAAGGTAGCGTTGAAACAACTAGAAAGCCTAAGTTGATTATGTTTCCGCCATTTTGTTTTGTTAGAATAAAACCACATTTATGACACGAATGAACATTTCCAGCATTGTCAGTGTTGGATACAGAGAATCCTGTAACAGGCTCAGTGAGCTTTTAGTAACTTATTATATGTTAACAGTCACCAATTGTACCTTCCAGCACAGCAAGGTTCTGGGTGTGGTGCATCCAACATCAACTATTGCTAGTTCATTGCCAGGTCATCTCCAGGGAGGAAGTGTTCCCTGTTTACAGGAAATGCAGGACGGGGGCCAAGACAGCAAGCAGAACTGCAAAGTGAGATGTAAAAAGCTTGTAAAAGCTTTTGGTTGAACGGAGGCGGATCCCAGGAGTCCCAAGTACAGAATGCTTTGAGATGCTTCTTTTTCAAACCTCCCTTCTTTCATGTTGAAAACCCAAAATTTTATAAACGCAAGTCATCATAGTACTTGCTTGGAGCTTCAGAGAGATGCATTTCAGCCCCACTGCAAGAAAAGTAGATTTGTGGTGGATGGGGTTTAGAACAGAGAAGTGATGAGTGTGGAAAACAGTTAAGGCCCACCTTCTCTGCCATGTCACCACCCCAGAATCCCTCCAATAAATTGTTTTAGAGCTCTGCTACATCTGTTTGCATGCAATGTGCAGGTAACCCCTAAACTGCTAATTGTAACTTTGGACAGGGTGTATAAAGCATTCCTCTGTATCCACCTCCTTGTATCTTGGGGCCACATCAACCCCACTGCTTCCTGGAGTGACTCTGAACTTTCTCAGTCTTGGGTGTTTGCTTTCCTGCTCTTCTTAATATTTTCATCAGCCTGCCTCTCTGCCAAAGGAACATTGGTTGTACATGTTACAAACACAGCAGCCTAAGAAGAAATTTGGAAGAGGATCCCTGTGAATTGTCCAGAGTTGATGCTTGGCTCAGTTCCTCACTTTTCAAGAACCCTGGCCATGTGGTCAGAGGCTTCCCCAGCCCTCCTGTAATAATCCATTTTCCATGAAAGAGATGAAGGAATTTCCTGCCTGCCAGAATGTGTACAAGGAAGCCACAATCCAGTTGGCAGAGCTAAATGAAAGGTTCTCCTCTTCGTTATGGAGCCTGATCAGATTCTTGCAGTTGTTAAATCTATTAACCACTGGGTCGTGCCAGGTCCGCCTTTTCTCCTGGCTTCAACAATTCCTTCGCCTGATAGCTACCTTAACATTTGCCAGGGTTTGGCCCAGAAAGCTCAAATGGATTGCAGACATCCCCCTCATGGGCTGATTCAATTTCAAATTGCTGTGTGTTACAGCTTGCAAGTACAGCAGCAGCAGCAGCAGCAGCAATACTGGCACTTGCAGGCTGGACACCCTTGAAAAAGCTGGCACTAAGATAACAGAGCTAATGGGCTTTTTCCATTTGACAGTCAGTTACCATCCCGTTCTCTATGACTTTTCTTCTTCTTGATGGAGAGGCTATATGCTTCAGATGCATCATAAAACATAACTGAGGTCATGAAGGGTGTATTACAAAGACATTATCAGATGGAAGTATCAGGCTAGGAGTGGTAGGAGCAGGAGTCATAGAGCAGAAAACAAGCAAGATGAACGTGCTTTGCTAGCTGATAAGATATGCCATAACTATAAAGGCTCAACAAATCCCATGTATTATCCTGGGCAGCTAAAACCAGTCAAGATTGTGCCTGGTTTTTCCTTTTTCTTAATACTTCTGGCAGCGCCTGTGGGCTTTGTTTTTCATTCCAAGAGCTGGCTGCATTAAGTGCATATTTAGAATAGCCCATCTTGCAGGGTTGCTGACATCATGAGCATTATTAGCGTCACTGAATTTGCTTTTGCAATTATTTTTAGAGAAGCTGGTGAAGTGTAATGGAGGAATGCAAGAAAACCATTCACTAATGGGGTGTGGGGTGTATTATAACACAGCTAGAAAGATGGTAGGAGACCTAAGCTGCTTTTCTTGTCTGTCTAGAAATTTAGATAGCTGTGGCTAAGTCATTAAAAGCAATGAGACTTGAGTTAGTCAATAATCTGTACTCTTGGTTTCAGTGAGATGTGCAGTGCCATTCAAAGCATGTTCATTTAGAACAGGGATTGGGTAACTGTGGTCTTCCAGATAGGTTTAGATTCCAATCTCCCATCATAACTGATCACCAGTCACATTGGCTGGGTCTAATGAGAGTTGGGAGTCCAACAACATCTGGAGCGCTACAGGTTAACCATCCTTGACTTAAAAGATCATGCAGTTTAATGAGACTTCTTGTCTAGAAAGTCTATGTGGGAATTAACTTGCAGTTGCAGCCTAAATCACAACCAGCTTAAGCTAGACCGAGCTTTTGGTTCTAGTCACCATTGCTGTCACCACTCTAGTCATCCCCTTAATTTTATAATACCCTAATCAGAATACTTCTTGAAATGTAGACTTCAGGCCAGGGGTGCCAACTTGAACAAAATATGGGGCAGTAAGTCCCACCCTGCAGATTCGACGTGGTGCATGCACACCATTTGAATAACAACTTTGTGAGGGCCTGGCCCCATCAAATATTTTATTGGGGGGCCAATGGAACTGTGACCCCTAGGAGTTGGTTGCTATGTTTGGGACTGCAAAGAGGGAGGGAGGGAGAGGAAATATTCCAGCTGTGAATGCCTGCCTTCACTTGGCTCATTCTTTATTAAACTCCTAGTTTTCTCAGTTCTGACTTCCTACAAACTACATCATAATTAATTTGCTGGTTTATTTGGTTCTTGCTAATGTTTTGATAATGCAAGCCCTACTCTCATTTATTATCCAGAGCTGGCTGAAATAATTAAAGATAAACCTAAATCATATATTCATTTATTAAACAATTGATGCACTGGAATTTTGCAAGTGATTTATAAGATGAGCCATATTTATCCATCTGTAGAGTGTAGCAGATTGTGAAAACATTTAACCATTAATAATTATTTTTTTAAATCTACTAACCAGCAGAATAAATAAGGGATATAAAAAAATTATGAATTCTACTAACTGGCAATTTCTTCCCCTAACCTCTTAGGTAAAGGTAAAGGGACCCCTGACCATTAGGTCCAGTCGTGGCCGACTCTGGGGTTGCGGCGCTCATCTCGCTTTATTGGCCGAGGGAGCCAGTGTACAGTTTCCGGGTCATGTGGCCAGCATGACTAAGCCGCTTCTGGTGAACCAGAGCAGCGCACGGAAACACCGTTTACCTTCCCACCGGAGCGGTACCTATTTATCTACTTGCACTTTGATGTGCTTTCGAACTAGGTTGGCAGGAGCAGGGACTGAGCAACGGGAGCTCACCCAGTCATGGGGATTCAAACCACCGACCGTCTGATCAGCAAGCCCTAGGCTCTGTGGTTTAACCCACAGCACCACCCGCATCCCTCCTAACCTCTTACACAGGTACAAAAAGTAATAATCACCTTCTACCACCCTGAATGGTTGACATCAGTAGGTAATCATCCATTTGGCAAGGTACAAATTCAAGTAGGCATTTTGTGTTAGTGGAAAATGAAAGGACAAGATAAGATGTCACAAGGTAATCAAGTAAATATGGCTGGTGCATAGCATCACTGAAAATTAGTTTTCTTTGAGGAAATATTCCTTGCTTACATCAGAGAGGAGACCTGCTTACTTGGACTTGTTTGGATGTAACCTTAGCAACCATGGTTTGTCTGCAGGGTCTGAGCCTTGGACGCACGTATTTCATCCTTCCCTCATATGCTCTCTCACCTCTGATTTGGGGCATGTCATTATTTGCTATACAAGAACAGTTGTGCTTACCTTTGAAATCAGAATTGGAAGCCCACTTCAGCTTGTTTGGAGGGCAAATGCAAGCCACAGTTTTCTAATTCAAGAAACAATGGTTTCTCTTACCTCAACAAGGAGAAGAATCAATTGGGAGGGCACAATGACCAGAGGAAGGAGAGAGCATGCAAGCCTGAGGATAGAGGAACAAGAGTTTGTAGTTATCGGTGAACCAGTGCAATGTCTCTCTGATAAGCAGATGTTAGCAGACATGTAGAGGTTCTTCTTACCTCATGTTGCCAAATAACTAGTTATGCTGGAAGCACTGCTAAATAATTGTTTTCATTGCTCTGCCTCCACTTGTACTGATTCAGTCAGCTTGAGGTTAGCTTGTCCCAGAAGGCCTATTGCTTCCTCTGGTGTGCTGGCTAACTCTTGGAATGATTGCCAGCAATCATCAGAAGAGCAGGGGATAAAATGTCTGCAATCTGCTCTCATTCAGCCATATCATTGCTACAAGCAGGGAAATTAGTTGAGGATTAGAGAGTCTACGGCGATGCTGTCAGCTATGCGTCTTTCTCGTCCCATCTCTTCCCACCTTCCCATATACACTTTTACTGGCATATTCTCTCTCTCTCTCTCTCTTTGGCTGCTGCATTAAAGTTTATTGCTTGCAGTAAGTTTTACTTAGCAGTGATTTTAACGATCTAAGGAAGAATATCATTTAGCTGAATTAAGAAACACAACTCCCCTTTTTGCATAGGCTTCCAGCGCTTTATGAGCCTATAATGGTTAATTTTATAGAAAATCTGAGCCTTGTTGCAGCGGTAGTTTAAGATAATGACTTTGAAGTGGCCACATTTTATATACACTTAAAGAATATGCTGCATAAGTTGCTGGAAGGGTTTGGGAAACTGGAGTGCTCATACAGCACATTGGATGTGCATAATCAGGAGCTCTGTTTATTTAAGGGTGTTTGCCAGAACTTCTCAGAGGCGTCTAAAGCATTCTGCCTGTGTCATGCTCCCAGAAATACCCTTCCTAGTGGGTAGTGGGAAGTGCTTCTTTTTAATGAATCCCTTAAGTGCTTTTCTGTCCAGTCTTGGGATGAGTGGGAAGCTGCTTAGTCCTATACTGATTTTTTTCCCAGAGAGTGGAATGATTGCATTCTGTTCCACCCAGGGATTGGGGGTTTTTTAATCTATGTTTTTAATACATTTCTGTATGTCCATTACTGTACTTTTCTTCTTCTTGTAAGTTGCTTTGGGACTTTATTTTATTGTGGGGAGTGATTTGTAAATTCAGTAAACCCGAAAAAGGGAGATGGGTGCTTATATGGATGCTTTAAGCCGTATTTTAATTAACTGGTTTTTTTCTTTGTTTTTTTCTATTACGTTTTATTGTAATTTATATTTGGTGTTAGCTGCCCTGAGCCCAGCCCTGGCCGGGGAGGGGTATGAATGAATGAATGAATAAATAAATAAATAAAGAAATAAAATTATTATTATTATATACCTTTATCTCGTCTGCCTTGCACAGATATTGTGACCATAAGAGAGTCCTACCCAGCAAGGCCTTGATAACACACAAGGAAAATGAGCTCCCTGGAAAGACTGGGACGGAAGTGGAGGTGTCATTCCCATTGACGTGCATATCACCAAGTCCTAGTCTAAGAATTTGAAGGAAGTTTCCCAGGGCACCACCATCATTTCTGAACAGCTTTCATTGTGAAATTCAGAGGTCTCTTTTGAGAAAATTGCTGCAGAACCTTTTGCAAAGGCCAAGCTTTGCCAAGAAGTCTCACTGGAAATGTTGCTGGAGTTAAACTCCTCAGGGTGTCTTTTCAATTGTCAGCTTTAACCTGGCTTCACATCACCGATGCTGACCTTTGAAAAAGTGTTTGGGCTAGGAAGATATTATACCATGAGGGACCCTTTAAATGTCTCCATTCAACAGATTTTTCTTTTCCTTGCCATATGTCAATTGAGCTTTTATACAATGCTATCTTTCAAATAGTTTTGTGTCATTACAGTCTGCAAATATCAGGGCACTGCCCAATACTGCTTCAGGCCAAGTTCAAGGTGTTACTGGTGGTATATAAAGCCCTTAATAACTTGGGATCAGTTTACTTGTGGGTTCACCTTACCCCATATATGCCCACTTGGTTGCTTCAATCTGAAGAACCGGCATTGGCACAATATTCATTCCACACTTGTAAGAAATTATTCTTTTAGCAGCTCTCACACTTTGGAGCTCCCTGCCTATTGGCATTAGGCAGATGCCGTTGCTGTATTCTTTTCAGTGTCTGCTTAAAATATTTATATTTAGGCCAGGCTATCCAGAAACACATGAGGGATGCGGGTGGCAGTGTGGTCTAAACCACTGAGCCTCTTGGGCTTGCTGATCAGAAGGTCGGTGGTTCAAATCCCCATGACGGGGTGAGCTCCCATTGCTTGGTCCCAGCTCCTGCCAACCTAGCAGTTCAAAAGCATGCCAAAAAGTGCTAGTAGATAAATAGGTACTGCTCCGGTGGGAAGGTAAATGGCATTTCCGTGCGCTGCTCTGGTTGCTCCAGAAGCAGCTTAGTCATGCTGGCTGTGGACAAACACTGGCTCTCTTGGCCTGTAAAGCGAGATGAGCGCTGCAACCCCAGAGTCATCTGCAACTGGACTTAACTGTCAGGGGGCCTTTTCCTTTACCTTTTATCCAGAAACACAGAGGTTGATGCGTTTTAATCTCTCTTTAGTTTACTGCTAATTTTATTTTATTTTTTTAAAAAAACGATTGCAGTTACTTGTTTTCAACTATCTTTATTGATAATTTTAACATTTCTTATAAACCAGTTAAAGGTTTTGCAGCAATCAAGCGGTATATAAATTTTGTTATTTTTTTTAAACGTGCCTAATGCTGCAGATGCTGTGAAGTATATTGGAGAAATTGGAAATCAAACCAACAAGTGACTTAAAATGGAAAAGGATTCATAAGACTGTGTCTATTCAGGACACAGGGAAGAAACTGAAATTTTTGATAACCAAGATTTTGCACAGCTGATCTTTGACAAATTGGGTTACAAGTAGGAAGTTTCCAGTACCACTGAGGATGCTTTCTCAATTCATCCAAGTCCAAGGCCAGGCCATCAGAAACTTTCCCAAGTCCCACGGCAGTTATTGTGACCCTGCTATGAGACAGAGTGAGGTGGTCATACAGAGTGGCAGATGCTTAGGTATGGAGAGAGATATGGCACCCTCTAAGCCAGCCTTCTCAACCTTGGGTGCCCAGATGTGGTTGGACTACAAGTCCCATCATCCCTAGCTTGCAGTACCATCGGTAGGGATGATGGTAGTTGTAGTCCAACAACGTCTGGGCACCCAAGGTTGAGAAAGGCTCCTCTTAAGTTATCCTGCTGCCCTCAGGTGCAGTGAAGGGTGCTGTCCCATTGCTAGTGCTGAAACATTTGTACCTGGAATGTGGCGTGCTGGCCAGGCTTTCTTGTTTATCAGATTTTCCTTGGAACAGAGACATCTGGATTAAATGGGGGGGGGGGTGTTACGTAATATGGGTTGGTATAAAATACTTCCTTGGATATGGAGTACCAATCTCATGATAACCTCCCATTTTGGAAGCACGCAAGGTCACCACCCTCTGACAGCAATCTGACTTAATCTGTTGGAAGAGAAAAGCTTTTTTTGAATGGCTTAGAAAGAAAGGAGGTCATCTGGAGGGTAGACCGAGAGCCATGGAAATACTGTGAGCGACACTGCCAGCCCTTTGAAGACAAACCACCACTGTCCGATGGAGCTGCGCCCAAAAACGAGACCCAGCACTGTAGAAAGGCATTTCTGCAAGCGTTGCTACTGTACCAGTCATTAATAGCGCCATTCAGAATAATTAGTGCTGTAATACACTTGAGACATTCTCCCCAGATTAGAAAGTGCTTCTGCATAAGTGCAATGCAGCCATTTGTCTTGGAGCGGAAGAGAGAAACCTAATTCGGCATCTGCTAGGACAATCCGTTACAAATGGCAAAAAAAGGCACTTTCCTGGAGAGACCAGCAAAGCTGTTGCAATGGCTCTCAATCTGTTCCCGGGGTCTGTTTCGCTGCTGCTGCTGCTGCTTTTGCTTGTGCTGAGCAAGCGGCTCATATTTTTTGCTCTGCCACTTTGCAGCCTCTTGGGTACTTTCCGAACGTGTCTCCTTTTGATGAGCTTCTAATGGGGAAAGATAACAGAAGGAGGCGAACATCGTTTTACGATCATTAGTCATCATTATTACATACACTCTCGGAATGGCATCAGATGGTCGGTTTTTGTTTGATCCAAGTAGGAATGTGCTACGAAATTGCTTGCATGTGTAATGTACTCGCAGCCTTTGCCAACGTGGTGCCCTCCAGATGTTTTGGACCATAACTCCAGGGCTGATGGGAGCTGTAATCTAAAACATCTGGTGGCACCAGGTTGGTGGAGGCGGGCGTGTGGCTTTTGTACATTAAGTACAATGGGGGAGGGGGAAGGCTGAGAATGCTGCAGCCTAAGAAAAACAAATCCAAACCTGTCACAAGAGGGAATCAAAGCTGAAGGAGGACACATGCAGCGCTCTTCTGCCATTGATTGATTTCTTGCACAGCTATGAAATAAGGAGAATGCAAAGCTATGGGAGTTAGCAAAATCTGTTCCTCCTCAACTCCGCCATCTAGTAGCTCAAGGAAAGTGCCTGCATAAAAAATATCTCCCAATGCATCTTCACTGCTTGAAGGCCCAAGCCATTTTTTATTAAAAAAATTTGGGTGTGTTTCACAGGGCATATCTGGTAGAGAAGAGCAACCCCCCCCCCCCCATTTTTGGCCAACTAAATGCTATTTTTTTCAATCTCACCACAGAGGGGAAAGGTAGGGAGTGGGGAAAGCTGGGGGTGGCTCTGCAACAGAGCTATCCTCCCAGTGTTTACAACTCTATATAACTCCCATGTCCAGTTATTGTGATCCAGTAACTAGAACTTTTTGCTCCTCCTATATTGGGGATGAGAAAGCAGTGACCCTTCAGATGTTGGGGGGACTACAACCCCCATCATCCCTGACATTGGTCATGCTGGCCGTGGCTGATGGGAGTTGGAGTCCAACAACAAATGGAGGACCACAGTTTCCCCATCCCTGCCCTCTATCTTTTGATGTCATCTCTCGTCATGGTTTTCTCTTTCAGCTGGAGGCCTTTTTTATACAGTGGTACCTCAGGTTAAGTACTTAATTCGTTCTGGAGGTCTGTTCTTAAGCTGAAACTGTTCTTAACCTGAAGCACCACTTTAGCTAATGGGGCCTCCTGTATATACATCTCCCATCAGCCGAGACCAATCTTGTCTCTAGACACTTTGGATTTTCCATGGTGGCTTGCAAATGGGTAATGTTTATGCCTAGCCATGCATCCCATGAGAACAGTATCAGCTGTAATACAGTGGTACTTCACAAGACAAAATTAATTCGTTCTGCAAGTTTTTTCATTCTACGAGTTTTTTCGTCTTGCGAAGCACAGATTCCCTGGGTATTAACGGTTTTAAGAAAAAGGAAACAAACTCGCAAGACGTTTTCGTCTTGCAAAGCAAGCCCATAGGGAAATTCGACTTGCGAAGCAACTCATAAAATGAAAAACTCTTTCGTCTTGCGAGTTTTTCGTCTTACGAGGCATTCGTTTTGCGAGGTACCACTGTATTGATATAGTGATTATTATAAATGCTTGGTTTTTAGATTTCTTACATGCCCTTCACAGTGAGGCTCCAGGGTAGGTTACAAGCATTTAAAAATACAATATTAAGAACAATTAAATTGCAACCAAAAGAGCAAGGAGCAAGGAAGGAGGCTCTATTGCACCAGGCCCTGCCCATCTGTCAAAAAGGGCTGGAGGGTGGCTAGTTCCCCTTTCCTGCGCTAGTCCCTTCCTGGACTTGAACATGGAACATAGAATAAGTGATGATGAAATTTTTATTGCATTGAAGTTATATGGGTGTTAATTAAACAAAAGGCTGATTGTGTGCCAGTATCGATTCACTGAGCAAAATTTGGTTAATTCTCACATGGTAGTTATTTATTATTAAGATGTGCAGGTCTGTTTATGGTCTTCTGCAGTTGCGTCAGATGAAAAGAAAATACGTTTTAGAACTGTGAGTGCAGAGGTGGCCAGAGGAGAAAACTGGCATTTCTGTTCTCTGGGAAAGCGTTTATCTTTGCCTGCCCTCTAGATCCTTTGGAAGTGCTCTGCTTTCCCCCGGGCTCTTCCCTGTTCTCCTCCACTGAATCCTGCTGACTTCTCTGCTGTAGCAACCTTCCCTCTAGGCGTTCCTTCTCCCCAGCTTGCAATATAGCTTGTGCATTATTGGCCTGGAGAATTTATGCAGGTGTGAAGTGGGGAGGTAAGCAAGGAACCAGGGAAGCAAGTCCTGAATGCACAGCGCTGCTCACATCCCAGAATGGCTATAAAAGCAGCCATTCCAGAGTTACTCTCTGGATGAAGTGCTATCGGTCCTTGAAGGGCTTGGTCCTTGAGCGTTTATAGGAAGGGTCAAACTACACACTGCATTTTATATTTAGTGTTAAGGTCAAGCTACACATTGCATTTAATAGATGGCTCTGCATACACACTATACATTTCAAACAACCCCCACCCCTGGCAAAGAATCAAGGGAACTGTAGTTTGCTAAGGGTGCTGAGTATTGTAACTCTTTGGTGGGTGAACTACAGTTCCCAGGATTCTTTCGGGGGGTGCTTTAGTTGTTTGCTATCTACACAGTGATAGAGATAAATTGATCAACCAATCAATAGACTGAAGAGTGCTCAGCAGGGACCAATTCATTTTCCCCCCCCCCCCAGAAAATAAAGACAGTTGTATAGGGTCCTGATCCAGAACAGAACTGTGGCACACAGGAAGGAATTAACCTGTTCCTCCCATGCACATTTTCACCAAAAATTACTCCCACCAAGCTTTTATTCCTCTCCCACCCGCACACCAGAGGCGCTATTTACTGAAAATGTCATTACCTATTTATTATTTATTGATTTAATTAGTTATTTCACAAGATTTATATACCTCTTGATTGTATTAAACCTCAAAGCAGTTTACTTATAATGTCCTAAACCAGGGGTTGGGAACTTGTGGCCCTCCAGATATTTTGGACCACAACTATCATCCCTGACTGTGCTGCCTGGGGCTCATGGGGGTTGGAGTCTATCCCTGCCCTACATAGCTTGGAATTGGGATATCTGAAGGATCATCTTCTTCCACAGGAGCCTGCCTGCCCACTGAAAAAGTCACTGAGGTCTTGCTCTGCATTCCATTGCCATAGGAACTATGGTTGGCTAGGGTGTGAGAAACAGGGTCTTCTTGGTTGTAGCACCCAGGATGCCAACTCATTTATATACAACTTACATGCTTACAGGGAATGTTTACAGACACCTACAGGAAAAAAAAGAGGAGTAGACATGACACTTGCCTTAGGGCATCAGAAAATATCCAGATTTTCTGATTTATGAACAATCACCGTTCACCATCCAACCATCATTCACCAATCAGCAATCACCATTCCCCTAAATTAAACCCATGCTGCATTCTTGAGAGCATTTTGGCTTCGATTTTTGTTTTAAAAATAATCTCTTACATGTGATCAGGATCAGGTGGGAAACCTTATGTGTGAACATGCTTACGTGGTCCTTCCACTGAATGTGACTGTGTAGGTTTGGAGCAAAGTCAGCAGGCACTATCCTGCTCTGTGTGGGAGGTGGATAAGTGAACAGGGGGTGTGTTCAGGGCTTTGCAGTTGGAAAGGCAGGTGTGCGCTGTGTATTGCTTTGTAAGCCTTGTCACCACTTGCTTGTCTACCCCAACCAGAGGAGAAGATGGCAGCAAGCAGGGCAATCAATGAAGCATCCTTCAGCCAAGTGGCAGATGAGAAGACAGGAAGATCTTGCCTCTTAAAATTGCCTCTCATGCCCAGAGCCATCTTAAGAATGCCGTGGTGCAAAGATCCCTCCGGTGTCCCCTCCCCTTTCCCAGAGTTGCCAACCTTTCCCCAAGCCTCTGCAGGGATCGCTCTCCTCCCGCAGAGGCTTGGGAGGCAAGCTGTACGCCCGCCAGCCATATGGTTGATGGGGCATAGCTGGCAGACGTGCAGGGAAAGGGGAGGCCACCGGCAAAGCTGCGCAGCTCCCCCATTCACTGGGGCGCTCCTGAGAAGCGAGCGCCCTGGCGCAATGCGCCACTATGCCCAATAGGAAAGACGGCTCTGCTCATGCCCCATCATCTCACTGGAATGAGTGGTGCAGCCTCCTCCTTTCTTAGGGGCCAAGCTGAGGATGCTTTTCCCAGCCAGAAAAGAGCAGAATATGGTGGGAGTAGTAGTGGCCATTGAAGGACAGGAGCAAAACTGATTCAGCTTTTTGGCATACAGACCTGTCTTCCAGCTATGAAGCTAGAAAGGAGCCCTTATAATATTCTGTCTGACTCTCCCCTTGCTTTCCCTGCGGAGAGTGTGTCATTGTGATAGGAGATGGAGCATATATGTTTCTGGTTCTGCACCACCTCTCCTTTTCAGTGGGTTGATAGAAAAAGGAACTGGCTGTCTTTTTGCAGTTGTGCAATTACTGAAATCATTTGGATCTTTCGATACTGTTCTTAAATAGTGTTGCCCTGGGACTGCAGAGCTGGAGAGAAGCACACTCTGGCCTCAGTTCTTCTCTCGCACTCTTGTCTTTGTTTATCAGCAGCAACACACACAACCCCTGCGCCCCCCCGAAACCCCTCTTGAAATATGCAGAATACTTGCTGTGTTTGACAAATGTCATGACTTCATGGCACAAAACTGCTGATCGCATGAATAAGGAGCTCCGAAATGGAGCTTTGCTTGAGATCGCTGTACCAACACTGGCACTACTTTCAGAGACGCAAGCTGAAAGATAATTCATCATCATTACCTCTAAATGCGGGAACAGCTAGTTCCTGTCCCACTGGAGCTCATTAAGTTATCAGCAGAGATACTGAGAGAGCAACAACAGAGTGTACTTTTAAGTTCCTTTATGAGCAATCTAAGGCAATGCTATAAAGTCATTCCGCTCTGTTTTTGCCATGAAACCCACTGCAATGTATCATCAAGAAGTTATTTTGGCATTTGTGATGGTGTTGTTTCATGGGAAACCCTAAGTAACGATCGGGCTCCGTTAAGCAGATAGTTTCTTCTCAGGGATTTTGTCTTAGGGTAGGATAAAGAGGAGACATGCACATTTGTGAAAAGCAGGTGGTAGAGTCCTTCTGGGTAAATAGAGGGCTGCATTTCTGAAGGCTGCACATAAACACGGTCCTTGTAGGAACTTAGCCCATGTATCAAGAGAAAGCGCCTATCTTTGAAGTGCTGGTATGTTAAATGCAATTGACTTTCCTAGAGTTTCCTGGATGGATGCAACAAACAGTGCAGCTGACAAACAGGGTCCACCACAGTGGGACCAATGTCAGGATGCTTCTGCTCTGGCTCTATTGTCCACTACTGCTGGCAACATCTTCTGCAGTTCACCAGCTTCTTCCCAGTGTAACTTCCTCACAAGTCCTTTGAAACCCTATTCCTGTGTTGGGCAACAATACATTGCATATGTGCTGAACCCTTGGAATGGGTGAGCTCACCTAGGTCTTCAGTTGGTATTTGGGCTCTGCAAACCAAACTGTTTCCCCAAAAGTCAAAGCCCTGTTATATTCCTGTTGATGTAACTGGAGCGCCATAGAATTTTCAGGCCATACTTCCTGCTTCCTATCTCCCAAACTTAGATCATACCATACATGGTCCAGAGATTGCAATGAATTTATTACACCCCAGAGTCCAGGTCTGCAGCATACATTAGGCCTGCTGTTGTTTTAAGAGTTGAGGTGGAAGCAGTTGCCAAATCCTGAAGTTCTGCAATAGCATCAATATTATCCCTCTTCAATGAACACCTGAGGGACACTACCCTTTTATACCAAGCTTTGTGTATTGGGGATGAAGGCTTGCAGGGAGATATTAACCACGTCCAGCTACGTGTGGTTGGAATCCTCTCTTCAATTGGGAACCCTGATTGTTCAGGGATCCTCATTGCAAGGGGGATTCTAACCATGTTCTACAGAACATACAATAGTTAGAATCCTCTAACAGACTTTCATGCTCAATGCACAGGAGAGGAGCTCACATAGGCAGGGGCATTAGGTGGAGGGCCTGAATGCATACCCCTCCCTACTTTCTTTGGAAGAGCTAAAGAAGGCTGCTCTGTTCCTCCAAGCATCTCTGAACTGCACCAGTGGCCTAGAGCTGCTTTTACTCCTTCCCTCCTTCAGCCAAATGGAATCCATAGCCTGTTGACAAGTTCTACTGCCCTTTCTGGAACGGGGTCTTGCTTAAAATTCTTGTATTGTAAAGAATAATAGCCTTCCAACGTGGAGAAGAGATTGCCCATCATAAATAATCAAGGGTGAAGATGAATGCTTGCAAAGGGGATGCATTTGCAATCATATACTTTGTGTGCACCGAATATGTATGCCATGAAATATCATATCTCATTCCAAGACCATTCAGAGAGATGGTCTTACTAAATCACCTGCCATTTAAAAATGTATTGACAGAATTAATGTGATCTATGCATCTTTCATTATAATCCTTAGGAAACTGCTAGAATACTAGGTTTCTTTTCTTCTCAGGAACCTTTCTTGGCTAGCTCTTATATTATGTGTGATGCTGCTTTTTAAACAACTGTATTTCCCCCCCCCCCCTTTTGAAATTCGCCGTGCTGACTATCCTCCTAACACATTTTTATTTTTGCCATGTGTTGCGTGGTGTCAATCAGTGGTTCCCAAACATTTTTGGGCCACTGTCCTCTTGGTTCCATAAACTCATCCCCAGTGCTCCCTACCCTATAAAAAACATTGTTCAGAATCGTGGTTTGCACAATGAAGATAAGAATAAAATTCATAATAGTAACAATTAATTGCTCCTTTGTTCAACTTCAATGCCCCTTGCCACCCTCTTAACCCACCCCCCCCCCGGTAATCCCACTGCCCCCTCTGCTGGTATCACTCATTTTGGGAACCACTGGCATAAACCACTGGCCCACACAGCCTCAATCTCATCAGGAATAATAATACAGAGATAGGAAAGACACAACGAAAAGGTTGCACTTCATGCTTGTGTTTTATAACCATTCACAAAACCATTCACATTCAGTGATCCAAACTTGAATGGTGCTCCTTTTTTATATTTAGTTTTATGTTTATATTTATGTTTTCTTTTAACTTTCCCTTCGTGTTTCGTTGTCCATGAACTTTCTTTTGTGATAGAAAAATGAAGTCCCAAAATGTGTTCACCTTGCATCATCCTTACATGACCACATCTCCCCCTTACCAATACATAAGCTGGGAGTGGGAAGAAGGATTGAGGGCTCCCCATAGGCAACTGGCTGGCCACCCGGCAGGCTCTTATGTTGTTTTTTGCAGGCTGACACATTAATTACAACATCTGTAGAGCACCTATATATCCAGTTGCTTTTCGAGGCCTGTCAATCATAGAGTCATAGAATCATAGAGTTGGAAGGGGCCTTGTAGGCCATCTGCCCCGGCAGGAAATCTAGAGAACCTCCAACAAATGGCTGCCCAGTCTCTGCTTGAGGACTCACAGCCTTGAAGAACCCACCACCCCTCTAGGTACTTGGTTCCATTGCCAAATTACTCTTAGTGTCAATAAGTCTCGTGTAGAGAACCCACTGTGTGCTTGGTTGGTTGTGTGAAGGCCTTTATGTGCATAAGTCAAGGTGCAACCTGCTGCCATCATCCCGCTTCCCCCTCCCCCCAACAATGGTGACTTGAAAATTATGGAAGTGGTGAAGACAGTGGAGGGAAATGAACAGTGGTGAGTGGATTTAGAGGGAATACGGAAAGGCCGTAGAGAACCATATGAGGTTACATGTGTGGTTGACCACCAAAAATATATTGCCCAGAAATGGGCTATGAATACACAAAAGCATGAAAATGTGTAGCTCTGGGCTTTGTTTTTGTGTAATTGGGTTGCTGCAGCATTTAAGGTAAATGGTTACCAAGAAAAAGTGACTGAAAAAATCTGGGTCTTTGGGAAAACAAAGGGGTCTCTTTTGTCAAAAGCAACTATGAGAAACTTGGACCAAGTAATGCAAAAATGCTTACGGCAACCACATAATTGATAGTATATGAGTGATGGTTCTCAGCCCATGCACGTAAGGTCCCAATGACGTGAAGGAAAGTTTGGCTGTTCTTGAGCCTGGAGCTATTTACTGAATTAAAGGCTATAAATATCTATTAGCGGGGAGGGGGCAGTGGGGGAATCATAAAGGTGATGAGTTTCCTACTGCAGTGCTTACGGGAATCATAATGACTAGCATTTGCATAGCTGCCTGTGAAAATGTGCCACAGGTTTCTTCCTTAAGCAGTTGCTGTTCATTTTAAAGCCATTATGGCCTCATCGTGTACACCAGACATTATTAACAATTGTTATGTGCTGTTATCGGAGGTATTAGATGATTAGTCTAGAGCCTGCTTGGAATGAGATAAAAGAAATATCAGTCACATGCTCTTCCAGCCCAGCTTCTATGTATACAAGGCTGTATACATTTTGGGGACAATCTCAGTACATATGGCCAAAAAAGCAAAAAAAAAGTCTTCTGAATTTTAATATTGTGAATGATCATGGCTGAGTCTTCCTGCAGAACTTTCCCAAAGCATGCCTAGGACAGGTCAACTCATGCTACGGTCATAACATAAAACAAAAAAGTAATCTTGATTTCCCTCAGAATTGGAACAGGCAAGGTATCATAGGACCATAATTTTGAATACGGGATTGAGCTACACTGCCACAGGAATATCCAGTGTGGTGTCCTCTAGATGCTATTGGACTCTATTTCCCATCATTCCTGACCATTGACTGTGCTGGCTGGAGTCCAACAGCAAATGGAAGCACCATGTTGGTTACCCCTGCAGTACCAGAATGTGGGCTCCAACAGCAGGTGCCAACAGTTGAAAATTAGGATAGACAGATCTCACTTGGCTTAGGCACCAAATCCTATTAGCTTCTTGGAGTCAGTAGAACTATTATTCAGGAGAGATACAAGAATCACAAAACATTGTCTTCTCATATATGTATGCAGCATATTTACTACCAATTTGCCAGAGGTGGAGTGTCAGATTTGGGATACCTGGGTTTAATTCTCGCTAAGCCATGTAAGTTACTGGGTGTCCCTCAGTTTAACCTACTTCATAGGGTTGTGAAGAATGGATAGTGCTTATAACCCAGTGGTAGGAGAAATATATTGCATTCATTTTAATTTTTATTATTTCCTAAATTTGTATATTGCCCTTCACCTGTAGATATCAGGGTGGTTCACAGTATAAAATTGCAAGATGAAAACACAAATTACATAATAAAAACAAGAACAAAACAATAACCCTCCTCTTCCACATTAAAAAGGGTATAGGATGTTAATCAGCCAAAGGCCTGGTTGAAGAGGAACATTTTTGCCAAAGGTACTACCCCTCCCTTAACAGTCAACTGGTAAGACAGCCAACTGGTTTAACTCAGTTTTCTTTGTTCATTATGTTGTTCATATGAGAAAAATGACATAACTCCCATGCATGTTACACATAATTATGTGGAAGGAGGCTAGGATACTGTCAGAGCCACCCGAGGTCCCAGCTCACAAGAGACCAAAATCCAGTCCAAGTTATATACAAAAGGTTTTATTGAAGAACATTGTTGTCGTTACATCCAAGCTCCGTGGCTCAGCATCTGTTACCCTTAGATGTTTGAAGTCCCCTCTGAGTCAGTCCCGCCCCTGCACCAGCTTAAGAGGCTTGTACTGCTCCACCTTTTCCTCTCCTTCCTTTTCCGCAGGGTCTTCCTGCCCCCCTGTGCTCCCTCCCTTCGGGACTCCCCCGAGGCTGAGTCTTCTGACGCCTGCTCCCCCCTCCTTCGTGCTTTGGGACCAGGCTCCTCCTCAGGGCTCTCCTCATTTCCGCGCGCCTCCACATTTGAACTTGGCGCGCGTACGTTGCCTCTGACCTTCCTTTCGACCGTTACGCTACTCTCGGTACTACACTCCTCCCCTTCCGGCAGGACGTTCTGCTCCGAACTCCTTCCCCTCTCTGCTCCCTGTTCTGCTCCTTCTGACACACTGGTAACTCCACCCCCTTCACTCCGTTCCGACGGAGAGGCCGGTCCCGATCTCCAACCCCCACTGGGGATTCCCTCTTCGTTCCCCTGCTTCTGACTGCTTCCCTCTCTACTGCCCCTTGGCCTGACCAGGGGGGCTCCCTTTTGGGAATCCTCGGATTCACTTGACGGACTCACTGACAACCTCGGGTCATCGTCGTCCTCTTCCTCGTCACCCTGGGACCCCTCCCCCTCGCTCTCTGTCCCTGAAACCCTGACATCCATCCCCCCTCGAAGCCCCCCCTTCCCCCCTCCCGCCCATCGGGTGCAGGTTGTAGGAGCTGCAGCTCTTCGGAGGTGGATGCAGGATACAGGTTGTGTACCTCCATATCCTCTGCTTGCAGTTCGGTGTATGAGTGTTCGAATTCGGGTTCTTGACCCAAAGTGTTCTCTTCTCCCTCTTCCATTGGTACCTCGTCTGGTGCTGCCGGCCAAGGTCCCGTCAGCCATTTCCTGCGCCAGTCCTCCTCTGGTTGCTCGTCCCACCAATAGGAGGTTTCTGTGTCCACCCCTGAGCACGATCCCCTGGGCGGGCTAGATTCTGGCGTTCTCTCCTCGGCTGAAGAAAAACCCCGGAAAGTACTGCCTGAGAGTGTGGGCGTAAAGAGCCAGTCATCAAAATACTCGGCTGGCATGGGTCTATGCGGGAAAAGGGCATGGAACTCGTCTTTTAGAAGAGGTTCGTCTAAAGCGTAGCCCGGCACCCAACCGTTGGCACTGGCTGGAGTGCCCTCTGTGGCTAGAAAGTATTCTACCTCCTCTTCCCCCCATCTCGAGTCCAGGATTTCTGTGACCTCGTTGAGTGGTTCGGCCCTAGGCGCCCTCTCCCTCTCCTGTGACTTAGTGTGTAGTTGCGGGACTGTTTCAGACTCCTGAAACCTGTGCGGTGCCTTGTAGGGGGTGAGCACCGACCTATGAAATACCGGATGCACTCTGGAACCTTTGGGGAGGGCTAGTCGAAAGGCTACAGGGTTGATCTTAGCCTCCACTTGGTACGGCCCTAACTGCCTGTGCCCTAGCTTCTTCTTGGCCAACGACTTGGCTGGCATCGCTTGGGCGGCTAACCACACCCAGTCCCCCACCTGGATCTCCTCCCCCGCTCTCCTGTTTTTGTCTGCCTGCACCTTATATGCTTGCTTGGCCAGCTCCAAATGTCTCCGCAACTCTTCGTGCACCTCCTGCAGCTCCGCTGCAAACTGGTCGGCTTCTTGCGGCACCCCTCTCTCGGTGCCCCGAACCCCGGGAAGGTTCTGGGATGCCGACCGTTGTTCGCGAAGAACGGCGTCACCCCCGTGGACGCGTGCTTCGTGTTGTTATAGGCAAACTCTGCCATCGGCAGGTAGTCCACCCAAGCTGCGGGTCGCTGATTGGCGTAACATCTCAGGTACTGCTGCATGATCGCGTTGACCCTCTCAGCTTGGCCGTTGGTCTGTGGGTGTCTCGCCGACGTAAGGTTGATCTTGACGTTCAGGATACCTAAAAGCTTCTGCCAAAAATTGGAAACAAACTGGCGCCCCCTGTCAGACAGGATGGACTGCGGCAGCCCATGCACCTTGAACACGTGATCAATGAAGAGTTTGGCAGTCTGCTCCGCCGTCGCCACCTTTGCGCACGGAATGAAGTGCGCCATCTTGGTGAACAGGTCCACAACCACCAGTACCGCTGTCTTCCCTCTGGAGCTGGGCAGGTCAGTAACGAAGTCCAGGGCTACCCTCTCCCACGGTTGCTGTGGCGTTTCCAGCAGTTCCAACAGCCCCGCTGGCTTCTGGTGTACTGGCTTGAACCTCTGACAAGTGTCACACCTGGCGACGTAATCCGCTACCTCTCCGCGCATCCGGGGCCACCAAAAGTCCCTTGCCACCAGTTCTATTGTCTTCTCCTTACCGAAGTGGCCAGCACTGGGGGCGTCGTGCAACTGCTGCAGAACCTTTGCGCGAAGCTCGTCGCTTGGCACGTAGAGGGCACCTTTGCGAGTTAGCAGTCCGTCGCGCAGTTGGAACTCTTCTCCACTCTGCACACCTCTGCGCAACTCCTCCATTTTGGACTGTGCGAACTGATCCACTTGCAACGCGCGTCGCACCGCGTCCAGATCTACTGCGATGGCAGCGCACGACCACGCCTGCGGTGCGAAAATGTGCTTGGCTGCTACTGGCGCCGCTTCATCGAGATATTGCGGTTTCCTGGATAGCGCATCGGCTATAACGTTGGAATCTCCTGGGATGTACTCTATCCGAAAGTCAAAATCCGCGAAGAATTCTGCCCAGCGCATGTGTCTCTGGCTTTGGAGCTTCGCCGTGCGCCAATACTCTAGGTTCTTGTGATCCGTGCGGACCTGTACTGTGTGCTTGGCTCCTATGAGGAAGTGTCGCCACGCTTTGAAAGCTGCGTGAATGGCTAACAGCTCCCTGTCCCATATGGTGTAGTTTTGCTCCGCCTTGCTGAGCTTTCGGGAGTAAAAGGCACCGGGTCTCCAGTTTCCATGTGGATCTTCTTGCAGGAGTACAGCTCCAACCGCCCTGTCTGACGCGTCGGTCTCCACTCGCATGGGCCTGCCTGGATTCACGTGCAGCAGTTGCTCCTCGGAGGCGAAAAGGCTTTTAAGCTTCCGAAAAGAGCGCTCCGCCTGTTCCGTCCACACGAACCTCTTCTTCTTGGAACTCAGAGTGTCCGTGATCGCTGCTGTCTCCTTTGCAAAACCTCTGATGAATTTGCGGTAGAAGTTGGCGAAGCCGACGAATCTCTGGACTTCCTTCCGATTGCGTGGGCTCTTCCAGTCCAACACCGCGCGGACCTTGACGCTGTCCATGGCCAGCCCCTTGTCGGACAGCTTGTAGCCCAGGAAATCCACCTCCGTCACATCAAACTGGCACTTCTCTAACTTGGCGTAGAGCCTGTTCTCCCGTAGTCTTTGCAGGACTTCCTTTACGTCCCTCTCGTGGGCCTCTTCCGTCTCCGAAAAGATCAGGATGTCGTCGAGGAAACACACACATTTCTTGTAGAGGAGTCCCGCTAGCACGTGATGCATAAAGGCTTGGAATACGTGAGATCCATTTTGGAGACCAAACGGCATAACTCTGTATTCATACGTGCCCAGAGGCGTGAACATGGCCGTTTTCCACTCATCGCCCTCCCGGATGCGTATGAGGTTATACGCTCCACGCAGATCCAATTTGGTGAAGATCTTCCCCTTCCTCACGGTTGCTAGGAGATCATCTATCTTGGGCATGGGGAAGGCCTTGGGCTTGGTCATACTGTTTATGAACCTGTAATCCACAATGAGTCTTTTTTGGGGCGTGTCTTTCTTCTTTACAAAGAACACAGGACTGCCCCCCACTGCTTTCGATTCCCGGATGAATCCACGCTTCAAATTGTGCTGTATGAACTCCCTGAGCTCTTGCATCTCGTCCTCAGACATGGAATACAGTTTTGCAGTCGGCAACTGCGCCCCCGGCACCAGGTCGATGGCACAATCATAAGGTCTGTGGGGCGGCAACTGGTCAGCTTCCTTCTCGCAGAAAACCTCCAGGAACCCTTCGTACTTGCTAGGTACTGCCTGCACCATGCCAAGTCGCAGCTGGTGCTCAGCCCCCTCCTCCTGGCAGGACTGGATGCAATTTTGAGCACAGTACGATGAGCAAAAGGTGATCTGGCGTTGGTACCACGCTACAGCAGGACTGTGTTTCTCCAGCCAACTCATGCCTAATACTATAGGCGTGTCAGACAGTTGGGTGACATTGAAGCTAATGACTTCTCGGTGATCTCCTATCCGCATCACCATGGGAGGTGTCTGTTGCACAACTTGCCCTCCTAGCAATTTCCTGCCATCCACTGTGACTACGTTCAGAGGCGTTGTGGCGGGCAGAAGCGCTATGCGATGCTGCTTGACGAATTGCATCCCCACGAAATCGGCATTGCTCCCCGAATCGATCGTGAGGGGCACTTCTAGGGTGGTCCCATTTGGCAACTGAAGTGTTGCAGTGAGCTGCACCGCTGGCTTGGGTGGTAAAGGGTCTGTGGGTTGCAAAGACGCTGGGGACTGTTCTACAGATTCGCCTGGCTGAGCCCCAGCAATTCTGCTTGCAGCCAGGCATTGTCGTTTCCCTGAGGTTCCTCTTCCTGGATCACTTCTGCAGCTACCGTCGCTAAAGCTGCAGTGTGTTTCTGGAGCCTCTGGGGGCACTCTTTCGCCATGTGCAGTGCACTGTCGCAGATGTAACACTTCCTGGTCCCTCTAGGAGGCTTCGCCTTTACTGCACCGGAAACTGGGGCTCTGGCTGTTGCTTGAGCCTTAGCACCACCAAGTTCCATCGGCTCCTCCCCCTGCCTCCCCAGCGGCGAGGGATGTGACTGACTGAACTCCCTGGGGATGAAAGAAGACGTCCTCGCTGGTGGACGCACCTGACGTTCTTCCTCATTGTGCCAAGGACGTCCCTCGTGACGTATGCCAATCGCCAGAGCCCTCTGCACCACCTGCTCCAGGGTCTGAGGTCTGTCTCCCCTGGCAAGTTCGTCCTTTATGGGACCGCTGAGACCCTCCCAGAACAAATCCCTCACAGGTGTGCAGTCTTTCTCCCAGCGTAACGCAGTCAGTAAAGCAAAAAATCTGGAATGGTACTGACGCACAGTGGCTTTGCCTTGCCGCAGTCCAAATATCTCCCTGCGTGCAAGATCCAAATCTACGGTTGACTGGAAGCAGGCATCCATCGCTTTAATGAATTCATCAGAATCGCGGCGGGCAGGGCCATCTTCACGCCACAAATTGCGCAACCAGTCTCTGGCCGGCCCATGCAAGTGAGAAACAATAAACCCCACTTTCTCCTCCTCATCTTTAAAGTCATGACGAAGCAAGTGTAATGCATACAAAACGTCTGCTCTGAAACTGGGGTAGTGCTTCAGGTTCCCATCGAAGTGGGTGACTAGGCTGCCCCCCCGCCTTCCAAGTCCAATGCCCTCTGATCTGGACCCTGGGAACCCTTCCCTGTTTGCACGCTCCCACCTTGTTTGCAGGTCCTGGCAGCGCTTCTCCATTTCGTCATGCTTCTTCTGAGACGCAAGGACTGCAGCGGTGAGTTCGGAAACTGTAGTTCGCAGTGCTGTCAGCTGATCCTCCGCACTCATGGCTGTCACCGTTTGTGAGCTTTGCAAAAAAAAAATTTGCGTTCTTTGAGAGGGGACTTACTGTCAGAGCCACCCGAGGTCCCAGCTCACAAGAGACCAAAATCCAGTCCAAGTTATATACAAAAGGTTTTATTGAAGAACATTGTTGTCGTTACATCCAAGCTCCGTGGCTCAGCATCTGTTACCCTTAGATGTTTGAAGTCCCCTCTGAGTCAGTCCCGCCCCTGCACCAGCTTAAGAGGCTTGTACTGCTCCACCTTTTCCTCTCCTTCCTTTTCCGCAGGGTCTTCCTGCCCCCCTGTGCTCCCTCCCTTCGGGACTCCCCCGAGGCTGAGTCTTCTGACGCCTGCTCCCCCCTCCTTCGTGCTTTGGGACCAGGCTCCTCCTCAGGGCTCTCCTCATTTCCGCGCGCCTCCACATTTGAACTTGGCGCGCGTACGTTGCCTCTGACCTTCCTTTCGACCGTTACGCTACTCTCGGTACTACACTCCTCCCCTTCCGGCAGGACGTTCTGCTCCGAACTCCTTCCCCTCTCTGCTCCCTGTTCTGCTCCTTCTGACACACTGGTAACTCCACCCCCTTCACTCCGTTCCGACGGAGAGGCCGGTCCCGATCTCCAACCCCCACTGGGGATTCCCTCTTCGTTCCCCTGCTTCTGACTGCTTCCCTCTCTACTGCCCCTTGGCCTGACCAGGGGGGCTCCCTTTTGGGAATCCTCGGATTCACTTGACGGACTCACTGACAACCTCGGGTCATCGTCGTCCTCTTCCTCGTCACCCTGGGACCCCTCCCCCTCGCTCTCTGTCCCTGAAACCCTGACAGATACATATATAATTCACAATAATTAATCAAATTTTGCTGATGTGTAATGAACTAATAATAATAATAATAATAATAATAATAATAATAATAGAAAATCCAGATTCTGTTACATTAGATTAACTTCCTCATTCCAATAACATTTAGCTGTTTCTCAGAAATAAACGTCTTAAGGCAGCAGCCCTATGTACATATTCTCATCTTCACTGATTGATTTATTGCCTTCTAAGCAACCATCTCAAGGCAATTTTATACTGAAGATAATAAAAAGCAGTTAAAAACAACAAATACATTTAAAACAAGACACAAAGCTTAGAAAGTAGACATTTGTGGTAAAGACCCATTTATATAGTTGGGAAAATATCATCTGAAAGGGAGAGGTCAGGATGCTAGCCATTATTTGTTATGTACCTTCAATAGCTGAATGCAGAGTAAAGTTTGATGATCAAGACTTCTCTCCTCACCATATCTCTAATACCTCTTCAGAAAATAATGGGCTTCCGTAGGTGACCTGTTTATTGAACATTTATCCTGATCTGCTTTCACAAAACCTTACCAGAAGTAAGATCATTGAGACTTTATTCTGACTTGTTTGTGGCGAGGTTATACGATAACTAGCATTCAACCCAATTTCCTTAGTGAGTGTTTTTGAATGTGTTCTTCTTAATCATTTGTCCGTACCATATTTTTCACTGCATTTCACTGTTGCATCAAAAAGTAAATAGATAGATAGATGATAGATAGGGATTTTAGGGTGACAGAGTTCTTTGAACTATGAAAATCTCAATTTCCAAGATGCACTCGAATTCCTCCCATCAAGTGATCTGGAGGCTACAGGGGCGGGGGGATGAATTCCAGTTACTTGAAGTAAGATTTGATGTAAGATCTGATGCATTTTGAAAGAATCCTTCCTCATGAGGTGCATAAACCAGTTGCTTTCTTTCATAATAATAATAATAATAATAATAATAATAATAATAATAATAATAAAATTGTTATTTATATCCCGCCCTCCCCAGCCGAATCTGGGCTCAGAGCAGCTAACAACAGTAAAATGATACAACATACTAAAATCAGTTCATTCTAAAATCAGTTCAAATCAGATTAATGGCAACCATTGGGCTAGAGTTCTGTGAGCATTGCCAAAGAAGGGGGTCAGGCTGTGCCCTGGCCAAAGGCCTGGTGGAACAGTTCTGTCTTGCAGGCCCTGCAGAAAGATGTCAAGTCCCGCAGGGCCCTAGTCTCTTGTGACAGAGCGTTCCTGAGCCCTGGCCCTGGTTGAGGCCAGCCTAACCTCTCTGTGGCCTGGGACCTCCAAGATGTTTTTGTCTGAAAACATCTTTCTTTCTTTCTTTCTTTCTTTCTTTCTTTCTTTCTTTCTTTCTTTCTTGCCAGTCATGCTTTCCCACTTCTGTGGTTCATAGAGTCAAAACTCAAGAGCTGGAAGGGACCTCAACCCCCTGCAATGTAGGACTCAAAGTGGTTGTTCTGTGAATGCCTCACTGCTTTATGAAGAAGGTGGAATAGTCTGCTTTTCTTCTGCCGTTCACTGTTAAAATACACACACACACACACACACACACACACGGACCTGCTTGACACCAAACTTCTCTACAACACCAAAATGACTGACATGGAATATAAATTTGTAGGTTGTAGAATCTAGCAGGATGATGCTATTTACAATATGGCACAAAGCTCCTAGCACTCAGACCCAGCATAGTGATAGAGGACCGGAATCTAGAATCTGTTGCATGCAGCCTCTCTTGCTATCATCCATTGAGAGTGTCCTTAGAATAACTTGCTTTCCTCTGTCCACAGTGCCTACACAGAACCTTACAAGGTGTGCCCTATCTCTGTGATTCCTATTGAAGACGTCACATCAGATGAGGAACAGAAAAGTTCTGGAGATGAGGATGGGAACCAGGGAGAGTCCAATCTCCTCCATAAGGTAAAACATCATTTTTAAAGCTGTGTGTGTAAATAAAATTTTGGAGGCAAGTCTTGCAACAAATCCAATAGATCTTGTGAGGTGTCTTGAGCCATTTCTGCAATAGATTCCACCCCTGCCCCTGTTCACTGACTGGATTCAGCTACTACCTGCAGGATACCAACAACATATGATGTGCCCACATCACATTTGTCTGAACTTGAAGCCGGGATCAATGATCAAGTGGGGTGTCAGTATTACATGGGTGGTCAGAAGACGCACTGGACATATATTTATTCCTGAAAGTGTCCTTCCCATTATAAGCAGTCTCGTACTCTATCGTACTCTCAGTTCTGCCCAAAACAGTAACTGACAACTGACAGCCCCTGAGGCAAAGCTGGACTCCTGGGAGCTGCCATCTGGCCTGCACAACACCACAGTTCATCCATTTGCCAGAAACAGGTATTTTAGATAGAAAGGCAGATGTATACACGAAGGAGGCAAAATAAGGAAGAAGCCTTCTTGATTGTCCTGCCTGCTCAGACTCTCCAAGTGTCCCTATTTTCCAGGGACGTCCCTGATTTAGAGAAGCCATCCTAGTATCTGATTTTATCCCAGAATGTCCCACTTTTCCTTAGGATGTCCCTATTTTCATTGGAGAAATGTTGGAGGGAATGGAGCTATCCAACTCCTGAGCCATCTGAAGGCAATCCTGCATAGGGAAGGGTTTTTTTTTAAAAAAAAGTTTAATGTTTTGTTATGTTTTTATGTATGTTGGAAGCTGCCCAGAGTGGCTGGGGCAACCCAATAAGAAGCGTGGGGTATAAATAGTAAAATTTTCATTTTGGAATGGGACGTCCCTATTATCCTCGGAGAAATGTTGGAGGGTATAGCTGCCCCCTCCTTTCTTTCCCACTTGCTCTTCCACTCATGCCCGCTTTTTATTTCTTTGTCTTCACTATGTGGCCTGCAAAAAGTTAAGATTGCAATAAAACATATTGTAAAGGCTGATGGTTTAAAACACCATTGTATAAAAGAACAGTATAAAAGCCATTGGGAGCAATAAAACAAAGTAGAATGAGAACAATGTAAAGATGTTTTTTTTAAAAAAAAAAAAAGCCTAGGAAAATAAAATGCTTCTGCCTGGCACTTTAATGAAATCTGAGAAGGGGCAAAGTGAGCCTTCCTGGGAAGAGCATTTCACAGCCAGGGTGCCACTACTGAGTAGGCCGTCAGATGGCTGACATACAGAGAGAATAAAGGGGAAGCATTTGTAAAGTGCTCCTGCCATTTTAATTTTGATCTCCCTTTGTTGCATTCAGCCCAGTTACGGAATCATGTTGAAAGCAAGATATTGCTGAAACATATGATGCTGAATGAAAATTAGCTGCAGATGTTGGAAGTTTGAGTCTTATGCCTGGGCCAAATATATGACTGTTCTGCTTTAGGCAAAGGCAGCAGTTCAACGTGAGTCAAAATACAATTTTCTGCAGTGAAAAGGAACCAGGAAAACAGAAATTAGTTCATTGTTAGGCTGAGGTTTCAGGTAGTTAGCAGGGCCAGCCTTTTCATTAGGCACAACATGGTGCCCTTCAGATATTATTAGACTCCCATCAGTCCCATACAGCAAGTCAAATGGCCATGGATGTTCAGTAACACCCAGAAGGTATTAGGTTGGCTATCCCTGCATTAGAAGAGTGAGGCAGCCACTTCAGACAACAGATTCTAGACCAGCAGCCTCCTGGCCATTCCTTCTGAGCCCTGCTTAGGCATTCCTCGGTTTTAGAAGACAGAGCTGTGTGCGTCAGGCACAGAGCCAGCCCTGTACCCCCTGAGCTAGCCTGCTGCCCACAAGTGTGATGGAGGATGCTGCCCCATTGCTGATGTAGAAGTAAGATTCAGCTGCATGTCCAGTTGGCATTCCAGGCTATCCGACAGAGTGGCCTCCCTCAGGCAGCAAAATGTCTTATTTAACTATTTATGTCAGGCGTCATTAAAAAAAGGATAGCAGAGAATAGGAGCACCTAACCATCTTTTCCATTAAACTGCTGATCAACAATCGAAGAACACCCCCTTCATTGCTCATGGTTTGCTATGCTCCCTATCAATTGCTCACAATGTGAGATCACCTTAGGCGTTCACCCCGAAGACTCTTGCAGTGTCAGTCACTGCTGGAGGAGAAAGCTGCCCAGACACTGTCATTCGCTAGTCCAGTATTTATGTGTCTGTCTGGAGACAGCATCCCCTAAGTTATGGACATGGATTGGAAAATACTGGAGAAATGCTGGTCACTGTGATAATTCTGCCCCGAGATCTGTAGATGAAGGGCGATATACAAATTTTAACAACCACCACCACCACAAATTTTCTGACGCTTCTTTCTAGACCTTTCAGTTCTTAAGAAGTACTGATAAAATTTAGCATTCTCTAAATTCCCAAGATGAATGCTGTCAGAGACACTCCTGACAGGATTGAACAAGAAGGATGGCATATCACTGATACCATAAAGTAGCGCTTGTCATAGTTGGTAATATATTACGACTTTCTGAGGCTTTCACACAAAAAACTCTCAGCCCTCTGAGAGAATTTTAGGCTTCTGTCCCAAACATACTTAGCTCAGAAAAGGTTCCATTGAACTAAGTGGAACTTCCTTCTGCATTCACATGTAAAGAAGGATTGCAATATTAGCCATTTTATCAAAAAGCCATGTCTGAGTGATGAAGTGCAAGTAAATAATCTACCGTATTTTTCGCTCTATAAGATGCACCAGACCACAAGACGCACCTAGTTTTGGGAGGAGGAAAACAAGAAAAAAAATATTTCAAATCTCAGAAGCCAGAACAGCAAGAGGGATCGCTGCGCAGTGAAAGCAGCAATCCCTCTTGCTGTTCTGGCTTCTGGGATAGCTGTGCAGCCTGCATTCGCTCCATAAGACACGCACACATTTCCCCTTACTTTTTAGGAGGGTAAGTACCCAGCAAAAGTACTGTCTCTCTCTTGTAGGGAAATCCTTAGTGCAAGATGAAGTAGTTGTAAAACAAGAGCAAATTTCAGTGCACTGTCACTTAGAGAGAGTTGGCAGACTTCAGTAGGTTTGGATGCCAAAAATAGTACCAAGGATTTGGAAGTGAGCTAATCTTGTGAAAACAGTATTTGGGCTGGTCTGGAAGCAAGAGTAAGTTTTTGGTTTTCTTTTTTAATGTTTTGCTTGTTAGTCTATGGTTTCCATCTCCCAGGGGAAAATCAGTCTGAATAAAGGCATGAGATCACCTAGCAGATAAGATCTATGGTTTTATTCAGAAAGTGTACTTTTTTTTATTAACAGTGCTTCTACTGAGGGTGGGAAGGATCTGCTATACAAGAGATTCTTGCTCTTCAGTTTTGTGAGCTTAGATTCCCTTATGTCTCTGCATGTAATTTTATACTGGTTGGAATGGGGCTCAGTTAAAAATAAAAACAACTAAGTGTATATATTAAAAGTAACCAAAGGCACAATCAGGTGAAACGTACTTAATTTTGTCTCACTGAATGGGAGAGACTTAAGCACCATCCCTTAAATTTGGCTGAATAGTGCCTTCGTGTTTTCATAGAATCACTACACTGTTCCAAAGTAACAGCCACTTCTGACTATGCCACCCTTGGCATGACCTCTCTGCAGATTTGGGGACATAATTTGGCTCTTGACCACACTTTAAAAAACAAAGAAACACCCAACATTATTAGCAGGGGTGTAGGAAGGGGGGTGCGGTGGGGGTGGGTTGCCCTGGGTGTCACCACTGAGGGGGTGACAAAATGCCAGGTGGCACTCACAGCGGGGCCTGCAGTGCGCCTGAGCCACGCGTCTCTCCTGGGAGTGATGTGGTGGCTTGGGCGTCCGCATGCTCTGCACTTTCTCAAATAGTCCGCCCACTGCCTCCCCCTTAGCTGTAGGGCGGCTGAGTGGGAGGAGGCAGGCAGACTCCTCGGAGGCCCCATGGAGTGCCCTGCTTTGGCTGGCCACGCCCCTAGGCGCAGGGCACGCGCGCCACCCCAGGTGCCCGATCGGCTTGCTCTGCTGCTGATTCTGGAGTGTACATTTGGGTTACATCTTGTGGATCTCTGCTCTTCTGAGCTAACTTCTTTGAAATGAAGCATACACCCAACCATACCATGGAGTATACCATTGTTATGTTTAAAGGCAGCTAATACATACATACATACATACATACATACATACATACAGTGGTACCTCGGGTTACATACGCTTCAGGTTACGGACACTTCAGGTTACAGACTCCGCTAACCCAGAAATATTACCTCAGGTTAAGAACTTTGCTTCAGGATGAGAACAGAAATCGGGCAGTGGCAGGAGGCCCCATTAGCTAAAGTGGTGCTTCAGGTTAAGAACAGTTTCAGGTTAAGAACAGACCTCTGGAACGAATTAAGTACTTAACCTGAGGTACCACTGTACAAGCAAAGAACGAAATATTTCCTCCGTGGTATAAAACAGCAGATCGTGCAGAACATTTTTGTTTTTAAAAGAGAAGGAATATTCTGGGACATCCTGAACGTCATGGATTTCCCCCATATAATATATATATATTGTATAATATGCAGTGTGTGCCCCCCCATCCCACCCCTAGAGTCACATTGTATTCTAAGGGAGGTTTTTTTGTTTAAAACTGGATCTTCTTATCAAGGTTGGATCCATGGGGGGGGGGGGGATCCCTGGAAGCTGGTGTTGGACTAGCAAATTTCCAACAGGATGCTGTCATTTTTTTAAATTGCTGTGCTACTCCTTGGAGAAGGGGGTGCCCTTCACATAGACCACTATAGCTGAGTTTTACCCAGCTAAAAACTACCTAAGAGGCATATTGAGGCCATTCTTCACATGTGTGTCTCTTTTATATATTTATTCCATTGCTCTGAGCAAAGGTGACCTTGCCTTTTTCCAGCTTGTTGAAGAAAAAGCTTGCTGGAAGCAAGCATCAGATTGGGGCACAAAAATGCCTCCTTTCCCTGAAATCCTCATTAAATTACCATTTCAGCCTGAGATAAGGAGAGCCCTTTGCAGGAGGGCTGCCTCATCATTTCAGGTGCCAAGCACATGGACAATCGTAACCAGGGGCAAGCTATATCTACTCCTTGCATGCAGTCAATAGCACAAATCACCCCCAACCAAGCAGCAAACATCTGAGCTTAGTTTGGTCCAACAAGTGACAGGTTCTTATCCTCAGTGAACAGGGAAGGCGTAAACCGGCATGGCTGGTCCATTGTATCTGGGAGAAAATAGATGCATACATTTGTACGAGCAGCTGAAAATTATATATGGAAAGCAAAACGATTTCACGGTAAAGATTAAAGCGGATTAATGTGATCTCAGCAGTAATGCTAATGTTTATAAAGACAAAACTCAGGATACAGATGTTTAAAGGTCATAATAGAGGCAATTAAGCGTGATTTTGGATTTATAGAAAGTCGTTTGCAGCTGTAGGATGGTCCTGCCTGCCATTTACTTTCAGTGCAGGAGAAATAAAAAAAGTCACATTCATTATACTTAACTGCTGCCTGGGGTTTCAATGCAAAAAGTTAATGTGAAATGTGGAGCTAGGAGCAGCACATGTTTTCCCTTGTATGTCTACTCAGCTTGATTCTTCTCCAAGGGGAAGCCCCATTTATGTTAAGAGTAAAAAACAAAAAAGGCAGGGGGAGCGTTAAGATCCTTCCCTGTGTGTCTCTCTATACCTGTTTGAGGATATTGTAGACACACAAATGGTTTCAGTGGGATAACTATCACCTACAAACACCAGAAATTTCTCACCCTCAGGGACCCCTAGGCGTTGGAGAGTTGCATCTGACTTGCACATTCCATTTCAATTATACTCATATAATCTACAAACCCCATAAACATACTTCCCAAACATGGACCTTTGTTAATTCAAGGCCTTCAGCAAAGGCTGCTCTGTTTAAACAAAAGACTGTGGGAAGCCTACCGTAAATTCAGATCAGCACCTGTATACAGGGCCGGATTTAGGTTTGATGAGGCCCTAAGCTACTGAAGGTAATGGGGCCCTTTATATGTCCTGCTGTCCCTTATCAACAACAAATTGTTGCTGTTTTTTGTGTTGAATATATGCTATATGGTCATTTATGGTCATTTAGGTATCTAAAGCCATTTGCACATAACAAAATATGTATTTTATCAAAGTTTATTTGTTTTTTTATCTTATATTTTGGAAATGTGCATCCAGATGTTTTTTCTCTAATTTTTTTGGGATCCCCCTAGAGAGTGGTGCCCTAAGCTATAGCTTGTTTAGCTTATACGTAAATCCAGCACTGCCTGTATAGGTAGACCTCATCTTATTCGGGGGTTATGTTCCTGGCTATCATGTGTATAAGTAAAATCAGTAAAACCTGGGAAGGGCCCGACGCAACCATCTCTACCTATCCAAAACTGGCGCTGAGCGCACCTTGCCCTCTACCCTGCCCCACAAGGCCGAGACCCAGCTTTGGAAAGGTTGTGTGTGGGCTTCCTTGAGGGCTCCCCCGAGATCTCAGATGGCCCTTCCTGGGGTGGGGGGTTCTTGCTCTCCTGCCCTGTTTTGTTGTTGTTTAGTCATGTCGAACTCTTCATGACCCCATGGACCAGAGCACTCCAAGCACTCCTGTCTTCCACTGCCTCCTGCAGTTTGGTCAAACTCATGCAGGTAGCTTTGAGAACACTGTCCAACCATCTCGTCCTCTGTCGTCCCCTTCTCCTTGTGCCTCAATCTTTCCCAACATCAGGGTCTTTTCCAGGGAGTCTTCTCTTCTCATGAGGTGGCCAAAGTATTGGAGCCTCAGCTTCAGTTTTGTTTATTTCTAAATTTTCAGTGATCCACATGAAGCTGCGATTGCGTACGTGAACTTAATGTAAGATGCAATCTGCCTGAACCTTTATGTACCAGTTAATCAACATATTTGGGAAGTGCATGCCTTCTCCTCATCTTCCTCCACATCCCTCACCACAGCTCCCAGTGCCTCTTCCACACACACACACACACACACACACACACACACCACTTTGCTGAAGGCAGTGGGGGAACAAAAGGAGGTCAGAGAGTCCACAGCAGGTGGCAACAGAGGAAGCTGCAGCAGGGATCAAAGCGCTCTCTGAGGCCAGATCTGCCACCTGAAGCTACCTCATGGGTGGGCCGTCCCTGGGCAAGGTCTGCATGTAGGTTCCCACTATTATTGAGAATCCTGATTACTGTATTTTTCCGTCTATAAGATGCCCCCATGTATAAGACAACCCCCATTTTTGGGGACTCCGATTTAAGAAAATGGGGGAGATGGCCCCCGTGTATAAGATGCCCCCAAATTTTGAAAATTATTTTTAAGGGAAAAAACCTAGTCTTATACACGGGAAAATATGTTATGTAGAGGTCTTGGCAGTAGCAGGGCCAGGGCCAGCAGACGCAAGCCTGCTGTCCCCTCATGTCCTGTACATTTTAATCCATGTGCTACCCCTGTGCACCTCAAATCATATCATTTCTACTTCTCCCTGCGGGGGGGGGGGGGGAGGGGAATAGATACTGGCCCTTATTATCTGCATGCTCATTTACCTATACTAATTAATTTAAATGAATGTTGATCTGCAATTGCTGTCCTCCTAGCGCTGAGGCCAAACGGTTTAATGGGTTTAGAGACAAAAGAAATAAAATAAACCCAGCGAGGCTAATTTAAAACTTGCCAAGTGGCAATTCTCTTGCCGTTCTTTTAAACCACTCTTAGTCCACCTCCCAAGGAAAGCTTTGAAAATGCTGCTGTAGGGCTTCTTTATAAAGTCTTGAAAATGCAAGAACAGGCTCCCTTTCACAACTTCTCCTGTCTCTCTACAGGGAAAGGCATTCAACATCTTATCTGCTGTGTTGGCGTCAAATTTGTTAAAGTCTTTACAATGCGACGAACTGGTGCCAAATATTTTAAAAATAAAACTTGAGACTAGTGTCCCCTCTTGGTGGGTCCTTCTGTCCCGGAAGGAAAACCTCTACATTTTAGAAAACCTTAATATACCTGGGTGCAACAACCGTTTAACAGGCATAGTGGGGTCTTCAGAATTTCACATCTTTGATACGTGGTGATCAGTGGGAATGAGAAACCATCACCCCCACACTGGCCCTAGTGAGTTGCCAGAAATGTATGGCAACAACACAGAGCAAGGGACAGGATGGTGAACAATTGCAGCATGCAGAACAGATCTGTCTGCAAATAGAGGAAATAGCAGGCTAGGCCACAGAGATTTTGCAGAGAGCCAAGCGGCAACAGCCTCACTGTTGCAGCACGTCAAATTGTCTTTGCCGTTTCTTATCTTTCTACTGGGTGGGATTGGTTTCCAGGCTCCATTAATCATTCTGTTTTGCAAACCTTTAACCTTCGTATAATGAAGCAAGCCCACATACTTTAAAAAAATCCAAAAAAGAAAAGCTCGAGCATAAGCTATGTATTTGGGGAGTGACTGTTTTGCGTCCCTTTAAGGAAGAGACAGATTTAGAAAGCTTCTCTCCCCCTACTCCACCCCACAAAGAGGATGTGTATAATTAAACAGATTCCCCAGGAGATGGTGTGATATACCTCCCTCCAAGAAAGGGAGCAGGAGATATAATTTTCCAGTTTGCATTTTTCAATTTTTAACTTTGAGGCACATAGGTTTTAGGTTCAACTGACCCTTCTGTGATTCAGCACTACTGTCCTGATATTATTTCCCATCCTGCATTGCCATAGTGAACTAATTCTCCCAGTGGGAATGAACGAACTAGTCTCGCTAGATGAAGCCCATGCAAGGACTTCCACCAGCACAAGAGGGCTTGGACTGAAAGAACAATTGCCATAGTGCCATGTTGAATTCTTCCCTCTGAATACTACTTGTTTCATAGCTTAAATCCACCAGTGGATAGCAGGCTTGGGGTAATGGCACCCAGAGAAATAATGCCACCACTACCTTCAAAGCACTACTGTGATATCTAGAGTGGTAGAGCAGGTACAAAGGTCAGTGGAAATACTGCAGGTATTGGCTCACCAGCATTATATGCCCTCGCCCATTACAATAAAACAAGAAACCTCTGGAGATTTGTCCCCTGCCAATTTTGACTCCAAACCCACACAAATAGCAAATTTACTATATGTGGAGTAGGTTGGTTGCATGTCTTTTTATAAAATACAGGCCTCTAATAATTCTATTTGTCCAGTGGCCACCAAATCAGAGTGCTGCAGTCTTTCGGGGTCAGAAGAGGCATTGAGGCCAATGGTAGTGGTAGGGTTACCTATCTCTCCTGGATTCAGTGGCAAGAAAAAACTACAGCCAAGCGTATTACTTCCAGAAATTTGCTCTGTCTTTGCTTTAACTCCTCGAGAAATGGAGGGTTTCCCAAACTGTCGTACTGCCCAATATAAACTTACAGGTTTGTGAAGTCTCTCTCTCTCTCTCTCCATCCTGCTATAACTTGGCTAAGTACAGGTCCTATATTTGATTGCAGGGCTGATCACAGAGCTGTCTTAAGCATATGCGGCGCCAGGGTGCAAAGATCCCCCCCCCCGGTTGCCCAGTCCCAGGTGCGTAGGAGGGCAGAGCCGGCCAGCCACCTCTGCATCTTGCTGGATCAGTTGCCCCCGAACTTGTGGCACAGAGCCGCCTGCAGCAGAAGAGCCCGTTGCGGCGCTCTGACCGACGGGCAGGCTCTTCCCCGGACTCAACTCTTGGGCCCCAGACTCTCAGCCTGGTGCCCCTGAGAGCCGTGCACCCGGGTGCCCCGCACCCCTAGGGCCTATGGGTAAGATGGCCCTGACTGAACAGTTTCCTTCTCCATTACTTCTTTCTGTAAGGCTTTTAGATTCCCAAAGAACGCTAACACGTTCCATCCTTTTACCTTCTTATTTTCCATCATGCATATGCAGGTCTATTAAACCAAAAAGGCAACTGGAACAGGCTGGTTTAAGGCATTGCACTGTTTCAGATTTGCAAGCTGCCTCCCTAGCATGTACATCATCTTTAGGCGAGTGACAGTAACTCTCAGAGCACTTGCTTTGCATGCTGGAGCTTTGATCTTTGGTACCTCCAGGTAGCAGGTGGTGGGAAAGAGCATTGCCTGAAACCCTGGAAGACTGCTGCCCATCAGAGCAGGTGGCCTGACCTAATGTAGCTTTCCAGGTTCTTATCAAATCAGTAAGCAGCTGAAAATAGTAGCTGCCTCAGACATGGCTACCTGGAACAGGCTGGAATAGGAAAACAGGAAGCTGTGTCACTAGTGAGCTAAGGCTCTCCTGTCCCAAGAATGATGAACGGATGTTATCCATAAAAGTGCCTGTACTAGAAAGGGTAAGCACCTCATGAATGAATGAAGAGCTGCTTGCAAAGCGTTAATGGCCTCCTGAAACACATTTGCTCTTGCTAATGCTTCACATCAGACCCTAGCCTGCATTTCCTTGATATTTATCCTGTTATTCATCCCTTTGGCAGACAGTGGCACAATATCAATAAGACACAGGCGTTTCATATATAGGGCCAAGTCTCTGTTTTAGCCATGCTGTCTGTGTCTTTTCCTGTCTTATCTGCTTGGGATGTCACCTGAGCATACAGAGATGAAGACAAAGGGAAGGGAAAAACAGCCTTGAGAGGGACGTTGTGCTGGCTGACGCAGGCATATAATTTGCACCACATGCTTCTCTCATATAGCATATATGAAGAGATTTAGGCACACTTAAGCCTGTTCTTTACTCAAACGCTTCTGGTTCTAACTAAATGTAAATAGGACTTGGGCTAAGAGTATAAATTTCTAGTTGCAAGTTATGTTTCTCTATGAACCAACTGATGTTTTGGTGGTTGTTCAGTGTATTCGGCAGTGCAGTTTTGACTTCACAAAGGTATCTCGTGCATTCATGGCTACACCATTTACTGAAACTTAAACCTTTTTTAATAACATTTTATTTTAGAAAGGCTGAGCACTCTCTTGCTCCTCAAATCCTTTCAAAGAAGGTGGCTAACATAACAAAGTCTACCCACCTCTTCTGAACTAGCTCCATCTTTAACCAGTAATAACCAACCATTTTAGCAGCAAATTCCAGAAGGGGAAGCTCTCCCCCTATCTTCAACTTTCCTCTTTCATCATAACTGCTGGTGAGGGGTCAGCAGGATTTTGACTTTTTGCAAACAAAACAAAACAAAACAAAACAACCTGTCATGGATAGCACATGCCACCACCTCCCGATGTCCCACATTTTGCGCTTGTTCCTTTTAAACAATTCCCACCCCCCTGGAAATCTGGGTGTGTCACCTCCCCAATGCTAAAATCCATATCTCCTCTGATATTATATCACCAGCACCAGTACTATTTTCCTTCTCTGTGGACTTATCTCCTTATCCCTTATTGGAGTAATGGCACAGCCATTGCAAATATCATGCTAAAGGTAAAAGTATTTGGAGGGAGGGGGAATCTGGAAAGGCCCTTAGATCTTGAGAAAGATAAGGCTATTAAAAGCAACAGGGCTTGACTAGGCAAGAAGCCAGAACTTTGTGTCAAATCCATTGCTTCCCTCACCAAAGTTAACAGCAGGGGCTGGAGTCTCTGCAGCTACTGGGAAACACGAGTCTGGGAAGGAAGCGTACATTCAAAGCACTTACTTCTAGGCTAGAAAGCAAACAGCTGGCAAAGTTCTCTAAAATGAAATGGCAGATCTTCATATTTTCACCACCACTTGGGTTCAGTGTTAGGAACCTGATAGTTGAAGGACCTGAGCTCCCTACATCTCCCTGTTCCCAGAAGTCTGTCTCCGGACACTGTCGTCAATCTCAGAGTTCATTTCCTGGTTAAACAAACAGCAATTAAACAACACAAGACGGGGCAACGCCTAGAGACACTGTCTCAGAACTCGCCCTAGACAGGCCATGTGACACCAGGGGTACCAGTGTTTTGGCTTTTGGCTCAAGACAAATCAATCACTAATAGAATGGCTGACTGTGACAAACTGTATACAAGAAGAGGGGGGGGGCCTTGGTCAGTAGTGAAATATGCTCTGCTTCTTGGCATATCGGAGCCAAGCCCATCAGTAGAGGACGTGCCGAGTGGCCAGGGTGCATTTCAGGGCTTTCTGGCGCTGCTGGTTAGCAACTTCCTCTGTACCCAAGTGAATGTGTCCATTATTTATATACATATGTGCCCCTCTCTGTCTGCCTGCCCATCACTCTTTTAAGAAAGCTTATGCCACTATAGCATTTTGCAATGTCACTGGAGTCTGTTTATTTCCTTTTTAGTGTGTGTTTCCTTGATGTTTGGTGACATTGGCACCATCCCATCATCCCTAGCTAGCAGGACCAGTGGTCAGGGATGATGGGAATTGTAGTCCAAAAACAGCTGGAGATCCATGTTTGGGGAACCCTACTCTAGAGATTCTAGGGGCATACTATGTCTCACAAACGCAAGGAATGTGGTGGCAATAACTTTACCCATCTTTTCCAGAGCTGGCCCTCTGTATATGTTACAATAAATGTCATAAACTTAATCTGTGCTGTTATATAGTAAATTAAGAAATAGCTAGAACTTGGAACAATTTTTGTCTAAGAAGGAACTCCTGTTCTTTCTGAAATTATCCATTTCTGCCTTCCTTCTTTGTTCCTTACGTATAGGGTAATAATCTATAGCTAAATTAACCATGCTGTTTTAATAGATTATTTTGAGTTTCCCAATAGCTCTCAAATGTCACCCTTACAGTAATTATCGTACGGAGAACCAGCTCCATGTGATCTTTAGAAATTAACATTCCTTGAAAAAGCAAATCAAAAGCACAAAGCATAATTTATACACCATGCTTTATATTTCCTGCAGTCATTCTCCTGTATGTCATCCCATTGGATGTGTGTCTCACATATGGGAAAAGATGAGCACCTAATCAACATTTTGCTTTAAATGAATGAATGACCTTTTACATTCTCTTAGCAGACAGATGCTAGGATGTGGCCTATCAGTTGTGCCTGCTTGTCCCATATGGAAAAGATTAACCAACCTTTTCATATTAAATGGTTGAAAGATCTTGCACATTCCTCTACCTGACAGATACTATAATGGGGTGTATATGTTGTGTTGGTTTGCAGGTGTGTATTGAATTTTAAGATTCGCCTCCACTGTGTTTTGATGTTCTTAGACCACCAGGTCCAAAGAGTGTTCAGACTGAGAGGATTCTCTGTTATTTTACATTCTCTGTTATGGAGAATTTTTGTTTATTTTGTTTTGTACAGAAAGAAGGACAATCCAGAGCCCACCTCATTGCCCAGGAGCTTGTGTCTTCAGAGAAAGAGTAAGTCCACCAGCTAAAATTTGGTTTGCAGTAAGCTGGGCTTTGCATTGCACATTGATTTATTCAGCGGTAGCTGGTTGACAATTAATAAAACTGTCTCTTTCCACAGATATGTGGAGATGCTCCAGCTGTTACATATGGTAAGTAAATCATTTTAATTGTCAAAACCTAATTGCTCTCTTACTTAGGTATAATTTAGGAGACAGAAAAGGCAGTTGAAGAGGCTGAGGTGAACTCTGTCAGGAGTGGCTTGTCATGCAGAAATGCTCATTGGACCATTGCAAAGGAATCTGTCTTGTGATAAAAGCTATCCTGCTCTGTATGTGCCAGACAGGTAGACTCTCGAGTTCCTCATCAGTCGGAATAGAACTTTGACCGAACAGCTTGATGGGATGATTTGTCTAAAACAACATACTTTTTCTTGAAATCCATTTCATGGACAGAAGAGAAAGAAATTTGGAGGCATTGTATGAGTATTTCCTCACAACTTTGGGATGGGAAGAAGGAATAATTCTTTAGAGCTGCTTTTGTCACCATGGGATGGCTCCAGCGAATTCTTCCCCTATCTCTGTGCAAACAAATATTTTGTATGGTTGAGAAATACAGTCAGCTCCCACTTGGATCTCAGACCTTTTCAGTTCACAGGTCTGTTGTGGAGCCAAAAGCATAAATCATCTCTTAATCTAAAAGGCATTTTCTCATTTTTGCACTAGTGGGAATTTCTTGTATGAATAATTTTGTGTGGGGAAAATAATAATTACAAGGTTGAATAGCTCGTTGTTAACCAATAAGTCAGTTAATTAACTGACCATTGCTGCAGTCCTAATCACACTTTCTAGGCTATATGCCCCGTTGAGTTGATTGGGAGTGCCTTCTGCATAGACAAGCTTAGAATTGCACTGTACGCAAATGGCGTGGAGTTCTCACTGGAGATGGCATTCTGGGAAATAATGTGAGAATCTCTGTGAGGTCACCCTAAAGTACCAGTGCCTGGAACAAGCACCTATTAACTAGTGGCTAGGTGGTCTGCTAATGCTCTGGACTCCCTCAACCTGTTATCTTATCAACCATTCTGCGCAAAACAATCCCCACCTGTTGTGGTGTAAGTCCTTCTGGTGGAAAGTCTGAGTCTGAGACGGTGATATTCACCACTCACTTCCTTCACTTCTGCCTTGTTTAATTCATGAACTTTCCAGAAATCTTTGTGTAATATGGGGTTGACCAGATGTCACATAGCTCAAGGAAGGGAGGGGGGGAAAGAGATAGGCTAGAAGAGCATGCTAGTCATTTCCCACTGCCAGGGATGTCAGCTGACTGTTTCGTTTTTCTCCCTTTTCACATGCTTCTTACACGATACTTTTCTCCAATCAACATGTTGTTAAGTCTTGTCCTGGGCTTCAGCCTGTGATTGATATGCAGGGGAAAGTGATTTTTAAAAAGCCTCATGTGCTTTTTATTTTTTCCATTGTTGGCATTGGTCTGTCTCAAGAGACAATGGAGTGTGCATCCAGGGGTGAAGTCAAACTGCTGCATTAGCAGCACCAAAGTGAGCTCCTCAGGGTGCATGTCTGGGCAGTGTGCAAGGAGGTCCTGGGCTGCTCAGACCACAAGACCCCCTTCTCGGCCTCACTGATGTGGTCCAAAGTAAACCACATCCTGTTTGGCTGCAGGAGTTGCTGGAAGGAGGCGTACAAGACGCCATCCAACTGTTTTAGGGACACCACTCTGGATTTGTGTAGGCAGGGTATACTTCTGAATATATTCTGCAAGGCAGCAGATGTCTAGGATCAGAGTTTTCTTTCTGCTAGATGGGCTACCTTCCCAAGTGGATCAGCCCCATCTGCTCCTCACTTCACACCATTTGCAGAAACCGCCTTCTTTGACCATTGGCCCCACTATTTGTCTTGTCTGCTCCATCTGCTGGAGCCTGTCTTTGCATGCAGGGGATGTCCCTAACTCACTGAGGGTTTGATACCCATTGGCTACCTTCATCTGTTTTAGCTGGCCAGTCAAAGCTGTTTCCCGGGGTTTGGCCGCTGTCGCATGCTGACAGCTTCTAGGAGCCACAGGTAAAAGTTGAGTGCAGGGTGAAAACCGAAGGTTGACACACTATCCCAGAAGGAGCATGAAATGAAATGTTCCCCCACCGGAGGTTCTACCCCTTTCCTCACCCCATGCACCCCAATTTTATTCATATTAAGAACACAGGAGCAGGGCCACAAACAGAGGGGGGATTGGCACCCCTAGGATTCCTTCTTCTTGTCAGCTATTTTAACGTAGGTAGTTTTGTCATTATTAGGAACACACTTAAAAGGTAAAGATAAAGGTACCCTTGAACATTAGGTCCAGTTGCGGATGACTCTGGAATTGTGCTCTCATCTCGCTCTATAAACCAAGGGAGCCGGCGTTTGTCCGCAGACAGTTTTTCCTGGTCATGTGGCCAGCATGACTAAGCCGCTTCTGGCGAACCAAAGCAGCACACGGAAGCGCTGTTTACCTTCTCGCCGGAGCGGTACCTATTTATCTACTTGCACTTTGACATGCTTTTGAACTGCTAGGTTGGCAGGAGCAGGGACCAAACAATGGGAGCTCACCCCATCACGGGGATTCAAACTGCCAACCTTCTGATCAGCAAGCTCTAGGCTCTGTGGTTTAGACCACAGCGCCACCCCGGGCACACTCTTAGACACCCTTATTTCTGATTTATTATCACTGTTCCTGTCAATGCAAATTCGGGGGGGGGGACCTTTTTTTAAAAAAAACCACTTTGTATCTTCTGTTACATCTCAAGAGAGCAAACAAAAGTGCACCACACCTTCATTTAGAAAAAGAAAAATTCTTTTTATCTCCTTAAAGTCTCAGGAACACCAACTTTTCCCTGACACCTCCCCCTCCCCGCAAATCAGAGCAGATCCCCACTCCATTCAGCGGAACTGAATCAGTTTGGCCTTTCAGCAGGGACCTTAATAGTTTGATCGATTGCCAAAATGATGACATTTCCATATACTCACTCTGCTATTCAACCGAAAGAGTGGAAACATTGTGTGAGCTCAAACTTTATATTAGCTGGTGTGGTTCAAAAATAAAGTGTATGATGTTAATCTGGAAGTGTAGCTGCTCTTCATCCAGCTTTGATTGCAGTGTTTTAGTAAGAAGTTCAACAAATTGTGGGGAAAGGAGATTGGGCAAAATTAAGAGGAAAACTAAGTGGAGAGTTTATCCATACTATGTTCATCATATGATGACTGCAGAATCAAGTGCTGACTCAAATATATGCCACTAGAAAGCAAACACGATAGAGAGAACTTGCACTGTCACTAGGCACGACTTCAAACAGGGCAAGGCCAAGAAATTTTGCTGGGAGATGAGCCCCAGAAGTGGTGGGAGGTTCAGCTTCCCACAGATTTCTCCTCCCACCCATGAAATTTGCCAGGTGATTCCCCCTTGCACCCCTCAACCCCACTGTGGCTCAGAATTTGAGCTGAAAGTTCGTTGTAGAGAACATTTGTTTCAGTACCATCATAAGTCCTTCCATTTGTCATTTTGCTTTTGCATCAGTGGTTTGCTAGAAAGACAGAAAGCATGAAGACCAAACTGAATATAGCTATACAATGCTACATGTGTTGCAAAGATCATGAGATTTGAGCCAGTAATAATTAACTGGAAATGATTAGAAGGGGTAGTGAGCAATGAGCCAAAGCACACTTTCTTCTGCCTTGGGTTTCTTGGACAGCATTGAAAGTCCTGTTGGACTAATCAAGTGCTTGTTTTGCTAATGAAATCTCCCAATGAATGGGAGAAGTCTGTTTAAATGAAAAAAAATATGTTGAATGTTACAGTGTCCAAAGCACTTGACAAAAGCTTAGAGGGATATAACATCTGAGAACAATAGGCTGTTTTCAGCTGCAATTGGCTGATTCATTTATTCTTCTGTGTCTTCATTTTTTCCTAGTCAGCAGGTGGGAAAATAACTCTTCATGGGTCTTTAAGGAGGGAACAGGAAGCCAAAATGGCTGTTCAACTACTTAGTGTCCCTCCTTTAAACACACACGCACACACAGAAAGAGAATGTGTGCCAGCCCTTCTTGGCCTTTGGCCAAGTACTTTGCAAACAGCCTACTGGTACAGTATTTGAAACGTGCATTGTACAGTTTGCCAGTGCTTAGCCTCATTTGATTTTGGTGTGTGCGCAAGTTTGTGTGTGAGTGAATGAGTGAGTGCATGTACTGAGTTCACGATCCATGACCTAATTTCCACCCAGCAGTTGAAGGATGGTAGGCAAATTGTGTCTGCTGTGTTAGAATTTACTGCAGTTCATCTTCAACTGGAAAAACAGGGGTGGGCAATGAAAAGATTTCAGAGCATTGCTATTCTCTGCTGTGCAAGGCCCTCAGAGATGCCTCAGCTTAGCTCAAAGCATAGCCTGTGGTAGCTTGGTCCTTGCTCACCTTAGAGACTGTCTTGTACTCTGTGTGCCATCATGGTCTCTTAAATCTGCTAAGAACAGCGCAAATTGTTGAATCAGTGCACCAAGTACATATGACATGAGGAAGACATCAGGCTTTCTGGTTAGCTGACCATACTGATAGCATAACTCCTGTTTTCTCCTTGGCAGCCCCCCACCTCCGCAATGCCACTTCCACAGCAGCCTCTTGGCAAATAGGTGTTGTTGATCTCATCCCACCATTTATCCCCCCTCCCCCATTCTTGGTGTAGATCTTCACTTACCTCTTCTTCCCTGGTGGAGTACGTGTGCCATTTTGTGGTTCACCTCAGGTTGGGCTGGCCCTGGTTGGGATTAACCAGCATTTAAGGTTCAGACATAATGCTGCACTACTTTGCAATTGTGCAGCTGCACAGGTGGAGGGAAGAGGAAGAGGGAGCTTACAAGTCCCAAGCTCATTAGTGTAATAAGCCATAGTTTATTTTTACATCTGAATGCTGCCATTGACTAATTGACACTTCCAGCATTCATGAGAGAGAGAGAGAGAGAGAGAGAGAGAGAGAGAGAGCGAGCGCACTACAAAATGCTGGGATTCAAATTCTCTTGCTTAGGTCTCAGGACCATGTCACATTTATGTTCTACACAGTGTCTAGAAAATAGCTGGCGCTCTGTGAATGTGAAATAACAGTTGCAATTTTTCTAATGGCAGAAATAGTGCCAGGAGCATACACTCCGGTTTGAGCCTCATGAGTCACTTAGAATGTAATTGGATGGCTCTAGTTCTTTCCTCAGTTCTGAATCTAGCAGGGAATTGTATGAACTAAAAAATATTTGGTACCTTTTCCCTCTTCTTTCTTGGACTGTGTTTTTCAGATGATGAATTTGGAGACCTTTCGGGTACTGTGATTGATCAGAGTTATTGAGACTGCAAAAGTACTTTACCTGTGATTAATGGTTTCCCAGGCTTTCAGCACTTCAGGCAACAGCACTTTTTTTCTTTTTATGGATGCTTACAGCATTACTATTAGGCTTTGGTTTTGCAGAATTAATCATTGCGAGGCTAGCCATCCTGGCTGCTGGAATTAATTCATTTGTCTGAGAATTAATTATAATCACACATCTATTGAGGCAATTAATAATATAGTAACATTTGCTTGAAATCCATGAGAAAGAAAAACTTTAGTTTCGTTAAGTGATTTATTTATTTTTTACAGATTTGAGGCATAGCTTTGGCTGCTATAGTGTGATGATGTGTAGTGAACTCTCAGGGGGAAATAATCTAGAGAAATTCTTGGATTTCTCAATACTGTCAACCTTTAAACTGAAATGGTAAAGGGCAGCAACAGATGTATCACACAGTGCAAATGTTCCTTCTGCTTTTTTTTTAAAAGACAAATAGAAGAGAAGATAAATGAGCCAACACTACTTGCCTCATTTCATGCTCATTTTTGTGAGTGTTCACAATCACCTTCCATTTCCTGCTATATTCAGCACCTGTGATCACATCTGTGTTTCGGTGGTGTTCTTTACAGCAACATTTTCCTTTTGCTTAAATCTTCTTCACCACAATGTGGTTCCACATGTCCACATTGCCATTTGTTGCCAGTGGCTTTAATAACCCACTTGATCTGTTCAGTGACACCACAACACATTGTGTAATGCGATGGTATCATGGATGAAAGTTATCAAAGTTTCTGGGTCACCACAGTCAGTAAGGCAGAAGTGTGGGCAAATGAGGACTGTGAGAGGAGTGAAAATGCAGCTGAGAAGCACCCGTGTCAGCCAGAAAGACAAAAAAGGACACCAAATAGCACTGAAGCAGTGAGAATGTTTGGTGAGCATTTTTCCCACCTAGGATTCGTTCAGCTGAATGTGTTGCTTTCAAAGTGAACCCTGACATTTGAAAATGTTTAGTGCATCTCTGACATAGACTCGTGAACATCAGCCTTAATCCTCAACCACCAAACACCAGCCCACATGGAGAGTGGTACATGTTTTGGAAAATTCTCCTGTTAGATAAATCTTGCTCTTTTTCAGGTAGAGTAGTTTGTGTTAGAAAGAAAAAAAAAATACATTTCAGATTAAAGGAGAATAATACAATTGCAAACATACATATTAAATATCTAAAAGCAGCAGTCACTTTTAAAATCAAGAGCAGCAGATTCATACATGAAAGCCTATTTCGAAAACACAGTAAGGAGGAAGCTGACTTGTCTCCACTTGGAGAGTATTCCAGAGCCTTGACACCATCACTGAAAATGCTCACTTTTTAAATACACCGAGTTGATGGCAAGGAGGACAAAGCAGCTATTAAAGCCCAAGCAGGTCAATATAGAAGCAGACAGCCCTTAAAGTAATTACCGTATGTCTGGGACCATTTGGGATAGGGCTAGGCCATTTTTTTTCAGTTCATGTGGGGCAAAAATATTCCCCCCCCCAAAAAAAAACACAGGAGGGGGAATTCTGAGAAATAATAATAATAATATAATAATAATAATAATTTATTATTTATACCCCGCCCATCTGGCTGAGTTTCCCCAATTGAGTATTAAAAACAATACAGCTTTAAAAAATGTTTCCTTAGTTAGATGAGATGGCCACAATTGTTTTCATTTTTATAGATTATCATTATCAATTTAAAAAACACAACCAAACAGCTGTTTGCAGCTGCTGTACAACTCCACAGCCACCCCACTGCATGTTCTGTAGCCTGTAACAGAATTACAATGGGAGTTAAACTACATCACATCATGTCACATAGTGAATTCCATGATAAGTCCGGCCCAGGCTCCAGGAAGCACAGAGCATAGAAACCCTGGTTGGTTATGTGGCTGCTCACAGCAGCTGCACTGGTCTCTACCCACCCCCACCCCCCAAATCTTTCTTTAAGGGGGGATATTTTTTTTAAAAAAGCCCTCAACCACCTTGTCTAACTTGGGTTAGCCAAACACACCCACCCTCAGAATTTATCCTAATCCCACCCCGCAAACCATCAGAAAATCTACCTCCACTTTTTCAGGGATAGAATAGATCCCCACCCCACCCCCAAAAAAAGTGGAGGCAGATTTTCAGGACACCGTGGGTTGTATCTAACATTAGTTTTACTCAGAGTAGAGTATACCCTTTGAAATTCATGGGCATGACTAATTTGGGTCCTTTCATTTCAGTGGATCTTAGTTGGATACAATCCCTTTAGTTCAGAGCTTGAAAGACGAATAAAGACTCTCCTCCCTGAAAGAGAGGGGAGTGGTTGTGGACGGGAGCCCGAACACCGCTCCTAGCAGGGGGCGTTGCCCCCTGCCTCCAGCTCACCTGGCTGGCACTCACGCCCCCCCCCCCGGTGGCCGTCCAACCAGGTGCCATGGGGGGGGGCGTGTCCAGCAGCCTTTATGCTGCAGTGCCAGCCTTTTCCCCGGCCTCATTTCTCTTTGTCGTCCTGTGCGAGTCACCCACCCTCCACTCCCTTTGAGTTAGGGCTTAGGTCATTGGCCTTGCTATGGACCTTAGGTTGGTCGCCCTGGTTGCCCGGGGGGCCTGGTAGGAGTTTTTCTATTTGGCATTAGGCTTTTTGGTTTTTTCGCCTACCTCGTAGCAATCGTCACAACTTTTTGGTGGTATTGGTGGGTAGGTTAGGCATTGGAATAATGTGTTGTGGTGTGTCGAAGTGCTAGGTGTGGCCATCGCCTATGCCTTCAATGTCTAGGGGTATTCCATTAAAGGAATCTGGCGGTCGTGTATTCCGTCCGAAGCCTGCTTGGCGGGAGGCCATGGCACGACCCTCGGTGACATCAGGGGTGAGCCTATAGTTGGATTAGCATCAACAGGTGATGAACCCCTGGTGAATAAACCCACTTGTTTCGCGATCCAATACCTAAGCCAATACCTTTTCATTGCTGTAATCAATAAAGTTGTGGCCTTTTCTAGCCCATTAACCTTATATCACGTGTCCCTGTGTCTTCATTTTACTTCGCGGGGGTCAGGTCCTCGAACCACAATCAATGTTCTCTTAGATTGGTATGGTGTGTTTCATGGGACTGAGTAACAGTCCCGATTAATTTTAGGTGAAAATACTAAAAGTTCCAGATTAATTTGAGAGGAAAAGCTCGAAAGTGCCTATACATTTTTTGAGTATCTGTGTAGTTCATGAGTGGAAATGGAAAGTGGCAAAGTGATACAGTGCTAGTATTAATGATGGAGGGAGATAATGTGCCAAGCTTTCGGAGCAATTTACCAGCAGTGGTAAAGGTGTAGCAGTAGAATGGCTGTGCTGTGTAAACTTCACTTTTACTTTGTGCTTGCTGGGGAAAGTCAACATAGTTTTTGAAAGCAGCCATAAAATTTCGAGTTTCTTCACTGAAACCATGAGTGTTTGATTTTGCATTCCATCTAACCCGATCTATAGAGGTACCTAAATGCATGACGTATGAATGGCATCCTTGGATGAGATATATGGCCATGGGAGTTTCCTATTAAAGCACTCTCTTGCACTCTCATAGCATGTTTTGCCATACTGCATGCAGTGTGGCTGGGAAATGGTCATTCACAATTTTGGGAGGATGGTGGCTGCTATTTCTATTAACTCTGCTGAATCTTTGCTTTTGGTGGATTGTTAAAACAGCTGCACTCCCCTCTGCCTGGTACTCCACTCTGGCTGGTAACATTCGAAATTTTTGCTTGTTCTGTGTACAGTAGTCTGTAAAAACACAAACTCTCACCAGGATTTATCCAAAGTGTCTGGACATGGAATATCCTGTCTCAAGTTTAAAAGTGTAATGATATTAAAGCAATGTTTAAGGCTGCAGTTCTAACTCCACTCAGCTGAGAGTAGAGATGGAAAGACCTGTCCATTTTGATTCTCTCAGTTTCTCCTTTTTCCAATCTTAAATTCAGCTCTCCATATTCCTGCAGCAATCAGCAACTTTAAAAATATTCTCATGAAAATCCATCAGCATTTTAGCGTGACTTTCTCCTAATAAACATATTTTTTTGCTTACAGTTTTGACTCATAGACACATTTTCCCAAGAATTTTTCCTAATGTACGTTGTTTTCACTAAGATAGTCATTTTTAATGCATGCTTTTACCTCATGTATTCACTTTTGTGAACGTTGTTTGTTTGGAGGCCTGCATCACAATATTTGGATAAGTGTGAATTTCAATGGATGGCTACATTTTGGTTCTCATAATTGTTTTACAAAGTGTGAATTCAATAAATTTGTCTTTAAATGGGAACTGAATTGATTTTCTCCCTCATCTTCGCCGGAACCCCACTAAATTCAGTAAGAATCACTTCTTAGTACACATGGCTAGAATTGTAATATAAACCCTTTGGGTCTTACTAGGGTTTGGCCCAGTGAATAAACACTGGGTTGAGGATCATACACAGGCTGGTAAAGGCACCAAGTGAACTTCCATCCATGTTTGTCATCCAGTATAATGTTGGTGTTGGCAACATCTTCACTGGATCCAGATGGCTTCCTAGTTTAATTCAAAGCACTCAGCATGACATTTGAAGCTCAAAATCAGCTCAGTCCATGACACATCAAAGATCACTTTCTATAATATGAACTTATTCATATATTCAGATCTTTCTCCAGGGGCCCAGCCTGTGTGTGGCCTTCCCCATCTGAGACTGAATGGGAAATTCCTTGGGAACAGGCCCTCACAGCGGTGTTTCATCTCTCTCAGCTTTCAGGAGCCAGGCAAAGGTGGTTTTATTTCAGAAGTGTGGGCTGTTTTAAGTTTAATTTCTGGCTAGGTTTTGCTGCTTAGTTAGCTTCAGCTGTGTTAATTGTTTTTTTAAAAAAATTGATAATTTAAAATAAATAATCTGGTTAGCATTTATGTGAACAGGAACTCCTTGTTCATTGAACATAACATAAGGACATAAGAAGAGACCTGCTGTATCAGTCAATGGTCCATCTAGTTCGGCATCCTGTTCTCACAGGGGCTGAGAAGATGCCTGTGGGAAACCAGCAAGCAGGATTTGAACACAACAGCAACAACTGAATTCTCTAGGATTTACTTCTGATTAGGCAGGGCTGCGATTACAGCCTTAATTTTAAACTGTATGGCAAGTCATTCATGCTGGCTGGGCTACCAGTAAAACAATTTGAGCCTGCAAACAGGTAACTTTTAGTTCCAAGGAACAATTCCCCTCAGAAGCCCTAAAAGTGCTTTGCTGCAGTTGAATTTTGTAACAAAACAAAACATGGGAGGACAGTGATGCTGTGTGTGGATTCCAATATATAAGGGAAGGGAGGACATCAATTCTGGATAAAAGGGCTAGTGTACAAGCAACTGTGTAGACCAGGCATAGGCAAACTTGGCCTTTCAGATGTTTTGGGACTACAACTCCCATCATCCCTAGCTAACAGGACCAGTGGTGAGGGATGATGGGAGTTGTAGTCCCAAAACATCTGTAGGGCCGAGTTTGCCTATGCCTGGTGTAGACCTACATACAGGATAAAAATGCTATGACACATGAAAACAGTGACACTGAGGGAAAGAGAGGAAGTTCCAGGCGCAAGAACATTGTGTTCTTGTGTGTGTATGTGTGTCACAGGATATCCTTTGATCAGCTGGAATTCCCGTCACCCATAATCCAACTATGTCTCTTACCAGGCATATTCCTGGTACAGTGGTACCTCTGGTTACGGATGGGATCCGTTCTGGAGGCCCGGCTGTATCCCGAAAAGTCTGTAACTGGAGGCACCCTTCTGCGTACGCACACAGCGCGATTGAGCGCTTCTGCGCATGCGTGCTGCACGCAGAGCACTTCTGTGCATGCACGCGTGGCAAAGCCCAGAAGTATACACTTCTGGGTTGGCTGCGTTCGCAACCCGAAGTTTATGTATCCAGAGGGATACGTAAGCAGAAATACGACTGTATTAGCAATAGCTACAGTGTCATTGTGATATTCTAGGTAGTTTTTGTCTGTTGCAAGAGTTATTGGTGTGTAGAAACAGCAAAGGAAGGTCAGATCAGGACAGATAAAACTTCTTTTTTAAAATGAAACCAAGAAGCTTTGTAACATCCACATCTGCTGCGGCTGCTATCAACGAAGAACCCCAGGGAGCTTTCAAACTCTGCAATTTTCAGAGGACATCTCTTTCATGCTGGTTTTCCAGTCGATGGGTCCCACTCTTCCTCTCTCGGTTGCTCGTTCTTCCTCCATTCCTTCCTCTTTCTTGTGCAATTAAAATCTCCAGGCACTTCCATGGTTTATTGGGATGCAGAGGAGGAATTGGGAAAGCGCTGGATGTTTTTCTAAGTGATTCCATATGGTCCTCCACTGCTAGCAGAAGCTTACAGTTTGCTTCCAGTTCCCTCCGGTGTGCATTTACTTTTGTAGACAACGAAAGATCCAGTTATTTTTCCCATAAAGATTAGATTGGCAGAAAAGAAGACATTTTGCCTGCAAGAGCCTTAGCGCAGGCCAGAACGAGGAACACCCAGCTGCCTGGCTCAGACTCCTCTCTAAGTGTATCCGCTCCAGGGGAATAAAGAGAAAGATTTATACCCATGAATAGTTCTTCAGGATACTTGCCAGGCACAGTAGAAATACTCGGCTAGCTTCTCTGCACAAACCCTGCCATGTTTTGTTACTGTCAGAAGGGCATAGGCTTATGGGATGATGCAGGATACCAGAGGAGGAGCAGAGATCAGCTTTGGACATCAAGTCCATGGACACTTAGGCACAGCAGTTTAATATAGAGGTATGCACAGCATAGGGACGTGGGTGGTGCTGTGGGTTAAACCACAGAGCCTAGGACTTGCTGATCAGAAGGTCGGTGGTTCGAATCCCCACAACAGGGTGAGCTCTCGTTGCTCGGTCCCTGCTCCTGCCAACCTAGCAGTTCGAAAGCACGTCAAAGTGCAAGTAGATAAATAGGTACCGCTCCGGTGGGAAGGCAAACAGCTTTCCGTGCGCTGCTCTGGTTCGCCAGAAGCGGCTTAGTCATGCTGGCCACATGACCCGGAAGCTGTACGCCGGCTCCCTCGGCCAATAAAGCGAGATGAGCGCTGCAACCCCAGAGTCGGTCACGACTGGACTTAATGGTCAGGGTTCCCTTTACCTTTACCTTTATGCACAGCATCCACATGGCATTGCCCTCATCAAGTATTTTCTTATTTAATCCAGATTTGCCATTTCTGCAGAAAATTGTATAAGTAAAAAGAACACATAGAAATGGTAAAGCCAGCCTCCCAACTAAACTTGGATAGTGTAACAGTGGTTCTAAACCAGACCAAAGGAATGAAGTTTTGGCAGAAAAGTGCTTCGCGGAAGCCCAGTGAGGCCCTGATAGATGTCCGTGAATTTGATAGCAACATGCTTAACTCACGCCATGTCTTATGTGTTATCTGGGAATCAAAGGGAAAAGAAGTGAAAGGTGTGGGGGAAAGTGATTTTGCTACTCTGCTTTTTACTAGTCAAAAAATATAGCTTGTATTTAGCAGCACCAACCATTTTCGAGGTGCAAATAGTCACAAATGTATACCATTAGGCTGAAAGCTTTTGGCAAAAGTGGTGATGGGCAGTCTATGGTAAAGGAAAGGTGCTATGCATCCTATCACCATATGTTCCAGTGTTTAACCTTTTCACCAAACACAGTTCCTAGAGTTGAAATTTGATTCAAACGAAGCCTTCCTTGGCAGTGGGATAGTTTTGCCTATTGCTACCACAATGAAGAGGGATGCGGGTGGCGCTCTGGATTAAACCACAGAGCCTAGGACTTGCCAATCAGAAGGTCTGTGGTTTGAATCCCCGTGCCGGGGTGAGCTCCCGTTGCTCAGTCCCTGCTCCTGCCAACCTAGCAGTTCGAAAGCACACCAGTGTAAGTAGATAAATAGGTACCACTCTGGCGGGAAGGTAAACGGCGTTTCCATACGCTGCTCTGGTTCACCAGAAGCGGATTAGTCATGCTGGCCACATGACCCGGAAGCTGTACGCCGGTTCCCTCGGCCAATAAAGCGAGATGAGCGCCACAACCCCAGAGTCAGTCACGACTGGACCTAATGGTCAGGGGTCCCTTTACCTTTACTTACCACAATGAAAGGACATGCACAACTTGAATGCGGTCCCATTTGACATACATTTAAAAATCAACAATGACAAGACAATTGCTATGGGTTATTGTTGATGCGCCCCATTCCCCCCATTTGCCTTGTTTTTGCTGCTGACTTTTGTGGAATAAATGGACCTGCTGATGTGTGACAACACAAGCCCTACTAACAAGGGCTAGCAGTGAGGCAAGATGCTTATTACAAAAAGGACAGATGAACAGTGATTTATGATTTGGTTCCATTGAAATGCCTTGGAGCTATATATTTTCCAATAGACACTAGCCTGCGGGTCTCTGCAGAAACCGTACAATCATCTGTGAAAAGATGACTCAGATCCCTGGGCTCTGAAAGTCTGGGGAGCAAACTGCTGCATGCCTTTCACACTCTTTTCACATAGCATGCATTCTGCTTTGTGCCTTTCCAAATGTGTTTGCTGGTGGTGTTGACAGTGACACTGTTCAGTTCCAAGAGATTCCATCTCATGCTAGGGACCTTAACAGTGCAATCCTGTACATGTTTACTCAGAAGTAAGCCCCAATTAGTCCAAAGGGACTTACTTCCAGGTAAGCAGGAATATGATTGCAGCTTAAATCCAGTAGTGCTGCCTCTACGTCTCTATGATTGGCGCAAAGGGGAGTGCATAACTATCATAATTTTTAGTGGAGGGGTTTTGTGTTTTTTTTGAAGTGCCTTGACTATTGCATAAGGGCAGACAGAACTGAAATTCGAGTTTTCCACATGGATGTGCAAGGAATTTGTTATCTTGAAAAACAACACTATAATGAAGTCTGTTTTGAGGAAGGGTTTATTTAGTGAAGGCAGATGTTGTAGGGCAAGGAAGCAGTACTGAGGAAAGTATAAAAGGGTGCGTCATTGAGGTGAACAAAGGGTGACCATAATGCATTAGGGTTTTTTTGTTTTTTACAAAGGGGATTAAGGGAAAGATGGAATTGAAATGTAGTTTGGAGCAGAACAGCAGGAAGTCTTTCAATATGAAGACTAGGGGTCTTATTGATGCATAAAATTAAGGAAACTAGTACATAGGTTTTGGTAATGTTATTGTGGTGATACAAAACTAGACAAGTTGTTTTCATGGGGAAAGATTTTCTTTAGCATTGCAAAAATTGGTTCAAACCAACAAACAAGGAGACAATAATTGTCCGGCTGGTCTAGTTCTCTCATTTGAGACATCTCAGATTTCACACAGTGCCTCTGTATCAAATTCGCACCCTGTTTCAAGGGTCTTTCGGAAAGGTTTTCAAGCTCTTGACAAGGGAGCGCTTGAATCCCACAAGAGGACTGTGTGGCATCAGAAAATTATGGTTTGGGTCAACCTTAACTTAGTTGAAGAAAAGTGAGGCAACAAGAGGTAAGGAAAGCAAATGGCTAGTCAGGAAGAGAAATGACCAAGGCACAGACAAGAAATTTGGGACTGAATGACAGGTTTTGAATATGGTAGTCAGGAACATGTGAGTAGGATTGGGCAACAGCCTACAGATGATATTCTGAATTGTGTGTACACAGGATTTCTATGAAGCTGTCTTAAAAGTGCTGGGAGATGAAGATAACAATGACCATGAAGAAGCAAAGCTCAAGGAAGGATTGAATGAGATCCCAGAAATCTACAAACTACACCAAGAAATACTGGAAGAGCTGGAAGAAAAAGTTCTCAATTGGTAAGTGATTTAGCAAGGCCTTTATACCATCTCAGGATGGCATCCATTTCCCGACATCCTGAAATCTTTAGGAAAACCAAGCACCTATTTCTTTTGAATAGAGGAAGAATCAAAAGTAACTGAATGTGAGACAACTTGCCTCTGTAATGGCCTCACCCTGAATGCTAAGAGGCTATCCTCCACCCTGAGATTTTACATTATATCTGTTACAAGAACATGGTAGCATGATCTGTAAGAACTCCAGATGCTATGCACTCAGGCTACTGAATGACCTCATTTTCAATAGATTCCAGATATGTTTCCTCTACCATTGTTAACGTACATTTTGCTGGAAGGTTGGGATCCCAATAACAAGATAGTAAGTCACAGATACCATCTGCAGTATTTGTGTAAGTGAAAAGAGATGTGCAAAAGCCACACTGAGCCTGAATGGATAGGGTGGGACATCAACATTTTAAATATATAGAACCTATTTATTTGCCATCAAGACAAATAATAGCCCATCAACCATATATTGTGCTTGTGGGACGTTTGACAAAATCCTTGTTTTCACAGTCCTAGGCCAGCTCCCCAAACAGGAGGTTTGTTGAGGTTCTGCTGGGACACCAGATGTGGCCAGTGGATTGTCTTCAGATAGGTGTGTTGCATCATGTGTGGACCTGGAGTATTAAAAAGGCCTGTTCTTCACAAAGCAGCTCAGGGCTGATAAATGGGAATGGCTGTGGGCAGCATCCAGTAGAGGTGGGAAAGATCCAAACCAAAGACCCCCCCCCCCCGGCTGTTTCCCACAGTGGCTAATATGGCTTCCTTGGAAAGCAAAGAATAGGAGATGAGGGCAACAGCACCCTCCTGCTCATGTTACCCAGCAACTGGCAGTTAGAGACATATTGCTTTCAGTTCTGGAGATAGGGTATACAGTCACCATGACTAGTAGCCAATGACAGCCTTATCCTCCATGAAAAACAACAACAACAACACTCAAGATGGCAGCCACATCTTGTGGCAGTGAATTCCATGTGTGTGTGTTCCTTTTGTCTGCACACTAGTCTTCCACCATGCGACATCACTGGATGACCCTGGGTTCTAGCGTGATGAGAGAGGGAGAAAAACACCTCCCGGTCCACTGTCTCCACACCATGCATAATCTTCATATGCCTGTATCACAGGCATAGGCAAACTCTGGCCCACCAGATGTTTGGGACTACAATTCTCATCATCCCTAGCAAACAGGACCAGTGGTCAGGGATGATGGGAGTTGTAGTCCCAAACATCTGGAGGGCCGGAGTTTGCCTATGCCTGCTCTATCATGACCTCTCTTACTTCCCTGTTTCCTAAATGAAAAAGCCCCAAATGTCGTAACCTTTTCATTTGTTTGTTTGTTTGTTTATCCTGATGTGGCTTTAGGGAAGATCACCAGAAAGTGGCTGACATTTTCCTCTCCAGGGAATCAAGGTTCATTCACCACACGGCTTACATTATGCAGTTTGATAGGAATTTGGCTTTGCTGGATGAAGCCCGCCTTAAAACTTCCCAGCTGGATACCGTCGTTCGGGAATTTGAGGTAAGGGCCTTTACGACTGCCCTGTAGTTCTCTTTATCACTCTCTCCTTCCTTCCTTGTGTGCCCTCCCTTCAGAGCTCAGAAAGGGTCATGTAGGGGGGTGTTAATGATGACTCAGTTCAGGGATAGCTTTGGAGGAGGGTTAAGTCAGGAGGAGTACCTATTAGATCCACATGCACACCTTCAAGTGAGAAGAATTGGGGTTGCTTGTGCACTTATGTATGAAACGCAAGGGCTGCTATAATAAAACAACAACAACAATGAATGTGTGATCATCCATTCTCACATAACTGTGGGCAGCCATGGGAAATGGAAGCAGCAAGAATTATAGGTCAGGGATTGTCTTGTTACTGAGCACTCCATACCTGACACCAAATGTATGGGAACTAAGTAATTCCTTCATCCTCTGTCCTGCACATTACTGCAACCTGGCCTTTGCTAACTTGCCAACAGTCTCAGAGGTTTTCTTTCCAGCCGCCACAGGGAAAACCATAGGGCTAGTGTGCTCATGCTCAGTGTAGAAGGAATTTAGAAACCCTGAACGGGACTAATGCAAACTTTGTCCCTCTCTTCTGCTTCCTGCCACAGTGACACTTCTTCTTCTGGTGGCGATGCACACAATGTCAGCCTTAATATATATCCATTTCTCCATTTGTAAAGGGTAGGGGAGGAGAGGTAGTAATATTTACTTATCTGACAGAAAAGGTTACGAGGATAAATTGGCTGCTGTATTTTTAATGTGGCTTGGGCTGTCAGGCCCTTGAGATATGGATTATGTCTCCCTCTGCAGCACATCTGAAATATTAATAATGATAATTCATTAAAATGGCCGTTTGTCAACATTTGCCTGTGGATATTTCACTGTCTGAACCCTTGAGGCCAAAAATATAAAAATGGAGTCTAAGAATGCTGCTCTGAAGGCTTTGATCGGAAAGGCAGACTTCTAATTGCAATAATTGTTTTTGGGGGCTTATCTCAAACTTGGTTATCCTGTGGGCTGTACTTCCTTGTTGCCCAGGTGTTCAATGTACTAGAGTCAAAAACTGCTTGTCTCAAAGGCAATGACAGTATTCTCACCAGCAGGGATATATTCACAGAACCCATCTCTGTGTGTTTGATATTCAGAGCATATTCATACCACAGACTTTATCTGGTTTAATACTTACTCTCTTTCCCCAGAGAACCTTGTAAGCTATAATTTTGTGAGGGGGTAAAGTGGAAGAAACTGAGAACTCTCTGTTAGAATAAAGACAGGAAGGAGGTTTAGATGTGCTAACAGCACCTGGCTTAGTTCTGCTCCTTCAGGGGCTGCATATTCATTGACTGTGAGAAGACTATGGGATTCTACACTTACAGCAACATATGGGGTTGGTTCATCTGAAAGCCTTCTAGACATAGATTCTTATTTGAAAACACATTTTCTAAGGTAATATTTGCAGGGCAGAGAATATGTGTTCCAAAACACTTCCATCCCATTAAGTCTGTCTGCCTTGACTATAACAGAGAATTGTCAGTCCGTTCACCAGCAGTGGGGAACGTCTGACCCATGGGCCTCATTGGGGCTGCCAGGCCTCCCCATTTGGCCTAGGACATGGTTTGGCTCATCATGTCCATCATCTAGTATCATATGGTGCCAATTTCAATTTGAGGAATCCATCTTCCTTTACAGCTGTGGCTGCATTCAAGGGAGACTTACAAAGGACGCATTGGGAGCATATATAGAGTTCTTCCCAGAAGTTTAAATCACCTGATGTGATTTAAATCATATGACATTAGCTGACTGACAGGTGCATGGCTCTCTGTCTCCACACTTCACTAACTAAAATTCAAAGGATTTTTTGGTGGAAACCAGAACAGTTAGAATGGTATAAATCCTGAATAAATTTGTAGTGTAGATACCAGAGCTTAGATCAGGATTGATGTAGTTATCATTTTGGAAACCCTAATGCTGGTAGCAGGTGCAACTTATGACCCTGAATAGGGGCCAAATTCAGGGAGCTGCTCTCCTTTAGTAGTAGGGTCTTTGTTTTTGTTCTTCCTTTTCTTGTCACCAGCCAAAAGTAACACATTTCCTTCAGCAACCAATCCACTGCCATTTTCTGGCCTCAGAATACCCTAGATACAGCAGCATTCTGGGGCACTGTGGGAGGAAAATGGCTGCCACCACAAAAAGATAGCAGCAGCAGCCATTTTTTTTTAGCAGCAGCCATTTTCCTCACTACCACCACCATGCTCCCGAAGAATGTTGTGTTTGGGGCATGCTGAGATCCAGAAAACTAATGTGGGGGCGCTCTCTCTCTCTCTTTTTAAAAAAGTTCAATTTTTAATGTCCCCATAGGCAGCAATGGAAAAATAGGGGGAAAGGTAAAAATAAAAAAGGAAGATTTAACTGTTTCTGCGATCAACCCCCCAATTTTCACCACATACATTTTTTGGGGGTGGGGAGAGATTTGATCTTAGCCCCAGTAATACACTCTCAGATTCTGCCTTCCCTAATTCTGATATGTATGTCTAAACTGTCCTCCCAGTTCACCAATTCAGAGATAAATTAGTGCCTGACCCTATACCCAGAAAGGTCCCGAATCTCTTTGAGTTTATGCTTGGCAGTTGAATGTGCTCTATTCCCTTGGGACTAATGCAGAGTCTTGCCTTAATCCTGCTCTTCTTGTCTGGCACATAAATCAGTACAGCTCTTCTGAAGATGCCTTTGGTGTGTTTCAGATCAATGGTTCTTACTCTGCCCTTTCCCCATCTCCCTCGCAATGCCCCAGGAAGCAGGGTCAGAATGTATTTCACAGGAACGTCATAGACCCTACTATTAAGTAAGGGATAAAAGTTGCCGTGTTAATGCTTTTATCTCAGCTTGGTGTGTTGCCCCTCAGTTCCGCTACAATTGGAGTTAATGGGATTTTTATTGGAGTCGTAAATCTGAACTCAGAAGCTTCCTGTGGGTTTGGGTTTTGCTTCGCGTTTTTGTATCCTTGATCTTCTCCCCACTCACAACACTATCCAAATAGGAATAACACTCAGTAACTTCGTTTAAAGGGATGGTGATGGAAGAAAGGCAAATCTCTCCTGTACAGTGGTACCTCGGGTTACAAGCACCTCAGGTTACAAACACTTTGGGTTACAGACTCTGCTTAACCTCGGGTTAAGAACTTTGCCCCAGGATGAGAACAGAAATGGCACGGCGGCAGTGGGAGGCCCCATTAGCTAAAGTGGTACCTCAGGTTAAGAACAGTTTCAGGTTAAGAACGGACCTCCAGAACAAATTAAGTTTGTAACCAGAGGTACCACTGTATCACTTTTGAAACTGATCCTGATCCTGTTCAGATATTTGTGTGTGTACAAAGTTGGAAATGTTTGAATATGGGGGTGCCAAAGGCTTGGTCAGTAAAAAGGGTTGCCTACAGCATCTTTAGTAATTAGGGTGCCTCCATATGGCAGGTTTTTTGGGGACTTGGTGCTGCTCACGCATGGAAGTTTTGCATAGCATCCACAACGTCATCAAAATGACACCCCCTTTCCCCCTTCTTTTCCTCCGTATTTGCCATTTCCACTGAAAATTTGACTGGGGGGGGGGGAGAAATCTGCAAAACTTGCAAATATGGATGAAATGAGGTGGGGGGAAATATGGAGTGACATTTTGATGAGGACAGCATTGTGTGCATGCTGAGAAGATCCTCCATGCACGAACAGCACCGAGTCGACAATAGACAGCTGTGTTGAAGCGGCCATCACTGCATGATGATGGTGAGGATCAGAAACTGAACAGACGCCGCTTCCCCTTTCACCGCAAATCCATGACAAGAAAAGCAGCAGCAGCAGGTGGAAATCTCAGGGAAGGACTGCAGCTCAGTGGTGGAGCATCTGCTATGCCTGCAGAATGTCCCAGCTTCAGTCCCCAGCATCTCCAGGTAGGACTGAGACAAAGTCCTGCCTGAAGTTCTGGCGAGCCACTGCCATTTACTATAGACAATACTGACTTTAATAATAATAATAATAATAATAATAATTTATTACTTTATTACTTATACCCTGCCCATCTGGCTGGGTTTCCCCAGTCACTCTGGGCGGCTTCCAACAGGAGATTAAAAATACATTAAAACATCAGTCATTAAAAACTTCCCTAAACAGGGCTGCCTTCAGATGTATTTTAAAAGTAAGATAGTTGCTTATTTCCTTGGCATCTGATGGGAGGGCGTTCCACAGGGCGGGTGCCACTACCGAGAAGGCCCTCTGCCTTGTTCCTTGTAACTTTGCTTCTCACAGTGAGGGAACCGCCAGAAGGCCCTCTGCGCTGTAACTTAGCGTCCGGGCAGAACGATGGGGGCGCAGACGCGCCTTCAGATGAATCAGTGGTCTCATTTCAGTATAAGGCGGCTTTTGAAGGTTCCTAATGCAAACTCCCTGGGTTTCTCCTTCATTTTCTTTGTTGAAGCTGCTATGGAAACTTAGGTGGAAAGTAGCAAATGGATGAGACAGTAAGTTGTGGCAACGACGTCCCATCAGAGACATGGCTATTCATTTTTAATGGCTCCAGGGCCGGCCAAGGCAGCCTGGATTGTCGCAACCTGTTTCATAGTTCATCCATGCCAGATGACCCTTGTTAACTTTTGACTGAAGTTTGTTCTCAGACTTGGAAACAGGAGGAGGAGGAGTCGCAGTAACAAGATGCTTATTTCTACGTTACTTGTTTGTTTCCCTGTCGAGATATTTCCATTCCGTTTTCAAGGCATGAGACTTTACAAAACAACCCACAACGTAGCGAGACGAGTACAATTAAAGAACACTGAGGATCCAAAAACACACAAACTTAACCCTAAGATAATAAACACATGACCAAAATTAAATGTAGAAAAACAATACAGAGAGCCAGAACAAACATCTAATAATTTAAGCAGCGGCAGGGATCAAAGGCTTGTTGAAAAACGATTCAACTGCTGGTGGAACCTAAGTACACAGAGAAAGAGCTAATCCAGGCTCTTGGAGCAGTGAGTGCTGCCCTCACAGAAAAAGCCCTCTCATATATTACCATGAGTGATAGATGCATGTGTTGCATCAATGATTGGGCAACTGTAACAGGCTGCTGGAAGCTTCAGTCAGTGCAGAATCATGTGACCCCATTGTTGTACCTGCTGCACTAACTGTTGGTTCAGCTCTAAGTGCAATTTAAGTTGCTCGTTGTTAGCTTCATAGCCGTGGATTGCTTGGGACTAAGCCACTTGTGGGACCACCTCCTCCTATATGAATCTGCCCATATGTAGAGCTCTTGAGCATATCGCTGCTTTCCGATGTATTATTTGTTTCTTTTTCTACGAAAAACATTTTCAAAATAGTTTTCAAAAAAGAAGATAAATTACATTAGAAAAAATAGGAGCAGAAACAGTGCTCCCCCCCCCTCCCGAGACAATAAGATAATTCAAATATGGCACTTGACATCAGTTTTGAGTCTCTGCTAGTGATAACTTACACAACTCCCCTCACCTTGACTCAGCTCTGTGACAAAATACTTTCTACTAATTGAACCATGCGATGGCAAGCCTAGTTTTCCCCCCAGACAAGACTGTGTATACTTTTTCATGCAGTTGGTTATATTCAGAGCTGCTGTTTGGGGGAAATGAAACAATTTTCATTTGCTAATACATCTTAAAACTTCTGCCAGAAATTCTGTATTAAAAGGAAAAGAGCAGCCTGCTTTCTGCTCTGTGTTTACCTCGGTAATCCCTGCCTGCTTTTCCAAAGGAAAGTGGTCCTTTCACTTTTTAATACCATTTGTGAGCATGTCACAATAGAGAAGAACAGTGTTGAGGTCAATGGGCCATATCTCGCCAGATGTGTCAAATAGTCATGAAGGCACATCTATTTTCTCTGCTAGCCCTATGATTAGCTACTGAGCTCATGTCAGACCCCCACTGTATACTCATGACCTTTTAGCCCAAGTGAAGAGACACTTGCCCTGTGGATTGCGCACAGCACTGATGTCAACTTCTTCTGGGAAAGTTCTTGGATTTTATATTAGCCTTGAGATACTCATGCATTATAAATATCAAGCTGCTTGTGGCAGGAACCCTCCAGCTGGCTCCAGTCAACCAGCTGTAGCCACAAAAATATACAAGGGTCACTTGAAATCTGTAGTCGCATGGAGTCTGAATTCTGAAGTCTATTTTGACTATCGACCAAAATATAAATAATCATGAAAAATTAATATTGGGTTTTAGTTTCATTTTGAAACATTGTGGACAAAAGGTCAGCTCCTGGAGACTACCTGGGCACATCTTCTCTCTGACAGCGCTTTAAATGTCTCTCTTGCCAGTCATGTGAACCTGGATGGATGACTGATTATTTTCTGATTGTGGATGTCTGAGCTCTGACCTTCACCCTTCTTATTTTCCTTCTCTTGAGGACAGCAGTTTCGTGGTGGGAGTCCCTTGAATGTGAAACATCAGCTCTTGAAAGTGGTGCAGCGCATATTCCAGTACCATGTGCTCCTCACAGGTAAGCAAGATATAAAACATGCCACTCCCATGATAGGAGGCTCCTCCTTTTGCCTGCTTTGTTCCTAGCTTAGAGTCATTCTCAGGCATTATCGCCCTTGAAAGTTAACCTAGAGCTTATCCGCACGTCCTCTTGTCCCACTGTCTTCCTCCAGGGAAAACCGCTTTTTAGTGCTCAGTCGGTGCAAATAACAATTTGGATTTTCCACAAAACATTGACAGAGCAATACTAATGAATCTGAAAAGGCAGAAGCAGAATGAATTAGAGCAGGAATCCCATACACTCTGAGAGAATCCCAGTAACTTGTGACTCATAGCACACTTGACTTAAACATTTCAACCTTTTGTTTTCAATGTTATCGTGGATTTCTCTCAGTGACAGCAACTCCACTGAAAAATGGAGTGGAGAGTCTGTAGCTCTGTGGCAGAGAACATACTTTCCAACACGTAAGATTATTGTCTTCTCCACTTTAAAAGGCCTCGGGTTGCAGGAGTGTGAGGATAGTCTTTCTCCTGAGATGTTGTAGAGTTTATGCCAATCAGAAAATACTGTATTAAACTCTATATCCCTTCCTTCTCAGACAAATGTAGGGGCAGCCAAAATGCATTGGAAGGAAACAGAGTGTGGTAGCTGATCTCATCCCCAATGGACTCTGAGAACAGACCTTGTGCACATGGGCTAGGCTCTGTATACAAGATCAGAAGCCACTTGCTTATGCATAGGATCTGTTCCCAAAGTCTACTAAACACATGTATGTCAGGAACAAGGCCTGATCCTATGCTTCCGCTCCTCCCCATGAATGTTCAGCATCCCTTGTTTTGTGTCAAGCTGTATTTGTAACCCCAATGTTTCTGCCTGCCAAATGTTACCTTCATTATCACTGCTGGAAGCCTGGAAGCCACCAGGAGAGCAGAAAAGAATAGAAAAGTGAAAAGCCTGGCAACCACATCCCAAAGCAAAGCATGTTAGATGAGTCCACAGGAATTCCAGCTATGGAGCATTTCAGGCATAAAGATGGGCAGGTGGCGGGGGTGGCCCATGTCTTTTGGTGGAGAGTGACATACGATGAAGTTTGCGGGGGCCGGGCAATGGGAAGAAATCCCACCCATATTCAGCAAGTGGTAAAAAAAGCTTCAGAACATATTAGAAAGAACTGAAATCAATGGACTAGAACAAAGGGAACTTCCCGAAGAGAACTTCACAGCACTGATTAGAAGTACTTTCATCTTGGTCCAAGAACATTGATCATAAGTCCAAAGAAATGCCGTCTTCCCAGTGGTTCCTGTTTTTTGTGGGTTTTTTTTTTTTTTGCAAGAACAGCAGCACAAGTGACTACCAGATGCCAATGCGTGATTTTGCTGGGTGATTTGGTTTCCTCCACAGATGCTAAGCAAGGGGGCGTTAGTTCACTACAACTATCTTAATAGGTCCATGCATCTGTTTCGTACATTAGACAGATTTGTTTGCTGTAAAATTATGTTGTAAGCCAGCCAGAGTGGCTGGGGAAACCCAGCCAGATGGGCAGGGTATAAATAATAAAATTAGTAATAGTAGTAGTGAGATGACTTTGGTGTATTCACATATAGCAGGGGTGGTTAAACTGTGACCCTCCAACGGTTGCTGGACCAGAACTCTCATCATTATCAGTCAGTGCTAGGGCTGATGGGAAATAGGGTCCAATGAGAGCCACTGGCTAGCCACCCCTGGCATATAGCATGCCTGTAAACAGCTTGCCTGCTGTATAACAAGCCCTGTGAATGTCACACTCCCATTAACTACCAGATACTATAAGATGTCTTCCTGATCTGAGCACCAGTACAGCTTACATGCACAGGTCTGACACTGGGTGTTAACAAGGTTTTCCTTTGTCTGCACTGATCTAAAAAAAAGGATCATTCTTTGGGGACTAGTTCAATGTTACGTTGCCCTGTCCAACTTTAATTCAACTACAATGAGAAGTTTTCTGTCAATTTCATTTGCTAGGAAAAGGGAGGGGAAAGGTTTTCAGGTAGCAAGAAATGCAGATACTCTGGAGTGCATGTGCTCTGTAAGTGGGAAGACTGTTAGTTGGTTGATCCCTAGTCAACTTTCCAGAGAACATAACAATGACCCCAAATGACCTCAAAAATCATTGACTTAGAACCACTCATGGAACTGTACTGCTGGAGGGAGAGGTGGCTGATATTTGCTGCTTGCTCCTTTCCCCTGTAGCTCTCTCTGCTCTCTGAAAAGCTGCTGAAGAGTTCTTTGAGATCCTCAAGTGTAGGAGATGGTATGGGGACTGCAGTGAAAAAGAGACAAAAATTCCCTCCCCTCCTCCTTCTGGTGGGAACCTCAGCTGGATTGTAGTTCCTTCTGTGACTCTGGATCCAACCTGCTGCCCTTGCTCCTGTCAAGCAAATGTCTTGAACTCTGCAGTTGTTTGGATCCACACCTTCCTCATCTGTACAATCTGCTATTGATCCTTTTGCCCCATTTACTTTAAGCATGTGTAACTGGCTAGTGGCTTGCAGCCACATTCTCTTGCTTTAATTCTCTTTTTCCAAGTAGGGAGATGAATGTTTGTTTGCTGAAAAGGGCTCAGAGGACCCCTTTCCCCCACTTAAAGGACTGTTGCATCTCCTCCTGACAGGGGCCCATCATTCCAGCCTTGTTGCTCTCATTCGTATTACCAAACAAGCGCAATAAAATTCATTGCAGGATACACTTAGGATGACCAGCCAAAGCACTACAGCTGCAGTGCTTCTGCCTTCCCATACACATTTGGGAAAAATTACTGTAGACCACAATGATTCATCCGGCAGGGATAAGCAATGCCTCAAGTCCCCAGCGACAGCTTTTGCGTATAGCCTACACAGATATTGCAAAGTGGTGATTGCAACAGCTCTTCCCTTAGTCCAGGGAGATCCAGAAATAACAGATTCCCTCATCTTCTTGTATAAACTTCTATCAGTAATGCAACTCGTATTCATTAATTCAGCGCAGTTGTAATCTGTATCAAGTCACATGCAGTCAAGAATTAAATATTGCTTTACTCAGTTAAACATAATTTCTCAATTTGGAATAAGTTTGTGTTTATCTATTTTTAATCCTTCATAGGAGTATCCACTGTAACTAAACTAGAATATAATTAATCCGGGGGCGGGGGAGCGTCAGCGGTGGGAAATTGTTCCATTATCTTAGGCAGTTTGGAATTTTGCAATTAAAAATCCCATTCTTTTGACTCTTACCCTAGCACTGGCATCTTCTTGAATGAACTGAAACTTCCAACCTTCTTATGTATAGGGAAATGATGCATGTCCTCATGCATTCTGTTTCTCCACTACTTCAAAGAGCATCTCATTCCATGTGATACTGTCCATCCACTTAGATCAGCTGAAGAACCCTTTTCGTATTTCCCGCTGCTTTCTGAAGTGCAATGGGGCCATCTTTGTTATGGAACATAGGATGCAGAACTTCTCTGCCTAGGGAAATCTGCCAGGCCCCCTCTTTGATAGCCTTTTGCCTGGGAACAGAAAACTGAGGTCTACAAGTGGTTGAAATATGGGGTAGGAGACCATAGTGGTCACTGAGTTGGACAGCTTTCAGAGAGGATTGGAGGAATTCGTGGAGAAGGCTGCCAATGGCTGCTATGAAGGCTATGTTGTGCTTCTAACAACTTCTGAAGACTAGTTACTGGAAACAACAGAAGGGGAGAGCACTCATATGCTTGGAACCTGCTTGAGGTTTCCCATGGGCATCTTGGTTGCTACTGTGAGAACAGGTTGCTGGATTGGATGGAGCATTAGCCTGACCCAACAGGCTCTTCTTATGTTCCCAGAACACGTCTAAGCTGCAAACCTGATCTTAAACCTAAGGTTTAGTGTGGTTTACAATCCTGTATATGTTAACTCGGAGGTAGATCCTACTATGTTCCTTAGGCTTAGTCTCAGGTTAATGTGCAATGGATTGCAGCCTGAGGCTGGCTGCCTGAGGCTGGCTGCCTTCAGCGCGACAGAATCCGTTCCACCAGTCTGAGATCTGGGCTGAAAACCCACCTAGATTAAGGGTTTAGTGTTTAGAGTGGATCAAAAGGAATTTATTTGAGACTTACTACCTGCTTTATATCTGATTCCCCACAGATTACTTGAATAACCTTTGTCCTGATTCTGCTGAGTATGAAGAAACACAAGGTAATTCAGAATTTAAAAAATGATAATAATAACTATTTATTTTGCCTAATAAATAGCTAGTGTCTCTACTTGTCCAGGAAGAAGTCTGTGAACAAACAACATCACTGTACTCAGATCTCAGCTTGATTTTAAGATAAATAAACCTCTCTTGTTCATGTCATTTGGGGCCACTCACTCCTCAAAACATGTACTGTTCTATTATTTTTAAGTTCCTTGTGATCTCAAAATAGGTCATATTAGATATTTAGCATGAACAATGTATGTGATGACCAAATACTTAACATGAAACAATTTCACTATCTGAAACTTTGATCGTGAGTAGTGACAACACTTTGAATTGTCAGGCTGCCATCTTATATACACTTAAGTGTGAATAAGTCCCCATGTGCTCAATGGGGCTTATTTGTCTGTATATGTGTATAGGCTTGCATTGCAAATGGCCCTCATAATAATTTATTATTATTTGTTAAATTTATTAGTCGCTTTTTCTTGCTGCAGGCAACTCAATGCGACTTTTCAAAGCAACTTTGAAAAGCAGTTGGTTTTATATTCATGGTCAAGAACTGGTTGTTAGTACGCAGTTTGATTTATATGGAAAACTGAATCCATGAAAGGGGTTTTACTGTGCAGTGTTCTCATTTGAAGCATTCTTAATGCCTTGCAACCAAAGTGTATATGTTTTGTCTTCTGGATTTGTGCAAAGTATAGCCAGTTACATATGCCAGATTGTGGCCAGATCCAAAACCTAGAGGGTTCCAAAATGCGTTGTTTGAGCAGAGGCAAACACAATATTCTGATATATATATATATATATATATATATATATATATATATATATATACCACCAAGGTCTGAACTCTACCATTGCATCATTGCATTTGTTCACTAACTCACATTTATTCAAGAAGCAGTTTAGTCATGCTGGCCACATGACCCGGAAAGCTGTCTGTGGACAAATGCCAGCTCCCTTGGCCAGAAAAGCAAGATCCCATAGATCCCTTTGACTGGACTAAACCATCCAGGGGCCCTTTACCTTTACCTTACATATAATGTATATTTGCAATAACTTTAACTGAGACAAGTGTGCAATAGCCCCCTGTTCAATAGGAATGTTGCTTTCATTTTGTAGAAGTGAGGCTGAGCTGTAGCAACTTGTCTAAGGCTCCTAGACCAAGTAATGGTTGAACGGGAATTTGAACATGTATTTCTTGAACAGCATTAATTCCTAGGCAGTACAACTTATTTTGGTCTTAGCGAGACTCCATACCTAAGAAGGATATATATTCTTCCTCCTAAAAATCTGCACATCTTTTCTTTTCTGAACCTCAGTTAACGTGTTCTGCTTTCTTCCACTGCAGCTGCCTTGCTCATCGTCTCCGAAGTTGCAGACCGAGCCAATGACAGCATGGAGCAAGGGGTGAGTTCCACCTTGCCCTGATGCCTCCTAAGTGCTACCAGTTCAGATATATCTCAAATCAACATGTATTTTTAATTATCTGTCAGAAATAAATATTAAAGTGTAAAACTTACCGCACAGGGTAGCTCCCCAATGCCCATGCAGAAGCAAGTCCTATTGAATTCAGTGGGGTTTACTCCCTGGTAAGCGGGGTTAGTATAGCAAGCTTACTTCTGGGTAAACATGTGTACGACTGTGCTGTAAAGCAACGATGAAACATTCCAGTGTTAAAACAAAATATGACTATGCCTGAGCTAGGTGGTTTGACATAGTATGGGGATTGCTTATAAATAGACAAAATAGCTATGCAAATTTGGGTTAAACACTTCCAACATCAGGGCATCAAAGTCTCCGTGGCAGCTGCTTTTGAAACATTTCCAGAGATCTAACAATTGATCTGCTGTGTCACGTCTAGTTTGGCTCCCACACAACTAGAGTTCAACCTGGAAACCTACATCTCAATTTTTAATTCCATAATGTAGCAGTTTTTCTTTCCCTTGTGCCACTTCCTTCCCCCACCTGTTCTAGCAAACAGAGCTCCAGGGGTGTTTCTCAGCAGGCAGGAAATGGAAGCCAATGTTGGGACCAAAAAGAAACAATACCTGCAGTAGAGCATCTGTTTTGCACACAGAAAGTCCCAGGTTCAATCCCATGCATCTTCAGTTGGGCTGGAAACTGTGAAACCTTAGGAAGTCTCTGCAAGCCAGTGTGGGACTGTCCTGAGCTACATCGACCATTGGTCTCACTCAGTGTCAGGCACCATCCTGTGTTCCTATTAAAGTTTGCTGTTTCAAGAAAACTGATCTACGGTTGCAACTTGGCAGCACACATTTTCTTTTCCGTACACCCATGTTCAGCCCACGTCTTCAGCGCCTGCATGGGCTGGGTGACGGGAGCAGCTTCTCCGACCTTCTGATCACAGGAACACAGGAACACCAACGCAGCATTCCAAGGAATCGGTCCTGGTGCTGTGGACTCACATCTGCTCTTGTGAGCACCCAAATGAAGAGTAAACGGAAGCAAAGCTGTGGAGGTTTTGCAGCGTACCTAATTTATTTCTACTAATTAAAGAAATAAATGAATGCAACGAACATGTACGAGAGGAGCAGCTCTCATGCAGCCATCCTGTCGCAGGACAGTTCAAAGAAAAAAAAAGTGCAACAGTACTAGAGAGGGAAGTCTTGAAGAGTAGCTTTTGCCCCCTCCTTTCTCACAGTATGAAAGTAAAACAAGATGATCAGGTGATCCTTGCAATGGGAGGGATGAAAATACAGTCATACCTCATGTTATGGATGCTTCAGGTTACGTCTTTTCAGGTTGCATCCGTGGTGACTTGGAGGTACCAGAAAGGGTTACTTCTGGGTTTCACCGCTTGCACATGTGCAAAAGCGCTAAATTGTGCTTTGCGCATGCGCACAGGTGCCATATCGCACCGCTCACCTGCGCAGATACGGTGCTTCAGGTTGCGCTCTTTTCAGGTTGCGAACAAGTCTCTGGAACGGATCCCGTTCACAACCAGAGATACCACTGTACTGACATTTCTTGCATCCTAAGATATAGAGGCAACTCTTACAAGAGCCTGTGGACAGGTGCCTTGAGACTTGCATGCTTTTTAAACCCTACAGTAGATGACCACCAAAGGAAACCAATTCACTTCTTAACTATGGCTTTTAGATAGGAAATTCATGGACTTCCGACACTTCCGTGGAACCACATGGTGGGGACTGTTATACTAATTCACCTGCTCTTATATGCTGCTGGGGGATTGTGCAAGGAATCTTGTTAGGCTTTTGAAAGGCGGAAGCGTCTGGGGAGGGTAGCCTGCCAAGTGTCTGTGAGCCAGATCCACCCAACAGCTTCCGTCTGGTCAGATGCAGCCCACCTTCTCTTTACAGAAATTTAGGACTGCTGTGTGCCTGTGAAGAGGAAACGAAGCTTCCACTTTTTTTAAAAAAAATATTTAAAAAAGGAAGCCATGTGCTTTGTCAAGACGGAAAGTCAAAGCAGCTGCTTAAAATATGGCCAAGAATGTGTCCCCCCATTTCCACACAGCTGGGAATCTCCGATTGTGGGATTTAAAATCCATGTCTCTGAAACATGTGCCAAGACTGAGCACGGCCAACATTTTCATGGTCTGTTTTACTGTCCAGGTTTCAGCAACAGTTTTCCTTGTGGACAAAAAACAGATGGGTCTTTGCACTGTGAAGTCTGTAGACATTTGCACACTGCCATTTCCACTTCATTAAAGAGGAAGAAAATGTGTTTGGCGGGGCTGGGTGCATTACCACCTGCAAGCAGGATTACCTCTTCCTCCCCACCGCCATCTTTCTGGCTCGGCTCCTGTGCCTTTCTCTGAAGGTTGGCACACATAAATTTTGAAGGTGAAATTTCCCCTGGCATAGTGATAGACGTGCTGGGGGGAATGTTTAATTTTTGCACATCCAACTGCTGTGAAAGGCCCAAGAGGGAGGACAACAGAAAAGCTGGCAACTTTCTAAAGAGCTGAAGATACAAATCCTGAAAAGCTAAGGGTCTCACTCTTTTTGCATTAACTTTGCCCACAGGAGCTGAATCGGTATTAAGCATTTCCTGAAAATTAATGTTAGACAAGAAATCTAATTCCTTTCAGAATAAGACTAGGCTCATGATCTAGAAGTCTGTGGCTATGCCATCCATTTTCCTTTCATCAGTTGCCTCCATGAAACCCTCCGGTCCACCAACTGATTGTTATTGTTATCAAACTCTATGAAAACTGCCTAAAGGGGAAGTGGAGACATACCCACCTATTTATCTTCTGCCCTCCAACTCTAAAACTGCTTTATGAAGCTTTATGGTCACTAATCAAGGTGTTTGGATCTCTTTCAAAAGTAAAATTTAATATATACCAAAGCAACAATGAAAAATGCAATAAAAATGAATGACGCTTCACTTCCTAACATTACTTTTGGTTGAATGAAAGGCTTTTAAAATAAATTCTATATCTTGCTTTTTACTAATTGGCTGTTTAATTAAACTATTAAAATAATAATTACTCCCAATTCAATTGATATTTTTCTGTTGTTTAATGAAGCTAGCAAATTTTGTCAGCTAAATACCCACCCCGAAAAAAGATGCATTGTGAAGAAAATGCTTTTAAAAGCATTGATTGTATCATGAGACATAGCATCACCTGTGAATAGGACTTCCATTTCCCCAGACAGGGTCCTGATTAAAATTCAGTCCACTCCTTTAATTTTTGATTAATCAATTCATCATACCAATTAGTCAATTAATTCAGCCGTAATTATTGGCACTGGGCAAAACTTAACCAGCACTGTTCTTTTCCTTTCCAAGTCTCCTTCATAGTTCAATCCTGTGTGTGTTAAGTTGGAAATAAGACCCAGTGCCTTCAAAAGCAGTTAACACCGGGTAAGCGTATGAAGGCTTGCAGCCTCAACAAACCATCTGCCCAATTAAAATGTTTCAAGGGAACAAGAAAACATCACTGCAATGGAGACATGCAGACCAAGATGTTAGGAGACCAAACGCACCAATGCTGCGGATGTAATGAGAGCAATTCATTAAAAACTCATCCCTTTCGTACTGAAGTGCCATCCAGCATTGTCACTGTAATGGGAACAAAGGTCTCATTAGATTCATTTTAAATACCATACTGTGGAAGATTACACAACTTGCCAGGACTCATTGATTGTGTCCAAGCTCTTCAATGCAGGTAGGCAGTTAATAGGGTCAGACTCCGTTAATGAGTTCTCTAATCTCTGCAAAGGACACCAGATTTCATTACTTACTTAATACTTAACCTTCCTTGTAAAGACCACAGCTACATATCTATTGCTACTGAAGGTGAAGCATCACAAATAATCCTGTCGACAATTCTAGGACATTCAAAGGTGGGTTGTTGTTGAGGTGTTTGTTTTTTTAAGAATTTGCATAATATTTATTTATTTATTTATTTATTTAAAACTCCCTTTTATCTACTCTCTCTCTCTTTTGCAACTGCATTTATAACCCAGCCCAAAGCGGCTCAGGAAAAGTTGCAATAAAACTAAACACCCCAGTATAAAATATCCTATTTAAAATTCAGTTAATAACAAATGTAATGCACTAAACCACTTAAAGTCTATGAACTATGGATTGTGTGACGTATATGACCTAGAGGAGATCTGAAATGGACTAGACTACTTCCCACCATTTCAGATACGTGGCAAATATTGTGACTGCATATAAGTAATTTTATACTCCTTTGGGATGGTACTCTGGTGATGCTGTAGACAGCAAATTCTCTCATAAAGATCCCTTGCCCCTGTTACAGAACTAAATATCCAGGGAATAAATGTTTGTCCACAGAGACAAAACAGTTAACTATACTGATGTTGTTGTGTGTCTTTGTGATGGCAGGCAGTGAGTGAATAGCTGATTTCTCATTTCTGCATCTCAATGCCAGGAAATGTTTCACATGTTGAGCTTCTGTTGATGCAATTCCTAAGATATAGTTCTTCCATAAAAATATGGCAACACTCCTATATAGGGGCCTTAGGCTACTTCCACAACAACCCTTTTCTCTGGAATTACCATTCTCTGTTCACTTTTTATGGAAAAGGCAGATGTTGCATTCCATTATTTTCTGTATTGTTTGCATTTGCTTTTTCAGACCTGATTTGTGGTACATCTCCACCCCCAATAAAATGCTGATGCTGCTCCATCCTATCTACTGTGGGCAGGCAAACTTCTGTTGTGGTTTCTAAGGGCTCCTGAGTCTTTAATTAAACACTTCCTGTTTGCAGATTCAGCAGGTTTTACTGTTTCCCAGTGAGGATAGCTGAGTGACAAAATTACATATTGCTTTCCCCTTGAACAGCAGAAATGTCTGTTTCTGAAGTGGGAGAAACAATTAGCAGTTTCCTTTCATTATTTTTGTCTTGTTTTTTAATACACAAATTTCTGAATAAAAACATAAATTACCAATTCTCTTCTCCTTTCTACACATAGTTCATAACTACACATAGTTCATTAAAAGCACATGGCTTCCCCCAGGTAATCCTGAGAACTTTTGTTTGTTGAGGGTGCTGGAAATTATAGCTTTGAGAGGGGTAAACTACAGTACCCAGAATTCTTTGGGGGAAGTCATGTGCTTTAAAAGTATAGTGTAGGTGTGACCCTCGAAATGGAAAAGGAGGCACTTAAGCTGTTCAAAGGGATAGTTTGCAGACTACATACTGCACCCAAAAGGGGAAAAAAAACTTTTTAATTCATGTTGCAGTGAACCTTTGTGGAATGCTGCTTCCTCTTGATTAATCATCATAAGATGATCTAGATCACATTAACTTCTGGGCAATACAGTGCTTCTTGTATGAAGGCTGGTTCACAAGACCACACTGAGGTGTTCCAGGGTTTAGTGACTCTGCTCAAATCCACCTGTGCCACACCTGTTGTGTGACTACTAACAGTTGTGCAGCTGTCAATTGCCTTTCACATCCCTGCTATTGTTAATGCTCTGTAAAGTTGCTTTAAATTTATTGGTTCTCAGTTGCTGGCACTTTGGAACCTCTTTTGGAGTTGGAGAGCAGGGTGGAAATATTTGAAAATAAATGAATTTTTTTTTAAGTGCTTGTCTGGAGCCTCCATGTTAATTCTGCTTCTAGCACACTTCAGAAGATTAATGCCTCAGCAATGATAACGCTTTCTAATGGGAAGGCCACCTTCGGCCCAGCTGGTTAGTGAAATCCAGGTGTAGAGCCGGCCCTATTATTAGGCAGAGCAAAACAGCTGCTTCAGGAAAAAAATGATTAGGGGGTCATGAAAGGGCAGCAAACTGTGACTTAAGTCTTTGTTTCTTTATAACTGCTAGACAGAGATGTTTGTGGCATTTCCTGCTTCAACTGCCCAAATAACTTGGCGAGGTTTGGAAATTATTTACCTTGACTTGTAGGGAAGAGGGTGCCATTTGCTGTTCTGCCTCAGGTAGCAAAATGCCCTGTCTTGGTGCATTTTGAACTTAAAAGGGAATGTTTTGATCACCTTCTAAGAATCAAAAGCTAAAGCTTTCTCGTTTGTTTTTGGTCCTTTCTCTGTCACAGGAAAATTTGCAGAAGCTGGTACATATAGAGCATAGTGTCAAGGGGCAGAGCAACCTCCTTCGACCAGGAAGGGTGAGTTCCACCTGAGTTCGGTTCCACTTACTGTAAGGTTGCCATCCTTTTTTCTGTCAAGGCCCCAGTAGCTATTATCATCAGCAGCTTATATGGTAAGTCTTGAACTGCCCTCTGGACACTTACATCCCTGCAGCTTAGCAGAACAGGCCTGGGATGGGGTAGGGTGGTTGCAAGGATGCTCCCCCCCCCCCCCCCGCACAGACGCACCAGCAGGGGGTCTGGCAGCACATCCTTGCAGGCACAACCTCAGCTCCACCCTGCAACACCCCAGCCCCATCACCTCAAGGACTGCTTCCTGTGATAGAACAGGTTATCACCCCAAAGAGAAAAGCTGCTGGTGCTTTTAAGCTCTTCTGCTGACGCCCTTCTCCAAAGGCCTCCTTCAGTGGTAGGGAGAAGGTCCTTTCAGCCATAGCATCTCAGTTATGGAGGACCATAGTTGGAGAGGCTTCCCTTGCCCCCAACATTTTCAACTTCTAGGCAGAAAGCAAAAAACACTTTGAATTCACCCAGGCCTCTCCTTAATGACTACTCCTACTCCTACTAAATTGTTTAGGAATCACCATTTACATAAAAGTCTCAAAGCAATTTATATGCATGTCATAAAAGCAGGCAAAATTCTTTTTTAAAAAAACAGTCCAAAAAACAAACACCACACCCCCAAAATGGGTTTAAAGAAAATACAAGACAAACACCTAAGGCAGAGATCTTTTCATGCAGCTGGAAAAGCTTGTCAAAACAAAAATGTCTTCGGTTGTTTCTGGAAAGTACAGATAGTGGACGTCTGTTGTATCTCAACAAGAATGCTGCTCCATAGAACAGGGGTTTTGACACTGAAAGCCCTACCCCAAGTTACTGTGGAACTGAGTTGTGATATTTTGGAGACCTTAAGAAGAAACTCTGCAGGAGAACACAGTGACCTATATCAGGGATAAAGTGGTCTCTCAAGTAACCTGGCCTTACATGTCAACACCAGAACCTTGAACCTAGCAGATTGGCAGGCAGTGCAAATCCTGCAACCAGGTGCTATATGAGCCAGTGTGGTGTAGTGGTTAAGAGCGGTAGACTCGTAATCTGGTGAACTGGGTTCGCGACTCCGCTCCTCCACATGCAGCTGCTGGGTGACCTTGGGCCAGTCACACTTCTTTGAGGTCTCTCAGCCCCACTCACCTCACAGAGTGTTTGTTGTGGGGGAGGAAGGGAAAGGAGAATGTTAGCCGCTTTGAATCTCCTTCGGGTAGTGATAAAGCGGAATATCAAATCCAAACTCTTCTTCTTCTATATGCTAGTTGTGATTTGCCCCCCACAAGCAACCTAGCTGCCACATTCAGCGCTAGCTGCCGCCTGCAGTCCCATCTTCGAAGGCAGGAGGTACTGACTGAAGGCTCTGTTTTCCTCCTCAGGTGTTTCTTAAAGAAGGGACGCTGATGAAAGTGTGTGGGAAAAATAGGCACCCTCGACATTTGTTCCTGGTAAGAATACTTTAATCTCTTTCACACTGCAGACACATGCAGACAAGTGGGTCTTGGTGACTGAGGCTTGTGATCTAAACATCCCAGCTAGGAGGCCAGCTACGATGAATGCAGTGGGATTTGCTTCTGAGCAAACATGTTTAGGACAGCACTGCAAAGCTGCAATTCCATGCACCCACTTTGAAGTAATTCCCAATCTGCTTAGCAGACTTCTGCATAAACAGGCATAGTATATGACTCTGTATATTAATTGTCTCATAACCATTATACCCTAACAATAGACCAATAGAAGCCACCCTTTTGGTCTCAGGGTTTATTTGGCACAAGGAATGACAATATTTTAATTTGTAGCAGGATTTATTTATTTTTTACAGCTATGCAGCGTTAGTTAGGTATGCCCCCTCAACCCATTGATTTCAATGTATTTAGGTATATATTAGCTTCCTTTGATGCTGATGGAAGTGCCTCTGTTGGGAGCAAATAGAAATTTGCTCGGCAGGAGGATTTCTGTCAGGACTGTTGGGGGAGAGGTCCAGTACCACCTCTGCTACTGTCCTAACCCTGGTGTCCCTGGTCCTGCTGTGGCTCTTATTTGGAAAACAAAACAAAACTAGACAGGTAAAATGCAATCACACACATTCAACATCATGTCCATCTTGCTTCCAATACTATATAAGATCAGGCTGACACCTTATTTTCACTAAAACCTATTTTCCTGTGTGCTTAGCTCTGGAGCATGCAAAGTAATATCCAAGGCTGAGGTGCCTCTGAGCGGGAGAAGTGTGCCTTCCTTTGGTTACTAAGGAGCTTCAGCTAGCCGCTGCTGTAGTTTTAGCAGGCAGATCTTCCAGGTACAGATAGGTAGCCGTGTTGGTCTGCCATAGTCAAAACAAAAAAATTCCTTCCAGTAGCACCTTAAAGACCAACTAAGTTAGTTCTTGGTATGAGCTTTCGTGTGCATGCACACTTCTTCAGATACACATGTGTATCTGCTTAGATACACATCTGAAGAAGAAGTATCTGAAGAAGTGTGCATGCACACGAAAGCTCATACCAAGAACTAACTTAGTTGGTCTTTAAGGTGCTACTGGAAGGAATTTTTTTGTTTAGATCTTCCAGGGACCAGGATACTTCCTTGCAGTAGTGTTCCTTCGCCCTTCTTGCTGCAATGCTGAAGAGGCAGTGGGAGATGTAAGCACAGCCTCAGCTTCAATTATGCTTTTCACAGTTGTCCTCATCATAAAAAGTTGCAGAGACGGAGGCAATGTTATCGTTGAAACAAAGTGTGCATTGAAATGAGAGTAAATTTACCATTAAAGGGCTATGGGGTGGCAATTTCTCCATGAGACATGAGTTTAGGCTTCTGTTAAACGTTGTGTTGAATGGGGTAAAACTGGCTGCTCACTGCAGGGGGGGAAATAATAATAATCCCTTGGCATCTGGAGATACTGCACGAGCTCATTCATGTGGGATTTAACAGACATACCAGTGACTCTTTTTTTTTTTTAATGCTTGCCTGCCAGAAATGAATGATATGGTCATGCATGTGTAGTATCATGAAAGACAAAACTGCTGGAGTTTAGATTGGAAAGGAAGAATAGGGATCAACCAATTTTAAAAAGTGAAACATCTGGGCCATGCAGTCCCATTTTTGGTAGTTTTTTGTGATATTTTTTTTTTAAGGGAAAGATTTCTAGGACAATCCAGGAAAATAAAAGCCTGAGAAACCTGTGATGTACTTCTCAACACTATCGATTGAACTGAAAGCCATCAGTGGTTCTGGTAGGAATATCACAATCTGGAGTTGGAGGTTGGGAGGCAGCTGCAGAGGAGAGGATGGGGAAGCTTCATTGCATGAGTAGTAAAGACTGGAGATGCTATCAGATTGTGATGTTTCTACCAGATTTTGAGGCTTTGTGTGGGGATGCAGGAGCAAGGAAGAAGACAGGGAAGTTCCTTTGTGCACTTGGAAGCCTGCTGTGCAAACGGAGCCAACATATGTAGATTGTGCGTCCATGTATTGTGCGGCTACGATAAAAGTAGAACTTCCCCAGTGCTATTTTCTAGCGTGGGACTGAAACAGTCTGAGTAAATGTGTGCTTGGAAGGAGGTAGCACTGAGTTCAGTGGAACTTACTTCCTTACATAAAGGGCTGCTGACCAAAAGGCATTTCTGGATCTTCAGGTGGCAGAAAGATGGTCCTTTAGAAATCACATTTTGCACAGCAAACAGACAGTTTTTTATTATATTTGAAATAATTTGGTGATCCATATGCAGGTTTCATTCCATGCCCCACAGGTAAATTGGCTGACAGTTCAGTGCTTACAGGATATTCCAAAGGTGTTTAAGCTTGGAGCGGGTAGAGAGTGTCAATTCAGCAGCGTACCCTGGTGATTTTGAAAAGAGGATCCAGCATCTCTGTAAACAGACATTGGACTCAGGAAACAGGCAGGCATCCAGTGAAACAGAGCAAACAAACATCCTGCCAGGATGCACCAAATTCAACAATACTGCACAACTTTGTGGCTGCAAAACTACATCCAGGCTCCCAGCGTAGCATAGGTTTTCCCCATTCATTATTCCCCTTACCAGTTAATAAAGTCGTTCTCAAGTTGTGGGGTTGGGATCAAATTTGAATGTGCTGGAACATTTGGAGGAGGAGGCACAAGTTCCAGGGTGCAAGATTATGAGTCAGGCTGCACCTTGATCTCTCAGAAACCTGTACCTGGATAGATTGAATAGGAGCAAGCCCTTAATGAGTTTGTGTGTGTGTGGTGGCTACTTGTGGGTTGTATGCTGATTTGTGAATATGCAGAGATCCTTGCACACTAGAGGAAGAGGTACATTTGCATCCACCCACAAAATCCAGCACTGAAAACGGAGCATAGCCTTAGAATGGAGCCCAACTTCAAATGTTGAGAGGCACAAACTAAGCTCATGCATATAATTCATATCACAGAGTACTACAAGCAGGCAGGATTTAAAATCCTGGGCACATAAAAAATGTCCTAACCTGGCACTGAAAAACAAAAAGAATACAATGTATGTGCCAGTCTAATGGGGGGGGGTGGCATTCCACTGCTGGGAGATCACCACCAAGAAGGCAATGTCCTTTAAGGCTTCATTTTGCAGATGAAACTGAAGAGGGCCTCATCTGAAGAACTAGATACAACTGGTCACAGATGAAAGAAGCAAGCAGTGACAGAGGAAGCACAAGTGATTTATGTTTCCTGTTTCCTTGTTCTTTTTGGACTTTGCATCAGAGGAAATGCATGAGTCCCTGCTTTTATTACAGCGTGGAAATTATCATTCACGCTTCTTCCACAGTTCTTCTGCAGCTCGTTTGAACATCTCAAAATTGTTGAGGTTCTTTCCCACACTTTCTCGAGGACGACTGCTCCAGAAGTCTGATGTCCAAGCTAAAATTATGAATGCTGTTTTATAGTCATGAGAAGATACTGTACAAATATATTGTCATCTTTATCCTAAATAACTTCTTTTTTACAATTTTTTTTTTTTTTAAAATTGTCCAGTAGCACCTTAGGGACCAACTAAGTTTGTTCTGGGTATAAGCTTTCATGTGCATGCACACTTCTTCACACATGAAGACACCTACACACCAATATCCTCCCTGTCAGACTATCTTCTGTATTTGCAGTGATTCCAATCTTTTCATCTATATATACAAAAAGGCTAAATGCATGTCTTGGTTTTCCTGGCAGATCTGACTGGACAGATAGTAAAGCTCGCTGTAAATTTGTTTTGTTTTGTTTTATCTCATGGAAATAACTTTTTAAATTGATCCTATCCACATATAATAGCATAGATGAGGTATAGGGTTCTTCCCAGAAATGCTATCAGCAGCCCATTCTGAAGTTAACCTTTTCCATGTGTACGTGCTCACTGATTTACTTCAGATACAATGCCATCTTGACCGACTCTGGGGTTGCAGCGCTCATCTCGCTTTATTGGCTGAAGGAGCCGGCGTTTGTCCGCAGACAGCTTCTGGGTCATGTGGCCAGCATGACTAAGCCACTTCTGGCGAACCAGAGCAGTACACGGAAACGCTGTTTACCTTCCCGCTGGAGCGGTACCTATTTATCTACTTGCACTTTGACATGCTTTCAAACTGCTAGGTTGGCAGGAGCAGGGACCGAGCAACAGGAGCTCACCCTGTGACAGGGATTCGAACCGCCGACCTTCTGATCGGCAAGTCCTAGGTTCTGTGGTTTAACCCACAATGCCACCTGTGTCCCTACAATGCCATCATGCCAGGCATTATTTAGGAAAACATTGCCTCTCCTTTGTCTTATAAACTGAGAAAAGGGAAAACACTTTGATAGGCACTTACAAAATTACTTAAGTCTGAGCATCACTTAGCTGGCTATTGCCACTAATCCTTAATGGTATTATCTGGGTTTCCCCTGCTATATATTTGTATGCTGCCTTGGTATCTCTGCAGATTAAGGATGCCTAGAAGCATTTTCAGTCAGTCAAGAACTGGCTAAAATATTGCTATAATGGTGGCAATGAAATAGCAATGGGGGGAAAATGGCTGGTACGTAGTGCCGGTTAGGTACTTACACCAGTGTAATCTCATTCATACTGCTCTTTTATACAGATACTCAGACCCTGCATGGATATTTAGCATTACCATCCCCCTCCTGGTAAGCTGAGGAGCATTAATTTGAATTTCATAGTGGCAAGTCATGGCCAGTGAGGCCTTAGAAGAGACTACAGAAACATTTCCTTGAATGTAAAGACAAAACAGATGGGAAATAACTCTAATGGGCAATTAACAAAACACAACCACCATTAATGTTTAATAAAACTGAGGGATACTAATCATGGCTGCCATAGCAACAGTGCGCTAGGGTGGCTTCCTTAATCATCACCAACCATACAGTGTCTTTGGTTTCGTGGAAATATTTCTCATAAATAAAATAAGCAGAATTTGTAGCCAAGGGGTGTAGCAGTGCATGCTGGGAAGAGCCTGACAATGCCTCACATGAACTCATTTTTTTTTGTTGGCGGGGTGCCCTTCATTAGCTGTCTTTTCTGAGACTTGGAATGACCCTGAACAATGAGGCTGCATTACAGGCAAAGAGAGTGTATGTATGGCCTTCTCTGTAATTAAGCAAACTTTGAATATGCAAATGATGCCGCAGCCAAATTCTCTTATTTATTTTTTGCACCGGCACCATCTCATTTGGGAGGTTGAATTACTAGCTGCATGAACCAAGAGCATTTTTGTGGCTTAGTAACAAAATTAATTTCTCTTGATACTCTTCCTGTGGCATTAGTTCCCATATTTAATCTGTTTTTGAAATAAATAAATAAATAAATAACCACATTCGAATTCATTTCAGTGAACCATTTCTTAATAGCTGAGGCTTTTCCTCTGCTAACCTCATCAATCCCCAATTTCCAAGGGGCTGTAATGAATTTGTCTCTATGGGTATGTTTAGCCCTTGTTAAACAGGGATACATAATGAGATCACAGCAACGTGGGGGTCACCAAGATGATTAGATTAATGTTGGCAGGGTGGGTAATTTATGAAGCAATAAGTAAATGATACAAAAACTTCCCTGACAAGCCATTTGTCACCTTGTCATATGGAAAGTCTGCTGTTGAGGCTGTTTGAGAAGCAAACATGGGCTCTTTAAAGGGATAAGAAAAGAATATATTTCTCCTTGTGCCATAATAAATCTGATAGACAAAGAATGATTGCGCAGGAAGCAGGGTGAGTGTATAGCATGGAAGGAACTAATGATCAGGATTCGAGCATTCCAGTTCTATTTTCCAGTGTTCAGAGCTATGGTGCATGTTTTGCCAGGTGTAAGGTCCCAGGTTGCATGCCTAATACCTCCAGTTAAAGGAGTGCATGTTTTATGGTTAAGAAGGCAAACTGCTGTTAAAAGTTGACAGTACTCAGACAGAACAAAGACCCTGTGTAAGTCAACACTATGTCACCATCATGGTGGCTGGAGTTTGCTCCTGGATTTTACACTTGTGTGGGTGCAATATACAGAAACACAGATAAACACACTACATTTCCTTGTGAAGAGAGCTTCTTTCCTCTCATATTGTCCATAGGGCTGGTGGCACTCAATGGTTCCCCCACTATGCTCCAACCGTACAAATCACCCATTTTCCCCAGTCTTAAAATATTTTCTTAGCTTTAAATGCATTGCGACGTCTGATTTCCCTCATAATGAATTCAATCTTACTTTTTAATATCAGTTCTGTGACTTGTGCTTTTCAGTCTTCAGTATTTGTCTATCCATGTGCCTCTTCGGGTTCTTGCTTACATAGCTTATCCCAATATAATAATGGGGCTCATTTTTTATACAGATATTTTATTAAGACGTTCTGCCAGCCTGATTAAATAATCCGGCAGTAGTGGCATAGTAGTGAATTGTTGCTTATTTTTTAAAGAAGTTTTGACTTTGTGGAGATTCATGGAGTGGAATCATACAGATAACTATTCAGGGAATAATGATAGCCTAAGAAAACGTACAGGGGGAGGAAGGCTCTGATTTGCCTTCTCCCCACTGTAGCAGACTATACTTTAAAAGAGAGATCTTCTGAATCTTCCACCATTTTGTCTAGCTTGGCCCTTAACACTTGGTAAATCCTAGTGTGAGGTATGAACCCATGGTTTCACACAATAGACATTTCCTCAGCATATTTAAATATGCAATATTTTGGGAATCTGTAACAGGGATGGGGGAGAAATAGGCTGTAACCAGCCAGGAAAGCTACTGAATGTTTGCACCACAGGGGAAAGTGTGCCACTGTTCCATTGTGTGTGTGTGTGTGTGTGTGTGTGTGTGTGTGTTAAAATCAAAAGGGGCAGCGGAAGCTGAACATAGAAAACATGAGAGGAGTATGTTGTGATTATGATGTTACACAGATACCCTGTAAAAGTGAGTAAAGCACGGCTATTTCACAGTAAGCAGTGACACTCAGCTGAACTCCTGAACTACTATTTGTAGATTTTATATAACAGCACACACCTTTCTAAGTGCTGAATGCCACAAGTTAGCCAACTGTACCACTGTGTCCTGAATGATTCTATCTAAGCAGGCTTGTTTTTAGTGTTCTTTAGCCAGTATTCACAAGACATTTCCTTACTATTACTACTTTTCTTACTTCTTACTACTTTTCTATATAACTTTTGATAGTTAATAGGGTTTGTGCTCTTGCTGGGTGAGGCTATTCCCACAACAAAATTTCCAGAAGAACTGTCTGCTCATTGCATTATAAACAGATAATCTGAAAATGCCCCATATCATTTGACCCACTGGTAGAAGTTATGCAGGTGTTTGGTTAATGTGTGCCGGGTTACAAAGCAGGAGAGTGGTAAAGCTGCCACTCAGCCACTCCGTCACATGACAAATCCTCCCACCCACATTTGAAACACTTCCATTTGGTCCTTTCAGGAACTTGGCAATCAGACCGTTCCCCAGATAGTTCATCAAGTTGCTCCTTGTAGTGGACCTAGAATGCCAGTGAGACTTGTGAGGTATGTTGCAAGTAACTGATTTTGTCTTTCTCTTTGTACAGATGAATGATGTTCTGCTGTATACATATCCCCAGAAGGATGGCAAGTATCGCCTGAAGAACACCTTGGCTGTGTCTGGCATGAGGGTAACGTTAACACCCACTCTTTTGTTTAGCACTGCATTTTCATCCAGCTGGAAGCCTTTTAGTTCTCTTTGGCTGGAAGGGAGGAGAGATGTTTTATCTTCAGGTTATCTTTGTTTGCTACAGGAGCTAAAATGAGAAAAGTATTTAAAGTGCAGGAATTTAGAACAAGTTCAGCAGCAGTGGGCAAGGATGTTAATAAAGTCCTAATGAGGCAGTTTCCAAAGAGGCTGGTCCTGAATAATGTAAATCAAAATTGATTTACTATCTAGTCAGGATTCCCTTTGGTTCTCTTTGCCGCTCCTGAGAGTTGCTTTAGCTAGGGGTTAATGTTGGAGCACTAACAAGAAGCCCTTCTCCACATCAACAAGTAATGAAGCAATGTGCTGTTGGACGTGGCAGTGTAAGAAGTTTTGGATCAATTTAAATTAATATGTTTCTGAAGAATGTGAAAATTATTCATTGCACCTGTGCCTCCCCAATTTTTTTTCTTTAAGAGATTGGTGAGAGGACAGAGTATATGCCTGATTTGTGAAGTATTCAGAACATTTTAAATTTAAACAACAGGGAAAGTCCTGCGATACCGGTTTAGCTTAATTTCTCCACACTGCCTAGAAAGCTGCTGTCCGAAGCCGTGCTGAATGGATCCAAACCTTCAGATGTCTATTATTCTTTTTCATCTTTTAAGAACATTCACTTTTCCACCATCTCGATTCCAGAGAGTGGGATCCAGTAGACCAGGTGGTCTTGACCAGGCATTGTAGCCGACTAAGTTCTACTCTACCTATTTAAATTAAAACGCCTTTGCGATGTCTGCTGATTTCAATGAGTGTGACTAAAATAAAGTTCAACCCCTTGTTTCTCAGCTTCGGTTTCCTATTCATAACATGGGAATAAAGATCTGCTGGTGTGCTCTTTGGAAGCTCGATCTGCTGCCTCCCCAGTAGCACCCCCCCAATTCTGCCTCTACAGAGGCCTCTTGGTGAATATGAAGCACTGCTGGTCTCCTCCCACACTTGTAGATCTTTATTCCCGCCCCCCTTTTTCCTGATGTAGACCTTCACTCGCAAAGCCATTTTGAGGTTTGCCTCAGGTGCCAAAATGTCTTGATCTGGCCCTGCAGCTGCCTGAGGTGATGCATTGCTCCCAACAGAGTACAAAGGCTTTCACTCATTCGGCTGGCCTTCCTTCTGTGTTTACTCAGTGTTATGTCTGAATAATAGGCAGGGAGGGTTTTATAATGTAGCATCTTATTGGCCGTTGGAGCCGTCCAATCTGGCTCCAGAAGGGAAGTAGCCTATCAGGTGTGACCTTGGGTGTGAATAAAGGATATATAGCCTGGGTCTGGGAGGGGCCAGCCAAGCAACACACCCAATGACTGTTTTTAGCAGCACACTGAAATAAACTCCATGAAACCTATGGCTGTTCTCTTGAGTATATTTCACTTGACATGCCTCCTTGGAAAACCCATCACTTAGTTTTATATTATGTGAACACCTAAGGAAGCCTGTCTGTGTTGATGGGCACTTTGAGACCTTCTTGGGAACTAGAGGCCACCACGTTGCCCCAGCTCTATGACAAAAGGGATTTAAGTGTCTGCATGCTCTGGGCATGGATGGTTTTTAACAGATTTCCTTCCTACCTACAGACAAATGTCATTTGTTTTTAGGTTAGCCGTCCAGTGACAGAAAAGGCACAAAATGTCTTGAAGATTGAATACGCTGAAAATTGCTTAACTCTATCGGCAAGGTAGGCAATATCATAGCACTATTCGTTTTTCGAGTCCAACTGCATCCCAAGACTTAGCTGGCATCTCACTATATTTAAACTCCATTCATATCCATGGTGTCCTAGTGGATAATGGGCAAGTGTTCAACTATAAAGAAGGCATTCATTTTGAACGTATAGCTCAGAAGACATAACTGTCTCAGCACTTACAATGAGCTGAATGCTTTAGCTCAGCACTTCAGAAGATCTTAGACAGAGAGCGGAGAGCAGAAAATCTATTTCTAATAGACTCGTGGTCTGTCTCTTGATCTTTCGTAACTTCCCTGCTGTCACGCTTTGCCTCTTTCGCTTCTTATAACTTCACTTGTCACGTCCCTGAGGTAACTGGTGGGCTAATAAAAAGTCATAATTACCTAATTCTGCCTGGTGGGTTTTAGGGCAATTTATAGCACTTAAATGAAAGAGGAAAGATTATTTTTTTAAAAAAAAACTGAGAACGTAATGGAGGTCTCTGTTTACAAGGAACCTTCCTAATGAATTAACAACTATTCAAACCAAAAAGTGCATTGAGATCACAGGATTGCCAGCAGCACAAATGCTATTACTGCATCTGGGCTCAGTGAAGAAAAGGTTAGGTCTTAGAAAAAACTACATTCATAGGGTTTTGCCTTTATACCCTGTCCACTAGCTCCCTTTACCTCAGTTGGCAAAGAGCAGCAGTTCAGGTAGGAATCAGAAGAGCACATGTTTAGAACCACACATTAGTCAAAGTGATTCCCCCCCCCCCTACCTTTGAGCAGTTCATTCTCATGAAATAGGAATGAATAAGATGCATAACTTCACTTGTCACATCCCTTCACTTGTCTGGACCCTTCTATATAGAAGGGTCTGGTGACTTCTGTTTCAGTGTATCTGAAGAAGTGTGCATGCACACGAAAGCTCATACCAAGAACTAACTTAGTTGGTCTTTAAGGTGCTACTGGAAGGAATTTTTTTTGTTTTAAGATGCATGAGTTGCAATTAAGCACTGTGAGAAGGAAATAGACAAAAGATTAGAATTGTATCAACGTGTTGGGTCGCAGGGACCCATTAGAAGCAACTTTTAAGAAATCAGATGACCCCTGAAGTCTGCCATAGGCACAGATCAAGACGGGGGGGGGGGGGGGGAATCTGTAGGCAGAGCTAGTGGTATATCTGGCCTTGAGATCTCTCTTATCTTTGTTGTGTAGCTGGCTGGAGTTAGCTCTTATGCAGACTGCAAATGAGATTCTTTGTGCTTTATCTGTCTGTCAGACACACAAGCCCAACCAGGCAGTGTCCCTGTAACAACGGGACTTTAGATAGTCTTGTAGGAGGCTATTCAGCAAAATTATCTTTAGGCTGCTGTGAAACCCTTTTTAGCATTGAGATTTGTAGGGTCTTCCTCGTGGCTAGTTCCCGTGCTGCACTGATGTTCCTTGCTGCCTGCCACAGTGCAGTAGCAATCAGGGTCCGTGTTTCCACTGTTCTTAAACCAGGAATTGGCAAAATAAATCAAGATCAACTGTTGGATCTCTGGGTAATTTGAAGTGAATAGGCAAGGATTTCTGGCTCCCAAACTGTTGAACAAGACCACAGCAGTATGACTCCCCCTCTGTAATTATACTGTTGAAATTGGGGGTAGGGGTGAAGAGGTAACCAGGAGTGATTTTTGTGTGTGAAAGGACTGTAAGCTTAGTTCAGTTCTGGTCCTCAAAAAACAAATTCCTGGGCTGAGCATTACTGAATTCTAAGTGTATCTCTTTTGCACTTGGTGAAACAGGGTTCTGCTAAAAAAACAAATATTGCAGTTTGCTCATCACTCGATATGCACAGTTAAAAACAAACCAGCTTTCACAATGAGGGCCCAGGAGGCACAACAAGATGATGATGGTGATAATTATGATAACAATACATTTATTTTACTCAAGACAGCTTACAGATCAGAAGCAAGATACCTTGGGTGGTACTTCTGGTAGTTTTGGCTTGTGCATCCAGAGCTGTGTGCCCTTCTTCATCCCCAGCAAGCTCCTTACACAGAAAAGATCAGTGCCAATTAACAAAGCAGCAGCCAAGTGTTCTCTCCTCACTTAAGCAATATATCAGTCCAGAAGCAGTTTAATGGAGCAGAAAGCAGATGGAAAGTGTCTGTGGAAGATCAGGCTTTTGTTGGCATATAATCCCTGATCAGATGTTCTGGCTAACTTTGCTGTAGTGCACGCTGTTGGTTTGTGGGTTCATTCTTCCCTCTTTCTCAAAGATGCTTTGAACTTCGTGGCAGGTGATTCTATGCTGCGGTTTGTCTATGCATATATCTGAGGGATGCCCCATATTTTGTGCTGAGCATATCTGGCGCACATGCATCAAAACCATCCTGTGAAGGGTGGCATATGAATTTAATAAATAATAATAATAATAATAATAATAATAATAATAATAATAATAATAATAATAAGTGAGAAGTATGACAGCAGTTGGAAGTCGTTCATCTTGCAGCAAGTAAATGTTTTTTACAGACAGACACAGACATCTTATCCAATTGACACTCCTGGCCAACAATATGCAATTTGTTGTTGTTTAGTCGTTTGGTCATGTCCGACTCTTCGTGACCCCATGGACCAGAGCACGCCAGGCATTCCTGTCTTCCACTGCCTCCTGCGGTTTGGTCAACTGTTGGTCAACTGATAGTAGCTTCGAGAACACTGTCCAACCATCTCGTCCTCTGTCATCCCCTTCTCCTTGTGCTCTCCGTCTTTCCCAACATCAGGGTCTTTTCCAGGGAGTCTTCTCTTCTCATGAGGTGGCCAAAGTACTGGAGCCTCAGCTTCATGATCTATCCTTCCAGTGAGCAGTCAGGGCTGATTTCCTTCAGAATGGATAGCTTTGATCTTCTTGCAGTCCATGGGACTCTCAAGAGTCTCCTCCAGCACCATAATTCAAAAGCATCAATTCTTTGGCGATCAGCCTTCTTTATGGTCCAGCTCTCACTTCCATACATCACTACTGGGAAAACCATAGCTTTTACTATATGGACCTTTGTTAGCAAGGTGATGTCTCTGCTTTTTAAGATGCTGTCTAGGTTTGTCATTGCTCTTCTCCCAAGAAGCAGGCGTCTTTTAATTTTGTGGCTGCTGTCACCATCTGCAGTGATCATGGAGCAACAATATGCAATAGTGATAGCTAAAGATCCATCCACATTGCTGCTTTCACCTGCAATTCTTTTCAAATCCTCTTTCATTTACTCCCTGTCGTAATCACAAACAGTGATTGTGGGCCAGTCTTCTGTTAGTGCAAGGGCTTTTGCTAGTGCAGCAGGGCTTTCCTGTCCCTACCCATCTCCTGTGCCCCCCCTAATTGGCTGAGGAGATAGAGAGAAACCCCAGTACAGCATGTGGGGGGGGGATCATTCCATCAGACAAGCATTGCTTGCCTGACAGAGCATCTCCTTAGTGCTACTTTGAATTCCTCTCATTATTTCCAAAATGCGTGTATATATCCAGAGATTTCAGCTAGACTTGATTTAGCGTTTCAGGTGGGTTGGGAGGGGTCTTGTGCCTTCATCAGCTGCATGAAGCTCTCCCTAGCATTCAGAAGTTATACTGGGGCAGAGGGAAATCTACCCATTAAATTTTTGTTTGTTAATAAAGGCACAAAAGTCCTGCTTTTGTGCCTTTATTACAATCAGAAAAAGCTTTCTGACAGTAAGAGCTGTTCGGTAGTGGAATAGACTTCCACGAGAGGTGGTGGACTCTCCTTCCTTGGAGGTTTTTAAGCAGAGGTTGTATAGCCATCTCTCTTGGATGTTTTAGCTGAGATTCCTGCATTGTAGGGGGGTTGGACTAGATGACCATTGGACTCCTTCCAACTCTAAGATTAGCAATGCAAACGTCAGAGGTCTTTAATAGATGGAAGCCATCTTGCAAGTAAGGACTTGGGTGCAGGAAGCACGTGGAGAGTAAATAAAGCTGGGAGGCACAGACACAAGGTGGCAAGGTATCTCATCTCATTATGCCTCTGTCCTGGGCCTTCTTCTCACCAGCAGGGTAATTGAGTTTTATAGCAGCTGATGTTTTTCACAGTTAAGTGCTCATGGGGGTGTGGGGATTCAGCCTCAGTCAAGCACCATTGATCAGCTTCTGGTTTTCTTTCACAAAAGATAAACTAGTCTCAGATGTCTTTGCCTGATACCGCACACAAGAGCACAGGCTGGAGAGATAACAGGGGCAATGCTGCAGGCCCAGCACTGATGCTAGTGGTGATTTTATACAGAAACTAAAGAGCAGGTCACATTAAGATGTTGCTGCTGCTCCTGTTAATTTCTATTTTTTGTCCATGCCCGCCACAAATTTGCAGGGTTGGTTACAGCAATTTAAAGCACAGCATTAAAACCAGTGCAAAACGGATTACAGTCACAAGACCAGGGTGGGTCCTAAAATACATATATCTCAAGTGTCAATACTTTGTAAAGTTCAGAGAGCTCAGAGCTGCACACTCACGGAGGAGCAAAGTCACCAGCATCCTGCATGCCTTTGATACAAAATTCCTTCAGTCTAAATTTGGAACTAATGTCTTTTTGCAAAGGGGAACTTAATTTAGCTTCTTGTAATAACCATTGGTCTCATTCCCTGCCAGTGTTTACACCAACCAACCTGCAACGTTAGTATCGTGCAACCCAGCAATACTTTATAAAATCTAGGACTTCTAACCGATTGAAATGCAGAACTCTTCAAATGGCATTTCACATGAGACTAGAAAGAAGCTGGAATGCAATGCAGGAGGGATCAGGGGATCAACCCTTTAGAGATGCTCTTCAGCTTGCTATCTTGGCTCTCCTTTAACCCTCGCCCACTCTTAACTTTCTTAAGGCTGCTCAGCCTACAAGCTGCAATTTCTGCTTCAGGCACTTGCTCTCTCTCAACTTCAAGACAGAGGGAGGTTTAGAGCACCAGCAAGACAAAACTTACAATGGAGCAGGGTTTTGTGACCACTGAGCCATTTTCTCACAACTAGATGAGAGGGCAGGAAATTTGTAATTAGATCTCCCATGTTTTTGGGAAAAGGCAAATGCAGTTTTGCTGGGATGGGGATTCAGCTCTGATCCCCGGCAATGGAGGTGAGGGGTCCTTAGGGCTTATCCAGGAAAACCCCCGGTTTAGCACTGAATTGGAACCAACAGCAATCAAGTTTCCGCAGCTTGTCATTTGTTCCAATTTAGCACCAAAGAACAGGTTTTCTGGGGGAAAGCAGCAGGTCAAAGGCAAAGCCACTTGGGTCCAAAACTGCTCAGACCTGTGCTTTCTAGGCATGAGACATGCAGAAGTGCGGACAAACCCTTACTTGCACATATTTTTGGTGCTCTAAATCTATTTCTTCACACCCTACCTGCCTGCAGCTGCTATTTGCTCTATGAGGGGAAACATACAGATACCCATATACCAGTTGCAGAGGGCCAATTCCTACTGAAGTCCTGGCAAAGCAGGTGGAATAGTTTTAACTCCCTAAGAATTGCTCTTTGAAAGCTTTTCATAGTGCAACAGCGACCTCTAATGATCAGCCTGCAGAAGTATGGGCTTACTGCTCTTGCATGCAAGTTTTGGGGTTGTCATTTTTTGCAGCCTTGACATGTCGTTGGCATCAGAAATGTATTTTTCCCAAGGGAAAGCCAGCAAGTATTTTTGTAAAACAAAAATGTGTCTTCTACGACTCGTTTGTTGTTGTTGTTTTTTAATTGATTCGTTTGTGACATCTCCATAACCCATTGCAAATTAAGACTCATTTCGAAGCACCCCAGGTCAATGCAGATTTCCTCTGCTGAAGGGCACATGGACAGACTGCCATGAATGGGAGGGCTTTGGATGAACTCCGTGGACAGCCAGAAGAAGAGCAAGGGGCAAGGAATCTTAAGGACAAAATCTTGCCGTTAAGAAACAGGATGCCCAACTCTGACCAAGTTGCTTGCATTTCTCTCCACAGCTCATGCTCTGAAAGGGACGAGTGGTACAGCTGCATCAGTAGATGTATCCCAGATGACTACAGAGTTCACACTACAGCTGCCTTTCACAACAGTGTTGAAGTAAGAGCATGTTCCAGTGGCTTGTCTGACCTATTTGAGTAGGTTTAAGAAGACCCTCCGTGAGCTAGGGACTTCCCTTGCATGTGAAGAAAGGCTCCAGCAGATTGAGTGGACGAGACCAATAGTGGGTCCAGTGGTCAAGAAGGAAGTTTTCTGCATGTACTGTAGAGAGAAGTGAGAGGCAGATGGGGCTTGTCAACCTGGGAAGGTAGCCCACCTAGGACAAGGAAAACTTTGATGCTCAACCTTGCAGGTTATCTTTGGGAGCGTAAACGCTACACAAATTCGGAGTGCAGTCCCTAAAATGGCTGGATGGTGCCTTGTACGCCTCCTTCCGTCAACTCCTGCAGCCAAGCTGGTGTCAAACTTATTGCTCTGCCTTCCTTTGGAGCACAAGGGGGGAGGGGGTCTTGTCGTCTGGGCAGCCCAGGGCCTCCATACACACTTCCCAGGCTCCTGCCCCAGGGAGGTCACTTTGGTGCTGCTAATGCAGCGGTTTTACTTCACCCCTGCAGGTGTACTCCATTATTTATTGAGACAGAGGGATGCCAACGACAACAAGGAAGAGTCCCCTATGGCCAGGCATTTGGATTATTTTCATGTAAATTGCCCTGCCAAGGCTAGACAGCAAAGGTCACCAAAGCATGTGTGTTTAATATTCATCCATCATGCGGTTGCTCCTGGAATTTTAAAATTCTTTCCAGTTTTATTGTTGTGCAATGAGATACAGAGGAGACTCCAGGTATCTTGCTGTAATGAGGCTAGCATTAGTTGGTGTTTTATTTTTGCAAAGCACTATTATGTGATAGTCCAGGATTCACAGACTGATGTTTGAATTGGTGGGTGGGTGGTCCTGCTGAGGCTACACTGGATGGCCTTTTGATTATTTTCAACCCTGGTTGTCTGTGCTTAAATGTGTTTTGTTTTAATTTAAATATTTATAACATGCAAGGATAACAGACACTGCGATAATATTAAACCAAAAATCACATAAAACAAGAAATAGAGAACAAAAGAACAATACAAGATTCTCTGTACTGTAACTTGTAAATAAAAGTTGGCTTGAAAAATGTTTTGCAAGGACATAAGTAAAAAAAATTCCAGTGCAATTCTATATTTCTTCCCACATACGGTAAGTATCCCCCTTTCCAGATGAATCTACCTGCATGCACACTATTGTACAAACTGAAAGCAAACTAGCACCTTGGGAACACTTTTTCTTAAAAAAAAATCCCCTTCCGTTTTTTTGAGGACAGATAAAGATTTGGAATAAGAACCAATGCATTCAGTAAAAATCCAGAATGAACACTAGATTTGGGGTTGTTAATGAAATTAAATCTATATACAATTTGTTAGATGTCCTAAGACATCGTAAAGTGACAGTTTAAGCCTGCTTCACATACAATTTCCTACCTAGATGTAAGTTCTGTGCATGTAGACACAACTGTGCGCTGCATTCCCCTCTTTATTTGCACATATAGCAAAATGGATATGCATTCATTCATGATAAACAATAGTGTGTATCTGGCCTAAGTGTAGCTTTACAACATATGCATTATTTTCTTTTAGGCGATCATAAAAAGTAGACTTGTCTGGGACTGAGCAATAAAATGTTCTTTTCCATTCAATTAAATCCTGTGGTAGTCGCCTGCTGTGAGCAGTTCTAGACTCCGTCTGGATTTTTAGGGTGAATCCAGAGCCAGCTCCCTACATGCAGCCATTTCATGCTTCATTTGGAAGCTTTGGGAATATGCTAGGGTAGCAGACTTCGGTCTCTTGTTACAATGGTGCTAGAAAAGAGGAAGTGACTCAAAGATGGTGTTGCGCATGCATGTTCCATTTACTGGAGGAATGGCACCCTCTTGACTGATCTTCAGAATGTTGGGGGGGGAATGTCTCCAAGGCATCACTGTCTGTATCTATTGCATCACTGTCTGCATCTACTGCCGTTCTTTGAGATGGCATCGTCCCAAATGCAACCACTCTTTAGAAGTCTGCACATAATGCACATGCAAAGCACTGCCTTGGAGGCACTGCCTACCCCCTCTACTGCCATTGCAAGAGAGATCAGGAAGCAGAACCCACCAGATCAGGTTTTTGTGGGTTGCACTTTTCATGCTGAATGGTGAAAAGACTGGGGCTAGCACTGAATCCCAATGCACATACCCGCCAGTGAGTAGTTCAGGTGAAGCATAGCCTGTACTACATGGCAGAGCTAAGAATAAAGCCAGTGCATTTTTGCATTATATTTTCAGCTTCGGGAAAGGCTGGGAATGTCCTTGGGTGAGAGACCTCCAACCCTGGTACCCGTGTCTCACGTAATGATGTGCATGAACTGCGGTTGTGACTTCAAGCTCACGCTGAGACGTCATCATTGCCATGCATGTGGGAAGGTAATTCGTGTTAAATCTGGCTGTTTTCACATAGCTTAGCAACTAAGAGCACTCTGCTCAAAATATCTTCATTGCACCAAGTAGGACTTTCTGGCAGCTTATGACAAAAGTGGAGATGCCGTTTCTACACATAGGATTTCATAACAGCATTGCCCTGTGCTTCATGAACACAGCTGGGACTGTAGTCAAGCACAGATCAGTTTTACAGTGCTTCCAGAAGGCCTGTGGAGGCTGATCCCTGACAGGGTGCTGATGCTGCTGTTACTCATTTCAGAAGATGATGGGGAGGATGTAGCTTTACTATAAAGAATGACGGCCACACATAAGTGGAAGATGACAAACAATGTGGTTATATCCAGGAAATAGAATTAAAGAGACTTCTTTCATTACATGAGTCATCTCAAGCTCTCTATCCTGTCCTCTGCTTAATGTACCTGGTTTCTGCTTCAGGGCAAATTGCATTGAGTGTTGGATGAATATGCAGTGGTGGCAGTGATGAGACTGGATGGTCCTGGACTGGATTAGCTTTTAAGTCTCTTTTGGATGTTTTCTACTCATGTCTCACTGGTCTGCAGAATGCATACATACCACATCTTCTGTTCTTATAGATTATATGCCGAAATTGCTCAAGAAACAAGTATCCTCTGAAGTACCTCAAAGATCGGCTTGCAAAAGTCTGTGATGGCTGCTACACTGAACTGAGGAGGAGAGGTGAGTCCTCTGTGTCCCTCCTCACATACCAGAAGCAAAAGGCTTCTTGGAGAGCAGCACTTTTTGACAGAGACACCCATGACAGAGAACTAATTTTGTGTTCACCAGCCATCCAGCAAGATTGATTCAGGCAGCAGGCATGAGCTGGTTACCGCACCAGTTCTCTTTGGAGCAATTAGCTATACCCTGCCACTCCTGGAGGGAAAACATTATACTGTGCTTGATGTAGGGTCAGTCAGTGCACAAAGATCACATTTGTTCCCAGAGAAGAATATCGTAGAAGTTTTGACTTGTGTGAAATGCCCTTAATTACTGAGGGGTGTTTTTATGCACTGTTGCCACATCCTAGTCAGACCAATGGGCTTTCGTGTGTAGAGTTTAGAGATCCAATTTGGTGGTGTAGGATGAGTGTTTGACTTGAACCGAAAAGCCTAAGCTCAGCTATATTCAGTCTTGCAATCTAGCCTACCTAACAGGGCCATTGGGAAGATGAAGTAAGGAAATCTGTGCATGCTGTCCTAATCACTCTGGAGAAAAGGTGGGAAACAGTTGCAAGAAATAATAATGAAGTGCTTTGAGACTGGATCTGTTACTTGAATACAGAACAGGGTCGGCCCGCACAGCAAATAATTATTTCCCCTTCTTCCTGTCTCTACTATTGCAGAGCGGCCACTAAGTGTGAGCTTCCCTACAAGTTCATCCAGGTTTTCAGGCAGTGCCTTCTCTTCTGTCTTCCACAATATCCACTACTCATCCTTCAAAAGACAAAAGAAAATCCCTTCAGCTCTTTTGGAGGTAGGATCAAGGATGCCTGCAAAAAGGCAAGGAAACTAAAAGACAGGAATGCTCATGTTCTATGATCAGTATATGTAATTTTCTCCATTGCAGAATTAGCCTGCTCTGCACATCACTTGTGTCACTGTGAGCTTCTACTGGGATATGCTGTTGTACCAAGGGATATTCTAGAATGGAAACATATAAAATGGGGGGGGGGAAATTCCCATGTTTCCATCTGAAAAAAACAATTAAAAGCATTTTTAAACAGACTTTACATACATACATACATACACACACGCACAAACACCCAATATGGCACCATATTTTATTCACTTCCTTGTCAACACGCTTCCTTGTCAAATTGATCACAACTGAGATGTATAAAAATGAGGGCAGCATGAACAGATTGAAATGTCACAGGTTGCAACTTAGTATTGTCCCAGGTTACCTTGCCACAATCTTCTAGGGACAAAACTCCATTTTGAAACCAAAGCTGGTATCAAAACAATACTGCATTTTATTAGTAGTTACACCCAACAATCCCAGAGGGTGAAGCAGAAGCAAGACCAGCTAGCCCAGATCAAGGGTTTCTCACTTGAAACAGTTTCCCACTGTTAGTTTCTCACAGTCAAAAGAATATATGGACTCTGCAGTGGACTTTAGTGTCATTGGCTGCCTTGGGCATTTCTTATTTTTGTGAAATGGGAGATATAAATGTAACAAATAAATATGTGTTGGCCTTACTAACTTCTAGATTCACACTGCTAAACTTACCCGATTGCAATAAAAGCAAATAAAATTCAGATATATGGACATATTTACCTTTAAGTCAGTTGGAAGCCTTTTAAAATAAGCACAGCAGTGTAGCTTTAAGGAAATGAAAACACATTTCAATGCGTAAACATCGATTAAATAAAAATAAACTGTAAGTAGTCCATTTTCAGATGCAGCATTAAACTATGGTTTACTGTTAGTGAATGAGCTTGCCCCACTTCCTCATCTGGTGCAGTTGTGAGATCAGAAGCATCTGCTTCTAGTTTTAAGCTAACCACAGCTCCATTATATTCAAACTCATGGAAACTGTGGTTAGTTCAAACTGTGGCTTTATCACCCTTGCTTGTTCACTTACCAGGGTTTCAGCTAACCACAGTGAGCTGTGGTTTAAAAATGGGAATCAGGTGGTTCTGACCTCATTGTGGCTGCAACAGAAGAAGAGAGGGGTGACGGAAGTGCACTAGGTTAAGGCTTGGGAACACTCATCCCTGCAATGCTAATAAAGACCAAAGCACCCCTTTGCGTCTCTTCAATTAACAAACTCCCCTCAACAAAGGACTGCAGTACAGTGGCAAAATACATGTGAACTACAGCCTCTCTATGCACTTTGAAAAATATCCAAGGTGAAGCATTATAAATGTCATATGCTGTTTTGCTTAATGTGGGGGTTCCTGCCAGAAATAGGGACTAACAGACACTAGGATTCAAGAGATGCCACTGTGAATATCACTAGGATAATCCACAAGAATGGTCTTGTACTCCAGTTTTGTACCTTCCAACTACCTGAGTGCCACAGCATTTTGTGTTTCAAATTATTAGTAGTTAGAACTGTCCTAATCTAGCAGCATCAACCTTACTTTCCATCTCACTGAAAAATGCTGTTTTGCCAAGTAAATATTGGTCTGTGCTTTCTACAATGTTCTGGACACCAAAACCCCATCATGTGCATCATTATTCAGAACTACTGTCCCTTGTCCAGGTAGACATAATCTAGTAGTATAAATGGGCAGCATGGCCAAAGATTTGGGAACACACACCTAGGTTGTGCAAAGGATCCATTTGGTTGCAAAGCGGTATGCTTTTAATATTCTTGCTACTGACATGGATGCTTGCTTCAGAGGTATGTACATATCTGAATGGAAAGTTATTTAAATCAGAGGGGAGGGGCACATTCTTGGTCCTTCAAATTAATCTGTTCCTTTCCAAGGCATTTGTTGTCATGAATGGTTTGGTTCTTGCCCATTTACAGGTGGCAGCTTCAGGAGAAGGCTCTTCTATCAGTGGCTATCTCAGCAGATGTAAGAAGGGGAAAAGGCACTGGAAAAAGCTGTGGTTTGTCATTAAAGGGAAAGTGCTCTACACCTACACAGCGAATGAGGTAAGTTCTGCTGTCAGTTGAGATCATTCTTAGGCTATCTATCATGTACTGCACATTACATGCACAGAACTGGAAAGTGTATCTGGCACTGATAACTCTTATCCCCCACCGGCATAAAATGGTTATTTTAAACCTGTAGGACACTTCAGGATCGTTAAAATGTGCCACTGAATTTCGCTACGATCGTCAAGTGGGAGATTTCCGAAGATGGTTATCTGGAGCCCAGCTTTGTTTATATTTTGCTGAGGCCCCAAGGCATACTCACTTGTACAATGAGAAACGGGCCTACTCTCTTTCTCAGAGCTCAGATCTCTGTGTGTAGCGCTCCCTCCCTCTAAAGCCCATCTTCCCTTCTGCACTGATTTCAGGATAAAGTCGCCACAGAGAGTTTGCCTTTGCTGGGTTTCACAATTGCCCCAGAAAAGGAAGGCGGAAATGTGAATGCAGTTTTCCATCTTTACCACAAGCAAACTCTGTTTTATAGCTTCCGAGCAGAGGATAACAATTCAGCACAGAGGTACTGAGTGTTTGATCTGCCCACGATAACATACTAACCTGTGGGGGGAAACACTGTTTGCAACGCTTCTAGCTCTTCTAATATGCTCTCACTTCCTTTTTGAAGCTCTTTGAATGCTGCTAAATACGCACAACTGCTTTTGCTTCAGCTTTACATAGTGCAATCTGTTAACACAAGCAGTCCAGCAAGCATTAACCCAGCAACAGAATTGGCCTGGCCATGGCAAAGGGTCTGAGATGGTTTGGATTGATGCAGATAGGCAAGCTCTGTAAAGGCAAATGAATTTCTGGTGTAATACAGTGGTACCTCAGGTTACATACATTTCAGGTTATAGATTCCGCTAACCCAGAAATAATGCTTCAGGTTAAGAACTTTGCTTCAGGATGAGAACAGAAATTGTGCTCCGGCGGCAGCAGAAGGCCCCATTAGCTAAAGTGGTGCTTCAGGTTAAGAACAGTGTCAGGTTAAGAACGGACCTCCGGAACGAATTAAGTACTTAACCCAAGGTACCACTGTAATTGGGAGTTGCTCAGCCTAAGCATACCATGTTACTTGGGACCAATGAGTGTTATGTATTGGTCTTAGAATGCTCCTGTAATTGCTGTGCTTGAACATACGTGGGAATACATGATATTCTGTTAGGGTAGGTTCATCCCACCAAACCATGAATGCTTGTAATTTACAGTGCAGACCTATGCATGTTTGTTAGCAGGCAAGTCCAATGGTGCTTTCTCCAGCTTACATTTGCCTGTAATTGTAGCCAGCCATAGGTTGGTATGGAAGTTATGCAATTATGCAAACACAAGTGAATGTTTATACAAATAAGGGATAGTGTGAATGAGTGATCCTATGGTGGAAAATGCATCAGGCGACTCATTCTAGTATTTTCCAAATTTCACCTGTGTGTGGTATATTGTTTTTTTAAATAATAATAATAATGGAGCAATGGAACATACAAGCAGGAGGTTTACGGCACAATCCTACACATATCTACTTGGAAGTAAGGACCACTGAGTTCAAGTGTGTATAAGATTGCAAATCTGAAACCTATTTGTATCTACAGCTGTCCATACATTATAGCAACCACCTTCCATGCAAATAGGGAAGTGGGGAAGGTATCTGGCATCCTAGCTATAGTACAGGTGATGAAAAGCCAGTGTTGCAAACTGAACACTGTTCAGTTCTCGTAACCCCAAAAATCAAGTCTAGGCTACGCATCATTCTGCATATGCGTGTTAATTCTTGCCTGAGCTTTTGAACAGAAACATACAATAAGATGATTATGATTCTACTCTTTTTATTTTCTTAGATGGATTGAAGCCATGGAGGAAGCATCTGTATTATAGCAGTTATCAACCAAGTGGACTTTGAATGAACACATTTATATTTGCAACAGCACCCTTCTGTTGGAAAAAACTGTATATATCCCCATGTGGCTAAACACACAGGAGAGAACTTGTATAAGACTATTTTGTTCCTTCCTCAAGCTTATTCCCTTACAGGTGGAAGCCTTTAAAACAAGGAATATTTATGGTCCTTTTTTCTATCTCTGCAAGTTCAAGTTCATCCTTCGCTGTACTCTGCTCCCATATAATACAGTTGCATATTTTCAAGTTTTAGAATAAATGTATGCATTATTTCAAAAAGATACGCTTAGTCACTCACAGCAACTGGTTCAGTCCTATTTACTTAGAGAGTATCATCAACTTGTTTCTGTGTCAGCCATGAAGCTGAAGTATGGTGTCCTAAATTTTATTCAGATTACAGCTTCTTATCTAAAGAATTCTGGACTGACATACCACTAATCCATTTACAGTGCCTGGGTGAAACTGTGTCATGCTTATTGGAATTCCTGCCAAAGAAAATGTGCGTAAACCACACAATGGTAAACCATTTCAATGGTAAGGAACAAAAAGGTTAATTCAACTTGGCATTTACATAGATGGTGGTAAGTCTTCTTTCTTACCTGTTTCATCAGTCCTCTGCAAGTCCCAACCCGATTCTACTGAAGAATACATCCATCTCCACTCCAGAGGATGTTAATTCATTGCAAACCTTCACATAAGGTTGTCTGAAACGGATTGTATCTAGAACTATTATACTGTTTTAATCGCTGAGGGCATTGGATTTTTAGCAGTAATATAGTAATAAGATTCATAATGCAGATCTAGTGTCAGCAGCACTTGACTCCAAAGGCAGAAAAACATTTAACTGTATTGGTGGCAAGATAAGGAAAGCTGGGGAAAATATTCCATTCAGAGTTTACACCAGCTCTATTCAAGCACTCAGGCTATACCCACACCATACAATGAAAGCACTCTTGCACCACTTTGATGGCTGTGGCTTCGCCTCCAAGGATCCTGGGAAGTGTAGTTTGAGCATCGCGAACTGTTGATTAGTGAAGGGTTTCGTAACAACCCTTTGCCGGGTTTCTTTGGGGGAAGCCATGACTATTACAGTGGTGCAGGAGTATTTTAAACATGGGTGGCAATCTCTTACATCCCCATCTTCAATGCATGAAGGTCTTAAGACACAAACCTGTTGTATGTGCATAGGCTCCTTGGCCAAGTTAGAACCCTGATCACGTAAAACATCTAGGAACCTACAAGCCTAAAGCAGGCTCCCTGCTTAAGACCTTTCCTGCAATTTGTAGGGTGGGGGAAAGCAGCAAGCACAAGAGCAGGGCCAACCGCTGTTGATATGATCGCAACCATGTGCATCTGAGTGCCTTAGTGGGGCTATTGCTTCATCCAAGGAAATATACGCAACTACACTCTTTAATTGTGCCACTCACTTCAAGAATGGTGGCTGGTATTCCACTGTATTCTGCCAACGGAGCAAATGTAAGCATACTGTGGCCATTGCCACTAATGCTTCCTTGTCTAGCAAAGGATTACGAAGATATGTAGCAGCCATTACACCTCGCAGTGTATCTCCAGTGGGTGCACGTACTCATACTGCTCCATGGGCTTGCAAGCTACCTTGAATCAGGCTCTGACGGGAAGTATTTAAATAGCCAATGTGGTATAATGGTTAGCATATTGCACTAGGACCAGGATTCAAAATCCCACTCAGGCATGATGCTCATCGTCTTTCTCAGCCTCACCTACCTCACAGGGTTGTTGTGAGGGGTATAAACATAACAAGAGATTAAGTAAATGAAAATGTAAGTGGCTTTCACACAATGTAGCAGCTGGTTATCGGGATGAGATATGTCTCCCTCAATGCTCACTTGCAAATCTGGGCTTTGGTTCATTCTTTCAATCAGAGTGCATCAGTAGGTGATGGTAGCAGGACCCACAGAAGAGGCTGATGTGATGTCATAAAGTCAGGTAATGGGGCCAGTAACACAAATAAACATCTCCACACTGCTTTTAGAAAAGCCTAGAGAAGCATTTTAGAACTCCGGTGACAGAGCATACTAAAACTGGATTGCTCTTTCAAGGGTTTTTATGAGGATGGTCCTCATTTTTAAGCCACAGAGACTACCAGAGCGAAGCCATGTTTTAGGTATGGTACCCATTGATCCAAAGGATTTGTGCACTATTTTGCTTGAAAAGCTGTGTTTTATACCCAAGTAATGGAGAGGGGAAGTCATAGTATTGCACTAAAGTGACATAGCCTAATGCTGCATTACCAAATAACTGTTTAGGTTGGGGATTTTAAGCATTGTGTTAATCAAATATCATAATCCATGTGGATATTGCAATGTCAATACTATCAGTTCCACCGTAGACCAATACACTGCTGCCATACCTTTATCCCAAATACTTATTTTGAGATCTTCTAGGCAAGCAAATCCGAGTAGGACTGGTACCTTAGTAGCAGTCTTTGTGACACACAGCATCAGTATATTGTGGTATCTTTTAGCAAAGGAGATTTTCATTCATTTTTAAAGTTACCTTCAAAAATTTCAGATGTACAGTAAAATACATTTTGTTAAATAATAATAATAATAACCTTAGTATTTATATTATGTTCTCTGACCTGAACTCCTAATTAGACTTTTGACTGGGTTTGATCTTCCCCCATTTGTATAAAGGTTCACACCAATTCAAACACACGATTATTTGTTGTGTTTCAATAAACTATGAGTCTTAGGGGAGGAAATAAACACAGTAGCATGGATTTGTTACTTCACTATCAAGTTTTCTATTTCATAAAGCAGATAGTATGTAAAAATGAAGTATGAAAACACAACTTTCACATTACCTTCAAATAAAAGTTAACTTTCAGTCACTCACATTTCCAGTTACAAATTTGGCCTTGCTAAAATCATACTATTATGAAATGGGGGCGCAGAAGGGGGGAAAATTGCACTGACAGGAACAGAATGTTAAATGCCAAATGTAACACACTAACAGTGCAACCCTGTCTGCTCAGAACTAAGCCAGTTCAGTGGGATTGACTCCCAGGTTAAGACTGCAACTTACTTGGTAATAAGCCCTTCTGAACTTAGTGGGGCTTACTTCTGAGTAGACAGATATAGGATTGCACTGTAAGTAACTAAATGTTTTTGTTTTTTTAAAATGCACTACAGAATAACAGTATTATGATATTTTGGTGCTAGCATTTAACTACTGTTGTATGAAGTTTGCAAAAGAACAAATAACTATTCAAATTTCATTGTAAAAATACAGTAATTATTTAGTTCTTGTTTTAAGAAACATGGAAAAATAAAATGAGAAAATACCAGGTCCCTAGGAATTTGTTGCCATTTCTTCTTGGTTTGGAAATCAGTATTTACATAAATTAATCCTGATCCTATAAAATTGGCAGATACTCTTTTAATGAATTCTAAACTTCCCATGGAAAATACCCTCTCTCTTTTCTTTTGGAGTGGGGGCATTTGCGTGTCAATACCCCTCCCCCAAAAGAAATAAAGACACAGGACACGTTGTTTAAGTTTAAATTGGCCATGAAAAGGCCACAACTTTATTGATTAGAGAATTGAAGGTATTGGCTTTAGGCATTGGCTCCTATCCACTACCTGGTATGGTGTCCGGGAAGGGTTAACACGAGCCGTGGGGGTCCTGTTGAAGTACGCCAACTAGGATCCCACGGGTGTCACCGCTCGGGGGCGTGCCGGAGGCCCTTACCTTCCAAGGTTTCCGACAAGACAACGCCCCCCGGAGTCCTTTACCGGACTACCCCCTTTTCATGGGGAAGGTGATGGCGTACCTTCCCCCCATCCATTTGCCTAACGATTGAACCCCAGCCAATGCCTAACCGCCAATACTAAGGAAAGTTGTGACGTTTGCTACGAGGTAGGCGAAAAAACCAAAAGGCCGTAAATTCGCCAACTTGGAAAAATTCCTACCAGGCCCCTTGCGGCGACCAACCGAAGTCCATAGCAAGGTCATATCCCTATGTCAGCCTATACCTAAGGGTGGGTGGGATGGGAAAACTTCTCAGCTGGCCAGGAGTGAAGAGGGCGGACCCTGGGCGTGCCAGGCCTTAAGTATGCGAGGCCATGCCCCCTCCCGCCTGCCGATTGGCGGACGGGTGGAAGGCACACCCAGCGATTCCCCCAGCTCTCGCGGGGGCGAAAGGCCAGCCCCCGCGCTTGGTAGGAGGGGCAAGACCGCAACCCCCTCTCCTTCCCGAGGGTCAGAAAGGGCTTTAGCCAACCAACACCCTGCATGCATGCATGCTCCACTAAGCCTGAATTACCAGGAGCAAGAGACTCAGCCTAGCTAGACAAGAAATCTATAGCTGTATATAAATAAAAAGCTTAATTTATTTCTGCATTACAAATGTTGGTTTTCTGTGGAGCCACTCTCCATCTACCTAATGAGAAAGCCACAATACTGTCTAGCAAATGGGCACTGGACTGATTGGGTCATGCATGCCTTTGCTGCCAATATTGCTGTAATTGCTGTGCAGATTGGTATAAGCTTAAGTCTAAAATATCAGGGATCCAACATTGCCTGGAAAAGAGGAGATAGGATAGTCATCTTCAAATATCTAAAGGGCTGTCACATGGGAAGATGGAGCAAGCTTATTTTCTCCTGCTCTGGAGACTAGGCTGCAAACCAATGGCTTCAAGTAACCAGAAAGGAGATTCCAACTAACATCAGGAAGAACTTTCCAATGGCAAGAGCAGTTTGGCAGTGGAACAGACTCCCTTGGAAGGGGGTGGACTCTCCTTCATTGAATGTTTTAAAGCAGAGGTTGGATGGCCATCTGTCATGGATGCTTTAATTGAGATTCCTGCATTGCAAGGGGTTGGACTAGATGACCCTTGGGATCCCGTTCGACCATACAATTCTATGATTCTATGTGTATTCTGTATATATTTCAAAGGGTTGGTTTTAGCATAAAACATCCTTAATATGAGACTACTATCAGCAGCAGCTTGTATGATTTGGGCTGCTATATAGTACAGGTAATTTGCAACTTATGCACATTTAACTTGTGTGCATTCAGCTTTATGCACTTAGCAACTTGAAATAAAGGGAGGGGGGCAAAAAGGCTGGCATCCAGAGGGGAAAAAAACCTTTGGCAATTCCATCCGCCACTGAACCAAATTTGTCTTTTGACTATATGTGATTTTGTCTTTATGTGTTCTCCCCAGAACATGACCCCTGGGCAAGTTGAGATGCCTGTATTCATAGACATGGACACAAAAAGCTCACCTCTTGAATGTCTCTCCATGCATTGTGGCTATTTATCATCATTATTCATTGTTTATTATTTCATAAAATTTACATGCCGCTTGATTGTAAAAACAAACCTCAAAGCAGTTTACAAAAGATAAAACAGTAGAATCAAGAAAAAATTACAACTGTACTTTAAAACATACAAAAGTTAAAATATTAAAATAGTTCCGGGTCTCTAAACAGGAATGTTTTTAGCAGGTGCCAAAAGGAGAACAGTGAAGGTGCCTGCTAAAACACATTTAATGCATGTTCTTATAGTTCTCTCAACCACCCCACACTATATTTGCAAATTACTATAGGAAACAGGATCAATATTTCATCTCTAAATCAGCCATGCATAAGCCAGAATTAGTTATCAAGAGGCATTTTTATACTTGTAGGATCCTCTACCATGAAGAGTTGTTTAAACATCTTTTGAAAGTTTTATAAAGCACAGCTCAACCAGTTGGAAGTACTGTAATCATGCAACCAGTTGTCTGTCTGGTGTGAATCACACCACACAAATCAGGTGTTATATGCCCTTTACTTCCATGATTATGTTCTCCCTTAAAAGCCCTCAGCACACCATGTACATGCACCACAGGCAGTCTACAGAGCTTTTCATTTGTGCCAACCTCTGGTGACACAAAGGCCAAACAGGCTATTGTTTGGATTTTTAATATGTTTCACATTGTCCTGTTTTTACTACATCCAATATAACAACTTGAACTGCTTCAGTCAGTTATCATCTTGACATAAGTTCAATCCAACACCCAGATTTAGACAAAAATGCAACTTTGTGGTTGCTTGACATGGGGTAGGGAGCTTTTTCAGCTAGAGCAGCCCTCTTTGGCAACCCTCTGGGGGCTGCATCCAGTGGTGGTCATGCATCACACAAATCACACACATATAAGTGTATGCACACACCACTCACATGTACACACATTCCCCTCCAGGCAACGGAGCTTGAAAACATTATTTTAACTTTTTTCCAGCCTAACTGCTGGCAGGAAGGTGCTCTTCCTGGATAATGAAGCTGGGGAGGGTGGGTTAACCATTCCCTTTCCCCTACAACAATGAGGCTTGAAAGTTTCATTCTGCTGGAAGACAGGACTTACTGGTTTCAGAAGAGTCCTAAACCAGTAGAATGAAACTCACTGATAAATTCTAGTTCAGCAATTTCACACCTGAGTGTCCCTTTGTTGTTCTTTTGTTGGAGAATGGTGACTTGAGATCAGTGGCAGAGGGTCTTGGGATACTGAAATGTTGCGATTTCTGAATATTGCCATCTTTTATATCAATTGTATGCCCATGTTTTCTTTCAAAAACTAACTTGTTTGTCATAGGTAGGGAGCAGAAAGGCATTGTTGGCAGGTTATGGCCTATATCAACTTGGACACAAGCAGGTGAATGAGCTAATAGTGTAGCAGATATTATCTGAGGGAAACAATGCTGGGATTTGTTTCTATTTGGTGGCCTATCTTTGCTGCAGAATATCAATTTTAGAATAGAGTGCTGCCTGTAAGAACTCTCCTTGCACTGGGTTCTTGGTTTCTAGGATAATTGTTTGATATCTTGGCTTAATAACAATCCATCATTTGCCAAGTCCAGGAACAGCAACAAACAAACTTAGGTCTGTTAATAACAAGAATGGAAACTTAAAATTATCCTTGTGAGCTAGGTGGAAGGAGGGATGTTCTCTTGAAGAGAATACACACAAGCAGCCCTCAGATTAGGCTCTAACTCCAAGAATACTAGTTTTCTAGAAAAAGCATAAAGCTTGGCAATTTTCAACTCCATTGGGTAGATCAGATCTATTGAGAATGCTATCAGAGAAGTAAGGCTTTTTTTAAAAAAAAAAATTATAACCTCATGCCATTTATCATGTATCTATTTTGAAGGGCCTATATTACAGCAAATATAATTTAAAAATCAATCATTCACAGAAATGTTATGTTAGGACAACACAACCTCACAACATAAAATAAATTTTAGGTGGAAAAAAGGCATAATGTACACAAAACTTTCCAAAAAAAGCAATAGAGAGAAATAGGTAATATAGGGAAACATTTTCCCCCATTGTTAGAATTCTGTGGTATCCACTACTAGATTTTAAAACTTAAAACTTGTTTATTCAAAATTTACATTAGAAATCACAATGCATGCCTCTCACCTACTGATAGACAGGAAAGAGGCAGGATGCCAACGATAATTTCTATAGATATGCTACTTAGGAAACCACTTTACAGACTGACAGATAAAGAAGACAGCATAGCCAAGCACAAATCTTAGGTGCCCTCTTAAATGTCCTGGTAGCCACACCTCTGAGTGCTCTCAAAACCTATATTAAGCAGCTTACTAAATGGGTCTCTCCTTAGTTTTGCAAAAAAAGCATTTAAAAAAGTTTCAGACACAGTAAAAAACATGGCAGTACTTTTAATGGGCCCATCTAAGAAAACGTCAGCTGATCCAAAATGGGACAAGCTTGTTTACCTGGACTGGCCAATACAATCAACCTATTACTTTGCCATCTGTACAGGCTTACAGTCAGTTTCCAGGGCCAATTTAAAGCCCTGCTGTTAACTTTTAAAGCTCTAAGCCAGCACTTCCCAACTGGTGGTCTGTGGACTGCAGGGGGTCCGTGGCACCATTCACACATGAAAAAGCACCACAGAGATATCGAACTTTTCAAAAGCCCATGGCTTTGGCTTTTGAAAAACACGGGGACTGCCGTACTTGGGAACCCCACTGCTCTAGTCTAAGCAATGCTCGAGGACAGGATACCTGAAGAGATTACCTCTCGCATGCCTGAGATCAGGACGCCCCTGAGGGGAACTTCTGCCCCTTGAGAGGCAGCCGCGAGATACCGTTGGCGAGGATGGCGCGGGCGCCGCCCGGCGGCTTAAGGCTCTTCCGCCTGCGGCGTCGGGGTTCCAGGAGGCGAGCGAGAGCGAGCTCTGCCCTGAGTCCGTTACCCCAGTTTGCAAAGCGCAGGCCGCGCACATGGAACCCGGACGCCGCCAGTTGCGCCTTAAGGATCGCAGAGCTAGAATGGGGAGGGGGGGGGAGAGAGAGAAGGAAGCTGTGTGGGATGGGACAGGAGGCACGCGAGCGCTCGAAGCCGCCGCCGCCACCACAGGTAGCCCCTCCCTCTTCTCTGCCGCTTCCCCAGCTCCGGCCCCGCCTCATTAGGCGGAGGGGGTGGCGGTGGGGGGAAGAGATGGAGGGGGCCGCGGCCGGCGTAATGCTGGGAAGAGGAAACGAGGGGACGCTCCCAGGCGGCAGAGGCGGCGGCAGCGGCGCCCGGCGGGGTCACGAACTCTGACCTTTCGGCACAAGACTCCCGTTCACCCCCCCCCCAGAAAACAACAATAATAATAATAACAGAGCGGCTCTCCTTTCCTCCCCCCCCCCATCTCTGCTCCGTGCAGGGCAAGACGTTAACCCCTCTGGTGCCGCTGCCTCCGCCTGCCTTTATTCCCCCCCTCACCCCACTCGAGGGGCCCGCAGGGTGGGGGGGCAACCCAGGCCTGGCCAGAGACCCGTTGCGAGGCAGCCACCGCCGGGCTTGCTTGGCGCCAAACCCTGAGGTAAACGAGCTTCCTTATTCTAGCGGGTCGCGGCGCGCTTCGGGCTCGGAGGGGCGACGGTTCTCTCGAGGCGGAGAGGGAGGCGCTGAAACGGGGGGGGGGGTGCTGGCGGAGGTCGGCGGGCTTCGGGCGCTGCGCCGTTTCCTTTCCCGGGGTCTGCCGTGGCCGCGATGCCGCAAAAACTGCACCGGCTCCGAGTGAGGGAGAAAAGAAGATGGAGTCTGAGCGGGCGGAGGCAGTGGCTTGAACCCGACCCTTTTACCTTTGCCACCGGGAGGGCGGAGGGGAGGGGGCGGCGGGTATTTTGCATACGGGGCAGCCCGTCGCCATCTTAAGCGGACTCTTCCCCCCACCCTACTACCACCACCCGCTTCTCTCCCGCTCTGGGCTGCCGCTCGCCACGCTCTGGGTGCCCGCGACCGGGCCCGACCAGTTACGGGCGAAGGAACGTTAGGGAAGGCGGGGAGACTAATGGCGGAGCTTTTGGACTTGGCTACCTGCCAACTCCGCCATCTTGTGCTTCAAGTGCCTTTTTCTCCTTATCTCTCCTTCCCCCCCCCCCGCAACTTTAATTGGGGGGCGGAGGGGGGAAGTGGCCTGAAGGGCGGTCGCATTGGCCAATTATACCCGTTGTGGCGGTGGGAGGGCGGGCTTTCCTTTCCGCTGGCGACGAGAGCCGATTGGTTGGGCCGGGAGAATGCGCGAAAAGGGGTTCTGTGGAGGGCGACGCTATACCCCTCGTCAAAGCTTTCGTTCCTGCCATCGTAGTTTCTGGCTGAATTAATCCCCGTTTTTCACAAAAACGTTGAACAACAGTATCCTGTGGGAACGCAAGGTTTAGGAATGTTTCTCTTGCCTTTAGCAAACTCAAGAACACCGTTTTAATTGCGTGTCAGAGCTCAAACTGCAATCGTAATCTCGCTTACCTACGAACAAGCGCCACTGAATTCAGCTGGACTTGCTTCTGAGTAGGATTGTGCTCTTAGCCTGTCCCCACTAACAGAAATTTACCAAATTTTGCACCTGTGTTTCTGGAATGTATAAATTGTCACAACCTGAAGCCTGTGATGTGTACTTGAAAAGAATACTTTGTTGCAAATATGTTTCAAATATATATTTTGAAAATGATTTTAGTATGTCACACAAAACCACAGAAAAATTCAGGAAAAGTGATGCAAAGCATACTTTCCACAAAAGGTAACCTGTCACTAGTTTAAAAACAGGTCAACCCAGGCTGTCAATATTTAGCATGAGGGATCCAGTCACCGGACATTTGGGTTTGCACAATTAAAGTGGATTAAAGCTCTCGGACACAACAAATGTACTTTTAAAACCCTCGTTTTTTTGCAGTTAGAAAAGTGACATGGAGATGCACTAAGAAGTGTGTGGTAAATTGTTGATGTGTAACCTCACAAGCAAATCAGAATGAAGACTCGTACTGTAGTCTTAAAACTTTCCAGCAAACAAACCTGAACAACTGCTTAATGAATAGACCTTACTTACAAATAAACTGTGTAATCAAATGAGGATGAATGCTCAGTAAACAGATCATCTTGAGGAGCTCATGGGCCACAACTATAGACTGAATGTGCTTTTTTCCTTTAACCCACGTGTAGCCAACATAGTTTCCTTCATATAACTCTCATCAGCCCCAGCCAGTATGGGAGTGTTAGTCCAGCAATATTTGGGGGTACAACATTGGCTATCCCTACTTCAACCAAATGTAATTTGTAAGTTTAGATCATTACTATTACTATAATTTGTTTCCCAGTTCCATTAGTGATGACACTACTAGGGTTGCCATATTTCAGAATGTATGTGAACTGCCCTGAGACCTCCGGGTGTAGGGAGGTATATAAATGTATGTTGTTTAGTTGTGTCCGACTCTTCGTGACCCCATGGACCAGAGCACGCCAGGCCCTCCTGTCTTCCACTGCCTCCCGCAGTTTGGTCAAACTCATGTTTGCAGCTTCGAGAACACTGTCCAACCATCTCGTCCTCTGTCGTCCCCTTCTCCTTGTGCCCTCCATCTTTCCCAACATCAGGGTCTTTCCAGGGAGTCTTCTCTTCTCATGAGGTGGCCAAAGTACTGGAGCCTCAGTCCTTCCAGTGGGCACTCAGGGCTGATTTCCTTCAGAATGGATAGGTTTGATGTTCTTGCAGTCCATGGGACTCTCAAGAGTCTCCTCCAGCACCATAATTCAAAAGCATCATATAAATGTATAGGGTGGTATATAAATAAATTCAATAAATAAACAAATAAAATAAATGAGCTTTTTAAAGGGAAAATTGCTCTTAGTCCTGCTGGACCCATTTCTCCCTGTTGCATTGCCTAGATGGAATGATAGCAAGAGGAGAAGAATGTGACTGTTTCTTCAGATTATGGTTGCTCTGTTTTGTTTGCATCCTTTCTCTCTGGGGTGATGGGGAGAATTTGGTCCAACTCCTTGCTAGCACAGCTGCTGCAGGGAGGATTATACCAAAAGAATGTGCACAAGAAGATGTGGTGCTGTTTACCAATCTACATTATTATGCTGCTCACCTGTGCCACCTGTCCATCTTGCACTACACCTCTTCTTCGGTGGGAGGTGGTTGTGTGGTTGTGTTGCTTTCATCACTCCTGGCAACAACACAGCACAATGGAAGAGGACATCCTAAAGAGGTGGTGGTGGCTACAATTCAGCAATGGTCACCGCACTGGTGCTTCGGCATCAGTAGGCAATAGATTTGGGGAGAGGATTGGCCTTTAGCTAGCATCCATATATAAATGTTAGTTCCCATTCTACTTTTGGAATACTTTGTCACTTAAGAGTGACCAAACTCAGGTGCACCTCTTTACTCTTCTGTCTAAATGAATGGCTGCCATTCATTCCTATCTCTCCCTGTAGCACACAGCTTCAGCATGTTTTGTGTCAGTTCACGCATGGTGGTGAAGTCTAGAATAACCAACCTATGTGAACTTAATCTGCATCCTTCAGTCCTTTCCAGGGTCGCCTGGAACATGCAACAGTTTAGTGACAGATGTGTGGGTCCTTGGTAAGCAGAATAATGTGAAAAAGTTTAACTGTGTATGATGCAGAAAAGTGTGTTGTGCCTGCCTCCATGGAATCCTGTAATATACAGGCCTGTGTTCTGGCTTTCTTTCCTCTTTACAAAGTACAATGATAGGCATTTTCTTAGTTGCTTTATAATAAGTGAAATCCTAAGATAATTTGCAATTTCAGTAGTGTGAAAAGATCTGGAAATCAGCTTGTTCTTTTAGCTCTATATAGTTAAGTCACTTTATAGTTCCCATTATCCCACCCAAAACAGTTGGATACACCTGCATTTCCTCAAAGCTATGTGAAACAAGAAGTGTTCAGTCCTCTGTTGCAGTAAGCATGGAAGCTAGGAAGCATAGTTTCTTTGGCCTTGCTAAGCAGCTAGTGAAGGCTTGCAAAAGCAGATAATGACTACTACTGGTTGTTTCTTTCTGAACTAAGTGGAGATGGTTATTTCATGAAAGTGGCAAATGTTTTCTTATTTCATTAATCTGATAAAATTAACCCTCTTTCACAAACTGAACACAGGATTTGGTTATTTCACAATAACCAACAATATTAATGCCTATTCAAAGGTGCTTAGATTTTGGTTGGGAGGAAAGCTCTGAATGAGCTGGGAGATACTCAATGGACAAGATAATATTTCTAAACAGATGTGAGTGGCATGAGCTGTGAATCTGTCAGGGGTCTGTCTCTTGCTTGGCATAAGAGACATATCTGCAGTGTGTGAAGAACTTGAAAAAGATGAGGGGCCTCTCCATGTTGTGCTCATCCACAAATACAGTTACTAATAAGAGATTCCTGGTCCTTTTGGCAACCTGGTGATGGCATATATGGAGCTCAGTACCTCTTTTATTTTTTAAAATGTTATTTTTACTTTTTTCATGAATAAAGCAATTTAATGATTGTAACATAATATCACTGTTTTATAATGAAACGTTTGAAACTGTGTTCAGTACTATCACGGGGGTGTATACTGTACTATATTTAATTGTTCTTAGTAATAAAATGGCAAAAGCTTTAATTTTTCTGTTGCTGATAGAAGTTATTGGCATCTCTCCAAAAAGGTTCTCTAATGATCCTCCTTCACCATGACAACCAATATGGAGGTGCTGGCTCAGCAGATAGTGGAGACACAGCAGGTGGCTGAGGTGAGTGAAGGATGATATTACAGTAACTCTTGACTGGTTTTTAAAAAGAAAATATAATTGTCTATTGTTTACAGATGGTCAGATCTAAAGTGGATTTTTTTCATAAAATGCTGGTTATTCCACTTGAAAATATAAAGCGATATTTTTCAATCCCCATGTTTTGTACTGAACTTCATTTGTATATAACAAAATGTCCACCAGGAGAGCAGAGGGTAATGCCTTTCTCCACCTTCTAATGACAGCTTGTCATACAGTGCTGCTGGGTGAAAAAAATGTGGGGCTGCACTTAATTCTGCAGCCATCCCCCTATATCCTGCAGCCTGGCTGAAGGGCCTAGATGAGACCTGTAGGCATGTGCAAGTCTTTGAACATGTCCAGTGTGGCTTCTGCTGCTTCATCCATATAGATATTTCTTATGCTTTTAAGCAGATCTATTTGCTGTTAGGTAAAGGTAATGGACCCCTGACCATTAGGTCCAGTTGTGACCGACTCTGGGGTTGCGGCGCTCATCTCGCTTTCTTGGCCAAGGGAGCCAGAGTACAGCTTCCGGAGGTCATGTGGCCAGCATGACTAAGCCACTTCTGGCGAACCAGAGCAGCGCACAGAAACGCCGTTTACCTTCCCGCCTTGCTGTTAGCTGTGAACTAATCTATGTTTTTCTGATTAGTGTAATCTCATATCATCCACTTGTACCATCCCAGCCAACACATTTTTTATTTCTGCACCAGGCTTCTAACTTATAATAACATACAGGAACTGTTTACAGAATGGGTGTTAAGTGATTGTGTATTTCTGTCAAGGAGGTCATAGATTATGCTGTTGATAAGTAGTTGCCCATTGTCTGTTTCAAGCCTGCATTGTAGAGTTCTATTTCATTTATGCATCCTTTGCATACAGTAAGCCCTCAACTTATGTGGGGGTTATGTTCTGGGGATCGTGCCTAAAGCCAACATTGTGTATAGTCAAAACCCATTAGGTTCAATGGTGGGTAGGATTGCCAAAGTCATTTTCCCTGGAACTCTGCCCCATTTCTTTATTTATGCATGCATGCCATGCACATAAAGCTGAATGCACACAAGTTAAATGTGTGTAGGTTGTGGGCTTACTCTATCTTTTAAAAATGGCCAGGAGCCTTATCATCTTCATCTAGTGAAAATACTGTCTTCATTTTTCCCAGATTTAAATCCAGTGACTGTATCTTAAGGCTAGATGACTGTTTATTAATAAAGATTATATCCCAGGTTTTTTTTAATCTGTATTTGAAATTAAAGTTTGTTAAAATTTAATTAAATATTCCTTGAAGTAAATATAAGTAGAGTCATGGTGTTAAAATGTTATTGGTATTTTGTGTGACATAGTCACATTGTTCAAATAGTTTCCTCTGTTGCACAATATAGTTATTGTAGTCCTTTGTTTTATCAGTAGCATTGCAACATCTACTTTTTACATTTGGGTTTTCTGTCTTGTGCTTAACATTGTCATGTACAGTAGTACATTTGTTGTTTCTACATTTTTACTCTTCAATATCACTAGCCAAGCTGTCCAGTTAACTGAGTTAATTCTGAAATAGTCTTCAGTTCAGAATAACCAAATACATCTATAGACATTATTTTTACTGATTAGCAAAATGCCCATGAAATTATTGAAATGTATGTTATATTTGCTTATTTGCATTACTGGAGGAGACTGATGTTGAGTGGACACTAGGACACCACCAGGTGAACGTTGTTGTATTCCATTCATTTGAAGAGAAAGAAAATGTTAACCTTTAGGGTGAGAACAGATTTATCTACTTACTCCTCATGTAACAAGGACCCTCTATTCCTAGGTGAAATATTGTACTCAACCCTCTATATATCCCATGGCTAAAGAGGCAACATATATTGGCTTCACATAGTCTGCCATTATTTGTGGTTGCCATACTCCTCTTTCTTCCCTTGAGTCCTCTGGCACACATAGAAAAATCAGGGGAGTGGTTGTCTCTCAGTGCTTTGGTCTTTGGAAGGGACATGAGGAGTGAGAATCTTTGTTATCAAGTTAAAATATGGAGTCAGAAGGCAAACGCTTCTCTCCCCTGAATCTTCTGTTTAATCCAGAGTGCGGAAGAGGGGCAAGAGATTGGTTTCTCGGTTAAAACAGTGAAATACACCCCTGAAAATGTGCAGGGAACTTGGAGTTTTGCATTGAGCATGTGGGAGAAGGATTGTCACTATTGGTGATCTATGACCTTTCCCTTCCTGTCAGTTTCCAAACTATGCCTATCCTAACTACCAGTAAGGTGCTTGAAAATAGGAAGCCGGACAGACTCAGACACAAATGAGCATAGTTATGTGGATTGGGGTTTTGCTCGGAAAGGATGGTCTTGTTAGCTGCTGAAGTACCGGTGGTTGGTCTAATAATACCGTAATTCACCCAGTGCAGGGGGAAAGCATTGCAGTTCAGCACAAAGCATGTCACTGAGAGTGCCATCTTTAATTTAACCACTTTCTGAACAATAATGACCTAACGCTATGCATAAATTTATGCAGTGAAAGTATATTGCATATAATGTTTTGTAATGTCATGGTTTCAGCACTTTAAAAAAGCTGAATCAACATAATGTGGTCCCCGCCCACCTTTTCAGAAGTTTCTGTGATTTTCAGAAATTTTAGTTTGTTGTGTTAATTTATAAGACTTACAGTTATCTCGTTGTTGTTGTTGTTGTTGTTGCTCCTCCAGAGAATTAAAATGGTGGCTTTAATGCTTCTAACACATACCATGAAATTAATGGATTTATCATTATGTGCAATAAAACTGATTCCAGCGCAAAATATTTGATGGGTGCACAAGAATGTAGTGTTTGTTTAGCTATATTAAGTTAATGAACTGTAAAGATAAAATATGTCCCATAGGGAACAAAATAGTTTCCTTTTTTCATGTTACTGGTCTGAAAATTATTCAAGAGCTGGACAAATTATTTTCTCTTGAATTCTGCTACTTTGTAGTTTTTATTGAGCAGTAGTAGTTGGGCACAGGGGAGACAAAGAGAAGGAAAAGCTTTGTAACCTGGGTACATCTCCCCCAGTGAAATTAATTGTATTATTAGACAAACTGCTTCAGCAGCTGGCAAAACAGCAGGAACACGTCGATTCTGCTTCCTTGGTTACAGGGAGTGATAGTGTACTTGACCTTCAGAGGAGCAGGGTCATAGAGAGGGCATTTTTAAACAATTCTGTCTGGTTTTGTGATTGGAATCTTTATAAATGGAGCTCGGATACAAACATTTGGGAACAGACTAAAACTGATCTCTTCATTTCTCTTCGATTGTTTTGGCCAAAGATCTTTGCTGAAGAAAAATGTAAATAAAGCTGCAGAAGGATTTGACACTGTAAGTACTAGAGTCTGTACAGTATCAAGCGAGAGGCTCCAGGAAGCAAATGATTCAAAGGTTATTGAAGATGGGAGTGTTGTTATTTTTAAGAAGAAACATTTATGTTAAATGTATAGTCAGTTCACTTTGCTTATCTAATCCTTGTAAATGTTTTAACTTAACAGCAATTTTAACTAAGAGTGTATTGCTAATACTGCTCCTAGTTTAAATTGATTTAAAATTCAGAATATTCTAATTTCACAGTAATGGCCATTTATCTGGAAGCTGACTTCTAATTAATAGTTTGAATAATTAGCACTACTTGTTCTCTTTAAATAGTATGTACAGTATTTTAGCACAGAATTTTAATCCACAGTTTATAGCAGTTTCTACAACAAGCGTATTAGGATTTAGTTTGTATTTCCTGATAAACTAGAATATACTGCCTTTTGCTCAACAGAAATGAAGGGTTATTACAGGTTAAAATTTCAGAGTAGGAATAAATCTGATATCAAGTAAACTGTTTACCTACCTATTGCCAAATGCTGCAGATGACTCACCTTTTTCTGACCTGTGTATAAAGGTGAGATTTAAAGAGAAACCAGTAGGTACTGACTGTAATAGTTCTAGAACTACAGATATATAGGATTCAAAATAAATTAGTTAGAACATGTTGGGTAGCTTTAAAAGTGGAGTTAAATATTTAAAGTTAAATGTCCTTTTTTTTATTTACATAATGCAGCATCTTCTCAACATTTGCTATATTTTGTCAGTGTCAAAAATGCAAAGTTAGCTTTTAAACAGAAAGCTCTTGCATTGTGCTTTTGAACTTTCAGCATATGTTCTTTCCTTATGGATAACAATAGCATTCTGCAAGTCTTACACCATTTTATTGTGTGGGTGATAGCTAATGTTAGTCATACACAGAGTAACATTGATTACTGGGGGGGCTGTTCTGAGTATGACATTATTAGATATCACCTGTTTATTTACATAGCTGGTCTGTTTCATCTAAGATCTGTAGGCAGTACAGCTCCAAGGACCAAGCTGAGGAGCTGCAAACCACTTGTATATTTCATTTGTGTTTACCTAATTAACACATTTTGCATAAAATTTTAATATGGTGGCTTTGTGTGCTTTCCCCATGATACTCCCTGTAGCTGCAAGACTACAAGTGACATTCTGAGGATATTTTTCTTGGGAAATAATAATTAGTTAATTGTGTTCTTAATGTAAAAAATAATTAGTAACCAGATAACGCTGTTGCATGTGTTTCATATTAAAATATCATTCCTTTGTATTTGTTTTTATTTATGCACTGTTTAATTACAATAGTCTCAATGTGGTGTAAAAGGAACACAATACTATATAAATAAACATTGGTTAAAACTATAAAAATAAAATTAATTCAGAATACCTTCCAGGTACAAAAAGAAAAGCCTCCAGTAGGCACTGGAAGTTCAGAAGGGAGGTAACCTGTCTTACCTCAGTTGGAAGGGAGTTTCCATAAAATGGGACCACAATTCTGAATGCATGGCTGCTGGTAGATACAAGCTGTGTATAAAAGCCATGGTGAATCACTGGCAGTGACTCCCCCAAAGACCTTAGTGGTGTCTTCAAGAAATAATGGATCAGGTGGTCCTTGAGGTATCCTGGACCCAAGGTATTAAGGGCATTGTAAATTAACACAAGAACCTTGAGCCTGGATAGGGATTGTTTTGTCTTTACATGCTTTTTGTTCTGTAGAATTTATATTTGCTTAAGGGAACAATTGTGAACGTAAGAATTTCTGTTTGTCTTGTGTATGAAAGGACACTGAGCAAGATTACTTATTTGATGACAAGTGGCCAGAACTTTTTGTTTGGTTGACTGCTAGATGCATATTCCGAATTTGCAAAATAATAAGCTACAAAATGCTTTATATTGTCATATTTGTCAGACAGGGCTCGGTTCAGATGCAGTACCAAGTTGTTGTTTGGCATTATATACAGTACACTAGTCTTGGTCTTGCATGCTCCCTTCTCCTTATGCTATCCCCGACTTTGGCTGCAGTCCTATCTATACCCACTTCTTTGGGAATAAACCTCATTGAACTCAATGAGATTTACTCCTGAATACATCTGTACAGGAGTGTGCTATTAGTCATGACAAACTATAGTTTGCCATGAACATCTGAACTAAGCAGGCAATGGAAAGAATCTGAGCATGCTGTGGAGGAGGGAGTGCATGATTCTGAGGCTCAATTACTTTCGTGTGGTGAAAGAAAGCAGGCTGCAACTACAGATGGGTGAAGGGTTGGACCCGTCACTGATGCCAGAAGCTACATTTACCTGCGGCTTGTTTGCACAACCTAAGCAAAAACCCTTAGTATCCATTTTTTCTTTCTCCCATAAAAGTGAATGACTGCCATTAGTGCCTAGCAGAGCAGGAGGAAACTGCTGCAATTGCACACCAATGTGATGGTGAATGGCCTGTCCTCCACTGACAGGGATCCCATAGAGAGGTCTTTCATACACATATCTCAGGTATCACTCAAATATTTGACTTTTTCTATGCCTGCCCCACATTATACTTATGCTTCTATTTTAAATTAAGACAAAAATTAACAACTGCATACTGAACTCTTTTTATTTAAACCCCCCCCCCCACTAATATCCTGCCTATGGTGGCTCACAAACATCAGTTAAGGCAATATACAGTTTGTAGAATAATTAAACAAGTGAACAAAATGGCAGCTAAATTCATAGAAGGCAGAAAGAAACTAAATCAAACTAAAAATACAGCAAAACAAAAATTTGCAGCACACCAAAACACTGGTAAAGATGGGGCAGTGTGAGCCTCCTGGAACTGGGAGTTGCACAGCCCAGCTGTGCAGTTGAAAAGGCCCCTCTCATGCCCTGACCACTTAGTCTTCAGTGGCAATTGGATGCAAAGCAGGGCCTCTGATGAATATGGCAAGCAGGCTCATGTTGGAACAAAACTATCCTTCATGTATCCTGGTTTCAACCATGCGGGGCACAGGTGGGGAATCCCTGGCCCCTTTTCATTCCCGCCCATTTCCTACAAGGAAATTATGCTCATTTGCACAAAAGGGCCTTTACCCACTAAATTGCTGCAAACGGGGATTTTGTGGGTAGCAGCTGAGGAGCGAAGGGTTAAGGCTCCCTTTTCCACACTGTGCTACTGCATCCTCAGCCAGGTGATAACCAGCACTTTGAATTGTGCTCAGAAATGAACTGGTACCCAATGCTGATTGAACAGTATGAAAAGTATTTGTTCTGAAAAACAGGCCCACAACAAAACTCTGGCTTCCAAATTTTGTATCAGCTGAAGTTCCTGAATAGTTTTCAGAAGCAACTTTCTATAGAGCTTATGTGACCAATGTTAGATCTGCTTTTTGCAGAAAAGGGCACAGTTGGTACATCTCCTTTTCCACATCCAATTAGTAGTCCTGAGAGGCTGTTGAAGAGGCTACCAAAAAAATCTAGTAATGAAACAAAACAATCTAGTACTGTACGGATACAAAAATTATGCTAATGGAGCCAGGCTAATTCAGGCAACATTTCCTGCCATCAAACTAGTTCTTCCTTGTTGTATATGGTAACAGCCCCACCGAAATCTTCTGAGGCAAGGCGGGCAAGCTGAGCAACTGGATTGTAATGGAAGCAGTCTTCCCTTGCTGGCAGTTGCCAGGCAGCAGGTCCTCTGAGGCAAAGGACCAAATAAACAAATCAAAATGCAGATAACTCAGATTTATAACCCAGGTCATAGGTGTGTAATTGCAAGAAAAAAGAGGTAGATTTCAGTGACAAAAACACGCCAACCTGTAAGGTGCAGTGGCTGTGTTTGCATGTCACACACTGATTTAGCAAAACTTGCACAAGCAGGAAGAAGCATAGTTCTAAGTTGCCTTGTTTTGAATTTGACCATATTTAGCTTGTGGGGTGGAGAGAATAACTGGGGGAGGGAAGGAGTGTTGTCCCTGTCAATCTTCTGAGAGGTTCCTTGTTCCTTTCCCTGCTGGACTGTATAGTGTTAAAAGGAACAGGCTTAAGGCTGACTTCCAGCCCTGAACCTAAGCATTTTATAACTATATAAGGTGAGCAGGATGTTTCTGGAAACTGGTAGACATTTTCCTTCCACCACTCCTAATACCTCCCCATATTGTGGTGGGTGGGGATTTCTTTTAATGCCATAACACACATTCATGAAAACCTAATGCCCACCTTCAGAGTCCTATAAGCTGTTTGCATCTCAACCTGGCCAATTCCTCCTCCCGTTCCTTTTCTTTTTTTCGCCTCAGCTGACAACATCCATATGCCATTCAAATGAGCTCAGGGTTCTGGAAAGAAGTAAACATAGACCATTTAGGCTGCTGGTGTATTATCTGGAGAATCAGAATGTTTTATATAATTCTACATACTCAAGGAGCCCCCTGAGTATGCAGAAACCTTTGTTGTTATTTTTATATGCCCCAATTCATTGCCAAAAGGATAGTCACTGAACTACCCAAGTTCAGTATTAGAAGAAACAAGTGGATTTGCAACACAGTGCTGCAATCTATCCTTACCTCCGAAGTGCAGTGCTGCTGTTCTGGGTTCCATATACATTCAGGAACAAGAGTCTTGCAGTCCTCTTCAGGTCTCTTGGGCAAAGGGCTCAGGGGTGGGAAAGGGCCTCCTCAAGGTCTTCTCCAAATACTCCATATACAGGGTTGCCTGCTCCAAATCTGAACCTCTGATTTCTTTCCTCTTCTTCCACAAACAACTGATGTTCCAACATTCTATGTCTTAACTGCTTCCAACACAGTCTCAGTAACTTCTGGTTCCGTTGGTCCTCCCTTCTCCCCCTTCTGTTGATACAAACCGTTGTTTGCATTTTGTAACCTTTGTAACCTTGCAGCCATTTTTGTTACTTCAAATAAATAGACAAACAAACTTCTGCTTATCCAGGAAGCCCTCATCTAGAAACCACTCCTTTATTTTTAAATGACCCTATTTCATTTTCAGGCACTCGAGCGTCTGAGTTCACTGTTACAGAGTGTGATCATGATGATTCAATATTTGGTTGGTTGTAGAAGGAAACTTCTAACTTTCCTCTCAAAAATGGAAATGTCTGTGAATGTTTTTTTTAAAAAAAATGCCCAAACAATCAGTACTACCCCATATTTAATTTTGTATATGATTTCTGGTGATCAGTGCAACACTTACTACCTTAACACTAGACAAGTAGCATCTTATCTATAGTCCTAAACTGGGGCATCCGATTTCATGGCTGATCATCCTGTTAGAGGAAGTGTTAGTCCTTTGGGTATGGGAGTATTAGTGAATTGTTTCAGATAAACATTTCCTGCTGGAAGTACTTAGTATTTGAGTTTTAACCATTTTCACAATTGTGTTTGCCATGCATTAAATCAGTTTTTAAATTATTCAATATAGGTGCAAACCGTACAGACAACATTATCTGAATCTCCAGTGATGACCAGCCCTTCCCAACGCATCCAGATAATCTCCACAGATTCTTCAGTAGCTTCACCACAGCGCATTCAGGTATAAGGGTTTTCCCACCTGTGAATTTGGTTATATCATCTGACTTTTCTCTCTAGCTGCTAAAACTGTATTTTCAATCATAAAACAATTTTATTTTAAAAGAATCATACTAGGAAGGGATCTTGAAGGTCATCTAGTCCAACCCCCAGCAATGCAGGAATCTCAGCTGAAGCATCCATGACAGATAGCCATCCAACCTCTGCTTATAAACCTCCAGTGAAGGTCCACCACCTTCCAAAGAACTCGGTTCCACTGTCAAACAGCTTTCACCATCAGAAAGTTCTTCCTGATATTTAATCTGAATCTCATTTTTTGTAACTTGAAGCCATTGTTTCGGGTCCTAGTCTCTGGAACAGGAGAAAACAAGCTTACTCCAACTTCCATGTGACAGCCCTTTAGATATTTGAAGATGGCTATCATGCCTCCTATTCCAGCTGAGCATACAATTCTCTCAGCCGTTCCTCATAAAGGCTTGGTTTCCAGACTTTGATCATCTTGGTCACCCTCCTCTACACTTGTTACAGCTTGTCAATATCCTTCTTAAATTGTAGTGTCCAGAACTGGACAAAGTTTTCTAGATGTGGTCTGACCAAGGCAGAAGTGTGTGTTACTATGACTTCCCTTGATCTGGAGCTAGACTTCTGTTGAAGCAACCTAGAATAGCATTAGCCTTTTATTTTGCTGCTGCATCACACTGTTGACTTGTGTTAGGCTTGTGGTCTACTAAGACCCGTAGATTCTTTTCACATGGCAAGCCAGGTGTCCCCTATTTTTGTGCAGCTGGTTCTTTCTGCCTAAGTGCAGAACCTTACATTTGTCCATATTGGAATTAATTTTGTTTGTTTGGGCCCAGTTATCCAATCTGTTGAGGTCATCTTGAATTCCAATTCTGTCTTCTGTAGCATTTGCTACCCCTCCCAGTTTGGTGTCATCTGCAAATTTGATGAACATCCCCTCAATTCCTTTATCCAAGTCATTTATAAAGACGTTGAACAACAATGGGCCCAGGACAGAATCCTGTGGCTCCCACTTGTTACTTTTTTCCAGGATGATGAGAAGCCATCAGTGAGTATTCTTTGGGTTTGGTCAGTTAACCAACTACAAATCCACCTAACAGTAATCTTGTCCAGCCCACATTTTATCAGCTTCTCCACAAGAATATCATGGGGGACTTTGTCAAATGTCTTCAGTTTAGCTTTGAGGTCTTTAACAGTTATGTCACTGTTGTTGTTTCCCCGCCCCTACATTTTTTACCCAAATGCTCTTAATCCGCCTTGCATGTGCCAAGTCATGGATTTCTTCACAAGCGTACACTACACAAAATGCTACCCCTCACCCCTTCCTTTTTGGTCTATTCCTTTTGAATAGGTTACACCCCTCAATTTCTGCATTGCAGCCAAGTGTCTCATCCCACTAGGTTTCACTAATGTTTATTAGCTCATATTTGCCATCCTGTATTAAGAGCTCAAATTCACCTTGCTTCCCATTCTCTGTGCAGTAGTCTAGAGACAAGTGAAACCATGTGTCATTCCCTCCAGCTGTTTTCTTCTTATAGTTTCCTGCCCTTTGACAGGTTGCTATAGCACCACTCAGTTTCCTGTGCATCAGTGAAGCTGCTATCCCCAATACCAGCTGTTCTCCTGTTGTCTGTACTATTGTCTCCCTCCCCCTCGAGTTTTAGTTTAAATCTTTCCTGATCAGATTCGCAAGATTCTTAGCAAGCACATTCTTGCCAGCCACCATAAGGTGCAATCCATCTCTTGCCAGAAGTCCTCCTTCAACAAAGTGGAGACCGTGGTACAAGAATTCAAACCTTTCCTGATGACACCACATGTGCAGCCAGTGGTTTACTTCCAGTTTTTTCCTTTCTCTTACTGGGCCACAACCTTCAACAGGAAGGAAAACCAGAAAAAACACCTGAGCCCCAAGGCCCATCAGCTTTCTACCCAGAGTCTCATAGTCCCTTGTTATACATCAAGGGTGCGTTGATACTAGCAGTATTGTTTGTACCCACATGAGTCATCAGGAAAGGGTTGAGGTCAGTAGGCTTTATAAGAAGTCTCTGTCGCATTGTCAATCTTTGTATCTGAAAGACAGCACACTTCCTGTTAGCTCCGCACACTACTGTCTCAGTCCCCTTCAGTAGGAAATCGCCATTACACCTCTCTTCCTCATCTGAGGAGTGACAGGAATTCTTCTGTACATTGTACCTTACATAGCCACCTCAAGTACTGAGGCCTGTGACTGCTGTCCTTGCTCCTCTGGTCCAGAATCAGTGTCCGAGATGGGGCCATGTAATCAATTTTGCAGCTCCAGTGACAGAGCATAGCTCCTGATAGTCCTGCTTCTGTATGTCCTATTCCTCCAGTGGTTCGTCTTATGCTTCCTAGGGGCACCCCTCACTGCATTACTGTTCCAGGACACTCCACTCTGCTCTATCAAGAAAATCCTCATCTTGCCCAATAACTCAAGTGTGAGTTACAGTATCTCTGCCGGTATGAGTTCTCTTAGTTCAGGTGTAGTTTTGCACATTCTCAGGCAGGAAGACAAGCATGGCACAGATGTTGCAGGCCACTGCAGCAGCTTTCTTGCCATCCATGTCTCTTGGTCCTAGATCTTTCTTCTATGTGTTCAGTTTCATCCTTAGTGAGAAGACAGTATTATTACTAATAGTTATTACTTAACAACTGCCAGATTTTGTTTCATTATTGGAACTGTATTTTATGTTTACATCTTGCCACAGAAATTATTCTTGCTTATTTGTGAACTGTGGATGGTTGTGTGCATTGGGTGGAATCCAGTTGGTCCTTCTAGCACTGTTGTTCCAAAGGAGGCATCTGCTAATGAAGATGGGGAGGCCAGTTTCCTCCTTTCTATTGCAGTCCAGCACCCCCCTAAAAAAAACTGTTTTGGAGGGTTTGGGGACCATTCAAAACAAAATTTTAGGGGGAATTGTGGGCTGTAGTGGGGAGAGAAAACATACAAAAATAGTCTCTTCTACTGATCCACTTCTTACTGGATCAGAAGTCTTTGCACTTGTGCAAATGCACCAGTTGGATGTAGCCAATTCATATTCCATATTGATTTGCATTCTGAGTTGTTACATACATAAAATGTACATAAAAGTTTTTTACTTCTTCTATACCCTTTTGTGGCTTAACTGCACGTATAACCTAGCAATAGAGTTTATAACTTTATGAAGTTATAAAATATGATTCTACTAAATTGTTAAATCTCACATGATAAAATATTTCCATTTTTGTTATAGATTGTCACAGATCAGCAAACAGGGCAGAAAATCCAAATAGTAACAGCAGTGGACTCATCAGTCTCCCCAAAGCAGCAGTTTATATTGGCTAGTCCAGACGGAACAGGAACAGGGAAAGTGATATTGGCTGCACCTGAGGCTTCTAATACCAAGCAACTTATCTTTACCACCACAGATAACATTGTGCCCGGCAGAATACAGGTAAACACAGCAATTAAATAAGGGTATATGAGTCAGCCATTAAGCAAAGGAAATGTTACATAGCTTATTAAAAATAAAATGTTTGTTTCATGGGATGATCTATGCAGTGAGTATAAGATGTATGCATGAAACAAAAGTAATCATATTCACCACAATAAATAAATAAATATGAATGCTAAACAAAAATAATTGTCTCTGAGAATGAGTTATGTGTTATATGAGGCAGAAGGTATATAGTTTTTCCTGGATTGTTATATATACTGATTCAATGGATATGCTTAATGGTCAGTTATAACATGTCTTGTTACAATCTGATTCATCTAAAATGATTTACTGTTGAAGAATTGCTTGTTTTATCTGAAAAAAAATGTAAGTGCTGCCACAGTTGAGGTGGCTACTGATCAGCTCATTGCAGGGTTATTTACTTAATTATACAATAATTTATATCCTGCTTCTTCACTCAAAGTGGCTAACGAAATATAAAAACAAACACAATTATAAAACAAACCATAATTAAAACAAGTTACCAAAAAACTAAGACAAAAAGCAGCTTGAGAGAACAAGAGCAATGAGAACCAGAACAATCAATCAATCAATCAATATTAAATTAAATTAAATTAAATTAAGTAACAAGCAAGTCAAAGTTTTGAACAGACATCTTCAAAATACTGGCAGAATGCAAATGGGATGTTATTTTGGGGCAGGGAATTCCAGGTGCTGCCACAGAGAAAACTCTTGTACATTGTCACAGAACAGCTGGTCTTAAAGGATAGGGTAGTTCACATGGGAAGAGTGGGTGTTTCAGGTAGTTTGATTCTAAACTGTTTAGAGCTTTAAGGATAACTGGCACCTTGAATTGCACTCAGAAATGAAGGGGCAGCTGGGGCAGCTGATACAGTAAGACACCAGTTTGCCCCATGAATATTTTATTGGCAGCATTCAGCACCAATTGAATTGAATTGAATTTTTCAAGGGTAGCTCCACATAGAGCATGTTACGGTAGTCCAGTCAATATGTGGCTAATGCATGTTGGACCAATGGTAGGCTGACTGCACCAGTAATGGGCACAGCTGGCACACACAAAAGTACTGCAGGCCACTTGAACATATTGTAACAAGACCAGATCCAGAAGTACTCCTAGGCCACAAGCCTGATCTTAAGAGGAGTGCATCCTGTCCATAATAGACTGATATTTTATCCCTATTCTAGTAGGCCTACTGGCTGATAGTACCTCTGCCTTGTCCAGATTTAATTTCAGGTTAGTCAGTCCATCACTGACTCCAAACACCAATTCATCAGCTTTCCAGAAGGAGATGGCAATAACATATAGAACTGAGTTATAAAAATTGCCTCCAGAAGATTGCCTCAAGGGCATGTTAGTCTGCAAGACATTTGGCTTGATTAGGAATGTATGGAGCAAGCCTGCCATATGATGCCAGCCAGAAAACATTTAGTTGTGGAGCTGCCACTAATGTCATTTTTCTCTTTCCATTTGCCTGTTGTTAATCCAGTATAAGGTTTTTCACATTGTCTTCAAACCACACCTGCACCTCTGTATCCTTTCCCCCTTTTTCTCACTGCATTCATATTTGTCCATTTCATTCTTTCTTAAATCTCAACTTTTCTGCATTTTTGTTACTTACTCACTGCTGCTACTTCTGCATGGAACATCTCCCTTTCCAGAGTCTCCATACGTCCCCCCTTTCTTTCCTTGCAAAGTACCTAAAATCCTGCCATTACTTTCACTTTTCTTCTATGTTAACTTGAATGGAACTTCTTCTGATACAATTGTGTTTAAAATATTTAGGCAGCTCCTTTTTTATTTAATTTGAGATGGAGAGTGGCACTGTAAGCCTTCTAAATATTTCATTTTAGATTGTGACTGACTCTGCCTCTGTGGAACGTTTGTTGGCTAAAACTGATGTCCAGCGCCCCCAAGTAGTAGAATATTGTGTTGTCTGTGGAGACAAGGCATCAGGTATGTTCTGTAGGAGAATTATCAGATGTGGTGCAAGAAATTGACTGTGCTCACTGATGTCAAAAAATGGCACTTGTGGATTGTTAAACAGATGAATTTGATTCTAGAACATTGTTCTGGCAAAACAACTCAAGCTAGATATTGCCCAGCAGAATGTAGTTCTATTCCACTTTCTCCTGAGAGTAAGTAGCAATATTCTGAGGGCCTGGAGAAGAATAAGCTGCTACATGGCATAGGTAGTGTTGAGGAAGCTTCTGATTGATGACATGAATTGCCTGGCCACATTTGGATGTGCCTGGCATAGCAGCTTCACAACAGATGAAAGTTTAAAATCAACACCTAAGAGCTGTTATACATCTTGATCCTTATGCAAGCAAAACTCAAGCTTACAATCCAAATATACAACCCTCAGAAAATAAAGTACTTATCACCATCAGGGTAAACCTGGGGATTATTGCAAATATAGTCTGCTCAACTACTTTAACTTCAAATTCCAGTATTTTGACGCTCCTACGTACATCACACCAGTTAGCAACAGAAACGCAATAACAAAGCCATTCTTGTTTCCTGAGCTGAATGAAACCATAGTTAGCATTTTCTGCTTTCTGAATATCTGCGGGTAGATACGTAAATTCAAAATCTGGCATAGGGCTAAGTTTCCATTTTTTAAATGCAGATCTCAGCATTAATGCCACTTCGGCAGTCCACCTTGTTTTAGTCAACTCATTGCTGCCTAACAATTATAGGAGGGACATTGTTTGAAGAAACAGCGCCAAAAACTCATGCCAAACAGCATTATCCCCCTAAGAGAAGTTTTCTCTTATTAATGGTTAATTTGTGCCATGCAACATGAGGACTCCTAATGCTGACACAAAATCCGAGCGGCCAACATGGTGCAGGCACTCACCCAGCAGCAGCATCACTGTTCTTTACCTAGACAGGGGTGAAAGGTCATTGGCAAGGTTAAGACTTTTTGGGTGTATCAGTGCACCTGTGCAGCCCCAGCCTGACCACCACTCTGCCCCACCCTTTAGGGTTGCTGCCATCAAGGGGCACTGTGGCCCCCTCCCGCCATGTCAGCCACTCTTGCACAAAATTCAATGGCTAAATTGCTGACTAGGAGCCAGACAAATGCAGCATATATCATGCCATTCTTAAAGCCCTGATCTGTTTCTGGTCACAGTTGAAAATACTGATGTAACCTTTAAGGTTATATGGTTATTATTCTCCCACATGAATCTGCCTCAATGTTACAATCGTCCTCAGAGGCCCCTTTTCAAGTCTTCCACCCTGGCAAGGAGATTGGGCTTTTAGCTGTGGTGCTCTGATCCACTTGGTACTGAGTCTGATGCGTTTCATTTGCCCGTGACTTAGATTATGAGTTAAGCTGGCCCTACACTGGCATATATTTAACTGTTCTGTGTTTTCTACTTTTAAACCTTGTTTTTTGGTGTTTAAAATGCTGTTAGTTGGTCTGCCTTCAGGCTGAAAAGCTGGATAAGAAATATTCTAAATAAAAGAAATGCTATGAGTAACCATTTTAGAACCATACTAGTACATCACTGATGGGTTTAAGCACAAAATACACCCCAGTCTAACTAACAGAATAGCATGAGACTTGTGTATGTGTGAAACCTGAAAATGCATGCAAATACTTGAGGATTTTCTTCTGATTGGAATACAATGCATATTAAAAATGTGAAAAAACTGAAAAGCAACCCACAGCAATATCTGAACAAAGTACCCTGCATATTATAAAAATAGTTCTAAAATCCATCTTCCTGTCACATTCGTTGTATATTCTTAATTTCTGGCTTTTTTTAGGTCGTCACTATGGTGCTATCAGTTGTGAAGGATGCAAAGGCTTCTTTAAAAGGAGTGTGAGGAAAAATCTGACCTATAGTTGCCGTAGCAACCAGGACTGTATCATCAATAAACACCATCGGAATCGCTGCCAGTTTTGTCGGCTAAAAAAATGCCTTGAGATGGGAATGAAAATGGAATGTGAGTCTAAAATACACAGAGTGGTTCTTTGTCTATCAAGTGATAGATATGCATAGACAAACAGCCTGTTCTGTCAAGTATAGTTTAGAGGCCTGTGGTTAAAATCAATTTCTATTGTTTTTTTAATAATTTTTCATTATCCAAAATCAAAATTTATTTCATGTTTTATATTCTAAGCCATAATTTTTTGATCATTTGCATTGTGAATGTTAGAAATAAGCATTAAATGACTTATAATGTTTTTTCTTACAACATTACAAAAATAGCTAAGATGCTATTCACAGTGAAAGGTGTATCTAAAGATCAGATACCTTGAAAAATGGCAGCATGATAAGAAATAAGAAAACAGCCACAGGGCATGAGATCCAGTAGCCTAACAGTACAACTAGGCAGAACATTGGAACACTACTAAGTAAGATGGCATGACTTGACAGTGATGAGTAATGTCTAGGATGGACATGAAAGTTATATGATGGTAGAAGCAATGAGGTCACTCTTAACTGAATAGAAGCTGCTTTGTAGGTAGCTATTATGCTTAATAATGCTGCCATGTCTGCAGGTATCCAGTCCTGGTTTAGGTATGATTCATAGTGCAGAGCACACGGAAACGCCGTTTACCTTCCCACCACAGTGGTACCTATTTATCTGCTTGCACTGGTGTGCTTTCGAACTGCTAGGTTGGCAGAACTGCTAGCTGGGGCAGAGCAACGGGAGTTCACCCCGTTGCACAGATTCGAACCACCAACCTTCCAATCAGCAAACTCCAGAGACTCAGTGGTTTAGACCACAGTGCCACCAGTAATCGGCCATCTCCACATTTCTGAGATTGAACTATTGGGTAGAACTGGAACTGGTGCAAAGCATTCACTTTCACTGAACCAAATTGAACTAAGACTGTATGCAAGCTAAAGTCCTGCTTTAAGAATGTACATGTTTTCCAAGTCTTTAAATGAATGATTTATTTTTAAAGCTCTGTATCTTTATGTGATTTAGCTGTACAGAGTGAAAGGAAGCCATTTGATGTGCAACGTGAGAAGCCAACGAACTGTGCTGCTTCAACAGAAAAAATCTATATCAGAAAGGACTTGAGAAGTCCTCTAATAGCAACCCCAACTTTTGTAGCAGATAAAGATGGGGCTAGGTATGTGACAAATGAATCTTACTGAGGTGTATGTAATTCTGAGCTTTTTCAAAGTCACAGAATAGAAGATAGCATTTAAAACGTGACTCAATTGGTTTCTAATTAGTCCCTAGTTTTGAGATGGTTCTTTCTTGTGAGTTCAGATGCTATTATAATGAATCAGTATGGAACTTTCCATACTTACTTGGATACTACCTGTCTTAAGTCATGATGTTAATAAGAAAATATAGCTTCTTATTCTTATTATAAAGGACACAGTACAGCTTAATGTATGACAGAACCTTGCCTCAAAGGATTTGTACTGTTCAGGCGGAAATGAGGCTCTGATATTGTAAACTCCCCGAGACAAAGACTTGTCATGTGCTCATCTCTGTTGTATCATGCAAAATGAAAGGGCCTCTTTCTTTCACAGAAGGCGTTGTGATCCAGCAAAGGCTCTTGCTGGAGCAAGTGGGGAAGTGATTTTTGTTGAATTTCCTCTTCCTTCTGCAGTCTCCCTCCCAAGTAGCCACTCATCCTGTTCCAGAAAGATCCCCTAAACTTCTAGTCCACGTTGGGGGGGGGGGGGCAAACAGGGTAGAGGATGAATTGGTAAAAATCGTTCTACTCCTTCCCAGCAGTGTGGCCATTGCATGAGTGGAGTTCTGCTTACAGGATATCTGGGTCCAAGTCCTAAAGTGTTTACCTGTCTATATGAGAATAGCCAATATTCACATTTTAAATCAGAGGTGACTAACCTGTGGCCCTCAAGATGTTGTTGCATGACAACTCCAGACATCCCTGGCTGGGGCTGACAGGAATTGGCTTCTAACAATATCTGGAGTGCCATGGATTAACTATCCTGCTTTCAAACTTGAAGATACTTTGATAAAGAAATCTATCAAAACTGAAAGGCATGGCACTACTTTTGATTATCTGAAAGGGAAATGGTGTGGTTCTTTAATAATAGATTATTACTCATGCTCCCCGTTTTTGAACAGATCAGCTGGCCTTCTTGATTCAGGGATGCTTGTGAATATTCAGCAGCCGCTAATAAGAGAAGATGGCACAGTTCTCCTGGCTACAGATTCCAAGGTATCTTCCATAGATTTCACTGTACAGTTCATATTTTGTTGTTTCAATAAGGTGCTTTCTGTGCAGATATATATGAATACATCATTCCTCACAAGGAGCACAGCTCAGTAAAACTATTGAAGGATGATTGTGTGGAGTAGAGCATATCCCAGCAATGAAGAAAAAAGACTTGGCTCAATCAACTAGCCAATTTATATTTTGTTTATTTTTTTTCTTTTTCAGTGTAGTTTTAAATTGATTTTCTCTCCATTGCCATGTTGGGAAAGTGGCATAATGGTTTTAATGGTTAAGTTTACTTAACACATATATATAAATTTCTTTTGTAGGCTGAGACAAGCCAAGGTGCCTTGGGGACGCTAGCAAATGTTGTAACTTCACTTGCCAGTCTCAACGAGTCGCTTAATAATGGAGACACTTCTGAAATTCCACAAGAAGACCAATCTGCAAGTGAGATCACTCGGTAGGTACTTCATATTAAAAACTTACTTATCTCCCAGTCCATTATATGTAGTTAGTTAACTGAATAAACTAGAGCAGCAGCATGCCAGGCTATGGATAATAGGCAATGCCTTATATTAAAGCATCAATGTCAAGTTCTATATTTAGATTCTGTCATCAACCTGCATAACTTTAATTACTCTGTTTAGCATTTCAGGGAATGGGTTATAAATAGCAAGATAACAGAATGCTGCTGTGAAGATACTATGACAGTAAAGGGATTTTCTATTAAACTATTTCTAATTTGCTGTTTTCTAGTCATGGGAGTCTGCTACAGAGACTCTCTTTAAGTTTGTAATGGGTACAAGTGTGACCTAGAACAAAAACTTTCAGTGTGGAATGCTTCTATTCCAGCCATTTTGTTTCATTTTATTCACTGACAATGTTCAGTCTTTGGAAAGTGGGGGTGGGGAATTCAGCCCTTGGAGTTCTTACACCTCCCTTTTGTGTGAAGAACTTGCCATTTTGGTAACGAAAGGCTACGTACTCAGTGGCCTGGTTCGCATGTCACAGTAAGCCGAACTATGGGTTACCAGGACCACGCCAAAAATAAAACTGACATCATAATGCCATTATACAAATCTGTGGTGTGACCTCACTTGGAATACTGTGAAATTGGAAAAGGCTCAGAAAAGGGCACACTTGAACCTTGTGGGGATGCTCTGAAGTTGAACATTGGAAGATTCAGAACAGTTAAAAGAAGTACTTCTTCACGCAATACATAGTTCAACTCTGGAACTCGCTCCCCAGGAGGCAGTAATGACCACCAACCTATGTGGCTGTAAAAACAAATTAGACAGAGGAGGAGAGGGATTATCAATGGCCGCTATCCGTGATGGCTATATTTGGCCTCCACAATTGGAGGCAGTAGTGCTTCTGAAAACAGGTTGCTGGAAGCAACAGGAAGGGATAATTCCCTTGTGCTTGAATCCTTCTTTCCCACAGGCATTTGCCCACTAGATGGGTCATTGGCCTGATCCAGCCGGCTCTTCTTATGTGGGCTCCTGAAGAGGAACTTGCAGCTGCTTTGCTCCTTCCTGGACTTTTTTATTGCTGCACTGAGCTATGCCATACCTGTGGCTTGCTGTGTTACCTGAATAAATCTTGACTATAGTTCTTCAGTAGTGAGGAAACAGCTTGACCATGAGCGTACATTTAGACAACACACTAAGTCAACCTTTGGTTCGGCTCAGCACCGCAAAAGAGTTTAAAAAAGGCAAGGATAGAGGAATGCAGATGCAAGTTTCTCTTTGGGAACCCACACATTTGCACAGCCCTGGTAACTATAGTTTGGCTCACCATGCATGACATGTTAAGCAGGCCAGATAATTAATTCACCATTGATACATATGTATCTGTGTACAGAAGTATAAGTGACATTATGTTTTAATAGACTTACTCTTATTTGCAGTGCATTTGATACTTTGGCTAAAGCACTTAACACCACAGATGGAGCAACAGCTCAGAATCTGGCAGATGGGATGGATCCCACAGGTGGTGGGAACATTCATGTAATCAGTAGAGATCAGTCTACGCCAATCATTGAAGTTGAAGGACCCCTCCTTACAGACACTCATGTGACATTTAAGGTGTGTGTGTTCCCTTAATTTATTTGGGCAAATATGCCAAGAAGCTCTAAAAAAAAACAACACAATGACTTTTAACAAGCAAAAATAAGTTAGTGAACATCATCTTCACTTCCCATGCTGTCTGTTTTCCTTGAGAGTTAACTATTTCATTGGAATCTCTTCAGCTGATGCCCATTTTACAACTTATAAAGGAGGGAGCAATGGGTTATCCCTTAAACCGTAATGGTAAATTAAATACATGTGACCACACATGCTTTCTGGCAGCTACTGAAATCTTTTGACTGAAAAAGTTCTCCAGCTTCATAAAATTTGAGAGCAGGACACATTACTTGACTATAAAATGGAAGAGTTTTGTGACTATGTACCAAATGCCATACATCTGTAAAATACAAAAATGAATTCACAATATATGTGTAAATTTCAGACTTTTCCAATTGCTAATAGTTTTATGCATTGTACCTGAGTTACTCTATATTCACAGTCTTGAAGTGTTATCCCTAACTGTATTGCAGACCCTATTTTAAATTCAAACCAATTCTTTCTGAATACAAAGTGTGGCTTCATTTGAGCTGTCATTTTAATGGGGCAGACTTTGTATTAAGATAGCTGGATTAAACTGTTACAGAGTTTGAATGTTTAAAGAATTAGCACTATAAAGTATAAAGGCATATGGTATATTTATGGTTCCATAACAAAAGGCTCTGTACATGTTCTGTATCCAAAATGCATCTATTAATGATTTTTAAAAGAATTGATGAAAATGGGCTTTTATACATGTACATTTCTGTTCTCTTACAGTTAACCATGCCAAGCCCAATGCCAGAGTATCTGAATGTGCATTACATTTGTGAGTCAGCATCCCGCTTACTTTTTCTTTCCATGCACTGGGCTAGATCCATTCCTGCTTTTCAAGCACTAGGGTGAGCAGATGATTTCTTTTTAATTTTTTACAAAAGGAATTGGAGGGATCTTCTCAATCTGAACTAGCTGTGAAGAATGAAATTATCACACATCAAATGACACCTCACTCTTCCACCTGTCAGACTCCTGACTCTTTCATGTCCCCACTTAGTTCTCACTAGACTCACCTCATTATCTGTGCTAATCCAAGGTTGTCAATATTTTTATACCCATGGGTACATTTGGATTTCTGAGCAAGTGCTGGGGGTGCAACCCCTCCTAATCACACACAGACAAGAAAGAAAGTACCTATATGCACACTTTAGATTGACCTGAACCTTGCAAAGCTCATAGAGATGAAAGAGGAAACGGAAATATGTAAGTTCCTCATTCAGCCCTCTTCAAGGAAGAAGAGGTAACAACCCTCACCGTCTCATGGCCAAGGGGACAAGAATGGGAGGTGGGGGCTCAGAGGCTTCTCAGGCACCAAGGAAGACCTCCTGGGCACCACATTAGCAGCCTCTTGGGTAAACCATGGTTTAGTGTGAAATCCTAATGCAGCTATCAATTTCAGTTAAACCATCAGAAAATCTTACACAGATCCTATTGTGTATTTTGCTAGAATATTTTATGTCTATTGTGGAAGGGAGCTTAAACAGTTCAAAGTAACCAGCACATTATCTTTAAATAAGGGTTCTACAGTTTTCTTTCCGTAATCAAGATTCTACTGACTTTTTATCGTGTTTTGAAGATTTCTGTAGAACTTGGGAACATTGCTTTTTGGCACAGGCTATGAAGTAGTGTATTGCATAACTGCTGATATTCTGGTTGTCAGATATTTTGCCTGTGACTGCTTTTCTCCCTCTCTTGATTCTATGGTTCTTTCTTAACTGTAAGTTCGTATGCAACATTACATTTTCTGTGTTGTTGTTCAGCATGGAGACTACCAAGATGGGGGTGGGATCTCAAAAAATATTTGTAATGAGGGGAGCAAGCAAGGGACTTCGTAAGCAGCTGCCATATTGTCCATTTTTCAGGACACTTTTTCTTCCAGCTGTAACTGTTTTTTGAATGGGAATATTTGCCCTCCTACAAGCTAACACAAATTCCACCATTCTTTTCAGCACAGCAACGCGAGCCAGTCAAACATTGCATGTTGCATAAAATAAACTTACCTACAATAAAATCCTAATGGAGCCCTAATGTTCAGTAGTTACAAAAAAGAATTATAATCTATGCAGAAAAAAATGATACTGATAAATCTTACTATATTTATTTGCTTTTGTACCTTTAGGCAGGACTGTAATACAAGCCTTGTGCGTGCATGCTGGAATGAACTGTTCACTTTAGGCCTTGCACAATGTGCACAGGTGATGAGCTTGTCAACTATTCTGGCAGCCATTGTCAACCATCTACAGAACAGCATACAGGAAGGTATGTGTGGCTGTTTTTTAAGGCTGTGATTCTAAGCACAGTTAACAAGTTGTAATCATGTCATTGGACGCGGGTGGCACTGTGGGTAAAACCTCAGTGCCTAGGACTTGCTGATCGTATGGTCGGCGGTTCGAATCCCCACGGCGGGGTGAGCTCCCGTCATTCGGTCCCAGCTCCTGCCCACCTAGCAGTTTGAAAGCACCCCTAAGCGCAAGTAGATAAATAGGTACCGCTTTATAGCGGGAAGGTAAACGGCGTTTCCGTGTGCTGCGCTAGTGCTGGCTCGCCAGCTGCAGCTTTGTCACGCTGGCCACGTGACCCAGAGGTGTCTTCGGACGGCGCTGGCTCACGGCCTATAGAGCGAGATGAGCACGCAGCCTCAGAGTTGGACACGACTGGCCTGTACGGGCAGGGGTACCTTTACCTTTTAATCATGTCATTAGGACTTGTTTTCCAAGTATATGTGTATAGAATCTAGGTGCTAAAAGCATCTGTTGGGTGGGAGTAAAAATTTTAGTAAGTTGTTTCTAGAAAAAATGTTTCACCAACAACAAGGCATGGAGCGCACATGTTGGGTTGTATATTCAGCTGCTACGTTTTGGTTGACGAGGAAACCTTGCCCACTCAGCAAGGCAGAAAGGAATACACCAACCACTGTAATATTTATTCTCTTGTGCACATATTTGTTTTCTGTCATAAAGGTTTCCTTGAAGAATTTACTGATTTTCATAGTAGATTTATGAAACCAAATCAAATAGTTCTTCAGCAAACACAAGAGTCCCTTGGCTTTTTTGTGTTTATTTTTAAAATTATAAGCAGAAGTTTTAAATGGAGCCCTAAATGTGGAACAATGATTGTAGCCTATTTAATAGGCACTTGACAGTAACAATTACTGTATGAAAGCCAATGAATAGCCACTTAACTGCACTAGAAAAACTATCTGAGAAACAACAGTGTCATGCATGAATTTTGGCTTAATTCTTTCCAAAGAGAATAGGTACCAGTTGGAAAGTACTTACTGGATGTAGAGATTCTGAACTGTGGAATATACCTTACATGGTTTGCAAAAAAAAATGTCAATGTTTAGTAATAAACATGAGTAAAATGTACATCTGGAATTCCATACCTTTCTGTTCTTGCCTACTTTCATTTCTGGATATAGCAGAGTCTGTCCCAAGAATACTGTCTTTCTCCAGCAGATAACAGAAATATCAGTTGTTGTACAAAAACCATCTGCTAGAACAGTAATACTATATTATTAAGTTGCAGGCTCATGTATCTACAGGAGAACTTTTTAGTATGATGGGTTTGGTTTTGGCTGTCTTGTTGTGCTTGTTATGGCTCTAGAAAAATAAAGTTAGCAGTTACCAACATTTACTGATTTAATTTGTTAAATCCTTTCAAACTTAATTATAATAGGCAGGTTCCGCCCCCAAGCAAAGCCCTCAAAAACAACAGAACTGATGTAGTTCCTCTGGGCAAGGAAAGAGGCAGGATATTCAGAGGCCATGGAGAGGTAGGTGCCCTACGTTTGATTAAGTGTAGGGCTGTAAGATTTTCCAGCATCCCAGATTTGTGGAAAGAACAGGCACAGTGAAATTACTGGCCTCGTGGAAAGCAAAGGATCACAGTAGATAAGAGAGCTTGCTGCAACTGTATGGTTGTAGTGCACTGCCTTTTGAGTTAAACCAATTTTTGAAGGCCACGGATAGATAGAATAATTAAAGCAATGCTTCTTGCCCCAAGGTTTGGGGTGTAGGTTAGATTAAACAGCAAGATCATTGCTATTCTTTGATCAAGAGAAAAGGACAACTTGCAGCCTGCCATTTGTGCAATGTTTAACAAATGTAGATTAAAGGTTTTCAATATGGTGGCAGAAGAGTCATAAATATCTACAGTTATTACCAACACAGGCCAAGGAAAATATTTAGGTAATAGTGAACTTTGCTTATTTTATATATAGGTCATGCAGCATGCAGTTCTTAACAGAGGAAAATGGGGAACTAGTTCTTGACTGGCAACTTTCTGTTCAGAATCTTTTTCTACAAATGGCAACTCCGCTCTTCTGCATTGACTTGCATAAATGCAAATGTTGCAATATAAAGACCAAAAAAATGCCTCATACTGAGAAGGAATCATTCCACAAACCTTTACAATTTAAACTCCCCGACATTATACCTATCATCTAAAGAAAAATGTCAAGTGCTCTTAAATTCTGATAAATTACAACAAAGATTGAATTTTCCTCAACCATTTTAAGAAGGAATTGAAAATAGCATGAAGGAGTGGACAGTCTTGAAATGTTATCACACCCATGCCATCTTTTCCCTACACACTTCAGTCTAGCACCAATTATATAGTTTCCCAACTAGAACCACCTCCTTACCTCGTACACTGCTTCATCAATTTTCAGATTGTCTACACTGTTAACAAAATAGCAAGGGGTAAGTTTCTGGCATATGGAGGAGAGTTATAGAAATATTCAATTAAATCTATGAAGCATTCAAAAGATGAGGGTAAGCTGCTGATTCCAGTCTGCTAGAGGGTTTCCAGTTTATAGAGGGAAACTGTCAGTCATTATTACATTAAGCTTTGTCTTTCAAATAACTAGATAACATGCCTGTCTGGGTAATGCATTTTAGGTTACTTGGCAGTCACTTAGGTCTCCAGTGAACATTTGGTCATATTCCAAAGCCTCTGTAATTCAATACATACCAAAGTTTCTGGTTTACAAATTAAAACTCACTGAGTAACCAGACATGTGGAAAAAAGAATGAAATTTAGCAGTTTGATACATTTTCCCATGAAAGACTGCATACGCTTGAACAGTTTAAAACTGGTTGTTACCTGAAAAAGTCTAGATAGTTGGTTGACTTACAGTTTTGCACTGTTAAGAGAATGTGTAATGTCTACTTGTAGATAAACTTTCCGGAGACCGAATAAAACAAGTGATGGAACACATCTGGAAGCTTCAGGAGTTCTGTAATAGCATGGCTAAGCTTGATATTGATGGATATGAATATGCTTACCTTAAAGCTATAGTCCTCTTTAGTCCTGGTAAGGCATTTGGTAATTATTCCCTTCTCTTAAATTCTGTTTTGGTGCTCAATTTACAAGAGGGTAATACTCTGACACCAGTTAAATCCAATGCTGAAGAAAATGCTGCAAATGAAGGTACTTCATAATATAGTTCAATTAACTGACATATTTTTGTTTATTTTTCCTTTTGGTTTTATTGGGATTTACTTATGTTTAATATCAAAGTATTAGTCAGATGCTTTCTTAAAAGCTATATCATCAATCCACCCTTTTGCTGCTATTTCATCTGTCCACATCTGGAATAACCTCAGCAGCATGAAATACTCAGTAATACACTTGAGGATAACCCTAAAGCAGACAGTGTAAGGCTGGTGGATTGCAACAAGTCTGCTACAGTTTTTCCACAGCCTGCACACCACTTGTGCTAACTTAGGCTTTCCAGGAGGAAGCATTAATAGCGTGGGATGCAGTCTGCAGAGACATTACCTGTCCTTGTGCCAGAAGAAATACTTGATGACAAAACTGGCCCTCCGCTGTTGATTTTGAGTAAAGAGCTGAATTGTGCAGGACATCTAAAGTTTGGGAGAAGGCTTTGTTTGCAAAGCTGACAATGTTTTGTATTGGATATGGAATATTAACAGAAATATGTCTGGTAGCATTTAATTTTAAAAATTATAAAGGAAAATGCTATTACCTATTACACCCACTTACAATAAATTTGTACTGTTTAAGAAGCAAATTAACAGTGCAGTCATCTCCTAATATTTAACTCTGTCATTTGTCTCCTAGTTTCATGTATAGTAATCATTTCTTATCATGAATAGACTTTAGAGTGAAGAATATTAAATATTTTTGTGTTTTTAGTCTACTGTATATTTTCATTTGGGACGTGGGTGGAGCTGTGGGTTAAACCACAGAGCCTAGGACTTGATGATCAGAAGGTTGGCGGTTCGAATTCCCACAACGGGGTGAGCTCCCGTTGCTTGGTCCTAGCTCCTGCCAACCTAGCAGTTCGAAAGCACGTCAAAGTAGATAAATAGGTACCGCTCCGGCGGGAAGGTAAACGGCATTTCCGTGCGCTGCTCTGGTTCGCCAGAGGCGGCTTAGTCATGCTGGCCACATGACCGGCTGTACGCCGGTTCCCTCGGCCAATAAAGCGAAATAAGCGCCGCAACCCCAGAGTCGGTCACGACTGGACCTAATGGTGAGGGGTCCCTTTACCTTTTTATATTTTCATTGTTTTTACTTTTGTACATTACCTGATAATGTTTATATGACAGGCAGTATATAAATATTTTGAAATAACTTTAAAAGAATGTATAAATGGCACACAAACATTTGAGTGTCCCAAGAGACTGAAATATTACTATTTCTAATGTATCCATTTATTTTGTGTAGAGGCCAACCTGCTTATTTTCTGTGGAAAGCAGAAAGTCATGCAATAGCATATATTGCCTCTGGAAGTATTTCAACAGAAGATTCTTTCTAAAAATAAATGTCATGTTTTTGATACAAGTAAATGCACAATGACATGTTTGTGTTTTCTTTAGATCACCCTGGTCTCACAAGTTCCAGCCAAATAGAAAAATTCCAGGAGAAAGCTCAGATGGAGTTACAAGACTATGTTCAAAAAACGTATCCAGAAGATACTTACAGGTATTTTTTCTCTCTCGCACTTACCTGGATGTACCATATTTTTTGCCCCATAGGACGCACCTTTTCCCCTCCAAAAATGAAGGGGAAATCTGGGTGTGTCCTATGGGGTGAATGCAGGCTTTCGCTGAAGCTTGGAGACCTCTTGCTCTCCAGGCTTCAGGAAGACATCCGCAGCCTAGGCAGCCCTGAAGCAGAGCGCCCCTCGCGCCGGGCAGACATCGGCCAGCCCCACAAGCTTGGGGGACAGCGGGTAGGCGCAGCGCCGCCATACCACTGTTCCCCAACCTGGTTTTGGGGGAGAAATAAAGGAAAATATTTTTTCCTTTATTTCCCCCCCAAAAAACTAGGTGCGTCCTATGGGACGGAGCGTCCTATGGGACGAAAAATACGGTAATTCGTATTGTTTCCAAGTAAATGTGTGCTGAGTTGTATTCTTTTCCCCCTCTGTTACCCATTGGGACCTGAATTGGCTTAGGTGTCCAGTGATTATAAAATCCACAAGTAAAGTGTAAGAACATTTAGTGTTGTTAGCTAGAGGATTTGTGAGTAATAATAATATATACAAGCTGTTAAAACTCTGAAAACTTAGATTAAAAATCATGGTCTTATTGCTACATATATAAAAGCAGAATATGGTTTTAAGCTCTTGTAAATAGTTACCTTTAGAACCTCATACATTTATGAGGTTATTCTCTATTTGTAAAAAAAACCCAAACCAAAAAAAACAGTCAGATAGGTATGAAAACACAAAATTGGATTAAAAATTATTTGAACTCTCCCAAGCCAGTGGGGTTGCTGTGAGCTGTTTAAAAATACTTGTAAAACATGTTGGCAAACTTGAATCATTTCATAATCCATCTGCTCTTCGATAGTTATGGGATCAGTTGCCCCATGGTGCTTCATCTGCATATCTCCCTTTTCAGTGTTTTTTAAAACTGCATTTAATTTACTAAGCTACCAGGGCTCCTATTTATCTCTACAGAAATGAATGGAACAGTGAAACTACTAACTGTCTATGCTAATTCTGTTTCAAGCAATTTCTCAAGATAGGATAGGGAAACAGCACTTTGCCTGTATCATAAATTCTATTTTGGGGGGTTGTAAATAAATATATCTGTACATTCCTGTGTGTGTGTGTGTCCCCCCCCCCCATCTCCTGGGGAAAAACCCCTGTTACAAAGCACAGGGTTCTAGGATGCTGGACTAGATGATCCATTGGTCTGACTCAGCAAGCTCTTCTTCTGTTAATTTTTCACCTAATCAAGTTGCTATAAGTGGATGCCAAACTGGTAACCTGATGTATACCTTTTCATATACTACTGTCTTCTTATTTCAGACTAGCCCGGATTCTAGTTCGCCTGCCAGCACTTAGACTGATGAGCTCTAGCATTACTGAAGAACTCTTTTTTACTGGGCTCATTGGAAATGTTCCAATAGACAGTATCATCCCTTACATATTGAAAATGGAGACAGCAGAATATAATGGCCAAATAACAGGCTCATCTTCCTAGAAGAGATCAGTGCGTCTTCACAGATCAACCAAGTAATCATAAGTCACTGATTAACCTTGGCATTGTGTATAACTATTTTGATCATGTTCCCTTTTCTTGTTAAATTTATTCTTTTCCACATTGAAAGAACAACTTATTCCTATCAACACTGAAAAACAAGATTTTAAAACCTGCAAAAAACGCTTTTTCTAGGATTCACTTCTGCCAGAAGAAATACTTTAATGCCTTTTGATGAAAGGGTTACAGGGAATTGCTGAGCAAGATTTTTATTTGGAAATTATCAGTGAGCAAAAATAGGTTTTATAATATCAGAGTACTTATGAACGCTGGCTTGGATCCAAAGAACTGCAGGTGGAGTTCTGCTCATGAAATGAGTGTTATGCAGTGCCACATGGAAAGTTGCAGCTGGCAGAGAAAATTGTCAACACGCTCACCCTTGAGCAAGCAGGAGTGCTTTCCACTTGATTAAAGGTTCTTTGTATCCAAGCCCATATTTTATATATTTTAATTTATATTTTAAAATTACCAGGATGTAGTCATTATCAGCACTTTCAAAGCACTTCTTGTTAAAGATATGATTTTGTCATCCTCTTGCTTGTATGAGCAAGGTAAGCGATTAATAGCATTCAGGGTAAATGAATAATTGTGTTTTAAATGCAGTCATATGCTAGTGATTTCTGTGAAAACATGGAAGAGCTGTGGGAGACAATCATTTATGCTACAAAATTTCAATTGTATGTGTTTATTAATAATGTGATCCTTTCCATGAGATTTCTATACTATTTGAAGTTAAACTTTACTAAATGTTTACAGCATAAGTGACACAAGATTTATGGCTTTGCTGTCAGCTGGGTAAGATGCCGTAGAAGTTATTCACACTAGAAAAGAGCATTCTAACTTCTTGGCTTTGTAAAGGGTAACCATTGAGATTTTCGAGCCTGGTGCTGTTTACTTATAAATGCTGTAGCATAAGATGCCTTTTTATTGTGCTGCATCAGTCGCTAAGTGATGAGGATGCTATCAGTTTCAAAAGCAGCAAATGTGTCCTTTAGTACATTATAATTTCAAACTCATTCATTCTGTCTGACACTTGAGAGAATACTATTTTGGCATATCACATTGTCCAGTACTGTGGTTACTTCAGAATTTGAGGCTTAGTCTTTTTCTTAAAGTTTAGAAACTCTGTTTTACGGTCCAGATCCTATATGTGTCTACTCAGGAGAAAGTTCCACTGGGTTCAGTGAAACTTACTCCCAGGATTATAGCTACTCTGAGCAATCCCTAGCTATGGTAAGTCAGTGTAACTTAAAACAGCTTGAGTTTCCCCATCCCAAACTCCTTTCAGGAGGAATTCAACTGACGCCACCTTTTTCACTTGTCACATTATGCCAGGTTGCTAGGTCACATGGCCCAGTTGAAAGGGGGTTAAAATAAGTCTCCCCTTGCTCTGCCATGTCCCTTCGGGGGGACTTATGATAGTTGAGCCCCGGCTGAGCCAGAGTGGGGGACTTATGCTGGTTTAGCCACTCAACTAGGAAAGCCAACTCTCTCATCCTGGATAATCTTTGGTTTGAATTGCACTGTTTGCCATTTTACAACCTCCACTTGCAATACAGCATATTATATTCTGAGCCACTTTGCGCATGGCATTTTCTATACCTGGGCATAATTCTGTAGCAAAAAGTGTGCCGTCAGCTGCATGTGTATCATACAGCTGCCCATTACCACATGCTTGCATCTGTTAAGGTGTGCTTTGTTCTACTGTATCCAAACACACATAAATAACTCTTGACAAAATAGACATTTCAATGATTTCCCCACTTTGCAAGGCTCATGGAAATATATTTCCATACAGATCTTACCTCTATATAGGAAAAGTATCATGCATGAAGGGACTCCCTGCTCCCATAACATAATTTTGTGGATTCTTTTTAAAGTTTGGAGTACTAAGAAATGTGTCATAACCTGTCAAAATGCTTCCAAGGGCTGGCCATTTTCTGTTTGATCTGTGTTGCTTTATCTTTAAGATAATGTGTTGTTAATCACACGAAAACAACTTCTCAGATTGCTCTTCATTTGAGATCATATTCCAACAAGGTTGTTTTTTGTCTTTCTAGTTAAGCTCTCTGGTGGAATGTTGGAGGGATGTCTTACAGGACCAGGCACAGTTCAGTCACCTATTTATCCCATTCATAAGAATCTTCATTTATAACCTACATTTCAGGAAGGAATTCAGTGATTACTTAAGCTGGCATAGCCCCGGAGATCATTAAACTACACTACTCTAAATGATGATTCGCTTAGTAAGCTCCCGGGTGTATCCAAATCAATTACACTTCCTACTTTTAAAAATGTTTAAAAAACAGTGTGAGATACAATGTAATGCAAGTGGCCTGCACAGTGGGCTGTTTCTTCCTTTCCCCCATTCCGAACCTCCAAAACTTGTTTTTGAGAATTGGGAGGCCCTCTGGAGCAGTTTTTATGGGGGCACAGGGGGCTGGAGAGTAGAGAAGAGAATCCATAAGCACCCTTGTGCAAGCAGATTTCTATTGCGTAAGTGGACAGACAACATTGAGTGTCACTTCCTTTAATTCACACAAGAACTGCTTCAGAGGAAGTGAAACAGTGTTGTGTTTCCTTGACTTACTGTTTAGCTCTGACTGTATTCCTAAAATAATTTATGCACTTGCAGTCAATAGTACTGTGAGCACTGAACGTCTTTCAGTAAAGAAAATACAATGTCAAAATCATGATTAAAATTAATCAACTCTTGTCTTAAATATAAATGACAAAAGACACAACATGATGAACCTACTATACTACTGTGGTATAAACTAATTAAGATATAATCATATATTTTGGAGTATGTATAGTGTCAAGACTTGAGTGTGCACTTTTAATGAAGAAATTTGTAATTTACATGATAAAATATCCTAAAAATAATTTTAGTACAATTTTGAGACCAAAAATGATTCCTTATAAAACTCAGAGGAGCATATACTTTTAAAAGTGATGTCTGCTACACTGAAATCTGTGTGTTGCAGGTTTGCACAGCTTGATCCACAAACCTTAAATTAATTTAGTTCTGCTTTATTTTGGATCCAGCTGAAGTACTGTTTTTAAATAGTGTCATTTAATGACTGCACCTGTTTTGTCATTCACTGTTTCCCATCTAGCCTAGCTTGCATTTTCTTAAGAAAAAAGTGTATGTAATTGCTCATTGTTGATTATAGTTCAGATTGTCTAGGGCAGGGGTCTGCAACCTGCGGCTCCGGAGCCGCATGTGGCTCTTTTACACCTTTGCCGCGGCTCCGGGGCGGATACTAGCGAGGGGAGGAGGTGCATTGTGCACCCCGACACTCCCCACTGTGGCAGGCGCTGTACTGGCTGTGACGTCGCATGGGGGCAGTGCGTGCGTTAGTCACGCACCGTCCCAACGTCACCTTCCCGCCCGCCCACCCGCTACATTGTACGGGGCATGTGCGCTGGTCACTGCATTGAAAGGGGGCATGTACGCTGGTCACTGTTTTGAAGGGGAGTGAAGAACACACAAAAAGGTAACTTGTTAATTTAACGTTTATTTCTATGAGGAGGAGTAATTCTGAGGGGTCAAACAAAGAAATAATAAAAAAGTGACAAAATTATTTTTATAATGATGAGTTTTGCGGCTCCCAGTTTTTTTCCCTTCGGAAACGGGTCCAAGTGGCTCTTTTTGTCTTAAAGGTTGCAGACCCCTGGTCTAGGGTTACTTAGTAAGCATCCTCGGAAGCAACTTCGTTTTGAGATCAGTAAGATACATATATTTATCTATCTACAAGATTGGAAACGTAAGCATTTAAAACAAATTTACTGTGTGCCCTGCCAATTGTTAAATAAGATGGCAATCTTGAGTTTAATTGATTTCAGAGGGACTTAGACATGCATGTCTATTAGTCTGCAGCCTCAGTGGATTATAGGAGAGTTTATGTGGCAAGCTAACTAACATCATGTTCTCCCCCAAAGCTTCACTTGCCATGAGTTACAGGGGTTCTGAGTTCTGCAAATAGTTCCTGTGAAAGGAGAGTCATAATTTAAAAAGTATGTTTCTGTAGGTGTTCCTATTTCTTCAGAACCAACTTGTGATGTAACATTGGAGGGAGGAAGAATATGCCTTTGATGGGGGAGGAGTCAAATAAGGTCTACCCAAGCTCTTGAGCTCCCCTAAAGAAGTGCTTTGGATCCCGGCCATATTTATTTGTGTGTATGATGTTTTATGTGCTTGTATCTAACTTAGTCTGGTATATTATGTACAGTGTAATATAAAGTGTGTATGTATGTATATAGAACTATGTACAGTCATGTAATCATATATATCAGATTTCTATATGTTAACAAAAAAAAAGATTTATAAATGCATTGCAAAGATTGAGCTTCCTAAATTTTATTTCTTGCTCAAAGCTCAGTCCTGGTATGATCATTTGCATCTCACGTTCCTTGGTAGAGTAGGTACCTGTTTCTAAACCCAGGATGTATTTGCACTTTTTCTTAAATACTGAAACTATTTAATAGTTCCACATGTTATTTCTAAATACACCCAAGCCCTGTTGAAATGAAATGAGGTTGTGCAGTGATAGTGTTTGGTGAATTGCATCTGTGGACCATAAACATTTCTATGTTATTGACACATGCAAAGGGGGCTTTTAAAACTCTTCTGAAAGGTTTGGCTTTTTTAAAAAATATAGATATATACAGTCTTCTTTTCTAAAGCATGTAAAGCTTCATCACTGTGTTTATAATGTCTGTACGTCCCTTGAAGTTGCTAATGAGAAGGAACAAGATTGCTGCACAACAGATGTGTGTAGTTTTGTATTGACAACCATCTTGTGTAACTGAGCATAAGGCAAACTGCAGGAGTAGCGTCATAAATGTCACTATCTGCTAGCTACATAATACATGGCACCATATCTTTCCTGGCAAATAAATACATTTCTTTTTAGAGACAGACCACTAAAATGAATATTTTTTTAAAAAAACAACAAGCTTTTAGGAATTGCCTTATGCTACTAGTGAAAGTCTATGGAAGGTTTCCAGATAACCTGTGCAGGAAAATAGTTTGTGTGTTACAGACAATATTTCTTACTGTCCTACCTTCCCTAAAACCTGTTTATATAGTTACTCTGGCTTGCTTAGGCATTCTTTCCTTCTTTTCCCATGGAAGAAACTTTGGTTTCAGATAGAAACAGTTGGTCAAGAATGACAGCTAACTGAGCATGCACGAGTCATATAGAATGTGGTCCGGGATAATTTTGAACATATTTTAAGGGAGACGTTTTCTTTTAATGAAAGAGTAGTAGATTTGTGAAGTAAACAAAGGACAAGATGCTTCCTGGTACATTGAAAGATCTCTGTCGACATTCCAAGAAAGAGACATTTCTCCCTTTCCTCTGGCATGTGTGGATGAGAGCCATACACCCAAGCGGGAAGCCAAGATATTATAGGCTATGGCAGGTCTGTGTGTGCCTCCCATGTCATCATCCAATCTTCGCTTTCTTTGGAATTGAAGTAACATGCTTAGCATGGAGGGCGGCAAGAGATTGATGGAGGACTTGGGAGGTGTTACACACTGCTTTTTCCACAATGCCTTGGCACCCTGTCCACATTCTTCCACATCCAGAGAGGGAAAGAGAAATTGGTCTCTTGTGAGGATCACTGCACATACAGGTACCTTGGTTTTTGAACAGAATACATTCTGGGAGTTCATTCGACTCCCAGAACCATTCGAAAACCAAAGTGCAGCTTCCAATTGGCTGCAGGAGTGTCCCGCAGCCAATCGGAAGCCGTGCTGGACATTCGGCTTCCGAAAACCGGAACACTCACTTCTGGGTTTTGATCGTTCAGGAGCCAATTTGTTCGGGAGCCAAGGCATTTAGCTTCCAAAGTACAACTGTATTGTACTAACATTAGGAAGAACTATGCCCAAAGTTAATTCTTGGAAAATGAAGCTTTCTGTTCTCTTCACCACCTTAACAATCCTCCTGATGCCTATACAGTTTAAGACCTGATCTCCACACGTTTTCCTACTGGTCAGTGCTCTAGGTCTGATCTTTTAAAAGTTTTGGTGAACTAAGGAGTGCTCCTAGTAGTTGCATACAATCTAGCTCCTGCATCTAGCCTTGCACTTGCAGGATTTGAGTTCTGACTGTAAAGTTCAAAAATGCTCCTTTATATTGGGCACGCAATCCTTGGAGAAGCATTTCTGCCCAGCTTCCATTTCCTGACCTGCTGCTTAATAAATGTACATAGTGGGGGGGTTGTTGTTTTTTTTAAAAAAAGATTTCAGCTGTGGATGTTTTTGAAACATTTTTGGCAGGAAGCTCCATTGATTTAGTGTTATGACAATCGGTACTCTGTTTGCTTTAATTAAAGTGAAGTCTTCTTGAATAGAAGACTTCTATCATAAAATGATTTCCCCATTTTTTATTGTTCCTTAAAAGGTACAATCCCCTGTAATAGAGGTACTAGCCTGATTTCTGATTCTGGTAAATGGATTATTTAAGCTGTTTCTGGAAACAAGTTACTTTTCTGTACCACATTTGGAGGGGCAGGGGTGTGAAAAATGGAAATCTTACCATAAGGCTGGAGGAGTTTTGAGTAATCTATTGACCAAAATACAGTATATTTACTTGCAGTATCTATGGAACTCATATGCCGAAAAGACTTCTGTGACTAACCACTAATTCTAAATAACACCATTGTTCCCAATAGTTTTGTAACAAAACAACTGCTCATATTTATCCATTATATAATTGTTGTATGTATTTGGAAAACCCTTCAAGCGCTAAGCTCTTATTAAAGCTAACCTATTTGCCACAAGATAGGTGATAATTCCCTGGGGTATCTTTTGTAACCCTGTGCTTTTTTCATTGTCCATTGTCTCTGTATCTTCTTTTTTAAATACAAGGTTTAAAACCTGACAAAAGCTGTTGCTTCCTCACAGTTTATTTTGTGAAATCAGCTTTGTAAATGTGATAGCATTTAAAATAGCATGTTCTTTTTTATCTGAATTTTTATATCTAATCAATGTCTTCAGTCATGAAGAGAAATTTGCATTGTTGTGTGTGTATATAGAGTATTGCAGTGCATGCTTATGCATTTTATTAAATGCTGTCTAAATGTGGCATTATATTGTTGTGGCTTAATATTTCTGCCTACAGAAGGTTTATACTATTAAAATAAATAAAGACCCTTTTATGGCCTCTGAGTTCTTTTTTCAGAGCAGGTAATTATGGCATAACTAAATTTTTTTTTGAATGGGTTCACAATATTCTTTGAGAATGCCTTGAGAGTAATGTTAGGATCCAAAGAATTGTTCATCTACCGGTAATTTTGCCTGCCTAATAGGGTTTTATCCAAGTGTTTCTTCAACATAAGAATGTTTTCCCATCCTTGCCATAGGGCAAATGACTTTTCAGACAAGGAGGATTTTAAAAGCAGTTTGCAGTAGTTGGGGTTGGCTTCTGCCTAAAAGTGGAGGAAATCAAAAAATCTCCATTGGGCATGCCTGAAATAGCTCTTTGGATACTGACCAGAGTACTGGAGCAGTTTTAACTGTATGGAGAAAAACACCGTTTTCTTGACTGGTTGCGACCTACAAAGCCCCACTTGACTTCTGAGTTATTTGAAAAACCAACCACTTTCTCTCTGCTGGTTCTCATAGGATCTTTCTTTCCTGCCTACTTCTGAAGGGCATTCAGTTGGAATGCGGGAGAGGGCCTTAGTTGCCAACGCCAGGCTCTCTTGCAAAAGGAGCATCTCTGATGACCTACAGTCAGCAAATAAATAATTTTATTTAGAATTTGGTCCATTGGCTGAATTGAAAATATGTTGACTTTTTACACCTGTTTTTCCGTTTTGTTATTTGATTATATTTGATTATTTTTAAGTATATTTTGTGGTGGTAGTTGCTTTGACTATCATTTGGTGGAGCAGCGGGATACATATTTAACAAGAATGGAAGAAGCTCCACATGGTGAAAATACTGTGTTCAATACAATTCCTGTTGGTCAGGAAGGAAGCATTTGAACATCTCTGAGTGCTGAGCTGTCTGAGATGCATTTCCTTTTTTCCATATTTTGAGAACCTTGCTTTTTGGATTTTTATTTTAACGGAAGCTGGCTTTCTTCACTCCACATATGATCAGGGTCACTATATATTATTTAGGGTATGTTTAAGGAAAAAACGTGGTTCCACAGGGGAAAGATGCCATACTCAATTTGGTACTAGATTTTTTTGGAAATCAAAGCTTTGCCCTCCTTCATTTACTTCAATGCTGAAAACTCGGCCTTGTACTGAAGCCACCGCTTCAAACTTTACAAACGAGCCGAAGCATTTCGACATTCCACTGGCGGCGTTTCCTCGCAGCAGCATCAGAACAGGATCTCGTGCAGCGCAAAGTTGTGAGAACAGCCTGCGTAACTTTCCCATGCACTCAAATAGTATATGCCGGTGGTTGCAAATCAGCGCCGCCAGCCGAACGTCTGGAATGGGCGTTTGTGCATTTTACTGAATGCCTCTCCGTTTGCGCAGTTCTAGGTATCTCGCTCTCACTATTCTCTCGGATCGCAGTGTAAACAGACCCCCGATGCTTGCACTTCCGATCCCATGCCCTCCGATTCGTCCCGCCTCCTCCGCTCTCCCGGAAACTACACTTCCCGCATCCCCTTGCGATCGGCGCTCCGTTTCCTCTCCCGTCCGGGTGGGTAGGAGCAAGGAAGTTGCGCCGCCGACTCGTGCCGCTGCCTTTGGCTTGGCGGTGCGCGCGGGGCTGCCGCCTGCCGCCGCCATGCCGATGAAAGGCCGCTTCCCCATCCGCAGGACGCTGCAGTACCTGAGCCAGGGCGACATCATCTTCAAGGACGCCGTGAAGGTGATGACGGTGAACTACAACACGAGGGGGCCTCTCAGCGAAGGAGCCAGGTGAGCAGGCAGCCCTCGAGCAAGGAGCCTCCCTCCGTCCCCCCGTCCCAGGGATTGTTGCGCATCTCTCCGCTCTCGCCACGCTGCTGAAGCGCTCGTCGTGAGCTTCGTGCAGGGACTGGGGAAGGAGCCCCAAGGCAAGCCGAGCTGCCCTCCCCCTCGGCGTAGGGGAACTGCTAGATACAGGATTGGAGTTGGTCCTGAGCAGGCCGTCCACGTCCATGGCCTGCTCCGCTGCGGGATAAATCTGGAACAGGAAGACCTCCAGAGATGTCTACCCACCCACCCACCCACTTCATTGCCTAGCTCCTCTGATACCAACAAGTTTCTTCCAATGGTCAACTGAAATCTGCCTTCCTGTAGTTCAAGCTCATTAGATCTAGTCCTGCTTTCTGGGCAGCTGCTGCCCACCTAGCACTTCAAAAGCATGTCAGAGTGCAAGTAGATAAATAGGTACCACTCCGGCAGGAAGGTAAACGGCGTTTCCGTGCGCAGCTCTGGTTTTGCCAGAAGCGGCTTAGTCATGCTGGCCACATGACCCAGGAAAACTGTCTGCGGACAAACATTGGCTCCCTTGGCCAATAAAGCGAGATGAGCACCGCAACCCTAGAGTTGTTCGGGACTGGACTCAACTGTCAGAGGTCCTTTACCTTTACCTGTCCTTTACCTTTACCTTTAATGTTCCTTTAATGTTTCTCGGCCTGCTTTGAGACTGCACAGTTTCCTCATACAGTCAGATGAAGTAACAGCTTGCTGTTGTTATTGTTATTCCTTTTTGTGAACCTCTTTGATGATGTTATTTTTTAGCAATTGAGTGGTGTATACATTTTATGAAATGAATAAATAAAATAATGCCCAGCCCACCTTTCTTTCCAAGACCTTAATGTGGTGCATGCAGCTCACCCTTCCATTTTATCTTCACAACAACCCTTTGAAGTAACTTGAGCCAGTTACCATCTTGAAAGCCTCAAAGGGTTGAGCATGGCTTTGAACCAGGGCTGTCATCCTAGCTCAATATAACCACTGCATCATATTGGCTCCCTGTGGCTTTTATTTACACCACAGTAAATTTGTTACTCTTCCTCAGTGTTCATGGACATTTTGGTTTTTCAGCAACTGATTAACATGCCCACTGTTTTGGCATTGCTTATGCGGATATGTCTGCTATGAGACATACTGGAGGGTGAGGGAAACTACCTCTGAGCTTGGGTTTCTGCCTCCTGAATCTGATGCCTTTTCTCTCTCACACACAGAGCTGCCTTTTTCTCCTTTTCTTTGGCAAGAGTCTTAAGTTTCACTAAATTCATATTCTAAAAGGCTGAGTGCATCCACTGTCTTCCTTACTTTTCTCCTGCTCTTTCCACAGAAAATTTGTGTTCTTCAACATACCTCAGATTCAGTACAAAAACCCTTGGCTTCAGATTGTGATGTTTAAGAACATGACACCATCACCATTCTTAAAATTCTATTTAGGTAAGTAACATGCATGGTTTTGTTTAGCTTTTGTTGAAGTGCGTTGGAATACCCTCTGCTTAGGCAAACACCTTCCCAAGACTGACAGGTGACAGGTGGGCAAATAATGGGTAGCGCCACTCTCCAAAGGAGACGGTGTCTTCAGAGCATCCTGGTTGAGACAGCTGCCTGTAGATACCCTGTCATTCTCTCTCCTCTGCAGATACTGGAGAGCAAGTCCTGGTTGATGTGGAAGAGAAGACTAACAAAGAGATCGCAGAACATGTTAAGAAAGTTCTTGGTAAAAGCGAGTAAGTAAAACACACACACATACCTATATGGCTCTGCGTGTTTTTGGCTGTAGAACCAAACTTTTGAGTCTACCCCATTCAATTGGACTAGGATAAGGGCAATGTTTTAAATGCACACAAACATGTTATTAAAACTCCATCCTCCTGCAGGCTTGAGTTCTGGACCCTAAAATAAGCTTTCTATGTAGTCCACATATCTGTTGTCATAAATGTCATTTTTATGTCATTTATGGGCACCACTTGATGGCCCGAGAAGGCTGAAAAAAAAACACCTTCATTCTTTAAATTTACAAAAGCATGGTCACCTGGAGGGAATGCTTACTTGTTCCAGGTGGATAAGGGTTTTGCAGCACTTCCCAAAATGTTCAAATATTGGGGAGCTTAGAGAATAGTCAAGCTTAGCAGCGATTAATGTTCAGACAGTCCTAGGGTTACACAGCCCTGTGATGCTAGATGAGTAGCACAGCAGACTTGGAGCAGCTTTGATACCGAGAGAAGCCCTGAGCACTCAAGGGCAGAACTATTATTACAGCAGTTATGTGTTCCCAGCAGTTTTGACATAAAACATGAAATGAAGGGAGGCAGCATGTCAAACACCAAACAATCATCTGTGATAGAGGAAGTCATTGTTAACAATTATAATTTGCTATTAAATGCATGAGAGGAGAGGAGGAACCAGTGGCTTTCCAGGTTTGGGGACTTCTAATAACCATTGCCAGTTTGGTCAAGAGAGTTGCACTCCCAACATCTGGAGGATGTGCTCCGGAGGCTTCGCGTTGCTTTCGCAACTGGAGAGGCGCTGCTCAGCTTTCCCTCTGCACAGCGCCCCTTCAGTGAAGCGGAAGGAGAAATGGAAGGGGCTCCGTTTCTCCTGCCACTTTGCTGAAGGGGTGCTGCGCAGAAAGGGAGAGAATATTTTTTTTCTTATTCTCCTCCTCTAAAATTAGGTGCGTCTTATGGTTGGTTGCGCCTTATAGAGCGAAAAATATGGTAGTTTGATTGTTGCAATGCATTGATCACTGCCTAGCACTTCTTGTCCTTACACCAAATTTCTTTCTTTGTTTTTTTGTAGGGAAACACTGCAGGGAGAAGCACAAGAGAAAATGAAGCTACGGCATCCCGCAACGTTTGGCCCCAAAAAGTACCACTTGCGGGAATGCATGTGTGAAATTGAAGGCCAAATTCCCTGCCCTGGTAAAGTGCCGTTACCAAAGGAGATGACTGGGAAATATAAAACTGCCATGAAAGAGAGTGCTGCTTCCTAAGCCAGCTTTCTACAGCAGGGAGTAAAGCACTCAGACTGACAAGAAAGTGGGCATCTTAACACTGATGACAACACATTGGTCTTTTTACAAACCACCATTTAAGTAACAGAAAAATATCTGGACTTACTTAAAACAAGTAAGGATGAATCTTTTAAATAAATTCTGGAATTGTTCTTGTGATGGACTGGATTGTGAATATATATGTTTGCCATTTGTTTTTAAATCAAAGGAGAACACATCTTGGTCGAACCCTGGTTTAATGAATTGTGTGCTTTTTTGTGTAACATACAACCATCCAAATACAGAATCCTGTCTATATGATATGTGCCTGGTCTTGGGAGGACAGGCTCCCCCTTCACTCAAATAGCTGCTCTTAGTGGTGAAGGCTCTGGATTTAACAAATCTCTGGATTATGCACAAGTTTTGGGTATGCTGCAGATCTGGAGGAGCAGTGGAAAAGGGCAGGGTATGGGTTATATTGTGTGCCAGCTTGACTTCCTAGAGATGCTTATGGTTAAGCAGGATGTCTTTAAAAAGAAACAAGCTTTTAGTGTTTATAAAAGCAAATACATGCTTTAAAGAGTGAATAATGCCTGCTAAAGTCCCAGGCAACAAAGGTAGCTAAAAAGATCTCCAGTGGTTAGCTAGACTTCAGGGCTGGTCATTCTCCTTGCCTGTCTATCCAACTAGCATGAATGAGGCAGGTTTGTGTAATGTACCGGTACATGTGGCAGGAATTAAATTGCCTCGGCGTGGAAATTAAAGTTTAGAGTGAAGTAACAAAACTGAACCAGCTCCCAAACTGCTTTTGTTGTCAATAGATTGAGCTGCCCCATATGAAAAACGCAAGAGCTACTGGGTGGAGGCAGTTTAGTCAAAATATATTCTTTTCTATTCAAAACCATAAGGCCTTGAGAAAACTTGGCAGTAAAATTTACTGCATTCCCCCCCCCCCCCCCAGTTTTGGCTAAGGCTGTTCTTAGCTCCTTGCTAAATCTCAATAGGTAGGTGTATTGCCTATACTATGAAGAGGCCCGTTTGTAAATAAGAACCATTCTGTATTTTGTTACTTTATGTTTGTACAAGAAAAAGGTATCATTTCAAGCTGATGTAAATATGTTGATTACGAAGAAGCTTTATCTTCAGCCAACAACCAGTTCAGAGGTGGGTTGCCAACTTATAAGCAGGCGATGCCACACACCATTCCCTCTATTTGCAATGTTCAAGTTATAATTGCTGTTGCTATGTAGCTAAAATGGCACCATGCATACGTTTACAAAAGTATTAATTTTGTTCTCAGGGGAAATCCTGAGGAGAGGACTCCCCCATAGCCCAGTGAGGCCCATATACACACACTGGCCACAGAAGATGCTGAAACCTCAAAGGGAAGGGGCCTATTGAGAGGGCAGCAACTGACTTGGGCCTCTTATTTAACACGAGAAATAAATCACACATACAAACCAATATGTTATTTTATTTCTCCAAAGCTTGCAAATTAAGAGTAGTGCATGCAAGTGTATAAACGGATGTCTTTAATGTTAATTCTCACAATGGCATGGTTTTGTTCTGTTTCATAGTGTAAATTCAGTAGTACAAATGGAAGGCTGTCAAAATGTGAGTCTACCACCATTCTATCAAGAAGGCTAGTTACATTTCACATTGACTTGCAGTCATGGAGCTACAAACCAACTTAGTTACTAGTAAAAATACATCAATACTATGTCTTTAAAGAGTATTAGACTACAGAGTACCTAAAAACAAGGCAGAATTGATGTAACAAGGAAACATATTTTAAATGTAAAAAAAAAGCCACTGAAACATTCATTTTGGCTGGGATATACAAAGTATTCCAGTTAAGTCTGGTGTCTTGCTGCCTAGAATAAAGTATATAGATGGTTTTGTTTTAGATAAACCACTGCTCCTTAGCTGGTAGTCACATAAAAGCTGTGGTGCTTGCCTACTTTAGCTACATACATAAATTTCTTTATTTACTGCATTTTACTACACATGTCTGGTTACCCGATATTAGCCTGTCCTGTTAGATTTGTTAGGTGCACCTGTTCCGCAAGCCCAATCCCAGTTATTTCCAATTAGGAAAAAGAAAAAGATGACCTTAAATTCTTAGGTCATCTGCCCTTACTACTCTTGCCCTAAGTGCCGTCTTCAGGTCTGTTTCCACAGGATGGCTCAACACAATTCTGAGTGCTTTTTAAACAAGCTGGCATAGTTTTAGTCAATACTTTGTAAATCAAATTAATTTTGAAGCCGAGATCATTTTCCTCCTACCCTGCCCCACCAAGCTACCACTGAAACAGTTTTAGTCAATACTAAGTATATTAAATTAGTTATGTAACTGAGCACATTCCTCCCAGCAGACAGAAAAATCAAATGAAAGGGAAACTAGAAGGAATGGGTTTTTTTCTAAATCGCCTAAAGCCATGCCCCAAATAAAGAAGATATATAGAATTGATTCCGTAAAGTGCTACTTTAACTCTTGACCATATTAAGCACCCCCCAAGGAACAACACATCTCTGTAAACATTTTTTTCAAGAATCCCAACAGTTTGAATTACTGTTCAGGTTTAGAAATCCTGAACCAGCTATTAGTGTCTTGCTACTCCTGGATTAATCCCTTGTTTCTGTTTGTAGTATTTAAGCCAACGTTTTTGAATGTGTGAAAATCTACATTTTTTTTACACAGCAAAGCTAACTCAGGTCCCAAATGCTGGGCCTTTCCCCCACTCATGAATGAAGCAAAATTTGATTTCTAGAAGTCCATAATAATCCTCAGGAGTCAGCCCCCATGTGTGACATTCAAATTGCTCTTCATTCTTAAAAAAATAATCAAATGCGACCAAATCATGTTCATTCAGCAGAACTGAAACCAGAAATTGTTTGATAGCCCTTCAGTTACATACATTTATTTTTATACTTTCCCCAAAAATTCCAGTTCATATTTTGAACTGGAAATATCCAGTGAGTAAAGAAATATCCAAAGGACATAATTAACCAGTTTTTTATATGGAAAAATTAACCACCCGATCCCAAGCTATGCTGCTTCACAGCTTCTAGTTTGACAGGGTATGGGCTTGCACAGACCCTCCACAGCAGTAATAGAAACTACACAGCAACAATGGCTGGTAGATTCAGCTCCCAAACATCTGAGCTTTGTGCTCTCCTGGAGCACACACCATGATCCCATTCTGAATTTATAAAGGGAACAGTATATTTTATATTCAAAACAGGTGTCAAACCTTGAGAGAGGTAGCTAGGTGTTGTTTAAAAACTGAGGGAAGGCCATCTTCACATGATCAGATCATAGTTGGCTAACAGTTTGCTTTTCCATTGAAATCAGACTTCCTCCCTTATAGTATATAACTGGTGCTTTCTCCCCCACCACACACACTTTGCATGCATATGCTGCAGTTATCATTTTAACAGTCATAGCATTTCCGCTAGCCAGGGAATTTTGAGAATTGCAACTTCTGAGAGAAAGCAACAACAAAAATCAGCACTCTCAACAAAAGGTGCTGTTCCCAGGGTTCGCTAGAGAAAGCTATTAAAATAAAAAAAGCCCTGAAAAACAGGTGATGGAGGGAACAGAAGTTCATTGGGGTTTACATTTTCTAAAACAGATATTATGTCTATAACATCACATCTACCCAAATCTACTTTAAAATCCCTTTATATTATCTTTTGTATTGCACAGTCAGATCATTGGCCTTGGTACTGTGCAGGTCACACTGTATCTCAGCAACCTGCTTTTTAACACTTGCCCTTAGCATATATGGCAGTTACACACATTTGCTAAAGGCACCATCTTATTTCATGCTTGACACAGAATTTACCAGACATTCTGGATCCCTTATTAGTGGAAAAGCCAGCTTTAGAAGGCCAGTCTGTAATACTGCAACAACCAAACACAGAGGGAAGGATTGTATTTTCCTGCACCTTAAAGCATCCGTTTCCGTATTAGCCTACAGAGTTTACATCTGAAATAAAAGGAATGCCAAGAAGCATAAGAATGTTAAGAGGTTAGGTTGTGATAAAAACTGGTTGTGATACGTTTTAGATTTGTAAATGGTCTGTGACACAGTTTTAGGTTATTACAAAATCATAACAGTGTGGACAGTATTAGCAAAGTCTGAATAATAGTGGAAATACCCACGCCAAAGTGCAGACAATTAGAGTCAATCCCAAAATTCCCTCTTGCATTTTAATTCCACCTGCCCGCCTTTGCTTCTGGGACAGTCAGAGAACTGTAAAGTTGTATGTGCATGGAAACAGCAACTAGCTGGATTTCTCCTTCTGTTTTGCTAGTGTGCGTTTCAGTTCTTTCAAATTCTCAGTCAGCACCTCAACCTCATCCATCCGCCCGCTATGTTTGGCATCAAAAATATAAGCTTTTATATTATCTATCTGTTGGAGCAGTAGCTCCTCTTCTATGATGTCTTCCCTTGACACTTCATTATCATCATCCTCTTCAAAAGGATTCGTGGAGGAAGACGTTTCCTCAAATGGATTTCCAGATTCCTGACGAACTGTGAGCACACGAAATGGATTTCCAACAGCATCTTTAAAGGGATTCGGAGCACTGACAGCTACTCCATTTGCTTGATGACAATCCTCGTCATCTTCAAATGGGTTATATTCTTTTTTATCACTGTGCAAGGTTTGGGTGGGCAAGGGAGCCACTGTGGAGGAATCTTCAGCAAAGGGATTATCGGGTTCCCTCTTTAGAGTGCTAATTACTGGCTCATCTTCAAAAGGGTTTATGGGAACATTTTTATTTTGCTCTATTACGCTGTCATGCTCTTGGATCTCTAGAAACTGCCCGGGAAAGAATGGGCTCTCTTGCGCTTGGAGCTTGTCACCACCACATGGTGAAGATGCTTTAGAGGCTGGGTTACTTGTATTCTGAGTAGTATCAAGGTCCAAAGCCTGTGCTATTTGGTTTATGCCGTCCTTCCCAATCTCTAACTTACTGTGCTTCACTTCTCTGAAATCCAGGGAACGTGTCCGTGAGTGCTGAGACATTCGTTTTTTATGTTCCCTTTCCCATTCCTTTTCACAAAGGATCTGCAATTGTTCCCTCTCCATCTCCTCCATCTCGGCTTGCCTTCTAGAAAGCTCAATGGCTCTGTCAGTTTGCTGTTGATCATATTCATCCTGAAGTTGTCGCAGGTTTTCCTGCAACATCTGGACCTCATCGAGACGATTTGCTTCTTTGGCTTGTTTAATAAAGGATGTTATATTGTCAATCTGCTGCAGAAGTGGGTCTGTGAGTTCCTGCTGGCGAGATAAGTTCGCAGTGGGCAGCCAACCTTCAGCTTTCTTTACTGCAACCCGTTTTGGCCAGGACACCTCACCGTTAGATGCTACCAAAGATCTGGAAGCATAGTCCATGTGCTTCTCCTCCAATCGTCTCTGCGTTTCAAGTGTTGCCTAATAACAAGTAAACAAACAAACCAATAAGTAAAGCAGGTGTGGAAATAACATCTAAAGTTGCAAAGGATAAGTTGTATTCGTTTGCTCCTATTTGCATTATATGGAAGTATGCCCCACTTTTTTCATTGAACATGGCATACAAGACTTTCAACAGGATATTAAAGAGCCACTAGCTTTAATCGACATACAGATATAAAAGAACTCCTAGAAAGGTGTCTCGGTACTGACTGAAATATTCACCTGTCTCTCCATCTGAAGTTTTCTGTCCAGTTCTTGTTTCCTTTTCTCTTTCAATTCTTCATATTGCTCTTGGGTTGGTAACGACATCAGACCAAGCAATTTTTCCTGAGGAAATGTTTTCAAAATATTGTTTTTTAAAAAGGGATGGGCTATCAAGCTCTCAAGTTTATTCAGAAACAAGAAGCTGCACAAAATACATAATATATCATAGTTATACTTACATTTGTGTTGGGGGGGGGGGGCAAATTAAACATTTCTCCATCAAATATGAGTGTGATGCGGGTGGTGCTGTGGCTTAAACCACAGAGCCTAGGACTTGCCAATCAGAAGATCAGCGGTTCGAATCCCCGTGACGGGGTGAGCTCCCGTTGCTTGGTCCCAGCTCCTGCCAACCTAGCAGTTCGAAAGCACGTCAAAGTGCAAGTAGATAAATAGGTACTGCTCCGGCAGGAAGGTAAACGGCGTTTCCGTGTGCTGCTCTGGTTCGCTAGAAGTGGCTTAGTCATGCTGGCCACATGACCCGGAAGCTGTACGCTGGCTCCCTCAGCCAATAAAGCGAGATGAGTGCCGGAACCCCAGAGTCGGTCACGACTGGACCTAATGGTCAGGGGTCCCTTTACCTTTACCATCAAATATGGTCAAGGCAGCTTACAATACAAGAAGTTCGATCAAAAACAAGTGAAGTGGAATTCTTTTCAGGAAACAGGGCATACCTGGCTCCCCTATGCACTACAGCTCCCTGTGCTCCCCCTCTGCAAAAAAGGCTGCTTCTGAACATTGAGGGGCTTCTGGGATGGTACAGAATGGGGTGCGGATGGGGGCTGCAGTATGATGTGAAATTTGGAGGAATTTAGCAGGGCTGTCTCCCATGCAACTTTTCCACTCATTCAATCTATCTCTGGACCAAAAGCATTAAAATTAATAGATCAATTCAGCTAAAAAGTTTTTAAAAATATAATAGTATCTGACACCTAAGAGACAAAAGCTTAAGTGCCAGAAAAAAGGTATCTGGGGAGGATATTGTAAAGGAGCTCTGCCTCTTACACCCACCAAATCTCTTAGGGTAGAGGCACCTGGAGTGAAGCTCCTGGTTATCTTAGCTTGCTTTTGTTTAAAAAAAAAATTACCTTTCGACCTAAAAAATCCCTAATGTGACTTACAAGTCAATATTAACACAGTGGTGTGATAGCTAAGAGACAAGAGGAAAAGAATGACATATTACACTTCTGGGGTTCCTGCTATCACTGTCCTTACCACTGAGCCCGGGGGGTGGGGGCAGCCCCTTCCCAGTATATGTGCTCCCAGGCAGCACCAAAAGCAACTTTTCACTAGGGAGTGTGGCTTCTCCTTTGCACATGCTAGATGGAATGTGGATCCTGGCTCATCTATTAAAAATTGGAGCAGTCAAAGAAGATGTTAAAGACTCTCACCAACTCTGATGTTCCTACTATCACTGATCTGGGTCACTGAGCTGTGAGGCTTACAGTGCAATCCTATGCACGTCTACTCCGAAGTAAGCCTTAGAGCAAAATCTGCTTTACTTCCAGGCACAAGTGTATAAGACTGCAGCCTTAATTATGCATTGGGTTAAGTCACGGGTTTGTTTGTTTGTTTGTTTGTCTGTGTCTCTCTAAAGCCCAAATGCAACATGGGTGAAGTTTAGATCAGCTTCAATCTTACATAAAGTACCAGTGTTTCAATCACTGTGACTCAAGTAACTTTCAAATACTTTGTTAGCTAAAGGTAAAGCTAGCTGCCTGGCAAGCAAGCAAGATTATCTCTATCCTGGTAAGCAAAAGGAATTATCAGAGTTAAAGAATACATTCCAGTAGAGCAACAGAACTTGAGAATGTGGAACAAGGCTGGTAAAGAGTGCAGCCTGGTGAGACTCTAAAGGCCACAGAGAGAGGCATTTGGCCTCCAGGCCTTAAGTTTCCCACCCCTAACTTAGACCATCCTGAAAAATATTTATCTGCAAGATTTGTATGTCATATTGTGTCCTGTATACCTAAGAGCTACTCCTCCTTCCTAGATGACCTACCTGAACAAAAAGTGTGGCTGAATATCTGATCATTCTCTGAAGCTGCAATGTTCGGGGATGAGGTTGTGGTTCTTCATTCAGTCCCAGAGTCAAAATCTTCTTGCTGAACCAAAAAACCACAAGTGTATCAGCATACAAACTTAACAGTCAACTATGAGCAATATGTAAGCATATGAAATAGTCTTCCTGGTTATGTTGTCCCAGTTACAATAATGTAAATTGTTGGTAACTTTATTTAAACGGATAGATTAGCATTGCTTGCAGTACACACTTTATCATGGTATTTTGTCACTGACGTTCCTGAATTCTCCAACAACAGGACTGTATTGTCATGCACGCACACAGAAAAAAAATGCACACTGAAGCATTTTTAGCCCAATCAAATCAGTTTTACTTCTTTTGGGCACTAACTGATTAAAACGTACTAAGTCTTTGAGCCATATGTTTCCCACCTAAGATCACAATACAGACTACAATCAAAATTTATTGACTGAATTTTTTTGTCTTCAAGTATGCTTGGATTGTGGTCTAAGGCAATTCATATTAATATACTTATACAACACCACCTTCAAAATTGATTTCAAGGCAGTCTGCAACAATATAAAAAGATTAAGCACAAAAATCAAAATACAAATGCAAAAATCCCCTCTTTTGAGTTCCGTCACTTACCTTAGAGCATCTATTAACTCATACATTTTTTGCACCTCCATCCTAAGACTGTTAGCATGTTCCAGACTGTAAGTTGTCTCCCCAACACTGGAAGAAAACATGCATTGTTACCAAATTATTACCTTGGCAAGTGGTTTTGTTGAAGCCTACACTAGTACACCAGTTTCAGCAAACGTGTTTAGAAACGAGGCAGAGTTCTATCATCAAAACTGAGCCAAGGCCCTACGTTAAAACCTTGCCAAGGTGGCACTTTCTAGGTATGACACTTTAAGCACAAGAAGTTGAAAATGTGTTGTTCATAGTTCACAAGAAGATGAAACCTCAGAAGCTTGGAACAGATTTATTTCAAAGGCTCTTCTTTGGGGGTAACAAAGGCAATGTTGCATGTGCAGACACTTAGATGATAGCAAGCAAAATTGCCTCATGTTCATCAGGCCTGCCAATACCATTGAGTTTCACAACATCCAACACACACAAACACACTTTACAAAAACAACAAAGTTAAAGCACTGAGAGAAAAACCCTATGTAGCATCAGAAATGTGGAAATGTGGAAATATTCCTCTGACAGTGCTAACACAGGAAGCATTAACAATACTTTTTTACATTTATTATCTGAAGGACAGTTCATACTTTTGGATAATGTAAAAATTGCTTACATAACAACAATTTTACGTATCACTTTTGTGTGATGAAGAACTTGCAAGTGAACAAGTTCTCATGTTAAAAGACCTGTTACTGGTCCCATCTCAGAACAAACTATTAAGCACTGGACTTTGCACTGAATTTTATTTTATTTATTAAATTTCTATCCTTCATCCAAGGATCACAGGGTGGTTTCCAATATAAAATTGTAAAACGAAAAAGTCAGTTTAGCACAGAGAAAAAGTAGGAGCACACGATAATGGCAAATTCAGACAATACATTTGTGTATGCATCACACAAAGCTGATGAGGTTAAAAATAACCTCAGAAGGACTTAACAGAATCTGGAAGTGACATCTGTGTTGGATCATAGACTGTTAATATGTCAAAAATTCTAGGTAGCCAATTTGATCCATTAGGAGGGGGGGATGAAAGCAATAGAGGGTAATAACTTTATCAAGACCTACTGAGATGTTGAAGTATCCAGCTAGCTTTCAAGTTCGCCAGAATTCTTTAGAATGCATCTTGAGCATAATGTGGAGGGGAATAAAAGAATATTGATTTTTCTAATCTGCTGACTGGAGTTTATGCATCATGCCCACAAGCATCCTCCCACCCCTCACAATTTCCTTTTTCTTTATAGCCATCCATTAATATGAAACTACAACCAGGCTTTAATGATGTGTGCGTGTGTGTAGACAACACAATCTTCTTTCTTCTTGAACATTAAATATTAAAGACATATTCATTAAAAATGTAACTGAATAGGCTTACTTCAATGATTCCGCCATCTTTATGTATTCTGGGGCCTTCTGGTCAACCTTTTCCATGCAAAGTCGGAGTTTCTTTTTTAATCAATAAAATTAATAGATTAAAATAAAGTTATGTATAGCAACAAATCAGATACACAATTGCTTCACACGCCTTCAATTTTTCCTGTCCTCTTTGTGTAACAACTTAATATTCGGTAGTAGTTGCTATCCAGAGAATCAAGATCTAGTCTTTCGGGAGACCAGGTCTCAGATTTTAAATGTGGAACTCCAGATTTTAAAACCATTTCTAATTAAGATCGCTAAGACTGCAATTTCAGCAGTAAGATCCACTGAATTCAGTAGGACTTACTTACAAGTAAACATGGTTCAGACTGCACATCTGTTAAGGTAACAGTCAATAACTGGTCTCTTCTTCTGAAAAGTTACAAAACCAGTTTACTCTGAGGCTATAAGGCAAGTGGAATGTTTTAATCAATTTATTGGCATGCTTAGATGAGTAAGTTGTATTGTTAATAGCCAGGACCAGAACTGGATCTGGGCTGTATCAGAGTAAGCAGTTTCAGTTATAATTTTTTAATATATCTTTTCTCAGCCAACCCAACTTTAAAAGAAACCCACTTAAAAATACCAGGTTAAAACTTTCTTTAAAACTATAAAGTTAAACTTACTTCCTCCTTTCTATTCCTTAGAAGTATTTAGCTGGAAGCCTATCTTGTTTTTAAGTTGAACAGCACCTAGCATATTGTATAATAATAATAATAATAATAATAATAATAATAATAATAATAATACTGCTTAAGTTATTGATAACTGGAAAATCCCACTTCACTTCCAGTTCTTGTTTATTTAGTGTCATTTTACCTCATAAAGTTTCACGATGTCTGGTGTGTACTCTTTCTCATCAATCTGTTGCTCTCTTTTCAGCAGAGTGTCTTTACAATGTCTACAACAGCGGATGCGATCGTCATCCTTTTCATCCAAGACAGAGCTCACACTGCTCACACTACTGATGCTGCCACGGCGAGAGCCCTGAATGCTGTTGGGTGAGCAGTTTGGGCTAGTATGAGAGGCCAAGGCTTCCTTGCTAGCAGTGGTGAGTTTGCCTGGAATGATACATCCAGAAGATATAATGGTCACAAGCCAATGGTCCAACCAACAGAACGCTGGTCTTGAACATGGGTTCAAAAATTCAGTTCAGCTCAACTCCAGTAACTCATCATAAAAAGGAAGTGCCTATTTTATAGCACAGTTGCTAGAAAGAACTAAATCAGGACCCCCACATCACCATCTTTAGCCTTTAGAGCCCTTAAGTGAGGTTTGTGTCCTAGATAGCCATTTATAAGAAAAACTATAAATCCAGGATTTCCAAGTTAATTCCCCCTAGAACCATCCCTACCTGCCTGAAGCTGGTGCTGACTGGGCCTTGCCCCCCCATGCTTCTCAGCTCAACAGACCACCCCCCCCCACACACATGAGAAAGTTAATTCCAGCATCAGAGACATGGGTCCAAGACATCTATACCACTGTACTCACTTGCAAATGGGAGGCTGACCAGTTCCATGCATTTCTTGCACATGATAGACCCACAAAGGCGGCAGTGGTGACGTCTGTTCCTTATGCTGAACTTGTTACCACAGTCTGGACAAAATGGCACATCCTGATCATTAACCCAAGGCACAACAGACTTCTCTATTGCTGGAATAGAATGAGAAAATCTATCAAACATCACTAATGAAATCCAAATTAGCAAAGGTCGAACATGCTTGCACCTACCTCTTATCTTTGCAGAATCTGTATTGGTTCGGTCAAAGGATGTAAGCTGCAAAAATATTAAAACCAGAGGTCTTAATACAAGTTTTCTACTAAAGAACTCTTTACAACAGTTCAGCACAGGACTCAAAAATATTACAGGGTCTGCTTTCCTAAGTTTATTTCACTAAAATCAGTATCTTTCCCTGAGCATTCCTTTACGTCACTTATCTTGGTATTGGGCAGATGTTATTGTCCTTCTGGCAGAGAAGGAAAAAATAAAAAAGAAGCCTCAAAATTCAGAGCTGAATGCCTATAATACAGTGTCCCTATCCCCCACCTCCCACAACTACTTCAAAAGGGTACTGTGGTCAACAATATCAAAAGTTGCAAAGAGACCAAGGCAAACAAACAGGGGTCACTCTCCAGCCATCTCTCTTCCAAAAATGTCTTCTACCAGAGCAACCAAGGCAGTTTCAAGGCTACAACCAAGCAATATTTGAATACATGTGGAAAAACTATTCTCCACACATCAGAAGCAATATTGTAGTAGCATATACAGTGGTGCCTCGCAAGACGAAATTAATTCGTTCCGCAAGTCTTTTCGTCTTGCGCGGTTTTTCGTCTTGCGAAGCACGGTCAGTCGCAACTGCACCTCTTCAAGCGGTTTTAAGAAAAAAGGAAACAAACTCGCAAGACGTTTTCGTCTTGCGAAGCAAGCCCATAGGGAAAATCGTCTTGCGAAGCAACTCAAAAAACGAAAAACCCTTTCGTCTTGCGCGTTTTTCGTCTTGCGAGGCATTCATCTTGCGAGGTACCACTGTAGTTTAAAATGAACTTCCACACATTTATGTGAAAAATGCAAGAGTAACCCATTTACCTTTTCTAACCTGATTATTAATTTATTGACTTCCACAACATAGTGATCAATTCTGGCTGCTCTGTGTCTCTTAAAATCAGAAAGATGGCTCTTCGTAGCACCTGGTAAGAAACACTGTTAGAAAACTTGCCAAAGTCATTCAACTCTATATTCTTAGTTAAAAGGCAGTTTAACATGTTGTTGTTCCTCTCTCATTCTTAGGCTGAAATTCAATATTAAAAAATGAAATGGTATGTTTTCATCATAGTGTTCAGTGCACATTCTGTTGTGATCTTTACTGATGAAATACTGCTCTTTATTTCTGCCTATATGATTTCAGAAGACAACAGCAACAACATTCCCTGGCTACTACAAGCTAGTAGAGTACAGTCCCATACATATTTAGTTAGAAGCAAGTCCTACTGAGTTCAATCAGGCTTACTCCAAGGTAAGTGGGTATAGGGTTACAGTCTTCATCTCTCAATTACTGGTCAAGCCCAACTTACTAAAAATATATTTTTTCACATACTAGCATGCCGCAAGTTCTTGCAGTCATGGTGGAGCTTCTTACATTAAAACAATCAATGGCACAACGTTATTACATATTTTCTATTTGCACTGCAATGTAACCCTAGGTCTCAATCAAATACAAAACTAAGCAAAAATGTTTAAGAACAAAGCAAGCAATTAAGCAATAGAACGTAAGTGTGTGTATAGTTTTGCACTGGATTGTGGCCCTAGTGTTTCGCGTATATATTCTATTTAAATGGTCTATTAATTCCTGACAACTTTGCATCATTATGCATAGATTCCAGTGGAGATCAGGGGGCTTCCCAGTGAAAGTTGTGCATTATTTGCATCATTCTTGACTGTTTACCTAATTCTTGGGGCTCCCACATATATGGATCCACTCCACCATAGCTGTAAGACTCATATCGTTCCTGAGGCCCTCCATCAGTTCGGTCATCTTCTCGTTTCAACAATTTATTCTTTGCTTTTTTAGCTTTTTGGACCAGATCTGAAAGAAGATCAAATGCTACATATTACACACTTATTTATGCATCCTTGTAAGAGTTACCCATCTTCTTCCAAACTTGCTTGAGGTATTTGCCTCTAAGACTTTGAGCAATATAATTGACCATTCTGCCTCCCACCTCCTGCATCTGTTGAACACCAGAATCATGTTTTACCTTCTCAGAGGAATGCAATTACAAGTTTGGTGGGGGGAAGTCCTGAAGGTGAGAAGACCTGTGTAAATGCTTCACATAAGAATACAATCCCAATAAAATACTTCTACCTGGCTCAACCTGACGAGAATACAAATGTGCTAGTTAATCAGTCAGTCCAATTATTGGCACCTGAAAGGAATGTTCTGTATCCGGAGACAGCCTTAATTTGGAAAGCAATTTGTGAAACAGAACACCGGACAAAGTAAAATACAAGAGCACTTTATAAAGGTAGAACAATGACGCATTTAATAACCCTTTAAAGAACTGGGAAACAACTTGTAACAAGTGAAGAAAATTAGCACTTCAACACAACTGCTTGCTTTTGCAATTCACTGTGAACTGACTACAGAGTTCTTGGCTATTTAAACAGGAAAAAGTACCCCATAATTAGTGATTGAACACGTTACATTTCTTTTGTATTTTTATAGTTTAAGCTATTATTCAGCTCTTGCAACTAATTTGTATATTCAATGGCTGAAATGGTACGATTACTAAGCTCTAGTTCCCATGCCATTCCCAAAAGACAATCTCAGTGTTTGAAAGAATCATTGAGCAAAGGGGGATACGTCAACATCACTATGACAATCAGGAGTACTCCTGAACTAGAAGCAATATGGCTGTGTATATGTCCTTGGGGACAGAAATATGTGCAAACCCTTAAGGTACAGCTTTTTTTCTAAGTAAGTGTAGCAGCTCCTAACACCAGCAAGACCATAATAACATTGTTCTATAAAGCCTTCCATAAGGAATTGTACACTAAAATCAAATCCAAATTATGACATCAAGATGTATTTAATCCTTAGTAAATGCTAATTAAATTCTTTTAATGAAGGAAAAGTTCTCCAAAATTTTGAATAGCTAAAACATTTCAAGATTTTGTAATCCTATATCAGGTTTTCATGGCCTAAAGACAGTTGTGCTATCAGAAATGAATGAAAATTCTGCATTTGTAACCAACTTTGTATAACTGAACATTATTTGCATTTCTATTCTTCCTAATGACGTTTGTGTAACTCAGAAACACATACACTTCTACATATAATATTTTCTGAGAAAATATATTACTAATTATGCAAGTCAAATGATAAATATGGTGGATAGTTATATTTTACATCATAACAGTCAGCAGCTACTGCTTTGCTTACTTTTAAGTTGTCCTTTAACATCTTTGTCTTCATTTGAATGTTCTTCTTCATAATGAGACTGTAGCTGATAAAATGATTGCAGATCCTTCAGACAAAGGGGGCATAGAAAACCCTCCCTCACCTCTCCGGGGTCATCAAATGGAGGTGTGTAGCTCGTTGCCATAGTGGTCCAAGGACTCCAAAGATACTGACACACTCCAGGTCTCAGCAGCAGTGGAACAATGGCATGCCATTCATCACTAGAGAAGTAGGCTAATAGCAAGAAAGTAGCTTTTGCTCCTGTTGCTTGTGCAAAACATTGCCCTGAAAGAGATCCCGGAACAGTTTTAAATAAGATGACCTGTTTAACTCAGCAACTTTCTCTAATCTTTTATTAAGTCTTATGTACTTCTTTTATTTATAAATTTATCATATACACCCAACGGTAACGTAATTAAAAATCACCCTCTATCATATCCATTTCATAAATAAATATGTCATGTACATTTGATAAGTATGTCAGCTTAAAAAATTAATAAACACTGGCAGTAATTAGGATGCTCTAGAAATACCTTATGAAAGTGAAAATTCCATCTAAGTCTATTAAACAAGCCAAATGTAGAGTATATTGCATTCAAAATGAAAATCTTGTTTCTTTCAAATTATCAACATCCACAATTTTAAAAAACTAATCCTCATATAAAACCTATTATAACACATATGAACAAACAAATATTTTAGTAATCCTTTAATGGTACAATTTTTTCTTTAGTAGACCAAGAAAGCTGCTCCTATGGTGTTGAATCTAGCTAAGTCATTGCATGAGCAGAATAACTGCTGCTTGCACAATTATAATTCCTTTCTCCTCCCCCTATGCCCAAATCTGCTCCAGAGAGTTGGGCTAAAACCCTGAGCTGATTTGGGTGTGTGGACTTACATTGGGGGGGGAAAGAGGAAGTGGAAGTTAAATTGCACAGGAGTACCTCATTCTATTTGCTGGATACGACCCATGGAATTTTATTTCATGTCTCCTTTTATTATTTTGAATCAACTCTAAAGACAAAAAAGGAAGAGCTATCTCAAGAGTAATGCGCTTTTTTGTTAACACCCAATGTGTTTCAGCCCAAATAGGCTTTCCTGGGAGGTTTTCTGTTTCCTTGGTAGAGTTCAAAAACAATTTCAGAAATCACTGCAAAGCAAAATGGGCAGCAATGTGTTGGGCATTGATACTGTTGGCTTCTGGATATTGGTTTTCCTTTTTGTTTTGTTTTTTAATTGCTTCCTTCTGTTTGTTTGTGGCCTTGAATCCATTAACCAGTTTTTAACAGCAACCTTTATGGGGGCTTTTAGGAGGCTCATTAAAATCCTGTGTGACCAGCCTAAACCTTCCTAAAACTTCACAGTGTAATCCTATGTGTGTGTGTTGTATGTGGGAGCTTTAACTGAGAAGAAAGTCCCATTGAATTTAATGAAATTTTCTCTCAAGTGTACACAGCCTAAATGACTCTGAAATAAGAAGGCAATACACACACATTTTTGCCAGAACTTTGCTTCCCTTAGATAAAATGCGAAGCATGGGGCAGGATGGGGAAGCCACTTAAAAGATACCCATGTGTGTAAGCCAAGTGAGCCTCCTCAAACATGTTTGGGGTGAGGCTAACATTTTGTCTTGTCTAGTAAACATTCAGCACTTTTGAACTGCTCCATCCAGGCCATTAACTAGACAAAGAAGGCAGTTAGGGTGGGGAAGATTGGCAAGTGCAAAAGGAAAGGAATGCAAAGGAGAGGAAGAAGGGGGTGGGCTGTGTGCAAGCTTATAGCTTGTTCTCCAAAGCAAAGTATTTGCACAATATTTGACTGCTTTATCAATAAACATATTCCTACTCTGTAAATTTGGGCTGTGCTTAAGTCATCCTTCACCCCAGCAACCCACCCACTAGCACAATGAGACTTTCCTCTCTCTCTTCCTGGTCCCTCACCAAATCTGCTGTGGATGGGAGAACCGCAAGAACAGCATGCAAGGGGAAAAGAAAGGAGATTGTTCCATCTGGCAAGCAGAAATGACAGAATGACAGCCTTATTGCACCCATGGTGTAGAGGCTATGCTCAATGTGGCAGCAGTGGGGGCAGAACAGCAGTATGACTTTGAGACAACGCTAAACAAACAGCCCCACATCCTCTTTCATCATGCTTCTCTCTACATGTGTTGAACACAAGAAAAGGGATATGGTGGAGAAAAAACCATATAAGGGTGGTATAAGAAACATCCAGGTTTGATTAGCTCAACGTAAAAAGGTATAATCTGCTACAAGATTTTTTTGCTTAGTGAGAAAAGGTTGGCTAAGGGTTAGCTGTGCTATCTGTATGGTTGGTAGGAATGCAGAGTGAGGCTTGCAAAAGAAAATTGCTATGGATGAATTTGTGAGTGGTTACTGAGGCAGGGGAAGCATAGGTGCAGATGTCATTTCAATTATTTTGTTTAGTTGGTAATGATGCTTTATATATGGAGTTTTATTGTATTATTGCATTTTTTATTTGCATTTCTTTTTAATTTAAGGGAAGATTTTGTTTTCCTGTTAATCATGCTGCTTTAAATGTGTATTCTGCACTTGACTTTAAATTGCAATGTTTTAATTTGAAATGTTCTATTTGATGTTTTAAGGTAAGTTTTACACCACTTTAAGATTGTTTCAAAAAGAAATATAAAGCAGTATAGAAATGATTTAAATAAAATTAAAAATGCACATTGACAGAACTAGATATTAAGGTAAGATACCAATTCATTGTTTCAAAGGAATCATAGCCTGTAAGACAAGAATAGTTCAACTAACAGAGATTCATTAATACTTCAACACACAAACACCGACTCCCTCATCAACTTAGCATTTCGTGTAATTGGGCTATCACACAAATCACGGCACACACTCCATTTTTTTCAGATCATTGTTATAATCCAGCCCCTTGTGACATGTTTGTTACAAGCCAGTTGGAATCTCCCAATTACTTCCCCCATACAAATCGTCAGAAGAAAAGAGAAAGGGTTGAGTCTACACCTGCAGTACAATAGCCTGTACCAATTTGGACTGCAGGTAAACGCTCAGTTTAAAAAGACTCCCTGTAAACAGAAACCTATCACATCAGGGGGAAAGGTTTTAGGACAACCCTTTGCTTGCTAGATTGGTCTTCTATTTGGAAGGGCCTTTTCCCACGAGGAGCATCCAAAAATCCAATCCTTCACCCGCCAACTGAAGTGGTGCATTCCACCTTGGCACGCCACCACCTCAAACCTGCTCCTTGTAGGCGAGGCCCGAGATGCTGTTCCCTCCTGGTTTGGGCATGCGAATCAGGCCGCACACCCACACAGCTGGCCCAGGCACCTCTCAGAAACAGCAGGCGGGGAGGCTTCCTTTTGTTCAAGCAGGATTCCTGCACAGGCAACAACAGCTGCCTGACAGGTGATGCAGAAAGAGGTTGGGGTGGTTTGGTTTTGATTTTAATCTCCTTAATCTCTTCGCATCACACAGCTGTGAAAGGCGAACACACACATGCCAACCTGTCAGGGAAAGGAGCGGCATCCCTTGGGACCAACCAGCGCCGCTCTTATCTAACCCCAGACGTTAAAAAAAAAACGAGTGGCAAGGAGGCAATGCGGGGCAGGAAAGAGGGGCTCGCTGCTTTTGGGAGGTTTTTTTTTGGGGGGGGCGACCGAAATCCTTATCCTGAGGAGGAACTCCAGCTGCTGCCGTGGCCTTGCTGGGAGAGGGGGGCGTCTTCACCCGCAAACAAACACACCCGCCGCTCCCCATGAAGAGGCAACCCCAGGAGTATGGACGAGAACTACTGTATGGGAAGGCAGGGCGGGGGACCCAAAGCGACGTCTACACACACACACACAACCCCGGGAGCAGCCTCGCCCGACCCACCCCGGCACCGCAGAGACCCCCCGCGACATCCCCCCAAGTGGGACGGAGGAGGCCACCTCACACCTGCGCGAGGGGCAGGGGCGGCAGCGGCGGTTTCCCTCCCCGCCCGAGGAGGAGGCGGCCTCAGTGACGGCACCTGAAGGGCCGAATCCCGCCCCGACTGACCTGAGGGGAGAGGGGGCCTCCTCCTCGCGCGGGCGGCAGCTGGGCGAGCGCCGAAGCACCGATGGCGCGGGTGGGAGGGGCGGCTATCCGCCGAGGCGGTGGCCGAGCGCCGAGCAATGGATGAGAGGGGGAAAGGGAGGGGCTCCGGATCGCTCCGCGGCAGGCGCGAGGGAGGGAGGGAGGAGCTACGCGGCGCGAGGAGGCCGTTGCGGCATCTCCTTCCGAGCTGATGACGGGCAACCTGCAGACTCCTCCCCGCTTTCAGGATAGAGAAATAGTAGAGCTAGGAAAGGGCAGCGGGGAGGAGCTGTTGGCGCTGGAACAGCTGCTCTGTAGGAGGAAACGGGGTGCAGCCGGTTTGCAGCTTCTTAGCTGATTGGGGTGGGCGGGCAGGTACTCCCCTGGGCAGGGCCGGGTTTAGGTTTGATGAGGCCCTAAGCTACTGAAGGTAATGGGCCCTTTATATGTCCAGCTTGTCCTTTGTCAACAACAAATTGTCGCTGTTTTTTGTGTTGAATGTATGCTATATGGTCATTTATGGACCTAAAGCCATTTGAACATAACAAAATATGTATTTTATCAAAGTAATTCTTGAACTGAAATACAATCAAGAAGAAGTATATGAATAGTAAAATAATTATTAAGCTCTAACTTACAGTGATTTTTTATTCATAACGAAATAATGCAAACACATTGGCATTTGGCAATAACAAAAGTTCCTTTAGAAACACAATTTCCAAAGACTCATGATCTGGTTTCTAGAAACTTGCTATAACATGTAATAACAGGTGTAAATATATGATGCAAACTACTAATCATTATAAATAGCAGAATGTAGGCACCCTATATATAGAAATGAGCAAGCCAGTGATATTTTAGGGAGCAAGCTAGCGGGCGGGGCCCATTACTAGAAGCATACACAACACAAAACGCTGCTGCTGTATGCATAGCTGTCAACTTACAGATTTGAAAATAAGGGACCAGCAGCCTCGAAAATAAGGGATCAGCAGCCAAAATAAGGGATTTTCTGGGCACAGGTATGTTCAACTTCTGAGCCCTTCCGAGCCAAAGGCAGAAAGCCCAGCCAGCAGCCAAACGAAGCCTCATCAATAAGGGACAGCAATGGGACATGGCGCTAGGATAAGGGTCTGTCCCACAAAATAAGGGACACTTGACAGCTCTGGCTGTATGTAGGGGTTTTTTTATTTTATTTGTTTTCATCTTATATTTTGTAAATGTACAACCAGGTTTTTTTCCTTTAAATTTTTTGGGGGTCCCCAAGAGAGGGGGGCCCTAAGCTATAGTTTGTTTAGCTTATCCGTAAATCTGGCACTGAAGATTATCATTACTTGATTGGGGTGGTGGGCAGGTGCTCCCCTGGGCTACGCCAGTGCATTTTGCACCCATCCTGGCCTGATTGCTATGGCTGCTGGTTAGTTTCTGGGCTCAATTCAAAGTGCTGGTTTTAACCTATAAAGCCTTAAACAGCTCAGGACCGCAATACCTCAAGGACCGCCTCTCTCCACATGAACTAACCTGGACCCTCCAATGATCATCTGAGGCCCTTCTGTTTTCTCCTCTTCTGGAGGGTAGGACTCAAGGGCTTCAAGTTACAAGAAAGGAGATTCCGACTAAACATCAGGAAAAACTTTCTGACAGTAAGAGCTGTTTGGCAGTGGAATAGACTCCCACAAGAAGTGGTGGACTCTCCTTCCATGGAGGTTTCTAAGCAGAGGTTGTGTGGCCATCTGTCAGGAATGCCTTAGCTGGGATTCCTGCATTGCAGGGGGTTGGACTAGATGACCCTTGGGTCCCTTCCAACTCTAAGATTCCATTATCCTTTGTGTGCCTCCTCCACAAGAGGTCCAGACTTCATGGGCATTGCCATTCAAATAGTCTGTGAGAACCATGTTTCGTGATCAATGTCATGAGGCAGGGCTTACCGCCCCCTCCCTAATGTTTTATTCAAGTTACCACCCCTGGTCTGGAGTCTGGCAACAGGAGAGCTGGCCTTTTCTGCAGTGTCTCCCCACAGCTCATCTTGGGCTGCAGCTCCCTCTTTGCATCACTTATTCTGTTATCACTAAGTTGGGCGCTGCTTTCCTTTTGGGTGAATACAGAGGCAAAGTAAGTTTTGAGCAGTTCTGCCTTCTCTCTGTCACCCAATAGGATTTCTCTCTCTCCTCTATACAGAGGACCCTACTACTTGCCTGTTCCTCCTCTTGCTTCAAAGGTAGCCGAAGAAACCTTTTAAAATTATTTTTAACATCTCTGGCAAGCCTGAGCTCACTCTGTCATGTTGACAATACAAATACAGTGGACACTTGGGTTGCAAACATGATCCGTGCGGGAGACACGTTCGCAACCTGCGGGGTGCAATTCGGCACTTCTGCACATGTGCAAAGCGCGTGACCGCCGAAACCTGGAAGTAACCCTTTCCAGTACTTCCGGGTTTTGGCGCGTCCGTAATCCCAAAAAACGCAACCTGAAGCATCTGTAACCTGAGGTATGACTATAATCCCATTTTGTAACCAAACCTAACATTTAGGAGTAAATGTGTGCTATAGAACTTAGTGCAAGAAAACAAGATGAATAAAGCATAAAAAGCAGCCTTAATCATTGTGTTGAATAGATGGATAAAAGAAGCACCTCTGAGACAATGAACTAGTCCATTGTTCTCTCTGAAAGATACTAATGAACCTGGGCAGCCATTTGTTCCAGTAGGAATGTAACCTCATAAGGAATACTTAAGTGAGGAGAAGCATTATTCACCAGAGTTTAAATATTCTGATGAAGTAGATATTTGACTGTCACTCTCCCAAGGGGACTGAATAGTGTTATTATTGAAATGTATCCTAGCCAGCACAAAGTGTTCATCCACAGTGTGAATCACTGAATAAGTAAAGTAATGTTCTATGTAAATTCAGTCAGATTTTTTTGTCAAATGCACAGAATGTTCATTTTCTCACTGAAAAGGGTTTTTAGATCACTTTCCTTAATGAGAGAATTCTTCCACGAAATTGTGCAACTCCCATTAAGCTATGTAAATTGATATGTGAAGTGTAATTGGTTGTCAAACCTTCCTTTTGCAAAAAGAACCCATGTTTTGCTGTTAATGTCAGGGACATTTATACATGGGCAATGCCTGAATTAGGGAGCAAAAGAGACAGAAATACTAAGTCAAAACAAAGTCAAAGTCCACAAAGTCAAAGCCAACAAACCATTGCACTTTGAAATAATATTCCAAACAATTCTGTAGGCTTCCCTAGGTCCGCAGTGGTATTTTCAATCGGAGTAAAAGCTACCTAACTTGAATACAAGTTAACAATACTTTAATAATACATTGTGATTGCATAAGTAGAAACCCATGGGAATATAATCTGAAAATGCCACTAGATGGTGCATTTTGCTCATCTAAAATAAGAATTCTTTTTCTTCCAGAGATGAACAAAAGGCCTTGGAGCACTTATTGTGAAGAAATGAGATGCTTGAGAAAACTTAACTTGCTCTTTTTGGGGGGAGGGGACAGAGTTGGGGCCTGCGTAACAGTCTGGAACACACAAGTAAACCACCTGTTCTAATATTGTCTTCCTCCTATAATTATCATTTAACAACAAAGAGTGTTTTTTTCTGAATCTATTTGAAATACAGTGTCAGAAAGTGCTAGTCCTGCAGAAACTCACAGTAGCAAACAAAAGAAAACCCAAGTTGCTTAGAAATTTGGAGAGGAAAAACGTTTTGTTTGGATTTTTAATTAGTGAAAGTTAGAAGAACAAAAATGTTTTCCTTCCCAGGAAAAAAAACGAAAAGGTGTCCTATCTCTCCCCCCCCCCCCCCCATTAATCCAGATTTTCCCAGTCAATAGATAATCTGCTAAGGAAAGACAATCCAATATAAATCTGCATGTCAAATATATTTGTGTTGTGTGAAAGAGTTGTTTTTTAACCTGGTCACATTTCTCTGTGTACCATCTACTGTCATGTCCCCTACTTCAGTTCACCTGAGCATAACGCAAGTCATTTTCTTTCCACCAGCCCAAAGCAAAGGATGCAGCATGCCTATTTTTACCAGTTGTTGCTCAAGGCACATTTGCAGTAGATACATTTTCAATTTTAAAAACAGCTGTTTTGTGCCAAACTGCTCTTGTGCAAAAACAGCTGTATTAAAATAAAAAATTAAATTGGCCCTTCGGGAAGCTTTTGGTGGTCAAAATGAATAAATGCTTATTTCCAGGTGTGGCTATTTCCCTGTATCGTTCCAATTGTAGTATATGTTCTATCGAAGCGAGCACTTTTTGTGTGTGGATGCACCGTCCTAGAGGTATTGCAGTATCAGGTTGATGCATGGAGTGGATGGAGCAAGCCCCTATTCCATTTCCCAGCTCAAAAAATCCATTAAATATATAGTCCTCAAATAGAGGACGTATCAGATATTAAACTGATAAGAACAGATACCACACCTGATCTTAGCCAAAAGCCCGAGAAGCGTGGCTGCTTCTAATTGCTGCATGTTGAGGGTACATTTGCAGAACATACATCAAGCTTTTAATTAAAATAATAATACAGAGGTTTTGTGCAAGAGCAGTCTTGTGCAAAATGTCAACATCAATAACCAAATAAATAATATGAACATGAATTGACAGCTAAAATATGTAAACATGAATCGGGGGTGAAGGGAGATGGGAATGTGGAGGCAATGAGGTGACATGCTAACCTAAGGACAAGGTGGAAGGAAAAAGCCATTTGAAAAGCTATCTAGGGAGCTGGATAAAAGTTTTAGGGAATCCAACATTCCTGAACTGATAAAGGAGCTGTGATATGTTAGCATATGCAGCTAGCTCTGAAATCTTGGATAGCTGCTGCCAGACAGTGTAGACAGTACTGAGTATTTTGATTGATCCAATACAATACTGAGCAACTGGTCTGATTTGATATAAGCCAGCTTCCTCCGCTCCTCTGAGTGTCTGTGCAAAGTGCATCATAAGAGCATAAGAAGAGTTCTATTGAATCAGGCCAAGTTTCCATCTAGTCCAGCACTCGGCTGTACATCCTGCTTTTCTGTTGGTGGCTTATGAAATGCTAATTCACAAGGACTCTCGCTGCATGGCCAGTGTGTTTACATCTGAAATTGACCTGCGCCTCTAGACTCAGAACCTGCCTAGTGATCCTGTGACTTATAAATAAAAATCCACCTGTGCCAGAAGTACCTGTTGATATTAAATATTTTGGCAAAGTAACTGCACATTCAGAAGGTGGGGGAGAACTCCCATTTGATTTAGCTGTCTTGTTTTCAGACTCATCTGTCAAAATGACACGATATGGAGATTTATAGGCACTGCAAATGAGAACTTGTCAAGTGCTTTTCAAATTATTTGTCTATTAACTGCAACAGTGATTTTTGGCATTTCAGAGATCGTGTATGTGACTCATTCCAACTCTGCTACTTTTCATGATCACAACGAAAGCCTTTGACTCTTGCAGCTTCTCTGGACGTTCACTTTAAAAGCCTTCAAGTTTCTATTGCAGCATTTGTCAGGCTTTCAGTGCCATGTTGGTTTGAAGAAGTTGATTGAGGACTGTGGTGTTTGGGCCCCTTGACCTTGGAAAGCACAGAATACGAGATGTCCAAACTGCCTCCATTTCCTCTGTCCCCAGGGCCATTGCTACAGCCAATTTGAAGAGAACATAAGAGGAATTCTGTCTTGGAAAGCCACTCATGTAAACTTATAAATGGCTATTTAAACTTCCCAAGCTGGAAAAACATTTTGGGGATTTTGCACAAGGTTTTTTAAACAAAAAAATGGAAACAATGCATGGGTCCTTATTCCATCAAAAGTTCACTTTCTAGCAATAAGTATATGATGGAGCATGAACCAACAAATGTTTTCCAATTCTTGATCTGGTCACCCTAATGAACCAGAGACAGGCAGGGCAATCCTTTTAGTCCTTACATCAGCAGCCAGCTTACACACACCATCATTGGGAAGTCCATCAAGTTTCATTTTTGTTTTTTTCAAAAAAGAATAACATCATTTAATAAAATTGATATGCCACTCGACTGTAAACACCAACCAACCCCAAACCTCAAAGTGGTGTACAAAATGAATAAAAACAATGAGATTATCAGTAAAAGCAACTATTTAAAATATTCAAACATAATTAAAATGAATGGTAAGTTGAAAAACATCTTGAAACAAGCACCACTGAGGGGGTTAACAAAATGGCGGGCGGCACTCACCACGGGGCCTGCAGTGTGCCAGAGGCACGCTTCTCTCCTGGAAGTGACGTGGTGGCTTCGGCGCCCGCAGGCTCTGCACTGCCCCAGTCTGTCCACCGCCTCCCCCTCAGCTGTAGGGCGGCTGAGTGGGAGGAGGCAGGCAGACTCCTTGGAGGCCCTGTGGAACGTCCTGCCCCGGCTGGACCTGCCCCCACGGGCAACTGGCCCCACTCCATGGGTGGCTAGCCGCACCCCCAGGCGCAGAGCATGTGTGCTCCCCCACGCACCCAATTGGCTTGCTCCATTGCTGATTATGTAGCACCTGTAACAGTGCCAGTTCCGTAGATCCGCTGAATGGGCATATTTGGGGTAAGGCAATCCCACAGGTAAACTGGCCCCAAGTTGTTAATAAAACCTGGCAAAAGAGGTGCATCTTCAGGATATGATGAAAACTGTGTAATGAAGCTGCCAGACACCTCTGGGAGGAAAAAAATTCCACAATGTAGGAGCTGCCACAGTCAATGCCTTCTTCTGAGTTAAGCACATGCACCCCAAACTTCTGAGAGCCCTGGGAGAGCTGATATGAACACCCAAGAGAGCCTGCAGGGAACAAGGGGATCTTTCAGGTATTGGGCATAAATCGTTCAGGGCTTTAAACACAAATATATTGAATTGGTACCAGAAACAAGCAGGCAACCAATGCTATTTTAGGAGTTCTAAAGGGAACTCCAGCTAGCATTTTGGCTGCTGCATTTTGGACCAATAAAAGTTTCCAAGTTGTCTCCAAGGTCAGCCCCACAAAGAGCACAGCGCAGTAATCCAGTCTGGAGTAGTCATGTACAGTACCAGCCAAGCAAAGCCTGTAAAGGAGAAACAAGGCTAAATTTTTGCAGTTGGCTGACAAAGAGAAGCTGGGGAGGGAATGCCCTGAAGTTCACTGCTATAAGTTCTATGTCTTATTTTTTTATTCTTCTTGGGAAGCTAACATGCATTGCAATCATGGTCAGAACTCACATAATATAGTATCCTCGCCCTTAACTGACTTCTGGAGGTACTCTGGGAATTCTACACATGTTCACACATGGAGAATTATTTCTCTCCGCAATAATAAACTGAAATGGAGGCTTTAGGGTTTTATTTCTGCTAAACTCCTTCAGATGATGAGTCATTAAAATAATAATAATAAAGGGTTACTCAGTGCGGCACAACCCTAAAGAAGGTGCAGCCCATACTAATTATAATGATTTAACATGGAGGACGAGCCCTTCCAGCAGCATCTTCCTGTGTGGGGGGCACAATTTCAGTGATAAGATTGGTTTCAAGTGAGTTGCAATAGGTGCTAATTATACAGCTTGTCCCTGTCTTCTTAACCAAACTGGGGAACAGGGAGCTTGGAGAAATGTATAAAGGTCACTGTGAAGAAACCTAACTATTTAGTGCTTCCTTTGCTGGAATTTCTATAAGTAAAACTTCTTTGGAAACAAAGTTCATGACTGAAGGAGTATGGTTGGGACTTACTAATGTTGGAACGTAACAGCTGAGTGGACTCCATGTGCCTTAAATGCCATAATATATGTGTCTCAAAAGTGTGCTGACTGGGGCAAGGTTCTTCGTCCCTCTCCTATCTTCCCAGCTGCCTCTCTTCATGGCAACACCGACATGGGATCCAGCGGCTTCCCCCCTCTTCCCAGAGGCACTTTTTGCTGTGTCTGACATCAGGACACAAGCAAGAAGTTTTCAGCTTCTTTAGATCTAGTGGGGATTGGCCCAAATAGGGCACTGCCTCACAAACCTCTGTCTGCCCCCACTAAATGCCCATTCCAAGGATAGCCCTGTCTGTTGCCTTCCTCCTCCTCATTGTTGCCCTTGCAGGAAGAGCGGTGGGGAATTAGTTGGCTCTGTCTGTGATTGGCTCTGGTTCCAGCTCCTCTTGGCCACTCTGCCTTTTGCCCTATGAGTCCCAATGGACACCACCCACCTCTGTTTAGGTCCCAGGTTTGTTACATCCCAGTTTTCAGACAATGGCAGCTGAGGCTGTGGCAGTCTCTACGAATGACAGAAAGCAACAGTTGGTCCCAGGCAGCCTACATTCCCCCAGGACTGCTAAGAGTCTGGGAGAAAGAGCAACTCATGGTCCAGCCTGAAGAAGACTTGACAGCTGACTCTACATAAAGAGAGCCTTGCTGGGTTGCACTAAACACCCACTTGATACAGGAGGGAGGAATCTATGGCCCTCCAGAAGCTGTTGGACTACAGCTCCCATCACCCCTCCAACCATTGGTCATTGTTGCTGGCTGGGGTTGATGAGATATGGAGTCCAACAATGCTTGGATGGTTCTCCAATTCTCTTTTCAAGAGTGGACAGCCAGTTGCTTCTGAGAAGCTTACAACATCCTTTTTGCTCGTCCTCAGCATCTGCCATTCCAAAGTACATTGCCTCTAAGTTTGGAATTTCCATTTATCTACCATAGGTAATTATTGTGTTGTTCCCTCTGAGGCTGAGGATTCTGCTTCCACAGCTTCCACAGCTGTGGCTGCTCATCAACCACCTGGGTCCACTCCTCCATGCTCTCTGGGGTGCCAACTTGAATAAAATATTGGGGGGGGCAGGTAAGCCCCACCCTGCATATTTGATCACAAGACATGGCACACACACACCCTTTTGAATGGCAATGCCCTCAAATATTTTATAGTGGGGGCTGAAAGGACCTCAGTCCCTAGGAGTTGGCTTCTATGGCAGAGGACATGTCTGGTTTCCATTCAGTAGTATCAAGCAAGAGTTCCATTCCTTTCAATTCACTGAGCTGAGGAGCAAGGCTGGTGCTTCTAGGCCTGCTTCGTAAATTAGCAGCTCAGTTGAAATCTGATTGCTAAAGCTGGGCTGGTGTGGTCCAGCAGGATTCTTCTTGGGTTCTTACGTCTTGCCTGGGACCATCCCCAGATCTTGGTGAACCTGCTGCCTCATGTCTGTGATTCCCTGTAGTCTGTTTCAGAGGTCAGCCCTTTTCAAGGTGCCCCGAGTGCCTTTGGACTCTCATCATAGCCAAGACAGGACACAACACGCCTTCGGTGCTTTGCCTCCCCCAAGCCAAGTTTTCAGTGTCCTGCTTTTTAGATGTTCTCTAAATGTGATGGCTCAAAACACCGTTGATGGGACAGACCTAGCTATTCTATATATACAGATACCCCCTGCGGGCTGTTAATAATACAAATAAATAAAGCAGCATGCACTTATGCTGTGGTGTTGCCATAGTGTCTTTTTTCTTCGAGACATTGCTTTCCCCTACAGTGGAAGGATGGCAATTTAATAAGAGGAAAACAGAGGTCTGCAGCTCCTGAGCACATGTTTAACCATTACCATGCAATTACACTAATTAGGCATTGGAAAGGAATGGATTAAGACTGTCCCACCTCTATCTTCTGGGGGTTTAGGTTGCCAGCTGGCAACAGCTTCTAGGTGGCAGCTTGACTATAATGGGGCTGCAATGTGTCGTTTGGTTTCTTATTTGATTCTTTCAGATCACATGGAATATTTTCATGCAATCGGTGTGCCTTTCTTGTACCAGGCTGATCTCAGGGCATTTGTGGTCAGTGGAGACTAGAACTAAATTAGTATATCTTAGTTTTATAACATTCAGGGCCTCCCCACTCAATATCTACACAGTTTGAAGGCCAAAATATTGTGTTCTTTATTTAGAAACACACTCCGTTGTTCATTTATGAATTGCTTCCTATAACCTCTAATATACCAATAGAGGCTTGGGTTAATAGTATCTGGAGTATTGTTCTATCAGAACGCCTCACATACCATCAGTGACTAATCAAGGGCATCTCCCCCCAAAATACCTTTGGTCTCCCTTTTTCTCTTTTATTGAAGAAGAACAGAATATTTGAATGCCATCATCATCACAGAGGTGTCTATAAAGGGGATATATTCATTAAAATGTTAGCTTTTTTTTTTCCTTTTTTTTAAAAAGGAACCTACCTGTTAGTTAAGTCTGACACCAGAGGTCCTTCTCTAAATATCCCTGCCACTCTGCTGCATTTCTTAATAATAATTATTATTATTTATAAGCCACCATGTGACTAGGTTGCCCAGAGAGCCATGTTTTAGACGTTTTCGGGGGGAAAGATTGCCCAGGGTTTTAACTGATTTTATACCTACTGCTTTTTGTATTTTTAACTGTTGCTACGCTAAATGCTTTTGTTTCTGATGTTTTTGATCTGTTTTATATTTGTTTATGGTTCTCTTTTGTAGGCTATCTTGAAAATCTAGATTAACAAAATTATGTTCCCAAAAAACCGAATAGCTTCCTATGAAGCTATTATTCCTATGAAGATCCTTACTGGATCTTCTTTCCAGTAAGACCCAGAATCATTTTCATTCTTTCTGCAGGCACTGCAACAAAATGTTGCAGTGTGGAATGTTCCAGTTCAGGGTTCTAGTGAGCCAGCCAGGTCTTCTTCCAAAATGCTGCATTCTGTTCCTTCTCCCCTCTGGTTTTCTGCTTTAAACCCTTCAACGGTAGCCACTTGAACCACTCCTTGGGCTGTTTTTGCAGGAGGGTTCCCTTGAAATCTCCCAAGCATGTTGATACCTGCTGTGTGTTTCTCGGTGGCATTTGGGGGCTACAGTCCTGTTGGCAATCACCAGTTGAATCAGCCATTTTGAAGGAGAGGTGATGGGGATGAGATCCCATCTGCCTGGGTCCAGAAGTGTTAACTAACTTCAGGCATGCTTCAGGTGGACCACTTCAGGTGGTCTTGTATGGTGCTATTGGATCAATCAAAATGCTAAGCAAGCTACAGAGCAGAACAGCAGAAAAGCTGGGGAGATGGCTATTTTGGGAAGTAATCTAGGTCACCTGAGACTGGCAAGCATTCTAGAGATCACAGCTACCTACCTAACACTGCGTGGTGAGTTTCATCTAGGGGTGGGGAAGAAATTCAATTCAGTTTGCATTTAAAGGTGAATCAACTTAATTCTGTCTTTCCAAAGCAATATGCAAACCAAAATACAGTGATCCTTGAAGAATGGCACTTCTCTGAATTTTGCAAAGTACTTTCCCAGCAAAGTAATATGCACAAAAATGCATATACTATGGTAAAGTGTACATACAAATACATATATTAGTGGAAATAGGAAACAAAAATGCACGATATTAGGGGGAAATGCTTTGCAAAAATGTGTATATTAGGAGAAAATTGCACTAAAATGCTTACAAATTTTCATGAAGATTTAAATACATAAATATATTGCAAACCAATTTGAGCAACTGAATTTAAGATTGGGGGAAAATGAGAAACAGAGAGAACTTGAAATAGGCAAATTTCAATGTGCTAAGTTCAGCATTAACTCCTTTTAAAACTTTCCACAGTTCAGTAAGGAGGACTGTTGCCCTTAGCATGTGAATAAAAAGCTGGTGCCATAATCTGTGGGGCGGTCATGTTCTTATCTGCATGGAAGCAGTCTTCCCGGGCGCAAAGAGCAGAACAGCCATGCTCCTTTGCACACTGGCGGATTTCAGAACAGTGTGGGTGGCTCTCCGTCTCTATGGACCTCTAAGAATGCGGGGAGGACAGAGAAAAAAGCACTGCACTGCCTGGGGAGAATTCTGTGACTTGGGACATTAAATGCCTAAAATAAACCAAAGAAAGTCTTTAATCTCCCTCTAATTAGCAAGCCATCCCTGCATGAAAGAGTCTTTTGAAAGCCAGTTTGGTTATGCATTACTTCATTATCTTCCTGTGATATTTATAATTGTTGCACGTAAAGGTTCTGTGCATACAGTATTTACCTGGTTTTGGCCCAAAGAAAAAAGGCATGGATTTATTCAATTACAAGCTTCTATCCACGTGTGTGTGTGTGTGTGTGTGTGTGCTCTTCTCCCACTGCCCCCTCCCCCCACATAGAAAAATCAAAGCTGGCCTCCAACTTGTGCCTCCATCATGCTTAATGGATGTGAAAAGCTCTACATGTTGAAATTCCTTCTCCTCTACTATACTGCATCCTGTGCATTCCCAGTGCTAGTTCTTGAAGCCTCATTTGCACGCCGATATACACAATCCATATTGATCCTGTAGTTTCTCGACAAATACTGCCGTTTGATGCATGTTTCAGAATGGTGTTAACATTTGAGAGAGCCTTCACACATGCACAGATGAGTGTACATTGCAGATTACTTAATGAATAGTAGTGTGGTCAAAGAAACCAAAAAGGTCATGAATGTCAGGTGAAGACACCCCCACCCTCTCTGATATGAACAAGACTGTGCAAATGTGGCTTGAAATGCAGCAGAAGAGGAGCGGACTTCATTCTGTTTTAAGCTGCAAATATGAGTATACCTGCATACAAGCCTCTTATTTCCAAAGGATGTCTGTTACCAGGAAAGGTGTGTGGTTTTGCTCTGAAAAGCAGTGGTGGGTGTGTGGGTGTGTTTGTGTGTGGGTGTGGGTGTGTGTTTGAAGAATATCAAAACCAGTCATAAGTCACCACCACCACCCAACTGCATTGACATTACTCGCAGATCAGGCTGCCTCTTGGAACAGATTAATTACTGACAAATCAGAGATGCTGGGTTGTATTCAGCAATGTCATTCCACACACACAGTAGATCTCCGTTTGCACAACAGAACTTTCCTCTCCTCTCTCCTGCATCCCCTGTGATGGACAGACCACTGGGTCATCATCCTGGAGACCCCCTTAGCCAATCATGGCAGGAAGGAGAAATGGAAAATCAGGAGAGACTGAGAATGTAAATGGAGATTTTGACAGTTTAACTGGCAGGTAAGGGCTGGCTACAGAAGTAGCTAGTTGTGCTTAAGGGTTTGTCAGGCAGAACAAATCTGTTTAATTTCCTCAGGTGGAGGGAAAGGACCTAGAAAGGGGCTAGAGGTGCTTTAACAAGAAGGCTAAAAGTGGTTAGCCATTCTAGGAGAAGATTGTTTCAACAGAGACCGTTTTGTTGTGGATAATTATTAGTAAAGTTCTTGTTTCAACCTAAAACAGCATCTCTGACACACACAAAAAGTACTGTGCCTTTGATAGTGAAGCCCTAAAGCTTCATCCCACTTTGGGGTTTTGTTAATAAAAAAAAAAAATCAGTTTTCATTTCCATCTTGCCTCAGCTTTAATTTATACCCAGTTGTCACAGGAACCTCCAATATGAAGAGTCCTTGCTGCAGGTTTACATTCTATGCTACCACATATAGAGAATCCCTGACTTCTCAGTGGCTTTAGAAAGGAGTGATCAAGGGGAAATCACCTCAGACTTGGTCATGTCGCCACACTCCCATCTTCACTGAGGGAGTCTCTCTCTCTCTCTCTCTCTCTCACACACACACACACACACACACACACACACAGATAGAAAATCCTGGAGCAGAATTTGGGGGCTCACAAGGAGAGGAAAGGAAGGGGAACCAAGCAGAAGTCGACTCATGCAGCACTGGATACAACCCATTAATTTCTTATAGCAAAACATTTGGCCTCTGCCTTGTTCAGCAGCTCAGGTGTGAATCAAAGGATGATTTCCACAAAGACACATCTATGTATCTCTATAGTAACATGGCCCCACCCCCAAAACATCCTTCTTCTCAAAAGCTTTGGACCCCCCCAACCAATGTTGATTATTTCTTTTAAGGAGGATGCTAGCTAGTTTACGTATGTTCATTCTGATTTTTTTTTATTCATCATACACAAGCAGAAAGTTTCAGAAAACTCTATTTCTACACAAAACAACCTTCCACACCAATAATAAACCACTGCTCTATACAAACATGTAGTCATCACCATACACAAGTTTTGACTTAAAAAAATTCTGTTTTCCTCCATCACAGTTTGGGTTGAATTTTTTTTTCTTTTTTAAATTCAGGAGGGCATTGATCATTTGGAACATTGTATATTTGCTTTCGTATGAGCAAAAAGGATAATTGAACATTAGAGCACTGTTAATGATGAATATTTATTGATTTGTTTATGGTAAATAAACGCCATTTGTCTACAGAAATTGAAAACATTCCATTTTGGGACAACAGGCAAACTTTTCCATATTTTACAAATGAAAATCCACATAATGAGACAAAGACGCCTGCTTGCTGCAATTTAAAATATTTATTGTAATTAATCCTTATTTGGAAACAAAGTGAGGCATTGATTCAAAGACAGCATACTGGAACCCAGGCCCTGTGAGGATTCTCAACTGTGGATTTTCCAAACAAAACCATGCACTACTATGAGTCACTTTTAGGGCAAAGGATAATAGCAAATGTCAGATTTGCTAAACAGGCATGTCATTTCTCTATGCACATTAATCCTGTTCATTAGCAAGATATCAGTCCAATCCACCTTTGGCAGAATAGAGAAGGCAGTGGCTGTTCACAATCCCCTATCATCAAGACCACTTGAAAGCAGCATTGCCACATGGAGAATAGCTAGAGGCCCTGCATAAAAAGTTCCAGAACACGAAAAGTAGCTTCGTGGAACCTGTGTGGATATGGATGGAATTAACTTATAAAGGTTGGGGAATACTGACCCCAATTAGAAATCTACACACACACTGGTGTTACTTATATTTGTGGATCAGGCTCCTTGTGGATTTTTTTTCTTCATTGCAATAGTGTTTGGACCTTCGTGGTCCTTGCTGCCTGCACGACGAGTCATCTCGTCAGTGCATAAAATGGTTTCCCTTTTAGAAGAAAAAGCAAAACCACTCTGTCTACTACAGGCTCACACAAGCTAAGCTCCTTCCAGTAGTATGGTATGAGCTTTCGTGTGCATGCACACTTCTTCAGGTATCTGAAGAAGTGTGCATGCACACGAAAGCTTATACCAAGAACTAACTTGAAAGCTCATACCAAGAACTAACTTAGTTGGTCTTTAAGGTGCTACTGGAAGGGGGGAAAAAATTGTTTTGACTATGGCAGACCAACACGGCTACCTATCTGTAACAAGCTAAGCTGTCCATGTGGCCTGTGTCCTGCCCTAAGCCCTCCCTCCTTTATCCACAGGCTTTCACGTTAACTTCCACATGGGCACGCCCATTGGCGTATGTTTGATGGAAGCACTTCCCAGTTTTCAGGATTAAAAGGGACCTGCAGCTGATTCTGGCACTGCGTTTCTCTGACTGAAGCCCAATCGAAGGAAATGCTAGACAAAAACAGCAAACAACATACTCAGAGATGAGTATGAAGCGTGCTATTTGCAAACTCTTTTGGAGCTGGAATCCCATTTGCAAGCATCAAGAAGACTGACATCTGACTACCCTTGTGTTTGGATGGGTTTCGTCCCGTATTAACTTATGGCCCACACAAGAAATGAAACATTGGAATCATCCTTTATTAACATGTTCCATTTTAAGCATGTGGGGGTGAGCCTGGCCACGTGCTTCTCAAGGGGTGGGGGCACAAAGTGCCATGCTTAAAATGAAATCCGTATGTCCATGCATTGCTAAATCTGGACCATAGCCCACCAGGAAGGAGCACACCATAAAGAATCACCTGCAAAGTAGGTTCAGCAAGCAGAAAGGAAGGAAGAAGAAAAAAGGGTTATGGATGGAACATTGAATGGTTGGGAGAAATCGTTCGGAGGAATGAAAACAACGAGAAAGCACACCCCCTAGCCACCTTCTCATTCCTCTTCCTCCAACGCACCATCCCATGAAGACCTTCTTCCGGGATGTTGCCGCTTCTCGTCGACACGGCCCTTGCTTACGTTATCGAGCAACTCTAGCAGCAAACTGCCTTTGCTACATTCAAAGGAATCCTGGGGCTCGCAGGGGACAGTAGTGTAGTCTGGGTTCTCTGCATCCACCAGGTACCTCTTGCCCGGATGCTGTCGTTTCTCCAGGTTCTGCTCACCCTCATCGATCTCCTCCTCCCAGCTCCTCTTGCCAGGGTGCTGTCGTTTGCTGTAGGTCAGGTACCTCCTGCCTGGGTGTTGCCTTTTGGAGAATTCATCCAGATAAGCTAGCTGGCTGCTGCTAGGGAGGTCAAGGTATTGTTCTCGCAGGTACCTCCTGCCTGGGTGCTGCCTCTTCGGCACTTCCAAGTAGGGATCAAATTCATCCTCTTCCTCTCTTTTCCCAGGGTGCTGACGCTTCGCAGTTTCTTCGTAAGATTCCTCATCCACATCTTCCCTTTTCCCGGGATGCTGCTTCTTTTCTAGATCATAGAGAGATCTCTTTCCAGGGTGCTGCCTTTTCGAGATCCAGTCTGGCTGAAAAGCTCCTGGCTCTGCCCAAGGAAATGAACAGCATTAAAACACTCCAAGAATAAAGTTGTTCTTGATTGAAAGGGAGCATTTATTTATTTAACACCTATTAGATGCCACCTGAATGTGATAAAACCTCTAAACAGTTTTCAGAAAAGCCCACACCATTCATTTAACACGAATTAAATTAACTGTGTCAATAACATACAGTTAAAAACAGGTATTCAAAACATTCAAAAGGTAATTAAAACCAACAGTATGCTTAGAAAATTAAAATGCATGTTAGCATTCTACATATCTTGCCCAAAAGCTGTGAAGTGGATATTTTGGGGGTCAGACAATCCCGAAACATTCAGCAAATTTGCCTGCAATGTGCATATGCTAATTTATATATATCTAATATAATTTATATGCACCGGGGGGGTGTCTACTATATTTTTCCTACTATACACATTTTTATATGCAGCTTTCCACAATATGCACACTTTTGCCAAGTTATTTTCCCTTATGTAATGCATTTTGTATGATGTTTTCACTAATGTATGCATTTAAATGCACACATTACCCCCTTGTATATGCATTTGTGTACACATTACTTGGCTGAAGAACTCCACTGCAAAATTCTACAATGGGAAAATTTGAAGGATGGTTGTGTTTCAGTTCTTGTATTCAGAATCTGCAAATGTTAAGTTAGCCTGTAAATGTGAATTGAATTGTCCCTTTTCTCTCTCAGTGCTCCCACACGATCCATTGTCGTTGCAGTGTGTTGTCTGAATAATCCTTCTGCATTTCTTTAGACCTAACCCATGGTGACTTCTTGTATGTGTGAATGACACCTTGGGGACACATTATACGGATGCTGCAAAAACCATGCATGCACAAGGAGCACTCATTCCACAATAATCACCCATCTGGAAGCTCCCTGAGATATTCCTTTTTCACAATTATCTGGGAATGGAATTAAAGTGGAAGTAACATCTTTCCCCGTGGTCAAGATCCTTCTCTTAGCTGGATCCAACTGGTGTTCTTGCTTAAGTGACCAAAAAATCTATGCAGTGTCCGTCGAACAATATAAAACTATTATTAATAATACACACCCCCAATCAGCAAACACTAAAAACAAGTATACAATACTAGTGTCTGGATAGGCTAGCTGAAATAATAAAGTGTTTAGAAGGCTTTTTAAAATAGTATAGCATGGGTGCCTGCCCAATGTTCATTGTTGAGAGAACATATTTGGAAAGTTGCAGTCAGATGCAGCCCCAGAACAGACCAGTCTCTCAGGCATAGGCAGGTTAACTCATGTTCTTCCAGGAACATAGGATGCAGCTTTATAGTGAGTCGGACCATCAGTTCCTCTAGCTCAGTAGTATTTACACCAGAGGTGGGCAGGTTTCAGGTGGGCAGGATCTACTTTGTTTTTCTACTAGAACCAACCAGATCCAGGTGCAAAACAGTGATAGTGTTCATGTGGGGGGTGTGATAACACAGAAGAAAGAAGAGGCATCCCTCTCAGCACAGGAATCTGTTTTCAGTATCAAACTTCTGATAGCAGTCTTCTTATTCCAAAAGTCCATCTCTAGTGCCACACACTCTCAAAACCTCCTTTCACCTGAACACAGCCTAAGCTAGAAGGGGAGGCTTTTTGTTCTTGCTATTTTGGAAAAAAAAAATGGAGTCGGAACTCCTTGATGATCCAATGTGCAATATGATTTAGTTAGTGCATAGGAAGACGGGAAGGCAACTGTTTGAAAAGAACAAGGGGTTTACCCTGACACTGTGAGCAACAATGTTAACACAACAAGCTAAATACAGTTGCAGCATCCAAAAGCCCTCTCTTAACCGTCAGTTTGCCCTTATCTTCTGCAGGTCTCCCTGTGTCACCATATATATTGTTGACCATGCAGTTGATCCCAGCCGACTAACTGCACACCCCTGGTCTCTACTGACTGGCAGTGGCTCTCCAGGGTTTTGTCAGCCATACCTGGATATGCCATAGATTGAACCAGAGACCAGCATGCACATACTGAAAGGAATAGTGCCTCTTCCCTAGAGAGGCCAGTCTGAAATGGAACTGAGTGGATAAGGGAGCAAAAATGTGATTTAATAATGAATCGCTCGCTCTCAGCATGCAGCAACTGAGGAAGGTGCCTCTTCTTCCTAACAACTGTCATTAAATTCCCTAAACCTCAACACACACACATACACCCCTTTGAGGCCCTTTACAGACAGGGAAGTGGCATATAAACAAATACAGCCATGAACTTCAGCTACTGACAAGGTACACCATTTACCTTTGTTGGGATCTTCTTTGTCATCGTCCACCTTCTTCAAAATGGACTTCAAGATGATGTTTTCTGCCCTTTGGAGGATGCCATCCAGATTGCTCTTTCCCTCGTTCTCCACCCCCTCTGGAAACGGCTGCCCCACGTTGACACAGACGCTGGCAAAAGCCAAGGAGAGCAGCAGCAGGAGCCGCTGGGCTGATGTCATCGTGGGATGGAAGCTCCTGCAGGTAAAACAGGGTGGCAGAGAATGGAGCAAATATGGAAAGAAATGCAGCATTCCTGATAATGCAAAGAAACATGGAACGTCCGGGAGCTAAATGTAAGCTTTCCTGCCGTCATCCAGGTCTCCTGAAGTTGCCCATGGAAATGGGTGCTTGTCCCTTTAAATATTCTAGATGCACTCTCACTTTACTCAAAGATCTTCAAATGAATTTGGATGTTTGCCTTTGAGCAAACACAAAGACTGACTCAATATGAAAGCAAATGCTGGTGGTACAGTATTTTAACATACAGTGGTACCTCGGGTTAAGAACTTAATTCGTTCTGGAGGTGCGTTCTTAACCTGAAACTGTTCTTAACATGAGCTACCACTTTAGCTAATGGGGCCTCCCGCTGCCTGCCAGAGCACGATTTCTGTTCTCATCCTGAAGCAAAGTTCTTAACCTGAAGCACTATTTCTGGGTTAGCGGAGTCTGTAACCTGAAGTGTCTGTAACCTGAAGCGTCTGTAACCCAAGGTACCACTGTATTCATTTAATGATGGAAAACACACACACACACACACCTTCTCTCTCTCATCCCCCAGCAATGAGATTTTTAAGTGGCCAAAGAGCTAACTCGATGTAACCTACACACAGTGCTCCCCCCCCCCAAATGATACTTTCATTTTGACTCAAGAAAATCACCATTTTATACTCCAAATCAGGAAAAATAAATACAGTAAATGGACAAAAGTAAAAAGATTCACAAAATATTCAGGGGTATGCATACCCCTGCGTCCCCCCAGAAATAAGTACTGCCTACACTTATCCAAAGTTATATATAAAACCTTTGCTTCCAAACATTGGCTTAGATTTTGTTTGGTAGTATATATTTAAAAATGCAAAAATGTTTAAAATACAATTATCAGCATATAATTATTATAGCTTGCATAAAATTTCTTTCTTAAAGGACTGTTTTAAACCAGTATATTGTTCTAGCTTTAATGAAAATCCATTTTAATTTCGGCTTTTTGCCATTTATTTTCTAACAGCCCTCAAAACATTTTTTAATGAAGCAACGTTAAAAGCTTGAATAAAAACTACACCTTGATGTTATTTTATATTTTGTCTAATAACTTAATGAAATGCATTTTAGCATGCTGGAAAATGTAACAAAAACATAATGTGATTGCTTTTAATGTAATGCCAACTGTTTTATATTTCTAAATCTGGTATCTGGCAAACTATCAATGATGATTTTAAGGCACCCACTTTAATCAAATCAGAGTTACTTTAAAAAACAACAACAGAATGCTTTGCTAGTAAATGAAATATATGCATTCTTCTTTAAAGTTTTATAAAGCTATAACTCAAATTCAGAGCAGGCATTTCCCTTAAATAAATAGCAAATATATATATATAACAATGAAGATCATAACTGAAGAAAATCTGTATCTTAGTGTACAGACTTGTGAGGTGTTGTTTAGTTTCAGCCTTCATCAGAAGGAAGAACTTTAGCCAGACAGCCTAGCAAATAAATCTAAATGAAAATTACCTTCTGCCCCACTGCTTTATTCCTTTGCTGAGGTTACCAAAGAGTTTTTTCCAAGCTCACTGTATTTCTGCAGCTATTCACTCGTCTGAGCTTTGAAACTGTCCTTTCTCCTTTGAATCACATCAGCTCTCCAATAGAACTGCCCCTGAGTTCTCTTTGGTGGGTTAGCTCTTCCCTTCTTATACAGTGCTGTCTCCAGACACGTTATGCAAATAGCAGTGAGGGAACTAACGTATGTGATGCGTTGTGTGTCTCCCCCACATACACCCTTCCCCTTTCATTGATGTCAGTGATCTGAAATTTGAATGCACATTAAAATTCCTACAGTTATTAAGTGACCTCACGATGCTACTTTTTTTGTTTCTTCTTTTGTTTTGGAAAACAGCATTAAAGGGGGGGGGAGTTTGTGTATTATATAAAAGGCTCATGAGCTTCAGGTTAGAGAAGGGTTATGAGTCACGTCTAAAGGGCTCAATTCAACATGCAATGCAAACAAGTGTAAAATGATGCGTGTCATGGCAAAAGACCTTTGCTGGCATCCATCTGTCTTGGGAGACCATGGAAGAGTGCACCTTCAGAGCGAAGTTCAGTGGTTGGAGACTTACAGTGCCTGCTGTGGCTGTAGAGACCGATACAGGAGAGACATGTTTTATTGCAGCTGAGGCAGATGAAGGTGTCTGGTTTTGCTGCTACAGGTGCACCATAGAGTTCCTCCCTCTGCATTCTTCCCAGTGGTCATCCCTTCTTTGGACACTGCTGTGGATTCGGGACTGATAAAGGATTTCTTCATGCAGTGCATAGTTCAGCTAGGGAACTTGCGCCGCCAGCAGGCAGTGATGGCCACCAACTTAAAGGTAAAGGGACCCATGACCATTAGGTCCAGCCGTGGCCGACTCTGGGGTTGCGGCGCTCATCTCACTTTATTGGCCGAGGGAGCCAGTGTACAGCTTCCGGGTCACATGGCCAGCATGACTAAGCCACTTCTGGCGAACCAAAGCAGCGCACAGAAACACCGTTTACCTTCCCACCAGAGCAGTACCTATTTATCTACTTGCACTTTGACGTGCTTTCAAACTGCTAGGTTGGCAGGAGCTGGGACAGAGCAACGGGAACTCACCCCGTTGCAGGGATTCGAACCGCCGACCTTCTGATCAGCAAGTCCCAATTGATACAGATTGGGGAGAAGGAGTATGTGTGCTAGTAGGGCCCCATTATACATACTAGACTGTGGCATCAATGAGCGGGCAAACTGGGCCCCCAAAATTGAAAAAATGAACTGGGAGAGATCAATTGATGTCCATGCGTGTGTGAACTTTCAAGGCCTTCATTGTATACCCAGTGACTGAAAGCAACTGCTGTATTTTCAAGCATGACATGGTTTTATACTGAAGAGACAAATTGTTTCTAAAGCTGTCATACAAAAAGATGTTTTTGGTCTTTTGAGTGGGATTCAAATCTTCTCTTCCTTTTTTAAACTAAGGAAACTTGAAGGGTGATGAAAATAGGAGCACAACAGCTTCACGGCTTTATAAGGATCCTGTCAACTTTAATCAAAGTCTCTGTCACTATTGTTTACGACATTAGACATCAGGGCCCGAGATCCTCAGGGTCTACGTTGCTAGAAAATTGGATTTGGGCATCTGCAACTTAGTTTACTCTAGTGGGCCAGTAATTAGAAAGAGACACACACCACTGAGACAAAAGAGGGGTTGACACAGAATAATTCAAGTGACAACTGATCTTCTGAATTGGGAACTGGGGCTGTGCTGTAATTTTAAGATTGTCCTGGAAGAACACAAGAGAGCTGCTCATCAGACTGCAACGGGTTGATAATATAGGGGCGGAAAACCCATCTACTATATATTTTGGAAAACAACTTGTTTGTCCATCCATCCGTTTATCCATTTTCTATAGATTTGGCTCCCTATTGAGATATAATCATCAAACTTGGCACAAGAGTTCCTGGGTTTGGGGTGGGAATATTCACTGATGTTTGGGTGCCATGTGCCATTTTGAATCAATATGGCAGGCTGAAACTTCACTTTCGCAAGACTGCACACATTTTTTTGGCATCGCTTTGGCTACCTTTTGAGATATCATCACCAAACTTTCCATGAGGAATCCTGAGGTGGCAACAGTGATCTTGGTAAATGTTTGGGTGCTGAGCACCATTTTGAATCAAGCTGGCAGACCAAAATGCAACTTTGTCCAATCTTTGGTGTGTCAGGTAAAAATATAGCTATTATGCTATCCATTTTTTAAAAAAATGCTTTTAATGTTTCTTTGAATTCCCGAGCAGTGCAAGGCACTTCCAGCTAGTGTTTTTTTCCAGTGGGAGCCAATCTATTGACTGCAAAAAGTTCTAGGAAGTGCATGCCATTAAAAATTGTTAAGGAGCTGGCAGCCCAAGCAGATGCTGGCTGAGAACAAGGGGTTTCCGGAGAAGAAAAACACAGCATGCTACAGAGAGAAAGCCAGATCCTTTACTGATATAAACAGTTAGTTCCAGCGACCCTCGTGGGCCACTTCCAGCCCATGGGCCTTAGATTGCCGACCTCTGATGGATTGGCTACAGAGGATGCTAGGGTCAATCACTGGAAACTTTTGGTCAATCCTATAAGACACTTCAAAAGAGGAAGGTTGGAAAAGTCTCCAGGCTGAGACTCTGGAAAGCTACCATCACTGAGCTAGATAGAAACAAAGTTTTAGTCCCTACAAGTCAACTTCATATTCATGTATCTGCTGCCCAGTTGATGTTGACCTGTGACAGGGCCTTTTTGGTGCTGGTTCCCTGTTTGTGGAACGTCCTACCTGATGAGCTGTGTCTGTCCTCGTTGTTTTTGACTTTCATGAGAAACATAAAAACATTTCTGTTTAACGAGGCTTTTGATGGCTGAGAAACACTGTTCCCAAGAAAATGTGATTGTTTTAAAAACATTTTAAACTGTTTAAATAACATTTTAATTTTTGTTGTTTTAATTATGTGTTCGCCACCCTCGGCTCACTTTGGGATAAAGGGCTAGATATAAACTGAGTGAAAAATAGTATGCCCACATTAAAATGTTCACATGTTTGATTTCTTTATTGGTATTTCACCAATTCATGGGAATGAGTTTGATACTCTCCTTCACATAAATCTTATGTAAATCCGTGGGATTACTACAAGTTTAAAGCATCAGGATTCTTCACACTGTCAGGAGGATGTGAAAAGGTTTGTATTTACATTCTTCCTACTAATTTTCTCCTTGCATGGGGCTAATCAGGGGGACAATGTGGAAGGCTGTATTTATTCATAGTGGGTGGACAGCTCTCTCACTCTCATGCACATGGAAATAAAATAGCTCCACGGTAAACAGACTTAACACCAGATGTAAAGTAGTCTCCTGTAGAAGCAGTTTCCCCTAGAACACCACATTGCTCAACTGACTGATCCCTCAGTCCTCAGCGCCTACTGAAACCCTACTACCTTATTCCCATAGAGCAATAAATACTGCTGGTCTTCTTCCTCAACAATGATCTCCTCAGAAGATAAGTCGGGGGATATACCGTATTTTTTGCACCATAACACTCACTTTTTTCCTCCTAGAAAGTAAGGGAAAATGTCTGTGCGTGTTATGGAGGGAATGCCTACGGGTGGCAGGGGGGATCTGCTGCAGTCGTGAGCAGAGGTTCCATGGTTCCCCTTCCTTCCCTCCTCCGTGGCTCGCTTTGAAACAGCAAAGCGGGAGAAGAGCCTCCGAGTGGGGAGGAGAGAGGGACAGAGAGCCTGCTTTTTTAAAGGAGCAAAGCGGGAGAGGAGCTGCTTACACGAGTGTAAGCAGCAAAGTTTTTCAGCTCGCTAAGCCGGGGATGAGTGGGGAGGAGGGAGAAAAGCAGAGCCTGCTTGCTTTAAAGGAGCAAAGTGGGAGAGGAGAGGAGCCTTCTCCCCATATACCCCTCTCCTGCATTATTAGCAGCATCCTTCTCCACACACCCCACACATGTTCCTTCTCCCTTAAACCCCACTCCTGCATTATTAGCAGCATCCTTCTCCACACACTCCACGCGTGCTCCTTGTCCCTTGAGTGCGTTTCCTTCCCTCCCCACTTAAAACGTGGTTACAAAGCACGGATCCACATGGATTCTCAGGAATTTTGCACTGGGTCACCCCAAATTCACCATCAGATCACATAGCATGTCCATGGCTACATCTTGCACCAAAAAAATCAGGCACCCACTGTTGCCTGGGGCCGCAGTGGTGCAAAAACGTGGTTACAAAGCATGGATCCACATGGATCCTCAGGATTTTTGCATTGGGAACATTTCGTACAAAGATTTCCACAATAAAGGACAAAAGTGGAAAGGACCTAACAGAAGCAGAAGACATCAAGAAGAGGTGGCAAGAATACACAGAGGAATTATACCAGAAAGAAATGGATGTCTCGTATACCCCAGGTAGTGTGGTTGCTGACCTTGAGCCAGACATCCTGGAAAGTGAAGTCAAATGGGCCTTAGAAAGCACTGCAAATAACAAGGCCAGTGGAAGTGATGGCATTCCAGCTGAACTATTTAAAATTTTAAAAGATGATGCTGTTAAGGTGCTACACTCAATATGCCAGCAAGTTTGGAAAACTCAGCAGTGGCCAGAGGATTGGAGAAGATCAGTCTACATCCCAATCCCAAAGAAGGGCAGTGCCAAAGAATGCTCCAACTACTGCACAATTGCACTCATTTCACACGCTAGCAAGGTTATGCTTCAAATTCTACAAGGAAGGCTCAAGCAGTATGTGGACCGAGAACTCCCAGAAGTGCAAGCTGGATTTAGAAGAGGCAGAGGAACCAGAGACCAAATTGCAAACATGCGCTGGATTATGGAGAAAGCTAGAGAGTTCCAGAAAGACATCTACTTCTGCTTCATTGACTATGCAAAAGCTTTTGACTGTGTCGACCACGGCAAACTATGGCAAGTTCTTAAAGAAATTGGAGTGCCAGATCACCTCATCTGTCTCCTGAGAAATCTCTATGTGGGACAAGAAGCTACAGTTAGAACTGGATATGGAACAACTGATTGGTTCAAAATTGGGAAAGGAGTACGACAAGGCTGTATTTTGTCTCCCTGCTTATTTAACTTATATGCAGAATTCATCATGCGAAAGGCTGGGCTGGATGAATCCCTAGCCGGAATTAAGATTGCCGGAAGAAATATCAACAACCTCAGATATGCAGATGACACAACCTTGATGGCAGAAAGTGAGGAGGAATTAAAGAACCTTTTAATGAGGGTGAAAGAGGAGAGCGCAAAATATGGTCTGAAGCTCAACATCAAAAAAACGAAGATCATGGCCACTGGTCCCATCACCTCCTGGCAAATAGAAGGGGAAGAAATGGAGGTAGTGAGAGATTTTACTTTCTTGGGCTCAATGATCACTGCAGATGGTGACAGCAGCCACGAAATTAAAAGACGCCTGCTTCTTGGGAGAAGGGCAATGACAGGCCTAGACAGCATCTTGAGAAGTAGAGACATCACCTTGCCAACAAACGTTCGTATAGTTAAAGCTATGGTTTTCCCAGTAGTGATGTATGGAAGTGAGAGCTGGACCATAAAGAAGGCTGATCGCCGAAGAATTGATGCTTTTGAATTATGGTGCTGGAGGAGACTCTTGAGAGTCCCATGGACTGCAAGAAGATCAAACCTCTCCATACTGAAGGAAATCAACCCTGAGTGCTCACTGGAAGGACAGATTGTGAAGCTGAGGCTCCAGTACTTTGGCCACCTCATGAGAAGAGAAGACTCCCTGGAGAAGACCCTGATGTTGGGAAAGATGGAGGGCACAAGGAGAAGGGGACGGCAGAGGACGAGATGGTTGGATAATGTTTTCGAGGTTACCAGCATGAGTTTGAGCAAACTGCGGGAGGCAGTGGAGGACAGAGGTGCCTGGCGTTCTCTGGTCCATGGGGTCACGAAGAGTCGGACACGACTAAACGACTAAACAACAACAACAACAACTCCAAACTCACTGTCAGATCACATGTCTGTGGCCACAGCATGAACCACAAAAATCATACATCCACTGTTTCGTTTAGAATATTTTGTTTGTTTGTTTGTTTTCCTCCTCTAAAAAACTACGTGTGTGTTATGGTCGGGTGTGTGTTCTAGAGCGAAAAATACGGTAATTGATCTCCCTCAAGATTGGGCTATCTACATATCTATCGTCTATCTATATCTATCTATCTATCTATCTATCTATCTATCTATCTATCTATATCTATCTATATCATCTATCTATCTATCATCTATCTATATCTATCTATATCTATCTATCTATCTATCTATCTATCTATCTATCTATCTATCATCTATCTATCATCTATCTATCTATCTATCTATCTATCATCTATCTATCATCTATCTAGCTAGCTATCTAGCTATCTAGCTATCACCTATCATCTAGTATACCACCCTTCATCCAAAGATCACAGGTTGGTTCACAACATAAAAATATAAAATGAGAACGCAAAATACATAATAAAACAAAAACAAACCAATAACCCCCCTTCAGATCCAAATTTTAACAATCAGGCTTCCGGTTCCGGTCGCAGCCAGGGAGGGAGCGCAGAGAACCGGCTCTCGGTTTTCTGGGCGTTGTGGAGGCTTGGGGGAGTCGCTAGGGCGCAGCGAACCCGAAAACCCTAAGGGGGGTACCCTTAGGGGACAGGCTCCCAGCAGCGTGGAAGCGGTTGTGTTACCTCTCTGCGCCGACAGGGCGAGAAGGCGGGGGACCGCTAGCGCAATTTGGGGAAAGCTCCGACTCCGCAGCGCGACGCCTCGAGCTCCAGCCTGGAGAGGCGACGGGCTTCCTAAAGATAAGAAAGGGATCCGCAGCGTGTCGTAGCGTCTCACAGAACGCTCTTTCAAAAGCGCAAAGCTAGTAGTGGAGCTGCGGGATGCCTGGTACTTTTTTTTTTAATCGTGTCTGGGAGTTCACTCGGTGACGGAATTAAGATGGCGCAGAGGGAAGTCGGTGGTATGAGGAAGTCTTGCAAAGTCTGTCTGAGTGAGTGCACCTTAAGTTGTGAATTGGGAAGTGAGATTAACTTGCCTAAAAGAGACCTTAAGAATTACAAAACGGACAAAGAAGTTTGGAGCCTTAGCGGACAATAAGGACCAATCAAACTTTTGTGGGCTCATAGTCTGCTCTTCTGTGCTGCCTACGCCGCTCAAGCGGGGTGTTTCTTTTTTTTCCTTTACGTTCTTTTTCTTTACGTTGCTGTTCCTTAGGCTGCTGCACGTTTTTACGTTTTTATGTTTATGTTGCTCAAACTGCCTCCTGCTTCTATATTTTTCTTAATTAACACTCCGGGTGTTCCTTACGCCTCCCCTGGAAGGAATATAGACTGTATGTTGAGGATTTCTGAGGAGCGGACGGATCATTTCAGGAAAGAGGCGGTAGCAAAGAGGAGAGAGAGGTCTAAAGTGTGAAGACCTCCCCTCTGTCCCCCCTCTCCGTTCCTCCTACGCCACTGCTCCCTCTCCTTTTTCACTCCTCCTTCTCTTGTCTGGGGGAGGACACCCCCGGCGGTCGGACGTGGACTAAGGGGGTTAAAACTGACGAGGCTGTGTGGCTCTTGGATTAGCTCCACGCGGCTTAGAAAAATCTGTGTATACCACCTCGACCTGGATACTGATGGCGGCATATAGAAAGGAGACTTTGAATCGGAGTAAATCAGATCAAAGTGGACAATACACCTTTAAAGCTTGATTGCGGACAGTTAATCTTTACTGCCTCGTGACTCAGGACAAGTGGGGGAAATTGGACTGGCGAGAGTGAATTGAAAGACAACGTCAGGATTCTGGGTCGAGCCACCCCGCACCATATCTCCCGCATCCCTCTCTGGACGTGTCACAGAACTCTGCTCCGGGGTGTCTGGGGACTACGTTTGGACTTAACACTGAAGGGGCTGGTTATATTTGGTTTGGAAAACTGCCTTATTTCTGCTTTGTTTCTGCCTATAATTGTTGATATCGCTGAGAACTAGGGGATCTAAGGGGGGGAGGAAGTAGGGGCGGGAGGGGAAGTGAATTGGCTGGGGGAAAGATTTGGAAATGACGGGGAAGGACGGAAAGGATTGGAAGAAAGGGGGCGGGACCCCGGGGGAAAGGAAGCTGTCCCGCCAGGAAGAAATTAAGGATTTAGACAATTTGTGGGCGAAAATAAAGGAGGAATTTAAACAAAATGTATTATACATGGAAAGCAAGCTAGGAGAGGTACAGGAGATGATTGATAAAAAGATAGAAGGAGCAGTGGGAGAACTCTCAACTAAAATTCAAGACCTCTCTGTTAAGTCCAAATTAATTGAGGAATCTAACAAGAAGCTGCAGAAAGAGATGAGGGAACAGAAAAAAGAGACAATGAAGATGAAAGAAGAGTTAAGAGAACTAAACAGCTCACAAGATAGGATTTGGGATAATCTAGCCATGGCAGAGATGCGACAAAAACAGCTTCATTTGAAATTTAGGGGAGTAGTAGAGGAAAGAAATGAAGATATAAGAGGAAAAATGAGTAAAGAACTCTCTAAATGGCTAGGTATAAGAGAGGAAGAGATGGCCCTCCCTATAGAGAATGTATTTAGGATGTCAAGACCTAAACACTTAAAAATTAATAAATTCTTGGGGGATTGTTTAGTGATCTTTAACTCAGTGGAAATGAAAAACTTAATTTTAAGAACGAGCTACCATAATAGATTAAGAATTGATGGAAGACCTATTATTATCTACAAAGAAATACCGGTTAGGTTATTACGTAAAAGAGAGGGATACAAACAAGTGGTAGCCGTTTTGAAGAGAAACGGGATACAATTTAGATGGGAGTTCCCGGAAGGGATTACCTTTTTCTATAAAGATAAAAAATTCAGATTGATGGACACACAGGAGGTTGAGAAGTTTTTGAGAAGGTATGAGAAGGACTTGGGAAGGACAGAGAATAGACCTAGGAGCAAGGAGGAAGAGGAGGAGGAGGGGAGAGGAGGTGGAGGGGAGGGAGGGTGGGGCGGGGAGGAGAGGGTAGTGGAAACAGAGGAGGAAGATGATGAGGCCGTAGTGGGAGAAAAGACGGCAGAGGAGGGGGAGCCCTCAGGAAATAGAGGCGGTAGACTTTAGTCCGGGACCCCGGCCAGAGAAACCGTAACAGATAAAGGAAAACAATTACACATATATTAAAATTTTTATCCTGGAATGTGAATGGGCTGAATGAGAAAGCTAAAAGGAATAAAATCGAGAGAGTGTTGAAAAATAAGAATTACGATGTAATTTGCCTTCAGGAAACTCATATTGCGAAGAAACATAAACATATTTTGATGAATAAAAAACTGGGAGTAGAGTTTATTAACTCGGAGGTAAACAAAAAAAAAGGAGTAGTGATATATGTAAAAGAGAAGTGGGAGCCCGTACTGATTTGTAAAGATGAAGAAGGAAGAATTTTAGGGATCCAATTAAATTTCCGGGGGGAAAAATTAATGTTGTGACGGTCTATGCCCCGAATACAAACTTGAATGTATTTTATTAGAGTTAGAAGTGCATAAATTAATCCTGCTCGGGGATATGAATGGTGTTCCAGTACCGGATCTGGACAGGAGTGAAAAGAGGGGGAAATTAAACAGAGGAAAACTGCCGAAATCTTTTAATGATCTAGAGGAAAATCTAGATTTAATCGATATCTGGAGGCATAAAAACCCCACTTCTAAACAGTTCACTCATTATTCAGAACCCCATCAAAGTTGGGGCAGAATTGACCAGATTTGGATGACAAGAAATCTTACATCGAGGGTAAAGAGATGTGAAATTCTACCTAGGACACTCTCTGATCATTGTGCCCTGGTTATGGAAATAAAAAGTGGGATGAAGGGACAATATAGGTGGAGACTGAACGAAAATTTATTGGAAATTGAAGAGGTGAAGGAAAGGGTTAAAGGTACTCTAAAAGATTATTTGGACTTAAATTTGAATAAGGAATCCACCATAGATACTGTATGGGACGCCAGTAAGGCGGTCATGAGGGGTATCCTAATTCAACAAAATAATTATAGGAGGAAATTAAGGGAACAAAAGAAAGAAGATATCCTCACTCAGCTGAGAAAATGCGAGAGGAAACTGACTATAAACCCGGCAGATGATGACGCTATTCGAACCTCAAAAATATTGCAGTCTCAATATTCAGCTATATTAAATCAAGAGACACAATGGAGAATCAAATTTATGAAGCAGAGGTATTTTGAATCGGCCAATAAAATGGGGAAGTTACTCGCGTGGCAGTTAAGAAAAAGAAAGAAACAAAATGTGATAAATAAAATAATAATGGAAGATAACATCATAGAAGACCCAGATGAAATAGAAAAAAGGTTTGTTCAGTTTTTCGAAAAGTTGTACGAGAGAGGAGCGGAAGATAGTGTAGAAATTAAAAACTATCTGGGTCAAAATAGAGGGAAATATATATCGGAGGAGGATAGAACACAATTAAATAAGGAAATTACAGTAAATGAGATCAAGGAGGCTATTAACAGGATGAAAAATGGAAAGGCTCCCGGGCCGGATGGTCTGTCCTCAAAATACTATAAAACGCTAGGGGAACTCCTAGCGCCGGTGCTTAGAGATGTGATTAATAACATCCTCCAGGGAGGAAAGATCCCCGGTTCTTGGAAGGAGGCATATATAACTTTGATTCCAAAATCGGAAACTGAAAAAACAGATATAAAAAATTATAGGCCAATTTCATTGCTTAATAGTGATTATAAGATTTTTGCCGATATTATGGCAAGTAGACTTAAGAGGCTATTAATGAAATACATACATAAGGACCAAGCGGGATTCCTCCCTAATAGACATCAAAAAGATAATGTTCGCCATATATTAAATATCATTGAATACCTAGATATGAGGATAGACACCCCAGCGGCATTAATTTTTATAGACGCCGAAAAGGCCTTCGATAATGTTTCCTGGGAATTTTTATCACTTTGTTTGGAAAAGGCAGGTATAGAAGGTCCCTATATGAAAGGTATGAAAGCAATATATTCAGAACAACAGGCCAGGCTGATCATAAACAACAATTTGACCAAACCCTTTAAGATCATGAAAGGCACAAGGCAGGGCTGCCCTTTATCCCCCCTGTTATTTATAATGGTTTTGGAAGTTATTGCAAACAGAATAAGAGATGCAGCAAATGTAAAGGGGATAAGAATTGGGAAGAAGGAATTTAAGCTGAAGGCTTATGCCGACGACCTAGTCCTGTCCTTGGAGAATCCAGCAGACAGCGCTTGTAAGGTGGTAGAACTATTGGAGGAATTCGGCAGATTGTCAGGATTCAGATTAAACAGGAAGAAAACAAAAATCTTAACAAAGAATCTGGCCGATCAGGACAAAACCCAATTGGAGCAAAAGACTGGTATAAAAATAGTGAACAAAGTAAAATATTTGGGAATTTGGCTATCACCGAAAAATATAAATCTGGTTGAAGATAATTATGACAAGATTTGGCAGGAAATTAAAAAAGATCTGGATTCCTGGCATAGGCTGAAGCTCTCATGGACAGGGAGGATGGCAGCGATTAAGATGTGTATTCTTCCGAGGCTATTGTTTTTGTTTCAAAATATTCCGATAATTAAAGGCATCACCCGTTTTAGGAACTGGCAAAAAATTTTGACTAAGTTTATATGGCAGGGGAAGAGAGCCAGGACAAAGTTTAAATACCTAACAGACATAAGAGAGAGAGGTGGCTTTGCAGTCCCGAATATAAGGCTGTACTATGAGGCAGCTTGTTTATGTTGGGTAAAGGACTGGGCCACCCTTAGAAATACTGACTTACTGGATCTGGAGGGTTTTGATATCAGGTTTGGGTGGCACGCCTACCTGTGGCAGGAGAAAGGTGGGGTCCACAGAGGGTTTTCTAATCATATAATTAGAGGCTCATTACTGGAGGTGTGGAACAGGTATAAAAAATTGATTGAAAAAGGGACCCCTAGGTGGCTCTCCCCAGTTGACATTATCAAAATAAAAAAAACAAACATGACGGGTGAAAGATGGACCTATGAGGATCTTTTAGTTAAGACTGAAGAAGGGTGGAAGGTGAAGTCTTATGAAGAGTTGAAAGACAAGATAAAAGAATGGTTACACTTCCACCAGATTAATGCACTGTGGAATGAGCACAAGAAATTGGGGATGAGTGATAAAAAATCAAGATTCCAGGTGGAAATCCTAGAGAGTAATGATAAACTCCTCTCCAAACTATACAAACAATTATTGGAATGGGATACTAGAGAGGATTTGGTGAAGGGAGTGATGGTAAAATGGGATAGAGACCTTGGATATAATATTGATTATAATAAATGGCAGACACTCTGGAGGAAAGGTATGAAATTTACAGCGTGTGCAACCCTCCGAGAAAATTTAGAGAAAATGATGTACCGTTGGTACCTGACCCCAGCAAAGTTAGGAAAGATGTATAAAACTGCTGATAACAACTGCTGGAGATGTAAAGACAAGGTTGGGACCTTTTTCCACATATGGTGGACCTGCGATGTAGTGAAGGAATTTTGGGGAAAGATTTACGATGAATTGAAAAAAATTCTGAAGTATAACTTTCCCAAAATACCTGAGTTGTTTCTCTTAGGTATGATTGGCGAGGAAATAGGAAAATCAGATCAAACCTTTTTTCAATATGCCATGGCCGCAGCGAGGATCCTAATTGCACAAAAATGGAAATCCCCTGATATGCCCACGATTGGAGAGTGGCAAGCGAGGCTATATCAATATTTAGAATTAGCGAGACTAACACAGAAATTAAGGCAAAATAATACAATGAAACTTAAAGATGAATGGAATAAATTTTTAATTTATGTTGAGACCAATATGGGAATTACTAACATAACAGCAGATGATAATTAATACCTTCGATGTATAAAACTAATGTTAGTTCTACTGCAAAGATCACCTAAGGATATGTAATCCAAGACCGAGTTGGACGGAAGTCTGTTTTATCGTTTTTCTTTTTGTTCGTCATTTTCTCTTTTATCTTTCCCCTTGTAATCCTTTTTCTTTTCTCTTTTTTCTTTTACTTTTTTCTTGTAAGCATATATATGTATATGTTTTTTATTATGATATGTGATTTCTTTGTAAATAAAATTTTCTAATTAAAAAAAAAAACAAATTTTAACAATCAGAGGGAGGGCCCAGGAGCCTTTGATGGCCTGTACTTGATGACCCCATTTTTCAGTCCTTGGAGAAGATAGCTGGGCTCAGATTCTGGGATGTTGTTTTTTTAGTTATTGTAAAAGATGGGAACATGACATAGTTCAGGATCAGGAGGCAACTTATTGGGGACAGGCCTGCCCCCCCCCCCCCGAGGTTGCCCTTGTGAGGAACACTGGCTGAAGTCCCCAGGGGCCTGGAAGGGCTCCTCACTGGCCCCACCCAGCTGTGCCTCCATTTGGCACCCTCCCTGCTGAACACCAGGGTGCCTTTCCGCAGCGGGTGGTGATGCTGCCTTTGAATGATAGCCAAGCTCAAGTCACATCCGCAGTTCCCACCAGCAATTTTAAGTCACCCAAATACACAATATTCCAGGCCATAGTCGTATGAAATAATTCCATAGATACGCCTTTTGGTATTTCCCAGAATCCTAGGACTTTCCATTTTGTTTTCTGATTCTGATGTTTTGAACTGAATTTTAATTTCACTCCGAATATCACATGGTATGCAAAAATAAATCCAACACCCTCAACCCACCTAATTCCGAATTGCTGCTCTGCTCTCCTTGCAGTTCACAGGAATAGCACAGTTCGGCAAATAATCCAATTCAGTAGCTTTGCAAACATAGAAGTGCAAATCTTTTAATGTCTTGAGTTTCTTGAAAATAATAGGAAACCCTCTGAGAAAACCTAATCTACAAAGGCAGTAGATATCCTTTCTCTGATAATGAATAGGAGGACTGTTACTGAATGAGATGAGGGCATTAATTTTATGAGCAAGGGAGCTCTTAATAGAATTAAGGAGCAAATTCTTCACAGAGCACAACAAAATCGGCTGAGCTGTTTACATCCATACAAAGTGCAGACCAGGCTGTTATATTCAAGTGTGTGTGTGTGTGTGTGTGTGTGTGTGTGTGTGAACATCTGTACAATCTGTCAGTGAAACTTCCTTTATTCACTGGCATGTCATTTAAGAAAACTAAACTGATTCATTAGCTAATGAGGAAGAATAACCAAGATACTACAGCATTAATCCTCCATATCACTTCCCTGACAGACTTCTCCGTAGGTAAGCGGCAAATTACAAAGTCGGCACTTGGCATGCTTAATTGTTTGCTTAAAAGTCAGCCTAACTCACCGTTTGCTTCAGAGTTAAGTATCTTGGCAGAGCTCACTGAAAGGTTTCTGTATCCCATTGTTAAACATGCCATATTTATACACAGTCGTTCGCATGGGTTTTCAAGCTCGTTGTGCCAGAGAGGCACCCTAAGAAAAAGCAGGATGGCTTCATTAAGTTGCATTTTGAGGACAGAGTGTCCAGTAAAGTAAATTCAGTCTGCTAGGATCAGAGAAAAGATCATGCAATAGTATAGTTGATAGCATTAAGAGGTGCAATACTACATTACAGGCTTGTTTATCATATTGTTCATGAACAATCATCTACAGAATAGAAGGTCACCTGAATCTCATCCCATCAATCTGTAATACAGCAGATTCCGGGATAATATCTGATATGTTCAGGGTATCACCTTTGCATTGTTTATATTGCTTAGTGGTATGGAAACAACATGCATGGACACTTCTTTGTTTGTATGCTGCATTATTGAAATAAATGTACATTATTATTTGATTGAATTTTTTTAATGCTTTAAAAAGGATTAGAAGGACAGTATTGTCATGAGTCCCACGGCATCGGCTGGGATAGAGCAGGGGTGGCAAGATCTGGCGGAGAAGCTGAAGTTGGAAGTGGGGAGAGCTCAGGCAGTGACTTGGAAGGGGGCTTGCCCCATTGTTGCCAGATGTTGCAGAAGGGGAACTACCTGATTCAGTTTCAGCTCCACCCTCTGAGAGTGGAGTTCCTGTGGTAGCTGAGGAGATGGATGACGAACCAGCAGGTCTGGCCAAATTGGAGGCAGAGGGAGTCAGAGAGTCGGACTCAGGTGTGGTCACCAAGGAGGTGCTGCCACCTGCTCCAGCACAGATATACCTGGCTTGGCTCCCTTCCCCACAGGAGCGCATGCTTGCAAGCATACCTGTAGTCTTTAACTTGGGAGGTGAACTGCATGCACAAACAAATGACTGGTCCTTCCTTACTCTTTAAAAGCAGAGCAGGAGGAACACATGAAGTGTTGGGACAACCTCTCTGCTAATGTCTAGCCATGTACCTTAGAAATCTGCCTGTAGGCCATAGAATTCTGTGTTCCTATACCTTGACGGGTGGCGCTGTGCTTGGATGGGTGGCGCTGTGGGTTAAACTACAGAGCTTAGGACTTGCCAATCAGAAGGTCAGTGGTTCGAATCCCCATGACGGGGTGAGCTCTTATTGCTCAGTCCCTGCTCCTGCCCACCTAGAAGTTCGAAAGCACGTCAAAGTGCAAGTAGATAAATAGGTACCACTTCAGCGGGAAGGTAAACGGCGTTTCCATGCACTGCTCTGCTTCGCCAGAAGCGACTTAGTCATGCTGGCCACATGGCCCGGATGCTGTACGCCAGCTCCTTCGGCCAGTAAAGCGAGATGAGCGCCGCAACCCCAGAGTCATCCGTGACTGGACCTAATGGTCAGGGGTCCTTTTACCTTTTATACCTTCAGCTGATGCTGAGACCATGTGTTGATTTCTTTAATAAAACTGTTGGGTTTCCTTGAGCCAAGAATCTGAGTACTGTGTCTGAGGATGGGAGCTAGAACAAACATTTTAAAAACCAAGGTCTGGTTCACACAGAACATTCAGCAATCCTTTGCTCAGCGGCGGAGGAAGCTGCTTGGGCACCTGGGGTGGCGCACCCAGGAGTGGGGTGTAGCGCCCATGGGGGCGGGGCACACCTGGGGGGCCTCTGGAGTCTGCCTCCTCCCACTCAGCTGCTCTACAGCTGGGGGGGAGGCAGCAGGCAGACCGTTTGGCCAGCGGGAAGTCTGTGCGCGCCCGAGACACATGGCTAGGGTGCGCTGCAGGCCCTACGGTGAGTGCCGCCCAGCATTTTGTCACCCCACTCAGAGGTGACACCCAGGGCAGCCCGCACCTACCACACACCCCTTCGTCCACCTCTGCCTTTGCTTAGCCAGAGGCTGGTTTGTTTGAACATCTGAGCCCATCTCAGCAGATTAAAACAGGTAAGCATGACTTACGGAGAAGATATATACGTGTGAAGTAACTAGAGACAAATGTTTCAAGGAACACTTTATGCAGCTCACTGCATACTTAACTTTAATTGTCCCTATCAGCTAGGATGCTCCACTTTGCCCAAAGGACAAAACTGTCCATTTATGCACAGTAGGAGTAAAAGATGCATCCATTCCAGGAGTCAGGCTAATCTTGCAGTCTTTTTTATGAGCAGTAATTACAATGATTCCACTTCTAAAGTATCCCAAACACCCCCAAAGGGCTAGAACTGGAAAGCCTTGCTTACAATTAGTGACTTCATTAAACCAACAGATATATTTGGGGAGTGAACTATAGTGCTGATATGCTAAATGGAACAGGAGGCGGCTCATGGAGACAGACTAGAAGCAAAGAAGAACAGGGTATTGTTTTCAGGTGGGATGGTTTGCCTCTGCACTGCCCCATACAACCTAGCCTGCACTCTCTCTTCTGTAAAACCTGCTGCAACCCCACTATATTAAAAGTATCTCTAAGTGGTGTGCAAAAAAACTGAAGCAACAGCAGACAGCTTAAGTGAAATAATACAAAGAATACACAGTTACATATAAAAATGTTGCATTAATACAAAGTTACTTTAGAGAGAAGGAAGGTTTGTCATAAGGAAATGAAAGGAGATATAGATGTATATCTATATCTATATATCTACCATATTTTTCCATGTATAAGACACCCCCATGTATAAGCCGACCCCTATTTTTTTAACTCAAAATTAAGAAATTACGGTAAGTTATTTAGCTTTTTTGAGGGAGGGGAGGTCACTTCCGCCAATCGCTCACCCGCCTGCCCACTACTACTGATCGCTTGCCACAGCCACTGCCGATCGCACAACTCACCACAGCCGCCAATTGTCTGCCTGCCCGCCACCACAAACAGCCCACACACACACTCGCCGCAGCTGCCAATCGCCTTTCCAATTGCTGCAGCCACAGCCAATCGCCAGCAGGCCTCGACACAGCCACCAATCACTCGCCCAATTGCTGCTGCCAATCTCCTGTTTGCTGCTGCCATTAATCACATGTCCTCCCTCTACATTCGTATAAGACGACACCCAATTTTCGCCTAATTTTTTTAGCAAAAAACATCTTATACACAGAAAAATACTGTATATATCTATATCTCCTTTCATTTTCCTTCTGACATACCTTTCTTCTCAGCCTTTAGCTCATCTCACCCACAAATGTCTCAGAGTGAGAAAAATTCCTGGAAACAATCAACATCACCCTGGTCCCTCACTCTGTGTTTGATGCTATTTCCTCAGGCTGCCCACAGCTGTGTCCCATTCAGCTGCACTCTCCACACCCAATTTGCTGAGTTTCTCAGAGGATGGGGAAAGGGTCCCCCTCCACCCACAGCTCTTTCTTCACTCTCCTCCTCCAGTTGCCCTGTTGAGTTTACACTGACAAGGACAGAAGCTTTTTACCTCCTCACTTTTCCTTGCTGTTTTCCTTTTCTTTTTTTAAATAATGGCATTAGCTCCAGGGCTGGCAAATTCTCTCTCTCTCTCTCTCTCTCTCACACACACACACACACACACACATATTTTAGTGGTGGATCCAGGAAATGAAGAGCTTTTAGATCTGGTGGACCCAAAGCCTCCCTTGACCCCTGACCTTTTCACCCTTACCACCCCTGGAACACTACCAACAGGGCAGCTGTAGTGGCAGAGCTTTCCTCTGCAGATGACTCTCATTTCCATGGACAGACCTCCTTCTCAATCCACACTAAGTCGTCAACACTTGAGTCTGAATTCAGTAAGCTTCAAGAATGTATAACTTGCTGTTGAAATGGAACACACAAGACGAAATGGTTAAATCGGCTATGATAAAGTGGGCACAGGACATTGGGCATAACATTATGTTTGAGGAATGGGAAAGGTTGTGGACCACTGGGCTAAACTTTACTGCATGTAATGCTTTGAAAGAAAATATAATGAAAATGATATACAGATGGTACATGACCCCAGTTAAGCTTGCCAAAATATACCACTCGTCTGACAATAAATGTTGGAAATGTAAAGAAAATGAAAGAACATTCTTTCACCTCTGGTGGACTTGCCCTAAAGTGAAGGCCTTCTGGGAAATGATATATAATGAACTGAAAAAGGTATTTAAGTATACTTTCACTAAGAAACCAGAGGCCTTCCTTCTGGGTATTGTCGGCCAGAAGGTGTCAAAGAAGGACAGAACTTTCTTTATGTATGCAACAACGGCAGCAAGGATACTCATCGCAAAGAACTGGAAAACTCAAGATCTACCCACGCTGGAAGAATGGCAGATGCAGCTGATGGACTATATGCAGCTGGCGGAAATGACTGGCAGAATTCGAGACCTGGGAGAAGAAAGGATTGAAGAAGACTGGAAGAAATTTAAGATTTATTTACAAAATTATTGTAATTTGATGGAATGCTAAGAAGGATGCTTGATTATAAACAATTGGCCATCACTAAATTAGATGGGTATTATTAGACTATATTGTAATGATTGGTTATAAGATTACAAATAAGATGGTAATTTGCTTGAAAAATTTTAGGAACAATGTAAGTGCGAGCGGATGACGCGAGGAAGTCCAAAGATGTTATGAAATTTTGTAAAGACACAAACAATGCTGTTTTTCATTTTTGTATCTCTTTTATTAAAAAAACCTAATAAAAATTTTGAAAAAAAAAAAGAGTCTGAATTCAGTAAGCAAGGTACAACAAAGTATACAGATGGGGTATGTTTTCACATAAAACTCATTTCTCTCTTGTGACTTTTTATATTAGCAAAGCTGGTCCATACAGCACTCAGACAACTAGTACACGCTTCTTCTTGTGGAGAAGGCCAAGGAGCCTCGCTTTCCAAGTCTTGTAATGTTTCAGGCTTGTTGGCTCTGTCTCCCAGTACCATGCAATCCAATACCATTTAAGGATCTGGGAGTGTTAGAAGCAAATTTACAGGGGTTAAATCTTTCCTTCTTGCCATTTCTGTAGCTACTTATGGGAAGACATGTATCACAACATTTCTCAAAAAAATCCCATCATTAGAAGCAGGCTGTCACAGACTGTTTATAAAATAGCATCAGGGAGCTCTTCACAACAATAGTTTAGGCTTTCGAGTCTTGGTTTGTTTGAGTAACAACCAGCAGAAGACAAATTTTATTGCAAGGCGACATTATGGAAATGTGGATATTACCTTGTAAACAGATGGCACTGGTGTTCATTGACATTTCTCAATGTATCTCCTGTCTTTATGTCAGTGGGGAAACAAATTATCTTTAGTCCACTGGTGGAAGAAATCCAATTGTCCATATTAGATTAGGTGTAGTTAGCTTTGGGGGGCAGCAATAACTCCCTATTTACTGGAATAATTTCTCTTTGGTACTGTATTGAGGTTTTGGATCAAGTGGAGCAATTATTTATCACAACATAAAAAAGTAAGACTGTAGTTGGAAAAAGAAACTCTCTGTAGAAACCAAATTATATGTCTTGTTTTCCCCTCATCAAAGGGATAAGAATAATCTTTGTGGAAAGTGAGCTCTGTGAAATTTTGCAGAAATGCTATATTATATTTTTCTTAATAAATCTGATGTGCTTTTCTTTCTGCTATGTCATGCAAACAGCCCGTTCCCATGCATACCATTAAATTCATGCTGGCACTATGATTAGTTGAGAAAGTGGCATTGCCAGTCTTGTGGCCTTCTAAACAACTGGATGAGGTGCAGAGCAGATTGGTTAAGACATGCTAATGTCCTTGCCGTTGAAGGTTTTTGCACCATTCATTTTATAGAATGTTTAGTGGTATCATTTGTAAGAGAGAAACATGTAGCAGCAGTGAGGCAAATCCCCTCTGTTGCACAGCGGACTTCAGATATTTTCCCAGCTGCATGGGAGCTCATATCCGAAGCAGCCTTTAGGAAGTAGATCATCTGAATGACCAAGCCAAGTGGGTGGGGAGCAGTCAGCTTGGTCTTTCACACTGAGCCAGCCTTGTGACAGGAGAGAGGGCGTTGATTCCATGGGAAAGGCTGTGCAATTAGCTACTTCCCACAGGGTTAGATCATTTCAATGTTCTCCCAGCCACGTAGGAGTATAAGAGAGATTATCTAAAGGGCCCCTGAGAATGGCAAAATCAGCAGAGTTTCTATCTTGGTATGTGGGACAGGCTGCAGAAATCCCATAGGGACTTGAGAATCAATGACACACCAATTAGGTTGTTGAAGCAGAATACTGTTGGCATCCGTCTGTCTCAGGAGACAATGGAGGAGAGCACCTTTGGGAGTGAAGTGCAGAGATTTAGCTGAATGAACTGGGAACTTTGCAGACCTAGCCGGATACATCAGACTCCAGCCTACGAAGGCAACAAAGAAAATACGGAAGCTACAATTTGCACGAGGAAAAGAAACACACCTGTGACTAGGTGCACTCATGATTAAAAATCACAGAACACAAATCCTTTAGGGGAAAGCTGAGTGCCAGATCATGCAAATTGTAGCCCAAGGCAGAAGAAATCTCCTTCTTTTTCCCTAGGGATGGCTGCAGATTTAAAGACATGGTTTAAAATTCATTATTCTGCTGCCAACGTTCAAAAGAGGACTCCATTGGGATATTATATGCAGAGCTCTTCCATGGATCTTTTGTAAAATAGCAAATTACAGAACATAAAGCAATGAATCTGTATGAAAGAAAGGACCGCTTACTGTCTCCATGGTGGGAGCGGTGACTGCAGCCAGGTGTGGCCCTGGCTGGGGGGAAGTGGCCATCTGATTCCTGTGTGGCTGGGGGAGGCCATCATTTCCCCCTCTGCTGGCTGCATGGGCTGCCAGAGCTTGTCTGCAATTTAGCCAATAGCAGGCAAGCTAGGGGCATGGCTTATGGCATGGACCAGAGCAAAGACTCCAAGGCTCAGTGTTCTCTCTGGTCATATAAGTGGGTTCTGCCCAGACCCAGCAGCTCATTCAACATAGGATTTAATACAAAATACAGCCCAAGGCTCAAGAAATCTCCTTCCCTTTTTCTAGCGAATAATGATGGCTGCAGATTTAAAGACTTGTTTTAAAATTCATTATTCCGCTCCCAACGTTCAAAACAAGACTCCCTTGGGATATTACACACGGAGCTCTTCCCTGGATCTATTGTAAAATAGCAAATTACAGAACATAAAGCCATGAATTTGTATGAGGGGAAATTGCTTGACTAGATGGTGGGCTTATAACTCTTTGAGAGAAACAATGGTCTAGGTAGCAATGCATACAAAGTTGAAACCCTCGCTCTGTTTGCAGGGACATAGCTAGCTGCTCCAGCACCTGGAGTGGCGGGGGCGGGGTGAGCTGCCCACGGGGGCACCGTGGCAATCTGCTCAGGGGGGCGCCGCGGTGAGCTGCCCACAGAGTCCGCCTGGCGGACGCAAGCCCCACGGTGCCATTTTGGGCAGTATGGGGGCCCCGAGCCACCACACCACTCCCAGGAGAGATGTGTGGTTCGGGCGCGCTGCAGGCCAGGCCCCGTGGGAAGTGCCCCCCCCACAGTGTGGCATTTTGTCACCCCCTCAGGGATGACACTCGGGGCAGACCGCACCCCCTGCACCCCCTTCCTACGCCCCTGTTTGTTTGTGCTTTCTTTCCAGTAGCACCTTAAAGACCAAAGGCGGAAGCAGTCAATGTACAAGTCCAGTGTGGTATTGCGTCCATCAGGAGGGGTCCATGTGGAGTCCCTTTTTGTGTAACACTTTTTCGGTGGTAGTTGGTGGTCAGTGTTCTGTTGGGAGGGTGGTTGTTCTCCAGTGGGTTGAGAGGTGTTGTGTTGTGAAGTTGTTGCTTGTTCTGCTTTGTCTTGTTGTTGTGTGTGTTGAAAATACTCCTTCAGGCGTAAACGGAGGAAAAATGCTTCCAAGTCCCCACAGAACTGAATCATGTGTGGGGATTTGGCAGGGCAGAATGACAGTCCACGTGAAAGGACTGATTCTTCAGCTGGGCTGAGTGCTTGCTGTGAGAGATTGACAATATTGTTGATCTTGTTTTGATTAATAGCCTGTAGTTTTGGTCTTTAAGGTGCTACTGGAAGGAATTTTTTTATTTTGACTATGGCAGACCAACACAGCTACCTATCTGTAACTGTTTGTGCTTTGTATGCTAAAAATACAAATTAATCTCTGAAGTTAAATCCATGTAGCTCTTCAGAGGGAGAAAAGGCTCATTGGGTCCTACAAATGGTCCTTCAAAGCCCAGGACATCACCTAACTGTATTGAATGCCTTTGGAAGAAATTGCAAGATAGTAAGGAAGCAATGAAGTGCTTCCTCTCTGACCCCCCCCTTTTTTTTTTTTACTGTAGGGCTGGGGAAAATGGAGAAATTCAAGTAATGAATGAATTAAAAAGAACTGCCCTGAGATCTAGGGATGAAGGATAATTTTAATAAATAAACAATGAACAATAACATAATAAAATTCAAGAGACCCCTGAACAGGTCAGTACCTTTCACGTGACTTGGCGAGTAGAATATGCCTATAGACAGGAAGTAGTCCATTTTCATACCTTTCACTCTCCCCCCCCCCTCTCTCTCTGTGTGTGTGCATGTAATGTATATTGTTATAATTTCATTTTATAATGTATTTAACACAGAGAGAATTATAACAAGAGACAAAAATTGAAGGATGAGAAACAAACCTATAAGATAGGTGCATAGAATGAGTTAAAATAGCAAAGTCTAAGTAAAAACTATCAACTTCATCCAGTGCTTTTTTTCTGGGGGGACGCATACCCCTAAACATTTTGTGAATTCCTGTACTTTTGTCCATTTACTGTATTTCCTGGAGTCAAAATGAGAATACCTCTAAACATTTCTTTTAGAAAGAAGCACTGGCTTTATCAGATCAACTATACTACTGCGACCTGTTGAAAATAAAGAAACTCCATGGAAATTTTTTACAGAGAAAGAACCTTATAAATTAGATAATCTTTCATTTTTAAAGGGAGAGAGGTTGCATTGGCTTGGGGATGGAAATCTGTGGAAGACCAGTTGTTTGCAAGTGCCCTGGAAGGATGCAGAGGTCATTATGGGAACTTGTAGAAGGATGAGTGGATTTAGAATAGCAGTGGGAGGTGGGGGCTAATATTGGGCCTTTAAGATGTTTATGGAGTACAACTCCCATTATCCTCGGTCTCTAGCTATGCTGACTATGGTTGTAGAAAACGAACTGAAAAATAACCCCTTTGCTAACCCTGATTTAGAGACACTGCCCTGGGAAGAACCTCACTATAAGGATCAGGAAAGGAAAACTATTCCCCATCCCACCCCCTGCCCTCTCTCACACAACAAGTTTCCAGACACTCAGTCCAGATTATTCCTGACCCTGTGCTATGCTTCTCCAAATGGTTGTTTTGAAAATCCATCTGCTTATTTTGATCTCTCTGCATGAAACACCTAATCTGCCTTGGCTCGCAACTCTTCCCCTGCCTTTGCTATGCTCCACGCTTCAGCTCTTCTGAGAAAAGTCTAAGGTTTGTTTAAAATCCTTCCTTCTACATTTTAAATGTGCTTTTTGTGGTGATAATGGCAAACCCCCTTGATGGTGTTAGTTTCTGGCTTTTAAAGAAACATTAGCATACTAAATAAAATTGTAAGTGGTGGTGTGTATCTAAGAAACTGGTAGGATAAATCTGAACTCACAAATAAAATTAACCTGCAAAACGCAGAAACCCATCACATTTACACGAGCATTAATGATGTTTTGAAATCACTTGCACCTAGTCCTGGTGTTATATTAGCACCATTAAACTCATAACTCAGAAGAAGAAAGAATTGGTGGCATTGAAATCTTGGGATTTGCTAGCATTTTTTATTATTGACATAAATAAAAAATTTGGAGGCAAAAAGAAATCCTTTAATATCATAATATTAATCTTTATTATTTTATTATTTTTACCCCACCCATCTGACTCAGTTGCCCCAGCCAATATGGCTTGATCACTTTTGTATTCCCACTGAGACCTGATTTATATGTCACATAAACAGCTGGTATGACTTCAGTTCTGCCGAGAAAATTAAATCTTGTGAACACCTTCCCACATGGCTTGAACCAAGTTCAGCCATGCATAGGAACATAGGGAGCTGCCTTCTTCTGAGTCAGACCATTCTATCTTGCTCAGTATTGTCTAAGGGGTGCAAAACTGCATCTGGCCCTGATCCTCATCCTTGCACATCCCATGGGCCAAACTTGCCAGGTGAGTGGAGCCATCCACCTGTCAATCATCTGACATCACAATGACCCCAAGTGACCCATTTTTGCCTACATGGTTTCAAATCAAACCACATGGGCAGAAAAGTGTGTGAAGTGCCTCCCGAGCACTGGCAAGCAGCTGGTCGTTGCTGCTGGGAACGCCCAGAACAAAGTACTTCCCAAGTGCTGACAATCAGCTTGCAGCCATTTATCAAAGTTGCTCTGATATGTTCTGCTTCGATTGAAAACTTTCAGATTAAGATCTGTGTCAAATCCTTATGATACTTAGCAATATATAATAAAATCTAGAATCAGAGAGGGATATCCTTTTTTTATCACTACCAGTTTATTGAGCATTTGTCTTGGTTTGTTTGCAGGGTGTTTCTATAATGCTGTCTGTTTACTGAGCATTAGTAAAATAGTCTCTGGAGCATCCTCAAAGTAAGCATTTGAAATGTACAAGAAATAAACTGAATGATCCTCAAATTCAGGGCCAGATTTAGGTTTGATGAGGCCCTAAACTACTGAAGGTAATGAGGCCCTTTATATGTCCAGCTGTCCTTTGTCAACAACAAATTGTCACAGTTTTTTGTGTTTAATATACTGTATGCTAGGGACGCAGGTGGCGCTGTGGGTTAAAGCCTCAGCACCTAGGACTTGCTGATCGAAAGGTCGGCGGTTCGAATCCCTGCGACGGGGTGCGCTCCCGCTGCTCGGTCCCAGCGCCTGCCAACCTAGCAGTTCGAAAGCACCTCCGGGTGCAAGTAGATAAATAGGGACCGCTTACCAGCGGGAAGGTAAACGGCGTTTCCGTGTGCGGCTCTGGCTCTGGCTCTGGCTCTGGCCAGAGCAGCGATGTCACGCTGGCCACGTGACCCGGAAGTGTCTCCGGACAGCGCTGGCCCCCGGCCTCTTGAGTGAGATGGGCGCACAACCCCAGAGTCTGTCAAGACTGGCCCGTATGGGCAGGGGTACCTTTACCTTTACCTTTTTATACTGTATGCTATATGGCAATTTATCGACCTAACAAGTATCTAAAGCCATTTGCCACTGTTGCTGTATGTAGGTTTTATTTTATTTGTTTTTTATCCTTTTTTTTCTTTAATTTTTTTGGGGGCCCCCAAGGCAGTGGGGCCCTAAGCTACAGCTTGTTTAGCTTATACGTAAATCCGGCACTGCTCAAAATTCAAGGCCTCAAATTCTATCCTTTCCATTAAAAGGAAGTCCACTCTCCCTCTGTCACCCTTACGACCAACCAGTCTCTTCCCACATAAAACAGCAATGCAGTAACAAACAGTTCTGTACAAAATACTTTTTGTTTTCTTGTTTGTTTTCCCTCTTAGGTAATGAAAGTCATGCTTTGTGTTAATCAGAGTAAATAGAACTAAGGTGTTGATTAAGGTCCTGAAATAAAGGTAGCAAACGTGTTCAGCACTGATGAAGAAACATTTTCTGAAACTCTTTTGGGAGTCTGCGAGCGTCACTTGAGTAACTTCAGAATATATTGACGTGCAAGTGAGGCGATTGCCGGCTTTCTGGTTAAAGAGGAGACACACACTGTCCTCGCTGCTGTCTCCCTGCATCTCTGCAAAGTCATGAGGCAACCATCGTACTTAAGTATTTTCATTTTACAAAATGGGAACGGAAAACCATGGATGACACCCTCAGCTTCTCAGAGGAAGGCAAGACCAGTCTGAGACATTGTGCTGTCTGAGGCAAAGGGCAAGATGGTGTCTGCCTGCCCATTCCCCATATACAAAAACCACCTGAACTGGCAACAGAATCCTCCATTGCACCTGGTGCAGTAGGGGGCTGACACAGCTCTGAATAACCAGGCGTGGGGGCTCAGGAGAAACAGCCAGGGAGCTGCTACTACTCCTCCCCAACATCTGCCCAAGGCAGTTGCTTCATTCTGTCTAATGGTAAGGCCATTATTGGAGGAAAAGAAGGATAAGCATGCAGTCAACTAATATGAATTTGCTGGTGAAGTTATGGAGGTCAATAGAACCCAACTATCATGTGGTTGTCTGCCCTGGAGACTGGGACGCTGTACACAGCATTTGTTCAAAGCACATGACTTCTCCCATGGGTTTCTGGGAACTGCAGTTTAGTCCTCACAGAGCTGCAATTCCCAGCACCCTCAACAAACTACATTTCCCAGGATTCTTTAGGAGGAAGTTATGTGCTATAAGCATATGATGTGTACCAGACCCTCCAAGTGTCAGGCTTACAGAAGCCATCCCAGTTTCTGAATTGATCCCAGAATGTCCCTCTTTTCCTTAGGATAGCCCTGTTTTCATCGGCAAAATGTTGGAGGGTATGGAGTTATGTAACCCTCGAGCCAAGGAGATAAATAACTATACAATGTTTAGACAGGGCTGTCATACATCCAGAATTTTTGTCTTTTTTGTGAATCCCCCCCCCCAATAGTTTTAAAACATTTTTGAGGAGATTTTGCATCCGGATTTTCACTTTTTGAAATATGGCAACCCTAGGTTAGAAGACATCTGAAGGCAGCCCTGTATAGGGAAGTTATTAATGTTTAATGTTTTGTTGTGTTTTAATATATGTTGGAAGCCACCCAGAGTGGTGGGGCAACCCAGTCAGATGGATGCGGTGGTATTATTATTATTATTATTATTATTATTATTATTATTAATTATTATTACTATTATTGAATAGGACATCCCTATTTTCATTGGAGAAATGTTGGAGGGTATCTGTTTCATTCACTCCCTGCTGCAAATGTCTGTTTTCAACCTCAAAAGCAAAATGGGCAAGCTCTCTACTAGATTCCGCACATTTTCTGACCCATTAAATGTGCATATACTGTTGTGTCTGAGATGGCTTTCACTTCCCATACTACATGCAGGGCAGGCAGATAATATGGGAGTGTCCATTCAGTTTCCTCAGGGCCACGGTGCTTGCCCTTCTTTTCTTTTTTACCTGCCATATCAATCCAATCTGCACTTAGCTGGACATTTAAACCATTAGGAGTTTCTTCTAAGAAGAAGTGTATAGGATTGCACACCAAATCTTGCTATTCATTCTTTACATTCTAGAATAAACTTGAAGACTGAAGATTTGCAAATGGCCTGTTAAGAAACTGCAGATAACACAGCAGAAGGAATGATGTTTCACATATGGTGGGAATGCGAGAAAATTTTAAAAAATCTGGAGTTCAATCCACGAAGAGCTAAAAAAGATGTTTAAAACATCTTTTGAGAAAAGGCCAGAAGCCTTCCTAATAGGTATTGTTACTAAGGACATCCCTAATGATAAGAAAAGAATATTTTTATATGCCACGGCTGCTGCCAGGTTGTTGATAGCTAAAAATTGGAAAGGGGACAACGTCCCCTCAATAAAGGATTGGTTAAACGAATTATGTGAATTCATAGAGTTGGCTAAAATGACAGCAGCCATTAGACTTCAGTCGAATCAAAAACTCAAGAAGGAATGGAACTGCTTAGAAGAATATATGACAAGACATCATTCCAAAACAAATTTATTGAGTGGAAAAAATTATTATAAGATTGTTCTGGGGGCCAAAGTAACTAATATATATAACACAATGATAAGTTGTCCTATATTAAAGGATGTTGTGTTGTGGTGGAGGGAAGTCACAAAAATAGAATGAGATAGACACAGAATGGAAAAGGGGGTTTTATCAATGTAATAATTTATACTGTATATTCTTTATACCTTAGTGTACATATTACATGTTATAACAATTAAATGAAATAAAGATTGAAAAGTCAAAAAAAGGGGGGGAAAAGAAATTGCAGGTAATTTCATACTGTTATTTCTTTGGGGGGAAGATAAGAAAAAGAAATGTGTCCATCATGTATCTCTGGCTGTTCTTAAGTCTCACAAGCAGCTTCTCACAAGCCTATTAAGCTTTTATTTTTCTTCTACTCAAATTTTGTCACATTGTTTAGATTCTTTCGTATTTCAACCACAGTAAAACTGTCAGAAGAATCACCAGAAAACAGAAAGAGGTAAGGATCGCATTTGACAACATCGGTTCCCACATCTGACAATTTAACGTCCCGTTATTTAGCACAGCAAATTATTTAGTGAGTCAGAAGAACATCGCTGTCACCATCCATACAGCAAATTACAGTGATAGCGGACAAGAAGTTAAATCTATAAATAACATTTTGATAATACTTGCTTGTCTTATTTTGATAATGCTTGCTTGCCTTATTCGTGCACAGAGCATTGCTTACTTTTCCTAAAGTGTTCAGGCCACCAAATATATCATTACAGCAACCCTGTAATATACCTTCATATTACAGAACTGGAGGTGAGATGGTGGCTTGTTTAATGATACATAGTGAGCTCATGGCTACCTTATTCCACACAGTCTACAAACCCAACAGTGGCAGACCTGTGTGCCAAAGTGAGGTAGATAGGGCATACCAGTCAACTGTCCCGTTTTAAGTGAGACATCTCGGAATCGCAGAATCCAATCCCAGCTTCTGTTTGCATCCCAGAATATGCCCCCCTTTTTTGGTCCAGCGCTCGTTCATGACCCTGCTGATGTCCTGATTTTGGGGATGAAACTGTTGGAGGTTATGGGTAGAGGTGGGTGACCTCACCCTGGATCATCTTGGATTGACTTGGAAATGAGTTGAATTATTTCCAGAAACAACTTGGCTTCAACGCTTGCAAAAATGTACCCACTGTCCCTGCCAGCCCTCTCCAGACCCCCAGACACGCTCTCTGCCATCCCCCCCCCCCCCATTACATGAAACATCTCCATGAAGACTTTCTGGGTGACAGAGGGAACACTGTACCCACAGTGGCTGCACAAAGGCCTATTCAACATGCATTGTTGTTGTTGTTGTTAGAATTTATATACCACCCTATACCTGCAAGGGGGGGGGGTGTTTCTCAGCTTGGCTGAGTTGTTACAAGAATAAAAGTAAAAAGAGAACTATTTGCATCACCCAAAGCTCCTTAAGGGAAGGGCAGAATGCACTGGTGGGATCAAAGAGGGTTGTCTTACAGTGTGTTGTTAAATGCAACAAACCAACTAAGTAACTTACATAATAAAAGCTAAAGTTTAAAACAAAGAAAGGGAAAACAATCGGGAAATAGGCATGATTCTGTAAAGGTTAAACACACCTCCATTTCATTTTATTGCCCCACTGCAACAATGGGACTTCTTAACTTTGGCCAAAATCAGTGATTCAAAACTAATGGCAGTGACTAAATGCACCAATAAATGAAATATAAAGGAAATGGTGGAATCCCCATCCCATATCATGCATCAGTAGCATGTTGGAAAGAATCCAGGAATAATTTTAACAAATTAAAAAGCAACTCATGCAATTCAACAATCATTGACAAATCTTAACAAAACAACTAGCAGGGACGCGGGTGGCGCTGTGGGTTAAACCTCAGCGCCTAGGACTTGCCGATTGCATGGTCGGCGGTTCAAATCTCTGTGGTGGGGTGCGCTCCCGTTGCTTGGTCCCAGCGCCTGCCAACCTAGCAGTTTGAAAGCACCCCCGGGTGCAAGTAGATAAATAGGGACCGCTTACTAACGGGAAGTAGCTTCGTCACACTGGCCACATGACCCGGAAGTGTCTGTGGACAGTGCTGGCTCCCGGCCTATAGAGTGAGATGAGCGCACAACCCCAGAGTCTGGCAAGACTGGCCCATACGGGCAGGGGGACCTTTACCTTTACTTTACCTAACAAAACAACTGAGGACAGTTTACTTGTTGCATCTTCTAAATTCCACAGCAGATCCTTGCATGTTATGGGCCTTCTTATTCTGCAGTTGCCATTTTCATGACAGCCTTTCTCCAAACCTAGCAGAGGACAGAACTCTTCATGTCCATGAAGGTTTCATACGTAAAGTCAAAGGCAATTTTTAAAAGGCGATTTTGTAAAGGTAATTTTTAAAAAGAAAAATAAGCATAAAAATGGCTTCTCCAAAATGTTTGACCGGTGTGTGTGGATGGATGAGAGAGAAAGAGAGCAATTGTGCTGCCTTAGCTTCCTCATTGTTGGGGCTGTGGAACCTGTGGCTCTCTAAGGGTTAAACTACAGTTCCCATCCAACCATTGACCAAGCTGACTTGGAGTGATGGAAGCTGGAGTCCAGCATCATCCTGTCTTACTCTAAATATCAGTCCCTGTGCCTCTCATCTAAAGAAATGGAAATCTATACATCCACCCCCTGCAACAGTTCCCATGTGCAAGCTGAGGCAATTTTATTACCTGAAATTGTCGTGTACCTCAAAGCACTGTGCCATTTGTTGACTATATTATCTCCCATTTTACTTAATAGACTTTCAACACCAGTCTATTATTTGTACCAGACTACTGCCAAGAGTGCTTTTTATTGCTCTCCTCACAGCATACATGCACAGGTAATTCAGTTCCTACGTTTCCACAGAAATTACTCAGAAAGACAATGCGGTTCAATTGAGACTACTATTCTGTGATGACTTTTGAGCATTAAACCATTTTTTACTTTTAGAGATTATGAGATATAGATGCTTTGAAGGAAAATGGATGACAAAGGTGACATTTTTGCTGTGATTTATAAGAATGTGCCTTTGTTTGTCTAACAGTATGGCGGGGGGGTTGTTAGTCACCCACTGACTTTATACAGTAGCTTTATGTATTTTTTCCCTTCCAAAAGAAAATTGATCATCAATTTAAACAAACTGGCAACAGAATCATTTGCAATTGTTCAGTTCACAGGTTACTACCACATGAGAAGCTGCCCCTTCTCCCCACAGGACACTTTCAAATAATTAAACAAGACTACAGTGGGACGCGGGTGGCACAGAGCCTAGGGCTTGCTGATCAGAAGGTCGGCGGTTCGAATCCCCGCGACGGGGTGAGCTCCCGTTGCTCAGTCCCTGCTCCTGCCAACCTAGCAGTTCAAAAGCAAGTCAAAGTGCAAGTAGATAAATAGGTACCACTCCGGGGGGAAGGTAAACGGCATTTCCATGCGCTGCTCTGGTTCGGCAGAACGACTTAGTCATGCTGGCCACATGACCCAGAAGCTGTACGCTGGCTCCCTCGGCCAATAAAGCGAGATGAGCGCTGCAACCCCAGAGTCGGTCACAACTGGACCTAATAGTCAGGGATCCCTTTACCTTTACAGTCTGATAAGGTACGGCCATGGGCTGTGTACACACTTGTTGAACACATAGTTTTTCCCAGGAGAGAATCATTCATGCTTGTCGTCAACATGCTGCTTTCAGTCTAGATTTATTCTTGATCTTGCTGCCCACAAGGGAAGATGTAGTTACTTAATACTCATTTTAAAACCCTCCCTTTGGTTAGGTTAGCCACAACCCCCTCCCCTATAGATGCCCCAGTGAATGAAGGAAGAAATGGTGATTGCGATCTTGGTGTGCGTCAGTTCGTGTCGTTAGGTAGGTAGGTGTGGAGACAATAGCCATTGCCAGGACCGCCTACTTCTGTTTTCAAATGGACACACTGCAGGGTAATGCGGAATCAATTTGCAATTAGCTTTTATTTTCAGAACGAAACCAGTTTCTCGAGAAATGCTTTTCAGGGGCGCCAAAAGTATACAATAGATTGTGTGCGCGCTACGTAGGGGAAAAAACCCAATTACTTATCCAAGGATTCTTGAATAAAATGTTGTGTGCGCACAGATGAGTCAGCATGAGATGAACCAGAGAGCCAGACCTAAGCACACCAGGGCTACAAAACATTGCTGCTCAGGTAGGACCAAGACCAAACAGGAAGTCTTTACAGCTTCCTGCCCAGGAGAAACCAAAGTCTGCAAATATTTCACTTCCTGGAAGATGTTCCACCCTGCAGTTCTGGCTGTTCAGTATATGGGGCAACTGCACACAGAACCAAAGGTTCCTGGTTCTAACACAGAATGGGTTTTGTTTAGGAATGGTTACATAACCACCTCCATCAAGACATCAGGCACCACTATGGAAAGACACATTGAGCACTTGCTGGGTCCACCAAGTTGACCCTACTCAGCTAGCTCAAATTACCCATGAAGGGCAGGGGCTGAGAGGGAGCATGCTGTGGGCTGAACTACACCAAATACCTTTTCCGTGTCTGATTGCTCCAGATAAAGTGAGTTCCTATGTCCACAGGTGTACAAATATTAAAAACTATGCTTGCACTACATGCACTTCTTTTTATGGACTCAATTAAAGGAAGAAGATATCACCCCCACAAGAATGGAAACACGGCTGTGTTTTAAGGCTAATTGCCAGTTTGCAGCACTAAGTTGTCGCTCCCCACCCCCACTTCCTTCCTGCAATATCCCAACCACTGCTAACTCTGCAAATCTGGTGTTCTGTGGTGCAAAATGGCACACAGCTGAACAAGATGGAATTAAAAATGTACCTTTCATTCCTCCCAGTGGCTTTGCCACTTCTGGCAGGACCATTTTCAATCCATCAACATCATAGCGAGAATTAGAACAAGGCTGGCCCATTTCTCCCGAATGAGAAAAGCCATGTTTTTTTCAAGAAAACTGCATTGACTAGGGTAGTTTGAAAACATTCAGGAAGCTTCAGAGATCTCTTGTGGTTCACAGCAACCCATGAATTTCAGCTGGACTTCCTTGAGCTGACACTGTAAAAGTTCTGAACTGAACATCAAACAGACTTCAGGGATGCATATTTCACCCATGCACCTGGAAAAGACTCAAGAGCCTGGGAAGAAAGTTTCCTGGTTACTAGAAAGCCACATGGAGAACAAAGCCTGTTGGTATGGTTCAGCTAAGCCTTCCACCTTCACTCTTTTCACTGCAGGGCAGAAAGAGAAAGAGTAGCTGTCAGAACAACCTTAAATTGCTCCCTGCGATGGATAACCCATATTCTGGTGACCCCCTTGCCCCCCCCCCACCTTAAGGAATTCCAATGGAGTCTCCTTCAGGTAAGGGATGGTGGGAAGGATAGAGCCATTTTACTCTCACTAATGGCCAGACTCAGGAAAGGGGAACTGAGCAGAGAGAAGGAGAGGGGGAGAGAGAGAGAGAGTAGATGGTGGAACCAATCCCAACCACTCTTTCTAATCTCATCCTGTAGCAATCAGATTGCTTGACCTTATTTTACATATGTAACCTGCATCAAAAGAATAAAACCCTCTATGGGCTCTTCCAGATTAGGTACCTGATGTGGAATGAACACACCTCATTCACTCACATTTTGCAGGTGGTCCAGAAGATGTTGTGGGATGTAATCTACTGGGAGCAGTCAAGTACAACATTCCTTGTTTTGCTAGAGTGGACATGCAAGGGAATTTTTGGTCCAGCCAGTCAAAACTTTCTGTTTCTCCTGGCCTGGAGCATCCTTCCTTGCATGTGACTAGTAGTTGGGCATGACCTTCCCAGACCTGGTAAAAGGCCAAGTCACGCTGCTACCTTCCCCCCCCCCACCCAACCTTGCTGTTCATCCTGTCTGCTTCCTGCATCACCCGGACTGTACTTCTGGCTGCCACAGCAGTCTCCCAGGTTATCTCCCATATGGGGAAAACCTGTTTCTACATGTTTGTAATTTTAAGCCTAAAGCCTGCCTTCAGGGATCACACTGTGCTCTGCCTGATCATGAGTAAAATTACTTTTTGTTACTTATGAACAAGACTGTGGTGCCTTTATTCTTTTAGAAGGGATTCAAAAGAGGTCTTACCAGGAATATTAGAACATATCTCAATCTGGACAAGCCAGATTGAATTGCTTGTTGTCTTAAGAAACTCACATGAGTTTGCAACCAGCTTTCTGCTACATAAGAAGAGGAATGCACTCTGCTAAGTGAAGGAACTTGCTAGCGCAAGTTAGGAAGGATATTAATAAACAATATATCCTCTCCTGCCACCCTCAACAGTCCCACAGATGTCACCAACCTTATGTGACCACCCTGTGTTTTCCCACCATTGTTTTATGTTTCTTGCCCCCACCCTGCAGAATATCCAACTTTAAAAGAAAAAGAAAAGGCAGGGCGGGGGGATTGAACAATAGCAGGTGTTCTTTATGGCCACTTCCTGATTTCTACCTGCTTCAATACTTACTCTTTCTAGCACTGCTAATTAAATTGTTCCCCTCCAACATGCAAATAATTCCCATTGCCCAATGTGTGTCTGTGTTCTGTTACTAAAGCTGCAAAGAGGGAAGGCACTGCAGTTTCTTAGGATGGGCAAAATTTAAACTTAAGTCTGAATGTACAAAACAGAAAAGAAAGAAAAGCACGGAGACCACAGAGTGAGAGGGAAAGTCATTCTGCAAAAACCACTTTACTTTCTCTGGCTGGGAGGAGGTGCAATTCCCAGGCAGATATGCGAAGCTTGCTGAAAGGTTTAATTCACCGTTAAGCGGTATACAAATTCTGTCGGTATACAAATTCTGTCCAACCAATTAAATAACTAAACAGGCCTTGTGGGTCTTTCCCTGCTACCTCTTCCTAGAAGAAAAAGAAGAAGAGTTTGGATTTGATATCCCACCTTTCACTCCCCTTCAGGAATCTCAAAGCGGCTGGGACTTCCAGAGGCGGCGCGAACGGCAATGGCGGTCCTCCTCGCGCTGTGAGGAGGGAGCTCTACAGAAACGGGTCATCCGCTACGGCGAAGCAGAGACCCGCATCAGAAACTCACAGGCAGCGAAAGCCTGTGGTCGTGGGACTCGGCGGGCACCAGAAGCGCCCCCCGAAACAAAGAAGAGACCCCGTAAGGGGTGTCGGAACGTGGAAGGGCTGGCGCGGTGCTGTGAGTCGATCGCTCTTTCTGTGGAGTGAAGCCGCATAGCCGCTGTCGGTGAGCGCTGACCTTTTTTCCTGGGAACATTCGACTTGAAAGGCAACAACCCGTGAGTAAAAAAAGACAGAAAGAATTGGGGACTAAAGTATTTAAAATTTGTCTGGAGCCTTTGAAGAGGCGTTAAAAGCAATCAATCTGTGCATCCAAGGGAGCTGCTCTCATGGAGATTTGGGATTTAATTTTTTAAGTGGTTTATTTTTAGCATGGACTGTGTTTTACCTCTTGTCTGGCAGGGCAAAAAGCCCAGAATCAAGTTTAAGATACTAACTGATGCTAAAGAAAGAGGGGGCTTTGCCCTGCCAGACTTAAGGTTGTATTATGAATCAGCAGCGTTTTGCTGGTTGAAAGATTGGCTGCTTCTTGAAAACACTGACGTTTTGGATCTGGAAGGTTTTAACAATGCTTATGTATGGCATGCATATTTGTGGTATGACAAGGTTAAAAGTCATAAGGCTTTCAAGAACCATATTGTCAGGAAAGCACTGTTTAATGTCTGGACAAAATATAAAGACTTATTGGAAAACAAGACCCCAAGATGGTTATCACCAATGGAAGCTAAGGCTCGGAAAAGACTCAATATGGAGGCCAAATAGCCGAAATATTGGGAAATATTAGAAAAAGATGGAGATAATTGGAGGCTGCAGAGTTTGGAGAAGTTAAAAGATAAAGTGCGAGATTGGTTACATTATGCTCAGATTAAAGAGGTTTTTAAGTTGGACAAAAAGATAGGATTCCAGGTGGAAAAATCGAAGTTGGAAACAGAATTGTTAGAACCTAAGACTAAGGTACTTTCAAGAATGTATAACTTGCTGTTAAAATAGAATACACAAGATGAAATGGTCAAATCAGTTATGATAAAATGGGCACAGGACATTGAGTACAATATCATGTTTGCTGACTGGGAAAGGTTATGGACCACCGGTCTGAAGTTCACGGCATGTAATGCCTTGAAAGAAAATATTATGAAAATGATATATAGGTGGTACATGACCCCAGTCAAGCTTGCAAAAATATATCATCTGTTGGACAATAAATGTTGGAAATGTAAAGAAACTGAGGGAACGTTCTTTCACCTCTGGTGGACATGCCCTAGAGTTAAGGCTTTCTGGGAAATGATATATAATGAGTTGAAAAAGGTATTTAGGTATACCTTCCCTAAGAAACCAGAGGCCTTTCTATTGGGCATTGTTGGCCAGAGGGTGTTAAAGAAGGACCGAACATTCTTTTTGTACGCAACAACAGCAGCAAGGATACTTGTCGCCAAGTATTGGAAAACTCAAGATTTGCCCACACTGGAAGAATGGCAGATGCAACTGATAGACTATATGGAACTAGCAGAAATGACTGGCAGAATCCGAGACCTGGGAGAGGAAGCAGTAGAAGAGGACTGGAAGAAATTTAAGGACTATTTACAAAAACATTGCAAACTGTATGAGTGTTAAGAAAGATGCAAGATTGTAAATAACATGGCACCACTAAGCTAGTTGAAAGGAATATGAAGACAAGTGAAATTTAAGATAAGATAAATTTTGGATAAATATTATGTTAAAATTAAGTTTTTAAGGTTTGGATAAAAATATCTAAAATTAGGGACACAATATTGGAGAATTATAAAATAAGAATTGAAACAAGGTGATAAATTGCTGGTTAAAGTTTTATAAACCAGGAACGCAGGAACGAGAGATGTGAGGAAGTCCAAAAAAGTGAAGAAAATATGGCTATTATAAGATGTAAGTGTTTTTTCTTTTTTCCTTTCTGCTGTTATTTTGTTTTTTCTTCTTTACTGTATTAAGAAAATCTTTAATAAATATTTTATATAAAAAAAAGGAATCTCAAAGCGGCTATCTATCTCCTTTCCCTTCCTCCCCCACAACAAACACTCTGTGAGGTGAGTGGGGCTGAGAGACTTCAGAGAAGTGTGACTGGCCCAAGGTCACCCAGCAGCTGCATGTGGAGGAGCAGAGACACGAACCCGGTTCCCCAGATTAGGAGACTACCGCTCTTAACCACTACACCACACTGGCTCTCAAAGGGGTATGAAAGGATGCTGTTTAGCCATGCAGTGACTAGACTCCAGGTACAATAGGGGGTTCCCAGGCCTGGAGGGGCTTTTGTGGCATTTGTAACACAACCTTGCACAAGAGGATTGTGAATTGTGCCCAAAGGAAACGTCAGAAGCTCTTTCCTCACTTGTCTTAAAGATCTTTTGACTTGCCACCATCATTCCAGGGTAAAGCCTCTTACATAGCTCACTAATATAGTCAATTACGGGTGTTATTTATCCTGGACTGAGTCTCAAACAGAAAGGAGGAGAATTTTGTTCACCACTGTTTGAAAGTAATAGATTATCGAACCATCTCTGGTTCATGTGGCAAGTGCTTTGAGGGACCATCACAGCCAATTTTCTAGCTGTAGTTAAAAAACCCTTTACCAGCCAGTGGGGAAAAGAAATTTATAAACTCGCCCACTTACGTATTAAGTCTCATTAAGTGCAAAGGGAGTCTGGTTTAGACATTTAAACATCACTTCTCATTAGTCATTGACCTCCAGTACAAGAAGGTCTTGCCACCTCTCTCAAATGGATGCCCTGGAACTAGAGCCAATTCCCTAATTTCATTTCACTTGGTTTCAGTTTCCCCCCCAGTGCTTCAGAAGTAAAGGGCCTGAGGTGATTTGATGAACCACATCTCAAGTGGGCAAGATAACACAGGGAGAAAAAGTTAAATGAGGCTTTATTTGCTGGTTTATTTCAGAGCATTAGAGTGGCTCGAAGCTATTTCAAATGTTAAGGAGAAACAGTGATTTTGTTTGGTCCACTTACGCTGGACAAAGTGGGATTAGGAATCCCATACAGGCCATCGTGTAATTGCTTATTTATTTATCTATTTATTTCATTTATTTACACTCTCCCTCAAAAAAACCCCTATGATTATTGTTCTTTTCATATATCCAAAACTATACAAACAAACATATCCACTCCCTAACTTGTCTCCCCACCCCACCTTTGGTTAAGACAAAAAGTATCTAGTAACCTTTTTCTCCTTCTCTTCCTTTTGTACTTTTCCATAGATTTCCGTGAATAGTAGGTGATCAAAAGCCACATTCCTTAGATGCAGTGTATGAAATAAAGTCTGGTTTATTATAGCTACTTAATAAATCTACTGAAATTGTTAAAATCAATCCCGGAGCAAGGTTAAAATAATTTCATGTCACTTCTGTGCCTGTCAATTTATTTGCTAATTTATTTATTAAACTTCAGCTCTTCTAAACAAGAAGCCCTTGTCCGAAATGTGTGCGGGACCTAAGTCCTCAGGTGGATATGTAGCAGGCTTGGAGGCATTCTGCAGACACTCAGGTCAATACTAGGAGAAGTCTTATACCAGTTCCATCGCTATCTTTCACATCGTCTGCTATTGGATCCTTTTAACTGGATAGGCCAAGAATTAAATCTGGTACTTTCTGCAAACATAACATGCACTCTACCACTGAGCTGTAGACACCCCACTGATATGGCCACTGATATAGTCCACCTAGTTCAGTATTGTCTATAGTGACTGGCAGAAGCTCTGCAGAAGATCAGGCAGGAGACATTCCCAGCCCTACCTGCAGATGCTGTGAATGGAATATGGGGTCTCCTCTGTCTCTGAGTGTGTGGTCCCTTCCTATAAAGACACTGCTGTTTGTTACTACTGTGCTTTGTCACAAGTTCCGTGTCTTAAAAACCTTGTACTAAGAATTAGGGTCTGGGGGTGAAGGAATAGGTAAGCCAAATGGTTCAGAAGTAAACTAATGAATGCAGAAGTAATATTGCAGGTGTAAAATCTAGCATAGTTCTGGCTAATAACAGTGGTACATTTGGGCAAGATGCCCAATGTTTAAATGGCTTGAATGAACAGTGATGTGATCGTCTATGTTAGTGCAGTCCACATGGACATAATTTTAAGAAAGGCAGAAAATTGCTTTTAAGGGTGTCTTTGTGAGTCAAGTTTGGTATATCATCATGATTTGCATATTTTTATTTCATGTTATTATTGTGTATTGATGTTTGCACAGAAAGTATTATGTCATGTGTTAAATTTGTGTAAAATTTACAAGGGACAGGAACAGACAGAGCATAGCAGACAGGTCGTCTAGGGCCCCTTTTCCTCCCCTTATCCTGATAGAAATGGAGTGGTGCTCAGCAAGGTTTTACTCAGAGCAACCTTGTTGAAATTAATGGACCTAACGTAGTCATGTTCATTAATTTCAATGGGTCTACTCTGCTTTTTTTAAAAAAACAATAACAACTGCCTGCTACCCATGGTTTCATTTTGTCATTTATTAAGAATTTGATGGCCTTCTCTCATTTCAAAGTGACCTTAATAAACTGTTCATTCGATTTAACTAAAAGACTAAAACCACAAGCACTTCTCATTTTCAAAAGAAACCAGATGCACTCTACTTATAATAACAATTTCAACCTTTGACACTGGTCAAATTCTTACCTCTGTCCTACCTCGGGAAAATATGGAGTAAATCCTGTGGTGCTTGTCAATTCCTCTGGCCCCTCAGCTATCCCAGTCTGGAGATGATGCCTTAAACACATTTTTTAAAAACCACCCAAAGCAGACCACCCATCAGAGTTGAGGATGGAGCAATGAATCCACTGCTTTGCTCCTACCCATTTAGGATTGCTTGGCCCTTTAGCATCTCATGTTATTACAGATCCACAGTATTACGTGCTGGTTTCTAAATCTTGCCTTGAAGGTCCATTTGGGATAGATTTTCCTTTCCTTTTCGGGGGGGTTAACTGTGCTTGATATCCCCCCCCTTTTCTTCATTGGTCTTTAACTTCATTTTGAAAAGTGGGACAGTGTCTCCCTCAAGGACTGAAACCCCACAGTGCCTGAATATGCAACAGGCGCCATTGAAACCGTATACAAAAATCCTATTATAGTGGAGGCTGCCTTGTTTTGTTTTGTTCTGCGCTGTGTAACATTTTCACAATTTTGTTTAATTGACGAGCAGCATTTAAACCTCATTTTAATAAACATCTCTGTTCACTTTAAAAAGAGGGAAGAAAGAGCATGAAAATAAGTGGATGGCTAAAATTGTTAGGTTTCTGTTTGTGCCATTGTGCAGTGCTTGGAGTCACAAGACTCTGTTTACATTCCAGATATTCCAGACAGTTGGAAGTCTTATGGGAGACGGATGTTGATATTACTGGTTTCCTGTTCCTTTGTTCCAGTTGCCTCTCTGCTTTCACGGAAAGAGGATGTATGTTTCTTTTCTGTCTGCGTAGTTAGAAATAAAACTCATATTTCTCGTCCTCTTCTGCTGCTTGGACACTGCATAATGAGGGAACGTGCCTGGAGCCTCATCAAAGGCTCACCGTTGGAGGGCTCGACCGGAGGAGTAGCTCGGCCAAATGCAAGTTCCGACAAAAATGACTGGCTTGGTCAATCCTATCTGTTTGACAGCAGCAACCTGGGGAACTGGCTGACGTATTGATAAAATGAGAGATGAGTGGCTGGTGAAATGACTGGTTATTATATTGTTTTCACCCATCTGCAAAGATGGACAAGGAGGGGTTCTGGCAACTTTCACACATGGAAAGGCTTCCATAGGATTAGATGAAGCTGCTTAACACAAAATCAAACCATTGTTCTATTTACTCTTAGTAGCCAAATTAGATGAGACAGTGGAGATCTGTGCTCAGATGTCCCACCTGTTTGCTTGTTTTTAGCTTCTTTCGAAGCAGTCACTGGGTGGGGTGGATTGGATCTGGAGAGTTAACCTTTCCCTTGCACAATTTTCCTAAAATAAATATGTATTCTGCTTCCCCAAGAGTCCATCTCCATTGCACATCTTAGGAGCAAATGACTATGCAACAAGTATCAGGCAGTCCATCTTTTCAGGTTATTACTGTTTGGCTCTCCACCCCGCCCCCTCCATGTTATATGTTCAGATTTAATTAGATTTCTTTTCTCTATCCAAAATGTCATCTTCTTCTTTTTAGGAGGCAATGAACAGGATTTGGGACTTTTTTAAAAAAACACCCAAATAAATAATTTGAGTTTCAATGTCTTTCTGTGCTGGGTCATTGGTTGAACTGAATTTCCACTGACTAACTCATCCCATTGATTCAAATGGAACCTAGGTTCACCTCACTTGGGCTGGATCCCCTCTTTCGTCACCAGTGCAAATGGCTCACCAGGCATTCATTTCTGCTCATTCTTTTCTCAGTGTTCAGCATGAGATGTTCTCTCAGACAGAACATTTCTGTCCAGCTGTACTTCATTTCAAGATGCTGTCATCCTGGCTGGAGGAAGGAAGTCACAGCAGTCATCTGAGGAACATTTCTTAGCCAGCATGAATTCGGCTGCCAGTAATTGGGAAATTTCTGCCCCACCATGCCAGCCTTAGCTGCAGTATGTTTGTATGTGTGTGTATTTTTTGTGTCACCTGAATTACTCTGCTTCGTGAGTTCAGGCAAAGACAGGTGCCATATTTTTTCTGACACACACACAATATGCTATATAACTTACATATCCCATCCTTCAGTAGTCAGTGAGAGTCTCCTTAGGCTGTTTAGTTCTCCATTAAGCATATCCTTGATATATTAAGGGCTAGCACAGGCATAGGCAAACTCCGGCCCTCCAGATGTTTGGGACTACAATTCCCATCATCCCTAGCTAACAGGACCAGTGCTCAGGAATGATGGGAATTGTAGTCACAAACATCTGGAGAGCTGGAATTTGCCTGTGCCTGCACTAGCAGGAAATGGCGGGTGCTGCCTGGGATTTCTTAGAAACAAAAATAATAATAAATGGATAGTATAATTTTAGAGTTTGGGCCCAACATACCAAAAATCAGGTGCAGTCATGCCAAAGTCACATTTCAGTCCAGATCAAATTTTAAACTGTGGACACATTGTATTATTTTGCTCATGGCTGCTGCCATAGGCTTTAATGGGGAAAGAAAGCTTCATAAGTTTCAAAGTGCTGCTCAGATTTTCACCAAACTAATGAAATAACGCCTTAATAAAAAAGCTTGAATAAAGTACACCAGTAGTTTTCACCAACTGGAAAGGCATATATGATGTGTATGTACTGTACAAAAATCACTAGTTACTATTATTCAATAGGGACACAGGTGGCGCTGTGGTCTAAACCACAGAGCTTAGGGCTTGTCAATCAGAAGGTCAGCGGTTCGAATCCCCACGATGGGGTGAGCTCTCATTGTTCGGTCCCAGCTCCTGCCAACCTAGCAGTTCGAAAGCACACCAAAAAGTGCAAGTAGATAAATAGGTAGGAAGGTAAACGGCGTTTCCGTGCACAGCTCTGGTTTGCCAGTCATGCTGACCACATGACTCGGAAGCTGTCTAAGACAAACGCCGGCTCCCTCAGCCAGTAAAGCGAGATGAGCACTGCAACCCCAGAGTCGTCTGTGACTGGACTTAACAGTCAGGGGTCCCTTTACCTTTACCTTTCTTATTCTATATTTGCTGCCAGGGAGGAAAGAGGGGCTTCTGAGATTTTATGCCTCAGGTGCCTTTGATGCTGTAGAGTAGACCTTCACTTTGTAGGGTGGAGGATGCTAGTTGTTGCTCAGTCTCAGACAGCAAAAATATTTTGGGCCAGCCCTGATAACAGGCTTTACATGGTAGTATTTCTCTCTGTCTCTACCCCTCTCCCAAAATGCAGGTGGCTTTTAATAGACTCATTTGTCTTCCTCAAGTATGGCCAATGTAACCTGAAACCGTTCTTGTAATTTGTCTTGTTTCATCACAAGATTTAACAAGAGTTTTGCTCTAAATGCGTTGCCAGAAGCATTCCCTACAAAACTGGGTCTTAACAAGGTTCTCTCCTAAGTGCTTGTTAAAATGTAACAGGTGCTGTCCAGAGTGCTGATATCTTCTGCAACTCAAACCTAGTGTACGAATGACTGCCCCAAACCAGAATTGCTTCTCACATTACTATGAATAGTTCATAGGGCTTTGTAACTGTTTCAGTTCCTTGGCCAAAACATTCTCAGCCACGACTAGAGGCATGACATACCCACATATGTGAGGCACTTCTCATATAAGACACTCATTTCCACAGTTTTTTCCCCTATGTATGGGATTTCCTGGAGAAATGTGGTCTTGAACCAGGGTGTAATTCAGAACCAAATGTTATTAGACTAGAACTTGTACCAGTATCAGTTCTTTAGCTGATGAATCTTGAAAGCAGCATGTTGCTGTTTTGGATTGGGGTCAAATGATGCACACACACAAATTTCACATTTTCTGAGTGGCAATAAAATCACCAGGACAAAAATGAATAGGTTCTTTAACCTGAGAGCTCTGGGCTCTTCTCAGCTGAGCAACCTATCCTGCTCTACTGTGGGGCTTCAGGTTCACTGGGAAAGTGGAGGCAATGAAAAGGACAGGCCTGGGCAAAGGTCAAGGCATGTCTCCAAAAGCTCTGCTGGTCAAGGTTTGGAAGATGTTTCCCCAGCTAAGAGATGGGGACCAACTGAAACCTAACCTAGGATGGCAAGGTCTGTGCAGCAGTTGGCCCTCTCTCTTTAAGGAGATGGCTGACTTAATGGGTCCTTGTCCACCTCTACAGGAGCTAATTTTTACACTGTGGAGGGGATCAGGAGGGCTCATCCACATCCTGGATGTAGGTAAAGATATTTCTAGATATCCTTTTATCAAAGTGTGCAGCGTTGTGATTCAGGCGCTATGACTCAGTCCCAAGCCCCTGTTTATGCAGCTTTGGGCTGGTGACCCAACTCTACCACCCGGCAGAGTGTTACTGATTAACTCCTAACGAAAAGTAACACTAATAGATGAGGTGACTCATGGGCATCTAGGCTGTTGATCTGGCCATGGTGTGTTGTTATTGCTGTTGAAAGGAACTTCAATGAAGGTTCATTTCTTGCTCTTGCTCACTTCCTCAGCAGAAAAAAACACAACAGGCACCAAATGGATGTAGATAACTATTTAATATATGGTAAATCACGCATCTCCCCTTAGATGCCTCCTGCTACACAGGATGATATAGATGTCCCAGCTACTTATGGTCATGTGGTTCTCTCTATGGGGTTCACTGTCTAGATCACTGAATTCTCATTTATAACATGACAAAAGCCCTGCTCACTGAATTTTATGGCCTGATCGTAAAGCTATTGTAACTCCACAGATTTCAGTAGTGGTTAACAAACTACAGAGGGACTACCGTGTCATTTAGGCATAAGGTTCCCTGTTGTTGTTTTTTAAAGTTCCCATCTTTTGTAAGCATCTGAATCACATCAGCGCACTGCACAACATGCATGACCTAGTCAGTCATAAACAATTCATTCAGAAGATGCATTGACTCACTCATTAACTGGATTAATCCTACACCGATGACTCCTATTCATGTGTAAGTTGTATTTTAAGTTGTATAAACTTATAGATGTGGGGAAGGAACTCTGGAAATGACAAATCTGGAAAATCACTAACAGAAGGAAACTTTATGGCTGGAAGCCCCACAGAACATGCCTTTTATTGCATTCTGTAAAGTTTTTTGATGGGTTGGTTTGATTTTTATCCCACCCTGCCAAGGGCAGGAAACACAAAACTGATAAAACAAAACAATTAAAAACAAAATCAAAACAAATTGAAACCTTTTTAAAAAAATGAAAAAATCTGAAAACATTTTAAAAGACCACATCATCGCACAGCTAATAATTTCAAGGTTGCCTGGGTAAACAGGAATGTTTTGAGATTCCTCCTGAAATTTAATAATGAGGGAGATAGATACATCTAACCAAGGGAAAGCATTTCACAAACTGGGAGGGATTTTTGCGTGCGCGCACACGCACATGCCTGCAGGTATGCCCTGTCCCTTTCCCTCCTGCCCATCTGCATGAAATTAGGCTGAGGGCCACAGATTGCCCTCAGTGTTGTTCAATGGATAGAGCATCATGCTTGCATCTGTAGGTTGTCTCCAGTGTGCTGTGGTCTAAACCAGTGTTTCCCAACCTTGTGCCTCCAGCTGTTCTTGGACTACAATTCCCATCATCCCTTGCCACTGGTCTTGCTAGTCAGGGATGATGGGAGTTGTAGTTCAAAAACAGCTGGAGGCACAAGGTTGGGAAACACTGGTCTAAACCACAGAGCCTAGGGCTTGCTGATCAGAAGGTTGGTGGTTCGAATCCCCACGACAGGGTGAGCTCCCGTTGTTCAGTCCCAGCTCCTGCCAACCTAGCAGTTCAAAATCACACCAGTGCAAGTACCTACTGCTGTGGTGGGAAGGTAAACAGAATTTCCGTGCGCTCTGGTTTCCATCACGGTGTTCCATTGCACCAGAAGCAGTTTAGTCATGCTGGCCACATGAACTGGAAAGCTGACTGGACAAAAGCCGGCTCCCTTGGCCTGAAAGCGAGATGAGCGCCATAATCCCATAGTTGCCTTTGACTGGACTTAACCATCCAAGGGTCCTTTACCTTACATTTTTTACCTATTCAGAGAAGACCCATTGAAGTTAATTGGCATTATGAACTTGGGTTTATCAATTTCAATGGGTGTACTTTATGCAGAAATGAGTTGGATACAACCCTGTATTTATACCCCAGCTGTGCCTTGGAAACATTTTGGCATCTCACAGCCTCAGTTTTCCATCTGTAAAACAGGCATAGGGTTATTGTATGAGTGAATGTTATGGGCTACAAAGCATTTCGCATATTCAATATATTATATAATTTAATGAAATAATACAATACCCTCACACCTTCAAAACCAATTTTTATACTGAATGGGCCTTGGAGTGTTTGTCTCTTATTTTTTACTGCAGACACATGGCAACTGAGGGAGAAGGGGACTGGAGGTGGGGAGAAAGCAACTATCTCTTCATTTCTGCAAATTTCTAAATTGAGAAGAGCTTCAAGTGGAGCAAAAGATATTAGTTTCCTCCTCTTTCCAAAAGGATGAAACAAAACTGTGTTCCGTCCTGTGACATCACCCAGGAGGTGATGATTTGGTGAGCAAGAAGTAGCATGGAGTTTGTTAACAGAAATCAGTCACTGTCTTGAGCTGCGTCTGCCAAATCTTTCCCCAGGCTTATGATCCTTCAAGTTCCAGGGGGAAAATGTCAACTTCTCTTTCATTGGTGTTAGCCAGAAAAGCCATCCACTGTTTCAGGTGGAGTGGAATATTTCACAACATCCAAGCCATTTTCTCTAGGGTTAGGGTTCTCCCCCCAGCCCTTTGGGGACATTTTCTGATTCAGAATTTTCTGATTCTATTATCCATGCACTGGTCCCTTGTGCCAAGTGTTGAAAGGGACCCCAAGTCCAATCCCCTGCGATGCAGGAATCAAACGTGACCAATTGCCAGCCAACCTCTGCTTAACCACCCCCCCCCCCCCCATTCCACTGTTTAACAAGCCTGCTCACCCCTTTGCATGTGGCAGCATTGCGGGACGGAGGAGGCTTCACTGGGGTCCCAACATGGGAATTCAAATTGCTGTGCCCTTCCTGATAGGTGGAGGGGGCATGAACCCCTTCTGCCTATCAGGAACCGAATCCTAGCCTGCACCCTGCTTTGGCAAATGGGGCTGCAGGCTGGGACTTGGGCTGTGCCGGGGGCAGCACCGATGGAGCCAACGGTGGGCTTTCTTTGGATCCGCCCCATGCCCATTTAAGCAGCCAGCACCTGGGGTTCAGCCTGTTTGCTCCGGGTTTCCTCACCCACCCACCCTTGGTTTAAGCTGATAGTCAATGACTTTGCTGCGGCTACAGTGGTTGCTGTCCTTCAAGGGGCCGGGTAGGTATTTGTCCACTGGGCTAATTGGCACTGACCTGGTGGTTTTGCCTACCTCATAGCAATCGTCACAACTGGTTGGGCATTGGGGCAATCTTTTTTTTAGATGGAGGGGTGGTTGCAGTCTCCGCCTGCCCCTCCAAACACTAGGGTATCCTGTTAACAGGATCTGGGGGGAGTGGCCATGTCTGCATGCCCGGGGGGGGGCAGGGCCAAAGGCACTCCTCCAGACAGCTATCCCTGCAGGGGTCACCCTATTGGATGTAAGTCTTAGGAACCCCCGCCTGGATTGACAGCGCGTCACTTCTGTCAGGCGGGCCGGAAGTATTTCGATTGCCCCATGCCCAAGCCAAACCTCTTTCATCTGTATTCAATAAAGTTGTGGCCTGTTTTGACCAAAAACCAGTCTTATTGTTCTCTTATTACAGTGGTACCTTGGATTACAATCACCTCAGGTTACAAACGCTTCGGGTTACAGACTCCGCTAACCCAGAAGTTCTACCTTGTGTTAAGAACTTTACCTCAGGATGAGAACAGAAATCGTGCGGCGGTTGCGTGGCGGCAGCGGGAGGCCACATTAGCTAAAGTGGTACCCCAGGTTAAGAACGGTTTCAGGTGAAGAACGGACCTCCAGAACGAATTAAGTTCATAACCGGAGGTACCACTGTATACATGTTGGGGTATGCAAAGTCCAATGCCTGGTCCTGCAATCACTAATCAACAAGCAATTGACCCCTCACCTCCAATCTGCTACACCAAAGGAGGTTTGGATGTGGCAGAGGCATCCCTCCACCTGGCTCTCCTTGGTTCCACTGCTATTTCTTTCTCTTTTTTAAAATTGGTAAAAGGAGAAACATTTGTACGCTCTGAGGAGAAGCCAGAGTATAAATTGGTGAACTGTATGAATTAATTTACAGTGTGTGGGATGGGTTTTAATAGGTAGAAGACGATATATGTATTAAATGCAATTTGTCCCTCCAGAAGCCCACATGTGTGGGTTGAGCAGAGTTTCAAAATCTCATCCTTGGCAGCAAAATTAAAAGTATAGGAATTGAGATGTAAAGCCTTACTTTGAGCAGCTCCAGCTATAAAGTAAGCTAGCTCCTCTTTCTTACCCCACTTAACAAAGAATCAGGCAACAACATGAGAATTAAGTTTTAAAATAATGTCTGCATCCAATGCTAGTCAAAGGAAGGGGGGGAGAGGAACAGGAAGTACTATATGCACCAAATACAGGAAGTGACATCACACAGAGTCCTCTCCACCAATTGATTTCTTTGGTCTAGGTATCTGCCTATCAGCAATACAGCACTGTGGACTTAGGCCCTTCTCATGCTAACTAGCAAGAATATGTTAGGTTTGGCTGCTAGTCTCCCACACAATGTTGGCAAATTAAAAACACTGCTGAGAATTACAGCTGTGCCAAGCGCCCGCTCCAAAACGAGCCCATAGCTGAAGAAGGAAAACCTTTGACATGCCCTGCTCATATTTGTCAGACTGGTATTTGGGGTGCTGTTGTGAGAAAGGAACCTAAACTAAGGAACCTAAACTAAATAAATGCAACCAGGCATTGGCTTCTGATAAATGCAAACTCTTCTATCAAACTGAGTGAGTCATTATTTCAAAAGTATAGGCATTTTATTTCAAAAGTATAGGCATTTTTCCTCCTCTGGCTAGGCTATACTTTTTCCTGAAGTATAAATTTGCCTGTGCATTGAGTGACAACAGTACTTGGCTTTCAGCATCATCAATTGCCTGCAAGTTCTACCATTCCTTCCCCTTGTGCAGAAGGTCACATGTTCACCTAATCACTAGCATGCTTGAAAACACATCAGACGATCAGTTATTTACCCGAAAAGCACTTAGACCTCCATAGTGAATGGTACAATTCCAGCCTATTCCAAGACTTCAGTCTTAGTTAAAATTAAGATAGGACACAGCAGCTAAATAGGATACAGGAGTTGGCTTCAGCTATTTCATAAGCATGAGTTTGTCAATGAATTGACTTTTCAATAGATTTCTAACTTGAGTTAGAATGAATTGCAAGAAAGCTGGGACAGAGTGGAGACTTGTCCAAAATACCCCTTACACTAAAGTCTCCAATGTTAGCATATCAGAGGAACTGTTGGTTTTAAAGATTTTGCCTGGCATCTGTCTCATATGAAAATGAAGTGCCAAAGCCATTGAATTATCACCCCGGCAATAAAGGTATAGATCAGCTCACACAGAACAAGGAATATCAGAGACCCCATCTGATGTCTCCATCAAAAAGTGGATTGGAGAATGATCTAGGATCTTCCCAAGCACAGGAACATTAGCTCAAAAAACACACAACTATGTTATATTTTTCAGGATCAAGGCAAACCTAATAAGGACGATGGTTTGGGCCCAAACAATAGTCATCTAGGTTTTAACCTAGCCATAGTCAAGCCCATCAGAATGACTTCAAAAACAAATGAACAAATAAAAATAGAATAGAATCAAATCTGAGTTAGCCTAAGACAGTTTGCTATTTTGGCACTGTTTGCTATTTTGACACCTGAAGCAGCAAACCCCACAAATTCATTTTCCCCCTCCCCGGCAGTAACGGCCCTGCCAATGCTAATAAATAAAACTATCAATAAATTTGCTGACCTTTTATGACACTCTGCATCAGCCGCTTAAGATGATTGCATCACTCTGCCTAATTAAGTTGATTAAAATGGACTGATACTTTCATAAGAGAAAAATGGCTGGGTTTCTTCTCCCTAAGGCTGAAAACACCGGGAGATCCCTCCCAGGTGGCAAATGCTGCTGGAGTTGCAGTTATCTTGGCTAGATTTTTGGAAAGGTACTTATTGCACTTATAGCCTCCTGTTTCCATCGAGGAGCTCTGTGCGGCTCTGTGTGGTTCCTGAGTAACCACCCGTGCCCTTGGCTTTATGGAAAGAATTGAGTGCTGTGTTCAGACCATTCTCTGAGCTGGCAGGGGAGGTGTATGTGACAATAGTGGGAGTGGGCTGGTCATTTAAATAGCAGTAGGGAAAACCCACCAGCCTCTGGACTGGGCTTGTTGAATCAAACCATGGGTAGGCAAGCTAAGGCCCAGGGGCTGGATTTGGCCCAATCACCTTATTAATCCGGCCCGCGGACGGTCCAGGAATCAGTGTGTTTTTACATGAGTAGAATGTGTCCTTTTATTACATCTCTGGGTTATTTGTGGGGCATAGGAATTCGTTCATTATTATTATTTTTTCCAAAATATAGTCCGCCCCCCCAAGGTCTGAGGGACAGTGGACTGGCCCCCTGATGAAAAAGTTTGCTGACCCCTGATTATCAAACTATTCCCAGACAAAAATAATATTGAAAAATATATAGCCCAATTTATCCCAAACCGAAATCCAAGTAAAAGCAGATTTACCTGAAGTTTTATTGGTGTCACTGGGAACATAATAGCGTCTGATCATGTCCCCCACTCACCTTGGTGAGCCTCCAACCACCACATCTACCAACTTAGGCAGCCGGCGGCTTACCTGGCTTGCTCTTCCAGGGGTGACAGTGGAATGTAAAAAGAGAAATGGGGACTCACTCTTGCTGCCTGGCATGCAGAGACAGCTATAACAGTGCTGAGAAATGAAATTTTCCGGCTTCCGGAGGCGGCGCGAAACAGCAATGGCGGTCCTCTTCGCGCTCTGAAGAGGGGCTCCGCAGGAAAGGGTCGTTCGCTGCGGCATAGCGGCGACCCATCCAGAAAAACCACGAGCAGAACGAGCTCGTGGCCGTGGGACTCGGCGGGCGCCAGAAGCCCCCCCAGAAACGAAGAAGGGACCTCGTAAGCGGCTCTGGAACGTGAAAGGGGGAGCGGCGCTGTGAGTTCATCGCTCTTTCTGCAGGAAGCAAAGCCGCGCGGCTGCTGCTGATGAGCGCCGACCTTTCTTCTTGGAACATTAGATCTGCAACTACAACCCGTGAGTAAGGGGACCTAAAATTAGCGGGACTAAAATACTTTAATTTGGCTGAAAACGGGAGATGTAACCAGGAAGTCCGTCTCCCCACCGTGCTTAAGAGATCAAAGTAAAGTTTTAAAAAGCGGGAAGCGCTGTGAAAGAACTGTAAAGTTTGGATTTCGTCCAGATGTTAAAACTATCGGCTGAGACTAAAGGAGTTAATTGTGGAGTTTTTATGCTGATTTTCTGACTGGACTTTGCTTCTTCCTTTGGGATCTATAAGTAACAGAAGAAGTCAATCTGAGGTCTGCCAGTGTAAAGAAGAACTGTCAAACTGCTAAATTGTGGATACTATTCTTAATGTTGAAAGTGTTACATATTAAGGCTACAATATCGAAGATATAGAGAAACTGTTTCTTGCACCACTTCTGAGACATTGTTTTAAGTTGGGAAAAGCTCAATGCTAAAAAGAAACTAAAAGACTGCTTGGAACCTCAGTTGTTTCACTTTGGATTGTTGTCCTTTGTGGATTGTTGGGCTTGCAAAGAAGGAAAATTTCTTTCCTTTGGTTGAACTTTATTACTCCCCCTAGAGGATTTCGGATTTATAATTCCTTGGGAACTACATTTTGTTTTGACTCTCTGTTGCCTGGTTGTTTACATTCTGGAACTGTCTCTCTCATGGGAACACTTACAGTCTGACCTTGATATACAGAAGGGATTGGAATGAGCGAGGCAGCGAAAACAAGGTTGGCTAAAACAAAGGCAAAACATTTGGTACAAACAACTTTGACTTCCCAACCACGCAGATCATCGGTCCCAACTGTTCTAGAAACACCAAAAGAGGTAGATGAGCTGACACCTACAGGGGATATGGCTTCAGGAGGGTCTGAAAAAGTTTTGAATCAGATTTTAGAACAACTGGCAATTCTAAATAAAAAGGCGGATGAACACTCGACTAAAATTGATCAAGCCACATCCTCAATAAATAAATTGTCTGACCAGGTGGCACAACATACACAAGCAATTGGGAACCTTCAAGAAGCAACAGTAGAGAACCACAAACTGGCTGAGGAAGCCAAACAAAAAGCAGAGAAAGCCAACTTGAAAGTTGAGGCATTAAAGGTGGAGGTGAAGCCGTTACACAAACAGATAAATGACCAGCAGGCCTACTGGTCGATGACTGAACTGAAAAATAGGGAAAGCAATTTGAGACTTAGAGCTATTCCAGAACTAGAACAGGAGGACTTGATCGGCTACTTGACATCAGAAATTTCAAAGTTCTGGGGTATTGAAGAGGATAAAGATTTTAAAATTATGACTGCTTTCAGATTGGGAAAGCAGTCCCCCACTCACCTTGGTGAGCCTCCAACCACCACATCTACCAACTTAGGCAGCCGGCGGCTTACCTGGCTTGCTTTTCCAGGGGTGACAGTGGAATGTAAAAAGAGAAATGGGGACTCACTCTTGCTGCCTGGCATGCAGAGACAGCTATAACAGTGCTGAGAAATGAAATTTTCCCAGTGCTACAGTCAGAGGGCAACTTCTGGGGAGATTATATTTTGCAGTGCTCCTGGCAACTGGCTTGAAACCATTGCTGCACAACAACCACCATAGGGCGAAGAGGGGAAACTGGGGTAGAATTTAAACTTTCTTCCAGCCTGCTGCTACTGCTGCCATTCAGAAGGGAGGGAGGTTCTTAATTTGCCCCAATGGGCAAAGGTGTAGTGGCCAAATAAATAAAAACCTGAGAGGCTAAAATCTGGAAAGCTTGGTTTTAAATACATCAGCAGAAGATCAGTGAGTGCATTCCAGCTTATGAAAGCTATGAGCATAATAGTATCAAAGAGAAAACAACAGCACATTATACGTGAACGAATCTGGGGGGGTGGGGAAAGCAAGGAACCATATCTTCAAACAGCGATTATGTGGAAGAGCAAAATAGAACATGAATATGAAGCTCAACTATTAAACTTTACTCAGAGGAACAATATGCAAATTAACATTTACGAACAATAAGTATGGCATGCAAAACCAATAATAATGTTAAACTATTATACAGATTTGCTTTTATTGCCTCCCTAAATCTTCCCCCAGTCCAGAGAATATTAAGAGAAGAGGAAAGAAAGAATATGTTAGCTCTCTATCCAGGAATGGATTAAAAGGAATCAGATTCTGTGGGAGGCATTGAAAGATCAATGCAAGAGTCTATGTGTAGGATCCAGAGGTTGAAAAAATAATTTGGCGTGGTATAAATTTCATCTGGGAACAAGCGAAAATCAAAATATATTCAGTGTTGCTTTGGGGCCAAAGCCCCAGTCCTAAGCAACTGACTTAGAGAAGACTGGTTTCAAACAGCTTCAAATCTGAAGGGACAGTTTCACACATCTCTTCTTTCAAAAAGAAGGAAAATTACAAACTGGGTTACAAAGGCCCTGGAACAAGCAGAAATATGTTAGGAAAATGTGGAGCTAAGCAGAGTCTAGCTAAGCTAGAGGTTGGAGCAACTGGCCCCCTCCAGCTTCTACATTGTGATTTGAATATATCAAATTATGTTTTTGTGCAACTGATATATGGATGTTTTAGGGCTGCCATATTTAGAAGAGCAAAAAACGAGGACACATTTGCCAACTTCTACTTTTAACTATGGATCGCTATGATGACTCTACCCGTGAAAAAGAGGACGTGTCCTGGAAAAAGAGAACATATGGCAACCCTACTATTGCTGCTGGCCATCACAAAGGCATCATTGTGTCATGCAGTGGAAGATACGTTTTAAAATTAATAAATCAATCAGTGCTTTGCATACACCAGGGCTGAGCCCAGGCATTCAAAATACGTCTGCAAGCATTAAGAAGACATACTGTATTTCCTTTACCCATCAAAAGCAGCAATGGCGGAGAGTGTTGGAGAGTTACAGCACAACCTTCATCATATTCACTCAGAAGCAAATCCTACTGTGTTCAGTGGGGCTTGGTTGTTTGCAAGTGTGCGTAGGACTGCAGCCATAGCATCCTCCCGCAGTCTATTCATGGGGAAAACATGACAACTCTGATTCGAGGCTCTCACACAATCATTAATCCTTCCCGTCTTCGAAATGAGAAAAGCAGTGACATGGTGCTGAAAACAAAATGCCGAGAATTGTAAAACAGACATTCCTCTTTAAACATATCCCCCCACAAACCCCTCTTCATGCTGAGACTGTGGTTCAGCAATTTTGAAAAGAAAACAAAGTGCAAATGTTTAAAAGTTATAAAATCATTTGTTATATACACCAGCAGTGTAACTGTACTATTGCAAAATAAAACAGTCCCAAAGACATTGGATTGTTACACTTGAAGAACTGAGTGTAGCCTACACAAAATTATATGCTGTCAAGAAGTGGTCTTGAATATCATCTTTCTTTTTTATGAATATTTCTCTGGGTTTTTCCTCTGGGGGTTTTAAACACACACACTGCATTGTGCTGAAGATGGGAGGGAGGGATCTGTGGATTCTGTGTCAGCTCCTAGTGCCTCACACAGAGTTCTCTAGAAGACAGTAGCAAAAATTAGCCTAGTCTCTCAATGCAACCTTATGACAAAAAATCCAATCCTGGACATGGAAACCCACAAAATGTTTTGTTCCATATCAGATACACCTTCAAAGGCAAGGTGCTTGAAAGCTCGAAAATCTAAACAACTAGTCATTAGTCAAATGGAAGGCACCGCCATAATTTATCTCCCCATATTCAGTCAGACCTGCACACAAAAGATACCCACAACTCGACAATTCTATGATTCTATGAACAGAAAAGTTAAGAAAGATATTGATGGTGCATCATAAAGGACGTGTTATTCACACAAATATCACTTTATAGTTTTTCTGATCTGTAGTTAGAGAAGTGTTGCAATGCTCCTGGGGGTATGAATGAGTAAATTAGACAAAGACAAGAGTCATATAGCTTGAAAGGGGTGGGCGGGGGAATCCATTAATGCCTGCCGTCCTATAACAACTTTGCATTTAACTATTATGTTATTCTCTAAGATGAATGCCTTTTAAAGAACTTAGCTTATTGTTCCAGGAACAAAGATGTACATTTGCAGCTGAGATGAATTTATAATGACACCCTCATAGAATCATAGATTTGGAAGGGACCCCAAGTGTAACGTGAAGTCATTGGTTCAGGTCGCAGCCTCCGGAGCAGGAGAAAACAAGCTTGCTCCATCTTCTATGTGACAGCCCTTTAGATATTTGAAGATGGCTATCATATCTCCTCTCAGTTTCATCTTTCCCAGGCTAAACATACTCTGCTTCCTCAAGCCCTTTTAATTTCCAAGTGGGCTTGTTTGCTAATTGTATATTTTTTTTAATATTACAGAATTGTTTTATATATGTTTTTATTGCTTTGAGGCCTTTCATAGGAAGTGATTCATAAATGGAAGCAAATGCCATATTTTTCCATGTATAAGACGCCCCCATGTATAAGACGCCCCCTACTTTGGGAGACTCCAATTTAAGAAAATGAAGCATATGCACTATCCGATTTCTAAGCTTATATTAGAGTAAAAAAAACACCTAGTCTTATACACAGAAAAGTATGGTAAGTAAGTAGATAAATAAATAGGCATCCATTTCAGCAGGGGTAAATGATGAGACTCGTCTAGGAATGCAGAAGATCCCCAGTGGAGCTCTGTCTTCTTTTCATTGTACAAATGGACAATAAGTATGTGGCAGGGTGTCTGGTACTAACTGGAATGAATCTGCTGGAGCTATGGATGAACCTCAGTGGTGTATCTCTCATAATGCTCTGGTGCATGCACCGAATCCATCTTTTAAATTAATTGTGTTTTGTAAGCATGTCTTAATTAATGCAGGAATTAATATTTGTTAACAACAAGAAGAAGAAAAACGCAGCTTCCAACCATTTATTTAATTAACTGTCGCTGGCGTATTTTACACAGTGGATGTGGTTGGTAAAATAGGTCTAATTTTGTGACATTCTTCGCCAGCCTGTTTCAGTGACAAAGTACATAATTCAATTATAGTTAACCGGAGGGGGTAATGAAGTGTATAATAAATATTATTCCTTCATTAACGCCTTTGCATTTAATTTAGATAAGTGACATTCTTTGCAAATAGAAAAACACGCACCAGCAGTTTTCCCAGCCTGGTGTTTCATAGGATATCTTCTTTCCCATGGCACCCTTGAAAGAACATCTCCCAGATTCCAAACTAGTCCTGCCATTGAACAAGAGTGCCAGGAACAAAACAATATTTATCTGATACACGTGTCAATGTGATCGTGTGTTGATTGCTTATTAATGTGAGGACAAAAGTACTATTTGCTAATCTGATACATTTGCAGCGCAAGTGATTGGTTGTTTTTGTTGCCGTGCTTAGTACAGTGGTACCTCTGGTTATGAACGCTTCAGGTTATGAGCTCCGCTAGCCCGGAAGTAGCTGCTCCTAGTTGTGAACTTTGCCCCAGGAGGCGAAAGGAAATTGTGCGACAGAGGCGCGTGCGCAGCGGGAAGCCCCATTAGCAAAAGTGCGCCTCAGGATAAGAACGGTTTCAGCTTAAGAACGGACCTCCGGAACGAATTAAGTTTGTAACCAGAGGTACCACTGTATGTCAAAAAAGATTTCACTAATTAGAAGTTAAATTTTGTGCCACTTCAACAACTCAGGGAGCTGTCTAGCCATCTCACTCTGAGGGCGCTTATGATGCATATGTTGTTGAGTGGCATATAAATGTCTTTTTTAAATGAAAGACAAAATGCAGGGCAAGTCTAGGATGTGGACAAGTCTCATACTTTGCAGTCATCTATTTTAAGAACTATCACAGGACAGTCCTCTATTAGAAGCAGGGGCTTACCTAGGGGTTGGCACCCCCGCTCTGGCTCAGAAGAAGAAGAGTTTGGATTTGATATCCCGCTTTATCACTATCCGAAGGAGTCTCAAAGCGGCTAACAATCTCCTTTCCCTTCCTCCCCCACAACAAACACTCTGTGAGGTGAGTGGGGCTGAGAGACTTCAGAGAAGTGTGACTAGCCCAAGGTCACCCAGCAGCTGCATGTGGAGGAGCGGAGACGCGAACCCGGTTCACCAGATTACGAGACTACCACTTTTAACCACTACACCACACTGGCTCTCAGGGTGACTAGGAGCCCAGCCACCCATCTGTGAGCTCCTTGAGCCTCTCCTCTTCTGCTCAGGGGTGGGCAAAGGGACAGGGGACGCCAATACAGCTCCTTGCCAAGGGTTCAAGGCAGCCCAGGTACACCTCTGACTAGAAGACATCTTCTATTGCCAGACCTAGTCTCTTTTAAAGATAAACATACAATAGCAAGGAAGATAAGACCCCTTGAAGTTTCCCGCCAACAGTCAGCCCCTGGTAACGTCAAGCTGAGCAAAAACACAGATCGCCTGATCAGTTTTCCCCACTATGGTGAGGGATATTTCTATTTAAGTTAGAGTAACTATTTCTAATTTTGCATATGAATTTCCAGATGCAAGTCTTATATTGTTGTGGAATTGGTCACCCTAAGCGGCATCAAAAAGCCATGAAGGGAGCTGCCCAATCTTCCTGGACAGGAAGTTCCACAACATGGGTGCTACCAAGGCCTTCCCTTTGTGCCTTCCTGCCAGCCATACATCTGGTGGTGATGGGACACTCAGGCAGGCCTCTCCTATGCAGATGAGCAGGCTCACATTGGAAGAAGCAGTGTTCTTAAGTACAGCCCGGTTCCAAGCCATTTAGGCCTTTAAAGACAATAGCTCTTCAACATAAAGCCATCCTGCGGTTGTATCAATGGACTATGCATGATTGAAAACCTGCTTCTATGCAAAGGAAACAATTCCTAGCTGTAATATATGCATTTCATTATTATTTTCAAGTGCGCACGTCCATTTGGAATTATTTGACATTTCTTCTTGCTTTTCATCTTCAAAATATTTAGTAAAAACGAACACCTTACATATAATCAATAAGGGTCATTGGCGTGTTAATGAGTAGTGTCTGGGAGCATGGTAATGATGTAAAAGAGGCAAAGAGGTCATCTAGACATCAGAGAACCTGCAGATGGTCTCTTTCTCTCCATTCCCTGTGTGCTCTTTTGCTCCTACCATTTTCTCTTTCATTCGATGAGAGCCTGCATTCCTTTCTTTGATTTCTGCGTCTTACCTTTGATAATAGTCTTCTCCATTTGCAATGGAAATGCAGCGCAGGCAAAGAATTTCTATTTGGAGGCAGATGGGTAGCGAGTCCCGCATCTAATAGGGCTCATATAAACGCGACATGCAAGGGGCAGCCTTTGTCTTGGAACAGAAAACAAAGAAGCAGTTAATTGTTACCGGCGATAATTTCTAGGAAGTCACTGCTTCACTCTGAAAAGATTATTTAGCACAGAAGAATAAAAAACAGTACTATCAACTTTTTTAAAAAAAACACTAACAAACACAACCGTCCTGCATTATCTTTATTAAAGGGGAACAATTTACTTTTAAAAATTCTTACGACATCTATGTACATAGCATGAAAGATGGCAGGATCCCCAAGGATGTGCTTCATAAGGAGCTGGTCTAAGGCATCAGGCCTGTTGGCAGACCAGCTCTGTGTTACAAAGATGTCTGCAAAGTGACATGGAGGCTGGCAACATTAATTCTGCCAAGTGGGAATCCCTTGCAGATGACCACAGTGCCTGCACACAGACAGTCAGGCCATGTATCCATAGCAGTGACAAGATGAGGAATGATCACTGGGAGGAACACAGAGAGAAGAAATGCCATGGGGCATCTGCACCAGTGAAACTGGTTGCCTTCCTCTGCCCCAGCTGCAACAAAACGTGTCTCTCTCATATTGGTCTCTACAGCCACAGCAGGCACTGCGACTCTCCAACGGCTCGATTTTACCCCTGAAGACGCATTCTTCCGTTTTCTCTTGAGACAGACAGATGCCAACAGCAATTTATTTTATTTATTTATTGAAAATATTCTATCCTGCTTTTCACTATGTAGGTCTCAAAGCAGCTTTCAACAGCTAAATGAACAACACACAAAGTTTAAAACATGAATTAAACCTCTGAAATGTAAAACCTAAAGAATTTAGAATCCATTTTTTAAAAAAATTGAAGAAAAGAAAACACCTGAGAAGCCTCCAAAGTGCAAAAGCTTTCTGAAATAAAGCAGCTTTTACTAGGCATCTGAAACTCAGTCGGGACAGTGCTTATTTAACTTCTTGTGGGAGGAAGTTCCATAGAGTTGGGTCTACAGCAATGTATTTTCCCAGATATCTAAGAGGCTGTGTAGTCCACATTAGATTTCTACTGAAAACTTGCAAGCAGGTCATGAGGACTTGCAATTCCCCACTTGCAATTCCCAGAAACTAATATTCAGTGGAGGTAAAGCACAGCCATCGTGGCTAGCAGATATTGATAAAGTGAATTCCCCCTCAGCCTCCTTTGCTGTCCTAGGCTGAGGACATTATGGAGAGGAACAACAACACTCACATCAAAAGATTCCAGTTTTCATGGTAGACCTGGGCATAGCCAGCTTGATTGGAAATAACACTGGAGCTCAGGATTAGGGGAGACCTGGGTTCTCTGGAAGATCTTAAAAAGACTGTCTCCTGGTCCTGGATAATGGACTGTTCCCCAAAGCAGCTGACATCTTTCACTCATGAAGAACATAAATCCATAGAGTTCCTATTTCCTATGAATGCTGCTTGTGTGAGGATGGAAGAAGTCTAACTACCAAACAGTCTAGCGATCTGATCAACTGAGCTCTACTTCTGCGCTATCTAAAAATGCAAACTGGTGATCATTCATAAGAAGAAAACTGTGCCTTCCTGAAAACTAGGTTTGCAGTAGTCATAGCAATGTAAAGAACATAATGCACACAACCTGTTTATGTCTTTTATTGATCAAGAAAACAGAACATGCTTAATTAATGCACTTTCTCGCCGCCAAATGAAAAGTACACTTGGGCTGAATATGAGGTGCTTTAACTGTTACATTGTAAAAGCCCAATTAAATAGCCCCATCCATGGCACTTTGTATCTGCTAGCTGTGACCCAGCGGACCCCAGTAAAGAATAGATCACAATGCCTTTCTGCTTTAATAGGCAGATATGAACAAACTTCCTACTTTGCAAGAACACTACTGATCTGCCTCAATAGTTAAGCCAAAAAAGACGGGTTGATATTGATTTGATCAAACATCATAACAAGAGAAAAAGCTTTTCCTTTTCCTTTTTCTGCATAATAGTTGTGAACCTGGAGGCTCTGCACAGCCATCATGGCTAACAGGCATTGATAAGCCCATCCTCCTTGAATTTATCTAATCCCCTTTCAAAGCCGTCACCACATTTTGGGCTTGTCCACACTGGAGTTTACTGTGTGTTTGCAGCTGTCTGCATTCCCTTTTAATCTGCAGAGTCCACATGAAATTACCCTTAGCTATTTCACCTGGGCTCTTGAATAGAGGAAACTTCCCCCTCCCTGGGCACTTTTGATCCTTCAGATTTGCACGAAACCAGGAAACCGCACAAGCAAATTGGCAATTGCCCGACTGTGTGCTTTTGGGCAGGGAGCTTTAAAAAAACAGATGCACACAGACAGTTTTCTGTGTGCATGCACTGTTGGTACTGAATTGGCGTAATAGCAACAACAAACCAGAAGGCAGGGACATACATAAAAGGGAACACCTACTGGTATGAACATGATAGAGAAACTGAAGTTACTCTTATCAGGTTCCCTCTTGTTGAACTTACTTTGAAAACTTAAAAGCTCCAAATGGTGTTGTAGTCATTTCTCACAACAGAGTTGTGCTTTTCTGCACCACTTCTGCAATGAGGTGTGGTGACCAGAACCGTATACTTTATGCCAAATGAGGTTGCACCACAGGTTAGCATAAAGGTGTTACAATACTGGCAGTCACGGCCGGCCCACCCATGAGGCCAGGTGAGGTGATGGCCTCAGACAGCAAAATCTCTAGGTGCAGCAGATCCCAATGCCTTCCCCCCTTGTTCCTGATGTAGATCTTCACTCACCCCTTCTTCCCTGGCAGGGAAGAATAGCCATGTTGGGGTTGCCTTAGGTGTCAAAATGTCTAGGGTCCTCCCTACTGGTTGTTTTAATTTCAACCCTGCCCTAAAGATCCCTGGCACAGAATTCATCTTTATCACATAGCAGTTGCCCACTGCCTCAATGTTTTTGTTGATCTCTCTAACACAGACCCAAGACATTTCCCCTGATTATTCACCCATCACAGGACTTAGAAGTATTTAGCTGTGATTTGATTATGTCCTGACAGTTCTGCATATATATAAGCCTACGATTTTTGAGACATTGCGCACTTAACAACAGCCCCCTCTTTGTGTATGTGTGTCATATATACATAAAACAAGATTGTAAAGAAAATGAGAAAACAAGGCTTACTCAAGGGAGTAAGATCCATGGAGCTCAATGAGACTTTCTTTAGAGTAAACATGTTTAGAATTGCACTGTAAGCTTCATGTTGCTACCAGGGCAAGACCAAGCTGGGGCAATAACAGCCACTGCCACATTTCCCGTTCCTGTATATTTACAAACCCTGTTGTAATTCTGAACTGTCTTCTTTTTCTCTGGAAGGGTCAGGATGAGGAGGTGGTCTTCACCATTCCTCCCTTGCCCAGTCCCTGACAGTTGTCCTGGTAACTCTGCTATCCATGCCTTCCAGCATTCAGTTCTCCCTTGTATGCTTTGTGATGCCTCAGCACCCCCTGGTCAACTTCTGTTTGTCAAGAACTTTGGGACAGAAACAGGAGAGAGAGGCAGATGATCTACAGCAGCGCTGAGTATGCTGCCAACAGCCTGCCTTTCATTTAAGTCTCAGCTGGGCCCCAGCATGATCTGGACCCAATCTTCATCCATAATGAAAGCCATTATCAACTTCTCATGGTCCTCTATGTTTAGATGGGAAGGTTTTTTCTCTTCATGTCATCCTGAAAGACATGCAAAACTGAGAAGGTGTTTACCGAGCAGGGAAGCTGATTTTGTATGAGAGAACTGTAACCGCCTTCGATTGTGGCAGGTTTCTGTAATTAAGGTGCAATTTAAGAGAGAGCGCCAGCCCACCGCCACCTCTTCTCTCCATTTAAATGGCGCAGAACCAAGATTTCCATTTGTTGAGTGAAAATAAGGCAGTCTAACAGCGATATGACCGTCATTTTCTTAAAGAGCTTTTGGAAAGAGAGGTGTGTGTGTGTGTGTGTGTGTGTGTGTGTGTGTGTATGTTTAACATTATATATGCCAGCCCAAAACATCTTAGGAGGAAAACCAGGTTTTCCAAACCAGAGGATTATAAACAAGTCAATTATAATCCTTGCCTAGCTCCAGACCTTTTCAGGTGTTTAGTGAGGGTGTATACCAGTATAGGGGACGCGGGTGGCGCTGTGAGTTAAACCACAGAGCCTAGGACTTGCTGATCAGAAGGTCGGTGGTTCGAATCCCCACAACGGAGTGAGCTCCCATTGCTCGGTCCCTGCTCCTGCCCACCTAGCAGTTCAAAAGCACGTCAAAGTGCAAGTAGATAAATAGGTACCGCTCCAGTGGGAAGGTGAATAGCGTTTCCGTGCGCTGCTCTGGTTTACCAGAAGTGGATTAGCCATGCTGGCCACATGACCCGGAAGCTGTACGCCAGTTCTCCCGGCCAATAAAGCGAGATGAGCGCTGCAACCCCAGAGTCGGTCACGACTGGACCTAATGGTCAGGGGTCCCTTTACCTTTTTATACCAGTATATACCAGAACCCTGAGTTTATGCTATTAAAGCAGATTAGAGCATGCTGTCACCTTAGCATAACAGATCTACCTCGAACAAGAATCTGATTTCTTGATGTTTGCAAAGTGACATGGAAATGCACTGAAAAGTGTCGGATGAGTGAACGGTGGGGAGACAGGTAAACATTCCGCAAGCAATTCATGATAAAGGCCGCTGGATGAATGCTCATTTTCACATAACTGCCCTGAAAGGAGGAGGAGGAGGAGGAGGAGGAGGAGGAGGAGGAGAAGTGCTCAGTAAAGACTGATCACATGCAAACTGTACACATATAGGCCTCCCCACGTAAATGGAAAATATGGTTTCAGGCAGCAGGGTGTGGGTGTGTGATTGGGATCATGTTCCCTGTTCCCCCTCCAAAATTATACACATACATCTGAAAGTAAATAAAGGCTGCATGTATTCAACTGTGTACATGTGGATTCCATATATGCAGTCAGGGACTCTGCCAAAAAAGAGAGAAAGGATCCCTGACAGCATACAATGGATGTCTGAAAAGGGACTAGGTATGCCTTTTTCTAGTAGGAAGGATGGTGTTGTTGGGACAGCACAGGGGAAACAATGGCCGTGTACAGGAGATGTCAGGATTGTGCCTCCTTTTATGATGCATTGTTAGAGATAATGAACATCTTAATAAAGTACTGGTGTGGAAGAGGGGAGGGAAACCAAGAAGTCAACTCTCTTTTGTAGATGGAACTCAAGAAGGGTAAATCTGACTCCATTCTTCATACATTCTCCCATTGCACAAGCTGACCTTGTTAATATTCTGTGTGGTCATCTAAAACCCAGATCTTAGATCTGATCATTCTTTTTCCCCCCATAAGATTTTATTAAACCTTTTCCATGCTGCAATAGAATAAAATAAACTAATGTAAATAGAAACAAAAACAGAGAGATAAAGAGAAAAGAAAATGCAGAGTCCTCTCTCAAGGATAGCTCTTAACCCAGAAAGGAGTCGACCCTCCCAGCAGCCCTCACCTGGGAACTTGCCTTTCTTCTCTCAGTCTCTCACCCTGGGAGATCTTCCCTACCCTGCCTCTCACTCAAGGTCCTTCACCAACCAACCATCACCTTCATGTGTGTGAAATCCTTGGACCCCAATAATGGCCCAGAGCAGAGGACACCAAAGGAAAGAGAAGAAAGAAGAAAAAGAAATAAAGAAAAGTAAAAAGGACTTCTGGTTTTCCATCTGTCATTTACATAAAATAAATTATTCCAAACATTCACTTGATGATTCTGAAAGTTTGGTATGTAACCACAGATCCAAAATTTCATCATGATCCAGTTTGATTGAAATGTCACAACTCGCAGTGCCCGCTGCTACTTAACTTTTCGATTTCTCTCTGTCTTCCCTTCTCAAGCAATCATTTCTGCTGTTTTCTTCCCTTACTATTGATTGTCACCATCCTTGTAAATCACTTCTTCCCTTTAATTATGCTCTTCTGCTAATCATTTTCTGCTGAAATTTCCTCCTTTTGGCCCTAGAAAATAAACCAAGAACACTTCTTAGATACTCTATCATGTTGTTATCAATGGCTCTTAGAGATCTTGCTTTTTCAGAAGCACAACAAACCGAAAGAATAAGTGCAACAATAGAAATAATGGATTGGATCCAGGAAGTGTGAGCCCAGTTCCACAAACACAAAAGGACTTTCCTAGTTCCTCCTCTGTACTCCTTTCCCTGTGGGCCCCCAAAGACTTTCCTGATGATGGAAGGACTCTCTGAAACAGTGTGAGAGCACAGGTGGCAGCTACAGGAGGAAAACTCAGCCTCCCTGCAGTGCTCCAATGCCTTATTCACCCCCCAAATCCCCATGGTGGCATCAGTGCCTGAGCCCACTGCCAATCTCACCATAGTCACTTTGGGAAAGCAAGTTGAAATAAAACACAGGTGTGCAGTATCCGCTACCTGTGCAGTGTTTCCTAATGAAGCTGCTGGCCTACCGCAGCTGCCACCAGACTGCAGGCCATTTAGGAGGGCCCACTCTGTGGCAAGGGGTGACCTTATGCCCCAAAGTACAGGATTAACAGCACCACTCAGTGAAATGATCACGTATTACAACTAACTAAAGCAACTGCTTTGGCCTTAGTGCAGAGAAACCTTTTCAGCCTGAGGGGTGCTGTCAGGTCTGCCTCTAGATCCCAGCTCACAGAGGACCAACGCCCGGTGGATATAATGTACAAAAGTCTTTATTGAAGTTTAGTTTCCATTTCAAAGCTCTGGGCGCGCAGACCCACGTCTTGACGCTAGACCGGCTAAGTCCCCTCTGACTCACTGCTCCACCCACACCAGTTTAAGATTCTAGCCCGGCTCCACCTCTTACGCTGTTCTTTCCTTCGCTGGGTCCTTCTGCCCTCTGGGGTTTCCTCCTTCCTGGACTCCTCTGACGCTGAGCCCCCTGAGTCTTGTCCCTCCCTCCGGCGGGCTTTAGGACCTGGCTCCCTTCCCAGGCTCCCCGCTGTGCCGCGCTCCTGTACATTTGAACTTGGCGCGCGCGCCCAGCCGGTGACTTTCCTTCTGACCGTTTCCCCGCTTCCTGATGTGGGCGTTGCCAAACCTGACTCCTCTCCTCCCTCTGGTGGTGAGGACACTGGTCCCGACTCCTGGGACTCCCCCTCCCCACTGCGCTCTGGTGGAGACGCTGGTCCTGATCTCCAACTGCTGCTCAGGGACTCCCCGCTGGCCCCTTCCTCCTGGGGCTTCCCCCCTGGAACCCCCCTCGCTCTGGCCACCGGCGCTCCCTTCTGTGAGTCCTCCGATTCGCTAGAGAGGCTTGTGGAATAACTCTGGCCACTGTCACTGCCTGTGGGTGTGAACAGACAATCATCGAAAAAGCCCGCCGGCATAGGCTTGTGCGGGAAAAGTGTATGGAATTCTTCCTTGAGCAACTGCTCCTCCAATGCGTAATCCGGCACCCACCTGTTGGCGCTGGCCGGGGTGTCCTCTGTGGCGAGAAGATATTCAATCCCGTCCTCCCCCCACCTTGAGTCTAAAATCTCTGTGGCTTCGTTGAGTGGCCTCCTTCTCGGCGACCCCCCCCCCCATTTTGGGCGCTTCCCTGAGCGGGTCTGGCGCTGTCCCTGGTGCCTGAAACCTGTGGGGCTCTTTGTAGGGTGTGAGCACTGATCTATGAAAGACCGGGTGCACTTTGGACCCCTCCGGGAGTGTTAACCGGAAGGCCACTGGGTTGATCTGCGCCTCTACTTGGTAAGGCCCTAGCTGCTTGTGCCCGAGCTTCTTCTTGGCCAACGATCTGGCCGGAACTGCCTGGGCTGCTAACCAGACCCAGTCTCCTACCCGGATGTCTTCCCCAACCCTCCTGTGTCGGTCTGCCTGCACTTTGTAAGCCTGTTTCGCCATCTCTAACTGCCTCCTGAGCTGCTCGTGGATCTCCTGCAACTCCGCTGCCACGGCCTCTGCTCCCTGCGGCTCCCCCTCCCTCACTTTCTCTAAACCCAGGAAGGTTCTGGGATGCCGCCCATTGTTGGCGAAAAACGGTGTCACCCCCGTGGACACGTGTTTCGTGTTGTTGTAGGCAAACTCGGCTAGCGGTAGGTAGTCCACCCAGGTCGAGGGCTGCTGGTTCGCGTAGCATCTCAGGTACTGCTGCATGATGGCGTTGACTCACTCCGCCTGTCCGTTAGTCTGCGGGTGTCGCACCAACGTCAGGCTGACCTTGATGTTCAGGAAACCCATCAGCTTTTGCCAGAAGTTGGATATGAACTGGCGCCCCCTGTCGGACAGGATGGACCGTGGTAGGCCGTGCACCTTGAACACGTGGTCTATAAACAGCTTGGCGGTCTGCTCGGCTGTGGCCACCTTCACGCAAGGAATGAAGTGGGCCATCTTGGTGAACAAGTCTACTACCATGAGTACTGCCGTCTTGCCTCTCGAGCTGGGCAGATCCGTGACAAAGTCCAGGGCCACCCTCTCCCACGGTTCGAACGGTGTCTGTAGCGGTTCCAACAGGCCCGCCGGCGGCTGGTGTACTGGTTTGGCCCTTTGGCAGGTGTCGCACCTCTTGACGTATTCCGTGACATCCCCCCTCATCTTGGGCCACCAAAAGTCTCTGGCTACTAGGTCCACCGTCTTCTCCTTGCCGAAGTGTCCCGCGCTGGGCGCGTCGTGCAGCTGTTGCAGGACCCTCGCGCGGAGGTTGTCTCCCGGCACTTAGAGGGCTCCTTTGCGGATGAGCAGGCCGTCGCGTATTTGGAAGTCGTCGGCCCTCGCCGTGCCGCTACGCACCTCCTCCATCTTGGCTTGCGCGAAGGAGTCCGTCTGCAGCGCGCGACGCACCGCGTCCAGGTCCACCGTGGCTGACGCGCATGCCCACGCCTTTGGTGCGGAAATATGCTTGGCCGCCGCCGGCGCCTCTTCTTCGAGATACTGCGGTTTCCTGGACAGCGCGTCCGCCATGATGTTGTTGTTTCCAGGGATGTATTCTATTCTGAAGTCGAAATCTGCAAAGAACTCCGCCCAGCGGATGTGTCTCTGGTTCAGGAACCTCGCCGTGCGCCAGTACTCCAAGTTCTTATGGTCTGTACGGACCTGCACCGTGTGTTTGGCCCCGACGAGGAAATGCCGCCACGCCTTGAAGGCTGCATGTATGGCCAGTAACTCCCTGTCCCAGATGGTGTAGTTCTGCTCCGACTTGCTGAGTTTCCTGGAGTAGAAAGCGCACGGCCTCCAGTCCCCCTGGTGGTCTTGCTGCAACAGGACGGCCCCCACGGCCCTGTCTGACGCATCCGTCTCCACTCTCATGGGCCTGCTGGGGTTCACGTGTAGCAGGTGTTCCTCGGACGCGAAGAGGTGCTTGAGCTTCTGAAAGGACTGCTCTGCCTGCTCCGTCCAGATGAACTTCTTCTTCTTGGAACTGAGGGTGTCAGTGATGGCCGCTGTCTGCATGGCGAAACCCTTGATGAACTTGCGATAAAAGTTGGCAAAGCCGACAAATCTCTGGACTTCCTTTCGATTGCGTGGGCTCTTCCAGTCCAGCACTGCCCGTACCTTGGTACTGTCCATGGCGAGTCCCTTGTCGGACAGTTTGTAGCCCAGGAAGTCCACCTCCGTCTTGTCGAACTGGCACTTCTCCAGCTTGGCGTAAAGCCGGTGCTCCCGCAGCCGCTGCAGGACTTCCCTGACATCTCTCTCGTGAGCCTCCGGCGACTCCGAGAAGATGAGGATGTCGTCCAGGAAGCAGACGCACTTCGTGTAGAGAAGACCCGCCAAGACATGATGCATGAATGCTTGAAAACAGTGGGAGCCATTTTGTAATCCAAAAGGCATAACTCTATATTCATAGGTGCCCAGCGGCGTAAACATGGCCGTTTTCCACTCGTCACCTTCCCTTACGCGAATGAGATTGTACGCTCCGCGCAGATCCAACTTGGTAAAGATGCGACCCTTCCTCACCGTCGCCAGCAGGTCATCGATCTTGGGCATAGGGAAGGCTGAGGGCTCAGTTTTCGCATTTAAGACGCGGTAATCAACTACAAGCCTCTTTTGGGGCGTGTCCCGCTTCTTTACAAAGAATACAGGGCTGCCCCCCACCGCCTTGGACTCTCGGATGAATCCCTGCTTCAAGTTGTGATCTATGAACTCCCTGAGCTCCTGCAATTCATCCTCAGACATGGAATACAGTTTCCCCGTCGGGAGCGTCGCCCCCGGCAGGAGGTCAATCTTGCAGTCGTAGGGTCTGTGGGGAGGCAGCTTGTCCGCTTCTTTCTCGCAGAAGACCTCCAAAAACTCTTTGTACTTGTTAGGTACCGCTTGCAACATGCCCAAGTTCAGCTGTGGTCCATCCTCGTGCTCCTCATCGTCCAAGTCAGCCAGGATGCAGTGTTCTGCGCAGTAGGAGGAGCCGAAGGTCAGTTGCCGCTGGTACCAAGCTAATGCCGGGCTGTGCCTATCCAGCCAACTCATTCCCAACACTATGGGCGTGTCTGACAGGCGGGTGACGTTGAAGCTGATGACTTCGCGGTGATTACCAATGCGCATCACCATTGGCGGCGTCTGCTGTAGCACTTGCCCTCCCAGTAGCTCCCTGCCGTCCACCGTGACGACGTTCAGAGGTACCGTCGCTGGCAGAAGGGCTATGCCATGTTGCTGGATGAACTCCATGCCTATAAAATCTGCATTGCTCCCAGAGTCAATGGTAATGGGGATTTCCACAGTGAGCCCATAGGGAAGTTGAAGGGATGCGGTGAGCTGCACTACTGGTTTGGGTGGGAGGGGGTCTGTGGGCTGTAACATTACTGGGGATTGCTTCAGTGACTTGTCTGGCTGGCCCCCAGTGACTCCATTTCCAGCCAGACAGTGGAGTTTTCCTGCTGTGATTCACTCTGCTGAACTGCTTCTGTTACTGTCGCTGCGGCTGCAGTGTGCTTGTGAAACCGCTGGGGACACTCTTTCGCCATGTGCTGAGCACTGTCGCAGATGTAGCACTTCCTGGTCCCTCTAGGAGGCTTCATTTTGTGTGCTCCCGGCGTTAGGGCTCCGGCTGTGGACTGAGCCTTAGCACCACCTATCTCCATCGGCTCCTCTCCTCCTCCCAGCGGAGGCATGGATCGAGCGCGCGCCGCTTCCTTGGGAAAGGGGGGCGGTCCTCTCGCTGGCATGCGTCCCCAATGCTCTTCCTCCTTGTCCCAAGGGCGTCCTTCCAGCCTAACCCCAATCGTGAGTGCCCTCTCCACAACGTCTTTGGTGGTTTGGGGTCTCTCTCCCCTTGCAATTTCGTCTTTCACAGCTCCGTTCAGCCCCTCCCAGAACAGGTCTCTGACGGCAGACGATTCTCTCTCCCAGCCCATTACATTCACCAATGCAAAAAAGCGTGAATGATATTGCCTTACAGTGGCTCTGCCTTGCCTTAGTCCGTGAATCTCTTTCCTAGCGATATCCACATCAATCTCAGACAAAAAACACGCATCCATCACTTTAAGGAAGGCACCCGCATTTTGGAGGGCTGGATCCTTATCTCTCCAGAGATTGCGCAGCCAGGATTTAGCCTCTCCCCGCAAATGCGATACTATAAATCCCACTTTCTCTTCCTCTCTTCTAAAGTCTTTCTCCAGCAGTTGCAGTGCATATACTACATCTGCTCTGAAGTTAGGATACTGCTGCAGGTTCCCATCGAAATGCGACACAAGGCTCCCTCCTCTGTTCCCCAGCCCAATCCCCTCTGGTCTGGCGGCCGGTAGCCCTTGTGCAGTCAGCACTTCTAACCTGGTTCGCAGATCCTGGCAGGCAGCAGCTGCTTCCTGTTCCTTCTTTCTGGACGCCAAAATCTCTGCGTTCAGCTGCGTCACGGCATTTTGCAAACTTGCTACCTTCTCTTCGGTAGTCATTTTTCAGGTATTCGTGAGCTCGCGAAGTACCAATCTTCACCCCTCACTGCTTTCCCGCACGTCACGAGGTGATAAAATTGGTGTGGAGAGAGGGGACTTACTGTCAGGTCTGCCTCTAGATCCCAGCTCACAGAGGACCAACGCCCGGTGGATATAATGTACAAAAGTCTTTATTGAAGTTTAGTTTCCATTTCAAAGCTCTGGGCGCACAGACCCACGTCTTGACGCTAGACCGGCTAAGTCCCCTCTGACTCACTGCTCCACCCACACCAGTTTAAGATTCTAGCCCGGCTCCACCTCTTACGCTGTTCTTTCCTTCGCTGGGTCCTTCTGCCCTCTGGGGTTTCCTCCTTCCTGGACTCCTCTGACGCTGAGCCCCCTGAGTCTTGTCCCTCCCTCCGGCGGGCTTTAGGACCTGGCTCCCTTCCCAGGCTCCCCGCTGTGCCGCGCTCCTGTACATTTGAACTTGGCGCGCGCGCCCAGCCGGTGACTTTCCTTCTGACCGTTTCCCCGCTTCCTGATGTGGGCGTTGCCAAACCTGACTCCTCTCCTCCCTCTGGTGGTGAGGACACTGGTCCCGACTCCTGGGACTCCCCCTCCCCACTGCGCTCTGGTGGAGACGCTGGTCCTGATCTCCAACTGCTGCTCAGGGACTCCCCGCTGGCCCCTTCCTCCTGGGGCTTCCCCCCTGGAACCCCCCTCGCTCTGGCCACCGGCGCTCCCTTCTGTGAGTCCTCCGATTCGCTAGAGAGGCTTGTGGAATAACTCTGGCCACTGTCACTGCCTGCGCCCCCCTCGTACTCCTCCTCCTCACTCTCCATTTGCTCCCCCTCCTGTGTCTCTCCTTCTGAACCCCTGACAGGTGCATATGGACTTTTGCTGTTTTTGGATGGGATGCAGCCACATGCCAGCAAATCCAGTTTTGTGATCGTAGCAAACGGAGAAGTCTTGTACAATGAACCCGCTTCCCCCAAAAGATCAGACTTTTTGTGATCAGGAAATGCACTGGGAAGTATGAGATAATGCTTGTTTTATTTTATTTTATTTTGAAATAATTTTTACAAGTGCAAAGCTACAACAATGCAAAATAGATATCCACATTTAGAGATTTCTCTGAATCCCTCAACTTCCCCTCCATGGGTCCTATTGTCAACATTTTCAACTGCACATTATTACCTAATCCATATGTTGTATCTTTCCATATTGTCCATTATATTTGTAACATTACAAGTGTTACTAAAATCCTGTTAATGTTTTCATCTGCTTACAGTGGTCTCCCAAATAAGTTACAAATTTTCCCCGTTCTTTCTTGAAGCTGTTATCTTCTTGGTTCCTAAGCTTTCTGGTCAGTCTTGCCATTTCGACATTTTCTAACAGCTTAATTTGCTATTCCTCTCTGGCGGTGGAGATTACGCTTGCTTTAATGCACTTTTGTCTAGCCTCCCTTCAAACCAATCAGGATGAATGCTCAATAAACAGGTTGTCTGGAAGCACCCTAAATGGGGAGTCATCCAAAAGCCACATGCCTGCAGTTGGTGGGGCAGAGCCAAAAGTGGGCAGGGGCAGAGCCATCATACAAACTCTCTCTTTCTTTCTTCCAGGTACACACACCTATCCATTCAGGCATCCCCATCCATACACACCCCTCGGCCATTCCCTTCCCTTTCTCCCCTCCTCTCCTGCTTTTTTGATTCTCCCTTTCTCCTCCCTCCCTCATTTCACACCTCATCTGCCTCCCTCCCTCAGCCCCACCCTCCCCCATGCACTTAAAAAGAAGCAGCAGCTCCCATTCTTGCCAAGGCTTTAGGGGGCATGTCAAAGTAACTGTACATTTCAGTAAAGAAACATCCCCCAAATTCCCAATTGTCCTCAGCATTTGCCCTCAATTCAGAGGACAGCATCTCTAGCAGTTCCTTTTATAATGTACTGGCAGCCTCGTGCACAGTGTGCCTCAGGGATTCCAAGAAACCAGCAAATCAGATCTGTTTTGAAATCAGGGATTGAGACCAGTGCAGTTTGGAAATGTTCCATCCGCCATCTTGATCCAAAATGGCACCCAAACATAGGCAAAATCCAGTTCTCAGGGGAAATCATGCAAAATTTGGTTACAATATCATAGCAGGTGTCCAAACGCATAGCGGACAAACACTTTTAGAAAATATATAGCCGTATAATACTAAGAACAACAACAACACTTTGTTTGAGAGGCACACAGGCTGAGTTTAAAATAATGAAGCCTACATAGAGGACAGGGGACAATACTGGCAGGGGTGCGCCTTGTGACAAAGAGATAAATGTGCTGTGAGCTGTCTGACATTCTGAAAGATTAATTACAGACCTAAAAGTCACAAATTGATCAGGGAAAGGGACCAGTGTAATTAAAGGCAGCCTAATTACAGAGGTTATATAATATGGTTTTTCATAGGCTTTGGAGCAGTTTTCTGCTGCTTTGAATACATGTCTGAGAAACGCAAGATTCTTATTTTTAAACGTATATGTATCATTAGCACAGGAGACTAGACTCGATTTTCCGCTTCATCTCGCGAATGTTGTTTTTGTGAACTAGCCATGCATGGTTGCGAGGGGGACGCTTCTATTCAGCTACTGCAGAAAGGCGGTGGAAATAGTCTCCAAAGAAAGAAGCAGGTTTATATTAAGGCAGGGGACGCAGATTTCGAAAAGTGATCTGTAAAAAAGGTGATTTTTTTGTGTGTGGCATGTGGACACCTTCCAGAATAAGCCATGGGTACTAACACTGGCAAGTTGCTGGCAAGTGCTCTGCTTCTGAATTACAAAAAACCAAGAAATTGATTTGCAGGCATGGCACAAACTTTACCCTTACACAAGCCTCTGTCCTCCTGTATGTTTCAACAGTTTAGGCACTAAGTCTGATGCTTAATCATAGACCTGTATACAGTGGTACCTCGGGTTAAGTACTTAATTCGTTCCGGAGGTCTGTTCTTAACCTGAAACTGCTCTTAACCTGAAGCACCACTTTAGCTAATGGGGCCTCCTCCTGCTGCGGCGCCGCTGGAGCATGATTTCTGTTCTCATCCTGAAGCAAAGTTCTTAACCTGAGGTACTATTTCTGGGTTAGCAGAGTCTGTAACCTGAAGCGTCTGTAACCTGAAGCGTATGTAACCCGAGGTACCACTGTAGTTGGAAGGGACCCAAAGGATCATCTAGTCCAACTCCCTGCAAAGCAGCAAAAGATATACAGGTCCGGGTTCAAATCTCTCCTCAGCCATGACACTCATGGAGAGACCATGGGCCAGCCATTATCTCTTAGCCTGACCTACCTCACATTGTAGTTGTGAAGATGAAATGTAGGGGTAGGGGGGAAAGAGAGAACAACACACTGAGGGGATGAAGATCTGAGGCATGGTCAAAAGTGGCCCATTTTTTCTTTGGGACATTACTAGGATTATCCATGTCCTTCATTTGCTGCTTCCTATGCAAAAGAGAGAGAGACAGCACACCTAAAAGTGACATGCAGATCCATCAAAGACTCCAAACTCATAAGCATTTTAAAAAGGAAATACATGGGAGAAAATACACTGAAAGGCAAGCGATCTGGATTTATCTCTCCCCCACCCCCACCCCAAACTACATCCTGTATTTGTGGCTGAACAATTTCAGAAGAATGAGTGACCTTTCCGTGCATATTCCAAAAGATCCTTCGGCATCACAAATTGCCAAACTACAGGTCCAGTGCTGTTTTGAGTTCAGCAGTGTTCTTCATTTGGAATGGTAGGAGCTGAGAGAATATTTCCTTTCCAACAGCATCTCTATATCTCACATTCCCAATTACAGAAACCAAAGTTTCCCCTCAGCTATGCTAGGCTATTTGTTATGCTGTCATTTCCTGACAATTCACTTCAAGTCTGCAGAAAACTTTGATTCAAGAGACTCCCAGGAGGAGCACGGAGAACAACAACTCTCTGTGGAATTTCAGGCCCACGTTCGTGCAAAAGGTGGCTGGCTCTCCATTGTATCAGTATTGTTGTCCGATGCATCCGTCATCCCTCCTGCTTTCTGATGCCCATCACCAAGTATTGCAGGTTCCACCCCATTTCTGACAGGGGCTGTGTGGTTTTAATAGATGCACGACAGGCAACAGTGCACTTTCCCACCATTAGGTAAAAGGTAAAGGACCCCCAGACGGTTAAGTCCAGTCAAAGGCAACTATGGGGTTGTGGCACTCATCAGGCCAAGGGAACTGGTGTTTGTCCACAGACAGCTTTCCAGGTCATGTGGCCAGCATGACTAAACCACTTCTGGCACAACGGAACACTGTGATGGAAGCCAGAGTGCAGACAAATGCCATTTACCTTCCTGCCACAGCGGTACCTATTTATCTACTTGCACTGGTGTGCTTTCGAACTGCTAGGTTGGCAGGAGCTGGGACAGAGCAACGGGAGCTCACCCTATCATGTGGATTCGAACCACCAATGTTCCAATCAGCAAGCCCAAGAGGCTCAGTGGTTTAGACCGCAGCGCCACCCCATTAGAGCACCTTTGCTTGGTAAAAAGTAAACCGGTAGAATGTTTGGTAAAGGAACAAGAGTTGTTCAAAAGGTGTCATCTCCCATGAGAACAGACATGATATAATTAAGGCTGGCATCTACTTTCTAGCCCTGTTTCTAAGCAGGGAACAGGGCTATTAAATAGGTAGATTGCTGCTGGATGATTTCAGCATCTTAGGCTGTTGTTAAAGACACAGGAGCAGGGTTAGAATCATGGAATTGTAGAGTTGGAAGGGTCATCTGGTCCAGGCCCCTGAAATGCAGGAGACCTGTCCACAGCTGTCCCTGGATGAGTTTGAACCACCAACCTTCTGGATAACAGCCAGATGCACTGACTCCTTGTGCCACAAAATGAAGGTGACACTTGTAAATAGTGATGAACCATTTCTCCACCTGTGAGTGTCTGCAATTATATAAGCAGACATAGAGACACACCACTTCATTTTGGATGATTTGGAGGATGAGACTTATCTCTGTATTTGGGGACAAGAATGAATTATTCTTCCAGGACATGAGCAGAGGCCTAACCATTGCCAGCTTCCCCCCTCCAGCTTTTCGCTTGGCTGAATTACCTGCAGCAATTAATGACGGAGACACAGCTAGGGATGGAGGGGAGAAATTCAATATGGCTCACATTTAAAGGTGAACTCACCTAATCCACACTTTCTGAAATGATATGAGAGTCTGAACAGAGCCATCCTTCAAAATTCACATCTCTGAATTTTTCAGGGCAGCTCTCCAGCCATGTAATGGATGCAAAAAATGCATGTGCTGGGGTAAATTATCCATATGAATGCCTATATGGGTGAAAATGACATACAAAAATGAATTGTTTTAGGGGGAAGAAGAAGAAGAAAACTGCACACAAAAGCTGGTGAATTTTCATGATGACATTTAAAAAACAAATGCAAACTGATGTGGAGAACTGATTTTTTTTTATTGGAAAACTGAGAAGCTGAAAGAAATTGCAATTGACATACCCATCCCTAGCACACCTGAGCATCTGTGGTTTGATATAGGCACAGTATGTCTATGCAAAGAAATCAAACCTTGGCTGCTGCTGCCTCCCAGTGGTTGCAAAGGGCAACCATATCTGATTTGAAGGCCTTTAATTGTTGTGATTATTTAACTGCTATCATTACCCCAATACATATATTAAATGTTACTGGTGTGCTGAGGGTATGAACAAGCTGGAACGTGTGCAGAGGAGGGCAACCAAGATGATAACGGTTCTGGAAGTCAAGCCGTATAAGGATGTGATAGGCATCTTCAAATATCTCAAGGGCTGTCACATGCAAGATGGAGCAAGTTTATTTTCTCCTGCTCCATACATAGGGTAGGACCCAAACCAATGGCTTCAAGTTATAAGAAAGGAGATTCTGAGTCAACACCAGGAAGAACTTTCTGGCAGTAAAAGCTGTTTTGACAGTGCTACTGAGTCCCTTGATGGTGGACTCACCCTCCTTAGAGGTTTTTAAGCAGAAGCTGGGTGAATGCTTTAGCTGAGAGTCCTGCATTTCAGGGAATTGGACCCAATAACCTTCAAGGTTTCTCCCAACTCTGCAATTCTATGATTCGGTTATCTCTTGTTACTCATGCCTCTCCTTTCATCTCTTGCATTTACAACACGAGGCTGTATCCAACTAAGTTCGTAGGCCCACTGAAATGAATGAACCTAAGTTAGTTGTGCCTATTAACTTCAGTTGGGTCAGCACCCAGGAACGACTAACTCTGGATTCAACCCATGTACTGAGCCTGTTTAAATACAGTGGTACCTTGGGTTACAGACACTTCAGGTTACAGATGCTTCAGGTTACATACGCTTCAGGTTACAAACTCTGCTAACCCAGAAATAGTACCTCGGGTTAATAACTTTGCTTCAGGGTGAGAACAGAAATCGTGTGGCGGCAGCAGCAAGAGGCCCCATTAGCTAAAGCGGTACCTCAGGTTAAGAACATTTTCAGGTTAAGAACGGACCTCTGGAACGAATTAAGTTCTTAACACGAGGTAGAGACAGGACTAGATTTATGATAGGACAGAGAACTGCCAAGTTTCGAGGTATTGGGAGAAGGAGGGGGGTTGGAGAACAGATAGCAGACACATCCTTGGAGAACCTAGGAACTCCTCCTTCTCCAAGGACGCGCCGATCAATTTGGATTCAAGAGGAAAGAATACAGAGATGTGTGACCCTTGAGACTTTCCGTAGGGACGTGGTGTGTTGTTGGGGAAGGAAAAGGAGGGATTCAGAGTGAGCAACGTCATGATGGCATCCAGGACTAGACCCCTCGTCTTGCTCCCTGAATAAAACTATAAATTCGAACTTTCTTCTTTGATCCTGGAGGCTGGAGGGGGGAGAGAATCCCTGGAGTCTGACACACCTGGAGACACATGACTATCCCATAACCTCAATCAATCTAACTTTAAGAATGTTTACTTGCAAGGGCAACTTCCATAATGCCAAGCAGAGCTCTAAGGTACTTTAGGAATGAGAATAAGCACGACTGCATTGTCAAGTCTATATCAGAGTGTGCCATGGAAACATGCATAGGGTTGGGCTGTGTCTTTCACTGCATCCCTTTTTATTTTCTGGTTCTTAGAATTCTGAGGTGCCCTGTAATACAAGTATTCCCTGACAATATTATTTCTTGAGCTGGAAATTTAGAAAAGCGTGTTAGAAAACATTAGCAGGTTTACTCCACCAGGTGGCACTATAGGGTAAATAATTGATCCCACTCCCAATTTGTCAGCTAGTGCTTTCTTTTCTTGAATTTTTCAGTGGCAAAATGTGTGTTCCCTTGTTATGGTGCACTTCACACATCAATGAATCTGTATTTGGTTTTGAATAAACCAGTGCAATTCTTACCTGTCTGCATTTTCCGACTGAATTGGCCAGAGGGACAAACAGCAAGGGTGTTAAAACTTGTTCACTTGCTTTAATAGTTATTGATGCATACGGTATCGATATATAGAATCGTTCATTTTAGACCGAGCAAGCAGTGACACCTTCCTTTCTATAACCTGCCACTTAATCTCTAGTTACTACATTTCCTCCTTATTATCGTAATCCTAAAGTGTTTGCAGCTCAGCGGTCCTTGGATAATCCAGCAACATTACTTACATTCCATTCATTTTTAAATGGTTTTGCCCCAATTCCGGGCAAATCCTCTTTGAAGGCTGAAACTTTAAAAAAAAGAAAAAAGATTATAAACCACTTTCCCTTTCATATTAGAGTTTTAAGACCAAAAGTGGACTCTTGGCTAATCGTGATGATTCAGGATCTGGAGAGTTGTCACAATTTTCCAATTGCCTCCTCAATGTATAAACAGCAGTTAAATTTTAGGACCATTTACTAAATACATCAGAGGTTACTAACCTTTTTTCAGCCATCCATCTGAGGGTCATATGGGTGAGTAGGGCCAATGTAGGCACATGGACGTGTGCGCACACACTACACATACAGACCAATCAGAAAAGCAAGAACTTTAATTGCTTCCTCCTCCCCACTGCTCTCAGGACTGACCCATTCCCACAGTAAATGAATTATCCTCACTGAGCGTCACAGGCACAGGCCAATAGCTGCTAAGCGCATTGTGTAAGGATGGCTGTGGTGTGCAAAGCTATGGCTTCTTGAGGTAGTTTGTTCACTGCACCCGTGCAACAGTTCAGGTGAGAGAAAAAGTGGTAATCCTCAAGCAAAGTGTCTGTGAATTGACTCTTGGCAACGTTCATTCCCGAAAACCTTGAATTGTAAGATTTAATTCCCCACCCCCTTTGGGTATTGCATGGACAAATGTAGATGAAGCTGGTTAAAATGCTTCCCAGATCCATATTTTCAGAAGTAAAGTCGTACCTTGGAAGTCGAACACCTTGCGACTCAAACGTCTTGGCTCCTGAACACCACAAACCCGGAAGTGAGTATTCTAGTTTGCAAATGTTCTTTTGGAAGCGGAACGTCTGACACAGGTTCCATGGCTACTGATTGGCTGCAGGAACTTCCTGCAGCCAATCGGAAGCCGTGCCTTGGTTTCCAAACATTTTGGAAATTGAACGGACTTCCGGAACGGATTCCATTCGAATTCTGAGGTACAACTTTATTGGTAAATACAGTGGAACCTCAGTTGTCGAATGCCTCCATTGTCATGTGGTTTGGCTCCCGAACGCCGAAAACCCGGAAGTAACTGCTCTGGTTTTTGAACAATTTTCAGAATCCAAACATGCTACACGGCTTCCATTTTGAGTTTCCCTATTGTATTGAGGCTTCCACTTTCAGTTTTCTGTTTTCGAATGTTTCAGATGTCAGGCGGTCTTCTGGAATGGATTACGTTCAAAAACCAAGGTTCCACAGTATTGGCAATATTCCTGGTTAAGTCGTACTGTGTGAGGCATGCATACTGCAACTGCTGCTTCCTGCTTCAGCTGAAAATGGAACGGACTTCCTTCGTACCCTCCCAAGCACATTCTCTTCTCCAGATTTTTAATTAAGTTATTACAACTGCAAGGAAAGCCACATGGTGTTCATTAGGAAACTCGGCGTGATGCTCTATCGCTGGGATTTCAACTAATTGTAATGATAATCGGAAGCAAAAATGTTTAATCATTAAGGCTGTTTCCAAGCAGAGAAGCTCTTGATCTCCGCCACCAATGAACTAAGAGATTTGGAGAGTTTGTAAGATGTGAAGTTGCTGAATGCCCCATAGTTGATGTTGGAGTTGCCTGCAGAAAGGTCAAGTTTGGAGACATTCCTATATGGTGTATTCACTTAAAGGCTAAATTAGATGTAACACTAGTGTGTCATTTGAAAGTCCAGCTGGGATTTTTAAATATAATAATAGGAGGCTTGGAAAGATATTTACTGGGATTACAGTTTACGGAAAGGGGAGGTTTAAACCTTCCTAGCCATAAAATGCCCTACCCACCATGTGGCCATGGGGGATGGATTCTACCTGGGCTCATAAATGGGAAGGAGAGGGTTAAATCTCCCCTTTCCACATGCTCTGGGCCCAATGAAAATCTTTCTTCCATGTCTGTTGTTAAGTGTTTAAAACTTGGATGTGCTTTCCAATGATGCATTAGCATCACATTCAGTTTGATTTTAGCTACCCCCTAGATCAGGCATGGCCAAACTCGGCCCTCCAGATGTTTTGGGACTACAACTCCCATCAGTTCTAGCTAACAGGACCGGTGATCAGGGATGATGGGAATTGTAGTCCCAAAACATCTGGAGAGCCGAGTTTGCCTATGCCTGCCCTAGATGAGATGTGCAGCAAAGGCATCCATTCTTGCCAGCTCCACACTAAAGGGAAAATCCTAAATGGGTTTAAATCTGATCCAAATTCTAAGGCAAACCCAGACTATAGTCTCTGTTGTAGAGCTATTAATGGTGGGAAATGTGGGGGGACGGGACAAAAAACTGAGTTAAACAGGGGGAGGCACAAAGTGCTTTCTTACAATTAAATGAATATCAAATATAAAAACTCTACTGTTAAATCCTTAATAGCGCAATTCTAATGTGCCAAGTATGATGATGATGATTTATTTATTTATACCCCGCCCATCTGGCTGGGTTTCCCCAGCCACTCTGGGCGGCTGTTCAGCCTTCATTGTCTTGAGTCAGTATGATTCTGAATACCATTTGCTGGAAATCACAGGAGGAAAGAGTGCTGTTGAGCTCAGGTTATGTTTGCAAGCTTCTGCTGTGAGGACCGGATGCTAGACTAGACGAGTCTTTGACCCGATCCACCAGTGATTTCCAGTAGAGCTCTAACAAATTGCAACAAAGTTTTGCCCATTTTAAGCTATTCAAACCAAGAAAGCTTGGGGGAAGACCAGGAATGGATTTTGGGGGTGACAGGAATGTGAGCTTGGTTCTGGCAATGAAAATAAATTCCTGAGCTGAGAAAGCCTTTTTTTATTGAGATCTTTATAGAAGAAGAAGACGAAAACGAAGACGAAGACGAAGGAGGAGGAGGAGGAGGAGGAGGAGGAGGAGGAGGAGGAGGAGAAAGCAAGGTACAATAAGGGATGATGAGAGTCCCATGGGCTGCAAGAAGATCAAACCTATCCATTCTTAAGGAAATCAGCACTGAGTGCTCACTGGAAGGACAGATCGTGAAGCTGAGGCTCCAATACTTTGACCACCTCATGAGAAGAGAAGACTCCCTGGAAAAGACCCTGATGTTGGGAAAGATGGAGGGCACAAGGAGAAGGGGACGACAGAGGACGAGATGGTTGGATAATGTTCTCAAAGCTACCAGCATGAGTTTGACCAAACTGGGGGAGGCAGTGGAAGACAGAAGTGCCTGGCGTGCTCTGGTCCATGAGGTCACGAAGAGTTGGCTATGACTAAACAACAACAAAATTTGCTCCAATCTAGCAGTAAAGATTCACACCTGAAGTAAAAGAAGATGCAAATCCGCATTGCCATGTGGATTCAGATTGTACTTAAGGTGACATCTGTGTTTGGTGCTACCGGTCATATAGCTGGAATTGGTTCAGTCACCAATGGCTGACCACCACTCCATGCGGTCAGCCACATACAGCCTCTCTAGGAAGAACTATTTGATGAGCATCCTCCTCTAACTGTGACCTAGTTAGCAGCAAGGTGTCTTGCAGGTACAGTTCTTTTGAGGCACACACCAGCGTTCTAAAAATACAGGACATGCTGGGCTGAATTTGCAACCACCATAATGCTACAAAAGTATAGCAAATTATGCTCACTGGAACGCAGACTGTAACCTATTTAAAGTACTGGGTAGATGAAGGAGAAAGCGTATGATATATGTGTTCCTTACTTGTGGAATGCTCACAGCGAAGACGATAATCCTTCACTTTGACAACTGACCTGTTTCTTTCCGATTACAATTTGACTTAGCACAGAGGAGATACTTCTGATATCCTTTGAGCCGAGAGTGTCCTTCTTACATGTGTATCATACTTAACGTAATGTGTGCCCTCAAAGAGAGTGTCTTGAAAATTTATTAGAAATATGCAGTGATAGCGTGACCCTATGCATATTTACCTGGTCACAAATCTCACCGAATTTAATAGGACTTACTCCCAGTGTGCATAGATCTACACAGTCTGACTATTTGGGCTAAGAGCAGAAATAATAAAGTTAACCGATAATTTTCAAGAATTGTGCCCCTTGTGTTTTTTGCATTGCTTGCGACATGGAATGATAACTCTCTCTGGGTACAATTGGGGATGCACAAAACAAATGCTTGTCAAACACCCCTTTTAACCATATCCTAGTCCAGGCATCCCCAAACTTGGCCTTCCATATGTTTTGGGACTACAACTCCCATCATCCCTAGCAAACAGGATCAGTGGTCAGGGATGATGGGAATTGTAGTCCCAAAACACCTGGAGGACCGAGTTTGGGGGTGCCTGTCCTAGTCTGACACTAACTCGTACATTTGGGGCAGAGGCACCAAGTTTCACCCAACATTGCAGGGGGAGGGCTTGTTGCGTGTGCATGACATCCCTTGTGTGACACACGTGTGACATCCCACACGTCAGGAGGAGGCCGCACCTGCCACCACCACAGAGAGGCCCAGAGAGGCCCTGCCCCTCAATATTGGGGGGCTCAGTCCCATCCCCACATACTTGGGGGGGGCTGAGGTATCCTTGGCCCCATAGAGTTGGCGCCCATGATTTGGGGTCTATGTTTTCAAATCCATATTTATCACATTTTCTTCTGGGAATATTCAGGTGCAGCCGTGTCAAATCAAAGTAAGATGAAGATACATTACATCCTTTCCACTTCCCAAGATACAACTTGGGGCTACAACCCTAGGCTCATCAGGTGGGTCCACTTAGGAGTACACTCAAGAGTTTAGGTCTTACTACCAGTAAATGGATTTGAGGGTTTATACAAATGTTAATGTGATGGCCTGGGAATCCGATTCAGAGGCTGAACCGGAGGGATCCCAGCCTGCACAGGAGTCCCCGCCTCCAGGGCCGGCTGAGCTGGAGCAGGGCCTTGAATCTGAAGCGCCTGCACCTGTGCCGGATCCTCAGGAGCAGGCACCAGGTGAATCCACTCTGGCTCCAGAGGTGGTTGAGGACTCAGTGCCTACAGGTGAGTCTCCCCCTGGGTCCAGTAACCCTCCAGCCTCTCCTGAGCTGCAGAGGCTCAGGGCAGAGAGGCGGAGGGAACTGGTTTCTCCCAGGAGGAGTGCTCGGCTTAAGGCCAGGAGAGGCGGGTCTCCTGGGGGCCAGGGCCACTCCTGGCCTCAGAGAAGATAAAGGCCAGTCAGCCCGGTCCCAGGTTGTGGGAGCAACATCGTTGAAGACCTGTTTCGGTCAGCACCCAAACCTGTTCTTCCAGAGTTCCCATCCTTTCCCGGCTCCTCGCTTTGGACCCCGCTTCGCCCTTGGAGGACAGTCTACAGACCCTCAACCCAGGCCCCTGACCACGCCTCACGGTAACCTCCCCCCGGGACCAGCACAGTTAACATCTACAGTGCAAGCCTGTGCATATTTGCTCAGAAGAAGGTCCTCTGGGGGAGCATGGCCACGAAAAAAGAAGATGACCGCTTAAACTCTACCAATTTATGAACTAAGAACTTTTACAATGGCCACTAATAATGAACCGTATGGTGTAGATATTACTGCAAGTGTGTTGTGCTATTTTGCGATATGCAAATGACATGAGAAGACTTGGTCTATTTATTTGTAACATTTACTACAGTGGTACCTCAGGTTACAAACGCTTCAGGTTACAAACATTTTGGGTTACAAACACTTCAGGTTACAAACTCCGCTAACCCGGAAGTAGTACCTCAGGTTAAGAACTTTGCCCCAGGATGAGAACGGAAAATGTGTGCTGGCGGCACGGCGGCAGCAGGAGGCCCCATTAGCTAAAGTGGTGCCTCAGGATAAGAACGGTTTCAGGTTAAGAACGGACCTCCAGAACGAATTAAGTTCATAACCTGAGGTACCACTGTATTTGTATGATCCTTAAACCCAATAAAGTTATTTAAAAAGAAGAAGGAAGTCCCAATGCATTCAGTGGGCTTTTATTCCAAGGTAATTAGTGTTTCAGACTTTCTGGGGGAAACAAACTGTGGTTTGTTATTTTTAAAAAATAAAAACTACCCAGTCTGTTGTCCGTTGACATATACTGCAGCTGTATTACATGATTATAAGTGACAGGAATAATCACCCAGGTTTATAGTCTGAATTTTTTGGGGGGGGGGCTCCCTAAGGAAATCTTTTCATTTCAGGAAAGGTAGGCACAGCCAAAGGCTGGGAAAGGCAACCAACAGGAGAATCCTGATCCCCAGATTCCAAGCTTTCATTTTAAAAAAAAGTTTCTAGCATTTGTAGAACCTGAGACAGAAGGCAAAATATACAGACACTATTCTATATATATATCTATATATCTCTATCTATAAACTAGCCTGTTCTCCCTCACTCCTTTTCAGTATTTTAGTCCCCACCCCCCAGTGCCAGATTTATCTATAAGCTAAACAAGCTATAGCTTATTGCCCCACTCTCTTGGGGCCCCCCAAAAAAGTTAAAGGAAAAACCCCTGGATTTACATTTCCAAAATATAAGATAAAAAACAAATAAAATGAAACCAACATACAGAACAGTGTTTTGTGTTGTGTAGGACTCCTGTGATGCAGGTAATGGGCCCCGCATGCTAGCCTGTTCCCTAAAATATCACTAGTTTTGTTATGTATTGAAGTTCTCACCCTGGCCACCAGGAGTATTGTGTATGTAGGTCCACGTCAGTTATTTTAGGCGGGAAACCCTGGGTTGCAGGCCGGCTGAGCTGTTTGCTGTTCAGTTTTCTGTTCCAGCTTACAAAAATAAAGAGCTGTTTTGGAGAAATCGCTGTGTCGTCCGCCATGTCTACCCACTATTCAACAAGTTTGCTATTGTTATTTCATGTTATAGCAAGTTTCTAGAGACTAGGTTATGAGTGTTTGTAAATTGTGTTTCTAAAGGAACTTTTGTTATTGCCAAATGTGGGAGTCATAAAGCCATGGCAGAGGTTTGTAAATGCTGCAGGGTACCTCTGGACCTCGTGACCAGCACTCTGAGCTTTACAATGCATTGGAATGTAATGACCCTATATGGCATGGGTGCAATAAAAGCTTGGCCGGATGTAGGTAACATGAGATTGGCAAACGGCCATGCGGCTGCACAGAACAAAGGAGAATAAATCGGAGAAGGGCAGACAGAGGGGCTGCTCTCTCTTATCATGGAAATATTACTGGTTTTCTGCGTCTTTATTTTACCCTAAAGAAGTGCCACTTGTAACGGCAGGCTCCAACAAGTGGTGCCCTCTCTGAGGCTGAATAAAAGAATACAGCAGAGGCTCAATTAAAAGAAGAGGAAAACTTAAAAGGAAGCAGTGTGAGGCTGACTTCAGACTTCAAAGAGAACCGAGAGAAGCAACTTAAAGGAAACAGTCTGAGGCAGACTAAGAGGATTTTAAAAGACACTGTGAGAGGACTTCGATCCAAGCAGTGGATATCATCGGCTCACCACGTCCGGAAAGGATTTCAAAGCGCTTATACATCTTTAAAAAAAGATCCCGGTGAGTCGATCCCTTATATATTGATTTTAGAAATATGGGCAGTTCCCTGTCATTTCCGCAACAGAAATTTTTAAAGGACTTAAAATTTCTCCTCTCCTCCAACAAATTGGAAGTCCCTGATGGCGATTTGATACAGCTCATTCAAGCCATCGATGAGCACTGCCCCTGGCTTGCTGCAAATGGGACATGGGAACTAAAGCAATGGGATAAGATTGGAACATATTTTCATGGACACCTCAATTTCAGTGTTCGAATTTTAAATGCTTGGTGTAAGATTCGTTATGCTATGGGCTCTTTATCACCAAAAAATATCTCCATGGCTGGAGATAATTCTTTAATTCAGCATGCTGTTCTGCCATGTGTTCCAGCACTTACTTTGCCAGCAGCCCCAGACCCCAAACCTCCAGACTACAGTTCCTCACCAGAGGACTCAATCTTGCAAAAATACAGTGGTCTGGCTGGAAATGACCCTGCTCTTTCAGCGCAGAACAAGCTACCCCTTTTCAACGTGCAGTACTTGCCTGTTCCTTATCTCAGGATACCATGGCATTCCCTGTTATTGTGCCCCCTGCTGGTGCCCCAGCAGGAACTCAAGCCGAGCACCAACCTTTTGATTTTAAAATCTTGAAAGAGCTGCAGCAGTCAGTAAAAGTCAAGGAACAAATGCAGCAAATGGGAACTTTACAACCTGGCATGCCAAATCCAAATATGCTCCCACGAGAATATCAGTTGGCAGTGATTGATTTAAAGGACTGTTTCTTCTCTATCCCACTGGTTCCAGCAGACAGGGAACGGTTTGCTTTTACATTGCCAGTATATAACAATTCGCAGCCCACCCAGCGATATCAGTGGATTGTCCTGCCTCAGGGCATGTGGAACTCCCCTACACTTTGTCAACATTTTGTGGGTGAAGCATTGAAACCTTTCCGCATGCGCCTAGAGGACAAGCCTTTGTGGGTTCCAGCTCGATGCGTGCAGCCATGGCGAGTCCCTTCAATTGTGGAAGTGCCTTCCCCACCATCTGCCTCGCCATCCTTTGTTGCACTGTTATACAAGGAAGAGAAGCAGACGACCCAGTCCAGTTGAAACCACCATATTTCACCTTATCAGCTGGCAAGCCGCTGTCATCAGAATCCTACTCTGGCTGGCAGCATCCACGGCTCAGCCACTCTCGAACTATAAGAACAGCCTTGTTGAATAAGACTTTTGGGGGAGAAAATTATCATAAAATATGGAGGGATAATATTTTTGTGCAAGATATGATTAAGTTTTATTGCATGCTTCTAAATATTGAGTGTGTATGCCTGCCCCCATTTGTTTTCAAATTAAAGAGGGGAAAGAATCATGGGGCATATATCCAAACTGTCAATATACATTGAAATTCACTTTTAATAGCTCTTGTTCTCTTACAGGAACATACAGTGACCAATCTCAGTGCTATAGGAGTGACAGTGCATGGCTATAAACTAGAAAGGAAGCCTACCATGCAGCTTGGAATCAGAATTCTTATATTCTTGGCTTCCAGATGGAAGTTGGCTTCAACGTTTATTAATTTTAGTGATTATTATAGTAGTTATTTGCATTATTTTGTGTTGCTGTATTCAATGTATTCCTTCTTTAATCTCTATATGTACTGCATGGTTCTCCAGTCCACGGCCCGCTTCCGTTTTCACAAGAGTCGCTTATCACACTCGATATTGGTGCTGACATTTATGACTCTGATTAATAAAATAAAGAAAGAGGGCATGTGGGAGTCATAAAGCCATGGCAGAGGTTTGTAAATGCTGCAGGGTACCTCTGGACCTCGTGACCAGCACTCTGAGCTTTACAATGCATTGGAATGTAATGACCCTATATGGCATGGGTGCAATAAAAGCTTGGCCGGATGTAGGTAACATGAGATTGGCAAACGGCCATGCGGCTGCACAGAACAAAGGAGAATAAATCGGAGAAGGGCAGACAGAGGGGCTGCTCTCTCTTATCATGGAAATATTACTGGTTTTCTGCGTCTTTATTTTACCCTAAAGAAGTGCCACTTGTAACGGCAGGCTCCAACAGCCAAATGCCAATGTGTTTGCACTGTTAAATTTGTTATGAACAAAAAATCATTTTAAGTTAGAGCTTAATCATTATTTCACTATTCACTATTCTCCTTAATTGTATTTCACTATTCATATACTTCCTGTATTTCAGTTCAAGAATTACTTTGATCAAATACATATTTTGTTATGTGCAAATGGCTTTAGATACCTGTTAGGTCCATAAATTACCATATATTCTACATAAAACCAGCGACAATTGTTGTTGGCCCAGGACAGCTGGACATAAAAAGGGCCCCATTACCTTCAGTAGCTTAGGGCCTCATCAAACCTACGTAAATCCAGCCTTGCCCATCCCACAAAGATATCACTGAAGAGCTGTGTTTTAACTCCAGGCTAACTAGAGGTGGTATTTTCTCCTGTGTTTGGGCAAAACTAATCCAAAGATCAAACAAGAGAGCTGCTGAAGTAATGGAGGTTCCGGTTGTATTGCATTCGAAAAAGGATGTGATCCTGTGTTTACTCCGTAGCTTCCTTCGTGGAATATCAAATTAGGCACTTCATATTCCATTGGGAATAGAATATTTTCCTGCGTTGGAGACTGTGTGTTTTATTTTAGTAGCTTTAATGGCAGCACTAATGCGCTCACAGAAGGGACCGCATTTGCAGAATCTAACGGCATTACCTGCCGAGTAAAGTGAACCCTTCCAGGCATTACAGGCTATAATTTCATTGCTGGTTTACTAGGCTATCTGAACCACAAATAGATATCTGCTTCAATTTATTCACAGGAGTTAGCAAATCAAATTACAGCTTCTACTAAAACCCTACTGGGGACTTGTTGTTGCGACACACTCTCAGTGGTGATGACGTGTTCTTAATACCTCGAAGGTGGACAGATTGTGCCTTTACAAGCACTTCACAAAGCAGCCTGCCATTAATCCTGAGAGAGACATCACTTTACTTTGCTTCCCAGGAAAACTAAATGGAAATAAATAACCGGAGGGGCTCCTCACCTATAATAGCTGTGCAGAAGGCAGAATTCCAGCATCGCTTTTCTCAGCCTTGAAGCACTGTTACATGACAAGAAAAGTAAAATTACATTTCAAAGGACGGCTTGCCTCCTAGTTAAGGGAGGGGCACTGTTACATGCGTCCATAGAAACCCCTATATGTGTCCACCAAACATATGATTCCTAATACTCTATATTGTGAGAGTAGCAAAATATTGTGCATAGAGTCAACCATGTGCTTTCTAGTATGTTTTCTTTTTGTAAAGACACTTAGAGTTGCCTGCGGTGAAAGAAGATGTCTAATATACCGTATTTTTTCGTCTATAAGATGCCCCCATGTATAAGTGCCTATTTTGGGGGACTAAAATTTAAGAAAATGGGGGAAGATGGCACAAAGTTGTTGAGCTTTTTTTGCAGGGGATTGCACAGAGTTGTTCAGCTTTTTTTGGTAGGGGGGTTACTGAGGGTTGTTGAACTTTTTTTAGGGGAGGTGCTGAAAATTGCTCAGTCCCCACTGTCGGTGTCAGCCGATCAACACCACCCATTGACGCAGCAACCCATGACACGCACAATAGCCGCTGACAGCCACGGCAGCAACCAATCAAACGTCCACCCTATGCACTACCCATGTATAAGACGACCCCATGTTTTTAGCTTGATTTCTAAGGGGAAAAAACATAGTCTTATACATGGAAAAGTACGGAATTATTTATTTATTTTATTATGGAAGAGAATGTCTCTGTTTCATTGGAGAAATGTTGGGGGGTATGGTGGTGGTAGTAGTGGTAGTAATAACCTAAGATCCAGAAGGAGAAGACAAAACAATTAAAATATAATTCGCATACAGATTTGCCAGATGCAAAAATATAAATGAAGGAATGAAGAGTTAACATAATAACTCCCAGTGCTTTTTTTCCGGGGGGGGGCGCAAGGGTACGCATACCCCTAAACATTTTGCGAATCTTTGTACTTTTGTCCATTTACTGTCTTTATTTTTCCCTATTTGAACTATAAAATGGCGATTTTCTCAAATCAAAATGAGAGTACCCCTAAACATTTTTTAGAAGAAAAAAAGCACTAATAATTCCCCTTGCTTCCCAACGTGAATATAAAGAGTGTATTTCTGCCTAAACATACTTGCATGAAATCCACACCTTTGAAGAAACCTAGTGTGATTCTTTGGTCACTCCAGCATAGTTGCTTACCAAGTGCATCGTGGTAACAGTTCAAGTACAAGAAAGTAGAGGAAGAGCTTCTGTACCGAGGGGAGATGTTTTTTCTAATCACTTTTAAAAATATTGACTTCGCCCTCATCGCAGAGAACCTCTGGAGACCCCACTGGAGTCATCTGTGAAGAGGGATGGATTGTTAAACCTCTCCAGTACATCTAGGCAGGGAACAGGGGTCTCCTAACAACTCTCCGTCCTCTTAACAGCCCCGATAATTCCTTGGGCAAAGTCATGACTTTTTAAAGCAGCAAGATACTGCTCTAAATATACGGTATGAACATGGCCTTGGCTGAATGCCACCCACATTTCCCAAATACAGCGGTACCTTGGTTCTCAAACGCCTTGGTTCCCAAACGCTGAAAACCCAGAAGTAAGTGTTCCAGTTTTTGAATGTTTTTCAGAAGCCAAACATCTGGAGAAGCTGTCGGCTATTGTTTCTGGGGCGCCTGCACCAATCAGAAGCTGCGCCTTGGTTTTGGAACATTTGGGAAGTCAAACAGACTTCCGAAACAGATTATGTTTGGGGCTTTTGTTTCTGCTATTTATTTTGCGTTTTTGTTTTTGTGGCTTTTTTGGTTAATTTGTTTTTGTGACTGTGTAGAACCCAGTTCAGCTACTGACTGATTGGGCAGTGGTGTAGCGTGGGTTGTCAGCACCCAGGGCAAGGCAAGTAATTTGTGCCCCCTAACCCGTGGATTTGTGCCCCCTAACCCTAACCCCCAGATGTTGCGCCCGGTGCGGCCGGCCCCCCCTGCACCCCCACGCTACGCCACTGTGATTGGGTGACTGCAGTACATTGTTTATTGCTATCATTTTATGGACCAATGGTCTAGTTAGATAGTGAAATTCATGTTAAATTGCTGTTTTAGGGGTTGTTTTTAAAAGTCTGGAACAGATTACCGGTAATCCATTTTGCATTACTTTCTATGGGAAGGCATGCCTTGGTTTTTGAACGGACTTCCAGAACGGATTAAGTTTGAGAACCAAGGCACCACTGTACGTGCATCTCAAGCAACTAAAAATGGCACTGAATAGACTATACCTGTGGTTGGAAGTAGCTCATGCTTTGAATGTCATGTTTAGAATTGCCAACCATGGTGCAATGAGAACAACTCCTCCTTTTTTGCACTGTACACCAGCTCTGCTCAGATACCCCATGAAGCAAACGGCATCTGAGTCACCACTTTCAGCTGTATAGATGACGCTGCTTGGAAGCATTGAATCCACATCCCAACTGTTACCCAGTGATGGTTTCTATAGTGATTAAAGACCAGGGAAGAATGCTGGTTTGCTTAAATGTAGTTTTCCAGTGGGATGCAGAGTGGGGCAATTGTTCTTTATTACAATACTAAGATGACAGATCTCACATGAAACAGGAACTTTTTACACAAATCCATGCTCATGTGTGCACTTTGTGTCTAAACAAAGCCATAAGTGTACACGACAGTTTAAAGGCCTTTCCCCAGAAGGCCATTGGCCTGGTCCATATAAAAGATTTCAAAACCACGTACCTAGCAGTGAATTAATAAATACCAAAAAGCTGCAGTTAACAAGCTCTTTCTGTACAACTAATTATGCAGAAATATGTGGGAAGGTTTGTGTTTTTTTAAGACTGCATTAATATTATACTCATTTCCTTAAACCCTTAGCTTACCTTTTGCGTATAATAATTAACTCCAGAGATAATCTGGCTTTTTATTTCTTCTATAGTAATTTTGTGGTACAAGGAGAGAACATTTTAGAGAAAGGAGGGCGGTTGCAAGTATTTTTCTAGAAAGAGCCTTTAGAAGAGGTTAGTGAAAGCTAATTGGTTTGCTGGGAAGAATGCTGAATGGGGAAAGCTATATAATTAAGACTGAGCCTCCAATGGAGATTGCTACCAATAGCTGCATTGTGTGGCTGGGTGTGGCTGCTCAAATTGTAAGGTTAGTTTGAACCTTTCGTATTGCAGTGTTGTTATACTGGGGAACATGCTGGGGTTATAATACTTAAATCTATGACAGAGTACTTCTGAACTGGCTCATTAGTAGGACTGTTCTTCAGTTGTCATGTCTGCTTTCTGTGGAAACTAAATAACTTGCTTGACTTCCTGAGCTCTTGATGTCAATTATATATTTCCTGCAAAAGTATCAGTAAGTTGATCTAACGGTAACGAGGCTGCTAAGTGTCCCTCAGATTTCTTCTCTTCTCATTAAACTGTACAGCTTGGTTAAAACATTTCTTCTTAAAACGCACCATTTTAAAATAAAATAAAAATGTAGCCCTGTATTGGAATCCTTGTCATGACAAATGCCAACGGTAGTTCATCCACTGGAGTCCTTAGGAATATGGCTTTCTCCTAATTTTGGTTAAACATTAAGAGACCTCTGTTTACGACAAAGCACTCACAATTTCACATTCTTCTAGGCTTGCTGTAACTGAACACAGAGCAGTGCTTATTTTTTGTGGGTTCTCAAGGGTACACAGTACCAGCACCCTTTATTTCTAGAGGAAAAGCACTGAGACAGAGGTTTTATGCCATTAAATGGCTGTATGATAGTCAAAGTTCAATTTCATACAGCTTTTCAGACAGCAGGTGCTGCAACCGTCCAAAAGTTTGACTTCACCCCCAAAGGCACATTCCACCATTGTCTTCCAAAACAGACAGATGCCAAATAGTGCTGAGCAAGTATCATTTTAATTTTATTTATTTATTTATTTATACATACGGTATATACTGTACATACATACATACCCCACCTATCTGGCTCTTGAAGATCAGAATCCGTGTTAGAACAAAGGCAACAATGAACCAGGCCAAACAATTCAGAAGGAAATCTAAAATGTGTGTTCTTAATTTTTTCTGGTGGCCAGCATGATTGTCTTCTGAGTAAGCTTGAGATGATAACAGTTGTTGCAGCCGACTTCTGACTTGATCTGGAACAAAATGAAAGTCTCTTTTGCAATCTCGCTTTGAATCTGCAAATCCACAAAACATGGTATGCTTAAGATGAAGTGGTGCATGCCAATTAACATATTGCATGTTTTATGAGCTGATCTCCATGTAATTAGGTGATAAGCATGACTCATTATTGCTATCTTTAGTGCCTTGTTTGGAAAATCTCACAAACTCTTACAAGTCTTTGGGATTACATAAGCTATTACATTCTGGCATAATATATATGGTAGCATTCTGTTCTTTAGCCGCCTTTATTATATAAACAAAAGGCCAGACTTATTGCTACAAAACTTAAAGCTTTTTGTATTATGCCATGGTTGCACTGGAAAAAGAGGGTGGGAAGGGGTTAAGTACCTCTCCTCCCTCTGTACCTTATTCTCTCCTCCTAAAACTGTGAGTCCTTAGAAAAAGTGACCCTTAGGATCTTGTAACATGTGTTACCCTGCTCAGCCTCATCCCTCAGAGGCAATGGATGCAATTAACTTCAACTTAGTAATTGAGAAGACAACTGCAATTCCAGTGAAAAAACAGGGAGGGATCCTGTTAATTTAACCCTTTCCCCATATGAACTGGCAATGCCTGACCAGGAAAGAGATACTGTACTGGGGTCATGGCAGATAGCTTGCTGTGGATGTTGACCCGGTGTGCAGCAGCTGTGGAAAACGGCAAATTCTGTGTTAGGAATAATTGGTTAAGGGGTTGAAAATAAAACTTGCAAATATCATAATGCCATTATATGTGTGACTGCTTTTGGAATACGGTGTCCAGTTCTGGTTTCCACACTCCCAAAAGCTTGAAAAATCCAGAATGGTGTAATGGAAATTATTAATGGGCTGGAGCAACTCCCCTATTGGGGCTTTTTAGCTTAGGGAGAAAGGAGTAAGAGAGGACATAACAGAGGTGTATAGAATTATGGGGAGTGGGTGGCGCTGTGGTCTAAACCACTGAGCCTCTTGGACTTGCTGATTGGAAGGTTGGTGGTTCAAATCCCCATGATGGGGTGAGCTCCTGTTGTTCTGTCCCAGCTCCTGCCAACCTAGCAGTTTGAAAGCACGCCAGTGCAAGTAGATAAATAGGTGCCACTGTGGTGGGAAGGTAAACGGCATTTCCGTGCGCTATGGCTTCTGTCACAGTGTTCTGTTGAGCCAGAAGCAGTTTATTCATGCTGGCCACATGACCCGGAAAGCCGTCTGAGAGTCGTATGGTTGGCCACTGTGAGGACAGGATGCTGGACTGATCCAGTGGGGTGGTTCTTATATTCTTAAATAGGAAGCTATTGCTATTGGACAAAAAGAGAAAAGGGGGAAAAACTATTGGCAAGTTTCCAGGTTGGTCATGTTCATGCATGGCTTCAGATGCACATTATAAGATGCTAATGGCAAACAGTTGAAATGCCTCTGGAGATCAGCTGCTGGAAAGCAACAGCAGCGGAGGGCTGTTGCTTTCATGTCCTGCTCATGGGTCTCCTGTAGGCATCTAGCTGTCGTCTTTGGGAAGAAAGCAGGATGCTCGTTTAGATGGACCACACTGGTCTCATTCTGCATGCATTGGACTCAGCATTTTGCTTAAAAATAAACGGTCAATTCCTTTTTCTGAAAGGTTACTTGAAGTCAAGTAGCTTTGTGTTTCTGTATTGTGTAACTATTTGGGAAAAATTAATAAGCTATGAACAGAGCTGTGATTTACATGGACAAATGAACTGAGTCAGCATCAGAAGAATGGCTTCAACTTTTATCTGAGACAATCCCTCCCTCCCCCACTTCTGATAAACTAATTGTATGAGACAAATGGATCAAGGGCACTCTTTTCCCCATATCAAATCCGTTTCCACTCAAAGGGGTGCAGCATTCTAAAAATACACAAGACCAGTCACATTGGATAAATATCAGAGGCTCAGCAGAAGACTGGCTTAGGCTTTGTTAACAGTCTTGAAACAAGTTGAAATGTTGTGCAATTGTACCAATTAATACTCTTCACACTCCCACCACACCCATGTCAGGTACAGTAAGTCCTACTAACAGCATTGCAAGAAATGTAGAATCTATACACTGAAGGCAAAAACACCCCAGTGTGTTCTCTCTCTCTCTCTCTCTCTCTCCTCATCCTTCCTTTGTCCATGACCAAAGTTTGAAAGGAAACTTGAGGAACAGATAGGACTGCTTACATGTCATTAAAGGAGGGCACAGATTTGCATATGTCAATAGATACAAAATTCAAAATAGCAGGAATCTGGCCATCTTGAGGAAGGCTTTGACCAGGGTGTGGCTGTTGAGTGTGTGCCTGGTGCTCACAGCTGATGGTCAATTTAAAGGTCCCCGCCCTTTTGTCTTAAGGTTTGCATATTTCAACTGGACCAAACTGCCGTTCAAATAGAGGATGGTATTCCTACCCACCCTAGGAAGAGGTTATCAAATGAGAACCAGGGAAAGTCTGCCCCTTTCCCTGGCAATGGGAGAAAGCTTTAATTTTCAGTGCTTCCCAGGATAGTGAACAAGTTGAAAGGGTCTCTTTTGGTAGCTAACAAAATGAGCAGGGTGGGGACTGAGAATTAGGTATGTGGAGCAAAAGAGGTATGCTCCTTTTGGTTGCCAAGATCATGGTTAAGAAGTTTTAGCTCTTCTGAGCTTTAAACACACACAAATTGGCCAGTGTGCTCCGTGTACTATTGCTTGTTGTTGTCCAAATTTTAGACTAACTAAACATTAGGTTCATAGACTCTTGTGGCTGAATGACAGATTTGCTTCATGCTGCGATGTTGATTTGTCTCCCTCCTCTTCTGACACTTGATTACTTTTCTGATCTGACAAGCTTCAGCAAGAGGCTTCTTTTGTTTGTGGAATGGAATTTCCCCCTTCCCTTCTCCTTGACCACAACCGTTCTATAGCCAACTAAGCTTCAATATTTGGGGCTGATTTAAAATACAGCTACCTAAGTGCATGCAATACCAAGTTGATTTTTATGCACTCGTACAATCTTTTGAAAATGTCAAAATGTTATTCAACGTATTATGAGCTCCTGTGTGTGCATTTGGGGTGAGATTTTTTTGGTAAAAGGCCTGCCTCCTCTGGTCTACTTTCCTCAACGAATCATGAATCCCTTCCCATTAACTCTTTATAGGTGCACTGATTCATGAATGGAAGCCACCATTTTTAGCTCTGAAAGCTTTGGTGTGTAGAATCTCGAGGGATATCTAATACCTTCTGTAAAAGTTAGGATTTGAAAGTGTTTAAATTGGCTTGTCACGGCTTTGGGGCATACATTACAATAGAGTTCATTGCAACAGCAGAGACTTAAGGCAAAACTTTGATTCCTTGTCTTCAGATCAACATGGCAGTATCCGAATAGGACTAGTAAGAACCGGATTCAACTCCACAGTCAACGATGTGATGTTGGATCAGTCACGATCTTGTTGCGATGATAAAATGGGGAGAATAATGTAAGCCACCTTCAGCTTCTGAGATGAAATACGGGATTCTTATTTTTAAGCGTGCCTTCAGTGCAATCCTATGCACGCCTTTTCAGAAATAAGGCTCACCGAGTTATAAAATGAAAATTACCGGTAAGCGATGGATGACCTAAAAAACAATAATAAACGGAGAGGAGGTGGCAACGAACGTGCAATTTAGCCTCTATGTCAGAGCAAAGAAAAACAACGCGTGCGCCTCTGAAGCTGCTTACCATCTCACACACCCCCCCCCCGAAAAAAAACCCTCTTTCGGACCGAGCACGTGGCTCTGGCGCGCAGCCAAGCGTGTGCCTGCTCCCTGGCAACCGTGGGAAAGAGGAAGCACCATCCGCGCTTTCAACCACAGAGGCCGAACCCGCCGCAGAGGCGCGAGGATGCCCCGCCCACTTCCCGCCAACCCTCCACCGCATCCCCAGCGTTCCAACCCTCCGCCCTCCTCCTCCAATGTCAGCAGGAGGAGGGAGGGGGCGGGGCTAGCCGCTCGAAGGGCTCCTCGCGCCGCCCCTGGAGCTACGCGCGTGACGTCAGAGAGAGAGCGAGAGTTATGTGCTTCTGTGGCTCGCGCCCGCCTCCTCCTCCTTCCCCGCTTGCGCAATAACGCGGCGTCGTTGTCTTTGCCGTGAGGAGGCGGGAGGAGGAGGAGGAGGAGGGGGGGGGGAAGAAGAGTTGGCGGCGGCGGCGGCGCTGGGAGCCCGGCTGGGATGGAGGACCAGCCGCCGCCACCACCAGCAGCAGGAGCAGCACAGGAGTCGTTGGGGCGTCGCTTCCCGCGACTCCCACAGCCGGTAAGCGACCCTCCAGCAGCAGCAGCAGCGTCTTCCTTTTCCCGACCCTCCGCTTTTCCTCTCTTGCCGCCTCCTCTCCTCGACCAGGGCCCAGCTGCGCTCCCCCTTCTCAGCGCCCACCCTCAGGGACGGGGTCGCGGGCGAGGAGGGTCTTAATGCACCCCCCAACCCCCACGGAGGCCCCTTTCTCGTCAGTTGGGGCCGGTTCTCGTGCTCCCTCCTCCTCCTCCTCCTCCCTAACTGCTGCTGCCCCTTCTCGTTCCCTCAGAACTCTTTGCGGGGTGGAGGGGGCTTGTTTGTTCCTCCTCCTCTTCTCTCCCCCCCCACTTCCAAAGCAGCCCTTCTCTGAGTGATCCCCTCTGCCCCGAAATTAATCGCATCCATGGGAGGAGGAAAAGACGGGCAGGGTTGGGGAAAGTCAAAGTTAGATCTCTTTCTTGGTGATGTTGGTTGCTGCTTTAAGGTTGTGGGTATACTGTATATGTGTACACACACAGTGTGTGTATGCACACGCACACACGCACCCTTGCACGCATGGGTTTTTAGGCAGGGTGCCGTTTTTAATAGTTTCTATTTTAAACCAGACATACGCTAAAGCGGTGCATTGTGTTTTAAACGGGTTCTTTTGATTTCCTCCCCTCTCCCACCACCACCTCTCCCGTGCCTTCAGATTCTGCTTTGCAGCATGCCACCATCGCAAAAGTAAACAGATTTAGGCGGCCGGACTTGAGATTGCATCTGTGCAGGGGCCGGTTTATTTTTCAGTTGCTGGTCTGGTTTTTCGTCGCTGTTGTTGTTTTAAGTAGAATAGTGTGGGAAAGAGGGCCCCCAACACCATTTGAAGGTGCTTTTTCTCTGTAGCGTTGCCAAGGAGTGGGGTAGTGGTTAACTCAAAAAACTAAGATACTGGCACAGCTGTATTCTGGTTTGCTGTGAATTATTAAAGAATTATTAGGATTATGGGACCAGGACCTGGTGTAAGTGTAGTCAGAGCTGTTGGGAGCAGTGACCATAGTGCTATTAAACTAAACATACTTGTAAATGGCCAGCTGCCAAGAAAATTCAACATGATTACAGTTGGAAACACAAGATGAGGGGGTTGGAAAAAAAGGAAATTGAAAAGTCAAGGGGGTCATTTCATTCCAAAATGCTTGGAACATGTTTAAAAATGCAATATTAGATGCTTAACTTGAGTCTGTACTGCAGATCAGGAAAGGTACTGCAAGGACCAAGAAATTGGATAGAGAAATGTTTTGTCCTTATCTCATAACACTAGAATTCGTGGGCATCCCATGAAGTTGAATGTTGGAAGATTCAGGACAGATAAAATAATGTACTTCATGCAGTGTGTGTAGTTAAACTATGGAACTTGCTCCTGCAGGAGGCAACTAATATGACTTTCAAAGGAGTTTCGACAAATTCATGGAGAACAAGGCTATGCTCTGCCTCCGCTATCAGGGGCAGTATGCCTCTTAATACCAGTTGCTGGGAATTTTTTTGCACTGAGGGTTTTTGCACTGAGAAATGGATGCCAGTCTAGCTGGGTCATTGGCCTGATCTTGCAGGTTTTTTGTGTTCTTAGGAACAGAATCTCACATTGCATCTGAGTGGAAGGAAAGACTGTATCATGGGATGTATTATGGAACAGTTGCAGATATTGGAAAAACTTGAGTGGGAGGGATTCTTGTACAGTTGTCAGTGTCTTCTGATAGTTTGCTAACCAACAGCCTACACTGTTCCTTGCATTTGTAATCCATTAGGTGTACCATTGATGTGTAAATACTTAAAACCCTTGTTGATTCCAGTTATCATGCTAGGGGAGAGCAGAAGATCCTCCTCAAGTGATGCTGCAGAGTAAAAGTGTCTTCTATTAAATTGGTTACCTTAATTCTTCCTGGTTTGTTGCTCCCTAAGCAAACCTTTCCCTTTTTAAAATAAATGTAATAATATCTCCAAGCAGAATTAGAAGTTTAATAGGTCTCTAGCATGGGAAGCTATTAAAAGAATTGGAACAGAAAATGTTACCATGGGAGACAGCTTTGAAAAAGTGATGTGGCATTCATTGATTTGGATTTGATGTACTGAGTTGGTTGCTTTAGAACAGGCATGTCCAACAGGTAGATTGTGATCTACCAGTAGATCACTGGACATCTGTGGTAGATCACTGGTTGATCATTGGCTCCCCCCAAAGAAGCTGAACAACTGTGGCTCCCCTTAAAAAAGCTCAACATTTTACCTTCTCCCTGAAAAAAACTCAACAACTTTCACCTGAACCCCAAAAGGGGGTAGATCCCTGCCAGTTTTTAACTCTGTGAGTAGATCACAGTCTCTTGGGAGTTAGCCACCCCTGCTTTAGAAGGAAAGAGTTCTCACTGAGTAAAGCAACCTTGTGTTAGGCTGCATCCACACTAGGACTTTACTGTGTATATGGGTTGTTGCTCTGTGTGTGCACAAAGGTTTTATCTGTGCATGCACAGTTTTATTGTTACTTTTTTAAATTTCCGGGTTTTTTATATACTAGATCAAAGAGAAAAATGATACACCAGGGTATTTAAACAACCCAAAATGTATTGGTGTGGCCTTAAAAACGATGAAATTTCTCCCCTCATCTGTTGTTTGCCATGGGAAGCATAGGAGCCACTTCCTAAGGGACTGTGGGGGCTTCAGCCCCCACAATAAAATATTTGAGGGGGCTGGGCCTCTACAAAGTTGATGGGCATTCCCATTCAAATGGTGTGTGTGCACTGCATCATGTGTTCAATTATGTGGGGCGGGGTTTAACTGGGCCCCCACAATATTTTATTCAAGTTGGCACCCTTGCTGGGGAGGAAGTTTCTCTTGGTACTAGTATTGTGGAACTTATGATATGTAATTAGTGTCAAGATAAACACAAGGCCTTAATCATTTTAGCTGTTCCTCCTATTTTGTTAATCGTACAAAACTGGATGGATTTGGATTGTAAGTAATAGTGCTATATCTTCCCTGTGGCCCTAGTTGATTTTATTATCTTTTGAATGTTTTTAAATAGCTGTTTTTAACAGTCTTTTATTGATAATCTTAAGGTTTGTTTTTGTTTTTAGTAAACCGCTTAAAGGGGTTTTTTTTTTTTTACAATCAAGCAGTATATACCTTTTGTGAGACTGTGTATGTGTTTCTGTGTGAGACAGTAGACTAATTAATTCAAAAGCTCAATGGTCATGTAACTGGTAATCCTCACCCTCTCCATCAGATTCTGTTTTCACTTGACTAAGCATGCGTTTGTGTTGTTGATCATAGCACAAGCACTTATTCCTGTGCAAGGAAACTCTTTAAGACTGACTTTGAGACGGATCCACATCTTTATAAGAAACGGGGAATCACCCATACCCAGGTTGTTCTTATGACCTCTGAGTTTTACCTAATTGCATCCATGTGTGAGTAATTGGCCATGCCCTTCCTCTTCCATGCCGATGGGGGGGGGGCACTGGGAGAAAGGGGCAGTCCAGTTGTGTGAGTGGAATGCCACTGAAGTGAATTTGGATTTCACCCTCTATATTTAAAAACAAAGCAACTGATAGTGTTTTAGCAAATATTTTTTAATGCTTGTGATCAGATCTCATAGCTTACCAAATGTGCTCTTTGCTGATATCTAAAATAGTAACACTTGACAACTAGGTTTAAGTAGTGCTGTTGCTGCAACTGTTGGTTAAAGAGCCCAGAACACTTGGATAATGAAAGCGTTATATATAAATGCTTTCTTTCCCTGTCTAGGTTTTGCTTTTCTCTGGCAGAACAGACACTAGGACAGTGAAGGGAAAAAATGGTGTGTAAATTGAATGTAATCTGACAACATTTCTTTCCTCCGAAGGAGTGCCAAAAGCCCTTAATGACACATGGTTGCATCTAAATACAAATAGCTAAAAACAAATAGCTAAAATGTAAAGAACATTGGAGATGAAATTAGTTGAATATGCACATGTGCACTGAAGCATTGCAATTCTGATATTCTGGTGCTTGCATAACTGACCTCACTTGAACTGGGCTAGACATTTCTAAAAGATTTTTTAAAGAACTCTGGCTTTCTGTACATATAAATTTTTACAACTGCTTTTCTTGCATGGCAGGTGGGGGTGTATTGCCTGTTTAGAGCTTGAGATTCTGAAGCACAGTAGAAAAGTATTTTCTCCAGACAAAAGCATGTTAGGGGTGACTGAATAATGCCTGATCCTATCCCTACTATGGAATTATCAGCAAAAAAGTTCATTCACTGTGAGAATGAAGTTACAGGGAACAAGGCAGAGGATCTTCTCAGTAGTGGCACCCACCCTGTGGAATGCCCTCCCATCAAATGTCAAGGAGATAAATAACTATGTAACTTTCAGAAGACACTTGAAGACAGACCTGTACAGTATAGGGACATTTTTAATGTTTGATGTTTTATTATGCTTTTATATTTGTTGGGAGCTGCCCAGTGTGGTTGGGCCAACCCAGTCAGATGGACTGGGTACAAATTATAAAAATTATCATCATCATCAATTACTCAGGAGCAGCTGCCACAAAACCCAGTTATTCCCCAACTGTGAACCAAGGTCACTGCAGAGCTATGGTGATTCTTCATGAATAGGCAAGTATTCATTGGAGTCCACAAGTCACCACCAGCTATTTAACCCTGTGATTCCCATATGCCTCTCTGACAATTATAAGATAGTCAAATGTTCTATGTGCAGGGCTCACTTGAGATAGCTGAAAATCACTGAGGCCCACCAGTCACAAAATAGTGGTTCAAGGACAGAGTCAGTCACAGAATTTTTCTTTTACATTTTTTACTCCCTACCCCAACAGGCCTTTCAAAAGTATTTTTACCTGTCAATTGCTTTTCTTACTATTCTTTCACACTCAACTTGTTACCTTATCCTTGATCCCTGCTTCTTTTATATTAACTTCCCCCTCCTATATTATCTTTCTTTTTCTCTCCCCTTATGTTTATTCCCTGATGATCATGATGAATCAAAATAGCACTGGGTAGGCTGTGGCACTGATGCCAGAAGTACCACTTTTACTTATTTAATTGTTAGAACATTTCTATCCCTCTTCTGGTCTAAAGATCCAGCAGATAAATTTCCATTTTCTACAGAGAATCTATAATCTCAGCAGGTAAAATGCCTTCTGGAAAATATATATGTTTGTAAGATGGTAGATTTTGTTCTGAGTTTCCTTTACTATGCCTTCAGGCCTTAAAATATTGACACTACTTGTTGAGTTTTCTCAGAATAATAGACACTTCAGACCTTCATTTCTTTTACTTTGGTTCTTTTGATGTCTGTTTGTACAGCTGCTTTATTGTGGCTAAATGTAGGTGAAATCATCTTTAAAGATATGTTTTTTAAATCTATCTGGAATGGCTCTGCAGCTGTAATGGTGATGTCTGCTTATATTTGTGAAGCAACTTATTTTTAACCGTGTTTTCAAATGAAAGATTTATTGCAGCAAGTGTAATATGGTAGGGAAATGAATGTTCTCGCATAAGCTGCATTACTTGATCACCTGACTACAACCCTTAATGAATACTTATTTCAGGTTCTGTATCATTTGGCTGATGATAGTAGGATCTATATCTTAAGGCTGAGGGTATCATTTGAAGTTCCTTTGGTAGGTATTTTCTGTCCTACCTTTATTTTAACAGTTAGATGTACTTAGGTTTGAGGGTATGAGTCCAAGGGTCCAAAAATAAACCTAGAGTTACACACAAGTGATAATAAGATGTGTATTACTACTACTTACAAAGTAGTAATAAGTGTCAGCAGGCGAAGCTTTCCTCATAATTTTATTTCCATAGAAAAAGCTTAACAGTATGAATTTCTGCACTGCTCTAGCACCCTAAACCATGGAAAGAACTCAAGTTTCTGGTTATGTTACTCTAGATCAGGGATGGGGAATCTTTGGCCTTCCGGATGCCGCTGAACTACAACTCCCATCAGCCCCAGCAAGAGAGGCCAGTGGTTAGGGATGATGAGAATTGTAATTTAGCAACATGTGGAGGATCGAGCCACATGTGTTCACACCTCCTGCTGAACTTTTGTCAGTTAAACATAGGCTAGCAATACTGCATTGAGGGCAAAAGCAGACATTGTATTGCCAATCAGTCTCAGCTCTGTTCTCCAAAGTTAGTACAGCAGCAGTGGGCTAATTTTCAGGGCTGATGTAACCCACACTTTCTCAATCACAATGCGTCCCCACTCGCCCTTAGAATATGGATGTGTTAATGATGCGTTTTATTTGTATTTGTATTACCGGGTTAAAATCTCTTTTGCATGAAATTAACCCTGTGTCACAAAGATCATGACTTGTGCTTTTGGGTGGGCATCCTACTGCCCAGTCACAGCTACACTATACTCCTGGATCTCTCCTGTTAATTTTGGGGGGCAACAATTTCTTTTCTGCCATTGAAGACAAAAAAGCAGCTTTCGAGTGAACTGGGCAGTCCCTTAAAATGCACCAGGTCTGCCCTTTCCATTGTCTGAAGAGAGAGAAAATTCTAGAGTGACACATGCACCAAGGAAGACAAAAAATGCTTCAAAATGAAGCCCTTCCCTGTTGAATGGGAAGTTTTTTACTGTGTATAATTATCTAAATTTCTCACTAGTATTTGCCAGTTACCTCTCTGTGTTTAGTCATTGACTAAGAACGCTGAAAGTTGGGAGCAGGCTGAACCTTAGAACACAGTTCTTTGGAATGCTTTCTGCCCATTTTGCTTTGTAACTTTTTGTTCTGAAGGTGGCTAGATCTACTTTTAGAAAAACCCAAAACCTCAGAATCTGAACCTCCCACACATCACCAGTCTACAACACTGTCCCCAACTAAAATAAGCTACTGGTTGCAGTGAAGAAGAAAGCTTTTATAATGACATTATTTCTAACCCTCTGCCAAATCTGAAAGCACAATGGTGCTGCACAATGTACTTTTGTTTAAGTAAATAGATTTAAAAAAGTGAAGCTATCCATTGTAATGATGAGATGTGTAAAATCAAGAATCAGAATCTTTATTTGTACAGAACATTTTCTATGTCATGATATATGGCTGTTTGTTAGGAGAAGTGACGGCATTGAAATTCTTGCCTGTAGTCTTTTGTATATCTTGCCCATGATGCTTAGTAGTATAAATTAAATACCCAGAAATGTCATTCTCTGCCTTGGTATATTTCAAGATTCTGTAAGTGTGAGATCTGTATTCAGATACATGCAAAGCCAGATAGATGCCTAATAATAATAATAATAATAATAATAATAATAATAATAATAATTAATAATATATACCCACCCATCGGGCTGGGTTTCCCCAGCCACTTTGGGCAGCTTACAGCACATTAAAAATTGTAAAACATTAGACATTAAAAGTTTCGTGATACAGGGTTATGGAATCAATCAGTCAGTCAGTCAATCAATCAATCAATCAATCAATCAGTCAATCAGAACATACACCAAAGATGTATGAGAGCAGATGTTTAAGAGCAAGCAGTTAACATTAATGTGAAATTACACCATATTTTAAGATGGACATGCAATGTATGCATGTAGAAAACATGGAAAGGGGTCCAAGTCACAGCACTACAGCATCTGCGCTGCAGTTTGAATCATGCATGTTGTACCAGTCTACAATTACTATTGAGCATGTAGTGCACAGAAAAGATAATTATTGGAGCACTACGTGAACTACTTTTGAAAGCTCAGTACAGTGGTACCTCGGGTTACATATGCTTCAGGTTACAGACTCTGCTAACCCAGAAATAGTGCTTCAGGTTAAGAACTTTGCTTCAGAATGAGAACAGAAGTCGTGCTCCAGCGGCGCGGCGGCAGCAGCAGGCCCCATTACCTAAAGTGGTGCTTCAGGTTAAGAACAGTTTCAGGTTAAGTACGGACCTCTGGAACGAATTAAGTACTTAACCCGAGGTACCACTGTACAGAGCTAACTTGTCCATAGCTAGATAGCAGCACAGATCTGCAAGGTTCAGGGTAAGATTCTTTGGAAGAATGCCACACCCAAAGTCATTTCTATGAGTTGTTTTACCTTGTTCTACCATATCTTGAAGTATGCTAAGAACGCTGAAATTAATATGTGTGTGCCCCTTCTGACATTTGACAATCCTTACACTATAAATCTCTTTCTTTGACAGATCTCTGTTGGTCTGTTTTCTTATCTGTGCAGGGCTGACTTTTCACTATGTAAGAGTAACTTTAGTTGCTGAGCATTGTGTTATAAATAGTTGACTGCAAACTAAAAACATAAAGAGCAGGATTTAGATGATCTTACTTCTCTTTTCACCCTGTCATGTCAAGAGCCAGTTAGGCCCCGGTGACCAAGATTATTGGGCACATGATACTGGAGAAGGATGATCCCTGATCATTCGGCTGCTCTAAACATGAGTGAAAGCTTGCTTTCAACCACCTGGCAGGCAGAGAGGCAGCAGAAGATGGCACACAGCCTCTTGCTAGCTGTGAGCTGAAGAAGATTGTAGGGTCTCCAACCTTAAATACCCTTTTAGAACTTAAACCTCTTAATCTATCAAGATTTTAAATATGCAAGGTAACTTTTAAAAAACATCTTCCTGAAGAGCAACAACAACAACAACACAACCTATAGTGGTACCTTGGTTTGTGAACTTACCATATTTTTCCGTCTATAAGACGCTCCCATGTATAAGACGCCTATTCTTGGGGTCTCAGATTTAAGAAAATGGGGGGAGATCGCCCAGAGTATAAGACGCCCCCTAATATTTGACATTTTGACATTTAGGAAAAACCCCATATCTTATACATGGGAAAATACGGTAATGCATTCCTGAAATTCGTTCTTAAACCGAGGTGTGCTTTCCCTAAGCAGACCCCCCACAGCTGGTGCCCTGCTTCCGTTCGTAGACCAAGGTAAAGTTCGCAAACTGGAACACTATTTACGGTTTTGCGGAATTCGTAAACCAAATAGTTTGTAAACAGGACTGTTCGTAAACCGAGGTACCACTGTACTTAAGCAGAGATTGAGCTTTGGTAAAATTGGTTGTGCTGCTTGTATTATGGCCCTAAATTTGATGCAGAGTTCCTTTCTAAAATGTCAGAAGGTACTGCTTTAAGGTGGGTGGGGAATTAAACCACTGCTTATTTGTTGGGCTATGCCAAGTGATATGTGGTAGCAACATGATAGGAGCTTGGATACATTTTTTGGGATGATTTGACTACCTAGAAACTGGGAAGATAGTCAGCTCACTTTTTAACATGAAGCTGTCACAAAAAGTAATGATTGCCATCAGGTCCACTCTACTGACATTTTGAACTTAAAACGTTCAGTAGGCATACTCTTTGGTGTCAAAACCGTTTGGAAGCTGCATGGAAGATTAGTGCAGTGATACATCTACTGTTCCCCACTTGACCTTATCAAATATATTTGGAAGTACACGAAGAATATGAACTCAGGATATTTCTTGGCCAACTGACCTGGATACTTGATATTTTGCTTACTCTGCTATGCTGGTGGTTCAAGGGGGAGGTGAAGAACAGTATTTGGATTGTTTCTAAAAATGACTGACCCCCCCCCAAAAAAAAACACCCCTTGATTAATTTGTACTTCTGTTACAGAAATTATGTGTTGGTAAGCTTTCCTTCCTCTGCATGGAAGGTAAGAGAATGGTGGAGGAGGGGCAGAGCAATCCACCCCTCTTCCATGAGCCAGCTGGTCACCTATAATTATCAATTCTGTCAAATAAGGTGGTTTTGTAAATTTCTGGGTTCTCTCAAGCACACTGAGAACCTCTTATTTTTCAATGTCTCCATCTTCGATCCAGTTCTTTTCGCACTTGCCACCTCCGTTTGCTATTGGATGGAGTAATGCACAGTCAGTTCTGCATTAGAAGGAGTGATGCATCAAATGCATTAAGAATGGAAGGAAGCGAAATTCAGCTGGTAATAGTGATGCAATTTGTAAAACACCATCCTAGGTGGTTGGGAGCACCAACTGCCTGGTTGGTGCAGAGACAACCTTATATCAATGTTTGAGGATGGGACATAGATCACACTCCCTCTCTGAAGTTCTAGTGTTAGGAAGACACTCCTAGGATTGTCTGATTAGCCAAAACCTGCCTGATCCATTGACATGGTGAGGAGCATTTTTTTGAAGTCTTCCTTATGCAGCTCTTAACTTATTGGAGTTGTATACATGAGTTATCCTCTAATTTTACTGGTAGGATTGCTTTAAAGCAGATCTAAACATAAGGATGTGTTATAAGAATTTGAAAACTGCTTAAGAACTCTTAAGTTTAGTACAGGTATATACTTCCTGTTCCTTAGCTGACTTACTGTTAATCAGGATTGATACCTAAACCAGATCTGAAACAGTGATAAGCAACTTGCAGTATATGTACACTTATACAGCATGTGTGTGTCCTGTATAACTTGAATGTTTGTCATCTTACCTTAACAATGCACTTGGTTTAATAAAAAAGGTATATTTAAACAATATTTATCATAGCCTGATATAGGGTGCTATATCAGAAGTATGAAAAAGTACATACCTTACTGAAACACTTATTTTGGGGGCAGGTATTTTGTTTTTTACAGTTTTCTTAAACTTCAAAGAGTGCTTGCTCCAGTTCTTTAAGTGACATAAAATCTGCTGAGTAAACTTAGATTAATTTTTTTATGTGTGCCAACTGTAATTCTGAATGGAATAAAAGTTTTCTTCAGAAAGGCTGTTGTTAAGATTCCTATGCTAGGTACTGGTTATGAAAGGTGGACATCAGATTTATTGATTCTTTCTTTACCAGTTGCAAGTTCTTGTGACTTCCAAATGCCTTACTGTGATGAAAAAGCCAGGGCCCTGTAGTTGGCATAGTTTCTTTAGCCATCACCTGTTTTGTACTGCTGGATGCAAAAACTGTTGTCTCTCATCTATATACAGCAAAATTAATCAGACCACATTTCTGCTTTTGAGTTATGGTTGAAATGGTTTGCTAGCTGCCTCATGGCTGCGTATGTCAATGCTATCTTTCTTCCACATCACAGGTAGGAAATTGCTCTAAAATAGAGTATTGATCAACTTTTTTTTATAAGAAGACTGGAGCCAACTGTTCTCAAGGAACAGAACAGCATGAACAGAACAACATTACTCTGAAACAAGTAGTTAGCCTACCTATATGCTATCTTCATGATTTTTATAAACCAGTACGTATCTCCTAGGCATCAACTTCATTTGCATGTATCTATATATCTTTTTAGACATAGTTTTCTGTGTGGGTGCACAGAGGGGGGAAAGAACAGAAAAATGATAAATGAACTTGACCAAGTATTTGAACAATTACTGAAATAAGTGTAGCTTCTAGCTTTTGAATTTTACAATTCTTGCTGACGTTCTGGCTGCCTCTGGCCAGAATACCAAAGTGGCAGCACTTGAGTGACACAACCAGAGGAATCTGTTTTCCAGGAGTTGCATAAGTATGCAGGTTTCCTCTTTCCTCCCTCCCTGCAGGTTTCAGTGGCATTAGCCAGTTGGAGGAATGGGGGTGCAGGTGGGAAAATCATATAGGCAGCTTGCCCGTAATTCTTCTGTGGTAATTTTATTTTGAAAAGTTATAAGGCATTATTCTGCTATTCACAGCATTAGGATTTTCAAGATCGTTCCAAAGCCACAAGTGTCTTTGACAGTTCTCACAGCAGTCTACATTTCCACTTTGTGTTTTGGGGGAAAGCATTTTACCACCCACAAGCTGTGTTTCACCTACTGGACATCATATTTGGTTACATTTTGAAGAGGCTATGACTAGCTTGGGATAAGGATGTGCGTTGTAGGAAATACAATACAGAGCCACTCAATATTTCACAATATTTGTTCCATTTTCTCCTTTCCTATCTTGTCTGTTCTTCTGCGCCCCCATTTCTCCATTTATAAATAAAATAAAATATAGACCCAAATCGAAAAAAATAGTGATAACATTGGTGAACCATCTTCTTGGCTGGGCTGCTACCCAGGTGTAGTTCACAAACTGCACTATTCTACCTCATATGATATAAATAAATCCAAGCTGCCTATCAGTTGTTTTTTCAGATGTTGTTTAGGGCAGCTGTGTGTCTACTGTATGAATGATGATTATGATTTGTATTCCGTGGGACTGACATGGCATAATATGTCAATTGCTTTGTTCATCCTTGTATCCTCCTCTTGGAATAATTTTAACTACAACAATTAGAATGTCATATTAGGGAGCTGGGATTTGGACATTTTAAAATTTAAGCAGTTTAGAAACTTGTCCAGTTGTGAGTAATTCAATACATGGCACAGAGAACTAGACTAGGCCAAATTATAAATCTATACTGTATTTGCAATTTGATGCTTTCCTTTCTACCTTGGTCTCTACTCAAACTGAGGGATAGCTCACTCAGTAGAATATGAGACTCTTATTCTCAGGGTTGTGGGTTCGAGCCCCACATAGGGTGAAAGATTCCTGCACTGCAGCAAGTTGGGCTAGAATGATCCTCGTGGTCCCTTCCAACTCTACATTTCTATGATTCTTTCAAAATAAATGTTAAATGCTCACTTTGTTCTGTCGTACTCATATGCCCATTCACCATTTAAGAAGTAGCTTGCTAACTTCTGGTTACTTAACTTCTGGCTACATCTGTGTCGCTCTAACCCTAACCTCCCCAACATATCAATTGCATGTGGTGTGTGCCAGTGTTACATTAAGGATCCCACAAATCTGGAAGGAGAATGCACAGTGTACAAGATATAATGGACATTAGTTATCGGAGCAGATAGTGACAAGACTAAATTGAAATGCAGCAAGGACACTGGCCTCAACACACCCTTATTTTGATATTCTGGTTCTAGTAGGTAAGAGTTTTCCTATACAGATCATCTGAATGGCAACTTATTCTGTCCACAGTAGTTAGTTAAATGTTTATCGTCAACACAAATATGGCAGTGAGCAAAATATGGGAATAAAGCACCAACATGGTATGTGTGCACTGGAAATCAATATCTGCCTGTAAAATCTCCCCCATCTCCCAATATTTATATACGTGGAAACATCCACAAGTTTTGATGTTGGAAAGAGTTTGATTCTAAGTTGTTCATTCACTTAAAGGAAAAAGTGATTCCTGCCAATTCTTCCATCCCCAGGCCCCCTACATCATATTCTGCACCATTCCCAAGGGTCTCCTAAACAGAAGCAATCTTTCATTTTCAGAGGGTATAGGGAGCTGCAGAAGATGGGAAATCCTTGTTCCATGTATGTGGACTTTGTTTCATTCATGGGAGGAAAATTAGGATTCAAGCCAAAATGCAATAATCTGAATTAGAGATCCCTGTGTAAGAGGTGCTTTGCCATATGCTGCTTCAATTACTACTTCCTGATTAAAATTTGTATATGGGATAGTTGTGTGCCTTCCAATTTTTGATGCTTTTATGAAACATTTTTGAAGTTTAACCCTTCAGCTTGCTGGGCCTTCTCTGTGATTTGAATTCTCTTTTCCTGCTCTAGTATTCGTTAATGCTAAAAATAATAAATCATAGTGTGCACTCCAATGAGGTCTGTGCAGAAGTGCTCACATAATGGGGCCTGCTTCCTCTCCAGTCTCCCCCCATGTACTCTGAGGGACCCACAGCAGCTGATTTAGGTAGGAGAAGGGGAAGTCCTACTGCTTTAGAAGCAGTCTTCTCATGTAACTTTGGTGGTGTTATTTTTTGTAAAAAAACTGAAAATTAAAAAAATAATAATTAAAGAATGAAAGGTATCTTATTTATTTTTGGCAGAAAAGCCTTTCAGTGAAGCTTAATCCACTGTTGCAAACCTATCCCTGAATAGCTTTGAGCATGTGGAAAGTTCAGCTTGCAAATATTCAAGAGTTTTCACTGACTGTGGCAAATTCCCAGCAAGTTCTTTGTCTGCAGAGACAGAATAGGGGCATGGCTGTGTAAGCTGAAGTTTAGCAGAATGTGCAGGTGCACAGAAGTCATCACATTTTTCTACTCCTTCTTTGTTGCCTATTAGTAATGCTGAGACCAACCATAACTAGGGGCATATTATTACAGTGTTGGACTTAAAATAACCTCAGTAAGTCACATTCCCTTGATGTGTATGTATCTTTTCTAAGTTTTGTCTAACTTTTTCTCCCCCAAGCTGCTGTTTGACAGAGGAGCCCCACCAGCCAGTCATGTTTAAGGATAAGTGGTGGAGGTAAGTACCTTTTCCTCCCTATATTTAAGTAGTGTCTTGGCATCTGAGTTGCAATAGCTGTGTTAAGTCTCACCTGAGAGGATGCTAGAATAGTTCTGCAATGTTTGTAAATACGTATGTCCACCGACTGTATATATGGTGTTTTGCAGCTTGTTTCTTCTTCTGCATTAGGTAGCACTTTGGCTGGTTTTTTTTTTCCTAAAACTGGTAGTACATGAGTTCCAGTGAAAGTTCTCCATGTAATAAGCTTGGAGACTTAGCCATTGCTATAGTAGTATATTTCAAAGCAATTTAGTGAACATACAAAAAAAATTTTTTATGGAGAATTTCAAGGGTAAGGGGCAAACCTGCAAATGTTTGGGAGCATGAGAAAAGTTCTGACCACACAGTAGAAAGAAATAGGAAAAAATTGGCTCTAGCCCAATGCTTGCCATCAATTTGATTTGAATTAATTTTATAATGAAATGATTTTAGAATGTTGTATTATTTTATTGTTGTTAGCCACCCTGAGCCTGGCTTCAGTTGGGGAGGGCGGGATATAAATATTTTTATTATTATTATTAGTTGCCACTTAGTTCATTAACCACAAATGCAGTGCATTTTCTGACAACATGTAGTGACTCTTGAAATAGCTGCATAGTGAGATCCCCATAGGCAAAGCATTGAATGACAAGGGCTGTTGGATTAGTTGTAGAATCTATGCAGTCTTCTCTAGCAGGATGGAATTTCACAAAACTCTAATCTGTGGTACTACAGGGAGGTCTTTAGCTACAGTATAACAGCCAGTCACACCATGCATATATGATTACCGCCAAGCCAATAAAATATTCATCTAGGTTATCTCTGGCCTATCTGGAGTCCATTCTCATTAGCAAATGTTTATCAGATTAAAACATTTTCCCAGAATCATGGGGGACCAAATCTGCCTGTTTTTAAAAAATGAGATTTTGAGGCGTCTGTTCAGCCTGAATTAATATGACTCAGCAGGGTTTTGAAATTTTTTTGTTATTACTAAAAATTCCACCTCTGGCATTCTCCATAGATAATGCAGTCCCCCTGGGTATTTTGATGGCTAATTCCACAAATTGGAGTGAGCCTGTAGAGAGTGTTTACAATGTTATACCATAGGAATAGGTCTGGAATCCCATTCTTTGAATGTTTCAGGTGTATGATATAGTTTAACCTTAATGCATATGTGTGATCCACTTTAATTGCAACAAATCTGAGTTTCTCTGCAGTTACTCATCCTATTGTATCTACCTTATAATGGATTGGGGGCTTGCGGGGGTACTAGGCGTATCTAGCTTGGAGTTGTGAATTTCATAGAGAAACTTCCTTTAAGAATTGGAGGTCATTTCTATCCAAATAAATGGGATGAAATTCTGTATCTGGAATCATTTTTCTTTCTATGCATCACATGACTGTGGTCACATTCAGATTATCAAATATTGGCTTTATAAGGCAAGATATGCATGAGCTTCAGGCACTCACAGCTGCTTTGCTCCTTGCTTTGGATAAGCAGCGAAACAAGTCAGGAAGCTGCAGCTAACCATGACATCCTGTTGTATCTGATATGAGAACTAGTTGTTTATTGGATTTATATAACAGCCCGTCAGTAAATATTCCCATGGTGGCTTTCAACAATTTGGGTCCAGGATACCCCGAGGATCACCCTGAACCCTTATATTCTAGTACAGGTAGGTAGCCGTGTTGGTCTGCCGTAGTCGAATCAAAATAAAAACATTCCTTCCAGTAGCACCTTAGAGACCAACTAAGTTTGTTATTGGAATGAGCTTTTGTGTGCATGCACTTCAGGTGTATCTGAAGAAGTGTGCATGCACATGAAAGCTCATACCAATAACAAACTTAGTTGGTCTCTAAGGTGCTACTGGAAGGATTTTTTTATTTTGTTCCTTATATTCTAGCTCAGTCACTGAGATCATCTGCAGAAACTCATTTAGTTGTTCCCTGTGTTGGTGAGGCTTCTTTGGCAACAATGAGAAACAGAACCTTCAGTTTCATTGGCCCAGTCCTGTGGAATACCCTATCAATAGAGACGTACAGTGGGCGCCTTCTATGCCAACTTTTAAACACATGCTTAAAACTTTTCTATTCCACCAGGCCTATGCAGGCAATTAAGAGTACATCCCCCACAATGGTCTGTTGATGTTGGTTTTTAACTTTTTATGACTTTATTGTGTGGTTTTATGTTTTTATAATGTTGTAAACCACTGTGATATATTTTCATGACACAGTTGTATATAAATGTTTTTATAAATAAATAAAAACATCAAACACAATTTACAGTAATAGGTAATATCCAATAATAATACTGCAAAAAGCTTCATTGCACAGAGGCACCATAGAATAATTTACTGTACAGCCTCAATTTAAAATGCACTGAAAAAAGATAAAGAAGGTGTCAGGCGTGGCTCTCTGGGAAGTCTGTTTCATAGCTAATATGCTACTACTAAAAAACCACATCTCCTTAGTTGCCCTCTGCCTCATTTCATTGGTGGAGGCACCTAGGGAAAGGTTTCTGAAGAGAATTTTAAGGTGCAGGTAGGCATACAAAGGAGGACGTGATCTTTTCAAGTAACCTGCTCTTAGGACTTTGCAGGTTAAGACAGGAACTTTAAATTGGGTCAGGAAATATACTGGAAGCAAATAATGGTTAATGCCAAACAAGCCAGGATGCAAAAGCCGACTTCAAACTATGGTTTCATATCCTGACTTGTTTGGATGCCAGTACCCATATTTTCCAGTTTGGACGTCCCATTAAATACTTTCTGGTCTGTTTGCTTACTCACCTGAAAGGAGGAATGATGCTGTTGCATGTGGATTCCTGACACTTGTGCATAACTTCTTATATTGCCATAATTTGTCTTTTGTCCGTGGAGAAATAAGATTATTGTGATTTAAACTGTTACCACAGAAAAGCATATAAAAGCAGGCCATAAGAACTGCTGCCTTATTCCTAGCTATACACGTCACAGAAATATACTACTACGCATCAATAGGATAGTATATATTTATATAAACTAATGGTGGGAATTAATATTGGAGGCATTTATTGTATCTTTAAGTTTTCAAATGTGTACGATGCACCTGCTTATTTTTTGTTGGGTAAAATAGTGGTAGCCCAATTTTCAGTCTATTAACAGAACTTGCAACATGTTACATCACAATGGTAGAATTTGGGATGGCTTTATTTCCAGTGGGTCACTATATTGTGCAGTGTCTGAGAAGGGTAGCAAAGGTGCTAGAGTTTTTGTACAGACAATATTTGCTTGCTTTTGCAGGATATCTCAATTGGTAGAGCATTAAACTCTTAATCCCAGGGTCATGGGTTCAAGTATTAGGACTGGCAAAACAGACTTCCAAACTGGATCCTAGATGTGTCCTGATCATTATAATGGCTCTTAATATGTTCTGTTGGATGTTTTCTCCAGTCTAAACATCATATATCTCTATCAACTTCTCTCAAAATTCATGCAGGATCTGCCAAGACTGAGCTTCATTTGTATGGTCCATTTTATCATCTTACACAGCTTATGCATGTGATTCGCACTTAATCACAACAAGCGTATTACAAGGCTGTTCAGTTATTGTTAACTTTATTAATGCTCCCTTTCTTAATATTCAAGTTGCTTTGAGTTCACTTGCTTACTTCCTCAGCTACCTGCCTGTAGTGTGACATAATTATAGCTGTTTGCCTTTTCCACTTACCCGAAGCAATATACCTGAAGGAGCGGGTTGTGTTATTTAATATTTTGTTGGAAGCTGCCCAGAGTGGCTGGGGAAACCCAGCCAGATGGGTGGGGTTCAAATAATAAATTATTATTATTATTATTATCTGTTCCTATGAGTCTGAACAAGACCCACTTTTAATGCTGCTGCCATTCTGCTGCTCACGTCTACAAGAACCAGTCATTTTAGACATTTGAGATTCCTAAGAGAGCCTTTGCTAATGGCCTTTGGTACCTACAAAATATTTTGGCGCTGGCAATGTGGAATCTGGTCCCTGCTTCTGGTCCTTGCCTGAAAGAAGATATTTTGCTTTTTTCCATTTTTTTTTTATAGTTTGTAATAACATAAAATTTATTAGAAATATAGAGCAATGTGTTGAGTTACATTGCCTTTCCTTAATACCATGGTGATAAGCTGCCAAATCCAGCGTCATGTAGCACAACACATATTAAAATTGGGGTATGCTTGTTACGGCTCTGACAAAATCTTCCTTGCCTTCCAGTATACCAGCTCTGCTGGTAGGGAGGTATAGTTTCTATATTTAATATAGCATTTGGTTTTGGAATATTTTTTCATAAGCTTTGTGTTCCACCTGCAGTGGAAATGCACTTAATCTCCATGGTAAAAAAAAATGCTTGAAAAGTTTAGGATTGAGAAGAGAGTAAACTAGCTGCATGTTTTTTCAATGTGAATAACCTTAATCTGTGCATGATGTGTAACCCTAGTTTTTTTGTTTTAACAGTAGATAAGCATGAGACCACCGCGGCACAGCTGCATGTGTATTCACTCTTGAAGCAATTGCACACTTTATTGGCTGACAATCTTGGCATTTTTCAGTATAAACAAATTTTAAGGGCACAGAACATCTGTGTCTGACTTGTCAAATAAACTTGCTTGGTGTCATCTGATGGAGCCTTCTGGTAGTGAACAACTCTATGATGATCCTGACCTTGGAGGAAAGTCTCAAGATCCAGAGACCAAAAGGCAGCATGAATCGGAGCAAAAGCTATCCAAAATTACCCACAATGCCTTGGAGAATATTAATGTGATTGGTCAAGGGTTGAAGCATCTCTTCCAGCATCAACGTAGGAGGTCCTCAGTGTCCCCCCATGATGTTCAGCAAGCTCAGGTTGATTTGGAGCTTGAAACGGAATTGGAAAATCAAAGCACATGTGCTGAAATTGATGGTGTCTCTACCCACCCCACAGCTCTGAACAGAGTTCTACAACAAATCAGAGTGCCACCTAAAATGAAGAGAGGAACAAGCTTGCATAGCAGACGGGGCAAGGCAGAGCCTCCAAAGGGAAGCCCCCAAATCAACAGGAAGTCACTCCAAGATATTCATTCAGGCCGGCCCAGATCCTCATCAACTACTGATGCCCCTACTAATATGTCTGTGCTGGAGATGGCCTCTCCTATCTGTCTAGCTGGTGAAGAGGTTGCATCAGCAGATCGGGTGAGTTCTGTTTATAGCAAAGTGTATTTTCTTGTTGGATGCTGAAGCATTTCTTTGAAAAAATCTGAGCATTGAATATAATAGCAAGGGCAATAAATGTGTGTGTGTGTGTGTGTGTGTGTGTGTGTGTGTGTGTGTCTATATGTATATTTCCTTGAAAGCTATGCACCTGAGTAAAGAAGAACATAGTGTAATGTTCTTGCTGCACTGGTAATAAGAGAAGATGGCTGCAAACCAGCTCTCTAATGCAACAGCTTGTTGGCAATAAAGAACAGTAGATGCTGACTTACCTTTTTATTTTTGGAAGTTGTTTAGTTTGTGGAAGTAGCAGAATCTCCCAAGTAGACTGCTTTGCACATAATAATTGATTTTTTTCCCTTCAGTAAGTCCAGCATTGGATTAAATTTAAGATGTAAGGATCTGTATGGCCAAGAGGTAAATGGTAGTATGCAATTCCAACTGTGCAAGTTGCTGCAGTATATAGTGTTCTTTATAGTGTGTTTTTTATTGTATTTTATGTTGAAAACTTTTAATAACATTTGATTGAAAAAAAATGTATTGAGCCATATTGAAGCTTACTGTTTCATTAGATAAACTTGGTTCTGGGTATGAAATATTTTGGTCTGCAGTATAGAAGGTATGCAGAAAGATCTATGTGACAGTTCTTTTCTGAGGGAGAGGCAGGGAGTGGTGGTTCTATGTCTTCCTGAAATTGAGGAATGGAACTGTTAGCCCCAAAGTCAGTGCAGTCATGTCTGTGTTTCCCAATTAATTCCATTTGGTTTAATTAATGAGCAGTGCTTCCTGTTCAGATATCTAATGAAAAGTTACAAAAGGATATGGTGGAAACTTGTAACATGGCAGTGGCTATCACAGCAGGAGACATTGCGCAAGTAAAACAGCAGACTGAGTGAGGTGATGAGGCATGGAAGCCTGTGGGGTAGGGTGCATTGATATGGGGATCATCAGTACTCTTCAACATAGGTGGAGGAAGCAGAACTGAAGAAACAGGAAATTAAGCTAATGAATTTAGGAGAGAAGAAGCAAGTGTGTTGCAGTTGGGACAAGGACAGGTTGGAGTGGAACAGACTCTTAAAGCATGGACTCATAGTTTCTGATCTGTTGTGTGTATTATATGGAAGTGTACTAATTCCAAGTTAACTTGTGTGTGTGGAGGTTTTCTTTATGCATGCATAGATGAGATGGAACACATCTCTTCAGTAAAAGAAGGTCACTGTGAGACAGTAATTATGAACATCAGCCTTGCTTGGCAAGGTAAAGATACTCTGCTCTGTGTTTTGCACACCTTTTTATGAATCATGAAAGTATGGACATTAGCATTTCCTTGAGTTGCTCTTGTGGAGTGGAGAGGACTGAAACAAAGTCTTATGTTTAAGCATATCTACAACCCAAAAGTAGGCACCCCTCCTCACCACTTTTTAGTAGCAAAACAAGACTTTAACTGCTAACATTTTGTAAAGGTGGTTGGTTTTGATTGTGAAGAGAATATAAATAAAAAGGCCTGGTCCAGCCAATGAAGGAAACCAGATTTTCTTCCCCCACTCCATGCTTATGATGTCAGCCAAACATGCCACCAGGAAACACTTTCCCCTCCCTTTCCCTCAACAATAAAAAGGGCCCAGTCTTGCCCATGAAAAAACCAGGTTCCCTGCCCTCCTTCCCACCAGTCAAATGTGTTTTTGGGATAGTTTGCCACCACTCTCATTGAATTGTGTGTTTGGGTGTGCAAGTGTGTGGCAATGATGAACGTAGAAATTAAACAATGAACTCACATAGATACATTGCTGATTACAAAGACTGGTAGGCTGGCTGGCTAGCCATAGAAAAGAAGAAAGCCTTGTGCTTGTGGCTGCTTTAATCTTGTGCTTACAAATGGAAGAAAAAGTACCTCAGCCTCAGAAAAGAGCATCAAGTAACATGCAACTGGTTGGCTCAGATTGAAATGCTTTCTTCTGATTGGTTGGGAAGGCTCTTCATAGTTCTTGCCTAATGCTATGAAACAAGAACAGACTGTATCCAAATGTGATACATTATATTGCATATGAATGATAAGGAACATAAGAGATTGGGCTACAGCTTGGGGGGAGGGGCTTGGGGTTAGGATGGGCAGTGCGCCACTTGTACTAAGTGAAGAACTTCCATTGATCCCTAACTAACATGAAAATTATTATTTAAAAAGGCAGATTAATATGTGACTCAAACATCTCTAGGAGCAGCCCCAGGAAAGAAGCATCATCATCATCATCATCATTATTGGGGGAGGGGGGAGGAATCCCCATCAGCTTCTCTGCCCATGTGTAGTTAGTGGTAATGGGATCACTGTCTTTTATAGCACTGTTACAGTACAGTCATATCTTGGTTCTCAAACGCCTTGTGACTCGAATGTTTTGGTGAGTGTTCCGGTTTGCAAACGTTTTTTGGGAGCTGAAAGTCCGATGCAGCTTCTGCGGCTTCCGATTGAGTGCAGGAAGCTCCTGCAGCCAATCGGAAGCTGCCCCTTGGTTTTTGAATGTTTTCGAAAGTCCAATGGACTTCCAGAACAAATTCCATTTGAGAACCAAGCTACGACTGTATATCTAAAGCAGAATATGCTCATAAGGTATCTCATCTAATCTTGTAATTCTTAGTTTTAGTTTTGTCTTAAGGGAAACAAATCAGAGTCTATAGGAAACTTTGTTCCTCTGTGTCTTGTTATATTTTATGAACTATAATGGCATCATCAAATTCATGAAGAGCTAGGTGTAGTCTTGTATTGTCCAAGACAAAAGTTGATTCTGTGCTTCCAAAGACATTATGGCAAACTGGTTAGTAGCAGAGTGTTGAGTGGATTTTGGCCAAGTGAGACATTCCTCACTGTATATTGTGTAAGTAAAGAAATGCTTCACATTAAATTCTGTCCCCTCCCCCTCAAAATGCAGCTCCATAAAACTTAGTGTGCTAACACAGAAATACTTTTTTAAAAATCAAAATCAAAATCAAAACCCACACATCAATATGGAACAAAGATAATTTGCAAGCATTAGACAGAACCCATCTTGGTAGCCATTTAAAATAAGAATAATAAAAAGAATAGAAAAAGACATTTTGCATTCTTTATTGACAGTGACATAACTATGTCATGCTATCTTAATTCAGCACAGTAAAGAGTTCTAAACAATTGTGGTATAAGATAGAACCGAGCAGTATTCATAGAATCATAGAATTATAAAGTTGGACGTGACCACAAAGAGCATCTAGTCCAGGCTTCCTCAAATTCGGACCTCCAGTTGTTTTGAGACTACAATTTCCATTATTCCTGACCACTGGTCCTGCTAGCTAGGGATCATGGGAGTTGTAAGCCAAAAACCTCTGGAGGGCCGAGGTTGAGGAAACCTGCTAGTCCAACCACCTGCAATACAGGAATCTTTCGCTCAGTGTGGGGCTCAAATCCACAACCCTGAAGTAAGATTATCCTGCTGTACCAACTGAGCTTGAAGTGTTTGAAATGCATTTGAATTTCAGATAAAACTTATTCTTATCAAAAATACATATCAAATTGTAGGTGGCTGTTCTCACACTATCTTTAATGTTTTATGGAAAATATGAGATATTTTCTTTGTTGTTCATTGTGTTTTCTGTTTTATGCACTAGCATACATATGAAACCAGTGTTCATTATTGATGCTCGGCACAGTTATACAGTGGAACTTGAAGACCATGAACCATTGACTTTGAGCAAACAACACCAGTTCCAGAAAGTTTGACCAGTTACCTTTAAACTAACCTGGACTTGAGATGGATTTCAGCAGATTAACTGCATTCTATTCCAGCAACAGCAAGAGTCCTGTGGCCCTGTAAATTTAACTGATTTGTACTAATTAAAGCTTGATAAGCACCAGAGAGTTAAACTTTTACCCTAATTGTTATAATCCACTTACTCTTGCTTACAAAGCTTTGTGCAGCAGTAAACTGATTTGCAGCACAATCCTGCACAACTACTCAAATGTAAATCCTGTTGAGTTGAATGGGACTTACAACCCAATATATTTATATTGGGTTGCAGCCATAGGGTGATGCCAAGCTGTAGTCATACTTGAAGCAGACCCTTGAAATCAGTGGACTTATTGATCTCTATGTATTTGGAGTATGGTTAATGTTGGCTGTTATCTGTAGCATTTAACGTTTGAAAAGACAGTATGCTAGGTGATCATGAAAGCGGCATTTTAAAGAAATAAAGCCAAAGTGACTCATACAAGAAGTGCCAAAGTGACTCATTCAAGTAGTGTTGCACATAATTGGTGCTAGCAGTCTACAGGAAGGAGCTATACTCTCTATGCTTACCCTTCTGCTGGTTCAACTGGAATGTCATCTTTAGGAAGCTTATATCTGACAAAAGCTGGTCAAGGCACATTAATGAAAGAGAACTTGTTGTCTCCTTTGTGTCTGTGGTGTGGCTGGCTATTAAACAGTGTGGTGGCAAAGGAAGAACCATGTGGCAGGTTTTCTGATTGGAACAATTGAAGGGCCTTGATCTGGTGGTGTTTGTCCTACGAGTTCCAGAGTGATTCCTTTGGTAATCTAAAATGATGCCATTAGTGCTTATAGCATGTCTCTTCCCTGTATGTGTGTGTAGTATGAATTAATATAAAACTCCCCTATATTCAGTTCTTTGTTTATGTAACACCTAAAATGACATCATCACCACACCATTATTATTATTATTATTATTATTATTATTATTATTAATATACCACCCTATACCTGGAGGTTTAAAGGGGCACTGATCACCTCCCTGGCCAGCCAGCTGTTCCCTTCTTGCTGGTTTTTATCAGCCAAGAAGGGCAAGGGTCTAGAGCGCAAGTGGTCACCCTGACTAATCTGAGCACCTTATCCACATCTTTGAGTCTTACCAACTGAAACTCATCCAACACAACAGGACTAGACTGTGCTCTTGGGATACCCCAAGAGATTTATCTGCTATAACAGTAGAGACAAGGCCTTAGTGGATGCAAGCAATTTTATCCTCAAAATGCTTTGCAAACAAGTCAAAGCAAGCTACTTTTGGTTCTATCACCTCCTTTGGACCATCCTGTAAAAGGCCCCATACAACCTGGAAAAGCGCTGCCAGATGCCATAATGAGGATGCAATGGAGGCAGCAAAGTATGCCTTCTTTGCTGCTTTCACTGCCACTAGGTAGGCTCGATAATGAGCCCTTACCGTTGTTCAGTTGCATTCATTCAGATCTTTCTTCTTGCATTCAAGCCATCTCCCAGCTTGTTTCCTCACCCTAAGCTCTGGAGTATACTGGGGGTGGGGTCAAACGGGCTTCACGAAGTGGGAGAGGGAGCTTGCTTACTCCCCCCACCCGTAGTGAGGCCTTCTTAATACTTTTATTTTCTGTTACATACTTCAGTTTACTGTTTACCAGATCCTTGAACTAGCCAGAAGTGTTCTGAGACTTCTTGATTGGGAACCATAAGCCCAAACTTCTGTGCTTGATTTTATGGAGCTTGTTGACCTAGATCAGGAGTCAGCAAACTTTTTTAGCAGGGGGCCAGTCCACTGTCCCTCAGACCTTTTGAGGGGCCAAACTATTTTTTTGGGGGGGGGGGGGATGAACAAATTCCTATGCCCCACAAATAATCCAGAGATGCGTTTCTACTCATGGAAAAACACGCTGATTCCCGGACCGTCCGCGGGCCGCATTGAGAAGGCAATTGGGCTGCATCTGGCCCACGGGCCTTAGGTTGCCTACCCCTGAGTTAAGCAATCTGAATTTCTTTTGCTTTTAAGCACAAAGGACTTAAAAGTTGGAATACTGTGTCAAAAACTGTCATAACCAGTCACAATCCAGAGAAAGCACACATTCTACTCGTGTAAAAACACGCTGATTCCTGGACCATCTGTGCGACAGATTTAGAAGTCGATTGAGCTGGATCCGGCCCCCGGGCCTTAGTTTGCCTACCTATGACCTAGAAGTTGTCTTGTCCAAGTATAATGGATGTATTTGTTGTACAGGTGGTTTTTAAACACAAAAATTATAAAATGATGTTCCTCATAGGAGATGGTGGTCACTTTAAAAGAGGGACAGTTATATGGAATTCTTTTGTAGAATAAGAATTCTGCAGACCAGTTTCTGGAGATTCTTTCAGTTGTGATGGAAAAAAAGAGAGCTCTAACTTCCAAATTACTTGTATTCTGGTGAGGTTAAACTACGGGAAGCTTGATAAGCAATCTTAATTATTAAAACTTGCATGATGGATTTTACTAGTTCTTGTAAGGACACTGGGCATTGGCAGTGTGCTGCAGAACAGGCCTGTTTGGTCAATTGAACCCCAAAGCAATGAGTGCGTGCTATTTCTTATCGCTGCTCCTTAGAAGTTTATTAGACTTCCTTATTGCCTATAGACTAGAGAAGAAGCGAAGTCTAGAGCATGAGTCTGAAAAGTTTAAATGGCCAATCTCTGTTGGTATAGTGATGAATTGAAACACTAATGAAACTAACAGAAGAATCATGGAAGAAGATTGGGATAGCCAAGGATCAGAGAGTGATGTAAGTTAAGAGAATATTTAAAAATTTCTGTGTTTAAGTGCTTCTTTCTTTCTTTCTTTCTTTCTTTCTTTCTTTCTTTCTTAGAATATTTTTTTATTAACCGACCAATCACATCAAATCAAACCAAATTACATAAATTCCAAATTACACAGCCGAATTTTAAATTTTTGTTGGGGGTACCCTTATTTCAAGTTCCGAAGGGATCCAATCAACTTTTTGCTTCTTACTGCTGTTTCAATGTCCACAAATCTAACCTTATGATGTTCACAGTACTATCCAGTCCTTTCTTATTATTTTTCCATATCTCTTCTTGTTATTTTCATATATTTTTCCTTTCTCTTTGTGACCTCTGATAGTCACCGCAAGCTGGTTAGAACAGTTTGTAATCCTGCGTGGATTTTTTTATTATTATCCAGTAGCCATATCCAGACGTTTTCCATATAACATCACTTCCATACATCAAAACAGTCTTAGCGTCATTAATCTTCACCAATCTGCCTCCTTTCTCAAAACCTCAGAGGAGATTCACTAGGAATGCAGTCTAAAAACAAGTCCATTCTTCCTCCCGGCTATAAATCCTTTGGCAAGATGGCGACTCCGAATTAATTGCTGCGCCATTCCAAAAGCTCTTATTGCTTCTCGGTCTCCATAAAGCATACTTTTGGTTAAAGTTTATCTCCACACAGACCTTAATCATCCTGCTTGGGTCAGTTCAATCGACGGTTCTAATGAGGAGGGGTTCTTGTAAATCACATAGAAGGAAAGTAAAAAAGGTTCCTTCCTTCCTTCCTTCCTTCCTTCCTTCCTTCCTTTCTTTCTTTCTTTCTTTCTTTCTTTCTTTCTTTCTTTCTTTCTTTCTTATCAAGCTTTAAAGGTGTCTATTACAAATTACCTGAGCCTATCTGGTGTTTGACTCGCATTATCTGCTCTTGAGTGGCTACCATGCCCGCAAATTTCATACAGTTCTGTAAAAAAACCCCAAAAAACATAGCACTGTGTGTGTCTCTCTTTGTATACGTATGTGTATAATAGATACATGCAGTGCTTTTTTCCTTTAAAAAAATGTTTAGGGGTACTCTCATTTTCCTGCTCATATTGAAATACTGCCCCTCAATGAGGCCAAACTTAGATTCACAAAATGTTTAGGGGTATGCGTACCCCTGGGTCCCCCCAGAAAAAAAGCACTGGATATATCCCTGTAATAGTGAATGTGGGCAGTACAAAGCTTCAGATTTTTCAAATCAGAATTTGGAGTAGATATCTTGGTTAATAAGAGTTCATTTTATTTAAAATGCCCAAATGAAGTGTTGTTGCCTTGTACAGAGATAGGATTGCATTGTTGTGTGTTGGAGCAAGATAAGAAATGTTTAGATGGCAGTACGTGGGCTAATTGCATATTGATAAGGCAGTCTCAGAACTGCAAGATTGCATTACAAGCTGACATAAATCTCTGTCTTTGCATTGTGCAAAGAGACCTTGTCTATACTAGGCACTATTACTGGATCAGTTGAATATAGGACGTAAAAGTATGGGCTATTAGGAACAACATGCAATAGTTGAGTTGTGTGTGGGTAGACTTTCCATATTCTTTCTTGCCAATAAACAAATAGGCCCACAGTAGGAAATATTTCAGACTCTGAGCTATTTAGCCAGTTAAGAATTCAAGTGTAGCTCCATGGTCAAAAGGTAAATGCCTGCACACATGACAAATGCACTCAGAGGTATAATGTTCTCTGATGTGCTGGCGAGGCCAAGGTTTTTATTAGTGTGCAGTTGGAAACAAAATGTGCATTTGGGGGGGGGGGGAAATTGTGCAGTTGGAAAGCTGATAATGCGCGGCTGGAAAAGGGGGTGGTGGTTAGACACATTAGGCATATGCGTTTATAAAGCACTTAAATTACAGGCAAAATCAGGGGCAGCATGTACACAAATTATATAAAGGTAGATTGTGCTCAGTATCCATACTTAAACTGTCCAATCATATTGAAACACCTCCTTCTTTTGGGCTCGTATTTCCTTTTCTGTACATTCGTCTCTGGGAAGATTACCAGTATGCTTTGCTGTATTTGTATCCTTGTATTCTTTTTTGTGCCTGCTAAGTTGCTGAACTAAGGCAGATTGATAAATGAATCACCACTGTATTGTAGATAGGAACTACGGACTCCTGTGGAGAAACTGCCACTGATGCAGAGTATAAGCAAGAAGTAAAGCATGTTCAGCCTCTCTTCCCTCCCCCCTTCTTCTTCTTCTTCTTCTTCTTCTTCTTCTTCTTCTTCTTCTTCAAAGTGTGGAGTGACTGGTGAGGAATTTGTTCAGTTGAAAAATCGTTTAAAAAACAAAACAAAAAAAAACCTAGGCTAGACCTCAACTTGTACCAGAACGTGGCTTCAGAACCAATTTCAGTTGTTAGCTATAGTGTTTGTGGAGGGGGCAGAGAGGGAAGTGGGAGAAGTCATGCAGCTGTGCATATATAACATTTGTTTTCAACACAAACTAAAACACTTCTGTTTCAGCAAGTATACCCAATCATTTAATTTTATTATGTATACTTTTTCTTAAAGTTTGTGACTTATATGTCTATTTGGAAAAATATTTGAAAGCTGTGGCTTTTGTTAAGAAAGTATTGGATCAGAGGAACAATGGCTATAAATAGCAAAACAACGGGGAAGCGTGTTTAAAGATATTTCTCACCCCTTGAAACAGCAGTTTCTGCATGGTAAACTGAATATTTTGCTGTGCAGAATTTACTACCGCAAGTTGGATGTGAAATATTATTTACTTAAAGCCATGAGGCAGTTGACCTGAATTCCATTTCCTAGCCTCAGAACATTTCTCTTAAGTGACTGCTGTTCTCACAGAAGAAAAATGAATCAGAGAGACTTCTCAAACTTTAACATTTTGCCAATAGAGGGTGCTGTGGACCTTTTGATCTCTGTATTTCAAAAGACTAATGTTATAGCTAATGTAGAATGGTAATACAGCTAAATCATGACTTCCAATATTTGGTTTGATAACAACTCAAAAAAATTGGGGAGAAGTGATTCTTTGCCAACTCACATAAAGGCAGATTGTAAATATGCCTATGCATTTCTCTTACGTTATTTGAAAGCTGTAGTCAGTTTTCCATTTTTTTGGAGGTAAGTCATTAAACCAAGTCTGTATATATTACATAAACCATGCCCCACAACACTTTGGGTGAGCCAGACTCAGACTGAAAATATCCACCCAAACATCATATAGATCTGTGTATTTTAAAGAGTGCTCATAATATCAACTGCTGCATTGCCTAAAATATCAGATAGAGCTCATATACAGTTAATGCATATCCTTGTGAGTAATAATACTTAACTTTTATATAGAACATTTCAAGTGTTCAGAGTGCTTCACATAATCAAGTCTTACATTGAGATTAGATAAAAGAGGCTTTTGCTGGAGTAAATGGCAGATCACTTCTTTGAAAAGCAGTAACTTCAAGTCCCTGTCAGGGAAAATGTTGGGATATAAATAAATATAAAATAACAATAATAACAACTGAGGAAGATTTATTGGGCAGTGGAGGCAGTATGTTGGTTCATTCTGCTCTTCTTTCCGCTCTTGGAACACAGGGTAGAAGCATAGTAAGTTAGCCTCTGAAGCTGTTCTCCTGCGCTGGCCAGTTATTGGAAATGCTGTTGAAAGGGAACCAATCCCTTTCCTTCAACGTTCAAATTGCTCTCTGAAGACTCATTAACACGATCCCTCAGTGTGTAATATCTGCCCAAAATTATTATTTTCAGTTTTGCTATGAAACTTAGAACCCAGCTTTCATATTCTGTCCACCTGCCAAGCTAGCGTGCAAGTAGATAAGTAGGTACCACTGTGGCGGGAGGGTAAATGGTGTTTCCATGCGTTCTGGCATCCATCACGGTGTTACGTTGTGCCTTTACCTTTTACCCACCTGGAATACTCTTGCAGTATCAACATTGAATGAATTTTCGTTTACAGTAACTCCTTGGATTTATTAATTTATGCAACACACATAAATACTTTAACAAGCTTGCAGTATAGCCTGTGATGTCTCACTCAAGTCTCAGTTATAGTATGCTAATTTGATTTACGCTGCAATCCTGTGTGCCCTTAATCCGCTTGCAGTGAATTAATTGGAATCATGTAATGCACCTCCCATAACACGGACTGAGTTCATTTTGCACACTATTTGTTGACAGTGGTTACCCTACATTCCTCTTTCAAGATTCTTGTAGTTTTTGAAATTTTAGAAGTAGAGCGTTTTCCACTTCTGTAACGTAATTGCTCAGCTTTCTTATTTAATACAGTATTAATTTATAACATTTAACAAGGACTTCTGTTGCTTTTTGTAAATGATAATAAAATGGACAATTATTATAAACCTAGACAGCATCTTAAAAAGCAGAGACATCACCTTGCCGACAAAGGTCCGTATAGTTAAAGCTATGGTTTTCCCAGTAATGATGTATGGAAGTAAGACCTGGACCATAAAGAAGGCTGATCGCCGAAGAATTGATGCTTTTGAATTATGGTGCTGGAGGAGACTCTTGAGAGTCCCATGGACTACAAGAAGATCAAACCTACCCATTCGTAAGGAAATGAGCCCTGAGTGCTCACTGGAAGGACAGATCCTGAAGCTGAGACTCTAGTACTTTGGCCACCTCATGAGAAGAGAAGACTCCCTGGAAAAGACCCTGATATTGGGAAAGATTGAGGGCACAAGGAGAAGGGGATGACAGAGGATGAGATGGTTGGACAGTGCTCTCAAAGCTACCAGCATGAGTCTGACCAAACTGCGGGAGGCAGTGGAAAACAGGAGTGCCTGGCGTGCTCTGGTCCATGCGGTCACGAAGAGTCAGGCATGACTAAATGACTTAACAACAACAAAATTTGTATACTGCCCTTCATCTATAGATCTCAGGGTGGTTCACAGTCTAAAAACACAAGATAAAAAAACACAAAAGGCATTATAAAAGCAAGAACAGAAACAAACCAATAACCCCCACTCCCCACCACCACCTGCCACAAACACAGTTAAAAGAGTATATAGGGTGTCAATCACATTTTCGCCTGGCTCCTAAGGGTGTATAATGAAGGCGCTTGCCAAGCCTCCCTAGGGAGAACATTCCACAGATGGCGAGCCACGGCAGAAAAGGTGGCAGTTGTGTGTTTATCTCCACATTTCAGTTGTCCTAACTGTAGTGTGTGCATCTATGTGTACTCTGTATTCAGGATGTAGAAAAATTAGACATTCAAGGTCTATATAATACATGTTCAGACTAGTGATTTAGCAGCATCCTGTGTCCTAAAGATGGCCAATTTGGATTGCCACTTGGACCACGAGATTGCAAGTGCATTGGAAGCTGGTGTTCTATCATGCTCTGTGAGACAGGGATTGTTTTCTCATCTGTTTGCCCACCCTCCACTACCTAGGCAGTGTTGGTCTTACCACCAACTTTTGAAGTACTTTTAAAAGAGTCGGCAAACATGTGAGTGGGGTGTTTGGAGCTGTAGACTTTGTGTACTTGGACTTCCAGAAAAGCCCTTGACAAAAGCCTTTGCCAGGGTTCCAGAGTCAACTTACTTAGTAGTGGGATAAGACAATGAGTCCTTTATGGATTAGTAACTGGTTAAACTATAGTATGCAGAGTCTGAGTAGAAGTCAGTGATTAGTTCTCACAACAGAAGAAGTCAGACTGCCAAGGAATCTGTACAGTGGAACCTCAACTTACGGATGTAATCCGTTCCGGAGGTATGTCTGCTGGTTGAAACGGGATGCTAGAAGAGGTGTCTTGTGTGCATGCGCATTCGGTGGTAGCGCGTTTCTGCGCATGCGCAGATGTCAGAAACCACTTCTACACATGTGCGAATCGCGGCAAACCCGGTGTCTACTTCCGGGTTTTTCCATGAACACAACTTGGAACATCCACGAGAGGAAGCGTATGTAAGTCGAGGTTCCACTATATTTGGGTGGTCACTTTTTAACTTACTTATTTGCATAAGATACCAAATTTAGGATGATAAAAATAAAAAATGGCTTATGAAGAACTCCAAAATGAGCGAACAGGCAAATACAGTTCAGTGTAAGGAAGTGTAAGGTGATGAGCATTGGTGCAAAAAGCTTTAAATTCACATATAAAAAGTAGTACCTCACATTACGTAAACTTCAGGATGTGAACGCAGCAAACCAAGAAGTATTTTTTCAGGTTTTGCCGCATGCGCAAAAGCGCTCTACTGTGCCACACGCATGCGCAGAACAGGTAGCAAAAACCTTGGGATCTGAGTGGCACTCCGGAACTGATCCCGTCCGCAAGCAGTGATACCACTGTACACAGATCAGATATAAACTGACAGCAGCTAACCAGGAATTAGATCTTGTAGTCCTGATGGGTAGCTTAGTTAAAACATCAACTTAGTGTGTTGTGCCTTTGAAAAAGGTGTACGTATAGTCAAACCTTGGTTTTTAAACGTCTTAGGCTGCCAAAAGTTTCGAAAACCGAACGCTGAAAACCTGGAAGTGAATGGTTCCATTTTTGAACTCACCTTGGAAGTCTAACAGCTTCCGATGCGTGTTTCTCAATTTTCCCCATTGAATTACTGACAGCCCTTTGATCCTCAGTTTTCGAACATTTCAGAAGTCGAACAGACGTCCCAAACGGATTATGTTCAAAAACCAAGGTTCCACTGTACTGCATGTTAGGAATCATTAGAAAATGAACTTTTTCTTGATACAAAACCAAGAGTCATCTAAGGTGGGAGATTCAGGACAGAAAAAAGGAATACATACATTGCATAGGTCAATATGGAATTACCAGTCGGTTAAATGACTTTAGAAGGGGTTTCAACGAATTCATAGATTTATGGTATACGTGATTACTTGTCACAATGGCTGTTTCCTTAAGAATCAGAGGCAGCATGACTCTGAATGCCAATTGCTGGGGGAAAGCAGTAATAGAGGGTTATTTTTTCCCTGTGGACTTCCCATAGGACACTGGGGGAAGCGGGAATCACCTGAAGTAGATAGGTGTTTGCTCTCATGTAGCAGAGCTTCTCTTATGTATCTGCCACCACAAGAGTGTTGCTGCTGCAAGAGGCAAGCAAGTTAGTGACACTCCTAGCAGGCCTCTAGACTCAATGCAACTTTTGAGGGAAGAGCAAGGAATTGTAGATGAGGTGGGCTTAGACATCATCCGTGCCACTTCTACTTTCTGACTACTGGCAAATCCTATTGAAAGTTTAACTTTCTGGCAAGGACAGTGGCCCAGACTGTTTCCAGGAGAGTGGCATGGATGGCTCTCCAAACAGGGCCTGCAGGTTAGGGAGTAAGGGTGGCAGAAGATAGTGGGGACAGCAGAAGGCAGCAGCAGCCAACGTCAGACTGCGCAATGTGTTGCATTGCTTCTGCTCTCCTTTGCAATAGTGTATGAGTGCAACTGTTCTACACTTAATTTCTACTCTGTCACCTCATTTTGGGGGGTGAAGAGGATCTGAATACCCTGTTTGCAACATGAAGACTATCTGGAAGCACCTTCAGATGGACTGTCTGTAAATATTGGTTGCATATGTCTTCCTTAGGCTGCTGGTATTATTAGAAGCCTCATTACTGTCTTTATCACTCTCCTTAGGCTTCATGAATGTTGATTGCCTGAGTCACTGAAATCTGTTGTGGGTTTGTTATTCTGCCTAAAGCATGTTTCAAAATAATGCCTTGCTGCATTTCGTTGTCAAGAACTCAAAGAAATGGAGCTAAGAAATGGTGTGCTAATGCTCTGTGAATGCTTTATTTATATAAAGTGCTCATTTTACACCCAATAAGACTTTCCGGATCAAAATACTTGGAATCTGTTTCAGGAATAACTGTGAGGGTGTTGTGGTATTAAATCTATGGCAGTCTAGTGAAAGTAGCCTAATGGGTTTTGTAGCATTGTACAGTCATACCTCATGTTACATCCCCTTCATGTGATGTTCTTTCAGGTTACGTCCTGCGGTGACCCGGAAGTACCGGAAAGGGTTACTTCTGGGTTTCGCCGCTCACACGTAAGTGCAAAATGACGTCACACGCATGCGCAGAAGTGGTGAATCACAACCCGCACGTGTGCAGACGCGCCACTGCGGGTTGCGCTCTTTTCATGTTGTGACTGGGCCTCCGGAACGGATCCCGTTTGCAACCAGAGGTACCACTGTATCAGTCTTTTGGAATCTTCACTTAATTTGAAAGCAGTGCACCCTGGGCCAGATTCAACCCAGTAGTTGTCCTAGTGGAAGCCATCGCAATAAGTCCTGCTAGCTCATCAGGAGTTCCATCAGCTGTCCATCCCCACACCCTCCTCAAATTTGTTTGGGAGAGTCTGGAAAACCCCCTGAGCAGCTTGTGGTGGTGAAGGGAGATAGTTCCATCTAGCCAGAAGAAATGCTTGCACTGATAGAACAATCCCCTCAATGCAATGTTGAACTCATCCCACTTCATTTAGGTAGGTGCTTGTCAAATAACACAATTTCCTTGGTTTAGCTCTTCTTCTTCCTTCTCAGGCTGCTGATGAGAGCTTAAATGCCCTATTAAAAAGTATCATTTATTTATCTGAAGCTTGAACTATTAACCTTTTAAATACTCTCTGTGCCTGTCTGTAAACCTGTAATGGTAATGTCTAGCTAACTAGTTTAGAAATATGTAATATAGTGGATCTTGATAATTGAAGTTTAATATGTATCCTGATTTTAGAAGAAGAAAGGCTGAGATCCCTGTTTCTGAAAAAGGTAAATCTGTATTGTAATTGATGAAAAAGCATGGTATAATCCTTTGCCCTAGTCCACTATCAGATGCATGAACTGGTCATGTGTATGCAGAGATATGTGATTAATAATAATAATAATAATAATAATAATAATAATAATATGAACCCAACATTGAAGGAAAGAGCAAGATTTTGCAGGTGAACGAGCAAAAGTAGATAGGAAAATAGAGTGACCACTCTGGTTTTTTGGAAGGGACAGTTTCTGGATTTGTATGTCCATTATGTGGCCTGCTGCCATTGATGACTATCTGATTTGGATATAGGTGATATCTGTAAGCAAGAATAGGCCTACCACTCAGGATCTGGAAGAAAAAGAAAGAATACTTCAGAAGGGACTATAGGTTGTTGTCCTGAAAATGTTTTGGCATAAAGTTGTAGATGACAAATGGAGTTTGTAGTCCTTTTCTGTTAGGATTGATCCTTTAATAGTTGATGCCCATCTGGCCTTCTTGATCCATACTTTGAAGTGACCCCAGTTGATTTCATATTGTGATTCTTCTCCTTCACGCTCCCACTCCCTGTGAATTCATTTCTCATATATTCCCTATATATATATATATATATATATATATATATATATATATATATATATATATATTTGCTTTCGTAGATTTTCACGGGTACAGGAATGCAGGTTTTGGTGTCCTCGGGTGTCTTCCCGTGTAAAAGTTGGGGTGTCTAGGCGACGTTTCGACGAGGTCTCACTCGTCATCTTCAGGCTGGTGCTTTCGGCTTCTTGTTACTGGAACAGAGCGGGATCTCAATTGGAGGCTAGACACCACACCCCCTCTACAGTATTTATAGGAACTCAAACATTGAGATCCCGCTCTGTTCCAGTAACAAGAAGCCGAAAGCACCAGCCTGAAGATGACGAGTGAGACCTCGTCGAAACGTCGCCTAGACACCCCAACTTTTACACGGGAAGACACCCGAGGACACCAAAACCTGCATATATATATATATATATATATATAGTGTGGCCCTGTTAATTGCTGTACAGTGGTGGTATATAGTAATCCTGAATAAGTAGGATGTGTATGTAATTGGAAGACAGAAGCAAACAAACTTTAGTGTTGAACAGAACAAGTTTCAAGCCAAGTTATGAGTAACTAGTTCATGCAAGCAGAACCATTGGTCAAGAATTATGGGAGCTATAGTCCAAAATATCTGAAGGGTACCATGTTGGCCACCCCTGCTCCAGTTTATTTACTGTGAAATGAAATCACATTGTTTTCTGTAATGGGCACCGGTGGCTAGAAGATGACAGAAGCCTGGGGCTTTGCATCTAGGTGGCTGATAAGGAACTGGGGCTAGGTTTCCAAAGGCATGTTTTCTTCTTGTCGAGCTAATGCTGCTTCAAAGGCTAGCATTATTTGGGTGTTTGCTCAACTAGTGTGCTCACTACAAAATCACCATAATAGATTTTATATTCCTAAAGAAGCAAAGTGGCTTTCAGCTTGTAAAGGGTGCCAAAAGGTATTGCTTACTTTCCAGTTTACCCCAAAATTTCCATTTTATTTGCAGGGGAGGAGGGGGTACAGGAAAAGGCTTCACAATTTCTGGAAATTTTGCACATCTAGTGATGGCTGTTCTGCATCCTTTCAGTTCTACCTGGATAGCATCTCTTTGTATGGTGCTTAGTTTTGATGTGATTTTTATATTAAGCAAGCAAAAGCAAAATCCTGTCAACCCAAATTAAAATCAAGTGGGTGTTTGGCATATTCCATGCTTTTCATATTTCTAAGGAAACACTTGACGATATTACAGTGATTAAATATCTTTTTACAGTGAGTAAAACTAGAAAAAGTACTCGTGTTTTTCTTGTCCAGAATACTTGTATGTAATCAGTGGCAACCTGGTCAGTCAGGTCACATTTTTATTACCTGTGGTCAAAGGCCATTGCAAAAATTCAAACAGGCTCAAGGCCCGCAACAAATCAACTTTGCAAATACAAACATTGCAAAGCCAGAATAAAGGATAAAGAACAAGCAATAAAACAAAGGATAAGAAAGCAATAAAATGAATAATCAAATTATAATCAAATTGCTGTATCACCATGATAATTTATAGCTACCCCTGAAAGAACCTTTCCATCCATCCTTTTTAGCAGCCAGTGCAAAAAGACACCTTATAAGTCAAAGTCAGTATCTGACAATAGATAAGACTTATTTGGGGTGATGGTTTTTGAGGGTAATCTCAATAAATCCAAATAAAATAATACCCAGACACTTAAAGCATGATTTAAAGTACATAGGACAAAATATGTGGAAGGTCTTCCATCTCAGTGGTTCAGCAAAGACAGTTCCATTGAACCAGAGGAATCCAATCATATTTGCCATCAGTTGTAGTGGCTGGCATAGTCTGAAAAGAGCTGTAAAGATCCAATACTGACCATCCTCCATAGCTCAGTTTTTATAGGTGTCCACCTTGCAGTCACTGACGTGTATCCACCAGATAGGCACATGTCTGCTGGAATGCAGTGGGCTTCCATTGATGTTCTTTATATTTAGCATAAAGTAGAAGCTGCACTTCCAGCTGGGATCAGCTCCACTTTGGACCTCTGATTAAACCGTGCTGAATGTAAGCCTCGCTGCAAAGAAGGAAGAGAATGCACATACAATGCCAGGTAAGTAATAGGTGGACATGGCTGACTTCACCTCTGCCATAAGGCCTGCCTGAGGCAAGAGCCACCAAATAGGGAACTCTGCAATGAACTACCTTCATTCCCTGGTCCTGTCCATAGAGCCTGCAGTAATTTACACCACCAGAAATGCAGAGAGAATTACATCCATCCCATGGGAAGGGCAGAAAACGAAGATTTACACTGCCGCCATCCCAGTTTGGGCCACACAACCTTTTGTCCAGGAGCAGTTAGAATGCAGCTTAATTTGTACAGTAAATATATGCACTAACCTAAAGTACATACCATATTTTTCCATGTATAAGACACCCCCTATTTTGGGGAACTCCAAATTAAGAAAACATCCCTTAGCAATACCCTAGTATAAGACGAGCCCCAATTTTAAACTTAATTTTTTGATAAAAAACCCTAGTCTTATACATGGAAAAATACGGTGATTCAGAACTTTAAAATAGTTTAAATGCTCATGTTTGCAACGTTCTCATGATATTATAGCTGTCTTTTAAAAAAGAAAGTAAGGTATGCAAGTAAGAGTTCTCAAAGGTAAATCGGGCTGTGGATTGAAGCCTGTAATCCTGTGCAGGAGTAAGCTGCACTGAACACAGTGAGATGTCACTCCACATAAATATGCATAGACTTGGGTTTCATGGGGGTTCAAATGTTAAAAAGGTTGGAAGGGAAAAGTTCTGGAATTTTTTCTTTAGTTCTGCTTTGGATCATGAAATACACAGAGGTAAGATTGCATGTATGATGCAAGCAAGTACAATGTGAAACCTAATTATCAACCATTTGAATTCAGTCCTTTCCCAAGCTATAGTTGAAAAATGTTAAGCATTGTTAAACAGGTTATACTGGACTTACTACTTCTGTGTTGCTTCAAAGGTTAATGCGGAGACAGTTGCTTGTTCTAGCAGCTGTTAACCCCATGCAGTGTTAGGCAAGAGAATTACACCCGAAATGGGTTAGTAGTAAATTGTAATTCAACTTCATGTAATAAAGCATAGAATACTTGTGTTCTGGACATTGCTAAATAAATGAATTGATGTAAAAATAGGGGCAGAAAAGTACTTTGTGTGACAGACTGGGTCTGATGTTTCCCTTCATGCTAGGCATCTCAAACAAGTGAAAGAACTGCTAGTTTCCCAGTCAACTTGTGCAAATTGTTTGTGCTCCTCAGTCCTTCGGTGTGCAGAAGTTTGGAGTTGGTACTTGATATTCCTACATCACACAAAGCTTCCAGAAAGTGAAAAAGCAGTGCAACCTCCTCTTATGCTCTCTACACCAAGTAAGAGTAGCTTAGATGCTCTCCTCTTGTGGATGGAGATGAATGGATGGCAGTCCTTGATGCCTCCAATGGTGATAAAGCTTGAGCCAGACCTGTCTGTGACTCAGCTGATCAGATCCATCATGAATGCAAGAAACTGGTCAATCAACAATGGTGAAGATTTTTAGAAAAACAAAGTTATACTGTATGTACTTGGATAGTATCAAAATCTAACATGGAGTAAGAAGCTATCACCAGTATATCTTTGAAACCACCTTAATGATGAACTCAATTTTTATGCAAGAATGTCAGGAAGGAAAACAAAGTTAGCTTCCATGGCTGATACAGTAAGATGTTTGATGGAAAAAGAGTGAATAGATATAGGGTTGTCTTCAGTGTTGCTGTTTTCTAACGGGAGTATTTTCTTTCTGATTCCCTCTCTCCTCTATATCCTCCTGTACACTTCAAAATCTGACCCAGAAAGTATGTGGGACCTTTGAACTGCCTGGTAGGTGACACAGGAAGCTTTAGGAGAAAGAGGAAACTTGGGGGAGGGGAGGGGGGAAGAAACCCCTTTACTAAAATAAAATCTTCCACAAATGGAAAGACAGCATTGGGGCGGGGGGGGGGGGGGCGGGACCATAGAAAATGCATGTAAAAATGTTTCCATGTTTTTAACATCAGGGATGTTAAGTTACAGTGGTACCTCAGGTTACAGGCGCTTCAGGTTACAGACTTCGCTAACCCAGAAATAGTATCTTGGGTTAAGAACTTTGCTTCAGGATAAGAACAGAAATCATGCTGTGGCTGCGCGGCAGCAGCGGGAGGCCCCGTAAGCTAAAGTGGTGCTTCAGGTTAAGAACAGTTTCAGGTTAAGAACGGACCTCCAGAACAAATTAAGTTCTTAACCTGAGGTACCACTGTACTCTGGAAGAGTTAATATTTGATCTTTGGTATGCTTTGCAATCAGTGTGGTTAGCATGGTCACAATGGCTACACAGTTCAGCCATATTTTAAGATTTGTCCCTGCTGTTTTCATTCTAGATTTCTAGAACATGCAATGTGTTTCAGTTAAAAGATTTCAAATTCTTAGACCACGTGTAATAAGCTCCCATACCCATTCAGAGTTTCTTAACATAGCTTCTGAGCTACACACGTTGGAGGTGGCAGGGAATGAGTTAAGAATGTCATCCTCTCCAGCTTTGAAAACCCTTTATTTGTATTGCATCAGTGCCTAAAGCCTAGACTAGGTTGGGCCCTATTGTGTGATGGCTTATTAAGCAAACACATAGTAAATGACCCTGCTTGAACTAGTGCTGCAGAACTATATGTGGGTGCTCTGTGCATGCAAAACCAAAAAGGCTGTAATAATTCTGGATGACGTGCACATGCACTTGTGTAGTAGTTGGAAATGTAACCTGCACCTCATTCTGCTGTTCTGTCTGCAGTCTCTGGTCTAGCAATTTGGCACTTGCAAGTGGTGCGAATGTCACTGTATGCTTACTTCCTCAAGAGCAGACAGAGTTGTGGAGCACAGACATCAGTCAAAAGTTCCAGTTCTTGAATTCAGTTTTCCAAGTGAGATTTTTGTTAGGTATAGTTTGAAGCAACAGAGGGAAAAGATTTAAGCTGGTGGTAAAATATTCTCCTCTTTAAATATTTTCTCTGGCGTGATGCTGTCTGGGCTCTTGTGAGTGCTGCAACAGACCTCAGTTTCTTGTTAATCATTTGCTGCTTTTTTTAGCCCCTTGAAGCAAAGCAAACACCTCTAATTTGCTTTGGAGTTGAGCAAAGTTGATGTCATTGCTGTAGTATGTGTGGTTGTACCTGATGATTGCTCAGAGAGGTGAGACCTCAGCATGTGAATAAGAGGAAATGTGTAGCCAATAGTACTAGGCACAGCCCTGCAGCTGCTGAGCCCAGAGTAGGAGAGAGTCTTGCTTCCTCTGAGCCATTGTTAACCATCTATCTCCCCACCCCCACCTACCCTCTCAGGCTTGAGCAAGCTAGGCTGCATTTTGCAACAAGGGCAGAAGAGTAGATCTTGCATGTGTTTTTATAAAGCTGACACCCACAAGAGGGAGGCTGCTTAAATCTTAGTGAGGATTGTTTTGGCTGTTTACCCTCTTACCGGTACTTCAGGCACATGCCTGCTAACCGCACCCTGAATTAACTAGAGCAGCGAGTCAGACTCAGGTGGTTCCGCGGCAACATTTAGCTAATGAATCTAGAGAGGGGGGTGGTCCATCTGTCAGGACCCTTCACAGCTGACTCACAGGAAGTGTTAAAAAAGCTTGGCACAAGGGTGATCAGCTCCAGGATTCTGCCCCTCCTCTCATTCCCCGCTGTCTTTGCCTGCATGTTTCACAAGCTCGGTTTTTTTGGAAGAACAATGAACTGATTTGAAGTTTTAAGACTGGGAGGGTTCCCCTTGGAGTTCGCCCGTCTAGTAGTCTGCAGGATGTGTTGCTTGACACAGTTTTAGACAGCTGTCAGTCTGTCTTCCTTGCTCTTTGCTTTTCCCTTACCGTTCCCCTGGTGGATTGCTTTGTCTGGAGAAAAAAGGTGACCATGGTCCAGCGCTTCAGCCTCAGGAGGCAGCTATCAAAGGTAGGTTACTTCTGCCATCAAGATCTGTAGGACTGCCCTCATTATCACATTTCTCTTGTAGAAGAGAAATCTCTGCTTGTACGGAGGAGGTGGGCGGGGGTCTGGTGTATGAGAGGAAGCAGCTCTGCCTTTTGTTCTTCCCTCTAACAGACACAAAGGTTTTTTTAGAGCAAATTGTCCACTGGCAGACAGGGTTTTTTCCCCTCTCTGCAAATCCAGAGCTATGGACTTTGGTGAGCCTGCTGCTCTTTTGACTTAATATCTAGCATACTTGTGTGATATAGAAGAAACAAGAGTCATATTAATATACCACAATATGAGCTCAATGGAAAAAGCAAGGTGGAATGGAACACATGGACTTTCTGCATAGGATAGTATTTGACTGATAACCACCTAGCAAAACAGAGGGAAGCTGCTGCTGCCTCTTCAAAAGTATTAGTCAGGAAGAACAAAGGAATTGTTCTAAAGAAATTCTGCTGCTTAATATTTTCCATCTCTTTTGTGTGTTAAGATGGCTTTTTGAAAAATGGGTATTTTTCCAAATTTGGACATGTAGATAAGTTTATTCTGTAAACCTATCCTTTAGTTGCTTTCTTTTTTAAAAAAAATCAGAAAAGGTTAAAAGCTGAATAAAATGAGGGCCTTAAATACCTTTTGGATAAGACAGAATTTAGTTATGAATCAAATACTGTGGACATCATCTGAATTATAGGGTCTTGGGCCTCAAGCTTTATACCCAGTTTGGATTTATTGAAAAAAAATGAAACAAACCCTTATTCTGTACCTCTTTCCCTAAAATGCCTGTAAAGGCTTTCTTTTTTGTGTTAAATGCAGTGATCAGCAGCTGAATGCTCCATTTAGGTCAAAATGTACTCCCTGCAGACAGTCTATTGGGAAGCTTTAGGGTGTTGCAATGAACTGGCATTCCATATGACCCTTTTCAGAGTTCATCAGCATTTTTGAAATAGCAAAGCGATGAGCATATCAAATATCAATATAAAAATTGGGAGCTGGCAAGTGGAAACAGACCCATTTTTCTCCCTCCCCTTGCATGTGTCCACACACACACAGCCTGACTTTATTTCCCAGTGCTAAATTATTTACTTGCAAGTAATCCCAGAAAGTATGCTGAGGATCTGAGCATATAGATCATATCAATACTCAACCTTTCTTCCAAGTGTTGTTACAAAGGGAAATAAGCAGTATCATTGAAATAGTTAAAATTGGTTTATGCCTAGGTCTACTCACTCATCTGAAATAAGCTGTAAAATTTGATGATCATTGTTTGAGCACTATTGGGAATGTGAAGTGGGTGTGTTCAAATAGTTGTATGAAGACTCTACTGTTGTTAAATTAAAAAAAAGGCATACAATGACTTCACATGGTTTCTGTAGCTATGTTCTTCCACAAAAGAAACCTATTCTCACTGACTTCTGAATTTTACATTAGGTCAAGGGAGGCCAGTTTGTGGCCTTAAGGTTCTATATGATTTGATCCCAATATTATGGTTCCCCATACTGTGCAGTCATAAGGGCTAAAAACTTGCTTTTTAAAACAATCTAAACTGCATTTCTCAATGGGTACAGAATACATGCATTTCTGTCATGTATTCTATACCCATTATCACTCTCCATGGATCCCCCCCTCACAGATTTTGGTGCATAAACAATTTGGGCTTCTATGGGTGGTTGGGGAGTTGGATGCTATCTGTGGGTTGCTCCTGATTTGTAAGTGGTAGTGTTTGAGGATTCTCCAAATTTGGAATGCATTTTCCCTGTGAATGAATTTCATATGTACACTGAATCTACAGTCTGCAGTTATTGCAAGGTACAAGAGCCTTGTGCCCTGTTCATATGATACAGTATGGAGTAGATCGTATTGCCTTCCTGAGTCTGTGTCAGGGCAAGACTTTGCTGCTAATAATGCCAATAATGTGGTAATGCAGCAGTTCCAACCTAATGCAAGAGTGCCTGGGAGAACATCTCAGTGCTCAAAGGTTCTCTGATCATAGGAATGTACACAATCAGTTGCACCTAATTATCTCTTATAGCATACCATCAACTATACCAGCGTCAGTAATTTGAGCATAGTTATTAACACTTTCAACAGCAACACTCCTGGTAGCCAATAAATATTTTGCAGTAGGAAAAATACTATAATGCTACTAATAGGATATGCCTACATCTATGGCCTTTCTAGTGTAGCACTCTTTTTGCCTTACCTCCCATTAGTCTTAAGTTAACAGTTTAATCACAGTTAGTTGCATTATTAAGTTGCATTATGTGAACAGACTGGCAAAATGTGGCTGAAAAAACATCATCGCTACATGAATATAATATGTGTACTGTGTGAATACACCCCATGTGGAAAAGGCATTGGTCACACATTTATATCTGTTGGTATTCTTCAGTTGTTGTTGTTGTTGTTGTTGTTGTTGTTAATTCAATTGCAGTAGAACGCCTGGTAGACAATTATAGAGGTCTATCTTAAATGGAGTATTACTATCCTTTAAAAAAAAGTAGTTTGTACTACGTTCAAAAAATGAACTCAAAAGTTTAACCTCTTATAGATATGATATCTAGTAACTACATATGAGGAGATACTATGTGTGCCTGAGACTAACATACATTTTCTTTATACTCTGATAAAGAATACTGCATCACTTGGAAGCCTGCATGCTCTATATTAATGGAGTTATGCAGGATATTGCTTTTTTATTGCATTAATATCCAGGACACTCACAGTATCTAAATTTCAATTATAGTAAATGAGTGTTACTAGGTAGCCAAAATAGTTCTGCAGAGAAAATACATCTTTGTTCCTTTCATCAACAATGTTAGAGCTTACTACAGTGGTACCTCTGGTTAAGAACTTAATTTGTTCTTGAGGTCCGTTCTTAACTTGAAACTGTTCTTAACCTGAGGTATCACTTTAACTAATGGGGCCTCCTACTGTTGCCGCGCTGCCGCCGCACGATTTCTATTCTCATCCTGAAGCAAAGTTCTTAACCCGAGGTACTATTTCTGGGTTAGCGGAGTCTGTAACCTGAAGCGTCTGAAACCCGAGGTACCACTGTGCTTCCAGTCACAGACAAATTCAGAAAAGTGAAGATGGGAGTAATGAATTTGCAACATGAGTATAAATTAAATTTGCTTAACTTCTGATCAGTGATATCACCCCCTCCCCCCAATTAGTTCTTTCTACTTTTATATCATGAAAACAAGTTGGACTACAGAAGTAATGTTCCAAATTGCTTAACTGTGCTTAAGCTCCCAGGAAGTCAGGTATATTCCTTAGTATATTAATACGATTCAGCATTTTTATACAAAACAGTCAATGATTTTTATAACAGAGTTTTTTAAAAATGAAGTTACTCAAGGGCTACTGAAAGCTGTCCAGAAAAATAATCTCAAACTTTGGGTGAAGGCGGGATGGGGGTCAGTCTAAAGTTTAAAATGGCCTTAGAGAGCTATGGAAATTCCTTTCATAACTAGAACAGTTCATTTAGCAGAACATCTGACCACCTGTTTTATATAGAAGTTGTAGTGTATTCAATATTCATTGTCTTAAACATTTCATTGTATGTTGTTGCTGGCATTGGACTCCCCTGCCCTCTTTGCTATGGGAAAAAGTTATATCTCAGATCAGTGCTTTCCCCTAGCTGGGTGGGACACCGGAAGGGAGTGGACAAACCCAAGTCCCTCTCATGATTTTGGCTGGACTAGAATCCTGAAAAGACATTATCAGGGTAAAAATAGTTTATTTCATAACCTGTCTGAGCTATATAGGTAGGATAATTTGGAACATCTGAGTGAATATCACAATAGGCAACTCATTTTGGGAAGCAAGGGAACATCAGTCATGCCACAACACAATGGATTTTATTTATTTTTTCTTCTTAATATATGTGTCGTCTTAACAGAAACGCCAGGGAGGCAAGATTCAACAACCCACATAGTAGACACTTCCTTTCCCCTTCCTTCCATTCTGGAACAAAATTGTACTAAACAGTAAACACTTATGAAACTAAGTATAGGTGTGTCTCCAATTCACATGTTCTCTCTTCCTCCAGTGTAGCCGCAAGGAGGAATTTGGAAACTTTCACTTCTGTTGGATTAACACAGTTTGCCATGTCACCCAAACCTGACAAACTGTGGTCGTTAATATCTAATAGTTGATTGAAACCACTAGCTTCAAACCATGGTTTGAGAAGGTGGCTTGGTTCAGCAAAAAGTACTGTGGTTACACAAAATTGTGGCAAACTTTATTGCATCAAACTGTTGGTAGTCTAAAACAGAAGTCGAAGTTTTTGATCATGTCCTTGTGGGTGTGTCAGAGAAGGAAGAGGGAGCACACCTATGCTTAGTCCTTGTAATGCAAACCCTTCCACTTTGGAGGCAGGCGCTTCTTTGGTTACTTTTATACTAATCCATTGGGAGCATGTAGAGGACCCAGTCTGTGTATATGGTGTGTATAAGGAATGCTTAGTTGTAATGCAGATCTAATAAACTTTAGGTAGATGCACTGATCTGGAAACAGCTTTTTCTGAAAAACCCTTAAAAAAACAAATATTTGATTTGATGTTTGTCTTAAAGGTTTCCTCCCTACTATCTCCTTAAATGGAAATCATATGGGCAAATGATCTAGACATATGAATTCTACCTTGGGAGTTGAGCTAAAAAATAGGCCAGACTGCAGTGTGTGCAGTAACGCAACACCTGTCTCCTTGAAGAAAAAATTGCTGACAAGCATTTACAGTATTGTAATTGTTTTTGCCAGCTTAATGAAATATTAACAAATGAAATGGTAGATGGCTTTCCTAACTAGGGAAGTAGTTGCAGCTGTTAGTCTGACAGCTGCTGCCATGTGCAGGTCAGTTGAAACCACCTGTCCATGACATCTGTTCCATGCGGTGAACTGTTTTCCTTGCAAAGTTGCTCATGCTACATGGCTTGCTGCTACAGCATTAAAAACCATGCAGAAGTGACCAAAGAGCATGTAATGCCAGTTCCTACTCTGGTTTAGAGCAGCCTCCTGGTAGCTTTTGTATTTTCTAAAGTATCCCTGACTTAAAGAACATAGACCTTTTCTTTGTTAGTGTCAGATGACCAGTCTTTTGGACATGTTTCTTGGCAATGAGTATGTCATGAATGCTAAGCTGATTAGGGAAGCACTTCAATATTTTTCCTGGAAAATCTCCTTCATTCTTTGTCCTTTAAGATATTCTCCTATTACTCCTTTTGTAACATTAGATCACACTTAGTAATTTAAGTTGCTTTGAGTAATGGTGTATAATGACAAATGGATCTTATAATAAGGATGGGTGAGATCATGGTTCATACACACTCCCAAAGTAATCACTTCTATGAGGTATAATAAAATAACATAAGCTAACAGCTTCTGGTTTCTGTAGACAGAATGGTGTGCCCTGGCCTACCAGTTCATCCTCATAAGCAGATTGCCAGTTGTGGGTTTTTATTTGGAGGAGGGAGGGTGTAGAGGGGACTTACTGTAGTACAACACAGAGGCATAACTTTTGGTTCATTTAATTGGAATGAAAGGTGAGTTCTCTATAAAAGAGAGCTATTCTCCTGTCCCCAAAAGTTTATATGCAGTACTAAGAATATGAATCTAGATTTGGGATGTTCCAGCCATTCTTCTGGGGACAATGAGTTTATTTAGCTCTGTGGGATGCTTTCCTGTAATTCCCCGTAGTAATTGGATTGACCTTTAGCGATACACAGGGGTGCTTCATTTCTGTACTCTTGAGACAGCTGAATTTTTTGAGGTTTATTAGGTGTTTGCTTGAGGCAGTTTCTATAAACAGGCCCAGCAACAAGTACTTTAAAATACATAGTTGTTATGTATTCTTTATTCTCTTAAAGCAGGGTGGCCCAACTTTTATACCAGCCACAAGGTGGGCCACAAGAGTACTTGGACATGGAACCCATGGGCTGCACACTGCCTTGTTCCATGAGAGGAGAGGAAGAAGGCCAAAATTTTACGCCCCCCTCACAGCCCTTGCACTGCCTTCTCAAAGTCAGCTAAGCGAAGTGTCAGGCTCTGGGAAGGGTCCTAGAGTTCCTAAAGCCCAGACCCTTGATTGCTTAGTTTTGGGAAGGCAGAACGAGGGCTTAGTGCAGTGGGTATCAAGCGTTGCCAAGGGCCGCCAAAAAAAGGAAGAAAGTAACAACTTAGATGTGGAAGTCTCAGATACAGTGGTACCTCAGGTTAAGTACTTACCGTATTTTTCGCTTTATAACACGCACCCGACCATAACACGCACATAGTTTTTAGAGGAGGAAAATCCGTAGGCATGCCACCCGTAGGCATTCCCTCCATAACACGCACAGACATTTCCCCTTACTTTCTAGGAGGAAAAAAGTGAGCGTTACGGTGCAAAAAATACGGTAATTCATTCTGGAGGTCCGTACTTAACCTGAAACTGTTCTTAACCTGAAGCACCACTTTAGCTAATGGGGCCTCCTGCTGCTGCCGCACTGCCAGAGCACAATTTCTGTTCTTACCCTGAAGCAAAGTTCTTCACCTGAAGCAATATTTCTGAGTTACCCAAGTCTGTAACCTGAAGCGTATGTAACCTGAAGCGTATATAACCCGAGGTACCACTGTACTGTTAAGTGTACTACCAAGATCCAGTGTTTCCCCAAACCAGCCTTCACTAACTGGTGGCTGGGAGTGATGGGAGTTGTAATACAAAACATCATTCTGGAGGCATTTGGTTGGCAGAGTTTGTCCTAAACATAGAATCGGCCTCCACAGTCACTTACAGAGACACCGTTAATACCACATTCATGGAAGACAATCTTAGTCGGCTCCAAGTGATCTCCAAAAAAGAAGAAACATAAACGATAATATATGGTCGATGTCCCTCTGCTGAAGGAAGGCAGAACAGAGGGAGGGAGGGAATTAGCTTCATCTCTTTCCAGATCTTCCAGAGCAGGCTCTCTTTTTTGGCAGGGGTGGGGAAGGGAATGGGATTGCAGGTGATCAAAAATTGCCTCCCTCACTGAAGGTCACCAATTGGATACCACCAGTTTTCCCCTTTGAGCCATCCCTGCATGTGAATTTTAAATTGTAAAAGAAAGCAAAACTAAATCCTTGGAAAGGCTAGAAAGTTCACAAATCATGTCTCTTTCCAGGGCAATGTATGAAATATATACACAGTGTTATTAATTTGTCATACAGAGTTACAGGCAAGCAGAAGATGTTAAAGTGCACTCCCTGTCTACCTGGGGTATACGATCTGTTTTTTTCTTTCCCACTGGAGGTATATACTATGTAGGATAATAGTAGTATTAAAGACAAAGAGGAATAACTTTTACTTGGAAATTTTAGCATATTATGTTAAAACTATGATTAAAAACTATGAGCAAGATGCAGGGAGGGGCCAGCTGGCTAGATCACTTCCAATTCAGCTGTCTCCTTGACATCTTTCTTGGTTCTGATGTATTTAATGCCGTTTGTGGGAGAACTGGTGGTTACAGCATAATTCACACTCCTTTTGGGAAAACAGCAGGCTTCATACATCCGGCTCCCAAATTTTCAATTACAGGAATACAATTTGGCATTCAGGGACTTACTTCAACTATTCTGGATGGTAGGCATTGTGTGGCATTTCCTGCTCTGTTCCTTCGGAATAATGAACTTGAGAAATGCCTGTTGGTGGTTGTTGTTGTTGTTATTATTATTATTATTATTATTATTATTATTATTATTATTATTATTATTTTATTTTTATTATTATTTACATCTATATGCAACCTTTATCTTCCAAGGATTTCAAGGTTCATCCTCACAAAAACATTGTGAAGTTGATTAGGCTAAGAGATGGTGTCTGGCCTAAGGTCACTCAGTGAGCTTCATGGCTGAGGGTGTTTTTGAACCCTGTTCTCCCAGATCCTAGTCCAGCACTAACCATTATGCCACACTGGTTCTCTTTTTGTCGAACACCAGGGGCATAAAGGTTCTAGAATATGTCTGATGCTCTTGTCCTCAACAATTTCTTTTTTAAATAGGAGTGATTTCATCAGTGGTATTCAGTACCTCTTAGTTCAGGAATCTCTTGTGATACTTCCATACAGAGTTTAAGAAAATATTTTTAGCTGGCAGCTTCAAACCTCTAGGCACTTGTGCAGCATGAAGAATCCCTGCATATGGAATTTTGTTCTGTTGAGATGAGAAACAGCTATTTCTTGAATGTCAATTCTAGCTTGTATGGAACTGATCACATAAGACCAATAGGGACCCCGGGGGTCCATGGCCCTTCCCTTTGCCTCCTCCCAACTATTTTTCATCATTTTTGCATGATAACATCACAAATTTTATTATCTGTTTTAGCACTATGCAAATTTTCAATATAGTGGCAAAAATTGGTTTCGAAATCACACCACGATAACGATTTTTACCCAGCATCCTGCAGCAATATATTGTTAAACGCACATGGGTGTAGCCAGGATTTTTGTTAGGGGGGCAGGCTTTTGTTAGGAGGGGCATCTTGTCATCCGGAGCAACCCTGGATGCCTGTATAAAACACCATAGCACCACACTCGCTTACCAGGGAGTAAGGCACATTGAACTCAGTATGGCTTTCTTCTGAGCAGACACTTCATTATTTACTAGATGCAAGTCAGCAGCACCAAATGACCCTGCTCGGCTAGGATGTCACCTCGTGCCTTGCAGAGCTGGGCCAATGCTGTTGATGGGCCCTGTGACCTTCATCAACATCCACTAGGTGTTGGGGTGGATTGCACCCTGCACCTTGCATAGTCAGGCCCAGGCTGCCAATGGGAATATCACTGGTGGCAGCAACAAGCCTTACCCATTGACACCCCCCACCACATTTTCGTATATTTATCTTACATCTTATTATTTATGTGGAAATTGCTCAATTTGGTCGTGCACGTTTTGATTTTTTTTATTGTTTACGACTATTATTGTTATGTTTGTAATTATGTATTTTTTATGTTGTAAAACCTCCTTGAGCAAGGTGTAAACTATGGAAAGGAGGTAAACAATTTTTTAAGCTATTTGTTTGCAGTAAACCTAGTATTCCTTACCTGGTAGAATGCCATAGGTGTATGTATAGCAAATGGACTTGGAGGTTGTTGTTGTCGTACTAACATTTATATCTTTTCAGTTGCATATTAATACCTCTCTTAGTGTCAGATTAATCAGTGGGAGCAACTGATTTATTCTTCAATTTATATTAAATTCAAATTCTTCAATTTATTGAAATGATTGTAGTTGTATGTAAATAGCTTTCATACTTTTAAGTGCAGTAAAGGGAATTGATGGTTGCTCTGAATTGAGGTAACTGCACATTTATTTCCTTGTATTTTTGGATTTAGTGCTCTTTTAATTGTTTCACATTTAGACTGTGCACTAATACAGTACCTACTTATATACTTCACACTCCCCCTCCCTCCTTGTATCCTAAGAAGTACAGGTTTTTTCCAGTGAGATTTTTCCATTGGCACTTTGTAATGATTTAGTAGGTTGATAATTAACTGAGGTTAATACTTCAGCAAATAGAACCATTCCTCATCTGCTTTGTCTTTGTAAAATTGATTCAAGTGTAATAAGCACAGTTGCAATCTCTGTGATTTACATATACTGTGGCATATATACAAAGCTACCAAAACAGCATTTGTTTCATGAAAAGTAAATATTCTGTTAACTAGAATGACAGTTTTGCATATGGCTTACAAGCATCATCATCATCATCATCATCATCATCAAGGAATGTTTATAAAGACATTTGAATGACTGTTCTTTGAGATGCCATTTGAATGATAGCATAAAGAAAAGTAGTTTTATCTGTGATGGTTATAGCTTTTTAGGATTGTGTTTGTGAACATGAAGTTTGTCTGTTCTTCTCTAAAACTCCTTTGGAGACAATTGAATTGGATCTTTCTTTCCAGAAAAGGAAAGTTAGTATAATTGCATTTTGTGCTACTGTAAATAGTACTAAATGTTTACATTATGAAGCTATTATTTCTATACAAAGTGCATATTCAGTCCTTTCCTGGGCTTGTTCATTGTTCAGTATTCTCTGAATTACAAAGAGTAATTGACACAGACAAGGGAGTAGAGGCCACATTGAATTGTTTGAGATTTGATTGTTTGAAATCCAATTCTTCATTTCAGTTCACATACTGGAAAATTTTGACAATACTTAATTCTATTGCAGGTTTTTTATCTAAATCCAATCAAGAGTGGAATTCTCTTTTGAGACAGCTGGTTTTTTTCCTAGCTCATGTTTTTCCATTATCCACCTCTCACCTTATTTCCTGCCTTATGGGTTGTCCGCAAACTGGTTTTCTATTTTCCTATAATTAACCCTTGAATAGAAGTTAAGCCAGGGGTCAGCAACCTTTTTCAACTGTGGGCCGGTCCATCATCCCTCAGACCATGTGGTGGGCCGGACTATATTGAGGGGGGGGGGGAATGAACGAGTTCCTATGCCCCACAAATAATCCAGAGATGCATTTTAAATAAAAGAACACATTCTACTCATGTAAAAACACCAGGTAGGCCCCGCAAATAACCCAGAGATGCATTTTAAATAAAAGAACACATTCTACTCATGTAAAAACACGTTGATTCCCGGATCATCCGTGGGCCGGATTGAGAAAGCAATTGGACCGCATCCGGCCCACGGGCCTTAGGTTGCCTACCCCTGAGTTAAGCAATCTGAATCTCTTTTGCGTTTAAGCACAAAGGACTTAAACGAAGAAATACTGTGACATAACCAGTGACAGTATAGCAACTGGGAGTGATTTTGCTTTCTAAAAACATCCCTGTCTGATTACCTATCTAAGATTCACTTTCTTCTTGGAGGAAAGGTGAGATATAAATATAATAAATAAATAAGTTGGTGAAAAACACGGGAATTATGGATTCGATCATGGGATGAAGCCCTTTTTCAAAAAATGCTTGATTGCATTTTATTCTACACATCATGAAACTGATGTATAGTAGGCTGTTAATAACTGAAGTTCTGTGTCTGACTGTAGCTGCCCAGAAATGCTATGGTCTAAGTTCACTTTATGAAAATTGTCATAGAGGAAATTTAAAAAGTGACAGATTCTCAGGGTCCTCATTTAGACCATTAGTGGAAACAAACCGTATCCAAAACATATACAATGGTACCTCAGGTTAAATACGCTTCAGGTTACATATGCTTTAGGTTATAGACTCCGCTAACCCAGAAATAGTGCTTCAGGTTAAGAACTTTGCTTCAGCATAAGAACAGAAATCGTGCTCCGGTGGGGTGGCAGCAGCAGGAGGCCCCATTAGCTAAAGTGGTGCTTCAGGTTAAGAACAGTTTCAGGTTAAGTACGGACCTCCGGAACGAATTAAGTACTTAACCCGAGGTACCACTGTAGTTAGTTTCTGCTAATGGTCTAAATGAAGACATTGAATATCTGCTGCTCAGATAATGTTCCTTGCAACTTTTTGTGATCAAATTTTCTTTCTGTCCTTGGCCATCTCCCCACAAAACGATGGAAATGTTCCAGCACAGTGATCTTATTGCACAAAATGATTCACTATTTTAAAAATTATGTGTGCTACTCAGATGCTTACCTATATGTTTCTTGAGTGGTCCTTTGGGTCCTTTGAGTTTGACTTCCGCAAAAAATTTTTGCAAGGAATCTTGATAACATACACCTCATGTCTGCTGCTACATGTGCAAAGGTGCAAAAGTGTTGAATGATGTAAGATTTGCTATCTACTCTATTAATAAACATCTACCATTTACTGATATTTGTAGTAAGTGTGGTATCCAGACAGATGATATCCACAGAGTCTTGCACTTGTGGATCAACAAATCTTTTAAGATTTGTTCTTTTATGTGCAATCAGCAAACTCTTGTTCTTTTATGTGCAATCAGCAAACGCTTTTCACCCAGAATATCCACGACTAACTGCCAGTGCTTTCAAATAATATTACAAATATTGTTGATCACACAATCTTAGATCAGGCTGCATGGAGATTAGGTTGCTATTGCAGGTTGATATTGCAACCCAGATTGCTAAATACGTATCCTTACTCTTACTGAAGGCCCATTTTTGTTATATCTGTGACTCACTGTGGATACCTTCTGGTAGATGGAAATGGAATGGCCAGACACCAGGCTTTTTCTTCACAACCTCTTCTTCTGAAATTACATGGATGGTACTTTTGTTAGGTGTTTGGAAAGATTGCAGTTTAGAATGTAATTACAATATGATATCCATGCTGTATGTGGCTTGCTTGCAATAATTTGCAGTGTGCACAATTGTAGGTTACTATATTTTATTTTTCTGGATTGCTTTTTGCAAATTGTCTTACTTTCCAACCAAAGCCTATTTCTTCTGATACTCAGCACAGATACTTTGTATTATACAGCCAGTTAATTATTTGAAACTATGACTGGTTTTAGTTTTAGAATGTTTCCTTTTAAGCAACTTAATGTGTAAAAGAATAGACTTAATGTGTAACCAGAATAGATACTGTGTTCTAATTTGCACTCCATAATTTAGTTGCAGTAGCTCCCACCACCCTTCAAGCATATCTGAAGACTTAACTATGTACAAGCACTTTTGCAATCCGTATTAACCACCATGGTACAAAAGGAATTATATTCAAAAGGAATGAATTTCTGGTACTTTGAAACAAAATATAGCCTTTAAAAACTGTTCCCCCCCCAAAAAAATTCAAAACTTCTTGAAACATAATAACATGAAAATAGCTAGTCACAAATAGCTATGAACAAAAGTCCTCTAGGTGAGGTGGGGGCCAAAATCCTTGCATTCAGATGGCACATAAATTGAGTAGGACAGGTATGAAAAGGTGGAAAGCCTTTTCAGCTTGAGAGTTATATTCCATCAAGTGCAACAGCTGTGAAAAAGGCAAATTCCATGTTAGGGGTAATTAGGAAAGGCATTGCAAATAAAACACTGAATATAATAATACCTTTTAAAAAATAATATGGTTGCTACTACACTAGGAATGCTGTATTCAGTTCTTGTTGCTGCACCTAAAAAGGATATTGTAGAGCTGGAAGAGAAGGCAATCAAAATGAGCAAAAAGCTGGAGAAACTTCCCTGTAAGGTAGGGTTGCCATATTTCCAAAAGTAAAAACCAGGCCACGCCAAAAATAGTTGGCTGGAATTTTTCTATTGGCTTGCCTAAGATCCAGGGCAAAACACCACATTTCGGAAATTCCCCCTCCGATGTCAATTTGAAATCTTGATGTCTGGGAAAATCCGGGTGTATGGCAGCCCTATTGTAGGGAAAGTTTACAACATCTGGTGCTTTTTAGTTGCTCCCCAGGAAATATCATGTGGAGTTCAGCCCCCCCCCCAAAAAGTGAAGACTTAAACTGGAAAATACATTTGAACAGAATGAACCTTGTTGCATCTTAAAGGCTTAGGATTTATTATGATGTTAGTTTTCATGGACTATAGTCCACTTTGTCCGATGCCACTGGACTCTTAGTTTTAGTGCAACAGACAAACACAACCACCCCTTGGAAATTATTTGAGCATCAGGTCTTCTTTACCCTGAAAATCCAAGAGGATTGATGGATTCTAATGCATGTCTTCATTTCATAATACCATTTAATCGAATGAGAAAATGTGGTATTATGCAGAGTTAACCATAGTTCTGCTAAAAATACACTCTAAACATTCTCATGCACAGGGATCGCACATAGTGTGCCAGTAATGCATCTTTATTGAGACTTGATTATACTTTTGTGGCTGAGTATTAGATATAAATAATTGCTTATGACATCTCTAAGAAGTGGTGTAGCCTCAAGCTATCTCTTAAAGCCCTTCCAAATGGAAGAGAGGAACAAATTATATCACAAGAAAACAAAATATGCACAGACAGAAATCATGCATTAAACATAGGGTGCTGCAATCACAGCTGCTTTCATAGCCTCTTCAAATTACTGTTTTCCTTGTGTGCTATAGTGGTAGACTAACATCACAATACAGGTTCAATAGTACAACTTTTGCAAGTAGCTTTAGTGAGAGCTTATAGTGATGGGTATAGATGAGCAAATGTGCCTACCAGTACTGAGAGCCTAAGGGGCATTTCATAGAACAGTAGCATTTGTCCAAACTACACCAGCCTTTTCTACATCAGACGGGTAGATTATGAATGGTAGGTACACATTCCAGTACATTTCATTTATCATGTTTATTTCCTGCCTATTCTCCAAGAACTTCCAAGCGAGTGCATGGCACTAATAGTGTTGGAAGGGCAAATGGCAAAAGTGTCATTGCAAACTAGAACAGCTCTCCAAAAATGGGAATCAGTTTTGGACATGGGCCTTCAGAGGAGCACATAGTGGATAAACTGTCCACTACATAATAAGGCATTCCTCCACAATAAATAGATGTAGGGCCCAAGTTGGTCTTCTATCCTTTGTATTTTAGCTCTGATTAACATAGCACTACATTCCCTCATAATGTGGGAAGACTAGTATTTTTATATGAAATAGAATGAATGCACCGACACCAACTTGGTTGGCTTTATAAGAGGATTCAACAATTCCATGGAGGAGAAGGTTATCAATAGCTACTAACCACGATGCCTGTTTTACCTCAATTGTTGGAGGAAGCATGCCTCTCACATGCTGAGAATCACAAATGGGGAGAGTGCTGGTGCTCTCGGTTCCTGCTTTGAGACTTACCACAAGCATCTGTCTGGACTCTATGAGAAAAGGACATTGGGCTTTTGGGCTGCTGCTCCTACATTCTTAACAACATTTCAAAAATTTTTACTCTTAAGTATTTTTGAAATGATGACATAGCAAGAAAGAGAGATGAAGCTTTGTTTTAAACTAACTCTGGGAAGTGCTGTGTTAACCCAGTGTAGCAATTCATAGCCAACAAGTATGTAAACTTTTCAAAAAGTTCATAAAATGATGTAAGCTTGCTGGAGGGAGAGGTGGCTGTTATTCCCTGGGTATTGCTGTGATGTCATTAATGACAAGTGCCAATGTAACATGCCTGCACAGCATTGCAGAACCAAAGGATATGCAGCTTGGAGAAAGTCACTTCTTCATAGGAACAAAACCCCAGGGCTGGGAAAATACAAGATCCCTGCAATTCAATTATAAGCTGGAAGAAATGTTTATATATAATGGGTAGTAATTATGTTGGAAATTTAGTACAGTGGTACCTCGGGTTACATACACTTCAGCTTACATATGCTTCAGGTTACAGACTCCGCTAACACAGAAATGGTGCTTCAGGTTAAGAACTTTGCTTCAGGATGAGAACAGAAAACGTGCTCCGGCGGCACGGCAGCAGCAGGAGGCCCCATTAGCTAAAGTGGTGCTTCAGGTTAAGAACAGTTTCAGGTTAAGTACGGACCTTTGGAACGAATTAAGTACTTAACCTGAGGTACCACTGTAAAGCCCTAATTGTCACTACTAAAAGGCAGATCCATTGGCCTCAGTTGAATATTTTTGTCATTAATCTTAATGTAAAACCTTGGTTGAGTGACGTGATATGAATGCCCAGTACTGTATATTTCAACTACATTATTAGTTGCATTGGTGTGTAGAACGGGGTTGTTGAGCACTGTGGAAACCAAACACCCACTTTGTTTTGACTGGAAGGCTTGGTAAAGAATGTCTTTCTGGAGTTGAAAATTCAGTTACAAGCTGCACCTGAGATAATCTGTATGCAAAGACTTCAGATTGGCTTTCTTTGTACTTGCCTTTGAGAACTCATTTAAAGCAAGATACAGTGGTACCTCGGGTTACTGATGCTTCAAGTTACGCATTTTCGGGTTGCGCACCGCGCCAAACCTGGAAGTACTGGAATGGGTTACTTACGGGTTTTGGCGCAGAAGCACTAAATCGCGACCCGCATAGACGCGACGCTGCGGGTTGTGAACATGCCTCTTGCACGGACCACATTTGCAACCCGAGGTTCCACTGTACCGATTATTTCTTCTGTTATAACATTGGAGATTTAAAACACTATTTTTAAAAAATCAGAAGTTGAATAGATTGCAATTTGATACTGGCTTTTTAAAAAACAAGAAATTGCCTTATAATCAACATAAAGTATATACTAATGCACAATCATCTTTTGTTGCTTTCATTAGTTGTTCATCCTTCAAGTGGGTTAGTGTCTTTTGGCATATGTCTGAGGTAAATTTTACAACAGAAATCGGAAAGATATATTTTTGTAAAGACATAGCTTCAAATAAGTGCTTTCTCTCTTTGCCCTCACAATTTAAATTGACTTTCTTGTTGCACCAGTCTTCGCACCCACTACAAATACAAATGTGTGCTCCTACACACAAGCTGTTTGAGCAGAACCAATGAAAGTAACCTCCAAGCCATTTCCATAGAGAAAGCCTCAACAGGATTACAGCTGCCTCTAGTAGAGTGACCACATGAACTATAAATGAGAGCTCCCCATCTGCTTGGAAGCTGGAATCCAGTAGGCATATACATTTATATCTCACTTTTCCTTCAAGGTAGCAAATATAGTTTCCCCCAATCTTATCCTCAAACCCTGTGGAGCAGGTTAGACTGTGAGAGAAAATTGTGCAAGGTCACTCAGAGAACTTAATGGTGGAGTGAGATTTTCAACCTGAATCTCCCTCATTCTAGTCCAGCTCTCTGACAACTGTACCAAATTTGCCTACTTGGTACCCTTATGACTGCACCCCCAAAGGTGCACTGCTCCATTGTCTCCCAAGACAGATAGATGTCAAAAAGCTAGAAGCTGACTCAAACCTCTAACAAGCTCATCCTGCTCCATGTTAGCTTTGGGGTGCTTTGAGAACAGAACAAGATAGTTCTTAATGAGATTGCAGCACAGGTGTGCCCTTTGCACACATGAAGTATCAGGCTGTACTTTATCATCATTCACTCGTATTCACTGCAACTCTGCCAATAGCACATATCACTCCTTTCCAATCTGCTGTCTAATTGCCTGAAACAACTTGTGTATGTTCAAACTGCTGTTCTGCTTTTATGCATAATCCACCTCTTGGGAGATGCCATTCTGCTTCTTTCAAAGCCTCCATGGACCTAGGTTGCTACTGTTTAGGCTGCTGGCTTGAGTTCTTAAACATGTTTTATGCCTAATTACACTTAAGAGCTCTCTCCCTTGCTTTTCCTTTTCAGTAAGTGATAGGTTTACTCTTGTATATCCTAAGGAGACAAGTTGATTTATATTTTGGTGGCTTGTAAAGAGCCCCTGTTTTCATTTGTTAAGTTGAATTGGCCAGTGAAGCTCTGTCTTTGAAGGGTGGGTCTTTCAGAAGCGATTGATTTCTTAACTTCTAATGGCGTTTCTTTTGGTGGAATACCAATATCGTAAAAGATAAGTAAACTCAAAAAGACTTTTATTCTATAAATCACAGTCAAAATTTAGAGGGCCATATATGTAACTTAGAAAGTGTGAGATTGTGACTCCGCTCTTCAGAATCTCATTCACCACATAATTTGGCATCCTAAGAGTTTTTTCCAAAATGTATCTAGACTTTGATTGTGGAGAAAATACTGGAGGTCTGCTAATGTTATATCTTGACAAGTAAGAAGTTAGAGGGACAAGTAAGAAGTTAGAGGGAAAGGATGTTAGAGGGAAAGGAAGACAAGGCGTGACTTTCACTAACCAATAAATCAAGTCTTCCATATCCTGCTCAGCTGTTTGTTTCTCTCCACTCCCTGCCTTAGTTTCCGTTCATCTTCCACCCCACTTAAAACCACCTTCCCATTAATTCCACCATCCTTGATCCATTTTTATTAAAAACAATCCAAACAAAGGAACAAAACAAAAACAGTTGCTGAAAAGAGGAGTTCCGAATTAAAGGTTCTTAAGGTCAGAACCTGAAATGGATAGCGCACGGCCCCTGGTACATATATTTGTATCATTTTTCTTTCTGTCTTTTTTCAACAAAAGCAATGGCTAAAGCTTTTATGATTTTCAGAGTGGTGATATGTGTAACAGTGAGAGAGTGACAAGAGAGTCAAACCCTTCAGGACTAGGGATGTCTGGCAACCTTGCTCTAGGGACTGATCGCTGTAGCTATATGTTCTTCTTGAACAATTCAGCTACTTCTGTAGTGCAGAGCAAGGATGTGCTTTGAAACATTGGCTGGGAATTTTAATACAGCAATGTAGATTCAAGCATAGTTATGCCAAGAAGAGGACTGGAGGAACAGAAGGAGGCTGCATTTAAAAGCCATGCAGACCAACCCTTCAAAAAGAGAGGTGAGTTGGAACTTTCTTATTTAAAAATGCCAGGTGTTTCCCCTTCCCTTTCAGTTTTGTTTTATGCCTTACTTAAGAGCTAGCGCTATTTGCTGTGCCATCTTTGCCTGTTTCCTACCACTTCTTCCTTTACCCTCTGTCAAGTCACAACTATCTAAAGACCAAATGATAATAATACTAATCTGGAATTGTAAACTAGAAACCATATTATTTATAGATGTTCTCCACAAACCCTACATGAACATACCCTCCTACGCTTTGCTGATGAGACAGCAAACATGAGCAAACATATTTAAACATCAGGACTATACATGGGTGGGTGGGTGGGGCAGCTCAGCCTTCTGGTGTGATGTGGGCAACACAGTCTAGATCAGGCTTCCTCAAACTCAGCCCTCCAGATGTTTTTGAGACTACAATTCCTATCATCCCTGACCACTGCTCCTTCTAGCTAGGGATCATGGGAGTTGTAGGCCAAAAACATCTGGAGGGCCGAATTTGAGGAAGCTTGGTATAGATTCAAATGGGCCACAAGCTGAAAATGGAAATTAAAAGTGCAGGCAAGCAGTTGGCTCCAGATGGCACACAAGCCTGCATGTAGCACTAAGTCATGGTTTAGTGTTACAAGGATTAGATAACTTGCCTGTAAGTCCTGGAAAACTTGTTCCCTGCCTTGTAGGCCTTTTCCACCTCGCCTGGGGACATGGGGCCCTAACTGACTCCAGCTACAAATATGTAGCTGAGGCTGCTGAATTGACTCTTGGGCTGGGGTGTTGTTTGGGGGATTTTGGCTGTGGGGGTGTTGGTGTTGTTAATGCTTTTTTTGGGATCTTTATTACATATATTATTGTGATTTATGTGGATTTTTTTTCAGTTTGGTTGTGTATTTTTAATGTTTTATTTATTGTTTATGACTACTTTTGTTATGTTATCATTACATATTTTTCCATGTTGTAATCTATCTTGAGCATGTTTGAACTGTGAAAACGTGGGAAATAAATAAAATTATGTATTTATGTATGTTTAAGACATAATGGCCCTCTCTGCCTCCAGCACAGCCACAAAATGGAGATTGGAAGTTTAGATTAACCACAATGTAGTGTGTTGTCCAAACTCTAAATTGCTGTTAGTTTTAAACTGGTTAGTGGAAAGAAATCAGCTTTGTAAATTATGGTTGATTAGTTTTCCACTTACCACTTAGTCTTAACTGCAGTTTGGGTTCAGGTGACGCAGCAAGCTGTGTGGTTCATCTGAAGTGGAAGTAAACGCTTCCAAACTCATCTGCAGCCACACTGGAAGTGGAGAGAGTAGGATGTGAGCCCTACCTGCTCTGGATTAAACCCAAAACTTTCTGTATGCAAAACATGTGCCCTGTCACTAAGTTTACAGCCCCACCTGTAATCCTGTATAGTAAAGTGATGTAAATAAATAATATCAAGAATACAACTCTAGTAGGAAACCTCTTTGTGTTTCTACTCTGGGCTTCAGCAGTAGCTATCATAGGCAAATGAGGACTATTGGAGATGGGGGGGGCGTTTCCCTGAAAAAGGAGTTTTAAATTTGTGATTGTCTCAGCAAAATGTGGGCAGTTGAAGAACTGGGCAGCCAGTTCATTTGCATTTGTTGCCTCTGTTGTCCATGAGAATAAAAGTCCAGTTAATAAATGCTAAATTGCAAAGTGAGCTCATTCCAGAGCTCAGGCACTCAAGCAGAGTCTCCAATATGCTAGCCCAAATTACAGTTTTGGAATGGCTCCTATGCCTTTTTAACAGAGATCCAATATGCAGAATGTAGCAAGAAAGCTCAGCTGCAGACTGCAGTCCCAAGCCTCACCCACTAAGGATTGCATCACTTTTCTCTGTGGGACAATTTCTCTTCCAGTATTTTTGTATGTGAGGCAATTGTTAAAGATACAGGAGCTTTGCCTGAAAAGTTGGCAACATTAGTCATATACCTCATAAATGGAATGTGGAAGTGGGTCTGCTGTAGCTGCATGAATATATATTTTAATAAAGCTGTCACTAGAAACTACAAATTCTAATAACTTTTTTAAAATGTGTCAAATTTGGCCTTTCTAATGTGTATTATTTCCACCTCTCTTACTGTTTCATACCCTGCTGTTTGTTTCAATTCATCTTTGCCTTGGGGGTTGTGCTGCACTTGGGAATAAAGTTAGCTTAACATTTGGCCAGAAAGCTCTAGCTGCAAATGAATATCTTGGCAAATGTGTTTCAGATGACATCTTGTTTTCCAAATTCTGCCTTACGTGAACTATTCATCTTTATTGATATATATTTCATAAGTTTCTCCTTATGTTTCTTAATTAATATTTGAATAATTATGTTAGTTCTACTCCAGCCATCATTTACTGTCAATGCAAGATTTCTTACTAGTTCTGTTAAATAAATGCCTGCTTAATTTATATGAGAGGCTGTGGACAGCACAGGTGAATGGGGATGTTTAGTCCCTCCCCTCTAACTGCTATACACTGTTGGTGAAAGCAAGAAAATAGTGTATGTGCCAGCAGGAAAAAAAACTATTGTCCATAAGTAAGCATCTGTTAACGTACATTGTTCCCAACTCTCTCTCTAGAACAGCCGAAAGGAGGTTCCCTATAGAATATATGTTTTTTATCGAAGAGCAGTAATGATGACTTTACAAATGGCTCAAAATTCACCACAAATTATTTAGTATGTGATCTGGTGCAAAAACTTTTACTGTAGCTCTGTGCAGCTTTGCTGCAAGCTGTTCCATCCCTCCAGTCTAACAGCCCTAATTAACCAGATGGAATTTTTAAACTAATAGTATAGTAACTTGAGAAGGCTTGTATCTGATACCTTAGTTTGTAGACAAGGCTTTTTGAGAAAGGGTTCCTGCTTCCTCAGTACCTTTTGGTAGTGAAAATGATGTGATAGTCAGATACAGAGTATTAGTTAAAGTTGTGATAGGATCTTCATAAGCAATCAGCTTTAAAAGACTCAAAATAAAATTATTGTGAAGAGGGGTGCAGTGATTAATTTTGAAGGGAATAGGTGTCTGGGTTCATGCTTGGTGTGAACTCAATCTGTCCTGGAAGGCATCCAGTGTAGGGTAGACTATTGGTTGAAATACACTTTCCTTTATTATTTCATATCTACTTCCTTAACATGGAGGCAAAGCCAGAAATAGAAGGCTATGTTGTGTTAAAGTGTATTTAGTATTTTGTCACACTGCTGCAAAAACATAGTCTCCAGTAAGGATTTGGTTAATACAGATGGCTAGAATTTGTCTACCTGTTCATACCAAATTTAAATTGTGTGTTCTGGCAAACTAGTTGTCATAAATAAAACCAGTGTATAAACCTATTGCAGGATTAATTCCAATAAATTGTTTTTAAAATGTGTGGCCGGTATTTAGCTAGTCATTTGAACTAATTTTAAGGGTTTTCCCCCCATCAAACTCAATCTGTGATGAGCAGCCTGAATTGCTCAATTGGTTAGAGTGTGATGCTGATAATGCCCAAGTTTGTTGGTTTGATCCCTGTATTGCAGGGGTGCCCAAACCTTTTTCAAAGAGGGCCAGATTATTTGATGAAGTGAACATGCGGGAGGACCGACCAAAGCTGTTGAGCTTTTTTTTAGGATTGAAGTTGCTGAGCTTTTTTTAGAATTTTTTCCCAGGACATATACTGCCATGGGGGCCAAATTAGGCCCCCAAAATGAACTTTGAACATGCCTGCTGTATGGGATGACTGCATATTCCTGCATTGCAGGGGGTTGGACTAGATGATCCTCAGAGTCTTTTCTACAATTCTATGTTCTTTGTTTCTATGTTTGCATTGTCATAAGTGCATTGGATTTATTACAGTTGGCTGAACATTTTTAGATTTGATAGATTTTAATGGAAGACTTGTATGTGCTTTAACTCTGTGATCAAGGAACTGCAAGTTTTACTTTGGTTGGATCATGTGTTCCTGGGTTGTATTTGATCTGTAATAGACAACAGTGGCGTAGCGTGGGTTGTCAGCACCCGGGCAAGGCAAGTAATTTGCGCCCCCTAACCCGTGGATTTGTGCCCCCTTACCCTAACCCCCAGATGTTGCTCCCGGTGCGGCCAGCCCCCCCTGCACCCCCCATGCTACGCCACTGATAGACAAAGTATTTTTTAGCTACAGAACAAGAATAAGCTTGCTAGTATAGAACTTGTACACCTTGTTTATTGCTTATTGAAAAGATTATTTTTATTTTTATTAAGCCACACCTATTTTAAAGGCTTCTTGCATGATTAATAATAATCTTATTTCTTTTGGGAGCCTTAGAGCCTTTCAGTAAGGGCTCTTATGCAAATTCTGAAATGATATGTGCCTTTTATTCCCATTAGTATTGTTACTGGGTATTGAGCCATATATGTGCACATTACATTAACAAAAGGGACAATAAATTACACTGAGATTTAACAATTACGCAAAGGAACAATTACATAGGTGGAGGCAGTGAATAGTGGGGGTTGAATGCAACTAAGTTGTTGCACTAGGAGAAGCCAGCACAATGAATTCTCTAACAGGAGTCCTCCTGCCCCTCCTGAAATCTGTTTGGGAGGGTTGGGAGAAACCTCAGAACAGCACACAGTGTGAGGAGGGGAGAGATTGTTCCATCTGGCAAGCAGAAATGCTTGCAATGCCTGAATGAGCTCCTTAGTGCAGCATTGAATCCCACCCTTAGACTAGAGCTCCATCTGCTGATGTAGAATTAGTTCTGCTTCAGACAACTGAAGAAACCCTTCTTTAACTTGAGAAGGCTGTTTTTAAGGTGTTCTCCTGATTTGTTCGAGTGTGGATGTTTCTAACATTGTTTCAGTATTTAGAGTTCATAATTTAGCAGCTGAACTGAATGAGTGCTTGCATGATATGTGTTACTATACTTGAATTCAAAACATCTCTTCTAAATTCAGTGGTCTTTTTAAAAAGCCATGTTTTTAGTTACAGCTAGGTAGCCATGTTGGTCTGCCATAGTCGAAACAAAATAAAAAAAATTCTTCCAGTAGCACCTTAGAGACCAACTAAGTTTGTTATTGGTATGAGCTTTCGTGTGCATGCACACTTCTTCAGATACACTGAAACAGAAGTTACCAGACTCTTATATATAGTGAGAGGGTGGGGAGGGGTATTACTCAGAAGAGTGGTAGGAATTGGTGATTGACTGATAGGTGTGGTAAACCCTGTTAGTGACTGTTTTTTGGATCATTGATAAGGTGGTCCTGATTTATGGGCTCCAAAGGAGTCCTATGTCATTCTGTAAAATCATGATGAAATTGAATGACCAGTTGAGTTGAAAACATAGGTATGTGTGCTAAAACACATGACAAAATTTAAATTAGATATCTTCAAGAGAGAACACTACGAATATAGAGAACAGTACCAAGAATCTGGTTGGTGCTAATTTTATATTCTGAATTGTTGATATTTATTTTCCTGTGCCTGTTCTGTTGCAGCATATTTAATTTTGTAAACTGTGTTAAATCCTTTTTTAAAAGTGGGATAAAAGTAAACTAAACACTTGTGCCTTTAAATTTGGTCCTGAAGACTTGGCAGTAAGCATTACTCTTATTTGGGTATGGGGTGGAGAAGCAGGTTCATCAATCCTCATCATGGTTTTCTGATCTAACAAGAATAGAAACTGGTTAAAAATATTGTTCTAGAAGGAGATGGAAGCTGCTCTGATCTTGAAGTAGTTGAATTTAACAAGCTTGATTCATTGTCACTAGCTGCATAGGCAAAAAAATTCCTTGCAAAAAAGCTCTCATAAACCGAAGTCCTGTGAATTATTATAGTTAATGTGAATGTGCAGCTTGCTGGTAAATACATCACAAAATCCATTGCCATCTCAGGAGCAGCAAACCTGGGCATGTTGTGTCATCTAAACTCCAGGTAGTTTTCTCTAAAAAAACTTTGGCTACCACTCATGGTTTGTTTGCAAGGAAGCAAAACTTTCTGGTTTGTTCCTTGTGGCCCAGGTAACGCCAAAGCAGACACTTTTGAGCAATGTACTACTCCTTCACACTAAACCATAGTCAAATGTTAACTATGGTTTACTGCAGGGGTTACCAGCATGGTACCTGCATGTGTGTACAGAGAGGCCTTCCATTGTGCCCACAGAGCCACTTCCCCACCACACCCCTCCCACCCATGAAATTAGGCTTGAAAGAAGCAGTCTGTTTTAGCCAATAGACCAGGTTTCAGTATGCGATTAGTTGCAGGGTGGCAGGGATGCCTATGACAGTTTATCCAGTTTGCAGATGTGCCTATGAGCCAAAAGGGGCTATGACCCCTGGTTTAACATGATGTGCTAACACAGCCAGTGTTTATTGAGGGGCAGTTAGTAGCAGCAATGTGGAGGGTTGATAATAAATGCAGCAGTCAAATTATCATGAAAGATCACTCAGGCAAGTTCAAAGTTTCTCTTAAAAAGAAGATAAGGTAGCCTGCTATCATGAGGCCATCAAAGGACAAGTAAAGTAAGTTTCCCTATGGAGAGAGTTGCACAGTTTTGATGCCACTGCCCCAAATTACCACCTTTAGTCTTGGCCCTGGGATATCTGCATTCCCTCTTCATATGGCCTAGACGTCCACACGTGTAGCATTTCACTCTGATCTCCTTTAGAAGATGGAGACACAGAAACCCAGAACTCCAAGTGTGGGTGTTGATGGAGGCAGGTATGTTCATATGCGATGGGGGGAGTCACCACTATTAAAGTTAAAATGTAATTAGTCTGTGGTGTAGCTTTTTTGCCTTCCCTCTGGGTAAAAAACAAACATGGTGTTGTTCTTCCTATATCTATAAGGAAGAAAGCATCCTTGCTTGCAGTACTGTTACAAAAAAAAGGAACTCCAGTTTTGTTTTTCTCTGTCAGAGGCTGGGAATATTTTTAGTGGGCTTCGTGACACAGCTGAAGACTGTTCATGTGACACACAGAGCAGTTTGCTTGTTAGGAGTCGCCCTCTCTTTCTGGAACATCCACTCAGAGCTCTGCCAACATGCCTAGGGTGCCCCTGCTTCATATTCTATTCATACTGCATTGGCAGGACAGAATTCAGTCTAACAAGGCTAGAGCAACATTCTGCTTAACCTTACTCTCTAGGACAGCATGTTCAAGCTAGGGAGAAGCCTTCGGCTTTACTGCACGTTCTTTTGCTTGTTTCAGAGCCAGCATGGAAACCTCAACATCCTCTTCTGATACAGTATGTTTTGTTACCCTCCCTTCTTTAGTGGTGCTTTTGCTAACATTCTAGTGAGAGAAAGCTCAACATGCAGATAGGAATTGAATACATGCATTGAAGCATTCCTTCAAAAGATGCTCCATTCATTTCTGAAATAGCTGCTGTCTGCTATTTTTGTTCATTCTGTCGTAGACTTACAAGTCCTGGTTATCCAGGCTGATCGAGAGCATGAAATATGTCAGAAATATATAGCAGGCATAAACCATATTCATCATGTAGAAGGATTCGAAAGTGGGAGGCTTGGATGAATGACTTTAGCCATACCTTTTCTGTTGTGCATGCCTGCTTGGTCTGTTTTGGAACTGTAATGAGATGGGCTTGAAATGGTTTATGGTGGTGGTTTTTGTTCCATTTGTGTCATATAAATAGTGCCAGTAATAAATGGTGTATTTGTGCACATTTTTTTTGCTTGCTTTTATGATGGAAGAATAATTGGGCATCATAAAGCTGCCCTTTTCTATGAAATAAATCATAATACAAAAGCTTCTTGTCCCTTTTCATCCTCATTAGAGCTGTTTGTAGTTATGCAAAGTGATTTCCCCCCCTTAGGGCTTTGAGGTCAGTCTTTGCTTTAGCAACAAACTGAAATTCAACCTGCATGAACATGTTAGAATTTCAGAAGGGTGAAACATAGGTTTGTCATTGAGTAGCATTTATATTTTAGTTAAAACAGAGTTTGCCTCTCTTCTGTCTATCTAGATCGTGCATTTATTGGTAGTATTAACAGGCAAATATGGAATGAGGTACTTTGATTATGAAATTGGAATGTTTGGTCCTCACTGCTCTTAATATAGTAAAAGTTGGTTTCCTAATCAGCTTACATTAGATCTGTTAATATTCCTTAACACAGCCATTTGAATGTCTTCCCACCTCCGTGACTCCAGAGAGAATTTATTTCCTTTGTCCTATGGTTACTCTTTCCTTGTTGTTTGAGTTTGCAGAAAGTTTTTGTTTATTTGATTGTTTTTTTGTCAGCATGGCTGAATCACAGTTTGTTTGCTCAGGGGTTATAAAAGTTCAGTGGCTTGTGGCATTGTGCAGCTTTAAAGACAGCTACCAGTTGTATCAGGAGATGCAAAAAAATGAGGGGGGGAGTAGTTTCAAATAAGAAATCCATAGGAATGAAAATAAGAGAATGACATACTGTATTTGTTCTCTGTGCTCTTGTTCCCAGAACAGAGCTGCTTTGTTGGGGCTTAAACAGTGAAAATAGAGAGCATTTAAAGTTCCTTTCATTTGCTGTGGAATGAGTGCTAGGTAGTTAAAATACAATGCATAATCGTTGCAAATTAAAGATGGGTAGTAAGAGATTAAATTGGGAGAAGGTAACTGTAATACAACAAACATCTCCAAAGCAGATTAGTCTGATTATTAGTGACTTGCTCAAGACCAGTGAATTTTGTGGTCCTGTGGGATTTTAACCCAAGTCTCCCTTGTCAAAGCCCAACACTCTTATTTATTCATAAGACCCCACTGATTTGCTGACATTTGCTTTCTAGCATGATCATAAAGTGATGCCAGTCACCACCTCTCAGTCACAAGGGTTCTTATGGGGATTGATAGGGGGCGAGGATCAAGTATACCACTTTGAGCTTCTTGGAGGAAAAAGTGGGATATAAATGCAGTAAATAAAGAATAATAAATAATAAATAAAACTTGGCAGACAGGAATACATTTGATTCTTAGTGGCTCCCACTAAGTTCTGTGGAATAAAGTGAGCAGGTTACAGTTGGCAAGTCTGTTGGAAGTGGCACAACCTGTTCTTTTGTCCTGTTCTGCCAGGAAGCAGTTCAGCTGGTTCAGTGATGTTCTTGAGTATATTGGTTGCATTGCCACCCATATATGTGGCTATAACTTCCTCTCCTAAGTATTGTGCTTAGGTGCATTGTTGTGGTTTCTAGAGGCACCTGGTTGGCCACTAGGTAAAGCAGAATGGTGGGCCTTTGTCTGATCCAGTGGGACTCCAATGTTGTGGGAGCAAGGCCTGTTCTTAATGCTTACAGTCTCCATTGTGAGGAATCTTAAGGGCCAGGTAGTGTTGATGCAATATTGGTTATGTAGAAACAAAGTACTGTACTGCACCTGTCTAAATTTCTGGACCTGTGAAGAAAGCACTCAATACACAAGCATGTTGCGCCTCTTTTCCCCTAGTGGTCCCTACAATATACTGGCCACACACCCTGCCTTTTTAACAAGTTGGTTTTGCCATCAACCCAATTTATGTAGGGCACATACTTCATCTCTTATATTCATATCTGTCAAATTGTTTTGCTGCTTGTTGCGAATGCCCTGCTTCATGTATAAAAACCACCCAAACTGGCAGTTGGATCTCACCTACTGAAGGGACAGCATCCATCACTGCACTTGAGGACAGGCGGCTAGCTTAGGCGCTCAAGGCAGGCCACAGCTCCATCCTCCAGCACCTCACTGTTGCTTCCTGCCCTCCAGCATACACAGCCTGAGGTAGCTGCCTCATCCCACGTAATGTTAGGGCTTACCCTGAAATCAGTAGTATAGTTGCTTATCCTAACAACACCAAATTCATTCATTTCTACAGCTGCAAGTACCTACAATTCTCTCCAGATGAGGTGGTTAGCAACAAGCAGTAGGATTTGTTTAGGGCCTGGCTTTATAATTATAATTATTTATTATTTACTTGGTTTGTATACTGCACTTCACCCAAAAATCACAGTACAACATGAAGATTGAGCTAAGCCCCTGGGTGAACTGGAATCTGAATAGACATATTTCTCTTGCTGAATTATAGCTTTAGCTTGTAAATGCTACACATGTAAAGAGTTAGGTTACATTTGGTGTTAGTGGAGAGGGATTTATATATTTGCTGTTAGTAGAGTGGGTCATACAGTGTTCTGAAATGACATGCATTCCCCCCCCCCCAAAGAATGTATATTGCATATAAAGAATGGCAGTGTTTTTAAGTGCTACTTTTTGTATTTTATAGATTTTTTTTATTTGGTGTTGCATAAGCATCTGAGTGCTTTCATTTTTGAAGTGGAGAAATGTGGTGTACATCCTTCAAATAAATAACAAGTGCTGTGTACACTACGGTCTTTCTTTAAATGGATTTTTGCTTTTTCTAGCATCATGTCACTTCCCTCCCCCCTTTTTATTCCAGAGCAAAAACTGTTTTCACAACTAGAAACATAATTTTCGTTAATACTGCAAGTATGAACATCTTTAAGTTTTGAACTTATGTTTAAAATTACCTATAAATTAATTCATGTAAAATCTATTTGATCCACACATTTCTAATCATGTAAATATGCATAATATAACTAAGTATGCATTAACATTTATGTTTGTGGCAATCTAAGATAAGAGATTGATCTAAAAATTCACAATCCATCTATGAATACAGATTTCACAAATGCAATGTTTTACCTTCATCTAGAGTGCCCTCTGCAGGCTAAACTATAGCCAAACAGGATATGTAGAGCAAGCTTGATTTATTCAGTGTATTGATTGGTAAAGTGTGTTTTGTACCCTTAAAGGGGAAAAGAAGTTTGGGTGGGGGCTATTTTGAGCATTAAAATATCTGATGAGGACAAAAGGATCCATCTCTTTCCCATGCTATTGTTCCAGTTGCAACTTCTCAAGGCTGCTTTTCACTAAATATCTAGTTTGGCCAAGTTTATATGCATTGTAATTTGAGCTAATGCATACTTGAACTTCTTAAATGCATATTTTGGATACTATACAAGGGGGAGGTGGAATGCTAGGAGTGCATTCCCCAAATGTGGGGACAATTATAAGCCATTTTAAATGGAGCAAAGAAAGTAGATAGAATTGGGGGGCAAGAACTCCCAGTCCTACAATCCATCACACTAAAATATCTCCTTTGTTTCAGTTCTCTAGCAGGAACAGTACTAATGCATATATCCATTGGACAAAGTCTAGTGTCTGCAATAAACCCTGATATGCATGCAGACTGGGCTAGGAATGTTAGGTTACCAAACTGGAATAAATTAAATATGGATTAAAGTATATGTGTTACCCAGTGTGTTCTCTAGCTTTTGCTAGTATACGTGCTGAAACAGACTTTGTTTGAGTGGTTCTGTGGTCAAACAGAGATCCTTCTGATTAGTAGACATCTCTACTGCTATGAGGGTGGCAAACCACACACCACAATTAAACAGCACTGAACCAATGTTTGGTATCATTAAAGACTTCAGGTGCTGGGGAGCAGTTGGAATTAAAAAAAAAATCTCTCAGTTATTAGCTTATTTAAATAAGTTCATGTGAAGCTCATCAGAGGACCTGCCATTAACCTTGCCTCCATTGCTACGGGTTTACATGCTCTGTAGTATAGTAGGCTAGACTATTCTGTTGTAGCAAGAGTCCTGTTTTCTTAAGTTCCCTTTCAACCTAAGTGATACCAGGGTTTAAGCATCAAGACTCTAGGTGTAAGAGGTCTAGCCTGGGTTGCAAGCCGATTAGCAAATGTAGATGGTAAGTAAGCATTTCATATTCTGAATAAATCAATATAACTGTGTACTTGAAAATGAGGCAAGCTTCCTGTTTGTAGGTAAACTGGTGAGGACTTGAGTGAAGAAACCCAGCTGAACCATTGACAGGGTTCCCTGAACCAGAAATGAAATTCTCCTATGTTAGAAGTCTTTTCTTTCTCTATGTAGTTTCATAGCTGTCAACTCTAGCTGTATAGCTAGAAATAGTAAATCTGCCAATGATTTACTTGAAAGTTATTCATCCTAATTACTACCTTTTTATATTGTAAGCTAATTTTTGTTTGTAAAAGATAAGCAAAAATTAATCCACAAGCAATCATAATGAATGTGTAGTTGTGCAAAACAGGCATGTTTTGTAAATTGACATAGATGTATTTGCCATTCAGAGGTGAACTTGGCGCTCTATAAATCCCACTTCATCTTGTGGGAAATTAAGGTTCAGTTTAAATATTGCTTTTGTCGTGTGTGTGTGTGTGTGTGTGTGCGCGCGTGCGCAACATGCTGTAGAAACTACTGACATATCTTATTGGCTAAGGAAATATACAAACTTGCTTTTGTTTCCAGAACATGTGACAGAAGCAGAAGTACTTAACCAAGTGTATATATTTTTATTATGCTAGATGTCTTAACTTGTATTCAGAGTTCATATGATGAACTATGACTAATAAATGAAAAAAATGTTGTTAGCAGGCTTGCTGTGAAGCAGATCTCTATTATCTACACTTTTGAACCCCTGAAGGCAATAAGTGTTTAAAGCAGATTAATTACATTAAGGTTATAAAAAATACTTGATTTTCGATAACATGGTATCTCAGCTGAAGAGCCTTGCCTCCCACAGATATCCTTGGTTCTTTTCTCATGTAAACCATGTCACCTAGTCCACACATTCAATGGTGCTGTATCCAAATTTTGGGTTGGGCCCCAGCTTGACAGTAAAAGCAGTTCAACTGTAGAATGGACTCCCTTGGAAGGTGGTGGACTCTCCTTCATTGGAGGTTTTTAAGCAGAGGTTGGATGGCCATCTGTCATGGATGAACAATAAGACCATGCAAACATATGGTATAATATTAAGAAATATGCCCACAAATGTGTGTTTGGCCTAAAGAGAGGTCCCAGGTAAGAAAAGCCTGAAGACTTCAAGGTGTATTTCCTGGAACTTTTCACAATGAAAGATTCCAAAGGTATATACATGCTAAAGGTCAAGGGACCCCTGACCATTAGGTCCAGTTGTGGCCGACTCTGGGGTTGCGGTGTTCATCTCGCTTTATTGGCTGAACCAGAGCAGTGCACGGAAATGCGAACCAGAGCAGTGCACGGAAACGCCGTTTACCTTCCTGCCGGAGCAGAACCTATTTATCTACTTGCACTTTTATGTGCTTTCGAACTACTAGGTTGGCAGGAGCAGGGACCGAACAACGGGAGCTCACCCCGTTGCGGGGATTTGAACTGCTGACCTTCTGATCGGCAAGCCCTAGGCTCCGTGGTTTAACCCACAGCACCACCCGTGTCCCTTATATATATGCTACTCTATGGTAAAAAGAAAAAACAAGAAAAAAACACCAGTGACATTGTAAAGATACCAGACTTAGATAAAAGCTTTCATTGCAATAAATCTGCTGTTCTTTCGGGTGTCTCAAGATTCTGGTATTCTCCCTGGAACTGTAAGAAACCGATTTGGTTAATAAGCAACTTGTATCATGCAGGTTGAGTTCATCTCCTGCTCATAGAGAGTGGCAAGCAAAGCAGATAATGTAATTGTGATGGTGATGAAATTTCAAGAAGAGATGTGACTACTTTTGTCTTAGAAATTACTAGGGTTGGTTCTAAGTTTCCTGATATCATGATATCTGCTCCTTGTTTGGGGTGTATGGGGTGTTAGGGAAGGAGTACTAACTTTGGTGGGGGACATGTTGTGCTCCTTTGGGGTAGTTTGTCCACCTTTGGTTCCCATGCTGCACTCAGCTGTCACTTGTGGTGATAAAATTTAGTATTTTGTTTAGAGTTAGAGAATAGGTATCATTGGTTCTTGCAACCACCAATAAAAACTTCGCCACTGCTAATTTTCTAGCATTTGTCTGGTCTTCCAATAGGAGCCTCACATAGTGAGCCTCTGATTTTCCAGGGGAAAGTACCAACAAGGGCAATATCAGTTCAACCCTGGCTTGCTTGTATTTTGCACAGTGCAGCAAAATATGTTTTATAGAATCGATGTCTTGGGCACACAAGCAAAGTCTGTCCTGGTAGGGAACTCCTCTCAACCTGCCATCCAACACTGCAGATGGGGAAATGTTTAGTCTGGCTTTGGTGAATAACCTTCGATAATTTGGTACTGTAAAGTTTCTAGTGTAAGGTGTTAACTTAAAGACATGCCTATATTGTACTCCTACAGCCAATGGACTACAGAGTGCCTGCGATCGAGATTGCAAGTCACTATGTGTATTATCCCATAATCATTGCTTTGGTGTCTTTAGGGCGCCTTCATAACTCAGGTAAAAAAGATGGGGGGGGGGGGTTGACAGACCATTAGAGGTGGCTTTTCTAGCCATGGTTTTCTGCCATTTGCTGACAAACTCCTCATTGGTCAGATGTTGATACAAACTCTTCCCTAGATCAAACACTGAAATACTGAGCCAATGTTTTAGGGCAGCCCACCATGCTTTAATTGAGATTGGGCATTCACCAGATTCTAACAGAAGTATGGAGTTGGGGACACAGTTAGGGACCTATAGCAGAGATTGTAATTTTTTTGAAAGCCATTTAGCTTAGGCAGGTCCCCATTGTGCCAGACATTTGCAGCGTAAAGGAGTTGGGAAATGGATTTTGCTTTGAAAACCCTCAAGGCTGCTGGGACATACAATTGCTCTTAAATAAAAAGGCAACTCAAATAATTAAGGAGATGAAGCAACTTCTCTATGAGAAAAAAAATCCAGCATTTGGGACCTCTTAGTTTAGAGAAAAGTTGCAATGTTTAATGTAGACTGTGACAGTGTATGTAAGCTAAATTTTCCTCAATGATTAGTGTTTTTGCAAAGAAAAAGACTATAAAAACATTTCTTATTATTTTATTTTTTAAAATCAAATTATGTTCCATGCTTTTTAGGTGCCTTATATGGTTTTCATGTGTTGTCTTTTTTATTTTTATTATGGCTAGGGGCCTCAAAAACTGGAAGTTGCATGGGCCTCTCTGGACCTCTGAGAGGGCCTGGTCCAGTGGCAAATGGTGATGGGTGAACCCCCATCTGCACATGCATTGGAAGGCATTTGGGAGACAGGTGTGTTTTATCTGCCAGTACAGTAAAATATGGTTACCCTCTATAGGGATATTCTTCTGTCTGATTCTGAATATTACATATAATCTCATCCTTCAGTTATATCCCCTTGATCTTAACTTGTCTTTATTATAGACAAATCAGAGGTAGCCAGTGTGGTTCCCTCCAAATACTATTACGCTACAGTATGTACCATACCTGGCCTTCAGCCATACTAGCTTGAAAATTGTAATCCAACACCATCTGGAGGGCTACCCCTGGAATCGATGTTTTGCATAAAATGAACTTACAAAATTATTTTAGCTGACTTTTCTCTGCATGTTGTTCACATTTTGAAATTTAGTATCCCTTTTTTCTCTCCTCTTCTGGGTGTTTGTTCCTTGCAACAATATATAAAGAAATAGTCATGCATATCATTCCCCCTACCCGTACTGCTGTTTTCTTCCATTCATAGTGCTTTTCCCCAGTTACATAACAAGCTTCCTTTTGAAGGGCCATGCATTCCACAAATAGTTATACACTTTTATGTATGCACACAAGTGCGCTGCATGAAAACTGGCTTATACAGAGAAATCCTTTCATTTGGAGAAACATTCTCAAATATATTGGAAACAAAACTACAATAACTGAACTATTTAAGGATAATAACTAAGAGGGATTTTTTATTTTTTACAAATAGTCTTTTAGTGACCTGAAGGCTGCATTGTTGGCCATAGGTATGCATGCTATCCCCCCCCCCCCCCAATACAGCTATGGTCTCAATTGAAATAGGTTTTATAAGAGGGGTTCTTGTTTGTTGGCAGCGGGGGCTGTGTTGAAAACAGGCGAAACCAATTTAGCCCAGAACTTATATTGAGATTAATATACAGTCTTCAATATATAGAAATATGATCAGTTTTTAGACTGCCAGTGTACTTTCATGTACCACTGAAATATTTTTATTCTTTGTTATAGATAAATGTGGTTTATAAGTACATGGATAATCATATATATGAATTTGCTGGATAAAGGTTTTGAGTTCCAATATAACAATTTCCACACTCTTCTCTCCCCCCACCTTGCACCAAATTGAGAGGAATAAGCAACGGAATCTGTCCCCATCAAGCTTGAGGAAGCTCTACATGTGACATTAACAGGCACTAAGTTGACTTACTGTCCTGTACGTGAGAAGGAATCCTCAGCTCACCAAATTAATTGATGAATCTATTCTTCCATCTCTGAATTATTCTGCCAGTGCTTTGGAATGCAGTATTTTCTTTAGCTGGCCTACACACACACACACACACACACACACACACACACACACACACTGTTATACTTGTGCCATGTTCAACCAATCCCAGTGCATCCCTGGAGAGAAATCCAGGGATGTTCACCATGTCTGCTCTGAGAGCGTCTATCAACTTTAAATCTTAGAGTACTTATTCTGCTAGCATTGTTTTGGCAAGGACATTATGCTGCTCCTTCCTCATTTGTCTAAACTTCTTGGTTCCAAACAGACTTGGAAAGGAGCCTTGGTTAACTGCAGGTGTTATGAGCATCCAACAAGTTTTGAGCTTACATGTTTCCAGCTTATCTAAGAGAAGGAGATTGGAAGCTTTTGCTCTAGTTTTTTTTTTAATTATTATTATTAACTGCAGCTTGATGTTTCATCCAAACCTGATAAACTGGTTGACCTTAATTATTGTAGTGTAGTCTGTGGGTTATGGAGCTGGTTTGTTTCAACAAAACATGGCTAAGAGTAACCAGTTTGTCAGGTTTGGATGAAACAACAAGCCACAGTTAATCAAAACTGGAAGCCAAAGCTTCCAGTCTCCTCTTTATAGCTTTGCAGGAGTGTGTATGTGAGGGAGCACATGCCAGCCTTAGATTCCTTATGGCTCCCTCCCATAATGATAAACCATGCTTTATTGTGATGTCTCAAGTGTCCCAGTGTGCAGTGTAGACAGTTACAGTATCTCTTTGAGAGTCTTCGTGGGTCACTGTGTATCAGACAATGAATCTCATTAGAACAGGAATGAACTTCTTCCAAGTTGCCGTTGCCTACTATATGAGTTATCCTATAAAATGAGCATGTTGAGTTCCTTCCCAATGTTTTGAGATAAGTCTCTGCCAGGTTAAAGATATCAGGAGCTTGACTACACAGGTGCAAGGTTGGATCTCCTGCTGGAAGGGGCAGAGGGGAGATGTTTTTTGCCTGTTCTCCTGAAAATCTGCTTCAGAAGGAGGGGAAACTGTCCAGGACAATGTAGAAAGTGGTACTGGGGTCTGTAGGGGGGAGAGAGAACAACAGGAAATCTCCTTTCCACCTCTAAATTGGTAAATCTAGATCCAGCTCATGTCCAAACTGTTTTACAGCAGCAGTGTTCACAATGGACAGTTGGTTTTTCTACTGTGGCAATGACAGATGTTCTGGAAAGTTGGAGTCTCTACCCAAGTTACCTTAGTTAGCTTTTTATTTTTAAAAATAATTCATATTCTGTCCTTCCTCAAGGATATCAGGGTGGCTAACAATAAATTCCATGAAAAAAATAACACAAAATCATAAAACTACAATCTACTGATTTCACAACCGAACATCATGCATTGTATTGGGACAGTGTCTTAATCTGGCATCTCTATTGGGAAACCTCAATCACATGTCACAATATGATGAGATGTTACCAGTGAAGGAACAATGAGAAAGTTGTAAAACTCTTGAGTTGCATTTCTGCATTCAAAACTTCTCTGCCACTTGTACCAACAACAGTGTCCTCTATTTTGCATTCCACTCTTGCCCTTAGTCAGGTGCAGAGATCCAGTTTACCACTGTAGGGGAGCAGGGCTACATTAAATTAGTTGACTGGGTTATGTGGATGAATTTCTCCTGAGATCTCATTGATTAGTTGGGAAAAAACATCTTTGATGCCCTTGAAAGATCTGCATTGATATGTTGAAAAATATGCCCATGTAGTTCCTCACTCTAATTAATGCCAGCCTTGATAAACTTTGTTATGCTGTGGGTGACTTAAAGTTGTCTGAACCTTTGGTTTTTCTAGTGTTTCTGTTTTGCTTTTCCTAGGGCAAAGTTGTTATCTGGCACAAAACCACTTGAAAGTTTTTCCCTCTAACTGTCCTTGTATCCAGGTCCTATGCACCTATTCACCCTTGCTCCAAGGCATTGCAGAGCTTGTAAACTTGGGGTGGGAGGAGGAGCCAAAGGCCTGGGTAGCTAGCATAAGTTTTTTTCCAACACCCAGGGGCAGAGAAGCATATAGAAGGAAAGTGAATTGTAATTGACCTGGAGCTGTAATGGGCATAACAGTTGTGTGCTCTGTAGCTTTAAATTTAAGCGACGGTGAGCTTGCATTTTTTAAAATGTTCTCTGCTGAAGGAAAAGCATATACCATGCGTGAGCTCAGTGTAACTATTCATTTGCATCAGTGATAGTGGAGCACACAGGGCTGCTTGTTTTGGCAAATGGTCTGTTTATACAGCAAGTGCCCAGAGCTCTTTCAGTCTCACAGATGTAGGGAGCAGAGTAGTTGGTCTGGGCGACAGTCCTAGCAGTACCTAGCACTGAGCAGGGCGTTGCAGACGGGCCATGCGGCAATGTTTATGTGGTGTTGCTGTACCTGTGTGTGCTGTGAAAATCATTTCAGTGAACCTGGCAAGGTGAGATCCTGCAGAAAAGCATTGCTGCATCTGATTTGGCTGCTCTGTTTACAACTCCAGTGGCTCATTAATAAGCAATATTCTTAGATATGCTCCTCCCCCCTCCCTTGCTGGCTTGGCTTTTTATAATCCTTGAGTCATTTTTAACATCTGCAGTTAAGAAGCTTGGAAGCGTAAGAGCTCCCGTCTGAGTGAGTGTTAATCTTGAATATAAATGGCACATTCTTTATGAGGAGTAATATTAGTAAAATTGATGTGTCACATGGCTGCCTAGGTCAGCCACATATTTTGATGCAAATGCTTGCTTTGCTTTTCAGTTGTACAATGTGCATTTCATGGGAAGCCTGAACATATTGCAGAATCATCCTTGGTGTTGGAAAAAGCGGCCTGTATGGGCACATGCCCTTATCATTAAACCAGTGACCTTCAGAAATAAACTTGCCATCTTTTTAGGTTTTTATAAGCTGCCACATCAAGCATCATATTCCAACATGAATAGAAACAAATGTGGAAAATCCCAGGTTTTCTATGCATCTGCGTTTCAGTAAATGGCGGAAGTATGAGAGGCACATGCTTATTAAGTTATTAATACCTGTTATCCCTCAAGTTTGGTATGCAGAGGAGAGTAGATAAAATGTTTGCATTACACTTTGATAACTTCATGTTAAAAAATAGTTGATCCAAGAAATTCCCCCTTCATTCTTATTCATATGTGGAACGGGCACTCTAGTAATATGAGCCAGAGCATTTGGTTACAATAATTACGTGGTAGAAATGGCTGCAGAATATTCAAGCAGGAAAAAGCACCATTCTATTGGCTCAGTTTGTTTATATTTTGGGTAGAGAGTGTCTTCTATTAAACAATATCAATTGTCCTTTCTGTGAACTAGAAAAAGGGGAGATGAGGATCTTTACTCTTGAGGATCTGCCAGGAATTTTATTGCTCTCTATAATCCTGGAAAAGAGGTTGCTCTGCCCTATGCAGAGCCCCTGCTTTTATTGGGACCCCTTTTCACCACAAAGTGAATGTGGAGCAGTTAGACTGAGGGGCCAATGTTTGTGCTCTGAGGTTAAGGCCTTGTGGCAGCGGAAGTAACATTCCTCACTGCACCTGCAGTGGAAACAATCTCTTAACACCTCCCTGATGTTCACACACATATACTCCTGCTTCTTCCATATTTACTGATTAAGTGAAGCGATAAAGTGCTAGATAATTAGGTGGATATCACTGTAGGCCCTCCTTTTTTAATCTTTGCTGTTTGTGGAGATGTCAGTTAGAATCTATTAAATCTGCAGGAAGTTTGTGCCACACATGTGAGTATGTGTGTCTGGTGTCGTAAACTTTGTCATCCTAGTAATATTTATTTAGTCACTGTTCGTTTGCAAATTTCATAACATGTTTGAGCTGGCCTACAATAATAACAGGAAATAATCTTAACATTAAAGGTGAGGTAGCGTCTACTCATTGTCTACTGAAGTGAAAGGATGGGAGCAGGAGGAATGAATCAAATAATTTATTGCTGTATTGTATCAGCTGCATTTTTAAATACTTGCATATTTTTACCCGTCTCTGCCAATAGAAATAAACATTTAACTGCTAGTATCTTAATATTAATAACCTTGCTAATCCTAGACCAGGTCTTTTGGTGGGAGGCTTAATGCCTGGGTTTAATCAGTGTTAGACTTTAGAACTGGTATGTTAAAACAGGATGACAGATCCTTCTGTCTTCAGATAAGTCTGTATGAACATGTGAGACCCACTTCAAAGCCCCTGCAATTAGCATGTGAAGAGTTAATGAACCTCGGAAAACTTCCCAAATTGTGTTTCTGGCACCCCCTTTAATCCTAGGCAATCAACCCTTGTAAAAGCTTGTTTGAGGTAATAGCCTGGGATGAGTGAGCCTTAGCAGAACAAATCATCAAAGAACTAAGTGTGAGAATGCAGATAGTGGGGCCTCTCTCTGTGTTACAAAAGACCTGGTCTTGGGTTAGAACATGTGGGATACGACCATTCTCTGAAAAAGGCAAGGATGCTGCTGTGTCTATGAGAGAGACAGAAACTTCCGGGGGAGGAAGGTTGGGGGCCCTTCCATTGTAGGCTTCAGATTATATATGTGTGTAAATAAACCATACATCATAAAGACACCAGAGTCTGTGTCCCCCTGGGTTAAAGTGTGCCTGGTACCTCTGGAATCTCACACCGCTCAAAGATAGGGTGGCATATAACAATATTTTCAGCATTAAGCTGCCCAGATCCACTTCATTAAGAGATGACAGAAGTGGTGCTAATAGTCTCTAAGCAGCAGATTTAGTAATTCAAAACTGGAGTTCTTTATACAAGCCACACAGCCTGCACCAAAAAAATCACGCACCCACTGTTGCCTGGGGCTGCAATGGTGCAAAAACGTGGTTAAAAAGCATGGATCCACATGGATCCTCAGGATCTTTGCATTGGGTCACCCCAAATTCACCATCAGATCACATAGCATGTCCATGGCTACAGCCTGCACCAAAAAAATCACACACCCACTGTTGCCTGGGGCTGCAATGGTGCAAAAACGTGGTTACAAAGCATGGATCCACAGGAATTCTCAGGATTTTTGCATTGGGTCACCCCAAATTCACCATCAGATCACATATCTGTGGCCACAGCATGAAGCACAAAAATGATACATCCACTGTTTCATTCAGAATGTTTTTTCCCTTGTTTTCCTCCTCTAAAAACGATGTGCTTGTTATGGTCAGGTGCGTGTTATAGAGCGAAAAATACGGTACATTCTTTCTGTGGCACCCCTGTGGGGCTCAGGAGCCCAGTTATGTCACCCCTTGCCTGCAGAGCTGGCAGCCTCTCACCTTTTCTTGAACCACCCTCCTTTGTGGAGTGTTCCCTCAGCCTCCTCTCTTCTCCCATCTGCTTGGGAGTCCTCTGGGCAGCTGCTGCTGCCACTCCTGGTCTCTGAGCTGCACCCCCCTGCCCCAAAGAGAGGTGCCTTCTCACACCATTCCACAGGGGCCTGGGACTTGCCTGTCCATTCCCAGTGTAAACCACATTGAGGTTTTCCCCCCTTTAAAATATAAAGTGGTATAGAAATATAATGAGTAATAATGCTAATAGTAATAACAATGGTGATTAGACATTCCATTGTGGCAACTGTAACCTAGGTTTAGGGTGCCATTTGGCGATTAGCTTATATATTTTGAGTTTCTAACACTGATGAGTGTGTAGAAACTAGCCTACTGTACAGAGTTAGAATTAGCATTCATTGTTGCCCCACTCTTGCCTGTGGCCCTTGAAAGGTTGGCCAGAAGGGAATGTGGCCCTCAGGCTGACAGAAGCTCCTCATCCCTGATGTAAAGCATATGAACTGCCACTGATCTGTTGCTTCCTGCCATTATCCTCTCAGGTCATTATTAACCTATTTTCCTCCCAGCTGAGCTCAAAATACTGAAAATAAGCCACCAATAGGGAGAGTTAGGGGCATTTTCACACACACACACACACACACACACACACACACACACACTCTGCTTGGTTCCCCACATAAAGCCATCCTTGCATTCACGCAATGTTGACCGATACTTGTAGTTCGATCTAAGGGTTCAGTCATTTAAGTTGTGGTTACTGTATTGTGCTTCTATGAACCTTAGCATTAATGTGCTGGTGCTGTTTTAAAAACAACTTTAACAGCAGTTTTAAATGTTCAGATAAGACTTTTGCTAATAGAAACGCCAGCTTGCTATCTAGAGTAATCAATACCAAAACAGTGATATGAACTTGCCAGCATGCTGAGTAAACAGTGTTATGTTAAGGATGATGTCAGATGAGAGGAGTTGTCAGCGGAATTATATGTATGCATCGTAGCAGGGCACCAATAATTTCCGGTGGAGATACTAATCCACATGGTGCAGAATAGCTGTTGGCTAGCTCATTCAGGTATCTTTTAAGGACCTGATGCAGTCAGTCATAGTTTTTACTGATTTCTCTCGGCTGCATGTCAAGTTAGGACATTTGCTTTACTGACATGCAGATTTGCAAAGTACACTCAACTCTGTGTACTCATCATGAATCATGTAAGTTCTTATACAGGGCTTGGATTTTGGGTCTCTCTAAACACTGGATGGACAACATGTAGTTAAATTACAATTGTGAAAGTGCAGAATTCATAGAATCATAGAACTGGAAGGGATCCTAAGGGTCATGTGGTTCAACCTCCTGCGATGTAGGAATCACAACTAAATAGCCCATGACAGAAAGCCATCCAATTTCTGTTTCATTTCCAGACATACTAATGGATAATAACTGCGGAGCTTTCTTCTAACAAGCAGACTATAAACATGATCACTCAAGGTGGAATGTGCCTCAAAACAGCACTGGGTTATAAGCTATCTGGTGCAGAAAAAATATCCCAGTTTGTTTTATTATTTACTTATTTATCAGAAATGTGTTTAGGGTGCTTTTCTGGGCAAATAATCATCCTTGCAATCAACAAAAAGCAACAAAATTTTAAACTACAACTCAGCAACACTACATATTTTTTGTTTTAACAGAGCCAGAAGAAATGTAATTTACCCATAATTAGGGAAATGGATTTTTTCCTTTAAAGCATCAGTAAAATCTTTCATGCAAGTTTTAGTAATTAAGATTGCTTATCAAGTTTTCTATAGTCTAACCTCACCAGAATATAAGCATTTTGGGAATTAGAGCTCTTTTCCCATCACAACTGAAATAATCTTCAGAAACCGGTCTGCAGAATTAATAGTAATAGTAGTAGTAGTAGTATTAATAATAATAATAATAATAATATGTATATGTATATGTATATGTATATGTATATGTCTCCGTCTCCCATCTCACTGAGTTCCTCCAGCCACTCTCGGTGGCTTCATACAAATTTAAACACAATATGACATCAAACATTAAAAACTTCTCTGAACAGGGCTGCCTTCAGATGTCTTCTAAAAGTCAGATAGTTGTTTATTTCCTTTTCATCTGACGGGAGGGTGTTCCACAAAGCGGGGGCGAGCACCAAGAAGGCCCTTTGCCTTTTATTCTACAAAAGGATTCCATAGAACTGTCCCTCTTTTAAAGTGACCACTACATCCTATGAGAAACATTCTTTTATAATTTATGTGTTTAAAAACCAGCTGTACAACAAATGTACCCATTATATATGGATCAGAGAACATCTAGGTCATCTGCAGGACTTGTATTTACATGGGATTTCAAAGGGAATCTTCAGGCCTTGGTGAAGGTTGGTTACTCTTGCTGCTGTATGAAGGCATCACCTTACTCCTGCTCTGTCTGGGTACAGGGCAAACTCATCACTGCTCTTCTCTGGGCCCAAATACATATGCTTCTTGTTCTTCCAACACAACGGCACCAAGTATATGAGGCAGAGGGGGCTTCAGCCAACTTCAATATTTTGGGGCACAGGACTCAGCCCCCCCAATATTGAGGATGTTGCCACACCCCACTGTCAGTCCCCATTCCCCCGCCCTGCTGGGCAAGTGCTCAGCAGCCGGGCAGGACTCACGAGGGTGAACATCACCCTCTGTGCGCCCCATCCCTCACACACTCTGGGTGCAGCTAGTAGCTAAACCCATCAAGAAACGCATAGCCAATAATGTTAACAGCTTTCTCTTATCTGCTAGGATTTAAGAAACCTGCTTTGAATAAATGGTGCCTGCAGTCTGCAGTTACTATAATAATAAATTCTTTTTAAAAGTGTGCTGCTCAGTTAATTAGGGATGCCTTTTAGTCTGTATTGTTTCTGGTCGGTAATCCAGATTATTATTTTCCCCAAGCCCTGTGAACCATGTTTGGCAGGTTGGTGGAGCCTGTCATTCCCCTGATGTCACAATGATGTGAGGTGACCCTATTTTGCCCACGTGAAATCAAACTATGCAGGCAAAGTATCAGTGATCAGCACTAATCAGATGATCATTGGGGCTTTGTAGGTGTGCCTGCAAACTCCCTATTGGCTTGAGCCAGGTCTTTACCTACCTATTTCTGATGTCAGGTGTAGGGCAGGTGTAGGTGGCTGGGCCAAAATGCCTTGTGAGGCAAAATGGTAAGGCCTTATGGGCCTAACTAGGCACGTGGGCCAGAGAGTCCTTAAACCTGGTTTGCCACTGTTCCATGGTAAGATATGTTCAAAGCTGTGCTCCTCAAGGGCTGCCCTAGAAAATGGTCCAGAAAATTCAAGTGATGCAGAATGTAACTGATAAGGCTATGTGTGTACGCCCATCTACAACCTACATTACAGTGTTTACACTGACTGTCAGTTTGTGTCCAAGCCCAATTCAAGGTGCTTATTGACTACTAAAGCCCTACATACCTGCATGGTTCAAAGACGACTCCTCCCTCCTTGTGTGATGCGGCTGCCTATTAAGATCTTCAAGCAGGGCTGTCCTCAAAATTCCAGAGAGAAAATCACAGTGACTGGAAGAAGTAGAGCCTCCCCTTTAAAGATCAGTAAACTCATTCAACTAGATTTGGAATGTGCATGTCTTTTTTTGCAGCCCTGCTTTAAAAGTCAAAGCTTATCACATGCCAGATAACACCTTTTTGGAGTTCAACAGAGTTAGAATACCTCCATCACCTTCCCAAACTTGTCTCTGAAACCTGCCCTATAGTTGAAATAAGGGTTATTTGAATGAACTTACAATTATCAAAGCTGTAAAATGAAATACAGCTGGTAAGTTCAACGTAAATAGTTATTAGCTAATGGTTAAGAGCCAAGTTTGGCAATGCAGCTTACTATATAGCCATACACTATGACATCAATCCAAGGCAGTTACTCCCTGGATAAAGACACAGCACTGCTCTTGACGCAGTTTTCTGATATCTGAAAGCACTTGCTATTGGTATAGATGGGTCAACAGGTGCACATGCACAGAGAAACTTCATTTTCTTGTTCGCCACTCTGTGCACTGTTTCTGAAAAAAACCTGAAACTGTAAGGAGTAGCACATTGTCAGACTAATTATAGTGTTGATTGCTATTTCTCATGAGAAATTTCAAACACACCTTCTGAAATAAGTGATTCAGACAAAAAGCCACTTAAGATCATAAGCCCTGCTGGATTACACCAAAGGGCCACCTAGTCCTATATTCTGTAGCCACAGTGGCCAACAGGATGCTTATGGCAGTGGTTTTCAACCAGTGTGCCGTGGCATTCTGGGGTACCCTGAATCATGGTCAGGGGTGCCGTGGCCAACACTGATCTCTGTCCCTCTTTTTTCCCCTACCTCCCTCTGATGCCCTATTGCATCTCTGCCTCCCAAAGGCTTGCACAGATGTTTGTGGCAGCAGCTGTGGCTACAAGCTCCCCAGGCAAATGGTGCCTCTGGGACTGGCCAGGGGGTGCTTCCCAGACCTCTGTGTGGCCGTGTGAGGAGGTACCTATCTTTGGGGCGGGAGGGGGAGCTCAGAGACCAGCGGTGGCAGCTGCGGCTGCCCAGAGGACTCCCAAGGAGAGGGTAGAAGAGAGGAGGCTGGGGGAACACTCCACAAGGGAGGGTGGTCAAAAAGGGGTGAGAGGCTGCCAGCTCTGCAGGCAAGGGATGACATAACTAGGCTCCTGAGCCTCACAGGGGTGCCGAAGAAAGAATGTAGTTGGTCAAGGGAGCCGTGAACCTAAAAAGGTTGAAAACCTTTGGCCTATGGGAACCAGATGCATGCAGGAACATGAACACAACAGAACATTCCCCACGTGCTCCCTGGCAACTGAAATTGAGTGGGGTACCACCTCTGATACATGGCCATTGTAGCATGACAATAGTTATCGAGGACAAGAATATCAATGGCTATCTAAAACCCTTTTAAAACCAGCTTTATTCTTTGCATGCACATCAGTCTCTGACTTTTGTCTTCTGGGTTTCTGGGGGTTTTCCTGTTGTTATTCTGTCTCTCACAGCTACAGTAAACCTACCATTAAAATTATGGACTGGTCATTTCTTCTTCAGAGGGCAAACGGGCAAATTTAGCAGGGGATCTAATACTTTCCCCCCCTCTCTGTATGTGTAACTCTTGTAAGTGTGCGTAGTGTCTAGTGTGCCATGCGCTCAGTTGAGGAACTGAGATCATTTATTGCTTGTCCTGAGCAATAAAACTGTTTACAGTTGGAAAGCTCCACTTTCAGGAAGCAATTCAGTTTAGTCAAAAAGTAGGATTAATAATTACCCACTAGCTGAGAGTTTCAGTTAAAGGGCTAACTAAGGTTCCTAGTATCACCTGGTCTAAAGTTTTTTAAAAATTGATTTCAGCTTCACAGCCAAAGATTTAACAGAAGAGGGCATTAAAAAGAGTAAAGTCTGATAGCACACACAGAAGCTACATGTAAAATGAAATTTGCTGCCTATGTCGAGTTTGCAAACTGCAAAGAAAACTCAAGGTCCAGGAGCAAGTACTCATTGCAGTAGAGGGGTGTGTGTGTGTGTGTGTGTGTGTGTGTGTGTGTTTGTAGATGAGCCTTGCCCAAGAGTGCGCCTTATTTTGGTACATCTTAATTTAAGCCTTATCTACAGCACTTGGGGGACGCAGGTGGCACTGTGGGTTAAACCACAGGGCCTAGGACTTGCCAATCAGAAGGTCGGCGGTTTGAATCCCCACGCCAGGGTGAGCTCCCGTGGCTCGGTCCCTGCTCCTGCCAACCTCGCAGTTTGAAAGCACGTCAAAAGTGCAAGTAGATAAATAGGCATTTCCGTGCACTGCTCTGATTCGCCAGAAGTGGCTTTAGTCATGCTGGCCACATGACCCGGAAGCTGTACGCCGGCTCCCTCAGCCAGTAAAGCGAGATGAGCGCCGCAGCCCCAGAGTCGGTCATGACTGGACCTAATGGTCAGGGGTCCCTTTACCTTTTATAGCACTTGGACAGCCTTTATCTATAGTAGGCATAGTGCAGTTTATTTTTCCTACCTACATCACCCCCTGGTGATTGCTGCTAATGGGACATGCGGTCAGTAGTTAAGGGTTGTGACCCCTCAGAGTTGTGGAACATAAATGTGTACATATTTAACTTCCTTCCATTTTTAAAGGAGGGGATTACTAATACTCCCCCCCCCCCCGAAAATCCTATAGTGCTTTCAATGTCTACACCACTTGAATTTAATACTGGGTCAAGTCACTCTTAAACCATTCTATTCTTCATTTTGTTTAAATAGCTTAACTTGCTCCATTGGCAGAACACACTGTGAAGGTTGGTGTGGTTTAAAGATTGCCCCTTCCTCCTTGGGTGCCTTCCACCTCAGATGACACCTTTTGGCTTCAACTCACCCTTTGCATGGGTTCTCAACTATGTGTGATAGGTAGGGCAGAATCATGTTTCATCTGCTGGCAAGTCTTTACAGCTTCCTTTGTTTTCTCTGGACTGCTTTTAAAGAGGGGGGGGCTGTGTGTTAAGAGTCCACAGCTCACATGATGTCATGCTGTTATTTTTCATGAACTAATGCCTTCCCTGTTTGGGGAGGAGCTGCTGAGTAATTAAATGATTCATTGGTTTCTGTATTAAGCCACCTTCCTTAAGACTTCATTTTACTGCATGCAGCGAGTGAGTGTAGAATAGCTTTCAGCAGAGCTATTGTAGGCATGTTGCTCCTTTGTTCAAGTCATGCACTGGGAACAGCTATTGCGGCTCAGAAAAGCCAAGGTAGGTTAGAGAAAGGGGGATCCTTTCTTTCCCGTTAAAAAGAAAAAAAGAATTGTAGTTAAGTTTTTATTAAGGGTTTACTTATTCAAAGTAGTCAATATGTTGAGAAAGTTAAATGTTAATTTCATTTTCATGTGACATTTTAAAGACTTGGCTACATACCAGTATGTTTTGTTTGGGAGAGTTTCAGCATCTCTGGCTGCTATGGAATTTTTGGTGGATCATCCTGGAAGTTTAGATACAGTAATGATATTGATACCTCACCTATTCAGCCATTTGCACATGCATACTCCTGTTCTGGGGGATGTGGCCCCCACATTCCAACTGTATTTTTTATTTTTTTAAAAAAATTATAGGCTGCTTTTCAAACAAAGTTTCACAAAGTGGTTTACAACAAATTTGGATCCGTGCTGGCCCAGGAGTGTATGTGGAAAGGAAGCATGAACACACAGTCACACAATAAGAGACTGAATTTACTTAAAGGTTTATTTGCTATACATACTATTACTGTGCTTGCTATGTGTGCTGGAAATATAGAGCTTTTGGAAGTATCACATTACTCTCTCCGTTGTACAGGATAATACATATGACCCAGCACAGTTAACTCCTTTGCTCTTCACTTTATTGAAGCTAGCGTCTGGATGAAATTTCTTGACCCTCATCCTTTTAAGTTCTCCAAAAACTGGAGAGGCTTGCTGGTATTCTTCTCACTGATTTAGAGGTTTCACCTGAACATTGAAGAACAATACCTAAAGAAACAAGAGAATAATAAGAATAAGAAGTATATGTTTGCTTCGTAAATGAAGCAAAGTGCATTTTGAGTGGAGGCTGCATGTTTGTAATGTTTGTAAGCAGTTTGTAATGTTCACTTTCTTATTCTTTCCCCAGATTGAGCGATTAGATGTAAGCAGTCTAGCACAAACATCCAGTGCAGTGGCCTCAAGCACAGAGTGCAGCATCAACGCAGATTCCATTGATGGAACGCCAGATCCTCAGCGCACAAAAGTGGCCATCACCCACCTGCAACAAAAAATACTGAAGTTGACTGAGCAGATCAAAATAGAGCAAACAGCTCGGGATGACAATGTGGCTGAATACCTAAAACTGGCCAATAATGCGGACAAGCAACAGAGTGCCCGCATCAAGCAGGTATTTGAGAAGAAGAACCAGAAGTCAGCCCAGACAATCCTCCAGTTGCAGAAGAAGCTAGAGCACTACCATCGGAAGCTGCGAGAGATCGAACAGAATGGTATCCCTCGACAGCCCAAAGATGTATTGAGGGATATGCACCAGGGCCTGAAAGATGTGGGAGCAAAGGTCACTGGCTTCAGCGAAGGAGTGGTAGACAGTGTTAAGGGTGGACTTTCCAGTTTCTCCCAAGCAACCCATTCGGCAGCAGGAGCTGTCGTCTCCAAACCCCGGGAGATTGCCTCACTCATTAGGAACAGGTTTGGGAGTGCAGACAATATTGCTAATCTGAAGGACTCCTTGGAAGAAGGTCAAGAAGATGGGACTGGGGGAAAAACTCTAGGTGTTCATAATTTTCAGTCAAGCCCCAAATATGGCAGCGAGGATGATTGCTCCAGTGCCACATCAGGCTCTGTGGGGGCCAACAGCACCACAGGGATCCCTATGGGAGCACCAAGCTCCAAAACGAACACTCTGGATATGCAGAGCTCAGGGTTTGATGCAATACTGCATGAGATTCAAGAGATCAGAGAGATGCAAGGACGGCTGGAGGAATCTTTTGAGAACCTTAAGGTTCACTATCAGAGGGACTATTCCTTGATAATGCAGGCTCTGCAGGAAGAAAGATACCGGTGAGAATTTCAGACTAACTTTTCACTGATACTACTGATGTTAAAGCACACCTAGGTGCATGCATTCATTCAGCGCTAACAGTCTCACAGGTATCAGGCAGCACCCGTAATATATATAAAGGTAAAGGTAAAGGTACCCCTGCCCGTACGGGCCAGTCTTGACAGACTCTGGGGTTGTGCGCCCATCTCACTCAAGAGGCCAGGGGCCAGCGCTGTCCGGAGACACTTCCGGGTCACGTGGCCAGTGTGACAAAGCTGCATCTGGCGAGCCAGAGCCGCACACGGAAACGCCGTTTACCTTCCCGCCAGTAAGCGGTCCCTATTTATCTACTTGCACCCGGAGGTGCTTTCGAACTGCTAGGTTGGCAGGCGCTGGGACCGAGCAGCGGGAGCGCACCCCGCCGCAGGGATTCGAACCGCCGACCTTTCGATCGGCAAGTCCTAGGCGCTGAGGCTTTAACCCACAGCGCCACCTGCGTCCCCCGTAATATATATACACATGCACAATTGTCCCCTTCTACATGTTCAGGTTTCTTCTTCCAGACCTTCACCTCTTTCAGCTTGCTACTTTCACAGCCCATGCATTCTGAGTGTCTGTCCCAGTTTTGGAAACCAAAGTAGCCCTGTGCTACAGTTCCCTGCCCATCTCAAAATCCTCATCCTGATGGATGAGGGATTTTTGAGCACAACCTTTTCCGATGATCTACATAGAGGGAGAGGGTGGAAGGCAGAGGGCTCTAGGAGCAAGAATGTTCTATGGCTGCCAAAAAAAAATTAAAGGCCAAAGCTAGGACTTTCCTCTGGAAGCTGTGAGCCAGTGCAGTAGTTGTAATACTGGTCTTGTAGTCACCCAACACTTAACAAAATGCACTTTGCAGGCTTCAGTGCTATGCTTTTCTAAAGGTTTGTGATACCTTCAGGGCCACCAAATCTTGGAGAATACTTCACCCTGTCTGTTATTATGATATTGGTAGTTGCTGTTCTTCGTTTCCTCCAAAAAATTGTACCTTGAGTTACATATTGAAAAAAACAATGTCAGATATTTGGACTTGTTGGTCCATGACTCCATATTGAAACTGGGAGGGCTCTAATCATACAATATTATGCTGATAGTATTTGTTCAGGCTTAGAGCAAGCATGAGCAGGCCGTGTTTTATTATTGAATAAAATAACTTACTGTATCATTTGGCATATGGGTCTTAGGATACGATATAACTTAAGGCAGCACTAATTGCTTTTGACTGCTTTTTTGCCATTTGCAGACATTGAAGCACAGAGTGTATTTTTTTTATTCCCTTTGTTGTATTTGTAACTTTGAGATTATATCTGCTTCATTGGGTTTAAGGGTAGTGTTAAAAAACCATTATCCTTAAGTAATCAAGATAGAGATATTTAACTGATTGCAAAATAACAGCATTGTCCCAAGAGTTCTTCCTCATCACCCTTCTGTATCACATGAAACTAGCTTTTAGACATCTTGGTATACACTCATTAGGCCATTGTTACCTGTTCCCAGAAGTGGCTCATAGGATCTCAAGTCTTTCCTAATCCTGCTACTTAAGGTGATTTTAACTAGTAATGCTACTAATTAAAGCCACAGTTTCCTGCATGCAATCTGTGTTCTCTTCCACTAGCTGTGGCCCTTTCCCAGATCAGTTTTTTTCAGATGTTCCTATGACTAGACTCTTTTTTCCCCTAGGGTGAGGGAATGTATTCATGATTTTTAAACACTCACATTGCATTTGGTTGTTGTAACGTACATCTACACCAAATTTATTAAACTGGTTTAAGCACCATAGCCCCCAACCTTGAGAATTGTAATTTTCTAATGCTGTAAGATCTCCAACCACTTTCTGCTATTCTTTATGTTTTTATGTGTTAAACTAGTTCAGTTTATAGTTGATATCTGTAGCATTAAGCTGCAAGGAGGGGAAAAAGTACACTTGTTGTCAAATATATCTTATCTCCTATGCACCATAAAATGGTAAGAAGGGTCTAGGCTTAGTGGTAGAGCACCTCTTTTACATGCAGAAGGTCCCAGTTTCAGCCCCCAGCACCTCAGGATATGACTGGGAGAGACCCTAGTCTGACTCACTGCCAATCAATACTGAGCTAGATAGCCCGAATCTGTATAAGGCAACTTCCTATGTCAGTCACACGTCTGAGTTGTATGTGTGTGCAGAGCCCCTCTGTCAGGAAGATTCTGTAGCTAGACACAGAGTTTTGGCAGATACCTGGCCGCCATCCTCTACTTTGTTTATAAGGAAAAGTTGCTTATATAAATAGTTATGTTTCCTAACAGAAAGGAGGTTAATTACATTCCTTTACTCTAAAGCTAAAGCTAAAATCATGCTGTCTTCCCTCTCCCTCCTTCCCCTCAGCAGTGTGGAAGTTCCCTTTCTGGCAGCTTTTGTAGCTGTTACTGCCATTATAGCACTGAAGATAAAACAAAGAGCATTGCGTCAAAAGATTTATTCGTTAACTCTCATTGCCCTTTTTACTGTGTAAGGTTCCTTTCTGAGGGATTAGTAAAATCCACTTTAAGACACCCAAAAGATGGGGCTCTCCCTTGGCCTTGGTGAAGTGATAACTGATGCCAAGAAAGCATATGGTAGTTTGCTGAAGGCCATAGGTAGAACCGGTATGGGAGTTCAAGGCAGGCATTTCTCCGTTCTTGTGTTTAAAAATGACCCCAGTATGAAAGTCAGGGGGTTACACCAAAGGGTTCCGTTTCCTGTACAAAATTTTATATCTCTAATGCAGTGGTAGCCAGTGTGGTAACCTTCATAGATGATTGGACCTCAGTTTCCTGGCCGTTGATCATGCTAGCTGGGGCTGATGGGAATTAGATTCCTGTGATCGTTAGGGGACACCATGTTAGCGATTCCTGCTCTAATTAGAGTAGTTGGCGTTGCATGTAGTTTGTTTATCATTCCCTGTTTGTCTGCAGCCTTCCTTCTTGCTGATGGCATTGTAGTTGCCTTTGTTCGCTGAGACTTGGTGCTGCTAGAGCTGTCTCATCTTCTGATTCCCGCCTCCCATTCCACCCGGCCAGCATTTTTTGATGACAGTATGATTTCCGCAAGTCACTTCTGCCCTGTGCTGTAGTGTCAGAAGTTATTAGAAGCCTTGGCAGAAGCTGTGCCTCCTGTCCATTGGGCAGTTGATGTGGCCTCATAGTCCAGACTGATTAGCCACTCCTTTTACTTCCCTCTTTGGTAATCCAGCTCTATCTGCCTGTCTGTTCTTTTTGCAATCGATCCTTTATCAGTGAGACCAAACTCCAAAATAGCCTGTTGCTTAATAACTTTGAGAATATAGCTGATGTTTACTTGATAAAACAGGACTTTATGTGCTGTCATCAGTTTCTACTGAGTCTCTCTTGTTACAATTTATGCCCGAAGCTTTCTTTACAGAGCAAAATATGACTTTAGATAGCTTAGATGCACTCCGTTCACTCACAGACTGCCAGTCTTCATGTGATCATCTTAGAAGCTCAATTAGTGTGTTGTGCTGCATTTGTATTTCAGTTTTTACAAGTTTAATCCCTTTGATCTCCATTCTGTTGCTGTTTAATTCTAGTCTACCAAGATAGCCTTGAGACCAGTCATTTAGTGCTTTGCTGGCTTGTGATATGCAGAACTTTGTTTTGGAGACTTCTCTTATAGTCTCAATTTGAAATCATGATGTAAAAAGTGATGCATATTATGTGGAGCTTTAGAACAGTGGGTACTTATACTAACCACAAAATATACAGGCACATCCTGTACCACACACGTGATTTTTATTTTTATTTTGTATACAAAGGTGTGCATTTGCTACTTCAAAATAGATGTCTAGCTCAGACAATAAGAGCATGAGACTCTTAATCTCAGGGTCATGGGTTCAAGCCCCAAGTTGGGCAAAATGATTCCTGTTTTACAGGGGGTTGGACTAGATGACCCTCATGGTCCCTTCCAACTCCACATTCTACGATTCAAGTGAAATGCTGGGTTTGATACCTCTTACTGCAAGATCAAAACAACCAGCTTTAAAAAATCGTTATGGCATGTTCCAATCAATTTACGTCTTGGGTGTCCTATAGATGTTAAAGCGGTGGTGCAGGAGTTTCCCATAGCAGTGCTGTGACATCTAAAGGGAGCATTGGATGTTTCATCATTAAAGAGAAAATTGGGCACCCCTTCAGAGGCAGCAAGTCTTCTTTGCACTGCAGCAAATTAAAATCGCCCCCAACTATTAGATCATGAGCAAATTTCTATGTATGCTGCGGAACCGAGGCAGTAAGCACCCAGAGTACTGCAAAAATGTCAGTTAAAATTCAGAATGTTAAGGGAGTTGCAGCACATGCATTACCTACTCAGCAGTAAGCCCCATTGAGCTCAAAAGAACTTAAATGTGTGTGGGATTGCAGCTCTGAATAACATCACAGTGCTCAGCCCAGTTCAACCTTCAGTTCATTTAATGAATTGATATATCCAAGGCAGAAAAAACAAATATGTTATAAAACAATCAATACAAGAGAAGGATTAAAGTATCTCATCAAATTCAAAGCATGGGGAAATAAAATGGGCTGTACCTGGCACCAAAAAGACATTAATGCAGCCCCCAGGCAAGCCTCTTGGGAAGAAAATTCCCTGAGTGAGGCACCACAAATAAAGGAATGTTTTGATAGCATGGTAACATGTTACATATTTGGTATCATTCTTTGCCCTCTGATACAAGGCCTTGGAGAGAGCCAAAAATTGCAGGAATATTTTTTTTAAATGTTATATTGGCATTTATAACTGATCCCCTTGGTACTCGGACTGCAGTGTTTCCGAAAACACAATAATCTCACAATATAGGACACAATAAACCCAAAATATCACTCTATATTAGTAAGCTTCAGTGCCTGCATGCTCTGAGGGTGCTGTAGGGTCATTGAAGGTTTCTACTCAAGGTAGAGGCTTGCTGCCTTTACAGAAAAATACTGACAGGTTGGACTAATAACCCCTGCCTTTTCTGCAAATTCCTCCCCAAACCTCCCTAATGTGTCCATTCCTCTGCTGTTGAAGAATATCACTGGTAGGAGAAGATAACAACGTGGTTTAATTGGCAAAAGGCAGGCAAGCATGGCTAGTTTCTGAACAGAAGTCATTTCTGGGCAGGAAAAGGGTAAGGAGGCTCTGCCACATCCAGAGATTACAAGGTGTCAGCCTCCTTAAGGTTCTCTTACACGCTATGGTGAGAAGGACTCGGTGCCAAATTTTGTTTTTTAGTGTCAGTTTGTCTGAGCCAGATTTTCCTTCTATCCTTTATACTCACTCGCTCTGTGAAAGCACCTGTGATGCAGAGATGTTGAGCAAAGTCATCCTTCCTTTGTTGTGAAGCTATCACCCAGAGGTGGGAGGAAATACTTGGCTTGGAAAGAGTGATTTCTTTGGTATACTTCACCCAAGCCAAATTCTGCCCCTGGACCCTCTGAATGTTTCAAGGATGTTGAGCAGAATCAACCTTTCTCCACTGCCAAGGAGTGGCAAAGTGTTCCCTTGTGAGCCAGTGGTTTGCATATGTTCTCCAGTGAAAACTGCATATAAACCTATTCAACCTTTTGGGATCCACCTGTCAACTAATGCTACCTTTTAAGTACTATTCCCTCCCCCAACCCCCTTTATAATTGCAAATATAAGAATATCACACCAGTTGCTAATTCAGGACATGTATTTTTTCCTCCATTTTAGTATACATACCTAGGCAGCTTATACAGTGGTACCTCGGGTTACATATGCTTCAGGTTACATACGCTTCAGGTTACAGACTCCGCTAACCCAGAAATATTACCTCGGGTTAAGAACTTTGCTTCAGGATGAGAACAGAAATTGTGCAGCGGCGGCAGCAGGAGGCCCCATTAGCTAAAGTGGTGCTTCAGGTTCAGAACAGTTTCAGGTTAAGAATGGACCTCCGGAACGAATTAAGTACTTAACCCGAGGTACCACTGTATTTGCATAGAGGGGAGGCAGCAAGTGAGGCTGTCTCTTAAAGGGGCTGCATAACAGTAACAGTGTGCTGTCGTGAAAAGGAAACCAGCCCTAGAAATATGAAAAGGCCCTTGTCATGCGAACATGTTTGGACACCTCTGTGGCACTTCCTACAATTTGAGATGCCCTTATTTGAGTTCATTATACTGGGTGCCTTTAAATCTATGCTTAGAAGGCTATAGAAAGTCCACTGATATGTGCTGTAACGTTGGTGTGAAGTGATTCCTGGTCCAGAAGCCATCCATAATGTTTTGTACCAGCTGCACAAAGGGCTGACCTCTCTAGAATCTGATTAAGAATGTTAAATAGCCCTGTCAGAGCAAGAATACAGTTGATGAGGCAACCCAGGGTTCCTTTTGAACATATATTATTATAGTTGTGCAAGGTTACCTAGTTATGTTTTTCCCACGTGTCATTATGCCCACGTGCGGCATGTGAACAGCAGGAAATTTAAAGCCTGATGTGAAACTACACAAAGAAAATCGAAACCGTTGAATTCTAGGATACACTTTCCTATATTTAATTTGTTTTGAAATTTAAACCCTGCCTTTCTTTGTAAGTTTAAAGCTGCATTTTAAAAAGTCCATAAAACATGCAGAATCTACAGGACTTTCAAATGAGGTAGATTTAGCTGCTTACCAGTGAAAATCTCAGTTTTACTGTCTTAGAGCACTTTAAGACCTACACGGGTGTGGGAATATGTATTAAGTTTCCTGCCATCACATTGAATCCACCAGTCTTTGGTAATATGGCACCCTGAGTGAGGCCAAAATTTTGCATCCCCTCAGCTCAGTGCCCTGTTTGGGGAAACTGTCCACGCCACCCTAAATCCAGCACTGCTACCAACTCTGGTTTTCAAAATGGTTGGTCATCTCTTTGAGCCTGAGTTTGCAAAGAAATGCTAAGTAGATACTTTTAAAATATGTTTGACGGCCATATTACTCTGTTCTAGATGTGAACGGCTAGAAGAGCAGCTGAATGACCTGACTGAGCTCCACCAGAATGAGATCCTTAATTTAAAGCAGGAATTGGCCAGCATGGAGGAAAAAATAGCTTATCAGTCTTATGAACGTGCCAGAGACATCCAGGTTGGTGAAAGTGACAAGCAAATTGAAAATGGTCAACTGATTATATTTTTCTTAACTATTGAGCTGGTTCAGTTTCCGCTTTAATTTCCATTAATAGTGGAATCAGATTTTGTGCCCTGTATTCTGAATTACATTTATCTCATTGTTTTTACTGCAGGAGTCTTTGTTAACAGGAGCCAGATAACCATCTACAGTACTCTCAAAAGTTCAAATGAGAGTTTGCCTCCATATTTGAGGGAAGCTATAATAAAGCTTTTCCAAGTGTGTTTGGGCCAAAATGCTGCCCTGTGAAGCATAAGAGTTTTTTTATAGTATTTTTCCTAGTTAGCTGATGGCAGGATGTGTCTGTCACTAATTTGAATCATATCTGCACAAATGTTGAATTAAAAACAGTAGCTGGCTTTGTATATCCTCTCAGGCCTTTCAGGAAGCAACCTATTCCATTTTTCTTTCCCAAATAAGGATGTGTTTTGAGGGGGAAGTTTTTGGTCTGGGTATGTCAAGTATTTGAAATTCAGAAGTATGAAAAGTTGAACTTGGAGAGTTGCAGCTGCAAAATAAACACCAAGAACAAGTACCCAAGCCCTTGCCAGACGACAGTGAAATACTTTCTTACTTGTTTCACATTCACCCAAGTTATAAAGCCAAAGTAATCCCTTACAGGGTTGTTGTTATTATTCCAGCTGGGGGAAACAGTGTTCAAAATTCTGCGACAAAAACAGTCCAGGTGTGTAGTAGTAGTAGTAGTAGTAATAATAATAATAATAATTTATACCCCGCCCATCTGGCTGGGTTTCCCCAGCCACTCTGGGCGGCTTCCAACAGAATATTAAAATAATCTATTAAACATTAAAAGCTTCCCTAAACAGGGCTGCCTTCAGATGTCTGCTAAATGTCTGGTAGTTGTTTTTCTCTTTGACATCTGGTGGTAGGGCGTTCCACAGGGCGGGCGCCACTACCGAGAAGGCCCTCTGTCTGTGTAGGTTTAGGGTGTTGATTGTATGAGACACAAGTATTCATGCTGGGATGTGTGGGGTGGTGTTCAGGCAGGTAGCTGAAATTGAGCTGGGAACTAGTATTAGTCTACCTTTCCTGAAGAGCTATGTCTCTTCATTCAATCCCAGAGTTGCACTGTTTATAACAGTGGCCTGTGATATGAAAGCATGAAATGGAAAACAGGTAGGATCCACTGTCCTCTACTATTGCTGAGGCTGAATCTATCATGCCACCAAGGCTTGTGAAAGTACTGTTGTAAATGCAATAAGCAACTTGCATTGTGGTTGGATCTGCTTGTTTGCATTGCGAATTGCCTGTATGCACTATGCAGCACGAAGGGAATTTTTGCTACAGGACATGAATCCAGCAAGTGTTACTCATATCCTGTGCAGTGTGAGTAAGGCTGCAGGAATGCCTGAGGTATTGAACTCCCAAACTTTATTTAGACTCAGGATATGCAAAACCAGTTCTTCATCCGTGTCCTTGGCACCTGATCCTACTGTCAGCAGACTGGCGTGATTCCAACCAAATGTGTCCAGGAACCCACTGCAATTTTTGACCCATTTGAGTAGGAAGCAATACAGAACAAGGCCAGCCTCTCTCCCTTCCCCATTTTTGGATGAAACCAACATGCATATGCATGAGATAAGGTGTTGTGCAGTTACTGATTCATTCTCTTACTCTCAACAGGAGGCACTGGAGGCATGTCAAACCAGAATCTCAAAGATGGAACTGCAGCAGCAACAGCAGCAAGTTGTCCAGTTGGAAGGTCTTGAAAATGCCACTGCCAGAAACCTCCTGGGCAAACTAATTAACATCCTCTTGGCTGTCATGGCCGTTCTGTTGGTCTTTGTCTCCACCGTGGCCAACTGTGTTGTCCCCCTCATGAAAACTCGCAGCAGGACGTTCAGCACTTTATTTATAGTGGTCTTCGTTGCCTTTTTGTGGAAGCACTGGGACGCCATCACTGGCTACTTGGAACGGTTCTTTTCTCCCCCTAGATGATGTCGAGAAGAGCTGGCTGTTGCCCTACCCACTCCGGTTTGCTCTGGCAAGTGAGCATGGCAAAGCTTAATCAGCCACTCCTTCCTCTGCTGAAGTTTTAAAGTGTCAGAGTGTGAATTTGTTTACAGTTAAAATAACATTTTCTCTCTATGAGACACATTGGCAATAGTATTTTTTAGATTTTATTCAAGAGCTCTTTTTGGCAAAAAAAAAAAAAAAATCCTGGATACTTTTTATGTAGCATGGTTCTCTTTGGATGCAAATCTTTAAGTTTCCTTAAATGTACAAAAATAAAACACCAATTTGGAGCACACCAATGGGCAATTTAAATTATGGCAAACTACTGTACTAAACCTGTTGGGGGAGAGGAGAAGACAGTTACATAACGCGTAATAAAGATTAATCTAGTGCACAGTGACACCGTGACGATCCCATAATGCTACTGTGAAACCTGACCACATTCCATGTCCGAATGTATAGCTTCAGGGTGGCTTTCTCTAATGGAAGACCAGTGCAATGCATGGAAGTCCCTCAATCTGTCGCTGGGTTTGGCCTCTTCTGCTAACCACCCTCTTTCTGCAAGGCCTATTAAACTTTTTGGCTAGCTATACGAAGTGGACAAGTTATGCCAGACATAGTTACTGCACAGTTGTACTACAGTATTTTGAAGTAGCCCTTTAAATACTTTAAGCAAATGCCCTTGGTCGCACTTTTACGGTTTTTTAATATATGTATAGTCACAGATTTAAAAATCCGAATGGCATACTTGAAGAGTGTAATACTCAAACTCTCAGTGCTTCCTTATTGTTTCTAATAGGATTTTTTATTATTCTTATTGGGGGTTGTTTTTGAACTTAGTGGTGGGCAGGGTCATCATCTCTCTCTCTCTTTTTGTTTTCCTTTAAAATAAAGAAGTGATGTTCTGAAATGAAGAAATGTGTGAATAAGTGTGAGCTGTCTTATCCTGAAACAGTTTTGGAGAAGGCAGGAAACAGCTTCAAGTGTATCTTGAGTGCAGACCTATTCAGGTGTGATTTGTATTCTCCCTAACTAGCCGATGCAGCATCACAAAGAGAGCTCTCTCTCTCCTCCTCTTAGTCTTCGCATAGTGTCTTTTTCTTTTAAAAGGTGTGTGGTGGGCAGGTCTGTTACATATAGAGAACTGAATACTTTCCAGAGAGTAAAGAAATCCTTCTCTGACGTAAGGAGAGATGAGAACTAACTTTTGAAACTGCCAAGTGAGTGAGCTGAAGTTCTGCTCCGAAAATAAAATTGGTACTTGGAAGTCGTAATCTCACGGATAGTCCATAGGTTTTATATTTTCAGTTTAGATTCTTGCATACCAAAGCTAGGCTTGTGGCTGAATAGCCTACATCCAGTCAACTTCAGGTCTGTTCTGAAAGTTGCCCTGTATCTTTAAGGGAAGGGTAAAACACTTAAGGAAACATCAGATCGAAAGGCCAATCCCTTAGATATTCCCAGATTTAATTTACTGTTCAAATAAACCCCTGATAATGGAAACCAAAGTTATCCTGTTAGCAAGCTGGCAGTGTTCACTGTTGGTGAGGTTTTTTTGTGTTTAGAGCCCTTCTGTGCATCTTGTTCTCATATAGTATGTGATGGAGAGAGTCTCCTTCCCTCTATAAGTAATAATATATTGTACAGCTTTACTGATTGATGGTTGTACATTACCAAGAAATGGGGGGTATTGTAACTGCCAATGGCTTGTGCTGGTTCATTCTCCACCCACATTCATATTGACTGTCAAGATTATGTCCCAGAGGGGAGAGAGAGAGAGAATGTTGTCCTGGGCAAGACATGCAGTTAGGGGAGAAGTGTCATAAGAAATGACCGCTTGTTTCTCTGCTTTCCTTTTTGGAAACATGTGAACTGGTCCTGGGACTGGAACAAGACTGTGACATGTTTCTTTCAGGAGCCTTTTTCTTTTTTACACTGGCCAATAGGGTTTATATCTCTGGAATTCAGATTCATTCTTAATTCTGGCTCACTGTACTCATTGTGAAACAAGTTCGTTGTTTGTTAAAAGACTGTTTTACATCATTGGAATTCAATAATTTATTGTAACGTACCCTTGGTCAGTATTGCATCTTAAGAAATTAACAATGCCCAAGTGACCTGAAATAATGTGGAATATGAAGTCCAGGAACTCTTGCTGTTAGGGCTTTATCCTCTAGAACTGCGTAACCATTTCCCTTGCTTTCCTGAATGGGGCTTGATTTCTGATTGCTATCTTCCGGCAGTGAGAAACTTTCCCTCTGCCCTAGTCATGGTTCAAGAGATTCAGCGTATCACTTTTCAGATTCACGGCTCTTTATATACTCAGGTTCCTCAATCTAATAACATTACACCTCATTGTCACTGAGCAAATATCTGCTTGTCCTTCTAAGGAATTGCCAGTTTCAACAGACTCAAGCCAAAAAATAAATAAACAAACATTCCTGTTTCCCTAGACTTGCAGATACAGAATGAATTTGTTAGTATTCCCATTCCCATTTATACTGATCTGCCATGACAAGAATCTATCTTAAGTTTATGCCCACTTTACCTGATATAGCATCCAACTCTCCACCCTTTCTCAATTTCCACGGTATTTCATTAAAAAAAATACTAAAGGAAGCAACAAGGGCAGGCTTTGGTCTGCATTCTGAAGTGCTTGAAATGAGCCTCTTCCAGGAACTCGTATCCTGGCATCTCCTTCAGGTTTTTGATGGTACTCTGAATTCACTGTAGATTTGTTTAGCCCAGGATACAAACCAATACAAAGTGGATGATGAATGAGCACTTTGTTACTCATTACTCATTAAAGTCTAAAAGGAGGGGGTGGCGCTTAATTCCATCCCTTGTAAAAATGCATTTATGGTTTCTGAATTCTGAGTGTACCATAAACAAACTGTCCTGTTTACCAGAAGGAAAATGATTGATAGAACCCCTGATCTCCAGGACTGTTCTGTGAAGGTTTTTTTGGCTAAAGTTATAAGTGATTCTCAATACCATCATATTTCTGAAAGATTGCCAAAAGTGCTTTGTGTTGTTGAATCCTATCTGTCAACTCTCCTAACCTGACTCCTGTCTTGTCATTTTGCCATTTGTATTTTTACTTTATTTTATTTTGGTTAGCAGATCATACATTTTCTCCCTACCGTTGGTCTGAAGGGCTGTGGCTGCATCAAATTGTTTAAGAGATATTAATAATTTCAGAAATGTGAACTAGCTTTAAAACTCCCATCCCATTTGCAAGTGCTGTGTTCTTTTTCTTGAAGGTGAAGCATTCCTGGATGACTTGTTTAAAGGCAGTGTCTGCCAGTGAATGAGTGTGTGTGTGTGTGTGTGTGTGTGTGTGTGTGTGTGTGTGTAACATTACTCTTACTATTGCTCTTTTTACTGCTGTGGACCTCCTTGAGTTACAGAATTATTTTTCCATATAATTTCTTATTTGGAGAGGGTGAAGTGTTTAATATATTAATCACATATCAGCTGATCACAAAAAGGAATAAATGTAGCAGACTGCCTTGAAGGAAAGATGTGATATTTTAACAAGCTTACCATACTTCATGAAACATTTTCAGTCCTACTCAAGAGTAGATCCACTGAAATTCATGGGCATAAATTAACCATGCCTGTAAATTTCTGTGGCTCTGCTCTGATTACAACATGGTTGGAAAGAACCCTATTTGCCTTTTTTTTTTTTAACTAAAGTAAAAAGTTAACCATGTTTTGATTTTCTTTCATACCTCCCACCATTGCATATGATGCCTCATATGTTCTGAGCGTATCCTCAAGTGATAACATTGTGTTCACAGTGATTACTTAATTAGTTTATTCCAACTTTGTGGACACCTAAAAACCTGATGTCGTTGAGGAGGTCTGTAGGTTTGCGCATTGGCCAGCTGGGTCATAATCTTTCTTCTACATGGGGTGGGGGTAGGACTTGTAAGAAATGAAAGCTGCAAGCAGTAGAAACCAAGAAGCCAGCTCCTGACGGAGGGAGGGAGGCAGGCAGGTGTTTTGCCCTCGCTGGATTGCTTGCCAGTTCCTAAGAGAATTCTGAATGTGGCTAAAAGAGGTCTGTGTGTCTGTATTGTGTATGCCAGGTGGTACCGTGCATCAGTAGGCAACTGACATAGCTGTAAGTGTGGTTTTTTAAGAAGTATAAAACTAAAAACTCACTTGCACAGGAGGAAGAGTTACAGAAATGACACTTGTGAACGTAACACTGTAGTTTATAGGTATTTTAAGCTGCTAATTGTTGAGAGGGATTGACATTTGTCTTGTCTGATCGTCACAGGCTTGTCTGTGGCTTACACTGTATATAAAATTAAATAAAGACCTCAGATATTAAGTGCTGTGTGACTTCAGTGTTGTCTAGGGAGGGGTTGGGCAGGGAACCAACACAATGGTGTGACGATATTCGAGCTATCAACTGCTGTTTTGGTCCTGTGAGGGAAAGGAATATCCAACCCGGAAATGGGGGAGGGAGCCGAAGTAGCATGGCGAAAAGTTGATCTTTGTCAAAGTTTGTGTGGCCTTTTCCTTTGGCCATGTGCTTACATTATCAAGTCCTTTGGCCGCATACAAGGCTGCTGTATAGCGAGTCAAAATTGGTCCATCTAGTTCAGTACTGTCTGTTCTGACTGACAAAGTCTTAAGCAGTGGTCTTTTTCCCAGCCCAGCTGCCTAAAAACCTGTCAATGGAGATGCCGGAAATTCAAGCTGAGACCTACTGTATACAAAGCAATGTGTTCTGTGCTGCCCCAGCAGCGGGTTTCAAACTTTCCACCTTCCAGGAACCCTAACCACACCCATCTGTCTTCCAATAAACTTCTTCACATCATTTGCCAAGTGATTTTTTTTTAAAGCCCTGTTGACGGCCATCTACTGTGCTATGTGCATACCCCAAATTCCTGTGGCCACACAAATGCTCCAGAGCACAGTTGAGAAACACATACACACACACACCTGGACTGATAAAGGATAAGTGGTACAAAGTTTTCCAGTGTGGTTGTCTTCACACAGCCCTTTCCAACACTGACTCTTTGCAATAGACCTTGGAGGGCTGGGTAGGCAATGAAGCAATCACATGATCGCGACTTGAAGGGAAGGGACTCAAAGCTGCATTCGTTCAGCTCAGACTTGGTACCTTAAGATGGTTGGGGGAATCCTAAGATGGTGGTGATCGGCTGCATCTCTGGGGTTCAGCAACAAGTCTCCTTGCCCACAGAGGAAGTTCAAGAGGACCGTGGGTTAACTCAGGCAAACCAATGTCAGCCTACACTATCTCTCAGGGTAATTTTAAGGCTGAAATATACTTGGAGATCCTTGGAAGAAGGAAAGGATGTACATGTCACAGGGGGGTTTTATCTAGGGAAGACTTGCCAATACAGTGGCTGCTACCTTCTGTGTTTATCACACAAGATCTGGGCAACACTGGCTGATCTGACAGCCTTTTCCATCCTAGATTTAGCATACTTCAGGACCTGCCACATTTGTCGTCTTTCCTCTGGCAAGGTAGATAAACTGTTTACCTTTCTCTCCATCCTGGCTGTAGCTAAGAGAAAAGAGACACGTGAGATGGAACCTCGCAGTTAAGAGCTGCTCTCAAGTGACAAGAAGTGCTAATTTAGGATTCAAAATCAAATTATGATTGGTTATAATAGGAATTTCAGAGAAAGCATGTTTTGGCAAAATGATTGCATCAGGACACAGCCTCACTGCGTATGGATCAGGTATCCCAGAACATTGCACCCTCTCCAGCAATTTGGGAAAAGCTTATGATTCGTATGGAGAAACTGCAGCGGGGTCTACTGCCACTTAAACATATTTTTCAAAGTATTTTCTTGCTCTTGTATCCTCTTGGATAACCAGGTGATGGTGGGAACAGTGGCAGGACAGGGTGCCACTTCTCACTTTGCCTCAAGCTGTGAAATGGGACACACCACCCCTGGTCAGTCATATAGGACCCAGTTTCTCAGGCTATCTCATTTCATTTATTTCAGAAAATGTATACACCACTTAAGTTATTAAAAAACCTGGAAGACATTTACAAAATGTGCCTGGCTGGATGTTTGAGCCCTGTGGGGTGCGTGTAAAATCAGTTTTTATTTTTAAAAACAAAACATAATGCCCATTATATTCTGAAAAACAGGTCTTAATCTATGTGAAATAAAAATCTACATTTTGAAATTTTAAAATTGTGACAAACTATAAAGGTGTATGAGGAATTGTGTTGCCCTTCTCTAGGTTTGGCCCATGATGTGTATGTGTGCATGCGCACATATACACATAAGCATTATATGCATCATAAAACACTAGGAAGTTATAGCTCCTAAAGAGCATCTTACCAGACAAGCCTTCTGGGTAGGCACTCTTTATTTTTATTCATCTTACTTTTCTGTACTCTTAACTGTGGGTCTGGCACACCACCTAGTGGCGGACTGATCTATTTTGCTTTGATCTTATTTCAGCAGTTCCTTCTGTTTGCAGAAATGAACTTAGTAGCAAATATTTACACAGAGGTTTGAGACTCTGGCGTGGGACCAAAATGGTCTTTGTTGCCGTGAATGATAGATAAACTTCTCTGGGAGACAGACAGAAGTGTGTGGTCCATTGGTTCTCCTGGATCTCTCATTGGCTTTTGATACCATCAAGTTATGAAGCTGCTGGGTGAGCTCAGCGAAGTTTGGACCCATTGAGTTGAAAATCACAGGAAGTCATGCCCAAGTCACATTTCAGTCCACCAACTTGATTCAAAATGGCAGCCAGCATTTGAACATTGACAAAAACTGCCACGCTTCTCTTCAGGAACCCTTGTGCTAAGTTTGACAATGCTATATTGAGAGTCGTCTGGACATAAGAGAGGACAAATGGACAAAATACACGGGGGGCGGGGGATACTTGTTGAGAGTAAAGATCCCTCAGGTGCTGCCTATGTCCCTGCTGCAAACGCTTCCTCCTCCATTCCTCAAAAATGGTGGGTGGTGCCCATTGGGACTTAAGGCAGGAGGCTAACAGTAGGTGGAGCCATAGATTACAGACAAGAGTAAGCTAATTCTAGTTTGTCCCCATCATCTTCCCTGTTGAACTCTACAAGGGCAACACTGAGACAAAGGAAGAGGAAGCTGACAGAGGATGCCACCCCTGGATCGGTTGTAAGGAAGGCATTCAGGGGCTGGCTGGGAGCAAGTAGAATGGTGGGGCAATGCTCCATTCATCCTAATAGACCACCCTCCACTGTTAATAATTAAAGATTTGTTTACCGTTGTCTGAGTTAGATAACTTAATGTGTTTTTGTTCAGATATAAAAACAGTAGAACCTCAGAGTGTGATGCACTGAGTGAAAAGAGACAGAGAAATAGATGCATGAGAGTAACTGAAGTACATCAACAAAATTATCTTGAGGAATTGCAGTAGTAAAAAGGCATGTTTTTAAGGTAGAGCTTTCCAAACTTTTCAAGTTGGTGACACACTTTTTGGACATGCATCATTTTGTGACACCGTAATTCAGTTTTAGTAGCAAACCAAAGGTTAAACTAACCCGTTCCAGCCCCAGGAGGAGCGTGGGGCACGTTCGCACGACACACTTGCACACTGCAGCCGACACACTAATGTGTCACGACACACAGTTTGGAAAGCTCTGGTTTAAGGGCACCTTATATGCCAGAGCAGAAGGGTCAAATGCATGTAAACTGGAAGAGAGTCCTCAAGTGTGAATCACCACCGAGAAGGCCTTGCCTTGAGTAGTCACCCAATCATTGACAGGCACACATGCCTCAGATGCAAATCTTAAGAGTATAGTCAGGGCCATTCAATGTAGGTGAGCCTTATGGTAATCTGGTAGTAGTATAACATTTAGAGTTTTATAATTTAATACTGGCACTTTGAATTGGACCTGGAAATACACTGGCAGTCAATGCAACTGGTGGGCGGGGGGGGGGGGAGTAGAGTCACATGTTCAGACTTTCTGGCCCCCATTAGCCTCCTGGCAGTTGCATTTTGCACCAGCTCAAATTTCCGAGCCAGCTTCAGAGGCAGCTCCTTTAAAAGCCCCCAGGCTATGCCCTCTCCTGGGGAGCAGAGCTGTGTGTATTTCACAGTATGTACTGCCTCCTGATCCAGCCTTCTACCTCAGGTGTAGCACAAGGAATGCTATCCCATCACCAGCATTGTACTAAGCTTCAAACACCAGTGCTTCTGTATGTGGATCAAGGAGAGATGCCTTCTTCTCTTCCACCTCAGGCAGCAAAAGATCTTGGGCCTGCTCTGAGATCACATATCCCGCAAGTTTCCTAGGAAAAACATTTTTTTATTCTGAGAGAATGGTGGCCATTTTGGTTGCTGTGATCTTGCACAATTTTGCAGTGAGATGCACCCCCCATGCTTTTTTTGGCGGATGATGCAAATTCAGGGCAACTAAAATGGCCACCATGCTGTCATGATTAAAACAAAACAAAACAAAACAAAACGGGAAGATGGCACCTGGGAAGGTGGCATCCTGGATTTGGGCTTCAAAGCATTGGAGAGTATGAGATCAAGGCCCTCTAGTTGAAGCAGAATCTCTCTATAAGATGTTCGCTGCATTGTAATGTTATTGTTTTTGATAAACTTGTGTTCCAGGGGAGGGTGAAGCATTTGTGGCAGCCACAGGTTCAAGCCTGAGGCTCTGGGTGCTGCTATGAGCATGTGCCACAACATCTGTTGGTGGCAGGAAAGTTCCCAGTGTCCCTGGGTGCTGTAATCCATGCCTTGGTCTTAAGGCTAATGGCTGCTCAGTGCTATCTGCGCTGACCCCATTCTGGTAAATTTGGGAAGGGTTGGACTTCACTGTGAGCCTAACCCCAAGATTCAAAGTGAGGATGGGGTGTTGTTCATATCTGTAAAATTTGGTGTCCTTCTGACCCAACTTCTCGGCAAGCTGATACTGAGTCCAAGCTGCAAGGATCCACACCGTCTTTTTGCTCTTACTTGGGTCACTTCCTGTTTCCTCCTCCAGCCTTGATAGGCTGGTTAAGGAAGATGAGTGTCCATCGGCATCTTCTCTCTTTGTCCATCAGAAATTATGAAAACCACCTGCCCCAGGAGGCCTCCCAGTAGCTTTTAGGACTAGGTGGACTTTGCAAAGTGATTATTATTGCTTTTAACTATGATCTCATTCGGGACGCAGGTGGCGCTGTGGGTTAAAGCCTCAGCGCCTAGGATTTGCCGATCGAAAGGTCGGCGGTTCGAATCCCTGCGGCGGGGTGCGCTCCCGCTGGTCCCAGCGCCTGCCAACCTAGCAGTTCGAAAGCACCTCCGGGTGCAAGTAGATAAATAGGGACCGCTTACCAGCGGGAAGGTAAACGGCGTTTCCGTGTGTGGCTCTGGCTCGCCAGAGCAGCGATGTCACGCTGGCCATGTGACCCGGAAGTGTCTCCGGACAGCGCTGGCCCCTGGCCTCTTAAGTGAGATGGGCGCACAACCCCAGAGTCTGTCAAGACTGGCCCGTACGGGCAGGGGTACCTTTACCTTTACCTTTATGATCTCATTATAGTTTGGCCTGTGTTTTAGTTATTGTATTGTATCTGCAAACCTTTATCAAGCTTTAACTTTGCAATCAATCCCAGTTTGCCTATCAAGAAAATCCCGTTTTAGTGTTCTGTGCAGCCTGATCTTCCTTGTCTGTTGCTGTTCAAACATGGGCTTTGGCTGACACCTAGTGGTCATGAAAACTCATTGTCCCAGTATCTCAGATTTAGCAGCAAATGTCTTTTCATATTACACCAGTGTGATAAGAGAGGCTCAGTTGGTAGAGTAAGGTTACCAGACGTCCCCATTTCCTGGGGATGGTCCTCGGATTTACAAATCAGTCCCCATACAAAATCCATTGAAGTTGAAAAGTGTCCCCAGATTCATTGAAAAAAATCTGGTGACCTTATGGTCGAGGCCATGGGACTCTTAATGTCAGGGTCGTGGTTTGAGACCCACATTTCAGGGGGCTAGATCCTTGTGGTCCCTTCCAACTCTACCAGTCTATGATTCCATAAGGAGTTCATAACTTGGACACATTTCCCCTTTCTCCTGAAACTTCATGCCACCTCTGCAACATGCCACTCCCCACAGCTGCTGATGAGGCAAGAAAACCTTTTGCAGAGTATCTCCCCAAGAAATGGATCAGTAGTGAGGAGTGAATCAGCAGGTTTCAGTTTTGCTCAAGTTCTCATTCTTTCCATCCGAAATTCAGTTCTCCAAAATGTTGAGGGAATTTGCACACACACACACACACACAGAGAGAGAGAGAGAGAGAGAGAGAGAGAGAGAGAGAGAGAGAAACCCACATGGAAATTCATCAAATTTTCATTTGCTGCCCCTTGACAATCATTCACTGTCAGCCCAATCTACTTCACAGGGCTGCAAGGTTAACTGGGGCAGGGGGAGAACTGTGTATGCCATCTTGAATTCCTTGGAACAAAGGTGGAATAAAATGTAAACAAAATAAACAAGCTAAATGAGCAATGACCCAAAAGAAGTACAGTGGTACCTCGGGTTACATACGCTTCAGGTTACAGACTCTGCTAACCCAGAAATAGTACCTCGGGTTAAGAACTTTGCTTCAGGATGAGAACAGAAATCCTGCTCTGGCGGCACGGCGGCAGCGGGAGGCCCCATTAACTAAAGTGGTGCTTCAGGTTAAGAACAGTTTCAGGTTAAGAACGGACCTCCGGAGCGAATTAGGTACTTAACCCGAGGTACTACTGTAGATCTTCTTTTTTAAAAGCATACTAAACAGCAATGCAAAATATGTTGCTAGTTCAAAAGGCATACACGGACTTCTCTTAGGCAAGTGCTCCACCACCCACCTTAGTCAGCAGTTAAAACCAAACCCACAAGCAATCATTTACATGTTTTTAATAATCCTTTTCATAGTTTAGAACTCATCTGAAGACAATGGGCAGATCCTCCTTCCACTGTGTGTGTGTGTGTATTCAGTCAAGTCAGTTTCCACCACTTCCTTCCCACTGAGTCATAGTTATTCTTGTCCCAAGGACCAGCTTTTCATCTCTTCTTTCATGGGCCGAAGGTGTTTGTGCAGAGTGAGGTGCTTCCTGCCCTGGCCCCTGGGAAAGCCAGCAGTCTCGGTACATGTAATCTATGTTGCTTGAAAACAGAGGCCAGAGTTCTTAACATCCTGTACAGACTAACATATTTTCAACATGGGGTTGTTTAGAAGGGAATCATGTAGGAAGTACAAAAACAGAAGGAGGGTGGTCTAGTTAGAGTTGTAGTCAGGCCCCTGCAGAGCTTGTCTGAGGCCCAGGGTGGGAGTCTTGTTAGAATAAAGTTTTAAGCTCAAAAAGCAAACAGCCAGTTCAGTTACATAAGAAGGCAAGAGAGTTCAGATAAACCAGTTTATCGCAACATCTCCAGCACAGTATATTTTACATAGCTGTTTATACATTAGAAGCTCAAAAGTTAGTTATTACTAAGCAATCCTACCAGACTACCCACCTACTGTGCAACCTTTAGTCAAAGAGGAGCTCATTTTGTCGATAAAAGATTGACTAGCTCAGGATTAGAAACAGAAGCACATAGGGAATGTCTGGGATGGATACAATATGTATGTTAACGTACATGAATTCAGTATTCAGTGGACATTTCCCTGGGTTCACCGTGGCATAATATATTAACATAAATACCAACTCAGTCTGAAATTTCTTTTTTTCTAGCTTTCTGTTCAGCAAAAAAACTCTATAATGGAACTGTGGTCAACAAGATTCAGGATGGAAGTTTGATGCCGAGAACAAGAAGATCATTAAAGTGCTCATCACCCATGGCTGACGGAAGTGAGCTCTTGACGAGAGCCAACTTGCTGAAACTTCGTTCACATGATGTGACGCTTGCTGGAATAGATAGAAAGATCCAAAGGCCCACACATAACTGTGGCATGATGGCTTCCAGGGTTTTTTTGGGGGGGATGTCCCATTTCAGTGCCCCAACCCAGAAAAAAACTCCAAAAGTTCAAAAACTATTGACGTTCTATTCTATGCCGATCTATTCAGTCATCGTGCAATTCTCGACTTTGCTTGCAAAACTAATGCTACACACCTCATTCTTACCCAAGCCCTTCTGATGCAAGGTAACTCTGGCAGCATACACATGGCACCCTCAGACTCGCAGTCCATGAGATGCACCACCTGAGGCAACATTATGGGATGTGAAACACATAGCAGTCAAGTACAACATTCCTAGAATGGCCATGCTAGGAGATGCTTTGTATCAGCCAGGAGAAAACTTCCTGTTTCCTCCTGAGCTGGGACAAACTTCCTCTGCATGTGACTAGAGTGTGTGTGTGGCCTAATATGAGAAAGAGGAGCACACCTTCTTCTTTTGCTCCTCTCTTCTCCATTTTGTTTTTCTCTGTGTGTGAGCAGAAGTGACTGCCTGTCTGTAGTCACTTGGGACTAACTCCCTTATGGGATAGTTCCACATGTATATATACTTTTGTAACCTAAGTCTGACTTCAGGGGTCTAACTGTGAACTGAATGAATGTGACTAAACTACTTTTATATTCACTTTAATAAGATTGTTGTGTATATTCTTTTTAAGAGGGACAAGAAGGGATCTTACCAGGAATCTTATAGAAAGAGGTTCAAATGAACCTGCAACAAGCAAACCATTGTGCATTTAAAGGGGAATGTTTAAACTCTGCTAAGACATAGAACTTGCTAACGCAAGTTAGGAAGGACATCATTAAACAATATATCCTCTCCTGCCTCCCTGAACATTCCCACAAACATGGCTAGTACACTGTGTACCATTGAAGGCTTGCAGTGCATACGGAGAGACACGGGCATTTTCCCCATTAAGTCCCCCGTCAGGTGAGAGGCACAGGGAGTTCTTGCCATGACAGTTGTAAGTCCGGCATCCCACTGGTGGGCAACTGAGCCCTCCGAGGCCTGGGGCAAGTGTACCCAGCTGCCACCGCCCCACCTCCCTACATGGGCCTGGTTGCAGTCATATCATTTTCCTTTACTTCCATTGACTGATGGTACAACCCAACCCGTACCTAAGAACTAAATTCTGAATTCAGTACATTTTGCTGCATCGCCCACCAACCACCACTTCTCAAAGGGTGGGGTCAAAATGTCCCAGTCAAACCTGAAGCCAGCTAAGTTACTTAAGCGCCAAAGGCAGAAAATCCCATAAGGGCCTCTCCCACATCCTGGTAGTAGAAATACAAATGTGACTCACCTATTTATTGGCAGGCTTGGCCTGGCTCTGCTTCGCCAAGTTACAGGGAAGTTACAGCCAAGTTACAGGGAACCAGGCAGAGGGCCTTCTCGGTAGTGGCGCCCGCCCTGTGGAACGCCCTCCCACCAGATGTCAAAGAGAAGAACAACTACCAGACTTTTAGAAGACATCTGAAGGCAGCCCTCTTTAGGGAAGCTTTTAATGTTTAATAGATTATTGTATTTTAATATTCTGTTGGAAGCTGCCCAGAGTGGCTGGGGAAACCCAGTCAGATGGGTGGGGTATAAATACATCATCATCATCATCATCATCATCATTATTATTATTAGCACCGTATTTTCTGCTCTGAGTGGTGGTCGTACTCCTAGGATGTAAGCGAGAGGGTCTTTCTCAGCTTTTCTCCAGGAGCTGCTTTTCACTATAGATGCTGAGGAATGAACCCGAGACCTTCTGCAAACAGCTTTTAGCAGTTAAAATCTCTGTGTTGATGGGAGCTCCCTTCTCGTGCGTTACACCAATGGTTCAGGTAAACGACTCCCGTGAGAGGAAACAGGAGCCGGTCATTCGTTACTACACCTTGCCACCGAGTGGTATGAAAACTTTTCAGAAGGAAAGCCAAAGTCATACTGAAGAGATGCAGATCTTTAGACGTTATATCTTCCTAACAGACCAACTAAGTGAACTCTGTTTTGGGATTTGGGACTGCACTGCAATCTAACTACAACCTACAGCACAGTTGCGGAAAATAATGTTGAAGTTAGAACTGTGGTGTTCACATCTTGAAGCATTTATATATTAATGAATAATATAGAGTATATGTAAAAATAAAATAAAAATGCATGGGGACCCTCATGAGCAATGCAGTGTGAACAAGCGTTCGTCTGACCTTTTCCCTAGACATTAGACCACCCACACTTGTTACTCGTAAACCGGCCGGCTGCTAATTTGGTGGGTGTGTTTTTATTTTGTGTTTTCCAAGTTCTGTCTGGGTATGTGAATCCCAACGCTGTTAAATGCAGGTGGCCTGCTTATTGCTACCAAATGTCTTACATTGTGTCTTTTCATTATCACACAACCTGTTTTCTTTGTATTATCCCACTGGGGCCGCTTGTGCAGGTGGAAATGTGGCTCCCTCCAATTCTGGAGAAAAGAAGCCAGAGAAAAGAGAACTGAGTTGCTAAAGGCCTGCTTTCTTTCTTGATTTTGGTGAGACTTTTAGTGGCTTTGCATTAATTTCCATCTGCTGAGCAGGCCCACACCCCTGAATTTCTGCAGCATGAGGATTTGGGCTTGACATTGTAACATCGTCAAGAATTAAATTCACATACGTATGAAATTATTTTGATTTCTTTACCTGGATTTTCATAGCCTTAATCCAAAGCAGTGTGCTAAAAACCAAATACGCTCTGATATATCCCAAACCAACAATAAATCAGCATATCCCTATTTCAAAGCAACAGTTGATAGCATTCAAGCCAATGCATAATAAAATAGAAACAGAGGCATCAATCATTGGCTGTGATGATTAGCATATGCTAATGAAACACAGCTTTTCTCTATCCTCTGGGAAGAGGTAATAATCTAGCCTTTGGCTCCAAAAACTGAGCTTTCTACCACCAGGCTCTGCTCTGTGCTTCTCCTCCTTTAAACCGAGAGATGGAAAGCTCTGCGCTATCTTGAATAATTTTGGCGGACCAGCTTAGCCCAGACACTTCCCCATGGACTGCGGGGTTAACCGCAAATCTTAGAAGAAACCCAGCCTCCTTGCTTCACAAAGCAAATTTCCATTACATTCTCCTGACACTTGCAAACTCTTTATCTTGGAGGAAACAACTGGGTGAGGGCGGTGAGGAAGTCAGGGGCCAGGCAGCACCCCCTTCCTCCCCTGCCTGGGTGGTGTGAATGGCTGATAACAATGGCGAGGGTGATAAGGGTCTTTCTGGGGCTGGTGAGATAGCAGAGGGGCAGCAGGAAGACTGCTTGGTTTTGTGCTAAAGGGCCTCAGCCACAAGACCTCAAAGGAAATGATGCTAATCCAAGTGCCAGGGCTCAGGGTCACTGCTGCAGAACTTCAGCTTGTTGCTTCTTGGGAATTAGGGACACGGAAGGGACTTGAGTATACCACGTAGTCCAAATGCTCTCTTCCTCAGGTTGGGAAGAAGAATTCATAATATAAGGATGACAGATGGACTGGTTGTCTGGAAGACATGCTTCTGTTAAGAGAGGGACCACAAGGTGTTGCATTCCTGTGTTTGTTCTCGTTTTTCATTTGTGTGAATAGTTGTGAGGTGAAGCGCTATTGTCACCTTATCTGTGCCAGAGGCTGTGTGGTGGTGGTTCTGAAGGACGTGTCATGATCCCCCATTCTCTCTGAGCGAGAAAATGTGTCGAGCACACAAACAGGAAGTATCTTCTTGAGTTCAGGCCGTTTTGCTTCATAGAAATATGGTTTAAGAATCTGTGTAACAGTGAATGCACTGGAGTCAAGTTTAACGACCACAGCTTGCATTTTGAAAAAGCAAAAGAGTCTAGACTTGGTGGTAGTAGAGGAGAGGGGGGTTTGGAGATGAATTACTCTGCACTGAAGGCCCAAATGCTAGAAATATGCCTTTCAGTTGTGACATTTGTCTGCCTCACAGAGACTGTGACTCCTTTGTCACATATGTGTCATTGTCACTGCTCCGAAGCTTTAGCCTGTTTCATAGAATTGTAGAGTTGGAAGGGACCGTGAGAGTCATCTAGTCCAGCCCCCTGCAATGCGGGAATCTTTAATCAAATGTGGGGCTCAAACCCACATCCCAGAGAATAAGATTCTCAATCTCTACCGACTGAGCTATTCAGGCATTTATTTGTTTCTTTCCAAGTCAATCCAAAACGTTCAGTTACTGTCAAACTCCAAACGTTGCAGATGGGAGAAGTAGGAAAGGTTTGGTTGGCAAATGTAGCTGATTTATATTCTGATTGCCCCATCTGAGATTTCTAGCTGTAGCTTTTGGAGGATTGAACAAATGCCAGATCCTAACCTCTGCTAACACAGTGCATACAAATGTATAGCACTACCAGGTCAAGAGCAGAGGGAGACAGTGGTAGCAAAGGGGGAATATGCAAAAGATCTTTATTTTGCACACATGTGCACTTGGAATGTACATGAAAGCGGGAGCCCCTTTCAGTCAAGCACAGGAACACCTGTGCATCCCTAATATTAGATGCTCTCAGGCAGGACATGAAAGCCATGTGGGAGAATTTTGTTTGCTCCACATTTTTAGTGAACCGACCTGATTCCTGGACTAAGACACAGATTTAGCATAAGGATCCTTTGGATTTCACAGTCCTCTGAATTTTGTTATACATTTCTCGCTTTAAAAATGCACCAAAAGGTCAAAAAATAAAATAAAAAGAATCACAGATTAATTGGAGAGAGCAGATTTATGAATAAGCACGTGCAACAGAGACATGGACTGGTAAACAAATGGATCTCTCCCTAAGCCATGTTCTGACCTCAGAATCTGATGTCCAGAGATATCCTGCCTCTTGAATGGTTCCATTTAGCTCTCATGACTCACAACGGCTAACAACAGGCATTTCCTGGTTCCTAATTCAACTACACAGCCTTTGCTCCTCAAACTGTTCTCTTGCCACTAGATCATGCTTCCTCTTTCAAATAAATACATACGATTTATATATAGTGAAATGTCACCATCCCAAAGTCTGCTTCTCTCTCTCTCTCTCTCTCTCTCTCTCTCTCTCTCTCTCTCTCTCTCTCTTTTTCTTTTGAACCAAACAGAAGGCCGTCTCTTCTGCCAGTCTGTCTTTTCATCATATTTCTGTTAACACTCCTATTGCTTGGCACGAACATTTTAAAGGCATGCCTGTCTCATACGCCCTGCCATCTCCCTTATATGTGTGTGCTGTTTGTGCTCTCTGGTGCTTGTTTGTGTGCGGCTGAGCGGCTGAATCACGGTGAAGTCCCACAATACACAGATTCCGTCGCAAGCTTCCCACAGGCATCTGCTTGGCCACTGTGAAAACAGGATGCTGGACGAGATGGGCCTCATCCTGCAGGGCTCTTTTTCTATTCTTAATAATATCACCATACCCTTACTTTTCCCCATGTGAACTACCAGGCGTTGTACTTGTTTATTTTATATTATTGTACTGTATTTTATTACTGTAATTGTGACCCTCAGCTGCCTTGGGAATGCTGGTGTCCAAGAGCAGGATAAAGATCTGTTGAGTAAATGGGTAAGTAAATAAACTTTTCTGCTTTATCGGCCACAATGCCAGAGGAAGTAATGTGCATGAGCTTGCAGACTTTTTCCTCTGTTTCTATCCGGGCACACCCGAGCAAATCCAAATTCCCCGGCAGAGCCATTCCTCCTTGTTTATAACATGCTCTTCCTCTGGATTCAGGAGCTGTGAGACTAAAGATTACATTTCTAGCCTTGACCCATTAGTTATCCAAACATCTTGTTTCCACAGGTCCTGCCACCTTCTCACTTCTCCAAACATGTCTGGAAACTCTGCTTCCTGTTGATTGGCTGGGCAGGGATCTGCCCCACAGCATGTGGGAACAAAAAAAAAAACCCTAGGCAGTTTCCACCCAGCCACCAGAACTCAAGGAGGTTTTCCAGTACAGTAGTGTAGCAAGCTGATGTCCGGTCTGGGAGTGGAAGAGAGATGGGGCAGGAAGTACATTATTTCCCACACACCCTCAGAAGTGGTGGTTATTGTGAAACTAGGCCACACAATGGGTGTTCCGAAAAATATGCTGGAAACACTAATGGGCAAAGAAAACCTGAGTGTGGGACATAATAAAGGTACATCGTACACTATACATTAGAAAGTTATAAAACGGGTTGCCTTAATTCTGAGACAGGGCCAGCCCAAGGCATTTTGCTGCCTGAGGCAGAACAGCAAATGATACCCAGCCACCACAACTGAGTCACAGTGCACCCTATCTGAAGCAGACCAAGTTATTTTGGCATCTGAGGCAGAAAACCCCCAAGTGTCTTTTCAGGGCAGTTAAAATGCAACAATGAAAAATGAAAAAAACACCTGCTGCCCTTTGACAACACCCACAATCAGCTGCCTGAGATGGCCGCCTGACTCTGTCTAAAGAGAGCACTTGATACCCTAAGGGTCAACATGTGTAGGTGTAATGGTGCTCAGCACTTTTCCCACCATCCCTGAAACCACATGCTTCTTTTTTGTCAGATATTCCTCTTGCCCTTCCTCTTCCCCCAAACTACCCATCTGCTACAACTAATGATCACATTTTCTAATGGGTATGGGAGTATTTGTTGACTGCAGCACATAAAGGTTTGCATGTGCAGCAAGTTTGTGGGTGTCCTCTTAGGAAGTATACACAATAAAAAGGAAGCGGCAGGACATACATTTATTTCCTTCAGGTACTTTGAACCTGTGCCGTTAGTTCTTCCCAAAATGCCCTGTCCCATGCTGTCTTTTTCTCACTGCATGGTTGTCAGTACAGCACAGAGCAAAGCGTATTGTGGCTGTTGCCTATAAACTTCTCCGTACGTTTTCCACATGACTGTAGCTCAGGGGTAGAGCATGTACTTTGCATGCCAAAGATCCCCAGTGTTATTGCAGGTGCCAGTGCTTGTCTGAAACGCTGGAGAGCTGCTGCCAGTCAGTGCATAGAATCCTAGAATTGTAGGAAGGGACTCTGAGGATCATCTAGTCCAGCCTTTCTCAACCTATGGTTCCCCAGATGTTGTTGAACTACAACTCCCATCACCCCCAGCTAGCAAGGCCAGAGCTCAGGGATGATGGGAGCTGTAGTCCAACAACATCTGGGGACCCACAGATTGAGAACCACTGGATTCTAGTCCAACCCTCTGCAATGCAGGAATATGCAACTGTCCTATACAGGGATTGAACCTGCAACCTTGTCATTACAAGCACCACACTCTAACCAAGTGAGCTATCCACCTTTACAAAACGTATTGACCACGAAGGGTCTTGATCCTAATTCCTTATCCATTAGGCCACACGGTCACAAGAATAGCTGACATGGTGCCATCTGGATACTGTTGGACCCCTGCCAGCATGCCCAATGATCAGGGGTGATGGGAGTTGTGGGCCGAAAACAATGCTGAGCTGTGGGGATCAAGGGTCTGACAGCATTGTCGGCCAGAAGGTGTTAAAGAAAGACCGAACATTTTTCATGTACGCAACAACGGCAGCAAAGATACTCATCGCTAAGAATTGGAAAACTCAAGATCTACCCACACTGGAAGAGTGGCAGATGCAACTGATGGACTATATGGAACTAGCCGAGATGACTGGCAGAATCCGAGACCTGGGAGAGGAGAGGGTCGAAGAAGATTGGAAGAAATTCAAGATCTATCTAAAAAAATATTGTAATCTGGTTGAATGTTAAGAAAGGTTGCTAGATCATAAACAATTGTGCACCACTAAATTAGATGGAATTAAGATGATAAGTAAATTTGAGGAAAAATTATAAACTTATTGGAGAATTAATTAGATTATATTTAAATGAATCTGACACAAGAGTCTAAACAAGATGATAAATTGCGGGCAAGAATTGACAATGATGCAAATGGGAGCGGGAGGTGTGAGGGAGTCCAAAGATGTTAAGAAAGTATGTTATGAAATATGTTATAACGTTTTTTATCTTTGCATTTATGTATAAAAACCCTAATAAAAATATATTTTAAAAAAAAGGGTCTGACAGCTTCCTAGAACAGCTAAAGGTCCACAGGTACCCCATATATTGCTCCCCAAATCCTTGTTTTGCAGAAGTTCCACTTGCAGCTGCTGGTGGACCATCTTTGTTTGTTTATTATGGTGCTGATAGAGTTTTTGACTCCAAATCTGTTGCCCTTCCCAAATATTTCTTAATTTACATTTCTCTTTCCAGCTCAGCTTGGAGTTCTGACTCTCCTCGGCTATAAGCCTGCCAAGAGCTGAATGCAGCCCCTTTGGGCTCTCCCATCTCTGATCCCAAAGAGCTCTTGAAGGCAGCGAGCTTTTCCCACCTTCTCTCTTATATTCCGCAAAGCTTGGCCTGCAGGCTTTGGTGGAGAGGCCATTTTACACTCTTATGCCTTCCTAATAAGCCATGAAATGCATTGTTTGTGTATGGTAGAATCCATATCTCTGCCTAAGCCGTTCCACATTTTGGAAGCTCAGCGTTCTTCCCCAAGGGTAAAAGGAATATAAACTGCGTAATAAGCAAGAGGCAGGTGACTAAATTGTTTCTAAACGCTCAATGTGTTTGTGGTAAGAGGGTTCCACAGGAAACCTGAAGGTCCTGAGCTAAGGAGGTGGACAAACCATTCTGAAAGCTCTGTACTCCTCTAGTCCTGGGGCTTGCTAACAAGACAGTAAAATATAAATTGTAGCTGGGCTATGTGGAAATAATAACCTACAGAGTTTGTGTTCCTGAACTCCCCGCTCCCTTTTTTCAGCCCTTTGTAATATCTACGCCATGTTGTTCCAGCAAAGTGATTGAATTGTGCTCTGTCCTCTTAAGCAGAGCCCAGCCTCCAGGCTCTCGCTAGACGAAAACACATGCAAGGCTAACTTCGGAGCCTGCCAGGAAGCTGCATACAACCTTGTAAATAAATCAAGTTGCAAACACCTGTGTGGAGTCTGAATTCAACAGTCAAGGCTCAACACACACATCTGCAGCGTGAATTTTTTTTTTGCCTGCTATCCATGCAAATGAAATTATCAACTGTGCTTAGCCACTGATTTATCATTTCCAGGGCTATATGTAGTGACGTCACTGAAAGAACAATTGGGGCAGGATGTTCTGTGCACTTTCACTATGAAAGTTGCCTCTAAACCCTTCCCGGTACCTCAGCCCAGCTAAGATCCCCGTGCAGAAGCAAGCTGTCACTCATTCATCACTTGCTGGATTAGGAGCTATGGATTTAAATCAAATGCACATTGAAAATGTGCCTTTTGCATATGGGCATTGTAATTCTGTATTGCATTGCATGGCCTTCTGTGGGTTGCATGAGGGCGTGAGCATCGACATTCTCGCGCAACTAGTTACATGTAAATTAATCATGACTTGAGCAGGATCAGCTTGTAGCTTTTCTTGCCTGCTTTATAAAATAGGGCATAATTAGCAGAAATATGATCAAAGGGCAGGCTCTCACAAGAGGTTGGGTTTTAATTTTTTTGTCTTGTTCAAGAAAGAAACAGACTTGGGGCTGATGACCTTTCCTAGCATATAAACCATATGCATCCATATCAAAGAGGGATTGTGGTCTAGTGGTGAAGGAACAGTTTGGGGGCTTAGATCCTGTAAATAAATTATACAGAAGGAGGTGTATATTTCTAGCTACAAGCCATGATGGTTAAATGGAAACATGCAAGGGTAGTATCCTTCTGAATGCCAGATCCTTTGAGGTACAGAAAACAGAGGGCGGCTGTCACCTTTGTGTCTTGCCTGAGAGCTTCCAGTGAGGGATTCCAGTGCCCCCATACCTGCCATAAAGGTACGCAGTCCAGGCCTTTGGGCATGCATTCCACGCACAGGCAAAAGATTGCCCTTTTGCACATCCCCTCCCCACAATTGCTGGCCCTGCCCTCCCCTGCCCCAAGCAAATTTGGTGGTCTGTTGTGAGGGGGGTGGGCTGAGAAAGAGATAAGAAGCTGTGATGAGAGCTTGCAATGCAGGCCAAACAGAGCCCGCCCTTAGCAACGCTACTTTAGGACCGCTTGATGTGGATCAACTTGTGAGAAATTGCAAAATTTCACAATAAATCCATTGATTTCTGTTGTTGTTATTATTATTTTTACCACAGTGATTTTTGTTTCCATATTGAAAAGAAGGGGAGGGGGGTTGGAATGCAAACTGAACCAGAAAACTGAACTGCATATTCTGCCCTTGAATGTAGCTTCTCCCTCCCCCAAAAATAGGTTGTGTGAGGGGTGTTTGTAAGGGTAGGAGCAACAAGCTCACTTGGGGTTTGTCCACACCTGATTTTAGTGGGTAACCGAAAGGGTTTGCATTCCCATTTAAGTAGTATTGCCTGCATAAACAACTCTTATCATGATGGTTCTCCCCTGTAAATTCAGATTTTTCTCATCCGGGGATAATCCAATAAATTTTGAAATGCAACTCCAAACCTTCATCATCAGGGTGTTATAAAAATTTAATAAATAGTAATAAAAGAATAATAACGAGGAGGTCAAATCTGAACGGGGGAAAACACGAATTCCATTTGAGACCCAGCTCCAGTGTGAACATGCCTTTGAATTCTTTAGCAGGTTTCCCTGACCATCAGCACCGAAACGTATTTTTCAGCTGCTGTCGCTGGCTTCTGAAAAACGAGCCTTTCCCCACTTTTAAGTTCTCAACTATTAGAAGCATTGCCACAGCCATAAGCACTTCAAAAGCGGTGCTGCTACCATTTGCGGCAATTTTCCCCAGGAAAAAACAACCCTGCTCCCCTCTTGAAGTTTGGCTGTTAGACACAGTCTCCTTCCTGCACAGGTCCTTCTCATGGCCGGGGGGGGGGGGGCATTTCAAAGGGGCACAGGGTATGTTTTCTCTTAGCCCTTCTGGCCCTTATTCCCCCCCCCCTCAAACCATTTCGCCACGTACGGCTGAAAAGCAGCCGGGAACCTCTGGCCCTCTTGGGCTTGTGCCGTTTGCAAACATGATTAATGAGGGAGAGGAGAGCACAAAGGAGCTGGCTGCTCTTAGAATGACTGTACAGCCTAGCTAATTGGGTTTCCCAGGTGCATCACCACCGCATGCCGGGACCCTTGAAACGCGCTCGTGCCATACGTGAAAGCACCCTTCATCTGCAATGAAAGGTGGCTGCAGTTGTTGCCATTGATAGGGCAGCCATGACCACAATATATTCCTATCTCAGAAAGAAAGAAAGAAAGAAAGAAAGAAAGAAAGAAAGAAAGAAAGAAAGAAAGAAAGAAAGAAAGAAAAGCCCCCAAGGGAACCAATATTAGAGATTAGAAAGGGGGATGGTTTCTAATATCTCTATTCACTTCAGAGCTAATTTCCCCCTCCTGATACAGATCCCCTTTCACTGCTGTGACCTAAGGACTTTCATCACTGGAAAAGCTCCTCACACACACCATAATTCTGACAACAAAAGAAACTTCTCTGATTTGACTTGACTTGGCTCGGCTCAGCTCTGTAACCTCATCATGAGATTACAACTCTGATGGGGGCGGGGGCGAGAATCAAGAATAATACCCGAAACAAGAGTCCCATTGATAAAGCCTGAGTAATGTTCAGCTCCTGCTAGTCAGACCCTTTGGGCTGGAAGCTGAAGCCATCTTATCTCTAAGGAGACAGTGTGTTTCTGTGATAGTAGATGAAAGCTGGCCCAGCCATCGAGGAGCTCGTGGAATCCAAAAGGAACGCTGGGCTCAATCCACCAAGCAATGCTGCTCCACTGTTTCCAAGCCCTGATGAAACTGAGGGAGAGGCATTTTCTGGGATTATCCACTTACTTGGCACATAAAAGGCAAGCAGGGAGGCCTCCGAGGGATGTCTATATGGACACCATCCATTCATGCTGCTGGACAAAGCCTCTCCTTTTCACAAGTGAAGAGGGCATGTCTTGAGCCAGTGTGAATCCCTGGGTGCATGCACAATCACTTTCCATTGGCTACATTGCAGGAAAAACCTCTGAATCTGAATCGCAGAACTGAACGATCTCTACTTTCTGGACATGGCACGAGATCTGGAACAGTGTCAGCGCTGCCAAGGCCCAGCCTCATCACTCCTGCATTATAAGGCATAAAGTACCATAAAATCTTAGCTCTTTTGTTCATTTTTTTTGGGGGGGGGGAGTTTCATTACTGGCAATAATAGCTCAAGCAGCTGGAGCAGTAGGTAAGGACATGACCTAATTCTCACAAATGTACAGAAAAGGAGGGGTAAAACCTTTCTAACTTGACTTCCATCTATTTTCTGGTACTATTTTCCATCTGTGCTACTGTACTTCTCCTTGCGGTCATGCATGCAGGTACATGAATCATAGAACTGTACAGCTGGAAGGACCCATGAGGGTCATCTAGCCCAAACCCCCTGCAATGCAGGAATATTTTGACCAACAGGGGGCTTGAACCCATGATACAAAGATTAAGATGCATGGTGACTTTGAATGCCAGTTGCTGGGAAAGGCACGTGGTCAGAGTGCTGTTGTGCTAAGGTTCTACTTATGGAATTCCTATGGACATCTGGTTGGCCAGTGTGAGAACAGGATGCTGGACTTGATGGGCCATTGATCTGATCCCGCAGGGCTGCTCTTATCTTCTTATCAGAGCACTAGGTAGGTTGAATTTGGCATGGTGTGTGTGGAGGACTTGACATGAGGCTGCCATTTGCAGCAGCAGCTTCATGTTCAGCACATGGTGCACTTCCCAACTCAAACGCTGTTAATCCTGAGGATTTAGATAAAAGCGAGGAACTCTCATATATGGTTCCATTTAGAGGCAAATAGGGAAGTGGATTTGGATGTGGGTAATGTAGGTTCAGGACCGGGTGGCGCTGTGGGTTAAACCACAGAGCCTAAGGCTTGCTGATCAGAAGGTCGGCGGTTCGAATCCCCGCGACGGGGTGAGCTCCCATTGCTCAGTCCCTGCTCCTGCCAACCTAGCAGTTCGAAAGCACGTCAAAGTGCAAGTAGACAAATAGGTACCGCTCTGGTGGGAAGGTAAACGGCGTTTCCGTGCACTGCTCTGGTTCACCAGAAGCAGCTTTGTCATGCTGGCCACATGATCCGGAAGCTGTATGCCGGTTTATTGGCTGTATGCCAATAAAGCGAGATGAGCGCTGCAACCCCAGAGTCGGTCACAACTGGACCTAATGGTCAAGGGTCCCTTTACCATTACCTTTTAATGCAGGTTCAAATCCTTGGCTATGAAGCTAATCGGGTCACTATCTCTCTCCCTAATCTTCCTCACAAGGTTGCTGTAATGTCAAGACAGCATTGTGGAGGAAGAAAAAACACAAAACATCTCATAAGCAGCCCTGCCACCTCTGTTGCCGCAATGCCTGCTGTTTTTCTAAAGAAGAAACACCTGGCAAGGTTGCTCCATATCATATTTTTTTTTATTTTTAAAACAGGCTGTCGTGCTTCCTTCGCTTTAATTAATCTCACGGAAGGTGTCCGCAATGAATTGCTGGTCTCCTGCGCAGAGCTTCAATTTACAAATAACAGGTGCCTTACAAATAAGTGCAAATTAGGAGGATTATTCATCTTTCACTTTGAGTTATAGGCAAAGGAGAAAATTCATCAATTCAGCATTCTTAAGCTGGATGGCCCCCTTCCTTCTTGTATTCTCTCGCAGTCCACATAACTTTGTGCAACGTCGCCTCTGACAGAGAATGCTTTAAATCCTAAATTAGAACCGAAACAAATGAGTAGAAACATTGCATGATGTATCTGGTGCTGGGCTAGACCACTGCAGGTGGGGGAGGCAGGATGCTGCCCCCACACCCGGCACACACGCACATTTGAACAAAACTCCTTACGCATACAAAACTTGCACGTCCAGGAAAAGGCTACCCTAGATTTGCCTTGAAGAACTCATCTTCTATATGTAGCAATGCAAGCTCCTAGTATTGTGGAGAGAGCAAGCTTGGGCTAGATGCTCTCAGTGAGCTTTCTCCTTGCAACCTTCCATATTCTCCACCTGCCAGTCCCCACTGCTTCCTAGTGAAAAGGGGGCAGAGTAGCGAACCAGAGGCAGCAGCAACTGTGGTTATTTCTTCCTGTTCACTCCCGTTGCTTGCTGGCACTCTCCCTCTGTGCCGGATGTCAGAGTGTCCTAGCAAGTAGTGACAAGAGGAACGACGTCAGGTTTGGGAGACTCTGGTCAGAATATTAAAAACACGATAAAACATCAAACATTAAAAACTTCCCCAAACAAGGGCTGCCTTCAGATGTCTTCTAAAAGTCAGATGCAGTGGTACCTTGGTTTAAAAACAGCTTAGTTTATGAACAACTTGGATTAAGAACTCTGCAAACGCGGAAGTAGGTGTTTTGGTTTGTGAACTTTGCCTTGGAAGCAGAACATGTTCCGCTTCCTGTTGAGTGTGTTCCATTTGTAGATCGAGTCCCCCGCTGCTATGGGAAAGCATGCCTTGGTTTAAGAACACTTTGGTTTAAGAACAGACTTCCATAAGTTCGTAAACCAAGGTACCACTATAGTTGTTTATTTCCTTGACATCTGATGGGAATCCACAGGATGGGCGCCACTACAGAGAAGGCCCTCTGCCTGGTCGCTGCTCCTTGACCAGTATCCAGCGATGCTGACTCCTGATGGCAGGCACTGATATTTAGAAAGTATTTAATATGGGGTCCCTGGTCTTGATCCCCTGATGGTATAGCTCATCAATAAATGTATCAAGTGGTCTCTCTTAGTTCATTTCCTCTCTTAGACTTAAAATCACCGGAAAACCCTTGATATCTCTGTAGGTTGCTCCAACAGTGCCATAATACTGTCAATGGGAGGCTGGCTTTCCTGAGGTGAAACTGACCCTTTAGGCCCAATATTTTTGTAGCGTTGGAGGCACTGAACCCACTTACCCCAATTGTTCTGAAAACCAACTTTCCACGGAATATTAGACCTTTGACGTGCACGCCAAGGCATTTATCAAAGCCAAGATGTGCTAATAGTCTTTGGCCTCAGCAATGGCATGTAAAATATTCATTCTTAAATTATCATGCAGACACAAAAGACATATTACAAAGAAGCTGGCACATATAAATCTGTATTTTAAGAGCACAGTGTGAGTACATATAATGATATATCTTTTCCTCATTTATCTTTTTAACAATGCTGCAAGGTACGTTAGACTGAGACTGACTTTCACAGGTGAAATGCTTGACTGAAAATGGATTTTATATTAAAAAATACTTCATAAAAATATTAATCAATGTTTAGTAGAATGTGTGTATGTCTAATGACGGAGGATAAATGATGTGAGAGAAACTAGAATACTTTTTACCCCCTGTCTCCAGTACCTAGGAGGCCAGTACCTAGTTTAATCAAGCCAAATTGTTTTTTCTCCGATTAAGACCCAAATGAGGAAAGACTTTCAGTGCAGAGTTACAGAAATAGATTTAAAACAAAGTCATACTTATACATAAATGTATAGTTTTGCTGCTCCCACTACTGCATATTTCCCAGGTGTGAGTAAAGGTAGGGTTGCAATATTCTGAAGATCAAAAAAGAGGACACATTTGCCAACTTTTAACTATGGATCACTATGACAACTCTCATTTTACATACCCATGAAATGAGGACATATGGCAACCCTAAATTTTGGAAACACAAACCAGGGAACCTGAAAGGAGTGCCCTTTTCATCATTCAACTGCTAAAGCTATAGAACTAAACAACAGAAGAATCAAGATGACTCAGGTCAGATACACCAAATTCCCAAGGCACATCTGAACATGTATTTAAGGAGAACAGAAGGAATCATAAAATGAGATATTTAATAAAATAAGCACAAAAGCATGCTAACTAATGACTCTCAATGACCATATATGCAATACATATCTACTACTAGGGGCTGCTCCTCCTGCTTATGTTGCTTGCCAACTTTTCATGTGAAAAGTACCCAGGGCTGTGGGTGCCATGCAGCATGTATGGCCCTGGCACCGAAATTTGTGGGTGTCTGACCCCTTCATGAGGAATTTTGTGGGTGCTCGGGCACCCAAGGACCCAGGGAGTTGGCACCTATGGAGCAGAGATGGGGCTCAAGAAACTGGACTGTGGCTGTCATGTCTAGTTTGGCCCTGTGTCTGGCATGGATCTCTTCCAGTTTCCAAAAGATCTGCAGGACAGAAGAAAAACAAAAGAGAGTTGCAACTGCTAGCCATTTAATGGATATGTCTTCCTGGGGTTAGGGCAGAAGGCATGTGATTCTGAACCAATCCCAGCCCAAGGGTCAGGAAAGAGGAGATGGGCATGCTGAATCCACAACCTTCACACCGGTGCTCTTCCTGCCAGAAAGTGCTGAACGAAGCAGCACAATCATCAAAGGTCAGAGGGGAATGACTCTCCATACGCATTCCAGAGCAATAATTGTCTCAGAAAACTGAACTTCCGGCTTCAGAAGGCGTCGGTTCAAAACGGCTTTCCACTGCAAAACACTTACAAGCAGCAGGATGGAAGAGATCAGGTCCCTGCTTTTGCTTATTTGTAAAGGCATAATTTGCAAAGTGGCTCAAAGCAGGGGAATAAACCAGTCCCTCTTCCTACATTCATACGCTGAGCAAACCTATGGGGGTGGGGTGGGGAGGCAGCACTGTGGCAGCAGACTCTGCCCACATGCCACACCATATTCACCTCTCGTTGCGTGTCTGCAGCATGTCTGTGTGTGCAGGCATCGTTCCATATAGCTGGCAACCCTGCAGATGTACAATGGAATACGCATCCCGTACGGGAGTTGGAGCCTGACACCACAGTGCTTCTCCCACCCCTATGTACAGTCATATAAAACATCAACAGAAGATGGGTGAAGATGGCTAAAGTCATGTAGGTCTGACACAGGCAATATACACACACACACACACTAAATAATAATAATAATAATAATAATAATAATAATAATAATAATAATAATAATTTATTTGTACCCCGCCCATCTGGCTGGGTTTCCCCAGCCACTCTGGGCGGCTTCCAACAAAGATGAAAAATACACTAAAATGTCACATATTAAAAACTTCCCTGAACAGGGCTGCCTTCAGATGTCTTCTGAATGTCAGGTAGTTGTTTATCGCTTTGACATCTGATGGGAGGGCGTTCCACAGGGCGGGCGCCACTACCAAGAAGGCCCTCTGCCTGGTTCCACGTAACTTGGCCTCTCGCAGTGAGGGTACCGCCCGAAGGCCCTTGTAGCTGGACCTCAGTGTCCAGGCAGAACGATAGGGGAGGAGATGCTCCTTCAGATATACTGGACCGAGGCCGTTTAGGGCTTTAAAGGTCAGCACCAACACTTTGAATTGTGCTCGGAAACGTACTGGGAGCCAATGGAGGTCTTTCAAGAGCGGTGTTATATGGTCTCGGCGGCCACTCCCAGTCACCAGTCTAGCTGCCGCGTTCTGGATTAGTTGTAGTTTCCGGGTCACCTTCAAAGGTAGCCCCACGTAGAGCACATTGCAGTAGTCCAAGCGGGAGATAACCAGAACATGCACCACTCTGGCGAGACAGTCTGCAGGCAGATAGTCTGCAGGCCTCCATGGACAGCTGTGAGTCCAAAATGACTCCCAGGCTGCGCACCTGGTCCTTCAGGGGCACTGTTACCCCATTCAGGACCAGGGAATCCTCCACACCTGCCCGCCTCCTGTCCCCCAAAAACAGTACTTCTGTCTTGTCAGGATTCAACCTCAATCTGTTAGCTGCCATCCATCCTCCAACCGCCTCCAGACACTCACAGAGGACCTTCACCGCCTTCACTGGTTCTGATTTAAAAGAGAGGTAGAGCTGGGTATCATCCGCATACTGATGAACACCCAGCCCAAACCTCCTGATGATCTCTCCCAGTGGCTGCATGTAAATGTTGAAAAGCATGGGGGAGAGGACAGAACCCTGAGGCACCCCACAAGTGAGAGCCCAGGGGTCTGAACACTCATCCCCCCACCACCACTTTCTGAACACGGCCCAGGAGGAAGGAGCAGAACCACTGTAGGACAGTGCCCCCAGCTCCCAGCCCCTCAAGACGGTCCAGAAAGATGTTATGGTCGATGATATCAAACGCCGCTGAGAGATCCAGCAGAACCAGGAAACAGCTCTCACCTTTGTCCCTAGCCCGCCGGAGATCATCAACCAGTGCGACCAAGGCAGTTTCCGTCCCATGATGAGGCCTGAATCCCGACTGGAAGGGATCCAAATGGTCCGCTTCTTCCAGGCGTGCCTGGAGTTGTTCAGCAACCACTTGCTCAATCACCTTGCCCAAGAATGGAAGGTTTGAGACTGGGCGATAATTGGCCATCGTGGCCGCATCTAAAGATGGTTTTTTAAGTAGCGGTTTAATAACCGCCTCTTTCAGCGGGTCTGGGAAGGCTCCCTCACGGAGGGAAGCATTCACCACCCCACAAAGCCCATCGCCCAGTCCTTCCCGGCTAGCTTTTATAAGCCAGGATGGGCAAGGATCCAGGAGACAGGTTGGCTTCACTCGTCCAAGCAGCCTGTCCACATCCTTGGAGGTAACAGATTGGAATTGATCCCACACAACTTGACTAGACAGGACTCTAGCACTCTCCTGCCCTGGCCCTGCTCCCACGGTGGAGTCTACTTCTTCCCGAAACTGCGCGATTTTATCTGCAAAAAACTTTGCGAAATCATTGCAGGAGATCATGTGGCCCGTACTGGGCCCCGATGTCGCAGGTGGTTCCGCTAAATTGTGAATCACCTGAAAAAGTCTCCTGCTGCTGTTTTCTGCAGATGCAATAGAGGCGGTGAAGAAAGTCTTCTTCGCTGTCGCTATCGCCACTTGGTAGGCTCGACGTTGAGCTCTAACCTGTGTCCGGTCAGATTCGGAATGAGTTATCCACCACCGGCGCTCTAGCCGTCTCAACGATTGTTTCATTGCCCTCAGATCCGTAGAAAACCACGGGGCTGCCATGCAATCAGAGAGGGCGCTTCAGAGCCAAACAGTCAATAGCCCTGGTTAACTCCACATTCCAGCGGGCCGCCAGGAGATCGGCTGAAAGGCCATCAACATGGGATAAAGCATCCCCTACCACTCTCTGGAAACCATTTGGATCCATTAAGTGGCGGAGGCGGACCATCCGAATCGGTCCCACTTCCCTGCAGCGGGGATGGGTCGCAGAGAAGTCCAGTTGCACCAGGAAGTGATCTGACCATGGCACTTCTTTCGTTTCGCTTTTACTTAGTGTCAGATCACCAACATCCATAGAGGTAAACACCAGGTCCAAGGCATGTCCGTGGCTATGGGTTGGGCCAGACTTATTCAGGGACAGCCCCATGGAGGCCATGCTTTCCACGAAGTCCCGAGCAGCCCCTTGTAAGGTTGTGTTGGCATGGATGTTAAAATCCCCTAGGACAACCAAGCTAGGTGTCTCCAGGAGAACATCCGCCACAACCTGAAGCAGCTCGGGCAGGGAATCCTTGGTGCAGCGGGGAGGTCGGTACACCAAAAGGAATCCTGTACTGCCCCTATTGCCCAACTTCCAGAACATGCACTCGGAAAACTGGGTCTTCCCAATAGGACGCCTGGTGCAAACTAATGACTTCCTAAAAATCACTGCAACCCCCCCTCCCTGCCCACATGACCTGGGTTGCTGTGTGTAAGAGAAACCTGGTGGACAAGCAGCGGCAAGGACAGGCCCATCTGCTTCATCCAACCAAGTCTCTGTTACACATGCCAGGTCAAGTCCTCCATCCATGATCAAGTCATGGATGGCAGTGGTCTTATGAATCATTAACCTGGCATTGCACAGCAGCACCTTCAGGTCATGTGGGTATCCCTTGCTGATTCTAGTATCCATCTGGTCAGGACCAGACCCGGAGGCAGGGATAGTCCTCAGACAACGACTAAACCTGCCTCCTCTGTAATGACATGGTCTGGTCTTAGCGTAACTCCTCCTCCTACCCGTGATCACTGAAATCGGTTGTCCCAGTGCATCCCCCCCTGTGGAACATGCCCCAGCCATTTTGTTGGCTGGGACCTACTCCCCGGCAGCCCTGACCCCTCCCCTTAAGAACAAAATAACACCTAAAAAAAACCACAATAAAAAACAATAAAACAATACAAACAAAAAACAGTAAAAATTACAAAAACATAAAATCAAACAAATTCCCAGGCCCAATAAACATCCACCCCCCACATACAAAAAATTCAAAAGAAAATTTTAAAACATTTTAAAAGCACTCTGCACCCCTCCAGCAGTAACAGCAACTGTCCTAGTGAGGCCCGTCAGGCCCTGCCCTGGGCCAGGTGGTAAGTGGCAGGAAGGAGCAGGGCCCCCAGACACTCACACAGGAGAGTCCTCCTGGGCAGCAGAGCACAGCCCATATAAAAAATGTCCAGTAGCACACGAAAGCTTATACCAAGAACAAACATAGTTGGTCTCTGAGGTGCTACTGTATAATATTTTTATTTTTATATATATTTTGATGGCTAAAGTGTAAGTCAGTGATGGATAACCTGCAGTCCCCCCCCCCCCCGTTGGACTTCAGATCCCAGCAGCCCCAGTCAACAGGGCCAATGATCAGGGATGATGGGAGTTGAAGTCCAGCAACATCTGAAGAGCCACAGGTTCCCATTCCTGCTGTGAGTGAAGTGCATTTGTTTGGACACTTTTGGAAAAAGCTTTCAGAATCTTCTGTTTGACCAGCTGTCTAGCTCAGTGGAACAAAAGCGCACTAGTGAGACTTCTTTCAAAGTCTCTGGGATGGTTTTCAGCTCTTGCAGTGATAACCCATCCTTATTTTTAAGATCTTCCCCTCCTGTACATTTCAAATGTGGACTGAGTTTAAGGGTGAATAAATGAGTGAGGGCAGCCGCTTCCTTATTGCTGAAGTAAAATGCTAGCGCTTTTGAAAGAGATGTAGCCAGGGCAGGCCGAGCTCATCGCCATAGGCAAATCAGTGCTGCCACCCCTATATTCCCTTCAACTGTGTTTATATCATCAGCATAATGGTGTTCAGCTTCCATGTCAGGCACACTTTTGCTGTCTTCTGATAAGAAATATATATTTCTGGTATTCAGTCACTCCTTTAGGCTCCGTCATAGGGTGGCATTGTGGGAAGCAGTGGAAGCAGTTTGGTGGCAGGGATGTCACACATTCATCTAACATTTTCCCCCTTTGCCATGCTTCCATTCCTCCATCTGTGGTACCCTTGTCTGCTGAAGTGCCAGATAAAACTGCCCCCCCTTGTTGTTTTCTCATCTCTATTAGTGTGTGTGTGTTTTGGCAATGACTCACTTCCTTCTTTGTTGTTTTTCATTCTTTGGTGAATTTTAAAATAGACCTCACATCCAAATGTCTGGCAGATTACCTACCACCCAACATGCTTTTGTTTTGTTTCTGTTGCAACCGGTGAAGAGGTTAAGTAACTCCCCGGCCAGGACTTAAAAGCTGGAACCAGGATGCAGAGAGCATTCTCCCCACCTGGACTTCCAGGTTTCTGAAGCTGAGCCAGGCTAGCTTCCGTTTATTGTTGGCTTTGTTTTAGTTTGTTGTGGAGGCTGCTCCCAGATGTTTAGATTCTTAAACATAGTATCTGGAAGTCCTGGAAAATTCAGACAAGACACTTCCCTTCCCTTCCATAGCATACACGCAACCTATATATCAAGGAAAACGCAAGGAAAATCCTCACAGCTAACAGGGAGCAAGACTCAACTTCCAATCCCATAATTAGGTTTCAAACTAAATAGATTTAGCTCATTAACATGGGAGACCTAGTTGAATTTAGGCTCTGGAGCTGAAAGAAAAATTAGGGCATGGCCTGAGTGTATGTAGCAATAGCACGATGTCTTCCTTTTAGCAGGAGAGACTGCTTTGGGAGCAAACTACAGTGGTACCTCGAGTTACATACGCTTCAGGTTACAGATTCCACTAACCCAGAAATAGTACCTCAGGTTAAGAACTTTGCTTCAGGATGAGAACAGAAATCGTGCAGCAGTAGCGGGAGGCCCGATTAGCTAAAGTGGTGCTTCAGGTTAAGAACAGTTTCAGGTTAAGAACAGACTTCCGGAACGAATTAAGTACTTAACCTGAGGTACCACTGTATTGGAAGCAGAGAAGCAGCAATGGGAGGGTATATGTTGAAACCATCCAGGTTACCAGGGGCAGTCCTTATTTTCTACCTGTCCCAGATTAACAGTGGTGTAGCCGGAGAGTCACAGGGGCAGTTGCCCTGGGCACAAAATTTCAGCACCCGGTGCTATCTCAGCACAGCTGTGCTCTTGTGTCGCTGGGCTCTGTTGAGGACAGCTTCTCCATGCAAACCAGAAAGTAACCTCTCCAGACAACCTCTTATTTTCTTATCTCTGCAGCTGCAATCTCCTGGGTGACATGGATGCCTTTAGGCAGTTGAATGTGCATGGGCACTCTGTCCGTTTCCCACCCATCCCACCCCACCCCCTCTGCACAGCAACCCACGCTACGCCACTGCAGGTTTAAAAGAAACTTAAAATAAGGTCTTTGATCTCTTAAGGTAACACTGCACTACTCCCAGAGTAACTGGCGCATTATACTCTATCACACTATACCTTGGGGAGAAACACACATCTAGTGTGCTTGACCCTAAGGGGCATCTCACACTAACAGCCTAGCTCTTTGTTTACTTGGAAGTTACACTGATTTCAGTGGGGCATTTGCTGGTAAGTTTCTTGCAGAAAAATCCTACCCCTGTCTACCTGGGAGTAAGCACCTCTGAACTCATTGAGCTTTACATTTGACTTACAGGATCAGGTCCCAAGAGCAAAAGGTGGATGGCTGATTTATTCATCTTGATTTACAATCTGTTAGTGCAAAGGTTGTCTTTTGGCTCCATTAATGCTGCCTAGAGGCTCCGCTGTATTTTTTTATCAGGCAAATAAATCAAATCAGCCTTTCCAGATAACGCTTGTCTTCTGTTGTTCTGGAGGTAACTGAGAAATACTCCAGTTTGTTTCTATCTGATGTGAGCCAATCCCTGTTCGGTCCCTATTGGTTTAAACTGACCCTCCTGCTCCCCTGGATTTGTAAAGTATACCGTATTTTTCCCTCTATAACACGCAGATTTTTTCTCCTAAAAAGTAAGGGGAAATGTCTGTGCGTGTTATAGAGCGAATGTGTGGTCCCTGGAGCCGTTTGTCCCAAGTGCATGGCAAAAATCAGGCAAAAATCATATTGCGCCGTCACGGAGGAGAGGAGGCTGCTGCTTTCCTGCATTCTGCCTCAGGGTCTTACTGCCCACCCTGTTCTGTTTTGGTTGCTGTTTGCTCAGACGGAACAAAGAGCAGTGAAATCCCCTCCGCTCCAGGCAACCCCTCCCCTCCAGGCAAGTAGAGAGGAAAGCAGAGCGTCCCTGCTCCGGTGCTGCTGCTGCTGCTGCTGCTGCTGCGTCTGGGGACTCGGCAGGCAGTGGAAAACATGCAGATGAGAGAGGGGGGGGGCTGGCTTGAGTGGGTGGGTGGACTTTTGCCTTCCTTCCTCCCCCCTTTAAACCCCTCTCCTGCATTCTTAGCCAGCTGCTTCTCCACACACCCCTCTCGTGCTCCTTGTCCCTTCTATATTTTTCCTTCCCTCCCCACTTAAAACGTGGTTACAAAGCACAGATCCACATGGATCCTCAGGATCTTTGCATTGGGTCACCCCAAATTCACCATCAGATCACATAGCAATGATCTGATGCAAAAACAGGGCTGCAATGGTGCAAAAACGTGGTTACAAAGCATGGATCCACATGGATCCTCAGGATCTTTGCATTGGGTCACCTCAAATTCACCATCAGATCACATAGCATGTCCATGGCTACAGCCTGCCCCCCAAAAATCACGTACCCACTGTTGCCTGGGGCTGCAATGGTGCAAAAACGTGGTTACAAAGCATGGATCCACATGGATCCTCAGGATCTTTGCATTGGGTCAGCCCAAATTCACCATCAGAGCACATAGCATGTACATGGCTACAGCCTGCCCCCCCCAAAATCACGCACCCACTGTTGCCTGGGGCTACAATGGTGCAAAAATGTGGTTACAAAGCATGGATCTACATGGATCCTCAGGATCTTTGCATTGGGTCACCCCAAATTCACCATCAGATCGCATAGCATGTCCATGACTACAGCCTGCCCCCCCCAAAATCACGCACCCACTGTTGCCTGGGGCTGCAATGATGCAAAAACGTGGTTACAAAGCATGGATCCACATGGATCCTCAGGATCTTTGCATTGGGTCAGCCCAAATTCACCATCAGAGCACATAGCATGTACATGGCTACAGCCTGCCCCCCCCCAAAAATCACGCACCCACTGTTGCCTGGGGCTACAATGGTGCAAAAACGTGGTTACAAGGCATGGATCCACAGGGATTCTCAGGATTTTTGCATTGGGTCACCCCAAATTCACCATCAGATCACATGTCTGTGGCCACAGCATGAAGCACAAAAATGATACATCCACTGTTTCATTCAGAATGTTTTTTCCCTTGTTTTCCTCCTCTAAAAACGATGTGCGTGTTATGGTCAGGTGCGTGTTATAGAGCGAAAAATACGGTATAAAGTCAGGACTCAATACTCTATGGTTTCTATTCCCCCCCCCCCCAAAAAAAAAAAATGTAATGAGAGGTGTGGTAAATTATATGGTTTCATTTAATTGTTGCTATTTTTATACCACAGGTTAGAGCAGAAGAGGGCAAGGAGTAAATGAATACCAGAAATTCATAATAATGTTCTTGTCATCGCTCCTTGCCTGTGTAAAATGAGAGAAGTGTAAACGGGAATACTGACATCACAGATCAAAACACCTTTGATTTAAGAGAAATTGAGGCTTTTTAAAATTTCACTCATGCACCAAAAACCATGGTACATACACTTGTCCTCACCACCACTTCCCAAATTCTGCTGCTGCAAACCTCCTTGGTTTCATGCTTGCCATCTTTCTGTTTTGAAGAAGCTGTGCTCTCCCTGGGAAGAGTGAATCTGACACTGATTTATTAGTGTCCGGCACGTCTATCTGACACCTCCTCGCAAGAAGCCTATGGATGCCCTTACTTGGATTTAAACCTCACAACACAATGGATTTTCACCAAGCCATAAAAGTCAAGACTCAACCGCCGCCGCCGCCCCCACTTGCACCATTCTTAAATTCTTTAAAGCAGCAAAAGGAGAAACAGAAGGTATATTTTGGATGTGCCAAAAAAGGGGAGATGGAAATCAAAGCAACATTTAAAAATGGTATTTCTCTCGGGTATTTTTTTAAATTCGATTTCCTCCACCCCCAATGAAATTTAGCCTGCTGCTCATAGCACCTGCTGGATTCTGCATGCTAAATTTCATGCAGTTGGGACAAATCTTTTTGATCTAATAATGGATAGAGTTTTCAACTGTCATAAAGTCAGGGCACTGATGGAAACAGCCACTTTGACCTTGCAGCCCCCCCCCCCCCCATAGAAGCAGAATAGCACAGATCTGCACATTACAGTAATGCAGGGTGGGAATCCATTTGCAGAGGAAAATTAGTGGGTGAATGGGGAGATATTTAACCCTTCTCCCACTAACCAACTACCACATACATTCACTTCCCATTAAAATTTTACCCCACCCCCCACCATGTTAGGGAAAGCATGATGGGTGACGGGGACATTAAACTCACTCTCCCCGGAAACATCATCTGGGAAACGCATGTTCGGCAAACATGCTTAATCATGTAATGTGTAGTTCTACCAATAGAGAATGGAGCTAGTGAAATACCCCTGAGCATTCAGAAATGCATCTGGATAATGCATAGAATCTGATAGTTCATCCTAATATCAATCAATTAGTATTCAAAAATCGCATAATACTTTTTCTCCACAAACCACAATGTGTATGAAGGGCTGTTTGTTCGGGGGTTTTTACCCCCAATGAATGAACTTTGGTCACTATTCTTTTCTTTTTTCCATTTTTTAAAATTAATTTTCCAATAATTTTTTCAAACAAACAAACAAATACACAAACAAACATAAATCTCAGACTATTTAAACCAATATTAGTAACATTGTTAAGTGACTTCCCCATATCCCCTTGGTTGAATTTCAATGTATATCATTTTATCAGTTTTCCAAAACCAATGTTCTTGTAAAATTAACTTAATCACTTAACATCTTTCTTTCTTCCAAATTTGGCATTAAACATACTAATTAATCACACCACATATTTAAATCCTAAGTCTGATATTTGCACGCTTTCCAATTAAGTTAACTTAACATATTTAACTAAATAGTCTTTAAATTTCGTCCATTCCTCCTGGTAATCCTCCTCCTTCTGGTCACAGACTCTTCCCGCCAGGTCGGCTAGCTCCGAAAAATCCATCATCTTCATTTGCCAATCTTCCACTGTTAGGATTTCTTGTGTTTTCCAATTCTTCACTAACAAAATTCTTGCTGCAGTTGTGGCATACAAAAATATCTTAACATCTTTTTTGGCCAATTCCAAACCTGCTATTCCAAGAAGAAAGGCCACTGGTTTCTTAATACATGTATATTTCAACATTTTTTTCAATTCATTATAAATCTTCTCCCACAAGTCTTTCACCTTGGGGCAAGTCCACCACATATGATAGAAGGTACCTTCTTTTTCTTTACATTTCCAACATCAATTATCACAATTGTAGTATATCTTTGCTAGTTTTACAGGAGTTAAATACTATCTATACATCATTTTCATTATATTTTCCTTTAACACCGTACATGCAGTAAACTTAACCCCTTTCTTCCACAGTCTTTCCCAGTCTTCAAACATTATATTATGTCCCACATCTCTTGCCCAATCTATCATCACTGATTTAACTTGTTCATCCTTTGTATGCCACTCCAATAATAAATTGTACTTTTTAGTCAAGTTTTTAACTTTAGAATCCAAAAACTCCATTTCCAACTTAGATTTTTCTGAAGCAAAACCATTTTTCTAATCTAATTTCTACAGTTCATTAATCTAGTGATAATGGAATCAATTTATCTTATCTTTAATTTGATCAAATGGTTTTAATTTAAAACCTTCTTTATCCTCCAATAAAAATGAATCTCAACCACTTGATATCCACATTTAGCTTTTTCTGGGCCTTCACCTCCATTGGAGAGAGCCATATTTAGCTTTTTCTGGGCCCTCACCTCCATTGGAGAGAGCCATATTTAGCTTTTTCTGGGCCTTCACCTCCATTGGAGAGAGCCATATTTAGCTTTTTCTGGGCCCTCACCTCCATTGGAGAGAGCCATCTGGGTGTCTCCCTTTCTAAGAGATCTTTATATTTTATCCATACATTGTACAGAGATTTCCTAATTACATGGTTTTTAAAAGCCTTATGGGCCTTTACTTTATCCTACCATAAATATGCATGCCATCCAAACACATTATCAAATCCCTCCAAATCTAACTTTGGGCACTATTCTTGAAGCACATGCCCCTATTTCCTTGATCAAATCAACACAAAGCCTGATCAGACAGTTGCATTCTAGTTTCCAGCTACTACTGAACTCACTTTCCTGTACAAAACCATCTTAAGCTGATTAGATGCCACATAAATCAGTATTTTTTTCTGAACTTTTTTGCAGTTCCATTTTCTGTCTGCTCTTCTGCCACCGACCCCAGTCTATTCACACAGATAAGTTACACACAGTCACAGATCTTAAGATGGAGGAGTGCATCACTTAAGAACACACACACCAGTTTTTAACATTCCAGCAAATGCCTTTCTTTTTTTTACCCCTGTGGCTGACACTCCATTAATAATGTTGTACTTGATAAACCATGTATCTTTTTGAAATGTTGAAGGATGCTTGCTAAGAACCTGTTTGTTCACACAGGCATTGAAAACAAGCTTTGTTGTAATCATCCAGCTTACTGTGGATGTCAATATATTTACTGTATTATAATGTATTGATTTTATTCAGAATGTATTTATATCACTGTGAACCAATAGAGAACTTGAAATAAAAAGGTGGCACAGAAATGTTTTAATTAAACAAATAATAAGGGAACTTGAGGTGACTTACAGCCTAGTATTAAAGTCCATCTATTCCATTCCCTGTTACAGTAACAAGTCAGAAGAAAAATAGTCTAATTGATTAATCAACGAAAGCTTTAATTTGTTAAATCTGACACTTCATCTGATAAAACATTGCAACATGTTGTTGTTGTTGCCTATCACAGCAGTAGCATAAACACTGGTGCAGCCATTTCTTACTGCTTTTTCGAATATGAGTCTTAAGATGCACTGCTATTAGAAAATAAATCAGAATACACCTTCACTCATTGAGGATACAGTCTTAAAGCAGAAATTCTGAACCGTATATTAACCGACCTGAAGATTGCCGCTGGTGGATTTTAACAAGTGGAGCAGCTGCAAAAGTAAGGCCAAGCAAACTAGATTCTGTTGCTCCATTTTTCTTATTCTCATAGGAAGTCCCATGGCTCTGAGTCATATCCTAACTCTAAAAGGACTGGGTGTTATCAGCCATCAACCTTGACATTTTGCCAAGTAATTTGCCTGCCTGCTGAACTCTAGCAAGAACCAGGGCACTGTTCCTTGTGTGGATAAATGATATGAACTGTACAACATAAATGTGATAAAGGGTCTTCTTGGTTCTTCTTTCTTCATTCTTTTTCTTTTTCCTATATAACCGTGTTTTGTATTTTCTTATAAATGAGTTTGATACAATGACAGTATTTCAAATAGTAATCTGAAATGCAAAAAAAAAAAAAAAAAAAGACTGCAAGCCTATTTACTTGGAAGTAAGTCCCGTTAATAACACTGGAATTTGCTTCGCAGGAAACAGGGTTAGGGATGAGCCATATGTATGGCTCAGGTTACAGTACAATGCTTACTTGGAAGTACCGGTATGTTATGCTTAAATCAGTGGGGCTTTCTCTTGAGTAAGCTGATTGGGTTGGAATGACAATTTGTGAGCATAATGATCAGCACCTCTGCATTCAGATTGGTGGTCTACTTCCTTAAGAAAACATGTAGTATGATTAGCAACACTCCCTTTTGAAAGAAATCCTGATTTTTCTGGATTCAGTAGAGATCATGGGATTTCCATAATGAGTTTTGCTTGGGCAAACATCTGTATTTTGGGTGCTTGTACTCTGAATTCTCTCTCTCTCTCTTTTTCCATTCTTTCAGTAACCAGCTATCTCTGGATATGAACTTTATGGGAAGGGCAGGGAAATGGGGGACTCTACCAGTTCTGAAGCAGTTGCACTGACTGCCTATATGCGACTGAACCAAGTTCAAAGTGCTCATTATTGACACGAAGTCTTATATGGCTTACAGTCCTAAACACACAGAGTGTCTTCTCCTACTGGCACTTGCCTGGACATTAGGATCTCTTGCCACATCTGCCAGTAATTTGTTATGTGGCAACCCAAAAGAAGGCATGCTCAGGACATACAAATACTCTATCAAACTCACTGCACCCCAAAATATGACATCAACTACGGTACTTATTTACCTAGGCCTTTGGCTGACTTTGTCTCTGCTGTACTTGGACTAGTTATTACTGTTTGTATTATTTATTTTATGGCATGGGGTTTTGTTTATTGATCTTTGAATGAAGGAGCTTGTATATGCCTCAAATGGCCTTAATATTTTATTGATTTGCTTTGGAAGGCATTTATTGTCTGAGAAGTGATCTTAAGTTTACCAAATAAACAAACAAGGGCATACTGGAGGCACCGTTGCTCTGTACATCAATGAGGACACAGAGTCAAACATGATAGAAATCTCAAACATGACACACTTCTCCAGAGAGTTACTGTAAGTGGCAATACCAGGCCATTAAAGCTATTCATTATTAGGAGTGTCACTCTTCTTCTTTGGCGATCACTTGTAGCTGAGTAAGATTGTATTCCATAAACACGGTTTTAACAATGACTCCGTAAGTGACTGTGGAGGCCAATTCTGGATCCACATGTCCTTCCACAGTGGGGACATAGGTTTCCGGGCAGGAGTTGATCACACTGACGGTTTGCCAAGCTTGCCTTCCTCTTAGCATGTTTCTCCCTTGTGTCCTGAGTTCGAGTGTCTTCAAAGCCCATGACACCTTTGGTAAAAGCTGTTCTCCAACTGGAGCGCTCACAGGCAGGTGTTTCCCAATTGTTGGTGTTTATACTACATTTTTTTAAAAATTGCCTTGAGACAGTCTTTAAACCTCTTTTGTTGACCACCAGCATTTTAAAGTTTGGAATAGAGTAGTTGCTTTGGAAGATGATAATCAGGCATCCGCACAACATGACCAGTCCAACATAGTTGATGTTGAAGCATCACTGCTTCAACACTGGTGATCTTTACTTCTTCCAGTACACTATAATACTATAAACACACAAGACGTAACCAGCTGTACTTTTGAATAAATAAGATATACTATTCATTGTTTCAATTTGTAGATTTCAACAGAAGTCTCATGAAGTTCAACAAAAAAAGCAGAAGACCCAGTGGATCACTGGCATTAGTTTGCCTGTCTTCCCAAGTGATGTGTAAAAATCTTCGGAGACACCGTTGATGGAATCTTTCAAGGAGTTGGAGATGGCTATTGTCCCCAGCCCCTGAATAAAAAGCCCAGGATGATTCTGAAATGAAGAATGAAATGAAGGAAGCACCCAAAGGACAATGTGCTGCAATCACAAGATATTTCGATTAACCCCATATTGACTGGGCAAATGGCAAGTACCAGGCACATCCTAAATGTCTGTGTCTTAGAACAGTTGGGCTTGGAGCCAATGACAGGGGAGGTGACCTTGAAGTGAATCTTAAGTGGCACCCAGGACTTGGTGCAACATCTAAATACCATTGAAAGAAATGGAAACAGGGATCATGGTACTACCACTTCTGCCACATCCCTTTCTTGCCTCTGAACCATGTTTGCTGTTTTGCTTCAGGCATAGCCAGGGCTCCTCAGCACAGAGGTAAGAAGAGTTTGGATTTGATATCCCGCTTTATCACTACCCTAAGGAGTCTCAAAGCGGCTAGCATTTTCCTTTCCCTTCCTCCCCCACAACAAACACTCTGTAAGGTGAGTGGGGCTGAGAGACTTCAGAGAAGTGTGACTGGCCCAAGGTCACCCAGCAGCTGCATGTGGAAGAGCGCGGAATCGAACCCGGTTCACCAGATTATGAGTCCACTGCTCTTAAACACTACACCACACTGACTCTCATAAGGTAGATGAGGCTGAGGAAAAAATGAGGTGCCTGTGACCACTCAGTTATCTTCCTGCCTCAGCAATGATTTGAACTTAGAACTCCCATGCCCTTCTTTGACTTTGCTCATGGCACTTTCTTGGGTCTGAAATTTAAGTTCAAGTCATGATCATCCTGCGTCTGGAGCTCTAATTTTCCAATCCATTGTCTTAACCATTCAGCCATGAATTCCGCACAAACATGTTTATTCATTCCTGTATTTTAAAATCTATTTCCCCACTAAACATGTCTCCATCTAGCCCTCAGGGCAGCTAATATAATAAAGCAACAGTAAAAGCAGTCTTAAAAACAATATCAGTTTACAATACCAATAAACATCATATCATATAAACTACAAATTGGCTGTGACAGAGCAAGGTATTTTCTTAAATAAAAATTTTAAAAAACCCCACTGTCCGGCAAATTCCAGGAAACACATGCCAACTCATTTATCAACAAGGCCTCATCCTCCAGTCTACCTCTGTAAAAGACCTGCTGAATATATGAAGCTCTTCACCAACTTTCTTTAAACAAAAGAACTCCAAGGAAGTCACCACCTCAATCTGATCTAGAAGAATCACATTTGGAGGGAAATTCTACAGTACAGGTGCTAGATAGGCAAGGTGTTGCTCCGTTTCATCAGTGCAGCTTCTGAAAAGAATGGAACAAGTACTTCCAATGGAAGTAGGCCATGCCCAGTCAGAATCCAACGTCAAGCAGAGACCCCACAGGACCTTAGACAGCCCCAAGGTAAAGCAAATTCAAAAGAAGCTGTTCCTGCAGAGAGCTACTGCCAATTTATTCTACCTGGTCAGGCCCAACACGTGGTAGGCTCCGATTCCTTGCAAGACTGAGAAGGTAGAGTTCCCTGGAGGACCTCTGAGTCAGATGGTGGTGGCAGGAGGTGTGCCCTCTGGCCAGGAGGGCATGGGTGGGAAGGTGAAAATGGGGGTGCAAAGCAGGGCTGGAGAATAGAAGAGAGACGTGGCTTCAGAAATGGGGGTGGGAAGGTGAAAAGCAAGCTCAGGAGGAAATCAAGCTCTGTAGGGTTAATGTGAGCAAACAGCAGGGGGTTGGTGAGTGGGAGTGCAACCCCTAGTTAAATAATATTTAGTATTTTAGGACACTTCTTCCTAACATCTTAAAATTCCTCATATTTATAATCTTAGTTGCAACAATCATGTAAAGTAGGCCTTGGGAGGTTGCAGCTGAGGAATACTGCATTTGCCTAAAGCCAGTCAGTGAGAGAGGCTGAGGAGAGATTTGAATCTGACTAACAAGAATAGACTCAATTCCATGATTCCTGAGCATCTTCTTTCCCCCTTCCTTATCATGCCAATCAGGGAATAGTGACTATTATTCAGTCTTATCTGGATTCACTTTTATTATAAGAATTCTAAGGTCTCAAATATAGAATAAATATTAATAAATGCTAACATATCTAAATATATAAACCATGTGGCTGAAATAGTACTGGAGAGCAATCCTGAAGCCATTTTGATGCTCCCAATGACCTCAAATATTCCTCTGCAGTAAGGGAGGCAAATGGGGAAAGCTTTCCCAATTGTCTTTTCACTTACAAATTCTGTCTTAAGGGCATATTTCTGTATGAATAGGGTGAGCCTTTGACCTGGATTCAGGAATTAAAGTATTAGCCCAGGTAATGAAATCAGCAACCATTATCAGGTATCCTGGCAGACAGGATTTCTGCTGTAGACCGCCTCCTGTGATGTATGTATGATGATTTTGGGGTGGTCTTTGGCTAAGGGGGTTGGGCAATGTTTTAAAGGTTCCTGCACACTTGGAAGGAGGAGAAGGAACTCTGTTGGAACAGAAAAATAAATATCTGCCTTGCTTTCCACTGGATCCTGTCTCCACCCATTCTTCTCTGACTGATCATGGACTTAGGGGGCTCAGAGTCCCATGGGGAGTTGGCCAGCAAAAGCCAAACTCCAATTTTTACATCACCTTCAATCTGCTTTCCTCTACATAATGCTATCATGGCCGGATGATGATGATGATGATGAAAGTCAAGATGGATGTCAGAACAAACAGCTGGCGGCCACTAAAAATGATAGGTGTGCATCTAGCTCCTCTCTTCCCCTTTGTAACATCTAACAGAACCAGGGGCGCCGACTTATAAAAAATATTGGGGGGGTGGGGGCCCATACCGACTTATAAAAAATATTGGGGGGGCCCAAGACCTCCAAACTGCTGCTGCTGGGGGAACGAAAGGGGCGAGCCCCGGGCTGCCCCGACCTTAAGTGAACCTGTGAGGGCCCGCCCTTTGCGGCAGCCGATTGGCTGCCGCCGTGGGCGGTGAATATTAATGAGCTAGGGGGAATCCCCGCTTCTCGCGGGGCTGACGCCAGCCCCGCGAGATTGTTGATGGGTCGAGAGCCCGCAACCCCACCCCCTCTCTAGATCGGGAGTGGCTTTGTTTTAACTCATTACTGAATGTATTTTAAAAGGTAACTATCGTCAAACAAGGAAAATAAAAAATACCAACATAATTTTGTGATTTTACAAAGCATAATATAACTAATAATTTTCTTAAATTATTGGGGGGGCAGAGCCCCCCAAACGAATTTTTGAGGGGGCTCGGGCCCCCTCAGGCCCCATGGAGAGCCAGTGTGGTGTAGTGGTTAAGAGCGGTAGTCACGTAATCTGGGTAACCGGGTTCGCGTCTCCGCTCCTCCACATGCAGCTGCTGGGTGACCTTGGGCCAGTCACACTTCTCTGAAGTCTCTCAGCCCCACTCACCTCACAGAGTGTTTGTTGTGGGGGAGGAAGGGAAAAGGAGATTGTTAGCCGCTTTGAGACTCCTGAAGGGGAGTGAAAGGCGGGATATCAAATCCAAACTCTTCTTCTTCTTCTTCATGGAGTCGGCGCCTATGAACAGAACCTATTTTATGTTTTGACATCATGATAACTTCCCCATGACATGGAGCGTGAGCAGAGAAACTTTGTGACATCTCAACCACAAAAGGTGAGTTCTCCTAGATGTTACAGAGAGGAGCCCTTTTCAATTGAAGCCATGCATATTTAGTCTGGCCATGAGGCAGAGAATTTGAATGAGGCAGCTCTTTAGAATTCTGTGCAAAAACCCAAGAGGCCTCTGTCAATACAAGCATTTCCATTGCCATGGTTTTATGAAGTGGTTGTAAGGATCTTTCAGCAGACAGAGCAATAAACATCCAAGCGTTTCTGAAGTGGCTGTGTGCCAAGATCAAGCGTATCTTGTGCTCCATTATTCACTGCTGCTGCAAGTGGCAAAAAGAAAACACATGACCTATCTTCTGAAAGGTGCCTGCCTGCCTGCCCTTTCAGATTTGATCCTGGTGAAAGCAAAAGCAAAACACTGATGCCTCATACCTGAACTTGCCACTTAATTAACAGCAACTGACAACCATTTGTTCTAATAAACAGTGCTAATGGCTGGCCCAGTGTTGCAGCTGTTTTGATTATCAGTGGGGGGGGGGGAGTAAGCCCAGAGCATGAAACAACACATTAAGCTGGAAGTAAACAGGTTGTTTTCTTGGAAACTTAGAGTCACTCAAAATATTGTGTTTTGTGAAGTGAATGTGCTCGGCTACAGTAGAGCATTTTCCAGGTGCTCAGGAAGGGTAGTGACTAAAAGGCTCCAAAAAAATGACTTCGTAATATCCTGTCCCAGATCTAAAAGTGCTCGCCTCAGTTGGTCACTTGAGACATGGCTGTGTTAAAAAACAAAACCTCCCTAAACTGACAAGTTCCATATCACATCTAAAACTAGGTCACAGGTGGTTGCAAAAGTAGGGTTATCACAACAGAGATCCATGGTTGGGAATATGCCTGAGTGGTTGCATATGCTGGAAAATATTATTTTATATCATCATCATCATCATCATCATCATCATCATCACTACTCACCCTTCACCTGCAGGTCCCAGGGTGGGTTATAACAGTTCAAAATTCATAATTCATAATTAAAATCAGTTAAAATGGATTTCAGTCACTAGGTGCAGTTACCCAGTTGCAAGAAACCGTCCCTGAAAGGTAAGGGCCTGTTGTCGTTTACACAGCCAGCTTCCCTTTTAAACTGAGTCTGCATACGCACTGTACAGTACTTTTGAAGCACATTCTTTTATGTTACAACAAGAGTTTTCTTTCTGGGAACACAAACACATGTTTTATAACTGTGCTGATGTTCTGAATCTACAGCGTATTTTCTGATGAACTGCTTGAATGGAAGGGTGGGTAGGGAAACAGAAACTAGCAAAATCCTGCATTTTTTATTTTTTTTAGAGTACTAATGACTGGGTAGGTGGAGCAGGAGGAAGGAAAGTGCTGCTTTTTGAACAGGCTTGCTACTTCCTTCGCACATTATTTATTTATTTATTATTTATCAAAAACATCTCTATCCTGCCTCTCAGCTCCTCGCTGGAGCCAAGAAGACGGCTAACAAATTCCATTAGAAACATAAACTTAAAACAGCAATAAAACAAACAAACCAGCAAGACACAGAAAAATGAGAAGCAAAAATATTGTACAGTACTTTAAAAAATGACAACATCAGGCCACCAGGAAGCAACAAGTTGTTGGAAAGTGATCCTAAATAATCCTTTAAAAGTTTGTAACTGGAGCCTGTGCAAGGGCTTGTAAAACTTCCTTGGGCAAAATGTCCCATGACCCAGGTGCTACCACAGAAAAGATCCCTTTCCTTGTGCCCTCCAACATGCAGATGGGGCCTACATCGGGGGCTCCCCTCAACACCGGTGTGTACTGTGTCGAGGTCGTCCTTCGGGTATCTAGGTCCCAAACTTTCTATCTAGGTCCCAAACTTTCAAGCCTTTAAGTCTAAAACCAGCACTTGGAAGCAAACTGGAAGCCAGTGGAGCTGATAAAAGTAAGTTATTAAATACACAAACGAACAAGACCTAGTGGTCACATTAGATATCAACTGAAGTCTTGGGACACTTTTCAAAGGCAGCCCCACAAACAGTGCATATAGTAGTCTATCCTGGAGGTGACCAAAGTATGTATAATAACCCTTGACCACCAAACACCAGAGTTGGTGCATCTGCCAAAGCTATGCAAAGCACTCCAGGACATAACAGACACAGTCTAAGAGCATTCCTAAAACAGTGCAGCTGTTTCCTAAGGGTGATGGGCCCTCAGGTGTTCAATGCGATTTAAAAAAAAAAATTCTGTGCCACGGTCTTCACCAACATGGTGGGCTCTGTATGTTTTGAATAACAACTCCCATCCAGCTCTGATAAGAGTTGTATGAGGACACCAGGCCAGTGAAGTCTGCTATAACAACCCATATGCAGCAGGCTTCTCTTCACACCATGGAAAACTTCCCTTGGCCTTTTCAGTTTGAACTCATTGTTCTAATGTTGACTAATGTTTCTGTCATGCTAGACATTCTGCAAAGATGAGAATGGGTGTTTGAGGTTATCTTATGAAAACACACACATTTTGGTGGCCGGCTGTGCGGGCATACGAGGAGCCCTGGAGTCTCTTTCCCACACCTCAGTGATCCTTCCTTCTCAAGAAAAGCCTTCTTGAGAAAGACCAAAACTTGCTACAGCCCAAATCCCACTGATGAAAAATTAGTTAGTGGCCTCAGGTCAGGTCCCAGCAGAGAAGTGTCAACATCACCGCAGACCTTGGCAGCTGGCATAAATTAGAACTGTTGCAGATGGAGCCATGAACTGAAAAGGGTGTCAATATTTCCAAAGTCCTGGATCTGACCCATGGTGTCCCCAAGATCTTATCTCTCATCCTGTTCTTTTTGCATTCTGTCACCAAGAACAGGCTTGCATCAGGGCCAGCTTCATTCCGCTGAGATTCTAGTGCTTCCTTCCTTCAGGGGTGCCTCTAGGTGGTTTTGCTTTACCATTTTAGCTGTGTTCCCTTTCCAAACTTTCCAACTTCAGTCAACTCTCATCAGATTCCTTCTGTTTTGTCACAGTCGTTGCCTACCACGTTGCTCTGTTGGGCTCATTCATGTCACTGTTGATTAAACCAGGAGTCTTCGATGTTTTGAGGCCTCAGCCACCTTCTGTTGTAACCTACAACTGTGTGCAGTCTACCCTTTCCCTCTTCCTACCTCTCTCTGTCAGATCCATCCAGACTGTGCCAAGTCAGGGGGCAACTGAAGCATGACAAAACTGGCTGTGATGACTCTGGTGAGGTAGAGGTGATGCAAATCTCTAACAGGAGGAGGGAATGTAGCAGCAGTTGAAGTGGCCTCAGGAAGCCCTATTTGGAAGCTTTTATGTTTGGTCTCATCTCACAATCTGCCCCAGCCTAGTGCTGTTCAAGAGGCTTCTCTGATGGCCTGGCTACTTAGAATGTAGTTCTATTTTTCTCCTTTGGCCACAGCAAGTGGTGGAGCAAATTTGAATGCCTCAGAGTTCTGGAACTCTTCCTGTCTTTCCCCATGATGCTCTAGAACTTCAGAAGAGGAAGTAAGGGGAAAAGTCGAGAGAGAGCTAAGAAATTAACTCCTTGAAAGCAGTAAAGAATATCGGCAAATAATAATATGTTTCTCTTTGTCTGCTCTCTTTGTCTTAAAAACCTGTAAAGTCTTTGCAGTGATATCTACCTGTTGATCTTGGATCAATGGGAAGGAATGTGCGACTGAGTAAAATACCTCAGTGATTCGGGGCTGCACTTGAATTTTTTTATTTTATTCTGGTCTCTGATGTACAACCCTGAGAACAATCCCTTTCCAGTTTGACCCTTAGACTGCATGGCTTGTTTAAATTGCAGGCCCCAAGCAGAATTGTGGACATTTGCAAGCTGGTAATCATTTTCAAATCCTTTCTATCCTCCTCCTCTCAAATTCCCAGGATCACCAAGTGCTGCTGCATATTTGTTTTAAATAACTCCAGGACTTGCTGTAACAAACTCAAAATTATTTATTTTTTAAAAGCTGGAAGTGTCAATTATTGGGGGAGCCTGTAAAGGAGAGCTAGACAAAGTGCCAGCTTTTAAAAACAGCAACTTTGAGACTTCGAAAAACTTTGCTGTCAATCTCTGGATGGGAGAAGCCTTCACCTTGTTTGTCACCCTTAAAGGCTCCAGCTCTTATCAGAGAGAGTTCTTATCTCTCCAATAGCATGAAAGGAGAAACTAAGAGGGGGTGAGGTATTCCCATGACAAATGCACATTTAAACAGCACATTTAACCCAGTAGTGGGTCAGCAAGGGCAAGGCTGCGTTGCTCACCTGGCTCCTCAAAGCCACACGTCACTGCCACATACTGAAAAGGGAGCATCCGAAGAGTTGGATTGGCTCCACTGTTGCATCCTCACCACCCCAAGCTCCCTGCTGCCTTGCCCATCCTCCTGACAGTAACTGGCAGTGATGCACAGCATTTAGAAGCCAGGTAGGCTGTGCCAACATGTTCACCCCACCAGCTGCTATTGATTTAACCCTTGGAAAGGGCATCAAGGGAAGGAATGGAGGAGAAGTCAGGGCAATTGCTTGAGAAGTGCATTTCAGCCTCATGACTGCAATTCAATGGAAAGAACACATTGCACACGCTTGCCCACCATTAGATTTTTCTTCTTTGTGGGAACCCCTGGGCTGCTTCATAGAACTCCAAAGACTCCACAGAGCAGTTTGAGAAATGCTTCCCTAAGTGGCCCAACATCTAGCCACCAAACATCCGAAAAGAAAAGGTTTCCTCCTGTCTAGCTGGAAACCCACACCCTGATACACACCTTATGCTTCACTCGGGGGTTAACCGAGATGTTACGGTGGGGAAGCATGCACAATGTGTGGTTTCCATTGAGTTGCAGTCACGAGGCTTAAATGCAATTCTCAAGAACAGGCCCCCCCCACACTTACGTGCGGGTTACGTTCCAAGCCCCTGTGCATATAAGCGATAATTGTGTAAGTGGGTCTAAAAAGCCTCTTAATATCTGGCGTTCTTTTCCTGCTCTCCATCTCTCTCTCTCCCACAATTTTCACTTCAACTAGATTTGACAATGTGCACTTGAGAGGTATGAGATTATTTTTTATTTTATTTATTTTATTTTATTTTATTATTTTATTTTATTTTATTTATTAGATTTGTATACCGCCCTTCATCATAAGATCTTAGGGTGGTTCACAGATATCAGTCCAGTCTGCTGTTTAATGGGAGATGAGCTTAGCTGGGCATCACTATTCTGCTATTCTGCATAACCAAGTGAAACTATCACCCTTACTCCATTGGCTTTTGTAAAATCTGCTAGCTGATTATAAACAGCTTGTATTTAATAAAATGGCCGTGATTGTCCCACCAGCAGCTCAGTTATTGTCTAATATCTGGAGTGGGAGAAGGTGCTGGGAAACCATCTAGTCCAAAATGATTAAAAAGAACTTGTGCCAAAAATATGTGAATTTGGCCAGGAAAGGGCAATCTTGTGTGTGAATTGGCTGGGAAAAAGCAACCAGGCTCTGTGTGTGGCCCATCTGCTCCTAGAGTTCCCTAGGAGGTGATATGACTCTTAAAGCACTCTGGGAATTGTAGCTCTGGGACACGGGGCCTCCAAACAACTCTCAGCACCCTCAATAAACTACAGTCCTTAGGATTCTTTGAGGGAAGCCGCGACTGTTTTAAACATACAGTGCAGAGTGTGTGCTGGGGTGCAACTGTTTCTTTGGTGGTGATGCTCCTTTGGGAATTGACTGCTGCCTGCCTGTGTAGACATGCTTCTTAGTTACCTGCTCAACCTAGACATTTGTAAACAGTTTGTTACAACAAATATCCTCCATAGTAAACTATTTTCTGCAGCAAACTATTTTATTCCCCCGCCTCAAAGGTTAATGGGCATTGTTCAATCATGCACTCACTCACACATGCAGGATCTGGCCCATCATTTGCTTAAGTGCAGCAATGTAAGTAAACATTAGTGTTTAGACTGGCAAATTACCCACCAATTGAAATATCCCACAGAAACCCATATTTCCTCCCTCTGTACTAATGCAAATGAGGCCTGATTGTAAACATCTCATGCCTAAATTATACCTTAGAGAATCAACGTAATGCAATTTTCCTTGTCTGAATGATTTCAGTAAAAGCAAGTCAGACAAATGAATGTAATTGTCCTGACTTCTTTCCCTCTCCAGCAATTGGAAGTTTGGGTCAGGGACTGAATGCAAATGTGCATCCTGCCTCATCATGTGGCCTGAAGAGAAGCACAGAGGACTGGCATGCAAGCAGATCTGTCAATGAGTCCTCCTGCCTGCCTGCCTGCCTGCCTGCCCGCCTTTCAAAGTCATTTCTAGATTCAGTATCAAACTTTGTTTCACCTTACCTGTTATTTGCCTTGCAAAAATTCTAAGCAGTCTTAAGAGTAGAGAGAAAGAGAGAAATGAACCTAATTCGTCAGTGGTTAAATTTGGTCTGTGGAGTAGGCTGGATGCAGATCTTTTTAAAAGCAGCTGAAAGAGGTTTGAAAGAGGAATATATGCTTGGAAATGATGATGATGATGATGATAATAATAATAATAATAATAATAATAATAATAATAATAATAAAATATTTATTTATTTATTTGTACCCCGCCCATCTGGCTGGGTTTCCCTAGCCACTCTGGGTGGCTTCCAACAAAGATTAAAAGTACATTAAAACATCAGTCATTAAAAACTTCCCTAAACAAGGCTGCCTTCAGATATACTGTACATTCCTCCCACCCTCACCTTTAAACCCTCCAAATCTCTTTGATGAAACAGTGACAGTGGGACAAAAGAAACATGGCGGTATACACTGTGGGAAATAGAGTCTCTCTTTCAAACCACCAAAAATCTTTTTAAAAACCAAAAACAATTCCCCACCTCTAGATTCGTATATTCTTGCAAACCTTGTTCCTAAAAGATACCCGAGCCATGACTTCATTTTTCTCTCTCTAGACAATGCTGACAGAACTGTCATTCAGCTAACATCGCTCATACAGAAACTTTCTTTGTTCTCAAATTAACCGCTAGGCACACAACCGTTAGAATTTTAAATTGCTGTTTCATTTTACTCTTGTGGCCAGTGACAAGAGTGCATGTGTTCAAAAACATAGCTATCTTTCTGTGACAGAGATGATGGCAGCAGTTAAGTCTTCCAGGCAGTTGGCCTGAGCCCCAGCTAAAACTCACAGCTCTGGGCTCCCCACATTTCTCCCATGGGCCCCAGTTTCTTTATTTAATTATACATGAAATTTGTCTCCTGCTCTTCCAGTTTTCAGTACCCAAGGTGGGTTATGTAAAACTATACTAGCAGAAATCTATTAATATAGCAACTTAAACTGCTGTGGAATAAAAGCATAAAGCCAAATCTGGGAGCAAACAACAGGGGCAGCCACACTGAAAGCCTTGCTTCAAGTTATTGTGGAGCAGGCTTCTGATATCTTTGGAACTTGTAACTCATCCACAGTGTCATCAGATGACTGGCAGCTGTGAAGTCCTTTGTCTCCACACACAAAAAAGCCCAGGAGAAAAGCCTAACAGAAAGATGGTGCTAATGAGAATTCCCAGGACAGCATATTCTGTAGATGGGATGCTACAATTGTGAAGGCCCTGTTTCCTGTCAGCACTCACCTCACCTCTGAAAGTACTTGGATACTTGAAGCAGGGAGAGTAGATTTCAGTGGTCAGGGACAGTCCTTCACATCCTTGGGTCCCAAACCATTTAGGGCAGGTGTAGCGAATCTGTGGCCCTCCAGGTGTTATTGAACCCTGAACTCTCATTGTCCCGAACCATTAGACATGCTAGTGGGGACCAATGAGGAGCTGAATATCATCTGGAAGGTCACAGGTTCCCTATTCCTGGCTAAAGGCCAATGAGGCCCAGTTCTACTACCATTGTTACTTTTCTAGCTGTCCAATACTACTAATGGTCCTATTGTGGGATGAAGCTGATTGGCAAATTTGGGTGTGTTCTCGTGTACTATATCTGGGACCATGCAGTAGAAACAGCAAATAGAGTTGGGAGATGCTTGTCGGTATCCTTCGGGGGTCGAGAAGCCAGCTGGCTAGCCCCCAGCTGGATCATGCCCTTCCAGCCATGACGATCCCCCGATCTCTAGTGCGACGTAAATCAGCGACTCAGACTTCAAAGCCTGAGCACACTATATCACCAGAGCATACTGCACAAACAGAACAGGCATGAGGCTTGTGGAAGCATACTAACAAGCTACAGATTTATTAAGCATAAATCAGCACAAAGAAAACATGTCGTCTCTCTTTCGTCTTCTCAGAGAGAGAGTCAAAAGACACAATGGAAGTTCCCAGCAAGCTGTGCTAAAATGTAAACAGACATGTGACATGTAACAATCCCATGTCTGCTCCTTAAGGTGGAATAGAATTTTCCAAGACAGCTTGCCTCACTTCTTCCCATTGCATTTCCTTACAGGTGGATATCTATTGCCCTCTCATGGCCCATCTAGTTGTCCATTTCATTTATCTCCTTATACAAGATACCAGAAGTGGAGAAACTTTTTGGCCCAGGGTGCCAGATCATTATTTGCTGCATGGGCCAACTCTGACAGGCTAGAGGGGCAACCCACCTGTCAATCGCCAAATATCATTATTTTAAAAACAATGTATAGTAGACCTACCACCACCACCCCTCCCACCCCATGGCAAAGGCCCTTTCATCTAGCTGGGAAATCCCATTGCAACAAGAATGTCTTTAACTGTTTCTGCAGATAGTTGTCACCTGTCGCTTCTCAAGAGGAATGCTAGAACAGGGGCAGCCACATTAAAAGCCCTGCTCCAAGTTACTGTGGAGAGGGCTTCTGATACCTTTGGAAACTTCTCAAGAAACTCTCCCACAGACTGCAATGATATCAGATGAGTGACGTCAAAGTTCTTATTGAAAGCACTGCTAAAATAGGGTTTTCTCCCTACATTTGTGCAACAGTTTCAGTGCATATTGTTGTGCGCTGCTAGAGCAATGCATGCTCCTTCGGCCCGTCAGCTGATGACATATACTCTCAATCAAAACTGTAGAAGAAACCAGATGCTGCAATCATAATTAAACAAGCACAGTTTTTTTTATTTCACAGTTCTCCCACATTTTGTCATTTATCACAGAGTTTAACCTTTCTGGTCACATAACTGTTTGTAAACAATGTTCTTAAAATGCACTCTTCTTTCTTTCCTTTTCTTTCCTCCTACACTGGATACAGAAAGTAAGTGACATTATTTTATTTTTATTTTTGTGTGTGCATGGAATATGCTGAGCCTTTCAAAATCCTATTTTAAAAAAACAAACCATCAAAATCAAAACAAAGCACTCAAGCACAAAGGCACTTCCCACTTTAAGCTTGAAGAGGAAACCTTGAAAATATATATGAGAAGTTGTCTGCTCAAAGGGGCCATTCAAAGGCTCATCAGAAACCAAACAGGGAAGTGGGTGGACTGGCCCATAGGAATGAAACAGACAGAACACCTGCATCCTGAATGACCTCATGTCCGCCCCTCCACCTAGTCACACATATCTATTGCCTTCTTTGCATTCCTTCCTCTACGGGTCCCTGTTAGAAATCCCAGTGGTGGTTTCTTATTAATATTATTGCCACAGATTTCATACTGTTCTGTTTTATTAACAGTATTTTTATCCCACTTTTCCACCTAAAATGGCTAAGGTGGCTAACAAAACCAAAATGGCCAAGCAATTCAATCACAAAAAGTTAACAACAATAAATTTCAAATGTCACTGAAGAAACAAGACAGCAACGTTACAGGCTGTATCCAGAGTAAGGTTTTTAAAAAGGTAAAGGACCCCTGGATGGTTAAGTCCTGTCAATGGTGACTATGGGGTGCAGCGCTCATCTCGTTTCAGGATGAGGAAGCCAGCGTTTGTCCACAGATAGCTTTCTGGGTCATGTGGCCAGCATGACTAAACCTCTACTGGCACAACAGAGTACCGTGATGGAAACCAGAGCACACGGAAATGCCATTTACCTTCCCGCCACAGTGGTACCTATTTATCTACTTGCACTGGTGTGCTTTCAAACTGCTAGGTAGGCAGGAGCTGGGACAGAGCAACGGGAGCTCACCCTGTTGTGGGATTTGAACCGCCAACCTTCTGATCAGCAAGCCCGAGAGGCTTAGCTGTTTAGACCACTGCGTCCCACCCTCATCCCAGTAGGCCAACTGAAATCAGTGGCTATGCCTAAGTCTATTGTTTTAATTCTGTGCTCTGAATATCAAAGTTAGTTTGATACAACCTAATGACTTAATTTTTTAAAAACCCAAACTGCTAACCACATATTAAATATCAGCATCCAGATAATAGGCAATCGGATTGCCCTCCCACCAAATATTTTCTAAAAGAAGAGGTTATTTTTCATCTCTCAAATGGGCAGAATGGAGGAAGACAGATGAACCTCCCAGGAGAGACAATTCTAGGATCTGGTGGCAACCTCTGAAAAACGCTCTCACTTCACCTCAGATGGTGAGGGAACACAGAGTAAGGCCCATCATTTATTCTACTGAACAAATGGGAAATGGTGTGTGTCCAAGAATGGTTGTTTAGTACTTATTAAAATGAAATGACACAATTCTTTTGTATAGCATTTCTTAGTGTTTGATTCAGACAACGTCGGACATTTTGCTGAGAGCTGGATTTGGGGAAAAGGTCAAGATAGATATGCACAGGAAACAGGAAGCGCAAGTCATTGTACGTCCTAGTTCTCTTTTCCCACTTAGTCAGTTTCAGACTCGGGAGTATTAAATGATAGCAGGGCAAGTAGAATAGCCTTAATCCCATTCCTAATTTCTTTTTTAGGTACAGCAGGTCAGTTTTGCACTAAGGTGTAATCACAGCTTCTCTGGTCTAGATTGATTTCCTCCCTAAAGAGGACTGTCTCCTCTCCTTACATGTGCGTATAACTCCGAAGGGCATTAACTATAGAGAGAAAGCGGTGGTGGGAGAGTCCCAAAGGAAGTGGCTGAGAAAATGATAGAGTTCGGGAATGATAATAGCAAGGAGAATACATTAATATCTTTTCAGTTCCCAGTGGGTCTTGCAGGGATATAATGCTAGCTGACGGTGCCAGCCTGACGGCCCCCGAGGATGAAACTTCTCTCTACAGAGTAAAAATACCACAGGGCACCAGTGGCAGATACGTCATTTTGCTGCCAGTGAGTATCAACTGCAGTGTGGGTGGGGGAGGTGTCTGTGTACTGTCTAAAGCTTTTTAAAAAACTAGAAACCCTTCATTTTGTTTTCCAGATGCTGGCATCAGCTGCAAATCTCAGTGTGCCTTCTGCCCAGATGAAATGTTACAGCAGAGATATCAAATATTGCTGACCCACAATGCAAGAAAAGGGGATATTTGTGCTTTTTGATGCCTGCTGCTTGACTCTCTCCATCTCTCCATTGTGTGTTTCAGGGGCAAAGGATATGTGTTGGTGGCAGCTCCATGTTTACAATTGGCCTAGTTGTATAGAAAGAGGGCAGCAAAGCTCAATTGTAACAGCAAAAGGACGTATAGGTGAGGAGTGGTGAACTCTTCCTCTCTCAACGGATGGGGAGAAATTAGATTCAGTAGGTATTTAAGATCTATTTACCGAAGCTGCACTTCCCAAAACAAGAAGTGAACTAAAACTACAACTATCCTTAGACACTTTTCCAAATTTTGCAATGTAGTTCTTCGCCCAGAACTACACATGGTGGTTTGAAGATTGTATATCAATGCATATATGAGTGAAAGCAACATACAAAACAATGCACTGTATTAAGGAAAATGACTTGACAAAATATGTACGTTAGTCAACAATGCAATCAAAAATATGTTTCTTAGGAGAAATTCACACCGAAATGCAGGTGAATTTTCACAAATAATTTAAATAACAGCAACAACAAATTGTTGCAGAAATGTGAAGAACTGGATTTAAGATTGTAAAAATGTTGTAAGTATGTTTTTGGAGATTGGAAGCAGTTTCATAGGGATGTCATTAACTATAACACATATGGTCTAATAATTATCTATCATCTATCTATATCTATCTATCTATCTATCTATCTATCTATCTATCTATCATCTATCTATCTATCTATCTATCATCTATCTATCTACTATCTATCTATATCTATCTATCTATCTATCTATCTATCTATCTATCTATCTATCTATCTATCTATCTATCATCTATCTATATCTAGCTAGCTAGCTAGCTATCATCTATCATCATCTATCATTTGTCTATCTATTGGGTGCTCTGTTGTGTCTCTAATCAATTCAGTTTTGCAGGCTTGCATAATGCTTCAGGTGGTACCTTGGGACTCTTTTTGGGGAAAAACCTTCCCCATCTCTGCCAAATGGGAAGTTAAACTGGCATAAAACACGCCCGATCCAAACTCAGTTCAGGAGCAGGACTTCTGCCAGGTGGGGAAAACCAAGCCTATAGAAGAGAGCTTGACTAACACTAACCTTTTTGCCAGCATATGTACCATTGGGTTGTGAACTTGTGAATGAGCTGAATGGAGTTAGGATACAACACCAGTCTGGTCCTCACCATGTTTTTCAGAAGCTTCGGCTGGCATAAGTTTTGCCAGGCTCAGCTCAGCCAACTTAGCCCCAGGTGAGCCACAATGAGGGAGTCACTCCATTATATTTCTGGCTGAACTGCGGTTGGGGGCCTTGCAGTGGGGTACTCTAGCTGAGCAAGGAACCCGCTGGCTGAGTCAGAAATCTACCACATCCTAACTCACTTATCCCACTGGATCTAGGGTTTGGATTGTGCCCTAAGGAGCCCAGCATTGCTTCAGCAAACCTCCCCCAGCATTATGTTTATACAGTTATCAAGCTACCACAGCTGGAGCTACAGCCATGGTAGGACAGGGTACATAGATTATGAGTTTCAAGATGAATACCTATGAACAGATTTTTTGTTGTTGTTTTTAAATCAAAACTAAATTCACCTATACTGGAGGCGACGGTGGAGTTCTATGTGGACTGTTTTGAAGACACCTGCATTAGAAACTGCTGGTGTTTTTGGTTAGATTAGTCAGCGCTTTTTTCCTGGGGAGACGCAGGGGGACGCATACCCCTAAACATTTTGTGAATCGAGAAGCAACTAAAATTTTTATTTTTTTTTAGTTTCTTCTATAGCACGGTGAATCATCAGTTCTGTTGCTACCCCCGATGGTAGCCTCATTTCCTGTCACAGTGTTTCCTGAATCTCAGACGGAAGCGAGCGTTTAATGTGTGAAGTAGGAGTTGGAATCTAGCATGGTGATTGGTCAGTTTTGTTGTTACCACCTCCGATGGCGGCTTAGTTTCCTTTCCCAGTGATTTTCTTGTGTCAAAATGAGAGTACTACCCCTAAACATTTTTTTAAAGAAAAAAAGCACTGGATTTATTCACCTTACTCAGTGGTCTTTTAGCGGGTGACTGTTCTGCCCACACAGCTTCCATATCCATTTCAATGAGGGGACGGAGGGGGTGGGGAGTGGAAAAGCCAGCTTTTGCACGAGTTCCATGTGTGCCCCCAAACACACACAATGCTTTAAATTGCTTTAATCATGATGTTAGAAAAATGTTTCATATCGAAAGTAGGTTGATTACAAGATTGATTTGTGCTTCGAAAATTAGCACAAATCTCAGAGCCAGGGAATAAGACAGAAGCACCCCAGTGGGAGATTCCAGCAGCTGTATAATTTCCTCATCCCTTGCTATTATACTAAGGTTGATGCTGTAGAAAATACTCCCTTAGTATACAGGGCAAGTGTAGAGTACCCAGCGAGGTGCATATTCCACCCCGATATGTTGTGACACAGGATGCTCCGTGGGAGAACAGAAGTGCTGATGATTAGGCAGAGCTCAGTTTCACCTGCATTGGAAGTGTTGCGAGCTGGCAGCTTAGCAAAAAGAAACAAGTTGTGTTGCAGTGTGGATGTGCCCCGTGAGTCAAGAGAAGGGGTGCATGAGTCAGTACAGTGGTACCTCAGGTTACATATGCTTCAGGTTACATATGCTTCAGGTTACAGACTCTGCTAACCCAGAAATATTACCTCTTTGCTTCAGGATGAGAACAGAAATCGTGCTCCGGCGGCGCAGAGGCAGTGGGAGGCCCCATTAGCTAAAGTGGTGCTTCAGGTTACGAACAGTTTCAGGTTAAGTATGGACCTCTGGAACAAATTAAATACTTAACCCGAGGTACCACTGTATATTTTCAGAGCTTGTCATTTTGCATGCACTTATTCATAAGGCCATTCTGTTCCACTTCTGTATTAACCTGCAACCTTTTTAAAAAAATCTATACAAAAATCTATACAAAAATTCATAAGTGAATGGAATGCAAATACATGTTTTACCACAACATATATATGTATCACAATATATACATTTATAAGCATATTTTGTACCAAAACATAATTTTTAAAAAAATGTTGGTACTTTTCATGAGCCAAGAACTGGATTGCAAAATTCAGAGAAGTGTGAAATCCAAAGAATAATTACACTCTGTTCTGTTTCTTAGGTGTAAATTGGGGCACTTTGCAAACCAAACAAAGTTCTCCATGCTTAGTAACTAGATGCTGAGCTTACCATAATTTTGCAGCTCCAGTTAGCTTTAAAATAATGTAAAGGCAAAACATCTGCTTTTTAGGATAATCAATGATTCAGGTAGATGGGTAGCAAAAAAAGTTTGACTTGACAGGCAATTTTCCACAGTGATTCTCCAGAGGCTGAGGTAAAAGCTTTTTCTCAGAGGTACCTAGAGAACTAGGTGATCAAAATGAACAGGAGTCTATTTATTTAAAATGGGGGGGGGGAGGATTCTGATCTTTTAAGTGTCTGAGGGGTTTGGTGTTAAAATAACAGAATGAAAGAAATGATATTCTTAATTTTCACAGTTAGGAGGACAGAAAGACCCTTTTGGCAAAATATCAGCATGTTCTATTTAATAACACTCCCATCAATTTTTTTGCCTTTGACATGAAAGCACAACATGTTTTGGAATGACTGTAACTTGTGCCAGCTTCTTACATTATACGTTGTTGTTGAGTGGGAAATAGAAACATCTGTATCGGAATACAATTGCAGTTGCACGCAGCTGTCTGTCAGACCCTCCATTTCAAGCACCCTGGCCTTTGCCTCCAGAGATATGAATGTGAAAGTTAAAACTCTCTGTGCACGCAAGTTTGCTTTTTTGTTGACAGCCCACTTCCATAAAACAAATGACTTTGCACACCTCTTGCATTCCTAGAGCACAGCTGGAGCATGGGAATCTGCTGTCGAGGTGTCTCTTTGCCCCTTTATCCTCTGCTTGTAGATGTGTAAATAAAGCAAATATTTTCCCAGTGAGCTCTCATCCAAATGGAGCTAGTAGTACATCTTCTAAAACTGAACAGGGAAATGAGGAACACATAACAATAAATTACATTTTGAGATCCGAAAGGAATACGCTGAATTCTGTAAATCTGAGAAATTCTCAGAAATAGTGACTGTGAGTTCTGTACCAAAATGATGTCACAACTACAGTGTACCTTGGTTCTCAAACTTAATCCGTTCTTGAAGTCTGTTCCAAAACCAAAGCGTTCCAAAACCAAGGCGCGCTTGCTCCCATAGAAAGTAAAGCAAAATGGATTAATCCGTTGAAGACTTTTAAAAACAACCCCAAAACAGCAATTTAACATGAATTTTACTATCTAACAAGACCATTGATCCATAAAATGAAAGCAATAATCAATGTACTGTACTATAAAATAAATAATACGGTATTTTTAGATGAAAAAACTAAAAAAAAAAATTTCCTTACCTGCACTGATGATAGTCATTATTTGGATGGGAGGCTTTTATCCATTTCTGCAGTCACACAATCAATCAATCAATCAGTAGCTGAACTGGGTTCCACACAGTCACAAAAAGAAATTAACTGAAAAAGCAACAAAAACAAAAACGCAAAATAAATAGCAAAAACAAAAGCGCCAAACTTAATCCATTCTGGAAGTCCGTTTGACTTCCGAAATGTTCGAAAACCAAGGCACAGCTTCTGATTGGGGTAGGCGCCCCGGAAACAATAGCCAACACCCACATCTGATGTTTGGCTTCTGAAAAACATTTGAAAACTGGAACACTTACTTTCAGGTTTTCAGCATTTGATAACCAAGGTGTGGGAGTACCAAGGTGTTTGAGAACCAAGGTACCACTGTAAATATATTATGATGTACTATAGATTAAAGCCAGTGCAGTTTGATATTTAGGAAGTCAGAGGAGAATCAGTAGGAACCAGGTTCAAATCGCCACTCATGCAGAAAGCTTGGTAGGTGATCTTGGACCAGTCAACATCACTCATCCTAACTCACTTCTGTTCATATAATGCTTTGTTAACATTTTGATTCATTTGTTAACTAGTTTTCTCCTCTCCCACTGAGGTAAGGACAAAATGAGTGAGAGCCAGTAACGTAAAATATAATCTTTAACAGACGTTTTATTTATTGAAGTTGCATTTGGGCTGCTTGAGTTCGATTGAGGGTGGGTCTGACCACAATGTGGCAAACAGAAACTGGAAACTAGAACTAGCAGCCACCAACAGGGTTGAGATTCTGCTCTTCAAGCTTCCTGTATATATGCTAGGCCTAGCCAATCCAGACACTTGACACTGCCTGCCAAATAGCAAGGGCTAATATTACATTGCACTGCTTCACTCTATGCCTAAATCATGCCCTCCCTAAAAGAGGGCACGTGTTGCAGTGAGACCTGGAGACTGACCCCCTGTGTTGTGGGTTGGTTTGATTGGTTAGCCACAACACCCGATTGGTGGATCCCTCAATGTTGGGTTCAATCTGACCAATGGGGCGCAGTCCAAATGGATAGAGGGACCTATATATACCCGTGCACGTGACCCAGAGCTTCCTCTTTTGGCTTGTGCATTTGGAACACCCACCCACCTCTCCCTAATTTTAGGACATTGTGCTTTGACCTTGCTATGTGGTCGTGTGTCGTCTGTCATCGGGACAGGGGCACGGCAGGAATTTCCCCACTTGGCTGTTGCCTTTTGGGTTTCGCCTGCTGCGTAGCAAATCATCAAAACTTATAAGGTTGCGGATAGGCTCTGGTTCAGGTGATAGGGATGGGAGAGTGGTCTCACCATTCCTATGTGAAGGGTATTCTGTTAAAGGAATCCAGGGACTCAGCTGGTTTGGTCAACCCCTGTGAGGGGGTTGTGCCTGTACCTGAGTCCAGGGGGGCATCTGGGGGGTGAACAGAGTCTGTTCCTGGCTTTTCACCTTCCCAGGTGTTCACCCTTGGTTGACCTTTGCTGGTGCCCTGGGTCAGCGTTGCCTGCAAGGGTGCAGGGAGCTAGTCGAACCAGAGCCTATGCAACCACTCACTTTTCTGTAATCAATAAAGTTGTGGCCTAAATTCTGCCAAAAACCAAAACTAAAATTTGAGTCATGTGTGAATTTATTTAGGGGGGAGGTTTCTGGGTCTGAACACGCAAATAAAACACTGAGTACATATAGTCCCAGTTTGCCTACTTGTCTAGATGCCAGTTGAAGGCCATGAGGTCCCAGATAAATTTTATCAGGCTTTCTTTGCCGCTGCTTTATTGGATTTAGGTGGCATTTTTGTTTCAATGATATTGCTTGTTTATATATTTCACACTGCTTGGAGATGTTTTGAAATATTAAGTGGGTGATAAATGCTTATAAATGAAGAAAATGATAACAACAAGTCTCATGAGAAACTCCTTGCCTTGCTTCGGCCACACAACTTCAATAATACGAAGAAATGTACACTCCTCCAGTCACACCATGCAGCGTTTTAGGCAGTTAATGCACCATCTCTAGCTACTCCTATCAGTTGCACAATTTTTGCAATAGGGAAGAAACCTATAGTATGGCGGCTCAGATTGCGTAGACCATGTGAATACTGAAAAGATGAGTTTATTTCTCTCTGCCTGCAAGACGTATTCCTTCCATCCCAGCTGTTATACAAAGGAGATGAAGAAGACTGCCAATCAATACATATTTGCCTGTATTGCCAAATCCTATTGGCATTTGGTTGCTGTATATCTGAATCTGCCAAATGCACTTCGTTAATCAGTAATAACACTCTAGAATAAATCATTCCCTCTGGTAAACAGACTTTCTCCAGTACTTCTTGCCAAGGATATCCACAGAAATAATAATTATGGGGACAGGGAATCTAACTACAAATTACTGGCAGGTCTTTGGAATCTTTATGCCACTGACAAACACTGCATGATTGTCTTCAGATTAAATTTTAACCAAGACTGTGTACATGCCAGGGACAGGTGAATCTGTCAATTTTGGTCCTCTCAGTTTCTCATTTCTCCAATGTTAAATTCAGCTCTTGACATTTCTGCAGGGGTTTTTTTTAATCTTCATGGAAATTCATCAAGATTTTAGTGTGAATTTCTCCCCAGGAATACTTTTTAATACACAGTTTTGACAAACACACACATTTTTGCAAGCAATTCCTCCCAATCTATGCATTTTTGTACACATTGCTTGGCAACAGAACTGCATCGCAAAATTCAGAGAAATGCAGATTTCAAAGGATAGTCCTGTTTCAGTTCACACATTGTTTTGAAAACTGAATGAGGTGGATTCACCTTTAAATGTGAACTAAATCAAATTTCTCCTCCCCTCAATCCCTAGAACACACTAAACATTTAAAGCACATTTCTCCACCAAAGAATCCTGGGAACTTTAGCTAAAGGGTGCTGGGAATTATAGTTTTGTGGGAATAAACCACAGTTCCCAGGATAGTTGCTGGGGCTTTACTTGTATGGTGTGTACATAGCCTAAGGAACATTAAATTTAAATTCTGACCCAGTCATGAAGCTCACCATGGGCAGTCTCTCTCTTTTAGCCTGGCCTTCCTCACCAGGTTGTTGAGAGGGAAACCCACATCTGTGTGTGCTGTCCTGAGGAAGGGTGATATGCAAATGTTTATGATAATAAGTTATTAGGCAAACTTAGCAGTCCAGAATTAGCATTAAATCCAGAAGCTACTACTGAAATTGGTGTCCGTGTAACTTGTGCCCTGATTAAGTGAGGCCTTCAGATTGGTTTGTCATATTTTATTAGCATTAGATGCAACTTTATGTAGATCAAAACTGATTGCGGGATTGTTTTAAATTCAGATGGTGGGGGGGTGGGGAGAGACACTTTGCAATTCACATCTCCCGGAACAAAAGTAACAAGGCATTAACTGCTTCCAGCCAAAGCTAAATGAGCCACTGGCTTAACACAGGGCTGCTGGGGTTGTGGGCTGGTTGCTTAGCACCACTGTGGCAGAAAAGCTGACTTTGTTTTCAGGATAAAGGAGGAGAGTGATCTTTGTGACAGGCTGGTTCGTGTCTCCTGCGGGCTCATAGTAGACCTAATGGCAGAGGGGCATCTGAAATAAATTGTTTCCCAGTTTGTAATCTTGAAGGCAACCTCCAGATCTATACGCAAAGGGCTGAAGCAGCTTCCAGTTTGTCATTTCCACCAGTGAGCAGGCAAGACAGGCCCACAATGATTGCTGTGTGGGGCAAATGGGGTCAGTAAATAGCACTGGCACATGCTACACATGTTGTGTAGCTTACCTCTGCTCAAAGGCCCCCTCAGCTGTAACAGTGGGTTCCTTCGTAACTCATACCTTGGTGTCGCTAAACATTTCATCTATCTGTCTACACGGCACTGATCCTATTTCCTGCTTGGGGACACTGAGAACATTCCAGCCTGCCCCTACTTGGAACATATTGACCACAATTCCCAGATCTGCATGTGCCTACATCAAGGTTTTTCTGCAGTTTTCACAACAGCTTCCAGCCACATTGGGTTTCTCTTTTTCTCCAAAACATTTTTTCCAAAACTGCTTGGGGCTGCTGCATCATAAAACTCAATTATGTCCATATACACACGCACATGGATGCATGAACTCTTGCATATGTTCCGTTAGCTCTGGAGTGCAGCTGTAGTTTTAAAAAGGAGATGGAGGGGAAGAGTCATATGTAACCCTGGAAACTTTTTCAGTAGCCTCACAGACCTCACTCTGCAGCAAAATGGATTGCACATAGCAGTGCTATATACAGAGTAAAGAGCCTCAGGAAAGGTCACCCATCATCACCAAGAACAGTCAAATGCCACAGTTGCAGACAGCTGAATCTTACAAGGAATGGCATGAAGTTAAAATTCATACATTTAAAGAGCCAACGATGATCCATTCTGACAGATTTTTTTTAAAAAAAATCTAATGTGCTTTCCTACTTATTATTGGCTTTGTTTACCCCTTCTTCCTTGATGACAAAGACAGAGATAGTTGAAGTTCCAAAGAGCTGGTTTAAATATTCACAAAAGGACATGGTACAGTCCTCCCCTGTGTCAGTAAAACTTCAGAATGCAGAAGTGAGCTGTATGGTTAGATTTAAGGTGGCTTTGCCACCTTAAGAACAACAACCACCAGGCTGGTCAACACAAGTCCCTGCATGAGGAATGTGCTGGTTTGAGGGGGTGGGAAATAAATACAAAAGGAGAATTCTCGGGTGCCAAGATCCAAGTTTGGGGCCAGTACTCTTTGGTGAGAGAACCCTGGCAGAGATTTAAAATCACAAAACATGCATGGAAATATAGGCTGGAAAACCTTAAAATGTGCCCTTTAAAGTCAGTTCCAAAGTTTCCCTCTTTGGTTTGTTTGGTAAGTTAAAAGCAGTTTACAGTGGTACCTCGGGTTAAGTACTTAATTCCTTCCAGAGGTCCGTTCTTAACCTGAAACTGTTCTTAACCTGAAGCACCACTTTAGCTAATGGGGCCTCCTGCTGCTGCCGCGCTGCCGGAGCACGATTTCTGTTCTCATCCTGAAGCAAAGTTCTTAACCCGAGGTACTATTTCTGGGTTAGCGGAGTCTGTAACCTGAAGCATATGTAACCCGAGGTACCACTGTACTTACAAACTCTTCAAAGGTCAAGTTTACGTGCTTCAGAAAGTTGCGCAAACAGTAAATCTTGCCTTAGTTACAATTCTTAGATTATTGGTAAAGTAACTGAATAGTGGCTTGTGAGAGTCATGCGGTCTGAGCTTACAGCCACCAACCCAGCACTCATCACATGTTGAGCTTCTCTGCTAGACTGGGGGGGATGGGGCAATAGGCTTGGTTACCTATTTCCTTCAAAGGTAAGGGGAAGTGACCTCGCTAAGCCTGGCATGACATCTTACTTGATCATATTAACCCCTTCATGCATTAATTAGACTTAAGCATGTTGGTTATATGAGGCTGGTTAACACAGAGAAAGTACATGAAGGAGAAGGCCTTTCTAGGTAGTTTTAAGTCCATACTAGAGCTATCAACCAAATGGGCATGTAGGGTGTTGTGTCACAAATCCTACTGATAAAAGAGCTGGTGTGTAGCATACAGTACTAGTAACACAATACTAGTCAAGTGTGTCGGTAATAAAGGCTAGGATCCACACGTTGGTTTGTTTGCTGAACCTACAGTTTCAAGAATTTTGCAACATTGGGGTCCTACAGCATCTTCCAGCTTTCATTTTAAGATTCTGGGCCAGTAGTTCTCAAAGGGTGTGGCATGCCATACTGGTGTGACAAGAGAGGATGGCAAGTGTGGCAGGAAGATTCAAGGACAACAAAAAACAACAACAACATTTAAACATTTCAGTGTAAAATAGTATCAAAACATTTGCAGAATATGGATAGATACCTTTTCAAAATGAGAGCAAGAACATCAAGTGTGTGGGAATGATTCATGTTCTTATGTAGCTGCAATGTTTTATACTTTCTGGCTGTCCCATGATCATACTATAAAGTAGTTGTGTTCTGTGTTAGAAATCAAGCACTGCTAGGAGTTGTTTCTTTATGTTTTCCAATGAATTTCTTATCAAAGTTGGGAAACGTTTGAGAACCACTGTCCTAGGCTCTCATTACTAGCTAAACCAGACCATGCTTTTATTTTTTCATGTGTGTGTTGTTTTTTATAAAAAAGCTGATTTAACTTACAGGAGAGAAATGATTAGAAATGTTAGTTCCCTTTTTGTGCACCTGTCAAATGTGCATGTACAGCACTTAAGCATTTGTTACTCATTTTACAGTCAGTTGTGTATGCAAGACATTACATTGTATATACACATCAAACCCTTAACGAGAGGAGCCCCACGTTTGTGGCCTGATGCCACCTGGCAATGTCTCTTTAATACCTCACCCATTAATATGCTGGCAGCAAATGTGAATAAATGTATAAAGCTCGCGCTCCAGATATGACTCTAGCCATTGACTTAATCACAGAGGAGATGTCAAGGAAAAGATCAAGCTATTCAGATCTGTCAAAAAGAAACGCAACATTAGATGACACCCTACAAATGACATTACAATGTGGAACATCTATTAGTGTGAATGCAAAACACATGCTGCCTGGGCTCTGAAAGGTCAAGGATTTATCTCAAAGCTGGAGATAGTGGCGTCTCCCAAGATTAAGAATGAAAACATTTCACGTTTCTTAGTAAAACTAACAGAGGGGCACATATTTCTAACAAAAGCTCAACACATGCAATGAGATTCTAAAGGCACACATCTAACACTCTTTACTTGACTGAGCACCTTTGTTCATAAGAGCTGCTGCAGCACATTTTTTCTCATATATATATGAAATGTAAGGCTGTCATCACACAGCCCCCATTGTAGTTCCACATCCTAATATTGGATTAGTATGAAATCGGAGCACGGCCCCATTGGAGGATTTGCCATATCACATGAAGTCAGTTCAGAGTAGGGACGAGAAAAAGAAGGTAGGGTTGGAGAGGACCGAGAAGAAAATGGTGGTTTTAAACATTGGTGGAGGTTTCAGTAGAGGGAGCAGGGGAGGACATGGGAATGGGAGAAATTGCAGCTTAAAACAAGATTTGAATAGAGTGAGAAGGAAGTTGGGAAACGCTCTGTTGTGTTAGCTTCTGAGTTGTACTCACCGCTACTATTTGTCCTTGTTAAACAGCTTGGTGTCATTATTTAAATCCACAAGCTTCATATCAGTGTCTCTCCAACCCTGCTTTACTCAGACTTCTGTTGTTGCTTGAAAGCAACACTGAAAGGGATAAAAAAGGGCTCTTCCTCTTCCATTCCTCAGCTACCTCATATGAGATAAAGGATGCAGAACCCTCAAATATCCCATAGTACCTTCCCACAATGTACCGGTATTTCACTTCTGGTGCTATGTGTTATCTTCATGAAATTTCAGATTCAACATCATAACTTACAGCAGATATTTTATTAACAAGCAAACTCCTATATATGTACAACACACACCAATTGAACTCTATCTGAACAAGCTAATTGGCAGGCTTGCTTTTAAGATTGGGAATTAATGGTGGTCTGGTGCAAAGGAAAGTTGAAAAAAGGAGGAAGGTAGAAAAAAGGAGGTAGGGTGAAAGGTGAAAAAGTGAAAGGTGAAAGGTGTGTGCGTGCAAAGGGGGCTAAACAACAGGAGAGAGAAGGAGACATGGAAACGGACAAGAGTCAGAAGGAAGGGGGAGGGGGAAAGACAGTGAAGGTGAAAATGGGGGTGCAAATGATGTTGCAAAAAATGAAGGAGTAGGAGGCATGGGAATGGTGCTGAAGATGAAAGGAGGAGCATTAAAGCAGGCATAGGCAAACTCGGCCCTCCAGATGTTTTGGGACTACCACTCCCACCATCCCTAGCTAACTGGACCAGTGGTCAGGGATGATGGGAGTTGTAGTCCCAAAACATCTGGAGGGCCGAGTTTGCCTATGCCTGCATTAAAGGGTCTGAAGAATAGGAGGGGATTGTGGCTTCATAATTGGGCAGAAGGATGCTTAGGAGGAGGAAGACACAGGAAGCTGACACTAAAAGTACAGGCAGAAGCAGGCAGGGAGAGACCTGAACAGCGAGTGAAGGTGTGATGGCCTGGGAATCCGATTCAGAGGCTGAACCGGAGGAATCCCAGTCTGCACAGGAGTCCCCGCCTCCAGGGCCGGCTGAACTGGGGCAGGGCCTTGATTCTGAAGTGCCTGCACCTGTGCCGGATCCTCAGTAGCAGGCACCAGGTGAGTCCACTCTGGCTCCAGAGGTGGTTGAGGACTCAGTGCCTACAGGTGAGTCTCCCCCTGGGCCCAGTAACCCTTCGGCCTCTCCTGAACTGCAGAGGCTCAGGGCAGAGAGGCAAAGGGAACTGGTTTCTCCCAGGAGGAGTGCTCGCCTTAAGGCCAGGAGAGGCGGGTCTCCTGGGGGCCGGGACCGCCCCTGGCCTCAGAGAAGATAAAGGCCAGTCAGCCCGGTCCCAGGTTGCGGGAGCAACGTCGTTGTTGAGTACCTGTTCCTGCCCGGACCCAGACCTGACCCTCCAGTGTTCCTGTCCCCGCCCGGCTTCCGGCTTCGGACCTTGCCCCGCTCCTTGTGAACTGTTTCCATGCTAGTGACCCAGGACCAGACTTTGACTATGCCAATGGTAACCTTCCCCCCGGGGCCAGCACAGAAGGTGAAAATGGTGCAAAGTGGGACTGCAGAAAAAGAGAGATGCTTCAAAATTGGGCTGGGAAGGTGATGACCAAACTTGGGAGTTGCATGGGGTAGAAAAGGGAAGCTCTAGGGGGTTAATGTGGAGGGAATGGCAGCGGGGTTTGCAAGCGATGTGAGCAGGGACACAGCCCCTAATAAGAGCATAAGAACATAGAGAGTGCCTCCCTGGATCAAAGGCCACTCCTTCATACAAGACGCATCTGGCTGGCCACTGTGAAGAGCTGGGCGACGGACCAGATAGACCTGCTAGGACATAAAGGCAATAACCCCCTCCCACTGTTTAGAGTAGCAAATTGCCACTTGGATAGATCTGAAGTCTTGTCTCTGCCAGAGATTCATGGCGTGACCTGGGGCAAATCACACGAAAGAGACAGTCCTCACCCACATTTCCCCAGCTGCAAAAGATGAATAACAGTGACCCACTTCATTGAATTGTAATGAAGATGAGCACAATAAGAACTTGAAAATTAAATGTGATATAAAAGTAAATTAATATAAAAGCATTTTACAAGTAGAAGAAGAAGAAGAAGCACCTGCCTCTTTCCTATTTAGCATGCAATTTAGCAACTTTCGGATATGGGGGTCCTTATTATTAATTTAGACAAAAAGAAACCCCTTTGTTATATGAACATTGTTGTATTAGATGAGCAACCTCAGGCACACATACATTGTTATTAGTTAATTATGCTCAGTGCTTATGAATGAATCCCTATCAAATTGCTCTACCAGGCAGGCAAGTAGGACAATGTAAAAATTCCAGAAAGCCAAATTACTTTGAATTTATAGCATACATGGAAAGCATTTAAAAATACAAAATAATGCAATAACAAAAGCTACAAAAGCCCAGCCACTTACACAAATAATGAATGCCTGCTCTATTTTGGGTTTCCTTTTCCATACCTGATTTCCATCATGTGCAGTTAGAAAAGTAGTCAATGAGAAACAGTTGGCTAATGTTGGTGATTTATAGATATAACATATATAACTATATATATGAGATACCATTTAGTAAGCTTGCACTTTTGTCCATTAGTTCTAAATAGCACTTCAAGTTTCCTTTCATAAAAATTAGGCACCAACATCCTAAGGAACATCCTGTGCAGTTCTATACAGTGGTACCTCAGGTTACATACGCTTCAGATTACAGACTCTACTAACCCGGAAATAGTGCTTCAGGTTAAGAACTTTGCTTCAGGATGAGAACAGAAATCGTGCTCTGGCAGCGTGACGGCAGCAGGAGGCAACATTAGCTAAAGTGGTGCTTCAGGTTAAGAACAGTTTCAGGCTAAGTACGGACCTCTGGAATGAATTAAGTACTTAACCTGAGGTACCACCGTACAAGGCTGCTCAGAAGTAAAACACACCGACTTCAGTGGGGCTTACTCTTGGGTAAATCAGCAAACGCATAAGAACGAAGTCTCGTTTAACTCATTGGGGCTTCTTTCTAGATAAACATGCTGATGATTACGCTGTTATTAATGAGGAATAATCCCTCAGGATCAATTATGAAGTGTTCTCGGTAGAGGCACCACATCACAGCTTCTGACTGAGAAGACAGCATGGCTGACAACTCTGTCTGGAGACTTGAGGTGACAGCATGTGAATGCACTCCAGCATGATGTTAGAGAATCAGATGTTACACACCAATGGAAACGTTTAGGATCATCTCCCAAATAACCGAGAGGTCTCTGCTCTTGCGGAAATGATGAGACACTGTGGAATTGTGGAGACACTCCTTTGAGATGGAAACGCGGCCACAATAGGCCATTTTACTTCTGTGGGTGCTTCCAGAAGGGGCCTTTGTACTGCAAATGAATTTTCCAGATCTGATTTATCTGTATGCGCAATTGGCACATTAGCTTCCGCACTCTCCTCCACGGATATCCCACCTTTTAGCTGTCCGCAACATGGTGTGGATTCCGCCTAAAACTTGCAGGGAACTAGACATGTTATTTAGCCTGACCAAGAATCATAGCATTAAACGCAAAGATGGGGTGTCATCTCTTACTGCACCACTATAGCCTTTTTGATTGGGATTAGAATGGCAACTTCTCAAAATGCAATGACAGGTGGGATTACAGTATGTGGTTGCCAGGGCAATTTCGCGAGGCATGCCAGCTCTTGGGAGAAATCTGAGAGCAGTAGCTTTTTCCTTCAAAGTACAGTGGTACCTCGGGTTAAGTACTTAATTCATTCCGGAGGTCCGTTCTTAACCTGAAACTGTTCTTAACCTGAAGCACCACTTTAGCTAATGGGGCCTCCTGCTGTTGCCGCACTGCCAGAGCACAATTTCTGTTCTCATTCTGAAGCAAAGTTCTTAACCTGAAGCACTATTTCTGGGTTAGCGGAGTCTGTAACCTGAAGCGCATGTAACCTGAAGCGCATGTAACCTGAGGTACCACTGTACCATGTTTCCTGCCCCTCAAGAGTTGTGCCTGAATGATGTCACAGCAGTGTGTCCTAACAGGTGTAAAGAATGAACAGCTACCCTCCTAAAGGCTACTATTATGATCTATCGGCTACTATTAAAATGAGGCCGCATTTTAAATTGTATTTTAACCTGTATTTTAAATCAGTTGTTTTTATTGTAATTTTACTGGTGTTAGCTGCCCTGAGCCCGGCTCTGGCCAAGGTATAATTATTATTATTATTATTATTATTATTATTATTATTATTATTTATTAAAGAAAGACGTAACACAACAAGGAAGGCTCATGGCTCTGAGAATGTGCTGCCAGCTCTCTTTTTATATTGACATCTGCCTTCTGCATTCAAACACTGGTGTGCCATTCTTGCTTCTCAACGGCTGGGCTTGCTTGCTGACCAGCCCAGGCCTGGCAGCCAGGAGCCTAAGATGGAAGCAGCACAGCGCCTCTCTTCTCTGCCACTTCTCAACATGGTGGCGGAGGAGGAAGAGTCAGCAGCAGTACTGAGAGGGCTGGTGAGCAAGCAGCCGGGGAAAGAATGACATAGCATTTGAGATTGCTACTGCTACCTTACGCTCACTCAGGTTCCTGCTGAGCTCTGGAAGTTGGGGGCTGAGGAAAAGGCTCTTGTTGTTGTGGCACCCTGTTTACATAATACCCTCATGGCCATATTTCCTGCCCGCCCCGCCTCCCATATGTTTAATTCCTTAATGACATTTTCTTAATTAACTTTATATTCCACCTCTCCTCCAAGGTGCTATGGGTTGCATGCATGGTTCCCCCCTACCCCTCTTTACAGCAACCCCGTGAGGTAGGTCAGGCTGAGAGATGGTGACTGGCTGAAGGTTTTCTACTGAACTTCATATCTGAGTGTGGATTTGAACCTGAGTCTCGCCAGACCTAAGGGCAACACTGTAATAAACACGACTGCCCACCTACTGATTTTCAATTTCAGTATGCTAATATAGTTCACATTTTATTTTTGCTGGAGTTTTCTCTGGACTTCTGTATCAGTTTTTATGCAAGTTATTTTAGTTGCTATTTTGGGGTTCTACGTGTTCTTCGTAAGCCACCTCAGACCTCTTTTTGAGAAGCAGGGTACAAATTTCTTATCGGAATAATATAAATCAATCAATAATATAATTATGCACTGTGTACATTCCTCCCTGCTGCTGCAGCTTCCCCCTGACTGACATTTTCTTTGTCCAATCATCGTCTCTGCTGATCTCCCTTCCCTTCAGCCTCTTCTGCCCTCATATTGCTTTGCCTGCTGCCACTTCCCCTCCTCCTTTCAGCTGCCTTGCTTTGGCACAATCTTTCCCATTCCATGGACCCCTTCCGATTCCTTTTCACATTCTCCCCCAGGCCTGTATGAAATTTCAGTTTCACACCAACTGACCTTTATTTCCCCGCCTCCATATTCTATTGTCAACAGTGTCATTTCTCCAGCAGATAGAATGTTGATGAACATTCTGTGACATCACAGTAATTCAGCCAACTGCTGCATGAGGCTTCACTGCGCACTCACAAAATCCCCTGAACATTAGGGTATAGATAGCGCTACATTAGTCAAGTGAAGCTTGTGTATTTCTTGTTTTAAATAGAATTGGTGAATTCTTTTGAAGAGACAGTTTGAAAGGGCCAAGGGAAAAATAGATCCATTGCCACTCAGTTACCAGATGTCTGTTATCATTCTCTTTTCCTAATTCTGGGAAACACCTCAATAATCTCTGAATCACAATAACTGATTTTGTTTGATTTTAAATGCCAAACCAATTAAATTCACAATTGGCAAAAATTTCTTTAGAATGCAAGCAAATTGCTTCTGGCACATAGTCTGGCAAGTTTCAAGGCAGATGTTGCCAAGTTATCCTATTACTCTTCCGAAAACAAAGGTGCAGTGCAGGAAACAATAATAAACTGGACAGAAGATTGTAGAATTGTAGAGTTAAAAGGGACCCAAACAGTCATCGAATCCAACCCACTGCAATGCAGGAATCTCAACTAGATCATACATGACAGGTGGCCATCCAGCCTCTGCTTAAATATCTCCAAGGAAGGAAGGTCCACAACCTCTCATGGGAGTCTGTTCCACTGTTAAACAGCCCTTACTGTCAGAAAGTTCTGGTGTTTAGTCAGAATCTCCTTTCTCCTCATGGAACAGGAGAAAACAAGCTTGCTCAGTCCTCCATGTGACAGTCCTTTAGATATTTGGAGATGGCTCAGTCTCCTCTTTACCAGGCCAAACACACCCAGTTCCTTTAACCATTCCCCATAAGGCTTGTTTTCCAGACCCTTTATCATCTTGGCTGTATATTAACCAGGAAGGAGCAGATCAAGGACCCATCCATGTCATTTCTTTTGCACTTCATCTTCTGCAAGTCCCTCTACTCCTCTTCTGGCCCCTCTTTGACCCTCTAGCCTGCATTTTTGCTCTCCTGTTTTCCAGAAATTTTGCTGCTACAAGATATTAAAGATCTCCATCCTAAGCATGCCTTCATGATCTCAAAGTGGAATAGTCATTGAGGTCAACTGTTCTTAGAATCACTCTGTTGTGTAGGACTTTATTGTGCCATGTGTCCACCTTGATCACAGAATATTAAAAAGCAAGAAAACGTTAAAAGTATCTTCTTTCTTTACCATATTGAGGTTGGATCATGTCAGGAACTTGTGACAGAATGGAAAGTTTGCATTCCGTCTGCTGCAAAAGCATTCGCCCAGCTGTTAAGATTTAGCATACTACTGTATCCTAGCAAATCTAACAACAAAAACACATTATTATTATTATTATTATTATTATTATTATTATTATTATTACCCAGACAGATGGATATTACTATTAAATAGTCCTTGCACCGGGAAATCACACTGTTAATTGTTTACTAAGACTCCACGGAGAGTGGATTGCTTAGGAGAAACATTTGCTTAGTAGCAATCAAGATATGTGCAGCTTTGCCCGCGGTCAAACGTTTCCCTTTTAAATGTATTAGTGCACTGTGTCCAGGAGACATGGCTGTGACTGATTCTTGGCATTAAACAGTTTGTAAGTCTCTGTGTTGCATCAGAAAAGGCTCATCTTTTAAATACAAGGACTTTTGAGGGAAAAACATGATTCCACTCAGAAATCTCCTCAGGGCCCCAATAAATCACCATCTTGTTCAAAGAAGCACTCGCAGGCTGCAGCTTAGTGCCACTGGAACCACACTGATCATACGTGACTCCTCTGCCCTTGGAGCTCACATCTGCGTGATTTGTTTGTAACACAGCCCAAGAAGACCACGCTTTGGAGTCTGTTTAGACTGGAAACAGTCTGGGAAAAGAACCCCATCTAACAGTTACCGCTAAGTGCCTTGCACACGGCTGGGGCTTTATAAATCATTAATATTGACAACTCACGAAATCTGCCTGATTTAGCCCTAATTTACCACTCTAATGAAAATTAAGGTTAATAATACACTAGATTCTATGGTTGTGTTCAGCTGAAGGGTTGCAAATCAATCAACCAGACAACTACGTCTCTCTTTTTAAAAAAACATTTCTGAATATCTAGCCATGTGCCAGACAATTATTTCTTTCTTTCTTTCCTTCTTTTTTAAATTAAGCAAAATACCAGCTTGGCTACGTATTTCCCCCCCCCCCCCAAGCTACATTCATAGGACTGTGCAAAATTCCCTTCAGTGCAAGAAAACAATCCGCACTGACTACTGCATTTTGGCACAGCTCTTGTGAAACATGGTCTTTTTTTAAAAAAAAAAAAAGGATAGGTAATGGAGCAGAAATAAGTATGCGAGCAGGGCCAGGAAAACATCATATGTGATTCCAGCAAAAACAATAAGGAAATGGATGGTACAGTCTCGCACTGCAACACATCTCCCCTTCCTATAAGCACTGCTTTGAAAGTGGGAGCTTCTGGCCATCAACCTCCCTGCCATATAGAGGAACCTGCAGTCATAGAAAGGAATTGTGCTGCCAGTGTTGCTCATAGGAGAAGATCTGCATCGAGCCCTAAACATTAATTTTAAAGCATGGGTTTTAGAAACAATAATGTTTTCTCTTGGCCCATCCTTCTCATATATAATACGAACCTATGAAATGGCATTATACTGTGTCAGAACATTGGTCCATCTGCTAAGTCAACCTTCCCCAACTTGGTGCCCTAGAGATGTTGTTGGAACTACAACACCAGGTAGCGTGACCAGTGGTCAGGGGTGGACATATCATTTCTAACATTGTGCCCTTAGCCTTATCTATGTTACATGCGCAGTGTTCATGCCTGAGTTATGGCTGTTGTTTGTCCATCTAAGTTCTTCAGTCTAACATATTTCTTCTTGATAACCATCCTATAACATAACATCATACCTTACACTACAACCTAAATTCCTCTTCACCATCCTGGTGCCCTTCAGATCTTTTGGACCACAAATTCCATCACCCCCACTTACAAACACAGCAAAATGTTGTTTGTCTATTGTTGACATAGAAAACTGCTTCCGATCTCCCCCAGTATGCAAACATTCAAAATGCTTGTGTTTTGGGAAGGGGTCATGTTGCTGCTCCCCAAATTGTATTAGAGTTTTCATGGGGAAATTGAATCTCAAGGACTCAAATGGCAAGGCACTTAGAGAAACTATTTTCAGTGACTGCTTTTTAGGACTGGCCTTCCCTTCCCTTTGCGGTCCACCTGAGTATTTTCTGAGCAGGCATTTGGTGGCTGATGATAAGCAAGGGGTTATTTTAGCAGAATTATTTTTAGGGGAAGGATATCTTTTTTTTCTGTTATAGTTTTATCTTTTAATAAACTATAAGCCACCTTGAGCCTTTTGGATAGGGCTGGGAATAAGTTTAAAATTAATAAACATTCAATTTTGTTACGGGAGATTCCAAGTGCTTTTGAATGAAAGGTTCTTTTTTCCCCTTTGCTAATCACTCGCACAGATAAGGGAAATGGACAAAGTAAAAACTGTTGCTTTAGCCACTCCAAACATACCTTTTAAAACTTGCTTGCATGGGTTGGAACTGTTCTGCTCTCCCTGATTTAATGCGGCTCATGCTGGGTTTCTTTTCTTGAGCATCTAGCAGGACAAAGTAGAACCAAATTAGGCACTGTTGGGGGGAGCTGGAGCTGTTAGCGCTCAGGAGCATAAATGGCCTGCTCCCACAGAGTCCCCCCCCTTAAAAAAAAGCTTTAATGTATTGACTCAGCACATCTGATCCCTGCAAGCCAAATAGCGTGCTGTCCTCTTGCAATTGGAATGGCAGACTGCGAGAATGGCAGGTACATGGGTCGTTAGAGCTGGTCCAAGTCACATAAGTAAAGGACCAGTACACTTACTGTGTAACATGCTCCCAAAACCCCCAAAGGGTAACATTGCCTTGAATTAACATTTCCTCCCTGTGTTTACTTGACAAGTGCACCAGCCAGATGGGACAGAACCATATGGCCATTTCTCCCCACTCCCTCTCTCCCAGCAACAACTGAAACCTGCACATATTTATTTAGAATACCTCTGTTGCAATCCCTCCTACACACACACATACACACTAGCAACATTGAATTCAGGCTGGGGGAACTGTCAGCCATTCCCAGGTACAACGTGCACAACAACAAGAACTTGTTGGTTTCTGGTGTAAAGTATTGCACTAAAGGGCTTAGGAAAATAGTCTGCTGCAATTCCCAATCAGGAAAGGATACATTATCTCGAAGAAAGAGACTCTCGCTGCACACGAATGGGATTTTATTTCAGAAACAGATATTGGGCACTTGACATCTTTACATAGTCCACACATAGTCTAGACCTCTTGCACGTTTTTGGGTCCCTGAAAAACGTTTCTTGAGAAACTGGTTTCATTCCAAAAATGAAAGGTCATGGCAGATTTGAGTCTGCATTACCCTGCAGTGTGTCCACTGGAAAAGAGATGTAGATGACCCTGGCCAATGACATGGTAGGTTTCCCAAGATCACGACCACCACATCCTCTATCATTCATGAGGGTGGAGGCATGTGCAGGGAGGCAAAGGTGTGGATTACCGTACCTAATCCAGGGGAGGGTTTTCAAACATGTTTCAAGTAACCACACTTACCTTTGTGACAGTAGCATCTAGAACAGATTGAAAACAGCATGTTGAGGACAAGCATGAAGGATTCTGCACTGAGAAAAAGTACATTTTTGCACTACAAACAGGTCAGTGCATATGCAGCCTCTGTGTGTTTTTGCCATACGTCCAGATTTTCCCGGACATTTCAGCGATTTCCAGTGCTCAGAGCAGACCTATTGTAGTTAATGGACATAACTAATTGAAATGCATTAATTTCACTGGAAGAGTAGACCTTATTTAGATACAATCCACAGTTCTTTTTTTCTATATTAAAAGGCTGTTTTGTTTAATCTTTCTCATAGGAAAGATGGAGATATTATACATTTCCTCTAATAATTTCCTAATAATGCTGTTTTGCTTACCTTTTATACTGCCAGAGCAAAATGGACAGTTTTCCATGATTTTTCTCTCTTCTCCCTTTTTTTCCTGAGCAGCTTCATGAAATCCAGAATCTTTAGATGTATTATTTCACTCATTGGCTTTCCATTTGGTGGGTCACATAACCCACTGCTAGCTTCTATCTTGACCTAAGGAGGATGTCAACAGCAATACCACCACATTCTTTCTTAAACATGGGTTAAGAAGATAAGAGGGTGAGAGAGAAGTAGAATAAATTAAATGTGGGCTGGATTTTGAATGTTAATTCATTATCTGGCACTTATTGACACTTAATCTCATCTTCTAAATTTTGCCATGACCTCCATTCTGGAGAGATCCTTCAGGAGCTCTTCAAGTTGTATTTAGGGTTTATTATCTTGGATACTGTGGTGTCATCTGCAAATTTGGCTATCTCATTAATTACCCATCTTCCATGGCTGCTACCAGTTCCACAAATAGTAATATGGGGAGAAATCATATTTGGAAGCATGAATCTCACGGCAGCTCCTGAAGAACAGTGAAAGGTTAATTAACAGAATATCTGCAAAAACTCAGGCTTCTTGTATTTGTCCTAATTGTGCTTGCTAGTGTGCTCAGACCACAATATTACTGTACTGGATGTGGCCAAGTCTCTAATTTTGTGCCTCTTGGGTTTTGTGAATTCTGTATTTCAGCAGCAAGAGACTCTGTGGATCAATTTAGCTCACTCTCATGTGACCAAGAAAGCATATCCTTAAATTAGCTCCTAGAACTTGGTGCCCTACAGGCATTCTGGCCTCAAATTCCCTTGTCCCAGTCAACATGGCAAATGGTCAGGGATGATGGGAGCTGTAGATCAACAACATAGGGAGGGCACCACATTGAGGAAGCTAAAGCATACACATGCCTGCTCAAGCCCTTACTAAAAATCTCCACACCTCTTCTGAAGATGAAAAAGTAGCATCTCCAGGCAACTTATATTAATACTGAATTGCCTCTACCCTAATTTTAAAGTTAAATTCATTTTTCTTAAGCTTAAATAAATTATTACTGCATTTTGCACATTGGATGAATTGAACAACCATCTCCCTTTTTGAGATCTTTTAAATGTTTGAAAGCGGTCAACACGCTGCTAATGTTTCTTTATAAAGTGCCGCACGATATTTATAATGCTGTATTTTAAAAAAAACACAAGTATTGTTATGGTATTTCTGCTTCCTCAGTTTTTTCTCTGACCAAAACATCCCAGAATCAAACTCTTGCTCACTATATTCCATTTAGACGGGGTTTCATCTTGCAATTATGCAAACGTTCTTGTTTATCTGTAGTACTGTAGTGGTTCATCTAGGATCTTCTCAGCACTGAAAGTGCGATTAGCACTGTTATATCCTAAATCCTGGAAACAGTATTTTCTTTCAACACAAATTATGCCAGTATACTGGTTCACAGTCACTTTGTTGTCTATGAGAACCCCCAAATCTTGCTGTGCCAATTGCCACCTGACATACTATGTGCATTTGGTCCAGTGGGTCAGAAACGGGGGAGCAGCTTCACCTTTGTGCAATATGTGCAATGTGACTTGGAAAAGGAGTGGTCAAGAGCAAAGTCCATCCAGGGAGAGAGGATCCTGCCATAGGCAAAGCCTCCAGAGAGGCAGAGAATGTATGAGAGCTTCTGGCCATATTAGTTCTACACTCTCCTGTCTGGTTTCAGAAGGGTGTCTTCAAAACCCAGTGTGAAATATGTCCCAGTGTGAAATATGTCCCACAAAGATTCTGTGACTCTGCTTGCCATCTACTTCCAAATGACTAATAGATATATTAAGGGAATTTCCTGCAACACTTACTCCTGCAAAACATGGTTAGATGTGTTTTTCCACCCTTATATTAGAAATAAAATGTGTTACTACTCTCCACGTGTTTTTTATGAGTCATTTGCACATATATAACATAGCAATCATACCCCCCAGATAGATAAGATGGCTCCTAAATCCCCTTGTACTGGTTACAACAGGGAAATAAATATGGCAACATAGCAATACTCTGGTGTCAGCAGGAGGCTTCTGCCAATGTAACCCTGATGTTGGCAGGATGACGTCAAAGCAAAAGGAACCTGAGTGGGCATGGTGGGCAGGAATGGGCCTAGCGGAAGTGCTATGCTATGTGCTATGCTATGTGTGGGAGCCAGTGTGGTGTAGTGGTTAAGAGTAGTAGACTCATAATCTGGTGAACCGGGTTCGCTTCCCCGCTCCTCCACATGCAGCTGCTGGGTGACCTTGGGCCAGTCACACTTCTCTGAAGTCTCTCAGCCCCACTCACCTCACAGAGTGTTTGTTGTGGGAGAGGAAGGGAAAGGAGATTGTTAGCTGCTTTGAGACTCCTTAGGGTAGTGATAAAGCGGGATATCAAATCCAAACTCCTCCTCCTCCTCCTCCTCCTCCTTCTTCTTACTTGGGATTCTTACTACCTTTAATAATGGCATATTGCTATTTCTGCAAGTGTGACGTTAAAGCACTCCCACAACCAGCACAACCAGACTGGGAGCCAAAGGCAACTGCCTCCCATTTAACTCTGCAGCCAACTGGGAGACACAGATTTCATATCTCAATATATGTTGGATGCGACTCGAACCCCCACATTTAAAGAAACAGGGGAGTGCAAGTGGAAACTTTGGTCCTGGCACATTTTTCAAAAAGTCTAGGTTTTGGTCAAGCAGAGAGAGGTATGGGATGCAAATGCGGCTTGGTAAATGTAATACGGTTTTTGTATTCAGAACTGCAGACAATAATAGGTCTTTGGGTCTGTTTTTCTTGGAATGCAGCCCGTGTGAGGATTGTTAGCAATGATATGGTGGACCAGGCTGCTAAGAATGCACTCAAACATAAGGGCACCAACATTGTGTTGCCATTGTCCTCCCTGGAATTAAAATGGGTTTAGTAGAAGCTTGTGAGGGAACAGCATAGATACTTTGAACCAGGCTTCATGGGTAGGAGGGTCTCTTCATTTTTGTCCAGCTCTAGATTTTCAAAATTTAAAGCTACAGGGAATGGATGAAACAAGCAAGTCTGTTTTGGATTTTGATAGAACGCTGCTCTTCAGAGTAATTTGTTCAAAGTTGGAAGGATTGGCACTGACCTTTATGAAGCTTGTGGGATGAAGGAAACAAATTGATCAAATAGGATGGGTTTGTCTGAGATATTGGACTGGATTCAGCTGAGCCCTGATAGTGGAAACCAGTGCAAGGACTCCCACTAGTGCAACAGGGTTTTCTGTCCCATCTCCTCCCCCTGTGTGCCCCCCAACTTGGCTGGGAGGGGGTGGTCCCAGAGCAGCGCAGGAAGGGAGAGGAGGGGAGCTTGTTCCTTCCAGCAAGTTGAAATGCTTGTGCTGCCAGAACAATCTCATGAGTGCTATGTTAAATTCCTCCAAGAGGAATGAAAGGGAAGCCCTTTGCAAACTTAATGTACTGGATGTTATAAGTTGTCTTGAGGGACTGACTTTCAGGACAGAAATCTCCAGGGACTCAATGTTGGCAATTTTATGGAAGTTCTTGCAAATTATTAAGCTTTGCAAATGATTATAACTGACTAGTAAAAAGGTCGTAGCCCATTAAATGATAGTAATAGGACCTTACAAGACCATTCAGATCCAAGAGAGAAAGAGGAAGAAGGAAGAGCAGAAGGAGAAGGGAGAATGGCTGGTGTGTGGTTGTTGGTCAACTGAAGGAAGAGATGAAAGCGGAAGTCGGGATGTTTAAGAACTGGCTTTGAGAGGCTTCAGAAACCAAAAGCTGACATCACTGAGCTACAGTTGAGGTTTGTGGAGAGAAACTTGTGGCTCAAGAGGCAGCCCTTGGGAGAGTTCTACAGATAGCTGTCAGTAGATTTCCTAAGTACTTGAGGTAACAGCAGTTACTGGACCAGAGGAAGTCCTGACAAAAACCTGGTGGACTCCAGAGGGCAGAGGGCATGTGTCAGAGCTGCCTCTAGATCCCAGCTCACAGAGGACCAACGCCAGGTTGATGTAATGTACAAAAGTCTTTATTGAAGTTTAGTTTCCATTTCAACGCCAGAGCGTGCAGCCCTATGTCTTAGACCTTAGATCGGCGAAGTCCCGTCTGAATCACTTCCCCTTCCGCACCAGTTTAAGATCCTAGCCCTGCTCCACCTTCTGCGCTGTTCTCTCCTCCTCTGGGTCCTCCTGCCCGCTGGGGCATTGCCCTTTCTGGATTCTTCCGATGCTGAGTCGCTCAGCTCCTCCCCCTCCCTCCGGCGGGCTTTAGGACCAGGTTCCCAATCCTCATTCTCTGCTGTCCCGCGCTCCTGTACATTTGAACTTGCCTCTCGCGCCAACCCAGTGACCTTTCTCCTAACCGTCACACTGCTTGTGTCACTGCTTCCCCCTTCCGGGACACTGGCCGGATCTGACCTTCCCCCCCATTGTCAGACTCTCCAATGGAGGCGTGGTCAGCCCTGTCTCGTTTTCTCTCCCTGGTGGGGAATGCACTGGCCCCAATGCTTGGGACTCTTCCCCCCCACTCCACTCTGGTGGGGAAGCTGGTCATGATTTCCAACTACTGCTCTGGGAGTCCCTGCTGCCCCCTTGCTCCTGGAGCGTTCCCCTTGGGAACCCCCTGCCCTTGGCCGCTGGCGCCCCCTTCTGTGAATCTTCCGATTCGCTGGAGAGGCTCGTGGAATCCCTCGGACCACTTTCCTCTCCTGCGCTCCCCTCGGATTCCTCCCTCTCGCTCTCCATCTCCTCTCTTCCCTGCGCCTCTGCTCCTGAACCCCTGACAGCATGGATCTGCTTCTTTCCTCAGCTGTTTGTATCTTCCTTCCCCTGAGATTCCCTTGATGACAGACCCCATGGTGCTTTTTCCTAAGATTTATAGCAGTCCAGAGGGGGCGGGGATTTCCATCAGAAATGTGGGAGAGGAAGTTCAAAATTTTCTTCTCCCTGCAATGCCCCTTGTGCTGTTCAGCTGACTGTGCTGCTCATCTGAGGGTGAAGAGGCTGGATTTCAAAAAAACAGAACAAACAAAAAACTTTATCTGGAACCCCACAATGCAACCCAACTGCTTGACTGATCAGTGGGATGGTATCTTGTGGGACATGTAAGATTAGGCAGTGGGCTAGGAAAAGCCTGGGAAGCATAGATGGTACACTTCTGAAACATAAATACCCAAAAGGGGGCATATTTTTGTTTTGTTTTTTAAAAAAGACTATACATACTCAGCAGATAATCTCACATTGCCAAGAGAAGGTACAAAATTCAGTCACTATATGCACATTCCCCAAGGCTAGTTGGAGATTGTGCACATTGACTTGGAAACGTGCACAATTCCCATTTCCTGGAAGGATTAAGTGAATGCAAATGGGACATGTATTACACTAGTGTGACTCCAGTTTAGCAGCTGCCTGGTGTGAAGACCATAGAATCAATGGCTATGACTGTTTCTTCTAGATTCCTTCTTATGGTGCCAGAGTTTGGGCCTCTAATACAAAGAAGCCTGTTCTCTTTCTCCCCTCCCCCAAAGATTCACCCTATCAGATAATTGGCTGAAGACCCTAAAATGAAAGCATCACAATTCAGTAAAGATATTGGAAATTATAGGCCCAGTATCTCATTCTATCCTTTTGTGAAATGGATATCCTTTTGTGAAATGGGGCTAATGATTCTTCTGTAGCTCAGCTGCGTATCATAATGTTTAATTAACTTATGCTTATAAATTCCTTTGGCACTTTCCAATAAAAGGTGTTAAACATAAGGTGTTATTATCTTCAAAACATTGGTGTTTATTCCTTGCTCACAGTTGGATTTGAAACTCAGAAACTGAAAATGTAAAATCCCAGCAATTATAGGAGTTCCACATTAATAACTCTGTCCATTAGGAATATGATTAGCATGAACTATGAGACAGACGGACAGACAGAGGAAGGAATAGTCTGTATTTCATTTAACACACGCTTTTGGCTTGCCACTGCTCCGATGTCTTAATTAATGCTCTGAAGAGGAGAAAAGGCTAGGAAAGCGGGTGAAACAAGCTGGCAGGTGTAGAAATAAGATTAGACAACGAGGTAGGGCTCGCCCCCCATCCTGAGAATGGATCATTCAGAAATCCCATCACCTTTACTGATGTTTTCTACACGTGAAAATAACTTGGGTGACACAAGATCTAGAGTGGGCACAAGGAAATAAAATAGGAAATGGAGCCTTTCAACACTAGCAGGCGGGTGACCAACAAAGCAGCAAATCTGCTCCACCAAAGGGAAGCTTTTGCTAGTCAGTGCTAAAATCATAGTCTTTCTTAGCAAAATAAGGCTGTCCCATTGCTTAAGGTCATCTAATGAGGTATGTGGCATACAAAGCATGGGACTATGGATGTCAGTTTCCCAGCCTTTGGGAGGGAGGAAAGCATGTCCTTCTCCTGCTCCTTATATCTATCATAATAAACTACATCAACACTATAAGATTAACGATAAAGAAAAATGCAGTTGCATGGTTCCCCCTCCCCCCTTCTTTTTTTAGTTCTGAGCCTTTAGGGGACACTACAGGCACATTATTAATTTTTCCTTCACATGTCTTTGGAGCATTAAAAGGCTGAATTAGAGAAGATAAAATAATAATAACAATAATTCACGTTCCCGTGATTTAACATTGAGTCGTGATTTTAAGGTTAAGGAATCTCTGCATCATGTGACTTTTGGGGAAAAAACAACTCCATGGAGCCAGCAAGGCTCAGAGTTAAAAAATGATTGCTGTTTCCCCTCTGATTGAATCAATCTTGTAAGAAAGCTTGATATGCCATCTACTAGTCACCTCCCATTTCCTAAAGGGCAACATTCTGGCCCAATGCCAGCAACTGCTTCTATAGATACAGAACCTTACAGGAAAAATTAACACTGGAGAATCAGCCACCCACTCTTTGTGTGAGCTTGAACTATGAAGGGGCATTCAACCAGTTAGTCTGGGTGGCTGAAGGCCAATGTGACACAACAGATGTGTGTAATGCTCTGGAGTTTTATATATATATATATATATATATATATATAGACAATAAAAGTAAAATGTAGAAGGGTAAGACAATGATCAGATGAATGGAGGAGACGGGGGAGTGGCTTAACCATTTCCTTTCTGGGGAATTGCCCCAGCTGATTTTCCACCCTCAGGAGAAAAGATACACATGGGTAGAAAGCAAGGGGGTGGGGAATACTGAGAAGAAAAATGACAAGATGGTAAAGCATAAAACACACTCTTTCAGTTCCCTCACTTAAATTCCCAGCACCCCAGAACTAAAGAAGTGATCATGAGACTGCCGAACATGTCAGCCACGTGTCATTTGGTCAGGCCTTAACTAACCATCTGCATATCACAATAAGCTTAGAAGTTGAACTTGTGTTCTCTTTGCTTTGATTCTACATACTAAATATAGATGAGTGAAAAGTGATTTTCAGGACATGTATCCACCTACTCTTATTTGTTTACTCATGAGGGTGTGCACTCCTGTAGGTGTGGGGCATTTGCTCCTGGATAATATTTGCAGAGGGGGGAAAATGTAAAGTGGCTAGAATTGCCTTTGTTTGCATGAAGATACCCAGATCTTAGGGGCAGAAATCCATGCCAGAACCCGACAGGTGAGGAAATCAAATGTTAAGAGTCTGGGAAGCTGGCATAGAACAGCGGGAGCAGAGGGCTGGGGAATGATGGCAGTCGGAATGTTGCAAGAGCTCTAAATCACAAGAGAAGCAGGAAATGTTTGAAATGTGTGTAGGCACCAGGAGTTTCAAGTGTCTCTGAGGTACCAACAGCTTCCATTTGTGACATGCCACTTTCTTTTAATTTATTACATTTGTAACCCATCACCTTTGAGCAGCTCAGGTCAGAGTATGTGACAAAAGCTCCAGTGATGCCCAGAAAGCTTTGTGGCAGAGTTGAGGTATCTAACCAGGCATCCCAGACCAAAGTCTAAAAGCTTATGCTTTACACAACAGACGTTCTTCACAAAAAGCTATTACTACACTATTTTTTTAAAAAAATAAAATAAATAAAACCATTGAAAAAGCATGTATCATTAACAGTGCACTAAGCAGAGTGATCTAAAGCAGGCACCGTCTTCTCAAAATAATGATAGTCAAGAGACGATTCTTCCATGTGGTGGACTGATGAGGAGGAAACCTGGAGTGTGCTACAACTGATCTGTGGGGAAGGAGGTCCCTGAGATTGTGAACTTGGGAGAACACAAGAGGTGCCCTGCAGTTCAGCACACTCTGAGGTACATTTTCAAACACCCTCGCTGCTCTATGGTGCCAATGAGCAAAACACAGTGGGACTGAACCAGCTCACCCCTCCCTCATCTTACATGCTTGGCATACTTGTCCTCTTAATTTATTCCTGACCCCCAAACCCCAGACAGCCTGACCTTCTCTTTTTTGTTATCCTTTCTGGTAAAACCCTTTTTATGAGTAGGGCAGCACTTCAAGCAGATGGAGAATTAACTTATTTTCATTGCTGGGGGTGGGAGAGGGAGAGAATAACAGCTTGCAAGGAGAAAGGGTCGCTTAGTGTTGCCTTTTCCTGAAATTAATGTTGTTTGGTTAGGTCTATTTTTACAACTGATTGCAGTGTTGCTTTATGGCTAGAGGAGAAAAGTTTTCTATCTCCTACTCCTCTTCTCCCCACCACCACCACCCTTTCCCTCCGCCTCCCGCTAGTGGAGTCCTACATTCTTGCTTCCCAACATAAAAAAAGGAGAAAAGCGCAAAACACAAGAGTTATTTGTTAGCAAAGGAGCTGCTATCAAGAGCTGCTTCTTTGTGTTTGGGGCTGGTGCGGTGATTGTCTTCCAGCTTTGGGGAAAAATTGCTTCAACTTAATCATATTCACATGACAAACCCTAAATAAAGGAGGGGGGAGAGGTAATGCCAAAAAAAAAAGAGGACCTCGGAGAAGTCGGAGAGCGGCAGCTTGTCCTCAGGCAGAGACAGAAAGAGAGAGAGAGAGAGAGAGAGAGAGAGAAAGGAAGGAGAGAGAGAAGCTGTCAGACTTAGGGGAGGGCGCAGCTTTTCTCAGACGTGCCGTTTTAACCCCACTCGAGACGTCGGTCCAGTAAGGAGGCAAAAGGCTGCCGATCGCTTGCAACAAAGGCTCGGGACTTCCCTCCTGGCGTCACTCCGGAGCTGAGGCGTGTTAGATCCTCTGCAGGAAACAGGTTTTCCTTTCTCGTGCTCCGCTGCGTTGCTTCATCCGCCGCCGCCGCTCTTTCCTTTCCTGGCGATTGCCAAGCCCCGTTTCGCCGAGGAGCCTCATGCTCTGTTCAGAGCAGCAGCCCAGGAGGCAGGATGGTTTCTTCGCCGGGTCGGCGAGGCGCTAGCCAGGTGCTGCCGCGGGGCGATCGCCTTCTCCCAGCCTTTCCCCTCGTGCTCTTGCTGCTGCTCCCGGTGCTCCCGGTGCCCGGGCTGGAAGTGCAGCACAAGTTCGTCTCGCTCACGGCCACCAACAACTTCGCTCTGGATGCGTCGGGAGGCAAGGTGTACCTGGCGGCCGTCAACCGGCTCTACCAGCTGTCGGGCCCCAACCTGACCCTGGAGGTGGAGGAGCAGGTGGGACCCAAGGAGGACAACCCGCTTTGCCACGCTCCGCAGCTGCCCCAGGCGTCGTGCGAGCACGCCCGGAAGCCCACCGACAACTACAACAAGCTGCTGCAGCCCGACCCGGAGCAAGGCATCCTGGTGGTGTGCGGCTCCGTCTACCAGGGCTTCTGCCAGCTGCGCAGCATGGACAACATCTCCGTCGTGGCCGTCGCTTTCCCGCCCGGGGCAGGTGGAGGCGGCGGCGGCGACCAGGTCACGGTGTTCCCCAGCATGCTCAACGTGGCGGCCAACCACGCCAACGCGTCGACCGTGGGCTTGGTGCTCAAGCAGGCCGGGCAGGACACGCGCCTGCTGGTGGCCGCCACTTACACGGGCTTGGGCAGCCCCTTCTTCCCGCGCAACGCCAGCCTGGAGGACCACCGCTTCGAGAACACGCCCGAGATCGCCATCCGCGCTCTGGACGCCCGCGGGGACCTGGCGCGCCTCTTCACCTTCGACATCAACCCCTCCGACGACAACATCTTCAAGATCAAGCAGGGCGCCAAGGAGCGCCACAAGCTCAGCTTCGTGCGCGCCTTCCTGCACCGCGGAGCCCGGCCGCCGCCTTCTCGCCCCGGCGAGGAAAAGGGCGCCCCCAGCGGCCGGAGCCCCTACGCGGGGCCTGGGGCCTCCCTTCTCCCCGGCGGCGCCCCTGCCCGGAGCGGCCTCCCGCTCTCGCCTCAGGCGAGCGCCCCGCTTGGCCGCTACGCCTACTTGGCCCTCAACAGCGAGGCGAATGCGCGGGAAAAGGAGAGCCACTCGCACAGCCTGCTGGCGCGCATCTGCCTGGGCGACCCGGCTGAGGCGACGACTCTGAACGGCAGCAGCGGTGGCGGCGGCGGCGGCGGCGCGGAGACCAAGAAGCTGACCGAGTCCTACATCCAGATGGGGCTGCAGTGCAGCAGCGGCGCCTGGCGCGGAGGTGGAGCGGCGTCGGGGGCGGGCGGCGGCGGCGGCGACCTCTTCAACCGGCTGGTGTCGGTCTTCCCCGCCAGCGCCGCCCTGCAGGTGGGCTCGGGAAGCGCTTCACCGCCCCGGCCGGAGGAGCTGCTCTTCGGGGTCTTCGAGAAGGCCTCGTCCTCCTCCTCCTCCGGGACGGGGTTTGGGGGCCGGCAAGCGCCCCAGCCCTCGGCGCTGTGTGTTTTCCGCTTCGCCGAGATTGAGGAGGCCATCCGGGTGGCCAGGAACTCTTGCTTCGTGGCTCCCGACGCCGGGCTGGTCACGGTGCTCGACAGCGTGGTGCAAGGCACTGGGCCCGCCTGCGAGAAGAGGAAAATCCAGGTAAGGGAGAAGGCGGGCCACCAAGAAGGCCTGCCTATCAGTGTCCACAGTTAGGCGAAGTTTGGCCAGCTTTTAGTGCCAGGGCTCTCACTACCATGTATTTTGGGGGGCCCACCTTGTTTTTGTAGTTTTAGGTGGTTTTAAACTTGTTTCCCATAGTGCTTGCTAATAGCAATGTTGTGTTTTAATTTGCTGCAACCAGCCCTGGGAACTTAGGGTGAAGGGTGGGTAATAAATTGTAGCATGATAATGCCAACAGTGATAAAGAGAGTGCAGCTGAGCATGTCCAGAAAGCTGAACAAGGACAGCCACCCTTCATAGGGATTAGGAGGAAGACTTTGTGGGATGCACCTGGTAAAGCAGTTCCAATGTTAGAAGCAGAGGACTGTGTCATTCAGGTGTTTTTTCGGGCTGGGCTGGTGATGACTTACTTGGGAACCCCTCTGTAAGTAGCTGCAGCACAGAGAGTTATATTGGAGAGTGTCCCTTTTGACGGGTCAGAAGGAAAGGTCAACCAAAACCATCAAGGTCATGGAGCACTGTGTCCCCATTGAGCAAAGGTTAAGGGAGGCAGTGTTTTTCAGTTTACCTACTTTGTGGCCGAAGGATTGGATAGAGGAATGATAGAAGTTTATAGAATTGTGCATGGCGTGTTGAGAAAGCGGGTGGAGAGACATTTTACTCCTCCTTTGTAAGTCCAGAACTTGGGGGTCACTAGATGAAATGGATTGCAAATAGCTTCAGGACAGCAAAAGAAATGGCAGGTTGCTTACCTGTAACAAACATTCTTTGAACAGTCTGCTGCGTTTCGGGCACGCAGTGCATAATTAATGTCTGAGATTTGCTGCCATGCAATTAGATCCTGGCTTAGTTGACTTCAGAAGACACTTTTTGGATGTTTACTTTAACAGTTCAATCTTCAGTTTATCCAGGCATGGGAATCTGAACTGTGACTGCTGTAAAAACCATAGATGGGGAACTTTTGTCTTTCCTGATGTTGTTGGACTTCAACTCCCATTATATCTATTAAAAGGGAATAGTTAGGCAAATTCATGGAAGATAATTATATCCTATTGCTGTCAGCAATCAGTTGCTGGTGAAGAAATAGCAGGGAATGGCTGCTGTTTTCAGGCCCTGCTGGAAAGCATCTGTTTGGCTACTGTTGGAAGCAGAGTAATAGATTTAGGTGGGCTGATCTAGCAAGGTGGTCCTTAAGAGATCTATTTGCATCATGTGTATCTCTGAAGAAAGACTCATTGTGATAGTAATCCTGTTTCCTGGGCATTTTACTATTCAAGAGCAAAGTACAGATTTTCCATTGGGAAAACAATGTGGGTGATGGAGAAAAGAGAAATCTCTCTGATGAAGCAATCTGCTGAGGCAATTTTGGAATCAAGGTACATTGTTTTGGTAGAATATGGTGCTGTGTTTCCCTTGGTTAGATGTCCTTCTCTTATGTTGTCATCTCTCCACAATGCTGATTGTGCAGATTTTGCACAGGGAAAGCTCCTCAAACAGTCAGTGTAAGCCTTGGATATAATTCTTTGTACAGAGCTAACTTCTAAATAATTAAACGTTTATATCACGTGCAAAGCAATATGAAAGTTAAAAAGACATACTAGCCTGCCATCGTAACCCTACTTACCTGCAAGCAAGCCCCATTGAATTCAATAGGACTTACTTCTGAGATGACATGCTTACGATTGCACTGTAAATCTGTAGTGTAGCTTAAAAAGCAATTTCTAACCGGTTCTTCAAGGCTTCTTTTGTTTTGTCCTGTTTTGTATTGCAAACAATGAACTTTCATGTATCTGCTGACAGTATCCTTCACATGAATAGACTAAATCAATACATTGGGTCCAAATATCACTGAGCTTTGACAGATTGATTTAGAACCCAGCATCTTTAATTTTTGTAGGTTTGATTCTGCATCCCAAACAAATTGCAGATCTGTTTCTGTGTGCAATGCCTGCTTTCTTCTATTTACTATCATTATTTACACTTGCACCCCTTCTTTCACTTAAGGAATGAAGGCAGCACACATGGTTCTCCAGTTTTCTTCTTGCAACAACCCTGTGAGGTAGGTTAGGGTGTGATACGAATATAAGAAGAGCCTGCTGGATCAGGCCAGTGACCCATCTAGTCCAGCATCCTGTTCTCACAGTGGCAAACCAGATGCCTGTGGGAAACCCACAAGCAGGAACCAAGCACAAGAGCTCTGTCCCATCCTGAGGTTTCCAGCAATTAGCATTCAGAAGTATTGCTACCTCCAGCCATTGAGAAAGAGTGTAGCCACCATGGTTTTGCAAAACCGGGGTCTTAAGTGCTTACACTGGCTTTTTATAATAGTCACATTTAAAGCTTAGATTGTTCTCAACATTGGTTTTTGTGTGTCTGTTAGAATGTATGTATAAAAGGGACCTGAATTCATAATCTGTACCTCTAACTTTCAATTTAGCCATGTTAAAGTTCTATTTGTTGGCATTTCCTCCTCAATGGTTGCAGCTGGACAGAGTAATGGGTGTTGGGGGCCTTAGGCTCTTTTAATCCCTTTCCAACTCCTGTGGATAAAAGTGCATAATTAATTAGGGGATTCCACATTAATTTGAACAGAGAATCTCAGTGATCAACCCTGCAACAGTTGTTGTTGTTGGCATCTGTCTTGAGAGCCAGTGGAGTGCACCTTCAGGGGTGAAGTCAAACCGCTGCGTTAGCAGCACCAAACTGGAGTGCAAGCCTGGGCAGTGCGTATGGGGGTCCTGGGCTGCCCAGACGACAATACACCACCCCCGCAGCCTCGCTGATGTGGTCCAAAGGAAAGCAGAGCAATACGTTTGGCACCAGCTTGACTGCAGGAGTTGCCAGAAGGAGGTGTACAAGGCACCATCCAACTGTCTTACAGACTTCACTCTGGATTTGTGTAGGGTTTACTCCTTAGCCTTTTCTTCTCCCAAAAGCATCCCGCAAGGCAGTGGAGGTTTTGGATCAGAGTTTTCCTTCTCCTAGATGGGCTACCTTCCTGGGTCGACGAGCCCCATCTGCCCCTCACTTCCCTCTATAGCATGTGCAGAAACCGCTTTCTTGCCCGTTGGGCACACTGTTGGTCTCATCCACTCAATCTGCCAGAGCCTGTCTTTGCATGCAAGCAATGTCCCTAACTCAATGAGGGTTTGAGAACCATTGGCTACCCTCACCTGGTTTTCAGTCAAAGCCGTTTCCAGGGTATTCCCACTCTGACAGCTTCTAGGAGCCACAGGTGAGAGCTGAGTACAGGGTGGGGACTAAAGGTGGACCAAGTAACCCAGAAGGAGCATGCCTACCAGAGGTATTACCCATCCCCTAACACCCCATGCATAACCTGCAACAGTAAACCTGGTGGAAAGTATGTTTTCTTCCCTAGGCCAGGGACACCCCACATTTAGATTTACTGGTTCATTCAGCACTCCCTGCAGTGAGAGGGGAAGGAGCAGAGATGAGAATGTACATGTTAAGATCCATATCCAAAAGTGATGCTGTGAGTGGGAAAGGGCGGGGGGAATGTTCTCTGAAGTTTTGGGTTGTTTTTTGCTGAAAACATTTGGGACTTTCCATACCCATGATGACTATTAAATCCATTATCAGTTCTCCTAATGCATTGTGTGGGTCCTTAAGGCCACTTTACATATTACAGATTTATAGTGTGTATTGTCTTGTACCCCCAAAATGTTTGAAGTTAAATGCATGTGTCTACTTTAACTCAAGCTATGGAGAGCAACACGCTATGGAGAGTGACAATGACTTTGGGTCTCCCGATTAAGTTTCTTTGTGTACACTTGATGAAATAAAAAGCCTATGGTCACTTTATATGTAGGCCTTCTCGGTAGTGGCACCTGCCCTGTGGAATGCCCTCCCACTAGATGTCAAAGAGAAAAACAACTACCAGACTTTTAGAAGACATCTGAAGGCAGCCCTGTTTAGGGAAGCTTTTAATGTTTAATAGACTATTGTATTTTAATATTTTGTTGGAAGCTGCCCAGAGTGGTTGGGGAAACCCAGCCAGATGGGTGGGGTATAAATAATAAATTATTGTTATTAGTAGTAGTAGGAGTACTAGTACATTATAAGTACTTGCTAAATGTGTGCTGTATACCTGCAACATAGGGAGTATCTTTTAGGGGAAAAGATGGGTGAAGCATGGTGATCATCTTTCCCCCCACATAGCTTATATTCACGCAGTATCATATATCAACCCTAGGTACATTGTGAAAGTCAGTTGGGTTCTTTTGCAGTTTACAATGAAGCCAAATGTGCAGTGGTTTTGTGCACACAAATGCATAAAGAATTTAACCTCCCCCCCACACTTTTTTAAAATCAAGAAGTGCCTTTCTTCCCAAGTTCTCTGTCCTAAATGAACCACTGGTGACTCATAGTTTTGCTTCCCCCCACCCCCACTCCCTGCTCACCCACTTTTGGTTTTTTTCTCTTAAGAATGTGTGTTCCATTACAGTTGTTCTCTTCCCACATATTCCTGCAGTGGGGCAGCTCTTGTATGTGTAAAGTTCAGAGAGAAGGGACACAGGCTGCCTTGTTTTACAGCTTTCAGGGTGAAAGCTATTGTCAAAATTTGTTGCCAACTGGACATAAATGTTAGTGTCGGCTGAATGTCAGTGCCTGTTTTTCCTTTTTTGAAAAGTTACCAGGGCTGCCTTGTTTTCTCTTCCTCTGGGAAAGATGCACAACACATTTCTTCCCGGGGATCATGAAACATCTGTTTGATTTCACAGAGAAGCTGGACCATGAAAGTTTGGTCTTCTCTCTCTGTCTGCCTTCCACTGGCGGTGTCAGAAAGGAGTTTTTCTGTTAACCAAATGCATTTGGCATGGCATCTTCAATGCTTTGCTAAAGTTTGCGGCCTCACTGCAGTTAATTCATAGATATGCTTCAGTAATCATCAAGTACAGGTTTTAAGCTGCTACAGCCAAGACATTTGGTAATTGGATGGTGTTTCAGTTAATTCCTTAAGGGTGAATACACTAAATATTGCACCGTTATGTAATCACATGTCCCACTGTAACTAATTTTTTAAAGCTGAGATTCTGCTTTTTACAGTGGCTGAACTGTCGACTGCTTTTAGAATCAGATATTCAGTTCTTTGTTGGGTGAAGCTCTTTGTTGGGTAAAGCCCATATTTGGATTTTAAGAGGGGCCTAAAAAGAGGGCAGTGGTTAACTGAACATTTTGTTTGTTTTCCTGGGGCTTTTGACTTCTTTGGTGCATCCCGTTCACATCTTAAATTAATCATCTGTAATTATATATTAAAAATTATTAAGGACACTGTTCTTTCTAAATTAGTTTAGACTTGTAGGGTATTTTGCTGATATAATAATAGGGTAGATAAAGATAAGTAAGCATTCAGACATTGATATTACAGGATTGGGAATAAAGGGAAAGAGAAAGAAAGAAAATCATGCTTCTGAAGTAAAAAGCAAAATGAAGCCATCCAGCACAATTAGTATGCCCAAAACTGACTTGCTTTGGGATTGTTTCATTTCTTTCTTTGCTTAAAACAACAATAAATATGTGCCCAGACAACTGGGTACCTTTGTACATAAACAACAGTAACTTTTTTAGTATGAAAATTGGGGTGGGGAGGTTCTTTTTAAAATTCAAAGGTACCTTGAAGTCTGCAATACAAAAATGCAAACACAAAGCAACTTGAGGTTGTTGTTTTTTGTGAACCTGGGTGAACACATGAAAATGCATATATTCAGCTGTGATGGGATGATGAGCTGCTTGTGCGTAAAAGCTTAGTCCCTCAGAGTTTGGCCTGATTATCAAAGCTCTGTCTATAGCGGAGCCCCTTAAGCATGACTCCCTCAATCGCTGGCAGAATCCGACAGTGGGCGTTTGCGGAATCTCTTCCAACATAAAAGCTCCTTAACGGAAACGCGTCTTCTGGATTCTCGGCGCGACAGTTTCCGGCGAGGGGTGGGTGTCCCTATAGGAGGTCCTGAAACTTCCCCACTGTTTTCGCTGGAAGTGTCCCTGAGCCATCCCTCCGATTCACTTTCCCTCGGAGCTCCTTCTCTCCCCCTGCTGGTTCCCTCCTCTGCTGCTAAGTCTCTCCTAGCCTCCGTGAGCCCTTCCACCACCTGCCCTTCCGATGGCAGTTCCCTGACATCAGCATTATTTAAACTAATGGGAAAAACACTTCAATAGAAGCATAACAAGGAAATGGCAGGGCTGAGGGCTGAGGAACTTTTCAGAATATATTAGTGAACATTTATATGGGACACATCACATAGATAGAAATTTAAGGGGTATTCCTTTTAATCTAGAGTAGGAATAACTGGAATGAACTGGGACTTCATCTCCCATCATATGTGACCATTGGCCATACCGCCTGGGGCTGAAGGGAGCTGGAAGCCAAGAACATCTGGAGGGCATCACATTGGCTACCCCATGCTCTACAGACACATTCCAAGTTAGTGGCTCTAGAACTTGGGTCTTGTCACCAGCACTTCGTTATACAATGGACTTGTTCACATGGCATGGCTTACTAGAAGCATGTGAAAGTGAGGGTCCTGGAGAGGAATTCACAGCTGCATTGCTTCTCCTCTTTTTTTAAATTTCCATGCTGTACTTACCGGTAGCTAAGTCAAGGTTTGGCTAAGTGTGTCATCTGAACTCAGGCTCATGGTTTAACTTTCCCCTTGCTAACCATGAGCTTGTAACCAAGTTTTAAAATAGCTGGGATAGCTCAGTCGGTAGAGCATGAGACTCTTAATCTCAGGGCTGCAGGTTTGAGCCCCACGCTGGGCAAAAGATTCCTGCATTGCAGGGGGTTGGAGTGGATGACCCTTATGGTCGCTTCAAACCCTACAATTCTATGATTCAATACTAAAACATACACCCAAGTTAGAATGTCTGGGTGAAGAAAAAAGTTTTAGTCTGGCCAACAGGCAAACCTCTATTGAGAGGGCATTCCACAATCAGAGCCCAATACCCTTTAACGCTTTTCTGTAAATAAAAATACAGTCTAGGGTAGAAATGTATTCCAAACGTACTTGGTATTTGCCTTTCAGTTGAATTTTTAACCCATAGTCAAGAGTAAGGTAAAGGTACAGGGACCCCTGACCATTAGGTCCAGTCGTGACCGACTCTGGGGTTGCGGCGCTCATCTCGCTTTAATGGCCAAGGGAGCCGGCGTACAGCTTCCGGGTCATGTGGCCAGCTTGACTAAGCCGCTTGTGGCGAACCAGAGCAGCACACGGAAACGCCATTTACCTTCCCGCTGGAGCAGTACCTATTTATCTACTTGCACTGTGTGCTTGAATACAAATCTAACCAGCTTACTTTCAATGCTTCTTGCAAGCTCAAGTGCCTCTAAAAGGTGTTAACTGCTTAGAATAACTGTTATGGCTACTTACAGCAATAAGTCTTTGTGCTAAGGTTGTTTATTTTGGGTTCTTTGTGAGGTTTTTTTGTTTTTTTGCTGCATTTGTGTCTTGCCTTTCCTTCAGGAATCACACAATGGCTTATATCCTTCTCTCCCTTTTATATCCTCACAGCAACCTTGTGAGGTGGAGCAGGTTGAGAGGCAGTAACTGGGCTCAGGTTTTTTAGTTAGGTGTCTAAGCACTGTAGAACCCATCTTCCTGGTCCTAGAAGAAAAAGAGTAGAAGAAGAGTTTGGATTTGATATCCCGCTTTATCACTACCCAAAGGAGTCTCAAAGCGGCTAACATTCTCCTTTCCCTTCCTCCCCCACAACAAACACTCTGTGAGATGAGTGGGACTGAGAGACTTCAGAGAAGTGTGACTGGCCCAAGGTCACCCAGCAGCTGCATGTGGAGGAGCAGAGACGCGAACCCGGTTCCCCAGATTACGAGTTTATCACTCTTAACCACTACACTACACTGGCTCTCCTAGACTAAGACTATCAGTTATGTCACCCAGTTGCTGAAGTGCAGCTTGTTTTCAATGCTTCTTCAAAGTAGTTACTTAAAAATATTAACTGCCTTAAGTATGTTTGATAACTGAGCACAACAGATAACCTAGAAGAAGTGGAGGAAGGATCCAAATGAGTGCAACCGAACACTGGTAAGGGCTCATTATTAAGCCTACCTAGTGGCAGTGAAGGCAACAAAGAAGGCATATTTTGCTGCCTCCGTTGCATCCTCAGTATGTCGCCTGGCAGCGCTTTTCTGGGTTGTACAGGGAAAGGAGGTGATAGAACCAACGGTAGTATGCTGTGACTTGTTTGCAAAGCATTTGAGGATAAAATCGCTTGCATGCACCAAGATCTTGACTCTGCTGTTATGATGAATCTCATGGGGTGTCCAGAGCATAGTCTAGTCCTGTTGTGTTGGGTGAGTTTCAGTTGGTAAGGCTCGAGGATGTGGACAAGGTTTTGACCTATAAAGCCTTAAATGGCTCAGGATCACAATATCTCATGGACCGCCTTTTCCCATATGAACCTACTTGGACCCTGAGATGATCTTCTGAGGCCCTCCTTCGTGTGCCCCCTCCTTGAGAGGTCTGGAGAGTGGCAACATGAGAATGGGCCTTCTCTGCAGTGGCTGCCCGTCTGTGGAATGCTCTCCTCAGGGAAATTTGCCTGGTGCCTTCATTATATACTTTTAGGCACCAGGCAAAAACGTTCCTTTTTAACCAGGCCTTTGGTTGATCTTATTGAATTCCAACACCCTTTTAGAATGTGGCTCTTTTTGGGGTTTTTTTTTAACTGGGTTATAGTTTTTGGTTTGATTTATATGTTGTGGTCTTGTTTGTGAACTGCCCTGAGACCTCCAGGTATAGGGCAGTGTATAAATTGAAATAATAATAATAATAATAATAATAATAATAATAATAATAATAGCAGCGCAATTCAGCTTCATTCTGTTTGAGAAATTTGAATAAGAACTATCTGCTCTGAGAATATTTGTTCAAGACCTTTGAATGGGGCAGTCATTTTTTCCCCAGGGAATAGGAAGCCATTTCAGAACTGGTAGCAGTTCTGCCAACTAGTGACTTGACCTATATTGGCACCACCGGACTCAGAAATAACAAACTTAACATACCCGCAGAAATGCAACCACATCCTGCAAGAGAGCCATTATCCTTGGTGCTGGAGTTTTGAGAAGATAAAATTGTCCGCCATGCACCATGGAAGAGTGGTAGAGAGATAGAAAAGGAAGCCACTCAAAAAAGATGTGATTAAGTAAGCATGTGATTGACTCACATGCTTAGACATGCCACTTCTTTCTTTTTTTCTTTCTTTTTTTCTTGCAAACCACTTCTGTGGCCACCAGATCCATTGAGGGAGAGTTTTATAGACATCTCCTGTTTTTTCCATTCAAAAATTGAAGTACTTTTTAGCAGGAAAAGAGCATAGGAGGTAAAAGGGTTAAATCTTTCCTCCACTCTCTGCTAAGTCTGTGTTGATATTTTGTAAATATGGCTCATCTAAGCATGTTTTTGCACGTTATAGTCACATCTAGTTTGGCCCTAAAGGTGTACACACGGGTGTACAGGGTGCGAGGTAGAATTTTATTTCATAAATTTATTCCCCATTCAAAAATCTTCTGAGGCTAAAACTTTTCTCGCCATACACTTCAATCCCAAAGTCAATAAATCTTTGCAAATAAATACTTTTTTTGCAATTTTAAAAAGGCAAGACTTGGAACAAAAAAGTACTAATTCATGCTAAAGGACTGAAAGTGGAGATATGGGTCAGAACAGTAATGGGTGAGGTGAGGACTGTGCATGGCACATTCCAGCAGTAATCATGCGAGATGCAGCCAGACACATATTGCAAGGGTCACTCAAACTACATGCTTCACATTTTTATGTGACCTTTAAGTATGCCACATCATGTGCTTCATCTAGCTGTGATCTTTACAACAGCTCTTTTAGATAAGTTACTATTATTATCCTCCTCTGTGTTGTAGATGGGGGGACGGAGAGTACAGTAATTTTAATTGCGCATTGCATTGAAATCCAAATACAGTGGTACCTCGGGTTACATACGCTTCAGGTTACAGACTCCGCTAACCCAGAAATAGTGCTTCAGGTTAAGAACTTTGCTTCAGGATGAGAACAGAAATCATGCAGTGGTGGTGCAGCGGCAGCAGGAGGCCCCATTAGCTAAAGTGGTGCTTCAGGTTAAGAACAGTTTCAGGTTAAGAACGGACCTCTGGAACGAATTAAGTACTTCACCCGAGGTACCACTGTATAAGTAAGGGCATTAATAAATGTTTCAAATAAATAGTAAGCTACTGGTGAAATTCAAACCAGGAATTTGTTTATCCACAGCTCAGCTGGCTACTACCTTACACCAGTTTTTGTTACAATGTTACATTTGATGGCACAATTACCCCTGGTTGTTATTGATTTAAACAAAACACAGTCATGGGAATTTTAATGGTGGAGAAGTAGACTGGGTATTTAATCTCTTCCCCAACCCAATTGCTTTTCCACTTCCCAGAAAAAAATATATGGGTTCCTATATCTTTTTCCTGGAGAATGGAAAGACAGTTAAAAAAAACACACAAAAAAACCCACCAGAAAACCACTGGATAAAAAAAGGATACACACTCTTTCCTTGCTAGTCCTCTTGTGAAATTCACAGTCTTCTGTGCATGCTTTATTATTATTATTATTATTATTATTATTAAGCTAGGGAAAAGTTACTAGCAACTATGTGTAATGTTCCATTTGGCCCCAAACCTAGTGTGAATCAAAGAATGAATGCATCAGTAGTTTGTAGATTAAGGTTTACCACATTTTTGTAAGAAGTGGCTAGATTTGTGCACAAGTGTAGGCCTTTTATGATTAGTTGATTATCTTTGGGAGAAATATTATAGTGATCAAGAATGACTTAGAGTCATTTCTAGACTATATAGTCCATCAAATTTCAGTAGAACCTAGAGCCCTAAGGCTGCTCTCCTAAGCGATTTTATTTTAAAGTAGGTTCCATGGATATTAATGGTACATATTTCCAAGTCAATGTGTTTAGGCGTGCAGTAAAAGTTACTTTGAGGCCTTTGAAAATAATACCCGTAAAATTTAATAGATATAAAAACAGAACTCTGTATCTCATCTAGTTGTCATAGCAATTAGAAATTCTTTGACAATTACACAGTTCCATATTCAAGGATCCTGGGTTTCTGTTCAGCACCTGGCAAAATCACAATATTAGAGCTGGAAAAGGTGCGAGAAAGGGCTACTGATAATTCATTTGGAGCTATGTAGTTTAGAAGTTTTAAAACTAGACATTGTGTAAAGAATGTAGAGAGAAGTCTTTCTCCTCTCATAACTTTAGAACCTGGGATCACCTAATGATGCTAAACCAGTGATGGCCAAACTTGGCCCTCCAGCTGCTTTGGGACTACAACTCCCATCATCCCTAGCTAACAGGACCGGTGGTCATGGATGATGGGAATTGTAGTGCCCAAACAGCTGGAGGGCCAAGTTTGGCCATCACTGTGCTAAACGGTGGGAGATTCAGAAAAGACAAAGAACGAAACTATGTGAGCATAGTTAAAACTGCACCTCATGATTTCTTTATTTCATACACTACTTGATATAGGAATCACCAATTTTCATGGCTTTAAAATGGAATCGGACAAATTCATGATGAATAAAAATAATCATTGGCTGTTAGTCATGAAGACTGTATGCTAATTCCTTCATCAAAGGCATCATGCCTCTGAATATCAGTTGATGGAAAACAGCTGTTCCTCTTCTAGACTTCCCATAAGCATCTTGTTGGCCATTGTTGGAAATAGGTTGTTGGACAAGATAGGCTTTTGGCCTGATCTATCAAGACTCTTCTTATGTGAAGACTTGCATGGTTTTGTAGAAAGTATGGGTGGGGAGTAATCATTCAAGCATTGGCAAACTGCCTTTGTGGCTCATGGAGGAGTGGCTTTTGTGACTACTCCACTCTTGACCACACTTTCCTCTCCTTTCCGTACTTGACCATCCCCCTTACTGTGTTGCCTTGAGGGTAATTACAGTTCTGTGTAGAAGCAAATGTAAGTTAATCTGCAACCACAAGAATTTATTAATTCTTCTCCTGGTCAGCACTACCCCAGTAAAAATAGGATTGAAACATTTATCTCAGTACAATTCATCAAAATCATTATGGGAACCAGTATTATTATTTTTTCCAATGACCTAGATTGATGTTCTGTTTCAGACTGCAGTTTGCCTTGAGCCTTTGCAACCGGGCATACTAGAAATTTAAATAAATAATTAGTTTTTTAAAAAATTCTGTTTTAAAATGTTAAAAAATATATATATTTCCAGTTGATATAAATTGTGCATAGCTCCAGAAGTCTGAAATGCAGACTCTTATATGTTTGTTCTTCACATTTTCCTCTCCGCGTCAAGGCTTCCAGCTGGGAGAAGGTGATTGCTTCAAAGTGATCAGGGCAAACAGAAAAGAAGCAACAGGCTAGAGAGCTATTCTGCATTTGCAGAAGTACAAAAGCCCCCAACTGGGGGTGGGGGGAGCACTGAGAACTATGCATGTTCAGTGGCCACCACAGGCTGACTGGCAACTCAGATGGGGTGGGTGGGGAACCGCATGGAAGGGGGATAAAACCGAGTACCATAAAGATGAGATGGCTGACAATCTGGAATAGTTTTGCAACGTTTTGTTGTGGGTCCCACTTTCTTTATAGAAGGAGACTGACAGTGAAGCTAAGTGGAGATGCCACCAGCTAGGGAAAATGCACAGGAAGCAAGACAGTTCTTTAAACCTGGATGGGTAGTTGCCTGAGGCCAGGGCTTTGAATTGAGAGCTGGGAACTGGAAGCTGAACAGGAGTAGCCCTAGACCAGGGGTTGTCAAGCTGGTCCCTACCACCCACTAGTGGGCATTTTGGGATTCTAGGTGGGCGGTAGGGGGTTCTATGGCACAAGCTGAGTTCTCATTCCATCATCACTGGTGGGTGGTAAGGAAATTTTACCATCAAGAAAGATGCATTAGTGGGCAGTAGGCATAAAAAAGGTTGACTACCCCTGCCCTAGACTAAAAAATAAGGACAAACCAAGTTTCTCCTCAGTTACCTTGTGGATATGTCCATGGATGGCACAGTGTCTGGAGCCCATGGCTTATATCCAACTACATTCTATTAAACGGGTAGACCCATTTAAATTAATAATAATAATAATAATAATAATAATAATAATAATAATAATTTTTTATTTATACCCCGCCCTCCCCAGCCAAGGCCGGGCTCAGAGCGGCTTACAAGCAATAATAAAAACAAGATGAATGGTTACAACTTAAAAACAAAAATAAAATACATTAAAATAATGGAACATTAAAATATTAAAATGTAGCCTCATCGCAGGAGGAGAAGGAAAAGAAAGGGGGGGGAAAAGAGAGAGAGAGGGAGGGAATCAAATTGGCTCCAAGCCAAAGGCCAGGCGGAACAACTCTGTCTTACAGGCCCTGCGGAAAGAAATCAGATCCTGCAGGGCCCTGGTCTCATGAGGCAGAGCATTCCACCAGGCCGGAGCCAGAGTTGAAAAGGCCCTGGCTCTGGTTGAAGCCAATCTAATTTCTTTAGGGCCTGGGACCACTAGGGTGTTGTTATTTATGGACCTTGAGGCTCTCCGTGGGGCATACCAGGAGAGGCGGTCCCGTAGGTACGAGGGTCCTAGGCCGTGAAGGGCTTTAAAGGTCAAAAGCAGCACCTTAAATCTGACCCTGTACTCCCCCGGGAGCCAGTGCAGCTTGAAAAGCACTGGGTGAATATGCTCCCATGGCAGAGACCCCGTGAGGAGCCTCGCTGCAGCATTCTGTACCCGCTGGAGTTTCTGGGACAGCTTCAAGGGCAGCCCCGCATAGAGCGAATTACAGTAGTCAAGCCTGGAGATGACCGTCGCATGGATCACTGTGGCCAGGTCGGGTCGGGAAAGGTAAGGGACCAATTGCTTGATGCGGCGAAGGTGGAAAAATGTCGCCTTGGCTGTTGCTGTAACTTGCGCCTCCATGGAAAGGGAGGCATCAAGGATTACACCCAAACTCTTAACGGAAGGCAATGGCACTAATTGGGCCCCCGCAAGAGAAGGGAGTTGGTCCCTCATCCCCATGCCATCCCGACCTAGCCATAGGACCTCTGTCTTCGAAGGATTTAGTTTCAATCGGCTCCCACGAAACCATCCAGCCACAGCTTCCAAGCATCTGGTCAGTGTGTTCGGGGCCGAGTCAGTGTGGCCATCCATCAGCAGATAGAGCTGAGTGTCATCAGCATATTGGTGACAGCCCAGCCCAAAGCTCCGGATAATCTGGGCAAGGGGGCGCATAAAGATGTTAAAAAGCATCGGGGAGAGAATTGCGCCCTGCGGCACTCCACACACCAAGGAGTGGCGCGACGACATTTCCCTCCCTAGTGCCACCCTCTGTCCCCGACCAGAGATAAAAGAGCACAACCAGTTACGGGCTATGCCCTGTATCCCCACGTCTGCAAGGCGGTGGTCCAGAAGATCATGATCGACCATAAATGAACTTAAGCTAGTCATGTCGCTTAATTTCAATGGGTCCACTCTGAGTAGGATTGGCATTAGATGCAACCCTGTATGTTTACTAAGTATGGTTCTAATTTTGGTATTTTTGCAAAGTCCCACAGATCCTTAGGCCCCACTGCTATACCAACCTGGAGCTGACACAGCAAAAAAGAGGGAGAGAAATGTCATATCCAGGCTAGCGTGAGCTGACAGTGCTTGGGCTATGGTGGTGGATTTGTATTTCTCCACTCCCCCCACCCCCACAACCCATTTAGGATTGCTCTGTCCATTGTATAAACAATGATGCAGGAGATCTGAACCTGACCCTGATCATAACTACTGCAGTGAAAAGCTCTGCTCACACCATCCCTGCCCTTCTCTGTTCTTTCCCATTCAAAAACAAAAAACTGCCTCACTTCTCTACCATGTAAGGGTTTGTCTTTAGACTTTGCACATAACTTTTAGTGCCAGAGCTCTTCTGCTGGATTTTGTTACATCTGAGTAGCAAGCACAGGATCAGGCAGTTAGGCTTTGATGCATGAAAAGCATCTACTTCAGAGCAGATTTACTGAAGCTAGTGGAAGTATTCTGGGGGAAGAGGTTTGAAGTTTACACCCTGAGCTACTTAGGGCTTTACTAAAAGTTCATTCTCTACATGTTCGGGCTTTCAGATCTGTTAAAATATCATGTTTTTATCACCAAGCCTGCCTTAGTGGCTGAAAAGCTTTACGTTTTGAAAGTCCTTTGATAATTTTGGATTGAAGATTTTACTTCAGTGCGCAGTATGAAACATGCTACTGTTGTTTGCTTACTGTTTTTATATGTCCCGTTAATTTGATCTCTGGGCCTCTAGACACATTGACTGGATCCACTGGGCACCTCATTGCTCACCATCTACTTGGAAAGAGTTTTTCATGTCCCCTCCCCATTTTCCTTAATGATCATGAATGCCGGTGAACTAACAAGCTGCATTTATTTCTGACTCCTTGAACTGCTGGAGAAAAAGGGGATTGTACCGTTGTGTTTCTTTGCACTAAGCCTGTTACCTTGGTTTTTACCTTTGAGGCAGCGAAATATTTTAAATCATTTTGTGTCCCAGCTTTGAATACGCAGTAGGGAAAATATATTCTAAGAGCAGCTGTCATGGTGTTGCATTTAAGGGTCTGTCTGTTGCAATGCCACTTTTCAGCGGTTAGTGAATTTCCAAGTGTTTCTTTGCTCATGCACAGTTCAAGTGCTTAACTCCTTTTTAGCCTAGATTATTTTGTTCTGTTTGGTTACACCCAGTGTAACCCAGAGTTTAGCATGTAGGATTATAACCAGGGAGACCCTGGTTCAAATCCTTATCCCGCAATAGGAGAGCCAGTGTGGTGTAGTGGTTAAGAGCGGTAGTCTCGTAATCTGGGGAACCGGGTTCACGTCTCTGCTCCTCCACATGCAGCTGCTGGGTGACCTTGGGCCAGTCACACTTCTTTGAAGTCTCTCAGCCCCACTCACCTCACAGAGTGTTTGTTGTGGGGGAGGAAGGGAAAGGAGAATGTTAGCTGCTTTGAGACTCCTTAAAAGGGAGTGAAAGGCGGGATATCAAATCCAATTATTGAGTGGACTAGATTAAAAGTGGGTCCAATGGTCAGGAAGGTGGTTTTTGCTAGGGCTCCACCACCTGGGAAGGTAGCCTGTCTAGGAGAAGGAAAACTCTGATCCTAAACCCGTTATGAGGAACAAAGTTCCCACCCTCTGGCTCCCATTGGCCACATCAGGCCACAATCGCCATATCCCTGGAAAGAGAAGCAGTCTTTCTAAACTGTTGGTAGAGGCACAGATGGCCTCAGTGGCAAGGAATGCTTACATCCAGCTATGACTGGTTCACCAGCTACAACCATTCCTCAACTGAGTTTGCCTGCAGTGATCCACTCTCTAATGACCTCTACATGAAGAAGATCCAGAAGCTTGGAGACGATCAAGAAACTGCAGTTAGTATAGAATGATTTTGCACAGTTAATATACAGTTTGAGGAGAGTATGTTACCTCTATCTTCAGGGCCCTACACTTGCTGCCTTTGAGCTAACAGCCCAATTAAGGGCAGCTAAGGAATGATGGTTCATTAACACAGATTATTTGTATCAACTGACAGAGTTTGCTTATAACTAACTAAACCCTGCTTTTACAAACACTAAAGAAAAGGAAGAAAGGAGCAGGAAAGCTAAATTGCTTTTACTTTTCATAATACTCAGTGGGTTTTAGAGAAAAAGATACCCCTTATCTTAGGCCTCAAATCATTCCCCTCAAAGAATCAACACACAGTTCCAGCAAAAAGTACTTGTCTGTCAAGCCCTAAATGACTTGAGATGCAAGATTGTCCATTGAGGACAATTTTGAGCACCTGAAGGTAAGGAAGAAGTGATTTTGAGTGTTGTATTTAAGATTACAGACAGAGGTTCAAGTCCTCATTCCCCCCCCCCCCAAATTTATTGGATTATTTTGGACCATCCACCCTCTCTCAACCTACCTTGCAGGGTTATTGTGAGGATAAAGGGAGTATTGTATGTTGCCCTCAGCTCCTTGAAGGAAGGCTTTTGGAAATTGACTCTATCATCACCATCACTATTATTATTATTATTATTTATTACTTATACCCTGCCCATCTGACTGGGTTGCCCCAACCACTCTTAAGGAAAGGGCTGGTGTTGTGATGTTTTTATTGTTACGATCTGTATGTTTTAATGGATCTTATACATAAATTATATTGATGTTTAATTGTTTTTTAATTATTGCCTTTCTTTCTATGTTTTTAGCCATTTCTATTTTAGCTGTAAGCCATATTGAGTCCCTGTCAGGGGAAAAGGCGGGATATTATTATTATTATTATTATTATTATTATTATTATTATTACAATACGATGCTTTGCCAGAATAGCATAGTATCTCTAGCGCTTAACAGGACTGTTTGTGTTTGGAGCCCCAGACGCTTAGAACTCAGGTGGGATTGGAGGTTGGTTGAAACGGAAGCCTCTCTTGAAATGTTTTCCCGCAGTAGTAAATAGTGCGAAAGGAGTCAGGTTTGGTGCTGGTCACATAAAGTGAACAATGAACTGCAGAATTGTACTTCACATTGTAACCTTTTGTCAGAGAACCATTTGTCTTCCTTGCGCCACCTCAGGAAAATGTTTGTTTTATGCTTAATTTATATTTGTGAATAGCCTTGTCAAACTGAAAGTGGAATGTCGTTGCTAGAATACCGGTGCAGCGTTCTTACTTTCCACCGGGATGTGCTATTAATTAGATAATTGTTAGAGTAGACTGAAAGCCATTTTTAATCAAAAAGACCTTTAAAAATTACCTTACATGCATGGGAGCAGCTTTCCTTGACTTATGCCTCTGCAGCAGGAATAATATTTAAGTGACCAGGCTGTGTAGGCAGACCTGGAGGTGCAAGTCTTGAAAATGGAATTGGCCTCCTTCTTGCAGGTAGGAGAGTTGGGTACTCATTTCATGGAAGACATGATTGATCTGTGCATACTCGGATGGCACATTAAACATTATCCGAACTTCATAAGAGTGACTCATTGGCCGTCCTTCACAAATGGTTTGAAGGTCTCTTAGTTCCCATTCAAAGCAGCAGAATGCTGCACCGAATAGCAGAGGCAATTTAAGCTACTGTTCTGTCTGTCTTGTTCAAAACTGTATCATTGATTTATGAGGCTGTACAGTGGATTCTACCGCTCTTACACCATTTCTGACACTGAGCTAATCTCATTAAGATGATCTCACCAGTCTCCAATGAAGTTACTGAGGCTTGGGTGTGTGTCATGCATCTGGTGAACAATCAACTCACCAGAAGGTGCATATATGGTGCAATGACTGCATTTGGGGATGTTTCCAACATGTAAGCAACTCCTGGTCTGGCACTTGTGTAGTCACAACCTAATGCCATTTCAGATATCTCCTTGAGTAAGATGTCATCTGCTGTGAGTGAAGATTGCAGATGGTCATCTTCTACACAAGAGAAATAATTTCAAGCAAAAATATCTATGCTCCAAGTCCAAACAGTTCTACTTAAGCAGCTTCAGGGCCTACTCCAGAGTAAGTCCCACTGAACACAGTGGTACTTGCTTCTACGTAAAAAGGCATAGGGTGATGCTGTAAAATGCGCAAGGGCAATTTTAGCATTAACTTTGAATTTCCTGGCTCTTGTGGTTTTCTGTCAGGCTTTGCATATCATTTGAAAATGGTGTTTTGTGGTTCAGCAACTGAATAGCCAATAGTTACTTTTACAGTAATGACTTGTTGAATAAAGCGTATTGCTTGAGTAAATTATATAAACATTTCTGGTATGTGTACCCTTGGGTTTAGAAATTGAACATAAACCAAGAAAATGTTCCCAGAGTAAAAGTTGAATCCACATGGGAATATGACGGAACATCTACTTACTGTCCAAATATACTCAAGCCTTTCTCAGCTGGATTGGGTTTTTAAGGAATTGTGCTACTTTGAAGTTCTAGTTTATACTAATCCAGAAAATCAAAACATGACAATGAATTTTTTTCCATTTCCAGCTGAAATTTCCACAAAAATGAAACCGGAACTCGACGCTTAACTTAAACTTTAAGATTAAAGCAATAATTCCTATAACATGTCACACATTAGAGTACTTTCCTTGCAAACAAATATTTATTACCTCTTGACCTAAGTGCACAACTTTTAACTCTTAGTTCCAGACTTCCATGGGTTGAGGTACCTACTTGAAAAGATTAAAGTTGCAGTATGTGTTAACAGGGCCTTTCATATAACAGTGAGATATACTGGTATGCGTTTTAAAAATTGGTTTCCTTCTGTTCAGCTTCAGGAAACAGCCATAAAGCCAAAGACAAGTGAAATTATAATGAAGTTTGGTACTCTGTTCTGAATTACCACAATAATAATTTGTAGTGCTAAAAAGGTGTGGGGGGGGTTAAAGAACCCCTGGATGGTTAAGTCCAGTCAAAGGCAACTATGGAGTTGCAGCGCTCATCTTGCTTTTAGGCTGAGGGAGCCAGCTTTTGTCCACAGACAGCTTTCCAGGTCATGGCAGCCAGCATGACTAAATCACTTCTGGTGCAACGGAACATTGTGACAGAAACCAGAGCACATGGAAACGCCGTTTACCTTCCTGCCTCAGCGGTACTTATTCATCTTCTTGCACTGGCATGCTTTTAAACTGCTAGGTTGGCAGGAGCTAGAACAGAGCAACGGGAGCGCACCCCATTGCAGGGATTTGAACTGCTGACCTTCTGATCAGCAAGCCCAAGAGGCTCAGTGGTTTAGACCACAGCCCCACCTGCTCTCAAGACATTTGCTCTCAAGACAGTTAGCAATATAGTAAGGAGTTAAGGCTACAATCCTATACTTTTCTGATAATAAGTCCTATTGAACTCGGTGGGGCTTACTTCTGATTATATACAAATAGGATTGCACTGTAAAGCTCTTGGTGCTTCTTGGGGAAGGCGAATTAAAAAGTAAAAAAATCTTTCTCAGTAGTGAAGCTGCAGATCTAAAGGAAAGTCACTTGTTTATTCATTGAGTAGTTTGTGAACTGAGAACTCCAAGCCATGTACTCTGTCAATGGAGAGCAATTGTCCTCTCTGTAGATCTTGAACTTTATCGATAGTTTGTGATTAAAAATAAAGTGAATTCAGTTGTGAATTTAGCATCAGGATAATTAACTTTCAAGTGCAGCTCTTCCCATGCTCAACAATTATTTCTCTATATGCTGAGTAGCAGTTTCAGCTCTGCTTTCCTCACCAAGTGGGGAGAAAAAAATTAAAAGTAACTGAAGAAATGAAAAATCTGTTTGAAATGATCCCTCTCTTAGGGAGACTGATTGAATTTATTGACATATTTCAGTAGAAAGAGCAGCATTCATATCGAACATCTGTTTAAGAATTCTGATGGATTCTAACAGTGTGAGACTTTCTGGAATCGGTGAAGCTCCAGCCTCAGAATGGGCTGACCTGAAACTGCAAATCTAGTTGTACGCTCCTGATTATTCTGCATCCAGTGTGCTCCCACCACTGGTTTGGGATAAGTACCCTGTATTTGCCCTGTTGTTTCTTATGAAATACTGCATTTTGATACACTGCACAAGTGTGTGTGACACATGGAACCTAAATACTTTTGATTCTATGCTCATGTTCTGCCCATAATTCTCATCCTCTTGTGAGAGAATAGGAATTCACTGCTGAAGTGAACCTTGATCAGCAATGGTGCGCATTGCAACTGTGACCAGGGAAAGCAGGAATAAATTATAGGGGAAGGTGATAAATTATAAAGCATAATTAACTGTGATCTCTTCCCCCTTACTGTAAATCAGTGTGGTCTTATTGATATGTGTAGATTTAGAGCTCTGGACTTTTCACACCTATATTGCCTCTTCTCTAGCCTCTATCAGGTGCGAACAAATTCCCATTCGTGAATGAGGCACAGCAGAGGCTGTGGTATCTTTAGGATATATGGTTTATTTACACAAATATACAATGAGGGAGGGGCTCACAGCATTAACATCCCAACAGGGTCTTGCTTCTGGATCCAAAAGGAAATCAACTATCGTGCTCTAAGCCTCTCTCCAGCTTGCCACCTTTACCAGCCTACAATGCCTAAAGGACCTATTTCTCCTCTAGTTTGTTGGCCCTCATCCAGTCCATTACCTGGGCAATGCAACAGTCCAGCACATCCACTGCCTCACCTGCAGATGTGAAGGAGAAGTAGAGCTGTGTGTCATCAGCATATTGCTGACAACATACTCCGAAACTGCGGGAAAACTCCACTCAGCAGTTTCATATAGATGTTAAACAGCATAGGGGATAAAACTGAACCTTGAGGAACTCTCATTAAAAGCTTCATGGGGCTGAAGAACTTTCCCCAAGCATCACCCTCTGGAAGCAACCATCCAAGTAGAACCGGAACCACCACAAAGCAGTGCCACCTACCCCTAACTTGGACAACCACTCCAGAAGGAGACTATGGTTGAAGGTATCAAAAGCTGCTGAGGGGTTGAGGAAAATTAACAAGGACACATTTCCCTGTCTCTCTCCCGACGGAGGCCATAATACAGGGTGACCAAAGCAGTTTCTGTGCCAAAGCCAGGCCTAAATCCTGGTTGAAATGAACTTAGAAAATCAGTTTCCTCCAAGAGCACCAGGATCTGGTCCATCACCAACCACTCAAGAACCTTGCCCAAGAAGGAGAGATTGGCAACTGGGGGGGGGGGGCACTCCTTGATCCAGGCATCTTCAGTGTCTAGGAGTGCCTTTTACCAGCTTTCACTAATATGCCAGTTATGACCATTCCTGGACAGGGAGAGTTTAGACTTGATTGTTATAATGCAGTTTACATGGGGCTTTGGTCCAGAAGCTACAGTAACTTAACAACAACATGCAACACCTCCTTTGAAAGTGTTGCATTGCCTGTCAATTGCTACTGTGCTAGATTAAAAGCGTTACTTCTGGTGCATAAAGAGCCTTATGCAGTTCTGGACCAGGGTATTCCACTAATTTAATTTAGTTCTGTGGATGAAGATTTGTTGATGATGCAACATGCCCCTGCAATAAAGCAGGCTGCGACCCCAGCACACATTTTTAGCATTGCGGCACCAGTTTTGTGGAATTCTCTTCCCCTGGAAATGAAGAAAGCTCCTTTTCTCTGTATTTCCAACTCTGTTTTGTAGTGTTATTTCACCCTGGCTACCCTAGGTTGAAGGGATAAGTGATTTATTATTGGTTACGTTGAATGTGCTGTCATCTAGTTCACATCCTTCCATGATTTTAGACTACACACTATTAAAACTATAAAATATATTGCAATGAAAAAATGAGCGACCTGTGAACAAAGTTTGAGGGTAGATTCCAGATTATAGGAAGCTTAGGCCTAGGAAGAATCCAGATTCAGTTCTGTTAAGGCTGTTAAGGAATAAGTGCTGCCAAAAAAATCTTACGATAAATTACAGACATTATAAATCTTGCAGTCACAAATCTTGTGGAATTGGCAGGTAGTTTCTCAACAACACTGATCCAAATTTCTGCGTAAAAAAGGACTGTGCAAATGATTATGTTAGTATTTAGTAGAATAGCATTTTTATTAAGATATTCGGGATTTTTAAAGATAAAAAAGAATTATATCACTTTTAGCAGTTTAAGCAGATTGGCTTTCATTATATTTTGGTAGTAGAATATCAAATATATTCACACTTTCTTTAATTTTTGATGCCAAAGAAACTTTTTTATTATTGTAGCTAAAAAGTGCTCAAAAGTGAACATGCTTGGTTGACTACTGCTGACATTATCATATTTGCATAAAATACATGTTTATGTGTTTTAGAAAATAACCATTTGAAAATATTTCAAGCATAAATATTATCTATTTTCAAGCATAAATATTATCTATCTATCTATAATAGATTTATGGAAGAGAAATGAACTTCAGATTTCAGCAAGCTGCTTTTGATGAGTTTCTCTTGAATGATAGTGATCTTCTTCGATCGCTTGTTGGCCACCATTTCTTATGCCTCTGGTTTAAATTACCAAGGAATCTAAAGACTCCAGAAACATATGAACCAAAAGTGGAAATGGAGAAAGAATTCTTCCAAATCCAGACTGAAATCAAAATATACGGTGTTGGATCAATTTAAATCCATGTCTGTTGAAAGGGATATCTATTCTTTGGCTTGGCTTCTTTCTGTTGAAATGTTAGGATATTTCATCATTTGCTAATGTGTGTTACCATTACCATCAACTAAATTAACCCTCTTCAAAAACCCTCTGCTGCTCAATTTTGTAAGTGTATGGGTGCATATATCTCTCGATACAGACACACACACACACGACTGCACCCCTGCTTGCTCCATTTGCTAATCTCCTGAAATTATCCCCCACATTGACCCCCTAGAGCAGTGTTCCCCAACCTTGGGTCTCCAGCTGTTTTTTGGACTACAATTCCCATCACCCTTGACCAGTGGTCTTGCTAGCGAGGGATGATGGGAGTTGTAGTCCAAAAACAGCTGGAGACCCAAGGTTGGGGAACACTGCCCTAGAGCAGCCTTTCTCAACCTTAGTTCCCTGAATATTGTTGGACTATAACTCCCATCATTCCTAGCCAGCATGGCCAGTGCTCAGGGATGATAGGAGTTGTGGTACAAGAACATCCAGGGACCCAAGGTTGAGTAAGGCTGCCCTAGAGCTTCCTTTTCCTACCCCATATAATTACTAAGCTCCCCTTTCGCTTTCCCAAACCAATTTCCCAAACCACTTCTCTATTCCATTCTGCAGCCCCACTTTGCTGCCCCGTTTCCACCTCCCTGCCAATTCCAACCCCCCCTCTTTTTGTGCAACCTCCCTTTCCGCACACACTAACTGCATGGGGTAAAAGAGAGCTGCCATTTAGAACACAGTGTTCCTACTACAGGAGCCCCACAAGTGCAACAGTTCCACTTAACACACGTTTGGTAAGAAGAGAAACAATTATGTTATAAGGGAACAGTGGTTAATCTGTGGTCCTCCACATGCTGTTGGAGTGCAGCTTCCATCAGCCCAACCACCATGGCCAACGGTCAAGAATGAAGGGAGCTGTAGTTCAGCAACATCTGGAGGGCCACAGGTAAAAGTTTGATATAATGCATAATCACACTGGGAACATTACCTTTCTAGCAGCTGGAGTAAGATACTATCTAGATCGGGGCTAACAAAGGTGGCACTTTGCAGATCTTTTGGACTCCAACTCCCTCAGTCCCAGTGGTCAGGGTTGATGGGAGGTGAACACAAAATGTTGGATACCTCTGAGCTAAGTTGTAATGAACCTGCTTGAATGTTGAGAGCATCCTCTGAGGCACTTCTCTGTGTGCTGCCACCGTCTGAGGGAGGCAGGTGGGTGACTGGCCAAAGGGCCTTTGCAGTTGAGGTGTCCCACCTGTGAAACTCCCCAACCCCTACCCCCAAAGCTTTTTTCTTTCAGCATTAAACAGCCTTTTATTTAAGCAAGCCTTTTATCTTTTAATCTGGTTTTACTGTTGTTGCTGCTGATTTCCCCTGGTTTTTTTCTTTTTTGTTAGTCTGCTGCTCTGCTTGGTTATTTCACTGTAATATGCTGTGTGTTTCTTGCTTCCTCATTTTGTTTCATAACTCTAAGATACCCTTGGGAGTTTAATCTGAAGGTGGGATAACAATGTTTATAAATTAATACATAATAGCCGTGATAGAAGAAGAAGAAAGCAGAGAGGAGCCTGTGGTTCCTTTTGTTCTGGCAGGACTTGTGTGTCTTTAAACAGCAGAATGACTGAAGTCCAGCAGGTAAGCATCTCCCAGTATTGTATGTCCATGCCAGGAAAAACAAAAGACACACAAGCCAAGCCAGAAGCAAAATGTGGTGTTTCTAGCATTGTATAAGTGTGCTTCTGATCTTTCCTTCAGCCTCTCTCAAAAGCCTCCTCAGAGGGTCATGGGGTGGTCGACTACGGAACATTGTGGGCCAGGCCACAGTGGGAAGGAGAAATTGCCCCAAATCAGTCAGAGGAATCTTTGTGTTCTTGTGGTACAAGATTCCCTTAACAGATTCTGGTTAATTCTTCCTCTTCCTGCCACTCCATATGCCACAGACCATAATGTCCGGTTGGTCCCCAACCCTATGGAGAGGCAGCCTTTCTGGTAGTACAGGGGACTGCAGGGGATGGGGAGGTAAAGGAAAGAGCTTGCCTTCCATTCACACAAAATTGGATACATCCTATGGAGAACATAGAGAGTGTACATTTATTTTACTACACCATTGTCCTTTTCTGTAACTTTAGTTGAGTTTTATCTCCTGGAGTGATCTAAGCAGGTTCTTACTAGCTCTGAGAATGCATAATCTGAAAACAGAAACTTTAATTTGGAGCAGTGAACAAAAATCTTCACTCTTAATGACCACTGTCTGGTGAGACATTCCATCTTTCTTACTGTTCACTAAAGTGAGTGAATCTGACCGGATGGTTTATGTGACTGATCTGAAAGTTCTAAAGTTTAAGACGTGAATCTGAAATGTAACTTGGTCTTTCATCCCTCTCATCACTTTCTGACTTTACTGAGTTCTGGTACAAGACGCACACTGGATTTGATATATTTACTTGATCTTTCCAAAGATTTTTCGAAACATCTGTTTCTGTGAATGTTGGAAAGATCTATGAAAGTACAGTGATGTTTGGCAAAGCGTTTTATCATACGACTATAGACTACAGTTGTTGAGCATATTATTAATCATAATAAATTGTTCGATTACTTTGGATTTTACTTTTAATCAATGTGCTCAGTGCTATATAGCATCTTGCTTGTGCTCACTACATCCTTGTGAGGCAGTTTAAGCAAACGGAGAGATATGATTTAGTGATGGAAGTATACTTCAGAATGGTTCCCACTCCCCCCAAAAAATCTTAATCCCAATGTGAGGTGAATCCAAACCCTTTTAATTTGGGGTTGCCTTATAATGAGGTTTGTCCTTCATCACCAATACTGCTGTGTCCTGGATTGTTTTGAGAATAGCTCAGCACAACTGGAGCATATCCATCCTACAGAATAAAATTGGCTTAACAGTCCCTCTTTTGTGAGAATCCTGGGAATTGCGGTGTCGTGAAGTCTCAGTACTTCAGCAAATACAGTTTCCAGAATTCTTGAAGGAGCCATAGTCCAAACGGATCTAGAAAGGTACCCGAAGTTTAATATAGACTGGCTGTGCACAAATCAGGGTATCCGAAATCTCTGAGTACTTGCCCTTTTGTGGACTTTCCATATGGCCTCAGACAAATCATCTAATCTTTCTGGTATTGGTGTGATGCTTTAATACATTCCCAATTCACTTCCCCATGACGCACCATTCATTTATTCAAATAATCCAAAAAGTATTGACAAAGGACATGTTTTAAAAAGTACACTTATCAACAATCAGCATCCACATGTCTCATCCCTGTATTGCAGCATTCTGGCTTTATCTTTCCTTATCCCCATTTTCCCTTATACTTGCCTTATGTTTGCCTATTGCCCTACTTTTTCATGAAAAGCTAAAGCTATTCATTCCATTTCGGGGTATCTGTTGAATCAAGTTCTGATTTATGACTGCAAATCTTCCTATTTCCTCCTGTTCTCCACACTTTTATTTCTTCACTGTTGGGATATATAACATTTTTTCAAACTCCCATATACATATTTGTATGAACAGGTTTGATCTGCTGGTTACTTCATTCCCAAGGTCTTTAAACACTTCACAGTTCCAGGATATGTGATATAGTTACTCCTTATTACCAACTTTGACACCCTGAGGTGTCTTATTTCCTCCTAAGCCAGTCCAGTGGGAAATGATTGCACCTGTGTCAGTTTTTAAAAATAATAATTTTAGGTTTGAGATCAATGGATGATTGTTTTTTTGTTTGCTTATAAAAGCCTGTTTTGGTATGCTTATAAAAATAAGCATTGTGTGCCCCATTACTGGCATGCTGTGCTTTCAAACTCCCTACTCTCATCAGAAATAAGATACTGGGTTAGAAGATGGGTCAGTCTTCCCTGGGCCAGTAAATCTGAAACAAATATTTCTCTTTCCTATTCTTCAAACTTTCTTACATACATCAGTGTGAGAGAAGGTTGTTTCAAAAACGGCTTTAATAAAATGTGTGCCACATCAGCTGTCCTCTGTATTGAGTAAATTATGCAAGTTTGAGCGGGGATGAATTCCTCTGCCCTTTCCCATAATTCTATTGGCTGTGCAGGATTAGCAGGAAAAGATATGCAAAGATCCAGCATTTCACTAAACTAAGCAGACACATGATTAAGTACAAGCAAGGAATAGTCCTAATGACTACAAAGATGTTATTTGTACATGGGTATTTTTCAGAACAGAGCTGTATTTTATTGCTTCTGAAGCACTTTGAAGATCAGAGGGGCACTGTATTAGTAGCAGTATTAAGAATATATCCTCCAAAGTGTAAGAAGCCAAATTTACCGTCAATCCAAAATTCTGTCTTCTGGGAAAGTTAGGATATTTTTGAAGTCAGTTAGCAAAGCCAAAGCTAAACATAAATGAGAAACACAGCTTGAATGGTAAAAGGGGGGATTCTCTTGAGAACTGAGCAGCTAAGAAAATATAGCTTGAATAATGTAGTATAGTCTGAATAAATCAGATGACTTATTCCAAACAATTTCAAAAGCGACATTTTAGCTGCACTTTCTAAATTGGTGGGATGCCCTTGCAGAGAGGTGCTTTGACTTATGTCTCCTGTCCCAGGAGAGCATGGGCAGAAAAATAGCGTTTTCTAAAAAGGGTGATTTTAAAGGACACAAAGGATTTAGTTGCTTAAACATACAATATTTTGGCTATAAGAGGCCTTCTAGAGATTGTTATTCATTAATCCATCAGTCTAGCCATTGTTCGGGGATTTCATTGTTTAATCTTAAAGTATTGTATTTAGCACAGAACGAAGAATAATCCGTCTTCATGGCTAGTAAAAAGGATGTGCATTCTCAGGAAAGGGCAAACACTTCCCTCAACAACTTTAATCAGTTGAGCACTCCCTGTCTTAGTTGCATGGAGATTATAGCCATCCCTCCTTTTCCTTTTTGACATAAAACACCCACCCTGGCCACATTCATAGGCTTAGGTGTGTTGATAGCATAGAGAAACTTGTGTAATGAAGCTGAGTAGTTCTTTAATTATTTAAAAAAAACATATGCAGTCTTCAATAACAAAAAGAAAACCCTGTTAAACAAGTCCCTCTGGATTGTCAAATTACCATTCATTTTAACTTGCCCTATGACTAGTTCGTTATTTGAACTTTTTTTAATTCAAAAGAAAATGTGAGGAACATTAAAAACTCTAAAACAGACAACTGATGAAATATTTGTATAGCAGTGTCTGCGTTAGAGCTGATGCTAGCTTTGATCCCCCTAACTTATATGCTTGTGTATTTTCAACCTCTGGGTTTTTGAGGACATCGAAATTGTTCAGTTTTAATAGGAAGCATTTTGCTAAAGATCCATCCTGAAAATATTAATCTAAGGCTGCCCTCTAAGATACCTTTTCAAAACCACACAGCTACTCTGCAGTAGCTAATTTGAATATTAGTGCCTTGAGTTTGGGAGTGAGTTTAACACAAATTGGATTTAAGATGTATTATTCCATGGACTGAACCACCACGTAACTGATTAGTGGTTCTAGCTGATGGAATACTTCATTGCCAAAGTAACTTAGCAAGAAGTTTTATGAGATCATGACTTTTGGCTGTGATGGATAGTGTGGATTTTTACTTATTCCTGTGAGGAAAAATAGTTGAGAAATCTGCGTAGTGATGAAAAGAAATATTGGGATTTTTATAAAGAAAGATTTCAACTGGTTGTTCAAAAACTTGCCCTTCTGACAGCTAAGATCTCTTTGAAAGGAAACCCTGCCATTTTGATGCATGAATTGATCAGAGAGCCATCGTCATGTGCTAAAGTATTATTAATGGGAGAAGAAAGCAGATTCACTTAACAGTATTCCCTCCTAATACTTCCTAATACTTCCTGGATCATGTTAGAATTTATTCAAGGCTTGGAGTGTTAAACTGAGTGCCAGACACTTGCATTCAGCAAGTGTTAAATTGACTGGTGACCCCCCGACCCCCTAGCTCCCTCCAAAATAAATACACAAACACAAGTATATTGGGTTAATGGGATAAATAAGGCCACAACTTTATTGGTTACAAATGTGAGCAGTTTGGCTTAGGCAATTGGGTGAAGCAAGAGTATATCCTGACTCCTTCCTGACTGCAGGAAGTCTTTTTAAGGGTCAACCACCGGAAGGGGGAGCCCTATGATGTATTGTATTTTTCGCTCTATAAGACGCACCAGACCACAAGACGCACCTAGTTTTTGGAGGAGGAAAACAAGAAAAAAAATATTCTGAATCTCAGAAGCCAGAACAACAAGAGGGATCGCTGCGCAGTGAAAGCAGCGATCCCTCTTGCTGTTCTGGCTTCTGGGATAGCTGCGCAGCCTGCATTTGCTCCATAAGACGCACACACATTTCCCCTTACTTTTTGGGAGAGAAAAAGTGAGTCTTATAGAGCAAAAAATACGGTACATCAAATGAGCCCCCCCCCCTCGGGTCACCGTTGGGGTCATGGCATGGCCCTAGCCCACACCCAGGCTTCGGACGGGAACCACACCCCCAGATCCCTTTAGCAGGATACCCTTAACATGGAGGGGCAGGTGGAGGCAACAACCTCCCCTCCCATAATAAGGCTTACCCAATGCCTAACCTTACAAAGTTGTGACGATTGCTACTAGGTAGGTGAAAACCAAATGGCTAGCGCCAATTTTGCCAAGTAGAAAAATTCCCACCCGGTCCCAACAGCCAGGTGACAAGACATCAGTCATAGCAAGGCCATAGTCAATCCACGCAATAAAAGAGGGTGGGTGGGCTGGGAGATCCCTAGAGTGGAGGCAAATGAGGCTGCCTCCCCAGCCGCCCCACAATTTAAACTCTCATAGCCACACCTTTAACGAGATACTCCAGCGTTTGGAAGGTATTGGCCTACTATGAATTTTGGATATCCCTCTCAAGTCAAACATTTTTTATATGTATGGTGGAAAATATAGCTCAGAGGCAAAATGTTTACTATATTGCTGAACCGATGACTACTTTTTTCTTACTCTGTTATGGGGGCTAGAAAAAGCTACACTGAAATGCAAAAGGAATTTCAAGAGCAGGGAAAGCTTTTTTGTACAAGAAGAGACACTCCAAATGTAAGGATATACCATATGAAAACAAACAAATTACAAACACTCAGTTGAAATGGAAACTTCCAACCCCAACTCAGAAGACTGAGCTAAGTGCATGAATGTAGCTGCTTGCGTAAAATCATTAACTGATTTCCTCTGTCGACCCCGATGCATCATCATTGTTATTATAAATGAGCATTCACTGCACAAAAGCCAGTGACATCAAGAAAAATCAGTAGAATTAGTTGAGAAAAACGGATAGCTGTTTCATCAGTTCATTGTCTTCTGTCTAGCTACTACAATAGATGAAAGAATTATGTTAGCTGAGCAGACTTCAAAGTGTTTGCTTTCACTGTTTCTTGTTTGTTTTTCTTTTCTCATTAGCATTCCCCCCATTGATTAGAGTGCTTATGTTCCCCTTTCAGTTCACAACAATTTCGGATCAAATCATGGAAATCTCTCTTAATAGATCCAATTGGAATTTCATCAGAACAAATATTTGGACATTAGATATAAAAGAGGTCCATGTGGGATGGAAACATGCTTCTAATTAATGACAGATTTAAGTTTTATCAGTTTTGTATCCAGATACGTTGAGAGAATTTTAGTTTCATGGAGAAGAAAATATATGCTATATATGAGCCATTCCTTTCAAAATACTTAGATATTATAAACAGGAAATAATTGCACATAAAACTGCTTAAGAATTCAGAGTTGTTAATAGATATTGCAAAGGAAGCAGCTACTCAAGATTCCTTTTTTCAGCATGTGGATTAGATAGATGCTGATAACTTAAAAGCCTAATAAAATGACGAAGGCACTAAAATTAATGTCTATAAATGTTAGTGAACAATAATCCTAGAAAACAGGACAGTTGTCAATCTGTTTTTTTTTAAAGATGCTGTAGATTGCATACTAGGGCGGTTATATTCATTGCTAGTTCTACTCAGAATAAACCCAGTGAGGTTTATGGGCAGGGCTAGCGAGGTTCATTAATTTCTGTGGGTCTACTGTGTGAAGGCTATAATCCATATCATTGGAGGGGGTCTTATAGGTCATCTGTGACCTACTTACTGTGAATAACGAAAACTGCATTTGATCAAGTTTATACATCTCAGGCTTGTTACTTCTCTCAAGATCTGTGCAATAGGGTTTTCACGAAACAGGCAGATTTAGAGTTCACGTTAAGAACAGATAGTGTTGTTCATTATTGACATCTTCATCTGATATTAAGCAAATAAGATGATTTGGGTCTTGGGAATTTAATCATTAGCCTATAATAGCAAACACATTGGGATATTAGTTGCCAGGGTGCCAAAGAGTTCCTTTTGTGGGATTTAGCAGAACCCTACATTTAGCAGATAAATTGGTCTCTGCAGATATTATGCACATGGAACTTTAATTATACATGCTGTCCACAGAGTTTTGATATTAAAAGTTTTTTCATCCTGTTGATAACAAAAAGATAACAAAACAAAAAAATATTTCAGTAATGGCAGCTCAGTTTATGTTGTACAATGTATGTGATTATGTGTGCATGTTCCAAGTTATATGTTGGCTAGGCATCTAGACCCCTTGGTTGAGGATAACTGAGTACAAGTCCAAGATGTTTACTAGAAATCTAGAAGCACCCATTAACTGTGAATTTTATGCAGTGCTATTTTTGTAGAAAAAGAGATGCCAGAACTCACCATGAACACCTCCTTCATTCTCTTAGAATGGCAAAAGTGTCCACCTGAGAGGTGCCGGAACTGAGTTCCAGGTGAAGAAAGCCCTGATTTTATGTAATGTCATCACATACATTCAGAATTTATTTATTTATTTATTTATTTATTTAGCTAGCTGTCATCCTATTTCATACAAAAAAGGAGATCCTTGGACTTGTCACCTTCCCTAAAAGAAGTATTTTGATATACAACTTGAATACCATGTCCCCACCACAGGTTTAAATGGCTTAAGTTTATATTTTCATAAATATTTTCCTCAGAGAAAAGTGAATGTAAATATGTGGTTACTTTTAAATAAATAGCTCTGCTCGTGAGTAATTGTTCTATTCAAATATAATCACATATGTTGGTGATATATGGCTTGTCAGCTGATTTCCATCACTCTGTGTAAGACCTTAGTTATATTACATTTTGTGAGAAGCAGTATCTTTTGAGCAGTAATACAGGCAAACCATATATATATATATATATATATATATATATATATATATATATATGTTGGTTTCTGCTTCCTTCACTGAGCAGCGAAGTGCTTGTCACAAGACAATGTTTACATTCCACAGTCAAGTGCTGTTGGGTTTTCTCACGGGAAAGGAGACTGGATGTGACGTACACTGGTTTCCTGTTTTTCACTGTTCTTTGCAGTTCAGTGTGATTCTCTCCATGCTTTAGAGGAGAGAGGATGCCTTTCTCTGCTCCGGCAGAGGGAAGATGTTTTTCTGTAAATCACCAGCTTTGAAGTGTAAATAAAGTAATATAGAGCATGTTGGCACGTACTTTTCATCATTCCGCTGTGCACTGGACACTGCTTATCTCCAACATTTGGTTCCGGGCCCAGAAAAACGCAGTGTTTTGAGAATGGACTCCAGAAGTCGGGCTCCTGGCAAAGGAACAAAGGAGCAAAGAATTGGAGTGCCGGCAAAGGATCGGAATGCAGAGGGCCGGATCGGACGATATCTCTGCGCGTCAAGATGATTTGATGAGGTATGTGCTACTGCTCCGGGCAGCCTGCCAGCTTCTAATTAATGGCTTTATGGCTGGACTTTGAACTTTTATAGCCGGTTTTGCCGTGGCACAGGCAAAAGGCTAGAAGGATAAATTTTTCCTATGCTGGGGGAAATCGAAAGTAAAGCAGCTGCAGCAGTGTCGCAGCATGAATTTAAGACAGCAGAGAGAACTTTCACTTTTGAACTTGCCTTTGGAATGCGGTTTGAAGCAGCTGCAGATAAGCAAAGCAGTTAAGCAGAAAGGCACAGGCTCACAGGCAGAGGCTGGAAATCGAAAGTACTTTTGAACTTGCTTTTGGAATGAAGCAGCTGCAGCTGTACACAGACACAGCTTGTATGAAGCAGCCTGATTTAAAGCAGCAGAGATGACGCAGAAGGCTAATGCCAAAGTCATGATGGCTAGCTGCAGAAGGCTGGATGATGCAAGTGGGGAATTTGATGCCAATCAGCCAAATGCTCAACTCACAGTAGCCAGTGATACTGCCATGATTCAGAATGAAGCAGACCGCCAGGGTGATAGCTGCATGGGCAAGGGGGAGTCTTCACAGACGTCATCCCATAGTGCAGTGGAACCACCAGATGGCGCCAAAGCTTTGAAGGCAGTGAAATGCTACACGTGTGGACGTCTAGGCCATATGAAGAGGGAATGCAGATATCCCAGGGCCAAGACAGAGCAGCGCAGCGAAAGCTCATCGCGTGGAAAAGGCCGAGGCAAAGGCAAAGGTCCGGTGTCCAGGACAACGCAGCACAAGGCAATGGTCTCACGCTTCACTCCAAAGGTTGCAGAGGTCCAGAAGACGTCTAGATCTTTCTTCGTTGTTGATTCAGCGGCGACCCACCACATGTGCAACGATAAGCGACTGTTCGTGTCTTTTACACCGCAGGAAGGTGCGATTCACCAGGCGGATGACCACCCAGTAAAGGCCCAGTAATGGCTACGGAACTGTTGTTCTTCACAGTTTGGACTTATCGATACAGGATGTGCTTTATGTGCCAGATGCCAAGCATAATCTGCTCAGCGTTGGACAGCTGAATGAGCGGAAAATTGACGTTTCCTTTAAGAACAAAAGGTGCATCATCACAAAGAAAAATGATTATGTATTGCATGCTGAATATGTCGATCGTTTGTATGTTTTGTATTTTGATGATGTTGTGCAGGATGACACTTGTTGCATTGCAGGTTCTAACAAAAGTTTGCATGCAGAATGTATTCACGATTTTCATCGAAAATTTGGTCATTTGCATTTTGAGGCAGTATCTAAAATGCCTGCCTTGGTTGAAGGTATGACTATTAAACCCTGCAGGTACCACATGAAGTGCAAGGCATGCGCAGCAAACAAGGTAAAAATGGCTGCGAAAGGTAAGGTGTCTAGTAGGCAAGCTACAGAACCATACCAGGTTGTTCATGCTGATTTGGTTGGACCACTAGCGCCCTCTTTGGGTGGAAACAGGTACTTCATGGTTCTTATTGATGCATTTTCCAGGTATATTTATGTGTACAATCTCAAGCAGAAATCAGAGGCTTTTCCAAGGTTCAAGGAATTCTGTGCTTGGTTGGGAAATGTGCATGGTAAGAAGGTAAAGACTCTTTTCAGTGATCGCGGGGGAGAATTCACTTCTCAGCAGTTTGAAGCTTTTCTGACTGAGAAAGGAATTCAACACGATTTGTCTAGTCCTCGCTCGCCATGGCAGAATGGACTTGCAGAACGAGCAAATCAGACATTGCTTCAAGGGTTAAAAACCTTGCTGCATGATGCCAATCTTCCAGAGAGTTATTGGGCCGAAGCTCTCTCATGTTTCACTTACAGTTATAATCGCAGGTTATCTTCAGCGATTGGTTGTACCCCCTATGAGAAGATGTTTGGCAAGAAGCCATACATCAAACACATGAAAATTTTTGGTTCTGACATGTGGGTTCACTCACCACAAAACTCCAAGTTAGACAAGCGTGGATTGCATGGTATCTTTCTAGGTTATCAGAAAGGGTCTTACAGAATAATGATGACTGACTCTAAGACAATTAAGCTCACAAGAAGTGTTGAGTACAATGCCAAGTGGGGGGAGAATGTGGGAATTTTCCAATGTTATCCTGATGACAGTGATGAAACTGAGGATAATCAAAAGCAACCACAACAACCCACACCCACTGATGAAGGTTCTGATTATGAGTCTGAAACTGAATCGGGTGATTCAGAGGATTTCAAGAGTGCGAAAGCCTCTATGCGACCCTCTGAAAGCTCTGATCAAGAATTGGAGGAACCATTGTTCACAGTAGGTCACTTTTCTCCTAAGAAGGAAGAGGAGAGTGTTGAAGACTTAAGGCTAATTCGCAGGTCACAGAGAGCAACAAAAGGCAGACCTCCAAAGAGATTTGCTGATGAGTTTGCTAAGATAGCAGTAACAGCTGTTAAAAGCACCAAGAAGGTGTTTGAACCTTCAAGTTTCCAAGAAATCCAGGATTTGGATTCAAAGGAAGCTGAGCCATGGTTAAATGCCATGAAGGCTGAGCTTGATTCCTTGGAAAGGAACAAAACATGGGACCTTGTTCCAGTAGTTCCAGGAATGAAACTGCTTGGAAGCAAATGGGTCTTCAAAGCGAAGACTGATCAAAATGGCAAGATAGTCAGACACAAAGCCAGATTGGTAGCCAGAGGTTTTGCACAGGTACCAGGTGAAGACTATCACGAGACCTACTCACCCACCGTGAGGTATGAGAGCATTAGGCTTATGCTCAAGCTAGCTGCAGAAGAGAATCTACACATTAGTCACCATGATGTGAATACAGCTTTTCTGTACGGATCTCTAGATGAATCACTTTATATGCTTCCACCTGATGGCGTACAGGTAAAACAGGGATTTGTTTGTGCTCTGAAGAAGTCCCTTTATGGTCTCAAACAAAGTGCACGGTGTTGGCACACAAAACTCACTGAAGTATTGTTTTCTCTAGGTTTTAAGCAAGGGAAAGCTGATCCATGTGTATTTGTCAAAGAGGAGGGGCAAAAGAAACTGTATTGTTTGTTTTATGTTGATGATCTTTTATTCTTTTGGAAGGATGTCACAATGTACAATAACGCCCTAGCTCAATTGAAAGAGCACTTTGACATGAAAGATCTTGGTGAGGTAAACAACTACCTATCTCTGGAAATAGAGAGAGATCAAGATGGTAACATTCTAGTACACCAGTCACGTAAAATTGCTGATGTGTTAAGCAAACTAAACCTGATGGATGCTAACCCTGTAGACACACCGATGACAACAGGTTATCAGGTAGATGACACTGGAGAAGCATTTTCTGATACTACACTGTACAGAAGTGTGCTAGGCAAGCTAAACTTCATTGCCAGATGTTCAAGACCAGACATTGCTGTTAGCTGTAATTTGCTAAGCAGACAAGTCAACAATCCTACTGTTAAGGATTGGAAAGCTCTGAAACGCATAGCGCGGTATTTGAAAGGCACTATGCATTACAGACTGAGATTTAACAATCAGAAGTCTGGTGGTCTTGAGATATTTGCAGATGCAAGTTTTGGAAGTGACACTACAGACAGGAAAAGTACGTCTGGAGTTTGCTATAAGTACAATCAGGGTCTATTTGATTGGTCATGCAAGAAGCAAACAACAGTTAGCTTAAGTACTTGTGAAGCTGAACTGAATGCACTGTCTTATTCACTTAAAGATTGTGAATGGTTGTTACAATTGTGCAAAGACATGAAAATTCCTGTCAAATGTCCAATCCAGGTTTACCAGGACAACAAAGCATGTTTGGCTTTGCTGAATTCTGAAGGTTGTAAGCAAAGCACAAAGCACTTGCAATTGAAGTTGCAACATGCTAGGGAACGTATTCAAAAGGGACTCGTAACGGTGTCCTATATGCCAGGTAATGAAATTCCTGCTGATGTATTGTCCAAGATTGTATCAAGGGATCAACACTGTACCTATGTGCAGAAGTTGGGTTTGTACTGATATTGTACGAACACGCTGCCCAGTGATGTTCACAGAAAGGGGGAGGATGTTGGTTTCTGCTTCCTTCACTGAGCAGCGAAGTGCTTGTCACAAGACAATGTTTACATTCCACAGTCAAGTGCTGTTGGGTTTTCTCACGGGAAAGGAGACTGGATGTGACGTACACTGGTTTCCTGTTTTTCACTGTTCTTTGCAGTTCAGTGTGATTCTCTCCATGCTTTAGAGGAGAGAGGATGCCTTTCTCTGCTCCGGCAGAGGGAAGATGTTTTTCTGTAAATCACCAGCTTTGAAGTGTAAATAAAGTAATATAGAGCATGTTGGCACGTACTTTTCATCATTCCGCTGTGCACTGGACACTGCTTATCTCCAACAATATATATATATATATATATATATATATATTGCCTTCATACGGTACGGTAAAGGTACCCCTGACCGTTAGGTCCAGTCGCAGACAACTCTGGGGTTGTGGTGCTCATCTCACTTTATTGGCCGAGGGAGCCAGGATACAGCTTCTGGGTCATGTGGCCAGCATGACTAAACCGCTTCTGGCGAACTAGAGCAGCACATGGAAATGCCCTTTATCTTCCCGCCTGAGCGGTACCTATTTATCTACTTGCACTTTGATGTGCCTTCATACAGTAGCTTTGTATTATTCCATTATGCAAACTTTCTGTACTAGAACGATTCGTGATAACTAAGCAATCCTTTCATGTTGTAATCTTTGCGAGCAGCAAGCCCCTTGTGCAGGGCCGTATGTGCCACCGGGGTGCAAAGATCCACCCAGCGCCCCCAAATTTAGTTTAGCAAAACATCAGTCGTGTCAAAGGTGCTGCTGACCCCACTGCTGCATAGCAGCTCAATATAATACGTAACTTAATCTTTTGATGTAAGAGTTAACTTCGCGTGCACGGCGCCATTGAGAATGACAAGTGCCATCGTTGAGTCAGACAAGCACCGCCGTTGTGAATGACAAGCACCGCTGCTGGCGCTGCGCGTCTTTAGTAAATGAGCACACAAAGTCGAAAATCCTTTAGTGAAACAGTAGGTATACGTTTCGGTAATACCTAGGTATATATGGATTTTTTTTTCTAGCTTGATCAAAATTATTTATTATTTCATAACAGGTAGATAGTTAACAGCTTAGGCATGTTCAGCAGCGGGCACCTGACGCTCCCCAGAATTAGCACCTGGGTTCCCCGCACCCCTTGCACCCCCGGTTAAAGACGGCCCTGCCCTTGTGGGATAGGTTTCATTGATGAAGCTCTTGTGGAGGAACTATACTGAGTATTCCATTCATAATAGCATTTCACTCTTAAGTATTGGATTCCAGTCAATTGGGTGACATTATTTACTGTAGTATACTTTTAAAGTTTAAAGATAAAGATTAGCATAATTTTGAAAAGTCAAACAACAAGGCTGTACAGTGGTACCTTGGTTTACAACCATAATCCTTTCTAGAGGTCTGGTTGTAAACCGAAACAGGTTGTAACCCAAGGTGCACTTTCGCCAATGGGGCGGGCCTCCAAAAAAAGGGGGGGTTGTAATCCAAAAAAAGGGACACGCACTTCTGGGTTTGATGTGGTTGTAATCCAAAATGGTTGTAATCCAAAACGGTTGCAAACCAAGGTACCACTGTAATGGGATGTACAGCTACCATCTGTGAGAAACCTCTGTGTTCTGATGAAGCAGAAAGCAGGGTGCAGTCCAGTAGATCGCATCATCATAATTTGAATATTTGGAGAAATTGTTGTATATATTATACAACAGTGGCTACCACTCATATTTATATGCTCATTTATATGCACACAGGCTTGTTTTGTCTAGTTATAGCTCATTTTCATACCATTTTCATTGTTTAGGAGGTTGCTGTGATTTCTTGTACTCTTGGGAACTTCTTTGTTTTGGTTACCTGTCATTGTGAGTAATAGTTTGAAACAAACTATGGCTTACCGTGAACAAGCAGCATGCTGGTGTTGCATTCTGCTCAAATCCTGCTCATGCCACTCCTCAGTTTACCAAAGCCTGGCGGAAACAAACCACAGTGATGGCTTAGCATTGCATGATAACCGACACTTGTGACTTCCTTTTGTCAAATAAACCAGGAGCAGAAATGAAGGTTAGGCCTTGGCTTGCCACTCGTGGTGTGTTTGGGAGAAGCAAACTGCATGCACTAGTTCTCATGTCATGTTGTGCCAGCACGGTGTCCTCTAAGATCAGCAAAGAGGAGCAGGGCAGGTGTGATTTGAGGAGTGCACACCAGCACACTGTTTATGCACAGGAAAACATGGTTTGTTTCAGACTATGGCTTACCAGGACGTGCAAACAGGAGGGCCATGTCTGAGCTGATTTTTCTGTGGAGACATTACACCTAATGTTTAACTGAAATCTTTTGTAACTTAATCCTTCACAATACTGTATATGTCTATATGTTTCCCCCACAGCCCCGGTCTGCTGCAGCAAAGAAAAAGTGCAGCCCTTCTCTGTGTGATAGCCCTTCAAGAATTTGAAAGGTGCTATCATGTTCCTTTGTGTTTCTTCTCTAGTCTAAACATAACCAGTCCCTTCAACCTTTCCAGTTTTCATGTAAGATACAAATGTAAAAAAGAGGAAAGTTTATGCACTACAAAATCCTATGAATGGTAACTGTATTGCATCTGCTAATGCAAAAACCAAAGTATATAAACTTTGTAGTGTTGAGATGCTTTGGAAGATACATATTCTGATCGAATACTTGATGGCAGAACAAAAATCACTTTAAGCCAGCCTCCCCTTTCCCTTTCTTCCAGCTATTTTGGGTTGTAACTAGCCTGGGCTGATTAAAGTTGTAGTCTGAAACATCTGGAGGGCACAGGTTGGGAAAGGTTGGTGGCTGAGCCTGAGCAAAGCACTGAGTTCATGTTTCCTCAAGGAGGAGGACTTTTGCAGTGTTTCATTTCACTTGAACCAAGGACCTTATGTTAAAACAAGGGGCTCTGTTTAAGATATTAAAAACCAGGCAGTTATAGATGAGAAAGGGCAGTCTTTCAGATAACCTGCTCTGAAGCCGTTTTGAGCCTTAAAAGTTACAACCGGCACTTTTTAGTTGGAGCTGAAGGAAATGGTCTGGGACTCAGTGCATATGACAAAGCGCCAGTTGTTTTAAATCACTTTATCTTGATTGGGTAAAATACAGCTCCTTCCATGTATTCTGAAACTACAATGAGAGACGGAAAATACTTTTAGTGCCAGGGCAAAGGGGGAAATGAATAGGAAGGGAGGAACTCTGATGGGACGGAAGAAGGGGGCAGCTTCCACATAAAATTAGGTCAGCGGCTACAGTTTACCCACCTGTGTTTTTAATATTACATGTGAACACAGCACATCCTAGGCAGAGACAATCAGAAGTAAAAGACTAGCATAGCATGAATGAGAATATACCGTAGCTGCAGTATATTTGGATACGAATGGAAGTGCTCATTTGGGGAAAATCCAACCTGCATTTGCTAGTATTACACAACATTATTACCTTTACTCGGGACGCAGGTGGCGCTGTGGGTTAAAGCCTCAGCGCCTAGGACTTGCCGATCGAAAGGTCGGAGGTTCGAATCCCTGCGGCAGGGTGCGCTCCCGCTGCTCGGTCCCAGCGTCTGCCAACCTAGCAGTTCGAAAGCACCTCCGGGTGCAAGTAGATAAATAGGGACCGCTTACCAGCGGGAAGGTAAACGGCGTTTCCGTGTGCGGCTCTGGCTCGCCAGAGCAGCGATGTCACGCTGGCCATGTGACCCGGAAGTGTCTCCGGACAGCGCTGGCCCCTGGCCTCTTGAGTGAGATGGGCGCACAACCCCAGAGTCTGTCAAGACTGGCCCGTACGGGCAGGGGTACCTTTACCTTTACCTTTATTACCTTTACTCAACCCTATTGGCATAGGGTGGACTATTTATTTTTGATGTAAAAGGCTGAGTACTGCACAAGTCTACAGATTCATAACTATTGTCAAATTGTATGATGGTGAAAAGTGTTCTCTACACTGGATTTATGTCACTGGATATTATACAGTAGTTTATAGTTGGAGAGTTTTTCATTTTAATTCTAATGATAGCTAATAGTTTACTTTTAAAAAGTGGGTCTCTTTCATAAGAATTAATAGAAATTCTTTTTGTGTAGTAAAAAATAGCTTTTGACATGAGTCTTCATATGCTCCATATTTATGTCCCATAAATTCATAAAGAATAATTTAATGCTAGCAATGTCATTTTCCCAGGACTTCATGCATGCTTGGAGTCAACAGCTTAATCCTCTGCTAAGTTGCATGAAAGGACCAGACGAAACCTTCTGACTTCCTTTCGCATTGGGGCAAAAAAGGTTTTAATAGAAATAGAGTATTTCCTGTTCAAATAAGTTTACAATTGATTTGTAAGGCGCACACACACACACTCCTCAATTTGGTCAAGAACATTCAAGCTCACAAAATACAGGACCCAAAATCTGTTAAATTCATTGTTTCCTTGAGCGTTGCCTTACCACTTCTTTTCTGTGTTCCTTCAGAAACTGACTTCCTGAAAACTAACCTCTCCTTGTTTAATTTAATTAATCTTCCGCATGGCAGCAACTGTGGTTAATCATCTATCTTATACTGTACTCCAATTTGGAGATTTAAGAAAAAAATGCATTGGGGCCTTATGGTTTTAGATGGAATAAGCTTTTTCTTCTTCTCCCAGAATCATATCTCATATATATTTATATATGTATGAACAAGATGAATTGAAACAATTTTGCCATTTTTGTTAATTGCAGTAAGAATACTATACCCTACACTGAAATACATCTCTGCCACGTTATATATGCTTACAGGTGTACAAAATATGCAGTTCCCTAATTTGGACAGAAAGAAGGGTGGGTGTCTTGTTTGTGTCCTCCCTGGACTTTATTCAGTTATGTGAGACTGGAATAATATCACACATTCTTGATTTTGGTATCAGCTGTTAGGAGCAGGCATCACATAGGTAATCAGGTGCTTGGGAGCTTTTCAACCCTGTTGGCAGGGATATAACAGCAGCCCAGTAGGGAGCACTGTCATGCAACTCTTCCCCTACTCATCGTTCTTCATCAGCTTCATCAGCATAAAGATGTTGCAGAATTCCATACAAAACAGGAACCTAAACAAGAACGACCAGTCAGTTGAAATATCATGGACGCCTACTACCATCATTTACTCTACCTCCCTTACCCTCCTTGCTAAGTAGCAGGTGATGAAAAAGAAAACTGCTACCCTCCCCCCCCCCCCAAAAAAATATCATGTAGGCCATACAAATGTTTATGTCTTTCTTGGGGAATAATTTTGTAGGGATATAGAAGGAAATCACATTAATAAAATACAGATGACAACAGAAGGTGAAGGATTCTAATTACAGTAATGAACTTGAAGTGAACTTTAATCCACAACAGCTGATGCCGTAATAAAGTTGTTAGTCTTTTAGTTGCTAAAGTACTCTTCTGATAAGTATCTTGTAGTATAACCCCGGAATTGATATATAGACTCAGGACTATTCACTACTCTGGACAGAAAGGAAAGGATCACATCATTTTACCATCCTTTTACTATCTCACAGTATCTCTGGAACAGGCAAGCATCATAACCAGGCTTCCCAGTATAGGAAGGCCACAACATTGTGTCATCAGCAAATAAATGGCATAATAATAAGCTAAATTTAGCAGAGAGGAAACAGACAATGCTCCACAAAAAATAAACCCAGGAAAATATGAAAAAACCACCATCATATTTAGAAGATTTTGATGAAAATTGCAACAACCAAAGACTATAGATCCAACCCATCCAGTGTCCTTCCTCTCCTTATTCTCTATCCTCTGTTATCTTAGTTCCTCTGTCGGCTTCATACCTTTCCCACTCCAGTTACCAAACTCTTGTTTCTGATCTGATTTTACTATATGTTAACTTAGAAGTTTTGCGCCAGCCTCTGTGCAATAGAAGGAAAACACAAAAAGATTAATAAACAGTTAACATAAGTTGAGATGTGCAAAAATATGCCCAAACCCAAATTTTGCACATGGTAGCATTCTAAATTCCTGACACATGTGTTCTTCTGTTTTACTTTAGACTTTTAAAAATGACTAGGTATTTATTCATTTGGCATAAAGTAAAACTCTGTATCCAGGCACACCATTGGAGTGGTGTGTGTTTGTCCTATGTCACATGCAGGAGACAATTTGTTTTCTCTATCTGAAGGATGTCTTTTTTCCTATAGAAAGGAATGGGAGAGAGTGAGAATGTATTGGGGAGAACTGTGGAGGTGAAGCCAAGTGTGTGTTCTGATCCAGACATCACTTGGTCTCAGCTCAACGCACATAAGATCTGATGTATACCTCTGACTGAGGTTCCTCCAAGCTTTGGACTTTCTCTTCCTCTGCCCATTATATCTAGTACATGAAGGGAAATGATATATAGATTATTACATAAATTTGAATTAAAAACAGCCCTCCTGGCTCTTGATATGTTTACGATGAGGCATGAAAGTTGTCCTCTACAGCATTCAAAGAAGAAATCTAGACCTTCTAGTTCAGGAAACAATTATCTTCACCAGTGGTTGCCAAATCCAAGACTGTTAAATAAAGAAAGCAGCTGTTCCTGCCTCTCCCAAGGGCCTTCCATACTCTCATTTTCTGAATAGGCCATGTGCATTTGTTTCCAATTTGTAGTGTGCTGTCTGCGTGTGTTTTGCCTAGGTATAACTTTTGTTACAGGGATATCTCATTTCAGAGCGATATGTGCTGTTTTATATACAGACAGCCTCCACCATTGTACTGATTGCAAAGAAATGTTGCGTTTGAAAAGGACTCACTTGTTGAACCCATTTCTGGTGTGAAAGAAACACACTTTCTGGTGCCTGGTATTACAAAAGCATGAGCCTCCCCTGCTTGGTATGGCAGAATTCACAAAAATTGCTGACGTATATAAGAATCAATATACTCATCCATGGACAACCTTTTGCATTCTGTAGTTAAGAACACATTGCTTATCCTGGTCTTTGGCTCATTTTTCCATTTCATAGAAAGGAGTTGTGCTGTCAAAGTACTTGAATCAGTTCAGTTGCATGGACTACAAGGGACTAATCAACTATCATTAGTATGGGGAGCCAGCATAAAGTATGCTGGTTTAAGTTAAGCCAGTGTAAAGTATTCTGATTGAAATGCTGTTCAGGAGTGAGGCTACTGCTAACTAGTAGCTGGCCTAAGCCTGGCAGAGGGAAAACAAACCTTTAAAATAATTTGATTTGCACCTCCTTTTTGCTGGTGTACATCCCATCAGGATGCCGGATCACATGGCTGAGCTGAATGGAGTTAGGATTCACCATAAGTCACCCTTGCTCAGTCCTCTGCCCTGCCATTCCCCCATTTTCCATCCTCCAATGTTGCTCCAGCTTCCCTAACCTCAGCTGAGCCATATGAAGCATAGCTCCAGCTGAGCTGGTTAAACCAGCATAGCTCCAGCTGAGCTGGGATGAGGGATTTACGCCAATGTAGGCTAGCTCAGGCATAGGCAAATTTGGCCCTCCAGATGTTTTGGGGCTACAATTCCCATCATCCCTGACCACTGGTCCTGTTAGCTAGGAATCATGGGAGTTGTAGTCCCAAAACATCTGGAGGGCCGAGTTTGCCTATGCCTAGTCTAGCTGTTCCAGGAATCAATTGACTGAGCTGGAGATCCGTTTGATCCTAACTCACTCATCCAGGAGATATTTTGTTTGGATTGCTCCCTTATTCTGATCTATAGCCATTAACTGTACAGTGGTACCTCGGGTTACATACGCTTCAGGTTACAGACTCCGCTAACCCAGAAATATTACCTTGGGTTAAGAACTTTGCTTCAGGATGAGAAAAGAAATTGTGCAGCGGTGGCACAGCGGGAGGCCCCATTAGCTAAAGTGGTGCTTCAGGTTAAGAACAGTTTCAGGTTAAGAACAGACCTCCAGAACGAATTAAGTTCTTAACCCGAGGTACCACTGTACTTGAGTATCTGTATTTTATATTTAGTGGCAACGACTTTGATCACTATGAGAGAGACCTAGGAACTTGACTTAAAATATGTACAATGGAACCTTGGTTGTTGAACGTAATCCGTTCTGGAAGACTGTTCAAGTTCTGAAGCATTCGACAACCGAGGCGCAATTGCCAATCATCAAAATCCATTGAAAAAATGGAGACATGCACCTCGGAAGCCATTCGACTTCCGAGATGTGTTCGAAAATGTCAGCGTTTGGGTTCTGAATTGTTCAGCTTTCGAAGCATTCAGCAATCAAAGTTCCATTGCATAAGTAGACTAAATTGGGGAAGGACTATTAAATAAGAAAAATGAAAGGGATGTACATAGTAAAAACCAATTGTGTTGCCCAGTTACAGGAAGAAATAAAAGCATTGCTTCAGAGATGGGGTTGGATTTTTGTTTTTTTCATAGCATTAAATAATGCAGAGCTGCAAAATACATTTTGCAGAGATCCTCATATTTGTAACACATTATCTCTTCTGTTTGGTCTCTAATAAACCATGTCATATAGTTGAGCCTATGTTAGTCTTTCTTGGCACTTGTTTTCAGCATAAAAGGTTTTTAAATCAGCCCTTTCCATCTTGCCTTAGTGTGGCTTACAAAGTCAGTTAACTCCTGGCCTAATGCCTTTTGCAGGATAGGGGAGAATGACCAGACATAGTGATCGTTAATTTGGATAAAGCATGTCCTTTAGTTCGTGGCAACAAATTTGCATTTGCTTGCTAATGAAGAGAGAGGCTCCAAAAACAGGTTTGCAACTCTTCAATTCTGCCTTGGCAATGGTTCGAGATCAAAACAGATGATAAGAGGTGCATTTGATCAAGGAGAATATTATAGGTCACTATTTCCATACTTGCTTAAGTGCATCTAAAGGCTGTGAAGACCTATGGGGGATACTGCCTGCCCACCCGTTAGTCCTAGTCCACTCAGAACCTCCATACACACTGCCCAGGCTTGTGCACTGAGGAGGCCACTTTGGTGCTGCTAACACAGCGGTTTAACTCCATCCTGGAGGTGCACTCCATGGATGACAACAATTACTTTAATCTGTAAAGAACAACTCCAAGGGAATGTTAAGAATAGGAATTGTTTATCACCATACCTGCCTTAATCAAATATGATTTTGTGTTTCAGTTCCTTAGGAACAATAACATCCTGAAACCAAAACCCCAGATCTATTAAAATTTGCAGTGAAAATGGCAAAACCAATCTCCATCTGAAAATGACCCATTCAGAGGCAAACTGGTGGGATTGTCCTATTTGATTTTCATCCTTGGGGGGCGGGATCCTTAACCCCAGGATCAACCCGGATGGCCTATCAGGCAGCATTCAGGTTGACTGATTCGGGATACATACCCAGTGTCTATGCCCAAACCGATTAAATCTGAATCAATGAAGCTGTGGCCATCTCAATCCCAAGATGCTTGCTGCTTCAGCACTTCGGAACCCCTCTCCCCAGGGACCTCCAACCTGCTGCGCTTGTGTTTGCAACTTAGCCCCAAGTCCTTGTTTGGACAGCATGCTAAACCAAACCTTTCCCTTGCTTAGCAACAAGGACCAAGCAGAGCAAAGTGGCAGCAAACTCCCATTGGGGAGCCCAATCATTTGCACGATCGCTAAGCCAAAGTTTGGGTTAGCGTGTTGTGTAAACCGGGACATTGACTTTAATAATAGCAGGCTGAAATTTAGTGTCTTTTCGAGTTGGGGTGCGGTTTTAACATGAAAAGCGGAGAGTTTTCAGCAAGTATATGACCCAAGTCCTTTATTGGCCATTCCACTAGTGTGAATCCTTCTATGATTCATCTTGTGTGTTTCTTCAACATGCACCGTTTCCTTGCTCAGAATCTCTGACCATCTCCTGCTAGACAGCCTGTGACGGCTGGCCAAAAACATTGATAAGTTGTGAAGGAGTCTTCTGTTTAGAGTCTGTTAAGTTGCTGCATTTTCCATGCTCAGTTAGAACAATTCTGTAAACCATCAAAACAAAACAGAGCTATGAAGAAAAAAAAGTTGCATATTGCTCATTTGTTTCTAGTCTGAGGACTTTTTTAAAAATTTACTTGTAGCATACACTGAAGTGCTGTTTTTTTACTTAAATGGTATCTGAGCAGATTCTGAGATTAGCAGTGCAGCTGTTATTAGTTTTTATTTTCAGTGCTGCAACCTTTATTGCTTTGTTCTTTTTTAAAAAACAGCTTTGGCAAGGTTAATATTTCTTGCCTTGGAATTCAGGAAACTACTCTTACCTGAAAGATACTGACATTGCTTGTTTTCATTCCTTAAATGGACCTTGAGCCTAAAGTGCAGTAGGATAGCTATATTCCTACTGAGAAGCATGAGTTCAGAGGAGTTTATTCAATATGCTGAGGATTGCAACCTAAAACCATTGGAAAGAAATGTTAAGGGAATTAGGTTGCTTAACTTCAGTAATATTGCAGTGTTGTAAAGATATATGCAAATTTGCCAAACATAGAGGACAGAATATTTACATATGTTTAAGTCAGGGAGATAGAAAAACCACCTGCAAGTGTGACAAAGAATAAAACCCTGTAGACTTATACAAATAATGATACGATAACCTGTTTAGTCTTTTCTCTGCATTGCATCCTGCCTGTGAGAGCAAGTGCATTTGGTGCTGATGAATTCATGTATAAGGCCACTGTTTTCCCCCGTGGACTTTATGAATTTCAAGAAAATCCATCAGTGTCATGAGACTACGATACAATTTATCGGGCAAGCTATTTTGGTGACAGATTATGCAGATCTGTATTACACCAAACACTCTTTCAAACAGAAGTAGAAGATCAATCATTTTCAACTATGATTACATTAAGGCAGACAGTGACGTTCACTTTTGATAGTATTCCTGCTTTTATGGTTTTATGACCTTTTCATTTCCTACGTTACTGTTTTCTGTAATCATGTTCTAATTGTTTTATTCTTACTTGTAAATGGCCCTGGGGTGGCCTAAAAATACCTGTAATAAATAGATGGTAAGAAAAAAGGAGCCTCAAGCTGAAACCATTGACATTATATATGCTCTATACCTCTCTTGCATAGTAGTGTTATGTGGGGGGAGCAGGAAATATAGAACATGAAAAATAGATGTGTCTCTGTTTGGGAACATTGTGAAGTAATACAAAATTTGCTTCCCCTGTTAAAATCTCAGCACACCCACCCACCTCTGAGGCCACCTCCAGTGCATTGTTTGCAATGTAGAGTGCAGGGGATGCAAAAACCAAATACAGATATCTACAGTGTCCCAATACTTATTTACTAATGTATCTTTCCCCCCTTTTCAGTTGCAACCAGAACAGTTGGACTGTGGAGCAGCGCATCTCCAGCATCCATTGTCAATCCTGCAACCTATCAAGGCCAGGCCAGTGTTCACTTCGCCAGGACTTACATCAGTAGCTGTCACCAGCGTCAATAATTACACAGTTGTATTTCTGGGAACAGCCAATGGAAGACTGCTCAAGGTAAAACTTAACAGTAGTAACCAAATGGACTTTGTAGTTAATAATCGGTATATATTTACATGGTGAAATGCTTGACAATAAGTAACCACCTTTGGAAAGCTGTTTTTTAAATTGCCACCTCACCTTTATGTAGCTATCATGCTTAGTAAATTGAGTCAGGCTGGCTCAGTTCCTGAATGATTGACTGCCAAGGAGCTCCTGAATCAGAAGGAAGTGGTTTTAATGATTCATCTCCCTTCTAATGTTACGGGACGCTAAAGAACCGAAGGCATGATTTTTCAGAGAAAAGACAGAAGAAGTCCTGAGTGCTTGTGGTTGTTAAAGATTCCGTGGTGCTTTTTTGTAAACAATAAAATTGCTAATTTGTGCACTTTGGCTAAATAACAGTTTGTGCAACTGTACTTTCTAAACCCCAAATTCCCCAGCCACTTTCTTTGCATGTACAGTCATATTTGATTGTCTGACTGTTTCTCTTTAAAGTTTAAGATTAATTGAATTTCAGTTGCATTTTCCACCAAACTGTACTGTTCCAAACAGGCTGATTAAGCACTGTTTAATGTGCTATCAGTGCTAAACAGTAGATAAGCACCGAACATTATGATTATCTGCAATGCCAATTATCTGGCTCGTTCAGCTCTAGCTTGTCTGTTAATCAGAGTTATCCTAGGGCATTTGCTTTCTGTACTAGCTGTTCTTTTTTTTATCTCATAGGTGGCTGTAGGGATGTTATGAGGTCTGCTGAGTGATATTTAAGTGTTTGAAATCCCTGTATGGGAGGAACTGGGTGATCATGAAAGGCTGATATGACTGTCTGAACAACTTGGGTTAGCATTTGTGAAATGATGGCTTGTGATAGATCCTCACAACAATAGAATTATTTATTATTATTATTTCTTAAATTTGTATACTGCCCTAAACCTGTAGATTTCAGGTGTGGAGTGTAGAAATTTCCTTCACCATAAACTGGCAGTTTTATTGCCTATCCAAGCAAGAAACTGGGCCTGCCTGTGGCTGTTTAATATCTGGGGGAAATTAAAACAATACGCACACTGCCATACCATTGACCATTCAGTTTGCTTTTGGCAGTCAAGGCCTGTTTTGAAGGGGGCAGGACTGCAGGCTGCATGTCATGTCATTGCTGTGGTAGCCAATGCAGCAGACCTTTATTCTTAGTGATTGCCATCTTTGTGTGTCAACTGGCAGGAGATAAGAGTGGGAGAGTCCAGTCCAGGCACGATGCTGCCCAGAAGTCACTCTTGCATTGGAGTGAATTGCAGTTTCCCAGCAACGGGGTAGATGATGTCATCAGCCTGAGGAGGCTGCTCTAGGAATCTCTATCACATATTTCTTAGACTACAGTTGGTCCAGGCTGAGTTTTCTTCACTCCCCTTGTTATTCAGCTGTTAGCCTTCTGCTGCAGTTCTTCCACCCTTCCCTAAGTCTTTCATTCAGTCATGGACCACAATAACTCTTGTGCCGTCACCCATTCAGTAATGTCTCAAACAAAATGCTTCCATAGACTGTTCGTCAACCTCGGGTCCCCAGATGTTATTGGACTACAACCCCCACCATCCACAGCCAGCTGAACCAATGTCCAGGGATGATAGGAGCTGTAGTCTAACAATATCTGAGAACCCACAGTTGAAGAACAGAGCTGGACAACTGCTTAAGGGAGCTTAATGATAACTGTGTTCAGTTCAGAGTTAAGAGCATCTTGACAAAGCACTGTGGGCATAATTGTGCTGATGCAGCACACTCGATCAGACTACTGATGATGAAATTAAAGAATTCATACTTGTGCAGTGTAAGATTGGCATGTTAATCCATGATTCTGTTAATTTAAACAGGAAACTCCCTCACTTGACAAGCGCACTGCACCGGCTTTCATTCTACAATAAAGAAGCAACTGGATGTTGGTTTTAAATTGCATAGTGATATACAATATCTACTAATTCTTAACTTTTAATCAGCATTTGAGGCTACAGTGCAATCAAGATGTCATTTAATATATTGTAGAAATAAATGCCCATACTTGAAGTGTTATGGCACAGCTTTTAGTTATTAACAACTTCCTCGTATGAAATGCTCCCTGTCTTGATTGGCACTTGTAAAAAAGCACATAGAGAGATACACCCTCCATTTTGAATAAATATTCCCTGATTGGTCCCCGCTATTGCTAAGCTGGAGAAGAGACGTAAACCAATGCATGTGATATGCCCGTTTCATCTGTGTCAAAACAATACATCAGGGGCCAAGATTTAAGGCACTATAATTGTCTTCAAGCCATGAACAGCCACCAGCTGCAATAACCACGGTGGGCGTATGCCCACTTGCCAAAGCAAGGTTCAGTATTGGCCAGTCAGAGTAGTCATTCAGTGGAGTTGCTACAATTGATGAGATGCCGGCCATTAAGAAAAGGAAAGGGCATTATTAGAAACCTGTTTTATATCAGTCTGGAGATAATAACACATAATGTAGAATATTAGATCAGACGAGAGGGAGGACAGAAGGGAATCCAATTTCTTTGCTTTACAAATGTTCCTAGCAGGAAGGTGGGAAAGATCTCAGAGGTCCTCTGTTTTGACATTGGCCCAGAGGCACAGGCTACGCAGCAGAGTGGTAGGCAGCTGGCATCAGAGCCAGCTCCATAGGGCAGTCGGTGCAGATTCATTCCTTACAGAGCTTGTATTCACACAATAGTAACAGATCTGCTTCCATTATCATATCAGAAAAGGCAGCCTTATCTGCTGAACCTCCATTAGAGAAAGGCTCCTGGCTGCTCTTTGCTGGGATAATTTGCTCAGATAGCTATAATCTAATTCTGCTACACAGCTGCACCACCCGCTTTTTTTTTTTTTTACCTTAGGGGCTCCTTGTTACTTGGCATTGCATACAGAATACTTGGTGTGAGTTATAATTCAGGTTTCCCATCCAAGACAAGACAGTATAAAAGGGCATAAGCAATGTTCAGCCAGCTCCCCAAGCAGCAATTATGATTTCCTATCACATAGGGAATTAATCTGATCCGGTAAGTTATAAAGTGCACCACAGAGGGGCATTTTACAAGGGCCATTATCAATGGCATATTCAAGAGATTCATTAATGGATAAGCAGTATGTGTAAAGCCTCAGTGCTCCTGGGGTTAGTGTTGCAGCAGCAGGGCTTCCGTGTCTGGTTTGCAGCAAATCTGCATATGACTTTTGCTTCACTGCACCCTGTAAGCGAGTGGGCGCAGCAAACTACAATCTCTGGCTTTAGCAATACATCAGAACTGGGGGTTGTGGTTTGTTTCACTCCAAATAAATCATGACGTTAAGCTAAGGTGGCTTTGGATGTAATTCTAAGCAAGGGCTGGGAAATCCTTTTGGCCCAGTGGGCCAGATACTTATCAGTCCCCAACCCACAGCCAACTTTGGCAGGTGAGCAGGACAATCCATCTTTCAAGTACCTGATGTCATTGTTGGTGTGGTTTGGGTAAAACAACCAATAGTACTACAGTCTGAGTCCCCGCCCCCTTTTTTAAACTTTTGGGATATTCTTCATTTTAAAAACTGGTTTATTGAATCATCAAACACACAGTAATATTATGTTAATTCATGCTAACTGTTCAATTAATAACTTTCAAGTTTCTATAAACAATGATTCCCTTTCTTCATTCCAAAAACCCAAAGTGGTGGTCTTATGAAATATTTATTTCCCTGGCAGATTAATCTGAACAGTTCTATGGAGGAGATAAGCAGGGAGTCAATTACTGTGGCTTATGGTGAACCTGTCCATCCCATCATGCAGTTTGATCCTTCTGACTCCAGCTACCTGTATCTAATGACTTCCCACCAGGTAAGACTCCTTTACAGACATACCTTCTCAGTGCCATTAAGTGAGTACAGAGGAATAAACAGTGTTCTGGAGATGAGGTGATTTTTTTAAAAAGTTGTAGAAGTTTCATTCTAATCAATGAACAAGTTATGTTCACGCCTCTTTTATATGATTAATACTTTTGGGGTTTTCGTGGGTGTACAGGTCTATGCCAAGAGACTTATTTTTTTAACAACAACAAATAATCCTGGAAATAAATAATTTCGGAATATTTGTCTGCTTTAATAACTTGGTATTAAATACCTTGTTGTTAAAAAGATAAGTCTCTTGGTATAAACCTGTACACCCATGAAAACTCTAAAAGTATAGATTATATAAAAAGGGCTTGAACACAACTTGTTCAGTGATTAGAATCAAATGCTTTGGGGCAGTGGTTTTCAACCAGTGTGCCGTGGCACCCTGGGGTACCTAGAATGATGGTCATGGGTGCTGCAGGCAACACTGGCCTCTGTCCTTCTTTCCTTACCTCCCTCCTCTGATGCCTTCTCGTATCTCTGCCTCCCAAAGGCTTGCACAGCTGTTGGTTGCAGCAACTCTGGCTACAAGCTCCACAGGCAAATGGTGCCTCTGGGGCTGGTCAGAGGGTGCTGGTTGCCAGGAGCTGAAGTGGCCTTAGAATAAGCAAGCAAATGGGCAAGGGAGCCCAGCCAGCCAGTCTGCCAGCCCTTGCTGTTGGGAATAGACAGACAAGTCCCAGGCCCCTGTGGGGCAGCGTGAGGAGGCGCCTCTCTTTGGGGTGGGGGGAGGGAAGCTCAGAGACCAAGGTGGCTGCCCAGAGGACTCTCAAGAAGAGGAGGCTGAGGAAACACCCCACAAGGGTGTTCAAAAAAGGGTGAGAAGCTGTTAGCTCTGCAGGCAAGAGGTGACACAACTGGGCTCCTGAGCCCCACAGGGGTGCCACAGAAAGAACGTAGTTGATCAAGGGAGCCGTGGACTCAAAAAGGTTGAAAACCTCTGCTTTGGGGCATCACAAAAATGCACAACAAAATGTTAACAAGACTTAAAATTTTGTTATCAGTATTGATTTCATGGAACGTTAATATTATTTAGGATAATTTCACTCTGTCTCTTTAAAGGACTTTAAAAGTTTTATCTGTGTTGTTCATTCTGCATTTGGATTTTCCTGAAAGCTGAATGATAGTGGTCCCTTCCTTCCTTCCTTCCTTCCTTCCTTCCTTCCTTCCTTTCCTATCTATAGTGAAAGCAAAATAATAATTATCTAGGTATCACTGAATTTCTACCACAATTTTGCCTAGAGTTTAAAGTTGTCACTACTGGAGATTTTCTCAGTACACAGTTGTACCTAATTTATTGGATACCACAGTGCATGAGCAAGAACTATTCAGCATATAAAGTGTTCTTTTCTTGTATAATTATTGCCTTCCTGTTGCCTTTAAACTGCCTAGTTGAAGAGAAACTCAAGTTTGGTATGTGCTCCAGTCATCAATGGTGCAAGCTACATTCATTCTTAATCTACTGAAACAGATGTGCAACCAATAATTTTGTACTTGGTATTTAAACTCTCCAGCTGCAATTCCCTACAGAATATCCATATATCACTGTACAGACTCCCACAAGATTCCTTTTGGGATAGTATATCATGCCATTACTGTATCCCATTAGCATTAACAAATCAAAATGGTTTACCTAGGATAGGCTTTATCATTCCGTCAAGCGCACTAAGTCTGCAAGGCATCAGGTGATATAATATGTTTCTTCACTGGCTAATTTGGTTCTGTTTCCTTTTCTCCAGAGATATTTAGCTTTGGGGAAATTTGTTTAGGCAAGACAAGAGGGTGTTCCGAACAATATGTCAAAAGTTTCACTTAATCTACACAAGCCAGAGCTATGGTTTGAAATTACATAATGTACCAGCCTTGCTGAAGTTATGCAGGTTTGGGTTGGGTCAAGCAACGCTGAATAGGAGGGCCTCATGGTAGCCCTATGCATGCCTCCACCATATTCTATTGAAGAAAGGTGGAACATAAATATAACTAGTAAAAAATGAAGAGGAAAACCCAACTTGTTCTTTATGAATGTTAGTCCTTGAAAACATGCCTTTCTCTTGTCAATTGCTAGCATAGCATAGCATATGCTATCCGTTGCTTAGAGAAATCCCACAGCCTGCAGAATTGTCTGTTTGAGAGGTTTCACTGTGCTAACATCACTTATCACCATCTCATATCAGCTGCTGCTACCAGTGTGCGATGATACTATCCTGAAGCCTTATCGCCACCATACAGTGGCAGCAATATTCAAATTGTGTGTGAGTTCCTCCCGCCCCCATATTGTTCTAGCATACCATTGGTTCTGGTTGAGTTACGTGTTAAATTTCACAAGAAGGCAAATGGAATTATGGCCATTGTCGAGAATTATGGCCATCTGAGGAGAAGCCAGAACAATGTAAAACAATGCTTGTGAGAATGTAAGAGGTTTATTTATGTCACTTTTGAGTTGGTTTAAATCAAGCATTTGAAGGGCGATGTGATCTCTATGTCAAATCTCTCTGGGTATTCTAGCTATTACTGTTAGAATGTTGCACACAGAATCTGCACAAGATAGTGGGCAGAGGTATTCTTTGTAATTGCAAAATGGCATTGAAATTGTTCTTGTTGTTTATTAAATTTCTCTAGCACCCTTTAGCCTGGAGGGCTAAATGCTGGAACTATTTTTCACTGTCTTCTCTTCATATGGTATTTTATAATAGTTTTGAATATCTTGTCACTCAAGAGGCCACTAGTGAAATTATATGGCAGTGTTGCTTCATCCAAATAACTTTCAGCCAAATTAAATATTTATTTAAACTCTTATATGCTGCTTTATCTCATGCAGACCTTAAAGCAGTTTCCATAAAAGTGTACATAAACAACAAGAAGATCAATAAAATATCATAAAATACAGACAACACATACATAGTAATTCATAACAATCTCATTCCACTGAACAATAGCATGAGAAAGAACCATTTTTTTGGGGGGGGGGATAGACTTAACCTCCAAAGTTTTAAAAACAGATGAGTTTTCACCAACAGGTGAAAACCCATTAATGTTGTGGTCATTTGTGCTTCCAAGGGGAGGGAGTTTCGTAATTCCATTCCCCCGCCCCAAGGTGGCCCACGTCCCAAGTCCTCATATAACAAGCAACCCTCTGGACCTCTAGTAAGGCTCCCACTGCCTATCTTTGGGCTCAGGATGGGGAGAGGCATTCTGTTAAGTACCTAGGTACCAATTTGTGTATATTTAAAGTTGGCATTTTGAAATGGACTTTGTCACATAGAGGCAGCCAGTGCACATCCCACAAAAATATGGTGATGGAAGTGATTATAAGGATGTAAGGATCCTTATAAGGATTATAAGGATATAAGCCTACTCTTCCTGGAATATTTCCATCCCAGACTGGGGAAGATAGGTATTACATGATACTTCACCAAAGTCTGGCTGTGCAACCAATCTGGCTAAATCCTGAACCAGATCATGCTGATTTGTGCCTGGTACAAGTTGGCTCAAAGCAACTATACATTGCTACAGAGTCGGCTAGGTGGAGCCATATTGATTTGTAGCAATTTGTGCTGATCCGGAGTTTAAAACATGCTCCAAAAAAAGCTAGATATACTGTCTCTGAAGTATTGCATTTTCTAATTACAAGATTAGGATTTCTGAGTCCAGATTAGGTCGGATCAGGTCTGGATAGATTTCTGCCAAATCAGGGAGGTATCAGGGAAACTTTACACCAGGCATCCCCAAACTCAGCCCTCCAGATGTTTGGGAAATACAACTCCCATCATCCCTAGCTAACAGGACCAATGGACAGGGGTGATGGGAATTGTAGTCCCAAAACATCTGGAGGGCCGAGTTTGGGGGTGCCTGCTTTACACAGACCTACATGGAAGTGTTGGTCAGCATTATTGGCAGCCGCATTCTGCACTACCCAATATTTTTGTTTTTCACCTTTCAGCAAAAACTTCCAGAGCAGTTTACATAAAGAAATACAGAAACAATCAAATTAGAAATAAAACAGCCTAGGAGTCATACCAACAGAAGAACAAAAAGGCATTGAATTGATCCTTCAACTTTCTTAAGGATGCCGTTTTCAGTAATAAGAGATCTAGACTTTTTTCTTGTCAGGCATCTTGACAATCTTCTCTTGTTCAGATCTTAATGTTCTGCATATAGAAGACAAATACCGTCTTTTAAGTAAAAACGTATAGATTTATTGCCTTACTCATCCAAAATTCCTCAATTGGGAAATAGCACTGGAATAGAATATTTAAAACAACAGAAGAGCACACTGAACTGTCACTGCCGTTTCCATCTTAGATGCTTCTACAGAAACTTAGCCCACAGAAATGATCTTGCAAGACTTCTCAGAATTATTCTGCTCCGTTTTTTTAATGAGTTTCCAGGAATGGGGATTTCTTAGATTAAATACAGAGCTGCTCCAGGGTGTGTGGGGAAGTGGGGAGGCTAAATTTGGCCAACTTAGCTTAGCTGGAGCCCATCCTTTTAATGCAGTACCTGTAGCAACAGCAGCAGCCCCCAGTGGCGCTCAGGCTGGCATCTTCATGCTCACCCAGAAGCCCCTTTGCAGGGAGTCACTGAGCCCATAAAACTTACAAAAATTGGTTAGCTGAAGCAGCACATAAGCTAAAGTTGGCATGATACGGAGAAGAATTGCCTTTGTGCAAGAAGGACACATAAATTTGTGAAACATTCCATATTTTTCAAGCTATGAGTGAGTCAGAGTGCTCTCTACTGAGCACACAGTGAATGGGTAAGAGTTGTACTTCTGAAGCTGTTGTCTACTATAGATGTAAGGAGGTTAGAGAGGGAGATTGCAGGCTAAGGATTAGGAGGAAGATGGAAAATAAAGTTAAAATGTTTTAGTCAATATTAGTGATATAAGGGACGTGGGTGACGCTGTGGGTTAAACCACAGAGCCTAGGACTTGCCGATCCAGAAGGTCAGCAGTTCAAATCCCCGTGATGGGGTGAGCTCCCGTTGCTCAGTCCCTGCTCCTGCCAACCTAGCAGTTCGAAAGCACGTCAAAGTGCAAGTAGATAAATAGGTACTGCTCCGGTGGGAAGGTAAACGGAATTTGCGTGCACTGCTCTGGTTCGCCAGAAGCGGCTTCATCATGCTGGCCACATGACCCGGAAGCTGTACGCCGGCTCCTTGGGCCAAGAAAGCGAGATGAGCACTGCAACCCCAGAGTCGGCCACGACTGGACCTAATGGTCAGGGGTCCCTTTACCTTTACCTTAGTGATGTTCTATATTTCTTAAAACAAAGTTAAAATGGTATGAGACATGAATAGCGGGTGGACGTTTCACTTGATGAGAGTAAGCACTTCCATTACTTGATCTTAAAGTAAAGATTTTGGTTATAAATCCACCTGTGTGTGGGATTGCTTTATGTGATGCATAAAGTTTAAATCTCAGAATTTTCAAAGGGGTGAGGTGGCGGCAGCAGGTGGAGGGGAGATTGTAGTGAAGCACAAAAGAGGAGACTGGATGCTTACTCCTTCCTGGGTGGGTGCCTGTTGCGGCTCTCGCACTCGGCCGCCATCCCCAGGCAATGAGAACAGAGCGCACATGGCCGGGCGGCCATTAGGGAAATTCCTCCTGCCGCCTGGACATCCGGCTGAAGTTCCTGACTGCTGCACCATCTCAAATGGGCCAATCAGTGGCTTCCCTTGTGGGTGTGCCTCACAGGCTGATAGCGCATTGGCTGCACGCCTGCCCTCGGTGAGGCATAAAAGCCGACAGCGCAAAACACAAAAAAGAAGAATGCACTTGTCTGCTGAATCACCCTCTACTCGCTACAGATGGCCCTGGTAATAACCAATCACTCATTTATTTATGCAACCTTGTATAAATCTGGTTGTAGGTGTAAGAGAGCATTCCCAACTCGGAATAGCACACAGGAGAGAAGGCTTTCTCCTAGGAGATCAGATTTGAACCAAAGTGAGGAATTTATAGCTCATTAGCTTGTTCTGGACTGGGACGGGGGTGGCGCTGTGGGTTAAACCACAGAGCCTGCGACTTGCCGATCAGAAGGTCGACGAATCCCCGCAACAGGGTGAGCTCCCGTTGCTCTGTCCCAGCTCCTGCCAACCTAGCAGTTCGAAAGAACGTCAAAGTGCAAGTGGATAAACAGGTACCGCTCCAGCGGGAAGGTAAATGGTGTTTCCGTGCGCTGCTCTGGTTCGCCAGAAGTGGCTTAGTCATGCTGGCCACATGACCCAGAAGCTGTACGCCAGCTCCCTCAGCCAATAAAGCGAGATGAGCGCCGCAACCCCAGAGTCGGTCACGACTGGACCTAATGGTCAGGGGTCCTTTTACCTTTACCTTTCGCTTGTTCTGGGGCCTGTCTTTAAAAACTGCTATGGTTGCTAACACTTTCTTCTTAAAGTTCTCTTGCAGCAGAGTGTTCTATCGCGATCTATGCTAATAGTTAAGGACCTCTGTGGTGACAATAACCTATGACATAAAACAATAATGTTAATAAACTGTGGTTTCCTTCTTTCCTATTGACAAACTAATGCCTCTCTGAAAGCTTTTTTAAATAAAAAATATTATTCTCTTGGACTTCTGATATTATGCAGATAGCCCGTGTGAAAGTAGCTGCCTGTGATCAATATACCACATGTACAGAGTGCTTGGCTGCAGCCGATGCTTACTGTGGATGGTGCACCTTGGAGACCAGGTGGGTATTTTTGTACACTACATGCCTCTTAGTAATAGGCTGCTCTGTGCAGAAAATAATTGTGTGTTGTTGAGGGAAATCACTAGTCTTTTTTATTTCATTACTCTGCTTCTGCTCTTTTGACAAGATTAGGGTTGTTTGATCGCAGTCTTCAAAAGTAATTTCTAATTTTAATAGCTCATTTTGAAGAAATCATTGCCGTGGCTGAAACCTAAGCATTCAAAAGCCATTTAAAAAATATTTTGTAAACAAGGTACACTTTTCACAAGTGTAATTTCATAATTCATAATTCAAACACATAATTGTTTATGGGAAAATAATAATACTTTACAAAATAAACATTATGAGATGCTGAGTTTGACAAGAATAAAAAGCATCTCTAATTAAAATCAGTATAGAAGTGCTTTGTCATCTGTATTTCTCTTATTGTACTGTAAAATAGAAGATCTGTGAAGAGACCTTTCAAGGTCCTTTTCAAGTGGCTTCCATTAAGCAGGGGACCAAAATCCTAGGAACATTTCTTTGATAACACATATACCTGAAAATTAAGATTATTTTAAAACATGTTGCTAGGTAATATTTTGAAGGGACAACATAGGACTAAATGGCTGAGTGTTCTTTCTTTTTTCCTTTGTCAAATACAATGTCCACTGTAACCATGGGATTCAAGAGTGAAGCTAACAGGATTACACCACCCCTTGGGAAAATGATAAGAGTATTTTACAACTGAATATTGTTGGTCTTATTCTGAGCACAGTACCTACAATCAGGTCATGTGCAATCTGTAGTCTTGATAATAATAATAAAAAAATTAAGTAAGTTTGTAAGCTATAGGTCTTGAAAACTTGAAATCAGCATCCCCCGCCCCGAGAACTGAACTAATGGTCCCAAGTTAATGGTTTAGCAGAGGGAGCAAGGTCAGCCATAGGCTATATATTACAGGCAATCACCATGTCCCAGAACAACATATCCTCATAAAACCCTGCAATTCTCTAAGCTACAAAATAGTCTGATGAACAAGAATAAGCTAGATAGCTCTGCCCTACTTGCCAAACATTAGATCAAAGTTTTTTCCTAAGGCTGTGCAGAAGGACATGGGAGGGAGAGTGCCTGCCTTGCCCATCAGAGCATGTGTGGAAAGAATTTCCCTCCAGAACTGAAAGGCAGATCTCTAGAAGGTTCTGTAGGTGGAGAACCTAATCATGCAACTTCACGGATGACTACTTGAAGAATGTCAATTGGAGATTAGCAACAGCTCTTTATTTTTACTGCCACATATTATGTGCGGTTTTGAATGGTTCAAAAACTGGCCAAACTCACCCAACTTCACATAGGTTGCTAGTTTGCCACGTCATAGGAACGTAAGAAGTGGCCGTCTACTGAGTGAGACGATTGGCCCATCTGGTTCAGTATTGTCAACCCTGTTTGGCACCAGCTCTCCAGGGTTTCAGGCAAGAGTCTCTCCCACTTGGGGATCGAACTTCGGACCTTCTGCATGCCAAGCCTAGATGCTCTACCACTGAGCTATGGCACTTCCCCTTCAGGAGTAATGCTACAACTAATAAGAATCCTGCCGCTCTCTCAAGCCTTTCCTAACTCAATCATAGGGGCAAAAGACTAAACAGAAGTATTTATAGGAAACAAGCCAGAACATAGTAAAGATAACCAAGGCAGAACAATCAATTTAGTTTGCTGGAACAATATATTTATTTTAAGGGGAAATCTGATAAAACAGAAATAGAACATGCAGGGGAGGGGGAGAAAGTAACGTTCATGGCTAGCTGATGCACTGTCTCCTCTGAGTCTGCTAAGCCAACATAGTTCAAAAGCTTAATTTCTGGTTTCCATGGGTTTATGAGTCGATTTTTCAGCATCAGACACAGAATAAGAGTATGCGGGGAAACACAAGGAAAGCATAATGTGTAAAGTATCTCTCAATTTTGTCTCTTGTGCACTTGGGTGTTGAAGCTAAAATGTTTATATCATGGAGATCATGTTGATTATATAAAATGGATGCTAGCGCCGTGAAAAATATGAGGAGGGTTGCAGTTCTCCCGGCAACATTATTAATAATTTCGAGGTTCTGGGGTCATGACTGTTTTTTAATTGTTTTAGGTGTTCCCTGCAACATGAGTGCACTAATTCTTCTGAACCCAATTTCTGGATAAGTGCCAGCGAAGGAGTGCAGCAGTGTCCGTCAATGACCATACTACCCTCAGAAATAAACATCGAGAAGGAGAACAAAGTACGTCAAATGAGAATTGCGCTATTTGTTGATATTGTGTCATAAGCAGTGGGATTTATTCTAAACCATTCTAAGTGGAACCTGGGGAAAAAAATGGTTTGGTGTGATGCTCAGGGTTCCAAACAGCCATGGCCGCCTCCAGGAAACACCACTCCTTTCCCTCTCTGCCCCAATTTTCTATCCCCACTTCAACCGTCAGCATTCCGCTGCCACTGAGCATGCTCAGTCCCCATTAGGCTGTTTTGGAGGATCTGCCCCATTAGGCTCCTCCCCCCCCCCCCCGAGACTTTTGTACTTTGCAAACTTTTGGTTTTCCTGAGTCTGCAGATACAACCCTCTTGTGGGTGGGTTGTGCTGTTTTGGTTGCATAATGACCCAAGCCACCTCTGAGCTTCAGAAATTATGAGGGAAAGTAGGACCAGCAGCAAAACATTGCAGTGCATAGAGTGCTTTGGTTCGCTGTTCCAGCCAGCCATGCCCTCTTTCAGAATACTTCCATTTTATCCCGGTTTCCTTTTCTTCTCCACAACAGCATTCCGTGGCGACTGAGTATGCTGCACCCTCATGAAACTGTTTCACCCCTTTTTTCCTCCCTCAGGTATTTTCCATAAATACTTTTATCTACACCTGTAAACCATGGGGTTTCCACAAGCCTGCAGGAACCATAATCACACCAGCAACTGAGTTTGCTATTATTAGAAGAAGAGAACTTTGCAATCTGACTTTTCTGTATGCTGGTAGGCATACATCACTTGGCTTTGTTGTTATCAGACTTCAGGTGCATCTTCAACTGTGTGCATTTTAAATAGATGTCACCAGTGGTGCTCTCCAGCAAAATTACCACAGCTTGTTCTTTCATTCTGTACCCCTCCCCATTTTTGTCACTTTCCGCCCCCGCCACCAACAGTCTGTCAGTGTTCCATGCACATTGAGCATACTGAGTCCTCCATTTCTTTCCTCCTATGTTTTTTCCTAATTTTTTTGGGAGGGGGGAGGAATTGGGTTTTTTGTGAGAGGCACCCATCCTCTCACAGTATCCAACCTACATGAAATTATATGTTTTATCCATGAGTTTCCATGGTTTCTCTTTGTTACCGTACTGGCCTGAACATAAGCGGTTTTTCCCAAATTTTGACCATGAAAAGTTAAAGTGTATCTTAAATTCGTGACCTTACAAAAATTGGCTTTTACAATGTCGCTGCTGAAACAGACATACGGTAAAACGGAACGGGTGTGAATGCCTGTGGAATTTTAAAGGATCTGCTTATATTTGGGCCAATACGGTACATCCTTGGGGACATTTTTTAAAAAGGCTTCTCAGTATGAACCAGGAAGTGACCTTTCTTGACAATGTGATGATTCTATCCTTTATGGGTTGTATCTGACTAAGTGAAACTCAGAGCACACCCCCATGGAAATCAATTGACCTAAGCTGGTCTACTCTGAGTTAGAACTAATCAGATTCTGAGTAGGGATTGACAGGATCAGACGCCATTCCATCTGCCCCCTCCACCCCCACACATCTCACCCCCATTGTTACGGGTTTTTCTTCTCAGTGTCTCAGTGCTTCAAGCCACTGAGTTCTCATGGGGCTGTTTGGGGAGTTTTCATTTTTTTCTTTTCAAAGAGTTTTCGAGCAACAGCAAGCCTCGGGGTTACCGCAGGTCTGCCATTGCATCACCCTTTTGCACAGACAGTACGATTTTGGCTATAGAATGGTGCACATTTGAAGACTTGAATCACTATTAGAAGGAATGTTTTCCATGTTACCACCTCTGAAAGTTGAGACAGCACTGGTAATTTTGGATTTTTTGACTCTGTGAAGCAGCAATTTCATTCAAAATATTGCACCTATGGAATCAAGTAGTCTTTGGGCCATATCTGTCCACGCAGAGGAAGTCGCATCGTGTTGTCAGTGTCGTCCCTGTGCAAGGAGGAACTGGCTTAACATACCACTCAGGCCAAGTCTTAAGAGATTACTGCCTGAACACAAAAGGCTGAACCAGTTGAACTGATGAAAATTTGAAGTTTAAATATTCAGCATACCTATTTGCACACAAACATCAGTTTGACATTTCAGAGTTAAAATGGTTTTTCACTTTTTTGAAGCCTTTCGTCAAATCATTTCCCAAGATTTCTTTTCTGCTGAAGAAACTATGCCTAAATGATGATTAGTTCTATGTGGTAATATAATTATTCATAACATAATATAATTGTGATAATGGGCCACTTTTAGCTAATGTGCAAATAACTCTGGATGTGCATTCCGCTGAACTCAGTGGGGATTTCTCCTGAGTAGTTACGTGCAGGATTGTACTGTTAATGACACAAGGCTAGTACTGTGGTACATTTCACTGGACGAAGAGTGTAGATGCCTTTAGCACTGAATGCTAAGCAGACTTGAACTTATTTATGTTTAAGAACAGCATCATCTGCACTTCCCTGGAGTTTGAGGGGAGTATGGTTTGAATGACAAATCCAAAGACCTTTGCTGGTTGCCAGTAAACTGCAGAAGATTTTTGTTCAACTTCTGTCATTCCTCTCTGGAGATCAGGATTAGCTTACTATAAGAGCCAGTAAATAATTAAACCATTTCCCCTAGAAACCTCTAACCCTTTACACAACTGCATTCATAATGTTAAAATAAACCAACAAACATTCACTTAAAGTTTATTTTTTAGGACTAGTAAGCTACTGCTTCCTGGCTCTTCAGTAAAAAGCACACAATGGAAATTATGTTAATTAATACATTTAGCTTAATCTTTCAGCTTTGAATTTGTGAAATAGCTTTTCGTAGATTTCCGTTAGTGAAACAGAAACCTCTTCAGTTCTGTTGCACCGATCAGGTGGGGTGAATTACATTATGCTGCCAGATTGTGTACTAGTAGAACAGATTTATTGATCACACTCCTTTTCAGTTGCACTTGATTAGCCACCACTGGAATGCTACAGCAGCCCACCAGAGCAGGTTGCTTTGCTGCATTCCATCCCCTCTCCCAAGACTAGAGCTTCGGCCCCTTAGGAATTATGTCTCCTACAGTGTGGCGTTCTGTTTTTCAGTTCCACTTTTCACTGGTTCTAAAAGGGAGGTTCACGCAACACTCCGAGACAGAGGGGTGAGGATGGTTACAAGACCTCATGCGTCACTTCTTCCCCACTGATGTGCACCTTGGTTATTCCTCCACCCTGTGGCTTGCGTAGGATGAGTGGTATAGGAAAGGGCTTTCCGCAAGTACTGTCTGATGTACACACAGATCAGCATTGGAAAGGACCCTGATTGAGCCAAAGTGCCCTACATAGAGAAGTTCTATCCATGAACATCAGTATCTGGGAAGCATCCTTTTCTAACACCATCCAAATATGCAGACATCAGGGAAGTGTTCCTGCTGTGTGCACTGACAGCAAGAGGTGTGGCCATTGTGCATGGGCAAAGGGGTGGATTTGGTACACGTGAATCCACTTCACTTGATAAGCAAAGCTGTTACACAACTGTTACAGCTGGCTGGGGAGAGTCCACACAATATTTTTGCTGCTTATTGAGGCTGTAGGTTGTATCCAGCATGGATACAGTCTTACTCCAATTGGTCTTACTCCATTTCATTGAAATGAATGAACCTGATTAATAGGTATATTACTTCCAATGGGTCTACTCTCAGTAAATGTAGTAGGATGCAACTATGTATGTTGTGTGTGTGCATATATATATATATGTGTGTGTGTGTGTGTGTGTGTGCGCGCGCATATATATATATATATATATATATATATATATATATATAAAATTTATATATTAATATTGTTGCAAAACACTTCAGGGCTTTTTAAAAGGAAAAATGATTATGCTAATTAATTGGAAAATAAATTTAAATTTAAATAAGTATACTTTTTTGTCCCCAAGCAAAATGTTTCTACTAACTTCCTTTTTCAAAATGTCCAAATAGAAATTGCAATAAAAACCTAAGAGAAAACAATGTTACTAGCCAAGAGTAAGTCTCCTTCATCGACTGCTTATTACCTTTCTGAAAGCTGTACGAGTTTAGCCATGCTTTCCATACATTATTTTCCAGCTGACAAATATTATGCAAAATGAAAAATCAGTTGTAGCCATTTGTTTCCTAAACCAGATAGTCGATGCAATTCAAAATTCTGTATGTCTTCTTCTTCTTCTTCTTCTTCTTCTTCTTCTTCTTCTTCTTCTTCTTCTTCTTCTTCTTTTGTAGCAATAACTCAATATTTTTTGTCTGTATTAGGGCATGATAATCCAAATAAATGGGAATATTCCAAGTTTGAATGGAATGGAGATGTCTTGCAATTATGGAAATAATATATCCACTGTAGCTAAAGTTGCTGCCCACTCCTGGAGCCAGTTTGTTTATTGCAATTTTCTTCCTAGAGAAAAATATCCAGCCTTCCCATACAATCAAGGTATGTAACAAAGAATAGAGACAACATGCTTTAAAAATAAATAAATTGAGAGCAGTTGTGACTTTGACTTGGAAACTCCACTATTTCTGTAGTCATTCATAATTATTTGATATGGAAAACTGGGTTACTGCGTGAAATATCTGTGTGTGTTCATTTATGTGTGAGCATTATCAAGGAAAGATTGAAGTCCTCATGTGTACTACCTTGCTAGGTTTTGGCCACAATCCTGTGAACTCTGTAACAACAACAAGAAGATGTTGCCAGGGGAAAACACAATATCTGCTACCTTGCTATATCATGCAGGTTCAGACAATTCCTTTTTGAAGATCCAGTATGGCTTTGGATACATGGTGGTTGTCACAGAGTCCTCAGGTTGAATATCACTATAGATGCATGGTAGAGAAGGATGTGCATATTTGTTCCTAAATCATGCAAATAGTATAAGTGCATATAAGAACCAGTTCGTGGTGATAAGCCCACCACAAGCATGGTGTTAAGTCTTAGGCGTGTTCATATATGTCTTGAATGTATTGGAATTTGCTGCTCACCATCTCCTGTCAAATATAAATCAACCCAGGAAGTACTGAGCTGTGATTTCGGCACATGCTAGAGCATCTGCAACAGCAACCTTGATGGGAGAAAAAAGTCTCAATTAATGGTGACTTCATTTGTCATCGCCATATCCAAATGGTGGTATGGATTCCCTCTGGCCTTAGCAACCACCTCTTTCCTCCATCTGGTATTGATTGCTGGACCTTGACAATTCATGAATGCCACACTTGCGCATTATGCTGCAATTTTCCATATGCCAGACACCTGTAAAGTTCTGCGGGGAACTGCCAGCCTTTCCCCCTCAGCGCAGCTGTGTCTTCAACAGCTGTGTGATTAGCAGAAATTCTGCAGGAGAAGCATTTCCAGACATGCAAAGCCATTGGGAAAAGCTTTACCTGCTGATTAACTGCTTGCCATGTGGCTCATTAGCCAGCAGTTGCCAAGCACGGTTAGTCAGTCTAAATGTGGCCTAGTTCTAATCACTTGTAATACTTTGCAACTCTGTGCTTAACAGAAATAGTATTTTGTATCTTGTGGGTGTTTTTGGTACTCTGATGTTGAATAAGTAATTGTGTAGAATTTTGTATCCTAACTTCTTGAGTATAGCACATGAACTTTGCCACAATGAACCAAGTCAGATGATTACCTTATTTCTGTAAAATAAATCTCTGCGACCTTCAGATTGGAGGATTCCCTGGGCATCCTGTTAGGGTAGACATGTGTGGAAGATAAAATGCTTCAGAACTTATGAAATGTTTTCTTACTAATGCATTATTTTTTCACAGGTGTATTAATGTTTGGTACCAAATTTTCCTTCATCCAGAAAAAGTTGCCCATGGGGCCCCTCCAGACTGATGTTTTATTGCAAGTCTATTCTGTAGCATGGTCTTGACACAATAATAGTAGTGGTGGATTTATCCTGCTTTATTAGTTGTTCTGCAGTGCTTCCCCAATTATGGTCTGGAGGAACTATAGTGCAACAAGCACAGGACAAAAAACCAACCCAAGAATATTTGGGGTATGAGAGGTTATGGGATTTTATCAGCAGGTGACTGAAAATGCATTGACTAGAAAGGAAGCAGTATGACTTTCTCAGAACCTGTGCAGGAATAAATAGTATTGAAAGTGAGATCACATATGACCTACCTGATAGCATCATGAGCACAAATCATCATGAATGTGCAATAAAAGGAGGTTACATGCCAAAAGCAGAACCCAGCAGCTTTCTTTGTTCTATATGTTACGTGGCACCCCAATTTCCTCCAGGAAACACAAATCCCACTGCTAACATCAGTGTTACACACTACCCCCTTGTTGTGTGACTACCTAATTTGGAGAAATAGAGTTGAAAGCTGTAATTTTAAGTGAAGAGAAACTTTTGAGTTTGGGGGGAGGGCAAACTGAGGACTTGCATTCCCCTGGGAAAAGAAACAGTTTTGAGACAACCCGCCCAGGCATTTATCTTGTCTTGAAAGCTTAGAAAAATATAAAAGCAACTCTCTTGTGATCTGGTATATTTTGGCTTGTTTTCCCCGCAGATCATGTGATTGTTCAAACTGCTGTACAGGTCAACGGCAAAAATATTGTGTGGGCCAATTTCACCATCTATGATTGCAAGAGAACTGGAAACATTTATCCAAAGACAGCGTAAGTGATCTCATGGTCTGTAAATTACAGTGGAGGGGAGATGGCAGCTTGCTGACAAACAGTAGGTTGCTTGGCTATGACTTGCATCAGAATCTGACATTGGGAAACCCTTTCCGTGTTTTGTTTTGTTTTCGGTAGGGGAGAGATTGTGTATTAGGTAGTCCTAAAAAAAAAAAGTACATTCATCACCCAGGAGCAATTATTATAGAGGGTTAACTAAGCAGGAACCACTTAGTTGTCAACCAGATATTTTAGACCCTGGGCAGGATTTGGCAGGGAAGTCTGTGCTGCTTGCCAAGATTCACAGAGAAAGGGTCTTAGAGCATTTCAGACCATCTGGACAATTTTGACGGCTTTTGGCATTTTTTCCTTTCAAGTTTCTTAAACGTGCTTAATATTTTATTTCATTTTATCTGAAAGCTTTAGTGTTAACCCTCAGAAGTCTGCTTGATTTTCAGGAGATAAATTCTATGTATTAATAGACTGATCAATCTATTGTAAAACAAAATACAATTTCCCAGGATTCAGTAAACATAGTGAGCATGAAGGTTATGCAGCTCATGGAGCTGTGGAAATAACTAGGTGTTGGCTTGTCAGGCCTGGGTTTTCTTCCACTATGCCTAGGAAGTTCTCTTCCATGTGCTTGCAGATCATGCTCTTTAACCAATCAACCTTTGGAGACAACTTTTAGGGATAGTTACAGCAGTATGTGAAATGGCATTACTTCAGTACAATTTCAAGAGCCGATCAACTGTTCTGTTGAATGGATTATGGAGTTGGACACAGTTGGTTCCCCAAGTATAACCATCCCTTTTGTTTTGTTTATAAGAAGGGGGATATATTATGCAGGAAGCCTCAAAGGAAAGAGTAATTAAGGGATGTGAAGAGGCAGTTGTGGATGTGCAAAGTTAAAAGGATATGGGTTTTGAAGGCAGTATAGAGTTAATGACTTAGAGGAACAGATTCACTCTCCTTCTAGAATAATCTGATTGCTTGGGTCAGCATTGAAAGCATGTCAGTAACATGCTTTCAGCATACCCATGCTAAGAAATGTTTTGTTGATGCAAGAATGTTATTCATGCTCACATATGGTCTTGTTGGCTCGATTTGAGAAATGCTGATTAAGACCTACATTATGATTGGATGTTAGCATATACTTTGCAGCCAATCAAACTGATCTTTTCGAAACTAAAGGTTTAGATTCTTACCTACCACTCTGCAAAATATCCCCCAAAGCTTAAAAGTCACTATCACTAGCTAATAATCATGCATGAACTACACAGCACAGGATAAAATTTTACAACTCATGTTGGCAGGTCAGACAGCATTGTCGCAATGTTAACACTGGACTAAAGATTTCTTTATCTAACAGTAAAATAGTCCTGTGAGGGAGCAACGATGGTGGTGTTGAGTCTTTACTAAGAGCAAGATTGGGTTGCTGCTTTTTAATGGCAAAGTTGCCTCTATGCAATGGTGGAAGTTGTATTTATTGAAGAAAGCTATTTCTGAAAAACAATAAGGGAAGTAGCTCAAAACCAGATGTTATATTAGCTCTCTGGTCCGTGGATTAAGTGGAATGGCAGAAGGGCAGTTTCTGGGCCTTCTCACCAGAAAAAAAAAGGAGTGTTAGACTTTTAAAAACCTTCAGTGGAAGGACTTGCCACAAGGCCATAATGAAGAGTCGGCAGATTTGCAACAGAAATTTAGCTCCGGACAGGAGTCTATAAACCGCCCTGGTGTGGATTAGTAAGTGTACATACTTTTTATGCATTTCAGATGTATCACCTGCCTCTCGGCTAAATGGAAGTGTTACTGGTGCACTAGAAAATACGCCTGTGTCTCCAATTCAACTGAATGTGAGGACTCAATACAGATGAATGTAAGCACATAACACTGATAGTTCATCATACTTCTTTGTTTTAATGACACTAGGGTTCTTTTTCTCCTTGTTTGGTAGAATTTTGAGGACCTTGTTTTTACAAACCTTACAGAAATGGCAATAGTTGAGTATGGTGTGTATAGAAGTTGTGCATCAACATTGTGTATTGTGGTGGTGGTGTCATTTTGAAGGATAAGGTCAGGCTTCCTCAAACTCGGCCCCATCACCCCTGACCACTGGTCCTGCTAGCTAAGGATCATGGAAGTTGTAGGCCAAAAACATTTGGAGGCCTGAGTTTGAGGAAGCCTGGACAAGGTCTTTTGACACCAATTTCCAGTTGTCCCCCAAATGATAATAGGTTGCAGAACCTGCTCACTATTTGGTATTCAAACCTCTAGTACTTGACATTTCTACATGTGTGTGCAGTAAAATAAATGGAGAGTGGCTTGGATTCCATAAATCTTCTGCGGCCCATTTATTTAGCTGCTGAGTGTCCCAGGTAGTAGTTCTGTGAGCCTGATCCAGTGGAAGGCCAGATGACTTTCAAAAGTCATTCCTAATCATGATGGGTTTGTGTTCATGCTTTCCCCATCTATCACTGACATTGTTCTTTGACCAAATGTAAGGTTCCTCATCCCTCTGCGTCTCACATTCCATGTGTGTGAAATGAGCACTGCAATTCCTTTTGTTAAAACTTGTGCTGTAGTGTTCATTGATAAAAAAAAACCACCTCTTGCCTACTTGGATGCATGGAGAGTAGAGCATTTCTGTTTAAGAAGTTTATCCAGGTGCAGGATATTTGGAAGTATGGACAGCTTTTGATGATGATGATGATGATGATGATAACAACAACAACAACAATAATAATAATACAGATAGTTATATGTGTTTAACAAAAGTATTCACATTTCCTGGCTGTCCAATCAGGCTTTATCCATTGGATCTTTATTACCATTTAAAACTGGAACAGTATCATTATTTCCACATGAGTCGCAATGCCTGGATTTTAGCAATAAAATAAATCTAGTAATACCTTGCAGGGTTTTTTTTTTAACCTTTTACTAGTCTATTGTGGGATATTAATAAAAGAAGCTAACATTAGTAAAATCACCAGTTTGAACAGGAAATCACTGTTATCCAAATCCATCTCGTCATTATAGTGAAATTTGGCATAATGTTCCTGAGGTTAATTTAAACAAATTGGCCTTTTAACAGTCAGTTTACTGCTCATTTACATTTTAAATTCCATTCTACTTCTTTGTACTTCTAGCATGTTGAGTCTCTCCTTGATTGTTTTATTCAGAAAGGGCCTTGGCCTTCTTGTCATACTTTCTATTTTCACTTTCCAGTTTTTACTCTGCTTCAATTATATATAAGTGCAAAATATTCAGAAAGAATACATTAGACAAATCAGATCTTATCAGTGTGGTGTAAATTTATTAGATACAGGGTTTTTCATGCATGGCTTCATTAAAAAATTGGCCTTGGTTTTGCTTTTTCAGTTATGTTTTCCTCAGTAAATGTCATTTTCACCACAGCAGCATAACATTGAACTGATGGTTGTTAAAATCTACACATTTGCAAAATTATGCCTGTAGGCCTTTTCTGAAGCAGAATGAATAGTAAAAGTAGGCACATGAGTAGTTTGGTCTATAGGTAGTATCTAAGGCAGGCACAGGCAAACTCCAGAGGTTTTGGGACTATAATTCCCATCATCCCTGACCACTGGTCCTGCTAGCTAGGGATCATGGGAGTTGTAGTCCCAAAACATCTGGAAGGCCAAGTTTGCCTATGCCTGATCTAAGGTGACAACCAACTGTTACTAGTTTGATCATAACTCTGAACAATTTAGAAGCTGTCCTTACAATCCACCTCTTCTGAGGTTTCAAATTTGGGCTTCCTCAGAGGCTGCTAGATTGGTCTCAGCACCTCCGTCACCACTGCTGACCCTAGTACCCACTGGATTCTGGTTCCTTCTGTTAATGTCCAGCTGCCAAGTCTTCTCTGTGGAGCAACATTTGTAGCCAAGCCCTCTGCTTCATACTGACTACCACAAACTTCCATTACATGAAAAAGAAATTCCAGCAGGGTAGAAAGGACTGTGTGAATTTGTCTGCTTTTCTTTGGAACAGAAGAAAATATAGCATGGAGGGAATAACTGCCTATACACTTGCATTGCTATCTGTGTGGTTCCTTGGGAATCTGAACACACAGAGGAAGAAAACTCAGCTTTTCAGTTCCACAAACTGTCTTTTCCATGAAAGGATCCCTCACAAGGCATATGTTAGGCCTGCCTTAGAATTCCACGCCAAGTCCTTTTGGGAAAGTACGGTATTTTCAGTGGCCCTTTGACCACCACTCACCTTTTCAGGACCCTAAGATCCTTGCACTGTCAGCAAAATGAGCCTCCTAAACTGTTGAGGATTAAACTAAGCAGATGAATCTAGGGCATCCAGAAGGGATCATCTTCAAAAAGGCTTGGCAAGGCTAATCTAGAAACCCCTGCGCTTACTTTTTATATACCTTTTAAATCTCCTTCTGGAATAGGTAGAAATTTTTGCTGCCATGAGATGGAGTAAGAGAAGTGGGTGAGAGCCCCAAAGATTTGCATTAATCTGAAATTCACAGAATGGTTTTAGTTAGCAGATGTTACATCCTGAGGGGTGGGTGTGGGTGGGGATGGAGGAAATAAAGCAAGATTTCAAATGAAGTTTCAAGGGCATGAACTGAATTTTAATAGACAAGTGTGCCAGCAAACCCTTACCATCTGAAAGCATAATTGCCTCAGTCCCACAAACATAAAAAACCATTCTGCATTCAAATAAAAACACGTATTTGTATTCACAGACACCTGTGTGCCATCTTCCGTGTTATTTTTGGTGCCTCTCTGATATTAAGACATGAGGCCTAGTAATAGATATAAGAAACCATACGACTGCTTCACTGCTAAGACACCGAAATCCCAGGCTGCTTTCACCAAATTCATGTCTCAGCAGCCCTGAAGCAGACACCCTGCCTAACTGTTCTCACATTATAAACTGACACTTATCAACTTCTGTTTTGGTAAAATGCAATGTAGGAACTCCCACATTGTTTGAATAACAGATATGAGTGCACAGATACAGTTAGATATTGTGCATTGTTTAAATTATGCAATACTTTTTGCTAAACTATAGGCCCAGAGAGCTATGCTGGAAATACGAAGCATGTACTGTATTTGGCAAATGGAGTTTCTTCCCTGTCTCTGAGATGCTAACTTGTTTGAATGCATCACTGGTCCCCCCCCCCCCCCCGTTTCAATGTGCCCAGTGCAAAATGGAGAAAAAACATTTCCCCCTTATCCAGCTGAAAGAATTTGTGCCATTTTAGAGAGCTGCTTCATAGCAAAAGATGAAAAGCGCTGTTTCTATGCTTAGTAATAACAGACTAAGGGATTAAACACCAAATATGAAAAGGCCCTTTCTGTCTCAGGTACACTCAGGCGAGCTGTCCCTGCTGTGCAACTGAATGTACCAGGTTCATCCATCTAGAATGTGTTTGCTGGGGTGATTAAACATCAGGATGCGTGGGCTGCAGTATTCATTTGGTTTCCTTGGATTGGAAACTAAAGACAGGAGCACTGAAAATAAGGGACTAGTTGATAACCAGGATTTAGTAGTTTAACCCTTAATAAGCATTTGCAGTGATCGCTGCGTGCAGGCAAGTCATGAGCTGAAAGGGAGGGATCTGTTTCGCCGAAACTTTTGCCCTCTGCTGAAATGGGGGAGGGGGTCTTGTTTTGGTAACCTTTCAGGGTCTGTCCAACAAGAGGGTGGTGGAGCAGGGCTGGCGGAAATTACAATTAGCAAAGTGGACAGACTGGGGACAAACATGGATACAGGCTCTTCTCCCCGAGGCAAATGAAAGTAGTCGCTTGCACAAGGCAGGAGAAGGCACTGTGAGGTAGTGAGTTAATCTGTTCGCTATTGTTTGTTTTTCTAGCAATCTGAGCTAGCTTCTTTGCTGTGCAGGGACACACAAAGCTATGTTCATTTCCCTGCTGGGTTTGCTTGCCCTCTTTTTTTTTTTTTTTTTCCTTCTTGCTCACATTAAGGAGACTCAGGGACCAGAATCAATCCACTCCCTCTTTGTTGATTTACTTCTCTGCTTGCATATCGCTCTTATTTAATCTTCGTGCTGAGGCAGCCCAGGGAAGGTGCATGGTTAAGATCAGTGTCCCGATAAACCATGAAACATGCTTTTCCCCATCAAACAAGCACTTTAAGATAATTGAGAAGCCTTGAAGATGGGCTTAGCAGGAACCAGGGGAGAGCCAGTCTTAAGTGCAAAGAGTTCCCAGTGCAGTGTTCTACTGTTTATCTTTTTAAGTGTTACAAGGCCCAGGTCTTAAGTTGTCTCACTCAGGTGCAAATTAGAAGTCAGTCAATGACAAGAGAATCAACCTTTGTGCACTGTGGGACATGATGTTTTCTCAGTTAGCTCATGTAATCTATTTATGCATATTTGGTAGACTAGGGAGATAAGAATTTAGCCTGACTTTTCAGGGTGTGTGTGTGTGTAAACCTTTTAGATGAACCAAATCCTGAAAGTTGGGCTCGTTGTAATCAGATCCTTTGTCCATCCATCAGTTTTATGGGATACACTTTTAAGAAGATGGAGAGAGGGTTCTTTTATATTTTCCAACTTTGAACGTATGGCTTCATGCATGTTTGAGCCTTTGTTCGAACTGTGATAAAAGTCGTCCAATAGAGCTGGGTGCTGTGGAATAATAGATAACATACAGTGGTACCTCGGTTGTTGAATGTAATCTGTTCCGGAATACTATTTGACTTCCGAAACGTTCGAGAACCAAGGCACAAACGTTCAGATTCCGAGACACTCAAAAACTGAGGTACCACTGTATTTGCTTCATATTCAGCCCTTGCTTTTTCAAACAATGCACATGTCACCACACCAATGGTTGTCCTCTTTCTCTTGTGCTCCACGATAGCCTGTCTTCAATGTAAACACTCAACATACACACAGTCTTTATACACATGGTAATTTCATTTGGAGCAATGGGAATGACTTTCTCTGTATGACTCCCGTGACACTACACTAGACCTGATCCAGCAGGGGAACCTTAATAACTTAATCCATTTTCATAAAAAAGCAACTTCCCCTAGTCCTGTACATATCAGTACAGTTGTCAACATGAACAAGACGAGGCCAACTTAGGAGCAGCTTTTAAGCTAGTCAGTTTACTCCAAAGGGAAACTGCTTCCATGTCCCCCCCCCCAACATTTTAAATTGTGACGTGAATGTGGACAGAAATGTGTACCCATTCTTTCATGCACTATACAGCAGCAGCAATGCAGTGCTCTTTATGGGTACTTAGTATTCACAGCCATTTCATATTGTACACCCATCTACTGCAACAGTGCTAGTCATGCTTCTGATTGTTTACTTCTGCTTTTTCAGGGCAGTTATAGAAGAGCTACAAAACTGCAAAATGGATTTGTGCAGAAATCATGCCTTAATAATGATGATGATGATGTGTGTGAGAGATAGGCAATGACAGCCCTTCAATTCTACCTCTAAAACTGATAAGAGTTATTGCCTGTACATAGCCACATGCATGCAGTGCTTAAATTTAGCATCAAGTGCATACTTAAAACAAAAAACAAAAAGCACAGCAAAATGCTCGTTTTTTTTTGCAAGGACTGTTGCTGGAATTTCTGTAAATACACTGTATCATATTATTTGGTTTCATTTCTTCTAGTGAAATAACGGGTATAGTAGCTACCTCAGACATGGCAGCTGATGAGAGCATATGGTTTTCCTTTTAATTTGTGAGGAAATTAATTTTGCTGTGAAAAATCCCAGATTGATAACACACTTGCCTGAAGTCTGAAAGCACAGTGTTTATCTGTAGAACAGAAGATGAATAGGAAGGAATGGTGCAAGCCTCACACGGTCACACTCCAGGGAGGAGGTTGTTGGTGAAGTTTCTTCTGTTTTCACACTAATATATTCTTGGTCTGTACAAGCAAAGGTGCCAGCTCACACCACATGCAGTTGGCACCTGCCACTGAGTTCAGGATTGACGGCTATCTTCTATGTAAAGTAGAGGGCTTTTACTGATAATGCAGAGATGAAATGCATAGAATTAAATTACTAAGCCTATAGTTCTAAGCATGTTTACTAGTGATTAAGTCCCATTGGCCATGATGGGACTTTGCAGGATTGGATTTTAAGGCTGTGAGGCAAAGAACTGCCTTCAAAAGGGTGCTATAAGTTGGGGAAGGGATGTGGGTAGCACTGTGGTCTAAACCACTGAGCCTCTTGGGATTGCCGATCGGAAGGTTGACGGTTCGAATCCATGCAATAGGGTGAGCTCCTGTTGCTCTGTCCCAGCTTCTGCCAACCTAACAGTTCAAAAGCATACCAATGTGAGGAGATAAGTAGGTACTGCTTTGGTGGGAAGGTAAATGCTGTTTCTATGCACCCTGGCTCTCGTCACAGTGTCCCATTGCACCAGAAGCGGTTTAGTCATGCTGGCCACATGACCCAGAAAGCTATCTGTGGCCAAATGCCAGCTCCCTCAGCCGGAAGCAAGATGAGCACCACACCCCATAGTCTACTTTGGCTGTACTTAACCTTCCACAGGTCCTTTACCTTTACCTTACCTTTGCCTGTTATAACTTGGGACTAAAAATTAGTGAATGCCAAGGATGTATTTTTGTAAATTCTGTTGCCTCAACTGTTAAGAAGGCCCCAAGTTTCCCATATTAACCTTCTTTTCTTTTGCTTGCTTCTTGAACTACAGAACAGCACTGATTGTCCACAGATTGTACCTTCCTCTGTTGCACCAGCACCAACAGGGACTTCCCAGGACATTGTCATCACCTTGATGAATACTGCTTTCATAAAGGTAATAAAACAGAGAGACATTGCAGAAAAGCAGGTAGAGTCTACATTTACACTGCGAGTCAGAAAACTGAGATTACTAATGGGGTAGCAATCTCTTATCATAAATGAAATGAAGTTGATGCATAACTTGCCTTTTCCCATTGCCATAATGGCAGAAATAGGCATCAGAGGAAAGACCTCTAATAGAAAGCAGTCACTTTGGCAAGCAACTGGGTGGGCTTAAAAAGAAAGAAGAAAATGTACTGTGTATGCAGACGTTCTCTTGGGGTCTGTTACATGTAATGCAAGAACCTTCATGGTATTTATACAATAGGTGGATTTATAATATTGTAAAACTTTCACTTGAACAGATTGTTTGGGGGCAAATCAACTTCATAGACTTGAAGATATTTTTTTCCATATTTCACTCAGTGTACTTTGCAGGTGTGCAACTCTCACAGGGGAATGTACTCCAAGCCGTGCTTGAAAAAGAGAAAAAGCAGCTTGTTAAAAACAAATGGCAAAATCTATGACTGGAAACGAATCAAGACCAGAAACATGGACATAATTCCTCTCTGCTCTGCAAATCACACCCTGAGTTTGGCAATCTGGGGGTTTTTTGCACTTACGGAAATACATGCTCTTTGTACTTTCCTGACACATGAATTGGGTCATGCAAATAATTTTAGCATTACAGCATTATGTGAGGTACATTCATAAACTAGTTTCTATAGGAGTCTAGGAATCAATGACACAGAAGAATACTTCATTTGTATCTTACGCTTTTGTGCATTCCCCCTGAAGTATATGAAAGCTGCTATTATATGAACCCTTAAAAAGAATATGAGAGCTCATGTATTGCATTAGAATATAGTGTTTCGTCCTGCCCAGTATCCTCTTTTTCATTGGCCAGGTCTGGGTAATTTAGGGTGCTTATGTACACATGGTATTAATTTAGTCATCCATTCCCACCTTTCCATCTTGATCCCCTAGTAGTTTAATATATTAGGGATAACTAAGCTATAGTGTGGATGTACCAAATATCCTACTTTTCTTCTTCCTCTCGAGTTTTTGGAGTAGATGGAGCACAATGTTTTAGGTGCTTAATCAGCAAATGCCACATGAATTAATGAAGACAAGAAACCCCCCCCCCCAAAAGCTAGCATTGTAGAGCATTTGAGTGTCTCATAGTGGTGCATGATTTTTAAATGATCACATGTGATTACAGGCCTAAATTAAATGTGGGTTTGTGTGAAAAGCACTCCCCCTGCTTATAGCTGTGCATGCATGTAGCCTGTCCTTTTTTGTTCAGAGGAAATAAGTGTTTTAAAAGCTTCTTAAAGGGCCTTTATTGACAGTTTTTGAAGTAGTTGCAGTACCCAACAGAGGAGCTTAACAAGCCTTAGACAAAGGCACAGTTGGCTTGCAACACTAGCAAAGAAAACTCTTTATGTTGTAGCTTTATTACAGTTTCTTCCCTAAGGTCTGGCACTGGTAAATAAGGATATGCCCTTATGTTTATAGCAAAAGAGAAGGTGGGGGGAAGCTGCCTTCCTCTGGGGTGCTGCAAGGTGGCTACAGGGAAGAAATACTGTGTGTAACTTGATAAGAGGTGAAATAAACAGGAAAGCTACTAAAGAAACTCAGCTCCTAGATGGCAAATCCAGACAACTATCTTACAGTCTGGTTTCCTCTTAGCCTGTCTGCAAATACAAGGGAAAGATTAGCAACACTGCATTTCTTTGGGAAATGTATGCTTCACGATTGCACTATATATGTACAATCACAAGTAAATACCATTGACTGAAATCACACTTGTATTTTGAGATTTTTAATGATTACTCATGAATTTTCCCACCCTATAGTATTATATAATAATTGCAATACCACCATTCATGCGACCACAATACTACAATAACTAGTTGAACCAGTTTAGGCCTCTACTTCCCAAAATCATGCCTCAGATCCAGGGGTTCAAAATCCCCCCTGAAACGAGATTGAACTACAAGCCTAGTCTGGCATTATTTCCAAGACAGCCAAAAACAGAATTTGATTCACTCTGATTTATCAGAGTGTAGGAAAATAGGAGTGATACATATTTGCTTGATTCTGCACAACTGTGGAAAGGAAACTGAAGTCGTGGCTATCTGACTGCATTGAAAGGTGAGCCTTTAGGGGACGTGGGTGGTGCTGTGGTCTAAACCACTTAGCCTCTTGGGCTTGCCGATCAGAAGGTCAGCAGTTCGAATCCCTGCAACGGGGTGAACTCCCATTGATTGGTCCCAGCTCCTGCCAACCTAGCAGTTTGAAAGCACGCCAAAAAGTGCAAGTAGATAAATAGGTACTGCTCCGGCAGGAAGGTAAACAGCATTTCCGTGCACTTCTCTGGTTGTGCTAGAAGCGGCTTAGTTATGCTGGCCACATGACCCAGAAAAACTGTGCGGAAGCGGACAAACGCCGGCTCCCTCAGCCTGTAAAGCGAGATGAGCGCCGCAACCCCAGAGTCATCGGTGACTGGACTTAACGGTCAGGGGCCCCTTTACTGTTACCTCTTAGTATTATATTTGGTAGTCTAAGAGCATGCATTATGCATCAATCATCTTTTTACAGGAATAAACCTACCAGCTTGATAAGAACCTTTTTTATATATAATAAATATATAAATCTTTATATATCATCTAGACCAGTATTCTCTACTTTTTCAAGTAAGCATTGTATCTAGAATGCCATCTTATTATGCATTCAAATGATATATCTTTACCAGTGAGTTATGGCTCCTGGTTAGTTCAGTTTAAGTACAGTCTCTAAATCAAATGCTCTCATTCAAATTTCTTTCATCAAGCTTATTAGGATTATGAAACTAGTTATTGGTCACAGTTATTATTTCTGAAATTATTATTGGGATAAATGAAATCTTATGTCACAGAGAACTAGGAACTGAAGGAGAGTTTCATTTGGTCCACATTTTAAAATGAATTGACTTGGTTCATCCCTCCTGATTAATACATGGATTGGAATGTCATTACCCTTTGCATTTCACACCTCTGAATTTGCAATATAGTTCTTGGCTCAAAAAAAAATGACCAAATGCATAAACAATGCATATTTTAGGATAAAATATGTTAAGAGGTACCTAAATTGAGACAAAATGCATATTTTAATATGTGATTACAAAAAATTGCATATGTATTTAAATAGAGATTTTCATGCAGGTTTTTTTTTTGTAAGAAAAGGATGAATGCAGAAATGGGATGAAATAGATTTATGAATTGCAATGAACATATGTGAAATTAACCAGAAAATGATCTTCTGAAATTGATCAGACATCCATCACTACTAAGAACAGAATTTGGTTTATTGGGTTTATTGGAGTACAGAAAAATCGGTGTTTTTACTTTAAAAAATTGATATTGCTATGCAAATTCTTCCCTGTCTTCCCAATTGTCTAGGAGATGCCTTTGGAATGTCATTTTCAAACTGACAAGATATTTGAGGCCCAATGGGTGAATGCATCTGCTGTTCAGTGCAGCAACGTACTGGTGAGTTCACAGCTAGTGGGGATGTTTCCTCTCTTCTAGTGACAGAGCCACAAGCCCTGTGTATGCTGTTTTATCAAGTCATATCATCCTATCAAAGTTCATTAGGTTCTGCTTCCATGAACTCTAGCATTTCCATGACGTAAGTTCATTCCAAGTTTTCTTACGCTCTTTTTAGCATGAATATACAGCAGTGATGTGCAACATGTCCAGCGATGAAACTCCAATTGAAAATTGGAGCGAATTGCTCTCTTATCTATAGGCTTTTCTGGCTAATTGTTGAGAGCTAGAAACATTATTTTTTTTTAAAAAAAAAAAAGGTTGAGCTTGCTTGCCTCGTTTCCACATGGAAACATAATTTTACTTTCCCATTGGTTTGGTACTCTGCTACTGAGGTTTAATTAACAAAGACAGAGCAGTACCTCTTTTTTTTTTTTTTTGCCCCAGGCTCCTGATTTCTCCTGCTGAATTTGAATATCATATTCCAAGAAACATCTTGTTGCAATATAGAAATGCCTTGTGTTGACAGCTATAAAGCTAACATGTATTTTGCCACTGGGGTCTGGTATTTCTGTAAATGGGATAACTCTTAACTCACTTTCTTTGGACAGCTTCACACTTCAGACAAAAGGCACCTCTTTCCACTAAACCTTCAGCTGAAGGAAAAACCCGATAGATACATTGATAGTCCAGCGCTGATGACAGGTTTGTTCTAAACACATTTTCCACCTTTTTTTTTCGTTTAGAGAGGGTAAAATATCCTTTAGAAAGCTTACAGATTCTTAGCTAGTTGGTGCTTTTGACCTTCTAGAGTCTCTTTACATACCTTAGTAGCAGATGTTTTGAAATCAGGGAAACATACAAAAAATGAGATCTCGGTTTTACGATGTTTATTTATTTATTATCATATTTCTTGCCCACCCTTCACCATAAGCTGCAGATTACAATATACAGGGTATACCCGGAACTCACCATGAACACCTCCCTTGTTCTCTTATAATGGCAATGATGCCCACCTGAGAGGTGCCAGAACTGAGTTCTGGTGAGTTCCGGCTAAATATTCATGTGTGAGTATACAGTATACTCACACATGTTATGCTATGTGCACCCATCCAATTACTAAATACATGATATTTTGGGCTGCAGTTTTATACGTACATACTTGGGTGTAAGTGCCATTGATTTCAGTAGGACTTTCTCCTATGCAAACATGTAACATGTATAGGATTGAGCTGTTAAAGCTGTAATGCTATACATAACTGGGAACAAGCCCTGCTGAACTCAGTGGGGCTTGGCTTCAGATAGGCATGTGTAGGGTTGTACTGTAAATATCATACTGGATTGATATTGAAACAAAGATGTGTGGACTGTTTAGGGTCAGGGATGGAATTTAGCTCAAAGGAGATAAATCTCCAGATAAACCAGCAGCAGTTTTTATGGGAACACAGTGTCACTGTGGGATACATTTGAAATATGTGTATTTTCAATGCTGGGAAGAAACAAAATATGTAAACACATTTCTGCTAATTCTGTCATCCCTGCCTATATATTTGTAATCAAAGCAAACACTCTTGAGCAACCACTTAAGTTTTTAATTTATTTCCAACCAGGGAGGGAGGAGAATGTTGTTTGGTCTGCATTTTTAGCAAACTGACCTCATTCACACCCCTGAGGCTAATATAGGGATTGGGGCATTTTTAGCCTTTGGGTTTTGTGCTTCTCTGAATTTTCCAATAAAGTTTTCAGCTCCAGAAACATACCAAAATATGTGAAAAGTGTGCATTTACAAGTGAAATATATTAAGAAATGTGTCCATTTGTATAAAACACATATTTAAATGTTTTCTCACAAAATATGTAGTTATGTAGTATGTAATTCAATAATTTATCATCAAAAACAGTTTGGGTTAACTGAGATTTCCCTAGAATGTGACCAGCTTTGCATTACTTGTTTAGTTGATAGCTGAATTCAAGTGTTCTGAATATTTATATCAACTTACCTGATTTTATTGTTGACTTCTGAGAAGAAATTATTTTCAAGTGAGGGGTGAACAAGCAATAAAAAATATTTTGTCTCCAGATAGTATTTAAGTACACATTTAGGCATGAATTTAAATACAGATTTTCATACAGATTTTTTAAAATGGTGATTATTTTTGCATTATTTATATATAAAAATGTGTAATGCTCTTTGTAAAGCAGCTAAAGCAGCAGAGAATATAAAATCATTAAATGCCATAATACAGCCAAATAATAAGTTCCATATCAGTGGTACATGGCTGGGTCAGGACTAGTCTGTCTAAACAAAAATGTGTTATGAAAATGGTTGAAAATTTTGCCCGGTTGATGCCTGCCTAATATTAGTAGGGAGGAAATTCCAGAGAAAGAGACACTGCAACCCTAAAAGCCTTGCTCCCGATAGTTAGACATTGCTCAGGAGCGTATACAGCCACTAAAAATGCCTTTGCTGAAGATTGCATTGACCAAGAAGGAACATAAGTAGTCCTTGAGATACCCTGCTCCCAAGTTGTTTGATTACTTAAAACAATTACTTAAACTTGACCCAGTAGCATACTGGCAGCCACTGCAGTTGCTTCAGCAAAGGTTGAATTTACCAATGCTTGAATGACTGTGGTCAAGCTATGAGTCATCCAAGAACGACTAGAGATGTTATATCAACCAAACCGGTGAAAAACGCTCTTAGCCACTGAGGTCACCTGGGCTTCGAGTGACAATGATGGAACGAGTAGTATCTCCAGACTACAGATCCAAATGGAGTGTAGCCCAATCCAGAACAAGCAACTGATATATCAGTTCGCCCACAGAGCCTCCATCTTGCCAGGATTCAGATGCAATTTATTGGCTCTCATCCAGCACATCACTGCATTCAGGCAGCAGTCCAGGACTGCATAGCCACACTTGATTAAGTTGTTATCAAGAAATAGAACTTGGTGTCATCAGCATGCTGATAGCATGTGGCACCAAAACTCTGAATGATTGCTGCCAATGGCTTCATATGGATGCTAAACAGCACCAGGAAAAGATTAGTTGCCTGCAATATCCTATAGTGCAAGTGTCTATGGAAGTTAGATCTATAAATGGCTGTTAGCTGTAATACACGTATGTAATATCAATGTTCATAGGTAATACATCTTTGATCAAAGGGTGCTGAAGGCAGTCATTCAGATAGCTGTCTGAAAAATACCACTGTTTGGTTGAAAATATTGGGCAAAATCAAGCTTTGGTTCAGAATTATACTGTAGTGTTTTTGTTGTAAAAGTCAGTTGGTTCGTTTTCATTGCAACAGGGCTCCAGTTTGCCTGAAACACTAGTCTGTATGATTCCCCACCCACAGTTATTAATCCATATCTTTCCTTCCCTTCTCCCATTTGGTTTTTGCTTTCTATGTGATTTAGTTTTGTTCTATAGCATGTGGTGAAAATGTTTCTCGACACCACATTCTGTTGATTAATAAATAGGATTTCCTATTTATTCAGGGACAAAAGGCCTAAAACTTAGGAGAGCAGGTAATCCCTTTGTTCTCTGATACAGGGATGAAGAACCTGTGGTCTTCCAGATGCTGTTGGACTACAACTCCCATCATCCTGTCTGCTACATTAGCTGGGGCTGATGAGAGATGGGGCTCAACAACATCTGGAGGCCCACATATTTTCCATTCCTGGTCTAATAAAAATGTAACAGGCCACTGAAACAAGGACAGGCAGAAATAAGAGAAGTAAAAAGATTCCCATTTGGGGGAAGTTGGTGAAATGCACGTATCATGCTGAGCATTGTAATGATAATTGTTTGCCATTGTAAACTAAAGTTTTTGCTAACTAGATGTATTGAGCTGTGCAAAGCTGCCTCTCATGTGGATATCTAGAATTAGAAAAATATAGCACAAATTGACAAAGGGATTTTCAAGTACTAAATTATGTTGCAGTGGGAACGAGTGCCCAGAACTTCTGGGAAATCTTTAGGACTATGGCCAAAACTTCTTAAATTGTTGTATGTCCAGACTCTGCTGTTGGAAATGTTGCATTACTCTGGCAGGGGGGCAGTTGCACACACAAAGTTAGGCAAAGTCATAATATGCTTCCAGCTTAGAATATTTATCTCTTTTTTCTAGTGGAGATTTATAATTGTGCAATTGGAAGTGCTGACTGTTCTCAGTGTCTTGGGAGAGAAGATCTGGGTCATCAGTGCATTTGGAGCGAGAGCAGTTCTAATTGTAGACTAAACACTGAGTCCCTCCAGATTCCAGGCATGTGTCCTCCTCCTGAGATTAAGAAGGTAAGTCTTGGGCACAGTACAGAAAGAGGCATTCTGCTCAGTGTCATTTTGCCGCAGTAAACAGGAATTGGTTGTTGTTAATGGATGGTGGAACAGGGACCAGTATTCTGGACTTTATGGTGGATACATTAGGCTAGCTTGGTATTTAGAATTGGAGCCAACTTTAAAGACTGTCTAGTGCGACCCGAGGGACGCGGGTGGCACTGTGGGTTAAACCACAGAGCCTAGGACTTGCCGATCAGAAGGTCAGTGGTTCAAATCCCTGCGACGGGGTGAGCTGCCGTTGCTCGGTCTCTGCTCCTGCCAGCCTAGCAGTTCGAAAGCATGTCAAAGTGCAAGTAGATAAATAGGTACCGCTCTGGTGGGAAGGTAAACGGCACTTCCATGTGCTGCTTTGGTTCGCCAGAAGCGGCTTAGTCATGTTGGCCACATGACCCGGAAGCTGTACACCGGCTCCCTCGGCCAGTAAAGTGAGATGAGTGCCATAACCGGTCGGTCATGACTGGACCTAATGGTCAGGGGTTCCTTTACCTTTACTAGTGCGACCCCACCAATGCAGAGATTTTAAGATACAGACTCTAACCTTTAACTATGTATTTTAAAGTATTTAAATGTATTTTAAAAATACAATATTGAAACATTAGAAATACCCACTTTAAAGCAATACCAGTACCTAAAACCAACACAAAAGTAGGAATAAATTCACCAGTCTCAGTTTTAAAACGCTAACACAGATGATGCAGGGACAAACAGAAATCTCTTGATGCCACAAAGCCACTCCAGGAGGATTCTATGGTCAGTGGTATTAAAAGCTGCCTAGAGGTCAGGGAAAATCAAAATCATGCTTGTCATCAACCAGACCGATCAGTGCTGCTTCAGTGCTAAAACTGGACCTGACACCAGTTTGAAATGGGTCTAGAAATCTGCTTCCTCTAAGCACATATGAAGTTGCTTGGACACCGTCCTTTTTTTACTCTTTGCTCATGAAGGGCTATTTGTGATTGGACAGTAGTAGTAATAAATATATATATATATATAAAATCACAATCCAGAAAAATGCTCTTAAAACTGTGTTGGTGAGGATGGGTAGGTCATAATCCAATAGCCATTTTATTGTTAACATCTACCGTTCCCGTTTCTCAGTCCCTGCTGTATAGAGGAAATGCTAGGGAGCCCGCCTTGCTCCAGTGTATAGGAAATTTAGCCTCCTGCCTCTCTGCCAAAATCAAGAATTGAAAGCAAACCACAAGAATTAAGGTTACGGCATGTCACGGGGTTGGGATGCTATTTCTTAGCAGATACTGTACATTCAATCCAAATCTCTCCATTTGCAAAAACAAACAAGCTTTTCTTTAGTGTCTACAGAGTTGTCTTGTGGGGGGGGGGGGGAGGACAACCACAAGTCTATTGGAAAGGGACGCTGAGCTTAGTAAGGGAACATTATCAGCCCTAAGCAGCTTGGCGGAAGAAGGAGCCTCCACTCTTGACCTCCTGCCCCATGGCTTACGTCATGTTATGCTGGCAGCAGCTACAGTGAATGGCAAGCTGCAGCCTCTCTAACTGTACTTTGAGGAAGGAAGGCTGCTGTTCCTGTGCAGCTTTCGGCGGCTTTTTTTTTCCAATAGGTTTGTTGCAATTTAAAAGGTCCTTTCTAAATGTAGCGCATTAAGCTAGGCCAGATGTCCAGCAAAATCAAAGTGGCTTTGTGGCTGACTGCAGAACAAAGGGTAACAAATAAAAATCTCTCCTGAATGTGCAACAAAATGTTGTTGTGTAGACGCTAACCACAACCTCCCAGAGGACATTGTTGATCGGGGCAGTATATAAAAGCCATAGGTAGGTAGACAGGTAGATAAACACTTTTTTTGAAACAAACTATAGTCTTTTTTGCAGCAAGACTTGGATATTGTTGTTTAAATGAAAAACCCCAGGGTGATAATTAAGCAGTCTTCTCTCTGAATCAGTGCTGGGTCAGTATATAAAAAGGCAGGGAACAAATAGCCCACTTATAGCTGTTATCATTCATAACATGCATGGTGGCGTTTAGAGAGACCAACCCTTTTGTTAAGGATTATACAAAAGATTGTGCTGACTGTTCCCAGTGCAAAGAGTTGGTATCATTATTATGTTTTCTCCACTTGTCAGTTCTTACTACTTTCCCCCTTCCCTTAACTGTTCTTCAAAACTTTTAAGAATACTGATAGTTGTATTTTCAGTGGTGTATGAAATTATTTCTGTATGAGGTAAAAGGCACTGTAAAAACTGTATTAGTCACAAAAGCCAAAGTAGGACATGAATCTTAAGCATATGGCTCATTTATTGGACCCACAGCCTTTTTTCCCCCTGTAGAAGAATAGGGAGCATAAAATTGATGTTTGTACCCAGACGGGAATAAAAATGAATGCTCCCCACCTTGCTGCCTTCCATGCCTTTGCTTTTAACCTGCTCTCATCAGGTTCCCTTTGAACTTGCAGATCGAGCCCCTGAATGGACCCCTGGAAGGAGGAACTCTAGTCACAATACGAGGAAGAAATCTGGGCCGTAGGTTCAGTGATGTCATTAACGCTGTCAAAATAGGGAATGTGAAGTGTTCGCCGCTCCCGGACAGATATATCGTCTCTGAGGAGTGAGTAACTCATGCTGAATGATTTAAAAGCGAGTGAAAGGAAAGGGATTGCTGTCGTTTATTTCCTCCTCTTCAGCTGATTGATCTCTTCCAGCGGTCTTTCTTCAGAGATCAGGAATGTGAGGGCTTGGTATGAGCGTGCAAATGTTTGCAGGGATTCACATGCATGCGTAAATGGAGAGTAAGGCATCCAATTATCCACTGGCCGCCTAGTTGTTAATAGTAGCTGCTACTGTTTGCTTTGTGACCCAGTGAACCAAGCTGACTCTGAATCAGCTCATTTATGAAAAGGGCAGATTTCTGTATGATACATATTGAAACTGATTAATGATTTTTATCCCCACAAGGAATTTATTCCACAGTAATAACTTCAGCTGAGAGAAGTCACATTCTAGAATTCTCAGGTCGTTCCTGTGAATTGTATTCTCTGCTGAGGACTTCCATCTGGAAGATTACCGTAGGTCCTGTTTTGTTTTGAGTGATGCACATGCATCCTCAGAGGGGAAGTTACCATGAGACAAACGCTTTCTGTGAAGAAGTGCGGAAAAGACAGGTACTAACTAGCCTTCTAGTTAGCTGGCTGTGCCAGGGAATTGATCTCCACAATATTCTAAGTTCCTGCCTGTCTCCTGCCTGTGCCCTCAGCAGGTCAGGAGGACAAATGTAATCAAAACTCGCACAGCTGCTACCCATTCTGCAGCTCCATCTAAAACAACTGGGAAACTTCTTCTGTGCTGTCAGACCTTTCACTAGCTTCATGTTCACATACATTTTTGCAAAGTTGTCTTCGTTATCTCTGCTAGACAGGCTTCAGAGACCAGCTGAGGTGATTGTGTGCAGTTATTTTGGAATGAAATCATCCACAAAAACCTGGGAGAAATTCTCGTGATAATTTCTTATGGAAAACGGTTGTAGGAGGCCAATGAGCTGAGGCCACCAAAGATCAGCAGATCAAGCAATCTATAAGGGCTGTGCTTGAAGGCATGCTGTTGATAACAAGCAACATAGCAAGATCTAATTTTGGAAGAAATGGAAATTACCCATTAGGAACAGTTGAGGGAAATAGCTGGGTATAGCAATTATGAAGTTACCATTTCCATCTGAGGAGGAGGAGAAATACGCAAACAAGGCATTGGTGTTCCTGCACCAATTGTTTTTTGTGTGGGAATAGTGGATATAATGAACACTTTATCCCTTGTCCTGACCCCGATTAACTTCCCAATCCTGGGTTTCTTTGAATTAAAGGTAGTGCCAGAAGTGACTCGCCAAGTGGGGCGGGGCATTACACTAGCTTCCTGGCATGTGGGTTGCTTACCACAAGGAGAGGGGCAGGTCAGCGGAGAAGTTGGCATAGTGCAAATGCACCAGCAGGCGTAACGGAGTGGCTCTGCTGTTCCTTTTACACTGTGGTGACCTCCCTGCTGCCTCCCCTTCTCCCTCCCAGGAAGCAACAATAATCCACTGGGAAACTAGAGTAATGGCTCCACCCCACCCAGTGCGCTACATCTGAGTAGTGCCTCATTTATTAACCTTCCCATAGTGTCCTTTGCACCATCTTGAATAAGCATTCCAAAGTTTTTAGAGTAATAGTAATCCCCACAAAAAGAGATGCTGTTCCTTTGTTGGGTGGTGCTGGAGGGGGTATTTCCAGTGTTTAATGATGATGGTTGTTGTATTACCCTATGGAAATGACCTCTTGCTTCCTCCCACCCACCACTCCCCCCCCTCTTTCTTGTACCCTATAGTATGATATGCCATAGCTTTTGCAGTGGACATATTCAGCTCTTAGTTGTTGTTGTTGTTTATGAATGCAATTATCTGAAGAGCAGTCTGTTGACCCAATGGGAACATGCATGCCTGGACAGGAAATGCATAAACAGCAGCACTGGGACAACAAGGAGCAAATTAAAACACCAAAGATTAATTAATTAAAGCCCAAAGGTTGCTGGTACAGATATACTTTGAAGTAGAGGGTGCTACCAAATCTAAATCCCAGGATTATTTACTACTAATATAAACACCTAGTTATTTCCTGTTGGGTCATGAACAAACTTCATATTTCTCTATAACGAAAATACCTTTTATTTTATTTTTAGTGACTCTTCATAAGAAATAAAGCATAATTGGAGTTTCATGAACTTCACATTTTCAAGTACGGTAATGTGAAATACGTACTTGCTCGATCAGGAGAAAAATGGCAACAAAATTTCAAAAGTCGAGTCACTTTAAATAAGAATAAGCTTAATTCTTCATTCTGAGAAGGGCACCCCGAAATTCTGAACTGACTCTTGCCTCAATAGGAATGGTGTTACTTCTTTCAGGTTCAGTCCATCATGAATAGTTAGTGAAATAATTTGTACCAGGATAGTTTACACTTGGTTATATATGCCTCCCTGTTTCATCGAGAGAAGAGTGAGCTTTCCCTACCAAAACATCCAAAGTGCTCTGAATTCTTAATGCAAACTGGTGGGGAGATCAACAGACACTCCCCTGCCTTTCATGCAGAATGGAGTACCCCTTAGCATGTGACCACACAAGCAAAATACAGTGGTATCTCTGGTTATGAACGTGATTCGTTCTGGAGGACTGGCCATATCCCAAAATCTTTGTAACTGGGGGCACCTGTTCTGCACATGCGTGCCGCGCCGTAGAGCACTTATGTGCATGCAAGAGCGGCAAACCCACTTCCAGGTTTGCCGCGTTCGCAACCCGAAAGTTACGTTACCCTGAGGTAACATAACCCGAGGGTCCACTGTAATCTGATTCCAGTGCTTTTGACCTGGAGTACCCTTTTGTCAGACTTTCTGTATGGGAATATCATCTGCACTGGAAATGGTAGCCCAACTCCATTTGAGGCATTAAGTTTAAAGCTACTCTGTCTCCTGTATAAATTATCTTAGTTGGAATCCGAAATAATGCTTTTAATATAAAAATAAAGAATTTTAAAGAGTGGGGAATAGAGTTCAATCCAGCCCGCCTTTTATTTTATGAGGTACTATTTTAAGTTCATCCATATTTTTCCTCTCAGTCACAATTGCTTATTTATTTATTTATTTATTACACAGAATTGTGTGCTGGACTGGAGAAGCTCCAGATGAATTTTCTGATGTGGTGACAGTTAATTTGAGCAGAGAAGGAAAATCCAGGGACCGATACTCTTATGTGGTAAGTTGTTTCTTGTTCTTACTGGGGGTTTTAACTTTGAATTTGTCACTGGGGAAAAACTCTGTCTCAAACTCTGAAGAGCCCTTTCCAGTCAGTGTAGACAATACTGAACTAGGACCAATGGCATGAGGCAGCTTCCTTTGTTCTCTTCCTCTCAAGTCTCCTTTTTTTAAAATAGCAATAATAAGTCATATTATATGATGCAATGTGGCAAATTAGAGCTCACAAAAAAACTGTATCTGGTGTTAGAACTATTATAGCGGTGATGGAGAAGTTAAAAAGGATGAGGATGTTTTAAAGCTATTGATGGTGCCGGAGGAAATTGCATCTTCAGGAAACACCTGCACAGAAGCAAAAATAAGAGCCAGTGGCTTTGGTTGGAAGTCTTCCATTAATGATGGATTTAACATTCCCAGGCCTTTGTTCAGGTCAGGCAACATTCCTACAGGAGAAAGCAATTTAAAGTACATCCATTAATTGCATGAGGAAAAACACATCAAAATTTGCCCAGCAACAATACAAGTCTGAACAGTTTTTTTAAAAAATGTTTTATTAATTAATTCAAAAGATTAAGAAAACAAACAACAAAAACATGCCATCACTGATGGAAACTCGCAGGTAGAGCGATCTTATCAACACTTCCAGCTTTGACACAAACGGAAATTTACAGAGTATACAATTCTCATGTCAATACTATAATTATCTTGCCAAGAGATATCTGCTCCATAGCTTGGTGTGTGTCATTGGGGACTGCTAGGAGGTATTACTGTTAATAAAGCCGACAAACAGCAACTATACAGTGTCAAACTTGCCATGTTTAGCTACACCTCTTGTTACTCTTCTTTGATTAGTCAGGTGTTCTGAGAGAGCTCCTTCGCACACTTTGGCCCAGCACCCTTCCATTGTGTGCCCTTCTGCTGCCTTCTATCATCTGTCCGCCTCCATCCAAACAGCTGGCAACATTAGTGATGCTAATTCGCTATAGAACACCAAGGAGGTTCTATTCGCTTTCATCTAAGAGCAACGTCAACACAACTTCCAGGACTAAAATCTTGCCAGTTATAATGGAGGCTAATTCAAACACCCAAACCTAGAATTTGGTTACTTTGGCACATCTGCATCCCACGTGAATAGGGATTCTCCTTTCCTCACATCTGCACCAGCAGAGTGAGGACAAGGTCCTTCTCCTGTGGGAGAGTCTCACCGGGGTCCAGTGCTACCAGAGAAGCAATTTGTGGGTCATCTCTTGAATTCTGGTGGAGGGTGCTTCACCCAGATTATCTTCCATCTTAACTTGTCTCGTTGGACCTCAAAGTGCCTCTCTCATGCAAGGTTCAAGCCTTTCAGTACCACTCATAACTTGACCACTTGGCAGTTTATATATTGGAGGTCTCTGTTTGTCATGGTCTGGCTCAATGCAGAGAAGGGGGCGGGTACCAGTTTAGGAACTCCCAAGGGAAGAAGGCTCAGATAACTTTTGAAGAGATAGACATTAACAAATTGGCATTAACAAAAATAACAATTAATAACCCAAATAACGGGCTATCCAAACTATTACATTAATATGTTTTGGCTCTTAGGTAAATAGTAGCTTTGGAAAAGCAATTTAAAGCAGAGAGAGAGTTTAACTCCTTCCCTAGCATTGAAATATTTATCCAAATCTTCAGCTTTCCACCAGTGACTGGTTTTCAGTGTTAAAAATGAGGCCTAGGGAGGAGATCCTGTTCACCATGGTTTAGCTCTTAAATCTCATACAAAGTATTTTTTTACAAACATGTAAAACTTTTTCACAGGATTATGGGGTTTTTTAAAGTTAAAGTGCTTTTAAAAAGAATCTAAAAACATTCTGCTTATCCCAGTATTTTTCAGTAAAAAGGCCCCTTCAAAGTTGCAATGTTACTGTATAGTATACACTTCGGTATTAAATTTTGCTGTGCAAGATTAAACTCAACTAAAAGGCATTTGAATATATTTCAGAAGGCCAGAAAAAGAACACCTATGGCATTTCTTTAAAAATGCTCCTTCAAAGGTACAATAAATTTCATCTCCGTTTTACTGTCACAGATATTATTATCCTTACTTACAAATCAAGGCAGTCAGAGCCTGCCAGTCTGATACAAATATGACTGAAAATGCAAGTGTATTACTGCATCAGAAACTCGAGAGGACTTTAAAATTTGAGCACGGTTTTAGGCCGGGTTCAGAGTTCAAGGGGCACTGTTTGAAAACCAGTCACTGGTGGGAAATGAGAAATGATTGTTGTTTGTTTTCTGTGTTGCTCTTCAGCTTCTGTTTTCAAAGTTTAAAAACAATCTCAAAGACTCAGATATGGAATATTACAAAACAATGAAAGCAGCAGAATAGATAAAACAAGGCAGATAAGGCAGCAATGGCTTCGATTTATTTATTTTTACAGTCAGGAAAAGAATTAGAAATTTGTATGTGGTATCAAAATGACATCAAAATAGATACCAGTTAAAAGTTCAAGTCGGGTATTCCTCAAGTGGGATGCCAGCTTAATCTGGCCAACAGCAGCTCTACCTTTTCATTTCTGAGTTTGAATTTTGGGGCACTAATCTAGTTAATTACTGCCTCCAGATAGCAGTTTAACACCTCAGCTTCACCAGTTTCAGATGTAAAAGAGAAATGGAGTTGATTATCAGCAGCATACTGAGGACAACCTACTCCAGATCCTTTTACATATCTTCATCTTGTGAGATTAATTTTACAGGTTGTCCCATTGGAAGCTTGGAAGCCCTACAAAGTCTGTGGGGCCCACTTCCAAACAAATGTGGTTAGAATTGCTTTCTTTGTTTGCAAAACCAACAACCCTTGGTTTCTTCCTGGAGAATTGTTGCAGAACCTTTGACATGCAGAATCTTCCCTGCCTGCGGTATGTCTGTATCATTAGCATTAATTACAGGCTAAGAAACTAATGAATACCTCACCTTGACATTCTTCTCTTACTTAGCTTCCAGTAGTGAAGTTTATGTCTCCATCTACTGGCCCTAAAGCAGGAGGAACCAGAGTAACCATCACAGGGAATAACCTGAGTGTGGGATCTGAGCTCCGAGTTTTGGTTAATAACACAAAAGAATGTGAAGACCTCAGGTAAGTGCTGCTTCAGAATGAACCATAATTCAGCAGTGGAGGCAGGAAATTATAATTTACCTGACAAGAAACAAGAACCATATGCCATATGCCAAGTGTTTGCCCAATGGCTTTTCCAAGGAAACACAAATTCTTCAGTATGAACAAATTCAGCACAGCTCTCGGTAATGCAACGCATATAAACTTGCTGAGTAGCCATAAAATCTCACTACTAGTCTTGCATGGTTTCCCCCGCTGTTTTGCATCTGTGAAGGGTACTTAGCAATTCTTTCAAATTATATGTAACTAGCAGATAATTTTATATTTGCAGAATTTTCTCATGAGCTGCAAATATTAAAATAGGGTCAGAAGCTGCCCTGATCAGAAGTGAGAAAACAAGTCTATTAAAAAGCCCAGTTCTCCAGTCTGGAGCACATCTTGCTCTGTTAATATAGTCTTTGATGCATGGATTGCAAAATAGCTTTTTCTCATGCAATGGGGCTTTCCCCACTACACCACCACAGGTAAGCACGCCAGCACAGCAGTTTGATGAGGATGGTGTGAGCAGTAAAGGATGGGAAGAATGAGGCAGGACCATGGGCGTAGCTGGGGGGGGGGCAAGGAGGGGCAGCTGCCCCTCCAAATCAATAAAAATACCTAGCAAACTGAAGTCACCACCTCCCCACAAAAAGCCTGCCTCCCCTAGCAAAACAACTGGCAGGACCTTACATTGGAAGAAGACTGCTTGAAATCACACCAAAGTCCATCTGTTGCAGCCTTATTTTTCCACTGCCAGTGATCAGGATGCCTTTCAGAAGTTTACTAAGAAGATAGCATGAAGGCAATGACCTTTCCCTTTAGCTTGTCACCCAAATCAGTGGTTTCGAGGGAAATAGAGCTCCATTTAGTTATCATTGCTAATAGCTATTGATAGACCCTTTGTGAATTTGTCCAGCTATCCTTTAAAGCCATAAAGACTAGTGTTCATCACCACATACTGAGAAATTCCATGTTGATTGTGCATTTTATGAAGAAACACTTCCTTTTTTCTGTCCTCAGCTGGTTGCCAATCAGTCATTAGGTGGCCCCAAGTTGTGCTTGAGGGAATAGGCAGATGGACAGAGACAAAAAAGAGACAAACACACACACTCACTACACACCATTCGTAATTTCATAAACATCCAGTGTGTTATAAAGCTTCGGCTGAATGGCATGTAGTGTGGATTCTCACTAGAGAACAACAACCGGGCATACCCATGCATTGCACTCAGCAGCTCATTGTGTCTTCTTTTTTTATAGTCGCACTGACACTAGCATCACTTGCACCATGCCAGGTGTGGAATTTACTACCACTGTGAAAGTCTGTGTCCAGTTTGAAAGGAAGTCCTGCATTGGTGATAACAGCACCTTCAAGTATGAGAAAAACCCAAGTATAAGAGATATCAACCCCAAAAGGAGTCAGATCAGGTAAGACATTACTCTGTGCAATTTTCTAGAACTGTTAACAGGGACTAATAGGATTAGAAAGGTGGCAGGTGGTCATCTAGGTCAGTGTTTCCCAACCTTGTGCCTCCAGATGTTTTTGGCCTACAACTCCCATCATCCCTGACCACTGGTCTTGCTAGCTAGGGATGATGGGAGTTGTAGGCCAAAAACATCTGGAGGCACAAGGTTGGGAAACACTGATCTAGGTTGGGGTTTGGGCATTCATGGAGGCTGCATATTGTGCTGAGGCTGGGGTAGTAAAATAGACGAATTGCTGTGAAAAACAGGCAGAGCAGATGAGTGGGGCAGAACAGTTGTTCACCATAAACCCAGTTTCAGCTAGCATCACTAAACTCCAAACTGATAATGGGGAAAGTATCCTAAGTTTATGTGCTTCAAAGGATGTAGAAATTCAGGCCAAAGTCCGCATGAGTATCGTACTATTCCTACTGGCTCCGACTGATTGATACAGTTTGCAAATTTTTTATTATTCAAAAGAACCTGCAAGGCAGACACATTTCAGGGCTTCTTTTTTCTTTTTGGAAAAAAATTCTTTTGATTCCATTCCCCCCCTCGAGCCCTTGGGGCTCTAGTTCCTTTTTGAATTTCTCCGTGAAATCACTCCCTGCTTAGTACAGTCTTGAAGTGTAACAGCATAATGTGAACAAAGAAATTTGAGGAAGTCTGCAAGTGCACCTGAAGCCCAAGTTACTCAGGAAGTGTTTTAAGGCCAACCAGGGCCAACTGCCCTGATATTATGCAACGTTCTTAAAGTGGGATTGCATGTCATCACAAAAACCAAAACACGAATTGCAACGTGGGGAATTGCAAATGAGCAGCAGCAGCAGCAGCACACCCAGTTTTCAGTGCTGGGCGGGAAGTTCTGTCAGTCTTGTGAGTGCGAGGCAGGACAGAACTGGGTCAGAATGCAGGGTGGCAGCTGCAAAACATAAGAGTCGGGCAGAAGCATTCAAGATCACTAAGCTGCAAATAAATGCTGTTCTAAACCGTGGTGTAGGGGATATGGGTGGCGCTGTGGGTTAAACCACAGAGCCTAGGACTTGCTGATCAGCAGGTCAGCGGTTCGAATCCCCGTGACGGGGTGAGCTCCCATTCGGTCCCTGCTCCTGCCAACCTAGCAGTTCGAAAGCACGTCAAAGTGCAAGTAGATAAATAGGTACCGCTCCGGCGGGAAGGTAAATGGCGTTTCCGTGCGCTGCTCTGATTCGGCAGAAGCGGCTTAGTCATGCTGGCCACATCATCTGGAAGCTGTATGTTGGCTCCCTTGGCCAGTAAAGCAAGATGAGCACCGCAACCCCAGAGTCGGTCACGACTGGACTTAATGGTCAGGGGTTCCTTTACATTTACCTTAAACCGTGGTGTGCAAATGGCACTGTTACTGTCGGCCAACCAAAGAGGGCAACAAAGTGCTTGGAAATTTATACTGCAGGATTCCTCTTGAGCACTTCGCCGCTAGTTCCATTTTACCACCACGCTGCCGCTTCTGCTGAACGTGGTGTTGTAGGTTTCTTCATCAAAAGCGTAATTGGACCTAACATAGTTTTTCCCTGCAATGATCAAATACCATTCGGAATTAAATTTCTTCAAGGAAACACCAAGCAACATTGCAGATGTAGTGTGAACTACAGAGAGCCTATGAATATGCATAACCACAGCACGCTGAGGCTTTAGAGGCCTTAAATGACTTGCGAAGGCTGTGCTTGTAAGAGCCCTGTGTGTTATCACTTTGGATTTGAGTGTCTTTTGGAGGCAAAGGGGATAAATCACTATCTTCCTGAATTCCCCGATGAGCTACCTGATGTTGCGGTATAATTAAAGCAAGTAGAACACGAAATGGTTGAAGTAATGAAAGGCCACATGCGGGGTAAAGTCTGGATGTAGTTTTTGGTAACCAATGGAGACAAGCCTCTCCTCTCTCCTCCTCTCTGTATTGGTGGCATGTGCTAAAGCTATCTCATTATTTTCTTTAATTGATTTCACATTGATGGTGCCACATTTAGCATTCCTCAGGCAGCTTGTCTGACGGGGTAAGACTATCCAAACCTTCCACTTTTTAATAACAAGTGTTTGAAACATCCAGGATTCATGTCAGCGCAACTATTTATTCGTACTTTGCAGCCGAGGTAATAAAATATATTCAGGGCATGTCTCTATTTAGCCTCAGTGGTGAAATAGTTATTTGTTATTTTATTAGTGAATTGTGCTTTTGAAGTTATTAGGTAATGCTGGGAGCAACGTAAAATTATTTCAGTGACTGCATGCAGCCCCTAGGCTGCAGGTTGTCCACTTTTTAGTCCAAGCAGATGCTATTACATTTTCTTTTATCCATGCATGTTAAAATGCATTTTGTGCGTACTTGTAAAACTGTAAGATGCACATACAGCAAAGTATACTTTCCACCACATGTCGGATCATTGTCCTTGCACACCTTGCTTGACCAATGCTTTCCACCACATGTGCTTAAATTTGTGTGCATTTACTTCTGGGTAATGTGTGAAGTAGCCTTTATTCTGCTACAGTTTGGTAAAGCGAATAACCTAAAAATGGCTCTGCTTGAGACTTTTGAAAGTCACTGCCAGTCACAGTGTTGATTGATGCTGGGCTGAACAGGACTGCAGACTTCATTCAATACAGGGCCGTGTCTATTTCCTTTTCGTTCATTTTCTTATCTTGTATGAATGAAAGATGCCCCATTCTTCATCTGATCCCTTACTTCACTGTTTTTGTTTTCATTTTGTTTAAAAGTGGAGGCAGAATCATCACCGTGGAAGGAAACGGATTCTTGATGGTTCAGAATGTGTCTATGGTTGTTCTCAAAGTTGGAAAAGAACAAACGGTAAGTCTTTGTGAGAGTAGCATGATAAAGAAAAGAGCGAAAATGATGGAAGCATTCAGTCAAATATGATGGTGGGCAAAATAGAAGGCATAAGTTTTGCATAGAAGCCAGAAATGGTATTAGTTCACCTCAGTTTGTGACCCACTGAAAATGGCTGTCCTCCTCCACCACCTAACTTCCTACAATATTTTTCTTCCCCTGGATCATCAGGGAATTGCTACCATTCCATTGCTGTTTCCTCTGGGATGGGTTAGAGTTTGATTTACTGCCATATGTAGGATCATATTGGTCGTGGGTAGGTTGTTGTCCTCCAGGTATCATTAGACTATAACTCCCATCATCCCTGACCATTGACCACATTGGCTGGAGTAGCTGGGAGTTGGAGCCCAACAATCCCGGGGGCTATAGATTCCTGAACCTGGTGTAGATATTTTCCCACAGGTTAAATTACTTAAATAGCTATATTGTCCTTCCTATTCAGGGTGGCACACATGTTCTTCTCTTCCCTCCACCCTTAGCCTCACAACAGGCCAGTGAGATAAGTTATGCTGAGAGAGGATGCCTAACAGAAGACTATTCAGTGAATTTCATGGTTGAGCAGTGAGTACTGGTCTTAAGTCCATGAGCCTAGCTAGTACATCGCACTGGCTTTCAATTAACTCTTGGTTTGGGAGAACAACCTTGGGGTGCACCTACACTCTGCTTGTGGTGTCCCTCAGTCCAGATTTTGTGGGTCAAGTTATAAAGCTCCTCTCATTAGACCAATCCCACTATTTGATTAAAAATGAAGTATTTTTAAACTGAATTTTGATTTCTCATATTTGGAAATGTCTGTTTGGATAATTTTTGTGATTGTGGACTTTGATTATTTTATTTTGCCAAAATATAAGGATTTTTCCATTTTTATTTTTATTTTGTTATGATACATGACGGTCAGAGATGATTCAATAATTTCGTAATTGCTGATTTCATCCCTTTAGCAAGCAGGGCTCCCTTTTCAGTGCCATCTTTCTCTGTCCCCTTTGATGAAAATATCTAGCCCCGTGCAAAAAAAACCCCTCAAATGCCTGCAGACTTTTTGAAACCTTTGCTTGCCCATCGACACCACTTGAGTTGATCTATATTTGATGTGCATGCTTTCTCCTGCTTTCAGAACTGTAAGGTTCACACGGACACTGTGATTACCTGCCCTTCTCCAGCTGCTTCCAACCTCACCGGGAGCAAGCCAGCACCTGTGGACTTCTACATCAATGGACGCCTGTATACCGACGACAGCCTTTTCCCTTTTGAACACCCGGAGGAGGCCATACACATTAGCAAGTTCCACTTGGAATACTATATGGACCCCCAGTTCTTCACAGCCAAGAAGGAGAAATGGATCAAACACCATCCAGGAGAGCCTTTGACGCTAGTTATACATGTGAGAATGTGGTGCACATGAAGCATGCTTCAGTGGTGGCATTTCCCATTGGTTCATATTACCTTTTTGTTCAGCTGGTGAGGGAATATTGCTAGACTGAGTTGATGGTGATACCCCATCGATGGTGAGAAATATTGTAAGGGGGAATGTTGTTTCTCAAACAGCGTCATAATGAGCTTACCCTAAGAAAGAGCAATGCAATTTTAATCCCCCTAAGGAGAGTGGTTTTGGATACGATGCTGAAATGGATGACATGCAAATGTGTCTTCCTTCCTGTTCCTCTGCATCTTCAGCTTATCCAGAACTTTCACCTCTCCCTCTCTTGGAAGATGTACAAGTTGTTGAAGGGCGGACAAGTTTTACATCTTCCGAGCAGGGGAGGTGGAGAAGAGACACTTTGACTTCCTGTTCCTTGCACCTTCATGTCTCATCTGAAACTACCCTCAAAACAAAGGTGGGCTGCCTGGATGGTTCTGTGTCCTATGCAGGCAGATAAGTGAAGAAAGTGAAAAGGGTGCAGGGCTGTGCTTATTTGTGAAATCCTTTAACGTCTCAAAAGAGAGGGATCATGGAGAGGCAGTCTTAGCCTGGAATAGGACCTCTCAGCACCTCAAACACTGTAACAATTGATTGGGGCAAGAAGGAGCACCTCATGATTCAATAAACGCAAGGGGAAATGTAGACACAGAGAGTCAAGCAAGGGGAAATGTAGACACAGAGAGTCAAGCAAGAGTTTATGTCTCCTCTAACAGCTGCCAAATCCAGCCCTTGAGAGACTCAGAAATAAGGAAATAGTGGACAACAGATAAAAGAACATTTGAAGGAAGAAATGGAGGCTGAAAATTTATACTTATTCAGAGAAATCCTACATCATTTTGACACCTCCTGTTAAATAAACAAGGAAATCAAGACAAAGCAGAATTGAATGATTTGGAACAATGCTAGTCACAGGCCTTTATGTACTGCAAAATGTTCTCACTGAGTACCATGGACTTCAAAAGCATTGTCCAGTCAAATGCAGCCATTATCAGGATCTAAGCACCATCTAGTCTTCTTTCTGTCACCAGTTTCTATACAGGCTTATGATTATCTTTAATCAGATACCATTTGATGTGCAGAATCAGGGGAAGATCAAAGACAGTTTCCCCAGGCCTTTAAGGCTTTTTGGCTCTGATGTTTTCCATTCTGGGAGTTGGGAAGGAACTGGAAAACAGTTCCTGTCCGTTCCCCCCCATCCCCCGTATCTCCATCACATCTAAAATAGAAATATGGGAAGAGGGCTGTGTGTTTCCTGTGGTGCCTTCGTAAAATGGAAGATGTCAGCTGAAAAGGAGAGCTTTGGACTAAATCAAAAGATTTCAGAAATGTTTGAGACAAGAGTTTAGTCGACCTTTTGAGAAGTAGACAGTGTAGAAGACCAGCATTGATTCACTGGCACAGTCATTTTTCACTTGGTTTGTTTTTTCATAATTAGAAAGAGCCTGACAACCTTGGCCTGGAAAGCAACGAGTATGAAGTTAAGATTGGCTTAATTTCCTGCGAGATCCAAATAGTTTCAGATAAAGTTATTCACTGCTCAGTCAATGAATCTTTGAGCACCTCAGAAAGACAACTCCCTGTTACGGTAAGCATTTGCCAGCGTGTATTTAACCTGCCTCCTCGCCCACATACATACACTGTTGACACCCTAGATTTTGGCTTCCACTATATGTACAGGCAATCCAACCAAATCTTCAGAATTCTCACTTTTACTTTAGTGTAGCATTTTACCTCTGCCCCCATCATTTCACCCCTCCTAAAATGGAATTACATCACTTACCTTACATGGGAGAAGGTGAAGGAGTGCATTCAGAAATGCATCATCAGAGGAGATGGACTCTTTCCCTACCCCTTTGGGACCTCATTATCTGGGGCGATGTTCATGTTTGTGAACTGTTGGTTTCTGAACTGTGACTCAGACAGAAGTCCATTCTCTTCATCGTGGGTTTTGTTTCTTTGTCACTCTAAAATGCAATGCTAACGTGTGACAGAACCTTGGCAAGAGGTGGAGAGAAAGAAAGAAGGCAGCAATTCCCCTGCAGGCTAAGAGTAACTGAAACCCATTAAGGACAGGCCGGTGGGATCATGTCCAATTAAGAAATGACCGGTTCTGCTGAGGATAAACAAATTAAATACAAATAAAGTTGGGTATATGGTTTTGTGAATTCCCAAGCGGCAGTATTGCAGTGTTGAATTGCAGGTCCTGTCTATCATCTAATATTTTCCTTTAAAAGTGCTTTGTCTTCCTTCACCCATGTATAGTGAGTATGGCAATTCTCTGTAGTTTATTGTGAGCTAGTACTCCTGCTACTGCTCTCAGCGCAGTAGACTAAGTGGATGTGAGAGATGGGAGTATAGTTGTGGGGACAGAGGCAGCATGGAGAAAGTTTGGCTAATTCCCATGGTTGGCTGTATTGTGTTTTCCCCAGCCCAGGGTTCCTTTCCTCCCTCTTCCTCAGTCTGGTGGGAGTGGTTGCGCAGCCCTCAAAAGGGCCATGTCCCAGCTGCTGATTTCACGTTCAGGGAGGTTTTGCTCTTCGGTGCAAGCTTTCTTCCAACTTGTATGTCTGCTTTTGTGGTTTTACAAGTCTTCATTTCTGGTTTTTTTTCCAGACTGAGTCACTAATTACACTCATTTCTCTGCAATTACTTTTACCTTCTACATGTCCCTTAGCTTCTTCAGAGTGGCTTTAAAGCTGTTCACACATCGAGACAGGTGGAGACGTTCTCTCTAAGGCCTAACAACCTACAGCTTTCTCTCTTTTTCCCTACCCCCAAATCTCAGTTGTTCCCTTTTTTCCAGTAAGTGCGTTAATATTAAGTTGGCAGGAACATGTGGCTTAGAGAGAGGGAGAGGGAGGGAGCCTTTTGGGACTTGAGAAGCCTGTGGCCAAATCTTCCCCAGAAGCACAGCATTTCGCAAATGTGGGATGGAAACTTCTCTTTAAGCTGGAGAAACCCATGCTTCTAGCACTGCATCTGAGAAGAGGGTCTTGTTTTGTTATTTGGGTCTTTGTACATGAAATTCCATTGCAAAGGCAAAACAAACACAGGCAGAAATAGCAGGCCTCTGAATTTCCTCACCCATTGTTACAGGGAACTATAAAATGAGAAAATTCCATCTTTAATTGGAACTTTTATAAATATAGGGTAAGCTATATATATATTTAAAAGCAAGCTGGTAGGGTCCCCCCCTTACTTCAGAGTTCTTTTAATACCATGTAAATTGCTGTATCCCTAAAAAAAGTGTGCCGTCGGTTAAATTCATGCCACTTTATCAGCCGTCAACCCCCCCAGGGTAGATGTGCCACACTAGGTATGTATTGCAGCTCTCCTTGATAAACATGGGTGGTCTACCAAGTATTTGGCAGGTCACAATGCCTGGCTGGCATCCCACATATGACCCAGAGGCAGCAAATTTGGAAAATGTCGTTCTTATCCCATACCAGCAGCCATTAAACCCAGCTAAGCAGGAAAGATGCTAAGAGACCAAGGCTGGGTTTCATTGCGGTGCTCCAGAATTCTACTGCCAAAATTGTTTGCTTCTCTTATCATGCGGACCATGCACTCCCTTCTCCACCCCCACCCCCAAATCCCTTCACTGACTTCCTTTTGCAACCAGCTCGAACAACTTAACACTGCCTCCTGGTCTTCATAGGCTTGCCTCGCCCTCTCTTTTTCTTCCTTTGTCTCCCCAAATCCCTCTTTATTATCGTCAGTTCTCCAACCCGTCCAGCCTCCCTCACCCAAAAGCCTTTAAATAGCTTGAGTCTTTCTGCTGCTCTTGCTGCTCCCCGTGCTTGGAACCCCCTTCCCAGAACACTTAGGTGAAATCATAATCAAATCCTTGCTTAAAAGCTACTCTTTCCATAAATTCGTCAGCTTGGAAACCTTTAGGGTCAAACTACTTGTTACATTAAGCATGCTTTTTAAAAAGCATGCTTCGTGCTCCCCATTTATATTTTCCCCGGGGGGTGGGGGGAGAGCAATTGTGTGAAGACTCTTGTCTGGTGCACTGGCTCCATACCAGGGCTATGCATACATTTTTAAAACCATGCTTTGTGCAACTCAGTCCAACTAAGAAACTAAGCCTAAGTGCATGTAAAATTCTCTCATTGCTCTCTCACCTTCCTTTATTGTCTACCTCAGTATCAAAATTTACTGTGCAGGGAATTTCATTTTTTGGCTTATGTTATGTGGTATGTTCATGGTGCTACTAATTGTGGCAATAATCAAAATCATAATCATAATAAAAAAATTATTATTTCTTCCCCAGCCACTCTGGGAAGCTTTCAACAGAACATTAAAAACAGAATAAAACTTCAAACATTAAAAACTTCCCTAAACAGGGCTGCCTTCAGATGTCTTCTGAAAGTTAGATAGTTGTTTATTTCTTTGACATCTGGTGGGAGGGCATTCCACAGGGCGGGAAACACTACCGAGAAGGCCCTCTGCCTGGTTCCCTGTAACCTCACTTCTCTCAGTGAGGGAACCGCCAGAAGGCCCTCAGCGCTGGACCTCAGTGTTTGGTCTAAACGATGGGGGTGGAGACACTCCTTTATTACTCTACTCATTACCTAGAGCTGCTCAAAAAGTGTGGGTTTTTGCACTCACAGTGATGTGAGGGCAGCGTAACAAGACATAACCAATAGAGAAAAATAAATCAAGAGGTTTTACATTGCAGTTTTCTTAGACAAAGGATGTGGAAACTTCAAGCTGTTGCTTCTTCTTTCTGTCTGTTTCCCACCATTAGTAGATACCTGAATATATGTATGGTGGAATATTCTGCTAAACCAGGATTTTCAGGAAATGTGAAAATGTTTATGTTTTGCTTATGAAGTTTAGTAGATAGAAACTTTTATTTTAATTAGAGGCAAGGTTGCTGTACATATTTATTCTTTTGTTCCAAGTCTGAAAAAGTAGGCACCATGAATTCTGTGCTTATTTGTAAAAGAATGTTTTAAAAAATTAGGGTCACTTGATAGGCTTTTCCATTGCTAGATATGGCAGGGTTATCATGTTGCTAAACAACATTTTAAAGCACATGGGAAATATCAAAATCATCCGATGCCTGATACCATTTCTAAAGGAAATAAATCCCATCCAGAAAACTCTCTAGTGACAGATTCTATTAAATTAGATTACCCACAGCTAAATTATATCAATAAACTCTAGGTCTGGCCTCTTGGATAGTGATGGGGAGCATTCTGCCTTCACAGGGACCAGGGACGAGCAACACTTCCTGCTGTTGGAATGATTTAAGCCCAAATAACCCCTCTTGCACTTATTTCTTTGCCCTATAGATGTGCCCCTTAGAGGAATTCCTGGTCGTTTCTAGTAACTTCTAGCAGGATTATGCAGTTGCCTGTGCAGAGTCTCCCATTGAAAACAGAGTTCGATTCTCAGCTGACCCCTGATTCACAACTGGTTGGCACAGACCAGCTCCCTCCAGGTCACACTCCTTTCTGTGGGGAAGCGAAACTCAAGTTTCCAGAAGTGAAAATGCCTCATTTTCTTTGTTGTTCTGAGAGTATGCTTCCCCATTAAATCACAAATGAATTCCCTGTCCCCAGCTTTCCGCTGGACCGTTTAGTGCAGAGATGAAGAAGTAGGTTGCCTAAAGCCACACTTTGGCCGCAGTTGCCCATCCCACTACTGTGCCTTAACCCCAACACTGCCGCAAATTCTTCAGCACGTGCCTGTGACTCTTCATTTCCTTTCTTGGTCCTGTCTTTTACTTCGAGATTTCCAGTCCATTTTAAAAGAGTTTAACAACTGACAACAGTAAACGGCAAATAATACTCTTGGTTCAAGGGATTTGTTAAACTGCATGAAATAAAAAGACATAGAATTGTGCACCACTGTATTGTTTAAAAATCATACATTGCTCACCTAGCACAGGAAGGTCAAAGCGCTCGTTAGTCTTTATATAATTAATGAGGGGGAACTGTGCTTTGCAGATAGTTGAGGTTGCTGCATATGTTTCTCTTTCTGTTTCAAATCAAATGTTTGAAAAACTGCTAAATGTGAACTGAGCTGGAGAATTCGGATTGAGTAAATATTATTGTGCATGAAAAAGGTTGTTTGTTGAAAAAAAGCATGCTGCTAAGGGAAGGGAGAAACCTGACAGTGGAATCTTATATTAAAGTTTAATCAACTGGGTCTGAATAACTATTTCCCACAGCCATTTAGATGGCTGAGACAGAGGCTCCTTGCATTGAAAAGACAAAGGTGTATTCTTGGGAGTGACACACAAAGTTTAATGACAGTATGATGTTGGAAACAAAGTGAAGTGTTTTTATTTTTTTATTTTTTTTGCATCAAGCTTACATTTGATGTACATTTTGCATGTGCACTTACATTTTTTAAAAAAATCAAAACATATTTTGTCTCTCTGGGACGGATACTTTATTCTAGTTCTGATGTTCATCTTCAGGCATGGGTATGACTTCTTAAAGTGTACCCGTACATTACAAATAAACATAGTGGACAACAGGATCTGAAGAAGTCATCCAGGGTCTTGTAGCAATTCTTGTGATGAGCAGGGATATAAACAGTAGTATCTGGGCCCCAAGTCAGTAACTTCAGTGGATAAGTTTTGCCTTTGTGCATGTGACACACAGACAATCTGATAACCATCAACCAGACCCGGCAATGCTAATCAAAGTAGGTCCTACTATTAAACTACAGAACTGTGATTCATTCAGTATTGCAGAGCCAGCCACTAAATGATTTGCTAAACTCATTTGTCTGTGCAGAACATCCCTCCCATGTAACCTGATTTCTGTACTGCTCCTAGGTTCTCATTAAATAACTTCATGATGGTTCCATCCTGTTCTTTCTTAGATCCAGGTTGGGAAATTCAATCAAACAATTGCTATGTTGCACCTTGGAGGAAGTGAGACGGCAATCACTGTCTCCATAGTCATCTGTAGTATCTTGCTGCTGCTCTCTGTTGTAGGTAAGGGACAAATGCCTGTCATAGGCAGCTTCACCCAACATAACCATTTTCCAAGCAGAGATTCCAAATATTTATTGGAGTTATTTTATTTTATTTATTTGTCATCTTACTGGAAGAAAAATCAACATATGAAAATAAAAGGCAGTAGACGGTTCAAAATGCAAAGCAGTACAACAACACACTGAAAGGGATAATACACAAATTATAACAGTCAAATGTTAACACTCAAATTCCTGGTAGAAGGAAGTCAAAATATGTTAATATCAGCATTCCACAAGTTGGGGAGGAGACACAATTGAAAAGGCCTGTTCTCTTGTTACCATGGTTGGGATTTCTTTCAGAGGAATACATGGAGAAGGAACTATGTTGGGGCCTCAGGGTCTGCATAGGGCTCATATGAGAAGAGGTGTTCCATCATGTATTATGCTTCCAAGCCTAGTTTAAGGCCAGCCATTTTTTAAGGGGTTTTGATGTTCTTTTGTAAGCTACCCTACTAATGTATTTGATTAATGTAATAATCGAGAAAGGAAAGAAAACAGGAGAAATACATTTAGCTTACCCACACAGTTTATAATTCAGTGGCTGAGTTTGTGTTTGATTGTTTTTAATGTAAGTTGGACGGATAGACCATACCACAATTCAAACACAAATGTGCTCATCTCGTATCTCAAATGGGCTTGTAGCATATCAAAGCAGCATCTCCTGTATTGAGATAAACTGAACCGTCTTAACCCTCTGGACATGTTCCTTCATCCGTGATCCAAAGGACTAGCCATCAGACCCAGCTCTGTCAATTATTTTTCATTCCAATTGGCTCATGTTTGGTGAGCAGCAGTTCTCACCGGTTATGGGGGTAGCGTCACGTACTCTTTTCCCCAGTGAATCGTAATAGCAACACCAGTGCTATTTAATAGGAAATGGACGTGTTGAATGCTGCCACAACTGCTCATTGTCTTCTCTTTGGGCCTTTCTTTCCTTCCATTCCTCCAGCCCTGTTTGTGTTTTGCACCAAGAGTCGCAGGGCGGAGCGTTATTGGCAAAAGACTCTTCTGCAGATGGAAGAGATGGAGTCCCAGATCCGAGAAGAAATCCGTAAAGGTAAGTACCTTTAAAGAGTCAATGTTCAAGGGCATCAAATAAATGTTTCTTCTCAAATACTCTGAGGGAAGTTTGCAGTCCGGAGATGCCCCTCAGAGTTCATGCAGAAGAAACAGCAGCGCCCACAGCGTTGAGTCCTGTGACTCGGAGATCAGCTTCCTCGGAGATTGCAAAATGGTATTATTGTTAACAAAAGGGAAGCTGCCACCTCGTGCTGTGATTGAAACTTCCAGAAACGGTTTGCTGCATTTGGGAAACTTGTAAACAAAATCGCAACCAAGTAGGCAAACCACAGCCTAATGGGTGAAGGGTCAGGAGTTTTGAAATGAAACCTGTTGCGTGGACTTGGGGAAATAGCAAGCTTCCAGTTCACTAGCATTGTAAAATAATCCGATGAGCAAGGAGCACAGGATCTACTTCTGCCTATGGCTCTTTTTCAATATTGTCTTACCAACGCCATCAGAAGGTGGCTGCTAGATGGTCTCATGTTGCTCGTTTCCATATGTGTGAAATGGCTTCTTCACAAAAGTCCTGTGAGGCATTAATGATGCTCTAGGATCCATTAGTGAAAGGAACTAAAATAGCATTTTCTGGAGGAGTTCTGTTAGTTGTCCCCATTTTACAGCAGCCTGACTGGCCTGAACTACAAGTCAGGTGGTTAGTGTTGCCAGTCCTGTGGAACACACTTTCAGTAGAGATTTGGTAGGCATCCTCACTTTTAACTTTCAGGTGTCTCTTGGAGACCTTTATATGCCAACAGGCGTATGCAGTTATTCAACATTTTTCTTGAGTAGCCAGTCTTTTAAATTATTGTTCTAAACTGCTTTTAATTTGGGGGAAGAGGTGTTATAGTTTTATGTTGCTGTACACTGCCCTGCTATTTTATCAGAGCACTGTATTTTATGAGAGCACTGTAGATACTTAAGAAATATAAATATTGCATGCCGAAGTTAGAGGAAAAATAGATTTCTTTTTAGTCCATGAGTCTTTACAGAATCCTCCACTATACATGATGTTCTAGAGATCATTAGGATGCAAGATTTGACCCCAAAAGTAGGCGTAACTGCTGCCAATGTGCTGCAACATACAGAAGAAGAAGAAAAAGTTTTCATTACATGAAAGCAGCTCTTTGGTCTGATTGTGGTTTCTTTGGATTAGGTTTTGCAGAACTCCAGACGGATATGACAGATCTTACCAAGGAGTTAAATCGCAGTCAAGGAATCCCATTCCTGGAATACAAGTACTTTGTTACACGAACATTCTTTCCCAAAGTAAGACACTGTGGCACTTTAAAGCTTCTAATAATGCATGGTTTTTCCCAACTGTACACTGGTGTGTGTGTTTCTGTTTGCCTTTATGCTTGATGTTGCCTTTAACACTCATTGTTTAGAGTGCAGTTTAATACTATTGTCCAGTTATTGTGATGTTAGTTCTACAGCAAGCCCCCATAAGCTGCTTCCCATCACCATGGATCTTTGTCTTGTAAGCAGAAGCAGACCTTGTTGATAATTAGAAGGCAAGTTTATAGTAGAAAATAATGGCTGCGCAGTCAGGCAGTGGCATTGAAGAGAGATCTCCAGTCCAAACTAGTATTAACTAGGGCTGTAGCATGTCATCACTTAGCATCGAGTGCTGTTTCTTAAACGTTTAATAAGCAAATATCTTTTCCCCAGTTGTGGACTTTTGATTTATGCACTACAGCAATCAGGGTTAGATATATCTTCAGTTCCCCAGTGAGAAGATGGTTGGTGTTACACTGAGATTGGCCTCAGGAATTGTGTTACGGAGTTCAATTTTACATTCATAATTCAGCTAAGTCAAATCACATCTGGACAGCCTGTTCAACCATGCTCACTTTCAGAACCAAATATCTCAAAGATAGGAATAAAACAATAATTGAAGTTGTTATAAGACACTTTCTTGGCAGAAACAATTCAGCATTCAGTGTCCTTATGACATCCTTACAGACTCTTCACAGGTGTATACATTTTAACTGAGCTGTTCCAGATCCAGCATAAATAAATAAATACATTTTTATTTATACCCCGCGCTCCCCAGCCAGGGCCGGGCTCAGGGTGGCTAACACCAAATATGAATTACAATAAATCATAATAGAAAAAAAACAAACAACAACAACAAACAGTTAATTAAAATACGGCTTAAAATGCCGCCTCATTTTAGTAGTAGCCCATAAATCAAGACCATAAAGGGAGGAAACTTCAGATATTCACCCGAGCCAGCTATCCATGCTGGTCCTACGTGGGCCAGCAAAAAAGCCAAGGGAAAATTTATATACCAAATCCCATATAAGGGGTCAGAGTGAGTCTAAGCCGAAGGCCAGGCGGAACAGCTCCAACTTGCAGGCCCTGCGGAAAGATGTCAAATCCCACAGGGCCCTAGTCTCTTGTGACAGAGCATTCCACCAAGTCAGGGCCAGAGCTGAAAAGGCCCTGGCCCTAGTTGAAACCAACCTAACTTCCTCTAAAGTGTTATTATTTATGGACCTTAAGGTCCTCCGTGGGGCATACCAGGAGAGGCGATCCCTTAGGTATGAGGGTCCTAGGTCGCATAGGGCTTTAAAGGTCAAAACCAGCACCTTAAACCTAATCCTGTACTCCACCGAGAGCCAGTGCAGCTGGTAAAGCACTGGATGAATGTGATCCCGCGGCAAGGACCCCATAAGGAGCATCGCCGTGGCATTCTGCACGCACTGGAGTTTCTGGGTCAGCTTCAAGGGCAGCCCCGTGTAGAGCGAGTATGTTAACTTAAACCCGGTAATGAATGTCACACCAAATGCTGTGCTTTCTTTTTCTTGTCATCGTCTGCCCATAATGTATTATATGCTGATCTAAAAGCAGCATTGCACCCTAGAAACAGCTGCATTTTATTGATAGTGGGAGAGAGAGGGGTGATTTCTGTTTGGGAGCTTCATTTGTTGTTGCTGTTTTGCAGTAAAGGAAGCAGGGAGGTAAGCACTCACATTCACTGAATCTACTACATAGCAAGACGATAAAATTGACATTTTGAGGAAGTGAATCTGAGCCCATGTGGTGTAGTGGTTAGAGGTTCAGACTAGGACCTGAACCTCTAACCTGGGAGACAAGGGTGCAAATCCCTTCTCGGCCAGAAGCTCACTGAGTGACCTTTGGCCTTTAACTCTCAGCCTAACCTACTCACAAGGTTGGTGTGAGGATTAAAGAGAGGCAGGAGAACCATGTATGCTACCTTCAACTCCTTGGAGGAAAAAGGTGGGATATAAGTGGAATAAATAATAAATAAATTCAATTAGCATATCCCATCAAGGATTTTTGCTTCTGCAAGTGGACATTTTCCACTCTACACCACCCGTGCCCTCCCCCAAACTGCTATAACAGGTTGAGGAAACCCCCTAGAACAGATTTAGATGGCATGTAGGGGGAAGGCGAGAGGGAGAAGGTTCAGTTTCCGAACAGAAATCATGTACTGATGGAACGAGAGACTTAGAACTTTGCTGAATTCCACCCTGAGATTTGCTAGCTCTCATAGTTGTGGGAAAGCACTAAAATGTATGAGCAGCGAGGGCTTAAAAGGAAAACTGGGGCTGAAAATGATTTTGGGTAGTCCTAGGGACTACGATATGCTGCCAGCATCTTGCCCCTTGCCAATGGATGCTCACATCTTATCTCTTGTTACAGTATGCATGGCCCCCTCTTCCTTCATTCCCCATTACACTATTCCATCCCAGTACTTGCCCCAAATTTTTTAAAAGCCACATTTCAGAAGCAGAATAAATGAAAGCAAACAAAAAAAAACAGGAAGAAATGGAAATATATGCAATTCCTTCATTTGTAAATGAATTCTGTGAGCAGAATTTGAATTGTCTTGCAGATTACGCAAAGCCTTGGGCAAGTATATAAATATAGGAGAAAGAAACAGTTCACTCCTTTTGTCTTGGAAGAGGCAAATATTCAAATACCCAATAACTACTTATTGTGGCTTAGTCCCAAATAATTCCCCCTTTTCTGTGAAGCCATGAATGCCAGATTAGGCAGTTCATAACCTTCACACTGTGAATGCCTTGTTTCTCTCAAACAATATGCCTCCCCCAAAGTTCTTCTGTGCACTCATTCAGAAGCTTCTTGCCGAGAGTTTAAAACCTCCATAAAACCACATTATTTCTTACTTGTGAGTAGCCTCAAGTCATGATGACATCTCTCCTGGCCACTCCATAACAATACTGCTTTGTTGGCACAGGGACTTGGAGAAGGCATGAGGGATTTGATCATGCTTCCCTTTTGCCAAATAACAAGATGTGCTTTGGATTTGTTTTCTGTGTTTCTTAAAAAAAATAGTGTTCCTCCCTCTATGAAGAGCGTTACATTCTGCCTTCCCAGCACCTTAATTCCCAGATGGGCTCTCAGGTGCAAGAAACTCACCCATTACTGTTGGGAGAATGGAAGGTGAGTATTGGCTACAGATACAGCTGTAACGATCAGTGTGTTGTTTTATTATAGTGGTTAAGAAATGCATGAGAAATAAGTAATATGTTCCATACTGAGGGAAAGGGAAAGGCTGAGGAACCAATGAAGTTTGGCTGCAGAGGAGTAAAAACAATAGGAAATGTCCTCCTAGGATGTAGAAAGCTGTAGAAAAAAATATAATTTCATGGGGGGGGGAGCTCAAGAATAAATGTATATGCATTCACACATATTAGAAAATACAGGATACACTGAAGAAACACCCTTCTTCACACAGTGCATAGTTTAAATTATGGAATTTGCTCCCACAAGATACAGTGATATTACCAACTTGGATGGCTTTAAAAGTTTAGACAAACTGATGGAGGATAAAACTAAGAGGCATTATGCCTTTGTATAACAGTTGCTGAGAATCACAACTGGAGAGAATGCTGTGGCGCTCAAGACCTGCTTGCAGACCTCTGAGCCCCATGAATGAGGTTTTTATTTATTCCAAATCCAGTTTCTAGTTCCACACTTCCATCTAAAGAAGTAATGACTTACCTCAGCTCCTTATTACCTCAAACGTTTACTGCCCAGATACACTAAGCATTTGCCACTCCATTTCCTCACTAATTTCCACCTTTGAGTCCCTGGTTTATGTTGATTTCTTGAATTCATAGTACGGTGGTACCTTGGGTTACAGACGCTTCAGGTTATGCGTTTTCAGGTTACGGACGCGCCAAAACCCGGAAGTACTGGAACGGGTTACTTGTAGGTTTCGGCGCTTGTGCATGCACAGAAACACTAAATCACACTATGCGCAGAAACGCTGAATCACGACACGTGCGTGTGCAGACATGGCACTGCAGGTTGTGAACACTCCGGGTTGTGAATGTTCCTCCCACATGGATCACGTTCACAACCTGAGGTTCCACTATACTATTTTCTTTAATGGACCTTTTAAGTTGAGAAGTAAGTACTTATGCGGGGGCTCCATTCCCGACTGCCACACATCACCATGGATTCCCCCGGTCCTCCCCCTTTCAGCACTGAAAACGGTGTACATGTCAGAAGGAGCACACATGCTGATGACACACAAGTGGGGAGACACCTGTAAAGTATATGCTGGTTGCAATAAGCAGCTGTCAGCAGCTACTAGCCACAATGGTTATGTTCTACCTCCACTGCCAGAGGCCTCAGAATGCCAGTCGCTAGGAATAGCAGGTGGGCAGAGTGCCATTGCATTTGTGTCCTGCTCCCTGGTTTCTCTGCAGGCTTCTGGTTAGCTGCTGTGAGAACAGGATGCTGGACTAGATGGGCCTTTGGCCAGGTCTTATTATATTCTTATGCTGAGTCTCTCCCTCGCAGGCTGCCATACATCACAAAGTTGTTGTGAGGGTTAAATGGTATGTGAGATAATTATGTATGTCACCTTGTTCTTCTTGGAGGAATGGTGGGGTATAAATGTATTAATTAATAATTACATTGGGGGAAATCGCTTGCAAAAATGTGCATACTGTGCCAAATTACATGCAAAAATGTGCCTGTTAGAAACAATGGCATAACAATGGGAATGAATGTTCATGTGGACTTCTTTTAAAACAATCACAAACAGATGCAGAAATCGAACAAACTGAACTGAACTTTAGTTTAGGAAAATGAGAGACAGGCAAGCTGAAATTGACAAATTCATCCATCCATCATTAGTTGTAGGTCACAAGGAAGCACTTTTAGGCTCACTTTAAAAAGCTGCCTGTCTAACTTGATGGAGAATCATAACTTTGGGGGAGTTTTCACATGAATCAGGTGAATCAGGCTCAAAGCAGGGGAATGCATATTTCCCTTTGTGTGCCTACTTTGTGGTTGATATGTTAAGTATACTGTGGTTTTTATTAAATGGTTTTTGTTTTGTGTATCAAGGTAGCTCATACCTATCAAATTTGTAGTCATAAACTATTTGGAGTGCCTTCAGTGGTAAAGAAGTTTTTCTTTTGTCTTGCTAGCCACTATTAAGCTGCTGTACACAGTCTTAAAATGAAGTAGGCTAGTTAAGATGTATGTGATGGGTGATGGAGGGACTGTTCTCATCCAAATTGCTGGTTTTGCCTTAGATTCCTGAAAATTGTAGACCTAACATGGAAGAAGGAATTGCGTTGTTCTCAACCTTACTCAACAACAAGCACTTTCTCAATGTCTTCGTCCATGCGCTTGAGCAGCAGAAAGATTTTGCTGTTAGAGACAGGTAAGGTTCTCTTTTAAGATTTTAAGATAACTTTAGGTGGCACACAAGTTCAGCCTAACTTGACCACACACCTTTTTTACCCTACAAACCTGGATGAGCCCTGCCCTGATTTGGGGCATTTAAAAGTACTTCCTGTTTGATAAACACAGAATCATTACTTGGTTTTCTCTTGCGTTCTTTTTATAAACCTGATATCTGTGCTTATAGGGGAATGAATGCTTCCAGATGTTGTTGCTTTTTAAAAAAACAACCAAACTCAGAGCAACTCCAAGTTTTAAAGAGGGTAGATAACCTGTTCACATTCTGTGTATTCCAAAATATATTAAAGCAATACTAAATAAGCCTTGGACTGCTGGTTTTGAATGCATTACCTGAAATAAATATTTATAGCTTATATAAAGACCATTGGGGCTCATTCACACACTTGCAGATGGGATTTAAAGTTTGGTACACACATACCTCAAATCAACCTTGACATACCCTCAACATATTACAGAAATTCTATCTACCTGACAGAAGGAAGCCAAGCAACACCTCAGGAAAAAGCAGGTGTAGGATTTCATCTTCACATAAGTCCTCTTCAGACATCCTATTTTTGTTTTAAGTTGCACATGGTTGTTGGATGCTGCAGGGACAAGCAGGTAGCCACACACACCTGCCGCCATTGCAATTTTCATCACCCTCCACAGATGGGAGGACAAGCATTTGAAGCAGAAAACTTCCTGGAAAATCAGGGTTCTAAAATGTTTGGGGAGCCTCCCTTTTTCAGAAGGGCCGGAGGGCAACTGGAAGAGCAGTGTGGGGCTGGGCTTGCATGCTTAATGTGAAGACAGAATGCCTGAAGAGGACTGGACTTCAACAGTCCTGAAATTGAGAAGGGACGAGGAGGAAGAATTTGATATCCTTATGAGTTAAGCTTGCTTCCACAGCACTGTGGCTAAAATCATTTTCTCTTTGCTTTTCTTGCATCCTCTCTGCACTATGACAACTATTTAGGCCCTCTTAGTAGTCATTTACGCCTCCTCCTGAGGCACTAGCATATCACAAAGTAGTCTTATCGTGGAGCAAGGAGGATTAACCTGTTCTGAAGTGCATTCTGTGGCTGCCTCTGTCAGCAAGAGACACAATATATGGTGCTTAATTCAAAAGCACCCTGTATAAAGAAATGGCAACTGGGGAGCTTTTAAAGGATGAAGAAAGTAAAGTAGTTGGTAGAGCTGCCTGGCTGTGTTTTATGGTTATTGTACAGCGGACCTAAGTAGCCTTGCATCTCAAGGGCTCTGTATATAACCCACAAACAAAAAACAACAACCGTATCCCCCTAAACATCATGCTGTTCCTTTATTTCTTTAAAAGATACAACTATGCCGTTTTCCAGCTTTCTGGTGTTAACCTTCTCTATTATTCTACAGAGTGCCAGAACAGTGTTTTTTTCTTTGAACGATTGGCATCCATTTCTATCGGAGGGGCATAATACAATGTGATTATGCACAGCTGCAATACAAATGGTTTGAAGCTTCAACAATTTTGAAAGGCTTTGCGCAAAAAAAATTTAAAAATCTGGAACGTTACCATGGTTTTAATTTCTGTTCACGTTGATTGATGGGTCCCAGTTGTACTATCAGTCTCAAAAACCATCCATTAACTCTTCTTGCAGATGCAACCTGGCCTCCTTGCTCACCATTGCGTTGCATGGGAAACTGGAGTACTACACCAGCATCATGAAGGACCTCTTGGTGGATCTCATTGACGCGTCTGCCTCTAAAAACCCCAAGCTTATGCTGAGGAGGACAGAATCTGTAGTTGAGAAGATGCTGACCAACTGGATGTCCATCTGCATGTACAGCTTTCTTAGAGTAAGTAGGAAAGACCACTTAGCTTTGGGGGAGGCTGCGACCTGGTGTGGCTGTGGGAAACTGGGCGGGGCACCTTTGATAGTTCATTGTCTCCTACTCAGGGCATTTAGATTTTTCCCCCCTGTTCTCTTTTTAGGTAATGGTGGCCCAGGAGAGAGATTAAGATATAGTGTTATCTCACTTTTTATCAACAACACTTCAATGTAGAATAGGTTAATGGACAGTGAGTTGTCCCAGGCCATCAAGTAAACTTCACAGCTGGACAGAGATTTTCAGATACAGTGGTACCTCAGGTTAAGAACTTAATTCGTTCCAGAGGTCCGTTCTTAACTTGAAACTGTTCTTAACCTGAGGTACCACTTTAGCTAAGGGGGCCTCCTGCTGCTGCCGTGCCGCCACTGTGCAGATTTCTGTTCTCATCCTGAAGCAAAGTTCTTAACCTGAGGTACTATTTCTGGGTTAGCAGAGTCTTTAACCTGAAGCGTCTGTAACCTGAGATACCACTGTATCTAGAACGGCTGTCATTTAAGCAGTTGTTGTGAGGATCCAAAACAGTAATGCGTGTGATTCCTGAAAAGTTAAGATTCTAAAAAAACTTAATCCCCATTGTTGAAACAGTTGATACTTTTTCCATTTAGCCTACCATAATAATGTTCTGGCAAAATAACATACTAAGGTGATAACTAGCATAGAGAGAAGTTGTCTATGTCATCGTATTTTCAGCATTTCCCACTTCTTTGTACCCCAAGTTTTTCTAGGGAAGAATTATTCCCATTGATGCTGTTGTGGAATTTCTGTTCGAATGTCAAATGTTAGCCTCTCAGATTTTGTTTCGAAACAACCGCATTTTTATCATAATGTTTCAACAGGATTGTTGATATTGGCCATATTTCTTTTCGAGGGGCTCCCTCTGATCCTAGAAAATTACTAGGCTGATATGTCTATAGCCCAACATGAGAAATCCAAACATGAACACAAAGGCTGCACCTGTTTATGCAAATTTTGTAATTGGCTCAACTCAAATGCTGTCAGCATACTGTCTGCAAATGTTGCTTTTCAAGAAAGGATTGGAGGCTTGGAGTTTGCTTTCAAGAATTAAACTCAAATTTAGTTTTGGATTTTTTTAAAAAATACAGTTTTATGCTTCAAAACATAATCAGTGATGACCAAAACTACCGATACTCAGCTATTTTATTAATGAGCCCCATGAATCAAGGATTTTTATTTGTTCAGCTCCCAATTTCTGGTTCCATACTTTCATTTAAGTAAGTCTTGCTTTACCTCAGCTTCTTATGCTTATTACCGTATTTTTCGCTCCATATGATGCACCTGACCATAAGACGCACCTAGTTTTTAGAGGAGGAAAACAAGAAAATATTCTGAACAAAACAGTGGATGTATGATTTTTGTGGTTCATGGTGTGGCCACAGACATGTGATTTGATGGTGAGTTTGGGGTAAAAGGTAAAGGTACCCCTGCCCGTACGGGCCAGACTCTAGGGTTGTGCGCTCATCTCACTCTATAGGCCGGGAGCCAGCGCTGTCCGCAGACACTTCCGGGTCACGTGGCCAGCGTGACAAGCTGCATCTGGCGAGCCAGCGCAGCACACGGAACGCTGTTTACCTTCCCGCTGGAGAGCGGTCCCTATTTATCTACTTGCACCCCGGGGTGCTTTCGAACTGTTAGGTTGGCAGGCACTGGGACCGAACGACGGGAGTGCACCCCTCCGTGGGGATTCGAACCACCGACCATGCGATCGGCAAGTCCTAGGCGCTGAGGTTTTACCCACAGCGCCACCCGCGTCCCCTTGAGTTTGGGTTAGCCCAATGCAAAAATCCTGAGAATCCATGTGGATCCGTGCTTTGTAACCACGTTTTTGCGCCCCACGCAACAGTGGGTGTGTCATTTTTTTGGTGCAGGCTGTAGCCATGGACATGCTATGTGATCTGATGGTGAATTTGGGGTGACCCAAATCCTGAGGATCCATGGGCTTTTACCTCTCAGGCAGTCTCCTTTATCGCTAGCCTCCCTTAGTTCCCTCCCAATCCTTTACCGATCAGCTGCTTCCTTTCAACGCTCCCTTCCCTCTTGTTTGCCTTAGTGACTTTTCCTTAGCTGGAGCAGTTTTTTGCTCCTCCTTTTCTTCTAATTTGTCTCCTCATTGCTTTAGCCTTCCTGTCTCCTCTCCTTGCAAGTTCGCTGTCCTTGCCCCTTTCCCTCTTTCAAAAAAGAAAAAGAAAAAAACACGATCTGCTTTTCGCCCCTGGGCAATTCAGCTCCAGGGACCACACATTCACTCCATAAGACGCACAGGAAAATACAGTAGCTCACTACATGTCCTCACCCACAACTAATTTTCACTAGTCACCTTTGAGTCCCAGACGTATATTAATTTCTTGAATTAATGTCACATCCATTACAGAAAGAGTTTAAAATTTACTAAAAGTACTATATCCTTTAATGGACCTTTTAAGTTGAATATGTAAAGTTTAAGTACGTAAAGAATACGTATGCAGTTGGCAGTAAGCAGCAATCAGCGGCTACTAGCCACAATGGTTATGTTCTACCTCCACTGCCAGAGGCCTCGGAATGCCAGTCACTAGGAATAGCAGGTGGGCAGAGTGCCATTGCATTTGTGTCCTGCTCCCTGGTTTCTCTGCAGGCTTCTGGTTAGCTGCTGTGAGAACAGGATGCTGGACTAGATAAGCCATTGGCCTAATTTAGCAGACACTTCTTACGTTCTAACCAATAATGTTGAACACCCCCCCCCCGCCACCCCTGAATGACATAAAAAGGTAAAGGGACCCCTGACCATTAGGTCCTGTCGTGGCCAACTCTGGGGTTGCGGCTCTCATCTCGCTTTATTGGCCGAGGGAGCCGGCATACAGCTTCCGGGTCATGTGGCCAGCATGGCTAAGTCACTTCTGGCGAACCAGAGCAGCACACGGAAATGCCGTTTACCTTCCCGCCGGAGCGGTACCTATTCATCTACTTGCACTTTGACGTGCTTTTGAACTGCTAGGTTGGCATAATTTGGCTATAATTCCCTCATTAAGATGGCTTTTTCAGTTCCGGCACTTCTCAGGTAGCCGCCATTGCTATTCTAAGAGAATGAGGGAAGCGTTCATGGTGAGTTCTGGCACCTTCTTTTCTAGAAAAATAGCACTGTTTATTAAAGTGAACAATATTTAGAAGTTTGGTCTATTTTGAAAGGGATCGCAAGGGTCAACTAGTGCAACCCCCTGCAATGCAGGAATCTCCACTAGATCATCCATTTGTCTGATTTATATGATTTGTATGATGTGCCATTTGACTATAGGCATTCAGAGTCTGAACTGCATCACATATTTAAACAAAACCAGTTTGTTCATGTGCGGTCGGTGATAGACATTCAACAAGCCTGGGAAGGGAAAGAAAGTAGGAGACGTGTGTTTTTTTTAATTGCATGCTATGGTGCTAAAATCTGCTGATTTTGCATATACTTAGCCTCCCGGTTAAGAAAGTGGAGACCTCTTTTGGGACTAGAGAACTCAGCTGGAATCCGATACAACCAAACTCAGCTGCCTAATTTCTTCTGAACGTTGTGCAAGAAAACCTTGGGAGGGGATAGAGCTTTATCTTACGGGACCTCTGAGCAGGATGGTCTTACAAAAGAAATTAACAACGCCTGCAGTTCTCATATGGTCTTTTATGTTCCTCTGAGCTCTCTTCTGCTGCTCTCAGATAGGCACGCATGAAGAAACAGCCACTGTTTACTATCGCTCCAAGGCTTCACATCCCACCTTGCGCCTGTCTGAGGGCAGGAGAGCTATCTCAGAGGAAGAGTTTGGTCTGCACAGCCAGGGTGAGGGATGCAGCTTTCATAGCAGGAGAGTGAAGCAAAGATTAGGACTCTTAAATGTTAATCTAAAACATGAAGCTAGCTTGTAAATAATTTGTCCCCCCCCCAGCCTGCCCCCCATCTTTTAAACCTGGCATGGTCCCAGCTAAGAGAAAGATAAAAGACAGATGTTATAAACATAAATTGATTCTCCATGTGTGCTGTGATAATGCTTTAATTCTGTGGTATTTTGTGGAGCAGCCGATAACTGGCTGAATCTGGGGAAAGCCTGCCAGTAAATTAGACAATTTGGAAGGAAGCTGGTTTTGACAAGGGTGAGACAGTGCCACCTCTCCTTCTGCTGTTGTTCGTTCGGCTGAAAATCAGCTCTTGTCTACTTAGCTGTAGAACCGGAGGACAGGAAAAGGCAGCATGCCAGTGATGAAGTTCAATGTTTTAAAAAATATTTTGTGTATATGCATATAAAATTGCTTAGCACTTTTCATTAGGAACAATACTGCGTTTTTAAGCAGAGTGATAACAACGAACACATACAGTACTTGTCCTGAAATATGCAGCTGATGTTCTGGTTTTGACTTAACTGATGAGGAAATGTCTCATTGTAAAACAAAGCAGGATAGCTACCCCTGACTTTCTGGCTTGCTGCTATGAATTGTGTGGTCAGGAACAATCAGGATTAGTTGGCAACCTAAGTGAACATAGTAGATCTTGAACTCATCTCAGTCTGAGGTAGAAGTGCTTTTAATCATCCAAGTGAAGATATCATGGATTATCTCATACATAGAAAGAATTGCCGCATCTCTTGCTAAGTACAGAAGGGCAGTCCTGCTGGATCAGACCAAAGGCCCAGGTAATCCAGCATCCTCCTCTCACACTGACCAACCAGATGTTTGTAGAATAATAATAATAATAATAATAATATATTTCTACCCCACCCATTTGGCTGGGTTTCCCCAGCCACTCTGGGCAGCTTCCAACAGAAGGTTAAAAATACATTAAATTAAAATACATTAAAGCAGGACATGACTGCAGCAGCACTCTCCCACTAGTGATTCCCTTCAGCTGGTATTCAGAGGCATACCACTCCCCATCGCTCCTCCCTGGAAGCTGTAGGTCTAAACCTGAGCATCACAAATGAGCACCCCAGTGAAGACCACATCCTTTAATCAAGTTACAGATAGGTAGCCGTGTTGGTCTGCCATAGTCAAGACAAAATAAAAAAATTCCTTCCAGTAGCACCTTAAAGACCAACTAAGTTAGTTCTAGGTATGAGCTTTCGTGTGCATGCACACTTCTTCAGATACACTGAAACAGAAGTCACCAGACCCTTCTATATAGTGAGAAGGTGGGGAGGGGTATTACTCAGAAGGGTGGTGGGAATGGGTGATAGGCAGATAGCTGTGATGAGCCTGTTGATGACTCTTAATGACTGCAATAGGTCTTACAGGAAAAAGCAAGGGGTGAGAAGGTGAAAAATGGCTTTGTCATGTATAATGAGATAAGAATCCAATGTCTTTGTTCAGACCAGGTCTCTCCATGGTTTTAAGTTTGGTAATGAGTTGCAATTCAGCAGCTTCTCTTTCCAGTCTATTTCTGAAATTCCTTTGTAATAGAACAGCTGCCACATACACCCGGACAACACCATTACTGGCCCCAACAACATCACACATACCATCTCGGGACTATTTAATTGCTCATCGTCTAACATTGTGTATGCCATCAAATGCCAACAGTGTCCTTCAGCTCTCTATATTGGACAAACAGGCCAAACCTTACGCCAAAGGATAAACGGACATAAATCCGACATCAGGAATCACAAGACAGAGAAACCAGTAGGAGAACACTTCAATCTCCCAGGACATTCTATACAAGATCTCAAAGTAGCTGTTCTATTACAAAGGAATTTCAGAAATAGACTGGAAAGAGAAGCTGCTGAATTGCAACTCATTACCAAACTTAAAACCATGGAGAGACCTGGTCTGAACAAAGACATTGGATTCTTATCTCATTATACATGACAAAGCCATTTTTCACCTTCTCACCCCTTGCTTTTTCCTGTAAGACCTATTGCAGTCATTAAGAGTCGTCAACAGGCTCATCACAGCTATCTGCCTATCACCCATTCCCACCACCCTTCTGAGTAATACCCCTCCCCACCTTCTCACTATATAGAAGGGTCTGGTGACTTCTCTTTCAGTGTATCTGAAGAAGTGTGCATTCACACGAAAGCTCATACCTAGAACTAACTTAGTTGGTCTTTAAGGTGCTACTGGAAGGAATTTTTTTATTTTTTCCTTTAATCAAGTGAGCACAAAATAAGGGACTGGTAAGGGACCACCTGTTTTCATGATTTGCTTATGAGACACCTAGAAGTAGAGAGAAACTTTTGACTGCTTTGGAGCACCTCTGAAGTCTAGCACAATTGGAAAACACAAGCCCAACCCAGGAGTAGGCTCACTCAATTGCATAGATGATTGGGGGTACTCTGATGCATCAAGGTTTCTCACTGCTTTCAAATGTCCCTGGAATCCTGTCCAATGTCAGAAACATGGTCTCTCCTGTCCATTAAATTGGAGGAGGGGCAGAATTGATTGTGGCAAGCACAATATAGACTAGTTTAAAAAAAAATCTTTATGTGACAGAAGACAACTCTGGGACCTGTCTGGATTCCAGTCTCAGACTATAAGCTCCCACTGCAAGCCCACATTCCTTCATGGATAATGTAACCATACAAAATGGTCCCTTCTCTCAGGAAACTAAGCAAGCTCTATAGGTTTCCTGATTGAATTTGTCCTTTAGGACTAACCTGTCATCCAGTTTACATCAGCTCTGCTCTCTTTTTGTAAGCATTTTGGGAAATCTTAATGAGAAGGCAAAGTATAGTTTCAGAAATCATATTTGTCCTACACAATTGTGGCTACACAGTATGATGATTGTAGTGTTCAGTGATCCATTTATTTGTGGTGGCTTCAGAGATTTTTGGTTAAATCTGGTGATAATTAGGACTGAGAACATTTCTGCCCACACACGAATTTCCTGATGATATTCCTGAATCCACTCAACAGTTTCCTAGAATCACAGAAAACAAATGATAGGTGGCTGCACACTTTGAAATGGTTGGCTATTTCTGCATGCACGCTTGCAGGACCAAAAATTAGAGAACATGTTCTTGTTGTGTTTAATTTCTTCGGGTGTGTGTGCCTCCAAGGTAAATGTAATTGTAGCAAAAGCCCATAAATTTATTATTCAAAACATTAAATGTTATGCTGCACCAGTGTCTCGTTATTACAGTTGCCATCACAATAGAGTAATCGCAGGGTATGATAGAACCCTTCTTCAAAAGTGCCTGTGATGTGTTTTCCTCCTGAAAACATGAGAATATCAGGGAATGGGGAAATAACAAAGAGCATTATGGCAATTGTAAAAAAAATGAAAAAGCAGTTTTGGTGATACAATCACCATTTTGCTCATACATAGTCAGGGTGCAGTCCTAACCACTGGCAGGCAACAGTGGGTGGTGGAGCCACCACTGCTTATGAAGCCCCCCTGCTTTTCTTAGCCAGGGCAGCAAAGTCTACATGTTTGCTGTACCACCTTCAGACCAAGCAAACAGGCTAAATTTAGGCCCCTTTGCCACAAACTGCCAGGAGCTGGACAAGCTTAGGATCCAGTGATGACTGAGTCAGCTCAGCTCTACCACTCTCTCTGTCCCCAGATGCACCATTTCAATAATTTATACTGCTGGTGGTTGCTTCCTCCCACTCAAGTTTTCTTTAGGCACAGTGGGAAACTTCTGCAGCAACAGAGCCTCATCCAAACCCAGTCCAGTGCAGTGGAACCAAAGTTCAAACTGTATAATAATCAATGATCATTCTTTTTGCATTTCATGATCTTCTGACTTTACTCTTCTCCCCCCAAAAAATCATGTGTGTATATTTGCCTGTCAGTTTAGGATTACACTTCATAATGTTAGATGAAGTGGACTCTGGTCCACAAAAGTTTATACCGTAATATATGTGTTAGTCTCTAAGGTGCCACTAGAGTCTTGACTGCTTCAACAAACTAACTTCAACTCAGATTAACAATGGAATGTCAGCCCAGGTCTGCTCAACCAAAAGAAAATGGAAGTCACAGTTGATTTCTAGCTGCAAAGGTTTTGGAAAAGTAAAGCAAGCCTACTGTATTCAAGGATATTACGCCCAGATCCACCAACAAGAAATTAGACCCACAATCTGCAATTTAAATTATCCGCTATAAGTCAACCATTTCCATTATGCACCACATTTTTTGTGAACCAAGCCCAGTCTTACAGGCAGCTTTTGGTAAAGAAATTTACTAGCCCTCCTGTAGCACTGGGCCATGAGACATATGTGACGATGGGTCTGTTTTTAGTTCTTGAATTATCCCCATTAATCACAACATCTATTTGAAACAGCTGCTGCAAAAGGTCCTTAACAATTGTGCAGTGGAAAAATTCCAGCTGCTTGTATTTTCCCTCGTAAGTTAGCATTACATGATTTAAACATTTGTTTTATATTAATTCTGCGCCAAACAATCCATCCATTTGTATTGCAGAAATGGAGGGTTGAAGAGCAAACCATCTAAAAATGGAAACATTCAAAAATAGTCAAATAGCCATTCGTGGCCTAAGCAAAGGGCAACTCCAGTGATGAGCCTGAGTAGTTGGTTCAGTTTGTAAATATAGCCCTATTGTGAAAATTAAAAGGCTCAGATTGTAGGTGCTTTCACAAATGTGTTCTGCTGCCCAAGAGATAAGAAAATTTACAAAGAACTGCCTGGTGTAATTAGGCTATTTTCATTGCACTTGGACTCACTCAGCCAAACTTGACTAGTTTCAGCAACTTATGGTTACTCTGCAACACATGTCAGCTAGACTCAGACCTCCTTCAAATGGGCACCCAAGGATGTGGCGTCCACTTCACAGTGGTGCAGTTCCATGCTGCTGGGGGTATATGTGTGAATACTGTGGCCACAGCATGGCCACCAGGAGTGTTAATACTCTTGACAACAGCAAAGCATGGTTTAAGGCTAGCTAGCAATTTTGCCTCATTGAGGGGAATCAAACAACTTTAATTGTGACTTCATGGTTTGTTTCTCCCATGCCAAGGGAAGAACGAAGAGGGAATGACCAGGTTGCGTGCACCATTACATTACTCATTCAAAGTAAAACTTTGTTAAGCCTGCAACCCTGGTTTATCATGACATACAAATGCAGCTAATTGTACACAGAGTAACTCGCGTAGCTTAATCCTTAGGGAACAACTTCATACAATTTATTTTGCTTCAGGGTCCTCTCCCCCCCCCCCCCTCCAATTCACACATGTCTCATTCTTGTGCACAAATTCACGTTGTGGTCAAGGTCTGAGAGTTCAGACATTTGGGGGAAAGAAAAACAAAGAGTTTCAAAAACACAAGTCTGAAAAGAATTCCGCAGAAACACATTGCTTCAATTCAGACAGGAATTATTTTAAAGAAACTTTCATGGTTATAGAAGGTGATAGTTTGGTGTGGTGTCTGAAGTGATAAATCATGGTTTGAAATCAGCCAGCAAAGCTTTGTCTGAAATTATGTTTAAAAGTATATTTGCAAGGCATGCTTTTGCTGAATTAATCTGAAACCATAGTTGAGACTATTACTCTTATAGAAAATGAAAGACACAAAAGGAAAAGGAAGGAGAGCAAGCAAGTATCTCTAAATAGTGGCTGATTTGGAATTGTAAGAAATGGTTCAGGTTTTAAACCATAGTTTGGCATGATGTTTGAAGTATACCAGTAAAAATATGATGTGACTTCCAGAAAGTTATTGTATGTTTCAGGAGAAGGAGAAGGTGCCTCAATAAAAATCTAGATTTGCCGTAACAAACTTAGGATTTTATTAACTTATAAGTGAGAAACCCCAGAAGTCTTTTGCCTTTTGTCATACAATGAGAGCCAAACAAGCTGTGATGTTTATTGCATGATTGCAATTAACGTGTCTGGTTTTTAAATTTTTAATAGCAGCTGCAGGGGATCAGAATTGGGACCAAGAAGGTGGGTGGACACTTTTCCATATGCTGCAGTCCTAATAACACCCTCCCCAACTGCTATTGGAAGCTGTCAATGTAAGCATCTCTCCTGGGGTTGAATTACAGCTTCAGGTGGGAGCACTTTCAGTGGGACTCCAACATGGGGGTGGGAGAGAGTTAACTGTGCTTCCCTGCATGCTGTGTACCCAATTCTCATCCCACCTGCTCCCACTGTACAGTCACTATTGATGGTTTAAAACTAGGTATGTTCATTGCAGTCGTATAGGTACCATATTTCTAGTTTGGCACTAAAAGAAGCACTTTGGAGGGTCTTAATAGCCAAAAATTGGAAATTAGAGGGTATACCGTCATTAGAGGATTGGAGATCGAAATTATTAGAATATGCGGAGATGGACAGGTTGACAGGAAAAATCAGATACATAAAGGATCAGAGGTTTGTCAAAGACTGGGAAAGTTTCACAAAATATCTGGAAAATCTAATTGATGATCAGATAACTCTGGTGGGTTTCAAAGATGCTCTGTAAGAGGTAAAGGGTAATGTCCAAAAGGAAATGTACAAATGGAAATGACTTATGGCATTACAAACAAAGAAACGCAGAAATAATGTTCATTAGTAGTATGGACGATTCGTGGTAAGACTGAAGGAAGTCATCTTCTTATAGAATATGTAGAGAATTGTTATGTTTGTTTGTATTTTGATTTTGTAAACCAATAAAAATTATGCACACAAAAAAAAAGAAGAAGAAGCACTTTGGAGTTCTCTGGAGTTAGCTTCAGAAACCATAGGGGGAAGAATAAACTGAGTCCTCTTTGGAGTCTAACTAAATGCTAATATACGAGCCCATCACAAATGACATTCTAGCACTTCTTTATCTTCTCTTGATAGGACAAGATAGCCGATTCTTTGCAAAGATTAAGGTTGCATAATGCAGATTAGTCAATGTCTTTTAAACACTCAGTTGTACTCATCATCAGGGTAGTTTTTTTCATCTTTTCAGTGTATAATGAGAGACAAGGTAGGAATAGTAACTTAGTGGTTATAAGTATGGAGCCTTGGAGGGTGTTGCCAGGGGTTCTTCTGGACAAATGAACACAGAGTGCAAGAATTTGTCGTTTCACCTTGAAAATGTTGTTATTATTTTTTATTTATAAAAAAATAAGCATATACCACTAGATCATAAACAATATCAATGAAGTTTACAACAGTAGATATGTGTAATAAAGAAAAAAACATCCACACATTTGAAGTTAGAGAGCATCAGCTATTATAGAAAAATGAATTCTTAATTGCCTCCATAAGCCAGGCAGAATGGGATAGTTTTCAGCAGCCATTTAAAGGTTGAAACAGAAGGTACCTGCTGAATCTCTGTTGGCAGATTATTCCACAGGACTGGGCCAATGACACTAAAAACTCTTATTTCATGCTGATGTCAGAAGAGCCTTGCTAACCCTAAGGTGCCCTGGACCTACGTCGTTCAGAGCTTTCAAAATTAATAACTGGAACCTTGCTCAGATAGGCAGCTAGTGCAGATATCTAGCAATGGTGCCACAAGTTGTCAGCTAGGTGTCCCCATCAGCAGTCAGGCCACTGTATTCTGCACCAGATGGAGCTTCCAAACCAGGCCCAAGGGCAGCCCTACACAAAGTGGATTGCAGTAATCCAGCTTCAAGATTATCAATGCATGGACATCCCTGTCCAGGAATGGCCATACCTGGTAAACCAGGCAAAGCTGGTAAAAGTCACCTCTAGCCACAGAGAAGAAACAGGGGGCAAGGATTCAGCTATGGTTCTGTGGCCCAATAACTAGCCAAAGAACTAGAATGTGAAGCCAAGATAGTGGGCTTGAGACACTGGAGTTTGCTATTATGTTCCCATTGCTAGCCTCCATAAAGCAATGTTTTTAATGACTTTGAATTGGGGTAGTTGGAATAGTTTTATTTGTGCCCTCAGGCATTTTAACTGTCTATAATATGTTCCCAAGAGACATCTCTAACATTGTTTCAGTCTCATTAGAAGAGTAGCTTGTAAATTTAACCCAAGAGTTCATTCTTCCCTTCCCAGTTGTTGTTTAAACCCAGCATATAGAAACAGAACTTCATACAACCTATATGGAACAGTTCAAAGGATGCCAGCTTTGAGTTTCATTAATACAAAGTGATTTTACCGCCCAGGGTTACTTGTAAGAGCCCATAACATTGCAGTTACAAATCACCAAACATTTCATTAAAAAGAAAATATAATAGAGAAGAAAATGTGCTCTGTAAATGAAATATACACGGAGTCGAGTGTGAATTTCATATTCTTTATTCAGCTCATAGTAGCAATGAATGAAATATTCCCCAAAACGTCTAGCTATATATACATTATTTACACAATGGGCCCCATGTGATTGGCTAATTCCAGGCTGCTCCTGTAGGCCAATCAGTTTACTGATTCACTTCATCCAGGAGCCTGACTGGCTGCTCCTGCAGGCCAATCAGGTCGCTGATTCACTTCCACCTGGAGCTGGATTGGGTGGCTCCTGTAGACCAATCAGACTGCTGCATTCTGGATCCTATTCTAGGATTCAGCTCAGTACATAACGGTAAATGTATTCAAAACATCCCTTTTCCCCACGAATAAGCACATTTACATCCCTCCCCCCAAAAAGCCTAGTCCGAAGATGGTTTCGACTCCTTCCCAAACCAGTTTCCCAGCAATAAATTTGAAATAAATTCCAAGTTATCCACTTCATCTGTAGTCCCTCGCTGTCCACTTCCTTTCCAATCTTTGAAATATACCGACTTTCTGTTTCTGCAGATTTTCACAACAACCCACGATTTCTGGGATTCATAAACACAAAGAACTAGCATGTCAGAGGCTGGGACTTAAAAGAGTTTATTTCTTGTGTAATAATTCTTGTTGTAAAGTCTACAGCATGAATAGTGTAGCTGGAACTGAAATGCCTGCTTAACTGCTTCTTGCTGCGGCACTCTCAGACGTAGCGGGGGAGAAATGCTCACATGCTCTGCTTAATCATATGTGATACATGTTATGCCAAGGCAGTAAATATCAGCTCTGTCACTGTGGCCTTCTCGCAAAACACTTTTACTGGCTTTGGAAGCAGGTTTATGATTCAGGTGCAATTTGTCTCTGGCTGAGACTCTTGACGCATTTTGTGGTGGAGACTCAGCTACATGCCTTACAAGGCGGTGGGGGTAGGGGGGGAAATCTGATTTTAATACACAACCATGTTATGTTCCTCTCTAGCATTTCACAGTAAGGTCAGCCTTTTCAGCAACTCCCTTACAAGGTACACACTCTTCCTTCTCAGAGACGAAAGCATGGCTGCAATCTTTAATGCATTAGCTAGGGAGTTAGCATCCTTGAACACAGTAGGATTGAGCCTCCAAGTAAACATGCATAGGATTGTGCTATAAAAATCCGAAGCAGAGGGCAATCTGGAGCACTCTCAGTGTTGTCTGCTTTCATTAAAGCTTGATTGCAAGAACATATGTGAATACAAAAAAAATAATCTGATTTTATTCTGTAACAATGGCCATCGTCATTCTTGGGTCCAAGACCCTTGATATCTTTCTTCTCCCTCCCTACTTTGAATAAGTGTCACTATTTCCCCACTTGTAACTCAATGAGCCCTAAACCACAGTCTGTTCTCCAGTTTTTGTGAGACTTGACTCAACAAAGCACCTTAATTAAGCATGTGTATAGCATTAAGCACATCCTAAAGTACATCTCCATTCAGAATCAATGCTTTGATAGCTCTGTGGCTTGGAGCTATAGTTTCTCCTCTTCATGCAACTGCTGTGTGACTCATGCAGAAAAATTGAGGGTGTAAAATTCAAACATTGCTAGCTGTTGACCACAACAGGCCCAGTTAGATGTGGGTATCTGGCAGAGTGTTGACAAAACCTTCAAATAAGAAGCTAGTATGATTATTGTTTTATGTTTTAGCATAAGAATGCTGCTTGTTGCAAATTAAATCCTGGCACTTACACAACAGATGGCATGTACCCATCTTCAGCCGTATAGTAGCATCCCAAGTGTAGCAAAGCCAAAGCTGGCATTAAACTAGCTGCTGTAGTGATGAGAAAGCATTAATAGTGTTAGCATCAATCAAGCAGAGGAATCGGAATGAACAGACGCTGGCCACTTGGATTCCTGAAACATTTTTGCAGTAATTGTACTTCTCTTGCCCTTAGCAATTAAGAAGTTCGGAAGAAGTGTGCGTGTGCATGAATGCATGAGGGGAAGAGTGAAATTGAATTACAAAAATGGTAAATTAATATAAACGTTTTAGTTGGAAGAAAAAATTGTGAATATTAAAAAGGCTGACATATAAAGGATTTCTGAATTAAAATACATTGAGGTTAGCTTACAGTTATTTGACAGTGAAGCTGGATGGATTCAATCTGGAAAATTCCCTTTGAAATCTCTGAAGAACTGTACTGAAAACGTGAATAAAATTACTGTTATCCAATTTCAGTCGTATCAGTATTGAAGTACTGCTAAGTAAAATAAGCATGGCGTTAATGTCTGGATAGGATCCAGATTGTACAATTGATAATATTACCTATCCTCCCAATATAGAGACATATAAATGTCATGTTCTGGTTTCAGAAGAGACTAAGCAAGGATCCCATCTATTTGTGGGGCTTTACAATAGGATAATTTCATTTTGACTCTTTAAAATTCCTCCTGTAATTTCATTGTATTATTGCTTCCAACTCTGCTTCCTGCTCTAGTTTCTATGATAATATTGCTTGATTGTATAGAATGATGAGCATCTCTTTTTGGTTGCTTGAAAGCTGCATTTGCTCTCCAGGATCTTAAGGGCTCCTGCAGACGACCCATTTATTCAGCATTCATCCTGATTGCTTGCGCAAAGTTTACATGGTGGTTAGACTTTGCCTTGAGTTTATTGAGCATTCATTCTGATTTGTTTATAGGGTGGCTAGATGACAATGAGCATTCATCCAAATTTGCTTGCGGGTGTTGATACATCTTCCGGTTAATCATTCTTTTACCTCAAAGTTTTCTATGTGCTTCCCCATCGCTTTCCATATGCAAAAAGTTGGGGGAGGGGGGTTTAAGTGAGATTTGTTGTACTAGGACAACAGAGGACTTTAATCCACTTTAACTGCACAAATGTAATGTTTCAGTTTGCACTTGAATTCCCTCCCACAAAATAATGACTAGCCTGGAGGGCCCCCTGCAATAACTTTGCTTGTAATATTGACCTCTGTAAATATAGCAGCAGGGAAATGGCTCTGTAAATCAGGGGTCAGCAAACTACTTTCCACGGGCCGGATCCAGTCCAATTGCCGTCAGGATCTGGCCCACGGACAGTCCATGGATTGGCAATTCTGTTCATCATTTTCTCCCATTAATATTTTTTCCGGCGTCGCCATCCCCCCCCCCAATGCCATTCCCCCCTCCCTCCTCCTGACTTCTCCTCGCCCTTCTCCCAGCCCTGCGTAGTGGAGGAAGGGGGCTGGTTGAGCACCATTTTGGGCAGCGCCCCTCCGGAGCCAGCCAGCCCTTTTGAGCCGCTCATCCCTCCGCCGCCATCACCAGCCTCTGCCACTCGCAAGTGCAGGCACAGGAGCCGCAGGTGGGAGAGGCACTGCACTCTGCCAACCACAGCTTCTGTGCCTGCCCTTGCAAGTGGCAGAGACTGGCGGAGGAGGAGGAGAAGGGACGAGTGGATGGAAAGGGCTGCTTTGGGGCCACTCGTGTGTCCCCCCCGGGGGAAGGGAGGGGCTGGGACTGGGGGAGAGAGGGGGAGCGAGATAAGTCCTCCGCAATGTGTGCGATCCAGGTCTGGGGGCGGTGAACCAGCCCCCTCCCAAAAAAGTTTGCTGACCCCTGCTGTAAATCATTGGGGGGCATGTTGTGAGAAATTACGCTCATTGGTTCTTGGTCACCAAACCATTTCCTCTTATTTCCCTTATTAGGAAACTGTTGGGGAGCCCTTCTTCCTCCTGCTCTGTGCAATCAAGCAACAGATCAACAAAGGCTCCATAGATGCCATCACTGGAAAAGCCAGGTATACTCTCAATGAAGAATGGCTATTGAGAGAGAATATTGAAGCAAAGCCAAGGGTAAGAGATTCCTGCTCTTCAGCTAAAAGGATTTGTTTGTGTCATGGCTATATTTGAAAGTTGAGTCATCCATATCAATTTTAGGAACTGAAGCTCTTTTAATGGGGTGAGGCAGTGTGCCCTATTTCTAGACGTATTGGACACTTGGGGAATGAGAACTGGAGGAGAGGGGCAGTACTAAAGAAAGAAAGTGTATTTTGAGTCAGTGGATGAGACCAACAAGTATATCCTGTAAATAGACCAAAATCAATGGATACAGTAAGTCACAAGAACTTTGAGGTTGACAAGTCAAGAGATCCATAGGAAGGCTTGTGCCCTAAGTACACAATTCCTTAGGAATTGTGCATATCAGATAGCTTTGTTTTCAGATTCACTGTCAAAATTGTTTCATTCTCCATGTAAAGTTACCATCCTTGTGCTAGCATATATTAGACTTGGAAAAGTACATATGGAAGTATATCTTATTTTAAAACATCTGGGTACTAAGATCTTCAAGGCAGAGAATATATTGAGGCCATTGAAAATTCCATCTAATTGGCTGGTGTTCAGGATATACTGGGGGGGTGGGATTAACAAGCCATTATCAAAAAGGAGGGTCACATCTTTTCAGCTTCTGGCAAAGCACTGACTTCGCTGCCAGCAAAGGTTGCTGGTTGTAAAGCGGAGTCCACTGTGTGAAGGCTTTTACGCAGGGTGTTATAGAAGTCGTGCTGAAAAGTGATGCTGTAAAATGCCTCTTGTGGGACTAACTCATACAAAGAATGTAGAGTCTCGGGGAATATGTTAACTACAACCCTGACAGTAAATGCAGTAGACAGACCTTTGCAAAGTCCAAACCAAGCTCTGCTTTTGATTACAATAGCATAAATCTGAAGGAGCTCTCCCAGAATCAGTGGGGTTCATTCAAGAGCTGTGCTGGTGTAAAAATGAGAACAGGTTTTTGGTTGGGTGTCCTTTGTTGCCTTGCTGTAGGTTCACATTACCAACTGATTTATAATTTATGATGCAGAGCTAAGGAGGTTAGCAGCAGGGCTTTTGGCATTAACTTTCTCTTTACAGAGATAACTCCATAAGAACAAATTGGGAAAGTGTTGTTGGCTCTTTGTTTACAAGTAAGTGAAACTTAAGTGAATGCACAATTCCCAGGTGATAGTAAATAAAAGTCCCTGCAAGGATAACATCAGTGTTAACCAGACTGTGGGTAAACCTGGTTATCTTTAAAAAGAAAAGACATTAAACTTTTAAGTTCCATTGCTTACCATTCACAAAGCAAACTCTATCCTAGAAATAGGCATAATTCAAACTCTGTAATAGTGCAATAAGCGAAAGTGGCATCCTGTAAGCAAGGGAATGGTTCAGATACACCTTGCTATCCTGTCTGTTGCAAACACATTATAAAAGGTTGCTATCAAATTCAGATGGGGGATAAATTCACTTCAGCTTCCATTTAAAGGCAAACTTTCCTAATTCTTTCAAAACAAAACGCAATGCACACTCTTCAAAAGCCGCACTTCTCCAAATTTTGCAGTGCAGTTCTTTAGCCAAAGAATATGTTCAAGAATGCTTATACCAGGGTAAGTCAGCATAAAAATGCACATGCATACTAAATGCCAATACACAATCAGGGGAAATTCCTTTGCAAAAATGCATACAAAAAATGTGTATGTTAAGAAAAATCCACACTAAAATGCTTATGAATTTTCATGAACATTTTTTTTAAATTGCAAATGTGGAGAACTGAATTTAAGATTGGAAAAATGAGGCATTAATAGATCTATCAAACATGGATGGCTCATTCTATGCTGTCAAAATGCTTTTGTGAAAGTACATGAATACTCTACCATAGAATGACAGCTCCTCACCACATGATGAAGAACTCATAATTCCTTCTACAAATCTTGAATTTGGGAGCTTGTATGCTGAGTTGTCTAGTCCTTATATTATGACAAAATGCTGTCAAATAGCCCCATGCTGCACTTTGAAGTCCTGAAAGGCAGGGCTTCAAAATGCAGCATTACCTCGTGTCACTGTTCATCATTGTACAGTAGGTTAACCAGCTGCCACTCTACTATACCTATTGATTCACTGGCACTCAGTCTCCTCCTGTGACAAAGTGAGTGCATGGGGAAAAATTGCAACAGTCACTTTTCCTACTCCCAGCTTAAGATAGTTTCTGCTTTTCAGGGTTTGGGTTCATAGACAGGACAATTCTGGGGAAGCTTAGACTGTACTCTCTCATGGTCTCATAGTTCTTTGAATAATATGTTCAATTTCAATCTATGAGACTGTAAATCAGCACTTTTCGCTAGCTTTAATATTCATCTCTTTTTAGTACAGTGCTTATGGTGTGCCAAGATTTTTTCCCTCCACTTATAGCTCACAGGCTTTTTACGTCTTTTAACTTGTGCAAATCACCTCATACTGTAAGCAACCATCTTTCTCCACAGAATCTTAATGTGTCTTTCCAAGGCTGTGGGATGGATTCACTGAGTGTTCGGGTCATGGATACAGACACTCTCAGCCAGGTTAAAGAGAAGATACTTGAAGCCTTTTGCAAGAATATTCCATATTCCCAGTGGCCTAGAGTAGAAGATGTTGATCTTGGTAAACCATTTTTTTCCCTGTTCAGAAATATCTGTCATTATCTTTAGCATGCAAATTCTCATCATGTGCAAGCATAATATTAAACATGGGACACCTATATTCCGTATATTAACTGTTGTTGAACTGTGGTGCCTTAGGAACATTGTGAGTTGATTTAAAAAAAAATAATAACCTGCTACTAAGATCAAGTCCCAAGTTGAATACTTGCCTAGTAAACATCTTTTGGGAGCCCACCCTGTTCATCAGGAATGAACATTGATACAGAATGAACGTTACTTCTGTGTTTGTTTTGTTTTGTCTATATTGCAACATTTATATACCACTTGATTGTAATAAAACCTCAAAACAGTTGCATATTTTGCATATGAGCAGAACCTGAAAAATTCAGGACCCTTTCTAATTGATCACTTGCTTTCCCCTGGGTCTGTCTTAACATCTCTCAAACACAACATAACAATGCATTTTGAATATGGTGAAGCTCACAGGAATCGTGGCGGTTTCCCTTCCGGGTCACAAAAAAATCAGGATACAATTGTAATTGAATTACCCACTGGGGAGAAAGTGCCACAGTTGAAACCAGAACAAAATGAGTGGGAACAGAAGGTAAAATCCGCTCCCCATGAAAAGGTGTTAGCTTTGTTTACATTATCTTTCTAAAGCTGTGATCCATAATTCCAAATCTGCTGAACTTACTTCCATACAAATGTATTCAAAAGGAGCTATTAGTTAAGTGAATTTTCTCACTTTTTTAAAAAAAGCCCAGATTATTGGAGATCAGGTGTGTGCTTCTACTTTACATCCAGATTCCTTTATTTTCTTTACACACTGTGTGTTGTACTTGAACAGGTTTTTTATTCACAGCGTGAGAGATACATGACATCAGAATGAAATGCAGTGGTCACATTCTTACCTGTTTGGCATATCCTTGTAAGATTTCCCACAATAGGTACTTAAAAGGTCTGTGTATTTGAGTTTCATGGCACAAGTGCCCCCAAAGAGCCGCAGAGCTCGACACCGAAACACCTGTGTCCCTTGTCAAACGTGACACAAAAAGGAAACACTCTGTGTTCTTGCCAGCACATGCTGTGTTCAGAGAGGGTTTCCACTTGTCCCATTTTCTTTATATTTAGAATGGTTTGCCACAAGCACTGACAGCTACATCCTCCGGGACCTCGATGACACTTCAGTGATGGAGGATGGCAGGAAGAAACTGAACACGCTAGCACATTATAAGGTAAGAAGTGTGAATGCTCCGTGAACTTCCCTTCCTTTGGGTCTGCCTTTCCTCGGGGAGATGCCACAATTTGCTTTCTAAGCAGAATTAGCAAAGGCAAGCAGGAAGGTTGCCATAACTCCATAAGAGCTTCCGGGGAACAGACATCTGCCCTGGCGAGAAACTCGTTAATATTGCAACACATCGAGACTAATTAAACACTCTTCATGCGAAACAAGTTAGTGCTGGGGGGGAAGCTTCTTTTTCCCAATGGCTGCTATCCATCCTAATTAAAATCATACCATTCCTCTTTGTTGCTGAGAGTGGTGTCAGAGTTCCCATTGGTCTCTTATGGGAGCATGGTTCCCCCCCCCCCCTTTCCTTTCTTCTTTTGAGGAAATAATTTCATTTGAAGTTAAAGTCGAAGAATTTAAGTGTGTATTCAAAGGACTACTACGGATGTGCTTGGGGAAGCAACATAACACCAGCAGCGTGGTATTGTGGAGCTAGGCCCTTGTCGTCTCATTATGACGCACACACGACCCAAATCATATGGATGGCTATATATGTGAACCAGTCCTGGGTCTATGATTGTTCCACCACAGTGTTTGGAGTAATTTCCATCAAGGAACCCACATGCAGAATGTTGCCATAACAAAACAAAAAAACTTGTGTGTCTTCTGCTGCAAGGATCTGTAAACCGGTTATTATACATCTATCATCTCTTGTTAATGGGTCTTTCGTGAAAAATCCTCACGTTTTTTATCGTTCTGATGTAATATTTTCCACAAGCAATTCCTCTGAAGACTCAAAACGGTGCATGCAGTGCAATCTCATACATGTTTAATCGGAAGTCGGTCCCACTGTGTCCATTGGGACTTGCTCCCTTCATAAGTGTGTTCAGGATTGCGGGCTTCAGGATCCATCTTGATCAGGATTCCTGTTGCATTTCATTCATTTCTCCCTGCAGTAATCTTCAGATTTCCTATCAGTATGCAGACTTGCAGGCTTTTGTGTGCTCACTCACATCACGATAAATTTGTTGCAGTGTTATCAGGAAAGAGGGGAAATCTTGAAATGCGTGGTCCATCTGTCCACCTATTTTCTATTGGTCTATCTATTTATTTATTTTGTATTCCCCTCACTCACAGATCCCTGAAGGTGCCTCGCTAGCTATGAGTTTAACTGATAAGAAAGATACTACTTTAAGTAGAGGTAAGCTGCTACTTCTTTTCTAATGGATTATGCCTTTTGAGGGGAAGGGGTTCCTTCACAAGTTGCAGACTGAAGCCAGGATTAGAGTGCCTTTCATATTGCTACTTAGAGACCAAACTGCATGCAACTCTCTGTCACTTGTCCCCCCCGCCCCCGCTCAAATTGTTGGGATGTTTTGTGTTTTCTTTTACAAAATGGACCCATATGCTACCATGTTTCACATGTAGTTTGATTCCTCAGTTGTATTTAGTATGTTTTATCAAACTAGAGCTACCATCTTTTGAAAATAATAATTTCACCAGATATAAAAGCATTATAAAACATCAAACATTTAAAACTTCCCTCTACAGGGCTGCCTTCAGATGTCTTCTAAAAGTTGTATTGTTATTTATCTCCTTGACATCTGATGGGAGGGTGCTCCACATGCGAAGGTTTTTGCTATAAGGTTTACCAAGCAAAGCATTCTTGATACTAATTGTTCATTAGAAACATGTTTTGTTTTTTAAAATTATAATGGTGACAGGTGTGGGCCACCCACTCCAATTTTCACAGGGACTGCAGTACACTAGGATGATAAGTCTAGCCCCTCCCTCCCCAGCCACAATCCTGGCAGAATTACCCACACTACTGATGTGGGTAGACTGGTGATTGGGGGCGGCCGCCGAGACCACATAACACCGGTCTTGAAAGACCTACATTGGCTCCCAGTACGTTTCCGAGCACAATTCAAAGTGCTGGTGTTGATCTTTAAAGCCCTAAACAGCCTCGGCCCAGTATACCTGAAGGAGCATCTCCACCCCCATCGTTCTGCCCGGACGCTGAGGTCCAGCGCCAAGGGCCTTCTGGCGGTTCCCTCATTGCGAGAAGCAAAGCTACAGGGTACCAGCCAGAGGGCCTTCTCGGTAGTGGCACCTGCCCTGTGGAACGCCCTCCCATCAGATGTCAAAGTGATAAATAACTACCTGACATTCAGAAGACATCTTAAGGCAGCCCTGTTCAGGGAAGTTTTTAATCTGTGATATTTTAGTGTATTTTTGGTTTCTATGGAAGCCACCCAGAGTAGCTGGGGAAACCTAGCCAGATGGGCGGGGTACAAATAAATTATTATTATTATTATTATTATTATTATTATTATTATTATTATTATTATCATTATTATTATTAGCCATAGGATAAAAGCTCCAGTTGATGCCAACACTAATCGCTAGGCCAATCTAGTCCTCTTAGATTTTTGAGTGTTTGTTCATTTACTATCATTGCTCCAGCAAAACAGAAAGTTGAAGGCAGGGCTATGAGGTTTTGTACCTCATAACTCACAGGCATGGGGAAAACCCAATAGAAACATCACTCCTGTGCAGACTCCATTTGCATATCTGCTGTAATAATGTAATGATAGTATCTCATATGATCTCCCTTCCCAACATCTATTCACATTGTTGCAGGTGTGTTTTCTCCAGGGAGAGTAGAAGCTAAAGGAAGCAGTGCTTTTCCTTCTTTGACTCTGAGAGTAAAAGGAATTCACTACAGTAAAAACGGTTGGAAATGGACCATACAATTTTACCAATGTTGCCATTGCCAGATTTTTAAATCTGAAAGTTCACCAAACCTTCTGGACCCTTCCTCCCAGAAACAATTTTGGATTTCTGAACCCCATGTTCCATTTTAGAAGTCCATCCTAGTGCTGTTGCATCTGTGGCAGAATTCAACAGCATTTCCTCCCAATCCTCTCTATGAAAGCTCATGCCACAGTAAGCCCATTAGTCTCTAAGGAATAACAGTGCTCTTTGGGTATTTTCACATGGGAGGCTTACAGTGGTCCTTGCTTCAGTTGGATTTGTAATACAAATCCTGCACTGGTTACTCACATTACAAATTTACTCCACTTTCTGTTCTGCATTAAAGATATAAGAAAAGAAATTGGGGGGGGGAGGCACAAATTAAGCCTCACTTGTGAAGTTGTTCTTTGTTTTTTCCAGTTCAAGGTGAAAGCAATTTAATGATGCTATGAAAAATTTCTACAGCTTAAAAGTAATCAACCCATCATGATATTACTTTGTTATAACTGGGACTTAGCAAGATTCACATCCCTATCTCAATCACAGTGATTAAGCTACAGTAATTTATGTTGTTGAATAATACCATTCATCTGAAAGCCTTCAACATCCACCACAGAACTGAGTAGGATTGATGGCTAGACAAAGAGACAGAAAAGCAGAGCGGAGACACTTAGTGCCCTGTTCCCTGCAGTGCATGACATTCTCTGAATGGCAGCCAGCAACCGGAGAGAGAAAAATGGGTGTCCAAACAGCAGCAAGCAGTATTTTGGCAAAGCGGGCGGGGGTGGGGACGCACCGAGGCCTGGAGCTGTCCATAAATACTTTGGTCATCATCAGACTGGATGTTATGAGGTCATCCTCTTTACTGTTGCTAAATAGGCTTGTTTGTTGACCTTTGTCCTTGAATGGCTGTCATCTTCTACTGCAACGCATCAGCTGCCAATCTCCGCCCACTCTAGACACCGGGCAGAATGGCTTTTATCTGGGTAAGTGGCCGACCAGTAGGCAGATCAAGTTTTCAGCAGTCACAATGGCCACTTTCAGAGCGAAGCTGACAAATGAAACGATGATGAAAAGAATTGAAGGTCACCGAGGAAGAGGAAAACACTACTTATTCTGCGCTATTTTGCTTTTCACTGGAAAATGAGGTCTTATAAAAGAGGGAAAGAGTCTGGAGAGGAGAGGGAAGGAGTACCTACAGTGCAACCCCACACATACCTACTCAAAACTTCAGCCCTATTGAGTTCAGTGGGACTTAATTCACAGATAACGCTTAAAGATTGCAGCCTTCCGTTACAGCAGCCTCCTCTTGTAGCAAATACAGTGGTGCCAATTCACTGTAGAGATTTCCATTTGTCCAGGTCTAATTCTCTACCACTCTATTCAAGGAACTGGCATGTGTTCCGTGATGAGGGCAACAAAGGCCAAATAATACCAGGCATGGATGTAGCCTAGCAATTGGAGAGCAGGACTGGAAGCCAGTATCTTCTGTATTTCCTTCTCGGTTCAGCCACTGTGTCAAGTTCTCCAGTTATAAAGCATGGATTTTACTACCAGATACTCGTGTAAATGTCATCTGAGTCAGTTAATGTTTTGTTGGGTATGTTACTTAAGTTCTGAGCACAGTTAAGTATATCATGTGTTATTACCTCTGATTATCCTCAGCAGCAGAAACATTCCTTCTAAGGGGGAAAAAAACTTGCTGTGGAAAGTAACAAGCTAAGCCATTTTCTTTCATTTTCTCCAAAAAAGATTTCTTTTTTTTTCCTTTTTCAGTGAAAGATCTGGACACTGAAAAATACTTTCATTTGGTAAGTATCCTATTCCAAAATCGGTCTGGGATAATGACTCGCCCACTGTGGGTGGGCCAAAGATTTCTTAGTGGGTCGTTTCCCCCTCTTTCCTCCGTAAGGAAATGTCTGTTTGGGAATTGGACCCACACACACAAGGAAAGTGTGTGTGTGTGTGTGTGTGTGTGTGTGTGCGCGCGCAGATGACATGGTATGGGTAAATCACTGTTCACACACAAATCGCAACAGCTTTATGCAAACGTGTGGAAATAATTACTTAACCGGAATGGTTTGATAGGTGGGTGGGTGGCTGGTCTGGTCCAATGAAATTTGCCAAGTGTGTTTGTTATGAAACAAACCTCCACCTTTCCTTCCCCCTCCTCACATCAGTTTAGCAATTTACAATGAAAGGGCAGCAATGCTGCACATAGTTTATTGTCAAAGACAAATCTAGGAATGTTTTCCATATGTGCAGCATATGCCGACTGATGCATTTGTCAGCTGGCCAGCTTGTTGGCCCAGGATCAGACCCACCAAGGGGGGTGCGTTTGAGACCCTTGTGGTTCCTGCATTGTTTGTGTAATAAGATAATAATTGAACACACGTTATGTTTGGCAGAGAGAAGGGGAGAACTCGATTTTTCATCTTAATCTCAGTCATAATCTTGCATATATTTCTAATGTATTTTACATTTATGATGACTGCCAATTACCAGAAGGGGAAAGGGAACATTGTGTCTGGTGATGTTTCAGACAGCTGAATTCATTACAAACTGAATCTATGGCAAAATCATTCATTCATTAAGGTGGAGGGCGGTGGAAAGGAATCAAGCAGCACAGCTGGCAAACAGTACAATTGGTGTTTTCATATATATATATATATATATATCCAGTACTCATAATATGCATAATATGAATTGTCTGGTTTATAGCATGGGCTAACAGTCTTTTCTTCTTCTAACACACATGCTTTATTAGCAGCATTTATTTCAAAACATTCATTTTAACCATGTATAACCCTGTCTTTCTGCAATTGTTCAGGTCCTTCCCACAGATGACCTGAATGAGAGTAAGAAATCTCATCGACAGAGTCACAGAAAAAAAGTTCTCCCTGAAATCTACCTGACCAGATTGCTGTCCACAAAGGTAGGATACATTATGGCTGTGCTGAGTGTGAAGAATGGTGACTTGTCACTGGTATGAATCAGCACAAATTAAACTCTTGAAGAAGCATCCCATCTCTGGCTTTTGATGACCAATACCCAGAATAGCCAAATTCATTCATCAAAAATGGACAGAATGCTTATAGTGGGATTCTGGGCATGAGTATTCAAAAAATAAACAAATGGGAGGTTACTCCCAGCTAATATGCATAGGACTGCAGCCTTCGACAATGGAGCCTGCTTCTGAATAAGCAAGTTTAGGATTGTACAGCTAGTTTACCAACTCAGATCAGCAGGCCTTAAAGATCCTTTACTTAGAATGCTTTATTAATGGGGAAAGGATTTTGGTTCTTTCCTTGCAGGGCCCTCAAAGTGGAACCACACAGAATATGCCAGTGTGGCTTAGTTACTGGGACTGCATCTGTATTTTGTACCTCATAATATTATGTTTTATTGTAACTGCTTTGAGGGCCTGGGCAAAAAGGGAAATCCCAACAGCCAGTTGGTTTAGGTGAATGCACTTCAGGAGTGTGCCAGGGAGTGGCTTGAATTGGAGAAAATGGTGCTTAACCCTTCCTTGCTACTTTCCCTCTATAATTCACACTCACCCAGCCACCTTTCTATCATGGGTTTCAAGATACTAATTTGTGAAGTTTGTTCTTTTTTAAAAAAACAAAACCCCAAGAGTGGCTTATAAATTTTGAATAAAAAAAAAATTGTGATAATGAAAATCAGCAGTTGAGGGAAAGGAAGGGCTCACACCCCTCTCTGCTTCAAATCAGCTCCTTGAAAAGTATGTTTGTTGATTAGAAGTGAGGATTACATGGAATCATGGAATTGTTGGAAGGGACCATGATGGTCCTCCTGCAATGTATGTCATAGTAATGTGTGTAACACATAGTTAGGTCCTCCACATACTTACAAATGACTTAACATAAGGATATATGGATTGGGCAGGCAGGTTAGTAAAGAAAAAAGGTATGTGGATACTTGCAAGGCTGGACTAAAACATGAGAAAAAAGCTTAATTTGCTGTTTCTTACTAACTTACATTACTCACAGTGTAGTTCTCAAAATACCGGTGACACAAGTGGTGCTTTCAAGCACTCTCATGTCAGTAATTCTGCTTCTTGTATTGTTGCTTAAATGGGACCTGAACACTATGGGAAATATGATGGTAGTTCTTAAAGTCCGCAAGGATTTCACATGTTGGGATGTCAGATAAAGTGCTAAACCTCAACGGAGTCTGAGGCAGCCTAGGAGTGCCTGATGCAGCAGTGGAGAAGAACAGTCCAGTTTGCATTGAGAAACTCGACTTACAACATCAGACCATTGCTTTTAACAGACTTGGACACAGAGCTTGGCTTTAAGCCAGCCTGTAATTCCAGTGCTTTGTGATTCATAATTGGAGGAGAGATCATAAGAGTTGCCAGGGGTCTGTAGCTTTTCCCACTGTTTACCACACAGAACAATCACAGATGTGCTCTTGGATTCCAGCAACAGAGAAGGAGATTCTCCGTGCCAAGAGAGATTAAATGCAAACTAAAGCTAATTATATCACAGTGCACAGAATTAACCCATCCTCCATTCCAGGCTCTTATTTTTGCCTCATTCTTCAATCGTTCTATAGCAAGATTTCTTCAATTTAGTTTTAAAAAGAAATAGTCATATCTCATCAACATCTTTGCCACCACAGTTGCCGCTTTCTTAAACCAACTTGAATATTCTTCTTTTTTGAGGGCACACTACAAAAATTCCTGGATGACTTATTCAAAGCCATTCTGAGTTTCCGAGATGACAAACCTCCTCTGGCTATCAAGTATTTCTTTGATTTCCTGGAAGAGCAAGCAGAAAAGAGAGGGATCTCTGACCCAGACACATTGCACATTTGGAAAACAAACAGGTTGGGGAAAGAATTTTCAATCCTTTTGCCTTGAATGAACACATACTTCTAAAAAAAACCTTGTATTTCAAAATAACCATGGCTTATATTATTTATCACTAGAATTATTAATAAGAATATGCAGTGAGGGCTGGAATACTTAAGTGTCCAGACCCAGAAAGATTAAGGAGTTGAGGGGGAGAGGGCATGGAGTAAATCATACTAAGGGGGCAACAGACATTTTATGTGTGCAACATCTGAGGTGCAAGACAGGCTGATCAGAATAAATAAACAAAAGGGGAGAACTTCCTGTAATTGTAATTATAAGTATGCTTATGGTTGAGCACATCTCATTGATTTCCATTGTAGTTTCTCAGGAGACAGCATATACAGAAAAGGAAATGGTGGGAAATGGCAAGGGAACAGAAAATAGCTTCAGGTCTGCTCAGCAGTGGAACGTATATCCTCCTCAGAGAATATTAAAGAGATGCCTTTCAAGTTGTCGCAGGGGAAACAACCATTCCAGCTCAAAAATAAATCAAAATTGAGTGTCAGCAAGTTTTCATATAAATATAGGCAACCACAAATATTTGTGCAAATGCAGAGAGCTCTACAGATTCACTGTATTTGAGGACAACTGTAAACAGACTTGTCAAAGCTGAAGAACAGACTCTGTTGGTTTATAGGTAACATAACCCATTTGGCAGTGATCAATAGGGTTCTCTCCCACTCCCAATCAGTTATACAGTATCTCTCCTAAATAAGTAGGTACTCATAGCAAAGCTCTTCAGGGGCAGATACACCCATGTTTTTTGACAACCGTGTCAGCAGTTTGGGCTCAAAAGCCAAGAGATTAATGACCCATAGCACCCTATGCGCGTGAAGGGAGGAGTATTCACTGAAACTTGTGCTCCTCTCCATGCTACAGCAGTTTCATTCCACATCATTTTCTGAGCAGTAATGGAAATAACTGTCAGCAGATAAATAACCTGTGTTTTCATAAACACAGAAAAATTAGAATCCAGAAAGAAAGCATGACGGTCAGATGATATCATACATCAACCCAGAACCCTACTGCACTACTCAGATTCAGCAGTTTATATTTTAATACTCCCATAGACCTAAGTTGTTTCCATCACGCTGTAATGGAGAGATGAGAGAATGATAACCATTTTCATCTATTTTGCAGCCTACCTCTGAGGTTTTGGGTCAACATTCTGAAGAACCCCCAGTTTGTTTTTGACATCGACAAAACGGACCACATAGATGCCTGCCTTTCTGTAATAGCCCAGGCCTTTATCGATGCCTGCTCCATCTCTGACCTGCAATTGGGCAAGGTACATTACTGCCAATAAGGGCAACTTTTTCCTTTGCTTTCCCTCACAAATATTTCCCTTCTGTTTGTCTTGCAATGCAGCTAGTGTCGGCTTAGCCAAGAATACTAGGGGGATGAATCTGGCCATTGTGGGCAGCCAACAAAATGAGAATTATATGATGGCACTTTAAGCTTTCTTCCATTTCATTGTTATTAAATGTAGCTGTGTCAGATGTGTTATCAGTACAGCAGTGCTAATGGCACAAATCACTCATGATAAATTGTCCGGCTCATACCGCTCAAATGAATTGCCATCCAGACATTTTAAACACTTTTTGAGTGATCAGCTCCTGCAGCAGACAGGTCAGCTTTGTCACCGAAAGACCTGAGATCTGCTGTGGGGTAAAAAGTAGTGGAGCTGCATGGCCATTGGCAGCCTGGAATTTGAGACTGTTTCAGCAAGTACATGTAGGGGCACAAGCCTGCCATAGGTTCCTGCCAATGGGGCAACTCAAAAATAGACTGTAGCTTAGGAGAGTAAACATGGATCAACCCCTTTTCAGGCTTCTTGCTCGGCCTGGGATAAGAGAGCAGGTTTGGCAGCTACACAGTTTAGGAGTGTTCCTGGATAAACAGGTGGTTGTGTCCAGGAGTTCCTTTTGCTCATCTTTGGTTTGCTAACTATAGACTATTCTGTCTATCTGTCAGTCAGTCTCAGTGAGACTATATAGATATATAGATAATTTATTGCGGTCGGAGGCCAGCTTACACTGAGAGCCACTGTGGTGTAGTGGTTAAGAGCGGTAGTCTCGTAATCTGGGGAACCAGGTTCGCGTCTCTGCTCCTCCACATTCAGCTGCTGGGTGACCTTGGGCTAGTCACACTTCTCTGAAGTCTCTCAGCCTCACTCACCTCACAGAGTGTTTGTTGTGGGGGAGGAAGGGAAAGGAGAATGTTAGCCGCTTTGAGTCTCCTTAAAGGGAGACTCCTTCCCCAAACTCTTCTTCTTCTTCTTCTTCTTCTTCTTCTTCTTCTTCTTCTTCTTCTTCTTCTTCTTCTTATAAAACACACTTGGGGGTACAATCCCAGAAGGAAAACAAACATTTAAAACAATGTACAACAATAAATTTAAAATTTATACATGTGATAAGCGTATCTTGTAGAAGGGTGTTCTTTTCGCAGTTACACATGCATATGTCTCTTCAAGATTAAGCTACTATATTGCCCTTGAATAGTGTCCGGAAGCTTCCATTGGTGCAAAATGCAAAAGTGTTGCTCACAGGAGCCCAGTCTTTTGACCATAGAGCAATGATATCTTATTTGCTTCCTGGCCCAAGCTGAGGGTGCTGCCTTGTGTAGTATGGGACCAGAATATCTGAAAGATCACCTGAACCTATCAGCACAGTACAGTCATCTGAAGATGCCTTATCTTGCCACGTTGTAACACATGGAGGTAACAGGGACTTTTCCATGGCAACTCTTAGATTATGGTACCCGGAAATCCCAGCATTGTATGCCAGTTTGTGCACTGGAAGTGGCAGACCTTGTTTAAGTGTGATATTTCTGGTATTCCAAGGTCATCTCAGCATTTTGTAGTTTGAACAGGCAACACTAAAAGTGGGGTTTCAGGTTGAAGTGTTGGCTTAAAATTATTTCCACTCCGTTGAAATAAAAAGCATTCCAGTTTAATGTGGCAAATTGTCCTTTTTTTGTGCCAGATTCCTTACAGAGGTTGTGTCAAAAATGAACCTCTCTTTGTTAGGATGATTGATACTTTGTGCTAAAGACACTTTAACAGTCATGGCACCCTTTTGGAAATCTCCTGTTTGCCTCCTACCGGCCTAAATTCTTTCACAAAGATAAGTCAGTGGCAGGGAAAGGAAGATCCCCCAAGGTGAGAGACTGGGAGAAGAACGGGAAGCTCCCAGGTGAGAGCTGGGAGGGTCCACCACTCTGTGTGTGACAAGGGCTAAGAGCTACCTTTGAGACAGGACTCTGTATTTCCTTTTTGTTTTTATTTAGCTTAGTTTCCCTAATTGTATTATAATTTTTAAAAAAATAATAATAATCTTATGGGGGGGGGAAATAAGGCAGAAGCAGTAATTTGGAAATCAGTATATATCATACCAATGCTAAATCTCTTGGAAATAAGGGGTGGGGGAAACATATGTACTCCACTCTCTCCTTGTTTCTTGTCTAAGTAAGTAGATGTTATGTACCGTATTCTAATGGAGTCCAGGAAGCTTCCTAACCACAGGAAGCCTGATGCTGATTTATGGGACGCATCTCTGAGTTTTACAACCATTAATTATAACAAAGGCCTGTTTGGCATTGTTCCACATTTTAGCCAGAATAGAACCAAATGGGACCATTTTGTATATGTACTTCCTTTATATGCTCAGCAGTGGGCTTTGATCCTCTCATTTTTTTAATACATCATCATCTCTTTTTTGTTACTTACACTGTTTTGTCCTTGAGTAGTCGAGAGAGTGTCCCCATTTTCCTAGAGAGGCTGCCTGACCAATTGGCTCATGTTTTAAAAGGAGCTTAGTGTCCAGTTAAGCAGATTGATAGCTCGCAGAATCCAGGCTGGAATAGACTCAAAAGTCTCTAGGCTCTTTTAGAGATTCTTCCTATATATTCTTCTCAGGCCTTATGACTGTAATAATAAATGATCGTTCTGGTGGTGGTGGAATGGATTTAGACCACCATTTATTCATGAGAGATTCTTACATGGTTATGAAGGAAACCGTCAACAATAGGAACCATGCAGCAGAAAACCCCTCTTTGTGTATGTGCCATGTTTAGTTGCGGATATCTACAAAACAGGTTATAGTGCAAAAGTTTGAGGCTAAAGCATGGTAATGCAGTAATGATATACATATTCTGATTTAGCTCACTTGTCCTGTTCCAGGAGGAGAGAGTTGCAAGCTGTGCAGTCAGGACACAAAACTGTCTCATGGGAACTCATAAGGCCATATACTACTGGCACAGACTTTATCCTGCTAGAACTGGCTCATATAAATATATATTTTTAGGAGCAAGCTGCAGGAGCAAGATCAATCTCTAAAGCAGAAAGTGTGTGTGTGTGTGTGTGTGTGTGTGTGTGTGTGTGTTATATTGTCGTCTTTATGACTCTGCTGAGTTCGGTGTTGACATTTGAAACTTTCTAGCATAAATAAATTTTATTAGGGAATGTTGTAAATCACATACGTCTCAATACTGGCCCGTCTGCAGTGAATGCACAGCAGAGCTGCAGTGCAGAGAGGGCCCATGCGAACCACTGCAGCTGAGCATTCCCCTCTGCACACTGGGAACCACTTCACCCAGAGAGATTAACATGAGGTGACATTGTAATGAGATGTGTCGGTTGTGTATGTTTGGGTTTCTGAACATTTTTGCATCTGTTATGAAACATCTACAGTTTTTCCTTGTCAAACCCTAAGTCAGGACAGAAAATGGGTCAGCTGGGGTCAGACAGCAGATGGAAATGGTTTCAAAGAATACAACAGCATAAAAGGCGGCATTGTGGAGTAAAGTGGGGGAAATAAACCCCATGCATCAAAATACAGTGACATGTGTTTATAATACGTCATTATTTTACTGGACCCAGTTCTCCCCACCCCAATGATTTAAAAGCTGCTAACTTCAGTCAAGTACCTCACTAGACTTATCTAAAGGATCCTGACCCCTCATTTCATGGGGTCTTAAAATTCTTTTCTTTCTTTTTTTAATCCACAGTAAGTAGGGACACTGGTGGATTGAGCTAAGAAACAGAGTTGGAGACTGATGCGGCTGGTCAGTTTTTAATGTGAGCAGCTTCACTTGCATTTTTACAGATCTGACTAAGGCAGTGTAAATGCCCTTACTCCTCCTTGCAGTATTGGCAAATAGTGAGAGGCAAACCCAGTTTCTGTGTAATGTTGGCAATATGTTGATAACATAAGCTCTTTAGCCCTTCCACATGAAGCTTCTGGTGGGTCATCTAGAAGCCGGATAGCTTTGGCATTTGCTGTTGCAGGTACACACGTCAGCAAATGATCCTGGTTAATTATATGTATTACACACTGCAATATACATGCACAGTTACATTGTATTTACCAATACAGTGGTTTCAATGGGTTTTATCCAGTGAAGCCATCCCACTAGCACACTGGGACTTCCCCCGTGTCTCCCCAGTCACACACACACAATCTACTCTGGAGGATTGGAGGAACTTCCAAAACAGACTCGGGGAGGGCAGAGAGGGAGGCATGCAAGGAGAGGAAGTCTTGTTGTGCAGGTGAAAATCATTGAGGTAACAGGAGGACTTTGTTGGATACAACCCCATGCCTTGAATGTGATATTCCATGTCTCTGTTTTAAAGGGCAAGGTACATATAATTAAGTTTCTTCCTTAAGGTTGTATATTACGTTCTTAAACTGATGCCAATATTATGCCCACTAAGGATCAGATAGTATGGGAACTAATCATTGTCAATGAAATAACAACGGATTCTTCCTGTTTTTCTCTCTCTAGGACTCGCCTACAAATAAACTGCTGTACGCCAAGGAGATTCCAGAATATAGAAAAATAGTGCAGAGGTATTACAAACAGATCCATGACATGCCACCTCTCAGTGAACAGGAAATGAATGCACACTTGGCAGAGGAATCCAGGGTAAGAAATCAGCTCTGCCACTCAGAGCAATAGCTTATGACATCAGCATCCCATATTGTGGGAGCAAATGTTTTTAGTCATGTCCAATATATGGAACACTGACTTCAAATCTATATAAAGATATTTTTAAATTCTGTAGCCAAAAGATGCTAAGTGATATTATTTAGAGTAACATGGAGGATCAAACAAATCCATGCATGAGCCAAAGCAAGTATAAATCAAGGGATTGACCTTGGTTTCATTTTTTCCTCCTGCAACTCTGAAGTTATGTATGTCACATATTAATTAACTAACTTAGAAGAGAACCAGAGTTCAAATATGCTGATGTTAGCTTACAGCGCAATGAAATCCAAGTACCATTTTAGTGTAATTGATTTCCGTCAAACAGGATGGATATCATTTTGTGTGTGTTGATTAATAGTCTTCCCCTGTTTGTTTTATCCTTTATGAAGAAATATCGGAATGAGTTTAACACCAATGTTGCCATGACTGAAATTTACAAATATGCCAAGAGATACCGCAGTCAGGTAAGCATCTTTCTTCGCTGTTTCCCCTTTTAGTTGCCAATTCACACGACCTTGTGCTGTTGACCCAGGTTGAATGCAAACAGGCTCTGTTTGCATGGATGGCTGAAACAGTCATATGAAATTTCAACACGTCCCTTCTGCACTGAAGCTTTACTGCAAGTCCAGATCCTTGTTCTTCAGTGCATGGTATTATCAAGTCACTGACAACCAGCTATCATAAAGACTTTTCTTATTGTGTCATTGATGCAGACCCAAGGTGGAGAACCAGTTTGAGCCCAAGTGCTGAATTCATATTTGGCCAACCTTCTACAGCACACATTGCAATGGTGGGTGGGACAGGGGTAAATGCAACCTCTCAAAAGAAAAAGAAAAAGCACACAATCATCCATGCATACACAATTGTTCAGCATTTCCAGCCCTCTCCAGGCCATGGGATGGGAGTATCTAGAAAGATCTGTAAAGAGCGAGCAGAGGGGTTTTATCTCCCAATCTGAGCTCCTAAGCATGGCAGTGCTAAGATCAGAGATAAGAATATAAGGCAGCATTTATCTACCCACAGCTTCCAGTCAATGCCAGGGTGGATCATAGAATTGTAGAGTTGGAATGTATCCTGAGGGCCATCTAGTCCAATCCCCTGCAATGCAGGAATCACAACATGTGATGTGGCCTGTGGCTCCCCCCATTTGGTCCACAAGGCCATTTCTGCCAAGCCACACCCACCTCAGTACTGGGAAAGCTGGCCTTGTGGGGGAGCCACAGGCCAGAGGTCCCCCATCCCTGATCTAGATGCACAGTGAAGCCAGCCATATGACTGATTCACAAACTTAGTCCAGATACAGTAAGGCCATATCTCAGCATGCATTAATCAACTCTAAAAGGAGTTAATGACTTTTAATAATTCGTCTAGTGGATCGCAGCTCTAAAACAAAGAAGGCGCAGGAAGCAGACCTTGCTCAGGCTTCCATCTTCTGTGATTCTGTGCTGTGTCCTTGGGGTCCTAAGCATTAGGTGAAGGTGCTGAATTTATATTGCACAGCTGCTTCTTCTTGTTGTTGCTTCTTTTTCTAGCAGACCTGTGTACTGCTGGTTAAAAAACAACAACCAACCATTGTCAAGCACTTTGCTTCAAATGCCAGCTTTTTTCTGTCTTAAACATCCACAAATGGGTTTTTAAAGGACAATGGAGCTCCCACACACACAAAAATAAACCTAGTGTAATTAGAACACTTCTTAAATTAAAACCTTACTACCACCAGCTGAAATGTCCATCTAGCTGCAATTCCTGCACATCAGGATTTCATAGCAAAGGTTGAGATATGTGATCAAAACTTTATCCAAAATCGGGAGATGTTGTTTTTATTCAGTTGAAAGCACACAACTGTTCAGCTGTGTACCAGAGAGTTATAATTTTATAGCATTTGTATCTAAGCACACCTGCTGTTGCTATGTTATTTGAACACTGGCAAGGTTGGGCAGTGTGCAGGGTGACAATTTTGCCATCTTCCCACATTAAGAAGCCAAATGGGTAGAGAGCCCAAATCCCACTTGGGTTAATGTTTGGGAAGTAGTTTGGTAGGTCCCTGTCCTTTTTATGATATAGTATGATATGATATATGATATGATACATGATATACTGGCACAATTTTCTGAACTTTGTCATAAATTATATGAAGACATCAGAGACAACATTTAAAGATAAAACAAATTCATTCAGGATATTGTATAATCCAAAAAATGAGAAGCAACCCGTACAAACAGAATGTCAAGCACAATGATGACAGATGAGATTCATTGTGGATGTGAAACATATTGCACCTTGGAACAAGTAATTCTAATTATGTTTAGAAACAAACAGATCCTGGTGTTATTCTAACTGCTCAGGAGATAACCTTGCTTGTCACAATGTTAAATGACCATTAACACACCAACTCAGAGAAACAGCAAACCCAAAGTCGCAAGTCTAATGTATTAAAGAAAGTCACATTAGGGACATGTTTAGCATGTTTACTTATTCACAAAGACATGTTTACATATTCACAGACATGTTTAGCATGTTTACTTATTCACAAAGTTTAGTGGGTTTTGAGGGAATGATATCTCAAGAAGAGACTGTATTATGTGGATATTAAAAACAACAAGCCTATCTTACAAGTCAATTAGGGCCAAAGCAATTTAATATGCAGTGATTTAAAACATCAGTATTTCACACATACTGGGCAGAATGCAGGTAAGGAGTCTGCCAGCAGAAGCCCTGCACAAGGACTTCCACTTGTGCAGTGGCACTGTTCTTCCCTCCTCCATCCCATACACCCCAAAATTGGCTTGCAGGAGTCAGGAGAATCCCCAGAACAGCAGGCGGGGGGGGGGGGAGGAGGGGTTGTTTAGTCTCGCAAGCTGAAATGCTTGCCCTGACAAAAGACTTGCATTAGTGAGACGTTGAATTCCTCCCTTGCCTAAGAGAGGTCATGCAAATTAATAATGCAAAACAATTGTATTAAACAAGTAAAACATGGTGTAGCTTTTCTACAAAAAATAGTAATAAGCATAAAATGTTTGGCGGACAGGGGGCTGTTTTATTAAGTCACATAACTCACACACCTATGATTCAGTTACTAAATGCATTTACTTATCATTGGCAAGAATCTGTATATCACAATATGGGTGAAAGCTATGAGAACTACAGTACGAGGATGAAATTCAAATGCTATGGGTGAAATCCATTAGTCATTCTCAGAGTAGACCCAGTGAAAGGAATTTATTTTAGTGGGTCTCCTCCGAGTGTGACTATCATTGGCAATGCAATACATCCAGGATTTGTAGAATCACAGTTTTCCATTACTTCTAGGAAACTGTGGTTTATGCTCTAATACAGGCATTCAAACCAGGGTTACAAACCCTGGTTTGCAATCAAGTGGCAGTATGCTGTTCACAAAATAGCAAGACAAGAGGCTGAGCTTAAACTGAGAACAATAGCTCTGTTACACAACACCCTTCCATAAAGAGCAGAGTATTTAGGAATTAGGGTGGTAAATGATATGGAAGAGGGTAAAATGAGGGTGAATGGTGGAGAATCGAAATTATGGGAAATGTTGCTGTGGGAGAGGAAGGAATAGATGGACTTAAACAGATGTGTGATTTATGCTCTTGAACGACATGGAATTATTTGGCAGGGAAACCATTATTTGTTGGAAGTCCTGGAACACTTTCCGGAGGATAAGCCCCATTAAACTCAACGGCACTTACTCCTGAGTAGATATGCATGGGATTGCACTGGCGGAATGCAAGGATCTCAAAACCTGCAATCTCAAATCTTGTTGTTGTTTTTCTTTCTTTCAATCCTTCTTCCCACAGATAGTGAATGCGCTGGACTCCAACCCCACGACGAGGCGCACACAGCTGCAGCACAAATTTGAGCAAGTGATTGCACTCATGGAAGACAACATTTACGAATGCTGCAGCGAGGCATAGGTGGCAATCTGGACTTTGCTCCACGTCTAGAAGTGGCCTTCTCTACAGTGCACTGTCCTTTAGGGAACACCTTTTCAAAGTATCTGTGTGTGTCAATATGCAGCCTGTTGTATGTATGTGATGATAAAGAAACCAACTTGATGGTGCGTCTGTCTGGCCAGCCTCCTTGAACCATCAGGCGACGGGAGGGTTTGGCCACCAAACAGCTTGAAATCCCTTATGTGATCTGCACTGCACGGCACCCATAATTTATTTGATCTTTCAGACAGAGGCACAATACTTGCGCCGCCAAATGTAGTAGTTCTTTCTGAAGAGCTCCTACTCCTATTCAAAGTGGCCGTCTTTCCTTTTATTCATTTTCCCAGAGAGACTCTTGTAAACCAGAGCTCAGGGTATGGAAACAATGCTGAGGCGGTTTGGAGAAAAGCAGAGAGACTTCTCGGGAAACACTGAATGAAGGTTTCAAAAGGCCCTTGGAGCAACAAGGGGACTCCCCACCCCCTGCAAAACAGTGCCCCCTCTCCCTTCTGTGTACTTTAAATATCAGGGAACCCATTTACTGTACACAGCCTGCTGCATTAGATGTATTTTGTGCCTTTTATTTTTGTACTGTACATGGAAACATAACCACATCTTCATCCGAGGCTGAAAAGAGGTGGGGAACTCACAGGCTAGACAATGCAGTTGCTTCCTAAGTAGTCATGAGACATGTGAAAGCACTTTATCCCCCAAACGGAAGTGGCTGTTACCTTGCTGGAGGGATCATTATTGTGTAGCAGACAATGTTGAAAAAGAACAAATCAGTGCAGCTGTTCCCGCTTCCCAAAGCTTCCCAGATGTTTATGCACACTGAACTGCAGTCGACAAATTCCCCTCTAAATGCCCATCTGTCTCCAGGAATAATTTTTCCCTAGAAGGAGAAAAATACATATATATATATATATATATATATATATATATATATATACACACACACACACACACACACTTCGGGGGTCAAAGGGATGCACTTCCTTCTCTTTGTTCTGCCCCCTACAATTTTAGAGGGAATGTACAAAGCTGAACTCTTGGCTCACCATAAATCCACAATTGGCTTAACACAAGACCACTAGTAGCTTCACAAAAGCAAAAAAAAAAGGTGTCTGTTCCTGCTCCAACTTTATGCATAAGGTAACATCCTTTAATGCAGTATCCTATATTTGCCAGCATCATTAAAGTATCATTTGGTTTTAAACATAAAGCCCCTTAACTGTCTCCCATATGCCTTTACACTGACTACACTAGGAAGCATTATTTTTTCTCAAATGTGAGGAAGATACACAGTAGTCCTAGCTCTCTTGTCTCATTCTCTTTCTTTCTTTCTCTCTCTCTCTCTCTGAATTCCTCTTTAGTATAATAGGTAGCTGCCTGAAGGCAATGGCTGTTGCATACAACAAAATCCAGATTTACCGTGAGCACTGAAGCCAGCTGATGCTGCTGACAATGCCAAGGTCACAAACTGCCAAATAATGCTTTTAAAAAAAATTACACTACCTCATCCACGGCAAGGTCTAAAGGGGAGTTGCCACAGTTTATGAGGCTAAGATTTCATCACTTGGGTAGGAATTGAGCAGCTTATTTTCCCCGATTGCAATATTGTTATGGGTAGTTATCCTTTGTCAAGTATATCAGAAATGCATAGTGTAGTATATTATGTGGGGAACCGACATGTCATGATGGATTTTATATATTGGTATATTAAAAGTACAGATTTTATCCAGTGCAAAAATAAAGAGGAATATAAGACATGAAAAAAGACAGAATTGCAGAAGATTATGCTTACTGAGGAAATCTACATCTGTTTGCTGAGAATGTGGCTGCAGAAGAGAAACTTTAAGGATGTAGCTGGGCTACATTTAACCTAGAAAGAGATTTTTTTTCCCTTCAAAATTCTTTTCCCCCCCCCCCTTTTCTTTTTTGAACTGTGAAGAGCTGCCAGTTACACACATACAGAGAAGGCTGACTCAGGAATGTGAAAAGAGAGTCTGCTGGACCACCAGTTGTGGGGAGGAGGAGAGAGCTGAAGGAAAACAGAGACAGGATTAGAGATTTTTTTCTAGCCCAGTCAGTGCAGACAGCTGTAATTTTGGAAAGCATCAGCACAGTTTCAGCACTTAATTGGGTTTGCAGAAAGCCACTGTCTGGACAGGCCACCAGGCCAGAGGGACCGATCTCTGTATCCCCCTCACATATTACTATATCCTGAGTGTTTGTGTGTGTGTGTGTGTGCGTGTGTGTGTATGTATGTATGTATGTATGCTCCAAGTAATGTGCTTGGCAGCATACGTGTATCATGGCATATGCTTTATTATTTAATTCTTTGTCCAAATATTTGCTACAACCATTGAAATGAATTGTCTACAAACTAGAAGCTGAGGGTTGGAGTTGTTGCCCAGAAACCAACTCCATTGTAATATATTTTTAATTCTGTCATGTTCTTTGTGGGTGTGTTTTTCCCCTACCTGCTGTTTAATGGAAGTGGCAGAATCTTTGGTGGGAAATATCTTTGTAATAAAACAAGGTGATCAAATTAGTGTCGGAGTGTTTCCATTCATAAAACTTTGGGAGAGGAACGAAAGTCAACTGGAACATCATGTGTCCAGCTTCAGTATGAAACTTCACTCACCCCCTCGATGAAAGCAACTAAAAAGTATGTGGGAATATGTCCGTTTCTAAACTGGACTCTTAAGAAGAACCAACTCAGCTACCTGCTCCAGTCTTGAGGAAGAGGGCTTTGGCTTCTGGTAGTACAAGACTGAATTGGAAATCTCTTAAACTGTGGGCTATTGGTCTGGGTAACTGGACCAAAGCAGGATTATGCCGGTCTCTTGCCCTCCTCTTGCCTGCTTCCCTCAGTCCAGCAGAAGGGATCCTTAGAAGGCAGAGGTACCACAATCATGTGTAGAGGAATAGGCAAGCTCTGGGGCTCTCACCACCACTTGCCATGCCGTGTCTCCCTCTAGCTCCTTTGCAAAAACATGCCTAGAGGAACAGTCCTTGGTTTGATATCTCTACATCACTACATAGCAGATTCACTGATCAGTTCAGATTGCCTCTTGAGAGCCAGTGTGGTGTAGTGATTAAGAGCGGTAGTCTCGTAATCTGGGGAACCGGGTTCGCGTCTCCGCTCCTCCACATGCAGCTGCTGGGTGACCTTGGGCCAGTCACACTTCTTTGAAGTCTCTCAGCCCCACTCACCTCACAGAGTGTTTGTTATGGGGGAGGAAGGGAAAGGAGAATGTTAGCCGCTTTGAGACTCCTTAAAGGGAGTGAAAGGCGGGATATCAAGTCCAAACTCTTCTTCTTCTTCTTCTTCTTCTTCTTCTTCTTCTTCTTCTTCTTCTTCTTCTTCTTCTTCTTCTTCTTCTTCACTGTCTGCCACAAGCAGGCCCTGGGAGAATTCCTTGATAATTAAATCAAGGTGGTGTTTTTTCTAGCCATGGAAAGGGAAATGGGGGAAGGCACTTGGTAGATAGCCTTCTTTAGTGCCACTCTTAAAAGTAGAGAGCTCTTGGGTTTGAACTTGAGGGTTTTATACCCTGTAGGCTCTCAGGCCCACACTCCTTTAGCCTCCACAGCTCCCTTGCCTCTCCTTTCTTCTGTCCCTTGTAATCCACTCCCTATTCATTCTTCTGCCCTTTGTGAACCCTGAGCCTTGACTAGCCTTCCTAGTGCTTCAAGCTCAACATTTCACTTCTTGGCAACAGCCTGTTGCAGGTTGCCTGCCCCCACGCAGCTATCTGCCAGGGCCTCTTCTTGCTAACCTGTGCAGGTAAAGAATTTAACTGACCACTTCCTTGTCTGGCAACTTGATTTAATAGTGCACCAACCACTGCACCCAATGAATTATGGGTTGTATAATTGATAGATGTGAGAATTAACCATGGGCAATTTACCTACAGCTTACTCACCAAGGCAGAATTGGAGGAGAAAAATGACACTAGAAATCCCAAAGTTAGTGGTAGCATCTGGGAGAAAAACTCTTTAAGTGGTACAATATGATTTTGATGGACAAAGGGCCACAGGGTTTTGGATCTAAAATTAGCTACTGGACTGGTCCAAGGTGGCTCCTTCAAGTCAAACTGTATGGTACACAAAGCTACCAAAGAGATTTGGGTGCCTATTAAATAAATAATCCTCTCTACAAGCATCACTCACTGTCCCTGGCAGGAAAAATCATGACTAATAAATTTGCTGCACTTCCATGATATAAAAATGCCCAAGGAAGCCACTTCCTTGTACCTAATGGTAGGGCCAGCCGCGCTCAGAATAAAGTGAGAACTGCTTTTTTTTTTTAATATGGGAATTGCTGCTCTCACTTCAATCACTAGATTTATGGAACATCATTCATCACTACTTCTTGAGATATTGGGGATTGTTAACTGAGAGGTGCAGATACACAATGGTCCATAGAGACTCAGTGCATTGTGATGACAACTTTATGGTCATCATTATGCCTTCAAACATGGGATAGAAGAGAGGATATTGTCCAGTGAAATGGTTCATGTGGGAAAAGCTAAACCTGCTGAAATTCATTCCTTTGCACAAGTATTAAAGGTTTGGAGTTCTTTCCTCTCCTCTGCATCTGGTCATCCACAGATACATCAGCTTCCTTAGCAGACACGTCAGACAGATAAGCTTCCACCAATTTATTTTACACCAGAAATGATAATCTTGTTTGGGTGTCCAGCTGTGTAGAAATGATGGTGTGGAGAGGGAATGCACCAGCTGATCTTGATCCTGCCGTGGTGTTCAAGGGTCCATTTTGCGACAACAGGCTTCTGTATGCACCTTGGAGAGATGAAGGGTAGGAATAATTCACATGGCAGTCTCTGCTCAGGCTTTCACCCTCATGGAACTCTTGAGCATGTGAAGTAGAGTCAACAGCCATCATATTGATCTCCCCCTGCAAGCAGAGGAGACAGAGGCGATACAATTGCCATCTTCAATTATCTCAAGGGCTGTCACATGGAGGATGCTGCAAGCTTGTTTTCTCCTGCTCCTAAGGGTAGGACACAAACCAATTCAAGTGACAAGAAGGGAGATTCTGACTAAAATCAGGAAGAACTTTCTGACAGTGGAACAGACAGTGGAACAGACTCCCACGAGAGGTGGTGGTCTCTCATTCCTTGGAAGTTTTCAAGCAGAGGTTGGATGGCCATCTGCCAGGTATGATTTCGTTGAGATGCCTACATCGCAGGTGGGTAGACTAGATGACACTTGGAGGGCATTCCTTGGGGCGGGGTAGCATTTTACTGATTTTCCAAAAATAACAAACATAAAAACAACAATACAAAAACAAAATAAATTGACTTACCTCTAATCCAGGCATCCCCAATCTTCGACCCTCCAAATGTTTTGGACTACGATTCCCATCATCCCTAACCACTGGTCCTGTTAGCTAGGGATCATGGGAGTTGTAGGCCAAAACATCTGGAGGGCTGCAGGTTGGGGGTGCCTGCTCTAATCCCTTCCTTGGTTCTATTATGTATCAACATACTGCATGTCTATTGCTTTTAACCTAGTAATCTTAAAACCCTGCTAATGTAGCAACCTATGTACATTGCTTCTGTATACAGTATATGCAATAAACATCTTCCAGTCTTCCTTAAATTCATTGTCATCTCTTCCTCTTAATTTCATAGTCAATTCAGCATTTTCCATTAATTTAACTTGGCAATCTTCTTTAGATGGGACACCTTCTTCTTTCCAATGTTGTGCTAATAAGGTCTGTGCAGCTGTTGTTGCAATACATAAACAAGTTCTTTTGTGAATTTGATAGGTCCACTCCTATAATACCTAATAAGAAAGCTTCTGGTTTTTTGACAAAGGTTGTTTTAAACATCTTCATTTCATTATAAATCATTTCCCAATATTTATTTATAATTTTAAAGTCCCACCACATGTGGAAAAATGTCCCCTCTGTTACTTTACATTTCCAACACTTGCTTTCCTTAGTTTTATACATTTTTGCTAATTGAACTGGAGTTCATTTTCATATATTTTTCTTTAATCGCCACACATGCTGTAAATTTTATATCATTCTTCCATAGTTTTCCCCATTCTGCCAGCTGAATATTATGTCCCACATCTTATGCCCATTTAATCACAACTGATTTGACCCCTTCATCTTTCGTTTCCCATTCCAGCAATAGACTGTACATTTTAGATATTCATTTCGCATAATTTTCTATTATTTCTCTCTGAAAGGTTGAAATTTCACACGCAAATCCTATCTTTTTTATCATTCTTAAATATTTCATTTAACTGAAAATATTGTAGCCAATCTGTTACGTTCTCTTGGAAGGCATTCCAACTCTACGATTCCATGATTTCTCCCATGCTGAACACTCCTGAACTATTGCAACGAAAAAGTAGGAACAGAAGGACATCCAGCAAAGTAGGTCTGCGTTGCTTCACCTATGTATATGTCAATACTTTGATGCTATAAAGCACAAACAGCTGGCTAAAATACTGAAGAGGTCACATAGATCATCTCCGGTTGCTGTTATTACAATCTGATTGCCTAAAGAGAATACAATCCTCAGTCCAATTAAACCCACATCAACCAAGATACTGAGCCAGCTTGCAGACAAGGAAAACAATTTCACTCAACTCTCGCTTGAACCCTAGCTGGGGCAAACCACAATCAGTCTGTAAAGATGGCAGTTATATGTGGATACTGACAGCCATTGCCTTTCAGAAATCCCAGCAGGTGGAAGGTCTCCATCACCCCCCTTTCCACATTTTAACATCTCTCCAAAGGGGCACTGATCTTTGACTAGGGAAGCATGGGTTGAAAACCCTTCTCTTTCCTGATACTGATTGAATAGCTTTAAGTTACGCGCAGCTAATGATTTCATTATTGTAACCTGTTGGGTTTTTTTATTGCACTCTTCCTGTAAGGTGCTCAAGTCAAGGCACTGATTGTTATTTTCACAACAATCCTGTGAGGTAGGTTAGACACAGCAAACCGCCCAAGGTTACTCAGCATGCTTTGTGGCTGAGTGGCAATTCTAACCCAGGTTTCATGAGTTATGGGTCAAAATGTTTGTATACACGGTTAAATGTGACATGTATTTCTTTTTAACAATTGCTGATGAATGCTGAGTTTATCTTTTTTCTCTCTTTTTTTAAAGCAAATAGCAGGTGCAAGGAGTGGCACTAGGATCAGAACGCCAGCAGGCAGAGAGAGGGAGCTTGACCATTTCCCAGTCTGCTTCCACCCCCACGAAACTCCAATTTATATGGGTGCCAATGGAAACTTCCATACCACAGAACTATTGCAGGGCTAAACTCACTCTCTTTGCCCACCACAGAACTGTGACTGCAGTTTACTGTCAAAGATACAGATAGCATATCATATTCAATCACAAATGTTGAAAAGAAGATGCAGCATTCTATTCTTGTAATGACATGCCCCAGTTTGGTCCTAACTCCCGGTCCTAAACTCCCAGCCCTGTAGGCACAACTCCACACTGACTCTGCCAGTTGCATGCTTATTGCAAGTGATTGTAGTTCAATTCATCATTGCATTAAATGGGGGGCTACCTGTAAAGCTTATGCCAGATCTATTCCTTGAGGTAGACCAGGGTTACACAATACTCCAGGCTAAGTACATTTAAGGGCTTATCCACACTTATGACTCCTCCAAATTGACCGATTGAGCTTTAAGAGCGGGTTTTCACTGGGAAAGCTCCAGGGCAAAAAAGAAAAAGAAAGCTCCGATAAGGAGCTTTTAAATGTGGACTTGTGCCTGGAAAGACACAAGGGCAGATCTACTATGAAACTAATGAAGTTTAAGTTTCAGGGCTCCTAATCCCACTAGGGCCCCATAAGCGACTTTAGTCCACCTCGCATTAAAAAAAACAAAAAACTTTTTTATAGTGCATCTCACATTTTCCTACTTTTCATGCACCACATAGAATAGATGGAAGTGACCACAAAGTCTCATGCTCTACCAAGTAAGCTATAACTCGAAAACTATAAGGCATGGGGATTTTTTTATTCACCCCAGTGTTTGTGACATGTGAGATAACCCAGTACAGCAATTTTAATCAAAATATATGATGTAGTTGCTGATTTTTAAAAATGTGATCTGTCGTGGAACAAATCCACTGAAGAAGGCAACTGTGGTTACCCAGACCTCACTGCTGATTGCAAAGCCCCCCCCCCCAAAAAGTGTAGGTCTGCCACTCAGCAGAGCAAAGCGTAAGTGTAGATAAGCTGTGTCTGTAACCAAGGAAGAAACTCTTAAAACCTGTCCATCTAATAAGCATATCCTGAGACCAGGTTCTTATTTCTAAGAGTCCCAGGCCTCTGAACACAGCACTAACACTTAGGGTTTTTGTGAAGACCAATGTCTCAGTTACTTTCAGAGCGGTAGCTGTGCTGCTCTGTGGCAGCAAAAACAAGGAAAGTTTTTGAAGCACCTCATGCCATCATAAATCGGTTAGTTTAAAGCTTTCACAGATTACAGTCCACTTCAGATGCATGAAATGAGATGTCGTCTGACGAAGCAGACTTCAGTCCACCAAAGCTTTTGCCATCATAAATTTGTTAGCCGTTGAGGTGCTAAAAACACATTAATTACTGAAAATATATGGACTGCCAACCACCCAGAGCAGCTTCACGGGTCAACATGGAGCAGACACAAGTGATAGTGGAGAAGTATGTTGCTCTCATCACTACCAAGTAGGCTCAAAAATGAGCAATGAGCTTCCGCTTACTTGGTTTTCTGTCCCCCTTTTTCCTCTGCGGTTCTTAGTGATGGGGGATTTGCACCGTTAAGGCTTGTTCATGTATGGGTTCATGTGTACCCCTGGGCTTCTCTGTTGTTGTTGTTTAGTCGTTTAGTCGTGTCTGACTCTTCGTGACCCCATGGACCAGAGAACGCCAGGCACCTCTGTCCTCCACTGCCTTCCGCAGTTTGGTCAAACTCATGCTGGTAACCTCGAAAACACTATCCAACCATCTCATCCTCTGCCGTCCCCTTCTCCTTGTGCCCTCCATCTTTCCCAACATCAGGGTCTTCTCCAGGGAGTCTTCTCTTCTCATGAGGTGGCCAAAGTATTGGAGCCTTAGCTTCACAATCTGTCCTTCCAGTGAGCACTCAGGGTTGATTTCCTTCAGTATGGAGAGGTTTGATCTTCTTGCAGTCCATGGGACTCTCAAGAGTCTCCTCCAGCACCATAATTCAAAAGCATCAATTCTTCGGCGATCAGCCTTCTTTATGGTCCAGCTCTCACTTCCATACATCACTACTGGGAAAACCATAGCTTTAACTATACGAACCTTTGTTGGCAAGGTGATGTCTCTACTTCTCAAGATGCTGTCTAGGCCTGTCATTGCCCTTCTCCCAAGAAGCAGGCGTCTTTTAATTTCGTGGCTGCTGTCACCATCTGCAGTGATCATTGAGCCCAAGAAAGTAAAATCTCTCACTACCTCCATTTCTTCCCCTTCTATTTGCCAGGAGGTGATGGGACCAGTGGCCATGATCTTCGGTTTTTTGATGTTGAGCTTCAGACCATATTTTGCGCTCTCCTCTTTCACCCTCATTAAAAGGTTCTTTAATTCCTCCTCAGTTTCTGCCATCAAGGTTGTGTCATCTGCATATCTGAGGTTGTTGATATTTCTTCCGGCAATCTTAATTCCGGGTAGGGATTCATCCAGCCCAGCCTTTCGCATGATGAATTCTGCATATAAGTTAAATAAGCAGGGAGACAAAATACAGCCTTGTCGTATTCCTTTCCCAATTTTGAACCAATCAGTTGTTCCATATCCAGTTCTAACTGTAGCTTCTTGTCCCACATAGAGATTTCTCAGGAGACAGATGAGGTGATCTGGCACTCCCATTTCTTTAAGAACTTGCCATAGTTTGCCGTGGTCGACACAGTCAAAGGCTCTTGCATAGTCAATGAAGCAGAAGTAGATGTCTTTCTGGAACTCTCTAGCTTTCTCCATAATCCAGCGCATGTTTGCAATTTGGTCTCTGGTTCCTCTGCCTCTTCTAAATCCAGCTTGCACTTCTGGGAGTTCTCGGTCCACATACTGCTTGAGCCTTCCTTGTAGAATTTTAAGCATAACCTTACTAGCGTGTGAGATGAGTGCAATTGTGCGGTAGTTGGAGCATTCTTTGGCACTGCCCTTCTTGGGGATTGGGATGTAGACTGATCTTCTCCAATCTTCTGGCCACTGCTGAGTTTTCCAAACTTGCTGGCATATTGAGTGTAGCACCTTAACTGCATCATCTTTTAAAATTTTAAATAGTTCAGCTGGAATACCATCACTTCCACTGGCCTTGTTATTTGCAGTGCTTTCTAAGGCCCATTTGACTTCACTTTCCAGGATGTCTGGCTCAAGGTCAGCAACCACACTACCTGGGGTATACGAGACATCCGTTTCTTTCTGGTATAATTCCTCTGTGTATTCTTGCCACCTCTTCTTGATGTCTTCTGCTTCTGTTAGGTCCTTTCCACTTTTGTCCTTTATTATGGAAATCTTTGTACAAAATGTTCCTTTCATATCTCCAATTTTCTTGAACAGATCTCTGGTTCTTCCCATTCTATTGCTTTCCTCTATTTCTTTGCATTGCTCGTTTAAGAAGGCCTTCTTGTCTCTCCTTGCTATTTTTTTTGGAAATCTGCATTCAATTTCCTGTATCTTTCACCATCTCCCTCGCATTTTGCTTGCCTTCTCTCCTCCGCTATTTGTAAGGCCTCATTGGAGAGCCACTTTGCTTTCTTGCATTTCCTTTTCATTGGGATGGTTTTCGTTGCTGCCTCCTGTATAATCTTACGAGCCTCCATCCATAGTTCTTCAGGCACTCTGTCCACCAAATCTAAATCCTTAAACCTGTTCCTCACTTCCACTGTGTATTCATAAGGGATTTGACTTAGATTGTATCTTACCAGCCCAGTGGTTTTTCCTACTTTCTTCAGTTTAAGCTTGAATTTTGCTATAAGAAGCTGATGATCTGAGCCACAGTCAGCTCCAGGTCTTGTTTTTGCTGACTGTATAGAGCTTCTCCATCTTTGGCTGCAGAGAATATAATCAATCTGATTTCGATGCTGCCCATCTGGTGATGTCCATGTGTAGAGTCGTCTCTTGTGTTGTTGGAAAAGCGTGTTTGTGATGACCAGCTTGTTCTCTTGACAGAACTCTATTAGCCTTTGCCCTGCTTCGTTTTGATCTCCAAGGCCAAACTTGCCAGTTGTTCCTTTTATCTCTTGACTCCCTACTTTAGCATTCCAATCCCCTATAATGAGAAGAACATCCTTCTTTGGTGTCACTTCTATAAGGTCTTGTAAGTCTTCATAGAATTGGTCAATTTCAGTTTCTTCAGCACAAGTAGTTGGTGCATAAACTTGGATTACTGTGATGTTAAAAGGTCTGCCTTGGATTCGTATCGAGATCATTCTATCATTTTTGAGATTGCATCCCAGTACAGCTTTCGCCACTCTTTTGTTGACTATGAGGGCCACTCCATTTCTTTTACGGGTTTCTTGCCCACAGTAGTAGATATGATGGTCATCCGAACTGAATTCACCCATTCCCGTCCATTTTAGTTCACTGATGCCCAGGATGTCAATATTTATTCTTGCCATCTCATTTTTGACCACCTCCAACTTACCCAGGTTCATGGTTCTTACATTCCAGGTTCCTATGCAATATTTTTCTTTACAGCATTGGACTTTCCTTTCACTTCCAGGCATATCCGCAACTGAGCGTCCTTTCGGCTTTGGCCCAGCCGCTTCATCAGCTCTGGATCTACTTGTACTTGCCCTCCGCTCTTCCCCAGTAGCATGTTGGACGCCTTCCGACCTGAGGGGCTCATCTTCCAGCGTCATATCTTTTATATGCCTGTTGTCTTTGTCCATGGAGTTTTCTTGGCAGGGATACTGAAGTGGCTTGCCGGTTCCTCCTCCAGGTGGATCACGTTTGGTCAAAACTCTCCACTATGACCTGTCCATCTTGGGTGGCCCTGCACGGCATAGCTCATAGCTTCTCTGAGTTATTCAAGCCCCTTCACCACGGCAAGGCAGTGATCCATGAAGGCTTCTCTACAGTGAATTAATGTTGGCTGAATATTTAAAACCACACTGTTAAAAAGGATGTTCTGTATGCGGCTTTAGATCGTGCATGTGTGAACCAGCCGTGGATATTTTTCCACCTGCAGCAAAACTGCCAATCGCACAGACTGGAAACAGAGAAGAGGCAGGGAGAGAGAAGCTGAAATTCTGCCTTTCTCAACAAGTTAAGTATATTGCTTTGACCTACTCAACTGTATATCATTCCTATTAACTATCTAGAAGCTCAAGCTGTAATGTCTGTAAAGTCACACAGACTACTGGGGTAAGCAGACACCGTCCTCCACTGCTAAAAGATGTGAACACGGCTGCCCTTGTAGAACAACCCTTGATTGAGTTTTGTTAATTAGTCCCATGTCATTCTTTCCTTAGGACTGGAAGATTGCCACATACTTTCAGCTTAGCTCCATTTCACCCAAACGGCATTTATCATTGTTCTAATTAACAAGGGCAAAGGAAAAAATGAATGCATCACAGCCGGGGCCACACTCAGGTTTCAATGAAGCCTTTAGCAGGAGCAAAGACAATGCAGGACAAAAATAAAATACTTCATTTTGCAAGGTAGGGTGCCAAGTCCACAGAATGACCTTGGACTTTTGTGTAGCTTTCCACAAGGACTTTTCACCTTAGCTTACCCAAAGCAGGGGGAGGGGGGGGGCTTTCAACTCTCTAGGCAGTCAACCAACCTGGCAGGGTGAAACCTAGAGATGAGAAACTTGAGTTCAACTTTACTTCTACAGTGGTACCTCGGGTTAAGAACTTAATTCATTCAGGAGGTCCGTCCTTAACCTGAAATTGTTCTTAACCTGAACTTTAGCTAATGGGGCCTCCCACTGCAGCCACATGATTTCTGTTCTCATCCTGAAGCAAAGTTATTAACCCAAGGTACTATTTCTGGGTTAGCGGAGTCTGTAACCTGAAGCGTATGTAACCTGAGGTACCACTTTAGAATGAAATTGTGTAGGGCTGGGCACCCTCTCTGTTAAGTTGTGGGTGAACATATCAGACAACACAGCGATTCTTCAAACAGCTCTTGTTTATTCACAGGCCAGAACTGAACTGAAGGGTTCAGCCAGCCTGCTTATATAGAGCTTCACTACAACGCAACTGTAACACTTTCTGTAACTATCCAATCACTGAACGTCACTTTCAATCCCTTATTTGCATATGTGGACCTGAGTGAAAACTAGCTACAGTATCCCCCTGCTGGCCCAGGGTGAGAACTTCAGTACATAACACTCTCATCTCTTGCTTATGAGGTTATGGCGATGCTTCTTGTATAGGAACCAAAGGCACCAGCTTGCAAGGGCAATTGGGAGGCTAATGTTGCACAGGCAACATCAGGAGGTTGGGAGGAGCTGAATGCAGAAACAGTGTGGCTTCAATGGCTGGCAGCTCTTCCTCCGCCTCCTTATGGCTCCACCACTGGCAGGGAGCTGCTTCGACCCTTCTCCCCCTCTGCATCAGGAGGAGGAGCCGCCCTCCCGATTCTTCAGGATGTGGGGGTTGGCCCCCTCCCCCCAAATGGCATGGCCTCCCTGAGTTGGCACCCCTCATAGGAACACCTTTTATAGATATAACACCCTCCTAACAGTACAGGAGATTCTCACTCCCTCTTGCTCACTAGCATGAGGGCAGCTCCAAGGATTTGGGCACACGTGATTTTCACGTATATGTGGAACTCTTGGAACCGAACCCCAACATAAGATGTGATTGTACTGCCCTCAGAATGGTTGTGAAGTCACAGCAAAATTAAACATGGTGGAGTCAGAGCAAGCTGACCTTGTTCAACTTACTTTTGTTGTGGCAAATGAACCTCGTGAATATTTGACTACGTGAAAAAGGGGGAAGCTTGTAACTTGCTTCTTGCTGGCCAGGGTAATTGTCTTTGTTCCACTGGCCAGCTTTCTCCAGGATCCCCTTCTTCTTGTCTGCCCTGGCATTTTTCCCCTTCAGTGAGCTGCTTCCTTCAGTTTCGCAGGCACGCTGGCCTGCCGGCATCCAAGAGTTTGGTCAACATCGTCGCAACAGCATGTGCTTGTATGCAAGCTTGCGCCTACGAAACTGGGTTCTAGCACTTTTAACACACTGCAGATTCTCACCAGAGGAATGTAAGCTCTCGTGCTGTCATAATACAAGTCATTGCGGAAACATCGGATCCAGCACTTTCTGCTTCAATTTGCAGCTTTGGGAAAAGTTTAATACAGTACTTCAGACCTCCATGGCAGGAAGCTGGGTCCCTTCCAGCATTCCCCACACTGTCAAGTTTCGACACTGTTGAGAAGTAGCTCCTAATCACAACTAAGGCGCTTGCAGCACTGAGCAAGGCAAACAGATGGGAGTCCTTCATTTGGCATCCAAGACTTAACGTTGCTGGATTTTGCCTTAGGTTTTTTGCTCACAGCTTTTGGTTTCTCCTCCTTAGCATCTGTTGAAAAGATTGGGGATGGGGAGCAGGGAAAGAGGAGAGAGGAGAGAAACACAGATGAGTCATTTTCTTTTGTTTACAAGAGAATCAGTGCCATATTAGGCTATTTAATCTCCCTCCCACCCCTCTATCAGCCAGTAGGCCTAATTTGTCAATCAAAGCCATAACACACTTGTCAGAGCCACCCGAGGTCCCAGCTCACAAGAGACCAAAATCCAGTCCAAGTTATATACAAAAGGTTTTATTGAAGAACATTGTTGTCGTTACATCCAAGCTCTGTGGCTCAGCATCTGTTACCCTTAGATGTTAGAAGTCCCCTCTGAGTCAGTCCCGCCCCTGCACCAGCTTAAGAGGCTTGTACTGCTCCACCTTTTCCTCTCTTTCCTTTTCCGCAGGGTCTTCCTGCCCCCCTGTGCTCCCTCCCTCCGGGACTCCCCCGAGGCTGAGTCTTCTGCCGCCTGCTCCCCCCTCCTTCGTGCTTTGGGACCAGGCTCCTCCTCAGGGCTCTCCTCATTTCCGCGCGCCTCCACATTTGAACTTGGCGCGCGTACGTTGCCTCTGACCTTCCTTTCGACCGTTACGCTACTCTCGGTACTACACTCCTCCCCTTCCGGCAGGACGTTCTGCTCCGAACTCCTTCCCCTCTCTGCTCCCTGTTCTGCTCTTTCTGACACACTGGCAACTCCACCCCCTTCACTCCGTTCCGACGGAGAGGCCGGTCCCGATCTCCAACCCCCACTGGGGATTCCCTCTTCGTTCCCCTGCTTCTGACTGCTTCCCTCTCTACTGCCCCTTGGCCTGACCAGGGGGGCTCCCTTTTGGGAATCCTCGGATTCACTTGACGGACTCACTGACAACCTCGGGTCATCGTCGTCCTCTTCCTCGTCGCCCTGGGACCCCTCCCCCTCGCTCTCTGTCCCTGAAACCCTGACAACACTGATGCAGAGCTAGACTTGCCTCCAGTAGTTTAGATGGGCAGTCTTTCGTGCAAAATCAAGGAGGTTAATGGGCCATCGGAGCTTGGGAACTTAACACAGTCAAGTATCGGTGTCTGAATAATTTAGAACTGGAGCCTGATGAGACCAATTCAATAAGCCTATCATAACCCAGTGGGGTAACACTCCCCCCCCACGAAAGAGCAAATTCAGTGTCTGGGAGTACATCAGTCAGAACTTAAGCTGCCTGGTTGAGAGAGTGGCCAAGAACATGTTTTATTGGCTGCCACTGATTTCACAACTATGCCTGTTCTAGGAAAAAAGAGATTTGGTAATTGTTGTGCACTAGAACCCCCTGAAATGTGTCAGATGTGGGGCTTGAAAGTTGTTTGAAAGCTGCAGTTTGCCCAGATTTCGGGAATTAGCTAAGGGGAACACAAAACACCAATCTTAATGTGAGTGGCACTAGTTATGGGTTTGTTTCAAGGCTAAACCCAAAATTAATAATAATAATAATAATAATAAATACCCCACCCATCTGGCTGGGTTTCCCCAGCCACTCTGGGCGGCTCCCAACAGAACAACAACAACAACAACAACAACTTCCCTAAAAAGCCCTTTATGGTTTGATTCTGGGATATCTGTGTGAGCATATATCCCTTATATCCCATATTTCCCCATATATCCCTTCCCACTCATTAAGATCCAGCACAGATAATGTTCAAATAGTTCCATCTTCTATCAGGTTGGTGGCCATCATAAAGAGGGCTTTCTCAGCCGTGTCTAGGACTGGTTGATGGGCACTAGGGTCTTACACACACTTACCTTTCCTTTGCTCTTTCCAGGAACAGTCCGTGATTTAATGCTCTGGGTCTGAGCAACCCCTCCCGCCCCCACAAGCTTTCCCCATGAAAACCTGCTCTTTAAGGCTGAATTGGAGCAAACCGCAATCAACAGAAAATTCTGGTTGCCTTTTGTTGTGCTTCAGCTTTAAAGAGCGGATTTTCGCAGAGGTAACTCCAGAGCAACAACAAAGTGGGGCTTTCATACCCAGAGCTTTAAAGCACAGACTTATGCCTGGGAAAAGTGGGGCAAAGGGTAAGTGTAGATAAGCCCTAGAATGAGAAAAGATGAATTCAGTCCAAGAAAAGCAGCCCAGAACATCCCCCTGCTTGGGAAGAGGGAGCAAAATGGTGGGTTTAACAGCTGCATGAATCCCTTTAATATTATGTTGATCCTACCACCATTCTCTGAAGTCAGAGAAAGCCAAAATCATTTGCCCTTGTTTTGCTACATGGCTAGCAATTTGGTGGCACTGAAGAGCAGCTGCTCTCTGCAATACAGAAATCATAGGCAAGTTGGGGAGGCTAGTGCTCAAAACACAGTGACAGATTTTGGGATAAAGGAAGCAGAAATGCATAGGATTGTTTCTATTCTGCAGTTGATGCCCGGTACATAAGGCAACACCCTGAGAATATTAGTCTTTTAGTAACAGAAAATAAATAGAAGTCAAGACCTTAGGACTCTATAAATGAAACATCAGAAACAGAGACTGTAAGGCAGAGCAGCATTTCTGATATGTAAGGCAGGTCTGAATTTTCCTGTCCAGCTCTTTGTCCATGCATAGGACAAGTAAAGGCATAAAAAGGCCAGGTAAAGAATTCAATTTGAATCCAGCTGAAACCAAATTACTTTTTTCATTGGTTCAGGCTCCATCTCCAGCACTTTGTCACATTGAGTGCCTGCGTATTCAAGGCAGCCTTGGCAGGATGGACCTTGTAGCTCCTTAGAATGCCAAGAAGAGGTTTTGGTGCCTCGCCCAATCTACAAACCTAGCAAAGCATCATATTCAGTCATTTTCACTAGTCTTTGCCAAGGCTATTATTCACACAAGATCAATACTCCAGGGACAAGCAGGGTTCTCTGGCGGATGTCTTTTGCCTTGAACTACTGCGCAACTGGCAAAGCAGTTCCCATCCCTGCAACTTCATCCTGGGAAAAGACTTGTTGACTTCTACAGAGCCACAGCAGCTCTGCCAAAACAACAACAAAACAACAACAGCACTAACCGGACCAGTTTCTTAAAACTTTTTACTGGCCTAGCCCAGCTTCCATGGCAGTAACTCAGGCCAGTGCCTTCTCGCCTACCTTAATAGAATTAGCCTTTCTTATCATAAAACAAAATTGCACAAACAGACCTTTGCTTTCAGAGCAAGTTTGCTTTCTTCCCTTCCTCTTTCCTCACTTTCCTCTTAATGCTTCTGATTAGCATCTTAATTGAGAGGGCTGCAGTGGCAGCTGCTAATTATTCTCCTTCAAGTCAGTGTGCCAGCGTGATTACGAACAGGTGGCAGTGGGGCTGAATTTAGTTTGCCAGCACTTGCAAACAGGAGTGTGGGTGAGGAAGGAGGGAAAGGATAATTAGAGATCTCAACAATAAAAGAGAATTCTTCAGGGGCTTGTTCTAGCCACCACCTTTAAACCGGAACAAACTGTACCAGGAATTACCTTGCAGGGCTGCCGCTGCTGCTGCCGCCACCACCACCCCTCTTCTGAAAACATCTCCACACAACCATATGAAGAATGGGGCGGGGGCTTTTATCTGTGCTGGACAAAGTTTCACCTGCTAGATTTCTGTGTGGTGGTTGTAGTTAAAGTCACCAGAAGCTTTTTCTTTTTCTCCAACTGATAGGTGTGTGGCAGGTGCGTGTTTTCCTGTCATGGTGCTTCAGTGTCAGGAAAAGTGGCACATGATGAAATAGAACAAGTCACTAGCCTACCTCAAGCCTTCTCCAACTTAGTACGCTCCAGATATTATTGGACTCCAGCTCTCACCAGCCCCAGACAGCATGGCCAATGGTCAGGAATGATGGGAGTTATACTCCAAAACAAAGGAGCAATCAAGCCTGGTAAATGCTTGCCTGGCTGCGGGGAAGGAGGCATGAGGGCTCTCACAGAGTCCTAGAGGCCGCCTCTAAGTTCCTTCATGAAGCCAGACAAGCCCTTACCAAGGTTTGTGAAGGAGCCTCACAGCTCTTCCCTAAAGCCCGCTTAAGCCAGTGCTGTGGAGGCAATACAAGAGGGAATGAGCAGCTGCCTTTACATCGATGTGTCTCTTCCTTTCCAGACACTCCCAGTCCACTCTGCCTCGCTCTGGGTTTTCACCCCAAGTGTCAGAATTCCACAGCCAGTGAGCACGCTCAGTCCTCATGGGGCTGCTTTGGGGCTCCCCCTCCCTGTTGATATTTTCTTGTTTTTCTTTTTTAAAATTGTACTTCTGCAAAGCTCAGAGTGATGCTGAACCTGTTGACATCTCTTTTCTTGAATTAGGATATGGAGTGTGGTTGTTTTCCACACTCACTCACTCACTCACACAAACAAACCCCAGTGTATTCACCTAAATGTGTGGCTGCTCTAGAGAACATTTTGAATGGGAACTCTTTCCGCTTGAAATGGGTGTGATAATAGGTGCAGCTCGCATGAACCAAGTATTCACTGAAAGACGGGCTGCCTGTCCCTTTAACAGTTCTGAGCACCAGGAGCTCATGCAGCTGTGTTATCCCTCCTCCTGTTCCACTATTTCAAGGATCTCTTTGGTCACTCTGGTCCCTCCCCATCTGTAGCTGAAAGGATTTTGCTTTTGCCCCACAGCTAACAGAGGGGAAAGCGATAGGTGAAGAGGCCAGTACCTCAGAACTATTAAAGGGACAGGCAGCCTAAATGTGGTCTGCACCCAACAGCAGCATGTAAACAAGGCCTTGGGGATATGTAAGATACATGGGATATTAAAATCCCTTCGCAAATCTGATTTTAATCTCTCAGAGTTGTGTTTGTGGCATTTTCAGAAAGCGCTCTGAGACATTACAGTATGGACTACCGTAAGCGACTAGCAGTAAGGTGGCATGTGGAAATTCAAATGTTTGGCATTTTGCATTCTAATTGGAATCTGTTTTATAGTGTAATTATTTTTAATGGCACTGTTTCCTGTTCAAGTGCTTTGAAAGGAGGTGAGGGAAATGCAAGAATACATAAATAATTAGGACTGCCGTCCTATCTGCATTTACTTGGGAGTGAGCCCTGTTGAACACAGTGGGACATACAGCCAAATAAACCGAATAGACCAGGGGTGGGGAACCTCAGGCCCAGGGCTGAATCTGGCCTTTGGGATTCTCCACAGGCTTTGCCCCCTCTATAGACCACACCTCTCACTGGCCCTAGTCCCTCCAGTTTACACACCCTTTTTGAGTGCTTTTGCTTGACTGGCATGCGTCCCTCGGAAGGTTGGTCAAGAGGGAATGTGGCCCTCCAGTTTAAGATGTTTCCCACTCTTGTAATAAAGAACAACAGCATCAGAAAGTGGTGCATGAACTGGGTTGAGGAGGATTTATTACATAACAGACTATGATAACAACATCCCCACCCACTTACCGTGTTGCTTTGGGAAATCATAGAGTAGCCGTGAAAACTGGGGGACTGTATTAGGGCAGCTGCTGTAAGAGATCCAAACCAGAGGCACTCCCTTCTTGCTGGAATGTGTACTCACAGCAGGCTTTGCATATGCAAGTCATTCTCAGTTTTGTTGGGTCATGGGAGCCTAGTGGGTGGATTGTCAGGCTGCCAGAGAGTGCGTGGAGATAGCAGAACAAGTAGGAAGAGAAGAAACTTCTGGGTCACCAGGAATTTCCCAAATAACATAGACAGAATTCATCCACTTGTGAGTTCCCATTGAGTATCAACCGCTGGTTGGAGTAAGGTTGCCAGATGTGTCCTGCTTTAAAGGCTCTTTCTATCCATAACTTATTTGTCCTGCTGTAAATTCATGCTTTTGTAGCATGTAATGAACACCCCATATTGTGAACTCCACACAGTTCCAAAGCAGCCTCTTATATTGAAAAGTTTGATCTGGCAGCCTTGGGTGTAAGGATTGTTCTGGAAATGTACTGTATGTAAAAACTGAGCAGATATGGCAAAAGTATATATACTAGGAGGAGCAACTGCCTGTCTCTTTGTGTGCTCCTTCCCATCTTCATGCTCTGTATGAACCTAATTCAAACCCTTCTTAGAAACATGTGTAATGGAGTCCCTTTGCTAGCAGTGGCAGTGCAATCCACAAAACAGCAGGCTGAATTTGCACTTAGGAAATGTAAATTCAAACAGAATCCAAAAGCCTGTTTGATACAGAACAGAGAATGTTTGCATCTCTCTCTCTCTCTCTCTCTCTCTCTCTCTCTCTCTCTCTCTCTCTCACACACACACACACACACACACACACACACACACACTGGGGGGGGGAGAGAACCATAGCTGGAGATGTAATGAGTGTGCATCTCACATGGCCCTTAGATTCTGTTTCTACAAACCATACCAGACTTCCTCAGATTATGAGAAGCAGATGGCTCAAGTTGCTAGCAGAAGTCACGTTCTGAAAAGACAGGAGTCTGAGGCTGCTTGGCCCATGATACTTTACTGCCTGAAGTGGAGCACTACGTAAGTCGTCATCCCCGACACTGGGGCCAACAATTATTTTCTTTTTAATCACCTTGCACCGTTTATATATCAGTGACTGCCTTCATCTATATCCCTTTAAATTCTGCCACCTGAAACTGCCTGCTTCAGCTTGCTGCATAGTAGTCCTGGTATGGCAGATTAACTACCTTTTTAAACATTAAAAAACCCTGATTTTTTAATGCAACTACCTGCTCCATCCTCATATAGTAGCTATATATAATAGTTTGTTCCTTACATAGTAGTTTCATGAACCCCCTATAGAGGGTATGAGCCGATAACCGCCCCCTTCCCCAACAAGAAAGTACACTGCTCAATGCATCCGCTTGCCACTTAACGGTCTTAGTATTAAGACTCCAGGGCAATGCCTTCCTGGAGAAAATGGAGCAGATCCTGGCCACATACCATCATAGCCTCAGATTGTATATATGTGTGAATAAACCATATAGCATAAAGACACCACAGTTTCCGATGTGCTTCATTTTCTGAAGGAAACACAGAGGATAAAGTGCACCTGAACTGCTGGAATCTCCCCTGCTGTGGAGATAGGGGTGGTGTGTAATAATATGTTTGGTGGACACTCTTCTAAAGGACAGCAGGGTGTCCAACATGGCACCTAAGAAGCAGAGGGAGAGGGGGAGAAACTAGCGCTAACACACAATTAGAGAACAACCCAACAATAAACGGGGAGGGGGGCACACAAAGACAAAAGCTAGAACTGAAAAGGAAACACACTCATAGCAAAGATGCTCAGAATTGGGATTTTTTTTCCCCCAGAGGGAAAAATGTCCAGGCTGTCACAGCCACAGGCAGAAAGATACGTAGGGTGGGATGAATTATAATGCTGCAGGGTTCTTCCTATCCAGTGGGAGGCATCATCCTCAACACTGAATGTCCTCCAGCCTAATCTGGTAAATATTTCCTTCAGAACTGCATCTCATAAACAGCCTCACTCTTTCCTGTTGCAAGAGAAGGCTGTGATTTTTCTCAGCCTCTGGGCCTCTGGATTCTGAAATGAGGAGCAAAACAGAAAAGTGGTTGCTATAGTGACTAGGTCTTGTCCAAGCTAGGTCACAATAGACCACAGTGTGAAGAAGGTTTAAAGTTGGATACTTCTAGTGGCTCTGAGTCCAGAGTGTACCCTGATAAGACCCTGGAATCATATCAGTTGCCCACCCCCACCCCCCAGCCAAAGGGAGGGTCATTAGCACAGGGGGTGAAATGGCTTCTAAGAAGCAGCAAACCAATGGTTCCCCTGAACTGAAATAACCAGGGGGAGGAAATTTACCACAGGTATTGGAAACCATGCTAAAACACTGGAGATGTTTCAGTTTTAAAACTGGAAATGAAGAGGTTGGAAACTCCAGTATTGGAAGCCGAACAGAGAAAATCATAAAGAGCTTTTTGGAAGCCACACAGTGAATTCAGACATCTGAATGCACTAACAGAGATGCGAGAATTGGGAGATGCAGCAGTCTGAAGAAGCAAAGTGACAGCTAGAAACTGCCAAGTACAGCATCCACAGCCAGCAGCATCTTGGGATGAGGACAGAGATAACATTTGTAGAGTACTGAGGCTGTACTAGAAGCACCCACACTGAATTAAATACAAATATACCTTTTGTATTCAACAGCAAAGGTTGCTAGGTTTATCGAGGGTGCAATGAGATTAAGGGCCACTATCTGAACGATAATCTTGGCCATTTGATTGCCGTTTTTACCCATTGCTGTCTTTTCTATTTAAGGCTTGGCCTCGTTAAAAATAAAAATTGTGATTTTGTAGGGTAAAGTCAGTGATGAATAAACAGCACCACTTGCCTAGCTGGTAAGCCTTAGCTGTTGTGATGTCACCAAGATATTTTCCTCCAACCCTCTCCCCCCCCCCCCCGGAAGTTTTGCAATTATTATTTTTAATGGGATTTTAACACTGACATTTTAAAATAAGGCAAAAGATGAACATGCAGATAAACATACAGGCATTTATTTTAGAAATAACAAGGTGGGTGGCCCGCATGAAACAAGGAGGAAATAAGACTGACAGCTGGCCCAGAATTCAGCTTGCTAGAATGTACATAGGCCATGTAGACAGTGAATAGGAAGCCAGGCTCACACCCAGAGTGAATAACGTAGAGCAACCTCTTTTTAAACATGATTACATCAGTTTTCTCCATTCTACCTATTTGGTAGTGAAAGGATTTAGTATATATATATATATATATATATATATGCATGACAAATGCAAGAGCATTCAAATTTTCCCCACTTTTCTTTTGGAAAAGGATGAATGAAATTCAGGAAAGCATATATCTTATTTGAGGAATAAAATAGAGGAAGCAGTAGCTTGGAGAAGGTTTGGAGAAATGAGACAGCAAGAGAGAAGTGTTATCACCAGCTAAGGTTCCATAAGACCATAAGAAAAGTTGTTGTTGTTGTTGTTGTTGTTGTTTAGTCATTTAGTCGTGTCCAACTCTTCATGACCCCATGGACCAGAGCACACCAGGCACTCCTGTCTTCCACTGCCTCCCGCAGTTTGATCAAACTCATGCTGGTAGCTTTGAGAACAGTATCCAACTATCTCGTCCTCTGTTGTTCCCTTCTCCTTGTGCCCTCAATCTTTCCCAACATCAGGGTCTTTTCCAGGGAGTCTTCTCTTCTCATGAGGTGGCCAAAGTATTGGAGCCTCAGCTTCAGGATCTGTCCTTCCAGTGAGCACTCAGGGCTGATTTCCTTCAGAATGGAGAGGTTTGATCTTCTTGCAGTCCATGGGAGGTGATGAGGTGATCAGGCACTCCCATTTATTTAAGAAATTGCCATAGTTTGCTGTGGTCGACACAGTCAAAGGCTTTTGCATAGTCAATGAAGCAGAAGTAGATGTCTTTCTGGAACTCTCTAGCTTTCTCCATAATCCAGCGCATGTTTGCAATTTGGTTTCTGCCTCTTCTAAATCCAGCTTGCACTTCTGGGAGTTCTCGGTCCACATACTGCTTGAGCCTTCCTTGTAGAATTTTAAGCATAACCTTGCTAGCATGTGAAATGAGTTCAGTTTTGTGGTAGTTAGAGCATTCATTGGGACTGCCCTTCTTTGGAATTGGGATGTAGACTGATCTTCTCCAATCCTCTGGCCACTGCTGAGTTTTCCAAACTTGCTGTCATATTGAGTGTAGCACCTTAACTGCATCATCTTTTAAAATTTTAAATAGTTCAGCTGGAATATCAGCACTTCCACTGGCCTTGTTATTAGCAGTGCTTTCTAAGGCCCATTTGACTTCAGTCTCCAGGATGTCTGGCTCAAGGTCAGCAACCACACTACCTGGGGTGTACGAGACATCCATATCTTTCTGGTATAATTCCTCTGTGTATTCTTGCCACCTCTTCTTGATGTCTTCTGCTTCTGTTAGGTCCTTACCACTTTTGTCCTTTATTATGGTAATCTTTGAATGAAATGTTCCTTTCGTATCTCCAATTTTCTTGAACAGATCTCTAGTTCTTCCCATTCTGTTGTTTTCCTCTATTTCTTTGCATTGCTCGTTTAAGAAGGCCTTCTTGTCTCTCCTTGCTATTTTTTTGGAAATCTGCATTCAATTTCCTGTATCTTTCACTATCTCCCTCGCATTTTGCTAGCCTTCTCTCCCCCGCTATTTGTAAGGCCTCATTGGACAGCCAATTTGCTTTCTTGCATTTCCTTTTCATTGGGATGGTTTTTGTTGCTGCCTCCTGTATAATGTTGCAAGCCTCCATCCATATTTCTTCAGGCACTCTGTCCACCAAATCTAAATCCTTAAACCTGTTCCTCACTTCCACTGTGTATTCATAATGGATTTGACTTAGATTGTATCTTACCGGCCCAGTGGTTTTTCCTACTTTCTTCAGTTTAAGCTTGAATTTTGCTATAAGAAGCTGATGATCTGAGCCACAGTCAGCTCCAGGTCTTGTTTTTGCTGACTGTATAGAGCTTCTCCATCTTTGGCTGCAGAGAATATAATCAATCTGATTTCGATGCTGCCCATCTGGTGATGTCCATGTGTAGAGTCGTCTCTTGTGTTGTTGGAAAAGATTGTTTGTGATGAGCAGCTTGTTCTCTTGGCAGAACTCTATTAGCTTTTGCCCTGCTTCATTTTGATCTCCAAGGCCAAACTTGCCAGTTGTTCCTTTTATCTCTTGCTTCCCTACTTTAGCATTCCAATCCCCTATAATGAGAAGAACATCCTTCTTTGGTGTCATTTCTAGAAGGTGTTGTAAGTCTTCATAGAATTGGTCAATTTCAGTTTCTTCAGCAGCAGTAGTGGATTACTGTGATGTTAAAAGGTCTGCCTTGTATTCGTATCGAGATCATTCTATCATTTTTGAGATTGCATCCCAGTTATGTTAGATCAAACCAGAGGTCTGTTTAAGGAACATCCTACTTCTAACAAGAGTGAGCTAGATGCTTTTAGGAACTCTACAAACAGCAGCACAGCTCCAGGGTTTATTCCTACTAGATGTACTGTATAACCTCTGAACATTCAGGTCATCACTATTAGACCCACTCTCTATGGTTTTGCCTGTTTCCCTTTTGTCTCATCCCTCATGTATTGGAGCAATTTAACATGGCTGTCAAACGAAGTTGGAGATGACCTAATTTTCTCAGGAATTGAAATACTGAGTTCCAGAAGAACAACCGATCTGCAGAGTAAGGGAAATCTGGCTTGTTTTTGAGGGTTGCTTCCTTAATAGTGCCAGCTGGGAATGAACAGCACAAGCTTGGAAAATGTCCATATGGCAGGGCGCTACATGATCAGCCACGACACACAGCACAGAGAGGTGGCACCGAGAAACTTTTTCATGGAGGCCATTCCAGCTTCTTCGGTGTGACGAAAGCAACAAGATTATTGTTATTTTATTTTTTTTAAGTGGCATGAGCTTTCATAGGTTAGACAGACAAATTAAGTGGATGGATAACATAAGGGAATGCAGGAAAGCAAATGCAGGTCGCCTGATAAATCAGAAGAGTGGTAGATTGTTCAGGAATAACATGTTAATATAGGGGATAATGGGTCAGAACAGACCATGAAACTCTTGGGCCAGCCAATATCTCTTACTTAGCCTAAACCACAAGACAGGGTTGTGGAGAGGAGAAAGGGAGTGTGGAGTGCACTCTGTGCCTGTTCTAGGAAGAAGGAAGGCTCCTCTTAATTATTAAATAAATATTTTATGCCTAGATGAATGTAAGGCAGCAGCTGAAGAACCAGCTTTTGAGACCTTGGTATCTCTACTTTCCTGGGTTTAATTATGTGGCAGACTGGTGGTGACTGCTACTCTTAGCAGAAAATTGGTCTTTGCCTCTCTAGTGATACAAGTCTTGTCAGTTCTGGGTCACCAAGTGGTGCAGTGGTAAAGAGCCCATAGTCCTAATCTTGCAATGTAGTCGCCCAGCCGAGTAATGTGCACAAAAATGCATATGCCAGGGTAAAGTATGCATTAAAACTCACATAGTAGTGAAAATAATATGCATAACTATATTAGAGGAAATTGCTTTGCATAGATGAATAGATAGATAGATAGATAGATAGATAGATAGATAGATGGCAAAATTACAAACAAAACTATGTGTGTTAGGACAAAACTGCTAATGAATTTTGACATTTTTTTCTGCTCTGCATTTTAAAAGCCTCTTGCATTGGGGTAGGGGAATCCTATGCCTTGGGCTGTATGTGGGGAGTTCTTCATTCTTGTTTTTCTAGCACTGTATTTCCTCTTTGGAGAATTTTAAGTAAGGCATCTGCAGTTAGCTCTGCTATTTACAGCGTGGATCCCAGCAGTTATAGATAAGTCCATAAGACTGTCGAAAAACTCAATTTAATGCCCTGGGTGATTAACTGTAAAAATTAATCAATCAAAGCTTAAATCCCTCCCACCCCATATATTTCATAATATACCTTTTTACGAATAAAATTTGAGATAAAATATTCCCAGGCAATACTGGAGGTGAATATTCGGTTCACCTCCATTCCTCCTAGAAATTACCCCCCTTATGTGTGAAACAGTAATTAGGTGCCAGCTTAAGTAAAGAGAGCTTAACATGTAGAAATGTCAGTAAAATTAATGAGAGGGGCTGCCCTTGCAAATAGTTCCTTATTGCAGATTTAACTTTTGTGCTTCTTGCTACCTTCCCTATCACTCCCTGCAAAGCTGCCTAGGATTAAAAACCAGAGAGAGGATCATCAGGCTGCACAGAAGTAGTCTCCAGCATTGATAATGCAGAAGAGAGAGAGAGAGACTTCTTTTATTTAAAAAAAACTGAGCTAAAAATAAAGTTTCAAATACTTCAGTACAATTACACTATGCCATCTTGCGGCTCCTCAAACATATGTCAAAATCTCAGTCCATATGCTCAGTTGGTTTGCTTGTTACAGAGTGAAGAATAGCTAGCTGCCCATTAATCCTCTCAAGAGGGAGTGTTGGCCAAGAACTTCCGACTTGGGCAGCCGCCAAATGGTATTGCAGCTGAAAACAAGAAAGGTGCCCGCTGGAGACTGGTAAGAAACTCAAGGTCAGAAGCTGTGTGGTCTGTGTGGGGAAAATGGGAACGGAGAGGGAAAGGAGAAAAACGAGGCCACATGACAATCTGTATATGCTGCCATGGAAACGTGTCACGCAGCACGGAGAAGACATTGCAAAGTCTCTGCTGACTAAGAGTCTCCTAGCCTAGGCCTTTTCTTGAATCATTTATGTGTGGTGTCAGGAGGCAACAAAACAAAGAAGATAGGTGGGCAAACAAATACCATTCTGTCTCCCAGTCTTGGTGACAGGATGCCTTTGCGGTCTGCAGAGCTGAGAGGAAGTCAGACTTTTTTTTTCCTGGTGGCGCCTTGCCCCACCATGCTGGCCTCCTGCACATGAATTGGTTTGTGCTACTATGTTTATATGACAGGCATACACAATCAGGCTGGAAAGCTAGAATAGCCCTTAATGAAATTGTTGTTGGCTTCGGGACCTGTGTTTCCCACCTTGGGTCTCCAGCTGTATTTGGACTACAGTTCCCATCATACCTGACCACTGGTCTTGCTAGCTAGGGATGATGGGAGTTGTAGTCCAAAAATAGCTGGAGACCCAAGGTTGGGAAACACTGCTCTAGACCATCTTGGCTGAAGACCTGCTCCCCACTGACTCCAGCTACAAAAGCTGCAGCTGCTGAACAGAGTCTTGGGCTGGGGGATTGTTTGGGGGTTTGAGAGAATTGTTGCTGTCGAGTTTTGTTTTGTTTTAATCTTTATTATCGATCTTGTGTTGGAATTGTACGGTTTGGTTGTGCATGAAATGTTTTATTTATTGTTTGTGACTACTTTTGTTATGTTGTAGTTATGTGTTTTTACATGTTGTAAGCTGCTTCGAGCATAGTTTGAACTGCAGAAGGGAAAAATACAAATAAAATTATGTGGCCTGGGTTCATCTGCCTCTCTGCAAGGATTACCAAGGCTCAACCACTCATACACGTTTAGGGTGACTATGTGTTTCAATCTTCTAGACGGGCAGGCTGCAGGACTCTTATTTGAAAGGCTGTCAGATCACAGGCCTTTATTTTAGGATATCCTTCTTCTTTTTTTGAAAGGCTGTCCAGTCCAAGTTTGACTTTAGATAAAGAATCATAAAACAGGACAGCAAGAGTCTTGACATTGCCCTTCAACAGTTGGCAGAACCTAATCAGCACGCTGAACTTGCACACAAATTGACTTCCCCATTACAGCGAGAAGCATTTTATTTCTAGTTAGATTATAGAAATTATGTCTAAATCAGTGTCTTTACAAATACAATTACTATTTGCAAATTTTGTGCAAATTGGTATTCTTTGCTGTCCTCTTTTTTTGGGAAGCAAATCCTCCTTTCCGGCAATGCAGAACTGGACACCCTACACAGGCTTCTGCTGCAAAAATCAAACCATTTCTTCCAGTGGTCTCACACAGCCTGCTTGTGCTGGGCCTTGTGGCTTGCCTCTTAACAAAACAAAACACAACAGCAGATAATGGGACCCAGTCATTACAAAAAGCAAAGGAGTTGGGTCCTCTTTAGCTACTCTGAAATTCAAGTATTATCCAAAATCAAAGATTTGGCTGGCTATTTTAAATCAAATGCAGGTTTCCTCTCACTGTTGGTACACTATTGTTTTGCCTTTATTGGCCACTGTCCCCATTCTTCTCCAGCATTCATGTACTGTATCCATGGCACACAAACTCTTGTCAGCTGCATCCCTGCCTTCTGTCCCAGAAGTCCTTGAACCCCTCAGGTGGTCTCTTGTTTTCAGACAATCCCCTGGTGGGGACCTGCGTGAAGTGTTTGGCTGTTCCCTTTAATCACAAGATACCACATTTTTGTTTTGTTTTACATAGGCTGTTTTCTATCCTGCTTTTCTTTTCCGCTCTCTTTTCCCTTGAACAGCCTCATCTCCTGCCCATCTTTCACCCCCTCTCTCCCCTTGTACAATTTCCTCTTCCTTCTGCCTTTTGTACTCTCTCCCTCTTTCTGGCTTGCCACTGCGATTGTTGTGCCCCAGACCATTCCATCCTATTCCTATTCCTCTTTCTCCTCCCTCGTTGTCTTCACTGGGGCAGCACAAATCCCCTTTGTAGCTTACCTCTTTCCCCCTCTGCGCCATCCATCTTCTTCCCTCATAGCTCTCTCCTCACCCTCCAAACTGTTCTGGTTTCATTGTATTTTCTGTCTTCCTCCTCTGTTGCTCCTGTCCACTTCCCCACTGAAATCTGGGTCAGGCACTCCCACGTTGCAATGTTTCAACTGCTGGATATTCTCTGCCTCCACTCAGCATGAGATAACCCTACACAGCTTGTCTACACAGCTTGTAACACCTCTATGTTACTTTGGAAGGCCTGAGGAGCCACTCTGAGGTGAAACCTGTCCACATGGGTTCCGTTCACAACCTCTCTTGCCCACAGGCACTTCTGACCCCTGAGAAGCCTTTCTGGAGGATGAGGGGAGCTTCCTGAACAATGTGGGACACAGTGCTGAATTGTTACAAGAGAAGGGAATATAAAATTTTCCTTCCTTGAACTTGTTGAGTTAACTTGGAACCCAAATCCAGTTCCAAAGCACAACTGAACCCCAGCCTCACCTTGTGACCCATCTCACGTTATTCATGAGGTCCTCCAGAAAGGGAGGGACCATCGTTCAGTGCTAGAGTATCTGCAGTTGGTCCCTTATCTTTCCCGCCCCGACCTGGCCACAGTGATCCATGCGACGGTCATCTCCAGGCTTGACTACTGTAATTCGCTCTATGCGGGGCTGCCCTTGAAGCTGTCCCAGAAACTCCAGCGGGTACAGAATGCTGCAGCGAGGCTCCTCACGGGGTCTCTGCCATGGGAGCATATTCACCCAGTGCTTTTCCAGCTGCACTGGCTCCCGGGGGAGTACAGGGTCAGATTTAAGGTGCTGGTTTTGACCTTTAAAGCCCTTCATGGCCTAGGACCCTCGTACCTACGGGACTGCCTCTCCTGGTATGCCCCACCAAGAGCCTCAAGGTCCATAAATAGCAACACCCTAGTGGTCCCGGGCCCTAAGGAAGTTAGATTAGCTTCAACCAGAGCCAGGGCCTTTTCAACACTGGCTCCGGCCTGGTGGAATGCTCTGCCTCATGAGACCAGGGCCCTACAGGATCTGATTTCTTTCCGAAGGGCCTGTAAGACAGAGTTGTTCCGCCTGGCCTTTGGCTTGGAGCCAATTTTATTTCCTCCCCCTCTTTCTTTTTTCTTTTTCCTTTCTCCTCCTGTGATGAGGCTGCATTTTAATATTTTAATGTTTCAATATTTTAATCTTGTTTTTAAGTTGTATTCATTCAACTTGTTTTTATTATTGCTTGTTAGCCGCCCTGAGCCCGGCCTTGGCTGGGGAGGGCGGGGTATAAATCAAAATTAGTATTATTATTATTACTTTACACGCAGAAGGTCCCAAGTTCAATCCATAGCATCTCCTGGTAGGACTGGGAGAGAACCCTGTCTGAAACCCTGGAGAGCCACTGCCAACCAGTGTGGACAATATTGAGCTAGATGGACCAATGGTCTGGCTCAATATACAGCAGCTTCCTGTGTTCCTAAGCTTTTTGTGAGCTGCTGCAAGGACAGAGTGGAAAAGAAATTTTCCTTCTGCTAATTTTTCTTAGGATTCAAGCTATTGTTTTTATGTTTTCTATCATCTATCCTGGGAATGCCACTTGGCTCTGAAGGTGTTGGTTATAATTTTTTAGGAAGAAACAAAGGCAGATGCAGTACATGCCTGAAGTGAAATGTAAATCCTGCCTGCTATGATTTGCACTGACAGCATGTGGGCGCTGGCATTGTGGTATACCACAGTTTTATTGCATTGAAAGTTGAAGCAATCTGAAGAAAGGCCAACCCACTTCATGCTACAACAGAGATGTCCTGGTTTTCCTATTTGCCCACACTCCCAGTTCACAAAAGTGAGTTTCAAATTATACATTTTTCTTTGATTACGTAAATTAAGCTTTGATAAGTCTCTCTACATAAGAAGAAATGAGCAACAACAGCTACAACGAAAACAAAACAGGTCTCTTCGCTACGCATGAATGTTCAGCTGTTCATTCTGTACAAAGCTCAGAAAAGAACCTAGGAGGAAAATGGAAATTTAACCATGGCAATGCTTCCATCAGCACAGCCAATTGGCCCCAGACAACCTTATGTACACAGGCCATATGACTGAAGACGAAAATCAGATGCAAATGCTGCACCAAGCAGGTAAGTCAATTTGCAGGGAATATATGGTTTTAGAGGCAGGCATATTAGGGCCATGAACTCATGCGACATCACAGCCTTGGGCCTGAGTTGATTTGCAACACAAATACAGGCTCATTTCTCTGATACCAGCTGTCAGAAAATGAAGAGTCCATTCTGCCCTGCCAGGTGAATTGCAGGTGGCATGCTGCAGAGAGTGACAGAGACGGCAGGGGTGAAAAGAATGCGGTCATGCAAATGAAACAGTCTGAAGCCCAAGGTTTCCTTGGTAGATCTATGAAGGGGAAACCTGGCTTGTGGAGACGGTGGAAGTCTCAGTCTTAGTGCCTGCAGACGTGTCCTCCTCGGCCAATGGATTCTTTCCACAACAGAGGGTACTGATCATACAGTTACGGAACTGTAAACAAACAAACGAACAAAATCAGCATGTGGAGCTGTGCCCAAAAGTCACTGATGTATCTGGGCATCAGGAAAGTCCATTCTGACCAGTGTTTCCTGAATTTGGACCTCCAGCTGTATTTGGACTACAATTCCCATCATCCCTGACCACTGGTCTTGCTAGCTAGGGATGATGGGAGTTGTAGTCCAAAAACAGCTAGAGACCCAAGCTTGGGAAATCCTGATTTAGGCAATGGCTACACAAATCGTCTAAAGTTGAATTCACTGTACCTTCCATTGTTCTTCTGTCACTGTAATCCTACATATATATTTTTTAAAAAACTGCTTTGTCTTGCCCCTCTCTGTCTAGTCACATAGTAAAAGCTGTACTGTATTTTGAAGCAAGTGAAAATCCTCTGGGACCCATATGTTGATTCCCTGGCACAACGCAGCTCCCAGGGAAGTAATTGATAATACTATAATTCATAGTCTGAGAAATGCTTAGGCTTAAGTCCTGTTGCCGTAAATGCTTCACAAATGGTGAGAGTCATTAGGAGCTTGCTGTTTTAATTTTAAAAAATGGGTGAGAAGGGGGACAGGCTTTTTGGCAACCAACAGAGAGCAAGTATCATCCTTGAGATAATGTGAGAACATCCTCTCCAGTCCCTTGCCACACGGTTCTATTTTAAAACAGATGATTAGGGATTTTTTTCATATTAACCATCAGCACCTGCATCAAGACACATTATATTCAGGCACATTAATAAGAAGCAAAATGCAGTAAAGATAAATTTAGCACATGAGCTAAAGAGCCTGGTTCAAATCTCAGCTCAGCAACACAATCACTTAGGGGAAGCCACCGTCTCTCAGTGTCCCTCCACTTCACATTTGTAATACGGGGGGTAATAAAAATGGCCTACCTTACAGGGTTTGCCACAAGAATTATTAAGCTAATGTATATAAGGAAGCACTTTAAGCACTTAGGGAGAGTGCCATAAACTCTTCAAGTATTGTTATATTGTTGGAAAGCCAGGGCAACGTTGCCAAGTTACCTGTCTGTTCATTAAGATGTAAATCACTGGGTTGTAGATAGCAGAGCTCTTGGCAAAGAAGGCCGGGATGGTCATAAATACAGGGCCAAAGTCTGACCCTTGGTGAGTGAAGATGTAGAAAGCAACACTGGCGTAGGGCACCCAGCAAACAAGGAAGGAAATGACCATGATGACGACCATGCGGGTGACTTCTTTCTCAGCTTTCTGGGTGGTGGCAGACTCCTGCTGCTGAGCCGCTGCCTAGAAGCATGAAAACAGAGGGTGGTCAAGACTAGGCAACAGGGCTGTTCCAGCTAACTGGAACAGAAACTAGCAGCATTCCAGTGCGGTGGGGGATGATACAGCTCTGGGTGGGTTTCTTTAGTTGCTGTAGTTAAAGGTTCTGGGCCTCCAGAACCTCTGTTACATCCCAAAGAATAACAGTTGGTTCTCTTTGTTGTGAAGCTGGTGCCGAATCCTTTTTCAGAAGCAAGTGACAATCAAAAACTAGTATTGCAATATGTTGAATTGTTAAGGCTGGCATTGGAGGGAAGAGCAGGCAGCAGGGATGTGGAAAACAGCATGGGGTTTCATAGTTTGTGCAAATCGCAGTTTGAATTCCCGCCCCCGTCCCCCCAAAATATTTATTTATATTCTGTTTTGTAACCAGCTGCATGGGCATCATTGAGAAGGGCTTACGGCATTTAAGGAGAACAGAGCCTAGGGCTTGCCGATCAGAAGGTTGGTGGTTCGAATCCCTGCGACGGGGTGAGCTCCCGTTGCTCGGTCCCTGCTCCTGTCAACCTAGCAGTTCGAAAGCACAAAGTGCAAGTAGATAAATGGGTACTGCTCCGGCGGGAAGGTAAATGGCGTTTCTGTGTGCTGCTCTGGTTCGCCAGAAGCGGCTTAGTCATGCTGGCCACATGACCCGGCACCCTCGGCCAATAAAGCGAGATGAGCGCCGCAACCCCAGAGTTGTCTGCAACTGGACCTAACAGTCAGGGGTCCCTTTACCTTTACCTTAAGTAAACTATAAATGCAACATTCCACAATTATTGCTGTGGTTATGTTTCAGAAGTACCCTGAAGGTACAAAGTCAAAACTTGGATTATTCTGGTAGCTGCACTGTGGAATCTCCGTACACTGGGCTGGGACTGATGAAGTCAGGAGAAATGTTTGCAGCCTTGATAGGTTTGTGCTGGGGAAGGGAGAAGAGTTTTATCTTTTTGTAGGGTCACTCACCTGTTTAACAGTGCAGACAAGGCGACCGTAGCAGAAGAATATAATAGTCAATGGTGTGACAAAGTGCACCAGAAACATGTAGATGACAAAGGATTCATTGTGAACTTGTGGGTTTGGTGTATAATAATCAACTCCACAAGAGCACTGCATACCTTCTGGGATATACCTACAGTTAAACCAAAAGAGTTAGTGGGTGGGATTGTAGTCTACTGTGTGTGCCCCACTTCCACAAGATTTCAGAAGCTCCAGCAATAGCAGCAACCCAGGTTTGGTTTCATTTGGAGGAAGAGAGCACAGTCACAGTGGGTTTTTATTTTGTAATATTTGGGTTTATAAACAGAGCATAGTTTGGGGGGTAAACATATTAACACTCCAATAGCTTTAAATTGTAACATTCATTCAGTCATTCATTTAATGCTTTAACAGTATGAATAAACTTCAACTGGTGCAAATTTCAGTGGCCAGGTTGCTCACTGGAGGAAGATGATTTGAGCATACTGCAATGGTCCTGGTCCCTACTGCACTGGCTGCCAATTAGTTTCTGGGTCCAATTAAAGTGCTGGTTTCGACTTTGGCAAAGTATGCCTTTGCCAAAACGGCTCTCACCTTCCAGAAGTATCTCCTGTCACTGTGGGCCATTTATCCGTCATTTCCTCCAACAAATAACACCCTTCACCCTTGATCATTAAGGAATGCTCACTAGTTGTTCTGGCCCCATTATCCCTCTCCAATCCAAACCCCCCAAATTTACTGCAGTCTGCATTACTGCAAGGAATATGATGCATACCTACCTTGACCATCCAAAGAGAGGAGGACCAGCGCATGCCAAAGCCATGATCCAAGTGAAACTCACCCCTATGATGGCATGGGTCCCACTAAAGCGGAAATTGCTCATGGGCTTGCAGACCACCACATATCTTTCAACAGCCAGGACAACCAGAGACCACAGGGCTATCTCACCTGTAAGAGAACAAAAGAAGCATCTGCCAATAAGGTGGGGGCGGAGGAAGAAGATGAGAAGGAGAGGGAGAGATGGAAAAGCCACCCTCTCAAACAACTCAATGGGTTCCTCTTTTTCTTGCAATTCTTCATATATTATTGGAATCTAATTCTCATCCGCTCCAGTCAGCATGACCAAAGGCTGGGCATGATAGTTGTTGTGCAAAACAATTGGAGGGCATCAGGTTTCACCTCCCTGTCCTATGGTCTACTCAGCACCATACTACATGTCTGATCAGATCCTCCTTTCGTTCCCTCATTCTTCAGGTTCACACAAGACTGTGGCAAATTCATGCACTTAAGCTCAGAGGATGAGAGAGCTGAACCCTCTTCATGCCAACCATTGGTCAATTCATTTGTAACATTTTTATTCTGCTTTTCAATAATTCAGTCTCATAGCTTACATCCCTGTAGCTCCTTTCCTCAAGTGCTTCTCCCTCAACCAGGTACACTTTCCAGCAGAGCCCAGGGGATGAAAAGGGGGCACCGGGGTTCAGATTATATAGGGAGGAAAGTGTTGAGGAAGATGTTGCTTTCCTCTCTCGTTACATTAGACTTCCACCACTTGTTTTGTATGGGATGTAGGCAAATCTGAGTTTGTTCTATTCACTCATTTACTAATATATTTTATTTAAAACAAGCATGCCTCATGCTTCAACACAGCTGCCCAAGGTGACTCACAACGGAGTTATCAAATCATTATATGTAGTAACGGTTGAAAGCCCAACAAAACAGATCAAAACACAGGCGACATAAAAAAAAACCCAGCATGACGAAAACCAACACAGCTCTGCTGCCTTAAGCACCGTTCCACATTTGTTCTGATCCTTTCTTAAAGGATGCTGTGGCTTCCCACCGCTCTGTTCCTGGCATTTCTCAGCCCTTGGAGAGCAGGCTGAATGCAGGATACGCCTCCCAGTGAGGGACGCTTGAGAGGTAAGGGCCCGAGTCACATAATTCTTGATCAAAGGTTTATTTTCTCTGCTGTCTGCCTGTAGCCAAACAATAACCTGGGAATAGCCACATATTTGAAGCTTCACTTCTTTACAAACCTCAGTGAAATGAATGGGCTAGTAGGGAAGAAGCACTGGGTGGACCTTGCCCACAGCAAGACACTTTGAAACTGAATAGTGAAGGGAATAAAACTTGGATTTTTGCCCTTCTTGATCATTGATAAAGACCGCCTAAAGAGACTTGAGCCAATTTGGTCGGGTTTGTTTGCTTTTCGCTGGTTTATTTTATTTCAGATTTAGGTCTTCTCTACCCTGAGGACTGTATGTCAAGTGGAAAACCAAGAAGAAATAAAATAAAAGATAACATCACATAATCAAAGTGATTGAGAGATGATGATTGAAACTGACTTGAGCACAGAAAGAGGTTTTGGTCTACATTTTGCTAACAACTTAATTCCGTTCCTGATTTACACGTGGAATAAAAGATGCCTTAGCTAAAGCCCTGCCATTTCAGCTAAGGTGTGAGATCTTACAAGTTACCATCTCCGGAGGCTCTCGGAATGTCTTCCACCAAAACCATGAGAAAAATCACGACTGCAAACTTTATAAAACAGGAGAAGTAGGCATAGTGCACAGAACCATATATCACATTGCACTTTTGAAGTTGAACCTAGTTTTAACCATTTGCCAGCATGATCACAAGCTTGGTTTCCCATCAATTCTATTAACATTATTCCAGCACGGTTACCTTAGCTCAGGTATGCGACACAAGAAGGTGACACAAGAATCTCTGAATAGTACTAGCTTTTGGAATTCTGTTGAAGAATGAAGTCATGTTATGATCTAGCTGAGATTTCTGCATTGCAGGGGTTGGACTAGATGATCGGGGGTCTCTTCCTCCTATACAATTCTATAAGATCTGAAATAGGAACTTATGTCTACAGTGAATTCATAGTGGCATGATACTTGAAGGAAAACATAAAACAGACCTACCGCCCATTGTAGCAAAGAAGCCTTCAATGTTGCATCCTACCGTTCCAAAAATGAAATATCCATTCATAGATGTGTACATGGTAGTGGTGAAGCCTATTAAGACCATGAAGAGATTGGCTATGGCCAAATTTAAAAGGATGTAGTTCAGAGGAGTTCTGAGTTTCTTGTGCTGGACTGTGACAAAGAGAGTCAGAAAGTTGATTGGGAATCCCAGAAGAATCAGAAGAAACATGTAGGCAGCCAACGCAGAGAACTTCCACGGTTCTGCCAAATAGTACTGAGGATACTCATATGGATTCCGAACAACTCCGGTCTTGTTGGACATGGGGACATAGAAATTTTCACCTTCTGTTCCATTCATGGTGGCAGCTTTGTAGGTATTTGGCTTCTTCAACAAGTATAGATCTCTGTATTTCTCTATAAATCTCCTTCTTACATTTGCTGGACTGTTCCAAGCTAAGCTAGCACTGTTCCTTTTATAAAAAAAACCACCACAGGTAAGCCCTGTGTTATTGATGTCAGCACAATTTAGACTTGGGTCAACATTAATCATAATAATCCAAGCTAAGATTGGAACTGTTAATTCTCTGCTGGGGTGACGCTCAGGTAGTACTTGTGATGGTGTTACAAAGCTGCTGCAAGAACAGATTGTGTGTGTGTATTTGACAGAGTGCTTAGATATAACACAAAGATGTCAAATAGGATACAGGAAATAACCAGTTACCTGCTTGGCTTCAAGAGGCTGCTCCCTGCCTTTTACTTCAGCTAGAGTAGAAACATCATGCACCGTTTCTAGAAAACCAGGTCTCCTTTGGAAGGAAGTTCCAGGGACACATGTCTGCATGCTTTTGCTGATCATACCTGAAGTTCAGCTGTGTAGCTAGCCTATTAAGACTTTTCTGCTTCTGAATGTAATCTCAGTTAAGGCCCTTAAGGCAATAGCAATAGGTCTATTTATACAATAGAGATGAATCCACTACGAAACTGGTTTAAATGCAATCGATTCCCTGAAAGAACCCTTGGAATCATGCAGATGCCCAGATTGCTTTTGTTACAGATTCCCAGTCCCTTCCTTACATTCCTCAAGCTCCTGTGTGTAGGAGCCATGGCAGGGAAATGGGAATGAAACTGCTCTACACTTGTGGCACAGAAGCACCTTGCATTTAAATATGCTGGCACACTATCCATCATTTATAATGTGCCTCCCAACCATATCCGAAATAGAAAGCCACCGTAGAACCCAAATGCAGAACTATCAATAAAACCACATAATAAAAATCGGCATTAAACCATCATAACAATAAACAGTCATAAAAATCAGCAGTAAAGTTGCAGCACTGAAATAATAAAGCAGTGCTTTGTACATAAATTAACAGGGCACAATCTACTTGCACGGTGGGTGAAGCATGCTTGAATGGGTGCTATATAGTTTTTTTATACTGGTTCCTTTCTAGTGCCACCCAAGTTTAAATAAAATGCATGTAATAACAGTAGGAACAAGAGAGTTAATTTATTAACAAACACCTTCATGTCAGGATTTGAACAAATGCACTCTGATTTCTTCAGCAGACAACTGATTCCCCCCAAGAAAGACTCAAAATGCAAGGTATATCAGGTCATGCCTTGTAGGACCATTAGTGTGGGACAGGAAGCTTGCACACCTGACTTCCCACTTTGATGGAAAGGGGTGTCTAACTGGGAAACTGTGTACAGGAATGCTCCCCCTGCTACATAGCTGGTCCAAGGGCATGGAATCTGCTATGCGCACATGACCCAGATATCTAATACTTAGGTGTTATATAGATCTGGCATTGTGGGATTAAAGGTTTTATCTTTCAGATGGACAAACGGACTATATTAAGATTCAATAAGCCATTGCTGAGGTTGACAGAGCTCGCTGCCAAAACTGCATCATGCCAGGACTCCGCCCCAGTCATCCTTAAGGAATCATTATATGACTGGAATGTGGAGAGGTTGAGTAAGGCTTTGGTGGGACATTTGCTAAGGGTGGAATGATTAACCATAGCAAAACCCTGGCAAGATCTAACAGGTACAACAATGGAGTATTGTGTTGATGGGGAAACTGACTCAAAAACTTAGGAATGCTTTGAGGTCAAAGACAATAAAATTTGTTAACAAAACCAATAGAATCTAAGTTTTAAATGAACAATGGCTTATTTACACAGCATATGGTTTATTATCACTTCCTTACAACTTTCCTTAACTAATTGCAATATGTCTACAATATTGTCACTACATAGAATAACTGTAGCTTCTGTATGAGGGCCTAGGCAGTCAATCAATCAATCAATCAATCAATCAATCATCAATCAGTCTTTCTTGCAGTCAAAGACAGACAGATGAGAGCCTATTAATTTTCTTTAACTTTTCACTTTTAAGGGCTTTTTGTAATGGAAGCAGTAGATATTTGTTTGGCTATATGGTTTGAAAGGCAATAAAAAGTATTTTTTTTTTAAGTGCACCACCCACATCAACAAAGTGGGAAAGGGGAAATAAAGCAAATCAGATTGACTAAGGATGCTTTTATTAGATTGCTTGTTTGGTCCATATATGAGTAATGATAATGAGTGGTGCCAAAGTTAATATTTTAACATCTATGAGCTACCACTACAGATTTTAGAAAGCTCTTTTTAGATTAAGCATGACATATTTATATATTATCAGAACTTCTGACAGTCCAAGCAGTTATGAAGATCCAAAAGACACCTTTGATGTTATGTGGCAAGTCTGCTGCCAAAACATGTCAAGGCTCCATGTATGCTGGTATATTTATGACAGCACTGTCTAAACTTTGCAGTGTCTTGCCTTACTGATTTTTCAAAGGCTATAGCTGGTCTTGGACCCCTGAACTGTGTGAGATTTCAAGAGAACAGTCTTGCCAGCAGGCACACAGTCCGATTGACTCTTGGATCTCCTGACTTTGGCAGTCCAGGTCTGCCCATCATCCTGTGATCCTTGCCTCCTTCTGGCATGTTCCTGACAGATCTTAATGGAAGGATGTGTTTGATATTGTTTTAACATTTTGATATTTGCTGCCCTAGTTTCCTTCGGGATGAGGGGGTGGAATAGAAATTTAATAAATATCAAACAAGAACTCAGTATTACGTTTGTCTCATTCAGATGCTCTTTTTTGTGTTAGTTTCCAGTGTTCCCTGCTCCTTTCCTTTCAAATGCTGAAACATCTCTGTTCACCTGCCTTTGGCTTGTTGCCTCATCACTCTCATCTTTCCCCTTCCTCTCCCGGAGAACCTTTAGTAATTTGCCTTATATTTTACTTCATCAATAAAACCTCATTTTTTTGGAAGTGCTCTGGCCTAGTCTCTGGTTGCCTCCCTGCTGAAGAGGTGACCAGTATGATTCCCAATTTTGCTGACCAGCCCACATGGGTGCAGCTTTGGCTACTGCTGATGCTCACAGCTGGGTCAGAGACCTGCATATGCAGCACCTGTTACAAAATATGTATCGTTGATTAACACTTAATTTTTTTTACTCAGTCTTGCTACAGTTACCTTGGCTGCTAGACCATCATCCCCTAGCATGCTGGCTCAGGCTGATGGAAGTTGGAGTCCAACAACATCTAGAACACCAGAGGCTTCCCATCTTTGCTTTATAACCATCAGTGTGTCTTCAACAATGAGTGTATTGAAGTTCAGCGTTTCAGCTAATGGAGCAGCTTAACTATTTGGGGACCCAACTCATTCTTACATCTGAGTCATATTTACAAATGTCACATTATTGTTTGCTTCTAATCAGAGTGTCTTCAAACTACACCCACACCCCCCCCAAAGTTCAGCTCTGCAAGTGATGTCAAAGTACTTAAATCCTTTTGGCTTCTATTTCATGTCCCACATCTCAAAATGTGGCTTGCAAATTGTTTTCATAATTAGGGTGCCTACAGATGTGGCAAATGTCAGGGTCTTTGGGTCATGCTGAAGGACCCTAATGATTCTGATACCTCAATAAATGAGAGCTTTTGTCTCTTGAATTCTATGAAACTCCCACTACAATAATTCTTTTCTAAAATAACAGGAAGCATTTGGCAGTAAATAAGACCTTGAAAAAGAAATGTCCTTCGTGTAAGTACAGTTATTTTGTCAAAACTGTGGAAGCCCATTTTTCATAATAGCAGTTCAGAGAGAGACAGAGAACAAATATGAAAAGAAAGGACACAGGTTTCTTTCAAAAAGAGATATTTTATTGAAAACTGTCATAAAACCCAAATGCTAAGGAGCCAGTCTAGAACTAGTGCTAGCAGGTGCAAAACTAGCATATTTTTCTTCAGGCAGAATCTCACCCTAAAAGGTTAGCAGTGACAAATTGACAGGCTGTTGTGAAAATGTCAAGAATACATTCTAGCATTACGCAGGGGGGCTGTTTAATAGAAAAAATATAGCTCCATAGATCCTCTCATCTGTTTTACTCTGTAGATGTACAAATCACCCACCAGTCATACAAATTCTGCAGTTACACTTGTTAAAAATAAATATATATGTATACATTTCTCTTGGGGGGTAAAACAAAACTTGGCATGTGCCAGTTTCATATACAAAGAGTAGGAAAGTAGGAATATCATATATAATTTTCTTTTTTATACTCTGCCATCAAACAAACTGTTAAGAAAGCCTAATGGACCTCAGGAACACTTTACAGAAACCAAGCAGCAGGATGCATGAGCGTCTGGTTTCCCTCACTGGATGGATTCATCCGTCTTCCTCCGACAATATGGGCAACAGTTATGTTGCAGCACCAGGAGCTCGTAATCTTCTGAATGAAACATCTGTAAATGAGGGTTGCAGATGTCAGGTGTGACTCAATTTAAGTCACAGTGTAGGAAGAAAGTGAGTGGACAGGGTTGCTCTAAAAGCATTTTTGGTGCTTTCTCCATTTGTATTAACATGCACATAAACTGCAACACTCTTATGACCCTGGTAACATCAGCTATATATCACCATGAACTCATTCACCTACACATTCTCCCACATAATATATGTCAACAATGCACTTCTAATGTTTCCATTGAGCAGACATGTCAGTCTCTATGAAAGACAATAAAGGGACACAAGTCTGACATCGAAAACTAGCAAAAATGATTGACTGGTTAGACATGTATCTTCTGGGCACCCAAATCAGGCTTAACATCCATTGTCATATAACCTCATCATCATATAACCTGATTTGCAGATAAACCAGAAAGAACACACAAAAAGAGTGGACGTTGTATAATGTGTGCTTAACTTTTGTGCAAGCAAATCAAGGCAAATGGCAATAAACAGGTCATCTGGAGGAACCATGGATACAGTCAGAAAAAGAGGCAACCCCCAAACAGAAGTGCAATTTATGATCCACTTTAGTTCAACTTGGCTGCATCATTTAGGTCTCCCAAAGGCTTCACAGCAGCCACAATGTGATGCTTTGCCTTGCCACTTATGTAGTAAAGTTAATTTTAAGGCTTTTGTTTTATTTTTAAGCATTAAAATGAATTAGTGCCACAGGTATATTTACAATTAAGCAGCAGTGTATCAGGGCTTTTAAAAAAACAATAATCCTGTACTATTTTATTTATCAGACTCTCCTGAAGTAAAATATTGCCCTTACCTGAAAGCAGAAAGGACACGTGGTAATGGGATTATCTGGTAGCAGGGATCGGAAGTACTGCCATTGTAACGGTTTGGGCCAGCGTTTAACCAGCACGTCTCTCCTGCTCATTGACCCGAGAACTGCGCGGTTCACAACCACAGGGACAAATTCCGACCCCCCTTGCTGCAGGAAACAAGTGATTGAGAAAAGGAAAAATATGTTTGAACTTGGTAGATCACTGGAAAGGCAAGGTTTTTTTCAGGGAGTAAGTATGAGGTTTTTTGGGGGGCAATAATCTGCATATATTAAAGCAGCATTTGCACTGAGTTATCAGTTTCTTTTCAGTTCTGTATTTAGAATCATAGAATCATAGAGTTGGAAGAGACCACAAGGGCCATTGAGTCCAACCCCCTGCCAAGCAGGAAACACCATCAGAGCACTCCTGACATATGGTTGTCAAGCCTCTGCTTAAAGACCTCCAAAGAAGGAGACTCCACCACACTCCTTGGCAGCAAATTCCACTGTCGAACTGCTCTTACTGTCAGGAAGTTCTTCCTAATGTTTAGGTGGAATCTTCTTTCTTGTAGTTTGGATCCATTGCTCCGTGTTCGCTTCTCTGGAGCAGCAGAAAACCACCTTTCTCCCTCCTCTATGTGACATCCTTTTATATATTTGAACATGGCTATCATATCACCCCTTAACCTCCTCTTCTCTAGGCTAAACATGCCCAGCTCCCTTAGCCGTTCCTCATAAGGCATCGTTTCCAGGCCTTTGACCATTTTGGTTGCCCTCCTCGGGACACGTTCCAGTTTGTCAGTGTCCTTCTTGAACTGTGGTGCCCAGAACTGGACACAGTACTCCAGGTGAGGTCTGACCAGAGCAGAATACAGTGGCACTATTACTTCCCTTGATCTAGATGCTATACTCCTATTGATGCAGCCCAGAATTGCACTGGCTTTTTTAGCTGCCGCGTCACACTGTTGGCTCATGTCAAGTTTGTGGTCAACCAAGACTCCTAGATCCTTTTCACATGTACTGCTCTCAAGCCAGGTGTCACCCATCTTGTATTTGTGCTTCTCATTTTTTTTTTGCCCAAGTGCAATACTTTACATTTCTCCCTGTTAAAATTCATCTTGTTTGTTTTGGCCCAGTTCTCTAATCTGTCAAGGTCGTTTTGAAGTGTGATCCTGTCCTCTGGGGTGTTAGCCACCCCTCCCAGTTTGGTGTCATCTGCAAATTTGATCAGGATGCCCTTTATCATCCAAGTCGTTGATAAAGATGTTGAATAAGACCGGGCCCAAGACAGAACCCTGTGGCACCCCACTAGTCACTCTTCTCCAGGATGAAGAGGAGCCATTGATGAGCACCCTTTGGGTTCGGTCAGTCAGCCAGTTACAATTCCACTGAGTGGTAGCATAGTCAAGACCGCATTTTACCAGCTTCTTTACAAGAATATCATGGGGCACCTTGTCAAATGCCTTGCTGAAATCAAGGTAGGCTACATCCACTGCGTTCCCTTCATCTACCAGGGTTGTAATTCTGTCAAAAAACGAGATCAGGTTAGTCTGACATGACTTATTTTTCAGAAATCCATGCTGACTATTGGTGATCACAGCATTCCTTTCTAGGTGCTCACAGACTGTTTGCTTAATGATCTGCTCCAGAATCTTCCCTGGTATTGATGTCATACTGACTGGGCGGTAATTATTTGGGTCCTCTCTTTTCCCCTTTTTGAAAATAGGGACAACATTTGCCCTCCTCCAGTCTGCCGGGACTTCGTCTGTTCTCCAGGAATTCTCAAAGATGACTACCAGTGGTTCTGAGATCACATCTGCCAGTTCTTTTAATACTCTTGGATGCAGTTCATCTGGCCCTGGAGACTTGAATACATCTAGACTAGCCAAGTATTCTTGTACTATCTCCTTAGTTATTCTGGGCTGTGTTTCCTCTGCTGAATCATTTGCTCCAAATTCTTCAGGTCGGGCATTGTTTTCTTTATCGGAGAAGACTGAGGCAAAGAAGACATTGAGGAGTTCAGCCCTTTCTGTGTCCCCTGTTTGCATTTCACCATCTTCTCCTCTGAGTGACCCTACTGTTTCTTTGTTCTTCCTTTTGCTACGGACATACCCATAAAAGCCTTTTTTGTTGCTTTTAACCTCTCTAGCAAGCCTGAGTTCATTCTGTGCTTTAGCTTTTATGACTTTGTGTCTACACGTGCTGGCTGTTTGTTTGAATTCCACTTTGGTGTTTTCCCCCCTTTTCCATTTTTTGTACACATCCTTTTTTAATCTTAACTCAGTTAAAAGTTCTTTAGATAGCCACCCTGGCTTCTTTAGGCACCTTCCATGTTTCCGTCTCATTGGTATTGCCTGAAGTTGTGCTTTTACTATCTCCCTCTTAACAAACTCCCAGCCATCATGAACTCCCTTTCCTTTTAGTATTACTGTCCATGGGATCTCACCCAGCACTTCCCTAAGTCGGCTTTCTTAAAGTCAAGAAATTGAGTCCTAGTATGCTTGGCTGCTCCTTTCCGCTGTATAGTAAACTTCAGAAGAGCATGATCACTCGCGCCTAGTGATCCTTCCACTACTACCCCACTAACCAGGTCATCAACATTGGTTAGGACCAGATCTAAAATGGCTGTTCCTCTTGTTGCTTCTCCCACTTTCTGGACAATAAAGTTGTCTGCAAGGCCAGTGAGGAATCTGTTTCACCTTATGCTCTTGGCTGAGTTTGACATCCAACAAATATCCGGGTAATTGAAGTCCCCCATTACTACTATCTCCCTTCCTTTTGCATGCTTGGCCATCTGTTCCAGGAAGGCATCATCTATGTCCTCCGTTTGGCTTGGGGATCTATAGTAAACTCCCACAATGAGGTCACTGTTATTCTTCTCTCCCTTAATTTTGACCCAAATGCTCTAACTTTGGCTTTGAGGTTCTAAATCTTGGATCTCTTCACAGGTATACACATCCCTGACATATAACGCCACTCCTCCTCCTTTCTTGTCTGGTCTGTTTTTCTGAAATAGATTGTATCCCTCCATTATTACATTCCAATCGTGGGACTTATCCCACCAGGTTTCAGTGATGCCTATTATGTCATATTTAGTTTGCTGTACCAAGAGCTCAAGCTCAACTTGTTTATTTCCCATGCTTTGTGCATTAGTGTACAGACATTGAAGTCCATTAATCATTCCCCTGTGTCTCTTATTTAAGGATTTTTTCCTCCCACCACTAGGTCTGCGTGCTGTTTGCTCCATTTGGTCTATGACATTTAGATGATCATCTTCATCAATTGATAGACTCCTACCTTCAGGAGCACTGTCTCCCTCCCCCACATTAGTCAGTTTAAAGCCCTCCTGATGAGGTTTCTGAGATTTTTGGCAAAAACAGTCCTCCCAACCGTTGTGAGGTGCAGCCCATCGCTTGACAGAAGTCCATCTTCAAGAAACTACAGTCTGTGATCTAAGAATCCAAACCGTTCCTGTATACACCATTTGCAAAGCCAGCTGTTCACTTCCACTATTTTTCCCTCTCTCCCTGGGCCACGTCGTTCAACTGGGAGGACAGATGAGATGACAATTTGTGCATTTAATTGCTTCAATTTCCTGCCCAGAGCCTCGTAGTCTCTTTTGATCTTCTGGAGGCTATTGCTTGCAGTGTCATTGGTTCCCACATTAACCAAGAGGAAGGGGTATTTGTCAGTGGGTTTTATGATTCCTTGCAGTCGTTCAGTTACATCTTGGATCTTAGCCCCGGGGAGACAGCACACTTCCCGAGACATCTTGTCAGGCCCACAGATCACTGCTTCTGTTCCACTTAGTAGGGAATCCCCTATCACCACTACACGCCTCCTCTTAGGTTTGGTCGGGTTTCTTCCATGAGCTGTTCATTCCAAGGTCGCCTACACATTCCCTGAGGACTGACTTTGCTGCTCGTCTTCATATACCTGATCGACTGTAACGAGGGAGAGATCCTCAAATGGAGTCTGCTCTTCGTCTTCCATGCTAGGGGAGAGGACCTAAAAGCGATTGTGTATTTCTAAACAATCAGAGCGAACCCTGGGCCTCCTAATTCTTTGAGTCACGTTTCTCCATATATCTGGCTCCTGTGTTGGTGAACTAGCCTCCTTCACAGGGGAGTCCCCTGTCTCCTCCTTGGTGGAGACGGTGTGCTCTGTTGCTTCCAAGAAGAGCTCCAGCTCTCTAATTCTTTGGAGCGTAGCTACACGTTCCTCCAGTTGCTGGACTTTGTCTTCTAAGAGGGCAATCAACATGCAATTGCTGCAGGTAAAGCTGCCTGCAACCTTTGGCAAGATGGCAAACATTGCGCAGGAACCACAGGCGACTGCAGCTGTTTCCTCACCCTCCATCTTGAGAACGTGTCGTTGGGGGTGGCTACAGCGGTCCTCCATCATAAAAAGCGTGAAGACAGGACAAATAACCCGCCCCCAAAAAAACCCTAGGTCTCCCCCAACAAACGTTTGAGACTAGCTCCCCTAAAAGATGGATTAAACTGTGCGTGCCGCTAGGTGCGCGCTGCTGCCCTGCAAGCTCTGATAAGCTCCTCCCACAGCTAATCACCTGCCTCAACAGAAACCCTGCCCCCTCTGACCTTTGCACAGGGAGAGCAGCTAATCAGCCACAAAGAAACACACACACAAGAAAACCCTTTTTGCTCCTTCTTCAGCTGCTGCCCTGCAAGCTCTCAATTTAGTCCTGGAAATATTCCTAGTTCTGGAGAGCTTGCACGTGTCCTCTTGCAACACAGTGCTGGAAAGCACTGAATCATAGAATTGTAGAGTTGGAAGGGAACCCAGGGTCATCTAGTCTAACCCCCTGCAATGAAGGAATCTCAACTAGATCACACATGACAGATGGCCATTCAACCTCTGCTTAAAAATCCCCCAATGCAAGAGAGTCTACAACCTCCTGAAGGAGTCAGTTCCACTGTCAAACAGCTCTTACTGCCAAAGTTATTAAATATTTTTGTATCTTTATTTTATATCTTATTATGATTTATGTGGAAATTGTTCAGTTTGGTTGTGTACTCTTTGATATTATATTTATTGTTTATGACTGCTTTTGTTAGGTCTGTAATTATGTATTTTTTCATGCTGTAAGCTGCCCGTTTCTTTAACAAACAGTAATGAACGTTTGCCTGCAGGGTGTCCAGCTGCCTCTGTAGCCTTTCACTGAAGTTCACCTCTCCAAATTTTAAAGGGAAAAAAATGGGGTAGGTATTTGTAAAATAAATCAATAACCTAAAGTGATTGAGTTTTTTTTTAAAAAAAAAACCAACAACAACAAACAGGAATGAAATGTGTAGAGGCATATTGGATGTACAGTGGTACCTCGGGTTAAGTACTTAATTCGTTCCGGAGGTCCGTTCTTAACCTGAAACTGTTCTTTACCCGAAGCACTACTTTAGCTAATGAGGCCTCCAGCTGCCGCCGCGCTGCCAGAGCACGATTTCTGTTCTCATCCTGAAGCAAAGTTCTTAACCCGAGGTACTATTACTGGGTTAGCAGAGTCTGTAACCTGAAGCGTCTGTAACCTGAAGAGTCTGTAACCCGAGGTACCACTGTATCTCCTTGAACATGGCAATCCTATTGAGGCTTCCTGGGTAGGAGGGAGGACAATTCAGGGCAGAAGAAATGGCAAATTCCTCAGCTCTGCTGGGCTTGTGCGCATGTGTGCACTTTCTTCTTCTTTGCTGGGCTCTTAAATAAAATAAAATAAAACCTGAAATAACTGTGCCAACTCTTGGCCTGACATAGGTTTTCTCCCCATTCCAGGTGCATGGTCAGAGAGTAAGTGGGTGCTGGATCTCTGATCTGCTCCTGGCATGCTTCTGGGGTGCTTCCTTTTTCCCCTTACCTCACTCAGCTACAGCAGCGGGCCTTGCCAGCAGCCCACCAGGGAAACCTCTAGCTGTGAACCTTCCTGTGAGACCATGGAGAGAAAGGATTGCCATATCCAGTGGCCTCCCAGCCACCCTTCTTGGGGACTCAGGGTGGCTCCTTCAATGAATTTTCAGGAGTCTTCTTGCAATTTTGGCCATTTGACTCAAATAAGCAATTCTCAGCTGGGTCTTACGCTCCAACAGTTGGGGGATTAAGAAATAAAGCAGTCAGACAAGTCAAGGGAAGGCTGTATCTGGTGGAGTAAGGTAGAGAAGGTTTATGGGAAATTACAAAATATTTATAGATGGAATGAAGATGTGACACGAAGAGAACATTTGCTGGTAGGAAATCCATACTAGGTGCTTTTTCGCAACACAAAGCAAAGCAAAAAACAAAGGTGAAGGGATTTGCAGGAAAGACATTTTCTAACCTCAAAGCTCAGTTTTGCTGTAAATGGGTCATCCTCTTCGATCTCATCTGCTTTGAAAAGAAGTCTCATTGTCTGCACATCTAGGAATATTTGTTAGGGAAGAATTACACACAAGTAGGGAGTGCAAAGGGAGAGCACCTGTGTGGTGTTCAGATTTCTATTCCCCGCATTTCCAATGGTGAAAAACTCATACATTATGATAGAAACCCTGGTTTACAATCAAAACTGCATGTAAGTCTTGATCAGGATGCAGAAGGCTTGCCTCACCATGTTTGAGAGCAGCAGATTATGGAAAACAAACACACACAAGTTATTCCATAGTTAGTCCTTTGAACAAGGATGCTTAATAGGCTAACTCTCAACCTTTCTCCCAACATGCATTCAAAGTGTTAGTCTCATTATTTCCCATTCCCACTTTTCTTCTGTATAGTGCTGCACACAGCATCCTGCCTCAACATGGATCTCAATCTCTCTGGCTTCGTGTCTTTATACTGCAGCCAGTAGAATGAGACTCCAAAAGCGAATGGCCCGTTAAAATGGCAAGTTTTGGCAATGCTATCAATAATGGTGGAGTTCAAAGAGTGGAGTTCTTGTCTTCCTTGGCTGGAGGCTGGAGGATTGAAAAATAAAAAAGTAGTTTCTTTAAAGTCTGTTAGGGAAACAATTATTTTAAGTCCTAACAGTTTGATGTGATTGTTCAAACAAAAAGGATTTAAAATATATTAAAACTGCACAGTGGGGTTTTTTCCCTGTTGTGGGGGCTGGATAAGCTCAGCCCAGCGAAGGGATGGAAACTTCTCCAATGTAACAGATGTTAATCTAGGACTGCAGCAGAGCACTGATACTCATTTATCTTAACCTTTATCTGTGCATGTAAACCTGAACACTGCATTGCATGCTAAACAACTGAGTATCAGAGGTGAAAACACTGTAGCTAAAAATATATTTTTAAAGAAGTGCATGAGGTTGGGGAGAGAGAAGGAAGCTGGAAGCAGGAAGGGAAACTAAGGATTTGTACTGTTCTATTGTAGTACAGTAATGTGTAAACCCTAATAAACCATGTGGATATTTTATAAAATAAAATAAAAATTACAGTGTTACTATATAGTTGTTCCAAACAAAACCTGGTGAAGCACAAATGAATAAATATACAGGCTCCAAGCTACTTTGGTTGTTTTGCTGCTGCAGTGAGCTAAGCTTTGGTTTGGCTTAGTGTGTCATCTGAACTTGGACTCACATTTCGCTCTCTCTCCGCAAATCACAACCTGTAAACCAAAGGACAATCCTTGGTTACAGCTTGTGGTTTGTCTGAAGAGAGTTAATCTATGACTTGAGGTTCAGAAAGCATGCTAAGCCAAACCATGGTTTAGCTCAGCAAAGTACAAAGGCTAAATGACCAAGGAAGACCAAAGTGGCCACAATCTCCTCTCTGGAAGCCCACTATGCTCTTTTATGCTAAGACATGGTTTAGCTTAGTGTTACATGTGAAAAAGGGAAGTGACGTTTTCAAGAGTGAAAGGATACCATCACTCATCTGTTCTTGCCATTTATTGTCTCTTTTGTTGAGTCTCGGCACTTCCAGATCTATCAAAGCAACAGCTTCTTCATCAGTGATCCCCTCCTCTAAATAGAACTCAACCAGGTGTAAGACATCTGAAAAGGACAGAGATGAAAGCGAGACTTAGAAAATCCACAATGCCTGCTGTAGCCATTCAAGAGATAGACATTGTTGTTACACACACACACACACACACACACACACACAACCTGTTAGTAATGAGATTCATATACTTGGAAACCCACCTGAGGAAGAACACACACACAGACACACACACAGAGAGAGAGAGAGAGAGAGAGAGAGAGAGAGAGAGAGAGAGAGAAACACAGTAGAAACAGGCATTGCACTGCCAGATACTCCTGTAAGAATGCAGAATCACAACAATTTTAGACTCCACAGATATCAGACATATTTTATCCAGGAGAGCGGTAATATTTCAACGCACCATAAGAAGCAGCAGCGAAGACAAAGGGTTGCCTACAGTTAATACAGACGTTCCCCAGGTTGTTCAGCAATGGGTTGTGGGTGGAACACCTGTAACACAGAGGCACAAGCTCCTGCAAAGAAGCACACAGAGGTTACTGCAAGCAAAAGAGCACAGCTGAACATGTTGGGCAGAATCGTAAGAACAGTGGGGAGCCAGTCTGAGAATTCCTAATAACCCCTTCCCTAGCACCTCCTTATGCCCCCACCCGCTCAAAAGATCTGCTTCAGAAAAATCAGGCGGCCTTCCAATGCAACCTCAAAAAGAAGGAACTGGGTTGAAGAGGGGGAAATCCCCAAAGCCTGATGCTGGTGAGGAAGAACTTAGATGCACCTGCAGAATTCTAGATTCCAGCTACTGAATCTGACCAGTTATCACTACAGTTACAGTATATATTTATTTTCACATCGAGCCAGCTACCTTTTAAAAATAACCAAAATGAGTACATATATTGAAAGGTTCAGAATGGAAACATATATCCTTAATCCTAAAATGACATCTTAAATTAAAAATATATCCCATGGATTCTGCAAAACATGCTCAGACTCTGGTGAACTTTCAGAGGAGAAAAATTTCCAGAGCAGACAGCAACTACTAACAAGGCTATAAGCATGTGTCATCATGTTTCTTGTTTGATGTGCTGAAGAGACCATTAAGAACCATCCTTGGTAGATAGCAGCAATCAAGACAGAATAAAGAAGAAGAGTTCATCTTTAATACAGAGGGCCCAGGTTGTTCACGCCAAGCTTAGCTGAGTTTCAGTATAGTTGAGAGACACCTTTGGCAGGAAAACAGCTAAGGGAGTTACAACAAAGTGCAAAATCTCATGTCTGATATAAAGCACCTAAGTAAAGTGAAATTATTCACCTTCTCTCCAAAAGCAGAAAAAGGCAGACACACACACCCTTTTTTAAAACCACAAAATATCAGTGAGTAATGGAACTGAATGTCTCACAATGTGTCGGGATTTAGAAAGCAATCTAGGGATAGCAAAAGTGGTGCCTTCCAGATGTTGCTGCACTTACAACTCCCATCATCCCGCTGACCAGGCTGGCGGAGGTTAACTGAAGCTGGTGTCCAACAACATCTGGATGGCAGCACATTTGCTACCACGGCATGAGCACAAGGAGACAGATCAATCTATTAATGGCTACTAGCCACATTCAGCTGTAAAATATTGTATGCATCTGACTGTGTGTGAACCTGAAGCAGTCTGCCTATACAATGTTGGCAGCCAAAAAACGAGGCTATATGAACCACATGAGAATTCTCATTTTCTTAAGTTTCTTTACACCAAAAAAAAAAGGGGGGGGGAGTACAGAACCAAACATAAAATAGTGAAATTGGGGCCTTTAAACTTTCATAAATATTCTTCCAGTGTATGACTGCTTGAGTCATTAGATATTCTATTTTCAAACGTTGCAGCGTCCTATGCAACACACAACTCATTGCCAGAAAGATGTGAACAAAGGTTACTGAAACAGGTTTTTTGGCTCAGAGTCTTGATGAAACATGGGACCTTTGATTCATTCACTTCATGTCCTTTTAAATTGCACAATTACTTCAGGCAGCTATATGGATCTCCAGGGCCTTATTGTGTTTATATTATTTCAGGTGGCCAGATGGAGTGCATTTTTTCCTGTTCATTTAAGGTTAAGCATTTGCACCATACAATTTATTTTGATTTGCACACCCCTTTAGATAGAATTTTATAGAACATTGGCAAGACTCAGACAATGACTAAAAAGAGGAAGGCAAGCTTTTAAAAACGTGATTTACAAAGAGTAACGAGTCCCAAGTGCTGGAAAAGGGGGGAGCCTGACAAATGGGGTAGGCCCAAACATAAGAGACCAACTGTGAACAGTCCCAGAGAGAAGAAAGGAACTAAATGCTTATGGGAATACATGAAAACAGAGCCCCTTAGACTGCAACCTGGGAGTAAGCCCCACTAAACTCAATGAACTTACTTCTGACTAAACATGATTGCACTGTTAGATAGACACTGTTCTCTTCCATTTGGAGCTCTTTTAGGTGTTTTATTCTTGAACCACTTTTATCTGCTTTTATATGTCTATACTGTATCGTTGTTACCCACCCAGGGAACTTATGCTGAAGGGCCGGCAAGATTATAAATAATATCGCAAATAAAATAAGTAAGGTGAAGCATGCCACAGAGTGGTGGGAATAAGCAGCGCAACAGTATCAGCCAGGATAGCATGTGGGGATTAAGTTGGTGAGGCAGTTTCTTGAAAGACATACATTTGAACATACAAGGCACCTATCTTCATTTTAATAAGGAGACGACATATAACATTGTATTTTTTCTGCAGAAGCAGTGCATTTACTCACAATGCCTCTCAGATTATGCGCGTGTGCCAGTGTGGTCTCTTGTGTCATGTCAAATATGTGGGGAAATGGGGAAAATACAAAATGGGAACTTACTTCACTGTCATGAAAAGGCTTGGACCGGATTGTCAGGCTTCCCAACTCAATTGATTTCTGAAATCTAGCTGGGATCTGCAGCCCCTGCAACTTGTCATAGGCATGACGAGCCAATTTATAAGCCCCCAGAGCTTTGCTCTGCTTTGCCAGGGCAAATAACGTATTGCTGTAATCAAATTAAGGAACAAAACATACATATGGTAAGCAGGAAAAAAAAACCACATCATTGCTTTCAATCAGAGAAGCTATGTGCTTAAGCACAACCAAAGCCAGGGCTTGGAAGAGGCCTCCGCTGGAGAAGTCTGTTTACATAAGAATGTTTACATAAACAAAATGTGAAACAACTGCTAGATGGCTGAAGGGGATGGTGTTTTGAAAGAGAAATCCCATCAATATGAAGGGTGCTTCTTTGAAATTAGTGATGTTTGCACAGAGAAGAGGGGACACAGAGATGGCTTTTCTTAAAGAACCCCCTTTTTGGTTGTTGGTCAAAATGCCTCCACCTTGCAACATAAATTATTGCATGCAAAAGGAAGCCAGTAGAAAAGCATCACTACAGTCTGTTTTTCATACCAAGGTCCATTACAAAAAACAAGGGTGCTTCCTTCCAGATGAAAGGTGATTAGACAGCAAGTGGGGCCAAATCTGCTGTCTAGATAAACTAAATGCATTTGACAGGAATTAACAGGCCTCAATTCAAATATTTTCACTTAAACTGGGTTAACTGGACTTCACTGAACAGAAAAGAGCAAGACTGAAGGGGCAAGTTATGAGGAACCTCCTTCAAGAAACTAACCCACCCTAAAACCTTGGCCATCCTCTTATTGTAATGAAGCCTGTTTATCTTAGAAACTCAAAAATCCCAGGGAAAACACACCATGCAGCTTAAGCTTGAATTCAAGCTGATCATAAATGTGGTCTGTGGAGACCAGGACCAAGCTTCCAGAAAAGCAATTCTGGACAGAAACGAAGGAAGTTTCATATTTGGAGCCAGGCCAAAAGGAGGATTGTCAAGAGCCAGTCAGATCTATTTAGCTCAGCGCTCTCCAAGATTTCATATGAGAGTCTCTCCTAGACCTACCTGGAGATGCCAAGGATTGAACATGGATACTCTGTCACTAAGGCATGGCCCCTTCCCAAAGGAAGTGATAGGAAACAAGTTGTCCCACACATTCATCCATGGAGAGGTGGGAGGAAAAGCTCGGTTACATTCCAGATACTTGCCTGAACTTTGCATGCCTTGAACTAAACTGTATGGCCAGTCAAGAGACTCCTTATGGCAAGTGTAACGTATCTACAATCTTCACAGTGACAAACCCCAGAAAGGTAACCATGCTGGTCTGCTGCAGCAAACACAATGGTGAGTCGTGTGGCAACGTGAAGATCCAACTTCATCTGCCCAAGTGAAGGGCTAATTTTCTAAGCAACATGTCTGTACGGTTCACAGATGTTTCTAAAGCTATGCAGGAAGTGTTTTATGCTTTCAGGTGTTTAAAGAGGGTTGGAGGTTCAAACATCATACAGAGGATGGAATAGCAACCTATTGATATTCTGTGTAATGTAGCTCTGAGAGAGCAAGTATCACATAGATTTTTGCAGCACACCAGTAACAGACAACACCAATGAGCCTTCTGCTTGGCCTGTCAGCTCTTGAATTTGGATTTTGCCTTTTAAAGGATACACTTTAGAAATTCCCAAAGGTGTTTCCTTGGTCAAGCTATGAAGTAAAAACCGAGAGACATTAAAGAGTGTTTCAGGCAAGTAGTAATTGAAGGGTTCTTCCTGCAATGTTAAAAAAAAAATTAAAGGTTAAGCTAATAAAGAAATGCACAGAATTAAGCATTAGTTGATTGCTATCTTGCATCACACTGCTTTCCTTTATTCAGAAAGCAACAACACTTGAAGAATCCAAACAGATTAGATCTAATCTCAACTTTAAAGAAAGAGGCAACAAAGATAAGCTACTCAGGGGACAATCTTATACCAGCCTCTCCATGAGAGGATATGCTGGGTAAGACACAAGAGGCCTAAGAAACACATTGCATCAGTTAACAGTCTTTTGAATGGTTTCAAAGGACAAAGAGTGCACTAACTGTGAAGCTCCATGTGAAAATCTTACAGTGCATTTGTGGATGAAGTGATAGGCATGATAAAGTTCTGCCAAGTGCTGGAAGTGGTGAAACTTCTGTAACATTTCAGTCTTCTGCTGCTCGTTGTCTGAGGGAGGGAAAGGCAGCATCAATATAAAACCTCTGATCAGTTGCCAACCTGCAGTGAGAGACTTACTCAAGAAAGATCACAGACCCATCCTGCTTACTGCATTAACACCCCTAAGAGATTAGCACCACTGAGCAAGTGTGCCTCCAAGTATAGCTTATGTAGTTTGGTGAGCTTTATATGTCATTTTGGGCTTTAAAAGCAGGAAAATTAAGAAGACAAATGCATAGTTTTAACACAGCCAGGGGCCATAGCTAATAGCGGAGCACATTTCTAGCAACACCATCTGCAGAAGCTATAACTAAAGGAAATAACATTTTCCATGTTTACATTTAGACTGAACAAGCATTTTTGGAATAATTTACACAATATTATCGCCACTGCTGTACAGGTTTACTTGGACGGCAGTCCCATTGTGTTCCATAGGGCTTACTTCCATGTAAGTGTGCACAGGAAGGGCAGCGACTTTACTCAGTGAACAGTATTTAAGAGTACTGGCAAAATGATATCAATGTTTGTACAGTGTTGTTTAAAAAATTATAATGCCTGCTCCACCTTAATTTTGGGTCACACAAAGCTAGGGACAGACAGCATCTTACGGTAGTGGGAATAATGAATATGGAGCCAAAATCAGCTCTCAGACTGACATGTTCCTGGGCAAATTGCTCTTTCCTAGTGTAAACCCCACTCTGTGAAACAGGAACAATAAGCTGCCTGCTTTATAAGATCACTGTATGCATTAAAGAAATAGTTTAAGCTACTTTGTATGCAAAGGCTGCAATCCCTACAGTACTCAGCAGGAAACTCAGTGGGACCCATCCTCAGTGAAACATGTTTGAGATGCGTGTTGAGGCTGTGCTCCTCAGCACAGTTGTCTACACATTAAATCCCCCTAAGCAAAGGATTGCTAACAGTGAAGTGTAAAGATTCATAAATGGCTTCTGAAACCTCCTCTCTTCTCAGCATTTAGACTGAGAAACCTCTCCAGCAGCCCTAGTTTTGGAGCTTGCCCAATAGGGCCCTGGGCCCATGGCTCAGCTTCCCCAATGCTATTGCCAGAACAAGAATCACATTCTAGAAGAACAAATGAATGTCAACTTCTCTACCCTGTAAAAGCCTTTCACTTTTAAAGACCAGTAGCTCTGAACTTTAGCCTTCTGGCCACCCATTGAGCAGCATGCTAAGGAATGATGTACGGCAGATGTCATCAGCCACAGTGAGCTTTCCTAAATGAAGACCAAAACCCCAACCCAAAACTTGTCCCCATATTTTGTGCCTGGGATATTGGAAGGGAAAGCATATGGATGGGGAAAAGAATCAAGTCCACAAAAGCACCTCTCTTGACACCGACCTGTCAAGATGTTAAGATCTTTAAAGGTGGGGCCCTTCCTGCTGCTCTGATACCAAGGGACTGTACATTTAGCAGTAACATAGCACAGGGCCTTTTTGATGTTGGCACCTGAGTTGTGGAATACTCTCAGCTTGGAGATTCAGTTGACACCAACAGTAGTTTCTTTTTGGAAGCAACCCCAAATGATTATGTTTCCACAAGCATCTGCATGATATCAACCTATGGAAATTTTGCTGGAACTTTATTTTTTTAACAGGAACTTTAATCATATTCACACTATTGTATTTTCTGCTCTTGCTGTGTTTGTGATATGATCTAAACCCCACCCTGGGATCAGTAAAAAAAGGGAGGGCAGGAGACAAACATTTTAAATAAATGAACATTTTTCAAGGTTCCCAAAGGAGGAATACCAGAAGAAGAAGAAGCCTGTGGAAGAGCAGGACTGTCGACAAGCCCTCCACCTTGAAATGAATAAGTGGGCATAACCAACCCCATTCTGTTCATTCAATCAGACTGAGCTTGGGCTTCCCCTAGCAGATGTGTGTGCCTCCATGTTTTGAGAAACTGGAGTTACCTAGTTTCCTTAGAAGACAGAGCTTGAGCTAGAGTTAAGAATGAGGTTTCTCTTCTCAGCCATACATGAAAAGATAAGATCATAATATGTACAATATAACAAAATTCAAAAGTCTGGTACAACGCAATTCACAATGAGTTTTCAGTTAAGCCATCAGAGTTTGAGAGATGTTCTGCCTTTGGGAATGAACAGATTACATGTAAACTTGCTTGTATTTCCTTACCTTGAGCGATATCTAAACACTGCATGGACAGCATCCAGTAATAATATCCTGCATCATTGAATCGGCTTTCTACCACAGCGTTGCGAGTTAATTGTTCCAACACTTTTACGGCCTCGGTTTGCCTGCCAGCCTTGTGGAATGCTGCAAAGGGGGCCAAAATAAAGAAGATTTTACAAAGTGATTAAACCAATTAACTTGATTAAAATTAAGAACAGAGCCCACAACTAAACAAAGGAGCAGATGAAAGGGATTACACCCTAGTATTCTTCTCCATGTTTGTGGGGAAGTTAATGTAGCAGTAGATACTTCAAAAATGTACTTTGTGGCTTTTGTGGTGTCTTGGGCTTCTTTCATGTGCTTTGTGGGCACAATCCAGCAAGCACTGCTGCTGCACAACTCCCATTTATTTCAAGGTTGCCTTTTTATGGTTCCTGAAAAGACCCATTGAAACCAATGAGATGGTGCAGCAGCACTAAATGGGCTGAAAAGCAGTGAAGTGAGGAAAACTGTAACTGGGTGTTTATCTAGCTAAGGAGCCAATCAAATTTATTTGTGTCTCGATAGCTGCAAAATAATTCTGATCAAAAGAAAGCCTACACATAAGAGATTTAATTCACACTTTAGTTTTTGAGTTCAGTACAAACCCAAGTTAAAATGGCAAAAAAACCCATCAGCGGCAGTAATGACTAAGGAATTGCACATGTGCATTTAAGTGATCAATATTCCCTGCAATATATGTGAAAGCAGAGCCCTGATCCTTTCCTAACTGCTGCTTACTGTTCATTGCTGAGAAACCCTGTCACTTAAAACACAAACATCCACTTCCAAATCAACAAAGCCATATATGTATTTGCCATTTAAACTCGGGTCCTTGCACCCAAGTTCAAAATGTAAAGTGCAAATAAGCTCAAAATATAAAGAGTCACTAGCTGAAATTAAAACTTGGTCCAGATTCTACTCAGTAAATATATGCTTTACAAAAGCCCAAAACAGAAATGAGAATGAGCTTTGAGGGCTAATTCACACTTATGTTTTCTGTTAATGGTCTTGTTCCCATGTGCAACTTATACAACAGAACTGCTTATGAAAGGTAATACACAGAATTTGCTGCTCTACAAACTGCATTCTCATAGATTTTCATATCTGACTCATCACCGCCCTATGGCTAGAGAAGCAATCCAAATGTGTTCCACTGATATGCAAAGGACATGAAGGCTCATTATTATTATTGTTGTTCCTAAAGACTAGGTATGAATGTGCAAGACTGCCAAATGCTTTTCTAGCTCTCCTGAGAGCTGCTGCTATTCTAGTTATTCAGACTGGGATAATCCTTTCCCCAATACCAGTAAAGGTAAAGGTAAAGGGACCCCGGCCGTTAGGTCCAGTCGTGGACGACTCTGGGGTTGCGGTGCTCATCTCGCTTTATTGGCCGAGGGAGCCGGCGTACAGCTTCCGGGTCATGTGGCCAGCATGACTAAGCCACTTCTGGTGAACCAGAGTAGCGCACAGAAACACCGTTTACCTTCCTGCCGGAGCAGTACCCATTTATCTACTTGTATTTTGACATGCTTTCGAACTGCTAGGTTGGGCAGGAGCAGGGACCGAGCAACGGGAGTTCGCCCCATCACGGGGATTCGAAACGCCAACCTTCTGATCAGTAAGCCCTAGGCTCTGTGGTTTAGACCACAGCGCCATCCACGTCCCCCCAATACCAGTACATGCCTTAAAAAAAACCAACAGAATATATATGTGTCAAATTATTATCAAGGGCTGTTGGAGCAGAAAGTAAGTAGAAACACTAGATGTAGAATCTACTTTTTTGTCTGCTCTTTTTACTGAACTTATACTTTATTAAATTTGTTGCTGCTGTTAGTGACAAGAAGCTTACCCCAGTGTTTCCCAACCTTGTGCCTCCAGATGTTTTTGGCCTACAACTCCCATCATCCCTAGCTAGCAAGACCAGTGGTCAGGGATGATGGGAGTTGTAGGCCAAAAACATCTGGAGGCACAAGGTTGGGAAACACTGGCTTACCCAACAACTAAAGTAAGTATTGAGTAAGATCCATTTAAGAGTCTTCTTTGGCTTTTAATGCAAATTTTAGCATCACTTTCAAAGAGACAGTGCTTGAACCTTTGTTCCTGGGAACTTTCCCAAGGCATGTTGAGTGATATCAACATTTTAGTCAAACACACACATAGGCATACTTGCAATGCTGTCCTACCTTTTTGGGCTTCTTCAAATCTATCATTTTCTGCCAGCCACTGAGCGTAAGGAACATAGACCTCATCCTTAAATCCAGGGTGCTTTTCACACAAAGCAAATGCCTAAGTACCAGATAAAAATCATTCTTAACATGCTTGCTGAGAAACATAGCTGAACATAAATGATTTTCCAATTCAGAAATACATCTGAGGAACTGTTCCTGATGGCAAATAAACAATGAAATCAAAGTGAAGTAGTTTGCCACATGTGGGTCTTGGGTTTCAGACCTGGTTTGCATTACAGTCAAGAACTGGTGCCTTGTGACAGAAATTTATCAACAGCACGCCATTTCAATAAGTAATGCTTCCCCCAGACAATTGAAAATGAATTCTGTAATCCAACCTTCCCCATCCTGGTGCCCTCCAGACAGTTTGGGCTATGACTTCCATCATCTCTATCTGCCACTTGAATTCCTGGCCAATTCCTGAGTAAAAATGGGCTGCATAGATCCATTCAGATTTTGGTAAACTGCATTAGTTCAGTCATACCAGAAAATCCTAAGGGTGGCTTTGCAGTTCCACACAACAGGGAAATATGGCAAAAGGGTAGCAAGCTGTGCTAAGTGAATATCATCTCCCGCAAACCATTCTCTCTTCCCCTCTGTTGACCTCTTTTTCATGTGACAAAATGAGCCCCATGTGGCACAAAGATGTCACAGATCAGCATCTGAGGTAAATAGCTCACTGTAATTGAGGAATTCCTCAGGTGACAGGCTTCTCATGCAATTGGTTTATTTCTCCTCAAGTAGCAAGGTTACTCTGAAATGCATGATAGAACACTGGCATGCATGCAACTTAAGTTATTAAAAAAGGAGAAATTTTGTTTATGCAATTGAAAAGATTTAAGGACTAGAATATATCCAGGATGCAGATACCCAGAGGGTGATAAATGAGTTGTACTTACCTCATCCCACTGCTGAGTTTCCACATGGAGCTGTATCAAGGCCTTCAAGTCCCCAATCTTTGTATAGATTTCCGCTGCGTAGCCATGGTTAAATAGCTTTTTGAAATAGTAGGCACACTTTGTCAAAGGCTCGCGCTCAGCTTTATCCAGCTTCCGAGCAATATCAATCAATCTAGATGCAGAAGAAGAAGACCCATCAGTGGCTATAAAACTCTTAGTTCTTGCTACCTCTTGAAAACATATGCATGCAACTTGTTGTACAGAGTTCTAAGTATGAAGGCAAAGCACTTTTGTTTACATGCATAGACCGGAAAGTTCCTTGCCAAACTATAAACCTGCCTGTTCACCAGAAAGGACTCCTGGACTGTAAGCAAAAGCTTCCAGCTACAAAACTGCAACTTCTAGTGTGCATGGCACAGCCTTGCTACAGAGAATCCAGTCTGCAGCTTTGATGCAGACTCTGGAATCCTCTTAAAATCCTAAGAAATTCATATTTCATGCATGCTTTATCTTCAGCAGTGTTTTCTTAAGACTCTGAAACCAACATTCAACAAATCAGAGTAATTATAGATAACCTTGAAGAATGTCCTTATAATTGTTCTTGTAATTTTAATTTTTCATACCATGGTTTTGAATTCTTTTATCTGTTGCTACTCATTTGATATGCTCAGAGCCACTTGGAATGCAATTTTGTGTAAAAGCAGCCATACACAAAAGTACAAAGGAATGGATGAATGCTTTGAAAACAGGGTTGCTGAACATGTAAATCACACAGGCACCATAATCTTCAACTATCTTCAGTTACAGATTTGTACAACAACTAGCACAACTGAGCCCCTAAGTAATTCAGGGGCACTCTACATCTCTCACTAGGTACAGACCCCACTCCCACTATGCCAATATAGGAATTCCCTCCCTCAACACGTGCAACCCATAGAGTGAGCACAACCAGAAAAAATTGGCAATATTTCTGCTGAACAATGGCAACATATAGCTCTGAAAAAAACAAATCAAGACATACACATCAACCCAGCCCTGATCTCCGCTGATTTCTATGGCCTTCATGTGCTCGCCGGCAGTAATGTACATCTCCACAGCTGATTTGGGTTCATTGATGTTCTTGGCCCAGTCTGCTTGTTTTGTAATTAGCATCTTCGTATCTTTGGGATCTCCGGAGCCAAGGAATTCCTGAGTAAAGTGCAGGAGATGACAATCACGATGCTTCCTGTAGCATTCACTGTGCCAACTGCCCATTCCAAATACCCATTTCCCTACCAACTCACTTTTCAATATACTCTGGTAACTTAATTGCAGTTTACATCACATGGGGAGTAAAAAAAAAGAAGAAATTACTAAATCAACTGATTAGATTTAAGCATGACTGGTATTACAAAATACACAAGAACTCTCATAGTTTGAACACAGAGAAAACAGAATGTCTGCAGAAAATTCTCTGGAGGAAAAACCAATTAAATATCAGTTTTTGCCCGCTTTCCATGACTTGCCAAGAACAACATCTGTAAATAAAGTTAAGAGACAGGTGACAGTTTTCTCGAAACAGGTCACTCTTACAATTTAAGACGTCCTAAAGACAATGGATTCAATTATGAAATCTGGTCGAAAACCATAATGGCAAATTTGGCTTACTTAACAGCTCTTAAGGAAAGGATTAGCAAACATGTGAGACTAGAATGTGATAGTTGACCCAAACACTTCATTAATTGCAAAATTACTTTTTACTAGTGTTCTCCTACAAGTGGCTCAAGAGACAGAGTGCTGGATTTTGATGAGGAAGGTCTCTCAATCAAAGAGCCAGGAAACATGGTTTCCACACCTCATGCCTCTGATTCAGTTTTTGGCATCTCTGTGAAGGGGCAACCACCTGTGATTCTGTAAGTCACCATGAGCTTGTACTCTCTCTCCTAGGTTCTACATTTACAAAATGGCAACCAAAGAGGCCTAAATTGCTAGACTGTTTTGAAAACATGTATTACAAAGACCGTAAAGCACCTCTGGTTTTTAGAGAGATGTAACACATTTGACACAAACCCAGATGTTACTAAAATACTTATGGCACAGTAAAGGAAAAGTGCCTATGGCCGGGTACCTGTTGTGCTAGTTTAATGTTTGCTGTATGAGAAGGGCTGTGAATATGACACATATCTACCATACAGCCCTATCAGTTGATACCAGATGGCTACAACCTATTGGATTTGGGGGTGGAGGGAACAGAGAAACACAGAAAAGAAACTGATCAGTTAGGAGGCCACGAAAAATGACAGAAATCCTGTTGCTCGAAGCAGAGTAAGCACATACTTAGAATGGGACACAACTGTAACCAAGCCTGCAGGGAATCACATCGTGTTGGGTGAAATAGTGTCGTAAGTCATCCTGGCACATCCCTGCAGCAAACTGGTTTTAATGTAATGCAAGGGAATATATCCAGTTGCTAGATTGTACCACACTACAAGAACTCGGCAGAGATCAGACACTAAGTGGAATGAAGTAACCACTCTGAATTAGTGTGACTGGTATATAGCATCATTGCAGCGAATGTGAGCCCAGAACAGCATTTACGGAACATTAAATTCAATTCTGCTTAAGAACATCCTGCTGTTCTGTGGGGTCCAGTTAAAAATAAGAGCATTTTGTTTTATTTGACTGAGAAGAAGCTGAACCAAGAAATGAGAGAGACAGTGTTTGTTTTGTGTAATTGCGTTTTGTAGCTTAGATCACTGAAATAAATTAGAAGCAGAAAGTTCAGTTTCCTGAACTGCAATAAATTACTTGTGGGTTGACAGTAATGTGTGATTTGGTATACTGATAAGAAATCTAAGGTCCCATATGCACATGATCTCCAGAGCTGTCCCCACAGTATAGGATCCCCCCTCCCAACTACAAACTGTCCAGGGTCGTTTGAAACTATCAAGGCTCAAGAGACAGGCTCTGCAAATGTCTAGTAGCCTGAGGGTAGCAGGCAAAAAATAAGAATCTGCATACACTTTTAAAAAGCAATACTAGCAAACCAAAGTTCAACCACTGAATAAAATTGACTCAGTTTAGTTGCTCTTTTGTCCGTGAAGTTAACTTCATTACATGCAAATATGTGTAATGAAGCTCTGGCAGCTGTGTGATTTTTTTTTAAAAAAGGAAAAGCAGATTTCAAGAGGAGGGATTTGGAGTGAGGGAGAGACTGAGAGGATGGGGAAAGAGTTAAGTAATCCCTTATTGCTTCTTCATTCAGAGCTGCTATTTCTTTAACATTAAATAAACAGACTGAAAACCCAACTTTCAGGGCTTAATGTGTGTAATATGTCATTAGCCTCTATATGAAGCTCTGCTACCCTGAAAAGATTTCATTTTACTCTAAGCTGGTTCAGCATTGTGAAAATTCTTATTAGCATGATGACAAATTTCTACTCTATGAATTAGATTTCTGCTTCAGAGGAGTTTAAACACAAACCGATATTAAGACCTTGCAATTTTTAGTGTAACTTGCTAAAGAAAAGCAGTGTTGCTCAAACACTGACAATACCATCTGCATTTCAGATGACCTTTCCCCCCTACAGAAAAGAAATTTAGAAATATGTGCGCCAAGGCAAAGCTTATGTCCAGTAATGGATGGAGCAAGTCTGTAACGAGTGATTAATGAGACTATAAAGTGTACTGATTTTCAAGGTTTTTGATAAGAAAAATACCACAGAAGACGTTAAAAGTCTGCGACATAAAACTTATGAAAGTGCATGTAAAACTGTCACATTCTTCATATTGTGTACAACTTATTTCTACATGGGAATTTGATTTGCAGACGTATACAAAAACAACTTCAGGGGTCATTTACAGGATCAAAGGAATCAAAGATTATTTCAGAGGCTGTTAACTGGTATTGTGAAACTTGCTGACATACAATGGGAATCCCAGTTTTTAAGCCACATTCTTGCACAGTAATGCAGCACAATACCACCATGTAGGTTCCTAAGACTGTACAAAGAACCCTGTCGGGTCAAGTGAAAGGTCCACCTAGACCAGCTTCCTGTTCTCACAGGGACAAACTAGATGCCTACGGGAAGCCTGGAAGAAGAGTTTGGATTTGATATCCCGCTTTATCACTACCCTAAGGAGTCTCAAAGTGGCTAATAATCTCCTTTCCCTTCCTCCCCCACAACAAACACTCTGTGAGGTGAGTGGGGCTGAGAGACTTCAGAGAAGTGTGACTAGCCGAAGGTCACCCAGCAGCAGCATGTGGAGGAGCAGGGAAGCGAACCCGGTTCACCAGATTACGAGTCCATCACTCTTAACCACTACACCACACACTGGAAGCAGAACCTGAGTTCAATAGAACTCTCCCCACTTGAGATTCCCAGCAACTAGTATCCAGAGGGACACTGCCTGCAACACTGGAGGAGGCAGTACACAGCCATCTGGGCTAGCAGCCATTGACAGCTTTATCCTCCAAGAATGTCTCTAATCCATTTTTGAAACTGCCCAAATTGGTGGTCATCAATACATCCTGTGGGAGTGAATTCCATAGTTTAACTGTGCTGTGTGGGAAAGTTCCTGAGAGGTTAGTTACTTAGGTCAGTAATATTTACCAGGAGTTTCCAGAAAAGAAGAACCAAAGAAAATGCACACACCAAAAGGAAACTGCTTGATTCTTGGACACCAGAGGCCGTTTAAATAAACCCCCCATAAATCACATCCATGTACCTTTGCATAGTCAAACATGCGCAAGTCAGTGTACATATCAAGAGCCAGGTTTTCATGTCCACTTCTTTTGTACAGCTTGGCTGCTTCGTGGAACTTTCCTTGGTATGCATAAACATCGGCTAGAAACAAGTCATTGTTGCTCTCTCCTCGCTTCTTCCTCTCCTTAAAAAAATAATAATAAAGGACAGGAAATGTTTTAGCAAACATAATCAGGCAGGAAACAAGATTGGCTAGAGCCACTGAAAATATTAAGCCGTGATTCACAAAGCTTTTAAACTGGATTACTGATGCATAAACTGACTTAGCCCTGCTAACATCAATAGCACCATTAGTAAGCTTTCTATGTTGTCTCTCTACTGCCCTGCCCATTCAATAGTCCAGTAAAAAACAGAACACATCCCATTGTAAGATATAATTTAACTGAACATAAAAGTCAAGGCAGGCTCACACCTTAATGCAGTACCTAAGAAGAATATAAAATGAGCCTGTTAGATCAGGCTGATGGTCACGTAGTCTAGCATCCTGTTCCAACAGTAGCCTGTGGGAAGCTTGCAACCGGGACGTGAGCGCAACAGCCCACCTGAAATTCCCAGCAACTGGTATTCAAAGGCATAAGGTTTATGACACAACAGTAAAACACAACCATTGAGGCTACTAGTTGTTTATAGCATTGTCTTCTCTTAATTGTTGTAATCTTCTTTTAAAGCCATTCAAGTTGGTGCCCATCACTGCCTCCTGGAAGAGGGCTAACCATCATTTAACTATGGTCCGGGTAAAGAAGCATTTTATCTGTCTTGAAATTTCAAAGATGTTCTTAATGATATATTCCTATTATAATCCTATTTACCCCAAATTTCATTTCTAAAAATACTTTTAGTTCTCATAAAACTTGAAAATGAAATGTCTCCAAATAAATGAAACCTAAATTCATCACGTTTCTCATTCCTTATTATTTCTAATACAGGTTATATCATGAGGCTAGCTGCTAAGATGTGGATTTCGGGAATAATAATAATAATAATAATAATTTATTTGTACCCCGCCCATCAAACGTTAAAAACTTCCCTAAACAGGGCTGCCTTCAGATGTTTTCTAAAAGTCAGTAGTTGTTTATTTCCTTGACATCTGATGGGAGGGTGTTCCACAGGGCGGCCCACTACTGAGAAGGCCCTCTGCCTGGTTCCCGGTAACCTCACTACAGTGGTGCCCTGCAAGACGAATGCCTCGCAAAACGAAAAACGCGGAAGACGAAAGGGTTTTTCGGTTTTTGCGTCGCTTCGCAAGATGATTTCCCCTATGTGCTTGCTTCACAAGACGAAACGTCTTGCGAGTTCTTGCGAGTTTGTTTCCTTTTTCTTAAAGCCGCTAAGCCGTTAATAGCCGCTAAGCCGCTAAGCTGTTAATAGCCGCTAAGCCGCTAATAGCCGTGCTTCGCAAGACGAAGAGACTCCCGGAACGGATTAATTTCGTCTTGCGAGGCACCACTGTACTCGCAGGGAGGGAAACACCAGGATACTTAGTGACATCCAGCCAAGTCGTACTTGGAGGAGACCCATTGGAACCAATGGGCTCAAATTACTTAGGCAGTATTCAGTGGATGTACGCTGTGGATAACCAACCTTGAGTATCACCCACAGACTGATGGAAAGGCTAAAGACAAAAAAGCTAATGACAGCTCTTTTGCAAAAGAAACTTTTGTGCATCTCAGAATAAACATTTTGAAACATGTTCAAAGAACCGCAGTTTAGCACTATCATGTGTTTCGCCTCAAGATAGAATAATAATAAATTTATCACATACAATCAGTAGGCACATGCAGGTTTCCCAATGACAACCAAGATCTGAGAGGTGACATCAATTCTACATTGGCATGATATGTAGACAAACCCTATGCAACACATGTCAAACCTTGTTCCTACCAACGCTTACTGCAATGTTGCTCTTATCTACAGTCCAAGGCAAATGCATTTCAAAAGGATTAGGATTCCATGGATACATTGCAATATATCAGCACTTTCAGCATTAAAGATGGAAGAGTGTATTTGTGATGCTTAGTGTCTACCAACCAGACAAAAAAGGCTTATAAGGAAATGGCTGGAACCATCTAAAGCTCTTTCAGATAACAGTTCTGTCACATGAAGGACTGGATTGAAACTTACTCAAATGAAATCGTGCCAGTCATTGAGGCAAAGAATCAAACACAATGATTCATGATCAAAAATTCTTGAGGAACTCACCGGCAAAAAGCACAGTACAAAAGGCAGCTACATACTGAGCAAATCAGTACTGGAATGATCAGTACAGCAAAATACAAGTTGCTTTTATGCTTTTTTATTATGGCTACAGGAGGACTCTCAGCCCCATTCTCCCAAAGGCAGCAGAGAGCGAGTGGATCTCCAAGAAATAAAAGCATATGTCATATCGGATGAAATGTTTCCCTGAGCTATAAATGCCTGAGACTGCGCTGAGATAACCCTCAAACAGTTAATAAATTGTTACCTGGCACCAATTGATAACTTGCAATTTAATGAAAGACTAAATACGGTGGGAAAGTGATCATGCCTTAGTTTGGCATGCTTAAGAGGTGTCCCTGGAACAATGCCAAAGGTGCTGATCTACCAAATGTCTCATTGCCCTCCTGCGTGTCAATGAGAAATTATCCACTTGCAGTTGTTAAGAAAGCTCAGCAGCTTTCACCTCCACTGTTCACATTGTAATCTTTGCATTTCTGAGTTAAGATCAGTTCATCATTATGGGTATCTTTTCCCAGGACAACCAATGAAGCCCCTTGGTGCTTCTCAAAAGCAAGGGCTGTACTGGCTAATGCATGAGAGAGATAACACAAAGAAACCAAGAAGTTGATTGAGATTGCCCAAAGCTCTGATACAAACATGTTTGTAAATATGACCTAAAATAACCATAATACTAAGTGGGCCACTATGGCAACTACATGAAGTAGACTTTGTTTTTAGCCTTTTCTGTTTTATCTGTGTTTTTGTATTTTTATCTGTAAGATGCCTTGAGTCTCAATCTGGGGAAAAGGCAGGATAGAAATAAAAATGATGATGATGATGATGATGATGATGATACAGGCATACAAAACTGCTACGTAAAACAGTTCCCATGGTAGGATAAATGTGAGTTTAAGAAGCAGGGCATTTGGTCAATGAAGTTTACAGGTGTGACATTTGCAGCTGACCCTACTGATCCATGACTGGACTCTTCAGTCTGCAGTGGAAATTGCAGGGCAAATTAGTCCAAAAGGATCCTGCCAGTCCACTTCCTTACAAAGACAGATACATACATATAAAAATGCTTCAATTTCATGTGGGACATTAGGATCCTGTTGTTCTGCAGAAGCCCCTTTGAAAATAATACAAGTTATGCCAGGGTCTTTGGACTGTGCATTTGAATTCATTGAAAAATCTCAGTTTTACCTTTTTTAAAATATGTGAAAACAATTGTTAAAAGCAGTGCTCTTTTTCTAGAAAAAGAGGTGCCAGAACTCACCATGAACACCTCCCTTGCTCTCTTATAACGGCAATGGCGTCTACCTGAGAGGTGCCAGAACTGAGTTCCGGCTGAAAAAAAGCCTTGGTTAGGAACCCAGGTGATGCTTCTGAAGTGTCCCAGTTTGTACCTACAGTTGTCATAAGCCTTTCTACTAAATTTATCTATCCACTCCCTTTCTACCCTGCTCACTTGCTGCCCCATGAGTCCTGTCCTTCCTCCTTCTCCAGTACCTGCCAGGAAAGAAATACAAACTGAACACATTTGAAAAATGTGTATTATTTACATTTGTTCTGCTTGCTGACATGTGTCATTCTTGGCAAAGCTCTTACAACTTTGACAAGGTTATGGAAGGCACGCAAAACGAATACAGAGACACGAGAATGAAAGGGAATTTCAAGTGTCTGGTAGCCTTAGATTTTATAGTATAATGCAGATTTAATAACCAAGGTTGTAAACATCAGAAAGTGGTGGTGTTGCTTTTATTTCTATTTTAAAAATTAATGGTCACCATCTGCACTATCAGTTTGTTGTTATGGTGATCAACAGCATGGAAATGCCTATATTTTTAATTAAGTACTTTGCATTTTAAATTTAATAGTTTCTAGTTAAGAAACATGGCACTGAGTGTAACTTTTTAAAAAGTTGCCTCTGACAGACAGCTAAGAATAAATTTTAATGAAGAACTTTCAAAGTCACTACAATGGAATAAAAATATCCTTCAATGGGATGGCTACATCTACAATGAACTCTCCAACATGTCTCCCTCCCAGTGAAATAAATCTACATCTTCAGGAAGGACTAACCTTAATTGGTTGCCAGAAATCATCATCATATTATATTATCCCTGCCCATCTGATGTGTGTTGTATTGGTGTGAATAAAACCACTTTCCTGTCATGGAAAGATGCTTTCTTGGAGGAAATGTCCATATCATGTGTGTGTGCTCACATTCATGCATATGCCTGCATACAAGTGCTGTCAGAATCCAAACAATATCAGTGACTGTTCTAAGAACACCATATACTTTTAAAAGCAATGGCCTTAAAAATATTACCGTACTCAAATATTCTCAAAAATCTAAAAAGAATGATTGGGCAGACCACCTAGGTTTACCACTCTAGCTGTTCAAAGTAGCACTTTGTCTTTCAATCCTGTCAGAACCGGCAGCGGGATCGAAAGATATTTATGTTACTTAAGAAGCACAGTGTGTCGCTTACAAGCCTTTTATTCCTCAGTATTTTTGGCATTTACATCACTCATGCTGAAAGGTGGCCTGGCTATATGCAAGAATTTAATAACTTGGTATCTTAGAACAAAGGCTAAAATATACCACTCAATATGGTTCCTTGTGCATATCCCTCTTTGGAAAGGGGCATTTGACACCCTACTCTTCTTCCCTTCCCTTCCCTCTCCTCTAATCCTCCACAAACATCATTTGGAGATGGAAATGGATCCACGCTTTACTTTAATTACCTACTAAACAATTCCAAACCCCATTCTCTCTGGCCTATTTCTCATTGTTCTACAAAGCAGCAACATTTAATTTGGAAAGCTGTCACTTTGTCCGTTCCCACCCCCCTCACCTCTCTTGACAGAATCAATCTCCAGGAATACCGAGCTGATCATTCGCGGGAACAGAAATACAGCCCTCCCCGCTTGAGAAAAACTGGATATAGAGATTAAGAATTGGTCTCTCAAAGAATCCTAACCGGAATGCTAAAAAGAAAGTGAATAAATAAATAATGAAAAACAGTGGGTCGTCCCTGCAAGGCCTTCCGCTTGCACAACTGAACTCCTCCTTCCTTTTCTTTCCCTGTGTTCCCCACTTCCCACCTGGTTCACAATATGCCCTGGATGGTGGGGGAAATGCCAGAACAGAATTGGGGGACATTTGAAGGGAGGAGAGGGAGGCGATGTTCCACTTAACTGGAATTCCATTCAGGATTAGTAACTTAGGTACTTTATGGATCAAAATAGTAACTGCTAGCAATGAATACTGCTGTAGTTTGTCGAGTGTTCAGTGCCTATCACCTAAACAGAAACAAATTATTAAGAAAGGCGGAACAAAACATGAATGTGATTGGTGGAACCAACTGATAGCAGGCATTAGGGATGCCATTTTCTGAACTCTTGCTGCATTTGCAGAGATCATGGTTTGGCATTAGCTAGAACTCTAAACCTGAGTGCTTACTGGAAGGACAGATTGTGAAGCTGAGGCTCCAATACTTTGGCCACCTCATGAGAAGAGAAGGCTCCCTGGAAAAGACCCTGATGCTGGGAAAGATGGAGGGCACAAGGAGAAGGGGACGACAGAGGACAAGATGGTTGGACAGTGTTCTCGAAGCTACCAGCATGAGTTTGAACAAACTGCGGGAGGCAGTGGAAGACAGGAGTGCCTGGCATGCTCTGGTCCATGGGGTCACAAAGAGTCGGACTCAACTAAACAACTAAACAACAAGAACTCTAAACCAAGTGACAGAGGCTGATTCCATTCTAAATGTATCCTGGAGATATTTGAAATAAGCAGTGTAACATCCAGACTTGCTGAATGCTTAAATGTTCAGATGCTGAATCCCCAGCTTGCTAAACCACAGTTTAATAGCCAGGATTGAGAATGCTGCCCTTGCCTCCACCCTTCCTTGGCATGCACACACTCATTTAAGCAATTAACTATTCTTGCCGAAACAGGGAACTGTGGATTAATACTAGCATATGAAGCAGGATCTTAAACCACATGCAACACTTAGCCATAGTTTAGTGTTGCATGGATAAGCCTCGATGAGCCTGAGCAAAGCATCAGTGTTGTGTTCACAGAAACAGGAGGATGGCTACTGAGTTTACTTTCAGTCTCAAAGAAGCTTGAGCTTAGTGTTAAGTGCAACCCAGGAAACCTGGTTCAAAACAATCAGCAGTTAATTAAACAAGACAGGTTCATAATCCACGGTTTGAAGCTGACTTGCTTAGCAACTAAGCATTGTTTGTTTTAAACCAGGTTTCCTCATCTGCATGTAAAAATAAGCCAAGGTTCTTTGGAACTGAAAGTAAACTCAGCAGAATGCCTCCTCTCAGGAGCAGAGAGGAAGGGTTATTGAGCAAGGCTCATGCCGACCACAGGCTCCCTGAGGCTCGTCCATTTAGCGATAAAGAATGGTCTAGCATTATGTTTGTAGCTGGCTTAAGATCCTGGTCTGTAAACTGGCATTCCTCATTTTGGACAAACCACTTAATTGCAGTTTAATTAAACCAAAATGTTTGCACTGGGGAAGTAAGGAGGGAAGAAGCAAGGAAAGAAAGAGTGTGCAATCCTGTTGTTTGTTCCCAGGGATAAACTAGGGCAGCCCACAACAGAAATTACTTCATTCTGTCTACACTGGTAGAGTTTTGCCTGCTTTCTATGCCAAAGAAGCACATTGCTCACAGGTTTCCCAACATTATGTACTTTTACTGTGACTGGACGACCTAAAGAGAAAGCAAACAAACTCCAGAGAAGTGTTCCAGTCAGTGAGCAAGCAAGTCTAGAATGAAATTCAGTCCACTTGTTCTGCACCTAAAGCGATATGCAAACACACCAAGTCGCATGTGAGTATATACTATTTTATTATATATGGTTGTTGCTCCCTGCTCTCAAATGTGCAAAAAACTAGCCTAGCAATTCCAAACCACATGCAATTGCCCCACTTCAAGATCATAAAACCTAGCTGTACTAAAATTTATCAAATGGCTGCTGAAAGTTATGCTTATACCATCTGGATTAAAAAGAAAAATTAATCTGACAAGAACATAATGAAAAACAGGATTTGGCAAATGTTTCTCTCTAATTAGTGGCATGTTATCTATGAAAGGAAGGTTTAATGTTATAGCATGCATACAGAATGCCAAATTACAAAGCAACGTAGGGTGCTGCCTTGTAACATGTCAGACCATTGGTCTATCTGGCTTTCCAGTGTTCCAGGACAGGGACATTCCCAGCCCTACCAGGAAATGCCAAGGACTGTACTAGAGACCTTCTGTGTGTGAAGCAGGTGCTATACCACTGAGCAACAGCTCTTCTCTCTAAACTACCCACATTAAGCTAAACAACAGTGCATATATAGCCACTGTGGACTTACATTCTGAAGCACAGGGAACTACAAGATAGGAACTAATCTGTCATCCATCTCATGGGGTATCTAACATGAGGCAGGAGAGCCTGTTTTTGCTTCCACCTCTCTCCAATTAATTTAGTGAAGTCTTACAGTCCACCTTTTTGTTGATTGTCGGTGTTTCGAATCAACAGAATAGCATCTTCTATTCTCTCCCTGCCTCCCAAGCTTTTCCTTCCTTGATGTAGCTCCCTCATGCATCTCGAGGATTGATCCTACAGGATACAGAATCTCCCCCCATGTATCTTAATGGTCTGTCTGACATACAACCCTACAAAGTATACCCCCTACTGCATTTTATCTTTTGAATAATCTGCAAGTTCATTGCCAGAGGACTAAAACAAATCTCAAAGGATAAAGGGTGGGGACAAATGACTAATTCTACAGATTCAGACACATTTGAGAAGCCAGTGCTCCACATCTCCCTTTACTTTAATGAGAGAAAGGCTAGATAGAAGCTCCAATGCAGAAGGCTGGATATAATTGTCATTTCCTGCCCTGAAGGGTCTTTCACAGCACCCTAAATGAATTCTATCAATTCAGTTTCTTCTATCAAAAGCAGAGAAGTGAAACTGACAATGGCTGCTCAACTGGAACTTGGGGTGGCGGTTGCAGCCCGGTGCGGCTGCGGCCCACTCCTGGGGCCATCCACACTGTGGCGGCACCATTGGAGGACACCAGAGCCTCCCCCTGTGCCTTCATGGCTTAGCAGGCCTTGCCCATGAGAATGGGCCAATCAGAGGACAGCTGGGGGGCAGGCTTGCAAATACTGGCAGCATCCAGAACCTCCCAGCTCAATTCAGTTTCTGCTATCAAAAGCAGAGAAGTGAAATGGTCAAAGCTTTTTCACAACTCTGAAAAGGGGGAGCACATAGCCTTCAAATGGAAAAACAAACCCACACCTAAAACAAAATCTGCTTGATAGAATGGGAGGAGGCAGATTTACTGTTTTATGAATCATACAGCAGCAGAGCAACAAATTAAAATGGTGCTGGGAATCAGTAACATCAAGTATGTTTAGATACACCAAGCATCTAGATACTGCACAAAAAAGGGGCGTATCTATAGGTGCTGTATCAAGAAGTATTAAAAACACTGTGGTTTGGGAGGTTAGGATAATGCAGCATCTCTGCAAATGACATGAAATGTCTGAACCTGGCACATTTATGGAAGATAAATCCATCAGTGGCTATTATCCATGCTAATTAAGTGGACTGTCCAAGTAAGAGGCAACAGACCTTTGAAAACCAGTTGCTGGAGAGTTGATGCCCGGCTTGTGAGCTTCCTGGAATTGTCTGGGAAATAGGATGCTTGGCTGGAAGGAGCTTTGGTCTGAAGGAGCCAGCAGGGCTCTTCCCATGTGAAATGATTAATAAAATGTACCTTTACTGCATAAAACTGCAACTGAGTGGGAATTCTTTAAAGCACAATATGTGACCCTGGGACCCTGCTATCTCTCTTTTCATTGGATTTGCCACAAGCAAGTTAACATACTGCTGGGCATATACTGCTCTGACCTAGCTTCAAAATAAGCCTAACATACTAACTGGGGGCATTTACACAAGAAAGGTTTTAAATAGTTCCAACCATTTCGGTAACCATTCTCAAACCTAGACTTGGCTATCCCCATCGCTACACACGAAAAGTGTGGTCTGCACAATTCAAGCTCCCTTGCCATTCATTTTCAGGCATCATAACTAACCCAGAGATCATGTACAACAACAGGACAGATGGCGGGCTGATTCAGTAACGCAAATACACTTTTGCTCTTTCATAGTTTGTAAAAAGAATGATAACTGTGGCATTCCTTCCTGCATCCAATGTCATCCATGTCAGTAGTAAACTTCCTTTAAGCACCGTGATAAAACAAGGACATTTTTGCCACCAGTGGCTGCAGAGAGCAGATTGCATCCCTACACAAGAGACAGGAACCCCAATTAACATCTACATGAAGGATTCCCTTTAGACTTTTCATTGTAGACCCACATGTTTTACATTACTACGACATCCTACAGGAAGGTCAGAGTGGTGATAGATTTGCTTTTCCTTTAGATTCTTCTTAGTAATTATTCTATAATTAAAAAATCTATCAAGTCATGGGCTAGGAATTTGAACAGGTTAAGAGCGCAACATGAAAGTTGCAAGCCCCAAATTTTACTCCCATCTGTCGCTGATTTGTCATGTGACCTTGGGCAAGTCACAGTACCTCTGTGCCAGTTGCCTGGTCTGGAAAATGGAGATAAAAATAATTACCTATCTCAAGAGGGTGATGTAAGACTTAATTAATTCCTATTTATAAAATACTTTGAAACAAGCCATAGGAATCTACAGCATTATAATTGAATATTCAAGCCATTCCCCATTTTTTCATTAAGTTTCTGTCATAAGAGTGGATCAAAGTCAATACATATCAATCATCATTCCAAATCAAAAATACTCAGCATTTTTTTTACTCTCAATAGATTCATTGTCCATTTAACATTCTGTTATATGGATACTGCACCGAGTAAGCTTTTTCCTTAATTCACATTTTGCATCCCCCTATTTTTTTCTTTACCTCAATGCTGCTTATCAGTTCTAGATACTGAAGGTCTCGTACTCTGGTAAATGCCTATTGAAACAAAGAAACAAAAATGCATCAGCAATGTCCTAATATTGTGTAGGCAAACAGTCAACAGGTATAATATATTCCACATATACTTAGTTATGGTTACTTACTATGCATACTAGACAAAAATTGATTACTGTGTACCACAAGTGGCAGTGAATTAGATTACTATTTATACTTTTTGCATGAGCTAAATATGGAGATTTAAACAGAATATCCGATATAAACATAATGCATGCTGTGCAAAGCATTGAGTTACACAGAGTCAGGTTGAGACAAGCATATTTTAAAAATGCAGCTCTGTAATAAACTTAGCCTCCTGTGTATAGGTACGATATTAATTCAGTGAAGGGGGAAATGTATTTGTGCAGTGTATAGCCTTTATTAAGAACGGGACCCCATGTGTCATGTACTCTTGGGATAAAACAACACACAAATCCGGCAGCAAAAAAAAGATGGAACTGCCTTAGTCATTATCACTGAGGATAAATCATAACCAATCTATAATAAGCAGGTATCATTTTTTAAAAATGAATGTACAGCAATACTAAGATTGCATTGGCCAGAAACTGGAAAACAACAGGTCATCCTTTAAAACAGGTCAGACCACTAATCTACTTTGTATTCAAAAGACGGAATTATTGTAGGATCTCTTGAATGCACTAATTAAGTATGGGCATAGTCATGGAAAGATAATTGGTCTAACACTTGATCCCAAATGCATTAACTGGAAGCAAGTACCACTGAAATCAATGGGAATTTCTTGTGTGTACTGACCACAATTCAGTGGGGCCCAAGAATAAACACATCATCAGAGCTTTCCTTCCAGTTTTTGTTGCAGGAGGGCAGACAGCCAAACACCTATCCAGCCACTGCTATGGAACCGGGGGTGGGGAGGCAAAAATGAATAAATTAATACATTGCTGGGAATCCTAACAACACAGGCAGTTCCCGTTCACTGATCCTTTAGCTCACGGCTAAAGTTTAGGGATCAAGGTACAAGGCTACAATCCTTAGCCCAATTAACACTTGCCACTGAAGTCGATTGGCATCTTCCCTTGCTGTTTCTCTCCAGTTAAAGACAAATTACAGCAAGCTTTTATTGTATGTAGCTGCTTCCATGTTCAGGTTTGAACAGCTGCTCTTTGGTTACTTATCTTATATTACTGTCTTTAAAAAAACTGTAATTTCTAAATATTGTAAGAAGCCATGAGTGGCGCTTTTACACCATAAAGGTGAGATATTGCAAAATTCTTTGAGGCTCAACAACAGATGTTGAACACAGGTAAGATGATGTTAATGCTTGTAACATGGATGCTCCTGGGGATATGATCTACTTGTGATTCGTGGTACACTGGTGGCACTGCTGAATCAGGTGTGCAATTTGTGCAAGCACCTGCATCCAAACACAGTACAGGGGGAAATGTAGTAGCTATGGCTAGAAGGTTCCTTTGTCAGCTAATCTGAAACACCTCCTGCATCCCTTCCAAAGAGACTGGAATTTAGCCCCTGTCAGCCATGCCATTACAATAATGAGATTTGACCAGGGTTAAGCATGCTGCATGGGGCTTCCTTTAAAAATGTTTTTAAGGAAAAGTTGTTATCTTTCATCTTTATTATCTTTAATCTATATGGGCTGCCTTGTGCGCTGTTATATGATATAGCATATAAATTAAGAGGAGAAAAGTTCAATTAAAAAAAATCTCAAAACCTGTAGCATTTAATAATCTAATCTGTGACATTTAAGAATATAATCTCAACATACTAAATAAGTCACAGCTATTTACATTTCTATAATCTGCTCGAATAAATGCAGTGATAGCTCCTCATTTACAGAGATATTTAATCTAAAACAAATATATTGTGCTTACACAAGGATAGTTGTGTCTCTCTTTTTATGTATTCTGGAAGCTGCTTTTCGTGCTAATCTGTTCTAATACTTAGTGGACAGGTTACTTAACATCTTCAAGATGGTAAAAACAACCTCCCTTTAAACTACTGGATCTAATACCCTTTCTTTGGCGAAGTAATAGGATAAAAACGCTTTAAGAAATAAGAAGCATCTATTGAGTTTTAGTCAGTGGTGGCTTTCTAGGAAACACTCCTGCTTGCTCAAGGCAAGGCTCTTGTTTTTCATCAATTGTCACTACTGCCCCCACCCCCCATTGAAAAAGCTGCTCTTGAGGGTCAGGGGAATCCTCTGGAACAGTACAGGATACGGTAAGGAGAGTTGCAGTAGGTGATGGTGGTATCAGTGAAAATCAGATGCCTCACCTCTAGGAACAGAAACATCTTTGCACAAAGTCACTATGGGACAAAATCTACTATTAATGAAAATTGTATCTAAACTCTGCGTATCGAAGCTCTGTGAAGATGATAATTAAGAAAGAAGGACACACATTTGAACAACTTGGTATTTAAGCAATACCTAGTCTTAATTTCAAAACGATCCCCTTTATTTGATAGAAGGCTGTTGAAGCAGAAAGACAAATGATGAATAATGGTCCCAGGGCATGGTCTGAAGGGACACACTACAGCAACCATGTTGGAAGTGAAGTAGATCTGGTCAGTGCCAGAATGGGAGATCATCTAGAAACTTCATATACACAACCTTGAATTCCATGATGGGACAAAGGTGGGGAATATATTTGATCAGCAAGTACATTTTCCCACACTACGTCAGAAATAACTTGAAAACAGGTTAAGTACAAATGTTAGGAAACACAATGTTACCTAGTCCTAATGGCAAGGGACTTTACATTAGAAGGAGAAGAGAAAGAAAATGTGCTATCACTTATTAGGTTTGTTTACAATGTCCAAGGCCAAGCCCATGCAACTCCTCACCGCCAGGATGAGAAGACACATGTGCTCCAGATGTTAAGAGAGTGCATACTGTCTGGAACATGTGAAGTTTGTATACCCCCCTCCCATAGACACACACAGGAGGGCATTTAAAAAGAGATGTTCAAAGCTTTTCTGAATGAGAGAGAAATAGAATAAATGTCCATATTCAAAGTTAAAGCAGTTTTTTTTTAAGCAGGCTTATTACGTTACAGCAAAATAAATCTTTACTGCCACATAGTGGTCAACACAGCCAAGGATGGGTGAATATGGGTGATTTTTTTCTACCCATAGTGAAAAGTGCTGTTCTAATTAAACTTTCATTTAAATCATTACCTATCACTGAAATTCAGTTGGAATTTATAGATTCCTCATGCCTTTAAAAGCCCAAGTAGCAAAATGTATGTGCTAAGCCCTAGTCCGTTAGATTTTCTGCATTCCGAACAGAAATAGAAGAGAACAAATTACGTGTTTTCACCATGAATATTTTTTTTAAGCACTCAGCTCACAGTTCCTAGTGATACAGCTGGGAATGTATGTACAATTAGTCTACTCTAACTGCATGCCAATACAAATTGCAGAAGATTCAGATATGAAGCTGGAACACTTTACCTTTTTAGCAGTTTCAAATTCAAGTCCTTCTAAAGCCTCCATAGCCAGCTCTTTCCAATCTGTGTCAGTTACTCCTAAACAAGCAATCTTATAGGCTTCTTTGAACATTTTTCTTTCCAAGTATTGATACATGGGTGCTGACTGCAAATTGAAAAACCAAAGTAAAGCATTAAGATATTAGTGTGATTTCCTGCACTTGATAAACTTCCTATCATATCACAGCGGCTATAACTCTAGGGCAAACCAAATTTTCTGCATTTCCCACTAAGATACTATAAAGAAAATTTCAGACATGACAGAATACAATAAAATAATGTAGCCCCAATAATGTAGCCCTAGTACCCCAATTTGGAAATCTGGATGTCTATCATTTGCTGGATCAGGAACTGAAAGACATGCATCCGATTAAATGTCCTCTGGACTACAAACCAAATAACGAATGCCACCCATCTAAATGGCACTTCCATAGGTTTCATGTTTGAATGTGCATCTCTATCCACATTATGACAGAATTCATAACATATAAGTACCATTTTAAGTGTGATTATTTGGATCAGTGTTCTTTCTCTAAGAGCAGTATTCACTAAAGAAAGCTCTTCGACAGATGTTTACCAAGAATTCTGTACAAAACATCTCATGTGTAGGAAATTCCAAAACACATCCCCTGGCTAACTTGTTCTGTTGCCAAACTGCTCTTGCAGATAGCATTCTGTTTTCTCTCTGTCAAAGCAACAGACTGCAATTGCTCTATCACCATTTACGGTAGCCTTTTAAATGTTTGAAAATTATTCCCGCTCCATGATCCCCTTTAAAATCCCTTTCCTTAAGGCTACATTTGCACCCATCTATAATTTAAAAGATGTTTTCAAGCAACTTCATTCTCCTTGTGCTAAAACAAATCCATTCTTTAGCTGCTGGTGGGAAATCCATGTTACAAAGCAAGTGCTAACGTTCTCTGTGCTAATAAATAAATTAAAATGCATCCAACATTTTCTCCGGTCTCTTGTATTCTATGCTATTTCATCTCTGCTAAACTTTTCCGTCTTCCCCAGCACGGTAATTTAATTGTGAAATGCAAAACCCAACATGATCCCATGTACACATCTACTTCTATAATCATCTAGTTGAAAGACTCCTGCATGGGTCTAACCAGTCCAAACAACTGAATTTCCCCCATCCATTTCTGGTTGACAAGACTTCTTACTACTACAGTCCAAACGGTAAAGGGTCTGGTGGCACCTTAAACGCCAACGAATATATTACACCATTTGCATTAGTGAACTAGGTTCACATCATCAGATACATGAAGTTCTCCCCCATATTATAGATATATATTGGGAATGGGGGACCCTTTTCAGCTAAAAGGTTGCATTGCCTCAGAGGGAACCTCCTAAGAGCCACATTCCAGGGGCGGATGGTGCCAGAGACGAAGATGGGTGGGACATCAGATGAGTACAGCAGGCTATATTTCAACCATGCAAAAGTCATCCATCTAGTTATGCAGGATACATTATTGCAACTCAAGGATTCATTCAAACCAGGGACAGAGAATGACCAGTGAGGGGTGTGGCCTGGGGAGTGTCCTAAGAACCTTGGATAGTCACATTGAGGCCTGTGTTCCCCACCCCTGGTGTACATGTATACTCTCTCACACACAGGCTGAAGCAGGATTCTGAGAAGTGAGGTTAGAAGAAATGCAAAAAAGGATCTAATTAACAGGGCTAATTTACATTCACAGTTCTTGATGCCACAGACCTCTTACCATTACTAAGCCAACTAGCACAATAAGGGAGCAATGCTATAAACAAGGAACTAAGGGAAAGCAAGCCAGTGTAAATTAAGCCAATGTAAAGTTATACCGTATCCAAACTCAGCTAAGCAGCAGGGCTGCGGCTGTTCTGCCTATGTCTGGCAGAGGAAAAACAAGTCTTTAAAATAATGTTCCATGGCCACGTCTTGTGATTGAGCTAAGTGGCCTTAGGATTCAGGCTGGGTCCCCTCTCCCTGGTCTCACACCCACCAGGGCTCCAGAATTACGATTACTATATCTTTATTGTCACTGTCCCATGCAGAACAGGGAAATTGAAAAACTACATAAAACTACATAAAAACCAAATAAAACTACCACAAAACTACATAAAACTACTACAAAACTACATAAAACATTCAAAAACCCCTAAAAACTCTAAAACCCCATTTTAAAATACACTATACTATAGAGACCCCTTATGCTGCGTTTAGAACCAGAATTGCATTTGCATAGAAACTGTTTCTCAGGCGGCTAGTCCTGGCCTTTATAACCCTATACCTTCTTCCAGAAGGCAGAAGCTGAAAAAGATCATTTCCGGGGTGCGTACTATCCTGCGCTATCTCTGCCGCTTTCTTATGGCACCTAGCAGCATAGATTTGATCTAAGGTGGGAAGAGTGCACCCAATTATTCTCTCTGCAGTCTTTACAACCCTGGATAGCATTGTTTTTCCCCTGGCCGTGCAGCTCCCAAACCACACACACAGAACATAAGTTAGTACACTCTCCACAGTGCAATGGTAAAATGCCATCAACAGGTCCTTTGAGAGATTGTTTTTCCGGAGGATTCTCAGAAAATATAACCTCTGCTGTGCTCTCTTCACCAGGTCTTTGCTGTTCTCTCCCCAGGTTAGGTCATCTCTCAACTCCATTCCCAGAAATCGAAACACCGAGACCTGTTCCACGCACTTCACCTCAATAATAAGTGGCTGAATATTCAATTTACATTTCCTAAAGTCCATAATGATCTCTTTTGTTTTCTTTAAATTAAGGAGTAAGTTGTTTTTCCTGCACCACTCCCCCAACTGCTCAACTTCCTTCCTATAGGTCACCTCCCCCTCTCCAGCCGTTATTAAACCAACCACCGTTGTATCATCTGCGAACTTAATGATCTTATTACTGGGGTATTTGGGGGCACATTCAGCTGTATAGAGTGTATATAAAAGCGGGCTCAACACGCACCCCTGCGGCGTCCCTGTATTCGTGATGAGATCTGCAAAGATGTGGGAACCCAACCTGACCCTTTGGGAACGGTTTGATAGAAAATCTAATATCCACCTGCACAAACATGGTGGAAGTCCCAGGTCTAACAATTTGGGCAGCAATCTATGTGGAAGAATAGTATTAAATGCAGAACTAAAGTCTACAAATAACAGTCTCGCATAGTTTCCTTGCTTCTCCAAATGAGTGTGGACAGCTTGTAAAGCCATTGCCACAGCATCCTCTGTGGATCTCTTTGCCTTGTACGCAAACTGGTAAGGGTCAACTCCCACTGGTAGACAAGATAAGATGCCACTCCTTTTGCAGGACTTACACCAGACTTGGTTCTGCCAAGCATGCTATACCTGTGTATATTCTGCTGAGCTATGGTTGGAAACTTAACCCTGACTAAGCTGGAGTTCTGCTGCATCCTAAACTACTCATTCCAGAGGATCTTGTCATAGGATTGCCCCTTAAAGTGCTAAAAATCCTTTGTCTCAGTTCAATCCACAAGGGACATTACTGGACCTCTTAGCAGAATGTAATTCATTAGTTTTACTTTGCAGTCTCTGTTTTAATTCCCTTTTCTTCAGAATGGCCACTTCAAGGGCATGCACATTGTCCCAGAATGCTGAAATGTTCCCCCACTGGCTTCTGAATATTGCCATTTCTGATGTCAGATTCGTGTTGATTATTCTTGTGTGTTCAAATTTCCCCTTTACATAGTTACTTGCCTAAATGGCATTTGCAACAATGCTGGCAAAGGTCCAGTTTATGATCAGTCATGAACCTTACATCCTCCTCTGCATGTCTACCATCCTTTGTATTTGTTCTCTACACACAATTACGTGTAAATAGAATTTTTGCTGAACTTTATAGTACACTCAGTCAATATGATTTTCATTTCTAATCCTATCCTCCTATCCTACACTCCAAAATATAGATTGACAGAAAACGAAGAAGTAATTGTGACAACTTTGTTGTCTGCTCTTATTCAAGTCATTATTTAAAAGGGTGACCACCAGCTCCAAGCCAAAGCTCTATAAAACCCCCTCAGTTTCTCTTCCTTTAAATGTAAGCCAAGTGGAAAACAAGTGCATTCCAAAATCCTTTAATTTTAGGAGTGGCATTTACTAGATCTTTGATCATGTAAATGCAAAACAGCTAAATTTAAACCCCAGTTCTGCATTCTTTCTGCTAATGTTAGTCAGTTGTGAATGGACACAAAGTGCAAAATCAAGCACAAATTCCACCACCATACTTTTTAAAATTTCAAACAATACAAAGAAAGGCATTTCCAAAGTAGTCCCTACAAACTTAACAGTCTGGTTTGTGTCTTGCCTTAATAAGCTGAGATGTGCATGTACCTCAGGCCTGCACACTTTGTTCTCATGTTACCCCTTTTCCTTCTTAGCATGCCACAATTAACTCAGGATTTTTTCAGTTAATTATTTCCCTTTTTGTTCAGATCAAGAAACTATGGCTGCCAGGATACAAACAAGCAAGGATCTTAACCCAACATCAAACCATGAATTAAGACCATGACTTGTTTAAATTCCGGTAACCATAGTTTCCCTGCTGGAGGTAATGGATAACTATGATAAGCTGAAGACTTTGAGTTAATTGCAGTGAACTAAGGAGGACGAAAGGCATGGCACAAGGATGAAGTATATACTCACAAGGCTTAAGCATACGTTTACTTATTAAATTGTAATAAATACATCTGAACTTGACCATTAAGTGAACTGTTCCTGTAATCCACACACTGTGCAAGCAACCTTCCATTTGCGCAACCAGATTTTCCTTTCCTCTCTTCCCAATACTTGCAGACCCTACAAAATTCTGGAGCAGACTTTGGGGGCGCACAAAGGGTTGCAATGGGGAGAAATGGAAATCCTGTTGCAGAGGTCTGTTCTGCTGGTAGACTGACACCACCAGCTTTTACTCATTATATTAAATACTTCAGTGGCTCTATTGCTAGTACTTTCCATCATGTCCAAACAATTGGTTTGTTGAGAACACCGTTTTCTTAGGGACAAATCACATTTGTTGTTGATCTAAAATGTTTTGAACAACACAACTGGTACGTGAACAAGTCACAAGCAAGAATGTGTAGGAGAATAACTGGCATTTGGCTGGAACTTCACCAAAGCGAAAGAAAAAACAGAGCAAAGTTACCTATAACTATAGTAATAGGAGAAACAGTAGCATTAAAGTGAAAGCATGCCATGGAATAATATGCAATTGCAGTTGGTAATGCCAAATTTTACTAGGAGTTTTCTTGTCTACCTGATTTTATTCTATATTGTTGTGTTAAATGATTAACCCAATAAACTTTCACCTACCTCTCACAGGACAGTGAAAACTATCCCGTTCTCCTCCAAGCACAAAACTACAGACATTATTCATGAAAGGAAGGCCAAAAAGTTGGTGAAGAAATATTTTTAAACTCTATTGGACAGAAAGTAGACATGTTTCAGGAGCACTTAAGATAATGCTGACATCAGCAACAAAAAGAATTAATGAACAAGATTAAAGATTACCTGGGGAACTTCAACAGCAGTCATGGAAAAAACATGGAGACAGAAAATTTTGGAACCATTGTATCCCACAACGAAGCCCTGAAGTTTCTGCTGATGGACAGGAAAGTTACTAGCTTTGATGTTAAGATATCCACCACCAGAGAAACAGAGCATGTCCTCACACTGTGTGTTCCAAGCCACGCTGTTAGCATTGGGTTCCTAGAGGATGATCAAACAAGATGCAATACAAAAAAATGAATGGTCTTCATTTATGGAACATGATCATGCTTGAAGAAGGCTTGGCAGGTCAACTTGGACTTCCTAGAGGGCCACTATTGATCTGCTGGCCAGAGATCCCCCACCCTCTTTTTAGTAGATAACAACTCCTAATAGCTACCCAAGCAGTCTCACTAAGGCTCCTTTCTCATCCTTTTGGGAAACTTTTCTCTAAGATACAGGGTGACAAAGGAACAGCATGATAGAGCTATTTCTCTGATTTAGCTCTTTGCAATCATGTGGCTAGGGCTAGACAAAGGCAGGAGTTTCCAAATGTTTACCTGAAAGAGCAACTCTTTGGTGTTAATATCATACACTAGACAGGTGTCATTTTCATCAACCACTGCCAGCTTGTTTCGAGATGCACTCATATCCAAGCAGCGCACAGCTGTGGATTGTTTCAGCAAGACAATTGCAAAAGGATTGTCTACAAATATCTTTAGAATCTGGATGTGATTAAATTCAGAGGGTTAATAAAATACGTCTTAAAAGCAATACTATTTTTATTTGTCAGACTCATGCACAGGAGAATACAACTCAGGAGAATAATTAGTCTAACACATTTAAAGCAGACTGTTCGCTTTTGCCCAAATTACTTCCTTGATTATAAATAATAAAAATAAAAACATGAGGCAAGATGATGGCTAGGTTTAGGGTCACAAGAATCAGAAACAAAAATTAACTCCACACTTTGATTCTTTCCCCCAAAAAACATTTAATATTTAATATAAAAGCAGAAACAGCTTCCTGTGGGTCACTTTGCAAAGTGGCAGGAAGGTTGATGTGGTGGAAACATACCTTGGAGCCAATCTGGCACAGTGCAACAGCACCCTGCCAATATCCCTGCCGCTTTGCCTCTTCCCCTCTCCCGACTGGTAAGCAACAGCAACCAGCTTACCAGGAAGCTAGTGTATTAACTTCATCCAAAACAGTAAGCTGCAAGTAGTCTATGTTGCTCTCTACAGCACTTTACTGAAGTACGTACTTTTCCCTAACTTATTGCAAACCAGTTCCTTGAAACTCATTTTCCATTAAAGGAAAGAAGTGGTGAAGGAAGCTTTTGATTAACTGTCGCTTTCTGTGAACATGTAATTCTTGGTAACCATCAAATACAGAACGTGCAAAAAACTAAAAAACATGTCACTTAAAGAGCAGCCAAAGACACTAAGAAGCATATATGCAATTTCAGCCTGTTGACTGGGCCCTTTAGCATCTAAATCATCTCCTTAATGAGTACAAATTTCACAAAAGCCTATGAACTTAATCACAAAAGGTCACCTGGCCATTCTTTAGCCCCACTAAAAGTCCTTCTCGGCCTGGAGGTCCACCAATTACTTTTATGTACCGAATGAGAGACTCCATCAGCCACTCCCTTTCTTTAACACCACTGAATGAGAGGCACTGGAGCCTTTTCTCCTAAAAAAAGGGAAGAACATGTTACATTCTCATTAAAGTAATTCTCATATCTCTCAGCCTAACAGTGCTGTACACATGCCAGGCCTTTTTCATGCTAGGCAGTCAAGGTACAGATATCAGTATGATTTACAACTCATCAACCGCTTACATTGCAACAGGTGAGGAAGGTTTTACACAGGGGGATAGTGAGGGGGGCCTTAGTCCCAGAGGTATGAATTTGAGGGGGCGCAAACCAAGCGTGCCCTCCCCTGGGATCCCCATCCCACCCTGCCTGCCGCCAGGCATCTCTGAGCCCCAGAGCCTGGCCTCACCACCGTGTCCCCCTTGTTGAATGGCTGCTCGACCAGCGTCGGGGGAATTTGCCTGACAAGGGCCACATCATCCAGCCGGGCTCCTCACTGGGTGGGTGAGGAAGTGACACGGCGTGGCCCCGCTTGGCTCTGGTGGCAAGAGCTGGGCTGGTGCGGAGGACTCAATGAACCCTCTGCATCCCGGACACCGGCAAACAACGCAACAACACAGGTTTTGCAGTATCTACAATTCTTCAAGGATCCTTCATTAGAAATGTTTACAACCACACATTATAATCTAGTTATTCAAGACTGCATCAAAGCAGGACAGAAGCCTCCGGAGAGACAAAAAGAACTGCCAGACAGCATTTAAAGGATAGCCACAGATTATTTTACTACTAGATTGTTGCATTGAGTGTCTGCAGCAAACCATTTTAGTGTCTCTAAGAACAACTATGTCAAAAGCAAGGACGGATGATTTACTGGCAACATTTTATTAACATTCCGATAGCAACCAAATAAAAGGGATAATATTGCTATGCTTAAAAAGGGGAGGGAATCTAACCCCCAATAAAATATTGATGTTTCTTCTAAGTACCACATTTTGGGCAAGCCATGTATGTGTAACATCTGGGGTGGGACAGGTGGAAAAAAATATATGCACCTCATTTCACAGCCATCTCTGAAATAAACTAGTTCATTATGGATGACTTCTGCCCAAGAAACTCTTATTATAAAAAAATATTTCAATATGTGTATAGTTCATTTTAAAGTATACATTTATTAATTACCTGGCATAAAATAATGTGCTCAGAACACACAACCAGTAAGTTGCATTCAAACTTTTTTGCTATCTTTTCCTTCACACGATAATGCATGTCGGAAGAATCATCAGAATATAGTTCATAAATCTGGATTTTCTCTGGCAACTGGATTGCTAATCTGTTTTTGTATATTGCAATTTTCTTGACAAGCTCTCTGTTTTTAATGCGAACTGGAACAAAAGAAAAGAAAATAGTAAACTGATTTGCAGGGTTAAGTTAAAGTGCCTTATATCCTATTACAGCATCTATTTAGATTCATACGACACAAGACAGATATCTGGTGCCAATTATTAGAAGCCACTTATTACTAGTACTCATTCTTTTTACTACTTTAAAAAGATGTCACTAACACAACACTTGTAGGCACCACTGTGCCCACTAGTATTCCTATGGTGCCCGTGAAAGGTTTCAATAACTATCTCCTCAAAAATCCACCATCATTGAGAAACTGCTTCCTTTTCCTGCTCTGTTTCTGCGTGCAATGAATCAGCCTGTTTGAATGCACGTCCTTAGAAATGTCCACATTTCATAATAGATGCTAGGATTGAACATCCACCCTCTCATCAGTTCCAAACAAAGGAGAGGTCCAAAGAGCTTTTCTTTGTGAACAAGTGCCATGGTGGCTAATATGAGTGTCTTTTCCCCAAGGTTGCAATGGATAGGCTGGTTTGGGGGCAGGAATATGCCCACACATAGGGCCGGACTTAGGTTAGATGAGGCCCTAAGCTACTGAAGGTAATGGGGCCCTTTATATGTCCAGCTGTCCTTTGTCAACAACAAATTGTTGCTGTTTTTTGTGTTGAATATATGCTATATGGTAATTTATGGACCTAATAGGTATCTAAAGCCATTTGCACATAACAAAATACGTATTTTATCGAAGCAATCATTGAAATGAAATACAATTAAGAAGTAGTATATTAATAGTGAAATACAATTAAGAAGAGGTCTATTAATAGTGAAATAATTATTAAGCTCTAACTTAAAATTGTGGAAATGTACATCCAGTTTTTTTCCTTTAATTTTTTTTTGGGGGGGGGGCCAAGAGAGTGGGGCCTAAGCTATAGCTTGTTTAGCTTATACATAAATCCGGCACTGCCCACACCCATTTGTGGTCCTGATTCCTCATCTGCTTTCCATTTTTGTGACTGGTGCCCACAGCCCTTCCTCAAAATTCCAAATGTGCCCACTGACCCCAAAAGGATGGTGACATCCAAGTAAAAGTCTAATTTCATGTTCTCTAAAAAAAATATAGATTTGCAATAATACTTTTATCCTGCACCTTCCAGCCCTATGCCTCAGGGAAGCTCACAATTCAAGATTTAAAGCAATAAAACCAATCAGCAGCAGCAAACTTCAAAAATAGCAGCTGCAGCAACAAATCTTGGACAGCTGCCAAAAGATACCCACTGAGAGGGTACGCTAGGTCTCCTGGATGCAAAAAAATTATTTACAAGACGATTTCTAGATTGTGGTTCAGCCCTAACAAGGGCTCACAAAAATGTTTAGCACTGGACAATTTGAAACATTATGCACATAATTTAACAGAACTAAGAGAAAGGATTAAAAGTAAAGAGAGTAGAAAACTTCATTAAAAGCCAGAGTGAATATCTCAGGAATAGCACTAGTCTACCTTCTTTTGGGAAGTAATATTGAAACTGAGCAGCTACCATAAAGAAGGCCCTGCCTCGACCACTTTTGGTGCCAAATCAAAAAGCAGGGCCTCCATCGATTGTTGTAACCTTCATACTCATGGCATAAAACGGCAGATCAATGTTTTATTTTAAATACACTTTGTACTGTCAACCTAGCAGTTTGAAAGCACGTCAAAGTGCAAGTAGATAAATAGGTACTACTCCAGCGGGAAGGTAAACGGTGTTTCTGTGCGCTGCTCTGGTTCGCCTGAAGCAGTTTAGTCATGCTGGCCACATAACCCGGAAGCTGAGCCGGCTCCCTCAGCCAATAAAGCGAGATGAGTGCCGCAACCCCAGAGTCGTCCGCGACTGGACCTAATGGTCAGTGGTCCATTTACCTTTACTGTCAAATATGCAGACACCAATTAAGCTGTATATATCCACCCAAGTTGAGAGACATGCCCCTCAAAAGCTACCTTTTTGCTCTGTGATGAGGTGCTGGACAATAACATCAGTCATACTGTCCCTGTAAGCATAGCGGTCCTTATAAAGGCCATGGACTGTGCTGAAAATCAGCTGATAAAATGAAATTGTTCCATCCTCGCATCCTACTGCCTGAAGAGAAAGCAAAAGATCACCAGAAGTCGAAAACCATATGGTTATGTATCCAAACCATAAAACAGACTGAAAAGGTGGCAACCTTCTTAGATTACTTGACCTTTTTTAAAGATCATTGTACCAAGTAAGAGGCAGATTTTGCCTTTCAAATAGACAAATCTCAGCATGTAAGGGAAAAATGAAACGGAAAAAAGCTGGAGAGATTGGAGGCATTATTCATCTGTTATATGCCCCAAATGTGCATGTTAGCTTTGAAGTAGTATTATTAAAGTTAAGGCAAAATGCCTCAGAGCTCAGTGAATTTTCCTAGCACAGACCTATTATCTGGCTGCTAACTACACTTGCGGGAGACCTTAATCCACATGCCATCCATTTGCCACCACTGGAGAATGCAACAAATATGTCTGCCAAAAAACAGGTGTCATACGGCAACACCAGCTGTGAACAGCTGTATTGTCCCGTTGACTGTATTCTCAGATTTGCCTCTCTTTGTAACGCATGAAATGGTTCCTAGGACACATGTTGTTCCAAGAACTGTAAAAAGCCACCTTCATGCCATTTGTTTTGAAGTACAGTCATACCTTGGAAGCCAAACGGAATCCGTTCCGGAAGTCCGTTCGACTTCCAAGCAGGGGCGTATGAAGTGGGGGGCAGAGGGGGCAGGCCACTTGGGGGGGGGACAAGATGGCCCCTGCCTCCTCCCAGCTGTAGAGTGGCCGAGGGCGCGCGCAGTCAGTATGGGCGCCGCTCACGCACCGTCCGTACGGGCGTCCATACGGGCTGCCTCTCGCACTGCGACCGTACAGGCTGCTGCCACTCACACACCGTCCGTATGGGCTGCGGCTCACACGGCAATCATATGGGCTGCCGCTCGTGCGCACTCTGTACGGGATGCCTCACATGTGCACTCTGTATAGGATGTCGCACATGCACACTCCATACGGACATCGTGTGTGCATCACCAGGTGGTTTGCCCCGCTCCTCGGCGTCCTGCCCTGGCTGTGAGAGAGTGTTCCTCTGCCACTGCTTCCAAGGCACAGCTTCCGATTGGCTGCAGGAGCTTCCTGCAGCCAATCGGAAACTATGGAAGCCGCGCTGGACGTTCAGCTTCCAAAAGAACTTTTGCAAATCAGAACACTCACTTCTGGGATTGCAGCGTTCAGGAGCCAAAACTTTCAATCGCTAAGGTGTTGGTCAACCAAGGTACGACTGTATGTCTCATGGCTAACTTATCCCTCATATTTGATGGTTTTGGAACAAAGGAGAGTGGTAACAAAATCATGACCCCAAAGTGGGGGGACCCCTTGCAGTTCCACATGTGCAAGGGCTTTTACCAATTCACTCTTACCACGTAATTGGAATCTGGCTTCGCTTTACACGTCCACACCCAAGTGTTCTGTTCCCCTATGGTGCCAAGGCGCACACCATCCTTTGTGTAGAGAGAGACTTGTTTGTCGGAGCCTCCAATTAAAATGTATTCTCCTTTTGAAAAATAGCTAACACAGCAGGGGTCAAAGTTCAGGACTCTGTCTTTTCCAATCTAGAACAATATGAAAGAAGACATCAGATATATATTTTTTAGAGTTCATAGGTAATGCAGTAATTAAATACACGTTCCTATTAAATCTGTCACATATCGCTGTTTGATCTCACAGGCTTTCCTTTTCCTTCCTTAATTAATGCTGTTAGGTTACGATCGGTCTTTAGCTCTGGTAGCAGGTGGCAAGTCTACCTCATACACCAGTTCTGTTCTTCAAACCAGTCAATGGAGCCTGGTCAGGATATTCCTGTTCAGCAGTCCTTGGCTCTGAAGCACATGGTGATATTGACAAGTGACACCACTCAGCACAGCTGTGGAGCTACTCTAATGAGTACCTGAGAAACAGTACAGCTTGAACTGGCTAATGATCAAGGAGACAATGCTTTTTATCTCCTTAGCAACTTGCAAATCCGAGCCATGAGCTGCTAATGATTTATATAGAAAAATATAAATGCTTTACTGTACAAAGGGCCAGCAAGCAGGCCTATAATTTTAAAGTCACACCTTATTGGATAAGTGGAACTTTCAACTCAGTTCTTTCCCAGGAAGAAAATAAAAAGTGTACTTTCCAAGGCATTGTATTAATATAACACTTACTTGCTTGCCACTGAGCTGATAAAAGGAAAGCCTTTGTCCCCAATCTGCCACAGCTAAGATGTCATTGTGTTCATCTCTACCATGCACAAAAGGAGAAGCCAATTATGATACGTTGTAAACAGTTCTGATGAACTACAAAGCAACAGATAGCCCCTAGTGTTCTCTACTATGGCTGTCAGCTGTGTAAACAGAGTTTTCTAATCCCCTTCCACCCATCTGCCCCCAATGATGCAAAGGCAAGGAGGACTCTGTTGTGTGGATGTGTGTCTTTAACCCTTCCTGGTTATCTCCTCCTCCCTCAGCTTCGCTGATACTGCTGAGCAGCAATGAAGACAGGTGCCTGGCCATGCCTATTTTGGCTGCGCTCACAAGTGGCATGAAGCACCTGGAAGGTTGGCCAGGAGGGGCTGTGACTCCTCAGTCTGAAAAGGAGTCTCCACCCCACCTTACCTAAAACGGTCCCTTGACCCTCATTCTTATATGTGTAGAGCTCCCTTTCACTTGCACAACTGCACACAAGTGCAAAAGAAAATACAACTCCAAAACCTAAATATACCTCTTATCCCACCATCTACAGAAGGTTGCCATGTTTTCCTTCAAAATGATCCTTGGCAAACTGCTGTTCAAACCTTTCTATTAAAATAAATTGAAATTCCATCTATTAAAATAAATGCTATTTAGCCATAAGCCGTAGGAGTCAATCTACTCAAGAGCTTCTGATTAGCCAGTTTCTGATTAGCAGGAAAAAACACGGGGCCCAGCACTGTTGACCTGTATTAACTGTCCTTTTCAACAATTACCTGGAACTCCAGGAATCTCTTCAGACATCTGTGTGGCCTACAGATCCCTAGAATCAAGGTGTGCTGCACAAACATGGAAATTTCCCCAAACTTGAGTTCAGGCAAACATTCAACTTCTGTTGAAGACTGCCAGAACTTATGCTGAGAAATGCTGGATACTATCCTTAAGAGTGAAGAATGGAGAAATTTATTGGAAGGGGAATGTATGGACAAACACTGTGAGGTCGCTTTAAGGGAACCTCAGGCAGTCACAAAATAGCCTGATGAGCTGCTATCATCCAGTTTCAAGCGGGGGCCCTTCCCTATCATCCAACAGTCTTCACAGGAGCCTCTATCTGCCCTAATAGCGGTTCCACTTTGGCTTGAGTGGAGTGGAGAAAAAAGAAATAGTCTGGTGAGTCACTATAATCCAGCTCCCAGTAATGGTCCCTCCCTTCTCTATCACCACAAATTGCCCTGACGGGGAGCAGAGAGAATTACAGCTTTGTCTAAGTGGCTGTCTTTTCCATGTTATTATAACTTATTTTAAAAATAAACACTCAATGCTTATTGTTGTAGCAATCTCACGTAAAATGCTTTGTGAAGTCCACCTGAATAGCAGAATATAAATGCCACAGATATATATATAATACTGTTCTGTTTATATACTGTGAAGCAATACTGTAATTATAAATTGATAATTAGACAGAAACAAGCTAAGATTTAAATATATGTCTACTTTCATACTATAGTTTTATTTCTCTGATTTTGCACTCACGAGCTGGCATTCCTAGGGCTCTCATCTTCCTCATGTTCTTCTTCCTCTGCCTCACTACCCTGACTACTGCATGTGATGGACTTCAGAACTGGTATATCCTCTAAACAGGCGTGACCTGCCTCCTCCTCCTCTTCGCTCTCTCTAGAACTCCAGAGATTCTCCCATCGACTGCAAATATCAATTGTTCATTCACATGACCTACTGCTACAAAACTTAAATTTCAAAACAGATTAGCCCAAGATCAACTCTCCTGATGTTAAAACACTTTGCCCAGGTAGTTTTTGAAACTTTTCTTCCCCAGATTTACTAAAAGGGACAGTAAGTCTTCTTCAGTGCAAACTCAATTGGTTGTCAAGCTTTAGGAAAACATGACCCTCCCGCTGTGGGATAGAGAAGGATAAGGTTGGAGAAAATAAAAGTAATTTGTCGTTCTTCAATGCCTCCCCGTGAAGTTGAATGTAGGAAGATTCAGGACAGGCAAAAGAAAGCATTCTTTGCCCAGCACATAGTTAAAGTATAGAATTCACTTCCACAGGATGAAGCAATAGCCACCAAATTTTGACTGCTTTAAAAGGGGACTGGACAAATTCATGGAGGATAAGACTATCAATGGCTACTATTCATGATGGCTGTGTAACATCTTCAGTATTGCCGATGGTGTGCCTCTGAACACCCACTGCTAGAGAGCATGATGAGCAGGGAGAGGGCTGTTGGACTCATGCTGCTTGGAAGCTTCCCAGAGGCATCTGGTTGGCTACTGTGAGAACAAGATGCTGGACTAGGCCTTTAGTTCTGGTTCAGTGGGGTTCTTCTTATATGTGTTCTCAAAATACAGCTGTTTCCAAATACAGTTGTACCTTGGAAGTCGAACAGAATCTGTTCCCAAAGTCCGTTCAACTTCGAAAACCAAAGCGCGGCTTCTGCAGGAAGCTCCTGCAGCCAATCGGAAGCCCCATCGGACGTTCCGCTTCCAAAAATAGTTCACAAACCGGAACACTCACTTCCAGGTTTGTGGCGTTCAGGAGCAAAACGTTTGAGAACTAAGCTGTTCAAAAATCAAGGTATGACTGTACTGAAATGTGCAACAGTAAGAAACAGGGTATTAACTTTATATGAATCCTTAAATTGTTTATAAAACTGTTTTGATGTATGCACAGCATAAGAACCATACAGGTACATATACCAAGGAGCTAGAATTTGCTGCAGCTCCCTCTTGTGTGTACATACAATGGTAAACGTGCAATTGCTAACAAGTATCATTTGATGCAACAGTCAATCCCTGCATATCTAAATATATGCCTCCTTCCCCACTTTGTATTACAAGCTCTAAAATTCACCAACCACATGCTCCTGAGATTATTATCTCTCAGGACACCTATGCAAATACAGCTTCCCTATAAACTATGGAACTCCCTTACCAGAAACATTCATCAAAGCACTAAAGATCTTCCAGGAGCATCCTAAGAGCACTGAGTAGGTTGGGGGGGTGGCTTGATTAAGTTGTATGCTTCCAGCTGTTTAATTTAAATGAGATGCATTTTACATTTGCTTTAAAATCCAGTATATTATTTGAGATAGAGTACTGTATTTTTCGCCCTATAGGACGCACTTCTTCCCCTACAAAAATGAAGGGGAAATCTGGGTGCGTCCTATGGGGCGAATGCAGGCTTTCGCTGAAGTGTGGAGAGCGAGAGGGGTCCAGGCTTCAGGAAGACATCCACAGCCTAGGCAGCCCTGCGGGAGTTCCCGCAGGGCTGTCTAGGCTGCAGATAAGTAGCCTGCTTCCCGGAGCACCGGGCGTGCTGAAAGCAGAGCGCCCGCGCTTTGGGAACACATCCTCAGCCTAGGCAGCCCTGCGGGAGGTCCCACAGGGATGTCTAGGCTGCGGATAGCAGCCTGCCGCCCGGCGGGTGGGCGCCCTGAAGCAGAGCACCTGGCACACCGGAAAGACATCCGCAGCGTGGGGAGCCCTGCAGGAGTTCCCCGCAGGGCTCCCCACGCTGCGGATAGCAGCCTGCCGCCCTGCGTGTGGGGCACCCTGAAGCAGAGCGCCCCGCGTGCCGGACAGACATCCGTAGCGTGGGGAGCCCTGCAGGAGTTCCCCGCAGGGCCCCCCACGCTGCAGATAGCAGCCTGCCGCCCGGCGGGCGGGGTGCACTGAAGCAGAGCGCCCCTCGCGCCGGGCAGACATCGGCCAGCCCCACAAGCTCGGGGGACAGCAAGGAGGCGCAGCGCCGCCATCCCACTGTTCCTCGACCTGGTTCGGTTTCCCGACCTGCTTTTGGGGGGGAAACAAAGGGGAAAAATATTTCCTTTATTTCCCCCCCAAAAAAACTAGGTGCGTCCTATGGGACAGAGCATCCTATGGGACGAAAAATATTGTATATTGAATTTTTGACCTACAGGGCTACACATAAGCAACAAATATCATTAAAAAGCATGTAAATATGTAAAATATATATATTTTTTTAGAGTCTCAACAATCCAAGAATGCATTAGGCATTCTTCATTCCAAAGTCAACCTCCAACCCACATCCCATATGTTGTATTAGCAGACAAAGAGGGAGCTGATCAGTTATAATGTGCTTTATTTCTGTGGGGTTTTTTTTAAAGATTCAGGAACAGTTAATTTTAGCAACTTCAGCAACTAGCAATTCCCTTCAAATTGGAGAAAGTTTAAGAATTTTTATTGATATTGCCAAGAAAATGAAAGAATTAAATCAGTCTTCTGAGCTTCATCAAAATGATTTCTTATTTATGTTTATAGAACTACTGTTAAAAGTCAAATTCAGACTAGTGTGCAGACACTATCAAAGACAAACAATATAGGGACAGAAACATTTACCTTGATGGATTCCAAGAAATGGACCACACAGGAGATAAAGATCCACCGGGTCGTTCAATTTTGACTTTTTCTTCACCATTTTTATTTCTTATGCTGACCACACCATTGTACATCCCCAAAGCGAGGTACTGGCCATCATTAGTCCAACTGAGAAAGGGGAAGAATCATAATTGTCCCATTAAACTTTAATTAGTTTAATGTAAATGCCCAGTGCGCTTCCATCGTCACAAGTCCCACTACAGCAGAGTATTTCGCACAGCAGTTGAAGAAGGGCAGGAGAGGCAGTATTTTTTCAAAGAGGAGTCTTGGAGCATGCGGTTTGTAACTCAAAGATAAGGTTTATTTACAAAACAAAAAACAACCCTGGCGAAGAACCACACATCTCAGCAAACACGCCCAAAAAAGGGGAGAAGGGGGAAGAACAAACACACAGGAGACTATTTATACAAACTCATGTTCCTGGAAGCCTAATGACCTCCAGCTGCTCAGTGATTAGAGCGTTTCTGCTACCTTTTAACCCTTTGATAGCAACACCCCCTCTCGCTCGTAACACTGAGCTGTACCAACCTTAATTCAAATTTAAACCTGAACAGAAACATTTATGAGATTGCGGACCCAAAGCTTTCGTAAAACCGTCTGCGAGGTTTTCTTGGCTTGGACAATACTTTAGTTCAATTAAACCTTGTTTTACACTTTGGCATACATTTTGATAACGGATATCCAAGTGTTTTGTGTGTGCCTTGAATTGACCTGATTTAGCTAGTTTAATACAAGGTTGATTGTCTTCCCACACTCTGATAGGTAGGGAACATTCTCCAAACAATTCTTGTACCAGTTGCTTATAAAATTCCAGTTCTCTACATACATCTGATAATGCATTGAACTCAGATTCAGTTGAACTTAAAGCTATAAGTGACTGCTTTCTTGATCTCCAACCAATTAGTGCATTTCCAAATTTTATCGCCATTCCTGACACTGATTTTCTATCTGGTCCAGCATCTGCCCAACTACTGTCGGCCCAACACTCAAGTTGTGTGCTGCCCTCTGCTGATAATTTTAAGCGAAACCTTTTGGTAGTTTGGAGATACCTTAAAACTCTTTTTACTCCTTGCCAAGCATGCATTGATGGTTTTTCAGCTTGTCTACACAGCATGTTGACAGCATATGTTATATCGGGCCGAGTCCACTGTGCAATGTGGAGTAGACTGCCTATCGCTGACTGGTAAACCCCGGGATTAGAGAACTCTGCCTGTTGCTCGGCTTGAGCATCTTTTGTGTAGCTTAATTCCATTGGGGTTTTAACGCCAGCACAGTTGTCCATTTTAAACCTTTCCAGCAACTGCTGGATCTTAGCTTCTTGGCTGAGCCAATAGTTCCCATTTTCATCTTGCTGAATTTTAACTCCTAGATAAACAGATACATTGCCTAGTGATTTTATCTGAAACCTTTCTCCAAGCTTTGTGGCAAATTGTTGTGCAAGTTTATCATCCTTTCCACTGTATAATAAATCGTCAACAAATATCAAAACTGCTTCTTGTTCACATCCCGAGCCTTTTAGATAAAGACACGCATCTGCTGCGCTCTTTCTGAACCCCATGCTCTCTAGAGCAGTGTTTCCCAACCTTGTGCCTCCAGATGTTTTTGGCCTACAACTCCCATCATCCCTAGCTAGCAAGACCAGTGGTCAGGGATGATGGGAGTTGTAGGCCAAAAACATCTGGAGGCACAAGGTTGGGAAACACTGCTCTAGAGCATCGTTTAAGCAGGAATTCCAATTACGGGCGGACTGTTTCAACCCATAAATGGATTTGTGTAGGCGCCAGACCTGGTTTGGCTTGTCTCCTTCAAAACCCGGTGGTGGTGTCATATAGACTTCCTCCTGTAAGTCTGCGTTTAAATAAGCCACATTGACATCAAAATGAAACAGCTTATTTCCCTTCTTAGCTGAAGAGGCTAAAAGCATTCTTAGTGACTCCGATCTTGAAGTAGGTGCATAGATTTGAGAATAGTGAACACCTTTGCGCTGCGAAAACCCTTTTGCAACTAGTCGGGCTTTATATTGCAACTCTTCAGTAGTTGTGGGCTTTAAACGATATACCCATCGACACCCTACAGCTTGTTGCCCTTTCGGAAGCTCTGTACTTGTAAACACACCGAGAGACTTCATTGAAGCCATCTCTTTTTCCATTGCTTCCTGCCACTTAACGGCTTCTGAGCTTGGAAGCTGTTGTACCTCCATATAGCTATCTGGCTCACACTGTGCCATATTTACGTATACACTTGTCACCTTAAACCGCTCTGGCAGCTTGCCCTTTGTGGCACGATTTGACCTGCGCAATTGTTCCTCTTGTGCCCCCTCTGACCGTTGGCTGTCAGAATCTGTCTCAGACTTTATACCTGGATGTGCCTCTAGGGATAAAGACCTCCGTTTAGATACCTCCCTTGGGCTTGGTGTTGCAGGTGTCCTGCTTCGCTTTTGCTGTCTGCTAGGCCTACTGACTGGCGATGTTGGAACACTCCTAGATTCTGGCTTTTCTACCTTAGGAGAAGAACCTTGTGCCTGGTCAGAATCTGCATCTGAACCATGTGCACCATCCTCTTCTGGCTCGCTACTCTCTGGACTTTCATTCTCAGCATAAATGCCTAAATCATCTCTCAAAATGTCAGGGTTAGCATGTAAGTGAGTCCATCCGGACTGCTCACAAAATTCAGCGCTCCTACTGAGGACCACTCTTGTAGTATCCCCATTTGGGTTCACGAACCTCCAAGATTTGGCGTGTGGTTCGTACCCACAAAAGATGAGTTTCCTAGCCCTTGGACCTCCCTTTTTCCTTAACGCTTTTGGGATAAGTACATAGGCTGGACATCCAAACACCCGAAAGTAATTAATTTTGGGCTTCTTCCCATATAAAGCAAAATATGGGGTAGTGGCAATTACCGAACTATATACTCGGTTCAGAATATGAGTAGCCGCCTGCCAGGCTTCCGCCCAGTAACTTTGAGGGAGTTTAGCATCAAACAACATAGAGTTTGCCAACTCTTGCAGAACCCTGTTTTTACGTTCGGCCACGCCTCCTTCTTGGGGGGAATAAGGTGTAGACAGACGATGCTTAATTCCCTTTTTCTTAAAGAAATTCTGCAACACAGACCCGGTAAATTCTGACCCTCTGTCTGTCTGAAAAGCAAGTACTCTAGTACCGAATTCAAGTTCCACTGCATGAACCCAATTTTTAACTGTTTCTGCAGTATCTGCTTTTGTTTTGAGAGGAAAAAACCATGTAACCTTTGTTTTGTCATCCGAGAGACACAGTGCATACCTCGAACCTCCCATGCTAGCAACAGGCATTGGGCCACATAGGTCCATATGCACAAGTTGGAATACTTTGTCAGATTTCCTATCTGAACTGGGATAGCTGCATCTATGAACCTTCGCCCTTTTGCATGCAGTACAATCCAAATACTTAGTACATTTGTTCATTTTGCACCCTTCTGATAATTCAGGTTGCCTTTTAACATACTGAAAATTAATATGTCCCAAACGGCGGTGCCATAAATGGACACAAGAATTATGGGTAGGTGAGTTCACACAACCAGCATGAACCTGTTCAACTTCATCTGGACTTGTCTCAAAATAATATAACCCATCTCTGCATTCCACCTGCAAAAGAGATACGTTATTCTTTGAAATAGTGCAAACCCCATTTTCAAACACAGTTTTAAACCCATTTCTATCAAGTTCTGACACAGACAAAACATACCCCTTCAATCCCTTTAGCACGTAGGCATCAATTTCTGTTTGCAAACATTTCAAGAACACTGTGCCTACGGTCTCTAAGGAACGTTTAGTTGAATCTGCCATTGTCACAACTTTAAGGGTTTGCAAATGTCTGCAATTCTGCAAATGGACACTAGATGGCGCCACCAGGTGGTGAGATGCACCACTGTCGATCAACCAGCGTAGATTGCTGCCTTGGCCACGCCCTTGCATCAATGCCATTGCTGAAGCCATGTGCTGTGTGCTGTGGGAGTAGCCATGACCTCCTCCTCTTCTTCGACGTCCCCTGGAACTCCTTGTCTGGTAACTAGGGGTAACGGCCTTGGTGCTGTCTTGACCAGGTTCACGTGGACAATTCCTAATTAGATGGGAAGGGGAACCACAGCGAAAACAGTGTCTAGCTGTAAAAGCATTTACTGTGTGCTCAAACTCAGCATCAACACTCTTAGGCACAGCATAACTCCCCTTTAAAGACAAACCTCTTTCTCTTTGCCTTTTATCCTGTTCATCTGCAAGCCGAGATGAAATGTATTCAAGGGTTAATTCAGTTGAAGGCATAGCTTCCAAAGTTAGAGCTAGAGTCTCATAGCTTTTATCAAGAGAAGACAACAATATGTATGACTGCTGCTCCATAGAGAAAGGAATGCCCAGCTGTCTTAGTTGATTAAAGGCAGACACCATTTTGGCAATATGTTCTTTTACACATGCTCCCGGTTGGAGACGTAAATCAAACAAACATCTTGTAGCATGGATCTTGGCCCCCGCAGTGTTTCTGGAATTTAGCCGCTGCAGAACCGTCCAGACCTCATGCGTGTTCTTTAACTCAGAAACGTAAGGCATTTGCTCTGGTCCCACTGCCAAAACTAGTAGACCTTGGGCTTTCCTGTCACGTTTCTGTGAAGCTGCTGCTGTTGCTTTGTCTTCTGCAGACGCGTCTGCAGCTGCCTGTAAAGGCGGTGCTTCAGTACAACTCCACAACTCTTTTGCTTGCAACCAAACCCTCACTCTAGCCTTCCAATCTTGCCAATTTTTCCCATTGAGTCGCGTAAACGGGACAGAAAAACTTTCCTGGGACTCTGCCATCCTCCCTGGGGCTTAGGAACGATACTCACACACCTGTAGACCGTCTCCCAGCTGCTGAGGTGGCTCCTTGAAGAATAAGACGTCTTCCAGCGAGTACAAACTGCTCAGTGCCTGTTTAAAACTTTTCTAGGCACATTGCAGGACTCAAGCTGCTTTGAAAGCTTTCGTTGTCGGCAACCGCTTCTGACTTCGCTCCAGTCCTTGCATAAATCACTCTGAACTGCACTCCTTAGCTCCTTCTTGACGTACAAACATCCATAACCTGTCCCATTAAACTTTAATTAGTTTAATGTAAATGCCCAGTGCGCTTCCATCGTCACAAGTCCCACTACAGCAGAGTATTTCGCACAGCAGTTGAAGAAGGGCAGGAGAGGCAGTATTTTTTCAAAGAGGAGTCTTGGAGCATGCGGTTTGTAACTGAAAGATAAGGTTTATTTACAAAACAAAAAACAACCCTGGCGAAGAACCACACATCTCAGCAAACACGCCCAAAAAAGGGGAGAAGGGGGAAGAACAAACACACAGGAGACTATTTATACAAACTCATGTTCCTGGAAGCCTAATGACCTCCAGCTGCTCAGTGATTAGAGCGTTTCTGCTACCTTTTAACCCTTTGATAGCAACAATAATAAAGCAGTTTGAAAAAATTCCCCCCTCCTCAACATTTGAGTCACGAGGCCTACAGAAATTATACCTTTTACTTAGAGGTGGGCATAAAAGGCTCAAGAGGACACAAAGTACTCCTTGAACTCTTCCACTGCACTGACAAATATGGCTTTAAAGTATACATTTGCCCAAATGAACTGCAGCTGCATTCAGAAGGAGAGGACATGCTAATTAAGAATATGGAGCAGTAGCAGCATAAGGCAACCTCTGTTTAACTAAATAGTGATTCTGAAAGGTTGGCTTCCAGTTCCACTCTGCCTTAATGGAAGCAGCCCCCATGACAACGGGAGATTGTTGGTGAAGGAAAAACAAGGGTGACTGAGGGTAATTATCCATGCAAATTCCCCCAGGGATGGAGGGGGGAACGGGCTTCACTCGCAGTTCATCTTGGTACCTGGCTCTCACTCCAGCAGGGAATGCGGGGGTCAGGGAGGCACTGAGTGCAAAAGCCTGCCGAAAACCCTCCAACACTGCCATTAAGAAGCAGAGGTTCTCCTGTTAATTAGAGCTTAATTGGACTAAATTACAGGCACATGCTAGAAGAGATGAGATGACAAACTACAGAACAAACCAATTGTAAGGACTTTATGGTTTGAACTTGAGATAAGACTTCATTCAGTGCAAAAGATGGTTGGGGGGGAGCCTACGGTTTCTTTATTATAAGTTTTATTCTCTACATTTATGATTCAGCAACCCTCCTCTCAATGTTAGTTCGCATTTTATTTGTACAAGTGAGGATGGAAGAGTTTGGATTATAAATATAGAATATAACATCAAACAGAACTGTGTAAACTGTGTAAAAAAAGGGAAATGGGAGGGAAGCTCCATTTTGCAAAAGGTTTACGATGGAAACTTCCCCATCCTTTATTATTAATGATGTGAACTGAATAACACTAAGAGAACTTGGAATTTAATTTAATTGGAAGATAATTGCTCATATGTCTTCAGTTGGAAGGAAGGATGAAAGGAGTCTGTGAACTGCCAAGCAACTGGTACAGTTCCTTACTGAGTCGTCTGCAGATCAACAGACCACTCTTCCCAGGCTGAGAGGGAAAATGGTGACAAAAGGTTATTTACTGGGACAGAGTGACTTTTGCAGCTGTTGTTAAAGTTGCAAAACAACGAAGCATGGGGCGGAGTGATGGAGAAATTTCTGGAACGACAGTGGGATATCAGCTCCATTCAAGGCATGACGAATAACAGCAACAACCGGGGAAAAGAAAAACATAACATCTTACAAGGAAAGGAAGAAACAGCGTGAACAGAATAATTGCCACACACAGGAAGAACAAGGATATAGTTTAATTGCTTACTCTTTTGTTCCAACCCATCCTGGAACCTTATCTTATAATTAAATGTATAATAAAATTCTACAAACTCATTAGAGGACAATTTTGCTGTCCATTCTATTGTATTGTCAGATTTGTTTCAGTTTTGTTTTTACCTCTATTGTATGTTGCCTTGAGTTCTCAATCTTTCGTGTGGCAACTCATTAGATGTTTTAATATTTACAATAACAAAATAACTACATTTTACATACCTACAGCAGGTGATCTTATTGCTAACTTTATGTTTATTGACTGACTTCTGTTCAGGAGACCAAAGACCTTGAAAATAACAACAGCATAGTGTTACCATCCAATTCATTCATCATTATAAGAAAACATTCACACCAACAACAACGAGGGAATGGGAAAGAGAAGAGCTCCTAAATCTTAACAAAATACAACTCCCCAAAGTCCTTCCCCTTGCCACACCTTCTCTCTGCCAGCTTATGTGCTGCGTAATGGCTTTACATGATGCCACAATGCACCATCTGATAGCAGTGCCAAGAAAGGGACCACAGCACAATGACAGAGCACATGCTTTGCACCAGAAGGTTCCACATTTAATCAGTTATTTCTTTGGTCAAAAGCATTCTATGTGATGGATTATTTGAAACCAACTGTTGTATCTAAGTCTAGACCTAGCCAGAGTAGTTCCAATGAAATTAATGAGCATGATTAATTTCCTGCTTGGCAGGGGGTTGGACTTGATGGCCCTTGTGGTCTCTTCCAACTCTATGATTCTATTCTATGATGAACACAGGTCCATTAATATCAATGGTTCTCCTGGATCAGGCCGGTGGCCCATCTAGTCCAGCATCCTGCTCTCATAGTGGCCAAGAGTAGCTCTGGATACCTGAGATTTGCCTGAGATCAGGGTCAAATAGACAGTCTGAGCTGCTGTATTGCAACTTCCTGTGGTCCTTCAACTGCTTATACCTATGGTACAGCACACACTGCATTTCTATCTGATTGATTCCTGAATGCTATGTGAAGTCATAGGATTTGGCCTTAAGAAACTAAGGATGAGGAAGACGTACCAAAATCGCTGGAGGAGCAAGATGCCAATTGGTGAGTGACAGGATTGTAGGATACACTTTGTATGGAATCATTGTGCCTAAAACAAATTAACCAGAAACACTGAAACAAAACAATCTGAAAACTGGTTAGGCATAATAAACAAATAACTTTGGATATTTATTTTTTAAGCCTCACCCAACTCTACCAGGAGCTCAGTGCAAATCAAACCAAAATCCAACAGGCTTTAAAAATAGTTCAGGTACAATATGGTTATTTGAAAATATAAAGCGTTCAAGCATTGTGTGAGGTGAGGGGAGGAATACAGAGATACTTCTATAATGATTCTCAACACTGCACCAGAGCTGGTTCAAAAGTCAGAGACCAGAGTCTCTTAAGCAAAACCTTACCCACACAGGCCTGCCTGGTTACCAAGACCCCATTCAGAGAACTTTATTTGAGTGGTCCCCCTAACTTCAGAAAAGAGATGAGTGGCAGCTCATGAAAAGTGCCTTTTCAGTTGTGGCATCCCAGTTCTAGAATCCTTAGTGCAAGTGCATTTGACTGGCATTGACTCTGCTGTCTTCTTGGTGGCACGGGAATATATTTTTACTTGCCCAAGCCTTTCTATGCTGGGTTTTAGTATAATGCTCTGCTCTGACTCAGCTCTCCTTCCGTTGGTACTATTTTAACACTGTTCTTATTTACTCCTTATTGTTTTAGTTTTTGCTATGTTAGCTGCTTTGACAATTTTTACCGTGAGTGGAATAAAAGTTTCTTAAATACATAAAACAAGGAAATGGTAATGGGCTGTTAATAAGTAACTAAAACTTTACCTAGAACACATCAGACAGCAACTTATATTGTTATCCTTTAATGCTGAATAGAAGCACTTCAGGAAGTAATCTTGAAGGAGTTACCTCTCCCGCCCCGCCCCGCCCCGCCCCCCCCCCCCAGTAGCATAATGTTTATTATGCAGAATTTACAGACACAATGCCGGGCCAATCTGTTTCTGTGATGGAAGTGAACAAGGAAAATAGGAGTACAATATCAGATCCAGAATGCATCTGTACTATAAGATTCAGAAGTGCAGTAACTGCAGCGAAACCCTTTCAAGAGCCATGAAGTGAGAACAGCCCTCACAACTTGTTTTCTCATTCTCCCGTTAACCTGGTGAAGTGGTGTAATGTCCTTTGTGTTTGCATGTTTAGCTTCTTACCTGTGTTCATATTCCTTCTACTATTATTAATAACAGTGGCTGGAGTCCATACTCAAAATTGATATTTAAGGCATGCAAAATAATCATGAAGCAATCCACTTACGTGTACTTCAGGATACCTTCTAACTTTGAAGTCCAGATGATCACCGTTTTGTCTGCAGCTCCTGATGCAAAGCGCTTACCTAGGGAATGTTATGGAAGCTCACATAAGTTTATTGCAACTGGTAAGTCTAAAGCACACAGAAAAGCAATGACACTGTTTACTATTAGTTGAGTGACTTCAGGTGAGCAAGAATCAAACTTGTATCTACATATACCCTGGTCTGACATGAAACTCAGTTGTCACAGTATGGACTGTACCGACATTGTGTGGTGATACAGATATACTTCTTTAAAAATATTTATGAATAATAGACTGGATATAAATGCAAATGACACTCTGTTCCTATGAAACCTGATCAAATGCTAATGGTTTGAAAAAATCCATAAGGTTTAAGTTACCATCCTTGGCATAAGCTACACAGTACACTGTATCCTTATGTGCTTTCAAGGGCTGGATTAATGTTCCATCCGAAGTGTCATACACCTGTAGAGATAAAATAAAGAGATAAGTCTAAGAATTAGGCACACAAATTAACACTATAGCCCTAGACAAACCAAGGCAGCTTCCTATGTTTCTCAGTCCAGATACAGGCTCTCTTCTGTTTATTCATTTTTTTAAATGTAGCAGTTACATGACTTCTAAAATACAGCTCCAACAAGGAATTTTCTTAATGGACTGACACATAGAAGCCAGCATTATAACAGGACGAACAGCCTAACCCTATTCTTTTCATATCCAGTGTTGTTACAAATAAAGGCCACTGGGGATCGTGGGTTTGGTAAAGCAGAGCAGGGCTGGGCAGGTCTATTCTGTTTCTTCTAGATACAAAAAATAAATTCCTGTGTTACAGCTTCTAGCCAGCGCCAGACTGAGCTGACATTAGGAGCAGTGAATCTGCTCCTTGGGGCTTAGAAATGAGAGGTATTAAAAGGAAAATCCAGGCCTGAAAAGTTATGAGAAAGTCTTATTTCAGCAAGCTCTGAATACCATTGCACTAACCCCTCCAAACCAATTTCCAAAGTGCGCATAGCAACCTCTTATCGAAGGAGTGTAGAGACTAGCCTTACATTTAATAAATCTCCTGTCATAAGCAAGAAAAAATTCCATGGAGGTAAGTCCATGAAACTCCATACACCAGGAATGGGGAACCTGCAACCCTCCAGATAATTGTTGAACTACGCTTCCATCAGCTCCAGCTAGCATGGTCACTGGCCAAGGACAATGAAAGTTGTAGTCCAACAATATCCAGAGGTTCCCCATCCCTGCCATACAGGTAAGTGAGCAGGCTGGCAGAGAAGAAATGAGTCTCTTTGTCCCACCTCTGCCAGTCTGCTTAGCTTCCATGTTGGTCACAAAAGAAGGGAAGCCCATCCCTTTCCCACAAACTCTTGCTAGAAGGCTTTTTTTTCTAGCAGAGGCTAGTACCCTGTATTTCTATATTGACCTGGAGAAGGGAACTTTCCCCTTCTTCATAACCAGCATGGAAATTCAGGCCACCAGCCTTCAGGCATGAAAAACAAAAGCCACAGGCTAGTATCTTTATGGGCTTATTTGCAAGGCTGGTGTAGACCTACCTTCACTTAACTTCTTACATCATGTAATTAGAAACCATTCATAAATCCACAACCAGAAATTAGAGGCAAACTTTACAAATAACAAACATTAGGAAATTGGAAAAAAGCATCTATGAAATATGCAGACAGATAATTTGGTGTATCTACTTAAAATAGCTATTGACTTCTTCCAGCTCAGCTTAATTTATCAAAACAAAAACAAGAGCCTTCTCTCTGTTTAAAGATGTTAAATAGCTAAAAAGTAATTAGCTTTTAACATAGTCAAATTACATCACAGTTGTAAGATTTTTTTAAAAAAATGTGTTACATTAAATAGAGAAGGGATAAGAGTACTTTCAATAGATTACCATATGTGTTATAGTAAATAATAAAGAAATAAGAGTTCTTTTGATAAATTAATCTACCAAATATTTCAAGATGTTAACTAACAAATAAGAGTGGGTGGTTTTAAAGAAACCCTCGTACCAGTAATCTGTTTCCAGCTGCAATTATTAGTTGAGTTCCATCAGGCTTAAAAGCAAGGTCATATATACTGTGAAAACAAAGAAAGGTATTAAATGGCACACCAAACTCCTCATATCCCCAATATTTTCCCATATGGTACATAAAAAACAAGATCTCTAGATATAGATCACTACCCTACAGAATGAGTATTTTGAAAAGAATTTAATTTGTGGATGTAGGTTCAGAGTAATATTCATATACCACAATTGTCATTCAAACATTTCCTCAATCACACTATTTTCAAGACATTTCATATCTGCCAAATCAAAAGGCTGCAATTTACATACTCAAAGCATTACATCAAAACACTGACTTTATTTTGTTTGTGCTGTTTGTGCTGTACTTTTGTACTGTTTTATTGTTGTTAGCCGCCCTGAGCCCGGCTTCGGCTGGGGAGGGCGGGATATAAATAAAATTTAAATTATTATTATTATTATTATTATTATTATTATTATTATTATTCATTTAGCTACTCTAGCCATTGCGATTTATCTATATTAAATGTACATATTCTAGACAAAACTGGGGATTTTATTCACCCACACAATCAATAATAATAAAAAAAATCAACATTTCAGCCAAACAATTGTTTTTATGGCTGTTGAAATTATTGTATATTATCTTTTTATGTATCTTTTATTATTGCTTTATTTAATTGTTCTCTGCTGTAGTACTGAAGTATCCAATGAAATGTGAGTTATAAATGCTTAAAGGGCAACCAAAATGATGAAGGGGAAAGGTTGCAGCATTTGGAACTTTTAAAGTTTCCAGAAAAGGTAACAGGTGACATGATAGACTTTTACACAATTACACATGGTATAAAGACAGTGGCTAGATATATATTTTTTTTCTCCCACACTCTTACACCCCTAGAAATCATGCTCATCCAACAAAGCTGAATTTTGGAAGATTCATGACAGATGAGAGTGTTTATAATGCAGTGCATAGTTAAACTATGGCATTTGCTTCCACAGAGGGCAGTGATGGTCTCAACAAATGAAACTGATCTGTAAAAAATGTTACTGGGGGGGGGGGAGAAAGAGACATTGCACATACTTTTGTAAACCAAGAAAATATTTAATAAAAATAAAAATAAAATAAAAATACATTAAAAAGGGAGAATTAGTCAAATTCATGGAGGACACGGCTATCAACGGTGACTGGCCAAGGTGGTTACGTTCCACCTCCAATATCTGAGGCAATATGCCTATGACTCTGAGTTGCTGGAAATCACAGGTGGACAGAGTGCTGTTGCTGTCATGTTCTGCTGCAAAGGCGTCTGGTTGGCCACTGTGCGGAAAAGGTGGTGGATTACGGGAGGACAATGGTCTGACCCAGCAGTAATGGTGCTGGTGTGACAATCAGGTGAGTCCCAACCCACCAGCTGAAGACCAGTTTCACAAGGTGTACACAGATAGTACCAAAAAAAAAAGATGCACCTCAATTAAACCAAATCATTTGAATTTTAAGATGATGTGCGGCAATATATACAGTGGTACCTCAGGTTAAGTACTTAATTCGTTCCGGAGGTCCGTTCTTAACCTGAAACTGTTCTTAACCTGAAGCACCACTTTAGCTAATGGGGCCTCCTGCTGCTGCTGGAGCAAGATTTCTGTTCTCATCCTGAAGCAAAGTTCTTAACCCGAGGTACTATTTCTGGGTTAGTGGAGTCTGTAACCTGAAGCGGATGTAACTTGAAGCGTATGTAACCCGAGGTACCACTGTACTACCTACGGGGTTAGGAAAAAAACGAACCTGCATCAACTGTTTATTTTGTTAAAGTTTCCTCATGAAAGCTTCACCCACCTGCCCAGTACAAGAATTGAGGTGGCGAGTAAAACAACCAGTATAAAGCCACTGCGGATTTTTAATATTATTTTATTACTTGCACCCCGCCCATATGGCTGGGTTCCGGTCCTACCGATGGAGAACCGTAAGAACATCAACTCAGCGGGTAAGATCTAACGTTACATCAACGGACACAACAGGACCGTCGAGGGGACAGAGGGGCTCTGGAAGGCGCACCCCCCCCCCAACAACTGAAACCTGCCAGTGTCTCGCTTTGTGTCCCTTCCACCAAAAAGGGAAACCCACGCGCTCCCTTTCTGCTGCAAAAGCATTATCTTAACAGCTGTGTGGTTTCCAGTTTAAACGTGGAAGCATCTTTCTGAGTTGTTTTTGCTGTTGCTGCTGCCGCTGGTTGCATTAACTCATTTGCCTTCAGAAACGGACGTGAGGGACGCTGCGGGGGTGTTTATGCTGCCTGCCGCGAGCGGGATAAAATTGCACGCCGTCCCCCTCACGACTTGCTGGTGATGCAGGAAGGGAGAGCGGACTGAGGAGGCCTTATTTTTTGACTGGAGGTCGAAGCCCCGACTTCCTTCCCTCCATGCCCCCCCCCCCCAGTCTCCCCCACTCCACCCTCTAGGCTTGTCAGAGGGAGGCCCCTCCTCTTCTTACCACTGCTCGGCCTTATCTCTCCAGGTCAGCGCAGCTCGCATGTTTCCCCCTCCGGCGCATCCCCTTCACGACCTCCCTGCCTGCCCCTCCCCCAGCGCCCAACTCCCGTTTTCATTTATTTATTTATTTATTTGTGTACTCAGGACGCCGGGCTGCAACCCAAGGCAACACGCATGCGCAGTGTCCACGCGCCTCCCATCCTTTTTTCCTTCCCTTTTGCACAAGGGGGAAAGCGACGAGCGAAGCGCCCTTGGTTGTGCGCACGCGCAAAAGCGCCTCTTGCGCATGTCTGAACTCTCCGCCGGGTTCCTCCCCGCCCCCCTCTCCCCAACCACAGTTTCTAAGGCGCCCGGGGGAGGACGCGCAATATTAATATTAGAGGCGAGTGGGACGACGGTGTGGAGAGAGGAGGAGCTTATGTAGAAAGTGCGCGTGCGCAAAAGCCCACTCAGGTGTAATTCGCGCTGCTCGCGAGGTTTCATCCCGGCGCGAAGAGGAGGGAGCGATCTCTTGGTTACTGTCATTGTGCGGGTTGGCGGCGCGCGTGTTAGGAATGCGCACGCGCCGTACGAGCAGGCGCGGGAGAATTTGCCGCCTTACAAGAGAGGAGAGGAAAGATGTCCTTGGCGCTAGTTCAAGGGGCGACGGGGCAGCCTGACGGCAGGTAAGGACTTAACGCAGGAGGGAATGGCGAGGGCGGGGCTTTTGAAATAGGCAACGCTCCCCTCGGCCTGTTGCTTTGCAAGCAACTATTATCACCCTCACTATCATCACCTTTCGTTTGCATGTAGTGATGTCACAGCAGTTTGAAAAATGGCACGCCTGCGTTCTGCTGCATCTTGACATGATGGTCTTCTGTCTGATTGAGGGCTATGGCAATACAGTGGTACCTCGGGTTACATATGCTTCAAGTTACATACGCTTCAGGTTACAGACTACGCTAACCCAGAAATAGTGTTAAGAATAGGTTAAGAACTTTGCTTCAGGATGAGAACAGAAATCGTGCTCATGCGGCGCAGCGGCAGCAGGAGGCCCCATTAGCTAAAGTGGTGCTTCAGGTTAAGAACAGTTTCAGGTTAAGAATGTTACAGATAGGTAGCCGTGTTGGTCTGCCATAGTCAAAACAAAAAAAATTCCTTCCAGTAGCACCTTAAAGACCAACTAAGTTAGTTCTTGGTATGAGCTTTCGTGTGCATGCACACTGTGTATCTGAAGAAGTGTGCATGCACACGAAAGCTCATACCAAGAACTAACTTAGTTGGTCTTTAAGGTGCTACTGGAAGGAATTTTTTTTGTTTTAGGTTAAGAATGGACATCCAGAACTAATTAAGTACTTAACCCGAGGTACCACTGTACTGCAAACCAGAATAAAGCCATTCTTAACTTGTGCCGTTCCTAGCCTCCTGCTTCTATTGCCCCATTGGTTCCCATTCCCACTGCTTTGTGTGCTCCCACCAAATGAGGAGGAAAGGTGGGCTGCTGCCTCCGAGGTGGCCTTCTCAGTGATGGCACCCTAGCTATAGAAAATCCTCCCCAGAAAGGCTTGCCTGGCACCCTCTTTATTTCCAGCACCAGTGGAGACCTCCTTATTCACCCAGACCTTTTAGGCAATTGGTGTTTGAAGCCCGAAAAACAAAACCAGGGCTCTCCGTTGCTTAAGTTGTACCTTATTTTTCTACCTTTAGGTGCAAAATTTATTGCCTCTTACTCTGCCAGAAATAAACCAGTTTTGAAACAACCGAAAAAGAAATGTGGGGGAGATGAAAAAAAAAAAGCAGTTGAAATGATTGAGAGGTTCGAATGTCTATTTAAGGAAAGGCTACAAAAAGGTGAAACTTGTTCTGATATTCTGATAATTCCCTTTCAGTGATATAGGTAATAGGCACCTGACTGAAGATGCAGACAAAGAGAAAGGGCATCTTATAACAGCAGGAGGGGAATGTGTTGATCCCAAGGAGGAAGATACTGAGACCATCACAGAAAGTCTAACTTGGTGCAAAGAGTCTGAAGCAACTGTATCTTTCCTGGCTCCTCTGTGTCGCAAAGCTGTTCCTGAAGGATGGGAAAGGATAATAAAGCAAAGACAGTCTGGCAAAACAAAAGGAAGATACGACATCTGTTTTGTCAGGTACAGTAATGCTGATTGTAAAATTTGACATTGTACATCTTATGTCATCCAAATGATATTTTGGTGCACTGAGAGCCATAGTGTCATAATTATGTTTATAATAGGGAGAAGTGTAAATATACTGTTTTATGTTTTATGCTTGTTGAAGTGTTACTAAAGAGAGGAAGAAATTATGTGGGGTTGCTGTTGTTTTCTGACAGAACTCTCATGGCTTTGACAATAACCTGGTATTCAGAAATTTGACAGATGCAATTTTCTGTACTGTTTCATCTACATATCCAGGGTTGAATGGTCTATCAAGAAAAAAAGGGGCTGTGTCCCACCAACAGCAGCAGCCCCCACAACACAGCAGCCCCCCGTTCCTCCTTCTTAACCACAGTTTGAGCCCCCTCTTTCTCCCCATCTCCTGCATAATAATCACTCTTTGCTTCTCTTCCGACTCAAAGTCTGAATTGTTGTAACCTGCCCCTGCCCCCATAGCTCTCCAGAAGCAGAGGGCATTGGGCAGCTTTTTCCAAAGAATAATAGTGTTCAGCTGAGCAACAACTTCAGATCCTCCAGATAGCCTTCCTTCCTTCCTTAAGATTAGAAACACATATCTAGTCAGGACACAGTTTTGTGTTCCCCTTTAGTACTCCAACCAAGCATCATGCTGATGGATTCTATGCTGTATAAAACATCTGTGTTTATAATATTTGCAAATACTAAGTTCGTGTTCATTTGTATCTCATCTTTCTGCTGCAATTCCCAAGGCAGCTGTACTTGCACCACTGTTTAACTGTAAATGCATTTATAACAGCTTACAAATAGTTTAAGTATTGGAGCTTCAACTTTGATCTTCCAAAATATATATTTATTTGAAAAATGTATAGTCTGTCTTTCCACAATATAATCTACAGGGTGGCTACAGTTGACAACTTGTATCCAACCCTTTCCGTGTGAGAGTGGAATAAAAGTACACTCCTACAATGGGACTTCACCATCCTCTCTTTCTCCCTGCTGACCCCTGCATGCCCTCAGAACCTTCTCTGACCCTCCAGAGCTGATTTTGGGGGTGCAGTTGCTGCAGGGGGGAAAACCAGGTGACAGTGGCATAGCGTGGGTTGTCAGCACCTGGGGCAAGGCAAGTAATTTGTGCCCCCTAACCTGTGGATTTACGCCCCCTAACCCGTGGATTTGCGCCCCCTAACCCCCAGATGTTGCGCCCAGTGCGGCCGGCCCCTCCTGCACCCCCATGCTACGCCACTGCCAGGTGAAGTCCTGTTGTGCAACACTGCATTCCACTCAACGTTGCCCTTTGACTTCTTTTTACTTGATGGTCTTTTTCCCTTTTAGTCCCCAAGGAGTGAAGGTCAGATCCAGACGTGCACTTTTGGATTACTTTAAAAAGAACAGAGAGACTGTTCTTAAATCAGAGGACTTTGATTTTTCTGTTTCTGTTCGGGACAGTATTCAATCAAGCACAAGGGCTCTGGGGTCAGAAGGACCGAACTGTATCACTAGCAGCCAGACTCTAGATCTTGGACCACAAAGCAGTGAAGAAAAGCAAAATAAGATTTTGGAATTTCAAACCAGTCCTGGTGAGCCAGATTTGCAGGATGGGCCCACTGCAGAGGACCCCTCAAAGGATTCATGTTTCACAGCCCAAGAGAGGAGTGCTGCTCAGAGGAAGACCCAGATTAAGAAAGCTAAATGCGGTTCAGAAATGGGGAATCTGGATGATGCCCATAACACAAGACAGAGGAAACAACCCAAAAAAAGTCAAAGGGCAGAAACTGTTAAAAATCCCAGAAGGAAAAAAGATACATGCATTTTTAATAGTGTCCATAAAGTGTGCCAGAGAGGCTCAAGAAAAAGAAAAACATGCTTAAAGGATGAACTGCTGGTTTCTGAACCAAAAGTGGAGTTGCATGTTGGACCAGTAGCTGCTATCTTGGAACACAAGTCAAGCACAGAAGTTTTAAAATGTGATGAGGATCCCACCAGCGTAGTTTCTGTAGCAGCTGATGAAAACTTTTCAGAACTGGAAAACCGGAGAAACAGGGTGCCTTCAGGGAGCCAAGAGTTAAACATTGCTTCCAATATGGAAGTTACTGAGTCACAGACCAGTGATGAAAGCCATTTTACATCAGTAAAAGGTATATTCTTCAGAGTAGAGCTCTTTTCTAAATTTCCTGTGGAGATAATCACAGGCCAGTGGTACAAATGAGCTTTTTTTGCCTCATGCTCTGTGCTTTTGGTGTGGCTAGTATTGTCTACCTGAGTGTGCTCACATGATTTTGCTGAATGTGACTGTCTGAGCTCTGTCTGGTTCTTGGGACTCTCTCCAGTCTGCCATCCCCTGTCAGTGTCCCTGCATCCTCGAGTGCTTTTGCCTGGCTAGAATGTTTCTCTTTTTCCTTGAACCATAATAAATGCCTCTTGCTTGCCTGGATAAGTCAGCTTCAAATCATGGCTTTGAAGTCATCAGCCATAGCTCCCTGGTTCAGAAAAAATGGGAAATCATAGTTAATGGAAGACTTCTTGATTTGTTCCCACTTGCACAAAAGGTGATATTCTACTAACTCGTCCTATCAGTGCAAGGATTACTGCTAGAGTGACAGAAATCCCCCCTACAGTGCACGTCCCATGTCACGTTGCAATTGCAGGTATTCTTGAACTGATGGAACCCTGACTTAACACTACATTGGATAAAGCCCAAAGAAAGGAGCAAGGAAGACTTATTCACATCTTTGCTTATTAAGCTGAGAAACGATCTTCCAAACATAGCCAGTGTAGCTGCTGGGATAGACTACAGTGGGCTCCCAATCCACCACTCTTTAATAATAGAAGATCCTCTGTAAGAGAATGGCACATACAAAGATAGTGCAGTACTTAGTTTTATATATATATATCTGCATTTGTTTTTTACTTTGCTTTTCAACGTTTTAGAGGGCCATTTTCGAAGACCTCAAGTGGAGAGAAGGAAAACCAGTCCATATTTTTCTAGTAAATTCATTCAAGGAGGTAAAAAATGCTTTCTATGAAAATGGCTTGTGGGGGGGGGGGGGTTACAAGATTTAGCAATATAATTTGCACACCAATCCTAGCCATATTTAGTCAGAAGTAAATCTAATGTATTTCTCACTTGCATAGCTAAGTACACACATTTACTTTGAAATAAGCCCACCTCACCTATTGGTAAAGGTAAAGGGACCCCTGACTGTTAGGTCCAGTCGTGACCGACTCTGGGGTTGCAGCGCTCATCTCGCTTTACTGGCCGAGGGAGCCGGCGTACACCTTCCGGGTCATGTGGCCAGCATGACTAAGCCGCTTCTGGCAAACCAGAGCAGCGCACAGAAATGCTGTTTACCTTCCCACCAGAGCAGTACCTATTTCTCTACTTGCACTTTGATGTGCTTTCGAACTGCTAGGTTGGCAGGAGCGTCCTATTGGTACTTGGTTCCAAATAAAAGTGCTTTAGATTGGGATAGAATTTATGTGAGGTAAGAAGAGATTACACAGCAACTATCCATAATTCTTACTCCTTTCCATGTAGTGGGTAAAATTAATGGGTCAGATTATTACCAGCTTTCGGTTAATATGAGCACTTCATAAATGTTTGGTATTGGGAGAGTAAATTAAATCTGAATAGTAAGGTATCCAGTCAAAAAAGCTAACTGTGAGCCTAGGAAACTATGGTTTCTCACTATGTAAATAAGCCACTGCCTTGTGTGTTCTCTCTTTTTGTGCACCAGAGGCTATCAGAGGCTTCTTCCAATGTTAAACAAACCCTAGTTCCTCATTACAGCGAGACTTGGGAGAATTGTAGTTGTTTAAAAGTCTTGCTTCAGGACAAACTACAATCAAACTATGGTGACTGATATTGTAGAAGCAACTTTAATAAGTGGGATTTAAATAAACCACAATTCCCAGTAAGGATTGCAGTTGGGCAAATGAAGATGAAGGCTTACAACATGGACATGCATCTCTTAGATGTTGTTCACTTCAGCTGATCCCACTGGGCTCTTGAAAGAGCTGTTTCTGTACCAGGCTCCTTAGAGCCGGAAGAGGCAGTCAAAACGATCCTCTTTCTGCTTCTGTCTGTAGACACAGATTGATTTAAGGAAAACAATGTATTTAAATAAAAGAGAGGCAATTGAATTTCACATTTTGAATCTCCCTCTATATAGCTCCAAGCCCACCTAGAAGGAAGGCCTTTCGGAAATGGACTCCACCTCGTTCTCCTTTTAATTTGGTCCAAGAAACACTCTTTCATGATCCATGGAAACTTCTCATTGCAACTATCTTTCTGAATAAGACCTCAGGTACAAGACTTTTGTTCTCCCCCGCCCCCCGCCCAGCCCCTCACTTGCAAGCACACCAGTGTTGAGCAGCTTTCCAGTTATACAGTCCCACACTGCTGCTAGGGAGCATTCACGAATCTCTTATGTGGGCAGAACTGATTACTTCAGTTTTTCCCGTGGGGGGCTGGCTAGATGGTAAATGGCTCTGCTTGATTCACACACATTCCCCAGGAAGAGAGAAAAGGGCCAATGTTGACCTTGACCTATGTGAAGTGGGAAAAGGGCTACTAAAATGATGACACCATTTTGTGCAAGAGGGATTCCAACACATACTGGAACTTTGGGTTTCTGCTGTTCAGTCATCCTAGTGCAACAAATACCTAAAAAGCTGTTTTGCAGTTAGGAAAATGATGGGAAATGCACTGAAAAGCATGGGATGAAATAATGACTAATGGGAAAACATGATGCAAATCAGTATGAATGTTTGTTCTTGTTTAGCTGCCCGTTAAACAAATCAGAATGAATGCTCAGTAAAGATTGCACACATTTTATCTTCATCTTAAGCTTTGTGTAAGCAAATCAGGATGAATGCTGAATAAGCAGGTTGACTAGAATAGACTTAAATTTTGCCATTTGCTGAATGTATTATACAAGTTTGGGATCATGCATACCTTTAAAAATTGAGATGACACATCTTCTGTGTCTGTACTGAAACAAAATATATTTCTGTCCTGCGGGAGTTCTTCACACAACTCTTAATTTTCTCCTGTGGAAGTCATTTGATTGTAATGCGTAGTAAACACATGTGTCTGTTTTGCTATACATACATGTGGCCCGAAGACACGTTGGCAGCAGGATTCATGCCAAGTGTGGAAGATTACGTGAAGATGCTTCTTAGTCTTGTTACTTTTAGTAGTTGTTACATGAGGTTAGACGTTATCTGTACTGTATTAGGAATTCAGCATATGTGCCTATGCCAGCCTTGCAAAGAAATTCAGTAGAAACCCTACTATTCACTGTCTTATATCTGACTAGGTAAGATGGCCATCCCTGTGCTGTGGGAATTTTTCAAGAAATATCCTTCACCTGAAATAGCAAGAGCTGCAAACTGGAAGGAAATGTCAGAGTTGCTTAAACCTCTTGGCCTTTATGAACTCAGAGCAAAGACCATCATCAAATTTTCAGGTAGCAACTCTTGGCATGTAATGTATATTATAGCTTGTTTTAGAAAGAGTACATTATCTCATAAAATCCTAATTACGGCCCTGCAGAGTAGATCAGTGTTGTTATCCTCATATTACAGATGGGAAGCCATGGTTGAGAGATGGTGGTATATTAAAGGCCACTTAGTGACTTCATGACTGAGACAAGATCTGGAGATTTTCCAGCTGCCACTGAGGTAGAACACTAAAGACTATGATCCAGAGAAATGAGAACACGCATGCTCTGCACATGAAACTGCATTTCTGTTTTATTCTTTTACTGGTAGTTTCTTTTTCCAAGGTTGTCTCTGTATAAGCTTGGGTGTTCTTCAGATCCATAGAACTAACACAAAATATATTTGAGAGATTTGGCATTAGGATTTATTTATTTTTAACAGTGCACTCCTATTCAGGTTTATATTCTACTGTGTTGTATGAGGCTTCCTCCTCAGTAAGTGAGCATAAACCTGCTACCTTGAAAGAACATTTGGAGTGGGAGGCGAAAGATTGGAGAACAGTGGTGACATTTCCCTTTTGAAAACCATCCATATTGAATTGCTGAACTACCCAAGCACAGAACATTTTTTTTAAAAAAAGCACAGAGGCTACTAAATGAGGAAGTGGGGAGGTTTTGAGGGAGGAAAAGTTGAGGAAAATAATTAAGTCCACATACAGAATTTATACATTTCCTTTCTGCTGTAAAAAGACTTCTGATCTTATTGACAGCCATTTAGATAACTGTTTGGAGAGCTGCATCTGTGACACTACATTTTAATGTCTTCTATGCTGTGTCTTGCAGTTTAGAAAACCGAAACTAAACTTTATATTTTATTTATGGATGTCGTTCTAGTCACTTCTGTCAGCATCAATGTAGCATGCTAGTAATAACTTGCTGTGTTTCCTTGTAGTATCAGCCCACCAGGTGTTGTGTACCCAACACAGTGTGTCAATTTCCAACAGCCCTTAATAAACTACAGTGCCCAGAATTCTTTGAAATAAAGAATGTGTTTCAAAGGTGCTTTAACGTGCATACACAGCCTAAGTCACACACAAGGTAGACCCATTGGAATCAAGTACATTGATTTCACTGGAACTATTCCCAAGTGACAAATGTTAGACGTCACCCATTTTTTTCCACCCTTTTTTGATTTTTAAATAAGTTCTGTGTAGCTCACCTCTTATTCAAAGATGCATGTTTTCACAAATTTTAAAGGTGAATTTAATGAATCCAGTCTTGGATATTTTATTGTACGTTTTTTGTTTGTTTGTTCCCTAGATGAATACTTGGTCAAGCAGTGGAGGTATCCTATTGAGTTGCATGGGATTGGGAAATATGGAAACGACTCTTACAGGATCTTTTGCATCAATGAGTGGAAGGAGGTAACTGATGCTGCCATCTTCTTAAATCAATGAAAGATTAAGTGTTCTGCTTTTGATTTTTGTAATGCCTGTTGGATGAATAACATCTGATACCCTTTTAAATGTGTTGTGGGAATGGATGGATGGGGTTATTGGTTTGTTGTTGTTGTTCTTTTTATTATGTATTTTGTGGTTTTCATCTCGTATTTTTATGTTGTGAACCACCCTGGGATCTACGGATGAAGGGCAGTATACAAATTTAATAAATAAATAAGAATATATAATGGAATGACCAAGGCCCTAAAACAAGAAGCCCTTAATCTTGTGGTACAAGACCTATGGTGAGGGCAGGCCCTTTCTCCTTTATTTGTTTTTAATTAAATGATTTTTCATCCACCAAACCAAAAAAGCTTCCTGGAGCAGCTTAACAGAGATCAATAAGAAGACACTACTCTCAAGCCTACAGCCTAAAAGACAGGACACAAAAGGAAAAGCGATTGGGAGGGAGGAGGGGAAAAGCAAACACAGGCACTAGCTCTAGATTGCCCTGTTCTATAGCAAAAAGCAGTCACAAAAAAGAGAGACGAGCCAAAAGTTGCTGATCTGTCAGCCAATGATCGTCCTCTGGTGTAACGTCTGCTGCCAGGCAGTTGTTGGAAGGAGGAGCCTGACAGAGCTTGCCTCTCCACAAAGCTGAGGTGGCTCTGCTTCCCTTCAGTCCCTCTCTTGTAAATGAGCATGAACCACAACTGCATAAAGCAAGTGGGTACAGCTCTGTGATCTGCTATGCAGCAATAGACTCAGAGCCAGCATTGGGATGGGGTGGGTGTGCAGAGTCCCATATTTCCTTCCTGCAATGTAGCACTGCCATTTGGTTGTGCTCATGCCTTGCAGAAGATGCGGCAATAAGCTCTGCAGAAGAATATGTAGGCATCAGAGTGGAGGAGAAAGCTGGACTATCTTCAACCCTTCGCCGTGAAGATTCAGAGCTGCTTTATATTGTAGTAGCAAACACAGTTGCAGCGTAAGACCAAAGCTGTTCAGTGGGACTTATTTCCAAGTAAATGTACTTGAAATTATGGCAATAAGCCAAAGAATGGTTTCCATTTGTGTGCTTGAGACTCTGAGCTTAATACAATCTTTGTATTTCTTAATTAAAATGGTTAACATCCTGATCTTTTTTTCAGGTACAGCCACAAGACCATAAGCTGAATGTATATCATGCCTGGCTGCGGGAAAATCATGATAAACTGAATATTAATTAATGCATAGCTCTGTGTAGGTACAGTATCTACTGGGGGTTTTTTAATATCAAACTCTTTCAGTCATCCCTCTTGGTTACTATAAATGTAAATATTTTAATATAGATATTGTATTGTATAAACACTGTGTATTAAATTTCAGCATTGGTTTATGTACATAATCCTGTTCAGACCTTTTGTAATTAAAGTTGACTAAGAGTTGTGTTAATATTAAGTGACACTTTCTAAATTGTTCAGTCCTTCAGCACTGCAAATACTGTACCAAACAACCATGAAACTTACTTAACCTTACTAGAATGCAACATAATTGCAGAATAATTCTCCAATTTGTTCTACGATAGATGCAGTTCTGTATTTTATTTACTGAAGTCCCTATAGTATATAATATTAAATGGTTACAAATTCAAGATATAGAACCTTCTCTAAACATCACCAACTAAGTCATAGTTGGAGTAGACCCACTGAAATAAATGGAGCTAAGTTCAAGTTTAAATGGATTTTCACTAGCTGGGGTAAGTCATGGTTTTATATCTACCCATTTAACCATAAGAAATAAATTCAACTGATTCTTAAGGAAATCCTTATTCGTAACAATAAAACACATTATTAGCAAACTCTTTCCTCCTATTCCCTCCCAATTCTCTCAACTAATAGGTCCTACCCAGGACAAACAACGTAAGCACAGATTTCTAGCTAATTGAATACAACATATAGTTTGGTTTAGGATTACGGTATGTCCAAGAAGGGGTATAACATAATAAATTAATCCTTAAGAACCTGCAAGACTCTTGGGCACATTTTCTGCAGCAAATGAACATGGCAAAGAAAACTGCAAAGAGCAGTGTTTGTTAAGAATGAAAACATCACAGCACCAGCCCTTTCCTTAAATAAAAGTAAGTGGCCTTAATAGAAAATATACTTCCAAATGGCTGATTGTTGCAACTTGCTGATTCTGTGGGTTCACCCTATCTGTACTTTAAAGCAATAATAAAAAGAGGAAAAATAAAATTACAATAGAATAAAATAATCATATAAAACTTAGAAAAGAATGAGTGCCATAAAATATATTTCATAGTGGAATACAAGGTTTTCATTGGTACCAAACATACGAAATATTCCTGAATGTTGCCAAAGAAACATTTAGCGGGACTGTGCCAACAATGAGATTGTTTCTGATTTATTATATAACCAAACAAGTTCATGATGGGCAGAGTGTTCATGCTTTAGAATTTAGGAGCTACAGGATGAATCGTGAAATAGACGGGTGCAAACCTGAATAAAATATAGGGGGGGGAGGCCTGCCCCGCAAAATTGGATCACATGACATGGCACAGCACACTATTTGAATGGCAATGCCCATCAACTCGAGGTGGGTGGGCCCCCTCAAATATTTTAGGGGGCAAAGACCCCTCAGGCCCTAGGAGTTGACTCCTATGGAAATAGGGTTGTCATACGTCTGGAATTTGCCGGTTATATATAATATATACGGAATACCGCTGTCTCTAGCGGCATCCCAGTGGATTGGGTGCCCGGGAAACTTCGGATGTACGGCAGCCCATGCCGATTTTCCATAAAAAAAATAGCTCAACAACTTTGCCCCCCAAAGCTCCGGATTTCCACTGTTTGAAATGTGGCAACCTAGTATTAAAAAGTCGCTCCGGGAAGCTTACTCTGTTTGCTCGGCCAACTGCATAGACGGGGAAGCAGAGAAACCGATTCAAGTGTTAACTTGTGCTCCGCCTTGAGAGCCACGCGCGCTCCCCGTTGACTTCAGTGGGGTTTTGGATAGGATCAGGCTGCGAGCAAACCAAAAGTCTGCGCCACGTCCAGTCTCCTTCCCGCTTTCACGGCCTCCGTCTCGAGAATCCCCTGTACAGGCGCAAGAGCGACGCCGAGCCATTCATCGCCACGCGGGATTGGCGCGAGCTGCTTCCCAGGGTTGCCGACACAACGTTCGGGCCGGCGTCTCCCGGCCAATCAGCTGCCGGCGTCCGCGGCCGTTGCCTTGGCGCCCGCCAAAATGCAACTTTTGCCTTGTGCTCTAACGCAGATGCGTAAGAAAGAACAACGCGGACCTTGCCCTTTTGCTCCCAGGGCCGCTTGAGGGCTACAGAAGAGAAAGAAGGGGGTTCGTCCTCGGCTGCTTCTTTCCCCTCTGCCGATCTGAGATGAGAAGGCTTTTCTGAGCTTCTTCTGAAAAACCCACCGGACGATTTTCTTCGTTAGGAGGCGTCCGATCCTACACCGAAATGTTGACCAAAATGGATCAGACGAGCTGGTCATCGGGAACATCAGGCGCTCGGAGTAGATCGCGGCAATTTAGCACTTCGTCGCAACCTCGGCTAAGTGTCGTTTCTTCGCCCAAGAGGTTTGTAGACTGCAGCATGAGGCCTTACGCAGCCCGTTTCCCATAGATAACATTATAAACAACTAGTTCAGTAGGGTTTTGAGGGGGCGTGAATTCAATCGTGCAGCATTTAAGGAACTGTTATTGTTTATTGGAGATGGCCAACGTGGTGCACTCAAGATGGGCCAAAAGTTGTCAACTAAGAGGTATCTGAGCGGGTTACATAGAAAAACTCATACATAAATGTACTGTATTGTAAAACAGAACAGGAAAACATTCATATAAAACATAAATATTTCTTACAGCATATAAAAGACAAGACCCCCCCCCCAAGAGGTTGTTCTTTGCTTGTAAAGAAATAGGGGTAGAATAATTTTAATCTTGTAAAATCTGGTTTGTTTTTCCTTAAGAAAGAAAGGTGTGCCTAGGCTAACCCCAACCTCTCTCACCATCAAAGGAACACAAGTGAATAGCAGAGAACCTGCACAAGCGACGCTGACACAAAGCCCCACATATATTAAGTATAATAGAAACATCGCCACCCAACCCCATCCCCACTCACCTCCCCCCCTTTCCCCCTCTTCTTCCTAATGTCTCAACAAATGAAACTGATCTGTAAAAAATGTTACTTGGGGGGGAAAGAGAGAGAGAGAGAGAGAGATTGCACATACTTTTGTAAACCAATAAAATCTTCAATAAAAATACATTTAAAAAAGAAAGAAAGAAGGGTGTGCAGACATGTAAAAACCTTTAAAACTGGCAACCTTAATTATCTGGTACAATTTACCTCGTAGTTTTTTCTTTCTTTCTTTCTCATGAGCATAGTGTGGGATTTGGCTTTTAAGTTGCTTCCTGCTATGATACAATGGCACTGAGTGAGCAACTGAAAGAGGCATTCTTTCTGTACACTGATGTTTCCCAGACAGTGGTAGCTGAGACACAGGGCCACAATCACCCAGCAGGCAACCCAAGCTGGATTGTCCGACTTTGAAGACACCTGTTCTGGCTTGTCTTCTCAACAATCTGCTCATTGGGTGAAACAAGTAACACATGTAGTTCCTATGCCATCAATAAATGCATCCCTTCCCATGAATTTATTGTTCTATATGGCAGTAATGTGCCGTGCATGCAAATTGCACATTGAAGTAATGAAATGTGGTGCCCAGCTTATGGATGTGTGTGTGGGGGGGGTGGCAATTAGGTATGAGAGCCCTTTAGGAAATCTGCAAGCTCCAGCCCCCTGTAGTTTTTGTCAAATTACTGTCCCCCCTCCCCATCCCTTTCTAAAAACAATAGTGGGTGAGGCCATCACATAAAGTAAGCAGTCCCCTCCCCCACGCCACACAAACACATTAATCTGAATACGAGTTACATGCAATAATTAAAAAAATAAAAAAGCACATTTTGTTATACTCCAAACAGTTTATCTAGTATGTGTAAGAGAAAAAAATGCCCAGCGATAGAGACACTCCAGCCCCTTCTGTTTCTTCATTTTTAATTTTTTAATTTTTGTTTTGTTTCTTCATGAGCCACTGCTATGATGTGCCTCAGAGAGAGCCTGTAATTGTGCCCTTGAGTCACTGTGATTGACTGGTCAGATCAAACGCAGTGCAGAAACAGCAGAATTACCCATTCCTGGTGGAGGTCTAATGGAAAGAGACTTAGCTTTTTTGGGGGGGGGATATAAAACAAAGTTTTGTTTTATTGGGGTAAATTTAACTTCCTCATCCCTTTGTTCTCTTTTCAGCGAAGGCGAAGCTCTGTCAAATGCAGCATCGCACGAAGACTCCCCCGCCGACAACCTGGATTGGGTTTTAGATCACTGCTTTAAACAATTCAAGTTCAGAGAGGCTTATCCACATTTTTTCCTCAAAGTGAAAGCAAGCAGATTTGGGCCCCCCAGATCTCGACGTCGCATTCTCATCGCCCCTCCGATGAGTGAAATGGCGGTTTGCGGGCCCAGGCCTCACCCGCCTGAACTTCCCGCTCCGGAGCAGAAACCTGTGGGCTCAGGAAAACCTCCAGAGGCTGAAGATAAAACCTCTACGAAAGAGGAGGCAGACCTGCAAGAGCTGGAAGCTTGGATCCAGGGAAGAATACAACTGCAGAATCTGCTGAACTGTGTGGACCTGGAGCAGTGGCTGATGGCGAAAGAGCCCGTCAGTGAGCAGGAACAAAATGTGCTGAGGAAGATACAAGAAGACAAGGAAGCATTGAAGACTAAAGTGCAAGCCAAGTTGTGGGGAGATGACACCCTTGAGGTAAGCAGTGGAGGCTGGTCCTTTAGGGGCTAGTGTGGCGGGCCCCCCATCTCTGCCTGCCCTTAGCTAGTCCCCACCTGCCTGCCTTCTTACTTACAGTTAGCCCAGGGGGTTGGCTCTGACTGCCAGATCCGCTCTCCTTCTGTTTTAAGGTAAAGGTAAAGGGACCCCTGACCATTAGGTCCAGTCGTGACCAACTCTGGGGTTGCGGTGCTCATCTCGCTTTATTGGCCGAGGGAGCCGGCGTATAGCTTCTAGGTCATGTGACCAGCATGACTAAGCTGCTTCTGGCGAACCAGAGCAGTGCACGGAAACGCCGTTTACCTTCCCGCTGGAGAGATACCTATTTATCTACTTGCACTTTGACGTGCTTTCGAACTGTTAGGTTGGCAGGAGCAGGGACTGAGCAACGGGAGCTCACCCCATTGCGGGGATTCGAACCGCCGACCTTCTGATCGGCAAGCCCTAGGCTCAGTGGTTTAAACCACAGCGCCACCCGCGTCCCTCCTGTTTTAGGTGTGACCAATATATGTGCTGTCACACACACAGCGCCAAACCTGGAAGTAACCCAGAAACGTCATAAAGACGTCACTAAAAGGGCGGTACGGGGTGTTTGCAGGCTTTTTCAGTGGGTTTGCGGTTTCACGGGTAAATGAGGGGTTGCCTGTGTGACAGTGTTAGAACTTATTAGGAACTTGCAAATTCATAGTGCCACAGAGAGCCACAGCTGGCCTCAACGACTCAGCTGTTTGAGATTTAAGGCAGTTTTGCTCCCTGTGTGCTATCTCATAGGGATAGAATTCTCCAGGGAGTTTCAATTTCGAATAATGGGAGAAATACGTAATTTGTTGATGGGTTGGGATAAATACTCTACTGATAAGGTTTCTGCCTGTGCCTTAGCAGCTCAGCAGAACGGATAAATTTGACTGACTGACTGATTTAAGGTAGTGAAGAGCCCAAATGGAGGTTTTCGTTTTGCAAACAAAAATGTTCCCCCATCTCAGCTATTACTCTTTTACAATATCCATTAACAAAAATAGAACAATGTAACAAATGAAATTATGCAATATAACAACAAGGTCTCTCTCTCTCTCTCTCACACACACACGGTTAAAAACCTTTCCCACCAGGAAGGATATTGGGGGGGAAGAGGGAGCGTGTCTCTGTTGCCAAGCAGCTAACCGTAACCCTCTCCTGCCACAATCCCATCAAGCATAGATCCTGATTAGGGCAAGATGGGGACGGGATTTGCAGCCAATGGGCATTTTGTTAAGGTAATGCAATATGCATGGACATGTGTATCTGTAAGCACATCCAAAAGTAGACACGGATTATTTACAGTGTATCCTCTTCAGTGGGATGTGAATCTATATATACAGGCAGGTGCATCCAGTATGTGTATGACCGTGCATGCATTGCGCCAAACCCGGAAGTGACCCGGAAGCATCTGAAAAAGGGTGGTGCGGTGGCTGAACGGGGTGTTTACAGACTTTTTCAATGGCGGTTCTTCAAATATACTCGATTTCACTTAAATGTGCAGTGTCTTGCAACAAATCCCATGTTAATTGGGAGTTGCCTGCATCCCTATCTACATTCTGCCTCAACTCATCACCTGCAACTCCACAAACTGCATTTGGATCAGGGCAACAGGCTTGTTTTGCAATCCTGGCAGGTAAGAAAACTTGCAGCATGACAGGGAGTTCAGCTCACTCACCTGATCAAAAGGGACACTTAAGTGTTCCCTCCATTCAGAGTGAGGTCAATGGGAATTGCTTTTCTTGCTTTCACCATCAACACATTGCCAGCTCTGATTGGCTACATGGCTTCATAATGTTGTGTTCATTGTGACGACTGATTGGCTGGTTCTTTCATGTTCCTATGACCAATGAGAATGTTTCTTCTTCACAGGAAGAAAGTTTAACATGTTCTTTTCTATCCTCTCCCCCCCCCCCCGCCGCCCAATGTCTTTCAGAATCTGAGACCGAAGCCACCACACAAGATTGTCATCCCTCGTGTCAACGCTCCTCACCCCAAGTCCCTCATGACACTGCAAAACCTTCTGCACAAGCAAAAACTCAAGCTGGTGGACCTCTTTAAGAAATCAGACAGGACCAAGACGATGAGGTTCAGCAGAGCCGACTTCATTAAAATAATCCAAGAGGTAAGTGGCAAAGACTATTTATAAGCCATTTCCCTGTTTAGACAGAGAGATTGGGTAGATGCTCCTGGGTGGGGATTTTCGGTAGTTGCTTCTCAGCCATGGGAATCACATATTCAACCCTTTTTTGCACACTTGTTCCTCTTACGTTGAAGGATGTGTGTGCAGCTTCTATATGCTTATGCTTCTAGCCAAATCAGGGCACAGGCATCCTCTTGCACACCAACTATTGGCCTACATAATTTCACTTGCTGCTAACAGGCACACACAGTACGAATGCTCAAGGATTTCAATGGGTTAGCATTTGAATATAACGGGTTCTGAATTCTGCTTCCTGGGAGAATATACAGATTGAAATAAAATCACCCCTTCCATTTTTGCACTTTGCTAATATGGTTCTCAGCACAAAAACTATACATTAAAGATAAGCACATACTAGGTTAAAATGCATACATAATGTGTGTTTTTAGGATATGATGCATTTCAAACATGCATATTTTGTGAAGAACGTACAAAGATAAGGCAGATTATTGCAATAAGGAGTGACTCTCTCTCTCTTCAGTTTGGTGGTCACACATCTTACTTACTGTGATTGGACCTGATGATTGCAGTTTTGATTTTATACTCGTTTGCAGACCAACATTCCTCTCAGTACAACTGACCTGGAAGACGTGATCACCTACCTCATGATGTCAAAGAAAGTGAATTATATAAACAATGATGACCTGGTTGAGTGTCAGAGAATATGGGCAGATAACTTAAGAGAGCAATGGAGGCAGCCTAAAGAATCAAAGCCAGGTAAACAAACAAGCAAAAGTGTTAGGACTTGGTTCTGTTGTCTTCACATCGCTAACGGGGATGAAGTTTTCAGCTTCAGTTGCTGATGGTTGTGATAAAGGTTATCATAGGAATTCCTTGTACAAAAAAAAAAAATAAGTTGGCACTCCAGTGTGTATCCTGATACTACAAGCCCTGGCTGTAGCAATTTATCCTGCACCTCCAAGAGTTTCTAAGAGCCATGCTAACCCAAGCTGATTACAGATGGGAAAGAAAGGCAGGTTTGGCCTACATATTTGAAAGGCATGTTTGAGTCATATCTGAATAACCCTAGTAGTACTTTTCACCTCCAGCAGCATTGGTCTTGTGGAGTCAATCTTCACATAAAATAACTGAGTGGCATGACTGGGCCAACCAGCAAACCACTGCCAGAGGGGGTGGGGGTCCATTCTTTCGTTCCTCTTCCAGTTCCACGCCAGTCCATGCTTTCGTTCCTCGTCAAAAGATACTCTGCTGTCCAGTATGTTGTAAGGCTGCCATCCTAGCCCCTGGTCAGAAGCGAAGGAGACTGATGGAGCAGTACAGCTGCCACCGCAGTCCTTCAACCCCTTTGCTGTGCCTACTCCAAGGAAACCCCAACAAATGCAATTCAGAGTCAAATGGACAGGCTTTTTATGCCAAGAGCTGTATTTCCTTCAGTGGTGTGTGTGTAATCTGTTAGGGGCTACAGGCCAGTAGAGGTGGAGCCAGAGGCAAAATCGTTCTGAATTATATCAGAAACAAGGGCTGCTTTGTTTTGGTTTTCACCATAGCCACCTGCTTTGGACTTGAGGACCCTTTGGGTCCCTTCCAGTTCCACAGTTCTATGAGTCTGTACCTCAGATTAGAATTCCCAGTGCTGTGCAGATGTAAGCCCTACTGGATTTGAGGTGATTACTCTCAAATAAGTATTGCAAGGGAATTACTTTCTTTTAATACAACAGGCCAGAATTGTCAGTTTGCATTTCTTAGTGCAGAAAGTATTGATCTGATGTGTAGAGATCTTTCCTATTCTAATTAATTCAAGAGGGTTCTGGAAGCTTCTCTGTGTGAAAGAAACAAGCAGAAGGTTACTGATGTTTGGGTTATTTTTTCTGAGAAGCTGAGTACAGCTGGTTTAAACTGGTTCTCTTTCTCTTTCAGTCAAGGTCATGCTGACTATAATAGTGAGGCCAGAAGGAGCCATGGTTTCTCTTTCTCTTTCCATCTCTTTTCCTTCTGGTGTGATGTTCTGTACATAGTATGCTTAGTGTTAAGGTTTAGACTTAGTTATTGTAAGTTTAAGTTAAGTCTGCTGCAACTGGATTTCTTACGGACTGTGCCAATCCTGAATGTATTGGATTTGTGACCATTATGCTAATTTGCCTTCAGTAGCAGTAAAACTCTGCTGGATTCAATATTAATTGCCTCTGGTCTATTTTGGGGGAATCCTGCAACATGTTTAAGTTTATACTCCACGTCGGAGTTCTGCTCTGGTTCAATATTGAGTAGAATTTCATGACAAGAATGGCTGCTGTTCACTTTGAAAACCCCTGTGAGGAAAAATATCTCATGACGTCCTCCCATGAAGAAAGAGAATGAGCCAGCATGATCTAGCATGAAAAGGCATTAAACTGTCAGGCGACAGGTGCTTGCTGGTGCTCATGGCACAGATTTCCTGTTTGTGAGATATTCTGACAGGTTTGTAATGTTTCCCCCTTTCTCCCCTTCTGAAAGAAACAGAAGAGCTCCCACCTTCCGCACCACAGAAGTCTTGTAGGAGAAGTGGTACATTCTCCAAACATTCTGGTGAAGCAAAGATATGCCGGCTTGAAGTTCCCCCCATCAACACAGAAGTAGACCGCATGCATCTATCTTATAATCAGATGGAGGAAGCTGGGAAAAGATACAAGGAAATGAGACGACGGACTAAGGTATCGTGTTTCTACGGCAGAACTCTTTGCACCTTCGATGCTGTAAAAAGACACGCCGAGTTACCCCTCAAACACTGTCTTGCTCTGTTGAGTTGGCTCCAAACCTTGGGTTTTGCAAGTTAAAGGACTTACTCCATTCACAGCAGTGAGTCAAATCCAGTGGAAATTCTCCCCCTGCTAACTGGACGCTCCTTTCAGCAATTTCTCTTTCCATTTTCTGTCCTGATTCCCTCTTCCCTCAGAGCAGATTTTGGGGTCCCTAAAAGGCTGCAGGAGGAAGGGAGGTTTTTTGGAGGGGAGGGGAGCTTCTCAGACCATTTTCAGGTACCTTTTCACAGATCAGGGGTGGGAACTCGTATCCCTTCAGTTGTTGTTGTTGTCGTTGGACTCCAACTCCCATCATCCTTGACTGTTGGCCATGTTGGCTGGGGCTGATGGGAGTTGGAGTGCAGCAACATCGGCTGGGCCACAGGCTCCCCACCCTGACAGTGTGTAGGGCAGAGTTAGAAAGGAATATAACATTAGGTCAGGAATGGAAAACCTGCGTTTGAACCAAGAATCCCCATCACCCCCAGCCATCAGTCCTGTTGATTAGAATTAAGAGGCGTTGCTGTCCCAACAATACTTGGAGGACCACACTTTCCCACAAGCCCTATATTTGTAGGTCCTTGAATTCTCGGGTGGAAAATCCTCCTCGGCATGCTATGGTGTTTTGCACAGCACAGCGGCTTTCAGATGTTTTGTAACAAAAGAGGCAATGTCTTTTTGTTGCAGAGAAAGACCAACCCCTTAGAGTATGCAGAACAGTGTAAGCTTGTGAAATCCGGAGACGCGGTTGTGGACGGCCACTGCTTTCCGAGCACCATCGAGGGTGAAATGGGAGAGCTGGTGGACCAACACCGGCTGGCTTGCTACCTGGTCTACACTCAGTGTCTCAAGCTGTGTGAAAAATACGGCGTCCCGCTTACCGAGAAGATGCTGAAAAGGGGTATGGTGAAACAAGGGGACCGGAGGGAATGCTGTACAGTCATACCTCTGGTTAAAGTCGCTTCAGGTTGAGCATTTTCAGGTTGCGCTCTGCGGCAACCTGGAAGTAACGGAACGGGTTACTTCCGGGTTTCGCCGCATGCACAGACGCTCAAAATGACGTCACGCGCAGAAGCGGTGAATTGCAACGCACAGGTGCAGGTTGCGTTCTGCTCAAGATGCGAATGGGGCTCTGGAACGGATCCTGTTCGCATCCAGAGGTACCACCATATATATCATCAAAGCAAAGTGGTGTTTACACTGGCTCAGGGTCAAAGTCGCCTGCTAACACACACCCCCCCAAAAAAAAAAAAATACCTAGGCAGAATAACACTTTACGTAGTAGTTCAGGTCTGGTGGGTGGTGGGTCTGGTATAACAAAGAATACAATCGACTCAGGTTACAACCCTAAACCCACTTGCTTAGGGAGTTATGTTCTAGCAGACTTATTTCCGAGTAAAGATGTGTAGGGTTGTGCTGTGGAACTTAACACACAGCCCGTCGGTATCCTGCGATTCCATACAAGTGCTCCACAAGCACACCAACTTGGCTGCGTTTCTAGCCCTTATGAAGGTAGGCTTTAGAGCGCAGGCAATGCCCATCCAAGTTCCGTAAGCTAGGGAAAGAAGGAGGGAGTTTGGCTGGTGCAGAGTTACGCCAGCAATGCCCAATTAACTCAGATGCGCCGGCTCATGTTGGGCTCTTTCAGGCAAGCTGACTGCTCTAGAGGTCCACCACTCAATTGAGTCATGGGGAAATCCACAAGTTGCTTGAACCTACCCAGGATTATTTGTACAGTTGTACCTCGGGTTACATACGCTTCAGGTTACAGACTCCGCTAACCCAGAAACAGTATCTCAGGTTAAGAACTTTGCTTCAGGATGAGAACAGAAATCGTGCTCCGGTGGCAGCAGGAGGCCCCATTAGCTAAAGTGGTGCTTCAGGTTAAGAACAGTTTCAGGTTAAGAATGGACCTCTGGAATGAATTAAGTACTTAACCCGAGGTACCACTGTATAGCTAAGGTAGAAATTTTGCTGTATGTGGGTTGACTGTAATGCCACAGTTCTTTCTTTCTTCTAAAATGTTCGTTTTCTGTACCATCAGCTTTGCTCTACCCACCGGACAGAACTGTAAGAGAGGGGAACTATTTCCGCAAGATGAGACAACCTGGAGGTTATTATGACCAATCTGGATACCAACCAAGATTGCCATCAGCACAACCCATAAGCACTTCAGGAGACAAAAAAGGGTTTGTTTGGCTTTGGGTCTTTTTTAAAAAATCAAGACAATATACAAATAGGTTTCGTTTGGTTTGGTTTGAAGATAATATCCTATTTCAGTTCCTGTACAAGCAGCAGAGAAGTCTTTGCAAATTCTCATGCTGGAATTTCCTTGCTACAACCAAAGCCAGTCAACTGGGCATTTTGAATCGATTGGGCACTTTCAGTCCACAGCTCCCTGGCTTAATTGTCCATGGGTGTTCTGGGCAACTTTCACATGGAACATAGGCTGTTAGCTGCATAAGGTTAGGGCACCTGGTTTTGACTGAAGTACCATACCTTAATGCAGCCACAAGAACTGTGGAAAATGTTCCTGAGGCTTGAACAGCACCGAGGCTTAAAGCAAGTGAGGGGGTGGACTTTGAACATTGGGTGCTTCAACCTGGCACAAGCAAAAGCAATGGCACTATAGGATGCAAAGTCCAGAACGCTGGACTGGAAGGTCTTAGGATTTCTATACCACATCCATGCCCCTGCTTCAGAGCACAGCCATTATGGGCTGCTTACGGGCTCCCATACTGGGTCACTGGCTTAAAATCATTTCCTCAGCAACATTTGAACAACAGCGTTTTTGCTGCTGCAAAAATATTAGGAGGCTTGCGGACAAACGCCGTTCTGAGTGTTTTCTTGTCTTCCCCCTGTATTCCCCTCTTGGTGTCTCTAAACAAATTGTTTTTCCGTCTCCCCTAGAAAGAAGAAGGCAGAGGTTAAGAAGCCAGAGGTCCAAAAAACAGACAAGACCCTTAACACTCGCTGGAAGTCATACAGAGAGTTTTGGAAACTAATGAAGTATGTGTTCAATCTGCTGGGTGTTATCCTAGATTTTTATCGGTGCTTGTAATATAGAGCTGTGCCATTGAGTTTGGCCCCCTCAGGCTGCAATCCTACCCACGTCTACTCAGAAGCAAGGGGGTATACCCCCAGGTAAGTGTGAGGAGGATTGCAGCCTTATTCTTTCACAGCCTTATTGACCCTTCCTATTGAAGTTGACCTGGTCACTCTGCAAAAGCTGATTGGTGTCTTGTCTTAGTGATGGCGAAAAGCCACTTCTGGGGCCTCTATCTCTAAACCACAGGGGACAAATGTTTACCTCACATTAAAGTAGAGGCGGGGTTATTGGGTTTTTATTTTGATTATGTATTTTGTGGTTTCATATTTTGATTTTATTCTGTGAAGTGCCCTGAGACCAGTATATTATTATTATTATTATTATTTAAAAAAAACCTCTCCCATACAGGCTGCCTCTTTTTTGTTTATTAAATTTGTATACCACCTTATTATCACACATCTCAAGGTGGTTCACAACATAAAATTACAATGTAAAAAACACAATATATTAATAAAAACAAACACAACCCAATAATCCCACTTGCACAACACATTTAAAAGGGTATTAGATTTCCATCAGCCGAAGGCCTGATTAAAGAGGAACGTTTTTGCCTGGCACCTAAAGGTGTATGAACAAAGCACCTGACAAATCTCCCTGGGGAGAGCATTCCACAAACGGGGAGCCACTGCAGAGAAGGCCTGTTTTCGTGTTGCCACCCTCCAGACCTCACACAGAGGAAGCCCATGAAGAAGGGCCTTAGGTGATGATTGCAGAGTCCAGGTCGGTTTATATGGGGAGAGGCAGTCCCTGTGGTATTGTGGCCCCGAGCCATTTAAGGCTTTATAGATCAAAACCAGCACCTTAATGGGGCCCAGAAACTAATTGGCAGTCTGGCCAGTATCAGTGTAATATTTTCAAACCATCTTGCCCTGGTGAGCAACCTGGCTGCTGAAATCTGCACTAGCTGAAGTTTCCTAACCGTCTTTGGAGGCAGCCCTACGTGTAACGCGCTGCAGTAATCTAACCTAGAAGCTACCAGAGCACAGACAACAGTAGATAGGCTGTCCCTGTCTAAATAAGAGCTCAGCTGGGCCACCAGCCGAAGCTGATGGAAGGCATTCTTGTGCCGCTGAGGACACAGAGCACTGTAAGTATCCGGTTGCTGCTCTTCGGCCGCACCCTTACCTGCCCTCGCACCTGATGTCACGTAGGACATTTGATGTGGGACAAGCAGGCATAGTTTGGAAAACAGCCTTGTGAGCCAAATGAGGTCTCCCGCTGTGTCTAAGCAGGCCCACAGGCTGGACATTCCTTGGTGAGCGGGTCACACGGCCCCTCTGCAGTTGCCTGTTCGCAGGTTCGGTTTGTGGTTCCACTGCTTCGCAAACTGATGTTATTTCCTCCGCAGAGCAGCTTTGCCTGTCTGCAGAGGAAATATATCCACGTGCAGGCGTGGTTTGAATCCAAAACACACCTGCAAACTGACCAAGAGGGGCTTCGCTGTCAATCAGCTGATTGGCACAGGCAGCAAGCCCCTTTGAAGTGGCCTCAGGTGATGGCGTCAGGTGCTTGATGGAAGGAGGCCCAGTTTGCCTTCCGGTCCTTGGGCTGAAAGAAAGCTCCCCACTCCTGCTTTGCATCAGCCAAAGCCAGCCTGCTGGCTGCTCCCTCTATTCTGGAGGCCGAGGTGCTTCTTCCCACCACCAGTGCAAACACGGGCAAGAGTGCTCGCGGGGTGAGTGTGCAGAATAAGTCAGGGGCTTGTCAGGTGATCAGTGCTGGCAGAACCGGTTGCTACTGCCTTCTCTTTGAATTCAGCCACTGCATTCAGTGAGCACGCTTCAGTTGGTGTGAATGAGTGTGTAATATTTCCACGTGTGTTACATAGAAGTTAGGCTACGCTTGCTTCCAGGTATTAGATCTGAAATCAGGCTGAAATATTTCAGATATACTGTTTGGGTAGAAATAGGTGTTGGGTCTGGGGCTCCTCTATCCTGTCAGATTTCTCCTTTCCAGCTTGGCCACCTCTAAGCTCACACTGCATTTCTTTTTGCAGGCCTCACTCAAAAAGAGTGCTTCCTCCAGATAATTTTTTCACTGCTTATAACTTCGCCTTAGCTGAATCAATGGGCATACTTGTGGAACAATATGTGGAAAGGTATGGCACACAATGTTTCTTCTTTTCTTTTAGAAGAGTTTTAAAAACAATTTATAGTCTCGTACCTGAAGGAATTTCCTCAGGCAGGCTTTTGATTTAAAGGTTTGGTTGGCCTCTTCCTTCCCTCCCCTCGCCTTTTTTTCCACTTTGCTTTGGTTTCTTCCCATTCCCAGGTTTAACAATAATATTCTTTAACTCTGCTTCATTCTTTTATTCTCTCCCTGCTTGTGTGCATTCCCTCAAACTCCCCATCCCATCTTTATTTAAGGCTGTGTCCACACCATGCTTTTAAAGTAATGTGGTATAAACAGTCAAAGAATCCTGAGAACTGTGGTCGTTAATGGTGCTAAGAGTTGTTCCCTTCACAGAACAACAGTTTTCAGAGTCACCTGCAGATTGGAGTTGATGGTTCAACCACTCTGAGATTTGTAGCTCTGTGAGAGGAATAGGGGTATCCTAACAACTCAGCACACTTCACAAACCGCAGTCCCCAGGATTCTGTAGGGGGAAGCATGACTCTTAAAGTGGTGTCATAGTGATTTAAATGTCTAGTGCAGATGTGTCAGGACGGTGCCTGACATCTCCATCAACTGGGGATCCTTGGATCTAGATTGTTTTCACACACTAAAACCGCATCCTGTAGAATTCTAACAGTTATATTTGAACTGCACAATCATAATGGATTTCAGGAACCAAAGTTCTTTTTCTGTGCAGCCAGAGCAGGAGCAGTCACCATTAAGAAAAAGGTTGGGATAGGCATATATTGGAATAGGCAGAGAGAGAGAAAGACTGTCCCTGGACCAAGTGACCTTTCTTCCTTAAGTTCTCAAAGCTCTTAACCTAGCTCAAGGTTGTCATCTGAATGAGCCAGATGTTTAAATGAGAATCAATCACAGTCAGTCCACCATTTGAGAAATAAGACTTTAGAGCCATCTTGCCCCAAAATGGCAACTAGACATTCAAGTTTGGTGACCGTAACCTTGGTTTAAGGAGTCATTCAGCGCCTAGCTTATATATCTGAGTTTCTAACGCTACCCTACTCCAAAGCTAGGCCTCCTTTCCATTTTATGTAGACCTGTGTATTTTCATATTGAGCTTGCAAGAACGACGAACCATGTTTTCATGAAGTCTCCATGTCACAAAGCCTGCATATTGTGGTTGTGTGTTGGTTTGTGTTTCACGCTAACAGTATTTATTTCCTTGGATTTTGTTTTCAGTGAGCTAAGGAAGATGTTTGCCCACCTGAATCCCAAGACTGACCCAAATAATTTCTGGCCAGGACATCTTCTTAGCCAACTGCGTCTCTTTCTACCCCTGGAAGCCCGCGACAACGGGAATGCTATATTCAGCCACGTCCCTCACACGTCCCCAGCCTATCCTGCTAGATACAATCCGGACCGCAGCTGGCCAGTCAATGACCAGGGATACGTGTCGTACGGGGATCCAGAATCCCAAAAGCATAATTATTATATTTGACAGTATTTCAAAATGTTCCTGACATTTCATGAGCACATGACTACTCCGGCGGATCTGCTGTGAAAAGCCAATATCCTAAGCCAAACAAGAACATGGTAAGAAGATTGCAGTGAAAGATGGAAAGATGGATGGCAACAGTCTTGTTTGGTTAAAGGGTTTTTTCAAGGCTGTTAGTAAAAATAATAATAATAATAATAATAATAATAATAATAATAATAATAATATACCCCGCCCATCTGGCTGGGTTTCCCCAGCTACTCTGGGTGGCTCCCAACATAATATTAATAATAATAATAATAATAATAATAATAATAATAATAATAATAATAATAATAAATTGATAAAACATCAAACATTAAAAACTTCCCTAAACAGGGCTGCCTTCAGATATTTTCTAAAAGTCATGTGCCCCAACTGCATTTTCTGACTTTAGGCATTCTGAAAAGTAAATGCATGGGTTTAGGGGGCATGCTTGCTAGGTCCCCCAGGCCCCATTGCTGATTTTGTCACCCTTGTATTGTCTCAGTATTTCCCAAACTTGGGTCTCCACCTGTTTTTGGACTACAAATCCCATCATTCCTGACCATGGGTCCTGCTAGCTAGGGGTGATGGGAATTGTAGTCCAAAAAATGGGTGGAGACCCAATTTTGAGAAACACCAGGAGTGTTTATGTATCTATGGAGAATCAGGGTTCTTAAATGTATGGGGACACAGGTACAGAAGGCTGGTCCCAGGTTCTAGCGTAGGGACAGACACTCTGGGGCCTTCCAAGTGTAGTTTGGCTCCCAAGTCCATCAGCTCCAGCCAGCATAGCCAATGATCAGGGATGACAGGAGCTGTAGTTCCACAACATCTGGAAGACCACTGATTCTCCCTCCTTGTTCAAATATTACTGGAGGTGTTTAGAGAATTCTCTTTATCCAATAATTTTATACATCACAGTCAAGGTCTTCTCTTGGTCACCTCCCAGCACCCTGGCAAATTGAAAAGCTCCAAAGACTTTAGCCTTTTCTCATAGGGAAGGTGATCTGATTAATTGGTCAGTGAATTCCTCTTTCTACCCCTCTTCCAGCACTTTGGAGTCCTAGAGTGGCTCTTGCCTTGCTTCCAAGCATGATGCAGTGTGCTGGTATTAACTGTAACATCCTAAATGGCTCAGAATCCAAGGGCCTTAAACTTGGGTGGTCAGACGTCAGGCATGCAGGATCTGTTTTGGGGAAGAGCTGTAGTTCCATGGTAGAGCACATGCTCTGCATCCCAAAAGTGCCAGGTGCCACCCATGCCATCTCCAAAAAGGACCAAGAAAAACTTGTGCCTTTAACCCTGGAGAGGCACTAGCATCCATGTAGGCAACAGCTAACTGGACCAATGGTCTGGCTCAGTATAAGACAGGTCTTCATATTTCACAAACTAGAGGGTGAAATAGTAGCTGGGGGGACGGGGGAGACATTGAAATTAACGAGCATGACTGAGTTACTTCCATTTCAACCGGTTTACTCTGAGTAAAACTTAGTTGAATGACCCGAGCACATGCTCAGCCCAGGAATTTGTCCCCGAGCTAAGCTCACAATTATTTAATACAAAAACACCTGATTCTTCCATAATATTTATTTTAGCACATAGTTTGGGGTGGGGGGAGTCTTAGTTGTTGCTATAGTTAAAACCGTTGGGAGCCAGAAACATTTGCAAATCATCCTGAGGTCCACCAGTAGATCATCATGTTCCTTCTTTGCACTTCTGCCTTAAGGATCACCCCATGAATGAGCAATCAGCTTAAGATCTGCCTTAGAGGTTCCCCACTGGCCAAGGTGAGGCGGGTGGTGACTATTGACAGTGCCTTCTGTGTGGTGGCTTCCTATCTTTAAAATTCTATCCCTGGGGTGTTTTTCTAACATCAAGTCTTATATTTTTTGTGCCAGATAACCCCCTTTTATTTTCCCAGGCCTTTGTGTTTTAAATCTGCTTTTATTGGCTTCATTCTTTTCTTTAAAAGTTTGTTGCTCTTTGTTTCTTGATTGTATTATGGTTTCTATTATTATTATTATTATTATTATTATTATTATTATTATTATTATTAATAATTTTGTAAGCTACTTTGGAAGTCCTTGAAGAGGGGAATGAAAAAAAGTGTAATACAATATATATATCCCTTTTTAAGATGGGCAATCAGAATGTATGTAGTCTTCAAAATCCAGTCACATTATAGATCTGTACTGTATAAAGGTATTATAATCCCGGCAGGTTTTTTCAGTCTCTTTCCTAATAATCTCTAGTACTGAATTTGTCTTTTTTCCAAACAGCAGCCACACTCTGTTGATCTGTCACTTAACTATCCACCATAACGACAAGATCTCTTTCCTAGTTCCTAATGGTCAGTTTAGATCCTATAAGCATATATTGGCTATGGTAGCCCATGACACTCAGCCAAACAATGGCTATGCATGTACAAGGCGTGTGGAGACTGACAGCGGTACTCACAGCTGCTTAGCTTCTGCTGCCATGCCACCCAGAGCTAAGCTGCACTCTCCCCTGGAAAATAATACAAACAATAAGCCATGAACAAAGCTTGACTACAGGTCAAGCAAGACAAAACAGCTCAGGTATAGATGTTGCACTAAGCCAAAACCTTGGCAGCAGCAGGACCCAGGGAGGACTGCAGCAACCACAATCCCACACATTTGTTAGTTCATGCTATTTACATTATGAAGTTGGGGGGTGCACTGTTGTGCACCTCTTTCTACTTCTACTGAATCTCCTTTACCAGTTTGTTGCCCGTTCAGCATCAGGAACTCTGTTTGTAATTATTCACAGTCTGCATACCTTTAAAGCAAATTTGATTCACATTTTCCCCTCTCAAGCAATTCTGGGCACACAGAGTTACAGTTCCCAGAAACCTTTAACAAACTTCAGTCCCAAGAATTCTTTGAGGGAAAGAAAACACCTCGAATGTGGTTCAAAGCCATAGTGTGTACACAGTCAAATGCTAATCGCTGTGCCAGAAACTGTCCAATAGGTATTCATTTTCTGGATGTTCCAGTAGCAATGGCAACTCGTCCTGCATAAAGAAATGCATTCCCCCCCCTTACAAATTTTTATTGCAGTAGAGTGTTAACGAAACACAGTATCCCCCAATAAAATGCTTGGCACTCCTTAAAACAAATGGTTTATTTACTGAGTTAATAAATTGTATTCAAACCGTGATCGTCTAGAAGGGCTGTAAGAAGGGGTTGCTCTTTACTGCTAGATTGCACAATAAGCAATTACCATATTTTTCGGTGTATAAGACTATATTTTCCCCCTATTTTTTCAAGTTTAAAATTGGGGGGTCTCTTATACACGGATAGTACAAATGGGGGATTTCTTTATTTGGAGTCCCCCAAAATAGGGGTCGTGTTATACATGGGGGTGGAGGGTGTGTTATACATGGGAAAATACAGTAAACTACTGACAATATCCCAGCACCTTCAAAGTGCTTCAAGGTGTGTAGAATGCAAGGGAACATGAAATATCAGTTAGAAAAATATATACTTGATGTCAGGACTGCCGCTAGGTCCCAGCTCACACAGGACCAACGCCCAGTGGATGTTATATACAAAAGTCTTTATTAAAGTTTAGTTTCCATTTCCAAGCTCTGGGCGCGCAGACCCACGTCTTGACGCTAGACCGGCTAAGTCCCCTCTGACTCACTGCTCCACCCACACCAGTTTAAGATTCTAGCCCGGCTCCACCTCCTACGCTGTTCTTTCCTTCGCTGGGTCCTTCTGCCCTCTGGGGTTTCCTCCTTCCTGGACTCCTCTGACGCTGAGCCTCCTGAGTCTTGCCCCTCCCTCCGGCGGGCTTTAGGACCTGGCTCCCTTCCCGGGCTCCCCGCTGTGCCGCGCTCCTGTACATTTGAACTTGGCGCGCGCGCCCAGCCGGTGACTTTCCTTCTGACCGTTTCCCCACTTCCTGATGTGGGCGTTGCCAAACCTGACTCCTCTCCTCCCTCTGGTGGTGAGGACACTGGTCCCGACTCCTGGGACTCCCCCTCCCCACTGCGCTCTGGTGGAGAAGCTGGTCCTGATTTCCAACTGCTGCTCAGGGACTCCCCGCTGGCCCCTTCCTCCTGGGGCTTCCCCCCTGGAACCCCCCTCGCTCTGGCCACCGGCGCTCCCTTCTGTGAGTCCTCCGATTCGCTAGAGAGGCTTGTGGAATAACTCTGGCCACTGTCACTGCCTGCGCCCCCCTCGTACTCCTCCTCCTCACTCTCCATTTGCTCCCCCTCCTGTGTCTCTCCTTCTGAACCCCTGACACTTGATGACTTCTAATACTGAAGGTTGGATTAATTATTTGCAAATAAAATTCCAAATAAGGTTGCCAGTGGCTATGCATAAAAAATGCTTTGGTATGTATTTGGGGTAGGAAATTTCAGCATCCACCAAGCTCTCCTTATATTTTCAAAGGCAGGATTTGCATAAAACTGCACCATTTCCCTAGAGGGTTTTCAAGGCAATTTGCTTGTCCTCCACATAGTACCACAGGAGCTAATGAATGCCAATAAATTTGATGTAGACTATCTATGTGAACTTAATGAGAATCTGCAGTGCCAAACCCCCGTGCTGCAAAGTTTTAAGCACATCTCTTTTAACATGAAACCCAGACACAGGGATAAGCAGGAAATTATGAATCATCAACAAACATGTCTTCAAGAGATGATGATCATAAATAAGAACCTGTTCCCTATATGAACCTGACAGCAAATCCCATTGACCTTGATGGGATTTGCTTCTGAGGAGACTTTGTCCAGGATGGCACACTGCAAATGTACAATGGTCTGTGTAATAGTCTGTTTTTAAACTTATAATTTACCAGAAAACAGCCGTAGAAGAAACGGGGTGGTTTTTTTTAACGCGGGGCGGGCGAAACTTGGCGAGCAACTCCACGAGGCGGTCGGAACCAACCGCAGCAGCCTCGGCATGGAGATTGTACCTGCGCTACCCATGTATGACCACCAGGTGTCCCTGTGGCAGCAGCACCCGCTCAAGCGCCTCCAAGCTACCCACCACTCAGCTCCTAGACTTTATGAGGAGAGTGATACATGGGAATTTACTTCCGATTCGCTAAGCCGCACCACCTCCACGCCATAACTTCTGCTTCTACTTTTTATTCATGGCTCAACATGAAGCAGTCCAATCTGTGCCAAAATCTTCAATTTCTTCGTTGCTGTCTATGTGCACCCTTTTGTTGAGGCGGGAAGCATTTAAAAAAAGCTTTCATGCGAACCCGAAATTTACCCGCCCATGTTTCTCTACTACTTTCTTATCTCTGAGCTCCTGCCCCTCTGCTACAGCTTGCCGGAAGTGACGTTTCCAGGTCCTTAATATCCCTAGTTAACCTCACAAAAGCTAATATAACAATTAAAGTCTGAAATATTCAGCCAGGACGTTTTTCGATGATAAAATACACGTTAGAGTTCTGTTTAGGAGGACCGGAGGCGTGAGTGTTTCGCCTTTATGTCCTTCCGTGCCCTCGGTGTGGCTCTCCCCCGACCTGCCAGGACCCTACAGCAGTGTCCCATCAACCCTTGCGGCTTCCGCCTTCGCTCTTTCTCTCCGCGCTCGCTCCCTGCGCGGGTGCCGCCATTCTCCAGCAGGTAAGTCCGGGAGATCCGTTGTCATCCTTGCCGGGAGAGGCTCCTGGGAGAGCTTTGCCGCTTCCAGGGGCAGCTTGGAGGCCTCCTCTGTCGGGGCCGGTCGCTATTTCCAGGCGCGCTGAGGGGGGCGGGGAGTTTGGGGGCGCTCTTGGGACGAAGCTCGGTTTCCCTTTGCTGAGCTAACCTGGCATGGAGAAGGCGGGAGGCGAGGGCAAAGCAGACAAGCACAAGGGCCTGAAAGCTTAGCCCTCGCTCGCCAGAGCAGCACTATGGGTCCTCCGTGGTGGTCCATGGAGGAGAAACTGGACAGAACTCCTAATAGGGTTTGAGCTTTTCCGACGAGTAAATCTTTATCGAAGGTGGAAGGCTTGGCTTCAAATAAAGAAGCTGCTCACTGAGCTTTTTCGCCGCGGATAATTAAGCTTTCTAAATCAACCTTTGCAACACAGCGCTTAGCACAGTCAAAATGTTCACTTAGTCCGAAGTAAACCCCATCGCCTTCTCCTGAAGCTTAAGTGTGCACAAGGTCCTGATTTACCTCGGCTGGATTTTTGTGAGTGCGCGCGCACATGCAAAATACAGCTCCTTTGGCATAATCTTTAGCAGTGGTACTTATTCGGAAGTCAGTTTTATCGGGAAATTTCATAAAGGTGTAGCAGATCAAGGTGTATGTTTGTTAATAGGCACGAGTAACTTGGGTTCATTCATTTCGGGGGCCCTGCTGAGTACAATTTGGTTGGATGCAACCCATAAATATTTCATAGGTGCGAACATTTGTCTTGTGTACCATCCACCTTCAATCAGCGTGTGAAGTGGAATTTAAGTTACTGTTCCTCCCAGAACCTCCATATATTTGGTGGAAGGTGTGAGGATTCTACTTGGATACAGTGGACGCTCAGGTTGCAAACATGGTCCGTGTGGGAGGCATGTTCACAACCCGCAGCGTCTGCGCAAGCGCCGAAACCCAGAAGTAACCCATTCGGTACTTCCAGGTTTGGCGCTGTGTGCAACCCGAAAACACGCAACCGGAAGCGTTTGTAACCTGAGGTATGACTGTACAATTGTAGGCAGTTGGGGAGCTTGGTCATGGAAAGATAATAGCAAGAGGATAATTTCTGTGAAATCTTGCACCTCATTTTACTAGTAATGGGTTTATTTACAGCATATGTTACACAAAGCCCATTAATAATATGTATTTTAGGCCTAGGACAATACTGGCATTTTTAAAAGGTTTCTCTGCACTAAATAATAATAATAATAATAATAATAATAATAATAATAATAATTTTTTATTTATACCCCGCCCTCCCCAGCCAAGGCCGGGCTCAGAGCGGCTTACAAGCAATAATAAAAACAAGATGAATGATTACAAACTTAAAAACAAAATAAAACACAACAATTAAAATCATGGAACATTAAAATATTAAAATGTAGCCTCATCGCAGGAGGAGAAGGAAAAGAAGGGGGGAAAAAGAGGGGGGGAGGGAGGGAATCAAACTGGCTCCAAGCCAAAGACCAGGCGGAACAACTCTGTCTTACAGGCCCTGCGGAAAGAAATCAGATCCTGCAGGGCCCTGGTCTCATGAGGCAGAGCGTTCCACCAGGCCGGAGCCAGAGTTGAAAAGGCCCTGGCTCTGGTCGAAGCCAATCTAACTTCCTTAGGGCCCGGGACCACTAGGGTGTTATTTATGGACCTTGAGGCTCTCCGTGGGGCATACCAGGAGAGGCGGTCCCGGAGGTACGAGGGTCCTAGGCCGTGAAGGGCTTTAAAGGTCAAAAGCAGCACCTTAAATCTGACCCTGTACTCCACCGGGAGCCAGTGCAGCTTGAAAAGCACTGGGTGAATATGCTCCCATGGCAGAGACCCCGTGAGGAGCCTCGCTGCAGCATTCTGTACCCGCTGGAGTTTCTGGGACAGCTTCAAGGGCAGCCCCGCGTAGAGCGAATTACAAATAGATGTGGGAGAAAATAATTCAGAGGTTCAGCTCTTAATTTGATTATCTCCCAGGACCGCATCTGGAGAGCTTTTCATACTCTTCCAGCTTTGGACATGGTAGGGAGAAAAGATGCGCTGCTAAAGGGAGGTTTTTGTTTTGTTTTGTTTTGTTTTGTTTTGTTTTGTTTTGTAGGGTAATTATTTCCTATAGTGTGTTGATTCCTTAGGTGTGTTCTGTTTTTGTTAGACACAATGCCGGCCCTCAGACCCCTCATCAAGCCTAAGATCGTCAAGAAGAGGACCAAGAAGTTCATCCGCCATCAATCTGATCGCTATGTCAAAATTAAGGTAAGGTGCCATTTTGATGAATCACCAGATATTAAAATGCTCAAGAGTGCCAGCTTGTGTTTTGGTTTTGCAGCACTGACATGGTAATATATTAGATCTCTGAAAAGATGGTGCAGATGTTGAGGTTTTGATATTCTTTCTCCCTGGATTTCTATAGCGTAACTGGCGGAAGCCCAGAGGTATTGACAACAGAGTCCGCAGAAGGTTCAAGGGCCAAATCTTGATGCCCAACATTGGGTATGGTAGCAGTAAGAAGACAAAGCACATGTTGCCTTCAGGATTCAGAAAGTTCCTTGTCCACAACGTCAAAGAGCTGGAGGTGCTGATGATGAGCAACAAGTGAGTTGGAAAAGGGATTCAGGGATGCCATGTTGCGTTTGAAGATTTCTGGCTTGGAGTGGTAGTCACTGAATGCAAAATGATTTTGGGAGTTGTGGGATCTAGCTCTCACAAACCTGTTTTTCTTTTCCTTAATGGGATACTGCTACTATCCATCTCTTCCCCATCCGTTTCTTTCATTTTTCCTTTTGGATCTTCCACTTTTCCTGTCTAGGATTAGAATTCCATCTGTCACTGCTGGAAGGTTTACCACTAGAAAATCTCCTTGTATATTACAATATTAATATCTCTTTAATGTCATAATGCTGAGGGAAGAAAGATTGTCTTCGCACTTGGGAAGGTCATTGCATTCTTTAAAGTATTCAAAGTACAGCAGAGTATTTGTTGGTACCGTTTAGGTATCTGCCTCAAAGATAATTCTGTAGAGGTTTAGAGACTGTTGAAATTTGATGTAGGGAAATCCTGGTTCAAATTCCTGTTAGGCAGCCTGGGACAGGTTCTCTGTAAACTCTTAACACATTGTTAGTAGGCTAAAATATCACACAGAGTTCTTTCAGGAAGGTTATAATGTCCTATTGATTCTCCAGTATCTATTCAGCTTAGACAAATGGGGAACGGTACAGCTCGGGCAGGTTTTCTTACTGGACCCAATCAAAATGTGCATAACTATACTGTTGTTTTCCATTCACACCAATGGGTAGTCTTTGGTGTTGTGGCCCCTTCCCTTCAAATTACTCCCCTGCCTTTGACTATCTTTCCCCAGTCAGAGTACACGAGTGGGTATTTCTGTACCTGTGGGCCCAATCAAGGCTTGTGCTCTTGGGGAAGAGGGACAGCATCCATTTCTATTAAGGCTATTATTTTTTTTGTATAGTTCTTGTGCAAAACCTCTATTAAAAATGTTAAAATCCAGGTACATCTACTGCAGTTAGTCTCCAAGGTCTGCAATCTTGAGAACATAGTTCCTCTGACCTGGGTTGGAATTTCAGTGTGCCTTCAGCAAGCAGTGGAAATAGGCACACTCACATTGTTTGGACCATTGAAAAGACCACCCACAGAAACCACACCCATTACAAACTGGCCACCAAAAAAAGTACTTCAAAACTTGCACAGCAGTGATGACTGCAGTTGTATAATGTGTTGTTTTCACATAATGAATTTTCTGTGGCAAGACAAAATAAGATTAAATCTAAAATTGTATGCTGGGATTTTGATGACGTTGCATGGATGCTATGGAAACCTGAGCGACACCTGTCCTTGGGAGCTAAGCACCCCATGGTCTACCTTGATCTGGAAGCTCCTTACACATTATTTCCTTCAGTCTTCCAATTTTTTTAAGCCTGTGTGTTTAAGCCTGTAGCAAATGAATCCCTTATTCTTTCTGGAGTCTTCAAGTTGCATTTAGAACAGAAAAACTAGGCAGTCCTTTTGGAAGCATACTGCTTCCACATATCTAAATGCCTCCAACCCCTGTGTCAAAAGCATCCTGCCTGTGGAAAGCGACATTTGAATGCAAAGGCCATTTGTCCTGTGCATAGACTTTAACAAAGGCATGTTGTTTTTGACCTAATAGTACATTAGTATTTGAACATAATGTCCCACTTGCAGGTGGAACATTCACATTAGGACTGTTGTGCAATTTTCCTTAATATTTAATTACCCCCCTACTTTGCTCAATACATACTTGACTACCTCACAGACCTCCAGCATTTTAGATTCTCACTCAGCCTTTCCTAGAATTAAATTTAACATGGTAATGAACTGTTCATGACACAATGCCATTATCTTTTATCAGGTCCTATTGTGCAGAGATTGCTCACAATGTTTCATCCAAGAATCGGAAGGTAATTGTGGAAAGAGCAGCTCAGCTTGCTATCAAAGTCACCAATCCAAATGCCAGACTGCGCAGTGAGGAAAATGAATAAATAGTTGTTATTGTACAACTGTATTTAATAAAAAGTAAAACAAAAAAAAAAGTGTCGGAAAACTGATGTTCCTGCTGTGAGGGTATATAAAAGCAATTTTTGTAACTTCATATGAAGCTCAGTTGTTAGAAAGGTAGTAATGTTTTATAAACTACTGTCTTCTGCTAACAGGTACTGTATTTGCAAACCCACCCAATTACAATCTAATATCATGGAAGAGGTGTACGTTAGCAGTGAGAAAAAAGCAGGAGTTCTTAAGTCACTAAGCTGTATCTGCCCAAGGTAACTTCACAGCTGGCTTTAAAACATACATCTTAAAAAGAGTGTGCCAAACAGGTAGACCTCCTTTGGAACCAGCTGCAGTGCAAACTCATTTGCATATGTATAGTGTGTGAAATGGTAATTACTAAGCTGTTCCACTCTGAGCAGTTGGGGAAGGGCCATAGCTCAGTGGTGGAGCTCCTGACTAGCATGCAGAAGATGCCAGGTTCAATCCTTGGCATCTGTCGGTAGGGGCTGGGAGGGAACCCTGCCTGCTACCTGGCAGGGTAGACAATATGAACTAGATGGACCAAATGACTTGCTACAAGGCAGCATACCTGTTTATTCTTTATGTGTTGTGATCTTTCCTCCTTCCTCACTTGAAGAAAGTAGATGCTGCTTAAAATGTAGAATATAACCTCAAACCCTGTACAACCCTACATTCTGTTTTATCGAAGTAGAGAGCACAAAGCTTAGTCATTGCTGGGTGGGTAGAATATTGGGTATCTTGGAACTTCCATATCTGCATACAGTGGTACCTCTGGATTCAAACGGGAGCCCTGTTCGCATCCTGAGCAGAACGCAACCCACGGATGCGTGGGTCGCCACTTCTGCGCATGCGTGTGACGTCATTTTGAGCGGCGAACCCCGGAAGTAACCCATTCCGTTACTTCTGGGTCGCCGCGGAACGCAACCTGAAGCATATTTAACCCAAGGTATGACTAGTAACAAGCAGTATTTTTGTAGCAACTAGCTTGAACCAGAAAGTTCTCTCCTAACAAAAATCAACTTGCAAAAAAAGAAAGCTGCAACTGAATCAATACTGCTGATGCATTTATGATCTTTATTTTCATCGGATGTGTTCCATGTAGAACAAAAAAGGTGACACCCTGTTTTATAAATAGAGCACTTAAGTGATTCACAGACTGACTCAAATGGGAAAAAAATCCTATAAGTGAAGCTTAATAATCCATGGCTGCACGAAATTAACATTTTCTAGGCTGTACTGTGAGATTTAAACAGCAGTATGTTGGTATTAGCATTTTTATAACCAGATGGTGCCATTTCATTATTAAATACTTCATACCAGAGAGATCAATGGTTCTTGGGAGTGACATGCTAACTTTTTGTATTTTAAAATAAATGCTTTGGTATCAAGCTCTCATGGGGGGGGGGGGATAGTAAATACCCAGCTGCTGCATTTAAGAGGTATGTGGTAACAGACAAATATTAAGCATAAGGCATTCCATCATGGAAGACAGTTGGGTTACTTTCATAGTTTAGCACTTCAGTTCACCTACTATGAAAGTCACTCAAGTCAGTGTAAAATTAGCACACATAAAAGTCACTAACTGAGGCAATTATGAGATCTTTGTAGCCATTGACTAATGCTTGAGCATAGCATAACTTCATTTATCATCACTGTTTTACAAAATTCCATGATAGTGCCACCACATCAGTGATTTGAGATATAATTGTCAATGTACAACTTTTGGCAAAAAATCATGATTGTGTATTTGAGCTAAAGAATAAGTGACCTTAAAAGTGGTATTACCCTATTGATATCAACAGGCCTTACTGTCATTTTTATGTTTCTAAAATCATGCCTGTTTATATAGAAAGTTGCCATTTTTAAAATGATATCTGCATCTAAAATCAGCTCTAGAATATGATTGTCCACCCTCAGCATAGTGGAGTGTGAGGAGGAGGAGAAAATTGGGAGTTCTAGCTCAAGTCCATTAATTCTGCAGCAGACAATGAAGTAGAATCCTTTTGAATGCTTTCAAAAAGTGAAGACATTTCAGGATTTGCTCTGATCTGAGAGTAAAATTCTGCCATCACAGGGCTTTTATCTACATCAGGGATGGTCAATAAGGCAGCTACTGCCCTCATTGCGGAGCGTTTCAGTTCATCTTGCTTCTCAAATTCCTGTTTTACAGAGCCAGCTTTTACCTAAGAAAAATGAGACATTTTAAAAATGACCTTCAGGCAGAACAAAAATACGCTAATAAAAATCAAACTGACTAGCAATCCTGTAACTGGAGAAATTGCATTGAGATCTTACAATGTCTTATAGCAGAGATTTTCAACCTTTTTGAGTCCACAACTCCCTTGGCCAACTGCATTCTTTCTGCAGCACCACTGTGGGGCCCAGGAGCCCAATTACCATACATCACCACTTGCTTGCAGAGCTAGCAGCCTCACCCTTTTTCAAACACTCCTTGGGTGTCTTCTGGGCAGCTGCTACTGTCACACCTGGTCTCTGAATTCACCACCCCACTCCAAAGAGGTGCCTCCCAGAGGCACCATTTGCCTGCGGAGCTTATAGCCAGGGCTGCTGCAACAAACAGCTGTGCAAGCCCTTGGGAGGCAGACATGCGATAGGGCATCTGAGGGAGGGAAGGAAAGAGGGACAGAGGCCAGTGTTGCCCATGGCACCCAGATCATCATTCAAGGGACCCCAGGGTGCCACAGCACACTGGTTTAAAACAACTGGCTTACATACAGGGTTACCCTCCAGATGTTGGGCTCCCAAATCCCAGCAGGTCTAGAGGTCAGGGAATACAGGAATTGTATTCAGGAGGGCCAAAGGTTAGCTATCTCTAGCTTACAGCAATGAAAGGTAGGTATTCTGTCTAACCTGAGAATGGAGGGCAGGGGATCAAACAGACCTGGAAGCAAACTGCTCAAGGAAATGAAATACAGTACTTGAGCTTTCCTAGTGTATTACCTTTGTAGAGCAAGTTGCTCGCAGGGGTTCAACTAGTCGTTCTAATCTTTGTAGGACTGCATTAGGACAGAGTGTTGAAAGGCGAGCCAGCATAATGAAAGTCAGCATCTAAAAAAAAAAAAGGGGGAGAAAAAGGAAAAGGCTACATGAACTATTTCCCCCCTGAATATTTTCAGTGCTACAATTTCCAGTAACTTACGATCACTTTCACACAACAGGTTCAAGCAACCATCATCAGCCTCAAATGAATCACTGCACCAAAGTTCCCATTGTATTTTAAAATGATGGATTTTTCAGTTCCCATTGTATTTTAAAATGATGGATTTTTCTATGATAAACCAGGGAAGCAAATGACAAAACTCCATTGTTTGGCTGTTTCCCTAATCCTAAAAACTTCGCAAGAATGGCAGTGAGTTGCAGGCCGGCAACACTTCCTCCCTACTCTCCCTTTCCTATGTAGAAGTGATGTCCAAACACTGATCTCTTATTTCAAAACCACTAAAAAGGGTTTCAGTATTTAGGAATATATAGAAGAGCTCATGTTCAAACAATTAACACCCAAGTTTAGGCATTCACTTGTGCACAGGGAGGAAGAAAACAGCCTTGTTCTCTACATGGCGTGGGAGGTGAGCAACCTCCAAACAGCCCTTAGTGAAGTAGTAACAGATGAAATAAGCTGTGCTGCTAATGAAAAGGAGGTAGTTACCCTGATGTCATAATGATCTTTCAAGCCATCCTCCACGTGATTCAAGTACTCGTAAATGTCTAGTCGGTCAAGGCAGCTTTCCAAAAGTGTGTACATGCACTCAAAAGCAGCTTTCCTTACATCAAGGCCATCATCTACTGTGTGTTTGAATGGCCCCATTTCTACCTAAAAAAAGAAAAAGGAGAAATGCTATTATACCTGGTCATTCAACTAGTTAAACCAGATAAATCCACAAATTATAGGAAAAAGCCAAATCACAATATGAAACTGAAATGGATAATATTATCTACATGGGTCCATACCTCCCGTATCAGCTCCCTTCTAATCTTGGTTTCATTATACAGGTGGGGCAGTACTGTGCTGAGCTGGTCTCTGATCAGAGTAGGTTTGTTGTGAGCAGCAGAATTAAACATAGCCAAAGCAACACGTCGAACATTCAAGTCGGGATCCTGAAGTGTTTTTAAGAAGTCACCTGCATAGTAATAGTACAAAAAGCAGCTTTTACTTCAAAACCAGCTGGGAAACAGCAAGTGGTCACCTTGTCGCAGATGTGAAAGAAAATATTCTCACAAGATCCAGCATGTTCACCTTTGATCAGCATGGGAACGTCACTATGAAATAACAGTCTCACCCCATAAAAGACAGACTCAGTAATAATAATTATTTGTTATTTATACCGTGCCCATCTGGCTGGGTTTCCCCAGCCACTCTGGGTGGCTTCCAACCGAATTTTAAAAACAATACAGCGGCAGACATTAAAAACTTCCCTAAACAGGGCTGCCTTCAGTTGTCTTTTAAAAGTAAAATAGTTGTTTATTGCCTTGACATCTGCTGGGAGGGCATTCCACAAGGCGGGTGCCACTACCGAGAAGGCCCTCTGCCCGGTTCCCTGTAACCTCACTTCTCGCAGCGAGGGAACCACCAGAAGGCCTTCGGTGCTGGACCTCAGTGTCCGGGCTGGATGATGGGTGTGGAAACGCTCCTTCAGGTATACAGGACCCAGGCCGTTTAGGGCTTTTAAAGGTCAGCACCAACACTTTGAATTGTGCTCGGAAACGTACTGGGAGCCAATGAAGATCTTTCAGGACCAGTGTTATATGGTCTCGGCAGCCACTCCCAGTCACCAGTCTAGCTGCCGCATTCTGGATTAATTGCGATTTCCAAGTCACCTTCAAAGGTAGCCCCACATAGAGCGCATTGCAGTAGTCCAAGCGGAAGATAACTAGAGCATGCACCACTCTGGCAATACAGTCTGTGGGCAGGTAGGGTCTCAGCCTGTGTACCAGATGGCGCTGGTAAACAGCTGCCCTGGCCTGGACACAGAATTGACCTGCACCTCCATGGACAGCTGTGAATCCAAAATGACTCCCAGGCTGTGCACCTGGTCCTTCAGGGGCACAGTTACTCCATTCAGGATCAGGTAGTCCTCCACACCACCCCGCCCCCTGTCCCCCAAGAACAGTACTTCTGTCTTGTCAGGATACCCCATCAACTGAGTCACACCTACAGAAACTGTGAAAACAAGGTGTCGGCATTGTAGAAACAAGCCACCTTAAACCCTCTTTTCTATATTTCTAACCCTGATGCCCTCCAGATGTTTTGTACTACAATTTTGGACTACAACTAGCCCTAGCCAACATGCAGCTAATCCAAAAATATTGGGAGGGCACAAGGTTGAGAAGGCCTGCAGTGACTAGACTAGCTGCATCTATTATTAACACCATTCCCTTTTCCCTTCATTCTCTGAAAATTAAAACTGGAAACAGAACTCAAATGTATTAGAAATGTCAGAATATATAGCAGCAAGCAATTTCTTTTTGACAAACCTGATCATTCAGTATTGAAATTAGCAGCCGCCACATAAACTGAACAGCAGATGAGAAGTTTTGTCCAAAGCAACATCTGTGCATGGCTGGAACTTGCTTCCGCTCAGACCACAGGACTTTGCCTTTCTCTTCTTGTGGGCCCTCAAAAGTCTGATCTGCAGGAGTTAAGGGACTCTCCAGAGCAGATTTTAGGGCTGTGCAGAGAAAGCCAAGGTCCTGTTGTATGAGCAAAAGTCGTCTTGTACAACCTTTGATTCCATCCATGATTTTTAAAAATTTCTCTCTTAATTCTCCACCTATGAGGTGGCTCCAAAAAACTACTAAATTCACCCATCCTTAATCTGTGGATAGATTACTGTAGAAATAACCAAGCCATGTATAGAAACAAACAAGTTCCTGCACAGGGAGCATTTCCATGACATAACCAGCACCAAAGGACGGGGGGCACTACTATCATCAGGGTTGTTTTGAGTTGTGCTCTGGCACCATGTGTGTGCTACCCACAATGTATGCTCTTCAAGTCCCCCATTAAACCAGGGAGGAAGCAAGGAGGAACCAGGCTTAAGCTCAATCCCAGTATGCCTTTCTCTGCTCTAAAGCATAATGGCTAATATATTGAGGGGGCCTTCTAAAACATGCATTCAGCCTTGCAGTTCTACTGATTGTGGTTAAAGAACAACTCCCCTAGATTATTTATTTTTGAGTACCGGTAAATGGGAATTCCAGGCAGTTAAAGCAAACCTCTTGTATAGCCACTGTGAATTTGTTTATTGTAACAAAACAACGCTTGGTATTCTGATCGCCCAGGGAGGTTTCTGTATGAAACAAACATTTACCTATGCATCCTTTAAGAAGGGGATCAATGGGCTGTGGATGATCTGAAATGGTGAATTTGATTGCAGTTACTACTGTGCTTCGAGCATATGGTGAACCTGCAATCAAAACAGAGGAAAGAATCATCTTAAGAAGGAGCATAGAGATCAGATAACATTTTATTAAGATTGCTATTCAGATTCCGCCACTCCAAAAGACACACAGACACAGACAGACACACACAGACTCAGAGAGAGAGAAATCCAACCTAAGCTAGCAAACAGGAATATTAAGTGTGTGTGACATACCTTTTTTGGTGCTCTTTTTTGGTACTCAAGTGATGTTACCAGCTGGAGGACTAAAACTATAACTAACTTTACATTCATCTCCCTGCTTAAGCCACTTGGCAGACAGCTGCAGTTTAAGCAGGGTGGTCATCTAATGGTCTAATGAAATAAACTTTTTATGCAGACTGGCAGCAGCTGCACGCTGTCAGACGAAGGGTAGGGTAAAGTGACAAACAAATATGCTTAACAGTATGAGCAGAATTTTACTGGGAACATTTAGCATGGCAAAGTAATACTGTATTGTCTAAAATGGGATTTTAAAAAGCTTTCCAGTGCTTTATTCCCAAACATCAACACTGGTTTAAAGAAAAGAAAATCTCTGTTTAATTGCATTCTGGAAGCCCACACCTCTGTGATGACTCCTTAATTTCTCCCTCTGCCTTAGTCACAGCAATAAGAGCCTATACCCGTTTTCTGCAATGCAGAAATTTCCCTCCTAGATGAAGCCCCTTGAAATGGGGAATATAGCCATTGCTCCCCCATCATATAAAGATAGTCATCCACAGAGCTGCACTCAGATGATTCTGTCACCATAGCAAGCCCAAATGAAATTGGAGCCCTCTTCCACAGTATGCTTATTTTATATACAGTGGTACCTCGGTTTACGAACTTAATCCATTCCTAAAGTCTGTTCTTAAACCAAATACATTCTTAAACCAAGGCATGCTTTCCCTAATGAGGCTTCCCGCCACCGGTGCCTTTCCACCATTCAGCTCCCATTCAAAGACTGAGGTAAAGTTCGCAAACCAGAACACTACTTCTGGTTTTGTGAAGTTCGTAAACCAAATAGTTCGTTAACAGGACTGTTCATAAACCAAGGTACCACTGTATAGAAGTATTTCTATAATGTATCACAAAATAGCAAGGCAGCGTACACTGATAAACATACTTTAGGGGTGGGGAATTACAGATAATTTTTAAGGTGACTTGGCCTAGTGGTTAATCCAGAACTGCCCATTATATTTGACACCCCTCTGTTAGGCAAATGTTAAGACATCTGAAGAAAACCTACTTTGTTAGTATCTTACAGAATATGGTTTCATTAGGAACGTACATATGTAGAAGAGAACAAGTGTTTGCCCTTTTAAATAAAAACCTTAGGTTTTCCCCCTCTTAAATAAAAACAAATACTGTAGTTTTTTCTTCATCGAGTCATCTATATACCAGAATAGTCTCCCCCACCCTTTTTTGTTCCCATTTTGTTCTCCTAGCTGGAATATCTCTCTTGCTTTTTCTCCTCCAAAGCTACACACGCATCAATATACAGAAGAGCCAACCAACAAATTATTATAATTTGCTGCAGCATCTAGCAGCCATCCACTAATATTATAAAAATGAATGCAAATGCATAGTTTTTAGTAAGCTTCATGAGTTTTAGCTGGGTTTTTATGTCCAAGGTTGTTATGCACAGAGAGCTCTTTGATTAAGCCATCTATAAATCCCTCTAACTAAAATACACCAAACAAAATCACTTTTATCTACTGGAGAGGGAGGCCCTGCCACTAGTTCCAGCTTTAAGGCCTGCTCATGGAGACACCACCTCAGGGGCTTCTATCACCTGAGGCGGTTGCTTCACTCAAGTGGGCTGCCCTTGCTTCCACAATACTGGCTCAATGACAGAAGTCATGAAAGGCACAGGGGGCCTTAGTGCCTACAGCATCTCAATAGTGCTACAGATGGGCTTGCCCTCATTGTTACCTGATGACAGCTGTTTTTTCAACCTGGGCAGCAGCTGAGAAGGATTCACCACGGTCAGTTTCCCCAGGCACTCGGCGACTACGTTGCGGGTCCCTTCCTCGGTGCATTCGCAGTGCTTGAAGAGCAGTGCCCAGATGTCCTCCACGTAGGGTTTCAGGCTCTCTCCCGGAGAGGAGCTGATGACTTCCTTCAAGGAGTGGAGCAGCAAGTATTGCCGTTTAGGCTGGCCTCCAATCTCTTTGAGCATGAAGGGAAGGTACTCTTTCAGGCTGCCTGCACTGATGTTGCCCAGAGCGTAGGAAGCTGCCGATTTTACCTCTTCGCTGGGCGAAGCGAACGCATCCAGTATCACGGCTTTGAGCTCTTTCTGAGCGCTGAGGTTCGTGGTGCGTCCTATTTCGGCCAGTGAAAGGAAGGCCAACATTTTGACAGCAGCGCTGGACTTGGGATTCTTCACATCCTGAATGAACTGGTTGACCACCCCGGGTGCTTCTTTGGGGCACACGGAAGAAAGGGCTGCCACGCACTTTGCAACAGAGTGATAGGCCTGCTTATGTAAATTTGCAGATGCCCCGCCAGGGCTCGAAGTGTAGATAGGGCTAGTCAGCTGCTTCATCAGTTCTGCATAACTCATGTTGACTGTCTTAGTTACAACCAATGCTTGGAAGAAGTCCACAATGGCTTTCAGGGCCCCACCTTGCATCAGAGGCGAGTAAACAAGCTGAAAGAGTCCTGAGAGAACTGTACCACTGATCTTGGACAGGGACGAGGGATAAACCTTAGCTAAGGTTGTAAGGAACACGATAGCCACCTGAGAAACGTGCATATCGTTCTCACTGATTAAATCAGGGAGCTCTACTAGAACACATTCAATCATGGCCGGCTTGAGGCTGTCGCTGTAGTTCTTGATCAAGATGTCGAGAGCCGTCAAGGTACTCAGTTTCAAGGCACGCTGATTCTTTCGCAAGAAGGAAGCCAAAATAGGGAATCCTTCTGCAAGAATGGGCCTCAAGTCTATTCTGAGCGGGGAGCTAGCAATTAAAGTTAGTGCTTTGACTGTGGTCAGTCGGGTTATTTCGTTTTTCAGCCTCTCCAGGAAAATCTTCAAGGTTGACTGGAGATCACTGCTTAGGTAATCTCCAAGGTTGCAAACAATCTGCCCCATGCAAGAGATGGCCCGTTCTTTCACCTCCTGGTCAATGTCAGCAGCTTTCAACCTCTTCAGAGTAGCAGAGAAGAGGTCTCTCACATAGGGCTTGGCATCAAACGTACAAGGCACATCCAGGGGCCGGATGATTTTCACCAGCTGCTGCGTAACCAGCAGAGCTTCCGAAGTTATCTTGTAAAAGGGATCCCCTATGCAAATCACAACAGGGGGCAACAGGGCCTTAACATGCGGGTGGAACACATCCCGGGAGTGGTTGCAAAGGACGACGTGAAGGAAAGACAGCGTATCAATCTTCATGTTGGAGGAGCTGGATTTATCAGTCAGGGAGAAGACAATGCCTGTTTGGAGAAAGTATTAGTCAGCTTCGTTCAATTTTTAGAATACAAAGTTAGCTTCAGACAGAATTAAACTCATACAAAAGAGAATTGGCAGGGTGGGGATTTAGTCACAGATAAATTTGCATTCTTTAATAATTTGCACCTTCCGCACAATTTGTTTCATGTACAAAGCCCTTTGGGTGCCTTATAGTAGCTTACAGAAGTCATTCCCCTACTATATAGCTCCTCGGAGGGCAGGTAACTCTGCTCTCTCGCCACACTCCAATTCTATCTAAAGCAAAGGTGTGCTGGAACAAGCTCACCTCAGAACTGGTCACCTGCCATGTCTATGCCAGTGACAGCTCTGAGCAAACACTCTGGCTTGAAGTGATGTGTGCCTCCACTTTGTATGAGAATTTAAGATAAGAAAGGCAATCTACCCCCAACCCATGAAGTTCAAATGGATTTTTAAAGGACTAGATAGTACCAGCTCTTGGCTTCTGCAAAGCCAATAGTAAAATATCCACCGACTTGTTCTGAAGGAGCAGGTGGTTAGCTATGTATGTAAAAGAAGCCACTGTCATATGGTTTAGGTGCATCACATTTGAAAATGAAAAGTATTCTATACTGAAAACCTTTTCCCTGCTATGTCCCCTCCCTCCTGACAAGTTTTACCAGGTACTAGTGCAGGTATGTGATCTGCAAGGCAACCAGGAAGAACATTAGCCAGTTCTGTCAGGAGAGTGAAGCACCCCTGTCTTGACTTGACACTCTTCTCTTTGAGCTGCTTGTGCAAGGCCTTGACGATGTTTGGAACCTGTAAGGTTAGAAAGAAACTCATTAGTAACCCAACACGCAGCTAAAGAAGCAAGTGACCCAAGTCTAAGACTGGGCATTAATCATTTAGTATGGAATGGGAAGGGGAGCCAATTTGCAAATGGTTTCTGTTATGCAGGAAAGGTTATAGTCATGGATTGTTTCTTCATAATATTCATCTATGTGGACATGGGTGAGCTTCTCAGAGGGGGACAGAAAGCAAACACATAGGGGATCCAATTCTTTTCAGAGAAAAAGTTTTTCACATGAACTATTCTTCCAAAGGTATGTTTTTAAAACAACAACCACAAGTGTACTGTGTGTCCAAACTTTTGGACAGGAGACATTTTTAAAACTTCAGATCCACCAGAATGTTTCCCCAAGATCCACAAAGTAGGATCATTCCAATCAAGTACATTTCAAATCAGTGCATGCCCTATCTCTGCAGGCACTCAATAGCCCCAGACCCCATTGCTATCAAGCTGAGATATGGATTCAGAAAGTGAAACACAACTTTTAAATGGCAGCTAACATTTTCCTAACTTAGGATAGTAGCTGCTTTGCTACAGCTGCTACATAAATCATATTGTTTTGAAAACAATGCAGTGGGTGCTGACGAGTTATTTTCTTATTTCATTTTCACAGCACACCACATTTTCATAAGCTGACAGAAGACCTAATTACGTGAATGTTTTGGCCCACTATTAATCAAGCTGCGGATTACCTTTCAAGTGGCAGAGCATATGCCCACACCGCCTGGGGTGGGCGCATGGGGTACACCCCCGAGGGAGGTGGGGGGCAGAGCCCATGTATCACAGTTCAGGAGAGGAGAGGGGTGGCGAAACTGCCACTGACTCTCTTTCCTGCTCTCCACCCCTGGGTCACACCTGACCCAGGAGCGGAGCTGCTTCAGCCAGGAGGGTGGGCTGGAGCCTTGCCGCCAACTCCCCTGCTCTCCCCCACTCCCAGGTGAGACCTGACCCCGGACCAAAGCTGTGGCCAGGCACAGCTTCTTAGCACACAGAGCCAAGCTCCAATGAAGGTGCCTGTTGTGGAGGTGCCTGGTCACTCCCCCCTATAAAAATTGCACCTGGACTACGGCTGCCATGACCTCCCCGCCATGCTAAACCAGCGCACCTTTCCTCCAAGGCGTCTACAGAGAGGAAGGGCTCCTCCAGAAAATAGTAGGCTGCATCTTCCTGTTGCTGCTGTCTATCTACTTATGGAACCAGATCATCATATCAGAGCAGTTGTCTTAAGGGCAATAGATCTCCATTTGAACCAAGCCAGTGAGTCTAATGTAAGTTCATCATTTTGAAACCACCTCGTTAAGCCAGGGATTAGGAATCTTTGGCCTTCCAGCTCCCATCAGCCCCAGCCAGCATGGTCAATGGTCAGAAATGATGGGAGTAGAAGTTCAGCAAAATCTGGAGGGTCACAGGTTCCCCAACTCTGTGTTAGGCAGGGTCATCTCTTCAGGCCCCTGGCTCCCTCACTCACCTGGTTCTGGAGCATGGTGAGAGGTATATCCTCCTTGCTTGCCTCATCTGAAGCATGCAACCAACTCTGAATGGGCAGCGTTTGCTTCAACAAAGATATATAAGCACAGAAGATGTCAGCTTTAACATTCTCCTCCCTTTCCTTGAACCTGCTTATTAAAGCCGGTGAGAGTGTTTTGTAGAAATCCTGCAGGAGGTCATGCCTGGTGCTGACAATAGCCTCAAGGCACTTCGCCACAGACCTGCGAACTTTCCAGCTAATGTCATCATCGTCACTGTACTCATCATCACTTTCTAAGGAGGAAAAGTGGAAAACCAAGCATTAGGAAAGTGGAAAAGCAGGTATTGACTACTTTAGGGTGTAACAGGTCTACATCCCATTTCTCTTTTTCAAACAAAGAAACCCAAGACAGACAATGGGACAATAACCATCACTTCAAATCTTCCTGTAACACTGTAGTACAATAGGATTTTGATATAGTTTTCCGTCCAGTTAGAATTACAAGGAAAAGGGACAGAGGGCTGTGTTGGACATACTTCAGTACAGAAAAGAAATGAAAAAGGTCAAGTTGGTTGCATGTCCCAGCAAGAACAAGAGAAGGAGAATCATTCTCTTTCCTTCTGCTAGCTGCTGGGTAGACTGGCTTCTTAGTGGATCCTGCTATGGAGGAACAGAGTTGAGAAATAGCCAGTCTCAGTCAACACAATGGAAAGAAGCTTGCTATCTCTCCCTCTCATTCAAACAACTGCAGGGGAAAGTAGGCACTGGAGGACTTTTCTGAGAAACAGAAACCAAGTGGCCGTTGAGTATAGCTAAAGCCAGGCCTTGCTGCCTCTCCTGCTTAAAAATGAAAATAATTCAGGTCAGTTGACCTTGCAGATGCTCCAAAATTCAACTTGGACATGTTTTTGGAGAGTTAATTTACAGTTACTTCTAAAGCGATGAACACGTTGCTTTCATGTTCTGCTGACCATGGAAAGATGAGTCTCTCCATGCCAGCCTCTGGGCTGGATGGCTCAGGAAAGAGACAGAGGTTTGAAAGGACTGCTCAGGATACTGATGGTGCAGCCCAGGCTTCTCTGAATATATCACCATCAGATTCCTAAGCATGCCGTACCTTGTTCCTCATCCTCCCCATTTTCAGTTTCCATCATTTCTTCTTCATCTTCCTCCTCATTGTCATAGTTGTAGTTTGGGTCATAAGTGATATATTTGAGGCACAATGCTGTCACGCTAGGAAGGTGAGGGCCAATTTCTTTTGGACACCTTTGAAAACAGCAAGAAAATCTCAAATGAAAATGGAACAAAATACCTAATTCAATAAATAGTATTCTCCAAACAACCAATTAATAACAGTCTCTGGCACCCCCAAGACTTGAAACACCTTACATCAGTTTCAAAAACTTCACCATACTTCTTAATCAATTAATTGTGATTGATTGAAACTATGAGGTCTCAAATGCACACATGACCCTCTCAAAGTGCTGCCTATTAATTTCAACAAAAAGGCCAGATTCACATGCATAAAGGAATATGTATGCAATTGGGGTTCTGCTGAAATCAATCTGGAAACTGATATTTGCATAAAATCATTATCTGGACCAGATATGATTCCACAACTGGACCAGATATGATTCCACAACTGGACCACTCTAGGATCACAGGAGAGGTTCAGTGTGTCAAAATTTTCCTTGATTAACAGTTATACAAAGCACAAGATCTCTTTTCATAATGCCCAATTCAATCTCACTCTATTCCTGTCTTTTCAAAATGACATAAGCCCTCTTCTTCATTTTATTTAACCTTTAGAACAATGAAGAAAAGGAAGTTATAATCTTCCCTGAAAACAAACTATTGGGGATTTCAGCTGCAGAAACATGACTCAAGTTTCAATTATTTTAGAACTGTGATTCTTCACTGCAAAATTTCCAGATCCACCAGATGTGTCCCACTTGACAGGTCTCCATTCAGTGGTAAGTCCCTTTCCAGCAGGTGTGGTTATGTAACATAAGGAAGTCATTACATAAGCATGCAAAGGGGCCAGCCAACCATCTAGAAAACATCACTGGAGGGCTCCTGAGACACATTTCCATTAACCAGAATAAAATCAGATCAGACAGCACAGATTTCTGGATAGCAGCTTATTGAAAAGCAGACCCTTCACAACCCCCCCCCCCCCCCCGCAAAAAAAATACACAAAGCAACATTGCGTGCTGAACTTTGCATGTCACGGAAAACCAGACCATGATAAACATACACAAACCTTCTCACAAAAGACTCAAAGGCCTGGAAGCAATATTCCCTCAGCTCATCATCCTCAACGTTGCAGTACTGAACGATTAAGGGGATCATCTTTTCCAGATAGTCTCCTAGAAGACAGCGAAGGAGTGAACCATTAAACATAAATTTTCCCAGGCCTAGAGAGTAGTCAGAGGGCTCCTGATAGTGCTGGATGTAAAATCTAAAATATCTGTTTTTCAGACATATCATAATGCATAACTATCTCTACAACATGAAAGGGAGCCTGTATCCAGTGACAGCAGTACAGTGGCAGTTTACATGTTAGAAATCAATAGATCTGGGACCACATAAATCCAAGAAAATAGTAGCAGCCGCAGTGAGAATATCTCCTTCATCCTCAATTTAAATCACCCGCTGAAGTTTTTTTTTTTGCTTACAATTATCCATATGGAGCATTTTCCCAGCTCATTTGCTGGAGCCATCTGAATTGATCTGTTCTGTGTATATATCTTTGACACTTTCTTCACTCCTATTCTTTGCTAGTGGCCTGCTAGAATCTTAGGCCAGAAAGCTGGGCTCCCATACACCTGGGCTTATTCCAGCCCCATTGATCCTAGTCTAAAAGGTTCTTAGCTTACCCAAGCAATAAAAACTGCCTTTGGCTCCTGCTTACACCGTAACATACTCAAAGTTGCTACAGCAGGAAAAGATGTTTACGGTAGTACAACTAGATTCCCAAGATACTAATTCAGGAGTTCCCACCTCACTGGAAGAATGAAACCAAGAGCTAGGGGGGAAATATAGGCATAGAAATCCACTTGGGTAACAACACCACAAGTGGCAAAGCCTTCGCAAAACAAGACTTACCTATGCGGTGCCCAGCCTGCCTGCTGATTCCAGCAATACACTGGATGTATGTTCTGGTGGTAGACGTGGAGTTGTTTCTCTTCAGCTCTGCTAAGAGGTGCTCCATAAGCTCTGCAAAGATGTTCCCATTGCAAGTCAAAACCAAGTGGCCAAGGGCAATGATGGCCCTTTTGCGCACGGCCAACCTGGGACTTGTCAGCTGAGGAAGGAGGCAGTTCAGGATTGAGGAGTGGAAGGAATACAGAGTCCCCCCTAACCTGCAGCCATAGGCAAGAGACACAGGAGACTCATGTCAGCATAATTCCTCGCCAAATAGCGGCCACATAAACGCCACGAAGAAACAACTTGCTGGCACTTCTCTACACCTTTCTACAACAAAATGAGGAACAGAATTCACATATTTTCCTATCAACACAGTTTTTAAGAACACGTTCATTAAAACCAAGTTATGAATACTGCCTGAATTGATTTTTCTCTAATGTGTCATTCACTTGGTGCCAGGGAAATAACACACTTAGTAAAACATAATAATGCTTCTGTGCTCTTCATCTCTAGAAAGCTGCTGCAGATGCAACCTACTACACAACTGTTTGAAATGTTTTATTTATACCTGCTCAAAATATCTGACAAGATGTCAAGAGCTTCAAGCTGCACAGAGACATCTTCTTGCTTTCCAATGGCTCCAGTAAGCTGGGCTGTGATTTTTTTGCATACGTTGGCTGTCATAGTGGAACCTATTAGGATGGGGAGAAAACCAGAATTAAGGGGTGAATGAATTAAACTTTATTTGCATCAGCCATCAGCCATAGCAACAAACAAAAAATACGATATACACAGAACAAAATAAAAAGTTGATTATATAAAACACAGTTTAGGTTCCTGAATTTGCAGTCAAATAGTGGGCCTTATTCTGATTGCCCCAGCTAGAAACCTGGCAACCTTTGCAGTCATCTTCTCCTCTTGATCTACCAGGAGAAATGACTGTGGCAGTGGTTGGGCGACCCGGAATGGTCAACAAAAGAGGGGAATTAAGGGGTTTGAAAAAGAACAAGGAAATATATCTGGCAATGATTCAAATGTAGATTATCTCCCTTCGACTACGACAATTTTTAGTCAGAGTGGTGAGATTTGCATTAAGTCCCAGTGTAATTAAGTCCCAGTGTAATTTTCAACCATTTCATTTCTAGCTTTAAAAGTAAAATAAACCCTTTCCACTCAGGACACGAATGCATTTAATAGCTTCTAGCATTTGGAAAAGGAATTTTAGAAAACTTCAAATAGGAGAGTTCGGGTTTTGGTTTTGTGCATTTTACCTGTAGATGGAGGAGGCAACTCAGAAATGACCGTCTTCAGCCCAATACTGGAGATGTCCCGGAGTTGTTCCTTATCCGATAACATGTTTGTACACAGTGTATCAACAATTGTTTCCACCTGATATTCTTTCACTTTGCTCACCAAAGGGCCCAAACTACAATGCCAGGGTGAGGGGGTGGCAAGGAAGAAAGAGATAAAAGGTATCACACATGAAATGAAGTTGTTCCCAATAGACATATTCTGCAGACAAGGCTTGGAAGATGACAGCTATAAAGGAAATACTGTACTCATGGGAGCAAACACAGGAACTTGCCTTGCACCAGGGGCATCTTTCACAAGGCAACACTGGGAGATGGCGAGTCAAGCAAAAAAAAAAGTACAGCTTTCTGTTGCAAGCAAATATGCACACACATATGCTGTAGGATCATCCATAATCCCCTCAAGGGTTGTGTCTGTGGACAGGATCAGCAGGCAAAGCCACAAACCAGAAACTGAACCTACATTGTGTGAAATAGCAAGTTTTCATACAGGGTGAAAAGCAAAATACAAGACGACATAGCCTACACAAAACCTGTCGAAGCCTCCTATGGATTACTTAGCAGTTTTATGATAAAAACCCAAGTACTGCTGTAGCTGATGTAGAGGGGTCTTACCATTTGACGGCCAGGTTTTGCACCTCCCCATTTTTGTCTTCAAGTAATTTTAGAAGCATTTTCACAACTTTTTTCTCACTGTCTTCGTCCAGCTTTATGGAATCTTTCTGCAGTTCCATCATCAGGTCATTGGTAGCCATAAACCTGGGGTGGGGGACACACACACACATATCAGCAATAGGTTGTATTGATTGGCGCAAGCAGTTCCATTTTAAAAGGGTTGACAGCAGAATGGAAGATTAAAATCCATAGAGCTGGGGTGCAAGGAAGAACAAACCTTTACCAACAGTAACTAATCCATAGCTTGCCTACTAGTTAAATCAATATACAGAATCCCCTTAACTAAAGATAACCAGGCATATGGAAGCAAAGGATTTACTTAGCTTAAACCATTTTTTTTATTTTAATAAACTTCAATCTTTCCAACACAACCACACTTAATTCTGCGCATACTGCATGACTGGAAAGATGTGCATGATTTAAGTATTTACAGCAGCAAAACACCAATGGGACAATGGCATACTTCATCTGTTGCACAAAAGTGTGAAGAAGCTCTGAGAGCCTTCACTAGCTGAAATAATTATATTTATCTTCCCATCTATTCTCAAGTGCATGGTTTACAATTAGAGAATGTTAAGTATTCTCCTTCATTAACAGAATGCTACGGGTGCTAGCTTATACCAAAGTGCTATGCCAGACACAAAGCCAGCACTTTATCAATGGGTGCTGGAAGAGGCAGTGCTACGCATAAACAAAACTTGGTCCACACCTCAGTGTTTAGTATTGGCACTTCCCTAGAGATACTACTACCTATTGCAAAACATCATTTCTCTGGGATCATGTACAATGTGCAGCTCCCAATGATGCATAATCTCTAGCCCTAAACAGCCATTCTTAATGGACCATTTATCTTTACTTGAGAATCATTAGCACATAATTTGGACAGGGCAGGTGAAGCTGTTAATATTTGGCAAAATCAGATGCGAAGGACTTCGAAGCTTTCAGTGAGGGATTAGCCTTGAGAATTGGGACAGGATTTTCTACATATTTGGGGATAGGGTGAAAACTCACAGAAAGGCATTATTTGCAAACGCTCCATATATAAAAGTGAACAAGTAGCGTACAGGGAGCAGACCCAGGCACACCAAAGAGCTGACCATTTCAATGGCACCCACAAGGTGTTAGTAAAAGCCTGTGGTGTTACAGGTAAGGTGTTATCACCATTCATAGGCCAAGCCTGGCCTGTGAATTCCTCACAGCTGGTCTGTGCCACAATCTAAACTTCTCTCTATTGCCTTCTCTGCATTTTTTACTCTCTTCCATATCTATATCCAGGGCTTTTTCCCCCAGCCAGAGCTCACAGGAGCTCAGTTCCAGCACCTCATTTTCTAGAAAAGTAGAACTGTCTAAATCCACTTTGGGGAGAAGAGGTGGAATAAATGGAAATGAAAGGGTTCCTTATGAACCTAGAGTTATTTGAAATGTACTGTATATGAAAATATGCAAAGCCCCAATCAACCTCTCCTACCTAGCTCTTTCCCCCTTTGGGGAGCTCTTCCCACACATAGTTCCTGGAAAGGGCAGACAGAGCCAAAGAAGTATGCAGTATGTGGAAACATAAATACATTTGGCCTATTGCTCTAACATTAGTCCTGCAGCTGCCTCACCACCACCATCATGAAACTAGTCACCAACCACGATATTATCCACTGTGTTAGCTGCAAGCCACACAGGTAGGATCTTCAAAAATTAGGCATATAAGGCTGAAATCTTATATACTCTTACCAGGGAGTACGTTCCACTGAATTCAATAGGATTTACTTCTGAATAGACATAGATAGGATTGTGCTGTAGGTCAGCATCAATATACCTGTTTTTTGTGGTTGCTGCAAACCTTATAGGTATACCTAGGCCCACATCTCACCTGAGTATAGTGACTCCACATGTGGCATTAATGAGATCACCCAACACTTACTGCTGTGCCAATGTGATGCCCTTGGCCTGCTCCTAAAGCCTCAGAGTGGGATGTTCCATCAGAGTAGAAGTCATTACTCTTCATTCTCATCACACATGGACTAATCACAGAACCTCACAAGTTTATGCCTTAAAGCTGCCATCTAGACATACCTACTTGGAAGGAAGTTCCACTGAAATCAGTTGGGCTTTGTTCAGAATATATTCATTTAAGATCAGAATATAACAACTTTTTAAAAAAAAAAAAACTTGTTTGGAGTTGGTTATCCCATTAAGGTTTTATCTAAAATATTTAATAACTACAGTATTCCTTCTGAAGACTTTTTTTTTTAAAGGACTTCTGCTTAAAACTGGAATGTCAAAAGAGCTGAACTCTCAGTTATAAGTAACCACCAGAAATAAGGTTAAAATAGTAAGCTTTCAAAATACACAACTCAGATATATAATTGAGACACTGTGAAAAATGAATAAAACTGGTTCAGGGCCTTTAATAAATTCATAGTGCCACTGGAGGCATGCTGTCTCAGAAGTCAGCCCCAGTGGATTCAATAGGGCTTACAACCCATGTAAGTGTTTACAGGAATACTTTATTTCCAACACATATTATACACACAGTAAAATAATAAGTGTACTGTATAAACAATTATGTTTATTCACCAGGCCATCACCACACTGAAATGTAAACATATTTCAATATCATTCCCCCAAATATAATCAAATTCTGTTCATGAGTACAGTATTCAAGTATAAATCACACTGGTATTAGAAGGTGATGAGACACCATACCAGCCCAATACCGTTGGCACATCAAGCACACAATACACTGATTCCTCCTCACAATTTTGAGCATAGAACATATTTTTTTGCATCCCTCAAATACAGGTAACCCTAACGAGAATCCTAGTGCTTGGATTTAGACCAATTTAGGCCATACATTCCATGGAAATCAAAGGGATTTCATTCCTTCCTTCCCTCTGGGGAATGTTCAACTCTATTAGCCCCATACTCTGGAGGGCAGAGCTACAAATCCTCTTTTACACATTTGGTGGCTGATTTCCCACCCACTCCTCTTACTTAGTCATACTGTATAGTGATTCCTTCAAATATGCAGCCGTAACCTACAGCCTGTTTTCAGCTGCTGCTTGAATGCATCTTCTTCCAGTTACAACTGAACTTCAGTTTGGTTTCCTCCAAACACCAGAGCTTAGTTGGCTATTATTCCCCAGCTTTACGAGATCAGATTTGTTTTTCTTTAAAAATGCACTGAAGGCGACCAATCGTCTCCCAAATGGTAACAGCTGATTAGGAAGATTCCCCACCCACTCCCACCATGGCCCACTGCAGCTGTCTAGCAGCAGTGCATCTCTACCTCCGTCTAGGAAGAGGAACATAAAAGGTTATCATAACATCAGCTACCCAGTGAGAAATTTTAGGACGGCAGTATTCTCCTTCTCAACCCTGGAAGCCTGCAGTACGTTTCATATCCGTCTTATTAGCCCTGTCTATAGATACAGCACACACTACAGGCCCCATAGTATAGGGGGGAGGGGCGATATTGCACGGACTACAGCCAGTGAGCCTCCTTAGTTCACATCATCCCCTTTATAAGGATGTCCTTTTTCAGGCGTAGGTATTTTTTAAAAACCTCCCCCTCTTCCACAACCCCCTCCCTCTAAAAGGTTTGCAAGCAAACACGCGAACACACACACACGTGTGTGCAATCCAAAAAGCCAACAACATACGAAACCTCAGAACATGACTTTACAACATGCACCCACGCAGAATATTATATGCACCAAACGCTACCAAACCTCGGGTCCTACCTAAAATCTTTGTCGGTGGATGTCATCTTCTCCAAAAGGTTGGAGATGTGATAGGATATGTTAGTCATCTTGGACAGCTGGCCTTGGAAGACTATCTCTTCTGTGCAGCCTGTTTTAATATATTATATAGGTGTTCAGGAAGGAGTTGAAGTTTCTTGCTGCCCTAAAAAGGGGTTCCTTCTGCTGGAGATCTGCATGGAGAATATGGCGACAGGAGGGACACCGTGAGACGGGGGTAGTGTTTTTCCTCTCTCTCTCTTTTCCCTCCCTCTCCTACCCCCTCCCCTGGTTAGAAGTCGCTGGAAAAGCTGAGCCCCTGCACTGTTATCATAGGATATATATAGCCTATAGTCGGAGCTACGGCTGGGCCGAGGGCGCCACCTACTGGCAGATATCCGCAGCCTCTCAAGTTACAGGAAAGGGGGGAAGAGAAGGCAGCAGCTGCTGCGCGTCTTTTCACCCCATTCCAGAGGATGCTCTGCTATAGTGCTGCAGTGGGACTGCAGGTGTTTGCTAACATCCTGCATCTTCTTGCAATGAAAGAAGCACCAGCGATAAATCACCCCCTCCGTGCTGGGTGCGTGGTGGGGTCAGCTGAAATTGACATTGGGGGATGGGCTTGTCTTGAATATCAACTTCTCTCTAGAAATTAATCAACTGTTCCCCCAAATGGAAGAACAGGCACAACTACTCATTGTCTGCACAGCACTTTCTAAATTGAAGAAGAAATAATATGCAATATTGTTTTAAAAAACCCAGCTACATGCAAGCTGAGATCTCTGGAGGAATAAATATAAAATTCTTTAAGTGAAATAGTATGGAAAAGGAGAAGGGTTGCAGCTTCATGATAGGGCATCTGCTTTGGCATGCAGGAGGTCCCAAGTTCAGTCCTCAGCATCTCCAGGTAGGGCTGGGTATGTTTCCTACCTGAAACCCTGAAGAGTCGCTGCCAGGCAGTGTCAACAATACTAATCCAGATGAACTAATAGCCTGACTCGGTGTATGGCAGCTTCCTATGTTCCTATGGAAGCGGTTTATTTATAAATTACTTACAAACCAATCCCCTGCAAAATTTGGCATAGCTAAACCTACTGAAACAAACTGGCTTTTGTAGCAGAACTCTGCATAGGACCAGATTGCCAACATGGATTTCAATGGGAAAGTATTGCTGGGTCCTCTTGCCCTCCCACATAACCTTTCTTGGTAAGCCATTTTTATTTCTGTTGTACAGATGAGTAAGTGCGTGTAAGACCAATAGCCACAAACCGATTTTCTAGTGGCAACTTACACTAGCTCTGTGACTGTTTTAACTTGTATCTAGAATCTACTTACCTGGTGTCAGGTATAGTACATACCCCTGCCCAAAGAACATGCTTTCCCAGCGCTTTCAAAACTTTCTCATTGCAGGTAACAAACTGAAAATATTTAATCATTGCAAACAAATAAACCACTCTACTCTTTGAAATGAACATTAAGTAACTGCTACTTGTTTGCTGATTTGTGGGCTCAACTTTCCGCATACGATACAGCTTACAGTACACAAAACTGTTCAGTATAAGTTTAGTATTTTGTAGGAATAGATTTACATTTCTATGGGAAGCAATATATAATATGAACTTGGAAAAATTATGAAAAGACTGTTTACAGACGGTCATCTGAACACAAGTTCTCTTATTCTGAAGAGTCTTTGGTGAGGTACTTTATCAAAAGCTTTTTGAAAGTCTAAGTACACAATGTTGATAGGATCATCTCTATCTATATGCTTGTTGACACTGTCAAACAACTTTCTGAAAGTTTTGTGAGGCAGGACTTACCCTTGCAGAACCCATGCGGATTCTACTTCTGCAGCACTTGTTCTTCTATGCTTAGTAGTTACATCTTTAACGATACTGTCCACCAATTTTCTCACAACATATATTAAACTAATTGGCTGGTAATCTCAGATTCCCCTGCTTTCCAGTCTGCACGTGTGGGGCTGATAAATTTTATATATACAGTGGTACTTCGGGTTACATACGCTTCAGGTTACACACTCCACTAACCCAGAAATAGTGCTTCAGGTTAAGAACTTTGCTTCAGGATAAGAACAGAAATCAGGCTCTGGCGGCGCAGCAGCAGGAGGCCCCATTAGCTAAAGTGGTGCTTCAGGTTAAGAACAGTTTCAGGTTAAGAACGGACCTCTGGAACGAATTAAGTACTTAACCCAAGGTACCACTGTATTTTCTGGCAAAAAGATCAGCAATCTCCAGTGGATGCCATACAGACCCAGAGATTTGAGAGCTTTTCTATTGCCAAAAAGTCCTAGAATTCTTGCAGTGCTATTTGCCTCAGTTTCTCATTCTTGAATAAGTTCATTCAGGCACAGAGGTTGTATCCTCCATCTTCTACTGTGAAGACGAAAGCCATTTCAGCTTCTCTTGCATACATTCACTCCAGTATACAAATGCATAGCCCATTTTTAGCTTCTTAGCAGCAGTTATGAGGCAAGTCACAATTGCCCTTGGGAGCCAGGGAAGTGTATTTATAGGTGGGAGGCTCAAATGTTGTTTTCAGCCACTGTGCTCACTTTGAGTAAGTCACCCTTGCCCTACCTCGTAGGGAAATCGCAGGGAGTTGGGCGGAAGAGAGGAACAATGCCAGTATAATTTCCTTTGTGGGGGGAAAGGGCGGACTGAGAGCACGAGGAAACAATTATTAATTTTACAAACGTTGGAACGGGAGATGAGCGAGAACAACCTGAAGCAGCATGGGGGGGGGGCTGAGGTGGAATTTGAACTCGGGGCTCCCCAGAGACCCGCCATGAGCACAGCGCCCGCAGGTGCCAGTGGCTGAATTAACAGAGAGAACAGACTGCCAAGGGCCAGGGGCGGCGCCAAGGGAGAGCGGCCTCCGCCCGTGAGGAGCCGATGGGAAAGGAGGGCGGAACGAGCGGCAAGCGGAACCTTTGCGCGCTCAGCAGGAAGACCGTTTTTTCCCCGCCCGGGAGGCCTTCATCGTAGAACGCGCGTTTCGGCGGCGGTTTGCCACGTCTGTGAGCTGCTGAGAGCGAGAGAGCGGCTGGTGCAGCTGGAGACTCCCCTCCGCCCCGGCCGTCACCATGGTGAGGGGGCGCTCCGAGAGGGATAAAGAGGGGCCGTCGCCCACTTCCCCGCTTCCCGCGCTGAGCCCTTCGGGCCCGGCCTTCCTAGCCCCCGGCGCGGCTTGCCCAGGGGGTGGGGGTGCCCTGGGCGGGGGTGGGGAGGACGCGCTTCCCTGGTGCTGGACGTGGGGTTGCCCTTAGTAACGGGGCATCCTCGCACGCCTTTTCCCAAGGGATGCCAAGCCTGCAAAGGGTCCTCATCACCGCTACCCACCACACATGGGTTTCGGGGAAGCTTCTAATATTTGGTGAATTATTGTATTTTAATATTTTTGCTGGAAGCCGCCCAGAATAAGATTGGGGGGGCTGGCTCGGGGGAAAGAGCCGTCGCCCACTCCCGGGCTGAGCCCCATCTCCCGAGCAAGCCACATATTATCCAGCAGGGACACCCTCATGTACTTGTTACACCCCTGTTTTCCCATAGGAGGGGGGGTCAGTGAGCATGACACATACACACACACACACACACACACTGTTTTACGTTGGTGAAGGATTGGCTTTTCTTGTTTGCGTGTGTTTACTTTCGCAGTAGCTGCGCCGCTTTAAAAACATAAGGTGCCTGTTAAGAACAAAGCCTACCCAAAGTCTGGGTCAGCTCCAAAGGGTCTGGTATCTTGTCTCTAACAGGAAGCCCACAGCCAGGACATGAAGGCAGTAGTGCTTAGTGCACCCCCCCTGCTCCCACATTAACAGACGTATTTGCTGGAAGTTCCATTTAACTGCCATATTCAATAGCTGCTAAAGGATCTATTGTCCATGCTTTTGGCTGGTTCCCTTTTAAATAATCTAAGTCAGGAGACTTACCACAAGTGTGGGGCCTGATCCAGCCCTCCCCTCCAATTTTCTGCCCCCCACCCCTGGCTGCAAAAAGAAGAAAAAATAAAGTTGGTAGTGCTGGGGTGAATGGAGCCCAGTGCTATAAATATGTGGTGGATAAAGCTATTAGGGTTTACTAGTCATGGCAGTTATTTAATCTCTAGTATCGGAGACAATTTGTCTCTGAATTGGTTGCAGAGAATCTTGGTGGAAGTCCAATTGTGCTCATGTCCTCCTTGTGGGAATATTACAGCATAGGTGTCTCACGGGCCACTGTAAGAACTGAAAGCTGGATCAGCTAGGCCTTTAGACTGATCTAGCAGGGTTCATCTTATGTGTGTGTGGGTGTATATATATATATATATATATATATATATATATATATATATGTATGTATATATGTTTACAGTGCAGCAGGAAGCTTTCAGAAGTGCAAGTTTTAACTTGCTATGTCACATTCTACCTCTACTGATCTCGGTATGATGTCAATGAAGTTCCACAGGTTGTTGAGTTCAGAAAGTGATTGTACACATGGGGATGCTGCAAAGTCACCTGAGGGTTAAATCAATTCCAACTTTTTGGACACCCATTAAAACAATGCAGTCAATCCTTACATAAAAATGTGAAGCAAAAGATGATGGCATGTTTTAATCATTGAGTGAAACTCTAGGGTCAGACTCTATTATTTATTTTAAAATGTCTTGCTGTGTATTTTCCTACTAGGTGTCTGTAATTAATACAGTGGACACTTCTCATGAGGACATGATCGTAAGTATTTGCTTTTTTTAAAAAAATCTCCCCTCAAAAAAGAAAGAAATTGTAATGATTAACTTTATTTTAAAAGAATGAAGTAAATGACAGAACATTTGTCCTAAGCAACTGACTTAAAGGGACCACCTATTTCACTTGTGAGATGAGCTTGGAAGCAGTGGTGGGAATGGTAGGGGCAAAGTGAAATAGCAAGCTTGAATCCAGGGAGAGAGGCGTGAGTTGAGCATGCTGTGGCTAAGTTCCCTTTAGATTTTATGTTTAGGGAAAGTCTTGCTTAGTGACCTTTTTAATAGAACCATTATTTTGTTGTATATAGAGGAGGGTGATACAATGCATTATGGTTTTTGGAAACTGTCATAATGAGCAGAAAATGCTTTTTTTAAATAAAAAAATTATAGCAGTAGGAGCTATATGGCTGAGTGGGTAAAATGCAACGAAGGAAGGCACAACCCATCGGCATTATCTGCATTGCAATTTATTCCAGAACTGTGCTCTGTCATAATTCCCATTTGTGTCAGTGAGGACTTAGTGTTGTGTACATCTGGTGTGAAAAGCGGTTAATGGCAATCTTGCTACAAGCTTTATCCAGGGTAAATAATGGAAACTTTCTGAGTGAGTAGTAAGTAGCTTTCCAATCCCGCTCCTACTATTAATTTAGTTGACTATTTGGTGCAGGTTCTATTCTATATTATTGCAGCTTAGCCGTGTTGTATCAAAATAGCAGATAATATTGTGGCATATAGTTAACATGACCTTCCTAATAATTCTAAACTGCTTTATACTCTCCATCCTTAAATTTTAGCTATTCCCAGTAGAAGCAGAGGTGGTCAGGGCAATTTCTGCCTTCTTGAGACTCTAGCCCCGTTTTGCCAGATAGTCATCACTATCTCAGTCTGGTACGATATTGGCTGCATTTGGGTTTTCCAGGAAAATGCTGTGTGATCACACTTTTTCATCGTACTGCACTGTGATATTCAGCATTTTACACATTTGGATTTGTTGCTTTTGAGATTTTAAAACCGGTTGTATTAATTAATCAATCAATCCAGAATTTATAGATGATCATGAAAACTTCTTTATTACTTCTCAGCATGATGCTCAGATGGATTATTATGGCATGCGGTTGGCAACTTGTTCCTCAGACAGATCAGTGAAAATATTTGATGTAAGGAATGGAGGGCAAATTCTCATAGCTGACTTAAGAGGGTGAGTCAATTAAAGACAACATAATCCTATGACAAATTCCCCATTTTCAGCTTCTGCTTAGGGGTACAATTAATGGCTTTGGGGCAGAGTGGTAGAAACTTAATGTGCTTTGTTTACATGTGCAATTTTCAGTTTGCTTGATAATGTCTTCCTTCAAAGCTGTTTAACAAAACACTTCTTCGAAAGTGTATCAGTTATGATTGGCTTAAATAAGCCTCAGAATTACTTACACATATTTTGCAATTTTCAGTTACCACAGTCTGAGGGAGGGAAAACCTTTTTCTTTCAAGGGTCACATTTCTTTGGAGGTATCTATTGGGACTGCATGCCAGCACAAACTCCTTTTCTGACACCCCTTTCCTCTCCCTCGCTGTTCTACTGTGCCCAGCACACTGCTAAGAGGGAGGGACAGATCACTCCCACAGGGGGCTTTCTCCCCCTCCTTCCATCACTCTACCAATTTCAGCCTCCCTCCCCCCTATTTTTCCTCTCCTTGCCAGAACTCCTTGTCAGCTCAAATGCAAGAGGGTTCTCTCCTCTCCCTCCATTGATCTGTCTCTTTAATCTCCCCCTCAATCTGCCCCCATGAAATTAGACCAAGGACTGTACAAAATTAATCTAAGGACTACACACAACTATCAGGCTTCATGTTCCCCATTCCTAATTTTCTAGGAAGGGGAGGGAAATTTCAGCATACAATCATCAGGATAGTGGTGGGGCAGAGGAAAGAGTGAAAGAATGAACAGCACAAGAGCTGTAGTAAAAGGCATTGGGCATAATGAGTACTACCCTTGGTTGAGGAACTAGAGAGCTGAAATATTTATTTTAGAAGAATTTAGGTGAAAGGGATTTTAAAAGAGGAAGAAAATTCTGTGGAATTTGTTGTTAATTTGGGTAATTTTTCCAGCAAATCCCTTGCCCCTGTTTCCCAGACAGTGACTATTTTTGTAACTGAAATTTCCCTTTAAAAAGGTGTACTAATAGGTACATACTCTGAAATTTTAAAAATAAAAACATATGGAAAGATACTGAATTTCTGGTTACAAAATATCACTTTGATATTTTAGTGTTAATATGTATTCACAACTGGAAATATTTCCATGACACTGAATGGCTTGTAAATGCTCTTGATAATAAAGTCTTGGTGCACTAATACCCCCCCCTTCAATTCCTTCTGCTTTTTTGTAGACACGAAGGCCCTGTTTGGCAGGTTGCCTGGGCTCATCCCATGTATGGAAACATCCTGGCTTCCTGTTCCTATGACAGGAAGGTTATTATCTGGAAGGAGGAGAATGGTACCTGGGAAAAGGCACATGAATACACAGGGCACGATTCTTCAGGTACTGGTTGTTCTTCCTGCTAGCTAGCTGAGTACAGTCGTACGTTGGAAGTCAAACAGTTTAGTTCTCGAATGTTTTGGCTCCCGATCAAAACCCGGAAGTGACTGTTCCAGTTTCTGAACATTCTTTTGGAAGCTTCCTGCAGACAATTGGAAGCCGTGCTTCGGTTTTCAAATGTTTCGGAAGTCAAATGGACTTCCGGAACGGATTCCGTTTGACTTCCAAGGTACGACTGTACTTTGTTGCTTCAGTTATAATTTTCATGCATTGATTAGAGACTTCATGCAGTCATGCTGGTCCCAGATCTTTGTCTGGTCTTCCTTAATTAAGCTTCTGTTGCATGTCCGTTGTCCTTTTCTGTGTAATGCTCTGTTAAAGACCGAACTTCACAGACAGTGAAAGTAAAAGAATTTATTTAGGAAACAAAATCATACCGACTGGAATGGTAATGGCATTTTATTGCATTTTGTTATCATTCTGATTGTGAGCCAGTTTGAAAGGCTCTTAGTCCTGGAATGCAGCCTAAAAAAATCATCTGTGGTGTTTTTCTGTTATTACAATGCAACTGTCTGCTATCAACCCCATTTCCAGATGTTACATTATACTAATTTTGGTAAAGCATTACTAGTATCAATAAACTATGTACTGCCTTAAGTGCAGTCACAGAGAAATCTACCTTGGTACCATCTAAAATTCCTAAAACTTAATTGCTATTTAAAAACAAAAGCTTTAAGCATAATGTGACAGACTTTTAATCCACTTAACAAGCCTAGGCTTCTGCTCTGATTGCCTCAGTCATTGCTGACAGATCCATTCAGGTCAAGGTACACATGAATTCCCCTCAACTTTTAAGTAGCCTTTATAAATAATTCAACCATTTTTTTGTGTTTTCTGGCAGTGAATTCCGTATGTTGGGCACCACAAGACTTTGGATTGATCCTGGCTTGCGGCAGCTCTGATGGGGCCATCTCTCTGCTAAGCTGCAGTGGTGATGGAACATGGGACGTGAAAAAAATCAGCAATGCACATACAGTGAGTAATTTTAATGGGATTCTTTTATTGTGTATTTCAGATATGGATGTTTATTTTAATGTCTGTGCAACAATTTTATTCTTTGTAAACTGCATAGAAACCTGTTTTAACATTAAGTTGCATGTAAATCAATATATAATAATCACATTTTTGTTGCAGAAAGTTTTGCTACTCTGTAGTACTGAACTGAAGATAAAACGAAAAGCCACTTTGATGGAATGTCAGATGTCCAAAAACATAGCTAATATGTTTGCATATGGGAAGGCCCATACCCCAGTGGTTAGAGTGCATATGTGGAAGAAGACAGTCCAAAGTTCAGTTGCTGATGTTTCCATTTAAGAAACTCCTGGTAACAGGACTGGAAAATATGTCTGCCTTAAAATAAAATAAAAAGCAGAGAGCTGGTGCTAGTACAATAGGCAGTAGCTGTCTAGATCGTCTGGCAGTGAAAGGCAGTTTCATAAGTCCAAACAAATAATATGACATTGACTCAGGACCTTCATTTCTTGACATAATTGTACTGCTCTGTTTAACGTGAATGTATTCAGAATAGCATGATAAAGGGTATGCTTAGTATGCTACTTCAGTAAGTATCCTGTCATTATGTTAGTTGTGTTAAGAAATATTTGGATGCTTGCTTTGGCTACAAATAGAAAGAAACTGCATAAATTTGTGATCTTGCATAGATTGGCTGCAATGCTGTTAGCTGGGCCCCTGCAGTTGTACCAGGAAGCCTTATAGAACCGCCATCAAGCCAAAAACCAAACTACATTAAGCGTTTTGCATCAGGCGGCTGTGATAACCTTATCAAGATTTGGAAGTAAGTTGTCCTGTCAAATTTACCTAAAGTCTTCCAATATGACGGACCTTTCTTTGTATTTCCTCTTTTCAACCTCCCCCCACCCACACTCCTTCCAAGGTATTAAAATTGCTTAAAAGGCTTTATTTCTGACTAACCTCGCTCACTTTCATTCCAATGTGTGCATCTGTGCATGCACATCCACGTCTTAGAGCCCAAATGGCTTTATCTGGAGTTTCAAACAGCAGCTGTCTTCTGAAGAGACTTAAAAATTACCTCCATATTCACAGGCAGCTTCAAATATGGCATGGGAAGCTGCTGTTTAAAACAGAAAGTCCTACAAAGCCCTTATGTTATCATTGAAGTGGGTTGTCGGAACAAGGCTTTATGAAATTTATGTATCTTGGGTATAGGATCAGCCCGTTATTTGTAGTGTTGTAGTGTTGCTTTGACAGAATGGCTGTCCCAACTTTAGGTTTTTGCTCTTGTTTTGTGGAAGGTTAGCATTTTTTATTGTTATTACTGTTATTATTTAAATTTATATAGTCATCCGTAGATCTCAGGGCATTTCACAACATAAAATTACTATATAAAGAGCACAAAATACGTAATTAAATACAAACAAACCAAGAACCCCCCCCCCCCCAAATCCCATGATACATTTAAAAGGACACGGGATGTCAATCAGCCAAAGGCCTGCTTGAAGAAAAACGTTTTCACCTGGTGCCTAAAGGTGTATAATGAATGCGCAAACCTGGGGAGAGCATTCCACGAACAGGGAGCCCCTGTAGAAAGGGCTTGTTCTCACATTGCCACCCTCCAGACCTCTCATGGAAGGAAGCACATGAAAAAGGGCCTCAGAGGATGATCTCAGGGTCTGAGCAGGTTCATATGGAGAGAGGCAGTCCTTGAGTTACTCTGGTCCCGAGCCACTTAAGGCATTATAGGTTAAAACCAACACTTTAAATTGGGCCCAGATAACTGGCAGCCAGTATTACAACACTATAATAAGCTTCTGCATGGGAAATACGATGAGAAGATGTTTTGCTTTGCTCTTTCTAAATTTGCACCTTTCTCCCTCGAATCCTGCCAGAGAAGAAGATGGCCAGTGGAAAGAAGAACAAAAGCTTGAAGCTCACAGTGACTGGGTCAGAGATGTAGCCTGGGCCCCCTCCATAGGCTTGCCAACAAGTACTATTGCCAGCTGCTCACAGGTAGAGATTGAATGGAGTAAATTATATACAGTTACTTTTCACATAACATTTAGCTACTACAGTGGTGCCTCGCAAGACGAAAAGAATCCGTTCCGCGAGTCTCTTCGTCTTGCAGTTTTTTCGTCTTGCGAAGCAAGCCCATTAGCGGATTAGCGCTATTAGCGGCTTAGCAGATCAGCTGTTAAGCGGCTTAGCGGATCAGCTGATAGGCGGCTTAGCGGCTTGGGAAAAAGGGGGGGGAGGAAAAACCCCCGCAGGAACTCGCAAGACATTTTCGTCTTGCGAAGCAAGCCCATAGGAAATTCGTTTTGCGAAGCACCTCCAAAACAGAAAACCCTTTCGTCTAGCGGGTTTTCCGTCTTGCGAGGCATTCGTCTTGCAGGACACCACTGTATAGGCAAAGAAAGCTCCTGAGACCGCCACCTTCTGCTTAGAAGCTGTGGTTGGATCCAGAGATTCCATGAGTGAAATTCAGCTAATAGAAAGTTATTTGGAAGATAGGGTTGGGGAAGAGAGAGGGGTGGTTTTCACCAATTCTTCCCTTCCCCTGTATCTCCCCAAAATCAGAGTACAGTGGTACCTCGGGTTACAGACTCCGCTAACCCAGAAATAGTACCTCAGGTTAAGAACTTTACCTCAGGATGAAAACAGAAATCGCGTGGCAGCGGCGCGGCAGCAGCAGGAGGCCCCATTAGCTAAAGTGGTACCTCAGGTTAAGAACAGTTTCAGCTTAAGAGCAGACCTCAAAAACGAATTAAGTTCTTAACCCGAAGTACCACTGTAGTGTGGAAAGTGGTGCAGAGGATTTCAGGAAGAAGAGGAGATCAGCAAAAATCACTTCACCAATCCTTCCTCCTCCAGGAGTCTCCACTAGATCTCAGGCCCTACACCAAGTGGAAAGAGTCTGGATCTGACTGACTTTTTAAAAAAATCATATATTTTAGTTTCACTTTATTTCATCTAGCAAAAGATGTATCACTGATCTATAAAATTCATAATCTAAAAGTGCATTTGCTGATTTATCAGTACAGTGGTACCTCGGGTTACATACGCTTCAGGTTACAGACTCCACTAACCTAGAAATAGTACCTCGGATTAAGAACGTTGCTTCAGGATGAGAACAGAAATTGTGCTTCGGCGGCGCAGCAGCAGCAGGAGGCCCCATTAGCTAAAGTGGTGCTTCAGGTTAAAAACAGTTTCAGGTTAAGAACGGACCTCCGGAACAAATTAAGTACTTAACCCGAGGTACCACTGTACACTACTGACAAGGCATATACATCCAACAGGCTAGTTTGGGTAGCTCCGCAATAGGTAACTGATTCAAGCTTGCAGGAATTCATTGTGGCGCAGTCCTTTCTGGGCTGTACCACATAGTCTTCAGATTTGGGGATGCATATTTGATGTGCCATGTAAATCTATCTATCTATCTATCTATCTATCTATCTATCTATCTATCTATCTATCTATCTATCTATCGTATCTATCTCCCTGCATACGGAAAGCTGGCATGTTAACAGTGCTACTTATTTATTTAATACAGTCATACCTCGAGTTACAGATGCTTCAGGTTGCGTTTTTTCAGGTTATGGACGTGCCGAAACCCAGAAGTACCAGAATGGGTTACTTCTGGGTTTCGGCAGTTGCGCATGTGCAGAAGCGCCAAATAGCAACCCGCGTGTGCACAGACGCGGCACTGTAGGTTGCGAACGTGCCTCCCGCACGGATCACATTTGCAACCCAAGCATCCACTGTGATAGTAAAAGTAAGCCTGCCATGTTCACTTGTACACACTTAAACTTTGAAGCAATATATATTTTTTAAAAAAATATTTTTATTAAAGTTTCAACAAATTTTTATCATAACACAAAACAACACAATATCAGACAAAACACAATATGAAACATACAAAAACAGAAAAAATTATATAAGTTCAAATCTTAATTTCTTGTAGCTTACTTTCCCGACTTCCTCACACCTCCCCTTTCCGTATTCCAGTTTCTAATTTGTTTTCAGCAAATCCTTCCACTATTTTGATTAATTTTAATATTGCTTATTTTCTTTTAAATTAACCATTCCGCTACTGACCACTTATCTTCTAATCCCCCATCATTTTAACATTGATTAATTTTGCTATATTTCTTTACTTATTGCTCATAAAACATCTTTACATATTCCTTTCAACTATGTCACTAATGCCGCACTATCTTTATATCCTGCATCACTTTAACATTCAAATAGTTTGCAGTGTTTTTGCAGATAGTCTTTAAATTTCTTCCAATCTTCTTCCGTTTGTTCTTCTCCCGTATCTCGGATTCTGCCAGTCATTTCTGCCAATTCCATGTAGTCAATCAATTGCATCTGCCATTCTTCCAGGGTGGGCAAATCTTGTGTCTTCCAGTACTTTGCGATGAGTATTCTTGCTGCTGTTGTTGCATACATAAAAAGAGTTCTGTCCTTCTTTAGCACCATCTGGCCGACAATGCCCAAAAGAAAGGCCTCTGGTTTCTTAAGAAAGGTATACTTAAATACCTTTTTCAGTTCATTATAGATCATTTCCCAGAAAGCCTTAACCTTTGGGCACGTCCACCACAGGTGAAAGAATGTTCCCTCAGTTTCCTTACATTTCCAACATTTATTGTCAGGCAAATGGTATATTTTTGCAAGCTTGACTGGTGTCATGTACCACCTATAAATCATTTTCATAATATTTTCTTTCAAGGCATTACATGCCGTGAATTTCACACCAGTGGTCCATAACCGTTCCCAGTCAGCAAACATAATGTTATAACCGATGTCTTGTGCCCACTTAATCATAGCTGATTTGACCGTTTCATCCTGAGTATTCCACTTTAACAGCAAGTTGTACATTCTTGAAAGTGCCTTGGTCTTAGGTTCTAACAATTCCGTTTCTAATTTCAATTTTTCCACCTGGAAACCTATTTTTTTTATCCATATTAAAAACCTCTCTAATTTGGTGATAGTGTAGCCAATCTCGCACTTTATCTTTTAATTTCTCAAAACTCTGCAATCTCCATGTGTCTCCATTTTGTTCTAATACCTCCCAGTATTTCGGCCATTTGGCCTCCATATTGAGTCTTTTCAGAGCCTTAGCTTCCATAGGTGACAACCACCTTGGGGTCTTATTTTCCAACAAATCTTTGTATCTTGTCCAGACATTAAAAACTGCTTTCCTGACAATATGGTTCTTGAATGCTTTATGAGCTCTAACCTTGTCATACCACAAATATGCATGCCACCCGAACGCATTGTTAAACCCTTCCAAATCTAGAATGTCAGTGTTTTCAAGAAGTAGCCAGTCTTTCATCCAGCAGAATGCTGCTGATTCATAATATAGCTTCATGTCCGGCAGGGCAAACCCCCCTCTTTCCTTAGCATCAGTCAATATTTTAAATTTTATTCTGGGCTTTTTGCCCTGCCAGACAAACTTAGAAATGTCTCTCTGCCACCTCTTGAAACAGTCCATCCTGTCCACAATCTGCAAGGTTTGAAACAAAAACAACATTTTTGGCAATACATTCATCTTTATAGCAGCAATTCGACCCAACAAGGAGAGCTTCAATTTTGACCAGATTTCTAAATCTTTTTTAATCTCTGACCAGCATTTTTCATAATTATCTTTAAATAGATTCAGATTTTTGGCTGTCATGTTTATCCCTAGGTATTTCACTTTCTTCACCACATTTAAATCTGTCTCTTTCTGAAACCTTTCTATTTCCATTAACGTCATATTTTTCTCCAATACTTTAGTGTTCTGCTTATTTAGTTTAAATCCTGCCACATGACCAAATTCCTGAATCAGTTCTAAAACTCTTTTCGTACTAGATTCTGGCTCCTGTAACGTCAAAACCAGGTCATCTGTAAAGGCTTTAAGTTTATATTGTTTAGCTCCGACCTGAATTCCTTTGATCAACTGGTCCTTCCTAATCATATTCAAGAGCACTTCCAGGACCGAGATAAATAGCAATGGAGAGATAGGGCAACCCTGTCGTGTTCCTTTTTCAATTTTAATCTCTTCTGACACCACATTATTAACTATCAATTTTGCCTTTTGTTCTGAATAGATTGCTTCTAAACTATTTTCAAACCCTCGTCCCACACCCATTCCCTTAAGATTTTTCTTCATAAAACTCCAAGAAATATTATCAAAGGCCTTCTCCGCATCAATAAAAATTAACACTGCTTTTGTATTAGTGTTTGTTTGCAATAGCTCCAATATGTCAATAATGTTCCTTGTGTTATCAGACAAATGTCTACCTGGGAGAAAGCCTGCCTGATCTTTATGTATTACTTCATTTAACACTCTTTTCAATCTGTTGGCTAAAATATCTGCAAAAAAAATTATAATCCACATTTAAAAGGGATATGGGACGGTAGTTCTTAAGTTGTGCCTTTTCAGCTTCGGATTTTGGTATGAGTGTGATGAAAGCTTCTTTCCACGACTCCGGTGCCTTCTTCCCCTCCATAATCTCGTTGCACACCTCCTTCAATGGTTGAATTAAATAGTCTTTCAAAGTCTTATAATACTTGGAGGTTAACTCGTCCGGCCCTGGAGACTTGCCCAATTGCATGTTCTGGATGGCACCTTCAGTCTCCTGTTCTGTTATCTTATAGTTCAATATTGTCTTGTTTTCTTGAGATAGTTTTTGTAATCCATTAGTTCTTAAAAATTGGTCTATATCGGTCTCTTTCTGCGGCCCCTGTGTATAAAGTTGTTTGAAGTATCTCTGGAAGCACTTTCTAATCTCCACCGGATTCTGGATATTTCTCCCTTCAATCTCGAGGTTAGTAACCGTGTTCAGCTTCTGTCTTTTTTTCAACTGCCATGCCAGCAGTTTTCCACAAAAGTTTGAAGCAATATAATCCATGTAAAACCTATCCAGGGATGGGGAACTTTGCCCTCCAGATGTTGTTTGACACCAACTCCCACCAACCCCTGCCAGTAGGGCCAACGGTCAGGAATGATGGGAATTGTACCCTCTATATATTATTATACCACAAGTTTCTCACCTCTGACCTGTGTCAATATGCTAATGTCTGTAAACTTGCTTGTTGGAAATGTATACAGTATTTTTAGGGGCCAACAATTACGGGCTTCTAAATGGTGCAGCCACATGCCCTTGGGATGCTGCCTAAGTGGTTCTGAAAATAAGATGCCCTTGATAAGGAGGCCTTGCTGTATTTAGTGCTGAATGTGAGCTTGCCCTTGTCCTTACAACTTTGCTTGTTGTTTTTCTAGGATGGCAGAGTTTTTATCTGGATGTGTGATGATCCCTCTGGAAATTCATGGTCACCAAAATTGCTACACAAGTTCAATGACGTAGTCTGGCATGTTAGCTGGTCCATTACTGCAAATATTCTTGCAGTGTCTGGAGGAGATAATAAAGTGAGTGTAAAGCATTTTATTCTTATACTTTCAGTCACATGGCCATATGCAGGCATCAGTCTAACTAGTTTTTATGCTCATGAGATCCAATTTTTTCAGTTCTGATCCTTATTTGTAGTCAGAGAATAAACCAGCTTCCCAATTTGGATATATAGGGAAACTAAATTAACAAAAGGCTGCAAGTCTTGCACCTCAATGTGAGAAACAGAGGAAGAGAGTGCACAAACCCAAGGTTTCCTCTTGATTTACTAAGATAAGGCTTATTATACCAAGATCATCATGTCTAAACCAGGCCTATATCTTCCTAGGTTCTAGCAGGGGGGGGGGGGGAGGAATCTACTTTTTCTAGAAGTTTAATAACTTTTTTAAAAGTTAAAAACAGACATCAGTTAACCATATTTTCACTAAGTTGTATTGACTTTAGCAATGTTGGAAGAAGTTAAATTTAAACATTAGCTTGCCTTGTGTGAATTTAATTGAATCTGTTTGGAGTGGGAATACTGTGCTGCCTCAAATATGGAATGACTGGCAACTATTGGCAAGGGGAAATTCTCAGAATAAACTCATGTTGCCAAGTGCAGTGGATTCTAAAACCTGGGCAAGAACTAAACACTCTTCTTCTGATCTTTTACAGGTAACTTTATGGAAAGAATCTGTAGATGGACAGTGGGCATGCATCAGCGATGTTAATAAGGGCCAGGGAGCAGTATCTGCTATTACAGAAGGGCAACAGAATGAACAGTGACAAATGGGTTAACATCAATCCCAAATTATCAATGCAAGGAAATAGACATGATTTTTACTACTTTTCTTATTAAACCAAATTTATTTGATCTGGCACAAGCAAAGCTATCGTTTCAGGAAAGCTATACATACCATAGCATTTTGCCTTAATTGACACTTGGTAAAATTCAAGGCAAACTGTACATCAAAAGGTATTGCTCAGTTGCAGTGAGATTTTTTTCTTTTAAGCATCACTTCATTTTCTTCATTAATTTGCTGGGAAACTCTTGATAAGCCTTCCATTAACTCCTCTCCATTAGGAGGAGAGGAAAAGTTTCTATGGATCAATATCTCTCTTTCAGAATGACTTGTTATATTTTCTACAGTCTTCTTATCATTTAAAGCCTGGTAATGTTTTCTCTTTCAACAAAAAGAAAGAAACTCTGCATCAGATACCTAATACAGAATTTGAACTTAAGCAAGAGAGATGGAGACTGCCTTTTAAACATGGAGAAGGATTACCAGAAATTCAAAGTTGCTTTTGTTCTACAGTTTGCCCTTCTATTAGTTGCAAGTACTTGTGAAATTGACCTCCAAAATATTATCAAGCTAATAAACTCTAAGCCACTTTGTGAACCTCTTTTTGTTTAAAAGAAAAAATAAAGTCTGATCAAAACAATCTCAACTGTTTGGAAAGAAGGCTACTTTTTACAGAGGTTATTTTATATATTTTCTCCCCCTGTAAATATGTATCATCAAGTTATTGGTCCAAAGCTTGCTTTTCATTTTGTCCAAAGGTTACTTCATAAACAAGTAGAGTGAAAACAGCAAGAGCTAAAGAAGAGCAAAATCTGCTTGTGTGACAGGGAAGGAAATGGGGCAGCAGTAAAATCTGACCAAGTCAAAAGTATTAAGAGCCAGATATGAGGACAACAATCATTTCTTAAGTCTATTGTCTTTCAAGCAGGCTAGTTCTTTTCAGTCTCCTATTCTGCTTCGGTCAGATATCATGTGCAGTAATGTGTCTGGAGTTTTAGAAGGGTATCAACAATCTGGAATGTGTACAGAGAAGGAAGCCAAATGAAGGTGAGGAGTCTGGAGAGCAACTCCTCCAACTCCTTCAACTTTTCACCATAGAAGAGATTATTCAGATGTGATATGATGACAATCTATCATAAAGATGTTGGAGCCATTTTTTTCTGATGCTCCAGAGGGTAGGACCTGAAGCAACAAATTTAAACACGGGGTGAGTTTCTGCCTGTCAGTTGTAGGGGCGAATTTCCTGTGTCAGCACAGGGTTGAACTACCGTACTTTCCTGTGTATAAGACTATGTTTTCCCCCCTTTAAAAATCATTCTAAAAAGTGGGGGTCATCTTATACATGAGTAGTGCATAGGGTGGACGTTTGCTTGGTTGCTGCCGCGGCTGTCAGCAACTATTGTGTGTGTTATTGGTTGGTGCATCAATGGGTGGTGTTGATTGGCCAACGCTCCAGCAGTTGGGTGGGTGATTGACAGCTTCTACTGGTGATGGGACAGACAGGAGGTGGATTTTGAGATGTGTGCGGGTGAGCGATTTTTAGCAATCCCCCCCCAAAAAAGCTCAACAACTGTGTGCCATCTCCCCCCATTTTCTTAAATTTGAGTCTCCCAAAATAGGGGGCGTCTTATACATGGGGGTGTCTTATAGATGGAAAAGTACGGTAGTATGAAGGCTCTACCTGGTGCAAAAAGCTATGGATAGATTGCTGATGGGGACAGGCAATATCACCAGCACATAACTGAGGCACTTAAAAGCTTGCACTGGCTGCATACCAGGCCAGGTTCAGGGCTCTTGTGTTAATTTACAAGGCCTTTGACAACTTGGGTGCAGGATACCTCAAGGACTGTCTGATTCATTATAGCCCTGTCTGATCACTGAGGACTTCAGGGGAGTCGCTGTTAGTGGTCCCCCATGGCAAGGATGCATGGCTTATATCAGGGGTCAGCAAATTTTTCGGTAGGGGGCCAGTCCACTGTCCCTCAGACCTTGTGGGGGGCCGGACTATATTTTGAAGAAGGGAAAAAAAGAACGAATTCCTATGCCCCACAAATAACCCAGAGATGCATTTTAAATAAAAACACACATTTTATTCATTTTACTCATGTAAAAACACGCTGATTCCTGGACCGTCCATGGGCTGGATTAGAAGGCAATTGGGCCGGATCTGGCCGCCGGGCCTTAGTCTGCCTACCCATGGCTTATATCAGGCTTCCTCAACCTCGGCCCTCCAGATGTTTTGAGACTACAAACCACCCTGGCAGACTGGCCTGTCTAAATTCAGATGACCTTCATTGGCTGGTGGAAGATCACCAAAGAGCTGGCTCAGTGGGGGCCTCCGAAAAGGGAATGCCAAAGCCGCTGCTAAATTTGCTGTAAGCATTATTTGTACGTATCTCAGATTTGAGTAGTTTTCTCCCTTTATAGATGTTAGCTTAAACACTTAACAACTGTAACATTCTGTTTCACTGGGGGAATAAATATAAGGCCAGTATTTCCGAGAACACTTATAGCTCAAGCTATTATGTCAGTGCCGTAGTAAAGAGAGATGCTTTCAGCTGATAAATGTTGTCCTCTTGCCCCTGAAACCCAGCCCAAAGCGAATGCTTTGTTTTCATAGCAAAACCTTCACAAAAGGTCAGGTTTACTTGTTACCTTTCTGTCTACAGTTTCCATCACTAGCTCAGAATCTCATCACCCAAGCCATATGGCTCTGGTTTTTTTTAAAGGTGTGAAAAATGGAATGCTGGCAAAAGTACAAACTTCCCTCCCTAAAGAGGGAGGCATATTTGCCAGTGTTGTGGTTGTACCCTCAGGTTAAATTTTAAAAACCCACCTATGGTGCTGTGGAACATATTAGGCACTTTGCTAGGTAATATACTGGGTACATTAAGGGTCTTTACTAGAGCATTCTGCTGCATGAAAAATGATTTATTGCCTTCTGTTGATAGCATGATTTGCAATCCTACTTATCCTTCAGTTCAAAAGAATTCACTGCCAACAATTAAGCATAGGATCACAGCCAAACTATAAGAAGTAACTGGGAAAAGCCAAAAACTGCTTTTTGAGTAGTTTGGATCAATTTAACCATATTGAAACTATCACACAAACAGGAAAACAAAAGAGGAATATGTAGAATTTTAAGTTTCCCACAGAACCAAAAAACATGTTCTCTAGCTAAAAAAAATATATATTTTTGTCATATAGCTAAATAGATATTCCTCCCTTCAAAGCAGTTCACAAAAGCACTGCAACTAAAAAATGGCAACAAAATAAAACCAACATCATTTGCAAGGAGGGGGGAAATCTTAAAACTAAAAGCTAGGTGATCTTTTTGAAAGTCGTAACAGCATGTCAAAGGCTTAAAAGCGTAAGGCCCAAATGAACTTCTCTAGGGTGAGAATTGGTTGTGGCAACAGAAAAGTCACGGCTTCTCCAAAATAACCCTGGGAACTGTAGTTTGTTAAGGCCTTTGTTAACAAACTACAGTTCCCACGATTCTTTGAGGCAAGTTGTGCCTTAAAGTGGTATAAAGTGTACTGTACTTTAGATGCATGGTGTGGATGTGACGCCAGTCTCATGGCGCATGCAGCTGTAGCTCTGAATGAGATTAGATGCAGAGCAAGGCCCTAATGGACAGGCAGGATTCTATGGGAAGAGGTGGTGCTTTCAAATATCCTGGCCTCATACCATTTAAGATTTGGGAGGTAAGAACCAGCAGGTAGAGAGGGTACACTACACTCCTACACACCATGATGATTCTGATTGCTGCTAGATCAACAGTCCCTTCCCATACCACCCACCACTCTAGTGAAGTAGCCTCCAACTTTTTCAGACTTGAGATCCACCTTCAACCCAAACTTTGCATTTGGGAACCCAATTCTTAATCAGACCATATATTTGTATAGTTTTAGTGCAGCTGACAGATGGTGCAGATGGTGACAGCAGTCACGAAATTAAAAGACGCCTGCTCCTTGGGAGAAAGGCAATGGTAAACCTAGACAGCATCTTAAAAAGCAGAGACATCACCTTGCCAACAAAGGTCCGTATAGTTAAGGCCATGGTTTTCCCAGTAGTGATGTATGGAAGTGAGAGCTGGACCATAAAGAAGGCTGATCGCTGAAGAATTTATGCTTTTGGGTTATGGTGCTGGAGGAGACTCTTGAGAGTCCCATGGACTGAAGAAGATCAAACCTATCCATTCTTAAGGAAATCAGCCCTGAGTGCTCACTGGAAGGACAGATCCTGAAGCTGAGGCTCCAATACTTGGGCCACCTCATGAGAAGAGAAGACTCCCTGGAAAAGACCCTGATGTTGGGAAAGATTGAGGGCACAAGGAGAAGGGGACAACAGAGGACGAGATGGTTGGACAGTGTTCTCAAAGCTACAAACATGAGTTTGACCAAACTGCGGGAGGCAGTGGAAGACAGAAGTGCCTGGCATGCTCTGGTCCATGGGGTCACGAAGAGTCGGACACGACTAAACAACTAAACAACAACAACAAGTGCAGCTGACTGTTGTGAACAACCTTGGATCACATTGTGAAGTGGGTCCTTGTCCACCTGTTGAAGAGCAATGCACAAAAGGAGCAGCAGGAGGGGAGGCAGGGAGAAATGAGAAGGAACCAGACTAAGGCTTGCTCTGGCTCAACAGATAATGATCTCAGAGGATCTCTAGCATATTTCCCCAAAACTGGATTTTCAGAAGCCATCAACCAGTGCTGCAAGTTCAGGAAGAAGGGCATTGCGAACAAAGAGTGAGGAATTAATTTGCATCATGTTTGTGTGTGGAACTTTCCATTTATGAGGATATCTGTGGGGTAACAAGTCTCATATAACTAACCTGCTAAAATCTAATTAATGCATTTAAAGGTTAATACCAGAGTAAGATGTCATGCCAGGCTTAGCTATATCACTTCCCTTACCTTGGGAGGAAATAGGTAATCAAGCCTATTGTTTCTCCCCAGTCTACCTGAGAAGCTCAGCATGTGAAGAGGTTTGAGCAGGTTGCTGCAGCTCAACTGCATGGCTCTTACCAGCCATTCTGGTGTTCCTATATCAATCATTTAGGAACTTTTACCACTTTGCAACCAAGCAAGTTTTATTGCCTGTGCAATTTTTCTGAATCTGATCTTTGGATAGTTTGTAAGTAAACCATTTTTTGCCAAATGTGTGGTCTTTTACATATGCTGGGGTAAGAGTGAGACTTCTTTTTAAGGGGACATTTTGGAACTCAGAGGGGCATATTTTAAAGGTCTAACTGCCTATATTTCCACGTTTTGTTTTGTGGCTTTAAAATCTGCACTGGAGTTCTCTCACCAAAGAATAGTACTTGTCTCAAACTTGGATCTTGCCATCCAGGAATTCATTCTCTCTCTCTCTCTCTCTCTCTCTCTCTCTCTCTCACACACACACACACACACACACACACACACACACACACACTGCTTTTTTCCTTTAAAATTGTTTAGGGGTACAGTGGTACCTCGGGTTACAGATGCTTCAGGTTACAGACTCCGCTAACCCAGAAATAGTACCTCGGGTTAAGAACTTTGCTTCAGGATGAGAACAGAAATCGTGTGGCGGCAGCAGGAAGCCCCATTAGCTAAAGTGGTGCTTCCGGTTAAGAACAGTTTCAGGTTAAGAACGGACCTCTGGAACGAATTAAGTTCTTAACCTGAGGTACCACGGTACTCTCATTTTGACTCAAGAAAATCACTATAGTGATTTTATAGTTCAAATTGAGATTCACAAAATGTTTAGGGGTCTGCATCCCCCCAGGAAAAAAACACTGTGTGTTTGTGTACGTGTGTGCGTGCGTGCGTGTGCATGTGTATTTGTGCTAGCTGTATCTTATTATTTTACCCTTGCAATATAAAAATTCTTAGACAAATCAAACAGATTTTTCCCAAAAAAGCACATTAGTTTCTTTAAGCTAATGCATCATACGTATCTCCTTACGTTTACTGTTTAACTTAATTGAAATGTGTTTCCAAGGAATGCCTAATACTACTTGGACTGAAAGGTATTACGTATGTACGCAAAGCAAACATCACTGATGACTATTTAAAGGCTTTCAACACTGCTCTCCATGAATTCATACGAGCAGGAAGTATTGGGTAAGACATTTTTCTACCTCTTGCTTAGCATTGTTTTACATTCTTAAAAACATTATATACCGCGTTCATTAATGTATGGGGATCCTAGCTCTACGTGCCAAATGTTATTAAATGATGGCCTAATTAAAACTTTAGCAGTTCATGTGATTCGCCTATTGAGTTTAAAACAAATAGTTTATTTTAGAATGCACCAGTTTTCTTTGTGTTGCAGGTCGATACAGCTTGAATCACAGGCATCTTTTAAAGACAACCATGTTTAGCAGAAACATGGTGGTAGGAATGCTTCTTATCTGCTCTCTCTGGACGGAGACCACCACAGCCGGTTCCAGTTTTTTAAGTCCCGAACAACCAAAAACTCAGGTAAATGCTGAACACATCGCTACGGCCCCACACTGATACTTTATCAAAAGGTGTTTCATCCTGGACAGTTAATCATTTGCCTATTGGGTTTGCATGTGATTTGTTTTTAGCAGCGAAAAGTCTCCCCAAAACCAACAACAAAGTTCCATCGCCGAGATGCAGAAACATTTTTGGATGTTCATGGAAGTGAGACTGAGAGAGACAGCAATGAAAAAGAAATAAAGGTAAATACTCCATACCCTCCAATAAAAATAGGGACGTCCTATTCATAATGGTAATTTTACTATTTATCCTCCACACATCTTACTAGGTTGCCCCAGCCACTCTGAGCAGCTTCCAACATATATAAAAACATAATAAAACATTAAACATAAAAAACCTTCCCTGTACAGGATTGCCATCAGACAGCTTGGGGGTCAGATAATTCCATACCCTCCAACATTTCTCCCATGAAAATAGGGACATCCTAAGGAAAGGTGGGGTCAAATCAGATACTGGGATGGTCCCTGGAAAATGGGACATGGAGGGTCTGCTACTCCCCACCCCTGCTGCCCCAAATCAACTTGTACCACGCAAATTAAGAGTAAAATATTTCCCCTCCTCCCAAAACATTTTACTGATGTACATCGTATCTTAACAAAAGGGGGGAAACCCCCATAATTTAAGACATAGCATTTTCATGTACAAATAGCCAGTGCCCAAAATCATACTCCAGCCAGAGATCAGTGCATATACAGATAACCCCATGCACAGGGATATGATTACAGTATGGGTAATCCAAAGGGCCCGAACCTTGAATCTTCTATGTTGGGTCTTGGATCTCTTGCCTCTTTCTACTCACTTTTAAAACTTGTATTTTTCATTTGCTTACAAGGCACCTAGGGGTTGTAACTGAAGTCTTTTTAGTATTTAGTATCTAGCCACTGAACAGGATTCTTATTTGCAACAAGAATGAGATAATGAAGGACAGGACCCAGAAACTACTCTCTGTGTATGAAAACGGGACATTCTTTACCACCTAATTTGGTCTTTAGGTTTTTCAATAACCTTGAGAGAAGAAGGCACAAACAGAAGAATTGGATAAGCTTTGCTGATAACTAGCTGCTTTGCATTCTTGCTGCGTCTGAAACAAAATAATGTCCTTGTGGCATGGACAAACTATTTCTGTGGCTCTCTGTATATACTGACGAAATAGAGCAGGGTCTGGTCTGTCTATACAGTCTTGTCATACAATGTCCAGGATAGTGTCAAATGCCTGTTCCCAGAACATTGTGACAGTATCGCAGGGCCACCACAGGTAAAATAGGGATTTCCAGTCTCTCTTGCACCAGAAACACAACAAAGTCATGCAGGAGTAAGGCGCTATGTCTGCAGAAATGACTTGTGCACTGCAGATGAGGTTGTTTCAGACTGGTTTCTGAAATGGAAGCTCCTATGTGGCAACTTCCCACACAGTTCTTAACCCTTCCATATTGACCACAAAGCTCCAAATGTAACAAATTACAAAGAATGGAAACTAGGCCCTTTCTTCTGGAAGTAGGTCCAGTCCTCCCATTAGGCAAAGTGAGGCAACTGCCACAGGCAGCAGGTGCTGGCAGGGCACAACAGCACTCCCATGGCTGTTCTTCATAACCCCTGAACCCTTTCTGTTGAAAGACAGAGGTTCAGTAGAGGATGTTATCCCTTCATTAGTGTTGAAATAAGATTCAGTTGTCAGTCCAGTCATCTTTTCATCTTGTCCCCTGCCTCAGGCAGCAAAATGTTTTGGGCCAGTCCTTCGTGGAAATCATTTGTACACACAGATTCTGAAAAATGGTTAATGACCAAGCTACCTGGTGAGCACTTTGTAATTTGGATATGAATGCTCTTGCCTGGTTTTTCGGAGGCCAACTAGTTCTTTGGCTATTTTAGGTTTTAATAGCGGATATAGAAAACAAGTATTTAGTTCTATAAATATTGCCTACAAAGTGTAATAGTCTGGGATGGTTTTATATTGTGTTTTTATGTTGTGAACTGCCCTGAGTTGTGTGGGTATATGGTAATAACAAATAGCAGTAATAAAGTCTAACCTTAACGTCCTGCAACTTTCCTTAGTTCACTGTTCCCTTTGAAATTGGCATGAAAATATCAGAAGATCAGTACAAAGACTATGGCCCAATTCTGGAGAAGCTTCTGGAAGACATACTTGTTGAAGGCAATAAAGGTAACATTTCCTCATTCAAGGAACCAGGGTTTTTACCCAAATTCAATCCACAAGGTATTTGGAGATCAACTATAATAATAATAATAATAATAATAATAATAATAATAATAATAATAATATACCCCGTATAACACATTTCCAATATCCTCCCCTAACTATATCAGTCCATGCAGTGATAAAACAATGACATCAGCTGCAAAGGCAACTCAATGCATTCCTGCTTTTGTATAAGCTGTAGGTTCCTTTCAATCTACTTGATAAATACCTCAGCTGTTTCTAGCCAAAGTCATCAGAAATTAAGGCTGCACACAAATGCACATCTACATGGGAACAAACAGAACTTGCGTGAGTAAATTATGCTTAGGATCTGGTTGTACACCAACAATCCTAAATAGTTACTAGAGAATATTCCTCTTAAACAAGTGCTTCCAAGTAAATATGCTTAGATAGGAGGACTGTACACACAAATATTTTAGGATTATGCATTCAGATTAACGAGAAGGGCACCATGTTTTTTATTTGTAAATCTTGTGCATTTTCAAACCCATGTCATGATTTAATCATATTTTGAATGTATGGGACTTGTAATCTTTGTGGCAAAATGAACTCCAGCTGTTATCCATCACAATGGAAAACAAACCTATTTTTATGTTCCAGATTGGAAGTGGTGGTGGTGTAGGGGACCCAATCTAAACAAAGCATAAGGCTCAGGAAATCCTGTTGGCATCCCTGTAGGGTATCACTCCTGCTAAAAGACAAAGTGTTCTATCAATGAAGTCACCCATTAATGCAATAACTTCTCCTGATGCAACAAGACTTCCTATGTGCTTGTCTCTATCTGTCCCAGTGGGTTGGGGAAACCCCCATAACTAAGAACAGATTTCATTGATCCCATGGAGTTAACACTTTATGTACTTTATATATAGCTTCTCATGTCTACCTTCATTCATATATTATTTGCTCTTTTAACAGGTAGAGCCTTGAAAATCATTTTACATTAACAGCTTTTTATATTAACTACTGCCCTGTTGACCTTTCAGAAAACCAAGAAACACAGTGAAAAAACAGCTGAAAATCAAGATGCTGGAGTTAACATAACAACTTTACATTAAAACGAGTTTCATGCTTTGAATTAGACTGCTTCAAATCTTACTTTATGCTATCTGATATACCTAATAAATGCCTTTATTACAGAATGTTAAAAGCCTATCTGGCAACTTATTGGAAGATTCTGTGTTGGCAAAGCTACAGAGCTTTGTAAAGAAATAAAATAAAATATGCCAATAAGAGGGTTAGTGGAAAGATTGTAATCAGGGGAAAGAGCTAGGAGACTAGAATGAATTTAGCTGGATACTACTGGTTACCTCATGCATTTGTTGCAGGAGAAAAGAATATCTGAGCTTGTGCTTATTTATCAGTTTCTAAAACAGTGTAGAATTAAATTTAAGGAACTATATAACAGCGAAGCAGGTAACACATTCTTTCATCAAAGGAAGAACTGTGTTGACACTAGGGAATACAGTTGCTACCACAAAAAAGGATGAGGCTTCCTTTTTATTAGCTATGATCTGGATCGCAGGCATAACTCTGCAAAGAATGACATTTTTTTGCTATGTTGCATGCATTTAAAAAAACATGGAAAGCAACCCAAGGGACTCCTAAATTCTATTTCAAGGCAATTGAGCCTCATTAGCATATCATGCTAAACTATACTATGTCCCATGCAAACATGCTAGCTCCTAAAAAGATTGCAGCCTGGGCTTTTTAGGTCAGTACTGCACGGCAGTGATTGAGGAGGAGAGACCTTAACTATATTTCTGGGTTAGAACACCACACTGCTAGCATTCTGCACTGCCCTAAAAAGCCTGGGGAGGAGCAAAGTGGGTCAAGTTCCTCTTCGCCAGGACATAAGAGCATGCTGGGTCAGGCCAGTGGCCCATGTAGTCCAGCATCCTGTTCTCACAGTAGCCAACCAGATGCCTGTGGAAAACCCACAAGCGGAGCCTTCTCACAAGAATACTCTCTTCTCCTGAGGTCTCCAACAACTGATTTTCAGAAGCTTAGTGCCTCCAACTGGAGAGCCAAATCATTCATGTGTTTATAGTAAGTCAAATTGGGAGTTGAGAGTTTCAAGATGTCAAACAGCTGGTGATGGTGTTTTAAAGATAGAAAAGTGAGAGCTGTCTTATGACTGGAAAGGGAGACCATGGTTTTATTGTTATTCCTGCATATAAACACACATACATACACCTCACACACGTGTGCAGAAGGAAAAAGTTACTTAGAATGCTATTTTCACAAGCATTAGGAAACACTTTTAATAAAACAAATAGAAGTATATACAGAAGGACCTTTCCATATAACATGAAGACACTGCTGAACTGAAGGCAAAGGAAGGGCAGAGAACAACAATGTTTGCTTTCCATGTTATTGGTTGCAATACTTTAATTTCTTGCCCAAGAGTCATGTATACAACATGTATGAATATTTATATAAAAATATGTTTATTTACAAGTAATCTTTTTAAAGTCCAAATAATACATAATAGAACAATATAGAAACATGGAATCATTTTTCTTTATTAAAAAAGAACCCACTGCAGAGGTTAAAACTGCCTAATTAAAACAAAAACAAATCGTGGTTTCCCACAAAATAATATTGGGAGCCTATTTCACTCCCTTGCTTTGTTTAATTACTTTGTGTGTGCTTCGGTTTCTGGAGAACACAGTGTATCTAGAGTAGCCTTCCTCACCCTAAGGCTCTCCCGATGCTGTTGGGACTCCAGCTCCCATCAGTCCCAGCCAGCATGGGAGTGGTGGTCCAACAACATGCAGATGACACCAGATTAGAAGTTAGATCTAGAGAGTATTTCACAGCCCTTTCAGTATTTCTGAGTTTTATGCAAATTCAGTTCAGTTTAAGGTTCTTGCCATATAGTTTATAGACATCCTTAGAGATGATCCTTTGTGCCAATGCATATGGGGGGATTACTATCATATACTGGTAATGTATGTCATTACTTCTTTGAGTATATTCATGCTATACCAAATAGAAGGTTTTTAACTAAGAATATATAGTATTGCAGTTACATGGACTGCTACTTTAAGAGAAATAATCAGACAAGGCAAAGACAATTTAGGAGCACTTTCTTTTTTAAGGCTAAGCCTTGCCTTACCAGGGATAGCCATCAGGGTCCACTGCCCATCATTCCTGGTCACTGGCCATGGTGGGGCTGGAGTTAATGAAAGTTGGAGTCCAACGTTTGGAGAGCATCATATTGACTACCCTGTACTAAGGCATACCTGGCTTTCTCCTTTCTATTGGAGACTGGCCTTCTAAAAATGCTCAGTTATAATCCCCTTCAGATACATTAAAAAAAAGCAAATAAAAATTTAAAAAATCAATATGCTGACAATTTTTTGTCTGCCCAAGATAATTTAAAATTAAAAAAGAAAGCCACTCTTATGAATAAAATCAACACTAAGGCACCTTAAAAGGAAGGGAACAAATAGCAGAGGGGAAGGGAAGCAGCAGGAAAAGGTGTGAACTTTAAAGGACTGTGGTTCAATTAAGCACTTATTAATATTTTCCTTGTTTCTAGAAGTCACAATATCCAAGCTGGTCAACATTAATGTGCAAGTTCCAAATTTATATTTACATAAAAAGTATTTCCTCACCAACTCTTTTCCACACTCCCTTGTGCTTCCCTACAAGTCATATATTCTTTTTGTGTTTTGTCTTAGAATGCCTAACATGGCAGGCAATGACACTTCTTTGAGCCGAGCAATCTCTTTAACGGTGTGCAGAGCTACTCCTGGATGTGAATACTGGCATACAGTTTTGGGAACCTGGAAAAAGCAGAAGCAGAGTTTTAGGAGATAAGGTTATTGCCTGCACTTGTGCCTTCAAGATTTCACATTTAACAAACTCCCATCCATCTTCGACTCCCTTATCTTTGAGTATTTCTGACTATGGGATCTCACCCAACAGAATCATAGAATGGTAAAGTTGAGACCACAAGGATCATCCAGTTCAACTCCCTGCTGTGCAGGAATATTTTGCCCAACATGAGGCTCAAATTCATGATCCTGAAATTAAGAGTCTCATGCTCTACCACCTGAGCTATCCCTCAGTAGCTCCTTTAGCCTTTTGAAATCAGCCTTCTTAAAGTCCAGATGGCACGTCAGACCTCCTGCAGCTGCTTCTTTCTTGTAGTTTCCTGCCCACCTCAGTTTCCTGCGCATCTATGAAGCTACTATCCCCAGTACCAGGTGTTTCCCTGTCATCTGTAATAGTTATCTCCCTCCCCCTCAGGATTTACTTTAAGCTCTTCTGATCAGGTTTATGAGATTCTTACCAAACACATTCTTGCCAACCATTGTGAGGTGCAGCCTATCTCTTGTTTCCTTGAGGAAGTGGAGACCATGGTCCAAGACCCCAAACCTTTCCTGATGACCCCACCTGTGTGGGCAGTGATTGACTTTTGATATTTTCCCTTCTCTTCCTGGGCCATGACTTTCAACAGGAAGGAGTGATAAAACCCCCCACTGCATTGCACTATATGAAGGGCCTGCTTCACCCTAAACCATTAACATTTTCTTTCATACTACACCCTAAAACAAGAAAGGACATTATTTTAATGAAGTTATCAATCAGCACACAATAAAGGGACAAAGGATTGCAAACAACCCCAAATAAAACAAAATACCTTACCTGCCTAGGAAGGAAATATGGCGCATCTGTTTCTACAACTATTCTACTTAAAGGGATTTTCTGAACTGACTCTCTAGCCTCTGTAGCAGATGGATATGTCAGCAATGCTGTGAATCCAACAGTAAGATTTGGAAAGTAGTCCAACAATGGTTCTATGGCACTGTATCTGCCAGTAAAGCAATGCCTAAGATAGAGAGAAAACAATGGTCATTCTGCAACATACGATGGCCAACCAGCAACAGGAAAACAGTAATGCTGGCCATGCTAAAGACCACACAGCAAGCTGGACACAGAATGGTGGCTGCTATGTTGTTAATTTCTTCTTGGAATAAAAGCCACACTTCAGCTAAAATTGGTTGCGGAAGCTGCAGATTATAATTTTAATACTATATTCAAGGAATTACAGAATCTAATTTCAATGAAATAGAGACCTTCGAAGCATTCAAGTTATGTCTTAATTTTCACTTATGATTTTAGAATGCTGGTCTGAAAAATTAAATGGTAACTTTTTTAAATAGAAAGGGAGATTTTATTTATGTATACACCGCCTTTTTCCCTGACAGGAAATCATGGCAGCTTACAGATAAAATAAGAACAGCTAAAAATGCTGGGGTGGGTGGGAACAATAATTAAAAACCATTAAACACACAACATATATCTTTTTGAGATGTCTATTAAAAACATACAATCACAACAGAAACTGCATGGTACCAGCCCCCAAATTAAAAGCAGCCAGTTCCCCAAAGCATGTTCAAACAAGAAAGTATTCACTTGCCAGTAGAAAGACAATGAGGGAGCCAGCCTAACTTCTTTAGGGTGGAAGTTCCAAAGTCTGGGAGCAGCCACCGAGAAGGCCTCTCCTGCATCCCCACTAAGCATGCCTGAGGGCGGCAGGACCAGGAGAAGGGCCTCCCCCAAGGATCTCAGAACCCAGGCGGGCTTCTGCGAGGGAATACGTACATTCTTTCAGATAGCTTGTACCTAAGCCCTATAGGTCTTTGTAAGTCATAACCAGGGAATCACAGCCACACAGAATTTTAGGGCCTCTGGCCTTCAGCTTCTTTTTAAAGTCAAGAATGGGTAGACTTAAAATTATTTAATACAATTACCTGTGTATCTTGTAGTCTTTGGGTACACATTTTTTCATGATTTCCAACAAGTCATCATCAGCATCTCTGCAGTGAATTACCAATGGTTTCCTTAAGGAAACAGCAAGATTCAGTTGCCTTTCAAATACCTGAAGCAAGCAAGAAAGGAGTATATCTTCAAATGCTATTAGAACTGCCCCGAGAACAAAAATGTAAGATGTGCGGAAAACAATCTAGTACCTCACTCCACCACTACCATTTACAATCTTACTACTTTTATCAACACAGTCCATTTTGTTAGGGAGTGGGGGGGGGGACGACATAAGAGAGAGAAAACTGTCCAGGAGCACATTTTCATTTATTTCATTTTAAAAGGCATTAAAGGAGTAGAGTAGACTGGCTGAGCTTCAGTGTCAGTATTGTACATGATGCTGATGCAATTAGGAAACATCACATACAAAACTGAAAGTAATATGAATAATTTAACATTGGATAAACAGATCAAATTATAGATACTGACATGTTCAATAGATTTCCACTCATGCAACAGCTGTTGTAGGAAATGAAGGCAATTTTTACCAGTTCCTCTTCCTTCCTGCAGCTCCCTAGGAACTGAACAGCTGCTCAAGAAAACTTAGGGACTCTTCAAAAGAGCCCTAGGAGGTTGCAATGGGGGAAACCAGTAACTCTGGATCCAAGCCATCCAATGTATAGTTCTGTGTCTATAGCAAGTTTTTTGAACACATTTTGCTGAGAATTGTTCTTTTGCAGCCAACTAATATTACACACGATGATGCATTTTTCTTTCATTCTTCCTGCTCTGACCACTTACCTGAGCTTTTGACCAAACATTTCTGCTAGTAGGTTGTTTGCTACCATGCACCACTGCAATACTACTTTTGGATGTAGAAATCACATGCTGCTGAAATGCCAAAATATGGGATATGTCTCTTTTGCTAATGTATTCAAACCAAAGCCTATTACGAGTGATTAGATAACAGAAATGCTTAGAAATATTTGAGCTACGTATCACCCCTGTGTTCTAGGTCAACACTGCACATTAATACATTTAACCAGCACTACAAAAATGATTTAGCAACCAATCCTGTTATTCTGTGGATTGTAACATACTCCGAGCAATGGACTGGAAAGGTTTTTTTTTCCAAAAGAAAGCTACTATCATCTCAACTTAGTGGGTTTTTTCAACAACTGCTTCACAACTTTACAGACCAATGACATCTTACAAAGTGAATGACTTGTTTATTCACAAATCTTAAGAGACACTGAGCACAAAAAGTAACAGCACTCTCCTTTACCTTATGTTGCGTTGGGACCTCAGTGCTACATTTGTAAGAGTAATCCAGCCCCATTTCTCCAAAGGCAATAGCTTTGGGGTGCCTCATTGCCTGTAAGATACTTCTTTCATGAAGGTCTGTGTAATAACGTGCAAAGTGAGGATGACAGCCAAATGCCCCCCAAACCATGTCTTCCTTTAATAAATCTTCCCATAAGTAGCTGTTCAATGTACGAGGATCACAAAAGTCAGCTATGCATCCCTGAAATTCTTCAGGAAAGCTGCTACTGTAAGTCTTTCGAAACTTAGAAAAAGTGCCCCTGAAAGCTGTCTTTGTATATAACATATCCAAATGGCAGTGGGTATCAATAAACCCTTCTTTTAAATATTTAGGCAGGTCATCAGGCAAATCCTGGTTTACACATTGATTGACAAAAGACTCTGACTTGCGAGATGTGGAGAAAATAGGAACACTTGATGCTACTTCTTTACTCCGTCGTCTGTTTTTCTCTTCATCAACCAGTTGAGAACCAAGCGACCGGGGCCTAACACGCATACAAGGTTCCTTATCCCTTGGTGTAGTTGATGGGCTATCATATGAGGTATCTAATGAAACATCACAAAGATGGGTGGCATATGAGGTATCTTCAGAAGAACATGAAAAAGAAGAACAATCCGCTGGCTTGCTGCAGCTTGTCCAATACTTTGTATAGTCACTCATTCTGCGATTGTACAAATGAGGAGGATACATCACCAACTCTGTTGCCAACTGTGAAGTCTCCACTGTTTTTGGCGTACTGTGGTTTGGGATAGAATCCTCCTGGGAGAAAGTACTAGGTGGTTCTGTATCCTCCATGTCAGACCAATCACTTTCAGCCGAGGACTCTCTTTCTTTCCCCATTAACTGCAAGTCATGAAATAAAATGAGAAAATCAATTCGGCTTGGTTATCTTGCATCTGATTAGTTTAAATTATATCCAAGGGAAGATGACCAGGTCACAGGGGAAGACGACAAAAATACAAGAGGTATGCAGATTTTGTTTTTATAAGAAAAATAGACATGGCTCTCCAGCTAATCTGTTAGGCCTGCCATGCCTATACTGGTTTATAACAAAAGTAAAGGAAGATATGAGGGATTTTTAAATATAATTTAAGGCAACAATATGTGAAAAATGCTTAAGAATTGTAACATGCCATTCAGACAAATGGTAGAAAATGCACATTGAAATAAAAGCATGTTAGTCTTGCAGTTTGTTATTCACAGAGAGCAAACACCACTTTATTTCGGATATTTGGTAGTCGACCACAAAAGGTAAGTAAAATTTGAGGATCACTGAAGACTTCTGTATTGATCAGCAATGCTATATGGGACACAATTTATCATTATGAGTGTCATCCAGAAAAGGCCACATGACATCATAAAAAGGATGAAATCCGTTTTGTACATTGCTACATGGCAACTTCTAAGTTAATGGAATTCAGAAAACTATCTCTTAATCCTGAATCATACAAACAACAAAGGTTGTATTTGTAACTACTATTTTGTCTTACATCCTGCACCTCTGAAAACCGCTACTAAACATTTCTACAACCATTTGGAAGGATTCTGTGTTTAAATAGCACCTTTTAGTAATTTAAATTTAAGTTTAGTTTAAGTTTCCTTAAACTACATTCTTTTCCTACTAGCTCAAGGGTGAATCCTTGAAGCTATCTTAAGGATTTCTCAAACTTTTGGGAATGTGTTTACTTTTAAGTGCTGGCTCTTCATTTGTGTGAAATCAATTACATTTCAGGAACATTTAGCTACGGTTTCATTTTGAAAACCTTATTCCACAACAAAATACCTCACCTTCTCATTTACTTCTGAACTGTGGTCATCCACAAACACAGGTTTTGGAGAAGATTCCACAATAACTGTCCTCTGGAAATTCACAAACTCCTTTGCAGCAGTAACACAATGTGCATCAGATGAACTGGGGCAAACATATTTTTCTTTTGGCACAGTTTTCTGCTTTGTGAAGGTAGTGTTGTATTTTGTCGTAGTTTTCTCACTGCTGCAACCTTGCTTGAACAGTTCTTCACCTTCATACCTGGACACTTCAGACACACTTCTCAGCTGGTTTCCTGGTCTCCCATACTCCTTTTTAGATGGACTGGCACAGGCATTTTCATCATCAGTTTGACTCTGCTGTTTGGTGGACTCTTGCTTATATTTTTGTTCTCCTTCAACCAGTAAAAGGTGAGATGTGCTTTTAAATTTACCATCTGATCTGCAATGCTCTCTGCAATCCTTTTTTTTACTCCGTCCAACAGAAATGTTGGTGTCGTTTGGCTCCTTTTCCAGTTCTGGTTCATCTTCAGATCTTGATAATGCAGACCTTGATAATGTATACCTTGAGCTGCCCGCTGGTCTAGAAGCCTCTTTTCCACTATGCCTAGAAATACTGTTTTCTTCTTTTGCAGCAACTTTCTGAAAGGTGGACTCCTGCTTAACTTCTGGTTCATCTTCAAATCTTGTTAATGGATGAATGTGCCTGGAGCTGCCACCTGGTTTGGAAGCCACTTTCCCACTATGCCTAGAGGTTTTCTTTTCTTCTTTTGCAGCAGCTTTCTGGAAGACAGAGTCCTGTTCAACTTCTGGTTCATCTTCAGATCTTGATAATGCACGAATATGCCTCAAGCTACTCTTTGATCTGGAAGCCTCTTTTCCACAATGCCTTGAGATATTATCTTCATCTTCTGCAGCAGCTTTCTGAAAGGTGGACTCCTGTTTAAAGTCTTTTTCTCTTTCTGAACTTGAAACTACAGATACACGTCTTGAGCTGCCATCTGACCCATGAGACTCTTTTCTATCCTGCCTTATAGAAATATTAATGTGCTCTTTTTCTATGGTTTTCAGACAGTTTGACTCTTTTCCAGGTTGCTGCTCTCCAAGTTTTGATGCTGTTGAGGGACGTCTCAGGTGGCCAGCTGATTCAGATGCCACTTTTTTAGGAACGCTTTCTTCCAGGGTTCCATTTGGAGGTGCCACCTCCCTTCTAGGTCGCAGTGGTCCCCCAAGTATAGCAAGCAGAGCTTTGCGGTATATTAGTCGAGATCCTTGGTCCTGGTCTTTCATCCTCCTCCTGCCACATTCAGCACCTGCTTCCTTTGAAGCACCTTTTCTTTCTGTGCTTGGTGTGAGGCTTGGCCCTGTCTCACTGCAGCCATCTTGTTTAATCTAAACAGTAAATAACAATGTAAACTTCATACAACATACCTAGTATCCATTTCATAGAAATATCTTCACATTGTAGGTTAAAAAGGCCAGCCTAAAAGAATCATACAATAGTTTGCAAAAAAGGGGGGATTTTGGTTAGGGCAAATTAGTCCTAAGCAATTGGACATAAATTAACAAATTTCTGAAAACCTGACTATCCTCAAAAAGTATGAAAAGCTACCAAGGATGCTCCACTAAGGCTGCAATCCTAAGGGGCAGAGAGAGAGAAATGTGTTTTAACCATCATATTTAAAGCACTGCTAGATCCACACTGCTTAAGGTGCTGCTTTTGACCTTTAAAGCCCTTCACGGCCTAGGACCCTCGTACCTACGGGACCGCCTCTCCTGGTATGCCCCACGGAGAGCCTCAAGGTCCATAAATAATAACACCCTAGTGGTCCCAGGCCCTAAAGAAGTTAGATTGGCTTCAACCAGAGCCAGGGCCTTTTCAACTCTGGCTCCGGCCTGGTGGAACGCTCTGCCTCATGAGACCAGGGCCCTGCAGGATCGGATTTCTTTCCGCAGGGCCTGTAAGACAGAGTTGTTCCGCCTGGCCTTTGGCTTGGAGCAAATTTGATTCCCCCCCCCCTCTCTCTTTTTTTCTCCTCTTTCTTTCTTTTCCTTCTCCTGCGATGAGGCTACATTTTAATATTTTAATGTTCCATTATTTTAATGTTGTATTTTATTTTTGTTTTTAAGTTGTAATCATTCATCTTGTTTTTATTATTGTTTGTAAGCCGCTCTGAGCCCGGCCTTGGTTGGGGAGGGCGGGGTATAAATAAAAAATTATTATTATTATTATTACTGATTCGCATTGGCTAGATTTCTCATTGGAAACAGTACAGGACAGACTTACACCAGGTCCCATGTGGGAATATCTCTCTCTCCAGTTTGGAGGCACTTCAAAGGCACTGAGAAGACTGAGAAGGCACTGAGAAGACTGTAAATCCAAAGACTCAAAGTATTTCACAGTCCTCCCCTAACATGCCCACAAACAGCTTAAACATGTCCCATTTGGCCCAACAACTACAATAGGGCCAGAGTTATAGAGGCTTCTGTGGCACTGGAATCAGACATAAGTTCTAGCACTGGAGAAGCTCTGGTATATACAGCTCCCTCTAAGACACTTCCCAAGGGACAAAGAATTGCAACCTGAATACATTTTATTTAAATATTCATAAATATTCATACAATTTCTATGCTACCCTTCAACAAAAACTCCCAAGGTAGGATTTTATCCATGATAAAAACTATAAAAACAAACAAACACAAGTACATTATAAACAAATGCAATTCCCCTCGACCCCGCCTGATGTTCCAATATTTGTCATCACTTATCTACCTTTTGTTTCAAGGATTCTCGAGGCGAAGATGTCACATTTTCCTCCGACATGTCACAGGCGGGACGTTTCACAAGGAACAGTTTATTGGAAAGAGAGCAGTCTGGGCTCTCTCCAAGAATGCTGTCAATTCCATCATTCGTTTCAGTCTCATCAGAGGAAGAATCCGCTGTGGCGAACGAAGTTCTTGAGAACGCTTTATAAGACTCTGGAGCTTTCCTGAATGTAGCCGTCTCAATGGATGTAGCAGACCTACTGCTAGGGGAAGGCTGTGATGGCGCTTCTTTGGCGAGTCTGCGATATTTGGCGGGTGATCCAACAGACAAGCTGTCCCACTCTATTTTACGCCTCCTGTTTGGCTGCATTGAGGCTGGATTACCTGAGCATGAAAAGAGAGAAAAGCCAGAGTTTAAACACATACACGCTGCCCAAGCTTGCGCCGCAGAGAGACTGCACATTTCTGTAACGTGTGAGAACAGCAAGGCATTAGAAACATGTCCATTTAAAGTATAAACTTATGCATGTGTATGCAAAGACTGGAGAACAGACAGCTATGCCCCCCGACTTCCACCACAGAGTTTCTCAAGTGCACCCAGGCTAGTGCCTACAGAACTCAGGTACCTGTGCTTATCAAGGCCCTGATCCACCCATGTCACCAGCAACTCGCCAGGGCGCCTCTTTCTATCCTCCTTCCTTCAACACCCATAAAGGAGGACCAAAGGAAGAGGCCGGAACTCCCAGCCTGCCTTGAGTGGGAAGCAGGAATGCGGGGCGGGCGGAGCAGTTGACCGCGGAGCCACAGTCCGCCTAACTCCTGGAAGGAGGAGAGAGGCCAGGAAGAGATTTCCTCAGGGGCTGCAAGCGACCTCCCTCTTCGCCAAGCGTCGGCAGCCATTGGCTGCCTTCACCGGTGGGGCCCGCCCCTTCGGAGACGAAGCCGCCTTCTTTTCCTCCCCGCGTCAACCGCCCCCCCCCTTGGGGGAACATTGCCCCACGCGCGGCTTCCACTTTTCAAACTAGGGCGGTTGGCAGTTACAAGGCCGCGCGGCGCCTCCCTCTCTCTCCCCCACCCCCGCCCAGGGCCCCACTCTCGTCGCTCAGTACAGTACCGCGGGCGCCTTCTCTCGCTCGCAGCCGCCCTGTTCTTCACAAAGCTTAGGGGCGGCAACCGAACGCCGGGAGAAGCGGAGAGGGGAGGGGGGAAGCTGTTGGACAGGCTCGCCTTCTGATTGGGTGAGAGGAGGGTCAGGGGGCGGGCGCGTGGCCGGGAGCAGGGGTCCGCGTGACAGAAGCGAAGGGCAGCAGAACGGGAAGAGGAAGCGAGCTTGGCGGGGGGGGGGGCGGGGGGAAGCGCGCTTGCGCAACCTGTTCCGCAGCTGGTTAAAGTTGGGCGTGAATGGGGCCGGGCCGGACGCAGGCTCCCTTCTTGTCGGCGGCTGGCGAAGACCCCGCAGAGAGAGGCCGTCCTCTCCAAAACGCCCAATTCCGTGGGGAATTGTGGCCGGTTGTGGTATTCAGAAATTTCTATGCAACTGGAGATGACCACTGGGGCCCTAGTCACGTGCTGAGAGCAAACAATTGGGATCCAAGCAACCCCATCTGCAGAGACACACTCAGATAATTGAACCGTCTTGCTAGGGCCCTCCAGTGTGGAGTATGAAAATACAAGGCACTTTCCCATAGTGATAGCTATATATGGCCCACACTTGATTTACCTGCATTGTGGAATTCTGACCTTTTTATCAGCTTGAAATGTTGTGAAGGTGGTTTTTGAAATGTTATTGTTGAGTTTTACTGTGTACTGTATTGTACTTTATGGGATTGTGTGCTGCAACCCGCTAGGGGTCCTGATAGATGTAGAGCAGGCTATTATAAACAAAACAAATTTATGTTCAGTACCATAAACAGTGGCACATATAACTAGAGAAATAATTTATATGGAGACAGAACACCATAGACCATTAAAAGGACCACATTCACAAAACGGCCTTTTTCAATAATTTATTTCAAATGTATAATTTGTTTTAAGCATTTGGAGCAATGAACCTGAAAAGTATGTTGCAATGATAAGTTATGGAGCTTAAAGGGGGGAAATATAGCTATTCAATAAAGCCATGGAACTGCATAATAATCTATTTCTGTCATCTCTTTGGATGCTTCAGACCACAAGCTTATACAAATTTACTTAGATGTAAGGCCCACTGAACTTAATGACACTTATTTTTCAGTACACAAGTCTTAAGATTGCACTGCAAGACTTGCCCCTGCCCCCCCAAAACTCCAGCAAGCAAAATTATTAATGCCAAAAAGGATAGAACATGATAGATGCAAATATGCTTCAAAACTTAGTTTTTAAAAAGTTCTGAAAATACATAAAATACAAAATATGCTACAAAATATTTCCAATATATTCATTAATAGCTTCAAAAGGTAAACACTGTCAATGAATAAATAGTTTTATAATAATACCATTAGCTTACTAGCAAACTTAAACCCCCAAAATCACCAATACAGCATTTATATTGTCTATACACCCATCCCTTTGAACCACCTACCATTAGGAGGTAAATGCAGTTTTGCTGAAGAAGCAAACGGTTGTTGCTACATGAAACAGAAGTACCAAGTCTATCAGCTAGAGTAATCTTGGATTTAGGACTGCTTAAATCTCTATAGTATTGAAATATGTCTCATTCACAGGATTTTGTCAAATCTGGGCTACACTATTAATACCTGGTATTATGTCCTATTGGTTTACCTGGTAATATGTCCTATTGAACTCAGTGGAACTTACTTCTGAATAAGCATGCATAGGACTGCATTGTTAGTGTGAGTTACTGTATTCTGAATTATATTTCTGAGAAATGTACAAACTAGACAGTCCTGCAAAATGTATCTTATTTTAGCTGCTATAGATGCATTTTAAATTTAGAGCAATCAGAACTCTGACCAGTTTTGTCTGCTTGGATGCAAAGCACGACATCAGTTCTGTATATTGCATCACACTAGGGTAACCTATGTTCAAACCTCCTTGTCTATGAAGTTTACTGAGGTGACTTTGAGCCAGTCATCATCCTTCAATGTAACCTAACTTGCAGAGATGTGATGATAAAAGATAGGGGAAGAAGCATGTGTGCTGTCTTGAGTAATTGGATATACATGTAAGAAATGAATAAATAAAATCTAAATACAAATAGCATTCTGACCATAGCATTTCTTGAGTCTTCATGTTGTAAAGAAGAATTCTCTTGCCATGTCAGAGGAGGTTTGTGTAAAATAAAAAGACAATGATAAAACCATGAGCAAGAGAAGACCCCCCAAAGATTTTATTCATAGTGCAGGCAAGCACTATAAATGTACCATAAAATTCAGTTTATACAATGTTCTGTGTTTCACTTTGGCTGCAGCCTTTGGTTTCAAGAGAGCTGTGTCTACCAAAATACATTGCAATCACAGCCATAAAGCTGTGAATATAATCTTCTTGACACTAATCACCTCAAGTTAATGCTCTCCCGATCCTATCCTATATCTTGTATAGGTACCCAATGTAACTTCAAAAATGCATTGTGCTTTTGTTTCTACTGCCAATAAAAGTTTAATCTTCTGCAAACTGCATGGATGATGATTTCGTTATATCAAATCTTCAAAGAGTTCACAAGTATTTATCTTATTTTCTTCATACAATAAAAATCGTTCCATCATCTTTTTCTTTTTATCATTGATTTTTATTTCTTTCACCCCTGCTGAAAGAAAGCACAAACAAGCAATGTAATTTAGTGACATTACAAATAATGTATACATTCACTAATTACTGAGGTAAAAGCTATTTTGAATAAACTATAGAATGTTGATTTTCTTTAAGTTAACATGAAGGAATTGCTGAAAAGTTGCTTATACTTAGGAGGGGCTAACCTGTAGCCCTCCAGATGTTGTTTACAGCCTCTTGTCCATTACTAATTTCAGGCACTTTTTCAGACCCTCACCTCTTGGATCTAATGTAAAGGAGAGAGAGCTGGATGTCATCGGCATACTCATGACGCCATTGCCCAATCCCTGAATGATCTATCCCAGGGATTTTATGCTATACAGCAGGAGAGACTACTGCTAAGGAATCCATTTCCCTCCAAGAGTTGATCCATTTTTTAAAAAAATCTGAGGGCCACTACAAAATCGAAACTATTGCAGAATAAGCGAAGTATGATGAGAACATGAAACCCATCTACCACATCCTACATGATACCAAAATGGTGTTAATTACCTGTCACATAATTTAGCTCCAACAGTCCAGGTCACAGTATAATTCTGAAGTTGCCTATTTTTGTTTTAATAGAACTTGCTGCCTCATGTGCTTGGAACTATCATACAACCCTTGCATGATACCACTTCTCTTACTCTTTCAAATCCTTCCTATAAACCCACTTTTCCCATAAAGCCTGACACAACTATCTAGTTCCCAAGCCTTAATGAAATACTGTAAGCCTAAGGATCTGAAACAGCTGCATATTCCTTCCCTGTTTACCCTTCATCCACTTCTCTCACCTTTCTCTTGTCTGCCCTGTGGCCAATTTTAGACTGTGAGGGTTTCAGGGCAGGGATCATCTTGCCATGCAAACCGATGAAATAATATTTGTATTGCTGTTATTATATACTTCATAAATTTTCCTAATTTTCCTCAAAGAATATTTAAAAGTTACCTTGTTACCTTGTGAAGAACAGGCAGCACCAGAGCTTTCCGTAGTTGTATTTGATGGAGTCGTTTTATTTAAAGAACCAGTTATTTCTAGTGGCTCCTTATTAGAGTCCATATTTTTTGTTGAGACGACACTGCTATATTCTGAATCATTTGCCAGAGGCTTTGTGGGAGAAACATTTTCTAGATATTGAGAGTTGTTGCTCGGTGGCTGGCAGGCAGCAGCAGCATCTGTAGGGTCCCACGAAAAGTTACTTGATTCATCTGACTCGCAAGGGACCCGTAATATCTGCCCAGAGTATGTTTCAGGAGACATGGCGCTCATCAAAGGTGGCAACAAATCTCCACAGTTCAAAGACCCGGGATTCGCTTCATTTGAGAAACCAAAATGAAGGGGGCTGGCTGACTCATCGTTTTCTTCTGGAGTATTCATGGAGAGTCCATGGTATCTGCTCCACTCAGGCATTTTCTGACACTGTATTTGATGATCTGCCATTTCGATTATTTCATGCACCTGTTTTTTTAACAGCAACGTTAAAACAGCTCATTCAGATTTTCCTTACTAAAAGAATGCAACTGCTTCCGTCAACACTTAGGGACACACACTCTTAAGTAAACAGGAAGGGGAAGTAAGTACTGTACTAAGAAAATGAAAGGGGTGGGACTTTGCCTGCTGGCTCCACCCATGACACTGCCTGTCCTGCTGGCCTCATTGCCAGCGTACATCCACTGTATAGTAAGGGATGCCCACCAACACACAGGAGCCCCATTTGTGTGAAATGCCTCCAATTGCATGTGTGTAGGTGACCCTTTGCAGATGTCCAGACAAACACAAAGATCAGAGGCGTAGGAGCAGAAGGTCAGAAGTGAGGCCAAGGGGTTGAAATCTCAACCCGCTCCATGTGTGATCCCTCATCCCCACCCCCACCCATTCATGAAGAGGGATATGGTTTACAGTGGTACCTCGGGTTACATACGCTTCAGGTTACAGACTCCACTAACCCAGAAATAGTATCTTGGGTTAAGAACTTTGCTTCAGGATGAGAACAGAAATCGCGCGGCGGCAGCGGGAGGCCCCATTAGCTAAAGTGGTACCTCAGGTTAAGAACAGTTTCAGGTTAAGAACGGACCTCCGGAACGAATTAAGTACTTAACCCGAGGTACCACTGTATAGACATATTATGAGGACTGGCATTCTAGCAACAAGTTTGGAGTGTTATGCTGTCACCTCATCACCAGCAAGACAGCCTGTATCTACTGCTGTGAGGGTGATGGCCCCCTGCCCTACATCTGTTGGCCTCAATCCTTTATAAATGTAAGGTATGCCCAACATATGGAAAAAAACAGGGACAATCTTACATCCACCTTTTCTAGAATGATCTAAGTCACTGTTTGCGTAGCACCATGGTGCTTACTGTGGTAAATGCATAAAAAGTGAAGAAAAGGTCTGTGTTTGCAGACTCTGGTTTCCCTTCTGATCAAATAAATCTTTAGTGTTTTATCTGTTGCCGTGTTTCTTGGCTTTATCGCAACGGATATTTTCATTATTCTATAAGCCGTCTCATGAATCTTTTTATTAAGAAGCAGGGTATAAACAAACAAATGTCCCTTAAGTCTGGGGATATATATCTTCCTGTCACTCTTTGCAGCTAAGACCAGTGTGTATACTCGTGGCGTCCAATAAATCAAGAATCTGTTCTCTGTGCTGATTTTGCACAAACTAGCTCCCCTACCCCAAATAATAGCCAGATGCCGGACAATAGCAGAGACACAGACCTGCACTACTCGGCTGCAAAGCTATAAGAATGCAGGGCAAAGCTTTGCTCTTGTAGCAGGAAGTGGAAAAAGAAGTACACTTACCTCTGCCATGTTAGCATTTTTTTTCCGCAGGCAAACACAGGAAGCAGTGGCCAACCAAACAGTAGTCATTTCTGGTAAGTCACCTGCATGCTTGTCTTGATATTTGCGACATATTTCTGTGGCAGCACGTCTTTCAAAGGTTTTCTCCTTAGAACTGGATAGTTCCTTTGCCACCTGGATTTCATCAAGGAAGACGTCTTTCTATGGAAGAAAATGAGAAGAAGAAATGCAGTGTGCTCAGCTCCTTTTGTATGAGAACAATATTAAGCTGCCTGGCTCATTCAGACAACTGCCTCAAAATTACACTATGAAGAACAGTGTTCATATTTAATTTTCATCTAATTAAGGGAAGTCATACAAAAAATAAATGGCAACGTCATGAGAACTGAAAAACTACTATGGATTAGTTCCAGCGACATAGGATTGCTCTCTAAGGGTTTGTCCACACTTTCGCTTGTCCTGTGCCTAGAAAGCATGGGTCCAAGAAGTTTTCTGTTTGCCCCATCGCTTGCCTGGGGAAAACCCACTCTTTAGCACTGAATCAGAGCAAACATCAATCTGCAGAAAAGCTGATTAATGTGTGCTATGATTCAGCAGTAAATATCAGGTTTTCCCAGGGAAAGTGGCAGAACAAGCAGAAGTTTGGATGAGTCCTATGTGTGTTTTCCTGGGGAGGGGTTTCCAAACTGATTCTCCCCCCCCCCCCAGTTCAAGTACGTTTGATTATTGCGGGAAACAAACTCTTAAAATGTTTATGCAGGGCCGTCTTACCCATTAGGGTTAGTGGCGGCCTGCATCATGGTGCCCACCCATCAGGGCACCCAGCAGTGGGAGTCCGGGACTGACCGGGAACGGCTACGAGGGAATGCTGGGTGGCGGCGGCTCTTCCTATGGCTAGCCACGCTCTCTCGCTTCCTGCCTGGGAGAGGAGGCAGCGTGCAAAGCTACATAGCGCCCATCTCCCTCCTGTCTGCCCCCTACAGTAGCGGTACTGCTGAAGAAGCCTGCCTGGCAAGTGAGCCTTGAGCTGCCCAGCGCAGGGGGCAAGGAGGACGGGGAGGCGGAAGGGCACCAAGAACATCACCCCCACCCTTTCCGTCGAGGAAAAAGGTAGCGGAGGGATTCATTGAGATTTGGGGCATGGGAGGGGAAAGCTGGGGGGGGGGCGCACGACCATTAGGACTCAGTTCAGAGGTAAGGATAGACTCAAGAGCATGCTCTCCATGCGGTAAGTGGTTAAAAACAAACAAACACCAACAAAAAGTCCTTTAGATTTAGCAGGGCTTACTCTCAGGTAAGTGCAGTTAGGGCTGCAGCCTTTGTGACCCAAGTTTTGGGTCCTTTTTAGGTTCAGGATGTCACCGTTTTACACCCGCCCCCCACAATATCTGAAAACATCAGCTTTGTACTTAAGCCCAAATTGGCCGGGAATTTCATTCTCTGTGTCTTTATCAATTTATTTAAAGAACAACAAACTGGTGATTGCTTTAACTTTTTGATATGTGGTGATTTGAATCATGAGGATGAATTAGAAGAACTGCTGAGTTTTGAATGAGTCTTGCTTTGGAATTGAGGACTTCATTAGATTTTCTTCTGCTTTTTCATTTCATTTTGTTCTAAGGGCTTGTTAGAGATAATGTGTAGGCATGGTGTCAGCTCCCTTAAAAAAAAGGTCAACAACTCAGGGGAACCTTTCCTACAACTTTGGGGTCCCCCCCTTAAAAAAAGTTGACAACTCTGGGAAACGGGGGGGCGGAGGGATCTTTGCAACACAGCGCCGGATATGCTTAAGACGGCCCTGTATTTATGCAGCATGTAAATATATATATATATTTGTTTACTTTGCTAAGTATATGTATACTTGAAAAAACATGTTCAATCAGATCCAGTTCAGCATTCAGCTGTCTATGGGTTGTAAAGGCAGTACTAGGATTTTGGATGTGGTGGTCCCATCGCTAGCAGTAGGTGTGTGGTGGGGGGTACTGGGTTGTTGTTTTTATTTCGATTATATATTTTGATTTTGTTCTGTGAAACCGCCCTGAGACCTCTGGGTACAGGACGGTATATAAGTTAAATAAATAATAAATAATTTTAAAAAGAGAAGATCTGGCATATACTGCAGAACTGATCTGCATGGGAAAACATATTTCGGCATAAGGATTGTATTCTTTGGACCATGTTGAAGATCTTCTATCGGGAATGATCCTGCTTCAAGCACCAACACACACACACACACACACACACACACACTTAACTTACCAGGTAAAAAGGATGCCTTCCTTCATCCATTGCCTTCATGCCAGTCAGTATCTCTCCTAAAACCTTGAAAACATTGTTTTTATAATTACATACTTTCCCTTTTTAGAATGGATTATTCCTTAAGATCAGTATTCATTCTCTGTGCTCAGACGAGATGTCCATTAACCAAACAGTCATTGCAAGCAATTACTATATTCAGGGATGTGTATATTGCACAACTTCTGAACTGAAGTAAACAAATAAATTCAGTGTTCAGAGAAATTGAAATCTGTGGATAAAGGATGCCAATTTTCAGGTGGATGTTTAATATTGCCTAATGTATTCTTCTGACAGTCGGAGCCACTAAGAACACTGAAATCCTACCTCTGAAACATTGGCAAGTCTTACTTAGCCCTTTTCCTGACCTCACCAAGCATTGCCTCCAGCACTTTTAGTCTGTTTTCACAACCATTCACACCAATTGAAGGTGTTCACATGACTCAGGCCCCAAATACTTGTGCTCATAGCTAAGAACACTTTCCTATTGGATGTCTTAAGTTATAAAATTGGTTAATTTGCATTTAAAATGCATGCGACTGATGGCTGCTGAGACCTCAGGTCTAGAATTCATGCAATAATGAATCAATGGGTCACTAGATCAATTAAATTTGGACTTGTGGGTTGCCATACCAAAAAGGTTGCAAACCACTGGTGTTGGTTACACCACTCAGTGTAAGTATTCCAATTAGTCTGGCTCAGCATTATCTACTCTGACTCACAGCTTCCATCCTACCTCTCAGGCAGAGCTCTTTACTAATAATAATAATAATTTTTTATTTATATCCCGCACTCCCCAGCCGAAGCCGGGCTCAGGGCAGCTAACAACAATAAAATAATACAACATTCTAAAATCATTTCATTATAAAATTAATTCAAATCAAATTAATGGCAACCATTGGGCTAGAATTCTGTGAAGATGGCCAAAGGAGGGAGTCAGGCTGTGCCCTGGCCAAAGGCCTGGTGGAACAGCTCTGTCTTGCAGGCCCTGCGGAAAGATGTCAAGTCCCACAGGGCCCTAGTCTCTTGTGACAGAGCGTTCCACCAGATTGGAGCCACAGCCGAAAAAACACTGGCTCTGGTTGAGGCCAGCCTAACTTCTCTGTAGCCTGGGACCTCCAAGATGTTTTTGTTTGAAGACTGTAAGTTCCTCTGTGGGGCATACCAGGAGAGGCGGTCCCATAGGTACGAGGGTCCTAGGCCCGTATAGGGCTTTAAAGGTTAAAACCAGCACCTTAAACCTGATCCTGTACTCCACCGGGAGCCAGTGCAGCTGGTATAGCACCTCGCAGCGAGGACCCCATAAGGTCCACCTGGAGTTTCTGGGTCAGTCTCAAGGGCAGCCCCACATAGAGCGAGTTACAATAATCCAGTCTGGAGGTGACCGTCATGTGGATCACAGTGGCTAGGTCAGGGCGAGAGCCATCAGCCAAAAAATTTTTCACTAGCGATGTCTAGAATAGAATCTGGCTTTTTGCCTGCAAAGAGTGTGTCCTATCACTGGTCTAAGACCTATAATTTTCCAAACCCAGAGTCTGATTTTAAAATAAACTGACACTATGCTAACTCATTTGGAGAAAGCAATATAAGAAATTTACTTCCATGAAAACTTGCCAAACTCTTGAGGTGAGGATCATATATAGCATTGCACACAACAGGTGGGCAACTTACTATTCCACAACCAAATATGTCCACTTTTTCCGTTAGCTGCCCGTGCCTGACAAAATCCTCTGGGAAATAAGCGAGAGAAGCTTGCAAGACTTTGGTTTTCATCACAGAGCGCTCAGATTTTTTCTCTGCAGGCTGCAACCTGAGACCAGAATGTCCAAGTTGTGGTGCAAAGTTTTCATCCAATAAGACATTGGAACTGTGCGAGCAAGATAAGAAGTGCAAGTAAAACATCAGTTACAACATTGGTTTTCAACTAGAGCCACAGCAATACCTATGTTGGGATACAGAAACAGCACTACAAATATCTAGTAAGACAATAAAGAAATGCCCCCCACTCACTAGAATGCTTGGACTAAATTTGGGTCTCCATCTTGCATGCGGTCACCAGTATGGCATCCACAAGACTTAACATCTATACATATAATTGCCTTGGAAGACTGTGTTTGGAAATTATTTTTTAAAGTTTTAATAAAGTTTATAAAATAAAATAAAATCGAAGTGTAATGCAATATTTGCCTTGAGTAAAGCATATAAATGAAACTTAATAAACAAGCAAACATGGGTCTCAGCTCTGAAGACTACTGAGCTACAAGAAATAGTAGTAATCCACATCTGAACGTGATAATGTAGCCTGGGATAATGCAAACTAATTTAAGTATCCTTTTAATTAATAAGAGTGTCCTGACAAAGTGCTAATACTGCACCTATTTTCCTATTAATTGTAGGGCAAATAATAAAAAGGTAAAGGACCCCTGACAGTTAAGTCCAGTCGCAGACGACTCTGGGGTTGCGGCGCTCATCTCACTCTATAGGCCAAGGGAGCTGGCGTTTGTCCACAGACTGTTTTTCCAGGTCATGTGGCCAGCATGACTAAGCCGCTTCTGGTGCAATGGAACACCGAAACCAGAGCAGCACACGGAAACGCCGTTTACCTTCCTGCTGGAGCGGTACCTATTTATTTATTTGTACTAGTATGCTTTTGAACTGCTAGGTTGGCAGGAGCTGAGACCAAACAATGGGAGCTCACCCCATTGCGGGGATTCGAACCGCCAGCCTTCTGATCGGCAAGCCTAAGAGGCTCAGTGGTTTAGACTACAGTGCCACCCGCGTTGCTAGGGCAAATAATATATCACTCCAAACAGAAGATTTTTGCAAAACCTGTATCCTAAGAAAATGTGAATCTAGTTGAACATTTGTAGCAATAATTGGTGGGCAGAAGAAATGAATGTTACTCTTCTGGCAACCACTAATCCTTCCCTGTATAAGTGTCCTATAGTCCTTGCCCCCTGAGCAGGGCTTACTTTTGACTGGGATGGAAATGGGCTAAAACCAGCAAGGGTTTAATCAGCCAGTGGCAAAGGATTCCTCCCACTTCCACGCTGCCTGCTGATTCTGCCTTGCAAAAGGCACTCTCAGCCAGCCAAATGAGGGAAACATGTACTTTTCATTTACAATAAATATACTACTTGGTGATATATCTGTTCTAATTCTGATTTCCAGTCCTAGCAAAAGAAAGAAGTATTTCAAAGAATTAGAAAACAGAAAGTTCCAGTAAGTGAACAAAGATATCTAATCCTATCACAAACACATTTCAAGCTTATTGCTCTTCAATACAGCTGAATTATAACTGTAGGACAAAGCAAGAGACGTTGTAGGCATGTCCATCATTGCACAAATAGTTTGCAATTATATATACTTATCTATCCGAAAACCAATAATGAACTGAAATGGAACCAATTTCTATTCTTGCCTTGCAACAAAATCTTTAACCAATTGAAAATGTTCACCAGCTTATTGAAATATATATTTTGATGGCATAAAGAAGAGAACGGTGTTTTAAAGTCAGCTCCTCACCTTTTCACATTTCCATGAATAATTCCTAAGTGATGCAAGTGCCGAACAGCTTGAACAAGGCCCAAAGAAATTTTGATGCGTTTTTCCCATGTTAATGGTTCAGAAGCACCCTGCAACAGAAGGGTAGAGATTTTGTGACCATCAACACACCTTTCTCTGCTGGCCCAAATTTTCTGATAGGTGGACAATTAAATCTCATGCTAGTTTAACGCAGGAATCAAACAATTCACAGGACTGGAGGGAATAGTTTCTCTCTTTTAAAATACAGACATAGACTTGTCTGGTTGTTGGTTCATTAGGGGAATAAGTCCAAAGGTAACAGCAGTACAATACCTAATAAAAGTCATTACACTACTGTTACTTTCGGATTGATTATCTGAGCAGAACAGATTTCGAACTCCAATACTGCACAGATTCCGTAACTGGGCATCAAGAGAACTATGCTGAGCACATCCTAGGATTGGCCAGTCCTTATGGTATTCCCCCCTCTTTAATCAGTAGATTCCATGTTACATCCTGCTTTTTTAACCTCACCCACCCCCAGTTTTCAAAAAATGTTGGCTCAGGTGGGGGCTGCTACTCTTCACAAGTCCAAAGAACTAGTCATACACTTCTTTAGTTCCTTAAACCACAAGCAGAAGCTGGCAGACAAATCCTGCCCTGACTCACCTTGTGGCAGTAAAAAATTTCCCTACGTGAAAGTATGTGCAACCTTTTCAATACCTGACGCAGGCAAATGTTTGAACTTGTTTCTGCCCCTACACCACCAATTACTCAGTGACCTTTGGGAAAGGCCCGTAGTCTAGCAGCAGAGCATCTGCTTTACACGCCGAAGGTCCCAAGTTCAATCCCCAACATCTCTAGGTGGGGCTGGGAATGTCCCCTACCTGAAACCCTGGACAGCTGCTGCCAGTCCATGTGGACAACACTGAGCTAGATGGACCAATGCCAAGAGATGCCTACAAATCAGACACTGAAAGCACACAGCTACACACACAAAAGAATCCTGGGAACTGCAGTTTACTCCCTCACCAAATTATAATTCCTCGAACCCTTAACAAACTACAGTTCCCAGGATGCTTTGGGGGGGGGGAGAAAAAATGTGCTTTAAATGTATGGTATGTATGCAGACTATGTGTTACAAAAAGAATGTGGGTCAGCATGTCTACTTAGTTTAATATCATTCATTGATTCAATAGTCCCACTCCATCTCAAAAGATCTGAGCAATATATATATACGCATATAATTACATTTAAAGGAAACTTAATTTAAAGTCCTAAAAATAAAGACCTACATTGGCTCCCAGTACGTTTCTGAGCAGAATTCAAAGTGTTGGTGCTGACCTTTAAAGCCCTAAACGGCCTCGGCCCAGTATACCTGAAGAAGCGTCTCCACCCCCATCGTTCAGCCCGGACACTGAGGTCCAGCTTCAAGGGCCTTCTGACCTCACTGCAAAAAGTGAGGTCACAGGGAACCAGGTAGAGGGCCTTCTCGGTAGTGGCACCCACCCTGTGGAACGCCCTCCTATCAGATGTCAAGGAAATAAACAACTGACTTTTAGAAGACATCTGAAGGCAGCCCTCTTTAGGGAAGTTTTTAATCTTTGATGTTTTATCGTGTTTTTAATATTCTGTTGGGAGCTGCCTAGAGTGGCTGTGAAAATGTAGCCAGATAATTAATAAATAAATAAATAAAAAATAAAAAATTATTTTATTGCTGAAAAGGAGACAATCCAACCTCCTTTGGCTAGCAGCTGGGGCTATGGTGTTCTTGTTCTTGCCTTCATCTCTATAGCTACAGTGATTGGCAACTGACTGGCCACTGCAGCTGTCTTCTTTCTAAAAGGAACAGGGAAGCAGCTGTTTGTAAAATGGTGAGAGTCAGAATAAATGGCCAGTGACTGTGGCCAAAGTGCCTTTCCTCTCATCTGTGCAGCCAGGGCAACATTAGCATCATACAGGATAGCCATATGGTGCCCTTCAGTTGCTGAAATCCGCAACTCCTATCAGCCTCAGTCGGCAAGACCAGCTGCCGGGGATCATGGGAGTTGTTGTCCAGCCATATCTGGCGGGCACCATGTTGGCTATTCCTGGTATAGTACATTAGAGTATGTCAGCTTTTAACACAGTATTTTTGTAGAACTGTGACACAGCATGCAAACTGGTTGCTTACCTGACACTGTAGTCTGTCCATCAACGATCCATTAGGCATGTAAGGGTATATCAGGCAGTGAAATCCACTTTCTACAGTAAAGCCTAACAACCGCAGAACGTTAGGATGGCAACTCCTAAAGGGTATTTGAACAGATATGTGAGAAAACGTAATGTACCACAATTTAAGATGCCTACTTAAGAACATAAGAAGAGCCCTGCTGGACCTGAGCAAAACAGCACTCTCTGAACCTGCGATGCTCATCAACTGTCATTCAGAGGCCTACTGCAACAGTGGAGGTAAGTGATGGGGGTAGATTTCCTGTTCTGCCTCAGGCGGCAAAATGGGTTGTGCCAGCCCTGATCTTCACAGTTCGGTATGCAATCCTTTCGGTCAGTAGAGAGTACTAAGTCTTGGATGTTTCAGATGTTTCTCTCGCTCTACACGCTGCCATGTGAGATTAGAACGGAAATATGCCTCAGGTTTATGCACCCCCCCCCCCCAATTCATCACTACTGCTTCCTGCACGTGAAGTAAACTAGCCAGTCAAGGGCTTCTGCTCCAAATACTGAAATGACTTTCGAAGTCTAAAAATATGTGTATGTCAACAACCCTTCTGACATGCTTATATTTGCATTACAACTTCACTGCTATGTCAAAACTGAACTGAAGTGTTTTAGGCAGCACAGGGACTTATTTTTACATACAGGCCATAGTGAAGCTCCATCAAACTATGCATACAAACACACATACCTACTTAACACTTTTCTACTGCATGCTACAGAAGAACCACAAAATTATTTCTTATGGTTACTAAGAGCTGGTATCTGTATTGAATCTGAAATTATTTTACATATGAAGTGTGCATGAGGAGGCAGGCAGACAGATATGGGATTTTAAAAACTGTCTTTATTGTTAACATTTTACTGTGAGATCACTTGGAGGTATTTCATGGGAAGTGATTCATAAATGGAATCAAATAAACAGTTGCACCTCAGTGTATTTGTTAGGGGTGTGCATCAGTTTGTGTACCCTGAATTATAGGGACAATCTGGATGAGTCGGAGAAGGGTCTCATGCTTTCGAGCTGCATCTTGCTAGATCAGGGATTCCTTGAGCTATTGGCTGTTCAAAAAATGCACATCTGTTCCCCTTCCAAGCAGACTGGGAAAGTGCCCAGAGCTTGAGTGCAGTGGACATCAAGGGGAAAATATTTGATTCTGACAGACAAGTCTAGCTTTTAATCGCAATTAATTATTTTCAAAGATTTTACAACTAGCAAAGGCACATCAATGAATATTCAAAGACTGCGTAACAGCCTGGAATGTGTGCATTTGAGTTACAAAGGAGAGAAACACCAAAACAGCCTCCACTTATTTACCATTCTCTGTCATGTAATGGTAAATTTTCCACACACACACATCCTGCAGGGGCTAAAAGATCCAATGCCTCCTAGAGCTTCTTAAAAAAAGAAGAAGGCTCATTTGCATAATTCAAAAACAAAGTAAATTGAAGCCATTAGAGCAGACACCATCAAGTTTTGTGTAGCTACATACCGGAAGCAGATCTGTACCTCTGTACGGAATAGTTTTTGTGTCTGATTTTGCTGTGAAGCATAAAAAGAGAATACATTTATTTCTTGCCCCAATAGTCAACTCAGTTTAAATGACGAATATATGTATATATTCTAATAAACCATATATCCATTGTCCACTATCTTAAGCAGATAATTAAGATTCAGTAGCACTAATCTGAGTCTAATATTAAAATGTTGAGTTGAGAATGGAGGTGATGCAGTTGGTATTTTGACTTTGATATCTTTTAATTTAATCAGTATACCAACCCCTTAGAAATCTCCTCCTTTGTGCATAATAATAATAATTTATTTATACCCCGCCCATCTGGCTGCGTTCTCCCAGCCACTCCGGGCAGCTCCCAACAGAATATTAATAATAATAAAAAAGTGATAACACATCAAACATTATAAACTTCCCTAAACAGGGCTACCTTCAGATGTCTTCTAAAAGTCAGATAGTTGCTTATTTCCTTGACATCTGATGGGAGGATATTCCACAGGGCGGGCGCCACTACCGAGAAGGCCCTCTGCCTGGGTCCCTGTAGCTTCCCCCATGCCCTACAAATGTCATACAATCCATACAGGGGATATCCAACTAAGTGCTATGAGCCCTATGAAGGTGTCATAGATCAGAGCTGGAGGATGAGTGGGAGGAACTCGAAGAAGAAGAAGAAGAAGAAGAAGAAGAAGAAGAAGAAGAAGAAGAAGAAGAAGAAGAGTTTGGATTTGATATTCCGCTTTATCACTACCCGAAGGAGTCTCAAAGCAGCTAACATTCTCCCTTCCCTTCCTCCCCCACAACAAACACTCTGTGAGGTGAGTGGGGCTGAGAGACTTCAGAGAAGTGTGACTGGCCCAAGGTCACCCAGCAGCTGCATGTGGAGGAGCGGAGACGCGAACCCGGTTCCCCAGATTACGAGTCTGCCGCTCTTAACCACTACACCACACTGGTTGGTGCTGGAGAGTCTTGGGGAATGTCCCAATGTGTTCCAGGTCATTATTTCCAAACCTCAATAGGTGTCTGATCCAGAGGGAAGGGGGACCCAGTGTCCTCGGGCACAGAGAGGAAGACCCCAGGGAAGGATCAGACAGTTAGCAGAGGAGCATCCCATCCCTCCAGATACACCCATTTCACTGCCTTCTGCTGAGCCTTTGCCACCTCCTTCTGCCAATCAGGTGTGTGTCCTGTTCCCTGCCCCAATATCTCAGGACTCCAGCTGCTTGCTGTGCTAACAGTTGTGCCCACCCCACGTATCGAAAAGATAGTGTGCGGAGGGGAGCATGTCGCTTGCTGGATTGTCACCTTAGCATGTACTTAGCTATGCATTTAGCCTCACATGTACTTGCTTGCACTTCTAACCTGTCAGACTGGTTAAGGCCTGGACACTAAGCCATCCTCTCTGTATGGTTATCATTGGGTTTAATTACACTGTACTTACTTTTCTTTCCATAGGATTTTCCAATTCTGTGCTTGTGGGGCTTCCACCAAATCAACAGAGGTCTTAAGAGGGGGAGTTTCAAGAATCCACTGGAAGAATTCAGTGGCAAACCTACTTATAACCAGCTTTTCTAATTTTTGTTGAATTTATGGCTTAAATGAAGAAAGTCACCTACCTCTTTTAGTCTTTTAACCACGTATAAATTGTTGTCCCGGCAACCTTTGTAGGCAATGGCAAACATGCCTTCACTAATTCGGTTTTCCTCACTGAAGCCACTGGTGACAGCTTCCACTTCTTCTGGAGCCCACAAAAGGCTTGCAGTGAGGAGATTAGGAATAGCTTCCTGTTGAGGGATGGGAGAACTGCCAGGCTAGAGATTTCAGAGAGAGAGAAGACATAGCAGGGTTACTCCACTTTTACCATGAAGGGGATGTCACACCCGTCAAACAACAGATCCATTGCTACTTGACCCTGAAGGTATATGAAACAGCATTTTTATGGGCAAATAGCACCTGCGGAGGGAGGGTGAATTTCAATGGAAAATCACTGCTCTGCTCTGATCCACTTCAAGAGGACATTGAATCAAGGGGCCACGTGGCTTCTTTTCTTTTAAGCAACTGTGGCTAGTTTAGTCATGCTTTTAAAAAGGAGTGAATAATATAACATGTAGTTTGGTCCTTGCTTATTCCTGACAAGTTACAAAAACATGTAAAATATTGGACACAATTTTTTAAAAAACAATTTATTTATATGTATAAATCTGCACCCAAACCAACAAGTTCAAAATCAAACAAGAACAAGGATTTTTGACTGAAAATTAGGAAGAACTTGGGTGCAAGCTGTTTTGATAGCAGAACTTTCAGCGGGGTCAGCTGGATGATATTTAAGGTTCCCTTCTAAATCTATGAATCTAACGTTTACCTTGACACTCGGCAATACTGGTGGATTTGAACGTAAAGAATGTGGAAGGTCCATAGAAGTTGGAGGTGGGGATAGAGGAAACAAATGTGCCTCTGGTTTTAGAACAGGATCTGAAAGTGACAAAAATAGGTACTTTAAGAACAGGCTATTTGTGCAACCTCGAGGGCCCCACAAGAAATAGATTTGTTTTGTTTTGAACATCTGTGTCTGCTGAAAAAAAATCACAGGGTTAGAAGTCCTCCAGCATTTCACACCAGTTGTTCCAACAAAAGAACACGTTATCATCTTCTCTGCCTCTACATGTTTGCTTGGAAGTAATGTCCACAGAGTGAAATGGAACATTCTCCGCTATCCATGTGGTTACATATCATCTGACCATTTTGTAGCTTTTCAGACATATTGGTTAACGGGGAAACCTTAAGGCACTAATTTGAAGTACAGTATTACAAACCACTTCATGGTTGCTTAGCTGTAGCGTTTATTTTTACTTTATTTTTTAAAAAAATGTGTTCAGATTAAGATGGCAAAGATCACTACAGTCATACCTTGGAAGTCGAAAGAAATCCATTCCAGAAGTCCGCTTGACTTCCAAAACGTTCGAAAACCAAAGTGCGGCTTCTGATTGGCTGCAGGAAGTTCCTGCAGCCAATCGGAAGCCACAGAAGCCCCATTGGAAATTTGGCTTCCAAAAATAGTTCACAGTCACTTTGCAACTTTGTAACAGTCACTTTGCAACGTTTGGGAGGCCAAACATTTGGAACTAAGCTGTTTGACTTCCAAAGGACAACTGTATTACTATTATTTCTACAATTAATCCAGAATGCAGCAGCTAGACTGGTGACTGGGAGTGGCCGCCGAGGCCATATAACACTGTTCCTGAGAGACTTGCATTGGCTCCCAGTACGTTTCTGAGCACAATTCAAAGTGTGGTGCTGACCTTTAAAGCCCTAAACAGCCTCGGTCCTGTTTACCTGTGGAGCATCTCCACCCCCATCATTCAGCCTGGACACTGAGGTCCAGCTCCGAGGGCCTTTTGGAGGTTCCCTCACTGATCACCATTGTATGACATTTGTAAGGAATGGGGGAAGTTACAGGGAATCAGGTAGAGGGCCTTCTCAGTAAAGGTGCCTGCCCTGTAGAATGCCCTCCCATCAGATGTCAAGGAAATAAGCAACTTACTTTTAAAAGACATCTGAAGGCAGCCTTGTTTAGGGAAGTTTTTAATGTTTAATGCTGTACTGTATTGTGTTTTTAATATTCAGTTGGAAGCCACCCAGAGTGGCTGGGGAAACCGGGCCAGATGAGTGGGGTATAAATCAATTAATTATTATTATTATTATTAATTTTTATTATTATATAAAATTTATATACTGATTGACTATAAAAAAACACAAAGTGGTTTACAAAAAAAGATATAGTCAATTACGAATGGCATAAAGCTGTTTAGAGCATTGTCCAGGCAAAAGTAAATTAAACACAGGGATGGGAAAACCTGTGATGCTCTACATGTTGTCGGACTACAAGTCCTGTCAGCCCAAACCATTGATGCTGCTGATGAGAGATGGAGTCCAATAACATCTGGAGGGCCACCTGCTCCCCACCGCTGGTTTAAATGGCTAAGTCTCCCCATAACTCACGAAAAGGTAAGGGCCTATTATTTTCCCAACGAGCACCCAAATATTTATTTCAGAAATTTTAAATATGCACGTGTCATTTATTTGATGAATCATACAATAATTTTGCCATTTAAACTCAGGTACTATGTGTAAGATGCAATGATCCTCCTTTGATGGAGGGAGAGGTTAGGTGCTACTATATTCAGGGATCTTGTACCTTCAACAGTCACATAGAAAAAAGAACTTTTGAGCCTTTCTCAGCTCTGCACCATCTGCTGAAATTCTCTTTTACACAACTATTAAATGACCAGGCTCAGTACTGCATCTGTAGAATTATTGCAGCACAGATAACTTTCTCACTTCTTCCAGCAAAATCAAAGGTTAAGTAAATAGTCAGCTGCCGAGAATACTCAGAACTTTCTTGAAACTTTAGGGCATGACACATTTGGGAATTAAGTCATTGCACGCATGTGGTTAACACCAGTTGAGAACCACTTCCTTGTACAACTTCACCAAAGTCTGAAAAAAAAAATTGTTTTGTTTTCATCCCTGCCTGTATTGTACCTGAATTTGGCAGTGCTGACATTTCTGTCTCACCTGCTGTGGCCTTATTTTTGTTCCCAGGTGGATGCAGTGATGCATTTTCCTGTTGAGGGGTCTCTAAAGGAGTCCTTGCAGAATCAGTAGGTAACGAAAGTGAGTTCCCTGTGAAAGCAGTATCAAAACACACGCGAAGTGAATATACCACACAGAGTTAAAGTAGCAGGATATGGATCAGACTTACATAGAGAAATGGAAATGTGACTCAGGCTGTGTTTGCGTTTTCAGTTCCTGTGCACTTGTACATTTCCAGTGCTGTTTCTAATCCGTGTTCAAAAAGTCATCGAAAATGCATATGCATCCTGTACTTCCTTTTTATTTTATAAAATACTACTGTATAATGAGTTTTTTCTCAAACCAGCTTGGAGTCCTTAAGTCAGGCTTCCTCAAGCTCGGCCCTCCAGATGTTTTGGGGCTACAATTCCCATGATCCCTGACCACTGGTCCTGCTAGCTAGGGATCATGGGAATTGTAGGCCAAAACATCTGGAGGGCTGAGGTTGAGGAAGCCTGCTAAGTGGTTCCTACACATGGGGCGGCAGGGAAACACACAGAACTTGAGCTTTAAAGCGGTAATGTGAACACACCCTCAGGTGGGGTTCTCCACTCAACCCAGAAATAGTACCTCGGGTTAAGAACTTTGCTTCAGGATGAGAACAGAAATCGTGCTCTGGCGGCACAGCGGCAGCGGGAGGCCCCATTAGCTAAAGTGGTGCTTCAGGTTAAGAAAAGTTTCAGGTTAAGAACAGACCTCCAGAACAAATTAAGTTCTTGACCCAAGGTACCACTGTACATCCTTGATGGGGGGGGGTAATCTTTCCAGCAACAAAATGCTGTAATTTAAATGCAGATTCTTTTTAAGCACAACTGCTATTTTGGGAAAGACATTTGGATTCCCTGCAACGAACAGCAGCAGCAGCACATTTACTGCACAACAAACCATCTCATAAGGTGTTTTATGGCTGTGTCTAATGCTTTTATTGTTCTTTGCCAACTTTTAAATTATCTTTGTATTGTAGGTTATTGTTTCTCCAATTTGTCTGGGCTTTATTTTTAATGCAAGTTTCTTAGAAAAGCAGAGAAGAAGTAATTTACATCGATTTTTTTTATTATTTTTTTTGAGGGGAGAAACAGCTTGAAGATTCATTCGTTCCTCCTTCCCTCCCCGCAGCAACCAAAGACCACGCTGGAAGAAAACTGGTCACCTGCCCTTCTGAGCATACTTTGGAAATTCCAGAATTACATCATAAAATCAACAACTTGAAAAAATACTGCATGTCAGGAGAGAGGGAGAGAGTAAGAGAGAGAATGAGCAACAGAATGAGAATGAGAGAAAGAGAGGGAATGAGGGGAAATCACCATATATTGAATTCACTTAAATCCAGTAGAGATTTCTGACACTATCCTCAAGGCAAGGAAGCAATAAAAAGAGTCAAGCATAATTATCTATGATATGACAACGATCCAATGCACCTTGAAATCTTACACCTGTACCAATTAGTTAATGTTTGCTTTGGATGACTAAGTGTAATCCTATACATCAGAGGTAGGAAACCTTTCCCAAGCTGAGGGCTGCTTTCCCTTCTGGACAACCTGGCAGGGGCTACATTCCAGTAGTGGTCAGGGCCTGAGGTAAGAAGCTTATGTATGTATATTTGATCAAATTAACATAGGTGTTGGGGTCGTTTTGATGTTGAGGGTCCACACTGGTAATTTTATTACCACTAATAGGAGGAAGGGCATAACTATTTATTCTTACACACACATACAGTGGTACCTCGGGTTACATACGCTTCAGGTTACAGACGCTTCATGTTACAGACTCCGCTAACCCAAAAATTGTACCTCGGGTTAAGAACTTTGCTTCAGGATGAGAACAGAAATTGTGCTCCGGCGGCATGGCGGCAGCAGGAGGCCCCATTAGCTAAAGTGGTGCTCCGGAACGAAATAAGTTCTTAACCCAAGGTACCACTGTATAGCCTTGTACAACCTAGTTCCCTCCAAATGTTTTGGACCATAACTCCCAGAATCCTTGACCACTAATCATGCTGGCTGGCACATCTGGAGGACACCAGGTTGGAGAGGCTGATATAAAGGTGAACACACACACAGGTATTGCTTGTGCAATGTTTATGCAATCTCTCCCCCGCCCAAGCAGTCAAGATCTCACTCATTCAGCCTTTCTTCCCATCAGTATCACACTGGTTGGCCTAGGCATAAAGATTTTCCAACTGCTAACAGGAAGAAGAAGGCATTGTTATGAGTATGTGGGCGACAGACCTTTTAACCCCTGAATCCCCAGCAAACGTTCAAATATAAGCCAGGCTGCCTTACTGATGAAGTAATTGCCTAGCGAGATGGCCATTAACAAAGAGAAGGCTGATGAGCCATTAAGAAACGCATTAGCAAAACTAAGACTATGTGCCAGCCAGCAAACAGGTGGAGCAGAACACAATGCCAGTTTCTAGGAGGGAGTTTCAGGATTGCATTTGGGGATGATGTAAACTGAAGAGGGGGGGAGTTGCACTTTGCAAGCGGTGGCAGGCTGGAGAAAGGAGGATTCAGAGCTCAATGTAGGTTGACAGTTTGAATCCAAGGCTGCAGCTATGGGAGAAACCAAACCTGCTTGGAATGCAATGCTTTGAACCCCTCCATTGTAGACTCAGGTTGTAAATACAGTGGTACCTCAGGTTAAGTACTTAATTCGTTCCGGAGGTCTGTTCTTAACCTGAAACTGTTCTTAACTTGAAGCACCACTTTAGCTAATGGGGCCTCCTGCTGCCGCCAGAGCCCGATTTCTGTTCTTATCCTGAAGCCAAGTTCTTAACCCGAGGTACTATTTCTGGGTTAGCGGAGTCTGTAACCTGAAGCATATGTAACCTGAAGCGTATGTAACCCAAGGTACCACTGTATGTGTAAGTCTCTGCTGTGCCTCATTGTCCAAAAGGAAACTCAGACCTTGGTGGGTAAAGAGCGCCTGAAACTCCCTGGAATCCCACACTGCTATGGAGATTGGGGGTGGCATGTAACAGTATAGTATGCTGGTTTTGCCGCTTTCAAAAAAATCACGCATGAGCTCTGCTTTTCCTCCCTAGAAGTTTGCAGAGGTCCATAGCGGAGGTGCCTATGTTGAGTCAGTGGTGTAGCTAGCCGCTTGGGCCCCCGGGACAGGGGTGTGCCCGGCATGCCCCCCCCCCCAGCTATGCCTCTGTTGACTTGCACTGTAAGTCTCACAGAGATAGGGATGGGGCAGGATCACACACAGACCAAGGGCATTGGCAAAGCCTTACTTGGCCAAGCTGCTTACACAATTGTTTTTTTGACTGAAGACTCAAGGAGACAGGAAAACAATCAAGAAAGAGAAATGTGAAATGAAGATCATAAACTGCAATTCTCATTAGAATTTACTTTTAATATATAATTTGTTATTTCGGATAAACACTGCCGAGCTTTTGTTTGCAGGATTGTGGTTTTATTATGAGTGATATTGATACGTGTTTATCACTGGTAGGGAGGGTTTAAGTTTTGTCTCAGTTTTATAGTTAGGAAAGATTCTCTGCTTTTCTCCTTTTTACTATGTTAACACAATGTGTGTCTGCTATGTTTAGGGAACCTTCACAAATTCATCTAAATTTTTTTTATACTAGGTCCTGCTGCTGCCAAATTGCAGCGCCAGGAACGAATGGCAATCTCTCAAATTGTGAGGTTTGGAGTTGAGGGGCGTATCATGAACCGCTTATTTGTTCAGAGCATAATGAATTAGCTGTAAGGTATCAAAATGAATGTTTAACCAGTTTACATACTTTTACATACAGCCGGGAACGATTTTGTATGGGAATTCCATTCCTGGCCCCTGCGTGCATCAGTGGAGAATGCATAAGCCCACCTTGCCCCCATTCTGCCCTGTTATAGTCAATTTAAAAATATTTTGAATATAATAATAATTTATAATAATTTATTATTTATACCCTACCCATCTGGCTGGGTTTCCCCAGCCACTCTGGGCAGCTCCCAACCTAAAATTAAAAACACAATGCAACATTAAACATTAAAAACTTCCCTAAACAGGGCTGCCTTCAGATGTCTTTTAAAAGTAAGATAGTTGCTTATTGACTTGGCATCTGATGGGAGTGCATTACACAGGGCGTTCCTCATCATATAATGAAAAATAATGATTGCTGTTATATATGTAGGTGTGAGGAGGCCAGTTCCTTGCTTGATAACACAGTAAACATAGGTAATTAAAAATGAATATTTATTGCAAAAACAAGCAGATAGCTCTGGATAGCTCTGGACGAAACCGCTGACATTATCACTCAAGATGACCCTTCTGAAGGCTCCTTCCGGTTCCTACAGAATATATTGAACCGTCGCCCCTTACGTCTCTTGTTTTGCTCACTGTTGAGTAGCCCTCCCATTCAACGACTTTTAGGAGAGATTGGATCAGCTCCAACCTCTTCCAGTTCTGACAGACTGCATTCATCTCTGTTCACGCCTGTTTGAGCTTCCTGAGCGCTTTGGCTGTGTTCTAGCCTGCTCTAAGTCATTGCCTTGGCAACTGGCATTCCAAGGTCCAGGAGAGTCTGCGCTGACCACTGTTCAGCCTGCGTCAATTCTAACCCTCTCTGTTCTGCAGCCGGCTGTAAAGTTCCACTAGGAGCTGGCTCATTCCTGACACCAGGCATTGTAGGCCAAAGCCAGATTGTATGCATGACATTGCAGACCTCTTGGGTCATGCATGAACCTGCCTACACTTCAATTGCCATGGACACTATACTTTACAACATAAGCAAAAATGCGTACATCACTCTTTGCCGTTATTGTTGATGCTTTTTTAAAAAAACGGGACAATATTTTAATAAACTGGACTTTAACAGTATCTCTCTTGAAGCCAGAGGTTTAAGACTACTGAGGCACTTGCAATCATAAAAGATAATGAGGATCAGTACAACCCTGTGTTTGCTTTCAACATTTTCCTAATTAAGGTAAACATCAGGAGCACAAGGACTCAGCTGAACTGAGTTGATTCAATCCTTTCAGCTGGATCCAAATAAATTTCCCTTGAGGAAAGCAAAGAGGAACAGCAAATATAATTCTTTGGCCGGTGTCTCTGATATTTTTGCAGAGGCCAGCTAGTCCCTCTGCTAAGGCTTTCTTTGTGTGCCCCAAGCAAACACAACAACACTTGTGCAGCTATTGACATCTTTAATGAAGTGCTGCATTCCTTGTAGTGAACTTTAAAAAATCTGGAGAAGAAAGAAGTCCCATGCTGCTAAAGGAATATGAAACCTCATTGAATAGATCCTCTCCACTATATGCCAAAAATGTTTAGAAATATAGATGCACGTAAAAAGCAGGAAAAGCAGGTTATTTTTCTCAAAGAGGTAAACTGGCATGCTTTATACGCTAGGATTACTCAGAAACACTGTTCACATTTTCTAGGAGTGAATCAGTGTGAATTGCAACACATAATGGAATTCTTTTCTGTGCATCAGGGACGAGTGCGCACAGAGAGCAATTTGATTTGGAAAAGTAACTGGAACAATTAAATTTTCAGCGTGGGCTGTCACATCACTGCAATGGTCATACTGGTTGGCCTGTTTAAGGCCTGGGCAATAACGAGTTTCCATTTTTTTAAACGTCAGTTTAAAACTAAAAATAGTTGCAATTTAAATATGCAATCTCATTTGCACCCTGGCACCTCAGAGTTAGCATGAACAATGAAGCTACTGTTAATGAAGCTTCTTATTTTGTACTCCTAGGTGGATTCCGCAAAAACAGTGGATCAAGACTGGCAGTGGGAAACCCAGTATGGCCCACTAAGCCATTTTCATCAAACCACAATACTTGTTCCACACCCAACATCCAATGAGTTCCAGACTGCTTTGCCAAGGGATACTTGCTGTCACCTGGCACAGGCTGTGCTACAGAATTCCCCTTGGGGAATTCCAAAATGCAGCCTATCCCAGAAAACAGCAGAGCTGCAAGGGGAGCTTGAAGTCAGTGCCTATTAACTGATCGGTGGTAACTTCAAGCACCACTTGACTGGACTTGGATTCTCCTTCCTAGCATGGCTTGCTAGAGTGGGTCACCTGACACCCTAATGACATTAGGTGGCTGATAGGTAGATGAGCCCCACTCACCCACCAAAACAGGCAGCCGAGGGTGGGGGATTCCAGAACCGGCTCAATGGAACCCTAAGTACAACTAGCCCAAATCCTATTTGTGCCTGCTCAGAGGTAAGCCCAACTAAGTTCAACTGAACTCACTCCCAGGGAAATGCATACAGGTCTACAGTGTTATTCTGGATGTAACCCAGAATCCAATCCCAACAGTGTGGTCAAATGTTCTAGAAAATACCACATACCACAAAACAGCAAATACGTCCTGGGGCATACTCTAGTAGCATATTGCATATTGTGTGCATGTTTTTGTTCAATGGGCATGTGCTGGGTGCATGTCTGTTGTGCTAACTGGCTCCCACTGTGGGTTGGGTGTTATAGACAGCCCTGTCCCTGACTGATGGAATTTGGCGGTGTATCTAGAGATGAGGAGGGCATACCCAGCATTGTTAAGCCATTTTGCATTTTCTTGTTGGGTGTTTTTCCTTTCTGCACTTGGTCTCAGCAAATACAGGATAGGGCAGCCATTCCACTGGTATAATAGCAATGTATCTCCCTGCCCTCAAAGGTGGATCTATGGGAGTGTGACTGGTTCGGTCGCACTGGGTGCTGAGCTTCTGGGGCACCACAACTGTGAAGTCCCATGGAAGGTGGGGGGGGGGGGAGAGCCAGATTTCAGCATCACACAGGGTGCCACTGAAATCTGAAACTGCCCTCCCCCTATAATCGATGTACGTATAAGATTTTTCTGTCAGCCTGATGATACTCTTTTTTCCTTCTTTCACCACCAGAAAGCAATGCTCTGCTGGCATGCTGCAAGTAAACTAATTGGGGGATTCTAGATTTTGCAACGAAGAACAGCAGCATAATAGGCAAGTTATGAGTCACCACCATCCATTCTTCCTCTAGCTGCTAGTGTCTCAAACTAGCATTGAAGGCACACTGCCATATTGTCTAATCATGTTTTGCAACAATTTTGAACCCAGTGGATGACAGACTTTTTTAATGAAAAGAGTGAAAACATCCCAGCATGTTTCGTGTCTAATTTTTGAAATTTATCACTATGGGCATTTCTACATGAACGCAATATTCTCCTAGTACAGTGTGTGTGTGTGTGTGTGTGTGTATAAAAGTTTACAGGAAATTTAAATCAGATGTACCCAATTTGCATCACTTTCAATGGCCACATTCACATTACTGTATTTTTCATTCAAAAAAGGACAGTACGGAGGAATTCATTTAGCCTATGATGAGCCCAAATGAAAATGGTGTTAACAGAAAATGAGTTAAAGCAAAAGCTGGTCTAAAATATTATTTTATTTTCTGTGGCTAGCATGGCAATGCAGCCCTCTTCTTTCCCCTTTCAAAGAAGGGCTACTTCCCCTTCTTAACCAATGTGCAGGTGTGAAAGCAGTGAAGGGGGGATGTATATCAGTAAACCATATTTCTATGTACAAAAAAAATATGTGTTCAGCATTCACTGAAATACAGATACTTTAATTGTGAAGGGGCCGCACACACCTCTGTGTGTGTGGCAGGGGGAGTTCCACAACGTAAGGTTTCCACAGAGAGGGCTCATAGTCTGACTCTGGCTTAGCTTCACAGGAATTGTGGTTAGTTTAAAATCACATTTGGAAGTGTACACTCTCCTCTGGTGTACAAAAGAGGAGTGCGGAGGGAGGCAGCCTGAAGCTTTTTGCGGTTCATGCTCATAATGGAAAATCACAGTTCCTGTTACATCTGAACCCAACCCTGGTGTCTATACAGACATACTTAGAAACAATGGTTCTTGTACCCTGGGTATTTTTTCCTGCTTTTCCATACTATAAAGAGCCCAGGGGAGCCAACAGCAAAAAAACAAATTACAATATAATGAAAACAAACGTATCAACAAACAGAAAAAAAGAACAGATAAAGAACAGCAACCAACTTAACTAAAACTGCCAACCAACAACAGGGGAAATCAATCAACCTGACAAACCAAAGGTCGGCCTAAAGAAAACAATATTTATCATCAGGTAAGAGGGGCTATAAAAGGCCATGCTAGAAAGGTATAAATAATAAACAAAATGCAATACAGCAAAAAACATTGCAGTGTATCCTCAATCCCCAACAGAACTGTTACTGTTCAGGATTCGAGGCAGCTACATATTCTTCAAGGATACCATACAAACTACAATCTGCCCAACTCATTTTCCGCTTCCAAGCCTTCCATCTTGCTTTTCCAACTAAAACGTAACATTCCACAGACCACTGAGCATGCTCAGTCTTCACAGGGCTGGGGGGTTTTTTTGGAGTGCATGCCCCATTTTGGATTTTTTTTTTTTAATGTTTCATACTTTGGCATATCATGAGCTTTACATAAGCATACAAACATCTTCCACTTGTTTCTCAGTCACCTGGTTTTAGCTCCAAACCTTCGACACATAACCTCCCAAGTTTGCTATTAGAGAGAAGCAGTGAAACCCCTAACAAATATTGCTTGGATTTTTATTTCTGGCAACTAGCATTCAGAAGCATTACTGTCTCCAACCATCAAGGCTAGTAGCCTTTGACAGCCATCTCCTCCATTCATTTTTCTAATCTTCTAAAGCCATCTAGGTAGGTGGCCATCACTGCGCCATAGGGGAACAAGTTCAAAAGTTTAACTATACAGTGGTACCTCGGGTTAAGTACTTAATTTGTTCTGGAGGTCCGTTCTTAACCTGAAACTGTTCTTAACCTGAAGCACCACTTTAGCTAATGGGGCCTCCTGCTGCCGCCATGCCGCTGGAGCACAATTTCTGTTCTCATCCTGAAACAAAGTTCTTAACCTGAGGTAATATTTCTGGATTAGCGGAGTCTGTAACCTGAAGCGTATGTAACCGAGGTACCACTGTACACTGCGTGAATAAGTACTGACTTTCATCTGTCCCGATTCTTCCAACATTCAGCTTCACTCATTTCCTGCTCCTTCCCCCTCCCCTTTCCTTTGCATGGCCTCAAGCATATGTACATTTCCTGTTTTCTGCTTGTAGTCCCCTAGTTCTTTGCTTTCAGGGTTCACCTATGCAGGCTCCCTTTTTGCTTAATGACCCAATTCTGGCTGCAAAACCAGCAGCCCCTGCTGGAACGGAGTTCAGCTCTAAAAGGAACGACAATGGCAACGGGAGTTGACGAACAAGCTTTTCACTAAATTGTTATAAGCAACTACTGCTAGGTAGTTCCGGAAAAAGAAGTCCAGCTACTCACAGTTTGCAATTACTTGTGCTGCCCGATAGAGCTGAAGTTCCTGCAGAAGTTCAAACAACTGCTGGACGGTTGCGAGTCTCACTCCCCACCACCACATCAGCTCTCTTGTTATACTGATTCCTGCCTTCTCCATGCACTTGATTTTCCTCAGCTCGGTCTGGTCAGTTATCACATGGGATGCTAAAAGAAAACCAGGCAGATTTGGTTCAGAAGTAAAATCCAAGGCATCACAAGTGTAGTTTAAGGAGAAACACACATTCCTTTTTGTATGAATTTGGCACCCATTTTTTTCTTTTCTTCTGTAATTAGGGCAGGGTTGCCATATGTCCAACAATTTTTCTGTCTGGATTTTCACTGTTTGAAATATGGCAACCCTTAATTTGAGAGATATTTGTACACGTGCAAACCAAGCATTTATCTTTCGCATCATTAATCCCTCAAGGAATGTAGTCCAGCAACTCCCACCTCTTGACTCATATTGCACAGTGAATGAAAAGGAAAGTCTTAAACACATCCTGCTGCTCTATACACAAGGCAGCTTCATTCTTTCCAAGGAAGAACAGAAATGTGATAACCCAGGCAAAAATGTTGGCAGCTAAAGGATTCTTAGGTTAATTCTAATTGGGAGTCCACTACCTTAAATTTTTGTAAAGGGCAGCAAACCTGGTGACAGAGATGGAAAGAATTAACACAAGAGTCAAGCCTAGGTGTTTCTATGACAATGCCTCAAGGCTGCAATCTTTGGATGACTTACTACTCCTGAAGCTTCAGAATAAACAGTATGGGACAAGCAGTTGTAGAATTGCAGGTTTTTGCATCAGAAGCTAGACAGAGGTACTTTTTATGTGACTACTGAATTTTTAATTGGTGTAACCCAGACTTAGTGACCTTAGGGTGCAGGGTAGGCAATTAGGCAACCAACCAACCAATCACATTCAGCCACCGTTTTGTTGTCCCAGGCTAGATTCCCCCTGGCATGGGATCACAATACAAGATTTTCTGCGCAGTGTAGCTTGCAAGGGCTAATCATTCAGTGCATTAGGAAAGTACTCCATGACACTGCCAGGTATGCTTTTACAGGAATCTGCATTTTTCTTCCCAAATGGCTAACAGTAGCTGCGAGGAAGAGAAAGATTACAAAAAAAATGTATTAAACCTCTTCCACAAAATATACTGCACTTACATAAAAACCCACATGAAATCTAACCTCCCTGGCTTTTCACATTTGGGATGTATAATGTTATGAAGCTGTGGGTTCAAGATACCCTAAATTCCAGATCAAGTTAGTGTTGGAATTTAATTAAGGTGTGCTAGATTTTAATTAAGGCTTCCATGTAAAACTGTGTGTCAGACTACCAAGTGCCAGAATCTAAATAGGACCTGCGTGCATTAGTGTTTATTAATAAATATGTGCTAGAGTCTAGACACTTCTAATCCTTCTAATGCAACTTAGGCAAACTGCTTAAACTGTGTATCTTTTAACTATTTAATCCTAGTCAAACAACATGTGTAAAAGCTAATTTCCTTTGAGATAATAGCCTGGGGGTAATGAGCCATCTAGCACATCAAAGGTGTGGGGCCTCTCCCTGTATTACAAAAAACTTGAGCTTAGGTTAGCAAAGGGTTTAGACAGTAAACCCGAGTTATGCAATGGAGTTAGTGAGCAGTGGGATGGGGGGGGGGCAAAGGCAGAGGAATGGTTGGTGACTAAAGCTGCTGTGGCTATGGAAGAAGCCCAAACCTCTTGGAATGGGAATGCTCTGCACTCCCTCCATCTAGACTCAGGTTGTATATAGGTGCAAATAAACCATGTATCATAAGGACACCACAGTCTCCGCTGTGCCTCATTTCCAAAAAGAAAGCACAGACCCTAGCAAGTGTGCCTGGTGCCCCTGGAATCTCACACTGCTCAGAGATTGGGGCGGCAAATAACAATATTTTTAGGACCCAACTTATTTATGTTATTATAAGTTTTTTGAATGGGTTTTAACACTGTGTTTTAATCACTGTAACCCACCCCAGGACCTTAGGGTACTGGGCATGTGATAAATAATATAGTTTAGCCAGAGCAGACTGTCAGCATTAGATTACATCAGTGCTCCTTCGCAATATTGCACAAGTGTCAAGGGTCTCTCGAGTTCTGCATCACACTTCCTTTGATGCTCAGCCAGACACTTCCCAGAAGCCCATAAAAAGGACTTACGGTCACAGCTCTCACATTGTTACTTCCCAGCAGCTGGCATACAGAGATTTTATTCTACCTGTACTGGACACCAGTGTGTCTAATATTTTAAAGGTGTAATAGTCTTGGGGCAGAAGTTCCATATATTGACTTATGTGCTGTGGAAAGAAGTAGTATTTTCTCTCATCTGTCCTGAATCTACTGCCTATAATTTCCATTGGATGACCCTGAGTTCCTAGTCTTAGGAGAGTGGGATGAGGAAACTGTGGCTCAGTCAGTAGAGCATGAGACTCTTAATCTCAGGGTTGTGGGTTTAAGCCTCACATTGGGCAAAAGATTCCTGCACTGCAGGGGGTTGGACTAGATCAGTGTTTCCCAACCTTGGGCCTCCAGATGTTTTTGGCCTACAACTCCCATCATCCCTAGCTAGCAAGACCAGTGGTCAGGGATGATGGGAATTGTAGCTCAAAAACAGCTGGAGGCCCAAGGTTGGGAAACACTGGACTAGATGACCCTCATGGTCCCTTCCAACACTACAGTTCTATGAAGCTGTCTCTGTATCCATCTTTTCCACACCAATGTCCCTTCACCACCAGGAAGAAAAAGTGGCTTCACACCAAGTAAGCCCATCACTCCATCTAGCCCAGTGCCGTCTATCTGTCACACCTGTCAGTATATACTGATTGACAGCTCTCCAGGATTTCAGGCAAGACAGAACCTTTCCCAGCTCTACCTCTACCTGGAGATGCCAGGGATTGGGAAGTACTAAAACACAGGACACTGACCACCAATAGGTGCTGTTTAGCAGTAATGTTCAGGCGCAGGGCAAGAGCAGTAAGAATTGCATATAGAAGGCAGGAACAGAGCATGGAAGGACTTGACAAGCTGGATAAATGCACTATAGCTTTAAAAATGCTTCAGATGAATTATTTTGCCAGAAGATGTTTTAACAGTGCTTTCAAGTTACATTTTAACCTAGCAGTTCGTAAGCACGTCAAAGTGCAAGTAGATAAATCGGTACCGCTCCAGCAGAAAGGTAAACGGTGTTTCCGTGCACTGCTCTGGTTCGCCAGAAGCGGCTTAGTCATGCTGGCCACATGACCTGGAAGCTGTACGCCGGCTCCCTCGGCCATTAAAGCGAGATGAGCACCGCAACCCCAGAGTCAGTCACAACTGGACCTAATGATCAGGGGTCCCTTTATCTTTTATTATTTGAAAAAAATTGTTTTATCAGTCACTTTGCTCAAAGGAATTCCTCACTAAGAGAGATAACCTTATAACTTCCTCAAGCCATGAACTAAAAATAAATTTATTTCAGGAGTTAATTTCACTCCTTCAAGATTCCCTGAAGGAAAAAAGGAACAGGTCAAATAGGCAATCCTCAGTATATAAAAACTCCAAACCCTGGTTTGATCAAGAATGCCAGGACATGAAGCTAAACTTACTGAAAAAATACAAGAATTATAGATCTGCCAATTTACCCCAACTCCCCACGGTCTGGTTTGAAGATAAACGAAATTATAAAATCCTGATTAAAAACAAAAAACTCCTGGCACAGAAAAGAGAATGGAAATGCCTAATAGATGCATCCAGAGAGAGAGACTCGGCCACCTTCTGGAGAATGGTAGCGAATGGAGTGCGATCTACCTCCTCAGAAGTGGAGTATACTATACCTGCAGGGACTTGGGAGGCATTTTTCCAATCATTATATTCAGCTCTGCCTTTGACACAGCCACTAACACAGTGTGCGGCAGGTGATGAGTGGCCTCCGGTGTCGGTTGCGGAGGTCAGGAGGCTTATTCAGGCACTCAAATACAGAAAAGCCCCGGGAGCAGATAATATCTCCCCTGAGCTTCTTAAAGCCAATATTGACTGGTGGGCCCCAGTCCTTGCCACCCTATTCACCAGCATAGATCAAACAGCAATAATACCAGAGGACTGGGGATTGGCAATCATCGTTCCCATATTCAAGAAAGGCTGTAAACTTGATCCAGCCAATTACAGACCAATCAGTCTCTTAAGCATTATTAGCAAACTTTACGCAACTCACTTACGTGAAAAGTTTGCGGACTGGCTGGAATGGGAGCACATCCTTAAGGAAGCCCAGGCTGGTTTCAGGGCACATAGATCAACTTTAGACCAAGGACTGGTATTGCAACATCTAGTGGAGAAATACACCTCAAAGAAAGGAGGCTCCCTCTATGTAGCCTTTATAGATTTCAAATCAGCTTTCGATTTGATACCCCGGCACAGACTTTGGGAAAAATTAAGTGCCACAAACATCGACAGACGTCTTTTGCTTCTTATCCGTAGACTACATGAAAATACTCGGATCCGTGTTAGATGTGACCGTTATGGGAACCTATCAAAGGAAATCCAAAGTTTCCATGGTGTCAAGCAAGGCTGTGTTCTTGCCCCTATTCTATTTAATTTCTACATAAACTCCTTAGTCAGAAAGATGGAGGATGCAAGTACTCATCCCCCAAACCTAAATAATATACCAATCCCAGTCCTTTTGTACGCAGATGATGCGGCACTTATTTCCTTCTCTTGTGTGGGTCTAAGAAAACTTTTACGAGCTCTTACAGAGTATTGCGAAGCTGAACACCTAATAATAAATTACACTAAATCAAAAATTATGGTGTTCTCCAAGAGAAAACTCCGACATAAATGGAAAATTAATAACCAACCTATTGAGCAAGTAACATCCTTTAGATATCTTGGAATAATCTTTGATGAGAAGGGATCCTGGTGCCATCAGATTAAGAACTCCATTGCAAATGCGCAAAGATCTTCCAGAGCTATCATAAGATTCTTCTATAGAAAAGGAGGTCAATATGTTCCTGCTGCCTCCCAGGTCTTTGTCGCAAAAATACTTCCACAACTGATGTATGGCACCCAGATATTTAATTGTCAAAAACTCAAGTCCCTGGAATCTGTACAAACTAAATTTTACCGCTCCCTACTAGGGTTACCTACCTGTGTTTCCAACACAGCCATTAGGCTGGAGGTAGGTCAACTCCCTATCAATGCCAGGATATGGATCCTGAAGATTCACTTCTGGCTAAAACTCATATTTTTCCCAGTGGGAGTGGCTCCATTGACTCTATTAGACCCGTTCCAGTCTAAATGGAGATTGTTGCTCTATGAAAAATTGAAGGGCCTGGGGCTTTCCCCACAAGAACTTATAGCCTCAGGTTTTGAAAAGGCTAAAAGGATGGTGAGCCAGCGAATAGGAGATGTAGAGCTTCAGGACCATATGAGCAAGATAGATAAATATCCAGCCATCCAAGATTATGGAAAAGGGTTCAATCTAACACCATATTTGCTGGATTTACAAATCGCAAAATACAGGCGGGCGTTTACCCTTACCAGATTTGATGTACTGCCATCTGCCTTACTAAAGGGCAGATACGTGGGCAAACCCTATGCTGAACGAGTCTGCCCATGTGGTCTGAAAGAGGTGGAAACGGTTTCACATGTGTTGCTACACTGCGACCTCTATGGGGATATCAGGTCACTGTTTATTTCCCCTATCGTTCAGAAATTTCCAGGTCGATCTGAATCTCAGCGGCTGAAAATCCTACTAGGAGATAAAAACCCAGAAGTAACACTGAAAGTGGCCAAATTTTCTGCGGCTGCGATCAAGCGGAGGGCATTAGCTGTAAAAAAGTAAAAGACTTGACCCCTGGACAAGCCCCCTCATTTTTTAAGTCTATACATACATTGTAGTGCGTGTGTGCGTGTGTGTGTGTGTGTGTGCATATGTGTATTGCTTTTATGTATAATTTTACAATTTTTAATTGACACCATTACTCCCCTTGTAAACTATCGTTGTTGTTTTTTCTGGTCTATGACCGTAATAAATTAATTCATTAATTCATTCATTCACTTTGTAATCTGCTCTGATACTTTGGAAAGCTAAATCAACCAATGTCTATTCTAACGTTCGATTACAGAGTTTAATGTGACAGCGCACAGTTTAATCTATAAATCTGGGGCCTGTATGATGTGTGTAGTTCTTAAGTGCCGGCAGAAGTGCTTCAGTGAAGTATGCAGGGCTGCCACAAGTTCCCCTATTGGTGCAGGTGTCCCTATGTTTTAGCTGAACCCTGAATCAACTATCCCTGGGACCCTTTTTTATCCAAGAAGCAACATGTTTCATAGCACCGGTAGAGTCCACAAGCCTTGAATCAGACCCAGCAGCTTGTGAACTCTACCGGTGCTATCAAACCTGTGGCTTTTGGGGGGAGGAGAAGGGTCCGTGGGATAGAGTTGATTCTGGGTTCAGCTAAAACATAGCGACACCTGTGCTTGTCATATATCTATCTATATATCTCCTTAAAACCAGCACTCCTTCCATCACCGGGGGCTCCGGGTGTGACCCCCCCCCTTGCCGGGCCACATCCCTGAACTTGCTCCCGCCGATGGGAGCTGAAGTCCCACAACATCCGACGGGCCAAAAAAGTTGCCCAGGGACCCCCAAACCCGGCGCTGCTGCTCCCCCACCAGCTAGGCGACGAAATCCTGGGCTCACCAAAGCGCATCCAGTCGTAGTCGTTGAGGCAGTCCATCTTCTGGCAAAAATCCTCCAGCACCCAGGCGGGGATGCTGTGGATGTAAGGAGACTGCGCAGCAGAACTGCCCAAGGAAAGCGGCGTCGAGGGATATTGCGGCGGCGGCTGCCGCTGCTGCAGGGCCATGTCTTTCTCCTGCTGTGTCACAGCCGCGGGAATTCCCCTCTCTTCTCCTTTGGCCATGGACGGCTGTCCACCCAAAGGCCTGAAGGAGGAAGGAAATGGGTTTCTTTTTTCTCCCTGACTCCAGCCAGGAAACCTGGTCTTCTCGCCCGCCTCCTCCTCCTCCCCGTCTGAAGGAGCCACTCCTCGCTTCTCAAAACTTGTCAGCGGCTTTATTTTTGACTCTCAGACTCCGCCCCGTCCTGCCCCGTTTCCCGACGCCGGGGAGTTCTCTCACTGGCGTCAGGGCGAGACTGGCACGCTTCCCATCTTCGAGGGCTGCGCGCTTGCACCCACTTTTCGCTCCCGCGGCCGGACTATTTATGAACCGGCTCGCACCTGATTTTTCCCAGCCGATCGGTGCGCAGCAGTAAAAAACAAGGGGACGGGCTGATCTCTCTGGAGCCTCGACTTCCCTGGCTTCGGGGCATGTGTGGTTTTAAAAAAGGAAAGGTTAATAAATAAAATACATAGGGAAGGAAGGAGGTGCACGATTGTGAATAGACGAGCAAATTACAGTATTCTGGCGAGAAACTTAGCTCTCGGAAACAATCAACTGGTTGTGAGTTGAAGGAGTCCTGCCTCGGGTGCTAGTATTGGCGAATCTTTTAACTTGGCTGGGGAAACCCAGTCAGACGGGTGGGGTATCTTTTATTATTATTATTATTATTGTTGTTGTTGTTGTTGTTGTTGTTGTTATTGACATCGACTAAACTGAAGTGTGCAATCTATTCTTTTTTTAAACATAAAATGGGGAAAATATAGGACAGAAAACAGTAGTGACTAGACGATTTCATTGTGGAGAGGGAAAACTATGCAAGTAACATTCCGCCCAATTTTTCAGCAAGAAGCAGCCAAAGGGTGGCACCAGAAAGGTGAAAGAAAAAATAGGAAAAGCAGCAGCTGCTAGGAAAACAATTTAGAGTGCAGCCCTCTCTACATTGCTAGAGCAGGCCTCATTCAACCCAATGGGGTTTACTTCTGAGTAGGCATGCATAGGATTGCACTGTTATTGTAGCAAGCCTGTTTTGTTGTTTTTTTTTACAATATGAAGCCCATCATTAGATGCAATGGTCAAAACAAGCATATAAACAGAGGAACAAAAATTAAAAGGTGTGGTATTAGAATGAAGCATAGTCTTGTTCTAAGCTGTTCACCGATCAATTCTGGTGTATTCAGGACTAGTCCCAATACATTGTATTTACTTGGCTGAAGGGCAAGATGACAACCTTTCCATGTACCAGTCAACCTGATTTGCAATTTAATCTTCACCACAAGTGACAGGCCACTATCCTCCACTACAGCTGAGGACAGCAGGTTAGCTTGGTTAGGATGCATGTGGTACATATAGCTCTGCCCTCCGTGCCATTCCTCTGCTTCTGCTGCCTGAGGCAGCCACCCCACTGTCTAATGGTAGGACTGGCCCTGATTTAGTAAATCCATCATAATACACCATTTGCTTCTGCATGTAAAACTTTCACACTTCTGATTACAAAAATACAAAAACATAATAATAATAATAATAATAATAATAATAATAATTTGTACCCCACCCATCTGGCTGGGTTTCCCCAGTGGCTGGGTGGCTTCCACAAAGACCAAAAATACACTAAGATGTCACACATTAAAAACTTCCCTGAACAGGGCTGCCTTAAGATGTCTTCTGAATGTCAGGTAGTTGTTTATCTCTTTGACATCTGATGGGAGGGCATTCCACAGGGCGGGCGCCACTACCGAGAAGGCCCTCTGCCTGGTTCCCTGTAGCTTTGCTTCTCGCAATGAGGGAATCACCAGAAGGCCCTCGGCACTGGACCTCAGCGTCCGGGCAGAACGATGGGGGTGGAGACGCTCCTTCAGGTATACACATAAATTGTGTGCCATTAAAATATTCTATGAAAAATATTCCAAATAGAATATTCTAATATTGTACATAATCTAATACTGAATCACATATTTTTCCCTTCTCCAGGGTCAAGAACCACATGTTAGGAGTGCTCGGCTGTGAACAGTAAATGTGAATATTGCTGATTTTAACCCAATTCTTGCTTATATACCAGGATCTTCGTCCGAGATTTCTTTTTTAAAAAGGAGACTGATTCCAGACTAACAGCAACCCATCCATCAATCTTTATTGAGGTCAAAGATAGCACAATCCTAACCATGCCTTCTTTGAAGTAAGTGCTATTGAATTCAATGTGGCTTACTTCTGGGGATAAGGATTGCAGCCATTCCATTTTAGATACCCATGTAATGTTTAAGATAACAAGCACACCAGCCTGAAGTCTAAGACTCTCAAGCCTGCACTGTTTTAAGAAAATAGCAAAGAAAAAGGGGGAAATGACTCCTACATTAAAAATGCATCTGAATAGCCCTCCATCTGTTCCACAGGCAATCCACATTGAAACATTGGTTAAGAAAAAGAAGAAGAGTTTGGATTTGATATGCCGCTTTATCACTACCCGAAGGAGTCTCAAAGCGGCTAACATTCTCCTTTCCCTTCCCCCCCCAGAACACTCTGTGAGCTGAGTGAGACTGAGAGACTTCAGAGAAGTATGACTGGCCCAAGGTCACCCAGCCGCTGCATGTGGAGGAGCGGGGAATCGAACCCGGTTCACCAGATTACGAGTCCACTGCTCTTAACCAGTACACCACACTGGAAGCTGCTCTTCCTCTTGGTCATTTCTGGCAGTTGGCAGACCATGAAACTCTTAATCTCAGGCCCCATGTTGGACAAAAGATTCCTACACTTCAGGGGGACTGCTAGATAACCCTCATGGTCCCTTCCAACTCTACAGTTTTATGATTCTAAGGGGGGAAAAAATCATTGCTAAATAATACATTGAAAAGGGAGTAACACATTACCACCAACAAAACAAAATACAGTGGTACCTCGGGTGACAGACGCTTCAGGTTACAGACTCTGCTAACCCAGAAATAGTACCTCGGGCTAAGAACTTTGCTTCAGGATAAGAACAGAAATCGCGCAGTGGCGGCCCCATTAGCTAAAGTGGTACTTCAGGTTAAGAACAGACCTCCAGAACAAATTAAGTTCTTAACCTGAGGTACCACTGTATATGAAATGAACCTGAGTCACACATGAACTTTAAGAAAAGAACGGGCATGCATCCTAGTATATTTTATTAGCAAACATAATGGCTGCCACCATTGCTTACATATAATAAAGTATCAGACAAAGTAAAGAATGGGGGAAATAATAGTGCTGCAATTAAGGGGGGGGAATGCTTTAATGCCTCATAGGTTAAAAAATAATAATACATGAAATGGCATTGTATGGAATGCTGAGCAATAGCTGAATACATATTAAAAGCAATGTTTAAATATCAAAATTGCAATTCTAATAATCTGGTCTGGGCAGCTGATCTTCTCACTAAGTATTTATCAGAAACAAAGAACCATATAAATCTAACAATGCTTCAAATGTGCCCCAGCAGGTTCAAAAATTCAGATACAAAACTGACAGCTTAGCTACTGCAATCTATCTTGCATGGAATTAATATTCACAGACTTTCTTCTTCATTTTGCTATTTTTGATTCTTCCTTTAGACCTGGAAGAACATACAGAATCCCCCAAGGAATTCCAGGAACCGTAGGTCTGTTAAGGATACTGGGAACTGTAGCTTTGTGAAGGGTAAACCTTGTCTCTTCCCTCCTCTTGCAGAACTCTTAAGGGAAAGTTCTGGTTGTGTGCACATATTTGTCTGGCAACATCAAAAGTACAGATTTATCATATATACAGAAATCTTTCAAGCTTTAACTTTTTAGAAAGAAATTTACAAAGTATACAAAAAATTAGTACACACCTACACCACAAACTAGTGACTTTACAAAAGGTAACAATTTACAACACATTCAGTACACTGTAATGTCTTCAACAAATTCATTTCACAGTAGTCCTATTAAGATACTTGGAAATAACTGTACAAGATCAACTGGTAAAAATGTTGGGTTGACACCCAAAACCAAAAAAATTTAATAGTTGCAAACACAGGATATTGGAAAATAGGAAAATAGTGTTCCACTGATCATCTGTGTAGCTCAAAACAAAAATACGTTCTAAAGTAGTCAGCTTCATAACTGTTGCCTCAAAATTTTGCAGATAATTTTTAAGAAGGCAATATATAGCTTGGGGAGTGTTCTAAAAAAGAAGAGTAGCAAAGAATGAGTTTGATGGATTATTTATTGGAACCTCTAAGAGACAGCATATTCTTTTCATACTCACAAAATTCACCTTCAATGCGATAGCAAGCTTTGACTAAGGGTGAAATTGTGATCTGAGAAAAAACTTTCCCTGCACCACAGAGCTGCCAGGCTCTTTCTCTAGCTGAAGTGGGAATGGTAGTAGCTCCCATCACACCAAAATTCCCATAACAGCATAGACAAACATAGGGCAAATGTGTGACAGAGTGCAGTTCCTGCACATTGGAAGTATGTTGGTCCACCATAGGAAATAATGACCTGTAGGAAACCGCTGGCACAAGAAAAAGTAAATCCAGAGAGTTCTAATTTACAGTATTCAGTATACAGTATCTGAATTATTGGGGGGGGGGGAGAGACAAAATTGCAGTTTAAAGATAATTTATCATTTGGTATGATAATTAAAGTTGCCCAAATTCCAAAGACCACACATACAGGGTGTTTTCTAAACACATATATAATAAAATGATATTTTAAATAAGTGGAAAAACATGAAACGGCTTTTGCCAATCTAATCTTCTATCAACTGACATATGTGTTTGTATTTGGTCTAATGTAAAATACAATTTGTATAGGTTTCCCCAGGACAGGATTTCGTTGAGTATTTTCAGCTGAGGCATTCTCCCACTCTGCCTCACTGCCCCATGGCTTGTCTCTAAGTTATGAAGTTACAAGTTCTAAACCAAAGCAATGTCTGCTTCCTAAAACACTATGGAATGTAAATGTCTTTTCAGTTCGTACAGCAGTTGGTCTTATACCCAACAATTTATTAGTAAGAGTAGTTTTCCACTGATGACCCTCCAACTCTATTCCTTAGCCTATCATTCGTTTCCAGAGAAAGCCGCTGAAGATCCTTCCTAATATCTGGATGGTCTTCTAAATCTTCATATAGTGACCGAACAATGTCTAATTTCCTGTAGTCCACTGGTTTTACTAAAGCACGGACAACTTGGAGACATCTTTCCTTCAGAGTGTACACTGCAGAGAGATAGTAAAGTGAGATTTTAAATGTCATGCTGAAGATATTGAGGCATGGATCACAAATACCTGAACACCATGAATGTTTTGCTAATCAGTAAGAAAAATAACTACAATTCATGTTTTTCTTAATCTGATGGACCAGAGATGGGGAAACTGTGGCCCTACAGATGTCATTGGACTACAACTCCCATCCTCACTGATCACTGGCCATGCCAGCTGGGGCTAATGGTAACTGTACTCCAATAACATCTGGAAGGCCAACTCCTGTACTATACAAACATGAAGCATTATGAAGGCACAGAATGAGAAACTATACAAGTAACCGTTAATAGCAGCAACTGGAATACACTGTTTGAGAAACATCACTTCTGAAATGCCCCATTACTGGCTTTTCTTATGGTCAAGATAAAATGATTTAAAATGATTTGTAACTGGACAGAATTGGGAGCATCTTAAATGAACCTTGGGTAGGTGGGAAGGACTGTTTTGAAGGCATCACACTGCTACAAATAAACATAATCAGACATTTTACTTGATTATTATTTAGTCAAATGGTACTCTGACTATAATTGCACAATATTATTCACAATGTAAAGACATTAGTATTATAATTGGATTTTTACCTGGTAGTGTAATATTTGCAAATACAGGCTGCCCATTCATATTGCGGGTAGCCACAAACAGCTCTGCTTGGTTGACAAGAAGACTATCATCTGTCCCAGCATCTCTGAACAGCCAAAGATGTTCTAGAAAACAAATCACAAATGAAGTTAGGGCATAAGAGCATAAAAGGAGCCCTGCTGGATCAGGCCAAAGGCCCATCCAGTCCAGCATTCTGTTCTCCCAGTGGCCAACCAGATGCCCACGAGAAGCCAGAAATGAAGGGCAGTATAGAAATTTAATAAACAAATTTTTAAAACAAACAAATAAGCAGGATCTAAGCTCAACAGCTCAGCAATGTTTACAGACTGATTCCAAATGGTATGCAACTACCGATGAGTCAAATGTGGTTCACTGAAACTTAAGTCTGTAAATGAAAGTTGCAAAAAGAATGCAGAAAAGGCTATACAGTACTGGGTTTAAAGAAAAACAAATGAGCAGCTGCACAGGGATACAGTATTCCTATCAATTATTATTATTAATAATGATATTATTATTATTATTATTATTATTATTATTATTATTATTTATATCCCATATGACTGGGTTGTCCAAGTCACTGTGGTCAGCTTCCAACCTAATATAAAAGCACAACTAAACACCAAGCATTAAAAACCTCCCCATACAGGGCTGCCTTCAGATGTCTAAGGAAAGTCATATAATTGTTTATCTCTTTGACATATGCAGGGAATCGGTTCCACAGGGCAGCAGTGACTACCGAAAAGGTCTTTTGCATGGTTCTCTGTAACTTCACTTCTTCAGAAGGCCCTTGGAGCTGGACCTTGGCATCTGGGATGGATATGGGATTGAAGACCCTCCTTTAGGTATCCAGGGGCGAGGCTGTTCGGGGCTTTAAAGGTCAACAACACCAACACTTTGAATTGTGCTCGGAAATGTACAGTACTGGGAGCCAATGCAGGCTCGCAGTCCCCAATCGGGCAGCCGAATTCTGGATCAGTTGGAAGCTTCCGAATCCCCTTCACATCACAGCTGCTCCCACCGAAAGGAGGTCTTCAGAGATCCACCCAGCTGCGCTCCTCTGCACACAGGAGCGGCCATCCAAACCACTGCCTTCGAGGCAGTCCAGCCCTCCTTCTTTCTCCACAGAGGCAACGTGGCCAAACCACCCCACTCTGGTATTCCCCCAATTCCTGCATCTGCCACCCCACTTTCTAACCCTACTCGGGGCCCTTCCGCTCCCGGCTCCTCGCACGGCCGAGGCCCTTCTAACGTCTGAGGGAAGAGGGAGCAGAAGCCCGGCTGCAGGCGCAGGTTTCGCTGGAAGGTTCGTGCCAGGAAGCTCCACCTGTTGAATATCTGCCTGCCTAACCTTCAGGCACCGAAGCAGCGGCGATGCTTTCCTGAGCTGCCCCCGTCGCCCTTCTTCTCCCCGTCATAATACCCACCCAGGTAGCTGTGCATCCGTCGGCCCGTGCCGGGCTTCAGGCTCGGATAGGAGCGCGGCTTCCCCTCGAAGTCCAGCCAGAAGGGGCTGACCAGGCGGGGGCTGCGGTTACAGAAAATGACCTGGCAAGGTTCCCGAGTGTTCACCGAGCGCAGGCGCCCCAAGGCCTCTCCTGCCCCTCTCTCCTCGTCCTCCTCCCCGGGTTTCTGCGGCATCCTGACGACTCGGAACCACACGAAACGGCACCTCCGCCGCGCAGCCCAAGTGAAGCGGAGGCCTACCACGCCGGGCCTAGACGCGCGCAGGCAGCCATTGCTTTGTAGAGGCTGAGGGAGGGGGGGGGAACCAGAGCAACACTACGCATGCGCACCCTCAGCGGCCATTGTTTTGTGGGGGAGCCAGAGAGACAGGCGCCGCCGCCGCCGCTCACTTCCTCTGGGCGCCTGCGCAGTTCGGCGTTTCGTTTGTTTAGGGGAAGGGTCTCTGTTGTGCCCTTAGCTTCATGCCAAGCCAGTTTATGATATGTTCATTTCATAATTAGCCATTTTGGAAATGGTAAATTGAGGTTTTTCTTTCTTTTTTTTGCGCGGGCTGGGGTGGGGTAAAAGTTCCATTAAAACAGATGAGGGAGGGGAAGGGATTGGAGTGGGATGTTAACCTCAGGAAACAGAGAGTAGGCTGGGGAAATTAGAGTTTCCTCAATGAGTCGGGGTCACCAGATGTTGGGTTGAAATAACGACAGACAAGTAGCAGGTGTCATATGGGAGGCATCTCCCGAACAAGTCTCGAGGAGTCTCTTTTATTGAATATTACAGCATTGCCACGTACGTGCTTATTGCTAATTGGTTAACACAAGTACAAAGCAAAGGTTGCATATAGGCAAGGCATTAATTACCAATAATTAAAGGGTGGGAAAGGGAACACAGAATTGGACAGGCGTGAAAACCTCCTTATTAAACTTTTACTAGTGATTGATATAGCATTCATCCGCAGATGTGGTCAACTGTGCATTAAGAACAAGTCAGGGTACGAACTCAATGTGAACTGAACATTCTAGGAATGTTTCAGCTTAGAACGGTTTGCGCAGCATCATATGCAGAAGCGAAGCTTAGAAGCAAGACTTCCCATCAGGCCACAGTCATGTGCAGAAGCAAGGCTTTCCTTCAGCTCTATATAATATGTGTGCATGTCAAAAGCAGAACATGGATATGCAAATACGGCTGCAGACGCATTGTATGACCTCTTTTCGAGAAGTACAACAATCCATTGGTTTCGAGCACATAGTGATAGTTTCCCTTTTAGCTAAGGAGATTTGTATGACTATATTGGCAGCTTCCTTACAGTGCTGCCCTATAAATCTCCATTAAATAGTGCTTACTCCCAGGTCAGTGAGTATAGCCCAGTATCCCACTTACCACAGCAGTCAACAACATGCCCCAACAAGGATGCTGCCTCCAATCCTGGAAGTGGCATATGGTTGTCATGATTAGGTAAAGGTAAAGGCACCCCTGACCATTAAGTCCAGTCGTGGCCGACTCTGGGGTTGCGGTGCTCATCTCGCTTTATTGGCCGAGGGAGCTGGCGAACAGCTTCCGGGTCATGTGGCCAGCATGACTAAGCTGCTTCTGGCGAACCAGAGCAGCACAAGGAAACGCCGTTTCCCTTCCTGCCAGAATCATGGGGATTCGAACCGCCGACCTTCTGATCGGCAAGTCCTAGGCTCTGGTTTAACCCACGGCGCCACCCACATCCCCAGTCGTCATGATTAGCAGCCATTAATAACCTTATCCTTCTTGAATTTGACTAAATCCCCTTTTAGGATTCCTAGATCAGCTGAAGTCCTTGTTGGCCTGGTGATGGACTGCAGAAACCTTTATTGTATCCACTACAGTAAAGGTTTATTCTTCCTTGTACATCCACACATTGATGTTCTATTTATTTCAGACATTTGCTTATTGTCCCCTTTTCTGATAAAGCTTTTTGGAAATAAAAAATGGGCTTTTTGCAGTAAGAAAAGTGACATAAAATGCACTATAAAGTGGGAAGTAACAGTCATAGGATGTATAATCTCTGCACAAGCAGATCAGCATGGATGTGCAATTAACAGAATATATCTGTTGTGCAAACAAATCAGAATGTATAATCAGGCTGTTTGGAGAAGGGTTGGGTTAAAGTACCGTATTTATTTTACAGTGCAATCCTATGGATCATGGGGTCTCAGTACTCTATATGTCACCAAGACCAGACAGTATTAGTTTAGAATCTTGCTGCAGGTCTTTTGTGTGTGTGCAATATTCTCTGTGAAACATGGCTGCAGTTCTTTATAATAATAATATAATAATAATTTATTATTTATACCCCGCCCATCTGGCTGGGTTTCCCCAGCCACTCTGGGCAGCTTCCAACAGAACACTGAAATACAATAACCTATTAAACATTAAAAGCTTCCCTTATTGATAGTGGGGAAATATATCTCAAAAGGTAGGGTAATTCCAAGATGTTAATTTTCAATTTACATGACATTTTCATAGCTTCAGGCCTAAATTTAGCAGAATTTCCTGCTGTTGTAACATAGCACTTCCTTGTTCTGCTACAGAGGTCTCTCTTGGTGTTTCCAGAGGTGGATGATTTAGTAGCACCCAGTCATTTTTCTTCTTTAAACAAGAAGTGGACTAGCAGCTGTTCTTCCAAATCCATGTGATCTGCCCCATTTCCCACAGGCTCAAATGCTGAGGTGGGTTGAATTTTCATTGGGACCATGCTGCCCCTTTATCCATTCCCAATCATGCTTACAGACCGTGCTTTACAGACTTTCCATTGGCATCTTGTTGGCCACTGTGAGAACAGGATGCTGGAGTCGATGGGCCACTGGCCTGATCCAGCAGGGCTATTTGCATGTTCTAAAAATCTTTAAAAGCAATGTTATTTGGAAAAGTAATGCTAATTGCACAGAGTTGATTCCTAGAGGGAGCAGGGAGATACACAGAAGGAAATGACTAGAGCATACTAGCAACTAGCAGCCTGTATAGTCAGAATTTCAGAAATGTGATGGGTCATCTACACCTGTGGAAACCAGCTATTGTGGGTTGCTGTGGGTGTTTTTTCAAAAATAAAAAATTAAACGTATTTCCTGAGTCTGATTAGGGAAGATGTTGGACCAGGACATTATGATGGCTACGTCATGCGGATGCCTGCACAATTTTACAGGGTAGAAAGTGAACATAGCCTGGCAGTTCTGCAGTAAATGAGGAAGTAGCCTCCAAAGTCTGTTTTAACAGCAGTAAGCTTGGCAATGAAGAAACGAAGGGATCCTGTTTATATGGAAATAGAATGAATTTATCTGGATGCTATTAGCAATGAGGTATGTGGGTGGGAGGTGCCAACTTTAAAACCTGCTTTTAGTACTGAAGTTTGGTTAGTGATTCATATGTATAATTGGTATAATTTAATCAGTTTGCCACATCTGTGTACACAGTGATTCTGGAAATTAATATATATCCAATTGTAAGTGGCATGCTATTTGTTTCCTCATTTCAGTCAAATCTTCTGCATAGATTTTAAAAGACATCCAAATGCAGTCATTCTTTGCTTGTTTTACAGAGCATCATACTGTGATAGTTTTTTTTTTTTTTGCTAAAACATGTTTTTATTTACTTTTTTTGGCTTCAAAACAGAGTTTGATTTGTAAAGGACTTTAGTTTCAAGATTTATTGAAATTAATGGAACTTGCATAAGCAAACAGTGTGCTGAGATCTGAATTCACAACAAAGGAAATCCCCTGAATTCAGGCTGGAATTCTGTGTATGCTTATGTGGGAGGTAAAGGAATTTACATCTGAGTACGCATGTGGCGCTGTGGGTTAAACCACAGAGCCTAGGACTTGCCAATCAGAAGGTCGGCGGTTCGAATCCCCATGATGGGGTGAGCTCCCATTGCTCGGTCCCTGCTCCTGCCAACCTAGCAGTTCAAAAGCACATCAAAGTGCAAGTAGATAAATAGGTACCACTCTGGCAGGGAAGGTAAACAGTGTTTCCATGCACTGTTCTGGTTCGCCAGAAGCAACTTAGTCTTGCTGGCCACATGACTCGGAAGCTGTCTGTGGACAAATGCCGGCTCCCTTGGCCAATAAAGTGAGATGAGCGCCGCAACCCCAGAGTCAGCCACGACTGGACCTAATGGTCCGGGGTCCCTTTACCTTATATATGCACAGGGTTGTACTTTAAATGTCAAAACATAGGATGACCATCTATCCTAACTTAGTCATGGACTTGGGGCAAGTACAAATGACTAGGTACCAAATGGTAAATGATCCCATGACATAGGCGTAACAGTAAGTATTGCCCCTGATAAATTAGAAGAATTTTGCCACAAGTCAAAAACCTGAACAGAAAAAAATTCACGGACTTCCGGCGAGGCAGCATGGCGGCTGCAACAGCAGAAAAGAGCTCCTGAAGCCAGCCAGAGTAAAAGGCTCTGCCTGGCCGACTCCCGGACTCCCAGGACTGCTGCCGCCAGCACTGCCAGCAGAGAGGAATTGGGGGTGCCCAGGGGTCTATCAAAGGAGCCAAAACACCCCCCCAGGACTGAGATTGAGCCGGAAAGGCACCCGGAAAGGCACCCGACAACCCCCCCCAACAGCTAAGAGGAGCTCCAAAACCAGGAGGACAGTGCAGCCAACGCAGAGAGGGAGAAAAAGAAGAGAAAAGGGGGAAAGAAGGAGAAAAGGAAAGAAAGAAAAAAGAGCCCCAACTTTACCGCTGCTGCCCCCCATCTCTGCCAACGGGAAAGAAGAGGAGAGGTAGGTAAGCACGGCTCCGAAAAAACACGTGGCTGAGCCAACGGGAGCCTACCCCTCCTGAAAACAGAGGAACATGACAAAGGAGATCGCAGAAAGGAAGAAACGACCCTCCCCCCTTTTTTTTTAAAAAAAAATCCTTTTTTAACCCCTTCCTCCCCCTCTCCCTTTTTTTTTTAAAAAAAGTCCTTTTTTATCCCCCCCCCCCCCATATACCTACTTTGATCATTTTTCTTTTTAAAAGAGGGGGCACTGCTGCAGCAGCCACCCTTACTTTTTTCAAACAGAAAATAATAATAATTAGGGGGAAATAGGTTTCTTTTATATATATATATATTAAAAAAAACACACACAATCCCCCCCTCTCTATTCTATTTCTATTCTATTTGTTAGCTTGTTCTTGAGGGGGGGACCTTTCACCCCCATCCACGACCACCACTCTCTTTTTAAACAAAAATTTCCTCCATATCACTGCTATTGCTATTGATACTCCCCCCCCCCCGTTTATTTTTCTCTCCTCTCTCTCCCTTCACCCCCTTTATTTTATTTTTTCCTTTTATCCCACCTTTCTCCATCCCCAATTTTGTTCTCTATCCCCTTTATCTTTTAAAATCAACTCCCCCTTTTTAGCCTGTTCGTCAGCTTGTTTTTGAGGGGGGAGCCCTTTCCCCCCACCCCCTCTTTTAAAATAAGACTTTCCCCCCCATACCATTGCCACAGCTCACCCTCCCTCCCCCTCCCTTCTCTCCCCCTCTCTTTTCTTCTCCCTCCTTTTCCCACCCTTCCCCCTCCCCCTCTCCTTTTCTCTTCCTCCTCCCTCTCTCCACCCCCCCTTCCCCTAAAGGAAACACATACACACGTTCATATCACCATATCCTACTTTGCCCCCCTCATAAAGGTAAAGGTAAAGGTACCCCTGCCCGTACGGGCCAGTCTTGCCAGACTCTGGGGTTGGTGCGCCCATCTCACTCAAGAGGCCGGGGGCCAGCGCTGTCCGGAGACACTTCCGGGTCACGTGGCCAGCGTGACATCGCTGCTCTGGCGAGCCAGAGCCGCACACGGAAACGCCGTTTACCTTCCCGCTGGTAAGCGGTCCCTATTTATCTACTTGCACCCGGAGGTGCTTTCGAACTGCTAGGTTGGCAGGCGCTGGGACCGAACAACGGGAGCGCACCCCGCCGCAGGGATTCGAACCACCGACCTTTCGATCGGCAAGCCCTAGGCGCTGAGGCTTTTACCCACAGCGCCACCTGCGTCCCTTGCCCCCCTCATACTATAGCTAAAACTACTGCGGCAATCTAATACCGCCGATATTACTGTACTATCTCTCCTCTTTCAACCCTTTTTGTCTCTCTCTCTTCTCTTTTACTCCAATCTCCCCTCTCCCCCCCCCGTCTCCCCCCTTCTTCTTTCTTTCTTCTTCTTCCTTTTTCTCCCTCCACCCTTTACATATAGCCTATTTGTCTGTCTCTGTTTCTGAGCGCACCCCCAACCCCAACCTCCACCTTAACCGGACCCCAATACCCTTTTTGGGTATATACAACCCCCTCCTAAACACATATTTTCCCTGGCCCCACCCCTCTAATCTCTTGCATCTCTACCTGCTAACCCCTCCCCCTTATATGAACTGTCTGTCCGTTAGTCTACCCATCTCTACTTACCTGCCCCCCCCCCCCGCTTCGGCGTCAACGCTGAGGCAACCACAGAAACTCTAGACAAGTTCTTAAAACACAGGCTAGAAGTGACACAAATGACCACCTAATCCAAACGCTCTGTAAAAGCCACCTGCAACGCCTGATCAGCCCAGCAACCCAAAAATACCCAGGAATCACCACTGCCACAACTCCTAAGCACCACACACCCTACTCCAAGAGGATGCCAAGCCAACCTCAAACCAAAACCATTAGGGAGACTGAGATGACACCAACCAGGGCAAACAATGCCAATACCATAACTCCCCTTCAAGATGACGACCACCCAGTAACGAAACGAGATCTGAGGGAAATGGAAGCAAGATTAGAAGCACGATTAGAAGAAATACTGAAGGCCACAATGGCTCCCATGCAGGCACTAATCAACAATCTAACCTCCAAAGTGGAAGCTCTAGAGAACAAGAACCAAATGCAAGAAAGAATAATAGAGCAATACCGGGAGGAGAACGCACGTGTGAACAAGAAACTGGACGAACTGGTAAACCAAATGGAAGCAGAACACAGAGGGATGAAAATTAAGCAAGCCGACCTTGAAGATCGCAATAGACGCTGTAACATCCGCTTCCGCAACTTTCCTGAAAAAATAGAGGAGAAAAGCCCAGCAGACCTAATTATACGCTGGCTGAAAAACACAATCCCAGGCCTGAAACTTGAGGCAGATGACTTGGAGAGGGCTCACAGAGCCCTAAAACCCATGCCAAAACCCAGCGCCCCCCCAAGAGACATCATTGTATGCTTCACGCGCTACAAAAAGAAGGAAGAGGTATGGAACAACCTCAGAAACTCAACCAACCTTCGATATGGAGAAACCCCCATTCTGGCCCTACAGGACCTATCCCAGGATACCCTAAACCGGAGGAAAAGCCTGCGCCCATTCACCCAGCGTCTCCAACAAGCCGGGATCAAATACCGATGGGGCTTCCCCTTCCGCCTAATTGTAACAACTAATACAACACAACACACGGCCACCAACATATCTGAGGCCCTACAACTACTAAAGAGCCTTGAACTCGACCTCCCACCGGAATGGCAACCGACAAACCCACCAAGTGACAGCCCCAACCATGAGGAAACAACAGCAAACAACTGGACGACGGTAGAGAAGAAGAAAAGGAAACAACAGAAGCGGCACAACAACGCAAACCAATACAGACAAGCATCATGCTCAGAACCGCCACGCCGGCCATACGACACAAGAAACCAGACCAAGATTAACCAAACCAATTCATCGCAGATGGACAACCCTACAACAACAACAACCGCAGCTGAACGAAGCCACAAACCGAAGGACTGGTGATTCCCCCCCCCCCCGTTCCCCCTCTCCCCCCCCAAAAAAACATAGATTTAGTTAACACCATCAACATCCCCCCAGCCCCACACCCCCACAGAAATCCCCACCCCAACACCAGCCCAGACGACCTCAACCACATTCCCCACCACCCACACCTTCAACACTCCCATACTCCATACTAAGGAAAAACAACTCCTCCAACCTCAACAACACAACCCACAATCAGGCTAAAATCTGATACCCAACCAGCACTATGGTGGCACCAGAGCGTACCAGCACCCACACCCACACCCCAACACACCAACAATGTTGCTCATAACATTGGCAACATTGCTCATGAACCTTATACTTGACAGCGACGTTACAAAGTCACTTCACACTGTCTCACTGATCTCCCCCTCTCGCAAACAACAGGGGGGACGGCCTGTCCTTGAACACGGCCTTCCACACCAGCTGAGACCTAGGACCAACCGGCTAAATGCCAGATGGCCCAAAATACCCCAAACAAATACCTATATGACTACATATAGGAAACTCTCTACAACTTACCCCCTACTCTTTAACCCAAATCTTACTCTAATCCCATTAGCCCCCCACCCACCACACCCTAGGTCAGCGCAACCCCACTGGTTCTTTAAACAACACGAAGAGAGAGACACAGGACAACCCGAACGGGTTGGCAGGGAATCGCCCCACATAATAGATAAGCAAGATGGCTAACCTAAAAGCAATTACATTAAATGTGAGGGGGCTGGGAAACCCCATCAAAAGAAAACACATCACCTCATACATAAACACCATGAAACCACACATCACCTTCCTACAAGAAATACACAACCCACCCAAAGGCAGCAAACTCCTGAGCGACCCCCGCTTCAGTCAGCAGTGGATCGCACGAGGCTCAGGGAAAGCTCGCGGTGTAGCCATAATACTCAGTAGAGACCTGAACTTCACTGCCACAACAGTCCTCAGGGACAAAAAAGGCAGATTCATTTTCGCTAAAGGGACACTAGATGGTAAAATCAAACTGACAATTGGCTCCATATATGCCCCAAACGCGAAACAACTAGAATTCTTCCAGAAGACACTAAACAAATTCCTCTCCTTCTCTGAAGGGGAAGCAATCCTAGGAGGGGACCTCAATCTAAATATGAAAGGTATATCCCTGAAAGACATCCACCCTACAACCCCATGGGCAACCTTCCTCCGAAGGAAACCCCCAACAACTAGGAACTCTTACAAGCTACTAAAAATGCTAAAAAACAGGGGTCTCTACGACATTTGGAGTGAGCAAAACCCGGGAGACATCAGCCATACATTCCAATCGGGACGTCATGATACAGTGTCCAGACTGGACAGCATTCTACTCACACAGGGTCTGATCCCCTCAGTGGAATCAACAAACATCGGTAACATTAAAATCACAGATCACGCCCCAGTAGAAGTCATCGTTAAAATAGGAGAAGGAACACAAACCACCCCATCATGGTCCTTCAGTCCCATCCTAACTACAAACAAACAAATTAGAGAGAGTCTCACAAAAACCCTCCAAAACTACTTCAAGGAAAACGATGTAGACAATATAACAACCCCCCTCCTATGGGACACAATGAAAGCGGTCACCAGAGGAGCTTGCATAAAAGAGAAAACATTCCTTAAAAAACAAACCTCCTCAAAAATTAGCAAAATAGAACAAGACATCACAGCCCTCTCAACACGCTACAAACAAACAGGATCTAAAAAACTCCTCAAACTTATAGAACAAAAAAGGAGAGAACTAGACTCCCTAGAAATTAACAAAACAATGATCAGCATTCTATATTCTAAACAACGTTTCTATGAATATGGAGGGAAAAACTCCAGATTACTAGCAAACAGATGTAGGAAAAAAGCACTCAAAACAAGAATACACTGCATCACCAAAAAAGACGGCAGCATAACATCCTCCCCTGAAGAAATAACCTCAGAATTTGCAAAATTCTACTCCAACCTATACACCTCCCATAACCCACCAGAGAAGGAAATCAGAACATTTCTAGCAGGACTGACCATGCCTACCCTAACTGATGAGGAACAGGAATTCATGGACAGCCCTATCACCCCAGAGGAAATAGATGTGGTCCTCAAAAACCTGAAACCACACAAAGCGCCAGGCCCAGACGGCTTCACAGCAGAATTCTATAGGAAATTCAAGGAACCCTTGATGCCCTACATGACCCGCCTATTCAACGACATCATAAAAGGGGGCCCCATCCCCAAAACCTGGACCCACTCCAAAATAGTCTCCATCCCAAAACCACTAAAAGACAGCCTCAAAGTAGAATCATACCGCCCAATCTCATTAATAAACCAAGACTACAAGATATTCACATCAATCTTGGCCAACCGCCTAAAAATCTTCCTACACAAGTTAATAGCCCCAGACCAGACTGGCTTTGTCCCTGGCCGCAATATAACAGACCCCATCAGGAAACTACTGAACCTGATCGAACACAGCAAGGCAACGAAACTCCCATTGACAATTATGTCCCTAGACATCCTCAAAGCCTTTGATTGCTTAGAGTGGAAATACATATTAGCAGTACTAACTAACATGAAATTTGGCCCCAACTTCCTACAAATCCTCAAACAAATATACTCCCAAGCCTCAGCAAAATGCAGAATTAACAATATGGATTCTAATACTATAGCTATCCAAAGAGGCACGAAACAAGGATGCCCACTGTCTCCCTTCTTATTTATCCTGGCTCTGGAACCCTTAGCAATCCGCATCCGAGCAGCCACAGACATCAAGGGAGTGGAAATAAAAGGCAGAACCTATAAATTAGGGCTCTTTGCAGATGACCTAATGGTGACAACACCAGACCCCATAAGCACAGCAACCTCCCTAATCAGAAAACTCAACAAATTTGCAATAGTGTCGGGCCTACAGGTAAATTTTACAAAGTCAGAAGCTATGTGCTTCAACACCCCTCCTCACACCCAAAAAGAGCTCACGAAGGTCACCAAAATAAAACTCTGCCACACCAAGTTCAGATACCTAGGGGTACAAATAACCAGAAACCTCAACAAATTGTACCTCCACAACTACAAGCCCCTGTGGCGGCAAATTAACAAAGACCTAAAGAGATGGAATAACACGAATTTCACTCTCTCAGACAAAATAGCCATGATCAAAATGATCACACTCCCAAAACTAACCTACCTATTCCAAACCCTCCCAATCTGGATCCCCTCAACCCAACTCCGCAGTTGGCAGAGAAAACTACACTCTTTCATCTTCTCACATAAAAAACCAAGAATAAGCCCCAAATACCTGCACCTCCCCACCTCAGAAGGAGGATGGGGAATCCCCAACATAGAAGCATATTACAATGCCAACCAAATACGCCATATAATCCCATATATACTAGAAGATGAGACAAAACAATGGGTACACCTAGAGAGGGACACAATTGAAAACACCTGCACCACAACATACCCACTCCTCCCAAACAAACTAAAGAAAATTCCCACAACACTTAACAGGTACACACAGACCATGCTCAAAGCATGGAAAACACAAATAGGTAAACTATCCCCAACCCCATCCCCACTAATCCCCCTGGCGTACCACCCATTATTCCACCATGCAGCACAAAACCTCCAGATAAAAGCCTGGCGAACCAAAGGCTTATATCGCCTAATAGACTTTTATAAAAATAACAAACCCTTGTCAACACAAGAAATACAAGACAAACTAGAAGACACCCAAATGCCCTGGTTAACACAACACCAACTACATGCCCTCTTAAACAACCCAACAGTAAAATCAGCAGCAACTAGGCCCCTGACAACCTTTGAAAACCTCCTCCTAACAACAAAGGGAAATGGTAAAGGGACGGTATCCGCAATATACAAAATACTACTCCAAAATCCCGCAAATCCCCTAGACGCAATCAAAAAACAATGGGAGAATGACATAGGCTATGAGATTAACCCCACTCAATGGACCAGAATGTGGTCTAAACCCCCCTTTAAATCCATATCAACAAAAAGAAAAGAACTCACACTGAAACTCACCTACAGGTGGTACCTAACACCAAGGAAACTAGCGCTAATACACCCAGGAACCTCACCAAAATGCTGGAGAGGGTGCACCTCCACAGGCACATACCTCCACATGTGGTGGGAGTGTCCCAAAATCCAACTATTCTGGACAACAGCCATACAAGAAATATGTAAAATAACAAAGCAAGTATTAGACTTCACCCCAGAATTGGCCCTACTAAACATCTTCCAAGACAACAATGCCCATTTACTCCACAAAGAACTCATAACCCACCTACTTTCAGCAGCCAGAAACACCATAACCAGACACTGGAGAGACCTGTCAGGAGTAAGCATGGACCAATGGTACCAAATAGTATGGGAAACAGCCCTACTAGAAAAATTAACTAACAAACTGAAACTGACACGGGGACAAACAGAAGAAGACACCTTCACCCCGGTATGGCTCCCCTTTATCACATACACAGCCCAACAGGACAATGACAATAATCCACCAACAGCATACAAATCAATATGGCTAACTTGACCCAAAACACCCACCCACCTCACTCACACATGAAAACAAAGATCACCACAGCCAATCACAAACAAACAATCACATCCTAGGCCAACCCCAACCTCTCTCACCACCAAAGGAACACAAGTGAACAACACAAGCACGCTGACACCAAACTACATACATTAAGCATAATAGAAACACCGCTACCCCACCCCACCCCCATCCATCTCCCCTCCTTCCACCCTCCTTTCTTCTTCTTCTTTTTTCTTTTTTCTTCTCCTCCTAATGCCTCAACAAATGAAATGGATTTGTAAAAATGTTACACGGGGAAAAAAAAAATACACGAGGCATTACACTTACACTGTAAAACAAGAAAACCCTTAATAAAATATATTTAAAAAAAAAAAAAGAAAAAAATTCACTACTTGGATGACACAGAAGACTGGTTTATGAAGATCCAGAACATACGAAACATTTACCATATGATAATCTGTTCTGGGTTTGTTTTTCCTTTAAAAATAACAACAGCAGAAATCATTGTAATCTGGATTGAGATTTTAATATATGGGGAAAGATTACCGGTAGACTCTTTCCCTGATCTATTTTCCTACTGTAGGTGGTGTCGATCAGAATTTATTTTCAACCACCAATTTGAGTGCAAATGATCCCCAAGCCTATAAAAAAAGGGATGTAAAATGAGAAACATTCCCTCTGATGCAGTTTACAGTTCACTTTAAGGTAAAAAGTTCATGCAAAGTGAAATATACTTAGAGTCGCAAAGTGATGTCATGCTCTTTATTCAGCTCATAGTGGTGAGGAGGAATGAATGAAAGTCCCCTCAAAGTATCTGCTTTGTATACATTATTTACACAATGGGCTGCACATGATTGGCTAATTCTGGAATTCTACTGTAAGCCAATCAGGTTGTGGATTCACTTCTATCTGGAGCATGATTGGGTGGTTCCTGCCAACCAATCATACTGCTGCATTGTTCTAAGACCAATTAGACTGCTGCATTCTGAATCCTATTGTTCTAGGACCAATCAGACTGCTGCCTTTTGGATCCTATTGTTCTAGGACCAATCAGACTGCTGCAGTTTGGATCCTATTCAACTCAGTACATAACACAAAGGTTATGCAGACCCAGGCTAGAAACATGTGAGGAATGAACTGTGAGTGAACTAAGCCCACCTGACCACTTGAACAAGCGAGAATCTTGGCAAAGGATCTAAAAGGGAATGATGGAAGCCATGTGAGAAAACTGGCACTGTGTACTTGCAGCATGTGCCTCTTGTGTCATAAATCATATCAGAACGGTTGTTTTAATTGCTCTTATGTCACAGACAGCTTATTTTTGACCAATTGGGGCTTCCCACATTATATACGGCTTGTCTTTTGACCAACAAGAGTTTTCTACGATTACTCTGTGAGCGAGGAGGGAGAGTGACTACAGGCTATAAAAATCTGGACTCAGCTGCATACTTTGCCTCAGTCCGCCTGGACTGGGGACCATAACTTATGAAATAAAGGTGATTTCCCTTGAACTCTATTTGTCTGTTGTTAATCAGAATAGCCCTGCTTACTTCACTACCAAAATTCACCACTCTCCAAAGTGCCATTGCAGCAAATGCCATTTGTCAGGGCATATATTAGCTTTAGGAAGTTGCTTGGTTGAAAAATAGTTCAGGAAAGGTAGAAATGTTTGAGGAACTTCATTTCTGTTACTTTCAATTGCACTCCCACCTGATTTATTATGGTTGTAACCTGGGAGTGCTCCTTGATTCAACATCATCACTGGAAGCCCGATATGTCATCCATGGCAAGTAGTGCCTATTTTCAGCTCCATTCATTATGCCAGCTATGGTCAATCTTGGATGAAGCTAGCCTTGCTATAGTAACCCATGCTCGGGGTCCCTCCAAACTCTACAATTCTATGATCTTAGGATTAACAGTGCATCCAATGAGCATTTAAAGCACATGACATCCGCCAAATGATCCTGGGCAATGTAGCTTCCCTCTCACAGAACTACAACTCCCAGAACCCCTGACAAACTACAATTCCCAAGATCATTTGGGGGAAGACACTTGCTTTTTAGAACAGGGAAGAGAACCTGCAGCTCACTTCCCCCAATTTCCTAGGAAGCAGGAACGATAAGCTTATGTGCATCTAATAGGATGACTTGACAGAGCAGGATGTAGAAAGTATCGCTCCAAAAGTTGGGTGCCTCCCCTCTCTCTGACGAGTGGTGGCAAGAGCCCAAAGGGTTCCAGGCTCTCACCTTTGGAGAACTGAGACGTGGCAGAGATTGTTGTAGCTTTAGGAAAGAGTACAGCAGGGTCATTTCAAGAGGGACTTGTTCCCCACAGCAGGGCAGCCAGTCTTCCCAAGCACCCCTTGATCAAAGCCTCTCTTTTCCTGCCACCTCACACCCAGTTATCCTGGCCCCCTTCCAGATCCCCCGTCTCTGTACACACCGCAGGGCAAGGCAGAAGGACTTCTCTTGCATTTCCAGCTAGTCTCTCAGGGGCCTTGAATTGTTTCTTAATGGCCCCCGCAGCTTGTATTTCTCCCTTGAAAACCCAAATAATCCCAAACTGTGCCATTTCTCAATTTCCAGGGTTTAGTGGGATCCCCCCTAAATCTATTTTTAAAAAACTGTGTAATAGGATAATTGAGGTGATATTAGAATTCCAAAGGGAATGTCAAGCAGGGAGGGAGGGGGGAGAGAGTGGAATTCTGGTGGAGAGAGAAGATTGGAGGAGGCTTGGAAAAGGAGTCTGAATGTTGCAGTGGGGGGGGGCAGTTGAGAGCGGTGGGTTCTAGAAGGGGGGTACTTGGTGGGGAACCTGAAGCTGGGCAGGTCAGCTCTTCAGCTTAGGATCAATACAGTGATACCTCGGGTTAAGAACTTAATTCGTTCTGGAGGTCCATTCTTAACCTGAAACTGTTCTTAAGCTGAAGTACCATTTTAGGTAATGGGGCCTCCCGCTGCTGCTGCTGCTGCCGCCACACAATTTCTGCTCTCATCCTGAAGCAAAGTTCTTAACCAGAGGTACTATTTCTGGGTTAGCAGGGTCTGTAACCTGAAGTGTCCATAACCCGAGGTACCACTGTAGTCCAGTCGCTATTGCCCAGGGCATGTGGCCGTTCCCTGACAAGAGAAGAGGGGCTCTGCCAGCTGCCTGGGAACTGAATTCCCTCAATTTAAGAGAGCCATGGAGCTAGGACTTGGCTTATACTGCTGAGGCCCAGATGCCTCACACCACCCCCTCCAATTACTTGGAAAGTTGGTTTACAGACCTGGGCTATACCTGATTATTGTATTCCCAAGCAACTTAAAAATGTAATGCTGGTGGTCAACGAAATAGGTTTAAAGACTCTCTCAAGGCAAATCTAAAAGAAATGTAGTATAAACAGTCGGGAAAGGCTGGCCTGTGAGCACTCCAATTGGAGAACAGCCTTTACCAAAGGTGTCATGGACTTTGAAGACGCTCAAAATCAGGATGAAAGGGAGAAACATGCTAAGATGAAGGCACGTTCTGCAAACCCTCACTGTGATCGACTCCTGCCAGGAAACCTATGTCCCCACTGTGGAAGGATGTGTGGAGCCAGAATTGGCCTCCACAGTCCATTATGGACTCACTGCTAAGATCGTGTTCATGGAAGACAATCTTACTCGGCTACGTGTGATCGCCAAAGATGATGATAGAAATTGGGGGCCTTTTTAATGGACATGGACTTAATGGAAAATCCTCATGGGAAGATGCCTTGCATGTCCATGCTCCCCCAATATCTGGTTGGTCCAACACTTCCACCGTCATGCTCCCTGAAAGGCGGCACCCATCCGGCAGGTGGAGGTGCACCTTGGGGAGGGGGGTAGTGTCATGGGGCAGGAATCAGCTTCACCTGCTGAACAGCAGCCTCAAGGGGGAGAAGGGGGAGTGACTTATTAAGCGGAGCTCCCAGCAACAGGCAGAGAAGGTAAGAAAACTGCTTGTTAATTTTTCTTTTTAACAATCTTGATCACAATATATTATTTAATCTTTGGCATATCGAAAGCAACCAGTTCCTCCAATTTCTTTATTGAATTTTAATATATGCCAGTGATGCCCTTCTCCTCTTGTCAGGGACTGGCACATTCAGACAGCATGTGTGACATCCCAGAAGACATGCAAGGCACTGAGCAGCATGGATTCCTTCAGCGACTTGGAAGGGCTTTACAATCCAGAAAGAGAAGACTGGAATGCCACGGATGACGGAGTCTCACTCTTGCCCATCAGTTTGGGTGCTGGCGACGGAGACCATTCTCTTGAAGCGTGGCCCTGTGAAGGAAGGGCTTGGTATCCTCCTAGCAGACGTGGGATGCCCAATGCCCCTGCCCTGACATTGCTCCCAAAGAAAGCTTGGCCCACCCACTTCAAGACGAGAGCACCTCCTTTCTGCTCTCATGCAGGAAGGTTCTTCTTCCGTTCTCTGTTGACACTCAACTTGTAGGGTGTTTTCCCAGCCCCAATCCTGGGACACTCAACACCCAACTGTTTTCCATTTTCAACGCAGGGGGTCCCTCCCCAATTCAAGAACCTGGAATCTGAGCTCCTCCAACCTTCCTGGTTCCTCCTCATGACTTAGTTCCTAGGACTCGATCTCTGCTAATGGGAGCTATTCCCAGAGCCCCTAACAAACTGCAGTTCCCAGGATCATCGGGGGAAGACATCTGCTTTTTAGAACAGGAATGAGGAACCTGCAGCTTGCTCATGAACATTTCCTAGGAACTGGAAGCTGAAGTGCTTCTTCTAACAGTATTACAGGGTCTTTTCTTCAGCCAGAATTCTCCGGACCTCCGTTCCAGCACCTTAAAAACAAATTTGTCCACCTTTCCCCTGCTTTCCCCCTACTGGCTGCGAAAAGCATCTCCCCACCTGGCAGCGCAGCTAAGATGGCTCGCTGCTGCATGCCCAAGGAAGGGCTGCCCTTGCCCACTGCAGCAGACACCTTGTGTGTAAAGAGAGGGACGCTGATTGGGAAGCATTGCAAGAAGAAGCAGGCAGCTTCTGGGATGCAGATTCCTGGACGTCCTTGCAACTGTGTGGATGCAGTAATTGCTGGGCAGGAGCCCTGGTCCATTTGTGGGAAAGAAATCAAGCTGCCATTCAGGTATATCTTTATCATAAAGCTGCCATTCAGGTATATCTTTATCAGCACCACCTACAATGTCACTGTGTGGGGAAAAAGATTTGGGAATACCCAGAAATGTTACTTGGAGTAAACTGGAGGGAAAGCACAGTAACAGGGTGGGGTGCAGTGGAGAGGAAAAGTGGGCATGATGGAAAAGCTCAAAATTGATGCAGGACTGCAGGAGGTATTGTGCAGCCTTAAGATGAACATTGTTTTATGGAATTCAATGTGTACTACAATAAAATACACTGCAATCTATGAGAAACAAAGGAAGCAATTTGGGCACCATTTGCGGGGGAAATGGTTGTTTCTAATCCTGATCTGTGAGGCTGTCTTCCACTTGGAAATAAATCCCAACAGTTCCATGGGATTTCCTCCCCAGGAAAACGTGCCTGGACTGGGGACCTCAATGGCTAAAGTCATTTGTGAGTGGAAGTACTGCTGCCCTAAGATATTCCAGAGCAATTGCTGGGGTGTCTCTCTCTCTCTCTCTCTCTCTCTCTCTCTCTCTCTCTCTCACACACACACACACAGTGGTACCTTGGTTCTCAAACTTAATCTGTTCTGGAAGTCTGTTCCAAAACCAAAGCATTCCAAAACCAAGGTGTGATTTCCTATAGAAAGCAATGCAAAATGGATTAATCCGTTCCAATTAAAAACAACCCCTAAAACAGCAATTTAACATGATTTTTACTATCTAATGAGACCATTGATCCATAAAATGAAAGCAATAAACCAGGCTGCAATCTACTACAAAGTATCAAAAATTGGCAATTGTCTACCCATTGCCACTGGAGGGACGAGGCAGGGGGGGTTAAGTGGGGGGAGGGGAGGAAAGTGAGGCAAAAGTTCTCTCCCCCCCCCAAGCCCTTCCTTTCTCTTTCTCTCTCCCCCCTGCATGTTTTCTGGCATCTGCCAGAAATAAATATGGATGAATAGATGATAGACTTCCACTGATAATCTTTGCAGCTTAAGAAATTATTAAATATAGTTTCCTGAAAATAAACTACTAACCTCATTTTATGTGACCCAAGTGAACAGCAGAACAAAAAGCAGATAGCTCTGGTAAAAGCTTTATTACACAGAGGTAAAATTATAACATCAAAATTCAAATGCTACAACAACAGTGAGAAACACCAAAGTAACCCCCATAGATCGGAAAGAAATGGCAACTTGGGAGGGCAAAAGTGTTCTAACGACAAAGAGCTACCTTTTTACAGTAATTGGAACAGTGCTGGTGCTTTATTTCTCATGAAAGAACTTCATTCATAGCCTTTTACAGCTGCATGTAGCTCATCTCTTATCTCACAAGCATTAATTCCTCTCCCCCTCCTAAACCTTTAGCTCAAAACCTGAATTAAAAATTTCAAGCATGTATAATATATGTTTCATCCCCCTAAATGCTTTCTAGACTGAAGAACAGTGCATTCAACATATATTTTAGAGTAGTATTTTAGCTATTATTTTCAAGCTCAAAGGAAAAGGCTCCCAAATTTGACAAATCAGTTTCAGTACACATATAAACAATGGACACAACTCACTGGCAACATCTCTTGAACACAGCTGTAATAAACCTTGGTCATTGGATGGTGCATAAGCATTATTATAGGTTACTGTTAGGGAACTTTTGAGTATATTATTTGCTAAGAGATGACATAACTAGCTATATTATCAGGTTAAATTCAACCACACTAAATATTCTCATCTAAATCTATCCTGTGTCCAAAACCAACAGTAGCAGTACACGGGGAAGGCTATTACAGCATTTTTCAAGTCTTATTCCAAATCAAAACCATGACTACAGAAATATGCTGAGGCTGATAGTAAACATTCTCAGCAATATACATGGCAGATCAAAGTAAACAAGTGAATTGAGGCAGAAATTGAGGTAGCAGGTGAGAAAACAGGCAACACTACTGAGCTCTGAAGTTGTTGAACAAATGGATTCTGGGATACAGCTTATCATATAATGAACAGAAGCAACAAACTAGTTGCCTATTTTTGGCAACTAAACAAAACAACATGGAGGTGCTTCTCCAATGGCAAAATATTTTCATCTTAAATTAGCTGTCCTGTAGTAGGAAACAGGATAACTTGCTCTATGAATATGAAAAATACATTTGCACCCAAACTGAAACAGTAACTCAAGTTCACAGGCACATTGAAGAGTTACTAGTTTCATTAATAAATTGGCTATACTTTTCTATTTAAGCCCTGAAAACTCCTTCAAGAGTTTCTGGTTAGGTATGACACAACTGATCCTTGGACCAGGAAGCTTGCTCACTTGCTCCTATTTTTTTTACTCCATTCAATATCATAAGGATGGGTTGACTCAGAATCACAGGGAAACAATAAACAAATAGCCCTCTGAAAGAGTGCATGTGTGGTCAGTATATTGAGCAAGATGTTACCAGTATGATCTTGTCTCTTTAATTTTTTTCTGCAGAGCGTTTCAAAAGGTACACAGCAGCATGGAGTCCCCCAACATTCACCCAGATGGTGTGAGACTTTCGCCATAGGTGTCCCATTTTTGACAAGGCCTGAAATGCAAACAAGTGGCAAGTTTCTCTTGACAAGCAGATATGAAAGTTACAGATATGTTTCCATTTTCACTTGCTATTGAAAATGCGCCTATATGTCACTTACTACAGCCCCTATCTGAAACTCTCTCTTTTTTTTAGTCAGTACACATAGTGTACCAGGAAAATCAGTTTCTCCCTCTGTCCACCTCCCTTCTTGGCTTTTTTTTTTTTTTTGAGGGTGAGGGAGCCCTTTATCCTTAGTTTAAAAGCACAATTTGGGATCTAGAATAATATATATTACACAATTGAACAATGAAAATTGATAATGCTGTAAGAGAGTTAGTCTTTTCTAAATGGCAGCAAATTGCTCTATACCGAAACAAGAATATTTGATTTTCAGTTCTGGCAGTATTTATCCTAGATAACAGCAATACCATTGTCCTGCCTTCAGCAGTGAAGAGCAAAAGGCACTGTTAACAAATGCCTGGGGGTTAGCTGGCCACTACCTACCTTGGCAAAGCATTTCCTATCTTGAGTCAGCAGCACAGCTCTGCCAGTCCTTGGTCTGCAGATCCGGCCCATCTCCATAAGGCAGGATGGGTAGAGATCCCAGTTCTTTTTCTTGGACCCTATCCTAGAATGAAATTGAGAAGCAACAGAAAGGAAACTTAGAAGTACAAACAGTCTATTGTCCAGTATTTCTTGCCCATAGTAGTGAGTTTATCCATATATTTAATCTACGGCAACTCCTTTCAAATTAATGAGGTGGAGTGGGGAGAGAATCCAAGCCTTTCATACTGCCTTGCTTTTAATAACTTATTGAATGAACATTGCATAGAGGGTTGCATGAATACAAGTGAAGAATAAGGTCTCCAGTTTGGAATCTGGTTGGTTATGCAGAACCCTGATAATCTCAGATTTAACTAAACTTCAAAAAAGATTTGTAAACGGTAGAATAATCCTCCTACCCTCTACCTCCCTTTTAAGCAATTTTTAAGCATCTTAAAGCAAGGGATTTCCTGAACAAATACTGAATATTTGCAGGGAATGTTCCTCCCATCTTAAGGTGCAAAAGGGAAATTGATTATGGAGATATTTTAACATTAAATACCATCCTGGAAAATCAGCCATGTACGATGAAGAAATGGGCCCAACAATGTCTTGGAAATCTGCACACATTTCTAAAGAAGATTATGAACCTATCTAATTCAATTTCACTGCAGAATGTATTATTAATAAAATAATTAAATATTACAATGAATTTCTAAATCCAGAAATAGGAACGCAGTACTTAAATGATTTAAAGCAATGGCAAAATACCAGTTTAAAAAGTACACTAGTAGCCAAAATTGTGGAAACCTTTTGGGAAAGTGTATTTCCGAGGTCTGATGGCGCATAACACCACTTTTTTTGGAGTAATACCATAAAATTATTTATCAATGGAAAGTTATTTAATGAAGAATGTAATGCAATAAATTTTATGAAGGATTATTCATTACAAGAGATACCTGATTGGCTCTCTAAACACTCCTTTTTTGTTATTTGGCTATAATTTTTTATAGAATAAAGATAATTGAACAAACCAAACCTTGTTGCATTACATTCTTCATTAAATTATCTTTCCATTGTTATATAATTTTATGGTATTACTGAATTAAAAAGTGGTGTTATGAGTCATCAAACCTCGGAAATACACTTTCTCCAAAAGGTTTCCACAATTTTGGCCACTAGTGTATAAAGAAGATGTTACAGGGTCAGGTCATTTTGACCACTGAAGGGGTTACAGGAGTTATGGAAGGAAAGAGAGTCATATTGTTCCAATACTTTCAAATTAGAGGGGCAACCTCTTCCGCGGTACATAAATATGGGGAAACCAGGAAGAGAACAAATGGATTTTTTTATGACCTTTGGTTTAGATTGGAATGAGGTTACATACATGAGAAAATGGCAACAAGATTCAGGTCAAAGAATAACTAGGAAACAATGGAATTGCATTTCAGCAGACCCAAATAATTATTTTAAGACCATTTATCAGTGCTATTTAAAGGTAAAGGTAAAGGTAAAGGGACCCCTGGCCATTAGGTCCAGTCGTGGCCGACTCCGGGGTTGCGGCGCTCATCTCGCTTTACTGGCCGAGGGAGCCAGCGTACAGCTTCCGGGTCATGTGGCCAGCAGAACTAAGCCGCTTCTGGCGAACCAGAGCAACGCACGGAAACGCCGTTTACCTTCCCGCTGGAGCGGTACCTATTTATCTACTTGCACTTTGACGTGCTTTTGAACTGCTAGGTTGGCAGGAGCTGGGACCGAGCAACGGGAGCTCACCCCGATCGGCAAGTCCTAGGCTCTGTGGTTTAACCCACAGCACCACCCGCATCCCATCAGTGCTATTTAACACCCCCACAAAAGAAACTTTATATATAAGTGGGTATCAGATAAACACTGGTGATGCGGATCGAGCAAAGCAAGGTATATATACACATTGGTACCTCGGTTTTCTAACATAATCTGTTCCAGAAGACAGTTTGAGTTCTGAAACGTTCGAAAACCGAAAACTCAATAGCCGACAGCAAGGCCTCCAAGGCGTATTCAGAAACCGATGTATTTACTTCCGGATTTACGGCGAAAACTGAAATATTTGTCAACGGAAATGTTAGAAAACCAAGGTACTACTGTACACACCTTTTGAAACTGCTCTCAAATACAAACTTTTTTGAAATTTGTACAGGCTACATTTCTGGTATGTTGGGATATCACATACCTTTAGAAGTTAAAATATGTCACTTTGGTATCTGCATGATGTTGTCCAGGAAAATGGCTGAGAAATATTATTCAACCTTGTAACTGCTGTGAATGTTATAGCCAAAATCTGGAAAAATGTTTATCTCCTACTTTATGTACATGGTTTGAAAAAAAATCTGGTCTATAGTAACAATGATTACATTAACTTATTATAAAAGAATACATATGAACCAGCCTAATCTGTTCATAGAAAAATTGTGGGTTGTTTGTCCAAATATTATGACTGTTTGTCCAAATATTTATGTATTTACTTTATTAGAGCTAATAATTTTTTTTAAAAAGAAAGAAAAAGGAATAAAGATCAAGACCCAAAGATATGTTGACCATCAGCTGAGCAGAGATGGAGACCTATAGAAATGCGATCGTTTTCAACTTGGTAACTCTACAATGCAGTTCTCTACACTCAAATCCAGCAATTTCTTCCTAGTTTGGAAGCTTCATTGTACCTGTAAGGCTCTGGATCAGAAGCACAGCTGTAAAACACCCATCATTTACCTCTTTCCAAATGGCATATCTGTTACAATGACATCCACAGAGCCAGTCCTCAGAGGTAGAGAACATATATCCCACTGAATACTATCTATAGGTTTGCCTGCAGGTGTGCTGTTAAGAACAAAAAAAACTAGATAAGTTAAGGAGTCACTACTTGGAAGAAATTTTTCATACCATACCAACAAGCTCAAGTTAATGAACTGGGAAACATTTTTTTAAAATATCTAAGTGACTATAAAAAAGTTACACAAACAAACGGCAAAACAAATATATGGCATAAACCACCACTGGGTACTTAATTCCCACCTTTCTTTACTTTGAATTTGCTTCAGTAAAGAGGCGATATTATTTGCTGTTCTCTTCACAGCCTGTGGATTGTTATCCCCAGCCATATGGTAGCAGTTAGGCCATTCAGTAGCCCCCTATCAATGAGAAAGAAACAGCAAACTTAGCAGCAATGCAAGAACCCAACTGAAATCTAATTCTAGGAGATAACATCTATGAATGCATTACCGGTATATGGCACAAATTATCAGAAGGGGAACTGATCCTTAGTCCACCACCCCAAGTAAGGGGGCGGGGATTTCTCTGCTGTAGTGCCAAGGAAATCCCAAGGGTCAAACAAACAGAAAGCAGATGAGAAATCCACCCACCTAAAATGACTTTAGATTGGAACTTTATGTCTCTGCATGGCAGCTAAGAAATTATTCCCTTTGTGGGAGGGAGGATTGTTAGACAAAAGCCCAAGCTAACCAAGATGAGGTTTCCAAACTGTGATCCCAGCTCAGAGGAGAGCAATTTGTTCTTTTACCTTGCTTAGATTCTGGAAAGACCTTTAAGCCAGAGAGTCACAACAAGTAGAGAGAAAATTCTGTATCGGACAGCTGCTGAAAATACCTCCCACATTGAGCTGTGGGATCTTATACAGGACCAGCAGTGAAGCAATATTGGCCTATCTCCTAGGGGTGCTACAAAGATTTCCAAGACTACATTAAAGATGACCAAGCACCTTTACTTAATCATAGTTGTCCAAGTAGAAATGGTTTATACATCATGCTATCCTGAGGATGCGCAACTTATCTGGTCATAACATTTACACAACACAGCATAAGGAATCAAAGTCTACAATCCTAATCAAGCAAGGGAGTAAATCCCTTTCAACCCAGTCTGATTTCCATGTAGAGATGTTTAAGACCGCTTTGTCACCCTTATGTTCCAGTACACCAAATCCTATACAATGTGTTGCAATAATACATTAACATGCCAGGACATTTCTGGGACTTCAAGGGATTAGGCTGTTTCGTAGCTTTCTATCAAATCTGAAGATATTGCTACTAATAAATAATAATAATAATAATTTTATTATTTGCACCCTGGCCACCAGACTGCTTTGCCCCAGATTGTCAGTAGACATGGTGCAATCCTATGTATGTCTAAGAAGAACCTAGTACCACTGGATTTAATGGTACTTACTTCCTGATAAGTGGGTATTGGGTTGCAGCCCAATACCTGGGTAAGGTTTTTTATGCTTTAAAACTGAAAAGATAAAAAGCTACAGTACCTCTATTGGTATAGCACCTGTACCACACATTGGATCAATTATTATGTCCGCTGGCTGAAGATCACAAAGCCTAAACAAAATGAGGACCAAAGTTTGTGTAATAAAGACAAAAGCAAAATCTAAAAATATTATAACAGACATAAAAAAAATGAAAACAATGCTGTTTCTTTGAAAAATACATCCAACTTCCTCTTTTGAATTTCTGGGCCGAAATCAAGGGCAAAGTGTAAAGTAGTGAATCACACAAAAGACACTGCCAAATAGATGTCTGATCTTAAAAATCCCAAGCATACTGTAACTAATAATTTATAAATGTGGTCCCTAGAGGCTGTATGACATAACAGAAAAAAATTAATACACTTAAACATTAAAAAAAATATATAAAAAGGTGAACAGGAGTATTTCATTTGAGGAGGATTACTTATGTAAGATACATTGAGACTGTCCTCTGCTTAATGTTTAAAAGTAGCAGAATATGCAGAACATGCAGTTACACAACAAGTTTGAACAGAGAACATATGTTTTAAGAGATCTTGCAACTGTTCCAGTTTCCTTACCTGAGCATACCATAAGCTAGAGTAGATCGAAGAGTTGTGGGTCCAAAATGGGTAATATTTCTTCTATGAAGACTCTCTTCTGTTAAGGCAATCCCCACTACCACTTCATTATTGTGGATGTTGAGGAGAACCTAGAGTAAAAGTCCCTTACATTTAACACAGACATTCCCCCTTTCACTGTAGGTAAACAATGAAATATACACAAAAAACAGAACAGACTACCTCACTGAAGGTCTAATGTAGGATTTCCCAAAATTCTATCCTTTAAAGGGCTATCTTCCATAGTCCTCCTATACTTGGGAGATGAACAATCTGACCCACATAATCTGTTTAGTCTCCCAGGATCTAGTTCATCCTTCGCTACCTGTCCCTTCCTACAGTTATGACAGGATAGCTGAAATAGGCAAACAGCTGAAACATCCCAGGCTAGGAATTCTATGAATTAGAAATCCTAAGGTCAGAGGAACCAACTTCTAGGAGCTGTGGGGGCTTTGGCCTCCACAATAAAATATTTGAGGGGGCTGGGCCCCCACAAAGTTGATAGGCATTGCCATTCAAATGGTGTGTGCACTGTGTCACGTGATTGATTATGCGGGGCAGGGCTTCCCTGGGCCCCCACAATATTCTATTCAAGTTGGCACCCCTACCTGAGGTAATGCAAAGAAAGCAATGACCATCCACTGGTGTATTTTTGTTATGTGAAGTGGAGTCTGAGGTGGGGGGGAAACTAGGAAAACATATGCCAACCACTAAAATATACAGCAATCCAACCAATTCTTAGAACATTTATCCTCCCCACCCCACTTTTGCAGATTACAAGGAAGGGAGATAGAAAACACTATATCCAACCTCCACTATGTTTCCTTGTAACATAGAATGAGGTATCTTGCAGTTGGGCAAACTTGAGACCATTAGTCAGCACTTGATTGTCAGTCATTCCAACCCTAAATCTCTCGAACTGGGAAGGCTATGTTATATCTAATGTAAAAGATGTAATTTTAGACTGGCCAGTATATGTGACCAGTGGTCCCAGTATGAAATCTCAACATAAATTAATACTAACATAGCCATCTCCATTTTCGTTTGAGCTGGTTCAGACATCAAGACAAAGAAAAGCTATGGTTTTCCATGATGGGAACAGAACACAGCAAGCCTTGGGCTTCAATGCTCCCCCACTGTCCTTTCTTCCTTTGGCACAGCTGCAAGATCAGATGTTTTCACTTCTGTTTTTTTTTTTTAACTGTAGCTTGTCTTTTAGTCCAAACACAACAGGCTCTGACTAATCTTAATTATAATGATTTTGAAGCTAGCTTGTGCCAAATAAGCCATTGTTAAGATAACCCCCCTTTAGGGTTAGGGCATAATGTTAAAATTGCAGTTAATAGCACACATAAGCAAAAAAGCTTTGATCACATGAACTTCATTGTAATGTCAGAAGCAGACTACTGCATATTGCTAAAACATGTAAATTCTGTCATATTTTAACCCACCCCTACTATTAATGCAGTAATAGTAATAATATTTTAATTGGGGGGGGGGGAGAAAAGTATGCTGCACCTCCACATCAAAATTTGTCATGTCTGCTTTCCACTGAAAGAAATCTTGCACAGCTCCTCCAAAATCTCTCGCCGCCTCATTTGATTTGAAGCTGTGGTTATCACCGGCTCTGTTGCATGTTACCCGGAACTTCAGCGTCTCAGCTTTCATTTCACACTTCTTGCAGTCACCTGATCCATTTTTGCTTTCGCCATTGGATGTCAATTCTTCTTTAGAATCAGACAGTTCATCATCACCTGGTTGCACAATTTCATCTGCATTTTCTGGGTCTTGGACATCAGTATCCTCAAAAACATTTTGCACAGGTTCATTAATTGTTTTATCAACAGCTTGCTCTCTGCTCCCATCATCCTCTTGTTTCTCTTTCTTTGCATTGGTTTGATTGCCCTTTTTTCGCCTTGTTTTTCTTTTCTTAAGGCTTGTATTTAACCTCCACACATCCAAAGGGTCCGTCCATGGCAGTTTCTTAACCAAGTCTTCTAAATCCTTTAGAGCTTCTTCCTGAAACGTATCAGGAGAAAGTATCCATAAAAGTCATTTAATACAACCAATTATTTGCTGTTTGCTAAATTTCAGAAGAGTAGCTGAGTTTATCTGGAGCAGCTGCTGCCCTGCTGCAGATATGGCACATTAGAGATTGGGCCTACCATGATGGAAGTTTAGGTACGTGAAATGGTTCGTGTATGTCATTAAGCTTTCAACCCCATTCACCAACAGCCACACCTTCATATCACATAGACAACTACTGAAATTATCCTGTATTTAAAAAGCACTCTCACATGTGGCACAGATGGGGTGTGTTCAGAAGGAAAATAATGTTCTGCAGTTCTTTAGAATACTTTCATAGGATATCAATGTCATCAGATGTGTCAAAGAGGCAGCAAAAGTGGGTACATATACACAAAAAGAAACTGATGACGAACAATTTTTTGCTGCAAGAGACTAACTAGGCTACCTCTTTACATACTGATACATACAAGGCGGTGATTGAGAGAGAGAAACAACCTACCTTAGTTTCCTTGAATTGATAATCTTTGAATTCTTGAACAACAACAAATAAGTTGTCCACGGACCTTAACTGGTGAACCTAAATGAAATTAGAGACAATATTTTTTAATGCTGTATTCTCCTTTTCTGATATTTGTCACTTGTACTTCCATTTGTAGTGGCTGTCTTTATCTTAAAAAATGTAAAACAAAATGTGTTGTGTCTGAGGGCATTTCATGTCTTGAAGACATTTTGTGTTATATCACTGTAAACTTTAAATACAATTTTTTGTTTCATTTTTGTAGCTTCTATTTGCAGAAATGCAGAAATAATGCACATGCACCTCCCTTCGAAATTAAGTGTGATATGGTATTAAATGCTTCAGTCCTGTATCTACTTACTTGGGAGTAAGCCTCATAGGACAGAATGTAGATGTGTAAGGATTGGCATAAAAGTACCATTATTTCAAAATAAAATACAGACAACTCCCTTTTTCCCCTGGGGTTGCATTCTGGGTCATTGTGCATGTCAGTGATCACACAGAAACATGCTGCACCCCCTCCCCATTCCAGGAAAACGAAACATACACTGGCGGTTGCGCTGGTATTTGGCTGTTTCCGCCCCCCTCAGTTTTATTTCCCCCCCAAATAATCTTTACTGGTTTTCATGTAAATACAAGGAAAGTTTCCTTGCTCCACAAAGACTTTTTTTAAAAAAAATGTTTGCACTTCTACAGTTTACTATAATGAAGGAAATGTATATATCAGTAACTGCAAGGAGTACAATCAATCAAATAGTTACCAGGATATATTATTCAAATAATAAAATCTGCAAACCTTTGGAAGGCTGGTTACGGGAATTTCAAAATAGATTTTCCCTCGGTCCTTGCTAATTGTAGACTTTGATGCTAGCTTCTCTTGTACTTCATCCGCTGCAGTTAGCTCAAAGCCAGTTGGCACAGTAGCTCCAATAGTGACCACAATATCTTTAGGGGTTGCATCAGGATTGGCTTCTCTGTGCTCATCTAATGGCTTGCATGAATCACCAATGTTCACTTCAGATAGCACAGCAGCAGCATCTTCAGCTCCAGACATTCTGGTAGCATATATGGCCTGCACAGAGGCTTATGTTTTAGAAGAACTTCTGTAAAGGACAATAAGTCTTTAAGCAAATCTGCAAATGTAATTCAAGTAATTCACTTGTTGAGGTACAGTAAACAGTACAGATTCCAAAGCCATTACTTCTTCCCTATTTATAGGCAAAGTACAATTTAAAAGATGTTTTTGTAACAAACAGCACATCTTTTTACGTAGAGCCATCTGATCTCATTGAATTTGATGGACTTACTTCCAAATTAGCATTCACAGGATTGCTGCCTAAATTTCAAGCAAGTTGATACTTGTCATAATCTCAAGATAATTTATTTTTATTTCTTTTAAAAATATTTATAGACCACTATTTCATTAAAAGGATTAAAGCAGTTTACAATAAAAATACATAAAACCATCCAGTAAAAACGTACAGGCAACCCCCCCATTTATGTGGGGGTTACGTTCTGAGGTACACCATTGAAAAAAGCCTGCAAACACCCCATTCCACCCCTGCCTTATTTTGTGACATTTTCAGGTCACTTCTGGGTTTGGGCTGATGCTTGTTAGTGCTGTCACACACACATATTGAATGTGCATAAATGAGAAGTTGCCTGTATTAAAAAGTTCGTAACAGGTATAAATTAACCACTGTATAAAAATGTATTCTTAATTTCTTTCATAGGCCTGGCAGAATGAAGATGTTTTCAGCAGGCATTCAAAAGTTAAAACAGCAAGCACCTGCTGAATGTCTATTGGCACAGCATTCCACAATATTGGGACAATGACATGACAGGTTCTATTTCATGTTGTTATAAAGTGAGCCTTGCTAACTCGAGGAATGAGCAACAATGCTCCTGCAGATTATCTCAGTGATTGAGCTAGGATTGAAGGGGTCAGGTGATTCCTGAAGTATCCTAGACCTAAGTAGTTCAGGGCTTTGCAAATTAATACAAGGATAAGGCTCCTCTGACAATAGCACTCCAAAAACACAGGGTTGTGTTTCACTTCTATTTTAATTATTCCCACCTATCTGCTTATTCAGATACTTGCACACAAAAAATAAACCTCTGTGAAACCTGATAGATAGCCCAATAAAATGTATGGCTACTAGAAATCTTTATTTGGCAACAGCTTTCTATTTGATATTGCTTCATGCCAAATTACAGCCAAACTCAGCACTCCTAGGTGCAGTTACTTAAGAGGAGGTAGCATTCAACATGGCAGAAATATACACTAAGTTACACACCCAAATAAATGGAATTAATATGCACAAGTAATTGAACTGGGGCCCTACTGGGATGAACTTAGGCTGGCGAAGGCCCTACTGAATCCTAAGCCAGTCAAGTCCCCAAAAGGGACCCAGTCCAGGTCCACTGCTGTTCAAGCGTGGAGCAGGCACAACTAAACTCACAACCAAATACTTCAAAGGTTTTCACATAGACTTACAAGGTCTTGCACAGCTTGGTGCTAGCTACATTACCTTTGAACTGCTTCCTTCCATACTGCCCAGCTCACTCACAAAAGTTATCATCAGAAGCTCTTCTAGCTGTAATATGTCCAGTGGAAGTACACCATATGGTGACTGAAAGGAGAAATTTCTCTGTGGTTCGCTCCACACTGTGTGTAACTACTGACTTTTGGAGATGTGCCAGGCATCTATGGTGCAGGTGTTGTACCAGCTGCTAAAAACTTCATGCCAGCATCCCTAGGCAACGATCCCTAGTACCAGTACTATTGAACTTTGGCAATCTGTTTATAAATGTTATTGCGTTGGCTTTATTTTGCAAACCACCTTGTTGTTTTTATAACATAAGAAAGTCTATAAATGGTTTAAATAAAAAAACCTGCTGCCACATTCTATTCTGGCTGGAACTTTAGAACTTTGTGAGTCCCACTAGACATAGTGGAACTTCTTCTATTCATGTGTTTACATAAAATGTTTAAAAACAAGTTTAAGCCTTTCACTAAAATTAATGGGACTTAAAAGCAGTTACAGCTACTAGTCACAGAATAACAGCAAAAACAAGTAACACAATGAATTATTATCATTACATATTTATTTATACCCCACCGTTTTCCCTGACGGGACTCAAGGCTACTAACATACTGTAAAAACGATCACTAAAATCATTTAAAAATCATTAAAAAACAATCAAACATTAATAAAATCAATACTATATACAGTACATGAACCACTGAGTCTTGCAGAAGAGTACAGGTGAAACTAAAAAAATTAGAATATTGTGGAAAAGTTCATTTATTTCAGTAATGCAACTTAAAAGGTGAAACTAATATATGAGATAGACTCATGACATGCAAAGCGAGATATGTCAAGCCTTTATTTGTTACAATTGTGATGTTTATGGCATACAGGTGATGAAAACCCCAAATTAACAATCTCAGAAAATTAGAATATTAAATGAAATCAGCAAAACAAGGACTGGAAATAGAGCAATATTGGACCTCTGAGAAGTAGAAGCATGCACATGTACTCAGTACTTGGTTTGGACCCCTTTTGCATCAATTACTGCTTCAATGCGGCGTGGCATGGATGCCATCAGCTTGCGGCACTGCTGAGGTGTTATGGAAGACCAGGAAGCTTCAATAGCAGCCTTCAGCTCTTCTACATTGCTCGGTCTCATGTCTCTCATCTTTCTCTTGGCAATGCCCCATAGATTCTCTATGGGGTTCCGGTCAGGTGGGTTTGCTGGCCAATCAAGCACAGTAACCCCATGGGCATTGAACCAGGTTTTGATACTTTTGGCAGTGTAGGCAGGTGACAAAGTCCTATTGGAAAATGAAATCAGCATCCCCATAAAGTTCGTCTGCGGAAGGAAGCATGAAGTGCTCCAAAATTTCCTGGTAGACAGCTACGTCGACCCTGGACTTAATGAAGCACAGTGGACCAACATCAGCTGATGACATGGCTCCCCAAATCTCTTTTCTGATGAGAGCAGCTTTTGCATCTCACTTGGAAACGAAGGACCCAGTGTCTGGAGGAAGAATGGGGAGGCACACAATGCCAGATGCTTGAAGTCCAATGTAAAGTTTCCACAGTCTGTGTTGATTTGGGGAGCCATGTCATCAGCTGGTGTTGGTCCACTGTGCTTCATTGAGTCCAGGGTCAACGTAGCCGTCTACCAGCTGTACGCCATAAACATCACAATTGTAACAAATAAAGGCTTGACATATCTCGCTTTGCATGTCATGAGTCTATCTCATATATTAGTTTCACCTTTTAAGTTGCATTACTGAAATAAATGAACTTTTCCACAATATTCTATTTTTTTGAGTTTCACCTGTATACTTAAAAAAAATGATCCACGTAAAGCTAAGCACTGATTTCCTCATAATGAAGTTAAGCATATTGTTAAGTCCCTTTCTATTTGAATAAATGGGTTTACAATGCTTAAATCTGGATGAATCGTGGCATATAAAATATCCTGGCCGGAGATGAGACACACGAATTCCTTTCAAACCTTTTTGTGTGTGTGTGATAGAAATGATGCTACCTTATTTTTTAGAACGACGACGATAAAACTGAAATATCCACAACTTCCCAAGAGTGACACCCACAAACCCGGAAAAGTTAACTACTTAAATAGGACCGAAGTTCGAAAGGAATAGCAAAGAAGAAAAGTTTCTCGTGTCTTACAAGGCAGGAGGGGGCAGGGAGGGAAGCGCCTTTCCTTCCGAGCCCGATTCGCGTCGCCCTGGCGGTCCGGGCGCCGCGCAGAGGGAGAACGAGGGCCGCTCGAAAGGTAAGACACACACAGACACAGACCGTATTTCAAGTTCTTCTCTCAGGTAAGGCAACTGCCGGGCCCGTTTCCCTCAGCCGCAACGGCAGCAAGCATCCGATCCGGCCTGCGCACGCGGAGCACCGGGAATTTCTTCCGGGGAAAAGAAAAGGAGCGCGCTCGCTCGCTCGCAAGCACTTCCTGCGGAGCGAAGTGAGTCGGGGGCGCTCACGGCGAGGCGCCCGCTCTGCTCTCGCGCACCGCTCACGGCGCCGCCGCCACTCTGCCGCCTGTAGGAGAGCTCGTGCTCAACGGCTACATCGGCCCGCGTTGCTATGGAAACCGACCTCGCGCGAGACCCAAGGCATTGGCTCAGCCGCTGCCAACTGCCTTTGTTTTTATAGGGGTGCTCGTTTGTTTCCGTATGAGTGCCGGATTTACGTAGAAGCTAAACAAGCTGTACTGTATAGCTTAGGGCCCCACTCTCTTGGAGACCCCCCAAAATTTAAAGAAAACAAACCCTGGATGTACATTTCCAAAATATAAGATAAAAAACAAATAAAATAAAACCAACATACAGCAAAAGTGTTTTGTGTTGTGTAGGCTCCTATGATGCAAGTAATGGGCCCCGCCTGCTAGCCTGCTCTCTAAAATAACACTGGTTTGCTCATTTCTATATATATAGTGTGCTTACATTCTGCATGGACTGGTTGCATTTCAGTTCATCAATTACTTTGATAAAATACAGATTTTGTGATGTGCAAATAGCTTTAGATACCTATTAGGTCCATAAATTGCCATTTAGCATATAGTCAAAACAAAAAACAGCGACAATTTGTTGTTGACAAAGGACAGCTGGACATACAAAGGGCCCCATTACCTTCAGTAGCTTAGGACCTCATCAAACCTAAATCCAGCCCTGCATATGACCCTATAACAATAAGCCGAGGTCCTGTTGGAGCCCCCGCATCGCCTTATTTGCCCTCTGCAGGCAACAACAGCACAATCGCATTTGCATTTACTGTGGGGAGCAAGCCCCATTGCACTGAGCAAGGTTTGCTCCCAATCAAGCATTATATTTACACAACTTTTGTCACCAGGTTCTGTTGTTGCAGCAGTGTGGATCTGTCCCACGACCAATGTTCATTGCTTTGTGGCAGGGTCTGCAACAGGGATGGAGAATGCTTGGACCTCCAGGTGTTATTATTATTTATTAAATTTCGAAATCAGCCTTCATCCCAAGATCACTTTGGGTTACCGGTATATAGAAAGACAAAACTGTGTAACATAGTAAGAAAAAAAATAATCCCTTCCCCCTCAGGTTGTCAGGCCATAGATTGCCTAATTAGCTAAAGGTCTGGGAGAAGAGGGATGTTTTTGCTGAGTGTCTAAAGATATGTAATGAAGGTGCCAGGTGAGCCTCCCTGGGGAGAGCATTCCACAGGTGGGGAACCACCATGAAAAAGGCCCATTCTCTTGTGGCCGCCCTCCGGACCTCATCTGGAGGAGGCACACAAAGAAGGGCCTCAGATGATGATCGCTAGGTCTAGGTCACTTAATATGAGGAGTTGCAGTTCCTGAGGTATTACAGATGTTGTTGCACCACAACACACATCATGCCAGACTGGATGGGGACTAGCAACGTGCCCCATCCCTCTCAGAATGCGCCTGGTGGGTTTGCCTGTGTGTTCTGATGATGACGAAACTGAACTGAAATCATACTGAAAGTTGTTTTCTTCTCTGTCCAAACGTCTGACTAAGTTCACCTACATAAATTTGTTTAAGTTGTTTAAGTTATCTGCGTCCTGCTTTTCAAACAATGTTCAAAGTGGTTAACAGGAAAAAATAAATAAATAAAATACATGGGCATAGCAATGCCAAAAGGAAGCAGTGAAGTACTTCCAATGAAAACAGCACCAGCAGTATATCTGTACTAAGGCTGACTAACTCATAGCAGGGGCGTAGCGCTATCTGCCAACGCCCAGGGAGGTTGCATGGGCATATGTGCCAGGGTGGGCGGAACACATTTATCCAGCCCTCGCCACTGCCGGGAGGGTGCGGGGCATGGAGAGTGTTCTTCACCCTTTGCGCTCCCCAGCCCCCATTGCTGATGGTGGGCGCTTGCGCGTCTGATCTCTCTCTCTCTCTCTGTGTGTGCCTGGTTTGCCCAATCTGTACCCAGGGCAACAGCCCCCCCCCCGGTGCCCCCACACAATACCACTGACTAGTAGTCTTCCTGGTGTTGGATGCAAACACCCATCAGCCCCAGTTGGCATGGCCAATGGTTAGGAATGATATGAGCTGTATTCCAGCAACATTTGAAGGGCCACAGATTCCTCCCCTCTGAACCACTCGCATGCGCATAGTAGGAGCCTCCAGCAGCCATGTTCCTCTCCAGCAAAAAAGGCACCTAAGCTGCAGCCTAATGCCTTCAGCCATCAGATTTGGGGGTTAAGGTTGCTCTGTAAACTATCTTCTTATGTATGTAAAATGTAAGGCTGTCATCACGCTGCAGTTTGTGCAGCTGCCAATATGAAGACACATCAATTTCCAGCATGACAACAGGCAGACAAGCAAGGAGGCAGCAGCTGGCCTAGATGTGTTTATCAAAGGGGAGAAAGGGCAGCACCCCCACCTCTGACTTAAAGGTGGAAATAATACAGTCTCATCTTTCAGATGCAGAAATCCAAATATATTAAAAGAACACCGTAGTCACAGTACCAAGTAAAATGCTACAAGCAATGTAATGCTACATATGTAATAGTTCACAAGTCCTGGTCTTTATTTCTAAAATGTTTTATTTCTTCTAGTCCTTTTCTTCATATATTCCTTTCAGTGTTTTCTAGGGTCATGCAGCACATTTTTGTTTTAAAAAATGCACCAAAAGGTGATTGCAACAAGGTGATGCACCAAGAAAGCATTTTAATGGCAGCCACCTGTGGCTGTTTGCAATGAGGAAATGATGAGTGGGGAAAGGGATAAGCAGGCCTCCTGCTGGCCTTTCTCCCCTATCAATTGCACCCTTCCAAAGTGGCCGTTGAAACAGGACATGGGGAGCTGAGCTGCAGCTTCATGTGCCTGTGTGTAATATGTGGTTTGGCTCTCAGGATGCTCACTGAATGATTTAACATGTGTGTCCAGGGTCAGCATTCATCACATCTTCAGAAGTCTGAGGGAAATGGGTTGTACCAAAATGGAGGCCATTATAATCTGAGAATATATTCCAACAGTCTGAAGACTAGTTTATCAATTGGAAATCCACCAGGAAAATAAACAGGTGTTGACTTCAGCTGAGAGTCATGTGATTTGTTAAAGGATTATTCCAAATATTGCTCCAAGTCTGAAATGCTCATTTTACTTCAGCTTGATTCCCTCAAAGCTGATATTTACCGTATTCTGTGGGTGATACTGAATGGCTCACTAGAGGGCAGTATTGCATGAATATATCAATCATAAACCTCACAACCACATCAATAGGTCTGGCTAATTAGTACCCAGGGTAAAACCAGCAGAGTGGGCTGAGATTTTAATTCTGGAGGGCTTTGAACATCTAAAACTCTTACTGAGGACAACTCTCCATGATATTTACCATCTAATAGGTCTGTTAGGTCAGTTTGGCAGTTGCAAAACAAGTGTGGCCCACTAAATAAAAATAAAAGCTGCAGTGTAGAGTGCTTCTGTTCATGACTACAGGGATCCCATAGGATACCCCATTCCACTCTCCTCGGTTTTCCATTTTTCTTTGCCAACTGATAACATGCCTTGGCCACTGAACATTCCTCATTAGCCTCTGGCTTTTCTTTAAAAAACCCCACCAATGTTTTATGCCTCAAATGTACCCCCCACTTCCTCTCCCCACTGTCCTCACACATCTCCCCACTCATTTCACCTTCTGTTTCTTGCTTATTTCCACTTCCACCCCTGTCAGCCATCTCTCCCCACCCTCTCGATGTAAGTGGCTTGGTTTGGTGGCCTGGTGCTTCCAGATTTTATATTTGCTCATTACCACATGTTTGTGCAATCTAGCTGTTCTCTGTTTTCAAAGGATGTTACCCCCTAAGCCTGGGTTGGGGGATCCCTTTTAAAAATTTTCTAGAAGCCATTAACTCATGCTGGGGGACCAAACAGGGGCCAGTAGGCTTTTCTTAATCCATGGCCCCTGCCAAGGCTGCCCCATGTTGCATCCTCAGTCTTCAGCCAATTTACAGCATAATCACACTTTCTCTCTGCCACCACCATCAGATAATAAAGTTCAGCATTTCTAGTCACACTTTAATCAAAGGTAGTCTGATAAGATTCCAAAATGGCAGCAGTTGGTTTTTGCTTTAAGCCGTGCCCTATATCAGATGTACATTCTGTGCTCAGGTTTGACTATATGCTATCTTAAAAGCAAAGCATAGGATTACCTTGTCCTTATCAGGCCCATAATGAGAAAATATATCCCTGTTGTTAACGCAATCAAATTAAAGACTCCACTCACTTAATATATCTGGCTTCTTCATCGACTTTTGCAGTGTAATGGTCTCAATAGCATTTTTTTTTATTTCAAATGCAGAGGGTTTCAGACTGGAAATATCTCCTTTCTAATATTCAGACGATGTAGAGGAATGGCAGCCCTTGTTGGCTCTTGAACAATGTGAAAATGTGTACTGTGCCAAGAGGAACTATACCAAGCCAAATATTAGGAAAAATTTTTGTCTCAAGCGGTTGGTTTCAGATGGTTTTGTAGCATTCTGATCCAAATGATTGTGTACTCAGAGCCATTGTTAATCAAGCAGCTTGTGTAGACAGCTTTCGCAGTGTGCCATTGATGAGGGGGCTGGCATATATAGCCTTGGAGAAACTGTACATTGCAATGCCAAGACTGTTAGAAGTACTTCTGCAATCAAAGAACCTTATACTCCAGTAGTCTGTTTACGAATGATGGTGTAAAACTGTTGTAATTTTAACTCATCTTCCAGTTAGTCAAACAGATATGGCAGTACAAAGCTGCTAGTCAGTTTTTCTGCCCTGGCAAGACTAGCTCCAATGAATGAATCTCTCTGTGTATCCTTTATTCACCACTAAAATGGGAACATAAGCTTACCTCAACTCATTTTGGAAATTGGGCACTTGAGAATTTTAATTATTCTCTGTTCAGCATAAAAAATTACCACTGTGAAATACAGACATGCTAAAAAGAATGAAGCACTTATGATTGACAAAAAAATATTGAAGGTCAGCATTAAGAAATAAAATACAGCAATTAGGAACTAACTTATAGCAGCCTCAAGGAATCCCTGTTGGAGTTAGAGAACAAATGAGAATGGAAGCTGTGAGGCACACAAGCAATGTCATTAAACAGAAAGACAAATACCAAGCACCTTAAGGTGAAGAATTGTTTCCATGACAACAGATTGCTGCTAGAGCTATTTCTTAAAAAAAATATGATGATCTTTCTGTCTGTTTGGTTGCTACAATCTAGGCCTCCATGTTCAGGAAAATTATGCTGATGAACATGAGAGGTATATCATCCTCTTGACTTCTTGTTCTTACAACCATGGTCCTAAACACTTGCTTCTTATTGGAACGATAAGAAACCTTGCTATAGTTAAAAGGGTATGAGGAAGTGATGCAGTGTAGGAGGGAGGGAAGAAAAAAACAACCCCAAGATATGTTTTATAGTTTTAGGGTTGCCATACATCCAGAATTTCCTGGCCATAACCAGAATACTGCAGTTGGAAGCAGTGTCTGGGCGGAAATCACTGAAATGTTTGAAATATGCACCTGATTTGTCTGGGAGAGATAAACCAGGAACCTGGATTCACACAGAACACTAAGCCAAAGCATAGCTTAGCTAACAGCAATGGGCAGTGGTGGTTGTACTTACTTACTTACCTACTCTGTAATAACAAACTTCAAACTCCACTCCAATGGGTTCTCCTAGACCCAGGCTACTACTACTATTCAGTCTCACTTACTCCCTGTGAGCTCCTAACAATAACCTAGGAATTGTGGGGTAGAGGAGTAGTACAAAGGCAGCTAGATACAGATGTTACCATTAACAAATATATTTATGCTTCTTTGTTACAAGATCAAAGTATTATTTATACCCCGCCCAGAGTTGCTGGGGAAACTCAGCCAGATGGGCGGGGTATAAATAAATTATTATTATTATTATTATTATTATTATTATTATTATTATTATTATTTTATCATTAAGTGCACAGGCTTATCTGGTTATTTTAAAATAGTACTGCATATTTAAACGAGCACACACTTTGTTAACTTGTTAGGTAAAGGTAAAGGTACCCCTGCCCGTACGGGCCAGTCTTGACAGACTCTGGGGTTGTGTGCCCATCTCACTCAAGAGGCCAGGGGCCAGCGCTGTCCGGAGACACTTCCGGGTCACGTGGCCAGCGTGACAAAGCTGCATCTGGCGAGCCAGAGCCGCACACGGAAACGCCGTTTACCTTCCCGCTGGTAAGCGGTCCCTATTTATCTACTTGCACCTGGAGGTGCTTTCGAACTGCTAGGTTGGCAGGCGCTGGGACCGAGCAGCGGGAGCGCACCCCGCCGCAGGGATTCGAACCGCCGACCTTTCAATCGGCAAGTCCTAGGCGCTGAGGCTTTAACCCACAGCGCCACCTGCGTTACTGCCCTTTTAAATACCAACAGCTTCTATTCAACTACAGTACATATTAATGAAGGAAGGAGACAGCTTGAAGGAAGCAGTTAGTTACCCTATAAAAACTCCTTACCCAAAATGCTCCCTTTATCTCTCTATGCACCCCAATTAAGCTCCACTAACACTGTCAATGAGGGCTGGGCTGGAAGCCTTCTTTCCCCAGCCCTTTACTGGCCTATTAAACCACAAGCTGGTCTGGCTCCACTGCCCTGGAAATCTTCCCCCTGATCCTTCTACCAGCCACTAGAGACCAACATCCCAAGCTGCTTCTCCCTTCTCCCCAGTTTCTCCCCTTGTCTCTCTCATCTAAGCCAAGTGATTCAATTGGCCTCAGCAAGTCCCTGGCTATCTCGATCCATTTCAATTGGGGTTTTGGCCTAGTTTTGGCCCATAAACTGCTTTGGACTCTCTGCATGATAACCTCTGTCAGGAGAAAGATGGAGGAAATGTGTTACTGTTAATTCTCCTCAATCTCTCAGCAGCTTTTGATACCACCTGGAATGGCTGTCTGAGTTGGCACTGATTTTGCAGTGGTTCTGGTCCTGGATGGTCATTTCCCAGAGGGTGATGCTTGGGGTGGGGGTGGCCCTGTGTAGCCTCCAATGTGGGGTTCCTCAGGACTCAATTTTATCCACCATGCTGCTTAACATCTACATGAAACCGCTGAACTTCTGGAGTTTTGGAGCACGTCAGCAATATGCTGATGACACATAGCTCTACCTCTCCATGATATCTGCAGGTGTAGCAGTGGATGTGCTGGACCATTGCCTTGCCTTGGCAATGGACAGGATGAGGGCCAACAAGCTGAAGCTCTATCCAGCTAAGACTGAGGCATAGCTAGTGGGTGCTTCACTAGACCACATGGCTGGGAGGTTGCCTGCTCTTGATGGGGTTACATTCCCTTTGAAGGAGTGGGTACATAGCTTGAGGGTACTCCTGGATCCTTTGCTTTCGCTTGAGGCTCAGATGACTTTGGTGCTGCAGAGTGCTTTCCATCAGCTTTGGCTGGTGGCCCAGCTGCACCCTTATCTGGACAGGGATAGCTTAACGCAGGGCTGCAGGTTGGGGATCCTCACCTAACTTCTGTTGCATGTGCTTTGAACCTCTAGGTTAGTTTACTGCAAAGCGTTATGTGTAGGACTGCCTCCGAAAATGGTTTGTAAACTTCAACTGGTGTGGTATTTGGTGGCCAGGTTGCTCATGTGATCATCATCTGAGGCCTGCCTTTGTGTGTCCTCACTATGAGAGGCCTGGAGGGGAGTAACATGAGAATAAGCCTTTTCTGAGGTGGCTCCCCATTGGTGGCTTGCCTGGTGCCTTCATTACATATCTTTACGCACCATGCAAAAACATTTCTCCATTACCAGGCCTTTGGCATATTGATTTGTTTATTTTATTATGTATTTTGTGTTCTCATTTTGTATTTTTATGTTGTAAACTGCCCTGTGATCTTTGGATGAAGGGCAGTATACAAATTTAATAAATACCAATTATCTTCATCATCATCATCAAGCCACTCTGCCTGCCTCTGAGATCTTCCTTCTTCTTCCCTGGTCCTCTTCCATCTTCATCTTCTAGATGACTTCATGAACACCAAGCTCCAACATCGCTAACTAACTCCCTACTGATCAGCACGCATTCATATATACACTTCCTCCGGTTCCTCTAGTTCAGCTCCAGCCAATCACAGTGTCTAACTGAAAATTCTATACTGCCCTCCACCAATCAAAATCTCCTTTCCCTCCTTCTTCATACTGAGAATTCTGACACAAACCTTCCTTGCATGAGTCTGTTAAGACTCCAAGCACAGTTAAACTGATTTTTAAAGGATCAGACAAATACACTACAAGACAAATGTCACTATGAATTATATAATACCCATTCATATGAACAGGATTTCTCCATAACATCTAAAGAAGGTGGGCCAGGGAAAACAGTTAACAGCACAACCCTTAACTGTTTTCTAGTAAGAAGTAAGTTATATTGAATTCAATGGGTTTACTTCCAAGTGAGTGGAATGATTGCAGTCAAAGCACAGAATCTAAAATTACCTAACTGCACCAATAACTGTCAGGGCCTGTAAATCTTATTGCTGTTCCAGCAAGGAAGGAGGCATGCGTAATCATTTCCATACTGTTTTTCGGGTCAAAGTTGTTCTACCCTCTTAGGTTGTTTTTTCCACTGCAGGCAGACAAATAGAAGTACAGTGGTACCTCGGGTTAAGTACTTAATTTGTTCTGGAGGTCCGTTCTTAACCTGAAACTGTTCTTAACCTGAAGCACCACTTTAGCTAATGGGGCCTTCTGCTGCCGCCGCACCGCCAGAGCACAATTTCTGTTCTCATCCTGAAGCAAAGTTCTTAACCTGAAGCACTATTTTTGGGTTAGCGCAGTCTGTAACCTGAAGCGTATGTAAACTGAAGCGTATGTAACCTGAGGTACCACTGTATACTTGACGCATAATTAGACTTTATACCTTAGACATTTTTAATATAGATGTAGTTTACGATTTTTATGCAGAGGATCAACTGCTGACTGTGTGAGGCTACTGTAATGTGACAGTGCCATATTTCTCTATATTTTCCTCTGTTCTATTGTAAAAACTTCAATTGCTCCATTATTGCCATATTATTTGGCACCAAGGAAGCCATTTACAACAGAGCACCATTATAGCTGTGCTAATTGAAAACCAGTTTGGACAGCTATAATTTAAAATTGCTGACAACTGAGTTCCAAAGTCCCTTTTGTTTTAGTACATCATAGGTGTGTGGGGTGTGTGTGTGTGTGTGTGTGTGTGTGTGTGTGTGTGTGTGTGTGTATACCACCAAATTATTAATCTATTAATATAACTTTACAGAATAAAAGTTGCAATGTCTCAAAATAGTGGTTTTAAAAATACTTAATGAAGCTATGGAACCTACAAATTATTTTCTATGAGCCAATTTGAATGGAAACGAGACTGGAACTTACCAGAAAGAAGAAGAATCCCCTTTCTTCCACCTGTTCTAACTGAACAAAGAGCTCCATGTAACTCAAAAGCTTCCTTAAAGGAACAAAGTTATATGAGCTATAGCTCTACCCATCACCATAAGATGGTTACTTTTTGTATACATTGGTGGCTTCTAACATACCTCCTTCCCCACTTTAAAAAGAGTGGCAAACCACCAGTTTCTTCTAAACATTTTAGTGTTGTTTCACACCACCCCAATCTCCAAGCGGTGTGAGATTCAAGGGGTTCCAGGCGCTTACCCAGAGTTCATGTTTCCTTAGGAATTGAGGCACAGTGGAGACTGTGCTGTCTTTAGGATATATGGTATATTTACACATATATACAACCTGAGCTTACAATGGAGGGGTTCACAGCATCAACACCCTAAAGGGTCTTGTTTTTCCCATAGCCACAGCCCTGGACTCAAGCTGAGATCTACCATTTCTCTGCCTTTCTGACTTTCTCGCTTGCTGCCTTGCTTCTCAGTGATATAACTCCTTCCCCTCTCTACTCTAAATTCTGCCTTTATCTGTTGAGGGATGGGGGTTTCAGCCATTTGCCGACTTGCACAAGCCATTTGATGCCCTTACCAGTTCATTAGCACCATGCATCAAAACTCTAGGACTGAAAGGTACATTGGGGGTGGAATTTTATTTTGAGAGCTATCGGCTGTTTGGAGACTCCTGTTCAAAAGTATTTTGATATAATGTTTAGGCTGTTTGTGGCTTCAGATCTGTTCATGATGAAATTCCAGGTAATGTTTCATAGGCTTGGCTTCCGGCCTCTATTAGTTCTAAAAAATATTGACATTTGATCCTTTAAATAGGTGATATGAGACGTCTGCTTCCAGTGTTTTAAGATGGCATCTATGAATGTTTCTCATTTTACATCAGAACCTGGGAAAATAAAGTAGAGACTTCCTACTAGATAGTCTGGCTGCAGTAAAACCTATTTTATTAGGCTGTGTATGCATTTGTTGTTTAGCATTTAGTCGTGTCAGACTCTTCGTGACCCTATGGACCAGAGCACACCAGGCCCTCCTGTCTTCCACTGCCTCCCGCAGTTTGGTCAAACTCATGTTTGCAGCTTCGAGAACACCGTCCAACCATCTCGTCCTCTGGTGTCCCCTTCTCCTTGTGCCCTCCATCTTTCCCAACATCAGGGTCTTTTCCAGGGAGTCTTCTCTTCTCATGAGGTGGCCAAAGTATTGGAGCCTCAGCTTCACAATCTGTCCTTCCAGTGAGCACTCAGGGCTGGTCTCCTTAAGAATGGATACGTTTGGTCTTCTTGCAGTCCATGGGACTCTCAGGAGTCTCCTGCAGCACCATAATTCAAAAGCATCAATTCTTCAGCGATCAGCCTTCTTGATGGTCCAGCTCTCATTTCCATACATCACTACTGGGAAAACCATGGCTTTAACTATACGGACCTTTGTTGGTAAGGTGATGTCTCTGCTTTTTAAGATGCTGTCTAGGTTTGCCATCGCCTTTCTCCCAAGGAGCAGGCGTCTTTTAATTTCGTGACTGCTGTCACCATCTGCAGTGATCATGGAGCCCATGATCCATGATACGCATGGTACGCATTACCAGCTTACTACTTCACTCCTCTCCAGTGTGTTTCCACTGCTGGTGTTTAGAGGTGGCACTGTGGGTTAAACCACAGAGCCTAGGACTTGCCGATCAGAAGGTCGGTGGTTCGAATCCCTGCGACGGGGTGAGCGCCCATTGCTTGGTCCCTGCTTCTGCCAACCTAGCAGTTTGAAACCACGTCAAAGTGCAAGTAGATAAATAGGTAAACAGCGTTTCCCTGCGCTACTCTGGTTCACCAGAAGCAGCTTAGTCATGCTGGCCACATGACCTGAAAGCTGTACGCCGGCTCCCTCGGCCAATAAAGTGAGATGAGCGCCGCAACCCCAGAGTCAGTCACAACTGGACTTAATGGTCAGGGGTCCCTTTACCTTTACATATGACATAGCCATAATCCAGGTGTATCCTGTAGTTTCTTGAGAAATACTTGAGTTTGATGTGTTTCCCCTCAAACCAGCTTTCATCCAATTTAATTATGCAAACCATGGTTAAGCTGAAGTATGTACAGTTCAGAAAGTTGTTGCACATGTGCAGAAGACAGCTTCCTTGAATAGGAGTTTGCGGGGTTGCAGGGAAACAAATAAGGTCATATCTACAGTGGTACCTCTGGTTACACACGCTTCAAGTTACCCGAGAATCAGGGGGTGGGGGGAGAGTTAGGAGAAAAAACTTAAGTGGGCCACCTGCATTCCCTAAATGGAACAACCTGGATTGAGCATGCTTTGTGGTCACAGAACACAGGCTGAAGGCGGGGCAGAAAACTAGGGAGGAGGAAGGAGAATGGAATGGAGTATCCTGAAAAGAGGCAAAGTTGGTGGAACCCTGAACAGGAGCACTCCACTTGCTAAGTTTACAGAAAGCAGCTTCTACCTCACGTAAAAAAAGAGGGGGAGGGAGTCCCTTTACTCTATTATTAACTAAAGAAATGCCCAAAAGGAACTAGAGCAAAGCTTTCCAAACTTTTCAAGTTGGTGACACGCTTTTTGGACATGGATCATTTTGTGACACAGTAAGTCAGTTTTACTAGCAAACCGGAGGTTAAACTAACCCTTTCCAGTCCCAGGAGGAGCGCAGGGAGCGTTTTGTGTGACACACCTACTACACATTGTAGCTGACACACTAATGTGTCGTGACACATAGTTTGGAAAGCTCTGAACTAGAGGCTAAACTGGCTTGTTCATGTACCTTCGTAGTTCTGGAGAAAGGAAGACTGCCGGGGCTCAAGTTGACTTAGGGCTGCTACATCAGCCACTATAATTTATGAGCACGGTAATATCGATTTTACAATATATGAAAGCAGAACATTGATCTTCTTGCCTTCTCCCCCTTCTTGCCATCTTCCTATCCATATTTCTCCCCCCCTGGAACTGCATTGATTTCTGAGCTCAGTGGTTGAGCCGTTGAATGAATCACAGATTTACAGTGCTGAGCTCTGCTGTGCAATTGAACACAGGGAAGGAAGTCCAATCAGGGTCTAATCAGAGATCTACTCTCCAAAAAAGCCTCCTGACTGCATCACAATTAGATTAATCAGAGCTTGAGAATATTTTCTGACCTCTGCAGCTGAAGCAGATGCAACACAGGGAAGGCTTTTTGCTTAGAAAATGAAGACCCACTGAGCTGCAACTGAGGTGAAGGGATAAATCACCCATTTTAGTCACCATTCAGCACAGAACATTATTATGCTTACCTTCTGATTAGGGTGGAGCTCTGTGTGGGAACACAATGGCACTAAAATACAACAGTTCTATGTTGAATTTTTCCTGAGAATTCAATTATTATTCTTTAAAAAAAATAAAACCTGGATTTGTGTGTTGTTTCTTTTTTATATATGCGTGAATTTCCACTTGTGATGGCCCATGTTCTGTTGAATAGCTAGAATCATTAAAGTTGGCACCAGAATGTTTTATGTTGCTTTTCCTCCAGAAGGCCTAATCACTCACTCACTCTTGAGAACAAAACATTAAATTGGACTGCCAGTGTTGCCAGAATCCCAAAAGATGGGCACTTAATTTGCATCTAATTTAACTATTATTTGCATACTTTGATGTCAGAATGGCATTTGCTCAAACAATTATTGCTGCCTGGATATAATCCCAATTTTTCACATACAAACCCTGTCTACAGTGCCTTCTGTCCTCTCCCTCTGAAGGGAATAGGCGGGAATCTGTACTACGTTATCAGACGCCAGCGACCATACACCGTCTCTGCCCTAGCACCCTGAACTTTTATAGTGGGCTTTTAACGGTGAACTTCTTTTGGGAGCTAATCTTTACTCCAAAGCAGTGTGTAAATGTAGGGTGGAGTCTTTGTGCATCTGAAGGGCATCTGATCCAGTGGATGGCTCCACAAATAGTAGAGGGGAGGTTATTTTTACCGATTCTCTGCTCCCCTGCAGCTCCCCCAAACCCAAACATTGGCTCCAGAGAGTTGGGGCATCTTCCACTGGTGTATCTCCAACATTAGGAAGTTGATTAAAGATAAAAAAGGTAAAGGTAAAGGACACCTGACAGTTAAGTCCAGTTGCAGACAACTCTGGAGTTGCGGCGCTCATCTCGCTTTACAGGCCGAGGGAGCTGGCGTTTGTCCACACACAGTTTTTCTCAGTCATGTGGCCAGCATGACTAAGCTGCTTCTAGCGAAGCCAGAGCATCACACGGAAACGCCATTTACCTTCCCGCCGGGGTGGTACCTATTTATCTACTCGCACTTTTTGGCATGCTTTCGAACTGCTAGGTTGGCAGTAGCTGGGACCGAGCAATGGGAGCTCACTCCGTCACAGGTGCTTTGAAGAAGGGCGAGCCCAAGCCATTCTGCTGCCTGAGGTGGAGCTACCAAAATCAGCCGCCTGAGTTGGTCACCTCACTCTGCCTTCTGGCAGGGCCAGCCCAAGGCAGGTCCAAAATGCATCTTCCTAGGAAAAGCAGCTGCAGTTTAAAAGCTCAGAATACGAACCAGCTGATAGTAAAGAGCATTCTCTGTATTTTAGGAACACCCCCGACAACACACATTACTCATTACAAACAGAAAACGGTTAAAAGCTCGGGGAGGATGAGGATTAATACAGATCTGTTTTTGTCCTCCCATAGCTTCACTCCTCAGGACTGGAAAGCTACTTATCGGCTCCAAACAGAAATCAACACCCTTGCGAGGCTTGGCAGGAAGTTCGCTTTTAAAAACCATTTACAGTAGGAGATTTCCCTTTGTGTGGAAACTGCTAGAGGATTCGAGGGAGAGGAATGCAGCCAGGCTCAGATGCAGAATTGTTTGTGCTCAGTGGATAGGAAAAGTGAATGAGTGCGGATGGGTCGGGGGAGGACTGTAACACGGCCAGAGAGTCTGTAAGAAGAAAGAGCTGTTTGGCATCTGGCTTCCTGAAGCTCGGCTGCCTCTCTCTCCTCTCTCGCCTTGTCTGCCATATCAAATAGCTTTTTGAATGCAACGTTCAGTGAACCAAAATACATTTCAAGATCTTATGTGGGGGAGCCTTGCCCCGAATTGAAGTAAGTGGTGGAACTCCCATTAATTTCAAAGCAAGGTAGAAGGAAGGGGGAAAGGCCTTTGTCATCGTCCCCCACATTTTTGCCTTTGTTTTCCCCCTCCTCCTCCATGCTCTGAAAATCATGGCTCATATCCATCTCTGGTGGTACTTGAATAACTGCTCTGCTGTGATCTGCATCACAAAAGTGCCTTTAAAAGCAAGTCAAGCGAGCAACACAGCGCTTGTCAGGGCTCCATTGCTCCCTCTCCCACTTTGATTTCTCCTCCCTCGGGACCAACTGCAAATCTGCCAGGCATCCAGATTTTGTTAGACAGAACACGGAAGCGTTGGAAACAGAAATGTGTGGCGTCTTTGCAGCGGGAAACTATGGGTGTTTTCATTTGCCGTGTGCTCATGAGACACACAGGGTGGGTAGGTGGGGGGGAGGGGGGTGAATAGTCAATCAATAAATTCTATAGGTATCTGGAGAACTATGTTTTCAGGGGACGAAGCCAAATTTCCAAGAATGAACAGGTCATAGGACTGGTGAATGTAAAAGTAGGCAAGGCCAGCAAATGCTTCCCTCTAGTTCAGGCATGCCCATTTCCATGAGTGGACTGCTGAGTCACTTGATTTGGCAGGGCATACCTGAAGGGTGTTGGGCACCAGAGCTGCTGTGTAAGGGTAAAGGGAACCCTGACCATTAGGTCCAGTCATGGCTGACTCTGGGGTTGCGGTGCTCATCTCACTTTACTGGCTGAGGGAGCCGGCGTATAGCTTCCAGGTCATGTGGCCAGCATGGCTAAGCCGCTTCTGATGAACCAGAGCAGTGCACGGAAACGCCGTTTACCTTCCCACTGGAGCCGTACCTATTTATCTACTTGCACTTTGACGTGCTTTTGAACTGCTAGGTTGGCAAGAGCAGGGACCGAGCAACGGGAGCTCATCCTGTCGTGGGGATTCGAACCGCTGACCTTCTGATCAGCAAGTCCCAGACTCTGTGGTTTAACCCATAGTGCCACCCACGTCCCTGTGTAGATACAGCTATACTGAAGTGCTGATTTGGGGCTATCACATCAGTCACTACGTCTTGCTGTATTCTGCTGAATCAAAAGGCAAATTCAACACATTCTGCAACCTGCCCTAACATAACTCCTTGTGAAAAGAAACAGGCCATCAGGCTGGACTGGCTGCTTTTAATCCAGGTGATCCATTTGCATCCTGTGATCGACCAATGTTTCCTTCTGCTTAGTACTCTCTGCCCACTTTCCCACCCACCCACCTGCTTGCTACCTCCCTAAACCATGGTGGTACCTGGTGGCACTGCCTCCAGAATGAGAGCTGATTTTTTGGTGAGAGAATGGAAGAACATCCTTCTATATGTGTTGTCCTAAAACCACTTTTTTGTGGATCCAAGGTAAATAATCATAGCTCCAGTTTCTTAGCAGACAAGGAAGAAGAAGCATTATAGAGGATTTAACCACTTCCCTAACAATGGCAACAAAGAGTAAAGTGGAGTAAAGGGGAATTCATGTTTATACAATATTTCAAACAGGGGCAGAGACTTCCATGAAGTTGTGGATACTGCAGGAGAAAAGTCCTATGATGGGTCAGAGGCTGATAAAATCCTGCCATGCTCTGTAGCTGCATGAAGTACATCAGGCACAGTTAATAATAATTTGGAATTATAAATCAATTATAGTTGGAATGTAGTGAGTAGATCATCTTTTTTTGTAATTAGTCAAACTTAGTTTTTACCAGCGATTCAGCACAATGCGTGTCTGTATCTATCTTCCCCCATAGAAACACCAGAATACAATAACAGGTTGGAAAATCTGCCCTCTCCAAAGAGGAGAAAAATAAATTAAGACAAATTTTATACCAGGATAAAAATGATTTATAACATTTTGAACATCAGGTTGAACTGAGAGATAGCCAACTAAACAGACTTTACTGGGAAAATTGGAAAGAGAGAAAAAAACAGTATCCTGTTAATAATGCTGCCATGCCCAGCATGCAGGAAGTGATTGATGGTTATTGGCACAACACATGTTAATTAAACAGATGAGTCCTATGAATTCCTTAATATTTCCTGTTCCAAGGCCAGGAAATGGTTAAAAATTTCATATTTTGTGCTGATAGCACCCATAAAGACCATATTGATGGGAGAGTCTCTCTATATAAACTAGGAAAAATTACATTGTGAATAATGCCCTGGTGTCATTCATCCAGTATATTTCTCTGGGGAGTTTCCTTCTATTTGCAACAAGGCTCCTTCAGTATTAAACTGGAAAGGTTCAATTCAGAGTTCTATGCTAAGGAAATTTTGGAGCACGTTCACTGCCCGCTAATAAGCCACTCTCTTATTACTCATGTGACTGTTGGCTTTGTCAGGTAATCAAAACCTTACAACATTGTTGAAAACTTCCTACACACAGCACTGAAAAATGAGCGTGGGTTAAGTGCATTTTTAGATGCTGAGTGAAGATAAAATGAGATTGGCAGACCGTAAGAGCAGCACTCAACGCCTATTAAAACCCTTCATGCAAAGTTCTTGATTCTTAATTTAAGAGCTTGTTGGAATTATATTTGTTAATCCTATGTATACATGGTTAAAGGGGTTATATGATAGCAATCAAACCTAAACTTTCCAACCACGGCTGCACCCTGACAAAACATTTTTTGAGTCAAGAAAGAAGTGATGGCAAATGCTTCTATATATAGTGAAGTACAGTGGTACCTTGGTTTACGAACTTAATCTGTTCCAGAAGTCCGTTCTTAAACCAAAGCATCTTTAAACCAAGGCCTGCTTTCCCATAGCAGTGGGGGACTCAATTTACAAATGTAACACACTCAACCGGAAGTGAAACATGTACCAAGGCAAAGTTCACAAACCAAAACACCTACTTCCGGGTTTGCAGAGTTCTTAATCCAAGTTGTTCATAAGCTTTTGTTGTTGTTTAGTCATTTAGTCGTGTCCGACTCTTCGTGACCCCATGGACCAGAGCACGCCAGGCACTCCTGTCTTCCACGGCCTCTTACAGTTTGTTCAAGCTGCTAGCTTCGAGAACACTATCCAACCATCTCACCCTCTGTCGTCCCCTTCTCCTTGTGCCCTCCATCTTTCCCAACATCAGGGTCTTTTCCAGGGAGTCTTCTCTTCTCATGAGGTGGCCAAAGTATTGGAGCCTCAGCTTCACGATCTGTCCTTCCAGTGAGCACTCAAGGCTGATTTCCTTCAGAATGGAGTTCATAAACTAAGCTGTTCTTAAACCAAGGTACCACTGGAGCAGCGGTGGTGGCGGCAGCAGCAGTTTTAATAATAATAATATTTATACCCTGCCCATCTGGCTGGGTTTCCCCAGCCACTCTGGGTGGCTTCCAATAAAATATTAAAAATACAATAAATCATCAAACATTAAAAACTTTCCTAAACAGGGCTGCCTTCAGATGTCTTCTAAGAGTCAGATAGTTGTTTATTTCCTTGACATCTGATGGGAGGGCGTAAAATCTGTTTTACAAAAGGAACCCAAACAGAATTGTCTTAAAGAAAGCATGTCATGTGTCTCACAAGACTTGCCCCACTTCAGACATTCAGATAAGGGCAGTGTGGCGTCACTCATGATATCTGACTTGTATAGATTCGCATGCTAAGAGATATATGATAAAATGTTATGTAGCTAAGGAGATATTTATAAGGTGTAAGGTAAGGAGTGAGAGCAAGTGGGGGAGAGGGGGTGGAATGAAGGAGTGTGTCATGTGTTGATATGCTGAGGGTGGAGTGTGACAGTTAGGAGATGGGTGCGAGAGGAATGGGGAGAGTTGGATTTCGGGAGGGAGGAGACGGGGGCAGGGGGCTGGTGTGGGTGCCGAGAAGCAGGGAATAGGACAAGATTAGGATTTGCATTTGTATTAGGAATAGATTTATGAACACATGTCATGACATACAAAATAAATCCAAACGCTGTTTTTGAAAACAAACCGTATAAGAACGTGTTACATTCAGCTGTTAGATTATAAAAAAGGTTTGTTCATTCAAACTACTGTACTTTTCCGTGTATAATATGAGATTTTTTTAATGATAAAACAGTGGTTAAAAATTGGGGGTGTCTTATACACGGGTAGTGGCAAAGGGTGTATTGTTTCCTGCCACTGGCGTTAGTGCAGGAGATTGGTGACTGCGTCAATGGCTGCTGTCGATTGGTCAGTGCTGCGGTAATTGGGTGGGTGATTGGCGGCTGCTTATGATGAGTGGGAGATTGGAGGCTGCGTCAATGGCTGCTGTCCATTGGGTGCTGCTGCAGCAATTGGACAGGTGATCAGCGGCTGCTTGCAGCGAGCAGAAATAGAGGAAATGGAGGCTTCTGTGTTGCGTTCGATCGGAAGCGTTGGCTGGTCGGGTGAGCCTTTTTTGGCACCCCCCCCCAAAGGCTCAACAACTGTGGGCAACCCTTCCCCAAAAAAGCTCAACAACTATTTTTGAGTCCCCCTAAATAGTCTTATACACAAGGGTGTGTTATACACAGAAAAATACGGTATGTCTCGTATTTGGCCAAGCTATCAAGGATGTGACAACAATTAGTCAAAGATAGTAGTGCCTGTATGGTGGCAGCAGAATGCTGGTAGTTAAAAAGATGGCTTGAGGTGCTGGGAGCCCAGAGGTGAAAACCCTATAAGGTAAAGGGGAGGGGAGAGGAAGCCAGGTGGGCTGAGAAGGATTGGTGATTTGAATTCAAGTCCCCTCTTGCTCTAAGTGGTGGGCTTGGGTGAAGGGTTGCAGCGCTGCAGTGGTGTGGTAGAGAAATGGCAGAAGCTCCTTCCTTCCATCATGCAGATGGGTCTGGAATGTGAACCGAATTTTCCATGTGAGCACCTAATTACATAGATGCCCAATTTTGTGCTTCCCCCTGTCAATAAGCAGGCCTCCACTTGAGGGCCCAGCTCAAACTACAGGCTTCCACGTCACCAGCACATTATTACAGCACCACTTGCAGCCAGATGTATAAACTAGGCCACGCCTGTGTGTGTTGACAAGGACCTGCATGGAATGAAACTGTCTCAGGCACAGCTGTGCTCAAACACAGAAGACTAGAGCAATGTGCATCAGCTTTAGTCTCTTAACGTCCTATCTCTACTGTAATAATAATAATAATAATAATAATAATAATAATAATAATAATACAATTTATTATTTACATCCCGCTCATCTGGCAGGGTTACTAGTGCTTATGCAAGACCAGCCCAACCAAGGTGAAGCATCTGCCACAGGTGGCAGAAACCCCTGAAGTGGTCTTTCTGTGGGCACCCCTTTGCCTCTGGCATCGGCGGAGAAGCAGTGCCAGCATCGGAGCTGATTTCTGATGAGATCTCATGAGATCTTGGCTGGAAATCGCTGTCGATACTGGCACCGCTTCTCTGGTGGCAGTGCTGGCAGAGGTGTGTGGTGCCAGCAGCTGTGGGTGGGCAGAGTGGTGGTGCCAGCAGCAGAGCAGGGTGGCACTTAGCACTGCACGATTTTTGCTTCATATGTAGATTGCAAACTAAGATGGTCCAGAAAAAGAAAATATATTTTATTTGTAAAATCTTTTTGTGCACAGGTATAATGCATCATAAATGGCTTAAAGTAAAAACTTATGAGCTGCTTCCCGCCCCCACTTGTATATGAATCTAAATTTGGTTCCCAATAAAAAGGGATCTTAATCAGAGCTGTCTTGCACAGAGTTTTTCTCTTGACTTTACTGCAGACACAGGCAAACTCGGCCCTCCAGATGTTTTGGGACTACAACTGACCACTGGTCCTGTTAGCTAGGGATGATGGAGTTGTAGTCCCAAAACATCTGGAGGGCTGAGTTTGCCCGTGCCTGCTTTACTGCTTCAAGAAAGCTACTGTGCTAGAATGTAATCACAGTAATCTGGAAACTCTAACGGAAACTATGTGGTACCCTCATTAATACCGCCAAGGCTGCAGCCTCCTACATGATTGGATGGAACCATTAGTCATCAAGTTTTATGCACATTTTCTCAACATTAAATTTATTTCCTTCTTTATTACAGCCTTGTGCTATCCATCCAATGAAAAACCTTTCAACCGGGAAAGGCCAAGTGTCTCAGGCCTCAGGGTTGGGATAAGAACTATCACACAGAACGTAGCTAGGATTGTAAATAAGGCAGCACACACTGGCATTTTCACTGTTCATTAAAGGTTCCTTCGAATTTGTTCTTGAAGTACTGCAGCTGAGTACCAGAAAGGCAAGTGAGAAAGTAAGTGGTATATTAATTTGTTGTTGCTGTTTAATCCATAGCTGTGACCAGAGGAGAAATGGCTGCTGAGAGGAGTGCAGAGAGAAGAAACGCCATGGTGCATCTGCAGCAGCGCAACCAGACACCTTCATCTGCCCAGCTGCAACAAAACATGTCTCTCTTGTATCGGTCTCTACAGCCACAGCAGGCACTTGTAAATCTCCAGTGGTTTAACTTCATCCCCAAAGGCGCACTCCTGTGTTGTCTCCTGAAACAAATGGATGCCAATCCTATTGTTAATATAAGACTTTGAGACCTGTATTGAAACCAGGCCGAACCATTAATGAGTCTGCCTGGAAACTATTATAACTACCAACAACAAGAAGAAAAGTGAACCAGGACAAATGCAAACTACAGTGGTACCTCGGGTTAAATACTTAATTCGTTCCAGAGGTCCGTACTTAACCTGAAACTGTTCTTAACCTGAAGCACCACTTTAGCTAATGGGGCCTCCCGCTGCCACTGCACTGCCAGAGCCCAATTTCTGTTCTTATCCTGAAGCAAAGTTCTTAACCTGAAGCACTATTTCTAGGTTAGCGGAGTGTGTAACCTGAAGCGTATGTGTCAGGAAACTGCCATCGGAAGAACAGGTGGCGGAAGGGCTCCAGGAGGATAGAAGAGACTCAGCAGCAGAAGAGGGAACCAGTAGGGGGGGAGCAGGAGCTCCAAGGGACAGGAAGTCGGAGGGGAGGCTCTGGGACACTTCCAGTGAGAACAGTGAGGAGGTATCAAGGCCCCCTTTAGCGACCCCCACCCCTCGCCGGAAGCTGTCACGCAGGGAATCTAGGAGACGCGTTTCCGTTAAGCAGCTTTTATGCTGGAAGCGTTTCCGCAAGCGCCCACTGTCGGATTCTACCAGTGACTGACGGAGCCATGTCCAAGGGCTCCGCTCAAGGCAGAGCTTTGCTACGTTAAGCAAACTCCGAGGGACTAACCCTTTTACGCACAAGTAGCTCATTGTCCCATCACAGCAATCCGACAGTCCCTGAAAGCGCTTGTGCAAGGAGAGGCATCATGAGCAATCCAGCCGGAGCCAGAGAAGGGGGAGCAGCTGCAGCCGTTCCAAGCCTGGAAGAAAGGTACAGGATGTTGGAGGTTCAGTTAGTCCTGCAAACGGCTAGGCTTGAGGAGAGGAGGGCTCACGATGCAGAGAAGGGAAAAGCCACCCAAGTCTCAAGGAAGGTGCCGGGACTGGTGCAGAAATTTGGGGGTGATCCCAGGAACTATCAAGCCTTTAGGACAGAAATGCAATATGCCCTTAATCTGCAGTTTGATGATTTTCCTGATGAGGAATCGAGGGTGGCGTTTGTGATTGGCCATCTAGAAAAAGGGGCGAGAGACTGGGTGAGACCCCTGATGGCAGCCAATAACGAGGTCCTAAAGGACACAAGGAAGTTTTTTCACGCCATGGATCTGATGTTCTCCAGTGAGATTGAGCAGGGAGTGGCGCGCAGACAGTTAATGGCGTGTAAGCAAGGGAACCGATCTGTCCGTGAGTACTGGACTGAGTTCACCATGTTGATCCATAAATTACGTTGGGATTTGTCTGCGGAACCGATACAAATGCTGTTCGAAGAAGGATTATCTTCGGCAGTAAAAGATGAACTTTCCCGGGCGCCCAGGGCGGAGTCTATGGACCAGCTGACTAAATCAGCGCTGGCCATAGGAGCACGGCAGGAGGCTAGAGCCTTGGAGAAGCGGGAAGGGAAAGAGGAGCGTTGGAGGGATTTCCGCATTCCAGAGATTCCAGAGCAGCCTTCCCAGCCAGCAGAGCCGATGGAAATCGGAACAGCGCGCGCAGTTTCAAACCCCAGCGAAGGGCGGAAGAAGGAGGGGAAAGGCGCCAAGAAATGTTTTCTCTGTCAACAGCCAGGTCACTTTGCCAGGGTTTGTCCGCAAAGAAAGGAATGGCAAGGAATGGCGGGAGCTGTTGGGGAGGGAGGCGGAGGGAGCTAAGGAGTCAGTAAAAGCCAACGCCTGGCTGCAACCATCGGGGCACAGCAGCCAGGCCAAGGATCAGTGAATGTGCCCACGCCGGAACCACCAAGACCAGCGCTAGTAATAGAGGTGTTGCTAGAACTGGCAAACGGACACCCGCTAAAGGTTAAGGCGCTATTGGACTCAGGCAGCTCCTGCAACTTTATGAGTAAGGAGTTTGCAGCCGCACACCAGATACAAACCATCCCTTTAAAAAATCCTCTGCAGGTGACCACGATTGATGGGAGGGCGCTGTTGGGAGGAGAAGTTAACCAGCAGACTGTCCCCATGACAATGAGGGTGGCAAGACACACGGAACTGATAGCGTTTAATATAGCCACTTTGGGAGGAGCGCCCATCATTTTGGGGATGAGCTGGTTAGCGCTGCATGATCCGCTCGTGGGATGGCATCAGAGAGTGGTTTCCTTTGGGTCAGCGCATTGAATGGGACACTGCACGGAAAAGAGGGGCCAAGTAGGTACCCAGGCCACGTTAGCAAAGATAGAAGCAAAAGATCAAGGAAGGGTACCACGACAATATGCAGATTTGGCCAACGTCTTCAACGAAAGGGAAGCAAATAAACTACCCCCGCACAGACCCTTTGACTGCCAAATCAACTTACTCCCAGGAGCACAATTGCCAGTGGGCAAGGTGTATGCAATGTCAGACAGGGAGATGCAGGAGTTAAGGGAGTTTATTGACAAAAACCTCAAGCGTGGGTTCATCAGAGAGTCACGAGTGGTGGGGGGTAGCCCAGTGTTCTTTGTGGACAACAAAAATACAGATAAACCGAGATTGGTTGTGGACTTCCGGGCCCTGAACGCAGTGTCCGAACCCGTGACTTTCCCCATGCCCAGAATCGATGACATTCTGACCCGGGTGAGAAAAGGGAAAATTTTTACCAAGCTGGACCTGAGGGGGGTGTATAACCTGATAGGGAGATGAGTGGAAAAGGGAGATGAGTGGAAAGGGAGATGAGTGGAAAACCACTATGTTCACCCCCTTGGGGGCCTTTGAGTACTGCGTTATGCCTTTCGGCCTCCAGGGGGGGTCGGCCGTTTTTCAATCATTCATGAATCATGTCCTAGGACCATTGCTTTACAAGAACTGTGCTGCGTTCTTAGATGACGTACTAGTGTACTCAGAGGATGAAGAGCAGCATGTGCGAGATGTACGAGAGGTACTGAGCAAACTGCAAGAAAACCAGCTGTGGGTGAAACTGGAGAAGTGTCAGTTTCACACCAGAGAGGTGGAATTCCTAGGGTACCGGTTGTCAGACAAGGGGCTGGCCATGGATCCTAGCAAGGTGCAAGCGGTACTGGAATGGAGACCACCGAAAACTAAGAAAGATGTGCAAAGGTTTTTGGGGTTCGGAAACCTCTATCGGAAGTTCATCAAGAACTTTCCCCACTTAACGGCCCCCATCACGGATTGTCTCAGCAGTAAGAAGAAATTTGTCTGGACGGAAGAAGCGCAGCGAGCATTCGAAAGTTTAAAGAGGCCGTTTGCTTCGGAAGAACAACTCTTACACGTGGATCTGCAGCAGCCGATGAGAGTGGAAACCGACGCGTCTGACAGAGCGGTGGGCGCCGTACTCCTCCAGCCGGGACAGGATACGTCAGAATGGAGACCGTGTGCCTTCTTCTCGAGGAAGTTGAACAAATCCGAGAGGAACTATACCGTGTACGACAGGGAATTACTCGCCATCCATGAAGCGTTCAAGAGATGGCGACACCTGTTGATCGGGGCGCAACACAAGGTTCAAGTGCGGACAGACCACAAAAATCTAGAATACTGGAGGACAGCCCGAGTACTAAACCAGAGACAAGTAAGATGGGCGCAAGAGTTCTCCAAGTTCAATTTTGAAATTCGCTACGTGCCGGGGGCAGAGAATGTCAGAGCGGACGCTCTCTCCAGAAAACCTGAGTACTTAGAGGGGGAAGGAGCGGCGGAAGAAAGACACATCATCCCTGAGGACCACTGGGTTTGTGGGGCGGCATTGGTGGGGCAAAGAGAACTGGTAGAGGGTACTGAGAACGATGAATATGCCCAAGAAAAGCTTAGGGAACTCAGGGAGACAGGTGAGAACACGGGGTTTTGAGGAAAAGAACGGAAAACTATATTACAAAGGGGCACTCTACATACCAGATGGGAAACTAAGAGGGCGGGTGCTCAAACAGTTGCATGACAGCCCCACGGCGGGGCACTTCGGACAGCACAAGACCATGTGGTTGGTTACCAGGGAGTTTTGGTGGCCCAAGGTGGGGGAAGACGTGCGGGAGTATGTCCGGGGATGCAACAGGTGCCAAAGAGCAAAGGGAGAGAGGTTGGCACCAGCAGGGTTATTAGAACCCTTACCCACCCCAGAAAGGCCATGGGAGATGATATCCATAGATTTCATGACCAATCTACCGAAATCCAAAGGGAAAACAGCGGTCATGGTGGTAGTAGATCTACTAACTAAGATGTGCCATTTTATAGCTTGTTCACATGCAGTCACAGCGGAAGAAACCGCAAGGTTGTTTGTAAAGCATATTTTCAGGTTGCATGGCACCCCCTTGAGGGTTTTGAGCGACAGAGGGAAACAATTTACTTCCAGGTTCTGGAGGAAGCTAATGAGCTTGCTGCATGTGGAGGTACGTTTTTCCACCGCCAGGCACCCAGAAACAAATGGGCAAGCAGAAAGGGCAAACGGGGTTTTGCAACAATATCTGAGGTGTTATGTAAAAGACAGAGAAACTGATTGGGTAGATAAGTTACCTCTGGCAGAATTTGCCTACAACAATGCGGAAAACGTGTCTACAGGGATGAGTCCCTTTCTGGCCAATTATGGGTGTCACCCTCGAGCATTCCCAGGAGAAGGAGGGGAGAACTGGAGTGTACCGGCGGCGGAACACTTTGTGGAAGAAATGGAAGCAATCCACCGGCAGCTCCAACTCAACTTGGAGAAAGCCAAAGAAGAATATAAGAAACAAGCAGACAGAAATAGGAGGGAAGGTGAAACCATAAGGGTGGGAAACCGGGTGTGGCTATCCACCCAAGGACTGCCGTTTAAGAGAGGGTGTAAGAAATTGAGACCCAAACGGTTGGGACCCTTTGAGGTCATACAACAGGTTAACCCAGTAGCATTCAAACTCAGATTGCCCAGTCACATGAAATTGCACCCAGTATTTCACAGATCATTACTGTCACCGTACCGAGAGGGACGGGAGTGGGGGGAACGTGAGAGGGGGGTCACCCAAACACCTGTCATAGAAGAGAGAGAACGCAACATGGAAGTGGCAGGAATCATTGATTCCTGGTGGAAGGGGAATCGGGTGGAATACTTGGTGGAATGGGAGGGGGAGCAAGAGTCAGAAAACACGTGGGTGCCGGCAGAAGAAGTCCACGACGAGGTTTTGATAGAAACGTTCCATCAGCGTTTCCCAAGAAAACCGCAGCCGGTGGAGCGATTTAGGAGGGAATACTTCGGGACCACTGATGAGGAAGGGGTGTTTGAAGGGTTCCCAGAGTCAGGGGGTGAGGAGGCGGCATACTCCGACGAAGAAGAGGAAGACGGGGAAGGAAATGGAAGGCAGTGGCTAGAAGTGTTTGAATCCTCTGAGGACGAGGAGAGTTCCTTCCGAGGCTTTCCAGCCTCGCCGCCTGTAGAAGAGGAGGCGGGAGGGGGTGGAGGGGGGCCTGGAGGGGAGGTGGATGTCAGGAAACTGCCATCGGAAGAACAGGTGGCGGAAGGGCTCCAGGAGGATAGAAGAGACTCAGCAGCAGAAGAGGGAACCAGTAGGGGGGGAGCAGGAGCTCCAAGGGACAGGAAGTCGGAGGGGAGGCTCTGGGACACTTCCAGTGAGAACAGTGAGGAGGTATCAAGGCCCCCTTTAGCGACCCCCACCCCTCGCCGGAAGCTGTCACGCAGGGAATCTAGGAGACGCGTTTCCGTTAAGCAGCTTTTATGCTGGAAGCGTTTCCGCAAGCGCCCACTGTCGGATTCTACCAGTGACTGACGGAGCCATGTCCAAGGGCTCCGCTCAAGGCAGAGCTTTGCTACGTTAAGCAAACTCCGAGGGACTAACCCTTTTACGCACAAGTAGCTCATTGTCCCATCACAGTATGTAACCTGAAGCGTATGTAACACAAGGTACCACTGTATTTTCTTTTAAGAGGCAGCATCAGAATCCACACACAATGCAACAGGTGAACATCATTAAATACCCAAGGGTCCACAATTGACACTCGTCAAATATTACAGTCACACTCCTTCAGTGCAGTTCATAGCTGTCAACTTTTCCCTTTTCTTGCGAGGAATCCTATTCGGAATAAGGGAATTTCCCTTTAAAAAAGGGAAACGTTGACAGCTATGGTGCAGTTCACTAACAACTTAGTTTCCTCAAAATAATCTGATGGCCTGGTGCTGATAAAGGGAATCAACAGCTAGGAGCTAGTGATAGTTAGGAGTGTATATAATTTGCTTGTATTACCCAGGTTCTTCTCAAAATCAGTTGTGGCTGGTGCCCATTGGAACTGATGGAGTCAGGGAGGCCAATAGTAAGCTGAACCACAGGCAGTGACAGGCAGAACCACCCCTGACTGGCAGACTGAGGTTGGTGGAGTAGAGCCCCTTATGGACCAGCCTCCATTGCTCAAAACACTGTATCAATCTACCTATTTTTTTGTGGGGCCACATTAAGTCACCCTGGAATAAGAATGATTGTCCACCACCATTGTTGTGCAAATGACAGACTCCATTTCCTGTTTACTGTTTAAATCTAATGTTTCCAGAGCAATTCATTTGCAAACTGTGTTTGCAATAGAGATGCACCTCACATTTAATCACAATAAACATTGTTGTGTATTGAGTCAAAGGATTTTATATCTGTATTATTATTGTCTATATTTGCATTAGGGTAAAGTAACTGCCTTTTGGTTCCAGAGGGTACAGCTACTATTGGTTCATTTAAGCTGCTGTATTTGGATCCTCTGTCTTATTAGTTGCCTCCAAAAGGCAGGACTGTGATTGCCTGATATTGTTCCCTCCAAAATGTATCCTTTCTAGCTAGTTCCCTGTCCCTATAAATGTAGCATCACAGATCGGCCACAGCGAACCATGTTCTAAAGGACTGCCACTACGTAACGGAGATCAACGGGAGGGTCGTGCAGTTTCCAGCGCAAGGCAAGGCACACGTCAAGGTGAAGATTGAGGGTCAGCTGTGCGACATGGAGGTGGACTCCGGATCTGGATTCACTATCGTGTCGGAGCAGACCGCGAGGACATTCTTTCCCAGGGGTAAGTTGCCCTCTCTGGAGCCCTTCCCAGCAACTTTGCAGTCATACTCAGCGGGCCGCATCCATGTCATGGGAATGTGTGCCGTGAGAGTACAGTTCCGGGACAAACAGGCGGTACTCAAACTGGTGATTGCGAAGGGCAGTCGCCCCAGTCTCCTGGGCACTGACTGGTTTCCCGCCCTGGGACTGAGTATATCAGGGCTTAATTCAATCCAAACCTGCCCTGAGATGAGCGAGGCATTATGCAAAGAATTTGCTGGTCTCTTTAATGGAAAACTGGGTTGTTATAAAGGGCCCCCAGCTGACTTCGAATTGGACCCTGGGGTGGCCCCAATCCGACTCAAACCAAGGCGAGTGCCATTTGCACTGCAACCCAAGATCGAAGCAGAGCTGGAGAAATTGGTCATGCAGGGAGTTCTCTCACCCGTGGACTCCGCTAAGTGGGAGACTCCAATCGTCACGCCGCTTAAAGCAAATGGGGAAGTCAGGATCTGTGCTGATTACAAATGTACTATCAATAAGGCACTCAGGGGAAACTCATACCCCATTCCAGTCGTATCACATCTGTTGGCTAAACTGGCTGGGGGCAAGGTGTTCGCCAAACTTGACCTGGCACAAGCTTACCAACAGCTGCCAGTAACCCCACAATCTTGCTTTCAGGCCGAGGGAGCCAGTGTTTGTCCACAGACATCTTGCTTTCAGGCCGAGGGAGCCAGTGTTTGTCCACAGACAGCTTTCCGGGTCATGTGGCCAGCATGACTAAACCACTTCTGGCACAACGGAACACCGTGATGGGAACCAGAGCGCAAGAAAACGCCTTTTACCTTCCCGCCACAGCAGTACCTATTTATCTCCTTCACTGGCGTGATTTCAAACTGCTGGGGTGGCAGGAGCTGGGACCGAGCAACGGGAGCTTTACCTTTATCTTAATATTTAAAAGTGATAGAGTATGCAAGACAACCAAGGTAATTGAGGTTTTTTTAAAACTTGAAAGCCATGTATATATGAAAAGGGAATAATATGTTCCATGTGTCAATAAGATCAAAGAGATGTCTGAAAAAGTATGTGCGTGTAGGAAATAAATATTTTTTTTGCTGCAATCATATGTACTTTTGCAGAGATCAAGCCCCACTGAACTCTGAACCCTCATAAAACACTCACATCGCCAGAAAGCACTTATAGGGTAATTTGGAGTGAAAAAAACTCTCACTTTGAGAAGGACACAAACGCAGCTTCATTTTTCCAGCATCGCATGTCCTTTTGCTTTTGGCTCTATAAATGGGAGAAAGGTGGGATATACATTTTTGATGGGGGACAGATGGAAATAAACCTGGGATAAAGACTAAGACTGGGGTTGGGGCAGTAAATGAGGGATTGAGGAGGAAGTCCTATCCTCTCAGCTGATTCCAAATCCTGTCCTGGCATTCATAGAGCACGTTAGCATTGCTAATGTGTAAACTGTGCCTTTCCAAGCTTAGTAAGAAAAGACCTCCAGCTCAGCTGCTTCCCTTCATGTGACAAGATTACCCTTCTTGCTTATCTTTTGAGCAGTACACGATACTGTAAATTGAAGAGAATGCTTGCCTGAAGAAGTTGCATCCAAGGGTGTAATAACAGTCCATCGTCTTTACAAAAAGTGGAAAGTGTGGGTGGGTTGGGGGGGGGGAGGCGTGGAGAGATCCACAGTCTGCCAAATCACATGACCCAAAATCTTTGAAGCAGATGGAAGATGCCGGTAATGCCCAGCTGGAAAGCGTTTTGAGTAGTTGAGAAAAAACCTGACTCATATATTTCCTCTACATTCTCTTAGTAGGTTTTATTTGAAAACTCTGGCATGCATTGCTTGTAAGGCTGTGTGTGCTCTGCCGCTAAACCTTTCTCTTTGACCACAAGAAACCCCTTTTCCCCCCTGAACCTGGTTGTTAAATATGAATACGCTTTAAGTACGTTATCATTTTTGTGCACATGGGTGTTCTGATTAAAACCGGTAATGTGGCTAAGCTGGTATGTGTGCCATGATTTTAATTTTGTGAATTCCAGCAGTTCTTTTATCAAGTATTTGTACAGTTTTACCGAGGTAAGTCATAGGAAGATAATACGCACATATGCTGCATCTTTGGATAATTTATTGCAGATTGTGTGCTTCTGAAGCAGTTGTGCAAAGTAACATTGCGAAAACCAGATGCAGCCACGTATCCTTTGGAACTTTTCTGTGGGTGGAAGAGACTGAATGATACTTGGGTTATATGAGAAGAAAAAAATCTCTTTAATCTAATTAATTGACAAACTTTGGATACCAACATTCACACACTGATTTTCAGGGTGGTTTAAAAACCAGCTTTCTGAATATACTCAAGACAACACAACAAATTCACAATGAAACCAAAAGCAAAACAAAAAGAGGAACCTAACAAACATAAGGATATTGGATGAGGAGAGCCTTGCTCGGACAGAAAGCTTTTCCAAGCAGTGTGGTGGAAATTGAGAAGGTCTTATTTCTAGTGCAGACCAACAAGGGTCTGCAAATAAGTTGTAGGGCTGTATCAGCTGATCTTAAGATTACAGGGAAGCTCATTTAAAAATGTTGTGGATAAAAATGGAAACCATATTTGCAGGTGTTAGCATAGTGAAAGTTCAGACAGTTGGTGGCCTACATTGCACTCATTTCTATAGAATGCAGTTCACTCTATTGGCATCAAGATATCCTCACTGGTATACAGCAAGGAAGAAGCAGGCCAGCCTAATTGTGGCAGCTATCACCTAGAGACAATGTCATTGGACAGCAACCGTTGGCTACAGAGTGGGCAAGGTCTCAAAGATGCCATGGGAGCACAGCTATGGAAGACATAAGAGGATGTTATGAACATATTAAAGTAGAAGGTAGAGAACGAGGTGAAAGCAAGGAATAGAGGGTGAAGGAGATAAGTGAATGAAGCAGTGAGAAGACAAGAGTAGAGAAAAAAAGAAGAAAGAAGGCTCTGACTGGCTCCAGCTGAGAGAAAGGAAAGGAATGGGAGGAGAGGAAAGGAGAGTTGGAAGGAGTAGGCCATTAAGATGGAAAGCATGCAGGACTGGAACAAAGGCAAAAGAGAGAAGGAGACTGTTGGGGCTAAGGCAGAAGAAGGTCAAGAGACAAGGGGAGAAGCATGGTGGAGTGATCACAACCAGCATGGGTGGGAAAAACTTCCCAACAAAATGCAGTTATCTGAGGGTGTTGTATATCTCGGCCTCTTTCTTCCATCAAGAACCTGCTAGGTGATTTTGATGTTTTACTGTGGTTTTCTAATTTGTTGGAAGCCGCCAAAAGTGACTGGGGCAACCCAGTCAGATGGGTAGCAGATAAATAGTAAATTATTATTGTTGTTGTTGTTGTTGTTAATTAACTGCCATCTCCTCAGGGTTTTTTAAATTAGGAAATTAAGTGGGTAGTAGTGAAGATAATAGAGATTATAGCCCTTCACTCACCCCCAAGTTCTCATGCTGTACTATAGGGAACCAAACCCAAGCATATGTAAATGAAAGAGTTGCATATTCCTACCTTATTTACCATGCATTTCCTACCCCCGTTCCTCTGTTGTTTTTCCTGTGTCAGATTTTAGATAGTAAGGCCCTTGAAGCAGGAGCCTATTCTTTCATTCTCAGTGCATTGGCGGTGCTGTATACATACAACAGAGATGTATTAGTGGACTTCATCTTGGATATCATATCCCTGTTAATGCCCTGTAGGGAAGAAATCATCCAATTATTTGCATCAGTGTGTGAAATGCAGCCCCCTGACTTTCCAAGAAAGCCGCCTTGCTTCCTTGGTTCTACCACCACTTTGGCTCCTTCCCGTTACTATCCCCATGCTCAGTGTGGGTTTTCATCATTAGCCTCACAAACTTTCTGCTTCTGTCATAGTGATCACACTGATGGATAACGTTCCTCGACTAACTCTTCCCTCCAAATGGTTAATGAATATTCAGTGTGAGAATAGTTCCATTGTGGGAGGATGACAGGGAGCTAGCTTGTTTTCGCTCGTTCTGTAAATCCAGTGGCCCATTATTTTTGTTTGCTATATCTTCTCATAGATATATGAATGTAAGGCTATCATCACACAGAAGAAGAAGAGTTTGGATTTGATATCCCGTTTTATCACTACCCGAAGGAGTCTCAAAGCAGCTAACATTCTCCTTTCCCTTCCTCCCCCACAACAAACACTCTGTGAGGTGAGTGGGGCTGAGAGACGTCAAAGAAGTGTGACTAGACCAAGGTCACCCAGCAGCTGCATGTGGAGGACCGGGGAATCGAACCCGGTTCACCAGATTACGAGTCCACCACTCTTAACCACTACACCACAAGAAATTCACCCCTCTCCACTCTGGCTCAGAGTGGCTACGTCCATGAGCTCTCCAGGCCGCTACTCTGGGCGGCCAGGTGAGGCACACAGGCTTATCTTGGTGCCTTGGCGGAGGAATGCAAGGGGCGTGTTTGTGTGTGCCAATACAGCTCCTTGCCAAGGGCGCAAGGGAGCCTAGGTATGCCTCTGGTTGAAAATGACTGCGGGCATGAAGAATAGGAGGGGATGGTGGCTTCATAATGAGGCAGAGGGTAAAAAGGGTGCTTGGTATTTGGAATGTATGGGAAGAAAAAGATGCAGGAGGTTAGCAGGAGTTGGTTTGTGTGCAGGTTGTGCCCAAAAATGAAGGGATGAAAGTGAATACCTGGGTGCATAGCAGGGCTGCAAAACAGAAGAGAGAAGAGACTTCAGAAGTGGGGTTGGGGTGGTGAAAAGCAAGCTTAGTAGCTGCATGGGGTGGGAAGGGGAAACTCTAGGGGGTTAATGTGGTTGGAATGGCAGTGGAGTGAGTGGGGGCGCAGTCCCTAGCGTATTTATAAAAATGAAAGATAAACATTCATGTGCTGTCACATAAAATTAAATGCAACTTGCATTCTGCAGACATATTGTTCCTAGATGACGCTTGGAATGGAATGGGAGAAGTTCTATAAACACACCACGCACATGCAGACATAAAATGTTTGTACCAAATTTGTATTAATTGAAAACCAGTGTGGATTCTCCCACCTCTCCCACCCCATTCTGGCAGTGTCAGAAAGCTACATGTTGCCAAAACAATACAAAACAAATTTGAATGAACCATCTGTTATGATTGCTCATATGTCTTTTGTGGTTTGGGGTGGAGAAGGGAGACCAAATTGGGACAGCTTTTTATAGGAATCGAAACAGACACAATGAGCACAAAAAGTCCCTGCTATTGATATACAATGTAGTCTGATTTTATGCAAAGATTTTTAAACAACATTGAAGGATTTGCATCATTTCCCCTAAGTCAAAATGGAGAATGTATTCTCAAATAATGCTCACAATCTGGCTAAGAATGTTTGTGACTAATGTAACTTTTGGCACTCTTATGACCACTGGCCCACATGGAACGTGACTCATTATTTTTTTAAAAATATGATTTTTATTCAGTACACAAATGTATTTTTCTGGTCAAAAGGTTGACTGATGTCCCTGTTGATTAGTTCTTTGTATTTTAATGTTACCACAAATCTGGGAAAGAAGGATATGAAAATGAGATTTAGGCCTGGTTTTGGCACTGAAACTGCTTTGGTCGCCCTGCTTTTGGTCTCCTTTGTTGGGAGAGAGATAGGGGAAATATATCCATGTTTATTCTCCTTGACCTGTCAGTGGCTTTCGATACCATCAACCACAGTATCCTTCTGGAATGGCTGTCTGAGTTGGGAGTAGGTGGCACTGCTTTGCAGTTGTTCCGGTCCTACTTGGATGGTTGTTCCCAGAGGTGATGCTTGGGGAGTTCATTTCAGCCCCATCAAGCCTTCCCTGTGCAGTTCCTCAGGGCTCAATTTTATTTCCTATCATAGCTGTCAACTTACAGATTTGAAAATAAGGGACCAGCAGCCTTGAAAATAAGGGACCAGCAACCAAAATAAGGGACCTGCAGCCTCACCTATTCCAGGCACTCCAGTCTTCCTGTCCTCCTGCAGTCTGGTCAAACTCATGCTGGTAGCTTCGAGAACACTGTCCAACCAACTTTGTAACCAGAGGTTCAACTGAATAGAATCTGAATCACATGCACCACAAGGCCTATGCAGCCTCAACTTAAGATGGCTCCCCAGCCTGGCTTTGCACTGCAAAGTTTGCAGCAGCACATGCAACAAAATGGCATCCAGCATTCAAAAACCCTCTCAGCTTGCATTAACTAGCCACACACAAGGCATGCAAGCTCCACCCCCCAGTCGTTCTTAGACTTCTTATTGGGTGAGCAACACAGCCAAGCAACACAGTTGGAGCCTCCCTCCTCCCTGGCCAGCAGGGAGGGAGGGAGAGGAGCTGCTTCCTTTGAAATTTAAGGGACATCATTTAAGGGACATTTAAGGGACATCCATCAATAAGGGACAGCAGCGGGACATGGCACTGGAATAAGGGATTGTCCCTTCAAATAAGGGACACTTGACAGCTATGTTTCCTATGCTATTTAACATCAACATGAAACTGCTGAGTGGGGTCATCAGGAGTTTTGGAGTATGGTGTCAGCAATGTGCTGATGACAAACAACTCTACTTTCCCTTTACATCTGCAGGTGAGGCGGTGGATGTGCTGGACTGTTGTCTTCCTTCAGTAATAGAGTGGATGAGAGCCAACAAACTGAAGCTCAATCCAGATAAGACCGAAGCATTGTTAGTGGGTGGTTATCCAGATAAATGGGAGGTTGCCTGCTCTTGATGGAAGCTGGTATGTAGCTTGACAGTGCGTCTGGATCCTTTGTTGTCGCTTGAGGCTCAATGCACCTGCTGTGACATGCACACAGTTTTATCTACGAAACCTCTGTTGCTGTTGAAATCTCTGTACACTTGGATCTTTGTCCTGTCTGCAGAGCAGGACCTTTGGGCATTGCTAAGGAGTCTGTATTACATTTGTTGTTATAGGATGATTATAGCATTGTACACACTGCTCTTTTGAATTTCTTTCTTTCTTTCTTTATTTTTTCTGCAAAGCCACTGTTAGGGCCTATCCACACTTTTGTTGAATGATTTCAAGTGATTTTAAGTCACATCACCTAAGATGGGGTTGTTGTTGTTGTTTTGTCCCATCACTTTCCCCAAGAAAACCCACTGTTTACTGTTGAATTGGAAGAAATGTCATTTATGTTTTCTGCAGATTGATGTTTGTTCCAATTCAGTATACCGCAGGTTTTCCAAGGGAAAGCACTGAGAGAGAGAAGAAACACTCCCAGACAACTAACTTGAAATCACAGAAAAAACAAAAGTGTGGATGGCCCATCCTTTTGAGCCGTTTTGTGTTTTAATTATTATTTAGAAGTTGTTGTACTGTATGGTTTTATTCTGTAAACCGCTCTGTGATATTTCATGAAGAGCAGCATATAAATGAAACCACCACCACCACAATATGGAAATAATAATAAAAGCTTCCCCTTCATAAGTATTTTATTTATATAAAAATGCATGGATATTTAGCCTATTAAAGCTCACACAATTAGTTAGCTGAAATTTCTTTAATCAGGTAACAGATGTGCATTTATCAAATTATTTCAAGTTCTTTCCTCAGTTCCATCAGTCTATAATTTAGCTCACATCTCTGCCATGTTAAAGGAACAATGGGGAACTTGTGGCCCTCTAGACGTTTCTGAACTACACTCTCATCTTCCCTCACTATTGGCCATTATGCCTGGGGCTGATGGGAGGTGAAGGATTAATACAACTTTGGGACTTTGGTTCTTGAGACCAATGTCATTTTAAAATATCTTGTTCCTCTGTCGGTCAGAGCAGAAACCAACTTATTTTATGATTTATAACCCTTCTTCCTCTTGCAAATTTCTAGTGGCTTTTCTGGGACCTTTGGCCTTGTTTCTGTGGACTTAATGGGTTAATTGCAGCTCAAAGCCATAACACTAATGTGCTGTTTCTTTTTTCCAGTTGCTACATTAAATATGGATGCTGTAGGAGCTCTTCAGAATTATATGACTATAAGAATGGGAACACTCATTCTATTTGCTTTCTTCCTTGAAACGACAGATTAGATTTCAAGGTCTGGGAGAAAATGTATCTGTTTATAACGAGATCTTTTCTGTGGTCCTGTTTCTACAGACTTGGCTGTTCTCACCCACTTTTTAGGGGTCATTTTCTACAGTGGGTTGAGTAAGATAGAGCTTTCATGATGATTAGCTCTACTGTTATATTGCATATTATACAGTAGATAAATATATGTATTAGCTTTTATCACGAATCACTGCATTAGCTCTAAACATATCCATGCAAATGACTGGGGGGGACCTTTTTTTGCTGAAGGGCTGCATACCCTTCAGAGGTCCTCTGTGGGCAAAGCCCGAGCCTCTGGTTGGTAGGGATAGAGCCAGAGTTGGCAAAACACTTCCTTTTCTTCCTTTCTGCCTACCCACCCTCCCAAATCTCCCTCTGTCTCTCTTCTCTCTTTCTGCCACTGTGGAGACACCTGGAGAACCACAGGTGTTCCTCATCCCTGCCGAAGCCCGCTTACCTCATAATAGGTGCAGCGGCAATTCAAGCTGGCTGCCTCCTTCCCTGGTGCTGATCCGATACAGGCTTGACACGGTGGAGGATTTCCAGCAGGCGGAAGGCCAAACGAGCCTCCTCAGCTGCCGGGAAGTTTGAATCCAAGCCTGCTGCCTAATTGGCCAATGGCGAGCAGGCTTAGGGGCAGGCACTCATCCGGAGGGCTGGCCCAACTGAGCAGCAGGCTTCATTTGGGTCCGCTCCTAGAGTATATAAGGAGGCCTGCTTCTTCCACTACACACAGTTCCTGATCTCCATTAGTTAGTTAGTTAGAATTGCGTTTGTCACTTTTTTCACAAAAGTGACTCAAAGCATCTTACAAAATAACAGCAGGTATTAAAATCAGGTGTAAAAATGAAAATAGAATAAGAACTTACACTGCTCATCCACAATGCATTGTTACACTCTACTCCAGTCTCTGAGTGGTATGGGATTCCAGGGTTATCAGGCACGTTAACCAGGGTACGTGTTTCACTTTGCAACACTGAGGTACAGCAGAGTCTGTGGTGTCTTTATGATATATGGTTTATATCATAAATTCCAATCTGTTACCTCCGAGGATGTGGACAGGCTTCTTGGACGAGTGAAACCAACCACCTGTCTCCTGGATCCTTGCCCATCCTGGCTTATAAAAGCTAGCCGGGAAGGACTGGGTGATGGGCTCCGTGGGGTGGTGAATGCTTCCCTCCGTGAGGGAGCCTTCCCAGACCCACTGAAAGAGGCGGTTATCAAACCACTTCTTAAAAAACCATCTTTAGATGCGGCCACGATGGCCAACTATCGCCCAGTCTCAAATCTTCCATTCTTGGGCAAGGTGATTGAGCGAGTGGTTGCTGAACAACTCCAGGCACGCCTGGAAGAAGCGGACCATTTGGATCCCTTCCAGTCGGGATTCAGGCCTCATCATGGGACTGAAACTGCCTTGGTCGCACTGGTTGATGATCTCCGGCGGGCTAGGGACAAAGGTGAGAGCTGTTTCCTAGTTCTGCTGGATCTCTCAGCGGCGTTTGATACCATCGACCATAACATCCTTCTGGACCGTCTTGAGGGGCTGGGAGCTGGGGGCACTGTCATACAGTGGTTCCGCTCCTTCCTCCTGGGCCGTGTTCAGAAAGTGGTGGTGGGGGGATGAGTGTTCAGACCCCTGGGCTCTCACTTGTGGGGTGCCTCAGGGTTCTGTCCTCTCCCCCATGCTTTTCAACATCTACATGCAGCCGCTGGGAGAGATCATCAGGGGGTTTGGGCTGGGTGTTCATCAGTATGCGGATGATACCCAGCTCTACCTCTCTTTCAAATCAGAACCAGTGAAGGCGGTGACGGTCCTGTGTGAGTGTCTGGAGGCGGTTGGAGGATGGATGGCGGCTAACAGATTGAGATTGAATCGTGACAAGACAGAAGTACTGTTTCTGGGGGACAGGAGGCGGGCAGGTGTGGAGGACTTCCTGGTCCTGAATGGGGTACCTGTGCCCCTGAAGGACCAGGTGCACAGCCTGGGAGTCATTTTGGACTCACAGCTGTCCATGGAGGCACAAGTTAAATCCGTGTCCAGGGCAGCTGTGTACCAGCTCCATCTGGTACGCAGGCTGAGGCCCTATCTGCCTGTGGACTGCCTCGCCAGAGTGGTGCATGCTCTGGTTATCTCCCGCTTGGACTACTGCAATGCACTCTACGTGGGGCTACCTTTGAAGGTGACCCGGAAACTACAACTAATCCAGAACGCAGCAGCCAGACTGGTGACAGGGAGCGGCCGCCAAGACCATATAACACCGGTCTTGAAAGACCTACATTGGCTCCCAGTACATTTCCGAGCACAATTCAAAGTGTTGGTGCTGACCTTTAAAGCCCTAAATGGCCTCGGTCCAGTATACCTGAAGGAGCGTCTCCACCCCCATCGTTCTACCCGGACACTGAGGTCCAGCACCGAGGGCCTTCTGGCGGTTCCCTCACTGCGAGAAGTCAAGTTACAGGGAACCAGGCAGAGGGCCTTCTCGGTAGTGGCGCCCTCCCTGTGGAATGCCCTCCCACCAGATGTCAAAGAGAACAACAACTACCAGATTTTTAGAAGACATCTGAAGGCAGCCCTGTTTAGGGATGCTTTTAATGTTTGATGTATCATAGTATTTTAATATTCTTTTGGAAGCCGCCCAGAGTGGCTGGGGAGGCCCAGCCAGATGGGCGGGGTATAAATAATAAATTATTATTATTATTATTATTATTATTATTATTATTATTATTATTATTATTATTATTTATACATACCTACAACCTGAGCCAGCATGGAGGGAGTGCAGAGCATTCACATCCCAGGAGGGTCCTGTTCCTTCCGTTGCTGCAGCCTCAGATTCCAAGAGACCCCAAATATTGGGTCTGACCCTCTTTGCAGCATAAAACAGACAGCCTGCCTTTTACTCTGGTCCTCTGGCTTGCAAAACCGACACTTTTCCTCTGTTCACTTACATCAGGCAAACTGCAGTCCTAAACAGAAACTACTGGTCTTTTGTCTTACTAAATACCCCCCATTTACATCTGGTGCGGCAATGGAATGGTCTCCCTCGGGCAGTAATTCCTTGGAGGTTTTTAAGCAGAGGTTGGATGGTCATCTGTCACAGATGCTTTAGCTGAGATTCCTGCATTGCAGGGTGTTGGACTAGATGACCCTTGGGTCCCTTCCAATCTTGATGGGTCATGACTCTGTCTTTGCTTCATAATGGCTTATTTCCAGGTAATTCCCTGGTCAGGAAAAAAACAAGTTTAGCCTGTATTTTTACACTGCTAAATTCAATGTCTGGCACATTCTCTTAACTACTCCAAGTATTGCTTATATTCTAACATTTGCTAAATGTAGGCAGAAGGGTGAATTGCACCCACAAACCCAAGCACTCAAAACCTATAGCAATATATAAAATGGAAGATCCAACTCAAGCCACCCCACTGAAACGACAAGCAGAAAAAGAGGCCTAAAATACCTAGGTACCCTTCAAATTAAGGGCCAAAAGCCTGGGTGAACTAAAAGGTTTTTTCCAGGTGCTCCAGGGTCTTTAATTCTCATTCTTTTGATTTAAAAAATCACATTGGAGTAGTTCTGTGAGGGATAAACCTGAGAATCTCTGACAACGATCTCTGGTAGTAAGACACTGGATCTTATCCTATGGTCTTCTCCTTTAATAACAGTTTCCACAATTTTGAATATGATCATTTTTAACAAATTCTGTTGAGCCCAATTTCTCCTAAAGGAATTGTTTCTAACATCATAAACACAACAGCAAGGCTCCACTTGACGCCAACCAAGAGAAGTGTTTCCCAGCAGCCTTTGAATAATATTTTTTTTAATGTGATGCATATATATTGCTGTGCTTTGCTGTAACACCGAGTAGAGGCCGTCCTTTTTTCTTTTAGTTTTCTCTTGATATTATGCTAGCTGTAGGATATTAAGTGAAGACAATACAGCTGGGTTATAAACATACTTTTCATATTATGGATCTTGTTAGGTGCATCATAATAGCCCCTTATTGCATTATGCACTTCAAATGTGATAGTCTTATACACATGATACAACCTGACAGCATGTTGAGAGGGCCAACTGCTGTTCCCTCTGGTGAAGAAGTGCAGTGGAAAGCAAGGCAGGCACTCTCTGTGGGGATCCTAACTGTGAGACACAGAGCACCATTAAAAATGGCTTAGAATAACGCTGAGAGGGTTTTGTTTTGTTTATTTTATTTTATGGTTCTGAGAACCTGATTTACCTGTGACTCAGCACAGTGGGAAAGTTCTCACATCATTGCTGTTTGCTAGTTGGTTTTGTGTCGATTCATACGGCTAAGTTTTCTTGCAATCCAGAGCTGGCTCCGATTAAAGATGCGTTAATATAAAAAGTAACCTAAATTTGTCCAGCTTAATTTTTGAGATGTGTTGAACTCAAGTTGGCTAACAATCTCAGCATATTTGAGTTTGCCTCATACTTCAGGCCCACTTGCATTATTTATTTGTCTGTCTGTTTATTAATCTCTGATATTTATATCCCACTTTTCCTCCAAGGAGCTCAAGGTGGCATACACACATCTCCCACTCTCCATTTTCTCCTCACAAAACCTTGTGAGGTAGATCAGGCTACGAGATAGTGGCTGGCCCAATAATCACCCAGTGAGTTTAATGGGTGAGTGAGGATTTGAACCCTGGGCTCCCATGTCCTATTCAAACACTCCAACCACGACACCACACTGGCTCATGTCATCACTGCAATGAGACAACAACTACTAAAAGGACTACACCAAGTTGGATGAGTTGAAAAGGCCCAACGCCATAAATCTCCGCCCACTAGCTCCTTGAAAATCAGCTGATTCATTTCAGGCTCCAATTTGCCATTATTTATTTATTCAAGCCATTTACACACCACCTTTCCTTGACAGAGCTCAAGGCGGCTGATCATAGCAGAATCAAAACATTACGTTGTTGTTGTTTAGTTGTTTAGTCGTGTCCGACTCTTCGTGACCCATGGACCAGAGCACACCAGGCACTCCTGTCTTCCACTGCCTCCCGAAGTTTGGTCAAACTCATGCTGGGAGCTGTGAGAACACTGTCCAACCATCTCGACCTCTGTCGTCCCCTTCTCCTTGTGCCCTCCATCTTTCCCAACATCAGGGTCTTTTCCAGGGAGTCTTCCCTTTTCATGAGGTGGCCAAAGTATTGGAGCCTCAGCTTCACGATCTGTCCTTCCAGTGAGCACTCAGGGCTGATTTCCTTCAGAATGGAGAGGTTTGATCTTCTTGCAGAGTCTCCTCCAGCCCCATAATTCAAAAGCATCAATTCTTCGGCGATCAGCCTTCTTTATGATCCAGCTCTCACTTCCTTACATCACTACTGGGAAAACCATAGCTTTTACTACATGGACCTTTGTCAAAACAAAAAAAATTCCTTCCAGTAGCACCTTAAAGACCAACTAAGTTAGTTCTTGGTATGAGCTTTCGTGTGCATGCACACGTCTTCAGATACACAGTGTGCATGCACACGAAAGCTCATACCAAGAACTAACTTACTTGGTCTTTAAGGTGCTACTGAAAGGAATTTTTTTTGTTTTGACTATGGCAGACCAACACGGCTACCTATCTGTATATGGACCTTTGTTGGCAAGGTGATGTCTCTGCTTTTTAAGATGCTGTCTAAAACATTATAGTACAACACTAAAAACAGGAGGGAGGGGAGAAGGCAACTAGCTGTTGCAAAGAAGGAAGGTCTCTGTTGGCCACTGATTTAGATGGGGCACTACTGGATGTGGCACTTCTAGGAGAGCCAAGTCCCTTCCTTATGATTATCCATCAGACATATCCCACTTTTCTTCTCCATTGATCTGTTGGGCAAGCACAAGAAGAAACAGTTTCCACAGATGCCCCTGGATCCTCAGAGATTTATTCCCTGGGGAGCTGGTCCATCTGCTCTTCCTTTTCAAGGGCTCTGACTTCACTGTTTTAGTTGTTAGTCTTTTATCTAGGCTCCAGGCATTCCAAAACACTGGCCTGGCATCGTGATTGCTGACTGTTTTATCAGGAAATCGTGAATGCGCCTCTCCGCCAAGGACAACACTTGGATAATGTAATCTTTCCAAGCCAAAGCCGTGTGTCAGCTCACTTCCCTCGGCTTAAATAAATGACAAGAGGAAGCTGCCAAAGGGAGCCTAAAGAATCTGGAGAGGCATCAATGAATTGTCAGGTACACAAGTAATATCAGGACAACATGGCCTGAGGGTTAACCAGCAAGTTCCAAAGTGCTTCAGATCACAGTGAGCGAGCAGCTTGTGCAAAACATGCCTATGAATTCATGGGTCTACACCAAAGGCCAACCATTTTCAGCTGTCTTTCTGGCCAACAAAATATCTATCTCCTTCCCCCATAACCCCGTTCCCCTAAGAGGCAGGTTCTTGACTCTGTGCAGTACCTCTGAAATGTAGCACAAGGTTAGGGGGAAATTGTGGAGATGAGATGGGGTTCCTGTACAAAAAAGCAAGCAGCCACCCCACTGCATTTCAGAGCTGGAGGGGAAGTGTGGATGCTCCTGTCTCTGTGTCTGACTGGTGTTCAGAGCCTGAAGCACCATTCAGGTGAACAGACAAGCCCACACATCTCCACCTCTTCCTTTCAGTGCTGGAAGCGAGAGATGGCGGTGCATCACCTTTCTCTGTCTCTGTGCCTGAGTGGTACTCCATGCTTACATGTTCCATACATACATGCTTCATTGTATGTATGGATATCAGATGATAATAAGAAGTTGCCTTATACCAAGTCAGACCACTGGTCCACCCTGTTCAGTATTATGTACACTGCCAGGTGACAGCACTCAAAGGTTTCACACAGGAATCTTTCCCAGCCCTACCTGGAGAAACTAGGGGGCTTAAGAAGAAGAAGAGGAGGAGGAGGAGGAGGAGTTTGGATTTGATATCCCACTTTATCACTACCCTAAGGAGTCTCAAAGCGGCTAACATTCTCCTTTCCCTTCCTCCCCCACAACAAACACCTGTGAGGTGAGTGAGCCTGAGAGACTTCAGAGAAGTGTGACTAGACCAAGGTCACCCAGCAGCTGCATGTGGAGGAACGGGGAAGCAAACGCGGTTCACCAGATTACTAGATCACCGCTCTTAACCACTACACCACACTGGCTGAACCTTTTGCATGGAAATAAATGCACATGCTGAAGTCCAGTCGTGAGGTGTATGGAGCAGGCAGGACTTGCCTTCAGGGATAGAGAGCCCTCCTCCATGAACAACAACAACAACAACAACATTACTTATACCCCGCCCATCTGGCTGGGTTTTCCCAGCCACTCTGGGCGGCTTCCAACAAGAAATTAAAAATACATTAAAACATCAGTCATTAAAAACTTCCCTAAGCAGGGTTGCCTTCAAATGTCTTCTAAACGTCAGTTGTTTATGTCTTCGACATCTGATGAGAGGGCGTTCACAGGGCGGGTGCCACTACCAAGAAGGCCCTCTGCCTGGTTCCCTGTAACTTTGCTTCTTGCAGGGAGGGAACTGAACTGCCAGAAGGCCCGTGGCACTGGATCTCAGTGTCTGGACAGAATGATGGGGGTGGAGACGCTCCTTCAGGTATACTCCTTCAGGTATGAATAGCTAGAAGCACACTGGATGTTTACAAAGGGCTTTTGTTGCTGTACCAGGTATAGACTAAAAATTTAAAATGATCTGTTGTTGGGCTGAGTGGATAGAAACTGAACTTCAGCAATGACAAATGTAAAAGGAGGGTCATAGTTCAGTGATAGAGCACTTGCTTTGCACGCAGCATGCCCCAGGGTTCAATACTTGACACCTCCACCAGGTTTGAATTATACATGGAAGTGAATGGACCCAATTTGGTTCAATTTCCATTATTATAAAATAATGCCATGGGTAACAAATGTGTACAGATGCTGGTTTTCATTATTTCTTTTGTTAGTCCTTTAGGGCTGCTGGGGTTTAACTCTTTTAAGAGGCCCCAGTCATGTTTCCCTCCCCCCGAATTTCCCGCATGGCATATACTTCTGAGGCATTCTGGGAAAATAATGATGGGCACCCGTAAGGACCACCATTTTTTTCTGTAGAATGTCCGAGAATGATGCAATATCCTGGGCATGACAGGAAAATCAACTGTTGCCTCCCAAAATCCTGATGTCAATGTTACCAGGGGCAGCAAAAAACCCAAACAAATAAAAATATGAATGAAAACTAATGTGATATGAATTAATAACAAAATGAATGAAGTCTTTAAGAAGCAAAATTAAATGAATTACAAAATGAAAACGTTTATTTTGCAGGCCCCTGCTTCATTCCAAAAGAATAAAAGAATGGGTAGACACTTAAGCTTTAGAAAGCAAATAAGGTGTTTAGGGGAATGCAAGCAAGTTTGCTCTCAAAGCAAGACTTGCTTCAGTTTGGCAGTGTAGTGAATAATCTATACCCAGTCTTGCATTCTTCATTTGCAAAAGACTGTCTATGGCTCAAGATGGAATTGTGATTATGGCATACTATTTCACATCTGACTGAATGGGGGGGGGGGGGAATTCAACAGAGCGATGCCTGGCAAATTAAATGCTGAAGCCAAGAACCCCTGGGTGCAACTCAATACTGGCAGTGTCTCTAGTTTGGAGAGAAATCTAATCACATTCTAATCCACAGCATGAAACATTAATGAATAATTCGGCCATTTCAGTTCTTCCAGCTTACCCCCAACTACGAAGCTCAAGGCAGACAACAGTAGTACAGCCACAACTAATTTACAATAATTAAAGCTTTCTATTATTACTAAGGGCAATGCTTTAATTTCAAACATCAGAGATGTGCCGGCCTGATTCTCTACTGATGTATATTTTATGTCAATCACCTAGACTAGGATAGTCAACCAGGTGCCCTCCAGATAGTGTTGGACCACAACTCCCATAACCCTCAACCATTGGCCATACTGGCTAAGGCCAGTACTCCCCCCCAAAAAATGTTTAGGGGTACTCTCATTTTGACTAAAGAAAATCACCATTTTATAGTTCAAATCGGGAAAAATAAATACAGTAAATGAACAAGAGTACAAAGATTCACAAATTGTTATGGGTATGCATACCCCTGTATCCCCCCAGAAAAAAACATTGGCTGAGGCTGATGGGAGCTGTAGTCCAACAACGTCTGGAGGGTGCCGCATTGAACCCCTCTGACCTAGACTATTCATTTTCATGCTTCTTATCCTCAGGGAACTCTTTCACAATGATTTGTCAGCCAAGAACCCCCCGGTTTTACCAAAAGAATTGGGACATGTTCCAGAATGACGCTTATATCCTTTTGTGAGAAGCTAGAAGTGGAAACTGATATCTGTATGCACAGCTGACTGTTGTGGCAAGCCACCAGAGCTATAGTTTGGAGTATTTCTCCTAGACAGTAGATGGCTCCCAATTACCAGAGTGATTCCACCCACCTAGGCTGAGAGTTGATTTGGGCTACAATAACATTTACTGGGTCTAGCTTCTTCTTGGGTTCTGATGACCTGACTCTCTTCTCAACTGTTTCTTTTGACTTATAACTGGTTCCCACCATGCGGAGAGAGGAGAGAGGAGAGAGGAGAGAGGAGAGAGGAGAGAGGAGGAAGTTCCCTTGTACAAGTGGAACTCATACTAATGGAACAAGTTAGGGCTTATCTGTTAGAAAAACACTGGGGCCTAATTTGAATAGTAGAATGTCTGGCATCTGGTGGGTGGGGCTTTTGCGTTGTGCTCCAGAATCAGCCCCTCCCCTCGGGTGTTCACTTAAGTTCAGTTAGAGAGGCCAACTGTCATTCTTGCCTCACGATGTTGTTTTAGTTTCTCTCAGGCAGTATGTTATTGTGTTTCCATTTTCTTTATCATTAAAGCTTTGCTTGATATACACATGAGCCACTTACTTTGCTGAAAGAAAAGAAACTCTGCTGAAGAATGGTGGAGTATCCTCAACTTGGTTGAGTGAGGGGATATCCCAGTCTGACAGGAAAATTGATCTTTTAAAAAAATCACTCCTACACTCTACAACATTATCCACACTTACATTTTGTCTTAACCTTTCAGGCATGGTTTGTGATTTAAAGCTCTGTGTCCAAGCACCCTTTTTTGCTCTGGAGCTTTCCCTGTGAAAACCCGCTCTTTAAAGCTTAAACCTGGATTGGTGCACGATCCATACCAACAAAGCACAAGCAGTGGCTTGACCCACAGAAGTGAATAGACATGACAGACTTAGGTCCATTAATTTCAGTGGTTCTGCTTTGAGTAGAACTTGGTTAAATACAACCCATTATAATTTTCATAATTTTTCCTCCTATATTGTTTATGGTTTCTTCTGTTTTTATTGATTTTTGCCAGTTCCTCATAAACTAGCAAAATGAAAGAGCTGCTAGGTTCCTTAGAGTTCAGCTTGTAGCTCCATTGCTAACAAAAATAATAATTCTTTTTGTAATTATTGACTCACTAAATTATTATTTTAAATATACCAGATGTTAGCATTTCACTCCTCCATTGCTGGATGTGTGATTGTCACATCACATGTCAGTGTTTACTTTCTAGGCTTCGAAAGTGTGAGAACGGAAGTCAGTCTTATCTCTCTTCCGCTGTACTGTACTTTTGTACTTTTCTTTACTCTCTCGCTCTCTTGGAGAAGAACTGAGAGCTCGCCATTATTGTTTTGTCCTATATATATTGCTTAATAAATACTTAGAATGCTACACTCACATTCCACGATCGTTTCTGCTATACTCTGCTGAATGAGCGTGCACGTAGTCTTCTGATATGTGTCGCTGGTATGTGCCGGGACTGAAGATTTATGGACATCCCGGGCTGCACCGCATCAGGAAGACGCCCAGAGAGGTTTGTTTCATTCCAGGGGCTGCATGTGCCCCCCAGGTGTGTTCTGACACCAAATACAATAATTTAATGGCAAACTAAGTTATACATAATACATTTTTTGTATGGAATAAGGAATTGAAGTGGGACAAGGGAGGCAAGAGAATTCACAGCTCAGTGGCACCGGCTAGTATTAAATCATCCGCTATGGATTTAATGTAAGAATAGTTCAGTAGAAGTTTATATTAGTTTCCAGTGGAACATTTTAATAAACGACGATTTCCTGTGGAGACAGGCAACCTGGATATTATACGGTTTATTAACATAGTTTTGCCATGGGTGAGATCTCAGCCAGGTTTTAGGGCAGTCCACAATGAAAGCCATGATTAGAGCAAACTGATAGGAAATCCATTACAAAAGAAAGGGCCAAGGAGAGATTGGGACTGGGGGAAATAAACACATAAAATCAAATTACAGGCTTTCTTGCATTGTTATTTATTTATTCAATTTATATAGCGCCCTTTTTCTGAAGTTCCCAAGGTGGTGTACAACATTAAAAATTTAACTTACATAGCATGATAATAAAGAACAATAAAAAAGATCACAGGAAAAAAATACAGTAACAGTCTGCCCACTTTTAAAAGGCTATTGATTGTTTAATTACCAAAGGCCTGGTTAAAGAGGAATATTTTCACCTGGCACCTAAAGTCATATAATGATGACACCAGGTGAGCCTCTCTGGGGAGAGCATTCTACAAATGGGGAACAACCATAGAAAAGGCCAGTTCTCTTGTCGCTCTCCAAACCTCTCAAGGAGCAGGGCCATAGAGAAGGCCTTCGGATGACAAGTGTTGGTTCGTATGGGGAGAGGCAGTCCTTAAGGTATTGAGGTCCTGAGCTGTGTGTGGCTTTATAGGTTAGCACCAGCACTTTGAATTGGGCCCAGAAACGGTTACTAGTGCAGTTGAGCCAGGATCGGCATCGTATGCTGATCATCAGCAGAAACCAGCAGTCAAGTAAATGTTTGAGGTAATGGGACAGTGTTTAGGTTACCAAGCATAGAAAATAGTCTAGTACCATTTTGGAATACAAAGGAGGAAGAGTTCTGACAGCAACAGCTTCTTCCATTGTTGGGCAAAGTGGGAATGAACATGTAAGTCATTATCTGGTAGGTAGAAACACAGCTGCCCCTGCATTATTTTTAATGTGCCTGTTCCACCTTTCTTTTGCAGGCAGATTGTGGGGGCATAGCTGTCAACTTTTCCCTTTTCTTGCGAGGAATCCTATTCGGAATAAGGGAATTTCCCTTTAAAAAAAGGGAAACGTTGACAGCTATGTGTGGGGGTGACACCGCTTGGAAGAGACAAATTGTCAGATTGTAGCAGGCAATCATCTGGAAGTGGCATGTGGCTCATGGCAGGGGAGGTGAAAGTTCACTAGCGAAAGCCAGTGGAATTGCATATAGGAGTGGTGAGTTTCAGGCTGAAACTAGCAGAAATGCACAGCTGGAATCTGACTGATATTGGGTGATGGATTTGGGAGAAGCTGGTGGGTGTTAGTGGACAGAAGCTGATGGAGTCTGCATTTGGAAGTTGAAAGATGTCACAAGGTTGAAGCTGGCTGATATTTGTGGATTTAAGCTAGTGGAAGTTTGCCTTTGGAACAGAGCTGATGGAAGCTCACTGAATATTCATGGATTAAGGTTGGAACACATATGTCAATGGATAGGAGAGCGGCTGATGGAGTGGTTGGTTGCTGCTGAATGTTCTGAGGTGTGTTTGTGTTAATATATGGGAGGCAACAGACGTAGTCAAGGTGAATGTTGGTGTATGTGTGCTTTCAGAGACTGGCAGAGGTGAGCCTCCAGATGCTGAGGGAATGTGGTAGATGGAAGGAAACCAGTGGATATTAGTGAGCAGAAGCCAGTGGAAGTTGGCAGGCAGAAGCTAGAGGATGATATTGTAGGATGGAAGCCAGTGGATATGGTTGGGTAATGCTGGAGGGTGGCAGCAGATGAGCTGTCCCAGTCACCATGTGTGTTTGTGTGTGCCTTCCAGAGTTATCTGAAGCCAGCAATGAAAAGAACCACAACAAGGCTTATTAGGCAATGCGAGGACAGCTTCCTTTCTCCTTGCTAGGTCTTATTTCTATTCCCCTTTTGCTCTTCCCTAAAAGAACACCATGGACAATGGATGTGCTGATCAGCATCACTAGGTCTTCTTCCTAGTCAAGGATTTCCAAGAACGCTTAAACCATGGGAACCTTTTCTCCGTAGGTGTGCTGTCTGTTATCCAGATGGCAAAGATAGAGCTACCCCTGCCTTCCTTGATAACCCTATTATGAGCCACATTGAAATACCCATTCTGCCTATCTCTCTCAGGCAGACTACAGGGATGCCGTAATGTGGAGAAGATGATCTGGCGCATGTAAGCAGGTGATCATTTGGCAGGGTGATGTGTCTCATGCACTGGAGGCAAGTTTGGTAATGAAAGCTGCTGGAATGTGCATAGGATGGTGGTCAGCCAATTTGCAGACTGAAGGTAGCAGATATCCATGACTGTAATCTGGCTGATGGACAATGGATCTGGTGGAAGCTGATGGATGTTAGTAGGTGGAAGCCAGTGGAATGTGCATTTGGAAGCTGCCATGTGTTGTGAGATGAAATGGGCTTGTGTCCATACTCTTTTAAGGATCTAGATGCCTTGCGTCTCAGCAACTGAGCCACCACACAATCTCTGGAACTCTACCCTCAAGCACATACAGTGGTGGACATACATTTGGGGGCCCCTGAAGCTTGAACTGTTAGGGAGGACTCTTCACAACCAGCAACGAAGTCTGGGTAACCACTGTTAGCTTCTTCAATGGGGTTGTTCCATGGCAAATATCAGAAACCCACCAAAAAATTATGGTGATCTGTCATGGAACAACCCTATTGAAGAAGAGAACATTGTCTACCCAGAACTTATTGCTGGTTGTGAAGGGGCCCCCATAACAGTTCAAACTCCAAGGCCCCCAAAATGTAGTCTACCACTGGGAGTAACTGTTTTGGCTGTACAGTGGTACCTCGGGTTACATACGCTTCAGGTTACATACGCTTCAGGTTACAGACTCCGCTAACCCAGAAATAGTGCTTCAGATTAAGAACTTTGCTTCAGGATAAGAACAGAAATCATGCTCCAGCGGCGCGGCGGCAGCAGGAGGCCCCATTAGCTAAAGTAGTGCTTCAGGTTAAGAACAGTTTCAGGTTAAGAACGGACCTCCGGAACGAATTAAGTACTTAACCCTAGGTACCACTGTATATTATTATTACTGGCCATAGCTCAGTGGTGGAGCAAGTACTTGCATCTAGAAGGTTCAGTTGGACTGGGAAAGATCTCTTATCTGAAGCCTGTTTAACCATTCTAGAACCACAACATCAGAAATTTGAAGTTACTGAGGTCTGGAAGCATTAATGTCAGACATCATAGATTATAGTAATACAAGAAAAAGGATACACAGATTGATTATACTAGTACAGTCGTACCTTGGAAGTCGAAGGGAATCCTTTCCGGAAGTCCGTTTCACTTCTAAAACATTCAGAAACCAAAACACAGCTTCTGATTGGCTGCAGGAAGCTCCTGCAGCCAATCGGAAGCTGTGGAAGCCCCGTCGGATGTTCGGGTTCCAAAGAATGTTCACCAAAACACTCACTTCCGGATTTGCGGCATTCGGGAGCCAAAACGTCCAAGTACCAAGGCGTTCAGGATCTAAGGTACGACTGTACAGTATGGAGAACAGGCTATCAAATTTTCAAGTAATTTATCTTTATGCTGTTCAGACTCTAACAAAATTAGTTAGCTTAACATTTCTGTGATCTGCCGGGCCAAAGCTTTTTTAATTCAACAGTCATCAATTGTGGGTACTTCATTTTATTTCCATTTGGCTGCTTGTAGCTCATTTAAAAAATCTGACAAATTTCAGATTGCACTGTTCAATCCTATACTTTAAATAATTTAATGATGACACAATTGGGTTCCTCGTTAATTCATCTCCTAATACTTCTTTAATAAATTCTGTAACTGTCTCTCAATACTGCAGGTATCTTGTTTGTTTTTTGCTATTGCACCTCAAACATTGTGCATAGGCTAAGAAAGTAATTCTAACCCTGCTGTAAAGTAGGGATGCAAGAAGGCCTCTCATGCCACAGAGGTACAATTTTCAGAGTGGTTTAACAATCAATTCATCTTCCTAGGGAACTGAGAATTGTAGCTGTCTGAGGGGAATAGGAATTTTGGGAAGTATAGTATAGTATAGTATAGTATAGTATAGTATAGTATAGTATAGTATAGGAAAAGGAATTTTGGGAAGTATAGTATTCCCAAAATTGGAATTTTGGGAACTGAGAGCTGGTCCATAAAAAAGGCTGATCGCCGAAGAATTGATGCTTTTGAATTATGGTGCTGGAGGAGACTCTTGAGAGTCCCATGGACTGCAAGAAGATCAAACCTCTCCATACTGAAGGAAATCAACCCTGAGTGCTCACTGGAAGGACAGATTGTGAAGCTGAGACTCCAATACTTTGGCCACCTCATGAGAAGAGAAGACTCCCTGGAAAAGACCCTGATGTTGGGAAAGATGGAGGGCACAAGGAGAAGGGGACGACAGAGGACGAGATGGTTGGACAGTGTTCTCAAAGCTACCTGCATGAGTTTGACCAAACTTTGGGAGGCAGTGGAAGACAGGAGTGCCTGGTGTGCTCTGGTCCATGGGGTCACGAAGAGTCGGACACGACTAAACGACTAAACAACAACAACAACATAGTATGTCAAGGGTGCTGAGAACACCCTCTCAGCACCCTTAACATACCAAGGTTCCCAAAATTCTTTGGAGGCAGCCATGTACTTTTAATGTATAGTGGAGATGGGGCGTGAGTTAATTTAGATAGGGTTGCCATATGTTCAGAATTTCTCAGACATACCTGGAATACTGCAGTCGGAAGCAGTTTCTGAGAGGAAATCGGCAAAATATCAAGGGAAATCTGGACGCATGGCAACCCATGTCGGCAGTGTTGTTTTTGCCAATTTTCCTTAAAAACAGCATTTGTGTGTGTGTGAGTCCGGATTTTCACTTTTTGAAATATGGTAACCCTAATTTAGAATTTCAGTAGGGGTGGGGAATCTCAGGCCTGGAGGCAGAATGCAGCTTTCAAAGCCTCTCTGTCTGGTTTCAGGACTCTCTGAGGCCACCCTGCTTCACTGGCCCTGTTCTATGGCCTCCTCAATTGCTTTGGCCTGGCTGGAATGTGTCTTTGAACTGTGATAATGCCTCTTGCTTGCCTAGATGGAGAGATGCCTATGGGTGCGTAGAAACACCCGAATTGTGTGCATTTGCTCAAGTGCATAAACAGCTGTACCTAATGCACAGGTAAATGACTTAGTGAGTTGGTCATCTGCCTTGGTGCCTGATTCTGCTCTTGCCCATCTTCCACTCACCTGAAACAATAGCTTGAAAATTTTTCATTTGTGACAATCCACTTCAAAGCAGGGATATATTTAGGAGACCTCCAAACCTGTCTCCCTTGCAAGGACTTTTGAGGAGTGAAAAGGCTCAGGTATGTCTATGGTTTGGGAGCATTGGAGCCTGACAGGGAACTGAGTGGAGCTTGCAAGGAAGAGTCCCAGTTTGGCTTTGTAATTTGTAGGCTGCTAGAGAGAGAGATGGAGCAAAACCAGCTGGAGTTAGCCATAGCAGCAGGTGTCTCGCAGTATCCCTGTTTCAGCTGATGCCAAATGCAGCAGAGATGCACTATCAGTACTGGAAAAAGAAAGTGGCAAAACTTTACCCATTTTGATTCTCTATGAACTCTGTGTGGAGGGTGGTAAAGCGAAGGTCTTCTTAATAAAACAGGCATGTTTTACTGGGCGGGGGGGGGGGAGTTTGCATTTTTGTGTTTCAGGAAATGACATTATCGTGCTTGAATTCACAATGAAGTTGTGAATAGAGTGACTGAAGCTTCTGGGTTTTGCCATGGGAAGGCCCCTTTCACCAGTTTAATTCAGGTCTAATGAGAGTGCAAAATTCTTACTCAATAGCACGTCTTCCATTCAGCCCCCTTTTCATTTTTCAATTGCTGTCACTTTAACAGAAGACCCCTGCATGTAGCTTCCTTTCGTTTTGTGTGCGCCCCATTGGCTGGAGTGAGCAAAGGGTACACTGTGGCCTACTAAAATGAATTGCTGAAGCCCCTGAACAATAGAGCTTTGTAGGATAAAAACAGTGAAGTCACAGTTTCCCAGGCTCCCTTCGTCCCACTCTCCCTCTCTCTCTCTTTCGCCCCGAGATGCCTAGTAATGAGGTGAACCGAGGGAATGTATTCCAGTGATTTACTGTTAGACAAAAGAGAGAGGCCTTCCAAGAGTTTGAGAGGGCATCCTGAGGTCTACAGCCAGATTGTAGAATGCTCACCCTCCCACAGCTGCTGGCCTTTGTTGCAGGTTCTTAGAGGCAACAGTTCAGAATCCACCAAAGGTTTATTTTACCATCAAAACAAAACCAGGTTTGCTACAACAAGTTAGAAAGTTTTACATTCGCACGTGGCTATTGTTAACCTGGAGACGGTGACTAGAGCACTGTCGAAATTAATCTGTGCAATTGCAAATAGCTGAGTTTTGAAAGAGATTAACAGTGCAATTCACACACACACACACACACACACACACACGTATGTTCAGAAGTTAAGTAGGGTTTGCTCCCTGGTAATAGGGCATTGGTAAAAGGGACGTGGTAAAAGGCACTGGTAAAAGGGACGCAGGTGGTGCTGTGGGTTAAACCACAGAGCCTAGGGCTTGCTGATCAGAAGGTCGGCAGTTCGAATCTCTGTGACGGGGTGAGCTCCTGTTGCTCGGTCCCTGCTCCTGCCAACCTAGCAGTTCGAAAGCACATCAGAGTGCAAGTAGATAAATAGGTTTACCTAGGTTTACTTTCCTCTGGCGGGAAGGTAAACGGTGTTTCCGTGTGCTGCTCTGGTTCTCCAGAAGCAGCTTAGTCATGCTGGTCACATGACCCGGAACCTGTACGCCGGCTCCCTCGGCCAATAAAGCGAGATGAGCACCGCAACCCCAGAGTCGGTCACGACTGGACCTAATGGTCAGGGGTCCCTTTACCTTTACCTAATAGGGCATAGGGTTGTAGCCTAAAAGTTAAGACATGTGTTAATGTTGGGTGTTTCGACTTGAGTGACTTGTGTTTCAGAAATTTCTGCAGTAAATATCAGTGACAATGTCAAGATTCGAATTTAGAAATGTTACATAAAGTTGTTTTAAGGGCAAAATGTTTGAAAAGCCCACTACATTGAACTCTCTGAGTCTAAAGATTATGTAGCAAAAGATTTCTGTATAGGAAAATGTATGCAAACCATTTGCAGATGATCACACACACACACACAAATGTTAAGTGTGCATTTATGTTTCACGTTGTGTACATAAACTGGTAAACCATAACTGGCTTCTGGGACAGGGGTGTGGTGGCTGTGTTAGTCTGTTGTAGCAAAAATGTCAAAATGTCTTGTAGGTTCTTAATGTCTAATAAATTGTGTCTAATAAATTTGAAGAAGTGGGCTGTAGCTCATGAAAACTTACGCAACCATACATTTGTTATGATGCAACAAAGCTCTCTGTAGTTTCAAGAAAGGGTTGTTAATCTCACAAAGAGCAACCTTAGAGGCAGTCCTGACTCCACAGATTTCTTTCTGTTATCCTACATTTTGCGTAGGTGAGCTTTTCCTCTGCCAATATTTTCAAGGATATGAAAGAACAAAACAGTAATCCTGTTATTGTTATATGCTTCCATTTTTTCTTACTCTCATGAAGGCGGGAAGGTTCAGTATTTAGTTATTTAATCCAGTTTTGTTTTCCTCACATTTCTGCCTTTCTTTTTAAAGTTGCTATGACATTTTATCAAGAGCTTTAGCACTGAAAACTTCAGCACTTTGCCTTTCTCTTTCTAACTAGTAGTTTAAAATTTCCTCCTACAAAGGAATATTTTCTTTCGCAGTGCTGATAATGATATAGCACTTTTCAGTACACATTGTAATTTATCCCAGAACAACCCTATAATGTAGGGAATGCAATAGCCCCATTTTGCAGATGTTGAAGAAAGACTGAGAGATAATGATTTTATCAAAGCAAGAAAGTCCATAGCAATTCAGGGACTTGAAGCTGAAGACTTCCAGTTTTATGGACTTAACATAGTCCATATCCACTTAACATAGTCAGATGCACTTGTTTGGAAACACACACATACAAATCCTTACCAAATCAGGCTGTCTGTGCATCCTAGAAGTCCAATTATATTTTCTGGATTTTTTTACAACCTTCATTAAGTCTGGTATGCCTGTATCATACTAAGCCTGGGGGGGGGGGGGAGAGCATGTAGCTATCTTCTACTCCTAATTGCTTCTTTCCTCCCTCTCAACCTCCAGGACCATCTAGCCAATACCATCTCCCAACAATTCTGCCCATCCTTTAAGATAAACTCTTATACTGCTCTTGTGTGTGCCCATTGCCTTCTGAAGCAGAAGTCAGTGGCAAACTCAACAGGGCTTTTTCTGTAGTGACTCCCTTGTATTTGGAAACCCCCCCCCCAGACATTAGGTGAGCTTCCTCTTCATTTGTCTTCCACCAGCAGTTGAAAACATTCCTTTTAAAACTTAATCTTTATTATGTTGCTGTTTCATCTAGTGGTCTAGTTACAGATAGGTAGCCGTGTTGGTCTGCCATAGTCAAAACAAAAAAAATTCCTTCCAGTAGCACCTTAAAGACCAACTAAGTTCTTGGTATTACCAAGAACTAACTTAGTTGGTCTTTAAGGTGCTACTGGAAGGAATTTTTTTTGTTTTATCTAGTGGTCTGTGAGTGCTGCTCTTTTGTGTTCCTGATAATTTGAGTTTTAACAATTGGATCATTCTTTTAATTTTTGCTTTTATATTTGTAAGCTGCTTTGAATTCGTGTGGAGGGAAAAAGTGTGTGTGTGTGTGTGTGTGTTTGTGTGTGTGTAGTCATCTAAAATGTGGCTCTTCCAACATGGACAATTGCAAGTATTCAGTAGCAGTGGGGGGCAGAGGTAATGTCAGTTGCTGAGCATGGGAGCTCTCAGGAAACACACCCTTAACATGGGTGGAAATTGGCAGAATGGATCCTTTCTTATGCTTTCTGGCCTTCTTGTATGGCTTTTGCACACTGAGAATGGAAGTGTTGTTGGTAGGCCCTTTGTTAGGCCTGACTGACTCCTCAAAAACACTAAAGAGTCTATGGGTTGCATCCAACTAAGTTCTTCTCAGAGGAACCTAGTTCATCTGGTCCAGTAACTTAGATGGGTCCACTCTAAGTAGGACTAGCATTGGATACAAACCCGATAATATCTAGTTTCATTATTCTGCACTTTTAACAGTTTCATTAACACAGACTAAAGCACATGAAAACACGATTTGTTTCTAGTATTGGGTATCAAGACTGGTTGAACACACACACACACACACACACACAGAGAGAGAGAGAGAGAGAGAGAGAGAGAGAGAGAGAGAGAGAGAGAACCCCCCAAGATATTTGAAACCGGTGGAGGATTCTGAACAAGGCTCATCTGGTCTAACTGGATTCTAAAGGGAAGAAGGGGAAAGCAGTGGAGGGAATTTGTGCCTCATATTTTCCATTTGCAATCTGTAACGTGATTAGTTGAGTAGGATTCTCTCCTAGGAAGGAAAAAGAAAACCCTCCAGAGAAAATTAAATTGCTACAAAATTTAATAACTTTCTGTCATCTTTTTTTCTTGGTGCATAGTTGCTGTAGCAACAACATACCAAAAAAAGGAACTAGCACTGGAGCAGGAGAAGAAGAGCTCTTGTGCTTCACACACCATGCTATTTTAATCATTTCTGAACGACTCTTTATAGGCAATTGATCACCTGCAGGATGATCACTGCCTGCAGATGTTAAGAGGGGTGCTGCTCTCAACCAAGCATATCCTCAAAAGAGACAGATGGTTTTGTCTCTCGCTGTGAACGTACTATTGCCTGTGGGGTCTCTGTTGTGATCCCATTGGAGGGGTGAAAAAGCCTCCCTCCCATTTGCTGCCATCACAGTGAAAATCAGATGCTTATGTGTGTGCTATTAGTTAAGGTGAAACAAAACATGTAGCTTCATGCTATGTGCTAAGCCTGCATGTAGTTTTCCCCTCAAAAAAGTCCCACTGGGTACCTTACTGTTCAGTCCTAAGTGTGTTTACTCAGAACAAGTTCAATGGGCTTATTCCTTCTAAGTAAAAATAGCATTACATCCTTAATAAGTGTGTATAGGATTGCAGCACTAGAGCAAATACTACACATTACAAGCAGTCATTTTAAACCAAAGTCCCTCCCTAAAGCTGTCAGTTTCAATAGACAAATGAACTGGAGAGGGGCTACTTAAGGCTTTTGCTTCTAGATTATTTTCTGTTCAAAGTCCCATCTCTAGCTGCTTTTCACAGCTGGAGAAAAGATCCAGGGGCTTGTATCCCTTCCTACATGAAGTGAAAAGCAATTTGGGAATGTGTATGCGATTTTGGTGATGCGGGTGGCGCTGTGGGTTAAACCACAGAGCCTAGGACTTGCCGGTCAGAAGGCTGGTGGTTTGAATCCCCGCGACGGGGTGAGCTCCTGTTGCTCGGTCCCTGCTCCTGCCAAGCTAGCAGTTCAAAAACATGTCAAAGCTCTGGCAGGAAGGTAAACGGCGTTTCCTTGCACTGCGCTGGTTCGCCAGAAGCGGCTTAGTCATGCTGGCCACATGACCCGGAAGCTGTATGCCAGCTTCCTCGGCCAATAAAGCGAGATGAGCACCGCAACCCCAGAGTCGGTCACGACTAGACCTAATGGTCAGGGGTCACTTTACCTTTACGTGATTTTGAATGGAAAATCAGAAGGGAAAGACTTAAGAAACCCTCCCTCTCTACTGCTAAAGTATTGAAGGCCGCTATGGCTAAAACCAGAAAATGTTAAAAGAGACCTATGAGCCCCATGAAACAAGTATTTTGGACAAAGGTTTGCTGGGTTGTACCTAGAATATCCTATCACTTAAGGTGGGATGACATGTTACATGGCATATAGAGCAGACACTTGTCACATCTTCCTGGCAATGTGTGGTGTAATTCAGCACATGGGGTGTATTCAACATTTCTGTTCCACTAGTGCAAGTGTCTTTCACCTGTGGAACAGAACTTTCCCTTCCTCTCCCCTGCAGCCCCCCACCCACATGCTCTCAAAATTGGCTCTGAAGGGTTGAAGGACTCTCTGGAGCAGATATTGGGGAATTGGGAGGAGAGTAGAAATCTGTTTGTGGAACATTGGATACAACCTATGACATTTCCTCACTAGTGCATCAGATAATAGGCTGTTGTCTTATTCTGAAGTGGGAAGAAAGAGCTGAGAAAATAGGCAGCATGATATTATGGGGCAGCAATAGTTCTGTTATTTGAAGTGCCTAATTCAGTCTACTGTGATTTCACACATAAATGAATGCAGACAGTAGGGGCAGACTGTTCTCTTCATGCCCTGGCCTTTATTTTCTGGAACCAACTTGGCTGGACAATGTGGAAGACACAGGTTATTTTTATTTTGTTTAAGAATTTATAAACAACTCCACATTAAAAAAACACCTCAGTAGGTTACATACATACTACAAAAATAGAATTATGAACTAGATTGACTCTGAATTCTATACAGAGGGTTCTTCTTACAGTTCTGTTGTTGTTTAGTTGTGTCCGAGTCTTCGTGACCCCATGGACCAGAGCATTCCAGGCACTCCTGTCTTCCACTGCCTCCCGCAGTTTGGTCAAACTCACGTTGGTAGCTTTGAGAACACTGTCCAACCATCTTGTCCTCTGTCATCCCCTTCTCCTTGTGCCCTCAATCTTTCCCAACATCAGGGTTTTTTCCAGGGAGTCTTCTCTTCTCTTGAGGTGGCCAGAATACTGGAGCCTCAGCTTCCAGTGAGCACTCAGGGCTGATTTCCTTCAGAATGGATAGGTTTGATCTTCTTGCAGTCCATGGGACTCTCAAGAGTCTCCTCCAGCACCATAATTCAAAAGCATCAATTCTTCAGCGATCAGCCTTCTTTATGGTCCAGCTTTCACTTACAGTTCTACTGCACAATAAAAAACATGAGATTGATTAGTTTTCAGACCTATCCTGTCAGAACATTGGCCTTAGAGCAGGTATGGGGGTTTTTTGGCCTTCAAGATGGCCAGTGGTCAGGGATGATGGGATGTTTAGTCCAATTTCCAGAGGTTCCCCATCCCTGCATCAGAGGAACAAAATGATGAGGACTTGGGACTATCAGATAGGTGTTCTGTCTAAAATAATAGTTCTGATACACCTGTCTATGGTTTGCTTGCTAATTTTAAATACCTAAATTTAATTTAAAACACCACACCGGTAGATTGCTCAGATTAAGGCAAGAGACACCAAAGTTGTGTGATTAGAAACTAATTTTGAATATTGCTTCTTGGAGATTAAAAGCTATTCCCAGCCTTATAGCAAGATTGTGATTATGACAAAATTTAATATTTCAGGATCAACAAAGAAATATCCTTTTCCTGTAGCGACATAATTGGTCTAGTGAGACATCATATGCAGCTTGCAAAGTGTACAGTGCTTGTCTCTCAATGGAAGCAGAGTTAAAGGCAGCTGAAAATCTCCCTGCCACAAAACTGGGAAAAATACTGAAGGTTGACCTTAGCTGCCGACAGCTTCTGTTGTTCCTGAGATCCGATAGCAATGAAATGAACAGACATGACATGCCTGCAGTCTAATAAACAGTTTTTCAACCGGCATGTGGAGCTCAGCATATCTCTCTGAGGAATAAGGTGGAAGTCTTCCAAACACAGACTCAACAGTGAGAAAGATTTTGATACTGACTCACAGTAATTATCTTTGCTAATGTTAATGGCACCTCCATCTCTCAGTTCTAGATTAGTTTTCACATAACCATGGTAATTAGTCTTCTGCAATCCTGCCTGTGCAAATTCCTTATGGATTTTTGTCCATTCGATTAATTCATTTCTATAGCACTCTTCAAAGAAAAGAAAAAATACAATTAGGCAATCACAGAACATTTTGCAAAATCAGATAAACTTAAAAGTTTGTGCCAGGACTCACTGAAGTTTAGCTGGAACCTCTTCCAATGTCAAGCCTTAGCTACCATATTTAGAAGAGTTTGGATTTGATATCCCGCTTTATCACTACCCGAAGGAGTCTCAAAGCGGCTATCCATCTCCTTTCCCTTCCTCCCCCACAACAAACACTCTGTGAGGTGAGTGGGGCTGAGAGACTTCAGAGAAGTGTAACTGGCCCAAGGTCACCCAGCAGCTGCATGTGGAGGAGCGGAGACGCGAACCCGGTTCCCCAGATTACGAGTCTACCGCTTTTAATCACTACACCACACTGGCTCTCCAGTTATTATTTAGAAGTAATAAGACAGTGATTTTAAATATATTTAGGATAGGCAAAGGTAAAGGGACCCCTGACCATTAGGTCGAGTCGTGGCCGACTCTGGGGTTGTGGCACTCATCTCGCTTTATTGGCCGAGGGAGCTGGCGTACAGTTTCTGGGTCATGTGGCCAGCATGAATAAGCCGCTTCTGGCGAACCAGAGCAGCGCACGGAAACGCCGTTTACCTTCCCGCTGGAGCGGTACCTATTTATCTGCTTGCACTTTGATGTGCTTTCGAACTGCTAGGTTGGCAGGAGAAGGGACCGAGCAATGGGAGCTCACCCTGTCGCGGGGATTTGAACCGCCAACCTTCTGATCGGCGAGTCCTAGGCTCTGTGCCGCCCGTGTCCCTATATTTATGATACTTTGGCCTAACTAATGTGGTACCTGTAAACTTTGCCCCATAGAGCAAATAGTGCATTGGCTGGTGGTATTGTTTTAATCAGAAAAACAGTATGGGGAAAATGGTTTGCTCCTTTTCAGTGTCACAGTGCCAATCAAATTTCACCCTTGCCCTGCATGATTCCTTATGACTTCTATTGTTTTTAAAGAGCAATATCAAAGATCTTCTAATGTTTTATCCACTTTGGCTTTGAAGAACTGTAATCAGCAAGACAACTTTAGAGAATTGGAAGCTTCCAAAGCAGAGGGTGTGCTTTGCAGAGGTTTTAGAACCCCAGCATCTTATCATTTTAGAAGGTAAGCAGTGGTGTACCTCACAAATGATGGCAGCTCTCCCTTCATTATCTGAAGACATCATCCCTTATTCCATAACATCATAGCCCTGCAAACCATTGTGGATATTTTGTTTTTGAGGACCCTCCCATTTTCCTAAAATTGTATACGTGTGACCTCAGAGTTTTGGAAAGTTCCCTGTTTTGCATTGCTGTGTCCACCAGCCAGTTGTCAAACACAAGTAAGTAACCCCTAACTTCTGAATATTAGCAGACTCTCATGAGAAGATGGGACAACTGCAGAGTGGGGAGGAATTAAAAAATCAAGAGACTGAGAAGACACAGAGCATAGAACAGACTACAAACATGATGGGAAAACAGTCAAAATAGTGGTCTCTTCTCCAAAGGGGGTAGCATGTTAAGCAGATGCACTTCAGCAGGAAAGGTTTTTAATCACAGAAGTGTGCTACAAAACAGAGTATTATTCATTAAATGCCTTTTTATTTGGAGATTGCTGTGCAGTGATTGCAGGGCCTGTGGCTCGATGCTTGAATAACTCGAAGTGAACAAGGGGGAGGGAGGAGCACTGGACTTGTTCCTCTTTTCTCCAAGATGATTGAAAGTGTAGAAATAGCAAACTAGCCCTCCATGAATATTGATTGTAATGACTGTGCTGTAGAACAGGGTGGATTCACACATGCATATTCATTATAAGGAGGGTTGACTGCTAAGTGATGACTTGTGTGCAGCAGTGAGCTGTCTCAGGTAGGAATGGTCAAACCTGTTGTTTTCCATTTTTCTTGGTTCTTTATTTTTCCAGTCTTGTTTGCTTCATCATATTTCTGCATCAGTTGTTTTTTATTTTTAAAAAAAGTCCTCAGAAAGGTCCAGCATAATTTCAATATGCATTTCACTTAACAGACACATTTTATTTGTAGTTTTGCCTAATGTACACATTTCTGCAAGCATTTCCCCCCCAATATATGTATGTTATTTTCATAAATATATATGCATTTTAAGTATACTGTCCCCTTATATAGGCATTTTATTGACATCATTTGGCTGGAGACCTGCATTGCAAAATTCGGAAAAGTGTGAATTTTAAAATTTCTAAAATTTCACTTTGCATATTGATTCAAAAAGTTCATATTAGGTAGGTTCACATTAAAATCCTATGCCCTTGTAAAATATTGGGGTTTTTTTTTGGGGGGGGTTATTAGGTTATTTTTTATTTTGATTATATATTTTGTGGTTTTTATATTTTGATTTTGTTCTGTGAACCGCCCTGAGACCTATGGGCATAGGGTGGTATATAAATTCTAACAACAACAACAACAACAACAACAACAACAACAACAACAACAAATATATGTGGAGCGAATTTCTTCCCCCATCCCTAGTCACAGCTATACATTCTATGTACAGGAACATTTATATCACCTCAAACATGGTGTGCTTTCCCACTGAGTCATTTGGTGCATATATATTCAGTTGCCAGACCAAAAGTGTGCAGTAATCATCCAGGGCAATCAATTGAGATACATGCACACACACACACACACACACACACACACACACACACACCAGCCCATGATGATGGCAAATCACAATTTGGAGTTAACCCGTTGCAAGACCCTGTGAAACATGGTCACACTGGGGGTTTGTGCACTGCCTGAATATCTATGTATGTGGAAGACTGGCCACTTACCTGATTCCAGGTGGGTGGCAGTTGCAGCCCCTTGTGGGACAGTCACCATCCCCAGCAGCCAGGATGCACAAGCCTGGCCTGTTGAGACTCTATCCAGCCAACTGCATTGCAGGACAAAATTCCCCGCCAAAAGCATTAATTTGAACTGGCCAATCATGGGTCCTCTAATGGGCAGACTGGTGGGCTGTGGATCGGATGTTTCCACTCTGGTCCACCGTTGATGCTCGAAAACCAACTGCGCAGTGTACCTTCAGCACAGTCTAGCCATTGCACGGGGAGGCGGGCTCTGTGACTGGAACCGCAAATCAGGAAAAATCAAGGTTCTTCCGCCCCAGCTTATTGTCTTCCGTCAAGTGGGAGCAATAATAATGTCATCATTAATGCTTGCATTAGATCCTGAATGGATTGATCAAAGATATGCGTCTTTGTCGTCTGTTTTATGATGGGGTTCTCCTATGCGCTTCAGTCTTAGCATACTTTCCTAAGAGAGCCAGTGTGGTGTAGTGGTTAAGAGCGGTGGACTTGTAATCTGGGGAACCGGGTTTGCTTCCCCGCTCCTCCACATGCAGCTGCTGGGTGACCTTGGGCCAGTCACACTTCTCTGAAGTCTCTCAGCCCCACTCACCTCACAGAGTGTTTGTTGTGGGGGAGGAAGGGAAAGGAGAATGTTAGCCGCTTTGAGTCTCCTTTGGGTAGTGATAAAGCGGGATATCAAATCCAAACTCTTCTCTCTTCTAGTGTCAAAAGGAGTTGGAGCACTTCAGGCATGTGTGGTTATCCACGCAAGTAACTCAAGTAACCTTTGCCTCGTTCTCTAAAGTGTGCATGATCTGTATATCATGAATACTTACTTTCTGAAGTCATATACAACGCTTGCCAGCCAGAGCTTCATGAATTCTCCTTCATTTAGGACTCACTTGGAGCTAGCATTACCTCTGCTTCTTGAGCATAATCAAGGCTACTGCCCTGGAAGTAATCTGTATTAGCCTTACTGGAGTGACCATGTTGCTATAGCTACCATTGGCTTCCTTATACCTTGAAGCTGTAAAGTATTTTTACAATAAGATGCTTTTCTCTCCTCCCACACTCCTTTATTTAAAAATTGTCCGCTTGGTAAGTGATGCAAAGTGTCCCTTTCGTTCCCTGGTTCAAATACTAATATATTTAGTCAAGACCACTGATTCATAGAGTAACAAGTTTTCCAGATGCTGCTGTTTTATTTTTAGTGATGTCTGAAGAGCAGCCAGGCTCGCCAGGATTATATAACAGCAGTTATTGCCTTCATATTGATTTTGCTTTCCTGGTAAAATAGTCACAAATCTTTGAGGAAGTGGATGCTCCTTGAATATTATGCTTCAGATGGGGTGGGGGCGGGGGAGACATGGACTGAGTCTGGCGTTTGGACTGCCAAAAGAAATCAAATTCAGGACTACAGTAGAGCTTGCTTGTTAGCTGGAGAATCTGATGCTGGGGTCCTCACCTCAGCAAATGCCTTTACAGTGGTACCTCGGGTTAAGTACTTAATTCGTTCTGGAGGTCCGTTCTTAACCTGAAACTGTTCTTAACCTGAAGCACCACTTTAGCTAATGGGGTCTCCTGCTGCTGCTGCGTTGCCGCTGCACGTTTTCTGTTCTCATCCTGAAGCAAAGTTCTTAACCTGAGGTAATATTTCTGGGTTAGTGGAGTCTGTAACCTGAAGCGTATGTAACTGGAAGCACCACTGTACATCCTTTTTAGATAGTGAGGCAGAGCAATTCTAAACTCTAATTACGCTGGGGGCAGGAAAATGAGATATGCATTTGCTGTGCCTGTGGAATTTGGATATAGGACTGTTCTGTAAAAAGCGCATCACTATCTCAAAACTGAACAAATGCCTTCAGAGAGCACATATTCTTTTGTCTTTTCCAAAACAAAATATAAGATAATTTGATCGACATAACAAGTTTCCTTTATATTTTTATCATTTACTAGGAGCATAGCTCAGTGGAAAAACTAATGTACTTGGTACTGCTTCATGATCAAGCCTCAGTTTGTTTAGGGCAGGGATGGAGAATCTGTGGACCTACTGATGTTGTTGGACTTCAGCTCCCATCAGCCCTAGCCAACATAGCCAGTGGTCAGGAATTGTGGGAGTTGTGGTCCAACAGCATCTGGAGGACTCAAGTTCCCTATCCCTGATGTAGAGCCTGTAAGTCAGGATAGCTGGTGCTATCCTAGATGGAAGACTGATCTGATTTTATATAATAAGCATTCCTTATTTTTATGTTTTGCTTTAAGAAGGGGCTTAAAAACTTCCCTTTGTCCTATGGCTTTCCACTAAGGGAAATTGCTCTTTAGGGCTCAATTGGAGCAAACAGCAATTCAGGTATTCTGCAGATTGCCATTTGTTCCAACTTATCGCTAAAGAGTGGGTTTTCCCTGGGAAAGGAGCGGGGTAAAAGGAAAACCGCTCAGACCCATGCTTTCCGCTTGGCACAGGACAAGTGGAAGTGTGAACAAGCCCTACATATTTAAAAGTACTTAATGCACTGCATTTTAGTAATAAATAATAATAATAAATTTAATTATTACTCTTGTTATTATTTATACCCCGCCCATCTGGCTGGGTTTCTCCAGCCACAGTTTAGGCCCCCAAAGGCAATTAAAACCATAAAACAATTTCTAAAATACAAATACTTTCCATTTAACTAAACTAAACAAAATAACTAGCTTCATATATTATTCCACAAAGAACACTTCCTGCCATATGAGTCTATATGATGTACTCCGTACATTAGAAGAATATTATCTGAAGAAATAGTTTGAAACACTTCCTAAATAATCTTTTTTTTTTTTTGCAGTCTCTCTGGTTGAAGTCACAGGCTGGCTGTATGAACTGTTAATATGGGCAGCTGTCTGGATTGGCATACTGATCCACACCACCTTTTATGGTTGTAAGATCTGGAGGCTCCAGAATGGAGTGTAAAAAGTGCTATAAAGACACACAGAAAGGAAGGTGTCTTCACTGGCCACTTCTGGCCTTAAAAGAGTAGCCAGTCCAATGAGGGAAACAGTTACAGATCTTTCAAGAACAGCACTTGTAGAGATTAAATAAGACCACTGTTTTAATGACTCCTATATCTCTCCCCAGAGTCGTCTGCGACTGGACCCAACGGTCAGAGGTCCCTTTACCTTTACCTTTTATATCTCTCTTCTGAGGATGATTCTAGTGTCTTCCAGTGTCCATGGGGAACACTCCAACCACCACTTTTCCTTATTGCTCTATGATAAGTCCATCACTTCGGAGCTTTGATTGATGGACATTGCGAGGGGATTAAAAGAAAGTTTTCACTCTCAAAAACAAATGCTGAAAGTTTTAAACTCCCAGTACATTTCTGAGCACAACTCAAAGTGTTGCTGCTAACCTTTAAAGCAGTAAATGGCCTTGACCCAGTATACCAGAAAGAGCGTCTCCACCCCATTGTTCAGCCTGGACACTGAGATCCAGCGCCGAGGGCCTTCTGGCGGTTCCCTTGCTGCGAGAAGTGACATTACAGGGCCCCAGGTAGAGGGCCTTCTCGGTAGTGGCGCTTGCCCTGTGGAACTCCCTTCCATCATATGTCAAAGAAATAAACAAATATGTGACTTATAGAAGACATCTGAAGACAGCCCCATTTTTATTTGATATTATTATTATTGTTATTGATATTTTGTTGGGAGCCGCCCAGAGTGGCTGGGGAAATCCAGCCAGATGGGTGGGGTATAAATAATTTATTATTATTATTATTATTATTATTATTATTATTATTATTATTATTACTGAGCAATTAAGCCAGGGCTAAGTAGCCACAATGGGACGCGGGTGGCACTGTGGGTAAAACCTCAGTGCCTAGGACTTGCCGATCGTATGGTCGGTGGTTCGAATCCCCGCGGCAGGATGAGCTCCCGTCGTTCGGTCCCAGCTCCTGCCCACCTAGCAGTTCGAAAGCACCCCTAAGTGCAAGTAGATAAATAGGTACTGCTTTATAGCGGGAAGGTAAATGGCGTTTCCGTGTGCTGCGCTGGTTCTGGCTCGCCAGAGCAGCTTCGTCACACTCGCCACATGACCCAGAAGTGTCTGCGGACAGCGCTGGCTCCCGGCCTCTTAAGTGAGATGAGCGCACAACCCTAGAGTCGGACACGACTGGCCCGTACGGGCAGGGGTACCTTTACCTTTACCTTTAAGTAGCCACAAGGGCTTTATTCACTCAACTGAAGACTGCAGTCCTGTGAATTCAATGTCTTAACAGGGCCAATTGATTGTATGTATGTATGTATGTATGTATGTTGTTGTTGTTATTTGTTAGTTTCTATATTAATCACTTTACCCACACATCTCAAGGTGATACACAAAATGTAATAAAAGCAACACATAAAATAGCAACAGATAAATTTTAAAATGATACTGAGTACACCTGCATGACACAGACCTATTCATACAGCTGGGGAAGCTTGTCTATTCCTGAAAGCATGGCTGCTGGCGAATGGTGGTTTAAGAATCCCACCGAAAGGAGAAGACATAGGGCAGTACCTGTTCCCAGGTACTGTGCTGGGCAATGCTCATTGAGAAGGCAGGAAGGCCAACAATGGGTGGAACCAGAGCCAATTACAAGCAGAGCTAACTAATTCTAGGTTTGTCCCCATTCTCCTCCCTGCTATGTTGTACAAGGACTACGCCAAGATTAAGGAGGAGGCTGGCTCCTGGGACACACAGACTTTGCTCTGATCTAGTGGGATTCTTTCTATATTCTTAAGGTAAAGGTAAAGGGACCCCTGACCATTAGGTCCAGTCGTGACCGACTCGGGGTTGTGGCGCTCATCTCGCTTTACTGGCTGAGGGAGCCAGCGTACAACTTCTGGTTCATGTGGCCAGCATGACTAAGCAGCTTCTGGTGAACCAGAGCAGCGCATGGAAATGCCATTTACCTTCCCGCTGGAGCGGTACCTATTTATCTATTTGCACTTTGACATGCTTTCAAACTGCTAGGTTGGCAGCAGCAGGGACCCAACAACGGGAGCTCACCCCATCATGGGGATTTGAACCGCCGACCTTCTGATCGGCAAGCCGAAGCGGACACAGAGCAATGGATCCAAACTACAAGAAAGAAGATTCCACCTAAAATTAGGAAGAACTTCCTGACAGTAAGAGCTGTTCGACAGTGGAATTTGCTGCCAAGGAGTGTGGTGGAGTCTCCTTTGGAGGTCTTTAAGCAGAGGCTTGTCAACCATATGTCAGGAGTGCTCTGATGGTGTTTCCTGCTTGGCAGGGGGTTGGACTTGATGGCCCTTGTGGTCTCTTCCAACTCTATGATTTTATGATTCTAAGCCCTAGGCTCTGTGGCTTAACCCACAGCGCCACCCGTGTCCATATATTCTTACTATCATACTTATTGCCTTTGAATCAAGGTGCTCAGTGCTGTTGTAGAAGCGTGAAGATACAGTTGGGCTACCCATAGACTGACTTAAATCTTATGACGATTCACAGTTAAAAGCAATGGAAAAATAAAAGGCTTTAATGCTAGTGTTAGGTGTTTCTGAGTACTCAGAGACACAATTCTCCTGTTATTTGTTTAACTAGCCAGCGTTGCAGTGGAAGCCCTAACTAAGCCTTCAGCAAGCCTTGACCTAGAAATGACTTGTCAGGCAACATAGCTTTGTGTAGGTGGAAAGAACACAAAGAGCTCCCTTATATGGAGACAGAAAAATGATCTGTTTAACCCAGCATTGTCTACGTGGAGTGGTAGCTGCTCTCTAATGTCTTTGAAAAGACGTCTGCTCTAGTGCTTGTAGTTGAGATCCTTTCACAGAGAACCCAAATTCCTTCCTTTCTGCTATTACTATAGTGTTTTGCAATACCACCGTTGTTCTTTGATTTCCCTATTATATCGCAGAGGCAAAGATTAAGCAAAAATACTATTGAGAATTTACAGACTTAGAGAAGGAGAGAATCAAGTCCATTGCCGTCAATGGGACACATGAGAAGTTGCATCTTAATATCAGTGCTGGAGAGCTAAGGCATTGCAAAAGCATTTATCTTGGATAGGGTCTCCCACATTTTTAACCTGTCCCATCCTGTGCTAATATATTACCGTAATTCTGTCTCCCATCCAGTACTGCCTTAGTTGTCACAGTCTGCTGTTCTCTCCATCTCTAAAACTGCTATTTGGCAATGTGAATATGGTACAGGTAATCTTTACCATCTCATAGTTGAGACCCACATAGTGATGAGTGGGATATAAATTTCTATCCAAAAAATTAAAAAAACAAACAAAACTGAATTGGGTTTGTGATCCATTCACGTCAAGCTATTAACTCTGATTCTCCAGCTCTATAGGGTCTTGCACACAAATATTTTTCATGCCTTAAACCTGGAGTCAGTACAAGAGAAATAATCAGGTTGCCTGAGTTCGTCATTCTTTAATTCAGAAAAAGAATTTGTTCAGCTTGTAATGCTTTGTTATATATATTTTGTTTTGTTATATATATTTTGTATTGAGCTATTTCCTCTCAAAGTTATGTTTCATTTGGTTACATCTGCACATATGCAGTCAGCATTCATCACATCACTTGCCTAGCCAGTTGATCTGTAGATGTATGTGCAACATTTTATTAAAAGGAAACTCCCTTGCTCTTACTGAGGCTATGTACACGTCAGTGACTTAAAATGCTGCAAGGTTCTCTCCTCCTGCTACATTTCAAGCTGCATTTTTTACATTTTACACACCAGAGATGGAGTAGGGATGTCTTCACCCAATACGTACTACCTAATTTGTTTCCGTGTGTCTGCAACCTCTTGAAGGCTCAGTGAAGCTGTCATCTACGCATGTGCGATGGCTGTCTCAAATGTACACACTTCATCTTAACCATGGGTTAAAAATGCTATAAGTCAGAAATTAAATTGTTATCCCCCCAAAAAGCCTATGTAAAAATATAATATAAATTCTTTTTTGCTCTCTGGCGCCACATGGCGTTGCATGTTTATAACGGATTCAAAACGTATTATTGTGATGAATGTAGCTGAGTCACACGGCTTGTTTTCACATTGGATGAAAGCTGGTTAGTGGGCAAATGCGTCAAACAGGAGTATTTCTCAAGAAACTGCAGGCTACAAATGGATTGTAGCTAATGTCATGTGTGTTTTGGCTTCAAATGCCACTGATGGGAGCACATTGGAGCCATAGTAAACAGTAATCTGTACACAGCCTGAGATTCTCTTTGCTGTGAAACTATGTGAACGTCAAAGCCAGCTGTATTGTAAGAGTGTGGACAAAAGTTATTTAATGCTAAACCCCTTGTTCTCATTGAAACTATCTTTGATTGCTATGAAACTATATGAATGAACTAAACAGCCAGCTTCTTTGTAGAACTACAAAGTTCCTTAATGTTTACCATTCTCGATGAAACTCTTATTTATTGTTGTGAACTATGTGACTCAACTAAGCAGCCTTTTTGTCAGGTGCATATGTTCACTGTTGTGGTTAGTTCTTTCAGTTGTTTCTTATACACATTTTTTGTTTCCTATCTACATGTTAAACCCTCTTCAAGTCCTGCATATGTTTGTTTTTGTTGGCGGTGCTGTGTTAGTATGGAGCTGAATTTCCAAGCATCTCTCTGCCAAAGCTGGTGCTGAGAACTACAATTCCCAGTGAGCAGTGTGATAAGGTGAAATGAATGTGCTCATGCCAGAATTGCAAGCTGGAAGAGAACCTTTAAAAAACAGAAAAGTTTCTGGGTTCATTTCCCCCTCCTCCCTCCCAACTCCCTTTCATCTCATTTTCTTATTCAAAGTCTATGCTTAAATGTGCTGATGGTGCTACTTGTTCTTAATTTAGAAACTACTCTAATTTTTTTAGCTGCCTGGCTTTGAAATATTCCCAAATACAGGAAAGCTTTTGCTCTGTCACACCTTAATGCCTTACCTTCAAAACTTTTAAAGGGATGCATATAACACAATTCCTGTAAATGACAGATACTGCCCTTGTAATAACTAAGAGGTGGAGTCACTGTCAATTTTTCTTTTTAAAAGCAGTTTATATCAGGAAACACTGATATACAGTGTGATATAACACTGATATAACGCCTTCCAGGGCGATCTCCTGAGTCTCTTGTCTATCATTTCATTGGGTGGAGGGGCACAATTTTTAATTATTAAGCAAGTAGCAAAATTTCTTAACAGTGCAGGTTATTGAGAGGAATTAAAGAACCCAACCCTCACCAGCCACAGGCAGGGACGACCTGGTAAGAGGGATGACTCCTGCCCCTGCAAAAGAAGCAAAGGGCTTCAGCAGACCATCACCCTCAAAAATAGATTAGATTTGTATTCTGTTGTAAGCTGAGAAAAGCAACTTTTTTATATTATTGTAGACTGCTCTGGAAGACTTTTTTTTTTAAAGAGTAGGGTAAAAATACTTCAAATAAAATAATATTTTCCCCCCTGGACACTCACCATGAAAGCTCATAACTGCTGAGTTGCTTTGAAGTTAAGGGTGCTTCCACACTAGGTGTTAAATGTGGGATTGCCACACTTCCTTCACTTGCCACACAGCACTGTTTTCCTGTCATTGTGAACCTGTATGTGCCCTGTGGTCCTTCCATCTTTTCTCAGGCTGCATAAATACTTCTAAGAGAAACAGAAGGGTTGTGCAGTCACCACAGTTGTAGAGTAGATACCTTCAGCATGTTTTTAAAGGGTGGGCTTTGGACATGGGCACTACAGTGGTACCTCTGGTTACATACGCTTCAGGTTACAGACTCTGCTAACCCAGAAATAGTGCTTCAGGTTAAGAACTTTGCTTCAGGATAAGAACAGAAATTGTGCTCCGACGGCGCGGTGGCAGCAGGAGGCCCCATTAGCTAAAGTGGTGCTTCAGGTTAAGAACAGTTTCAGGTTAAGAACAGAACTTCGGAACGAATTAAGTACTTAACCCGAGGTACCACTGTAATGGGCACACATTCATTATGACGTTTGTGGTGGGTAATGTTTTATTATCCCCTTTTTGTTATTTTAATTAAGAAATATAATTAACTTTTCCTATTAAACATATGAAGACACAGAATACATTACTCCAGAGTAGATTGCAATATGTGATCAGACTCTTTCACCTGTACACTTTTGGTTGTAATAGTCAGGGTCTATGATTTTCCATGTCTGGCTTAGTTTTTATGAAGCAACATCACTTTCCTGCTCTTTGTAATAATTAAATATTCAGCATACATTATAGTGAGGATGGAGGTGGAAGGAGGAAGATGGCATTGTAATTCAAAATGACCACAAATGCAAACAAACACAGTAGCAATGGATAGCTTATAAATGCATGTATGCCTGTCTGCCTTCCTGGAATACATTACACATGTTGGATACCATCCAAAAGAGTTAAGCGTGCATAAGTTTTCCTTTAAAATCAAATGATCATTCGTATGTGCTTCACTGTTGGCTTGATATTTTTAAATCTTTAATAATTATTCAGAATTTCCATTGCACTTTTGAATTTAAAGTGTCTTAAAATGATTTCACTTATCCTGACAGCATAAATAAGTGTAAATTGTAACAGTGCAGAAATAAATTGCACTGGGGTGGCTGGAAGAACTAAACCGCTGTACATTTAAGGCACATTTAAAGCACATGACTTCTCCCAAAGAATCCTGGGAACTGTGGTTTTTAAAGAGACCTGGGAATTGTAGCTCTTTGAGGGGTAAACTACAATACAGTGGTACCTTGGGTTATGAACTTAACATGTTCCCTTCACACCGGAAGTCTGTTCTTAACCTGAAGCCTTCTTAATTCAAGGCGCGCCTTCCCTACATAGGCCTCCCGTGGCCCAAAAAGCGGATTTCGTTCGTATCCTGGGGCAAAGTTCACAACCCGGTACACCTACTTCCGGGTTTGTGGAATAACCTGAAGCTTTTGTAAGCAGGACTGTTCGTAACCCGAGGTACCACTGTACCCAGGATCATTTGGAGTGTGAATGCACTTTAAATGTATGGTGTGTACGCAAAGGTCCTCATGGCTGCAATCCTAGGCAGGGAGTAAATTCCATCAAACACAGTGAGATTCACTTCTGTGTATCATTGTGGAAGCACAAGAGTCACACATAAGATTAATTTCTGAAAGCGTGCAGTCCCAGTTGAGAGAGGGTTGCCCTTGTATCTGGGTTCAAATGGCAACTTCTTCCTTGGACTCATTATATGGCCTGCAGTAATTCACTGGGTGCCTCCAGATGACCTGCTTAACGAGCATTCTTCCTGATTTATTTGAGGGCAGACTAGATTACATTGGGTCCGAACAAGTGTTATTCCCCCATTTCCCAGTGTGTTTTCCCATCACTTTATTACCAAAAGCCTGTTGGGGAAGTGGTTTTGCTGTGCAAGACCTCCTAATCTAGTATAATTGCAAAACCTCATTCTTTACCGGTATGTGACTGAATGCCACCCCAAAATATCAATAGTCTGGAAGCACCCACTGTTTCTTAACTTCAGTTTTCTGTGTGCAATACAGTGGTACCTTGGGTTACATATGCTTTAGGTTACGTTGTTGTTGTTGTTGTTTAGTCGTTTAGTCGTGTCCGACTCTTCGTGACCCCATGGACCAGAGAACGCCAGGCACCTCTGTCCTCCACTGCCTCCCGCAGTTTGCTCAAACTCATGCTGGTAACCTCGAAAACACTATCCAACCATCTCGTCCTCTGCCGTCCCCTTCTCCTTGTGCCCTCCATCTTTCCCAACATCAGGGTCTTCTCCAGGGAGTCTTCTCTTCTCATGAGGTGGCCAAAGTACTGGAGCCTCAGCTTCACAATCTGTCCTTCCAGTGAGCACTCAGGGTTGATTTCCTTCAGTATGGAGAGGTTTGATCTTCTTGCAGTCCATGGGACTCTCAAGAGTCTCCTCCAGCACCATAATTCAAAAGCATCAATTCTTCGGCGATCAGCCTTCTTTATGGTCCAGCTCTCACTTCCATACATCACTACTGGGAAAACCATAGCTTTAACTATACGAACCTTTGTTGGCAAGGTGATGTCTCTACTTCTCAAGATGCTGTCTAGGCCTGTCATTGCCCTTCTCCCAAGAAGCAGGCGTCTTTTAATTTCGTGGCTGCTGTCACCATCTGCAGTGATCATTGAGCCCAAGAAAGTAAAATCTCTCACTACCTCCATTTCTTCCCCTTCTATTTGCCAGGAGGTGATGGGACCAGTGGCCATGATCTTCGTTTTTTTGATGTTGAGCTTCAGACCATATTTTGCGCTCTCCTCTTTCACCCTCATTAAAAGGTTCTTTAATTCCTCCTCACTTTCTGCCATCAAGGTTGTGTCATCTGCATATCTGAGGTTGTTGATATTTCTTCCGGCAATCTTAATTCCGGCTAGGGATTCATCCAGCCCAGCCTTTCGCATGATGAATTCTGCATATAAGTTAAATAAGCAGGGAGACAAAATACAGCCTTGTCGTACTCCTTTCCCAATTTTGAACCAATCAGTTGTTCCATATCCAGTTCTAACTGTAGCTTCTTGTCCCACATAGAGATTTCTCAGGAGACAGATGAGGTGATCTGGCACTCCCATTTCTTTAAGAACTTGCCATAGTTTGCCGTGGTCGACACAGTCAAAAGCTTTTGCATAGTCAATGAAGCAGAAGTAGATGTCTTTCTGGAACTCTCTAGCTTTCTCCATAATCCAGCGCATGTTTGCAATTTGGTCTCTGGTTCCTCTGCCTCTTCTAAATCCAGCTTGCACTTCTGGGAGTTCTCGGTCCACATACTGCTTGAGCCTTCCTTGTAGAATTTTAAGCATAACCTTGCTAGCGTGTGAAATGAGTGCAATTGTGCGGTAGTTGGAGCATTCTTTGGCACTGCCCTTCTTTGGGATTGGGATGTAGACTGATCTTCTCCAATCCTCTGGCCACTGCTGAGTTTTCCAAACTTGCTGGCATATTGAGTGTAGCACCTTAACAGCATCATCTTTTAAAATTTTAAATAGTTCAGCTGGAATGCCATCACTTCCACTGGCCTTGTTATTTGCAGTGCTTTCTAAGGCCCATTTGACTTCACTTTCCAGGATGTCTGGCTCAAGGTCAGCAACCACACTGCCTGGGGTATACGAGACATCCATTACTTTCTGGTATAATTCCTCTGTGTATTCTTGCCACCTCTTCTTGATGTCTTCTGCTTCTGTTAGGTCCTTTCCACTTTTGTCCTTTATTGTGGAAATCTTTGTACGAAATGTTCCTTTCATATCTCCAATTTTCTTGAACAGATCTCTGGTTCTTCCCATTCTATTGCTTTCCTCTATTTCTTTGCATTGCTCGTTTAAGAAGGTCTTCTTGTCTCTCCTTGCTATTCTTTGGAAATCTGCATTCAATTTCCTGTATCTTTCACCATCTCCCTCGCATTTTGCTTGCCTTCTCTCCCCCGCTATTTGTAAGGCCTCATTGGACAGCCACTTTGCTTTCTTGCATTTCCTTTTCATTGGGATGGTTTTCGTTGCTGCCTCCTGTATAATGTTACGAGCCTCCATCCATAGTTCTTCAGGCATTCTGTCCACCAAATCTAAATCCTTAAACCTGTTCCTCACTTCCACTGTGTATTCATAAGGGATTTGACTTAGATTGTATCTTACCGGCCCAGTGGTTTTTCCTACTTTCTTCAGTTTAAGCTTGAATTTTGCTATAAGAAGCTGATGATCTGAGCCACAGTCAGCTCCAGGTCTTGTTTTTGCTGACTGTATAGAGCTTCTCCATCTTTGGCTGCAGAGAATATAATCAATCTGATTTCGATGCTGCCCATCTGGTGATGTCCATGTGTAGAGTCGTCTCTTGTGTTGTTGGAAAAGCGTGTATGGATCACTGCCTTGCCGTGGCGAAGGGGCTTGAAGAACTCAGAGAAGCTATGAACTATGCCGAGCAGGGCACCCAAGATGAACAGGTCATAGTGGAGAGTTTTGACCAAACGTGATCCACCTGGAGGAGGAACCGGCAAGCCACTCCAGTATCCCTGCCAAGAAAACTCCATGGACAAAGACAACAGGCTTTAGGTTACAGTATCCGCTAACCCAGAAATAGTACCTCAGGTTAAGAACTTTGCTTTAGGATGAGAACAGAAATCGTGCTCCGGCGGCATTAGCTAAAGTGGTGCTTCAGGTTAAGAACAGTTTCAGGTTAAGAGCGGACCTCCAGAACGAATTAAGTACTTAACCTGAGGTACCACTGTATAGCTATAGCAAGCAAGGCTGCAATCTTATTCACACGGAGGTAAGTGGCACTGTATTCACTGGTGCTTATTTTGAGGATTATACTGTAAGACAGCATTTCTGCTTGTGGGCTTCCTGTGGGATCAAATGGGTCTTTGGCTAGATCCAGCACGACCCTTTTTGCATTCTTTAGCCTATTTACCAGGGGTGGTAAACTTGTGGTTCACAGGCCAGATCCATCCATCTGTGGTACGCCAAAGGCCCAGGAGCCCCTCGCTCAGCAAAATCAGGCATTTATCGATACCCTCTGGCACCAGATTGGTCAGGTAACACAGGAAATAAGGAAGTCCCACTAAACTTTGCAGGGCTTACTTCTCAGCAAGCATGCCCACGACCGCACTGTGGATCTGCTGCATTGTCAATAACTTACAGCGCCAATAGTGGGCACCCATTGCCAGAATAGGGAAAAGGGCGGGGAAAGAAGTGATGGAGGGGTGGGACAAAAAATGCCAAGAACCGCCCGCAGCAGTGTGGAAGCTAACGTGCCAAGCGTGCACCCGGAAAAGCTGACGACTGCTTGCGATCTCAGCTTCCTACCTGGAAGGCAAAGCAGCACAGAATTTGATTTCGCCCTCCCTCCCCTCGCCCTAAACTTTGCACGAAGCTAACTTGGAAACTACTATTACGCTGCTCGGTGCTAAAAAAAATAATCCTCTGTCAAATAGTGAGATCAAGGCAATTTCTTTAGAATGTAAATCATTCTAGACCCTATTTGCCTCCCACTCGAATTTACCCGTCCCTCCAAATCTTTTATTTCCGCAGGAGAGGAGGCCAGGCGCTGCTGTGAGACAGGACTGCTCCCGCAGATCTCCCCCCCCCCTTGCACGTTTTTGTTTGTTTGTTTTGCTTTGCTGGCGGGGCTGCTGCCGATTTCCCTGCCCCTTGCAGTGAGCCGAAGCGCCCTGCAGGCTGCAAAGTGCCCGTTGTTACAAAATGCGGGAGGCGGGGCCTTGCCTGTGCGTGACGTGGAGCGAACTTAATTCAAGCCCGCAGTCAAAAGCAGCTCCGTGCACCGGCGCCGCAGACCGGAGCCAATGCATTCGCAGCAGCCAAACTAACTTCGGGCGCTCGCTCCCCCCCATCCCCACCCCTCGCCGCCTGTCACCTTCCCCGTTCGGCATCGGGAGCCTCGAGCCTGCTTGGAAAGGGGGAGGGCGTGTATGTCTGTGGGTCGAGGCGGAGCCGGGGATGCGATCCCCGTTTGCAACCTGACCTTCCCTTGGATTACAGCCAGAGAGCTTTTCACGCCGCTCCTCCTTGCTCTGGGTTTGCCTGCATGCTAAGGAAGGAGGAACCTTTGCGTGTGCTTCTTTGCGTCTTCTCTGATCTGCCCCTCCCCTCAGCTGCTTCCAGGGCTTGGCTGTGTATTTATTGATTGATTGATTGATTGGATCGCCGCCTTCTCTTTCTTTTTTTTTAATCGTCCTCTCCAACACAGAACGTCTCTTTGAAGGCTACTTGGGTGCAGGTGACACACCCTCCTCCTCCTCCTCCCTCTCTCCCCCCACCCTCACTCCCGGCGCTTCATTCACTCCTCTTGTTAGTACAAGGGCAATAGCTGTAGATTATTGGATCTGCCAGGTTCTTCTTCCTCTTCTTCTCTGAAGCTGCTGCTGCTGCTTGATCGCCGGTCGCGGAAGGCAAATGCCGGGGAAGGGAGCGAAGAAGAGAAGCTGTGTTGTCTTTGCAGCAAAGTGAAAAACGGAGAAGGCTGCAAAGCTGATCCGGCGGAGCAGACCAAGCCGAGGGAGAGACTTTCTGCTCCTCCTAAAAGAAAAGAGGAGAGGAGAGGAGGGTGGGGGGAAAAATCCTTGGGATCTTGGTAGATCTTCCCGAAGATGTCATCTCAAGCAAAGTTCAAGAAAGACAAAGAGATCATAGCAGAATATGAAACTCAAGTAAAAGGTGAGTGGAAGCTGTACCTCTCTCTCTCTCTCTCACTCACTTTCACCCGGTTCCCTTTCCTCCCCTCCCCCAGCCTCCCTCCCCTCCTCCTTTCTCTCCTGCCGCCCTCCCATTTTCATTGTTATAAATCTTATTATGCACCGCTAATCTTATTGTGAAAGCCCTTGCGTTGTCCGAGCAAGCCCTGGCTGCCGATGGCTCGCTTTTGTGGACGGCAGAGGTCGTGCAGTTGGGGGGTGGGAATCGCGGTGGGGGTAGTAAAAGCTGCATTGCAGTTGTGTGAATGGTGGCTTTTTAACAGTCTCGGTTCGGAGTAAGAGCCTCACTTTTAAAAAAAAGAAAAGTAAAAAATCTTCGCCACGGCGAGGTCTGGAGCCTTCTCGCGAAATCGCTTGATAAATGGTGCCTTCCTTCGATTAAAGCCCCATTTCGGTGTAGGCGGGGGCACCCATCTGTATATAACATATGTATGTGGCTGGCTAGATTTGCATCTGCATAGATGGAGTATGTAGGCGTCGATTTATATATATGTGTGTGTGTATATCTCCCATATGTAGAATGATGCTTCTTGATGTCGTGACTTTTCCACCACGTCAAATAACATTTAAGACGAAAGGGTCTGCATTTCTTGATATGCCTGTGTCTTAAGCCTATCTTTTATTTTTTAAAACTACACAGAGCACCCCCCCCCCTTTCGTTGCCTTCCTTAGCTCTTAGGTTACACAACCCAGGGGAATGGGTAGGGCTGAGGACAAGCAATCTCAGCTGATCGGTCCTGGAGGCTCTGCACAGGGAGGGAGGAAGCTTGGGTATCTGTTCTGCTTCCACACCAGTACCTATGGATGACACACCCTTGGATGAAGGTTTGGCTCTAATCTGGTGGGATCCGGCCTGTTGTTTTCTGCCACAGCCTCATCTCTCTCCTCTTGTCCGTTAAGCAACACCCCAAAGTGCAACATAAAACCCACGCACCACATTGCATTCTTGGTTTTTATCAAGCATTTAGAAAAACAGAACTCTCTTCCTTCTCATTCATTGATAAAATCAAAGCCCATTAGCAGTATAAACGTGAAACATGGTGCGGACTTCACCCCATACATTGTAGTGTTTACTATGGGACTGACATGACATGAAGTATCAGTGTTTACGTCTGTTTTGCTAATCCATGGATTACTGATGGACTGATCCTGAAAGGGCAAGTAGTCTGGTTAGCTTTGCATGTGCATGTTCAGTGCTGAATGGTGAGTAGTGCCAGCAAAAGATTTGGGGTGGGGGTGTTTGATGGCAAAGTTAATGGTGAGCTCTACCATCTGCACCAACCCTTGGTGCTCCTCCTGTGATTGTGACAAAATGTCATAAGACGATATGTATGCTATTTATCAAGTAGTTAGATTTTGTTTTGCTTTTTTGGAAGCCTACATTACACTGAGTGTGTGTGTGTAAGGACTTAATGAAGTACTAGAAAACAACTTTCAAGGTGGTGCATGTCTATTACGTTATGCGTTCTAGCCCATCCTTCAGTAATAAAATAAAACTAAAATATTTTTTAAAAAATCCGTAAATAAAATCATATGACACATATAGGCATGGAAGTACCAGAGTAAAACCAAGAGAAGACTATCTGTGTAAGCACCACAGTCATTGCAATGAATAGTTTTGGATGTTATCCAACTAAGTCACACATGAAACAGACCCACCCAATCAAATGACTTAAGCGTATTGATTTCAGTGGCTCTAACAGAGCAGATCCATACTCAGATTAACATTGGGTATCACCCTCTGTGATGGGAAGGTTGGCATTAGACTAGACCATTTTACAGATATTTGAGTCTCTAGGGCTGCAGTTTGATGTCCCTTGCCAAAATAGACAGGATGAAATCTGGGAACTCTTGCATGTTGGTGGAAATTTTCCCATTAACTTCAATAGAAGCAAGATCTGACAGATTAAAATGAAAGAGAACATATTATCCCATATAATTGTTCTTGGATATCCTGTAGTAGTTCCTACAGGAAACTTCTTAATCTGCTGCTGTTGCCATAATGTTGTGTTTTAGTCAGCAGTTATTTCATTGTTAGTAGTCGAGTAGCTTGCAGTGTTCCTTCCTCTGTGTGTGTGTGTGTGTGTGTGTGTGTGTGTGTGTGTGAGAGAGAGAGAGAGAGAGAGAGAGAGAGAGAGAGACAGACAGACAGACAGAGACAGAGAGAGTTCTAAAAGGTCTACGTAGCTTTAAGACTAGGGATAGCTATGGGGATCTGGTCTTTCCTCTGTTAAATACAGTTAAATTTTATATTGAGAAGAAACGCTTTCAGATTTATTTCCTCTTCCCAGAGCACACTTGGAAAGCTTCTGAATAAAAATAATCAGAATGCACACACTAAGCACAATATTAATTGAAGCACTGAATTAAAACCTGGGAACTCTTTTGAGCAGCAGAATTAAGACTGGTTGAGTCACCTTCAAGGTGAGATCCACCCCATCATCTCCCAGATGCTTTTAAGCAGGAGAGGGGAACCTTTTCCACCCCAACTCTCTATGCCAGCCATGGGCGTGGTCAGAGGCAGAAGGAGGAGGAGCAGCAGAGGTGATTATTACCTTTCCGGCTCCCAGCCATGCAACAGTCAGACGTGTCTATACCTCGCCCCACGTCACTACTCAGGCAACCAAAGGGTTATCAGAGTTAAAGGGTACATCCTAGCCTGCCAAAGTACTCAAGGCATTAGGGTAGCCAGGAATTATGTTGGAGGGGTGTCAGATTTTCTGGAGGTTTTTTTTTGGGGGGGGAGAACCTCAGTTACCGTATTTTTCTCTGTATAAGATGCTCCCATGAATAAGACACCCCCTACTTTTGGGGACTCCAAATTAAGAAAACAGCCCTCAACACTACCAGTGCATAAGATGAAAAAACCTAGTCTTATACACAGAAAAATACGGTGGTTATTTTGTATTGATTTACTTGATGGGGGGTTGGCAGCTGCCCCTCCCTGTCCCCTCTTGGCTACAGCCATGACTTGAGGGCATGGAGACAGCCTAGGGAAGGCTGGGGGGCAGAAGGTATGGCTTGGGTAGAATCCTGAGAGCTGAATGGATTCCTATGTTGCATGAGGTTGGATTAGATGACCCTTGGGATCCCTTCCAACTCTATCATTCTATGAACGGAGAGATCTGGAGGGTCTTGTTTCTCCCCTGGCCCTAAGTTTCCGCCTCCCTACTTTAAATAGATCGATGATGCTTCTTGGATCATTGTCAGACCTTCTGAAAAGGGGTATTTTTGGGACTGGGAAGTGATCTTTGGTCTTGTGTATCTGTTTGTTGTGTTCGGCATTTTCGGTCTTAAGTGCTTTGCTTTGAACAGTGATGCAACTGTCACAACACATGCTGCTGTATGCTAATTGCCAGCCGTTTGTGTATAATTTGGGCAATTTTCATATTATCGTGCCCTGGATTTAAATAGTTGCAGTACATACTAACTCGGGGCTGGTGCTCTGCCGTAAAGCTGGCTCTTGATCTAAATAGCCCTTCCCAGTTGAAGACGAGCCAGTTGGCAACCAAAGGGGAGTGCTTACAGTGGTGTTCCCAGGGTACATGAGGCAGGACTTGCTAACTGTGATGGCAACTTGCTGCTTGAGTCAGGATCACATGATCTACATGGATGGCATTTTGCTGGTGGGCCTGATGTGAGGGCTTCAGTTCCTGCAGTAAGTTGTCCTAAATCAGAGGTGGCTAACCTCAGAAGTTGTTAGGAGTCCCAGCCAGTGGGCTGGGATGATGGGTGCTGTAGTCCAGCAACGTCTAGAGGACCACAGTTGAGCTATACCTGTCCTACATGATACAGCATTTGCTATCACCCATGGCAAGTTTTGGACATCTCCTGCTCTATATACCAGTGGGTCTGTAATATGGTTCACAAAATGTGGCCTCATCCCTTATCCTTCAACCTTTTATTGCTATGGACTGCTTGAAAACTCTTTCCGATGTTCACTCATTTTGATCATCCAAGACTTCTCTTTCTTATTTCCTCTCCCAGATAAAAGAATGCATTTCTGGGTTATTGCACTGGGTCTTTTTATTTACTTAATGTGTCTCTCATCTTTGGTATCTGAGCTGGCGTTCAGATGACAAGAAAGCCCAAGCATTTTGCTAAGAGAGCTGACTTGGCAGAGTATTTAATTCTTGAACTGAACATAAGAAGATGCCTGCAAGATTAGATCAATGATCCAACCGTTTCCAACAGTGGTTTCCAACAGTGGTCAACGAGATGTCTCTGGAAAGCCCACAAGCAGGATGTGAAGGTGGGAGGGGCTGTGGAACAGCTGAAGTATTTTGTGGCAGGTCCCAAAGATTTTACATGCTTTTGGAATGTGAGAAAAGGGGGCTTCTGTATCTTCAGTTGCTTGTCTGGAAGGAGAAGGTTTCTGACAAGTGTGAGAAAATGTTAAATAGATGCCGTCACCTGTAGCACTTGGATTCCCTATTGTGGCTGCTGTTGGTTTGTGAATAACTTTGCTTTATTTTTGTAGTGTTAGTAGAATCTGCCACGTCCAACTGTTCATCCTAGGGTAATGGGCAGTACAGGTGATATGCTTTGGGGGGAGGCTTGCTGAGAGGGGCTGAATTCTACATGTGCCTTCTACTGTTTTGTGGCCTTTGGTTTCATTGTGATTAGTGGCTGGAGGTAGGGGGAAGGCAGGTGATAATTTACTTATTTACAAGCCACTTTTCAGAGTTAACCCTCCCAAGTTGACTCACAACATTTTAAGATAACATTTCACTATGAAATATTGTAATCCATAAAACTGCCATCTGAAAATATTATGATAGCAGCAGAAAATTGTTTATATCATTAAATATCAGTTTCAGTATAAACAAGGGCATTGTTTTTTTCAAGGCAGCCATTGAATACAGAACATTAAAATGTCAGTTAAAAGCAGTTGCAAGTGGATTTCAAAGTCCATTTAAAAATTTGTCAGTGTGGGGGCACTGTAAAGGTCCATAAAGAGTGCGGATCATGGTGACCAGGCTGTGAGTCCTGGAATACCTGCTCTGTGCCTTGCAGGCCATTTTCCCTCTGGCCTGGGAGTGCAAAGCCTGACTGACTCCAGCTGCAAAAGCTGAGGCTGTTGAACAGAATCATGGACTGAGGTATTGGTTGGGGATTTTTGTTGGGGGAGGTTGTTGCTGTTGTTGCTGCTCATTTTTTGTATATTTATTTCGGATTTTAAGATTCATGTGGAAATGGTTCAGTTTGGTTGTTTGCTTTTTGATGTCTTGCTTTTTGTTTATGTCTGCTTTTCTGTGTTTGCAGTAATGTAGTTTTTTATATGTTGTTTGTCCACTTTGTATGCTGCCTTTCCAAAGCCAAAACCATGCTCAGTTAAAATGATTGATTGATTGATTGATTGAATCATTTCAAGGAGTAGGCACTCCTTGCCACTGAGGCTACCTGGGTATAGTGACAAAGTGAAGCACAGGCTGGAATTCCAGGCTGATCTTTTCAGAAGAAGTGCAATCCTCTCCAGAACAGGATGACTACCTAATTCCAGGACATGAGAACCACCATCCACAGCATCTCTCTCTTACTGAGATTGACCTTCAGATTATTGGCTTTCAGCCTAGTACTGCTTCCAGACATTCGTCAAGCACCTGCACAGCATTTATGGATAGTTGCCTTGGACTGAATCCTAGGAAAGGTATGCTAGTATCAAAACAACTGTCAATTAACTCGTAAACAGATATGTGGCTCATAGCTTGGGGTAAGTACAGGTTGTTTTACATATTACAAAATGGTCACATGGAAGGCATGTGCAGATATTGGTGTCTTATGACCCTGCATGGGTGCATGTGAGCTTACTGTGTACTGTGGAATGAGCCGGGCAAAGTATATTGTGGTTTGTACTAGGTAAAGACAAATTTCTGCATGAAGTTGTTCTCTGTGTAGGAATTTATAACATGGAGCAATGGTTCCTTAGTGTCAACATGCTCTCCAGTCTTGCATTTTCGGAAAGTAGTGTCTGTTGCACATACATGTGAGGGAACTTTTAAGCTGTGACGATGGGTGATTTCAGTTCACAGCTGCTGTTACTGTGCGCCCGTCTGATCATTATTTTTGCAATGGGGATTGGCACCCTGTGGCAATTGTGCATTGTTCTAGCCATGTTATGAAGCAGAACTTGCTGCATGAATTGAGGCCACGAGGATTCAATGGGTTTCTTCAGTCCGGCTGCTACTGATGTAGATCAAGAGCAGGGAATCCACATAGCATAGTCTGCTGTTTGAATTCGGTCCTTCACAATATGGTTGGGGTGAGAGAAACTTCCCTTGAAGATGTCAGGATGCAAATAGTCTAAACTAGCTATAGTCTAAACTTTGTTAAACTGTACAGGTGCCTCTAGCACAAGCTGCCTTGTTTGCCCACACACCCATTCGTTGTTGTTGTGTGGGTGACATTCAGTTTTGGTTACAGCTATACCATACATTTTAATTATTCTAATGGCACTTTTAACAGTCATAAAAATCCTGGAAACTGTAGTTTGTGTTTGTTTGTTTTTAAAACCAAGTTATTTAAGTTTTTCATGCAAACAAGTCTAACACTAACAATAAAAAATAGTCAAGGTACAAAAATATAGGCTACATGCATTTCCCATTGCATGATAATCAGCTTGTGTGTAGAATATGTATATTCACAATCGTTTTTCCATCCTAACAAGTCTTTCCAGATTTCACCATTTGTCTGTGGTGTCTTTGTTGTTGTCATCAGGTCTTGTGTCCATCTTATAAATCCATGCCATTGGATGGCGAAATCATCGTTGTTTAAGGGTGCTGGGAGTTATAGCTCTGAACAAACTACAGTTCCTAAGATTCTTGGTGTGTGTGTGTGTGTGTGTGTGTTTGTGTGCCACAATCATTCAAGTGGTATAAGAGTGCTTTAGATGCATGATGCGGATGTAACCTTTCTTGCATGGAGGTGGATGTAGATTAACGCAGGAGGGAACCAGCCTCAGTCCAGTGGACTAGATTAGTAGATGATCAGATTCTCACCTGCTGAGTGATTCTAAGCCTGTAAGCATAAAATAGCTAATTGCTCTGTTCCTAATGCTCACAAGGTGGCTTTTAAGATGAAGTGAAATGTAACGGCGCCTGGAAATTGTCAAAGAAATAGTTTGGGGAGGATTGTTTGTGTAATGGCTTTTGATCATGGTGTTATAAAACTCTGCACCAAATTACAGAGTAGCTGATTATTCCAGGCAGTGAGCGATCCAGCTTCGAAAACGAAGACCTGGAAAGGAAAGCTTTTAATTGTTCCTTCCTCAAAAAGGGCATGTTTTGCGCTTATTTACCTCTTTGCATCAACACAAGATGATATATGTTGCATTAATGAAATGTATAAGCTAATGATAACTTAATGCTGAGGGCCAGGAATGGTCTGTGCATCTAAAATTGCAAGGTGCTTTAGCAGGTCAGCTACTGGGAGCTCAGAGAAAGAAGCTTAATTTGGAGATGGCAGGGTTGAGGTTGCCCTGACAATTGCTGATTGGAGGCGAGCCACTATTAAATTGAAGAAGTTGGGAAAGCACTGGGGTATGAGGCTGGAACATGAGCCAAATGGGAGCCATGGGTCAAGAACTCGAAGAACCAGAGCCAACAGAGGCTGAAATTTAGGTTTAATGGGGGCTGAGTGGTGGTGGCTGAAAGCATAAGTGGCATTGCTTGTTCACTTGCCTTCCCCTGCAAGATCAGGCCACCCCAAAATGGATGCGACATTTGCCCTGAGGGTTCCTGCCATCTTCTTAATGTGTAGTTCTTTGTAAAGCCTGGAATTGTCACCTGATTGAAGGAATTGCAGTTGGTTGACCAGCAGAGGCATACCCAGGGGCAGGCAAAACTGGCCCTCGCTTGCAGTGTAGGCCCATGGGTGAGGGCGCAAAAATCACCTATCAGTCATTGGAGTCCTCGTGCAACACCTGGAGCGTCCCCTTGGCTCAACACTAGAGCACCTGCTTTCCCAGCAGAAGGAATCCGCCAGGATCTCCAGCAGGAAAAGCTGTTGGGATGGAAAGGGATCCTTGAAGCAGCTTCCAGGCAGAGAGCAACATTGGCACCCCATCCAGCCCTGGTGCGTTCCTCTTGTCCAGGCAATCTCATCTGCTTCTCAGTTGTTGTTTTTGTGGGCTTGGTCAATGTAGACAATACTGGCCAAGATGGACCAATGGTCTGACTCAATATAAGGCAGCTTCCTATGTTTTACATTTACTCCTGAATGTGGCTACATAACTTGGTTCTGAAGCAAGAAGCATTTTTTTTTAGATGACTTACAGATGTAGACCAACATTAGAATGGTCATTTCCTTCTGCATGTGAAAGAAGGTGAGATATCTTTAAAGGCAGCACTTGCAGTTTGTGGTTTTGAAAATAAGTACTTCTGTCAGTTGGGAAGCAATTTTTTAAAAGTTTAGTAGAATCTATGGGGAAAGTGTCTCCTAAATACTGTTTTGCAATCTGTTAGACTCATATTAATTTCAAATGTTTCAGTCCTACTAGTTTTGGCTTTAGCCAACAGGAAACATTGGAATGAAATGGAGCAGGGGCTGTAGGCCGAGGTGTGATAAGACAGAACTAGGCCTAGAATAAAATGAGGTCAGATATTAAATAATGGACATGATATGAGGTGCCAAGTTGGACAGCATCTTTGGACAGCCGCAGTGTTGTAATGGTTCTCTTTTCTGTGTTTTCTGTATGGTTTCTTCCCTCTGAAGGCCTAAACTGAAAATAATACTTTTGCCAAAACTTGACAGCATTATAATCTCTAGTAAATCCTACAAATGCCAGCTCAAGTCTGGGACTCAAACCATCTGGTTCATAGGTGGCGTTCTGTCCTGCAGTTGGAACAGTTTAGGCCAGTTGTGGTTCTGAATTTCTTCTGTTGGCTGTTGTAGTTCATAACAGATTAATAGGTGGGATATAAATATGAGCATATTTTTCAAGGCAGTTAGTATTTGGGGGGAAAGCCTTCTCCTTGCAATCTTGAACATTCAGGAAAGGGGTCCAAAAACCTTTAGTTAAAAGCCCTCTTGCCTTTTGAAGTTCTGACAGCAGTGATGGCAGCCTTCCAACACCATGGTCTACAATTGATAACACACACACACACACACACACACACACACACACACACACACACAGCATTATACTTCCTAGCCCTTGTTTCAAAGTACTGCTTTAGGCAAAAGCTCTTTGAAAGCCAGTGTGAGAGGTATTATGGTGTCTTTTTGTCTGTACCAGATTGTATCTCTAAATTGGGTGTTTCCCTTAAAAATTTGTCATCTTAAACTCCTCAGGGGCCATAGTTCAGTCGTAGAGTATCTCTTTCGTATGCAGAATGTCTCAGGTTCCATCCTCAGCATCGTAGGGCTGGGATAGAATCCTGCCTGAAGAGCTGCTCTTGGTATCAACAATACTGAGCTAGATAGGCCAATGGTTTGACTCAGTATAAAGCAGCTTCCCATGTTCGCCTCTATGTTAAAAGATAAAGGGTTGTTTGAAGATAATTCTGAAGATTTGTATCTAGCACATTTTTTATGAGAAGTGAGATGCTGGGGCTCATATCTTGATAAACGTGCTATGGATACCAGCACAAAATGGTTACCATGGGCAGCAAAAAACGTGGAGGTACTGTCACACACAAAAATAACTCTCTATACATATCATGCTTAGGTCTCAGTTACAGACTCTAAAAAGAATGACTCCTCCAAAATGAAGTAGGCTAGTAAGGAGGAAGGGAGGGGAGAGAAATCTAATAGAAACAGCATGTTGGCAGTAGAACAGCTGACATATGAAAATGATGATGAGAGAGAATTGAAGAGGCATGTCCCCCTCTACTAGGGATGGGGCACAACATCTGAGCAGAAGGCTGCAATGTCTTGCAGAATGCGAGATCAAAATGACAGGTTTGGTAAACAGAAGTTTGCACATTATTTCCAGGGGAGAAATATGCCTGGCTGGCTTGAGATAAAGGCAATGTAGATGGGAGGTACCTGCCCCAAAAGGAGAAATCTAGTACAGAGTAGGTGACAGCCAGCATGCATACATTCAAAAACATAGATGCACTCCATGCATTTTATTACAGTGGAAGGCTCCAAGGCATTCAATAGGCTCTGACAAATATTATGGCTATATTAAATGGCGGTTTTCTGATCCATTGTATCAGGAGCTATAAAGGAGGGAGCTCAAGTGTGAATCTGTGCTCTGTAATCCATTAACCATCAAGTGATAAACTAGACTATAAACAGAAAACCCCCACAGAGCGAGTGAAGGCACACTTAGTGCAGCCAGATCCAAACATGAAAAGATACCATTATGAAACAGATGTGGAACATTCTCTGGGGTATTCTGTGAGAGTCTTTTAGCTTTCTCTCCTCCCCAGTTTTTTCTTTTAACAAGGACATCTGCAAACCCTCAAGTGTATTACCTGAATGCAGAAAGTACACTGAAAATGTACACACAAACTCCTGTTTTTCTAGAAAAAGGGGTGCCGGAACTCTCCATGAATGCCTCCCTTGTTCTCTGATAATGGCAATGGTGCCCACCTGAGAGGTGCCAGAACAGAATTCTGTTGAGTTCTGGCTGGGAATAAAGCTACACACACAGAGTCAGTACTCAAAGGAGTTCAACTGTTTCTGTGTAGCACATTGCCTAAATTCAGCTGAGGTTCTCCCACAATAAACAATGGGAACTCCTTACCTTCCAACTGTTGGTATGACAGATCAGAAGTCTTTAGCAGATACTGCTTGCCTCCAGTTTCAGGAAACAGTATTTGATTTCTGGAGGTTGGGTACTCCTTCCCCTGATCCCATCTTGAATCCAAGATGGCTAACCACAGTAAGAATATGGAAGAGGAGGCCAAAGGGTGTTAAAATGTGCTCTTAGCAGGGTTGGAAGGGGATGGATAGCAGAAAATGAAAGGACAGTCTCCCCTTACCGCTTCTCAATGATCAAAATTTGCAAGAGAGACTGAGAAGAACAAAATTGATTTGACCAAAATTTTGTGAAATTATCCCAGTAATTTGAGGAAAGATGCTTTCATAAAAAAACCCCCAGATTCTGTTTGTTTCACTCATTCATCAGCAAATTTACTTGGGAGTGGGGCTGGGCAAAACCACTGAGTCTAAACCTTGCTGATCAGAAGGTCGGCGGTTCAAATCCCCGTGACAGTGTGAGCTCCCGTTGCTCCTGCCAACCTAGCAGTTCGAAAGCACATCAAAGTGCAAGTAGATAACTAGGTACCACTCCAGTGGGAAGGTAAATGGCGTTTCTGTGCACTTCTCTGGTTTCAGTGTTCCATTGTGCCAGAAGCGGCCTGTAAAGTGAGATGAACCCCACAACTCCAGAGTTGTCTGCGACTGGACTTAACTGCCAGGGGTCCTTTACCTTTACCTTTTTAGGGCTGGGCAAATCTGTCACTTATGGTTTCTCTCTTTCTCATTTTTCCAATTTTGAGTTGAGTTCTCCACATTTCCGCAACAGCTTATGAATTTTTTTTTGAAGTCCTCATGAAAATTGACTAGCATTTTAGTGTGAGTTTCTGTTAATATACATTTTCATACGCAGTTTTGCCTTATGTACATATTTCTGCAAATCATATTTCTATAATTATATTTTCCAAAATGTTTATTTGTGTACATGTTCACTAACATATGCAGCTGTATATGCATTTACCTTAGTACACATTGCTTGTTCTAGAGAACTGCATTCCATAATTTGGAGAAGTCTGCAGTTTGAAGGGTCACTGTGCTTTGCAAAGAGCGAACTGGGTAGACTTGCCTTTAGACACTATCTGAACCCAGTCTTTCGCTCCCACCCCTTCTTGGCAGTTAGTCACGGAACGTTGGAACCCAGTGAGACTTGCTTCTGATTAATAACAAACCCATCTATGTCTAATCTCTGTATCTCCCCTACCTGCCGTACCCCCCAAAAACATGGGACACCTTTTAAACATTTGGATGTGCATTCAAATAAAACATCTTTGGAATTTTTGTGAGACATGCTCATCAAAAAGGAAGGGAAAAAAGAAAGAAATCCATCTTTCTTAGTAGTTGAGGTTTAAAAATAACTGTATTGCAACTCTTGGAAAAAATGAGCTGCTCTAGGGGTGCTGTGCCCACTCTGGCTGTTCTCATTTGCAACTCTCCTGCAGATATTCATTCAGCTGATGCCCACCCTAGCAGTAGCCCCCAGTGTGTGACGAAGGAGGCAGACATTTTTATGGTGGCAGGCATTTTTAATTTTATAAAATTAAAAAATGACCTCAGAACAGGCTTTGTTTGTTTGTGGAAAAATGAAATTTTGGGACTTGGATCCCTTCCCCCAAAAGAATTTTGTGTCTCCATCAAAAAGAAGAAGCAGGTAATTTTCAATATAGATGAAACTTCTCAAAAATATCATTGTCTGCATATATTTTGTAAACATTTGTCCATTTGGCATAGCCCTGGAGTGAGCTTGCCATTTTGTGTACTCAAGTGCTAACGTTCAAACCCTGACCGATCTCCGACTCTCCTCATTCATTAGAAAAGTCGCAGACAGTGAAACACAGCCTCCTTTCAGAGGTGGACAGTGCAGCCACATCATTACTTCTGATCGGTTTAATGGGATTTATGTAGTTCCACTATTAAACACCCACTAAAGCCATTATCCAGGAACTTCTCCCAGGCCGACTAAAGCATTTCTAAGAGAGCTGATATGTAAGAAAGAAAAGAGCACAACTTCTGTCTATTTTTTTAGATGGACCAGGGTGCTTGTCTTTGGTGGGTTTGCGAAGAATAGTTGTGAAGTTTATTTAGTTGCTTGCACTCTGAATAAGAAGAATGGGGCTTGAGTATCAGGGAGCTCAGTTTTTCATGCCACACTGTGCTAAAAGGACTAGAAAGGAGCAAGAACCGGTGTGTTCATGTGGTCCAAATAAGTCATAGTTTGAGTTACCATTATATGTGAACGAGGCCAGTGTAAGTGAGAACACATTGGTCTATTCGGTATGGTTTATGGCAGTTCTTACAAAATCTGGTGGTCTAAATCTTTTAGATTACCGTAGTGATTTTCTTAATTGTGTCCATTCATGAGAGGATAGAGTTTTATGGACAGAGAACCATGTGGCAGCCTCATACACCTTTGGACCATGCTTAGGGAGTATAGTCCAACCCTAGATGTTATAAATTTGCAAAACAGGCTGGAATGTAGAAGAAATGAAACTGTAGTAGCACAAAAGTAGACTAGATGGGACCAGATACTTTGGAGGTTCAGTTTTTGCTGATGCAATAGTGCTAGGAAGGCATTATGAATTATGTTTCATGAACACTAGGGGGGACAGACGGACAGGGAGGATAAGTATACTAACTCTTCCCCCTTAGTTGTTGTCCCACAGCTCATGGAGGGTGACCTTGTGGAGTGTTTCCTGTATTTGCAGAATCTTCCTGTGCCTTATCACCCTGATTTTTCCAGGGTTCTAAAATGCCCATGGGGTTTTTATGGATACAACCTGATACAAGTCAGTCTCCACAAGAAGGCCAATGGGCTCACCATCCCCATTGCTCTCCTTTGCATGTTATCTGAACACTGGATTGTAATACCTGTAAATAGATGCACTAAAATAAATGCTAATGAAAATAAGTGGAGTGGAACATTTTCACTACTGCATTTTTCTGTGGAAAAGGATCCTTATGTGAAAAAGCATTGCTTTATCACAAAATTAATCCGTAGCATCATGAATGGATATGGTACCAGACTGGGCAGTTTCAAAGTCATAATTAACTTTGTTTTCAGGTGACCTATTCCTTGGAAGCATATAATTGCATAACTATTTGGACGTGTTAAAATCAGTATATTAACAGTTTAGTGCCATTTTCTCTTGTATTTAATTTATATAAAGGATGCTGTTGAATTGTAAATATTTTAGGATCACAATTATGTAAGTAAAAACAAAATTAAACTACATTAAAACTACCATATATGAATAAATGCTGTTGGTTGAGTAGGCTTGTATAGGACTGGGCATTTCATATGTTCTGCTGATTTTTTCCCATAACTGAATATTTTATTTCATATACTTTGGGCAATTAGAGAAAACTGAGGTGTTTATACAGCTTGTAAAAATAACATTGGATAATTCTTTCAGTTTTCTCCACTAAGTTAAATCAACATGCTAAATTGGACCCCAATCAATTTAGGCCACTGAATTATTTTCTACAAAACACACATCATTTCAGTGGTGAAGGGATTGGAACTTATTTAATGTAGGCAAATTAAAGTTCATTCCAAAAGACATGGTAGATTCTTGAATATCTAGCTCTTAAAAATAAGCTTTCAGACATAATACTTTGGTCTGCCATCCTACAACACTTACTTGGGAGTAAGCACCACTAACTTTTATGGGTTTGCTTTGTTTGTGTCATACATATGATTGTGTTGTTTTGTCTTGCCAGAACAATAAGTACGGTATATATTATCAGATCTCTAAAACTTGGCTGAGTTAATATGCTTTAATGGTAGAAAGGCAATTGTTTTTGATACAGGTTTATAAATATAGCAGGGAAATATGTTCTCTGGTGGTTAGGTGGTGGTTTTTTTGTTTTGTTTTGCTTTTGGCTAAATCTTTCATTAACTGTTGCAAATGCTAGTTTGGTGTTCATCTTTTGGCAACCTCTATATTAGACTGCAAAATATACCCATAATCATATTTCCTCTTTTGCTTTTTTATCAACAGTAGCTGTAAAAGGCCTTGCATTCTACTAGTGCATTTGAGAGGACCATGAAAATAGTTGTGAATAGACACTTCAAGCTTGAGACTTGTGTGGCATGAAAATTTCTTCATAATTGCTCTATGAAATGGGATAAAATTAAGACAAAGTACTGAGGATCATATCATGAATGTGACTTCTAGAAAAACATAGCATGTAAAAATTTTTCTTGGAGCATAGCTGCATTCTGAGCAGAGATTACCTCTTATGCACTTTGCTATGCTAGTACAGTATTAAAAATCCCCAGTGATGCTGGAATCTTGTTTCCCCATGGAGATAAAAGCACTGGGTTGTGCCTAGGATTAAGGATGCTTTAAAAAACATGGTAAACTGTGGAGTTGCTGAACTGCAGTCTCAGAAATCCTCCTTCAGTTCTCTTGGTGTGTTCTTCCCCATGTCTGTTGCCTACCTCTTCACCCATGCTTGCTGCTACAGGGCAGAAGATAAATTTTGCTTCCTTTACCAGCCCAGGAGGGCATCTTGGCCAATAGAAGAACCAGGAGAGAAATGGAACCGGAGATGTGTGCTGTTAATGACTTGGGATGATGCTCTAGCATCACAAAAGTTGCTTAGTCCAAGTGAGGTCCAACTCCCTGACTTCAGCATTCTAAGGTTATAATGGAGAAACTGCAGTCTTGACTCTCTCGACATGCTCAGAATCTTGGCTTAAGTGTTTGGAAGGCAGATATATCATATGGAGGTAATGGTAAATCTTTTCGGTCTTTTTTTATGTTTCTAAACAGAGCCCTCCTTATGAAATTCTTCATTTAGGGATTCCATACTTGTTAACTGGTTACATTTTTTCTCTCCCTTTCCATTAAAAATGCTCCAGGTGGTTATTTTCATAGCATTTTTGGAATCACTGGAAACCTCTTCATTCTTGAAAACCTTTGTGCTAGATTGGTAAATGCTTATACAGATGCTGTTTTAAAATTGTTCTATTCTGGGGTGGGTTTTAAAAAAATATTTTTGCTTCGAGCAATCTCTCCTGTCCTCGCTTCATTTATTACAAGATGCATTGAGGATTGCTGTGAATTAACAGGAATTTAATACAACTGAACAACACTGCCTTTATTTGTTCATTAGGGCAGTGTGATAGAGTCTGAGTGAGATAGTAAAGAGAAATGAAATAATAAGGAAAAGGCAAACTTTTCCTCTTGGGTGTTCGTTGATATGTAACTATTATACCTTTGTTCATTGTGACTTTGCATGAACAGCAGTGGCACTTAGCACCTGTTTAGAGAACAGATGGACGTAGATAAAAACGGACTACAGGTGGAATAATTTTGCTTCCATTGAGAGTAATTGAAGCTGCACAAGGACTTTCAGCTGGTGTGTGTTTGTAAGCATAGAGTTTCTTCAGTGGTGGCTGACAGACTGCTTGACTCTTTAGTTCAGAGTTCTGAGGTAGTTGCACCTGCCTTCTTCCTGCAAAATATATATGAACTGTGGGCTTTGGTTTGGAATTGGCCTTGCCACATGAAATCCTGATTCTTCTCCAGTGCCGAGCTCTGAGGTCTGCACATTATGGGAAAGGCACAAGATTGATGGCCAAACTAGTGTTCAGTTTGCTGGCATGCCCTATTTCTGTTCAAATAGCAAAGCTGGAGGAAACACACTGGTTGAAGAACTGACTGTTGACCCCTTTTTCATAATTTACATCTTGGTGTGAAATCAGAATCCTGAATCTTAAGCACGGATAACTGTGATGGATGTCTCTGGAATTGGTTTATACCCTAGGGTATATATGTGATGACAGTTTTCATCCTTTACTCTTTCTGTAAGCATGCATTATTATGGTACTTGATTCAGATGTGGTCCACTCTGCATGAGGATATTTGACACACGGATTGAGGAGGCTTAATACAGTATACAGAATGAAGCACTAGCCAGGAGGCCACGAGCAAGAGTTGCACTTTTTGCTATTCATAATAAAGATTAATTGATCCTCCCTAATGGAAACAAATTGAATCTATCATAGGTGCATCCTTTTAAGCTAACATCCAGAACAATTTCTGCATATAAGCCAGTAGAGTTCAACTAAGTCAGCAGGTTCTTGGAAAACTCTGCCTTCAGAATCCACTTAATCTTTTGGGTTAGCAGATGACTGGATGGCAATTCTGTCATCCGGCAATTGGAAGGCACTGGATAGCATGGTTGGTGTCATACAAAAAGCAACCGAAAATTGTACTTGTGCCTGTATGCATGCAAGACTGAACTGCAGGAGCAGTGTGTGTGTGTGTTGAAATGTTTTTATTGCTGAACCATTTGTCTTTAGGTTAAGGTTATCAGAAGGAAGGAAGGAAGGTCTCCTAAGCTAAATACTTAAGGTGTACTCCTACCTGACCTCCACAAACAGCAAGGCTATTGCACCTTGACTGGAGGTGTGCACACAGCAGCACATCCCGCTCCCTTCTCTTGCAATTTCAACTCTTGTGTTGGGTGCCACGGTCCTTCACAGGCACTACATGGCAGCCAGAGCATTAATTCTAAGGTAAGACCATCCCTTCCTTGCATCAAAGCCTTTACCCATCACTTCTATTTTAGCAGTGTGGTTTATGATAGTGACTAGAAACAGTTTCTTAAAATTATTTCTTAATTTGTGTGACTGCATCAGATATAGCACTATAGTGCTTTAAAAATATCAGGAAAAGCGTTTTAATGCTTATGGAGAATATATAATGTCTGTTTGTTTGTTATTGTTTTAAAGCAGGCTCCCTCAACCTCGGCCCTCCAGAAGTTTTGAGACTACAATTCCCATCATCCGTGACCACTGGTCCTGCTAGCAAGGGATCATGGGAGTTGTAGGCCAAAAAACATCTGGAGGGCCAAGGTTGAGGAAGCCTGTTTTAAAGGAAGATATAGTCGGTGACCTCTGTTACTGCCATGAGGCCTTATGATGTTACGAGCCTGTTTAGCAGTGGTTGCTAGGTGACAGGTTTTGCAGAGATGGAGATTCACAGTACTAGGAGGTTGTAAAGCCTTGTGAGGGAATTGGTGGCAGCAAAGGAATTAAAAATGTAGTTAAGTGAGGCTGAGGGACTGGGATCCCTGGAATTGTGGCAACAGAAGTAGGCGCTTTCCACACAGCTAATTAAAAATAAACAAATGGTGCCCACAGCCAAGGTTGTAACGACTGTGATAGGTTTTTCTGCCGCGTGTATCACTTTCCATGTCAAAACTGACCCTTGGAAAAAGATGGAAGAGTGGTGCTAAGAATTTCTGCACCTGTGCTGTTCTTCTGTTTGTTGAGCTTTCTTCCTGATTTGCTTGCACCAAGCTTGTGCATCTTCCTGTCAATTGTTGTCCCACACTTTTCAGTGTAGATCTCCATCACCTTTTTAACTGTTAAAAGTTAGGTACTTAGAAAGCAGACTTGTTTCTGAGTGCTTGAATTGCACAAACCTAAATTTGCAGTATACACTTGAATTCCTCCCACAAAACTGTGACAGTCTGGAGGCACCTTTCTGTGGACTGATAGGATGGGAAGAACCACAGAGAACATACAGTACAATGACAGGGAACATGGCAATAGTTGGATGACGATATTCTGTGGATATCCTGTAAACTGAGTAAAGGCATGGTAATTCTACACCTGACACCTAATATGGAAGCACTTTGTATTGCAATTGGTTCGTTGTATTGAAATTTGTATTCTATAGAATTCAAATTGCAATACAATAACACACAATATAAGACATAAAAAGTAAAAATTGTATAGCATCTAGCACAGTGTATTGCAGCTGCTTCAACAGCAGAAAAATGATTAAGAGATCCAACAAGATCAGCAACAATTTGTAAATGCTCTATGGGTAGGGGGAATAGTTTAGGAATCACTACTCTAGCCCCTTTCCTAAACACTATTGCTTTGCACAGGTGAAGTTTTGTAAACAGTAGCTTCCTACAGCCTGATCTGTATAAGAACTGCATTTGTGAGAACGGCCTTGTGCGGAGCCTCTCAAATCCAGGTCTTTATTGTAAAGAAGCAAAAGGTCGAAGCAAAGGTGGCTTGTGCAATCTGTTCAGTTATACACACTGCAGGGATAAGCCCTTGATAACAGGGGTAGAAGCTCCCATCTCACAATAGTTTATTTTCTGCAGAGAAAATGGAGGAAAGAATGACAGACAAACATGATTAAGCCAGTGTATTTGCCATTATGGCTCCACATACCCCAACCATGACTGGCTTGAGGGCCCTTTGAGAGTAAGGAATCAGAACAAAGTGTGGTATATAATGGTTGGGACAGAGGCTTAGATTGGAAGGCTTTTTGTCCTTCACTCTTGTTTATTTATGTTCCACCTGTTGTTGAATTTCTGGTGAAACAGAAACCTGCATAAAACAAGAGGGTGATCAAAGAAAGTCTACATTTGAAAGGAGGAATGTATATATTCCTAAATGTAATGAAAGCCCTTTTAGACATTCTCTGTAGTACACGAAGTGCTGGCTGTGGGAGTGTGTGGTGCTAGGTCTACCATGTTGTGCTCCCAAGTTTGCCTGTGATTGACGGATTCTGAAGCAGGTGCAGTTCTTGCACAAAGGGTTTCCACTATGGGAATGGTGATTCTGATAAGTAAGGGTTCTCATTCCTATTCACCTGATGAATGAACCTCTGAAGTGGCTTTGAGTGGTTCAGGGCCTTGTGCCTGGTTAAGTTTTTTCTTACACAACCTGAACGGACAGCAGAGTGCCAGCCTTCCCAAGGAAGCAGGAAAAAATTGTGAGGGAGACTGTTGTCTAGATGTTCACAGATAAGTGATATGTGTGTTGACTGTTCCTTTCCACAGTAATTATGTTTCCTCACCAACTCTCTTGGAACTTTGTGTGTATATTTGGTGGGGTGCAGAGACGGAACCATTCATTGTTATGGCAACAGGTGTCTTCCCCCGCTCTTTTGTTTTCTGACAAACTTAATTACATGGATGAGGGCGTTAGTGGTATCTACCTGGAGCAGAGATGCAGAGAAATGGGACACTGCTCCTTAATTTCTTCTCAGAATGTACATCTGCAGTGAACACACTGGTATTGTGTGCCCAGCTGTTATCAAGGCTAAGGGCCAAACTTGATGTGATGTATTAAATTTGCATGTATGCAATTTACATGCACACTTGGAAAAAATAGTGTAAAAAGCTGTGCGTGAGCAAATTAAACTTTTTGTGTAGAGCTGATATCTTAACTTTTTTAACACTAATTGATATCCTGACAACTGATATCCCCAGAAGCTGTTTACACTGGGAAGGAAGCTCCAGTTAGCTCCAATGGAATCCAGTGAACACAGAAGCTGTGTGTGTACACATGTGTTCATGAGGACCATGGTGTGCATGTAACTCCCTGTCTGTGAAGGGATAGATTTGCAAGGCATGTGTGTGTGACTGCATCTGTCTCTGTTACCCTTGCATCTTCTATTCTAGCTTTCCTGTTTTGTTCTGTGTGTGTGTGTGTGTGTGTGTGTGTGTGAGTGTGAGTGTGTGTAAGAGAAAAGAAACTATGTTGGCTTACATTAAGAATAACTATCAATCCTAATATAGGCCGTCCATGTGCCCACATAGATTTCCAAACAAGATTGACTATTGTAATATATATGTTCAAATGTAGAAAGGACAGTAAGATCTTTAGATTACTGAGTAATGGATGGCAAGTGTTTATACCTCTATCCTTGGAGTAGAAGTCTCTCTGCAACTCTATGGGCTCACAGGATCTGTTTTAGTTGTCCATCTCTTGTTGTTTAGTCATTTAGTCGTGTCCGACTCTTCGTGACCCCATGGACCAGAGCACGTCAGGCACTCCTGTCCTCCACTGCCTCCCGCAGTTTGGTCAGACTCATGTTTGTAGCTTTGAGAACACTGTCCAACCATCTCGTCCTCTGTCATCCCCTTCTCCTTCTGTCCTCCATCTTTCCCAACATCAGGGTCTTTTCCAGGGAGTCTTCTCTTCTCATGAGGTGGCCAAAGTATTGGAGCCTCAGCTTCACGATCTTTTCCTTCCAGTGAGCACTCAGGCCTGATTTCCTTAAGAATGGATACGTTTGATCTTCTTGCAGTCCATGGGACTCTCAAGAGTCTCCTGTAGCACCATAATTCAAAAGCATCAATTCTTCAGCGATCAGCCTTCTTTATGGTCCAGCTCTCACTTCCATACATCTGTTAGTCCCCTTTAAATTTAAGAGACTAAAACCCCTTGGGATAGGGATTTATTGTTTTTTGTTTGCTGACATTGTACATTGATCATTCTGTATAAAGAAAAAGTAAGCAAAGAATTTGAATGGGTGTTTGTGCTATTTTGAGAAAGTATAGATCAGAATATCAAAACTGAGGCAGGTTTGAAAATGAGTTCATCTGGCTTGGAAAAGCTAGACCAATTATGAGCTGTGCTTAACTACCCTCAGAAGGTCAAGGTAACTTATAATTAGTTTGGCTCATTGCCAGCTGTTCTCTGCCTTTATTAATGATAGAAATAGGAAACTCTACAGCAGACCTGAGTTGTTTGATGCCCCCTTTGCTTGGCAAAGGAGCTGTGCTCTAGGACAACAGGCTAACACTCATATAAGTACTGCTGTCTGTTGGGAAGGGTGGCTGTCAGTAAAGATGCTTGGAAAGTGACACTGCTAATCTCTTAAAATAAAGAAATACCCTCCTGCTTGGTTTTGCTGTAGGCTGTATCTCATTCTGGTTCCAAGTGAATAATTTTTAAAGGGCTAAGTTGAGTCCAGCACCAAATTCTTGTAGTTTGTGTAACTGATATATTTATAGGCTCCTGCAAGGGACAGTATATTAATGTGATGGTGTTCACATTTTTCAACCTCTGTCAAGGGACTAGATTTACACATTTCATTCCACGGGCCCATTGAAGAGAACAAAGGAGAGAGAAAACCTCCCATACTGTATTTCCTTTCATCTTTTCCCCCTTTGAATGCTGGCTTTGCATCAGTAGCTGTTAGACTGCCATGCCATCCATGACAGCGACAGCAAGTTACTGTCTGAAATAGATATACTGAGTTTCAGTGTGTCAGTTGAACAACTCATCGCCACCCAGGGCTGGCCCAAGACATTCTGGCACCTGAGGAGAACCACAAAATTATGTCCTGCTTCCTGCCAGGGAAGAAGGTGTGAGTGAATATCTACACTGGGGACAGGTGGGGAATAAATATCTATGTTGGGATCTGCTTTCCCTTTGGATTCTGCTGCCTCAGGTGGTTGCCTCATCTTGCCTCATGGGTGGGCCGGCCTGGTCCCCACCCCAAAAAGTATACCGTGACTTTGGTCCAGAGATAGAGGACGTTGTTCATTGCTTTAGGACATTTTCACTAGAACCTGGAAGTTTACAACTGCCAGCAATCTCTTTGTCATCAGTTTGTCAGAATCCCAGATTGTGATATTGTTCTTACCTTCCCATGTGGTGTGTTGCAGCTGGGACTTAGCGGGGAACTATACCTGGCACCTGGCTGCAGTTTTCTGTGCCCATGGTGGCTATTCTCTGCCGTTGGAAATGCTCTTGGGGTGCACCACAAACAGAAATGACAATTTTCTAAGCCCCTATACAACCTGTATTGAAGCTTGCATTGTATAAAAGTTTAGGTTTTGTTCCTAGGGTTGTATTCAGCAATGTTTTATGCAGAACAGAACCCTTGAAATGATTTAACTTGGATAAGTTAGGTCCATTAATTTTAATGGGCCTACTCTAAGCAAAACACCATTGAATGTCACTCATAGCATCCAGTCAGCTGGAAACTTGCTGAGAAGAGCTGCTGTAGGCACAAAAAAGCAGGATGGCTGCCACAAGTGCACACAACCCCAGTTTTGATTTGCGGATAAATTGTTTGTTATTTTATGCTGCTTTAAAATCATATTTAAAGAGTGGTATAATGTGCACAGTAGGATGCCCCACTTAGCACCCTAACTGCTGCATTTTACATTAGTGGTAGTTTTCAGCGCAGCCCCAAATAAAGTGTATTGTACTGATCTAAACTTGCATTGACCAGTGAATGCGCCACAGTAATTAGTCTAGCCCAGTCTACGAACAGTTGTAGCTGGTGCAGTAGCCAAAGGTGGGAAAAGGCATTGCTGGCCACTGCATCCTTCCATGCTGCTGTCAGGGAGAAAGATGTACTCTGAGTAATGCCAACTGTGGATCATGGCCTTGTGTGCAGGGCTTCTCTCTCTCTCTCTCTCTCTCTTTCTCTCTCTCTCTCTCTCTCTCTCTCTCTCTCTGTGTGTGTGTGTGTGTTTCACAGCTGGATATATGGCCACTGCCCCCTTTTCATACAATAAGAGAACAGTGGAATAGGTAACACTCTTATCCAATGTGCTTTCAGGGAATACAAAACCTTATTTTGCCGGATCCATGCTTTTTAACATACTTAGCCTAATGGCTAATGTGAGCTCTGCTTAGGATGATTCAGTAGACTGGCAGTGTTTGCATAGAAGGAAGTCATTGACTCTGTTGCTATGGTCACCAAATTGCTTCATGCTTTTGGATAGTATGAAGCAGTGGGTTGTTAACTATCTTAACTAGCTGTTGTTGGTAAACAGTGGAAGCATAATCAGAGTTGTGTGTGCAGTGATGACGCTGATTAAAAAACCCTCTAAGCATTCCAAATTCTATGCTATGAAAAACTGAAATCTGTGACATGTATAAATAAATACAAATTGAACATATTTGCGTAGCTGCTTTGCATAGTTCGTTCAAGTCTTAGTCATGGAATGGAGGGAAAGTGGTATGCATACCTGAAGCTCTGCCTATCTGTCCTATTCATCCATCTCTTCAAATGTCTGAGACTTTGACTGACATTTGACTTTTCTAGAATCTTTTCCGTTAAAACTGACAGATGGAATTCTGAAGTAGCTGTGTTTTGCACCTGCTGCTATAGCTTGTGCTTTCTCTGCACAATTCTGCCATAAAAATAGCCCTTGAATGTGGTGAATGCAAAACTCTTTTGAAAATGTGTGCAATATTTTAAAAAGAGTGGAAAGATGGGGAGATTCTAGGTTGGATCCAAACTTTATTTTAAGACTTATTGATTTCAGTGGGGCCACTCTAAGCATGGCCTAGGTTGCTTAGGGCTTACTTCTGAGTAGGTATTAATACGATAGCACTGTAAGTCTGGATCTGAGTTGCAAGTTCCTTATGAGAAACCGTAGAATAGCTATGGATTATTTTTTAAAAAGTTAAATACACCATTAGATTTTTGGAAATTTATTGTCCAAACTCTGTAAGTGTCCCCTCTGTGGTTTTTTTGTCCCCTCACCCTTTGATGTTTGGGCAAAACCCAGTAACCTTTGGAACAAGGCTTTCACATTTTAATATCTGATAATATTGGCATGCTTTTCATGATTCTGAAGGAAGGACTACTGTAAGGCATCTGTTGGTCCCCGCCCCCCTCTTCTGATTCCTATCTTTCAAGAAGGGCTTTGTCAAACCAGAAACTTATGAGAGTGGCTTACACTGAGTCAGATTACTTGTTTGTCTTGCTTGGTGTTATGTGCACCTCAAGGTCTCTGACAGCACCTGAAGAGACTAAGGATTGGATCTGGGATATTTTGCATGCAAAGCATGTAGCCTGCTACTGAGCTGTGGCCCTTTCCAAAATGTTTAGCAGCTACCAGGGATGGATTTTGGTAATATGATGCCCTGATGACAAAATTTGTCACCTCCATTATATCTTTCTAATTTTCACAACAATTCCCTTTGGTATAGTTGCTTTTTTAATGGATTTTTTCAGTAGGTATCCATATAGGTCAGGGGTCAGCAAACCTTTTCAGCAGGGGGCTGGTCCACTGTCCTTCAGACCCTGTGGGGGTCTGGACTATATTTTGGGGAAATAATGAACGAATTCCTATGCCCCACAAATAACCCAGAGATGCATTTTAAATAAAAGCACACATTCTACTCATGTAAAAATGCCAGGCAGGCCCCACAAATAACCCAGAGAAGCATTTTAAATAAAAGGAGACATTCTACTCATGTAAAAACACGCTGATTCCCGGACCGTTCGTGGGCTGGATTGAGAAGGCGATTGGGCCTCATCCGGCCCCCGGGCCTTAGGTTGCCTACCCCTGATATAGGTGGTTGCTGTTTTATTTTGCGCTCCTTGGCTCAGTGTCCTGTGCAGGAGAACCAACCACGCCACCCTCAGTCTGGTACTGCAGCTATGGTGCACTGCATATGTGTGAATAAACTGTTTAGCTCAGTGAAAAGGAGATCAGTGGGGGCCTCAACAGCTTGCAAATACTAAAGGAAAACCCATTCTTCACATTCGTCACTGAACGAAGGTTAACAAGCTGTTGAATTTGATTATTGGGAGATGGACTTGGCGGTTGAATCAGTTGCCAAGGGAGGCTGAGGGATCCTCTGGCTGTGCCTGCCGAGAAATGGTATTCTGTGTGAGTGTAACTCTTGCAGTACACCATGCATTATATTAATTTGCTGTGTTCATTCACTTAACATATTAATGTACATGGGCTTATCTGTTCTATGGCCAATTTCTAGTATGATTTCGTAGCAATACCCAGAAACCACTTCAGGCATCACTGAGCATGTAAACAAACCCTTAAGGAATTGATTTAGAAACTGGAAAATTAAATGTAGGGCATTTACATACATAAGCAGGAAGAGTTCTCTGTTTCCAGCAAAAGACTGAGAGGGAGTGCATATTAATTGAACCAACAAGGTATAATTTAAATCCTATGGTGTAATACTGCATCTCAGAAGGCAAATAAGGATCCCTCCCTCCTTTTAGCGGTCAGTTGTTTGGGTTAGATTTGTAATGACATTAATAACATCATAGCAGCTTGGCCAGTGGCAACCAGAGGGGGCAAGACACCTTGATCTCTGATATGACAAATAGGTTTCCAAGCTTAGGACTGACTAGCTGGCTTACAGTTGCATTGTGATGGGAGGCAAATCAGAAAATGGCATCTGAGGTGCATTTGCCTATTCATATATTCACAAGTGAGGAGGTTGGATTGGGGGGGGGGGAATTCAACCATGTCAACAATACTAAAAGCCTGTCAAAGTGGATGGTCCCTTAGATAAAACCATTTCTTTTGTGTTCCTTGAAAGGATGTATGTGAACTATGTCCAGATGGGGGCTTTATCTTGCAAACGGGTCATTCAGACCCAACTTTTCTGTGTGTGTGATTGGCACATAAGTGTCAACACTCACATTCATCATATTGATAGCTGTTCCACTGCTTGCTGTCCACACCATTGGGTGGAATTTGGCAGAAGATATCCTGGTTATGTTTTTTTGTCCTCCCCCAGTTACTTAACAAAAGAATTCAACTGAAAGTGTTCTGATTTAAGCAGAATTATGCCGGATCGGTACCAACAAAAAGAAATTGCGACTGCTTAGTGCTCTGAGTAGTGTGTGTCTGTCTGTGGATGCTGTGAACCATCTGTAAATTAAGATAATTCACCTCTCCCAGCCTTCTCCAACTGACATTCAACTTCAGCTTTAAAGCGCCTTAGGATTGATTGTGTTGCTGAGAGCGAGGAAGGAGATCAAATGAGCTGCCTCTTGCTGCTTCCTCCTCTAAAAAAATCTCCAAGAGTCTCCTGCAGTATTGGAGAGTTTTGGGGGAAAATAAACAGGAAGAGCTGTCAAGTGGGCTTCCTGTTGCATGGAGACTCTTCCCTCTTTCTCTCTTCTCTCATGCCCTCCAACTTATCCAATAGCTCAGTGGAACAGGACTTTCTCTTCTTTCCGTAAGAATATGACAGAAAGAGGCTCAGGACTGACTTGATTTTAAAGATATTTAATATTTTAGACTTACATTTGCTAAAGAGTGACTTGGTTTCTATAGCTTAGAGTGTAAAGATAGCCCGCAAGAGCAAAATTTAGGAAACGTGGAGCTTGAAATAAAATTACTCTGTGCCATTTCAAGAGGGCTGTTGGGTTGGGTTGGGGCATTGCTAATGACTCAGTACAGCCTGTCTCTGCCCTGATTTTGCAGTGCTACTGCTGAAATTTAGGCCCTAAAAGTTGTTCATACAATGTATTGCAATTCCCCTCAGTAACAATTCTGAAAACAGCTTCTTATTGGGAGAGGGGTAGTGGAAATTTAACAGGTCACAAAAGCAAAGAACTTCTAACGTGTCTCAAATGAAGGTTAGAATTTTCATGGAGCTTTATTAGAGAATGCAAATGCTTAGATAAGAACAGTGGTCTACCATTTTTCCCTCTCTAGACCCCAGCAGGCTCCCAGTCATCTTGAAAGATATACTTCAGCTGTTTCTACAGATCTTGGCAGGTGGGACTTTCCTTGTCATCTAGAATTAAGATAAATGTCAGCTTTCCCTTCAGTCTTATTTTCAATGTCCTGTATACTTGGGCATCTTTCTCTACATTAAACAGGAGTTATATGAAATCCTTGGGCCTGGCTATAACAGTAATACTTAATCATATGTGTATTCCTTCTTATCTCTTACCTTTTTTTTAGTAGCAATTGTTTTTTACATATGAAAATGATTTTATTTGCTGCCATTTTTAAAAAATGTAAGAAATAGTGAAATTTTCTTACTGGTGTTTTTATTGTGAAATTGCTTTGATATATTTGATGGGAATTGATTCAAAAATGGAATTAAATAAATAAAACACTGTTGAATTTAAGCAGAACGCCCCCAAAAAGAAATACACAATTTAGCAATTCCTGCTTTAGGCAGTCAGCATAGTAACATTTTTATTTCAGAGTCCAAAACTGCATGGGTTACTTCTTAGCTTTTGAAAGGAAAAACTTGCTGCGTATCTTTGTTCTTTAAATTGACACATTAATTATGGAAGCAGGTTTTTTAAAACAAAAACAAAACATTTTTGTGTTGGGAATGCTTATTTGGCTTAATGACTTTTGCCCTGGGTTCTTGTTTGTTGAAGGTTGGGGAGCATCATCCTTAATTCTACACCCTCACCCTTCTTAGTGAAGAACTCGATGCTGTCTATTATGCATATACATTATGAAGACCCTGTTAGCTTCATGGTGGTTTGTTTGAAACCTTGGGCTCTGCTTCTTCTAAAACCAACTAGACTCTGCCAAAACTGATCTTCCTCATTAGTAAAAATATCCATCTGGCTGTAGACTTCCTGGCACTGGAGATGTACATTGGATGAGCATCTGTAGTTACTGAGTTATTGAGCAATTCCTCAGCTGGCTTGTGTGTTTGTTGTTTACTGGCAGTTGTGTGTGTATACATTACTTAAAATGAGAGAGTGTGTAGATGTTAGAAAGCTGTCTTGACTTGTTTATGTATTGCTGTCACGTATCTTGAAGGAACTGTTACGGACTGCTACTTATCCGGTTGATATGCACAGTGACATACCACTGTGTCTTGGGTGGTGGAGCAACTCCATTCTGCTATTATGTTGGTGACAATTGCATTTGGTCTCTGCCAATTAAGTTACTGATGGAGATGGTTGGAAGCTCCTTGAGAGAATGATAAATACTGTGCCTTGGAGTTGGTTTGTTGGTGTGCTAATGCTAATCTGTGCAACTACACCAGTACAGTTTTATAGGATTACCGGTAGTTGCAACACTAACCTGAGGCTGTACATTGTGTTTTCTTGCTGCATCCATTTTACCTATTATTGTAAATGCATTATTTACCCAGGCAATAGTTATTATTTCTATACCGCCCTTCATCCGAAGATCACAGGGTGGTTTGCAATATAAAAACAGAAAAATAGTTGATAGGAAATAATTGGGCTGCCCTCCCCCTGTGGATGAGGTTGCACCCTCCTCCCCAAGCAGAAGCTGCATAGTTTGGGTGTGTCAAGAGAGACATCTTTTGTCACTTGATAGATATCAGTGGCTAGGAATGCCTTTTGCCTTCTCTGGCTATTGCACCAGCTACAACTATTCATAGACTAGGATAGCCTTCTTACTGTGGCTCATTCATTGGTGAACCCAAGTTTGGATAACTGTAATACTTGGATGTGGGACTGCTCTGGAAGGTGCCCCTAATGTAAAATGCAGCAGTTGAGATGCTGAGTGGGGCATCCTATTGTGCACTTCTTACACAACTCTTTGAAAAGGGCCTGTGGTGGCTGCTAGTGTCCTACCGGGCCAGGATTAAGATTTTAGTTTGCAGTATTGGTGCCCTCTCTGAGGAGCCATTTTCCCTCTGTACTGCGGCAGGCACCTACAATGATGCATTTCAGTGCTTGCTTTATCCCCATTTATTTTATGAGGCCTTTGCTGGCCATTAACACCAGCTGGTTTATTTTTAACATTTTTGCCATTGATCTAATGGTTGCCATTTTGTATTCTGAATTGTAATTTTATTTTACTTCTGCTTTAATGTATGCCACCTTTTACTGAATGTGAAACGCAATATTTTATTAATTAATAACATCCTTCTGGGCACACATACCCGACACTTATCCTGGCCAGGTTCACACATAATGTTAAGGCATGGGTTACTAAACCATGGTATATGGATCATCCAGACCTGGTCCAGCTGCTTGACCATGGTTGTCTAACATGAACAAACCACTTAGCCATAGGTTGTACAATGGCCACACCCAAACGGTACAGAGCTATGAGTAAAAGAGGTTGGAAAACTCAACAGCTTACAAGATTCAGTGGCTGCCGCTGATACTTTTCCAGAAGAAGACCTGGTTTCAAACTCTGAATCGCAGCCTGAGCACTTCCCTCCCATCTGTACACAAACGTTATGTAGCTTGGTCTCACTGCTGTTGTACCTCAAAGGATGTTCAAGGGATTGCTGCCCACTTTAGACAGCTTTCCTCTATAAAAGGAGTCAGAATGTAGGCAAGCCTGAATAATGGAATCTCCTGATGTGTGTAAAAAATGATGTGTCAGTACTCACATTGGTGAAAGTGTTGTGGGTGCCAGCACAAAATGGCTGCCTTGGGCACCAAAAAAAGAGGTGATGGTACTCCATAGGAGTACTATTACAAAAAGATCCCTGACTGAATGCAAATGTCATGAACTCCATGTTTTTGAACTGTAATTCTTGTGGTAGCACTATGCCCAAATTGAGCTGGTGAAGAAAGTGAGATGCTATTCTTATCCTTCAGGAATTCAAATGAGCTGTTTTAAAAAATAAGTTTTTCTGTCAGCACCTGGTCGATCATGTAATAGCCCTCCAAGATTGATTTCAAGATATTTCTACCCCTCAGAGCTGCATACTATATACACAGAACCTTTATACTGAAAACATACCTTGTATACAGTACACAAAGTTTAAGGGAAAACTAAGGTCAAAAGGAGGGACGCAGGTGGCGCTGTGGGTTAAAGCCTCAGCGCCTAGGACTTGCCGATCGAAAGGTCGGCGGTTCGAATCCCTGCGGCGGGGTGCGCTCCCGCTGTTCGGTCCCAGCGCCTGCCAACCTAGCAGTTCGAAAGCACCTCCGGGTGCAAGTAGATAAATAGGGACCGCTTACCAGCGGGAAGGTAAACGGCGTTTCCGTGTGCGGCTCTGGCTCGCCAGAGCAGCGATGTCACGCTGGCCACGTGACCCGGAAGTGTCTCCGGACAGCGCTGGCCCCTGGCCTCTTAAGTGAGATGGGCGCACAACCCCAGAGTCTGTCAAGACTGGCCCGTACGGGCAGGGGTACCTTTACCTTTACCTTAAGGTCAAAAGGGCTTGTTTGGGGAGAAATAACTATGAATGGGTTTTGGAATATTATGTACCCTTCTTCTAAATTGGTAATTGCAACCTTTTCTTTAAAAGCTTAGATAGAAATTTCAAGATTCAGGCTTGCTATGTACTCCATATAGCCCATGGCAGTAAAGGTAAGTATATGTTATGATTATGAGCTCCCTGCCCTCCTTTAAAAAAATCATTAAAAACATTTATACCCCTCTTTCCATAAAATGTCTTATGAGTTAAGACATTTTTAAAAAATCATTAAAAACATTTATACCCCTCTTTCAATAAAATGTCTTATGAGTTAAGATCATAACTCATAAAACAAAAATATGAAAAAACAGAGCAGCAGATAAAAATTCAAGTAGCTTGAAAACAAAAATATTTGTGATTAAGGAACCCCAACGCAGAAGAAAAATCAAGCGGAATAAAAACCAGTTTTATGGGGACAAAATATATTTCACAGGCCAATAATTGTGTTGCTTGGCAAGTGTCAACTTTCTAGATAGCTTCCTACCAGGACATAACAAAATATGAGATGCGTATTCCAACACATGCAGACTATAAACCAGGGATAGCAGAGTATATGGTGCCCTTCAGATATTGAGGGACTACAACTCCATCATCCTTGACCATTTACCATGTTGACTGGTGCTGATGGGAGTTGGAGTCCAACAACATTTGGAAGGCACCACACTAGCTATCCCTGCTGTGGTACATAAAAATTGATGACAAATATATTCAAGTATGCTCAATGCACACACACAATAAAAGAAAAAACACCCATGATTCCAGTGTATTTCTTGGCTGCAAACATTGTGCCTTTTTGACAGAGGTTTGCAAAGCTTAGATGGTAAGCTCCCTTGAACCCAGATCCAAAGAGCATTAGACTTTAGTTTGGTTATTAGAGTAATATTGTTGATCTGTGTAGTCTGGTGGCAGCTGATGTTTTCTTACTTGTGCATTATTGGTAACTACATGGTTCTCTCTTCTGTTCCTGGCTGGACAACTGATACATCATAAAGAAGGAAACAAGGAGTGCTCATATTTGTAGATGATTCATAGGTGTTATGAACTATATAAAATGAGAGTTATATATAATCTACTATATACACACTTCTGTCATCTATGTAGAGTAGGGAAACAACTTATTTTTGCTATGGTTGTGGGGAAGGGATATGAGTCAAGTGGGAAAAAGTCTGAGGGCAAAAAGGATGTGGGCCACCTCTAACTCATTTGTGGCTATAATTATTCTTGCGGAACATCTTGAAAAAGACTTTACTCCTGATTCCTGCTGGCCAACAGTAGTCTGGGGACGGAGGTCAAAATTTGTATTCAAGAAAGGCAAACTAAAACCTAGTGTCTTAAATAATGAACAGCAACAATATTTATGTCAGTTGCTTGAATTCTGAGTGGATATTTCGAAACATCCCAAGCAGAACAAATAATATTGCATAAGGCTGGTATTTTGACAATTCTACAGCTTAAGAGAATGCATTGTGAAGCAAATTAGCAATGAATGTTGCACCATGTGATTAAAGGTAAAGGTAAAGGACCCCTGGATGGTTAAGTCCAGTCAAAGGTGACTATGGGGTGCAACGCTCATCTCGCTTCAGGCAGAGGGAGCTGGCGTTTGTCCACAGACAGCTTTCTGGGTCATATGGTCAGCGTGACTAAATCGCTTCTGGTGCAACGGGACACAGTGATGAGTGCCAGAGCACATGGAAACGCTGTTTACCTTCCCGCCGTAGTGGTACCTATTTATCTACTTGCACTCGTATGCTTTTGAACTGCTAGGTTGGCAGGAGCTGGGACAGAGCAACCGGAGCTCACCCCGTTGCACGGATTTGAACCGCCAATCTTCCAGTCGGCAAGCCCAAGAGGCTCAGTGGTTTAGATCACAGCGCCACCCGCTCCCATCATGTGATTACACTCTCTAACATAATGCCATGAGTTGTTTGTGTGTCACTGCGTGTCAGAGTTTTTAAAAAAGGAGTTTTAAGACCAATAAAAATATAAGAGTAGGAAACCAGTGAAATTGGTAATGACTCTAATATATGGAAAATGAAAAAGCAAGCTGAGGTAAAAAGCATTATTTATAAACAATGAATGATAGAACTACTAAAAATGAACAGTGTAGATCCATAAGTGTGGCAACTGAAGGAAAATTCTTTTGAAATTGGAATGTTGTATCTATATTTGCAGAAAAAGCATGAACTAAAACCGCTTTTTTCCCTTTTTGTTTTACCAACACCTATCCATGTCTGCAGTTTTCAATCCAAATTACTGAGCTCTCTCAGTATTTGCAATACTTGCTAAAATTGCCTCTTACCCAGAAATGCTCCTTGTAGCTATGGACACAGCTATCTTTGTTCATGCTGTAGAAACCCTCTTAGTAGGAAGCATATCAAGAACAAGATCTATTAGCAGTGGTAAGACTTAACATTTTGTCCTATTTGCATTTATTAGCATGCACTAATTATTCATAGCGATAATTACCCTTTACCAATTCACATTAATTTAGATTGCTTTTCAAAAGCAGTCAAGGGGTGCATGGAGTGATCATACATCAAAGTGAATAAAGATACAGCACGTAAGAAATAGGGTGCCATTTAATGTAACAAACCATGTCAAATAACTGCCAGGTTTCTCTCTGGAGTTGTAATTATTTGAACTCAATCTGATGGTTTATACCCAAGCGCATAAGTCATATGCGTTCCACCTGAAAGCCCATTCATTGTGGAATAGTGGGGAGAAATGCCGTCTTGCTGGATTGATAATGATGATGGCAGTGGTGAAATGATGACAACTGAAATACCAGTCAATGTGCTTTTTTAAAAGAGGACTTTTCCTTCCTGGCTGGAGTATGCGCTCTAAAATAAAGAAATGCAAACTTAATGTTCCACAGCACTGAAATAAAAACATAGTAGCACTTTGATCAAACCGTGATATTGTGCTAAGAGTATTTTAAATTCAGTTAGCAGCTGATTACGTACTGGCAACTTTCAATCATTGCACGCTAGAGGCATGCACAACTGCGCATATGTGCACAACGTTCAGCACCGGAATGGGGGCGGGTTGACGCATGTGGTGACCTGGAACATAATCCCCGCATAAATTGGAGGAGGGATTGCCTGTACAACATACCGCTTCATATGTAGCCCCAGAAATGAGACAATCTACCCTCTGTTGGACTTGGATTTTGTTTTCCATGACCTGGCTCCTATGGAGGATATAATGTTAATTGTATAGGGAATATAGCTTCCTCAGCATTGAGTACACACCTGAGCTGAGAGCTTTGTTACAGTGCAGAGGATATGGCTTGCTCCCCAACCCACCATTTTAAAAGTCTGTGTGCAGGATCAGTGGTACGAACTGTGAGAGGGCTAGGTTGAGATGCTTGAGTTGAAACAAGTGCTTCAAATGTGTTCAGACACGCCTCTTAAATTGAAGCAAAGACGTTCTGGCTTCATAAAGAAGAGCAGGAAGTCGTGTTTTGAGTATTTACTGCGGGGGGCATCCATGTGTATGCCTTGTAAGTGTTCCCTTCCGTATTAAATCTGCTAGATAATCCATGATTCTTAAGACCTTTCTGTATACAGTGGTACCTCGGGTTACACACGCTTCAGGTTACAGACTCCGCTAACCCAAAAATAGTACCTCGGGTTAAGAACTTTGCTTCAGGATGAGAACAGAAATTGCGCAGTGGCAGCGGGAGGCCCCATTAGCTAAAGTGGTGCTTCAGGTTAATAACAGTTTCAGGTTAAGAACGGACCTCCGGAACGAATTAAGTACTTAACTTGAGGTAGCACTGTACTAGGTTCTCTGCCGTGCAGCATTGAGCTAGGTTTGGAGCAATGCTGAAAACTGCTCTGGAATCCAAACGCTGTTGGCTGACTCTTCTCATTTAAAAAACAGCTATTGAATTATTGGGATCAAATTGCTGACAAAAAAGAATTCTGTATAAGATTAATGGGGGGCACACTTTGCTGCTGCTGTGCCATAAACTTCAACGTGCCTTTCTTCTAGATCATAATTAACTTTATCAGGACACACAAGAAAAGTACTTATTCAAACAGCACATGGTTTTAACCATGTTATTTGCTCCCACAGGAGGAAAGGATGGCCATCAACTTGTATGGCTTTAAAAGACGATTAGAGAACTTGTTTGAGAATAAGGTTCTAAGTATGACTCTGAATACCAGCTTCTGGGAATACCAGCTTCAGGGAGAGGGCTGTTGCACTAGGTTCCTGCTTACAGACTTCTCATGGGCATCTACTTGGCCACCGTGAGAAGAGGATACTGGTCTAGATGGGCCTTTGGCCTGGTCCAACAAGACTTTCCTTTTGCTCCTTTGTGCCACTTCAGTTTAACCATTGGTATGTTTGCTGCTCTGTGTCAAAGATGGCCAACTTCTGTTTCATAGGCTTGTTTACGATTGGTGGTATGCTCTTTGCCATTTGTGAATGGCAAAATCCTTTCTCTATTGTGGATCTTAATGGTTCTGCATGCTGGAGTGTATTTGTGTAGAAAATATATTACTCTTATCCGCCATACCCTAGAACCCTAGAAGGAAAGGGCAGATCCTGGCTTCCACAATTTTTTGGTAAATGTGAATAAAGATTTGACATATAGGTTTGGATCCAAAGATATCTCTCTCTCTCTCTCTCTCTCTCTCTCTCTCTCTCTCTCTCTCTGTGTGTGTGTGTTTTCACCTGTTCTCCAATCATCTGCATCAAACTTGTGAAGTAGGGAAAATGAGTCTTTCCCCTGCAGAAGATGAAGCATGTTCCATTTGTGTGGTGGGATAATTGAATCCAAGTCAGAGAGCTGTGTGCCCTATCCTTTTGCTATTTTTCCCAGATGAAGATTTTTGTCCTGATGTTGAGCTCTGCAGAGATAATTGCAAGAAAGTTAAATGGAATGAGATGGAAGCAGCAAAACGTCTAAACATAAATGCTGGATGAATAGCCTTAGGAAAAGGGCAAGGATCCAATTGAGCAAGCTTATGATTAAGTTAGAAATGACAGTGTAAGCAATAAAAAGAGTTTCAGAACAATAATATTCGCTGCAGTGGCTGTGATCACATTGAAAAAGGAGAACATCAGCAAGATGTACTTAGGTTAGAAGTAAAAAAGCTTGGATTTTGTTCAGCTGGATGCAGATCTTCGCATGTATTATTCTAAGTGAAGAATTGCCTTCTGTAAGATTTCTGTCAAAGTTCAGTCAGCTAGGGTTAATATAGAAGAACAATCATGTTTTGGAATATTGACCAGTGTTGGCCATTTACAGAAAGTCTTAATTTTTATTGTGGCTATTTCAAAAGATAAATGAACCTCTTGCATCATACAAATGCCACAGGGTTTTATCGAATCTAGATTTCCTAACTAATTTTGCTGGACTTGATGAGATTGTAGGTAAATTAATATAAGACCCCCTTTTAAAAGATGGCTTGAAAGCTCTAGTAATTGTTTTTATTTTTAAAACATGCAGGGAAATGTTTGAAGGTCTTTGAATGGGAGCTGGTGAAAGAGCTTGAGCTCCTAATGTACTGAAATATACATGTGAGTGTGTTTTATTCTTGGTATGGTATAAGATCAATGGCCCATTTAATCCCATGACAGTCTAATCTAGCTAGTCAATGTCACTTCAGAATCTTGGGCAAAAATATCTTCTAGTTCTGTTGATCTCCTTTAACTGGAGATGCCAGCAACTGAAACAGGGATCTTATGCCAGCAGTTTATCATGAACAGAAACTTGGATAGATTTGGAATAGGAAATTGGATAGATTGGATATGCAAGACTTTGGAATTCTTAATCATGTGGCCATGTATTGGGCCATGTATATCAGCAAAAGCTCTGGATAACACGACTTCTAAATACAGCCAATCATCCAAACCATGGTTTAGATTGGGAACAAGTTATGTGTGTGCCTTGCCCTTCCCATTCTGAAGGAATAATTCAAACCCATGTGCTGGTTTGAATGCCATGGAGAATTGTCCTCTCTCAAACTAGAAAATGATCTGCTAAGCAGGGTACATGAAGTAGGGGAGCACACATCAACACTGCTTGTTCCCAGTTTCCCAAGCCATGACTTTGGAAGACTGGAGAATGTGATGTCTGAAAGCATCCTGGAAAATAGATGCTGGAAAATCACATAACTCCTGAGCGAATGGCATAATGCTGGCCAAACTTGATATGCATAACCTAAGGCCTAAGCAATAAAAACCTGTCTGCAAATGATGGCTGGTTTCCTTCCCCTCACCCCACTTCTCCAGACACCATAGCATAGCAACTAAATATGCTGGTCAGGAACTGAGATGTCAGCATCTCATTACGTGAAATGCGATAGAGATTGACAGCAGCAATGAAAGTATACTGGGCTCCATCTGGACTTTATTACGATATTTTAAAAGATGTCTCCTTCAAATCATTTTTCATTAACAGCCTGGTGAGAGAATCCCACTTAGTAGTGATTCCAGGAATAATTTTTGAAGTGGATAATGCCCTAGTTAAGTGCAATATAAGACTCTTGCATGGAAAGAACATTAAACAGACAAGAGTTGGGAAAAGTCAGCAAGATTAGAAAGGCAAAAGGAGAATTCTTGCAGTTACTGCAAAGGCTGTGGAAGATTGCTGTGGACTAACCTGACATAGGTTCTGTAGTGCCCCCAATTTGTGAGCTGGAACATCATTTCATTGAGGAGCATTTTGCAGTTAATTCAAATTGGGCATTTCAGGCTTGGATTTGGAACTTCAGTTTATCCCAGAATTAGCTATTGTGCAAAATTGTATAAAAGCCACAGCCATCCCATATTAAAGTTGAGAGTAAATCTGCTGATTGGTTTGCTGCTGGAAAAGAATGTCTGTTGCACTGGTTTGTAATGCACCTAATTATTTGGTGGTGGTATTTGGCTGAATTGGTTGGACAGTGTTCTCGAAGCTACAAACATGAATCTGACCAAACTGCGGGAGGCAGTGGAAGACAGGAGTGCCTGGCGTGCTCTGGTCCATGGGGTCACGAAGAGTCGGACATGACTAAACGACTAAACAACAACAACAACAACAACAACAACAACATTTGGCTGAATATCCCTCATACCCCAGGGTCTCTGGTTGCCAGTGGATGAGGTGCTTGAATCCACCTGCACATATCAGCAACATGTGGCCTTTGGAGTTCTGCAGTGCAGCCTACAACCTCTTATGAATTTTGTTGCAATTTCAACAGGGAAAAATGTGTGCAGGGATGTACCTTCCTTCTCAATACTATTGTGAACTGTAGTTCCCCCCTCTTGCAGTGCAATAGCTAAGTGCTATAGTGGCTCAGAGTGTCAGTGGTAAAGAAATGTCTTAGCTGAGGGCTTTCTGCTGAGGTTGGGGAGATGACCTACAAAGTGAGAGGCTAGGAAGAAAGGCTTAGTAAAAAGAGCCAGGGACCTAAGGTGGCAGCACTGATAGTCTAGAATACAAGAATTGTATGAAGGAAGGTGAAAGATAGAGTGAGAAATCTAGGTGAGAAAACGGAGAGGAAATTGTGCTTGTGGAGAGGTGAGAAAGCCTGCAATTTCCACATTGACTTGAAATAAGAAACAAAAACTTTGTGTGCAAGCCCTGAACATCTTGGAAAGGTAGTTTGACAAACTAAACTGGACCACTCAATTTATTTTATGGTTCTAGAATGCAGAGCTGGAAATTCTAATAAAACATAAGAATTTGAAATTAAATAAAAGAGTTTACCTTACTTCCCTTGTTTACTTTTGAATAACTTGGGCTGTTCCCATTTTAACAAATGGAGAACCGAAGGCTGATTTTAAAAGTTGAAACCCCGATATGGAGGCAACTGAAAACACCTCCTACATATTAGTGATTGACAGCACATTAATTAATCATTGCAGTTATTTATAACCTGTGATTTAGAATACAACTCCTTCCAAGGCTGCTTACAAGTAACACTAAACTACATTTTCAAAAGAAACACAATCAGTATCAACCTGTAAATTTAACTGGGATCCTTCCCACAGAACAGTTGATGGTAGATAGCCCTGGGGTGAAGGCCAGCTGGAACCGGCTCTAGGATGGTCTTTGCCTGTGTTCCTCTCTTGAATATCAGCACTAACAGCTGAAAGTCTTTTCCACACCAGTTATTTATAGTCTTGGCAGTTGCTGTTGAAAAGGCACATTATGCAATTAAACCCAATGAAAAGCAAGCTTGCAAATTTAACAGTTATTGTCCTACCACGCTCACATTTTCAGCATCCTCTTTGTGGAAGTAGTGTCTGAGGAACTGAGAGTAGGACAATCGCAATAATCAAACCAAGGGTTGATGTGAGTTTTGAATGCCAACTTTTCATAGAGTTGGTCTATTGCTTTATCTGCTGGATCATGTTTATGCTAACCCGACTTGCTCCTGGACCAAGTAAAGAAGGAGAAGATCCTGGCAGGTCAACTTCTGAGGAACTTGTGTAGCGAAACATTTCTCCTTAATCAAATAAAAAAATCTGTGCGTGGCCAGTAGAGCTTGATACATGTTGATGATGATTTTGTGCAATGTAGGTGATCTAGGAAGTTATGTGGGGTAGTTGGTCCGGTTCACAGATCACATTAAACCATAGTTTAGTCAGGATCCAATGAAATAGTTCCGTTAGCTCTAGGATGTTTGTCTGCACAATAGAACTTCCCCTCCCTCTGCTCATCTTTGTAGGGTTGGGAGAAACCCCAGAACAGATTTAGGGAGCACACTGGGAGAGCCGAGGGAGGGGAGGTTCTGCTGCCAGAAAGCCTTGTGCTAATGGAGCTACTTTGCTGGATACCACCCATTTTGCTTGACTGTGGGTTAATGTGTTGGTGTAGGCTGCTGAAAAGTCCCTATTTTTGTTCTCACCCACTCCTGACCAAACAAACCACAAGCAGCGAACCAAGTTTTTTTTAGTTCTTGGCTCACTACTTGTGGTTTATTTGGATAGAAACAAACCACAAGTCTAGGTTCAGGTGACACAACAAGCATAGACTCATGGCATGGCCAGGAGTGGCAAAGGAGCAAAGTGAGGGCCTTAGAGTAGCATGAGCCAGTGTGCTGCTCCTTTGTGTTAAACCATAGTTAAACTATAGTTTAATGTGATGTGTGAACTAGGAAAATATCAGATTCTTTGGCAATCCCATCGTGACATATGGTACAGCAAAACCAATCCATCTTTATGCATTTCTAGCCTTCTTTAAACATTGGTTATATATAGCTCCTGTTCTGAGAATTTCTGAACAGGTGCCAATTTAGGTGCTACTCCTGTAGAAGTGGTGGAAAAGATGCAAGGATGAACTGAAAAATTCCAGTTACATGCAAGAAGAAAATTCTAGATTTCACAATAAAACAGCTTAACTGGATTTACCTATCCAAATGATAGATAAGGAAATAAATATGCATAAACCAGGAATAGAAATTAAAATTGGCATGGGACAATACTGATTCAGCTGAGAGAAGAGAATCAAACACTGCAGCTGATGTAGCAAATATAACTTGGATACAGCTAAAGGGCACTGAAGATACCTATACAATTTTTGGCTATTTCTGGTCTTCCAGCTAAGGAGTGATGTCTAAAGCGATGAATGAGCAACCTTACTTTTCCAAAAGGATGTTGTGGAAGAAATTGAAATGCGTATGATTTATGGATTCAACAGTCTTGGGGGAAAATGTTGGGTTATGTTGCCCCCAGTAGTCTCAATACTGATTTCTTTGCCTCCACTTCCTACCCCCCTCCTCACAATACCCTGCAAATTTCATTTTCCCATTCCTTCAGCTAACAGTTTCATTAGAACTGAATACCTAACCTGGGCATGAGTAGCATTAGCTGTTAGAATTCCTGCTCCATGATCACAGTCATGGGATTGTTTTCTTTCAGTGACGGTGTATGTTTTGACTCCACAAAATGGGAAGTGATGGAGACAGGATGTTCGTGTTACTGTGTTCCGTGAAGTGGGACTATTGTCCTTTGTTCTTTCTCTTTGCTGTCTGATGCTAGAGAGAGAGGGAGCCATGTTGCAGTGCTCCCCGTGTGTTTATATGGAAATAAAGTAGATTAGCCAAAATGCTGAGTTGCTGAGGTCTGTCACACAAGCTGCGAAGACTCTGCGAATCCCTAAGTGTGCCGATGTCTGTTGCCATCGGTCACTGTGATGTTCAGGTAGAAGAAAGCTTTTGAAGCTCCCGACTGATCAACCAGGAGGGAGGGAACATGCCAATCGGGCATGTGTCTCTGCCAGGGTCCTACTCGAGAGTAGGATGAGCTACTGACACTAGCTTCATTGAGGTGCTAACTGCATATCCTTATACTGAACAGAACTTGCATGTATGAGTGTTTCTAGACAAGGTATTTACTCTGGGATTACCCAGTCTTGGTTCATTCACTACTTGGCTCACTACTCATTGACCTGCTGGGTTTACCCTAGATTCCTTCTGTTGTCTTTTTACATGATGATGATGATTATGATGATAATAATAAAAGTGACATTTTAAAAGCATGGGAGAGTTGTGCTATCTCCAAGTTTAGGCAGTCATAGCATTAATCACCTGATTTTTCAAAGAGGTGTGGTTTTGACATGTGCACTGATGGACCTATCACCACTTTACAAACTTTCTCTATCCTCCTGCTCAAGCGCTCATCACTCCCTGTACTGTTGGTAAGGAGAAAATAAGAATCCATCCCCTTCCTTCAGGAAGGTGCCTCACACATAGTCAGACCATGGGTCTATTTAGCTCATTGTCTACAGTGACTGGCAGATGCTGTCCCAGCCCCACTGGGGATTGAATCTGGGACTTTCTGCATGCAAAGCAGACATTCTGCCACTAAAATACATCCCCCGTCTTTGCTTGCCCTCCTCTCTAAGGAACCTACCCTGAGGACCCTTGCCCTATTGTAGAGCGCAATTGTGCTTTTGAGTGGGGAATTTAATTTAATTAAATCAAGCCACTACTTCTAGGATGGAGATGTGTGAAAATGTCCTTCTGCCTTCAGACATCTTTGCCTTCTTCTACCCCCAGCAACTGGTTTTCCCAAGCCAATTCAGAGTTTTGGCTCTGGTGCAGCAGGTGCCCAATCTAGAAGTTGTTTTGTTCTTTTTAATTAGTTGCAGTAAAGTTAACAACACAAGCTATAAAGAATAGTCATAAGGAGTGGGGAGAACTTATGTTTGCTTTAGTTCTGTATTTTGATGTGAGCTGTGGTCAGAGCTCGGCAGAAGTCCCTCTGAATCTTCTTGTTTTGGCATTTGTGCCCCACCACCTTCTGCTTTTGTTCCTGGTTTTCAGGAGCAAAATTGTTCCTCTGCAGGGAGTGCAGAAAGAAGGGCATTGCCCGTTGCCCTGAAAGGGGGAAACAAATGCCACAGGTTCAAGAATGTGTTGTGTGTGGAAAAAGTACTTTTGTCTATGATAGTACTTCCTTTTTCTAAACTTAAAAAGTCATAAACATTTGCGCAGAAGGAAGGTGCTGCAGCCACCTCATCACTTTGGTTATCACTCTGCATCCCTGTTATACAGTGTCCTTCTTGAGATGCAGTGATCAGAACTGTACAGAAGGGAGATAAGAATGTGTGTTAGCTAGAAATTGATTTGGAGATGATCATTCTGCAGTAGCATGGTAGCTGTAGTAACTTAGTTCTGGAGTAGGGAAATAAATGTAAGCAACGTTCAGTGATACACCAAACATAGTCTTCACTTCCCATCTATGCCATGATTTTCAGTAGAGCAGCAGAAAATGCACAGTGGGGATAATTAACCAAAAGGACATGAAAGCAAAGTATTTTAGCTGATTAGTATACGCTTCAAATGATAAAGACCTGCACAGGCCATTTTTGGTTTGGAGGCATAATTTTTTTTAAGTGGGTCACTCAGTACCATCTATTGAATTTTCCCTCTGCCTCTTCTCTCCTCCGCTCAGTCCCCCTGTTTCCAAATTTAACCATTTGAAGGCATGCTTTCTTTCTCATCCTCATAATTTGCTTACACTGCAGAGCCTCAGCTCGCAAAAAGGGATTTTGTACTGGAGATAACCTAATCCTCTTGCAGCGAAAATACCAACCCTGTAATGTACAGTACCCTCTTTCCACTCTCGAAGATTTTCAGTCAATAATGAGGTCCTGTTAAAAGTAACTTCTTCGCAGTTTTTACACAGGATTAAGGAAAGCAATCTCAAGGGCTAAAGGAAAGCTTAAGAATGATCAAAGGCGAACACTTTTACATGGGGCTGCAAAGGTGGAAGCACTACTCTTATTCTCTTGCTATGTTACATACATTTGTTGTTCCCATAAATTCTGCCTAGCACAAATAAGGCTATACTACTTTGGCTCATTACAGGGCAATATGGATTTTATTTGGTAATGCTTTACTTGCATGGCCTTTAAGTGCTCCTGTCTTTTGGGGGCTCAAGGAGTGCCTAACTTTGCTAGGCCAGCAGAATCTAAATAGAGATGGCTGCATTCTTGTTTTTTGATATCCACATAGGTGCAGCTACAGGTATTCTGTTGCATTAGCCAGGTGTCTGAGAGGTGCATACCTGCCTAGCTAGCTCAGTGCTCCTGCTGTGTGGATGCCCAGGTTCTGAGCTTTGTCTCTCATCTCATGTAGTCCTTGAGAGAGAATGTAGGATGCATCCAATGTTTCTCTCTTGGCCACATCTGCACTATATTAAGAGCAGTATCACGCCACTTTAACAGTCATGGCTTTGCCCAAAGAATCTTGGGACCTGTACTTTGATAATGGTGCTGAGAGTTGTTAGCTTTCTCCCCCCACAGAGCTAAAATTCCCAGAGTTCCCTGGGAAGGGATATTGACTGTTAAACCAGTCTGAGGGGAATAGGGGTCACCTAACACCAGAATAGTGACTCGGGGTATGACTTGTATTTTTAAGCAGCTGGCTTAACTTTGACTCTCCCTGACACCCAACGCCCTGCAAGTTTAAATCCATGCTCCCAATTTTGGGATGTTAATAGCCTCCAAACATACAGTTGAAGCTGCATCACAGTGAGGATGTGTTTAAACACATTCAGTGTGTTTAAAAACAAAACCTTGCCACATCCAACTACAAGAGCTGACAGTATGTCTGAATTGAAAAGCTCTGTGCTGATATAATACTGTAGGGAGTGGGAAGATTGGCCCTTGGTAATCATTGCATTCTGCTGCAGTATAGACTTCCAGCAGAGTGCTTTTCTCTGTGAGGAGCAAGAGAGCCATGTGTGCCTTTTTCAGGAAAGCTTTTTAAAAAATAAAATAAAACTTTTAAAATTGTACAGCAAAGTATTTTTTAAAAAAGATTCAGAAGAACATAGCTTTCCTTTTTTTAAAAACCCCAGAACTAATTCTTGTGAACTGCATGCTCCTCTTTGGGTATTTGAGGCCGATTTCCTAAGATAAAAGGATGGAAGAATGCAAAGCTAAAAATTGCTTGTTTTTGTAATTCCCTTAGTTTATTAGGATAAATAAACTGAACCTCCCTAACTGCAACTTAAGGCATAACAAGGACAGACAGTTGCACCTGTTAGCTCCACCTTTCCAACTTCTGTGTGCTCAGATGTAAATGGGAGACCATTTTTATCCACTGCTTGGAAGATGGGAGGGTGCAGCTCCTGGGGCAGAGTTTGTGGGTGTAACCCTGCTCTTCAAAAACATGTGATCATGATTGCGTGGAGCAGAAACTGTGAAAGGGTCTAGAGTGCCGGTGCCATATGGACTCCAAAATCCCTGTGGGTGGAGGGGGAAACTCCTTGGATATAAAAAATCCCAAAATATATAAAACATTGACCACACTGCTCCTATAATGAATAATCAATACATGCTTCTTCTGCTACTACACTGGCAGTAATCACAGTGAGTTTGCATTCTGCCTTCTAGCTTGAAGGTGCATGTGCAAGAGGAAACGTCAGAAGAAGTTGGAGCCCTTCTGTGACTCCTCCTAAATAGCTGGAGAAACCAGTGTCTTAAGACAACATTCAGCCGCACTTCTGAAAAAGTGTGTAATATAGGATACTGCTTGGCCCTGTGAGATTGTGGGTGTGGGGGGGAAATAGGAATACTTAGTTGTCCCTTCATTTCTTTATACCAGTTTCAGTGGATTTCTAGATCAACCATGAAAAGTGTCAAGAGACTTTCACTGGCAGACAGCATAGGATGGAGTCCCTGTGATACTGTGACACAATATAGAAAGAAACATTGCTTTAACACCACCCTCTTTTCTAGAGTGGGTGTTCTTTCTGAAAGGCCCTCTGTTCTTTAGAGTCTGCTTAACTTCTGGACAGAGGCTGGAAAAGCTGCTGGTACAATTGCTTCCTCATGCTTCCTCTGGCTCTGGCTTTCTTGCTTTTGCTGAAGCCAAGATGCAGAAGCTTTCTACTTCTTTCTTTGGTTGCTTAGTCATTTGATTTGTGCCAGTACTGTGCTATGCTGCTGCTGCTAATGTTTAAAAAGTTACTTCATGGTTTTAAAGTAATGCTTACCCAGAGTATTTGCTTGCCGTCATTCCCCAAGTTGGCACTTCTCTTAAAACTAAAAAACGGGAGCAAATTAGTTTTGATGGATGCTAACACTCAAGAAACCAACATAAAACAGCCCATAAGTGTCTGGCCAGCATTAGAGAAAGATTGGGTGCAGGGAGGGGGAGAATGGACCTGATATTTTCTTGACCCCAAGGCCCTGTTAACAAGAAGTAGCACTGTCATATACCAATATTTGTGGGAATTGCTGTATGCTGGTATTGCAGGTGTATATCTGTGAAGAAAAAATCTTGTTATGGGAAGTTGCACTCAAAGTGTGGAACATATGTAATGGTTCCATTTTCTTAAGCTGCAGTCCTGTGCAATGGACGTAAGTCCCATTGAACACAATGAGAGTGAAGTGCTGCCAATTATGCTTAAGAGATTGAGGTGACAGGAAGCAGTGCTACAGGTTCACACACATTCGTCTTTTCTAAACCATAGTTTGCATTAATATGCATATGACTATTGTGTCTGGCAAAAAGCTGGTGGGAAAAATATTGTATTGGTTGACTCCTATGGAAACAGGGTAGTGGGGATCATTTTCAACAAGTATTTTGCCTGCCAGTAAGCTTTCAGGTGCAATATGGGGTGTGGGACAGGTAGAGATGTGACTGGATTAGCTGTGTGACTGAGTTACCATTGGGGAACTTGACTGCACAGCTGGTCCCTGAGGAAAGCAGAGGTGATGGGCGGGAACTTCAACACTGCTGGATCAGTTGCGCTACCAAGTTCCCTGTGGGGAAATTGATTGCATAGTTGATCCCTGCGCAAAGCAGCTTTGACAGCCCTGTGCTCAGTAAAGGGTTGCATATAGGACCAGCAAAGCCCCTTGTGCCGTGGTTCCCAGGAGCCCGACAACCATCTGACTCTGGGGTGCTTAGGAAGTGCTGCACAAAGTTTGACAGGTGGGACAACCAAAGTGTCACTTGTCTGGTGACTGACGGGTGGGTTGTCCCACCCACCTGTTAAAGTTAGCTTTGGGGAATGGGGACAGGTGATTATTTGGCCTATTAGGCCAAAAAGGTTCCTACCCCTGAAGCATGTGCTGCTTTTGACTGTCCAAAACCCTGATAGAGTGCCTCTCCCATCATGTATGCCCCCGGTACTCAATTAAGACCTACTTGGAATTCCCAGCTAAATGGTAAAGAGGCAAAACTGGTTAGGGGATGGAAGAAATTTTCCATGCAGAGAATACCTTCCTCAGTAAAGTGCATTTGAGCCTGTCTCAGTAGATGTTTGGAAAGTTGGACATTCAAAGAAAATTTAATGAGCTAAGCTTGAAGAAAATGTAAGGGGGGTCTTTGTACATCCACCTATCTTTTAAAGAACATGGTTTATTTCCTTTCAAGTCCTGTCCCCCTGCCACTCCAGAGAAGTTCTGGCTTAGTATGCATGGGTGCATCCTATTCTATATTTTCAGCAACCTTAAGATAGATGCTTTACCAGTGACCTTCTTTGCTTATCTTAATGCAAAATTCATTATTTTATTCTGCAGCAGGCTTTGAATGTCAAAGCAGGACAGACATATTTATAACTCTTGGGACTTGAATCCTCAAGCAATTAAAGACTCCTTTTTGAAGCGTTTCAACTTAAATTAGAATTGTTTGGTTTTGCCCATGTATTAATAAGTAAGCTTAAGGCAATGAAGGAATATATCATATGTTCCTTTTCAGAGTTATTTCTTGTATTTGGGCTGATGTATATGACCTCACTCCTTTTCCCAACAACTGTCAGATATTATAGAATGTGCTGCTTGCACAGAGTGACTGAGGCAACCCATTCAGATGGTCAGGGTACAAATAAATTTTATTATTATTATTATTACAGTGGTACCTCGGGTTACATACGCTTCAGGTTACAGACTCCGCTAACCCAGAAATAGTACCTCGGGTTAAGAACTTTGCTTCAGGATGAGAACAGAAATCGTGCTCCGCCGCCGCCGAAGCAGCAGGAGGTCCCATTAGCTAAAGTGGTGCTTCAGGTTAAGAACAGTTTCAGGTTAAGAATGGACCTCCAGAACGAATTAAGTACTTAACCCGAGGTACCACTATATTTATTTATTTATTTATTTGCTTGCACGCAGTGATATGAACAGTTTTGCAAATGACAGCAATCCAACATAGGGCCAATTTTGATGCAACAATTTCTTTTCATTGTGGTATTCCCATGCAGAAATGCCTATGGAAAACATTTTCCTCAAAATGCAAATAAAGTAGATCCTGCAAGCAAAAGACTCAATTTGGTGCCCAAGCCTACCTCTGGAAATTGACACATAAGATTCCAGTCTAACTTGAATGAGTTCTACTGAGGTGGACATTCTCCACTGGAATCACAACCAACTCTGTCCCCTAACCAATATTTCAACTTGCAGTGCCTGGAGGGATGCTGTGTAGTGTGTGCCTTGCTGCAATTCATAAAGTTTGTATAGGCCTTGCTTGATATTTTAAAATTCTGGAGTTGCATGTTTCTGAGAGACTCTGTTCTCTACTGACTTTGATCTTGTAAACATGGTCTGATAGGTTAAGATCCATATATAGATTGAATAGATGCAAAGCGGCTCTTCTGCCAACTGTGTGTTTTTAATTTTGAGTCTTTCTGCCCCCTTTGACTAAGACTGAGCTTCAGCTTTAATTGCTTTTTAGTTTTCCTGCAGACATCTCTGTTTGAGGCTCAGCAATAGAGGCCTTTGAGGTTTCTTTGAGTGGCAGTATGTTGAACTTTAAGCCTTTCTGTTTGTATAGCCTTCCTTTAAAGTTGGTTAATACAGAGCTGAGAACTCTTTTGAAATCTAGGAAATAGAAAATTACTTTGGCTACCCAAAGGGGTACCGGGTCCTGTTTTTTGTTCATTTAGAAATGATGCAGTACTCTGTCATTTGCATTTCTGGCAGGGAGGTTAATGCGATTCTAGAATTTGACTCCTGGCAATTAGTTGTGCAAGGTCCTGTGCTCCTTGATAGAAGGGAAAATGCAGAACTGCTGAATTTGGTTGTTTGGTCTCTCTTTCTCACTGACAGATGCACAACGTCCTTCACAAAGTTCCAAATTCTCTCAGGGCTTTGTGATGTGTCAGTCATCTCAACAAGCTAGACTCTGGGCTGACTTAGCTCTGGCATATACATTCAGATTCCAGTGGTGTTGCGATTGTGTAGTGGAAGAGCAGTTCCAGTCTCTTTGCTCCATCATGCAGATAACATCTATGAACCTGGCTGCCCTTTCAGTGTCAACTGCATGGAGGCATGATTCTGCTGCTTTAAAACAGCAGGACTCTGTTTTATGCTGGAGAGGTACTGTACTGTATAGTGAATGGGCTTAGGTTGCTCTTCCACCATTCTAATGTAAAGCTACCTTTCAGTGATAGCTGTTTGCAGGTAGGCAGAGAGTGCAGCATCCCCTCCTTTGGCCAGAGACATTCCAGAGCCTGGCCATTCTCCCTGTCCCTGTGCATATAAGTCACTTGCTGCCTCAGTCACTTTATTGTCCCTTGAAATGTGTCCTGACCAGCACAGAATGAGACTGAATGTGCTGCACACACATCCTGTTCCTGTGACCCCATCCCTACCCCGCAACTTGGTCTCTTCTTTCCTCCAAAATAATGTTTTGAGCTTATTAACACAATTCTCATTGGAAAATAACCTTGAAGAAGAGTGCTGGGACCAGTGAGTCCCTCCAGACATTCCTGCCTGTAAAAAAATATGAACCACTGCAGGGTCTATTGTAGAGGTGGTGACCTGGATCCAGAATTGGCCCACCCTTTGTGGACCACTTGGTGATTCAACTTTAAAGCTGCAGCCACAAAGGAACAGTTAGGAGCACACCTAAGAGGTCTTACTTTGAATTCAAGCTGGGGCTGTAAAGTAGGAATCAGGAACACTTAAAGTGCAATCTGATGTTCCTGAGTGATCTGCAACTTCAACAGTGCAGTGCCTTGTGTTGTGTGATGTCAGGGTGATGGGCAGGAGACTGTGTGCCTTTCAAATCCACCCCAGTGGGCCAAATGGGAAGAGCTGGCAAACCTAATTAGCTCTCTCTCCTCCCCGACCCCCTGCCCTGGGCTCATCATGAGAGAGGCAAAGACACCATCATAGGTAATGGGATGCACATTTGAAAGCCCCCCCCCCCCAAATGAGTAATCGCCCTCTTCCATCACAACCAAGTTTCTTCTTCATCACTGTTCTCAAAAACAGAAATAAAGAATCAACTGCAGAGAGCAAATTTTATCGTCATCTTCAGAACAAAGTTGTTAATTATAGTGATAGTGAAATGAAAAGAGTAAAGCAACTTGAGCAGAGACAATAAGCTCCTGCAAGTACAGGATGAGCATCTGTTCCGTCTGAAGCTTTCTATAGTGGTATATTCTTTTTATTGGCGCACAGCTTCCAAACAAAGTGAAATGCTACATAACAATTCCTCTCTTTTGGGCCTGATTCAGGTCATGTTTGACAGAGAAGGGTAGTGTTAGTTCTGTATAGAATCTGGAACTTACGAACCTTCACATGTGATCAGTAGGGCACACATGCTACAAAAATGGAGGGGAGGGTAACATCACATATTCAGGTGTGGTTCGCTTGCTCTTCTGCTTTTTTAAAAATTAGCCCTCCGTTGCCTCTCACTGTCTTTTTGGTAACATCTGGCAAGTACATTTTCAAAAAAAGTAGCAATATGTTAATAAAGCCTTGCACAGCTATTTCTTGCATTTTTACACTCCCCCCCCCCTTTCTAACACTTCATTTCAAGCCAGTGCCAAACAGCATCAGTGTTAAAAATGAGGTTTTGTTCTTGCTTCTGAACTAAGGGAACAGAAGGGGAAGTAGGAATATCATTTAAATCCACCCAACACTATTTGGGTTTCAAAATGTGCTGCCAAGGGTCTTGTATGTGGGGCACCTCACTTAAATGAATATAAGGAATTTAAGAGATAATGAAAGAAAAATAGTTAATGTGATTAAGAGTTTGGCGTTTAATGCAGGCTATATTCAGCACAAGTCAGTTCACTGTATGCATGATATATGTGGAACTGTTGATTTGCTTGCAGATCTGTAGAATTGAAAACCCATACAAAGTCTGGAGTAACACAAGCCTGCGACTCAGATGTAATGTGAGCACCATGTCCACATAGCAAAATATGTGTATGTAGTAGTTGCGCATAGGAATCTGCCTAAGTGCTTGCATATAAATCTGACATGTCCTTTATTGTTTCTTCACCGCCTCTATTGCATCTGCAGAAAACAGCAGCAGGAGACTTTTTCAGGTGGTTCACAATTTAGCAGACCAGTACGGGCCACATGTTCTCCTGCAATGATTTTGCAAATTTTTTTGCAGATACGATCGCTCAGATTCGGGAAGAAGTAGACTCCACCGTGGGAGCAGGGCCGGGGCGGGAGAGTGCTAGAGTCCTGTCTGGTCAAGTTGTGTGGGATCAATTCCAATCTGTTACCTCCGAGGATGTGGACAGGCTGCTTGGATGAGTGAAGCCAACCACCTGTCTCCTGGATCCTTGCCCATCCTGGCTTATAAAAGCTAGCCGGGAAGGACTGGGCGATGGGCTTCGTGGGGTGGTGAATGCTTCCCTCCGTGAGGGAGCCTTCCCAGACCCGCTGAAAGAGGCGGTTATTAAACCGCTTCTTAAAAAAACATCTTTAGATGCGGCCACGATGGCCAATTATCGCCCAGTCTCAAACCTTCCATTCTTGGGCAAGGTGATTGAGCGAGTGGTTGCTGAACAACTCCAGGCACGCCTGGAAGAAGCGGACCATTTGGATCCCTTCCAGTTGGGATTCAGGCCTCATCATGGGACTGAAACTGCCTTGATCGCACTGGTTGATGATCTCCGGCGGGCTAGGGACAAAGGTGAGAGCTGTTTCCTAGTTCTGCTGGATCTCTCAGCGGCGTTTGATACCATCGACCATAACATCCTTCTGGACCGTCTTGAGGGGCTGGGAGCTGGGGGCACTGTCATACAGTGGTTCCGCTCCTTCCTCCTGGGCCATGTTCAGAAAGTGGTGGGGGTGGATGAGTGTTCAGACCCCTGGGCTCTCACTTGTGGGGTGCCTCAGGGTTCTGTCCTCTCCCCCATGCTTTTCAACATTTACATGCAGCCACTGGGAGAGATCATCAGGAGGTTTGGGCTGGGTGTTCATCAGTATGCAGATGATACCCAGCTCTACCTCTCTTTTAAATCAGAACCAGTGAAGGCGGTGAAGGTCCTGTGTGAGTGTCTGGAAGTGGTTGGAGGATGGATGGCGGCTAACAGATTGAGGTTGAATCCTGACAAGACAGAAGTACTGTTTCTGGGGGACAGGAGGCGGGCAGGTGTGGAGGATTCCCTGGTCCTGAATGGGGTAACTGTGCCCCTGAAGGACCAGGTGCGTAGCCTGGGAGTCATTTTGGACTCACAGCTGTCCATGGAGGCACAGGTCAAATCTGTATCCAGGGCAGCTGTTTACCAGCTCCATCTGGTACGTAGGCTGAGACCCTATCTGCCTGCAGACTGTCTCGCCAGAGTGGTACATGCTCTGGTTATCTCCCGCTTGGACTACTGCAATGCACTCTACGTGGGGCTACCTTTGAAGGTGACCCGGAAACTACAACTAATCCAGAATGCGGCAGCTAGACTGGTGACAGGGAGCGGCCGCCGAGACCATATAACACCGGTCTTGAAAGACCTACATTGGCTCCCAGTACGTTTCCGAGCACAATTCAAAGTGTTGGTGCTGACCTTTAAAGCCCTAAACGGCCTCGGTCCAGTATATCTGAAGGACCGTCTCCTCCCTCATCGTTCTGCCCGGACACTGAGGTCCAGCTCCGAGGGCCTTCTGGCGGTTCCCTCATTGCGAGAAGTGAGGCTACAGGGAACCAGGCAGAGGGCCTTCTCAGTAGTGGCGCCGCCCTGTGGAACGCTCTCCCATCGGATGTCAAAGCGATAAACATCTACCTGACATTCAGAAGACATCTGAAGGCAGCCCTATTCAGGGAAGTTTTTAATATGTGACATTTTAGTGTATCTTTCATCTTTGTTGGAAGCCGCCCAGAGTGGCTGGGGAGACCCAGCCAGATGGGCGGGGTACAAATAATAAATTATTATAAATTATTATTATTATTATTTATTTATTGTAGGAATTTTGTAGCCTATCAAATGATTATTGGGACAGGAGCAACAGTTAAATCATTGGCTTGTACATTTAAAGGATCACATGTAGGTTGCATGGGACACCATCCCACACTTTTAACAGGTGAATGTATGTTTAAAGAGGCTACAACAATGGACATCCATTGATCTCTCAAAACTGGCATTTAAATAACAAATGCAATTCAAGAAAAAGCAAGAAAAAATGGGGGCAAATATATACCGTATTTTTCCGTGTATAAGACGCCCCAATGTATAAGACAATCCCTATTTTTTTAACTCAAAATTAAGAGATTAAGTTGTTTAGCTTTTTTGGGGTGGGGGAGGTCACTTCTGCCAATTGCTCACCTGCCTGCCTGCCACTGCCGGTCGCTTGCCACAGCCACTGCCGATTGCACACCTCGCCGCAGCCGCCAATTGCTTGCCTGCTCACCGCCACCAACAGGCCACACACACACTTGCCGCAGCCGCCAATCGCCTGCCTGTCTCGCCACAGCTGCCAATCACCTGCCCAGTTGCCGCAGCCGCAGCCAATCGTCAGCAGGCCTTGCCGCAGCCACCAATCACCACTGCTAATCTCCTGCTTGCTGCTGCCATTAATCACACGTCCCCCCTCTGCATTCACTATCTGTGTATAAGACGACACCCAATTTTTGCCAATTCTTTTTTAAGCAAAAAGCACCATCTTATACATGGAAAAATATGGTATATTTTAATTTTACATATATTCTAGTCAGATCTGAACTGACAGTGACCAATGAGGAGGAAGACCTTGGGGTCACAGTGGATACCTTGATGAAGACATTGAGACAGTCTGTGGCAGCTGTGAAAAAGACAAATTCCTGGCTGTGGATAATTAAGAATGAGATGGTAAATAAAAATAGCAATAGTATCATGATGCTGTCTGTGGCCTACTGGCCTAATTGATCTTAAAGACAGGTTCAAAATGAAGGCCTCTAAATCTGAGTTTAAAACAATAGCAGGTTCATATAGATACAGTGGTTCCTCAGATTACAAACTCCTCAGATTACAAATGCTTCAGGTTACAAGCTCCGCTAACCTGGAAGAATTACCTTGAGTTGAGAACTTTGCCCCAGGATGAGAACGGAAATCGTGTGCTGGCAGCACAGCGGAAGCAAGAGGTCCCAACAGCGATAGCACACCTCTAGTTAAGAACAGTTTCAGGTTAAGAATGGACCTCCAGAACAAATTAAGTTCATAACTAGAGGTACCCTGTATAGGTGTAGGGATCCTTCTTCAACCTGGTGCCCTCCAAATGTTTTGGACTATAACTCGCATCATGAAAAGAACAGCCTGCTAGATCAGGCCAATGGCCCATTTAGTCCAGCATTCTGTTCTCCCAGTGGCCAACCAGATACCTATAGGAATCCCAGAAGCAGGACCTGAACACAACAGCACTTTCCCCAGTTGTGATCCTCAGCAACTGGTACAGTTGTATCTTGGATCTCGAACGCCTTGGCTCCCGAACAAAATGGCTCCTGAACGATCGAAACCTGGAAGTGAGTGTTCCGGTTTTCAGACGATTTTGGGAAGACAAACGTCCAACAGGGCTTCTGCGGCTTCCAATTGGCTGCAGGAGCTTCCTGCAGCCAATCATAAGCCATGCTTTGGTTTTCAAATGTTTTGGAAGGCGAATGGACTTCCAGAACAGATTGCATTCAACTTCCAAGGCATGACTGTATTTGGGGGCATACTGTCTCTGAGTGGCTGGGGAAACCCAGCCAGATGGGCGGGGTAGAAATAATTTATTATTATTATGACAGTGGAGGTAGAACATCACCATTGCGATCATTGGCCCTGCTTGTCAGGGCTAGTGGGAGCTGGAGCCCCAAGACCATATGAAGGGCCAAGAGTTTTCCACATCTGCTTTAGCATCATAAAGGCTCTCCTAGTTGATCCTGTGGTGGGTGGGCACATACAAAAGCTGTATGGGCTGATACTGTGGACAACCACTCTTTCTCTCAATTGTGCGTGGGGTGGATGTCATTCCATTTCCATGTGAAGCTGCTCTGTGCTCCCATCCTCCCTTGTCTAGAACACTTTGAATTAAAATTGCATGTAAAGGTTTCCAGCAACAGCTGTGGCAGCTCTAATGCAAGCTTCTGCCCAACACTTTATTTTCAGACATCGAACAAAAAGCTAGTGGTGGTCTGGGTGACTGCCAAATCATGGTGAGCAGTGATGAGAGGCAGGTGGGCAGAGCTGGTGGCCCCTTCCCTGCATCACAGCGCAGACCTTTGTGTATATACTGATTTGGCCTAAGGTATTTTTACCTTCTGTAATTTGAGGTTGTTTAAAGTGTAGGTTCTGCTGAATTATACTACATTGTAATTATCTAATAAAAATGTGTGCCACCCTTCTCTGGGAAGGAGGAAAGCGTGCAAAAGATGGGAAGATAAAACAATGGAGCTGAAATAAAATGCAGCGGTGAGCATTTGTGTGTGAGACAGAGATGACAGTCACCAAATTATACACCCACAGTGCCCTGGACCTTAATTAAATTGGTTATTAATTAGACTGGTTCTCATTTCTGTATGCAGCTTAATTTAAGTGGTATTGACTACATTGGAATCAATTGCATTCCCTGGAGATAATAAGTTATGAACTTTAAGACAAATACGTGTGCATCTTCTCCAAAATCTGTGTATTTATTTTGTGTTTTACACTGGGAATGTTGCCGCCCTGTGGTGCCGGCAGGTGGGAGAAGAGAGGGAGAGGAAGTTCCATTATGCATGCGGAAGTCGTCGTGTTAATGGGACAATGTCATCTTATGCAACCCGTAATAACCATCAACACACTGTAATTACATACAACAGATCAGCAAATCCAGCAGAGGTATGCCACCCCAGTCCACAGATCACTTACGGAAAAACCTGAGTGAATAAGGGCATTCCACATTTTGTAATAAGGCAACTTCTGAAAACTGAGTCAATTTGTACATTTTATGAATTCGTTTGTTTTTTGAGTGTTTTAGAAACTGAATGTAATGGTGAAGGCCACAGACATTTGCCTTAAAAATGTGAGAAAAGTCTGCTGGATCAGGCTGATGGCCAATCTGGTCCAGCATTCATTCACACAATGGCCAGACAGATGCTACAGGAAGCCTAGAAGCAAGATCTGAGTACAAGAGATCCTGACCTCTCCTGCGGTTTCCAGCAACTGATATTCAGCAATATGCTGTCTCTGACACTGGAGAACAGAGCATAGCCATTGTGGCTAGTAGCCACTGATAGTCTTTAACTCCATGATTTTTTAAAAATCCTCATTTAAAGCCATCCAATTTGGTGGCCCTAACATCTGAAGTGATTCACTGTGGTTGGCAGATTTTTTAAATATCTGAGCAGAGTGGTGTGCCTTTGCCTCTCAATCGCTCTCCATGAGACTTTTGCTGGGGTTGGGAGCGTTTGTCAAATGTTGTGGCTGTTGTTCTTCCTCCCCCTCAGTTATGACAGCCACATTTGTCAGCTTCATGATGTCCAAAGCAGACACCATCTGGTAGGATCCTTTTCTCAAGAGTTTCATTTTACTGCAGTGCTTTTGTTTGTATAGCTAGGAATAATAATTTTGGTACATAGAAGGCAACAGCAGCAAAGTTGGTTGATGCGAAAGAGAACTCCAGAATCCAAAGTTGGGCAATACCTTATTGAGACAAATAAAAATGCTGCAGAACAGTGGTGATTTTTTTAGTTCTTCACAACTCTTCAACAGACAAGATGTTGCCTAAATTAGCAGCAAGTGTTTGGAGCAAAGTCACTGAAGGCCCGCTCTAATGCAGCAGTATTAGCAGTTGGCTCCTCTTCTGTTAAAAAGGAAGCTGACGTTTCCTTTTCATTCTGTGTTTATTGTGGCTTTAATAGCTGCAGCTGTAATACAGTGTGTGTCTGCATACTTTTTCAAACTCAAATAAATAAAGCGCATTGCTACTTGCATTTTTTCTGTCCTTTAAAACAGCTTTAAATTAGATCCACTGGGAGGGCTGGGGACAGGTGAGTCTAAAATCTGCGCCTTTAGCAAAAACCAGAGGATGCATGTTGCTTGGACTGCAAGGGAAGGCATTAAAACACCCCCAGCCTACCTCGTGGCACATGTCCTTCAGCTGAAAGCTTTGTGTTTTAAGATAAGAAGGTGGTTTAAATGCAGCATGGCTGTTTCCTCTTTATTATCTTTCTTTGGAATCTATCTTAAACTCACAGCTTGCCTGTACCCTATTCTCAGATAGGAGAATGGGCGATTTTAAACCCCTCTTCGTTGTGTTGCTTACAGTTTGTCTTGCAGCTGATGTCTGGTGCCTGAGATCTATTACAAACCCCCTGAGTCATTTCTGTTAGCCCAGACAGCAATTATAGTGGGAGACCTTCAGCAGAAAAGCATTTCCTTAGGCAAACTTTTTCATCCAGATTGTGCAAGGTTCTGATCTTGGTTTTTAAGTATGAGGGACATTGCCTTTCTCTAAGTCTAAGTGTTCCAAAACATGTAAGCTAAAACAGCTCCCGCCTTCATTAAAATTGCCAGCTTCAATGTTAATCGCTTTTCTCACAGGCTCCTTAGTGCATGGTTTGTGAAAATTTTTAAAGTTAAGGTTTCTGAAGTTGAATTGATTCCATCTATGCACTCGTGGTTGCTTCCTTTTGGGAGGTTTTCTGATTTCTTTGAACTTGGTATGCTTTTATGGTTGCCACGGTAACATTAGAAGCAGAGTTGCCCTAGAGGTGTGTAATCTTTTCAGCCCCTAAAGATTAGCTCAGTGTGGTGCAGATCTGGGCCTTTAAAAAAAAGTTAGTTTTTAATGTGTGCTATTAGTAACTTTTAGCTGCATTCATTGAGGAGAGCTATGTTCCTTAAGGATAGGCCAATTTTTCCAGGATCCTTGGAGTTTGTTTCTTCCTTTCCTACATACATAACTTTTTGATGCAAATTGTGTGATTTCTGAAAGTCAGAGAGCAGTTTTTATGGAATCGATTGTAGCAGCAAAGTGTAAGGGGGGGTCAGAGCAGGAGGAATAGAGAGTAGATGAGGATGGCTGCACAACCGCTTCAAAGAGGAGGATGGAGGCAGGGGTCTGGCTATGGTATTACATATACAGTGGTACCTTGGTTTACAACCACAATCTGTTCCGGAAGTCTGTTTGTAAACCAAAACAGGTTGTAACCCAATGGGGCCTCCAAAAATATATATATAAATGTTCGTAATCCAAAAAAAAGGTTGCGAACCGGGACACGCACTTCCGGGTTTGACGTTTGTGTAATCCAAAATGTACGCAAACCAAGACGTATGCAAACCAAGGTACCACTGTATGGTGCCTTCCCAGTGGCATGTTGGTGGTGCGGGGCAGAGCTACTTCCATGTAATCCCGTAATCCCCTCATATCTTAATTTTGGAATGGGGCAGATCATATTACCACTCCCTCCCACTATCTTCTGTGGCATTGCTTCGGGTCTTGCCCTGTGGAGCAACACAAAACCTATTTGCTACATCGTCCATGTGACAGTCCCTTTAAGAAGGTGGTTGATCCCCATTCACAGGTATGCTTGAACTCTGCACACTTTCAGCAATCACTGGAAACCGAATGAGGAAAATGACAGGAAGATTTTATGGAGCAGATGAGAATATCTTGGGCAGTGAATAGACACTACGGATGGCACTCTTTCTCATCTCCCAGTGATTTGTATCCAAGTTCTTAATTTTAATCGTTTTAGTTCAGTTCAATGCAATCAGTTGGTCCAGATGGAATTAATGGGATTGTAGGGATGGGCAAACAGTTGAAACAACATCTGCAATTGTCTGGAAATCATGATTATTTCAAATACAGTACTTGGGAATGAAACAAAACAAGATTTGTTGGAAATTTTTGCCTGGAATTTCTAGAGATGCGGGTGAGTCGAAATAGCCCCCTTTCCCAGATATACGCCGTAATTTCCTCCTTGAACTTAGTGAGCCCTCCATGCTAACGAGGGCCTGGTGAGTAGAAGCATCAGCTTCCCCACTGTAGGCTTCTGGGCATTTGTGAGTCTTAATGAATGACTTACATTTTGCCCTTCCCAGTGCTGTGTCCAGGGCTCCTTCTGCGTGACAAAATTGTACGAAAGCTTCCGTGAGCAAATAGGATAGGAAAATATTATCAGCCATCCCCCATGCTGCCTTAAGGCCAAATGAGACATGACATTCCGTGAAAGCAGTTAATACGTACTTTAAAAAAATGTAAATAATTGCCACGAGTTGTGGGGTGGGGGAGGAGGAAAGAAAGCAGGATCAGGACTGCAGAAGTCAGGAATGGGCGTTAATCCTTTGCCTCTATACATGCTGCAATCCCCATGGTAATCCCCCCCCCATTACTATTACAGCCAGAAAGAAAATTTCAGTTGTGCCAATGGAGCCTATATCCCAGGAATAGCTTTGAGGATGAATTTAAAGCAGAATAATGCCTCCCCGTCCATGTACCATGGTTCCAGGCCTGCTTGGTCCCGTCCCCCTGTGTCTTCTGTTTACACTGGAATAATTGGACATGCTTACTCTATCCATAAAACTAGTGTCACATCTAGCTTGGTCCATATTTCTTACAAATATGGACCCTACTTGGTTTGGGAGGTGTTCTCGTAATTAGTAAAATACAACTTGCTGTGTTGTGGTGGGGCATACGAGTGTAAGGATAATTGCAAATATGTTCAGTCATGACATATTTTCTCTTTGTTTTCCCTTCCAGAAAACCTAACAGAAGCCAGTGCAGCATAGTTCAATCCCCCCCCCCACAACTGAAATGTGATATTATCCCATAGCCAGTCTCTCTTTAAAACTATTGATTGCCTCAGATATATCCCAGACCTTGTTTCTCACAACCTGAGCTTCCCATTGTTATTTGGAATTGAGTTTTGGATAGGATGCAAGGAATTTCAAGGGGCCAGATGTGATGTTCCTTGGAGGACTTGAGGGAGGAACTGATTATTATTTTCCAGGATCCTGCAACATTGGCAGTCCCTGTTAGAAGTTCAGCCAAACCCTTGTTCATGGAGAAACTCCACGTGACAGAAGTTGCAGACACTTGCTACTCTAATAATTCTTGCTCTGTGTCTTTTGGAATGTGTTTCATAAGGAACGTACCTGGATATTCAGGGTGCCTTGTTTATATCTGTCCTTTTTTCAGGTAAATGTGGTGTAGCTATTGGGTTACATAGCCAATGGTTTCAATTGGGAAAAGGAATGATTCCTTTCATGCCTTTTCCTCATCCTTTCACCATTTCCTCATTCTTCTAACAGCACCTTTTCAGACACATTGAAACTTATTTGTTTTCCTGATCATTGTGCTGAAGTTTAGAAGATTCTTGAAGGTTTGGAGCCCCTCCCCCCTTTCAAAAAGTTTCTTTTTCTATAATCGGCACAGTTGTTTCCTGATTGTTCTACCCTTTTGCCAAGTGTGATTAAATTATTATTATTATTTATTATTTATTATTTATTATTTATTATTTATTATTTATTATTTATTATTTATTATTTATTATTTATTATTATTTATTAATACCCAAACCATCTGGCTTGGTTTCCAAAGCCACTCTGGGCGGCTTCCAACATAATATTAAAATACAATAGTCCTTCAGATATTAAAGCTTCCCTAAACAGGGCTGCTTTCAGATGTCTCCTAAAAGTCCGATAGTTGTTTATTTCCTTGACATCTGATGGGAGGGCATGCCACAGGGCGGGCGCCACTACCAAGAAGGTCTTCTGCCCTGGTTTCCTGTAACCTCACTTCTCACAGTGAGGGAACTGCCAGAAGGCCCTCGGAGCTGGACCTCAGTGTCCGGGCAGAATGATGGGGGTAGGAGATGCTCCTTCAGGTATACTGGACTATCTTGGACTGACTCTGTGCCATTTCACATTGCTTTGTAGTTATTTTTGCTTTCCATTTCAGAGTGTGTGTGTGTGTGTGTGTGTATATATATATATATATATATATATATATATATTGCTGTTGCGGGGTAGCTGGTTTCAGCAGTTACTCCCAGGAGCCACCATTCTTCATCCCCTTCTCTGGAAATGCCTCAGGCATCTCATCATTTCAGTGGCAGCCACATCTCCACCCCCCTTTCTGGAAAGAATTGAATGCTGCAATTTCTGAGGCATTCTGGGAAAAGAAATTGGTGGAATCTGGGCTGTGGCTGACAAAACCAGTCCTGCTGCTATTGTCACATGAGAAAGATAACCTTAAAACGATACCGTTAGAATATGTATACAAATGTGAGTACCAGAACACACACTAAATGCCAAATGCAATTCTTGGGGAACAGATGAAAAATGAATTTTTTGGACCCCCTGAGTTTCAGTTTGTCACTGGTTCTGAAATGAAGACACATTCCCTAGCAGTTGATAATGTTGGAGTTAGACCAATGAGAACCTGGTTTAGATCTGTGCTTGGAATGAATTGCACTGCGTGACCTTGGACTAGTTACTTTCTCTCCGACCAACATACCTAATTCAGTGTTTGAAAGAAAACGAGGGCTGGTGGAATGAGATATGACCTCATTACCTTGTTTTTCTTGATAGTTGCTTCCCTTTTGCCTTATGATTTGTAGAGACAAATTGGTTTCATCACATGCCCCTGTGGTGTCTCCTGCTTCAGAAACAATGAAGGCTTGGCTTCAAAGGCAAAATACTTCATTGTAATCCACTTGTGCCCCTGTGCCTGGTATGCCTAACATGTTTTGTTCCTTTCTGTATTTATTTCCAGATTTGTATTCTACCTTTAAGGGTGCAGTTGTTCATTCTATCTGACTAATGACATGCATCTAATGTTCTTAACTAATCAGTCTCTCCAGTTGTGACGTGCTGTTCCTGCTCAGCAACTTACTCAATGGCGCTTCAAAACGTTACATGGAAATTCCTGGCCAAACATTTATAGTTTTCTTTTAAGGTTTCCTTTTAAGGGTTAGGGTGAACTCTTCCCTCCTCACCCTGTGGGGGATTTTAGGATTTCTGTCAAGGTGTAGGAGAAGGGATTCCAAGGATGCTTCTAGGCTGCTGCTGGTTTTGAGTGGGATTCAGTCAAATTCGGTAAATTCAGGTTGTGCAATGATAGTTGATTGGGAGGCTTTGAGCAGCTTCCTCAAAAGACTGGACTCTTTGTGATAAGGCAAGTGGCAGGAATCTGCACTGGGAAGTGTGGGATAGCCCTTGCTTGAAGCAACATCATTTAACCTCACCACATCACAGACAAATCAGAAAGAATGCTCATTTAACAGCCAACATAGTCTAATCTTTCTGCAAACAAATCAGGTAGAATGCTGAATAAAATGTCATCTGGAATGTCATCTGGAAGCGCCCCAAGTCAGATACATATATGTGTAGGAACTGGGCCTTCTTGCAACCTGCTTATATTTGCACGAACCTTCTTGTGTTCACAAGCAAAAAATAAAAAATAAAAAATAAAAAAAAATAAAATGTTGCAGTCAGCCTCTGTCAAGTTTGGCTGGAGAATGGCATCTTGCAGAGCACAGCTTGACCTTCAGCATGCACCAGGAAGTGCTTGTGTGGTGTTTCTTTTGGCTTTGAAATTTCTATTCTCTCTGAATTATTTAAAACCTCATATGCTGCAGGAGCCTATGGGAATAATTGACTTTTTTTCAGGGCTGGAGTGAGCATTTCACTGATGTACCTAACTGTGTCTCTTGGAGGTTTCCTGGGAAGAGGGCCAATGTCATGAAATGCTTGCTATGGTCAGGGTGGAGTGCGAGGTGGAAATATATCATCCACTTTTCATCACTGTGGACTTCGTTATTTAATTTGTTAAATGGGCTTGCACATGTTGAACTTGCCATATGCAAATAAATACAAAATTCCAGTATACATCAACAACAATACATAAATGACAATATATTATTAATAATAATAATAATAATAATAATAATAATAATTTTTTAATTATTTTATTACCCCACCCATCTGCTAGGTTTCCCCAGCTATTCTGGGTGGTTTACAGCACAAAAATGGGAACTGGATTTTGAAATGGCAGAGGTTGTTCAGTGTAATTTGGCCTCTGCTTTAAATGACTTGCCTGCTTGAAGGCACTTCTCTGTGGCAGAAGGATATCTCTAAGTTTGTTTGGCAGGGCAAAAAGCCCCGAATAAAGTTTAAGATATTAACTGATGCGAAAGAAAGAGGGGGATTTGCCCTGCCAGACTTGAGGTTATATTACGAAGCTGCAGCCTTCTGCTGGCTGAAAGATTGGATTTTACTGGAAAACACTGATGTCCTAGATCTGGAAGGGTTTGACAATGCTTTTGGGTGGCATGCATATTTGTGGTATGACAAGGTTAAAGTGCACAAATTGTTTAAAAACCACATTGTCAGGAGAGCAATTTTAATGGTCTGGACAAAATATAAAGACTTATTGGAGAGTAAAACTCCGAGGTGGCTCTCACCGGTGGAGGCCAAGGCACGTAAGAGACCTAATATGGAAGCCAATTGGCCTAAATATGGGGAAATTATTGAAAAGATTGGAGACAATTGGAGGTTGCAGAGCTTGGAAAAATTAAAAAACAAGGTGCGAGATTGGTTGCATTATGCACAAATTCAAGAGGTCTTTAAAGTAGATAAGAAGGTTGGATTCCAGGTGGAAAAATCGAAACTAGAGACAGAATTGCTAGAACCAAAAAGTAAACTACTTTCGAGAATGTATAACCTGCTGCTTAAATGGAATACTCAGGATGAGACAGTCAAATCCGCCATGATAAAGTGGGCGCAGGATTTGGGGCATAACATTATGTTTGAAGACTGGGAAAGGTTATGGAACACCGGAATGAAATCTTGTATAATTTTAAAAGCCTCCTTTTTTTTAAAGAGACACAAGCTAACATTTTTTAAAAATAGTTCATTTGGAGCAGGCTTGCAACGATAAACTAATAGGGATGAGCAGGCAGCGTTTGTGCTGACTGCCTGCCACCCTATATTTCCGCCTGCTAACAGTACCATTGCTGAGTCCTGGGAAAAAGATGGTGGTGGGATCCCTGGACCTTGATTTTGCATTGGAAAGATGAACACAAGGGTGAATTCACTGCCTCCGATACACACAGACTTTGGAGCCATCTAAGAAAAGCAACAATAGAAACTGCTATTCTTACTGTATCAGGATACATCTGTAACCTGGTCCTCATTTTGTCTTATATGGCAAGTTGCCCTTAAGACACAATGGAGACACATTGGTGACCTGGCCAAACTCCAGAAGACATGCACACACAGGGCTGGTGCTGGTTTCTACCATGCCAGACAGTGTGTTCAGCATTTTTTGCTTAAAAGCCTCAGTAGCCCTTCGAGGCAGAAGAGAGACAAGCAGAGACACTTCTGCAGATTCACATGGCAGTGTGCTGTTTTGTCGTTGTCTGGTTGCCAAGAAGAAGTTGTTACTTGCCACTAGCACAGGAATTAGCCAAAACCCTCTATTTAAAGCTGAAATGGAGCAAACAACAATTTGGGTTTTCTACAGGTTGCTGTTTGCTCCGATTCAGCTTTAAAGAGTGGGGTTTTTGGGGGAAAGCTCCAGGGGGGTGGGGACGGGGCTGTTTGGACACAGAGCTTTAAAGCGCGGACCCTGCCTGGAAAGCGCAGAGGAAAGTTAAGTGGGGATAAGCCCAGAGACTCTGTGCAGCAAAATCCCCATGCTAGTTGATGCCTAGTTGCTAAAGTAACTTCCCCACAAATCCGAGAGGTTTTCTACTTGACCCGCTCCTTTCTAAGGGAAAACACACTCTTTGGCGATAGTTTGGAACAGTGACAATCTGGGGGAAACCCAAATTGCTGTTTGCTCCAAATGAGCAGTTCCCCCTGGAAAGCAGTGGGATAAGAGGAAGTATGGATAAGCCCTTTGCCAGCTTTGTTACCATAGTACAGAATTAACCTCGTGGAAACCTCATGCTGTCTGTACATAGCCTCAGAATTCTTTAGATACCTGCCTGTAAGTCGTGGTGAAGAACAGTATGTAAAATTTTAAAATAACTAAGTATATAACATCTTTTTTCTTTTTTAAAGTAAACAGTATTTATCCATGGTTGTAAATAACTATCTGACTTTTAGAAGACATCTGAAGGCAGTCTTGTTTAGGGAAGCTTTTAATGTTTGATGCTTTATCATGTTTTTAATAATCTGTTGGGAGCCGCCCAAAGTCACTGGGGAAACCCAGCCAGATGGGTGGAGTATAAACAATAAATTATTATTATTATTATTATTATTATTATTATTATTATTATTATTATTTATTAAAAAGCCCCATCTTCTAAGCCCAACAACAGTACAAGCTTACATTTTGTGTGGCCTAAAGACCTTTAGATTTTGAAGGTGAATTGGCTTATTATTATTGTTATTATTAAATTACTATCTTTAAATTATGCATTAAAATAATTCGGTAGTTGGCATAAAAAAGCAAGTTATATAAAATAAAATAGCACCAAACAAATGGACTGAACTGAAGATTAACTGAAGGCCAAAAGACGAAGGTGTTGGGTTGTTTTTTTTTGGGGGGGGGGGTTTAAGCCTCTCTGGAAAGCCAATAAAAAAGGTGAAACCTCAGGACTACTGGTAGAAAATTGCCTTAAAATCGTAAGCTAAATAGAGGTAAAGGTCCTATAGCATCAGTTTTTAGATTCTATAGAGTTAGTCTTCAGAAGAGCTATATCCTGATATGGACTACCCCAAGCTGTAGCCTATTTAAAGCCTTTCCCCCCCTTGCTAGGTTGGCTCAGAGATTTTAAAGAGGAGTGATAACACAAGAAGCATGTCATTAAAAAAGGGGAATCTTGGGCACTTTCCTCTTTGGTTTAAGCACGTGCTACATAGCACTGAAAAGCTAGGCATCTCCCTTGGATGGGACACCTTTGTTGATTATTATTATTGTTATTTTTCCTCCTGTGTTTCGGGTCTGTCTGAATCTTGTAGACAAGAGAGGGGCAAACCTGCTCTTGAAGAGCAAGCAAGGCTTTGCTGGAATGAGCGTGATACTTCACTGGCTTTAAAAAGTGCATCCTATAATTGGACAGTTTCTGTTTACAAAGGATAAAGCCTGAAACCACAGTCTGGCGAGTAGAATGGGCGTATAATCCCTTTCTGAGTGTTCATTGAAATGTTGAGTTGTTTGCAAAAATATTTGAAGAGAAAGTAGTATAACTTTGAGAATAAAAGTAAATCTCGAGTGACCTTCCTGAATGAGTTTATTTTCAAATACTAGACCCCTGTAGTTGTCCCTCTTAAACAGCTGTTTTTTATTTTCAGCAATGATCAGGTGCAGATTGTTTTCCCCCCATGCAATGAGAAGAATGCTCCCGATTATAATGTATGCACACAAGATCCTAAAGAACAGCAACCATAGAGAGGGTTAGTGCGGGGAAATAGGAATTATCCACTGCCAGGATGCCATTATTGAATGTCATGACCTGCATATCTAGCACAGACAAGCTCTTGGGGCCTTCTTCACATACCACAAGAAGAAGAAACCTCAAACCAAGATCATGATTTTAGGTGACACACTAAGCCAAACTGTGGCTTAGCTGTCACGTTGTGCTAAAAAGAACTGGAGAGGAGCAAAACAGGTATGAGTTCTTCTCTAGGAGCAGAACACTTGTGTGGTCCTGGTAAGCCACGTCTTGGTTGCAGTGATATGCGATTGTGTGTCATATACCTAAATCCAGTGCATTCTGCATTGTATGCCTATATGGGTAATATCTTGAAGTCAAGTTAAGTGCTTTATGTTTCTTTTTTTGTGCAAGGGAGAAAGATAGGATCAAATTTAAAACATATATGAATTATAGCAAGGTGTGTGTTGCGTGTACATATGAGTGAAATAGCAATTCTAAGTGGTAGTTAGGCTATTACAGCTGAGTTGCTGCCAAGGTGAGTTGTGGAAAGCAATAAACTTCTGTCCAGCAGATGAATTATTTGAAAGGCAATAAAAACAGTACAGTGAAGGTTTGAATGGCTCTTGGCCTTCCTGCGGTCACCATTGACACTGCCAGACTTTTCTGGGTGTTAGTTATTTTAGGGAATTTGCCAGTATGCCAGAAAGTTTGTGGATTACTTGGGGTGCCCAATTTTCAGAAACACAGCACTGCTATTTAATTTGACCAAGCTGGAGTAGCTTGTTTACACTGCAAGTCTCATTGTTTAGCTTGGAAGACATCCGAGAGGAAAACTAAAAGTGACATCTCCTTTTAAAAAAAACCTTGCTTGGTGTTAGATGCATAGTGTGAAAATGCCAAATGTTAGCTGAATGGAGAGCTTTGTAAATGAGAGCTAAATTCAACAATAAATTGGAATGCCATCTAAAATATGTAGATGTGCTTTAGTGAGTATTAGAGCAGCACTATCACATATTTTGGACTCACTAAAAATACCGGCCTCCACTTGTTCAAGCAGTTCACGCTCACAACTTTGAGGCAAGGCAGCTAACCAAATCCATCTGGACTCTGGCCTGGGACTCAAGCCTCTTTATGCTGAGTTGTGTATTTAGGACTTGATGTAGGATAATAAGAAAATGGGGCAATTTGATTCTTTTCAGAAGGGACGTAGAATAAACAAGGGACTGCGTTTTGGAAAGCTGCTTGGTTGGTTAGCAGCAGAAAGGAGTTGATATTTTCTTGACCCTGGTTCCTCAGAGATACTAGCCTACATTTCCAAACCACACAATTACAAGCTGTTTCTCAGGGAATCCTGTGTGTGTCTTGATCCAGGCCTTGAGTCAATATGCTGTTTTTAAAATGAGGACAACAACAAAAGGCTCTTTAGAGTTTAACTACAGGTTAACTCATTGGTTTAGACTTGGTTTGTGATACAGTGGTATCTCGGGTTACAGACGCTTCAGGTTACAGACTCCGCTAACCCAGAAATAGTACCTCGGGTTAAGAACTTTGCTTCAGGATGAGAACAGAAATCGCGCAGCAGTGGCGCAGCGGCAGCGGGAGGCCCCATTAGCTAAAGTGGTGCTTCAGGTTAAGAACAGTTTTAGGTTAAGAACGGACCTCTGGAACGAATTAAGTTCTTAACCCAAGGTGTCACTGTACTTCTTTTCAGGCCAAGGAGTAGTCGCATAGTAAAGCTCTAGAGTCAAAATAGAGAGGAATCCTTTTATGCTTCAAAAAGGTCTCTTTCCCTGGTCTTTCACACTGGCTTTGTTTGGATGACCTGCTAAGGCATGTATCTTAGGGCTTATCCACACCTCCATTTGCCCTGCTGCTGCAATCAGATTTCCCATGGGCTGCCATTCTGATTTAGTACTAAAGAGTGGGTTTTCTAGGGGAAAGTGATGGGTCAAAGGCAAAGCCACGCAGACGGGACAAGCAGAGGTGTGGACTAGTCCTAAGTGTGACAAGAATGCACTGCAACAAACCTCAGGCTCCTCCTCTGCTTCTGCTCTGCGCCATCATGAACAGGAGTTCAGAAGCTGTTGCTTCTGGTTTAGTTCAATCACAGCTTTTCATTTCACCCAAATCCTAAACGGTGGGTAATATTAACTATGGTTGCTTGAAACAACACAGCTTTATAAACTGTGATTTGAGGTGGGCTTATAAAGACCATAAAAGTGCCTCTTATCTGAGTTGAGGGAAGCATAGGCTATTGTCTTCAGCTTTGTTCTGGGCCTTCAGGGACACCCAGAAGCAGGAAACTGCCCTGTTGCTTTCTGAGTGCCTCAAAAGACCCCACACACCTCTAGGTTTGCTCATCACTGGCTAGTACGTTTGTGGATTCTCATTTATCACTTCACACACTTAAACGGCATGTTCACTTAGGAAAGTGGATGGGATGAACCACATACTGGAAAATCCAAATGCTAGAGCTGATTATTCTGAACTGATCCATTTTAGATGGCTATGATGACCCAGTAGGCAATTGCACAGCAGATATTTTTTATATTAGCCATAACATGTTGAGTTTAAAAACAACAATTGGACTGTTCAAGAAAAGATGCACAAAGCAATTCATTTGCTCATGATTTGACTTAATGTTGTGAATTTAAATTCCAAGAATGAGTCTTTTCTAATCTGGAATTACTATTCATTCTCTCTTCCTAGCTATCTTAAACTGTTTTATTACTTTCCATTCTTGTTAAGGGAGGAGAGATGACCATCTGGCTGGCTTTAGGGCAAGAGACTGCAAGGTTCCTTATTGAGGTGATGCAAGTTTCAATTAAAGCCTCAGCTGGAAAGGAGAAAATCTTTGTGTGATCACTTTGGGTGGCATTTTTTAAGGGCAGCTTTGATAAATAACTGGATAAACTGCTTTTCAGAAGTCCTAAGCAACTGGTACATGGCAGGAGGCAGAAAGGTTGGGGAATGGCTTTATAACTTTGTACTTCCCATTAAAAAACCCAAACCAATTCCCCCTTTAGAAACACTGTTAGCCTCTATGTGAGAGATGGTGTGTTGGAGAAGCTGAGTGTGATGCTGAGCAAGTTCATTGCACCGAGGCACTAAAAAGTTTGCTTTCTGTGTTGTTCAAAATTTGAGAGAATCACTGCCAAGCAATTGTTTTCCTAAGGCTCCACTCAGATTATTTTCTGAGTCCTGATTATCGCAGTTCATTATCTTCATCAATCATCTCAATCTGATGTCTGTTTTTTTTTGAAGGCAAAAAACAGTTAGACACACAAACACATATTTAAAGCAAAACATAAACAATGTAAAATAGACACTCATGGAAGCAATCCATTAATCTAGCTGGAAAAGCCTGTCAGAACAAAAAATATACAGTGGTACCTCGAGTTACAGACACTTCAGGTTACAGAAACTTCAGGTTACAGACTCCGCTAACCCAGAAATAGTACCTAGGGTTAAGAACTTTACTTCAGGATGAGAACAGAAATCACGCAGCGGCAGCATGGCAGCAGCAGGAGGCCCCATTAGCTAAAGTGGTGCCTCAGGTTAAGAACAGTTTCAGATTAAGAACGGACCTCCAGAACAAATTAAGTTCTTAACCCGAGGTATTCCATTGTTTCCTTAAAGTGCAGATTGTCGGTGCCTGGTGTATCTCAAAAATTAAGGAAAAGAGAGTAATTTTATCACCAATATTCTTGTGCCCTTGTTATATTTCTGAAGCTGTAAAGCTTTAGTTATGCCGGAAATCATGTTAGGTGGCCATCCAGCCTCTGCTAAATAATGTAACACAATCAGAAATAGTGGGGTAGTAGATTTCCTGCTTTGGGAGGAGAGGGTTGAATTAGATCCCCTTTGAGGGTCCTTCCAGTTCTTTGATATTCCTTGTCATAAGGAATTCAAGGTTCTCTAGAAAGTGAGGGTACTAAGCATGGCATTTAAATTTGTTGGCTGTGGTGAAAGGATGCTGGTTCAAATTTACCATTTGGACTTCAGTTGTTCCCATTGCTCCTATGCCAAATTGTCAGAATTGTCTTCTCCTCTGGCAGACAAGGCGGAGAACATTGCAGGTGCGCTGTCTGTAAATCTGTACTGACTGATCTAGAAGCCCTACTAGGCACAGGTTGCCCATTATCCAACTCAAAAGTTCCTTTTTCGCATCCAAGTTGTACAAAGATTTTGAGTCCCTGAGCATAAAAATCAACTTTTTAAAACTGCAGAGAACAAGTTCACTTCCAGATTGTTGTTGTTTAGTGGGTGGAATTCAATCACAAACTGGCAAATTCAGATTACACAAAGTAGATTTGGTGTCCTTGTGCAACGGACCTGCTTCCAAACAAAAATGGATTTTTTTGCAGTAATAAAAGTGAGGAGAAAATGCACTGGGGAAACCAAGCCAGATGGGCAGGGTATAAATAAATAAATAATTACTACTACTACTACTACTACTACTACTACTACTACTACTACTGGGAAGTGTGAGATAACAGTTGCTTGATGCAACCTTGTATAACCTCCTTGCAAACCAATCTGAGTGTGCAAGCAGTGGATGTTGTATAACCTCTGCATAAACTTTGTGCAAACAAATCAGGATGAATGCTAGATAAATAGTTCACCTAGAAGTACAGGCTGTGTCCTGCCTTTCTCCAGCTGAACGTGACCTTTGACTTTTTTCACAAATGACCAACTTTGGTAAGGTTGATGAAGCGTCCCAAATAAAGGAGTGTCTCTAAATTTCCCTGGTTTTGGACTATAACTTCCAGCAGCTTAAACCAGCATGACCAGCGATCAGGGAAGATGGGAACTGCACTCCAAAACAACTGGAAGGCACCATACTGTTGATATCATTTGTAGCCGAGTAAGATTGTCTTCCATGAAAGAGGCCTTAATAGTGAGTCCGTAAGTGACTGTAGAGGTCAATTTTGGATCCACACGTCCTTCCGCAGTGGATGTTGTATAACCTCTGCATAAACTTTGTGCAAACAAATCAGGATGAATGCTAGATAAATAGTTCACCTAGAAGTACAGGCTGTGTCCTGCCTTTCTCCAGCTGAACGTAACCTTTGACTTTTTTCACAAATGACCAACTTTGGTAAGGTTGATGAAGCGTCCCAAATAAAGGAGTGTCTCTAAATTTCCCTGGTTTTGGACTATAACTTCCAGCAGCTTAAACCAGCATGACCAGCGATCAGGGAAGATGGGAACTGCACTCCAAAACAACTGGAAGGCACCATACTGTGGAAGGCTGCTCTAAATTGTACACTATCACTGCAACTGGTTTGGGCACTCTGGATGCATCTGAGTTTTTACAGGGCTTAAAATTTTTGAATATTCTGTAGTCAAGCACTTCAAGTGATCAGGAAAGATGAGAGAATTTGGGGGAGAATTACAGGAAAATGTCCTCGACTTTTTGACTTGAACGTCCCCTGACGGATTCCTTTGCTTGGGTTATGAGCAGGGAAATTGGAATAAGAGAATTCTCAGTTCCTGGGCCATCTGCTTCTAAAGCTACTGAAAAGAGCAGGAAATTGAAGGAGCACAGTGCACATTCAATTGATTCATCCTCTGTTCACCCTCCAACCCCCCCACCCAAAAAATTCTTGGGCACTTCTGTGTCTAAGTCTCTGTGGGAGTTGTGTGAACACCACTCCGCTGAAAAGAAACCTGAGAAGGGAGGAGGTTCTGAAAGCTTTCATCTGATCTCCGTTGCTAGAGAAACCCCCTTCTTTTGTCTGTCTATGCCAGAAGCAGCTGCCTTTTTCAGAGGCTGGATCTTCTCAGGAGGGTACAGGGCAAAGAGAACAAACCAGGAAAAAATATATTAAAACAAGCCTTATTTATGGCCTGGGTTAGGGAAGCATTTGAGACGCTCCTGTGTGTAGAGTGTTAGTTACAGGCCTGAACCTGTGAAAAGGCTTGGAGTAACCTCCTGAGAACAATGCAAGGCCAAACAGAGTTCTGTATGTTTAGGGCATTTGGTTGTTCTTTTTCTCTGTGTGTGGACAGCTGGCACTCTGGCCCCCTCTGCTTATTTATTCCTTTACACCATCTTTGTGTTTGTCAACAGGGAAAAGTTATTGGTTTAGGACAATCCGTCTTATATATAGGCCTGTTTTCCTGAAACCTTCTTCTTTGATATCATTTGTAGCCGAGTAAGATTGTCTTCCATGAAAGAGGCCTTAATAGTGAGTCCGTAAGTGACTGTAGAGGTTAATTCTGGATCCACACGTCCTTCCACAGTTGGGACATAGGTTTCCAGGTGGGAGTTGATCACAGTGTGAATTTGCCAAGCGTGCCTTCCTCTTAGCTTGTTTCTCCTTTTTTTGCCCTGAGTTCGTGCATCTTTGAAGTCCATGACACCTTTAGCAAAGGCTGTTCCAGTGTTAGAAACTGAGATATGAAAGCTAGGAGCTAATTGGCACCTTAAACCTAGGTTATGGGCGCAACAAAGGACTGTAGGCATGCTTTTTTATAACAAGAATACAAAGCTGGAAATGAATGAACTGCAGCTAAAATATTATGCTCTTTTTTCACATGGTCTTGTCCTTCCCCTGCCTACCCCCCTAATATTCTTAAGAAGCTCTTCAGAGAGTAGCTGGAAGTGGGGAGGCAGAAAAAGGTCCTCCTTTCCTTCCACTCTGCAGTTTTAATCTGAAATCTTAGGTGCAGTCCTGCACCCAGAGCTCAGGAAGTGCTTGCGCTGATGAAATTCCCTGTTGTTAAAATGCGCCTAGAGCAATGGGAGTTTCGAACATTGGGGTTGTTCTCCAATTGGAGTGCTCACAGGCCAGTGCTTCCCAGTTATTAGTGCTTATATTACAATTATTTTATTTGCTTTGAGAGTGTCTTTAAACCTCTTTTGTTGTCCACCAGTATTTTGGTGATCTAGTCAACATTGTCCTGTCCCCCCCCCCCCCAGTGTAGTTCTCTGTATTGAAAGCTCATTCTTGTTCTCTCCTTTTTGTATTTTGGAGCAATTGGACAATTTTCTTCGGACATCTGCTTTGGTTTTTGTTACCCCCCCCCCTTTAAATCCCTTATGAGAATACTGTAATGGAATGTGTGCACTTACTCAGAAAATTGTGGAAAATACCTGGATTCATTTAGTGGATAATACCTTTCTGAAGCAGCAAAGCAGACACAGAAAGGAGACTGTGTTCTAAATTCCTAGGCCTTCCAGGTCTGTGTCCGAACACTCCCCCCCCCCCACTCTTTGCTGCTGAATCAGAGCAAGCGTCGTTCCACAGAAAACCCAAATTGCCGTTATTGTCAATTCAAAGTGATCATGATTGTAAACCTGAATTTATCATTTTAAGTAAGCTCATTTGGTGATTTGAAATATTTTAAAACTTTTCAATCCCTATAAAAGGCTAGTTGCAGATTTTTCTTGGTTTCCTGGCTATTTTGTATTAGCCCCTTCTTTTATCTTCTGCTTCAATCCTGTTTTCCATTTTTTTTTTAAAAAAATGGTCCTGTTATTCTAGGCCAAATGGGTAGGCAAACTAAGGCCCGGGGGCCGGATCCGGCCCAATCGCCTTCTAAATCTGGCCTGCGGACGGTCCGGGAATCAATTACATGAGTGGAATGTGTGCTTTTATTTAAAATGCATCTCTGGGTTATTTGTGGGGCATAGGAATTCGTTCATCCCTCCCCCCAAGATATAGTCTGGCCCCCCACAAGATCTGAGGGACAGTGGACCGGCCCCCTGCTGAAAAAGTTTGCTGACCCCTGTATCTAGGGTTTGCCAGTTGTATCCATTATTTGTATGCCTGCTCACAGCTGAGTGCCTTTTGGATACCAATTAGCTAGCTGTTTGTGTGTCTGTTAGGTTTGACCTTTGTCTTCTCATAACTCAGATGGTGCTGATGTGGGTGAACTTCCGGCATGAACTTTAGAAAATGCCAAAGTGGCACATCATTAGCGTAGTGCCCTGTGTGGGGTGGTGGAGCTGAAGGGCTGTCTGTTGATTACGACAGCAAAATGTGTGATTGCTTGTTTGTGTGCTTGGCAAAGAAGGACTGTTGCCTAGAGATCCTCAGGCCAGTGTGGCAAAAATAGGGAAAAGACAGGGGACTGATTGTGTCAGCTCCACCCTTCACAGAACGATCTCTTTCTGTAAGAAGGAATCTGCAGCATTCTTGGCATGCAGCCGTGATTATTCTGATGTCCCTTTGCTGTTACTGTTCAATTGGGAAAGCTACAAATACAGGGCAGTTGCCAGAAGACAATGTGAATCTTCAGATTCTTCAGAAAGAAGATGTCATGGCCAATTCTGCTTTTCAAAACAAATGTTAAAGCCAATAAATAAATAAATGTGTGCGTTTTCTTTGTGCTTCAGCTTGTAATCGATATCTAGGCAATAAACCACTTTAAAAAAATTAGAGCCCATCCCAATCATCTTCGCCGCAAAATAGCAAATAAGGGATGCTGTGTGAGTGTGCTTAGTAGTTTCTTAGCATAGACCAGGGAGCTACATATGCTGTTTTCCCCTCCTCTTTATTGTGTTTTGCCAGTGTATTTACTATCCTTGTTTGCAGCCAATTAAGAGTAGAATTAGACAACTATGCTTGATATCTGATGAATAATAAATAGCATCTCTCTCTGTGCTTCAGATATGCTCTTTGGGATAAACCACTTCACGGAAAAGGGAAAAAAAAGGATAGTAATAAATAACCAGTAATGGATTCCTGGGAGAAGGCAATAAGCAACCCAAACCTTGAAATATTGCAGCAGTTCGAAATAACAAATACAGAACAGGGATTTGAATACAACGACTGCCTATTGTGCTTTCAGATCTATCTGGAATACAGTGTTGCCTCAGCTTCACCCATCATTTTTTATAGAATAGGTGTTGTCCTGTCCTGTGCTTTACCTCAGTGGGTTGAGGAAAAACAGGAGGTATGGGGGTGACCGGGGGGGGGGGGCGTAGATGGCTGCTCCTCATGGATATCCTAAAGTCTTTAATAAGGCTGCCTGGAAATTTTATGCTGGAATCTCAGGAGGTAATTTTTTTAAAAGTAAAAAGTGATATATGCACGAATGTGTACATGACTGCAACCTCTGTTCCCTATTCACTATAGCCTTTTTCAGGTGTTGCCTCTTGCACAATTACACTTGTGCGAGGGAGGAAAGTGGGGCAGGGGTGCCAACTTGAATAAAATATTGTGGGGGCCCAGGTAAGCCCTGCCCTGCATTATCAATCACATGACACAGCGCACACACCATTTTAATGGGAATTCCCATCAATTTTGTGGCCCGGCCCCCTCAAATATTTTATTGTGGGGGCTGAAGCCTCCACGGCCCCTAGGAGTTGGCTCTTATGAAGTGGGGTCTCACTTTCTGGCCCCTCACCTCTCTCACATCTCCATCCCCATTCCTGCAGCCTTTCATTTGTTGTAGGCTACAGTTCTGCAGTGGAGAGCTTTTTCTAGTTGTGTAGACACGCAGCATGATTTAGAATACGGATCTTCCAGGGTCCTAAGTTGTCTAGGGAGCCTACATGAGTAGATTAGTCTCCTTCCTGCACAATTTATCCTTACAATGAAAGTTGCAAGTCACCCTTGGGCATGTGGACTGGGTGATGAGAACGCAATAGAAGCGACAGGCCAGGGAAGTTCAACCTCCCTCTCCCTCCTTGCACAATTGTCATCACACGAGGGGAAACATCTGAATAGGGCTTAACTGACAAACCTTCATTTTTCTCATGTAAGCAAGCAAGTAGGAGTATGAAGATGTTCAGCCAAAATCATTTCTTTTGAAAACCATTTCTTTAGAAAAATCAACAACAAAGGTTGCTGAATGGACTTGGTGTGAACATACCCCATCTACTATGAAACAGTCCATTTTCTGGTTGCTACCCTCCATACCACCTTCAGCAGACGTACACAGAGAGTCATAGAATTATAGAACTGTAGATTTGAAAGATTTTGATGGTGATTACAGAGTCTGAGTAGATTCAAATGGAATTTTGTTTTCATCTGAAAAAAGGGATAGCTACTCCTCATATCCCTTAACCATTCAGAAAAAAAATAACATGGAAGTATTTTCAATATTCAACAGAAAGTTTTTGTTTTTGTTTGTTATATCCACACCCATAAATACAGATGGGGGATTGTTCCTCTAGCAGCCAGACGCCACTTTTCAAAATAGAGGCTAAGAGTTAAACATTGTTCTTTCCCAGTTCTGATTGTTTGTCTTCCAAGGATCAATCCTGTTTAAAGAGATTTGCAGACTCTGCTACATTATCTAAGAGGCTTAAAAAGTGAGTTGTGTTTGGGGAAGCTGTTGGTTTTTTGTGGCAGGAGATAAACGTCAAAAGGAAACAATTCTTTTTCTCTTGATGTACAAGGCGATATATCATGTAAGAGAGCCTGATTTACTAAACGGGGCATATTAATCTGACAGATATTACTGAATACAGCTATAACTTGATAAACATCAGCATGGGAAGCAGCCAATTTATCTCGATATATTTCATGTAAAGCTGCTGTTGGGTGCATGTAGTCTATAAACTTATCTCTGAAAGTTGTCGGTTCTAGATGCATCTGAGAGTGTGGCAGCAGCAGGCCGAACTACAAATGAAGTGAAAATTGCTTTGCATTCATTCTCTGCTCCTTGCAGCTAAAGTTCCAGGGCAGGGAAGGCAACTTCTTTGGGAAGAGGCCTGCATTTCCTGAGCACAATGGAGGTGGGTGGGTGTTATGTACTGAGTTGAATAGGATCCAAAATGCAGCAGTCTGATTGGTCCTAGAAAAGTGCAGCAGTATGATTGGTCTGCAGGAGCCACCCAATCCATTTCCAGATGGAAGTGAATCCACAACCTGATTGGCCTACAGGAGAATTCTGGAATTAGCCAATCATGTGCAGCCCATTGTGTAAATAATGCATATAAAGCAGATACTTTGGGGAAACTTTCATTCCTCCTCAGCACTATGAGCTGAATAAAGAGCAAGAAATCCACTCTCAACTCTGACTATATTTCAGCGGGGTACAGTGGTGCCCCGCAAGACGAATGCCTCGCAAGACGAAAAACCCGCTAGATGAAAGGGTTTTCCGTTTTTCGATGCGCTTCGCAAGACGAATTTCCCTATGGGCTTGCTTCGCAAGACGAAAACGTCTTGCGAGTCTTGCGATTTTTTTCGCTCCCCCCTTTTTCTAAGCCGCTAATAGCGCTAAGCCGCTAATAGGGTTGCTTCGCAAGATGAAAAAACCGCTAGACGAAGAGACTCACAGAACGGATTATTTTCGTCTTACGAGGCACCACTGTATTACTAATTGGTGGTGAGGGAGTCCAAAGCCTGAAGGTTCCTATCCCTCTGTAACACACATCTTTGCATACAGATGGTAGCCCCTCTCCCCCACTGAGCCTTTTCCCTCTCCCCTTGTCACTCGCTCCTTCACCCACTAGCCAGTTTGCCTCCCTCCAGGCCCCCAGCACCAACCTGCAAGCCTCCACTCGCAACCCAGCATGCTCCACTTCTGACACCCTGAGAAACAGAGAAAACTTTGTACCGCTCCTAATAAGAAACCAAGGAAGGCAGCCAGTGTGCACATGACATAATCTATGGCACTCTGCCATGCTGTGGTCAGATGGTGTGTGCACTTGGTTGGCTGCGACCCAACAGCAGAGTGCATGTGCTGAAGCAGCATAGCAACTATATAGTCCTAGCTGGTTCTCTCCTTCCTGCTGGCTATCCTGTTTCTGCCAGATCTTCTTTTGGTCCTGAGAAGGCTCTTGTGAATGTGGCAGTGGAGGTGGGCACATGCAAGGGAAACAGTGAGGGTCATATAGGGCCCACAACCAGGTATCCTTTTAGCCTGAGAACAAGTCCTCTGACCACTTCAGTGCATTTTTTTTTAAAAAATCAAAACTATGCTAGGTAAAGGTAAAGGTAAAGGTAAAGGACCCCTGACAGTTAAGTCCAGTCACAAACGACTCTGGGGTTGTGGTGCTCATCTTGCTTTATTGGCTGAGGGAGCCGACATTTGTCCGCAGACAGTTTTTCCGGGTCATGTGGCCAGCATGACTAAGCCGCTTCTGGCGAAACCAGAGCAGCGCACGGAAATGCCGTTTACCTTCTCACCGGAGCGGTACCTATTTATCTACTTGCACTTTGATGTGCTTTTGAACTGCTAGGTTGGCAGGAGCAGGGACTGAGCAATGGGAGCTCACCCCATTGCGGGGATTCGAACCGCTGACCTTCCGATTGGCAAGCCCGAGGCTCAGAGGTTTAGACCACAGCGCCAAAAAACAGACCTCAGGTATCTTGGATTCAAGGTTCTAAGCTTCTATGGAAGTTTGAATTGTTACCAGTATTTATTCCTTAGCAATTGGACGTGATGTTCTGCGTCTGGGAGATTTTGGACACTATCGCTGTTCAACCATTATCACACTATTGTATTGCAAAAGCACTTGCGTGTGTGTGTGTGTGTGTGTGTGTAGTGTTTCAGATTGGTGAATCTAACATCGCTTAATGTCAGTATTTGTTAGCAGTTACCACACAGTAGTAATTTGTCAAATATTTTAGATATCAGAAATATTGGAGGCCCCGCAAACACAGATGGCATGGGTGCATGCTTTTTATTTATTTATGTTATAACCTGTTGAATCACAAAGGATCAGAAGAGTGGGTTGTAGTAAATAATCACATAAAGGTATGCTTTTAAATCCTTAAATTCTGAATGTACTGCTTAATTCCAGTCAAATTCTGCTTGATTTCAGTGAAATGTAATTTTAGTAAGGGTGTTCATTGCTGGACCTCAAATTGTGCATGGAAAAAAAGAGAGAGTAAAAAATCTTAATAAATGAATACATGACTAGTTTTCTATATGCAACCATCCCCCACTTTTATTCCCGTTCTTTGAGACACTGAGAATTTTTTCTTAACCTAATCTCACCGCAGACACTTCAATTTCAGTCCAGTTTCTTTCCCCCTTACAAGGGTACATAAGAGAGGATTCCCCTTCCCCAATGTTTAAAGGTTTAAAGTCAATCTGTTTATGTATTTATGTACTTATGTGAAGTTAATCCGTTTATGTAGCCTGTTAATCTGTACTTATCTGGGCATGCTCAATATAGTGCTGTCAATGTGAGAGGTCTTTAGCAGGGCAGCAAAATAAATGAACGCTTACAGGCTCTGTTACCATTTGTTTATAATGCTGTTTCGCTTTCTGTTTTGTGTGTCCAGAAATTCGTACCCAGTTGGTGGAACAGTTCAAATGCCTAGAGCAGCAGTCTGAATCCCGGTTGCAGCTCCTGCAGGACCTCCAGGAGTTCTTCCGCAGAAAGGCTGAGATTGAACTGGAGTACTCTAGGAACTTAGAAAAACTTGCGGAAAGATTTTCTTCCAAGATTCGCAGCTCCAGGGAACACCATCAGTTCAAGTAAGCATATATGTTTCTATTTATGAAAGGAGGCACAAGAGACCCAGCCTTGTTGAATAAATACAGTCTTCATTGTGATCTCAAAGCGATGGGCCTTTTCAGATGACTGATGGGAGCAGAGGTGGTTGAGGAAATGAAATAAATGTTAACAGAGATTCTGTATGCTCCTCAGCTGGTTTCTTGGGTTTGCTGAGCTACTTATTTACAAACTTGTTAGTGTCTTCCCTACTTCTTTCAAAATAGTCTCTTTAAGGGTTGGCTGCTACTGTCAGTCTTTTGACAATGTGTTGGGCACGCCTGACATTCTGGTGGGTAAAGCTTTCATACATTGATATTGCATATTTATTTATAACCACAAAGTAATTCAGTTTGCATATTTAATGTTCCATATTTCAAGCTGGAGTAATGAACATGACTGATCCTTTTTAGTATGTGCCTTTGAGGTTCTGAACTCTAAATGAACTAAGGGTGTAGAAGAAAAGGAGGATATTAATACTGTCTAGTTTTGTAGCTCCTCAGTGGAATTCTTTACCTTCTTCTTGCCCCTGGCCATATTGGTTGTTTTTAGTTGGTTCCTTTTAATCTTTTTGACAATCATAGCTGCAAAGTACTTCCTGTGTTGTCATTGCCATTTGTCTGTTGGACATAATCCCTTGTGTCATTCATTTCCTGGTGATCTAAAATTTTTGAATGTGCAAGGTGAATGGTGATGGTCTCTCACTCCACTGTACTCCACCTCATTCTGAGCTGCAGCTTGTACTGCTGAATTACTAAAATCCTATATACTTCATATTGCTAAGTTCCCTGTACAGTGATACCTTGGTTCTCTAACACATCGGTACTCAAACAACTTGGAATCCAAACACTGCAAATCCAAACACTGCAGTTTGTGAACTTTTTTCAGAAGCCGAACATGCTCCGTTTTGAGTGTTACGCTTTTGATTTGAGTGCCACACTTCCGTTTTGAGTGTTAAGCTGAGATCTGTTTTTGCTATTTATTTTGTGTTTTTGTTTTTGCAGCCGTGTGGAACCCAGTTCAGCTACTCATTAATGGATTGTGTGACTGCAATACATTGTTTATTGCTTTCATTTTATGGATCAATGGTCTTGTTAGATAGCAAAATTCATGTTAAGTTGCTGTTTTTAAAAGTCTGGAATGGATTAATCCATTTTGTGCCTTGGTTTTGGAACGCTTTGATTTTGGAACGGAATTCTGGAACGGATTAAGTTTGAGATCCAAGGTACCACTGTAATCTCTTTACTCTGATTCTCCTAGTGTACAAATAGGTTTCCATATGTCATTGTTATTGGACTACAACTCCAGTCATCCCCAGACCGCTTAGCAAATGATCAGAGAGCTGTTGTTCAATAATATCTGGGGACCCAGGCTTGAAGAACAGCGGCCTTCTATTATCACGGTTTGGAATAACACAACAACTTTTTGGAGAAACTTGGCCCCTTGTCTTTTGACTTCCTTTTGACCAGAACCCTCATTCTTGAGAAATTTAGATCTGTAGCAGAGCCACCACCCCACTTGATAGGCCTCCCAACTCTGTTGCCTTCTCATTTTTTGTGGAATGGCCTAGAATCATAGAATCATAGAATCATAGAGTTGGAAGAGACCACAAGGGCCATCGAGTCCAACCCCCTGCCAAGCAGGAAACACCATCAGAGCACTCCTGACATATGGTTGTCAAGCCTCTCCTTAAAGACCTCCAAAGAAGGAGACTCCACCACACTCCTTGGCAGCAAATTCCACTGTCGAACAGCTCTTACTGTCAGGAAGTTCTTCCTAATGTTTAAGTGGCCTTCCTCAATAGGTGTCAGGGATGGCAGGGCTTGGATGTATGTGTGTTGGGCACAAGGGGACTGGAAACTGACTTGGAGAGAGGAGAGGGGGCCAGCAATTTATGGGGGCTGGTGCCCCCCAAGGAGAAGGGTCAGAGCTATCAGGGATAGAGAGTGGAACACCAGACTTGTTGGAAGAGGAGGAGAGGATGATCAGGCAAGTGGGCGGCTGATTGAATCCCCACCATCTCCTGCCCCACTGTCTTCTAGAACCAGAAGAGGATTCAAGAGTGAAGAACAGTGGTGGCTGCTGTGCAGGTATCGTTTCAGGCTGCATGTGCATCCTGTGGGGGGGAAAGTACTTAAGTTGATGGAGAGGGGCGTGGTTTTTTATTTCTGCAGCTGCTCCAGAGGACACTGGCTGGGAACAGCCACTTAGATGCTAGAGGTTGTGTGCAAGTGTATTCAGAGTCCCATAGAAGCTACTGTAAGTGATTGCTTTTGACAATAAAGAATTAACTCCCCGCTATATGCATTCGTTTCACTCGGGTGTGTCTAGGACAATAGGCAAGGCAGACACAAGCACTTGTATCTCTCAGACAATAACCGGGTACGATCTTTCTTTTTGCTGCATTAGGTAGCTGCATTAAAAATATGACTGGGTGCTTATTTACAAAACAGTAGGTCAAAGCTGATCAACTCATTCACTTCCCCTATTAAGTTTTTTTTTGTTATTATTTAATTTTAGGAGATAAATGGTATAGAGAAAGATACCAGACAATGTAACACCAAATAGACAAAAATAACAAGTTGCAGCCTCTTTATTTATTAAATGTATATGCTGCCTTTCCTCACAAAGGAGCCCAGGGTAGCAAACAACAAACATGTTGCTGTCTTCCAATCTAGTAATTACCAAAATGCAAATGATTGTGGTTATATCATTCCTTCCTAAGAAAAGATATGGCTGGGAAACCAATAAAACCTGATGGAAAGCACACCTAATCACTTGGGCATCCAGAAGCAGATGCTCAGGATATGAACCTGTGTGTTAAGGAGGAGTGTAACCTATCCAGTGCAAACAAAATTTTAAAAATTCCTTCTGGTAGCACATTAAAGGCCACCTAAGTTTGTTATTGGTATGAGCTTTCATGTGCATGCACACTTCTTCAGATACCTGAAGAATAATTTTTTTATTTTTTTATGACTACGGATTATTCCCCAACCAGTAATGCTTCCTCCTTTATCCAGCATACACTTTGGGCTTTCCTTCTTTATGTAAACCATCTTCAGCTAGTGGTCTAAATAGTGGAGGTGGCAGAGTGAAATGAAAAGAGGGACCAAAACCTAATGGGCTAGAAATCCTTACGAGACCCTTTAACTCAGTGGTTGTTGTTGCAGATGAAAAGCAAAGACAGCTCATTGTGGCTCCATTCATTTTGGCAGCCAGATGGAGCTAAGAGTAGCATCTGGCGAATGGATTGAACAGGCCCTGGAACATACTGTGAATGTTGAACTAATTATTACTAAGTCCCCAAGCAAAAGCAGCTGGAGGGTGCTGGCTCTTCTATGCTAATGGAAAAATGGGGGCTGTAAATGAAGGTGTGTGAGCAGGGCAGGCTGAAGACTCAGAACTATTGTTTAGACGTTGAACTTAATTTTGCATTAAGAAAAATAATTGCATGTTAGAGAGAGATGGCTTTTTATGTTTTATGCATTTTGCTTACTACTTTTCTCTGATAGCTACTTTACAAGGTTGTTTATAAGACAGATTTGTTCTGAGGTTTATCTAATGAAAGCATTGTTCTGGTCCCTTATACCCTTTTCATCGATTGCTTATGTAAAGAATGATTATCATTTAGTGTAGGAGAAAATGTTCCAAAAGAAGAGCAGCTTGAATACTATGGGACTAGACAAAGCTCAGTTGATTTGCCACATGAGAGGCCGATTTCATATTTTTAAGTCAATGAAAGAAAATCCTGCTTTCAGTCCTATAAATTTATTTGTAAAGGACCGCCGTGTCTGAAAATGCAAAATATAGTTTGAGTGGTCTGTGAGCTGTATCAAAGTGGTTTTAAGGCCGCTTCAGACAGAAAATCTTAAGTATTGTTGGAGTGAATGAGTAGTATAATGGATGATCAGAACAATTTGTTTTTATACAGTCCTTCATTCCATTTGCCAAACAAAGAAGCCTGGGTTCCACGAATGCTGTGAGAGGCCTTGCCTTTTCAAAGCATAGTGGCCTTTGTTAGGAAAATAGTCGCCTTTTAATGCTCTGCAGTGTTGCGGTTTAAATTGCAGAAGCTTTGGGGTGGAGTGTGTTGTGTGCCTCTGATTTCTCCTGTACGTGATTAAAGCCATGCAGAAGAGTAGAACAAGGAAGTGTGGTTGTCATAGCAAACAACTATATTTATTTTATTTCAAGCACTTTTATCCTGCCTTTCCATTCCAAAACATTTTCAAGGCAACTTCTCTTTTTCTTCAAAGAAATTGTTTGTTCATTAGCAACATTATCAGGTATAAAGACCAAATTCCAAATCTGTCCTGGAGAGAAATGTGAAAACACCACTATTCTTGCCCTTGTTTTCCAACCTAGTGACATGGCACACCTGGGTTTGCTTCTTTTAAAAGAGCTTCTTTTCGTAAGTCTAAACCTGTTGTGGTGCTTCATTTCCTAAACTTCCTTTAGAGGAAGCTATAGAAGGCTATATTGCCCTGCAAAGGTATTTACAAAGGTGATTAGTATTTCTTCAGATATTAACTTAGTTCATTGTACCTCATATAGTGTGTGCAGTCAGTGAGTGGGCTAGCAAAGGTGTGTTATTAATACTATGTGCCTGTCTTTCTTTGCTACTTGAAGAATGGCACTTTTAAAACCTTTGTTTTTGCACCATTCTTTTAGGATTGTAAGAATATGGGCAGATGCAGCAATATGTGTAAATTGAAAATCTGAAGATGACTAGGAAATCTCTTTACTGTCTCATAATGGAAAGCATTTGGAGCCCCTGTTCTAAGAGTAGTAGTAGTAATAATAATAATAATAATTTTTATTTATACCCCGCCCTCCCTGGCCAAAACCGGGCTCAGAGCGGCTAACATCAAATGTATAGCACATTAACATAGAATCAGGCAATCAATTAAAATGCATCCTAAAATCAGATCAGGATCAGAATAAAATCCAATCAGATGGCAACCCACAGATTACGGTTGGGGAGCTTAAATGCTCACCAGGCCCAACTACAACTACAGATTGCTGCAACCTTTTCTTGCCCTAATGGGGAGCATAGGAGCCTACTCCTAGGGGTCAAGGGGGCTTTGGTTTCCCAATAAATGATTTGAGAGGGCTGGTCCCCCCAAAGTTGATGGGCATTGCCATTCAAATGGTGTACGGGCACCATGTCATGTGATTGATTATGTAGCGTGCGGCTCACTTGCTTCCCATATTTTATTCAAGTTGACATCCCTGAATAGGAGAGATGTACCCACCACTGTTTAGACCTGCAAAAATCCTTTGTGTAGAAGGCCTTGCATGCCTTTCCTTTTCTTACTCATTTGCTTCTGTGAGTTGAGAGCACTATGCACTATGCATTAAGTCACCCAGCACACTTCCATAACAGACCAGGATGTTTACTAAAATCAAGGCCCAGCATATCTGACTGTTGGACCACGAAGGCTCATCTGACAGACTCATACAAAGTATATTAGTCCAGGGTTCCCCAAACTTGGGTTTACAGCTATTTTTGGACTACAGTTACCATCATCCCTGACCACTGGTACTACTAGCTAGGGATGATGGGAGTTGTAGTCCAAAAACAGCAGAAGACCCAAGTTTGGTTAACCTGATTGAGTCCAACCTGCCGACAAATCAACTACTATAGCATCTTTCATGGACGGCCATCCAACCTTTGTTTAATAAGTTCTTTAATGAAAATGTGCTCCACCTTCTGAGGCAGTTCATTCCATTGTTAAAACAGCTCATATTATTGGGAAGTTTTTCCTGATATTTAGTCTAAATCCCCTTCCTTACAATTTTAACTTGTTTGGTGGTTTGGATCCATTTCTGGAACAACAGGAAACAAATTTGCTCCTTCTATGTGAGAGACCTTCAAATATTTGAAGATGTCTTACTGTGTTCTAGAGGGTAATAATTGTTTCCACATCTGTTTTCTATCAACTTGTTTCAAACAGCCATAAGAAGCATGTATCAATGTTGTACTTGCCCTGATAGTTCAACATCTTGTGGGCTTAATTTTGTAGTTCAGCGAATATTATCTGCTTTTGAATGCTTCAGTCTTTTGGGGATGCTGGTGAGGCCACAGGTAGCTCTGTCACACTTTGTATCTGCTGTGATGGCTGGCTGCTGCTCATTGAGCTGAAAGGTGTTTTCATGTGTCTAGGAAAGCCTTAATAAGGTCATGAGACTCCCCCTCCTCACTTTTTGGAGGCCTCTAAGATAGTAGATTGGAAGTGAAGAAGCTGCTGAGGCTTATAAAGTGGTTCATCAATTTTAAACAGCAGTAATATATTATTGAACATTATGGTTTCAAAGGGAAAATGGAAAATGAGCTTAACAAAACTGAACCATTTATTTGCTTTATACATTAATAATCTTCAGCACCACCCGGCCTACTATTTTCCCCTGCCCTTTTTGGTATTGCTGGATTACCTTGCAAAACCTTTGGCGGGCAGCCTTGATCCACCTGTTTCTGTACACAGATAATAGCTGACTCCTCACATTTTGGACCTTCACTCTTGGGTATCTTCTATTGTTGCCCAGATTGTTGAGCATGCAGAACAGCTAGATTGTCAAATTCTTTTGTTGGCAAATGACCTATGCAAAGTTTAGTAGTGATGCCTTGAAGGAAGAGGCATTAAACAACAGGTGCACTTCTGGTTCATCGGTGCTCACTTTCTGTTGTCATTGGCTGTTCTGTTATAGACTGTGGAGAGCTTAAAAAGCAGCATTTCTGTTGGTGTCAGCATAGCTAAGAACTTCTGTTCAGGCCAAAATGTTTGATGAGCTGGCTAGGAATGGAAGCAATCCTCTGTTCGTGTCTGGAAATGGTGCTTTCTGTAAACGCTTTTGAGCTGAAATCATATCATAGTGTACTTCCTTGCTCTTCTTTTCCATGTGGGAGGGTTTCCTAAGCAGACTTCAGAGCCATGAAAATGTTTGCTTCCAGTCCTATAGTTAACTGAGGATTCTCCCTCCATGGTTATGTACGCCACTTGATTACTTTTAGTGAGTTTCATTGGTGCCTATTGCCTGGAAAGCACACCCTCTGCAAACTCTAAGGACAGCTAGAAGTTAAAGGAACTAATTAAATATCCACATGTGTTGCTGCAGAAAAGAAGGGGGAGGAGACTTATGCTGAAGCATAATTACAATTAGTAAATTTCCCCTGTTGCTTGTAGGTATATTTTAGTGACACAGATGTCATAGAAAGATGGGGTCACTGCTTGAATGTTCTTTATCTAGATCATGCATGGCTATTCTTTTTTTTTTTTTGACCTGAGAGCACCATTTATCCTTGGTCCAGTTTCCCTGGGCCATCTTCTACTCTTGCATGTGTCTCTCTGTGTTATCCCTTCTTCTCTATTGTCCTTCAGTTAGTTCTTCTAAAGGTCATGAAGACTGGTTATTCCATGGTTTTTCATTCCACTTTTTCAACTTACTAACATAGGAAAATATAATAAGCCAATTAGTGCTTGGTGGTCGCACATTGAGAGTTGTTTTGAAAATGAATAATAAGTGCTTTGAGATCCTCCTATGTATGGGGTTTCATTAGTATTTGCAATGTTTTGCATTTTGCAAACATTACTGAGAGCAGCCTGTGCACTGGAAAAATGCTCCTGAAAACATGGCACTTTTCCTCGGAACCATTAAAATTTCATTAATCATGATGGCTTTGTTTAAAGCCCCATGAAGCCATAAGGTTCAAATATTCAGTTGTGGAAATGGCTTCTATGAACGGATCTTTTTGCCAAGCTCATGCACAACACCGGGTGTGTATGTGTATCTGTGTAGAAGGAATCCAGATGATTATCAGTGTCCCCTCATTAGTTAGAAATCCTCTTGAGAATTGGAATGTTTTCCGGCTAATAAGATGGGAAGAGACAGATCAGAACAGTGTGGCGCTACACATTCCTAGCATTTGTCATCCCTTCACTTCTTGGTGTTCATTGTGTTGATAATGAACATCACTGAAACGTGTAAAAATGTTTCTGCTACATCAGGGATGCTGAGATGGATTTGCATTTTTTGTTGAGAAGCAAGCGGCTGAGCTGCGTTGCCAAGCTTTAGTTAACACTTTGCAAGACACACAGCGTATAGGAATGCAGGGCTGTAACTTCAGCCTCTGCTTCTTGACAGTGATGCTAGGAAGGGAAAAGAAGAAACTGCTGGCAGCATAGAATGAACAGTGTGGCCAATGTCAATCGTGCAAACTGCTACAGGGAGAAGAAAGTGGTGTATGTTTACTGCAGCCCAGTATTTTTCTGGCCAGTGGCTACAAGTGAAGTGTGTTGCAACATAAGTATAAACTAAAAAACAACTCCATTTCCTCTGTTTCCTCGGCCAATGGTATGTTATAATACCGCAGAATGGAACATGCATATTTCCTGATGTCCTTGGACTTGAGCAGGGCTGTGCAACTCGTGGCACATGGTTTGCAATTGTTCCAGTCCTAGTCACTTCATTGGTCCAACCAGGTGTTTGAAAACGTCTCCATTTTTGCTGTCCTGGGTGTAGGTAATAATAATAATAATAATAATAATAATAATAATAATAATAATTAATAATAATAATTTAGTATTTTATACCCCGCCCTTCTGGCTAAGTTTCCCCAGCCACTCTGGGCAGTTTCCAATCAAGTGTTAAAAACAATACAGCATTAAATATTAAAAACTTCCCTAAACAGGGCTGCCTTCAGATGTCTTTTAAAAAGAAGATAGCTGCTTATTTCCTTCACATCTGAAGGGAGGGCGTTCCACAGGGCGGGCGCCACTACCGAGAAGGCCCTCTTTCTGCTTCCCTGTAACCAGGTAGGCAGCAAAAAAAGTGGCTTATTGAGCTATTAGTGGACTTCCATGCATGTCTGGTTAGTTTTATTTGGCTTGTATTCATCTAGAATTTCAACTAGCTTTCTTGTATAAATGCATACAATAAAAGCTGGCTCATGGCCCAATCTTCCACTGGGTCTCCAATCTCTAATTTGTAGCCCTTGTGCACTATTGCAGTTTAAATGAATGAAAGCAAACTGCAATATTCTCTGACTCAAAACTATGACTGGCAGTACAGCCAACAATGTCTATAACAAAAGGAGGCCTCTAAATGGTTTGTCAGGATAGCTGGCCTGGGAGATGGAAAAACCCTAATAAGTCACCTAGTCCTTCTCCCCACTAATGCAGAATTGTTCCCTACTGCATAGTTTCTAAGTCTTGCTGCATTGCTTTGTCGGCACATAATATTCTTGACTTGATGAGATGTTCGTTGTGGGTCTTGATTGCTCTCTAGGGACTTGTTGAGATTGCTTAATGGCAAAGAATTGGTCTAATATCGTTCATTGTAATTTTCTTTCCTCAACAAGACAGTGGTTCAGGGTGATTTGGCATCCAGCCTCTTGTTTGTCTTCTAAAGCTGGGAAGAGGAAGCTGAACCGGGTGTGTATTGGATAGGCATTTGGACCAAGGAGCTCAAATTCCAAGGCTGCCTTTTTTGCAGGGGCAGAACATACAGTAGAGTTAAAATAATTTTGCAATATAAAATTGCAAAAAAAAGAGAAGAAAAGTGCAAGAGCAGTTGTTAATTTTGTCAGATCTGAAGCCTGACTTAGATGGCTATTTTTCAATGTCAGTCTACTTTACAGGGGGTATGTGATAATAAAAATAGAATCCTATGTGTGTTGTGTGCATAAACAATGGGGTTTTATTTGTGTGTGTTTTTAACAGAGCACTTTGCTGTTGGGGGTATAGTTCCCTTGGTTTGTTTTTAGGTTCACTTCAAGGGGCTGGTGTTTACCCTTTCAACTCGTTAATGCCCTTTCACCTCCACCTGCTTTGAATCTGGCTATCAATTCACTTCTTATCAAGTCCACCTCTGGGTGTCTCTACATTCGGTAGCTCCTGGAGAGAGGGCCCTCTCAGTGGTGGCACACAAATGGAGGAATCTCCCTCCTTTGCAATGTTTGCTTGGTACCTTCTTTGCTATCATAAAGGCACCAGATAAAGTCCATCCAACTATATTGGCCCTTTTATGACATTTGAGGGCCTTTTTTTGATTATTATTAATTTATCAGCTTTTCTTTTTTGGCTTGTTTGTCTTCATTGTATTTACTGTTTTTATCTGTGGTGTTATTGGAAATTTTATTAGCCTTTTTAAGGCAAAGTCTTTTGGCAGTATATAAATAAAAGGTGTGTATGGAGCTGATTGTTTTCCTGTGTGTGTCAAATCAGTTTATGGTTGTGATTTATAGTCAGAGACTTGTGGGAATAGGAATTGTCTGGTCAAAAAAGTGAAACTAACTTGGTTCTCTCTTGACCTTTAACTGTACCCAGCTGAACATGTACAGTATCTGTTTCTTTGATGAGTATTGCTTTGTTGGTGTGGATTGCATTTAAACTACATACTGGGGTATACCTATCAACTTGGCTTAAAAAAAATTCAATTTTATTTGGGAACTGAAGTTAAATATATACCCGTGTTCATGAAATTTTGTTTTTATTCTGAAAATGTTAATGCTGGAATGAAGTGTATTTTGAAAAAGAACATTTTCCAATTTGTTTGGAGTATGTTATTAGACTTCATAGTGGAAATGGTTTTCTTTTTACATTGCTTGCTATCATAAAGCAAACACTTTATTATTGTATACCATTTGCTAATGCACAGATTTTGAAAATGAGCTGCATTGAATAAAACAGGACATAGTTTCAGTGGTATATGATTGGGCTGTTAGTATAAAAAGGGCATAACTATTGCCCACTCCTAATTCCTGAATTTGTTCATTTTTATTTACAAAATGTTTAATTAGCTGTGAACTGTATCATCAGATTGGCTCTAGATTCTTATAGTGAACTGCTGTAAGCACATAACTTTTTGTAGAAAGTTAATTCGGGCTTTCTTTGCCTGCTCAACCTGTTTGATAGCAACTTTTAGTCAGTGGAACTCATTATTACTCATAGCAAGAAGACTGCCCTCATGTGTGAGCTAATGTTTTTTAAACCATCAATTTGTATGCTTATAGGAAGGATCAGCACCTTCTTTCTCCTGTGAACTGCTGGTATCTGGTACTGACCCAAACTCGGAGAGAAAGCAAAGACCATGCTACCCTGAATGACATCTTCATGAACAATGTCATTGTCAGACTCTCCCAGATCAGTGAGGATGTCATCCGGCTATTTAAAAAGGTAAACGAATGTTTGTGTCACTTAATTTGATCTGTATAGTACACTCAATAGCCTCCTGAGAGAGTAAACGCCACATAATGAAGCAGTGCTGAGAGAACTTTGGGGGCAAAATGCCAGAGCATATGAGTCTGAACAGGTTCTCTTATATAAAGACTTGTGGGCCTTCTCAGAAAACTGTATTCTGAGGTTTCCTTGTCATTAACTGTGGAGAAACTGACACTGTACAATTAAAGTTACATATATAAGGGCTCGCCCACACCTCCCATCTGTCCCACTGCCTTCTCCTGGGAAAACCTACGGTTAACTGCTGAATCGGACCAAATGGCGGCAGTTGGGTTCCCTGTGGATTGTCATTTGTTCTGATTCAGCAGTAGAGAGCATGTTTTCTAGGGGAAAGCTGGGGGGCCAACGCGAAACCACTTGGACCTGTGCCTAGGAAGCATAGGACAAGTGGAAAACCGCTCAGACTCCACACAAAGGGACAGGACCCCTGGACGGTTAAGTCCAGTCAAAGGCGACTCTGGGGTTGCGGTGCTCATCTCGCTTTCAGGCCGAAGGGGCTGGTGTTTGTCCACAGACAGCTTTCCCAGTCATGTGGCCAGCATGACTAAACCACTTCTGGCACAATGGAACACCGTGACAGAAATCAGAACGCACGGAAACACCATTTACCTTCCTGCCACAGCAGTACCTATTTATCTACTTGCACTGAAGTGCTTTTGAACTGCTAGGTTGGCAGGAGCTGGGACAGAGCAACAAGAGCTCACTCCATTGCGGGGATTCAAACTGCCAACCTTCTGATTGGCAAGCCCAAGAGGCTCCGTGGTTTCAACCACAGCGCCACCCGCGTTGTGCTTTATAGGCACGAGACAAGTGTGGACAAACCCTAAATGTTCTGTTATAAAACCATTTGGTTTGTCAGTATGAGGAGACTGACTATTTACCAGGACAGTGGTACCTCTGGATGCGAACGGGATGTGTTCCGGAGCCCCGTTCGCATCCTGAGTAGAATGCGACTGCGCCGGTCATGATTTGCCGCTTCTGCGCATGCGCGTGACGTCATTTTGAGTGTCTGCGCGAGCGGCGAAACCCAGAAGTAACACATTCTGTTACTTCCGGTTTGCCACGGAGCGTAACCTGAAAACGCTCAGCCTGAAGCATATTTAACCCGAGGTATGACTGTACTTCTAATTGAGGCCTGGCAGATACAATGTATAGAGGTTCATCAGGTGGCATTCTGCCAAGAAACTACTAGACTTGTGTTGTTACTAAAGAGGTGACTACGCACCCTGTGAGGTTTCCCATTATGTCAGTTGGCATTAAAGGCCACTTTTTATAGGGGTCATTGGAATAAAAAAGATCAAGCTGTGAGGAATTATTTGGTGGGCATTCCGAGAGCAGTGGAACGTTGAATTTTCAGACCCTTTTGACTGAGTCAGGGGTTCTGTCTGGAGTGTAGACTCAGCCACAGTTCAGCCTGCCCTGTACCTATAAAGCATGAATCCAATAGGTTTTGCGTTTGCCCCGCAAATTTCCTGGGAAAACAAGCTCTTTGCTGCTGAACTGGAACAAACAGCAATCTGTGGAAAAATCTAATTGCCGTTGGCTCCGATTCAGCAGCACATCGTGGCTTTCCCTGCAGGAAGCACCAGGGCGAATGGAAGTGTGGACATCTCCTGAGAGGGAGCTGGAGTCTGTGCTTGTTCAAGCCTTGACAGCTTTAACAGTTTATTTTCTCGGACAGTGGCTCTTAGGCAATTCCTTTAGAACTGTAGCTTTCCCCAGCATAACCAATGGGGATCTGTGTTTCCATTGTATGCTCAACTAAGTGCCCCTCTGCCATCACCCCAAGCTGATATGTTCCTGGCATGAACCAGAGGTAGCATTAGCTTGATGCCATCCGCAGCTTGCCACACACAGCACCTGCTTTTAATCGGAGCAAAGCAGAGTTATTGTGTTGAGTGTGCATCTGAGATTCTATTCACAACATGTCACTTAAGGCTGAAGTCTCAGTATAGCTAACAAGTCTCTGGGAAACAATGATGAGCTAAAACCATTTTTAAACAGCTCATTTTGTGCTGTAATTTTGTCACTGTTGTGTGTGCGCCTTACATTCTGGAGCTAGTCTTTTTCTAGGCTTTAATCCATTGTGTATCATTATTAGCCTTTCCTTTCTTATTTGTGTGCTTATTTGTTTGTTATTGTAATATTTGGGGAAGCCAAGGCATGTGTAAAGCCATAATATTACTGACCAGAATAAAGAACACCATCTGGGCTAGGCATTCATAATCAAGCATGATTTGCATACTTTTTAAAGTGATCAGCTCATAAATCAGATTAATAACATGTGTGACAATGTGATTTAAAAACACACACACTAAAGTCCTTTTCACATGCTAATTTGTCCTGGAACTAGCTAGTCTTTTAATATTTTTCAAGACATTTCCTTGCAATGTTGTCACATGAGTATTTCCCACTCCACTTTTTAAAAATCCTGCAGGACATACCCACTATATCCAGTCATTGCTAGCTCACATCAGCAAACAAAAGAAAACACAAATGCAGAATGGTTTTATCATGCGGACGTTGAGGAGTTAGATAATCTGGCGGCTCTACCAAATGGCTAAGTGAATGAGACCCATCTGCTGCGTCAATGCAAGATTCTTTCCTGGAACTTATTTTTCAGTGTTTTGTTTTGTTTTTGCAGTCCTTCCAACTTTCATACTGTGGAGGCCATGCTCAAGCTCGTTTTAAAAATAATTGTGCAGGCTAGATAGCACTAGAAGGGTTAAGAACAGCCCCTAATTATTCTACAGCTGTTGTAGATTGCTCTGATAGTAAATTGGAGCAACATTTTGTTTCAGAGATGTCACTTTTAATTTCCCCCTTTGAGCCATTATTAATTGGTTTTGACATCTTGTGGGGACATACATACAGGAATGGTAATGTGTGGCGAATTTTTCCATTGCAAATGGGTATTTTCATTATGCAAATATGAGGGATATATAAAAACACCCATAATTTATCCTTGCTTTATTAGCCTTTAGCAATCTGCTAGTAGTGTTTATCCTTTGAGCTTTTCCTCCTTTATCTCCCTTAAGACCACCCATTACCTGTTTTTGTCTCTGGAACTGTAAACTCCATTAAGTTCTATATGAGATTTTTGAAGTGGCAGAATTATTCAGAAATAAGGAGACAAACTGGGACGCGGGTGGCACTGTGGGTTAAACCAGAGAGCCTAAGGCCTGCTGATCAGAAGGTCGGCGGTTCGAATCCCCACGACGGGGTGAGCTCCCGTTGCTCGGTACCTGCTCCTGCCAACCTAGCAGTTCGAAAGCACGTCAAAGGAGATAAATAGGTACCGCTCTGGTGGGAAGGTAAACGGCGTGTCCGTGTGCTGCTCTGGTTCACCAGAAGTGGCTTAGTCATGCTGGCCACATGACCCGGAAGCTGTATGCCGGGTCCCTTGGCCAATAAAGTGAGATGAGTGCCACAACCCCAGAGTCGGCCACGACTGGACCTAATGGTCATTGGTCCCTTTACCTTTACCTTTAAGGAGACAAAATGACTATCGTTAACTACCCCCGCCCCCATTTTAAAGTGCTTCAGTGAATTAACTTGTTTGCATGGAGCTAGAGATTATCAATAAAAGCACATTACTCGTCTTTCAAAGTCATTCTTAACACTCTTCATCCTTGCCACATTTCATTTATTGGTTTAACATATTGATGCGCTAAGATAAACCATGTTCAGCTGTGTTGTGCTCCCTTCAGTGATTTCAAGAAAAAGTCCTCACCCATTCATTTTCCTAACCACAAAACAGCCCAGCCTTCTCTTGTGCCTGTAACTGCAGCTTGATCTGCAGAAATCAGCAGGTAAAGATTTTTAGGGCCTGGAGCCATTATCACCTTCTGATATGAAGAGATCAAGCTGCCTTACCCAAGTGTGGAATTGTAAATACATTTTTTAACCCTAGAAGCAGAACTGTCTCAGAGGATCCTGTTACGTTCTTATTCCTTTAAGGTTACATTTCCAAAACTCCAACTAAATGTTCAGAGTTCCCTGCTCCCCTTTTAGAAGTTTGCTATAAATGCGCTAACTTTTTGTAAATTTCATATGAATCCGACCTACATGATTAGACTCTGTTGTATGTTTGCTCTTTTTAAAACCATGCGTAATCATGGAATAGGATGATTGTGCGCAGTTATTTTGCTATATGTAGCTATGGTGCAGGTATGCTTGTCACAGCTTCCAAGAACATGTACACAGAGCACAGTAAAAATTTAATACAGCTCTAATAAGTTATAGACCCAAGTTTTTTCCCTCCCCACCACCCTAAATAGGAAGTGTTTTTTTTGTAGGAAATTCTCTAATGTTTGAAGTAGCACAGTGGTTCTTAACCTTCGTTGAGTCATGGATCCCCTTCAGAATCTGATGAAAGTTATGGACATCCTCCTCAGAAAAATGCACATTAACACATACATGGAAACTTCTTGCATACAGTTTATTTTATTGCATTAGAAATTAGTTTCCTTTTTGAGCTCAGTTCACAGACCCCACCTGAAGCCCATCTGTAGACCCCATAGGGGTCTATGGACCACAAGTTAAGAACTGTTGAAGTAGCCCTTGGAAATATCCTTACCAAGTATTGATTCTATGCCAGCTGATGTTATCACTTAAAGGTAAAGGGACCCCTGACCATTAGGTCCAGTCGTGACCGACTCTGGGGTTGCGACGCTCATCTCACTTTATTGGCCGAGGGAGCCGGCGTACAGCTTCTGGGTCATGTCGTTGCAGTGATTCGAACCGCCGACCTTCTGATCGGCAAGTCCTAGGCTCTGTGGTTTAACCCACAGCGCCACCCGCGTCCCTCATGATATCACTTAGAGAGATCTATATAAAAGAAGGGGCAGCTGATCCAAGGTCTCTTCCTTAAGTTTAAGCCTTTTCTTCATGCCGCAGTGTTTTCTGCTGTTAAAGAAGAGAATTTCTTAAACCAAGCTGAAGAAATGCACACCACCACCATAAACACCATAAAGGAACCTGTTTATTGTAGGCATCATTGTTGCACAACTGCCCTTCCATTTGCTATTCTGTGGGTAGGGTTTTGGCAAAGGCAGTTGCAAGGAATAGAAATTCCAGGTGCACCTTTATTCCAATTGTAGACGTAGATCCCAATGATTGATTTAGCAAAATAGCCTGCTACTTCCAACTATCCATGCCTAGGGGTGAGGGCAGTTGGATTTATTGGGCATGTTTGAGGTGAAGGTGTAAGGACCATGGTGCTGCTGGTATGTGTCTCTAACTACCAAGGTATCTGGGGGTATTTTGCTCTGATATTTGGTTAGTTTTAAATGCACTGTTATTGTAATGATAAGATGTGGTGAGAAGAGGTAGGTGGGGGAGAGGAAATCAGTGTAAAAGAAGGAAACAGGAAAAGAAAATGTTATCCTTTGTTTAGTACTAAAGGCCACTATCCAACCAAAGCACGAAGGAAAGTCGATGGAGTTTTATAGAGGAGCGAAGGAGAAAATTAGGGACAACAAAACTACTAAACAAATAAGGAGTAAAGAGCAACCATTACCTTCAGATACCTAGGAGCTGCCCTGCCTAATCACTGTTGGAGATTTTATGATTCATAATGTTGGTACATTTACTGCTTGCTTGTGATTAGATGGAGACTGAAGACTAAATGGCTAAAATGACCCCAAGGCTTTTACATCAGTAATCTTAGATCTCCACTGTCTGATCATTATCTTGTCCTCTGTTTGTTACATTGATGCATTACAAAATTGGGCCCATGATTGTAATGGGAGTGTTGGAGACAGATTCCACAAAACACTTTTCTTTGCCAGTTTTCTGGTTCTTCAGCAGATAATATAAAAGTATTTTTTTGATCATCACTGCGTTTCCCAAAATAGGGATGTTCTCTATTAGTACTATGGTGAAATTATATTGCAAAAGCGATGCTTAAAAAACCCAGCTCTACTTCAGCTTCTTTACAGACTAGTGGGGAAAATGTTGTTTATTTCATGGTAACCTCCTTACAACTAGTGGTAATGCAGTTACTCCCAGGAATTAAGTAATTTCTAAACAGACAGGTTTTTTTGTAAATCATTTTACAGTGGTACCTCGGGTTAAGTACTTAATTTGTTCCGGAGGTCTGTTCTTAACCTGAAACTGTTCTTAACCTGAAGCACCACTTTAGCTAATGGGGCCTCCTGCTGCCACTGCGCCGCCGGAGCACGATTTCTGTTCTCATCCTGAAGCAAAGTTCTTAACCCGAGGTAATATTTCTGGATTAGCAGAGTTTGTAACCTGAAGCGTCTGTAACATGAAGCATATGTAACCCAAGGTACCACTGTATTTGTGCTTATTGCTGACCTCTAAAGGGAGATAATGCACATATATAGGTACTACAATTGCTTGGCTGGTTGTGTGTGGTTATACATCTATTCCATGTACAATGGGTTTTTGAAATGGGTTTATTTCCCATTGTATCCATTCCTTGCTAGAAATATCTTTCCTTCCAGGGATGCCTTCATTGCTGTAATCTCATAGCCATTCTGAGATGTACTGTGGTTTGGAGGAAGGCCCATCGTTACATTGCTGCCTCTCTGGGTTTTATGGTGTCAGAAGACATTGCATCATCGTGTTGTGACATTTGCATAAATAATTAATCATCCACAATCATAGGAGATAGATTTCACTTTGCAAGGGTAAAGGGCTAAAATCTCAAGACGGTGGATTATGTGAGAGTGTCTAATTGTCCAGACAGGTCTCTGTGGTAGGCTGCATAGGAAATATCCTGTGGTGACATGATCTTAACGAGAAATCACTTTGATTGTTGGAAACTCATGTCCCCTAATATTAATGCAAGTGCTTTGGTTTCTGTAAAATAAAACAGTGCAAATGATTTCTGCTGAGCAAGTGAAAGGGAATCCCTGGGTATCTGTAGCATCTTGCCGCCTTCTTTCTTCTTCTTTGACGATCACTCTTACCCGAGTAAGATTGTCTTCCATGAACACAATCTTAGCATCTTGATTACTGCTAACAGTCACAGTTGGCTCATACAAAATCAGCTTTAAAAACACAACACCATTTGAGTTTCTGTTCTTATTGCTGGGCTTTAGATGGCATGTTATGGTGGTAATGAGGTTCTGTTTTTAAGCCAATGTAACAACTTTGCCTACTCCCTGCCCTCCAGGGAGGGGGGGGGCGTTTATTGGTTTGTTTTTATTCTTGTTTTTATTATGTATTTTGTTTTTTTACCTTGTATTGTTATGCTGTGAACCGCTCTGAGATCTATGGATGAAGGGTGGAATACAGATTTAATAAGTAGCAACAACAATTCTCCTATAAGAATGAAAGCTTGTAATCTGTATGTCTACTGGTGTGGCATATTGTTCTGATAGTAGTGGTTTAAAATTACAGCTGATGGTAATGCTTCAAGCTCACGCCAGTGTTTTTACACTAGTGTTTCTTCTAGCTAGGTGCAATATTATAATTTCCCCCATGATGCATGTTTTCTTCAAGTATATTATGTGATAGATTCTTGCCTTGCTTTAACATAACATTGAAAGAAGAAAAAGGGAGGGGCAGAACGAAAAATATTGATACGCTCCCCCGGCAAAAGGAAACAAAGCTTCAAAATGATGCTCAACATAGAAAGTTTTATTATTTTATTTTATTCTGCCACCTTTAGTTCTATTGATAACAAAGTTTATTAAATATTTAAAAATATTATTCAGTATATTTTGTAGACATACACAATTTGAAGTCATTAGTATTTTTAAAAATTCACAATTTTTTTTCCAAATGCCCCTGGCAAGGGTGATATGCCAAAACACATTGAGCATAGTAATAATAATTTAATAATAATAATGTTATTATTTATACGCAGCCACTCTGGGCGGTTTCCAGCAGAATATGTCAAACATTAAAAACTTCCCAATACAGGGCTGCCTTCAGATGTCTTCTAAAAATTATGTAGTTCTTTATCTCCTTGACATCTGATGGGAGGGCGTTCCAAAGTGAGGCCGCTACCGCTGAGAAGGTCCTCTGCCTGGTTCCCTGTATCTTCGCTTGTTGCAGTGAGGAAACTGTCAGAAGACCCTCGGAACTGGACCTCAGTGTCCTCCTGGCTGAATGATGGGGGTGGAGATGCTCCTTCAGGTATACTGGACCGAGGCCGTTTAGGGCTTTAAAGGTCAGCACCAACACGTTGAATTGTGCTTGGAAACGTACTGGGAGCCAGTACATGTTACAATTAAGCTTTTCTCAGCGGTGAAGCTGGATGTTGGAAGATACAAGACAGTCATCATAAAGTACTTCACATTAACAACATGTGTGAAGTACTGTGTTATGACTGTGTGTGATTCCCACAAGATGTAGTGAGGGCCGCCAACGTTAAAAGAGAATTAGTCAAATTTATGTAGGGTAAGGCTATGTTCTACCCTCACTGCCAGTTCCACTCAAATCCTGCTTTAAAGCTTCCCATAGACTTCTGCCTAACTAATGTGAGAGCAGGATGCTGTATTGCCTGAGCAATTTGCCTGACCTAGAAGGGTTCTCTTTATGCATAAGGCACAAGAAAGACCATCTCCTTTCAGGTGTTAACACTGGCAGAGAGAGTTCTTGGTAGTTTCACTGCCCTCAGAACTTCAGCAGGGTGGTTTTGGAGAGGTCACTCTGTGGCAGCTCCTAGGTTGTGGAATTCCCTCCCCAACAGAGGTGCATCGGGCCCCTTCCTTATACAATTTCTGACATACGCTGAAGATGCATCTCTTTACGCTGGCCTTTGACACCTGAAGTGTGTGTTTTCAGGACCCACCCTATTCCCGCGACTAGAATTTGTTTTAACTGATTCTAATATTGAGTTTTAAATGGTTGTAACTCCCACTGGGACCTGCTGGTTCAAGGTGGATGGTGATGATAATGATAGTCGGTAGAACCTGGTATTTTAACCTCAAGGCTGTGGGTTCAAGCCCCATCCTGGGCAAAAGATTCCTGCTTTGCAGGGCGTTGGACTAGATGACTCCTGTGGTCTCTTCCAACATTATGATTCTTTAACAATGATAATAATTTATAATGGTTTAGACTAGAGTTGCATAGTGGAGCATGGAAGAACATTCTGCTGCCTGAGCTTAGATTTATGATCTAACTTTGGAATCCGCCCCCACTCTTAGGATTGCGTTGCTGATGTGGACCAAACTGTCACATCTGTCTCAGGCTAGGCCACTTGTTATAACAACCTTTGCCTGAGAGACATGATCCATTCTCCAGATCCAAGCCCCAAGGCCTCTCATTAGTTTCACTGAGCTTTTATAATCTCATACCAGTGACTTTTCCATTGATGGGGTGGCTTAGGTTGATATTAAACTTGTCTTTCAAGACCTTTATAATACTTAGTAGTAATACTGCTTTGCTTGTTCCAGTGGCTGTTCAAAGTTATAATGACAAAGGGCACTTGTCCTCTAGTGGCTGTGGTTTCTTGCTGCATAAAACCCATAAGTCCTCTGGAGCAAAGTAGTAAATTTTCCTTGGAAAGGTTTATAGCTGAGTACACTGAAAGCTAAACACTGAGGCTGTGGGCCAGCAAAAATCACAAATCCTTGCAATGAAAACATTCCAGGCATATTGCTAGAACTGTCACCTTTCCTGCTAAACATTTTCTTTTAAAAACAAAATATCACTCGGAGGTAATGTGTGATTTAAGGCAGTTGGGACATAAAAGCTGAAATAAAAAAATCCTTTCTACTATTTCCACCCCTTTGCATCCAGTTGTTTTTACCTGATACCCATTTTTGCATATCAACAGACCAAAAGAAATAATGTTGTTGCTATTTTCGAGGGCTGAAAGAAAATTGCTTGTATGGGGAACTTCTTCAAGGGTGGTATATAAATCATTTAAATAAGCAAAAATGAATAATACATCCCTATGCAAAGGTATTGGGACGCAGGTGGCGCTGTGGGTTAAAGCCTCAGCGCCTAGGACTTGCCGATTGAAAGGTCGGCGGTTCGAATCCCTGCGGCGGGGTGCGCTCCCGCTGCTCGGTCCCAGCGCCTGCCAACCTAGCAGTTCGAAAGCACCTCCGGGTGCAAGTAGATAAATAGGGACCGCTTACCAGCGGGAAGGTAAACGGCGTTTCCGTGTGAGGCTCTGGCTCGCCAGAGCAGCGATGTCATGCTGGCCACGTGACCCGGAAGTGTCTCCAGACAGCGCTGGCCCCCGGCCTCTTAAGTGAGATGGGCGCACAACCCCAGAGTCTGTCAAGACTGGCCCGTACGGGCAGGGGTACCTTTACCTTTACCTTTACCTTTATGCAAAAGTATTAGCAAATAGTGGATGCACGCTAACAAGGGTTATGGCTAATAGGGTCTCTGAAGAATGTTGGGCAAATGATGCTTCAATGAGGCCAGGCAAAATGGAGAGATTTTGAGCCAGGGCTCTGGGGAAATATTCAAAATGGCAGAAGGATATGCTACCTTAGCAACAAGTGTCAGAGGTGAAGCACAGAATAGCTCAGTCTGATTTGATATTTGAAGGAGAACGGTGCCCTCTCTCCTTGTCCTAGCAATGTGTTTCCTTTCATGTATTGGACACATTAGCATGTTTTATGCAACTGATGTTTTGTGGAAATGGAAAGCACTTAGCAGTACCGGAGTCACCAAATGAATTATGTCCGTGGATGCTCTGCAAAGGCTTCTTTACACTTGTGCAACAGGGTTTCCTCCCCACCCCACCCCACCCCCAATTGGATTGGGTGGGTCAGGCAAACCCCTAAAACCTCACATAGTGGGAGGGAAGTGGGGATTCTTCTGTGGTGAGCGGAAATACTTGCACAGATGGAACGTTCGACATATGTTGAAAGTTCATCACTTCTGAAAAAGTTTTGTGATTTCTTCATATTTGAATCCTCTGTTGTAAGAAGGGGTAAACTTGAATTTGCTGTTAAAGAAATTCTCTGTGTGTGTGTGTGTGTGTGTGTGTGTGTGTGTCTGTGTGCACGCGCGCATCTGTTTGTCTTGTGCCAACTTTTTTTCTGCCTGTGTATGCTCCATATCCAACACCTTATTTTAGTAATGTAGTCTTTGCTAGTGGCAGGAGATGGCTTACCCAGATGCCTTCAATTATAGGACTTCCTGTCAGATGTGGGATCTTTTGGCTCAGACCAACCATGTGATAAAATTCTGGGATATGAAATTATACCAGCTGCTTGTTGTGTGCCACCGTTTTAGAAGAAATCTATTTTAAAAGTTTGTTCAAATTATAAAGAACATGTAGGGCCTTGCGACAAAATACTGCAGTGTGCGCTGTTTTTATGGTCAGAATTTCAGGCACATGATTCCTCCCTGTCTCGTCCCCCCACCGCAACAGTCAGTCAGCCAGCATTCTGTGCCCACTGAGCATATCAGTCTTCTTTCAACTGCTCCCCCCTTTCATTTGCACTCCCTGTTTGTTTTTAAGGATGTGTGTGGAGTGGACACACTTGCCCAAAATTCCAGCTACATTATTTTTGTTTCAGACCCTACAGATCGTGGACAAGGTGGAATGTTTTGGAAAGTGGCAGAAGGATATTTCTAAGTTTGTTTGGCAGGGCAAAAAGCCCCGAATAAAGTTTAAGATATTAACTGATGCGAAAGAAAGAGGGGGATTTGCCCTGCCAGACTTGAGGTTATATTATGAATCCGCAGCCTTCTGCTGGTTGAAAGATTGGATCTTACTGGAAAACACTGATGTCCTAGATCTGGAAGGGTTTGACAATGCTTTTGGGTGGCATGCATATTTGTGGTATGACAAGGTTAAAGTGCACAAACTGTTTAAAAACCACATTGTTAGGAGAGCAATTTTAATGGTCTGGACAAAATATAAAGACTTATTGGAGAGTAAGACTCCGAGGTGGCTCTCACCGGTGGAGGCCAAGGCACGTAAGAGACCTAACATGGAGGCCAATTGGCCTAAATATGGGGAAATTATTGAAAAGATTGGAGACAATTGGAGGTTGCAGAGCTTGGAAAAATTAAAAAACAAGGTGCGAGATTGGTTGCATTATGCACAAATTCAAGAGGTCTTTAAAGTAGACAAGAAGGTTGGATTCCAGGTGGAAAAATCGAAACTAGAGACAGAACTGTTAGAACCAAAAAGTAAACTACTTTCGAGAATGTATAACCTGCTGCTTAAATGGAATACTCAGGATGAGACAGTCAAATCCGCCATGATAAAGTGGGCGCAGGATTTGGGGCATAACATTATGTTTGAAGACTGGGAAAGGTTATGGAACACCGGAATGAAATTTACGGCATGTAGTGCCTTGAAGGAAAACATTATGAAAATGATATACCGGTGGTACATGACCCCAGTCAAGCTTGCTAAGATATATCACCTGTCTGATAATAAACGTTGGAAATGTAAAGAGGCGGAAGGGGCATTCTTTCACCTCTGGTGGACCTGCCCGAAAGTGAAGGCCTTTTGGGAAATGATTCATAATGAACTAAAAAAGGTACTTAGATTTACCTTACCTAAGAAACCAGAGGCCTTCCTCCTGGGCATGGTGGACCAGAGAGTGCTTAAGAAGGACAGAACTTTTTTTATGTACGCTACTACAGCAGCAAGGATCCTGATTGCAAAGCATTGGAAGACACAAGATTTACCCACACTGGAGGAATGGCACACGCAGTTGATGGACTACATGGAACTGGCCGAAATGACTGGCAGAATCCGAGACCTGGGAGAAGAGACGGTTGAGGAGGACTGGAAAAAATTTAAGGACTATCTGGAAAAACACTATAAGCTGTATGAATGTTAAAAAATGCACCTTTTAGGAAACTCTAGCTTCAGTAATGTTAAACTAAAGAAATGGAAATTAAGGCACAAGAAGTCTGAGATAGAATAAGGAAATAACTTTATTGTGTTTAAATGAAAATGTACATGATTTGGGTTATAACACATTTGAAATTGGGTAACATGATAAAACGAAGGATACAATAAGTAATGAAATAAGTTAACAAATTGCTGATGTTATGTTCACAGAGAATGCAGGGTTGGGAGGATGTAGGGAAGTCCAGTAGATTTGGAAAAAAAAACAAGAAAATTTGTAATTTTTTTTATTTTATTCCTATAACATGCTCTTTATTCTTTTTTCTGTATTTTACAAACTTAATAAAAAATATTATAAAAAAACAAAAAACAAAATTCCAGCTACATTACATTCTTTAACTTTTCTGCTGAAGTGTATGAGCCACCCCTTTCTATCCCTGGGGACTTAAAAAAAAAAAAAGCTTTATGGTGTGAACCAAAAATTGCCATTTCAGCAATTGCCATTCTTGTATTTTTGTTGTTGTTGTTGATTATCCCCACTTTAGCATATTTTAAATTCAGGTTTATTTTGGGGTTACATCAAGTTTGTAGGTGAGCCTACATAGAGTATACAGAAACCCTAAGAGGATTTGCATAGGATATATCCTCCATTAAGCAAATTAAGTGGCGCTTTAACTTAAGACAAGATTTGGCCCCAAGCTTTTTCAGTGCCATGTTTTGCTTCTGCAAATTGTGAGATAAATCAGTGGAAATGTATAGAATACATTTTTCTCATCACTGCATGCAATTGAGAAGGCTCCTCTTGCTGATTTAGAACACTGGTATCTCCTGTTTTAAACTTCTAAGCCAAAGAAGAGAGTGTATCTTGGGAGCAGTGCCAACTTTTCATATATTCAGCACTTGCAGCTGTACATAGGGTTTTTCATATATGAACATCTGAAGCTGGCTTCTTTCTAGCCTATAACCATCTCCTCTGTCCTGGAAGTGGCTCTTTAAGATCTCAGGCAGGGGACTCACACAATCCTGCTACTGTATCTGACATCCTTTGCTAGCTTCATTAGCAATTGAACCTTGGACTTTAGAACTCTTGGAACAGCTTTCTCCAACCTGATGACTTTCAGATGTTTTTGGCCTACAAGTCCCATCATCCTTGACCATTGGCCATGCTCACTGACACTCATGGTCCAACAATAGCTGGAGGGGACCAGTCTGTGGAGTTACCTTGCTACCTCATCTGCTGTTTGTGAGAACTACATTAATGGTTCATTTATTTACTGCCTGTTTCAGAATAAAGAACACATGTAATTTGGACTCAACATTTCTGAATGAGAGAAGCAGAGCCTAGATGGTGATTTGCATCCCTTTTGGGATTATACCAATTCAATTTCTGAAGAAAAAGGATTTGAACTACATTTATAAAGTGCTGAAGGCGTTTCTCTAACCCAAGGCAATTTTATTTCCCCAAAATCACATTCATGACTGAAATGCACATACCGCTTAAAAAAGCAACACCACTGCAGAGCAGAACAAGGACTTTGAAAACCATCTGGATAGCTGTTCAGGAAATTGGGAACACATTCAGAAAAGGGTTTTTTTTTTATTGAATTACCAGAAACTAACTCTGTTGCAAAAATTCTCCCGCTCTTTTGTAAAGTGAGGAAAGCACGAAAAATGTGGTTATAATAAATATGGAACTACATCTGCAGTGGATTAACAATATTCTTTTGTAGACAAATTAAAAAATAAATTTGGAAAACTATAACAACTTAAATGACCATTTCCCCCCTCTATTCCTTGTCAAAAGATCTATCTTCCATTTTTCTTCCCCAGCCATGTAGTGCTTTATTGTTCTGACTGCTAAGATGCCCATATCTGATTCTACTAATTGTAGTTATATTTAACATTTTTTTTTTCTGACAGTGTGCTAAGAACATAGAAGTGCCTCTCGTACAGACTTTTTACAGTGGGCAAGTTCACCTACAACACTATAGAATGCAGTTCAAACACTTTATAGGGTGAAATGTGACATTAACTTGGATGCAGTGTCAAATAAGCTCTGATAACATTTTAAAAGTCCACCCTGCGTGTTCATTTAGTTCTTTCCTTTGCAACAAACTTACCTTTTTACAACTTAACGTTTTTGTTTTGTGTTCCAGAGTAAGGAAATTGGACTTCAGATGCATGAAGAACTCCTGAAGGTGACCAATGAACTCTACACTGTGAGTAACATGACTCTTGCACTTCTAAAATGATTTTTCTTGTCAGACTTTAGTCCAAAATCCGACATTACTAGGGTCTTCTTTTACTTTCCTCCTCCTCCAATAAATCACCCCAGAATTTACTTCCTACTCCCCTGGAGCTAGAGAGAGATGAAAAGTGACTGTAAATACTGGTTATGGTAGGAGTGCTAGAATTCAGAGGTGGTGTAGTATATCTGTTGAGAAATATGCATGTTGCTGGTGGCAAACATCTCATTGTAGTGGCAGGTAGTATACCAGTGGAATGTTTATTACTCCATCACCACAAGATAAACAAAAGGCACTGCAGCTTAGGCATGCTTAACTGAAAATGGGACAGTAGTAAAGGCATCTGGTGAGGTGGGGCAAGATGAAGGAAGAAGATGGTTGTGAGGGTTTAGTGACAAGTATATTAAGTAGTTTTGTAATATAAGATATTGCAAGTTTCTGAGATGGTTTATGATGTGATTTGAAAGAGGCATGTATGACACAACTAAACTGGCAATCCCCTTGCCTCTGCAAATGCCTTTGCTTCAATTCTCTCTCTATATATTTAATACTAGAAATTACAGAAATGGCTTAAGGTGATGGTATTTTGGCATTGCATTTGGAACTCAATCAAGAGGTCATGTTTTTGGTTAGTTGTGAAACAGACCATACATTCCAGACTATGCACAGTCAAAGTACTTTCTCATAATTAAAGCTGGGGAAAAACTCCCCCCTTTCTGTTTAAATTCACATTGGTATGTGGGATATTTAGTTTAATATATAAACTTTGTTTTTCTCCTAACTGTGCCATGCTCAAATCTCATAATATATAATATTCAGAGATTTATCATGAGTGCCCAGAACTGGACATAGTACTCCAGATGTGGTCTGTCCAGGGCAGAATAGAATGGAACAGTTACCTTTCATGATCTGGACGCTGTGCTTTTGTTAATGCAGCTAAGATTGAATTAGGTGTTGTTGTTTTTTAAGAGCCTCATTCTATTTAGCTTTTGATCAACTAAATCAGCTAGATGCTCTTCACATGTCATGCTGCCAAACCAGGTATTCTATCTCCCTCTCTCACCTCAGTCCAGTGGCGTAGCGTGGGGGGTGCAGGGGGGCCCGGCTGCACCGGGCGCAACATCTGGGGGGTAGGGCTAGGGGGCGCAAATCCACGGGTTAGGGGGCGTAAATTCACGGGCTAGGGGGCGCAAATTACTTGCCTTGCCCCGGGTGCTGACAACCCACGCTACGCCACTGCCTCAGTCTCATATTTGTGCCTCTGATCGTTCGTACCTAAATGCGGGACTTTATCTTTATTTTCATTGGAGTTTGTCGTGGTGTTTTGGCCCAGCATTTCAACCCGTCAAGATGATTTTGAACCTTGATGCTGTCTTTTTATAGTGTTAGCTACCCCGCCCAGTGTTGTGTCATATGCAAGTTTGATAAGCATTACTTCTCCTCCATTCTAATCATTTACAAAGATGTTGAAAAGTACAGGACCCAAGACAGAGCCCTCTGCTCAAGACCTCACTCCAGGTTAACAGAGAACCATTTAATGAGTTCCAGCTTTTATTTTTCTCTACGGCAAAACATTTTTTATGCCAAGAAAGAAGTAAGCTAGGAATGTGGATACGGTTGCCAGGTCACTTGAAAAATAAGCTCTTTGGTGTATTCCTTTGGGGACCAGTGTGGCATAGCCTAAGTTCCTTGGTTGACAGGAAGGTTGAAAAAGAACAGTGGTAGTCTGAATGGTGTGCTCCAGATGTTGGAGCACAGATGTCATCTTCCTTCACAATTAGCCACGGTGACTGGGTGGATGGGAAGGCAGTAACATCTGGAGGGCAGCACTTTGGCTGTCTATGCCAGTGTCCATGGAGAGTTTGCTACTCTGTGTAAAAGACAAAAACAAAGCGAGTGAAGCATCATCATGGGTTGATACTGTCTCAAGATGTGAGTCTTTGAGGCCACACTTTACATAGGATGATGTCTTATGCAAAATCAGATCACTCATCCATCTAACTCAGTATTGCCTATATTGACTAGCAGAGGCTGTCCAGGTTTTCAGACGGGGATCGCTCCCTGGAAATACCAAGATCCAGGGATTGAACCTGGGACGTTTGCCAGGCAAAGCAGATGCTCTGCTGCTGGACAACAGCTCTTCTTAACTGCCTAGAGCAGGTATGGGGAACCTCCAGCTGGTGCTTTACTTATAACCCAACAGCCCAGACCATTGGCCATGCTTGCTGGGGCTGATGGGTGTTGCTGTTCAGCAGCATCTGGAAGGCCAAATGTTCCCCACCCTGGACTAGAATTAAGGCAGGAACAAATTTGGATATAAGGCAACTTCATATGGTATGCTTTTAATGTTCCCTTATTATACGTGATCATAATAATGTCTGTGCTCCTAAGCATGGTTGAGCGATATGGATACACGACACTGGGAATGTCTGATAGGCTGTGCCTCTCCACGTTGTGTAACTGTGTGAAAAAAAATGTTTCCCTGATATCATATGCAGAGACTGGTGGAAGAGGAGGACTGTGTGGAATGCATGTTAACAGGGCCATAAAACTAATTTATTTTTATGCAATATCCAGAATATTTAGAAATAGTTTTATTACTATGCATTGCCTAGAGTACTGTGCAATAAATAGATATTAGTTTTATTTATTGCAGAATACTTTGGGTAATGCAAATTAATGATGCAAAAAGTGACACACTTTATTGCTATGCAGCGTAAGAATAAGCAATGAGCTTTTTTATATCTACGCTTCCGTGTGTGTGTGTGACACAGATTATATATATATATATAAGCATACTTTGCTAATCAATGCAGTAACATGATCTAGTGACTAACTCTAAAGCAAAAAAAGAAATGTCATAGCAGACAGCAAATGCCAGCTAAGTCACATTCAGCCCAAGTCCTTTAGGACTCTGATTGGATTCTATCTGACATTTGAAGGGACAGTTACATAACAAGGTGTGCTCTAGGCAAATATGTGCCTCTGCAATCCTGAAAAACAGCCGCAGCAGCTTAGAAAGAAACTATATGGAAGACTATTTAAAAATACTTTTAAAAAATAGCCCCAGCAGATTATTAAGAAGCATCACCCCCCCCCCAAAAAAAAACCCCTGCAAGAAGAGCTGAATGGTAGCTAGGGATGGAAGCAGACAGACCTTCTGTTTTGGGAGGTTGTTTTTAGTCTTCATTGAGGCCCTGTGTCTTATGCCTGCCCACCATAATTTTGACAGATTAGAGACACAGATCAGAAGCTTAGAATTTGCCATTTTTCTCTTGTAGGTTTGGAAGGGAGAAGACAGTTCTTTAGGTATCTGGTCAGGACTTCTTTCTTTCACCACGACCACCTCCTCCTATTTATTAGCTGCTTTTTTAAAAAACAGAACTCAAAGTGACTTACAAAAATAAACATTAAAAATAACCTATAATACAGTACATTCTTTCTCCTTCTCCATATATATACAGAAACCTACCCCACTAAAAGATAAGCAGAAATTTAAGATCCAAAGGCACACCTGTCACCTAAAGACAGATAGTGATGGCGCCAGGTGTGCCTCCCTGAGGAGAGTATTCCATATATGAGGAACCATCACTTAGATGCTTTTAAAAGTTAAAACTAGCACTTTAAATTGAGCCTGGCGGGGAGCCAGTGAAGATGACATAACATTAGAGTTTTGTGATCCAACCTGCAAGTCCCAGTTAACACTTTCTTTCTTTTACCAACTGAAGTGTCTTGTCTTATAGGGCAACCCCATGTAGAGTGTGTTACAGTAATTCAATCTGGATATGACTAGGACCTGAATGACTTGGATTAGATCTTACTTTTTCAGGAAATTGCTTCCTCCCTTAAAGGGGGCACGTATTGCGGTGAGACCTGGAAAACTGACACCCTGTGTTGTGGGTGGGTACGATTGGTCAGCCACAACACCCGATTGGTAGGTCCCTCGAAGCTGGGTACAATCTGGCCAATGGGACGCAGTCCAAACGGTTCGAGGGACCTATTTATGCCTATGCACATGACCCAGAGCTTCCTCTTTTGGTGCGTGCATTCGGAACACCCGCCCACCTCTCCCTACTTTTAGGGCTATTTGCTTGACCTTGCTATGCTGTAGTGTGTCGTCTGTCGTTGGGACAGGGGCAAGGCAGAAATTTTCCCCACTTGGCTGTTGCCATTTGAGTTTCGCCTGCCGCGTAGCAAATTGTCACAACTTGTAAGGTTGTGGATAGGCTCTGGTTCAGGTGATAGGGATGGGGGAACACTCTCACCATCCCTATGTGAAGGGTATTCCGTTAAAGGAATCCAGGGACTCAGTGGTTTGGTCAATCCCTGAGAGGGGATTGTGCCCGTGCCTGAATCCAGGGGGACATTTGGGTGGCGGAGTTAGCCCATTCCTGGCTTTCTGCTTATCCAGGTGTTCACCTTTGGCTGACCTATGCAGGAACTCTGGGTCAGCGCTACCTGCATGGCAGGGAACTAGTCGAATCAGAGCCTATGCAACCAGTCACTTTCTGTAATCAATAAAGTCGTGGCCTAAATTCTGCCAAAAACCAAACCAAAATTTTGAGTCATATGTGAATTTATTTCGGGAGGAGGTTTCTGGGTCTGAACATGCGAAAAATCTTTCGCTGGCACTCCAACAGAGGAACTCAACATTGTACTAAGTTGAGCATTACATTAGTGCAAGCATTTCAGTTTTCGAAAGGGGACGACCCCCCTTTTCTCCCTGCATGCTGTTTCAGGGGCTTCTCTTGATCCCCTCAGAGGCAATTTCAGGGGACATGGAGAAGTGGGAAAATCTCTGTTGCACATGCAACAGGGCTTCCTCTGACAGGATTCTTGAGATGAATCCCACCCTGAGTTTTCTGTCACCCGCCAAACTGTGAGCCTGACATTTAACAGCAGAGCACAAGCCATAAGAATATGGCATGTTGAATCAGCGCAATGGCCCATCTAATCCAGGGTCCTGTTCTCACAGTGGCCAGTCAGATTCCTATGGAAAACCAGCAGAAATGACCTGAGTGCAACAATACTCACTGCTTATCCAGTTGGTATTCAAAGGTATACTACCTCTGACAGTGGAGATAGAACACAGACAGCATAACTAGTAGCCATTGATTGCCTTATCCTTCATAAATTTGTCTAACCTTTAAAAGCCATCCAAGTTGATAGCTGTCACTGCCAACTATGGAAGCAAATTCCATAGTTTAACTGTGTGTTGTGTGAAGAATTTATTTTTGTCAGTTCTGAATCTTCCAAGCCTATCCAAAGCTGACTGTATACCTGCTCCAAATCAGCAAAACACTCAGTTCCATCTTGTCTGGATTAAATTTTAGATTCTTTGATCTTATCCAATCCAATTTGATGTAGCCTTTCTTATAGGATTTTTTTGGGGGGGATGAACAAGATTCTATAAAGTACCTTGCAGAGAATCTGTATTATTGTCACCTAATGTGAAAGGGTTCTCTAAAAGTAAATGGATCCCCACCCCCACTACAGTTTTCAGCTTTCTAGCATGAAATCCCTTTTTTGTCCTCTGTTGCCTACATGTATGGTTATGGTCTGGAGTAGATGGGTTCCGAATTCCTCTTCTTCCATAGCCTTGAGCGATTGCACACCCTAGGCTGAAGCGAACCTGACTAAGATACATATCTGTAAACACATGTTCATCACATTCTGGCTTAAAATCTGTTTGATGCAATGTATGAAGTGATTGTATGGCCTTTGACAAGTCACAGTCTCTCAGCCTCATAATCCCTCCGGTCAAATGAGAATCCTGGTGGTGCACCATAGAGTTGTTATGAGGATGAAACACAATGTAAAATACGTTGCCTATTAGAAGAGAAGTGAATGATTAGCTGGGGGAGTCTTGAGCTACGTACACATTCTGTGCCTTTAAAGCACATTCATTTTTTCCAAAGAATTCTGGACACTGTAATTTACTGCTCACAGAGTTACAATTCCCAGCAACCCTTAACAAACTAAAGTGCCCCAGTTTTTTTGATGCAGGGAAAAGTGCTTTGGGTGTGCTTTAAAGGTACCAACCTTTGCAACCCATGAATTCATTGTTTTTGTTATAAGCTGACTCGCTGAACTTCCTCACCTTTCAGGTGATGAAAACATACCATATGTACCACGCTGAAAGCATCAGTGCCGAAAGCAAACTGAAGGAAGCCGAGAAGCAAGAAGAGAAACAGTTCAACAAAGCAGGGGACATCAGCGTGAACCTGTTGCGGCATGAAGATAGGCCCCAGCGCCGCAGCTCTGTCAAGAAGATTGAGAAGATGAAGGAAAAGGTGAGTGAAGGGTTGTCCATGTGGCTGGACAGAAGGATGCCAATGCCAACCATGCGGTCGCCAGTGTCACGTCAACTGATGAGCACACATCTACTGAGAGTGCTTCCCAAGTCCAGGGTTTATGGCTGGTGATCCTTGGCCGCTTCTGCTACTGAAGTATGAATTTGAACTGCTTGGAATGCCTCCTGTTTGCAATTATGATTGCATGCAGTTTCACTAACAAACTGCTTGGGATGGGCATGCAGAAAGCCTTTTCTCTTTACTGCCTGTTAGCTGTGGAGAAATGCCCCCAATACAGCAGGTAGCTAGAGCTCTTAGGCCAGGTTTCCTCAACCATGGCCCTCCAGATGTTTTGAGACTACAATTCCCATCATCCCTGACCACTGGTCCTGCTAGCTAGGGATCATGGGAGTTGTAGGCCAAAAACATCTGGAGGGCCGAGGTTCGGGAAGCCTGTCTTAGGCAGACAAGCAGGCGGTTTTCTGCAAGAAGCAGAGCCTGGGGGCACATTGTGGAGCACTTCCAAGGAGAGGGGTGTATTACATCAGCAGGGTTTAATGTGTTCAACCATTCAATTGCCCAATACTAGGAGAGTTGAAAAGGGCAGCTGGAGGGAGGGAAGGCCTCCAGAGTGATGGCTCAGAAAGCAAACAAAACAAAAATGACCCAGACATTCAGTACAAAAAGGGCAGAAAAGTCCTACAATAGCTGCTCAGGCAGTGTCTCCCGGATCCAACAGAGACAGTCGTGTTCTGGCTCCAAGAGGCTTGGTTGACTGCAGAGCGAAGGAACCTAGCAGGAAATCTAGTCTGCTACAGTAATGCTTATCTGAATAGATCGAGGGGGCATGCAGTACTAGGTGGTAGTCAGCTCATGCGTGTGTTTAGTGCTCTGTGGAATGTTACACTGTTTTTGCAGGATAGTTCCTATTGCTACAGTCATAAGTGGAATATTAAACAGTCAGGGATCACCACCCATTCACAGTAATGTGCTCATTAGACAAATGTGGGAAGTTCAACAAAAGTAACACTCTGAAAATAACCAGAATTATTTCTGACTGTACAGCTGAATTAACCTTAGTTCTAAGGCTACCGTTCCTGATGTCCTAACTATGGAAATTAGGAAATCAGAAATGTGCCACAGGCTTGTGTACTGTGCCCCTCATATGCAGAATGTCTCTCCCTTCACCTTTCAGAGGCAGCCATGGTTCGTTGTAAACAGAGTTTGCAACCATGCTTCAAACTCTGGTTGCAGACTCTGGAAATAGAGAAAAATGAAATTAAATATCCACATATCATCCACATGCAATGATGGGTGGGCTTGCTAAATAAATTAATCTACCATTTAGCCTCACTATTTCTCTAATGATAATGGGTTTTCAGTCCAGGCTGGGCTGCCCTTGGATCAACAAGCCCCTGGAAAATTTTATCCCTCCTCAGTTTTCCCATGTTTGGGCCCTGCAGTTGGAAGGGACAGTTTGCTATAATGAACAGAGCTAGAGCTATGTGTCTGCAGCAAAGTATTATTCATAATAGTAGCCTGCCCTTTAATCCAGTATTGCTTGTCTGGGCAGTGAACCTGAATCTGATGACTAAATTAAAAATGGGCCTGAGGAGAATCTATGTACAAACAGGAAGTGAAACTGAGAGTTTTTAAATGAGAAAATAGCTCTGAAAAGTGCTATGTGGGAGTGGCTGAGGCTGGTTGAATCTCAAGGCAATCAGGTTTGGAAGGGAAGGGAGAGCCAGAGGGTAGCACTCCAACTGTTGTGTTAAATTATACCTGCTAATTCATTCTGCTCCTAAATTGACTCTGGTGCCGATGAACAATAAATACCATAGAATGCACTTGACTGCTGATTTGAAGAAGTTCAGATTTGTAATAGATTTATGACAGATGCTTTCAGAGATGTTGGTTTGAAGGATTATGTGGTTTTTAATTGGACTGCCTTCCTTCACCCTTGCTTTCCTTCTACTGGCAAATGCACAGATATATTTGCTGCTGCTTCTCCTCTTGGAGGGACCTTCCCTATGGTTAGAAAATTGGGCAGGTTGTATGCACACTGAGTCTTGAGGATATATGCTGAACGTGACATCATCCTTTTTTACATTAAATTAGTGTATACTATAGAACCCTAGCCCTAAAGAGGCTATATAGGGATGGTGAAAGGCCATATTTCTATACAAATCATACACATAATTCTCTCACATCTGTTTTTTGCACCCTGCACCCGGGACAGGTGACTGGTGCCAGAAAATTTTGACTGGTTCTCAGCATACTCCTTATCTGACCTGTACAGGGGAATGAGGTGATTGAATGGGCCACACCACTTATACATAAAATTTTCTTTGTTAGTAAAACAGAAATACATAAACTAGCACAGCAGAGAGCAGACTGCTATAATAATCCTTTTGCGTGTGCTTTTTTTAAACGCGAGGAAAGCTTTTTTTAAAAATTATTAAATGGCATCCTCCACCAGCATTCTGAAGTGGTGCAGGGTCACCCTGGAATTCTGCCACCTCACTCGACAACACCTGTGAAACAGAAAACGATCCTCCTCTCCTTTGTGAGCAGCAACAGAGGCTTTAGCAACATTATCTCTTTACACCCTCAGCCACTTCTATTTTGCACACGAATGTTAGTAGTTGAGGGGCATAAAGAGAAAAGTTCACTATACTTGCTTTAGTGTTGTGGCCAGACCAGAAATCATGGTTTGTCTTACTCCAAATAAACCACAATGTTAAGGCAAGGCTTGTTTGTCTGAGTGAAACAAACCACGATCCCTAGCACTTGATACTTTATACCACGTAACATGCTGTTTGCAAACTGAGGCCAGTAGGATCACATGTTTCCTATTTGACTTACTTCTTCAAGAAGTTGTAAGCACTTATAATGGTTTCTGCAGAGTGGTTCTACCTTAACTTGATGTTCTTATTCAATAAGGGCTTCGAGTCTGTATGACACTGTCTGCCAGCTCCTGCATTCCGAGACCTTGTATATCTTAAATTTGCTGCTCCCTGCAGATTTACCATTTCTTAGCTTCCGTGAAGGAAATTAATGTACATGTATACTGCACAACCCTAGCCCTAAAGAGTCTTTAGAGCTCTTTATATGTTACATCAGGCTGTTCAGCAAAGTTCATTATTTACGACATTTATCTCTTATCTTTTTTCCATCATGGAACTCAAGGAAGTATAGAAATGGTTCCCAGGCAATCTTCCATCCAGGCACTGACTTGATCCAAACCTGCTTAGCTTCAACACATGTAGACTGCTCTTCAAGTGCAACTTCTTTCACTCATCACTGGGTGTGATTTGAAGATTTAATGGAGCAAATTCCATGCAACACTAATTCACTCTCCATGAGGTCATCCTACACAGAGGGATGCACTTGGAATGCCTGAATTAATCTTCAGCATGGATGCAGGGAAAGCAATATATATAGTGGAGCAGCAGTGAATATTAGATCTGTATCATACTTCTTCATTAAAAAGTCTGACATCATTGACTAGGCTACCATATGAATGTGAAATACTTTATCCTCCCCAGTAACTGATGTGATGGATGCAAAACCGTTCTCCAAGTGTGCAAGCTGTTCCTGGTGGATGTAGGGTGTTCACTGAAATAGAATGCACTTGCTGTGCTGGGTATATCTGGAAGAAATTGCTGCAGCTGGATAAACCTCTCTAATACCCTAGGTTTTTTTACATAAACACAGCAATGCTGTGCAGTGCTCCTTATCACAGATTTCATGGAGGAATAAGACCATCAGTGGTTCTAGTCATGATGGCTAGATACTACCTTCACCAGTGGAGGTGGCATGCCTCTGATCATCAGTTGCTGGAAAACATAAGTGGGAGAGTGCTACCATGCTTATGTCCTGCTTGTGAAAAACAGGATGTTGGACCAGAGGAGCCTTTAGTCATCAGAGCTGCTTTTATGTTATAAGAGCTTAAAATTTGGTATGCAAATACAAGAATTGGGATAGCCTATTCACCTTTTTAAAAATGTGTGTACCATTTTGATGTTTTTCAGAGGCAAGCAAAATACTCAGAAAATAAGCTGAAGTGCACTAAAGCTAGGAACGATTATCTGCTGAACCTGGCAGCAACAAATGCAGCAGTCAGTAAATACTACATCCATGACGTCTCAGACCTGATTGATGTGAGTTTGTGAGTTATTTCTCTCTCTTTCTTTTGTTAATGTGCAGATACTCAGCTCTCTTCCCAAGCTGGCGGCTGCACCAGACACCTTGTTTGTGTCTCTGAGCATGTCAGTGCTGTAGAATTGCCTTGCTTCTGTGGTGTTGGATTGTTGATTTAACATTGTTTGCTACCCATTACGCACAGAACCAAGATACAGTGCTGTAACGTTCGAATCAACATTTTTGAATAATTACTTGTGTCTAGCTCAGTATATTTATACATCCCATGTATAAATATACTTCTGCAGCAAATATACTTATGATCTTCTGCAGGACATGTGAGTGGATGTAGATACTCTCACTGTGTTTATCATACCATATCACCTGGCAGCTGGGTTTTTGAACCACTGGTGTGTTAAAACTGGGCTGAACTTGGACATGCAATGAGTGCAGAACGTAGGGATCTCAGCGGTAGATGCTATTTATTTCTCTGAATACAAGATGAATTGTGTTGGAATAATTCTATAGGGAGAAGACCAGTCAAGGGCTTGAATTGGAATTTGAAATTTGATCAGGTATGACTGGAGCCAGGTAGAACCAAAAACTGGTGATGTTATAGCCCAAAGAGGTACAAGAAGAGGTACTCGGGTGGGAGCTGAAAGAGAAAGTGGGAATCTTTTCTCTGGCCATTCATGATCAATTAGATTCTTTTATGTAGTGCCTTTTTTGTAGAAAAAAAGGTGTCGGTACTCATCAGGACATACCCTTCTTGGCAGCGGCCGAGCAAGCCAATCGGGCGCCCAGGGGTGGGGCCAGCCGCCTGTGGGGGGGTGGGATGACCTGGGGCAGGACGCTCTGTGGGGCCTCCGAGGAGTCTGCCTGCCTGCTCCCATTCAGCCGCCCTACAGCTGAGGGGAAGGCGGCAGGCGGACCGTTTGGGGCAGCGCGGAGCTTGCGGGCACCCAAGCCACCGCGTCACTCCCAGGAGAGATGTGTGACTCGGGCGCGCTGCATGCCCCATGGTGAGTACCGCCTGGCATTTTGTCAGCCCCCTCAGTGATGACACCCAGGGCGACCTGCCCCCACCGCACCCCCTTCCTCCGCCCCTGCTTCTCGGCCCACTGGCTGTGGCTACTGCTAGGCAGGTCATGCTGTGGGCTGGGCTTGGTGCGGGATGAGTGCCTGGAGCTGGACGCTGCTGCTATGAGATGTGCCTTTCCACCTCTGCACCATCTGCGAGGGCTTTGAGGATGGCTGTGTCCTCTTGGTGCTGCCCGGCCCCCGCCATGGACCCAGCTCGCCTGCTGCCCACCTTCCCCTGGCCTTGGAGCTGGCTCAGTGGCAGTGGCAGGTGCAATGGCAGCCAGGTAGCTTCCAGCCTCTGTGCCTCCACAGGATGAGAATGAGGAGGAACCACCGCCTCTGGGGCTGGCAGTGCTGAGGGGCCAACTGCTGTGGGCATGAGAGAAAAGGCACACTCTCCCCACACGCTCACTTTAGAAGCCAAGATATCGCAGTGTACCAGTTTTGAGATTTGAGGACCACCAGAAAAAACCCACTCCTTTATGGAAGGCTCGAGAGAGAGATGGCACCTGTTATGCCAAAAAACAGGCATTTCAACTTAGAGGCTCATATGTTGGTGGCTGACCCTTACAGAGGCATCTGCATAAGAATTCATACAATGTGTCAAATAAAATAAGATGAATCTAGTTTCTCTTATAGGCTTGGACACTAGGAATCTCTGGATTTCATGTACTTTACACTTATTCGTTCTACTTCAAAAGAGCCTTGTAAGCACATTGGATACTGGGAATGGCTCAAGATAAGGCTGACCATATGTATTCATGCACTTGTTCTGTCCAATGATACAAGAAATAAGGTTTCTACAGTTTTATGCTGGGAAATCTGTCTTGCAGTAAGGTATTTCTTCTCGTTAGTGGGATATAAATTGACTTCTGTTCGCTGTAATGGCCATGTAAATAACAGTGCTCTGTGTAGTTTTGGTTTAAATGTCATGTAAATGCATCTGGGAGGTAATGTAATTTAATTAATCCTCTAAATCATATTTATTGTTCCATGCTAGAATTAAAAGCGAAACCTGTTGTAGGATTTTGAAGTCTTATGAAGATTTTGAGATATTTTGGTAGACACGTTGGATGGAGCTTGTGAGAGTTGATTGAACAAAATGTTTTGAGCAATTTGTAACCCCACTCCTTCTGTAAAAGGCTTAGCTTATTTTATTCATTCATGTACTTATTTATTAAAATATATACAGGTGGTGACCATTTCATACAGGGATGCCATTCCTGGCCCTGTGTGCATCAACAGAGCATGCATAAGTGTGCCCCTCCCCATTATGTCCATGTTCTGCGTGTCAGCAATTACGCATCAATTGGACATGCTAAAATGGTCACCACCTGCACCTCTATTCATAAAAACTATGAGTCATGCAGTAAAAATTATATAAAAAATTAAAACCAGAGATCAGCTAACTATTATTGAAAGACGTATTCTTAATTGCCCGTATAAACCTGGAGGAATAGAAGAGTTTTCAGCAGGTGTTTAAAGGTTGAAACAGAAGCGCCTGCCGAATCTCGATTGGCAGGGTTTTCTATAGTACTAGGCCAATGATACTAAAGGCTTAGATTCTTGTTGCTGTCAAATGAGCCTTGCCAACTTGGGGAAAAGCCAATAATGCTTCTGCCGATGATCTCATTTATCCAACTGGGATGTAAGGTTTCAGGCGGTCCCTAAGGTATTCTGGACCTAAGTTGTTCAGGGCTTTGTAGTTCTGCTCCTTCAGAGGGTGTGCAACCCACCCGGAACAGGTAACTTACCTGTCTCCTAGACAGGGAACCACCCACCCAAAGAGCCTCCGAGAGCCTTTGAGATTGATTTGCACCTCAGGTTTCCTACATTTTGATGTACAACGTTTTTATTTTCATGGAGCTGAATCTCTGGTTTCCTGGAGAGCTGCCGAATGCCAGTTTAGCTCTGGCTGTTTTTATGTCATTCCCCTCCAATATATTTCCTTTCTGATACTTCCATTGGAGTCAGCAGATGGTTTTTATTCCTCACTCCAGGAAATCCCTTTAGGGGACTTAAACCAAAACATCTTTGATTCAGTACAACTAAATTTGCCTAATTATATATTCTTCTTGCCTGAGAAAACAAAGTGTTATTAAGGATGCATGAGCTGTATACGTGTGTCCTAATTTCAAGTTCCCCAAGAGAAGAGCTGTTTGTTTGAACAGACTTTCATACATGTATACTGTGCTTCAGAAGAGCCTTATAGGGCAGAGTTCAGAATATCCCAATATAAATGGAGTAGATTCATTCCCTCAGTTAGACATCTTCCAGGACTTGTAACATCAAGTTTTGAATTCCATAGTGTCCAATAAACAAGGAATAATATTGGATTTCCTGAGTCAAACAGGAATTATTTACATTTGGGCAGTCCTCATTTTAACCTCTGCTCACCATAGGTCCATAGGTCAGCAGAGGAGCACATGCTTTCTATGCAGAAAGTTTGTTTCAATCCTAGACATCTCTAGATTATGAGAAGCAAGACTAAGGCTGTGTACAAACTCCCATTTACTCTGCATCTGGTGTGTTCCCACTGCTGGGAACGCAAATGTGAAACTGCTGATCTTCTAACAAAAATATGTAACTTATCCCAATATCAGCCTCCATACCTGAGCACTGAAAAATGGCCAACAAAACACCATTAAAAATAAACACCTTAGGGATCCAGGGAGGATCCTGGAAATTACATACCAGTTAGCCTGCCCTCTTTTCTGGGAAAAGAGTACATGTTATCTCACTAACCTATTATCATTCTTTGAGAATGTCAACAGCATGCCACTATGCAGATTGTGTTTAATCAAACTGTACACTTTGGCTTAGAGTTGCACGCAAATGTGGCCATTCTATTTTAATTTCTATGCAGAAAGCACTTTATACTTCGACTTTCATTGTACATTCAGGCCCTTTGGAACAAATGTTAAAATGCAAAAATGCTACAGAAGATTAGGTTACCTTTGGATTATTAAAGAAACTTCACATTAACTTGTGTATGATGCTGGCTCATAGTTAATAACACTTCTTTTTTAGGATTAAAGATTAAAGAGCCTCTTAAATATCAATAACAGGGCTGCCAGTGTTGAATGGGAGCTCAGTTAAGTAAGCACCTTAAATGAGAAAGCTGAATGTGCATCTTAATGCAGTGTTTATTTACACCTACTTTCATGTTGTCCCAGTTACTCAGAGCTTGATTTTAAAGTAGGAAGTTTAATTTCGCAGTGTGTAATACCACTTGTAAACAATTGTTGAATACAAAGAATAGCTGCATTAACTATACTACATTTTAATAATAGTAATAATTTATTATTTATACCCCACCCATCTGGCTGGGTTTCCCCAGCCACTCTGGGCGGCTTCCAGCAGAATATTAAAATACAATGATTCATTAAATGTTAAAAGCTTCCCTAAACAGGGCTGCCTTCAGATGCCTTCTAAAAATCAGATAGTTGCTTATTTCTTTGACATCTGATGGGAGGGCGTTCCACAGGGAGGGCGCCACTACTGAGAAGGCCCTCTGCATGGTTCCCTGTAACTTCACTTCTCGAAGTGAGGAAACTGCCAGAAGGCCCTCGGCGCTGTTTTGGGCCAGTCAGATATTTTTGGTAAACAATTTTGGGGGACATCAAGAGTTTTTATTGCATGGGGAATAGAATGGTGTGTGTGTGTGTGTGTGTGGCATTGACCATCTGCACTGGGTAAATGGTAGCTGGAGTTCAACAACCTTTCTAAGGTCACAGGTTCCCCATCCCTGCTGAAAAAGTGCTTCATGATCAAAAGCACACTTTTAACACAATTGATTTGGATAGGTATAATAGTGACTCCAGAGAAGCCTATAGGGAGCCTGATTCTTCTCTGGCTGAGTATTGTGTCTGTTTCCAGGCCCAATTCAAAATGCTAGTTTTAATTTTTAAAGCCCTAAATGGCTTGGGACCAGACTTCCTGAAAGACCACCTTCCTCCCATATGTACCTACCTGAACCATAAGATCCGCTTTGGGGGCCGTACTCTAGGTATCTCTGCCAAATGAAGTGTGGTGGACAACTACCAGGGGAAGGGCCTTTCAAGTAGTGGCATCATGTTTACGGAATATCCTTCCCAGGGATGAATATTTAACAGTGTTGTGGTCTTTTTGACACTGGGTAATAGGTGTCACCAGGTAAAAGGGCCTTTTAATAGCTTACGTAATCTGGGTCTATAAGAGTAAAAAAAGAAGAAGCTGTTCTTAGTTTTAGGTGAGTTTTGCTGCATTTATGTTGGATTTTTATTTTTTAATGGTTTGATGTTTCACTTTTGTTTTATTGGGTAGCATACACATGTTACAGTAAATATTTATTGGAGCGGATTGATTGATGGGAGAATGGAATGGTGGCAAGAAATTTTAGAGAGAAAACCAAGTGACTGGATTAGATAGCTGAGAGAGATATTTTGTGAGAGCCTGTTTTCTCGATTTGAGTTTTTCCATGAAGCAGTTTTCCTTTGGTTTAGCAGTGAGTTATAAACACAAATGCCGGAACTGCTGTATTTTGAAAACTGCCATTTTAAAAAAGAAAATGATGGCAAGAAGAGATATTCACTTGCTAATGTGCCCTGCTAGCTTTTAGCTAGAAAATTTTGTATTTGTGCCAAGTCCATGCTTGAGTGCTCCTATATGAGGTGCTGGACTTGTGGTACTAGAATTCATAGTGAAGCAATAATCTGACAGCTCAATCATGCTTATAAACTACTACTAAGACTGTGATGGCTCTTAAGCACAATAATCTCTTGGATCAAGTTGACTGAATTAAAAAGCATGGAAGCTTAAAAATTGCTGGTTTGAAAAATAGTTGACAGCCCTTGTCCCTGGAAAAGGGAACTTTGAATAAAGAGAAAGTAACATAAAATTATCAGAAAGTAACATAAACTTATCACATAGTGAAGTTTTGTGTTGCACTTTTAGCTGTCCAGTGGTACCTCAGGTTAAAAACTTAATTTGTTCCAGAGGTCTGTTCTTAACCAGAAACTGTTCTTAATCTGAGACATCACTTTAGGTAATGGGGCCTCCGGCTGCTGCCGCGCGATTTCTGTTCTTATCCTGAAGCAAAGTTCTTAACCTGAGTTACTATTTCTGGGTTTGCAGAGTCTGTAACCTGAAGCATCTGAAACCTGAAGCTTCTGTAACCCAAGGTACCACTGTACAGTGGTACCTCTGGTTACGAACGCTTCTGATTACAAATGCTTCAGGTTACAAGCTCTGCTAACCTGGAAGTAGCTGCTCCTGGTTGCGAACTGTGCCCCAGGATGTGAACGAAAATCATGCTCTGGAGGCCCCATTAGCGAAGGTGCGTCTCAGGATAAGAATGGTTTCAGCTTAAGAACGGACCTCCAGAACGAATTAAGTTCGTAAACAGAGGTACCACTGTACTTACTGTTATCCCTGACTCTACCTCCCATTAACTGTTTTGCCTTCTGAACTGAAGGTGGGTGCCTTTGCTTTGGAATAATAATAATAATATTAATACTACTACTACTAATAATAATACCTTCATTGTCAATGTACAATCTGTGTGCAATGAAATTAATCAAGCCTACCCCCGCCCCAAACACTCAATATCATTGCACTCTGTGTGCTAGTCGCACAGGGAATTGTTCTCCATTCCCTAGCTTACGGGGTTGTTCAGATAAAGTCAACAGCCTGGCAATAAAAAAGGAATAAACCTCTTCCATCACGGGAAATTAGTTTCTCTCAAAAGATTCAGTTCAGTTTGAATGCACAGCTTTTACATTCCGCTCTTCTCTGCTGCTTCCAGCTTTGGAGGCTATTTTGCAATGCCACTGGTAATTTTAAGCACTTGAACCACTCACTTCCTCTGTAGCTTCTGTGGAGGTTACCCCCCCCCCCACCTTTGTACGTGAAACAAAGATGAGAAATACTTCCTGTCAGCAGGAAGTACTGGCCAAAGCTCCTCTGTCTCTTTGGTTATCAGACTCCTAGCTTCAAGTAGCAAAATGGCAAAGACTTAAATGTGGCAGAGGCTTGTGTAATTTTCAGCGTTCTTTTAAACCAGGGGTGACTAACCTTTGGCCCTTCAGATGTTGCTGGACTACATTTTGCTTAGTCGTGCTGGTAGGAGCTGATGGAAATTAGAGTCCAGCAACATCAGGAAGGCCACAGGTAAGCCATCCCTGTTTTAGACTGACTATTGCTAAAAAGCGTGCTCTGCCCTTGTTATGCACAGTGGGAGCAGGTGGCGTTGTGGTTGGAACCACTGAGCTTCTTGGGCTTGCCGATCAGAAGGTCGGCAGTTCAAATCCCCGTAACGGAATGAGCTCCCTTTGCTCTGTTCCAGCTCCTGCCAACCTAGCAGTTTGAAAGCACACCAGTGCAAGTAGATAAATAGGTACTGCTCCGGTGGGAAGGTAAACGGCGTTTCCGTGCGCTGCTCTGGTTCACCAGAAGCAGCTTAGTCATGCTGGCCACATGACCCAGAAACCCTAACCCTAACTCTTTCGGCCAAAAGTGAGATGCACCTCGTAGTCAAGTTTGACTGGACTTAACTATCCAGGGGTCCTTTCCCTTTCCCTTTGGCTTGTTATGTACACAAGAAGCAAGAAGTAATTTTGGGATGGGAGGCAAAGGTTGCAGTTACTCTTTAGGATATCTGGTCCCCCCCCCCCCCCCCCGCTTTTAAAGTTGGAGTTGATTCACATGACTATTTGGGAAGGGTCATCTTTCAGTTTCTCATGGTGGGAATTTGGTTACTGTAAGCGAATGGCAAGGAACTTCTGGCCTACAGGCCAAATTAAACCAGACTGACCAATTTGGTCCATAAGGCTGTTTTTGGTTGGCCAGACCCACCTGTCAGTCACCCAGTATCATATGATATCAGCCATGGGACTGGTAAAGCCTCTTGATTGCAGCCGGTCTTGCATTAAGTGCTGTTTAAACTTGGTTCTGAATGCAAGTCCCTGTTGCTTTCAGCAGGGTTCAGATCCACTTGGGAGAATAAGCGTATCAGCATAAATTGCCAGTTTGGTCCCATACAGTGTAGGGAAGAAAGAGTGTTGAGTTGAATTAAGCTCAAAATGACCCTCACAGTGTTCATCTGTAAATATTTAAAGGTTCAAGAGACCTAAAGGGATCAGAGCAGATGTGCAACTAAATGCCCCACATTCCCCCCCCCCCTTCTGGTAGCTCTTTAAAGCTAAATTTATAGGCAAATCCCACATTGACTTGAAAACTTGACATTTGGTTTGTGGCTTTGAAAATAGCTCAAGACGGAAGCTCATGTGGCTGAAAGAGCCTTTCTTGATGTGGGGAGTTTAGTCTACTCCTAGCCTGGCTGTAAGGCAAACACTTTTAATTAGATATTGCTATGCCTCAGATGAGGAAGTATGTGGTTAGGCTGTTCTATCACTATTTTAAACTGTGGTAGAAATTGACAGCCACACCCACCAGAAGCACAAATATGGGGTGGGAAAGTGCGGGTGCAAGATAAAGCAGATTTGTTGAACTTTTTTTCTTAAAAAAATTTAATTGATTTATTAAACTTCCAACATGTATGAACTTTGATCAGCAATCTTCTTAATCCAATCCTTGTTTCACAAGAGGAAAAAAAGTGAAGGGGGTAGCATGGGAGCCCCAACTTCTGAACACCAATCTGTGTTATATGTGAACCAACCCTATTTTCTTTGTGCTTCTTAGTTCTTGTCTCTTGCTTGCCTTTCTCATTTTGTAAACTTTCTTCTTCTTATTATTATTAAATTTATACAAAACAGAGAGAACAGTTATAACAACAGATGAAAATTAAAAGATGAAAAACAAAACTATTTTAGTCATGTAGAATGAGCACATGAATTAAAATGTTGCTTGCTTTGTACGAGAAATGTACTTCACCGGATCTTTATTGCATTCCCCCATAGCATGTATTTCAGGAGGGCGCAATGTGCTCTGCATTATGACGTGAAATCTGTGACATGAGTGGGACAGTAGCCTTTCTGAGTTTTTCTATAGTAAAACGACCTAATAATCAAAAGTATTGAGGTGATTAGCTTGTCTCGCTCAGAAGGAGACCATAACAATAAGAAAAGTGGCCCACATTCAGAAAATGCTAATAAACCTAAAAATATAACCAGTTTAGATGGCATGCCTTCACTCAAACCTCACTTGATAGTACAGCCAAGTTATGCACATTGCAGTTTGCCAAAGCTTGCACTTTATAAAGGATTTATTTTCCTCTCGACAAGGCACAAACAAAGGGTGAGTTATTCATTTCTCTCTCTGTGGATCTGTATAGTTATGCACAAGTGTGTGTGTGTGTGTGTGTGCGCGCGTGCTTTTATAGTCTGAAATGATCCCTGAGCCTGGTAGAAAACAAGTTTCAAAATGCTTGTTAGTTTTAACTGAAAAGCAGCCTAAGTGCCCCTGAGTAATAACGATTGAGTTATTCTTACTGGAACAGCCTATAGGTAATGTTCTTAATACCTGGAAAGAAAGCGGCAGCCTTAAATTTCCCTGGCCCCTTTAAGATATATTCCAACAGTAAATATATCCAGAGGGTGCATTGTATGGTCTACAGAAGAAGAAAAAAGAAGCTTGAATTACTCCTCATTCCCTCCTTCTGTGTAACATATGAAAAGTGTAAAGTGAGGAAAACCAGCAGCTAGAATAAAAGTACTGTGAGGAAGCCCCAGGGAACAGTAGAAAATCTAGGTTAAAAATATTTGCTGAAGATGTTATAAGTACCTGTTACTGTTTTTTAATATATAAAGTGTGCTTCCCAAGTCCAGTTAACTAACTGTAGCTAAACTTTTGAACAAAATTGGCACTTTATGGGCAATAATATCTATCATTAGGCATACTAAGAGACAATGCTTTAGGACATATATTGAGCAATGCAGAGGTCAGGAGATAACTCCCATCTTGGTTAAACACACTTAGAGAAAAAACTTACTTGCATCCTGTAATGCATAGCCATTCGTCCCACTGTTGATATGGCAGCAAATAGCAAAAGCCAGAGCCAGCATATTATACTGTGGGAGCAATGTCCACAGGAATAGTGCACCTAAATTTTAACTTCAAGGTTGTGACCTTGAAAAATGCTAAAATCCACTGAGTACTTAAAAAACACACCGAGATCAAGTTATTTGCTTTATGCAAGTGGTGGTATAAAGTTGAGGCCTGGGTGCAAAGAGGGTAGCCATGTATGCTTCCTCTCTGTTTAATTCACAATGCAACCTGGGCTTCTTTTATGTCACTCTCAGAGAAATGAAAACCCTTGAGGTCTTTGTTTTTACAGTGTTGTAACAGGTGAAGCAGCCGTTTCAAATGGAGTGGTTTGGATGTGAAACTTCTACACAATTCAGAAATGGGCAATCTAATTGTTAGTAATTCTTTTTCACACTTGCTGCAAGTGCTGCAAGTATATATGCCACAACATGAACCATCAGGTTAGTAACCTATATGGAAAGCCAGCCGTTTATAATTTGGCACTTTCTGGGGTCATCCAACCATTTTGTTCTTAGCTGTCTCTGTGTGTGTTTAGCTGCCTTTTATCCAAGGGAGCAAAGATAGTTCAATAGCTTCATGGTACATCAGAATCAGATGATGGACTGTAGACTCCACACTGAGGGGGTAGCACAACTTTTTATAGGGCCCACTTCACTAACCTGCAGGGGTCCACTGGAAAGTTAATTCTTGAAAAGCTGAGAGCAATATCAGCTCTTATAAATTCTTATTTATAATAATATTAGCTTTCAAATTTTTAATTTTTTCCCCTTTTCTTAAATGGGTATTTTTAAAAATACCTTTCCTACATCTTTTCTCCCCTCTTTGCGGCACTGAAGTGTGAAGTGCTAGGCATGGTGCTAATAGCCAGAGACCAAAGGAGCTGTAAAAAATAATGTTAGTCAGGCTACTGCCCTACTTGTCATTAGCAGCTGGGTTATTTGAACTACACTGCACATGCTGGTTTCAGCATGTTTCCAGCAAGGAAAATAAGGAGCAGCATTTCAGAATTCTTCTGTGCAGTGCAGGTGAAATGCAAGGGAGTGTGACATTTTCCCGAAAGTCTGGAGAGAAGATTTAGACTGGTTCAAGTTCATCCTAACCCCCAGTGTGAACTGAGAATGTACTATGGTTCAGTGGAAGCCATCAGAGTTTCTGATATTGACTACAGCGAGAACATTTAAACACAATCATTATCCTGGAGATAAGCTGCTGCCCTGCAATCTCAGCGTCCTGGTTTTAGTTATTCTTCTACAAGTGTTCCCAGGCTACCTGGGGGGATTTATTTAGGCCCCTGCGCATATTGCTTGTTTTCTAATTTCGTTCTGTTTCTGTATAGAGTGTTAGGAAGGAATGCTAAAAGCTTTGCCAGATTAAATCTCTTTACACCCCTCAATGGCTGCTTCACATTTTCAGTAAAGTGAGTTTGGGGCTTTGAAAGAGGTTGTTTCCTTCTCATAGTGGGGTGAACACTGGCAGCTGTATTAGGAAGCATGCCTTGGCCTCACTCACCCCACTGCCGCGAAATGGAACTACAGAAAGTCGGGGGGAAATTCCAATAGGAGTCCTTTTGCCCAGGTTAGCTAAAAGAAGCACAAGAGACACACCTCCCCCTGCCTTAATACAACTTATTTTGTCACCTCCTGGAGTCAGAAAGAATTATACTCATGCTGGTCACACATAGGAATTGATCGGGGGAGATATTTGGTTCAGTTTGCATTTAAGTGCAAACTTACTGAATTCTCCCTTCGGTGCAAACTTTGTCTTTTTATGAGGAGGTTTTAAAAGAGTCGTTGCACTGATCTCTCACCGAGTGTTGTTACAACTCTCCTGCTCTCCCTCCCTGGCTCCCTTTTTGTGAGGCACTCTGCTGTCATGCTGAGGCTGTCCATTTGCAGTTGAGGGCCTCCCATGTTTCACCTTCAACACTGAGCAGCTTTTCCTCCATCAGGGCCCTGGCACACAGACTATTTGCAGCTGAAGAAGGGGAAGGGCTGGCAACAGGATGTGACAGTAAAATGTGGCATACTGAGTTCACAGTATGTCAGATACAGAGACACAGATATAATCACCCAGTATTAATAGAAGCTGTGTGAATGCAAGAGACAGACTGGACCCTTTCTCTGTGCATTTTCCTAATTAAGCCACTGTCCCTAAATTGCTATGTGTGATGTGTGTGTTAATTGAGAATCAGGCATAGGAGCGCTGATAAGCATCCTCATCCAGTATCTTCATCTGACTCCGCCTTCCCCCTGTGGCTGCAATTAACACTGTATATGAAATGTAGGAGAGCCTGACCCTAGATCTCCCACGTCATGTCTGGAAAAGCTGGAGGAGGAGGAGGAGGAGAGGACTGGAAGGGACACCCTGGGAAACTCAGCTGTGGACAGCCTGAGGAAGTAGCATTCACCTTGATTTGTGCCTATCAACAGCAAGTCTAGAGTGATGACCACTGTTTCCAGGACCTCTTCTCTTTGTGAGACTTGTGTGGCCTGCTCCTGTTGGAAGAGGGGGAATCACTATAGCAGAGAAGATATATGCAATGCCTCACATTCTTTCCTTCTGATTGGTTCTCAACAATACCAATGACTAGGTATCATCTTGGCTGTGAGTCCTGGAAGACCTGCTCCTTGTCTTGCAGGCCTTTTCCCACCTGGCCTGGGGAGGTGGGACCCTAACTGACTCCCACTATAAAAATTGAGGCTGCTGAACAGGCTGTCAGGTTGGGGTATTGTTTAGGGGTTTGTGTCTTCATTTTAGCTTTTTTATGATTTATGTGGAAATGGTTGTTTGGTTATGTACTTTTTGATGTGTTTTATTTATGACTACTTTTGTTATGTTTGCGATTATGTACCGTAAATCATATTGTAAGTCACCTTGGGCATGGTTTTAACTACGGAAAGCTGACATACAAATAAAATGATGGTGGTGGTGGTGATGTCTAGTTTGGCTGTCACAGTGAGAGCTCATTTTCCATACTAGAGTGATAACCGATCTGGTCCGTAGCCGCTTCCTATGCTTTTAAACAATCATAGATCATTCTTATAGATTCTGCTAAGTTGCCTGACATGAAGAACCACACTAGCGTGCTAGTTCCCTGTACCCTTGTTTCCTGTACCTGAACTGGATTATGCTAAACTCACACTCAAGAAACCCACCATGAAATGATGGAGCCTGTTAAATGCTTATGACCAAGGCAGTAATGTGGATTTTCTAAGACTTCAGTCTTTCTGATACTTGGACTGAAGTAGTCCTGATGTTTCCTATGCCAATTTTGAACTCCAGAGTAACTCTTTTTACCCAGGGAACTGTGGGCACTTGTATATCACTGAGCTCTAGGAGACCCATTAGTTGTTTCGTGTTATTATAGGGAGGCTTGAACAGAGCTGGTCACCTGTTAGATTGGAGCAGGAAGGGACTCCACCACCCCAGGAATTGGGGGTTGCTGTCCAGAACCTTGGACAATATGCTGGCATCTGTTAGGAGTCTTAAGGACTGAGAAAGGTGGAAGGAGAGCTTGCTTACACAACCTGTTCATTTGCTTCTGAAGTGTGGCACTGTGAGAGCTTCTCCTGGAACTATTGTGCCACCTTCCTGAGTTGCTTTTGTTATTGCTGCTGCAGATTCACACACAGATCGTAGTTTGAGCCTTTTAGCCTCAGGTACTAGATTTCAGACATAGCAGTCAACAAATTTCCAGTCAGATTGCTGCTCAGGTTGGCTAAAGCAATGGTAATTTGAATATCTTTTGTAGAAACGTTTGGATATAATTTTTGACCAGTACTTTTAGAATATACTCTACGAGCATATATAAACCGTTTGGAGGATGCACTTAGTTCTGAACTCTGGTTGCATCTTATTTCCTGAGGTACTTGGAGAGTAAATTCCACTAGTATGCCAGACTCTGCAATAGCTATATAAGAAAATACAAAGTCCTATAAAATTCTTAAAGAACTTGGACCTTTCAAATGTTTCCTTCGCCTTCCTTGTTAATTGTTGCAACCCATAACTTTGCTCCAGTGCATTAAATTTGCATAGAAAGGCTGTGTTAGGACATGTTCCTGGGGCTCGGTCATATGCAATGGAACTCCTTTCCCCTGAAAGTTTGCCACTGTTCTGGCCTGAGCATATTTTGGGAGCAGTGGAACATAATTTTGCTCTTTGGGAGCAGACAGTGGCTGAATTAAAATTCTCAAATTTAGTAGAATTGCATGAGTTTATATCTAAAATTACTACCTCTGTGCTTTGGTTCATTTTCAAAAAGTAGCCCAATGTTTGGTAACCTGGAGTGGATCATTGGATCATAACATTGTAAAATTGGAAGGGGTCCCAAGGGTCATCTAGTCGAACCCCCTCCAAGGCAGTGGTGGTAATCTGGCTTCATGGAGGCTAATTCATAGTTAAGTCTAGATTTTTGCTTGTGTCATAAATTAGTTGTTGAAAGCTTGATTTCTGCTGTCTTTTGAAATCTTCTAGAAGTTCAGACCACATCCCTGAGAGTGGGAATTGTATGTGTCTGTGTGCGCGTGCGCACATGCATGAGCTGCTTCTTTTTGCACACAGTTAGAGAAATCCGTCTCTTTGGTATGATTTAAATTTGAATTGAGGGGTGTCTCTTCACATCAGTAAAGATGAGATGTCGTCTTTGGCTAGAGTTGCTTATGGCAGTAACTGAGCTTTGAGATTCACTTTGAGTTAGGAATGCAGAAAATATCCTGCTGTAAAATCCTTTTGTGAACATGCATTGAAAATAACAAGAGATCAGAGGACAGTCAAGAGCTCAGGAAATGCCCTCTTGGCAGCTTTCTGCCATATATTTGGAAAACAAAGTGTTGCTTTTCTCTTGTTTCCACCAACCATCTCATTTTTATTATTCAATGTAAGGTCATGGAATTATATTGCTCTGTCTTTCATGATTCAAGCATTAATGCTAAAACTGGTCAATATTGTACTGAGTAGAAGGATTATTGCAACAAGATGACTTGTCTACTGCCTTCAGCTGAATGGTAAATGGTAGGCAAGCTTGGAGCAAATTCACACATCCCCATACTCAGGGAATGTATGGCATCAAACGCACCTCAGTACAGGGAACAGATTCTCTTCTGGCGGGCAATGCAGGCAGCTATAACAGCTAGAAATTTCTTCCAGCTCTTGCCTTCTCCGATGGAGTTAAAAAAGCAATTATCTCCAGCTGCAACTTTGCTACCATTTCTTCCTGGATATTTTTCCTGCTCTTCTGGCCACCACTGCTGCTCTTATAGGCAAACTGATCTTCCTCTTCATTGCGTGGACAGGCGGAGTCCCCAGATCCTGCGCAGTCCCCCCGTCATGTGGAATAGCGACTCAAGACAACGTGCTATGGGATTAAATTGGCCACAACTTTATTAAATTTCAAATGTGGGTAGACCTTGGCTCAGGCATTGGGCGTTCTCCTTCCCCAGCCCCCAGCCGGGGACCTAGGGAGCATCAGGGTTATCCAGTGTGTGTGGGGGGGGGATGGGCCGGCTCTGGAGAACATATGTTCAAGCAGAGATAGCCGCCCCCGTAATGCCGCCGCCGCAGGGGAGAGCAATGACGACCTTCCGGCGTACGGTCAAAGCCTCCCTTCAGAAACCCCTTTAACTGGGAACCCTGGTATCGCCGCCACAAAGAGGAAGATGGACAAAAGGATTCCGCCCAAGGCCTGATACCGCCCAAGTTGTGACGTTTTGCTACGGGAAAGGCGAAACCTGCCATTGCAGGGAAATTCCTTTCCGGCCCTTTAACAGCGACCTTAACGTAGCAGCGCCCGCATACCTGTGAAGAAAAGTTAACCTGCAAAACCTGTGAGGAAAATTAACCTGCAACATAAGACATTGACTGAGGGTGGGTAGGGTGGGAGAAGCTCTGGAGCCAAGTGAGAATTCCCAGGTAAGATCCTCCCTCCTTTGTGTGGGCAGGTAATCCCTCCCCTACCTGGCCTGGTCTCCTTGGCAACTCTTCCCCCAGGTGGGATTGGACAACTGACTGAGGTAGGCTGAGACCTCCAGGTATCCCACCTGAGGGAAGGCAAAGCCTAGCCTATGCTGTAGGAGCCGCTCCAGATCTAGGGGCTGCACGCGTCCACGCAAAGGGCACCCCCCATTTTAAGCGGGGAGCGATCATTCTGAGTCCTAGTCCCACATTGTCCTATGGAAGGTAGAGTGCCCACTTTCAATTTAGGGCACAGAGCTCTCCCAACATTAACTAGATTCGGTGTTCTGTGACTGGTGGTGTTGCTTTGCAATGCCAGGTCAGTGCGCTGTAAGTCCTTGCTTATCCACGATTTCATCTTGGATAAGAGAGCAGACTTGGTGTGCATTACTGAGTCTTGGGTAGGTGAGCTGAGTGCAGTGAGTCAGACCCAGTTCTACTGGCCTGGGTATAACGTACAGCACTATTTAATGGATAGGTTGGTAAATAGTTTAAAAGTTGCACGCCCTCTCCATTTCACCAGTGAGTGTCCATCAGTCATTCTACCCACACAACACTCCCGTAAATACAAAGCAAACAGAAAGGAGGTGGCACCCTTGCCTTTGTCAGAAAATGGTAGTTTGGGGACATGCTCCGTCCAAACCTGGAGGTAACATTTAGCCATAATGGCCTGTAGCCATTGATAGACTTGCCACTCTATGATGAATAATGAAATACCTCTAGATTTCCATATCCATCTTATGGAAGGATTGGCTTTACCTGCTTGAGTGTAAGCCAACACACTGCCTGTGTTTATACATTTGGGATGGGAGGGAGAAATGCCATTAAAATTCAGATATCCCTCCAAAGTGAATAATGCAGGAATATTTTATTAAGCATGAGAAGCTGCTCAGTCACAAGAGATGTGGCAACAGGGGCATCTTCTCTACTATAGTAAGCTTTTATGATAATAGGGATTTGTTTTGACTCCTGGATTATTTTTGAAGTCCATTAAGGATACAGTTCTATGCAAACTTTCATGGGAATTCCACAAAATTCTGCATAATGTATATATGATCAACTGATGTCATTTCTTTGATTTAAAATGTGGCTAATCAAATATATCAATGCATGTGAGAAGGGAAATCCTAGATCAAGCAATGAGTGATAAAGGGTAAAGTTTTGGGAGTTTGCTTCTACACGAAACCTCTGTTGTGATATTCGTAGGATTGATTCATACCAGAAAGTGGACACTCACTTTTATTATTTACCCATATACCGGTAAGTGTTTCTATTGTGTCCTTGATTCCATACTTTTACCATTTCCCACAGTTTACCTTCCCTTTTGCCATGTCTTGTAAGCCTGAAGGCAGGGCCTGTGTCTTTCTCTTTGTTTTCTGTACAACACCTCATTTTATATAGGTGCTCTATAAATAATATAAAGAAGAAGAAATAGATATTGTATTTGGGTTTTCTTCAGGTAAAAGGCCATTATGCCAAAATATAGGAGAAATTACTAGCTTCTGCGGTTGAAGCAAATGACTGTTTCTCCCTTTCCCTTAGTGCTGTGACTTGGGATTCCATGCCAGCCTGGCACGGACGTTCAGAACATATCTCTCTGCTGAATACAATCTAGAAACCTCACGTCATGAGGGCCTGGACATCATTGAGAATGCTGTAGACAACCTGGATGCACGGAGTGACAAGCATACAGTCATGGATATGTGCAACCAAGTCTTCTGTCCTCCACTCAAGTTTGAATACCAGCCTCATATGGGGGATGAGGTAATGCTATCACCATGGTAGAAAATGCTTTCAGTGTGACATATTGCAGTATGTTTCCAGCTTCCCTTCAGACGTAACACTTTGCTCGCTCCGGTGCTGATAGTGGGAGTTGCCGTAGGTACTACATACATAATGCATTAAGGAGTTACTAATATTTAGGCCTTTTAAGCAGCAATTAAGTCAGATCCTTGCTTTGAGAAATTTCTTTTATAATCCAACACTATAAACAAATAGATTTTGTAACAATAGAGCAGATTTGCTGCGTTGCCATAAATAACAACTATGCTCAGTATTCTGTGTCTGAGTGAGGTTATATTTCAAGCCTGATAGAAGGATTATACTACTAGTTAAAAATTAAATACAGTGGTACCTCAGGTTACGAACTTAATTTGTTCTGGAGGTCCATTCTTAACCCAAAACTGTTCTTAACCTGAGGAGCGCTTTCTCTAATGGGGCCTCCCGCTGCCACCGTGCTGCCAGCACGTGATTTCCGTTCTCATCCTGGGGCAAAGTTCGCAACCTGAGGTACTACTTCCGGGTTAGTGGAGTTTGTAACCCGAAGTGTTTGTAACCTGAAGCGTTTGTAACCCAAGGTACCACTGTACTCTGTCTTTTGTTTTTAATACCCATCAGTCCAACGTTTTTGGACATTTTTATCATGAGGATGTGCATTCTTCGTTGTGTTAGCTCTTTGATACCTGTCAATATTCTCATCCTTCTTGAATTTGCATGGTCTTATCTGTTGTCCTTCAGGTATGTCAAGTGAGCGCCCAGCAGCCAGTTCAGACAGAGTTGCTCATGCGATATCACCAGCTGCAGTCTAGACTTGCCACACTCAAAATAGAAAATGAAGAGGTGAGAGCTGTAATTGTCTTTAATCCTTAAGTAAATATGCTTTATTGATTCATTTATGCGAATAATTCTATGCAAGGTGACTTTTAAACTAACAGAGATGGCTAAAGAATTAAACTGTATTGGACAAGCATACTTTTTTTCAATCCAAGGGCTTGTGATCCCTTGGAGAACGCAGACCAGGTTTGTACTGGGCGCCACACAAAAGTCTGATCGCGTATAAGTGGGGGGTGGGGTGCCTGAAATAGTAAAAGGGGGTAGTGGGTTTTGGTGCCTCAGGGTCTGAAGGAAGCACTCCAACAACATAAATACTTTGAGTATATTTGAGTATATTATAAATATTGTCTGATCATCCTTGTGGTCATCCTGCATCCTGTTATATGAATGATATATTTAACCAGAAGAGCACAATAAAACCATGCCAGGTCTTTGACTCCGGATAGGAAACAGGCACAATGGCTTGCTTTGTAATACTTGTTTTGCTGCATTGTTTGAAAGCACCAAATCTCTACTATAGATGGGGCACGTCACAAAGAGGCTCTTTATAGCTGCCACCTGAAGGTGGAAGGCACACAGTGGGTTGGGTGATGGTGGACACCACCAAACCAGTTCCTGCTAGTTTATACAGACTAGGATGATATGTGTGGGTTGCGGAGCTGTTATGTTATCATTATAGCACTGTAGCTATAAACTCCTGTAACAACTTCATAGTGCTGTGTCCTGTAGTGCTTCCTGGTTGGGTGCTATTGTCATTGTCACTGGCATCTAGAAATCTCTTAAAAATTCATTTCTAATGTGGTTTCAGGTACAGAACAAATTGCTCATCCATACACAAAAGCATCTAATCCCGGGGACCCTATATTATCTTTTCCTCCCTAGGAAATCTTTCAATTTCAAAAAATAAGACTAGCTTGGTGTGTCGAAGATCATGTACTGACGGTGACCTAACTGTGTCACAGCAATTCACTTTGTCTCGTAATCGCCTGTGCCTTTAATTTCTGCAGGTGCGAAAAACATTGGATGCTACTATGCAGACATTGCAAGACATGCTGACAGTGGAAGATTTTGATGTCTCAGATGCCTTCCAGCATAGTCGCTCCACTGAGTCGGTCAAATCAGCTGCTTCAGAGACTTACATGAGTAAAATAAACATTGCCAAGAGGAGAGCCAACCAACAAGAAACTGAAATGTTCTATTTTACTGTGAGGATAATCTTATGTCTATATTGAGCACAGTGTGGTAAAAAAGCAGTAGATAAGAAGGCTTATCCCCTGTCAGGGAAAAAGGCGGGTATAAACTATATACTGCTAATAAAAGGCTGGCTCTTACAGAGCAGTAGCTTCCCCTCCTCTTCCCATTTTAACTGTAGGGAGGTCACATTTTTGTGACAATAGAGTGTGCTGGCATTTCAATAGCTACACCTCTCAATTCGCCACATACACATTCACATGACTAGCTCTTAGAAAGGCAGTAGGGAGTCTAGGGATGAGGGAGACATCAGTTCAGTTCTCATTCAAAGATGGACCTACCTAATTTGTACTTTCTGAAATAATATGTTGACCAGAACAAAGCCCTCCTCCAAAATTTCACTGCTCCAGATTTTGCATTGCATTTCTCCAGCCAAGTAATGTGTACAAAAATGCATAGACTTGGGTGAAGTTTATGTAAAAATCCATATTCTGACAAAAATAACATTAAAATGGATTTTAATAGGGGAAATTGCTTTGCAAAAATGTGTATATTGGGCAACATTACATACAAAAAAAATCATATAATAGGGGGAAATGTATTAAAATGCTGATGGATTTTCATGAGGACTTTTAAAAAACCACAAAGTGGTGTAGAGAAGTGGAGAACTAACTGATCTTAAGATTGGGGAGAAAATGAGAAACTGAGAGAAACAGAAATTATCAGAATCACCGATGTTTGTGTCTCAGCTGGAGGAGGAGTGACTTTCACACGACGACACAAGTAGCGCTTCTATAAGGAACTCCTGCACTGTAGAAATGGCTGGAGGAGGGGAGTATTCAAGGACTGAGGTGACAAAACCAGATAAGCCAGCCCCTCGCTCTTTTCCAACTTCGGTAAATCAGAGTTCAACTTTCACCTATAGCCTGTCCTGGTCTCTATTTGTAGACGGAAAATCAAGAATGCAGTAAACCAGTTTGTCCGTTCTTATACATTCACAGTAGCTCTTGGTGTTACGTTGGAAGATTGTTTGAAAACTTGGAAAAGTTTAAGTAGGCCGTTTAGATGTGCTGTGCATGGAGTGGGCTTGGCTGATGGTCAGAAAGGAATAAGAAGCCCACCATATGGAGCCACGTAGAGTGGTTGCACTAATGTATGGCTCATCTATAGAAAGGTATCTCTGACCTCACTGGGAGAAACAAGAGAACCAGGATTCCCTGAACCACTATCCCTTTAGGACTAGTTTTTAAAAAACGTTTTAAGACAAGATGTTTTAAAGACCAACTACTCCCTAGTTTGCCATTCAAGCACAGAGTCCCTCATTTTCCCCTCTATAGCAATGTTGTACCATTTCATCAGCCTTTCACCTCATCTTGGAAGCTCTTTTACAATGGGACTGTCAGAATTTTGGTTTTTTTAAAATAAAATAAAATGTCAGTTCTTACTTATTTTCAAATTTTAGGTATGTGTCTAAACCCCATGGCTGTGAAGAAGATTAAGAAAATAAAGCAACTGAAAATAATTTTTAAACTGCATGCTTTCAAAACTTAGTTGTGAGTTTTGAAGATTAGGAGTCTGAGCATCAAGAAAAATGTTTAATCATCCCTTAATTCACACCAGGGAAGATAGATAGATTAGATAGATAGATGATAGATAGATAGATAGATAGATAGATAGATAGATAGATAGATAGATAGGGAAAATGTTTGTCCTACAAAAATAAAGTCAAACCCTCAGTTTCTACTGTGACTATTTGCTATAGTTCATATGGGAGAACAATGTAAACTCTTCTGGCCCTGTCCTGCCCAGTTTCTCCAGCCTAGAACTAGAGATCCATGGTACCCTGAGAGTCATTAAAATTTCCTCACAAACTTTTTACAGTCTTCTGTAAAACTTGCACAAACTTATTCTGTGCAAGTCCTGTTAAACCAAAGCGGAACTGTATAGGAGGCGCATATCAGTTCATTTTTTTATGGTTAAACTAACACAAGAATTGTGCCATGTGATATAAATATCACTTCACCCCCCAAAAAGACATTCCATTTAGCAATGGGTAGTATCCAGCAGTTACACACATGGAAGGCTAGTTGTGCAACAGTTCTTTCTTTCCCCCTCTTTCTCCCTGTAGTCTCATCAGCTCCCCAAACAGTGGAGGCCGTGTCTTACATTATTACAATACAAAGGCTTGGGGGCTTTGTTTGAAGTCAGGCAGAGAACTCTTGCTCCAGCAGGAATTCCACTGGCACAAGATCAGCTTTCCATCTCTTGCTCTTTAGAGGGCCTGATCCTTTGGATGTGCTTTGTGGGTATAGGGGGCAGCAGGGGAAGGAGGAGGAGAAGCTAAGCAGGGGCTGCACAAGCTGGCCTCTAACCCTTGAATCCAACTTACTGGTCCAGTTCCAAGTGCAGCTTGTTTTTAAACTAAGGTTTGATTGTTTAAGACTTTACTGTTCCATCGCAGGAGGCACATATAGGCACATATATAAAAAAGTCGTGAAAATGGTTTTTTAAGAAACGTTTGGGAAAAAATATATTGAATTTGCCGTAGCTCACCATTGCCATCTAGTGTCACATTTGTATAATGCACTTTACAACACACTTAAAACGTTTTATTTGCAGCTGCATAGCTGAGTGTCAAGCGGCTTTCCTAAGGCTGTTTGTTAACTTTAGGACAGCAGTGAGATTTGGACCAGGGAATCCTGATATACTATCTAGTCTACTCCATTTAAGTAACATTTAACAAATGTTACTTCTTAAACTCGGTGATTTCTGAGATTTGCATCCTGAAATTTCAACGATGCGTTTTGTGTTAAGTTCTTGAATCTTCCACTTCCTGTTTCTTTCCTCCAGCCCCATATCTTCCTCCTCTTCTCTTGGCATCTGTGAAGTTACCGTATTTTTCGTCCCATAGGACGCTCCGTCCCATAGGACGCACCTAGTTTTTTTTTTGGGGGGGGGAAATAAAGGAAATTTTCCCCCTTTATTCCCCCCCCAAACCAGGTCGGGGAACAGCGGTATGGCGGCGTTCCGCCTCCCCGCTGTCCCCCAAGCTTGTGGGGCTGGCGCTGCAGAGAAGCACGCTTCTCCCCAGCGCCAGCCTCCAAACCAGGTCGAGGAACAGCGGGATGGCGGCGCTGCGCCTCCCCGCTGTCCCCCGAGCTTGTGGGGCTGGCGCTGGGGAGGAGCGCGCTTCTCCCCAGCGCCAGCCTCCAAACCAGGTCGAGGAACAGCGGGATGGCGGCGCTGCGCCTCCCCGCTGTCCCCCGAGCTTGTGGGGCTGGCGCTGGGGAGGAGCGCGCTTCTGCCCAGTGCCAGCCTCCAAACCAGGTCGAGGAACAGCGGGATGGCGGCGCTGCGCCTCCCCGCTGTCCCCCGAGCTTGTGGGGCTGGCTGATGTCTGCCCGGCGCGCGGGGCTCTCTGCTTCAGGGCGCCCCACGCGCCGGGCGGCAGGCTGCTATCCGCAGCCTAGGGAGCCCCGTGGGCTCCCCAGGCTTGCTGATAGCTTCCTGAAGCCTGGAGAGCGAGAGGGGTCGGTGCGCACCGACCCCTCTTACTCTCCAAGCTTCAGCGAAAGCCTGTATTCGCCCCATGGGACGCACACAGATTTCCCCTTCATTTTTGGAGGGAAAAAAGTGCATCCTATAGGGCGAAAAATACGGTACTTGCCTCTAGGACACTATTACTTGGTATGAGGCAATCTCAAAATAAAAGTCGTACTCAGAAGAAATCCATCAGCGCAGCATAAGCTTCTGATCAGCCAAGCCCTCAGACCTCATGCAGTGAGAATCCGTCTTGGCTTTATCACTCTTTGCATGAAAGCTGAACCCTTTCTGTAGGAACCCCACTGCCACCCCCCACAAAATTTCTTTACTTATTGAGGCCATTCCCAGAAGCTGGACAAAAGAAAGCTTTCTTTGAATTGCTGTCTTTGAGCTTCTTGTGATCTGAGGCCTTAACCCCAAGCACATAGCTCAACACAAAGATTTTTGGCTTAATAAGATCAACAGGACTGATACTGAAATTGTGGAAAAAGAAAAAGCCCAAATGACAACTGAATCCTTGGTCCATCTTTGTATGTACAACTGAAGTCTGGTTCATTAAGGCACACAACACATCCTTTCATTCCAGAAAGGTACTCTCAACAGCACCACAGGGAAATAAATGTATGCCTCAAAGTTTATTTTGCTAATATTTTTTGCCCACTATGCTTTTGTGTGTGTGTGCAGTGTTTTGTTTTTGTTTCCTCCCTTCAGAAATTTAAAGAGTATTTGAATGGCAGCAACCTTATTACCAAGCTGCAGGCGAAACACGACTTACTGAAGCAGACTCTGGGAGAAGGTAAGTTCAAATGAGCCTAAACAAAAAGATTGCATTTTAAATCACAACAGGATTTAGAATTGGGTCTTAGATTTCTTAAATCTCCCTTGCTATTGTTTTCTTTCTTATGTCAGCATTTGTGATTAGTGATTATGTCCTGCTTAATAGAAGAGGGGCAGAAAATCTTTGCTCCTTTCACTTTTAATTTTGGCTGAGAGTGGCGTTTGAACGCCCCATTGCGTTGATTTGGTTCCTCAGGGCGTAAGGCAGGCCTCTCAGCATTAGGGATGAGACCCATTATCCCTGCTTTGCCTGCTCTTTGTTTAGTGAAAAAGAAAAATGAAAACACCAAGCCCCCGTAGCTGTGTTCTTATTAACAATTATCCATTTCATTTGGCAAATAAATGATTTGGATAAAGGATTTTTGTGTTTGCAAATACTATCAAGGTGAATGGACTGGGATTCCCCCTACCCCTGCCTCAGAATCTTTCTAAGTTTTTGTTTTTGAAACCCAAAAAGCCCAAAGTAGTGAAATGATAGCATTGGTGCTTAGAGCCATAATCTGGAACAAAGTTTTCCAAAATATCCTCCAGCATCATAACTGAATGGCAATAAAAAAAATAAGAAGGTCATTTCAATATTTTGCATACTCTATATGTGCAGTGGATGGGGTGATTTGTGGCATTCTTCTTTCGATAGCTGTCATGTTGAACTGTGGAATTAAAACAAAAGGCATTGTGTTTTTCACAGCTGAGGATTTTTTTTATCTAGGGGGAATTCTTATAACTTAACTTGAGCCAAATTTCGCTGGGTCCTCTCTACCAGGATAGGTATTTTGCTACTAGTGATTTGAAGCACCTTGCCTCAAATCATTTGGCCTCAGTTGGCTTGTTGTGTGAAGGTCCTGCAGGCAAGGGAGGAACATAGGCTATCAGTACAGCTGTGCATGGTCTCATGTGTGAGAGGCATTCATCTTTTTACCTGACAGCAGAGTTTGGGAAATAATTGGCCTGTTTCAAGGCATGTGTAAGTAGGCCAGACTTTCCACATCTATTAAGATAGTGGAGTTGATGGTTTGGGCCTGCCTGTGGATCACTTTGCTGCCCTTTCCTCTGGTGATAATTATTGTCCTTGATGCCAAAAGGAATGCCTAATGAATGTTTTAATCAACTTTTAAAGGGATGCTGTAGGCTACAATTTAGTCTCCTTCTGGTTTGCTATTGAGATTGTTCACTTGGGAATAGGTCTGCCATATTCTGGCCTGAGCATGTTGCTTTCAGCTCTTTGGGACTGAGCTTTTAAGTCAGGTTTGTCAACCTTTAAAGTGGGCAGTCCCATTTGCAAACCAAAGAAACTGACATGAGCGCCACGTGGTTTCAGAAGAATGCTGCTTTCAGACCTGCTAGGGAAGGTCTCTGTGGGACCACAGAAACTGCATTAGCAGCCCATGCTTTAACTCCTGTCCTCACCCAAATGTTGATGAAGAAGACTCTTAGAAACCCACAAAAGTTTACCCCCTTATAAATTTGTAAGCTGCTGCATGACCCTTTGTTTTATTAATGCTTAGTACAAGAAAATATAGGACATGGGTGGCGCTGTGGGTTAAACCACAGAGCCTAGGACTTACCGATCAGAAGGTCGGCGGTTCGAATCCTCGCGATGGTGTGAGCTCCCGTTGCTCGGTCCCAGCTCCTGCCAACCTAGCAGTTCGGAAGCACCTCAGAGTGCAAGTAGATAAATAGGTACCGCTCTGGCGGGAAGGTAAATGGTGTTTCTGTGTGCTGCTCTGGTTCGCCAGAAGTGGCTTAGTCATGCTGACCACATGACCCGGAAGCTGTACGCCGGCTCCCTCGGCTGATAAAGCGAGATGAGCGCCGCAACCCCAGAGTCAGTCACAACTGGACCTAATGGTCAGGGTTACCTTTACCTTTTACCTTTAGAAGAAAATACAGCTGTCATTTCCTACCACTGGATCTGTGAGGCTGATATGTATACGGCCCCCCTCAACAATGCCATCTCCTCAAAAAGTCTCTACTTTGCACAAGTGTGCCCTTAAAAATACTTCAAGAAGAGTGGTTGCCTTAACTCAAATAGGTGTCTAAGGTTAAATGCATGATTTATGTCCTATCCTGAATATAAATTGGAACCTGAGCTGAACTGGAGCCCATGAGACTTTTTTAAAAGTTGTGCTTGGTGAACAAGGGACTATTTCTCATTTTAGAGATGCCCAGTTTGCAGAAGCTTCTGATGATTTATTGCTATATTTTGCTGTCATACACTAGGAGTGAATGTACTTCTTAAAGTTTGGAATCAGTTGCCTCTGATCTGCTTTTAATACTGCAGCCCTTGTAACACAGATATAAACATATAAAAGTTTAATTGGATTTTGCTGGCTTTAATCCCATAGATATTTGCCTCTCCCAAGTTAATATGATTTGAAGACCTGAGTCATCATAAGAGACAGCATTTGATACACAGTTCTTTAAAGTGTTTTTAAAAATTGTGTCAATACTTTCTCTTCTGTCTTAGAAATTTCTCTCTGCCACAGAGCTGGTAAACCTACAAGCATATGCAGCCTTATTAGAACAATGGCTGTTTCTTTATACCCCCTTCTGTGGATTGGTCTGTGTTTCATATTAAAATTGGAGTAGGTCTCATTAGGCATAATCAATCACTGCACGATGCCAGCAGCTGATTCCAAATTCAAGCTTTTTAACATATGAGACAGGGCGGAGCTAGCAGTTAGTTGAAGCCTGACCCATATGGACTCTCCTCTTAGTTCAGACAACAAGCCTCTAAGGTTTTCACAGTGCTAAGACAACACTATCAATCAACGCATGATGTGATTGGATGTTTTATTAGTCAGCTTTCTAGTTAGCAAAAATTCTTCAGCAGTTCTCAAGAGCAAGACAGGCCAGCTTAAGGCTCCAGGCATTCTTATTTATTTACCAAGAGCTGCATCATTAGTATGATGGTCAGCTGCCTGTGCTAACCAGGATGCTGGACCAGTTTTTCATGACTCACAGCTTTATTTATACACACACACAAACTTACCGTATTTTTTGCCCCATAGGACGCACCGGCCCATAGGACGCACCTAGTTTTTTTGGGGGGAAATAAAGGGGGGGAATTATTTCCCCCCCAGGCGTGGGGCTGGGGCGGGGGATGCCCGAGCTTCCCCCGACCCCAGGCCCCAGAACAGGCTGCTATCCGCAAGCCTAGGGAGCCCGGCGGGAAGTCGCACCGGTCTCCCCAGGCTTGCGGATATCTGTCCCCCGAGCTTGTGGGGCTGGCGGCGGGGAGAAGCGCGCTTCTCCCCAGCGCCAGTCTCCAAACCAGGTCGGGGAACAGCGGGATGGTGGCACTGTGCCTCCCCACTGTCCCCCGAGCTTTTGGGGCTGGCGCTGGCACTGTTCCCCGACCTGGTTTGGAGGATAGCTCATTTGGAGAGCGAGAGGGGTCAGCGAAAGCCCGCATTCGCCCCATAGGACGCACACACATTTCCTCTTTATTTTTGGAGGGGGAAAAGTGTGTCCTATAGGGCGAAAAATACGGTACTTCCGGGGCCAGCTTGTGGCTTTTCCAGGCCCCTCGCTGTCTTGAGCCTATGCTGTCCCCTCTAGTTTTAACCTGAGCTCCTCTTTTCTCTTTTATGAAGATCCTTCATCTGACTTTGATTTGGCCCAGCTCCTTTAACTCTCATGCCGTTACTCTCTTGACCAGTTTCCCAACACAATCTTGGATATTCTATTTGATCCAGATAACAAATGATACCTTCTTTCCAGGTGAAGCTGTAGCTAGGCTTTAGGACTGCACTTTTGTGCACTTTAGCTTATTTGTTAATTAGTTCATCAGAAATTGCAGTATTCTTACATGGTTTCACCCAGTAATTGCGTCATGTGTTTCTGAATTCCCTTTATCTGCTTTCACTCACTATCTGACCTGGAAGTTCAAATTCAAAAGCCATGAGTCATATAAGGATAAAAGGCAGAGTAGTTGATTATTTTTGGCACTGTCACCACAAGCATCCCTTTCAGGTGCCTCACAAAAGGTCTTTCAACAATCTTGAAGCCTGTCCACAACTTCGCATGGAAAAATGTTTCATTGCCTGATTATCCTTTATTCTGAAAATTCTTTCCACTGTTTAATAGATTTCTTTGCTCCTTCAATTTAAACATAAACAATTATTTATTGCATTTATTTTCCTCCAATGAGCTCAAGGTGGCATACATGATTTCCCCCCTCCTAATTTAATTCTCACATCAACTCTATGAGGTAGGCTAGGTGAGGGGCAGTGACTGGTCCAAGGCCACATCCAGGTGAGCTTCACGGCCAAGTAGGGATTTGAACCCTGGTCTCCCAGGTCCTAGTCCAACACTTTACATGCTAAAAAAGATGTTTTAAAAAGTAGAGGCAGCTTCTGAAAATAATAAATACAACAGGAGAGCCAATCTGAAGTGACACTGGAGGTTTATTATTTATTTTTAAGAGGAAGAAATAGCCCATCACATTTCGAACAACATGTTCTTCATGAGCAATGGAGTCAACTATCACCTTGTGCTTAGGATGCCAGGTTAGCTTGGGCATTTAGAGGAGGAACATCAGGCTGGATGAGCCAGTGGTCCAAAGGCAACTTCATCTGTTTTCTTATTTTCACTATTATCTACAATCACCTCTTGATAATTCATGTTGCCTGTGGAAGTGTACACAGAGAACTTGCAAGTCTTTTAAGGTTGACCCTTTGGGCACATGGTTGCAAAACCAGAAATGAGCTGCATCCAAAAATGTTTCTTTTGTATATTGATTAAGAGAGGGAGAATACAACTTCTTTTTTTAGCATGCCACCTTCTGTCAAACCCAAATGTTGTAAATACTTTGAAGGGGCAAAGACAGCAAACATGGGAGTCTGTCTGGTTAAAGTCAAATGGGCAGTTACCGTATCTTGTAGGAAAAAGCTGGTCTGCTAAATACTGCCCTGTATTATCATGCTGTTAGCATATCCTCAGTGAGGTGATGGGATAGTCTTCTGCATGATTCCCAAGGATAGTGGTCCCTATCAGTACTCGTCCCTATCTCCCTCCTCCCACCCCTTATCCCCCACTCTTTTAACTGCTAAAAATAAGAGCTATTGAGGCCCAGATCTTTTATCTGGTGCAGATTGGCTAAACTTCATTGGCTGTTCGATTTATGCTAGCTGCCTGGATCTTTTAATAATTTATTTAAGCTCTTAACAAGCATCATCCCTGAAGGCCCAAGGCAGAAAACGCCTCTATAAGAGAGCTGAAGATAATACTAATCAAAATGCTAAAGCCAGAGATGCAGCTAAAAGATTTGCTCTCCTCACCAGCTGTATCCCCAGCTGGCCCCTTAACTCCAGCTAGCTAGAGTTATTGTATGGCTTTAGAAGACAGTAGGTCTTCAGCAGTTGGGTAGCACTGTTGGTAGAGCATGAGGCTCTTAGCCTCAGGGATGTGGGTTCGAGCCCCACCTTGGGCAAAATATTTGTGCATTGCAAGGGGTTGGACTAGATGACCCTTGTGGCCCATTCAAACTCTGCAATTCTGTGATTCTGTGCAGCCACAAAGATGATCCTCCCTGCGTCTTAATCTCACTATTGGAAAGATGCAAGGAGCAGTGCTGAGGCTGACGTCTGAGATTATGATTCATGAAAGAAACAAGCTCCGAATGCCTCTGAGCATCATCCTGAGATAATTGATTGGAGTAGGGAAGTGTAGAGATGCTCTCAAGTCAACATGGTTCTTGACTTGTAAGATGGCTTTCGGCAGTCAAGGGATTGTCTTGAGCACTATTCCCTGCTCAGAGTAGAAATGGAATTAATGGAGAAGACCAAATTAAGTTTATTAATTTCTGTAGGTCAACCCTGAGTAGAACTTAGTTGGATACACTCCCTAATATGTAAATTAATAGTAAACTGAGGTTTTATGAGTAAAATGTAATGTCTTCAGACCCTTGCAATTTCTCACTTGCCATGTATGTGCAGTTAACTTGTTGATTAACGTTAAAATAGTTCCCCCTGCCCCAATTTTTTAAAAATACCAAATATCTGTGACCTTTTATATTATGTAAACAAGGATGGAAATAATGTGTGATTTCTTCCCCACCCCAGGTGAAAGAGCTGAATGCGGCACAACCAGGTAAGTGGAAACCGTATATATAAATTTAATATTGCATTCTGGAGACTAGTTGGTATTGCTACTGCAAGATAAATTTGCTTGGGTTTAAAATGCATCTGCAGTAAACAGATTTTTGTGTGGTGGGGTGCAATCCTTTAGCCATTGTGCTGTGGAGGGGCAACACCCTGCTCCAGGGGCCTCCTCTTATCTGCATTCCCTAAATGGATTAATTAGAAATATGACAAACAGGCCCTTGTTTTTCCTGCAGTGTAATTTTTAGCTGACTGGCTCTGAAATCATGAGGAATGCTGTGTCAGCTCGGTGCATTGCAGTGTCTCAATGGATATATTGGAGCTTATTTCTAGTCTGTTTATGACACTGACCAGCCATCTTGGCCTAAATGCCAGGACCTCCCTTGCTTGCCAATATTCATTCAGGGGCAGAATATCCATCAATCCATCCAGCTCTAGGATTGATCTCCTCTTACCTTTTGGCATGGAGTGTCTCCCAAAATGATCCCTTCTCTGTAACAAAAAAATAGGGATGGATAGGTATTGAGAATAAAAGTAAATATTGGATAATTGTGGTAAGGGAGAGTGAGGAAAAATCTAAGGGCGTTTGAAGGGAAAGAAGTCACTTAAGAAGGATAAGCAGAGTCTAGGAAACCGAGAAAAGGAGAGCTGCTGACAGAAATTGGCAAGAGAGCATAACCTGATTCAGTTAAGCAATGAAAAGATCATTCAGCAGCAGCAGGCAGTGGCGATGAAAAGCCACTTGGGGAAGGATTGAATGGGAGAGATGAAGGGAGGGACACATATTGTGTAACAGGGTGAAATACATATATTTAGAAGTGTGCGTGTTTTGTATGACAAGGTTGGCCAAAGTTATTTAGTGTAAGGAGCATTTACAAAAAAAACAACAACACTGGGAGGTTTGAAATGCACTGTCCCTGTGTGCTGCCCTGTCTTTCATCCCCTCCCCTCACCATCCTATAATCTCAATTCACTTACTCCTCTCTCTGTCTCTCCCCCTGCCACACTCTCCCCTGTGACTGCAATAATCCTTTCCCACTCCAAGAATTTTTACATTACAAACTTCCCTTAATTACCTATAAGGGCATCTGGGGGTTGCGGTGGTGTTTTTAACTGAGCTGATACTGGTTTGTCAAGAGATCCCTAGTGCCCCCACCCACACGCCAGTGCTCTAGTTTTCAAGGATCCTTGAGAGAAGCTGTAGAATCTTGTAGCGCTGATGATTCTTGACGGTCCCACACAGGCACTGTTTTGCTCTTGTTACCTCCTGGCCAGATTAGCGGTACCTGCATTGGAACAGGCAGGTAGTGCTGCAACAGTTCTTGTTTCCTGCCAGGCTCCATTGCTACCAGTGTGGTTCCAAAAGAAAGAGAACTGAGTAATTGCTGCAATTGTTACAAGCTATTGTCAGGACTTTTGGGAGCCATGACATCTGTGTCCCCTAAAGGTTTTTTCCCCTGATTTAAAAGCTTCAGTGGAGGAAAGGAAGTTTTGCCCCAAATATTTACCTGCTAGGTTCAATGGTTAGCTTTTCAGATGCCTGCTTCATAAAAGAATGTGTCACTCTGTGACCTGAGTGGCAATGGCTCTGTACAGATGACTTCTTCTTTTGTTTCTGTAGAAGAACAAGCTCTGAACATCTGAAATTCACTTTGCTCAAGGGGCTGCGCAGAGCACAGATTTTTAACCTTGCACCAAAAGTCATCTTCTGCTCACCCTTCAGCTTTCTTAAGTGTGCACAGCATAACACCCTGCAGGGCTGAAGCCGGTCATTTTGGCGCAGTCTTGAAGAATCATTAAAATGGTTGCATGCTTTCAGCTGAGGAGGAAGAAGGTAGAGGTCAGAGAGGGAGGTTTTCTCCATTGCTTGAAGAACTCCCAAAGAAATGCAGCAATTGCTTTTCAGCTCAGCTGCAAGATTTTTGTCATGATGTATAACAGTAGGATATAGGACTCTGATATACAGGACAGCTGGGCTGTCAAACTCATTTTTTTAAATATAGCAGTGGCTCAGTGTTTAATAAACTGCAGTACTAGTGAAGAAATTGAGAAAACAATTTTGCAAATGCTAGCATCGATGGCTGTTAGAGTGTAGCCCCCTTTGCATGAGAAGCTCTTTTTCCAGCCAAGCATGTGAAATTCTGGGTTGCATATCATGCTGGTCAGTGCAGACTGTGAGAAAAACAGCCTTTCTAATCGGCTGCAAATGAATTTTAATTTCCAAGCTGCTATAAAGAGGTATAACGCTTTATATTCTCTCAGCGAGACTGTCTTTTTATAGCCAGGGATAACAATGGCACGTATGGGACAGAATTTGCACGATACCTTAAAATGCCAGAACTGTAGTAGACTGTGGGACTGAATCCAAATTCAGAACTTACCCCAAAAAGAACAGATCTATTTCTGCACTGCAGCATTCCTGGCAATCGTAACTGTATACTCTGTCTCATAGTGTTTTTATCCTGTTTAGAGTTGGTTATGTTTTAAAAATACATGATAAAATATCCAAAGTATTTGAACTTCAGGGGCACTAAGGGCACAACAAAACACCTGAACATGCACAGCTTTCCCCTCTTTCTCCAAGGGGTATTCCTTCCACATATATAGAGGCAGCACCCAGTGCAGACCCTTGCTCCATCTTCTCCAGCTGTCAAAAGCGGTTCTTTCCCACCTTGCTTGTGGCCTCTATCTCCAAAGAGGCCTGTCCATTGCTATTATTATTCCAGTGCCTTCCCACAGGTTTATATAGTTAGTCTTTCAATCAGAGTATTAGGTCCTGCGGCTGCCACCTCCTCCCACTCTTAGGCAAAGCTTACTGAATGCTTCCAAAGTTACACTGGGAGTAAGGAATGTGTCCCTGCCAGGTCAGCAGTTTGTTTTATGCAATGGATTGCTAGGCCATGCCAGTGGTTTCCCCCTCAGGAAAGTCTTGAAAAGGAAAAGCCAGCCATACTGTGTTCAGAAGGGAGATATCTGTGGCCCTCCAGACTAACATCATATTTACCCATTGGCCATGCTGTCTGGGACTGCTGAACATCTGAAGGGCCACATGTTGCTGGACTCCCAGCAGTCCCAGCCAGCAGGGGTAAGCATGATACTAAATAAATTCTGTGTGCAAAATTGATGATGAACCTTTGGAAATGAAAGATGCTACATTAAAAGACAGGGACGCGGGTAGCACTGTGGGTTAAACCACAAAGCCCAGGACTTGCCGATCAGAAGGTCGGTGGTTCGAATCCCCGCAACTGGGTGAGCTCCCGTTGCTCAGTCCCTACTCCTGCCAACCTAGCAGTTTGAAAGCACGTCAAAGTGCAAGTAGATAAATAGGTACCGCTCCTGCGAGAAGGTAAACGGCGTTTCCGTGAGCTGCTCTGGTTCGCCAGAAGCAGCTTAGTCATGCTGGCCACATGACCCGGAAGCTGTACGCCGGCTCCCTCGGCCAATAAAGCGAGATGAGCGCCACAACCCCAGAGTCGGCCATGACTGGACCTAATGGTCAGGGGTCCCTTTACCTTTACATTAAAAGACAAGTTGGCAAAGGCTTGGGTCTCTAGAAACTGGGGCACACATAGAATAATAGAATTGTAGAGTTGGAAGGGAAGGGTCATCTAGTACAACCGCTTTCAGTGCAGAAAACACTTGCCTATTGCTGACCTCAACCCACAATCCCAAGTGAGTTTTCTATAAGCTAACCATAAAAGTATGGACAAGCTCCTGTGTCTCTACTTCCCCCCACTTCCTTGTCCTGTCTGTCTCCATACCCATTGTTGCTTCTTGACTCTCTTTTGCCCTGTATCCTCCCCTCTTCTTTCGGAGTGGAGAGTTGGCATTGTACCCATGAGATACAGGTGAGTCCATGTCCTAGGTTCCTCACGTTGATATTTAAAATGACAGATATATGAGGAATATATCAAGGTGGTAATGGTCACACAATATGGTTGGAGCCAATGCACTCGTCCTCACAGTGACCTTTCCCCTTCTAGCTCTTTTTTATTTGCAATCTTTGAAATCTTTCCCTGCCATTGTATTCACGTTGATGTTTTGTTGGTCTCTTTTGTTCCATTTTTCTCAGGCCCCCATGTCTTCCCCCTAAGCCACAGAAAATGAGGAGACCTAGGCCTCTCTCAGTCTATAATCATAAACTCTTTAACGGCAATATGGAAACATTCATTAAGGTACTTGCTGTCTAACAGTGAGAATCTGTGGACACTGTGGATGTAATGGTAGCATTTTTTCTCTTCTAACTGCTGACCTGTTTCCTTCTCTTGGACCTGGCCTTTCCCATGCACTGCACATCACACCATTAAAGTGGTTAGTATGCCTCTGCCTCAGTGACAATTTCTATTGGTGGCTTTTGCACCTCCTTACTGCAATAGTGAGGCACATCACTCCTATTTGTGCCAACTGGGAGGGATGAGATAAGTGTAATGACCCTTGTGGAACAGTATGGAAGCGCAACACTCTTTGTGGCTGCCAGCATGCTAATTGCAATCTGCCATATCTTATCACTGCAGGCAGAACTACCGAGGTTTTATAAGCTGCTGTTTATATGAACATCCTGGAATTTAAATGCAGCATGCCTGCCTTCCGTTAAAAGAGATTTGCAGTGGATCAGAGTTAAACAAAAATCCTTAAAAGATTAGGGTGCTCAGACTGATATGGCTCTTTGTAATTTAAGAAAGGCAAGATGCTATTAGCAGAAACAAAATGTATAGTCGACGATTTATTCCACAGGCAGACAACTCCTGAATGTTTGTTTTGAAGGAAAGTGACAGAGGGGAGTGACTGAGAAAGTTTTACCCATGTTGAGGTACCCTTCCTACCCCCTGCTTCTGGAAAATTCTGGATGTCCACCTTTAAAAGAATAATAAAGTCAGTGCTATTTTTCTAGGGAAAAAGTGCCGGAACACATCATGAACACCTCCATTGTTCTCTTAGAATGGCAATGCCACCCTCCTAAGAGATGCTGTAACTGAGTTCCAGTGAATTCCGGCTAAAAAAAGCCCTAGATATAACAATAACAATAACAATAACAATAACAATAACAATAACAATAACAATAACAATAACAATAACAATAACAATAATATTTCAGCAACTTGTTCTCCAATGGCTGTGAGAAAAAAGAAATAACAAGCTTTGGCTCACAGTTTGTAAGGACTGAGTGGGGTGGCGGGAGTTTTTTGTGCATACCTGTCCTGTGTATGGCTAACTGAATGACAAGTTAGGTATTTTCACTATTTTATTTACTTGAGCCTAATATAGTTGTGTTAAAACTGTTCAGCAAAGTTGTGCACGTCTTTAAATAAGCATTTGGCAGGCTCATTTTTACGTCCCCACTCCATCCCATAAAAGATTAATATGCACAACATTCGGGATTGCACTGAGTGCTACAGAAGAAGATGCATTGATCTCGCTGCTATTTGGAAAGAGCTATGGTGTAACAGACATTGAGGAAATAGAAGCTTTGAGTGGGCTGAAGAATTGCTGCCATTTTGGAGTCAATCTCCATTCAGCATTCAGTTTTATGCCTTAGGCACAGCTTAAAAATAGGATGCTGATTTAGGAATTTAGAAAGATCTGTATTCTTTAAAGCAGTACTGATTATTGCAAACAGAAACACATTTAAGCTTTCCCATTATTATTATTCCAGCACAGGAGCAAATTGCTTTTTTAATGGCTCCAGTAGTCTTGACTCTAGTAGTCTTGTCTCTGATTTTGTCTATATACATGGGAAACGGACAGCTATAAAAGTCTATGGTGCGTATTAATCAAGTCAAGACGAAGAGCTTGTCCTGCTCTCAGGACTTTGCCACCACAGGGTCTAATGTATATCCTAGAGAGAAGTGTGAAGGCATCCAATGCAATTCTACTAACTAGGTGTGACCCTCTAAAGCTGCCTGGGTGCAAGGCCACATGAGGACCCATATATAAGCTGCTCTGAGATCTTTGTGGAATAAGTAAATTCAGGATGTGACATCACAGTTGAGTTTCCCCCACTTCTTTGAGCTACCTTCCTTCTTGTTAATGCCTAGCTTTCCCTCTTCCCTGCCCACTTCCTATTTATGGTGCCACCTGAACTCAAGGAAGTTCCTTTTGTCAGCCCTGTCTCCTCTAGCTTGACTTCAAGCCCTCGTTCTCCAGCTACCCTTTCCCATTAATTTCCTATTGCGTGGTCCATTGCCTATGCCATCTTCAGTCACCTTCGAGGGGTTGACACAACCCCTCTCCATGCGCTGAATAAAGCCGTGGAAGGAGCCACATCAGCAGCCTTGCCCAACCCTGCACCTATCATCTCTCTCTCTGAGCAAAGTGCACCAGAAAGAGTCTTGCCAATTTTGGCGAGGCTCCCTCCTTGCATGGAAGAGCTCCATTTTGTGCTAGTTCAGCCATCTGGTGTGAGGGGCTTCACAACTCCCAGAGCAGTGCACTGATCAACATGTTGTTACTGCATGCCCCAATATCTAACACTGCCACCACTTCAAACCATTCAGATGTATAATGTTCAGCCACCAGCCACCCAAAAAGTGAAACTGTGGATACTTTCAAGGGTAGAGTCTCATGATTATTTTTTACATGTCAAATGTGACTTTTTCAGTGGACACAGGACTTTCTGGAACTCGCCCTGTAAGTAGGAGCAGAACTATCATAGAACAGGGCCTCAAAGTCATAGAGTGACACCAATAGTATCAAAAGCCACTTGAGAGATCAAGAAGAATAACCAATGTTGCACTCCCCCAGCCTTTCTTCTAATGAAAGTCCTCACTTTGGGCAAACAAAAGCCATTCCAGTACAAAAACAAACTCTAGAACCACTATGAAATAGGCCAAGATAACTTGCTTCATCCAACCACACCTGAAACTGACTAGTCACTACTTTTTAGCTGTTTCCTTCTAGTGATTATAAACATGGTAGGACTATCAAATGTATTTTTTTAAATTATTCCAGTTACATTAAGCTTCATATTTTAATATTAATTAAATCAACATACTCAGTGTTGTGCCAAAGGAACTAATGCCACTAGAAATCTATCTGTTTTTTTAAATATATTTTTATTGCTTTTTAACATACATACATATCACAAACATACTTACACAGCCAAGAAAGAAAGAAAAAAGAAAAAAAAAGAAGAAACATGTAATACATAAAAACATAGACAACTCAACTTACATTGACAGACACTAAACGACTTCCCTTTATCTCGATTTCGGAAAAAAGTTATCTTATTTTTTTATCTGCAGTGTCTCATTCTTTAAGCAATTTTTACGTAGTAAGCGTTATCTCTTACCTACTGTGATTTTTTCAAATATATATTTGTTTTTTATAAACATTTTTATTTTCCTTTTATTTCTGTTTCCATATATATCCTGAATTTATCCCATTCATTATTAAATTTTGTATTTTTTTTATTTTGCCAGTTCTAAATAAACAAATAATTTAGATTGCCACTCTATTATCGTTGGGATTTTAGACGTTTTCCAATACTGTGCTATGAGGGTTCTGGCAGCCACTGTTGTGTATAGGAAAAATGTTTTATCTTCCTTTTTGATTTCTTCACCAATTATCCCCAGGAGGAAGGCTTCAGGTTTTTTGCTAAAGGTGTATTTGAGGACTTCTTTTAATTCATTATAGATAGATTCCCAGATAGATTCTCACATGACCACCACATATGTATAAAGTCGCCCTCCTTACTCTTGCATTTCCAACACATTTTATCACCTGTTTTATAAATTTTATCCAATTTTACGGCATTTTACGGCATCATGTACCATCTGTACATCATCTTATACATGTTCTCCTTAAGTGTTGTACATGCCGTGAAGTTCATACCTTTACACCATAATGCCTTCCATTTGTCAAACTCTATATTATAACCCAAGTCCACTGCCCACTTCACCATCACCTCCTTCACTTCCTCATCTTTGGTGTCCCACTCAAGTAACTGGCTGTACATTTTTAATAGTAATTTTGTTCTTCCTTCTATTATTTCAATCTGAAATCTAGATTTCTTCTCATTTATCCCAATCTTTTTATCTTCCGTCCACATGGAATTAATTTGGTGATATTGAATCCAGCCAGTCAACTTATTTTTTATTTCTTCATATGGTCTGATTCTCCACCCGGATTCTTTTTTAACTAATAGATCTTCATATGTCAGTGTTTATTTTCTTTTTTGTCAGGATATCGATTGGTGATAACCACCAGGGGGTTTTCTGTTCCAATAATTTTTTATTCCTTTCCCACACTTCTAACAGTGGCCCTCTAATAATATGGTTAGAAAAATCTTTATGTTTCTTTCCTTTATCCCGCCACAGATAGGCATGCCATCCAAATCTTAAATTAAAACCCTCTAGATCTAACAAGTCTTTATTTTTAATGACAATCCATTCTTTTACCCAACAAAGGCATGCTGCTTCATAATATAACTGTAAATTTGGGACCGCAAATCCCCCCCTGTCTTTTTGATCCGTGAGCAATTTGAATTTAATCCTTGGTCTTTTTCCTTGCCAAATAAATTTAGAGAGTAGTCTCTGCCAATCTTTAAATAGTGAAGTTCCCCTAATTATCGGTAAATTTTGGAATAAAAAGAGTAATTTTGGTAATAGATTCATTTTGATCTCAGCCATTCTCCCCAACCAAGAGAGGTGTATTCTATTCCAAGTGTCCAAGTCCTTTGTTATTTCTTTCCATGTGTTCTTGTAGTTATTTTCGATCAGGTTTATGTTCTTCATGGTTAACCAGATTTCGAGATATTTTACTTTTTTGGCAATTTTAATCCCAGTTTGAGTTTCGAGATCATTTTTTGTCTTTTCTTCCAGATTTTTGGTCATTATTTTGGTTTTTGCTCTGTTCAATTTAAAACCGGATAGTTTTCCAAATTCCTCTAGTAGTTCCAATACTTTGCCAACACTCTTTTTTGGGTCTTCCAGCGACAACATAAGATCATCAGCATATGATTTCAATTTGTGTTCTTTCACTCCAATTTTTATACCACGAATCTCTTGAGTTTTCCTTATCTTATTTGTAATTATCTCTAGCACCATAATGAACAGTAACGGAGACAGAGGGCACCCCTGTCGGGTACCTTTCGCTATCTTAAACGGATCTGTCAAATTGTTATTTATAATTAGTCTAGCACTTTGTTGTGTATAAATTGCTTTAATTCCACTAGAAATCTATCTGAAAAGGATTGATCCACTTCCAGTAAATATATTCTTGAAGGAAACCAGTGGTGGTGAATTTTCAAGCAATAAGATTGCAGTGTCAGATCAAAACCAAAGGAGCAGCTCTATGTTTTCCTAGAAGCAGGGTAAGAAGAAAAAGAAAGCTTGCCTCCATTTAAACTGAGCTTTCTTAATAACTCCAGAGAGAGAAATATTACTCTGAGGTGATAATTCTATTTGTTCTCCTGTGATTATTTCATATGCCCCAGGTGGCAAAATGGATGGTTAAGTACATCCTAAAGTATGCTCCTTTTTTAAAAAAAAAAAGTTGAGGTATATTCATTATTGGTCTCAGCCACAGAAAACAACAACAAAGAAATATCTACCCATTATGAAAGGTTTGCTTTATGTATAGACTGATATTAATACTTTACATTGTTTTCCACACAGAAGGCCTTCAAAGAAGCTTACAAAATAAAAAGTCAAACTAAAATATAAATATAAAACAATGCACATATAAAAATTAAACCAGAGCAGCAAAAAAATAATAATCCAAACCACCCACAAGAGGATGAAATGTGTCAAAGAAACAAACTTCCAAGAGTCAACTAAGGCATGCCCATAGCTTGACAGGCAAAATCTTCACTTTCTTGCCAGCAGGGCTGTGAGATAGTCTTGCTGATGCCTGCGAATGTGGAGGTCTGAGGAGGGGGGTCTGTTGGAAGAGCTAAATATGGGGATGAGGAGAATGCAATAAATTATTATAAGAGTAATCTGAAAGTTGGTCACTGAGGACAAGAGATTGCATACTAAGCAGTTATATGGGGTGTTGGAGCTTCAACTAGATCCTTCTAAGCTGCCATTGCATTTGAGCTTTCATAGCCTCTGGAAGTTGTGCTTACTTTAACTGATCTTATTCTTGCTTAACCTTTTCTTTTTTCCCTACTTTGCTGCTTTGTTTGCTTATCAGAGGAAGAAGGAATGCTCGAACCAGAAACCAGGTATTTACTAGAAGAGGCCCCCCCCCTTTCTGGGGAAAAAAATCATATATGTTTATATAATATGAGCATAATCTAAATTTAAGGGAAACAATTGTAATCCCTTGCCAAAAATACACTATACTCTTATAGTTCACATTAAGTTTTTAGTGATGGATACAAAAGACAAAACTCATGGAAGGATAACTTTTCCCCTTGCCTTCCTCTGTGATTCAGGCTAGCATTTCAGAAATGTTTGCCTCTAGGCAACAGTTCTTGGTTTGAAAACACTTGAATGGTACAACCAAGCAATAGTGCATTTTTACAGAAGGCCTGGCTCATAGCTACATTTCTGTAAAGTGATAGTTATGATCCAGCTGCATAATACCCCATATGTTGCTTCAGACTAAATCAGCTTGATTCCAGGGACCATCTTCTAATTTATGATTTTTCTCAAAGCTGACAGTATGTAGGATATGTGAAGCGCTGTTTCAAAAACTTGCAGCGATTGTTATCTTAATTTATTGCTAACTCTATGATTAAACTAATGGTGCTCTTTTTCCAACCTGAAACTTTTTGTGCAATCTTTGCTAGAATGTGTTTTCTAAAGCCCTGACTTCATCAAATCAGTATGCTCAATTTTTCTTTATTTGATTTTTATTTCAAAGGATTCAGGACAGGCTATTCCACTTGTGGTCGAAAGTTGCATTCGGTACATCAACTTATATGGTAAGTTCTTTTGGTAGCCTCCCTGTTGGCTAGAGTTTTTCTAAGAAACTCTCTCTGTTCAAGAACTTCTTCTGCCTGAAATGCAAACAGATATGCCTGTTTCGTTGCTTAATCATATGGGCCTGAGGCTTAATTACTGTTATGCATTGATTTAGCATCAACACAATAACATTTTGTGTGTGATAAGTTCTTGGGTTGTATGTGCTCTTCCTGGCTTTTGTGGACCTCAGTCCAGACACTTGTGAAAGAAATCAAAGGATGCCTTTCTATCTATTGCAGTGTATCCAAGATCATGATAAGGTATCTGCATTGTTCTAGTGCAGGGTAGGTGATGTAAGGCCCATTAACCATATGCAGCTTATTCAAGGTTTTCTCTTTTGGGAAAAGTTCTCTTTCTCCTCCACCAGCTGGCATGGACTGGCTGGATGCAGAGGAATGATGCGAGGCACCAGCTGGGGAACCCCCAGGGAAAGAAGGCTCAGAGCCAGAGGATTCGTGGTGGGACGATGATGAGTGGTCAGAGGGAGAAGAGGGAGCAGACTGGGAGGAGGGTGTGTCGAGGTAACAGTGAGCAGGAAGAGGCTGCAGAGAGCAGGCCAGAAACAGAAGCGGAGGCTGGAGAACAGAGGGAGGCAGAGATGACACAAGCCACTGCAGAATCCAGGGAGTCTCCCCCTCCTGCTTTGACCAGTTCCCCTCCCTCCAGTCTCTCCTAACTCACAGGAAAGTGAAAAGAGTAGAGCAGAGACAGCCAATGCCTCGGAGTCTCAGATTACTTGAGAAGGAGTGGGAGGGAGGAGGCAGAGAGAGCTATGGGAAGGCGAGGACCTTCAGTCCTTGCAACTGCCTCATTGGGGCAAGATATACTGGGAAGAGTTGCTGTGCTCACTAGGCCTGAGCTGTTTTGTTTCTTTGAATAAAGAATTAATTTCACTGACACTTTGTGAGTTGTTGCTGATCTGCTCTCAACACCCGCTCTGACACCCGCTAAACAACAGCTGTCCAGACCATAGCAGTGCATTCACTGGTTTGTAGGCTGGGTGTAAACCTTGGTGGACTTTGGATAACATCTGAGCCTTCAGTTGCCTTCCCTAGTACTAGAGCATTTAGAAGTGAAAATCAGTCCTAATTTACATTTTTATTCTTTCAGCATTATTATTATTCTTACTTATTGAATTTATATACCGCATCATACCTGGAGCTCTCAAGGCAGTTTGCAATGGAAATAAATGACTGATATTCTAAATTGAAATAAATGACTGATATTAAAAATACTGCGATAAGCCTTTCTTTTACCTCTTGTTTTATGTCCAGGTCTACAACAACAGGGCATTTTTAGAGTTCCTGGATCTCAGGTTGAAGTCAATGATATCAAGAACTCATTTGAGAGAGGTATGTGAGAAGCCTGTTTCTCACAAAATGATGTGAAGCTGTTTTCCTTCCTCCTTGTAGTGCAATATACAAGCTCTAGTAAAGGGTGATGCAGAATCTGTTGTATTCTATTTCCCACATAGCAGAATGTTGTAGCCCAGATCGCAACATGTGAATACTGTTTTACCTCTGGATCTTTCAAAGCCTAAGGCTGAGCTTTTACTGGCACAAGTTTTTTCAAGCAAAAGCCTCATAAGCTGTTTTCAGTGCCGGAATTCAGCCCAACCAAGACGACACAAGTCTTCACCCTATGCAGAATGTCTTTTCTTCTTGTTGTGAAATGAGTGTTATAAAATGAGTGTTACAAATATCTATTCCATTCTAGGCAAGTTTTTTTCAGAAATATAAAATACGACCAGATGTTAACATCCTCAAATGAAAGATAAATATTTCAGTGTGCATTTTCCTGTCATATTTTATCCTATGGTACTTATTTTTAATGTGTGTTTGGAGTCAAATACTAAAGTCAGAGAAGTTTAAAATCTGATGGATAACTACACTCTAATCCATGTATGTTTAGTTCAGAAGGTACAAATTAAGTCAGTTTGCTTAAAAATACAGACTGAACTAAGTTATCTTCCATCCTTGTATCTATAATATTTAGCTATGTTATAATCAAGTTATGATGAAATTCTGTTCACAGCAGTTTGCTGTCTATATTGTTTCATAAGGCCAAACTCTAAACTATTGGGCATATTACATGCTGAGCAGAGTTACCGTATTTTTCTGTGAATAAGACACCCCCATGTATAACAAGACACTTATTTTTTTGGAACCCCAAATTAAGAAATCAGTATTTTAAACAAACAGAACAACTTTGATATTTTATTTAAAAATTCAAAGCACTGGCACCATCATGGCAACCCTCAATGGTGCCTGGGGTGGGGTGGGGGCAGCAGTGGACCACCAGCACCTGAAAAGTTGTTGAGCTTTTTTGGGGAGATCGCTCAAGCTGGGCACCTGGAAAGGACAGTAGCTACAACTTCTTCTTCACGGCAACAATAGGAAGATAAGGGTAGTGTTGTTTTTTAAAAACTCCTATGCATTCACCAGTGTGTATAAGACACCCCCCCCCCCATTTTTTGAATAAGTAAATATAGCAAAAAGCATTGTCTTATACATGGAAAAATTCAGTACCGTCATGAATCATCCATAGGGAGGCTGAAAGAATATCAAATGGCAGTACTCACCGGCTTGAAATTTTCTCTATGACTCTGCATTATCCTGATGTCAGTAACCTCTGATGTGTTATAAGATAGTGCCATGCCATTTAAAACAATACTGTATTAAATGACTGGATAAAAGAATTACTCTGATCTTTCCCTTTGCTTATTAAGTGCTCTGGTTTTTCTGCCTAATCCAGAAGTAGAATTTAATGGTATAAACTTTGTATTTATTCATCCAGGTGAAGATCCCCTTGCTGATGATCAAAATGAACGTGACATTAATTCTGTTGCTGGGGTCTTAAAGCTGTATTTCCGAGGACTGGAAAATCCACTCTTTCCTAAGGAAAGATTTCAAGACTTGATCTCTACTATAAGTAAGTACAAGTCAGTGATTTGTAATGAACCATGCCAGTGAACAGTGCAAGTCACGGTATCTGTTGTTCTCTCATTTACTTCTGTATCAAGAGGTTTTTAATGTTTGATGTTTTCCTATGTTTTTATATGTGTTGGAAGTCACCCAGAGTGACTGGGACAACCCAGCCAGATGTGTGGGGTATAAATAATAAAATTGTTATTGTTATTAGTATTAGAAAACCATGTTCTAGCAACAATAGTAGGTCCACTTTTCTTCCTTTACATTCTGGCTGCTTTCTCTCCTAACTATTCTCTGCCCCTACTTTTCTACTACATTGCCAGGGAGTATCAAATGGAATCAGTACTGTAGTGTTCTCTCTCTCTCTCTCTCTCTCTCTCTCTTTCTCTTCCATCTACTAGGGAACCCAGGTGCTGAGTGCCAACAGCAATGTAGCAAAAATGGGTCCGCTGAGAAATGAGAGTGGGGTATTAGCAGGCTTGGGGAAATGCCAAAATTGTCAGGAATACAAAAAGAAAAACCCTTCAGAAAAAAAAAAACAGGAGAACAACTGCCCTTAAGAGCCCAGTTAGGAGGAGCATGCACAGTAGCCATGGAGTGCCTGTTAAGGGGAAACAGAAGGTGTGTCTGTGTTAATGGAATATCCTGGAAGAATGCATGACGGTCTCATTGGAAGACTGGCCAGGAGCACTCCACATTGGTTCAGGGTCCTGTGTGTGTGATAATCCAGTGTAGAAGATTTATGAGGTGTATTATATTCTGACACTGTTTAAAATAGAAGAGCGGATATTTCGTGTTTGAGAGCTGCTCCTACCTGAACTCCCACCATCCGGTTTGAACAAAAAATGTAAAAGGTTAGAGCCAAGAATAAAATTAAAAATACAGCTTATCATCTCATACGGCTGCGAAGGAAGAAAGACTTGCAGAGTGCAGAGCAACCTTCTTTTCTCTGGAGCTTAAACTGCAGACTGCCACACAACAGAAAGCTGATTTGATTTCCCTTGGCCGGTGCTAACTTCAGCTGAGAGACTTTTGGCAGCGTAGAACGTTGTGCATGTCACAGGGCATTTGCATGCCCTGAGAGTCTGCAGTGCTGCATAATCCACTGTTTATTATGTGGTTGGGAGGAAAGGCTCACTCTCGAAACAAACAGGAAGTTCCCTGTCACTTAGGCTGGAATGAAGACTGGAATTTGCATGAAACTCTGATGTGGAAAACAGCAGCAAATATGAATACAAATTCATGCAACCTAATGCCATGCAGTGCCCAGTCAAGATGGACCAATTAAAATTGCATACCAATGTTCAAGCTGCTTTTGAATAAGGGCTCTTTTATATTCATAAAGCCAGCTCGAGAATATTTTTTACATATCATTTATTTATTGTTAGCTGTTTTGATAACCATTATGTTCTAAATGCAGTATGGAAAAAGAGATTTAAATAAAATAAATCATAGCTTGACTTTTTCAAATTAATTTTTCAAATTAAAATTATTCTTTACTTTTTTTTGAACGAATATTAATGCACAAAATGCTTTTTGTTAATGAATCCTAGGGCCTCCTGGGGAAAATATACAGTAGCTGAACAAGTATACCTACATTGTATCCTTTAAAAGGAAAGGTTGCTGTTTGGCTCCATAGGGAAAAACTCCACAGTTGGATAATGTCTTTATTAGGACCAACCAATATGTCCCAAAATCCCCCCCCCCCTTCCAGAGAAGTTTTTTATTCTAGAAATAACATAACCAAACAATATAAGAATAGGAAAGTAATGAGAACAAAAAATAAAATTCAATAATTCACTTCAGAGCTGTTGATATACATCAGAAAGCCAAAAGAAAACAAAGATATATTACAAGAAGGGTCAGAAATTGATTCTAAAACGGAATGCTCAAAATTGGCCGTAGGGTTAATTTACAATCTCTAATGTGGGCAGAACATATTCAGATATGTTCACAACAAAAGCACTAAGTATCCTGAAGTGATTATTGGATTTTACTCCCATCCCTGCGGAAAACACAAGCTTTGAGACTGTGCTGTTTCTGCCTCAGCCTCAAATTGCTGAAAAAGCTGGGCTGAACATTTTGTCCCAAATCTAGTATATACAAGTGGAACCTGCAACAAAAGGTTGTAGTGTGCAGTGCTATGCCTAAACACAGAATACTCCATTCTATTACCTCCCTCTTTGGTTTTGACCAGGCATAGGCAAACTCGAAGACAGAAGTGCCTGGCGTGCTCTGGTCCATGGGGTCACGAAGAGTAGGACACGACTAAACGACTAAACAACAACAACAGGCAAACTCAGCCCTCCAGATGTTTTGGAACTACAACTCCCATCATCCCTAGCTAACAGGGCCACTGGTCAAGGATGATGGGAATTGTTGTCTCAAAACATCTGTAGGGCCGAGTTTGTCTATGCCTGGTTTTGACCCTACCCCAGGCAATTGACATGCCTTGCCCATTGCACATACTTGGTCTCCACCAGATTGTGGTAGGGTTTGCCCCCTTAGTTGTTGTTGTTTTTTTACTTCTTCTTCCTCATGTATGGTTGGTGTTTTAACTATATAAGGATAGGAACTTAGAGAATGACTTTACTATTGACACAAGAAATATGGCACTTCAGCATATACTTCTATTCAGAGTCTCAATCCTTCCATTTCTCACACACCTGCATTAGTTCTCTATTCTCCCCCCGCCCCCTCAATGATCAGTCAGTGCAACAAAATTGTTGCCTCAGTGAACTTGTTACACAAAGTGGTAGGAGTGGGAACACAAGGAAAATGAAAAAGTACAGAAGTCAGATTGAGTGTTGTATCCACAAGGTCAGTTTGTAGTCTCACCTTTAAGACTGAGACTCTGATAGGTGCTGCAGAAACCTGGCTATACACGTAGGATAGATTTTGTGATAGAGAAACAATAGTTGTTCCTTGCATTTTAAGAAAACAACAACCATCCAAACCAAAACCAGGCTGTGCCTTAAGCAAAACACACAGGTTCCTTGTTAGGTAGAGAACAGAGCAACAGCACCAAAGCTAGAAATGAATTTTGCTTGGTGTGTTAGGTAAAAGTATCAATTGAAGCTCAAGTGCCTAGTACAGTGGTACCTCTGGATATGCATACCTCCAGTTGCGTATCCTTCAGGATGCGCATGTGGCAAACCCAGAAGTATTTTTCTGGGTTTTGCTGCATGCACAGAAGCGCTCTACCGCACCGCACGCATGTGGTTGTGGAAACCTCATGATATGACCGGAGCTCTGGAACGGATCCTGTCCGCAACAATAGGTTGCTGGAAATGATAGAACTGTTCCAGGCTGCAAAAAACTACCGTATTTCCCTCTGGTTATAGATTCCACCCCAATACTCAATTTTGTCCTCTTTTGTTGGAAGTCCTCTGGAAAGTAAAGCCCACAGTTGTAGCTGGCCACTGTACTTGAAAACGAGTGAACCCCACTGATGATAGTTGGGAGTTTTCCAGAAAAAAGCATTTGATAGACTCGTGACACCCAGTATGTACTATTGAGGTATCCTCCCACAGCTTTAAATCATTGTTCTGTTCTCCAGGGTAAGCATATATGAGCCCTCTTATCAGGCCTGTTATCAGATTGCGGTGCACTTTATTTGGGTGGAGCCCCACTGGAGAAATGTCCCCCATCCCCCTTAAAGTTTAGGCCCTCAAATGTGAAAATCAAGTACCTGTCTCACAGATAGAGGCAGGTGCAGGAAATAGCTGTTGAGGGCTGAAGTCAACTACCCCTGCTTGCGCCTGTAAGAGAAACATGAGCAACAAAACTCCTTGGAGTTGGTCTGCTATTTGTGTGTGCCTGATTGTGAACCTCAATGGACTGTTGTACATTCTTATGTTGCAGAAATTGAAAGCGTTGCAGAACGAGTGCACCAGATCCAGCAAATCGTTATTACCTTGCCACGGGCCGTCATCATTGTCATGAGATATCTCTTTGCTTTCCTCAACCAGTGAGTCTTTTCACCTGCTGCTTACTATTTAATTTAGCCATAAATTCCCTTCCCTTGTAAACTGCCTTCGCTTCTCCTCCTCCTCTCTCTTTCCTGTTCAAACCCATCCTTGGGCAGTAAGGGTGGGGTGCCACTTGACCCTTGATATCTGCAATGGCTGGAGGAAATGCCTGTGGAGCTCCTGTTTGTGTTTAATAGTTGATGGCTTGGTGATGCCGCTGTGGGTTGCTTGTATTTGCAGCTTGTCACAGTACAGTGATGAGAACATGATGGATCCTTACAACCTGGCCATCTGCTTTGGACCAACTTTGATGCATATTCCAGATGGGCAGGATCCAGTGTCCTGCCAGGCTCATGTCAACGAGGTCATCAAAACTATCATAATCAATCATGAAGCCATCTTCCCTAGCCTCAGGGAGCTGGAAGGACCCGTTTATGAAAAATGCATGACAGGTGGCGAAGAGTACTGGTAAGGAGATCAGGATTAAAATGTACATTTGGTATATTGAAAGTATATATATTAAAAATGAATGAATGAATTAGTTGGACTTGACACAATTCATGCTGTGGTCCTCTATACCTTCTATTTGTATTGGTGCTAATGAGAATTTTTTCTTGGATGCAAATAGCAGGTGCAGGAGATCTGATCCAGGTTGGGTTTAAAGCCCCTTATCTCTGCAGGTAGAATAGAATGCTAATCCAGATCATTTCTCTGTGTCTGCAGTTTACTTTTAAGAAACCAATTGCTATTTGAGCTAGGAGATAGTAATTTATGGTATCAGGAAATGCAGGGGTATTACTTTGACACATCTGCTTTTTGAAAAAATGCAGTACAAAGAATCACTCCTTTTGTTTTTAAGTCTCTTTGGCTGCTGTCCTAACCCCACTTACCTGGGAGTGCATCCCATTGAATGCTTCTGAGGAAACATAGTCAAGGTTGCACTGTTAGTAGCCAGAACAGATTTGAAATAGTGTTGTATCTGCTAGAAGCTAGGCAGCCAAATAGGGCTTCTGACTTGCTGTTATTTTGTGAATATATGCTGGATTCCAGAGCAAAATTCCATCTAGTCCAGCATCCTACATCCCACAGGGGCTGCAACCCAATGCTTTCTGGAATCTCATAAGCAAAGCAACAAGGCAAGAGCCATTTCCCACTTTTGTTCCATATCACATACTCATTGGCATGCTGCCTCTGAATATGGAGGTCCTATATAACCTTCATGGTTAATACCCATTGATAAACCTATTTTCCGTTCAACATACCTATTCTATTCCTCTTTGGAGCAGGGGAATGAGTTCCATGTCTTCAGAAACCTACCAGTCTCTTCCTATGCTCCTTTAAGTAGGACTAACATTGGATGCAACCTAAGCATATTTTCATTTATTATTAGTTGTCTGTGAAAAGGATGAAATTTTCATGTGATGCTATCACAGTTGCTGGTGAGAGACCCTCTCTTCCTATTCTCCTTACAGCCCAGCTGGGTCTTAAATGACGACCTCTGGAGTGAAGGGGGAAATTCTGGATGGTGACAGTAGTAGCATGTGGTGATAGTCAGAACTTGCATGGCCCTTCCTTTATTTCCCACTCAGAAGGTAGCTGGTTCTTACAGTGGTTTTTTATGAGGGATTGGAGCAGATGGTGACGATTGTGTTGACAGCTTGCTTGGGCCCTGCTCACCAGTCACTGTTGGCCTCTGTGATGGAAGGAATGTTTCCACTGGATCAATAAATTCAAATGGGACCAGCTAGTAGAGAGAACATTTCCTGTCATGTGAGCTTAGGGTTTCCAGCAAACACAAATATGTGCTTCCCCGACTTATTCAGGCAGCAATAACAAAATCTGTTCCCTGACAGAAACCCGTATTAAAGATCCAATGGTGTTTAGTTCCATACAGTCGTACCTCAGGTTAAGTACTTAATTCATTCCGGAGGTCCGTTCTTAACCTGAAACTGTTCTTTTTTATAATATATTTATTAGCATTTTTTTAATTTAATTACAATTCCAATAAACAATACCATGAAACATATCTTTTAACATAATCTTCTTAACTTCTTTGGACTCCCTCACATCTCCCGCTCCTGCGTTCCTAGCCAAAAAGATTTTTCCAGCAAATTTATCCCCTTATTTCGAGTCTTATTATCTAATTTTCCAATATTATATCACTCATTTTTAATATCCTTTATTCAAATCTAAAAGAATTAAATATAACTTTAAAATTTTCCAAAAATTTATCTTTTCTTAAATTTAACTTATCTTCATATATCACTTCCACTATCTCAATGGTGCCCAGTTGTTTACATTCTAGCATCCTCCTTAACATTCATATAATTTATAATATTTTTGTAGATAGATCTTAAATTTCTTCCAGTCTTCTTCCAACGTCTCTTCTCCCAGGTCTCGGATTCTGCCCGTCATTTCAGCCAGTTCCATATAGTCTGTCAGTTGCATCTGCCATTCTTCCAGCGTGGGTAGATCTTGGATTTTCCAATACTTAGCGATAAGTATCCTTTCTGCTGTTGTTGCGTACATAAAAAATGTTCTGTCCTTCTTTAACACCCTCTGGCCGACGATACCCAAAAGGAAGGCCTCTGGTTTCTTAGGGAAGGTATACTTAAATACCTTTTTCAGCTCATTATATATCATTTCCCAGAAAGCCTTCACTCTAGGGCAGGTCCACCAGAGGTGAAAGAATGTTCCTTCATTTTCCTTACACTTCCAACATTTGTTATCAGACAAGTGGTATATTTTTGCAAGTTTGACTGGGGTCATATACCATCTGTATATCATTTTCATAACATTTTCTCTCAACGCATTACATGCAGTGAAATTCAGCCCAGTAGTCCACAACCTCTCCCAGTCCTCAAACATGATGTTATAACCAATGTCCTGTGCCCACTTTATCATAGCCGATTTGACCGTTTCATCTTGTGTATTCCATTTTAACAGCAAGTTATACATTCTAGAAAGTACCTTAGTCTTGGGCTCTAGAAGTTCAGTTTCTAACTTCGATTTTTCCACCTGGAATCCTAACTTTTTATCAAGTTTAAAAACTTCTTTGATCTGAGCATAATGCAACCAGTCTCGCACTTTATCTTTCATTTTCTCCTGACTCTGCAACTTCCAACTATCTCCATCTTTTTCTAAAATTTCCCAATACTTCGGCCATTTGGCCTCCATATTGAGTCTTTTCTGGGCCTTAGCTTCCAATGGTGAAAGCCACCTTGGAGTTTTATTTTCCAATAAGTCTTTGTATTTTGTCCAGACATTAAACACTGCTTTTCTGACAATATGGTTCTTGAAAGTCTTATGAATTTTAACCTTGTCATACCACAAATATGCATGAAACTGAAACTGTTCTTAACCTGAAGCACCACTTTAGCTAATGGGGCCTTCTGCTGTTGCCGTGCTGCCGCTGTGCGATTTCTGTTCTCATCCTGAAGCAAAGTTCTTAACCCAAGGTACTATTTCTGGGTTAGTGGAGTCTGTAACCTGAAGTGTATGTAACCTGAAGTGTATGTAACCCAAGGTACCACTGTATTTCATTTGCTACAAAATTAAGACCTTAGATCTAGGAAATGTGGATTTATGTGTGCGTTGAGTAGCAAGGAACTGTCAAATCTTTCCTCTCTGTTTTAAAACTTAAGTGTATTTACTTGACCTATCTTAATTCTAGTGACAGCCCGCACAGTGAGCCAGGCACCATTGATGAAGCAGACCATGACAATGGCACGGAGCCACACACCAGCGACGATGGTGAGTGTAGAAACAAGAGGTAGAAGATACCCTGAGGAAGGCTATCAAGAGCTGTGTGTGGAGAACAGCAACATGCATTTAGTTCCTAATCAGATTACCCTGGACTAACATATGGCTGCTTCCAGGGGGAGATATGTCTGAGTTTGACAGTGCAAGCGGATACTGATGAAGTGCCTTGATAGATATGTAATCAAAGTAGACCATATGGGAGCATACTAGGTTACTTGTTTTATTTGTGATTTCATTCCAAGGCATTATGGGAGTTGGCCTTTATGCCCTGGTTAACAAGCTAGCCTTTCCTTCTTCCATTTGCCCTGAAAATGGCATCTCTGGATTGTTTGTTGTTTTATGTTGGTTGTTCCAGTGTCATGGGAATAAAAAAAATAGAGATGTTGTTGTGATAAAATAACTATTTGAGTGGCCTGTATTCTGTTATGTTCACCATCTAATATGCTTCTGATATGCTTCCCAGGAAGAACAGTGATAGAACTTAATAGAAATCTATAGTGTTTTTTTAATGAAAATAAGTGATGGCAGCTTTTTGAAATTGGTGGAACCTTTCCAAAAGATTTGGTGAGTTTTAAATCAAGCTGTCACCACAGCCCCTCTCATTAATAACTAGTACCTCCTCAGCTTGATACTTTCTCACTATGGAATCTGCTCCTTTTTGTTTACTCTCCGCTGTATTTAAAGTGCTGCGGCAGTTAAAGGAGCTGGAGTCTATTCTTGTAAAAGGGTGTTCATGTTTTTCCATTTCTAAGACAAGATCCCACTTTTGATTAAATCTGTGCTATCATCAGTACTTGCCATGACCACAGAAAGATTGTTGCATAGATAGATAAGGTTTAGACTGTGGAAACCTGCTTAAAATTATGCATCAATAATAAGGGCTGCGCTGAAGGTACTCATTTTTAGGGGGACATTTTCAGCAGTGTTGCAAATCTCCCCCCCCCCCACCTTTTGATTAATTTCCAGGGATTGCTTTGAAAGTGTTCACTATTAATTAGGATTACTTCTTCTGAATTGACTTTGCCCTTAATGATGCTACCTTCGTAATGAAATATATAGCCTCATAGCATCATAAATTCACTATCTGACCCTTGATGGCTAGAATCATTCATGTGAGTAATCCAATAAACAGTACTCTTACTCTAAATTGCCTTAATTTTCATCAGCACATAGTAAAATCTTATTGGCTATGGAGCACTAGAAGGTAATCACACTCACTACGTGATCTGTGGTTGACTGGGATCACCAGAGTGAGGGAAAGAGAAAGGAATGGGGCTGGGGGGACCAATGTCATGGAATAAAATAATCTGAATATTCTCACAGCTAAAAACATTTCTACAGCTATAATTCACCCCATCCCAAAATACTTATTTTCAGCTCAGAAATACGAACAGAAGGATATTGGGCAATAGCCTTAAGGAGCTCAGTTGGATTCCTTCGTTCCATATTAAATTTCACACCTTCAGGATTGGGGGCGGGGGGAGATTTATATTCTATCCATGCACACACCTACCCATCCATCCTTATTTTTATTTTTATTTTACAGACTGAACAAGTTTGATTTGGACATCAGTGAGAATTAATAAACCTGGAACCACATGTTGCCATTTCAATTGGCTTATTTTGCAGATTAGAAAACATTGTTACAGAATCCTGCCTGTTGCATGACTCTGCACGCATGTCATCTGCTTGCTTTGTGGCCTTTGTTCCATTAATATTCTCCCTTCAACGCTGCAAATAAAGTCCAGTGCCCTATTGATGCATGTTGTGGGGAAATGGCGGCAGTGGCTCAAAACAGTTGAAATGTACTAAAGGCCCAAGACAGGGAGAAGGGACAAAGAATAATTCCAATAATTGAAGATGGATGTTTAAACGGAGGAAGGGAGGGAGATGTCAACCTTCATTTTTCACTGTTGGTGACTAACAACCTACCTCAACTGAAAAGGAAAGGCAAGCAAGCTTCCATTTAGGCAATTTTATGCTTGAATGATTATGTTAATAGTTCTGATTGGAGTTTCTGGGTGATTAACCATGACACAAGCATGGAGAAGAAGAGTTGTTTCATTTTATAAATTTACATACTCTCTTCTAGTCTCTTTCCCTTCCCCACCTAACCCACAGCCCTAGTGAGGAACATAGCAATTCTCACATTAGCCACCTCAGTTATCTCCAGTTCTGTGAGAGTGCTTTATAGGTTCTGCCTGTTACTACCAAATGTCACTTTATTTGGACTGGGTAAAGAGGTAAGATGCCTTTCCCAATATTACCCAAGACAGATCTTGAAGTCTGTTCCTAAAACTGTCTCTACGTTCCTGCACACAGGAACATAAGAACTGATCTGCTAGACCTGCTCAAGGTTCTTTGGGCCCAGTATTCTGATTCAAACAATGCCCAAGAACAAAATAATAATCAAGATGATACAGTGTACTGTGCTTCCAGGTTGTTGTTGCCAACATACCATCTGAATTGCCTGTAATCAGGGGAATTCCATTTAGCTGTCATGATTAATAGCCACTGATAGAACCCTGCCCTTCATGAGTGCGTCTACTCTTCATTTTTTGAAACCATTTTATTCTGGAAGCAGATTAGACTTTGTTTTTGTTTATTTAGAGACAGGTAGATTGAAAGAAGCATTGCGCTCATCCTATCTCTGTCTCTGGTAAACAGATTTTGGCACATTTCATGTTGCTTCAGAAAAACTCTGAAATGTGTCTCATCAGAGACAATGGGGTGTGGGGTGTGTGTGTGTCTGTGTCTGTGTGTACATATATCTTATGGGACGTTAAAAACTTTTTCAAGTATCTTTAGCAGACCATAATTTTTATGCTCTGTTCCATGCCAAATCCTTGTCAGATTATTTTATTGTTATCTGGATAGTAAGTGAAGCCTTGTTTATCATTAGGTGCTGCCCCAAACAAACAAACAAACAAACAAACAAACAAACAAACTTGTTTCCCCTTAATTAAAATGTTACATACCTAAAGTCCATTTTCCCAATTTAGTTTTGTCTTTGGACCTTTGACATGCTATTCTAGGGATGGGAGGGGGTTGAGGATTTTTTTGTCTTCCAAAATAGATAATTGAGCATCTAAAAAAATGAAATTGTTTGAATGAAGTGCTTGATGGCATCTGCCAGAAACCTTTTTTTTTAGAGTGGCCCAGGAAGTGACATGTGGTTGTATAATATTAATCTGGCACACTGCAGTGAAGATTTGTTTACATAACTTTGTGTTGCAGGGTAGTAGCTCCTTATCCCGCTTCAGCCTCTAATTTTCTTGCATGTTTATGTGAGTCACTCCAAGGGGTAAGATAAGTTAAAAGTGGGAAAGATGGTCTCTCAGGAGACATCCTTAGCTTGATGGTATCCTGTGGGTAATTGGTCCTTTCAGGAGTCTCCTGAAGTGAGCGATTGTCTATCTGTCACAGGGTGGGCTTATAGAAGGTCTAATAAGTGCCATAATCAGTTGTCCAAGTGAATCGGACATTTCACTTTCTGCATTGTATAGAGGAAACAGAGGAATATACAGGCATGCCTCTGAACAATTACATCTTTTCTGCCTTACTGATGTTGTTCATGTGGTAGCCTTGGGATAGAAGACTACGAACTCCTCCTGTATTTCTGTGTAGTCTTACCAAATCTGAGGAAAGCTTGTTGATTTCAGGATAACCGTTCTGAACTTGCAGCCTGTGTACCCTGGATCAGGTAAACAAGCTCAAAGGACACTTTCCAGAATTTCTTTCCTCTGTTCATAATTTAAAAATATATGTAAAGAAATGTGCCAAAAAGAGCCATACACTTCTGAATAAGTCGTGGGTGAATTCCTCTGGCTTGCCTCCTAATATGCTTGGTTTTATTTCAAGCTTTCTGGTGTGTGTGAAATAAGCCCAACATAGGAGATTTTGCCTCCAGTTTTCCCTGCCGTTTCCTCCTCACGCAAACCCTGTAGTTCACTTACAGTAGCAAGAAATGCTAGATTTAAATAGGCTAAGCCAGAGTTTCCCAAACTTGAGTCTCCAGCTGTTTTTGGACTACAACTCTCATCATCCCTAGCTAGCAGGACCAGTGGTCAGGGATGATGGGAATTGTAGTCCGCAAACAGCTGGAGACCCATGTTTGGGGAACCCTGGACTACACCTTGCAGATTTCTCCTTAACTAGCTTATATGTATGCTCAGGAGCATCCAGGCCATTTATAAGTGGCCTACAAGGTTTCTCCTATCTCAAGCCAGCTCTTCCTGCCATAAGAACATAAGAAGGGCCTGCTGGATCAGAACAGTGGCTCATCTAGTCCAGCCTTTGTTCTCACAGTGGCCAGCTGGATGCCTATGAGAAGCCTGCATTCCCCCCCCCCCTTCTTTTGTAAAACTAAGTTGTTATTGGGACGAGGGTGGATGGGTGGTTAGCAGAGCAGACTGACTCATTGGGATCAATCCCATGAAGAGCTGGGCCCCATTATGAGCTATGCCACAACTGAAATAAGTTTGGGCTATCTTCTATTATGAAGTGTGGATTTCCAAAATGGGAATTTAACATTGGTCTCAAATCTTGTTTCATTCACTGCTTGGAATGACCAGGCCTGAACTAGACAACCAATTTATGTGATCCTGAAAGTGACCTAGGTTGTTGGAATGAATTTCAAGTATGTAGAGAAGAGGTGATGTAAATAATGGTCCAAAGTTTTCTGCCTCTGAAGCTAACTTCATTTGAACCTAGCTGTTACCTGGGTCACCTAGGAAAATGAAATACGCTTCTCTGAGTTCTCTGGAAGAATGGTGGGAGACAAATAGGTATGAAGGAAAAATTCAGTTCACATTTGAAGGTGAACTTAACTTAATTTTTCACTTTCTGAAACAATATGAGAAACAAAACAGAGCCTGCCCTCCAAATTTGCCCAAATTCTGCAGTGCAGATCTCTAACTATGTAATGTGGACAAAAATGCATATACCTGGGTAAATATGCAGATATTTTATGCTTGCCTATGGTCGTAATAAAGATTCTTCTTCTTTTATTAGTGAAAATAACATACAAAAATGCACTGCACTGAGGAATATTACTTGGCAAAAATGTGTATTTTAGGTAAAATTGCATACAGAAATCTGTATATGAAGAGAAATTTGCATGAAATTCTGATGACTTCATGGTTTTGTTTTTTTAAAAAAAAACATTGCACACTGATGTCAAAATTTGGGAAACTGAACTTAAGACTGAAATTGACAGATTCAGCCATCCTAGATACAAATATATTAGAAATATAAATATAATAGAACATACAAAAAGTAAATAGAATTTTTTAAATGGCAAAGTTCAGAAAATGACAAAATACAACAAATTTGGAACAGTATGGGTCAGAGGGGCAGTATATTGGAACCTGAAGGTTCTCAATAAAGCCTGTTTTTTCAGTTCAGGCAGACTGTGGGTATTGTGGGTATAGAAATCACAGTGAGATATTAGTTTGAATGGAAGATCTGTACACACTTCCCATAGCAAGGTTTTGGGCACACTTCACCCAACTGTCACTCACATGACATCATATGATGTCAGATGTTGGGATCTCTTTTGTCTTATCTAAGAACCATAGCATTAAGATCAGATCTGAGCCTCTACCTCAGGCACCCCAACCTTCGGCCCTCCAGATGTTTTGAACTACAATTCCCATCATCCCTGTTAGCTAGGGATTGTGGGAGTTGTAGGCCAAAACATCTGGAGGGCTGCAGGTTGGGGATGCTTTCTCTACCTGCTCTTTGATACTAAAAAGGAGCAATAGATGCTTGTGTCTGATTTAACGCTGTAGTACTGGAGACAGGTTTCTTCCTGCTCCTTAAAAGGCAGCCTGCTCTTTAAACAGAGAATGGCTTATCTTCTATTTTAGCTCCAATCTCCACCAGCTCCCACAGATTGAACTTTGAGTCACCTGATGTCATATGTCAGGCGATTGATAGTTGAGCAGCTGCACCCACCTGTCAAAATGACCCACAGAGTGTGGGCCGGTTCTGGATGGTTCATACAGAGTTGACTCTGACCACTCCCATACAAAGGCATGCATCCACAGTGACTTTATAGCCTATCCCCAAAACATATTTGCAAAAAGCAAGCAGACGAAAGCATCAGGCGAGGTAAACAAGTATATGAAGAATATCGGTTGCCATTTGGGGTACGTTGTCCTTTGGACAGAATGGGATGAATTTGCAACAATGCGTACATTAATTCTGAGATCTGTCATATGCTGGGGCAGTTCAAATGTGTATCCAGGTGGACTCTTGAGTTTCTTGAAAAGCATATGTAGGATGGTGGCAGAAGCGTGGAGATAACTGCAGTGGTGTCTTCACAATTGATGGTGTGCATCTGCATTATCCCGGCTTAGTATTTCATTCTCTCCCCCACCCCACCCCCATGAAGAGATGCTACTTTATTCAGATTACTGTAATAACATCAATTTTTTTTAATGAGGCTAAAATCAAAGGCAGCTGTGAAGTTTGTCACAGCATTAAACTAAATTAAAAAAGGATGGTGTTAGCTGTACTGTGTAAACCACTGAGAGGTTTCAACAATTAAGCAGTATACCAATTTTATTAAGAAAACTAAACATTTCAGTGAAATCATATCTTACATCACAGAGTGCACTCCAATGCTTTCTTACTGCAGCTTCCTTTTAATTGTCTCTCTCGTCTTCTCCCTCCTGCCTGCTTACAGAGGTGGAACAGATTGAAGCTATTGCCAAGTTTGACTACATTGGGCGGTCCCCACGCGAGTTGTCTTTCAAGAAAGGTGCCTCACTTCTATTGTACCATCGAGCATCTGAAGACTGGTGGGAAGGTCGCCATAATGGTGTGGATGGCCTCATACCACATCAGTACATAGTGGTGCAAGATATGTAAGTAGGAAGAAGTTTGCTGAACAAGTGAAGTGCGATAGGTTAGCTGTTTGTTTTGGGTGGAAATTGGTCTGTTGTCTTGTGCTTCACTCAGAGAGTGAAGGGTGGGTTTATTTTCTTTTAAATCTTATTTGATGCCCTCCTGCACATCCTTTTTAATGCCATTAATAATTGCACTTTTGGCAGAACGCTGTGGCACTCTTCCTAAGCTGTATTCACATAAAAGCATATGTCTACTATGTTCTACAGGTATTGTGTCCAGGGTAGTTTGATACAATATGGAAGAGAGTGGTTATATGTGTGTCAGATCCAGAATATACTGAAATATTGTGATAGATTTGGCTAATAAATCTGGAATTCTTGATCTAGAAAAAGTCAAGCAGAAAACTTTCCCTTTCTACTCATCATGTTCTTTGGATCAAAGTTCAGCTTTCTTGTGCTGTAAAAATGTTTTTACTATTTTTCCTCCTCATATTTGTGCATCGTTCCCCATTCCATTGCAGAAGTGAAATATTCTTCCAGATGCTGACAGCTGCAAGTGTGAAAATTTCAAAGACGTTGTTCAACAGAAGCCCTTCCCCCAACCCACACACCACCCCAAAAAACTATGGGGCATAGAGCCATATAATGCATAGCTTTTTTGAGTCTGTTCATTCATCCACACGAAAGAAGACCTCTTCTTCTTTTTTTATTTTTTTATTAGTTTTCCAATACTATTCCAATAATAGCCCATTATAGCAATGCCAATTAATATCTAATAATAAGCGGCCTCTTTTTAATATGTTTCTTCCCCTCTTACAAAATGTCTTTGTATTGGCTGCTATTCTATTTTGTATGTACTGTACTTTCAGTTAGTACAGCAACCTGTAGATTTAATATATTAACTCTACAGGTTGCTGCACTAACTGGCTTCTATGTAGTAGCGAACAAAAGGTTTGAAAACAAGCCGAAGACCCTGTTGGTCAGCTGAACAAGAGTTGGTGTTTCATATCTGTAGGGGCTTACATATGGTAAAGGAATAAGTTAGGCAGCAGATTGGAACTCTGAGCTGCCTGCTTCCAGCTCCGCTTCTCCCCAGACATTATTGCACCCCCCTCCTCCACAATCAAGCAGAGCTTCTCCCCAACGCAGAAGGCATTCAGTTATTCTGTTCTGGCTGACAGAGAATTTCATTATTCATAGGGACGATGCATTCTCAGACAGCCTGAGTCAGAAGGCAGACAGCGAGGCAAGTAGTGGACCTCTGCTGGATGATAAAGCCTCATCAAAGAATGACATCCAGTCTCCAACAGACCATATTCCAGACTACGGATTTGGGGGAGTAATGGGACGGTAGGAAACTGATTTGTTCTCATCTGGATGCAAGCGTTGTCTTTCTCCTCCTCTTGTGACGGGCACGATAGTCAATGCATGAACTGGAGGAAATTTATGAGCCAATTTGTACGATTTATACTGTGTTTTAAATGGAAGGGGTCTATAGAGATCCATTTATTAGTCTAGATGACTTTGGAAGCTTGGAGTGGGGATTTCACAAGGCTGCTGGTGTTGTTGTTTTCTTCACAGGGTAAGGTTGAGATCCGACGGGGCAGCAATCCCTCGCCGTCGCAGTGGAGGCGATACACACAGCCCTCCCAGAGGGATTGGTCCTGGGATAGACACCCCTCCTCGAGCTGCAGCTTGTCCCAGCAGTCCCCACATATTACCACTGAACAGAGGCAGGATTGAGAGCCCAGAGAAGCGCAGGATGGCCACTTTTGGCAGTGCTGGCAGCATCAACTATCCAGACAGGAAGGCCTTGATTGACGGCCACCCACTGAGGCCCACCTGCAGCTCAACTCGGCACAGTAGTCTTGGGGATCAGAAGTCACTAGAAGCCGAAGCACTTGCAGAGGTAGGAGAGGCTGCAGTTATGAAAAAGTGAGATTCACTGAGTGTTTCAAGAAACAGATTTCAGGGGATTCAGCCATGTCTCTATTGAGCCATCCAGACTAGATTCTTTAAGATGCATTAGTTTCTAGATTTGCAGTATGTGAATCAACAACCATGCCACTACTTCACAGTGGATCCCATTTAATTTTTGACTGGACTGAAGCTTACTGACCACTGTGACCCACCAGAAGCCAGCCGCTTTCAAGTTCTTACTCAAGGGGATTGATATGTTGGGCCACTACAGTGTATTTCAATCTTAAAAACGCAAATACTTTAAAACGCATTAGTGCTTATCCTTCCAGTGCAATATGTGTCCCCCTAGAGAATTTGAGCAGTCTCCAAACTGTGTAAAGTAAGAAGTAAAGTAGCCTGTGACCAAAGAGAGGCAAAAGCTAAGTAATGCTAATTAGAATCTGAACAAAACCAATGTTCTCATAAAAAGGTTCCCTGATTTTTCCCATTTTACAGAATGGGAACTTAGACTAGGATCAGAAATCTTGCATAAAACCAGATGATTTTTAGGTTGTATAGGTCTTTGACCACTATACTGGTCATTGAACTGTGCTGACTGCCAGCTCACAGAACTAAAAAATACAATATATAGTTTTAACTGGCTTTATGAGCCAATCTTTATGAGCCAAAACTTGTACCAACTTTGTACCAGTAAATAAACTAGCAGCTAGTGATAAGGGGAAGGTTAATGTTCATACCTCTCTTAGGTCCAAACTTGATGTCAGTCTAAACCAGGTTAGGCCTTTAACATTTATAGCAGGTCCCTGAGTCAGTTTTGACCAGGATTACAGTGCACGGGGAGGGGAGGTTTAATGCAACAAAAACTGCCACCACCAAGACTTGAACCTTGGGGGGGGGATATGTGTGAGGAAAATGTTGATTTGTATGAAATAAAGCATCCAGACAAACGATAACAAGGGGATTGGGAGGGGAGACTTCTGGGTTTTAAAAAATCTGAAGCTGTAAGTGGCAGTATTAGCGGGTAGCCTTTAAGGACCAAATGGAGGAACATTTTTCTCTGAACTCTCAGCTGAGCCTCTTTACCTTTTGCTTGCATGGGTTGCTCAAAGGTTGGTGGAGCTGTTTATTTTCAATCTAACACTTATTAGCTTTTGACACCTTTCAACCTTTTCTGTGTGGGCTGTTGATAGATTGATTATGTTGTCACTTTATTGCTTGCTTGCTTGTTCTTGTGCGACTTTTCGCCATAGTAACACTAGTGGCTGGTGGTGTTCAGTTTTTAAAGGCAGTCATCAATATTATTATTTTTTTGCAGTGTGATGATTTAGGTTTAATGCCATTATCCCACACGTCCCTGCTTGAGGATTATGGAGACTTTGTTTTCATTCGAATTGTGTTTTTCTTTTCTTTACTCCGTCTCATTTTTATTCCTCCTTTTTTGTTTAGTGTTTAATTTGCACAGCAGTAAACCAAATAGAATGACATTACTTCTTTGCCTAGCAGTGGGCGCTCTTTGTCTTATGCTATTAGAATGAATTGGTGTTTCTGTGGACCATTATTCCTAATCTGGGTGAGCACAGAGGCCAGCAGAGAGGGAACTGCCAACAGAGCATCTCAAAACTTCTATAGGCCGTTGATGGTTATCTAGAAGAAAGAAAAAAACCTTCCTTAATAATAGACAGAGCAGCCTATTATATTTGTCCTAAAAACAAAATAGGGTGGCATGATCTCCAGGTCACAAATTCTGTTTCTAGACTATTTTCTTAAAATACCTTCTTCTTTTAACCAGCATAGAAGAAATGCAAGTAAAAAGAAAAGAGCACAAAGAAATTGCTAGTAAAGTCAGAGCAAATGGCAACACTTAAGAGAGAAATGCCTCTATGTTTTATCAAAGCACCTTTTCACATTGGCAAGAAATGTGGCAAATAGCTAATTGTTCGTTTAAGGGGACCTAAAAGAGTCCTGGATAGCCAAGGAGGCTTATTTAAAATTCAGATTGGACTATATTACTTAATCTTCAAATTAAATGAAAGAATGAAGCATGATAATCAAATGAGTACTCCTCAGCAAATAAGCTGGCAGTGGTGTGATTTGGCATTATATGTCCTTTACAGCACTGATGCTTCAATTCCAAACACACTGGAAATAAGTCTCATTGAACTCTGGAGTAGAGTTCTGAGTAGACAGCCTCACAGCACATCCTGTGTACATTTTCAAGTCCACTTTCTGCAAAGATCCTTTCTCAAAACCTATGTGGCATCCAAGGCTATCTTCTTCTTTTTTCCCCTTTGTTTGCAAATGAAAATTATGGAACTTGGAATTCATATGGTTTTCATTGAAGTGTAATAGCTGGAGGGGATTTCAAAGAAAGGCGCTACCTCTTTCTAATCGCCTTCTGTCTCCATCCTAAAGTAAATATATATGACTCTTCGCTTTTGTTTCTACATAAAAGGACAGTGTTTATGGCCATTGACATACATACATATGCTAATTTTGCTATAATGCAATCCAAAAATCAAGGTGGTCCCCCCCCCCACTATAGTACACGGGTCAGTTTTATCGGTTGAAGCTGATAAAATGCATTATTCATACTGTAGCTATCAAAAGTTATGTGTCAAGGCTGAGCCTGTCTTTGTGACAAAATATATATTTCTTATTGTTTTTCTACTAGATGGGCCTGAAAGAAGCCATTTATTTGCTGAGTGCTGAGCAGATTGCTCAAGTACCAATGTCAGGGGTTAGGTAAAGGGGGTGGGCAATGCAACACTTTCTTTTTACAACAACATAATTTTAATCGTAATCACATTATTTTTCTTATATGGCCTAATAGTAACTATGACAATGGAAAGAATAATTAGTGCCATTTTTTCTTTCATTTTTACTCTGATCTGTAAAAACGCTAGCTTATTCAGAATTGGAATTGTTTTGTGCTCCTTCTACTGTCAACATGCATGATCAGAATAGGATTTGCACCCTGTATCTGCGATGCCTACAGTGTAGGGGGAATTATTTTAACAAAAGTGTTATTTTTTAAAAAAACAAACCTATGTTCAAGTGGCTTATAACTGTGGAGATATTAAGTTAAAGAATACAGCAATATTATTGTTTTACTGAACTAGATTCAGTTAAAGATGAATAGTTTCTTGGATCAGTATTGATACCACCTTCCACCCACATTAATTTTGAGTGGGATCTTGCAGATCCCTAATGCCTTAAGGCACAATGCACCTCAGCCACTGCCTGGTGCAGCTTAAGAGGGGCCATTGCCACATTCATGGTCCATGAAAGATGGTAGGCAAATTGCAGTACCAGCCTGGAGCTGTCACAGTGCCATCATGTGAAAGCAGAGGGGCAAGCTCTGGTTCCAGCTTGGGCTCAGTCCTTCCCCTGGCATGCCCTCTTTCATGGTTTCTAGTGGTAACAATTCCTGCTCACCCACCTACAACATTCAACAGGCTGAACCAGGGACCTCTGCACCACACTTCACAAGCAAAGGCTGTTGATGGAGGGATACCTTTTTCCAACCCAACCTGCCCCCATCGAGCCAGCACAAAGGACGTTTGGATTGTTCCTGTTCTCATGCACTTTTCAACTCAAAATCTTACAGAGGTTTGAATAAAAAAAACAATACTGAATAGGAGGGAAACCCTCCTCTTGGCGTAGCTGCTGTGTTCCTAAGTGCTTTGGTATAATTTACAGGGTGGTGTTTCATTTCCCCCATTTCAGTTTAATTGGGCTCCAATTTTGGCTGCAATGGCCTTCTAGTGAAACCTTCATGTCAGCTTATTATCCTTAAATGCATAGGAGGATAGATGCCTTCCATCCAAAACGGATACACTAACAGATTTCTTGGTAAATACTAAATGACTATGATGGATGACGCTACTCCCACTCATTAGTATAGTGGGGGAAAGAGTTCTTGGCAGCCAGATGCCATCATATGAGCAGAAACATGAAGGTGGCCAACCAGTATACTTGTACCATACAGAAAAGGGAAGAGGACTTTGTCCTGCTGGATTGCATGGAAGAGCATTGGAGAATTAATAGCCATAACTGAAAACATGGCTGGGAGAACTCACTTCATGTTGAAATCAAGAATACAACCTTCAGTTGCATTAATCATGCTGTGTTTTTTATTTTTATTCTATGTTTCTATTTTGATATGTTTTGAATAATGTTGGAAGCTGAAAGGCAGACTATACATACTTTTAATTAACAAATAGCCATGGAGAATTAGGCCTTTTAACTTCCATTTGACCAGGACAACATGGGGTTTATTTCCATCTGAAAGTGAACTCCTAATCAAGAAACTTGATTGGTGGGCTCACATTATCCTGAGAGCTGTTGAGGTTCAGCAATTTTGAGGGTTATTTACAGTCCAGAGAGTTGCTCACTGGTTCAACATCTTACAACAGAGGAGGGGAATCTTTGGCTCCCCAAATGTTGCTGGTCTAACTCGCATCAGCCCCAGCCAGCATGGCCAAGGGGTCAGGATGATGGGAGATGTAGTCCAACAACATCTGGAGGGCCACTACTACTGCAGTAGAGCATTGGGAAAGTGAAATGGTCTGATGTTCTTCCGCAGCTCTTGGGCAAATGTAAACATGAGAACTGTTTTAGAACCTACCTAAAACAGTACTGAAAAGACTTCCACCATCACATATGGCAAAATTCTACCAATTGGTCCATTTGTGGTTTTTTTGAATCCAGCCCTCTGAATAATGCAAGCAAAGAAGTGACCAAGAGAAACAAGTAATGGACAGGTTTAAGTCATTTAATGCAAGAATGATAACAGTTTAACCCCTCTGCTTCTGTTTGTTGTGTTTACAGGACATTGAGAAGACAATGAGCACAGCATTGAATGAGCTGCGTGAGCTTGAAAGGCAAAATACTGTGAAACAAGCCCCTGACGTTGTCCTGGACACCCTTGAACCAATGAAGAATCCTCAGATAGGTTCTGTCAACTCTGAACCTGCCAGCCCCCTTCACACCATCATGATCAGAGATCCTGATGCTGCCATGAGGCGTAGCAGCAGCTCAACCACGGAGATGATGACTACTTTTAAGCCCGCCCTCTCAGCCCGGCTTGCTGGAGCTCAGCTTAGGCCCCCACCCATGAGACCCATCCGGCCAGTTGTCCAGCATCGATCAAGTAGCAGCAGTAGCTCAGGAATGGGTAGTCCTGCAGTGACACCCACAGAGAAGATCTTCCCAAATAGCTCCTCAGATAAATCTGGCACCATGTAGCTAGCACTATCCCGAGGGAACCTCTGGTGGAAAAATGGGTAACCACCCCTATTTTCATTTCCTGTGTGATTGTACAAAATGATGTCATATACTGAAGGGAAAAGGCAGCGAAAACAACTCTTGGAAAAACAATGGCACTGAGGACAGTAGATGTGGCTTAAGGATTTCATGATATTTTACACACATACTCATCAAGATTGCTGGAAATATTTGGTGTAGCCAAATAAGATGGCTATTTTATGTATTACCACTGGAACATTCTGGTCTGTGTAGAAGTATATATATGACACTGTCCATAGCCCAGTAACATTTTAGTAGATTTACCTCAGAAACTCACCCCTAGACTTCTGCTGGAGAGCGATTTTGTGTGTGTGAGTGAGTGTGCGTGTGTGGATTACACAGCAACCGTGCATTAAGCAATAGAAGATTGGTCAGTCCTTGAATTGAATATTCACACTGGCTTGGCTTGGCGTTAGAGTTGCAGCAAGCAAAAGGAAACACCATGGGGGTTTGGCTCAGCTGTTATCCTGCAAATACAGAAGTGCATCTGATGGTGATGTTTACCCTGCTAGGTAGATGGATGGATTTCTGTCTGCAAGTTCATCTCTTAAAAGACTGGTTCATTGAAACATGGAAGTTTGTGGTCATTTCCTGGTTGGAAGGAGTATACCACCTGTGGACGCAAAGAAATTAAAAGTAGTACACCTTCCCTTTGCGTGAAGGGGAAACCTAGGATTTTCTGTACGTACTTCATGTTGTAGCACAATGTTATGTGTGTACAAAAGAAACTCAACTCCTGCTGTCTTGAAGTTTTCAAAACAGAAGAGGACTCTGAAGTAACCTGTGGTTGATAACAATAAATAAATAGGCTAACTTATATAGTGTTTGAAATATTTTATTCCCCCATCCTAATGATTCCTTTGGAGAAAATCTGGATTAAAACAGGCAAGGAAGATTTTGGTGAAATCACATTCCCTTTAAAATGTCTCAGCAGCACAAGAAGGTCTTGACTCAAACTGTGTCCCCTTGCATGAATAGCATGAGCCATATTTGACCACGTCAGATATATAACTGATCTGATGAGGTGACAATTTGCACTTTCTGTACTGTACTATATAACAATATACAGCCGTTTGGAGTTTATGAAAACAAAGTTACGTTTCTTTCTAAAATTTAACCTAGGCAAAAAAAAAATTCTGCAGCGAGAGCTCGGGGTTGCATGATAGCTAAAACTTTTCCCTATTTACTGAACTCAAGACTCTTCTTGCTGCAATTTTTTTTATTTTGTCTCCTTTTTGTGGACATCTCTGGCTGGACTTTTTCACTTTTAATTTAAACACCATTGTGCTTCTTGACAAACCTCGTTCAGACTGTGCACTTGATTAACTCTGCACTTTGCTTTCTTGGCATCTTTTGGCTTTAATTTTGCAGTGGCCATCATTTAAAAAGAAGCTGGACTCGTTTCCCATTACTCCCTAGAGGTTGGTTTTAATGGCATCTACCATCTTTCAGGATGGTGTACCATATTTAAAGCAGGACCAGAGCTGTCAGGCAATCCTATGGAGGCTTGGCAGCAGCAGGGAGTTCGCGATGGAGGAACCATCATTTCCTAAGCCCTGCAAGGGTTGTACCAGTTTGGATCTGGGTTTGGCTGGGGTAGCGGCAGCGGCAGCTCTTTGCCTCCTCACCCACACCATTGGTTTCAATGAGAAGGTGTCCAGGACATGCCTGGAGGGGGGGGGGAGATTATTTGCATCAATATATGCCTGGAATTCTCCCATTTTGCCCTCACTGCCCTTGGGGATACTGAGGACTATATTAGCAATGGCCTGCAGGAAGATTCCAGCTATTGGTCTCCCCCACTGAAAACAGAGAGGGAGTACCCAGTTGCCTGCCAGGCAACCTTCCCATGAGTTTAGGATTGTTCCTTTAGTAACTTACAATTTTATCCTTCTTTATTTGCACAAATACATCCCCAATCCCGTCTGTGTACATAAAATGCATAGAATAGCCAAGTATTGGGTGGGATATCTATTATCCTCTGAAGTAAACACACACAATCATTGTGTGATTCTCCTTTTTTAAAATACCTCATGTGCAAGCATGCTTCATCCATGTTCCCTCTTCTCTTAACTGCCCCTTGCCTGTTTTAGTCTGTTTATATAATGGTGTACCTGCTTAAATGATGAAAAGTAACTGCTACAATGTAACTTTTTTTAAGGCTAAATTTTAGTTGAGACCCAGTGATACCCAATCTTTGCACTTAGTAGATAATTCAGTGTAACAAAAATGCATCAGTAAAAATGAAAACAACCTCCCCATCCCTAAAACAGTCCTGACCTTCCCATGTATAGTGTGAAGGGAAAATAATGTATGTAGTTTATTCTATTATTGTTCCTTAATATAATATTACAAAGAGAAATTGTGTTTACCTACATGTCTGCTAATGTTGTAGGCATTTGTAATTGCCACAATTAGTTAATATAGGAGTGTGTTTTTTTCATTCATCAAATTATTTTTATCTCTCCCACCCCCCCCTCCCTTGCCAACTTTAGAGCAACCCAAAGGTCATTATGACAGCAGATGTTAAGTTTGCTGTAGTAAAGAGCAAGTAAGTGAAGTCTTAGGCATTGGGATGGGGGTGGAGGAAAAATCATTTGTCATTTTATCTCCATTGCCAGTTACGTTTTCCCCACTTTAGCTCATGGGGAACAGTTGCTTTAGCAGGGTTTTTTTTAAAAAGCATACTTTTGAAAGTGACTTGAGAACAAAACCATGACTTTATTTGAGGGTTTACTTTGATACACTTCCAGTGTCTTTTTAAAAATAAATTATTTTTTGCATCTTCATCTGTAGGTGGGGTTGTGTGTGTTTTTTTTTAAAAAAATCTTTAAGTGCCTTTTGAGCACCGGAACAAATGCTTGGATTAAATGTGCTTGGGAACTAGACATATCAAGATATCTCTTGTACAGTTAATGTTATACTGTGGGTGCATTGCTTTAAAGTTTTCCCCTCCTCTTTCTGTTGTATGAACAAGAAATGTATTTGCATTTTTAAAGAGCTACCCACATACTCACATACAAACCGCAGTGTTTGTCAAATTGCAGACAACCCGTAGGAATTGTAGAAGACCTTCTGCATTTGTGTGTAGTACAAAAATCACAACATTGGCAAAATATGTTGTTGAATCATCAAATCTTGGGTAGAGTTTGCACGTGTCTACAAAGTTCAGTTGTGTAGGTTTGGGGCGCAATAATCTACTGGCAACTTTTTCATTTTGCAAAGTGCCATTTCCTGTGCGGTCTTGCACAAGAGAAATTCCTGGTAGATTTGTCTGTGTCCTCAGACACAACTGGATCTGGCTTGACTCAACACAATAATTTCAAGGGGCAATTGAAAATGCGTTAAAGTAGTGAATGTGAAGTGCATGGGCTGGATATTGTAAATCATTTGGGGGGCAGGAGAATGAAGCAAATTCGTCTTTTGCTCACTATGCTAATTATGTCTTGTTCATGCTGATATGATTCCTAAATCAGTAATGGGAGCATCTGTGTTGAGTTGATCTGAGACCAATATCAGGGCATATATAATTTGGCGTGTGGTGCCAAAATGAAGGGGGCCATTGTTGGTTAAATTGGCTGAGGAAAATACCAGATGCAGCCTTTAAATAAAAAAATTAAAAATTCTCAACTTCAAAATGTTCCTAACAATGAAAACTGTTCCTTTTTCTTTATTGGCCTCTGGGCAAATAATGGAAGAGTGTCTCAATGCCGCAGTTCTGATGGACACTGCACTCTAAAATGGAGGGGGGAGGGTATTCCCAATGCAAAGCAAGTAAAATACCATAGAATTGACCTCCGATCCTCCCCATAAAATCAGAATGCTCTTCTTCAATCACAGCTACTTTAGCTTGCACCCAGAGATGGCTGACTGTAGATGTTGTAGCCTCTTCTCTTCTTCACCCCCTTGTAACTTGGCGGCAGTATTCCTTTTGTTCAACCAAGTGATGCGTGTTAACGGTGCTGACTTAAAAGCAATTGCACCCACCCTTATATTATTGCTGTACAGAAACTGTCATAAGCAAACCATGTAAATGTTTAAGACCTTTTAATGATATAAAGACCATGCACTTTTCCTCCCTCTTTTGACTAAACAATACAGTACCTGATAGGGTTTTTTTCTGTTTGTAAATCCTGGACTATATAATTTCCTAGCAGTGCTGCAGTTTTCACAGTATGGCAATAGGCCTTCTGAATCCAATTTGCTTCTGAGTGGCTGCTTTTTGTTCTTGCCAGAAAACCTTAGGAAACTGCTGGTTGGCTGCCCTGTATAATGATTGTCGCCCCTCTTATGGATATTGTCTCTGTAATGTATGATAAAATGCCATTCAGTTAGAGTGTCTGATTGGATCCTATGTTATGTATGCTGATGATGCCATGTAGATCAAACCACTGGTTGGGTGTGGACTCATCCTGTTGAATAAACAGTTTACCTTTTCTCAAACGTTTTTCCAGTGATGATTTAACAGCCCACAATCCATGTAGAGTATTTTATTTATTTTAGATCTTTATAAACAATTGAACCAATTACATGTAATAAAACCAAAAGTGGATAAAACAATTAAGAGCGTGAAGAATGAAACCTGAAGCCTATATCACAGAACTGGCCATGTTGGACATCAATAAGCTATAGCAGGAATGAGGACACTTACTATATTCCAGATGTCAATGGACTTCCCTTTGTCATCAGGCATTTTTTTGCAACTGGAAGAGAGTTCCACAAAATTGGACCCTTGATACTCAACGCAAAGCAACATGGATAGGAGCCATGGGTGATCATTAACTCCCTGAAAGTCCTTGGTGTTTAAGCAGGGATATAGGGGATCAGGCAGTCCCAGAGTTATCCTGGACCCAAGTTGTTAAGGGCCTTATAAATTAATATGAGAACCTCGAACCTGGTCCCAGTAGCATATGGGCAGCCAGTGCAAGCTTATGAGCGCCAGCGGTATCTGACCACATCAACAATCCAACCACAGCATTTTTGCAACAGTTGAAACCTCACACAATATAGTCTTGTGCTTGAGGGGGGGCACTTGCAGAAGGGGGAGCCCATAACCCACACATTTTGGGGGAAGCTTTACAAGCCCATTTTAAAGGGGGAAGGAAACTGAGGGAAGGTGAGGAAAGCTTGCCCATCACTAGCCAGATAGATCACGCAACATCCTTGTTTTTTAAATATATATATATTATAATGCATTGAACATAATAATGTAGTGAACATGTCTACGCACTTCCTCTGCTTCTTTGTGACCAGTTACCTTCAATAAGAACCTTTCAGATATTTTAGCATTTTTTAAAAAATATACTTTAGACTTGCACTTCTAAATAAAAAAGCTTTATGGGGTGGAGCAACAGACATGACTCTTTCCTTTGGATAGGAAGACACATTCAAGCTATGCACAGTTCAGAGGTTTCTACACACCTCTCTTCACATAGGCAAAATAAGTATTAGCAAAGTTCCAGCCCAACAAAAGCACATGAGTGAGGACTGAGGAGAGAGAACAGTCAGGCCAGAGAGCAGTGTGACCTAGAAGAGGGCATGGACTAGAGAGAGTCCCATATCCTCCAACATTTCTCTGATGAAAGTAGAGACTGCCCATTCCATGATGATAATTTTACTATTTATACCCTACACATCTTACTCGATTGCCCCAGCCACTCTGGGCAGCTTCCAACACATATAAAGACAAAAAGTAAACATTTTTAAAACTTCCCTATACAGGATTGCCTTCGTGCTGATTGAGGGTTGGAAATCTCCATTCCCTCCAACATTTCTTCAAGGAAAATAGGGACATCCTAAGGAAAAGTGGGACATTCCGGGATCCGAAACAGATGGCTTCTCTAAATCGGATGTCCCTGGAAAATAGGGACACTTGGAGGGTCTGGAGTCCTGGAGGCCAGATAATCCCGGAGAGCTGCATTTGTCTGAGGTTTCACATCTGTGCTAAACTTGCCACCTTCCCCTCCTTGTGTCCTTCTCTGCATAGCTATTTGGGATCACAGTCCTTGGGCTGACATGAGGGTCCCATTTACACCACACATTTAAAGCACTAGGATACCACTTTAAACAGTTACAGCTTCTCCCAAAGAATTCTGGGAGCTGTAGTTTGTTATGGGTGCTGAGAGTTGTGAGAGTTATTTTCCTCACAGAGCTATGATTTCCTGAGTGATTTAACAATCCCTTTTCACAGGGAACTCTGGGAATTGTAGCTCTGGAAGGGAAATAACTCTCACAACTCTCAGCATAGAGTGCTCCTCCCAGAATTCTTGCGGGGGTCTCTCGAATATGCTTCAGGACAGCACTGTTGAATTTCACTCTAGGCATCATTGTACCATTAGAAATGTTAAATATATCAACTGGATAGATGCATCCAACCCATTTTCCGTCAGCTGCACACACTAAGTAGTCTCTGGCAGCAGCCAAAGGCCTCAAAACCAGCCTCTGCCAGTGCTCAGGCTGGCTGGCACTTTGCAAAGAGAGCATAGGGGCAGCTAGGCCACCATAGCTTTCAGTGTTGTCCCCAGGAAAATTAGTAAAAGGAAGCTAAAAGGTAAAGGGACCCCTGACCATTAGGTCCAGTTGTGGCCGACTCTGGGGTTGCGGCACTCATCTCGCTTTATTGGCCGAGGCAGCCGGCATAAAGCTTCTGGGTCATGTGGCCAGCATAACTAAGCCGCTTCTGGCGAACCAGAGCAGCGCACGGAAACGCCGTTTACCTTCCCACCAGAGCGGTACCTATTTATCTACTTGCACTTTGACGTGCTTTCGAACTGCTAGGTTGGCAGGAGAAAAGGAACCTAGTCTCCCATAAATGTTTGTAAGCAATCACCAACATAAAATCTGAGGAAAATCCAGAAGATACTAAATATCCCAGTTTTGAGTTTGTGGCATTACCGTTGAGAGCTTGTTTAAAAACGATAAAAGGAACAAAAACACATTTCCAGGCTTGATTGTTTAAAGTTCCTTGTTTCATGCTTTCATCACTTATTACTGCTTTATAGCTTTATTCCTCAGAGCTTCTGGACTCAAGACCTGGACTGCCTTCTCAGTTATGAATACTGATATTGGATATGTGTCTAGATGTAGCCAAAGGTCCTGCTTAACCTAATTTGGGCTCTTCTAAGCAAATCATTGCTATCACTCAGGCATAGAGACCCTGTGGCCCTCCAGAGATTGCTAGGCTCTCAATAACCCACAAAAAACCTCACCAGCCAGAATGTGCTCATTGAATAGTCCGTGTCATAATATATCAACTTACTATATTTTATTTACCACACGAAGCAGTATTCTTTTATAAATGGCAAATGTCTATATTGGGGTGTTTCCCCATAAAAGACTTGTATCCTACAAGTTTAAGCAAGCAGTGCAGGAGATTTCGTGTTGTGCCATTATGCAGAGGAAGAGACTTGGGACTGAAAAACCAAAGGGGTACATTGAGGCAAAAGGTGGGATTCATCTAAAGTGTTGCATGCATGGAACAAAGTTCACCTGTACAACAAACTGCGCCCTCCACACCGAACTCCCACTTGCTACTCCTAAATCTGCTCTGGAGGGTTGGGGAAACCCCCAGAACAGGTTTAGGGGTCCTGCAGGTGTGGGCAGAAGTTGGAAAAGTTGAGTGGACCTTGTTCCACACATGCATACCCCACTTAGCGCTACATTGAATTCTTTCACCAAACTGGTCCCCTCCTTAGGTTTTCAGAGCATGAGGCAGGCAGGCAAAGCAGGGCCAGATTCAGGTTTGATGAGGCCGTAAACTACTGAAGGTAATGAGGCCCTTTATATGTCCAGCTGTCCTTTGTCAACAACAAATTGTCACTTTTTTGTGTTGTATATATGCTACATGGTAATTTATGGATCTAATAGGTATCTAAAGCCATTTGCACAGAACAAAACATGTATTTTATCAAAGTAATTGTTGAACTGAAATACAATTAGGTATATTAATAGAGAAATGACCCGGAAGCTGTGCGCCGGCTCCCTCGGCCAATAAAGCGAGATGAGCACCGCAACCCCAGAGTCATCCACGACTGGACCTAATGGTCAGGAGTCCCTTTACCTTTTACAATTAAGAAGAAGTATATTAATAGTGAAATAATTATTAAGCTATTAAGGAGCCTACACAAAACAAAACAAAAAACAAAACAAAACACTGTTGCTGTATGTAGGTTTTATTTTATTTGTTTTTTATCTTATATTTTGGAAATGTAAATCCATGTTTTTTTTCCCCTTTACAGTTTTTTGGGGCCCCAAGAGAGTGGGGCCCTAAACTATAGCTTGTTTAGCTTATACGTAAATCCGGCACTGAGGCAAAGACAACAGCAGGCTGTGCTCCACTCTGTCACTTCCACCACCACTGGTCCTGTGGGGAAGAAAAATGAAGGTAAACTTAATTGCCTGCTCCTGTTGTACAGCCTCCTCTACCTACAGGGTGAACTTTACATTTTATATCATTTATTTGTTTTAGTATTTCGAAGTTGCAAACGTGCCTTACCAAACAGACTGTAGATAAATGCAGTTGATCAGTAATGTTTGTGACTACATATCTCATCACACTGTGCTGCTTTGAGGCTGATGGAAATTGTAGTCCAAAATATCGGGGGGGGGGGGGCACCAGCCAGCACTGATGACAACTCCATCAAATTTTATAGAATGGCAGAGAAGGGTTCTACTTCAAGTGCACTGATTCACATTTCAACAATTAAAATTTGGCTGCAGAGCTTGCTTAATTGATTTATTAAACCATTTATATTTCACACTCCATGCTATTGGATTTCAGGGCAATGTACAACATAAAACACGCCAGAACATAAGTAACTTACCGCGAATGTCAATGTATTTGAATAGGCAGGGGAACATTGTGTATCTCAATTAAACTCATATGGGTGTGGTAGAGTCAGATTCTGCTACTCTGGGGTCAGGAGAAATATATAGAGGATTGCTTCAAAGTCTAAGTGGGACGCGTCAGGAGAGAACAGGAAGTCAGATTAGTGGCAAAGTCTGCAAGCCTATACATGTTTATTCAGAACTCAGTTCTGTGAGGCCTTACCTTTCAATCATATGGCGCAGAACCCATTGGATGCAATAGGAGATACTTCTGAATTATATAGGATGACACTGCAATAGTTGAAATTTGTCTGCTCTCCTTGCTTTTCTGGCATCATAATGGTGATCTTTCTAATCAGCTTTTCATAATTTAAATGAACAAGAGCCTTTCTTAGGCTGCTTCTGTAGCATTCTAGCCTTTTTGCTTCCCCCTTATCCTTTTTTATGAGAGTTTCTAAATGGTTTTCTGCAGTGTATCTGGACTATGATAAGAGGCTGGCCCTCTTTTGGGCTAAATAGATTACATTTTTACATTGTCTCCCTCTAAGTACTTGAAGGCAGAAAGGCTTCTGGATGCACTGCTGATACAGGCCTCAAGCTCAAGTGGGTTTCATGCATTTCTTTCATGCATACTGTTCAGCTTAATTTTCCAAAGCAAAGGTATTCTCATTGCAGTAAACAAAGAAGAATTCTGAACTGCATTCTGCTTGTGCTTTTATGAATGTCATTCATTGGAACACTAGCTTTCTTACAAAGTGCTCCGCTTTGATCTGCTAGTTTCTGTTTTGAATAGTAATAGTAATATGCTTTTCTGAAAATCTGTTTCAAGTTTTGTGTGGCCATTCAGGTTCTTGAACTAGCTGGGAATTTTTTATATATATACTTTGGAATTTGATGTAATTACAAAACCTTTTTATGGGAAGAGAATGTTCTGTGGAGAAAAGGACAGCAGGGGGACAGCAGGGCAAATCAGCACAATAATTCTTTTTCTGCCAGAATATATTTGCTTTCTCGGATGGCTTTAAAAGAGGGGTAGGCAAATTCATGGAGGAGAGGGCTATCGATGGCTACTAGCCGTGATGGATTTGCCCTACCTCCACAGTTGGAGTCAGCAAGGCTTCTAAATACAAGTTGCTGGAAACCACAGGAGGGGAAAGCGCTTGTGTGCTCTGCTCCCTGGTTTCCCACAGGCATCTGGTTGGGCAGGATGCTAAGCGGGATGGGCCATTGGCCTGATCCAGCAGGCTACTTTTATGCTCCTTTATCGGAGCAACAGCCACACATGCATTCACTGTGGCTCTGATTGTCTTGTACATCCATATTTCATGGCGGACAGGGATGAGGAACCCTCCAAATGAGAGCCAGTGTGGTGTAGTGGTTAAGAGCAGTAGACTCATAATCTGGTGAACTGAGTTCACTTCCCCACTCCTCCACATGCAGCTGCTGGGTGACCTTGAGCCAGCCACACTTCTCGGAAGTCTCTCAGCCCCACTCACCTCACAGAGTTGTGGGTGAGGAAGGGAAAGGAGAATGTTAGCCGCTTTGAGACTCCTTCGGGTAGTGATAAAGCAGGATATGAAATCCAAACTCTTCTTCTTCTTCAAATGTAGCTGGACTCCAACTTCCATCAGCCCTGGCCAGCAGAGCGAATGGCCAGGGAATGATGGGAGTTGCAGTCCAGCAACTTCTGGAAGGCCACAGATTCCCCATGCCTACTCTAGGGTGCATAGAAGCCAACTCCTAGGGGCCAGTGGCGTCGTGTGGGTTGTCAGCACCTGGGGCAAGGCAAGTAATCTGTGCCCCCTAACCTGTGGATTTGCGCCCCCTAACCCTAACCCCCAGATGTTGCGCCCGGTGCGGCTGGCCCCCCTGCACCCCCCACGCTACGTCACTGCTAGGGGCCGAGGTTCCTTCGCCCCCCCTCCCCTGCCCAATAAAGTATCTATGGAGGCCAAGCCCCCCAAAGCTGATGGACATTGTCATTCAAATGGTGCGCATGTGCCGCATCTTGTGATTGAATATTCAGGGCAGGACTTTCCTCCCCCACAGCGATATTTTATTCAAGCTGGCACCCCTGGTAGGGTGAAAGAATGAAAAAGGGAATTAACCAATTGTTTGGGTAATATCTGCAGTTCTCCTTTCTGTAATTTGGTTTGCGTGATTTACCCAAGCTCCTTGGCAACAAAACAAATACCTGGACAATGTCAGTTTCACAGATGGTATTTGTTCCGCATTTAAATGACAAGAACTGAAGACTGAAAACAAGCAAACCGATAGCACAAAATTGCTTAAGTGCAAACACAGATGATACCAAAGCGAAAAGCAATGAGAGACTTCCACCCATACTTGTGCGCGTTGGTGTGCACATTTTCAAAGATGACCATTATTTATCCCATGCCATTTTATGGTACTAAGGTTTGGCATGCCATGAATTATTCTACAATATCAGTGCTAAGGGATCAATTTCCCACCCCCCGCCCTGGCTGATGCTTTTAGCTTGCTCCATGAAATCCTGCAGGGACCTCACCTTCCCATCAACCCCATCCCAAAACATGTGATCTTCATCTTGGATGAAACAATACATAACCAAAAAATTTGAAAAATTATCTTATGTCCTCAAAATATTTCTTTAGCAGATTTCTAAGAGGGGGGAAAGACCATAGCTTAGTGATAGAGATTTACAACATTGTAGGTTCAACCTCTGGCAGGGTGGGGAAAGGCTGGCATTTGAAACTTGGGAATTGCTAACAGTAGACAGTACTAAGCTACCTAGACTAATGGTATAATTTTGGATAAGGCAGCTTCCTGTGTTCCGATCGCTGTATTTACAAAATAAGACGGACTCACCAACCACTGAATCTGTTAACTGCAACTTGGAAATGGATTCCAGGCACTTTTATCCATTCTTTACTTGCGCGGATGGGGCTGTGGGTTAAACCACAGAGCCTAGGACTTGCCAATCAGAAGGTCGGTGGTTTGAATCCCCGTGACAGGGTGAGCTCCCATTGCTCAGTCCCTGCTGCTCCTAACCTAGCAGTTTGAAAGCACATCAAAAGTGCAATTAGATAAATAGGTACCGCTCCGGCGGGAAGGTAAACGGCGTTTCCATGCGCTGCTCTGGTTCGCCAGAGGCGGCTTAGTCATGCTGGCCACATGACCGGGAAGCTGTACACTGGCTCCCTCGGCCAATAAAGCAAGATGAGCGCCGCAACTCCAGAGTCGGCCATGACTGGACCTAATGGTCAGGGGTCCCTTTACCTTTACCTACTGGTTATACTTCTAGCTGAGTGAAGCACAGTATAGAATGCCCACCATTTTGTACATCTAGGGATCTTCATACACTACAGAAAAGGACAGGAGTTTGTACATTTTGCTGCTGTCTTGGTTTTGGGTTTCTTTCCTTGGAGCCAGCTCTACAATTAGGCAGGGTGAAGTTGCCACCTCAGGCATCAGCTGCTGGGGCAGGTGGAGAAGAGGTAATAATAATAATAATAATAATAATAATAATAATCCTTCCATATGACTGGGTTGCCCCAGGCAACCACCAGGGCATTCCTCCTAGCCCCTCTTGTAGTGAGGGGAGGGGAAGGGGCATGATTCCTTTCAGTCAACATGCTACGACAGAGGTCCCCGACCTTTTCTGGCCTGGGAGCACACTTGGACATATAAAACACTGTTGTGGACACCACAACACACTAATTTAACAGAGGAAAAGCTAGTGATAATAACAAACCTTCCCCCAAACAACAGACAAAACACTGAGACACCCCCCAAAACATATAAGACGCAGAACCAAAAAATGTAAGCAGTCTCCCCACAAATAAATAAATAGAATCATTTTTTTCTTTAAAAAAGTTGTGTTGTTGTTTTTTAAAATGGGAGGGTCAGAAGGCCTTGGTGTGTGCCAAGGCATATGTCTGAGGGCTCTGCAGTGCAGCTGTGCATCATGCCAGGGACCCGAAATATATATAACCTTCTAATGACAAAAAGTTAAGTTGTGATATTTAAAAGGCAAGCTGAGTATCTGAACCACTTCAGTAGGAGAGGTGGCTTGTTCAGGAACAGGGTTAATCACTCTTTTCGCTAGGCACTTGTCTAGGTGCTTGAGAACTTAGAACAGCATCCTTTTAAAAAACCCTCTGCTTATGTGGGAGCAGGGAGGGGAAGGAAAGATTGATTGTGCTGGCAGGCTGCCCTCCTCGCATGACCTTTGTTCTTGCTGCAGCATCGTGCCAAAGACTGATTGGCCTTAACTGTGCAGCGCAAATTAATATTTAATTCCCTGTCATCCCGGCACATTTTTAATCCAGCCCTTGCTATAATTCTTCCTGATTGATTTCCAGCATGCTGACTTCGCAGTTTTTCTTCTTTTTTTTAACCAGTTTAGCCATCGATTTAGAGGCCACGCTGGGAATCTAAACATCTATAAAGGCTCGTGTTGCTGCGCCCTGGTTATTGTTAACAGAAAATTTAATCTATTCCTTTTAAATATGTATATGAGTGTGTGCGTGTTTACATATACAAAGAGGCAGGCAGGCAGATACATGAGGACAACTGCCATTAAACTAGTGTTCAAATGAAAGGTTCCTGGACTGCAGACAGGCCCAGCTTGAAGTTTTTTTGTGGGTTTCACACAAGAAAGCGCCAGCGGTCACTCAGTCCAGACAGCTCTAATCGGGAGAGAGAAATGTGATGGGGAGCAAGAGAGGGAGGAATGGTAGTGAATAGCAGCAGGGTGGGAGGCAGCATCAATGGGACAGAGAACCAAGGGAGGCTACAAAGAGGACTATAAATAAAAGAAAGAGCAGCTACTCTAGGAAGGGGGCAAGATGACCTAAATGCTCCTAAAAGAAAGAGTATTGAAGCAGAGACACACAAATGGTGGAGGTGTGGTGAAGAGTCTGGAAGGACAGGAGGAACCAGTAACCCAGGGATAGCATAAAAGGTAAAGGGACCCCTGACCATTAGGTCCAGTCGTGGATGACTCTGGGGTTGCGGCGCTCATCTCGCTTTACTGGCTGAGGGAGCCGGTGTACAGCTTCCGGGTCATGTTGCCAGCATGACTAAGCTGCTACTGGCGAACCAGAGCAGCACACAGAAACGCTGTTTACCTTCCTGCTGGAGTGGTACCTATTTATCTACTTGCACTTTGACGTGCTTTTGAACTGCTAGGTTGGCAGGAGCAGGGACTGAGCAATGGGAGCTCACCCTATCGCGGGGATTTGAACCGCTGACCTTCTGATCGACAAGTCCTAGGTTCTGTGGTTTAACCCACAGTGCCACCCACGTCCCTATGATAGCATAGGAAGGGGCAATTGGCCTGACTGGCTGAGTAGTGTCTAGAACTGACTTGCAGAGGCTCTCTAGGGTTTCCGACAAAGGTATCCTTTTACAACTCTACCTATAGATGCTGGAGATTTAACCCAAGACTTTCTTCATGAAAAAAGCATGTGCTTTACCTCTTAGTCAGGGAGTGAGGAACCTCTGGCTCACAGGCCTAATTATCCCCCCCCCCACCCAAACATCTTCCCCATTTGGTCCAAGCCACGCCCCCCTGCCAACCACCTACATTGTAAGCTGCTCGCAATGAGTCCTGATTAGTGTTTGGAAGTCCCAGTCAGCCAGTGCCATGCCACTGACTTCATTGTAGCACTAGGTGATTGACAAGCATGCAGCCCCACTCACCTGCCAGATTTGTCCCTAGTTGGATGAGAGTAGGGCAGATCCAAAACTGGCCTGCTGGCTGGATCCAGTTCCGTACCTTGGATCCAGTTCCGTACCTTGGCTAACCCAGAAATAGTGCTTCAGGTTAAGAACTTTGCTTCAGGATGAGAACAGAAATCGTGCTCCGGCATTGCGGCGGCAGCAGGAGGCCCCATTAGCTAAAGTGGTACCTCAGATTAAGAACAGTTTCAAGTTAAGAATGGACCTCAGGAACGAATTAAGTACTTAACCCGAGGTACCACTGTATTGTGATTCAGCATCTGCCACTGTTCGTGCTGAGCTCTCTCTCCCTCTCTCCCTGTTATATCCTGTTTGTTGCTGCTGTGTTTGACCCCCCCCCCCAGTCGCTGTTGTTGCCATGCCACAGGGCAGCCTAGAGTTTGTGCCATGAGTAGGTCTGGAGGGAGGAAAAGCCCTGTATTGGTGTTAGTGCAATCCTATCAATATGTACCTTAAAAATATGGAGGCTGCAATTTGTGTGTGTCGCTTTTCACAAAACTTAATTTTGCATAGATCTCACCACCATAAGACAACTTAAAACATTCGTGCAGTCTCTCTTTCCAGGGTGCAAACCAATAGATCCTATGTATCTGTCCTAAAATAGCATTACCCTCCTGGGAACATGGTAATGATTTTACCAGGACTGATTGCCACTGAATCGAAAGTGATGTGCTGCCATCTTGTGAGCATTTCCTGAAAATTCAAGCCCTGCTCTGGAATTTCTAGTAGTGGTAAAAGGTGTCCAGTCTCTACCTCTGGCAAATACTTTTTTGTTCAGTAGAATTTAAGAAGGCGCAGAACACACATATCTGAAATGAAAAGATAAATCATGATTATTATTTTTCCCCCATGGCAAGTTCACCATGCACTGAAAACTGTTGGGGGAAAACCAAAATTAAAGAATCAGTCACTTGCCAGGTGAAGTATCAAGCAACTTAGAATCGTAGAATCATAGAAGTGTAGAGTTGGAAGTGGCCCCAAGGGTCATCTAGTCCAACCCCCTGAAATGCAAATGACTTTCAATATGTTGGTTTCCATCATATTCTGAAGACACACATCTTCACTTTTGACATCTGAGTTATGTTTTGTGACAGCCAAATGCTCATGCCTTTTCCCACTGTACCCCATTCTGTTGCCTACTGAATCAGAACCTAAGAGCATACTAAAGTTACCATGGGAACAGAGCCAGCACTAGCACAAAGTATGAGTCCTATAGCCCCCCCCATATAATTCCTCCCCAACAGCACTTTCCCATATTACACTGGTAGCTCAGGTAACAGACGCTTCAGGTTACAGACTCCGCTAACCCAGAAATAGTACCTCGGGTTAAGAACTTTGCTTCAGGATGAGAACAAAAACCGTGCTGCGGTGGCAGCGGGAGGCCCCATTAGCTAAAGTGGTACCTCAGGTTTAGAACGGTTTCAGGTTAAGAACGGACCTCCAGAACAAATTAAGTTCTCAACCCAAGGTACCACTGTATAGTTGCACTGCTGCCTCAGAAAGGTATCCCTTTGTATTAGAAGATTTAATTTTGGGGACTATATTAGGGGTTCCCCAATGACTTTCAGAAGGCCACAAGCCTACATTCACAGCATCACCTTTGAAATGTTGCACAGAAAGTGGCATTTAATGTGTACATGAAGCCTGCTTGTGCAAAGGAACGTTTCTCTCCTCTCTTCCCCTTGTGTGCCCCCTGCCCCCAGCACAAACGTGTTCTGGGTTTCTGCCAACCCTTCAGAGCAGATTTAGGGTGCACAAGGGGCATGCAGGGGGAGCACTGGGGTGGGGGGAAGAGTCTAATTGTTAAAGTGGACCTTGTTCCACACATGCAACAACTTATTTGAACTGGCCCACTAGTCGTAAATTTGGGGATATATAATGTGGTTTCAATATGATTGCTTGGGTTGGGGTAGGAAGTGACATTCATTCAGCTGCTCAGTATTATATGCAAAAGAATGTTCTAGAAGCCCAGCTTTTAGAAAGAATACTGTAGTATGAAGCATCTAGGTTTTATGGCTATATATCAAACTTTGAAAGAATGACCAAAATGTTGTAATATATACCGTATTTTTTGCACCATAATACTAAGTAAGGGGAAATGTCTGTGCATGTTATGGAGGGAATGCCTACAGATGGCATGCCTGCGGATTTTCCTCCTCTAAAAACTACGTGCGTGTTATGGTCGGGTGTGTGTTATAGAGCGAAAAATACGGTACTTACTTACTTGTGTGCATGAAAGGGTTAACCTGAGCTCAGGTTGCCTGTGGCGTGTGGAGCTCCCTGAAAGTGTACTGAACCTCTCTAGAAGGAGATTCTACAGCCTGAATCATTGCTAACTCAAATATTGCATGAACCTTTTTGTAAGGAAATCAAGTTATTTTATTTTTAAGTCACTTGGAAGCCCCTTTCCCTTCATTTTTATGACCATCAAATGGAACTTGTTTGTCATGGGCATTGCTAGGAGGTTGGCAGAAGCTGGGACAGAGCAATGGGAGCTCACCCCATCACGGGTTTCAAACTGCCAACCTTCCAATTAGCAAGCCCAAGAAGCTCAGTGGTTTAGACCACAGCACCACCACAGCACCACCAAACGCAGATGTGGACGAACGCCGGCTCCCTTGGCCTAAAGCAAGATGAGTGCCCCAACCCATAGTTGCCTTTGACTGGACTTAAATGTCCAGGGGTCCTTTACCTTTTAGTTTTACCTAGCCATGAGGGTGCAGGGGGACAGCTGCCCCCCAATCAAATAAAGACAAATACTTATCTAACTGACCAATTGTGACACAGATAACTCGGTTCTGCCCCCCTAACATAAAGCCTGCCCCCCTAACATAAATCCTGGCTATGCCCATGTTGTTTGCTGTAACTTCAGGAAAGTCAGTGAATAAACACTTGGCTTTTCAAAGCTAAGTGTCTGTGATTTATTCTAGCCTAAGTATTTTCCTGGGGAACATCTGTTTAGAGGTGGCAGATGCAAATCTAACTAAGTTTTAATGTGTTTGGTAACATTTGCCATTGTGCTTAACTCTGCTATAAGAGAGTAAGGATCTCTCTTCCAAACCCCTCTCTCCAACAGAAAATAGGTCTGCAGATGGCACAGAATAAAAAAATAAGGCGGCTGCGCACTTCATTGGTTATGTAGGCTAAGTGTATGCCTTATGAATAGTCAATGGCCGAGCTAAAAAAAGACCATACAACCAGAAAGAACTTCTATTTGTATACATAGGTTTGCTTTCTTGAGCTCAGTGTCTTTTAGTTTTAGTTTTAACTCCTGCCTGACAAAAATACAGAGAGGTCTTGTTTTATAATATATTCCATTTGCAATCATTTCTCTGTGAAATGGCTCTCTGTTGTTTCATGGAGTCATTTTCACAAAAGGATCACTCTCCCACACCCAGTTGCAGGTGTGTGTACGGGCCCTCTCATTTTCTTCCATACCTCTTAGCCATTTAGCTAGATGAGAATCAGGTCCCTTTCAGACAAGCTGTTTTTAAAATTATTTCAGAGCACATGACCTGCGCCTCACTTTTACCCAGGCATCCAAAAACATGTGGCCCTGAAGAAAGCACTTTTCTCAGGGCGAGTGTGAGGCACGAGAGCATGGCACCCAAAATGGCCACCACGATCTTGTGCACGATCTTGGTTTTTTCCAAGGCACTTGGCCGATATGCATGGAAGGTGGAGGGAGGGAGGGTTCACCTCAAGAGCAAAATGTCTACGGCCTGCCCTGGCTTCTTGTAATAGCTCGGCTCCTCAGCAGGCTAATTAGCAAAAATTATTTCACATTTACAGGCAATTACAACTCATAAACAGATAAGCTCTCCCAAAGGTCTTCATTCTCCTTTTTAGCATTTTCTTTTGTTTCCACTGTACTTTTAGGGTTATGACCTTGATGAATTCACAAGTTATTGGATTAACCGTCAAGGCAGGCCACACAAAGTTCTTCTAGCTACCCACTGGTGATTTTCTAGATCCTCTCTGCAGATGTTCTGGATGCTGGAAATGTTTGTGAATTTAAATCTACTTTAGTGAGAGAGGTGGCCTCTCCCTCTTCTTCCAGAAGATGGCAATCAACACAAATTTATAACATCTTGCTATGTTTTCTAAAGGCGGCATGGGAGTGACCTCTGTCTATTGTGAACAAATTTAATTAAGATGAAACTTCTAGAGAAGGGTCTTTTTCTTTAAAGTAAAGAAAGAGTAATTGAAAATCTTATTCAGCGGGCTTGTAAGAATTAAGCTGCCATAGGTAGTAAGAGAAAGAAAAAGGAGGATCTAAGTAAATATGAAATGGATTAAAAAATAAAGAAATCAAGGAGCATTCTCCATATCGACACAAGTGCATAACTGAGCTGCTTGCTTGTTTATTGTATGTTAAATTGCCCTTTTGCTATGGTATCCAGCAGCACGTTTTGGGACAAGGACAGTAAGTATTCCGGTGCTAAACAGACAATAATGTAACTCTACCTCTGAGCTGGGAGGGAGAATATCCGTGGTAGAGCAGGTGATTTGCATGCAGAAAGTCTGATTTTAATCCCTTGCAATGCCAGGGTCTCAGGGCCAACACTTAGAGATGTTCCTACTCCTCTGTTTCCCACAGTTCCAGTGATCTTGAGCAGGGCCAGCCCTCCATGAGGCAAGGTGAAGGAACTGCCTCAGGGAGCATGATCCGCAGAAGCAGCAGATCCAGCCTTCAAGGAATGGATCACCCACTGCTAAAATGGCAGCAACAGCAGTGGTGCGCTCCTTGGAGGCTGGTTATACAGCTCCTCTACAGGGGCCTCTTGGCAAACAGGGGGCACTGCTGGTCTTTTCCCCCTTGTTCCCGGTTTAGGTCTTTATTTCCCCCTTGTTCCTGATGTAGATCTTCATTCACCCCATCTTCTCTGGCAGGGAGGAGGCACCATTTTTTGGTTCACCTCAGGGCTGGCCCTGAAACCTTGCCCTTTAGAGTATGCTCCCACTAGCGCCATCTGATACTTCTGTTGAAATTCAAAAAAGAAGCTTCCGAGAAGCAATTTTTTCCTGACTTGTGGAGGGCAGGTAGGTAGGCTGGCAGAGTTAACTCCCCCCCCCCCCCATCTCCATGGTCGAAAGGCTGTTCAGGCTCCTCCTCCTCCACTGCTATTTACATAGAAAAAGCAAGATGTTTGCTGCCTTAATGCAATTAACCGTTCCAGTCTTATTTGGCCCCCAGGAAATTTTTAACATCCTTCTTCCATTCAAAGTAGGCAGAACTGATCCAGATGGACCAACTGCATGATGCAGAGAAAAAATATATATTGTAGCCTGCTTTGATTAATCTAGGGTTAATTAATTATCCTTCCTTGATTCCATTCAAGTCCTAACAGAGATTAAGATTCCCACTCTGTGACCCTTCTGAAGTGGTAAAACTGTGCAACCCTTTTTTAATTATAAGGTGGTAATAACCAGAAGTAATTGATCTTGATTATGCAGTGGATCTGCATTGAATGAACACCTAGAATATGAAGGACTGAGTTCATCCTTAAAATGAATAAATTACTTTTTTAGTAACCACTATGAATGAAAAGTTTTTAATGGCATGGGTAAACTTTACATAGAAATTAAGTTTCCTGAGCACAATAATGATAGTGACATTGCTGATAATCCGTGTGTCTCTGAATGTCAATTGCAGGGAATCACAAATGGGGAGAGAATGAATGAATGAATCTTTATTTGCGTCAGCCATAGCAGTAAAACAACAACATACAAAGAATAGAAATGGGGAGAGGGCTGTTGCAGTCAGGTCCTGCTCTTGGGCTTTCCACAAGCATCTGGTTGGCCAATGTGAGAACAGGAGGCTGGACTAGATGGGTCATTGGCCCAATCCAACTCTTTGTATGCTCTTATCTACTGCAATGATGTGGGTGAATCAGGCTGTCCTTCAACTAGACTATGAAACGTACCCTGGCTTTTGCAAGAACCAGGTGTGCTGGACTTGGTGGGAGAGAGGACTGTTGCGACGGAAGGAGCCGCCACAACGAAAATCCTGGGAAGAACTTCATCGATCATTTTGCTTTACATTAGCAAGCCTCATTATTTCTGTTGTACTGATGGAGAATAATGATGATGGCAAAGCAAAGATTCCCAAGGATGCAGATGGGGGTAATTGAATTTAAGTTTTCTCATTCTCCATCTTGGGTAGTTTTCAGCCGACTCTGCCAAAGTCAAGAGAAAGAGCTTTAGCATGCGGTGCAAAGTGATGTCAGCATGTTCTCAGTTTCCCCAAGATGCGAGAAGTTCAGGAGATTCAGCTCCCTTTGGCTAAGAGGGCACTGGAGAGAGGGCAATGGAGGGAGTATAGGAAACTGACAAAGAGGAGCTACCAAACCCAAGGTTTTTCTGGGTTTGCATTGGCAGAGCAGATGTATGGGGGGGGGGGAGGGAGAGCATGTTCCCAGGTTTTTTCTTCTGTCAGCCATGGGCTTCCTCACCCCTTCACTGGTCCCAGTTGGGAGCGAAAATATATGTGCCAGATACTCAGCAGTCATAACAAGGCCATCCTGCTCTCTGTAAGCGCGACTGTCAGGACTGCCGCTAGGTCCCAGCTCACAGAGGACCAACGCCCAGTGGATATTATATACAAAAGTCTTTATTGAAGTTTAGTTTCCATTTCCAAGCTCTGGGCGCGCAGGCCCCACGTCTTAACGCTAGACCGGCTAAGTCCCCTCTGACTCACTGCTCCACCCACACCAGTTTAAGATTCTAGCCCGGCTCCACCTCTTGCGCTGCTCTTTCCTGCGTTGGGTCCTTCTGCCCTCTGGGGTTCCCTCCTTCCTGGACTCCTCTGACGCGGAGCCTCCTGAGTCTTGCCCCTCCCTCCGGCGGGCTTTAGGACCTGGCTCCCTTCCCGGGCTCCCCGCTGTGCCGCGCTCCTGTACATTTGAACTTGGCGCGCGCGCCCAGCCGGTGACTTTCCTTCTGACCGTTTCCCCGCTTCCTGATGTGGGTGTTGCCAAACCTGACTCCTCTCCTCCCTCTGGTGGTGAGGACACTGGTCCCGACTCCTGGGACTCCCCCTCCCCACTGCGCTCTGGTGGAGACGCTGGCCCTGATCTCCAGCTGCTGTTCAGAGACTCCCCGCTGGCCCCTCCCTCTTGAGGTTTCTCCCTTGGAATCTCCCTTGCTCTGGCCACCGGCGCTCCCTTCTGTGAGTCCTCCGATTCGCTAGAGAGGCTTGTGGAATAACTCTGGCCACTGTCACTGCCTGCGCCCCCCTCGTACTCCTCCTCCTCACTCTCCATTTGCTCCCCCTCCTGTGTCTCTCCTTCTGAACCCCTGACAGCGACCAAAGCAGCCACAGCTGCAGAATCCTATGACTTGACACATCAGAATCAACCCAGGTGGTCAGAGCTCCTAAAGCAAAGCTGCTCAGGTCTTTTGCTGATTGCTGCTGAAATGAGTAAGTGGGCTTTAGCAAGTTCATGATCAGACATGTATTGTTGTTTAGTCTTTTAGTCATGTCCGACTCTTCGTGACCCCATGGACCAGAGCAGGCCAGGCACTCCTGTCTTCCACTGCCTCCCGCAGTTTGGTCAAGCTCATGCTGGTAGCTTTGAGAACACTGTCCAACCATCTCGTCCTCTGTCGTCCCCTTCTCCTTGTGCCCTCCATCTTTCCCAACATCAGGGTCTTTTCCAGGGAGTCCTCTTTTCATGAGGTGCCCAAAGTATTGGAGCCTCAGCTTCACGATCTGTCCTTCCAGTAAGCAGACATGTATTGCCTTGCTAAAGGATGGGGCCAATGAGCATTGCCTCACGCTTCCCTTCATGTGATGCAGGCAGAGCACCTGGATATGGCTTCAAAGTTCTATTACTCCCTCCTTCAGAGTCGCACAGCTAGCATCTGTGGACCTCACACGTGAGCAGATAAACGTGCAGGGAAATTAGAGGAAACAGCACCCCAAACTTGATATGTCCTGCCTGCTGCTGATTCAGAAGTGGTGTGGCAGCCTGCCTGGTCCACCTGTTTATTTCTCCCTTCTTTATTCTCCCTCCTGATGCTTGTGATATGAACTCCCGACAACACAGCGAAGCAATCTCAGCCATTTAGCTCGCTGTCAGAAGAAGTTCAAGGATTATTCATCTGCCCGCTTTTAACAACGTGGTCAGAAACCATAAAGGCACCACGAGAGTTGGTGAATGCTTTGAAGCTGTGACTCAGCTGCTCCAGAATCAACTCACATTTTGAATGTTTTCTGAGATGTACTAGACCTCAAATCTCAACAAGCTTGGATGCATTTACAAGATCACCATGCCACAAAACCAAACACACAGCAGTAGCTCTGCAGACAAGCCTGGGAAAGATGCTGCTTGGACCCTGGAGAGATGCTACCGGTCAATGTCACCAATACTGAGATAGATGGACCATGGTCTGACTTGGTGTAAGGCAGTTTCCTATGTTGGTAGTTTCACCATATAAAATTGATTTTCTGAATTGGCAAATCTCTGAATTAAAGGAGTTCCAAAGCTGGGGTGTAAGAACTGAGGGACCTTCCGTCTTAACACATCTTTGTGTCATTAATGAGATCCGTTGGACTGAATGGAGATTTTCTGGCCACAGCATATTGGTGAATCGCTGCTACAGTTACCATAAATGTCTTTCAGAGTATTCATGGCACTGAGTACCTGTATTTATACAACAGGACTCAAATCCTTGATATATTCTGCAGATTTTATGGTATTGTGCAATTTATTTTAATTAGTAATTACCCTGGGAAGCATTAGAGTTTATATTGGACCAGTGAATCCATAAGCATAGGAAGCAGCAGGAAGCAGACTTGCTGGTCCCGCAAACGGTAAATGAAGCCCTGCTTTTGTTCTCTTCCTTGAGAACAATATTTTTTGTTCCTCCACACCCTAGAATCTCAGTTCAAATGAACCCTGTAATTAATATTTATTAAAGGCTTGAGTTTCTGAGATTAGAGAATTAAGCAAGTGTCAAGGAGGGCTATCACTCAGCATCAAAATATAAGCAATCTCACACTGATTCTTCTTATTCAGATGTAAATATCGCTGAAATCAATGGGACTCACTGCCAGTGCTCCAGACACAGAAGCTAATGAATGAAACATAAAAGGCAAAAGGGACAGAAGACAGTTTGGAATTCTAAATGATTTTGATTGCTCCTAAATTTTAACAGTCAACATTGCTATACTTTTTACTCCATGGGGCAGGTTGATCATTAAAAAATACTCTCCTGGAACATTGTTTGCATCTGTCTGTCTTGGGAAACAATGGAAGAGTGTGTCTTGGGAGGCGGCAGCAGGTAAAGTCAAACCATTGGAGAGTTACAGTGCCTGCTGCGGCTGTAGTGACTGATACAGGAGAGACATGTTTTATTGCAGCTGGGGCAGATGAAGGTGCCTGGTTGTGCTGCTGCTGCTGCTGCTGCTGCTGCTGCACCATGGCGTTTCTTTTCTCTGCATTCCTCCCAGAGGTCATATGCATTCAGCTTTACTCACTGCTGTTTTGAACATTGATTTAGGACTCTCAGAGTGCCAGAGTACCATTCCTGCCCGGGGTGCTTATCTATTTGTACAAATGCTTTGGAAAAAGGTTGCAGGATATTAAGGCGCTTATTGCTAGTTAAGCAATTGCATGGCTCCCTTGTGACATTATTTATTATCCCATTAATTTATCTGTAATGAGGATAAAGAAATGCATTCGTGTTTGTTCCATCCAGCACCACATTAAACTTTCATCCTCTGCCAGGCACTTTGCTAGCACACACAGGGTTTTTTCTTAATGTAATATCAACTGGTGTGGAAATCAGTATTTGTATGCACCTTCCTCTATGCAAATCAACTGGTGAGAAGATTGATAAGTTTGCATAATGTGAAGGTTGATTTGACTGCCAAGATATATAAAAAAAGCAGACATCCACATTCGCTCCAACCGTTTGAGAAGCTCCACTCATTAGTGTAATGTTATCTACGATTTTCTCTCTTGCCAAAAGGAAGCTCATCTTAAAGTTACATGGGCCTAAATCTTGGGGAGGTCAAGGCAGAAAGGATGATGGGATGAAAGCCACATCTGGACCTGGTATGCAAATCAAATGTTTACCGAAGACTTCATTGCTGTGCTTTGGTGAATAATTAGTTGTACTTTTGTCCTTTGGTTTCAGCAGACGAACTGGAACATCTTGGTGTCTTCATTCATTATTATCATCAAGCGTGAGAGATGAAAAGCAGGCGCTGGATCTTAGCCCAGAAGCAATGTGCACCTGTTCTTTCCTTGGATTTGTGTTCCACCTGCTTTCAAGTCTGTCCCATTTATGGTTTGAATTCACCGTTAATCAGATATTATCAGCACTCAATAGGCATTTCCACCAAGAATGAAAACATACAAATGAGAAAGGAAAATAGATAATTGGCTGATCTGGAGTGGCAGCGGGACCACCTTTCAAAATATCTCGTTTGGCTTCAGCTTAGTACAACATTTTGTCAGGGGTTCCCGCTGTGATGTCCATGAATCTGGCTCCCTGCCTCTCCCTCTCCCTGCATGTACCCACCGTTTCAAAGACAGACCGAGGCTGGGAGTGAAGGCTCCTTGGCAGATGGGATGTGGATCAAAGAAAGCAGATAGGAGTTGGAAGAGTTAGCCTTCGATTGCTACTTCTCTACTCCACTCCACTTTTGGAATGGATTTCATTTATAAAAACAGTGTCAGGGCTCAAGGCCATGTGTCTGAATGTGTGTTGGAGACTAGCGGTTCTGTATTATTTCTGCATATTTACAAACATACAAGTTGAACATCCATGGAGGTAGATGGCATAACCCACCCACCCAGCCTATGCCAACCTGATGTTTGAGGCCAGATGTTTTGGCGTACAATGGCCACCATCCTCAGCCAGTAGAGCTGGGGCTGATGGGGGTTGTCCCCCAAAGCACCTGATTGGCACCAGGCAAGTGGAAGCTGGTTCAAGCACTCCAAAAGCAACTCCACTGCCCCACAACCGATCTCCAAAGAGAGGCCGCTCCCACCAAAGGTGCCTTCTGAATCCAGCCGCTTCTTTGTTATCTATCTCCAGGTCAATGAATAAAAACCTGAAGCTTCTCATCTTGTGCTGCTCTTCACAGCCTAGGTTGTTCTTTGCTAGGAGGAGTGAGAAAAGGCTTGCTCCCTGTTGAGACTTCTGCATATTTCCTAGCCATTCAAAAAGCACCTACTGGACATTTAGCCAGCAGCTCCCCAACATAAAGAAAAGATGTCCAGGGCTTGCTGACTCCCTTGACTTGTAACGTGCTTCCTGTAGTCTTTCCAGTGCCATTAATCCTTTTATTTCCACTCCCCACCCCAAACTTACAGAAGTATCATTATTAATGAGATCCTGAGTTCGAGTTCCAGGGTAAAAACAACAACCCATGAGCAGTAAACACCACATTATGAGGCTACCACTTTCAAACTTCAACAGTATTACTATTAACAGCTGCAGTTTTGCTGCCCCTCTGACTTTATATGCTTCATCCTTGTCACAGATTTCCCCAGTGCTGTGTTCCATCACAACGCAGCATCTACAGACAGGGCCACACAGAGTGGGCAGGTGGTGTGGGTACTTAACCTTGTAGAAACCTGCAGGAGAGATAACTTGTGAGTTGTGACCTAAGGAGGCTCATTAGAAGACGACCATTTGTGTCCTTGGATGTGAGCAACAGATCCATCAGTGATAACTTCAGGAATCAAAATCCAGGAATGGGCCAGAAAAATGACTGGACTCCTGTCATGCATTTGTAGAATCCTGGGGTATATTCCCCTTGAACAAAGGCAAGTGTTAAGACAGAGAAACAGATGGACGGTTTTCAGTTCTAATGAGGGAAGCTGGAAAAATGGAGGCAGGTTGTTGTGCCTCAAATTGACAGGTGTAAAATATTTAAAATAATTTCTGCCCCACTCTTCCTGGCTAAGGAGGTGTGAGTGGCAGATAGTGGAAGAGTAAGAACAGCATAAAATAGAAATGAAATATAGTAAATGGTAAAATCCATGACATTTCAGCTTCTTGGTGTGCAATCAAGATCAGATCCACATGTCTTATTACAAAGGTTCCGTCACTGAGCTGAGTTCAGCAAGATGGCCATTTGCCTCCCTTCAATTGTATCAAACGTGCTGTTTTCAAACAAGCTTCCTGTCTGATAAGATGGTGGGCACAGAAGCGGCTGGAACAGGAAGACTTACCTGTCATACACTCCAGTCATGCTTTCACTCCCCATCCAGCTACAAAGCCAAGAGAGGAGGGAGACACTTGGGCAGAGTGAACAGGGAGCTAGAAACATCCAAGGCATGATGGATCCTGGGGTGTCAGCATGGCTCACTGAAAACCAAGGGACAATGGAGTGTTCCAGATTCCTGCGCCTGCCCCCTCAGGTGCACTTTCAGGGGGCGTGAGGATGCACTTTGAGGTTTTTGTGTTGTTGTTACGTTGCACGTTCTTTGTTTGTGCCAGACACCAGTCAATCCTAGCAGTGGACGATCAATCAGAGTGGGGAAAGTGAGTCATGGGTAGGATCTTGAGAAGTGATGGAGGATGTTGGGCATGGAGAAATGGACCCGATCTGGGGGGTTCTCACTGAGAAACAGGATCACCTGCTGGCCACAGAACAGCAGTTGCAGCAACTTGCGAGGCAAAGAGGTGGGTGGCAAAGGCATCCTTTTCACCATCTGCTTCCATCAACTGCATCTTCTGTCAGGTGACAGGAATGCAGCAAGAAGCATCTCACAAAGCCAGAAGCCTGTTCTTGGGGAATCAATGAGCTGCCTGAAAAGTCTTTTACTCTCTCTCTCTGTCTGCCAGATTTACGTATAAGCTAAACAAGCTAAAAAAAATTCAAGGAAAAAAACAACTGGATGTACATTTCCAAAATATAATACAATTACTTTGATAAAATACATATTTTGTTTTGTGCAAATGGCTTTATACACCTATTAGATCCATAAATTACCATATAGCATATATCCAACACAAAAAAGCGACAATTTGTTGTTGACAAAGGACAGCTGGACATATAAAGGGCCCCATTACCTTCAGTAGCTTAGGGCCTCATCAAACCTAAATGCGGCCCTGCACGCACGCGCGCGCGCACACACACACACACACACACACACACACACACACAGACATATATGCATGTGTGTGCATGTTCACTTGGTGATTCAGATGTTTGACAATTGGACATGTCTGGAACAGTGTACTCACTGCAATTTTATAGTTCAAAAAGAGGCCAAAGAAAGTGCTCAAATATAAAGTGGCTCTTTAGTGATTCTGCCATGGAAAAGGACACTTTAATTGTACTTCTTTGTTGCTTGTTGACATTTTACTATAATCATTTGTAGTCTAAGGGCTAAATTAGCCAAGATCTCAAAAAAAGGGACCCATCTGAAGGAAAGATGTGTGTGTATGCATGCTGACTCAGTGTACAAGCAGAAATACTTTGACTGTGCTTGTTTAATGTTTTTCCTATTTTAAATTTAATTTTGTTTATCCTGTCGAAGAAACGCGAATTTAACCTTTAAAAATATTTGCTAGATTTTGAGATCAGCCAAAAAAGTACTAGCCCTTGGCCAAGGCTGGATTGCTTCTCGATAGGACAATCCTTAGTGCTTTTGTCATAGGCCATTCATAACAATCTACAAAGTGCAGGAAGTCCTGTGCAAGCCACACCGAATACAGCGAGACCTACTTATGAGTAAACCAGTGCAGGAAATTTACAAAGAGACGTGTTGTAAGTGGCACTTGAAATACGAAAGCTAAGATATAGGCTGGATTGTTTTGTGGTGGAGTGCTGAGGACAGCATGAATTCTATATGTGTTCATTTGTGTATATCACAGGGCTTTATGGGATAGCTCACTTGGAAGAGCATGAGTCTCTTAATCTCATTGCTCCTGCTCTGCAAAATGCTTTCCTGCATTCTCATTCCCCTGTGCTGTACAGGCCTTCCAGCATGCCTGCTATGAAACCTAGCATGGATGATGCCGCTAAAGCTGTGTTTTAGTTTGGGAGTAATTCCTTTCCACCTAGAACTCCAAGTTTTATCTGGAGAGAGCAGTGTTGCTGTCGCTGAGGTAGAATGGAAGGACACTGCCAAAGGTTCCCAGCAGAAAAATCTTCCCTACTGCTGCCAGGCCAAACAGTAGTAAACAGAGCTGGGAAGGCAACAAAATTGGGGAGGCAGTGGGGTGCTCTTTTGTAAAATCATTGACATCTAGGCTTCAAGCAGAATTATGTGACCACACAAGATTACAGGGGTGGGAGAGAGAGAGAGAGAGAGAGAGAGAGAGAGAGAGAGAGAGAGAGGGGCTACTTTTATCGGCTCTGTGGAAATATCTAAGGCAGCTTCCAAATCACAATGTCACCAAAGTGAACATTAGATGTTTGGGTCTTCCATTAGGAAACCTTGAGGTTTTCAGGCAATTATCAGTTCCAAGGATTCAATTCTCCTCTTGCTACTGAATTTCTAGATTTCACTGTGATTAAATGTTCAACATCATGAGGAACTGCCAAAAGCACCATGAAGCTAGTAACTAGAAACAGAGGTAAAACAAGAACTGAATTAGTAAGGGATTGTGGTTGCAAAAGGCCCATCTTTACTGCATGCTCCAGTACTATGGGGTTTTTTGTTTGCTTTCCATCACTAAATAATATCACTAAACACTAATGAGCATTTCCCTCACTTATCTTTAGACTTTTATAGTGTTTGATTGTGTGCTCTGATATCCAAGCGCTGTTCAATATCTATTAGTTAATAAAATCTTGCTCACTAGTGGCCCCCCAGCTGCTTTTGGAGTAAGTCTTTCATCATCTTGAGGCATCTGATCAAGGCCTGTATTTTAAAAATAAGCTTAAAGATGTTTTTATGCCAGGCAGAAGACCAGCTGGGTTTGGCATATGTTTATCTTCCTGGACAAGGGCCCCCCCTGATTTATAGCAGGAGCCAAAATTCTCAAAGATGTAAAAAGGGAATTACAGGCTGAGAGCAAAGGTTACTAGGTTACTGACCCTAAAGAATACAATCAAGCTGCAAAAGCACTCATTGTTTAACAAAATATAATACCATGTGTCTTCCATTAGAGATTTGAGCCACAGGTTAAAGGGCAAGAGCTAATGGGAAAAGCAGCTGGCCAGGAAAGGGGTTGTAAACTGAAGAAGTTGCTTCTAAAAATCTATATATGTTATGTATGAAATATATTGGTTTAAATGTAATTATGCAAAGGATTTAGAAAGTAAGAAATGTTAGATTCTTATGTTAGATTCTTATTTAATAGAATCATAGAATCATATAGTTGGAAGAGACCACAGGGGCCATCGAGTCCAACCCCCTGCCAAGCAGGAAACACCATCAGAGCACTCCTGACATATGGTTGTCAAGCCTCTGCTTAAAGACCTCCAAAGAAGGAGATCTTTCATTGATGATGTGTGAGAATGTGAACCCAAGATCTCTGACATCTGTTTAAAATAAAAATTTAAAACCATTAACCATCTGTTTTGGAGGGCAAGGAGGGCAAGAGGTGAGCTGGTAATTAAGGTGCCTTGTTGAGGCAAATGTAAGATATATGACTACTTATTTGCCATTTATAGATAGAAGGAAATATAGCTCTTTGTCTCCCATAAAAGGTAATAGGAAATGGGTGTATCTTTTATGATTGGTTCTAGCAAACAGCCAATAGGAATTTCAACCAGGCTGATTGGACAGAGGCAGCCAAAGGAGGAGCAAGGGGGCTGGGCTGAAGAAATATAAGTGCTGACCATCAGGGCTGGAGTGGGCAGAGCTTTGGTAATCATATACCACTGTGTCTCTCATTTATTTGTCTGACAAATAAATTATTTTAATTTCTCTATTGCTGCGTTGAATATTTCATTCCAGCTAAGCGTTAACCACAAGCAGGGTGCTACAATCTGATTCCCATATGGGACCACTGCATATTCCTGCATTGCAGGTGATTGGACTAGATGATCCTCAGGTTCCCTTCTAACTCTACAATTCTATGATTCTATGATCTCAGATCTTTGGCCATGTTGGAATTGGAGCCCAGCAACATTGAGGGAAGGGGCAGACCACAGATTCTCCATTCACTTGTGTTTTATTGTGAGGTAAACTACCCAAAGTTAAAACTCTCATGGCAGGATTTTGATATCAGAAAATTTAACTTAGTCTTTAGTTATGTCTGAAGTGTATGTGCCCTATTTATCACCAAGTCTGGATTTGTCTTTGTTAGGTAGGCAGACATTTTTACCACACATAGGACGTATATCTGCCTTCATCCGTAAGTTTGGTGGGGCTGTTTCCACAAACATTCTCTGCACTGAACACAAATACCTAAATGTGTCACATCTGAGGTGAGGACAGGCCTACTTTCTAAGTATGGTCAAAATAGGTCAGTGAGCATCCTAATTTTAACCAGCGGATTAAACAGAATAGAGATACCCGTTGGGCAAGTGACAGCAATGGTGTGAAGCTCACCACACAGTAAGCTGGCAAAGAAGTAAGAAGCATTTTATCAAGCTTCTAGAATTGATCCAAAATTGGTGAATCAAGAGAGAGAATGGAATCACCACCACCACCACCATCTATTTGTACCCACCCACTCTGGGCGGCTTCCAGCATATATAAAAACACAGTAAAACATTAAACCTTAAAAAGCTTCCCTATACAGGGCTGCCTTCAGATGTTTTCTAAAAGTCAGATAGATGTTTATTTCCTTGACATCTGATGGGAGGGTGTTCCACAGGGCGGGCGCCACTACTGAAAAGGCCCTCTGCCTGATTCCCTGTAACCTCGCAGGGAGGGAACCACCAGAAGGCCCTCGGAGCTGGACCTCAGTGTCCGGGCAGAACAATGGGGGTGGAGACTCTCCTTCAGGTATACTTAGTTGAGGCAGTTTAGGGCTTTAAAGGTCAGCACCCACACTTTGAATTGTGCTTAGAAATGTACTGGGAGCCAATGTAGGTCTCTCAGGACCAGTGTTATACGGACTCGGTGGCTGCTCTCAGTCACCAGTCTAGCTGCCGTATTTTGGATTAATTGTAGTTTTCTGAGTCACCTTCAAAGGTAGCCCCACAAAGAGCGCATTGCAGTAGTCCAAGTGGGAAATAACCAGAGCATGCACCACTATTCTCACCACTTTGCTGGAGATACAAGACAATGTGTGTATGAACACTCTGTAGTTAAACCAACACTGCTGCAAAGTGGCTACTTGATCAATGGCTGCATGTATTTCATTCAATGTTTTGATGGAATATTGTTAATGGGTTAATTTTCCTTTACAAAGAAGAAAGGAGCTTGGGCCTTATAATATTCAGGCTGTGAAAAAGGAAACTCCCTCAGTCATTCTCACCCCTCCCACAAAGCCTGACTTCAGATTTCATAAATATTATGCTTATTACAGACCAGCATTTCAGCTAATCGTATTACCGAAGGCTCTGAAACATGATATGCCTGCAGAAAAATGATTAATAACCAGCAGACTTCAGTCAGTGAAAAACAGGGTGCTAATTTGCAGTGAGAAGGGGATATAAAAACAGCTTTTGGCTCCTAAAATTAGGTCACTCTTGCTGGGGCAGATCAATTTCTAGGAAACTACATGTGAATAAAAGATAATAATCCTTGAAACAGAATATGCACTGATGGAGATTCATTCTGACCACATTATTCTGTAAGTGGTGAAGATGTGATGAAATGGTGTGCATGACTGTGGAAGAATAAATCTAGTGTTTCTTGAGGGAGGGGGGAAGGCTGCAATCTGTTGAAAGCCTCAGCTCTAAGCAGCTTCATGAGTCTTCCAGGTAATTCTGCCCCTCCCTCTGTAATTGGTTACTTTCCCCACCCCTTGCTCTTGTATAAACCCCCCTTTCCTGCTGGCAGACATGCATTAAAATGCCTCCTGCCCTTTGTCTGTTAGCCCATAGGTTCATTTACTTACATTGCTTAAGTTGTTGCCCTCTTACGGAATACTTGGGAAGATCTAGCCAGGCACCAGAATCTGCCAGAGGTACTAACCAGTTGGTCTGGCTCCTAAGGTTAGCCATTGACTACTATGTGGTTTTATCTATTTTGTGGAACTATGATATATTCTAGAACTTAGGAACCTAGAAAGCTGCCTTATACTTAGACCATTGATCCATCCAGTTCCATATTGCTTGCACTGACTGGCAGACGTCACTCTTTGGGATTCTAGAAAGGGAATATTTCCTAGCCCAATTAAAACTTCTGCCGGCTTTCACAAACTGCTGAAAAATGCCTCTAGCTTTCATGATCCCCCCCACCTCAGCCATCATTGTGAAAATATTTGTATAGTAATTTAAGTTGCCCTCAGCAATGTTATCACATAGCCAAAATGTGGCTAGCTATACAACTTGGGGGGCATCATCCTATTTACAGTGGGATCCCACATTGGCTGGAATCACTCTTATTGGGGGAGGGGGAATGGAACTGAATCACCAGCAAACAACCAGAGGAAGCAATAGTGTTGCTGAGCAACACAGAAAAAAAGAGGAATATTCATACTGCCTAAATGGATTTACAGGAGGAATTTCCACCCGAGAAAGCTGTTCATTTTGACCTGAAAACCAAGGCCTTGACCAACTGTGAATGCAGCAACAGTGGAACTGGCCAGGGCAACTCTTGCCCTCAAGAGCAGAGACCAACATGGTAGTGCTCCCTTCCTACTTATTCACAAGTCAGACAGATTCCTGTGTGATTTGAAACGGGCTAGACTGATGCTATTAGAATGACCTTTCGTGTCAGCAATAAAAAAAACATACTTCTTGAAGGAGATGAAAAATAAATTAATGGATGTGGCAGCAATTTGAAGGAGACGCGCATTCTTCAAATTACATCAGTCTTCGCTGGAAACATATGATGGGATCACTGAGATTGTCCTGTCAAGAGTGTTTATCCCTTGCTGGCTGGGATAAATTTGTGTCTGGAGAAGGCAAAATTGCTTTGATTCAGAATGTTCTTAAGGCTGTGCTGCCAGCCATTCAGTGGGTCTACTCTACTCATTCTGTGGGTGGTTCATTTCCCCCACCTTCAAGTCTCTTCTGACCCAAGTGCTGTGGCGTGATCCTTTCCTAATGGAATCGTAAAACTAAAACCCTTTGCATCTGGAGAGCTTACAGGTCATAATGTGTTCTGGAGGATTAGCCAAGACATCCAAGCCAGATTCATATTGGCCGGATAATTATATTTTTCTTTCCAAGTTTCTCCAAATGTGTTCATCTCCATTCAGTAATTTCTAACTAGTTCCTCCACAGTGTGACTTATAAAGTTTGGACCCTTAAAAATCATACTGTGCACTTATTAACCTCAAAATAATAATATCATTTTGGTGTACACAAATATTATACAGATTAAAACCCAATTTATTAGGCATCAGTCAATCTAGGCATTTTAATAAGTAAAAATGTGTGCATCCCTCAGAATGTGAGGCACCTGAGAGTAAAAGCTTGAATATAAGCAGAAGTAATTGGGATACCCCGCAGTTCTTGGCTTATTTATTTGTTGTAGGTTCCCCAAAGTCTGTTTATATGACTTCTGGTGGCCAGAGGTTTGGCCAGGAGGGGCTTATTTTAATATGAGGACAGAGTATGGGACAGACAAGGGAGACATGGTTTCAAGCCCTGAAAAGCTTAACACAGGCCATTCAACTATCAGCTCATGAGAGAGTTGTAAGGATAAAAAAGGGAGGACGAGACATGTAAAGCACTCTGAGCTCCGTTGAAGAAGAATATGGCTATTTTAAAAATGTGTCTACTTGAGATACTGATCCGATTGTTTTAACTGTTTTAATTGTCATGCTTTTTATCTGGCTTAGTTTTTATTATATATTTCAATTAAGGTAAACGGCGTTTCCGTGCGCTGCTCTGGTTCGCCAGAAGTGGCTTAGTCATGCTGGCCACATGACCCGGAAGCTGTTCGCCAGCTCCCTCGGCCAATAAAGCGAGATGAGCACCGCAACCCCAGAGTCGGTCACGACTGGACCTAATGGTCAGGGGTCCCTTTACCTTTATCTTAAGTAAGTAAGTAAATAAGTGAATGAATGAATTCTATATCCCACCATTCTCCCAAGAAGCTCAGAGGAGGATTTGGGCTGCAATGACCCCCATGGAGTTAGCACCCCACACAAGGACTTTCCTCCTTGTTGTTGTTTCCCATATTTCAGGGCTGAAGCAAATCCCACAGTAAGTTCCCATGGGGAGCCCTGGATCAAGTGGAGCACCAAAGCCACTGGGCCAGAACACTAATTCTTGGGAGCAGGCTGCAGGATCAGGAATAGAGACAATTTGACTCCCCGGGCATTTGTTTGGGCTTCCTCCAGTTTGCAGTTTCGTTTGCAAATCTCCCAACTGTTTCCATGTACATTTTTCATTTTTTTGGTCAAGCTGGAACAATCTGGATGATGTCAGTGGAACTTCTTTAGCGTCAAGTCAGAAAGCAAGGATATCATTTTGCTTTCTGGATATGGACACTCAAAGCCCATCAGTGTTTTAGGCTTCCAAATATGGATACGGTTCCAGGTTCCCTTGACAGCTGTTTGTTTCCTTAACCATTAGTAATGGCACTAAAGCAAGAGAGAACAAATAAAACACTGAACATCAGCATTTTTGAAATCTCTTAATCTGAGGTCGCATTTATAGTGCTGCTAATTACATATATGTTTTAATGGTTATGTTTCTTACATTTGAATACCTCCAGTTTTTCCTGCCTCGTGTGGTCTTCTCTTACATCATTCAGTGGTTTGGGAACATGAAAGTTTCAGAAACCTGATGAATGAATAATGTTAGGAATAATATTGCAAGTGCTATTAGTGAAAATGAAGATGGGAAGTGGGCAGGTTGAGGCAAGGAATACTGCACATCTAGCACAATATATTTTTTCCACCAGATGGATTCATTGCTAAAGTTGGATTTGGTACTGGCCTTGTCTCTATAGTAATGTCTAAGAGTACTACTGACCAAATGCAAAGCATAATCATCATGCAAGTTTCCTTGCCCTTGCCCTGTCATTGGTAACTACTCCAAGACTGGCTGCATTCAGATGTAGTGCTAAACCATGGTTTACAAGGATGAGTCTTAGTAAGCCTTGGTCTCATACACTTTCCTCTCAAATTTCCTCTTTTGGCATGTCTGTGAAGAGGAGATGAAAGTCCTCTTTCTGTTTTAAATTAACCACAGTTTAGTGTGGCATCTTCAGAACCCAGGCACTGTAGGCAATACTGGACTACCGTGGCCCAGTATGTGCAAACTATGTTTACATAGAAAGGGCTTCCTACCCTTGCTTACTCCTAAACATAGGGATTCCTCTACCCTCAAGCAAATGCCATCCACAGAGCAGGGATTTTCCTCAGGACCACAGTGTGGGAGGTAGGGTTTACATTCCCCCTCCACATCCGCTGTAATCCAGATAAGTATCAGCCGCTTCAGCTGCTCTTTGCAGCTTCTAGAACCTGCATATTAAATACAAAGATGCATTTAATGTCATGTCTAGTTTGTCCCTGCAAACCCCAAAGTATCCAGAACATATTTATCCAATGGTCCTTATTTTTTCTTCTTCTGGACACCGCTGGCTTAATGTGGAACCAAGGTCTAGTACTGCCTTGGATAGTAAGGCTCATAAGTAGTATACATGTATGCTAGAACCAGTGCCAGATTTATGTATAAGCTAAACAAGCTATAGCTTAGGGCCCCACTCTCTTGCCCCCCCCCCAAGAAAGAAAGAAAATATTTCACTATTAATATACTTCTTAATTGTATTTCAATTCAACAATTACTTAGATAAAATACATATTTTGTTATGTGCAAATGGCTTTAGATACCTATTAGGTCCATAAATTATCATATAGCATATATTCAACACAATAATTAGCAAGAATTTGTTGTTGACAAAGGACCCCATTACCTTCAGTAGCTTAGGGCAGGGGTCAGCAACCTTTTTCAGCTGTGGGCACACTCCCTCACACCATGTGGGGGGTCGGACTATATTTTGAAGAAAAAATATGAATGAATTCTTATGCCCCACAAATAACCCAGAGATGCATTTTAAATAAAAGGACACATTCTACTCATGTACAGTAAAAACACACTGATTCCCAGACCGTCCGTGGGCCAGATTGAGAAGGCGATTGGGCTGCATCCGGCCCCCGGGCCTTAGGTTGCTTACCCCTGGCTTAGAGCCTCAGCAAACCTAAATCCGGCCCTGGATAGAACCAGTCTTCCCTGCCTCCATTTCTGTGGTTGACTTTGCTCCTTAATAGCTAAATCACTGACCATGGTACGGCATACATAACATGGCTTGAGGGTAAAGCTGTGAAGGGAAGACAACACAGAAAATTGCAATGTTGGCAGGTATTAAGGCATCCTAAGGAAATGCTGCAAGCGAGAAGCAGTCAGCTGAAACATCCACTTCCATAACTGAAAATATTCTTCGCTGCATGACTAATGTGCTTTCCCAGTGGAGGGAAGCTGCTTTATTCCGAAACAGATCAGTCCAGTCTACACAGATTGGCAGCAGCTATTTTAGATGGAAGTCTTTCCCAACCCTCCAAAGAGATGCCTGGGATGGAAACTGGCACATTTTGCATTTAAAGTACAGAAGCCACCACTAAGTTAAAACCTTTCTCTGTGAAATTGTTCAACACTTTAGGTGCTTATGAACCTTAATGATATTGTGCAGAACGTTGCCAAATGTTGTTTCTTGGCTTCTCACAGCCTGAAGCAATGATGATGCTGTAGAGACTAATGGTCGATTCCATGCAAACATTTCATTTTGCTAAGAGGTAGGAGAAAAAGAGATGTACTGAGGGTGGGGGAAGAGACAGAGGCTATAAAAGTTCAGAATATGAATGAATAGCTTGCTGATTTATAATCTTGATATTTTTTTTTACAGACGTTTAATCTGTGTCGCATGGCTATTTGCACAAGAGCTGGGAATATCTTGACTTGTTTGAAGCAGCTGTTTGTTTACTGATTTTCCTGAGTACTATAGGAATATGGACGGATAATAATCAAATGCATTTGCATTAATTTTCCCTTTGCTGATAAGAAAACCTTCTCTGTTAAGCCCCAGAGCAAAAGAGCCGCGTTTTGCATATATTTATGAATGAAAAAGGGCTGTCAAAAACTGAATTGGATATACCCAGCTCAAATAAACGGCAGGCTGGGGCTTTTACAGTAAAAGGCCTGAAGGACCTGTCATCACACTGATTTGGAAGCAAATCTACCGGTTTTCAGATGCTACAGCTAGATGCCTTTGAAAGAAGAAATACTAGTCATTTAATATTATCGTTGGCCAAAAGAGAAGAAAGAAAGAAAGATAAGCAGGTGCTGACATCAGGGAAATCCTACAGTTTTTCATCTCAGTTTTTATCACCGTCTAGGATCAGGACTAAGGAGAACTAATGAAGAACGGCTTATCCCTGCATGAAAATTATTATTTGAGATAAGAGGGGCGCACCATCAAAGAACAATTATTGTTTGTATTTTCAAAGAAAAAAAAGGGGGTGACTTAATAAGCAACCTAGTGATGGAACAGATTACAGTTAAGAAAGGGTTTGGGTGGATGGGAGGTATAAACAAAAGTATGTTTGGATTCCATTGTTAAAAGGGGAGAATAGTTCACCAAGTTGAGCTATATTGCTTCAGCAGGTTCCCATGAAATATACCAAACTTTTCCTTTCCTTTTAAAAAACTGATCCTATAAAATACTTTTGTTTTTGTGGTTTGGCAGAAAAATACGTTCTAGGGAAGGAACTAATTCTGCCACCTGTCTTAAGGCGCTCTTCAGACTATCCAGAGGAAGGTCGCCCTGTAACTCGAGGTCATAGTAATCCATAACTCCTGTGCACTCTAGCTGACAGCAACTCATACTCTTGGCTGATCTAGAGCAGATTTCAGGCTCAGTGATTTTGCTTTGCTTTGTACAAGAACCCAGTAATAACACATATGGTGGGGCAACAACAAGTTTATATTTCAGGTTGAAGGTACTGTTGCACTATGGAATCATCTTAGTAAATACAAAGAAAAGTTCCTCATCCACAAGGCAGGTGCGCTCTGCACATGCTCGTGACCTGTATTTATGATGCTCATAAGGAGCTATAGTTCACAATATTTCTGGAAGTGGCTTTATATTGTGTGAAGGCTCAAATATAGTGCAGAGGTTAATAAGGCAGGAGAGCCTTTAAATACCACAGTTGTCCTTTATAGCTACTTAATGTGTCCAGACAAAGGGCAGATCTACACTCATGGTTTTTAATGTTAAGGTCGGGTTAAGGAATGGTTTTCATAACATAGATGGACGCATGACATCTAACTTTTAAGGTTCATAATGCCTTATTAAAATGTGACACTAGAGAGCGCTGCAGAGCAACTAGCAATAGGGAGACAATGTTTTGATGGAGAAAACAATGGTAATAACGTTCTAATAACGTTAAACAGGTCAGTGTAGATCCAGCCAAAGCTTCACTTCTGAGCCACTGTATCACGCAGTGGTCCAATGCTAGTGCTTGGAAAGACCCCCAAAGCACTAGCATTGGACCACAGAACCCCTTGGCATACAGAATAGCACCCCCTGCCTTTGTGGTGCTGCCTGAAGAAAGTCAATTCATGTTTTTGGATCGCAATGCCAGGCCTAGTGGGAATCCTTTCCTTCGATTCAGAAACGCAGCAGCAAGTTACTATATTTCTCCCACCCCCAGTCAAAAAATAAATAAGGTACCTATGGAAATATTGAAAATGGAACTTAGTGTAGCTCATTTTAACAGGGGTTAAAAGTGAGCTTAGTAGAACAACAACAGGAACAGCATTATAAAGAAGCTAACTCTAGAGACAAAAAAAAATGCAGGACATGAACCTCAGCTAAGGTTTTCTCATTAGAATCTGAAGCTCATGCAAAAACATTTATATAAGAAGCATTTGGGTGGCCTTCACTTCCTGTTCATTTCAGTGAAGAATGATTAACAGTGCTAAAAGGCAACAGGGGCACCTGTGGTTCAACAGAGGAGGTAAAAGCAACAGATTTAGGGCAAGAAACTTATCTCTCCCGCAGCCACCAACACTGCTTTTCTTATTAAGCTTGTAAACTGGGAGGTTGGAAAAATGACAAAACCAAGTGGGGGCAGGCTTAGGAAAAAAGCTAAAATAAATACCGTTAGAAGGTATTTGAATATCACAATTCAGTGTGCCAACATTTGTATTTTTACAAAAATTAATATAGGAAAGACATTAATGCTGAGCGCCAGATCGTGCACTCAGATATGCTCAAGCAGCTTCCAATAAATTTAATAGGGATTACATCTCTCTTACATTCTGTGAAACTAATCCTTTTGTTCAGTGACTACAGTCTGGTACAGTGGTATGTAAATAAATAATCCTATTTTTCATGTACATATTGATGAAATTTCACTCTTTGGTTATGCAAAATGCCCCCATCCCTAAGCTTGTTTCGAGAGACGCATCCCATTTCAAGACTAGTATATCTAGAGGTTGATCATCTGTATAGTTGTCTTGTTTATTTGTAAACCAACCAATATTTCAAAGAAGTATCGCAAGTCATATATTGGGCTGCAGTATATAACAAAGTGGACCTTACTTATTGCATAAATGTACCGTATTTGCTTGAGTTTAATGCGCCATCGAATCTAATGCTCACCTTAATTTTTAGAACCTTGAAACCAAAAAAAGTATTTGCTGGCTGGTGAAAGTAAACATGCCATCGAATCTAATGCACACCTTAATTTTCACAACATAATTTGGCCAAAAAAGGTGAGCATTAGATTCTAGTAAATGTGGTATATATTAGGTGAAATTTGCACTAAAATTCTGATGAATTTTCATTAGGACTTTAAAGAAATATCCACACACTGGTGTGAAAATATGGAGAAGTGAACTTATTGTTGGAAAAATGGGAAACAGAGTCACCCATTCCTACTCTCAAGTAAGTATCTGTCGGATTGCAGCCTTAAAGAGCAACACTATGGTGCCATGGGGAGGGGCAGCCATAGATTGTGGACAGACAAAGTTATGAGTGAGGTGAAGTCTGTTCCTGGCTCAATGTTACCTTTTCATATAAACAATATTTACATATTTCATGTCCTCTCATCGCACCCTTGGGCAGTGTTGCATGCCACCCCAATCTTTGAGCGGTGCATCCAGGGGTTCCAGGCATTTATCTAAGGTTCATGTTTCCTTTGGAAATGAGGCACAGCGGAGACTGTGGTGTCTTTATGATATATGGTTTATTTACACACATATACAACTTGAGCCTACAATGGAGGGGTTCACAGCATTAATACCCCAAAAGGGTCTTGCTTCTCCCATAGCCACAGCCTTGGATTCAAACAGAAATCAAACATTGCTTACTCTCTCTCTCTCTCTCTCTCTCTCTCTCCAGCTTGCTGCTTTGCCTGAAGCTCACATCACTGCAACTCTCTGTCCTCAGCTCTGTCTTTTTATGTTGAGGGAGGGATCCCACCCATTTGCCATCTTGAACAGAGCCCCTGAATCCCCCATCACCTCACCAGGAAGCTAATTTTGCTGTCCCAGAAATTAGAAGATTTGATTCGCTTTCAACACTCGCTGGAACCAGGGATTAGAGGGGTCTGGCATACAGTTTAACACTCCAGGTGTAGCACCTCTGCTTGTGGTTAACGCTTAGCTGGAATGAAATATTCAACGCAGCAATAGAGAAATTAAAATAATAATTTATTTGTCAGACAAATAAATGAGAGGCACAGTGGTATATGGTTACCAAGCTCTGGCCTGGCCTCCTGCCATTCTGGCCAGCACTTATATTTCCTTAATCCAGCCCCCCTTGCTCCTCCTGTGGCTGCCTCTGTCCAATCAGCCTGGTTGAAATTCCTATTGGCTGTTTGCTAGAACCAATCACAAAAGATACACCCATTTCCTTCTGTCCTTTTATGGGACACAAAGAGCTATATATTCTTCCATCTATAAATGACAAATAAGTAGTAATATATCTTACATGTGTCTCAACAAGGAATCTTAATTACCAGCTCACCTCTTGCCCTCCTTGCCCTATTGCCTTCCAAAACAGATGGTTAATCTTAAATTTTTATCTTCAAGGATCTTGAGTTCACATCAACATTGAAAGATCTCCTTCATTTGAAGGTTTCTAAACAAAAGGCCTGACAACCATATATCAGGAGTGCTCGATGGCGTCTCCTGTCTGGCAGGAGGCTGGGCTCATTTGCCCCTCTGGTCTCCTATTGCAATATGACTCTATGAAATAAGAATTTAACATTTCTTTCTTTCTAGATCCTTTGCATAATTACATTTAAGCTAATATATTTCATACATTATCATAGGTAGCCTTTTAAAAGAATTAAACCTTCTCAAAGTGAAAAGGAAGGAACAGTTTCCAGCCTCAAAATAAAAATAGAAAGAACCTGCTTCTTCTCCAGCCAAGCCAGTTGCCTTTTTCACTGCTCTTGGCCTTTTTAACCTTAGGAAGAAGATATGGCTCATTTTACTGGGAGGCACATGGTATTATTTTACTATTTACCAACCCTTAATTTGTTTATCTCTGCTTTTTTATCTTCTGTAACATGCAAGGTCAGTGTCCTCGCTTTCAGCCTGTAATTCCCTTTTTATGACTTTGAGAATTGTTTTCTGCTATAAATCAGGGGGCCCCCTTGTCTAGGAGGAAAAACATCTTGCCAAGGTTTTTTAGTCTTCTGCCTGGCATGAAACATTTGAAAATCTTTAAGCTCATTTTAAGATTCAGGCCCTGATCAAAATATAGAAGCTTTGATAAAAAATGCAGGCTTATGATTAGATGCCTCACAGGCTCGTAACAGGCAGTTTGGAAAACAACACCAGAAGCTCCTTGTTTCTGCATGAAAGCTAGTTTCCCTCCCTCATTCAGATTATTGTAGCCAAATAAGTTGAATTTTTGTGTGTGAACTCATACATTTTAGAAATCCTGCCCATCCTTTTGCAGTCTTTTTTTTTTTTGTGTTGCAGAGGGTCGTCTGTATTGCTTAGCAAAAGATTGATCTAAGCTATATTTCAAACAGGCCAAGCAGAGAGGCCCTTCAGCCTGCAGCTTTGGAATGTGAGGAACAAATGGAAATTAACCCAAGTTCAGATCTGTTAGATCAAAAGCTGTATGTTGGAGGAAGAACAGAGAGGGGAATTCTCTTTGCTCTGTTTCCTTCAACCTATCTTTCCTCCGGCATCCAGTAAATGTTGGGCTCCCTGTGTCCCCCTCCCCCTCCTGGCCTACCTTTTCTTTCTCGTTCCTCAACAGGGTACAATCCGGCCTTTATGCAAGAGGGTTGTGGGACAATTTGATTGCCGGGCCTCCTCCTAAGGATTCAGTTTGGCGTCACAGTCACAGCTGCACCCCTCCTAATAGCAAACACTATTTCCCAGCTTTCTTGGCATAGGATGACCATCCCAGTAAAGCCTGCCCAGGAGCTTCTTCTCTGAGTTGCTGAAGTTGTCCCTGCTTGGGCAGAGATGGGGAACCCCTGGCCCACTAGGAATCTTAATCTGACACTTTACCTAGCTCACCCCCTACCCCTCAAACCCCTCTTGCTTGAACTGCCCATAGAGGAAGTGAGGGAGCTCTTCCACCATGGCAAGCTCTTGGGCTGATGAACAGAGCATTCTGTCCCTGCTTTGCCAGCTCATTGGCTCCTGTAGTAGAATAGAATAGAATAGAATTTATTATTTATACCCCACCCATCTGGCTGGATTTCCCCAGCCACTCTGGGTGGCTTCCAACAGAGTATTAAAATACAGTGGTCTGTTAAACATTAAAAACTTCCCTAAAGAGGGCTGCCTTCAGATGTCTTCTAAAAGTCTGGTAGTTGTTCTTCTCTTTGACATCTGGTGGGAGGGCATTCCACAGGGCAGGTGCCACTACCGAGAAGGCCCTCTGCCTGGTTCCCTGTAACTTGGCTTCTCGCGGTGAGGGAACCGCCAGAAGGCCCTCGGCGCTGAACCTCAGTGTCCGGGCAGAACGATGGGGGTGGAGACGCTCCTTCAGGTATATTGGACCGAGGCCGTTTACAGTTTTAAAGGTCAGCACCAACACGTTGAATTGTGCTCAGAAACATACTGGGAGCCAATGTAGGTCTTTCAAGACCGGTGTTATGTGGTCTTGGTGGCCGCTCCCAGTCACCAGTCTAGCTGCCGCATTCTGGATTAGTTGTAGTTTCCAGGTCACCTTCAAATGTATAGCCCCATGTATTGCAGTAGTCTAAGCGGCAGATAACTAGAGCCATTCTGAGTAGTGTAGTGTAGTGTAGTGTAGTGTAGTGTAGTGTAGTGTAGTGTAGTGAGTCATTCTGCCCCCAGTATGGAAAGCAACAGAGCTGATGGGGCAGGGGCAGAGCAAGGAGGGACCTGCTTTGTAGGCACTGTGTAATGGCACCACCAAGCTAATCCTAGAGAAATCTTCAGGTGGCATTCTGCTAATGAGACCCACCAGTGGAAGGATTTCTGCTTGTGTGCAATGGGGCTTTCCCCCTCTCCCTCAATCTGCTCCAAGGGGTTAAAGCAGAGCTGTCCAAACCGTGTGTTGCGACACATTAGTGTGACAGCTGCAGCTTGTTGGTGTGTCGCACTAATGCTTCCCACGCTGCTCCTGGGGCTGGAAAAAGGTTAGTTTAACCTCCAGTTTGCTAGTAAAACTGAATTACTGTGTCGCAAAATGGTGCATGTCTAAAAAGTGTGTCACTGACATGGAAAGTTTGGAAAGCTCTGGATTAAAGAAACCCTTAGAACATATTTAGAGGGTATGTGGGAGAGAAGAGAGAGGGAGAAGCTCTATACTGGATTCCACATGCTCTTATCATCCTCATCATAATCAGGTTTATTTTATTTGTATACTTTTTATTGGTATTCTCCCGCCCCCACAATGTGAAAAATGGTCAGTTGTGCACACTCTGACATTCTGTGAAAAATAAGTTTTAGGTGAAACAACCCCTTTGAAATCAATGGGATACAGAACAACATCCCCCAGCAAAATCTGCCTAATCCCCGATACTTATAGAACTGCCAGAGTCATAGCTAATGGCGACAGGAAGCTCACAAACTTGCCATTAATGTGTACCAAGTCAGCATGTACTCATTAGTAAACTTTCAGTTGCACGCCTATATGGATACTTCTCATCTTGGCAATCTTCATTTTCATTTATTTGGAAGGGATTTTTCTTTTGTTCATTTGTATTTCTTATTCATTTACTTTGCATGAGGAGCAACAACACAGCCTTGGTTTTAACTTCTCCCTTTCTGAAACATGCTCTCAGGCACAGCATCCCAGGGCATTCTGAGGAGGGGGAGGCCTGTGCACACCTCATATTTGAAATGAACAGAGCAGTCCAATTCACATGCATTTCAAATGTGAAACGAGTAGGGTTTTTTTTGGGGGGGGCACTTTTTGTGAACTGAAATGGCATTGCAAAATCTGGGCAACTGTTTGTGAGCATCAGATCAGGGTGGACTCTAGACACATATTAAAAACGCTGTGAATTTTTTTTTAAGCGTTTTGAAAAGTATATTGAATTTGCCATAAGCTCATCATCGCCATCTCATGTCACATTTGTATAATGCACTTAAAATGTACTTAAAACATTATATTTGCAGCTATATAGCTGAGTCCCAGGTCAGCCCACCACAATAAGTATCCCCCCTCCAACGTACCTGCCCTCTGTTACCACATGCCCTCATCTACATGTGTATGTGCTACATCAGGCATCACCAAACTCGGCCCTCCAGATGTTTTGGGACTACAATTCCCATCATCCCTGACCACTGGTCCTGTTAGCTAGGGATGATGGGAGTTGTAGTCCCAAAACATCTGGAGGGCCAAGTTTAGGGATGCCTGTGCTACACACATATATCCAAGCAATATGTGTTGGGGAGCTTTGACCCAGAATCACAGAGCACCATGTTGGAATGAACGAAAGCTCCCAGGTGAGGGAAGAAGCAAAGAGACCATGACTCAGAGCATAAGGGCACGTAAGTGCTTGGTTTATTATAAAGCTTGTACATATGGAGAGGTATATCAGGCCCAGAATTATTTGGAGAAGATAGGAGATGGGGAGGGCAGAAGAGATGGAGCCGAGGACAGGAGTGATCTAAAAAGGAGAAAAGCTCAGTGACATTTCACAGTGCTGCCAAGATTCTCCCTTTTACTTACTTCTCCATGGCTCTCAAAAAGCAGTTTAACTATTAGATTAGTTTAGGGTGGGTATCAGGCATTTAGACTCTCAGGAGGCCCCATACCTGCTGAACTGAGGGTAGGAACTGCTCCTTCCAGCCAGGCTTGAGCAGAGGAATGCTAGCGTACCTTTGTGACCAGTCTTTACCACTCCTGAACTAGCTGTAACAGGATGCTGAACCAGAAAGGCTTTTGGCTTTATCCAGCAAGACTCTTACATTCATAAGAACATATTTCTACTGACCCTACAGCAGATTTCAGGCATGCAGGATCTGTTTTTGTCAGAACCCTGAGGTCCAACAACTGGAATCAGGTGCAGAATAGTGGCTCTTGAGTGCGGTGTGTGGAGCCACATGCAGGATGATGACTAGAAGGGAGGAGGAGCTGAAGCCACTCACCCACGAGCAATATACACTGTGGGGAAGGGCATGCATATATATGCCCATTTCCAATTCTGTTACTGCATATCAGGGTTTCGAAAAGCCTTATTGAGAGGTGTGAGAAAGCCTTTTCCTTGTGGCTGTTAAGCAGTTCGGGCAGGGGAGAAACCACCCAGGGAGATCTACTAGTAGAAGTAGATCTAAGTTGACCCAGTGGTTACTCTTGCCCAATGGAACAGGTTGTTTTTATCTCCCTGCTCCACCTTTCTGTCAATATTTGTGTCCCAGATTTGAAATGATTGGACAAATGTTTTTATAGAAAGGGTGTAGTCTTTGGCATCAGGAAAAAACATTGTCTACAGCTGCAATCCTATGTGAGTCAAGTCTCTTGAATTCAGAGGGATTTGCTTCTGAGTAAACACACAAGATTATGCCGTCAAGGCATAATCATCATTATGAATCTGATTTTATCCTGCCTGGATGTTAGCTTGAGCAAGCTCTCTTAACATCATGAAGTTCACAGGGAATCCCAGAGCTGGACCAGTTTTTACTGACACCAGGCTCGTAATTTATCTTCCTTGGTAAAAGAGTCCCGTATGTAGCCAATCAGTTCAGTCTGATGGACTTGTGCCAAGATACCTTTCAGCCTCCAGCTGAATTTGACCCCGATAACAAGGACACACTAAACCAAAGTGGATTTTGATTAATGAAGTTTGGTATCTTTAGAATCCATTATGTGATAAATGAGACACTCTTCCGTCAGTGACAAATCACATTTGGGGTGCAATTCTTCTTTCGAGATAAATCTTGGAAGAGAGATATTCCTAGAATGTTCCAGCCAAGCCCAGTGAATTGAGTAGGCAGAAGATAATCACAGTCAAGCAAGATGTCACTGTTGGAATAGAAACATTGTCATTGTTTTTGAAATGTGTGGTATCTTGTAAGATCTCTTGTTTCATGTCCTGGTGGAAGTCATGAAATGTTATCCACTGGGAGACTCTAATGTTGCAGTTCCACCCCCCCCCCCAATAATAGTAATTTATATTATAAAAGGAGTTGGGTTATATCAGTTTTGGCTTACTTTAGGAATAACTGATCTGTTCCTGGAACCCAATCAGAAATTTAATTTTGCCTTCTGTACCAAACATCTGATTATAAGAGGCCAGAAACAGATAAGGTAAGCTCTCCCAGGTAAGTCTGTTTGTTTTGCCTTGTAGCCTGAAATACTTTGTATTATCTTTGTACACCTCAATAAACATACTCTGTGAACATTTTCATATGCAAGTTTTAAATATCACATTTGGATCTTCCTTGTTCTGTGTATGTGGAGATTGTTCATACAGAAGAGAAGCAAATTGGAGATTACACTAAAGGTATAGCTATCAGTGAAAAGGATAACTAAGGGGCTATATCTAATGTTAGTTGTACCCTGAGTAGACTAATTGAATTAATGAATATGACATAACTCCTAACTCTTCTACTCTAAGTCTGGCTTTATCTGTTAATATAGAGGGGCTCTAATCATTTGCCATCTCACACCAAGTCCTTTGATCCATTTTTTCACTAAATGGCTCATCACCCAGGCTATCATTTAATGGGAAACCAGCCTGGCTTAATTAGCTTTTAACATTTGTTGATTCTATCCTCCCCCAATTTTTTAAATTAATTTTATAACACAAATAAACAACACAAACAGAAAAACAAACAATACAAACAATTTATTGTCTTATCCTTATTTTTTCTAAACATTGTTAGGTGGGCGTTCCCAAGTCCCCCCTATCTGATTTTCATTTTACCTCATCTTTAGCAGTTTACATATAACATTTGTTGATTCTAGGGGGATTAGAAGTGTCTAGCACACAGTTTAGCACCCCAAGCCTTAATTAAACTTTGACACTTGCTCAATCCAGAGATTATAGTGGTCTGGCACCCACAAACTCATGACACTATGTTCAGGCAGGTGTATGAATAGATCCAGTGGATTGTATTATGCATAGGCTTTCTTAATTAGGAACCCTGTAAAAGGTAAAGTCCTCATTTGCGTATGGTGTTCAGGTTAGGGGTGCAGTCTACTGTTATTCCGCCTTCCCCCCTGTGCATTGGGTAGCTGTGGATAGTCAGAAACATTTTTGTAAATGGGCAACATTTCACACATAATGAAATTGGCACAGCACACAAATTGTTTGTAAACTGGTTGCATAAACTGGCTGGCACACAGTGCCTATTATGACCAGAAGAAAGACAGTGACAGAGACTTGGGGTAAACTCAGCCACCACCTGCTACTTTTTTTTGGCATTCTGAGGTATATATCAGGATTGAACGGATGGCGCTGTGGTCTAAACCACTGAGTCTCTTGGGCTTGCCAATCAGAAGGTCAGCAGTTCAAATCCGTGCAACAGGGTGAGCTTCTGCTGTGCTGTCCCAGCTCCTGCCAACCTAGCAGTTCGGAAGCATGCCTGAGCAAAGAGATAAATAGGTACCACTGTGGCAGGATGGTAAACAGAGTTTCCGTGCGCTCTGGCACTCGCCACAGTGTCCTGTTGCGTCAGAAGCGTTTTAGTCATGCTGGCCAGATGACCTGGAAACCTGTCTGTGGACAAACGCCGGCTCTCTCGACCTGAAAAGCGAGATGAGCACCACACCCCATAGTTGCCTTTGACTGGACTTAACTGTCTGGGGGTCCTTTACCTTTTACCTTTATATCAGGAAAGTGAAATTAAAGGAATGGAACCCAAAAGTCAGTGTGTGGTACATGGCTGCAAATAGAATTCTTTCTCAGTCTTACTCAGTGTCATTTCACTGACATAGGGTAGCCAGCAAAGACTGACAGACAGCAAGGTTGCTACCTCTTTTATTGGTAGGTCTGTTGTACTTTGAATAACTGTACAATGGTAATCAAACAGGTGAAGATTTTTGATCATATGCAAGTTCAGTCATGGGAAAAGATTAACTTGTTGAATTTATATTTGTCTGAAAAGACTGGGGAAGCATAGGTAGGATTTTGATATTGTATATGGCAGTATCTCTCTGCAGACACTTGTTGTCAGAACTAGGGCATGTTGTACATGACCAGTTTATGAAAATAAACACTTAGCATTGTTTTTGGTCGAGATGGTCTCTTTGGTGTTTTGAGAGCTGAAGGATGCTTAGAAGGATCAAGAACATAATGAAAGGAGAAATATTTCATATATCAGTTAAATATAATCTTGGTACAAGATGAAAGACTGGGATGCAAGCCTGTATAGTTGATCAAGAGTACGATGGAATGTGTTTCCCAGAATGGAATGTGATCTCTGAATTCTCTAATATTTTAAGAAGTTACGCCAAGGTCCCAAAGAGAACCCTCTAATCCAGAGGTCTCTCTCAGGCTCAAAGCCCTATTCACAAGGAGACTGTTTTGCAGGATAGGATCAGATCTGAGATAAAGCAATACAAATATGCAAAGCAGCTGAAACAATAAGGATACTGTCAACAGCATGGAAGAGGACGGAATAATAAGATGCGTCGAGATGAGCTTTGAACAGGTGACTAACTGACAGCTGCCCTGACCGCCTAGGTGTGATTAGTATGTGAGAAGTATGTGATCAAGTCACAAACAAGCAGATAATGTGCCAAATTAGCAGACATTTTTGGAAATAATCAGATCTTTCCTTATGAGCTGGAGCAGTCTGTAATTAGAAGAAAATAAACGGTGCTATGAGTTGTTATGCATGCTATGAGTTATGCGCATAGTGGACAGCAAGTGTACGCAAGCTATGATGAATTCTTTATGCGCCCGCCAGTCAGTTAATGAAGTGTTTCCTCCAGGGGTTCTCGGAGCCATTGCACCTCACTGGCCTTTTCTGAAGGGGCAACACAATGTTCAGATGTTGAGGATAATTTGCCTAGCTTAATGAGTTTTTTTTTTAAAAAAAGCAACAACAAAAAACAAGCAAAACACTGGAAATGGATTATTAATATATTATTGGAAGTTAGAAGGAAATTGGAACTAAGGACCCCAAACTGCAAGAAGTGAAATACATGTTTTTGTAGCATAGCTGATCTCATCCACAGGGCATGAACACTTTTGCACCATTCCAAATCCCGCTGTGCCAGTCATGATTTATACAGGAAGGCCAGTGATGGGATAGGATGTTCCCACTGTATATCTATGGCTTCACCTAGCATAGGCACACAGGGTATGTTTTGAGCTGCAGGGAGAGTGTAAGAGATTGGCCAGACAATTTTAAATGAAAGTTCACCCTACTCTGGTTCCTCACCAGTCAATGCTACTCAAAGAAAATTCCAAAGGGGTGTTCTGGCTAAGCAATTCCACCTTTGAATGTGTGGACCACCTCTAACACTGATATTCACCCACCCACCCACACCACACATGGGTCTCTCAATGGTAGTGCCTCAGCAAGCAGCTCACTGCCACAATCTGCTTAGGTGCCTGCAAGCATCATGCCACACTGCTGTCCCACCAATGCTCCAGTGTTGTTGCTGCTTTCTGCCTCCCTGCTGCTGTTCCTTGATAAATCCCTGTTTTAAACTCTGGAGAGCCACTGCAAGTCCATGTAGACTAGCCTTCTTCAATCACGGGTTTTTAGAAGTTGGGCTACAACCCCATTATCCCCGAATGACCATCGACTAAACTGCCTGGAGATGGTGGCAACTGTAGTGCAACAACATATGGAGAATCAAGGTTGAAGAACTCTGTACTGAACTCGTTGGTAAAGGTAAAGGTAAAGGTACCCCTGCCCGTACGGGCCAGTCTTGACAGACTCTGGGGTTGTGCGCCCATCTCACTTAAGAGGCCAGGGGCCAGCGCTGTCCGGAGACACTTCCGGGTCACGTGGCCAGCGTGACATCGCTGCTCTGGCGAGCCAGAGCCGCACACGGAAACGCCGTTTACCTTCCCGCTGGTAAGCGGTCCCTATTTATCTACTTGCACCCGGAGGTGCTTTCGAACTGCTAGGTTGGCAGGCGCTGGGACCGAGCAGCGGGAGCGCACCCCGCCGCAGGGATTCGAACCGCCGACCTTTCGATCGGCAAGTCCTAGGCGCTGAGGCTTTAACCCACAGCGCCACCTGCGTCCCAAGGTGGACCAATGGTCTCGTTGAACTCGTTGGACCAATGGTCTGACTCAGTATAAGGCAGCTTCTTAGGAGAGGAATTCAGCGTCAAGCTAAGGCAGCCGTTCTGTCATTTTGGCTTCCCAAATGGAACAACCTTCCTCTCCTCCTGCCCCATGCTCTTTTCTGGGGGTTCTCCTGACCTTCCCTGAGCCAATTCCAGGGGGTGCACAAGTAATGAATGAAAGAGGGAAGTGTGTGAGAGAGTATGCCTCTTTCATCACACTTTCTTAGAAATAAAATCTCCAGCCAAAATGAATGCACAGGCGATGGCAATATGAAGCAGGATCAGTCTTAAGGGGCCAGGGCGGGGGACCAAACCTTTGTTAGGTTATGTTCATTTTATAGTCCAGTCCTCAACAATGGAGACCAAATATTTAAGCCTTTTTAGGCTTTCTTAAGCTAGCCTTACCTTGCATCTAATAGAAGTGCTATGGGCTTTAAGTTATAGTTTTATTTTATGCTGGTTTGTATATTTTAATGGCTTAACCAGAAGCCAGAACTCATATGTGCTTACACGTAGCTCTGAGTTGTTTGTGCAAAGCTGAATTCCAATCAGTACTGTAATTATTTAGAAAAATATACAGTCTATTGAAGCATAATGTGAACTAATAACATTTGCTCATGGGTTTTGGCTCTTCAGCTCAAATGATGAAGTAGGCAACAGCTGGTTTGATTGCACCTACATTTTAAGTATAATAAGAGCAAAAAGAAGGAGAAGGAGGAATAAGGAGGAAGTAGAATCCTTTGAAAAGATCCACAGTTTGCAACAATTTCTGAATATCAGGGATGTGATTCTGCAAAATATATGTAACTTTAAAAGAGCTATAGCTCAGTGTCAGAAGATCAGCTTTGTATGCTGAAGGTCCCAAGTTAAATCCCTAGCATCTCAAAGTAAGAAAGTTTACTCTAGATGGACCAATTCATATGACTCAGTAAAGGTAAAAGGTAAAGGACCCCTGGGTGGTTAAGTCCAGTCAAAGGAGACAATGGGGTTGCGGCACTCATCTTGCTTTTAGGCTGAGGGAGCCGGTGTTTGTCCACAGACAGCTTTCCGGGTCATGTGGCCAGCATGGCTAAACTGCTTCTGGTGCAATGGAACATTGTGATGGAAACCAGAGCGCACAGAAATGCCATTTACCTTCCCGCCACAGCGGTACCTATGTATCTACTTGCACTGGCATGCTTTCGAATTGCTAGGTTGGCAGGAGCTGGGACCGAGCAATGGGAGCTCAGTCTGCTGCGGGGATTTGAACTGCTAACCTTCCGATCGGCAAGCCCAAGAGGCTCAGTGGTTTAGATTACAGCTAACTATGTTCCCAAATGGAGTGCAGTTTCCAGGATGAAAATGATGATCGAGTCTTTACTCCCAAAAGAGCTTACACGTGGGCAACTCCAAATCATGTCAATGAGGAATCTGACTTCTGTCTTGCACCACCAACACCCTCGGGGACAGAGGTAACCATTTATGGTGGAGGCCATGGCATGCAGTAATTCTAGAATATTAGTTTTTGCTGAATGAGATGCATCTTTGGGTCAAAGAAGAACTTTTGATAGACGGGAGTACTGTAGGTCTACAGTACTCCACTACCAGTTCCTACTCCATTCCTCATGATATATCCATCATGAATCCATCTGAGAACCACCTAAACAGATTGCTGGCCTTGCAGAATATAATCGTTGTATGTAAGGGGAAGTGGGTCATATTAGTAGCCATGAGTCCAACCAATCTGGCTACTCTTTCCCCACATTATGCTGCTTGAAGTTGCCTCAATAGAGGTGTTGTGATGGCTTCACAAGAATATTCTGGAGTTGTCACAATCCTTCCCAAATAAAATCTTTTTGTGTGTGTCTCTGAGCTATTTTCATTGTCAATTGTTCTTGGATATCATTTGTAAATGCGAACTCGTATTCTTATGCACGTGTTTTAGTCAACAATGGAAGCAAATATTTAAAATGACAAATCTTGTACCATTGCACTACAACTCAATGAATCACATGTTTTCTGGGGGGAAGTGGAAACGTTCTCTAGTTTTAATTAAAAATACTTCAAGCTTCAATACATTCGAATCTTCCTGTTGTTGTTGTTGTTGTTATTATTATTGTTATTATTTTCTTCTTCCTCGGTCTCCCTCTTCATTTGTGTTCTTTTACGCTTCTTTGTGGTTTACAATTTACAGGAGTGCCTTCCTACAGGAGGGTAGGATTTCATGAATTGGAACCTAGAGACAAAGACTCCCAGTTCTGCTTTATCCGCTCACGTGGAAGAAGAAGGAAACATCAGGCACTGGTTAGAAAACAGTTATGCTTCCAAGAAGGGAAAAATACTATTTCTGAGGAGATACCCACCGTAATGACTAATAGCTGTGGAAGATTACTGCCATTCCTCAATGAGCAATGTTCTAGCCCACTCCTGCAATCAGCTGATTAATAAGAACCCTTGTTATACAAAGTAGGAGACACAACCAACCTTCAGCATATAAACAGAGGACTTCAATAGCACAACAACAACATACTCAGTTCCTGCTTACAGACTTCCCACAGGCATCTGGTTAGTCACAGTGAGAGCAGGATCCTGAACCAATAGGGTTATTTCTATGTACTTTGGTGCCACTATTCTTATGCTGAATGTGTGGTTCTATAGAACAAATGGATCCTTTACAGTTCAGATATATTGCCCTGGTACATGCGACAGTGGTTCAATATGAACAGGAGGGAGATTAATTGTGCACTCCTATGCTTGCTTACACAGAAGCTTACTCAGAATGTAGTTCCACTGACTGAGTTCCACACAGCTTACTCTCAAGTGTACACTTCTGTCTAAACAAGCATAGGGTTGTACAGTTGATCTCTCTCTACTCCACAGCTAATCATATTTTCTGACTCCGAGATATGAAGACTGGCGACTCATAATGCATATCACATACATGAAGCGAGCATTTTGGCCTCTAAAGGTCTTCTGAGCTGAGAAGTCCAAGTCTAGTTCTGCTTCCTCCCTCCTTCACTCTCCAGTTCATCCTGGCGCAAAGGGTAAAAGGTAAAGGTAAAAGGTAAAGGACCCCTGGACAGTTAAGTGCAATCAAAGGCGACTCTGGGGATGCAGCGCTCATCTCGCTTCAGGCCAAGGGAGCCAGCGTTTATCCACAGGCAGCTTTCCGGGTCATGTGGCCAGCATGACTAAACCACTTCTGGCGCAACGGAACATTGTGAAGGAAACCAGAGCGCATAGAAACGCCATTTACCTTCCCACCACAGCGGTACTTATTTATCTACTTGCACCTGTGTGCTTTCGAACTGCTAGGTTGGCAGGAGCTGGGACAGAGCAATGGGAGCTCACCCCATCGTGCGGATTCGAACTGCCGACTTTCTGATCAGCAAGGCCCAAGAGGCTCAGTGGACCGCAGCACCACCCATGTCCCAAAGCAAAGCAAAGGAAGTAGGCTTAACTGCTTATGTTTCCTTTAGTCTTTAAATTGTCAACTGCAAACATTTCATTTTGGGTTTTGGGTATTCCTTTGTGAGTTTGGTACACAGTAGTCATCTCAGTGCTGCTGACGTATCTAACCATGCTTCAAGTTTTTGTCGTTGTTTGCCACAAATATATTTTGCCTTCCTCTTTCCCAGATAATGAATAGTTTGATGGACTCGCGGTTGCTAGCGATAGCTATATTCCTCCAGCGGAATGCCACTATCCACATTGGTTGTTGCTAAGCAGTAACCGTAACAAACTGCTGGCACCAGATGCGGAAGAAAGAACAAATAAGCATAAGGGCCATCTGAGGATTGCTAGAGCCCATCTGGGGAATTTCCAAAGCTGGTGAAGCTGAGAACATGTCACTTCTCCTCCCCGATACCAGGAAGTGTTTAAGAAACCCCCATAAGAACATTTCTGTGTAAACTCTTCAATTGTCTTACAGAGTCTATAATTTCATTCTGACTCTCTGACAGACAATGTAGCACTCGTGTTTCCTTGTCTTGGCCAGGTATGTGCCAGGAATACAACACACAACATAAATCCACCCTCCAGCAGAACTTTTTAGGCAGAAGACAATGAAATCCGAGCTGTAGTGGCAGGAAAAGGAAATGGAGGCCTAATTCCCTCAGAGGAATCAGACCTATATGCAGAAGGAAAGCAGTAAGCTGCTCCAGAAGTTGGGAGGGTGATGGAAGTAAGTGCAAAGAGCAATGCAGGGAGCCAGCTTTCAATGGCTGGTAAACACAGTTGGATCTATTTGTCTACTCTATTCCTACTTCTCCCCATCTCTGGTTTTCTATTCTCCCTCCACAAAAGAGAAATGGAGCATTTGTGTCCCTTCTCTCTCACAAGCTTGCAAAATGCTTCTTGCCCCACAAGCAGTACAGAATTCAACAGAAGTGTATTGCCCAAATACAGACTGATTAACTAATATTATCATCGCCCCCAACACTAGCACTTATGGCCTTACAGCCCCCTGGTCTGTAATCTGATATTCTGACTCTCCCGGGCTTGTAGCTTATTTCCTTTAAATATTTTGGTAATTGGATTCTGCCTGTCCTCTGTTTTTCTTACTACTTGCCGAGAACTGATGAATAAATCTGCTGGTAATACCCTATCAACATAACTAACAATTGAGCAATTCAATAATGCTTTGCCAATTCAGAATAAATAGAAGTTATGAAGGAGGGTGTGTGGTTGGGGGTCATGCTGGCAAATGCTTCAAGGAAAATCTAAGCAACGGGCAAAAATCAGATGACGATTCCTGCCCTGTTTTGGAAAACAAAACGCTCAAGATGTGGGCATATGGTGTAAGGATGCTTCTGTGATGTACACATAATTTGCTTTAAGTATTTCATGCTTCAAAATCTGGACTTGGAGAAAAACATACACACCATCAAGACCTTCTAGGTTGCTTCCTATCCATTCACGTTGGAATGTAAAATATGAAAATATTGTAAAGTTCATTTTGCGTGTTCAGACCCAGGGACCTCCCCCTTAAATAAATTCACACATGACTCAAATTTTAGTTATGGTTTTTGGCAGAATTTGGGCCACAACTTTATTGATTACAGAAGGTGAGTGGTTGCATAGGCTCTGATTCGACTAGCTCCCTGCACTCTTGCAGGCAACGCTGACCCAGGACACCAGCATAGGTCAGCCAAGGGTGAACACCTGGGAAGGTGAAAAGCCGGGAACAGACTCTGTTCACCACCCAGATGCCCCACTGGACTCAGGTACGGGCACAACCCCGTCACAGGGGTTGACCAAACCAGTTGAGTCCCTGGATTCCTTTAACAAAATACCCTTCACATAGGGATGGTGAGACCACTCCCCCATCCCTATCACCTGAACTAGTGCCTATCTGCCACACGAGCACCACTCTCGCCGCCAACCACTCACACCTGTAACCAATCCCTTAACCCTCCTCACATGGAGGTCAGCCACAAATCATTCCCAATCACAGACAGATGAACCCCATCAAGCCTGTAAAGGGACGCATCACAGAAGGTAATGCCCAGGTGACAGATCACCGTCCAATGCAAAGGCCTTACACACCAAAGATTGATAAATCCACAGGTGCAGACTTCTCTTGGGATACGCTGCAGAAATAACCCAGCAAATACCTGAAAGGCATCAAGCCACTTCTCAAAGGTACTCTCCACCTGTGGGAGCTGGCCTTACTCTTGCCCATTGCAACCTGCTTATCCTTATCAGGGGGAAGGAGCTTAAAGATCTTAACATAGCGACCGTTGAGGATCCGATTACGCATCCTAGACGGCAAGTGCGCGCCAGGAATAATATCCCTGACTGCATTGGTCAAAACTTTAACGTCCTTGACGGCTCACCATCCAAGCATTCCAAAGGAAGGCCATATCTGGCCCTGTGTGTGTGTGTTGGCTCTACGCTGCCACGCCCACCTGGGAAGGCCTGAAGCCCCCTCACCATGACCCCAATACAGACCCAAAACTGTGAGTCATCATCAGAGGTCTGAGAAGATGTACCAATAGATGAGGAGGAATCGTCATCTCTGCGCCTTTTAGCTCTGCGTTTGGAGCGATGACTCCTCTGCCACTTGCCACCCGATGAAAGGACTCTAGGCACCGGAAGATCCTCCTCTGAAGACTGGACACTGAATGCCTCCCTCAAAGGGACAGACCAAACCTGCACAGAACTAAAACTATGTGAGGAGCTTGGCTGGGAGAAAAGTTCCCCTCCCACCTGCTGTACTGGCTGAGACCCTGAGCTTCCAGACCCTGGGGCTCTGACTGCGAATGAGGCAGCCCAGACCGAAAGGCCTGCTATACCATAGCACCCATACTCCTAGACCCCTAGGACTAGCTGGAACTGAGATTCTGGAAGGCTGAAATTAAGAAAGCAAAACCCTAGAAGGATCATAAACCTCACTCCCTTCGCTCACATCTGAAGGACCATGAGCCTCAAAAACAGTAGAAGATGTGGAGGGGCCAGGCTGAGAATCAGGCTGCTTTCCAAATTGCTGGGCCAGCGTCTCAAGTTCTGAATTGAACCTAGTCATGGCAGCAGGGTCTGAATCAATATTAGCCATAATTGCACTCAAGCGATCCAGCGTAAGCTGAGGGACCACAGGGGCTGGAGCTGAACACAGTGACTGAGACAGACCTCTAATCACCCTCTTAGAAGGGAGAGCAGGACTGCGATTCCTTTTAATGGACATCTTCACATTATAGCAATGAGACCCAGGCAGACTAAAATGGCACTCCTGCCAAAACTAATCAGGGATGAACCTCTCCTTGCAAAAGGGATGAACCTCTCCTTCCAAAATGGTGGCTGGAATGAAAAGAAGGGGGTTTCCTGCCCTCAGACAAATACCCAACCATAGGCGCCGACTCCATGGGGCCTGAGGGGGCCCAAGCCCCCTCAAAAATTCGTTTGGGGGGGCTCTGCCCCCCCCAATAATTTAAGAAAATTATTACCGTATTTTTCCTTCTATAACACACAGACTTTTTCTCCTAAAAAGGAAGGGGAAATGTCTGTGCGTGTTATTGAGCGAATGTGTGGTCCTTGGAGCCAAGTGGTGCGAGGGGAGGCAAAAAAAAGCAGGCAAAAATCAAATCGCACTCTCCTAGAAGGGAAACTTGAAAAGAGGAAGCGGCTGCTTTCCGGCATTCTGCCTCAGGGTCTTACTGCCCACCCTGCTCTGTTTCCTTGCTGTGTTTGCTCAAACGGAACAAAGAGCAGGGAAAGCCCCTCCCCTCCAGGCAGAGGGAAAGCAGAGTGTGTCTCTGTGCTCCGTGCAGGAGGGAGAGAGAGAGAGAGAGAGAGAGAGAGAGAGAGCGCGAGCTGGCTGACTTGGGTGGGTAGGTGAGGGAAAACTTTTGCCTTCCTTTCCTCCCTCCTCCTGTTATACCCCTCTCCTGCATTCTTAGCCAGCTGCTTCTCTGCACACCCCTCTCCTGCTCCTTGTCCCTTCTGTGTTTTTCCTTCCCTCCCCACTTAAAATGTGGTTAAAAAGCATGGATCCACATGGATCCTCAGGATCTTTGCATTGGGTCAGCCCAAATTCACCATCAGATCACATAGCATGTCCATGGCTACAGCCTGCCCCCCAAAAATCACGCACCCACTGTTGCCTGGGGCTGCAATGGTGCAAAAATGTGGTTAAAAAGCATGGATCCACATGGATCCTCAGGATCTTTGCATTGGGTCAGCCCAAATTCACCATTAGAGCACATAGCATGTCCATGGCTACAGCCGGCCCCCCCAAAATCACGCACCCACTGTTGCCTGGGGCTGCAATGGTGCAAAAACGTGGTTACAAAACATGGATCCACATGGATCCTCAGGATCTTTGCATTGGGTCAGCCCAAATTCACCATCAGAGCACATAGCATGTCCATGGCTACAGCCTGCCCCCCCAAAATCACGCACCCACTGTTGCCTGGGGCTGCAGTGGTGCAAAAACGTGGTTACAAAACATGGATCCACATGGATCCTCAGGATCTTTGCATTGGGTCAGCCCAAATTCACCATCAGAGCACATAGCATGTCCATGGCTACAGCCTGCCCCCCAAAAATCACGCACCCACTGTTGCCTGGGGCTGCAATGGTGCAAAAACGTGGTTACAAAACATGGATCCACGTGGATCCTCAGGATCTTTGCATTGGGTCAGCCCAAATTCACCATCAGAGCACATAGCATGTCCATGGCTACAGCCTGCCCCCCCCAAATCACGCACCCACTGTTCCCTGGGGCTGCAATGGTGCAAAAACGTGGTTACAAAACATGGATCCACATGGATCCTCAGGATTTTTGCATTGGGTCACCCCAAATTCACCATCATATCACATGTCTGTGGCCACAGCATGAAGCACAAAAATGATACATCCACTGTTTCATTCAGAATGTTTTTTTCCCTTGTTTTCCTCCTCTAAAAACGATGTGCGTGTTATGGTCAGGTGCGTGTTATAGAGCGAAAAATATGGTAGTTATATTATGCTTTGTAAAATCACAAAATTATGTTGGTATTTTTTATTTTCCTTGTTTGATGATAGTTACCTTTTAAAATACATTCAGTAATGAGTTAAAACAAATAATTATTACGGTAGTAAAAGAGGCGGCGCGAGTAGTTTTGCTCGGTGCGTGCGACTGGCCCAGCCCCTCTTTCCTTTTCCTCTCTTCTGCTCTTCCGCCGGGCGCCTGAGGGAGAGTTACTTAGTGGTTCTGAGGAGCCGCTGTTGTTTCGGCAGGGGGAAAACCGCCTGCGAACCGCCGAGCTCCCTCTCTCTTTCCAGCCTCTCTCTCTCTCTCTCTCTCTCTCTCTCTCTCTCTCTATGGCCAAGGAGGAGGAGAAGCCCTTCAGCCAGTCTATGGCCGAGTGGCGGAGGTTCATCTACAACCCCAACAGCGGCGAGTTCCTGGGGCGAACGGCCAAGAGCTGGGGTGAGGAGGGCGAGCGAGCGTGCGCGCGCGGGGAAGGGAGGGGAGGGGGCGGCCGGCACGAGGGGCGGTGGGAGGCGAGGCGCGGCGGGCACTTGCCTTGCCCACCACGCATCTCTCTCCTTCTTGGTCTCTCTCCCTCCCTCAGCTGGCGAGGGGGCCACGAGGCGGGCGGCAGCAGCAGCAACGGGCCGGGAGCAGATCTTATAAAACTTCCCGGGGCAGGACCCCGGTATGGGCCCCCCCAATATTTTTTATAAGTCGGCGCCCCTGTACCCAACCAGCCTTTCTCAAAAAGGCACACGAAAATCAATATTGCAACGGAGAGGGAACTCTTGATGCAGTAAAATTAGACAAAGCGCTGGGCGAAAGCGCCCAAAAAGCGACAGCCACAAATGCCCAAAGTCGCACTAGCTCAAAATTATACCCCACAGCTGCAGTGGCAGCCAATTATAGGGACACTGGCCACTGCGAAAGGAGCCAAGTGGGCAGGGGTCAAAGGCTGCGGCAAGCTCCGCAAACGGGAGCGCTCAGGGGCTGGAGCCCCTGTGGGGCAAAGCCCCGCTAGACAGGAGGGAAGGAGAAGGAAGGGGGGAGGGGGAAACTCAAAGGGAAACAATAAAGAAAGTAATAACGGAAAGGGGGAGAATAATGGAAAGAAATCACCAGGACGATCCGTCGAAGGTAAGTCTCTCAGCTGCACAGAGGACACACTGTTAGCTTGTTCCAAATGCACAAACTGAAAGAGGAAGCTCTGGGTCACTTGCATGGGTATATATAGCTTCCTCGATCTGTTTGGACTGCGCCCCATTGGTCAGATTGAGCCCAACATCAAGGGACCTACCAATCAGGTGTTGTGGCTGACCAATCTAACCCACCCACAACACAGGAGGTCAGTCTCCAGGTCTCACCACAACACGTGCCCTCTTTTAGGGACACATTACAACAATGGGTGCACAGGTGCTGTCAAATGTGTCAACACCTTTTCCCTCCATGATTTCTAAACATACCATTCCAAATGAAAGCCTGCTCTTAGAAAAACTTACCAAACAGTGATTTATTTTTTTAAAGCATCACAGAGCTCATTCTTTGATAACTTCAGATTCATGTTGCTTTATGTGGATGTTTGCACATAATGAGGTCTGTGATGCTTATACTGCCTGCTAAAACCATGCTGTATATTATGTGGACAGCAGGTACAGAACTATAAAGATCATTTTAATGACTAATCAGAATTAGTATAACAAGATATTTTCTGTTGCTTCGGTTCTTAATAGCTCTCGTAAGAATACTGGGGGTTTTATAGGAACCAAGATATTCTAACACAGATGTTTGGTTCATCTGTGACCTAGAATGGGTAAGCATACTCACATTCCCACAAAGGCTTTAAATACCTGTCTAAGTCAAATGAGGATCCATCACAAAGGGTGCTTCTAGATCAGAATTTATTGTGGAATTGGTGCTGTTCATGAGTAAAAAAAAATAAGAAATTAGGAGAGCCGAGAGGCATTTATAAGGGTGCCTGGTGCCCACAAGCACTAAATTAAGGGCTTGTGGACTATGCTCTTGCCTGAAAGCTTATCTATTTATTTAATTAATTAATTGTTTCAGAAGGCGGTGCTATGTTCAAGATTTGGATCAACCCTCGTACTTTCATTTTTCAGGAATCCTTCCCCTTCATAACAGAAAAAAAGAATGTATGCATGTTGTAAACCAGCTGGCCCTGTGTACAAGATGAAACAAAACAGAAGGCAAGATAATAAAACTCAGGAATATGGAGTGGGTATGAAAGCTCGTAACACTGTTACTCTTCTCTACATGTTGTTTAGAATAGCTGCTCCTAAATTGTGCTTCCATTCTCATTGCTTAAGAAGTCTAGTGCCCAACATTCTAATCTATTCATCTGGCATTGCTAAGATATCCATCCTTTTGCAAGATAGCAATCGACCACACAATTAGTATCATGCTTAACTTGCAAAAAAGTAAACTAAAGTAGAATGGACTGTGCTACTTGTAGAGCAGGAACTTAGAACAGTTTGATCACAAACTCCACTTAGGCTAACACATAGTTTCTGTTTATTTTACATGGCACACACTGACATTGGGATGACAAATGGAAATGGGCTACAAAATCATGTCCAGAGTTGTCGGGAGTCATAACCAGTATCATCAAACAAATCAATAACCTAAATGGGAAATGGCTTCTGACACTTCAAGGACTCTGAGGACAACAGAGAAGTTGCATGGGCGCAAATCCTTTCATCACAACATTTCCACAATGGGATGGGACGCCTGAATTATGTTTATTTCTTCAGTAGGATAACACACTCCCAGGGACTAATAGAGTGCAGACAGCTGATATAATCTCTGAAAGATGGGGAAAGGCTTTGAGGCTGCATAACAAGACATTTCCCTCCCAGGTAAGGAAACACCTGAGGGGAAATGGAGGTTATTATGAAGAGCATGAAGGAGTAATACGTTCCTGTCTTCTAAGTAACTTTAGGCAGGAAGTCCACAGTGGGTTCCAAGTTATTTCAGATGAAATCCCTTTGCTTTTAATTAAGCCAATGCCAGGAGGCTTTCGGAGACTGATGGCAGATGATAAGAATACTCTTCCGAGAAAAATGTATTGGCTGATAACAGCTGGGGAATAACCGATCAAAGGCAGTAGACTGCAATGGTTTCAAGATGACTGACAGATTTTAGAGCAACTGTAATGTTCAAGAAAAATATGTATTTATCAATCATAAAAACTGTCAAAGAGGTAACTGATACCCCCACCCGCACATGGAGGTCGTTTTAAGGATTTGTTTGGCAGCCATGAAATCTGAATTTTGCCCTAATGTATTTTTCTTTATTAAAAAAATAAAGCATCCAGGATCAAAACTTCACTTATTTATTTTGTTCATTCATAAACAATCGCACCTTTCTTTTTCCGGCAGGCAAATCTTCTCTTTTCACTTCAGCATTTCCATAACTTCCAGGCACCTTATTGATACATTCATTCATTCAAAATCTCAGAGTAGTTCATAAATAATAATATAAAACACATGAACAAAGAGCAAGGAGTATAAAACAATATTTTAAATCCTCAAAACTATGACTAAGAACAGCAGTGAGATAATTCATTCGAACGGCTGTTTAATGGATTGGAACACCCAGTTAGATCAGCATTAGGACACCCATGGAAAGAAGTGTGCCTTAAGCAAACAGTGAAATTAAAATAGAGACACTGCCTAATACACCACCAGAGACAGGAAGTTCCATGAAGTGGTTTACACCATGAAGAAGTTCTAGTCCTGGTTGCCACCCCTTGAGGCCCCGAGAAGGGCCTCCTCCAAAGATTTCAGTAGCCTGGTTGCAACATACAAGGAGAAAGGCTCAATCAACAATCTGGGACCAAAGATGTTTAGGACCATTTAATCAAACATCAGTGGGATCATACTCCCCCTCAAGGACCAGAGTTGCTCTCGGATCCAAGAGACCTCAGTGGCTAGGAGTGCCTTTTGCCAGCTTCACCTGGGCTCCCTTCCAGCTCTGGGCTCAGTACAACAGATGCCACTACCCCTTCTCTGTAATTCATTAAGGGTAGTGAGAATTGCATCTCTGTGAGGGGGAAACTACAGCTCCCAAGATTCTTTCGGGGAAGTCATGCGCTTAGACGTGCACCAAGGTGCTTTAAAATTATGGCTTCCATTGCCCTGCTAATTAGGAGGGCCTGGAGGCAAGACTTTAGCAATGTCACATAAGGGATGGAGCTCTCAAGACTAATGGACGATCACGGGTTTTCGTTTGTGATTTTCATATGACTAACAGTGCAATCCTACACATCTCACTGAGTTCAGTGTGGCTTATTTTGGATAAGGGTACAGCCCTAACCCTGCCTGCTGCCTGACAGGGCTTAATGGAGTGGTGGGACCACCACCACATCTGCAGCCCTCCCATACCATCTACTTGGGGCGAAAGGTATGGAGCTGGTGCAGTGATCAGGATTTGATGGGACTGTTTCAGGTTTTTCCACTGCCATGGAAGCTGCCAGGTGGACTTCTGACCACCTGCACATTTGGTGAGTGGAACGTGGAGTTCCATGCCAGCAAAGACCAGTAGAGCTGGGCTGGGCTGGGCAGAGGGACACTTTTGCCCAGTTCCTCCGAAGCCCTACCAAATAGACTTTGGATTGCACGCTAAGTTGGTATATCATCACAGATGGAATAAATAAATATTTTTTAAATGAATGAAGTTATTATTAGTAACTTTCCAATGTCATGGCAGCTCCCTTGAAAGTCCCACATGGTGCTTTATGAAGATTAATTATGTTTCACTCTGTTCCCAGCAGGAAGATATATCTCTTTTGCAGATGAAATAACTTACGAAAAGATAGCCAGAGGAACATGTCGAGTCAGGAATAAGATCTAGAGATCGAGATACTTCACTGGCTTTGGAGGATTTTAGGAGAATGACAATTCTTCTTGTTGTTTTTATTATCTGGATCCAACACCCTTTACATGGAGGGTGATATTTTATTGAAACAGTTCATTGAAGTGAGTAAGATGGTTGACTGTAGGCTTATTGGTTTCCTGTTTTTGTTTTGGATCTTGGTCCAAACAAGCAGCTTGTTTCAGTAAAATGGACTAGCAGTTTAAAGGACTGGGACAACCTCAATGTCAAGATGTTCTAGCCAGGCCATTTTTTATTTTTTAAAAACTGTGGATTGTAGCCAACAAAGTCATCCTGTTAGCGCAAGAACTTCTGCCGGTGCAATGGGACTTCCTCTCCCTCTCCTCTCCTTGCATGCTCCTTCCCCACCAAATCTGTTCTGGAGGGTTGTGGGAACCCTAGAACAGATTTAGGGTGTGTGTAGGTGGTGTATGGAAAGAGAAGAAGGAAAAGAAGTCCCATTGTGCAGATAGAAGGCCTTTCACTAATGGGATGACTTTGTGGGATACATAAAACCCTGCATTAGGAAATATCTGATCAAACAATATTTTAAGACACATATTATGTTGATATAGCTATGCGTGGGTTCAAGGTTGAACAAAGTTCTTCAGTGGGTGAAATGGAAAAGTTCCTTGGGGCCTTCTAGCTTTCTGGATTACAGAATGGTGGGTTCATCCAGCACGGAATTATAGAGTTGTAAGGGGCCTTAAAAGTCGAAAGGTCTAACTAACTCTATGCCTGAAGTCCCTTTGTCCATCTTCAGTGGTCCTTGCCACCTGTGTGTCAAACAACAGCAACGGATCCAGAAATATCCCCAAGCTATGGATCTGCTCAGTCCTTTTTTCTGGTGGGACGCAGGGGTATGCATACCCCTAAACATTTTGTGAATCTAAGTTTGGCCTCATTGAGGGGCAGTATTTCAATATGAGTAGGAAAATGAGAGTACCCCTAAACATTTTTTTAAAGAAAAAAAGCACTGGATCTGCTCCTTCAGTGGGAGCATAACCCCATTCAGAGCATGATAGATCCCCACAGGCTAGTCTAAATGGAGACAGTAGTTACATGATAGTGTTGCATGCCACCCCAAACTCATAACACAATTCAGTAGAAAACCAAATCAATATTTAGCTGGAGGGATGTAGTGTGCTACCAATTACTGATAGTTTGCTTGCTATATGTATGACCATAATTTATGACCCAAATTAAATTAGAGGGTAATTATTCAATGGTGTAGCTGGAGTTGTGTCAACTAATATTTCTGATGCTGAGAAACCTCCATATGCAAATTTCTAACAGTTATATCCTGAGTTCTAGTGGAGGCTAATCTGGACAGCAACTATTTTGATTTCCCTTCAGTTCTGGGTCATTAATCATCCACTTAATCATCTACTTGGAATGTTTCCCTTTAATTGCATTGGCTATTCTGTGCAGGAAATCAATACATCCTATCCAGCAAAGATCATAATTAGAAGAATTGTCACGGTAAAACGTTGGGTACCTGTTGCTTTTGTTGACATAAAAATGCATTTTTCCCTGGGCAAGATATCGCAAGATATAACCTTATCTTTAATTAATTAAAAGTTGCTTTGTGTTCAAGGCCATTTCCCCATGATTAGCATTTCAAATAAAACACCACTGGATCTTAGGGAATACGAGCTGCCAGAAAAAGATTGTACAGGGGGCATTTGAAAAGGAAGACTTTCTTTACCTTAAATGTTGAAGTTCACAGAAACATTTAATATCAGATCCTGAGTTTTGAGCCAGTGTTGGAATTCTAACCACTTTCATCATTTATTTCCTGACCATCTAAAACAGTCTAGCTGTCTCTTGGGTGCCTAATCAAAAGAGTACTCTGCAAACACATGATGTGTAGGGAGAATATTGTGACTTACATAACTTTTTGATCATCAAGGAACAGCCATTACTGAAATCTAGCTAGTTCAGAGCTGGAATAAATGTTCTCATGTTCTGCATTGTGTGATGGTATTTGGATTTCCCCATAATCACATCCTCAAGTCTAAAAGAGAGAGAACTACTTGGCAAAGGTTCAATATGCCACAGAGAATTGGAATCAAAGCCAAGGCTTTGATTAATACCAGAAAGATTTAAACTATTAACTTCGTGACTTAACAATGTTTGTTTATCTACACTGCTGTAGACAAACAGTGCTGTGACTTAACAATGTTTGTTTATCTATCTGTCGATCTTTCTCAAGATGAGTTCTATACAGTGCAGACCTGTACTATAATGTAGATCTTCAACATCCTGTCCTCTTGATTTCACCCATCTGCCCCCTTTTCTGCTCCATTCTCCTCCATCTTTCTCTTTTCCACATTTGTATGATTACAATAGCAACACTGAGTTTCTCTAGAATTTATACGCTCTTGGTCTTGTGATTCTGATGGGCTGGTACTGATGTAACCAAAGGACTTCCTACAGGTTTCTGTAAAAACAGCATTTATTTACAGCTATATTAAGAAAACAGAATAATTCTTCACTCTAGCATATTAGTCCCATGGAACCAAATAATAATTATACAAAACTATAGTGCACAGAAACTGTAGATGGCATATGTTCTAGATGATCTTTCAGTTTTGCCTTTTATTAAAAACGAAGGACATTCAGTGCATAAATGGGGACTTATCAATAAGGCTGCTGTGATTAGAAGCCCCTACACTGACATCCATCTAAGGAGTCACCAAAGCATATAGTGATAGAAAACAGTTTCTTCTCGAAATCTGAAGAGGTGACAGGGATTAGAGATGATGTAAGACGAACTGGTTATTTCTTCTTACCTAATGATGCCATTGATAGGTCTGCAATAGCATGTTCTGGACTTTCCAGGGAGTCAGTGAAAGAATATGTTACAGGCACTAATCCCAGAAATGAAGCCCTGATGGTGTTTGGAGCATTGCTGTCAACTTTTTCCTTTTTTAAAGGGAAATTCCCTTATTCCGAATAGGATTCCTCACAAGAGAAGGGAAGTTGACAGCTGTGGTTTGGAGTGATTTAAGGGCAGTTGAGCTAGTTCTGAAAATACTGGAAGATCACAGTATTAAGGTGAAATTATGGTTATATGCAATTAATGGTGATTTATTACTGATAGGATAAAGGTGAAACTATTAAACTCCCTTGTTATTTTGGCATTTGCCAGGAGCTGTAATGTAATCTTGTTTCATTTACAGTACTGAAATGGTGTTGGGTTTTTTTTTTTGTAATTTGCTATTGTGGTGTTGTTTTATTATGTTGTTATGAAATTGCTTTTGCACTGTTTGGTTTTGAAATGCTTTTCTGTTTTCTTTGTTGTAAGCTGCTTTGAGCATTTGCGGGAAAGCAGCTCACAAACAAATAATGAATGAGTGAAAGGTTTCAAGGGAACCAAAGTTTGATTATAAGTTTGTGTGTGTATGCACTATACTTTTCTGGAACAAACCGATACAATTAGTGAATGGTAAACATGAAATAACTTCCAAGTGTTGTTTGGAAAATCAAAACATGGGCTCAATTATCTGTTTAGGAATAGCTGGCATTTTCCTGGCTTGACTATAAGCGCAAACATCCATTGGAGACCAAGATTAAAGTTACCAGAAGTAATATCGGATGTGATTACACTAGGAATTGCCTTTATGGGGGAAAGGGGTATTGCTCTGGTTTGCTCTTCATCTTCTTGATATTTGACCTCAAGTCCATGGTTTCTGATGATACACAAGGCAGATTCCCAGTATGATTTCCCCACCATGAGTCTTCTCATGCATAATGGCTACAGAGAAAGATTAAATATTGTTCCTTGCTGTTTTAGAAAAAGGTCTTTAGACAGCAATTCCAACAGGTTTTCTATCTCAATCCATACCACCGAGCAGCGCAGTTGCATATTTTCACTGGTTTATGTTGGCCTGAAGTTATTGGACTATATAGATTTTTTTTAACCTTAATAAAACTTTTGCTTCCATGTTCAGCGAAACCTATTTCATTGAATGGGGCCAGACCAGACATTCAGTGATGCTTGGCACAAACTACTTCGAGGCTGAGTTGAAAGCAAAACATTTTCATGGTCTGTACGTATCCTGAAGTGACCAATAACAAATAAGTTTTCGGGATGGGGGCATGAGGAATCCACAGAAGAGGCCACAAACATTCTCAGTGACTGATGAAAACTAATTCAAATGTTGTTGTTGACCTTTGACCTTGAAATTAAACAACTGGCTTTTTGCCTTGTTAAACTTTCTGCACTGCTGAGGAGGACTTTGCCAAGAAAACCAAAAAACACAGGAAAGGGATTTTCATTTTAATGGGGGCTTCAGGCCAAAAGTATATAATGTTCTGTAGAAAATGTTTCATTGTTTACAGTTACATAACGGCGCGATCCGTTTAGTTTATGGGTTCTTAATAGATATTATAGCAAACCTGCCCTGACAAAAAAATAATGCATGATCAATGAACACAGATATCTTAGGTGATAATGATATTTAGGAAATATGCAGGGCATAAAGTGAAGAAGAAGGAAGCCATTCCAGGACAGAGCTGTGTACCGAGATTCTCAGGGTGAGTGTAGACTCTGACAGAGAGGAGGCAGAAGCTGCTTCTGCAGCTTAGCATCTGGGCCATTCTGTTTCTACTGGCAACTCCACTGACAGCCACTTCTGCACACTGCTGAGCAATGGACCACACAGGCCCAGAGGGGAAGCCCTACCTCTTGTCGCAATCTATGGCTACTTGGGAGAAGTCCAGACGGATGGGGCTAGAGAGGGAAGGAGGGGCCAGACATCAGTTCCAGAAACATCTTCAACTAGGGGAGACTAGCCCAGATGGACTCTGTTGTATTTTTATTTTTGCAATTAGAATAACAGCTAATTGCATTTTGTGTCTCAAGTCCCTTTCCTGACCTGTGGAAGACCTCCATTCTCCTGACAGCCCCTTGACACCTAACTTGGCAGATCTCTCCAGCCTTCCTTGAATCTTTTTAGCCAATGTGCTTGGGAGAGAACACACATAAAATGAAGGCAAAATAGTGCTCTTGTCAGGGACTGTGCTGAGGAGGAATGGTGGGAGCCATTCCCTCCACCCTGCTCCTGAATCTTCCCAGGAGCAGGAGGACAGTATAGATTTGGAACAGTGGTTTGAAGAGGGACACAGTTCAGAAGGCAGAAGCTGGGAAATATTGGATGGGAAACAGTTAGGAGTAGAAATACTGGAAGAGAGAGGGTTAACAGATTCACAGTCTCTGGACAGCATTCCTCTGTTCAGCCCAAGGTCAAGAAGAGCTCAGAAAGTCTCAGAACAGAAAGCACAGAAAGCACAGAGGGTACAAACTCAGATTACAAACTGTAGGAGTGGCGTAGATTAATAGGGACGGAAGGGGATGTAATCCTTAATTGGGAGCACCACCATTCTGCTTAGATGCTTTCTTTTGTCCTTCACTGTGTTTATTAAAGAAACTAGTAAGAATTCCCTTTCGTTTGATCTGCTCATTTACGGCTGGGGGTGGGGGGTGGGGAGCCGATTCCCCAAAGCCTGATAGCTGTCTGACAAGAATTTTCTAACTAGCCATGAAAATCAGCCATCACAAACATTGCTTGGACCTGAATAAGAAAATGGAATGGTTCCTTTCCTTCCCAAGCTGCCTCTTTGAAATTGTACCAGGATTTTCTGGATCTAGCATTTTAGAATGAAAATCCGCATTGGTGCATATGCATAATGGACAACATTATGCCTTCTAGAACATTGTTGTGCTCCTGTAAATGTCAGTGTTGAGATCAGATGCACAGGAGAAAGCACTCTGTTGATGGTGCTGTAATGCCCACAGTGTTATGTACTGAAGTTCTCACCCTGGGCCAGCAGGGGGATACTGTAGATAGTTTTCACTCAGGTCCGCATATGCAAAAAAGGAATTGAAAGTGATGTTCAGTGATTGGATAGTTTCAGAAAGTTGTTACTGTTGCTTTGTGGTGGAGCTCTATATAAGCAGGTTGGCTGAACCCTTCAGTCAGTTCTGTTCTGGCCTGTTTGAAGAATCGCTGTGTCATCTGATATGTTCACCCACAATTTAACACACAGAATGGCCATAAAGCATTTGGGGCAGTTTTCTGGCTGAAGCTAAGCAAACCAGTCACTGTGTGATGATGGTAGGTGACTGCCTAGGAACTATATGTAAGCAGGTCAGGGCTTATTTGGAAGGAGAGTGGCAAATAAGTTTAAATAATAATACTAAGTACTCTTGGAAGAATCACAATCGAGTATACTTTTATGGATTGCTTGTAGGCTATTTATTGAATAGAGTGACTTCCTGTGGATTACTTTCATTTCCACACAAAGTAAGTATAAAATGAAATAAATAAGAGAGTCAGTTGTTATCCAGTAAGCACACACAAGGAGAAAAAAATCCCATTGAATCCAGTGCCAGGCTGATATGCCCTAAACATCATTTATGCTTGCAGCTTTCTGTTCAAAAGGCAAACTTAGTACGCTCAGGGAAGTTACATCTTTGCTTTGAAGGAAGATCATCTCTGTTAAAGCTGTCTCACAGGTACTGAATGCCATCTTTCTAATGGACCTGAAGGCCAGCAAGGACCCCACTCCCTTTGAATTCTTTCTGTTTTTCCTATAAAACAGCAATAGGCTCCATTTTGTCAATTAAAGTGCCGTCAATTCTATATCGGGAGACACAATTTAGTCTGCAGCTTCCATTAGCTGACAGGTATTTGATCTGATGAAAGACAGAGAATTGTTTTCCAGCATGCCAGGAATGGTGAACTTGTAGCTCTCTAGGTGTTGTTAGACTACAACTTGCATCATCACTGACCAACATGCATGCTGGCTGGGCCTGAGGGAAGCCAAAGTCCAGTAATATCCAGAGCCCCACAGGTTCTACATCTGCCCAATATAGTCTGATAATTTTGGACAGGTTGTATAATTTATGTCCTATGTCAGTGTCCTTGGCATAGAGATTCTTCCACCCCAACATGCCCAACTCTAATATTCTTGTCAGTGGGATAGATACATGTAGCCTACCTTGTGAAGCAGTGACTGTATTTTATGAAAACAGTGATTTCCTGGCACATGTTCATACTTTGACTTCTTATGGACTTAGAATCATCTAGTTCAACCTGAATATGAAGCTGTACCATACGGGCATCGAACCTGCAACCTTGGTGTTATCAGCACCACGCTCTAACCATCTGAGCTATCCTAAAGATGCTTATTTGGTGCATCTGAGATCCAAACCCCACAACCTGATGAACTCTCTACTGACTCTTATACTGGGGCAATTACAGAGAGGAGAGGCCACAGGAGGGAATACCTTGCCAATTTCTGCACATAACTCATGGCCCTCCAGAGGTTGTTGGACTACAACTCCCATGAATCTCAGCTGGCATGACCAAATAAGGCCAGGGATGATGGTCACAGGTTCCACACGACTGCTATACCTGGGAGTAATTCCCATGGAATTAAATCCTTTAAGTTGGGTAGGTAGGACTTGTTCCTTTTAAACACATTTTTGGACGAGCATTTTCATTTATTGCTTTTTAATATCTGGTTTCAATCTCTTGCGACATCTATTTTTAGTTGTGTAAATCACTTTGAGACACCTGAGTGCAAAAATGTGACTAACACATATAACTAATAATCATGATGAATCAACAGAACTCCACAGCAACCATAAAGACCAACAAAAGTAGCACACACAGTCAGAATTAAAAGAGAAGGTGATTGAGTTGGTTTTTTTTTTTAAAAAAATCTTTTGAAAGTTATTAAATACACACATTCAAAACACATTCAAAGACATAGGAAGTTTCTTCTGTTGCCATTTAAAGCCCTATGGTACCACTTTAAACAGTCATGGCTTCTGCCACAGAATCCTGGGAACTGTAGTTTGTTAAGGATGCTGAGAGTTGTTAGGAGACCCCTGTTCCCTTCATGGAGCTACAACTCCCAGAGTTCCTCGGGAAGAGAGATTGATTGTTGAAACACTCTGGAAACTGTAGTTTTCTGGGGGGAACAGTGGGTCTCTTAACAATTCTTAGCACCCCTAACAAATTACGGTTACCAAGTGGGGGAGAGCAATGACTTTTTAAAGTGGTGAGATGTTGCTTTAAATGGAGAGTGCCAATGAAGCTTCTTTCTCATATTACTGACCCCGCCCCCCCCCCACTTTCAGCCAATAACTGAATGGGCAGCAGATAATAAAAAGAAAGCCCTGGCCCCGATGTGTACTTTGGATCCTAACACCAGATAAGAAATATGCGTATCACCCTGTATTGGCTCCTGTTCTCTTCCAAAGATCTTTTGAGTTTTTGCTTCACTGCAGCAGAGCACAGGAAAATGACTTCATGATCAAACAATGCATGTGCTATTATGTCACATGGTCTCCCTTCAAAAATAATAATTTTAATAATAATATTTTCACATTCCCTATTCCAGAAACCTGTCACATCCAGAGACTTTCACAAATAAATTATATTTAACCAAGATCCAGATGAAAAATAAGGTTTTCTTCTGCTGCTGCTGCTTCGAGACAAGATTTCACAGGGCAAACACCTTTCAAAAACTGGGGTAGGGTTAGCGAATGGACTTTAAAACTCACCAAAGCAAATATTTATAAATCTCTTCAAAATGGGGCATTCTTCTCAGGGCATCTATTATTATATGGCATGGTTTGGATCTCATGGAAATTGTGAAGCCATGAAAAACAGGCCCAGCTAGAGTTAATCGAAAACATACTTCTGTACATTGGAGAGTGCTAGAAGCTTATCCCATTTAAACGTTCTGTTTTCATTTTGTGGTTCTCGAAATGTGGTTTTACATTTTGTGCCAAGTTGTAGCTTTGATTTTCAGCTACTATTTTCTGCATGGGACATATAAGCATTCTCTCTGCCGCTCTCTCGCTCTCGGTCTCTTTCTGCATTTTTGGATGAAGGGAGAGGGATTTTCTTTCATTTAGTCAAATGATTCAGTCGTCTCAAGCACAGGCCTGAAGGGGCCAAGGAATTACCTCAGCGAATGAAAGGCAGCCACTGACTCCCACTCAGTTCTTGTCTCATACGATTTGTTTGTGGATTATTATTATTAATAATTATTATTGCTACTTGTTACAAAAGGATTCTCAAAGCAACTTACAAATTAAAAACACAAAGATACTTCTGTCTGTCTAGAGAGACAATGGAGTGTGCTTTTGCGGGTGAAGTAAAATCAGTGGAGAATTATAGCACCAAAGTGACCTCTCTGGGGCAGAAACCTGGGCAGTGTGTATGGAGGTCCTGGGCTGCCCAGATGACAAGACCTCCCTCTTGGCCTTGCTGATGTGGTCCAAAGGAAAGCAAAACAATACGTCTGGCACCAGTTTGGCTGCAGTAGTTGCCTGAAGGAGGCATACAAGGCACCGTCCAACCATCTCCATATGGCAGCGGAAGTTTAGGAACAAAGTTCTCCTTCTCTCAGATGGGCTATTCAGCCCCATATGCCCCCTGACTTCCCTCTACAGCATGCGCAGAAACCGCCTACTTGACCCTTGGACCCACTATTGGTCTCCTCAGCTCAATCCACCAGAGCCTGTCTTAGCATGCAGGGCAAAAGATAACTATAAAACAGACAAAAGCAATAAAAAGATACTATAAAACAAAAGATACTATAAACCAGACAACAGAAAGATACTATAAAATGGACAAAACCAATACAGTGGTACCTCAGGTTAAGAAAATACGTTCTGGAGGTCCGTTCTTAATCTGAAACTGTTCTTAGGTACTACTGACGTACCACTTTAGCTAATGGGGCCTCCCGCCACCACTGCACGATTTCTGTTCTCATCCTGAAGCAAAGTTCTTAACCCGAGGTACTATTTCTGGCTTAGCAGAGTCTGTAACCTGAAGCGTCTGTAACCCAAAGTACCACTAACCATACATAGTACTAAAAGTTTTCCTCCATCAACATTCAGTAAGAAGGGAAATATATTTCCCCTCACAGCTAACAGCGATCAAAATCCCCCTGGCCCCAGGTTAGGGGAAGTTTAAATTGGGCAGAGGGTGTTCCTCTACCTGGCTTTGCTGGTTAAGCAGAGGTGAGAGCGACTGAGCTGGCCCAGGAACCATTAGTTCCCAAGCCCATCACACTTCCCTTGCATGATGGACATGTTTTTAATCATGTGTGTAAGCCATTTTGGGACAGCTTGCCCTGGAAGGCAGCATAGAAATATGAGAAATAATTTATTTATTTTTATAGGAAACATCTGAGTCGCTGTTGCTTGCTGGGAGGGAAAGTGGGAAGCACTGGGCAACTGGGAAGTTGGTGCTGTGCCAATGTGATGCTCCTGCTAGTGCCGTTGTACAATGGCAAACTCCCTGTTGAGTCACCCCCTCCCGGTAAGCAGCAGCGGCAGCTCAGCTGTTGAGGGGCCCACATGAATGCCACCATCCCACTACTTTGCTATGGAGGTTCACCTATGTTGCTTATCTGAACATTAGAAATATGTCTTCTAAATTCTACATACGATGGCTAAGAAAGATACAGAACCAAGCAAGTCGGATGTTTCTGATAATAAATTGAAATGCATAGGGTCAATTTTGTGTGTTTCCACACACATTGCGGGGAAGTAAACCCGGTCAAGCCCCCAGAATGAAACTATGAATTCCTTTACCTAGTGTCACAGTACACCTAAGCCAATATTAGCCTTGGAGAGGGAACATTAAATACCAAATAATGATGTTAGTAGTGACATCCGCTGCTTTCCATTCTTCTTCTGGTGCTTTGTGAATTACAGAGACAACCTTGCTATACTCTGAAAACAAAGAAAAAAATCCCTCGCAGTTGAGCAAAAATAGAATGCCAGGTCCAGAATGTGTTTTACTAGAAATGTGCTTATTTGTTTTGGGAATGTTTTCTTTGCTTTTGTATTCCATTTTCAAAATGACACCTCAAAAACCAGGGAATAAAAGAGTTGTTTCAACTGATAGAAGGAAGCCGTGGCTAGAAGAGAGGAGCAGCGTTTAGAAAACCTGGACTAATTTCTTATGTGCCTTTATTTCTCCATACAAAATATTTTCCATTTCATGCAAATGCATCACCTTTCCTCCCTTGTCACCACCTATCTCTAGGCTTTCTGCCATAGCTGTGTTCAAAGTACAACAACAACAAAAATCTGGTCAAGGTAACCCAAAACTACTTGTGCCTAGAAAAACTGAATTCTGCAAACTGTATGGTCCTATTCAGGCATTCATGATAGGTCTAACTAAACAAGCAAGAAGGGAAGCACATGCCTAAATGTTCTATCTCCATTTTCATTGCCCAAGGGCAACTGTTTGCTGCAGGAAGCCTCCTAGGTGCAATCTACACATATATTTAAAAAATGCTGTGAAAATGCTTTGAAAAAAAGTTTTGAAAAATACATTGAGTTTGGTATAGCTAACTGTCGACATCTAGTGTCACATTTGCATATTGCACTTGACAACACATTTAGAATGTTTTATTTGCAGCTGTGTAGCTGAGTCCCTGAAGGGACGCGGGTGGCGCTGTGGGTTTACCGATTGCATGGTCGGCAGTTCAAATCCCCGCGGCGGGGTGAGCTCCCGTCTTTCGGTCCCAGCTCCTGCCCACCTAGCAGTTTGAAAGCACCCTTAAGTGCAAGTAGATAAATAGGTACCGCTTTATAGCGGGAAGGTAAACAGCGTTTCCGTGTGCTGCGCTGGTGCTGGCTTGCCAGAGCAGCTTCGTCACGCTGGCCACGTGACCCGGAAGTGTCTGCGGAGAGCGCTGGCCCCCAGCCTCTTAAGTGAGATGGGCGCACAACCCTAGAGTCGGACATGACTGGCCCGTACGGGCAGGGGTACCTTTACCTTCACCTAGATGAGTCCCTAAAATGTTCCAAATATGTTGTAAAGTGCAATATACAAATGTGACACTAGATGGCAACAATGAGTTCTGCCAAATGTACAGTGGTACCTCTGGTTACAGACACTTCAGGTTAAAGATGCTTCTAACCCAGATATAGTACCTCGGGTTAAGAACTTTGCTTCAGGATGAGAACAGAAATCTCGTGGCAGCAGCGTGGTGGCAGCAGGAGGCCCCATTAGCCAAAGTGGTACTTCAGGTTAAGAACAGTTTCAGGTTAAGACTGGACCTGCAGAATGAATTTAGTTCTTAACCCGAGGTACCGCTGTATTTTTCAAAACTTCTTTTTTTTTTTTTAAAAAAAAAGCATTTTCACAGCATTTTTAAAATATATGTTTGATTCCCCGCGACGGGGTGAGCTCCCGTTGCTCCGTCCCAGCTCCTGCTAACCTAGCAGTTCGAAAGCACGTCAAAGTGCAAGTAGATAAATAGATACCACTCCGGCGGGAAGGTAAACGGTGTTTCTGTGCACTCTGGTTTCCGTCACAATGTTCCGTTGCACCAGAAGCAGTTTAGTCATGCTGGCCACATGACCTGGAAAGCTTTCTATGGACAAACACCGGCTCCCTTGGCCAGTAAAGCGAGATGAGCTCCGCAACCCGAGTCGTTCATGACTGGACTTAACTGTCAGGGGTCCTTTACCTTTTTTTAAAAAGCTGAGTCCCCATTGCTTGTGGAGGCTTTCGCCTCGGAAAATATGTGGGAGCCTCTAGGAGCACAGCTTCCCCCACTGCACATTTGGTCATCCTTGAATGTGTGGAGGACAACAGGGATGTTGGTGGAAGTAGCATTCTCTTGTGCGTACTCTGCCCTCCTTGCATATTTAGCAAAGCCCATCATGAAGGCTTGAAAGGGCCCCATGTTGTGGGTGATGAGCTAATATCATCCTATGGCTGCACCTTGTTGGGTAGGAGTGGCATGGAGGTCCTGGCAGTGTTGGGAGGATGTGGAGAGTGTCAACACCTCCAATGGCGTTCTTCTTCCAGCTTGCTTTAAAGAAAAACACAGGCAAACCAAAAGGAAGGCAACAGGAATGCAGTTGCTGTGCGCCATTGCAGTGATAACCACAGCAGCTACAGAAACGGCAAGATGCAGGGCTCAGCAGAGACACCCCAGGAAATTTATGGGTGCATGGATGTGGAAAGAAAGCAAAGGGTTGGGTCGGTGGTGGCAGCGAGAGCGGTGGGGAGAGAGAGATTACAGCCAAAGGATAGAGTGTGTGTGAGATAGTAGCAAAGAAGGGGCAGAGGCTGGCAGGGAAGCCAAAGAAGGAAGAGAGTACAGTGGTACCTCGGGTTACATACGCTTCAGGTTAAAGACTCCGCTAACCTAGAAATATTACCTCGGGTTAAGAACTTTGCTTCAGGATGAGAACAGGAATCGAGCTCCGGCGGCCCGGCGGCAGCAGGAGGCCCCATTAGCTAAAGTGGTGCTTCAGGTTAAGAACAGTTTCAGGTTAAGAACAGACCTCCGGAATGAATTAAGTACTTAACTTGAGGTAGCACTGTATAAGGAATGAATCCTGAGTTGATAAGCCCAGCAGCAAGCCAGCAAGAGAGCAGTGGAGAAGGTTGTGGATGGGGGAAGGGTACCACTATGCGATGGAAAAGAGCAAGGGCTGCACTATAGAAAAGAAACTAGACTGTGGGCCATTTACTGTATTCATTTCCCCCAATTTGAAATATAAAATGGTGATTTTCTTGAGTCAAAATGAGATTACCCCTAAGCATTTTATTTTAATATAGAAAGAAAGCACTGCTAATAGACAATTGGAGAGTCGTTGTAATGTAGCGGTTAAAGTGTCACCCTAGGACTGGGGATTCTTAGGTTCAAATCCCGTACAGCAGACTGAGTGACCTTGATCTCACCTTAACCTATGTCACAAAGTTGTTGTGAGGGTGGAATGGGGTGTGGGGAGAATCATTCATGATGTCTTGAGTTCGCGCGTGTGTGTGTGTGTGTGTGTGTGTGTGTGTGTGTGTGGAGAGTGAGTGAGTGAGTTATGAAGCCCTTGAAACTGAATTTAGATTGTTGGGTAAAGATATTGCAGTAACACGTTCACAATCCATCTCTGGCATGTTAAATAGGCCCCCATGCCAGTCACATAATTACCTTCTATATGACAATTGAAAATGGGCACTGTTTTGTGGGCAGGGAGCATGGATCCCATTTTTCTTATTGTGAGGAAAGTATTTCCAAAATAATGTGGTTAGAGAACTAGGACAAGGTGTAAATTAGGCAATACATATAAGGCAAGATGCATAGATACCCTGAAACAAAAAACAACAAAAGAAGAAGAAAATATGCCATTATTGAACACAATTATTGTCTGTGCTGTCCTAGGAAAGTGCATGTTGCAAAACGTGCACCTTTGATCATTGGCTGACTGCTTCCCCAAACACATTGTAAGAAAATAAGGAAGAAAGCAACCTGAAATAGCATCTAAGAAAAGTGGAACTGGTGAGTCTGGGGAATTGCTTCAGCAGATGTATTCAGTATTCAGAAGAAAACAAAAACAACGCAGGAGAAAAATGAAGGCCTCATGCCAAGAGAGGTGATGGGGCAATTGAAGTGGAACTCTTACCATTACTTATGGCTATTGCGCTCTTAGAGCATGCCTTTCTATAGCTATTTGGCCCATTAGAACATTTTCAGTTTTCATTTCCTCCCTGCATGAGATAATTAAACTGAATCCAGATTTATGATTTATTGAGCAGTAAATGCCCTTTGTGAAATTGAGCTTGTAATACTGTTTGTTTTCAATAACTAAATTAAGATACACTTTAAAACTGAGAATTGGCAAAGCATATATTGGTTTAGGATCTTAACTTACTGCACAGAACTTTAAAGTCTGATCCTAAATATTTTTTATTTTTTTATTGTAATTTTATTTATAATTCCTCTCCTTTATTTTTGTTATTGGCTAATGTCATGGTTATAAGTAATGGGGTATCTTATCAATAAACTAATAATGCTAAGAAATAAAATAAAAAAATAAAATAAAATAAAATAAAATAGATACCTGCAGGGTCCATTGTGAATTCAGTGGGACTAGCTTTCTGGCAAATATGCCAGACTGAAACATGGTGGTTCATAAATACCTTGACCTTTTAAAAACCCATATAGCAAAGCCTTTTTCCATCTTTGTTTTTCCTGAGGGGAGAATGGGTAGGTCAGTCAGAACATACAGCCCACAGGAGATTAATGGATGATAAAAGACGGGGGCATTCTTCACTTCCCTTCTATTTACCCTGTTCCACCTTTCAAAGGAAAACAGAAAAATATTGTAAAGGGAGCTTTCATAGAGCTTGTAGTCAGTCTCCCATCTTTCTTATGTAGCTAGAAAGTTTTTGGTGACATCAGTGCATTACCTATTGATTTTTATATGCCCATCAAGGGAAAAATAAGAGATAGCAACAAACCTATTCTCTTGTATTGCATTTTATTGGAACACCTTCCTATAATATCTCAGGCATCACGTAGGGCTGTACAATACTGTCAGCTCCACTGTGGCTGAAATGTGTTCCTAGGCCACCATTTAGAAGATAAGTCACCCCTAGTCTTCCTTTCCTCCCCACCCCCGCCTCCATAGCATCCAATTCTATGCTGTACAACAACTTTATTTGTTCCTTGCATTAATATTCCTTCCTTCTTTCACTGAGTTGAAATGTTCGAGTTTATACTGAAGATCACGGAAGCTGAGCAACGGCTACACTCCAGTAATTACATTTTTTTAAAAACCAACACACCAACAACAGTGCCACCACTGTTCCCCCCCAAAGGGTACTCAAGGGTACTCAGTCTGGCACTTCTTTGTTATTGTTGTTAAAAAGTGTGGCACTTACTATAACAACTTCATGGTGAGTACTGCCACCTATTTTTCTAGAATAAAAGCAGCGAGTGCCACCCAGTCAACTTTCGTAGCAATGACTGGATTTGGACCTGAAACCATTCCATTCAAAGGACTGGAAAGGCCACTTCAGTACTGCTAACACAGCAAAGACAACCACAGGAGGCAGCAGTTATGAGTCACTAGCCTTTGCAGCCACAACAGGCACTGTGATTCTCCAGTGATTTGACGTCACCCCTGGAGGCATCCTCTGTTGTCTCTCAACAGGCAGATGCCAACGATGTTCTGCCATTGCTTTTGTTTTAGGCAGCGCTTTTTATTTTTTAAAAAGAAAGAAACCATGAAGTTGTTATAGTAAGTTCCACATTTTACAAAAAAATTTGGGGGGGAGGTGCCGTTATTGCGCACACTTGAGTACCCTCAGAAAAAAATGCACTGCTTTTAGAGCATGGCAGTTAGGGGTTATTTAGAGAAGGGGTAGTCCACATGGTGCCCTCCAGATGTTTTGGACTATGATCCCCATCATCTCTAGGTAGCATGGCCAATAGTCAGGGATGATGGAAGTTGTGGGCCACAGCTACTGGAGGGCAACACATTGGCTAGCCCAATTAAAACAGGTGGATTATAAAGGGTAGTGGTTTTCAATATGCATTCGACTTTAGGGTGCTGTGGAAGTTCATCAAGGGGTTTCCTCAATGAGAAAAGGAGTCGAAGGCAAGTGTTCCTGGAATACACCTTTCCTACTAGGGCCACTATTCCCTTACAATTTGTATGGGTGGTGATGAATCAAACAGATGTGGCTGCTGCTCTGTGTGACTTGAACAAGTGCTCTAAAGAAAATGCTCTGGAATATTGTGGACCTTTAAAGCCCTTAACGGCCTTGCCCCTGTATACCTGAAGGAGCGTCTCCACCCCCATCTTTCAGCCTGGACGCTGTGGTCCAGCTCCGAGGGCCTCCTGACAGTTCCCTTACTGCGAGAAGCAAAGTTACAGGGAACCATGCAGAGGGCCTTCTCGGTAGTGGCGCCTGTCCTGTGGAACGGCCTCCCATCTGATGTCAAGGAAATAAACCACTATCTGATTTTTAGAAGACATCTGAAGGCAGCCCTGTTTAGGAAAGTTTTTAATGTTTAATGTTTTGTCGTGTTTTTAATATTCTGTTGGGAGCTGTCCAGAGTAGCTGGGGAGACCCAGCCAGATGGGCGGGGTATGTATGTATGTATGTATGTATGAATAAATAAATAAATAAATAAATAAATAAATAAATGGCAGAGAATCCCTGGTGTACAAATCAACATGGAAAGCTATTTCCTGAAAGTAGAGTGTGAATGCCATTTAGAGAAAGCCACTCTCAGAGGCTCAGTGAGTTCTGACTGCTTACCAGGCATGGTCAAACTTGGCCCTCCAGCTGTTTTGGGACTACAATTTCCATCATCCCCGATCATTGGTCCTGTTAGCTAGGGATGATGGGAGTTGTAGTCCCAAAAAAGCTGGAGGGCCAAGTTTGACCATGTCTGGCTTAGCCCCACTCCCTTGAAGGCCATCAGTAGATACCCTCCAAGTGCCCCTATTTTCCAGAGACAGTCTTGGAATTACAAAAACCATCCTGGCTTCTGGTCCTGGAATGCCTCTATTCCCCCCCCCCCCACTGCCGAGCTCAGGGAGGAGGAGGATGAGCCTGGGCTTGTCCTGAGCGGCAGGGGCGGCAGTGGCAGCTGTGAGGGAGCATCCCATTGTCTCTCTATGACCTCTCCACAACCGCTGCTACCAGTCTTCTCCATTGGGCACCTCATTGTGGTAGCTGGAAAGCGGGTGAGGAGGAGGAGAGGCTGCCACCGCTGAGGCCTAACCTTGTGTGATATGCCAGCCCTGAGGTGTAGGCAGAGGGCAAGGCCACCCTGGACAGGAAGGAAGGGTGAGTGGAACAGAGGGCAAGTCTTGTGGGAGTTTCTCTTTCTGAAAATCTATCAAAGAATATATATAAACAATGGGGATTTAGAGGTTTTCTCAGGATGGTGTGTGCTGTGTCCCATTGGTGTAGTGGTGGAGAAAATGATGGGGAGGGGGAGACAAAAAAAAGGAGGAAGGGGCTAGGAGTGTCAGTTGAGGGAGTGAGAAATGTCCCTATTTTCACCTGAGAAATATTGGAGGGTATGTCAGTGTTCCTAGGAGGCAGAGGCAATAGGGAAACACAAGGGAAAACCTAGGATGAAGGCAGGAAAGGCCACCTAAAAAATCTGGCAATTTGTAGTCTCTTACCTAAATAGGGAAACCGTGTAATTTTTTTCAGTCCTGAAACTTGCTTATTATTTTTATTGTAAGATGTTTTAAGAGCCTTTCCTGAGCTATGAAGCAAAGTGTACGTATTCTGAAAACATGCATTCAGGGGATAAAAAAGGTAAAGGAAAAGGATCCGACAGTTAAGTCGAGTCACGAATGACTCTGGGGTTGCGGCTCTCATCTCGCTTTAAAGGCCGCAGACAGTTTTTCCGGGTCATGTGGCCAGCATGACTACCTTCCCGCCGGAGCAGTAAGTACTTGCACTTTTTGGGGTGCTTTCGAACTGCTAGGTTGGCAGGAGAAGGGACCAAACAATGGGAGCTCACCCTGTCGCGGGGATTCGAATCACCGACCTCCTGATCGGCAAGCCCAAGAGCCTGTGGTTTAGACCACAGCGCCACCAGCATCCGTATTCAGGGGATAGGATGTGCTAATTTTGCACTGAACATATGCTCTAAGAAATGTTGAAAGTGAAGACCACAACTTGGGACACTTATGAAATTCCATCTATCCAGATTTCTCATGTGCACTGATTAAATTTCAGTGCAGAAAGCGCCTTCTCCCCATTGTGAACTCACATATGAAAGGGATTTTTGTGTGCGCTGTGATTTAATCAAAGAAAAAAGAGGGCAGGGGAGAAATGATTGAAACTAAAAACTGCAATAAAGTATTAATATTAAAATGGATGCTAGCAATGAATAAATTTGACTTCCTTTCCTCATCTGCTACTTGAAAGATCATAGAATTGACATAACACAAAATCAATGAGATAACTTTTTTTCTTCTTTAAAAATGTTGCACTAACTGCTGTTTTAATGCAGCAGTGCATGGCCTGGGTTAATTGGTTCTATAGACTTTGCATTCCCTGATTGCTGCGAGCAGACACAAAAGTTACATCAGTTTATTGTCAGCATAAGCATTTTTCAAAGAAAATGACTATAATTTTCCTGCCTGAAAAATTTGACATAACTACCCCCTCTCCACATAGTCAGCTAATTTTATGCTGAGAGAATAATCAACAATCTTTGAATTATGAAAAATTACTACAATCTGCTACAGGTCATCAAAAATGATCTCTACAAAATTCATTACATACATAACAATGAACACTTGCTTCAGTAAAAAACAGGGAGTTTCTTTTGGAAACATGACTGATAGGACTGAATCAGGAAGTAAAGTCAATTAGCCTAGACGAATGTTGGTTGAGGTATTGCTTAGCAACCAGGCAAAGTGGCATGAGTAGCTGAGTTGTTCTAATTGAGCTTTCCCTCTGCATGTTTGGTTGAATGACCTGCTATATACAAGGCCTGAAGAAAGACAAAACATCTCTGTTCCTTTTGCCTCAAATTATATGCTGTTTTTGATCAAGTTTTCCTCAGTGAAGTATTATCAGGATTTAGTTTCTCTCTGGATTCTGTCTGTGTTATATAAGTGGCACAGGGTTGATGATTGCAGGATGCAGGGAGGGTTGCTTTAATTCTTCCCTTTCCAGCTCTAATCTCAATGAAAATATTCCTTTCTCTCAGTGCTGCTATTAGCTCTGTGGGAAGGAAAGCTCCCATTGGTGCCAAGCTGGTGGTGTTGATTTTCATTGGGATCGTATCTGGAGCAGAAGCAGATGAACTCCTGCCTGCATGTTGCAGTCCTAATTAAAATCTCCCCGTAATTTTTCAGTTTAAAGTGATGACAAGGGATTAAAAGATGAAAGTTGATACCTGCTTCTTGTGACCCTCAAATGTTTTAGTAAAATAGATTCCCCCCCTGATAACCCTGCAATCATAATCTGAGGCCCTCCTTCGTGTGCCTCCTCTAAAAGAGGTCTGGAGAATGGCAACACAAAAACAGGCCTTTTCTGTGGTGGCTCCCTGTTTGTGGCATGCTCTCCCCAGGGAGGCTCACCTGGCGCCTTCGTTACACATCTTTAGGTGTCTGGCGAAAACATTCCTCTTCAACTAAGCCTTTGGCTAATTAAACAACCTATGGCTTTTTTATGTTATGCATTTTTGTGTTTTTGTACTGTAAACTGCCCTATGATCCTTGAATGAATTAAACAAATTAAATAATTAGTCATGTCATATAGATAGGTAAAGGTACCCCTGCCCGTACGGGCCAGTCGTGTCCGACTCTAGGGTTGTGTGCTCATCTCACTTAAGAGGCCGGGGGCCAGCGCTGTCCGCAGACACTTCCGGGTCACGTGGCCAGCGTGACGAAGCTGCTCTGGCGAGCCAGCACCAGCGCAGCACACAGAAACGCCATTTACCTTCCCGCTAGAAAGCGGTACCTATTTATCTACTTGCACTTAGGGGTGCTTTCGAACTGCTAGGTGGGCAGGAGCTGGGACTGAAAGACGGGAGCTCACCCCGCCATGGGGATTCGAACCGCCGACCATACGATTGGCAAGTCCTAGGCACTGAGGTTTTACTCACAGCGCCACCCGCGTCCCTATGTCATATAGATACTTGTATGCAATTTTTGCCTACTTGCCGAAACGGTGTTCATTCATATTGCCAAACAGCAAAATAATTTAATAGTGTGGAGTCAGTAGTATACAAAGCTTCTTACCAGATCTGGTAGATTAGCTTTTGTGGTCCAAAAACCTGTCAGCTGTAGCAGTTCATGGCATCCTATTGATTTCACGGCAGTTGCAAACTTGCAGTTGCTCTCGTAAATTTAGACAGGTCCTGATTGATGCTTCTAATTGACAAAGCTCAGTTACTGAAAAACGGCACAGGGCAGATCAGAGACAGTCAGAGATTTAAAAGCCTACAAGTTTATTGCTGTCAAGCCTCCCATGGCACACACATTTGATACAGCCCACAATCATTTTCACCGTCAAGCTCGTTGTCCTCACCACAGCCTGAACCGTCATCTGTCAGAAAGTCATTGCTTGTCATCTTTTCTCTTTATGGTTTCTTATTTTCCTACCCACATCACTATGAAAACCACATTTGCAGGGCCGGCCATTCTGTTCCCGGGCTTAAGTCTTATACAGCTGTTTGTATGCAATATCTGCTTCCTTGCCACAGGCTTTTACTAATGGCCAATAGTACTTCACATCATCTTTAACCTCTGTTAAAATGCTTGCTCATTCATGCTGATCTCTGCTGAACAGCTGAATAATTGGATAGAGCGCAGCCTGTAGAGCCTACTGCCAAAAGCAGACTTGGAAGATTTCCAAATGGGCTTGTGTGGCTGTGTTGCTTGCCTACTCCTTCTCAAATACCACACATTCAGCCTCTTTGTACTAAGAATTAAAGAAATGTAGAATTTTAGAGTTGGGTCCTGTCTAGTCCTCTCCATGGTCAGTGCAGGATCTTCACTGGATCTACACCAGGGGCCTGCAAATTTCTTTAGCAGCCAGCCGGTCCACTGTCCCTCAGACCTTGTGGCAGGCTGAAGAAGTGGCACCGGGGGGGGGGGAGCTGGAAGAAGAGGCGAGGGGGCAAGTAGTCCTCACCCCCCCCAGCTGCTGCGCTTACCTTCCCAGGGGCTGCTGCCGCCACCACCACCACCGCTGCTGCTGCTACTCATGGGTAGGCAGAGCGAGCTCGTCTACTCTGCTCTCTGGCCCACAGAAGCACCAGAGTGGCGGTGGTGACGGCGACAGGAGGAAGAGCCCGAGCGGTGGTGGCTCTACCAATCAAATGCCGTCCCTGGTTTACCTCAGTGCGGCGCAGTGACATCTCTGCCAATCAAACACCGCTGAGGTAAACCAGGTGTGGCATTTGAGTGGCAGAGCTGCCGCCACTCGGCCTCTTCCGTCACCATCGCCAGGAGCCTTGGCTTCATGGCAGGTTCCGGCTTCGTGGTGTGGGCCAGATTTAGGCCCCGGTGGGCCTGATTCGGCCCGGGGACCATAGTTTGCCGACCCCTTATCTACACAGTAGCTTAGCCACTTCAGTTCATGCAATGGTAACCTCACAACTGAACTACTGCTCTTCATTCTTTGTGGTGCTATGGGGATTGATCTGGAAGCTGCCACTGGTGAAGTATACTGTGGCCAGGTTGTTGAGTGCAGCAGCTGGACATGCTCTTATTACCCGTGCTGAGAGAACTGCACTGGCCAATGATCACCTACCAGGTCATGTTCAATGTCTTGTTCATGAACAGCTCTGGCTAAGGTTGCCTGGAAGACAGCTTGACCCTGTATAGACTGTAAGATCACTTTGCTCACCTGAGGAGATTCTACTTGTGCCACCATCCTACAGAATACCATAGGTAGGGTTGCCATATTTCAATAAGTAAAAATCTGGACAGAAAAAGCTGCTGAGCTCTTTTAGGACAATTGCTGATAGCTGGAGCGGATCATGCCAGAGTTCAGGCTGGAGCCAGAGCTTGAAACAGAGCCGCCCACACATTTTAAAAAAACCCAAATCCAGGGTATTTGTTAAAATGTACAATTCCCCCCAGATGGGCAAGTAGGACCCCCAAAAGAGGATATGGTGGCAACCCTACCATAGGGCGGAGACCCACAAACAGGCATTTCCTGCTGCTGTCTCAGCAGAGGAATGCTTTACCACAAAAGGGGACACAGATATGCAGAAAATGTGTGTATTCTAATAGGTATGTTTAAGTGCAAATTTTGAAACAATTATTCTAATTCAAACAGAAACACATACTGTGGAAAACTGTGATCAGGTGATCTGTATGCAGTCTAGTTGCCGATTATTGGTGGACAACTTCCTATAGTTTTTTTTTAATCTTTAAATGGGGCTCAACCTGGACAGTTCCTGGGGGCTGTGTTTTGAAATTCTTTGAATAGGGGAATGTCCTGTTTCCAAGACTTAAAAATACAGTCTTATTCTGGAAAGTTTGTTTTTAATAAGGGAGAAGGAGATCCATATTATTTCTAAACTTGCTTCTAAAAGAAAGGTACAGAAGAAGTTTCTTTCTAAATTAGAAATGAATCTTTAAATGCTTCAGAAAGGCAGTTCATAGATCATCCCTCATCTAGGCATGTGGGTAGCAGGGATATGTCAGTCCTTGAATGCCAAGTGATGGATTGATTTCTTTCCCAAGGCGGCACACTCATTCATCTTCGGTTGTGATGCCTGAGACAGCCAAGGTCTTTGATCTGATCTGAAGGAGTTATACCTAGGTTGCACATGTCAGCAGCATAGAAGGAACTTTTTGTGGTTCATTCACAACAAAGAACATGACATACATTTTAGCAATACTGAAACATGGGATGGTAAAAGAGGCTGCTTAATTTGTTACACTTCTTTATCTTTTGCCGCATATCTTTTATCTGCAGACTGGAGCTCTGGAACTTGTGGCCAATGGGAAACAAGTACTCAAGTGCTTTCTTTTGTGTGCGACTAACAGCCCAATTCTACAGTTGTTCCTCCAAGTCCAGTGGCCTTACTTAATTTCTGTTCACTTTCAGGGCTGGCTCCACCAGGAAGCAACCAACTTTGAGTGGCACCATGCGATGTGGCCATGGCTCCCAACTTCAATGGTTTAATGCAAAGGAGATTAGATTAGACAAATTCAAGGAAGATAAGATTATCAATTGCTACTAGTCACGATAACAAGATGCTACCCCCAGGATCAGAAGCAGTATGACTCTGAGTACCAGGTAATGGAGGGAACACCAGGTCATGTCCTATTTGTAGTTTGGATTTGGATTTGATACTCCACCTTTCACTCCCCTTAAGGACTCTCAAAGCGGCTAACAATCTCCTTTCCCTTCCTCCCCCACAACAAACACTCTGTGAGGTGAGTGGGGCTGAGAGACTTCAGAGAAGTGTGACTGGCCCAAGGTAACCCAGCAGCTGCATGTGGAGGAGCGGGGAAGCGAACCCGGTTCACCAGATTACGAGTCCACTGCTCTTAACCACTATACCACTGCTGACTATACCACTGTAGGATTCCTATAGGACTCTGGTTGGCCACTGTGCTGAATAGGATGCTAGATTAAATAAGCCTTTGGTCTGATTCAGCACTACATTATTTTTGTCAGGGAAGATAGATGGAAGACGGATGAAATGAGTGTCTGAATAGCAAGACTTTTCAAAGTGCTAGAAAAAATAGTGCCACTGATAAATGGCCAGGAAGATTAATTTATAGCTAAGAATTTTTGATGCTTTTGCAAATTATTACTCTGGGTTGGTATCTTTGCAAGAAACCCAATTCTGTGAGCATATATGACTTTCTGAATGCACATCTGCAGCATGGAAATGTGACCCAATGGATCGCCTACAACATTTGTCTGAGTATTGGTATTGCTTGCAATGAACAAAATAGCTATGCAAATTAAGGTTTCTATGCCCCCATCATTTCAAGGACAATTTCTTTGAAAAATAATTCCCATTTATGGTATATGCTCACTCTCAAAGGAGGGTGTGTAAGAGGGCTGCTATTCAATCCTATAGTTATATTGTGTTTTGTAATATATTTTGCATTCTACTTTTGATCTCTGACTCTGAAAATATGTAAGTGAAAATTGGTGGCTATATTTCAAATGAGTGCTTAATGCAACATTGATTAATAAAATATTGGTTAACGCATTGCTCTTTTGTAATGGAGACAGTACAAAAATAAACACAAATAAACAAATTATTTGCCCTAGTGGGGGGAAGGGAAGCCATTTGGCAGGGCTGGATCAAGGAATTTTGCTGCTTGAATTAAAGGTCAAGATGGCTTCCCCTACCATGGCATGTGTTTTAAAATCACCAGCAATTAAAATTATTTCCACGCCGGAGATGGGATAGCCACGTGCAGTGCACTTGAGAGAAGTAGGCTGGCATAGGGCAGGCCATGTGGTACACACCACTCTGTCCTCTCAACATCTTAGTGCTGTTCTCCTAGCATTTGCCAGCTGAGGCAGCCACCTTACTCTACATAATGGTAGGGCTGGCTCTGCCGTTAGGCTCTGCATCAGGCGGCAAAATGTCTTGGGCTAGCTACACATGTAATTGAATACAGTTTATTACTGGGCACAAAGAAACCAGTTGGCTTATCAATAGAATCCATTAAAAAACCCACACAACAACAACTCCATAATTTTCCTGGCAGCCTTGCTGTATATGGTAACATTTATTTATTTTTAGTTCAGTGAAATTGTTTACACCCATTTTTGTCCGTTATCAGATTTGCTCCTCATACAATAAGCTATCTGGAACTTTTCTGTGCTTCTGGAAAATCCTGTGCTCTGTGACATCGTGAATTATCTTGAGCCAAAATTTAAGTTGCCTAAATGATCATTAGCACCTCCAACATGTGTGTCTAGACGATGTTGTTTATAAGATCTGACACTTCCTCCAGGCGTCTGTCTACAAGGTACACCACCACTGTACTGATAACTCGGAAGGAGCTGGTTTCTTGCAGGCCATTTGTAGTATGTGAATTAATCTTAACTGTCAACGTTTATAATAAATGCTGATAGAAACTGTCTGCAGCATCTTATACAAAACAGCCTAAGGCAAACAGCACTTAACTGCTGTTGGGTGTTTGAGTAATAACTTGCAATGGAATCCTGCACATGCCTACTCAGAAGGAAGCTCTACTGACGTCAATGGGACTTACTCCCAGATAAGGGTGAAGTTGTATGGGAACATCTAGGAGTAAACCACTAGTAAACAGCGACTGTAAGTTTGAGCATTGTGTCCTTTTAAAATGAAGCTGTAAAATAATTACTATGTAGTTCAGGCTTAAGGCAATTTATAGCAATGCATTACTTCAATGTGTATACAAGCATTCACACAAAAAAGAAAAAAGCCTGGAACAAAATGTTGCAGTGCAGAGTGGATGCTCTATCCATCCAGTCACACCCCTTCCATTCAACTCCAAGCCCTGCAACAGACACTTAGCATTCTGTGGCTACTACTCAGTGGTTCTTAAAGTAAACCCTACACAAATCTGGAGTCAAGCCCCTAAGATGGTTGGATGATGAAGGCACCTCCTTCTGGCAACTCCTGCAGCCAAGCTGGTGCCTAATGTATTGCTCTGCTTTCCTTTGGACCACAACAGTGAGGCCAAGAGGGGGTTTTGATATTTGGGCAGCCCAGGACCTCTATACACACTGCCCAGGCTTGTGCCCTGGAGAGGTCACTTCTGTGCTACACTAATGCAACAAAAGCAACACGAGAGGCAACAGTTATGAGTTACCACTCTCTGCGGCCACAGCAGGCGCTGTGATTCTCCAGTAGTTTGACTTCATCCCAGCGGAGCTCTTCATTGTCTCTCAAGACAGACAGATACCAGCAACTAAGGGCCATGCTTAGGCCATTAAGTCACCAAGAAGCTGGCCTGGCCACTTCACCAACTGAATCCACCATTAGATTTTAGCCCTTGTGGATCCAGGAACCCAGAAATTAGAAAAGACTCAGGCATCATACAGGCTAACCTCCCCAAACTTACAACATGATGCAAGATGATCAACAGGAATATGAATCCTGCACTTTGACGCTGCTTAGACATGCAAAAAATAGTTTCTATAGTAATACAATTCATGTGACAGTTTCTAGATGACAGAACTTAATTGCAAACCAATGATTCATATCATACAGCATTCAAAATGAGATTATGCTATTTGCCTTGTAGAATGGCTATAATGAAGGGTAAATATTACAAAATAGAGAGGGAGAACTACAGATTAAAGGCTGGGCTATTGAATTTTAGCATTATTCTCCCCCACTTCCTCCTAGAAACTGTAGTTTATAAGATCTCTGGAACACCCACTGATGTAAAAAAGAGATTACTTATCTTATGCAATCATTTCTGTTTCACAAATGTGTCCAATAGGCTCTCTTATGAAAGATGTGGATTTTACTGCTGGTAGCATCTTGTCACTTTACCTATCTACCTGCAGGGTAAATGTTAATACTTTGCTTTTTTGTTATTGCTGTTTGGGTGCAGTATAGGGGAAGAAAGGAACAGAAGGCTTGCTATATTCTGGGAAATGCAAGGAAATGCTAAAAACATTAATCAATTTCACAGCAAAAACACCAAAATTTATATTCAGAAATGCAGCACTGAAGAGAGATATTTTCCATAGAAAAGAAGTTAATCACTGAAGGTCATATTATCTAAAATTAAATTCTTACTGTTAATGCAAGAACACATTCTGAATGAAAATGAAAACTGGTTCAATATGATATGGCACAAAAATCCACATTTATTTTAATATGGTAATATTTATTTCAACCAAAAACATATTCTCTTAAAAACACATTCTATTTATATGGGAAGGAGTGGCAGAATCTTATAAGACACAAGCTCATGCTCAAAGCAATGGTGGTGGCTGGGGATTCCTTCCTCTTCAGGTCTCCACTGGGTGCTGGGGGAATCCCAGAAATACTCCAAAAGCAGCAGAGACGTCTTACTGCTCTCCAAGCATTTCAGAAGTCTGCACTTTTCTGCATGCTCAGGAGAAGTACACCAATGCTTCCTGATGCTGCCCTCACCAGATCAAAAGACATGCTAACTTGTGGTGAGCAGGCAAGCGCATATGTGGAGCATGATCAAGACGTACAGTTCTTCGGGGTTCTCCCTCTTTTCCCAATGTGACCTACCCCTAAACCTCCCCAAATATTCAACTCCTCCTCTGTTCTGCAGGCCTTCAGGTTGTTAGATGTGTTAGATTTGGGCCCACCATCCATTGTTGATACTACACTACACTTCGACTGTTGTGATCAGCAGAGTATGCACAACTTCAGCAGAGTAGAGTAGTAGTTTGGACTTGATATCCTGCTTTATCACTACCCTAAGGAGTCTCAAAGCGGCTAACAGTCTCCTTTCCCTTCCTCCCCCACAACAAACACTCTGTAAGGTGAGTAGGGCTGAGAGACTTCAGAGAAGTGTGACTAGCCCAAGGTCACCCAGCAGCTGCATGTGGAGGAGCAGGGAATCGAACCCGGTTCACCAGATTACAAGTCCACCACTCTTAACCACTACACCACACTGGCTCTCAAGAGACTTCAAGCACATCAGGGTTTTCCTGCTTTCCAGTAGTCACCCTTTTTCAGAGTCCCCAGTTAAGACACCTTCTTTCCCACTCAGCTCAGTTCAAAGTACAGTAGGTGTTGCCTCATGGCACAAGAGGAGCATAAGCACACTAGCGACATAAACTAATCTACAGTAATGAAATTATCTGGTCTTAGAAATAAACCTTGTAAAGAGACAAGCATACAGAGAGATCCACTAGCACTTCACCATGCTAGCTCACCATGCTATACCGAACCATATAGCATGTAACTGTCAGCTTTGCCACAGATACCTTGCACTGAGCAAAAACCTTACTCTCAGTGAATACTTCTCGCCAATGCTGCTGAAGCCAACCTTGGCTTTATACCTGCCACTGCACATACACACATCTTAGAGAAAGGGAGGGAGGGAGAGTCGTCCTTCAAGCCTTGGGCTGTTTCCTGTGCAGCTGGGTCTTTCTCTAAACAAAATCCAGACAAGGCAGGTGGGCTCCTCAAGACATGGTCCAAGTACTTAGTGCAAATTCACCCATTTTTCCAAATTACGCCAACACTGGTCTGCCCTGTTTCTTCACCTCTAAAATGCCCCTCCACCTCTCTGTGCTTCTCCTGTCCATCCACGTGCCCTTTTCCTACTTCACTCATCCTCCCTGGAATCCTTTCAAAGCTCTCCCACCTACCAAGAATGTATTTTTCCTAACAGCAGTCCCCTTGACCCCTACACAAACCTCTGTCCGTTGTTCATTCTGAATGTACCCTTGCTTTTATGCAATCCCACCAGCCAGGTGAGGGAGGTGACCAAGGGCAAGTTTAGGCAGAATTAGGTATCCTTTTCTGAATGCAATAGGTTACACCTTGGTGAGAGAGCCTAGGATCTGGGCTTACAATCCTTGTTTCCAGCGCTCTACGACACATGGTGTAGACTCATTACCATACTGTTTATGCCTTCGTATGTGTCAGTAGAGTAATGCTCCTTTTTAGTTTTCACCATGACTGCTGAGTGGACACCATGTGTCTCGCCTTGTGGATCTGCTGGCCATACATACAGAACACACAAGTTCTGTATGAACAAGTACACTGTGTACAATGTCTAATGAAAGCAAAGTATGCTAAATGCTTAATGGCAGGGTGGATTCTGACTGTAATGGCACAACAATTAAGACTAAGAGAGGTGCTCAGAATGCAACGGTCTGGGGCAATTATTGCTATTAGCTATACAGAGCCATTTTGGCCCAAGTGCAATGCCTATTAACAACACAGTAGGGTTGTGTTCTTCAAACTGGTGTGCCCTTTAAACCTTGGGGGCACCACAGCAGTTTACCAGGCAGAAACAATTGGGAACGAAGGAACAGCCTGTGGTGGATGTTCAGCCTGTATATAACATTATGATGCATTTGGAAATAAACTGAATGGCAGCTTAAGATGACCTTAGAAGTCCCTGAATGTGATTCAGAAAAGCAGGCGAGTCTGTGCCAAGATGGTGAAAATTGCTTCTGTACCATTCAGAATAAAGGGAATGGAAAAACACTGAGCAGATAACATTGCTAAGGTCACAAGGAAGGTGGATTGTCAGAATGTCAGGATTTCTTTCTTTCTTGTCCTGCAGTTGCCACTGTAATTGATTTAAGGTTTACAGGATATGTTGGAAATGTCATTAGAAGTGCTGTAAAAATTTGCTCTCCCATTCGATGGGAACACATCCAGAGTGTGAGGCTGCTATAAATAATAACCGCATGTTTGTAGTTCCCTCTGCACCCTGGAGGGGAATGTAAGTGCGAGTTTAATAAACTATCTGCAGATGCCTGGTTGATAGCAGAATCCCCCAAAGCCTACAAAGAAGTACATACTGTGAAAGGTAAGCTCTGGTTTTGTACAACTGTCTATAAATTGAGCTGGGTGGGAAATCCTACTGTAGTTGGCCTTATTTATATGGATTGAATGATATCCTTGGAAAGTAAAACCAAAACCAAAACAACAAGATGAATGGAAGAGGGCGAAGAAATAATACAGAAGAGTTTCAGCATGTTCAAAGCACTTCACATAAATTATATTCAGCCAAAGTTCTGTTAGATACGTTATTATTATTGCTACCTCCATATTTCAGATTTGATATTTATTGCCTCCTTCATCAACAAGTTACTTGCCTGCTACAATATATTAACTAAGAAAGGCAACACATCTCCAAGCATCCTGTGTCTGCAATAACTGGTAGTTTGCTAAAAGAATGAAATCCGCCTCAAATTGATGCGCAATTCACTAAACATGAATTACAATCAAGCTGTGTATAAATGTTAGGAAATAACGAAAGATGCAGCGTGGTTGCCAACGTATGCTACTTTCTTTTATAATGAGGGATAGTCCTTATTCCTGAATATCGTTCACAACACTGTCATTTTCACAGAAAACTTGTGGTATAATGAATGCTACAGAAACGCACCCACCCCACCTGCCACCCCCCCAAACCCCTCCTTTCTGAAATTTATTCTACCAACGTTTAATCAGAACTACTCACAGATGAGAGTCTCTTGCAGGATGGAAAAACTTCCATTTGTATGTTAGTAGTGTAAACCCTAGAAGGGACGTGGGTGGCGTTGTGGTCTAAACCACTGAGCCTCTTGGGCTTGCCGATCGGAAGGTCGGCAGTTCAAATCCCCGTGACGGGATGAGCTCCCATTGCTCGGTCCCAGCTCCTGCCAACCTAGCAGTTCGAAAGCACGCCCCCCCCCAAAAGAGCAAGTAGATAAATAGGTACTGCTCTGTCGGGAAGGTAAACAACATTTCTGTGCGCTGCTCTGGTTTCGGTGTTCCGTTGCACCAGAAGCGGCTTAGTCATGTTGGCCACATGAACTGGAAGCTGTCTGCAGATAAACGCCGGCTCCCTCAGCCTGCAACCCCAGAGTCGTCTGCGACTGGACTTAACTGTCAGGGGTCCTTTACCTTTACCTTTTAGTGTAAACTGTATAGTATGTTGGGAGCCTAGAAAGCAGGGTGATTTCCTGAAGATCACACCTTACCAGAAGTATCTGCCCTAGAGGGTGGGCAGGATGGAGATATTACTGTTTATAAAAACCCACAGTACCTACATTTTAGTTATGTAAATATTCAGATTCCCATTATGATTAAGCATCTGTTCTGCTGGGGTGCTCTTAGTTGAAATACAACATGTCTAACTGAATTCATCAAATGGCACACTATATACATGAATGACCTGGGGAAAGTCCTTTGGAATTCAACAACAGTTATAAAAGGGAAGTTTGGAAAAATGTAGTTTGCACTTAATTTGTTTTAAAGGAACACTGTTTTAAAGCTACATTGTGGATAAGGCATGTCAGGTCATATCCCTATAATAAGACTCCTGCTTATCTAAAGAATGGATATACTGTTATCTCCTAACTGCTGAACTGGGTGACCTGCTGGGTTGTTGCTGTCATGCCCTGGCAAAATGAAAAAAGCATTTTCAGATTAAAAATGATGCAGCCAAGAACTCATGGAAGTGTAAATTACAAAATCTTATTTACAAGAAATGGCTGAACTTTACAGAGACCTTTTCCCTGCACCACCTGCTAGATGTAATCTTTTGGTCATTGTGTCCTCTCCAGTTACTCTAATGAATTTGTGGCAGATACGAGATTTACCACAATGTATTAATCAAATAACTGGAAGTGCTTTGCCTTAGCCGTAAACCTGCAGGGGATAAGTCCCCAGGTGCTCAGTGCTGTAGGAATTCAAAATCATCATCATCATTATTGCTTGTGAGTGCTTGGTGCTGTACAAATGTGGAAAATATCCTAGTCAGGTTGCATGGTTCGAGAGGATTATGTGGTTCATCTCAGGTGACAAAATTTATTGGGCTGGCCCTGTCGGGAGGGTAATAGATAAGCCACCCAAGTCCTAGTGACTCTTTGTGTAAAAAAAATCTCAGCCACATCAAACTGCAGACTGATGTTGCTTTTGTGGAAAGAATAGGCCCTGGACAGGAGAAAAATGGAAGTAAGAAGTGGATTTAGATATATGATTCCAGTAAGTAGCAGTAACTGACCTATTGATTAGAGTGTTTAGAAGTTCCAAAACAGATAAAATACAAGCCCTGCTTTACAAATGCATTATAGGTACTGTGGCCATTGGACTATGTAAGATGTGTTTTGTTCAACCATTTTTGTACCTTTGGAACGTGTTGTGTGCTATTGGTCAGCTAATTCTGCCTCACTGACCCAGAGCAAGCAGGAGTCCTACACTTGTCCTCAATGGAGAGTTTCAGAAAGTCTTCTTACTCCTTGCCTTTGTGTGTGTGTGGCTTTATACAGCATATAGGCTTTGCACCCGGGCTCCATTGCATCCCGAGTCTCCCTAGACATACAGTACAGTCTCTGTGGCTTTCTTCAGTCCAGTTAAATCAAACACAGAGAAACTGTGACATAATTCAATACAAATGGTTTCTTTGTCTTCTTGCCGCTGAGAGATAGTTTAGACTGTATTTTCAGATCTGTCCTGACATCTCTTAAAAGTACCAGCCAACAGAGAAATAAAATTGAAGTGGAAGTGATAAACGACATCCTTTTAAATAAAACCTTTCAAGGGCCTTTTTTGCAAATTGCGTTGACAGGCAGTGTCCAATAAGCAGAGTGAAAAACCATTAATTGTTTTAATTTTTATCTGCTGTTGCACTTTGAATTTAAACTAATATTGTTATGTAAAAGTGTTTAAAGTTCCCAGACAGACATAGAAAATGAAAGAAGCATGCGGTATATTCTAAGTACACAAGTGCCGAGGCATTAATAGAATCTTACACGATCTGAGCAATTAGTTCTGGTTCAAGGCCTGGCCCTTAGTGTATGGCATCTGCTAGCCACTCTCTGGGGGAATGTTCCAGTTTCTCACTCCTATTTCATATCTCCTTCCTAACCTCAACAGTGCTCTCATCAGGTATTGTTTTCATGTCTGCTTCACCTTCACAGTGTCAACATGACTTTCTAACAAGAACATTTAACGGAACTCCCAAAGACTTATGGCAGGATGTGGATGAGTCAGCAAAGGTGGAATACTTATTTAGAAACAATTTGGTGAAATAGACCCAGTGAAGAAAAATACACCACTTAAAACTGGAAACTGAACAAGGTCACTTTCACCACTCTCTGTAGAATTATAAGCAAACATAAACAGTAAACAATGTTAAAGACGAGAAGACAGTACGTATTGAATAATATATTTTGCACGCTTTTTTATATATATGAAAAAGCACAAGCAAATATAGGGGTAGAGACTATTGAACACTTGTATTTGATGAAATTTTATGGAAATGGGGAGTTCTATGCTACTGCAGAACTCTGAGGTTCCACAGCTGTTTTCATCACCATAAAGCTCTATTCTGCAGTCTTACGGAAACCCATTTTGGTGTCTCATGAAGAACTCCCAGTTCAGCATCCCCTCCCTTTTTCTGCTCCTGCAATGGTTGTAAAACTTTAAATAATTTACAAGTGCCTGTCCTTCAATGGTACTCCCAAACCAGCCACCTCTGGTGGGCTGCATTGCCTTATAGTAGGGTCAAAAGAGAGTGCTTTCAAGCATATATAGATGTTTCTCATCATTGCTGAGTCACTGCTCTCCATCATCTGGGATACAGACCTTCATGCCCAAAGGCTTCCAGGCAGCTTTGTGTGTGATTTCTGAGCACAATTCAAAGTGTTGGTGCTGACCTTTAAAGCCCTAAATGGCCTTGGCTCAGTATAACTGAAGGAGCATCTCCACCCCCATTGTTCAGCCCGGACACTGAGGTCCAGCGCCAAGGGCCTTCTGGCGCCTCCCTCACTATGAGAAGTGAGGTTACAGGGAACCTGGCAGAGGGCCTTTTTGGTAGTGGTGCCTGCCCTGTGAAACGCCCTCCCATCAGATGTCAAGGAAATAAACTATCTGACTTTTGGAAGACATCTGAAGGCAGCCCTATTTAGGGCAGTTTTTAATGTTTGAAATTTTATTCTGTTTTTAGTCCTCTGTTGGGAGCTGCCCAGAGTGGCTGGGAAAATAATAATAATAGCAATTCCCTATAACAGCTCCTGGCATGCTCCAGATGTATCATCATCCTGGACATTCAGCATAGTGCTGGGTCCAATGGGAGCTGGAGTCAAACAATACCACAAGGACCACAAGTTCCCCACCCGTGCCATTGCTGAGTGCAGTGCTAGATTACTTGCTGTGTACTGTATAGAGGAGGCTGTGACTGGGAGGAGCTCTCCAGAGAAACCCTGGAGAGCATCTCCCAGTCAGTGCTGACAATTCTGAGCTAGCCAGATGGATCAATGGATCAATAGCTCAGCGTTTCCCAAAGTGGGCAGCAGGATTGCCTAAGGAGGTGCCAGAGCTGTAAATGGCTATCAAAGTAAGGTTACCAGACATTGCTGTTTCCCGGGAACAGTCCCTGGGTTTACAAATCAGTCCCCTGACAAAATCCTTCTATTTAGTAGCAAGTTGAAAAATGTCCCTGGAGTCATTGAAAAAAACCTTGTAACCTTATATCAAAGTCTTTGTAAAGCTGGTATCTCTGGATCACGTTCATCAGTTTTGTTGATTTAATGAAGCTAACTAGTTTTATTTGGATTTGGAATAAATGTGCAAATAAATTGGTGATGCTTTGAATTGTGTTGTTATTATCTTCCTAAGTGGGTCACGCAAACCGCTATTCTGGATACAGTACTTCTTTTGTAGGTAAGTTTGGGGTGGTGGGGTGGGGACTGGGAATGAATTTACAGAACCAAGTGGGAGGGGTGGCCCGAAAAAGTTTGGCTCTAGCTTTTCACAAGGCAGATCCCTATGTTTCCAACAGGAAATCAAGCAGAACTGGAAGCCACCTGTGTTCCCTTACTATGAATACAGTGGATGCTTGGGTTGTGAACGTGATCCGTGTGGGAGGCATGTTTGCAACCCACAGAGCGCCGCATCTGCGCACGTGTGGGTCACAATTCGGCGCTTCTGCGCATGTGCGATTTAGTGTTTCTGCGCATGTGCGAGTGCTGAAACCCGGAAGTAACCCGTTCAGGTACTTCCGTGTTTGGCGCAGTGTGCAACCCGAAAACGCGCAACCTGAAGCGCCTGTAACCCGAGGTATGACTGTAGAGTGGCTGGGGGTATAAATAAATAAATTATTATTATTATTATTATTATTATTATTATGAACATACACACGTCTATGTACAGTAAGCCCTTGAATACAAGACTCTTAAGTCCCCACATCTCTTCCAGGTGGGAAACCAGGTGGCTGCAGGAAATTCATTCCCCAAACACGCTCATCATCAGCCTGCCTGCTCCACTAGCGAACAGCGGCGTAGTAAGCGGAGTCAATTGCCCTCCTTTCAATAACCTGGTTGCTTCTGCCCCGCTGCGAGGGAATTAGCATGGAGCGCGGTTTGCCCCCTCCGCTGCTTTAAGAAACACGGGGGGGGGGGGGCACAACAAACTACATTACCCATGAGCCTCGGCGCCGGATACGAGTGCGTGGCGTGCCGCGCGCTCCGGAAGGCGGAGAGCGCGGGTGATTCGGAGTTTGGGAGGCGAGGAGGGCGGAGTTCAGGCACCGGCGGGGGAATCATGTCTGTCCCGGCGGCTGAGTCTCCGTGGCCTCAGCCTCTCCAGGCGCTGAAAGTAAGTAAGGGGCCAGCAAGCGGCGGGGAAGATCCTGCCTGCGAGGCCGGAGGGGCCCTTATCCCTATGGCAAGCGAGGCAAGAAATGCCCAAGAGCGCTTCTGAGCATGTGCGGGGTGCCTGCCACGGAAGAGCCGTCCACAGCCCCGTGGGTGGAGCAAAATCCAGGTTCCTTTGGAAGCTGGGGCCTCCAGGTCGCTTCTCGAAAGGCTCGCCTTGGAGGCGAAGCTTCTCTGGGGCGGCGGCAGAGGGGGCCACACTTAAAGCTTCCACTTGAAAAGGCATCTCTTTTGAAAGGTTGCTGTCTGAGGTCCTCAAATCCTCTACCGCTCTTGGGTAGTTATGCCGGATTGTATAAGCCAAACAAGCTATAGTTTAGGCCCCCCCCCCCCAAAATGTAAAGGAAAGAAACCTGGATGTACATTTCCAAAATATAAGATAAAGAACAAATAAAATAAAACCTACATACAGCAACAGTGTCTTGTGTTGTGCAGGCTCCTATGATGTAAGTAATGGCTTTAGATATCTATTAGGTCCATAAATTACCATATAGCATATATTCAGCACACAAAAAACAAAGGACAGCTGGACATATAAAGGGCCCCAATACTTTCAGTAGCTTAGGGCCTCATCAAACCTAGATCTGGCCCTGCTTGGCGGGTGGTGATATGTGCAGGTGTGCATGCATGGCTATGTATTTGCTAGCCACATTGATAAAGTGCTCTTCACGATAAAGTCTAAACCCTGAAATGGTGCTAGATGCAGCTGTTAATATTAACTGCAAGTGGGACCTGCAACAAAATGCAACTTTCTCATAAACTCAGGCTTCTTATTTTACTAAACTTCCGGGGCTAGAGGTGGCTGATAAATAGTTGCATTTTTTCCTACACTGGGCAGGATTCACCTTACACTTGCACCTCTGAAACAGGGCTCCCCCCCCCATCCCTCTGAGTGTTGGGTGAACCCCCAGAACAGCATGCAGGGGGAGCGAGGATTGTTTCCTCAGGCAAGCTGATACGCTAGTGCACCTGGAACATTTGTGACATTGAATTCTTTGCCCTTTTAAAGAATTTAGCTTCACCCTGAAGCTCTATAAAACTGTCCTGAAGCTGTCACAAAGGAGACTTGCACCTCACTCGTGTCTCTGTGTGTCTGTGTGAATCATTGTATGCATGTGCTTTCTTTTAGTGTGTTTTGTTCATCTGCCATGATAAATGTGGAAAAGGTGGTTGCAACATCTACATTGTTTTAAAAATAATGTGTCGGGGAAAAACATCTGTGTCTGTTTACACAGGGTAACTTGGTATCATTTCTCAAAAAGGATTAAAATTGTTCCAAGCTTGGCCCCTGATAAACTGCCTGTGAGTGTTTCTACCATTAGAGAGCAGAAATCAAATAAAAAACAAAGATAGCCATGACAATGGGGCAATATCTTTATTAGGCTAAAAGTATTGTCAAAATACTGATTTAGAATTTTTTTGAATGCTGCTTGTAAGCTTCTGGGCAGCGCCTGCTTTTATTTTTGAAGTTTGTACAGTACTTATAGTTAAAGCCATGGTCTTCCCAGTAGTGATGTATGGAAGTGAGAGCTGGACCATAAAGAAGGCTGATCGCCGAAGAATTGATGCTTTTGAATTATGGTGCTGGAGGAGACTCTTGAGAGTCCCATGGACTGCAAGAAGATCAAACGTATCCATTCTTAAGGAAATCAGCCCTGAGTGCTCACTGGAAGGACAGATCGTGAAGCTGAGGCTCCAATACTTTGGCCACCTCATGAGAAGAGAAGACTCCTGGAAAAGACCCTGATGTTGGGAAAGATGGAGGGCACAAGGAGAAGGGGACGACAGAGGACGAGATGGTTGGACAGTGTTCTCAAAGCTACAAACATGAGTCTGACCAAACTGTGGGAGGCAATGGAAGACAGGAGTGCCTGGCGTGCTCTGGTCCATGAGGTCACGAAGAGTCGGACACGACTAAACAACTAAACAACAACAGTACTTAAGGTGGTCAACTAAGTTTTCATCTGTGTAGGCCTACTGAAACTAAAGGACATAACTTAGTCATGTTCATTAATTTCAATAGGACTACTCTGAGTAAAACTTAGTTGAATACCAGCTTAAACAATTTTAAGCACAATAAATCATAATGATTATATTTTGTCAGTAAGTTATTATGTTGCCTCTATTATGTAATTGTGGCAGTAATTTTATCCAGCTATTCTTTCTCAGTAAATAGTTTCTCCAAATGAGAAACTTTACTTTTGAAAGGTAATCTGAACTGTTCATTTTGCCAGATCTTTATAAACAAACTTTTAAAATCCCATTTCAGGAGGTGGATAACTTGTTGCGTTGTGGAATATGTTTTGACTACTTCAATATTGCAATGATCATTCCTCAGTGTTCACATAATTGTAAGTATACAAGTTATTTCATTTTTGTTTCCTGTTAATGTATTGTTTTATATCAGTGCTTAGTTATTTTTGAATTTTTAAAATCCAATATGTCAGTGCTAAGATACATAAACTAGAAATTTAAATCTTTAGGGTAGGGTGGTATTGGGAGTCTGTAATTTACAGAAATTGATGGCAGACTTGTTGATTCACCAGGTTTCATTATAGTTCTGTTATGCTCATCATAAGTGGCTCTTGCCACTTAAATAGGAGGTTCTTGGTTGTTTGCAACCTATTATGCTACAGTGCCCTGAGTGCAAGGCAACCAGTACAATACAACCTGGTGGTGCTGACCTGACCTCTAACTTGATCCTAAGCATATTTACTTGGAAGCAAGTAGCACTTATTTCTGAATAAGTGTGCTTAGTGATATGGCCGTTGGACCATAGCTAAGGTCCAGGACTCTTAAAGTTTGGGATATGCTTGTTTTATTTTTTTTATTTGTTTAATTCCATATATGAGTCACTGCCCATAAAATATATTGAAGTGACTTCATAATTTTTAAAAAATACCCAATTTCATATATAAAAGACAATTATAATAATTAAAAAATATTAAAAACTCTTCCATATGTAAAAACGTAGATGCCAGAAGGAGACACAGACAGCTGTCAAAGGCAGTAGTGCATTTGGGGATGGAGAGAGGGAGGCAGAGGCCATTCTCTCAGTATGAGTTCTCATGGATGGTCAGGATGTAAGTTCTCATTTGTTCTCAAGGTCCTTCACCACAAAACATAGCACTTGCACTGGGCCTATGGAAGACATGAAAGTCATATATGGCTGTCATAATGAAGATGGTAAGGAAGCAGTCCTAGCTCAGAGTGTCTGTTATGTATGCAAAAGTTCCATGGTTCAATTTCTGGAATCTCCAGGTTGGGCTGGGAGAGAACCGTGTCTGAAATCCTGGAGAGCTACTGCCATTGAGAGTAGACAGTACTCAGCTAGATGGACCCAATGGTCTGACTCTGTTTAAGGCAGCTTTCTATCACAGCAAACATTAGAAATATAAGGGTCTAAACTATTTATGGAGCAAAAAGATGTGTGGGGCTGCTAAACAAAATTATTTGTTTTAATTGATTTTAGAATAGTTGTATCATTAATTACAGTAGTATGATACAATCAAATTATTAGATACTCAAAGTGACTTGGAAATAGCGATATGTTTTTCCCACCTTAGGTCTTCTGGTTTAGCCTGTTTGCAATGCGCAGCTTGCAAGCATGACTTCCTTTTTTCTTCTTTTGTTTGATGTTTATCAGAAGTGGATTTACCTTTTAAAACATGAGATTTGCATGCTATGGACCATATGCCATGGTTAGCTGAGCTGCAGTATTCAGCTGTGTTTTTTCAGCCCCTCCCCTCAATTACTCCACTTCAGTCTTCTGCACTACTATTTTATGTTCTTGGTTTGCATGTAGATCTTTTTGGAGCTTTGCATGAACACCTTTTTAAAAAACCCAATTCTTCTGGAAGTGTGCAGAAGTGAACATTACCAACCTTAGCTATCATGTTTCTCAGTGAGCAAAATGAAGGTTTGTGGGTGGAGGGATATGCAAAATAGTCATTTCTATTTGTTGTTAATCTTGCAATACTGATGTCAAGAGCTTTATTTACCTAAGGTACAAGGCTTGCAATAGTGATCAACAGGTCTTGTACAAGACCTCCACATTATTATTTTAAAGCCTGCTGTAGGTACTCTGATTAGTTTCCAAGGTAATCGCTCACATTTACTTTGCAGAGATCTTGAGTGACTCACTCCTTTGAAAACCAGCATGCCTTCTGCATGCATGTATCAGAGGAAATAAGTGTTTTTCCTTTAGCATTGTGAGCAGTAGGAAACAAAATGGTTTGGTTATTCTCATGCGAGGAGCAAATGGAAGTAGGGGTGTGTCAATAAGGACCAGCCACAAAAATATTGTCATATGTGCCACAAGCTACGTACCTAACAATTGTGCTAATGTGCTTCCCCATCACAAGTGACTGCAGATACATGACAAGTTTACTTTCCAGATTTTCTGTGGTAAGATAGAAACTTAAATGTGTGTGGGTTTTTTTGTAAAAAGAAAAAAGGTCAGGCTGGCATTTTGATGATGGCAATGTCTTGTGGACAGTGCAAAAAAGGCCCTTCTGTGCATTACTAACACCAATTCCACAATAAACGTCCACCTGGGAGCATCCTTCATTCAGTAAACAACTGATCCTGAAAGCTAGCATAATGTGAGAAAATGTAGCTGTTTACTCTGTTTTCATCATTCATAACCTTATGAGCTTCTGTTAGGTCTCCTAGATGTGTTTCTCTGAACAAAGAAGTTTCTGCCTCTTTAGTATTTCTTTGCAGGAAAAATATTCACTCATGTTCTTTTCAGCTGTAGTTTCCTGCAGCTGCTGCTGCTCTTATGAAACCCCTTTTGAGATGGGATGACTGCAACTGTAGACAACATTCTGAATATGCCATAGATCTGTATAGTGGCACTGTGAAGATCATATCGTTTAGAGAGCTTCATCCACCTTTGTAAAAAGAATAAAAAAGGCTAAGGCTAAGATTTTATCAAAACATTGCTGGCATTGTGGTATAGTTCTGACTCTGTTGAACAGCTTGGGGTCCCTTGTCCTGGTTTCCTTTCTCTGGTGTTTAATGTAGTTGGATATTCCTGAGACTGGGCTGGACAGTAGTTGGCTCTTCTGACTTGGCGATTCATTTGAGTGCTGTAATTAGTTTTGTAGGTACAGTTCTTCAGGCAGAGATCTACTGCAGTGTCACCGCAAATATAAATGAGGTGTAGTGCTGAAGACTGTTCTTTTGGTTCAGCTTCAGTGTTTATCTCTGAGTGTGTTCCAGCTCCTCCGGGACATTAATATTGAACATAGCATCAACCAGTCCTTTCACGTTCTAAAATGTCTTGGTGCTCAAGGGATTGCAAGACAGACCAATTAAGCTGATCCATATTCATGCAGCTCCAAAGCTTCCCTTCCAGTATGGATTTTCATATATGGCATTTTGAATTATGTATCATTAATTGTGTTGACTACTTAATTGATTGACAGGGTAGACGCTGAACAGGAACTTTGTTAATGGCTCCAGTGCTTCTTAGTTTTCATCATAAAAGGTGATGTAAATGGATTAGTTACTAATTTTAAACTTGCGTCAACACCAGTGCTATAGTGAACAAGGAATTTGTCACTTATTCAAAACACATCTTAATGTGGTATAATGGTCTGATGTGAGTTCTGCAAGACCTGGTTGCTGCTTCTTTGATTGTCTCATCTCCACATGGCCTGGAGGGTGGGAACTGACTGATTCCAGTTACATAGCCTCCTGTTGCTAAATGAGCCTAGAGAGAAACCCCACTCAATTTGTTATGGGAAGAATTATTGGTAGTAAAGGTTTATGGGCTCTCTGATGAGACGAGGAGGAGCCTTGATGATGCCCTAGATGAGAGCTTGGATACAAGGTTGCCCAGCTGAGAGATGGGCTGTCCAGTTACTGTTTGTGAGAACTGGTGAACTTCCTTGGTATTGGATTTTTCTGTGAGCTTGTTTTTTGCTTTTCTTACGTTGATAAAGATGAACAACTTCCAGTTTCCCCAGCCTTATTTTAATAATGCTTCTGTGATGGAAATTAATTGGTTTAAAATGTAACCTTTTGATACTTAAAAGCCTTTTCTGCTGCAGATCCCTTTGTGATTTGGATTCATTAGTGAAAAATTGTTCAGTTGAATGTGGATATTTTAATTCTTGTGAAAGAAAAGTTTTTCTTACATTCAGGGTAGCTCTAATTGTAATATTTGTTAGCTTGCTAGCATAACTATATCATTCATTCATTTATTGGTTGGGGCTATATATTTACTGTTCTTGTAAGCTGATTTGAGCATACTGTAATTTGGAATAAGAAGCATATAAATAAATTTGTTGATTCCAAATGGTTGGATTAAACAATGTTGTCCCTTGAGGGCAAGAACTTAAAGGTTTTGTTTCCTAAAAGGAGGGGTTGCCTAAAGCACTGTCTAGGATCTGGCTGAAAGAAATATGGTTTTTCCAAAACAAAGTATTGATATTTGTGACAGAAGGTAGGCTATTTAAGTTTTTCTGCCACAGGCTTCTGACTGTCTAACTTAAAGGACAGGGTTGAGTTTCATGTGCTAAACTGAAGAAAAAACCTAAGCTTATGCTACCATTGACCATGGGTGCCTGATGCAAAAGGTTTCCATGCCAACATGGGTTGCTGGATCTTTACCTTCAAAAGCACAAGGGAATGTCAACTGACCTAACAATCCACAAAACCTTTAGAACAGCATTTGTTGGAATTCTAGAGTTGGAAGAGACCCCGAGGGTCATCTAATCCAACCCGAAGGTAATTTTGTTCTCACCAGGGCTAATGATTGCACCAGCAGACCACTCTGTTTTTATTAAAAAAAAGTTTTTAATCAAATATGTTTTGAATCATTTTTTTTTGATCAAATATGTTTTGTTTTGTTTTGTTTTTTTTAAATCCACATGTCTTGGCTGTAGTTAGAATTCTGTGCAGAAAGAACTGGTGTACATTTACTCCAAGGTGTTCACCTGTACAGGGATGTTCTGAAATGTATGGTTTGTTTATCTTAGGAAGTAGCTGGCAGGACCAAAGTGTGGGGTAGCATTTCCTGTTTGCATGTGGTCCATTATTGTCCATTAGATGTATGTTATGAGCTATGAATGTGTTTCATCCTACTTGCAAGGTTGCATCGTATAGTTTCCTCTACTTTGTGAGGCTGCTCTTCTGATAAATATTTTTCACCATTAAAACGATGAGCACAAAGTTAATACGCTGAGGGAAATTGAAACCAATTATGAAATTTACACTCTAAGTTCTGCCAACTGAAAATCAAACTGCAGCACTTCTAGCGCTGCCAAGTAGCCTGGTGTTCTAATTATGCTGTGTTTGTTTTTCCTCCAGATTGTTCTCTCTGCATTCGCAAGTCCCTGTCCTACAAAACTCAGTGCCCTACATGTTGTGTGGTAAGTGTTATTTCCTGTCCTACTGTTTCTGTTGAAGCAAATGCTCTACAGTTCTACAAACTGAGAACACTTGGAGGTATTGGAAAATGTTTCTAGTTCAATCAGTGCCTGATTTAGGCATTTTGGGATCTTAAATGGAACAACCTGTCCCCCTTGTTTGATGTATGACTTGGATGGTGAGCAAGCCAGTAGCACAACGTATGGTAAATGCTTAACTTTCTTTCCAGCATAGTCTACTGTCACTTGTAAGTATTTGTAGAGCACAGTGTGCATGCAATTAAATTATTGAGATCTTATGGGATTTCCTTGAGGTGCAAATGACTTCACCCAAAACAGAGAAAGGTTTGCTGTTTTCAGTGTTAAAAACTGAGATATGAAAGCTAGGAGCTAAATGGCACTTTAAACCGAGGGTATAAGCGCAACAATGGAATGTTTAGGCATGCTTTTTTACACCAAGAATACGAAGCTGAAAACTGCAGCTAAAATATTATGTTGATTTTTCATAATTAACCCCCCCCCCCAATATTCTTAAGATGGGTTGCGGGTGGCACTGTGGGTTAAACCACAGAGCCTAGGACTTGCCGATCAGAAGGTTGGCGCTTCGAATCCCCGTGATGGGGTGAGCTCCCGTTGATCGGTCCCTGCGCCTGCCAACCTAACAGTTCGAAAGTACGTCACAGTGCAAGTAGATAAATAGGTACCGCTCCGGCGGGAAGGTAAACACCGTTTCCGTGTGCTGCTCTGGTTCGCCAGAAGCGGCTTAGTCATGCTGGCCACATGACCCAAAAGCTGTACGCCAGCTCCCTCGGCCAATAAAGCGAGATGAGCGCTGCAACCCCAGAGTCTGCCACGACTGGACCTAATGGGATGGAGAACATAATTCTGAGGAAGAGGGAAACAACCTAGTCGGTCACGATTGGACCTAATGGTCAGGGGTACCTTTACCTTTACCTTAATATTCTTAAGAGGGTCTCTTCTCCAGTCTTCAGAGAGTAGCTGGAAGTGCGGAGGCAGAAAAAGGTCCTCCTTTCCTTCCACTCTGCAGTTTTAATCTGAAACTGTACTGCGCCCAGAGCTCAGAAACAGCTTGCACTAATGAAATTCCCTGTGGCAAAATGCACCTAAAACAATGGGAGTTTTGAACACTGGCTGTTTTACTGTTACTTATTTATACAACATTTTAAAATTTGCAAAACGTAAACTTTAGCCTAGAATTGCTCTCACCACAGCCATATAAGGTAAGACCCATTTCATAGGTGGGCAATTGAGGCTGAGAATGACCTGCCCAAAATCTTCCATGGGTTTCTTTGGCTGTGAAGCAAAGTTTTCCAGGCCTACCACTGAGTTTCTGGCTATCCAGACCTCCTAGGTTCCTGGTCATATGCTCTAATCTAGCCTCTGGCTCACAGTTGTAGCATTCTGTGTGTTTTTAATTGATGCATCCCTCTTGTGACTGCTCAATAAAATTTATCATAAGATTAAGATTGAATGCCTAGCTAATAACTGTAGTGTACCCAAGCCCTTATGGCTCATGAAATGGTGCTCAGCATTGAGGAACTGTAGCAAATCTGGGAGTAATGTTTCCTAAGTAGTAAATGAAGTCTGTATTATATATGCACAGTATGTTGGCTCTAAATCCATTGTTGGAAAAGTAAATAGCAGGGAGCCATATTTACTCTAAACCATATTGGGATTAGTTGTTGCTTCAAGCTTGTTGGACTTTAGTAGGCTTCTTAAAATGATAAGTTTCACTAAAAACTGAAGCAGAGGTTTTGATAAGCACCGGCAAAGTGTGTTTGCCTCTTATTACCTCCTCCTGAAGGTATGAATCGGACTACAAAGAATGGAAAGTTGGAAGTCTCAGCTTCCTGTCTCCCCTGACGCCTGGTGCTGGTTTTGAAGACTGCTTTGTAAATATGTCTGGAGCAAATAACTTGTTTTTGCCTTTGTATCGTCTACATCAAACAATTAGTTTTATTTCAATGGAACACAGTATGTATCAGCTTGGCACCATACAAGGCAACTAAAAGCAGAAGAAAGATAAATATCAGGCAGTTTTTATAAAAAGAATAATTTATATGCCACAAACCTTTGTGTTATCTGTATCTGTTTGTTCCACCATTAATTGAAGTTTTATCCTTTTTAAGTTCTCTCTCTAATTTCTCCAACCCCTGAATGTGCCTTAATATTAGCATCTTCAGTATATATCCTTTTGCCTTATAAAAAGCCATTGCAGCCATAATAAAACAGTGAATTTCTGGCAATTGGAGTTAAGTGTTTATTAGTTTGCCAGTAATAGCTTTTTATAATTTGATAAAAGAAACTTACATTTATAAAACATTTCTCAGATTTTTTGGTAAAAGAGGTGATTTCCCTAGCAGCTTAGATGTTTAAGGAAAAAGGATGCATACTTGGTTTTTTTTGTTTTGCTTTCAACATAGCAATTTTTGTGCAGATGATTTGAGATACTGGAAATGTACGAGCAAATTAGCACCCCCTTTGTTCTTTTCTAGGCAGCTACAGAACCTGACCTGAAAAATAACCGGATATTAGATGAACTGGTAAAAACCTTCGATTACGCAAGGTATCCCACATAATTTTGTAAATTTCAGAGTGAGAATGCGGATGTGACTGAATTTCCATTTGGAAATACAGGTTATGCTGAGGTTAAAAACCTAGACCTGTGATGATTCTGATATTGACTAACTTCTAATTTGGTCAGTGGCCATAGTAGATACTCCTATATTCTTGAAACCTTTCACTCATACATACATATATGGAACTTTGGATGACACATTCATGTATAATTCCTACAGTACCACAGTGGTTAGAAGCTGTTCAGAGCAACCAAAGACCGGAAGGGAGGGAGTAGGTGGGGTTAGGCCAGATGGTAAAATACATGCGTTGTGTTCAGACAGTCCCAAATTCAACCCTCAGCATCTCCATTCATGAAAGACCTTTGTCTGAGAGCCCAAAGCCACCGCTAGTCAGGTAGACAGTACAAGGCACATATCACAGAATTTTAGAGTTGTGAAAGCCTCCAGGGGTAATCTAGTCCAACCCCCTGCAATGCAGGAATCTCAACATAGAATCACAATATTGCTGCACCACTAGGAGGTAAATCGTTCGATCTTTCTCATTGTCCGCTCCCAAGTTATTTTTAAAAAATAATAAACAAATGATTGAGGAACGTGGTGCTCATTGCTTTCCTAATAGCAATTTAATATTCAGAACATCAATTCCTCCAGGTTAATGGCCTGCCAAATGGCAGAGAGTTAAGGAAAGCGAAAGCCACAAATAAATGCGTTTCCTGACAGGAAATCAAGCAGGAGACAAGGAGCGAGATAAAATTGTGAGTGGTTTCAACTTTCTTCTCTTGCGCTTGATAGGCCTCAGGCACCCTGTTGGCTTTGAAAGGAATATAAACTAGGGCTGACCTGGAACGGATTTCGTTTACATGAACATCACTGCCTTCAAAGTCATCTCCTGAGGGTAGTTTTTTTCAGGGTAGGGCTCAAGAGAGGAAGTGAACCCTCTTCATATAGTATGGTGGCCAGCGCCCTCCCTATACCAATAATTTTGGGTGACAGTGCTTCATTGTGAACACCATGTTCTGGTTCTAATGAGTAGTAATAATGGCAAAAATAAATATCATAGTCAATAATGGCAATATTTGAGTCTTTTCAAGGAAGGCTAGGGAACACAGGTGTTGTGTCGGGAGTCATTCAAGCAGGTGGATGCACAAGAATGGCAATGAAACCTGCATAAGACAACTGGCAAGCATACTACTTGCTGAAAAGTGACTGTTACGTAATTTAAAAAATAAATAAATTGTGTGGCAGCGAGCACTCTGTAAGAGAATGGCTATTGATTCCATTGTAAATTACAACAAGAATTGCTTTTCTTAACCAGAAGCTGTTAATAATTGGATATTTCCTGCAGTTTGGGTGTCTGAACTGTGTTACTATCGACTGCTTTGCCTTTTTGCTCCCCCAGTGTAATTTCTTTACTTGGATGACTCAGAGTTCTGTACCTCAGGGGTTCCGCTAAACTTCTAACCTTTCTGTGTGGAGCAAATTGTGTTTTAAAAATGTAGGCAAGGTTGTAGAAAATGTATTGATTCAAGAGAAAAATCCTGAGTTCCGACTTGTTTTTGGCTACCCAACCCTTCTTCAAGGGAATATCTTGGTGTGTGTGGAATCTTTCATAAAATAAGTGCCTTGCCAAGAGAATGCAATGAAATGGATCAATTCCTACATATATTATGGTTTTTTTTTTGTTTTTTTAAAGGAGGTTATTCTTTGAAATGTGGCTCATACCATGTGATAATAAGATTGCTATTTCCATACCCCCCCCACCACAAGGATCTGACCCTGAAGAATGTTTATATCGCTCAAAAGGAGTTGCAACTCAGAATATTTTCTTGCTTGACTTGACAGCTTTTATGGCAGAGGTGAGGTAACTTGCTGGACTTCAACTCCCATCATCCCTGAACATTGTCGTGCTGATTGGGGCTGATAGGAGTTGGAGTCCAACAACAATAGGAGGGCCATGTTTCTCGATCTCTGCTCTGTGGCCTACTCTGTGTTGGTTTTTAGTGCCATCACTGTCTCTCTTTACTTTTAAAAAACATGCTTTGGCTTTTCCTTTGGGCTTTTCAGCTCTGGGATTTCCCTCTCTTTTGAACACCTAACACTTATTTATATATATATTAAATGAAGTCATGTAACAAGTCTCCACTTTCTAGGAGGCAGCATACTTTGGTTCTTTTCACTAACTCTTCTTGAGATATCTCGGATCTTTGAATGTTAAGAGTTAGTTTTGGTATGACAAGTTGTAGCTTGTGGAGGAAACAGAGGACAGCAAACCATGAAATGAAGACTTTATAGTGACACCTAAAAAGATGAGAGAAGCCACTATCCATATAAACCTCAAAAAGTTGTGCTCTGGTTTTGAAACCAGACTTGTCTTTTATGAAAGGGAGCCAATCTGTAAAACATAACTACAGAATAATTATTATTATTATTATTATTATTATTATTATTATTATTATTAATATTTTGCTTTAAAGTCTTACTGGCGTTCCCACATGCCAGTGGAAGGGCAAGAAGGAACGTCAGAGAATAAGTCACACTTTAAAAAAAACAAAACAACTCTGAAATAGTTGTCATATGATAACATAGGTTGATCTGTTGTCCTCTGGAACCCTAGTTAGGAAACTTTGGAATGTTCCTGAATTTTCAACATGTAGACGTTTATTACTGTAATAGCATTGCCCAGGTAAGGTACTTGTTCTTTTTATTTTGAACTTGCTTGATCCTACACAGCTATTTTTATTGAGTATTGAGGGCTCTGGGTTAAAATAGAGATCAGCAGAGGACTTCTTGTCCGGGGTGGTGGTGGGTATAACTGTTAAACCAGGGTGGGGAACGTCTTTTCTCACAATGGCTGCATTCCCTTGGGGCTAAGCCCAAGCATCTGCAGTCTTTTTCAGCAGGGGGCCGGTCCACTATCCCTTAGACCTTGTGGGGGGCCAGACTATATTTTGAAAAAAAGAAGAATGAATTCCTATGCCCCACAAATAACCCAGAGAAGCATTTTAAATAAAAGGACACATTCTACTGATGTAAAAATAAGCTGATTCCCGGACCGTCCGCAGGCTGGATTTAGAAGGTGATTGGGCCAGATCCGGCCCCCAGACCTTAGTTTGCCTACCAATGGGCTAAGCCATCATGTCCCGCTTGCTGCTGGTGGATGGTGTTCCAGCCAGAAGCGAACGGCAACCCTTAAAACACTCACTCATTCTGTCCCTCCTTCACTTCACCTTGGCATCTGATAATGGCAAAAATACCCCTCCCCAAATTCTTACAAAGGAGCTCAAAGAAGAAATAACCCCTCGAGGCTTGTGGTCTCTACTCAAACTTGAGGAATAAAAAAAACAGCAGCAGCAGCAACCCAGCTGTTAAATGAATTGGACAGATGCCACAAAATATGAAAATTGTGGGAATTAAAGCATTTCCCTGAAGATGTTGGTTTTTTTTTTACTTGCTGTATCACTGAAACCTCTTCTCTATTTCATGGTTGGATTGTCTTCTTCTTTGCTTCTTCCACTGGGTATATTCCTTAGGAAAGCAATGCTGAAACTTGTTATTGTGCTAAATAATTTTCAATGTTGCTATCTGGTTATTCATAGGAGACTGCAAGTATTGCTTGAAGATGCCAGCTTTGTTTTTTTGGGGGGGGTTGGTGGGTTGGGGTTGGTACAGTGTTTGTTTCAATACTGTAAAGCAAGGGTAGTCAATCTTTTTATTCATACCGCCCACTAATGCATCTTTCTTGATGGTAAAATTTCCTTACCGCCCACCAGTGCTCGATGGAAGGAGGATTCAGCTTGTGTTGTAGAACCCCCTACCGCCCACCTAGAATCCCGAAACCCCCACTAGTGGACAGTAGGGACCAGGCTGACAACCCCTGCTGCAAAGGGTCTTCGTGTAAACTCTAGGAATCTTGAATTGAAACTACCATAAGGAAAAGTATAAAGCACATACTGTATATTATATTTACATACAAGCTCTGACTCAGTTATGGGGGGCATCATGTACAAGAGGACTATAAATGAGATGCTTCAACCTGGGGTATTGTGGTTGTCGTATTAGCCAGCCGTTGGGTCTGCAGCTGCTGCTGAATGCTAGATTGGCTCTGAATAAGACCTCCCTCATTTATGATCTGATTGTGGATGAGGAGGGCGATCTGGTCGGTAACCCTGAGACCTGAGGGGGTGAGCAGGGTGGAGTTGGTCTCATCCAGCTGTGCACACCTGGTATTTGGTGCAGCATCAGGACAGACTTGAGGGTTGGGGAGGGGGAACTGCTGTGGGTAAGAATAAGAAAAATTTATTATTTCTACCCAGCCCATCTGGCTGGGTTTCCCCAGCGACTCTGGGCGGCTTCCAACAGAAGGTTAAAAATACATTAAAACATCAGTCATTAAAAACTTCCCTAAACGGGGCTGCCTTCAGATGTCTTCTAAATGTCATATAATTGTTTATTTCTTTGACATCTGATGGGAGGGCATTCCACAGGATGGGCGCCACTACCAGAAAGGCCCTCTGCCTGTAACTTCGCTTCTCGCAGTGAGGGAACCGCCAGAAGGCCCTCGGTGCTGGACCTCAGTGTCTGGGCAGAACGATGCGGGTGGAGACGCTCCTTCAGATATACTGGACCAAGGCCGTTTAGGGCTTTAAAGGTCAGCACCAACACTTTGAATATAGACATATTCTCCCTCTCCCTTTCCTTCCCTTCCTTTCTAGGATCTCTGTCCATTTGGGAAGAAGGAGGATCTAGAGTGTGTGTTCCTGGTATTGGGCAATCAGAACAGATTAGGGATTCTGTTGGTTTACTATCCTCCTTGCTGCCCAGCATTCTCCCTGCCTGAGCTGACAGAGCTCATCTCGGAGGTGGTGTTGAGGACTCCCAGACAACTGGTTTGGGAGAACTTCAACATCCATGCCGAGGTGACTGGCTCTGGGGTGGTTCAGGACTTTGTGGCTGCTATGATGATCATGGCGCTGTACCAGCATGTCACCAGTCCAACGTATGTGGCAGGCCACAGTCTGGACCTTCCTTTCTCAACGGTGCAGGAGTACGGTGATCTGAAAGTGGGGGATATTGATATCAGTCCCTTGTCTTGGTCAGATCACTTTCTGTTGAGATTTAGGCTTTCAGCACCATTTTCCCTCTGCAGAGTCAACGAATCTATTAGGATGCTCCGCCCTCAGAGGCTGCTGGACGCCAAGATGGCTCTGGGTTTTTTCTGGCTGATATAACTGGCACTCCTGTCAAAGCCCTGGACGACCTCTGGAGCCTCTGAATGGCTTGGGCTGTTGACATGAAGTGACACACAGCTTCCCTTCTCCTTTACATCTGCAGGTGTGGCAGTGGATGTGCTGGAGTGTTGGCTTGCCTTGGTAATGGACTGAATGAGAGCCAGGAAACTGAAGCTCAAGCCAGATAAGACACTGTTAGTAGGCAGCTCCCTAGACCAGATGAATGGGAGGTTGCCTGCTCCTGAGGGGAGTGGGTATGTGGCTTGGAGGTAGTTCTGGATCCTATGTTGTCGCTCGAGGCTCAGATGGTGTTGGTGGTGTGGAGTGCCTTTCATCAGCTTTGGTTTGTTGGGTTAGATTGCTACAATACATTATACATGGGGCTGCCTCTGAAGACAGTACGGAAACTCAGCTGGTGAGAATTCAGCAGCCAGGTTCTTACCAGGGCAACACGGTTTGAGCACATAACGCCAAAATTGGCCCAAGTGCACAGGCTGCCAGTTAGTTTCTGGGCCCAATTCAAATACTTCAAGGGCCGCCTCTCCCCAAATGTACCAGCCCATATGCCCCCTCTGAGATCCTTTTTGTGTGCCCTCTCCATGAGAGATCCGGAGGGTACCAACACAAGAATGGGATTTTTATGTAGTGGCTTCCCTTTGTGGAATGCTCTCCACAGGGAGGCTCATCTGGCTCCTTAGTTACATTTATTTAGGTGCCCAGCAAAAACATTTCTCTTCTCCAAGGCCTTTGGCTTAAACAATCTGTGGCCTTTCAAACAGGGAATGGGAAGTTACTGTTTTTGTTTGTTACTATGTTAAGCATATTTGTATTCGTTGTTGCAAACCACCCTGTGATCCTTGGATGAGGCCAGTGTATAAAAATAAATTAAATTAAAATATCTGTTTGAAGTAGCCAACCTAATTTCAATATATTTGAAAACAGAACATTTCTTAGTGGAATGACGATGACACAGCAAATGGGGCATGGCTCAGTAGTACACCACCACTTCCCCTAGCGTATTTATTTGCATGCGAGTAAGTGGAACACCCAAGTAGGGCTACAGTGATGTCAAAATGGTTAAGAAACTCGCAGGCCACTGGCAAAGCTGAAATTTGGTACATATTCATAAAGCGTGCTTCTCCTTTCTTTTTGCATTTATGGATTGCATATTTAGAACAAATTACAGGAAGCAAAAAGAAGCTTGACTTTAATGTGGCATCTATATCTATCAAAAAAATAGTGTTTGATTCCCAGGTGCCTCTGTTTCTTAAGAACTATTGATATTCTGGAAATGATTGTTTTAAATCCCACAACATAAATATTTTAGTTTCTGCTTTCTGTCTAAATTGTCTTAGGGGCAGATTTACTGGCACCTTTATTGTTTCCTTGCAGTATTGCAAAGAACAAGTTGTGCTGCCTCTACCCATTCTGATCCTAGGCTGTTAATCCTTAACTACTTCTGATTTACTTAATGGATCTGAACATATCTTATAAATCAGGGAGGGTGAACAATCTATTCCTCTGTGGCCCAAAGGGCTATCAGCTTACCAATGCAGATGAAATCAATCGATGCTCAGCACAGTGTCCTTGGCTAACCTGATATACAATTAATACACCACAAAAAAGCCTGTAGTCTCAGGATTGTTCACACTTTTATATTCTAAGTCTTCCGGGTCGGCGCCATCGCCGAATGGCGGGCTCCCTCCGAGCTCCGGAGGGAGCCGGCTTGGCAGGGGCTGGGTCCTACCGCACCGGCGATGCGGAGACCCTTAAAAACCACGGCCAGATTGAGGCCGTGGACATGGAGACTCGGCTGGCACCGTTAGCGCCCTCCCGACTCGTGAAGGAGCCTTTTTAAAGGCTACGGATCGGGTGCCGGGGAGAAGCGTGGTGCTTTGAGTCCTCTGCTATCCCTGCCGAGCGCAGCCGCATGCCATCCGGCGGAGAGCGCTGACTTCTTCTATTGAAAATTCGGCTCTAAAGAAGAACCCGTGAGTAATTGGAATATGGACTAAAAAAAAGGGGGATAAATTTTTTAAAATTCGGAGCGAACGGGGGAGGTGGAAAAAAGGAAGTCAGCCTACCCCTAAATTGTAGAAGAGCCAAAACAAAGGACTGGATAACTAAGATCGAGTGTAACCTTATCTTGCCGAATTAGCAACTTCGCGAGGGAAAATTATAAGATTGAGCTGGAGGAGAAAAGTGGAATTGTCTTTAAAAGCAACCCCCCCCGGAATCCCTGGAGCGATTTGTGAAACTACCTGGAGAAAAGTGATGGAGGTTTTGACAGCTGTCAAAGAGCTGTCAAAAAGGAAGATTAAAATAGAGACTTTGTTATGAGGACTTTGCCGGTTATATTTGTTACAAATTGAATACAAATTGTTTTAAATATTGGTCAACAAGCTACTTGGTCTGGTGGATGTGATTCCGGAAGGGAACTTTGTTACTGCAATCCACCTAGAGGAGTCGAGGGACATTGCATGTGTTTTTCACAGGAAATGTGAACAGTTGAATGGAACTTTCAATCTCCTGGGAAACTGCAGGAATGGAACACTATTTTGTCTACAGAGGTCTACACACTACAGGAAACAATGGAACTATTTGTTGGAAAATGAAAGGAACATGATGTAATGCTTTGCTTCATGAATAACAAACCTCTGCAGAGACACTAGAAACTTTTGGAAAAAGAACATTTCTGTGGGGAACAGAGAAATAAAAAGGAGGAGAATGATTGATAAGAACAAGGAAACAACAAGAACTGGACAGAACTGGGGGAACATTTGGGATATTCAGGTTTGACAAGCTTATGGATATAAAATTGGAGTTTTTACTCCTGGATATAAAAACCTGGATAGAAGAAATGGGCCCTTATTTGATAGACTCCTTCTACGATTGGACATCCGTAATTAAAGACTGGCAAAGAACCGGAGGGACATAGTGTAATGTGGGAACTCCAGGAAAATATTAGAAGTGGAGGGATAAGTGAAACGCAAAGGGGAAAGAGGGGAGGGAAAATTGGAATCCAAAGGCTGTAAAATTATTATTTATATTTATCTTATTTTCATCTGTACTATGTTTGGAAGGGGGAAACCCGTGGAAGGGTATAGATCGATCTTAGGGAATGAGAATTTGGATAAATTGGGTTATTGACGAAGAGTGTAATTTGGGGATAAGAATTTGTTGAATTTAATTGCTTATTTGGAAGATTTGGAATACAAGAGGGGGTAGGGAGGGGAAGTCCTAGTTATTGGCAATAGATTGGATTTAATTTGTTATGATTTGTTCTAATTTGGAAAACCTTAATAAAAATTATTATAAAAAAAAATATATATTCTAAGTTTTAATGTTGGGTACCACAAATTAGTTTAAAAAAAGAAGTCTCACTTGGATTTATGGAAATGCTGGTATGATTCAGTATCTTGAGGCAGATAGGAAGACATTAGGTCCTTGTGTCCTAATTATGTGTCCTTTGTCCTTTGCGACCACAAATAGTTTCTCTCTTGCTCTTTTACAGTCTTTGTTTCCTTTTTCTTCTTCCTTTGAGACATTAGAAGCTGCCAAAGTGTTGAACTCTGGTGCTGAGTTTAGCAAACTGTACTAAAGGGCTAAGAGAGTTCATCGTGTTTTTGTTCATTATGTTTAGTGGTTGGGCTTAGCGTGATTTCTTCAAGTTCTTAAGACTGAAGTCACATCACCAGAGAGTTGCCTACATCTGAGCAGCTGCAGTGGTGTGATCACAAGGGGAAACAATAGTGTGACTGTGACTCTAGACAACTCACATTTTCTATAGTTGAAAAAGCACTTCTTAGTTACTGCAGTCATGGGAATAACTGTGCTATACACTGATGTTTCTGCGTGTGAAAATGGTACTGCTATTTCTTTTTTGCATGGCATGGGGGAAACTGACAGGAGTGAATGTTTCTTCTGGAAGAAGCTGACTAGTGATAGGAAGTTTTTATTACTCAGTTGAGTCATCAGCCTGGTGGTGGGATAGGATCTGTAGGGACTTGTGGAGGACCCTTTATCTGGCATTCGTGTGTGTCTCTGGGTGTGTGAAGATGGCAGTTGGGTTCTGTGACTTTGAGAACCCTTCAAGCTCTACAGTTCTAATGATTATCAGGACTCTTCCCCCCCCCACTGGAACTCAGTTCTGGCACCTTTCAGGTGGGCACCATTGGCATTAATAGAGAATAAAGGAGGTGTTCATGGTGAGTCCCTGCACCTCTTTTTCTATAAAAATAGCACTGAATGATGATTACTACAGTGGAACCTCGATTGCTGAATGCTTTGGAAGTTGAACGTTTCGGCTTTCAAACGCCAACAACCCAGAAGTGAATGCTTCCATTTTTGAACGCGCCTCAGAAGTACAACAGCTTCCGAGGTGTGTTTTTCCATTTTTCTCAATGGAACTTGCTGACCGGCAGTTGTGCCTCGGTTGTCAAACGTTTCGGAAGTCGAAAGGTCTTGCGGAACGGATTACGTTCGGTGACCGAGGTTCCACTGTATTTATTATTTATTAAGATTTTATACCGCCCTTCATCCATTGATCTTCGGGTGGTTCATAACATAAAAGACAACTTCTTTTACCTTCAGCGTCTGAAGGCTCTTGCCTTGATAACTTCATGCAAGAAGCTACAAAAAAACAAGCAACCCATTTTGAAGTAGCATAATTTCTCCGTGGTCTGTTGTTGGCAGCAAATACATTCATCATCAGTGAGAGGTTACTTTTTGTTCTTATAGAGCAGTGTGGTTCCCTCCAGATGTGGTGGACTACCACTCCCATCAGCCCCAGCCAGCTGGGCTTTTGGTGCGGGATGATGTGAGCTGGAGTCCACAACAAAGCAGAACATTTCCTCTGCTGTAAACCAGCTATACATAGAGACTTTTAGTGTTGCCGCCTTCTCTGATTCCTGCAGTGTTCACGAGGTATATGTGGTAGACCCAGAGCAGAGTAGTGGCTTCTTGTGGCCTATCTTGGCCTTCTAGTATCTTTGACATCTTCATTCTGTACAAAGCCTGGTATCAGCCATTTACCGTATTTTTCGCTCTATAAAACGCACCAGACCATAAGACCATAGTTTCTGGAGGAGGAAAACGAGAAAAAAAATATTCTGAATCTCAGAAGCCAGAACAACAAGAGGGATCACTGCGCAATGAAAGCAGCAATCCATCTTGCTGTTCTGGCTTCTGTGATAGCTGCGCAGCCTGCATTCACTCCATAAGACGCACACACATTTCCCCTTACTTTTTAGGAGGGAAAAAGTGAGTCTTATAGAGCAAAAAATACGGTAATTGCCGTAAACTTTCCCCAGAAACATGCATCTCCCAGTCTCCTTACATTTGTGTACCCAGGACACGTTTTAATGTCCAGTAAATAAAACATAAAAATAAGTTCTAAATTCAGAAGAAAGAGTGTGCGCTGCTAAAAGCAGTCTATTGTGTATTAATAGTTCTGTTTCGTCTCTTATCTAAGAAGATTAATGGCATCCATAATATTCAAACACACACAGGCCTGGGATGGAGTTTATAGAGGAACCATTGTATATTTTATGAGGTAATAAAGAAATAATTATGGTGAAACCGCTCGGCTGGTTTGTGTTTTAAGGTTAAAAGAAATGTTCCCAACTTCAATTGATCATTGAAAAATGTGACTTTTACTGCGCAGCTGTGAATTTTTTTGGATTTCTACTCTGGTAGGTTTGTGAAAGACGTAGCTTTACCCTTCCTCCTTTCAAAGGTGGGTTTTGTGGTTGTTTGGTTGATAGTTCTACAAAAAATGGGGGGGGGGAATATTATAGTAGAATTTTGGCGGGGCCTCAGCTCACTTTTCAGCAGTTGCTCCCTTATCCCACCACTGTGGCCCATTCAGAAGGGTAGTCTGACCTTTGTGAGAAGCATTTGGAGGGCTTCAGGAGACTGCCAGGTGAGGAAAGGTACAAGTTCACCTTCACTGAAACGTCTTACATTAGTAATTTTCTGGATCCAAACCATATAAGTTATTTTCTCTCTTTTTTTTAATAAAAAAAATATTTATTACTTTTAAAAGTTACAAAAAAGGAGAAGAAAGAAAAAGAAAGACAAAAAAGAAAAAAAACAGAAGAGAAAAAAGCAAAAACAATACAATACAATATATAAACAATACAAAACCCAACCTAAACCCATTAAACTAAACACATAAATGAAGCAAAACAAAAACAATTTTTAAAAATCCCTCCTTTTCCATACTCTATCCTTCATTCCCTTGTTTCCTCAACTTCCTCACACCTCCCTTTTTGTATCCCACTTCTAGTACTTGTTTCAGCAAATCCTTTCCATCTTTCTCTATTTTCTATCATATTATAAACATATAAGTTATTTTCTCTTTCCCTCCCAGTTTCTGGGTTTATGTGAATAAATATAATTTTATTTCAGTAGAATACTGACCTGGTGGTAATTGTGGTAAGTTGGCGTTAAGGTCAGTGAGAAACCCCCTCCCCCCGAAACAGGGGGATTGGAGTGGTTTTACTGAGCTGCTTTGTAATATATATGAATCTTAGGGATGTCTGTCCTTCATCTAGGACTGAAGGCTACTGACCCAAACCTTTTTGAATAAATTTCAGCTCACATGAAAACAAACAAACAGAGCCTTCCTGCCTGAAAGCAGAGACCAGGCTTTATTAGCAGGGTGACATTTTCAAGGAATTGAGATGTGAAATGCAATTTCAAAGTGCCCATATTCCAGACTGTCCTGGTGGAGAACCGTTACTTGATAAGAGTTGTAAATAGGTTTATGCAGTACATATCAAAAAGAGGTATGGCGGGGTTCTTCTTGCAAGCTTATACAGGCAAATTTATTTATTTATTTATTTATTTATTTATTTAGTGAGTGACATTTATGTAGAGCTGCAGCCAGTACTATGTCAGTTTTCATTTCTCAGTACAGAAAGTATTGCTTTGATGTGTAGAGATCTTTCCTATTCTGATTAGTTCAATACTAGTCCTACTCAGAGTAGACCCACTGAAATTCATGTAAGGCGCCAGGCAAAAATATTCCTTTTTAACCAGGTCTTTGGTTGACCTGATCAACATCCTATACCCTTTTAAAATGTGGCTCTTTTTTGGGGGGGGGGGTATTATTGGGTTATTGCTTTTACATTTATTTTACATACTCTGATATTTCTATGTGAACCGCCCTGAGACCTCCGGGTATAGGGTGGTATATATTCAATCAATCAATCAATCAATCAGTCAATAAAATAAATTCGCATGATTAACGGATCAGACCAAAGAACAATATAGTCCAGCCTGTTGTTCCCCACTGTGGCCAGCCAGATGTCCGGGGAGCCCCTAAACAGAGCATGGCACCACAGCACTCTCCCACTGTTGTTTTCCAGCAATTATGTATGCTGTTCATGATTGATTAATTACCTGCTTTGTTTCGTTATCATGTGAAGTGCATGGTCTTTTGCTATGGGGAGTTCCAGGAGCCTTGTCATCTTATTTTTTTTCCAAGTGAATTTTTATTGTTTTCCTTACATATTCTTTTCCAACAAATTGTAATAACACCATACATTCCCTTTGACTCTGCCGAGTCGCGACCCCCCTCCCTCCCCACAACTGGTATATTTATCCCCTTTCCATCACACACATCATTCTCATATTAGTACTATTATACATTGGAGGTATTATGTCAATCCTGCTAGTGTCTTGACCTCTTTACAATTCTTCTTTAAATAGTCAATAAATTTACTCCAGTTATTTTGGTATCTTTGATCTCCCTGGTCCTGGATCCTCCCTGACAGTTTGGCAAGTTCTGCATATTCTGTTAACTTCGCCTGCCACTCCTGTATAGTTGGTATATCTTGTACCTTCCATCTTTGGGCCAGAAGGGTTCTCGCGGCAGCTGTAGCATACATGAACAAAGTTTGATCCAGGAGCCTTGTCATCTTAGATTGAGAAACATTAAACGGTTGGGCAAACCTGTGCGTACTGATTGACTGCTTTCTTCCGCTGCCCCCTTTGGCCATTGTGTGGTGTGATTGCCCCTGAAAACTCATTGGATCAAATTGACACAAAGTGAAAACAAGGGTTAGGATTCATCTAAGGAATCTTGAGAAGTGACCAAAAGTGATTTTCAGACCTCCAAAGATAAATACAGGAGGTAGGAGTCTTTCCCCAATCCTCTTAAGTTTTTGACATCTGCTGTGCCCATCTCTTCTTTTACTTGTGCTAAGTCTAAAATTATATAAATTACAGTGGTACCTCGGATTAAGAACTTAATTCGTTCTGGAGGTCCATTCTTAACCTGAAACTGTTCTTAACCTGAGACACCACTTTAGCTAATGGGGCCTCCTGCTGCCACCATTCCACTGCTGCGTGATTTCTGTTCTCATCCTGAAGCAAAGTTCTTAACCCGAGGTACTATTTCTGGGTTAACAGAGTCTTTAACCTGAAGCATCTGTAACCTGAAGCGTATGTAACCTGAGGTACCACTGTATGTGTATCTGAAGAAGTGTGCATGCACACGAAAGCTTATACCCAGACCAAACTTAGTTGGTCTCTAAGGTGTTACTGGACAATTTTTTAAATTTATTTCGATTGCATCAGACCAACGCAGCTACCTACCTGAATCTAAAATATGCCAACCTACTTGTTTCCAGATGTTAAAGTGAACCCATGGTGTTCCATTATTCACATTGTTGTGACCTATCCTAGGACTTTCTAGTGAAGGGTGGGTAATAATAAATAAATAAATAAATAGCCAGCCTCTTGGGTCTAATTATGTGGTATGGTTGCACCCAATATATAACCACTAGATGTCACCACTTAGCTTATTGAAGTTATCAAAAGAATGAGTATTATAACTTCAGAAGCAATATTTTTGTCATCTTTTTGTGTTACATTTTTGCTTTTTTGGTTCTTCTGCGTGATATACATGCAGTCGCCTGCTGAGGGCCTGAAGGGCCCTGCCTTTGCCTCTCTCCACCTGGTTTCGGGCGGGGCTTGACAGACTTCACAAGGACTGCGGCTGCTGCATAGCAGAGAGGGCTCCTCTTTTAAATTGTTTTTAATTTTTATCTGTGTTGTTTTAAATGAGACCATCTTGGCTGTGAACCCATGGAAGACATGCACCCTGCCTTGCTGGCTTTTTCCCATCTGGCCTGGGAGAATGGTGCGCTGACTGACTCCAGCTACAAAAGCTGAGGCTGTTGAACAGATTCTTGGGCTGGAGTATTGTTTATGGGGGGGGGGGGGTTGAGAGAGCTGTTGCTGTTATTGATATTATTGTTGTATCTTTAGTTTTAGATCTTACGATTTACGTGGAAATTGTTTCCATTTGATTGTGTACTTTTTGATGTGTTCTATTTATTATGATTTCTGTTATGTTTGTATTTATTTAAATCTTGTGTTGTAAGCAGCCTTGAACATAGTTTCTACACTTGATCTTAGCCAAAAGGCCGAGAAGCAATGCCTTGAGCATAGTTTCAACCATGGAAAGGCAGCATACAAACAAAATGATGATGATGATGATACATAGCTGGAATGAACATATATGTGTCACCAGGAACCATTATTCATCATCATCATCATCATCATCATCACAAGAGTGGCGCATGTTCTGGTTATCTTCCTCTTGGAATACTGCAATGTGCTCTACGTGGGGCTACCTTTGAAGGTGACCTCGAAACTGCAATTAATCCAGAATAATCTAGACTGGTGACTGGGAACGGCTGCCGAAACCACATAACACCAGTCTTGAAAAAACTACATTGCCTCCCAGTACATTTCCGAGCACAATTCAATGTGTTGGTGCTGAACTTTAAAACCCTAAATGGCCTTGGCCCAGTATACATGAAGGAGCGTCTCCACCTTCATTGTTCAGCCCCTACGCTGAGGTCCAGTGCCAAGAGCCTTCTGGCAGTTCCCTCACTGCGAGAAGCGAAGTTGCAGGGAACCATACAGAGGGCCTTCTCGGTAGTGGCACCCGCCCTGTGGAACGCCCTCCCATCAGATGTCAAAGAAATAAACAGCTATATGACATTTAGAAGACATCTGAAGGCAGCCCTGTTTAGGGAGGTTTTTAATGACTGATGTTTTAATGTATTTTTAACCTTCCATTGGAAGCCGCCCGGAGTGGCTGGGGAAACCCAGCCAGATGGGCGGGGTATAAATAGTTGTTGTTGTTGTTGTTGTTATTTATTATTTTATATTTATTAAATTTCTATACTGCCCTTCATCTGATGATCACAGGGCGGTTTACAATATAAAAACACAAAAATACATAGCATAGTAATACACTGACATAGTTCTGTGTTTACTCCTAGACAGCGGCTGTTCCAGGCAGTCTTAGATCCTGCAGCACTTTCTTCTCCAAAGGTACTTACCAAGAAGGCTTCTGACCAAGTCCATATTTTGAGTTCCTCGTTTGGTCTTGTTTTAAAACAAGAACAGCAATCTGCTGATACCTTTATAGTCAAAGAGACCATTCCAGCCCGTAGAAAGCACTTAAACCCATCTGAAAAGGAAAGTAAACAGATCAAAATGGAGCAGGAGGAGATCCCATGTGGCTCTCAAGAGGACCAAGAGACTCTTCACACAGAAGCAGCAGGCACCAGAAACCCTGAAACGCCTTCCACATCTGCAATAAAAGTTATCCCAAAGGGTAAGTTGTTGGTTTTGTTTTATCGTTATTTTTTCTGTATGCACCAAGGTTCCACATTGATTTTTCATCTGCACTCAGATGGGTCTTTTGGGGTTGGATTATTAAGGAGTTTAAGTTTTTGGTTCAATCATGAGTTTACTGAAACATTGACTCCAGTGAAATGTAAGGTTCATATTCATTTCTTAAGTTTGTTTCACAAACTGCTTTCTCTCTCTGATTCTGAAACAATCCCTGTGCATTCTTTATGGCACCTTAAATGGAAATGTGTACAAAGTGATCTCTCATCCTAATGGTTTAGCTTCCTGCTGGGTTCATGCGCGCCCCTCCTTCCTCTCCTCTCCTGTTGTGTGATGGTAAAGAGGAGATTGGAAGTGTCCATTCCCTTTAAAAATTAACCACAGTTTAGCATTTTGTTGAAACCCTAAACTGTGGTTAATCTTAGTGTTAGTGGCCACCAGGCAACTTCAGAAACTATGGCTTGCACTTCCCTTATTTCAGCTTACTTTGGTTAAGAGTAACCACAGTTTGTCTGGGTAGAGATGATAGGGCAAGTTATGGTTTATCTTAAAAATCTGGAGCAGAAGTAGAAGTTTCTGAACTCATTCTTGTAGCCATTCTTGAGGAACAAGCCTGGGGAAAGGTTAGATTCATTCTTGTAATGTTAAGTATAGTTTACCATAGTAAACCAGCCTATAGTTCAATTATCATGCTACAGTGGCCCAAAAAATGAATCTGGTGCACTGAGCCATAACTATGCCTTCTGCAACAATCAGCTAGTATCAGCTAGTGTGATGCAGCACATATGTGGTTTAAATAGTGCTCAGCCATCTGATGGAAAGGTATTCCTATTAACACAGAAAATGTTAAATATATTAAGAGAAGATAGAGTTGTGTAATAGAATGGTTTCTACTATGTTTAAATTCTTGCTCATTGTAACATCCTGTTTCTTTTTGGGTCTTAAGAAAAAGGCAATAAGATGCCCATCAGGTGATAATGTTAAAAGGATTGTGCTGTAGCTGTTTTTTTCAATTGAGCATTTTTTGGTTTAAAAATGGACTTTGATAGAATCCCTAGTCAAGTGGTGCTTTGCAGTTGAGGCCTCCTTAATTCCAAAAGAAGTGGAAAATTCAGAGGTTATGTTTTTAAATTGCCAGTAATAAAGCCTTTACATTCATGATATACCACTGTTGTTCTTGCATATTTTGATGGGCATTTTTTTTTTGCTGCCTTAATATGAAAGGGGAAAGAGTGCAAACTTTCTAACTCCGTCTTGTGAATTGAGTCATAAATGTGAAATGCAACGATATCCTTTGTACGCTACCTTATATCACATATAATTATCTTTGCTAATTTATTTGTTATTTGGAATACAGTGTGGGAACCCAGTTGGCCTAGAAACAAAACATTATTGCTTAGATGAATTTGGCATTCCTGATCTCTTTTTTCAGTGTTATTTATAGAAGCATCGGAGCACATTTTAATAATTAACATTTCAAGAAATGCTACATTAGTAAGTGACGTCCCAGTCTCTATGCCCATGAAAAATAAACTTTACTGCCTGCTCCCAGATTCCAGTCCAATTATTCCATTTGCAATAATTCCAATTATTATATAGGAATAATTACTGTGTTTTAAGGATATTGTGTTTCGAATGGTGTTTATCATTTTATGTTGGAAACCACACAGAGAATAATGCTTTTGGGTGGCTTTATATAAAAACAGCAAGTAAATAAGTAAAATATTCCCATTCCCTGTCTGAAGCATAAGGAAAATAAATGCAGTACTATATTCCATTTTTTATTTTCTGTCCTCTGGCTTTGTACTACTCTATTTTGCCTTCCCCCTTTATGTCTCTGAGACATACTCTGAACCTTTTAAAGCTGTGACTTACAGTGATATAGCTGAGCTGAATATCTGTATACAATTAATTCGTTGCATAAGTTGCCTTATAAAAATGTTCTCTAGGTGACATAACACAGATAAATAAATAGACAAAATTAAAGCATGACACAGCAACTCAATAAACCATAAATCAATAACGCCAAACCAGCGGTAGGACAATAAAATCCAGCCATAAAATCCAACATTGCCCTGTTCCACGTGCTAAAGGGAGCCTGAGGTGACAAAACAAGAAAGGGAGTTAAGCAGATATGCAGAGAGAGGGTAGGTAGCACACATTTATTTAATTAAAACAGTTCAGAATAATAAGGATCCAGTGTAAGAACATTGTATGCTAGGAGCCAGATCCTGAAAGAACTCATAACTCAGGAGCTACATTCTAGGGGTAGGAAGCCTGTAGATACCTACGCTAACTCTGCGGGGAAGCTGGAGGGGCCACAGTAAACTAGGCTAAAAGCTTCCATTTTGGAGAAGGGATAAAAAGGAGGAAACTCCACCATATATAGTTCTACAAAACACAGATCTTGCTAGTGGGAGAATCAGCTTAGTTTTAAAAAGAGTGGGCTTAGCCTTCTTTAAAAACACCCCTCACCCTTCATAAGCTCTGTTCCCCTATATTATAAATGTTAGACTGTTGTTGTGGGTTAAAATAAGGTGCAGCTGAAAACTTGCAGCTGTCAGTGCAAGTTAAAAACAGGTAAAATTTAGTCAGGTCTATCAAAGCTAGGGACGTGGGTGGCGCTGTGGGTTACACCACAGAGCCTAGAACTTGCCGATCAGAAGGTCGGTGGTTCGAATCCCCACAACGGGGTGAGCTCCCGTTGCTCGGTCCCTGCTCCTGCCAACCTAGCAGTTCAAAAGCACATCAAAGTGCAAGTAGATAAATAGGTACTGCTCTGGCGGGAAGGTAAATGGCATTTCCGTGCACTGCTCTGGTTCGCCAGAAGCAGCTTAGTCATGCTGGCCACATGACCCGGAAGCTGTACACCAGCTCCCTCGGCCAATAAAGCGAGATGAGCACCGCAACCCCAGAGTCTGCCACGACTGGACCTAATGGGATGGAGAACATAATTCTGAGGAAGAGGGAAACATTCCCTTCAAAGGGGCCAAATTCCTTGGGAGACAAATAAATATCCTCTCATGCTGAGGTCAGGTTTTAGTAGGACTTTGAAGTCTGCACCTAAGAATCATGCCTGTGATGGACCACATTCCTGTTCCACATTGGCAGAAATATTAAGATTCCAAACACAGAGAATATGGGTTTGGAATCCAAAGTGGTTGTGTGTATGTTGTAGGGGAAAGTGGTGATTAAGAGAAGAATGATCTTTCCATGTCTTCTGATGCTTTGCTTCAAATGGATCCTTCTGATGCTGCTTTAAAGAGAAAGTGATTCTTTGGATTTTAGGATGTGAATTAATATGCACTTTTGACTTCAATTTTCTGCTGGAGAACGGAGCTTCCATTTTTTCCAGGCTGGCAGGAAATGTTCTGCAGACCTGGACCACTGGGCTGCGTCATTTGGGGTAAATTCAGTCATGTTTGGGAAAATCTAGACGAGGATGCATTGCTGGTGCCATTGTGTATCTTAAATATCCTAAATTTGCTAGAGGAAAGACATGTTTCTATATAGAAAGTGGCTGGTGAGGTCTGTACTTGTATTTTTGTGGAAGTAAGCTCCATTTGGAACAGGTAACGAAATGGTGTTCATATATTAGGAGCACCTCCACCCCAAAATCCTCATTTTGCTTTGCACATAAACACCAACGCTTTCCCTCCTCCCTTATGAAAATAGATGGTTTTCTTCAGTTGGCAAGCATTCTTTAGGAATGTCCATGTTAACATGAATGCTTTCAAATGTTTCAGTGGAGTGCCCTGTCTGCGGGGTTCCTGTTCAAGAACTTCATATAAATAAACACCTTGATGGCTGCTTGAGAAGAGATGAGAAGAAAGACAGTCTCCGAAGGTAAGATACTTGAGTGAGTGAGTGAGTGAGCTTCTGGTGAATGCTGCCCGTGCTTGCTGCAAGGAGATGCCATTATGTACCAGATTGTGCCAAGCTTTTTTGTTTGCTTGTGAACTAATGATATTAATAAGCACCACCCAAAAGGGGGGAAATGCCACTATCAACAACAAAACTCCGGGTGTTCAATTTATTCAGAGTCATTGGATTTATTGAATAAAGGGGAACATCTGTCCTGCACAGTTGTCTGGAAACAAGCTGAACCAGTCTTGCTGCCTTTGTATCAATATTTGGGTCTTTGTCACTTTCTTAGCCAGACTTAAAGCAAGCACCCACTGACTTCCTTTGAATCCTTCATAGATGCTATTATATTGTTAGCTAAAGGCATCATTTATGTTTATTTATAATATCATTCAGGTACCACTTTTGGATGACAGCCCAGCCTGGGTACAGGCATATAAAAAATAGCATAGCTGAATCTTTGGAAGAAAGATGATTGGCATTATGTCTGGACCTCTTCCTCTATCTTGTCAATCAACACAAATAAGAAGGAGGCACAGTGCAAAATTCTCAGTAGGTGGAGCACTACCCTTGCAAGACCTCACTGGCTATATCCAAATTATAGTTATACTTACTGGAAGAGGCATAGGCAGATTGATTCATCCTCCCCCGCCCCCCCCCCCCCCACTTTGGAAGTATCCAACAATGTGGATGTTCTGCAATGTGATTCCTGATTACTTCCAGGAATTTCTGCACATCATTATTATTAGATAACTGCAGGTAACTTTTTAAAGCCATGCTTCAGAATCTAATGATGCTGGGTCCATGCATCAAGACCTAATGAAGCAGTTATATAGACCAGCAAAGTCGATAGAAGATTCTCATATAGTCTTCTAAAGAGCCATGAATGCTTTGGAGACTGATTATGTACGAACTTGCTCAGCAAGTACAACAAACCAGAAAGCTTTATTTTGAAGAAAAGATGTTAGGGTGCTATGGCTTCCAGTTGTCTGCTATGTTAGAAGCCCTTCAAGCTTCTGATCACATCCAATCAAGTACAGACACACATCTTCTTTTTTCTATGATTACATCCAATCTATCTCAGTAGTCTGTGAGCTTCTCCTTAGGGTGTTTTCCTCTAATTGTTCCACAAGCTTACCCATGATGTACTAATGATTGCCATACCAGTGAGTTTGCTTTTGCTCTTAAAGATCGGTGATCTCGTTGCATTGTTATGCACGTTCCTTTATTTTGGACATAGAAAAACGCTTTCCAGCCATGTATTTTAATCCCTTCTCCCTCTTTTCTCTCATAAAAGCACACACAAAGCCAGGATAGTGAGTGAACGGACAGGTTTAAATGCAGTGATTATGTTTAACCATTTAAAACAACAACAGTAACAACAAGCATAGCGTGTGATACATTATTTGCACAATACAAATGTGGGTGGAGGACAGCCTTAGTTGATTTCATTAGTAAGAAACTAATGTCATTAGTAGGAAAGTAACATCTCTGATTGATCCCAGTAGAACATATATAAAGTCTCATGTAGATGACAGAATCCTACAATCACCTTGAATAAAAGAATCATGAATGGAGTTCATTTGTGAATAGGGTAGAATGGTTTATTCTGCATTACTGTGTGAAATAGCAATAGCACAAACAGGGTGAACGATGTCAAAGATTTTTTTATTTTTTTAAAGAGATGAAACGTGTGAGTTGCCTGTGGAGCCTGAGCTTGTTGCTAGGGAACATTATTGGTGGCATTTGTCGCAAATTGTTTTGAATGCCTGTGGCAGGACAGTGATTCATATGTGTTAGAAATAATAAATAAACAAGAAGGGATTAGATAAGTTTGTGGAGTACAAGAGGCGCTGGAGCCAAATTAGTCAAGTTAGTTAGGGAATGCAGTTGCATGTACCCATTGACTATATCTGTGACTGCGAGAAATAGAGAGGCGTGATTGCAGAGATGGGCCTCTTCATTATCGTCTGTTTTCCCACTTAGGAATATAGAATTCACTTCCAGTGAAACAGAATATCATGCTTGATGGGAATGCAATGGGGTCTAACAAGCTTAAGGTATATACACTGCCTTTTTCTTTAAGGAGTTCTTCATAACTATGTGAGGCAGACTCCAGCTTTTTAAGGCCTTAGTTACACAAAGACTATTTGTTTTCTATTGTGTCTCAAAGATCACAGTGTACATTCAAATGGCCCAAGGTCACCCAGTGAGCTTCATGACAAAGTAGGGATTTGAACCCTGGTCCCCCGGCTCCTAGACAGGCACTGTGACCACTGCACCACACTGGCCCACTGGGAGGATGACCACCTGTAACTTGTTCCAGTTTGCTGACCCTCGAAATGTTTGGCTTCCCATTTACTATGGGGTGCACATGCAGGTTGCACTGTAGCTGTGGTTATGAGCTCCACAACTATGGCAAAGCTCTACATACCTCTCTCCATGCCACCCTCAAACGCATAATGGTGATTTAGAACACAGGAAAAGGAAGTCTTGTTAACAGAGTGCTGTCATTTCTAAAGTGGTAGGCCGATTCAGGATTTCAGTACCATGAGTATTGAATGTGTCAAATGAGCTATAGCTGTGTCCCCAGTCAAAACATGATGACCTTCGATGCACATAGCATTTTCAGCCTAGGGATGATTAACCAGGGTTCTTGTCCTCATGTTGAAAACCCTATACATGGTGATCTTGGGCCAGTCACTCACTCTTGGCCTAAGCTTCAAACTAATGCAGATAAAGGTTTGGCTCCAGGTATGACCAGCAACAGATCCTGAAGCTGAGGCTCCAATACTTTGGCCACATCATGAGAAGAGAAGACTCCCTGGAAAAGACCCTGATGTTGGGAAAGATTGAGGGCACAAGGAGAAGGGGACGACAGAGGACGAGATGGTTGGACAGTGTTCTCACAGCTACCAGCATGAGTTTGACCAAACTGTGGGAGGCAGTAGAAATCAGGAGTGCCTGGCGTGCTCTGGTCCATGGGGTCACGAAGAGTCGGACATGATTAAACGACTAAACAACAACAACATGACCAGCAAATTTATTTCATTATGAGGAGGGGTAGCCCCATGTGTCCCCTTCACCTGTTTGGAACAAAGTGCCTAAATAGGACTCATGTTGACTTGTGATCCAAACTATAGGGACACAATGGCTGTGTTTAGATGATAAGTTCAACAGCCGAGCTAGGAACGGGTGCCCATGCACAGCTTCTTTGAGTGAGCAAACAGATTACAAAATCTTCCATTAACTATAGTTTCCTGTTTTGTTTGAACTGGGAAACTATGGCTAACAGGTTTGGAACAAGCCAGGATATGAGGCTATGGTTCAAAGATTGCTTAAAATCATAACTTGTTCTAAAGACATTAACTGTAGTGTCCTGGTTTCATGAAGCAAGAAACTAATAGTTACTAGATTTCCTGGCTTATTTTTCCACATCACATGAAGGGGCTGCATTGCACACTCACTGAGCAGTAGTTGTGCTGTCGGTTCTGATATAAATTTATTGAGCCATTTCTCCAGCCCTGATTTCAAACTTTGATCTAATTCTTAGTGGAATAGTAGGGAATATGAGCATGGCTAATCTGCCATTAATTTTGTTTTGCAAATGATGCACTGGGATTTTGAAATTTCTGTATTTGCTCAGTAGTTAATTCTTTCCCTTGTGCTCTCTCTAGTTCAAATGTGTGCTTTCATTACCCAAAGTTCTTAGTGTTATACTGAATGCAAAATACCACAAGCTTACCATGTATTAGCACTTTGCCATGGAAAGACAATGACAAATGTTTGCAAGTCATCTTATTTCCACAGAGGTCTCTGTATTGCACTCTGAACAGGTGCTAGCATCTTTATTTTGACAGCTTTTTGACTGTTTCTTGATTTTTGTTATTACTTGCAGATGTAAAGATTTATATATGGCTGGAACACGCTTTCCCTCTGGAATTCTAAGAAATGTGGCTGTTTTCTGTAATGTGGTTTATTTTTGTCTAGGCGTCATGCAGTTTAAAACAGCCTCTGAGAAGATTCTTGTCTCAAAAGATTTAGCTACTAAAAGTTATTGAGCATGACCTTGGCAATGTGTTCAACTTCCTTACAGTGGCAGTTAGGAGATTTAGCTTGCCTGTAAGGAATATTATCTGGGGTGGGTTTTGGTTTTTTTTGCTTCACATGGAGAATGGCCAACATATATTTTAAAGCAGTATTTCAGAGGGGCAGTTATTTATGATTCTGGGTTTCACACAGGAAACCTAGTAACTGCATACAAGTATGCTAACCTTTTTCTGTTTTCTGAGCTTAAAATGATGTGTGGAACTGGTTGTCAGTGCAGACTCTTGAAAAAGCTCAGTTCCCATTCTTTCTTTAAACAAAGATTTTTTGCCTCATAGGCTCATTTGCACATTAAGCTGTACCATGGCAAAGAAAACCTAACCTTCAATAGCCTTCATGCATTCAAATAATGAGCGGGGGGGGGGGGGCTGTCCCTGCCAGCTTCACCCTACATAATTTCATGTGTGGGGGGTGGAAGGCTTGAAGAGGGAACATACATGGGTTCCCTCTTCAGACTTTCTGCCCAATTTAATAGTGATTTTGGGGCAGGGCCAGCATGTGTGCTTCTAACTCCCACTCCATGTGTGTTTTGAAAATGTGGAGGTTCGAAGAAGCAACTCCCCCCACCCCCTATTAACCAGCATGGTAGAATCATACATTACGTTTTGAAGTTGGTTTGCAAGCCAAAACCAATTCTCAAAAAAGTAGTGTGCATTTTCAAAGTCCTTGATCTTTTATTGCAGTGCATTTGTGTGTGAGTCTCCCCCCTTTTGTTTTTTTGAATAACTATAATGTAGGGAAAAACGCATACATTTGTTGAAGTGCGTGACCGGAAAAACTTTATTGATTCCCTCCCATTTTTAAAAATTATTTCAGCTCTGGACAAAAAAGAAAGCTACTGTCTAAAGTGGTGTACAGTTTACTGTCTGATCGTGATCTGAGAAGAAGGCTGAAAGAACTTGGACTGTCCACTCAGGGAACGAAACAACAGCTTATTAAAAGGCACCAGGAGTTTGTGCACATGTATAATTCAGAGTGCGATTCTTTAAATCCCAAATCAGGTAGGAAGCTGGATTTCACATAATGGTTTTCCTTGAAAACTGCCAACATTTTCATAAAGTATGCCTCTTTCTGACAGCTTGTTTACCTACCATTTTATTTATTTGAGAACAAAACACTCAAGCATGCCTATTCCAGATTTCTCTTTGGACATATTTGGTCTTGGACTCTTTTCGCACTCTGCTGAAAGGCCATTTGAATTTTCATTGGCATGAGGTCAGCTCAGCGCAAGGTAGCTATTTGTGTCCAGTGGTTGCTTTCCGCATGGCGTTGGGATTCCCCTGTAACCCTGGCAGAAATATTCTCAGTGGTATCATGGTAGTTAATTTCTATGGCCTCCACACACACTGCACAGCTGCTACATGGATGCGACTTCAGATAACTTATTTGTGTGTTTATAGAGTGAAGTCAGCCTTAGAGACTTAATTATTGTTGGTGTTTGTCCTTGTTCATCCAGGGTGGTGGTGGCAATGCATGTGGTCATCCCATTCCGTCTTGCGCTATTTTAGCTATGGGTGCTGTAAATTGTTTGCTTCTAGCCAATCAACTCTATACACGCAGGCTACACTATCCAAACACTCGCTATACGAAAATTCACTTATCCAAACACAAGAAATTGGTACCCAAACGTCATGTGAGACCTGTGTGTATTATAAAACTCAAGGTATAATACACATACTCACCTCTTTCCCCTGGTCTTTCACATCTGATATATAAATTTTGAGGAACCCCCCCATTTTCTTGAGCGTAATGGTGGTAACCCACTCAGTAAAATGTACAAAATCTAAATAATGACGATGTCGATTCTCACATAGTTGCACAACACACTTTAAAAGTAAAAAAACAAACAAACTCTGAATAGAACTTAGGAGAGGAATCTCTGATTCAGTTCTACTTGTCCCATTTTAACAGAAAGCTAGGAAATCTTTTCTGCTAAAGGTCAAAATGACCTCTAGAGTTACAATTCGAAAATACAACTTGAGGGCACAAATATTTGTCTAGGGGAAGACAACATGACAGCTTACCTCTTAAAACGTGCTTGCGCTGGTTCCAGTAGTCGTAGGCAACAACAGAAGTGTCTGTTCTGAGTGTTTTGATTTGACTTTTGTTGCTGCAAGAACTAGAGAAATACAGTTGTTTTTTCCACAGAAAAATGAATGATAGTGGTTAACGTTAGAGAAACCCTGCTGGATCACATCAAGGGTCCTTCTCCAGTGTTCTGTTTCCCACTGTGGCCAATCAGATGCTGGCAGGAAGTCCACAAGCAGGACACAAGTGCAGTGCCTGCCCACACACTCATGTTCCCCAGCGACTGGCATTCAGAGGCATGATGCCTTCAAACCTGGATGTACTAGAGTAACTCAATGAAAATGTCAAACCACAGACCAATTTTTAATTTTCTTATACAGTTAACACGTTCTAGGCCATTTAAAATATAATTCCCCAAAATTTCATCTTCCAGCAACACTTTTACTTTTAATGACGCGAGTAAAACGACGAGAAGCATGACATGCAATATGGCTCAGAATTTGGTTTTTCCAAATCATACATAATTTTATAAGCATCTACCATGTTCTCTCTAGTCACCTACATTTACTTGCCTGGTTCCTTTTGGTCACAGTTTTTCCATGGGGTGATGATTATGGTTTGGGGAAACAAACCAATTTCAGATGGTGGTTTTGCTCAATTGCCTGAAACCATAGTTAAGATTAGACACAGTTTATGGTTCGAACAAACCTCTTAACTGGGGTTTATTGAAAATTGAAGCAAAAACTTCCAGTTTCCTGGCAGCCACACTGGAGGAAGAGATTGGAGACAGGCATGTGTGAGCTCATATATGTAGCATTAAAACATATTTTAATGTTGCATACAACTCAGGCTATTGTGATTAGAAGCAATGGGTTTCTGACTCTAGTCCAGGAATGGCAAAACTGTGGCCCTCCAGATGTTGCATTACAGCTCCCACCACCTCTGATGTTTAGACATGTTGGCCAAGGCTGGGGAGTGTTGGAATCCAACAACATCTGTAGGCCCTATCGTACTCCCTAAACTGCTCAATCTAGTCTGGATTTTTCTACAAATCAGGAGAGGTTTGAGTCACGTTTGGCTTATTTCTTAGATATCTATTTATAGAGCAGCTTCTTTAAGAAGGTATCGGATTCCTGATGGAAGTAAGGTTTGAGTTTCGTTTTCCCGTGAGAAAAATCCATAGGCTCTAAATTAATGATCTCTACGCAGGACTGACTTAAAATCAACAAACATGTCGATTGCAAGCAAAAATACAATCCATTTGTGATGCCAGAAAACTCTCATTTTATAGCATGCTGTAAATTGTCATGCTGTTTTGTTTTTGCCAGCCATTTGGATTTCCAAGACCAGAAATAAAAAACAACAACAATAAAATAAAATAATTCTTGGTGGCACTAACAGGCAAGAATGCTACCAAGGACCCTCTTTCCCATGCTTGGTCCATTTGATCTCACAGGTCTGTAAAATAGGTCAATTATATTTCTGTTTCACAAAAAAGGGCACCAAAATGGAGAGTGATTTGCCCAAAGCTGTTGTCTTGGGAGTTTGATTACAAGTCGGGGATTCAGAGTCTAGGATCTTAATCTCTAACCTCCACCACCTGCCAACAATTTTTATTTCAGTTCTAATTAGAGATGTTCTGTTCTGTTGAATAGTAGAAAATATTGATGCATGAAGACTCAGTCATTATCCACCTACATATGTTGTTCAGGCACATGTATACATTTATTTTTATATGGCTTCAGCTCTGTTAGCGCTGAAGAAATGTTTGCCTGCTAGTACTGACAGCAGTGACTATTAATGCTCATAGCCCTAATTTTTCACACGGGTGGTGAGTAGAGGAATGCTGGTTAGGCATTCCAGAAGCTGTAGTATACCAAAAATGTTCCCCAAAGAGAGAGAGAGAAATAAGAACTCTGTTTTTTTGGTCATTCCTGCAAAATCCAATAATAATAATAATAATAATAATAATAATAATAATAATAATAATAATATAGTAGCAGCAGTTGGGAGTTGACACATGAGAGATGTAACAGTCACTTGGAGATCTATGGACCTTGTTGTAGTGACATTCAGAACTCTCTTAGCACAGTCTCCTGTTGAGGTCTTCTAGTCCTTGATTTGTCTTTGTTGCTTATAGGTCTGGGGTGGATAGATTCTGGGAAGGAAACACAAGGAGCAGAAAACGAGCAGTGTTTGTTGGACAGGAGATGGGCTACTGTTGCAGAATCAGGGGCTGTTACGGCAGCCAGTCACAAAGAAGAACCTCTTGCCTTTTTCCTCTTTCATTTACCTTTCTCCTTCGCTCTGTGATCTCCTTTATTGGGAAACTATTGCTGCTTTTGAAAATACTGCCTAATACTCAGATACATTAACAGTCAAGGATTTCCTGAGAAGCCTCTTAGAGCTTGCTCAGAATGGCATGAGAAATCTGTCCTAATTCTGAGATCCTTCTGGCAGCTAGCATGTGGTTACTGAAGTTTCCTACCCCTTTCAACAAGGATGCAGTCTTTATTCCCCTATTCAGGTCTTACTTTTCACAAGCAGGTGAACTGCACCTTCCTCCATTCTCTCGTACTCCCCGTCTCTTAGAAAAAGCTTCATTATAGGTGAAAATGTGTGTTCACTTCAGACTAGCATGTTTCAGTTCTTACAAAGAATATACTCTCAGAAACATTTTGTGCCTTGATATAAGAGGCGCCCCCGTGATGTTAGGCTTCTGCTTACGGCAATCGTTTATTTCCACAGTTGCTGAAATTGTAGGAGAGCTGGAAAAAAATGAGAAGACTCGAACACAACTGGAATCCAGTAAACCTAGAAGAGGCGTAAGTTGATAAACTTTGACTGAGGCTTAGTGACAAGAAATGAGCATGTGTCACTTCATGTGATGAAAATCCCACAATGAGCTTTTCAAACCACAACTGAGGATGTACCATATGTGTACCCCCTGCATTGCAGGGGACTGTACTAGATGATTCTTGGGATCCCTTCCAACTCTACACATCTATGAGATGTAGTTAATAATGATGGAGACTGGCGCGCCTCAGTAGGGAGGGCCAGGCACAATTGGGGAACCACCACTGAAAAGACCCCGTCATGAGTCAGCACCAACTGAGCATCCTCTGGTGATGGCACCACCAACAAGGCCTCACCTGCCAATTATAGGATGTGAGATGGTTGGTATTGAGGAAGGTGCTCTTTTAGGTACTTGGGTCCCAGGCCATTTAAAGATTTATGCACTAGTGCTAGCACCTTGAATTTGACCCTGTAGAGAAAAGGATCTCCCTTTAGGTAGACTAGCACACGTTAAATGCAATCGAGAGTGTATAGAAAGAGTGCTAAACTACAGCTGTCAGGGGAGGGGAGGGTTGTGTGAGGAGAATATAAAAACTTCCCTTTTAGATAATTGTGTCTTGATTATTTTGGGGTGTGTGGCTTTATATCCTTCATCCTTCATTAAAAAGAAATGTTTGTTCTACTGTTGCAGAGTATGACATTTACCAAAAAACAGACAGAGAAAGAAATAGATGAAATTCACAGAGATTATCGTAAGTAAAGCGATTATTTCATTTGCATTTTTTAAAAAAAGTAAATTACATCTTAGGAGATGAACAAATTACAAATGGAACGGGTATTAAAATACTCATTTTCTCCCTTTTCCCCATCATTGTTTACCTATACTAGTGTGCCCAAGAAAAGAAAGAAAATAAAATAAAATGTGAACAGTTCATTATGGGATTGCAGGGAACTATAACTAGGAAGCAAAACTCTCCACTCTTCCTCCCACATTTGGCATAATAGCTTTGGTGTCAACATGAAGGCATACTCTGGTTCAGTTAGTTACATCTTTCCTGCAAATTTGTCCTGCAAATAGGATCACAAACTGTAGTTTGAAGTTAGTTTGCAACACTGGTTTTGATGGGAAACAGAAACCATAGTTTGTAGGTTTTGGTATACTGGAAAAAACCTATGGTTTATGCTAAAGAGATAGTATGTAATTGAATCAGAGCATGGGAGCTGCAGCGGGGTGGGGGTTCACATAGTGCCAAGCCACAGTTTCACATTTTGTCTGAACTGAACCAATGCTTTTTTATTTTAACTGTTAGCTAGCAACCTCATAGTTTGTCCAATAAGAAGTCTTAAGGAATCATTAGATTTGTAATTGTATCAAATTATGCTTAATATAATGTTGGCTATGACTCTGGTTTAGAGTTCAAGTTACAGTGGTAACTTGGGTTACAAATGCTTCGGGTTACAAACACTTTGGGTTACAAACTCCGCTAACCCGGAAGTAGTACCTCAGGTTAAGAACTTTGCCCCAGGATGAGAATGGAAATCACATGGCGGCGGCAGCGGGAGGCCCCATAAGGAAAGTGGTACCTCAGGTTAAGAACGGTTTCAGGTTAAGAACGGGCCTCCGGAACGAATTAAGTTTGTAACCAGAGGTACCACTGTACTTTCAGGTATACCCTTGATCGACCCAATATAGGACTGCTGTGTGTCTGTTCCTCATCATATTTAGTAACTAAATGTCCTTTGGGAGTGCAGCAGGATGTTGAACTAGTTAGAAAAGCTTGCCTCATGAAATTGAGTTTAGGATATATTTTAACAGGCTGCTCTTAATTATTTTTAAACTTTGATTTTGGGAATAATTTTGATCCTACCTGGTTCATTCTTTATTTAATTTCAGGGCTAATTTTTCTACACTGGCTAGTCCAGCACTTCCTCTTTTAGCTCCCAGTCGATGCTTTATAAATGTCAAAACACTAGTATTAACTAGTGTAATGTGAAATGTTGTAGCAGCATTATGCAAAAAATATGTATGCATATCAGTCTTCACTGTAGCATGACAGGTGAATGAAAGTACTGCATCGCAAATGAAACTGATCAGTTTTTAATGAGAGCAGTGAGAAGCAAGAATACTGTACATTTGCTCTGGCCTTTTATGGATGAGTTGCTTGTCCCCATGCATTTTTTCCCTGACCAGTAATTTGCTTCACTTCCCGTATAGGTTCATACATTCTACAGCCATATGGGACTTTAGGGACATCGAAACTGACTAATAGCAGTCTGTGCCCAGATCCTCAATGAATGACTCCGTTTTCCTTTGCTTTGATACAAGGGTTCTTAGAATTTTACCTAAGGAATGTTTAAGGTTACCTAAGCACAATGAATACAAGGATCTAAAGGCAAATCCCTCAGGAGGGAGATGTTTTGTATTCAGCTCCTAACTTCCTTAACCTTAGATCAACAGTTAGGGATGATGGCAGCTGTAGTTCAGCAACACCAGGGTACTCAAGGTTGCGAAGACCAATGTAGGCCAGTGGAATAGTTAACAATGAAGGGATTATGCATTCATTTATTGCATTTATAGACCTCCTTGTCCTCCAAGGAGCTCAAGGTGTACATGGTTCTCTCCTCTCCATTTTATCCTTAAAAAACAACAACAACCCTGTGAGGTAGGTTAGACTGAAAGACAGTGACTGGCCCAAGGTTACCCAGTGATCTTCATGGCTGGGTGAGGATTCAAACCCTAGTCTCCCAGGTCATTGTCTGACACACTTTTCACAGTTACAGTACATGGGCACTTCAATTTACAGGGAAGCAAATTTCTGAGAGTGAAATTCACAGTCCCAGAACTAATTACTACATATAGCGAGGAATGAAAGTGCATTGTTCAAAAAGGAACCAACATTGGGTCTGTTGGGAAGGATTGGGTCAGAATTATATATCGGTTTTTTCACCAGAAGATTCACAAAGTGCAGGTGCTTGCGTTGCCCGCACCTGTTCTAGTAACTGAAAAATCTTCGCACGTCTGACATTTTGTTGTTCTTGATATTTGACACCAAATGACACAGAGCTCGTCCAATGAAGCTGAATGTATGTAGGAAGATTCAGAGCAGATAACAGAAAGTACTTTTTCATACAGCACATTGTTAAACTGTGGAACTTGCTCCCACAGGAGGCAGTGATGGCTACCAACTTGGATGGTTTTAAAGGAATTGGACAAATTCATGAGGATAAGGCGACCAGTGGCTGCTAGCCATGATGGCTATGCTCCACCTCCACTGTCAGGAGCATTATGCCTCTGAGTCTCAGTTGCTGAGCATCACAGATGGGCAGAGTGCTGTTGCGCTCATGGCCAGCTTGCAAGCTTCCAACAGGCATCTGCTCAGCCACTGTGAGATCAGGTTGCTGGACTACATGTGCCATTGGTCTGAATCAGCAGGCTCATCTTACATTCTTAACCAAAGCAAATTGCGAATTATTTTGGCCAGGGAACATAAACCACGCTCGGAAACAGCACATTGAATCAACATTGGCTGGCTACACCAACTAGACCCACCTTCTGATGTTGGGAGAGCATAAAATGTCTTAAGTGTGAATGAATGAGAAGGAAAGAGCTGTGGTAGAAAAGGCTAAGGAGAAAAGGTTTCTCGGAGAACACATTTCAGACTGCTGAGGCATTGGTTCTCAGTTCTGGAAATGGCAATCGTGAAGCTGGAAGATATTTTCCTGGAGACCAGAATTTCATAGAAGCATCCCACTTTGCTTGTCAGCTAGCTGACAGTTTGATCAGATAGCAGGAGGCTTGCTAAACTCTGGAATGGCTGCTTGAGCACGTCTGGTCTCTTAAGGGAGAAGGAGAAAAGGCTTTGCCTGATTCACAGCTCTGGCAATTACACCAGCAAAGATGATACTCAACAAGAGCTTTGGCTTCCAAACACATCATGCTCACAAAGGCTCGCATCAATGAACTTTCAGTGCTGTGTTTCATGAGCCTCACACCTCATACTACACATATACAGTCGTACCTCGTTTTGCGGCTGGGATCTGTTCTGGAGCCCTGGCCGCTAGCTGAAAAGGATGCAGGGCAAAGTGTCGCGTCTGTGCACGTGCGCGGAGGGGTTTGCCCTTCTGCGCATGCGCAAGCGGCAAACCTGGAAGTAACCTGTTCTGGTACTTCCAGGTTTGCCGTGGACGTTCACCGGAATGGACGCTAGACAAGGTGAACGTTCGCGGAGGTATTACGGTAACACTAAGGTTTCAATGGATTAAAATTTATTAAGCATTTTAGTGCTCCCCTCAAAAAAACCCCCAGAGATAATTTATTTTTAGGTGTGCTTGTTTATGTGCATCTATGTACAAATAGATTTATAAGCGCAAAGTATCCAAAATATATTGGTCTATGCTCAGATGTCATGTTCGCTCTTCCTACGCTCACCTTTTCACTTCCACTTCAGCTTTTCTGGTTTTACTTGTGTTCTAGTAGTAGAAACCTATCACTGAGATTTCTTAAAACAAGCTTTTATTGATGGACACAAAAGAAGAAAAAGAAAAATCGTGGTTCATGCAGGGGGCTGGCTGTCTCTAATAGAATTAATTCATACATTTTCAATTTTTATCAAATGACCAGGAAGAAAGCAATTTGTGCTGCAAATAGAGTCCTGAATCTTTCCCGTCAACCCCCCCCCCCGAAGGAGGGAGAATTATGAATGCTGCAGATGGTTTTTGTGCATTTTTAGATACTTATTTTCATCATTGTTCTCTTGTTCTTTGGGTAGAGCCATACTGTTACCACATGCATCCACAGATGATGGATAGTAAAAGGGTCTCCACAGGGTGTTAGCTATGAATAGATGGTGAGCTCAGATGACTAGCAATTGTGGACCAACGGTGGCAGTACAAAAAAGGTGGGATGCAAGCACCACTGTCTTCCTGAAGTATTCACAGAATCTCTAATGGCACTGTGACATGCTGAGCAAATGCTACCATATAGAAAGTTGCTGTCTTCACTGCCTTGTAGATTAATTCTTGGCAATTTGACCTTTTCCAAACAAAATCAGTGTGGAATAGGACTCCATCTAGCAGTTGATCACCAGTTATCTAACCAGGGACTGACAGATTCTGGATGGGCAAGCAAACATTTCTGATAATTGGGGCATTCACTTGCTCCAGGGGGAGAAGACTTGATGCATACCTCATGCTGTATCTTGTACTGCGTCATGGACAAATCAGCACACTTCTGCTGTCCTCCACCTCGGGGTCACTGAGGGGCAGTGGAGGCATTCCAACCTTCTCTGTCTCTGCTCTTCCCAGCCATTCAGAGCTCCACTCCGACTGACCAACAGGCACAGAGATAAGCTGATGTGCCTTTACCCCCACGCCTTCCAGCTCAGAGCCAGAGAGGGCAGGGGACATGGAAGGTCATTTGAGTTCTCTGCTTGCATCAAGCAAGCATGGAGATGAAGCAAATGGCAGAACTTAGGGAGGGTGCGAGGATCAAACCTCCTTCCCCCTTGGAGTTGCAGGTTTGGGCTTTTCTCACTTTGCGAGAGTCTGGCCTGACCCCTTGTAAAGTGAGACTGTCAATCCCTGTTTCTTACCTTCTGGAAATCAGCGCAACCAGTTGTGCTCTAGGTGAATGGGAAGTTGCCGCTCTTTTGTATTCAGCCTGTAATGTCATGGAAGGCGATTTGGCTCTTGGGCCAGTTTGATTACCCTTAACACCGCTGGCATTTTTCAGCAGACCACAGACAGGATGCTTTGTCATTGCATTCACCCGGATGAATGCTTCAAAGCCATCTTCTTCCAGACGAAATCCCTTGCTGAATTTTTCTGCCCTTTATGAGCAGATGCTTTGAGTTACAAGTGTTCATTTCCTTTCTGATCTACGTTTGCGCTAACTGCAGCCGTACTGTTAACTTTTTGTATGAGACTTTAAAATGTGTCTTGTCAAACAGTTTTTAAAAAGCTTTAGATTTAATTCCAAAATATTTGGGCTACACAAGGGTGAAGAATGCATTTCCTATTGTTAATGCCATGTTTGCTGGGTATTTTGGGGATGTGCACTGCTTCGCCTTCATCCTTGGATACAATGTGTGTCTCAGTTGCACCTGATTTCTACACTACTCATATGCAGGGCACATCAGCTGTGTCAATACCAAGGACATACCAGAACCATTGTAGAATTAGTCTGAGTGTTGTGCCTTTTCCAAGAGAAGTTCCTGGGCTTCCAGTTGTTGCCATACTACTGAACCACGACTGGGAGAAGCTGACCTAAGTTACCAAGCACTACTTGTGCATATCTTCCATTCATTTCATTGAGACATTCATGGATGCTTTCACCTCTGTTCAATTAGGATGGCTAATGGCTATTCTGTTGTTGTCCAAGGTGAGAATACACCAGAGTAATCCATTTGCTTTTCTGGATGAGCACTGGCTTTGCAAGGATGCTCATATATACATGAATTCATATTGGGGAAAGAAGATTGAGTCTTCAGTAGTTAAAGTGAAATAATGGTCGAAAGTGGCTTTGAATACAAGTTCTAAACCTGTGGTTCCCAACGTGGGGCACACGCCACACAGGGGGCAATTTGATTTTTAAGAGGGGTAATTCAAGAATGAGTTATTAATGGCCTTTTGGGCTTCCTCCATGTGAATAAGAATTCACTTTTTGAATAATAAGAATTACATGTCACGGGGCGGGGGATCAGGATTTTAGAGATGCTTAGGTGGGGCATGGCAAAAAAAAAAGTTGGGAACCACTGCTCTAGGCAGAAACACATGTTTTCACCCATACTGAGTGAAATCTTCTTGTTTCTAGAATCTGCAATAAAAATCCCATTTAAATACACATTTTAAAATGTATTTTGACCCTTTTTTCCAACTGAGAACTATGAAAACCAGTGGATAACAGAGACAACAATCTGAGGTATCCAATCTTATATAGGCTTGCCTGGGTGCAACTCCCATTAAACTCAGTTGTATTTTTGTCTGAGTAATGTTGTAGGTTTGCATTGTTTTAGCTTGGGCATAGGAAGTTCATAATTAGAATTTGCAAACTTTGAATGCAGACTGATTCTAAACTGTATTAATGCTTTAACATTTTCCCAGTTTAAAGTTGAAGTGAATGGGGGACAGTGGAACAATAACATACATTGCTTCCTTATTTATTATAACATTATTATGCTTGAATCTTTTCCCCCTTATGAATTTGGCCATTGAATTTCACTAGTGTCTTAAATTTGGCAGCTGGACTCTCTTCATTACAGCTGTCCTGCCTGGATAGACCCCTCTGCTCCTTTTCAGCTCTTTGCTGAAATTGGAAGGAATGTTACAGTTGAAAATAACAGATGCCTTAGGTTTGGTTTTTACCAGTTAGGCGACTGAGGAATAAAGCAGGTGGGAATGGATGGGGGGGGGGGGACTTTGCCTGCTTTTGAGGAGTTTTCTGACCCATGTGTTTCAGAGGCGGACAGGATTTTTGTTGGACTATGATTGCTGTCTACAGTATATAAGTGACACCCCTCCCCAATAAATAAAAACAGGAAAAGAAGAATCTTTATAGTGGGGTAAAGTGCAGATACGTACTACTTAAAATCTTAGCTGTCTGAAATCTATATTTGCAAAATCTTCCTATGTGACACTATTATTACCCAACATGATTTCAGTTCCTTCCCCCTTCACCTACCTTTTGTATCCCCCTAAAGCGGATGCTGAATGGTGATTTTTGAAACAGGAGAAACCTTGGAAAGGGAGCTGCAGTAAGAGAAGGTTCATGTCTCCTGATATGACCAGGAAAGTGCTGCCCTCTGTCTCTGGCCATATCACATGGAGACATGAAAGACTGCTACAAGAAATGTATTTGAACTCTGAACTGGGATATCATATGGAATGATACATTCCTCTTAGCTGTTTTTCAGTTTCTGAAGGGGTGGTGGTGGAGAAAGCCTGCTATAACCTAGTGTAGCCCACAGTGTCCTCCAGTTGTTGTATTGATTTTGTTTTGTTCTGTATTGGTTTTGTTACACTGTACACAGCATAGATATATTCATGTGATAATGTGGTATGAAAATTAAACAAAGTGAACTAATGAACCATTGGCCATGGATGGGTTGGTAGTAGTTGGAATCCAAAACATCTTGAGGGCACCAGGTTGGAGAACATTGATGTAGTAGGTCATCGTTCTTACCCGAGTATTAGTTAATTTTATCCAGGAGGGGCCAAGAGCCCTGCCCCTATTCTCCTGATCACCTCACATTGAAGGGGAAGGTTTGAAGAAGGATTGTATATGCATTCTCTTGATTGTGATAATAGCCCTCCCAGCATTCAGCTGAACATGCTTCATATCCCTCTTTGGACCTTCCCACTCAATGTGAAAAGGTTGTGGTCAGAGGACTAGGGCTAATGCATGCATCCCTCTTCCATGGACACAGTTAACAAATGCCTGAGTAGGGCTGGTGCCTGTTTGATTCATCATGTTGCCAGAAAATTCTTAAGCAGAAATGCCTGGCTTAACCCCAGGGCCTGGGTTGCATATTGCCCTGTGGGAGGAACCATTCCTTTGTGTCCTTGGTGGTTACCAGACTCAGCGGTTCGACCAGCAAATCTGCTCTGATTTTTGGATCTGTGCTGTCTTCACAAACGAGAGACATTATCACAGTTCAGGGACACATTGCAACCACACGAAAGCGTTTGAGGAGGGTGCAGAGCAGAGCCTGTGTAGAGTGTCCCCTGAGGAGGGGGGTGGCTCAGAGACAGTCCCCAGAGCCAAATAGAAAGTCCTGGCAGGACCAATCCAGCTCCCAGGACTGTTTTTATATTCTTCATTTTGAGCATTCAGTGATCCACATAATTATCACAGCAACCAATCTGATAGGGTTAACTGAAGACTGTTTTGAAGTGTATTAAATTGATCTGTATTAAATTGATCTGTGAGAGGGGATCTTTTTAATACCTTAGAGAAGGCTGCAAAGAGGGTTCATGTCTAGGTCATAGAAAGTTCTTTGTGAATCATGCTTGAAAACTGGAAACAAATTTAGATGTAGAATAGAGCCTCACTTACTATAGCAGTTGTTGACTTTTGTGGGTATAATTCATCAAGTAAAGCTTTAACCGCCTGCTCATCGCAATTTGAAAAGAATGAAACTGTATGGAGGAGTACTTGGTGGATGGCTCTGATGACCTCCCAGTTCATCTGCCTTCTCTTTGTATGGATTTTGCGTCAGCTCGCATTGAAACCTTGGCTAGTCAATGTTTATTCATACCAAAAAAACCGTGATGGTTGTTAGAACTTAAGCGGTGTGCTTGGAGAGGTTTTGTCCTTTATTAGATCCTTTAGGTCTATCCAATTACCGCCCGGTTTTGAATCTTCCATTCCTGGGTAAGGTGATTGAGAGAGCGGTTGCTGAACAGCTTGGTGGGTTTCTGGATGAAACATCGGCTCTGGATCCATTCCAGTCTGGCTTCCGCGCTGGTCATGGGACCGAGACGGCTCTGGTTGCCTTAACAGATGATCTTTGTAGACAGCTGGATCGAGGCGGGTCGGGGCTGCTGATTCTTCTAGATCTGTCAGTAGCTTTTGACACGGCCGATCACGAACTTCTGGACCACCGCCTTGCCGACGTGGGGATCCAGGGCACAGTCCTTCAATGGCTGCGCTCATTTCTCTCTGGTCGGGTACAGAGGGTGGCGTTTGGGGGGGAATTGTCATCACGCCACTCCTTGGTGTGTGGAGTGCCTCAGGGTGTGATACTCTCCCCGATGCTTTTCAACATCTTTATGCGCCCCCTCGCCCAGCTTGTCCAGAGTTTTGGGCTGGGCTGCCATCAGTATGCCGATGACACCCAACTCTATCTGTTGAAGGATGGCCATCCTGACTCGGCCCCAGACACACTGACCAGATGTTTGGAAGCTGTGGCTGGATGGTTACGTGGGAGCCGGTCTTCGAAGACAGAGGTTCTGTGGCTGGGACGGGACGATATGGGATTTGGGGGGCAACTCCCATCTCTTGCGGGGGCGCAATTAGCGCCAGCACTGTCCGTTAAGAGCTTGGGTGTAATCTTCGACACTTCCCTTTCCATGGAGGCGCAGATTGCAGCTATAACAAAGGCAGCATTTTTCCATCTCCGCCAAGCTAAGCAGTTGGCACCTTACCTCTCTCGCCTTACCTAGCCACTGTGATCCACGCGATGGTCACCTCCAGACTGGATTATTGTAACTCGCTCTACGTGGGGCTGCCCTTAAGACTGACCCAGAAACTCCAGCGGTGCAGAATGCTGCAGCGAGACTCCTTACGGGGTCTTCGCTGTGAGATCACATTCACCCAGTGCTATACCAGCTGCACTGGCTCCCGGTGGAGTACAGGATCAGGTTTAAGGTGCTGGTTTTAACCTTTAAAGCCCTATATGGCCAAGGACCCTCGTACCTACGGGACCGCCTCTCCTGGTATGCCCCACAGAGAAACTTACGGTCTTCAAGTAAAAACATCTTGAAGGTCCCAGGCCACAGAGAAGTTAGGCTGGCCTCAACTAGAGCCAGGGCTTTTTCGGCTGTGGCTCCGACCTGGTGGAACACTCTGTCACAAGAAACTAGGGCCCTGCGGGACTTGACATCTTTCCGCAGGGCCTGCAAGACAGAGCTGTTCCGCCAGGCCTTTGGCCAGGGCACAGCCTGACTCCCTCCCTTGGCAATCTTCGCAGAGCTCTGGCCCAATGGTGGCCAGTGGCTTGAATTTAATTAATTTTATAATGAATGATTTTATAGTTGTTTGTGGTGTACTTTTGTACTGTTTTATTGTTGTTAGCTGCCCTGAGCCCGGCTTCGGCTGGGGAGGGCGGGATATAAATAAAATTTATTATTATTATTATTATTATTATTATTATTATTATTATTATCCCATTAACTTCATCATTCACTGCTCTGGAAAGTAAAATACTTTTAAACAGAATGAAACCACCACAAATGACCGGTCATTGTTAACAGCACAGGTGCCAAATGGGTCCATTAACATCTTCACCAAGGAGAAAGTTATAGAGAACTGAAACTAGTTATTTTGGGTGACCTCCAGTGGTGTCCGCCCAATAGCAGGATGGTCTTCTGCTCATGCAACAGGGCCTCCATTCATTCTTTTTTCCTATACGGCCACCCACCCCATTCTGCTCTGGGGGGTTGGGGAATCCTCCAAAGCAGATGCAGGATGGGGGCAGTGGGGCCGCAGAAAGAGAAGTCCTCTTGGGTGAATGAAAGTCTTCTTGCACAATGTTGGTTCTCACACTACTTTTAGGTTAAAATGTAAGATACTACAGTTCTTTACTGTAAGATAGGTGTTAGCTAGAGTAGTTTGACCTCAGAAGCTTAATTGGATTTTTGCATCACAAAACCAGCTTTGTGTATGAAAGCTGGATGACCTCTGAAGGTTGGAAAGACCTTTTTAACTATAAAATTTTCAAGTATAGCAGTGGCACTGAACCATTTCTTCCCTACAGTGTTGAGTTCATTTCTCAATTTATGTGTGTTCTTGGGTTCTTCAGGGCATTGAATCTGCAGCAGGTTCATCGTGGTGCTGGGGGTTTTAAACCTATCCTGGCAGGCTGAAACTGGCAAGTTGCCTTGTAACTGTCCCTTATAAGCATTCAGCAAAACAGCCAGAAAGCTCTACATTCTTCTTTGCTGAAATCAAAACAAAGGACACAGGCCCTATTTTTGAATTGCATGTGTGATGGTTCTGAATGAAAATTGAACATCTGAGCGTATATGAAGCTACTGAATTTGGCAGAGGGGCCATAGCTAAGCGTTGGAGTGCATGCTTTGCATGTAGAAAACAACATTCATTCTGTGGCATCTCTAGTTAAAACGAGGATCAGATGCCATGTTTGATGGGGAAATCTTCTGCTTGAGGCCCTGTAGAACATCTCTGAAGGCAGAGCAGAGAATACTGGCTTAGATAGACCCACAGGGTATGTCTCAGTATTGAATTCTCTGGTCCACCCCCTACATTCTGTATCATGCAATCTTCTCTTCTTCCATTTGCCTAGAATTTAAATTCTCTGGAATGCATGCCCTTAGACCAGGAAGCCTGACTTAGTATCATAAGAAGCTCATTTTTATTTTCTTCAGATCACTTGGCAGTAGTAGCACTGGTACTTGAAAGCATGAAGGGTTTATTTTTATTTTATTTTTCTGTTATGTAAATAAGATACTTTGGCAGAATGTGTTGTAATAAATTTTTAGGCTTGGGTATGCAGAGGGTTCAGCTTGGAACGAGACAGGCTGCTAGAGAGCCACAAGCTAATGCATGTTTTTGTTTATAATGTTTCTGAAAACAGCAAATGTCACGCTACAGTTTGTGCAAATGTTTTTTTCTTAGCTTACAGATTTAAGATACATAGCAATGTAGCTAATTGTAGCTGATGCTTAAACTATTTGAAGCCATGCAGAAATTTGCAGGTTCCCAGCCCTGTTTTTAAACCATTAGGTTAATGACACCAAAATTAAGGAAGTGTGGGTAATGTCTTTAGGAGCATTCAATCAGGATGCAACGTGGGGTAGTAGAGAGAGTGCCAGGAGAAACAGAGGGTGGGTTGTAATATTCAAAGAGGGTGACATTCCTGCACATTTCCTTAAGCTTCTTGGATGAAGGGTGATGTAGCAGTAATAACAACAGACAAATACAGTGGTACCTCGGGTTACAGACACTTCAGGTTACAGACTCCGCTAACCCAGAAATAGTACCTCGGGTTAAGAACTTTGCTTCAGGATGAGAACAGAAATTGCACGGCGGCAGCGGGAGGCCCCATTAGCTAAAGTGCTACCTTAGGTTAAGAACAGTTTCAGGTTAGAACAGACCTCCAGAATGAATTAAGTTCTTAACCCGAGGTACCACTGTGCTGTCTTAGGGCCAGAACAGACGTGACATGGAAATCCAAACCTGATCTCCCAAATGTGTTAATAATTGTTTGTTAAAACTTAGAAGCAGTTATCTTCAGCACGTTGTGGATTTGATTTTGATCTGAGTGGTGGCAGCAGTGAAGATGCGTTTAAGCATTTCCCACATGCCATTTTCTGGAACAATCTGTCCCCTGGGGGGGGGGGGGGAGAGCTGGCATTAGCTTCACTAGCGAAAAAAGAGGCACAATGCAGATATTTAATATTTCTTGCTCTGATATAGGGGGAATTGTTTCCTGGTGTCATCCCTGGGTTCCAGTAGAATTTATTGTTTGTCAGTTGGTATTGTCAACTACTCTTCTGCATAATTCTCTTAAAGATTTCTACAGTTGTATAACTAGCACAAGCGTGTGTGCTTGTTTATTAGCAGTAGTCACAGGAAAGAAGGGTTGCATCCTTATTGTTGGACTGTTGTTTTTAATGCTGTTTGTCAAATAGTGCTGGGAAAACATTTCATTTTCCCAGTTTTTGGAATAAGCAGCAAACAATGTAGCCTGTCCATCTGCTTGCATTCTGCTTAATGGATGGTTTGGCATTCAGAAGTCTCTGTGGATGGCCTGTTTGGATGGATTTCTGAGAAGGCAGAGTATGTGTATTGTGCTTGCATACAAAATACAGTTATCCAGCGAAGTCTTCAAAAGTGCCTTTTAAGTAAGTTGCTGAGGGCTGCTATATCATTTATTATCAAAATTGTCATTAATCAAATTATTATTTTCTTTTTCACCAGAGCCCTCCGCCATCTCAGAGATTCTTAGTGGATTTCTTGAACAGTCACCTTTTTTATTAGCAAATCTGAACTTTTAAAGAATGTTTCTGAAGTTTTATTACATGCTATGCTTTGGGATTAGGACTTCTTTAAGTTTTTAAAAGGAAATGAGTGTTCTGTTTATCCCAGTTTTTCTGTCATTTCAAAGATATTAGTCTCACAAGCCAAATAAATAGTTTTGGCCTTGGAACAAACCAAAATATCGAGTCAGTATTCTTCAACACTAAAATCACTTTTAAACAGTTATGTTTTGTCTCCCTACTAGCCCTTTAAATGATGTACTCCCCCCACTTTTGGGTATATAATGTGTTCTGATGGAACCTGGAAGGTGATGCCCAGTACAGATAATCTTCTGCCTGAGCTGCTGTCTCATTTTTCAAACACTTTAATGAGGGGATTAGGGATATCCAAAAAGAAGAAGCACTCCTTTCACAAAATACCAGAAGATGATGAAATGAATGCAGTCATCATAAGTACCCTGAATACTCTGCTAACAGATAGAGTACAATTTGTATGTCACACACACATATATTCCCTTCAGTAATATCCTGGTTAAATTGATGTCTTTGACAAGAGATATGCTGCTCATAAAGCAGAGAAGCTTAGGGAGGGAAAAGCAGTGGAGATTTTAGACCTGTGCATTGGAGCATTTTAGCTGAGCAGGATGGACATGCTTCTCTCGATAAATTGATAACACTGCTATGTGGGCTGTGTAGGTAAAGCTCCTCTGAAATATTTCAGTAAAAATACAGTCTAGTTACATCAGTCCTTTTAGCAGCGGGAACTGTAAGAAAATCAACAACCCACGCAGGGGCTGTGTGTGTGTGTGTGTGTGTGTGTGTGTGTGTTTTCTTCCCCATTACTGTAGAAGAGAAAAGTCTAAGATTGCCCTTAATGTCATCTAACTCAAAAAATTACCATTCTAATTTCATGCCTCTTTGTTAGGTATTCAGCATTTACCAATATCTAGTCGCACAAGAAGGGAAAGGTGATCATTTTCTGTTGTTGAGCTTTATTGAAAACCATCCATAAAGGCCTTCGAAAGAGAATCCTATGAAGCAATTGAACCAATTTAAATGAATGAGTACATGTTTTGCTGCTTATTCCTCCTCCTCCTCACTAATCATTGCTGACATATTTGTGCAGGTACTTCCACTGTAGTGTTTGCAAACCACGGAGCAAACCTTTCCTCATGCAAAAGTTACCATCCCCGTGTCGTATCACACATATCTGCACAAGTGGCAATTCACTGCATCAGTCTGGATTTTCATCATATACAGATGGCAGTATTTTGCACTTGATCTGTCCACAAGCTAATCCTTGAGGACATTTTTTTGTTTGGTTTTTGGGCAATATAGTTGGTTTGTTTTTTGGCAAGGAGATGGAATAGAGAGGGGATAGAGGAATAGAGCTGATTGTAGCACAACCATTCGTAGCATTTTCAGGAGCAGTAAGATGGTTGATATTTTGATGATGTTGTGGCCTCCATCATTTCCAAGATACAAGGGAAGGACCAGGATATCTATTATGTCAGCAGTGAATGTCTCATCCCATTCTTCTGCTAATTGTAATTCTTTCCCTCCTGCAAATGAGTGTATCAGCATCATATTTGACATCAGTCACAGATGGAAATGTCACTATTGTTTTTGATGGGTACAGCACTACCAGTATTAAATATCTGGACAATGAAATTGGCAGGTGTGAAGCTTGTTGTGAAATCAGTGATTTTTAAGTAAATTACTCTTTCTGTCAAAGCAGTATTTGTGATATTTCCATAGTGTCATTTAATGTGGGTTACAGCATCATTGTTTGTTTATTTTATTTATTAAATTTGTATACTGCCCTTCACCTGTAGATTTCAGGGTGGTTCACAACATAAAAATAAAAGATTAAAAACCATTATTTTCATTATTTCCACAGTGAGTAAGAGCAATGAATGAAATTGCATTAAGAGCAGAAAATATTTCTGCCTTGCAAATGAGTCCAGAAAGGTTACTAGTCAACAAAACCTTTTTTTTTTGCACCTTTTGGGATGCACCTGTATCCTTGATAAGGAGGAAGGGAGTGACAACTCTTTCTATTTTTATTATTTTTTAAAACCCTCTCCTGTCTTTTTGGCTGATAGTAATTGCTCTTAGCCGTGGGCAAGTGGCTATTTACAACTTTATATTGCCTGGTGTAATTGCTAGCATCCACCAGTTTGTCGTGAGGATCTGTTGCTGTGAATCGCTTTAGGTGAAAATGCACCTGAAATTGAAAGTGAATGAGTAATTAGAGGAGCCTTTGTCAACGTGGTGCCCTCAGGATGGTCTGGCCCCCCACTTCCATCAGCCCCAGTCAGCATCAGCTCTTCACCAGCACTTTCTATTCTGTTAGTATATTTATGTATTCTGTTTGCTCCTTATGTGCCAATGTGATTTTGTTTTTCAGGAAAAAAACATAAGGCTGAATTTCAGGCTTTAATTGACCAAGTGAACAAGAGAAAGAAAAGTGCAAGTAAAATAAAGGAAGAAGGACCAGAGCAGGAAGAGGCAACTGCTCAAGAACTACCTATGGAGACTGGTACGCAGTGCTGATTAAGGCAAATTAATGTTGGATATTCATGTCTGGCGTTTCTGTGCGCTGCTCTGGTTCGCCAGAAGCAGCTTAGTCATGCTGGCCACATGACCCGGAAGCTGTACACCGGCTCCCTCGGCCATTAAAGCGAGATGAGCGCCGCAACCCCAGAGTCGGCCACGACTGGACCTAATGGTCAGGGGTCCTTTTACCTTTACTAATGTTGGATATTAATTGTTCAAAGAACAGAAGCTTGATTTTCCAAGAGCTTGGTTTGTCAGGTTTCTGAAATATTTGCCTAACTTTAAGCCAGATTATTATTGTATTTATGTAAGTGTATTCTAAGCCGAGTCTGGAAAAGTAGTACAATAAGTCCTCAATTTATGCGAGGTTTACATTCCAGGGATTGCTCCTAAATCCAAAATTGCATATAGCTAAAACACCAGTGGTAGGTAGGATTGCCAGAGTCTTTTTTTCCTAGACTTCTGCCCCCGCCCCCTTTCTTCTTCTTATTTTTTTGCCAAGCCTGTAAAGCTGAATGCACATAAGTTAAATGCATGAGCTTACGGTAAGTTGTGAGCTTACCGTATTTCAACATCGGCCATTGTCAGTGTTTCATTACAATCCACTCTCTCTTTTAAATGTGAGCATGTAAAACCACTTGTTGGAAACTTCAGATTTCCTTATTAGCCCTTGACATAGGAAGGCATTTCTTCTCCTTGCTTAGTGGACACTTTAACCATGATGGGGCCTGAAATGTGTGGTATAATTTAGTACATTGTGGACTTCCGGCTTAGGGGGGAGTTGGGTGTTCTTATTACACCGAACCTTACTTTTATTCTGTGTTGACTACAGTAATTCAAAATAATTTTTCTTTCAGATCCCAGGCTGGTTCAGACACACATCAGAACACATCCTATGTGTTCTGAATTCAGAAACTCTGGGCTGTTCTGATCAAAGTTAGATAATGCAAACCAGAATCAAACTGTGTTTTTTGATCTTGGCTTGTTATTAAAATTATTATGGTTGTTATTTTTATTCCATATATGGGGAGCATCATTTTTGACTGCATCTTTTGCATTTTCATGTTGGCAGTTGGTTTCGTTTAAGTTGTCTAAACCCCAGCCCTTCTCAAGTTAACAAGATTGCTATTTTGTCCTGTCAGAGGCTCTTGACTTGTTTCACTTAGCAAAAGCCCTCTTGAATAAAAATAAATAGAAATACCAAGATGTTTTTTGAACCTTATCGCTGACATCGTATGCAGTTCTTGAAGCCAAAGCAAGCTTGAGATGCTTCCAAGAATAAAAGTTATCACAAAAGTTTAGCCTGTTTGGCGATAGTTGTCCCGCTTTGTATATTTCGAAATATTATTGGATGGAAGAAGTCCAAACTTACATTCCTCTCTCTCTGCACTCATTTTAGAAGGATTGTTTTGCAAAAAAACTAGCAAACCTATCAACACATTTAGATAACATAATAAAAGCCACGATACGAGGGTGACTTACAAGGTCAACAAATGTTCACAATTATCTCCTTTACAACAGATGGCATAGTTCTTTAAAAGCATGGTGACGCTGTAGGTATTAGAATCATAGAATTGTAGAGTTGGAAAGGGACCACAAGGGTCATCTAGTCCAACCCCCTGCAGTTCAGGAATCTTTTTGCCCAATGTGGGGCTCGAACTCATGACCGTGAGAGTAAGAGTCTCATGGTCTACGGACTGAGCTATCCCAGCCGATTGCGTTGTAGTGTTATTTGCTCAGTTATTTCATAGAATTATAGAATTGTAGGGTTGGAAGTTTATAAATCACTTTTCACCAGAAAATATCACAAAGCGGTTTACAAAGAATTGGGAATCAAAGTGTGGGTCCACAGCAGAGGCAGAACTGAAATGTGGGTGCCGCTAGATCCCCTTTGGTTTCAAGGCATATCTTAAATCATGCCTGCGCAGCTAATGTCCCAATACAGACCACTGGTGATTTCTGGTGCCCCATCAGGGGGCTGACAAGTGTCCTTCTTGTGGCTTGCCTTGGGACTGGCAAATATCCGGCAAGCCACAGAACTTGGCTAGCGGCTTCATGCAGCTTATCTTCTAGGGCAGGCTTCCTCAGACTTGGCCCTCCAGGTGTTTTTGGCCTACAACTCCCACGATCCCTAGCTAGTGGTCAGGGATGATGGGAATTGTAGTCTCAAAACATCTGGAGGGACAAGGTTGAGGAAGCCTGTTCTAGGGCAACACTGTTGTCTTCTTCTTCTTCTTTGGCGATCACTCATAGCCAAGGAAGATTGTTTTCCATAAACACGGTTTTAACAAGTGACTGTGGAGGCCAATTTTGGATTCACATGTCCTTCCATGGTGGGGACATTGGTTTCCAGGTGAGAGTTGATCCCGGTGTGGATTTGCCAAGCGTGCACTATTCTTCCATTGCAGTGCTATGGAAAGGGTGTACCATGAGATCAAGGATCAGCATAGTTCCCTCCATATGTTGTTGTAGTACTGATGGGAGTTGTCGTACATCAGCCCCAGCCAGCTTGGCATGGTCAAGGACAACGGGAGCTGTAGTCCAACAACATGTGGAGAGCACTGTTTTCCAGTTAATAACAATAGGTGATAGAATACCTAATTGTATCCATTATACCTAAGCCAATAAGGTCTATTGAATGGCTTTAGACCTCTGATTACCATGGTTTGTTACAGCTCAATGATGAACTTTCTTGGCATGTTCTGTCAAGGTGTACCATTCCTGGTTCTCCATTTGTAAAATGGAGGTCATAAGCATTTGAGCAACAGGATTTTTTTTTTTAATGTACTGTAAATATTGTGTGCTGATATATTGGCTTGGATCCTAACTTCCACTTGCAGCTTTCTTGCCTTTCCCCATTCAGTGCAGCCCCCACCCACCCCAGCCTTCTTGAAAAGCTGCCCCTGAAGGATGGGGTTAGGAACTGAAGCGGGTCTGAGACATTGGTGAACACTGTGGATTCTTTCTTGCCTGAGCAAAATTACCTTCCCCTCATGCAACTGCACTTTGGGAGTCAAGCCATTGGACATTAATTGTGCTATGCAGAGAGAGGGCTAACAGTGGTAATTCTAAAGCTTTGCTGAAGAGCACCCAGATAATATTTGAGTTACAAAGCTTTAATACCACATGACTTCTGTGATCAGTGATTATGAGGAGAATAATTCAGAGCCATCACTGAGAGTGCTTCTTTTTTCTAGTTTTCTCTATCCTAGTTTCATCTTGTGATTGGAAAAAACCCCCAAATCTCACTCATACAACAACACATGCATTCCACTCACTCGCATTGGCTGTTTGTGCAGTAGTTGTTGTTTTGCAGTAGGGAGAGAAATCCATTCCTTGTAATTTCTCATTTCACTTTAACACTGAGCCTCTGTGGAGGCATATATATAGAGAGAGACATTGCTGAAACAGTTGTTGAAGTCTCACCATAAGAAGTTTATTATAAAGTATGGATTTTTAAAAGGGCCGTGCAATGTGCAAGTCACAAAAGCCCAGTGTTTTCATCTCTGCATGTTCTAGTTATACGCAGAAGACTATAGGTACATTGTTGGGGGGGATCAATTGAACAGTCGCTGAGTCAATTTACTTTCCTTTAGGTTGTGCTTTTTTTCTTTCTTTCTAGGAGAAAAACTGAGTGTCGAAGAACAAACAGACTTGGTCCCCCATACAGATCCCTCTTTCAAAATAGATGCTCTTGATTGTGGAGGAAGCCAGCCTCCTGATTACTCTGAAGTCAGAGGATTGTCTCCTACTTCCTCCCATCAGTTCTCTGAATCTTCAAGCAGGTTTGTTTGCATGAAAGCCTTTTGGGTTTGTATTGCCTTTTCTCATCACAGGGCATGAGACCATAAGTGTAAGATGAATGTTGAAGGTGAGAAGACTTCATTTATATAGGTAATTACAGGGCAGAGAGGGATGTGGGTGGCGCTAGGGCTTGCTGATCAGAAGATCGGCGGTTCAAATCCTCGCGATGGGGTGAGCTCCCGTTGTTCAGTCCCAGCTCCTCCCCACCTAGCAGTTTGTAAGCACGCCAAGTGCAAGTACATAAATAGGTACTGCTCCGGCGGGAAAGTAAACGGCATTTCCGTGCGCTGCTCTGGTTTGCCAGAAGCGGCTTAGTCATGCTGGCCACATGACCCGGAAGCTGTCTGCGGACAAAAGCTGGCTTCCTCGGCCTATAGAGCAAGATGAGCACGCAACTCCAGAGTCGTCTGCGACTGGACCCGACAGTCAGATGTACCTTTACTTTTACAGGACAGAGAACAGCAGAGTTTAATGGCATATTACAGTCTGCTTTGGAAAGTCATAGAATCATAAAATTGTAGAGTTGGAAGGGACCTTGAGGATCATCTAGTCCAGCCCCCTGCAGTGCAGGAATATGCAGCTGTCCCTTACGAGGATCGAACCTGCAACCTTGGCATTATCATCACCATGCTCTAACCATCTGAGCTATGTTTAGATGCTGTGGAATTGGGGTGGAATTCTCTTGAAGAAACATACTTCCAAAATGCCATCTGCTCCCAGAATTCATTGTGAATACTTTGTATCTCAGCCAGTGTTTTCTTTCCACCTGAAAGTGGACTTAAGTGCATTATCCCATTATCTCTTCCATGAATGTGTTGTGTTCCAACTTGCAGGCTGTTTCAGTCAGACCACCAATCTTCCAAGCTCAGTATTATTTACTTGAGAGGCGGGGAAACATGTGCTTATTAAACTGATTATCCCTGACCATTGGTCGTATTGGCTGAGATTGATGGAAATTTAGTCCAACGACAACTGGAGGCCATCAGGTTCTTTCCCCCTTGTTTTACATTGAGTAGCAGTAGCTCTCCAAGGCCTCTGAAGGGAAGTTTTCTCTGAGCCCTGCCTGGTAATGCTGAGGACCTTCTTTTTGCAGAACATGTAATCTACTACTGAGCTATGATCATGCCTTTGAAAATTTGTAGTTAAAATATGCAAAGAAACTCTGAAGTTAAAATAAGAATAAGAATAATAAAAACCCATCTTAATAAGGCTTGTGCCTTTCTGACACTGCAGCTTGGGAGTATTGGGGAGTTAATTAAGGTCTTTTGCAATTTCTTTACACCTTTGGCATGATTTCATATTGTTCAGCTATGGGTTGGTGTCTTTACCTTGGGGCCCTCATGTGCACATGATTTGTCCATTCATGCTTCATGGGTGACCTTTACTTGACTTTCATATTTGTTTTCAATACAAAAGAGAATAATTAAACAGAAATGCACATGAGAATGTAAAGTATGTGAAAGAATTTTGAGGGGGAAATTTGGCAATGACCATGGCGTTCTGAGAAAACAGCTTTTGAAAATGTAAATTTGCAACATGTTTTAAGGAACAGATGTTTCCCATTGCTACCATATCTCTGGCTAGCAGAATGTTTGTCCCTATGTACTGCAGTCAAATCGCTGACCATTGTTAGTATAGTTTTTTTAATCCATTTTGGCTATGACTTTGAGAAAAGTTGTGCCTCTTGTGTCTGTGTCTGAAAAGTCAAATTTTATGAGCCATCAACTAGCAGAAACAAATGCATTCACAGCCATTCTTGCAGTGGCAGCTTATTTTAGGAAGAAAGGCACAGAGGAATCTGCCTTGTACAAAGCCAGTATTGTCTACTCCAACTAGCAGCAAATTTGCAGGGTCTCTTTCATATCATCTGCTACCTGATCCTTTTAATTGGATATGTCAGGGGTTGATGAATTAAAAACCAACAAATCACCAAGTCAAGATGGTACCCTTCCAAGAGTTTTTAAAGAACTCAGATGTGAAGCTGTTGATGTTCTTACAAAAAACAGATGTAACTTGTTTGTAAGACCAGCCTCCATGCTTGAGGACTGGAAAGTGGCCAGTGTAGTTCCAACTTTTAAAAAGTGATCCATGAAGTTGCAGGCTGATTACCTTAACATTGTTTTGGGGAAATGGTTGGAAAGCATTATTAAAGACAAAATTGCCATATTAGGAGAACACGTCTTGCTGAGGACCAACATGGCTTATGCAAGGGTTAATATTGTCTGACCAACTTTTTAGAGTCCTTTCAGAGAGTCATTAAGCATGTGGCTAGGAGCTGTGTATTTGGATTTTCAAAGTAAACTTCGAAATCAACTTAACAGACATGGGGTAAGAGGACAAGAACTCTTTATTGCAGGTATTAATATTGCACAGCTTGAAGAGAATGGATGAATAAAAACTGACTCTTTTTGGAATGAAACATTGTCCAGACCTATTAGATATTATTCAAAACTTTACTTGCAGAACTTTCTTCAAAACAGAAAAAAGGAAATGATACATCCAAACAGTTCCATAACAATAGGTTTAGGGCAGCATAGGCTCAGCATCAGAATCTAGATCAAAATTCTGTCTCTCTGAGATTCCTGCATTACAGGGGGTTGGGCTAGATGACCCTTGGGGTCCCTTCCAACAATAAGATTCTATGGTTCTCGCCCCCATTACAGTCTGAGGCTGTGTGTTCCTGAAGTGGTTCATTATTTACACCCTACTTCCATGGAGCCTAGGAACAAAGTCTCCAGCCACCACCCTTCCAAGATGACAAATTTGCAATTCAGTGGCCTTCCATGTGATCTAAAGTTAAACACCTCCTCAGAGCTACCAGAGAACGATAACAGTTAATTAACAACCTGTCAAGGAGCTCAGAGAGCTCTTCTTGCTTCTCTTTAGATTCAATGGAATCTTCCAGTTAAACCCTTTCAGCAATACACATAGACATTCTCCATTTCAATGTCAATTAAACAATTAGACTTATGGCTCAGTAACTGGTTTAAGAAAGGAGAGAATATTACAGTTTTCCCAATAGAGGGATGTAGAAAGTGGACTCTTCCCATGGGACACATGATTCTTGTTCACAAATTGCTGAATTGCAACTCCAATCAGTCTCAGCAAGAATGGCCAATGCCAAGAGATTATGAGAGTTGTAGTTCACCAACATCTGGAAGGCCAAAGGTTTCCCCACATGGGCTTTACACTGAACTGAAGGTGATTGAGCAGGAAAGAGATAATGGAATCAAGGTGGATAGCTTGATGAAGATGTTGACCCAGGGTGCAGCAGCTGTGAAAAGAGGCATATTCCTTGTTAGGTATCATTAGGAAAGGGACTGAAAATGAAATTGCCTATATACTAATGCTGCTGTACAAATATGGTTTGACTGCGCTTGGAATAGTGTCTTCTGTTCTGGTTTCCACATCTAAAAAATAATGCCATTGTAGTTGCTGTTGTTTAGTCATTTAGTCGTGTCTGACTCTTTGTGACCTCATGGACCAGAGCACGCCAAGCACTTCTGTCTTCCACTGCCTCCCGCAGTTTGGTCAGACTCATGTTTGTAGCTTTGAGAACACTGTCCAACCATCTCGTCCTCTGTCGTCCCCTTCTCCTTGTGCCCTCCATCTTTCCCAACATCAGGGTCTTTTCCAGGGAGTCTTCTCTTCTCATGAGGTGGCCAAAGTATTGGAGCCCAAGCTTCACGATCTGTCCTTCCAGTGAGCACTCAGGGCTGATTTCCTTAAGGATGGAGGGGTTTGATCTTCTTGCAGCCCATGGGACTCTCAAGAGTCTCCTCCAGCACCATAATTCAAAAGCATCAATTCTTTGGCGATCAGCCTTCTTTATGGTCCAGCTCTCACTACCATATATCACTGCTGGAAAAAGCCATTGTAGAGCTGGAAATAAAAGTGCAGTATTGCACAACATAAAGAAGGCTGCTGTTTTGAAAAGTAAACAAGTGAGCAGCTAGCAAGGAGGGTTACCTGGTTTAGAAAGAGGCAAGCCTACGGCAGTGAACCATGCAAACATAAAATGTGCAGCCTCTGAAGGTGGGTAGTTCTGATGTGGCTGCATCAGGAGTCTGTGAATGATAAAATTGCAGGATCACCCAGCCTCAGTGGAGTCTGAATCGAGAAAGCAGGCCAGATGCATCATTGGGAGATAAGGGAACTTGATTCAGACACTTTACTAAAGCTAAGAAGGTTTAGCTCTGATGAGTGCCTGGGAACTCCATATAAAGCTTCTTACTTGTTTGTTTGTTTATTACATCTAAATCCCACCTTTACCTCAAGGTGGTATACATAGTTCTCCCCATTTTATCCTCACAACAACCCTGTGAGTAGATCAGCCTGAGAGCGACTGACTGGCCAAGTAAGCTTCATGACTGAGTGAGGATTTGAACCCTGGACTTAGTCTAGTACAGTGGTACCTCGGGTTAAGTACTTAATTCGTTCCGGAGGTCTGTTCTTAACCTGAAACTGTTCTTAACCTGAATCACCACTTTAGCTAATGGGGTCTCCCGCTGCTGCCGCGCCACCAGAGCACAATTTCTGTTCTCATCCTGAAGCAAAGTTCTTAACCTGAAGCACTATTTCTGGGTTAGCGGAGTCTGTAACCTGAAGCGTATGTAAACCGAGGTACCACTGTACCTCTATACCACACTGGTTCTCATGAGTTCCGCAACTGACGAAAGGTGGGGTTCAAATAAAGAAACCTTTGGGCCTCACATAAGCCTTTAATTTCTCACAACATACTGGGAGTTTACAACTTAGTGTGCTTCTTATGTTGGGTGCTGATTATAAACCTTTATTTTCACAGCCTGCTATTATTTGATCCTGAGTTTTTGTTCAGTATTAAATGCTTAGTGGCAGTCTTTTTGCTCTGAAAAGATTGGGTTCCAGTATTTCTTTCTCAGATTCAAAATTGATTCATACCTTATTTGGTGTTATCGATCAGTAGAAAATGGCAATAGACACTTGGCTTTGTAAACTGCTGTTTTTTATTAGTGTGGTTGCTGTTTTACTTCTAATTGTGCAGTCAGTTTGCAATCTTTTATAATCTATACGTCATGGTGATTTCAGTTTGGAACCCTTTCTGGTTTCCATGACCATGGAGATGTTCTGCAGATAAATACTATCTTAATTTCAAAACTGATTGGGGCACTGAAATAGTGGTTGTAAATGGTACGTTGAGAAGGAAGGATGGATTAATCATTAAAACACTGCTTCATAACGTTACATTCCATGATCTAAGTGCATAGGTACCTTATTCTTGTATTGTACCTATATTGTCTTCAATAGTGCAACTACTCAATTAGCAATAATTTGTTTTTATTCTAAAATACATTTGCTACTCTATGTTCCATACAAAAATAAATGCACTAGAATTTAAAATGGTGCTTCCTCTTATTCAGAGCATTTACTGTTGCTTATAGCCATGTAAGTTTTCTAGGCCTTTGGTGGCATTGCAGAGCCACACATTTTCTTTCTGAAAGAGCTTTCTGAGCTTTTGAGCCTTCCTTCCTTCCTTCCTTCCTTCCTTCCTTCCTTTTGAGCCTTTCTTTCTTTCTTTCTTTCTTTCTTTCTTTCTTTCTTTCTGCTTTTTCATCAAATTTAAGCCACATGTCTTTTTACAAAGATAATTCACAAACATTGCCTCTAATCCTGTTCTAAACACATTTTCTGGGAATCAAGAAACCAAAAGACACAAATGCAGAATAAGTGTGGTCAGAATCTAAACATATGCATACAAATGGTTTTAGACCTCTGTCTCCGTGACAAATCTGTATTGCAAAACATTTCAGGACTTTCATTCTTATCAATCCTGAATGCCTCTTTCTTTTCTTTGGTATTTAGTATTTCTGTGTCCAAGTCTTTTTGGTGAAAGGACTGCATTGTAACAAGCAGGAAATGTGAGGGGTTTTAAAGGTGAGAAAGGCACCAAGGAAACCTTGCATTGCATCCTCAGGGGGTAGCATTCCCTTGTTCTAGTTGGGCCAGTAAAGACCTAAAGGGCTGGGTCAAGTTTTTTTTCCGGGGGGGGGGGGGTTGGGTCGGGGCTTTTGCTATTGACTGCTAGGTCCCAAAGTGCAAACTTGGTTGGTGCAAATTTCAGTTATAAATTTGTTCTAACTTGCCAGCCTAAGTAAATCTTAGTATTGTAACCAACACACATCAGTGAGTTTTCTAGCAGGGCAGTTTGTATAAGCAAAATTTTCCAAAGGGGAAAAATGAAGCAACTTGCTCCACCTTTGCATTTTCTCTGTCAGTCATTCTGAGAGATCCTCTGAAGAACAACACACAGCCTTTTCTGTGATTTCTCACAAGGGATCCTGTGTTGCAGCTGTGTTTGCAGCTGTGCCAAGCCTCAGAAATGAGTTCCAGGTTTTATTTTGCATCTGGAGTTGCTGGTCTTACTAAGTCTCTTCTCTTCTTTGTCATTCAAACTCCCAAACGTGATGCAGACCATCTGATTATAATGGTCCAATGTATGTTTTATATTGTATGTGATATATACAATGTATATTGTGTATATGGTTCTACATCACAGTGGTACCTCTGGATGCGAACGGGATCTGTTCCGGAGCCCTGTTCGCATCCTGAAGTGAACGCAACCCGCATCAGCGCATGCACATAACATCATTTTGACCGTCTGTGCATGCGTGAGCGGCGAAACCCAGAAGTAACATGCTCCGTTACTTCCGGGTTGCCGCGGAGTGCAACCCGAAAATACTCATCCCGAAGCTACTTCAACGCAAGGTATGACTGTATTGCTATTGTTATGTAGGGTGGGGTGGGGTCACTTAATGTACCTCTTTGGTAGAAACCCTGCAGAAGGGGCTTCCTTTGTTGTGTTTGCTCCACATCACTCGTTACTTGTAAGACAGCTGCTTACCATGTTTGCTCAGCGTTAATTTAAAATGAATTGTTGTATTATGTAGATTTAAAGGTCACCCCCCCATTATTACGCACCTCTGCTTCTGATCTCAAATCATTTTCAACATCTTTCAGATACCCCGCTGTACAAAATTAGTTTTAACTGGTTTAGAACACAAAATGAAATATTTATCGTATCTTTTGAAGTAATTCCTTTCAACCACGTTGGAAGTAATGTGCAAATTTTTGTTCCTTTTGCTTAATGAACAATCTGTAGGTTGAAGAAGAAGAGGAAGAGATATGAAATCTTAAACCTCACAGCAATTACCACCGCTTGATTTTACTGGCCATTTGGGAGGAAAAAGTCTCTCTCAGGTGTAAACTGTTTAAAAATAGGATTAGGCAGCTCTGGGGTGTTAGTCAAGTGAAGAAGATGGAACAGCTGCTTATTCCTGTTCTTTACATACCCCATGTGCATAGCTGTCCTATCTTCAAGGTGGGTTTCAATCGCAGAGTGATAAGCACTGAGTGGTCTCTATGTCCCTTTAGCTAAGTTTACCAATGGCAGAAATAATCATCTTGAAAGTGATGTACATTTTTGGGAACTTGCAGGGGGGCGGCAGGAGAAACAACTGTCACATTTGATGTTTTCAAAACCAAACTCTACTAATAAATAATAATTGTACTCTTTCACATTCAGTTCATAAGCACTTCAGGTACAGCAAGCCCTCAATTTACATGGGGGTTATGATCCAAGGATTGCGCTTAAACTCAAAACACATTGGCTGTAATAGCAGGTGTGATTGCCAAAGTCTTTTTTCCTGGACGCCCGCTCCCTATTCCACCCCCTTTTTATTTGATTTTTAAAAAATTAGTTGTTCTTGCCAAGTGCGCAAGTTATATGTGCATAAGTTACAGGCTTACTGTATTAGACATGGGCATGGATTTGCAGCAGCATATTAACAATAACATATGGAACCTTGAACCCAAATTTGCAGTATATCTATTCTTTTTTTTTTAATGGCACTTAAGTATGATTGCATTCTAGGGATATTTTCCCAGTTTTATTTTAAAAGGAATAAGACAGGGTGGAATGTAAGTGGCTCCCCTATGCTCATGGTAGCAGAGACACCTGCTAATGGAAGATGAGGGAAGGTGATTTTTAATTTCTCCCTCTTCCTTGCAGCTCCCACCAAAACCAGATTCAAAGAGTTGGAGGGCCCTGTAGAACAGGCTGGAAGGGGGCATAGCAGGTGACAAGGAGAAAGGCAAATTTAGCAAAAAAATTCTTCCCTCTTGTCCCTTGGTTTTGTCTCTTGGTTTTAAACACAGTGTAAGGTAGTCTCTATGGAAGTAGATTGTATTTAATTATGGGATATCAGAGTTTTTAGGGGGCTAACCAGGCTGGGATAGCTGGGATAGCCGGCTTGCTGGTTTTTGAATGTCTGGTGTAGATTTTTTCAATTTCGTTGTTCTGTATGGGACAATGACAGTAAAGATTATCGTATCGATGCCTCTGATGGATTGCAGTCCCTTCCGTGGGATAGTGCACCAGTTGGATTCCACCCATTCATTTAAAAAAATCTACACACACACACAGATGTTGGGTTGAAATAATCATGAACTGAAGGAAAGTAGACGCTAGTCCCTTTTCACAAATAGTTAACAAGAGTTAGTGCAGAAGTAGATATGGTGCTATAGGTCCGTTCTATCACCATTCTCATGCTTCTGAACATGGAAATGATTGCACAACTTCTGCATACTATTTAGTCATTTATCCGGCTAAGATTAACTGAATAAATTGTACTTTAGTGCATCTTAAGGTTTTCTCTTCTTGTTCCCACATCACCTCCTTTTTTCTGCTGCACAAGGTTTAAAGCAGTGTTCCCTAAACCTGGGTCCCCGGCTGATTTTGGCTTACAATTCCCATCATCCCTGACCTGATGGGAATTGTAGTCCAAAAACAGTTGGAGACCCAAGTTTTGAAAACCCTGCTTTAGAGCAAGCAGAACACCACATTTGGAGACTAGTTTTGCCTTTCTCATACAAACCTCATTGTTTATATATAAGAAAAACATGGATTTTTATCCACTGTCTGGTTAGGCAGAAGTGGTCCTATTAAGTAAAAACATGGAGTTGTTGACAGCATTGAGCATGTTAGCAAGGCATTTTACTAGCAGAAGTTTTGCAATATTAAATCTGCTTGCCTCATCTTGCCAAGGGACGTGTTACAGCTGGTGGGGTGGAGGGATGTTTGTGGGGTCAGCCAAATGCAGTGACAAAAATCCAAGCGCAGTGATGCACTTGAGAGTGGTGTCAGCTGCCTTTTTCAGCAGACAAACAACAGGACCACCTCAGCAGCAGCCGACATAAAAAGTGCCATTTAGGGTCTTTATAGCTCTGCTGGGTGAGAATATTTAGAGTTGGAATATTATATTTAAATCCTGAAACATCAGTACTTTTAAGGCTTTTAAGTATAAGAAAGAAATTCTCTTAGGCATTGTTGTGGAGACTAGACAGGGTCTTGGGAATTTCTGTTTTGACGTGCCGCGTGCGAGGAGGGCTGCTAGGGGTGTTTATTGTGCAGTTATGTTTTTGGGTCACTTAAACCTCCAACTGGCATAGTAGGAAAACCAGTAGTTCTTAGAAATACACTTAATGGGCTTGAAAATCCTGAAAATGCAAGAATATAGTACAAAACAGAGGTGGAAGTGGAATCACAGAACTGTAGAGTTGAACAAGATCCCAAGAGTAATCTAGTCTAACCCCCTGCATTGCAGGAATCACAGCTAAATGCCTGACAGATGGCCAAGGATTTAACTGAACGTGTCTAACTCTAAGCTGACCGCACTATTCTCGTTGATAAGAAGCCTCCTTTTTTTTTTTTTTGTCAAGTCATTCTTGTCAGAATATTTATTGCTGGTTATTTGGGCGAAGAGGAGCTTGCATACTTGCAGTCTTTCTTGCAGAATTTCTAAAATTCCCAGAAAGCAAAGCAGCAAAGCTCTATCATGATGGCAAATGGTTGTCTTGCAAAACATTTTGCTCTTTTCATTCTTAATAATAATAATAATAATAACAACAACAACAACAACAACTTGTGGATTGGGTGTTCAGTGGCTCAGTTAAAAGCTTGCAATCGTTACTTGTTAATGGGTATAATGGAGTTCACAGAGGCATAGCACTGCACCATTAGTGCTTCCTATAGAGAAAATAGTCTTGCTATTAGGTCATTTGGTGCTGAAAGCTTGTGCCTCATTTTAAGTTTTGTTTTAACCGAAGAACGGTGCTGTGGACCAAATAAAATTGGTTGAAAATATCAGCCAGGTGAAATGGAAATTAAAAATTAAAAAATAGTCCAGTAGCTCCTTAGAGACCAACTAAGTTTGTTCTGGGTATAAGCTTTCGTGTGCATGCACACTTCTTCAGATACGGGTTTGCATAAGGAATTACCGTTTCAAGCAGTCATACAAGCCTCTCACAAATTAAGACATTATGTAGTAAGCTAAGAACTCAGTTCTAAACTTCATTAGCTCTTCTCGGATGCATTTCATTTACCAGGATTACTGTGATTCCCCATAAACATCTGCCAAGACATTGAACTGAATAAATTCTTAAACTCTGTGGGCAGTTTCAGAGCGAACTTTTTAGCGTGAGCAATGGAGACTGAACTTCTTGACTGCTCACCTCACAGTTCTTTGACAAAAACTGTGGATTTGTGAGATTTTTTTTAAAAAAACACATTCAAGAATCACATCAACATCAACATGGAGTCTATTTAATTGGGGGAGGGGGGGAGTAGTGACTAGTACTAAAAATCTCCCCCAGAGATTTTTGGATCTGTATGTTTTTATCTTGCTGTTTTATTGGTTTTAGGATGCATCTTGTTTTCAATGATGCTGGTTGTTTTTATATTGTATGCTGCTTAGAGATTTTTAAAATATTAAGTTGTATATAAATACTTTAAAATATATAAATAAATGTTGGCTGCTCTCGAGAAAGTGTTTTTTTGGTGAGCACTCCAGTGCCACATTGAATGCATGTGGCTGCAACACTAAACCACAGTTGATTTATCTTATTAATTATAATAATGCTGAAGGTGAGGGTGAGGGAGAATTGAAGAGAATGGTGCCATGGGGTGAAGGGTAATCTGGCTGCTTAATGAGATCAAGAAGGGAGAGGGTGACTTTAGCCACTCTTGGCAGAACTGAATAGGCTGTTTTTAGGATCTTGTGTTTGGTAGCAATCTTTGTTGTTGTTTAGTCGTTTAGTCATTTTTTGTGACCCCATGGACCAGAGCACGCCAGGCACTCCTGTCTTCCACTGCCTCCCGCAGTTTGGTCAAACTCATGCTGGTAGCTTCGAGAACACTGTCCAACCATCTCGTCCTCTGTCGTCCCCTTCTCCTTGTGCCCTCAATCTTATTGTGGATAATTTATCGCTATATGTTTTTCTTGGTATGTTGTAAGCAACACTGAGGTCTCTTTGGGGGCGGCTAGACAGGATTTAAATCTCATTGAGAAATGAGAAGTTAGTGTAAATGCAAACAGAAATCACAAGTTTGCAATATGACTTTTGATGGCCAGTCAACACCATTGGGCCCTGGTTCAATTAACCCAGCACACTAGCTCAAGTGCTTGTCCTAATGGAACAATCAGAAGAGCACAATGTTGAAATCCTTCCTTTGTCTTGCTGAGAGACGTTGCTACAGCCAGTCATAAAAATCTGATGCTTAAAAATAGCAAGTACGCTCTACCTAAGCTTGCTGTTTAAAATATTACTTTTTTGTAAGAGAAGTATAATTGGAAATAAGATTTCAAAAATTTGGTAATGATAGATTCCTTAGGCTTCCCAACTTAATTGAAAATTGGGTACTATCACTTTCTGGCATGTGAGAAGCTGAAAATTGTTCAAATCCCAAGATTCTTTTTATAGAATGTTAAAACTTTCATGAAGTATTAGATAGCAAAGACAGTTATGTGTTCTTCGTGTATTTGATTAACTTTGAATCACCTAGCATTTTTTAAATATAGAAGGCATTTTTTGAGAGTTGAAGCAATTCTAGGAAATGAAATGTATGGGAGAGATAATGCTTTGATCTATAGAAGGTATCTGACAGAAAAGAACTTTTATTAGTGGTGTAAAAAAAATGGCATCTTTTTCATAGCTATCATATAGATGGGGCTGGGATGTCTTAAATAATCTGTTTTTAAGTGATGAATGTGAAATTTAATCTAGGTTTCTGCAGTTGAGGTCAAAATTACATCTACTGTATCTGCTGACAAGGCAAAATAGGCAATTGTATTTCCAATATAGGACACAGATTTATAATCTTTTTAGAGAGGCGTTTGTGTGTGAGAGAAAACACACACACACACTACACACACACACACACACACACACACACACACACACTACACACACACACACACACACACACACACACACACACATATACACATGATTAGAAGTATGTATTGGAGAGATAATTAAATACTTTTAAAAGCTAGTTTTTAAAAGTAGCTGATTATTTGAACCAGCCTTTCATTTTTTTAAAACCAAAACCCTAGCAGTTAATAAATTGCCTCCTAAACTGTATCCTTGCTCCCGTTGTCAAAAATTATGGCTCATTTATCTTATCTACCTGCTTCAGGTCTTCACTTCAGGATACGGGTTGTTAACGCTTGCCATTTTGGTTTTAAAAGAATCCATGTGAAAATTTCCAGCTGTACTCTGATTAATTTTTCAGTCTTAGTCATGCCTGAGATAATCAGGTGGAAGTTTTTTTTTTTTTTAAGAAAAGCTTTATCTTGTGAATAGAAGAACATAGGAAGAGCCTGCTGGAGCAGTCAAACATCCTGTTCTCACAGTGACCAAACAGATACCTGTGGGAAGAAGCCCTCAAGCAGAACATGGACGCAACAGCACTCTGCCCACCTGCCATTCCCAGCATCTGGTCTTCATAGGCATACTGCCTCTGACAGTGGAGGTGGAACATAGCCGTTGTGGCTAGTAGCCATTCATGGCTTTGCTCTTCATTAATTTGTCTAATCCTCTATTAAAGTTGGCGGCCATCGCTGCCTCTGATGGGAGCAAATTCCAACCAAACACCGTGTGAAGAAGAAGAAGAAGAGTTTGGATTTGATATCCCGCCTTTCACTCCCTTTAAGGAGCCTCAAAGCGGCTAACATTCTCCTTTCCCTTCCTCCCCCACAACAAACACTCTGTGAGGTGAGTGGGGCTGAGAGACTTCAGAGAAGTGTGACTGGCCCAAGGTCACCCAGCAGCTGCATGTGGAGGAGCGGAGACGCGAACCCGGTTCACCAGAGTTCACCACTCTTAACCACTACACCACATTGGCTCTACCTGTCCTACCTGTCTGAAATCTTCCCACATCTTAGTTGGATGTTGCATGTTCTAGTGAGCAGGAGAAAACCTTTCTCCAAGCCATGCATAATTTTACAAATTTACAAGATTTACCTCTTAGCTCATCTTTTCTCTAAACTATAAAAATGCCCCAAATAGGCTCCATACCCTTGATCGTTTTGGTTGCTCTTTTCTGGACCTTTTCTAACTCTACAATATATTTTTGAGGCAAGGTGACCAGAATCATACTATTCCAAATGCGGTCACACCACAGATTTTTATAAAGGCATTCTGATATCAGCAGTTTTATTTTCAATTCCTTTCTTAATGGTCCCTGGTATAGAATATGCCTTTTTCACAGCTGCCATACACTGGGTCAATACCTCCACTGACCTGTCCCCAAGATCATATTCCAGGTGTGTCACCGCCAGTTCAGACTCTGTGAGCATTAAACTGAAAATAAGATTCTTTTTTTTTTTTTTGCCCCAACATGCATTACTTAACACTTGTTTACATTCAACTGTATTTGCCATTTGAACACCCATTTAATCAATTTGGAGGCGTCTCTTCACAATCTTTTTGTTTTAATGACCCTGAACAATTTCGTTTCATTAGCAAACTTTGCCACCCCACACCTTACTCCAGGTCATTTATGAACAAGTTAATCCAGCTTCTCATAAATTGCAAGCTGTCTCTATGTGTCAGCAAGGCTATTAGACAGATTTATCTACCGTATATAGGTTGCTGCCAGCCAAGGTCAGAGGCAAAGCCCTAAGAAACTTCATTCTGAAAGGAGAAGAGAGAGGGCAGCAAAAAGGTATTTTTATCTCAAACCCATTTTTGCTTGACTTTCTGTTGAAAGAGGGAACCGCAGTGTGTCTTGGATGTGACCATTGTTTCTAAAAACATGTCCTTGAACAATAAATGTTCTTTCTTCTTTCTTTTGGAAAGGACCTGGAGTTTGTAGCACCTAGCACCTGAACTACTATGCTCTGTTATTGGTGTTATTCCCAGTTTTATGGCGGTGAATTCTACACATATCAAAAACTTCCAGGGCTTAGAAAGTTGTTAACTTCCAGGATAAACAAATTCTGAACTAGATTTCTCCCTAGCCTTGTTCAGGCATTACAGTGGTACCTCAGGTTACATACGCTTCAGGTTACAGACGCTTCAGGTTACACACTCCGCTAACCCAGAAATAGTGCTTCAGGTTAAGAACTTTGCTTCAGGATGAGAACAGAAATCATGCTCTGGCAGCGCAGCAGCAGCAGCAGGAGGCCCCATTAGCTAAAGTGATGCTTCAGGTTAAGAACAGTTTCAGGTTAAGAATGGACCTCCGGAACAAATTAAGTACTTAACCTGAGGTACCACTGTATCCTGAACACATGAAGGGTTAAATCAGGGAGAGGCAGAGACATACATCAAGACTGAGTTTTGATGGCATACCCAGAGTCGCTTAGTGAACTTCATGACATGGATGTCTCCTGCCCAAACCCATGAGTAACTCAGTTTGGATGTTGTTTTGGGACTAATCCAGCCTATGTATGCAGCAGAGTGAAAGCACACCTGTCCTTGCTGCAAATCTGGCACATCAGTCCCATCTTTGCTGACCTCTTTCATGCACATCTTAAGCCGCAGTTGCCCAGTTACCTTCGGATATTTTACAGGGATATTTTACAGGATATTTTCAGGCCTATGATTTTACAAACGTAGGCAGGCTTTTGATGCAACAAGGAGGACCGGTAAACTTTTTCCCTTTGCGATGAGTGAATCAACCCAAAGATATAAGCTAAACGAATGACTGCATCACTCTGGCTTTCCAGGCATTAGTCAGCTGGAACCGATTCTAGTCACAAACATATTCTCAAGAGGCACAACCATAAAAAAGCATGCTGCTTATTGAATGCATCCAGGCATGCTGCACTGAATGACACAGGTGGTTGGATGGCACAGCTTTTGGGCATTTTTATTTCTGAAATTGGAGTCAGGGTTGGATTTGTAGCACTCCCATCCTAAATGGCAACAAAATGTGAGAGTTGGGTTTGCACAATGATATTATAAAAAAAGTCCGGAGGGCATGTATCCCAGACTAGAATTCCTTTCCAGCCCCATGTAATGGAAACATAGGGGGGAGTTTATGACAGTAACTGTATGTAATGAATTCCTTAATCTCATTCCATAAGCCACTCCAGAATGGTCAGTACCTTTCCAACCTGGATGGGCAGATAGAAAGTTAATTTACTCTCTTTATCAAACCTTCGTAAACTTGAAGTTTTACCTATTCACCTTAATGCATAAATTTGGAAGGATCCTAGTTTATACTGACCCAGACCAGTTTGCTTTCTAGTCCCACCTTGTCAGCAGGACTGTCTCTCAGTTGTCCTCTAGCTGAATAGCTTGCAAAATACACCTGAATAAGGCACCTGAAAGTATTTGCAGTTACCCACCCGATGCAGTTACATCACTTTTAACTGAACTTTTAAAGCAACCCACATTTTTCATTTCTGCTTCAGTCGGTCTGCCAGAAATACATGAAGACCTTAAGTAACCTATTTGTGTGGAGCTGAGATTGAAACAGCTATTATCTCCTGCCCTTCGTTTTATGTATGCTCCCTTGTGATGGGAGTTTGAGGACTTGGCAAATTAAGCATTCTTTCAAGAATGCAATAGCATCCTCTGTTGCTTAACCAGCTCCAGATTAACATTTGAATTTATTGGACAGTACCAATCCAATTCATTTACCCCCTGTTCCATGAGTGAGTTGTCACTGTAAATATGCAGCTTATTTATTTGAACATAATTCTTGTCTTAGCTACTATGATTTGTTATGCTACACTGAAACATGGGCGCTTAACTTAAACATATGCATTGCTTTTTACATATGGAAAATCAAACAGTCAATAACAGATGCTAACAGTTTGAGGAGCACATTGTTAAAAATATAAAGGCCAACTACATACAATGCATTAATAGGCCTGTGAACCTGTTGAAGCTTTGAATGATAAGGGAGTCTAAAGACGTTCCAAAGGAAGAGTATGGAACTGAATTGATTATTTGCATCTGTATTCACAGCGGAAACTATTGAGCAGATCTCTGTGCCTGAACTAACTTGTGCAGTAAGGGAGTCTGAGAAACTGAGACAAATAGTGGCAACAACTTCTACGTCTACTAGACATTGAAACTTACAAATCGCTCGGTCTGAATGCATCCACTCAAGGGTTCTTAAAGAAGTCATAAGCAAAATTGCTGGTCTTCTATCAAAAATATGCAACTTATTCCTAATATCAGTCTCCACACCTGAGGACTCAAAAGTTTAACATCAGTTTTTAAAAGTGATACTTTTTTCCCCTCTGGCCATTGTTGTGGATTCTGTCACAGTGGCCTGCTGTGTCAGAGCAGGAAGAGTTTGGATCAGAAGAGGTAACTTAGCTCTTTCTTCTGCTTGGATAGTTAGATTTAAAAGTATATTGCTGCAGGCAGAATGTCCTGAGAAAGGCACAGTCCATTTCTGCCCCTGTGGATGATACTCCTGTATCCCCACCTGGACAAATGATAAATTAGAGTTTTCATGCAGTTTTAGATATTCCATTGCAAATGTCCATATGACTATGTTGCCAGTTTGTTGGATTTTCTGGAACATATTACATATTCTCAAAAGCTTTGTAAATTTTAGCTGTGTTTATTTTTAAAGGCAAATTAATTATTAGATATGCACGCCAAAGAAAAAGGGGAGTGGAGCGTTTCATTCTGAGTGCTTGCTTAGAAGCTTTTGCCTACCATTTTAGGTTTCTGAAGCTCAGTTTACAAGCCCTCCCAGCTTTATATGAATGCTTTAGATGGATGTGGTTCAAATTTGGAAATTGTGGATGCTGCCAAGGATCTTTGCATACTTTCTGCTCCACATGGAAGCTAGATTTCCCCCCTTATGAATTGCATTGCAACAGCTCTAGATTTGATATCACATTGATTCCTAAATGAGGAGTTGTTCATTTCTCCTCTTTTGTGTTTGAAATTATTAATAATTTTAATTTTTAATCTTTGCATCAACTAACTGTGGTATGCTTACATATTTCCACTAGGTTATACAAATAATACAGGGGAGACATGCTGAGCAAAAAACCTTTTAGGGTATTGTATGTCGATGTCTCCTTTTCCCCTTCACATGGTTTGGTTTGGGGTTGTGTGGTTGTTGTTTTTTTTACACTTTTACTAAGCCTATGTAATGGTATAAATGTTAATATGACAATCTGTGGCTATTTTAGTTCAGTGTGCATGTCTTAAGTGAATCCATACTTTTCTTAAGGGATCTACAATTTTTGGCTGCCCTTGCCAAAAGTTGCACTCACCAGCGCCTCCACCCAACCAACAGCCAAGGAAGCCCCCTAGGGTAAATTCCCATGTGACTATGAGCCAAAAGCTTCAACTGTTGGAATTACAGAACATAGTTTGTTATTACTGCTCTGAATGTTGGATACTTTTTTCACTTGTGCATCATCCAACAAACTCTGCATGACTTCTGTCAGATGGGACCAGTTTCTAACCAGGTGTTCATTTTCTGCATTGTAAGAAACCATGCCTTCTGAAAAAGATGCCTTGGCTATTGAACAGCAGTCGGGTATTGGATCCAAATATAGAGCTAGGGGAGACTCTTGTCGGTTCTGAAGCAACCTCTTTTGGGCAAGCTGACTATGTGTCGGCCCAGGACCTATTAAACTCTAGGTCTCCTAGGAGAATACATCTTTTGGAATGTTCACTCCATTTGAATGCATCTGCATTGGCAGCTGTGAAATTTCAAGTTTATTAGAAGAGATAAGAGATCCCACTCCCCAGTACATTTGGGTGACTAATGGGAAAGGAAGGGTAGAGGTGGAATTTATTCATGCCCTGACTTTCGCCAAGGAACTTAAAGCAGCACACATGGTTTCCGTCTCTCCTCGCAACATGTGCTCCATGTTATCCTCAAACCAATCCTTTACCGTAGGTTACGTTTGAAAATAGTTGTTGGCCCAAGGTCACCCAGTGAGTTTCATGGCTGAACATGGATTTGTACTCTGATCTTCCCAGTCCTTGTCCAACACTCTGTAACTCAATGGCTTGTATGCAGAGTACAAATAGATCTGCAAATCTGGAAGAAACTGAAAGTGCCTTAGGACAGTAGCTTGGTTTGTGATCATTTTGTTGATACTGGATCCACATTCTGATATAATCGTTGTTTTCATCTTTCTTTCTGTTTGTAGCATGGCTTCTTTGCCTACTCGATTGGAATATCTGAAAAGTACTACACTGCTCGTTAAGGTTAAATTTTGTTTTACTTTTCAGCTCAAGTTCAGACATCATAAGGGATTTGGAGATTGCTGGGAGATGTTCCGATTCGTCAGAGAAGTAAGTGTGGTGTAAAATAATTGTTTTCTGTGTCTTAAAAGTTGTCACCTATACTTTTCTTCGTCATTCAGCTAACTGGAAACTTGACTAGTGGACTTGAAAATGAGCCAAATATTTTGGCATTTGATCCAGAAAAACATCTGTGGAAGGTGTCCATCCTGCCATGTGCCCTCCCCCAAAGTCCCTTCCCCCCTTGGCTGCCCTCCCCCAGGGCTCCACCAAGGTCTCTCTGAAGGATGGGGGAGAATTCCTGAATAGGGTGGACTGAAGCATAGCAAACTGCATGGGGAAAGGTGGACAAAAAAAAAGAAAAAGAAGAAGAACAGAAGCACCTTCTTTGAGAGGTTCTGTCATTCCATTCAAGATGGTCTCCCAGCTCTCAGGATTGACTTTTCAAGGAAATGTCATGCAAGGGGTGTGAGTGGGAGAGCCACCTTTTGCTGAATATCTTCTACCATGAATTGTCTCAGTTCCATCCTGTCAGGGAACTGCCATCGGAGAGTCAGGTGGTGGAAGGGCTCAAGGAGGCTAAGAGACCCTCAGATGCTGAGGAAGGAACCAGCAGGGGGAGAGGGAGAGTTCCTGCAGAAACTCAGGCGGAGGGATGGCTCCAAGATGCTTCCAGTGAGAACAGCGGGGAGGGCTCAGGACCTCCGCTGGGGACGCCCACTCCGCGCAGGAAACTGTCACGCAGAGAATCCAGACGTAGAGTTTCCGTTAAGGAACTCTTATGTTGGCGTAAATTCCGGAAGCGTCCACTGACGGATTCTGCCAGCGATTGAGGGAGTCATGCTTTGAGGGCTCCCGTAAAGGCAGAGCTTTGAGACCTATGCAAAGCTCTGAGGGATTCAGCTTTTACGCACAAGCAGCTCATTATCCCATCACACATCCTATCTGTGTCTCTCTCCACCTCGGTTTCCTGTCAAATTCTTTCTCTGAAGCAATATTTGATTTATTTATTTCATAAAACCTGCACACCGCTTGATTGTTAAAAAACAAAACAAAACCTCAAAGCAGTTTACAAAAGATGAAACAGTAAAATCAAGAGAGAAAAACCTACAACCCTACTTTTAAACATACAGAAGTTGAAATACTAAAACAGATTTAAATTCACCTCAATTCAACGTCTGGGTAGGCTTGTTTTTATCAGGCACCAAAAAAAGGTACACTGAAGGTGCCTACTTGATCTCACTAGGCAGGCAGTTCTAAAGTGTAGGCGCCGCCACTCTAAATGATTGAGTATGGAATGGGTATTACGAGATGATACCTGTAGTCGTGCCAATTCCACCGATTGAAGCAGTTGAGTGAGCACATGTAGGGTAAGGTGATCTCATAGGTAAACTGCTCCCAAGTTATTAAGGGCTTTATATACTAATAGTAACACCCTGAACTTGCAAATCAGCAGCCAGTGCAGATCTCTGACCACAGGTGTTAAATGCTGACAAGGCCTCACTCCTGTCAGCAATCGTGCTGCAGCATTCTGCCCTAGCTGCAGCTTCCGGGTCAAGCGTTAAGAGCAGCAACGAACACAATTTGAAATGGGATGGAAATAAACTAAACCGTAAAATATTTTAATGGCATTTCTTTGTTCTGAAGCCCCATATTCCACTGCGATTACTTATGCCTATTTGTGGCCATTCAAGTGTTTTTTAAACAACTGGAAATAATAGCATCGGTTTCAGAAGTTTAGGCAGTTCCACAAAGCTGTGACTTTTCCAGCTGAGTTTAATTGAAAACGTTTGTTACATTGCGAGATGTGTCAAAAGAAAAGCTTTTGCTGAGGGGTAAATCCAAACGCGAGGCTTACAGATCAGGAAAAAAAATTGTTGGATTGTTAAGTAGTCAATAAAGACATTATTTCATATGAATGTATGAACTGATAATTCAGACTCCCCCCCTCCGTGTGTGAGTGTGTGTGTGTGTGAGAGAGAGAGAGGGAGAGAGTTTGACTAGATTTTGTCTCTTTACAGTTGAGAAGGTGAAGGAAAGAAGCTGGGGTGCTGGGCCTTCTCTTCTTTTCGTTTTATCTTTTTCAGTTCTTTTCTGGCGAAAGCAAATGGACAGTGAAACCTTATATGAACCCAAGCAGCATTCCAATAGCATACCGCGCCCCCCCCCAAAAAAACCCTTTCTAATTGTTAATCAAATTTAAAACACCATTGGTTAGAGAAATCATAGCTTCCTCTGTAGGGGATGGAGGGACTGGCTGCCTCTTAATCTTTCACATGTAAGTGGAGAGGTTTCTCCCTCCTTCCCACAGATAATGAATGAAACGTGAGCTCTTTTTCAAAGGGCTGCTTTCTATGTATTCTAGGAGCAGGTGTTGCAGGTATAAAAACAGCAATATAATTCAGCCCACTCTGAATTTCTAATCTTCAGAAGCCTTTCGTTGCAAAAGATTTAGAGCAGCACCAAAGGAAGTGAAGGGGAGGACTTGCATGATAAATTTTCATAAACATTAACTGGTGCAAAAGTACTATTCAGCTCCTGTTCCAGCATCAGGTTTGAGGGCAACTTGGGAAACCCCGCCGGACCTTCTCCCAGTGGCAACGCAAAATAAGCTTACCCAGGCAGCCTGGAGTAGAGAAAATCAGGAGACTGGATGACACAGTGGCTTCCTTTACTCAGAATGTCACTGAATCCTAACGCAGTGGGGTTCAGAGACTGGAAAAATCAAGGTGGGGACTGCAGCTTTGCCTGGTGCTTTCCTTCTCAGCACTGAACTGAACTGAATATTAAAAATAAAAGGGGGTGCTGGTGATTAGCATCAGCATTTGCCCACCATGCTTGAATAGCTCAGTCAGTAGAGCCTGAGATTCTCAATCTCGGGGTTGTGGGTTTGAACCCCACATTGGGCAAAAGATTCCTGCATTGCAGAGGGTTGGATTAGATTACCCTCGCGGTCCCTCCCAGTTCTACAATTCTATGGTTCTATGCCAGTTCCAGAGAGCCAGTGTGGTGTAGTGGTTAAGAGTGATAGACTTCTAATCTGGGGAACCGGGTTTGCGTCTCCGCTCCTCCACATGCAGCTGCTGGGTGACCTTGGGCCAGTCACACTTCCTTGAAGTCTCTCAGCCCCACTCACCTCACAGAGTGTTTGTTGTGGGGGAGGAAGGGAAAGGAGAATGTTAGCCGCTTTGAGACTCCTGAAGGGGAGTTAAAGGCGGGATATCAAATCCAAACTCTTCTTCTTCTTCTTCATCTGGTGACTTAGACCTGGGCCATTCTACTGCCTTGAGACTACTACCATGAATAAATCAGGCAATGAATGAATAAATCAGGCAATAATAATGCATGAATAAATCAGGCAATGGCAATGCCAGGTTTAGCAGGGCTCTCAGCAGCAATCTACATTTTTAGGGTATGGAAGAGCTGGAAACATCCCTGAACTGTATCCTCAGAACAACGGCATATTCTATTTTGGGTGTGTGCGTGGGGATGTTGTTGCTCAGCCACAAATACCATTTTTCTGGGAAAGGTGATGGAGAGAGTTGTGGCTTTAAGATTTTCAAATCTGTTTTTAATACTTTTAAAGATGTTTTTATTACTATGTTCTGTGTGGTTCGCTGCCCTGGGCTCCTTTGAGAGAAAGGGAGGGATATAAAAGTAATAATAAATTAACAAAAATGATCATACAGCTGGTGAAATTTCACAAAAGCTGATGCCATAATAAAGAAATTCGCTTTTCCATAAAGTGCTGCAAGACACTTCATTGTTTTTGTAACAGAAATAGTTACATGTCATTAATTGTTTTTTTACTTCCAGCAGTCTTACAGTGGTATATCTGACGCTTTTTGTTATAGTGCATGGAATTTGGTGGTTGGCAAATTGTTTTTTGTTTATCTGGATTGAATATAACTACAGTGCAACTATTAGGCGCTGTTACTATTTTACTATGGACATACTAATAAAGATGTGCATATCACCATGTTTTATTTCAGTATCATTTGTTTCCATGTACCGGCAACAGGGTGTCTTTTCATCCTGGGTTGTTGTTGTTGTTTTCTTCTCCAATGCTGTTTATTTGCAGTAATGTTTTAATAACGAAAACAGCATTTGTGATCAGAAAAGACATTTTTTTGTATTTGGCAGGAATTCAGAAGACATTGTAGATCCTGTCTCACATCTCCACTGCAGTCCTTTTGTCCCCCAAAAGCTGTTCCTCAATGTAGCACAGAGTGGCATTCAGTGGTGTAAAAAGCTGCAGCCAAATGGAGGAATCAACTGCCTCTTTGTGTGTGTGCATAGAAGTGCCTTAGGTATACATTAAGTAGCACTTTGGATCGTGGCCCATATTTATGTGGCATGCCTCTGTGAAAAATACCCTTTGATTAATACTCAAAAGTATAATTGCTTTTATTACTATTCCACTTTATTTGATTTGAACATCGAATCTGGATTATTGCCCAGAAGATGAGATTTGCATTTTTTTTTTAATTTGATGGGGCAGTTGTATCCATCATAAGAGTGTGATAATCCTTTCAGTTTCTCTAAACTTTTCTAAATGTATTAAAGAGTAGCATTCTTTATATATTAAAAACAAACCACAAAGTGGTTCCTCTCTTGTATGCAAACACGTTTCCAACTTGGCTTGTTAAGTAGGTTGTCTAATGGGTATCATACATTTCCCTTTATGCTTAGGTTCCTTTTAAAACTCTTGTAACTTACAACAAGGGTCATCAGCACAATTTATACTGTATAGTCTGGAATCACTGCACTTAAAGACTAATAGATTTTAGTGACTCTGGTTCAGAAGGTGATTGCTAAATGAGCAAATGTAAGTGCTGTCAGGGTATGTCAATTAAAATAACTGATGAAGTAATTACGTTGCAGAGTTGTTAAATTATTCTTTTTTCATTTCATTTACTCCTGAGTTTGATAAGCTACTCTTAACCTCAAGTGGCATAAACACTGTATACTCTGATCTTTGGTGTAGTGATGAGTAAACACCCCTCAGCTAACCTTGAAAAACCTTTGCAGTTTTCCAAGAGCACTGGGGGGGGGGGGATAGTGTGTTTTTTCTTTTTTCCTGGAGAGGTTAGAATTATTAAGGAAAGCTAATAAAAAATAGTTGGAATACTCCTCTCGCCTACCAGCCCCCCCCCCATTTCCAAGGGGAGGGAAAAAGCCTATAGTAACAAGTTTGCAAAATGTGGAAGTAAGCAGTGCTTAACTGGAAATTTTGTTTCTGAGCATAGCCAGAAGTGAAGTTCCTCTTTATCCCAAACTGAAACAGGAAAATGTACACATCCCATGCTCACTGGCTACGATTTGCTGCCAAGGTGCATGGGATTATTTTGATTTACTACTGGACTCGGAACGCAGAAGAAACTATTGGCTTGTTCACATTTGAGCATTATTTAGTTGTTAATTGACATTTTTTCCAGTCGGATTAAAACTAGACTAGTGCGTTCCTGCATGTATTTGAATTTGTCTATGCAGAGCAACTTTTGTAATTCCTGTTCATACCAGTAGATATTCCCTTTTATCTTTGTCCCTGCCTTCTAATGTGTTGATTCTCTTAGACCAATTAAGTACCAACGGAGCATGCGCAAAAATAGCTGCATGTTCACCTTGCTTTTTTCTGTTTAAAGTGCCCCTGCCCAAGGAGTGTGCAAAAGCACAAAGGCTGATGTAAGTTTGCTTGTGTAGTTTTCTAATTTTGTGCAAATCAGAGAGTGCAAAAGAAATATGTGTGTGCGGGCACAAGCATCTAAGTTCCTGGTGCATCCCTACGAGCACGCAGGAAAATAAATGAAAGCAATGGCAAAATCTCAAGTATCAAAAGAATAAAAATATTCCCCTATACAGAAGTGCACCAGAAATAGTTCCGAGCATGGCAGGAAAAGAATTGAAAGCATTGTGTCCACTCACACAAAGACACTGAAACAAATTGTCTGCGACTCCAAATAGAGTGGGTTTGAGCCTGATTTTATATGGTTGTATCTGTATCAGGTAATCCTGAATTTACAGGAGAAAAGCATTGAGACTGATGTTGTTTCAGGGTCACAGTATGTCATGTGGACAAGTTGTATGTCCCATGTTCTCCATGTCCAAATGTTCTGCAACAAGAACTGACTCCTAAGCATGCACATTTCCGGATAACAAGAGGCCACTCCTCTGGGTTTGTTTTTTTTCCTAAGAAAGGGAGACAGTAAATAGTTTTAGGAGAGATTTTTGTGTTTTGTGCTGGGAATCTAATTTTGCATTGTATCTGAATTCCAAAGGCCCTGAGCTCAGATCTATATGGCATGAAGCTTTTTGGATTGGGAATGTCATTATTTTTGTCCCCATCATCCATAGTTTAGTGGGGTTGTCAGGAGAAGACTACAGTATTCTTGCTCTTCATTAATTCATTTTCATGTTGCTAGTGGCAGAAAGTGCTGCATGATTACAGTACAAGCTATATCTTTTGGTAGTATTTACCGTCCATGTTGATTTCAGATGAGGCGCTAAGGTCCAGCCCTGCAGTGTGCTCTCATCTTTCCAGAGGGGCGAAGCTTACTGCCAAGAGGGAAGGTGCGCTGTATAAGAAACATTGCTTAGACATCCTGGTGACCTGACTAAGGCTTTCGACACTGTAAATCGTAATGCCCTGTGGACTGTCCTTCTGAAAACTGGCTGCCCAGATAAATTTGTAAACATCATTTGGTTCCTCCGTGATAATATGACAGCAACAATCAAAGATAACAATGGCTCTCAAAGTGAACCATTCACAGTGGGGTCAGGTGTTAAACAGGGTTGTGTTATTGTCCCAACTCTATTCAGTATTTTCATTGCCATGATCCTACAGTTTGTCGGTGGGAAACTCCCCACTGGCGTAGAAATCATATATCAAACAGATGGAAAGCTCTTCAATCTGAGCAGGCTGAAAGCAAAGAGTAAGGTTACCGTAACTTCCATCATAGAGCTTCAGTATGCTGATGACAACATAGTGTGCACACGTTCAGAGGATGACCTCCAAACCATCCTAATTATCTTTGCAGAAGCTTACGAAAAGCTTGGCCTATCACTCAACATCCAAAAAATGAAAATGCTTCACCAACAAGTACAAAATAACTCCTCTGCAGTGCCACAAATCCAACTCAGTGGTGTAATGTTGGAAAACGTCGATCACTTCTACCTAGGCAGTTATCTTTCCACAAGGGCCAACATTGATGCCAAAATCTAGAATCACCTGAGCTCTGCGAGTGCAGCTTTCTCCCAAATGAAGCGCAGAGTGTTTGAGGACCGGGACATTCGCAGGGAAACCAAAATGCTTGTTTACAAAGCTATTGTACTACCAACCTTACTATATGTGTGTGAAACATGGGCCACTTATAAACGCCATCTCCAACTCCTCGAAAGATTCCATCAACGGTGTCTCCGAAAAATGTCACACATCACTTGGGAAGACAGGTGAACTAATACCAGTGTACTGGAAGAAGCAAAGATCACCAGTGTTGAAGCAATGATTCTTCAACATCAACTTTGCTGGACTGGTCATGTTGTGCGGATGCCTGATGATTGTCTTTCAAAGCAACTACTCTATTCCGAATTTAAAAATGGAAAGCGTAATGCTGGTGGTCAACAAAAGAGGTTTAAAGGCTGTCTCAAGGCAAATCTTTAAAAATGTTGTATAAACACTGACAACTGGGAAACACTGGCCTGCAAACGCTCCAGTTGGAGAATATCCTTTATCAAAGGTATCATAGGCTTTGAAGACACTTGAACTCATGACACAAGGGAAAAACGTGCTAGGAGGAAGGCATGCTTGGCAAATCCACACCGTTATCAACTCCCACCTGGAAACCAATGTCCCCACTGTGGAAGGACATGTGGATCCAAAATTGGCCTCCACAGTCACTCACAGACTCTTTGTTAAAACCATGTTTATGGAAGACAATCTTAATCTGCTACGGGTGATCACCAAAGAAAAAGAAGAAGCATATCTAAACACGTTATGCCTTTAATTGTAACAATTAACATAGCTGCAATAAATTAAAATGTCTTTTTTAAAGCAAAGCACACATGAAGAGACATTGCTTAATTTCTTTAGGCATGGGCTGGACAGGCTCCAGATTCTTGTAATCACTGTACATTAATCTGGCTGCTCTTCAAAGAAAATTAAGCTCTCTGATCAGGACAGTTAATTCATTGTTGTAGAAAAATTGCCTTAACATATTTAATCCCAGGCTGGGCTTCTCAAATAAAACCAACTCTTCAGATAATCTCCCAACTTCTCAGCAAAGCCAAATGACCTACGTAGCAAACTTGGGAGCATTTGACTTTGCAGCGCATGACCTCCGGGGCACTTTTTGAATTCTATCCAGCTCGAATAATGTAGTAACAGAGTGACCCTGTTTTTCCAAGGAGTCGGTTCTTTCCTGTTGGAATTATTTCTGTAGTGACCTATCTAGATCAATTTGTAGAGGTTCAACAGTGAACTGGTGTTGGAATTCTCTTTTCCATAGAATTATCTTTTAATAGTATATCAAACTGCTATACTGGAGTAGACAAAAGAGGGAGAAATCAAGACATAGTTAAGTAATGGGAAGAATATGTGGCTATTTAAGTTCCACATAATTAGGGTACATTACAGCAGAGTTTGAGTCTGAGATAGCTGTCTCAAAGGTTTTGTAAAAAAAAAAAAGAAGAATGTCAAATTAAATAGAACTTCACATATGGAGGTGTATATCTCTGAACGCCGGCTGCTGGGGACTATCACCATCACCTTTACAGTCTGTGTAGGAGCTCCCATTTGACTGGATACAGTTGGTGGGGGGGAATCTTTGACTAAGTGCACTTTTATCTGATCCAGCACTGACTGGACATATGAGCAGTGTTACACTGACTTTGCTCTATGCATTATGGCAGCCATTGCGAAGTCATCATCATTGGCTGTATTCAGATGCTAGATCTAATCAGCATAGACCCACTGAAATCAATGCACCTGAATTTCCCTTTTCTTATCTTAAGTGGAAATCTGTTGCGTCCATTTCGGAAGATGTCATAATAGATGCAGGCTTATCAGTCAAAAGCAAGGAATGATGTTCCCCTCTGATAGCAGTCGGTGGTGTACAACAAAGATAGTCCTTGTGGATTTCAGTACTTGCTTGTGCTTTTAAAAACAACAACAGCAACCCACCATGTGGGAATACATGGTGAGCATCTGGGCACACCGATGCTGCAGTCGCAGCATTCTCCTGTGAAAATGATTGATTGCAAAAATTGGCCAGCTTCTGCCGTGAGGAACAGGGAGCTGTGGCTACAGAAGTAGGAGCAGGTTTCTGTGCAGACTACAACAAATCCTCTTGAACCCCAAAAAACAAAACAAAAATAACCCACTGCTAAATGCCTGGACTTCCACCAAGCAACAGATCTTTGTTATGTCTTGTGAAGGGGGTGCTTTTTTAAACCAAATTATTGTGCCCCACCTCAATGGCCAGTGCCTGAGGTTGGTTGGCCTACAAAGTACTCTAAAGAGTTTCGGAAGATTCCCAATACTGTTCTTCTTAAACCTTTTTGAACTTGCACAAGCAACTGCTTCGGAAAGTAGTACCTCAGCCATGGGGAAACTTGAACTGGTGCTTCAACTAGTGAACTTCAATATAACTGGTGAACTTCAATATAAATTAGTACTCCTTTATGAGAGGAAGTTAACTGAGCCTTCCAAGCAATTTATACAGTGCCGGATTTACGTATAAGCTAAACAAGCTATAGCTTAGGGCCCCACTCTCTTGGAGGCCCCCCCAAAAATTAAAGGAAAAAACCCTGGATGTACATTTCCAAAATATAAGATAAAAAACAAATAAAATAAAACCTACACACATCAACAGTGTTTTGTGTTGTGTAGGCTCCTATGATGTAAGTAATGGGCCCTGCCTGCTAGGCTGCTCCCTAAAATATCACTGGTTTGCTCATATCTGTATGTAGGGTGCCTACGTTCTGCATGGATTGGTTGCATGGCAACATGTGCAAATGGCTTTAGATACCTATTAGGTCCATAAATTACCATAATAGCATATATTCAACACAAAAAAACAGTGACAATTTGTTGTCGACAAAGGACAGCGGAACATATAAAGGGCCCCATTACCTTCAGTAGCTTAGGGCCTCATCAAACCTAAATCCGGCCATGAATTGATTCCAGTGCTATCTTATGCTGGCATCCTACAAATTACTTTGATAGGAACTGGCTATGTTTAGCCTTCTGAAGAGAGAGGCAATATGGTGGCTGAAGGACTATTTGGAGGGCTGTCACATTGATAATGGAGAAATTTTTCTGTTGCTCTGGAAAGTAATTGTGTATATGTTACATTTTATGGCACTCACTGTCACATGGTATGGTTACGGCCACTGGCTCAGACGACTTTAAAAGAGGACTAGGCTAATTCATGGAGTATAAGTCATGATTGCTACATGGAACATCCATTGTTCAGAGGCTATGTGCCACAGAATTCCAGGGAAGCAACAGAAGGAGATGACTATGGCATTCAGCTTCTGTTTGGGGGCTTACATGGTTAGCCACTGTAGGATGTAGGTTGCTGAACTACGAAAGGTGGCCTGCTTTAGGAGGGCTTTGTTCTAAGAGTTGGCAATGGTCACGGGGTTAGGTGGATTTAAAAGATTAGACAACTTTATGAAAGGAAAGCCTTCTGATTACCATCAGCCATGATTGCTAGCTGGGACCTCCAGATTTCAGAAGTAGTATTCTCCTGAATGCCAGTTGTTGTGGGATTGTGGCAGAAAGCAGGAGGAGTCGATGTCCTTCAGGCCATTCTTGTGGACTTCCCAGACCCATTTGGCTAGTGGCTTTTGGAAACAGGCTGTTGAACGGAATCTTCCCCAACCTGGTGCCCTCCAGATGTTGTTGAACTGAGCCCCAGTCAACATGGACAATGGTCAGGGTTGATGGCAGATGTGAAGGGGTCCTTGGGAGAAGCCTGGCCATTGCTTCATTCAAAACGAGAAGCCTCAAAATCTCTGCAGGCATAAAATTTCCCACAGACTGCTTTGTATCTGGATTATGCTGTGCCTTTTCCTTTCTTCAGGTTGCCTTTCCAGATGGTGTATTCTTGTGGAAGCTGAATGGAAGATTCATGGGCTGCCCGTCTCTTGTCAAGGCCATTTGGGGAGCTTAGTTGTTAATGCATAAAGCGGAACATTTGAGAGTGTTGTCAGTGCAGGCACGACTGTGAGATGAATGTGTTGTTAGTCATCACTGTGTCAATCAGGGCTGGTTCACACTGCCAGGTCCTTGTACGCTAATAATGGTTGATAATTTGCAGCCTCCTTGTTGTGTACTGTGTGAAATGGGTAAGGAAAGGGAAAGGGCAATGTGGTGAAAGAGTTCCGATCTTGAAAATCAGAAAAGAAAAGCATGTCTCTCCCATCTTGTCTCGCCATCGGGGGGGGGGGGGGCGGGCGGGACTTTCAATTTGAGCAGTGTTCATGTTAGCTCTCTCTATAGTCTGCATATACAAACTCCCTAATTGTGGACAAAGAAAATAGATGAGGTGGTTCTGCAGCACTCAACTAGTTAAAAGAGATTGATGTGCATTATAATGAGTGAAATAAGTATTTGTTCCCTTTGCAAAAGATGACTTACTTGTTGTTGTTTAGTTGTTTAGTCGTGTCCGACTCTTCGTGACCCCATGGACCAGAGCACGCCAGGCACTCCTGTCTTCCACTGCTTGGTCAAAGTCATGCTGGTAGCTTCGAGAACACTGTCCAACCATCTCGTCCTCTGTCGTCCCCTTCTCCTTGTGCTCTCCATCTTTTCCAACATCAGGGTCTTTTCCAGGGAGTCTTCTCTTTTCATGAGGTGCCCAAAGTATTGGAGCCTCAGCTTCACCATCTGTCCTTAGTACTTGGTGACAAAACCCTTGTTGGCAATTACAGAGGTCAGACGTTTCTTGTAGGTGGCCACCAGGTTTGCACACATCTCAGGAGGTATTTTGTCACACTCCTCTTTGCAGATCCTCTCCAAGTCAGTAAGATTTCGAGGCTGATGTGAACCTGGCAGTTAGATTCAGTTTGGAAGATGGTAGCTAATAACATTTAGAAGTGCAATAACGTCACTTGGGAGGTAGTTTGCTCAACACCAAATTAGGCAGAAAGCATGCATAAAACTTAAATTGCTTTTGCTTTTCCCATTGTGTGGCAGAAATGTTCTTTTGTAGAATAATCATTTTGATCCAATCTGCTCTAGTATGACGCAGAATGCAGCACCCTTATTCAAGGATATTAAGGGATGGGGTGGTTTCAAGAGAGAACACAAATGAGGGTTTTGCATCCGAGACCATATTAACAAATGTTAATCCTCTGAGGAAGTAATTACTTCTTTCAGCAGCAATTTAAGTCATTCTACAAGAATATGTAAGATGGCTGCACTGTAATCCCATGTGTGTTTAGTCAGAAGTAAATCCCACTGTGTTTAATGGGGCTTACTCCCAGGTAAGTATGTATAGGATGAAGCCTCAGTCTGTAAAGGAGGTGAATGGTTTTGTTCATTAACTACGGTGGATGCTACTCTTTTGCCCAGGTAAAGTCTCCCATTCAAGCAGCTTGCAGTGTCAAACCTGGTTCACTAATAGAACTACATTGTGTGGTTCTAGACCAGTGGTTCCCAGACTTTTCCAGTAATATGGACCACTTTTCTGCCCATTGTAGTAATTGGAATGTGCTGTGCTAGATGCTGTATAATCTTTAATTGCATTTTACAGACATGCCACAGATCACCTGAATGAATCTTGGATCCCAGTTTGCAAACCTCTGCTCTAGATCATGCCAGTTGGCCTATTGAAAATATCAGTGTGGATATAAGTTTAGATCAGACTTCTTCAACCTGGTATGTTCCAGATGTATGATGGGGCTATATAGCTTACAACATCTGTAGAGCTCCATGTTGAGAAAGTCTGGTTTAGATGAGTTCTTGGTCATTTCTTTTCTCCAGTTCTTTATGCTTTGATATTTACAATGTCAAAAGAAGTTTCAGAGGTGGCCACAATGTTCTGCCCACCCTCATGATTGAGAGCTTGTGAGCTTGTGATGCACAGTTGGCCATGGTGAGAAAGCTGTGAAAATTGCTTTTCCAAAACAAGAGCCAGAGCTTTTCCTCCCTTTCCAGTTGTTATTGCGTGGACTGCTCCTTCTCTGAATGGCTGTTAAGTGGAATCTCTGGAGGAGAGCAATGCATTTAGTATATTAATATGTTTTACTGGAACTACCTGCTGGAAGCAGCACCACGTGATCCATTATTTCTTTGTGAATGACCTGCAGAGGTGGCTGACCTCAGTTTATAGTTGAAAAATCTTTTTTCTGAAAAATTATAACTGGAAAGAACCATAACATTTTATTTGGATGGCCACGGGACTTTAAAAAAGATAAAATGACACAACAATTTTACTTTAAAATACACGAAGACTAAAAACAGCGATATTAATAGAGTGACATTTTTAAGCACAAATTTAGAACAGTATTTTTCAGTTTGCATATGCAGAGGCATAGGGAGGGGATGTGGGGCAATGGACCGCCCTAGGTGTCATCGCTGAGGGGGGTGACATTTGCCTCACTACCCATCCGCGACTCCCAAGCCTACCCTGAGCCATTGGGGGAAGGGGGGAGCTGCACCGCTTTGCCTTCATTTTGACAGCTCGGGGGAGGCTTGGGAGTCGTGGCCGACGCACCCGCAGGTGACATTCACCGCGCCACCTGCCTGCAACTCCCAAGCCTACCCTGAGTCGTCAATGTGTGTAAAAGGTAAAGGTAAAGGGACCCCTGGCCATTAGGTCCAATCATGGCCGAGTCTGGGGTTGCGGCACTCATCTTGCTTTATTGGCCGAGGGAGCCGGCATACAGCTTCTGAGTCATGTGGCCAGCATGACTAAGCTGCTTCTGGCGAACCAGAGCAGCGCATGGAAATGCCATTTACCTTCCTGCCGGAGTGGTACCTATTTATCTACTTGAACTTTGACGTGCTTTCGAACTGCTAGGTTGGCAGGAGCAGGGACTGAGCAACAGGAGGTCACCTCATTGCGGGGATTCGAACCGCCGACCTTCCAATCAGCAAACCCTAGGCTCTGTGGTTTAACCCACAGCGCCACCTGCGTCCCTTGTCAATGTGTGTTGGGGGTGACAAAAAAAATTCCCCGCCAGGTACCACCTGACCTTGCTATGCCTCTGTGCCTGTGCTCAATATTTTTACGATATTTTCCAGAATATATTTGCACTGTAGATAAGAATCCATAGCTGTATATATTTTTTGCTACTTTAGTGATCAAAACTACTTTCCACTACTATATACGAGCACATGATAAATCATAATTAGAACTGGAAAAGGTTGGGACAATAGCTGAAAGATAGGTTACAGTCAATGCTGAACCCTCACTCACCCCCCCAATGTCTCCAACCGTCCTGGGATGAGTTTCTTAACCCTATGTCAAGATCCCCTGGATCCTGACAGTCCCAGAGTCTGCATTTAATCCAGAAACCTCCTTGTGGCTCCTTTACTCTCAAAGCTTGTGTACTCTCTTCATTATTCTGTGTTTATAAGTTTTTTATAACCCAGTGCCCCCCCCCAAACCTAGCTTGCCTAGTTCTTCCCTCTCCTAGCTCGCCACCGAAGCCCCAAGCCCTGCTCTTTACCCTTCCTTTACTTCAGACCATCTCTTCTGTGCTAAAGGCACCCACCTGATCTTTCCTTCCTCTTTTGTGCTTTCTGTGCTCCCAGGCTCAAGACTCCTACTCCCTTTGCCAAGAACCTGCTGGTGTTGTGTCAGCAGCTTCCCCTTTCTTCTGCTGACAGCCTTGCCTTGAGTCTTCCCCTCCCATGTCTTGCCTCTTTTCCACTTCTGGCCTGCCCAGCTCCTTACCTAGTTAAAGGGGTAGCAGAGAGATTCAGTGCTGTGTGCTGCAATCTTTGGACAGTCCTGTTTTTCTGTAGCTGGGCTACTCAGATTCATAGATTTTTGGCTGAGGAGAGTCATTGCCTGCCTGACATTTGCATTTCTTTCGAGACTTAGGAGAACGGATGGGGTTTTTTATGATGTGATAGTGTCCATGTCAATATCAAAACTATCACTGGTGAGAGGGAATTCATACAAATCTCTGTTTTACTAGTCTTTAAGGTGAATCATTAAATCCCCAAATTATAGTTAATCCCCACCCCAGAGCACTTACGAAACCAGGTAATGAAATCTAAAAGACTGAAACAAAACAAAAGAATTTAAATTTATACATTTATAAGAATATGAAATTCTAAATTGTCAATCCCACAGGCTGGTGATGGGTAGGTTTCTAAATATTTGTTATGTTGTTCTGTGCATTTGTAAAGCATACTTCTCTGCTCAGTGATGTTTACGTAAAACCAGTTTTTTTAAAAAAATATTTCTGGCTTCTTAATATGCTAAAGTAATCTCCACATAATTTTCTTCCTTGCCATGAAGAATGCTCGGTGGATGCTTTCTTGGAAAAAGCAAATGAAACTGTGCCATTGGAATAATGTTCAATCAAGTTAGTTGTTTTTTTAAAAAAGTTGGAGTAAAAAATCAATTGTCTTGTTTTTCTCCAAACATCACATTCAGATACAGAATTAGTTACCTTTACCATCTATCCATGCTATGTGTCAAAAATTATTTTTAGCTTTATCGATTTGATGTCAGACATGATCTCCCTTGGTGAGGGGCGGGGAGATAATCTTAGATCCGAATTTTTTGGCTGCTGTTGCGACTTACGTAAGCAAAATACTGGAGAGGGTTGGTAGTTCGACAAGCACAAAAGATGCCAGTAAATTGAACACAGTAGGCAAATGTCTTGTTTGCTTGGCTCCAGACCCTTGGAATGAGCGCGAATGCAGACCAAAAATAGAGGAAGTTTTGAGGAGAGCAGTTTCTAGTTTAAGCATTAAAGAAGAGTTTAAGAGCTGCAAAAGAGTGCATTTCTTTGAAGGCCTACAGTACACTGTCAAACTGTGATTCCAGTTTGGATTCCAACTGCTAGCCTTGAATAAATCCTGCAGGTAGCCCTGCATCTCCCTTTAATAGCCAACTTCATGTGTCTATCACAATAAGAAAATTGAAGGTGGGGAAACGGTTGCATGATTTTGTCACACGGACTGGCATTTTGCCCCCTTACAGCTGTGGTAACCCACATACTTCCCTTCTGATGTTGTTGGACCCCACCAACTGCAGCCAGCATGGCCAGTGACCAAGGATGAGAGGAGATGTAGCCCCACAAAATCTAGAGGACAACACATGCACTGCCCCTTCCTTTCAATGCATTGGCTGTGGCTTCTATTCTCTGCCACTTTTCTCCTTGCTCAGTTTTCTTAGGGCCCCCATCTCTTCTTTTTTTTAAGTTAGCAAAAGGTAACTGCATTCATGATTGACATGTTTTGCTTCCCCTGTCTGCTCCCATAGGCAGTTCAACACTACTTTGGAGTACTTCTTTGTTACTGGATTAAACCACTAATTTAATCCAGTTTCAGAACTTGATCGCCATCAACTGTAAGCAGATGCAAAAATTCTGTTTTGCTAGAGGAGCACAGAGAACACAAAAATGAGGCTTTATTTCTGTGGCTGTGCTAAGAGATGAAATGCCTGTTATCTAAAAACACAGTTTTGAAGGATCCATGACATCCTGGCCTCTTCCATCATCAGGGGCCCAAGGGCTAATGGGTGGCTTGCTCTCAGGAAGGACATCAGTGGTAAGAATATTAGCCTGGCCGCCATCCATTGGCCAGAGAAGGAACAGCAGCTGGGAGCTTGATTCCCCCACCCTTCCAGAAAGAACATTTGACCCCAGCAACCACTCTCCCTGGGACCTCGGAGCTGGATTCTGGCATTAGCCAGAGGGCTGAGGGCTGATAGAGGACTAAGCACATGCAGGAAGGCCCACCTGACCAGATCATGATGCTGATGTTATCTAGCTTCAAGCACAGGGACCTGAATTTGTTTGCTTTCTTCCCCCTTTCCATTACTTTCTCCCTTTCTCTTTATTAGATTGTGATTTCGTGGGCAGGGACTATTTTAACTGTTAATCTTGGTTAGGGCTTAGAAAATGCCCTATGCTTTAGAAGACGGTGGCAGTGTTGTTGGTGATGAAACTGGATTTTCTCCCTGACCTTTCTGTCCTTCCACCTAATTTCCTAAAAATGAAAATCTCAGAGGCTGCAGGAAAGCCTCCAAAAAGCCTCTCGTGTAAAAAATAAATATAATAAAAACCCTAATATTTTCTGTATATCAGTCTAGCGTGCATGATACTTCCAGACTGTACCAGACTGGATACATGAATAATATCTGGATGGCGTCAGTGCAGAATTGCTCGGAAAACCCCAAGGCAGAATATGCAATTAAAAAGTAATACTGAGTTTATTTTAAAGGAAATCTGGGTCCCTTTGGCATCAAGACATAAAGGAAGCAAATAGTTCTAAAACTTGTAAAAAGAATAAGAAAGCAGAACATTTCACAAGTCTTTAGGCAAATGCTTCTCTTCACTGTCTGGAGCAAGGTGTTATGCCCAGAAGGCTCCACAAAAAGTGCTTGTTACAAACATTTTCAAACTGGTGTGTGTTAAATAGATGACTGCCATTGCACCCAGAGGCAGTTCTAGAGTCGGAGCAAAGAAACCAAGAGAAGTAAGTAGTAGTAAGCAGAAGAGGGAAATCCCTCTTGATTTTTTCCAGATCCTTCAATAGATACAAGCTATCCAGGAGGTAGACATCACAGGTAATCTAGATTAGATCCTGCATGCAAAACTAGGCTTCCAAAAGCTATATCTGAAAAGCCAACATCAGTCTTAGTTCTCCACACCTCGTTGCAAAAGGGGGGCGGATTTTAACTTAGTGATTCTAACAGTTAGTTAGCTTGAGGGAATGCTCCATACCTTGTAGACAAAGACTGGAATGCACTCATCTAAAGCACTCACAGGACATGAGAAGAACCTACTGGATCAGGCCAGTGATCCTTTGAGTAAAGTAAGCATCCTGTTCTTACAGTGGAAAATGTCTCACAGGGCACTCAAAGCTGCTTTATCATAATGCAACTAATAGGATGAAATGGTGAGAATCTGAGGATTGTTACAGTTTTGATTAGTTGGATTTTATGCCCCATCTTTGTCAGTATGTAAATTGGTTACATGGGTCTCCTTTGGGAATAAACAGCTATCTTGTACCCACCCTATTTTCTTCTTCTTCTTTTGTAAACCGTGCAAAGATTTAACATCAACAAAGAACGCTCCTTAAGTTTGCCATCTTTGTCTTCAGATTTGCCTTCATTCTGATCTTCGTTGGTGGCATAGGAGAAGATAGCTGTCCAGTGTGACTGCAACTTTTGTACTTTGCTTCCTCCCCAAGTCTTACCATGAATATTTGCCAGAATCTATTATTCTTTCCTAACCTACTTGCTTTGATCTCTTTGGACCTGATTCCCATGTAGTTAGTCTGTTTCTCTAGTGCAGGGTAGCCAAGATGGTGCCCCCTAGAGATATTGTTGGACTATAACTCCCATCCAGCATGGCTAATGGTCAGGGATGACGGGAATTGTAGTCCACAAATTCTGGAGGGCACCATGTTAGTTATCCCTGCTCTCTAGTGGATAGAAGGGCAGTGGATTTATGGAAGGTTTAATTTAGTTGGTGCAGGGTTTATGTTTGTTTTAGTGACATTTGAAAAATCCTATTGTTGGACTTATTTTTACATCATTTGATTTTGCTGTGTTGTAAATTTCAGGGCTGGGCACATCAAGGAATTTAAATGCATACAACATTTTGAGATTTTCCAGGCCATACAATTTATCATCAATTGAATAAAATGAAAATGTGAATCAAATTCAAAATGCTCATCAGACAGCTGTGTGTTTTTCCTTTATTTAACCATCAGCCAGGTTTTTATTTCAAGGACGCATTCCTTGGTAAAATTAAAATCCCAACAAAATTGATTCTTGGAATTGTATTTTCTTTGCTGGTAGTAAAAATAAGAAACAAAAATAAAAATCGTGACTCACAAACAATGGGAAATGTTCAGACATTGAAGCTGAAATGTAATGGTTTTTGGAACAGAATTATTCAGAGATATTCAGAAAACTCAGCTAAAGCAAGCATTTCATTATAAAGCTTCTGGTAGTTTTGCTACAATGCTTAAATACTACTTTCCAGTTCAGTCGTAGCTGAAATTCTACCAGACTTTTGCTTATATGAAAGATAACCCTTCGTTTTGGAGGGCAGTTGTAGCCACAGGAAGTATGCATGTGTGTGCTTCTTGGATTGTTATGGATTTGCCTTGTAAGGTTTTCCTATGGTTCTCTCTCTTTCTCTTTCCTCTTCCTCTTTCTCCCCCACCAAAAGAAGCAACCCACCTATTTGCTAATGCAACATGTTTTAGTGCAAATATTTTAGCTTTCAGCAGTCATTTTTAGAGAACAGCTTATTTTGTAAGTAGTTCATCAAACAACTTGTGTTGCTACTAAAGGCAATTTATAATTTTACTTTGATGACACATTTTACTTGGACAGCTAAGCTAGCAGCAATAACAGAAGTCCCTTTTTGTGTATAAAAAAACATTCCAGCTATTCTGTAGACTCTAGTGGATGTAGTAGCAGTGCCATGTTTTTTCTTGTTATTATAGGTTCCTTTGTTAGGCAGAACTGAGAGACAGACCTAAAGGACCTTTGCGATATATTTTGATATGTCAGGGGGAAGATTATCCACTATACCCTGGTTTGTTGTCTCATGAAAAATTTCAGGATCCATTCAAATGTGACATGATGAATCCTGGTGGGTGCAGGCTTGGTGCACATATAACATTATCCATCTCTGTGACTAATCAGAATTTGAAATGCAATTCAAACTGGGTTCAAAACACTGTCTGCAAAGTTAGTCCTGGTGATGCTGAAGTAGGACAGAATTTGCACAGGGAAACCACAACCTGGAAGATGATCCTGACCTACTAAGACCTGGGGTGAGTTTATTTCTTTGGAGCTCAGTGTGCTTAAGTCTTTTATTTATTTTCATCAGCCAAAGATCCAGTTTTATTGGCATACTTCGTATTTAAGAGCTGAAGGACATTCAGAGCGAGCTGGCTCCACAGTCTGGGATAAAGAAAATCATTGTTCTAAATTAAAAGAAAAGCAAGGAGCTTCTCAAGTGAGGGAATTCTGGTGTCTGGGAGCAGACACCAAGAAGGCCCTCTCATGTTTCTCCAACAAGCATGACTGTGAGGGTCTCATGCTCTAAATAATTGGTCTTCATCAGGTGGGTCATGACTTTTTCCCAGTGGTTGTCACAAAGTTTCAGAAGTTACAGCAAACAAGTCCCCATCCATTGGCAGAAAAAAATAAAGGAAGAAAGTTTGAAATAACTTAAAATTAAGAGAGATTGGTTTCCTTATAAAATAATTGTGATGCAGGCTGTAGAAATCTATTTTTCATTCACTTGCATGTTTTTCTTCTTGAGCTGGGAGCGATTCTGGGCTACCAGCTTCTTCCAGGAAGCGGAGAGATACATGTTATTTCCATTGTGTAAAATGGGCTTTTGCCGATGCTGTAGTTCTGTTCAAATAAATAACATGATAGTTCTGTCACCATAGAAAAGCACTTGCAGATCTCTTGAAAAGGAGAATTGCATGAATGGTTAGGAGATCATCTACAGGTATACGCAGAAAGCCTTCCTTTCCCTCTAACCTGTGGCTAATTTAATTTTCTCAAAGTTATTGTGTCTATTGATTTCCATAGAACTCACATTGACTCACACCCTAACTTTTTATTTATTTTTTTAAAAATCATACTTATTAGCACATCAGCAATTATATGTTTCATTAGTAGAGCATTTGCATCGCTTATTTTAGCTGAGCAACTTTTGTAGCAAAGTTTGATGCATATTTTGAGTTCTTGTTAGAACTCATCTTCCACTGTTTCACGTGTTTATCCAAGCTATGCACCAAGGTGTACAACAGCTCTCTAGCACGAAATAGCAAATTTATTTTTCAGTTCTGATTTGGGGAAATGCCATGTTTAGACTTTCAGATCAGTGATTTCTGTTTTCTGTCCAATTTTTATTGTCTTGTTCAATTACTGTCGTGCAGTTGAAGAAGCAACCATGTGCTAGGAATTAGTGACCATAAAGGAAGACATTCCTTCTGGGATTATGCATAGTTAGTGCTTTACGTGTTAATTTGATGTGATCCAGTCTGGCACAGCTACGCTGGATGCCTGCGCAACCTTTGGCAGTAGAACTGAGATGGTGTATAAACTGTGATGTTGGATTCCTGGAAACTGGCTTGCAGATTTAAGAAGTTGTCTCACTTAGCAATAAGTGCCATACATTTCACAATCATTTTTCTAGTGTATGACAACAACAACAACAACGCTCTATATTTCTGTGCAAATATAATTTTCTCCTAGTTCATTGAGTAAAATGTTGAACTTCAGCCCTGGTATGGAAACATGCATTTTAATGGTGAGCAAAATGAAAGTATTTTGTGTGTGAAAACTGTTCTTATAAAATAATAGTTAGCAATGAGAAGAATCATATGGTGGAGCTCGTGAGTCCATAGTTGCCTGTCCACTTGGTAACAGGGAAATGATAGTAATCTCAGGGACTGTTAAGTTTCTTTGAATAAGATTCTCTTTCTCTAGTGTAAGTACACTTCATGGCTCTCTTGGATGTTATAGCTCTGCAATCGGTTTCAATTATTTGATAAGGAAATTATTTTTGGAAACTTTGTTTATTCACTTCAGACAGTCGCCTTTCCTCAGATGAGCACAAGGACACCCACCATCAGAGGTGAAACCATCAATTAACATTTTGAAACCTCACTTAATAAACTAATACTAAAAAAGGGAGAAAAGCACACAGCAGTAATAAAATTATATAGAAACCCGAGACAGCTAAAACCAATTCAATATATCAGTCATTTAAGATCTAAAAGGAAGGTTTTCATCAACTTAAAAAAGGCTGTTAAAAAGGGGATGGGGCAGACCTCTTTCGGGAGGGAGCTCCCAGAAAGACTCCTAGGATTACTGTACAGAATGTGAGACCAGATATTGTTGCTAGCGCTGCCATCTTATTATTTATTCAATTATATACCGCTTGTCAAGATGGCTTCTAAATGGTATATAAGTATAAAAACCAGTTACAAAAGACACATAATTGCAATGCGCAATGAAATAATTTCATCAAAACATCAAAATAAGCATGCACATAGAAAACGTTCAAGAAAACAAGCCAGCTGAAACATCGAGTTTTAGAGTTAAAGCAGCAATGAAAACAAAGCATGTCAGGAGATCAGGGGAATGCTTGCCTAAGCAGTTGTGTCTCCAAAAGCTGATGGAGCATCAATATGAAAGCCTGCTCTGGATCACCAGGCTGTGGCAGAACTAACTGGGTTCTACGTGGTGATCTCAACACCCTTACCTGGCAGTAGAAAAGAAGAGTGGAACAGGTCCAGGTTTTTTTCCCAATGCCTGCAGCTGAACTACGCTCACTGCTTCAAGCACCTTTCCTAAAAGGGGGAGGGTATTAGCACCTGGGTGGTAGTTGTCAAATATCTCAGGTTCAGGAAGGTTCCTTTTCCAGGAGCACGTGCACCATTGCTTCTTTCAAAGTGGTGCCGACCACCCCCTCACTCAGTGATACTTGGCCACCTGATGAGCCCACTCTGTCAGCCTTTCCGCCTTGTACGAACAAGCCAGAAGGGGCAGGGGTTGAGGGAGCAAGTAGTGGGATGGATAGGCAAAAGAGCCTCATTCACGTCATCAGGTCCCAGTCATTAGAATGGCTACTGATCTGATCTCCGTAACCATTTGCATCTAGAGTACCTCCGGTTATTTGTATGTTCCCTAGCAGCTTGTTCTCAACAACCTTGAATGCATTGAAGGAAAGGTGAGATACAAATGGAGGACTAATTTGGGAATGTCCCTAGCCATGGACAAATGAGACATAAAAGGAAGAACAGATATTTGAAAGAACTTTGCCTGAGGCCACTGAAAGTGGCAGCTGAGCTACATGGTCTTTTATTCTGGCATATAATCAAGTAGCTCCCTGTGTCACAGGGAGGAGCCAGAGCTAAATGATAGCACATGTATCGAATATGTATCGAATATGTACGAGGTCCAACCTCTCTAATTAAAGTGCCCTTGAAAAGCAGGATCTGGAAAGACCACTCTCTGAGACTTAAAAGAAGGTAGTCACCATGGTGCCTTCTAGATACACTGTTGAACTACAACTCCCATCAGCTTTAGCCACTATCAGCAAAGGTTTGGGATGATAGGAGTTGTAGTCCAAGAACAACTGGGGAGGGCATCACATTGGCTACCACTGAAACTGTTGCCTTTCAGAGTACATTGCCACCGACCTGGTGCAGGGTCCCATGGGCTAAGGCAGATCAAGAGTTGCAGGACCATGGATAGCTCCAAGGAAGCAATGTGCTCCAATGAAGGTTGAGAGCAGACTGAGCATTTTAAAGCATTTCCTCCGCTCCTTGTGGCAACCTAGATTCTTAAAGCGCCAACCCTTTGACTTGAAGATGAGCACTCCACCCCCTGTTGCATTCTATAACCTCACACCTGACCTGGTGAGGCACCGTGGGGTGCATTTACTTCCTCAGGCTCAGGGAAAGGCACCCATGAGGGCCCTGGTGATATGGCAGGTTGCTGAAGAGGCCAGAGACCATCTTGGATGTGAGTCCTGGAAGACCTCTTCCCTGCCTTGCAGGCCTTTTCCACCTGGCCTGGGAAGGCAGGACTCTGACTCCAGCTACAAAAACCTGAGGCTACTGAACTCTTGGACTGGGATATTGTTTAGGGCAGGGTTTTTTTTGGCTGTTATTCATTTTTGTATTTTTGTTAGATATTATTATATATAATCTGTGGAAATTGTTTATTTTGCTTCTGTAATTTTGATGTTTATTGATCTTTCTGGCATTTGTTAAGTTTCTTGTAAGTTTTTTAAGTTTTCATGTAAGCTTCTTGATCACGGTTTGAACTATAGAAAGGTGGCATGCAAATAAAATTATGTATGCCTACATACATGTATGTTGTGGGTTCCTGTCAGTTGGCCTTAGGCTCAGGGGTTTCCCAGTTTCCAAGAGCAAACTCGGAGCCTTGGACCTGTTCCATTTCCTTAGCTGCAGACTCTTGAGTCTGGTTGAACATTGAACCATATTGGAAGGGCCTTAACTCCCTCTGGACTTCAAGATCTTTTTCACAGCCCCACCACCTTCACAGGCACATTTGGTGAGGACATGAGAGAGGGCCTCCTTGGGGACTGCTCTCAGGTTGTGGAACTCCATTCCAGGGGGGGCTAGGCTGGCCCAGGCTTTGCTTTCTTTTCACCGGCAGGCCACTAATGGGCTGTTGTGACAAGGTCATCTTGAGGGTGGGTGTTGCACTTGTGTGTGTGGATGTGTGTGCACTTTGAGGGTTTTCAGTGGTGTTTTTAATAGGGTTATTTATTTAATTGCTTTTAAAAAAATATTTGTGTGTTTTAGTTGTATCTGTTTTCATTTATGCTGTGAGCTGCCTTGGGTCCTGTGCTGAGAAGAAGAAGAGTTTGGATTTGATATCCCGCCTTTCACTCCCCTTCAGAAGTCTCAAAGTGGCTAACATTTTCCTTTCCCTTCCTCCCCCACAACAAACACTCTGTGAGGTGAGTGGGGCTGAGAGACTTCAGAGAAGTGTGACTAGCCCAAGGTCACCCAGCAGCTGAATGTGGAGGAGCGGAGACGCGAACCCGGTTCCCCAGATTACGAGTCTACCGCTCTTAACCACTACACCACACTGGCTCTCAGAAAGGAAAGATATTTATTAAATATACAATTAGCTGCTGAACTCTGTGGCTGTGGCATCTAGGCAAGATGGACCACCAGCGCGACTCAGTATAAGATAGTTCTGTAGGTCTTAGTGAAAGCATGAGGCTTTCACTTGCTGTGAAGGTGCACTGGAAATTTAAAACCCCCGTAAGTTAAATCCTTATATATTTTGAGTATATAAAATATTTAAGGGGTGAGGAACCCTTTTCAGCGAAAGGCCTCATTTTCTCATGGTCAGCCTTCCAGGCATCTCATGCCAGTGAAAATCAAGCACTTTGTTGGATGTGACTCTTAATTTTCTACAGTGGGCTACGCTCCAGCCATGAAAATGTCAAAGGTTTCTACAGACGCCTGCCTACCTACCTCTTTAGCCAGTTAAGAAAGAGACATTATCATAGTTCAGGGGCACATTCCAGTCAGGTGAAAGCAGTCGAGGAGGGCATGGTGCACGGTTGGTGAGCGCTGTGGCCTGAGAAGAGTGGGCCGGGCCTGGCAATAGTACTACGGGCCAGGTAAAATAGTGGGCCTCATGTTTCCTGCGTCTTAAATAAATGAATATAATACATTTCAAAATGACAGCACTATAGCAGACTGTGTATAGATTTTTGGGCTTTGATCAATATACCCTTTTATCTTTTTAAATTCCTCCTCAGCATTCACTCCTGTTGTCTTCTGGCTTTCCAATAGTAGCCTTTATTTATAGTAGCACTTTACATTTTGAAATCTGAGGTTTTTATCCTACCATGGGAGAAAATGTAATTACCTTTTCTGACTGAGCAGAAATTCCTTTTCAAATTAAATGTTACGAGATGTCACTACTATATTTATGTAATATTAAAAGGGGGAGCCGTTTCCCCATAAGGCCCTGTATCTGTGCTTGCCCATTTCTGATCCTCATTATCACGTTTAACATTTCCACTTCTGCAACATTTTACCATTTTCTTAACCTTTCAGATTTTTTTTTAATGCATTTATCTGATCTTCTTATAACTTTGTTCCTGCCTTTTCGACACATTACTGATTAGCACTGGGACCATACGTTGTATCCAACTCAGTTCTACTCTCAAAGTAGACCCATAGCAGTCAACGGACCTCAGTTAGTCAAGACTTTTAATTTTAATGCATCTGCTGTGATTAACGTTGGATACAACTTTACTTGGTTGGACGGCAGGAGACTGAAAGCATCTGTAGATTTTGAGTTTTCTCTTTCCCCCCCATATATTATACATTCAGATTACTGTTAATGTTTGAAAAGACACAGCATGAGGTTAGGGCATAAGCTTTTATTGCTTAAGGCTATTTTGTTCAAATCCCCACTTTGATGATGTATTTCCAACCGCCTGTCCGGATCCATTGTTGGGAAAGCCAAAAGATACAATACTGGCTGCATGACTCCCGTCAGGCACCCTCAAAATTGTTGTATTGTTCATTAGGACAAACTCATCATCTCCATTATAAAACAACCACATGTGGTTTCTCTCCTACATCAGTATAGATGGCTTAATAAGGCCTGCAGTGTCGTATAATAAAGAAATTGAATGTTAAAAAAATTGTACAAAATGATCTCTTTGGGTATTAACTTTTGAGACAGAGGGGTTGCTCAGTTCTCCCTGATTTAGTCTTAAAAATCAGAACTGGATGTCCTTCAATAATGAATGCTTTAGCTAAACTCAAGTATGTGAATTTGATTTTTGTAATAAATATCTGAGCTGCATGCAGGAGGCTGGATTAGAGAATCCTGAGTGGTTTCTTCTGACCTTTGGCTATGTTAATATTGCCTTATTTTAATCAGCCTTTGCCCATAATGTAGATGCGATAAGCTGAAGATGGGGAGAAATTCTTTTTGATCTTTACAGAGACTACACTGTATTTATGACTCATAAGTCTTAAGATAACTACTATCCATTTCTGTTACATTCAGTTTTAAGATTAATTTTTTCTCTTTTTTTGCTTTTCTTTTAGCAACAGTTTCCCAGATAAGAAAACGACCAAGCAAAAATCAGAACAGTCTAGAAGCAGCTTGTTACTTCCTAAGCATAAGCGAAGAAAAGAATAGCAAAGTTCCTGGATACTACCTTGCATTAAGAATACTTCCAAAATATAACATACTTGTATAGGTAATCTTATCTGTCCTGCTTTTCATATACCTGCATCATTTGCCACCCATCACCCCTTTGCTCCATAATACCTGGGACTCACTTTCCCACCCACATCTTCAACCTGCTTAGGCCTGGTATGAGCAATTGCACTAAAGAAAATATTGGGGATAGTTTGCAAAGTTACAACAAAGTGATGGATCTGCCACTGCCTGATTTATCAGCCATATTATTCCAGTCAAATTTCTTTACTGATGAGATCTCTTAGAGATTTGGCTTAACCAAACCTCATTTTTTGAAAAAAGAATACAGATGTTTTGCCAACATTTGTGGCGGTTTTAATATGCATAAAACATGATTGTTGTGGAAAAAATAACATTAGAAAACCTCATACAGTATAATATTATTATTATTATTATTATTTACAAGAGGCTGTTTATTTGGCATTCTGTAGCACTAGAGCACTTAATGCTAGCTTGCTTCTGGGATGTACTACAAACTAATAAAATGTAAAATGAAAAACCACCAACCTTTTTTATTTTTCTCTCCAGTGTGTGTAAAATCTTTCTTTACTGCTTGTGGTATGGTTCCCTTGAGTCATTGGAGACACCACCACCCCTTTTCTCATGCATGTTGTCTGCAGCATACCTGATTTTGGTGAGGTCCACCACCTACAACTTGCATTGTTGACTCTCCTTTTCATTTGAAAACTGCTCTTTAAGCCCAGGCTTTTTTAAAAAATCCATTCCTGGATTTGGCATGAGAACAACATAAATGCGAAATGAGGCCATGTATGCTTTTTTCTTCTAACAGACAATCTCCTTGACACTTTTCCTAAGCCATCTATCTCATAAATGTGACTGCTACAACACGGCTGTTGGGGTTTCCCCCCCAAAAATTTGCACTTTAGTACAAATAATACTTTGGGCATAGTTCACTATATTTCTGCAGACTAAATAAAAATAAAGCAACTATTAGTATTTGAAGCCCTTCCTATTCTGAAGAATGACACACCAACAACAATCACCAGCTCAGTTTGGAGTAGGCAGAGATGCTTTTGGCTGATGGTCTACCAGCTCAGAGAAGAGAATCCAACCTGTTCCTTATAGGTTTGTACTTCTCTTTAAAGGTCATGTTTTGGTCTCAGGTGCCCATGTGGCACCCATAGCGTAGAGTGTCTTTCACCAAGTCAGTGTACATGTGTTTGAGAACTATGATTCGGCCAGATTCTGAGATGTTTATACATCAGCACTGAAAAGCTCAAATACAAGTCCTGTATGCAAGCCACAATTTCAACGTGAACCCATTTTAACTGATCAAATGAATAAGATGGATGAGATGCCCTAGAGCAGGCATAGGCAAACTCGGCCCTCTAGATGTTTTGGGACTACAACTCCCATCATCGCTAGCTAACAGGACCTGTGGTCAGGGATGATGGAAGTTGTAGTCCCAAAACATCTGGAGGGCCGGGCTTGCCTATGCCTGCCCTAGAGACTGGCAACACACCTTCAACTGCTGGCAACCATGGTGCAATCTATATTTGGCTTGATGTGAACGATCAACAACAAGCTTTTTTGTCACTGCATAAAATAGCAAAAAGGGGTTTTAAGGTAAGTTACCTTCCTAATAGGATGATAAATTCAAATGAGAACAGACATACATTTGGTAATAGATATTATGAAACTTTTTCTCAGACTAACACTCGATCACCGTGCTGCATTATGCCTTCCAGATTTAAATATGTGCAGCAGACACTCAGGACCTTAAACTAGAGCCTCACATTGAAATACTAAGAGAGAATCTTGTGTGAGCCAGAGCAGTGAAGAATTATGAATTAGTATCCCAATCTCTTTGAATCTGTTTGGCATTTTTTCCCTATTCATGGTTAGTTTTCTTGCTGATGGTTGAGAGCTACCCATCATCTGAGCATTTTACTTGAGTGAAATATATGAATATATGAAGCAGTAAAGGCTGTTTCTTAATCATATTAAGGCAGTAGTTTCTAAACATTTTTTTCTCCACAGTCCACTTGGAGGGTCTTGGTGGAACACTTAATGTTTTTTTCTGCCTATTGTAGCAATTGTAATGTGCTGTGCTAGATGCTGTATGGTTTTTAATTATATTTTTATTGCTTTTTATTTCTTTTATATTGCATTTTATTCTGTTGTGATTTGAATTCTATAGAATTCAAATTGTATTGCAATAAAATACGATAGAACAAATAGAAGAAGCAATAAAAATACAATAAAAAAAATGAAATCTACTTGAATCTTAAATATGATCCATGTGCTGCCATCTCTTGTCTCCACCAACATGCTGCAGACCACTGGAGTGAAGTTTGGGAACCTCTGATCTAAGATTAACAGATGATTGCTAACCTTTGCAAAGGCTACTATTTCACCTCAAATCTTTCAGGGAGGAAGCTTTTGTTGGAGAATGGACTCATACCTACTTGAGTATTCAACAATAGTACAAGTAATATTATGGTTAGTTCTTTTTGGCCTACTATGTGACCAAAATGTGAATTGAAATTTGCCAGGCTTGATGTGAATGATATATGAGTATGTTTGGGTGAGCTTTCTGAGTTTACTGTCTGTGCATGTGATATATTCAACACAATGAGTTTCTGCCCTATTTTACATTAATGATCCCCTTGCTCCTCTTTGAAGACAATAGCAGATTATAAAGTCAATCTCAGTTGACCAACAATGATGAGTCCCTTTAAAAACCCTTTAAATCCTGCTGTATGTGCAATGTTTCTGGATTGATGATCCCTTAAAAAAAATAGGAAAAGAAAGATTGTGCGCTCAAACTTTCCTAGACAGCCATGCAGAGAATCTGTGCTAGCTAAATGTTTCCATCTACATTGCAATCATTGAATTTCTATCCTTTTTACTAAACATTGCCTGTCAAAGTTAATTACTCATAGAAGGCTCTGAAACTTAACATCCACAGAGCAAGAAACACCCAGACTGTTTTAGTGTGGGCACTGTTGATTCAGTTAAACTCAATTCAGTTGTGCATGCATGTGCATCTGAAGACACGCAACCCACAGTGTTTCATACACTGAAACGTGACCCTGAGATTAAGAGTCTCATGCTACATTTAATGTTGTCTTGCAGATCTGACATTTTTCATACTGACCACAGCACTCTCTAGAAAAAGGGAACCCAATATTTTGTTTTTGTAGCAGGATTCGGTTCCAGGAAAGTAGTGTGCGTACCCCACACATTTTTGTCACATTGTAAACTGTTTCCTATTATTGAGACACAAGTTGTATTTATGAAGAAACTCAGTTGATCTAGAGTTTATAGTAGCAGTTCTAGGCCAAATCTAAATAAGCAAGCCTTGTTTTATGGAAACTTGTAGATAACCAGTTTCACTCAGTGACCCCTGTTTAAGCAAGTGACCGTACTTGACATAATCTGCATTAGTTTCTCAGTCTTTGCGCAAGGCTGAAGGAGGGAGAAAAATGAGCTAAAGAAATTGGTGATGAACTTTGAAAGTAGATATAGCCACTTTTCACTTCTTAGATTCGCCATGAAGAAGGAAGTGGGATCATATGTGCCATCTCTGCTTCCAAATTCAGTATATATAGTTCCTACATGTGTACGCTTGGACTTTTGCTGTGCAACTAGGAAAAAGCAGAGTCTGCATCGTAGCAGGACTGAGGCAGTATGGATGAGGGGTTCTCATGTCTAAGAGACTGGGCAGTTGCCAGTTCTGGATGGGACGGCACTCTTTCTGAAGAAGAAGGTACCTAGTCTGGCGGTACCTGTGTATCCATCTTTATCACCCCGTATGCTTAGTGGCTTGGAATGTCTTGACTGGCAAGATAGTTACAGCTGTTTCTGGACATGGGGAGCTTTACCACACTTTTGATGCATTGATAACCTAGGAACTAGTTTACCGCAATGTGTTTTAGGTGGGGGGGGCCCTTAAGGTTAACCCAGAAGCTGCATTTGGTGAGAAGACAGCAGCTAAAATGCTAACTGAAGTGGCCGACTGTCACTGAGTAGGCATTTGTTGATGGCTGCCAATATCCTGATGGGCCAAGTTGAATTAATCAGTCAATCATTTTATTTGTATGCTGACTTTCCGTCATTCATGCTCTGTACATAACAACAAACATAACAAAAGTAGTCATAAACTGGGGGGGGGGGGATACACAGTGAAATTGAACAAATAGGAAGAACTGAAATAAAGATACAAACAACAACAAGCCTGGCCCAACAAACCCCCATAAACAATACCCCAGGTCAAGATTTAAGGTTTTGGTCTTAGCCTATAAAGTCCTTAACAACTTGTAGTCATCAGGGAAAGATCTGTTGATGCTGCAACATGCCCTGGATATCTGTTTAATGGCAGCCCCGAGCAAGGCCTTTAATGTGGCAGCGCCTGCACTACAATGTTGCACCTCACAGCATTAGACAGGCGACAACTCTATTATAGAGTTTCTATGCCTATTGAAAACTTAATAATAATCAGGCAGGCCTTCTCAGAGGAGTGATTCCAGCCATGCCTACTGTCAGTATAATATAACAGCGAGATAACATTTTACATTGTTTGTACATGCTCTTTTATTACCTTACGTGTTTTGATTCTGTAAAAACTGTTGTGCGTTGCTTTGGAGATGTTCCCGTATGAAGCAATTAGATAAGCTCTGCAGTGAAAACCACCCCACCCTTCTAGAGTAGAAGCATCACTCAGGGTGGCTTGCAGCATATACAACGTTACAACACCATAAAACAAGTTTATGTGTTTTACGATATAAACAGAGACGGGGTCAGTAGTTTAAAAAGGACATGAAAGCCTGTTGGAATAAAAAGGTCTTCAGCAGGGGTGGGGAAGCCGAGGTGCCGAGGTTGATACAAGTCCCCAGGCCAGGTTGATACAAGTCTCTGCCTGGCCCAGGGCACCCTCCACTCCCTGACAAGCCTGCTCTCTCCTCTCCTCAAGTGCTTTTGCCTGGCTGGAAGGTGCCCTTGAAATGTAATAATGTGTCTTGTGTATGTGGCTGGAGAAACCTCTGGCTGTTGCATGACTGAACCGTCCTTTTCTGTACAAAAGTAAGGCCTGGATGCAGAATGCTGAGGTGCTAGAAAGGACTGTGCCATGTTCCCCATGTCGAAACCTTCTTGCAGACAGAAAAGTTGGATATTTCCAACCTAGCCTGCTGCCTGCTATACTGCTTTTCTACTCGCTGGGAGCATTCAAAATCTTCTAGCCTGAACAGTGAAGTGGTAAAATCTGTTCTCCTAAACATTGCTCCTTCCTCCTTCTGCTACTTGGGTAGACCAGGGCCTTAACTGGTAACAGTGGGGAGTAACATGTTCTGCGGAATTCCCTCCCATAAGAGTGTCCTGTAGACTTTTAAGTCAATGGGCGAATCTTATTTCAAAAGGTATTCCGACTGACGGATGTCTTGATTCATAGGAGCCACCTCCTGGGGTCGAGGGGTCTTCAACCCTCCCAAGAAAAAAAATGGAGCCCACCCCAAGGTGATGGGCATTGCTATTCAAATAGTGTGGGTGTACTGCATCATGTGATTGATTATGTGGGGCGGCACTTACCTGGGCCTCACCAATATTTTGTTCAAGTTGGCATCCCTGCCTTGATTAATTAACCAGAATTAATGGCCTGGAGCCCAAGTTCTTCCACTCACAAGAAGGGGCTGTTCCCCACTTTTATCTGCAACCCTGCCACCGTGTGACACACCATTCACAAGGGTCTCCGATTCTTCAGGAGCAGCCGAGGATGCAGGGGGCAGCAGAGGAATATAGGAATTCACTATTTCATAACTGGAACTCTGCTGCATTCACAGAAGGCGATTTAGAGTTCAAGGTGCTGTATTTAATGTGTCTGGTTTTTGGTTTTTGTTGTTAGCATTTTGAGAGGGGCATGTACTTGTCTGTGTAGTTCTGAATACATTGAATTGTAGTGTACATTAAATAAAAAAAAATTCCTTGGTAGCCTGATTTAGGGCTGACAGTTTAAAAAATATGTGTTTATAGATATAGATACTGTATTTTTTGCTCCTAAAAAGCAAGGGAAAATGTGTGTGCATCTTATGGAGCGAATGCAGGCTGTGCAGCTATCCCAGAAGCCAGAACAGCAAGAGGGATTGCTGCTTTCACTGCGCAACGATCCCTCTTGCTGTTCTGGCTTCTGAGATTCAGATTTTTTTTTCTTGTTTTCCTCCTCCAAAAACTAGGGGCGTCTTGTGGTCTGGTGCATCTTATAGAGTCAAAAATACGGTATATAATAAGCTATTGGAGAAATTCTTGGGATTTCAGTGGCCATTTGAGATTGCAGCATTCTTCAAATGTGCCAGGAGAATTTGCTTAACCAAAGGAAACCCTGTAATCTCGATCTCTAGAAGTCCGTTTTGAAAAGTATGCTGGGCAAAAATCCTGTGAGCTGAAGAAAAACACCTCTTTCAAATAAAGCTTTCAGTGACTGACTTCACAGAGAACTCCTGGTGGTTGCCTATCACAGAGTCTGAAGGCAACAAAGCTGTTGGATGTTTCTCTCCCCACCCCCTATTTTGGGCTTTCATTGCACGATATCCTGAGAGATCTCCTGCTGGTGATCCAAAGAAGAAATAGAACAAAGCAAGAGAGCTTGAGCTGGGTTAGCTTCTGTTGTATGGGGGGGGGGGGAGCAGTGGTGGAATGAAGGAGCTCTTCAAAATGAAAGCTCCTTTTTTCTTCTTGAAAAGGAGCTGTGAGATTTATAATTGTGCACACTCCCCATGGCTAAATCATACTGTTCACCACAGTGTTTGAACTGCTAGCTGTTTTATATTGTGTGTTTGTTTCTTTGCTGTAGCCCCTCGAAAAATAATATGCATATATATAAGGCCATGTTATGATCCAGAAAATAAATTCGCCTTGCAGAAGCTGAAACAGCAATCTTGCTGCATTTGCTTTTGCAAAATCAATCAATCAAAACTTTATTAGCAAAGCCAACAGGCCACAGCTATACAAGAATTAAAAATAGAAATAAGGATAAAAGGGAGAAAAGAACAAGCAAAAGGAGGTCCGTCAGATGAACAAGTCTGTCACTCAGATGGTGGCCCTCAATTTCATAGCTCTTTCGATGTACCTCGCGACCTTCTCTGTTATCTGACTATCCGTATCAGATAAGAGGAAATACAGTGTGATGTCTGGTGAACGGCCGGGGTTGGAGAGAATGAGTGGAGTAATAATCTCATTCCTTAGGTCTTTGTAAAGGGGGCAGGATAGGAAGACGTGGGACACTGTTTCCGTGTTACCATCTCCACATGGGCAGAGTCGTTTTTCAAATGGAGTCTTTTGGTAGCGACCTTCGAGTACGGCAGAAGGGAGAACATCCCATCTAGCCAATGTAAAGGCACGTCTGTATTTTGGGATGGTTAATTTAAACAAATATGAAGCTGGAGAGTCAAAATGAGAAGGGGGAAAGTAGGTATACCATGGGCACAGTTTCTTTAAGATAGTCAGGTTGTTTTGCCGTTCAATGTCTTTCAGGCGCTGGCCTATTAGACTCTTTGCTTTAATGAGGCCCATTGATAGTAGGGACTGTGAATGCAGACCGCATGTAAGAAGTTTTTGATGCACAGTTTTGAACCACTTGCTTTTGTGGGGGTCTTGCATTACTAGAGGCAGTAGATCAGGTGGATTTAGATTAAGACGAAGGCTTTTGCAAAACATTTCGGCTACCTTATTACTCTTCTGAGTGGGAAATCACTGCTTAATAGTCTTCTTCTGTAGAGTTTTTAAATTAGCATGGTGTAGGGATCCAGTATAAAGGATCCAGGTTTGACCTACCTGTGTAGACAGAGCTACATTCCATCTCACGTACTATGTGTTGCCACTTGCAGGGAACAATTGATTGGGGTGGGGAGGGGAGCAAGAGACGGTTTGTTTTGTGGCTGCCGGTTCTTCTCCCCTGCAAATCTTCCCCTAAGGTCACCCTGCCACTCTGCTTAGACTCACTTCCTCTTAAAGCCAACTTGGGAAAACTCATTAAAAACATGCTAGAAGGCATTTGCATGAGAGATTGAACCAAGGAAGGGTTAAGCATCATTTCTTGCCCTCCAGATGTCCCCTGCAATTGTCTCTTCATGCCCACATTGGCCGCATGAAGGAAACACAGAGTTCACGTACCCTGTGTTTTAGGCTGTTTGGGTGTACTGTGGCTGATATGACGAGGACTTTCTTCTTGTCTTCTTGAAGCTGCCTCCAAGTCTTTCTCCTCACGCCATGTGGAGTTTTTTATCCAGATGTTGGCAGCTTGTCCGGGTAATCCTGCCTTCCAACCACTGGCACGATAATCATCGAAGAGCAGGATCTCACTTGTGTCTGTTCATAACTATTGCCCTGAGGGGGGGAAATGTGAAAGCGTCTTAGAATCTAAATAAAAAGCAGTCACAATTTCATAAAATAGGCTAGATATTGGATATAAAAATATAGCTTTATGTATTGCATCTGGTATAGGGATGTTTTATCAGGCATGTACTGGGGCAGGGAAGGAGAGATTGCCATATATCTAAGAACCCATTACTCTGAAACTGGGAACCATGTAGGCCTGGTTGCCTTAGAAGAATATGGCTGGGAAGTTGTCATTTCCTTTAGCAACAGAATTCAAGGCTCAGGCATCTGACCCAATGTTACCTCCAATAAAACTCATTTCATACCATCATGGTTTATTTTAAAAGGCCCTGAAATTAAACACAAGATGCTTAAATGCAGCACAGTGCTGCTCTTACAAAGATGAGTTGCTTTATATTTTCGATACTCCAAATAGCAACAATCATATGGTCTTATTTTGATTAAGGGGTGTCATCATTAACACTCTTGGCTGCCAATATTAAGTTTGCCTTTTTGTGTTACATAGTTTCTTCTTGTAAAACATGTTTCACAACACAAATTTGGAGCTGGAGAAACTTCAACTCATCATCCTTCAGGGTGGGCTAACCATTTGCCAGGACAAATAATATATGTCTGTCATTAGGGATCAGTTGTGCTGTTTCAGCACTTTGACTTTTCATGGCATATGTGCAGATTAGGAAGTTTTTCAGCATAGATTGGCTTTGTCTCTAGAAATATGGCTGTTGGGACCAGTTCAGGTTATTCTGTCTGGATGGTTTTTTCCCCCACTGGGAACTGATCTGTGTTCCATGTGGAGACTTCCTTGCAATGGTAAGTTCTCATTGAGTAGAAGACTTCTTCAGATGTTCACACCAACTCATGGACCCTCTTGGGTAAGAGTGGGAGCATGTTTGATACCAGGGGGTTGACACAGCAGTCTAAGCCTCACCCTTCTCTGGCTCTGCCTATGCACTTTTCAGATTACGGGTAACGAATTGCATCTACAATTCCTCTCCAATGTGAATACAAAATTCTCAGCATTTGGAAAATACCATGTCAGGGAGGGCGTTGGGCTTCAATATGGTATTCTAGTTTGCCAAAACAAAACAAAAAAATTCTTTCCAGTAGCACCTTAAAGACCAACTAAGTTAGTTCTAGGTATGAGCTTTCCTGTGCATGCACACTTCTTCAGATACACTGAAACAGAAATCACCAGACCTTTCTATATAGTGAGAAGGTGGGGAGGGGTATTACTCAGAAGGGTGGTGGGAATGGGTGATTGGCAGATAGCTGTGATGAGCCTGTTGACGACTCTTAACGACTGCAATAGGTCTTACAGGAAAAAGCAAGGGGTGAGAAGGTGAAAAATGGCTTTGTCATGTATAATGAGATAAGAATCCAATGTCTTTGTTCAAACCAGGTCTCTCCATGGTTTTAAGTTTGGTGATAAGTTGCAATTAGTTTGCAACTTATTTGCAACTAGTTTGCAATTAGTTGCAAACTAGTTTGCCAAGTTAAGGGAGTTTTGTGTGGGAGATGATGCAGTTTCCTCACTCACACCCAGGTAGCATAGTTGAAACAGGGTTGTACCATCTGATTATTCTGAATGAGTTTGGAAGGCTGGGGGGGTGGGTTGCTGCTTTTGCCTGAAAGCATTCTCAGTTTCAGGCTACAATGAAGAGAAAAGAAGAAAAAAAAAAGAGTTTGGATTTGATATCCCACTTTACCAGAAGGAGTCTCAAAGCGGCTAACATTCTCCTTTCCCTTCCTCCCCCACAACAAACACTCTGTGGAGGAGCGGAGACACGAACCTGGTTCACCAGATTACGAGTCTATCGCCCTTAACCACTACACCACACTGGCTCCCAATGGAGTGCAGGATGCTTTTTAAATCCTGGTTCTTAGGTAACACACATAGAAGAGAGTCCACGGCAGCTCAAGGGGCTAATGAACTATGAGCAGCCTGTTTGAGGCTTTAATTTTGCTCAAGTTGAGAACTGTTGTGGCACTTTACAGTTATTGCCTTGAGATTGTGGAATTGGCCATTTTGAGGGGGGTGGGGGGACTGTAAGACACACCTTTTGGTTTCGCTGGCTGTACTTGTTTGGCTTACAGAAAGATTGGCTGCTTTTGTTTATTTGTGGTTTTTCAGCTGTTTGAGGTGTAGGAAAAGGGAGAAAGTACACGTGGAAACATTACAGTGGCACCTCGGGTTAAGTACTTAATTCGTTCCGGAGGTCTGTACTTAACCTGAAACTGTTCTTAACCTGAAGCACCACTTTAGCTAATGGGGCCTCCTGCTGCCACCGTGCCGCCAGAGCACGATTTCTGTTCTCATCCTGAAGCAAAGTTCTTAACCTGAAGCACTATTTCTGGGTTAGCGGAGTCTGTATCCTGAAGCGTATGTAACCCGAGGTACCACTGTATTTTACATTTTGAGAAAATGTGTGTGTGTGTATAGATATAGATACAGATAGATAAGTTTCCTCTAATTTGAAACATTGCCTGCCTTCACTCTTATCTCTGATACATGTCCTTGATTCAAACGACAGTCTCTCCAAATAGGATGCACTGGATCTCAGATATAGCCCTACTGACCATTTCTTCCATGAAGATGTTACTATTTGCCCCCATGAACAATGGTTGGCAAGCAGCATGAGTGGGGGGGGGGAAATGTGTAGCCCCCAGTATTATAACGTGTTCTCTTGGCAAAGGTAGGGATACCCTGCAAGACAAACTACTTTATTAAATCAGCCTTTGACATTGTGAAACATTTTTGAAATCAACATTTTCATACATTACTTACGATGGCTTGACACTGAAAATCCCTAGGAAAAGATCACATCTAATTTTCAGAATTGCAAACAGCTTTGTTTTTCTTCACTGTGGTTTCACTTGGGGGTGGGTGGGAAGTGTTTGTTACTACAGTGGCCTCACAGACTGAACCCCACAGAGCAATTTAAGAAGATATATTTTGCTGGAACAATCTGTAAGTGAATATGCAAAACAAAATCAGAAACGGTTCCAAAATCTAGGTTTGGCTTTCTGTATTTCCGCCATAAGGTTATTCCAGTGAAATGTATCATGGAGTTTACTTTGTGTAATAAATTGCCTTTTGTATCGGTATAAGGAACCTGATTCAGAGAGACGTGCTTGTTTCTGACTTGGAGGTTTCTGATGGGGACATAGAGGTGTGTATGATTAGAGTTTCTTTTATCCCAGATTATGAGATGAAGGCATAGGATACAGCAAATTTGCTGAAGCTAAACAGGTCTAGTTCTGGCCATTACCTGAAGAGGAACCCCATGTATGCATACAACTTTTGAGTTCTATAGCAAATGAAAGGTGAGATATAAATGTAATAAATTCTATTTTATTCAGCCAAGATTCTATACGCACAGTTTCACATATATATCAGAAGAGCTCTGGGCTATAATCTTAATCTTGAAATGAAAACTGCAATTGAAAACTTCTTCTTCACGTCTCTTGGTTTTGTATTTTTCCCAATCTTACATTCAGTTCTCCACATTTCTGCAGCGATTTGTGATTTTCTTCTTTGGCCCCATAATTAATGTTAAAAGTTCCAGGAGGTATGTATATTTGTGCCTTGTAGCAAATAAAGGGCAGGGTAGAATTTTGAACTAAATCAGAACGACTATTTTGGGTGCTGCCAATATGAGGACATAAAATATAAACAGTATTAAATGTCCAGGTTCCATTAATAGATATAAGAATTTCAATTATATTGCTATTTAATTTTTTAAAAACAATTATTTATACTTTTTGAATTTATGCATTTCATTAATTTTACAATCATTTTAACATTTCAAGGCTTGACTTCCTTCCCCCTCTTTCTGCAGTTCCTTGAATTTATTTTTAAATATCTTCTGCATATCCAAATTCATTTAATTTGCTCGTTTAATTATCTACTTTAAATACCGTATTTTTCGCACCATAGGACGCACTTTTTCCCCTCCAAAAATGAAGGGGAAATGTGTGTGCGTCCTATGGTGCGAATGCAGGCTTTCGCTGAAGCCTGGAGAGTGAGAGGGGTCGGTGCGCACAGACCCCTCACGCTCTCCAGGCTTCGCACACCTCTCCGCAAGCAGCGGGACCCCAGCGGTGGGCTCCCGCTGCTTGCGGAGACTTGCCTGCATGCCGAAGCCTGCGCGCGCTGAACTCAGCGCGCCCAGGCTTCGCAGACCTCTCCGCAAGCAGCAGGAGCGCTCCCGCTGCTTGCGGAGAGTTGCCAGCATGCCGAAGCCTGCGCGCGCTGATATCAGCGCGCCCAGGCTTCGCGGACCTCTCCCCAAGCAGCGGGAGCGCTCCCACGGCTTGCAGAGAGCTGCCTGTTTGGGGGCTGGGGTCGGGGGAAGCTCGAGCTTCCCCCGCCCCAGCCCCGCGCTGGGGGGGAAATAATTTTTTCCCCTTTATTTCCCCCCCCAAAAAATGGGTGCGCCCTATGGTCCGGTGCGCCCTATGGTGCGAAAAATACGGTATATACAGTACTCTTATGAAACTGCAGGTTGTTACAATAATCCTGCCAATTTTTTATTTGTTTGCAATCTGTTTGGAAATATTCAATAAACCATTTCCATTCTTTTATAAAAAGTCTGTTATCTTGATTTCTTATTCTTCCAGTAAGTTTTGCCATTTCTGCATATTCCATAAGTTTTTATATCTGTTCTTCCTTTGCTGGGACTTCTGCTTCTTTCCATTTTGGGGTGAGTAAGTCTTGCTGTTGTAGTCGCATACATAAATAAATTTCTATACACTTTAGGTAGTTCTGTCCCTATAATTCTCAAAAGAAAAGCTGCTGGGTTTTTTTTTTTTACAAATGTGATTTTAAACATCCTTTTCAATTCATTATATATTATTTTGCAGTAAGCTTTAAGATTACTACAAGACCACCTCATGATAAAAGGAACCTTCTTTCTCTCTGCATTTCCAACACTTGTTTGATTTAGATTTATACATTTTTGCCAATTTACTTGTTGTTATATACCATCAATATATCATTTTCATATCATTTTCTCTTAGACCATAACATGCTGTAAATTTTATATCCATATTCCACAATTGTTCCCATGCTTGCATGTCTATATTATGACTAATATCTATTGCCCAGTATATCATTGGAGATTTTACTCGCTCATCCTTTGTCTCGCATTCCAATAATATTTTATACATTTTAAACAACATTTTTACATTACATTCCAACAGGTCCCTCTCCAGTTGTGATATTTGTTCCCCAAACCCTCGTATCCTATCTCTCTTAAATACTTCATTCAAATGATGATATGGTAACCATGCTGTTAATTTTCCTGATAATTCCTTAAATTCTATATTGCTATTAAAATATCTGACACTGCTGTGTGTATCCTTGGAGACCTCTTTTTGAAACACCAGTTGGATTTCACGCTATGATGGCGACAAAACAAGAACGTACAACAATAACGTCAATACTAGAAAGGTCAGCTGCAAATATCAGCCTTTTAGTAGGAAAGCTAGCTCACCAGAATATCAAAAGCTAATAAGGAATACATAGAGGGGATACGTTCCCTTCTAACAGAAATTCATCTTGCCTATTATATCTTTATATGTCATTAGCCTGGCCAACAAATTTGATAATAAAGGAGAGGATTGTTTATGAAGGCAAAGCGCTTAGGACTTAGCAATGGCAAAGGCACAGAGATTATTAGCCCCCAAAAGGCATTGATTAAACTTGATTCCAGACAGATGAAAGGAATGACTGCATAGTTCCTGCTTTGCAGAAGACAGTCCTGGGGATCAATTAGACACTGACTCCCTAACTCCAGTTTTCAGGCAGAAGCCCAGGGCTCATTTTTATGACTATTTTGTATTGTTTTTATGTATCTGACATTTTATGGTATTTGTACATATTGTTGTACACCACCTTGATCTATTATGATGGGTGGAATATAAATATTTATACAGATAACTAATAAATCCCTGGCATCTGCAGGTAGGGCTGGCAGAGACCCACGCCTGAAACCCTGGAGTGCAGCTGCCAGTCAGAGCAGACAGATGGACTGAGATAGACGGACTAATGGTCTGATTCAGAATAAGCCCAGTGAGCCAGTCCATGCAGTCACTGTTGTTACCTGCAGGTATCCACCAACTCATGATGGCGTGGTTATTGATAAGCAGTGACTGTTTTATTTTGTTACCTTATTACATATATACAGTGCTTTTTTTCTTTAAAAAATTGAACCTGGGTCTCCCCAATCCTTGTCTAACAATCTTACCTGCTATGATGATGATGGTGGTGGTGGTGGTGGTGGTGGTGTTATGCCACCCTCTATCCGAAGATCATAGGGTGGTTCACAACAAAAAACTACAAAATGAGAACACAAAATACATAATAAAAACAAGCAAACCAAGAACCCCCCTCCCATAAACACATAAAGGGCCATAGAATGTTAAACAGCCAAAGGCCTGGTTATAGGGAAACATTTTCCTCTGGTGCCCAAAGATATGCAATGAAGGCACCAGGCAAGTCTTCCTGGGGAGAGCATTCCACAATGGGGAGCCACCACAGAAAAGGCCCAGTCTGGCTCTCACATTGGTATCATTAATATCAGCAGTCCACACCGGAGCCTTCAAAAAAGTTTATACTTCCCAGTGGAAACAATCTTACTGGATGACAAATTTTTACACATTGAGTAAGTATTGTCTACAGTGATTCTGTATCTTGGGTGTTAGAGAAAAGGGATTAGAACTACATACTGATCACATTGTTTTCTATTGTTAATCCCCAATGCTTGATCATCAGAGGGTATGCTGTCTTTTGGGCTGTGAAATCTGAACCCACAGGCCGAAACTGGGTATCTTCCACAGCTGATAAGGGTGTAACCCCTAGCATAACAGAAGAACAGTTTTTGAGAAATATCATATTTTATCATTTCAGCTAATTGGTTTGTGTGTATGTGTATGTTGAAGGGACAGGGAATTGTGGGTTTTGAACCATATGCTTCTTTGCCTCAGGCGGCAAAATATGTTTGTCTAGGTTGGACAAGAAATAATATTCAGACCAAAAAAAGAGGACTTAGGGCTAAGGTTACAGGAAGAGCCAAACGTCAACAGGTAAATCACAAGGAAACAGACTAAAGGGGAGTCTCAGTGGGGCACACAGGTAATAGGAATTATGCGAGATAATGTTGGCAGGATTATGCTGTTAAAGTGGCTAGGGCGAGAATGGCCTACTGGCATGAATTGCTTAAAGATCTAGGCAGGAAAGAGAACTATTTAACCTGGTCAACAGCCAACTGGCAGTCAGATTCAAGTCAACTGACTGTCTTGGCAGGATATTCAATGCATCTGCAGAAGTCCCAGAACCACGTTTCTACTAATGCGCTGCAAATGGGTGCACCCATTGCGTCATTCCCTTTATGTAAGCACTTACACACAGTATGCAGTGTGTTCCTGTTCCTCTAATTATTTAAGTCCTTCTTTCAACAGAAAACTGTACACAAAGGAGATTTACACACTACAATGCAGATTACTGTGGGTTTTGAAATATGTACTGTTTTATACCAAGGAGGGTATGAAATTAGTTCCGTCTGCATGGACATGACACTGGAGGTTCTTGCCTCACCAGTGCACAGTGGAAGATGCATGTTTCCTGCTGTGCAGAATGTGATTTGCACTCACTGTAGTTTTTAGAAAATTGGTGGTGCATGCGTTATTTTCATGAAAGCCCATCCTCAGTTTGCCTGATGCCATTTGTTTGCTTTCTAGTGTTTAAATCCGGAAACCTGTTGGACATCTGCCAGTGACCCCTCTGTGAATTGTCGCAGCTGCTCATGTCTAGTTACGTAATTAGTTTGCAGTACATTTTCTAATGTGTTCCCTGTGGTGGTTCCAATATCTCTGGAGTCAAAGTTAATTTGAACTACATTGTTTGAGTAATTTCGTTGTCCCCGAGAAGGGGCAATGACAATAAAGATATTATTATTATTATTATTATTATTATTATTATTATTATTATTATTGAGAAATTGTATCCTATCGCAGCCAGATAACAGATCAGCCACCCTTGTTTCTTTAATAACCCCCCCATTTTTTTTTTTGGCTCTCCTCACAAAACAGAGCTTACCAATACTGTCTGCAGACTTTCAGAAGAGCAGCTTTAAGGGGGAAGTTGTGCACCATCTCAGGTCTATGAAATCTGATGCTCAAAATAGCCAAAAAGAAGGGGTAGGCTCTGCACTACAATCTATGGCTGCTTACTAAAATGTTCTACTTTCTCATGTGTCTCGTGTTTTGTGTTTTGACTGCATTTTTAAAAAAACTAAATTTTAGCAAGTTGCTTTAAATGCCAACTGTGACAGAAAGGAAGCTTTTTAATGACTCATCACAACATCTCAGGACGGGGGACCGTGAATGTTTCTCAGCGAGAATACTGAATGATTTGAAACGATGTTGTCAAATAGAAGGCAGTGATAGATAATGATAAAGAGCCTTTGTAGGAACATAGGAACCTTCGTAGGAACCTTATACTGAATCAGCCCATTGGTCCATCTTGCTCAGTATTGTCTACACTGATTGGCCACAGCTCTCCAGGACTTCAGACAAAGTCCAGGGCCTATCCTTACCTGGAGATTCCAGAGATGGAACCTGGAATCTTTTGCATGCTCTTCCACTGAGCTACGACCCTTCCCTGTACAATATGCTGAGCGCAGCTGAGGGAAATAAGGCAGCTTTTAGCTACAGAAAGAACCATTTAAAAATTGGGGAAACGACAAAGGCAAATAAAATGAGGGCATTTCCAAAGGAAAACGTGCTGAAGAGACATGTTTAGGAGGGGAAAATGAGAAAGAAGGAGAAAACATTATTTCATATTGTCAGAGCTGCCTCTAGGTCCCAGCTCACAGAGGACCAACGCTAGGCTGTCGTAATGTACAAAAGTCTTTATTGAAGTTCAATTTCCATTTCAAAGCCGCAGCGTGCAGCCCTACGTCTTAAACCCTAGATCGGCGAAGTCCTGTCTGAGTCTCCTCCCCTCTGACACCAGTTTAAGATCCTAGCCCTGCTCCACCTTTTCCGCTGCTCTCTCCTCCTCTGGGTCCTCCTGCCCGCTGGGGCATTGCCCTTTCTGGACTCTTCCGACGCTGAGTCGCTTAGCTCCTCCCCCTGCCTCCGGCGGGCTTTAGGACCCGGTTTCCAATCCTCATTCTCTGTTGTCCCGCGCTCCTGTACATTTGAACTTGCCTCTCGCGCCAACCCAGTGACCTTTCTCCTAACCGTTACACTACTTCTGTCACTGCTTCCCTCTTCCGGGATGCTGGCCGGATCTGACCTTCCCTCTGTTGTCCGACTCTCCGATGGAGGCGTGGTCAGCCCTGCCTCGTCTTCTCTCCCTGGTGGGGAGTGCACTGGCCCCGATACTTGGGACCCTTCCCCCCCACTCTGCTCTGGTGGGGAGGCTGGTCCTGATTTCCAACTACTGCTCTGGGAGTCCCTGCTGCCCCCTTGCTCCTGGGGCGTTCCCCTTGGGAACCCCCTACCTCTGGTCACTGGCGCCCCCTTCTGTGAATCTTCCAATTCGCTGGAGAGGCTCATGGAATCCCTCGGCCCACTGTCCTCTTCTCCTACGCTCCCCTCGGATTCTTCCCCTTCGCTCTCCATTCCCTCTCTTCCCTGTGCCTCTGCTCCTGAGCCCCTGACATCCATCCCCCCTCGAAGCCCCCCTTCCCCCTCCCTCTCTTCTGGTGTGGGTTCTGGGTGCTCCAGTGTTGTGGGGGTGAGTGTGGGATACAGTTCGTCCCCCGTGGTGTGCAGCCAGCCGGATAAATCCGGATAGTCCTCAATGGGCTCGTCGACGTCGATCTCCTCAGCTCCCATCTCTCTGGAGGTGTGTTCGAACCCTGGATCTTCCCCCAACTCGCCCATGACCCCCTCTCCCTCTGTCGCCTGGGGTGACGCTGCGTGCAAGGGCCCGCTCGGCAGTTCTCTGCGCCACCCCACCTCAGGTTGATCTTCCCACCAATAAGATCCGCCTGTGCCAAACCCTGAGAGGGATCCCTCCGGGGAGCTAGTCTCCGGCGCCGTGTCCTCAGCTGAAGAGAACCCCTGGAATGTGCTGGCTGAGAGTGTGGGTGTGAAAAGATATTCGTCGAAATAATCTGCCGGCATGGTTCTGTGCGGGAAAAGTGCATGGAATTCGTCTTTGAGTAATTGCTCCTCCACTGCATAGTCCGGTACCCACCTGTTGGCGCTGGCCGGGGTGTCTTCCTTGGCGAGGAGATATTCAATCCCTTCCTCCCCCCATCTCGAGTCTAAAATCTCTGTGGCCTCGTTGAGTGGCTCCACCCTCGGTGACCCCCCCTTTGTGGGCACTTCCCTAAGCGGGCCTGGTGCTGTCTCTTGCGCCTGAAATCTGTGAGGTGCCTTGTAGGGCGTGAGCACTGATCTATGAAAGACCGGGTGCATTCTGGATCCCTCCGGGAGTGTCAACCGGAAGGCCACTGGATTGATCTGTGCCTCAACTTGGTAAGGCCCTAGCTGCTTGTGTCCGAGCTTCTTCTTAGCTAACGATCTGGTCGGTACTGCCTGGGCTGCCAACCAGACCCAGTCTCCCACCTGTATGTCTTCCCCAACCCTTCTGTGTCTGTCTGCCTGCATCTTGTAGGCGTGTTTCGCTAGCTCTAACTGCCTTCGGAGTTGCTCATGGACCTCTTGTAACTCCGTTGCCAAGGCCTCTGCTCCCTGTGGCTCCCTTTCCCCCACTCTCTCTAATCCCGGGAAGGTTCTGGGATGCCGCCCATTGTTGGCGAAGAACGGTGCCACCCCCGTGGACACGTGCTTCGTGTTGTTGTAGGCGAACTCGGCCAGCGGTAGGTAGTCCACCCATGTCAAAGGCTGCTGATTCGCGTAGCATCTCAGGTACTGCTGCATGATGGCGTTGACCCTCTCCGCTTGTCCGTTGGTCTGCGGGTGTCTTGCCGACGCTAGGTTGATCTTGACGTTCAGGATGCCCATCAGCTTCTGCCAGAAGTTCGAGATGAACTGGCGCCCCCGGTCAGACAGGATAGACCGTGGTAGACCGTGCACCTTGAACACGTGGTCTATGAACAGCTTGGCGGTCTGTTCCGCTGTGGCCACCTTCGCGCACAGAATGAAGTGGGCCATCTTGGTGAACATGTCCACGACCACGAGTACTGCTGTTTTGCCCTGCAAGCTGGGCAGATCCGTGACGAAGTCCAGGGCCACCCTCTCCCACGGTTCGAGCGGTGTCTGTAGCGGTTCCAGAAGTCCTGCCGGCGGTCTGTGTACTGGCTTGGCCCTTTGGCATGTGTCGCACCTCGTGACGTAATCCGCAACTTCTCCCCTCATCTTGGGTCACCAAAAGTCTCTGGCTACTAATTCCACCGTTTTGTCCTTGCCAAAGTGCCCAGCGCTGGGCGCGTCGTGTAACTGCTGCAGTACCTTCGCGCGGAGGTCGTCTCCTGGCACGTAGAGGGCCCCTTTGCGGATGAGCAGCCCGTCGCGTATCTGGAACTCGTCGTCCTTCGCTGTGCCGCTTCGCACCTCCTCCATCTTGGATCGTGCGAAGGGATCCGTCTGCAGTGCGTGACGTACCGCGCCCAGGTCCACCGTGGCTGAGGCGCATGCCCACGCTTTCGGCGCGAAAATGTGCTTGGCCGCCGCCGGTGCCTCTTCCTCGAGATACTGCGGCTTCCTGGATAGCGCATCCGCCATGATGTTGTTGTCTCCTGGGGTGTATTCTATCCTGAAGTCGAAATCCGCAAAGAACTCCGCCCAGCGGATGTGTCTCTGGTTCAGGAACCGCGCCGTGCGCCAGTGCTCCAGGTTCTTATGGTCCGTGTGGACCTGCACTGTGTGTTTGGCTCCGATGAGGAAGTGCCGCCACGCCTTGAAGGCTGCATGGATGGCCAGCAACTCCCTGTCCCAGATGGTGTAGTTCTGCTCCGACTTGCTGAGTTTCCTGGAATAGAAAGCACACGGCCTCCAGTCCCCTTGCGGGTCTCGCTGCAACAGGACTGCCCCCACCGCTCTGTCTGAGGCGTCCGTTTCAACCCTCATGGGTTTGCTGGGGTTCACGTGCAGCAGCTGCTCTTCGGATGCGAAGAGACGCTTGAGCATCTGAAAGGACCGCTCCGCCTGTTCCGTCCAGATGAACTTCTTCTTGGAGCTGAGGGTGTCCGTGATGGCCGCCGTTTGCATGGCGAATCCCTTGATAAACTTGCGATAAAAGTTGGCAAAGCCGATGAATTTCTGGACCTCCTTCCTATTGCGAGGGCTCTTCCAGTCCAACACCGAGCGGACCTTGGCGCTGTCCATGGCCAGTCCCTTGTCGGACAGCTTGTAGCCCAGGAAATCCACCTCCGTCATGTCGAACTGGCACTTCTCCAGTTTGGCGTAAAGTCTGTGCTCCCTTAGTCTCTCCAGAACGTCCTTGACGTCCCTCTCGTGAGCCTCCTGTGATTCCGAGAAGATCAGGATGTCGTCCAGGAAGCAGACGCACTTCTTGTAGAGGAGTCCCGCTAAGACGTGGTGCATAAAGGCTTGAAAACAGTGGGAGCCATTTTGTAAGCCAAACGGCATAACTCTATATTCATAGGTGCCTAGGGGTGTAAACATGGCCGTTTTCCACTCGTCGCCCTCCCGCATGCGTATAAGATTGTACGCCCCTCGTAGATCCAACTTGGTGAAGATGCGCCCCTTCCTCACCGTCGCGAGCAGGTCGTCGATCTTGGGCATGGGGAATGCCGTGGGCTTTGTCCTCGAATTTATGACCCGGTAATCAACTACAAGCCTCTTTTGGGGCGTGTCTTTTTTCTTCACGAAGAACACAGGACTGCCCCCCACTGCTTTGGATTCGCGGATGAATCCCCGCTTCAAGTTGTGATCTATGAACTCCCTGAGTTCCTGTAGTTCATCCTCAGACATGGAATACAGTTTCCCCGTCAGCAGCGTCGCCCCCGGCAGGAGGTCAATCTTGCAGTCGTAGGGCCTGTGGGGAGGCAGCTTGTCCGCTTCCTTCTCGCAGAAGACCTCCCAAAACTCTTTGTACTTGTTGGGTACCGCTTGCAACATGCCTAAGTGTAGCTGTGGTCCATCCTCGTGCCCCTCATCTTCTTGGTTAGCGAGGATGCAGTGTTCTGCGCAGTAGGAGGAGCAGAAGGTCAATTGACGCTGGTACCATGCTAATGCCGGGCTGTGCCTGTCCAGCCAACTCATGCCCAATACTATGGGCATGTCCGACAGGTGGGTGACGTTGAAGCTGATGACTTCGCGGTGATTTCCAATTTGCATCACCATTGGCGGTGTTTGCTGCACCACTTGTCCTCCCAGTAGCTCTCTGCCGTCTACCGTGACGACGTTCAGGGGCATCGTGGCTGGTAGGAGCGCTACGTTATGTTGCTTGAGAAAATCCACTCCTATAAAGTCTGCATTGCTGCCAGAGTCAATGGTGATAGGGACTTCCATGGTGAGCCCATTGGGAAGCTGGAGTGATGCGGTGAGCTGCACCACTGGTTTGGGTGGGAGGGGGTCTGTGGGCTGTAAGATTCCTGGGGACTGCTTCACTGACTCATCTGGCTGGGCCCCAGTGCCTCTGCCTCCAGCCAGACTTCGTCGTTTCCCTGCAGTGAGTCCTCCTGCTGAACTGTTCCCTTTACTGTTGCTGAGGCTGCAGTGTGCTTGTGGATCCGCTGGGGACACTCTTTCGCCATGTGCTGAGCACTGTCGCAGATGTAACACTTCCTGTTCCCTCTAGGAGGCTTCGCTTTGCCTGCTCCCGGTGTTAGGGCTCTGGCTGCTGACTGAGCCTTGGCACCACCTAACTCCATCAGCTCTTCTCCCCCTCCCAGTGGAGGCGTGGATTGAGCGCGCGCTGTGTCCCTGGGAAAGAAAGGAGGTGCTCTAGCTGGCGTGCGTCCCCAACGCCCTTCATCTTTGCTCCAAGGGCGTTCTTCCAGATGCACCCCTATCGCCAGCGCTCTCTGGACGACTTCCTGCGTGGTCTGGGGTCTCTCCCCCCTTGCAATTTTGTCTTTCACAGCCCCGTTCAACCCCTCCCAGAACAGGTCCCGGACGGCAGCTGAATCTTTGTCCCACCCCAGCGCGTTGACCAATTGAAAAAAGCGGGAGTGATATTGCCTTACAGTGGCTCTGCCTTGTTTCAATCCATGTATCTCCTTTCTGGCGATATCTACATCTACCGCTGATAAAAAACAAGCATCCATCGCCTTAATGAAGGCATCCGCATTTCGGAGGGCTGGGTCATTATCTCTCCACAGATTGCGCAACCACGCTTTAGCTTCTCCATGGAGATGAGTTAGTATGAAGCCTACTTTCTCCTGCTCATCTCTAAAGTCCTTCTCCAGCAACTTAAGCGCAAAAACCACGTCTGCTCTGAAGTTAGGATACTGCTGCAGGTTCCCATCGAAATGAGACACAAGGCTGCCTCCTCTCTTTCCTAGACCAATCCCCTCTGGTCTGGCTCCCGGTAGCCCCTGTTTAGTCAACATTTCCAACCTGGTTTGCAGATCTCGGCAGGCAGCGGCTGCTTCGTCTTCTCTCTTTCTGGATGCTAATATTTCCGCGTTAAGCTGTGTCACTGCATTTTGCAGAGCTGCCATTTGTTCTTCGGTAGTCATCTTGCCCTGCTTTCGTGAGCTCACGAAGCACCAATCTTCGCCCCTCGCTGCGCCCACTGACGTTGCGAGGTTTTAGTGAGACGGGACTTACTGTCAGAGCTGCCTCTAGATCCCAGCTCACAGAGGACCAACGCTAGGCTGTCGTAATGTACAAAAGTCTTTATTGAAGTTCAATTTCCATTTCAAAGCCGCAGCGTGCAGCCCTACGTCTTAAACCCTAGATCGGCGAAGTCCTGTCTGAGTCTCCTCCCCTCTGACACCAGTTTAAGATCCTAGCCCTGCTCCACCTTTTCCGCTGCTCTCTCCTCCTCTGGGTCCTCCTGCCCGCTGGGGCATTGCCCTTTCTGGACTCTTCCGACGCTGAGTCGCTTAGCTCCTCCCCCTGCCTCCGGCGGGCTTTAGGACCCGGTTTCCAATCCTCATTCTCTGTTGTCCCGCGCTCCTGTACATTTGAACTTGCCTCTCGCGCCAACCCAGTGACCTTTCTCCTAACCGTTACACTACTTCTGTCACTGCTTCCCTCTTCCGGGATGCTGGCCGGATCTGACCTTCCCTCTGTTGTCCGACTCTCCGATGGAGGCGTGGTCAGCCCTGCCTCGTCTTCTCTCCCTGGTGGGGAGTGCACTGGCCCCGATACTTGGGACCCTTCCCCCCCCCACTCTGCTCTGGTGGGGAGGCTGGTCCTGATTTCCAACTACTGCTCTGGGAGTCCCTGCTGCCCCCTTGCTCCTGGGGCGTTCCCCTTGGGAACCCCCTACCTCTGGCCACTGGCGCCCCCTTCTGTGAATCTTCCGATTCGCTGGAGAGGCTCATGGAATCCCTCGGCCCACTGCCCTCTTCTCCTACGCTCCCCTCGGATTCTTCCCCTTCGCTCTCCATTCCCTCTCTTCCCTGTGCCTCTGCTCCTGAGCCCCTGACACATATGGAATTCAAAAAGGCAGGAGAACGTGTACATATTGTTCATGCCCAACACCAGCTGTCCTAAACTGTGGTGTGAGTTTTCCAGTAAAGGTAATATTGCATCACATAAGAAATGAAACAAGATTTGGAGAGGTTGCAAATTACTTCCCTGGCACAGAGTTTCACAGAAGGGGTTGTCTCATATACACATGATTACTGTCTTGTATTTTATTTCTTTATTTATAAGATTTATATCCTGGCCCTCATCACACAGGATCTCAGGCAAGTCACAGCAGATAAAAACAGATAAATACCACACAACACCTCCCCCCAAATCCATAAACATATTAGGAAAGTATTATAATCCCTTGGTCTGAACGTTCCATCATGCAAAGGCCTGTTTTAAGAAAAAAATGTTTTCAGTCAGCACTGAAAAGCATACAATTTAGGAGATCAGAGTTCGTACCTCTAGATAGCAGATTTAAGGTACATCAACTAAATCTAGCAGTTTTAGGAGAAGTCCCAGATCTAGGCCCCAGACGTCACAAATACATTTAAATACTTTTCTCATAATCCATGTGGTGTCCTTAACTCAGAAGCAATGTGAATGAAGGGTGGAGGTTCCAAAGAGTCTTGAAGAAATGTTACCAGACCAAACATGAGTGAGTATCTCCTGTATCAAATTTGAGAGAATGGACAGAATAGTATTGGAACTGGGACATAGGAAATTGGTGGGTGCCCATGATAGATACGTAGTTCCTTACAACCCATATCCATTAAAACACCAGTGTTGAAATGTACGCAAGAATTGTTTCCACCTGCCTGAAACTCTTGCACAAATATGATTGCACACGTCTGGCAATATCAGTAGAGGACAGTGTCCAGCATTATTATGAAATAACACACGCCAGTGCTAGATATATTGTTCCTGCTGGAACTGCAGGGAATATCTGAGTATCAGTTGCATGGTAAATGAAATCCAGTGGCTATATTCTCTGTACATCTTCCAGGTCACCAGCAACTTGCTTTCAGAGGTGGTCCTGAATACTGGGTTTTATAAACAGCATAAACATCAGGGACCATGTATGACTCAAACGGATAATAACAAAATTATGTAAGTAGGGCAACAACACAAGATGTAGTGCAGGATGACAGCTTTGGCGTGCCAAGAGATTATCTGTACCCAGAAATGCCTAAATCTTACAAATGGAACGATGCAGCCAAAAAAACTGGGGGAAGGACAAAAGCAGACAAAATAATTGGAACAGCGTATGCTATTCTTCAACAGACATTAGGTGATTTGGCGTGAGACTTCTGCTACTTCATGTTTCAAATGCAAAATTCTTTGAAGATTTGAGAACTTAAAGCTCTGCTTCTATGCGATGTCTCTTGGCACAAGAACTAAAGGAGCAACAAATCTAGGAAGATGCCCGAGCCATCCATCTCCATTGGTCCATTGGTCCATTGTTTATACTGATTGGCAGCAGCGATCAAGGGTTTCAGGCAAGTCCTACTGTGGCTGGGGATTGAAGCCTGCATGCAGAGCACACAGAATGGTTTTCCAATTAAAGTAGATATTGGCACAAAGCTGGGCAATTGAGCAAACAGTTCAATGCTGCCAAACTGGGGGGAAAATGACATAGGGTTACTCCTCCCCTGCCACCGAAGGCAACAGCAAGGATTAGCTGGAAATGTTCTCACCAAACCAATATAGTGGTACCTCGGGTTACATACGCTTCAGGTTACATATGCTTCAGGTTACAGACTCCGCTAACCCAGAAATAGTGCTTCAAGTTAAGAACTTTGCTTCAGGATGAGAACAGAAATCGTGCTCTGGCGGTGCGACAGCAGCAGGAGGCCCCATTAGCTAAAGTGGTGCTTCAGGTTAAGAACAGTTTCAGGTTAAGAACAGACCTCCAGAATGAATTAAGTACTTAACCCGAGGTACCACTGTACATAGGATCGCCTAGCTTCAGTCTTCAACTTTCAGATGAGAAAATAGCACAAGAGGCTGAACTATACATTGGACTGATTATGAAAGCACAGACAAATGAAGAACAATTAGAGATAATGGAAGAAATCCTTCATGCAGTCGGTGGCTGCAGTAGAATTGACACGTGTTCCAGGGGAATTGTGGTAAAACTTCTTTGTCAGACTTTGTTACATGCTGTGGGCTGGATTCAGACCTTGTTTCCCTTGAAATGAAAGGCACCTTCTGCCTGTGAAAGGCTTATCATCCTGTGGAAGAATCTCTCTAGTGGAGTCGGAGAAGCCCTCTATGTCCCCTTCCCAAATCTGCTCAGGGAGTCTACATGGTAAAGCAGGGAGGCCCCCAGACCCACATGCATGGAGGGCAGCAGAGCTAAGCTGACATGACAGAACTAGCCAGTGGGGCCCCATCCTCCTCCTCCTGCTATTCCAATTGGACAAGAATGCCCAAATTAGACTAATGCGATGCAGCAGGTATGACAATATTCCTATATCCGAGTATTCAACATATAGAGAAGAAGGAATGAAAGTGGTGCAGAGAGAGTGTGTCAAGGCTGACTAACGTGCATGTGCTTAGAAACAACAGCACAGATGTGAATGGCAAATGATTTGATTTCTAGGGCATGGCAGTACAGTGGTACCTCGCTTCAGGTTACAGACTCTGCTAACCCAGAAATAGTACCTCGGGTTAAGAACTTTGCTTCAGGATGAGAACAGAAATCGTGCTCCAGCGGCGCGGCGGCAGCGGGAGGCCCCATTAGGTAAAGTGCTGCTTCAGGTTGAGAACAGTTTCAGGTTAAGAGCGGACCTCCGGAACGAATTAAATACTTAACCTGAGGTACCACTGTATATGTTGTGCGCAGGCACGGGGCAATTTTTAGAACGTTTCTGACTTGATCACCAAATATTGTGTTCACAGACTGTCATGTTGCGTGAGCTTCCTTTTGTCTGTGGCCTATTCCAGATGGAGATGTTTGACTCATTTCAAAATTTGCCAAATTGATTGCTACTGCCACCACCTTTTCCTGTGCTGATTTAGGGGCAAGGGAATTTAGAGGCGTTTTCTCCTCATGTACATTTCCCAACAGCTCTCTCTCTCCCCCTTCTGCTCCCCCTGCCAAAAAACCCTGGGGATAAGAGCCCACATTCTTTCCAGTATTTGATCTGTTGAGTTATGGTAAGGTTTAGCTTAAATTTCAGACTCTTAAATTTCAGACTCTTAGCTTAAATCTCTGCCCTTTGAGAGTGTGTGTGAGGGAGAGTGTTCTGTTCTGTTTCGTACAGTTTTACTTCTTTGAAATTCAGTGTTGAAAATACAGTAGGATCACCAGGTAAGAACACATAATGATTTTAGAAATCCAAGTATTTCCTTTATTGATCGGTAAATAGACATCTTTTAATTTTTTGTTTGTGTATAAGATAGAAAAGATCCTTTCAGTTCCTCCTTGATCAGCTTCTGTTTGCTTTAAATATTCCTTTCAAGCAGATGAACATTCATTTCCTACATTTGGCTGGGTAAAATGACTAAATATCCCACGCTGTTAAGCTCTACCCTATTGTGAGTGGTGCACAATTTAAAATCCAAAGAGTAAATCTAAGACACAGGTGCTTAAAAACTGGCAGCGTCTCCTTTCTGGGATAATTGTGGAAATACAGACTAAATGTTGACAAAGTAAGCACTTGTTGTAAGTAGTGTAAACACCACAGGTGGGATAAGTTGACAATTATAAATAAAATGCAAGGTGGTGTACATGCTTCTCCCCCATTTTACCCTCAAAACAATCCTGTGAGGTAGGATAGGCTGACAGAAAGTGACTGGCCCAAGGTCACCCAGTAAACTTCACAACTGAAGGGGGATTGAACTCAGATTTCCCAGGCCTTGGTCTAGCTAGCCACAACAGCACTCTGACAATATACATACCTGGCTGCAAATTCCATTTAGTTCAGTGGAACTTACTTGTGAGTAGCAATGCACAGAGTTGTCCTAAAAGTAACACTTTTGGGAAAACTCAATTGCAAACACTGATTCTGTATTTTCAAGATTTATGAAAGAAGGTGTTGTTAGCTTGGTTACTCTGGAAAATCATTAGACCAACAAGAAAGCGGTATGTGGATTTAATGCACATTGCAACCTCGGTGGAGGGGAGGTTGAATCTGAGAGGATCTGGGAGATCCCCTTGAGATTCACTGTTGTTGGACACCTCTGTACACATGGACACCTTGCTTCTTACCGTACTTGCAGACTGTTTCTTCTTTGGCTCACTTCTATTGTTGTTGGGGTTTTTTGTTTAGTTTCTTTGAAGTGGAAACTGTTCTTATTTGTCAGTGTCAAAAATTGCTTTCATAAATTGTTTTCTTGGCTGAAGATTGCTCTTGCCCATGAGAGCTATTATTAAAAAGGGTGTGGACTTTGATTGCCGGCTGGGCACTCAAAGGGCTAGACACACATCTTGACATCCTGGGATCTGTTATTTTTGTTAAGGTTAAGAATCCTCAGTTGGAGTTCCCTGACCGCATCACAATACTACTGTTCCCAGGTGGTAATGTGTGTGTGTTATTTTACCCTTTTTACCTTTACCTTATTCACCACAATAGATGAAGAATATCAGTTATAAACGTGTGTCCTTAAACCACTTTCACTGGAGTTTTACTTACGATAATGACTATATTGGATTCAGTAGCTTGAGAATTGCAGCTCCTTCATTCTCTGTGAAATACAAAGGCTATACTTTTCAACTGCATCTTGGAATGAGCTCTCTATCCATCAGTTACTTTGCCGTATGTACCCCCTAGCTGCTGAAAGCACTATATATGGTTTGGATAAGAGCTCTTAGGAGTTCAAATTGTAAATGTCAAGCACCTAAGTGCACTTTTTGCCTTACGAAAAGTTATCTACACTTACCAATTTCATGTCATACAGACTGTATTGTAAGGGAAGCATGTGTGTCCATTTTACAACAGTAAAAAAAAGGTAAAGGTAAAGGACCCCTAGATGGTTAAGTCCAGTTAAAGGTGACTATGGGGTTGCGGTGCTCATCTCGCTTTCAGGCCAAGGGAGCCAGTGTTTGTCAACAAACAGCTTTCCAGGTCATGTGGCCAGCATGACTAAACTGCTTCTGGCACAACGGGACACCGTGATGGGTGCCAGAGTGCATGGAAACGCTGTTTACCATCCCGCCACAGTTGTACCTATTTATCTACTTGCACTGGTGTGCTTTCGAACTGCTAGGTTGGCAAGAGCTGGGACAAAGCAATGGGAGCGCTCTATGTCACAAGGATTCGAACTGCCGACCTTCCGATTGGCAAGCCCAAGAGGCTCAGTGGTTTAGACCACAGCACCACCCATGTCCCCCTGTACAACAGTAGCTTTACAGGGCATGCCAATCCCAGTGCAGCAAGAATTTCATACTACATACAAAGCAGGTGAGTGCAGAAGCTCCACACATTCATACCTGTACCACAGTGTGGTACTTCTCCAGTAGGACCATATTCTGAACGAAAATGTACCAGCAGATTAATGCTGTTTTTGTTATTGTGGTTTTTGCAGCCAGGTTGCCCTGCTGCAAGATCCTCCTGCTTTCCTTCATTGGTGAGCAGGGGGTTGGGTTAGATCAGGGTTTCCCAAACTTGGCTCTCCAGCTGTTGTTGGACTACAATTCCTATGAGTCCCGAACACTGGTCCTGCTAGCTAGGGATGATGGGAGCTGTAGTCCAACAATAGCTGGAGACCTATGATTCTGTTCATCGTTCCCTAGAACTGCCTCTGTATCAACAGCACCCTCTTCTTCTGCCTGCTCAGCCTGAATGAGTCGAGCAGGCGATGGCTGGTTCCTAATCCAGAGATGCAAGGAGCTCCATGCCATTCTGCAGACTTACAGGCCTACAGCTTGCTTAGAACTAGAAGCTTCCCACAAGAGCTTGAATAGCAGCTCTGATGCCCCACTGAGCAAATGGCTCAGGGCCAGAAGATTACAATGAAATTGAACCTGAAGGCTCAGCTCAAGTCCTGCTTAACAGCAGCTTCCTCAGTTCTGGCCCAGGGACCAGGGCAGGTCAGAAAGGCACACCAGTCTCACCAGTACATGCCAGCCCAGCTTTTGTTTGTTGTGAGCACCACTCAGATTTCCATTACGAACAGGCTGAGCAATTGAATAGCCCTGCCGTTCTTTTTGTGTGTTGTTAAAAATGTTATCTAGCCATCTGATTTGGGTGGTGACCCCAATCAAAGCCGCTCAGACAATAAGGAGTGGGAAGGGTGGTTCCTTAATTCACAAGGTCAGCTCTATAAAGTTGCAGAGTGACAGCTGCTCTTGGGGAGGAGCCAGTGACTCAGCACATGCTTCTTATCTCCAGTCAAAACAGTTCCATTAACAAGTGCTGGGAAAGATGTCAGCCTGAAGCCAGGGGTAGCTAATGCCAGTCAAAGAGGACAATCCTAGCAACATGGATAAGGAGACTGACCTTGTAGAAGGTAGAATCCTAGGTCCTCCTTGCCTTAATAAGAAGGATGGGGAACCTGTGGCCCTTCAGGCACTGTTGGAGTCCAAATCCCATCAGCCCTGGTCAGCCTGACCGGTGTTCAGGATGATGGGACTTGTAGTCCAACAACCTGTAGTCCAACAATATTCCTTCATTGCAGGGGTTGGACCAGATGATCCTCAGGGTCCCCTCCAACTCCACAATTCTATGATAAAAAAACCTGTGGTATTTTGTTTGAAAGTATTTGGTACTTGGCCCCAAATGGTGTTTACATATCAGCTATCAAAGTTTTTAGCACTTGATAATAGACACGCTACAGTGTTTTGTATTGAATATCAGTAAGTAATTTTTTTAAAAAATAAACATGTTAATGCAGTTGACATACAGAGTGGCTTTGAATTTTATTATTATTTATTAAATTCGTATACTGCCTTTTATCCGCAGATATCAGGGCAGTTCGCAACATAAAATTACATACTTACTTTTTCAATAATCATGGCTGACAATTTGTGGCATCTTATCTTTGTCATCTGACAAAACCTAAATGATCAATATCCAATGTTAGTCATACTCTGAGAAGACCCACATTAAACCAAAAAAATCAGTTGGATCATCTAATAATTTTAAAGTACTTTTGAGATCATTTTTTTGTATATTTTGCACTTCACCATGGATTTCACAGGTGGACACAGGCACACTGCTGTCTTAGACTATATTACTTCACAGAGTGACTATGAGCAAAAACAGAACGAGGATGATAGAGACTTGTTCACTGCAAATCTGCCACAGGAATGATAGATTAGGATTTTTGTTCATCAAGGTGATCCCTGGCAGAAGGTTGTTGGGTTGCGTACATGTCCCTTTATGTATCTTTGGCCGAGAGTTGTTTTCTGTCATATTGTGCTTATGAGCTTGACCAAGTCCATTAATCATAGCTTAGAGGACAACTTCACTCAGTCTAGACACATCTGATTATCGGTGAAAAGAGACCTCTGTGTCAGAGTGCGGCAGACTAGTGGCAAATTTGAAGGTGTCCATACCCAGGAAACTGCTTCACTGCTGTGGCCTCTTCATCCATCTACTTCATTGCTGGGACTTGATAACCTTGGCAGCCTAGCTAGCTTCATAGTTCCCGAAAAATGCAGTAGAGAAACAGCTCTGTTGAGTTATGAGCACAGTGGTGATAAAACGGAAACTGAATTTCATCTTATATACTGTGGTACCTTGGGTTACATACACTTCAGGTTACATACGCTTCAGGTTACAGACTCCGCCAACCCAGAAATAGTGCTTCAGGTTAAGAACTTTGCTTCAGGATGAGAACAGAAATCGGGCTCCGGCGGCGTGGCGGCAGCAGGAAGCCCCATTAGCTAAAGTGGTGCTTCAGGTTAAGAACAGTTTCAGGTTAAGAACCGACCTCCGGAACGAATTAAGTACTTAACCTGAGGTACCACTGTATACTAAAAGGATGGCCTCTCTTTCCCCTCCAATGGAGGTACCCAAGCAGGCAACAAAATCCAGCACCATCTGAAGTTTCTGGCTGGTTTCCAAGGGCAGCCCCATGTAGAGCAGGTGCAGTAGTCAAACCGTGATGTGACTAGAGCATGTTATTGGCTTGTTTTTAGACATGAAACCAGCATGTTGCTCTCACAGCTACATGCATGCTTAGGCTATATTTTCACATATATAAATGGAGGAAGAGAGAGACCCATCTGTGCAATACTGTCTGCATCTGTTGGCTCTTTCTGCTACAGCAGAACTTCTATTGCGGCTTACCTCCTAAAAGAGATTTTTTGCATAGGATGCAGAGATTCCTGATTCTGAACTGCATTTCTAAATTGCAATAAGGATTCAAGTCTGTGGCCTTATCTATTTGTGTAATTTTTTAGCCCTGTATCTAAGCTCTCCTTCTGCCTTTTCAGTCGAACTCCTTCAGGTTTGGGAAGTTCTCCTAAGAAGTGGGATAGAGATACTTGAAATGGAAATGGAAATCTGTTTTTATCACTTCCATTCCCACCCTCAATTCCTCTGGCACTTCTGCTGCTACTTTGGCATGCAGAAGGAATACTGTACTATACCAATTTCCGAATGCAGTTCAAATCATGAATCCTTTTCCTCCAGGGAACCTATTCAACATGTGAATAAAGAGTTCAGGATCCTTGAAAAATGAATTCTTCCATTTACTTCAGAGTGATTTTTCTTAGTTCAGCAGTTGTGAGTTTTATTTGGCTTTGCTCCTGTTAGGAGAACAGCTACTTGTAGTAACAAGTGAGATCTGCCACAAAATGTTGCAGTACAGAATGCTCCTGTTCTCTGTTCCGGTCAATTAGATATTCCAAGATACTCCATTCCTTTCCCCCCTCTTGCCCCCCCATGACTAGCCAGCTTCTGTGATGGCTGAGCATGCTCAGTCCTCTGTTTTGGGGTTATAAACATTTCCCCCCATCTTCTGCAAATCTCTGGGTTTCCCTGAAGAACAATATGAGATGCATGTCATGATTAACCGAAGGGGAAATGAAAGTGTGAAATAAACTGTAAATACAGAAAAAAAAGAGGATTAGGCTAAGGAAGAACCTAATGCAATGGGGATATAAAGAGCGCAGCAATTTACGCAAGAATAATTAACTGAAAGAACTCATTGCCAAATAAGAATAACCGATGAAACAGCTACCCATAAAGACTGTATTTAGCTAAGCCCTATATTGCATCCTAAAACTTCAGCCAAACCAAACTAGTTAAATGCTTAGTAAATTCCGTGTTTACACAGCAGTTTTATCTAAAGCCACCTCCCTAAAATTGGGTTCCTGTGCACTCGAGGGGAAAGCTGAGAAAGATGGTTCCAGCATTCAATATATAGGATCTTAAGGGAAAATTAAATTAGGTAAAAATAGAAAGGGGGTGTTTAAAATTAGAATAGTGGAGTCTGTTGCTTTCATGCGCCTGAGGGGGTGGGGGTGGGAGAAAGTGTATTGGTTGTTTATCAATCTATTCCTTGAATTCCATTTTTGCTCTCCTTATCACCAATTTTATTTGTTTTGCTGGAGTTTGTGTTCCCCGCTCCTTTTGTGTGTGTGTGTGTGTGTGTGTGGCTTTCCGTCTTTGGGGCAGCACTTCCACTTTTATTTTATTTAAAGGGAGGCTTGTTGCCTCTTATGACTTCCTCAATGCTGCTATTTAACCACTCGGCACCCTCTTGAAATTGTTTGCACCATTTCTAATCTACGATGCACACTTATCTGTGCCTCTGATCAAGGGGTTTCAGATAACAGACAGGCTTCCTGAAAGGATTTGGGACTTCTCCAACTTCCTTCAAACTAATTCCTTCAACTTTTGAGAAATCCCCTTTTCTGAAATTAAATGTGGCTGGACTTTCTATACAATCTTCCACTAAAATGTATGTTGAATATGATAGTCTTGTGTTCACTGCTTCTTGGGGGTCCAGCAGAATTTCAATATTGATCCAGATCCTGGGTTTTTGCTTACAATCAGTTCAAGTGCCAACTCTCCTAATGTTGGCCAACTAAAGGAGCAGGACCACTGTGAGGCAGGTATGGGAGTACTGATGTGCTGGACCCACAGCCAATAAAAAGATAAAGGACCCATGGACGGTTAAGTCCAGTCAAAGGCGACTATGGAGTTTCAGCACTCATCTTGCTTTCAGGCTGAGGGAGCCACCGTTTGTCCACAGACAGCTTTCCAGGTCATGTGGCCAGCATGACTAAACCGCTTCTGGTGCAACGGAACACCGTGACAGAAACCAGAGCGCATGGAAACGCCATTTACCTTCCCGCTGCAGTGGTACCTATTTATCTACTTGCACTGGCGTACTTTTGAGCTGGCTAGGTTGGCAGGAGCTGGGACAGAGCAACGGGAGCTCACCCTGTCACATGGATTTGAACCACCAACTTTCTGATCGGCGAGCCCAAGAGGCTCAGTGGTTTAGACCACAGCGTCATCCGCGTTCCATGCCACAGAATCTGAACTCTAGGGCCAGCCCTACCATGAGCCAGTATGAGGCAGCTGCCTCAGACGGCAAATTATGAGGCATGGAAAGTGGCTAGAAGGGTATGTATGCCTTGTGGTCTGTCTGCCCTACTGCCCCATAGCTAGCTTGCTTCCCTAGCATGACTGGTGCACCAATGAGGTGCCTCTGGCAGCCTGCTTCAGTAGGGGAAGGTGACCCTGTTCTGGCCTTGGTTGCAGTGGATTCTGACACAGCTTTGGGTAAGTTGAAGACGCAGCTGAAAGCCAAAATTGGGGAGAGCAGCAGCAACGCCTCACAAAATGAACCCTTTTCACAAAGACTTTCAGCAAAAGGCAAGTGATCCTGCAGAGCGGCTGCATTGCTGCTGGTCTACTTGCACTGCACTGGGGTATGGGCCCCGCTGGGGATTTTTGCCGTAGGAATCCTGTCTCCTGAATAGAACAGCACCAGCCTAATATGGCAACTCTAATAAATAAGACATGCCATCAGCAAAAGTGGCCTGTGGAACATCTCCTGACCAATTTGTTCCTTCAACCATCCCTGGAATCATTTGTCTCTGAAAAGCTATTTTTGCACTATTAAATATTTAATGTAGTTTCTTGAAAGTGGTGGAAAAATAATTCCCAATAAATAATTTAGTTCTAGCCATCTTTTCAGATCCAGTCCATAGGTTCATATGTTCTTATTTTTCAAATAGTTGCCCCCCCCACCTGAAATAATAATTATTTTTGGCCAGGGGAAGGTCACTTTCACCACTTTTGAGTTTCCCTTCCAATACCTGAAGTCTAAGTTTTTCTTTTAGTTCCTTCTGATCACTGGGATCACGTTGATAACACTTTTGCTATTTAATTGGAGGAGGGCCACTGCTTTGAACTCCTGTCTTGGAAGCAGAATCGGAATTGATGGTGAAATCTTTGGTGAAATCAGTGGTACCTCGGGTTAAATGCGCTTCAGGTTACAGACTCCACTAACCCAGAAATAGTACCTCGGGTTAAGAACTTTGCTTCAGGATGAGAACAGAAATTGTGCTCTGGCGGCATGGTGGCAGCAGGAGGCCCCATTAGCTAAAGTGGTGCTTCAGGTTAAGAACAGTTTCAGGTTAAGAACGGATGACCAGAACGAATTAAGTTCTTAACCCAAGGTACCACTGTACATTTGTTTGTTTGTTTGTTTGTTTGTGTGTGTGTATGTGTGTGAGCTTCAGCTCCAGAAACTGTAGAGGAAGTTTGCTTATAACAAATCACACCACTTGTCCACCTAGTTCTGTATTATCTCTTTCATTGTCTGGGAGTGGCTCCAAGGTTTCAGGCAGGCAGCATTCTCTCTCTTTATATATATAATAATATTTATTAGCATTTTCATTTTCAAAAAACACCATACAGTTTTTACACTTCTTATCATCACTTATATTTTGACTCTCTCGAATCATTGAGTTCCCTCCATCCCTCCAAACTGACTTTCTAACTTCCAGTCATAATTTCACTCACATTTCTCATTCCCCCATCTACCTTTCTTTTTGCTTTCATATTCCTTATAATTGTACATAAGCTTCTACTTTTGACTAGCAAACCCTTAAGTCAGTCCTGTAAGTGTTGCAAAAGGTTTACGATATTCTTTCAAATACGTAATAAATTTACTCCAGTCTTTTTCAAACCGTTGGTCTCACTGGTCTCGGATCTTCCCGGACAGTTTTGCCAATTCTACTGGCAGGCAGCATTCTCAGCCACAGCATTTCAGATAAAGGTCCATTTCCTCCTCATTCACCCCTTTTCAACTAGAGGTGGCAGAGTTTGAAGCTGATACCATCATACCTGCCAATCTCTAACACCAAGTTATGTCAGCTCAGTACATAATAGTCCCCTTTCTAGTTCTGCTGTTAGGTATCCCTAATAACATTTACAGACCTCCACTCTTCCGCTATAACTTTGTTTTGATGCTCTCTTGGGTGACAGTAGAGGGGCAAGATCTTTGGAATGAGATGTTTGTGGATTTCAATCTAGGATTCAAGAAACCCTGTGTGGCTGCTGTTACTGTTGGAGGAAATTAAATTAGCATTTTCTTGTAATAGATTGTGACTTCAAACATTATTCAAATGGGGAATTACTGAAATCCTAAAATGGAAACATCCACACAAATTTTATGCATTTTTCAAAATCATATTTTTTTGGGGGGGGGGGAATATCTAGCTAGCTGATCTTGTAAGGGAAAGAACTGGAAGCATTTCATACTATCAGATACACTATCATCTTCTGACATATGCAAAATATATTATTGTTATTTATTGTTAAGATAGTGGCAACCCTGTTCATCACAGAATAGGCTTTACAGATCTATTCCCCAAGGGCACAGATATTTCAGCAAGAGGAAACAATCTCTTTTTGCTTAATGTTGTCCAACAGTTCCCACTGAGCACAAGGAATCGGTCATTTCATATTTTTTTAATAATAATATTTATTAAAGATTTTCAAATATAACAAAAAAAAGAAAAACATCCAAATTTAAAACCTTATTTTCATTGGCATCTTTCCAGGACTTCCCCTCCCCTCCCCCTCTTGTATTCCAATTCTTTCAAATAAATTCAGCAAATTCTTACCCCAAATTTTAAAATTATTATCATTGTCCCAATTTAAAAATATTTTCCCATCCCCTAAAATCGACCTGTTCCCTTCCATGAGTTCCCCTCTTTAATATGCAAAACAGATTAGAATAAAAAAATAGAAAAAAGAATAAAATGTAATTTAACACCCTTTGGATTCCAAATTTCCCTCCCCCCTTTCCCGGTTGCGTTCCCAATGTCCATCAATATCTACTGTCCTCCTGGAGCTCCCACATCTAAGCCATAGCCTTTCACCAGTCCGCTTTGCCGTCTTTTTAATAGTCTTTGCCGTCTTTTAGTCATCTTTAGTTTCGAATGTCCAATCTTGGAAGGAGTCTGTCTCAAAAAGGTCCATTCTTTCCATCCAGATCTTTGTATTTTAAGAGTAAAAACTCCAATTTTATTTCTTTAGACCTTTCAGATCTGGATGTCCCAAATGTTCCCACTTCCAACTTTGTTCAGTTCTTGTTATTTTTGTTGTTCTTGTTGATCTCTCTCCTCCTTCCCCCCCCCCCCTGTTCTCCTGCACAAATGTTCTAATTCCAAAAGCTTCTAATTCCTCTGCAGAGGCTTTGTTATTCAGGAATGAAACATTGCGTCAAGTCCCTTCCATTCTTCAATAGATAAATCTATTGTCTCCTTTAGTGTATAGACCTCTGTAGACAAAATAGTGTTCCATTTCTGCAGTTTCCCAGGAGATAAAATGTCCTATTCAAATTCCATGCCAACAATACTTGTAGTGTCCCACAGCTCCTCTAGAGGGATTATAGTAACTCAGTTTCCTTCCCGATCACACCCAACAGTCAAAGTAACTTATTGTTCCTTGTTTTAAACAATTTATATCCAATTTGTAACAAATGTAACCAGCAAAGTCCTCGTAACAAAGTTCTCTTTTTGTTCTTCCGCTTTGACAGCTCCTTTGACAGCTGTCAAAACCTCTATTTCTCCTCTCCCGGCACTCTCACGGATCGCTCCCGGGGTTTCCGGGGCGGGGGGTGTTGCATTTTAATTCACATTCCACTTTTCTCCTCCAGCCCAGTCTTGTAATTTTCCATCGCGAAATTAATACCTTTATCAAGATAAGGTTGCACTCGATCTTAGTTGTCAAATCCTTTGCTTTAACTCCTCTACAACAGGGGGGAGGTTGACTTCCTTTTTGCACCTCCCCCGCTCGCTCCGAATTTAAAGAATTTTTTTCCCCCTTTTTAATCCAAGTTCCAATTACTCACGGGTTATTCTTTTAAGTCCAAATTTTCAATGGAAGAAGCCAGCGCTCTCCGTCGAATGGCATGCGGCTTCGCTCGGCAGGGAAAGCAGAGGACTCATAGCACCACCCCCCCGTCACCCGCTCCGTAGCCTTTAAAAAGGCTCCTTCGTGGGTTGGGGGGGCGCAAACGGTGCCCGCCGAGTCACCATGCCCATGGGTTTCAGCGCCCATGGTTTTTGAGGGTCCCCGCGTCGCCGGCGCGGTAGGACCCAGCCCCTGCCGAGCAGGCTCCCTCCGGAGCTCGGAGGGAGTCCGCCATTCGGCGATGGCGCCAACCCGGAAGTCCTCCAGGAATCGGTCATTTCAGACCTGGTGGTAGGAATCTGAAACCTTATGGTAGAATTTTGTATGTCATTCCTCAAGAAGCTGCAAGTGTTTAGCTAAATCACTGAAATGGGCTCAGTTTTGATTTGTCTCATGCAATTTCTCCAGTGCAAAATGGTGGAAGAAGGGCAATGGTGTGATATATATATATATATATATATATATATATATATATATATATGCAGGTTTTGGTGTCCTCGGGTGTCTTCCCGTGTAAAAGTTGGGGTGTCTAGGCGACGTTTCGACGAGGTCTCACTCGTCATCTTCAGGCTGGTGCTTTCGGCTTCTTGTTACTGGAACAGAGCGGGATCTCAATGTTTGAGTTCCTATAAATACTGTAGAGGGGGTGTGGTGTCTAGCCTCCAATGTTCTGGGCAGAGAGGAAGTTCCCAGGCTAGTGTGCCTTTTCTTCTTTTGTTCCTTAATTACTTGAGAGATACCTTGAGTGATTTCTTGAGTGATATCCTGAGTACCACTTAGGTGGGTCATTAGGTGTGGATTAGTTGCTAAAGTCTTTGTGTCTTGACCTCTTGAACTTTGTGAAGAGTTTTCCTGAGAAGATGGCTGTATTGCACTTAGTTGTGCTTTGGCTTGGCTTCGTGTATAGGGGCGAGCTGTGGTTTTGTGGCTTGTGTCAGCCAGATCTGTGTAGGGATTGCAGGGGGGTGCAGCATCCGGAGGTGCCACCATGGATTGGCTACTGGATGGTGTCAGTAATTCATCTGTGGAGAGGGTCTGGGTTTGGGTCTGGTGTGGTTGATTGGTGTTGGCGTTCTGTGTGCCTCTGGATCTGGTGTCAGTTTTTGTGGGGAGGGCTAATTTCCAGATGTCTGGCAAGCGGGATGTGTCGTCACGCTTGTTCATGTTGTGAGGGTGTTTCTCTATCTCGATGGCTTCCATGATTATTCTCTTGTGGTGATGTTCCGTGTTAAAGAGCAATTTGGAATCTGCTTGGAATAGCTTCCTCACACATCTCAACAACTTACACCCCAAAATACAATTCACTATGGAAATAGAAGCCAACAACCAACTTCCCTTCCTTGACGTCCTAATCTACAAAAAACCTGATGGCTCCCTAGGACACACTATCTACCAGAAAAAAACACACACCAACCGCTACTTACATGCACAATCACACCACCACCCTGCACAAATAAACTCCGTAGCCAAGACTCTCATCTCCAGAACCAAACGCCTGGCTGACAAAGACCACTTGACAACTGAGTTACAGAATCTCTCAAATGTGTTAATTGCCAATGGATACCAGCAAAACAGGATTACGAAGCTAATCCAAAAGGAAACACCCCCCAAAAACCAAGACACAGAAGAAAACAATGGCATGGCCCTCCTTCCTTATATCAAGGGCACTACAGATAAAATTAGCAAAATCCTCCATAAACACAATATCAAAACAGCCTTTTGCACCAACCAAAAAATAGCCAATATCCTCAGAAACCCCAAGGATAAAATCCAGTTGGAAAACCAAGGGATCTATGAAATACCCTGCAAAGTCTGCCCAGCCACGTACATTGGACAAACAAACAGACGAATAAATGCACGTATCGCAGAACACAAGAATGCCGTCAAAAAAGAAGAAAAAACTTCCTCTCTTTTCCAACACATGAAAGAAACAGGACACGAAATTAATTTTGCAGATTCCAAATTGCTCTTTAACACGGAACATCACCACAAGAGAATAATCATGGAAGCCATCGAGATAGAGAAACACCCTCACAACATGAACAAGCGTGACGACACATCCCGCTTGCCAGACATCTGGAAATTAGCCCTCCCCACAAAAACTGACACCAGATCCAGAGGCACACAGAACGCCAACACCAATCAACCACACCAGACCCAAACCCAGACCCTCTCCACAGATGAATTACTGACACCATCCAGTAGCCAATCCATGGTGGCACCTCCGGATGCTGCACCCCCCTGCAATCCCTACACAGATCTGGCTGACACAAGCCACAAAACCACAGCTCGCCCCTATACACGAAGCCAAGCCAAAGCACAACTAAGTGCAATACAGCCATCTTCTCAGGAAAACTCTTCACAAAGTTCAAGAGGTCAAGACACAAAGACTTTAGCAACTAATCCACACCTAATGACCCACCTAAGTGGTACTCAGGATATCACTCAAGAAATCACTCAAGGTATCTCTCAGGTAATTAAGGAACAAAAGAAGAAAAGGCACACTAGCCTGGGAACTTCCTCTCTGCCCAGAACATTGGAGGCTAGACACCACACCCCCTCTACAGTATTTATAGGAACTCAAACATTGAGATCCCGCTCTGTTCCAGTAACAAGAAGCCGAAAGCACCAGCCTGAAGATGACGAGTGAGACCTCGTCGAAACGTCGCCTAGACACCCCAACTTTTACACGGGAAGACACCCGAGGACACCAAAACCTGCATTCCTGTACCCGTGAAAATCTACGAAAGCAAATATATATATATATATATATATATATATATATATATATGAATGACATACAAGCAAGATGAGACTACTTGCCAGTTGATTTCCTGTGCTTGTTTAATGCTCCTAGCTTGTGCTAAGATTAAATTTTGCAAGTGCAAAATGGTTTGCATATTATTACCCTGGAAGTCAACTCTGCCTACGGATATTAGAATACATTCTTCTGCCACAATACTAAATCATTCATTGAAATGTTGTGGGCTTTATGCAACTAGCAAAGCATAGCAGTGTCTCCTGAATTCAATCTGTTTTACCCTGCGTGCTTAGATGATTTACATGGAATGATTCCATCATTTTGAGTATATGCATGTTCTCTCTCTGTGGAGTGGGAGGGTTTTTATAGGCTGCCTTTATTTCATTTTTTAAAGCAAATGCCCAATTCCTTTTGCAGTTACCCACACCCTCTTTTGATGCAGTAAACACAATTAGAGTGGTACCTTGGTTCTCAAATGCCGCAAACCCAGAAGTGAGTGTTCCAGTTTGCGGACATTCTTTGACACCCAAACTTCCACCAGGGCTTCCACAGCCAATCAGAAGTGCTTTGTTTTCCGAACATTTTGGAAGTCGAGTGGACTTCTGGAACGGATTCCGTTCAACTTCCAAGGTGAGATTGTAGTTGTTTATTTCCTTGGCATCTGATGGGCGGGTGTTACACAGGGCGGGTGCCACTACTGAGAAGGCCCTCTGCCTGGTTCCCTGTACATGAGCTTTGGGAAATCAATAAACCTTTTCTATGATAGCCATCAGAAGATGAGATTGAGAAAGAGACAGAAGTGAAATGCTAAAAAGATAAGTACTGGTAGAAGTAATGGAAACATTGCATGAAATAAGAGAGGCCCCATTACCTTTTAATTGATGTGCTGGCAGCTAAGTAAGCTTGCAGTTGTTTTTTTTAAGTACTTCTAAAACAGCTGTACAAAAAGCAGAACAATGTAAAACAGAGCGACAAGCATGCTATAAACTGAATGTGTATATGTTCAAAGTAAGCAGAGAAACTGCATTTTTACCAACTCGAGAGACAGAGATAATTGTCCTGAGAAAACCTCAGTCTACAAGAAAATCATCTTTACGAAGTTGCCTCATGCTTGCAGGCCTTTCACATATACTCTGATGCACAGTGCAAATGTAGACTTCTACATTTTGTTTCTGTTTTCCAAAGCATAGCCTGTTTCAGCAAAACCAACAGAGTCAGATTTCCAGTACCTTTGCATATCAAGAATTTAATCAAAAATTAAATATAGTTCAATGCGAAATGTCACCAATCTGTGACATGAAATATCAACAGGTGTCAAACACAAATTTAGAATGTCAGAAGAATAATCAATAAATACACAAATAGTTGAATTGCTAGAGAATATGTGGTATCAACCGTTGAAAAGAAAGCAGCCCTTAGTTTATATTTTGTATGGGTCCTCATTTTTCCAGGAAGTGAGACTTCCAAGTATCCTCTGCATATTTATATGCCCCCACCAACTGGCTAAAACACCACCACAATATATTTTGAATTTCATCTCCAGGTTGCCCTAAATATTCCTTAACAGGAGGCAAGCTTGCTAGTGCCTTCAGAATAGCTGATGCACAATATTTCTGGAAAGGGAGGGGTGAGCAGTCTCACTGCAGCTGTTGATCAGAACAGCTGGATGTTTTAAAAACAAGTTGAATGAGGCAGAAGAAGAGTAGGAGTTGATGATTTGGTACAGATGGAAATACTACTGTCGGGTGAGGGAAGGAGTTGGGGAAATGGAATAAAGGAAGAGATGGAACAAACTGCAGAGTCTGTAGTGCTACACATAAACAATAATTAAAGGGAGTGGTGTTGTGGACTTCTCCACAGTGGGATGTAGCTCCATTACTGGCTAGCCTAGTCTACACAGATGTTGCCCATTGTCTTAGTTTGACACTTGGTTGTAAAATCAGAATTGAGGAAATTAGGCCCCTTGCAACAATGTCCTTCCTTCCGTGCTTCCTTCTGTCCTTCCTTCCTTCCCAGGTTTCCAAGCATCAGCAGCCACCCCACATTTGATGCCACAGTATCTACTAATCTGCTACAACAAAGCTCTTGGATTCTTGTTAGATGGGACCTGGATTGGGATTCTCATGAACCATATTCATTGAAGAACACATATCCTATAGAGACTCCTCTCCTTTGATTCTACTTAACAAGCTATTCACATTCATGTGGTATGACCCTAGAGACCATTGCCTTCTCATCGGAACCACCACACATGAATGACAAGAAAGTTCAGTCCGATGCCAGTCAGAGATGCCCAAGTTGTTCCAGCTTGAGCAACAAATTCCATCTTTTGACATTCTTGTTGGCACTCAATCATAAATATTTTGTCTAAATTGTTCTGGGTTTTTGGAAATAATGTCCCCCATCTGCATTTAAATTGTATGCATTTTATATAATACATACTTAGAAATGTAAAATACAGTATGTATTTTTTCTATGCTTTTCAAATCATTCATCCATAAAATATGCAACAAAACAGAAAATACATACAAGGGGGGGACAGGTTGTGACTACAGCTATTGAAACATACAATCCAATTAAAACTCTATCGAGAGAGACAAACAAATGCCATATTGCATATGAGAGAATGTTGGTAATAATAATAATAATAATAATAATAATAATAATAATAATAATAATAATAATAATAATAAATTATTTCTAACCTGCCCATCTGGCTGAGTTTCCCCAGCCACTGGGCGGCTGGTATCACTTCCCTTTAGAAAGTACCAGAGATTAGTTTAAACACGGGTGGAAATGTCTGTCCACATTTGTGCAGGCATCATCCAGCCCACACAGTTCATCATCCTGGGTGCAAAGTTCCCATCCTGTTCACCCACAGGCAGCTGAGCCACCTGCATTACTGTGATAAGCGGTAATGAGGATTTCACTACATGTGATGCATGATTGAAATGGGTGTCTGTATCCACCCTAGGTCAGGCCAAGTGCTACTCAGGCATTTGTTTCTCTTACACAAGGAAACAAGGAAGTGTTGTTTGGTTTTGCCTCCTCTATTAGGTCCCTGTGCTTGGTGCTCTCCACATACGGAAAGATAAACATCTGCAGCGAGGAGCTTGCTGCACTTGCCCAGGTTCCACACATGGTTTGATCACAGAAGACTTCATCTTTGTTGCAAAATTTCCACCCTGTGCATGTTATACAGCAGAATGGTTGAGACCAGCCACATGATTCTGATCGCATGAGGGAAATGAATGCCGGAATAGGGCTCTAAAATTTTGTGTTAAACTGCCCCCCCTCCTCTCCTTTCTAGATTTTTGTACAAGATCAATAATGAAATTCTTGCTTGCTGAAAGTCCCAAATCAAGAGGTATGCCAGGAGCTACACCCTCCCCCACTCTGTTCACAAGTAAGATGCTCACGTATAGCAGCAGGAATTGGACCAACAGGACCGGAAAAGACCAGGGCTGCAGGCGTAGAGCCTCCCCAGATATTGCTTCCCTGTCATTCCCAAACTGCTTGCTGAAAAGGGGGAGGAGCTTTCCAGACAAAGGCTTCCCTTTTCAGACCTCTTGAGGTCAGCATGCGCCCCCCCCCCCAGCTGCTGCACGTGAGGAGGGCTCTCCATCTGAAATAATACACGAAAGGGAGCTGCTAAAACTGGACACAATCCGCTGGGGAAGGGCATTGTGTGAATGGGAGTCGCGAAAGAGTTTCCAGAATGTTGACATTAGGCGTGATAGTAATTTCAGGCGTCGTGTTTGTACGATTTGACTTTGATCCTTCCCAACAGCACTAGATTTTAAAAATAAATAAATAAAAGCAGGGGGTGCCGCCTGTCAAATTATTCACACTTGTCACTGGTTTCGTGAGGAACAAGGCCGAGAGTGGAAAGTTAAAAAAAAAACCACGCACACCCAAAAACTGATGAAGCAATTTGCAATGTAATGTGATTACCGTGGCTCTGTTTTCCTTTATAAAGACAGTGATGGCTGATTTGGAAGTCAAAGCGAACGAGATCAAATGCATATGCTGCTAAGTAAAAAAAAAAAATCATTTAATGTGTTAGGCAAACAACTGTGTGGTCTTATTTATATTAGTCTCTTGCTGTTTCCTGTTTGTGTGCAGATTGATTTAATGTGATGATAATTATTATATTACCAATAGGGTCCTGCCCTCTGCATGCTAAGGCCAGGGAATGCCTGACCTTAGTACAAGGGGCCTCAATGAAAGGGGGGCAGGGAAGGCTAGTTTCTGGTGTGCATAACATCCCATGTAACCACTGCAGGGTGATGATGAAGAAGAAGAGTCTGGATTTGATATCCCGCCTTTCACTCCCTTTAAGGAGTCTCAAAGCAGCTAACATTCTCCTTTCCCTTCCTCCCCCACAACAAACACTCTGTGAGGTGAGTGGGGCTGAGAGACTTCAGAGAAGCGTGACTGGCCCAAGGTCACCCAGCAGCTGCATGTGGAGGAGCGGGGAATCGAACCCGGTTCACCAGATTATGAGTCTACCGCTCTTAACCACTACACTACTCTGGCTCTCTGATGATGATGATGATAGTGAGCTGCATTGGTTATAGGAAGTAGCAGGTGACTGCCTCTTTGCCCATTGCTTCCTAGACTCAGAACCGTATCACGGAGGGGTAAATACATACTGGGTTACACCCCAGCTGTGAGCAGTACATATGCAAGGGAAAGCAGCACCCAAGGGATGTGTGAAGAGAGATCTCCCTTGATTCATGGTGTTCAATTTTTGATGGGTTGCTTCTTCAAGGCTGGATTAGAGCCTTAAAGGTGGATTTGTACTGTCACTGGTAGACTGACCAAATCCAAAGTGTGGTGACTTATGGTTTCTTATCATCTTGGAATAAAGTTACAAACACAGGGTTGTGTCCTGGGCCTGTTCTTGTTCAATGTCTTTATAATCGACTTGGATGTGTGAATTGAAGGGGTCCTCATCCTATATGTAGATGACACCAAACTGGGAGGGGAAGCTAATGCCACCGAAGACAGAATAAAGACTCAAGATGACCTTAACAGATTGGAGAACTGGGCCCAAGGTAACAAAATGAATTTCAATAGGGATAAATGTAAGATTCTACACTTAGGCAGGAAGAACCAGATGCACAACTATAAAATGGGGGGAGGGGGAGGGGTGACCCCTGGCTTGCCAGTAGTACGTTTGAAAAGGATCTTAGGGGTCCTAGTAGACCGCAAGCTTAACATGAGTCAATAGTATGATGAAGCAGCAAAAAAGCTAATGCTATTCTAGGTTGCATCCACATAAATCTAGTGTCCAGAACAAGGGAAGTGATAGTACTGTTCTATTCTGCCTTGGTCAGACCACACCTGGAGTACTGTGTCCAGTTCTGGGCACCACAATTTAAGAAGGATATTGATAAGCTGGAACATGTGCAGAGGAGGGCAACCAAGATGATCAAGAGTCTGGAAACCAAGCCTTATGAGGAGCAGTTGAGGGAGTTAGATATGTTTAGCTTGGGAAAAAAGGAGACTGACAGGCGATATGATAGTCATATTCAAATATCTAAAGGGTGTCACATGGAAGAGGGCAGCAAGCTTGTTTTTTCCTGCTCTGGATGGTAAGACCTGAGCCAAAAGAATGGAGATTCTGACTAAACATCAGAAAGAAATCTTTCTGATGGTAAGAGCTATTTGACTGTGCAATGTACTTCCTCGAAAAGTGGTGTACTGTCCATCTTTGGAGGTTTTTGAGCAGAGGTTGGATGGCCATCTGTCATGGATGCTTTAGCTGAGATTCCTGCATTGCAGGGGATTAGACTAGATTCACATTGAGGTACCTCAATCTACAATTCACAATCTACAATCTACAATCCAAATCTACAATTCTATGATTTTTACAAGTTAGGGACTCTGGGCACTGTTTTGAGAAAAAGTGGGTTGTAGTCAAGAAAAAAAGGATGATAAACCTCTTATCTAGAAAATTATAATAATGAGTCTTATGTCACCTTAGAGACTAACACATTTTTATGGCATAAACTTTCATGAACTCAAGCTCAGTTTGTCAGAAAAAGATTGTTGTGTAGTTAGGAATGAAATAAAACTGAGATTAAAATATGCTGTTGCTTCTAGTTCCTCTGTTCCCCCAACTGTGGTGTTTTAGATCACCTTGTGATTATTCCTTAGATGCACTGATATTCCTTTCTATTAGGAGGTATACAATAGTCTGGGCTCCCCGCTCCCCAGTTAAATATTATATTGGTGACCTCACATCCTGTAAACGGTAGAAAGGAGAGTCTATTTTTTAGGAAACATACCAATGCCATGAACCAAACAATCACAGCGTCAGTTTTCCAATTGCAGCATTATGTATTTGTGCATTATATGGTTTCTAGAAATGACAAAAGCTTGAAATGAATTGTGTAAACTTTCAGCTGGTGACTAGTATCTTGCGAACTTTTTATGCACACTACACTAACTCGTGGAAAGAGACAGAATAATCAGATGGAAGACCAACGTTTCTAAAATCTTGTTTTTATTTTTACTTGCCTTTCTTATAACTCTGGGAATTTATCTTGGTTGGTTGGTTTTTGTGATGTGTAGCCTTGCCTTTTAGAACATTGATCAAAATTCATTTTTAAAAATGCTTTCACTGCATTCGTAATTCAGTTGTCTGATTGAAAAACTTTTATTTGACTGAATGTTGCATTTAAAGCCACTCAATATAAATCAATAGTAACAAGTTCCACCAGATCCCAACTCCAAATTTATAATCACTTCAACATTTTCCTGACCCACAAAACTCTATGCAGACAGCATGTCATCTATGATACTGCTGTGAATATGCAATGAAAATGGTCCTTCTTCATAACAGTAGAAACTTGTAGAAAGATAGGAACTGCAGATGCAAACTCATCCAAAGTGATCTTCAGGCATCAGTAAGATATCAGACCCTGATAGTTTAACAATTTTTGGTTTTAGCAAAGATTCTGAGATGCAGCAGTGGTAACAGATTCATATTTTAGCTATAATTAGTTAGCATATCTTAAGTAATTATTGTTTTCTTGTTTCCACTGCAATGCAAAATCACTAAGTAGGTCACAGGAGAACCACGTATTTGAACCATAGTGTTCCAAAAGTTGGATGCCACCCCTACTCTGTGCCGAGCGGTAGCAAAATTCCAGGGGGTTCCAGGCGTTTACCCAGGGTTTGTGCTTATTTGGAAAATTGAAGACATAGCGGAGGCTGTCATTGCTTTAAGAAGAAGAAAAAGAAGAAGAGTTTGGATTTGATATCCCGCTTTATCACTACCCGAAGGAGTCTCGAAGCGGCTAACAATCTCCTTTCCCTTCCTCCCCCACAACAAACACTCTGTGAGGTGAATGGGGCTGAGAGACTTCAGAGAAGTGTGACTAGCCCAAGGTCACCCAGCAGCTGCATGTGGAGGAGCGGAGACGCGAACCCGGTTCCCCAGATTACGAGTCTACCACTCTTAACCACTACACCACACTGGCTCTCTTAAGAAATGTGATTTAGTCACACATTTACACCTTCATTCTGCATGGAGGGACTATTGATCTTACAGCGGTATCTCTCCCAGCCAACCTTCAGCCAGCCTGCCCAAGATGGATCTCAGTCTTTGTCCTCCCCTTCTTCTCAACACACCTTGCTATAAATACACTTTTTTCCTGTCGCCTCTCTCACACATGCACCATCATCATGATAACCTCTGTCTGCCGAGGCCCAAGGATTCCTCTTAGGTGGTTATCAACACCTTTTGTCATGTTAACACTGCTATCCCAGGTGAGGACCTGGCTTGGAAAGGAAGCTTAGCCTGTATTTTTTCCCCACTGGCCTCCAGTCTTCCCTTCAATACTCTCAAATAATCAAAATCCAACCATTTATTAATTTCTAGGGTTTAGCCTTCCCTCAAATCTATAACATCAGTTTGGTTTTATTGTTGTATGCAACCTATGTTTTTATTTCCCTTCCCTTCATCATGTCCAGATATCTCACTGACATTGTCCTTTGAATATACTTCATGCCCTTGGGTGTGTATGCGTGTGTTTAAAATACATTTTACCCCACATTTATCCCAGAGTCAGCTGACTTTTAAATATATGAGAATGAGAGGAGGGAATCCCTCTGAAACACAAAGAGCAGCAAATAAAACATCCAGCCAAGCACAACCCAACATTCAAATTCATAAAGAAATATCAAACCATACCAAAAAGTTTAGGGGAAAAACAGGGTCTTTAGTCCAAACCCTGCCCCCCGCCCCCCTCCACCACCCTGAAAGCCAGCAGAAGAGTCTGGAATTCTTCTTTTTGCAGAGCAGGGGGCAATTGCTGAAACTTTTAATAAAGAAGTTGGGCAAAGTTTCAGATGAATCGTTTGAGCCAGGGCCACAGACTCTGATTTGTTCATGCTCATGCCTACGATCAATTTATAAAATGCATTGCATCTTTCTCGTTATAAAGAAAGGCCCTGGGCTTTGGCAATGATTGAAAATGAAAGAGAATTTGGGGGATTTTGGATCAAGTGTTGTGGCTCTTGCGCATATCAAAACAAATCGTTGGGAATAGAGTTAATATTGGATTAAAAAAAAATGTCCCTGGCAGTTGACTTTACATAATGAAAAGCTTTGTCTAGCATGTAAGAAATGCAGTCTTTGGGTAGGCTAGTCTCCCTCCCTTGCTTCTCCCTTCTTGCTTTCCTTTAGAAGCTGCTGTACTGTTGTAATGATCTAACATATTGCGTACTTTTAAATTAAAAAGTGTAACAAAGCATAACTCCTAATACAACAGAATATTGCGTTTCAGCTAGCTGCAAGCACCAAAGGCACACTGCAAATGTCCTCATAGTATCCTGTTGGTGTTACTGTTAGGTGGGGTTCTGCCCATTTTTTGTCATCTCATATACAGAAGGATGGACTGTGACCTGAGGTAAGACATGCTGCCAATGCCCCCAGCCCCAGATCAGGACCCACGCACTGCCAGGGTGGGAGCTGTGATAGGAATTTTATGGTCTTAGATATATGGCAACGTTCATAACCACACGTACATAGATCAGCACAGGAAAGCCAACCTGGAACCATTTTGATTCCTAAACTGAGCAAATGTTTCTCTGCATGGTCAAAATGGAAAAGCTTCCCCATTGTCTCTTCCTTCACAAATCCTGTCTTATTCTGTGTTTGAATAAGGGTGTGAGCCTTATCATTACAAGTCTGCCCAGGCTCCCCAAGAAATCCAATCAAGTAACCTGCCAGACAGGAAATAAACAAAGCGACAGAAGATAAACTGTGACAAGAGAAAAACAACATTTAAATTTCTGTGATGTAGGTGGGATGTATCTGAGGGGTGGTCTTAGGTTACACCCCTTCTGTGATGTATGCATAATGTTTCTGGGGGTGGTCTTGATCTACAGGGTGGCAATTTCAATAGTCTTTATAAGGCCTTGCAGGCCATTGTTCTGGGTCCTCTTCCTCTCCTGCGTGTGAGGGGAGTACCCTGTTGCAACAGATCAATAAAGATCAAGCTTACTAGCTGCTTTGCTTCTCAATATTCTCTGGTTGGCCTCTGTTATTTTCTCCTACCAATAGGGAACCTATGTAAGGACTCTATATGGGCTCTTGGATACCCCATAAGGGAAAAGGGCATATTTTTATTTACAACAGAGCGGACCAGTGGCAGTGGAGGATATGAAGTGGTGCAAGGTGGGGAGACTGTGAACTGGAAAGTGAGACCCCATGGGCCACATCTGGCCAGCTGCTCTCCACGCCTGTCCTAATTTGATTGGCATCCGTCTGTCTCAAGAGACAATGGAGGAGTGGGCCTTTGGGGGTGAAGTCAAACCGTTGGAAGGTTGCAGTGCCTGCCGTGGCTGTAGGGATAAACATATTTTGTTAAGGGTGTGGCAGATGAAGGTATCTTGTTTGGCTGCTACGGGTGCACCATGGCGTTTATTCTCTCTGCAATCCTCCCGGTGATCATTCCTCCCCAGATCACTGCTATGGATGCATGACCTGACTGTCTGTCTTCACGCATTGTGGGATTCCTACCTGTCCTAATGCAGGCTCAATAATCAATGTTGCAGAATGCTTTGGGTCTATCATGCAGAAAAACATGGCAATCAAATGTCTCTGGCAAAATATTTGCATAACTGAAACATAACTTTAGCCAAGTGCCAACAGAGAGCAGATACACATGAAGAGCCCTGCTGGCTCAAACCAAAGACCAACATCCTGTTTCCTAACGTGTCAAACCAGATGCCTGGGGAAGCCCAGAAGCAAGACATGAGTGTAGCAGACCTCTCCTGTTGGTGTTTCTCAGCCACTTTTATTCCCAGGGATGCTGCCTTTGATCCTGGAAGGAGCACGCAGCTATCATGACTACCAGCCATTGGTAACCCTGTTATCTTTCATTAATTTGCTTAACATATATCTCATGGAAACAAATCCCATGATTTATGCACTATGAGGATAAGTGCCTTTTTTTGTTCGCCTCCAACCTCCCACCATTCAATTTTTCCGGATTTGTTCTTATGAGAGAGGAGGAATATAAACACACACCATTTTATATGTCTGTTGTTTCCCCCCCTCGTTCGTCTTTTTCTAAACTCAACACACCCAAATGAAGAAGAAGAAGAAGAGCTTGGATTTGATATCCTGCTTTATCACTACCCGAAGGAGGCTCAAAGCGGCTAACATGCTCCTTTCCCTTCCTCCCCCACAACAAACACTCTGTGAGGTGAGTGAGCCTGAGAGACTTCAGAGAAGTGTGACTGGCCCAAGGTCACCCAGCAGCTGCATGTGGAGGAGCGGAGACGTGAACCCGGTTCCCCAGATTACGAGACTACCGCTCTTAACCACTACACCACACTGGCTTTCTTCTTAGGACAGTTGCTCCAGCTCTCTGACCATTGGACTGTCCTTTTCCCAGATCCTTTTTGCGTGGAGTAAAACTTTCTAAGTGCATCAAATTGCTACATTTATTTCTTTTTTTTTTTTTTAAAGAAATATGAATTTCCTGGATCTGGGCACGAGATTACAGGGACAAATAAGCACGCCTGGCTTTTGGCTTGTCATCAGAGAAGATTCAAGAAATTTGACTAGGAACAGAAGGAAGAAAGCAGCAAGCTTAAGAGCCTGTTGAATCAAGCCCATCTAGTCCAGCATCCTGTTCTCACAGTGGCCACCCAGATGCTTGTGGGAAACCCGCAAGCAGGACAACAATACTCTGCCCACCTGCGGTTTCAAGCAACTGGTATTCAGAAGCATTGGTACCTCCAGCTGTGAAAGCTTATCTGCTAAATTTCTGAGAGTGGCATTCTAGGCAAGGCTTGCCATTTGCAGAGAATGCTCTCTTTCAGGGTCTTCGTGTGGGTAAACAATGCCACAGCTACTCTGTCTCTTCTTGCTGTCAGCGCTCCTTCAAGCTATGAGTCATACCTGCCAACTTGAATTCTTTGGACCTGATCTGAGTCCGCTGTGTTGTTATTAATTTGTGGCTGTGACTCACGTCAGAAGAGATGGCACAAAGGACAGCTGGCTAGTTTTAATCATCCCTCAACATCACTTTTATATCTGGAGCTGCAGCAAGCTAAATGAATGTGTGACATTTCATGAAGAAGCGCAGGTTAGAAAAATATCAGGCGTGCTGTTTTCTACCACTGTGGTGTGGAATGCAACAAAGACCACATCCCACCCACTGTGGGGAGAGGATACAAGGCAGTGGGATTGCACATGGTTGCTAGAAAAGAAGGAAGGGGAAACTGTGGTAATTCCAAAGACCAGAATATGAGACAGAAGCAGGAAGGGACAGTACATTAAGGGGGGGGGGGAGAGCAGCTTCTCAGAAGCTTACCTACAGGCTGTCGGGAGGTTGTGGTTGCAATCTGGCATGGCTTTGGCAAAGTGGTCTTCTGGCTGTGGCGCGACTGGGGGAGGCTGTTGTTTCCTCCTTCACCAGATTATCAACATTCCCCTGTGGTCAATCACAGGCGTGCTTGTGGGTGCAGCTTAAGGAATGGACCGGAGGGAAAAAGGTCTTCCCTCTGGTCCACTCCTTGGCTATAAAAGCCAGCTGCGCCCAAGCCCTAGTCTCAGTTAGTGCTGGCTTCACCACTTATCCCATGCTTTATGTGTGGGTCTGCCTAAGACGGCAGGCCCTGTGTAACACCTTGCTATGGAAGTACTTGGCTGCCATATATGGCCCCAGGGAGGAAATTGCCTGCAGACAAATTGGGCCCATCTGGGGTTTTTGCCTACCTCATAGCAATTGTCACAACTTGGTGGTGCTTAAGACATTGGGTTGGAGCCTTAGTCTCCACTGCCAGCCAGGAAATCAGGGTATCCCATTAAAGGGGTCCAGGGGGTGGTACTTCTGTCCAGACACCCAGATGAGGGTGATGAACTATGGTACCCTCAGACTGATGATCTTGGGTGGGAGGGAAGTCACCCTGATTTGATGTACGTCATCCTTAACTGTGATTAGCCCTCAGGGACTCTTGCAGCCTAGAGTTCAATGAACTCACTCACTCATTAAGCGCAGCTCTGACTTCACTCATTGACTAAAAACACTAAAAGGTGGGAACAACCAAGCTGGTTCATCTTACAGAAATTGCATTGAAAGCTGGCTGCATAGTTTGCTTCATAATTTTTACTTCCAGGATGTCTGGAGTTTTCCTTCTTGCTTTTTTTTAAAGGAAGCTTGGAGTCTGGGTCCCCTTGCAGGCATGGGCCCTGGTGCAATTTCTCCCATTGCACTACTCCAATCTTGCCATGCCTATTGATGCCAGCTTGTTGTCTTTTCAGCACAAGGTCAAAATGTTTCTGTTTGTCCAGGCACCCAAAAACTTAAACCAGTTCTTACAGGGCAGTCATTTCAAACGTTCAAAGGCTCCGTTTCTCTGTTGGCAGTCCATACTGCACATCTTTTAGTGTGCTATATTTTATAGTTATCTTTAAAAAGCAAAAACGAAAAAGGTCAGTCCTAACTTTCATGCAGATGCTTTGATCAGATCCCAGCAACCCTCTCTCATTGGAGAGTCCCTTTGATAATTAATTTATAACGTCTACTTGTTACAGAAGCTTCTGTGCTTTAATGAAGAGTGAGGTCCTTTTAACATCTGTGGTCCACGGGATGACCTGTCATAACCTTCCTCAGGCAACTCCTGGCTGAAGTTTGGGACCCAACTCTGAGCGGAGGCTGGTGTTTCGCAAATTGGTGGGCATGAAAATAGGCACAAGAAGTTTACTTATTCTCCATAAAAAGCTCAGTTGGTTAGAGCATGGTGCTGATAATGCCCAGGTTGAAAGTTTGATCCCCATATGGGACAGCTGAATATTCTTGAATTGTAGGGGGTTGGATTAGAGCAGGCATAGGCAAACTTGGCCCTCCAGATGTTTTGGGACTACAACTCCCATCATCCCTAGCTAACAGGACCAGTGGTTAGGGATGATGGGAATTGTAGTCCCAAAACATCTGGAGGGCTGAGTTTGCCTATGCCTGGGCTAGAGAATCCTCGGGGTCTCTCCCAACTCTACAATTCTATGAGTCTATAATATACATTTTAAGAATACGTATGCTTGGATTTGACCTAGCTATAGGAAGGCAACATGTTCTGATCCAGCAAAGTGTGATATGCAACAGAAGCAGTCTTCTGTGTTTATCTCTCTAGTTGGATGAAGAACTAGATATGCATGTGGATGTGGTGTTCAGTATTGTGTTACTTGACCAATTCAGTACCAGCACCAACCAGCTGTCTGGAAGGCCAAGGTTTAGATCTAGTCCCACTGAAGAGCTGACTGACACTGTTGTCAATCATCTTATCAGTACAACAGAAACGTAACAAGAGGACACTGCCTTCTGCCAGATCAGACTATGTTTCCATCTCTCCAAGACTACTTTGACTAGCAGCAATCCTTCAGGGTTTGAGAATGAGATCCTTCCCATCACCACATACCTGTTTCTGTTTGAATGCATGGCATCTCCAGCTAAAAACAAAAAGAAATCGGAGACTTTCTGTATGTAGTGCTTAAACTATGCACACTTCTGGATTGGGAGCCAATCCCAATCTCTGCCTAGCAGGGCCAAGATTCTAGAGGGGTTGGGGGTCTGCTCCTGTGAGACTCAAGATGCGGTGTAGATTGTTGTGCCTTTAGAAATATGGTTTAATTACACATAGCCTGCATCAGGGGCAGTCAACTACCACAATGCATTTTATACCTGCCCACTAATTCTACCATCTTTCTTGATGGTAGAATTTCCTTACTGCCCACCAGTGCTTGATGGAAGGGGGATTCAGCTTGTGCCGTAGAACCCCCTACCGCCCACCTAGAATCCTGAATCACCCACTAGTGGGCAGTAGGGACCTGGTCTACATAGAGGGAGTACAGATCTACAGCATAGTCAAGAAGGGCTTGTTCCCCACAGTAGTGCAGTGCTGCAGTCCAAGGCATCTCTCCCAGCCTGCCTTCAGCCAGCCAAGATCATTCTGCCCTTTTTTCAGCTTTTCCAAGCCTCTTGCCAAAGGCCCCAAACTCTTCCTGTGACATCACACACAGTTACCCTGGCAACCTTCCAAATCCCCTGTCTCTGTTCACATCTCAGGGCAGGGGAGAAGGATGGCCAATGGCCCTTGATGGCCCTGTGTTGTTCCTTAATGGCCCTAGCTTGGCCAGGCCATTTTGTATAGGCAAGCCTAGGAATTCCTCTGCAGCTTGTATTTTCCCTTCATATCCCAAATAATCAAAATCCTATCATTTATTAATTTATTAGGCTTAGGGCCCCCCCGTCATAATATATATAACCAGTGCTTTTTTCTGGGGGGACGTGTACCCCTAAACATTTTGTGAATCTGCGTTTGGTCTCATTGAGGGGCAGTATTTCAATATGAGTAGGAGAATGAGAGTACCCCTAAACATTTTTTTTAAGAAAAAAACACTATACATAACCTCCCTGCAACCAAAACAGAATAAAAGCTCAATAAGTAGTGGAATTCATCTAATCTACCCGCAAATTTTGTGCAAACAAATCAAAATAGGTTGTCTGGAAGTGACCTGAGTCTGACCATAGATGAGTTAGAAGTCATTGTTGGGTCATCTCAGCAACAGTAACAACAGCAAAGAAGCCATTTCCCCATGTAGCCTCATAGGGTCTAGTGGAGCCCATCTCAGTATAGTCCTGTGGTCAGATATAAAGTAGAATTGAACAGTATCCCAAAGTACAAGGGAGATTTTGCCTGTGATTTTCAGTGACGCCTGTGCTGGGAAGTATACAGTGTAGCTCTGCTCATAAGCTTGGCCAAATGCGGTAACTCAAGCAAGAATTTGGCATGGATATCAAAAACCTCTCTTGGGGAAAAACGCTATGGGAAATTAAGAGATAGCTACCCTGAGTCAGGACCTTACATTTTATGTCCTCTGACGACAGTCAAAGGGAGCAATTGAGAATGTAAGCTAAACAAGTGTTTACTTCGGGAAGACGAGGGAAAAGAAAGCACACAGATGAGATCAAAAGCAAAACTTGAGAAAAATGAACTTAGTGATAAGAAATTAGACAGGAAGACAATCAAATATATACAAACACCAGCAGTGAAAGGAAATGCCTGCCAACAGAAGATGAGAGGGCCATGCAAATGTAACAGCAGAATTAAATACAAATGAGAACATAAACTATGATTTCAAGTCCACACTTCCCAGGGGATTAAGAGCCAGCTGAAAAGTGAGTTGTATTACTTTCAGGTGTTTGCCAGGACACCTGGGGGGTTAAAATGGGGAGGATGGAAGGGGTGCATACACAAGCCCTGCTTCCAACATCCTTGCGCTTGTGCTGTCGTCTTCAGACCTTTGATGAGGAGGTTTCTGAAGATGATTTCTAAGCATGATCAGTTGAACACATCTGGAAGCCTCTCCATGGTTTGCAACCCTGCCTCATCAGGGTTCCCGACAGTGGAGAGGCTTCTATGTGCGCTGTAATTTCATATCTGATGACTAAGTCCTCACATCCACAACAGAATCATAGAATTGGAAGGTTCCCAGAGGGTCATCTAGTTCAATGCAATGCAGCAATCACAGCTAAATCTCATTGATTGAAGTGGAAGCAGAAGCACTGCATACATATTTTAAATGCATGCAAATCTGTTCCTTTCATTGCTATGGTTACGAATGAGATCCAGTCGCATGCTGACAAAAACCAGGTGTGGAAATAATGCAGAATGGCAATGCATTGTTTTGTTGTTGTTGTTTTTTGTCATGTGATTTTATTTATAATCTCAAAAGAGGGATGTATGCCACATAAAATTTAATGACAGCATGCTTTTTTGGTCTGTACAGTGGCACCTTGGGTTAAGAACTTAATTCGTTCCAAAGGTCCGTTCTTAACCTGAAACTGTTTTTAACCTGAAGCACCACTTTAGCTAATGGGGCCTCCTGCTGCCGCCGCATTGCCAGAGCACGATTTCTGTTCTCATCCTGAAGCAAAGTTCTTAACCCGAGGTAATATTTCTGGGTTAGCGGAGTCTGTAACCTGAAGCGTCTGTAACCTGAAGCGTATGTAACCCGAGGTACCACTGTATATACTTGGGAGGCCGCAAACAAAATACAGAAGATAACTTTCCAACAATTGTATTAGGTGAGCCTCAAGCAAGGATCACAACCTGTATTTAAGCAGCTGTCTAATGTACTGTACTGTTTCAAGTAAACTGTAGAGAAATAGCCTTCCTCCGGGAACTTCTTTTGATTCTCATGTACAGTAGGGTCTCCTGAAAGATCAGCAGCTTTATAAACCTGCCTTGTATCATTTGTGCCTTTGAAAGTCTTCATGAATCCAATGATTTGAAATGGGGATTTTAAGCTCAATTCCCAATTTGTTTTTACTTCTCTGACCACACCCCCTCCCACTTCGCTTCCAAAACTATGGTACAAATTTGAGGCACGTGTGGTTAAGGGTGAGACTGAACGTGCTCTGATCCTGCAGCTGTTTCTTGTACTGGTATGCTTCATAAAAGTTGCCCCACTGAATCAGACCAAGGGCCTACCTACTTTATGTCTCTGAGCAGCTTGCAAGCTGGGCATGAGCAAACTCTCCTGGATCTATCTGTGATGAAGGGGCAGTGAATGCTCAGAACCTGACACTTAATTGATGACTCTCCTGTTAGGAATTCATATACAAATACAGACTAGCATCACTTGCCTGACATTTTTTTCAAATATGACTAATGGTTTTGAGAACCTCTGCTTGAAGCTCTGATAGATGTCTGATGCTTCAGAAGAGATCATCTGGGTTGGTTAAAGCACAGCTCTATCAAGGCCACCCGCCATATATCATTTCCCCCCACATCGAGGCATCTTTCCAAAGAGGTGTACACTACATCATTGTTCATGCTTGCCACTAACTAACCACTATCGTGAAGCAATGTTTTGTTTCATGCGGTCCAGGTAACACCAGCATGTGAAAGACTGGTTGTGCCGGAAGAGCCACCTTTAAACAGATTGCAGTAGATTTCACGGTGTGCCTGGCATTTCCTTCTGCAAAAGGTCATTTTCATGGCAAGTTCAATTTGTGCCACTCTTGCTGATATTAAGGCACATATGCGCAAAACACAGGTGTAATGGTCTTTGTCTGACAAGGTTTAATGTCCAGGCTCTTGCTTAAAATAAATCTCAATCTAGCACAGTGCTTCTCTCAAACAGTTTATGGCCAATGTAGTTGCTACGAAGTATGCAGAAAGGATGTGGATGTTGTTCTACATGGGAAAGCTTTTTGCAGGCAAGTAGTTCAGTCCAGTTTGGACAGCAAATGGGACCTGCAAAGAAAAAGCTGCAGCGTATCCTCACCTCCTGAAAGGTGTCTCCCATTCTTGGTTTTAACATGACGAGGAGAGCTGTGTGCCCCTAGAGCTCTGCCTGTTAGTCCTAGCAAGAGGAGCCCCGTGCTTGTGTGGATTTGCGAACTGCATCTGTAGGTACACATTATTGTAGCAGATGTGTAAGCAGTTCTTTAAATACTCATTCAAACTGCTGTCTCTAAGTGATTTCATCTTCACAGGGCAGCTCATTTCATCTAAGGAAAATATCAATATTTATGTTGGGACATGCCAAGAACTATTAAAATCATACAGCAAAATTAAGGTGTTTGGCAGAACTATGAAAGGCAGGTGAATAGCTGCTGGTTATTATCTTGCAATAGTTCATCACTCTGGGGCCCGGGCCTGGGGGGGATCAGTTTATTTATAGATCATAGTATGTGATGGATTTAGATCACTTGAGCTTCATGACTCTTAGTCAAACAATTTTAGGCATTGTGTATGGTACTATGTTAAGAGATTCCTGCAAACTGCACCTCATTAGTCCTTTTTCCAGTTTTGGGCTGAGGAAAGAAGGAAGAAAGATACTTTAGGTCTGAAAACAACTTGAATGACTCCTTTCGAAGAAGAAATATTTACATGGGGCTTTGTCCAAATAATCATTTATGATAGGAGAAGGATAGAGAGGAGTAAGAACAGGCATTAGAAGACACATCCTGGTGTCAAACAACACTGTGAAACAGCCAGAAGGTCTCAACACCTAAAAAAACCAAAAAAACTGGCTAAGCTCAGGAAGCAATTAATTAACTAAAGGTTATAAAATGGGACACATTTTGAGCTCTTGTTGATAAAACGTGCTATTTGCAGAATTCACACATTATTCACAAGTGGTGTATTTTCAATGTCATTTTAAATTGAATATGGGCCCCAATAAGGACACTGCTAAATGGGCAGTTTTTATGCTTCAAGAAGGGCTGGGGAAACTGTGGCTTTCCCAATGTGGTTAGTCTCCAGCTTTTGACAGCCACAGTCAGCACAGCTGGTGGGAACTGCAATGGACAACATCTTGAGGGACCAACGGCCTTCAGCTTTGCACAATCTCCTCTTGTCTCCTTGCTGGGATGACAGCTGTTTGCTCTGTGCCGCTGAGGTTAAAGCAAACATACTCATCAAGAGACAGATCACTCCTGTGAGTTTCTCCTAATACAGTATATAACCCTGTGTGCCACAGCAAAGAGCGAATCTTCCCACTTAGTTGCTTACAGCCTTGTTAAGAGGCGCTGTGAATTCCACTCCTGAATCACATGCCCTGGGGGAATGATTATTGGTGACGGCAGAATGACCTTTAAAGCTCCATGTGAGCCTGGCAAAAAGACACAGGCTTGTTAGTTCAGTATTAAGAACTAAAAGCATTTATCCTCTGCAATTAGTGTGCGTCAGTATGTGCTGGGCAACAGCTTCATTGCGCAGAAGTAGTTAGAAATACCTAATTGTTCAGCAAAGTGCAACAGGGCAAATGAATTATCTTGAATTACCGTGGGTGTGGGTTTTCCCACTGTGCAAGAATTGAGGGGTGGTTAATGGACTGGCAGGTGTCTGGTTATCATTCAGAAATGCAGTCTTTATCCTCTAGGGGTGCGGCCCCTCCCAGACTATTAGATCATAGGAGGGGAAGTGTTATAATACAGCTTGGCATGATGAAGTCACTGTTCTACCTGTGTTTAAAGACATATGTGTTCATAACGCTGGAAGTGTGCTCCCCCATGGAAGGACAATTAAGAAAGTAAGAAGAGCCCTGCTGGGTCAGACCAAAGGCCTGTCTATTTTCTTTCTTTATTTTTCTTTATTAAATTTACATCACAAGATCTCAGGATTTTATTCACAGGATAAAATACAGGATAAAAACACAAGTAAATAATTAAAACAAACAAACAAAAAACAATAACCCCTGCTTCCCACAGACACATTTAAAAGGATGTAGAATATTAATCAGCCAAAGGCCTGGTTGAAGAGGAACATTTTTGCCTGGTGCCTAAAATATATATAATGAAGGCGCTAGGCAAACCTCCCTAAGGAGAACATTCCACAAACAGGGGGCCACTACAGAAAAGGCCCATTCTCGTGTTGCTACCCTCTGGACCTCACATAGTACAGCATCCTGTTCTCACAAATGGCCAACCATATGCCTATGAGAATCCCACAGGCAGGATTCCCTTGTGTGCAACAAAACTCTCCCAACTTTTGTTCGCCAGCAAAGGTTACTCAGAGGCATACTACTTCTGATGTTGTACATAGCCACTGAAAGTCTTATCCTCCATGAATCAATCTAAATCCCTTATAAATCCAAACTGGGGCCATTACTACTTCTTGTCACAGTTAATTTCATAATTGGAATTCCACAATGAAGCCATGTGTGCTAGGGTTAAATATAAGCTACGCATGCTCAAAATGAATCATGCAGTGAGTAGCCCTTATGGCAATTGTGCTTCTAGTGATTTCAGTGTTGCTCCCCATAATTTGGGGAGGAGGGTTATTATTTTGTGTGTTTCTTTGTTGTTAACATCCCTGTTTCTTTGTTTTAAACATCCCCGTGATCCTTGGATTAAGGACGGTATAGAAATTTAATAAATGATGAATTAACAATAATTTAGGACCCAGTCTTTACTATTGGCACTCACAGTTTCTTCAGCTCTTCATGACAACTTTCTGAGGTAATTCACCTCTAGGGTGACTTGGCTGAAGGTCTATCACCTGGACAAGGACTTCTGTGGACCATAATTCTAGACTTAATCTGTTTCTTGGAATTCATTAGGATATTTAATAAGGCGTTTTCCTTTAGGAAAAGTACTAACGGAACTACAAGTTGTGCCAGGGTAGCATAATTGGATAAAGAGGCAGCATTTAATCCTTTGTTTTGTCAAGTTGCAGCTAGTGCTGTTACAAACTTCAAATCTATACAATGGCAGGGAACCAAAGGTTCTTCTATTCCACCTTCCCCATATCCTTAGGCACAATATGCTAAATATAAACCATTCCCTCCTGATACTTGTACAATCTTTGCATTAAAGTTCACAATTAAAATGTTCTATTGCTTCTCTGTTCTTCTCCTCCAGCTCCTCCTTCCAGTTTTTTTTAAAGAATCACATCATTCCATGCAACAGAGTTGATGAAATACAGAGTACAGGACTATAAAAAGAGCCCTGCTAAATTAGGCCAATGGCCTATGGAATCCATCATCTTATTTTCCACAGTAACAAAGCCACATAGAGGGCATCCGGTTATTCAGAGGCTTAGTGTGTCTGACACAAGAGGTAATACAGTATATAGCCAACAGTAGCCTTATCCCTGCGCCTGAATTAGTCTAATCCCTCTTTCAAAGCCATCACCACATCTTGTGGCAACAAATCCCATTGTTAGACTATGCTCTGTGCAAAGTAGTGCTTCCAACTTTCAATTTCATTAGGTGACCCTGGTTTCTAGTATCACCAGAGAGGAAGGGAAATACCTCTCTCCTTCCACTTTCTTTATGACCTGTGCTCAGCTCTCTCATGTCCCCACATGGTTCACATCTCACTCCCCCAACTAAATAGTTCCATAAATTGAAGCTTTTTCTCATGGGGGTGTTGCTGCTCACTTTGGTTGCCCTTTTCCAACTTTACAACTCAGCACCAGAACTGGGCCCAGTATCCCAAATGTTGTTGCAGCATAGACTTTTATAAAGTCACAGTGATACCATTTTATTTTTGATCCCTTTTTCTAATGATCCCTAACATCGAATTCACCCTTTTCACCTAGACCTTTGTCCCTTTGCCACTATTACTTGCCAGACCCACTTTCTGAAAATGTCAGTTCTGGCATGGGTATCTGCCAAATATCTTCCTTAGTGAAAACAGATGCAATAAAATAAAATAAAATAAAATAAAATAAAATAAAATAAAATAAAATAAAATAAAATAAAATCCAGCTTTTATCCTCCTTAAGCACATCTTTAACTGCATCATCATTCCTAGTTGTTTTCTTGCTTCTGAGATATTTTTTAATAAAGAAATAAGAAAGAACTAAAGAAATATTGTCGGTCTTAACATTTTAAGCAATATGCTCCTCGATTTCTTTCTTTCTTTCTGCTTATTGTCAGTAAAAGAAAGAAAAAAAGTATTCATTCTTTATAAGGTAAAATTAAAATTACATTGACCAGTGGTTTTTCATTGTGTGTAGACTATGTAAACTGCTTTCAACTCTTCTGCTGAAGTCGACCTGAAGTCTCGGATATGTTTAGAATTGTTTCAGCTCTCTCATAAAATATGGACCATTTATTTGGCATATTTTTTAGAGCTATGGTCTGCTAGGCATTTCACACAGAGTCTGGAGTATATATAAATGTTTTAAATAAAACAAAGTAAGTATGTTTACTTTGCACTATATTATTTTAGTAATGTGTCTGATTCCAAGCACTGGCTTGCATATTTAATAGTTTGGAGAAATGCCCCAGCTTCAGATATTTAGACTGTTGCTTGTCTAGAGCTTAATTGCCAGAATTTCTTTTATCAAGGCGGTTCATGATATTGTTGTCTGCTTGGTTGGTCCAGGGTAAAGCCTGACTGACTGGAACACAAATGATGTCTTCCAGAAGAGAATAACAAGGCTTCTCTCTGGCTGCTGTTTCCCCACCTGACACAACAGCAGGCTATCCTTATTTGATGCTAGGTGACAAAGTAGCTTTTCACACTGTGATAAGGCAAGAGTAGCACTGACAAGCTGACTCCATGAATTGCATCACTTTGATTTTGAGCGGAAGCAGAGCTTGTATTTAGTAGAGATTGTTGCTGGTTGAAGGAGCCTGAAGCACACCTTGTTATCCTGCACTCAGGGGGGGGTTTGGCTATTATTTTCCTGTGGCCTTGTTTGCACCTCAGGTAAGCCAAACTATGACTAGGACCTTGTGAATATGTGGGTTTCTGAACCAAGCTTCTCCCTGGTCTATTCTGCTGATGCACCATGCTGAGTTAATCCAAGGTTAGCATGTCATCTGTGATTCCGCTCTCTCCCCACTAACCATGAGCCGCAGACAAAACCAAACATGGCTTCGCTCAGCACAACACTAGAGTAAAATGCTGCAAGCTCCTCTCTGTGAACCCACATGTTTGCCTGGTCCTCTTAAAGCAGGGATGTGCAACAGGTCAATTGTTTGCCCTGAACCCCCCAAAAGGGGTTCTGCCAGTTTTTAATTCTGTGAGTAGATCTCAGTCTCTTGGGAGTTGGCCACCCCTGTCTTAAACCATAGCTTGATTTTCCCTGAAGTACAAACCAAGGAGGCTTACACCAATTAAAACAACACAGATAAAATAAAAAAAAACTATATATAGATTTATGACAATGATTAAAAAGTAACTAAACTCTAATAGAATGGGAACAATATAAAAACAAATCTATTAAAATCTATTCAAAAAAAGCACAGCATTATTAAAATCTTTTCTTTTTTTAAAAAAAACACCTGTCAGAGTATGGCTGCTGGCACATAATTTGAATTCTTTGCATATTACATCACTGAATTTTCAAGGGCTGTTTATTATAAGCTCACAGTCAAAAAATTTAGAACAGCACTTTGTTACTTTTGCACACCTTTGGGTGAAGGCAGCATGTTTAGATCTAGCTTGCTGGTACTCAAGAGATTCAGGAAAATGCTAGCCAGCAGTACTAAAGAGACTCAGAACCTAAGCAGCAGTACTCAGGAGACTCAGAAGAATACTGTGCTTTTTAATTGGATGCATATAGATGCCTTTCTTTGAGACTATACTTTGAATAATAAGTACAATTATTCAGTGAGTGAGTGCATTTTGCTTGGGTACGGAAGCATAATAAGTGCTGTGAAAAGAAGGCCGAAGTAAAAAAAAAAAAAGTGGGGGGGGGGGCAAAAGGGCTCTATTGTACATTGAGCAGGCCAAGGCATGACTACCACATTACATTTGCCTAGTAACAGCTCTGAAACCAAAATAATGAAGCGTGTTGCCAAGAATCTTGTCTGGATCCTGTTCTGTTTTGCTTGTGAGGACACAAAGAACATAACTTTAACTATTACATTTGTTGGCTGAGGGCTTATATAACTTGATGGCATTTTAATGTGTGTCTGCTTAATCCTTTTGAGGATGTCAGCTGTTATTCCAGTTTGAGGCTGAATCGCACCTCAGTCCTTCACGCTCCTCAGAAAGGCCAAAGTGGAGAGCTGTAATGAAAGGAGACCAGGCCTGACACTGTTGGCCTTGCAAACAACTTTGGGCTCCAACTGTCAAGCTGTAGCTGCACAGTGGACTAAAGCCACCCAGTAATCAATTGTCTCACAAAGTGAGCCCCCTAAATGGACTTGGAGAACTGCTTTCAACTACTACCCATGAAATTTTGCAAAGATGTGTAACAAGAAATGAGTATCAGGTTTTCATTTTTATTTTGAATAACAGAGCTCCTTCTCTCGAAGACCCTGGTTCAACATAGTTTCATGTACCTATGGAACCTGTTTGATATTATACAATAAGAATATGGATCAATTAAGACTTGTTAGGCACTTCACCTGAAGGTCTACAAGCAACTAATATAAACACGTTGTTGTTGTTTAGTTGTTTAGTCATGTCCGACTCTTCGTGACCCCTACACTGTACCATAAATCAAAACAACTCCCATAACAGCCAATAGAAGCTTTGGCAGCACACCAGCAACAACAACAAAAAGTAGGTCTTCACCTGGCACAGAAAACACCAGGTGGACTTCGGTGGGGAGAGCAGTCCACAGGCAGGGAACCACAACTGAAAAGGCCCACTCCCTTGTCACTACTCCCTGAACCAACCTCGGGGGGGGGGGACTGCTATGAGAATACTTTCTGTACCCTAAATATGGCAGATACAATCATATCTGTTTGTTGTGCTTCCCTTGCAGACTTTCCTTCCTCAACACAGGAAAGCGAGGGACTATGCAGGTGGGGCCAACACATGTGGAGATGTTTTGGGTGTGGCTTGAGCAGCCTTTGCAACTGGAAGACAGCTTACCTCCCGGGACATCCTGTTACCTCTGTACACTGCTGGCTCTGTCCCCCTCAGTAGAGAGTCACCTACCAGCACCACATGTCTTTTCCTCCTCTGGAGATTGGCAAGAATTGTTCTGTACGCTGTACTTTCAACAGCTGCCTTGGTGCATTCTGAGGTCTGCAACTGCTGTCCTTGCTCCTTGGTGTCTGAGATGAGGGCATGGAATTGATTTTGCAGCTCTAGTGACACAGCATGGCTCCTGAATGTCCTGTTTCTGTGTGTCATGTTCCTCCAGGGGTCTGTCTCCTGAAATGGGCGATCTTCCCCCTCCCTAGGGGCACCCCACCTGTGTCACTGTTCCAGGATGGTACACTCTGCTCTATCAAGAAATTCCTCACCTTGCCCGATAACTCAAGGTGTGGATAGTTGGTCCTCAGGTTGCTGTACCTTCTCTTCCAGCGAGGCAAGCAGCTTGCACTTGCTTCAGGTGTAGTTTTGCATATTGTGAGGCTGGAGGACAAACATGGCACAGGAGTTGCAGGCAATTGCAGCAGCTCCCTTGCCATCCATGCCTCTGGGTCCTACCACATGCACTGTGGGACAGCACTCCACCTTCACCCCTCAAAATGCCCTTGCAAATGCCCCTGTTTACATGTTCTGGCCACGAGCTCCCAGAGGCTGCAACCAGCTAAATAGGACTGCTTCTGGCTGCTAGTATATTAGCATATATTAGATCTGACATATAATGTATGAATGCGCTTTTGAGTTGCCACTTAATATTAGATGGAAATTAGCTCTCATATTCATAGCCAACTTTTTTCACATGTGGTACTTACTGGCCTTTTCTAAGGGGATAAGAGTCCTTGTGCAGGAGCTAATCTATTTACTCAACGACATATTTCACCAGCCTATTTTGTTCATTATTAACTAGCAGCAATTTAGAATGTCTGCCGCAGGCATCAACAAATTGTACATGGGAAACAAATGTTTGGAATTTGATTGTCCCAAATGGAGCTTGGTATTCCATTAACAATGTCCCTGTCCCTGTAAACAAATCTCATGAAAGTAATAAAATTGTTCTTGTTGTAAAATCACTCCTTATTCAAGTAGATAAATAAGCTTAAAGGATGAGCTGTGTGTGTTCAATACAATTGGTACTGTTTCGGTATATGTGGAATAAGTGATGACTTTTTGCTTACAGCAGGGACTTTACAGGCAAATCCCCTCCCCCACCCTCTCTCTTCTTCTGCCTTTATTGTTACATATCTTACTCACCCTTCCCTATGAAGTCGCAAGGTGAATTACAATAATTTAAAAATATAGTATTAGAATCATTTAAAGCAAATCACAATCAAGAGACTAAGGTGAGCTCTGCAGAGTGAAGGAGTCAATCTGACCATAACAATAGACAGCAAGAAGTGACCTGCCCATGACCACAGACTCACAAAGATTCCTTCCTCGTCACCATCAGTGGAGTATTACATATCCTCTCTTTGGCAAAGACCAGGTTGAGGGTACGTCTGGCCATGTGCATCAAGCCAATCAGGTATGGTTGTCCTGGAGGCCCTGAGGTTCCAAACCAGCCTATCTGAAGCAGCCTCAGAGTGGACACTGAAGTCCCCCAACACAACCACGATGGATTCTCCATCACCACATCTTGCCAGCTCAGTTAGGGAGGTTCTAGTGCAGGTGGAGAGAGAAGATGGCAACGCTATACAATATCCCTGTTCTTTCTGATCCAACACAGCAAACAACCATTTAAACCCAAACACGGTGGGGATCAGTTTCCTAGCAAGAGAGATGGATTTTTTTAAATGAACGATGGTTACCTGCACTTCTCTGACACTCTGACATGGCATGTCACCAAGTATTCAGGTAGAAGCAGCTGGGTTAGCATAGAGTTACCCAGCTCATCCACCCAAGCCTCAGTTATACATGCTAAGTTAGCCCCTTCATCCATGAACAATTTGTGAGTGATAGATCGTTTACTCTGGGCAGACTTGGTGTTTAACAACAGAAGCAGGCCAGGGAGTTAACTGTCTAGATCCCCAAATTATGAAATACAGTAGGCAAAACGGGATTTCTATATTAGTCACTTTGCTTTTGGTCTAGCCTAAGTCTACCGCATGCCAGCCATATATATGCAAACTCATAGCAGGTTGTTGTTGTTTGAGATAGCAAGAAGGGCATGGAAGATGCTGACTGGCCAATTGTTTTACATCCTAGTAATGAGTTCCTCCATAGAGTTGTTTTGTGATTGTGACAACCAGCCTGGTGACGGAGGAGTGGGGAGTGACTGCTAAATCATTTGGGGTGTAAGAAAATCTCTCTCTCTCTCTCTCTCTCTCTCTCTCTCCCCCATGTGTGTGTGTGTGTGTGTGTGAGAGAGAGAGAGAGAGAGAGAGAGAGAGAACATGTGGCAATACCGATCAAGATGCCTGTGTCTGTGTGCATCTGTGATATACAGAAGGCTCTGTGTTCCTGGCCAGTTCAAAATGATAAAAATGGCTTCCAAAAACAACACAACACAAAACACTTATGGAATGCACATCACGTACCAGTTCCCCACATGGTAGTCTTTCATCAGGGTACTGACAGTATCTGTCAATGACAAGAAAGTTCACATATGATAGTGACAATATTGCTGGAATGCTAATAGTTTCTGCCATGTGATTTCATTCTGTCTGCAGTTCCAGTCTCCCTGAATAACCTAGCACCATACAAAAACAGCATTAGAATCCAGTTAAACTACTAGTTTGAACAAAAGCTCTTTTCAGAGGCTTTCTACACATATTAGAATAAAGATGACAAATGCATTTCTCCCTCCACAGATTCATTTGTCATGAATAAAGGTCTGAAGAGGGCTAATGAGTGAATAGGGCTCATTTTAAAAAGTAAGGGATGCATTATGTACCTAATGAAGTGAGGCGTTAAAGGGTGTCTAACACCATGTATAAGAAAGGAATTAAGTACAGGTTGATGAACTTATCAAGTAGGAAGATTTTCTGGGTGGTGTTCAGTGCTAGAACTACCCAGAGTAGTTCTACTGAAGTTAATAGACATGTCAAACTTAGGTGCATTAATTACAACAGGTCTGCCCTGAGTAGGACTTAGTGGAATCACAGAATCAAAACATTTGTTGAGTTGGAAGACACCACGGGCGTCATCTAGTCTAACCCCCTGCAATGCAGGAATATTTTACCCAACATGGGACTCAAACCCACAACCCTCTCGCGCTCTACCGACTGAGTTGGCTTGGCCATCTGAATTAAAGACAAGATCTGTAGTAGCTGTAGCAAGCTACTACAATTTCTGCACATTAACCACTCAGTAAATTGAGCCCTGTTTGTGTGTTTGATCTACATTGGCTCCCAGTATGTTTCCGAGTGTTGGTCCTGACCTTTAAAGCCCTAAACGGCCTCAGTCCTGTATACCTGAAGGAGCATCTCCACCACCACCGTTCTGCCTGGACACTGTCTAGCGCCGAGGGCCTTCTGGCGGTTCCCTCACTGCGAGAAGCCAAGTTACAGGGAACCAGGCAGAGGGTCTTCTTGGTAGTGGCACCTGCCCTGTGGAACGCCCTCCCACCAGATGTCAAAGAGAAAAGCAACTACCAGACTTTTAGAAGACACCTGAAGGCAGCCTTGTTTAGGGAAGCTTTTAATGTTTAACAGACTACTGTATTTTAATACTTGGTTGGAAGCGCCCGGAATGGCTGGGGAATCCCAGCCAGATGGGCGGGGTATAAATTATTATTATTATTATTATTATCATCAGCATCATCTCCTTCTTATTCTTGTGTGTAAATGAACACACAAGAGGAAGCTGGGACCCAATGCCAAGCCCTGCCCTCTCCAGCACTCCATAAATTTGAAGACAAAGGCCTGAAGGCAGGAGCCACCCCTTTTGTGGAGGGTCCCCACGGGTGACCGGTGTGGCAAGTGCACAGAGCTGCCCCCTAGCAGTGATGTTGCTGCTGCCTACCAGGGCAGGGCAAGGTAGGACAGAGCAGTGTTGTGGTCAGAACATGGCCGAGCACATGGTTCTCTGGAGGCTGCCTCTGCCGAACTGCAGTCGACTCCCATGCTGTTTACCACCCTGATTGTGCAGGGGTGCTAGCCCCCTGAGCTTCCTCTAGTCGCGGAGCTGACTGCTTCAGAACTGTGGATGCCTCTAATATGTATAGAAATGATGCGCCACAGAGGTTGGGGCCTGGCAATATTTCCCCACTTAGAAATAAAACAAAAATACAAGAAATAGAACAAAATACAGTGGTGCCTTGGGTTACATATGCTTCAGGTTACATACGCTTCAGGTTACACACTCCGCTAACCCAGAAATAGTGCTTCAGGTTAAGAACTTTGCTTCAGGATAAGAACAGAAATCGGGCTCCAGCGGCGCAGCAGCAGCAGCAGCAGGAGGCCCCATTAGCTAAAGTGGTGCTTCAGGTTAAGAACAGTTTCAGGTTAAGAACGGACCTCCAGAACGAATTAAGTACTTAACCTGAGGTACCACTGTACAAGACAAAACACAATTAAATAAGTAAAGCAAAACAACAAAACAATAAGCCCCATTCCCACAGGCATCACTTTCTCTTCTGCATGAGACTGCAGTGTGCGCACATTGCTATCACAAAACAAGAATGTGCAATGGGTTTTGTGATTTCTACCCTCCCATTCCCCACACACCCCTGTGCCTCCCCAAATTGGCTCATCTGTGCACAAGGGGGATAGTTCTATCTGGCAAGCTGATATGCTTTAACAGTAGTAGCTCAGCGTTTAATTCCACCCAAAGAATGTAACCCTATCATTTGGACAGCAGTTGATCACAAATAATAAACTAGAAAAGAGCTGCTATGGTGCTAATTGGGGGTCTGTGCCAGGATATTTAGATATCCAGAGTACAGTTTCTGTGTGTGGCTGAGCCTTCCTGTGGGTGGGTGTCAGCCTAAGGACAATCCAGCCTTTCATCTTTCCGTCTTAAATTCAGATGCCCAATTGGCAAAGCGGATGAAAATCAGCATCTGTTTCAGGTGCTTCCCAACCCCTCACTGAGTGATTGCTTGCCAAATGTGTGTTATCCAAGAGTCCCTTCTGATGGCCAGACCTCCTTTTCTAGGCATTGTAAAACTCATTTGGTCTAATTAGCACTGGGGCAAAACATTGAGAACAACCTATCTGTATGGAACTTTGAAAAATAATCTCAAGAGCCCTTGAAACTCTTTCAGAGTTAATGTTGCTCATCCTGTGATTTCATTTCAAGAAGTTCATGCTATTCAAATCAGTTCAATATGGCAGGCTTATTAGTGGCCTGCGGAGTTTAATTTTAAATCATGTGGACAAAGGAAAATGCTTCACCTGGTGTCATGGTGATGTCAGGTAATTGACAGCCAGGCAACCACACCCACCTGTCAGTGTGGCCTGTGGTCCACTTGACCAGATCCAGTTCCCTACCCCCAGCTAAAACATGGTTTGGTTTAGTGTGTTGTCTGAACCCCAGCTTGAGGTTTGTCTCCTCTAGCAAACCATGTGCTGCATACAAAGGACACTTGCACATTTGTGCTAAGCTATGGTTTGGCTTGGCGTTATGTGTGAACAAGGTCATTGACTCACGCTGAGGACATCACTTTGAAATTCCTGACATTTTTACCAGCTGGTTCTCTCATTAAAAATACTGACTAAAATAAAAAAGCATGGTCTGGAGAAACAAATTGCCTTTGTCTTCTGCTTGGATTGGTTATTTAAATGTTGCCAGAACTATACTCCCAGAGCCAATTCTCTGTTGACTAAAAGCATTCATGTTGACCAGGAACTATGAGCGGAACAGAGTACAGGAAATCAAGCAGGTATTTCCTCAGTAGGTTTTGCCTATGATTAATTTTAAAGGGTTTTTTTGTTTGTTTTTTAAGTTGCTGGTAGGCTCGCTTCAAACAAGGTCATGGAGCTGTATGCCTTCCTTCTTTTTTGCTTTTTGAAATCCTAAACACGCCTACTTAAAAGTTCAATGAGATTTACTTCTAGGTAAGTGGGTATAGGACTGCAGACTCAATGTTATGAACCACCCTGAGATCTAGGGATGAAGGGCAGTATACCAATTTAATAATACACACACACACACACACACACACAGACAGTAGTACCTCTGTTTGTGAACGGGATCTGTTCCGGAGGCCCATTCGCAACATGAAAAGAGCGCAACCTGCAGCGGCGCATCTGCACATGCGCGGGTTGCGATTCGGTGCTTCTGCACATGCATGTGACATTATTTTGCCCTTCTGCGCATGCGTGAGCAGCGAAACCTGGAAGTAACCCTTTCCGGTACTTCCGGGTTGCCGCAAGATGTAACATGAAAGAATGTAACATGAAGCAAACGTAACATGAGGTATGACTGTATATGAAAAAATGGGATTGAAAACAATTTACCAGAGATCCACAGGCTCATGAGGGTTTCCAGGCCAGGAGCACCCCAGACCCTGAGTTTTCAGGGCCCCAAACTGAGGCCTAGGGGTGGCCCCTGGCAATGTCATAGGAAGTAAGCACGACACAATAAGCATTAACCAAGGATCGCTGAGCGCATGTCATTCAAATAAAAGATGCAAAGGGTAACCAATGAGCAAACATGTCAGTGAAGAGAAGCAGGGGTAGCATGTACCATCTCACTGTTTGAGGGGCCACCACCTGCTTGCTCCTGCTGCCACTGCAGCCACTGCCTTCTCCGCCACCACCGCATACCCTGCCACATTCGCTAGTGGCAGGAAAACGCTACCACCATTGGCACCAATTTCAGGCAAGATTGCACCAATTGTGGGTGAGATTTTGCCCCAAATGTATGTGATCTTGCCTGAAATCAGTTCTTCTTCTTCTTCTTCTTCTTCTTCTTCTTCTTCTTCTTCTTCTTCTTCTTCTTCTTCTCTGGGGTTGGTGGTGGCGGCGTTTCTCTGCTGCTGGAGGAGGCAGTAGAGCAAGTGGAGCCATGGGGCTGCCACCAGGGAGAGGGCTTCTACAACCTGAGGCGGCAGCATCACCCTCTCTATTAGCTGGGGTAGCACTAAAGAAAAGAAGCTTATCTAAAGGGGGTATTCCTAGGTCTAGCGAGCATTCCTTCTCACCTGCTTATGGAGCCTGGGTAGGGAAGGTGCTCTCACTCACCTGGGGATTCAAGCCCTCCCCCTGCCACCTGAGGGTGGGCAGGTAAACCTGGAGACTTCAAGTCAGCCCTGAGGGTCTGGCAAGCCAAAGGTTCCTAGCATGCAAAACTTTATCCACCTTTCACAGGCCTTTGAAAGCAACCTGACGTTCGTCAGCAGCTTTGTCTATCTCTAGGTAACAGCACGTCAAAATAATTTCATCCCCGGAATGGGTAAGAAGCCACAGTCAATAGAAACGAAAGCTGAAGCATAATAGGGGAACAACCTTGCTCGGACTAGAAAAGAGATATCACTGTGGCAGCAATGGAAAGCTTATAATAGAAATAACCCCCCAAAGGTCAAACAGAATGTAATTGTTCCCATTTAAAAATGCTGATTGGGAGTGACCTGCATGTTTGTTAATATTCAGAACGGTATGAAAATCACAAAAAATACACGAAGCGAGGCAGAAACCACAGTCTTCACATTTTATGGAAGGGTTGGCTAGTGCATGCTGAGTCCTCATTTTGCCCCACTTGAACCATCTTGAGTTATCTGTTCAAAAGACCAGGTAAAGAAGAAGGGATAGTTCATTCATCTGAAATGACCTTGTAAACAATTCCCTTTGAAGCGGCTCATCATGTCATTCTGTGGCTCAAGGACCGCTGCCTTCATATAATGTTTGCCTTTGAATATCTAAGCTTAGTCACAGAAAGCAAATATTTTAGTATCCATAACCAGATGAGAATGAGATATAGAATATATTTATACTGCGTATGCTTTTAAAACACGATGGTCGTCATTTCAGTGTTCTTTTTGGTCTTGAGAAAAACATGTTTTGAAACAGATCATTGGAAATTGACTTTTAATTTGACCATATTTGGCCTTTTCACAACTGGGCTATGAACATGTGCTTACAGCTGGATAAATATATTGGATTATGAATGCATGTTTTTTAGACCGGAAACAGAGACAGGTTGACCACTGAAACTTATCTTTATCTGTAATCCTGGACCAGTTTGTATCCCATGGAAGAGCATTTTCTGAGTAACTACATAAGGAGTTTTACAAGTCAGTTTAAGATGGTTTAAAAGTTTCTAGTACCATCTTTGGAATTGTTCTGAAGTTTTGCGTGTCGAGGGCCCCAAGCCACCCCCCAAATAACTCACAACGCACACTTAATTTTTGTTTAAGGTTTTTGGCATAATTTTGGCCACAACTTTATTTAAATACAAAACCGTGAGTGGTTGTTTAGGCATTGGTTAAGACTATCTGTCCCCCCGCCTGGGGACAGAACTGACTTCTGGGCACCACCGAAAGACAGTGCAGGGGAAAGCAAGTCGGGGAGAAATGGAGCTGAGTCACAGACCCTCAATTCTCACCCGCCTGCTCCCCGAAGGCTTGCCGGCCCTAGTCCCATTCCAGGGATTGGACGAAAAGATGGCAAGCCCCAGGATTCCTTTAACGGAATTCCCTTTCCGCAGCAACCATGGAGGGGCAGGCCCAGCCTATCCTAACCCCTCCTCCACCAATTTATAACCAATGCCTAACCGCAACCTTACAAGTTGTGACGATTTGCTACGCAGTAGGCAAAAACCAAATGGCCCAGCCAATCAGCCAGATGGACAAAATTCCTACCAGGCCCCTGCCCCAATGGCAGATGACCCCATGACAGGCATAGCAAGGTCAATGCAACAACCCCTTACTCAAGGGCGGGTGGGCGGGTGATCCGTTGCACGCAGCAAAGAGAAAGCTCCAGGCTGCGTGCAAAGTATTTAAACATTTTACCCCTCCCACCAAAATTGCAACATAACTTTTACCCCAGCAACCCAGTGAACCAATCACTGCCCCAGGCCATCTTTAGAGACCCTGCCTGGTAACAGAGGGGTGGCTCAGCAGACCCCACCGCAACACGTACTCTCCATGAAGGAGAACACGCTTAATTAGTTAAGCATGGCATAACAGAACCTACTGGAATATTATAACTAGGAGCCAGTGTGGTGTAGTGGTTAAGAGCGGTAGACTCATAATCTGGTGACCTTCCCTGCTCCTCCACATGCAGCTGTGGGGTGACCTTGGGCTAGTCATACTTATCTGAAGTCTCTCAGCCTCACTCACCTCACAGAGTGTTTGTTGTGGGGGAGGAAGGGAAAGGAGATTGTTAGCCGCTTTGAGACTTCTTAGGATAGTGATAAAGCGGGATATCAAATCCAAACTCCTCCTCCTCCTCCTCCTCCTCCTCCTCCTCCTCCTCCTCTTCTTCTACAAAAGAACAGCTTGCTGGACCAGGCCAGTGGCCTATCCGTTCCAGCATCCTGTTCTCACAGTGGTGAATGTTAGAAATTAGTGAAATTGTACTGCGGGTGTAGTAATTCAGATTTTATTAAGAAAGAACCATAGGGCAAGGATTCAATAGAAACCTAGAGAAGTGTAATGATAAACTTTTGGCAGAGTTGTAATGAGTCAGTCAGTAGAAAAGAAACAGTACAGTTGCCACTACTTAGTAGGTAAATGGACTGACCCTATCAGTTTCTTTGAAATAAAGCCCTCCTCAGAAACAAATTTCCCCTCCCTTCAACCTAACACTTAGAAAATGTTTCACGTCTTTTTAGTGCTTCCTCGAAATTAAAACAAGTGTAGCATGGAAGTCAACACAAAGCGTTCATGGGGAGAATTAGATTTTAAATATTCATAGTAAGAACATGCACTGTAAATTCACAGTTTGGAAAAATGATTTGATTATGTAAGGACATAAGGACAGCCTTGCTGTATGAGACCAAAGTCTTATCTAATTTCACATTCTGTGGTCAAGCAGATGCTTATGGGAAACCCACTGTCAGGGCATGAGGGCAACAGACCTCTCTTACGGTAGTCACTGAGGATGAGCAACTGTCAAATTTTGATTTCTCTCAATTTCTTATTTTCTAAGCTTGAATTCAGTTCTCCGCATTTCTGTATCAGCTGTAATTAGAAAGTCCCCATGAAAATTCGTAAGTGAATTTCTTCTAACATAGCCTAATATAAACATATTATTTTGCAAAGCAATTTACACTAATATAATGCATTTTTATGTTATTTTGGTAATACAGGCATTTTTATCCTAGTAGATGCACTTTTGAACATATAGCTTGATTGAAGAACTGTATCGCACAATTTGGAGAAGTGTGAATTTTGGTTCATATATTTTGTAATATGAATTTGTCTAATCCCTTTTCAAAGCTGCTTGTTGTTGACCATTGCTGCATCTTGGGGAAGTTCAAAGAAGTCATTGGTCTTGTCTCTCCTGACTCCCCACAGGCTAGACTTTGGTAATGTGGCACTCTGAGCAATGACAAAATTTGTCCCCCTCCATTTCTTATTTTCACAACAATTCCTCATAATTCCTTTTGGTACAGTTGCTTTTAAAATTGATCTTTTCTGTAGGTAACTGCATAAATATAGGTGTTGTTGTTGTTGTTGTTGTTGTTTACTTTACGCCCCCTCAGCTCAGTGCCCTGTGTGGGAAAACCGTCTATGCCACTGCTCCCCCACCATTTATTTCACTGGATCATCCTAAATTCAAGAACTATGTGAAATGTACAAAAACTTCACTATATCTTCTTTTTCTGCATCATGCCTAATTATATACATGTCTATCATTACTTACTTCTTTTCCAAAATGAATAGCTCCAAATGTTATAACCTTACATTCCATAAGAGTTGCCACAGCTCTATGGTAATTTTGGTTGTACTTTTCTGCATTTATGTGAAAATGTGCCTTTCAAGATGTTCTTGGCAGCACTGTGTCAAAACGCAATGCAACGCAACACAACACAACACTAGGCCAGAAGACACCATGACTGACCACCCTGCTATCTGCCTTTGTCATCTGCAGACACTCCAAGTGTCCCTGTTTTCCAGGGACCGTCCAAGATTTACAGAAGGCATCCCGATTTCTGATTTGATACCAGAATGCCCCGCTTTTCCTTAGGATGTCCCTATTTTCATCGGAGAAATGTTGGAGGGTATGGTAGGACATCCCTATTTTCATTGGACCCTTGAGCCAAATTATATAAGTAACTATACAACTTTTAGAAGACATCTGAAGGCAGCCCTGTATAGGGAAGTTTTTAATGTTTATTTATTTTGTTTTATATGTTGGAAGCTGCCTAGAGTGGCTGGGGCAACCCAGTCAGATGGGGGGGATATAAATAATTATATTATTATTATTATTATTATTATTATTATTATTATTATTATTGAATAGGATGTCCCTATTTTCATCAGAGAAATATTGGAGGGTATATATCTGCAGGTCCACACACACACACACACACACACACACACACACACACACACACACAAACACATTTATTATCTGAGGATGACTTAAATTTCAAGTGATGACTTGCATATGTCAATGGACCATCCCAGGTATAGCACCCCAAAAAGAATTTCCATTTGTTTTGTCTTTGTATGCAATACTTTTCAGTGGAGTGTGTTGATATCTTAGCTGCCAGGTATCAAGGCCAGCTTTACACATACTTAAGCACATGTATGCTTAATTTTTCTACACTTGGTGATTGACAATTGAAAGTATGAGCAGATTTCATTTGAAAGCAGTGGGGAAAAGAGAATGGAATTGGTTCCATTTCCCCCAAAAGTTGTGTTATTTAAACTAACATTCCTTGTAAAAGCAATATGTTACATATGATATATCTTATCTATATAGCTCAGGGTATTAGATATGATGTATCTTATCTATATAGCTCAGGTTATTAGATCCACACTTGCTCAGCAATATAGCAAATTACTATGTGTTTTTATAAAGGTGGAAATATTTGCATTTGCAACAGTAGCATTGCAATAAATATTATATCAGATGGTCTCCATGGCAATTGGTTGTACCTACTTATATCTGATTTTGTTTCAGCGGCTATTACTAATGTCACTGTCTTAAAACTAACATTTTTATCTGAACCAGACAGCAAATAATGGATTCTGCTGGAATTTATTAATCCAGTTTGGACTTTGAAAAGACCTGTGAGGAATCTCTTCCTGGCAGCCTGGCAGAATAGAAAATGAAGTAGGTTCTTGACTTTATTTTGATCACATACACATAGATTTAGCAAAATTTTGTTACACTGCCCATCCAAATATGCTAAAGGCATTGTATAAAATATAGAACATGTAAAAACTTTCCTGAATGGGAAAAAATGGATATGACCATCACTTTCAAAGATGTTAAAATGGGATTGGACAAATTCATGGAGGGTAAGGCTCTCATTGGACACTAGTCTTTAAGGCTGTATACTACTTCCACGCGGGTGGCGCTGTGGGTAAAACCTCAGCGCCTAGGACTTGCCGATCGTATGGTCGGCGGTTCGAATCCCCACAGCAGGGTGAGCTCCCGTCCTTCGGTCCCTGCTCCTGCCCACCTAGCAGTTCGAAAGCACCCTGAAGTGTGCAAGTAGATAAATAGGAACCGCTTTATAGTGGGAAGGTAAACGGCGTTTCCGTGTGCTGCTCTGGTGCCGGTTCGCCAGAGCAGCTTCGTCACGCTGGCCACGTGACCCAGAAGTGTCTGCGGACAGCGCTGGCTCTAGAGTGAGATGAGCGCACAACCCTAGAGTCTGTCAAGACTGGCCCGTACGGGCAGGGGTACCTTTACCTTACTACTTCCATGGTCAGAGACCCAGACCCTCCAAGTGTCCCTATTTTCCAAGGAACGTCCTGGATTTACAAAAGCTGCCCCAGTTTCTGATTTGATCCTGGAATGTCCCATTTTTCCTTAGGACCTCCCAATTTCCATTGAAACGTTGGAGGGTATGGAGTTATGAGAGCTCCGAGCCAACTATACAACCTTTAGAAGATGTCTGAAGGCAGCCCTGCACAGGGAAGTTTTTTTTAATGTTTAATGTTTTATTATGTTTTTTATACATGTTGGAAGCTGCCCAGAGTGGCTGGGGAAACCCAGTCAGATGGGCGGGGTATAAATAATAAAATTATTAATACTATGAACTAGGATTTCCCAAATTTCATTGGAGAAATGTTCGAGCGCATGGAGGCTGCAGTTACTGAATACCAGTGACTGGGGCATTATTATTATTTTAATTTTTATTATATTCATTTACATCCCACCTTTTCCCCAGACTACGTCTCAAGGCAGTTGAAAGATAAAAATGCAAAACATAGATAGGACTGTGTCCTGCTTTTGGGCTTCCCATAGGCATATAGTTGGTTGCTGTGGTAACAGAATGCTGAACTAGATGGGTCTTTGGTCTGATCCATCATGCTTTTCTGATGCTCCTTTTCCCCCTCTAGAGAGCCAAAAGACCATTTACCTCTTTAAAATGCTTCTGTTGCTACAACTTCTAGATTTTGCTCTTCTGGAATTTGTTTTGATCTTGTTGTAAACCTTGCAACTAGTAGCATTCTCCAGTTATGTAGTGCAGTCGTACCTTGGAAGCTGAACGCCTTGTGAGACGAACGTTTTGGCTCCCAAACACCGTGAGTGTTCTCGTTTGCAAATGTTCTTCGGAACCTGAACGTCTGTTGTGGCTTCCACGGCTCCCAATTGGCTGCAGGAGCTTACTACAGCCAATCGGAAGCTGCGCCTTGGTTCCTGAACATTTGGGAAGTCAAACAGACTTCTGGAACGGATTCCATTTGACTTCTGAGGTACGGCTGTATTCATATTACTTGTAATGGGGTGTACATTGCAGTTGTTTCAGGTGTTCACCCACAGAACACCCCCACAGAACCCATTTTCCATATCACAGATTAGGCAGTCTGAGATGAAGAGACAGCACCTCCTCTTTCCTTACCAAAATTGATAGCAACAGGGTGCCAACTGGAATAAAATATTGAGGGCCCAGGTAAGCCCTACCCCACATAATTGATCACATGATGCAGTGCGTGCATGCACTTTGAATGGTAATGACCATCAACTTTGGGAGGGCCTGGCCCCCTCAAATAATTTTATGGGCGGGGGGGGGGCAGAGGACAAAGGCCTCTCAGCCCCTAGGAGTTGGCTCCTATGGATGGCAACAACAGGATTTGAATCCAGTTCTTCCAGAAACAACATTTTCCATCCTAAAAAATGGATTGCAGTGACTTTTTTTGGTACACAAGGAAAAGGAACTTAGACATCTAGGCATCAACATATTACATACTCTCTCCTTCTTGTCACTTTTAAGTGGTTTAACTCTCTTTAATCTTTGGAGTGCGGGGAAGGTTTTGCTTTAAAACGAAGAGGACAAAGATATTATAGTTGTCAGTAATGGGTAGATTCAGGTAAGATAATCAAAGACATTTAGAATAAGAGAAATAAGAAGAAAAATCTAACGGGATGACTAAACACATCAAAGGAGCGAGGGAAATGAACAAAACTGAGCGACAGTCCCTTCAAAAGCAGCTTCTGCTCATTGATGAAAACAGAACAAAGAAGTAACACCTGCTGATCTATTATCATGAAATGCTGGCTCCCACAAGTCGGAAAAATTGACCCTATATTTGGAAACTTTGAAATGTGCATGTGGGTTTTTTAAATAGACTTCTCAAAATAGACTTCATCTAAAGGTTGCTTAGCAGGTGCCGCCAGTCATAAAGCCTTGGGCTGTTGAATTTTTTATAGGTCTCTTATTTTAAGTAAAGGAATGGAAGTCATGGGGGTCAGTTCTTGACTTTCTCCTCTCAATCAAGTGTTTTATCATTCCTTCAGGAGAAGCTGAAGAGTTTTACTATCAATATGCTCTGAACTTTAAAAAATATGGTCTCACAGCATGATCCACAGTTCAATTAGGACACAATACATTAGAGGAAAACTGACCCTTGATGGCAGTGGAATTAGATAAGCAACAGTCTTCACTGTGCCATGAATTCAGTGGTTGACTTTCAATAGATAATTATCTTTCAGCCTCAGTTTCCCACCTGTAAAATAAAATTAATAATGATTGATCCCAAAGGATTTTTGTTTATTGTGAACCCAAGGAAAGTACATGTTTCAAAATACTGTGTAAGTGCACATAGGACACTTGGAAGTGGAGTCCCCATGAAAACCAAAAAGGTTCAAAGAGAGTACAGCAAGTCTAGAACTGATTCCTTTGTTAGGGGTGTACAGAAGGCAGAAATCAATTACAGTGTATATATATATCATGGACAAAGTCATAGTTATAAACTGTCATATTTCATTGTTGTTGTTTAGTCGTTTAGTCGTGTCCGACTCTTTGTGACCCCATGGACCAGAGCATGCCAGGCACTTCTGTCTTCCACTGCCTCCCGCAGTTTGGTCAAACTCATTCTGGTAGCTTCGAGAACACTATCCAACCATCTCGTCCTCTGTTGTCCCCTTCTCCTTGTGCCCTCCATCTTTCCCAACATCCAGGGAGTCTTCTCTTCTCATGAGGTGGCCAAAGTATTGGAGCCTCAGCTGTCCTTCCAGTGAGCACTCAGGGCTGATTTCCTTCAGAATGGAGAGGTTTGATCTTCTTGCAGTCCATGGGACTCTCAGGAGTCTCCTCCAGCACCATAATTCAAAAGCATCAATTCTTCAGTGATCAGCTTTCTTTATGGTCCAGCTCTCACTTCTATACATCACTACTGGGAAAACCATGGCTTTAACTATATGGACCTTTGTTGGCAAGGTGATGTCTCTGCTTTTTAAGATGCTGTCTAGGTTTGTCATTGCATCACATCTGTGGGAGCAGCCAAATAGGGCGAAACTGCATTGCCAATTGCGAGCCCAATTTGCAAGTCATAACCATGACCAAGAAAAATGTTGATACAGGGAAACTTCACAAACTGAGCAAAGCTGATCAGCTCTGTGACACATCTGCTATGCACACGTTGAGCAAAACGGCTGAAGCTTCCAGTGTGCATAACAACAGCAAGGTGTGCAAAACATAACCTTGATAAAGCATGCTGCCAGGTCTGATATTCATTAAAACACACACAACCGCTATCACCCCATCTGCAGGATATTATGCAGGTGGATCCATTTGATGCCATCTGCTCTAATTGCTTTTCATGTTAAGAGAGAATCTTGCCCCCCAATTAATGTACAGCGCTTCTGTTTTTCTTAATTGCACTGAAATGGAAATGTTGGCGGAGGTGACATCGGCTGGCAAGGGTAAGGCACTTGATTTGTGCTGCCCAGTGAAGGGCACTGAAGTTAGTTGACGTTGGAGATGAAGCCCTTCAGTACTCTCAGGCAGTCATAAAACAACACCTAATATAAAATATATAACAAGATAATCTAATACAATAAAATCCTACTGACCACACCAAGATAAAGTAGTGCAACAGAGCACAAGAACAGCTCAAAGCAATTAAAGAAAACACCTCCCACATGTTGCTGACTACAGCTTCCATTACCCAAGACCATTTGCCATGTTGACTGGAGGTGATGGGACTTGTAGTCCACAACATCTGGAGGGCACAACTGTGGCTGTCCCTGTGTTAAATGGACAAGACATAGCAATGTAGGATAGATAAAAGCCATGGGTCTGGGAAGTAGTCTTACAGTACCATCTTCTGCAGTTAGTTACCAGGACAGGAGTAGAACCACTGAAAGACAGTGTCTCCTCCCCAAATCCCCAATCTAGACATGGTCCAAGAGACCTAGCATGGTTGTCATGCTCCTTCTGTCCTTTCAGCATAGGTCATCCACCAGGGTGACCAAGTCTATTTTGGTGATACAGCCAGGCTTCAAAAGAGATCAAAATGGATCCAGCTAATGTCTCCTCTGAGAGTGTAGACCAGGGGTGAGCAACCTGTGGTCCTCCAGGGATGCCTCTGTGCAAGTTCTCTACAACTCCTGCATTTTTTAGAATATTCCCAACAAGAATTTGGGAAACAGAAGTTTTCATAGTTCCAGCCTTAGAGATTGCAGCAACAAGAGGCAGTCTCTTTCATTTTATCAGAAGTACAGTGCTACCTCGGGTTAAGTACTTAACTCGTTCCGGAGGTCCGTATTTAACCTGAAACTGTTCTTAACCTGAAGCACCACTTTAGCTAATGGGGCCTCCTGCTGCCACTGTGCCGCTGGAGCATGATTTCTGTTTTCATCCTGAAGCAAAGTTCTATTTCTGGGTTAGCGGAGTCTGTAACCTGAAGCATATGTAACCTGAAGCGTATGTAACTTGAGGTACCACCAGTGGCATAGCGTGGGTTGTCAGCACCTGGGGCAAGGCAAGCAATTTGCGTCCCCTAACCCATGGATTTGCGCCCCCTAACCCTAACCCCCAGATGTTGCGCCCGGTACGGCCGCCCCCCTGCACCCCCCAAGCAAGCCACTGGGTACCACTGTATTATAGAAAGAAGATTTTCAGTGGTTTTTCATTTATCATTTCCTAAGGAGTCACAAACGTGATCCCATTTGTTCAAAAACCAGTCATGTAAAAGAAAACAAAAACTTGGATGGATTTCCAAAACTCAAAGCACTTAAGATAATAAATCCCTTTTACACTCATGTGCCCTGTTCCTCCTAGTTGAGATTTCTTTAGTTAAGTAAGGAGTGCAAGGTGGCTGTCTTCTTTTTAATCTGACTAACATTATCTCATGACACTGCCGTTTTGGAAGAGAGGAGTTGCATTAATCCGATAAATGCAGCCTTATGCTTTGAGGATTGTCAGATGTAGGAAACAGGTTGAGCCAAAAGGAAACTGATTGCCTCAGTCATTGTGATGCAATATTTGTTCAGAGAGTTTTGAAATCCAACCCATCACAATTGGCCCAGACTCCTCTTTGCTTGCTAGTGATAATAAAGGAGCTCCAGTTGCTCTCGTTTTTGCTTCAGCATAATCATAATTCATGGTCGATTGACACATTCCCATCCTCCGTCTGCACCTATATTCATTAAGCATGCAAAGTGTATGTCATTCATTGCAGTTGTGCATTCTACCATGAAAGCAAGAAATGTTCCTAATGAAGCAAATGACTTTGCTTGCCTGAAATCAGTTTCATCCTAATCATTTGAAGCTGGGTTGGAGGTCACATCGCTTGCTTCAGGATATTTAACTCAAAGTATGTTTTGTTTAAATAGACCCTAAAATGATATTTAATTGAGTCTGCCAAGGGCTGGTTTTGAGTAAGTAGGCTGTGGAGCAGGTCAGAGAGCCCAGCTGTCATGTCCTTTTATGAAGTGAGAGTTCTGAAGTGTGTCCAATCTTACGCACTTCAGCAGTTTCCTCTAAGATGCCCTAGCCATTCAGAATAGCAGAGGATAATTCATTGAATAGCAGAGGATAATCACCCAGCTTGCTGTTGTAGGTTAATTTAAAAGTTTAACAGGCCGTGCGGAAAGAAGAGTTGCAGGTTTGGAGAGGGCAGCTGGTTAGAGCATGGCGCTGATAATGCCAAGGTTGCAGGTTCGGAAAAGTTGCTTATTCCTGGATTGCAGGGGGTTGAACTAGATGGTCCTCATAATCCCTTCTATGATTCAAGTGTCCTCCCTTTTGCACTTAGGTATGCTCTCCTTTAATGACAATACTCAGCATTTATAGAACATAGTGTTCTCATGAGATATGAGCTCTAGGAATCTTTACAGATAATCCTAATAGGTCAGACTTACTACCTTCATCTTGTTGGTTGTGGGGAGGGGATAAGATTGCAAGACAAATTCACCTACTGAATTTGTGATAGAAGGGGCATTTGAAACAGGGATTTAGCTCATAGCTAGCTGTTCTATATTCACTCTCAAGATTGGGTGATTGTGCTTTTCAAAAACATTTTTCAGAGTTTGATATTGCTGTTTAATGTATTTCCTTCATTATTTATTTTTAATTAAATTAATGGAAAAACGTTGAGTGGAACTCAAGAGACTATGTTTTAATCTAGACTTGATGAACCCTTCCTACTTGGTGTAAACCAGAAGGGCTTTGTAGCTCTGAAGCTACACTGTAGCATCATATCCTTCATTATGATTAACCTACTGGGTGGCCCAGAAATCCCCATATGGTGTATCTAACCATGCTGGTAGACAGTCATGCTGCAAAGACAATGGATTGTTCCACTGGCCCCTATTACAAAGGATGAGGCACATAATTTCTTGGAACACACTGATTTACAACACTTGAGGGAGGTGTTGTCTTCTGGGCTGATGGACATGAAAGCTTGGAGAGGTTAATGATCATCTCATGCCCAGCCTGGCAACTGCCTATGCATCCCTAGGGAAGTCTGCATCAAACTAAACACTGGACTAGATCATATTATTAATTGTGACTGGTTTTGGCCTTTCTTTGCCCCAATACAAATTATATTCACATTCTAGCAACTTCCCATTGAGCTGCAGGAGATAAATGTAACCAGTCTCTCCATGCCCAAGTTTGCAGTCAGAACCCAGTTTCACATAAAAAATGTGTATTTGCTTGAACATCTAAAAGCCAAACACAAGCCTCTTGAAAATATATCTTGATATGCAAGGCTATGCATGTACATTTATTTATAGTCATTTAATCAATCCCACAGTCACTTTTGGAAATAAAATTGCCCCCAAAATAGAAGGTGTTGTCACAACACCACCAGTGTTTGCATAGAAAAATGGACCACTGCACCTAGCTTGAAATAAAATGTAAGATCTCTTGAAATGTAAAATGTAAGATGTATAGCAGTTATACTATATATATATAGAGGCCCAATCCTGCCAAAGCTAATCACCTTTAAAGTGTATTGATTTTGTTGGGAAAGTTAACCATATGCCTAACAGTGCAATTGTATGCATATTGGCTCACAGGTAAGTCCCACTGAAATGTTTACTCCCAGGTGAGTGTGTATTGGATTGCAACCAAGATTCATTGAAATCAAAGGGGTTTAATATTTCTTGACTGCAGCTGAATCATCTACCTAACAATAATGATCATAATGTTACAGCTTAGCAACTACTTGTTGTAGTTTGAGTTGCTCAAAGCACTTCACGCACGTTATTTATACGATCATTCAAAATAGACCAATATATTTAACCTGATTTCCTGTTGGGGAACAATGGGGCTGTGTGGATGCTGAGGGAAAGGTAGCATGAGGGAGTGAGATTTGAAAGAGGGGTTTTCTGGTATTGGGATGGGAGAAGCTATTCTACTCTGAAATACAGAACATCATGTGAGCAGGAAGAATTAGACAACTATGCAAGCAGGGGATCAGTTCTGGGAGAGACCCGAAAGGTAAGAAAGCTAAGATCTCGCTAGTTTTAATCTTGTATATAGTTTGGTAGCAGTATGCTGCTATGTAAAGCTGATTCCTTCTAATCCAGTGTCCATGACTCATTTGTAATATTGCAAATATTGCAATCAGTTAAAATTCATACTTCTCAGAATTTTGCAACGTTGCTCTTTAGTCAAACATTGTATTTTTAAAAAAATGCTTGTATCAGGTGAAGTGTGCAAAATAGTGAAGACAGGAGTGCCTGGCGTGCTTTGGTTCACGGGGTCACAAAGAGTTGGACACGACTAAACAAATGTGCAAAATAGTACACACATTAGTGAAAATAGCATACAAAAATGGCTCATGTAAGGGGGGAATACTTGGCACAAATGTGTGCATTAGGAAAAATTGCAAACAAAAATGGGTGTCTTGGGAGAAATTAATACTAAAATGCTACTGAATTTTCATTTGAACTAGTTTTAAAATTTTTATTAGCAAACTGATGTGGAAATGTAGAGAACTGAACGAGACTGGGAAAATGAAAAACTGAGAGAAACCGAAATCAACAGATTTGTCCATCCTTATTTGTGGCTGATGTAAGTTGTAGCTCAAAATATACTACAGATAGAATAGAGACTTTGGTGAGGAATGTTGCTTAACAGGGCACTTTTCATATCTGCACTGTATTGATGGGTGAGCTGCAAAACATCACTGTCTCTGTGTCACTAAATCCCAGACAGAACGTTTCAACAGGTTCTAAGACATCTCTAATCTCCAATCTCTAATTTCAACATGCTGCAATTAGACTGCACTCCAGTCCTAACTCCAAACACGTTTTGAGTTGGACCTTGATGGAACTGGAATGTGTACATGTAGGAGCATTCTTGGCTCTTTCCAGGATCCTGAACTATGAGCCAATGGTGCATGCTTCACACCCTCCCATTCATTCCCCAGTGAATATATTTCAGTGCCAGGGAACCACTTTATAAAACTGTCAGGTGACGGCGTGCTTTGGTGCCTAATGGACTGTCACTTTGTTCTTATGAGCTGCACAAGCGACTCTCACTGATTCCAGAAAACGGTCACACTAACCTTTGGAGGCAGCTTGTGATACCGTAGGCACCACCCTGTGCTCCTTTGAGAAAGGGTGCGGTGCAAATGTAGCAAACAAATTACATCTAGGATATTGGATCTGAGTGAGGCTTTCTCACTGCTGACCTAGACAAAGGCCAGAAAGCATCTGTGTGCTCAGGGGTTGTTGCTGTTCCACAGCCACCCTTCACAACGCACAGTCTCTTGGTGTCAGGCTTCAGGGAATTGGCTTCCTCAACCCCTTGGCAGTAGATAAGCAGAACAAAGGAAAAGGAGTCTTGTTACCAGTTAGAAACGTTAATGATCACAGTGAGAGACAAAGAATCCTTTTCACAGAATGGCGGTGCTCCCAATTAAGGGTTCCAACCACTTCCTCCCTAGTCACCCATGTCACTACTGCGTGTCACTAACCTGAGCTCATAATTTCTGTGCTTTCTGTGCTGCCACCTTATCAGCTCTTCTTGTCCTTGGGCTGGGCGGAGGAATGCTTTCCAGAGGCAGAGAATCTGTTAACTCTCTCCCCCCCCCCCAGTGCTTCTTCTCTTAGCTGTTCCCCAGCCAGTACTTCCCAGCTTCTGCCTTCTGAACTGTGTCCCTCTGCAAACCACTGTTCCAAAGCTATACTGTCCTCCTGCTCCTGGGAAGATTCAGGAGCAGGGGGAGGGGGCGGCTCCCACCATTTCTCCTCAGTGCAGCCCTCCTCAGGATGACACTTGGGCTCGGAACAGCAAAGCACGCCAGTCACCCGGTAGTAGTTGTAATGAGCATAAAAACTCATCACAGTGATGATGGATAAAAAATTTTGCCCTCTGCTGACACGGCACAACCACATCAAACAAGCAACCCTTAGGCAACCTTTTGCTATCTTTCTACATATCACCACCGCCTTGTTCTAAACAGCGTCAAATTCATCTCACGGTAACCCAGCTCCTAGATCCCTATTTAGGCCCTTGTCTGAAGATGTGCTGAGGGAATAGTGGGGCTGTGCAATCTAGCCTTGTCCCTGCTGGCTGTAGCCCCAGACCTTTGCTTGCTGGGTGGAAGGGGGCTTCTTCACAAACGGCCTTGGAATCCTTCCTGTGTTCAAGAACCATAATCATAACAGAGGGGATCATGGTGAGACTTCTTAGCTTAGAATCCCCTTTCAGAACTCCACAGTCAGTGCAGGTGAGGAGCGCAGCCAGCATGTATGGGGATGCTGGAAGCAGACGCAGCACTCATACCTCTGAATAATAATAATAATAATAATAATAATAATAATAATAATAATTTATATCCTGCCTATCTGGCTGGGTTTCCCCAGCCACTCTGGGCAGTTTACAACATATAAAACACAGCAAAACATAAAACATTAAAAAACAAGATATACTATACAAGCAACAAACAAACCAATAAATCAATAAAAACCAATGACAATAATAATAACAATAATAACAACAGTGATAAACAGCTTACAGTTATACTCAAATCAAAGTAACCACTGCTCCACTGAATTGCAATTTCAGCTTTCATGACATAGGAAAACGGCCAAGTAAACAGCTATTTTCATGGAAGAGGGTGTAGATATTAACTGATAAGCATGAAATTTCAGATAAAGCTATATAATCCCTAGTGTAGTAAGATAAGACCTTTGGAGCAGGTATTTTCAAAAAAATGTTTTTTATGAACCGCCCTACCCTGCATGCTTCATGCTTCCCTCATGTTCTCATTGAATCCCCAAATAAGGCTCAGATGCTCCTTTAATCCCATCAGAAGGTTATGGTGTGCAACATTCATGATGTTTGTAGCTTCTGTTTTGTCCCTTCCATTTTGCATAAGAGTTCCCTCACTGTGAGATATGAAATTACAGGGAACTAGGCAATAGGGCTTTTCAGTAGTAACACCCAACCTGTGAAATGCCCTCCTGGCAGATGTAAAAGTGTTAAACAACTATACAATTTTTCATTGACATCTGAAGGCAGCCCTGTTTTGGGAAGCTTTTAATTTTTGATTTTGTATTTTTGTTGGAAGCCACCCAGAGTGGCTGGGGCAGCCCAGTCAGATGGAAAGGGTATAAGAAATAAAATAGTATTATGTGAGTTCTTTGTTGGATAATATTAAGGGGGTTAATGTAACACTGTACAAAACAAAATATTCCAGCACTATGACATATAATTCCAGAGTATGTATCAGAGATTTATCCTTTGCCAAGAAGCCAATCTGCAAGCCATTAAATATTATCTGCGTTATAATTTCTAGCAATAAAAGTTAAATGTCACCAAATTGCTGTGGCATTTTTAAAATTTATTTTGGGGAATAAAATAAGTGCTTCACTTGAAGAAAAGTTGATTGTAATTTAGTAGAAGTTATTCCCTTGCAATTTTTGTGCGCACGGTTTTTGCCATCGTTGGGGAGTTGTGAGGTGGGTCAGGTTTGGAACAATTTCCCCCTTGGGATGAAGATGATAAAATGGATGGAAATTTAAATGCAGAAGCAGAGGATAGCAGTTCAAGTGCCCAAGACATTTGAAGAGAGAGACATTACACAAGTGTTTATATCAGGATACTGTTGTGGTTCGAGGACCCGACCCCCGCGAAGTAAAATGAAGACACAGGGACACATGATATAAGGTTAATGGGCTAGAAAAGGCCACAACTTTATTGATTACAGCAATGAAAAGGTATTGGCTTAGGCATTGGATCGCGAAACAAGTGGGTTTATTCACCAGGGGTTCATCACCTGTTGATGCTAATCCAACTGTAGGCTCACCCCTGATGTCACCGAGGGTCGTGCCATGGCCTCCCGCCAAGCAGGCTTCGGACGCCCCCCCCATGGCACCTGGTTGGACGGCCACCGGGGGGGCGTGAGTGCCAGCCAGGTGAGCTGGAGGCAGGGGGCGATGCCCCCTGCTAGGAGCGGTGTTCGGGCTCCCGTCCACAACCACTCCCCTCTCTTTCAGGGAGGAGAGTCTTTCTCAAAGCTACCAGCATGAGTTTGACCAAACTGCGGGAGGCAGTAGAAGACAGGAGTGCCTGGCGTGCTCTGGTCCATGGGGGTCACAAAGTGTCGGACACGACTAAACGACTAAACAACAACAAACAATCCAGGGATAGGCAAACTCTGGCCCTCCAGATGTTTGGGACTACAATTCCCATAATCCCTAGCTAACAGGACCAGTGGTCAGGGAATTGTAGTCCTAAAACATCTGGACGGCTGAGTTTGCCTATGCCTGGTTTATATGCTAAGGCTAGATGCCTCTGAGCTAAGGTGGATGAACTGAAGTGCTTGGTCTTAGAAGACATTGATATAGTAAGCAGAATGGAAACCTGGTAGAAAAGCAGAGAACCAGTGGGACACATGTATCTCTGGATATCATCTCTATAGCAAAAGCAGCACTGGAGGTGATGCCACTCTGTACGTCAAAGAGGGCATTGAGTCCAGCAAGCTAGAAATCCCCAAAGGGGACTCCACAGACTTATCCACAGAATTGTTGTGGGTGCTGATAACAGGCCCCAAGAGTATTTTAATACTGGCGATGTGCTATCATCTCCATAATCAGAATGGTCAGGGAGATATTGAGATGAAGAATTAAATCAGGGAAGCATCCACTGGGGCTACTTTGAGTAAAGCCACTTGCTTTCCCTCAAACTGAAGAAATCATTGGGAAATAATAGTGGGGAGAAAGGTTTCACAATATCTCTAAAACAAAGACTCCAGATAGTACAATAAGATCAGCCTAATTTCTGGTGCCATTTAGATAGAATACATTATGGCAGAACACAGACGTCCCTTCCTGGCTCAGATGCAAGAAATGGTGCACAGCAACAGATCTGCTCTTTGTAATGGAAAGCTGCAAAAATCAAGAATAAAAATAAAAATGAGGATTTCATTATTGCTGATGAGTCTTCATAAGAGCTGGACCAATCCCTTTGCTGCTGCACATTGTATTATTCTCTCCAAAGTGAATGCAGCTGCTTATCCACAGACCCAACAGAGACACCTGAATTATGCCAAGGTCAGGACTGAGAGTGAGAGACTTAAAAGCAGCACACTGATAAAGAATTTCCAAGATGCCATGGAATTGAGTGATCTGAAAGCCTTTCACAATGTGTGCAAGACAAAGGAGCCGAAAGCAATGAGGAGGCAATCATTCTGAAAAGAGTCAAGGTACTTTGTAAAGGCACAAAGCCAGAAATTTCAGATTGCGGAGGAGTTCTCCCATTCAACCTGTGTGAAATTGCCTTGATGTGACTTGCCACCAGTTCCTTAAGTCCAGCTCAATGGTGTAACATAGGAAAATGTTGATCTCTTCTCCTACCTTGGCAGTTATCTTTCCACAAGGGCTGACATTGATGCCAAAATCCAGCATCACCTGAGCTCTGCGAGTGCAGCTTTCTCCCAACTGAAGTGCAGAGTGTTTGAGGACTAGGACATTTGCTTGTTTACAAAACTATTATACTACGAACTTTACTGTATGCTTGTGAAACATGGACCACTTATAAGCGCCATCTCCAACTCCTCGAAAGATTCAATCAATGGTGTCTCCGGAAATTTTTACACATCACTTGGGAAGACAGGTGAACTAATATCTGTGTACTGGAAGCAGCAAAGATCACCAGTGTTGAAGCAATGATTCTTCAACATCAACTTTGTTGGACTGGCCATGTTGTGCGGATGCCTGATGATCATCTTCCAAAGCAACTACTCTATTCCAAACTTAAAAATGGAAAGGTAATGCTGGTGGTCAACAAAAGAAATTTAAAGACTCTCTCAAGGCAAATCTTTAAAAATGTAGTATAAACACCGACAACTGGGAACCACTAGCCTGCAAGCGCTCCAGTTGAAGAACAGCTTTTGCCAAAGGTGTCATAGATTTTGAAGACAAAAGGGAGTAATTTGCTAAGAGGAAGGCATGCTTGGCAAACCCTCACCGTGATCAACTCCCACCTGGAAACCTATGTTCCTACTGTGGAAGGACATAGTGGCCTCCACAGTCACTTACGGACTCACTGTTAAAACCATGTTTATGGAAGACAATCTTACTCAGCTATGAGTGATCGCCAAAGAAGAAGTTGTTCAAGGTGTAGTTCCTTATTTACAAACCCTTATTTATTTGGGTGGTGCTCCATAAGTGCAAAAGGTATCTAATGAAGTATCATTAGCGTTCTGACATACACAATATGCCATTGTTTAACGGCCTCTCAACGTGTTCCTTATTTTGGAGTTTCTCAGGTGACAATGCTGCCCACAGTGTCTAATCATTGCCAATTAAAAGTGCTTAATGGGAAATAATTTTTTGTGGAATTCTCACAAGTAGCATTTGACTGAAAGTTGCCTCACAGTGGAATACTCTTTGCATCTACTCAGAAGTAAACCCCACTAGATTAAGTGCGATTTACTCTCAGATGAGCGAGCATAGGGTTGCATAAGATGATCCATATTTGTTTTTCTTCCACACTGGCACACATCCAACAATGAATGTTGTGCCACAGCAATGGCTGTGAGGGGCCAATTATGAGATGCATATAAAACCAATCACGTGATTGAAAGTGTGTGTGTGTGGGGGGACGACGACAACAACTATCCACCCAGGGCAAGGAAGCAAGATGAAAAACTTTAACAGCTTTCCATGGTGCCAGGAGCAATGGGGAGCATGCCCTTTGTTTAATCTTACCAATTATAGGATTTAATAATCTAAAACCAATTGACTGATTATTCTGCATTTGTTTTTGTACCTGAGTAAACAAGTTCTGACTTGCTTACGCAGGTGGCGCTGTGGGTAAAACCTCAGCGCCTAGGGCTTGCCGATCACATGGTCGGCGGTTCGAATCCCCGCGGCGGGGTGAGCTCCCATCGTTCGGTCCCAGCTCCTGCCAAAGTAGCAGTTCGAAAGCACCCCCGGGTGCAAGTAGATAAATAGGGACCGCTTACCAGCAGGAAGGTAAACGGCGTTTCCGTGTGCTGCGCTGGTGCTGGCTCACTAGAGCAGCTTCGTCACGCTGGCCACATGATCCGGAAGTGTCTCCGGACAGCGCTGGCCCCCGGCCTCTTAACTGAGATGGGCACACAACTCTAGAGTCGGACACGACTGGCCCGTACGGGCAGGGGTACCTTTACCCTTAAACAAGTTCTGAAAAGAAAAGGAGGGCTCATGCACCAGGAAAGAGGACAAGCTATCTCAAAACATGGGTGGTGTCACAGGAGCCTGATGGATATTACACCTCACCTCACCTTATCTTTTTCTTTTTCTTCTAAAAATGAAATGAGAATACTGAGAATGCAGGTAGTAATAGACACATGGTCACGTTGTTAAAAATTCAAGGGGGATAGGCCGAAACCAGAAGTGTTCCTGTTCCTGTAATCACAAATAGCCTGAAAAATAGCAGCAGGCACACAGGATAAATGCTTCCCCACCCCACATCCCCAAGTGAGATAATTTGCCACAGACAAATTGGGCTGTGGCATACATTGGTTCTGCTTTTCACTTCCTGGTGATATATAAAACTCCCAGGTGGGCAGAGAATAAGAATCAATCCTATCTGAAGACAAGAGAACTCCAAACTAGGTGGTTGTCTGTACTTTTAACTGCATCTAAAACCACTGATGCTTCTCCCTGAAGCCACTCTGGAGATTTTAATAGACTTGCTGATAACCACAGCACTACTTAGGGTGGGGAGCAGAGATGGCTGTCTTCTTTGTTCTCTCAGGGAGAAACTAGTTATTTGCCCTCATATGGCTTTTTAAAAACCAAATAACAAGTACAAGGAGTGGTTGAACCAGACTGGGAAAGGGATCTTACTGCTCCCCCCCATCATAGAATTATAGAATTGTAGTGTTGGCCTAATGATAGCACCAGCCCTTAAGTTGTTGGGACAGTGAGAATGCCACATTTACCCCAATGCGCCAGACTCTACTGGCTTCAATGGTGCCCAATATTGTTCCACTATGTGCATATGGAACAGCCTCCCAGAGGAGGAGAGGCAGATACTGACATCCTATGGATTTCAGCATGTCATGAAAACATCTTTCTTTCAGCAAGCAATTCAGAAATGTCAGTTTTACCTGATCACTTTTAATACTCTACTGATTTATTTGTAGTGTGTCTTCTTCTTTATTTTATTCTGTTGGAAAACTGCCCTGAGATCTATGATTTTGAGCAATTCATAAATATTTCAAAATAAACAAATTAAATAAATAATGCACAGTGCAGGATTTTGCCCTGTATAATTTCATCCATAGGCAGCAACACTCCATCTAATAATTTTTCTTCTTCTTCTCCTTCTTGTGCAGGTTACTGGGATTATAGCTGCATTTCAGCAATACCTGACAGACAATGGAGAATATTCTAGAATAATAACGCTTAAGTACTTGTACTAACATCCTCTGAGATTCTGATAAAGGTGAATCAGTTACTTCAGCAGCCATGAGTATGACATTTACTGTTCTCGGGGTGATTCAGGAGAAGGAGGCATACATTGCAGAAAGAGAGAATATCCCTAAAGCCTGTGTGGAAGTAAAGAAAGGCCTAAATATTATTTCTCACCACAGGTGTCTTAGAGCTTCTTCATGGAGATTCCTGGGATCCAGAGAAGAAAGATAAATATTCAACATCTGGTCTAATTAACATTTGCTTATTTCTCTCAGTGTGACATTTCGCTAATAAACTCAATTGCACAGCAAAGTACCTTTGGGTACAAGCATATGTGGTGTTTTGGAATCTCAGCTGCTCTTGGCCAATCACAGTTGTTCCAGTGATGTCAAAGCATTCCCTGGAGCCTATCAGAGTGTTTAAAAACAACTGATTCAAAAGTAGGTCAATACTGTCGATATTCCCATGCTTTTAAATTCCCTTCTTCCTGCCTGTCGCTCTCATCACCTTAAGTGATAAAGCGATGCCGCCCTGTACTACTTTACTCTCTGATAAATGTTCTCCTGCACTGCTGTGAAATGTGCTTTCATTTTATTTGAGCCTGAAGGAACAGAGGAGTGTGTCTGAAGTGCAGACTCATTTACAGCAGATATATATATATATATACACCCGAGGACACCAAAACCTGCATTCCTGTACCCGTGAAAATCTACGAAAGCAAATATATATATATATATATATATATATATATATATATATATATATATATATAGGTTTCCGTGACCTTGTTGGCCCAAACAACCTTTCCCCCCCCCCTTGCTTGCTTGAGGGAAGCCGATGTGCTGTGCTGGCAAGTTGTGATGCTTCACCTATGTCATGTGCTTGTAGCTGCAAGGAATGAAGAGATTGGCCATGGGAATAAGATCCTGTGGCAAGTTAAACACACACAGGGGAGGTTTCAAACTGAAATGTAAGAACATAAGAGCCTGCTAAGTCAGGCCAATGACCCATCTAGTCTAGCATCCTGTTCTCAAAGTGGCCAGCTAGATGCCTGGTATTCTGGAGCATCACTGCCTCAAACTAGAGTAAAACATGGCTAGTGGCATCGATAGCCCTCTCCTCCACAAATTTGTCCAGTCCTCTTTTGAAGCCATGTAAATTGGTGCCATCACTGCCTTCTAAGGGAGGGAGTTCCATAGTGTAAATATAAGCTGTGTGAAGAAGTACTTTCCTTTATCTGACCTGAATATTCCAACAATTCAGACTCACTGGATGTTCACACATAATTATTATTACTGTTGTTGCTGCTGCTAAGAAAATCTCATTTCTGCCATGAATGCAAATCACTTTATTGAAAAATATTTGCATGCTACCTTGTAGATTGCCTTGAGAACATTTTGTTGAAAAGTGGAATATGAATATTCTAAATAATACAAACAAACAAACAAACAATCAAATAACATAGTAAGGTATGGTATGGTATGGTATGGTATGGTGTATGGTATGATAAAAGGTAAGGTAAAGGTCAAGGACCCCTGGATGGTTAAGTCCAGTCAAAGGCGACTATGGGGTTGCGGCGCTCATCTCGCTTTCAGGCCAGGGGAGCCGGCGTTTGTCCACAGACAGCTTTCCAGGTCATGTGGCCAGCATGACTAAACTACTTCTGGCACAACGGGACACAGTGACGTAAGCCAGAGCGCACAGAAACACTGTTTACTTTTCTGCCACAGCAGTACCTATTTATCTACTGGTGTGCTTTCAAACTGCTAGGTTGGCAGAAACTGGGACAGAGCAACAAGAGCTCATCCCGTCATGGGGATTTGAACTGCTGACCTTCTGATTGGCAAGCCCAAGAGGCCCAGTGGTTTAGACCACAGCACCACCCACATCACTACATGGTATAGTATGGCATGGTATGGTATGAGATGGTATGAGATGGTACGGTACGAGATGAGATGTGATGTTATGAAGTTTTTCTGTGGTTTGAAGAGGGAGCCTAGCCACACACAACCACAAAGTGGACCAGGGAGAAGAAAAGCTACTTTTGCTTTCATCATTCTTCCAGGGTTTGTTCAATAGAATGAGGGCTCATCCAGACTTCCTTTTCCCCATGAAAGCTCTTTAGCTCTGAATCGGAGCAAATGACAATCCACAGAAAATCCAAACTGCCATTTGTTACGATTCAGCATTAAAGAGCGGATTTTCACAGGGGAAGCACCTGGGCAAAAAGAGAAGAGAGCTAGGACACAGAGCTTTAAAGTGTGAACCTGTGCCTAGAAAAGGATGGGGCAAAAGGTGGAAAAGCCCTGAATTTTGTCTAGTCTATTATCAGCTGAAGAATCAGTGACCTGCTTTCAAATGCTAAGAAATTTTAGGACTGCAGCTGCTCATGCCAGCAACAGATGCACCCTGGGGAGTCCTATTATGCGTCTTTTATAATAGACCCAAATTCTGCCCTTCATGAACCCTCACAGTCCAGCTTCACAAACTGGGATCTTATATTGTGATTAACAAAAGAGCACTAAACGTACATGTCTGAGCCTTACTCCTCTGTTCCTTGGCTGTATGGGAAATATACATTCCCTTGCTGGGATAATTTCAGGATCTGAATTGATGACATAGTTATTTTGGTTTGTAGAGTTGCTCATGAAAAGGATAAAGGATCATGCAGTATCACCATAGTAAAGAAAGAAAGAAAAATAAACCTGTATTAAACTATTCAGAGTGGCTGCCGAGGGAGAAGAAGACGCTATGAAATTTCCTGGAAATGCAGAAAATGACATCTGTTTTAGCAGCGAAAACACCATGCTGGCAGATGATCCAAGTGACCTATACAGATGTCATCCATCAGCCCTAGTGCAGGTCACCAGATGATGAATCTATTCTAAAGTAATCCAGAAGCAACAAAGTGAGCCAGGTTTAAAATGAAGATTAAAATTTGGCCCAAGGCCTTCGTCCAAAGGATGACTGTGATTTCTTCACACACTTTAGGCAAAAAAATACATACAACTCCCATTGGAATAATATTAACTGGTGCTGTGCCAGAAATGTGTCCTCCAATTTCTCAAAAGCTTGCTTCCCCTGCAAAAGAGGTTTCTCTATTTCTGCCTCATTCTCACGGCACTTTAGAATTTCTTCAGAATTTCTGTAGGTGCAGGTTTTGAACTTGCCTTATTGTTTGCAAGGTGACCAAGAGTGGTGCAGGCATTTTTCTTTCCAGTAAACCAGGTGTGGGGAGCTTTAGGCCCTCCACATGTTGCTGAATGACAACTCCCATCGTCCCTGACCATTGGCCAGGCCTGCTAGGGCAGATGGGAGTTGTATTTCAGCAACACCTGGAGGACCAAAGGCAGAAAGTGTAGTCAAAATAGCAGAGCGATCCTAACTTGAGCTGTGGAGAAGCAGATCAGAGGATCTACTGCTGGCCAAGGTAGAAGGTAGGGAGCAGGTATTCCTTTTATTTTACTATGCTGGCTCCAGGCTGGCATAACTAAGTGGTCAGAGGATAGACCCATCACCTGCTAGGTCACACCTGGGGCCTCTGCTGTGTTGCAGTCCCTCTCGGCGGTGCAGGGGAGAATTCTCAAAGTTTTTCCACTCAGACTGGCACAATTTCTACCCATCTAAACAACATAAGGATTAAATCAGGCAGAGGCAAACTCGGCCCTCCAGATATTTTGAGACTACAGTTCCTATCATCCCTGACCCTGGTCCTGTTAGCTAGGGATGATGGGAGTTGTAGTCCCAAAACAGCTGGAGGGCCGAGTTTGCCTATCCCTGGGTTAAGTTATCAAAATCCCAAAAGACCATAACACTGAGATCACTGGAATATTTGTGCCTGATATAACAAGCAAAACAGGTCCTCAATGCTGTGTCCAAATACTTCTATGTCAAGTATCAAGCCAGCCATATAAACCACAGCATGTTATGAAGTGTGTAATTGATTTTGTGCTGCACGACACCCATCAACATTCATAGTAGCTGCGTGTGAGTGAAACTTCATACTGCGCTTAGAAAATGCATCTCCTTGAGGATACTGATTCAGCATCAGCTGATGCAGAATTATGGCAGCAGCCACAGACATTTTGAGCATGTTATTTGCTATTTAAAAGGTTGCATTGGTAGATTATGGAAATGTCACCACCTTTCAAAAGGAAATATTTCAGCCTCCACAAAATATGAGCAATCCAAAATGAAAGATTTATAGTAGTGACATTTTTCTTTCTAAATTAAAAGATCACACTTTTGAATTTTTTTTGTCCATTTGTGTGTGTGTACATGCACACACTGAAAGGACGTGGGTGGCGCTGTGAGTTAAACCACTGAGCCTACTGCTTGCCGATTGGAAGGTCGGTGGTTCAAATCCCTGTGATGGGGTGAGCTCCTATTGCTCGGTCCCTGCTCCTGCCAACCTAGTAGTTCGAAAGCATGTCAAAGTGCAAGTAGATAAATAGGTACCGCTCCGGTGGGAAGGTAAACGGCATTTCCGTGTGCTGCTCTGGTTCACCAGAAGCGGCTTAGTCATGCTGGCCACATGACCAGGAAGCTCTACGCCGGCTCCCTCAGCCAATAAAGCGAGATGAGCCCCGCAATCCCAGAGTCGGCCACGACTGGACCTAATGGTCAGGGGTCCCTTTACCTTTACCTACATGCACACATATGTTGCATGTTTGCCCCAACCAAACTGGTTAGAAGCTTCTCTGCACTAGCTTTGAGGGAAGGTCAATACTGCTGAAATGTGCCATGGTGCAATATATGGAAACAAAGACTAGCAGGAATTATGCAATTGTCTACCTTCCTTTGTCCTCCTGATGTTTCTGTAGAGGCTTGCTATGTGAGCCAAAAACATCTACAAGAAAGCTCCAACTGGAATTAGATCCTGAAGACTGTTCCTGTTACCAATTGCCTGAATCCTGTATGTCCACACTACTAGCTCAGCGGCAGAGCACCTGTTTTGAATGCAGAAGGTCCCTGGTTCAATCCCCAGCATCCCCAGACAGGCATTGGGGAGAACCCAGCCTGAAACCCCAGAGAGCTGCCATCAGCCAGTGTAGACAATTCTGAGCTAGCTGGACGAGATAGTCTCACTTCCTATGTACAAGACCTGGGTGTGATAAATGGACACCTCCTCCTCAAGAGCACCATTTAGGAAAGTTAAAAGGTCAATAGACAATGTGATTATGCCTCAAGAATACCTATAAACTCAGGCACCTTGAAGTCTAACAAATTTAATTATGGGATAAGTTGCCAGGAACTAGTCTACTTAAAGGTAATGGGACCCCTGACCATTAGGTCCAGTCGTGGCTGACTCTGGGGTTGCGGCGCTCATCTCGCTTTACTGGCCGAGGGAGCTGGCGTACAGCTTCCAGGTCATGTGGCCAGCATGACTAAGCCGCTTCTGGTGAACCAGAGCAGCACACGGAAATGCCGTTTACCTTCCCGCCGGAGTGGTACCTATTTATCTACTTGCACTTTGAGGTGCTTTCGAACTGCTAGGTTGGCAGGAGCAGGGACCAAGCAATGGGAGCTCACCCCGTCGCAGGGATTCGAACCACTGACCTTCTGATCGGCAAGTCCTAGGCTCTGTTATTTAACCGACAGCGCTACCCGCGTCCCATACTAGTCTACTTAGGTGCAGCTTATTTCTTAGTACATAACATGTGTTGGTCTTCAAGGTGTCACAATTGCAACACTTTAACATGGTGGTTAAAGGGAAGTGAGAGCTGGACCATAAAGAAGGCTGATCGCCGAAGAATGCTTTTGAATTATGGTGCTGGAGGAGACTCTTGAGAGTCCCATGATCTGCAAGAAGATCAAACCTATCCATTCTTAAGGAAATCAGCCCTGAGTGCTCACTGGAAGGACAGATCCTGAAGCTGAGACTCCAATACTTTGGCCACCTCTTGAGAAGAGAAGACTCCCTGGAAAAGACCCTGGTGTTGGGAAAGATGGAGGGCACAAGGAGAAGGGGGCGACAGAGGATGAGATGGTTGGATAGTGTTTTCGAGGTTATCAGCATGAGTTTGACCAAACTGTGGGAGGCAGTGGAGGACAGAGGTGCCTGGCGTTCTCTGGTCCATGGGGTCATGAAGAGTTGGACACGACTAAACGACTAAACAACAACAACAACAACAACAACAACAACAACAACAACATGGTGGTTCCTCTGAAATTATAACTTTTTTTGGCTAACTCACTGATTAAACACACTGAGTGGCTATTATAAACAATTAAATGTGACTATATATACTAAATAGTATATACTTCCATTCCTGAAAACAAGAAAAGATTATATCCTTCAATTCCTGAACACAGGACAAGTGGCCGTCTATGTATGAACTAAGTGGTGGGGAATTAGGGCTCTTCTGAATCATGGCCAAACAAGCAAGGGGTTCTGGGGGTAATGGCTCACTTTCAACTCAGCTGAGAGGCACTGGGAGGCCCCACTGGCAGTAGATATGATGCAATGGTGTGAGGAATCACTTCTGCACTCCTGACATATCAATCTGAAAATTCATTTTAATCAAAATTGTGATCTAATGTATCCACTCTTGGTGTCTATTCTCCCATATTCACTCCTGGCCCTGCTTTATTGCCAGCTCCAGGCACAATAGTATTACAGTGGGGGAAAGTTATATCATAAAGAAAATTACCAGAACAAATGCACACTGCCATTATTATTCTGTGTTCCTTTGGTCTAATTGTGCTAGTGCAGATGTTCTTATGTTGACCTCAAGGACCGTGGCCTTAAATCTGGATCGTTGTAGCTGTGGTTACAAAACATCGAGAGAGATCCCAGGGGCTTTTATTAGCATATTGAGTGGGATATTCAAGAGTGACATGAAAACTTGCAACACTGGACCTTCCATTTTGTGAGGACCAGGCTACAAGCTTCCTAGTTTAGTCCTGTGAGAAGAACTTCCTAAGGTTTGTATGATGGGATAATGAGCTGCTTGTGCGTAAAAGCTTGATCCCTCTGGGGTTTGGCTGGTCACCCAAACCTAGGCACTAACGGAGCCTCCCAAAGCATGACTCTGTCAGTCGCTGGTAGAATCCGACAGTGGGCGTCTACGGAACTTACTCCAACATAAAAGTTGTTTGACAGACATGCGCCTCCTGGACTCTCTGCATGACAGCTTCCGGCGAGGGGTGGGGGTTGCTAAAGGGGGTCTTGTTACCTCCTCACTGTTCTCACTAGAAGTATCCCAGAGCCTCTCCCCCGATTCCCTTTCCGCTGGAACTCCTGCTCTCCCCCTACTGGTTCCTTCTTCTGCTGTAGAGTCTCTCCTATTCTCCTGGAGCCTCTCCACCACCTGTCCCTCCGATGGCAGTTCCCTGACATCCACCTCCCCCCCCAGGGCCCCCTTCACCCCCCGCCTCCTCTCCCACTGGCGGTGAGGGCGGAAAGCCCCGGAAGGAACTCTCCTCGTCGTCCGAGGATTCAAACACTTCTAACCACGGCATACCGTCTCTCTCCTCGTCTTCCTCTTCTTCGTCGGAGTCGGCTTCCTCACCCACCCCTGACTCTGGGAACCCTTCAAACTCCCCTTCCTCATCGGTGGTCCCAAAGTGTTCCCTTCTAAATCGTGCCACGGGTTGCGGTTTTTTTGGGAAACGCTGATGAAATGTTTCTATTAAAACCTTGTCCTTGACTAACTCTGCTGGTACCCAAGTGTTTTCCGACTCAACTTCCCCCTCCCATTCTACCAGATATTCCACCTGATTCCCCTTCCACCTGGAATCAATGATTCCTGCCACGTTCATGTCGCGTTCTCTCTCTTCTATCACGGTCGTTTGGGTGACCTCTCTCTCACGCTCCCCCCACTCACGTCCCTCTCGGTACGGCGACAGTAATGACCTGTGAAATACTGGGTGCAATTTCATGTGACTGGGCAGTCTGAGTTTGAATGTTACTGGGTTGACCTGCTGTATGACCTCAAAGGGTCCCAATCTTTTGGGTCTCAATTTCTTACTCCCTCCCTTGAACGGTAGTCCTTGGGTGGATAGCCACACCCGGTTTCCCACCCTTATAGTTTCACCTTCCCTCCTATTTCTGTCTGCTTGTTTCTTATATTCTTCCTTGGCTTTCTCTAAGTTAAGTTGAAGCTGACGGTGGATCGCTTCCATCTCTTCAAAAAAGTGTTCCGCCGCTGGCACGCTCCACCTCTCCCCTCCTTCTCCTGGAAATGCCCGGGGATGACACCCATAATTTGCCAGAAAAGGACTCATCCCTGTGGACACGTTCTCCGCGTTGTTGTAGGCAAATTCTGCCAGAGGTAACTTATCTACCCAATCATTTTCTCTGTCTTTTACATAACACCTCAGGTATTGTTGTAAAATCCCGTTTGCCCTTTCCGCTTGCCCATTTGTTTCTGGGTGCCGGGCAGTTGAGAAATTGAGTTCCAAGTGCAGTAAGCTCATAAGTTTCCTCCAGAACCTGGAAGTAAACTGTTTTCCTCTGTCGCTGACCACCCTCAAGGGGGCGCCATGCAACCTGAAAATATGCTCTACAAATAACTTGGCGGTTTCCTCCGCGGTGACCACATGGGAACAGGCTATAAAATGACACATCTTAGTTAATAGATCTACCACCACCATGACAGCTGTTTTGCCCTTGGATTTTGGCAGGTCCGTCATAAAATCTATGGATACTGCTTCCCATGGCCTTTCTGGTGTGGGTAAGGATTGTAATAGCCCCGCTGGCGCCACCCTCTCCCCTTTCGCTCGCTGGCACCTGTCGCAACCCCTGACATATTCCCGTACGTCCTCCCTCACCTTGGGCCACCAAAACTCTCTGGTAACCAACCACATGGTTTTGTGCTGTCCAAAATGCCCCGCTGTGGGGCTGTCATGCAACTGCTTGAGTACTCTGCCCCTCAGTTCCCCATCTGGTATGTACAGTGCCCCTTTGTAATACAACGCTCCGTTCTTTTCTTCAAACCCCCCTGTGTTCTCCTCTCTCCTCCTGAGTTCTCTGAATTTCTCTTGGGCGTATTCATCGTTCTCAGCACCCTCTATCAGTTCCCTCTGCCCCACTAATGCCGCCCCACACACCCAGCGGTCTTCAGGGATTACATGCCTTGCCTCAGGCGCTCCCTCCCCCTCTAAGTACTCAGGTTTCCTGGAGAGAGCGTCCGCCCTCACGTTCTCAGAGCCTGGCACGTAACGAATCTCAAAGTGGAATTTGGAGAACTCCTGGGCCCATCTCACTTGTCTCTGGTTCAGCACTCGTGCTGTTCTCCAGTATTCCAGATTTTTGTGGTCAGTTCGGACTTGAACCTTGTGCTGCGCCCCAATCAGCAAGTGGCGCCATCTCCGGAATGCTTCATGAATGGCGAGCAGTTCTCGGTCGTATACTGTGTAGTTCCTCTCGGATTTGTTCAACTTCCGCGAGAAGAACGCACATGGTCTCCATTCGGACGTATCTTTTCCCGGCTGGAGAAGCACGGCCCCCACCGCTCGGTCTGACGCGTCAGTCTCCACCCTCATTGGTTGTTGTAGATCTACGTGCAAAAGTTGCTCTTCCGACGCAAACGCCTGCAAAGGCTTACTTAATGGGATAGTCTGTATCTGGTGTTCAGCTGCAAACTCCTTACTCATGAAATTACAGGAACTACCTGAATCCAATAGCGCTTTTATCTTTAGTGGGTGTCCGTTTGCCAGTTCCAGCAACACCTCTATCACAAGCGCTGGTCTTGGGGGTTCCGGCGTGGGCACATTCACTACTCCCTGGCCTGGCTGCTGCGCCCTGATGTTGGCAGCCAGGCGTTGGCTTTTACTTGCTCCTTGATTTGTTCTTCCTCCTTTCCCCCAACAGTTCCCGCCATCCCTTGCCATTCCTTCCTTTGCGGACAGACTCTGGCAAAGTGACCTGGCTGTTGGCAGAGATAACATCTCTTGGCGCTCTTTCCCTCCTTCTTCCGCCCCTCACTGGTGTTTGAAACTGCGCGCGCGCGCGCTGTTCCAAGTTCCATCGGCTCTGCTGGCGGGAAAGGCTGCTCCGGAATCTCCGGAATGCGGAAGTCCTTCCAACGTTCCCCCTTTCCTTCCTGCTTTTCCAAAGCTCTGGCTTCCTGGCGCGCTCCTATGGACAGCGCAGATTTAGTCAGATGGTCCATAGACTCCGCCCTAGGCGCCTGGGAAAGTTCATCTTTCACTGACGGAGAGAGCCCTTCTTCAAACAGCATTTGAATAGGTTCACTCGCAAGGTCCCACCCCAGTCTATGAATCAGCATGGTGAACTCAGTCCAGTACTCACATACAGATCGGCTCCCCTGTTTACACGCCATTAACTGCCTGCGCACCACCCCTTGCTCAATCTCGCTGGAAAACATCAAGTCCATGGAGCGAAAAAATTTCCTTGTGTCCTTTAAGATTTCATTATTGGCTGCCATCAGGGGCCTAATCCAGTCCCTCGCCCCTCCCTCTAGATGGCCAATCACGTACGCCACTCTAGAGTTCTCATCGGGGAAGTCATCAAACAGTAGATTGAGAGCATATTGCATCTCTGTCCTAAAGGCTTGATAGTTCCTGGGATCCCCCCCAAATTTCTGCACCAATTCAGGCACCTTTCTGGCAAGTGGGGTGGTTTTTCCCTTATCCGCATCTTGAGCCCTCCTCTCCTCGAGCCTCGCCGTTTGCAGCGCGAGCTGGACCTCCAACGCCCTGTACCTTTCTTCCAGGCTTGGACCTGCTCCAGCTCCGGCTCCTCCGGTTCCGGCTGGTTCGCTCATGATGCCCTCTGCTTGCACAAGCTGCTTTCAAAGACTGTCGGATTGCTATGATGGGATAATGAGCTGCTTGTGCGTAAAAGCTTGATCCCTCTGGGGTTTGGCTGGTCACCCAAACCTAGGCACTAACGGAGCCTCCCAAAGCATGACTCCGTCAGTCGCTGGTAGAATCCGACAGTGGGCGTCTACGGAACTTACTCCAACATAAAAGTTGTTTGACAGACATGCGCCTCCTGGACTCTCTGCGTGACAGCTTCCGGCGAGGGGTGGGGGTTGCTAAAGGGGGTCTTGTTACCTCCTCACTGTTCTCACTAGAAGTATCCCAGAGCCTCTCCGCCGATTCCCTTTCCGCTGGAACTCCTGCTCTCCCCCTACTGGTTCCTTCTTCTGCTGTAGAGTCTCTCCTATTCTCCTGGAGCCTCTCCACCACCTGTCCCTCCGATGGCAGTTCCCTGACAGTTTGCCTTCATCTATATAAGCTGTTGCCCTATGGAATTTCCCTCAATATGATCTCCAATGCAATCCTTTTTTTAAAAAATTGCTTATTTTCCAAAATAAATATTACAAGAGTATGTTTTTCCAAAACAAAAACCATGGAACTTAATCCAGTGGTTATGAAAATTCCTACAATGACAGTCCAGTATGTGTATGGATAGAAAAATAGTATTAGTTGTGGAAATAATTTTCAGAGATCAGTTGAGATTCTTTTTAAAAAGGAAACATTTTGGTTTTAATAAAAACTCAGTGGATAGACACGCTCATACTCCACTTGAAGAGATGTTATTCAGTTTCAGGAAAACTGAATGCAGGTCCGCTTGGTTTGCTTTTCACTCTCCTCTGCCTTTCATAAAGTTTCCCATAGAAATCTCAAAATGTTATTTTAGACTTCTCTGGTTTCAGATACCAATGGGAGATGCTGCTGAGACATGCACTTTACTGTAGCTACATCTCAAATGCTTCTTAGACTTCAAGGAGTTTAAAGAGCAGCCTGCTTTGTGGGAAAGAAAACACACAGAGGGAATACACAGGCCAGTCTAGGCCAGCCTCCCCCAAGCTTGTGCCCTCCAGATGTTGTTGGAACTCCCATCAACCCCAACCAACATGGCCTGCTTGAGGGCTTCCTGGAGGCATCTGGTTGGATGCTGTGAGAAAGAGGATACTGGGCTAGAGAGGCCGTTGGTCTGAACCAGCAGAGCTGTCCATATGTTCTGAAAAATAAATAATCAAACTGCATTACTTTACTTTGCCTGCATTGCCAACATATTGTAGCAGCCATAGTTTTGGCTTTGTATAATTTCAGTCTAAGGTGCTTGAAAAGTTTAATAAAACGTATGCCAGATAAAATAAAGTGTACTCATTAAGAGTAGACTTGTAAAGATACTGGAAGTCCTTGACGTACCTTTCTCATTCAACAAACCAGTTCATTGTTCAAATAGGTGTAGAAGAGACTTTGCTAACCTGGTGTGGCAGCTGAGGATGACGATGGGGTTGGAGCCCAAATCTTCTGCAGGTTGGCAAAGGCTGGGATGCAAAATAAGGGTGTGATCCACTCCCTCTTGCACATGCCACAAAACTTCATTTCCCAACGACACAATAAATTATTCACACTGTGTACACTGGCACCAATTTACTGTTATGTGTGTGATTTATTCTGAGGCTATTTCCAGAAATATGAATGCTTGGCAAAAGGATTCCCTGATTGATTCCCTTGTTTATTTATATTCTGCCTTTTGACCTCAAAGCCTTTCAGGGTGGCTCATAAAACTCTGCTGAATGTTTGTGGTCAGGGGTAGAGTCCGCTGCTGCAGTACTATTCCTTGCCCCTGTATACATCCATTCTACCTCTCTTTACATATTTATATAAGGCAGCAACCTTATACATCTTTTTCTGGGAATAAGCCCCACTGGGACTTCCTTCTGAATGGACATTGATACAATTGCTCTGCTAAAGCTTTATATGCATTTTTCCATATAAGGTTGTATAATATGTAATGTAATGCAATGTAATTTGGTTTTGGCAGACCAGATTTAGACTTACAGTTTACTCTGTGTGAGCTATCAGAGCAGCCCCTGCACACAAATCTCATTCAAAGAAAAACACATCTTTGAAACCTACAGATCTTTTGTCATCTCTGGTGTTGAATCCACAACTGAGTTGTGCAGCAGCTTAAACATTATTAAATTTATGATGGCACCACCTTTCATGAACTGAAATCCACTTCACAGAGACACACCAAGGGAGTCTCCCTAATTTTGTAGCTCCTTCCATATCTGTGTGGGCTTTGTGAGCAAAGTATGATGTCTCCCACTTTCAAATGAGCTTTTCCAGAGAAATGAAAACTAGTGTGAGGCTGCAGGACTGTATGTCTGAGGAGGATTATTCATGAACACACAGTTCATGTGCGGTCAAAAGAGTGTCAGAAGGAGTACACACATCATTTGGAGGCTGCAGTCTGATCTTGCAAGACTTCTAGAACAGATTGTATGTGACAAACTGCACTGAGTCTTAAGGCCTCCTTGGCTAGTCAAATAATTCAAGGAAAGGTGAGATGGCAAGGCATGTTCTTGCTATTTATCCTTGGTAATCAAGTCATCATATCAGTTTATCACAAGGCGCAATGTCTGGTTTTTCATAGCTCTGACCATGTCAGCTGTAGGAGTGTGTAGGAGCAGCAATGTCTTATCAAAGTAAAATAGGCTAATCACCTGGAACCATATGACTTGGAGTCTGCATTCTAGACTTTCCCAACATGGTGCCTTGCAGATATTTTGGATTTCAACTCCCACCATCCCCAGCCAACATGACTAATGGCCAGGGATAATGAGAGTTCAACATTTCACAGAGGATGCCACATTGGGGTAGCCTGTTGCATTTGTTAGCATAGGAGTAGGTAACATGATGCCCTCTAGGTGTTATGGATTACAACTGCCATCAGCTCCAACCAGGATAGCCAATGGCCAAGGCTAATGGGAGCTGTATTCCACCACACCAAAATGGCTTCACTTTGGCTACCCTTGCAGCAGCAGCAAACCCTGGAATCTCACCTTTTGTAGCCAAAGCTGGGTAAGAGGAAAGCGTGCATCTTCAAATGCTTGCCTTGCGGCAGATTAACAACAATGAATGGTTTATGCCTTCACAAGCAGCTTGTGCCTTCCCTGGGTGCATGGCTCTTCCTAATGCTATGAAACCCACCCTTTTAAAAAAGCTGATCTGTTTGTTGCAAGGGAAGTTAGTGATGAGATCTAAGTGCTGGGAATCTACCACTTTATCAAGATGCTTTCCCACAGAGAGTTGGCCAGATAAAACATTTGGGCTTGAAAGCTCTGCTACTGATTCTGTACGTAAGAGGAAAGGGGCCAGGGTGACTTTCAATTCAGATCTGCAAGTCAATAGCCTTTCCTCAAGTGGAAGCAGTAGCTCTGCCAAGTGGCTTCCCTTACTGGGACTACAAAGCTGGGATTTGAGATGGTTATTTAACTTAAAATGAAATGAAATATAACATTATGTCATGAGCTTTATATTAGTCTAGAGTATGTGCTTGAAATAATGATGATGATGATAACATAACAATAACAAAAGCAGCAATAAGAGCAATAAATAATTCCAACCACAGCAACCCATGTTCCCTGTCTCATATAAATTACAATACGACGGCGGGGTGTGTGGTGGTGGGAGGATACGAAGAGTACAATTGATTAAATCTCTTGTTGTTGTTTAGTCATTTAGTTGTGTCCAACTCTTCGTGACCCCATGGACCAGAGCACGCCACGCAATCCTGTCTTCCACTGCCTCCCGCAGCAAACTCATGGATCACTGCCTTGCCATGGTGAAGGAGCTTGAATAACTCAGAGAAGCTATGAGCTATGCCGTGCAGGGCCACCCAAGATGGACAGGTCATAGTGGAGAGTTTTGACCAAACATGATCCACCTGAAGCAGGAACCAGCAAGCCGCTCCAGTATCCCTGCCAAGAAAACTCCATGGACAAAGATTAAATCTCTACTCAGAAATAAGTCCCAGGACTGCAGCCCCTGGGAGGAAGTCCCATTGAACTTGATTTACTCCTGGCCTACAGAATTGCACTTTAAATGAATAATACAATTATGTAAAGCTTGTAAGTGTCTAACTGAAAATTGATTTTTTTAAATCAATGACAGATCAATAGAGGTCATTGACAGGTTTGTTTGTTTTTTTGGTCTGACTAGGATTCTAAGAGAGGACTTCTGCAGGATCATACCTCTTCCAGTCCAGAGTTAGTATCCATTTTAATGTTAAAATGTGAAGCTGACTAACACAAAGACCAGCCTCGTTTACTCACAGAGCTGGGATTTCCCACCCAACTTCATGCAACAGAAATATAGGATGGGCATCCCCATCTGCTTGTTCAGCATGCCACCAAGCCGTTTTGCCAGACCCGGAGGAAGGATGAGTGCATTTGTTGCAGCAGGGCAATGCCTGAATTTACTGCCCAAACATCTCGAGTCCAAGATAGCAGGGAGGTACACCCTGCCATTATTATCTAGCATCAACAAACGTGTTTGCCTTGTTCTAGACAACTGGCTGGTCAAGCTGGATGAAGCTGGTGCCGGAGAGAGCTGGCTTCTGGAAAGAGCCTACACATGCAGAACAGAACAGGTTAACCCCATGGATCCTTGAAGTTAATAAATAATAATAATAATAATAATAATAATAATAATAATAATAATAATAATAATAATTTATTATTTATACCCTGCCCATCTGGCTGGGTTTCCCCAGCCACTCTGGGCGGCTTCCAACTGAATATTAAAAACAGTACAGCATCAGACATTAAAAACTTCCCTAAAGAGGGCTGCCTTCAGTTGTCTTTTAAAAGTAAAATAGTTGTTTATTGCTTTGACATCTGCTGGGAGGGCGTTCCACAGGACGGGTGCCACTACCGAGAAGGCTCTCTGCCTGGTTCCCTGTAACCTTACTTCTTGCAATGAGGGAACCGCCAGAAGGCCCTCGGTGCTGGATCTCAGTGTCCGGGCAGAACGATGGGGGAGGAGACTCTTCTTCAGATATACTGGACCGAGGCTGTTTAGGGCTTTAAAGGTCAGCACCAACACTTTGAATTGTGCTCGGAAACGTACTGGGAGCCAATGCAGATCTCTCAGAACTGGTGTTATGTGGTCCCGGCGGCCGCCCCCAGTCACCAGTCTGGCTGCTGCATTCTGGATTAATTGCAGTTTCTGGGTCACCTTCAAAGGTAGCCCCACATAGAGCGCGTTGCAGTAGTCCAAGCGGGAGATAACTAGAGCATGCACCACTCTGGCAAGACAGTCCGCGGGCAGGTAGGGTCTTAGCCTGCGTACCAGGTGGAGCTGGTAGACAGCTGCCCTGGACACAGTATTACCGTAACCTGTGCCTCCATGGACAGCTGTGAGTCCAAAATGACTCCCAGGCTGCGCACCTGGTCCTTCAGGGGCACAGTTACCCCATTCAGGACCAGGAAATCCCCCACACCCGCCCACACCCTGTCCCCCCAAAACAGTACTTCTGTCTTGTCAGGATTCAGCCTCAATCTGTTAGCCGCCATCCATCATCCAACAGCCTCCAGGCAATCACACAGGACCTTCACCGCCTTCACTGGTTCTGATTTGAAAGAGAGGTAGAGCTGTGTATCATCTGCATATTGATGGACACCCAGTCCAAACCCCCTGATGATCTCTCCCAGCGGCTTCATATAGATGTTAAAAAGCATGGGAGAGAGGACGGAACCCTGAGGCACCCCACAAGTGAGGGCCCAGGGGTCTGAACACTCATCCCCCCCACCACTTTCTGAACATGGACCAGGAGAAAGGAGCAGAACCACCGTATAACAGTGCCCCCAGCTCCCAGCCCCTATAGACCGTCCAGAAGGATGTTATGGTCGATGGTGTCAAAGGCCGCTGAGAGATCCAGCAGAACTAGGAAACAGCTCTCACCTTTGTCCCTAGCCCACCGGAGATCATCAACCAGTGCAACCAAGGCAGTTTCAGTCCCATGGTGAGGCCTGAATCCCGATTGGAAGGGATCCAAACGGTCTGCATCCTCCAGGCGTGCTTGGAGTTGTTTGGCAACCACCCGCTCAATCACCTTGCCCAAGAATGGTAAATTTAAGACTGGGCGATAGTTGGCCAAATTGGCTGGGTCTAAAGATGTTTTTTTAAGAAGCGGTTTAACGACCGCCTCTTTCAGCAGGTCTGGGAAGGCTCCCTCACAGAGGGAAGCATTCACCACCCTGCAGAGCCCATCGCCCAGCCCTTCCCGGCTCGCTTTTATCAGCCAGGATGGGCAAGGATCAAGGAGACAGGTGGTCGGTTTCACTTGTCCAAGCAGCCTGTCCACATCCTCAGAGGTAACAGTTTGGAATTGATCCCATGTAACAGGACTAGACAGAACTCTAGCACTCTCCCACCCTGGCCCTGCTCCAACGGTGGAGTCTACCTCCTTCTGAATCTGAGCGACTTTATCTGCAAAAAACTTTGCAAAAGCATTGCAGGAGATCTTGGGATCCCTACCAGGCCCCGTGGTGCAGGTGGTTCCGATAGATTGCGAACCACCTGAAAAAGTCTCCTGCTGCTGTTTTCTGCAGATGCAATGGAGGCGGCGAAGTGCACATCTGGTAAGTACATGCTCCATTCAGTCAACTGAGACTTGCCATCACAACAGGAAACATGCTTTCTGCTAATATCTAGTCTATGAATTATGTCCGTACTTGTCCTGAGGGAGGGGTGATGATCTTCACTTGAAATTGAACTTGGATAATGGAGTTATATTCCTAAAATGTCAGTAAACAGCTTGACTATTAGTCAGATTACAAGGCCTTGGGCTCGATGCCTCAATGATATCATCAAGAGTGCAATTTCATCATGGGCACATTATTTCTGTCCTTTCCTTAGGACCCCCTTCTTTCCATTCACTTAGATCTTCCTCACTGGGCCTGTTCCTAGTGCCCTGGTCATCGAAGATTAGAAGTGGGGAAACTGGGACCAAAATGTTTTTGGTGATGGTCCCCTGTCTTTGGAACACGCTCCCAAGAGACACCAAGCTGATGCCTATACTTTGGTTGTATACAAGTCAATTTAGGCCAGTCTTATTTTCCTGACTGGATTTCTACTGTTACCAGCTTTTATGTCTAGTCAGCTGGGGCGTTTTTTAAAACAGAAATGTAGGGGCATACATTTAACAAAGAAAGGCAGTGCAGTGTAATGGTTAGAGTGTTGAACTAGGACCTGGGAGTCCAAAGTTCAAATTCCCACTTAGTCATGAAGCTCCCTGGGTGATCTTGGGACAGTCATAATCTATCAGCCTAACCTACCTCATGGGATTGTTGTGAGGAGAATATCAGTGCCTGAGGTTATTTGTTTTCTTCCCTCCTTGTCCCTTTTCCTTTTGTGTTGTGTCTTTTAGATAATAATAATAATAATAATAATAATAATAATAATAATAATAATTTATTATTTATACCCCGCCCATCTGGCTGAGTTTCCCTAGCCACTCTGGGCGGCTCCCAATCAAGTATTAAAAACAATACAGCGTAAAATATTAAAAGCTTCCCTGAACAGGGCTGTCTTCAGATGTCTTTTAAAGATAGGATAGCTACTTATTTCCTTCACATCTGAAGGGAGGGTGTTCCACAGGGTGGGCGCCACTACTGAGAAGGCCCTCTGTCTGGTTCCCTGGTTTAAGCCTGTAGGAGGAGACTGACTTCTTTTTATTGCTCTTATATGAGCGCTCTAGGAGCCCTTTGAGCTGAAAAGCAGGGTAAGAATGCTTTAAATAACAAATAAATAAATAAAATAGCTTCGATTTCGTTCACACGCACACACTTAAATCATTTGAGTTTTCTATTGTACACCTCTTGGCTTACATAGAATGGGTCGTGCAAATGTACGCACATATCCTATAAGAGTACGGTTGTCGAACAAGAAATACCAGGAGATTTTAGGTTCTTCCTTTCTGTTACATTCATTGCTAAGAGGCAGCAGAGCTGGCCATTACAATAAAATATTCCATACATAATTTTTTGTGTGAATATCTGCACTCTGTTCTTAATACAGGAACACTGCGAACCCAGGGAATGGGGGGGGGGGAATCAAACTGAATTTTCTTCTTTCATGTTAAAAGTAACTGATGAATGAGGCTCAGAAGTGTGGAATAGTACTTTTTTAAAAACCACCCCCCCTCCCTACCAAAAACCAGCAAGCAAGAAGACCCAAAACTTTTCAAAACTTTGAAGTTCTGATGAGCTTTAAAGTTTTGGGTCTTCATGGACATGCGGCTGCTGAGTTTAAGATACGCTGCAGGAAAATGTTTCTCACTGTATTTCAGGATTCTTGCTTTTGATGATTAAATCAGAATGACTGATCACGTGGTAGGAGTTCGGTGGTGGGGTGTTCAGCAATGCAAAGGCTGCTTTCATGTTACATTTTCCTTGTGGTAAAGCAAGTGGTACACTTCCTTTTTGTCAGTGCTAGCTCTTCAGTTATCATTTTAATCTGGTGACAATACCACCGTCAGGATGCGTTCCTTGTAGGTCTGGAGATCTGGGTGTGTAGCAAAACGTAGCATTGCCAACATCTGCGGTGCATATGCTGTACTGTAAAAAGTTCATTGAGTAGCCTAGGATATACCCATTTCTGGAATATATCTCAGAGTTATAGTGTGCTGGTCAGTTTCAGATGATTAAAAAGCCTTTTAAACCAGGCGGATTTGACAGCTGTGCAAGCAAGTAAGATTCTCCAGGGTATCTGGGAAGCCTCGTTCTCTGCCCAATAAGCACTGGACGCCTTTACCTGGGGCTTGTGGAATAATGAACTGATGCTGAGACCCTGGCACCCAATGCAATGCGAACTCTGGCCCTGCCTGCTGCTGTCAATAAAGATTTGGCCTGATTTTATCCCAACACTGTTGTACAGTCTGGTTATTTTGCTGCTCTCACGGGTCACATACTGTGCCTGCCTGGGCAAATGACAGATAGTTTTATAGTACCTTAAAGACTAACAAATATAACAAAGTATTCAGTAAAGTGGGCGGTAGGCTATGAAAGCTCATGCCATTGTAACTGGGGAATGTTTGTGATCTACCTTCTAGAGCTGATGCAAGGGTGATGGAAAAGCCATTTAAAAAGTGCTCCGTAAATCTGATAATTTCTCTTTGCACAAATTTCAGTACTAATAACAGGAGCTTATTCTTTGCATGGGGTTGGAATGCCCTTCCCAGATTTTGGAGTAGGAAAAGTCTTTGCCGTGAGGGGCCTCTGCCTGCGGCGGCTTCTGCAGACACATTATTTTTTTCTCCTTGGGGTATCTGAAATGCAGAACATGCTGTCTTCTGCAACCACTTACGTTTCAGCTCCCCACAGTCACTAATTAACTGAAAACCTTTTAGAAATCTTGAAATTAATAATAACTGCCCAGTTACTGACATGCCTGGGGTGAGTATGAATGTCTTGCTGAAGTGAAGCTTGGCAGACCTAACATGCAAGCCTCTCTGAGCCACACAGGAACATGTATGTGGGCAGACAAAATAGCATGTCTTTTGGGGGAGCAGGGCCTGTTAATTTTTTTTTATGTGTGTGTACTTATCTGCAAGGCAGGATTAATGCTTTAATGAATTAATCACAGAGAATAATCAATTAAAGCTTTAAGCCCCACAGGCTGTATGTAGGCTTGATAGGATGTTCTTTCCAAATAGCTTTTTACGTGGCCACTCTAGGTTTTGCAAAATTATCTACAGCGGAGATGGTCACTGCGGCATTAAGTCCTCCAAGTGTTTGGCCCAGATTTGAACAAGGCCTGCTGGAAGAATTAGAGCTCTCTTATGCCATTGGAGAACTTTCCACATTTCATTGTTTGTAGTACTGAGTAGCCTGTCAAATAGAAATACTGGTATTCTTATCTCTTCAGTTTGCAAGCTGTGTCGAAAGAAAATAAAAAGAAATCAGGCAATGCTCAGGAATATGTCTTGACAGGAACATCTTAGTAAAATCACAGTATTCGTAGCCGTGCTAAAGACTTGGCTCAGAAATCTGGACCCAGGAAGCATGACACATGGATTTTAGCTTCACAAAATGAAGATAAAGGGTTTGTGATGGGTTGTGCTTGTGGATTAGGCCAAAGGCCCAACCAGATCAGCATCCTGTTCTCACAGTGGCCAACCACATGCATATGGGAAGCTTGCCAGCAGGACCTGAGTGCAACAGCACCCTCCCCCTTTATGATCCCCAGCACTGAGTGGAGAAGACAACCCTTTCAAAATCTGTGAACCGTTTTTTGTGAAACTGGGCAGAACTTCAGGCAAACTCTGGAGAAAGGACACTGGGTCTTTTGAAAAATATGCATAAAAAAAAATGAATTGGCCCTGCGCATAGGTAAACAAATACCTGCACACGGGCCCACAATGGACCTGTGGTTTCCAGAACTTAGGTAGGGTGGGGAAGTAATAACTGAGGGGAGGAGGACAACAATACACAGTGTGAATACACCCCATCAAACACAGCCCACTAAGGCCAGAAGTAATGAGAGAAGTGTTCAGTTGAAAGCAGTGCTTTTTTCTGGGTGTACACAAGGGTACACATATCCTTAAACATTTTGTGAATCTAAGTTTGGCCTCATTGAGGGGCAGTGTTTAAATATGAGTAGGAAAATGAGAGTACCCCTAAACATTTTTTTAAGGGAAAAAGCACTGGTTGAAAGCACCCATGTGACCAAATGTGCAAGTCACATGTGCATTGACAACCTGTTGCGTATTCAGCCTTAGACTTGATTCAGACCAATGGCATTTAGCACTTACTAAGACTGGCTTTATGCAAGGATGGGACAATGTCACGAAGGATAGGTCTGTCTATGGCTATTAGCAACAACTAAGGGAGCGGGTGGTGCTGTGGTCTAAACCACTGAGCCTCTTGGGCTTGCCGATCAGAAGGTCGGCAGTTTGAATCCCCGCGACGGGGTGAGCCCCCATTGCTCGGTCCCTGCTCCTGCCAACCTAGCAGTTCGAAAGCACATCAAAGTGCAAGTAGATAAATTGGTACCACTGCAGCGGGAAGGTAAATGGTGTTTCTGTGTGCCAGTAGTGGTTTAGTTATGCTGACCACATGACCTAGAAAGCTGTCTGTGGACAAACACTGGCTCCTTTGGCCTGAAAATGAGATGAGCTCCACAACCGTATAGTTGCCTTTGACTGGACTTAACCATTCAGGGGTCCTTTACCTTTTACCTTTATTAGCAACAGCAACTCCATATTCAGTCCCCATATTCTTCTGAATGCCAGGTGCTGAGGGCCAAACAACAGAAATCAGCTATGGCTTTCATGTCCAGCTTATAAACTTCCCGGAGGCATCTAGCTGGCCACAACTGGAAGCAGAATGCTGGACCAGTTAGAACTTGAGTTTGATCCAGCAAGACAACTCTCATGTTCTTAACTTGAGACTACATGAATCATACAAGGCTGTGGGCTGCAGCCAAAAAATGCTGCCCCCCACATCACTCCCCACTTTTGCATTTACGTTTACCCTTTGCAGAATCTTTTATAAAGCATTTATTGAGGACATTCACCATCTGGTTCTCTTTATATGTTTCCCAGGTTTTTGTTTTGTTTTTTACTTTCATCAAATTCCAGCTAGTCAACTGATTGTGGTTTAGATTTTATATAACATGTTTTCATATTTTGCCTGCACTGCGAGGACTTGGCCATACTGTCCTGGCAAGCAGCACTGTAAGCTTTCATCTCTCTGCAGGTAACATCAGCCATTTGTCCAGTTTAATGGCTTTTAAATCTTCTTCTTCTTCTTTCTCTCTCTCTTTGAGAAGTTTCATCAATTAAAACCAACATTTATTGTGCCTACAGTGAAGTTAAGTGGATCCTAAGTGGAACATTGGCATGAATCTTAAGCAAGCCATTTGTTTATGTTTTCACAGGTGTACTGGCAGTTGGACTCTGAACTCATTGCTGAAATCTGAGGCATCCTGAAATTTGGGTTAAATATTCTGATACAGATTCTGATCCCAGAAACTCTGGTGGCCAAATCTACCATACTTTTGACAAATTTGTGTGTGACATGCTTATCGGAACAGGGAGCAAATATTCATGAGGCACATGCATTCTTCCAATGTTTAACTCCTTTCTGCCATCTCTGGGAAGTCTCATTAGAAAAGAGCAATCAACAAACTATTAATAGTGCTAGAAAAATTCAACATAATGTAAAACGTATTTCAGTATACAATATTCTCCATGCATTACTCTGTGCATTGCTATTAAAATGACCCTGTAGATAATCAAAATGTTCCAATTTCTTGGGAAGTGTTTCTTACATATTGCTCTTCAGCATAGCTCAATCAGTAGGACATGAGACTCTTGATCTCAGGGTTGTGGATTCAAGTTCCACGCTGGACAAAAGATTCCTGCATTGCAGATGTTGGACTAGATGGTTCTTGTGGTGCCTCCGAACTCTACAGTTTTGAGATTCTATAATTCTATGATCATGATTGGTGGATAGCTGTACAGTCAGATGGAGACATCAAATCCTGACATCTATTTGGGTTCCTATGCACTCTTTGTTCTCCTTTCATCATCAACAACTGGACATTTATGAATCATCATTCTGGCCATCACAATGCTAAATGTGTTCGTAGGATTTGGGATATCAGACTCCAAACCTTTCTATGATAGGACACTCTGAATGGTTTTGATATATATATATATATATATATATATATATATATATATATATACACACACATACATACATACATACATACATACTGTTGATCTTTAGAGTAGAGGCATCTTTCACCTCCTCTGAGGTGAGATGTTCCAGTTCTCATCAAAGGATATATGCAACTACCAGAAGTCCGGCTCTCTTTCATTTCCTGTATTCATTCATATAATTATATTGTAAGAATATTCATTCAGATAATTACATTGTAAGCATTCTATCTATTGTCCACGGGCATCCATGTACCAGGAGGAAGATATCAAGGAAGAGCACAGCAGAAACATCCATTCCCATTGCTAATCCCTAGGCTGAATCAGGAATAAGCTGCTCCTGAAGCCACCCTTAAACTGACCTTAGTTTAGCCCAGGGGTCAGCAAACTTTTTCAGCAGGGGACCAGTCCACTGTCCCTCAGACCTTGTGGGGGGCTGGGCTATATTTTTTTTTGAGGGGATGAATGAATTCCTGTGCCCCACAAATAACCCAGAGATGCATTTTAAATAAAAGGACACATTCTACTCATGCAAAAACACGCTGATTCCTGGACTGTCTGTGGGCCGGATTTAGAAGGCAATTGGGCCGGATCCGGCCCCCGGGCCTTAGTTTGCCTACCCATGGTTTAGCCCATGATCTTCAACTTAAACACAACTTTTCAGACTTTATAGAATTTGCTCCCACTAGTGTTGGCCACCAACTTGGATAGATTTGAAAGAGGGTTTGGCAAATTTGTGGAAGAAAAGGCTTTCTTCTTCTTCTAGTGGCTCCTGAGCCTGATGGCTAACCCTGATGGTTGCATTTGTTCTTATTTGCCTTGTGTTACATTCCTTTTCCTTCGTGTTTTAATCCCTTCTCCCAACTATCAAATGCACCTGGAGGCACTGTGCTGAGCTAAAGCTTTGGTGTCCTCTGTTCAGTGTCTGCATGAGGAACTACCTGAGAAACCGATGTATGCAGTCTTATAAATAAATATTAAAATTAAATATGCATGCCTAATTTCTGCTTGCTTGCTTTTGCTTGTGATGCTTTGGGCTGCACCATATCCACGGACACTGCTTGTAAGAGATTAATCACAATAGTAAAAATGAAGGTCTCACTTTTTCCTATCTATCCTAGTTTAGAAGCCTTTGAAGGACCTACCATTTAAAAGTCTCACATTTTTTAAATTAGTTGTCTAAATTCCTGCTCTTTATAAACTGAGCCATATATATATATATATATATATATATATATATGCAGGTTTTGGTGTCCTCGGGTGTCTTCCCGTGTAAAAGGACACCCGAGGACACCAAAACCTGCATTCCTGTACCCGTGAAAATCTACGAAAGCATATATATATATATATATATACACACACACACACACACACACACACACACACACACCTAAAGAAATCAGCAGGCAGCACTATGTCCTGCAGGAGCAAAAGGCAGCTGTTTTCCTTTTTTGAAAGCAGAGCACTCGCTAGAAGTCTCCTGCAAAGCGGCACTACTGTGCCCTGCATGCGTAATTGAGTCTGGACTGAGGCTCCACTGCTTCATCTTGCGGGTGGCAAGCTATAAAGCTGGCAATGCTACATCTTTTGCTCCCTGAAGCCTTTCCTTCTAACAAAGGGGAGGGGAAGAGAGCAATTTTTGCTTCGGTGGAAAGCAAATTAAAAGGGGTGGGGTGGGAGTTTCCAGCAAAGCGAAGCGGGGGGAAAGTAGACCCATTTGCCATCAGAATGAACAGCATAACTCCATGAATGACAACCTAAAGAGAGGCAGGCAGGTCGTTCACTTCACACCAGAATGTGATGCTATAAGCAGGAAGGTGAGTGTTGCTAAACATAGAATCACGGGGCTAGAGTGATCTGGAGCCGTCACATCCAGCCTCCTGCTTTGAATGTGTGCTGCAGTGTAATGTACCTTGGGAGTGGAGAAAATAATACAAAATCTGTAGCAGAGGGCAGTCAGGCAAGGTCAAGAGAAGCTGGTTGGCTTCTAACTTTTACCTTTGGAAACAAAGAACTGTATGGTAATTTGCAGCTTGCCTGTGGAAGCAGTGAATCACGTGGTGCCAAAGGTAAGATACACAAATGAAATGCAAATGTCTATGTTGGTACAGTTGGGGTTATTTGTATCAGTCTGTATGCAGATCAATGCCAATTCGTAGAAACTGACTCAAATTGCACACTTTGTTCTGAACCTGTTGTTTGCCTCTTTTTTCTCTCCTTTTCTTTTTCGCATGATGGATGGGTTTTTATTCTACCAAGGAGTAGCATGGCAGAAAGAGGAGAGAAGTGAGTAACTAAAGTTCACTGCCAGTGCACTGGATGGAGTAGGTCCAGCATGGGCTGAATATGAGGAACATGCAGAGAGCCCCAGCACAACTATGTTTAGAAGCACAATTAACTTCATCTAGCAGACAGCTGTGAGCATAGATACTCTAATGTAGGGTTGCCATATGTTCAGAATTTCCAAGACATAACCAGGATTTGGCTGTTGGAAACTGTGTCCGGACAGAAATTGCTGAAATGCCCAGGAAAATCCAGACATATGGCAACCCATGTTGGTAGTGTAGATTTTGGCATATTTCCTTTAAAATAGCTCAAAAACTTCTCTTTTTTGAGATTTTGCAAAAAAAATCCATTGGAATTCCATTGGGATTAATGGCCCTAGTTTGCTCATTAAGTTCGTAGGTCTACTCTGCATAAAACTTAGTTAACTATCTGAGGAAACTCAGAGGCCTCCTCAGTAGTGGTGCCTGCCCTGTGGAACGCCCTCCCATCAGATGTCAAAGAGATAAATAACTACCTGATATTCAAAACAAAAAAAATTCCTTCCAGTAGCACCTTAAAGACCAACTAAGTTAGTTCTTGGTATGAGCTTTCGTGTGCATGCACACTTCTTCAGATACACTGAAACAGAAGTTTCCAGACCCTTCTATATAGTGAGAAGGTGGGGAGGGGTATTACTCAGAAGGGTGGTGGGAATGGGTGATTGGCAGATAGCTGTGATGAGCCTGTTGACGACTCTTAACGACTGCAATAGGTCTTACAGGAAAAAGCAAGGGGTGAGAAGGTGAAAAATGGCTTTGTCATGTATAATGAGATAAGAATCCAGTGTCTTTGTTCAGACCAGGTCTCTCCATGGTTTTAAGTTTGGTGATAAGTTGCAATTCAGCAGCTTCTCTTTCCAGTCTATTTCTGAAATTCCTTTGTAGTAAAACAGCTACTTTGAGATCTTGTATAGAATGTCCTGGGAGATTGAAGTGTTCTCCCACTGGTTTCTCTGTCTTGTGATACCTGATGTCCGATTTATGTCCGTTTATTCTTTGGCGTAAGGTCTGGCCTGTTTGTCCAATATAGAGAGCTGAAGGACACTGTTGGCATTTGATGGCATACACAATGTTAGACGATGAGCAATTAAATAGTCCCGAGATGGTATGTGTGATGTTGTTGGGGCCAGTAATGGTGTTGTCCGGGTGTATGTGTATGTTATGTGTTTATTATTATTATTATTATTATTATTATCCATGCATTTCAGTAGAGAGAGAAAATTTGCAAAATTGCAAAGATAAAACAGCATGTTCAGAATAAAAAACGTTGTGTGGCTCTTTGGGGACTATACCACTTGTTCAAACTGAGATCCTACCACTTCAGACTGCAGCTGTAGGACCACATGTTTAAATTCTTTGCCATTGCCTCTTAAACTGCTTAAATACCTAAGCTCCACTTGAACTTAACAGGATTTACTTTGGAGAAAAAAAACATGTATGGGATTGCTCTCTTAGGAAACTAGCCTATTATGGAAAAAGTCTTTATACTGTTCCCAGAGCTGGCCCTGCTATCAGGCAGGGTGAAACCTCTGCTTCAGGCTGCAGAAGCCCCCAAGGAGGCATACCCTCAGGTGCCTTGCCTGACCTGTCACATCCGCTACTGGTGGAGAAGTACCACCTCAACCAGTGCTGATTTGGTGTAAGATCGCATCCATTTGGGGAAGATCTCACCAAAAAAATCAGCACAATCTTGCCCAAAATTGGAGTTAATGGTGGTGTCAAGGTGCTGTCAGCAGCTCCTGGCTGGTTGCCCAGGAAAGTATAAAGACAAGAAAAAGTTTATTACAGTCCTTTTTTATTTCAAACTTTACAAAGAGAGACAATAGAACACTGCTTCTTAGATAATGGCATTGTCCCGAGTGCATCTCCACCCCCCTTCTCTCCCACTTCCTCTTTCATCACCATCATCTCCTCTATGGGTGCCACTAAGTGCCCTCTGTCTTCAAGCTCTTTGCTCTCCTACTTCTAAGGCTTGCCGGGTTCTGGGAGATGGAGGGTCTGGAATGCTTTCTAGTGACAACGTGTCAGCCAGCTGTTGCTCTGGCTCTCCCATGATTTCCCAACTTTCCCCCTCAACCGCCTCTGAGTCACAACCTCCCTCAAACCCCCATTGTAACTCTATACTGTCTTCCTCTTCCTCCTCCCTCACTCACACACATACATACTCTCCAACATTCCTCAGATGAAAATAGGGACATTTTCCCCTGAGGAATGTTGGAGGCGATGTTGCCCCTTCAGCACCTGTGTTTCTGTCACCCCTGCAGGAGTTCTCACGCCCCACAGCTGACCCTCATTGACTTCCCTTTTTGGGTGCCCCACAGCCTCCACACAAAGCATTTCCTACCAGAGAAAGGGCGTGTGCCACCACCACAGCAATGGGACACAAAAATACACACCCTCCACTGTCCTGAGAATAACTCTTAATCCTGATTTTATTTTATTTTGTTCTTTGTAAATTTTAGAAAGGGGCATAAGTAGACAGGGATGCACAAAGTTTTTTGTTTTAAATCAAGACTCCTTGCTCTCTGCTCTGCTCCCCCTTTCTTCCCACCCATGGCAGCCCTGCCCTCTGCCTGCCCCTCAGAGCCAACACATCACACAGGGCTGGGCCTCAGTGGGGGCAGTCTCTCCTCTTTGCCCACTTTCCAGCAGCCACTACAAGCTACTCAAGGTAAGAGGCTAGCAGTGGTGGCCATGCTGAGGCAATGGGATGCTCTGTTACATAAATTTTTATTAATTTTCAACACAATTATACAATTTTATCCAAATTTTCACAAATTATCTCTTTTTGGACTTCCTTCAGCTTCTCTGGTAATCTCCATATTTACCTCTCAATTACACATTCCCTTTATTTGTATTGCAGTTTGTCCTCCCTCCCCGTTCTATTTCTTTTTAGCAATACACCTCAGTTTTCACAGTGCTTCTTGAAACCCCACTAGCGTTGTTTGCACATCACATACATTTTTCAGATATTCTACAAACTTTCCTCAGTCTTCGAAGAACTTTTGGTCTCGCAGATATCTAATTTTCCCCGTTAGTTTGTCCAATTCCGCATAATCTGTCAGTTTCATTTTCCATTCTTCTATCGTCGGTATTTCCTCTTGCTTCCATTTCTGGGCCAATAAAATTCTTGCTGCTGTAACTGCGTATTGGAAAAGTTTACAATCCTTTCTCCTTATTTCCTTTCCTGTAATCCCTAAAAGAAAAGCTTCTGGTTTCTTTACAAATGTGTATTTTAACATCTTTTTCAATTCATTATATATCATCTCCCAGAAACTTATCACTTTCTTACAATCCCACCACATATGATAAAACGTTCCTTCTTTTTCTTTACATTTCCAACACTTATTACATGTCTTAAACATTTTTGCTAATTTTACCGGTGTGATGTACCATCTATAAAACATTTTCATGACATTTTCCTTTAACACCATACATGCAGTAAATTTTAAATTTTCTTTCCATAATATTTCCCAATCATCAAACTGTATATTGTAACCAAAGTCCTTGGCCCAATGTATCATTACTGATTTAACTTCTTCATCATTCGTATACCATTCCAACAATATCTTATACATTTTTGATAAAGTTTTACAATCATTGTTTATTATGTCTGTTTGAAACTTTGAGTCTTTTTCTGCATAACCATTTTCTTTGATGTCTTTTTTAAACATTTCATTAACCTGAAAGTAACGCAACCAGTCATAAACATAGTGGGATGCTCTGTTACAGCTGCCACTGCCACTGCCATCTCTTGGGACAAACGCTGGCTCATCCACCTAGAATGATATATTCTGATAATGCAGCATTGCTGTAGTTATGTAATTTACCGGTTTTTAAAAAAAGCAAAGCTACTGGAGGAGGACTGGAGTGGAGAAATGGTGGCTGTGGTGATTTGGGTTCACCTTTAACCAAAACACAAAAGGCTTCATGGGAGGAGGCCTAATCTCTAGCCTTGTTTTTAGCTGACAGCTGGGAATGTTTCTTTGCTGTGCATGCTAACCACAGGTTTGGGGACAGGGGGACAATATCAGAGGCATAGCTTTCTTCCCAAAGCCACATCTTGCTTGACTATCGGTCTCTTTCCTTGAAAAGAACAGTCTCAAACTGCTTATTTAAGGCCCACTGGATAAAATGCTTTTGTTGTACGTTTAATCGGAGTAGGCAGTCCATGGAATGTGTGCGAGGCGTGAGGAACAACATTTGGAGCAAAAAATAAATGAACAGCAGAATAATAAATGAATAAATGAAGTGACGTCTTGCATCCACTGTTGATTTAAATCGAGAAAATGAGTGCTAGTTGATTGTTGGTCAGTGTTTCATTAATATTCTGGTGAAGGAATTCTGTTCTCTGAGGAAAAAATGTCCAAATGTAGAAGTATCATTGTCAGCATACAAATAGTTTGTGAAAGGCATGTGTGACACCAAAATGCCTTCACAATAAGGAAGATCAGATGAACCCTCCTCCTCGTGAACTAAAATAGCCCATGAAGCAAGTTGCAAGGCCATTTGGTCTAGTAGCCTCCCTCCCTGAGGCTACTGCACACATCTGCAGCAAGTGATAGAGATTGTTCACAGGACTCCATATCCCCTTCAGTGCATTCTTTCAGTGTGTGTGTGTGTGTGTGTGTGTGTGTGTTGAGGTGCATCTGAAGCCCCTAAATAATAGGGGATTTGAATAACAGAATCTGGTTGCTCACAGGAAGCTCAGCTGTGAGGATGCTTAGAGAGCTCTTACACATTTCAAAAGCCCCTAAGGTTGTTCCAAAAGTTTAGATGGATTCTGCTGAATCTATTTGGTCCAGCTTCCAAGTTAGTAAACAAATAAGTGTCTGCAAATAAAAACTTCAAAACTACTAAGAATCTGGAGGGGAATTTCAGTGGGCTGGTGGGAACTCCTGCTTCACTTATCATGGGTACCAGTCTGAAGTCTCTTTGAATATCACCCTGGACTGATCTGTATGTCCTACCGCCTCTTCCCCCATCACATGAAACCAGAGATGAAAATAAGAAGTGAAGGAGAATACAAATGCAAATTTGCTTTCATAATTTATTCAGAAAGAAAAAATTAGGGGTTGGGGTTACAACTTTAGGATTTTTGCAGGGAAGTCAATATAGAATTCAAATTTCCTTTGATGTTGTCGGTCCCCCCCCCCCATCCCTCACCTGTCACAAAACACTTGAAGGCATTTGGACTCTTCTAAACAGCATATAAACCCCTAAGAGCTGGATCCTGTCCCTTGTCTCTCTCTTGTCAGTAAATGCTGTAAACAGGAAAGCCATTTTTCATTAGCGCCTGACATTCTTTTATGTAGTCTGATTGTCAACACAAAAGGAGAGTAATTAAACTGCAGCTCCAATCCAGCCTAACAGATGGGGCTCTCCCCCAAAGCTTTTACCACACAACTAAATTGTTACTACAAGAAATCAACATCTAATCTATTCACTTCAAAGAGCACCCATATCCCCCTCACCCCACTTTTCCAGCTACCGAGATGAAACTATCTCCTTGTTAACAAAAAAATAGGGAAAAGACAGGAGGTGCAGCTGAACCAAAACATGTACTGTATGCTTTTCAGTTAAATTGGAGGGGGGAGGATTCCTGCCTAAATTAAATAATTAAGGGTGGGAGAAGAGATACCCAGGGAAAACTCAGAAGCATATAGTGCAGAACAATACTGGGAAGAGCCAGAGAGGTAAATTGGGAAATGACTGTTGTGACTCAGAGGAATGCACAATGTACCCAAATGCACCCGAGATTCTTCTCACAGCACAGCTGTACTCCCCCCCCCCCGGCAAAAAGCTAAAAAAGCAGGCTTCTTAAACTCCACAGAGTTTAAAAAGATCTTTGGGGGATTTGGTGTGACAGCTATTTAAGCAAACACTGTCACCAGGACTAGATTGGAGCAAAGGTTGTGAGGCAGATTACTCAATTTTGTGAGCTTTCTGACAAAGCCAGAAAAGTGTCATTCAGAGACATCGACTCCTTCAGGCATCCGCAAGGCCTGTCCTCATACCTCTCACAGTTCCAATAATTATATCTTGCCTCTGAGGAGATAATGTGTGAAGTGCCACACCTCTTTACCCTGGCTCTTGACACTTGATATGTATATTTGTAGGTTCCACCTTTTTCTGTGATTGTCAGTTCTAAAAAACAAACAAACACTTTTAAAACTGTGTTTTATTTGCTCTAAACTGCCCTTTGACCAATGCTATTTTTCTAGGAAAAGAGGTGCCAGAACTCACTCACCTCCCATGTTCTCTTATAATGGCAATAGCACCCACCTGAGAGGTGCCAGAACTGAGTTCTGGTGATTCTGGCTGAAAAAAAGCCCTGCCTGGGACCTTAGGGTTAAGGACAGGTAATTAATAATAAGAACAATAGTAGCAATAATCACTTCCAGGTCTTTGGAAATGTAAAGTGTGGTTTCTGTTTATGTGATGAAATTGATCTTTAGCTGGAAGGTGCAGTCACTTATCTTCTCCTCAGATCTTTGCTCACTGTTTTCACACAGTAGTCCAGGGAGTGCAAGAGCTTTGCCTCAGGCCAATGGAATTTTTAACTCCTCCATTTTGGGTGGGTGAGCAGCATGCCACCTCACTATTTGTCCTAGAGCTGGCTTTGCCAGTAGGCAGAGTACAGTAGTCACTTCCAACAGCTGCAGATGAGCTTCATGAAAGGCTAGGAAATTGTCAATTATTATTGTGGTTTGTTTGCTTGTTTTTGCTCTCAGGGAGAGGTGCTTATGTCTATTTCTGCCTCAAGCACCAAAATAGCCTAGCGAGTCTTGGATATTATAGATGTCAGTTGGTGGTGTACCCATTTGCTGTTCTGCCTCAGGCAGCAAAACATCTTGGGCTGGTCTTGCATGCAGCAAAGGCACAGTAGGGATTTGTGTGGAGAGGTGTTAGCAAAAGGTAGCTGTCCCCCCCCCCCCCCCCAATCTGGACTCATAGAACAGATTTTGCTGTTCTTTGGGTTCTGGCTTTGCATTTTTTCCATGCCTCTTAAGACACAGCTGTGTGTAACTGTGCACATCTAAAACTAATTTGGAAAGCGGTCCTTGTTGAGTGGAATCTCAATCCTGTCTCTCCTGAGCTTTTAGTCCCTCACTGCAAACGAGAGCAAAGCGGTGGCCTATTCCGCCACCTAATGGAAACACAGATCTCCGCAGTGTTTAGACAGTAGCAGTATATTTTGCCCATGAATGACTCTGAAGGGCTGACTGCAGCCTCCGCTCCTCCTCCACCCCCCCTCCCTCCACTCTGTCCTCCTGGATTCATTTGAGAGCAAACTTGTGGAGCAGCTGGATGTGTCACAGGGATTAAACACTCACCTGAAATCCTTGGATCATCTCATCTGGAGAAGGGTAGCTGGAAATACTACATTTTAAAGGGAGAAAAGAACTCTACAGCCAATGAGTTTCTAAAAGAAAGGAATGAGTTAAAGGTAAGAAACAGGATTTCTTTGCAAATAGGAAAGTCGTGTTTAGCAACAACAGATAATATGTGCAAGTGTGTAGTTTTTATTTATTTATTCTCTCCCTTGATCTGCATGTAGTGATATGTTGGAATAAACACCGCAGCTCCAAAGGGACTCTGTGAACCAATGAGCCAATGGCTCATTGTTGCATTAAAGTAAACTGGAGCAATCCATTGAAACAAACTGAAACGGTCCTGAGATTGAATGAGTGCCCTAGTAATACAGCAGCATTCTGGGAAGGGTCCAGCACTGAGAGGATGGCAGGGATGCAGGGTGGTGATTCTGATTTCTGGTAAAAACACATTTCCTTGCTTTTTCTGTGACTGCTTTAGGAGCCCAGGAGGAAGAGAGTCGAGTAATTTTGAAGGTAACAGGAAGACAGAGCTGGCTGCTTGGACCTTTTCAGCCCCAGACTTTTCCCAGGGCAGCTAAGCCTGCAGAGAGGGAAAAGCCACTCACAACTCTTCTCCATGTGCAAACACTAGTGAATGACCCAAAGGGAGCGAAGTGGAGATACATCTAGGAAAGAAAAGACCAAATGGGAGCAAAGGGGCGTTGCAGAAAAAGGAAAGCAGAACTGAAAGGCCTGGTCCCAAGGAAGGGAGAGCTGTGAAGGGGACTGCAGCTCACAGAGAGAGGCTCCCAGCCTCAGATCAATCTAGCAAAAGGCACTGGATGGGAAGCAGCCAGCCATGGATACTCTCTGCTTGTTCGCAAGTGACCCGTGGATCTACAACTGCTCCTTGAGCAATTCCAGTGTGGAGAACCAAACGTCCCAAAGCAACAGAACTCATGTGAAGCGGAATGAGAACGTTGCCAAGGTGGAGGTGGCCGTGCTCTGCCTCATCTTCTTCCTTGCCCTGACTGGAAACCTGTGTGTGCTGGCAGCTATCCACACGACCCGCCACAAGCACTCCCGCATGTACTTCTTCATGAAGCACCTGAGCATCGCTGACCTGGTGGTGGCCGTCTTCCAGGTTTTGCCTCAGCTCATCTGGGACATCACCTTCAGGTTCATTGGGCCAGATTACCTCTGCAAGTTGATCAAATACCTGCAGGTGGTGGGGATGTTTGCTTCCACTTACATGCTCTTGCTGATGTCCCTGGATCGGTGCTTGGCCATCTGCCAGCCTTTGAGGTCCTTACGTAGGAGGTCTGACCGGTTGTCTGTCCTCCTTACTTGGATGGTGTGCCTTCTGTTTAGCATCCCACAACTCCAAATATTTTCCATGCAGGATGTGGATAATGGGGTGTTCGATTGCTGGGCAAATTTCATCCAGCCCTGGGGACCTAAAGCTTACATCACCTGGATAACCTTGACTGTGTACGTTATCCCTGTGGTCATGCTGACCATCTGCTATGGCTTGATCAGCTTCAAGATTTGGCAGAATGTGAAGCTAAAGACCCTTCATGAGACCAATGTGAACTTGACCTCTAGGAATCCCCATAGAGGCACCCTCTCCAGGGTCAGCAGTGTCAAACTCATTTCCAAAGCCAAGATCCGGACTGTCAAAATGACCTTCATCATAGTCTTAGCTTTCATTATGTGCTGGACTCCTTTTTTCATTGTGCAGATGTGGATTGCGTGGGACGAAAATGCTCCAAAAGAAGGTACAGTTTTCTCTCCCCTTTCCCTGCCTATACAAGTTGTGTGCAATGAGTATAGAGAATTGCCACCCAATAATTTCTTTTTAAAAAATAGAGGTTGAGCTCATTATCAAACCAGCTGATCTGCAGTGCAATGTGAAATAAGATATGCAAGAGGTACTTCAGCAACAATAAATCAATAAAATAAATCAAGACATGTTAAGATGGCATGGCAAGAAGACCAGCTTGCTTACTTGCCAGAGTGATGATGGGGTGGAGAAGGTTGAGATGTAACGCTGGGAGACCTTGGCCATTATTTATGTGACCTTGGGTATGTTACATGGACTTGGATGTTTTGAAAATCGGGAGCAGGAAGAAAGAATGAGCAGCAGGAAGGAGAAGAATGCATTTGGGCTTCTTTATTTGTTTGTTTTTTATTTAACAAGGGTAAATGATTTCCATAAAGCAATATAAAATAATCATAAGAAAACACTGGTATTCATAAGAAAATATTGGTGGATTCACAAAGACACTCTGGGTTCACCCTGAAGTGAGACCAAATGATAAAAAGAATTTTGTGAATGGGTGGCCAGCTTGTCAGTGACTGGCGAGTTTAAAGCTGAATGGAGGGCTGACAAGGAGGTGTCTCCTGTGCTGTGAACTGAGATGACCAGGTGCGTCTTCTTGAGCAATGACAAAATGACAGTGGTTGGGTTCCTTTACTGAAACTAGTGGTTGCTCCAGTTTCCTTTTGCTTGTAAAAGCTGCCTCTCATCTGCCCACAAAGGTTGCCATAAGCGATCTCTTAGCATATAGATAGGATGTCAGTTACTGAGTGTCTGTGATCCTCCCTCTCCAAATCTTAATTTGCCCCTCTGTGTCAGGGAGGAACTTTATGTACACAAGGCCTGGAGGTTCCAGGTTGTTCCTCTGAAAACCACTGCCAAAAGCTAATGAGCACATTAGTGAGGGGTCAGTGGACCTCACCCCGGGGGCTTGGTTCGGGATTAGAGCTATGAGGGGAGACACTCATTGCAACAGGAAACACTCACCTCTCTCTAAATGGGTTAAGGCTACCTTTCAGAATTCTTAGCCATGTAGCATTTATCCACCAGCAGCACACAGAAGAAAAACAACAACACTCTCTAGAAAAGCTACTCAAGGCTATCAGCTACCACACATGTGTGCTTGTCGTTTGATCAAGTGGCAACTTATGTGTGACTGATTAAACCCCACAGACAGAACTCACATGTTGCCTCACATCACTTCAAACCCTGATGCTCCCATGTAAAGGCATGGGGGGGGGACTCCTGTGGGTTTAAGAGTGATCATACAGGAGGTCAAAAGCATATTCTGCTGCCCAACCTCAACCCCTTAATGGGACATCAAGAACTGCTCCAAAATCAGTGTCAGTTAGGAATGAGGGGCTTGGAGTTACATACCTAGAGCACACAGTCAGACATTTCCAAGGCAGTATATGCACACACACCCCCTAAAAAAATCATCCACCTGTTAAAATTCAGGGGATGGGGAACAATTTCCTTGCAAGTGAATATAGACAAATGATTTAACACTAAGATTTGCTGGGGATGGTGAGAGCTAGGTAAGACTGGGTGCTAGTTAGCTGTCCCTCTCTGAACTAAGAGACCCGTAAGGTATCTTCCAGTTCTGTTATTTTAAGTTTTCATAACTGATGTCACTTTGACAGCTGTAATATCATATACACCTAGCTCCTGTGGTCTAAGCTTGGTTTCTTAAGCCAGGAATCCCTTGCAAGTCTAGTCCAATCCCCCCCCCCCCCATTTTCTTCTTTTTCTTTTCAGCAACAAGCATCACCAGGATACTGCAAGTAAACGGAGGAGTAGCAGAGTAGAGTCTTGCTTAACACTTTCTCCTCTAACCATTTCCCCATTCAAATCTTTTCCCCAGTTGATTTTTTCCCCCTTGTGGGGGAGAGGATACATGCGCTACTTGATTATTTGAACTGAGAGCCGATGCGCTGCGGGTGGCTAGAATGATAGGTTTGGGTGTGAAAAACCCAGATTCATCCTTTAGCCCATGAAGCTTACTGAGAAAGGGACACTTTTGCCAAGAGACTTTCTCTTTGCCCAAAGCCTATTTAGGGGAAGAGTGTGATATGAATGCAATGAAATAAATATCAGTGCCTATGTCTGAGTACCAAGTATTGAAGCAAGATATTCTCTAACCTTTCTTTCTGCTACATACTTACTTCTAAAACTATATCCAGGAATCAAATACCTTCTGCTTGTTGTTATCCTGGAAGCCAAATCCCAATTTTGGGGCAAGTACTCTTTGGTGAAACAACCCCAGCAGGGCTTTAACATTGCAAAACATGCAGTGAAGAAAAGTGTGTAAACATAATCTGTAAAACATTTTCACAGGGTCCTGAATCCCTACCAAAAGATACTGCTTTCTCCAACTGGCATAAGCCACTGGCCAGCCAAAGCATAGGCCGTCCTGGAGCAGTTGTTCAACCCAAGTACTTGCATAACACAGACTATGTTTGTTGGGTGGGGCTTCTGTGACAATTATAGCCTTAGCTCCTTCAGATCAGCAAGCTCTATCCCCACAGCATGCCTTGTCATGATTGGGGAGATCCCAATCCTTAGCTGTATGCCTGAGGAAACGAGCACCAGATTGCTACAACCTGTTAATACCTGTTAATACTTTCAGGGAACCAAATGCTTCTTGTAAATAGCAACAATATCTGGTCTGTTTCTTTCAAGCATCACAGGAAGACAGAAAGGTTTTTGTCAGGCTGTCTGAAATGATTATCATTGTGTGCATGCACTGCTAAGTGAACCAGAGGGACCTTTGTCTTATTCTTTACCAAGAGCATTGTTTGAAAACTTTTTGCACCTCCGCTAGCAAAAACAGAAATTGACAACCACAACTTTATCTGCAAAAGGTGACAGAGCATAGAAAGCATGGACTAGAGAGGAAACAGTAGGTGGCAAAGAGGAGTGAGAATTGAGGAGTGCAGAGAAACCACTTATCTCTCACCAGAGATAACAGTAAAATGAAAAGTGTGGAACAAATTCAATTGAGAATAGGAGTGATAAAAGGAATCAAACACTTCCTGGTATTATATGTCACCTTTTGAGCAATATTGCTTCCCCCACCCCCATGAAGTTTCCTTATCTCTGATAAGGTGTTTTGTTAGCCAAAAATTCTAACAGATTCCTAAGCTAAATGTTTGCTTGAAATGTTTTGCCAATTATTCCAGAAGTTAACAAGGGTGCAGGGCAAGGAAAATGGGGTCTCTTCATCTTGTGGTTGGTCTTATACAGGGAACAAATCAAGGGCAAGGAACTCCTCGCTTTTGTCATCCTTAAGGCACATGAAGGACCAATGCCACTTTCAGAAGAGTTATTTCAAAACAATGGACCGAGGCATCACTGTGTGCTTGCGCAAAATATATTGGAATGAGTGAGTGGCAACCTAGAGACTTCGTTTGGTCCTGAGTGGCAGCCTGCTGTTCTAGCTAGTTCCCTCTAGAAGTGAAACAGGGGATAAGTTCATAAATCTGGGGCTGGTTCACACATGCGTTAACTTGTTTACTCACCATCTCATGACTCACAGCTGTAGGTCAAGGCAAGAGTTTGCTCCCGTGACAGTTTTATGAAGGATACTAGTGTTCAATCATGATCTTTCATAATCTGGTAACCATACTTGTCTCCATTACACAGTTTAGTGGGAGCCAAGACACCCATGGAGAATTTTGCTGCTTAGAGAAGATTAAAAGCAGGGAGAACCTCCTGGCAAACTAGAATCCAGATGTTGACAGACACTTTATGATCTGTCATTTCAGCTATAACCTAAAGGGAGAGACATTAATAATACTGCACTCGGGAGCCTTTGGAACTTTCATGAAACTTAATTGCTCATTAGACTTTCCTGACAAGTATTCTTTAGCAGTTCCTATTCTGTTGAAAACTGATGATGAGTAAAAGCCACATTTGTGGCTTATTTTTTAGGTGCTTTCCTAGAATCTGGACCACAAAAATCATAGAGGGCTTGGTTGGTGCACTGGGGAAAAACCCCCAAAGACTAAAGCAATGTAACAAAACCTTATATAAAATAGTTACATACAATTTTTAGGATCAACTGATACTACCTACAACTTTTGTGTGTTTTAGAAGATATAGAATTTACTCATACAGTAAAAGTATCTAAGAAGATGATCACCTAAAGAAGGAACTTAGCTTTCAGGGGCTATATGCCCTGGACCAAACACTAGATAATACTACCAAATTCTATTGACAATTTATTTATATACAGAGTCTGCGGCTTTTACATCATGCCCAGTTTTCTTCCCCATGCCCCCACGCTCCCCATCTCTGCTTGCTTGCAGTTTTCTTAACTATCAGTCTTCCATCCTTAAAAAGAGTTCCAGAAAACTTGAAAGCTTGCACACTACTTTGTGACATTTGACTTGGTCCTAATAAAGGTATTACTCTACTATGGCTGTTTGTCTAGAGACGTGATGTATTATGTGGTGGTGGTGAGTTGTTCCTTCAGTGCATCAAAATAACCCACATTGTGTGCAGAGTAAGCTGAGGTGACATGTTGTTGATCCTGTATTTTGCTTGTACTTGCAAATATTGTGCTTGCAAAGCCATTAACTGGAATTCCAAAGGCTGTGTTTCTAATTTTTTTGCAAGAGGGGAGGATATTTCAACAGGCAATGGTTATAAGAATGTGTTTATTATGTGGTTTGTGAATGGATGGCATGGACCACCCCACTGCCCACTGTGTTCCTCTCCAGTGTGGATGCTGGACCAGGGCCCTGGTTAGCAGGGCTTGCTGTTGGAAAATGGCTGAGAGGTAAATCTATAGCCTGAGAAGACATGCCTCTTTCTCCTCCCTGATAGGACAGATAAATAACAGCTGGGGGAGAGATACAACTATTGACAGTGATGCTTTAGAGTTCCTTATAACTGAAGAGAGGGCAGGGGAGAGGAACATCAATGAGCCTGACTCATTCCAGCGAATAACCTTTCAGGTGGGCACCATTGCCATTATACGAGAATAAGGAAGGTGTTCATTGGAAGTTCTGGCACCTCTTTTTCTAGAAAAACAGTACTGGGAACAATCCAGTGATTATGGCTATTGTACTCTGGAAGAAAGGGGTTGGGGGCATGGACGCAGTGCCCTTTGATGTACCCCTGCCATATGGAAGCCCAACACAGTCGATAGCTATTGTTTTGCTTTCTGTTGCAAGTTTGCAAGCTGATCCGTTATAATTACCAGTACTTAAATCCATATTACAAGAATATGAATCATTCAAGGAATTAACGCAGAGAGGCGAAACGGTCAAGAAGAAAGATCCCCAAGACTACCGTCTGAACTGTGGACTAAATCCCACAGATTTACCAGTAAGTCACATGGCACACGGTGACATTTTCAACAGAGACAACAAGATTAGGATCACGCAATAACTTTCATTACAGCGCTTGTCAGAGGCTGATATGCATTCAGTTGGAAAGGTGTATGTAAAGTGCAAAAGCTAACAATCCACCAAGCGAAGCACTCTGATTAACAGAGGCATGGCTGGGTTGGGCGTTTGGAATACAAAAACCCATTTGAGAAAGCAGCACGATGAAAAGTTTCCTAATGAGCAAAATGTTTATCTTCCAGCCTCCAGATGTAGAGCTGTAAAGAGCTTTTCTGGGCAGAGTTGTTGTGCCCCTATATTAACAAATGTGCGTCAGAAGTCTTGATACCATTCCCCTCTGGACTCTTTCAAACATAATAGCTTTTTGTCTAAACATTTCAGATTGCTTTCCCCACCACCACCACCACGCTGTAGCCTGCAATAACCTTTGACCCAACCTCACACATACATGTGGGTATCTCTATACATCACAGACACAATGTGGATAGCCAAGCTCATCCTGCTATCCAGAGAACGATTAGGACATGGTTAGACCCCAAGCTATGTCAAATTTTAGAAGTCCCCAGCTTACCAAAAAATAAATTAAAAAATGTAGTACCCCAACAGAAAGAGCAATGAAACTAGAACCCTCCGGGTCCCTTCCAAATCTACAATTCTATAATTCTATAACATAATAAACATTTATATTTACATATGTACTGGTTCACATGCAAGAATGTAATTAAAAGCTAACAATATAACTTAAAACACGTATCTTTCAATAAGTCTATTTGCACATGAAATACCTTTAAATGAAAAAAAAAAGCTTGTGGGTATCTTAGCCTATATGAAAACTTAATGTACAGTAACACAGAAAAAAAATGCACACACAGTTTATCAGTTACTAGATAGAAGAGACAGCGCAACTGTGTGTGGCCTGCTTTATTCAAACCTTTGTTGTTGCTTGAACCAGAGTTTTCCTCTGTATTCCTCCACCCCCACTTTACTCAAACTTCTGCTGCTGTTTAAAACAGCCACTTTTTCCCCTTTCAGTGTATTGCCCTTCTCACTGTACTGAAACTTTTCTGTTTTCCATTTGTCAGCTACCTCGTGTGAGAGAGATTAAGAATGTGGAACCCTCAAATATTACATAGTACTATACTCAAACCTCTGCCATTGTTTAAACCACCATTTCCCCTCTCAGTTCATTTCATCCCCTGCTTTATTCAAACTTCAGCTGTTGTTTTAAACCACCACTTTCCCCCTCTCAATGCTCATCCCTTTTTGCTCTAATACCATGGCCACTGCTGTTGCGCAAGCTGCCTCCTCTTTTGCTCCCCTCCCCTGACTTCATGCAAATCCAGGATTGTGATGCAGCACAACAAATGTTTTAATTGGGGCTGCATAATGACAGTCCTACATTTTATTTATATATGAAGAAACCTAACCTACTACATTTACTATAAAACCTATGTAAACCTTTGTAAAAGGAGCTTGCCGGATATGAATCTTGCCTTGGACCCATAACATTGTGTTTGTCAGGATATTGTGCTATTTTTCTTAGTTACACAACTCATATTGAATAAATTAGATATTATTGCAAGTCTAATGAAAATGCATGAGCAGACTCTGACCATTTGTAGTGGACCAAGCAACAATGGGAATGAAAACCCTTCCTCTTATGGGTCACTGTTATATTAATATACATCTATCTAAGTTAATTCCAGGCACTCTAATGTCAGACTCATGTGACTAAGAAGAGGCAGGACTATATATATGACTTTTAGTGAATGGAGTTGCCATGGACAGAAGAAATAAGCCTGTTTCTTTTCTCCCATGTGAAAGGAAAGATTGCATTCACACTCATTGGCAACTGAAGAGAAACCTGCCTTTCATGCATGCTGCTAGGTGACTCAATCTTCACTTAAAGGGGTTTGTGTGTGTGTGTGTGTGTGTGTGTGAGAGAGAGAGAGAGAGAGAGAGAGAGAGAGAGAGAGAGAGAGAGAGAAGTACAGTGGTACCTTGGGTTAAGTACTTTATTTGTTCCCGAGGTCCGTTCTTAACCTGAAACTGTTCTTAACCTGAAGCACCACTTTAGCTAATGGGACCTCCTGCTGCTGCCGCCACGCCACGATTTCTTGAAACATCTTGAAACAAAGTTCTTAACCCGAGGTACTATTTCTGGGTTAGCAGAGTCTGTAACCTGAAGCGTATGTAACCCAAGGTACCACTGAACATGCATGCATGTGCAATGCATTGCACAGGCCCAGATACCCAAAGATCCCTGTAATATGCAAGCCCTCTGTTCACACAAACACATACCACTCAAGGCATTTTGCTAGCAATAGCGAAAACCATTGTTTGCTTTGTGATTTATTACACTTCAAAGGCAAGACCCCACATGAGCTCAACATACCTCTTTCTTGGCAGATATAGGGCATCTGAAGGGATTTATTCAACAATGAATATGGGTCACCTTTAAAAACAAAACGAAAACATTTTAAAGCAAGCAGGACCATGGCCCTGGCATGTCTAGCTGTTGTAAGGGTATGCCTGAGGCAATCAGTTAGGATATTAAACGGCAGCACTAGAAGGGTAAGCAAACACAACCCATCTGGCTTAGCCTCCTGTCCAAACAGGATGGCCATTTGCTTGGCAGCCTCTCACAGATCAGCCTGTAGAATCCAAAGCACAGTGTTGCTACTGACAAAGATTCAGTTGAGGCAAATGAATGGGCAACCTCCACTCCAGGGGCATGGTGCCTCTGGAAACCAGTTGCTGGGATTCACAAGCGAGCAGAATGCTTGCAGGCTTCCCGCAGGCATCTGCAGAGCTGGCCCAAGACATTTTGGCACCTGAGGTGAACTGCAAAATGGTGTCGCCTGCAACCGGGGAGGAGTGAGTGACTGAAAATCTACACTGGTAGAAAAGGAGGGAATCAAATCAACCTTACCCGACAGTTGAAGTGGGACTCAAAGGCCATCACCGGGGGGGGGGGGAGGGACCCACTCTGAATCCAGCCAGGCATGTGCAGACCCCAGGAGACCCCAGAGGCAGCCCTCACTATTTCCTCCCTGGGAGTGGGAGAAGAACAGCAGTGCCTCTTATTCACCAAGAGGTGGCATTGGCAGGTCTGGCCTCCAGGGATCACGCTGCAGCCATTGCTGTCACCATGGCAGTAGCAGCGGCAGCAGCTGACGCTGTCTTTGGAGGCCGGATCCTGCTGCCAAATATAGTTGTTATTATTATCCACACTTTAACCAAGTATATGCATTTTAGTGAACATCATTTGGTTGGAGAACTGTATCACAAAATTCAGATAAGTGCAAATTTTGAAAGAAAGCTGTGCCTTGGTTTGCATATTGTTTCAGAAAGTGCAAATTGGGTTGACTTGTCTCACCTTGCCTCACGGGTTGGCTGGTCCTGGGCATCTGGTTGACACTGTGAGAACAGGATGATGGACTAGATTGGCCATTGGACTGATCCAGCTGTTCAGTTTTGCAACTTATACTGTCTTTTTTGGGGGGGGCAGTGAGTGTGTTATATAAACAACCTTTCCTGTGATTTTTAAATACTTTGTTATGTTGTCACAGGTGGCTGTGGTGCACGACGGACCTTGTGTAATATTGACACCTAAAAGAAAACTGAGACTGATAGAATTATTATTATTATTATTATTATTATTATTATTATTATTATCATATTATTTCATTACATTTATATGCTGCCCTATACCCACAGGTCTCAGGGTGGTTAACAAGATAAAATTACAAGATAAGAACACAAAAGACATAATCAAAATATAAACAGAAACAGCCAAACAACCTCTCCAAAACACATAAAAACAGGTAAAAAGAATTTTAATTTTGTAAAAAAGATTAAAAAACACAATTAAAAAGCAGTTAAAAAGAATGTAAATAGTACTCTCTGTTGGGCAGCAGCAGTCCTAGGCCCTGCCCCAGGCCTGGTGGAGAGAGGTAGGAGCAGGGCCCTCAGACTCTCAGCAGTCTGAAAGTTGACAATGATCTCAATGTCCCCAGTTATGCTTTTGAGTAAGACTGGACCCTGCCAAATCAGACCTCACAGAGAGTGCAACTTATTCATGAGTTGCCAAAATGTCTGGTAATTTTAAGGAGTAGTTAACGAATGGGAAAGTTCCTCCAGCCTTTTCCATTTTTTCCATCTAGCATGCAAAGAGAGTGATTCTCACAGGCATTATTTCCTTGAACATTAAACAGTTGAAAGCAATCATATTGTAATTACTTTTCAATAACACTTTTACAGCAGCACAAACAAAATAATAGGCCATAAATCCTATGAGACAGTACAAACGCAGTAGTAAAAGTTTAGTATGATTAGTGCAGTGCCAAAACCTGACCTCCAATTTCCTGAAAGCAAAGAGTAGGGAGATGATGGGGAGGCTTCATTTTACTTTGCACAGAATGCTCTCTCAGTCGGTCCTCGGCTATTTTCACTCACATTTTAGTAATCACATTTTACCCTAGTATATGAATTTTTGTAAACATTATTTGGTTAGAGAACCGTATCACAAAATTCAGGTAAGTGCAAATTTTAAAAGAAAGTTGTTCTTTGGTTCACATATCATTTCAGGAAGTGCAAATTGGGTTGACGTGCCTTAAATGCAAACTGAATTGAATTTCATCCCTAGTTCAAAGTAAATCAGACTGTTAGCATCTGCTGAGTGAAACGTTGGGGAAATCCATGCCTAAAAATGACATGGTAACTGGCTGATTTTTCTCTCAGTAGTAGCAATGGATTTTTCTACTTTCTAATTTTTAGAATCATGCAGCATCTGTAGTGATGGGGACTTAGGCTTCCACACGACCTGGAACCACCTGCAATCAGGTCTCATGAAAGCTTTTGCGTTCACAGCTTTAGGCATTGTCAGGGAACTGCCATCGGAGGGACAGGTGGTGGACAGGCTCCAGGAGAATAGGAGAGAATCTGCAGCAGAGGAAGGAACCAGCAGGGGGAGTGCAGGAGTCACAGCGGAGGGGAGGCTCTGGGATACTTCTAGTGAGAATAGCGAAGAGGTAACAAAACCCCCATTAGGAACTCCCACCCTTTGCCGGAAACTGTCACGCAGAGAGTCACGAAGGCGCATGTCCGTCAAACAGCTTTTATGTTGGCGTAAATTCCGTAGACGCCCACTGTCAGATTCTACCAGCGACTGACGGAGTCATGCTTTGGGGGCTCCGTTAGTGCCTCGGTTTGGATGACCAGCCAAACCCCAGAGGGATCAAGCTTTTACGCACAAGCAGCTCACTATCCCATCATAGCAATCTGACAGTCTTTGAAAGCAGCTTGTGCAAGCAGAGGGCATCATGAGCGAACCAGCCGGAACCGGAGGAGCTGGAGCAGGTCCAAGCCTGGAAGAAAGGTACAGGGCGTTGGAGGTCCAGCTGGCGCTGCAAACGGCGAGGCTCGAGGAGAGGAGGGCTCAAGATGCGGATAAAGGGAAAACCACCCCACTTGCCAGACGGGTGCCTGGATTGGTGCAGAAATTTGGGGGGGATCCCAGGAACTATCAAGCCTTTAGGACAGAGATGCAATATGCTCTCAATCTACTGTTTGATGACTTCCCCGATGAGAACTCTAGAGTGGCGTACGTGATTGGCCATCTAGAGGGAGGGGCGAAGGACTGGGTTCGGCCCCTGATGGCAGCCAATAATGAAATCTTAAAGGACACTATGAAGTTTTTTCGCGCCATGGACTTGATGTTTTCCAGCGAGATCGAGCAGGGGGTGGTGCGCAGACAGTTAATGGCGTGTAAACAGGGGAGCCGATCTGTACGTGAGTACTGGACTGAGTTCACCATGCTGATTCATAGACTAGGGTGGGACCTTGCTAGTGAACCTATTCAAATGCTGTTTGAAGAAGGTCTCTCTCCGGCAGTGAAAGATGAACTTTCCCGGGCGCCTAGGGCGGAGTCTATGGATCAGCTGACTAAATCAGCGCTGTCCATAGGAGCACGCCAGGAGGCTAGAGCTATGGAAAAGCGGGAAGGAAAGGGGGAACGTTGGAAGGACTTCCGCATTCCAGAGATTCCGGAGCAGCCTTTCCCGCCAGCAGAGCCGATGGAACTTGGAACAGCGCGCGCGCGCGCAGTTTCAAACACCAGTGAAGGGCGGAAGAAGGAGGGAAAGAGCGGCAAGAGATGCTATCTCTGCCAACAGCCAGGTCACTTTGCCAGAGTCTGTCCGCAAAGGAAGGAATGGCAAGGGATGGCGGGAACTGTTGGGGGGAAGGAGGAAGAAGAAATCACGGAGCAAGTAAAAGCCAACGCCTGGTTGCCAACATCAGGGCACAGCAGCCAGGCCAGGGAGTAGTGAATGTGCCCACGCCGGAACCTCCAAGACCAGCGCTTGTGATAGAGGTGTTGCTGGAACTGGCAAACGGACACCCACTGAAGATAAAAGCGCTATTGGATTCAGGTAGCTCATGTAATTTCATGAGTAAGGAGTTTGCAGCTGAACACCAGATACAGACTATCCCATTAAGTAAGCCTTTGCAGGTTACCACGATTGATGGGAGGGAGCTGTTGGGAGGAGAAGTGAACCAACAAACTGTACCAATGATAATGAGGGTGGCAAGACACACAGAACTGATAGCGTTTAACGTAGCCACCTTGGGAGGAGCTCCTATTATCTTGGGAATGAGCTGGCTGGCACTACACGATCCGCTAGTAGGCTGGCATCAGAGAGTGGTTTCCTTTGGATCAGCACATTGCCTAGAACACTGCAAGGAGGGAGAGGCTCAGGCAGGGGCCAGGGCCACTCTAGCAGGGATGGAAGTGATGGACAAGGGGAGGGTGCCACCACAATACGCTGACTTGATTGACGTATTCAGCGAAAAAGAAGCAGATAAACTGCCCCCGCACAGACCCTTTGACTGTCAAATTAACTTACTCCCAGGAGCACAATTGCCAGTGGGCAAGCTGTATGCAATGTCAGACAGTGAGATGCAGGAGTTAAGGGAGTTCATTGACAAGAACCTCAAGCGAGGTTTCATCAGAGAGTCACGAGCGGTGGGGGGCAGCCCAGTGTTCTTTGTGGACAAAAAAAACACGGGCAGGCCCAGGCTTGTATGTGATTTCAGGGCCCTAAATGCAGTGTCAGAACCAGTGACTTTCCCTATGCCTAGAATTGATGACATTCTAACACGGGTGAGAAAAGGGAAAATTTTTACCAAGCTGGACCTTAGGGGGGCATATAACTTGATACGTGTGAGAAAGGGGGATGAGTGGAAGACCACTATGTTCACCCCCTTGGGGGCTTTTGAGTACCGGGTTATGCCTTTCGGATTACAAGCGGGCTCCGCCTGCTTTCAATCATTCATGAATCACGTCCTGGGGCCACTGCTCTACAAGAACTGCGTAGCGTTCTTAGATGACGTCCTGGTGTACTCAGAGAATGAGGAGCAGCATGTGCGAGATGTAAGAGAGGTACTGAGCAAGCTGCGAGAAAACCGGCTGTGGGTGAAACTGGAAAAGTGTCAGTTTCATACCAGGGAGGTGGAATTCCTGGGGTACCGGTTGTCTGACAAGGGATTGGCCATGGATCCCAGCAAGGTTCAAGCGGTACTGGAATGGAAAACACCAAAGACCAAGAAGGACGTGCAAAGGTTCCTGGGCTTCGGAAACTTCTATAGGAAGTTCATCAAAAACTTTGCCCATTTAACAGCGCCCATCACGGATTGTCTTAGTAGCAAAAAGAAATTTGTTTGGACGGAAGAAGCGCAGCGGGCGTTCGAACGTTTAAAGCAGGCGTTTGCGTCGGAAGAGCAACTTTTGCACGTGGATCTACAACAACCAATGAGAGTAGAGACTGACGCGTCAGACCGAGCGGTGGGGGCCGTTCTTCTCCAGCCGGGAAAAGATACGTCCGAATGGAGACCGTGTGCGTTCTTCTCGCGGAAGTTGAACAAATCCGAGAGGAACTACACAGTATACGACCGAGAACTGCTCGCCATTCATGAAGCATTCCGGAAATGGCGGCACTTGCTGATTGGGGCGCAGCACAAGGTTCAAGTCCGAACTGACCACAAAAATCTGGAATACTGGAGAACAGCCCGAGTGCTGAACCAGAGACAAGTGCGATGGGCCCAGGAGTTCTCCAAATTCCACTTTGAGATTCGTTACGTGCCCGGCTCCGAGAACGTGAGGGCGGACGCTCTTTCCAGGAAACCTGAGTACTTAGAGGGGGAGGGAGCGCCTGAGGCAAGGCATGTAATCCCTGAAGACCGCTGGGTGTGTGGGGCGGCATTGGTGGGGCAGAGGGAACTGATAGAGGGTACTGAGAACGATGAATACGCCCAAGAGAAACTCAGAGAGCTCAGGAGGACAGAGGAGAACACAGGGGGGTTTGAAGAAAAGAACGGGGCATTGTATTACAAAGGGGCACTGTACATACCCGATGGGGAACTGAGGGGCAGAGTACTCAAGCAGTTGCAGGACAGCCCCACAGCGGGACATTTTGGACAGCACAAAACCATGTGGTTGGTTACCAGGGAGTTTTGGTGGCCCAAGGTGAGGGAGGACGTACGGGAATATGTCAGGGGTTGCGACAGGTGCCAGCGAGCGAAAGGAGAGAGGGTGGCGCCAGCGGGGCTATTACAACCCTTACCCACGCCAGAAAGGCCATGGGAGGCAGTATCCATAGATTTTATGACGGACCTGCCAAAATCCAAAGGCAAAACAGCTGTCATGGTGGTGGTAGATCTATTAACCAAGATGTGTCATTTTATAGCTTGTTCACATGCGGTCACAGCGGAGGAAACCGCCAAGTTGTTTGTAGAACATATTTTTAGGTTGCATGGCGCCCCCTTGAGGGTTTTGAGCGACAGAGGGAAACAATTTACTTCCAGGTTCTGGAGGAAACTTATGAGCTTACTGCACGTAGAACTCAATTTCTCAACTGCCCGGCACCCAGAAACAAATGGGCAAGCGGAAAGGGCAAACGGGATTTTACAACAATACCTGAGGTGTTATGTAAAAGACAGAGAAAATGATTGGGTGGATAAGTTACCTCTAGCAGAATTTGCCTACAACAACGCGGAGAACGTGTCCACAGGGATGAGTCCCTTTCTGGCAAATTATGGGTGTCACCCCCGGGCATTCCCAGGAGAGGGAGGGGAGAGGTGGAGCGTGCCGGCGGCGGAATATTTTTTTGAAGAGATGGAAGCGATCCACCGTCAGCTTCAACTTAACTTAGAGAAAGCCAAGGAAGAATATAAGAAGCAAGCAGACAGAAATAGGAGGGAAGGTGAAACTATAAGGGTGGGAGACCGGGTGTGGTTATCCACCCAAGGACTACCGTTCAAGGGCGGGAGTAAGAAATTGAGACCCAAAAGATTGGGACCCTTTGAGGTCATACAGCAGGTCAACCCAGTAGCATTCAAACTCAGGCTGCCCAGTCACATGAAATTACACCCAGTATTTCCCAGGTCATTACTGTCGCCGTACCGAGAGGGACGTGAGTGGGGGGAGCGTGAGAGAGAGGCCACCCAAACGCCCGTGATAGAAGAGAGAGAGCGCGACATGAACGTGGCAGGAATCATTGATTCCAGGTGGAAGGGGAATCAGGTGGAATATCTGGTAGAATGGGAGGGGGAAGTAGAGTCGGAAAACACTTGGGTACCAGCAGAGGTAGTCAATGACGAGGTCTTAATAGAAACATTTCATCAGCGTTTCCCAAGAAAACCGCAACCCGTAGCACGATTTAGAAGGGAACACTTTGGGACCACCGATGAGGAAGGAGAGTTTGAAGGGTTCCCAGAGTCAGGGGTGGGTGAGGAAGCCGACTCCGACGAAGAAGAGGAAGACGGGGAGAGAGACGGTACGCCGTGGCTAGAAGTGTTTGAATCCTCGGATGACGAGGAGAGTTCCTTCAGGGGCTTTCCGCCCTCACCGCCAGTGGGAGAGGAGGCGGGAGGGGGTGAAGGGGGCCCTGGGGGGGAGGTGGATGTCAGGGAACTGCCATCGGAGGGACAGGTGGTGGACAGGCTCCAGGAGAATAGGAGAGAATCTGCAGCAGAGGAAGGAACCAGCAGGGGGAGTGCAGGAGTCACAGCGGAGGGGAGGCTCTGGGATACTTCTAGTGAGAATAGCGAAGAGGTAACAAAACCCCCATTAGGAACTCCCACCCTTCGCCGGAAACTGTCACGCAGAGAGTCACGAAGGCGCATGTCCGTCAAACAGCTTTTATGTTGGCGTAAATTCCGTAGACGCCCACTGTCAGATTCTACCAGCGACTGACGGAGTCATGCTTTGGGGGCTCCGTTAGTGCCTCGGTTTGGATGACCAGCCAAACCCCAGAGGGATCAAGCTTTTACGCACAAGCAGCTCACTATCCCATCATAGGCATAGATGCCTTCTCCTTGAATACCTTGCCCTGTACGTAGAGATGCAGTGGGGGGGGGATGACTCAGTGCACATAATGTAGGGGTTGGTGTGCAGCCTCACTTCCCCTTTGTGTGTTGATTTAACATGGAGCACTTGGGCAGGATTTTAGTGAATGATAGTTTCTTGCTCTTTCAATGTATGTATGTCAAAAATTGCCATCTGAGGTGGATCTCCTGGTGCTGCCAAATGGTTTACCTCTTCTACACAGTTACCATGTTCTAGTCACTCACCCAGGATCATATCATATTTTCTTGCTTTCCAACTCTGTAATGTCACTGAAGTACTATAGGACGTGCTGGGCTGAAGGAGGGCCAAAGCCAGGCATTTACAACACCTTCCAATTTGTTTCTGACCCTCCTGGCATGATAGTGGGAATATGGACCCTTTCCCCCCCAGCAAATCATGCTGTAGCTAAAACTTCACAGAACTGCGCACTGTTTGTTTACCTGTCATGCCTTTCTCCCCTACAGAAGTGGCATTCATCATCACCACCCTCCTAGCAAGTCTGAACAGCTGCTGTAACCCCTGGATCTACATGCTTTTCACAGGCCACCTTTTCCATGACCTCTTGCGTCGCTTCCTCTGCTGCTCCTCTCGGTACTTAAAATCTCGGCAAGGATGTGACCTGAGCGTTAGCAGGAAAAGCAACTCCTCCACCTTCGTCTTGAGCCTCAAAAGCTCCAGTCAGAGGAGCTTCACTCAGCCGTCCACAGCGTGAGGAGGAGAAACCCAAGTCCTCCAAGAACTGTGCCACAACGAGATGGGCAGACTGGCCTTAGCGTGTACATACTTAAAAATATGAAATAGAGGTATACAGGAGTGTTTGGATGTAAATACATATATACATATATATAATATATTACATAAAATATATTAAAATGTGTGTATGATGTGCAGGGTACTCATTATTTAAGGAGCAGGATAGCAGAAAGACAGCTATAGCATAATAGTAGTGCACAGAACGGATAGCTCAAGGTTCTAGTGCTGTATTTTTAAAAGACACAATGGACTCCACAAGTCATTGAAGCCATAAGGCAACATCTGCCCGCAGGTACAAAGTGGAGGACAGCTCCTCTTTGAACACTATTACAGCATGGATCAGATAGAAGTGGAGGCGTTTTAGGAGACAAACTACACTTGCAATAGAATAACTATCTCCCTGCCCCATATTAACTTTTCAGGCCAGGGGGTGAGATCAAATGTGGAAATGCCCACCACAAAATGAACTTTCAGATAGAGATGGGTTGATCAGCCTAAAAATGCTCCATGCCATTTATTCATGCCCCCAAAGAGCAGTTTGCCCCATTGCATTTCAACATTAATGTGTATCTTTTTTAAAAAAAATAAAAAATCAATGCAGAATTAAGACCTTTTTTGATTTGGTGGTCTGAGCAAGGGAGCTACCATTATTATTATTATTATTATTATTATTATTATTATTATTATTTTAAAAAATTAAAGGCAAGCAATTGCCACTTGGAGAAGCTTGAAACCAAATGACTCCTGGAAGTGATAGGGGCATGATAACACCCCATTGCTCACAGACTTCTAAAAAGAAATAACTGCAGCAAAATAAAAGCAAAATGGCTGTCCCCAGGATTTGTAGTGGAGACACATTTCACCAGCTGCCAGCACTGTCTCATAACTAAACGCCATTGCATGCCGACAATCACAGACTGCAAGATATCGACTACCAAGATATTGAATATTATTTATTTTGTATTTATATATATATACCACTTAATGCCAAAAAGGAAGGGGGGAAGCTTCTAAGCAGTTCACAAAGTTTAAAAGCAAGTTATACAAACTGTTAAGATATAAATATTCATAATTAAAATACACAGTTAAGAACAGGGCACTCAGGTTAAGAAATCAACATAAACTTATGCATCTTCAAAAGCTGTTAGAATGCCAATGCAGATGGGGCCTCTTATATTTCAGCAGAAAATTAATTCTTCAACATCAGTGCTACTAGTGAAAAAGCAGTCCCAACAAACTGACGGTCATCAGACTGTGACCAGGCTAACCACGTTCCCTTTAGAAGAAAAAAAAAAACTTAATGCCCTTGCCAGGCAGTGGAAGGAAAATCTGGGTAAATCTGTTCCAGAGTTGTTGGGGGCTTTATAAGTAAATAGCCCTGGCTTGGTGGCTAATAGGCAGCCAGTGCAGGTTCTACAGTACCTGTATGATATGTATCTGGTAAGGGCCACCACTCACTGCGTGGATTGTGGCCTTCTGCAGTAGCCACAGACTCCATACCAGCCATAAGAGAAGCCCTACACTGTGTACATTGCAATAGTCTAAACATGAGGTTACCAATGCATGAATCACAGTAGCCAATGTATCTTTGCCAACCCAAGAAAAGATAGCCAACACTGATTGGTTGGTGGTTTTTGCCCCCTGGGATTCCATGGACAACTATGGCTCCAAGAACTTTTTACCAGTTCTTTCAGGGTGAGTACAGCCGGCTCCCTCGGCCAGTAAAGCAAGATGAGGGCTGCAACCCCAGAGTTGTCCGCAACTGGACCTAATGGTCAGGGGTCCCTTTACCTTTACAGCCTCATCTAGAACAGTCAAAGTCCTCAATTCTAGGAGCTGGGGGCTACTCACCTGCAGTCTCTCTCTCTTAACAGAGCTCTGGTTCAGTTTATTCATCCTCATCCAGCCCACCACTGCATACAGGCACTGGTTCAGCTGCTCCACGGCCTCTCCTGACTCAGATTTAATTGAACAATAGAGTTGGCCGGCACACTGATGGCACTGAGCCCAGTTCTCCTTATGACTGTTCCAAGCAGCTTCCTACAGATGTTAAATAGCCTTTTGGGATAACATAGTGCCTTACAGCACCCCACAACTGAACTGCCAGGGTGTAGGCACTTAGTGCCCCAATGCAATTCTTTGAGACAGGCCCTGTAAGTAGAAGCAAAACCACTACAGAACAGTGCCTCCAACTACAAACTAGCAGAGAAAGTCCATGAGGATACCATGGTCAATGTGGTATCAAAAGCCACTGAGAGATCCAACAGAAGCCACAAACATGGTTGCACTTCCTCTGTCCCTCCCCCAGAGAAGGTAAAATATAACTGGATGCCAAAAACAGCATTCAGAGAATATTCAGAGAATATCTGAGCATCCATCAAAACTGCAAAGGAGGATTTTCCATCCAAACTGGATTCACTTCTAGAGATTCTCCACCTGCAGTCCTGCAGTATCCATATCCCATGTTTCCACTGCTTGCATCCATTTAGTTCTGCCACTTTAAGGCAAAGAGCCCTTTACATTACAATTCTATGCCATCTACTCAGATATAAATCCCACGGTGTTTAATGGGGCTTGCTCCCTAGTTTTAGGATTGCATCTTTAGTGGCTGGGGATAAATCTGAGGATATCTTAATTGTTGTTTTTAATCTGCATTTGAGCAGCTTTTCATTTTTGCATTGTAAATGAGCCAAAAGGATGGGGTAGGATAGACATTTTAAAATTAAATCATGTTAATAGCAACGAGCCTAATTATCTTGTCTGAAAGGAGAACCCCAGCAATGCTTCAAAACAGATGTGAACACTGGCTGGCTGGCTGGCTGGCTGGCTCCAAAGTACTGCAGCTTTGGATTATCAAATCAGTAGGATTTGATTCCGACATTTTTCTTTTAACCTTTTAACCTTTCTCTTAGTGAATGGAAATCTGTATGAATATTGCATAAGGTCTGAGCCTATAAGTGCTCATTTGCTTGACAAAATGCATTGGATAGATTGGCAAGAAATTCCCTGACTTTTTCAGAGCTTCATCAATGTGAGAATACCACTGCGAGTCAGGAAAATCAGCGGTGTCATTCAGGAGTAATTTCACTGAATACCATTAATAGCAGTAACAATTTTCAGGCCTAGTCTTACATACTGATGCTTTTTTAAATGTGGAAGTTGGTCCATCAATTTCAGTGGGAGATCTTAAAGCAATTCAAGAGCTTAAACGTTTGCAAAATTAAAGCTATGGGTTGGATACTGAGAACCATGAGCAGCAAACCACAGAAAGAAGCTAGCAGAAGGGGCCTTTTCTATTCATTCATTCATTCATTCATTCATTCATTCATTCCTCTCTTCTGCTGCTGGCCTGTAAAGTGTCTCCTGACAGCTGGGGAACCTTTCTGAATGGCATGGGATGGAGTAGGAAAGAAGATTGGCCAAAATCAGGCACAGACACCTTGAGTGGAGCTCCGCCCCATTCCATGCTGTTCAGGAAGGTCCTCCTACTGCTCTCTATAGGGGGGAGGAAGGAAAGGGGCAGTCTGTTTACTTCCTTCCTGACAGTAGTTCTCAGGATCCATCTCGGGATCCATCCAACACATTGTTCTAAAAAGCTTTACTTAAGGCCGAGACTTATTTCATTGTAGATAAATTTGATAAATATTATGTGGCTATAACTTCATTGCTGTGTAACTCATGCAAGTACTTTAAAGAAAAAAACAGATTTTATGTAAAGATTTGGTTGTGTTCTTTAATTTGAAAACATGGCAAATAAAAGAAATGGATGGAAACCCAAGAAAAAACAAACGGCAAAGCATATGTAAATATAAAACCGTAATGCACCAAGCATACATTACGCCATGCCTTATTAAACAAGCGCTCATTTTTGTATTTATTGAAACAGTCATATGCTTATGGTCTTTTTATTTTCCCATTAAGATTTCCAGGTCCTCTGCATGCAGAGAAGGTAAAATGGTAGTCCTTTGACTATGGTGATGGCAGGGGGAGAGTATAGGCAGGGGAGAGCAGTGAAGAAATGGGGCAGGAGTTATTGGCTCAGTTGTCTTAGAGTTTTTAAAACTATAGGATCTCAAAGTATTTAGTTCTGTTTTACAGAGCCTGGAAATCAACGTGGAAGCCAAGTTACAACCAACATTGAAAAATGTTGCTTGTTTGACTTGAGATTGAGGCTGCACCAAATAAGAAGAACCAAGTGACAGTAGTAACTCCTAACTCTGTGGCCTAAGGGTTGGTTGTAGGATTAAAAGCCCCCATTCTTGGCATAGTACTACAAATGCTGCTGTTGCTGTGCAATCCTCTGTCATGGTTCCTCATAACAGTCAATGAAGAAGAAGAAGAAGAGTTTGGATTTGATGTCCCGCCTTTCACTCCCCTTCAGGAGTCTCAAAGCGGCTAACAACCTCCTTTCCCTTCCTCCCCCACAACAAACACTCTGTGAGGTGAGTGGGGCTGAGAGACTTCACAGAAGTGTGACTGGCCCAAGGTCACCCAGCAGCTGCATGTGGAGGAGCGGAGACACGAACCCGGTTCCCCAGATTATGTGACTGCCGCTCTTAACCACTACACCACACTGGCTCTCCAGAGAGATGGACACCAGAGAGGTTAAAACAATGGACACCAGAGAGGTTAAAACAATAAAGCTACTTACTGGACAGAGCTCAGAGGGTTAGGATACAGATGGGCAGCTTGAAAAGTAATGACAGTGTAGTCCAGCACTGCCAGAGAAGGAAAGGAGATGGAGATGAATAGGAAAGATAACATAGGGAAGTTCTGACAGCCAGAGGAATAGTCCATTTGCCTCCGTAAACTACCAGAACACCTGGACCTTTCACTTGCTGTCATATATACTGTTACAGCTACTACGACTGTCATCAGTTTTAACAGGCACTTGGTTTAGATGCCAGGTTGCTATCACAACCATAACTGTTCTTCATAACATGTTCTCCTGGAAACACAGTGGTTTATGAGTACATTTTCAGGCCAACGGCCTATTTTGCTTCCTCCAAGCAACCAGTCTCCTCACCAAATGGCTACTACCACTTAAGGGGAAGACAGGATTCCCACCCCTATCCCCCCACCATTGTTCCTCCTTCCATGCCACAAACACAATTCTTCAAACTAAACATGAAGGTCCTTTATCAAGGAAACTCCACAACTGGAAACACACTGAACAAAAAATATGGACAGGCATAATTTAGGCCCATGTAAGATGTGAAGAAGGGACGCAGGTGGCGCTGTGGGTTAAACCACAGAGCCTAGGATTTGCCGATCAGAAGGTCGGCGGTTCGAATCCCCGCGATGGGGTGAGCTCCCGTTGCTCAGTCCCAGCTCCTGCCAACCTAGCAGTTCGAAAGCACGTCAAAGTGCAAGTAGATAAATAGGGACTGCTCCGGCGGGAAGGTAAACGGTGTTTCCATGTGCTGCTTTGGTTCGCCAGAAGCAGCTTAGTCATGCTGGCCACATGACCCGGAAGCTGTCTGCGGACAAACGCCGGCTTCCTCGGCCTATAGAGAGAGATGAGCGTGCAACCCCAGAGTCGGCCGCGTCTGGACCTAATGGTCAGGGGTCCCTTTACCTTTTCCTAAAATGTGAAGAAGCTTTATGTGTGTGTTGAGGTTGGTGGTGTATGGTGTGTGAGAGGGGCGTATCCAGAGAAACATTTAGTCATGTGAGTCCTCAACTCCAGTGTGTTGTCCACGTTTATCACCTCTGGAAAGACTAAGCATAGTCTAACACTGGAAATTTTTCTTTCTTTCTTTCTTTTTGCAAATAGGTCAAGTACTACGGGGCACAGCCGAGTGTGTGCAATGAAGTTACTTTGCATTTAATTTTCATCTGCTTACCCTGTTGCCTCTCGGCACTTTTATCCCACAGCACCAGGTGTCTCCCGAAAAATGTGCGTCGGCATCAAGCATACCCACAAATAGTAAACAGGGCCTCTGAAATTCAAAGCGCGTTCTCTCCACCCCCTGCTTATCTGAGGATGGAGTCCCAGATGTTGTTTATGCTCATTTTTCAGGATTCATGTTAATTAGCAAGAAGATAGTTATATGCATTTCCTTGCCAGTTGGTCGGAGCAGAATGATCACTGACTAATTAGCATTTAGCATGCCGCGACCATGGTTTATTCAGTATTTAGTTACATTCTCAATACCTTCACTCCCAAGGCAGTTGTGCTGCCTTCCTCCTAGGGGAGGGGAAGGAGAGTGGAGTGGTTTTTAACAAACCTGCAGAGACCAGGTAAGCATACTCCCTATGTCATCTGACAAAGAGTTTGGGTTCTGCATTATTGGTCAGGTATCCAGAACAGTAAGTTGCTTCCCATAGGGTAGCAATGGAGGGATAGAACGGGCTGATTTGTGACAGGTATAAGCACTTTTTCAGGTATTATTGCCCTAAAAGGAGAGCGTAACTGCAGGGATGCACATTCCGTCCTGCCAACAGGTTTGCACAAATTCTCCAACCTCTTGAGCCTTGTGGCGAGCCTTGTGTATCAGTGGAAACTCCATGTGCTATTGAGAACCCAGACTTCTCAAATTGCACACAGAGCCTCCACAGATGTGCAATATTCCATACTAACATTCCCCCAATGTTGTCACCTTACCATTGACAAGTAATGGCATAAAAATATATCCTCCTAAGATGCATTGAGCTCCTGTCCTATGGACCTGCTACTTGTAACCTGTGCATTGCCAGCTTCTATGTTCTTAAACAGTTAACATTAGGAAGCTGAATGGAAATGATGGGGAAGAAAAATACATAGCAGAAAACGAGCAAAACCACTTTCCATAACATATTTTTTACAAAGCAGCACATACTGAGATAAGGTACAGTGAGCAATTGAAATTGCATTCTCCTGCATGGAAATGGGCCACAAATACTTCAGCTTTGAGTAGTGCTTAGCTAGCGTTTTCATTTGCATCCAACTCCTCATATTATCTTCCGTTACATTTTTGTATTAAATGAAAAGAAACCAAATAAAGCACTTGTGATAATAAAAACTATTGAGAAGAAAGACGTTTTCAGCATGTAGTCCATGGACATCTTTTTCCAGGAAAGAGCAACTTTCCAACAAATGCTTTCGCTTCAAGAGCACCTCTGTATTTTATGGCCAGGGAGCACGTCAGGATATGGAGGGCAGCCAGCAAAGTGCCCCTCTTAAATTGCTAGACAGTCCAGACTTCATGGTGGCAGCTCTGCAGTCTACACTAGGCAGCCCAGACCCACATTGCCCCTGACACAGCAATGTGGGTCTGGGCTGCCTAGTGTAGCAATCACTGCAGGACATTGCGGGTAATTCTAGCAGTGGACAGCTTCCAGATCTAGCCTCCCAATGTAAGGAGCCCGGGTTCAGTGTCAGTACTGGGGCCTTACCATCTGCCCATGGATTCCGGATGTTCATACCATTTATGGAACCCTTCTATAATGAGCTGGGGGGATGGGAGAATTAAGGGGAGCTGAAAAACTGGATGAGGAAAAAAGGAGAGACAGATCCTCCTGCTTCTCTCTCACAAGACCACAGCACCTGCCAATGGAAAATGAAAGGAGTCTTCTAATTCCTTTCATTATCCCCTGCATTGTGGTTACACACTCTAAGAGTAGGGAATGGCAACCCCTCTAATTTCTCCTGAAGACATCTTTGGTCTACGGGGCATCTGGAAAATATAACCATGTGAAGTGACACTTGAAAAGGGGATCTGTGGTTCTGGGAAGCTTCTCCTTTTCCAGCTTCAAAGAAGCCTGAATGATGTTGAATTTAAATATCATTATCGTAACTTGTGCACTTCCTACATGGTCTAAGGCGGGGGATGAAGGCGCCACTGTGTCTGCCAGTACCTCCGGCAGCATCCACTAAATATCTCATTCAATATTCCTTGAAAAATCCACAACGTATGAGAAACTTTCCCCGCTCACTTCCTCCTGCCACATCCCAACCACCGCCATTTTGTGTTATGTCACAACCTCGGCCATTTTGTAATTGGCACCCACAACTCTTTCTCAAAATTCCCCAAAAGGTGGACAATGCCTGGATGAGGTGCTCTGAAGACTGCTGAACCTTCCCATGGAAGCATGGGGACGATTGTGGAATATGGATATGAAATTTACAGCATGTTATGGTCTAAGAGAAAATTATATGAAAATGATATATCGACAGTATCTAACACTGAGTAAATTGGCAAAAATGTATAAATCTAAATCAAATAAGGGTTGGAAATGTATAGAGAAGGAAGGTTCTTTTTATCATATGTGGTGATCTTGTAGTAAGGTTAAAGCTGATTGGGAAATGACATATAATGAATTGAAAAGGATGTTAAAAAAACACATAGAAGCTTTTCCTTTGGGAATTATAGGGACAGAACTACCTAAACTGTATAGAAACTTATTTATGTATGCTACTCCAGCGGCAAGAATGTTACTCACCCCCAAATGGAAAGAAGCAGAAGTCCCAGCAAAAGAAGAATGGATACAAAAACATATGGAATAAGCAGAAATGGCGAAACTTACCGGAAGAATAAGAAATCAAGATAACGAACTTTTTATAAAAGCATAGAAATGGTTCATTGAATATTTACAGATAAAATGTAAACAGATAAGAACTTTGGCAGGATTATTGTAAACCTGCAGTTTTATCAGAGTATATATTTAAAGTAGATGAATAAATGAGCAAATTAAGTTAATTTGGATATGCAGAAGATATTAAAAATAAATTTAAGGAACTGCAGGAACAGGGGGAAGGATGCCAAGTTTTGAAATGTTACAATGATTGTAAAATTAGTGAAATATATAAACCTGAAAAGCATAATCTTCTTCTTCTTCTTCTTCTTCTTCTTTTTAAAAAAGGACACTGCCAAACCTTTCTACCCTGGATTATTCAAAATACAGCACACAGATATCTATTGCTTCCACAAACACCTCATATGATGAGAATGAGAAAAGGAGTGAGAGCCTTGAATGCCAATTATTTACCTTGGAATCAAGCTCCTACAAAGCAGATTCAAGTCCAAAGATCTCCTGCTATGCTTGGATTACAGGTCCTGTCTAATACATCCCCCCATCCTGAGGTAAACACTGGCCTTGCCTTTAAAACCCTTCACAGCCCAAGATAGGGTACCGAAAGGATTGTCTGACTCCACATGTGCCTGCCTAGAAACTAAGATCCGCATAAGAGGGCATTCTCTGGGTTCCTGTGCCACCTGAGGTGTGGTGGGTGGTTGCCAGCAACAGGGCCTTTTTCTTGGTGGCGCCCCAGATTTAAATTGTTCTCCGGGCACAAACTAAACCTTCATCACCCACAGGTGGGTCTTTACAGAGTGGTGAGGAGACTCCTGTATCCTAAGCCTTGCCATGCACAACTACTGGGGTGCAAGATAGGGCCTGGATTGGGTCTGATGCTGTGGCAAGATGGCAGCGAGACATTGGATCCTGGACTAACTCAGCCCCATGCCTTCACCACCTCCAGAACACTCCATTTCGAAGCCATCCATTGGCTGGTGTTTGTAAGCATCCCAGTAACAGAGGACTCCTACCTGCATGTTCATTGAACAGCTTTTGCTCTATGCTGAAGATGCATCGCTGTACCCTGGCCTTTGACAGGTAAGGCATTTTGCTTTGGGCATCACTCTGTCAACAGTGGATGGCAGGAAGCCAGCTTAGCTGGGAGAGTTGTGTGGAAGAAGACGTATGCCCACCACAAGGGGGAGTTGAATCGCTCTGTTATCCGCAATAAGTCAAAAACATGACACTAAAATCAGATAAAAGAAGATAAAAATGGCAGAAATGAGATTAAAAGCCAGAGCACCAAAACAGAACAGAACAAATCAGCCCAGTGGGGTGGCAGACAAGGATCAATGAGGGGACTAGACAAGCCTCCCCCAGCAAGCGCTTCTAAGGACTGAGTTACTGCCACTGAAATATCATTGCCAAGAACATAATTAGGGGTAGCAGTGTCTGAGATGAAGGATAGGTTCTCATCTGTTTCCTATATTGTGGCCTTGTCACTTTGCTCCATAGAGTTTATGGACGACATTGAACACTTTCATGCCCCTGGTATGCCCATTTATTTGTTTATTATTGCATTTATTATCCCTTCTTCCCCCCAAGGACCTCAAAGTGGCATACAAAGTTCTCTACACACTTCCAGCTTTATCCTCCCAGACCCTCCAAGTATCCCTATTTTAGAGAAGCCGTCCCGGTTTCTGATTTGATTACAGAATGTCCCACTTTTCCTTAGGATGTCTGTATTTTCATTGGAGAAATGTTGGAGGGTATGGAATGATCCGATCCCTGAGCTGTTTGAAGGCAATCCTGTATATAGGGAAGGAGTTTTTTTAAATGTTTAATGTTTTATTATGTTTTTATATATATTGGAAGCTGCCCAGAGTGGCTGGGGCAACTCAGTAAGATATGTAGGTTATAAATAGTAAAATTATCATTATGGAATGGGATGTCCCTATTTTCATTGGATAAATATTGGAGGGTGTGTCATTACCACCACTCCATGAGGTAGGCTGGGCTGAGAAAGAGGAACTGGCTCAAACTCATTCAGTGACCTTCACAGACGAGTGGGGATTTGAATTCTGGGGATTTGAACTCCCTGGACCTTGCATGAAACGATATTTTAGTCCTGTTTATGAATCTCCATATGCTCTCCCGGATTCCATTGCTTATTTTGACACTGTGGTGTGATGGAAACCTGGGAATAGGCTTTAAAATACATTCAGCAAAGAGCATTAATCTATTTGGAGATATGTTTACCACCCTCCAATTATTGATGCACAGTAAATGGGGAAAATAACTGAAAGAAATTCCTTCTGAGCAAATGGCTCAATAAGCTGTAGTATGCCACCCAAATTATCAGAATCACCATATTCATACAAATGAGGCAGAATATAATGAGGGCTAATGCATTTTCTTTACTATTGAACCCCTTTATCACATTCAGGCTGGAGAAACGTAATTAAAATCATTTTATTTATGTTTATCGTGATCCATGAATATTCTGTTCTAATCTTCTTAATGTTGTTCTCCTTTTTTTGTAATTTTACGTGTGTGTTTTTTAAATTTTTTGCCTGTATATGAAAATGGGGAACGAGAAAAGAACATTGCATTTCTTGTGCATAATGAATACAAATCTGCCGCCGCTGAAGTCCTATGCAAAGTTTAGATAGTTTTCAATGAAGTAGAATATTTTACAGCCAAATAAAAAGCATTAGCCAAGTCAAGAGCTTCCAATTACTTCTTTAGCTGACACACAAAGGCATCAAGTTTTGGGGGGATGTTCCTGGTGCAGTGAGATTGAGGTGGGTGGAACGCATCAAGAAAAAATGGGGGAAATGGTGGAGGAGATCAAACACAAAATCTCTGTGGACAAAAGCCACTGGAAGCAGAATTAATTTTGTTTCTTTTATGAAGCAAATGCATTTAGGAGGCAGCTTCAAAGCTAAGTAATTAGGGTGAAATGTAATCATAAGAGAGACCTGCTTCTGCAAGGTCTGATACATTTGGAGATTCTACATGAAAGGCAGGGAGATGGAACATGTGACATACTCCATTTGGTTTTGGAGGGAAGTCGTTCTTGAGGACCTAAGATGAAGTAAAGACAGGGTGAAGAGGGATCGCAAAGTTTTGGGAGAACTGATCTACTCAGGAGCAGCCCAAGACGACTTCTTTCTTGGCCTGAGGCGAAAGACAAGATGGAGCCATCATCCCCAGGTCCATGCACAGCATGTAACTAGATTAGCAGTGAGATCTTGACAAGTGGGGCAACATCTTCCATCACAACTGAAGAAAGCAGCTTAGCTTCATCCAAGGACCACTTCACATCTTCTCATCAAAATCATGTATTCTGTGTAGGGACTTGTGAGAAACCTGAGCATAGACTATAACATGAAGTGCTCATGCACTGGGTGTATACAGGGTGGAAGGTTGAGGCCAGTTGTGGGTTTGCCACAACCATAAGTAACAGTGGGAGATCTCTCAGCTGGTTCTCCTGCTGGTTTTTAGTTTAATAATAGTTATTTGATTGGAACTGGGGTGGTGCGTTTCGCCCAGGGCCAGCCTGAGACAAAGGACAGGATGGCACACACACACACAAACACACACACAGAGAGAGAGAGATGCACATTGATCCACATACAGAAGTCAGCTGGCCTGGCAGTTACCCCTTCAGTACTGATGTTGGGATATCATTCCTCACTGTCAAGAATAGTTTAGCCCTTCGTGCATGCAGAAGCATCACATGCTACATTCTATATAGATATAGATATAGAAGGGTCTGGTAACTTCTGTTTCAGTGTATCTGAAGAAGTGTGCATGCACACGAAAGCTCATACCAAGAACTAACTTAGTTGGTCTTTAAGGTGCTACTGGAAGGAATTTTGTTTTGTTTTGACTATGGCAGACCAACACGGCTACCTATCTGTAAATGCTACATTCTGCATACTTAACCCACTCTGCTAAAAGTTGCACATGAATCACACTGTCAGAATCATAGGCTGAGACTTGCTCGGGGATTATTGGAGGGCTAAAATCTAAGTCACATTGTCCTGTGGCTGTGGCAAGTTAGTACATGGGCATGTGGTGACATGCTGAAAGACGGGCAAGTGGTGATGCTGTGAAGGAAGGAATGACATGACCACTTCATTATTCATACAAATTCTGCAGTAAACCCACAAAGGGCTGTGGCAAATAGCCTCAATAATATTCGCCATGCTGTCCTCCCTCTAGCACGGCTTAATTGCTTCCTAGATGTATCCCAGTTCAATTTGCCTTAGAGCCGATCTACCCTTCTAGGATTGTGCTGCTTCAGAATGAAGTGCAAGGGCTGAATGTTTAAATGTTCACTCGTGGAAAAGAAATCCCCGCTATCAGAAAATAGGATGTTGGGAAGGTGGTAATCCTAGCACACTTTCCTCACATATGCTGGATTTTCACATGCGAAAGATTCAGGAGGTTATTCATTCACGCTATCCGTCATTTTATCTGAGTCCCTGTCAGGGAAAAAGGCTGGTATAAATAAATATGTAGCAATAATCACAATCGTAATCTACTATTTGTATTCTGAATAGGTACAGTCTTGGAGGACTGTACCACATCCCTGCCCCCACCCCACCTGCACTTTGAAGTTTGTAGGCAGACCTTTATTTGCAAGTTGGTTCATAATTGCAGGGCTTCGTGTGCATATATTGGATCCGAACTCTTTTCGGTATAACTTTGTGGAAGACAAGAAAGTTGCTCCACTTAAATAATTGCTGTTTGATTTCTCAAGGTTAACCATTTTCAAGCATTCTCACGGGCTACATTAAATCACTTAACCTGGAAATGGTCCTGGACTCGAGAAGCTCTGTTGATTTTTATTGGTACTTGATGGAGAATACTGTGGTGTCAGTGGTCTGAGCACTGACTTACAGCTTAATTGCAGCCCAGGTAACTGAAAGTATTTCAATTAAAATGGATTGCCATCTCTTTAATAAAAAGGACTCGGTTTGGCTTTAATATGAAGGGTCTGGTTCAACACTGTTGTGGGTTGGATTTCCAGTTTTAGTTTTGTCATGGCTAGAAGTCTTTAAATTTGGGTAAGGGGCTCTCCATAGATTTCCTTCTGGCCAAATCATGAACTTCTTCTCCACCTACTTCCTTTTTGATCTCTGTGTGCTGATTCTCTCCAGGCTTCTAGGATATTACCTTCTGCTTTTCTCAATATGCTGGTGTAGAACAGCCTTACGTAATGGGGACCCTGTTAAACAGCCTATTTCAGAGAGAAGAAAGAAGAACACGAGTGCTCAGCCAACAATGTGTTAATTACAGTTCATATCCCAATTACAAAACAGAAAAGCAAATTAACTGTGGACAACAGGGTTTGAAGTGCGTCACAAATCTTGGTGACGACGTAGAAACGTTTCTTACGAAACACACTGGGAAAATAAAGAATCTCATGGGCGAATGGAAGCCTTTCCTGGTGTAATAAATCAAACACAGAAGTCAGTAAAGGGATACTAAATATTGCAAAGTATAGATTCTTGTTTTCCCACACAGACCACTTGAAAATTGCTGATAGTCTTCATGATTTTCTGCCTGTTTGTCCTGTGATGGGCTAGATGATTTTTAAATGGTATTTTTATTGCTTTTTTAATTTCCCACATTGTTTGGGAGTTTTTGTGACTTACTGTTACAAGGACATACTCCTCTTTGTGTTCTGCAAACAATTTTGCCTCTCTCTTCCCCTAGCCTGTAGACCTTTGCCCAAGCCCCATCATCCTTATTTTTCATCCCCCCCCCATTATTTTTCATTGACTTTTTCCACTGTAGCATCCAAGCTGCTCCCCTCTACACCTTGCCCACCCACTCACCAGCCCCTCACAGCTTCCCAGGTTTTGCAACCAGAATAAATTTTTAAAATATAGTAGGAGGAACGTACCATTGTGCTAAGGTGATCATTCCATCACGACAAGCATTTGAGGTTGCTAGACAGAACATCCCCTCCCCCCATGTACTCCTATGGGGGTTCCCTGACACCCACCACAAGCCAGTTTTGGGGGAAGTGGGGGGAAACCCCCATTGTGCAGGCTGAAGTCCTTGCAAGGAGCTTCTTTCAATGGAACCCTTTTTTCCCTTTCGCTGTCTGAGAGCGCAATCCTAAATTGGCTTCGAAAGTTGATGCAACAAAATCCATTTCCCCCTCCTCTGTCTTCCACGATTACTTTATCCGTCATTTCCAGTTTGTGGAAAGAACAGGTATAGATTTTTCCCCCCAGGGCATTTGATTCTTCAAGTCTAGACTGAGCTTGCAAGTTGCAGCCATTAGGGCTGGCTTTCAAGGAACAGATGGGGGGAATCTGAAATGGCAAAACCACATCAGTTGCTTTGCATGCTTTGCTTTGTGCTCCTTCAGCACTGTGGCATTTTAGTTCTCGCACATCACTATCCCCAGGGTCTTTGCTCAGGATCCAATTTTCACACTCTATTGGCATAATTACAATAGACTCAACAGATTACAATGCAATCAGAATATCAATGTGACATATTGCCTCCTTTCACTGTACCTCCTCCCATACCGAAGACAAACCACTCTCTTATTATATGTTTTGTATCTTCTTACAATTGTACATAGAGGTAGGCTGGATCATCAAAGAAGCGCTTCAGTTTAAAGCATTGTAAATTTAAACAGGGAAAACAGGTAGAGAAAAACGGGACTCCACATTGCCATCTGGTGGCACAATGTCACATATACAATGCATATAAATCGCTTTATCTTTACCAGTCCAGCTGAGCCTGTAGAGAAATTCTGAAGCCCTCCTTCTAGCTATCTCGACAAAAGAGGCTATGCTAGAAGTATATACTGTGAGTTTTGCTGAATTCCAGTGGAATTTATTTCTATCAACTATGACAGCTACAAAAGCCATGTTCTATTAATACACAGTGCAACAGAGATTGCACAGAAAATGTATCTTTATAACATCTTCGGTTACGTTCCTAGTTGCAAAATCTGTTTCTTTTAGGTGAAAATCATCCATTGTCTTCATTACAAATCTTGTTTGCTCCTCTGAAGTAGCTTTTCGTACTGATGAAGCTTTAAAAATCTCTGGTATTTCATAGCTTTGGGGATTCTAGAGCTTTTCAGAGCAAAACCTTGCTTGGGATAGCTACTTCATACCATAACTTCATCAAGATCGTCTGTCATATTAGCCTGTATAGCAAGTCTGCAACTAACTAAAAGGGTGCAATCCAAAACCATACTGTGCATATCGCCTCACTTGGGAGGTGGAGAGCAATAAAATCACTGTGTCACATAGTGATCAGGCCCAGATTGGCCCTGAAGCTGTCATGTAATGAGAGTGGGGCCATTTTAGATTTCAGCTAATCCTGGGCAGTGTGCGTGAAATGCATATACAGTGGTACCTCGGGTTACATACGCTTCAGGTTACATACACTTCAGGTTACAGACTCCGCAAACCCAGAAATATTACCTCGGGTTAAGAACTTCACCTCAGGATGAGAACAGAAATCGTGCTCCGGCGGTGTGGTGGCAGCAGGAGGCCCCATTAGCTAAAGTGGTACCTCAGGTTAAGAACAGACCTCCGGAATGAATTAAGTACTTAACCCAAGGTACTGCTGTATTAGTGAAAACGACATACAAAAATGCATTATTTTAGGGAATTTCCTCCTATCAGAGGAAAATGATATATTAAAAAAATACACATCTTAGGAGAAATCCATGCTTTGGGCCATTAGCAATGGCACACTTGTTCCTCCAGCACAGGCATAGGAAAGGAAACTTGCCAGCCTCTTGGTGAGGACAGTCAATGCTCTTCATTGGCTCTGTATAAGAGTTGATCCCTGTCAATGGTGGCTGGTAAGGGCAGAGCCTCAGTGCAGAGAGGAGGGGAAACTTCACTGCTCTGGGCCACACCAAGACTTTCCTGCTGCCCCTAGAGAAACTGAAATGGACCGAAGGGTAGGTATAAAAGTTTCTCTTCAGGGTTATCTGGGCCAGGGACCCTGGGCATTCATTTGTGCATTTCTTTAGATGCACTGGCCATTCCTGGGTTTGTATCCTGCTTGGAATCTGTTCAGGAAGTGGTGTCTGATGAGGACAGGAGGAGAAAAAACAAACCTCTCTGTGGATTTGAACCATCAGTTCGGCAAATGGGCATTTGCTTGTGCTTTAGCAGAGTACATCTCCCTTGCTTGCTGCCCCCTCCTGGCCGTGTGTGTTACTTCCACTGGGTGGTGGCGAGGTAAAAATGTACGTGAGAGAATTCAAGCCTGCTTACATGGAGCACATGGCATGAGTTCTCTGCGTTGGGTGGGTGGTGATGTGGCTTGAGCTACCCAGGGGTGTTCCCTTCACATGTGGATGACATGAGGAGGTCACTGTGGGCTCTGCCTCAGTTGGAGGGTTTGCCATCTTTCAAAGGATGTTGTTCACACCTGCCATTCTAATGCCATTTTAGCATTTTTACGGTTGCATGTCCCTTGCCCTTCGTGGTCCGAGTGTACAATGGATACAGCAGCCATTTGGCTGCCATTGGTGTTACATGGCACAATGTCAGGACAGGATTGCCCTCTTAAATATCCTTTAACCTGCAGCTGGGGGAGGGGTGTGTGGGAGAAAACTCTTTTTGGGAGTTCAACTGGGAGACTCAAACCGGATTCCTAGTTAGTCAAATTTTTAATTCAGCAGTATATTTTAAGGCAGAGCATATCCATTAACAGCCCCAGCATAGGGGAGAAAGTATCTGTTGATTCCCTAGGCAACCACCCTCTGCAACCCCAGCCCCTCAACATCTTTTCCTTCAACCACTATCCTTGTACCTCGGGTTACATACGCTTCAGGTTACAGACTCCGCTAACCCAGAAATAGTGCTTCAGGTTAAGAACTTTGCTTCAGGATGAGAACAGAAATCGTGTTCCGGCAGCAATGCAGCAGCAGCAGGAGGCCCCATTAGCTAAAGTGGTGCTTCAGGTTAAGAACAGTTTCAGGTTAAGTACGGACCTCCAGAACGAATTAAGTACTTAACCCGAGGTACCACTGTACTTGAAGAGGCATCTGTGTGCACCTTATCTGGAGTTGGGGGGGTTTACTTTAAAGTTAGCCAGACCAAGCAAAAACTGGTTGTTTTTTTAATGTCTTTTTATTAAAGATTTTCTTGGTCTACAAAAGTATGTGCAATGTCTCTCTCTCTCTTTTTTCCAAGTAACATTTTTTACAGATCAGTTTTGTTTGTTGAGAAGAAAAGGGGGAGAGCGGTGGAGGGGGGAGAGGTGAGTGGGGGTGAGGTCGAGTGGCGATGTTTCTATTTTACTTAATATATGTGGGGTTTTGTGTCAGCGTCGCTTGTACAGGTTCTTTGCTATTCACTTGTGTTCCTTTGGTGTTGAGAGAGGTTGGGGTTGGCCTAGGGTGTGGTTGTTCATTTGTGATTGGCTGTGGTGATCTTTGTGCAAAAACTGGTTTTTACTCTTGCACACAGCATGTGAGCAGGCCTCACTGACCATGGATTTCTCAGAATTTCTCCCTTGTGGGCTGGCTAAGAAAGGAAGGAAGAATCTGATATAGAGATCAGAGGATAACTCTGCATGCCGAAGCAATGCCTTCCATAGTATCCACCCCGGGCCCTGCAATTGATAGGGTGTTTATTTTCTTGACACCCCACAGGCAGTCTTGGCCTGCTGGACAGTGACCCTGCTCTGCACCCCCCACTTAACTCAATAATAATAATAATAATAATAATAATAATAATAATAATAATTTATTATTTATACCCCGCCCATCTGGCTGAGTTTCCCCAGCCACTCTCTGGGCGGCTCCCAATTAAGTATTAAAAACAGTACAGAGTTAAATATTAAAAACTTCCCTGAACAGGGCTGCCTTAAGATGTCTTCTGACTGTCAGGTAGTTGTTTATCTCTTTGACATCTGATGGGAGGGCGTTCCACAGGGTGGGCCCTCTGTCTGGTTCCCTGTAGCCTCACTACTCGCAATGAGAGAGCCGCCAGAAGGCCCTCGGTGCTGGATCTCAGTGTCTGGGCTGAGCGATGGGGGTGGAGACGCTCCTGCAGATATACTGGACCGAGGCCGTTTAGGGCTTTAAAGGTCAGCACCAACACTTTGAATTGTACTTGGAAGCGTACTGGCAGCCAATGCAGATCTCTCAGAACCGGTGTTGTGTGGTCTCGGCGGCCACTCCCAGTCACCAGTCTAGCTGCCACGTTCTGGATTAGTTGTAGTTTCCGGGTCACCTTCAAAGGTAGCCCCACATACAGCGCATTGCAGTAGTCCAAGTGGGAGATAACCAGAGCATGCACCACTCTGGAAAGGCAATCCACAGGCAGATAGCGTCTCAGCCTGCGTACCAGGTGGAGTTGGTAAACAGCTGCCCTGGGCACAGATTTGACCTGTGCCTCCATGGACAGCTGTGAGTCCAAAATGAATCCCAGGCTGCGCACCTGGTCCTTCAGGGGCACAGTTACCCCATTCAGGACCAGGGAATCCTCCACACCTGCCCGCCTCCTGTCTCCCAAAAACAGTACTTCTGTCTTGTCAGGATTCAACCTCAATCTGTTAGCTGCCATCCAGCCTCCAGGATACCGGCCCCCACCAAGGAATACAGAAAGCAGAGACTCTGATGCATTTCCACTGCCAAGTAAAACCCAGGCATTTGTGGGTAAACTAGCGAGACCAGTCATTGTTTAAAGTATTCTCAGGCTGCTGTGCTTTTTGATTAGTTTTTAGTGATCATTATCTATAGTAATTGTTGTTCCTTTTATACTTCAGAAAGATGCCTAGGATCAGATTTATGTGATGAAGGGTGGTGGGGAAATGACAGAAGTAAATAAAACAATGTGAGGCTGAAGGAAAAGTAGGTTATTTGAAGGCAAGGGCAGAATCCATAAATAGGTCCAGAAAACAGCAGAGCAGATTTCTAAAGGGCTGGTAGGCACTTGGAGAGCTAAGCTTCTCGGTTGTTTTCACTAGCCCTTTCCTGTAAAGGAAAACTTAGGCAAAGGAAAAACATAATTGAAGGAAGTCCCAAATCAGTAGGCCTGCACTTATTTCACAGCAGTCTTTAGAAATCAGGCAACAGCGGCATTCTACCTAATTAAACACCAAATAAAGATTATTTTGTCCCAATTGTTCTCCCTCCTGCTTGACCATGAACACTGAGGAGGTGGGGAGCAACAACTTCAAATGGAATCATTGGCACCCTTTTGAGAGAAGACAATTTATACGCTGAGCTATAGTTTCCAACAAGCCTTCAGCTTGCCCCATGGGAATTTAATCAAGTGAATTTATGGTTATGATTTCTTTGGGTGGAAGAACATAATGGTTCATTTGGTTACCATGGTTCTGAAAGTACAAAGGTGAGCTAAATAAATTTTGATATAATGGTCAGTTGGAGTGGGGTAAGGAAGAGAGGAAAATGAGAGGAAAAGCTGTTGATTGGAGCTGCTGTGTTCACATGCTGTTTTGGGGTGTCTTTGGCTGTGTATTTTTTTTGACTCAAGGGAACCATGTGCTGATGTGAACAACTTAATGTGTAAGGCTGTAGCTCACAGACTGGTTTGGAGAATCCCTGAGATGTCCAGGGCTAATACATAGCTTGCACTGTGATGTTTTCCCAGCCAACAACTTTTTTGAGTTAGTGACACGTTCATTAGATTGTTTGGGATGAACGGACAAGCTCCTGTGAGTCAAATTATGGTCTGGTGGACTGCGTGAACTATTTCTCAGTTGATAGGCTAAAGATTATCTCTGTATCCTGCAAAGAAAATCAAGTTGGCTGGGCAGTAGATATAGGACATAATATAGAGATGTCAGCGTGGGGAAAACTGTGGAACGTAGACTTAAAATTTACAGCATGTAATACAATTAAAGAAAACGATATGAAAATGCTTTACAGATGGTATCTGACTCCTAGTAAATTAGCAAAAATGTATAAATCAGAAGCAGGTACTTGTTGGAAGTGTAAAGAGAAGGAAGGTACCTTTTTCCATATGTGGTGGTCATGTAAGATAATAAAAGCATTTTGGGAAATGATTTATAATGAATTGGAAAAAAATATTTGAAAATAATTTGTTAAGAAACCAGAATTTTTTCTTTTAGGAACATTGGGTTCAGAGGTATCAAGAGAACAAATAAAACTGTTTTTGTATGCTACTATGGCGGCCAAAATGATGTATGCCCAGAGATGGAAAGAAGAAGGAGTTCCAACTAAAGAAGACCGGCAATTAAAATGAATGGAATACACAGAAATAGCAAAACTTACCAGATGAATAAGAAATCAAGAAGAGGGACTCTTTAATACAGAATGGGGGGATTTTGTGAACTATTTAAAGAGCCATTGTAAGAATCTTATGATGTTAGCAGGACTGACATAAAATGAAGCAGTGAGGAAGTTTTTAAGGGAGTATAAACGGGAACTAAATAAACATATTAGAAGTGGGTGTGCAGTGATAAAGGGAATAAATAACTACAGAACAGGGGGAGGTCGACTTGAATTTTGATGGACTGTTAAATTTTATTCTTGTTTTTGTTATTTTTTGTAAAATGGAAAATGAAAAATAAAATTAGATTTCCCAAAATAAAATTAGTGGTAAGTCTTGAAAATTTGTTAGCATTTAGGAATCATCTCTCTTAATGTGCATATTTTACATACAATTTTTCCGAAACACATTTTAGCAATCAAGGGTGATGACAGGTGGGTGTCCTGCACCTTCCAACAGAAATCCCGGCTATGCCCATGGGAGAAGACTTCCCAAGGCTGCACTCTTATTTAACTTAATGGGTCTTAATTCTGAGTAGACCCACATAGGGTTTTGCTGGGAGTCATTCAGTCAGCTATATTTGTAACTTGGAATTCGATTTAGAAGGCTGACATTGCAATCCTAGATTGATAGTTGGTAGATAGATAGATACCATGGGCAATCTTATGGTGGAGCTTCAAGCTATAGGTTCAACAGATAGATAGATAGATAGATAGATAGATGATAGATAGATGATAGATAGATAGATAGATAGATGATAGATAGATAGATAGATAGATAGATAGATAGATAGATAGATATAGATAGATATAGATAGATAATAATAAATAATAATAAATTTTTATTTATACCCTGCCCTTCCCAGTTCAGAAAACTGGGCTCAGGGCGGCTAACAACAAATTTAAAACACTTAATTCATGCAACAAAAACAGCATCAAATACAGTATAAAATGTCAATAACAATAAATTCAGAATTCAAAAATCAATTTTTTTGGGGGGGGGGAACCATCCAATAAACATTAGATGAACACCAGGGCTAGCTGGCTAAATTAGTCCTATTTGTTTTTTTTTATAATAATTTTTATTGGTTTTTCAATTTTTTACAACAAAGCAACACCAAACAAGACACAACAAACACATAAAGAACACAACAAATACATAGATTTTACTTTCTTAACCTCATTTTCATAAGCCTCTTTTCTCAGACTTCCCCATACCTTCCCTTTTTGCATCCTAATTTTACAAATTTTCCAGCAATCCTTTTAGTCAATTAAAATTTAACTTGTTCTCATTTCAAATTCGCTTTAAATCAAAAAAGAAAAAGATAAGCATAGCTGTAATTATACATCTTCCTTTCCCTTGACACTTTAACACTCCTCCAGTTTATAGCCATTTTTAAGATATACTTTAAATTTCTTCCAATCTTCCTCCACAGTCTCTTTCTCTTGGTCGCGAATTCTGCCAGTCAATTCTGCCAGTCCCATGTAGTCAATCACTTTAGCCTGCCACTCTTCCAGCGTGGGTAGCTCTTGTGTCTTCCAATATTTTGCTAGAAGAATCCTTGCTGCCGTTGTGGCGTACATAAAAAAGATCTTATCCCTCCTTGGCACCAATTGGCCGACCATGCCCAAGAGGAAAGCCTCCGGTTTCTTATGAAAAGTGCACTTAAGTACTTTCTTAATTTCGTTATAGATCATTTCCCAAAAGGCTTTAATCTTTGGGCAGGTCCACCAAAGGTGGAAGAAGGTACCTTCGGTCTCATTACATTTCCAACATTTGTTATTGGGCAGATGGTAAATCTTCGCAAGCTTGACTGGGGTCATGTACCACCTGTAAATCATTTTCATAATATTTTCTCTTAAGGCATTACATGCCGTAAATTTAATACCTGTGGTCCACAACTGTTCCCAGTCAGCAAACATAATATCATGACCTAAGTCCTGCGCCCATCTAACCATAGCTGACTTAACTGTCTCATCAATTGTATTCCACTTCAACAACAAGTTATACATTCTTGATAGGTTTTTAGTATTTGGTTCTAACAATTCAGTTTCTAATTTCGACTTTTCCACCTGGAATCCGAGTTTCCTGTCTTGTTTAAAGGCCTCCATTATTTGAAAATAATGGAGCCAATCTCGTACCTTGGACTTGATTTTCTCAAAACTCTGTAATTTAAATTCACCACTTTCGAATTCTAAAATCTCAGCGTATTTCGGCCAGTTAGTTCTCATATTGAGTTTCTTCACCTCTTTAGCCTCCATTGGTGATAGCCACCTGGGAGTTTTATTTTCCAGCAAATCCTTGTACCGAGTCCAAACATTATACAGTGCTTTCCTAACAATATGGTTTTTAAAGCCCTTGTGAACCTTAACCTTGTCATACCAAATATATGCATGCCAACCAAACATATTATTAAAACCTTCCAAATCCAAAATGTCTGCATTTTCAAGTAGTAGCCAGTCTTTCAACCAGCAGAAGGCTGCCGATTCATAATACAGTCTTAAGTCCGGCAGGGCAAAACCCCCTCTTTCTTTTGAGTCAGTAAGTATCTTAAAGTTTATTCTGGGCTTTTTGCCCTGCCAGACAAATTTAGATATATCTTTCTGCCACTTCTTGAAACAGTTAAATTTATCCACAATTTGTAATGTCTGAAACAGAAATAACATTCTAGGCAATACATTCATTTTAATCACAGCAATTCGGCCTAGCAAGTAAAGCTTCAAGTTCGACCATATTTCTAAATCTTTCCTTATCTCCGCCCAGCACTTATCATAATTGTCTTTAAATAAGTTCACATTTTTAGATGTCATATTAATTCCCAGGTACTTCACTTTTTTTGCCATAATTAGACCAGTTACCTCTTGGAATCTTTCTCTTTCCACATTTGTTAATTTCCCCCCCAAAACCTTAGTTTTTTGTTTATTCAATTTAAAACCTGCAACCTGACCAAAGGCTCGAATCAATTCTAAAGCTCTTTTTGTACTAGTGACTGGCTCTTGAAAGTCAAAACTAGGTCATCTGCAAAGGCCTTCAATTTATATTCTCTGGCTCCGACCTGAACCCCTTTCACCAGCTGGTCCCCCCTTATCATGTTTAGCAGAACCTCCAGGACTAATATAAAAAGTAACGGGGAGATTGGGCACCCCTGCCGTGTCCCTTTCTCTATGGAAAGTTCATCAGTGACCACATTGTTTACAATCAGTTTTGCCTTTTGTTCTGAGTAGATTGCGCCTATACCATTTTCAAACCTTTGACCTACCCCCATCCCATGGAGGTTCTTCTTCATGAAGTTCCAAGAAATATTGTCAAAGGCTTTCTCCGCGTCCACAAAAATCAAAACTGCCTTTGTGTTACTATTCACTGTCAGCATTTCTATAATGTCAATTATATTCCTTACATTATCAGATAAATGTCTACCCGGGAGAAAGCCTGCTTGGTCTTTGTGAATCTCCCCCACCAACACCTTCTTCAATCTTTTTGCCAAAATGTCTGCAAATATTTTGTAATCCACATTGAGTAATGATATAGGGCGATAGTTCTTAATCTGATTTTTGTCAGCTTCAGTCTTTGGTATAAGCGTAATGAAAGCTTCTTTCCACGATTCAGGTGCCTTCCTCCCCTCTAATATTTCATTGCATACCTCCTTAAACGGCTGTACTAACCATTCCTTCAAAGCTTTATAATATCTGGAGGTTAGTCCATCTGGTCCTGGAGATTTCCCTAGTTGCATACTTTGAATGGCACCCTCTATCTCTTGCTCAGTTATTTTCTCATTTAAAAACAGGGTACTCTGTTGCGAAATTTTTTGTAATCCATATTTCTTAAGAAAATCGTCCATTTCTCCTTCATTTTCCGGCCCTTGTGCATACAATTTCCTGAAATAACTCTGAAAGCAGTTACTAATCTCATTTGGCTTAGATATGTTCTTTCCGTCTACCTCCAGGCTTGTAACTGTATTCAATTTCTGTCTCTTCTTCAATTGCCATGATAAAAGTTTCCCACATTTATCCGCCAATTCAAATGTCCTTTGTCTCATTTGCTTAATTTTCCATTCTATCTCCTGGTTCATCAGTTCCATGTATTGCTTCTGATAAAATTTGATTTCTCTTAAGATCTCATGAGACTTTGGTTTTGACCTCAATTTCTTTTCACCTTCTTTTATTTTCTCCAAAATCCTGTCTTTCTTCTCATTCTGTTTTCTCCTTTTTAAAGAGTTCTGCTGTATTAGGAAACCTCGCATCACGGCCTTGCTTGCATCCCATATCACTCTTTTCTCCACTTCTGTCCTCAGGTTGATCTCAAAATAGTCTCTCAAAGTTTTTTGGGCCTTTTTGTAAACTTCCGGGTCTCTAAATAGGGTGTCATTCATTCTCCATCTGAAAGAACCAGCTGTTGTTATCCTCATCTCCATCTTCACCGCGTTATGGTCGGAGCATGTCTTTGGGCAGATTTCCACTTTTTTTACCTTTGGAGCCATTCCACTAGTAATCCATATTTGATCTATCCTTGTCCAAGTCATCTGTGACTCTGAAAAGAATGTCCCCTCTCTCTCGAGAGGGTTTCTTGTTCTCCAAATGTCGATCAAGTCCATGTTGTCAGTCAGTTCAAAAAAGGTCTTAGGTAGTCTCCCATCTTTGGAAATCACCTGTCTTTGTGCTTTGTCCATATTTGTGGAGAAGACACCATTCATGTCTCCTAAAAAGATCACCTTATAGTCCAAATAATCCATCAATGTCTCATGCAATTTCTTGTAAAATTCTGCCTTCCCTTCATTTGGTGCATATATACCAATTATCAAAAACTTTTCTCCTTGGATTTGTATTTCAATTACCAAAATTCTTCCATGCTGATCTTTGAAAATCAATTTTGGATCCAAATTCTCTTTAGCGTAAATCACCACACCTCTTTTCTTGACATTATCCGATGAAATAAATTCTTGTCCTAGTCTTTTATTTATGAGTAATCTTCTATGTGCCCTTGTCACGTGGGTTTCTTGTAAACAAATCACATCCAATTGTTCTCTTTTCAAAATGTGGAAAACTTCGCGCCTTTTTCGGGGAAGGTTCAATCCATTGCAATTCCAGGTTAAGAATCGCAGAGACATTGTTGGTTAATTTCCCCCAGCCGCACCCTGCGGCTGTTCTTGTTCCGTTGGTGACTTAAGCCCAAATGTCAAATTTCCCAAGTCTGTTTCAGATGTCAAATCCAGCACTCCTTTCTCCAAGTCCTCCTCGTATCTGTCCAGGAATTGTTCTTTATCTTGCACTGTTCTTATCTTAATTTTCTTCCCTCTGAAATTAAAAGACAGGCCTTGTGGATATTCCCACCTGAAGAGTATGTTGTTCTTCTTCAGCAGGTCAACCAAGTTCTTAAAGTAGGTTCTTACCTCTAAGATGTATTTTGGGATGTCCCTATAAATTTGCACTGTGACGTTTTCAATCTGCAAAGTTTTCTGATAATGCCAAGTTAAAATTTTGTCTCTTTCCTCTTTGGACCTCAAAGTTATCAGGCAATCCCTTGGAGTCTTCCTACCTTGCCTTCTGCCCAATCTAAAGGCAGTTGTTATCTGGAATTCTTCTTCCTCTAGGTTCACCTGCCAAAATTCAGAAAGTTCTTTTGTGAGAAAGTCCACTAGACTGTCCCCTTCATTCTCTGGAACCAGTCTAAATCTTAAATTTTTCTCCTTACGCTGTAGTTCCCATAAGGACAAGGTCGCCTCATGCTGGTCAAGCTTCTTACAAACCGGTACTAGGTTTTGCTGTGTCAATTCCGCAGTAGATTTAGCTTCTTCTGCAATTTTTCTAATTGTGGCATTTTCTTGGGCCAATTTATTTATGGTCTCTGTATTAGCTGTTATGCTTTTGGTGTTCAAATCCAATTTTGCTGAGAGTTCTGACAGTTGTTTAGTATTTTCCGTACTCTGCTTGTTCAGTTGTTCTAAAGATTCATTTATTTTAAGCAATGCCTGTGTCACTGAATCCATAAATGCGGTTGTTACTTTTTCCTGTCCAGCTGGAGCTGTAGGGAGTAATCCTGATAGAGAGCCCCTTTTCTTTTGTGCAGCTTTAGCTTTAGATCTTGTTGCTATCTCTTCTGCAGGGCCACTCATGTCCCAAGGTCGTTCTCACAGGAACAGGTTTTCAGTGGAAAAATCCAGTGACTTTGTTTTGAACAGTCTCTGTTGCAACTGTTACCTTCAGCCCTCTAGAGGGAGCATCAGTGTATCAATGTATCCAATAAACAAGAGAAACAAAGAGTCCAAAAGCCCTCAGAGGAAATAGTTTCTAAAAGAGTCTATCAGCCTTTTAGTTGCAACAGTGTTATTTCTGCAGAGTTTCAGAAATTAAATCCAGTAAGGTCCCCACTTTAAAACAAGTCTTAACTGACAGTTCCCTGTCAAAGTGCTTCACCCAGGCAGTCCGTTCCCAGAGTTAAAGACTGTAGGAAATAGTCCTTTAACTTTCCCTTTTGCAGGTTGCCTTTTCTTCTTCTTCTTCCCCCCCTGCTCCCGCTTACAAGGGGGGGAAATTTAACTTCAGTGTTAGGGTTAGCCCACTTAAAAAATTCACAATTGCTTGTCAATTACAGCTCCTAGCTCCGTTGCTTTAAAAGTCATGCAGTCCAGGGGAGGCAGACTTCCTTTATTTACCGTCCCCGGTTTCAGCCAAATTTAAAGGTATTTATTTGTAATCCCAGTAAGGTCTCCAATCTTACTTACGGGTGCACAGTTTTAAGTCCAAATTTCAGGAAGGAATCGGCGCTCTCCGCCTCTGGCGACGCGGCTTCACTCCAAGGGCTGGGTAGCGGCTCTCAGCACCGCGCGATCCCCGATGCTCCTCCGGAGCCTTTAAAAAGGCTCTTTTGCAGTAAAGGGGGGGGGCGCAAATGGTGCCCACCGAGCCTCCTTGTTCACAGGCTTCCGCGCCTGTAATTTTAAGGGTCCCCGCTTCAAAAATTAGTCCTATTTGGACCAGCGAGGAGAACAGGGGAGAATTAGCTGTGGGATCCCAGAATGGGTAATCTTCATAAAATGGGAAGGGGAAGGGAAGGGAAGGGAAGGGAATAAAAATCAGGCTAAGTTCAAAGATATAGATAGATAGATAGATAGATAGATAGATAGATAGATAGATAGATGATAGATAGATAGATGATAGATAGATAGATAGATAGATAGATAGATAGATAGATAGATAGATATAGATAGATGATAGATAGATAGATAGATAGATAGATAGATAGATAGATGATAGATAGATAGATGATAGATAGATAGATGATAGAGATGATAGATGATAGATGATAGATGATAGATAGATAGATAGATAGATAGATGATAGATTAGATAGATAGATAGATAGATGATAGATAGATATAGATAGATATAGATAGATGATAGATAGATGATAGATAGATAGATGATAGATAGATGATAGATAGATAGATGATAGATAGATATAGATAGATAGATAGATAGATAGATGATAGATGATAGATAGATAGATGATAGATAGATAGATGATACATAGATGATAGATATAAGCCCCATTGAATTCAAATTGGCTTACTCCCAGAAAACAGGAACATCATTAGTTTTAGTTTAGTAACAATGTATAAAGAGTAGCTAACACTGAAAAATCCACTAGAATAGATACAGTGTGCTGTGCTTCCTGAGAAAAACTAGGAACCTAGGAAAGAGCAACACCTACTTCCCCTCATCTGACCAGAAAGGTGATTAATTGAGTGAGCAATTAAAAAAATTATTTTAATACAGCTGAAGTTGTGTTATGAAGCAGTTTGTTTGATGCTGTAAGTCAGGAGTGGAGCACCTTTGGGCCTCCAGATGTTGCTGAACTAGAACTTTTATCAGTTCTAACCACCATGGCCAATAGCAAGGGTTGATGTGAGCTGTAGTTAAAAAAAAAAAAAATCTGAATGGCCAAAGTTTCCCCACAACTGCTCCAAGCAATCTCATGGAGCTGTTAAAACAGTGGAACTGTCTCCCTAAGAAGCTGGTGAACTCTTTATTGTTGTAGGTTTTAAAACAGAGGCAGGATGGCCATCTGTCATGGATGCTTCAGCTGAGATTCCTGCATTGGACTAGATGACTCTTGTGGTCCCTTCCAACTCTACAATTCTACGATTCTATGAAACAAAAGTGTCACAAAAAGAGTGCAATGGGTTCATGAAACATGACTGTTACGTAGCTCAAAGTCTATTTCAATCAAACAAGCAAGGCTATCGATGTGGAAATTGGACATCTAACCATCTGCTGCTTCCCCAGTGATGTTTGGTGTTGAACCAAGTTACCAACCCCTGGTTTGGCATCTCCCCACCTGTGGAAATTGCTTTGGAGCACATAGCACACAACTGCTATCTGTATGCAACTCATTAATTAATTACTTAGCGACCATCTATTGCCTTGAGGACAACTGGCAAAAGACGCAGGCGTTTTGTTTGTTAGCAACACATTTTCAAAACGTGGGCCCGTCCAGGTAATGCAACATTTTATTTGCAGAGTTTCAGCGGAGATATTCTGCCGCAATGACCCTGTATATAACACACTTCCTGAATTTTATTGTTTTCTTTATAACACTTTCTGCAATAAAAAGCATGGCAAATACACATGTGCTTCCTGTTAATATTTGCACTAGACCACGGTAAGGGAGAGATAATGTGGTGTCCAGTGCACACACAGCCCAGGAAGGCAAATAGTGGATAGTTAATTCTTTATTGACAAAAGCACACTTAGAACAGCTCCTAAGGTGCACCAGATACACATGCACTCATGCTCCTAGTGTCTATGTAGTTGTTGCTGTGCTCCCCTCTTCAAGCCCCTCCTGGCTCTAGGAGACAGAGGGTCAGAGGATAGCAGGGATTTGACTGGTCCACCTCTCACCTGAACAGTCTCTTCTGCCACTTCCGACACATCCTGTGTCCCCACTTCCATCTCTTGACTGCTCAGACCCTTCCTTTCCCCCTTGCCCTGGCTCTTGCCTTGTGGGTGGCACCAAACCCCATAAATCTCTGGCCTGCTCTCCTGAATCAGTCTCCACCCCCCCTTGCCTCTGCCACACACTCATCAGACCCTTGCCAGTTCCTGGCATGTATCAGACTCATGCATGACCACTAATTGTTGTTGTTTAGTCATTTAATCATGTCCGACTCTTCGTGACCCCATGGACCAGAGCACGTCAGGCACTCCTGTCTTCCACTGCCTCCCACAGTTTGGTCAAACTCATGCTGGTAGCTTCGAGAACACTGTCCAACCATCTCGTCCTCTGTCGTCCCCTTCTCCTTGTGCCCTCCATCTTTCCCAACACCAGGGTCTTTTCCAGGGAGTCTTCTCTTCTCAAGAGGTGGCCAAAGTATTGGAGTCTCAGCTTCAGGATCTGTCCTCCCAGTGAGCACTCAGGGCTGATTTCCTTAAGAATGCATAGGTTTGATCTTCTTGCAGTCTGTGGGACTCTCAAGAGTCTCCTCCAGCACCATAATTCAAAACAGCAAGGCAAAAATGTATCTGGTAAATTCACATTATTGGTAATACCCTCCTCTCCGTTTTTCTTGACCAGTGCCAGATTTACATATAAGCTAAACAAGCTATAGCTTAGGGCCCCACTCTCTTGGGGGCCCCCCAAAAAATTAAAGAAAAAACACACACCTGGATGTACATTTTCAAAATATAAGATAAAAAAACAAATAAAATAAAATCAAGTGTTTTGTGTTGTGTAGCATATATTCAACACAAAAAACAGTGACAATTTGTTGTTGACAAAGGACAGCTGGACATATAAAGGGCCCCATTACTTAGGGCCTCATCAAACCTAAATCCGGCCCTGTTCTTGACGTAATTCAAACCCTACAGGTGATCTTGCATGAAGAGCTTTCTTATTCCCTGGCTCTCAGGAAATATACTGAGTTTCTCTTACCTCTGTACAGGCTACCTTTAAAATATGGAAAACTCCTGAATGGATGCCATTGAGCGATTTGTTTGACACATTTGACAAACAAAGGTTGGCCAGTTTTTCAGCCATCATTCAATAAGACCATGTTCTTACAACCCCAGATTTGCAATATGGGAGTGGGGAGAATTGAGGAGGTAACTCTCTTAAGGAAACCATAGAACTACTAAGTTGGTGTCTTCCTGAAGACTCGATTTTACCACACATGGCAATTTATAAATGGTGTTTTAATCTTAAAGCTTTACAAAATTGGAATCTGTGCACATAAAGCTCACACATTCTCCAGACTGTTCTGTTTTCTTTCACTCATCATACATTACGCTTCTATAATTATATCAGACTTTAGAAGCAATTGGGAAACATTTAAAAAATCGGAAAGGCCATATCCTGAGTATTTCACAGTACAAGGGGTGTTCAGAAATGATTACCAAGCATGTGATTTCCACTACAAAACCCTGCAGAATAATTGCAAAATGTTGGCATCAGAACTTAAATTGCAAGAAATGGACTACTGTGAAGGCAGTAGAGCTTTTTGGGGCATCTTCTAAATATGTGTGTTTTAAACTTATAAATTTACCATAAAATAAAAAATAGAGGTTTCCCCCCTCCCCAATGTTGTGAATCAGACAGTGTTGGGTTTTCCCTGTATTTGCAAAGTCAATATTTTATTGTGGCAGAACCTATGCTTTAGAACTCCCTGCCTACTGACATTTAGACAAATATCCTCACTGTATTGTTTTAGACACCTGCTTGAAATTTAAAAATAAAATAAAAATCAACATGCCTATCCAAAACCTATAATTGAGTTTTTATATTCTTTTTTTTAAAAAAAAATAGTTTTGCTGATTTTCTCTGTGTTTCATTAATGGTTGAGATTCAATGTGCTTTATAACCATTTCAGTGTCTTTGTACAGTTGCTGGCTTGTAAAATGCAGGACTTAGTTAGAGCCCTCCTACATGCATTGTCAAAGATTCTGATAGTTTCTCTCCTTATTTCCCTCCTGTGGAAACCCCAGCAAGAGAATGCTTATTCTGTTATATCTATGCTGAAACAGCATCAGTATATATACATATATTTAATCCAAATATTTTTGTTTTCATGTAAATACAAGAACAACATATAACTACAGTAACTTGTCCAGTGGTACATTCTTATTAAGCTTCATATGCAGTACACGTTACACAAGCGATGAAAGTTTATTTATGCATTGTCAATTCAAGTATCCCCTCCACAGAGGTTCTTGTGTTGTGGGTGGAAAAAAGTATCTTCTGTCTCATTTATAAAGAATGGAAGCCAAGTCTCGTCAAACGTGTCTATCTTTGAAGTGCTTTTAATTGCCCTTCTATGTTGAATAAGGCTTTCTGATAGAGCCACATTCCAAATATTATTTTCCCATGCGTGGTGGAGTTGCACGATTGTATTCTCCTTTCGGAAAAATAGGTGCCCCACGTTATTTTCAAAATCACACAGCAATCCCTTCCACCCAATTCAGCTCTCGCCTTGTTATCCTTAGACTCAAATTTAAACAATAACTTTAAATGCAGAGACTTAGTATTTTCTCTGTTATCAGTATCAATATTTTTGTCTTGCTTCAGAACAACCAATTTTGCTTGCACTGTATTCTCCAACTCATAGTCTCCTTTACCAACGCTGCAAACTGACACACATTTAAAATCCGGAGGAAGCTCTGCTGAACTCAGTGGCACTTTTTTCTGTGGGCTGCATATCTGATTGGATTCAGGGTGCCTATCTAATCAGCCAGACCAGCTGTGACTTGAAAAGATTTCTGCCTCTGCCACATGATGAGATTTCAATTAAAAATGGCTACGCTCTTAAATAAAAGGTAAAGGTAAAAGGTAAAGGACCCCTGGACTCTTAAGTCCAGTCAAAGGTGACTATGGGGTTGTGGCGCTCATCTCGCTTTCAGGCCGAGGGAGCCAGCGTTTGTCCACAGACAGCTTACCGGGTCATGTGGCCAGCATGACTAAATCACTTCTGGCACAACGGAACACTGTGACAGAAACCAGAGCACACAGAAATGCTATTTACCTTCCCTCCACAATGGTACATATTTATCTACTTGCACTGGCATGCTTTCGAACTTCTAGGTTGGCAGGAGCTGGGACGGAGCAATAGGAGCTCTCCCTGTCGCAGGGATTCGAACCGCCAACCTTCTGATCGACAGGCCCAAGAGGCTCAGTGGTTTAGACTGCAGCGCCACTTGCTCTTAAATAAGGTTCACTTCACATTATTAAAGGTACTTGTGGCATGGTGAATTGAGCTGCATAAGTAAGGTTTCACCCTTTTTAGATTTAATTAATCTGGGAAAACTACCACCACCTGGTTCCACAAATGCTGATCTGAACTCGGTGACACAGAGTGGGTTGTATTCATTATAGCACTGAGGAGAATGTACCACAAGCATAAGGATTTCTCCTTGAGTAATGTAATATTCTCCTTCTCACCCCCCTCCCGCCTCCTAAATATATTATGGGGCTTCCCCCAAACCACCCCCCACTGAACAGATATGGGGATGGCACAGGGAAGGAGGGTAAAATCCTGTTATGCTAGCACAAATATTTTGCTGAATGACTGCAGTTTCCATGCCAACAACCCACTACTACATATGCCTGTGTGGGTTCAGTGTGACTGATTTCCTCATAAGGGTAAATAAGTCTATATCTCGGGTTTTCTATCTTTCTTAAGACGTCTCCATTATTCCACAGAACACACCCAGCATAAGAGCCTCCTGTAGACTCTGAATTTGCACAAACGTCTATGAATCAGGACACATTTCAGAAGCAACAATTAACTGCAGGTGGCATATTTGTTTATACAGGCAGAAGTTGATTAGCTGGCTGCTTATTCTATAAAGGCAAATAATGACAGACTATATTTAGCAAGTGGGAACGAGCAGAATAATGAAGCTCAAACATCTAGTTATAAAATAGTTTTCCAACACATGCTGAGATGACAGCTAGCTGGCATTTAGAACCATAACACTCAATCAGGAAGGCGACGAAGTTTCCTGACATCAACAGTACATGGCTTTTGCCACATGGTGGTGCTTTGATCAAGGCTCTCTTTTGAATCAAAGAAAACCCATTTCACCCGCTCTTCAGGGAGCAATCACATTTTTACACAGGGCTAAAGCGCTTGCTCCTTTTTTCTGTGTTCTCCAAGGGAATTTCTAAAAGTCACTCTGGGTTTCTTCTATTTTTAAATCCACATGAAGAACAATATTCACATTGACAGACTGAAATGGTGTCAGAAGTTGAATTGTAAGGCTCTCTAGATCCTTGATGATTGGCCATGCTGCCTGAGGCAGACTGGATTTGGAGCCCGGCAATATCTGGAAGGCCAGAGGTCCCCCACTCCTAGGCTGCAGCTGTAATTCTGTCACCAAAGGCCTGGAGAACTTGGATTTCCAGGATTTCTGCGGTACAATTTCATCTACAGGAGGGACCTCATACTAAATGACATGGAGAAAGAACAATATTTCAAAGGAGAAATGTTTTACTGAAATCTGCGTCTTTGACATGTTGGGCTGGCAACATGATAAACTCCCATTTCCGATATTATTTATCATGACCATTTTTAGGGCTTAAGCCTAACATCACTAGCTAAGTTAGTTAAGAGTGTGGTGCTGATAATGCCAAGGCTGCAGGTTTGATTCTCATATGCAGTGCCGGATTTACGTATACTGTATTATTATTCAGTTTAACATATACATCTAAATTCAAACAATAATAACAATCATAAACATATAGGATTCCCTGAATCCTTCGACTTACCTCCATGGGTTCCATTGTCACCCTTTTTCTATTGCATCATATAATTTCTCAATTTTTTCTTAAAAATTCATTTTACCTTAGTTTTTGTTACAATTAAAAGGGACGCAGGTGGCGCTGTGGGTTAAAGCCTCAGCGCCTAGGACTTGCCGATCGAAAGGTTGGCGGTTCGAATCCCTGCGGTGGGGTGCGCTCCCGCTGCTCGGTCCCAGCGCCTGCCAACCTAGCAGTTCGAAAGCACCTCCGGGTGCAAGTAGATAAATAGGGACCGCTTACCAGCGGGAAGGTAAACGGCGTTTCCGTGTGCGGCTCTGGCTCGCCAGAGCAGCGATGTCACGCTGGCCACGTGACCCGGAAGTGTCTCCGGACAGCGCTGGCCCCTGGCCTCTTGAGTGAGATGGGCGCACAACCCCAGAGTCTGTCAAGACTGGCCCGTACGGGCAGGGGTACCTTTACCTTTACCTTTACCTTGTTACAATTGTTGTTATAATCCTGCCAAAGTTTTTAGTCATTTACAGTGTTCTCTTAGGTAACTTATAAATTCCCCCCATTCCTTATTAAACTTTCTATCTTCTTGGTTTCTAATTTTCCTGGTCATTGTCACCATTTTGGCATAGTCCATCGTCTTTTTCAACTATTTGTCTCTGGTCGGGACTCTGGGCCAGTAGTATCCGCGCTGCTTTCATCACATACATGAATAGTATGCTCCTTTGGTAGTGGTCAAGTTATTCTAACACAGATATGGCCATACCTGGCCACCAGACAAAGCTAATCACAGGGGTCACTGATGACAAATATGAATCCAGGTGTAACCTCCAGCTCTTGACCTACCCCTTGAGAAGGAGTGCAGCCCCTCCATCGTGCCCTCTGTCTCCAATGTGTATTATTGTGCTCATGTATCTGGAGCCAAAACTGCACCACCCACAGTAAAGGCATAGGCAAACTTGGGGTATCCCTAAGGTAACACTAGGTTTTCAGAAAAACCCTGTAGGAATAAATCCTATCAAGGAGGGGGGAAATGCTTTCAGGATGACAGAAGAGATAGCCCCTCACAGATAGCAACAGAGAAATCAGAGCATCAGTATTCAATGAAACAGTTGCACTAGATCAGTGGTCAGCAAACTTTTTCAGCAGGAGGCCGGTCCACTGTCCCTCAGACCTGGGGGGGGGGATGATGCAAGAGCACCACGAGCCCTGTTGGCTGCTTACCTGTGTCTTGGAACAGCAGGGACTGGGGGCGGTGGAGGGACAATGAGCGGCGCGCAAAAGGGCTCCAGACCGGGGCTGCTTAAAATGGCAGCTGTTCAAGCACTTCTGCTGCTGGCACCAACAAAGCCCAGCCCTTTCCTCCTCTAGGCTGGGAGGTCAAGGAGGAGGAGGTAAAATCTGTTATGGTCAAATGGGCCCAAGACTTTGGCTACAACATCCCAGTGATCGCCTAGGAAAATTTATGGAAGGTCAGTATGAAATATACTGCTTGTTACACCCTGAATGAAAACTTTATGAAGATCCAATTCTGATGGTACCTGACTCCACTAAAATTATCTAAGATGTATAAAAATATTTCAAGCAAATGTTGGAGGTGCAGGGAAGCGTAAGGGTCAATGTTACACATGTGGTGGACATGCAAGAAAATTAAGGAGTTCTGGAACATAATTTATGATGAACTTAAAAAAATGATTCAGGTATCCTTCATAAAAAAAAAAAAAAACCTGGAGGCTTTTCTCTTAGGGATACTTTGCCTTGACATACCAAAAATTGTGAGAGAAATATTCTTGTATGCTACTGTAGCAGCAAGAATACTAATCACAATGAATTGGAAAGGAGAGAAAATCCCAGCAAAGTTGGAGTGGCAAAGTAAATTGATGGAGTTTGCTGAACTGGCAAAAATGACAGACAAATTGAGAGGTATTACTGAACAAACATTGATTCGGAAATGGGACATGTATAAAAAAATATCATAAAGATTATTGTACTAGTATAAATGTGGCAGGATTTGAATGACTTCTGTGTTACGATGGATATTTATAAGAGAATATATTATTGACGATTAAAAAGAAAATGGAGATTAATAGTGCACTAGATAAAATAAGAAGTAAATGCATGATGGGGTGGCGGGAAGTCATAGGGAATTCAAGAATGTACAGTGAACAGTGTACAGTGTACAGTGAATGTACAATGAGATTGTCTTTTTGTATTTCTATTTTGATTTTATATCTATTTCTTTGTTATATCTTTTTAATATTAATAAAGCATTAAAAAAAGAACATATTCAGGAGACACGCTGGGTGGGGAGCAGGAATGTTCTGTTGTGCATGAGACATCCTTGCACAGATTGCTCTTCTTTATCCTTCTGATATGTAATCCTGGAGCTTGGCAAACTTTAGTCCTTTATGTCCAATTTAGTTAAGCATCTTCCACAATTCTTATAAAGTGGGACAATAAACTTCATTTTTAAAAAAATGGGATGAGGAGGGACTGCAAATATTCCACAAGTTTTAATCAACAGTGCTTCTTTTACACCGTTTGAAATAGCCCATAATAATCACAGGATGGTGGTACCTCACTCCTTCCAGATTATCAAGAATGTCTAAAAATTTGGTGAATGCTTGTTGGAGATGTGGAGGAAATAACAGTGACATGATCCAAATGTGGCGGATGTGTGAAAAGATTAAGATTTTTTTTGGGGGGGGGGGAATATACGATGAATTAAAAAAGATGATGGGGATAACTTTTACTAAAAAACCGGAAGCATTTCTATTAAGTAATAAAAATAAAGAGATCCCAAAAAATCTAAGAGAGGTATTCTTGTACGCAACCGCAGCGGCTCGTATACTTGTGGCCAAGGGATGTGTAATGGTTCTAGGGGTTGCTCGTGTGTAAATCGGCGCCACACCTGGCTGGGTTACCTGGGTGAACTCTTTCTGTCCGGACAGCCACTCGCCCGTGGCTGTCTCAATCGCTGGCAGAATCCGTTACTGGGCGTTTCTTGAACTTCTTCCAGCAAAGAAGCTCTTTGACGCCTAGTCTCCACCTACTCTCCCTGCGCGAAAGCCTTCTGCGAAAGCCTTCTGCGCAGGGAAGGTGTGGGCAGCGGAGGACCCGTGCTCTCCCCGCTGGTCCCCAGCAAGGAGTCATGGAGCCACCTCGCCGATTCCCCCATCTGCCCCCCTTCTCCACTGGTGCTACGCTGAATTCCTTCCCCAGAAGATGTGCTGCTTCTCTCCCTCCCGGGACGCTCTCCGGAATCCCTCTGGAGCCCTCCCTCTCCCTCTGGCTCGGATGGCAGTTCTCTGACAGGATGGAAAGATCACGAGGCTCCAAAAATAACAGATTGGCAAATCAAATTACAGGAATTGGTGGAGACGGCTCAACTGACTAGTAAACTCAGAGGAAACTCAAAGCAAAAATATGTTCAAAAATACAATAAAAGTTTTGACTCCATGCTAGCATTCGAGTGATAAAGGAACTAAAAGGAGGTGGGTAACAATTAAGGATTTATTATGTTTTCAGAATGTATTGGAAAATTTAAATAGAAAGGTTTATTGTTCTGTGTACATTCAGATATAAGATAAAATATATGCAAAGGGACATGACAGGAAGTCAAAGTTGAAGAAAAGATTTTGGAAGATAAAAGGGGAAAAATATTTACTTTCATTATTATCATTTTGTGTGCGGGTGTGGGTGTCTGCACATATGTGTGTTGTTGTATGCAATGTTTAGGAGGAAATAAGACGGTAAATAACAAATAACAAACTAAATATCGATGTATGTAATTTTTATTTCTTAATTATATTTAGTGGTAGTATGGCTGTATTGTTTTTTGTAACATAAAATCATTCAATAAAAAATATTAAAAATTAATAATAATAATCACAGGATGGTACAGCAACACTTCTGTGGATAATCCTCCACATGCACCTTGCGTTCCTTGCCATAAACATAGAAGGAGTAAGGTTTTCCATTCCATAAATATTGTACCCTGGTGAGAAGTATCAGCTCAATTGTTTGCCTCTGTAAAAACACAAAGAAGATACTTTTTAGGGTCTAAACATCAGTGTACAGAAAAGTTCAAACCTGAATGGCTTTCTTTTATACACAGAAGAATTGCAAGAGTTAGGCACATTCTGAATACGGAGATGCTGCAGCCCTATCTGGCAGGTATGGGGAATCTGTGACCCTCCTGACGTTCTTGTCCCAAACCATTGGGCATGCCTTCTGGGCTTACCTAAGCTGGAGTGCAACAACACCTGAAAAGCCAGAAGTTCCCCATCCCTATTCTCTGACCCACCTATCCCTTCGCCTAGGGTGCTGCCAATGTAGGAACTCGGCCAAACAATATGGGAAAAACCTACAAAGCTTTGAATGTTTGCAAGGGCACAGGCCGATGGAGGCCAGCAGGTGTATGAATTTCACCATGACCCTGCATGGGGGAAGGAAGCGCCCCAGGCAATTCTCTTGGACCACAGCACTGAGGAACATTGCCTCAGTGGTGATTCAGTTAATATTCAAAGCACTTGCCTGCCTCAGTATCCGCCTTGTAGATGCAAACTGAGCTTGGTGTTGTTCAACGGCATTGCTGGAGGCTTGACTGACGCCAAAATCAGGGAAACTAATCACTGGATATACCTATGGAAACACAAATTTCAAAGACATACAAATAGAAAACTGAAGTCCTGAGCGAGGAGCAAGAGCAGGCTAGTCATTGTTTTATCACATTATGTAGACATGAACCATAGCTGATCTAAAAAACGCAATTGCATACCTCTTGCCTGCACTGCGGACAGGTAAGTAAAATGAAGAGCAAACTACTGTTGCCAATACGAGATGATGAAGCCAGGGTGTTTCTGGGCAGCCCAGTATGTCCCTGTCCAGACCTCTCTCTTTTACACAAAATTATCAAGAGAGTTCCCTGGGAAGAGGGATCAGTAAACCACTCTGGAAACTGTAGCCCTAACAACTCTGAGCATCCTTAACCAAAGACAGTTCCCAGGATTCCTTGGGGGAAAGCCATGACTGTTGAATGTGGTATGATGCTGTTTTAAACGTCTAATGGAAATGGGAGCCAGAGAGAGGTTGGGTTCCCACTTTGGCACTTCTAACGCTCTGGCAGCCCAGTGCCAAAACAAGCCCCAGCCTGGGCCTCCACAGAAAAATGTGTTGCCACTTGACAAATACACTACTGAAGTGGGCCAAGCGCCACTGTCACCCAACACCAAAATTTCTCCAGTTCCATGACAGGAAGGAGGAGCACAGGCATGTCACATTCGTATCTGTGTATTTTTCTATGGCTACAATAACTTTTATGATTGTGTGTGTGTTGTGGCCCAGGGTGAGGGAGAGGTAGCAGAAGTTGGAGTGGGGTGAGGGAAGATTTATGTGTCAGGGGGACATTATATGGTGAAATATGGTCCACCAATTAATTAATTGCCAACACTTGGTTCCTTTTCAAGGCCTGCCTCTCTTTACATTACTGCTTTTGCTGAAAGCATTTCATTACCATGGGGCTGTCATCAACAAACAACGTCTCTCCAGTAACCGTTTTGAAGAGTTCGATAGGAAATCCAGATCTTTCATCTGCCACATATTCATAAACGTTGTTCTTCCTATGAAGGCAAAAGGCAGGAGAGTTGTAATGACAACATGCAGCCTTTCTTTGTTTTCACAGCACAATGGCTTTCTCAAACCAAATGCTCCCAAAATGGGTCCCACTGCTATGTAAGCTTTTTACGTGGGGTCAAAGAGCCGGCCCAATCTCCAGCATATATCAAACACAGTGCAGTCCCATGGGGGAACTGAACCACATCAAGCGCTGACCATAAATTTATGAAGTCACAAAACTGGCACAATGCTCAAAGGTAGCCGTCGGTGCAGATTGAGCCAGAGCAGTGCCTCATTTAGCCCCATACGCTAACCTAAATGACAAGAGGTCTCAAGCCCAGATTTTCCAAATCAATTGAGTAACCATTTCTAGCAACTATACTGGATCCTTTCACTCATGATGCTGAACGTAAAACTCAGGCGGCTTTGGTAAGCAGAGCCAATTTTCCACACCGTTAGAAGCGGCCTCCTCTTTCCACCACAGTCTATTTTGACAAGACTTGCCATTCAACTTGCAGCTCAATGAACGACAGCAGTTGTCCTTTTCCTTCACAATCGTTGCAGACTGTTGTTCCCGTACCAGAACACTCCTGGCAACTGTAAATAAAATGTAATAAAACACAAGGTGTGATAAAATGAAATGAAACTACTCGGTATGTGAGCCCAGCTGAAACACACACACAAAAAGGGAAGGATAATCTGGCAAAACCAATGGAATAGAGGTTTCTCAGTTCTAGAGCTGTCTTCTTGCTTCGTTTTTCTGTTGGGAAATGCCGCTATCTCTTGGGCCTCAGGGCGCATAACAAGCTGAGTTTCTTTTTCAGTTAGCAACTTTTTCCAGTTTGGCCAATACTAGTCAGGGGATGGCAATCCTATTTCTGCTCTCTCGAATATACTTAGCCAACACAGGCACACAGAGTCATGAAGTGCTGCATGCCCCATAGTTTGGGTGAAGGGCTGGAAATCTGCTTCATTTGCTTTCTTCGGATCCTTCTATCTCATACATATCCCTAAGGCAGCCTTTCGTTCATATGTATTTTTCCACCATGGAACTCCCACAGGCTTCCATACATCCCCCAACTAGGCACAGTTCAGCTTTAGCTTCAGGGAGGCTGCTGCATCATCATCATCACATAACTTTTCAAGCTAACTTTTCATAGTCTAACTTTTCACACTAATTCAAATTTTGCAAAACAACTGTACACGTCTCTGAATGCGAAAAATCATGAAACAGAAGAGACTTCCATTTTTTCCCCTAGTTTATCAGACAATTACACTATAGCCCTCATTCCAGGGTGCTGCCATTAGGCAACTCCTTTTGCTTTATTTTACATTTGGGCACAAATTCCCCCCTAAAGTGCAAAATGCATTTTAATCACTTCAGTTACAGAAAGATCTAGGACAATACTTTCTCTCTGTGTGTGTATAAACTTGGGGTATTTTAAGTCCTTCACATGCAGTATTTCAAACATTTGCACACCTCTGAAGGTAAGCCAAGTCTTATTATTCCTATACTGCAGATGTCTCTTTCATCCTGCAGCTTTCCCAAGGCCAGTGAGTGAGGCTGAGCACCCATGATACCTATAAAACACATTCAAAACATATTATTTTCCTCAAAGAATTATGGGTGCTGTAGTTTGTTGGGCGTTGTTGGGAATTTTAATTCTGAGAGGAGAAAACCACAGTGCCCAGATTCCTTTGAGGGAAAGAATGTGCTTTGAATGTGCTTTAAAGGTATATAGTGTGTATACAGCCTGAGTTCACAGCAAAATGCAAGATTTGAAGCAAAGACTTCCTGGTCTCTGAGCAACTGTGCTATAGTAACTAGAGAAAAGTAGATATTTACACATGCATGCATTGGGACAGTAGACGTGTGAACCTATCATCTGTTGAACCTATAGCTTGAAGCTCCACCATACGATTGCCCATGGTATCTCGCGTATCAGGGGACCAGGAAGCAGTGCAATTGTCACACATAGTGCAACACTCAAATCCCACAGTGAAAATAAAAATGAGCATCTTCTTCATATATTTGCATATTGACTCACGCACTTTTCAAGTCCACTTCCCGAACATTGTTCACATATGTCGTCCACAAACCGGACTCCTCTTCCATGACATCTCCCACACTGTTGCTGTTGGGATTTAATTTTAGACAAAAGAGCCAGAAATAAGCAGGGGATCGCCAAACAATACACTCATTGGGCAAAAACAGATCTCCATGATCATCTTTGACAAGGAATCACTTCACTACTGAAGCAAAGATGTCCATCTTGTAACACCCTGGGAATGTAGATGGAGAGGCCCAAGGCACCACCTTTCTACATATCCCCAATGATGACATTGTTGTGAAGAGGTGTCCCTATGGGCAAATGAACCACAGAGTCAGCTGTAACTGCAGACCTGTCAGAAATGTTGGCTAGATCCAAGCCTTCTCAATTCTACCTGCTTCTGGAAGTTCTTAAGACAAGACAGTCTTGGGTGGCTTGCTTGTGAGAAACAAGGGGCACTATCTCTCTCCCCCCCCCCACCCCGGGAATCAGATTCTACTCTCCACCAAGTGTATTTTTAATGCCCTATGAACCTCAAACTGCTGCCATCTGAGACAAAAAAATTATTAGAAGATCTGTTTCCTGCAACTCATGAAACATGGTGCTGAAGTATGAGGGGAAGGGTCAGTCCTGGAGACCACTTGTCAGTCCTGGAGGCTGCTCTCAGCAATGCCTTTGATACTGTATTCGATTCCACCATACTTCATCCCTTTCTATTTTCATGAAGCATGTAAAAATGTAGGTTTTTAAAAATATAAATAAACTTTTTTCTGAATTAACAGATTAAAAATTGATGGAAGGGTTGTTAGTCGTGACTTTTATCAATTTTGGGTGGTATTGCAATGTTTACTTTAATATTTTTCACATTCATGATTATGTAGTCAGTAGTTTTAACTGTTCTTTGTTCTGAGCTTCCAAATATGGAAGAAAAACCAGTATAGAAAACGGATACCCCCGACATCCAGTACAATTGGTATATCAAATATTTACTGACTTTCTGGTTTGTATCTCTGGGGTTCCAATTTGGTCCTACTAGTCAACATCCCATCAGCTGTTTAGACAATAGCAGGACAAGCTACTGCACAAAAGACATGTTGCTTCCTCCTCCACCTTTTATTTTCTCATCTGTATCCTCACAATTCTACAAAACCAAAACTCCACACTAAGCAAAACATCCCCCTTACTCACAACTACTTACGTTGCTGTTGCCATTGCATTTACTGCAGTGACTTGCACCAGTCGATCCACATGTTGGGCAAGCCTTCAAAATCAAAGAAAGGAGAGTGTTAAAACGGAGCCAGTAGCTTTTATTTGGACCTGGGTTGTCTGGAAATACTATCCTGCTCATACAGACACAGCCCAAAATCAATCAGGGCCTCAAGCTACAACCCGGCATGAACATTTACCTGGCAGTAAGCCCCACTGAGTTCAATGTCCGTTACCTTGAAGAAAAATGCACAGGACTGTACCAAAGAGGAGGGGAAGGGTGCTGGCCAGACAAAATGCATGGCCCTATGTATACCGCCATATTCATTGATACATTAGCTTTGTACCGTTAATGCTGATGAATGAGGCACTCTGATTCTTTGGGTTTTCTCTTGGAACATGCCAGGAGCATCTGCTCTCACATCCCAAGGCAAAGGAGGTGTCCCACGCAGGTAGGAATCTACTGCTCCACCTGGTATAAGAAAAGCTGGATTGGACTATTTTCTGACAGCCGCACTTACACTACCATCTGGCTTGGCCTCAGAGAAGCTTATGTTTTCCAGTGCACAAAACAAGCAAAATAAGAGCATGCATATTAGCCTCTACGACAAAATGATAGTTTGCTATTGTGAGCCAGCTTTCATCATCATGATTGTCACCAACATTTCAACAATTAATTTACTGATTAATCAGTCATCTCTAAGCAGTGTACTTCCTCCCCTCACAAGAGAGTGACATCCTCATCCGTTCTTCCCCATGCTTTACCCTTGTATGAATTACAGTGCAAACTATGCTTCAAAATCAATAGTGTGGCTTTCCATTTTCAAACTATCATTTTCCAGGAGCCACTGTTGCAAAAGTGCCCTGATTTTAACGCCACCTCTTTTGTTTAACAAACACACAAAAAATACTTCTTTAAAATTACATCAATTATAAATTTACCACATTTTTGTTCCCCCAACTTTTCAGTTAATAACTGGAGTGACCTAAATTCTTTTCTCTACTTAGAAATATAGACCCATTAGTTTACCTGATGTCACTAAGAAAACCTGTGCTACATATCTAGTATCAATTATGGGCTGCAAAGCCACCAAGGACATATCGTCTTATGAGCAAGCAGGCATCCAAGTACAGTCTCATGTTAAAAATTTTTCATTTAAAGTCAGGATGGGTGTCTTTGAGGAACTCTCCAATTCTACCAAAACTGTGAAGGGCATCGATCTTTAGCTATACCTTGGATCCTGAACACCTTGTGAGTTGAATGTTTTGGCTCCCAAACGCCACAAACCAGAAGTTTGTGTTCCGGTTTGCTAACGTTCTTTGGAACCCGAACCTACAACGCACCTCCCATGGCTTCCAAATGTTTAGAAGTTGAACGAAGTTCCGAAATGGATTCCCTTCAACTTCTGAGGTAACACCATACCTTGTTTTCAGGACATACAAAAATGGAGAGATAAGGTGGCCTAAACTAAAGCCGAGTTCCATTTGATGCTTTCAGGTGTTTTAGAACAAAGCAAGCACACACGCTTATTGACCTTAAAGAAAGGGGTTTGGGGGGGGGCATTCCTGACCTAAAATTATATTATGAAGCAGTCTGCTTTTCTTGGATAAGAGACTGGTGTCATCTTAAAAATAACGAGCTATTAGATTTAGAAGGGAATAACAACCATTTCAGTTGGTATGCATATTTAAAATATGATAAATCCAAAGTACATAAAGGTTTTAATGACCATATAGTAATAAATACCCTGTTTAGGGTTTGGGGAAAATATAAAAGAGTGATGGAACCTAACACCCCTCATTGGACATCTCCATTAGAGGCAAAGGCCATAAAGAAGAAAAATATGAGAGGAAGCTGGCTAACGTATAACTCATTACTGTATTGATAGAAGAAGATAGTCAAATTACAGTCATACCTTGGGTTACGAACGCTGCGGGTTGCGCGTTTTCGGGTTGCGGGCCGTGCCAAATCCGGAAGTAATGAAATGGGTTACTTCCAGGTTTTGGTCTCACACATGCGCAGAAGCACAAAATGACATCACGCGCATGCGCAGAAGCACCGAATCGCATCACACGATAGAACAAAGGTTCACAAATATGTACTTTTGGGTTGAAGGCCTTGTTCTATATTATTATACTGAGTCCTTTACATAATGTATTGAGAAAGTAATAAAAACTGGTTCCTGTAAAATTCTTCTCAGGTTGCTACCCAAATTCCCACCACCTGCTGACACAGCCTTTTGTGAAGTGGCAGAGCCATCACAACATCCTCAGCTGCTCAGTGGAATTGGGGGTGGGGGTGGGGGCAGGAAAAGCTGGCCTAATGTCACCTGATGCCTGCTGTTAGACCAGCTCATGATTCATTGCATCCCAGGCCAGCTCAGCCCCATTCCCACCCTTGGAAACCCATTTCAAGGCCCTCTGCTGAGTATCCTCTGGGATAATGTCAACGGGACTCCTGCCTGCCCAACTGGTGACTGGCAGGAGGCCAGCTCAGCTGGCAGAAGTAAAAGGAGATGCACCACACTGTGAAGGGTTTGGATGGTTCAGTCTGGCCTAAGTGGGGCTGGATTGTAGTGTAGTGTAGCATAGCGGTACTTACCCCCATAAGGTTCCGCCTTATATTCAGAGGATCTTGATTCAGTGAAGGTCTCCAGTTTATACTAAGAAACAACTTTCAAGAATTAAACATTTCACTGCCAATTAAGAAATAGTCAGCAGATTTTTAAAATTGGCTTAGGCCAAATACGCAGGGAAGCAACACCTTAAAATGTCTCTGGTTAGAGCCAATGCAAAGCAACCATCAGAAAACTACAAAACAGTACAAGTAAAATGCCTCTCTTATGCATTAATTCAAAATGGTTATGTATACTAAAAAAAAACCAGAATGTCCCCACCTACCAAGTGTTCATGCTAATATGAAAGAACAGCAGATACTAAAAAAATAAGTTGCAATGTAATGAAAATAAATCCATAAATGTGTATCAATTTTGAACAGCGCATAGAAATGTTCATGCATAGAAATGTTCATGCTAGCAAAAACATTGCCTTGAGACGGGCAAAATATCCAGCAATGAATGATACCTTTTATTTATTTCTTGTTTGTTTATTCTTTGAAAGGACCTTCCACACTCAAGGCAGCTAACCATTAAGAATATAAACATAGTAATCAAAATAAATAAATGGCAGCGGCAGTGGCTGGTGTGCTGTGGTTGGGAAGAAGCACAGAACTGCCTTCCCAACACCAGCGTCACTGCGGCTTAGCTGGATGGCACTGGGGCAAGGTGGTGGTGTGGTTGGGGCAGGTGTGTCGGACTGGCAATGCCTCTGCCTCCACCATACCAGCTGCGCCTGCATAGCTATACTATTACGTATATATACTGCTTACTCTGTAGGTATTGAATAACTGAAGGTCATTAAACACCATCTCTTTGGCTGGGTCTGTGCTGTAGCAGCACTTGCTGGAAGCGTACTGGATAAAAGCTTCTTTGGCTTCATCTTCTGAAATGGCAGGAACACTGTAGGAAAGGACCAAAAGGAGGGATAAGCAAAATTGACCGCCAACCTTCCCATGGTCCTCTTTGTCTGGGAGGGGCGGGACCTTAGGGTCAAGAACCAAATATGCACGCCATATCCCTTTTTTCGGGCCCTCACAACTCTCCCCAGGCTCGGTTAGAATATGTCTTTGAAGTCTGAAAACACCTCTTGAATTTCTGAATGGAAACTGGGGAGAGATGTGTGAGTGTCTGTGGAAATTAGCCTACTGAACAAAGGTGAAATCTGCATGCCCTGCTTGGCCCATTTTTGCCTCTGGCCCCACCCACACCACTGTCATGTGACCCTGAGAAGGAGGTCCACAACAGAATGCATAACAGTATCCACTTACTTCCACGTTCTCTGGGGCAGCTGTTGCCCATTTCCATGTCTAGGAATCAAGTTAGGTGGAGGTGGGCAATGTTTTCCTCCTGTAAAGAAATGGTGTTCGGGTAAGAACAGCAGGATAAGCAGTTGTGAATGTTCTCAGGTCTCACGAGCAACATGCTAACAGAAAGTTCTCCTTGGATTGAAACATTCATGCAGTGGGCACATGTGGGTAAACTGGTCCCAAATCATAGCTGTCAACTTTTCCCTTTTCTTACGAGGAATCCTATTCGGAATAAAGGAATTTCCCTTAAGAAAAGCGAAATGTTGACAGCTATGTCCCAAATTGTTAAGGGCTTTAGATACTAATAGCAACACATTGAACTTGGCCAGGTAACGAATCAGCAACCAGTGCAGATCTCGGGGCACAAGTGTGAGAAGCTGACAAGGCCTTACTCCTGTTAGCAATCATGCTGCAGTATTCTGGATTAAGCACAAGGGAAGCACCTTAAAAACTAGCACTTGTATTACAGCATACACTTTAGGGAACTAGAGTCCCCACCAACAAGTACACCACTTGTATTTGTACTTGCCTGCAGCGGTTGTGCCTTCATAGCCAGATATGTTGCCTGTGTTATACATAGGAGCAACATACATAGGAGCCATGCCTCTAGGAATGGCGGCACCTACAACAAAGTTAAGGAAAAGGAAGACGTTAAACGTTGTCATCTTTCAAACATATAATGAATCGTACGGAACACTGAAACTTACACATACCATTTCATCTTTATTACGCAAGTGATAGGTTCAGGGGTTTGGCGCCAGTGGGTACCTTTGGGATTTGAGAAAGTGCCATGGGCACCAGTCACCAAATGTAGGTACAACATAGTGATGCTGAGCCAATGCAAACAAGAACTTAGGAAGAAGGGCAAATTTCTCATGCATCATGGATATTTATCAAGACCTTACACAGGCACCAGAGGTGGTACCAATGGGCATGCTAGCACCGGCAGCCACGTTGGCAACCCCTGGTAAACTAGGATTTAGCGTGACATCTGAATGGAGCCAAGGTTAACAAGGATAATTAATGCCTGTGATGACTTGTTTTTCATAACGAAAGTCCACTGAGCAGATGTCTGACCAACAGTTCCATATGTCTGAGTTGGGATTCTAGCAGGAGAAAGTGAAAAAGAGTGTAATGCACGATAACAAATATAAATGAGTGGCTTAGTGTACAAAAAGCAGAAATAGATACAGTCAATTTAAAAACTAGGGACCCTTAGAGAGTGCAGTTGTGGATGTGATTCTATCATTGTCAGATGAATGTCTAAGGCAGTAGATGCCAACAAACTGATTGTTTAAAATAGAAGTATGAAGCTAATTTTCTCAAACCATTTATTTTAGCTTTGGTGGGGTTTGGGGGGGAGTTTGGGGGTTGGGTGGGGGACGATTTCAAGCCCTGCTAGCTGTGGAGAAGGCGAGCCACCTCCACCGAGGAGAGTCCAGAGGAACCGCGACCTTCCGCGGCTGCGTTGCCTTGCGCGCCTTCGCGCGCCCCTCCCGTTCGCCTGCAGCAAAAGCGCCTCTGGAAACAGCTTTTTCCTGCACAAAAAAGCCCCATTTGCAGCTTTCCCCCCTACACGTTGGCAGAAAGCAGCAACACGAGGGCAACGGGGACTCTCTTTCCTGTTTACTTCGTTGCAGAGGAAGAGATGCCGAGGACGGGGAGGACGGGCAGCTTTCAAGGGGAGCTAGAAAGAGGAGCGAAGGGGGATTTTTGCAAAAGGCTCTCACCGGATTCCCTGATGTCCGTCCATCGCTTCTAGAAGACCATCTCGAAAACGCGAGCGAGCAACTTTTGCTCCCGCTCTTCTTTCAGTTTCGGGATCCCTCTGTCGCCAGCCTTGCACAGTTTTCGGATTTATATAAGCTGCTAGAGAGGGAGTGGAAATGTGGGGGGCGGAGGGGCCAGGGCGGTGTCATCACTGAGGGGGGTTGACAAAATATTTGCGTGTGTGTGCAGGTGCAGAGACATCACCTTGCCAACAATGGTCCGTACAGTGGTACCTCGGGTTATATAAGCTTCAGGTTACATACGCTTCAGGTTACAGACTCCGCTAACCCAGAAATAGTGCTTCAGGTTAAGAACTTTGCTTCAGGATGAGAACAGAAATTGTGCTCTGGTGGCGTGGCAGCAGCAGGAGGCCCCATTAGCTAAAGTGGTGCTTCAGGTTAAGAACAGTTTCAGGTTAAGTACGGGCCTCTGGAACGAATTAAGTACTTAACCTGAGGTACCACTGTATAGTTAAAGCTATGGTTTTCCCAGTATGGAAGTGAGAGCTGGACCATAAATAAGGCTGATCACCGAAGAATTGATGCTTTTGAATTATGGTGCTGGAGGAGACTCTTGAGAGTCCCATGGACTGCAAGAAGATCAAACCTATCCATTCTGAAGGAAATCAGCCCTGAGTGCTCACTGGAAGGAGCTGAGGCTCCAATACTTTGGCCACCTCATGAGAAGAGAAGACTTCCTGGAAAAGACCCTGATGTTGGGAAAGATGGAGGGCACAAGGAGAAGGGGACGACAGAGGACGAGATGGTTGGACAGTGTTCTTGAAGCTACCAGCATGAGTTTGACCAAACTGCGGGAGGCAGTGGAAGACAGGAGTGCCTGGTGTGCTCTGGTCCATGGGGTCACGAAGAATCAGACATGAGTAACCGACTAAACAACAAGGAGCACGTGCGTGTTTGTGTGCGAAGTTGCAAAGCCCAAAGGCGTGCGCTCTCTCTCTCACCAGCTGGCTGCTCTGCTGCTCTCTCACCCTCCTTCCACCACTGAGCAAAGCTGGTGAAAGCAAAAGCCAAGGAACTGCCAGGCTGCCCTCCCTCCGCTTCTGAGGGGCGTGCGCACTTAGGCGCAAAAATGCTTTTGATTTTCTCACAGTCCCAGACTTGGAGGACTTTGTGGTGCTGGAGGGAGCGAGCCGTCCGTGCCCCCCCCCCGCGCGCTCCTTCCTGATCTCGCATTCTTCTGTTTCCCAGGGGCACCGTTGACCCCGGTTGAAATTGAGCCAAGCCAAGCCCCTCCAAAAAACAAAACAAAACAAGCAAACAAAACACCCTCACTCTCCTCAGCATCTCTTTTAATTCACTCTGGAAGGAAGTACAGTGGTACCTCGGGTTACATACACTTCAGGTTACATACGCTTCAGGTTACATACGCTTCAGGTTACAGACTGCATTAACCCAGAATTAGTACCTCGGGTTAAGAACTTTGCTTCAGGATGAGAACAGAAATTGTGCTCCAGCAGCGCGGCGTCAGCAGGAGGCCCCATTAGCTAAAGTGATGCTTCAGGTTAAGAACAGTTTCAGGTTAAGAACAGACCTCCGGAACGAATTAAGTACTTAACCCGAGGTACCACTGTAAACAGTAAAGAGTCCCTGTTGCCCTCATGTTGCTGATGATCTTCAGGGTCCCCGCTGGAGACTGAAAGACTGACCCTCAAACCTTTTGCAGCACATATTTTATTCCTTCTTTAACTTTCCTATATTGCTTAATCTGCACAGAATTCTAAAAAAGATTTTATTGAAGTAAATCAAACCAATCAATACAATGAAAATAATGAAAGTTCATAAAGCAGCACAGTATATCTGAAATAGATTTAATATTAGGTTGGCAAAGTACTTAAGACCATTAGGAAACCAAATTTCATGCTGCATTGTGGAGAGGGAGTCCGGTGTGTCTGTGTTTCCTGCTTATAAGATAAAATCCCACCAGAATTTTTCAGGATGCTCCAGGCCTTTGGCAACACATAATTTATGAGCTGCTTTTTCGGCTAATGTTTAACTCCACAGATTATTATACCAAAGCAAAAGTTGCAAATTCTGTAATGTTTTCCATCTGGGGGCAATTGATGTTCTGCCAGCATCCGTGTCAAGAATTCTTGAGAACTGAACCCTTTCAACTGATTGAGCAACAAACTGCAATAAAGCTGGAATGGAGTGTTTAAGTCAGAGCTTTCCAAAAAATACCTACCCAACTGCAGCTGGCACACTAGTGTGTTGCAACACAGAGTTTGGAAAGCTCTGGTTTAAGTATTTTGGTCACTTCTTGACAAACCATTGTCCCATCATAGATGGGAAAAGGTGCCTCATATTCCACTGCACTTTGAACAGTACTGAGAAGATTGTTAATATCATGTAGGCAATTTGCACTGGTATGTGGTGACTGTTTAGAATGCTTTATCACTTTGTGCAGCCCTTTCTCCCATGTAAGTGCTTCCTGAGTTCTGAAAGAAAGACCTGCTCCCTGCTGCAAGGCCCATTTCCACCTGGCCTAGTGGGCCAGGCCAGACTCAACCTGAACAGCTAAAAGGCTCCTGGGAGGCCGGAGGGACGTTGCTGGAACAACTCCTGTGTTGGGGCAACTAGCTAAAATGTTTTAAACGGTTCTAATTTTGGTTCCCCTGTTTTGTTTTTGTTGGGTTGGTGTTGGTTAAATGTTTAGTTGGGGGTCGGTCATCATTTTAATTTTGGTATAACTATAAATTGTTTATTATCGTTATTATTGATATTGTTATTATTATCATCATGATTGGCTTCTATCGATTTATATTTGTTGATTGTATAGGGTATTTTGTTTTTTAATGTTTGATGTTCTGTTGTGTTTTTATATATTCCACAGAGTGGCTGGGGAAAACCAGCCAGATGGGCAGGATATAAATTAAATAACAATAATAAGTTTAAGGCCTAATAATGGACCATTGGAAATATATCATATTACATATGTAGCTGACACTAGGCCTTTCCCTTTTCAACCATGATCTAATAGAAGTGATTCAGGCTTGGTTAACTGATCTGGTGGCTTCGATTTTAAGGGCTGAAACTGCCAGATATTTAAACTGAATATTTTGAAACCAGGTGAGTTGTAAATCATATACAGCAAGTTTAATTTCATCTAAAGAGAAGGGGCTACTATTTTTATAAAAGTCTCTTAACCTAAAATTATTACACCCCCCCCCCATGGCAGGATTCTTTTATGTACTGCTAGATCTGTCACCAATGAGTGTCAACTCAATTGTATCAATAGCAAGCATGGAGGCAACTCTACCATTACTTCCATACTCGTAGTACTTTGGCCACCTCATGAGAAGAGAAGACTCCCTGGAAAACACCCTGATGTTGGGAAAGATGGAGGGCACAAGGAGAAGGGCACAACAGAGGACGAGATGGTTGGACAGTGTTCTCAAAGCTACAAACATGAGTTTGACCAAACTGCGGGAGGCAGTGGAAGACAGGAGTGCCTGGCGTGCTCTGGTCCATGGGGTCATGAAGAGTCGGACACGACTAAACAACTAAACAACAACAACAACAACACCAACACATGGATGGTGTATTAAACACATAATTTCTGTCCATATAACATCTCTTGTTCTGGTAACATCCATTTTTTTGTCAACTTTGTTAATAATAAAGAAGAGCTGCCTTAACAGAATTGCTTCTTCAGATAATATCAAATGCAGATTTGAACCATCCAACACCTTATGTTGTTCAGTGCCAATATTGGTCTCTTCCCTTGAAAACAACATTAGTTATCATTCATGCACAGATTGTGTAACATATATCACAAGTAGTTCCAGTAATCTTTTGAGGAACTTCAGCGAGAACAGAAAGTGAATTTTATAACTTTATTCTTTGAAATAGTTACAGATAGGTAGCCGTGAACTAACTTAGTTGGTCTTTAAGGTGCTACTGGAAGGAAAGGTTTTTTTGGTTTATTCTTTGAGTTCATGAACTGCTGAGGGCACAAAACACTTGTTGTCTCACACTACTCTTTTCAGACTTGGGACTCACACGTTAAGTCCAAAAATATATTTTAAAACAAATATTAATATAGTTCTGCTTTTGTGACTCACCTTTATGGACACAAGTGGAAGAATAGTGGCATAGAGGATTGTCACCTGCGGTGGCATAGAGGATTGTCACATGCCAAAGGGCATGGCAACCACTAGGTAAATGGTTGCCATGCCCTTTGGCAAAAGCTTCAGTGCCTAACTGAATACCTCTGGGAAGCCCAATAGCAGGACATGAGGGCAACTGACCAGGCATTTCTTTGGGACAAAGATGAAATTCCAAGGTGAAGCAGCCTATTGGTCTTTTTTTAGGTATACAGACCACCTCCAAAATATCATGACTCTGGTCCAAAATGGTCTGAACTGAAGTAGCCTGATCTTGAAACTCTGGACCCATCTCAGAGTTTTGCAGGGCTCAGGCAACAATGTCACTTTGATTTCTTGGGTAGGCCTTTTAACCTGCAGATGGTGCATAGTGGGGATGAGCTGCCTGAGGTGAGGGGAGAGAGCATCAGTCTCCTGGATGTGGGAAAGACATCATAGCCGGGTCTGATTTTGCAGCTCCTAGTATAGGAAGAGTGCCCATTTGCAAAATGAAACTGACAATTAAAAGCACATTGCTAATTCTTATTAAAATATGTGTTGGCATGTGTTTGGCAGATGCTTGCTTTGAGAAATAATCAGCATACAGTTCCCACATTCGGCCTAGACAACAGCAACAACAAATTGATAACAGCAATGAAGTAAAATGATTCAAAATGCTGTTTTAAGAGTTGTGTATGGCAAGATTGTTGCTGAGACTGGTCAGGTCTCTCACCCCACTCCTGGAGCCTACCTGAGAGGCATTTTCTGCCTGAAAAAAGCCCTGGACACTTCTCATAGATGGGTTGCTTCTGCTCAGGGGGAGCTTGCTGAAGGGGTGGAAATTATTGTCATGCTTACTCTGCCTTTCAAAGAATAATGTTTGTCTCATCCATCTAAAGTTAGCGGTGTCTAAGTCTGCAAGTCTGTGCGAAATAAGTTCCACTTAGCCAAGAGAGACTTGCTTCTTTGTAAACATGCCAAGGAAAGAGGCACACCTTTCACAAGAAAGAACATAAATTGATTTTAAGTAGGTTGTCTACTTAAGAACATGTTAGTTGTGGCAAATGTACTCACTGAACTCAGTGAGACTTACTTTTGAGAAGACAACTGTGGATTATCTGGCAAATTCTGAGTTTTCCTGGAATGAGGCAATTCTCAGTAGCAGACACATCATCCTGGCACACCACTAAAAACTCAACATTGATCCCACACTGACAAACCTCAGCAAGCAAAGCTGGTCAAAAAAGAAGTTAATGTCAGGATTATTAGCATGCTGTCTTCTATTAACATATAATACCATATATTGAAGAGTATGCTTTTCTGCATGTATACTACCCAGAACAAACTTAATTGGTCTCTAAGGGGCTACTGGTCAGTAACCAATATTTTATTTTATTATTTATTTATTTAGTTCGACTGTGTCAGACCAACATGGCTACCTGCCTGAATCTAGATGCATGTATATTGATCACATAGCAATATCATCAAAATATACTACAGAAAGAAAATCCATTACATGTAGTATAATTTTTATGTATAGTTGTAGAATACAACCCCTATTATGAAAATGCAACTTGCATGTAAACTCCTGACAAGATCATGTTTCTTCTTCGTACAACCGTTGAATTTTCTGTTTGCAGTTTGGTGCCCTCCCAATTCAGAAATATGTAATCTGGGATTCACCTAAATCCTATTCTGCTCCTCCATGCAGCTGTCTCCTCTTCATCAACTCCACATAGCTGAGGATCCCAACGTGCACCTATGCATATTTGGCTACTCAGTTGTAGGCATCCCTTGAGGGCATCATGCTGAATGCCCAGGCACGAAGGAGTTTGGGCCAAGGAGGCACATGTTGGGGGAGGGGAAGGCCAGCGGTTCAGCCCTATTGCACCTTAAAGGTAAAGGGACCCCTGACCATTAGGTCCAGTTGCGGACGACTCTGGGTTTATGGCGCTCATCTTGCTTTATTGGCCGAGGGAGCCAGCGTACAGCTTCTGGGTCATGTGGCCAGCATGACTAAGCCGCTTCTGGCGAACCAGAGCAGCACACGGAAATGCCGTTTACCTTCCCTCCGGAGCGGTACCTATTTACCTACTTGCACTTTGACGTGCTTTCAAACTGCTAGGTTGGCAGGAGCAGGGACCGAGCAACGGGAGCTCACCCCATTGCGGGGATTCGAATCGCTGATCAGCAAGTTCTAGGCTCTGTGGTTTAACCCACAATGCCACTTGCATCTCTGCTGCACCTTACCTATGCAATAATAACACTACACATAGGCATAGCCAGGATCTATGACGGGGGGGTGAGGGGGCACCCACCTGTCACCATCAGTGCCAGATTTACATATAAGCTAAACAAGCTATAGCTTAAGGCCCCACTCTTTTGGGGGCCCCAAAAAAATTTAAAGGAAAAAAAACCTGGATGCACATTTCCAAAATATAAGATAAAAACCAAATAAAATAAAACCTACATACAGCAACAGTGTTTTGTGTTGTATAGGCGCCTATGAATTAAGTAATGGGCCTGCCTGCTTGCCTGCTCCCTTAAAATATCACTGGTTTGTTCATTTTTACATACAGTGGTACCTTGTTGATATCATCAGTGACTTTGCTTTGGCAAAGACAAGGAAAGTATTGTAATTAAGATCATGTTTGTGTACTGTTTCTATACACAGTATACAATGAATCATGATAAAATTATACAGTTTAATGGGTATTGGGTAGATGCATTAATATAATTAGTCCTGTTAAATAATTTTTTGATCTACAGCCGTGTCTAGTATTGGTATTATTTATGAATGTGACATATTACTAGAAATATTGTCTTTTACACTCACTAAGTGTAAGAGGATACAAAGGTCTGCTGTCCCAATGAACAGCGTAGAGTACTATGGTGATATTGATATTATATAAAAATGCATTGTACGGGTTATAACACTTAATTTCATATTAATAAAGCTATTTATAATTCTTAGTAGTTTGCATCATACATTTACACCTATTATTATTTCATGTTATACCAAGTTTCCAGAGACTAGATTATGAGTCTTTGTAAATTGTGTTTCTAAAGGAACTTTTGTTATTGCCAAATGCCAATGTGTTTGCATTATTAAGTTTGCTATGAATAAAAAAATCAATTTAAGTTAGAGCTTAATAATTATTTTACTATTAACATTCTTCTTGACTGGGAGCCGCCCAGAGTGGCTGAGGAAACTCAGCCAGATGGGCAGGGTATAAATAATAAATTATTATTATTATTATTATTAATTGCATTTCACTATTAATATACTTCTTCTTAATTGTATTTCAGTTCAGCAATTACTCTGATAAAATACATATTTAGTTATGTGCAAATGACTTTAGATACCTATTAGGTCCATAAATTACCATAAATCATATATTCAACAAAAAAAATAGTGATAATTTGTTGTTGACAAAGGACAGCTGGACATATAAAAGGCCCCATTACCTTCAGTAACTCAGGGTCTCATCAAACCATAATCCGGCCCTGGTCATCATCCTCTGCCCGGCTCCATACAGCACATTCTGAACGAAGTAGTTTTAAACTACTTTCTTTTGACCCCAACTGCTTGGAAAAATCTGTCAAATTATTTCTACAATTTCTGCTTTTAGTTAAGTGTTTTTTAGTTATTTCTTTGATGGGGGGGGGGGCTTCCTTGTCTCCCCTCCCCCTGGCTATGCCCTTGGCTCTACACACAAATGATATACCCTCCAACATTTCTCCAATGAAAATAAGGACATCCTAAGTCAGGCTTCCTTAACCTCAGCCCTCCAGATGTTTTGAGACTACAATTCCCACCATCCCTGACCACTGGTCCTGCTAGCTAGGGATCATGGGAGTTGTAGTCCCAAAAACATCTGGAGGGCCGAGTTTGAGGAAGCCTGTCCTAAGGGAAAGCGGGATCAAATCAGAAACCAGGACGGCTTCTCTAAATCAAGGACTTTCCTGGGGGAAAAGGGACACTTGGAGGGTCTGAAATAACATTAGAATGGGCCTAGGAATAGGGGAACTACTGTCCATTTCGGCTTCCTCTCGCTTCCTCCTTTTTCTGCTTCTCCGCCGTCCACATTTCCGCAGCTTATATGAAACAGAAAGTTGCGCAAGGCTGGCCAAAGAGGGATCCGGAAAGAGAAAGTAAAGAGAGACGGGGCAAAGGTTGCTTGCTCGCCTGCACTAGATGGTTTGCTAGAAGCGATGGCGGACGGCCGTCAGGGAATCCGGTGAGAGCCTTTTGCAAAAATCCCCCTCGTCGGGACCCGCTTCCCCCCTCTTCTCCGCTTCCCTGGAAAGCTGCCCGTCCTCCCCACCCTCTCCCTCCTCGCCATTCCTTTTAATTCATGCTGGAACGAAGTAAAGGGGAAAGAAAGTCCCCGTTGCCCACGTGTTGATTCTTTCTGCGCAGAAAGCTGCAAAGGGGGCTTTTTCTTTGCGCAGGAAAAAAGCTGCTTCCAGAGGCGCTTTTGCTGCGGGCGAACGGGAGAGGCGCGCAAAAGCGCGCAAGGCAAGGCAGCCGCGGAAGGAAGCCGCCCCTCCAGTCTCTCCTCCCTGGGCTGAGCGCGCCGCGCCCATGTCAGTGGAGGCGGCCCGCTTTCATCTCCACAGCTAGCGGGACTTGAATTCGTCCCCAAGTTAAGCACCTCCCCAAAACATCTACAAAAACCACAGAAGCAAAAACAAAATAGCTCCAGGAAATTAGCTTCTTTTCCTAGGGACATGCGAAGTTTCCTCATACGGCATGTGGCCCAGGCTTCTCCACCCCTGATGGGAAGACATAGAGAAGTATGCTGACGCCATCTAGCTCTCCACAGGGTTTCAGGATGGGCTCCTTGCCAGCCCTTCCTGGAGATGCTCAGCCACTGGAAGTGAGCTTGAGACACAGGGCAAGACTCTTTCCTAGCCTAGCCTGGGGATACCGGGGATCGAACCGGGAACCTCTGACAAGCAGAGCATGCGTATTTCTGTCGAGGCTCCCTTAACTCTGAGAGAGAGAACATGCCGACCTCCGGGTGTCAGAGATTAAAAGCCCCACTGCAAACAGGATATTGCAAGAGTTTCAGAAAAGAGGGGAGGGGATACAAAACTTAGTATCTTTTTGTATCCCCCCCCCAAAAAAAATACAAAACTTAATATCTTTTTGTTTTGTATTTTTCTCTATAAACCTTCATAACATTAAGTTTTTTAAAAAAAGGCAGTGGAGGAGGAAAAGTTTCAAAAAAGAGCAACCAAAATGATCAAAATGCAACTTTCTGCACAGACAGGAGCAATTCCCCCGTGCAGAAAGATTGCAGTGTTTGGGACTTTTTAGTTTAGAGAAAAAGTGATAAAGGTATAGATGTTTAGAAAGTTATGTACCGCATGGAGAAAAGTTTTAGTGTCCTTCTCATAACACTGCAACTTGTAGACATGAAATGTAGCTGATTGCTGGAAGATTCAGGGCAAATAAAAGAATGTACTTGGTCATTTGGCAATCACTCCCAAAGTGTGTTGAAAGAGTTCTGAAGAACTCAAAAGCTTGTTCTCTACTTTATGACGATTCACTTAGTCATAATAAAGGCATTACAATACTTATACTATGCCAATAGTATTATTATATTGTGGCTTTAGGGCTTTTAAAATCAACTAAAATGGCAGCCTACAATATTTTTTTTTTAAATAATGAGTTTGTTGCTGAAAAAATGGTCGTATGAAGCCAGCCTTGACTTTATATCTAAAGTGTTAAGCACCTACTACTTCAGACCTTCATCTGACAGTGTTAAAATCACATCCACAACTGCACTCTCTAAAGGTTTTATATTGACTGCATCTATTTCTGCTTTTTGTATGCTAAGCCGCTCATTTATATTTGTTACTGTGCATTACACTCTTTTTCACTTTCTCCTGCTAGAGTACCAACTCAGACATACGGAACTGTTGGACAGACATCTGCTCAGTGGACGTTCGGTATGAAAAGCAAGACATTGCGGGCATTAATTATCCTTGTTAACCTTGGCTCCATTCAGATGTCACCCTAAATCCTAGTTTACCAGGGGTTGCCAATGTGGCTGCAGGTACCAGCATGACCACTGGTACCACCTCTGGTGCCTGTGTAAGGTCTTGATAAATATCCATGATGCATGAGAAATTTGCCCTTCCTCCTAAGTTCTTGTTTGCATTGGCTCAGCATCACTACGTTATACCTACATTTGGTGACTGGTGCCCATGGCACTTTCTCAAATCCCAAAGGTACCCACTGGCGCCAAACCCTTGACCTATCACTTGTGTGATAAAGATGAAATCCTACATTTAGGTTTCAGTGTTCCGTACGATTCATTATATGTTTGAGGGACAACAACGTTCAACGTCTTCCTTTTCCTTAACTTTGTTGTAGGTGCCGCCATTCCTAGAGACATGGCTCAGATGCCAGGACCTTATGCTCCTACGTATAACACAGGCAACATATCTGGCTATGAAGGCACAACCGCTGCAGGCAAGCACTTGTTGGTGTGGACTCTAGTTGCATAAAGTGTATGCCAGGGGTAGGCAACCTAAGGCCCATGGCCTACAAGCAGCCCATGGGGGTCGTTTAACTGGCCCACGAGCCGCCCCCAAACCGCACGGCGAATCCCCGCCCGCTACACTAAACCAGTGCAGCACGGCGCAGGGGCTTGCTTTCGCGGTGCCGGAAATAGCATCTGCACATGCTCAGACGCCGATAATCCCATCTGCACAGATGCAGATGCTGGAAATTGTGTCTGCACAGAAATCTGGTGTCATGCACTCATGCACACGCATGCTCTTGCCCACGGAAGGATCTCCACTGGAGTGAACTGGCCCATGCAAGGTAAACCTTGCCGCCCCCTGGTGTATGCTGTAATACAAGTGCGAGTTTTTAAGATGCTTCCCTTGTGCTTAATCCAGAATACTGCAGCATGATTGCTAACAGGAGTAAGGCCTTGTCAGCATCTCACACCTGCGCTCCGAGATCTACACTGATTGCTGATTCGTTACCTGGCCAAGTTCAATGTGTTGCTATTAGTATATAAAGCCCTTAACAACTTGGGACCAGTTTACCCATGGATGCCCACTGCATGAATGTTCCTTTCTGCTATTGCCAAGGAGAACTTTCTTCTACACATTGCTCATGAGACCTGAGAACATTCACAACTGTTTTAACTGTTTCACTAATTGTTTTAATTAGTGTTTTTATGGAGCAGTCAAGTAATTTCGTTGTCCCCGAGAGGGGGCAATGACAATAAAGACATTATTATTATTATTATTATTATTATTATTATTATTATTGCTTTTCCTGCTGTTCTTACCCAAACCCCATTCCTTTATAGGAGGAAAACATTGCCTGCCTCCACCTAACTTGTTTCTTGGACATGGAGGTGGGCAAGAGCCGCCCCAGAGAACGTGGAAGTAAGTGGATACTGTTAAGCATTCTGTTGTGGACCTCCTTCTCAGGGTCACATGACAGTGGTGTGGGTGGGGCCAAGCAGGGCATGCAGATTTCACCTTTGTTCAGTAGGCTAGTTTCCACAGACACTCACACATCTCTCCCCAGTCTCCATTCAGACTTCAAAGACATATTCTAACCAGGCCTGGGGAGAGTTGTGAGGGCCAGAAAAAAGAGATATGGCATGCATATTTGGTTCTTGACCGTGAGGTCCCCCCCCCATCCCAGGCAAAAAGGACTATGGGAAGTTTTGGCAGTCAATTTTGCTTATCCCTCCTTTTGGTCCTTTCCTACAGCGTTCCTGCCATTTCAGAAGATGAAGCCAAAGAAGCTTTTATCCAGTACGCTTCCAGCAAGTGCTGCTACAGCACAGACCCAGCCAAAGAGATGGTGTTTAATGACCTTCAGTTATTCAATACCTACAGAGTAAGCAGTATATATTGGTAATAGTATAGCTATGCAGGAGCAGCTGGTATGGTGGAGGCAGAGGCATTGCCAGTCCGACACACCTGCCCCAACCACACCACCACCTTGCCCCAGTGCCATCCAGCTAAGCCGCAGTGACGCTGGTGTTGGGAAGGCAGTTCTGTGCTTCTTCCCAACCACAGCACACCAGCCACTGCCGCTGCCATTTATTTATTTTGATTACAATGTTTATATTCTTAATGGTTAGCTGCCTTGAGTGTGGAAGGTCCTTTCAAAGAATAAACAACAGTAAATAAATGGTATCATTCATTCCCCACCACAGATCTTACTGTGCCGTCTGCAATGGCATAGCTAAGTGTCTATGTGAAAATTAGGGATACTTCATACAGGGCATTTTAACTACCAATGCAAACTGATGGCAGTTCCCCTTTTCCCTAAATTATGAGGTGCCCACTTGGACTGAGGAAGTAATAGAGCGCTTGAATTTATTCTGTGGTGCTGTTATGCAGCAGAAGGTTGTGTTTGTTTAAGGCACATAAAGAAAAAATAATAAAGAGAAATAATTTTGCAAATTGAATTTTCCCTTTGGCCACTGCATCGGTCATGGCTTCAACCAGAGTTGGGGGACCTGTTGTCCTCGAGGTGTTGATGGACTCCAGCTTCCATCCATCATCTTTGACCATCAGCCGTGCTGGCTGGAGCTGAATCGGAATTCAGAAACATCTGGAAGGCTGCAAGTTCCCCATCCCTGGCCTAACCTGTCTGAAAAGACAGAACTTTTACAAAGTTCACTAGGCATGGAATCAAGTCCTTTCCCCAGAGACATATAGGAGCTGGCAGGTGATTCTGAAGGATAACACACATTTCTGGTTCTTCTTGGGATTGTTACCTTCATGAATGTTTCTGAACTTTTAAATCTAGTACCAACATTGCTGGATATCTTGCCCATCTCAAAGCAATGCTTTTGCTAGCATGAACATTTCTATGCATGAACATTTCTATGCATGAACATTTCTATGCGCTGTTCAAAATTAATACACATTTATTTTCATTAGCCTTTGCCACTTATTTTTTAAGTATCTGCTGTTCTTTTATATTAGCATGAACACTTGTAGGTGGGGACATTCTATATTTTAGTATATATATAACCATTTTGAATTAATGGATAAGAGATGCATTTTACTTGTACTGTTTTCTGGTGGTTGCTTTGTGTTGGCTCTAACCAGAGACGTTTTCAGGTGTTGCTTCCCTATGTAATTTCCCTAAGCCAATTTTTAAAATCTGCTGACTATTTCTTAAGTGAAGTGTTTAATTCTTGAAAGTTGTTTCTTAGTATAAACTGGAGACCTTCACTGAATCAAGATCCTCTGAATGGAAGACGGAACCTTATGGGGGTATGCGCTGCTTTGATACACTACAATCCAGCCTCACTTAGGCCAGACTGAACCATCCAAACCCTTCACAGTGTGGTGCCTCTTCCTTGACTTCTGTCAGCTGAGCTGGCCTCCTGTCGGTCACCAATTGGGCCAGCAGGAGTCCCGTTGACATTATCCCAGAGGATACTCAGCAGAGGGCCTTGAAATGGGTTTCCAAGAGAGGGAATGGGGCTGAGCGGGCTGGGATGCAATAGATCATGAGCTGGTCTAACAGCAGGCATCAGGTGACATTAAGCCAGCTTTTCCTGCCCCCACCCCCAATTCCACTGAGCAGCTGAGGATGTTGTGATGGCTCTGCCACTTCACAAAAGGCTGTGTCAACAGCTGGTGGGAGTTCGGGTAGCAACCTGAGAGGAATTTTACAGGAACCAGCTTTTATTGCTTTCTCAATGCATTATGTAAAGGACTCAGTATAATAATATAGAACAAGGCCCTCAACCCAGAAGGATAGATACGTTTAAAAAATTGCATATTTGTGTATCTTTGTTCTAAAAAATCTGAAAGCATCAGATGGAACTGGGCTTTAGTATAGACCACCTTATCTCTCCATTTCTGTATGTCCTGAAAACAAGGTATGGTGGTACTTCAGAAGTTGAACAGAATCCGTTCTGGAAGTCCGTTCAACTTCTAAAACATTCAGAAACTAAGGCGCAGCTTCCAATTGGCTGCAGGAAGCTCCTGCAGCCGATCGAAAGCCACGGAAGTCACGTTGTACGTTCGGGTTCCAAAGAAAATTCGCAAACCGGAACACTCACTTCTGGTTTGTGGCGTTCAGGAGCCAAAACATTCGATTCATAAGGCGTTCAGGATGCAAGGTACAACTGTATAGCTAAAGATGGGTGCCCTTCACAGTTTTGGTAGAATTGGAGAGTTCCTCAAAGACACCCATCCTGACTTTAAATGAAACATTGGTAAGATGAGACTGTACTGTATAAAGTGCAGAAGAAATTTATCTGTTTCTTCTGAGGTCATTGTCTTGGTATGGTATCAGAAGAAGCCCTGAGATTGACGAAGGTCACAAACAAAGTCTGAGAGCAATTTAAAGTATATTTCTGTACAATACGACATGAAATGAAGCAGTGATCAATTGTTGATCTTACAACTTGGATGCCTGCTTGCTCATAAGACAATATGTCCTTGGTGGCTTTGCAGCCCATAATTGATACTAGATATGTAGCACAGATTTTCTTAGTGAGATCAGGTAAACTAATGGGTCTATATTTCTAAGTAGAGACAAGAATTTAGGTCAATCTAGTTATTAAATGAAAGGTTGGGGGAACAAAAATGTGGTAAATTTATAATTGGTGTAATTTTTAAAAAGTAATTTTGTTTGTGTTCGTTAGACAAAAGAGATGGCGTTAAAATCAGGGCACTTTTGCAACACTGGCTCCTGGAAAATGGTAGTTTGAAAATAGAAAGCCACGCTATTGATTTTGAAGCATAGTTTGCACTGTAATCAATACAAGGGTAGACCATGGGGAAGAACGGATGAGGACGTCACTCTCTTGTGAAGGGAGGAAGTACACTGCTTAGAGATGACTGATTAAGCAGTAAATGCATTGTTAAAATGCTGGTGACGATCGTGGTAATGAAATCTGGCTCCCAATAGCAGACTATCATTTTGCCGTAGCTGCTAATATGCATGCTCTTACTTTGCTTGTATTGTGCATTGGAAAACATAAGCTTCTCTGAGGCCAAGCCAGATGGTAGTGTAAGTGCAGCTTTCTTATACCAGGTGGAGCAGTAGATTCCTACCTGCGTGGGACACCTCCTTTGCCTTGGGATGTGAGAGCAGATGCTCCTGGCATGTTCCGAGAGAAAACCCAGAGAATCAGAGTGCCTCATACATCAGCATTAACGGTACAGAGCTAATGTATTAATGAATATGGCGGTATACATAGGGCCATGCATTTTTTCTGGCCAGCACCCTTCCCCTCCTCTTTGGCACAGTCGTGTGCCTTTTTTCTTCAAGGTAACTCCCATTGAACTCAATGGGGTTTACTGCCAGGTAAGTGTTCATGCCGGGTTGTAGCTTGAGGCCCTGATTTTGTGCTGTGTCTGTGAGTGAGGTCAGGGACTGTTTCCCCAACTCTCTAGCTGCCAGTAGCTTATACTGTTGTCCTTACGTACAAGGCAGTTATGATCTTAGAGTTGTTCCTGTTGTGGTAGAGATTTATGAGAAGGAGCCAGTGACTGTGGGCTAGAGTCACGTAAGAGGGAAGCAGCTCTTTGGAGTTTCTCAGGCAGCAGAATTGATTTATAATGGAATTTAAGAGCAGAAAGAAGCGACAGAAGAATGTTGTTGCAAATTGTACACAGGTTTACTGGTAAGAGTTTGTGCAGAAATGTATGTATAGGCATTTAGGTGGATCATTATGTGATCCGAGTAACAAGAGGGGTGTGTAATTTTGGAGGTAAAAGAGTTTTGTATTCAAATGAGATGACTGAAGGGAAGTCAAGCAAGAAAGCATACCATACATTTAAAGCGCCACCATACTTAATTTAAACGCTCATAGATTCCCTCAAAGAATTATGGGAGCTGTGGTTTGTTAAAGGTGCTGAGCATTGTTAGGAGCTGCATGTTCCCTTCATAGAACTACAGTCGTACCTTGGAAGTCAAACGGAATCTGTTTTGGAAGTCCGTTCAACTTCCAAAATGTTCGCAAACTGGAACACTCACTTCCGGGTTTGTGGCGTTTGGGAGCCGAAATGTCCAAGTACCAAGGCATTCGGGATCCAAGGTACAACTGTATTATGTCCAGAGTTTCCCGTGAAGAGGAAATTCTTATTAATTCACTCTGGAAATGGTAGCTCTGGGAAGGGAAGACATTGTGACCCAGTCCCAAGGTTTGTGCACTGGAAGAGCCTATGTTGGGTGTTCTCCATCTTGTTGGCTGTAACAGCTAGGTTCTGCCTTAGCCCAATGTCTGCAAGCATAGAAATCATAAGGTTGTGACTGAGATTGAAATTCTGAACCTTCTGACAGTAGAAGACCTGGGTGGGAATCTTCTAGATCTTGTTGCAGTTCAGCACCCATAACAAACTCCAGTTCCTAGAATTCTGGGGGGGAGGGGAGCCATGGCTGTTTAAAGTGGCACCATAACACTTTGAATGTATGTTATGAATGTGGCCATAGTTTAATGTAAATCAAATGGAAACTCACCAGATCCTCTTAACATTGCCTGCTCTCATTATGAGCAGGATAGTATTTCCAGACAACCCAGGTCCAAATAAAAGCTGCTGGCTCCGTTTTGACGCTCTCCTTTCTTTGATTTTGAAGGCTTGCCCAACATGTGGATCGACTGGTAGATGTCACTGCAGTAAATGCAACGGCAACAGCAAGGTAAGTAGTTGTGAGTAAGGGGGTTGTTTTGCTTAGTGTGGAGTTTTTGTTTTGTAGAAAGATGAGAACACAGATAAGAAAATAAAAGGTGGTGGAGGAAAGAATATTTCTTTTGCGCAGTAGCCTGCCCTGCTATTGTCTAAACAGCTGATGGGATGTTGACTAGTAGAACCAAATTGGAACCCCGGAGATATAAACCAGAAAGCCAGTAAATATTTGATATAGCAATTGTACTGGATGTCTGGGGTATACGTTTTCTATGCTGGTTTTTCTTCCATATTTGGAAACTCAGAACAGAGACCAATTAACACGACTGACTACGTAATCATGGATGTGAGAAATATTAATTAAAGTAAACATTGCAATACCACCCAAAATTGATAAAAGTCACGACTAACAACCCTTCCATCAATTTTTAATCCGTTAATTCAGAAAAAACGTTTATTTTTATTTTTAAAAACCTACATTTTTACATGCTTTGTGAAAATAGAAAGGGATGAAGTATGGTGGAATCAAATAGAGTATCAGTTCACAGATTGATGGAACTGGGCAGCTTCTCTTGTTAAGAGGCAAGAAATCTCCAGCTGCATCTAGGCAGTGTTAAGAAAGCAGAAGGAGAAGGTCAACACCTCTCACTTGGATGGAATCAGCCAGGTTGGGTCAAGGAGACAGGGAAGTCCTCTGTCACAGAGGGAAGACCTTTGGATTTTTGACCAAGACAAAGTGGTCTTCAGGATTGATCATTCCCCTCATACTTCAGCACCACTTTTCATGAGGTGCAGGAAACAGATCTTCTAATAATTTTTTTGTCTGAGATGGCAGCAGTTTGAGGTTCATAGGGCATTTTAAAAATACACTTCGTGGAGAGTGGAATCTGATTCCCGGGGTGGGGGTGGGGAGATAGCCCCCCTTGTTTCCCACAAGCAAGTCACCCAAGACTCTCTTGTCTTGAGAACCACCAGAAGCAGGTGGAATTGAGAAGGCTTGGATATAGCCAACCTTTCTGACAGGTCTGCAGTTACAGCTGATTCCGTGGTTCATTTGCCCATAGGGACACCTCTTCACAACAATGTCCTCATATGTACAAGGGGATATGTACAAAGGTGGTGCCTTGGGCCTCTCCATCTACATTCCCAGGGTGTTACAAGATGGACATCTTTGCTTCGGCAGATAGCACCTTAATGACTGATAGAGAAAGTAGTGAAGTGATTCCTTGTTAAAGATGATCATGGAGATCTGTTTTTGCCCAACGAGTGTTTTGTTTGGAGTTACCCTGCTTATTTCTGGCTCTTTTGTCTAAAATTAAATCCCAACAGCAACAGTGTGGGAGATGTCATGGAAGAGGAGTTCGGTTTGTGGACGACACATGTGACCAATGTTTGGGAAGTGGACTTGAAAAGTGCGTGAGTCAATATGCAAATATATGAGGAAGATGCTCATTTTTATTTTCACTGTGGGGTTTGAGTGTTGCACTATGTGTGACAATTGCACTCCTTCCTGGTCCCCTGATACGTGAGATACCATGGGCAATCTTATGGTGGAGCTTCAAGCTATAGGTTCAACAGATAGATAGATAGATAGATAGATAGATAGATAGATAGATGATAGATAGATAGATAGATAGATTGATAGATGATAGATAGATAGATAGATAGATAGATAGATAGATAGATGATAGATTTATTGTCATTGTCCGTATATACACAGTACACACAACAACGAAAATCAAACACCCAAGACCGGATTCACATACACATTCACACGTATCTCCAACACTCTCATCCTATTCAGACATAATCTATTAGAACATAACATAATCCAGAATATAACATAACCTATTAGAAGCATAGCATAACCTAAAACCTATCTCATTCCTTACTACTCACTGCTTGCTATTTCTTACAACTGGCCCTGAGATCATTATTTAGTGCAATCAGAGCTCTTGGATAGAAACTATTCAGAAGGTGTGTGGTTCGTGTTTTCATTGTCCTGTATCTTCTGCCCGAAGGCAACAGTTCAAAGAGGTTGTGAGCAGGATGGGTGGGATCTCTCAGGATATTGTGTGACTTCTTCAAGCTGCGAGACGTGAAGATCTCATCCAGGGTTGGTAGTTGGAGCCCAATAACATTCTGGGCAATTTTAATTATTCTCTGTAAAGCTTTTTTATCCATTTCAGAGCTGCTCCCATACCACGATAATATACTATAGGTTAAGACACTCTCAATGGTACTGTGATAATAGGACAGAAGTAGGTGCTGAGATAGATTCAATCCCCTGAGCATTCTCAGGAAATACAACCTCCCCTGCACCTTCCTCACAACCATATTAATATTTGCAGTCCATGAGAGGTCCTCAGAGATGTAAATGCCCAGGTATTTAAAACTACCAACCCTCTCCACCTCCTCGCCATTTATGTGCAATGGTAAAAATACACTTTTCTTTCTCCTAAAATCAATTATGAGTTCTTTGGTTTTTTTGGTGTTAAGCATAAGATTATTTTCTTTACACCATTGAATTAACCCCTGTACTTCTTTCCTATAAGCAGCCTCATCATTCTCACTAATGAGCCCCACCACTGTTGTATCATCCGCAAATTTGATGATTGTGTTGGACTTATACAGTGGGGTGCAATCAAATGTGTACAGGGAATAGAGAAAGGGGCTTAACACACACCCCTGAGGGGCTCCTGTGCTTAATACTAGAGTAGAAGAATAGTAAGGTCCCATTCTCACTGTCTGCGGCCTATCGGTCAGGAAATTCCTTACCCACAAACAGATCTTCTGATGTATACCCAAATTGGTCATTTTAAGGAATAACCTGTCTGGTAGAATTGTATTAAAGGCTTCAGAACTGTAGTCCACAAACAACAGCCTTGCGTAGGTTCCCTGTCGTTCTAGATGACTCAGTACAGTATGGACAGCGATGGAAATAGCATCATCAGTAGATCTATTTCTTCTGTATGCAAACTGGAACGGGTCTAGAGTGGATGGAAGACCAGCCTTAATATAATCTAGCACCAATCTCTCAAAGCATTTCATAACGACAGATGTTAGGGCTATTGGTCTGTAGTTATTGAGAGATACCACCACTGACTGTTTAGGGACTGGCACTATAATCGATGTCTTCAGGCAGGTAGGGACAGAACCCTGCAACAGGGATAGATTAAAAATGTCCATAAATACACCAGCTAATTCTGCAGCACAGTCCCTAATAACTCGTCCCATAATTCCATCCGGTCCAGCTGCCTTCCTAATATTAATGCTCCGAAAAGCACGTTGTACGTCGGAGGTCTGTAATAAAAATGGTTGTTTATCAGTAATAGTTTCTGATGATGTGCTGGTAGCCAATGCTGTAGTGACGGTGGTTCCAGTTCCCACCTCAAAACGACTGAAGAATTGATTCAGCTGATCAGCCAGGTGCGCACTGCTGCTAGCCAGTTCGTTTTTAATATTTTGCCCTGTAATTTGTCGCAGGCCTTGCCATACTCGACGAGGGTCGGAGCTCTCAAAATGCTTTTCGATCCTCCGGCAGTACATAGCTTTGGCATCCCTAATGCCCTTTTTCAGTTTGGCTCTAGCTTCTCTATACTGTTGCGCATCGCCAGAGTGAAAAGCAGCATTTCTTGCCTTTAACAGAAGATACACATCCCTGTTTAGCCAGGGCTTGTTGTTAGGAAACACCCGTATTTGTTTGGTGGTAGTAACGACATCAATGCAGCTTTTGACATAGAACAGTACTATTGAAGCGTATGTGTCCACATTATTCTCCACAAAAAGTGACCATTCAGTGTTCCGAAAGCAATCTTGAAGTTGCTCGGATGCACCTGCTGGCCACACTTGTATCTCTCTAGTTGATGGTCTAACCTATCTAACAGATGATAGGTTCACACGTCTACTGTCCCAATGCATGCATGTGTAAATATCTACTTTTCTCTAGTTACTATACTATAGCACAGCTGCTCAGAGACCAGGAAGTCTTTGCTTCAAATCTTGCCTTTGCTGTGAACTGAGGCTGTATACACACTATATACCTTTAAAGCACATTCAAAGCACATTCTTTCCCTCAACGAATTTTGGGCACTGTGGTTTTTTCCTCTCAGAATTAAAATTCCCAACAAACTACAGCACCCCATAATTCTTTGAGGAAAATAATATGTTTTGAATGTGTTTTATAGGTATCATGGGTGCTCAGCCTTCTCATTGGCCTTGGGAAAGCTGCAGGATGAAAGACACATCTGCAGTATGGGAATAATAATAATACCTTCAGAGGTGTGCAAATGTTTTGAAATACTGCATGTGAGGGACTTTAAATACCCTATGTTAATTTTTTAAAATTAAAAATATAGGAAGTATTGTCCTAGATCTTTCTGTAACTGAATTGATTCAGTTTCTGTAACTGAAGTGATTCAAATGTATTTTGCACTTGCGAAGTGCACTTGTGCCCAAATGTAAAATAAAGCAAAAGGCGTTGCCTAAAAGCAGCACCCTGGAATGAGGGCTATAGTGAAACGGCCCAAAAAACTAGAAATATAAATGGAAGTCTCTTCTGTTTATGATTTTTTGCATTCAGAGACGTGTGCTGTTGTTTTCCAAAATTTGAATTAGCGTGAAAAGTTAGACAGCCCTCAGGTGAATGGAGAAAAGATCCCGCAGGCCTTACTTTTCACCTCCCCATTGGTCCCAGGCACATGCAGACTGTTAAGAAGAAGATGATCTGTCATTTTAATCTTTATGAAATTTTCTGTGTATATATAATTGCTATGATGATGCAGCAGCCTCCCTGAAGCTAAAGCTGGTCTGTGCCTAGTTGGGGACATATGGAAGCCTGTAGGAGTTTCATGGTGGAAAAATACATAGGAGAGAAAGGCTTAGGGGTATGTTTGAAACAGAAGGATCCTAAGAAAGCAAATGAAGCAGATTTCCAGCCCTTCACCCAAACTATGGGGCATGCAGCACTTCATGTCTCTGTGTGCCTGTGTTGGCTAAGTATATTCAAGAGAGCAGAAATAGGGTTGCCATCCCCTGACTAGTATTGGCCATAATGGAAAATGTTGCTAACTGAAAAAGAAGCTCAGCTTGTTATGCGTCCTGAGGTCCAGGAGATGGCACCATTTCCCAACAGAAAAACGAAACAAGAAGACAGCTCTAGAACTGAGAAACCTCTATTCCATTGGTTTTGCCGGATTATCCTTTCCTCTTGTGTGTTTGTGTGTTTCAGCCAGGCTCACAAAGTACCAAGCTTTATGCCGAGTAGTTACATTACATTTTATCGCACCTTGTGTTTTATTACATTTTATTTACAGTTGCCAGCAGTGTTCTGGTATGGGAAAAAGAGTCTGCAACGATTGTGAAGGAAAAGGACAACTGCTGTCGTTCATTGAGCTGCAAGTTGAATGGCAAGTCTTGTCAAAATAGACTGTGGTGGAAAGAGGAGGCCGCTTCTAACGGTGTGGAAAATTGGCTCTGCTTACCAGATCCGCCTGAGTTTTATGTTCAGCATCATGAGTGAAAGGATCCAGTATAGTTGCTAGAAATGGTTACTCAATTGATTTGGAAAATCTGGGCTTGAGACCTCTTGTCATTTAGGTTAGCATATGGGCACTGCTCTGGCTCAATCCGCGCCAATGGCTACCTTTGAGCATTGTGCCAGTTTTGTGACTTCATAAATTTATGGTCCGCACCTGATGTGGTTCAGTTCCCCCATGGGACTGCACTGTGTTTGATATATGCTGGAGATTGGGCCGGCTCTTTGACCCCACGTAAAAAGCTTACATAGCAGGGGGACCCATTTTGGGAGTGTTTGGTTTGAGAAGGGTGTTGTGCTGTGAAAACAAAGAAAGGCTGCATGTTGTCATTACAGCTCTCCTGCCTTTTGCCTTCATAGGAAGAACAACGTTTATGAATATGTGGCAGATGAAAGATCTGGATTTCCTATCGAACTCTTCAAAACGGTTACTGGAGAGACGTTGTTTGTTGATGACAGCCCCGTGGTAATGAAATGCTTTCAGCAAAAGCAGTAATGTAAAGAGAGGCAGGCCTTGAAAAGGAACCAAGTGTTGGCAAATTATTAATTGGTGGACCATATTTCACCATATAATGTCCCCCTGACACATAAATCTTCCCTCACCCCACTCCAACTTCTGCTACCTCTCCCTCACCCTGGGCCACAACACACACACAATCATAAAAGTTATTGTAGCCATAGAAAAATACACAGATACGAATGTGACATGCCTGTGCTCCTCCTTCCTGTCATGGAACTGGAGAAATTTTGGTGTTGGGTGACAGTGGCGCTTGGCCCACTTCAGTAGTGTATTTGTCAAGTGGCAACACATTTTTCTGTGGAGGCCCAGGCTGGGGCTTGTTTTGGCACTGGGCTGCCAGAGCGTTAGAAGTGCCAAAGTGGGAACCCAACCTCTCTCTGGCTCCCATTTCCATTAGACGTTTAAAACAGCATCATACCACATTCAACAGTCATGGCTTTCCCCCAAGGAATCCTGGGAACTGTCTTTGGTTAAGGATGCTCAGAGTTGTCAGGGCTTCAGTTCCCAGAGTGGTTTACTGATCCCTCTTCCCAGGGAACTCTCATGATAATTTTGTGTAAAAGAGAGAGTCTGGACAGAGACATACTGGGTTGCCCAGGAACAGCCTGGCTTCATCATCTCGTATTGGCAACAGTAGTTTGCTCTGCAATTTACTTACCTGTCCGCAGTGCAGGCAAGAGGTATGCAATTGCGTTTTTGAGATCAACTATGGTTCATGTCTACAAATAGACTGAAAAATAGTTTCTATCCAAGAGCTGTGGCCTTCTTAAATGCAGTAACTCGATAGTGTGACCTGGGAGTTTGATGGGTGTGGGTGTGGGTGTGGCTGGAATGTGGTTTGTTTGGTTGTTGTTGTTGTGTTGCTTTTGTTGTTTTTAAGGGATGGCATCCAATTTCGTTGCACTTGTGCAATGTTGCACTTGTGTAATGACAATAAAGAATCTATCTATCTATCTATCTATCTATCTATCTATCTATCTATCTATCTATCTATCTACATAATGTGATAAAACAAAGACTAGCCTGCTCTTGCTCCTCGGTCAGGACTTCAGTTTTCTATTTGTATGTCTTTGAAATTTGTGTTTCCATAGGTATATCCAGTGATTAGTTTCCCTGATTTTGGCGTCAGTCAAGCCTCCAGCTATGCCGTTGAACAACACCAAGCTCAGTTTGCATCTACAAGGCGGATACTGAGGCAGGCAAGTGCTTTGAATATTAACTGAATCACCACTGAGGCAATGTTCCTCAGTGCTGTGGTCCAAGAGAATTGCCTGGGGCGCTTGCTTCCCCCATGCAGGGTCATGGTGAAATTCATACACCTGCTGGCCTCCATCGGCCTGTGCCCTTGCAAACATTCAAAGCTTTGTAGGCTTTTTTCATATTGTTTGGCCGAGTTCCTACATTGGCAGCACCCTAGGCGAAGGGATAGGTGGGTCAGAGAATAGGGATGGGGAACTTCTGGCTTTTCAGGTGTTGTTGCACTCCAGCTTAGGTAAGCCCAGAGGGCATGCCCAATGGTTTGGGACAAGAACGTCAGGAGGGTCACAGATTCCCCATACCTGCCAGATAGGGCTGCAGCATCTCCGTATTCAGAATGTGCCTAACTCTTTCAATTCTTCTGTGCATAAAAGAAAGCCATTCAGGTTTGAACTTTTCTGTACACTGATGTTTAGACCCTAAAAAGTATCTTCTTTGTGTTTTTACAGAGGCAAACAATTGAGCTGATACTTCTCACCAGGGTACAATATTTGTGGCATGGCAAACCTTACTCCTTCTATGTTTATGGCAAGGAACGCAAGGTGTATGCGGAGGATTATCCACAGAAGTGTTGCTGTACCATCCTGTGATTATTATGGGGTATTTCAACTGGTGTAAAAGAAGCACTGTTGATTAAAACTTGTGGAATATTTGCAGTCAGTCCCTCCTCATCCCATTTTTTTTAAAAAATGAAGTTTATTGTCTCACTTTATAAGAATTGTGGAAGACATAAAGGACTAAACTCCAGGATTACATATTAGAAGGAGAAAGAAGAGCAATCTGTGCAAGGATGTCTCATGCACAACAGAACATTCCTGCCCCCCCAGCGTGTCTCCCGAATATGTTCTTTTTAAATGCTTTATTAATATTAAAAGATATAACAAAGAAATATATATATATATATATATATATAATCAAAATAGAAATACAAAAAGAAAATCACATTATTTGTTCACTGTACATTCTTCAGTTCCCTACCACTTCCTGCCATCCCATCATGCATTTACTTCTCATTTTATTTAGTGCACTATTAATCTCTTATTTTCTTTTTAATTGTCAATAATATTTCCACTTATAAATATCCATCATAACACAGAAATCATTCCAATCCTGCCACTTTTATACTAATACAATAATCTCTAAGATTTCTTTTATACATGTCCCAATTCCAAATAAATGTTTGTTCAGTATTACCTCTCAATTTGTCTGTCATTTTTGCCAGTTCGGTGAACTCCATCAATTTACTTTGCCACTCCAACTTTGTTGGGATTTTCTCTCTTTTCCAGTTCATTGCAATTAGTATTCTTGCTTCTACAGTAGCATACAAGAATATTTCTCATGCAATTTTTGGTATGTCTAGGCCAAGTATCCCTAATTTTCTTGACCCTTCCGCTTACCAAATATTTCAACATTTGCTTGAAATATTTTTATACATTTTAGATAATTTTAGTGGTGTCAGGTACCATCGGAACTGCATCTTCATATTAGGGTGTAACATGCAGTGAATTTCATATTGGCCTTCCATAAATTTTCCCAGACGGTCATTGGGATGTTGTAGCCAAAGTCTTGGGCCCATTTCACCATAACAGATTTTACCTCTTCCTCCTGGACCTCCCTGGAAAGTATTTTTGGAAAGTATTTTTGCTTTTGAGTTTACCAATTCTTTTTCCAGTCTGGATGGTCCCACCCTGTCTAGAGGAGGAAAGGGGCTGGGCTTTGTTGGTGCCAGCAGCAGTAGCACTCGAGCGGCTGCCATTTTAAGCAGCCCCTCTCCGGAGCCCTTTCGCGCGCCGCTCATTGTCCCTCCACAGCCACCACTGCCAGCCCCTGCCACTCGCAAGAAACAGGTAAGCAGCCACCGGGGCTCGCGATGCTCTTGCATCATTCCCCTCCCCACTAGGTCTGAGGGACAATGGACCGCCCCCCTGCTTAAAAAGTTTGCTCACTCCTGATCTAGTGCAACTGTTTCATTGAATACTGATGCTTTGATTTCTCTGTTGCTATCTGTGGGGAGCGATCTCTTTGTCATCCTGAGAGCATTTTGAAATCATTTTTCAATGTGAACCAGAAAAATACCAAATAAACAATTCATTCTACTCTTTATATAGATCTCTGTAGTCTCTCTCACTCTCTCCTTCCCTCCCTCCCTTCTGCTTCCCCCCTTTCATCCCTAAACATTCTGTGTCATTGAGTTCTTATGGGGTGTTTTGGTTTCCCCCCCTCCTTGATAGGATTTATTCCTACAAGGGTTTTTCTGCAAACCTAGTGTTACCTTAGGAATACCCCAAGTTTGCCTATGCCTTTACTGTGGGTGGTGCAGTTTTGACTCCAGATACATGAGCACAATAATACACATTGGAGACAGAGGGCACGATGGAGGTGCTGCACTCCTTCTCAAGGGGTAGGTCAAGAGCTGGAGGTTACACCTGGATTCATATTTGTCATTAGTGACCCCTGTGACTAGCTTTGTCTGTTGGCCAGGTATGGCCATATCTGGGTCAGAATAACTTGACCACTACCAAAGAGCATACTATTCATGTATGCGATGACAGCAGCGCGGATACTACCGGCCCAGAGTCCCGACCGGAGACGAATGGTTGAAAAAGACAATGAGCTACGCCAAAATGGCCAAAATGAGCAGAAAATTAGGAACCAAGAAAATAGAAACTTTAATAAGGAATGGGGAAAATTTATAAGTTACCTAAGAGAACACTGTAAATGACTAAAAACTTGGGCAGGATTATAACAACACTTGTAACAAAAACTGAGGTAAAAATGAATTTTTCAGAAAAATTGAGAAATTATATGATGCAGTAGAAAAAGGTTGACAATGGAACCCATGGAGGGAAGTCGAAGGATTCAGGGAATCCTATATGTTTATGATTATGATTATTGTTCAAATTCATATATATATTGTAAAACTGCATAATAATAAAAACAAATAGCTTGACCACTAGTCAGTGCCTTGTTAACCTCAAGAGTTGATTGCTGCCACTCAGTCACCCATCCCAGGACTTGGTTTTCCACTAGGTCACCTGCTCAGGTGGCTGTTCAGTCATCTGCTCCACTTCTGACTTGGTCAGTCAATAGGTCAGCTAGATTGCTGCTCAGTGAGTCTGCCATTAATATTATTTTTACTATTAAATGTGTAGCCCTTCAGCTGAAGATCACAGGGTGGTTAACAACATAAAAAGGGGGGGGGGAGAAAATGCATATACAGTGGTACCTCGGGTTACAGACGCTCCAGGTTACAGTCGCTTCAGGTTACAGACTCCGCTAACCCAGAAATATTACCTCAGGTTAAGAACTTTGTTCAGGATGAGAACAGAAATTGTGCAGCAGCAGCGCAGAGGCAGCAGGAGGCCCCATTAGCTAAAGTGGTACCTCAGGTTAAGAACAGTTTCAGGTTAAGAACAAACCTCCAGAACAAATTACAGTGGTACCTCAGGTACCACTGTAAGTTCTTAACCCGAGGTACCGAACCACTGTACTAGACTGGTACAGGCTGTTGGCGTTCTGCATGAGATGCCAGCAGTACTGGCAGGAGAGACTACAGTCTTATACACACTTCTCTGGGAGTGAGCTTCACTGAACTGAGCAGGACTTTTATCTAACTGGACATATATAGGATTGCACCCTTAGCATCCTCCACACTAAAACCCTGGTATCCCGGGAAAGGTGGGAAGGTGTCACTGATTCAGCTGTTGGCCATCTGATATTGAAAGCTATGAGGGACCATACTGCACTTAAACATTTTGTAATGCTTAAAAGGCTGCCAGATGATCTTAAATATCCGAAAACTGGGCAGATAAGAGTTGAGCTCCCATTCATTGCCATCCTTGTTCTTGTACGGCTTTTGTCTTACTGCTTTTCAGTTCTACAGTGCCACCCTGTGGTCAAAATATAAAAATGTTTCTCTTTCTTTAACAGCAATAGTAACTTGCCCACTGTTCTAAAAGAACCCAAAGCTGTCCTTTTGAATTCTAGGGTGAAAGGGGGTGGTTTGTTTGTGTTTCTGAAGTTTGGTTGAACTGGGTAAAAGCTGTTGGCAATGGGGGCTGCCATACCACGAGCTAGACACAAAATCTCCCACATCCTCGCTGTCGTATATGAACACATTTGCATAAGCATAAATATGCACATAGGTAGATGGTTATAGGGCACTGAGCAGCCCATGGCTCCTGGCAGATAGACCCAGTGACTTCCTATCTGAAACACAAAAGCTCTGCTTCCATTGCAAGCAAGGAGAGCACCCTGCGGAAGGGGTCAAGACGCTGCACGGCTTTTGCAGGTAGTCTTGGATCTCCCACTCTTCCCCACCCTCACATTTTATTTTATTTTTTGCCTGCATGGCAGCTGGGCACACCACAAATCACAGTGCCATGAGAACCTAACTACAGTATCTTCCTTCCTTATTTGCAGAGGACCCAATCCACATACAGTGGATGGGTCTAGGAAAGCCATTTTTCAGAGAAATCCCTGATAGTGAGAGCCCGGATTTTGTTCCTCCCACCTAAGTCAGCCTAAATCTGCATCCAAACACATAAATCAGCAGACGCAATTTTTAGGCAGTTGTGTGTCATGGGCTTGTAACGCAAGTCTTTTATGTGCCCAGAGATATCCCTGTTTGCAAGTCTGGCAAACTAAACTCTTTGTTGTTGGTTTTTCCTGCTATGTCTCTATTAGAGAACAGGATTGTTGATTTTGAATAGTTAATTTGTAACACTGCAGCTTTATGAAATGCATTTAGTTGGTCAACCATAAAGCTTCCCTTGGATTCTGAACCATTAGATTTTGAACCATTAAACTCTTTCCTTTGATGGCACCACCAAGTTACAGATAGGTAGCCGTGTTCGTCTGCCATAGTCAAAACAAAAAAAATTCCTTCCAGTAGCACCTTAAAGACCAACTAAGTCAGTTCTTGGTATGAGCACACGAAAGCTCATACCAAGAACTGACTTAGTTGGTCTTTAAGGTGCTACTGGAAGGAATTTTTTTGTTTTGGTACCACCAAGGTCACAGCATCACTCTGCCTGGGTCAGCTGACTCCCAGAATCATTCCCTGTCTTCTAGGCCCAGTAAAGCTTCACCTAACTTGTTGCTCAGTCTGACCAGTTCCTGGTGTAGAAACACTGCCCAAATCCCTGCTTGCTTCTGTGAACCTTGACCCCTGTCTGTGCTTGCTTCTGGTCTTGCACTCGCTTCTGGTCCTCTGATATTTCTTCACTATAGGTTCTGGCTCATGTGGACTGCCAGCCCGTTACCGCCAGCCTCAAAACCTGGCTAACTAGGGCCTGACAACAGCTCTTGTGTGACAACAGCTCTTGTGTCTCTGAGGTTTTGAACAGTCACAAAATTAATCTGTGTGCACTGGAATGTACACAGGAATGTGGACACCACCTGTCCGTGCATTTTGCTTTCAGTGGGGTGGATCCAGAGGGGCGTCCCTCTTACTGTTTTAGCTACTCACCTGCATCTGGACCCTCTGATCCTATTTTGCTGCTCTGGAATTCAACACCTGTGTGTTTGGGACCACAACACTTACTTCTGGGCTGGCAGCCATCTCCCATGGCTGGAGGAAGCTCCTCAGGATCCAACTCAAAGGATGTACTTTCAGAAGTACATATGAAATGACAACCCAACCCATATTCTAGCACAGCTTTGAATAAAATACTTCATGAAGCATGACTGATGCTTGGCTGACATTTAACATTTTAAACAACTAGGATTTTAAGAAATAAATATGCACTGCGAAACTAAAAGAGCCCCTTTTGCTCTCAAGATTCAGTATGTGTGTTCTTCCTAAAATTATTCGGTCAATAATGATGTCACTGGATTTCTATGTGTACAATTGGTTTTTTTTCAGAGCCAGCAACAACATGGAATTAACTGCAAGGCCAGTTAACTTGATCCTGAATCTTCCAAGGTTTTCTATGCCAGCGAAAAAGAGGAACAGCCATTACACAATCAACATCCTGCTTAAAGAAAGTACAATCCACCCCCCCCCCCGCCGCTTCTTCAGCGTTATGTAGCAACTGAGCAGCGAGCTGCAATTTGACAGGGGTTGTGCACATGTGTCCTTGTAAACTTCCGACAAACATACCAACTTCTGCAGAAAGAGAGGCCTTCTGGGAGGCAGGAACTTTTTCTCTCTCTCCCCGCTACCCGGCAAAACAACAACAGCTGCCTTTCAGTAGCGATGGAGAAAGACCTGCTTATGGGGTGAGTTGTTATTTAACAAAAACAATTTTGTTCTACTAAATAAAGCCATATGTGATACATTTCTTTAAAAAAATAAATGTTGAAGACAAATCCGACAGTAACGGCAACAGATGAGGAGGTAAAGAGGACTCATCATTTCCAGTACATTAGTTGGCACTGATAAAATACAATTCACCGTGTATTTCTTAATAGAGTTGTAAGAGGAACCCTATGCCAGATTTTTCTTTTTCTTTTTTTTACCCATATGCTGGAAATGCTTTTGCTTCCTGGTATAACAGCCTGTTCTGTTCTATTTTCTGTCGATTTGTTTTGTTTTTTCATCATCTGTTACATAGGACAGAGCAAATCCGTGGGAACTGAAACAAAATGCTACAGTCTGGAGTCCTCCTGTTCCAGAATCCAAACACTCCAGACACCCCTTTCCTTTTTTCCTGTCCCTTCCTACCCCCTTCCCCGAGTCAGCGTTCTGTGGCCACTGAGCATGCTCAGTGCTTACTGGACTGGGAGGGTGTTTCCTCACTGAAGATTTTTTTGTACGTTCAGCCAGCTGATACCTCTCCCTCATATGTGTAGATGGTGTGATTTTGGCTACATAAGAACCACATTTGGGGGATCACTGGTGGTATATATGATAGTATTCAAGCTAAGAAGATGGCTTTCGGTTTCTGTTTCTATTAAGCGAATTTTTTTGTTAATTCAGCAGTGGTTCAGATAAGCAGCAGGTGAATTGGGCAATATGCTGCCATACTTAGACAGCAGGTAGGGGAATGTTGTGGCTGAATGACCCTCCATAGAAAAAAAAACAGACCACCTGCATGTAGAGAACTAGATATCAGACAGAAGGGTTATAGCCAGCCTTCTCTCTTAGGCCCCAATGGCACTATATATTGAAAACAGTATCACAGTACTTTAAGCAGCCATGGGTCCCCTCAAAGAATCCTGGGAACTGTAGTTTGCTACAGGTTGTTGGGAGTTGAGAGTTGTTAGGAAACCCCCCTATTCCACTCACCGTGCTACGATTCCCTGAGTTCCCTGAAAAGTGGGGTCAGCTGTTAAACTGCTCTGGGAATTGTAGTTCTGCCTGGTAGCCCCTAGCCTCTGCTCTTGATTGTAACATCAGCGTGGGAAACGGTTTGTGTATTCATATACAGTGGTACCTCAGGTTAAGAACTTAATTCGTTCTGGAGGTCTGTTCTTAACCTGAAACTGTTCTTAACCTGAAGCACCACTTTAGCTAATGGGTCCTCCTGCTGCCGCACCGCCACACGATTTCTGTTCTCATCCTGAAGCAAAGTTCTTAACCCGAGGTACTATTTCTGGGTTAGCGGAGTCTGTAATCTGAAGCGTCTGTAACTCGGGGTACCACTGTACAGTCAAACCTCGGTTGTTGAACACAATCCGTTCCAGAAGCCCGTTAGGCTTCCAAATTATTTGACAGCCAAGGCACGGCTTCCAATTGGCTGCAAGAGCTTCTTGCACTCAAGTGGCAGCTGCGCTGGACGTTCAGCTTCCAAAAAACGCTAGGAAACTGGAACACTTACTTCTGGGTTTTCGGTGCCCGGGAGCCGAAACGTACGATCACAGAGGTGTCCGGGAAGCAAGGTTTGACTGTACCTGAATGTATGTTGGCTCCTGCAGGATCCAGATCACACCTTCAGAGGGTACTTTAGGATGCAGGTGCACAGGCTTCTGGGTAGAAGTTGTGTTCTCTGTGAGAAGGTTGTGCTGGGTGTAGGGATAGGGCTACAGATGAAACTCTGTCTCCCCCCCCCCAGCTCCCCCCCCCCAGCTCTCAACCCAGGTTGACCATCTGCACAGGCTCAGGAAGTTGGTAATGATTTGTGGTACAATAAGCAATTGTTTTTCTTCACGATGGAAAAATCCATGCCTCCTTATCTGTACATTCAAGGCGTACAGCGTCGTCAGTCACAGGACAGGAATATCCCAAAGGTGCCCTGTCAGTCTGGCATGCTTAACTGCCCTACCTTATAGCCTTGGGGAACAGCTGACTGTCACGTTGAGTCAGAAAGATCCGACTCTTTCAAAAGAAGTTAAGCGACGTTCTTTTGTTTGCCTTCTTTCAAACAGAGACGGAAATTGTGCAAGTTATGGAAGTGACGGTGTCCTCTCCCCAAAGATTGCACAAGGTAAGGCAAACCTAGAGTTAGCCAGCCCTAGGCTGAGATAAGATCTGAAAACAGTTTCCAAGCAAAATCTACAAGGTGGGCAGGGTATTTACAGTCTCCGGGTTGCTTGTTGTGCAAAACAGATGAGAGAAGAGGCTGGTGGCAGTGTAGCTGACATACACGTATACCTACATTGTATAGGAAAATCACTGAACTTTGTTTGACTTGGGGTATAAGTGGCTGTGAATGGCTGCTGGTGCTTGTTTAATTTCCCCAGGATTTCAGACAGGGGAAATTCCTTTCCTTCACTGGAGATGCCCGGGGCAGAAGAACCTTCATGCAAAATCTACCACAGAGCTATAGCCCAAATATATAAATAATATTTTTTTTTAATACTATTATTAATTTCATTTATATCTCAGTAGCTATGTTTTATATTTTTAACATGATTGTTCTATAATGTTAAAGGTTAAGGTAAAGGTACCCCTGACAATTAAGTCCTGTCGCAGATGACTCTGGGGTTGCAGCACTCATCTCGCTTTACTGGCCAAGGGAGCCGGCGTTTGTCCGCAGGCAGTTTTTCCGGGTCATGTGGCCAGCATTTGTTGTTTAGTCGTTTTGTCGTGTCCGACTCTTCGTGACCCCATGGACCAGAGAACGCCAGGCACCTCTGTCCTCCACTGCCTCCCGCAGTTTGTTCAAACTCATGCTGGTAACCTCGAAAACACTATCCAACCATCACCTGCTTCAGTTTGTTGTTGTTGTTGTTGTTTAGTCATTTAGTCATGTCCGACTCTTCGTGACCCCATGGACCAGAGCACGCCAGGCACTCCTGTCTTCCACTGCCTCTCACAGTTTGGTCAAACTCATGCTGGTAGCTTCGAGAACACTGTCCAACCACCTCGTCCTCTGTCGCCCCCTTCTCCTTGTGCCCTCCATCTTTCCCAACATCAGGGTCTTCTCCAGGGAGTCTTCTCTTCTCATGAGGTGGCCAAAGTATTGGAGCCTCAGCTTCACAATCTGTCCTTCCAGTGAGCACGCAGGGCTGATTTCCTTCAGAATGGAGAGGTTTGATCTTCTTGCAGTCCATGGGACTCTCAAGAGTCTCCTCCAGCACCATAATTCAAAAGCATCAATTCTTCGGCGATCAGCCTTCTTTATGGTCCAGCTTTCACTTCCATACATCACTACTGGGAAAACCAGAGCTTTAACTATACGAACCTTTGTTGGCAAGGTGATGTCTCTACTTCTCAAGATGCTGTCTAGGCCTGTCAGCCCTTCTCCCAAGAAGCAGGCGTCTTTTAATTTCGTGGCTGCTGTCACCATCTGCAGTGATCATGGAGCCCAAGAAAGTAAAATCTCTCACTACCTCCATTTCTTCCCCTTCTATTTGCCAGGAGGTGATGGGACCAGTGGCCATGATCTTCGTTTTTTTGATGTTGAGCTTCAGACCATATTTTGCGCTCTCCTCTTTCACCCCCATTAAAAGGTTCTTTAATTCCTCCTCACTTTCTGCCATCAAGGTTGTGTCATCTGCATATCTGAGGTTGTTGATATTTCTTCCGGCAATCTTAATTCCGGCTTCAGATTCATCCAGCCCAGCCTTTCGCATGATGAATTCTGCATATAAGTTGAATAAGCAGGGAGACAATATACAGCCTTGTCGTACTCCTTTCCCAATTTTGAACCAGTGGCCAGCATTACTAAGCCACTTCTGGTGAAACCAGAACAGTGCACAGAAACACCGTTTACCTTCCCGCCAGAGCGGTACCTATTGATCTACTTGCACTTTGACATGCTTTTGAACTGCTAGGTTGGCAGGAGCAGGAACTGAGTAACGGGAGCTCACCCCGTCGCGGGGATTCGAACTGCTGACCTTCTGATCGGCAAATCCTAAACTTCCTCCTTCCAGCATTCCCCCCCACCCCCAACTTCTATGCCTCTCTCCTAGATTTTGTTTTCCTCATTCACAAACCGAGACAAAATATCAGTGATAGAAATGGCATCCCAACAAACAGAAAAGCTCCAATATTGCTTAATTAGATTTGGCTATTTTTTACTATTGCTGCCAAATTATTTTCTAAGAATACAAAAACATTGAATCCATATACTACTCCTTGGTAGTATTGCGCTGAGCATGTTAGTGCAACTAGGTTTGTTTGTTGGACTAACTACAGCTAGAATATGCTACACTTTCTGAGTTTGGATATAATGTCTGCATATAGACCATACATTTAAAATACATGACCTCAAGGATCCTAGAAAATGTAGTTTGCCCCCCATGGAGCTAAAACTCTTAGCACTGTTAACAAACTACAGTTCCCAATATTTTTGGGGGGGGTGTGCGCGATTTAAATCTGCTTTAAATGTATAGTGTGTGTGCTGCCAATGAGAAACAGCAGTATAGTGGTACCTCTGGTTGCGAACGGGATCCGTTCTGGAGCCCTGTTCGCAAAATGAAAAGAGCACAACCCGCAGTGGTGCTTCTGCGTATGCACATGATGTCATTTTACACGTCTGCGCATGCATGAGCGGCAAAACCCGGAAGTAACCCTTTCCGGTACTTCCAGGTCGCCACAGGACATAACCTGAAAGAACGTAACATGAAGCAAACGTAACATGAGGCATGACTGTATATTCAGAACGGAAAGTAGACATTTTCAGTCTTGCTCCCTAATGCACCATGAGAGGGGAGGTTCACTACAACACATTCTTGTAGCAGAAAATCATATGTGAATTGGGACACACTTTTCCTGTGAAAATCTGACAATTTAAGCACATTCCCCCTGAGAATTGAAATACATTCATACCTTCAAAATGAGATTCTCACCATTTTGTCTGTCTGCTCTCAGAACAAAATACTTGGATGCATGTGCTATTGCAGAAATGCCCCGTTTGCTGTGGATGATGAACAGAAAGCTCCACCTATATTTTCTCAAGCACTTCCTCTAATGCTCTAACCACGTGTGTTGTGAAATGCCACATACTTAATCGGTTCTCCTTCAGAAAGTTCCACTGACACATTCCTCCTCAAGCGTTGCACCTTACAAAGCTGTTAAAAGGAGTTGCTGCTCAAATATTTACTCATCCTCTGACGCTGTGAAAAATACTTTGGCCATAGCAGCAATCGGCCTACTCACACTCTCTGGGCTAATGCCTTAGGCTTCTTTGGAAACAAGAGTTTTATTCGAGGAATCTTCCATGCGCAGAACAGAGCATTTGAGAGGCAGCTGGGACAGAAAAGGCATGCCTGGTATGTGAGACAGAGGAGCTTAAATCCAAACATCTTCTTTTCTTTAGGAATTGTTTAGAGCAAAATTCAGCAGTGGTATCTAGCGTGCTGGAGCTAGACTTCAGAGTTGTTCTGGAGTGCCGCTGGTAAACGGTTCCACACAAATAGGGTGGGAGACTCAGAGCTGATTAAGACTGAACCTTCCATTTGAAATCAAAGTAAGGAAACGAAAACAAAACCGAGAGAGCTGGGGATATTCACCCAGTGCTCCTTTTAGCAACAGCAGCTTGTGCAAAACAGAAAAAGGGATATCCTAACTGGTGTGAACTAGACAGGCACTGAAATAAAGGAAAGAATCATCAACTCCATAACACATCCAGAAGCTTATGTAAGTAAGAATAACATTCTATAGCATGTTTCCTTTTCTTCTGTATGTTTTGAGCTTCACAATTAAGTTCCCCCCTACAGAGGCCTTGAAAAAGTAAGTCAAACCAGGTGTTTCTGTATGTAAACTGGGTGTGAGAGAGAGGGGAGGGAGAGATTTTATTTACTAACAACACAATCCTTTACTGTATGTCTACTCAGGAATAAGTCTCATTCAGTTCAGTGGGGCTTGATGCCAGATAAATATGTATACGATTGCAGCCAAACAAATTAGGGTTTGGCATAAGCTGTCTGACTAAAATGGACAAAACACACAAAAAATAAAAAAATAAAAAATAAATAAATTTGACTATGGCAGACCAACACGGCTACCTATCTGTAACTGACTAAAATGGAATCATGCTCATTTCAAGGAGATGACTTTGATTCAGGGAGCTGACAGTATGTTCCAGTTGATTAAAATAGAAAATCTTCACATCACACCAATATCTGTATATCATTTTCCAAAAATGAGTGGTGTTCGGACTTATGCATCAATTGAAACAACTGCCTTTGACTTCATTTTAACCTCTCCCATTCTGCTCCAGTATGTTCTATGGACTATCTAATCCATATCTATCTTCCGATCAATCTCTTGATTGTTCAGCACAGGAATTTAATAACTGTATTCACAGTCAGGATCAATCCAGTATACTGTTACCCAGGGCTTTTTTCAGGGGGAACTCACAGGAACTCAGTTCTGGCACCTCTCAGGTGGGTGCCATTGCCATTCTAAGAGAACGAGGGAGGTGTTCATGGTGAATTCCAGGACCTCTTTTTCTAGAAAATAGCACTGTTGTTACCTGTGGTTGGTGTTCAAAGGGATTGCAGGCGTTCCCAAGACTGCATGATTTAAGAAAGTGTATGTATGGTGTTGGTCCATGGGGTCACGAAGAGTCGGACACGACTAAACGACTAAACAACAACAACAATGGTGTTGAACAAAGTTTAGTAATTGACTTGGCAGGCTCTATTTTTTCATTGTTCCATTTCAATAGCACTGTCCATTTAAAATAATTCTATAGAGGTTTTTTCCCTGAACCTTTTCATCCTCACAAATTAGGCGATTCTTCTTCTCCATTTTACAAACTGAGAATTTTCAGATAAAAAGGGATTTTCTTGTAGCTGGTTGAGTTGACAGTCTGTTTTCGAGATCCAAGTCCAACACATCACCTGTTGGAAAACACTGGACTTACAATGCCAGCAGTAAAAATCTTTGCACTGTGTCTAGCACATGCACTTAAGAAGGGAGATGAGTTCTTGAAATGTTGGGCCCTACACATGATATTTTACAGGTGCATTCAGGATGATTTGTGCTCATGATGCTTTTGGGGCTGGTCACACACACTCCTGTATTCGAGCTGATTTTTGCCTTCAGAATTTTCAGGACAGTCTCATGGTATGAATAGCAATCCACGCATCGTCAGTAGCTTCCAGCAGAGATCCCAAAACTTTTAACACCAGAAATATTTCATGGCAATGTGCCAAGCTGAAGTTGCTTCTTCATGATGCAGCCATTCCCACATACATCCTGTTGATGCTTTTTGTGTGTGTATGTGTGGAACTGAACGCAGCTTAAGCGCGGCCATCAGAGCCTGAGCATTAAAAATACAAGAGCAATAGTGTGGTGTTGGCATGGCGCCATAGTGCAAATAGCCCACTCTCTTTTGCTGCTTGGCTTGCGTCAGGAGCGTAAAGAAGAAGCTTTGTGGCTGGCTGAGCCTGTTAGGGTTTTGTTTTGCAGCAAGGGGAGGTAGGTATGTGTGTGTGTGTGTGTGTGTATCAGTGCGGGTACAGAAGCAACTGAGGAGTGGGGAACAGGTAGATCTTTCCCTCCATCTCTCCCTCCGCTGTACCCTCCAGCATCTTTGTCCAGCTGCTGGGTGCAGCGAGGGAGGCATCAAAAATTGGATTTCCTGCTGCAGGCAAAGAAGAAGGGCAGCAGCACATCTGCCACCAATGGAGGACTGTGCAAAAGAGCAGGGTGGCAAGGCATCACAGCACAACTAACCTCTATTGTTGAAAATAAGAGGAAGGAGGGCAATAACAATTTGAAAGGAACCAAAGGAAGCTAGTGCACACTCCACGATGTAGAAGTACTGAAGAACAATTATTTAATGGGAGGAGCAGCAGATGTCCAGTACCAAACCATCACCAACCCAGACTTTGGAACTCCTTCCCTAGAGAAGCTAGACTGGCTCCCTCATTGCTGAAGATGCCTTTGTGCTAATGGGCTTTTGGGAACTGACTGCTTTTAATGAAAGGGCTGGTGCTGCGCTGTTTTTACTGTAATCATTTGTGTGTGTATACACACACACACACCAATACAAATGATTACAGTACATATATATATGTGTGTGTGTGTGTGTGTGTGTTTAATTGTTTTAATAATGTGTTTTTCCTATGTTTTTAGCAGTTCTTATTTTTATCTCTAAGGTGCCTCGAGTCCCGTCATAAAAAAAGCCAGGGTATAAATAAATAAGTTAATAATAATAATAGTAACTTGTTGATACATACACTTGCAAAAAGAAACCCATCTGGAGGAACCTTCTGTGAATTACCCTGTTCTGTATTATCTTTCTGTGTTTTAGGTGCATCTTGTAATTCATCTCTCTGGGAAGGAGCCTCTGCCCCTCCTTGTGAGATGATGGACAACAGCCCTGTGGATGAAAAGGAAACTGTTGCAGATGCTGGTGAGTTGACATTTACATGAGTCCAAGCTACTAGAGGCTTCCTTCAAAAAATGGAAGTCTTGTCCAAATGGAGAGAACAAAAAGGAACACAAACTTTGGCAAAAGAAAAGTGCAAGCAGACAGTAAGAGATACAGTAGTACCTCGGGTTACATATGCTTCAGGTTACAGACTCTGCTAACCCAGAAATATTACCTCGGGTTAAGAACTTTGCTTCAGGATGAGAACAGAAATCGTGCTCTGGTGGCGCAGCGGCAGCAGGAGGTCCCATTTTCTAAAGTGGTGCTTCAGGTTAAGAACAGTTTCAGGTTAAGAATGGACCTCCAGAACGAATTAAGTACATAACCCGAGGTACCACTATACTAAAAAAGAATTTGAGGACTATATTGCTAAAAAATATTAAGGCTGACAAAAAAGTAATTATTTAAATATATTAGCAAGAGACCATCTAGGAAGATGGTTAGACCCTTGGATGACAAGGGAATCAAAGGAATGCCAAAGGAGAATAAGGAGTTTGCGGAGAAGCTGAATTAAGTATTTGCACCTGTCTTCACAATGGAAGATATAGGGCAAATCCCAGGGCCTGAACTAACTTTTGCAGGAGAGGAGTCTGAGGAACTGAGGCTGATAATGGTGATGAGAGAGGAAGTTCTAGGCCTAATAAACAAAATAAGAACTGACAAATCACCAGGTCTGCACTCACAATCAATATATTTAGGAGCAAAACAACCAAAAGCTAGTTTTACAAAGATTGTTTACAATTGCTGACAGAAGACAAAGGGGATGATGACATCCTCTCGGGGCACTCTCTGCTCCAGTGTTGTGTGGTCCATCTTGAATCATTATCTCCTTCACACCACTCTACTCCTGAAGTTGCTTTATTGGAAGCCACTACAGAAAAAGCACTCCCACCAACTGTGCCTTGGAAAGCAATAGCGCATGTCGGGCTGGGGGGTGGGCACTGATCTTACTGGACAGGGAAATTTTCATTAAAAAATACAGTCTTTCAAGTAGTTTGGCCCAAGCTGCTTCCAACTTTTAAGGTAATAACCAGCACCTCAAATTGCACCTAGGAAACAAATTAATTGGAAAGGACATACATTACAAATATATCTTTTTTGTTCCATTGCAGAGAACCAGTCCATTTCTGATATACCTGCTCACATGTCCTGTGAAGAATATGAGGGACTCCCTCCATATCTAAGAGAGGGAAAGTAAGACATTTCTTTAATCATTGTTTCTGGGTGTTGTTACGAGTGATTGTTAAAATTATTGGGTGGAATCTTGACTGGAAAAGACCTGGAGAGCTTCAGCCAACCAGTGTAGACCAGGGCCAAAAAGCCAATGCAATTCTGGGCTGCATCAATAGGAGTATAGCATCTAGATCAAGGGAAGTAATAGTGCCACTGTATTCTGCTCTGGTCAGACCTCACCTGGAGTACTGTGTCCAGTTCTGAGCACCATAGTTCAAGAAGGACACTGACAAACTGGAACGTGTCCAGAGGAGGGCAACCAAAATGGTCAAAGGCCTGGAAACGATGCCTTATGAGGAACGGCTAAGGGAGCTGGGCATGTTTAGCCTGGAGAAGAGGAGGTTAAGGGGTGATATGATAGCCATGTTCAAATATATAAAAGGATGTCACATAGAGGAGGGAGAAAGGTTGTTTTCTGCTGCTCCAGAGAAGCGGACACGGAGCAATGGATCCAAACTACAAGAAAGAAGATTCCACCTAAACATTAGGAAGAACTTCCTGACAGTAAGAGCTGTTCGACAGTGGAATTTGCTGCCAAGGAGTGTGGTGGAGTCTCCTTCTTTGGAGGTCTTTAAGCAGAGGCTTGACAACCATATGTCAGGAGTGCTCTGATGGTGTTTCCTGCTTGGCAGGGGGTTGGACTCGATGGCCCTTGTGGTCTCTTCCAACTCTATGATTCTATGATTCTAGGGATAATCAATGTGGTGCTTCTAGATTTTGTTGGACTACAAGTCTGACCATTAGCCCATACTGATTGGTGCTGATGGGAGTTGCAGTTTAACAACACCTGAAAGGCACCTCTGGTGTAAAGGTAAAGGTAAAGGACCCCTGGACGGTTAAGTCCAGTCAAAGGCAACTATGGGGTTGTGGCGCTTATCTCGCTTTCAGACTGAGGGAGTCAGTGTTTGTCCACAGACAGCCTTCTGGGTTATGTGGCCAGCATGACTAAACTGCTTCTGGCACAACAGGACACTGTGACGTTTACCTTCCCGCCACAGCGATACCTATTTATCTACTTGCACTAGCATGCTTTTGAACTACTAAGTTGGCAGGAGCTGGGACAGAGCAACGGGAGCTCACCCCGTCACAGGGATTCAAACTGCTGACCTTCTGATTGGCAAGCTCAAGAGGGACAATACTGAGCTAGATAGACCAATGCCCTCACAGCAATCACTATTGAAAAGGGTTGACTGTGTGTTACCACCTTCATGTTGCTATTATTTTTACCTGCCCTTCAACCTAAGGTCCGAAGGTGGGTTCACAACATTAAAACACAATATTATAAACAGTTTAAAACAGCTTACAATCGCAGAAATAACGTGGGCCCCAAAATACACATCCTAAGTGTCCAAAGCAGCCCTTGAAATTGTTCCAATTTTGTTAACGTTCAGGCGTTTTTAAGGCTATAAATTCCAAGTATAAAGTTATCTAGCAAGTACTACAAACTGAAACATGTCTTGATTTCCTTTCCCAGTGTCCTCTTTGCTTCTGAGCAAGATGTTAAAGAAGCCTTCCTACAGTACGCAGCCAGTAAGCGTTGCTATAGCACAGCCCCTGCAAAGCAAATGAAAGTCCAGAATCTCACTCCTCTCAACTTATACAGAGTATGTACCATAGTAGTATAAAGTGAAGTGACCGTTCCTGAAAATCAGGCTTTGTGAGCTTCAAGCCAGAGGTTTAGCTCAGCTGCTCTCAGGCTTTTCCCTAGGAGCCACTCAGGTCAAGATAATTGAACGTTCAGGTTCCCCAACATCACACCACTTTGCATTTCCTTGTGTTTTTGGTATGTCCCATGACTGTCAGGTATAGGAAATGTTCTTGGAAAAACACAGGTATCTTTTTAGTTGGGGACCAATAGTTAATTCTTAAAGAGGGATTAGCTGCCATGAGAAATCTATGCAATGGCTGTGTTCTAGCTACCTGTTGGAGGCAGTCTCTGAATGCCAGTTCCTGGGAACAAGTGGGGAGAAGACAGCTGTAGCACTCAGGTCCTGTTTTTGGGCTTTCCATAGGTATCTGGCTGACCATGGTGACAACAAGATGCTGGACTAGGTGGGGCATTAGCTTAATCTGGCAGGTCTCTTCTTATGTTCTCATGCGTTCTTAAAAACCTTTACTCCTCATTGTTAAAATGCCAGAGTACGCATATAACAGTCAGTGGTGCTGCAAGAGTTATTTCCAAAAGATGTGGTTATTACCTTAAAAAAAAAAAAGAGCCACACTTTTTGACTTAGTTGTTATGTTGAAATTATACCTAATTCTGAGAACGAAGATGTAAGTAGTATCTAAATCTAGAAAGGTGTCAGAGTGGCAACTCAGGAGAGCCAAGGCACGTGTCTTGAAATCCCTTCTCCTTAATTCTGTGGGTACAACCTACAGTTGCACAGTACGTTAATGGTTTGCTTTCTGGTGTAGGGACCCAAGTTTGGCATGTCAACTTGCGGTGGGACTTGGCATGGATGAATTCTGCCAGTTTTTATTTCTGTCCGCCTCTCATTTTTCCAAACTTAAATTCAGTTTGCCACAGTCCCATATTAGTTTGCAGTTTATTTATTTATTTTAAAAAGAATTTCCTTGTGGAAATTTTCCAGCATTTCACCTAATTATACCTATTTCTGTAAGCCATTTTGCATAAAACAATGCTTTTTAAAATGTATGTTATTCCACCTATATATACATTTTAAAATGCACACTTTCTTGTATCGTATGCATTTTTGGTACACATTTTTGTGTTGGAGAACTGCATTGCAAAATTTGGAGAATTTCAAAGAATAGTTCCATTTTTGTTTCTGCGAGTACAGGTTAGGTAGGTTGTGTTAAAATGAGAACGGAAGAAGATCACATTTCTTTTCATCTCTAGGGAGGGACTGGAGAGGGACAACAGCTTAGCAGCAAAAGGTCCCAAGATTAATCCCTGGCATCTCCAGTAAAAAAAAAAAGATCAAGTAGCAGGTAGAATTCAATATTTGCAAATCCCCATAGAAAATGATCTGATCGCACCTTTCGTGTGGAATGGAATTTTCCTTATCTATTCTTCAAATGTTGTAGCACAGTTCATGCCATATGCATGAATACAGAATTAACTCCCACTGACTTCTGCAGGACTTACTTGCAAGTCACCATGTATAAAATTGCAGCCTAAATGTATCAAAATATATTATTTAAATGCATAGGGTTTTTTTGAGGAGATAAATATTTTTAAATGTAGTATGCATTTAAATATATCTATGTATACTGAGGAAAAATGCATATTTGGGGGGGAAATTCTTTTTTAATTCCCCCCTCCAAAAATAATAATAATGCAGAAGTGGAATAGAAGAGGATTATGAATAAAAACATGCAAAAGCAATAGAGACCAGAAGTAGATAGCTTAATCCATTCCTAGCAAGTAGACAGCTTGGGTTAGGACTAGGTGGACAATACATAGGCCTCTTTCGTTCTGTGCATGCTTAGAGGCGTTATTTCACAAAGTCTGGGGCTTAGGCTCAGGGCTGAAAATAGATTCTGGCTGTGAGCACTTGTGCAATTTAAGTACAGGGCAAGCACCATCTATAGACCTTTCCCCCTTTTGCCAGAATATAAAATTGTCACAAGTTTGGCTGTGTGAACTGCTGTGTGTGTAGGCTTTCAACCAGATAACTGAATGGGTGGTGAGAGAATTTAACAAAAGAACATTAATGTTCATGCATGGTTGGAAATCTCTCCATGCTGCCTTGAGAAGGCGACACCCTTCAGTTCATGAAGAGAAACACTTGTTGCTGTTTGAATCCAAAGAGAAGAGCTGGACGTTTGAAGCTGAAGTGTGCTGGACTGGAGAAAGCCCAGGACCTTGATGGTCTCCATACAATTGTTTTCTGGGAATCTGATCGAGTATTTTTATAGGACCCTTTCTGCTTCTATAAACACTTTCTTTTCTTTTTCAAATTACTTCTCATACAAAATGGTTGTGGTTAAAGGATGAGCTGTGGGTTGACAAGCCAAAGCTCAATAATTTACACTGCTGCTCTTAATTCCAGATGTGTGAGGGGTGGTTGTAGTTATTTAATGGTGAAGGAAAGTATTTGTACAAACTCAGAAGTTGGTCTAATCTCTTCACGGTTGAATCTTTAAATATATGAAGAACAGAGCTGCACCCTGTTGAGCTCTGGCTAAGATCAATTGAGAAGCCAGCTCTCCATGCGACACTTCTCATTTGCAGGTTTTGTTTCTCAAAAAGAACCATTTCAAATCCACTTGCACATACCCTTATGTTATAATTTTGATAGGTGTTTTTTTCCTCCTCCTGTCCTCAGTATCGTCTGGAAACTTTCACTGAAATGAGAGACACCCACGTGGCCAGTGAGCTTTATGATGGTGAGTCGCACATGAAAGAGAAGATATACCATTCTGGTATCTGTATAGATCAGCCTTTCCTTTTTTGTTGCCCTCCAGATGTTTTGGATTCCAACTCCCATCATCCCTTACCATTGGCTGTGCTAGCTGGGGTTGATAGGAACTGGAGTCCAACAAGATCTGGAAGGTACAAGGTTGGGAGAAGCTAGTATACATGAAAAATGGGTTTGAAGGTGTTGTTCAGCTATGACATCCATCGGCCCCAGCAAGCTTTGACAGTGGTCAAGGATGATTTGCGTTGTAGTTCATCAACAACTGGAGGGCACCATATTGGTTTCTCCTGCTCTAGGGCCTCTCAAGGGAGAAAACCATAATATTTACTTGTCCTATTGTATTGTTCTGCTGAAAAACATTTAACCAGCACGGATGATTCAGGAAAAGCTGCTCTTCTGGTTGAAAAATCCCAGAATATTTACCCACTTTGAGACAAACATTAGTAATGGCAGGTCATTTGTCAACCTGTCATTTTGCCATTGAAGGTGGGGTACATCATTCTTACTAATTTTATGGTGGCTTCTGTTCTTCCAGGTGGATTTGTAGACTCCTTTGCTGTTGGAATACCACCTCTCCCATGGGATATAACAGTGGATGAACCTCCTTTGTTTACGGACTGTGAAATGCATATTCCAGTGCCCCATTCGTACTCAGTAGAGGTAAGAAATCAACAAGCCATTGGCTGCTCTACACAGGAGTTCAGTGGGGTTTACAATGCAACCCTGTGCATGTTTCCTCCGAAGTAAGACCCACCATGTTCAATTGGGCTTTTTTCTGTGAGTCACCCTAAAAGGCAGGCAGCAAATAGAACAAGATGGAGAAGAATGCGTGGTATTACGGCCTTGTTGACATTTTCCACCAAGGGAGACCTGAGGCTTTTCTGCGCTGTAGGTGAAATGTCCTGCTGCCGCCTCTGTGATGTGAAGGTGCAAATTCTGTAAGGCCTTCTCCCTGAGTGCGTGTAGAGTCTCCCCTGCTGGGCAGGGGGCATCCTTTTCAGATCCTGACTCCCACCCAAGCAGTGGTGCTTCCCATCAGCTCCTCCCTTCAGGAGACAGGAGGGGAGGTGTTCCACAGAGCATTCCCACTGATCACTCTCTGCCCCTAGAGGCTGGGGAAACCTGCGGTGAAGCTGAGCAATGGAGCAGTCCCCCTTGTGGGGTGACGCCTGAGGTGGCTGCCTGACCCTGCCTCATGGGCAGGCCGGCTCTGCTTTCTGCCTTACTGGTTCTTCAAGACTAAAGCCATGTATGCAATCAGTGGTTGAACTGAACTCAGGTTTCCTGATCTATTCACCTTGAACTGATGGGTCAGGGCCCACTACTGGGTCAGAACTTACTGAAATTACAGCAGCACCGTAGAAAATACATCATAAAAAGTAAAATAAAATAGAATTGAGAAATTCAAAGTGCTTTTGGCTTAACTTAGCACAAGTTGCACCCCTTCTGAAACCAGTTACTTTAAATACTCTGAAACAAACAGCGTCCCCCAGCCTGGTATTAATTGCTTCTTCCCGCAGTTTATGATCTTGGCAGAGAGCATTGTTTTTACTGCGAGATAATATATTAGTGGAGAAAGGTTTTTGGTTTTTTTAACGTATGGGGATTTGGCAGGGAGTATTTCCCCCCCTTTGGTTTATATAGTCTGGTGAGTGTATTTCATTTCAAATGGGCAAGTTGCCATGAAAAACTGATTTGTATCCACCCAGAAGAACAAAGCATGGATATTTTTTTACACAGGGTGTGTGGTTTCTTTTAAAGCGGGCACAAAAACAAAAACCAAAACTATTTAGGTGGTCTCTCCATGCTAAAATCCAATATTCTAGGTACATCCTCTATGTGGGCTGTAAGTCCAACTGAAATCAATGTATCTTAAGTTGGTGCTGAAGTGCAAATCTACCATTTAAGTTCAATGGAAAGTAAGTGAGTGCTTAATAACATTACAGTGGTGCCCTGCAAAACGAATGCCTCGCAAGACGAAAAACCCGCTAGACGAAAGGGTTTTCCGTTTTGGAGGTGCTTCGCAAGACGAATTTCCCTATGGGCTTGCTTTGCAAGACGAAAATGTCTTGCGAGTTTTTCCGACTTTTCCCCCCTTCCCCCCCTTTTCTAAGCCGCTTATCCGCTAAGCCGCTAAAAGCCGCTAAAAGCCGCTAATAGCGCTAATCCGCTAAGCCGCTAATGGGCTTGCTTCGCAAGACAAAAAAACCGCTAGACGAAGAGACTCGTGGAACGGATTCTTTTCATCTTGCGAGGCACCACTGTATGTGAATGACACCTTATGCCTCACTCCAATAGGTTTCTCCATGCTGAGGAAACTGGAAATCTTTGAGCACTTGATTCAATCTGAATCATGTCCTGCCACTCTCATTGCTCCTAACAATTGCTTTTATTATAGCATTGCTGGTCCATGTCATTTCTTTTAATGTGGAAAGTGGAAACCAAAGGTTGATATCAAGAAACAGAAGTGCCAGATTTAAGTGAGAACAGACTACTGCAACCTGCTTTGGGGGTTCTCCCCCTTTTATTACACCTTTAAATAAAGCCACCTATATGATGTCTTGCTAAAATGAGATCATAACATTGAATAAGTTGACTGTAGTTTAGGGATTTCTCTCATAAGAAGAGAAAAGATTTTGGGTTGATTCAAGCATACTTTTTCATAGATAGTAGAATATATTATAGAGGGAGGCTACTCCTCCCTGTCTGCTTTTCCCAAACTTCTGCATTGCAGATGTTTTGTTTTGCCGTTTTTTACTTATGTGCTTGTTTTTTATCCTGTGTTTTATTCTGTGAACCGCGCTGAGATCATATGATGAAGGGCAGCTTAAATGAATGAATGAATAAGTTTCCCAAATCATTTTCAGTTATACTTCATTCCTTGCTTTGATTTCAGGACTGTCCAAACTGCAAAAGACGTGGTGAAACTATGTGTCAGCCTTGTAAAGGAACTGGCAAGGTATTGTATGATGGAAACATTGCCAAATTCCTTTCTGAAATTTATGGGGGTTTTTTGCAATTGATATTTACTTTCAATTCAAAACATAAAAGAACGTTTTTTTATTTAAATTATATGAATAATGTGTTTGCTGGAAACCACAGGAAATGAGAGTTTTCTCATGCTCAGGCCTGCTTTGGGCTTCCCAAAGGCATCTGGTTTTCCACTCTGAGAACAGGATGCTGAGCTAGAATGGACCACTGGTCTGATACAGTAGGCTCTTCTTATGCAACATGCCCAGCTTGGAGAGAGTGGAACCCTGAACAGGAGCACTCACTGGAGGATACACTGCAACATTTGGTTGCAGGCACACTTGCTGCATTCTGTTTGTAGGTAAAATCACAACCTACTTAACGTGGCAAATGTGCACTCAACTCTCCAAATGGAAAGAGCGAGTTTCAAAGATGCCTGATTATTTCGTTTTGTCTTTTAATGTAGAAAAAGTGTTCGGCTTGTGGTGGGACTGGTTCACAGGAGGACAGCAATATCTGCTCGTGGTGCGCAGGTTCAGGAAAGAATCGGTAAGTGAATAAGTGGTAAGTTACACCACTTGTCTCAGGGACGTGGGTGGCGCTGTGGGTTAAACCTAGGACTTGCCAATCAGAAGGTTGGCGGTGCAAATCCCCGTGATGGGGTGAGCTCCCGTTGCTCAGTCCCTCCTCCTGCCAACCTAGCAGTTCGAAAGCACGTCAAAGTGCAAGTAGATAAATAGGTACCACTCCGGCAGAAAGGTAAAAGGTGTTTTCGTGCGCTGCTCTGGTTCACCAGAAGCGGCTTAGTCATGCTGGCCACATGACCCGGAAGCTGTACGCCAGCTCCCTCGGCCAATAAAGAGAGATGAGCACCGCAACCCCAGAGTTGGTCACAACTGGACCTAATGGTCAGGGGTCCCTTTACCTTTACACTACTTGTAGTAAGTTGCATGGCAGGAGATTATTGAGTTGGCTCATCCCCCCACCCCGTTATTTCAGCAAGGGGAATTTGTGATCAATTGTGATTTGGCGGGGGGACATGCAGTGTTCTCAGCACTCTCTTTCTCATTCACCTCCCCTGTGATCATCTGTATCAACGTGCCCATTTTACAGCAGCGGCACTGAAACCAGAAAACCATACTGAAAATCTTAGCGTTGGTCCATAGTAACGATGAAATTGTTAAAAACTATTCAACTTAGAAAAATCTAGCCATATTCAGAGTAAAGAATTATATTGCTTCTAAATGTTATGTATGTGCACATTTCCTATTTCCCACTTTTTGTGTGTGTCTGTTTTCCCACCTTCCTCTTCCACAGTTGCTTCAATTGCCGTGGCAATGGCTGGCTGAAGTGTTACCGTTGCAATGGGAGCGGTGTCTTGCTATTTCATACCGAACTTACGATAACTTGGTAAGTTGAAAAGCCAAAGGAAGAAGAGTTCCATGAAGGTGTGCTCTTGCTACAACCCTTGAACATTTTCGAGTGATCCCTTGCCATGGTATTAGCAGAGATCATCACCGAGTAATAGGAATCTTTACAGCGGCTTTATATGGAATCTGGCCATTACTCTATCTAGTTCAGTATTGTCTGCTTTGACTGTCAGTGGCTCTCCAGGGTTTCAAACACAGGTCTCTCCTTGAGATGCCAGGGATTGACCCTGATGCCTTCTGCATGCAAGGCAGCTGCACTGCCACAGAGCCGTGGCCCATCCCCACTTTTTGCACCTTTTGCTATATTAAGCATTATGCTAGGAATGCCCAGTGTACATCAACAGAGAACATCAATTGACACTTCTTTCCTTTTTTCACCATGCAGACTGCTGGACTTGAAATCCAAGAAAGTTACTAGGCTGTTTTGTTGTTATTTTGTTATTAGCCTCTTACTAGGCTTTTTAAAATTGCCAAGTGGGCTTGCCTAGAAGGGACAGGTCTCTCCATCGCTTGCCCACCAGCCCACTTGGTTTCCCCACTGGTCTTCCTCTACAGCCAGCAGGGAAGGAAAGTGGGCTGGTAGATGAGGAACAGGGAGCTCCATCCGTTTCCTGCCAGACCCACAATATTTCCTTGATGGCCATGGAGCAAGATGCTTCACTTTATCCTAAGCCAGGGTTAAAACCAAGTGGGCTGGAGAGTCAGGATGATCCGTCCCTACTTCATCTCCCTCACCTGCAGGCCCTGTCAGAATTCCAGAGAGGCCCAGGTCACTTTCAGGACCCCAAACCATAATAAAAACACTAGTTTTTATTGTGGTTTCCCCCCCAAATAATCAGCTGAGCTGAGAGAACATGTTTATCCATGGTCTAATCTTGTTCTGTGAGAACCTCTCTCTCTCTCTCTCTCTCTCTCTCTCTCTCTCTCTCTCTCTCTCTCACGTTATGTAATGTGTGTGTGTGTGTGTGTGTGTGTGTGTGTGTGTGTGTATATATATATGTATATATATATATATATATGGAAATAATAATTTTATAATTGATTTTATTAAACTCTAAAAATGACAAAATCTACATCAGTAAACAATTTTGTGTCTTTTTCCAAATCACAATTCATATTTGTAGCTCTGAGCTGAGTGTGCCACATTATGGTATGAGGCTCATAAAAAAAACACCTGTGCATCAAATGCCAAAAAATTGCATTGCCAGAATTGTTGAGCCCCCCACCCCACCCCCCACTCAGATGTCCGGGAATTTCTGGACGTATGGCAACCCTACCAAAAGATTAACTACTGTATAAATCTGAGGCTTTCTTTGTTTTTAAGGCCCAGGGGAAATGGCCCTCATGCTACCATCTTCTGATTGGCCCTGCTCACTTGCATCTAATTTCTTGGCTAGAGACCAGACAAATAGTTAAATACAAGGCTATTCTAGTGGTCCATAAATTTTTCCCATAGCAATGCTAGTAGAGTGAACAAAAAAACCTCCAAATGACTGAGCAACCAAGTCACACACAGACCAGTCTCTCGCTCTCCCCCCCCCCCCCACTTTCATCTCACCTCATCATAAATCACTGGAGCCAAAATTCCTTGCTAAGCAAAACACATTTTCCGAGTCATCCAAAAGCAGTGTGGGAAATTGTGGTATCAGGATACAAGCGAAGCCTTCATTCAGATTGCAGTTATACACAATTACCTAGAACTAAGTTTCACTGAAATCAGTCAGGCTTACTTTGGGAAGACATGCAGGTTTGCCGTATTAATTTATCTTTTCAGTGCTGTCTAGGAGCTGGATGTTGTGAGGTCAGCACTGTTACGCTTTGCCCAGCCTACTTTGTCCTCAAATGTGTGCCTGAAAAAGAAAGCAAATGTGTCTTCTTCATTTCCGTTTTCTCAACAGGAAGAACAATGTTTTAGAACATGTAGCAGACAAGAATTCTGGCTTCCCAGTTCACCATTTGCAAGAAGTGACTGGGAAAGAAATTGTTAGTGATGAAGGTTCCTTGGTAAGCCACATTCAACCAAATAGCCTGGGGACATGGGTGCTGTTTTTCTTTTGTGGGGTGTGGATATACTCGGGATGGGGGACAAATTCAATTCAGTTCACATTTAAACTTACCTAATTCACACTTTCTGAAATAATCCGTGAATCAAAACACAGCCCTCCTTCAAAACCTTCACTTTTCCAAATGTTGCAGTGCAGTTCTATAGCCACACAATGGATGTGCTATAGTGCATATACTAAACATAGGGATGTGGGTGGTGCTGTGGTCTAAACTACAGAGCTTCTTGGGCTTCTTGTTGATCGGAAGCTTGGCAGTTGGAATCCCTGAGACGTTCGAAAGCATGCCAGTGCAAGTAGATAAATAGGTACCGCTGTGGCGGGAAGGTAAACGGCGTTTCTGTGGGCTCAGGCACTCGTCCTCTGTGCGCCAGTAGCGGTTTAGTCATGCTGGCCACATGACCTGGAAAACTGTCTGTGGACAAACGCCGGCTCCCTCAGCCTGAAAGCAAGATGAGTGCCACAACTCCATAGTCACCTTTGACTGGACTTAACCGTCCTTTACCTTTACCTTTTTACCATACTAAACATAATGCATATACTAAACATTTTTTGAAAGTTAGGTCATTCAGGTTATGGAAACACTTTAAATAGGAGCTTAAATACAAGCTCCAGGTAAGCAGTTAAATGTGTGTTTATCAAAACTATAAGGTGAGAAGGATTTGTTTTTTTAATAGGAAATATTGATGGGAATTTCCTATGTCGATATTTTTTTTTTTGTTATCCCATGCAAAGGAAGAGTATTTGGGCTGGTTTTGGTGTTTATATGCCCTATACTCAGGGATTTTTTCCCCCAGCCAGAACTTGCAAGAACTGGGTTCCAGCACCTCTTGGGTGGATTCTGGCACCTCTCATGTGAGTGTCATTGCCATTCTAAAAGAACAAATGAAGTGTTCATGGCTATCTCAGTTCTACTATATGCAGATGATGTGGTACTCCTATTCCAAACAAAAGTGGGCCTGAAAAGATTGATGAGGGCAATCACAGGATACTGCCAGAAAGAACAACTGACTGTGAATTTGAGTGCTATATTGAAAGGGAATTTTCAATGTGCGTTTTCCTCGGCTCACAATGGCAGGAGAAGCAGCACCTGTTAAATTTCCCACTTATACAGAAGTATTTGGTGCAGCAAAACCCTGTCTTCTGTCAGTGGCAGATTTGGGTACGATGGTGCCTTGTGCAACACCAAAATTTGTCCCCCTTCATCCTCGCGCTGCCTTCCCAAAGGCAGGGAAGCAAGTCACTGGGCTTTGAGAAGGAAGGATGAGGGGTTGGCAGGGTCCTAGAGCCCTCCTACCTCCTTTCCAAAGCTGGGAAAGCACTAACTAGGCTTTGGGAAAGAGACAAGAAGATTCTAGGACTCTATCAGAGCCCAACACCACCTTCCCAAAGCCAAGCAACTCGGGCTTTCAGACGGTGTCCCCTCAGCTCAGCACCCAGTGTGTGTGTGCTGCTAGCACAGCCCTAAATCCGCCCTGCTTCTATACTGTATTCCATGCAGACAAGCGAGGAACATTAAAGAGCCCAAGGACATCCTTGGGCCAATCATAAAAATTCAAGGAAGGTGCAAAGCAGCGTCTGTGAGGGGTGTGGCACTGGGAAGAACCCCATGGGTCAGACAGAGAGGCCCTGAGGGCTGACTTTTGACCCCTGGACCCGAGGTTCCTCATCTCTGTCCCAAAACAACAACGCCACCACTTTTGGGTTTTTCTTGGGATTTTAACAATATTTTACAAATGTGAATATAGCAGTGTATTTTATTCGTTCTCTAGGTATTTCCCATAGTTGATTTCCCAGAGCCATTAGTTGAGGACTATTCCCGAGCATTCATTGCGCAACACAATATGCAGTTTACCTCAGAAGGATTGCACAGAGTCCTGAGGCAGGTAGGTGGAAAATGGAATCAATGGATACCTGTAATAAGGGATTAGGGTTTGTTTCTTGTCCGTAACTTGGCATAACTTCTTCTTATTCTTTTTCTTCTACTATGTCATTATTATTTTTTAAATATCTTACCCAACCTTCACCAGCAGGTCCCAGGGAGGGGATACAAAAATTTAAAATCAGAATAAGAAATAGTTAAAACGAATTACAGTCGCAGGAATAGAGTGGGTCTTGAAAACACATGTGTCATGTGTCAAAGGCCAGGGTGAAGAGGTGAATCTTCAGCATGCATCAGAAGCTATGCAAAGAAGGTGCCAGATACACCTCTTTGAGGAGGGAATTCCACAACCTAGGAGATGCCGCACAGAATGCCCTCTCCCAGGTCAGTCACCCTCACTGAACTTCTGAGGGAGAGATGTAACTTTAACTTAGAGAGGCAGACTCTCAACAATATTTTTGCTGGCTATACCAGGGCCCAATACTTTTTAGGAACGTTAAAAGGGAAGTTGTATGCTGGTGAACTGTATGGTGACTGCAAATAGGGAATGGTTTTTTATTCTCTGCCTTTGTAAAACAAAAAGGGGGAAATGTTGCAGCATTCGAGGAACTTCAGTAATAGTTGTAAGGTAGATATACGAAATTAGATATATTAAGAATAAGTTTAATTATGATAAAAGTGTGTATTGGCAATAAGTATTATGAAATCGAAATATGGAATAGACGGGAGGTTGGGTCTTTAGTGTTAAGACCAATATATGTTCTATTGTTTGCTAAGAAAATTATGTGTCTGTAGTTATTCCTGTGTGTAATTTGGAATTTGTGTTTTTTTCTTTTTTCTTGTTGTATCAATAAAAAAAATATTTTTTTTAAAAAAGGGGGGGGGGAGGAAAGGAAGGCACCTGTGAGAACCAATAGGCAGATGTTCCAAAACAAAAGGAAATAGTTTTTCACATAATGCTTTCCTGAAATTCCTTCCTTGTGATGTATGTATCAATAAGGTCAAAATTGTCACGGCCATGAACAGTTGCACAATAGGCTTGTCAGTGAATGTAATTTCATGTGAAGTCATATGAGTTTCAACTCATCACCACAAGCTGAGGGATGAACAATGGAGTCATTCAATAACTATTCCACAGCATACTAGAACTATGGGTATTACAGTGTTACACAAATGATGACCCTCCAAACTGAATCCAACCCATGAGCTGAATATCAGATAGTTCGCCATGAGTTTTGCTGCCTGTGTGGAATGCTCAACTCTTGGCTATTTTGAGATACAGGGTGCTAAAGTGAACCAGATGAGTAATCTCTTACCTGGCACAGGAGATATTAAATATTTTCTTCCTTTAGCTAACAAAGGGGAACTATTTGTGGGTCAACACATTGGTGTCTTGTGGGAGCTCTTCTTTAAAGACAGAAAGGCAGGGCATAAAAGTTCTTCTAAAGAAGCAGAGTTGAGCTCAGGTCTGGCAAAGACATTTTGCTGCCTGAAGCAAAAGGCAAGATGGAACATCTTCCCTATTCGATGTGTAGAAGCCAATTGTACTGACAGCTGAATCTTACTACAAAACCAGAAATGGGATGGCATCCTCCATAGCTAATTTAGGTTGCTGAGAACAGGCCATGTGGCATACAAACTGTGGCTTCCAACACAGGGGAATGTCTGGTGTTCAGGGGTGCTTAGAAGGAGCAGCCAAGGGACTGCTACCACTGCTGCTCAGCATCTGCCACCTGAGGGAGTTTAATGGTAGGACTGGCCCTGTTTGCTCTTTGGAGCAGGTTTTTCAGTAAATTATATATCTCTTTTTTTCCAGAAACAAACAGTTGAGTTGGTGCCACTCACAAAGGTTGACTATGAATGGAAAGAGAAAGTCTATTCCTTCTACATCTTTGGCAATGAGAATAAAGTATATACCAAAGACTATCCAGCAAAGTGCTGCTGCTCCATCATGTGACACAAGGACAGTTTTGGTGGCATTCAGCAACACAGCTGCTCCCTGTTATTTGTTCTTCATGGCAACTTGCAGATTTTTATTTTATTTTATTTGCTGAAGGACATTTTCTGTATGATATTAGGGATTCAGCCATAGTTCAGCACGGTCAAAGTTGATAGTGGGTGCTATACACCGGACATTTGTCTCTAATACATGACTGCATTGGCTGTGCTTTTCAATTAGGGAGATGAAGGAAACTATTTGTTCTAATGTACGAAAGAGGATTCAATGCATTTGCTTTCTTGTGGTTGTGCATTAGGATGCCTCAAGCTAAGCATCCTGTAAACTTCTTGTGGAAGTATAAGCAGTTCAGAATGCAATATATTCCAGCACTGGGCATCATATTGCACGAATCTCTGCAGTGATTTGCGTTCCTTCTCTTAACTAAGAAGGTCAGGTAAGTGAGGGATTGATGGACAGATTTTTCATTTGTCTTCTATACTAGAACAGATCCCCTCTCGCTGCCATTTCAGTATCTGATTGTACAAGTGCCACATTTAGCAAAGTCTATAGCAAGGTCAGAGAAGCTGTGGCCCACCAGGCATTGCTGGATTACAACTCCCACCATCCGCTACCATTGGCCATGCTTGCTTGGAAGTGGTCCAGGAGCTCCTCAAAAATCACAGATTCTCCATGCCTGATCTGAAGGATCATAGCTGTAGCCGCCATATAGCATGCTCTGATGTTATTGTAAACATAGAATTCAATGAGAAAATATTTTGAAAACTGAGTCTTAGCTGTGATCAAATGCCCCAGTACCTGGTGCTCAACAACCTCTGTGTTTAAGTACCAGTATTAAGGCAACTAGCATCTACAGTGGTACTTTGGGTTACATTATGTAATTCTACCTGAAGAAATATCAGGATCACCCCAGAGAAGAATTAGTGTGAGTCTGCAGGATGAAACTTTTTTAAATTTAAGAACATGTCTCAAGTGGTGTAATACATTTAAGCAACCCTTTGGGTTTTGTTTCTGTTTTTAAATTAACTTACATCATTGCGTAGAAAATGACTAAGTACAAAACTGATCAGATTTGCTGGAATGCTATGCTGTAGGGGAATAATGAGCAAGTCTCCTAATGGTGATTCCTCCCCTGTCCTAATACTTGCACAAAACCATGTGGTATAGCAGTCAGAATGCTGGACTTAGTCCAAGGAAACCCACATTGAAATTTCCACTGAACCATGATGCTCATTAGTTCACAATGGGTTAATTACTAAGAAAAACAACAACACTATTATAGCTATGTCTGCCAATTTTCCTGCTCTTATACATTTAAGGAACATATGACATACAGACGTTAGTCAAGTGAAGCTACTCCCAGCATGATGTGAAACTAAGTGATGCAGGAAAGCCTTTGTCCACCTGGGACCAGAATATCCCAGAGTATCCATCTCCTCCTTATCTTTCTGCTGCTCTGTGAACCAGCCAGAAAAGTCATTCCATTGTCAGAGGCCTTCCTCCATGTCCTCTTGCCACCTGGGCAGGGGAGTTGAATAGAGAAAGCACCTTCTACGCTGTGGCCCCCAGACCGTGGAAGAGCCTCCCTAGGGAGACACACCTAGAGCCATCCAGATTGTCTGTGAGTTAAATAACATGGCATCTGATCTCATAGAAAGCCCATTCAGGCCAGCCATTGATGCTTTTAGCTCCATATTGTCTCTTCCCTGCCAGCCAGGATGTCAGACAAGAGTCTTTCGTAGCCCTACCTGGAGACGCCAGGAACTGAACCTGGGACTTTTTGCATGCAAAGTGTGCACTCTACCACCTCTCTTACCATGTTTTTAACTGCTGCTATTTTAATAATTTCACTGTTTTGTCTTATTTGCAATTTTCATTTTATCTTTTGAGTTGCCTTTGAATAGTTTCTGTCAGAGGCCTATATATATATATATATATATATATATATATATATATATATATATGTAATAAATAACATAAATCAAAGTTCTGCCTGCTTAATTTCTTTGGGGATGATGTTAATGGCAAAGAAGCCAGACCAAAATAAAAATGTGTTTATTTAATTGTAGCTCACTGGGATTTGATAATAAATAAATGCTTTGGAGTCCTGTCCTTGCCCTTTGACCACTTAAGATTGTCTTAAACAAATAAAGGTCACTAGTCAGTTCTACAGCATTGTTGTGTCCTGTCACAGTGGTACTACTGTGAATAAGCATGCCGGACTTCAGGGACAGGAATGGAGCTGGATTACAAATAACCTGTGTAAACCACATAGGACTCCACAGCTGCTTTTCCAGAAGAGGTTGACAAGGAGAAATGGATGCAGAAGTGGGAAGTTGCATTAGGAGGGACAGAATGATATTGTAGCTGTGGTGATGCAAATAATTGGCTGTACTATGACCCTACTATGAGTAAATAAGCTCAGGCTGGTATACTGGTATACACGCGCGCGCACAGACACACACCCATAGTCATAAGAGGTAAACATGCTGAAGTTGAAATCAAGATCCTATGCCAGATGCCAAGTTCCATGAGGAATTTTGCTTGAGCAAAATTACAGAAAACGAACAGCTCCTTGGGGCATTGTACTGACGTCACTGAGCAGACCAAGCCTTTCATATGAGAGTTTAGAACAATAAGAAGTCTCTTAACAAGATTTTGGGTCGCTAGAACTTCTCCCACATAAGATAAGTAGTTAAAGTAGTAGACAGGTATAATGGATGACTGCCAATATTAAAGGTCAGTAGATCACAAACAGTGATATTCTCTCAATACATTGTAGTTGGAATTGGATTGTGTAACAGGCAGGACACAGTTCTGAATGGAAGTAATGGACATAAACAACTTCATCTACCAACTGGAATGAATATTATTATTATTATTATTATTATTATTATTATTATTATTACTACTACTACTACTACTACTACTATTACTGTTATTATTCCTTGTTAAACTTGCTTGTGCCAAAGATCACAACATAAAAATACAAAATGAGAACACAAAAGACAATAAAAACATTTGGGGCATCATTTTACCTGAACCTCATGACTCGAAAACTTTAGACATGTAGTCCATATATCAAAGCAACGTGAACGAACAACAGTCATGTATACCAGACCATTTACTGGTACCAAGCCTGGTATTTGCCACTGTTATCTCAGTTCACTCCAGAAGGAAATATTGCAACACTGTCTTGATAAAGCTCTTAATCCAATGTTTCCAAGACGCAGGGCTCTTTCCCTAGCTATTTTTATTTTTTGCTGTATTATTTTATTGTGCAACTGTAGTGTTTCCCTTTGCAAGTATTAAATATTGTAATATGTTCTTCCCCCTCGGGATCTGATAAATTGATAACAATGTTATCAGAGTATTACAGGCTGTTTTTTTCTGTGTATGTGGCATTATTAGCACGCATTTAAGGATGTGAGCATAACTGGGTAGTCAGGATTTGAAAGGACGGTGTAACTGAGATGGTACGCATTACTAATAGAAAGCTGTATGAAGAAGATAACAATTTGGAATACGAATCTAGGGATAACCTGCAGGATGAGACCCAGGGTCCATCTAATCTGGCACCCTGTTCTCACAGTGGCTAACCAGATGTTTGGGGAAAGCCTGCATGCAGGACATGAGCACAACAGACTCCCCTCCTGGAGTTTGCAACAACTGGTACAGTGGAACCTCAGTTGTCGAACATAATCCGTTCTGGAAGACCGTTCAACTTCCGAAACGTTCAGCAACTGAGGTGCTATGAGTGGTGGGCAATGTCAATGGAGAAAATTGAGAAACACGCCTCGGAAGCTGTTCAACTTCCGAGGTGCGTTCAGAAACAGAAGCAATTGTGGGTTTTCGGCGTTCAAAAACCGAAACGTTCGGTTTCTGAGATGCTTGAAAACCGAAGTTCAACTGTACTCAGAAGCACACTGCCTTCAGCAGTGGAAGCAGAACCTAGCCATCATGGTTAGTAGCCCTTCGAGGCCTTATCCTCCATGAATTTGTCTAAACCTCTTTTAAGGTCACTCAACATGGTGGCCATCATTACCTCTTGCAGAAGCAAATTCCGTGGATGAACTATGTGCTGTGTGCAAAACTGCTTTCTTTTTGTCAGGTTCCATGATGTCCAACAGACAGACTCAAATTGCCCACACCTGAGCCCTTACAACATTTCTGCACAACCTGCTCAAAGCAGCACACCCAGGTGGTGACTTTTCGTTGCAACGGCAAGCAAGTGTAGGATATATAACCAGAGTGCCAAATCTTTTTAATGCATAGCTCCAAAGTGTGCTAATTTTATACAATTTTCTACAACAGATGTTAATCACAGTTCTGTAGGGGGAAATTTGGGGGGGGGGGGAGATTTTCATGACTCGTATCTGATAAACACCAAGATGAATTGTAGTGTCAAATCACTCCCCTGTGAGCACTATATTAGTCATGCATATTAAGAGTGATGAATAGTTTAGGCTACGCTGCTGCAAAGTGCTACTGCAACGAGCACCAGATGCTGTTATTTACTGAAATGCTCTGCGTGCGCTGGAGGCTGTTGCGATTTTTCTGGTGCAATTTCAGCATGAGAAATTGCACCTCTTTTTGCCAGTTTAAATTTACTGCCATTAGCAAGCCGATTTAGATTTATAATTTCCCCTCTTTTTTATATATTCTTGGGTGGTGGTCATGTTTAATTTATTGACTCTTGCACTGAATTTTTTGGTTTCTCATATTTTATCAGAATAAGCCTGCCTTAATGAAGAGAAGAAGATCCCAAACTGAAACCAAATGTTGCTTGAGCACCCACAAGTATAACTGAAACATACCAGGCAGGCAATACTTTTTCTTGGCCTGATTCATGCAGATTTACAGATCACTTACTTTGTCCACATTATGCCTACATGGGAATGGGTGGAGAAACTGAACTGTAAACCAGGGATGGGGAATATTTTCTGGCCACAAGGCCAGATCCTTATCTCTTAACCCTTGGTGGGCCAAAGTTTTGTAGGTGGGCAGGTGTCCTCTCCTACAATATTCCCACTCTGCTCCTTGGTGCTTTCAGGTTTCATGTTGATATTCCTTGGGACCCAACTGCTGCCGGTCTCCTTTCCCTTGCCTCTTCCTTCAACTTGGCCTTCTGGATTGATTCTCCCACACATTGCCTTGGGTAGTCTCCTCCAAGAATCCTCTGTGTTTGACCTATCTACTGTGGAATCTGAGCACCATCTCACCTGCTTCAGTTTGTTGTTGTTGTTGTTGTTTAGTCATTTAGTCATGTCCGACTCTTCGTGACCCCATGGACCAGAGCACGCCAGGCACTCCTGTCTTCCACTGCCTCTCACAGTTTGGTCAAACTCATGCTGGTAGCTTCGAGAACACTGTCCAACCACCTCGTCCTCTGTCGTCCCCTTCTCCTTGTGCCCTCCATCTTTCCCAACATCAGGGTCTTTTCCAGGGAGTCTTCTCTTCTTATGACGTGGCCAAAGTATTGGAGCCTCAGCTTCACGATCTGTCCTTCTAGTGAGCACACACATTTAAGAAGCAAGAAGACTTCCAGTATTCTTTGCCTATGTTCACTATGCTCTGACCACAAACTTTGTAATTAGCCTGCTAGTGCCAAAATGGGGAAGATCATGCTCCACTACCTCGTTTGCTTGGTCAAAAGATTTACTTCAGCAGAGCTTCCAGGGTGCTTTCCAGAAACACAAACAATGTTAACAAACTTTGGCTGACATCAACAACTGCTGGGCCTAGTTCTTGTCACCTCATCTCACAGAGGCACAGGGCTGGAAAAGAACGCAAATTGATCAAAAGACTTGAGTACACTATAAAGAGCAGAAAGACACATCTGAGAACTGTTTATGTTAGGAAAATAATAACATAAAAAGATCCCTGCTGGGTTAGACCAAAGGCCCATCTAGTCCAGCTTCCTGTTCTCACAATGGCCAACCTGATGCCTGTAGGGAATGTGCAAGCAGACCCTGAGCACAGGCCTCAGAAGGCTACTGCCTCTGATAATGGAAGTTGAACATAGCCCTCAGGATAAGTAGGCACGGATAGCCTTATCTTCTATGAGTTTGCCGCATCCTCTTTTAAAGCCAGCCAGCTTCATTGAAAGTCCTCGAGTTCTAGTGTTAGGAGAGAGGTGAGAAAAACTTTTCTCTATCTACTTTCTCCATGCCATGGATAATTCTATAAATGTCTATCATGTCACCTCTTATTTCCCTTTTCTCTAAACTAAAAAGTCACAAATGCTGCAACCTTTCCTCGTGGAGAGTTTGAGCCACCCCCTTGACTATTTTGGTAGCCCTTTTTCTGAACACGCTCTATGAGGCGACCATGTCAGACAGTAGTCGATCGCTGGGGTAGGTGGGAGCAGTAGTGGCTGGTGCTCATTGGAACTGGTTCATTAAGGGGCAGGGAGGCCAACGGTAGATGGCGCTAGAGCCAACTAATTCTAGTTTTGCCTCCATCCTCCTCCATGCTGAGTTCTACAATGGCAACACTGACACTAAGTGTCCTGAGGTGTCACTGAGCTCAAGAGTGGGCTGGCAGGCTGAGATGGATGAGGAGAATGTGCCCCCTGCTCCTCCCTTGCCTCCTAGGTAATCCCACTACCCCCAGGGCATCACCCACTTTGGCTAACCAGTGCCCCAAACAAAGTAGACAATACCCGATTTAAAAAATGAGGGCAATCACTTTATTCCAACAAGAATAAGAACAACAGCATCTGCGTCCATGTCTTGGCGAGACATCCGTTTCCTGACTCACTGCTGTTCCCCGGGCCTCGCACGCTTCGGCCAGGAATAAGTCGGTCAGGAAGGCTCTGCAGCGGCCATGGAATTTAAAGATACTGGGAAAGCACCTGTAGAACAGGAGGTAGCAATTCATCGAATCAGAATCATCTTGACAAGTCGCAATGTGAAGTCGCTTGAAAAAGTCTGTGCAGATCTGATCAGAGGTGCTAAGGAAAAGAACCTAAAAGTGAAAGGACCTGTCCGCATGCCCACCAAGATTCTGTGAATCACCACAAGGAAAACACCATGTGGTGAAGGTTCCAAGACCTGGGATCGTTTCCAGATGTGCATTCACAAGCGTCTCATTGACTTGCACAGTCCTTCGGAGATTGTCAAGAAGATAATTTCTATCAGTATTGAGGCTGGAGTAGAAGTTGAGGTTAGCATTGCTGATGCCTAAATGATTGTCATCTGCTTCAAAAAAAAGTTAATATCAACTTTAAAAAAAACACAGAACAACAGCATCTGGGGGGGGGGGGGATGCCCCAAACTGGGTAGCAGTGTTGTACAGAGGAAGCAACCAACAAAACAGGAGTTGGAAGTTGTAAAGGAGCAAAGTTGATGGGAGATTATTGAGATTGTCTGAGGTTCTTAAGAATGGGGAAAGCATGGGTATGCTGCCTATATACAGTGGGGAGGATACAGAGGGAACACCTAAGTAGAAAATGAGGCTGTGTGGTGGTGTAAGGGCTGACTAGAGAAGTTTGTTCCAAAATGTCAGACCTAAATTCCTTAAGGGTAGTTCCAGATGGGTGTTTATCATGGGATGAGCTGGTCCATTAGGGAGTCACCTACCTGCTATCGTACATGTTCCTCCTCCTTAATCTCTAGGGTTGCCATTGTTCAAACAGTGAAAATCTGGACAGAAAAGCTGCTGAGCCTTTTTGGCAAGGTTGTTGAGCTTTAAATAGCAAAATCGCAAAAGAATTGCAGTTTTTGAGCTATTTTTATGGGAAAACAGCACTGCTTACATGGGCTAACAAATATCTGGATTTTCCTGGAAAATTCCGGACATATGGCAACCCTGTTAGCCTCAGTGTTGCACTAGTTGAACTCAGAAGGGAGGAGACAGCTAAAATCCATTAACTCTGCCTGCTGTTGCCTCTAGCACCCCCTACTGTTGGGCTCCCAATGGGGACCAGCCACCACTGAGAACGGGGTGCTCTTTGTGCATTTTTTAAAGCAGCATCTACATGACATTGTTGGCATCAAAATACCAGCCCCCATTTCCCCCATTTAATCAGGATTTACCTTTTCTAACTTGAAGAACAAACCTGTTTCCAATAACCTGTTTGAGATAGTTGAGCAAGTAGATTTCAATGCTGAATCCCTGTCTGGAGGCAGCCTAAATCGCATTTAATGTTAAAGCACATTTATTATAATTATAGTATTGCTTTATTTGTAATTTTTTTATGACAGCTTGAAAGTGCCTTTCTGGGAGGTTAAAGGTGCCTTTTTGAGTTTATTCCTCACCTTTGAAAATTCCTTTAAAGAAGCACTAGGAGAGTGTCAGTCTCCCTTTGGCAGCAATGAATTAGACATTGATCTAAACTGTGACTACATGCACACCATGCATTTCATGCACATTCAAAGCACTGTTTTCCCTTCTCAAAGGATCATGGGAAGTGTAGTTTGTTAAGGGTGCTGGGAATTGGAGCCCTTTGGGGGTAAAGTACTGTTCCCAGGATTCTTTTGTGTGTGTGTGTGTGTTTTAATGTACAGTGTGTATGCATCCTGTGTTTTAGGCAGAATGAAAAAGAGTAAAGTACAAAGATGAATTTTTTTACCCACAATCACATCCAACAGACAGTGAAAGAATGTATTTTTAGAATCGGGGGCAGGTATCAGTGGGAGCTCTTAACTTGTAGCCTGGACTTCATTTCAACAGAGATTGATGAATCACTTTACATACTTTTCTTCAGATTGTTTTATAAAGTGGGAGTGGTTCCAGGGGCGTGCATGGGATTTTTATCTGCTCCTAACACAGAATCCTCAGTAAACAATATATGTGGAAATTGCTGGAGTGGGACTCAGAGACTTCATCCTGCACCATGAGAATGGATCAGGGACAGAACGGAGACGAAGACAGTAAGTAAACAAAGTCACGCTGTTCAGCATGCCTTGCAAAAGCAGGCAATTTGTCTGAAAGCATGCTTTGTTCTGGGAAGTCGTTCTTCAAAATCAGCGGCTGTACACACTGTACATTTAAAGCTCCCCCACAAGAATCTTGGGAATTGTAGTTTGCTAAGCATGCTGGGAACTGTAGCTCGGTTAGGGGTAAACTACAGGTCCCAGGGTTCTCTGGAGAATGGGGAAATTTGTTTTTGATGTATGGTGTGTTCATAGCCTTAGACTCGGCTTTGAAGTACAGTGTGTGGCTTGTGGTAAATAAATGCAAGTTTTCTAGTACAACCTGATGAAAAGTTGGCTAGTTGCAATTTCTTTCAGAAATGGGAGAGCAGGTAGAATAATATTGATATCTGGTTGAAAGCCTGGTGCATGATTTCCCTGGATTTCTATTTGAGTTGGAGCCATTCATTGACTTTTCACTATCCTTTGAATTCTGCCTTGCGGTTGCTTTGCACTTTCTGACAGCAAGAGTCCATAGAAGGCAATTTGGGCTTAACGGTCATTTCTCTAACCCATAAGGGAATGATGTGTAATTAACAGAAGCATCATCTAAAGCTACCTCCTGCTCTTGTTTTGCAGAAGGTCGTCAAATAGCCCTTTACAAGGAGGCTTAATAACCAAATCCCATTGCTAGTAAATGAATGCACTGGTTATTTTGATGCTGACATTAAATGGTTGTTTAAGAAAGAGTTGGTATTTCTATCCAAGGGGGTGTCATTCAGCAGCTTCATACATATAGTTAAGATCTAGTTGAGAACTTGGTTTAAAGGCTTCATTTTCCTCTGCTTCGGAGGCTTTTTCTGAGAAAGAAACAAAAGAAAGCAATTTCCTAGTGTACTTAAAGAAGTATAAATGCCTTATTCCATTCAATTTAAAACTGATCTCTCTTCTAAGGGGAATCTTGTTTCATCTTGTCCCTTTACACATCTATGAATACATAAAAGACCATGTTTACCGGTACTCTGCCCTGGTAAAAAGACTGACTGTGTTTTGTCTCCTGGGATATAGTACGGGTCCCCATTTTGTTAGTGTAAATTATTAAAGTGGCCAACCCAAAGGTTTTAATCCCTCCCATGGGATTCCAGAATTCAAATCTCTGAGTGGGAACTGGCAGATTCGTCGTGATACCAGTGTCCAAGCATTATACAGTTGTACCTCGGGTTACATACGTTTCAGGTTACATATGCTTCAGGTTACAGACTCCACTAACCCAGAAATAGTGCTTCAGGTTAATAATTTTGCTTCAGGATGAGAACAGAAATCGGGCTCCGGCGGCACGACAGCAGCGGGAGGCCCCATTAGCTAAAGTGGTGCTTCAGGTTAAGAACAGTTTCAGGTTAAGAATGGACCTCCGGAATGAATTAAGTACTTAACCTGAGGTACCACTGTATATAGACAGAAAGTGCCAATTTCCTTCCTTCCTTCTTCTCCCTCTGAAACTATTCAGGTGAGGAGGGCTCTAAAAACCCACTAAAAAATAGTGGTTCGTCTAGTGCTGGACTATGACTGGAGAGACCAAAGGTCAAATCCCCACTCAGCCATGAAATTCCCTGGATGACTTTGGGTCAGTCACTGTGGGTTGCACCCAACATTAGTTCTACACAGAGTAGGTCCACTGAAATAATTTGGGCCCATTAATATCAGTGGACCTACTCAACTAGCACTGGCTACAAGCCTATGTCTAACCTACCACACAGGGTAATTGCAAAAATACAATTAGGGAGGCCCATCGTACGCCATCTTGAAATGCTTCAAGGGAAGGCAGGAATGAATGTAGTAAAGAAATAGCCAATTGCTGCTATTCTCTAATGAGCACAAACAGATCAATGGTGGTATTGAGCATTATATTAAACACTCTTAAATATACCAGTAACAAGAGAATAGACCTCTCTTATGGTCTGTTAGGAAAATAACCTACTTTAAAAACCGGTGCCGGACAGACTGTTGCAGAGTAAATTAAGCACACAAGAGTGTCCCTGTTTTCATCTCTGAAATGTTGGAGAATATGAAAGTGGATGTGCAATTTGGGGCTGAGCTGTATTTGTCAAAGATGATCCATCACGGACACAGAAAAGCTATTGCAAGATTACAGTTATTACAGATCAAATCAGTAGTCCTAAGTGGGAAATGGGGAGGTATTTTTCTTGCAGAAAAGAAATGGCTGGCGTGACCTGAATATTATAGATCGGGACAATTTATGTGATTTGCCTTTTTACATGCAGCACCTAGAAAATAAATGGCCTTAATCTTCTGTGGTAGTGCACAAGATTGCAATGGCTACACATGCACGGTTTTGTTCCCTGAGCTGTTTCTTCTTCCAGAAACAAGCTGCTTTTTAAAAACTAGAAGGGTATAATTAATGGCAGCTCAGGGATTTGCAAAGGGTGGGGGAAATACTGTGAAGACGTGCCTCATGCATATTGCTGAATTATATGGGCAATGTGCTTGAAATACTTGTTTACAGGGGGATATGATTATGATTTTATTTATAACTAAAGTTCGCCCCATTCCTTAAATGCAGGAAGATGTATGGAACAAACCCTGAAAATTCGACAAAGCATCTACAGAATAGATGATATTGGGGGCATTTTCTGAATCGCTCTGAGATGCCTTCTTCTCCATCTTTGAGTCTGCTCAAACACCCACATGCAGGCAATTCAGCAGGCAGATTACCTTAGTTTCTGATTGTTCCTGGTAACTCACTGGTCCTGTTTTCCTAGAGTGTGCCATTTGGTAAGATGCTGAGAATGTCTTATAAACATTGTGAATGAGAAGCAACATATTGAATATCTTAAGTTTTCAGCTCTTTCCCCCGTTCTCTAGAGGGGCATATGATGCTGCCACACTGCTGCAGCTCTTCCATCCCATTCCCCCCAAATAGCCACTCATCCATGCAACAAATGTTGCCAAACTGCTAGACTTGCAATTGTTTTAGAATAAGTTCAACTGGATCCATACTGCTACAATTTTTAAAGACAGACAGACACACACACACACCGTTTCATATAAACAAGCAGAAAAGAGCATTCAGCAACATGTATGCTTTAGGCAATATGCCATTTCACTCCTTTATTTTTCACTATTTATTCATTATTGCACCTCTATCCCACCCTTTTCTCCCAGGAGCTCAAGGTGGTATACTTGGTTATCCACCTACCATTTAATCCCCACAACGACTCTGTTAGGCAGGTTAGCCTGAGAGGCAGTGACTGGCCCAAGGTCACCCAGGTGAACTCCTTGGCCAAGTGGGGATCTGAACCCAGGTCCTAGTCCAACCCTGTAACCACTATACCACACAGACTCCTTGATTGTTATGGGCCTGAAGCTGGGTTCACATGTACCTCTGTCGCACATAACATCATTTCTTTATTTTTTGCTCTGGATGCCTTATAACGATAATGAAGGGGGCAGTTTTCATTGGCATGCATAACGGCCCAACAACTCTCAATATCTACATGTGTTTCACCCAGAGTTAATGGAACTGAACCCTTTATTTCTATGGGTTTTGACAGAGGTATCACACAACTGCGGTCAAATGCATATTATGAATAGATGTGAATACACCCTTTTCCATTGTCCAAGCACACCCAACTTCTTTGTTCCACTAACCTAGAACAAGGAGGCTGTATTTACACACTATTGTGACTTCCAACTGGATTGCTATAGCAACAGGTCTGTCTGCAAGTTGCAGACTACAAACAAGAACTATTTATAACTGTGTTATTTCTGGTTATTTACTATATCATTATTTTCAGGGCCGATATCTGGCACACATGAACATATTCTTCCTTCTAAGTTGACCTTTACTATGGCATTTACAAACTATACAGTGGTACCTCAGGTTAAGTACTTACCGTATTTTTCGCTCTATAAGACGCACCAGACCATAAGACGCATCTAGTTTTTGGAGGAGGAAGACAAGAAAAAATATATTCTGAATCTCAGAAGCCAGAACAACAAGAGGGATCACTGCTCAGCGAAAGCAGCAATCCCTTTTGCTATTCTGGCTTCTGGGATAGCTGTGCAGCCTGCAGTCGCTCCATAAGACGCACGCACATTTCCCCTTACTTTTTAGGAGTGAAAAAGTGAGTCTATAGAGCAAAAAATACGGTAATTCGTTCCGTAGGTCCGTTCTTAACCTGAAACTGTTCTTAACCTGAAGCGCCACTTTAGCTAATGGGGCCTCCTGCTGCTGCCGCGCCGCCGGAGCACGATTTCTATTCTTATCCTGAAGCAAAGTTCTTAACCTGAAGCACTATATCTGGGTTAGCAGAGTCTGTAACCTGAAGCGTATGTAACCTGAAGCATATGTAACCCAAGGTACCATTGTAGTTCACTTTCAAGGCAAGCTGGACAGATTTGTGAGCATTGTTATACAACCAGCTTCAAACCAGTAGTTAAAGACCATAGAAGGAGGGGAGGGGAGGCTTAAAGAAAAATAACAACTTGAGTTCATCTTCTTTTGCTTAAATGTCGGAAATGGCACCCACTAAACCTGGCGATAATGAAGATTAGGGCTGCAAAGCTGGCTCGCTGATAGTAAATCAGGCCTGGATAGTGTGGTTTTAGCATTCATGGACTGTTATCATAAAATCATAGAATTGTAGAGTTGTAAGGGTCCATGCGTGTCATCTAGTCCAACCCGCTGCAATGCAGGAACCTTCCAGCCAATGTAGGGCTCCAACCAATGACCCTGAAATTAAGTGTCTCACGTTCTACAACTTCTCTATGCAGTTTTAATGTTGTTTTCTTCTCCAATTTTGATCACTCTACAGACCCTTCAGGGCTGAATAATGGGTTATTTAGTTAACTAACACACACACACACAGCTAAATGTTAGAAATATCAAAGCGGTGTACAAAATACAGATACGCAACATAATATAATAAAATCGATCTAAAACACAGCACCATCAGCTTACATCCACAGTGGTTGTCAGTAGGGTAGATCAGTAAAATTAATCAAACACTGGGAGGGGTGGCGGTGGGTTGACATTTAGCATGCACGGTAAATAGGAAACTGTCAGCACATGCCTAATTTCCAGGGGGAAAGTGTTGTTGCTGTTGTTGTTGTTGTTAATTGAATTTGTTAGTTGCTTTATCCTGCCCAACCCAACCAAACTGACACCCCCCGCCCCCAGATACATTAAAACTAATAGGGGAGGAATACATCCCGCCACTGATAGTTAAAAGGCTTTGTTATAAAGGAAAGTATTTACCTGGTGCCTGAAGACATATAATGATGGCACCAGGCAAGCCTCCCTGGGGAGGTAAAGGGTAAAGGGGACCCCTGACCATTAGGTCCAGTCGTGACCGACTCTGGGGTTGCAGCGCTCATCTTGCTTTATTGACCGAGGGAGCCAGCGTACAGCTTCCGGGTCATGTGGCCAGCATGACTAAGCCGCTTCTGACGAACCAGAGCAGCGCACGGAAACGCCGTTTACCTTCCTGCTGGAGCGGTAACTATGTATCTACTTACACTTTTACGTGCTTTCAAGCTGCTAGGTTGGCAGGAGCAGGGACCGAGCAACGGGAGCTCACCGTGTCGCGGGGATTTGAACCACCGACCTTCTGATTGGCAAGTCCTAGGCTCTGTGGTTTAACCCACAGCGCCACCCGCGTCCCTTCCCTGGGGAGAGCATTCCGCAAATGGGAAACCACTGCAGAAAGGCCCTTGCATGAACAGGTGTTGTGAGCCTGAGTACCAATGACTGAAAGATCACTCATGATTGACAACGCCGTATGGTTCAAATTAGGCCACAACTTTATTTATTACAGATGTTAAGGGCTTGGCATAGGCATTGGGTTGTAACTGATATGGTTTGCTGAATGGTAGACCAAGGGGTCGAAACAGTGCCAAGGAGGTCCTATGACATACATCAAATAGGTGCCACTATGCCAGGATCGCCGGCTCAAGAAGTGCTATGGCCCTTGCCCTTGCCCAGGTGTCTGGATAGAAGCACCTCCTCCAAGGTCCCTTTAAGAGGATACCCCATTCCCTTGGAGGGGCAGGCAGAGGCTTACAACCTTCTCTCCAACCAGAACTAAGGCTTATACCCAATGCCTTACCTGCCACACGAGCCGGTCCAAATTCTGGCTCGCCACCAATCTACTCACAAGCAACATGTCAAATCGGCCAGGATATCCATAAGCCAAACATCATTCTCAGGTGCACAGAATATGACCTGTTGGTTTTGTAAAGCCACGTTCCTTTGGAGGTAACCTTTGTGTTACCACCCTCTGGACTTCCCATGGAAGGGGCACATGAAGAAGAGCCTCAGATGATGATTGCAGAGTCTGGGGTGGTTCATATGGGGAGAGCCTGTCTTGGAGGTATTGTGGTCCTGAGCCGCTGAAGGCTTTTGAGAAAACTTGTGCCACCACACTAAAGATGGATGGCAGGACTATGAAGCACCACCAGGAGAACCTCATCAGAGAACTATGGCAGTCAAATGGCTATGGAGGGGAGAGGTGGCTTCTCAGTTAAATTTCTGTATAGACTCCAGCTTGACCATTTCCACCAAAGAGCTCATAAATCTTGGGTATGTGTGGGATAGTACAACGGTCCCTTGATGAGCATTTGACAGGCCACAGTTCATAACTAGGGACATTCAGTACCAATACTGCTGAAGTAGCGCAGGCCTTTTCTAAACAGATTCTGGAAACAAGATAGGCTACTAGCTCCCTCTTGCCCTGCTGGACTCAGAAAACCTGGAAGCAGTTCTGAGTCCACATTTTTTTTTTTTTTAAAGCAAGGGAAAAATTGAATTGATTAAAGGTTTTGGGTTCTTTTTTTTAAGCTATCAAAAACTCCTGCAGCATAACTTGTGTTCTGCAGCCTAGTGCAAGTGTAGCTATTGCAGTTCCCTCCAGATGTTGATGGACTCCATCAGCTGCAGTCAACATGGGCAAGGGGTGATGGGTGATGGTGTCAAAAGGTACCACTGGTCTAGTGAGATCATCTGTGATAAGGGAAGCTAGAAATTGCTTGTGTCCGGATCAATTCTTTTTTTGCCCTCTACCTCTAGACCACAGTATTGTATTAAAGCAAGAGAAATGGACTGGTGTATCATCTTAATTATTTTTTTGTACGTAGAAGAATAGAGAGATTATTTTTGTCCTAGTGAATAATTGTGAATGCTTTCAGCAGAAAGGTCCACTTTATCAAATTGATGAATGATGTCATCAAGTCACTTTCCCCAGTGTTAGAATTGTACATTGTTAGCAAGTGGCATTTCCTGGAGCTTCTGCATGTATATATATTTTCTTGTATGGACCTTCAAAATGGCACAAAGCACTCTAGTGTGATGGTTACTGAGTGCATTGTTTCTGCATTAGGAATCATGAGCACCTATTGTTACAGCTCAGCAAAGGGCATATTTTTAGAAGAGCACATGACTCAAAGAAACATCTGGTGCCCTAAGATTACTTGCAGGCAATTCTAAACTCTTGCATTAAAAAGGCAATGACTGTTGCTAAAAAATAAAGTCTGAGACCATAGAATTCAGAACATATGATTATACAAAAAAGAAACCCAAAATACATGATAATTTGACTAAATATTCCACTCATATTTATGTCTAAAACAGCTACCCTGGAACTGGAATCAGAGCCTGAAAGTCCTTTAGCATCTCCTGCAGATCTGTTAGAGCCACTGGGTCATTATGAGTGGACTTTCCGAGATCTTGGTAAGTATGCATTGACAAAATGGCCCCCCTAGAAAAATATTGTTAAGTCGCTCTAAAATATTGTAAGCCACTTTGAGCTGCAGTGGCAAAAAATGCGACTAGTAAATTAAATAAATAAGCAAATAAACAAACAATAGAATCTCAGCCTAAAGACTTTGGGGATGGATTCAGACTTGCCCTCTTGCAAATGGAGGCTCCTTCCATTCATGAAAGGGAGGGTCCCACTGAAGGAAAGGCAGGGCAACCTTCCGCTGTTCCTAAATGTCCCCCAATCCTCTGGAGCAGGTTTTCAGGGGATCCTAAGTTTTGCAATGCAGAATCAGCAGCAACTATCTGCTCCCTCAAACAGAGAAGAGTTCTCCCTAGAACTAGTCTGGATCCAACCCAATCGATGCATTACTGCCAAAGAACAATACGTTATACAGTGGTACCTCGGGCTAAGTACTTAATTCGTTCCGGAGGTCCGTTCTTAACCTGAAACTGTTCTTAACCTGAAGCACCACTTTAGCTAATGGGGCATCCTGCTGCTGCCGCGCCGCCGGAGCACAATTTCTGTTCTCACCCTGAAGCAAAGTTCTTAACCTGAGGTACTATTTCTGGGTTAGCGGAGTCTGTAACCTGAAGTGTCTGTAACCTGAGGTACCACTGTAATGCAATGCAAGTTTCCACTTGCTACTGTGGAATGTCTTGGGCTGGCACTGAATGATGGAAGTACCCAAGGCTGCCTCCATAGCACATCTGTAACCATGGCCAATAGAACTCACCTAGCTGAGAATCTGTGCAGAAAGCCCTTTCACTGACTATCAGCCGTAAGAACTAGAGAAAGGTGGGATTCCATTTTCAGACAGAATATATATTTGACAGATAGATGCTGCATGTTAATTACAACAGTTAAAAATGTGTATCAAGGTCTGTTCATATGTTTCCCTGGTTCATTTAGTTGCCAATGGCCAGAAGATAGAAAGCAGAATGATGAGAATAATAATAATAATAATAATAATAATAATAATAATAATAATTCAGTCGTTTAGTTGTGTCCGACTCTTTGTAACCCCAAGGACCAGAGCACGCCAGGCACTTCTGTCTTCCACTGCCTCCTACAGCTTGGTCAAATTCATGCTGGTAGTTTCGAGAACACTATCCAACCATCATGTCCTCTGTCGTCTCCTTCTCCTTGTGCCCTCCATCTTTCCCAACATCAGGGTCTTTTCCAGGGAGTCTTCTCTTCTTATGAGGTGGCCAAAGTATTGGAGCCTCAGCTTCAGGATCTGTCCTTCCAGTGAGCACTCAGGGCTGATTTCCTTAAGAATGGATACGTTTGATCTTCTTGCAGTCCATGGGACACTTCTTCTTCTTCTTCTTCTTCTTCTTCTTCTTCTTCTTCTTCTTCTTCTTCTTCTCATCAGCTCTATGGGGGATTTTCCTTAGCTTTCAGGTTTTCACTGTTATCCCACCCCACCCGCTTTGACAGCACCAGGAAATCATTGACGATGAAGACTAATTATTCTTTAAATTCTCCCATCTAGGCAGAAAAAAATTAGTTCCGCCTCCAGAGGTAATGCAAAAGTTTAGTGAACAGAGAAACAACCCAGTGTTTCTGCAGTGCAGGTAAGAAATGTTTGTTTATTTTCCTTGTATTGGAAAGCTAGCACTGGTATGAATCACACCCCATGCCCTGCAAAAAAGGTGCAAGTACCCACAGACTGAATCTCCTGAGCCTATAGGATTGTGCCAAGCAAAAATTCTTTGGTGGCTGGTGCCTATTGAGATGGTTAGGGCAGAAGACTGGCCGGCCAACAGTAGCTAGAGTCATAAAATCATAGAATCGTATATTTGGAAGGGACCCCAAGGGTCAACTAGTCCAAACCCCTGCAATGCAAAGGCAATTACAGGTTTTCCTTGTTTCATTCCCACCCTCTAAACTGCTGATCTCTAACAGGATGAAGTAGAAGCTAAGCAGGAGGAAGTTGACAGCCAGGGCCACCCCTAGGCTAGTTGTAATAAAAAAGGGGGGGCAGGCATTTGGGATGCTGGCTTAAGGCAGACTGAGGTTAGTGGGGCGGCACCCAATTTGCCCTAATGGACCACAGTGGGCATGTTTGCACCAGGAACTTGCTACTCCATAGAGTCAGCCACTCCTCTCCCCCAGCCACTACATTAAGCCCATGCTGTTTGCCTCTAGTCATTTTGTTCCAGGCAGCAATGGTCAGGTGGTTCGTGTGATGGCCCTGTTTTGAGCAAAGTGCACAGAACCAGCTGCTGAGAATGGATGGGGCTTTCAAAACTCCATCGTTAGGATCCATTTGCCTCTACATAAAAGGAGCAAGATTATACGTCTCTGTGTGTTTCAGAGGTTTTGCGCTGCCTGTAATCTTTAGAACGGGGCTGTCGAGAAAAGGCATATCAATATAATTTGACAGAGATAAGAAAACTGCAACCAGCCTAGAGCACAAGAATATTAGATAAGAACAGGCATGTTATTTAATAATTTGTTTTGGTTAACTTGAGGCTGGCAGCGATTTTTATTCCCCACCCATTCATTATTGTGTTATGGACACTGAGAGAGCCCTGACGGCAACGTCATAGAGGCCGTGTATCGCACCAAGAGATGTGATTGCCATTCACTTCTTCATTCCATGTTTGCATTTTTGGAGCTCCTGAACGACTGCTACGGGTATTAAATTCATTTATGTATGGTTTAGAAACGAGTGTGTGCTGTGCCGTTAATCCACAGGATCCCAAGAATGACAGATGACATGGCCAGAAATGCGCTCTTCAGCTTTGTCAATTCCAAATGTTGCTATGGCAACAGAGCTGCAGGAGAGCTTGTCATTCAGGAACTGAAGCCGCAAACATTGTACAGGGTGAGTATCCCCAGATGCGCTTCCAACAGGTGTAAATTAGACAAGAGTTAGGGAAGGGAAGTGGCTTGATGCAGATAGTTAAGCACTCCAATCCGTCTGATTGATTTCAGTGGGACTTTAGCAGCATCTCATAGCTAAAAATATTTACCAGGCACATGCTCTCCACTGAGGTCTCTTCCCTTTAATCTTCAGTGTGCAGGTTATTCAGTCTGCATTTGCTCAGAGGCATGCTTCCAGGAGCAGAGGGTGGGGCAGGGTGTTGTTTACCTTACCTCCTGGCAGCAGAATTGCTTCTGCTTGTCAGCAATGGGAGTGGGAGGGGCAAGGCGGTGGGGAAGTCTGTGCTGTGCAAATGCACCAGCAGGAACAACATGCTGGCTCCAGTGATGTGTTTGCACAGCTCCAGCCACCCTTGGCACTCTCCCTCTTGGTAAGCAGGAGCAATTCTGCTGCTGGGAGGCCAGGTAAGCACTGCTGCCCCACCCTGCCCCCACTGCTGCAACCCTCTTAATTATTATTTCATATACCTGAGGGCCAGGACTGGCCCAAGGCATTTTGGCACCTGAGGCGAGCCACAAAATGGTGCCCCTCACCCTGTGTCAGTGTTGGAGTCAGATGTAAAGGTAAAGATAAAGGGACCCCTGACCATTAGGTCCAGTTGTAACTGACTCTGGGGTTGCGGCGCTCATCTCACTTTATTGGCCGAGGGAGCCGGCGTACAGCTTCTGGGTCATGTGGCCAGCATGACTAAGCCGCTTCTGGAGAACCAGAGCAGTGCACGGAAACACTGTTTATCTTCCTGCCAGAGCGGTACCTATTTATCTACTTGCACTTTGACGTGCTTTCGAACTGCTAGGTTGGCAGGAGCAGGGACCGAGCAACGCGAGCTCACCCCGTTGTGGAGATTCACACCGCTGACCTTCCGATCAGCAGGCCTTAGGCTCTCTGGTTTAACCCACAGCACCACCCGCGTCCCTAGGGAGTCAGTTGTAGGTCAGCAATAAAACAATAAATCAACCAAGGCCAGTGACTCTTTATTCAAGGAAACAAATTGCAGCTCTGGCCTAGTGGTCTCAGCAACCCTTTCCTGGAGCTCTTGCCCTGATGAAGCAGTTGCGAGGGCTGAAAGTCCCCACCTTTCTAGTGCTGACTAGGACTCTTCCTCTCCAAGCTGCGTCTGGGCACAACCACCCTCTGCTCTGGCCTTTTCATTTCTCAGTGTGTTCTAGAATACCAAGGGGAAGGGGAGCTGGATGCAGCAGGAGGGGAGACTCCCTGGCTTCTTCTGCAGCAGGCCTCTCCACCTCTTGGCCCCACTCCCTCCAGCCCCCGCTGCTACCTCTGAGTCTGAACCGTGCTCTGCCACAGCCTCTTCCTGCTCACTAAGTCCTGTTACCTCTTCAGCTTCCGACACACCCTCCTCCCAGTCTGCTCCCTCTTCTCCCTCTGACCACTCATCATCGTCCCACCATGAATCCTCTGGCTCTGAGCCTTCTTCCCCTGGAGGTTCCCCAGCTGGTGCCTCCCACCATTCCTCTGCATCCAGCCAGTCCATGACCCCCCACCAGGGAAGGAGAGGGGAGTGAAGATTTACATCAGGAACAAGGGGGGAAATAAAGATCAACATTGGGAACAGGATTTGGGAGAAGACCAGCAGTGCCTCCTATTCACTGAGAGGCCACTGTGGAGGAAACATTAGGGTGGCGGGGGGAGGCTGTGAAGGAGGTGGTAGATGTGGCCTTCAAGGAGCTGCAGCTGTCTCTAGCACTGTGGCAGGTGACGCATTCCTTGCCGACTGGATCTGCCACTCGGTGGATCCTGCTGCTGAGGCAGTCACCTCATTTTGCCTCATGGGTGGGCCACTCTTGCCGAGACCTAAGTCTCATAAAAACTGGTTTATGTACATGAGTCTTGGTGACCAGTGGCACAAACTGAACATACCAAATTTGGTTTGTGAGAGGCTGAGATTAGTTTATTGTTGTGAGATGGCTATGAATATGAGGAACAGGAGGGCAATGATGCAGAGATATGATGAAATTTGCTCCTTGTTCAATTACTTTCAGGAGTTGTGGGATGGCATGGCAGGCCACTGGTCCATCACAGACTACCACCTCAAAATGTCCCCAGACAACTCTACTTGCTGAGCAGGGCTTAAAGTGAACAAAATATTTCCTATTTACTTTCAGTGATAATTACAGTTTCTAGTAATTGCATTTAATTACAATATTTATTTCTCCACAGTATCGGCTGGAAACCTTTACTGAAACAAGATTATGTGAATGGACTTTTGAGCCTTATACCAGTGAGTAATTTTCATGAATAGTGAATCATCCATTTTGATTGCAGTTGTGTCATTGTAATCCAATGTAATTTGTCACCTAATTATGCTTTGTACAGAGCCCTAAAAATCTAGCTTCATTTTACTTACAACCATTCTGTCATAACTGGTAGTGAGCACACAGCCACGTGGATGGCTGATTCCCTGTAACACCTGTCCATGAAATCAGAATAATTTGTTCACACTTTAAATGAACCTACCACACCCACAGAATCAATATATGAATCAAAACAACTTTTCCTTCAAAATCCACACTTCTCAAACATTTGTAATGTAATTCTCCAGTAAAAGAATGTGCACAGAAATGTGCATAATAGAGAAAAAATGAAAATAACATACAAAATGCATGCAATTAAGGGAGAATTCCTTGCAGAAAAATACACACACTAGGCTGTGGTTTTTCAACGTGATGCCCATGGGTATCATGGGGCCTGCAAAGGGCTTCAGTGGTACCCTCAAGCTTGGGAGGCAGACTCAGGGATTTCTTTTCTTTTTTCTTTTTAAAAAGGAAGTCCTAGAAATAAAGCTATGAAGCAAAATATGCAATTATCCTTCTAAGTGATTTCTGGAAATAAGTGAGCCTGGTTGCTTCTACCTGTCAGTGTTTTCAGCCAATGGGCGAAGTCAGAGCTGTCATTGATAAGTGAGGTGTGTGAACACCAGGCAACAGGAACCCCTGGGTTCCTAAAGAGCTTATGTTTTCCTCTTCCCTTTGCGTGTTCAGACCTTTAAACCTTCTCCTCAAATAAATTCAGACAAGACTCAAATTTTGGTTTGGTTTTTGGCAGAGTTTAGGCCACAACTTTATTGATTACAGCAAGTGAGTGGTTGCATAGGCTCTGGTTCGACTAGCTCCCTGCACCCTTGTAGGCAGCGCTGACCCAGGGCACCAGCATAGGTCAGCCAAGGGTGAACACCTGGATAAGCGGAAAGTCGGGAACAGGCTATGTCCACCAATCAAATGTCCCCCTGGACTCAGGCACGGGCACAACCCCCTCTCAGGGGTTGACCAAACCATTGAGTCCCTGGATTCCTTTAACAGAATACCCTTCACATAGGGTGGCGAGAGTGTTCCCCCATCCCTATCACCTGAACCAGAGCCTATCCGCAACCTTACAAGTTGTGGTGATTTGCTACGTGGCAGGTGAAACCCAAATGGCAACAGCCAATCAGCCAAGTGGGGAAATTCCTCCCGTGCCCCAGTCCCAACGACAGACGACACAAGACGGCATAGCAAGGTCAAAAGCAACAAGCCCTGAAAGTAGGGAGAGGTGGGCGGGTGTTCCGATGCACAAACCGAAAGAGGAAGCTCTGGGTCCCTTAATCCGTTTAGGCTGAGTCCCACTGGCCTGATTAAACCCAGCATCAAGGGACCTTCCAACTGGGTGCTGTGGCTATCCAAACGTACCCACCCACAGCACAGGGTTTGGTTGCCAGGTCTCACCACAACACGTGCTCTCTTTTAGGGAGGACCCAATTTAGTGCACTTTTCCTGCATCTGTCTTGCTTTCTAGTAGTCCTTGGAATTTCCATACTTCACCTTTCCATTCTTCCTAGCAACCAGGATGTGTTTTTTTTCCTGTGAAGGGTTCATCTGAGATCAGGTACTCCCTAAAATTTATTGTTTGCAGAATAAGTGGGAAGTGAATGTTAAGCAATCCCCTCCCCCAATGGCAAATGCAAAACATGATAACTTTGCAGAGAAGCTTATACAGTGGTACCTCGGGTTACAAACGCTTCGGGTTACGAACTCCGCTAACCCAGAAGTAGTTGCTCCAGATTGCAAACTTTGCCCCAGGATGGTGGCGCTGCGGCAGCCGGAGGCCTGTTAGCGAAAGCATGCCTCAGGTTAAGAACGGTTTCAGGTTAAGAACGGACCTCCAGAACAAATTAAGTTTGTAACCTGAGGTACCACTGTACAGATATCCTGCTGTGCGGGAGCTGATGTCCGGGCACGCTTTAAGAATTCACTGCACAACTTACAGTACAGTGGTATACATGTCTACTTCAGAAGTTAGATGAGTCCTGCCCTTTGACACCAGAAATTTAACAGACAGTCTGAATGCTGTTAACACTTCCAAAATAATCAACAGAGGGCAAAGGGAAACTGGTATCTCATATGCCAATCAATATATCTCTAAATATTTCAGAAGCTGATGATTCTTGCCTCTCAAACAGATTGCTTCCATGTCACTAACATTTCATAAAGCATTCAGTTTTTGTTCATTTTGTGCATAATATGTTCCTTCATATCAGTGCTTTTTTTCTGGAGGTACGCTGGGGTATGCATACCCCTAAACATTTTGTGAATATTTGTACTTTTGTTCATTTACTGTATTTAATTTTCCTGATTTGAGCTATAAAAAGGTGATTTTCTTGAGTCAAAATGAGAGTAACCCTAAGCATTATTTATTTATTTTTAGAAAAAAGCACTGCTTCATATGATTGCCAGATCATTTGAACTTTGACTCAGCACAGAAAAGTTCCCAGTTACTTTAGGAAAAGGCCTTTCCTTCAAGTTATCACGGGCTCACAAAAGAACCCAAAGTTAAAAGAAAAAAGGTCGCTTGTACTATCAGTATTATAAAGGTGAAGTGTAATGGCTTTCCTGGAAAAGTAATAAACTCCTACTAAAGTGATTGGCACGGCCTGTTGTACAAAGCAGCTGAGAGTTGCTGAAGAGAGCTGAAAGGTTTTCTTTACTAACTTCATCCCCCTCCCCAGTTTTGTGGGGGCTTTGTGATGTCTTTGGGTAGCTGGAGGCAGCCATTATTGCTATTCAAAAAGGCAACTCTTCTCTAGAAACTTCTTGCAAAGTGTGAAATACCTCAGTGCCTGTCAAGGAGCTCAGACAAACATCCCTGGAAAGAGTGAATTCACTTATTGATCCAAAGGAGCAGTCTGGACAAAGAAACCGCACAGATAATCTCTGCACAACTTGAAGAACCCCTAGAAAACTTGAACATTATATCTGGATCTTGGGTCCACTAGGCAAATGTAACTCAGCATGGAAAAAAGATAGCTATTGAATAGCTAGCTGTATTATCTATTTCAACTAAGAACTCTTTCGATAATTTAGTTTAATGGATATATTAATCAAGGATCTAAAATGTGGAACTATATATTCACATGGTACTCAATTTTTAGTCATATTATTTTTCAAAATAATTCTAGTATTCCCTCTAATTATAATAAGAAGGGTGAGCAGCAATATGCTGTTAAGGCGAAGCAAAACAGGACCCCCTGTAAACAAAGCAGAGATTTCTCTGTTCCATCTACTATTTGATTTCAATGGGCTTAAGTGGTGTTTGGGTTCGGATTATGGTCTCTAGGCTTGCTAAAATATTGTGTTTATGTTGTTTCTTTCTATCAGATATTTTGGTAGATGGGCCACAAAATGGCGCATCTCCTCAACCATGGGATATTAAAGTCCAAGTTCCACAGATGTTTCAGGAAGATACAAAAAAGTTTCGCATTCCTCACTCTTCTTTAGTAAAGGTAATTTGTCAATCATGGGTTGAAAATCAAGCATTAAGTCACATTATTATACCTCAGTTATGCTGGTTTCTTGATCTGCTTTATCACACAGCTCTGTGATGGTTAATATTTTGTAGGTGGCTTTCATTTACATACCCTTTGCTTTCATTTGCCGTAGGTAAAAAATTCTGTTGCCCTTGGTAGTTCAGTTAGGCTGCCACAGTCATTCCCTTGAACTAAATGAGACTTACCTCTGAGTAGACATGCATAGGATTGCACTGTTCTGCTTCCCCAGTTAAGGCACCACCATTCATTTTGTTTAAGACAGTGGCATGCAATTGCTGGAAATACTTGGCAGAAATCTGTATTTGTGCACCATTTATATTTCAGGAATGCCACAAGTGTCATGGTCGTGGCCGATACAAATGCAGTGGGTGTCATGGTGCCGGCAGAGTGAGTATTGGCTGTGTACTCTCCAGTTCAATTCCTTCCTTCTTCTGTGTTCTCAGTGTTATCACTTGTGCCACTTGTACAGCAATCCTGTTTAGTCATTTCATGTTGTAATCTGTGTTGAAAAATCCATATATACACCAGAAGGAAAGCAGTGCCTTGCATACTTAAAAATACCAAATGTGTTGGGGAATGGCATGTTCAGGCAGACATTTCTGACATTTGGGGGAAAGCTGTTACTTCTAGAATCACATAGCTATCAACTTACAGATTTGAAAATAAGGGACCAGCAGCCTTGAAAATAAGGGATCAGGAGCCAAAATAAGGGATTTTCCGAGCACAGGTATGTTCAACTTCTGAGCACCTCCGAGCCAAAGGCAGAAAGCCCAGCCAGCAGTCAAACGAAGCCTCAAGCGGTGGTTCCCACAGCACAGCAACCTGGCAAAGGGGATGCAGCAAGGGAAACCACCGTCACCTCTCCGCTGGGAAGCACTGAGCAAAGGCGAGTCCCCAGGCAACGCGGCCGATTTGATTGGCACAAGGCATGCAAGCTCCACCCCTAGTCATTCTTAGACTCCTTATTGGGTGAGCAACGCAGCCAAGCAACACAGTTGGAGCCTCCCTCCTCCCTGGCTGACATCATCAATAAGGGACAGCAGCGGGAGACAGCGCTGGGATAAGGGACTTTCCCACCAAATAAGGGACAGTTGACAGCTATGTAGAATCGTGTAATCTGTTCTGTTGTTGTTGTTGTTGTGGTGCACCTTTAGATGAGGTGTGTGACATGCAGTGGAGCCAGACATAAAGCAAAAGCGAAACACCTGAAACATCAAAAGCGATGCCAGATGTGTTCAGGTAGCGGACGTAAGAGGTAAGTTTTTTGAGGTGGGATATTCTCTCTCTCTCTCTCTCTCTCTCTCTCTCTCTCTCTGATAGATACTACTTTACTTATTAAATACTTAGGATAATTTCTGCCAACACCAAAGGAACTTAAGAATTAAATAAATCAAGGGAGTCCTACTATAAAACGATAAATCCCAATCCAAAAGTAAAGGCATACACACATACGTATATCTATCGCAGCAGCTCTTAGAGGCTTTTCCTGCAGTGATTGCCCCATTAGCCGAACCACCGATTACCTGAAAGGAAGAGCTGACATGAAAGGGAGGCTTGACTGTGTTGCCATGGTGACAGAGATGCTTCTTTCCATGCAAGGAAGCCTGGCCGAATTGGGGTGAGGGGTAGGTGTGCTGCTATCCCACCCGCAGCTGGTTATTCATAAGCTAAGTGTTAAATAGTGGGTAGACATGGCAGACGACACAGCGATTTCTCCAAAGCAGCTCTTTATTGTGTAAGCTGGAACAGAAAACTGAACAGCAAACAGCTCAGCCGGCCTGCTTTTATAGGCAGCCAGCTATCAACATTGTAGCAACAACAACCCAGGGTTTCCCACCTAAAATAACTGACGTGGACCTGAGTGAAAACTAACTACAGTATCCCCCTGCTGGCCCAGGGTGAGAACTTCAGTACATAACACTAAGGAGGGCTGCCCATAGAAGCTTTCTAATCCAGAAAGAGAAGAGAAGGAATGAGGATGATTTCATGCCCTCTGCTCAGCCAAGGCATGGTTGTCCCCCTTCTCATTTAATCCCCACAGCAACCCTGTTAGGTAGGTAAGGCTAAGAGGCAGTCATTGCCCCTAGGTCACCCAGATAGCTTTATGGCTGGGTGGGATTGGAACTCTGATCTCCCAGGTCCTAGTCTCACACTGTGTTCCACACTGGCATACAGGGAAATAAATAAAAGGTGAGCACCTCTGCATGCTGGCCATGTTTTTGTGGTGGCAATATGTAGGCAAGATCTCCCTACGGCTCAACGGACCCATCAAATGCATTGCTAGACATGCAGGCACTGCATATATGGGATGGCCTACAGGTACCTCCTAGGTGTGAGCCCAGCAGTCCCATGACTCCCCAGTGTAGTGGTTAAGAGCAGTGGACTCGTAATCTGGTGAACCGAGTTCACTTCCCCGCTCCTCCACATGCAGCTGCTGGGTGACCTTGGTCTAGTCACACTTCTCTGAAGTCTCTCAGGCCCACTCACCTCACAGAGTGTTTGTTGTGGGGGAGGAAGGGAAAGGAGATTGTTAGCTTCTTCTTCTTCTTCTTCTTCTTCTTCTTCTTCTTCTTCTTCTTCTTCTTCTTCTTCTTCTACTACTACTACTACTTCTACTTCTACTTCTTCTTCTTCTTCTATTGCTATGTGCACAGGCTCAGAACCTGAGTAGCCTGCATGCCCAGCTCCAGGGAAGGGCAAGGTAACTGGATTTCTATTTATGGAGGACATGGATAGGCTGTCCTTCTAGGTAAAGGCTGAGAACATTGCAGTATACTTGGCAGGCACTATAGCAAGCACTATGTCCATCCAGATTGGGGCTGGCAGGGACAAAAGTAGGGAGTTAATGGGCTCTCCTGAACTCGGGAGGGGGGGATCCTTGCAGCATTTGCAGGTACACAGGGGAGACAGAGAAGAAGGAACAAAAGGGGTAAGAAAAATGTAAACCCAGTTCATTTCTTCGCAACAGATTCTACATTTTTGGGCTTTTATCCGTTTACTCAATAAGCATAAGCATAAGAATAAGAATAGCAGCAGCAATAGCAATAGCAATACAGTGGTACCTCGGGTTCCATACGCTTCAGGTTCCATACGCTTCAGGTTACAGACTCCGCTAACCCAGAAATAATACCTCGGGTTAAGAACTTTGCTTCAGGATGAGAACAGAAATTGTGCTCTGGCGGCGCAGCAGCAGCAGGAGGCCCCATTAGCTAAAGTGGTGCTTCAGGTTAAGAACAGTTTCAGGTTAAGAACAGACCTTCGGAATGAATTAAGTACTTAAGCTGAGGTACCACTGTAGCAACCACATAGTACTGCCCAGCAATGCAAACCAGCCAAACTTCAATGATTAAGTATTGAATTGACGGATTTCCATTCCAAATAGGTCTGACACCCTCAAGCTGTAGATGAGCTGTGACTTCCTAAATCTCATCTGTACAATGATAAAGTGCATATGAGAACCTATGAAAGTACCTCTGAGCCCAACATTAACTTTTTATACAAGGAAAATATTTTTGAAGGTTATGTCTATACAGAGGTACTCAGGGCTCAGAGGTACTTTGATAGGTTTTGTTAGGCACATTATCATTGAGAAACAAGGCTGATGACACCATCTGGTTGAGTGATCCAAATCTCACCTACCGGTAATCCCATGGAAAGACTTCCATTTTCCATTTACAGTAATACCTCTGCGAACAAAAAAAAATTCCTTCCAGTAGCACCTTAAAGACCAACTAAGTTAGTTCTTGGTATGAGCTTTCGTGTGCATGCACACTTCTTCAGATACACATGTATCTGAAGAAGTGTGCATGCACACGAAAGCTCATACCAAGAACTAACTTAGTTGGTCTTTAAGGTGCTACTGGAAGGAATTTTTTTTGTTTTGACTATGGCAGACCAACACGGCTACCTATCTGTAACCTCTGCGAACGTCTGCCTTATCTAGCGTCCATTCTGGCGAACGTCCGTGGCAAACCCGTAAGTACTGGAACGGGCTACTATCCGGGTTTGCCGCTCACACATGTGCAGAAGCGCAAATGCAGCGCTTTGCCCTGCATCTTTTTCGGCTAGTGGTTGGGGCTCTGGAACGGATCCTGGCTGCAAAACGAGGTACGACTGTACCATATTTTACAGAGCCTTGTTTTCTTCTGACACCTTCTCCTCCCAGGTTGTCTGCAGTATGCAGAACCGCTGCCCTTCTGCTTCTCCGACTGCTGAACTAATTGCCTTTACAAATTATCTTTAAGTGATGCAAAGTAGCTCACCATTCTTCTAAACTGTTTTTATTAGGCTCCATTATGCTTAAAATAACAGAGATGGCATTGCGGGATAATCGTGGCAATAATTTTGAAAGCGGGATCCATTGGGGCTAGCAACATCTTAAAGTGCTTTCATAAATCAGCTGTTAACTGCTGCTAATCTTCGTCATGTTGATGCAATCCAAATTTGCCAAGAACAAACATATGCTTTCTACATCTGTTGTAGGCAGAATGGCACTTTCCTTGAAAAGGGTCACCTAGTCTTCTATAGCTTTGTAGGGAAATGGCCATTTTGTGCAGATGAGCATTTCATTTCCTTCAATGACATCTTTGTTACTCAGTGATCTCTGTGCTGCCACAAATCATGCAATTCGAGCAACTCGCTGTTGAGTGTTGAAGTTAAATAGGTAAAAACACTTCCCCCTTTTAGCTCCTAAACATTTACATTGGTAGTTAGGGTGGCTCATAATGGAACTAAACCAAAGCAAGACCATAATACAGTGGTACCTCAGGTTACATACACTTCAGGTTACATACGCTTCAGGTTACAGTCCCCACTAACCCAGAAGTAGTACCTCAGGTTAAGAACTTTGCTTCAGGATAAGAATAGAAATCTTGCTCCGGTGGTGTGGCGGCAGCAGGAGGCCCCATATCTAAAGTGGTGCTTCAAGTTAAGAACAGTTTCAGGTTAAGTACGGACCTCCGGAATGAATTACCATATTTTTTGCCCTATAGGACACACTTTTGTGTGTGCGTCCTATGGGGCGAATGCAGGCTTTCGCTGAAGCCTGGAGAGTGAGAGGGGTCGGTGCGCACCGACCCCTTTCGCTCTCCAGGCTTTGCACAGCTCTCCGCAAGCCGTGGGAGCCCACACCGGGCTCCCACGGCTTGCGGAGAGTTGCCTGCATGCTGAAGCCTGGGTGCTCTGAGCTCTCCGCAAGGCGTGGGAGCCCGCGCTGGGCTCCCGCGGCTTGCGGAGCGTTGCCTGTTTTGGGGGCTGGGGTCGGGGGAAGCTCGAGCTTCCCTCGCCCCAGCCCTGCGCCTGGGGGAAAATAATTTTTTCCCCTTTATTTCCCCCCCCCCCAAAAAAAAAACCAGGTGCGCCTTATGGGACGGTGCGTCCTATAGGGCAAAAAATACGGTAAGTACTTAACCTGAGGTACCACTGTACTTCCAGCCCTTCCCCTTCTGACAACTGATTTCCTATTCTGTTTCTCACTCAGTTTAAAGGGTATAGTGGGTCATTGGGAGAACCAGATGCTATTCACTAGATGCCATCATTGATGGCTTATGTGGATCCAAAGGAGACATATATGAAAACTCCCTGAGAAATATTATTAGTTTTAGGGCCAATCTAGGTGAGGCAGTGAAGAATCATGCCCATCTTTGATTTGACTAAGCCTATGGTTTTGGAGTAGGGTGCAACTCTTTCTTCAGTGCCATTTACCCCCCTGACCTAAATCAATTTGCCTTCCACACTGGGGCAAATAGCAGCTTTAAGGGAAGATGAAGATTCAGATCAGAAGAGTCGAACCCAAGCAAAAGAGTTAACTCCCCTTCCAGACACCAGCAAACTGACCCAATTGTGGCACAGCTACTGCTTTTTTATTTTTTATCTTGAGATGTTATGAAATCTGACCACAAAACTAGATTAGTCTCTCTGATAGTGTACAGCTTATTAACATTTATTTGGGTGCCTTCAACAGTTCTTGAATATTTCACCAGAACAGAGGCTTGGAATTTGCCTCAAAATTTGCCTTCAGATGAAATTCAGTGGTAATTCAAGTCACAAGCCTACTGGTTTTATCTTTATTTTTTGTATTTAGTTTCTTAGGCTGTGCTTTTTTATACTGTCCTCCTGCTTAAAATGGGGTGGATCACATTTTGAATAAATCAATACATGCACAAAGTTCAATTTTACATCTAAAAGGTGCAGCACCTGTTCTGGAAGAGGCAGCAAAACCTGTACGACGTGCCATGGAGAGAAAAAGTTGCTACACTACATCCAGCTAACAATAACTTGGTATGTTGTCTTCTACGTGATGTTGCTCTTTTTGTCATCATTCTCTGAAATTAATTGCCTTGACTGCCAAAGGCTCTTAAATTCATATGTGTGAAGTGTTTATTAAGACTAAGATTCTGTGGGTGCTTTGCAATATTCATTAGACTAGACCCTATAGGGAGGGGTGGGGGAGAAATTTAAAGGCAAATATACCTAAATCACACTTTCTGAAATCTGTGAACTGGAACAAACCATTCTTCAAAATGTGCACTTCTCCAGATATTGGAATGTAGTTCTGCAACCAAATAATGTATGCGCAAATGTGTATATTAGGGCAAAATGTGTATAAAAATGCATCTATTAATGAAAATTATATTTAAAATGTATATAATTAGGGGAGATGGCTTTACTAATATGGGTATATCAGGGAAACTGCGTACAAGTGTGTGTCTAGACGGAGAGATTCACTGATGATTTTCCATGAGGACTTTTTTTAAAAAACAACAAAAACAACAGTTTTGTGTCGAAACATGGAGTAGTGAGCTTAGCACAGGAAATATGGGAAGCAGAGAGACACCTGTCTCAGGCAGATAGTTTAAAAAGAAGCTCTTTTATCACACCCCCTTCCACATGTCCATCTAATATGTCTTAACCATTTTGACCTACTTGCTTTGAAAGTATAAGGTGGGGGTATGAATGCGCGCGCGCACACACACACACACACACACACACACACACACACCAATCAGGGGCTATACACAGGAAACATGATAACTGACAAGATAAACGGTGGTGTATTCTTATTTTTTTAATTGCAGACTATGAAAGCAAGTAGGTTTTTTTGGATTAAATGAAATCACAGAGCATAAACAATTTCATGCTATCTTTGCTTTTTGGTGGACCCACTAAAATTCTGAACTTCTCAATGTTTTCCCCCCTCTGGGCAACAATAATTTCTCTGTCTAGGGAAGACCAAAAGTGATTTCAGAATGTTTATGTGTGAGCAGCAACCTCCAGTTTGTGTTCACCAGCAGCTGGTCTCCAAAGCCTCTGTTGCCGATATTGGAGGTAGAATCATAACTAGTAAACACTGAAAGCCTTATCCATACAATGATCAATATAGACTGACACAGTGCTCTGAATCCTTCTTACCTTGCAGGAAGAACAATGTATATGAATTCATTTATGAGAATCAGTTGAACTTTCCCAGAGAACTACTCAATAAAGTTACGGGAGATAACATATTTAAAGATGAGAACGCTGTGGTGAGTAAAATACATGCCTCCCCCCCAAACATGACTCCTGGTATTTTCCATATGAAACCTTGGTGAAAAATTACTGGAAGCAGCTGAACTGCTTAATACAATAACTCACTCACATCTTTCTGCCCCCTACCTTCATGGACAATGGAAATCTGCCCAGACATCTCATGAGATTGCAGACTACCTACTCAAGATTGGAGCTAATGTTTCTGTTTATACTGTACTTAGGAAGCTTGGAAGCTGCTATATACTGAGTCAGACTATTGGGGGGTCTGTCTAGCTTAGTAGGGACGCGGGTGGCGCTGTGGGTTAAACCACTGAGCCTAGGACTTGCCAATCAGAAGGTCGGCGGTTCGAATCCCCGCGACACGGAGAGCTCCTGTTGCTCGGTCCCTGCTCCTGCCAACCTAGCAGTTTGAAATCACATCAAAGTGCAAGTAGATAAATAGGTACCGCTCCAGCGGGAAGGTAAACGGCGTTTCCGTGCGCTGCTCTGGTTCACCAGAAGCGGCTTAGTCATGCTGGCCGCATGACCCGGAAGCTGTACACCAGCTCCCTTGGCCAATAAAGCGAGATGAGTGCCGCAACCCCCGAGTCAGCCTAGCTTAGTACACTGGCTGGCAGCAGCTGTCTCGGATTTGAGGCAGGCTCTCTCCCAGCTCTATTTGGAGATGCCTGGGACTGAAACTGGGACCTTTTCGCATGCAGAGCATGTGCTTTTCCCCTGAGCCATGCTGCTTCCCCCGTTTGATGTTGATAGCAAGCCACCAGTATGTCACTAAGTATTTGTTCAATGCAGTTGCTCTCTATAGATAACATTCACGCCACATCTCTCCCATATTCCGATAATGTCACATTCCATTTTTACATGCATGTTTTTCTTCCTCTTGCTGGTAGAGATAAATCTGAAAACATAATGGCAATATTATATACCAAAGACTCAGCTCAGCTATTAGGTGATCATCTATTATGATTTCTATGTTTGCCTTTTGAGAGCAGTTGATGAAGATTCAGTGTTCTTCCTATTGGTATTAACAATTCCAGAATGGGAGAATAAAATGCACCACATCCAGCAATTTCACATCCACCATGTTCATCTCATTCATATTCATAGTATGTAAATGATACAGCTTTGGTTCTACAGCTCCTGATATGCTACTCTAACAGAGCATGATGCTGAGCAAATCCCCTGCAACCGATGAAAGTGATGGACAGGCTTAGACTAGAAAAGTGGCTGGTTGCTCTTATTTCATCTTGCTAGACAATGCATTATACACAGTGCCTCAGCAGACTAAGTGAAATGGCCATTACCTTAACTCATTTGCCTAGTGTGTTAATAAACCAGGGCTGGATCTAGACACATAAAAAAAAACAACAACGTTTCAGGAAAACGTGTTGGAAAGTTCATAATGTGAAATCATGTTGCCGAAGGAGCGGACTCTACAGCGCCATCTGGTGTCACAACGCTGTAACGCATTTAAAACACACGCTCTTTCTTTTCTTTTCTTTTACTAATGTAGCTGAGTCCCAGGTTGGGAGGATAGGTGGGGATGGTCAGAAAGGAGATGGGTGAAGTAGGGTGAGAATGATTCTGATTGCCTCTTTTTAATTTGCAGGTGTATCCCCTTCTTGACTTCCCTTACCCTGAGATCTCTCTGGCATCTGAAAGAGCTATTGCAGAGCACAGGGCCACATTCACCAACACATCCCACATTCTGCAACAGGTATATGCAATAGACATGTGTTTCTTTGATTTTTATTTAAACAAACATTTAACCCCAGCTAAATATTGGGAACTTTGAAACTGGGGGGAAATTTCAGAGAATCAAATATGTGTGGGGTTTTGTTTTTGTTTTGGTCAACTTTCCTTTCACTTTTGATTCTATGCTGTTGAATCTATATGAAGCTATCTGTTGTTCATCATAATCTGTGAAAGGAAAGGCACCTTCTCTTTGCAAGAGGCATCGAGATTCAGAGAAGGCTGCTGCTGGAGCAGGAGGAGGGAGGTGATTTCCATTCTGCTGCCCTCCATTCTGTCTCCCCAACACTTTTGAGTAGGTTTACGGGGGGCGGGGGATGATGAATAGGCAGAAATCATTTCCCCCATTCTGTTTCCAATGGTGGGAACATCCTATGAGTACAGTTCCACTCACAGGAATTCTGAATACAAGCCAATTGATCTGAGCTGAAAAACTTTGTAGTGAAAGGGCAATTCTTAACTGATAATCATTCTTAATACTCCTTTGAAAAATGTACTAAGGTTGCTGCCATGCTACAGACCTCAGCGTTACTCAGTGTTCCTGAGGGATTCCTTTGCCACAATTCCAGGGAAATACTAATACTTAAAGTGAACCTGTTGTATGGAATCACATTGTATTGTAATAGCGTGCTGCACTATTTCATTTTAGCACCAGGTGGCATAGAGACAACATGTCATCTACGCAGCTAGTTACCGTATTTTTCACTCTATAAGACGCATCAGACCATGAGACGCACCTAGTTTTTGGAAGAGGAAAACAAGAAAAAAAATATTCTGAATCTCAGAATCCAGAACAACAATAGGGATTGCTGTGCAGCGAAAGCAGCGATCCCTCTTGCTGTTCTGGCTTCTGGGATAGCTGTGCAGCCTGCATTTGCTCCATAAGATGCACACACATTTCCTCTTACTTTTTAGGAGGGAAAAAGTGAGTCTTATAGAGCAAAAAATACGGTAACTTCTGCACCCTTCATAAAGGGTTCATTCCCAGCCTCAATGGTAAAGGAATTATGTAGTCAAATATTTTGACTAAATGCTTGGTTTTTAAGCATGTTTTCAACTGATGAATCAATTGAACCAATTTGTTGTCCCCGAAACTCTCTCAATGCTAAAATATAACCAGCAGACTATGTCTGAGAAATAATAATCACCATAATAAACCTTAACACATAAAACATGCAGAGGCTTGATGCATTATCCCACGAGTTCTTGCAATAACCCTGTAGAGAATTCTGGAGTTTAGGCATGAAGTTCATATTTACGAATGAAATAAGCATCCAGTCTTTGCGCCCTCTTCCACTATGGAAGAAAACTTCTAATGTTAGCTTAGGGTTGGGAGAGACAAGTATAAAACACAGTCACCCTGCAGGCTCTTTCCAGTCACCTTAGAGAGCTCCTAACATGATTGGAGCAGCGCTGGAAGGCTGCATTTAGCCACAACAGTGCATGCGTAGGTTTTTCTAGCTTGCTTCAACTTCACTTATTTATTAGACTTATTAGTCACTTGTCACCTAGCAGGTCTCCAGGCAACTTGCCTCAAAGAATATATGCATAAATATGATCTATGGTATGTTCAAGACAATGATGCTGTGAGGGGACACTTACAAAATACACGTCTGCTGTGATAAACCTTTCTTCCACACATAAGGGCCCCATCAATAAAATCTACGTTTGAGGGGTGGGGTAAAATTAACGTATGATGATGTTAGGAAGCACACTTGTAGAGGTCAGGTACATGCATAGTGTATAACACTGGCGGTAATCCTGGCCTAGTAAAAGCTGAAACAGGCCACGTTCTGCCTCCATTCCAATCACATATACAGCCATGTCCACTTCTGCGTGTCAGTCAAGTAGGATTCCCTCCTGTCCTTCCAGATTTGGCATTTTCACCTTCCCAGCTGCATCTTGGCAGGTAGAGGGATGATCTACAGCTTTACATGGTATCTCTGTTGCCAGACTGTCCTACTTCAGGCTGCAGGCACAGGAATCAAGTGTGTGTGTAAATTAATCACCAAACTCTTCACCAGCAGGCCCTAGAGCGGGTTACAACAATTTAAAATTGAGTATGAAAAACAGTTTAAAGGGTCACAGGAAAAGGGTTGTTCCCCAAAACAAATGTCTCGGGTGCCAAAGGCCAGAACTGACATACTAGTTATGTTTACACCAAGTATCCCACCTCCCCTGTTTCTAAGTGTTTTGGAAAAAAAAGATAAATGGTTGTAGATTATTGGTATGGGTGTTTTCTGTGAGAAAGAATTGTGCCATGCAGATTCAATCCTATGTAAAATTTCATTATATTTATACATATATATATATATAGAGAGAGAGAGAGTGTTAATACACAGTACAACAATTATTCAACAAATGTTCTAACATTTCAAACTTCAACTCCCTTCCCCCTCTTTCTGTGGTTCTTTGCATTTATTTTTGTCATTCCCTGCATACTTCAAATTATCTTATCTATCTATCATCTATCTATCTATCTATCTATCTATCTATCTATCTATCTATCATCTATCTATCTATCTATCTATCTATCTATCTATCTATCTATTCTCATATTTATCTCATAAACACTTTTGAAATTGCAGGTCTATACAACAATCCTGCCAATAATCTGTTTACAGTATGTTTGTAAATACTCAATAAAACATTTCCATTCCTTTCTAAAGAGTTTATTGTCTTGATTTCTTATTCTTCCGGTAAGTTTCGCCATTTCTGCATACTCCATTAATTTCATATTTTTCTGTTGCCTCTCAAATGTTTTTAATGTGTTGTATAACTGTAACACTTTTAGCTGTTTTTGTAATTGTATATTTGATTCTTATAAATAGACCTGAGACCTTGTGGTTAACAGCAAGCAAGACATTTTAGAAACAAACAAATAACTTCTTGTTCTGTCTTTGTCCCTCAGCGGCAGACGATAGAGCTAATTCCAGTCACAGAAGTCCACTACCAGTATTCTGAGAAGACATACATGTATTACGTCTATGGAATGGAGAACAAGGTCCATGCCCTGGACTATCCAGAGAGGTATTGCTGTGGCTGTACCATCATCTGACAGTGGGACACTTTGCAAGGAGGATTCCTAGTACGAAGCAAGCTGTTCATCTTGCTTAATTATCCACAGGTGTCTGTGGGTACAAATCAATTCATCTTTTTACCCATCTGTAGCCCCGTCTTATTTCGCTTGCCCACAGTGGCCACCAAAAGACATAGCGATTATTATAACCTAATTGTATTTACACTACAGTTTCAGCCATTATTAATACTGTTCCTCTTGGGATCTAAGCATCTGCTAAATTTATTGCATAGATGGAGAAATTGGGTGGGGGAGTGATGGAACTAGGAAGAACTCCAGGAAGAAAATGTTGGAATAAACTATGGAGGGGAAAAAGCACTTAAATGGAATACAGTGGGTAAAAATATAAGAGGGTGCTGGATCAGGCCAAAGGCCTGGTTGACAATGACCAACCAGAGGCCCTGGAAGCAGGACCTGAGTGCCACAGCACTCTTTCCATCTGTGATTCCCAGTAACTGGTATTCAAAGGCATATTGCCTGCAGTAATAGAGGTAGACCATGGCCATCATGACTGGTATCCATTGAAGGCTGTATATTCTTGGTGGTGTCCAATTAAGTCATACTCAATATAGGCCCAATGAAACCAAGGGACTCAAGTCCGCTGATTTCAGTGGGTCTACTCAGACCTGTATGCCGTCCAATATGTTGATTGCAAGGATTTGAAATTTAGATTCTTCCATTTGATTTGGGATCACTAGTGGGCAAAGCCAAAGAAGACTGCTAGATCTTGCTCAGAGGCTTATTAAAATATATGGAAATATGTAGCACTTACCTTGGAGGGGCTCAAATGCAAGCTGGACTTTAAAAGATGCTACGTTAGCCGAGTGTATTACACTGTGTAGAATATATTTTTGTATGAGTATATTTGTATTTTTTGTATGAGTATATTTTTTTCTTATGCTTCAAAGTCACACTAGATTAATGATTGGGCTATAGTACTGGGCAGAATGGGAACATCATTAGGTCTACATTTCAAAAAGGGAAAATTCGGACACAAAAGTTGTTGAGCTTCTGTCCAGGAAATTCCGGACGTATGGCAGCCCTAGTCTACAGTACATGCATGTAGTTTTAGTTTTAAAATAGTTTTTAAGGAAGATGGGATCCATGGTGAGGAGGCAAATTGAGGTTTCATGCTGGATCTCAGAGATCAGTATGCTTTGCAGAAAAAAGTATTCTCAAAAGGTAGGTCTAGGGGACTCTATTGAAGTGCAGTTCTGATACAGGTTTACTCTTCAAAAATGCATGGCCAACTATGAGCAATCATTCCAAGAAACCACCAAAACAATCTCCAGTATTCCACATGCATCAAGTAGTTATTTTCATGAGTCACAAAATTACCTACCAAAACTCCCTTATTGAGTATTGTGTACATTTGTATTATGTGAATCCCCCTTGTCTTGCTTACCTACTTTATCTTGTTTTATGATACAGAAGAAAAAAATAGGGTGCTTCATTGATAGGTTTCTTCTTTATTGTATTAATCATATTTACACTAACAGCAAACCTTTGTTAAATGCTTTATGCAGGATTACTGCTATTAATGCTTATTTTAGGAAAGGACTGAGAATTTTCCCTTTTGAAGACTGTCCACTAGAGGGAAGCAGTGGCAAGAAAACAAACCTCCTGAATTGTTTTGGTTTAGTAGCAAAAACACACCAGAGTAGAGGCTATGCAGTGTGTGTGTGTGTGTGTGTGTGTGTGTGTGTGTGTGTGTGTGTGTTTATGGCATCATTCTTGCATTTATTATTATCTTGTCATTGTTATTTTTAAAATTATACCGCTCGGGTCCTAATCAGGTTTATTAAGAATTGTTCTTTCAAATAGCCATTCTTACATTTGCAACCTATTAACAAAGGACAGTTTGTCACTGTATGAAGTCAATTCATTAAAAGTAATAGGCTTAAAACCTTGCTTCACCATCTAGCCACAATTTTAATACAGAGAGTGAAAGAAGTGTGTTTTATGAAGAAATTATGAACCATAAATTTGCTGACAGATAAGTTCAAAGGACATACATCCAGAAACAGCATCAAACGTTCTATTATATATGCAAATTTAATAGCTACTTCAAACAGGTACTATATGGTGGTGAACCAAAATAAAGAACAGCATTAATCTTGGATTAGGGTTTCTTTGCACATTATAAAGATTTCTCATAACTTGCACTACTACAGTCCCTTTAAGAACTTCTAAACGTTTTCTCTAAGTCAGCTTTTTACAGACTTTTCTTATTTTCCCTAATTCCAGCTCAACATATGATATGTTGCCATTTATGAAAGTATATGCCGTTTTATAATAAAAAGCTTCTAAAAAGTTAGCCTTAAGATGCCATTAAGCGCATTTCTTTTACCTGAAATAAAGGAGCATATGGAGTGAGAAAGAAATAAAAATTAGGCAAGATCATGCACATGACACAAAATGTTTGTTAACTGTGTAACCAAATACAGTAATAAATGTTGTTGGATATGTATGAGTTGTAAAGAAGCTGCATTGTGAAATTAAATATCTTTTTTTAAAATAATAATAATGCTGTGATCATAAGACTTTACTTCCTACACTGTTGTTCTAGCCCACTTGCACCTTCAATTTGGCATCCTCTGATACCAGGCTTCAAAAGCCAAAGGAGTGCACGCTATTGCAGAGTTAATGAATACACACAGCAGGCAGAAAAAGGTCTTTAGCAATATATTATAGCAGGAGGGGTGAAGCTATTCAGACAGCGAGTCTGGGAGTAATGATGTTACACATACACAGGAGTGTTTCTATTTTCATCTGCGAAATCTTGGAGGATAAGCTGTGGGAATAAATATCTCGTGAGGTATTACCAGCTTGCGTGGTGATTCCCGCCCCCTCCCATAGATGGAGTAAATAAAGACACCGTACACCAGAATTTAGGTTAAATGGGCGAAAAATAGCCACAACTTTATTGATTACAGGTAAGAGTGGTATTGGCTTTAGGCATTGGCCCTAACAGACTATCCGGACTAACCGGGAAGGGTTAAGCACCAACAGGGGGAGCCCCTGAGATGCACAGCCCTTGGCGCTCCCCAAGGGGTTAAGGAGCCGGTATAACCCTAAAAGGAAGGCTTCTGCGGCTCACAAATGCCCTCCAAGTGGATGGCGCAGCTGAATGAACCCCTGCTCGAATAAACCTGAAACAACAAAGGAGGAAACACGCGGACCGAAAAAGCAACAAGCAAACAAGCAGCCGTAAGACGAAGATCCAAACCGCAGCTGCTGTAAGGAAAAAAAAAAGGGGGCGAGCCAGGGCTGCCCCGACCTTAAATGCCCTTTAGTAAGCCCGTCCCTACCGCCAGCCGATTGGCTGGCGCTGTGGGTGATGACTATTCATGAGAATGGGAATCCCTGAGTCCCACGGGGCTGGCGCCAGCCCCGCAAGAATGTAGACGGGCGTGTGAGCCCGCAACCCCCCCTCCTTAGGTTGGGAGTGGCTTTCTCAGGCAACTCTGGAATCCATGGCAGTGAGATACCATGCAGAGCTGAGGAGGCTGCCCTTTCTCATAGACAATGAGAAAAGGTACAGCAAGAGTCACTCACATCTAAAGAAGGTATCTCTTAGAAAAGTTGCAGCAGACGTTAAAGAGATGTAGGAACACAGGAAACTATTTTGAGTCAGACATTGATCCATCTAGCTCCCTGTCGTTTACACTGACTGGTAGTGGCCCTTCAGGATTCCAGGCAGGAATCTTTAACATCTCTACCTGGAGATGCCAGGAATGGAAGTTGGGACTTTCTGCATCCAAAGTAGATGCTGCGCCATGGAGCTACAGCCCTTCCCTGACAGAACAGTGATCTTCTCTTCTGGGTGTCTTCTGTTGGTTTGGTGTCACCGATGCCTGAAAGGGACTCATGCCTGACAGATTCCTGATAGAAGTGCATTTTTTCCCCTAAAAAAAATGTTTAGGGGTATTCTCATTTTGACTCCAGAAAATCACCATTTTATAGTTCAAATTGGGAAAAATAAATACAATAAATGGAGAAAAGTACAAAGAACATGCATTGCCTCATATTACACAGCTGACAGCTCACAGTAACTTCCACATTGGAAGTGCTAGATTCCAACTCCTGCTTTACACAGTAAACGCTCGCTTCCGTCTGAGACTGAGGAAACACCGTGACAGAAAATGAGGCCGTCATCTTGGGTAGCAATGGAACTGATGATTCACTGTGCTAGAGAAGAAACTATTTTTTAAAAAATAATTAAATTCTTCTGCTGTTAGATTCACAAAATGTTTAGGGGTATGCATACCCCTGCGTACCCCCAGAAAAAAACACTGCATGACAGAGATGTGGACTGTGAGGGATGTTAACACAAGGGCTGTTAGATGTGTGCACTCCCTTGTGACAATTCTATGATCTGGACACTATCACTGGATTCCTTTTGCTGGATCATGTTACATAGGCCTGACCTAGGACCTCAGAACCCAATGGAACACACCCCTGAGGCTCCCTGTGGGAAGTATTATTTCATATATGTATTTGCTACATAACAATTTATAGGCCACCCTACAATCTAAGTTGTCTATTCTATGCATTGGCATAACGTTTTACTACCTAAATGTATCATATTTAATAAAAATGACTAATTTTTTTTTGCATTTCAGCCTGTGCTGTATGTAATTGAATTGTAATTCCTCCCTCCACTGATCCTATTACTGGTGAAGAAGGAAAGCCCTTCTTCTCAAATCCATTAATAACACACTTAATTTTTTGTAAGTGCCAGAACCATGTGTTTCTTTGGCCAGCTGATTTCCTCCCCCTTTGGGCTTATTCCAATATTAAATCTTTTAGTAAAACATCAAAGATGTGATTTAATTTAACGAGGATGATAAATTAATTACCATACCTCTGCTTTCTATGTATGGTCTCCTGTAGCCAATAGTGAAAATGCACATATCACAAAAAGAGAGGAAGCCAATTCCCTTTCTATCGAGGTGTTTTGACTGGATTGCTATAAGGGACTCTCCCTCTTGCCTGGGCAGCAAAATATTGTTAAGATCCTGAGGAAATTCTTTTCAGAGGTGGAGCCTTTCAGGCAAAGGATATCAGATTTCCCCTTGGTTGATAATATTTGCGTGCTCTCAGAACACTTTCTCCCTGGAATCTAGAAATGGATAATTTCATTTTGGTCCTTAACAGGGTATAAGAGATATTCTGAAGATGCGTTGTTGCCCCCTTTTTCCTTTGCCTATTTCATCTTGTAGTCAATATTAATCAATAAGAATATGAACATGCATATTTATTAAAGTGCTGAAGTCTATGCCTGTAACTCACAATAACATTTCATGTGTCTGGGGAAGAAGACTGTATTCCATGAATACCTATGCCATAATAAATGTGTTCAACAAGACTGCTTGTAGCTTTTGAAGAACATCAAGCATGAATGTGAAAAGATAAGTTGGTGACTTCTGAAGTAAAGGTGAATCAGGTGCCTGGTGAGGGATGGGATGGTGTATGAGGGGGAAAACATTTTCCACTACCCTACGTTCTTTGCCGCTGAACATCTGGATTTATCTCATTTTTCTTGGGCTGTGCACACACAGCATTTTATTTTAGAATCAATGGGAACTGAGTACCTGTTCTTTCTACATAGCCCACAAACAATCTAGATATATTGCATAATCACTTTTTGAACAATGGGTTTCATTCTGAAAATAAAAGCTCATTGCAGACTGATTTGGCATTACCCCACAGTGTGTCTGTATGGAAACAGACGCAGGCAGTCTCAGCAATGGGTATTGTATCCACACCTGCCCAATGACATTGTGGGTGAGCATAAACCAATATTACCATTACCTTCTTCCTTCACTTGGGGCATGTTCAGGGAATAAAAGGCAAAGATAAGCAAGGAGAAGATTTTAAATTGTTGTCAAGTAACCACACCCACCCAAGATCAATGTGGTCCGAAAGCAGCATGTTTAGGGTGAGCGAGAATGACTCCAGATTGAGAAAAACTACAGTTTTGTGCTAAATGGTTTAGTGAATAAGAGCAACACCTTACTCCTGGGCTGATTCACACATGCACACAGATAATCTCTGCTAAAAAACAACAACATACCATACCATCATGTGGGAAGATCACAGGAATGTTTGTTTTATTGCTGTGTGGAGCAGTAGCCACACAACAACCCCCATACTGAATAAAAAAGAATTATAATAAAATAACTCAAACACACAGAAATGCCCCTAGATCTATGTTAAAAGGATTCCTTCTTCCAGTCCTGAAATGCCAAATATAAAGAAGAGCCATGTGAAACATCTCCTGTATTGGTCTATCCACTCATCTAGCTCTGAAATTCTTCACATACTGACCTCCTGACATAGTTCATTTTTGTGGAGAAAATTTCCTTGAATTGGGCTGGTTTTTCCCCTTTCCAAAGCCTAGTGGGTTCCCTCCCGCTTCCAACTGTCCAGTAGTAAATACATTTAAGGGATTTTGCATTTACAATGCGGTCTACCCTTTCTGAATTGTCCTAATTAATCTCAGTACAAAATCCCATTTTAGGGCATTGCTTCAGTCTAATTTATTGCCATATTTGGCTTTTTCCTTCTGAAGATGCACATTTTCTTCCTAGTGAAACAAAACATGGTTACATCATCCACAAAGCAGTTGATTCAGAAACCTACTTTACCCTGGCTGGTTGTTAGTCGGAACAGTAAACATCTCATTTATTGTAGCGATAGCACAGAGTGATATCAAATGCCACTTTCTCAACAAAAATCGGGAAACGATACCAATAAAGTACATAATTACTCCTTCAGCTTTCTGGGTATCATAAAGAAAAAGTGTTAGAGAGGTTTCGAGAAAGAATCTTTATTGTGAAGGAGTTGGACAAGGAGTTAAAATCCAACCCTCTTTCATTTTAGAAATCAGCAGTCAGCTTCTCATTGTTTCAGGCATTGAATGGGGCCTACTTTTGAGCCGACATGCATAGGATTTTCTAAGTGCAGTCTTAGGGCAAGTGTAGAATAAGTCCCGGCAGTTTTCAACCATTTTCCTCAAATGCTGCTATGCAAATTCTGTGTGCCACATGCTGTTTGTGGCGGCGGCATTTTTATAGGTAGGCTATACTTGAGCTTCCTGTTGTATTTCCCATGATTGCAGCACAAAAACACAGTTACACAATTACTGGTAGACGTGAGTGCATTTGAATGTTCTCCTAGCTATGTAGGAGTTATCTATCTGTGAGTGGATCAAACGTGATGGGGGCTTCATCTTCTGCAGCCTTTGGAGCTTAGGTAGGTATTACACATCCATTGCGGCTTCTGGGGGATACACCTGATACCACCATTATTATATTTTAGGCACCACACTGGCTGAGTTTTTAATGGCTCTCCCTGTTTTATTGTAGTGATGTTGCTGCCTCAATAATGATAGCAATGTAGGCTCAGCCGTTTTTAATTATTATTTTTTAAATAAAATTAAAAATGTGATCTTTCGTCGGGATTTTAAATTCTATATTGGGAGCCACCTCAAGAACTTCTCAAAGTGGAAAGACAGGGTGCAGATACTTAAAATAAGTAAATAAATAACTTGGCCATGTAAAGAAAAAGGTAAAGGACCCCTGACAGTTAAGTCCAGTCGCAGACGATTATGGAGTTGCGGCGCTCGTCTCAATTTACAGGCCGAGGGAGCAGGCATTTGTCTGCAGACAGTTTTTCTGGGTCATGTGGCCAGCATGACTAAGCCACTTCTGGCGAAACCAGAACAGCGCATGGGAACACCGTTTAACTTCCCGCTGAAGTGGTACCTATTTATCTACTTGCACTGATGTGCTTTCAAACTGCTAGGTTGGTAGGAGCTGGGACAGAGCAACGGGAGCTCACCCCATTGCTTCTGATCGGGAAGCCCAAGAGGCTCAGTGGTTTAGACCACAGTGCCACCTGCGTCCCTAACTCGGTCATGTGAGCGCCATCAATGGCATGGGTCTTTTCCGTAGCATTGGTACCCCACGGGGAGGGCACTACCCGTTCCATGGAGAAGAGCCACACAATTGTTTCTGTCTACATGTTGGAATCATTTAGGGTGCAGCCCCATAGTCATTAAACTTTGAATAAGTGTCATGGTCTCAAAGAATAAAAAAAGACAGGATTGCATTGTTAGACGTTCCCCCAGCTGTGTGGGATCTCTTGAGGGCTAAGCTGTCACCTTGCAGCTGGGAGAATGTTAAAAGGGCACCTGGAAAGATTTATGGTGAGAGTTGTGTTCCTTAATAACATGCTGTTCTATAAGGAATTTTAAAGAAAATCCCTTATCTCTCTGGCTATTTTCTGGCAAAAGAAGAAACATCACCTTCATGAGATTCTCCCACTTTACCACACTCTCAAAGCATGGTGCTGTAATATTGTCAGCCTAACCTGCAGAGGAAGCCCTGTTTAAAGCAGGATGGTTCTTTCTCTGCAGGGCTACAGACTTCCCAGGTCAGGAGGATGACCTAATAGGTATATCACTGTTAAATTTTCATAAGCAGCGTTGAAAGGCTGGTCTGTCCTGCTAGGTATTTGGAGGTTCACGTTTTATTTGGCATATGATTTATGTGCCATGCCAACTGCTGTTGTTACCATTAGGATTTTATGATTGGATTGTTGTTTTAAGATGTTTAGTCTCATGTTTTATGCAGTTAGCCATTCCGAGCCGGCAAACGGCAAGCTCTAGCAAACCAAGGAAGGAAACTGTCATCTCACATCACCAGTTCACATCTTGGTTGTTTCAATGCCTTCTCTCCTGAATCCACAGTATAATTTGATCTTCGTAGCCCCACCCCCACCCCCCGGTGCTACCTTTCTGGAAGTTGTACACTTCAGAAATTTCACTGCAATAAAGTCAAAATAACTTATTTATGGTAGCAGCATTTACAACCTTACTAGTTTAGACCAAGCTCTAGCTATCAAAATATTTGTTTTAGTCCTGTCCTTCTGGCAGATTCCCCACTGCCTGAAACTGATTTATCTGTAGAAGTAGAAAATGGGGAGGATCAAGGGAATGTGGTAAATAAAAAAAGCTTTTCTCCTCACTTCCTTACATGTGCTGGTTCAAAGAAGGACTACTAGAAGTGAACATGAGAATGTTTCTTTTTCTTTTGCCATGAAAGCACATTTCAGATGTTTTTGGAAGTTGATATGAAACCGTGTGTGTTCCAGCTTTATTTCTTTGCTTTATCATCTTCTCCTAGCCTTCTTCGGTTTCCCGGGGCAGATGGCATTTTCTGTTACTTGAGCTGCTGCTGGAAGCTTTATCTTCTCATTGGTGTGGAGGCACAACAGCAGGGCTCTGTTAGTATCTGGGACTATATTGCTGTCCTTGAAGCTATTGTGAAAGCAGGCAAAATCCAGAATGGAGGCTTTTTGCACAAGCAACATAATTTCACATTTTGCCAGGCTCCTTAAATAAATAGCACTCTGATAGTATCTCACTTAATTCTTCATAATCAGTAAGTTTGAATTCTAACTCTTGTGCATCGGAATGGACCCCTTTGTGGTAGAGGATGCTAGACTCCAACTCCTATCATCACTGACCAAGCCAATGGGAGTTGTAGTTCAACACTTCTGGAAGCCACCAGGTAGTGGAAGGCTGCTGTATAGCAGGGCTGGGCGATACTTGGTTTTCAACTTTGTGATACCTCAACAGCTAAACATTTCAATATACCAATATAGAACAATGTCTGAAATAAGGATGGAACTACAGTGGTACCTCGGGTTACATACACTTCAGGTTACAGACTCCGCTAACCCAGAAATAGTACTTCGGGTTAAGAACTTTGCTTGAGGATGAGAACAGAAATCATGCTCTGGCGGTGCGGCGGCAGCAGGAGGCCTCATTAGCTAAAGTGGTGCTTCAGGTTAAGAACAGTTTCAGGTTAAGAACGGACCTTCTTAACCCGAGGTACCACTGTTCTTAACCCGAGGTACCACTGTATATAGAGGCATTGGCTGGCTTCACAGTTTTCCCCACATGGTGATTTTTGCATAGCACACACATCATGATTTGTGGTATATTGCCAGGTCAAAAATTATGAAACCAATACTATGATACGGACTTGAAACTGGTTTTGACAAATATCACCCCCTCCCCAAAAAACCACACCTCGTGATTCACAATATATTGGAAGGTCAAAAACTATAAAAACCGATATCAAGATATGGACTTCAAACCAGTTTTGGATGAGATATTGATATATCATCCAGCCCTAGAGTGCCTACATTTAAAAACTAGACCGAGTGAGTGAAAGCATAAACTCATCTTTCCATCTTTGTGGTGATAGGAATTGCTTTGCATGCTATGCTAATGCACATGTGCTAGTGTTCTCGATTGTATCAGTTGATGTGTATGCCATTAGACATCAGATTGTTTGGACATACTCAGTGTTGAATGGCTGGGACCACCACATCCCTGATTAAAAACAAAAGTTCTTGTCTCCGTTTCTTTTAAATTCAGAGCAGCGCAGTGCAGTAATGATAGCCAGATGTTTGGAGGAAGGCAAGGACATTTCATGTGCTCCACCCTATATTTGACTGAATGAAAGGAACTATCCCAGTGGGAGTGAGCAAAAGTTAGGGCAGTACCTCTTGCAGAGCCATGAAGGCTGGCTGTAGCTTTAAGAGTCTGAGGTCAAGAGTGCTTTGAGGATGATAAGGGGTGCGTGCTGATTGCCATAATGTGCGACTGATGTGAGCCAATTGGGTCAATGCCCAGAGCTCGTTAATTGTCTGCCTGCGTTATGCAACCTAAGCAAGGACAGACAATTGCTCCTTAGGGATGTTCGATCTTTTAATGCACTGTCATCAGGCTTTTGTGATTCTGATAGAAAATAATAAGCAAAATACAGTTTACATTATATTTGATTCTCAGAGTGCTTCTATACAGAATGTCAATAACCTTTACAGCAATTCTGCAAAGGAGGTCAGTTATTGCCTTATTACAGATTGAGAAGTGAGGCTAAAGCTACCCAGTGAGTTCATGGCTATGCTCAGATTTCAACTGAAGCCTTCCTGCTTATAGCTTGGCTTTGCTCTCAAACGTTGCACTGACATGATAGAATGTCAATCATTATGAAGGAGATTGTGGGGTGGAACCTTCAATTTGTATTCTATTATTTCAGCCATGTGTGGGGCAGAACTACTTGCCTTCAGGAATTTCATGCAGAGCTCAGTACTGACTATACCAATAGTCTTCATCCTTTACCGACTCGTGTTTAACCCAAACATGCATTTGGGGACCCAATTCTGATTCTTTTATCATCTATTTGCATGGTGGTAGTGCTCCTGCTGCGACTCACCAGTTGATACCGATTGACAGTAGCTCTCCAGAGTTCCAGATCAGGGTTTTCCCCACTCTTACCTGGCAATTCAGGAATCAAACCCACTACCTCCTGCATGCAAAGCAGATGTTCCCCCATTCATCAGGTCCAAATTAAAATTTGATTATTCAAGTGCTGGAGATGATTGCTTGTCACCACTTTGAGCAGAGGCAGTTCTAGGGTAGTGTGACTGGTATGCCTGCACAAGTTGCCACACTGCAGGGGGCAACAACACAATGCTTTAGAACAGAGTGCAAGAGGCTGTGTGTGGGGGTGCCAAATTGTAATGTTGCACAGGGTGCCACTGAAATTTGAGTGCCCAAAGTCCGCCACTGCTTTGAGCATCAGAGCCAGCGGTTAGAACAAATGCTCGTTAAAGACCGGAAACAGTCTGAGCCCCACATAAACTTTGTATAAGCAGATCGGGATGAATTATGAATACACAGATCTTCTGGAGGAGCCCTCAGTGTGCATAGGAGTGCAGCCTTAAGGCATGGGTGAGGGGGATGAGGGAGAACCAAAGCAGACAAGCCACCACAGCCAACACCTGCTAACCTCTTGTGCTTGGTCCAGATGTACAGACTTCAGCAGCTAGGGTGCTAAGTGAAGCACTCAGCAATGCACATCTTTCACCAGCACAGAAGGAACTGCATGGGCTTCAAATTAGCTAACAAATCATGTTCAAGGTTTTATCATTGATATACAGTGGAACCTTGGTTCTTGAACGCCTTGGTACTCAAACCTTTCAGCTCCTGAACTCCGAAAACCCAGAAGTGAGTGTTCTGGTTTTTGAACATTTTTCGGAAGCTGAACATCCAATGCGGTTGTCGGCTATTGTTTCCGGGGCACCTGCACCAATTGGAAGCTGTGCCTTGGTTTTCAAATGTTTCAGAAGTAGAATGGACTTCTGGAATGGATTACGTTGGAGAACCAAGGTACCACTGTATCTTGAGGCTGACCATACCACCACTTGTGTACTTCTGTTTCATGGTTTCATGAAAATGAGAGTTCCCTGTGGTACTAAGGCCCCTCTAGACCTCCTTCCTGTAGTACAGGATGATGGGCTTCAAACAACAATGGTAGATGTCTTCTTTGACTTGGAAGACGTTTTAAAAGTATGCTGCATTGTTTTTTGGTTTCTTCTTTTTTTGGTGTCATACAGTGAGCTGTATTTTAGATGAAATATGTTTATGGTTTATGTCTTGCTTTTTTGGTTATTTTTTGTAAACCGCTTAGAAGCTGCTTTGGTATTAAATGGTATATAAATATAGGAAAACAAATACGGCGGCAAAGCTGTCCTTTCCCATATTCAGTTGTTGAGTATGTTCTCCCTTCTTTAACAAGTTCCCTCCCAGTGGGAAGTGAGATGAAAATTCTCCAGGGCTGTTCTAGTTTCCTTCCTTTGGATCCATGCCTTCCCCCAATCCTCTACCACCATTCAGGTTCTACTTTTTGCTGACACAAAAACCATGGAACTCTCAATGGTGGCAGGACATAATGAAGACAGGTCTACTGGAAAGGCAGACTTCCCTCTCCACTTGAAGCAGGAGATCTCTTCTGTCCTATAGTTCCTTGGGGTACCTTCCCAGAGACCACAGGATTGCAGGGTGATCCTGTTGCAGATGAATTAAAAACTGTGGCCGAAAGCTGCGAGCTGGCACACCTAACTGACCCAATTTTTATTTCATTTCATTAACGGAAAGCATGCTTTCCCCTCCCAAGTTAAGACATCTAAGTTTTCATAATATTTATTTTTGTTCTTGGAATCTACCCCAGGGATGTGGTTTTAAGTTATGGGTTATGGAAAAACAACCATGGAAAATCCACACTCGAGAAGAACAGTGTGGCTTTAATGGAGCAACTCCTACTGCAGGCCCATGAAATGAAACCTTGCTTTGGCCAATGGCTAAATTAAAAGGCTAGCAAACAATTATTTTGTGAGTCTTCTGGTCCATTTGAAGTTGGGGAGCCATACTTTACAAACATAACTGTAAGTCATGCGGTAGCATGTTTATTTGAATAATTTACTGTTGCACTGAACTTTTGCTAACTTTTTTTTTAAAGAGTACTTTTTTATCACTGTCTTAGATGTACTGCAGTCTAGCAATTTTGCATGCCAAGGACAGATTAGACCAAGTAGTATAAAACTGTCTCTCTGGCTTTTGGTTAACAGTGTTGGCTGATAAATATCTACTACAACTTCAGTATAACTTCCAAAAATCTGAACATAATTAGCTCTACTTCTAAGAATCAAAACAGTGAACCAGACACAATGGGATTTGCTTATTTACTTCTCTTGCATAGGAAAAACTGCATACATTCACATGCCCATCACTCACTACACATCCACAAGGCAGCTCCTGAGGAGGGGAGGAGTCTGATCTGGATATCACATGCTCAGAAAGGATCACCTGTCACATATCTAGTGCATGAGGAACCAACTCCTCAGATCCTGTTGGACTGCTGTTCCCATGCAGACTGTGTTGGCTTAAGCTGATGGGAGTTAGCATCATCTAGCAACATCTTTTCTTTGCCTAGATTTTGCCCAGCCCTCCAACCCCAACCCTATTGCAGGTAGTCTAGACCTCTGCCCAGTTGCCTGTATTTTACCTAAATCCATTTCAGTCTGTCACTTTTCTCCTCCTTAATCTCATGTTGCCCTTGCAGAACTCAGCGGGGAAGTGGGTGGGTACAAAACCTGAATTAGTTGGCTCTGTCTCCACCTGCTGTTGGCCTCCGGTCCTGCCAATCACAATGGTACCACCCACCACTAATTAGCATCCAGAAAGGGCAGGGTCTTTTCTTCACCTGCACAGGTCACTATTTATGACTTTAGGCTTCAAAAACCTTTGGTTTGCAAGTCCCCCCTCTTTTCTTCTTATTGGAGCAACATGGCAGCACACTGATCTTTCAAGACACAGCGTTTTCTCCAACTAGATTACATGCATAGTAATCCCACTGAAATTAATGGACCTAAGTTGCTCATTAATTCCAACGTGTCTGCTCTGAGTAGGGCTAGCATTGGATACATCTAGCATTTTTTGAAATTGATAAAATTTTTGTAAACCAAACCACTGCTTTTAAATGACAATTCCCTGCAGCACACTTTTCCATGTTCACTTTCCTAGAAATTTTATGCTTTATGTTCAAACACAGTATATTTACAACAGCATCAAGCTCTCCCACTGACACTTCGAGAGCCAGCCATGTTTTACTGAGGATAGGCTGTAACCAAAAGCCTATGAAGAACTCTTTTTAATATTGTGGCTCCAAAATACACTGTTAATCGCAGCTCAGCGCAATAAATCATTTCTTGTAAAACCATCAGGTGTCAGGTGGAAAACCAAGCACTGTTCTGCTGCTTAATAAAATAATATTTTTTAAAAAATACTTCTAGGTTTTCTGTTAATACCTCCTTGTTTCCACACATTTTAATTACCTGCAGCGAGACCTAAACCAGCCTTTTCTCAATCAGTCAATTCTTCTCACTGTGCAATGAATCTGTCTCACACAGCACCAAAAAAAGGAGTCTGGTTGTAATTCCTGTCTGCAGTGGCCAATATGAAACAGATGAGGGTATTGCCTTTCTTTCCTTTGATTAATTTAGCTGTGCCAGTTAGTTTAATTCCCTGCCCCCCAGCACAATTTGCCCCAAAGTGCTCCACACTACTGAATAAATCTGTTGTTTGGCTTAGAGTTTTCATTTAGTGTGTCCTCCTAACAATTTAGACAATCCAAAACAACCCAGCTACATGACAGGAGTATGCTTTAACCTTATGTGTACTGAAATACACATAATCCAGGGCATGACCTCAATTTTAAGCCTTGGCAAATATCTAAACTGGTCATAGATATCCCTGTACACTCACACAAAAGGTCTCTAAAATAGAGGTAGCTAACAGGTTTAGGCTGCATTCATTCCTGGGCCAAAGCTCTACTGACCACCTGCCATGGTTGGTTGGGCCAAAACTGGGCGAGACCATCCTTTACTCTCACAAGCAGCTCTCCTCATGTGATCCATGGAGGGTTATTGATTTCTCCCTGATGGCTGTGGAAGGAGGCAGTTTACATTCTCGGTAGTGGCGCCCACCCTGTGGAACGTCCTCCCATCAGATGTCAAGGAGATAAACAACTACCTGGCTTTTAGAAGACACCTGAAGGAAGCCCTGTTTAGGGAAGTTTTTAATGACTGATGTTTTAATGTATTTTTAATCTTTTGTTGGAAGCCGCCCAAAGTGGCTGGGATAGAAATATTATATAGCAGGTTTTGTGTCTGTTTTAACTTCCCTGCATTCTGCAGTCCCTTGGCCATAGTTCAGAAAGCAGTGAGTTTGGCTACCAAGTGCCTGGGATTGATGTACTTGCTTTAAGGAAAGTCCCACCTTTTGATTTTCATTTGAAAACATTTCTTTATAAGTAAAAAAGACTTAAGAATGTTATGGGGAAATGCACTGGAAAGTGTGGTATAACAACTGTTTGACACAACATTGCTTAAGAAGAATCTAATTTCCAGTAAGGTTGGTCATATTGGTCCTTTTTTTAGTAGCCCGAGGACCATAAAAATGAAGAAAATTGAAAGTCCCCCTTCACAGGGGTAAGTAGCCTTGTTGTGCAGATCTTGCTGTTTACTCTCTTCTTCTTCTTCTTTAGAGGCTCACCTTCTGAGTAATTTAGAATTCTCATCACCATATAACTAATAATCAACAAGAGTTGCTGACAACTGGCCATTAATTTTAATTTTCCATTGTCACAGGAAGGAAAAAAAACAGTGGAATTTCAAACCCAATGGGATAATCAGGTTCAGAGGATTGAAAACAATTTGCAAGGCCTTTTCCTGTCTTCACTATAAAGAGCATTTGTTCTGCCTGGCTCTTGGAATATAGTTGGCAACATACCAAATATGTCTGCTTTATAGAAAGGGAGACTTTATTCACTAAGTTGAAGCAGTGTCCAAGACAGGTCTGCTAGAATTTTTGCACCTCTCACTCATTCATACACAGCCTGGGTATTTTACGTCACAGCTCCTAGAGTGGTTCTGTGGTAGAATTTAAAATAAAACGGCTTATCTTTGAATCTAGGTATAACTACACAGAGAGAACCAGCTGTGAGATGTTATTAAAAACAGGGTTTGTCCCAGAACTGATCTGCGTACACCACGAACCCTCAGCAACTGTCTGATGGAGGTGAGGGAAGGGAGTCTCCTATTTGAGCAGTGTATCTCTTTCCATGCATTCTCTCCATCTTTTCACATCTTCCGTGAGATGGGCATATGTCCCCATTGGTGTTTCAGTTTCTCATTAGTCCAGCTTTATGTTCATATTTCCACAGCAGCCTTGAGGTTTTTTGGGGGGATGTCTTTTATAGCCCTTGTGAAAATGCACCAACATTTCAATGCAATTTCTACCTAATATACATATTTTTGGAAAACAATTTCCCCCCAAATAATGCATTTTTGAACATTATTTTCACTAATGAATTCATTTTTATTCACACTTTACCTCAAGTCTATTTATTTTTTGTACACATTCCTTGCTTAGAGAGCTGCAAAAGTTCAGAGAAGTGCATATTTCGAAGTATGGCAGTGTTCTGAAAAGAGCAAAGCAGGTAAGTTCACATTTAAAGGTGACTCTAAATGAATTCCACATTCTAATGTGACCAAAAGACAGAGTTCCAAGCACATGCTGCTCATCTATTATTGCTTTCTCTTCTCTCTCAACTATGAGGTGACAAGATGAGGGCCGAGACCTGAACTCCAGCCTTCCAAATCTCAGAGTGAAAGCATTGCCAGCATTATCCTTCTCCCCTTTCTGACTCTGCCCCTTCTGCATAGCATATTCCTTTCAGGAAAAACTTTTTAAAAGCATCTGAGTTGCTTAAAGGCCAAGATACAACAGTGATGAAGACAAGTCTCAAAAGGCTTCCATTTCTTTACATTTTATTTTTTCCGAATACTTTATATTTAAGCATTTAGAAACATTTTTTCCATGTCTTGTCAGTTAATGGTAGGGGAAGTATTAGATATTTTAAGCTCCACAACTTAAAGAACATGACTATTTCTTTATTATTCACACTATACACATATAAACTACCTGTGCTGAGGTGATAGGCATAATTCTCCAAGTGCTATTTCACCTGCAGTACCCATTAAAAGAAAAGGGGGGATGGATTGTATGGGGGTCAGAGTTTGGTGAATTCTGTCCCCATCAAACTGATTGCCCAGACTGTCCAATCAGAACTATGTGATTCACCTTAAGACATCCTACCAAACTTATGCAATGGGTTACTTCTTTTAGCACTGTGGTCAATGGCGGAGCAACATGCTGCAGCCCCTGGAGCGAAGAACAGGCGTGGGCGTGGCTGGCGTGCGTCCCGGGGGCATGATGCAACACCCGCGGGGGCATGGTGAGAGACGCAGGGGCAATGGGATTACATACAAATCTGATCATACAGTCACTTGATGCAGCTGACTTCACAGACTGCTACGTGGGAGAATGCTACAAAACCATGGACGCCATCTTTACAATCCATTCTGAGGCATTATAGGAAGTCCAGCATGCTTTTGATGAGGCTATTGCTCCTTTGACCCATGTACTGCATGACCCATCTCTCTGTGGCAGAGATGGGGCATCTGCAGCCTTCCAAATACTGTTCGACTACAATTACAATCAGCCCAAACCAACCATGTCAGTGGTCAAAAATGATGATGGGACTAAGAATCAAACAACATCTGGATGGTCACAGGTTTTTTGGTGCATGTGTAAGTGTGTTGAAGAGAAGAAGAGTAGAAGAAGAGTTTGGATTTGATATCCTGCTTTATCACTACCTGAAGGAGTCTCAAAGTGGCTAACATTCTCCCTTTCCTTCCTCCCCCACAACAAACGCTCTGTGAGGTGAGTGGGGCTGAGAGACTTCAGAGAAGTGTGACTGGCCCAAGGTCACCCAGCAGCTGCATGTGGAGGAGCGGAGACGCGAACCCGGTTCACCAGATTACGAGTCTACCGCTCTTAACCACTACACCACACTGGCTCTACTGGCTGAACACCCAAATATCATCCCTACAGATGTCTGCATTGGAGCTGTATTGACACTTCAATAGGCTTCTTAATAATAATATTATTTTTAAAGTGTTAAGAATGCCGCATTGGTTTTAAAGTAATTATTTTTATACCAGGTGAAATCATATATAACATTGTGGGGATTTTTCCTTCTTTTACCAGTGACCACCTGCTAAGAAATGCTGTTCAAGTATACATTTCCACATCATCTACCACTGGCCAAACAAGCTGTGCATTTTATTTTTGCTCCAGATTTTAAGTACTCACATTGGAGGGGCTGGGTAAATAAATGAATATATTCATTGGTGCATTTACATTTACAGCCACATGTAGGTGTCACAGGTAAGCACTACTGAAATCAGTGCACCCCAAGCAAGTTCAGAGGCACACACTGCAATAGCTCTTGAGCAGGTATTTGTCTTCCACAAGCCATTATGTCTTATTTACACATTGCTTGGAGTGTCAAATGTAGATACTACAATGGAACGCATTTCTCAGTCATAACTGGTGGTGATTTGCCAGCATAGTTGCATCAACGGATTGCAGTTTTTATTTTCAACCCAGAAACTCACTGTGCATATATAACAGGCCGAATGGAGTTTTCCTGTGCTGCCAAAAAACGTTGTCCAAGACTAAATTTACTGGAGAAGCATATGCTTTGTACATACCTAGTTTCCATAAATTCTTTAAACAGCCACACTGATCGTACGTCTGAAAGCAAAATACAAGCATCTAATATGTGCTATGTCAGAAGAATTAATTGAAATTATTTTCCAGTTCTTCACCTCAAGTAACTTCTGCTCTCACTGTATCCCGACAGATGCTTACAGTACATTGGCGATTGTTGCTGGACTAGTCAACCAAACCAAATATTTACAGAACCAGTAATGACATCATTGTTTCTATAGTTTCTGAAGGCTCCCTTGGTTATCTGTTATAAATGGGCTTAATCTGAGTTAAAGTTTCAGCTTCATAAAGACATGCAACTAATATAGGCCTTGCTGCTAACCCCAAGCAAATGAACACTTAGGAACTAGATAGACTTTACATGTTCCAATGTACTCTTCTCACAAGAGTCAATGCACATCTTGTTGGATGTGCATTGGATAACGTTCATGATCACATGCTGTTTTCTTAACATCGTACAGTTTAAGCTGATGAGAGTCTCATCATAAACATTAGGCAGAATAAGATTCAGAAGGACTTCAAGGTCTCCATATCTATAATAGGATCCAGTAGCTGAGACCAAATAGTAAGTGAGTTGACATAATGCCCAGGTTCATTATTATTTCTAAGTCACCAAAGCATATGAGCAAGTGTGTTTATGCCAACATTTGAGCTCATCCTCCAGTTTCAATGAAAATAAATAGAAGGAGTGGAGTTAAAAGAGAGTCAAGAAACTGTTGAGCACAAACCAGTTACTCATCACTCCTTCCTGTCTCTTGGCTGTCGCAATAGAACTGCTCCAAGTGGCAGATTTTTATAGGTATGAAATTGGGTAACAAACTAATTGGGGGGAGAAAAAGAATATACGGGACAGACTAACAACCAACACAAACCATTTATCCATTTATGGGGATAAAGTCCACTGAAAACTAAGTGTAAGGCAAACACATTTTGTTTTAAAAACAGCTATAGCTATAGCTAGAATTATTTGAATGCCAGTTGCAATATACATCTGTTCCAATTGCCCTGCACAAGCCATTATTACACCAATATCTTGACGAACATGAAGACAAACAGTTTACTATAGTAATCTTAACAGCACGTGACTTGTAAACACAAGTTAATCAGGAGATCCCTTGCATCTGAGAAGTCGGTCATTACAACAAAGAAGAGAAAGTTCTTGTGAACGTCAGGGTTATATATGTTTTGCCACTTAGTTCCATTCTTTAAAGCCACTAATTTGGCTGGAGTTAGTGTGGTGGTTTTGATCTATAACACTTTCATAACAAGAAAGGTAGTGAGCCCTGACAGCAAAATTAAGAAGTCTGCATGTTTCTAGAGACCCTTGATTAGTTATTGTAACATGCAGTCAATCAGTAATTGAACATTATGGGCATTGGTTTCCAGAACATTAGTTTATATCTCTCTAGAAAGAACTAGAACATTCCATTCTCTAGATTTCACCCCAATGTGTTTGCTACCCTGTCATCATTTCCCACCTCATTTCCCAGGATAACATGATTGTAAATAGCCATAGTAGTCCAGAGCCGCTATGAATTGACTTTCTTCACTTGTCCCCCCCCCCCTGTGTTTTTATCCCATTGATTCAAATCTGGATGGCATCAGAAAATGAAAACTTTGGTTTGAGAAACTTCATGCCGACTAAGGATGCTTGTTTTTGCTACAAGTTGTACATAGCAGGTTGGCTGCATCCAGGATGAATGGTTGGCCTGTCAGCAAGGTCTCACACTCCAGGCAGGTAAAGTGTTGCTTGTGCCAGGTGAGGCCTTCGACTCGCTGGTAGTCCTCAGAAAATATTATCTGTGGAAGTAAACAACTCCATTTATCATGTCACTTTCTTCCTAGAGCCAGCCAAGTCCTATAACTGCTTCATTATGGAAGCAACACACAAACAAAGCAGTTGACAAGCCAAAACGCATATAAAACAAAGCAGTGTTTGCATCATTACTATTTAGCAACACACACAGGATACCTCTCAACATAAACTACGGAAGTAGTTTGGCCTAGCTAATTCAAAGCTGTAGGGCATGTTTATATTCCGCTTTCGGTTTTTATAGAACCTCTGCTTATTAAAATAAAACTGAAACAAAAAAAGAGCACCTTAAAATGCTTCTGGTTTCCGTGATTTAAATATATTTCAAACCTTCACAACAGCTCATGGTTAGCGAGGAGAGAGGTTAAGTATCAGCCCAGTTTCAGATAACAAAGTAAGGCAAATGCAAATCCAAAAGTCCCTGGAGCAAAAAAGATGAGGGAGGAGTAGAGTGGCTGAAAGATCATCTCCATGTTGACATTGTCCTGGTAAGTCATAGTTTAGTTCACCATGTTAGGAAGATCAGATCACTGAGCTGAATTTAACGTGGTCCTTAGTGCAAGCAGAACGACCTGTTGTGCAATGGGACTTTCCCCTTATCCTCTTCCCTCACCTGATCCCTACATCTATTCTAGGGTTTCCTCCAACCCTCTGGAGCAAATCTGGGGACAGTGTGGGGCAGGAAAGCTCAGCTGTGCACGCAGAAGTCATTCTACTCATACTTTTTCAAAGCTGCACGCCACTCCCTATATTTCTGTACCTGGTACTAAGCAGGTTTCTCCTTGAGCCGTTATGGTTCCACCCCCATTCACCTGTTCCATTTCTTATTCCTCAAACCCACCAAAATCCCCACCCCCACCCAAAAAGCACTCACATACTAGAGGCAAGTATTCATTTTGCAGAGGCATTTGGCCAAACGCAATTCCTCGGAGTTGATAGTTTCTTACAGGCCGAGAAATTCAGAGCTATGCAGGAGAAGAGACTTCCATTTCCCCAGCTGTCATACCTCGTCACAAGCCGCACAGCGTGGCCTTACGCTCTCACAGTAATGACGCCCACACCAGATGGCCCCATTGTTCCAGAAGTAGATCAGGTCCACAAGCGGTTCAGAACACTTGCAGCACACAAAGCATGCGGGGTGCCACTGGCGATCATAGCCTCCTCTGCTGGCATATACCACAGGGGATTCTGAGGGCAGCACCTGCTTGCAGAGGTCGCAGAACTGAAGAAGAAAGTAAGGCCGTAATGAATATTCATCCACCCTTTTGCAAGGAAGAATAAAGCACCGCTCAACTAATTCACAGCCAAAGGTACAATTTCATGCTTCGTGTCAGCCAGTTCCCATTCACCTTAACCTCAGGGCCAGCTTTTAGGATCTCATGCCTTAGGCCCTCCAAGTGGAAGCATTTTGATCAGCCACAGTGTGCAAGTTTATTGCATGCTTTAGCTCAACACATCAATCGACGTCACTGCATGAAGACTCTTCATGGCTCTGTCGCCAGCACTGGCAAGAGAACGGGACAACGCTGGTCCATGGCTACAGAAGGAGGGCAAAGCGTGTTGACGTGCCCTAAGGGTATTTCAGCAAGTATTCCAATTGTAACTCAATTGCAAAACAAAAAAACCGAACTGAGCAAAATGTAGACTACAATGAAGTCTTTCTCTCTTCTGGGTCATGTTAAGGCATCATAGAAATAATAAAATACTAATCGTTCTTTACTGCAAGAACAATCTTCAGAAATTAGATTCATATTTGTATTTGTTTTATTAATTCAACTGTGATCTCCCGTGTTGGATTACAATGCAGATAGCAAGCTATATAGCAGACAGTCTGCTTTAAAAAATAGTAGGGATATGAATCAAAACAGTATTCTGTAGAGTTGGAAAAGGTTCTGAAAAGGGGGTGATAAACAGGATGGAGCCGCTCTGAGGGAAGTTTACAACATTTGGGGCTTCTTAGCTTAGAGAAAACATGATACAAGTGTATAAAATCAGCCAGAGAAGGGGGATAGAGGAAAGCTTTTCTTTCTCTCATAGCACCAGAACTCAGGGATATCCAATGAATGTTAGAAGTTCCAGGACAAACAAAAGAAAGTATTTCTTCACCTATCATAACTTATTTACCTATTAACTTCTACTTGTTAATAGCTGCAAGAATGTTATTGGATTGAAAATGGAAAGTTACATATACCCTCCCTGGAAACAGTGGCTTAATAAAGTTTGAGATTTGGCTAAGGCAGCGAAAATAACACCTCATTTATGAGTGCAAATGGCAAATGAATATAGAAACAAATTCTAGAAAAAAAAGTTGCACTTTATACAACATGGCAAAGAAAATGGTTACTTCCTGCGAAAGTAAAATTCAAGTGTGTTTTTGTTTTTAAGTAACACTGTAATTTCATGTTAATATTATGCTCCCCACAGGCACTTGGCTGGCCACTGTGAGACGAAGATGCTTGACTAGATAGCTCTTCTCGTGTTCTTATTTTAATAAAATGTTATTGGGATTTTTGATCCTGTTTCCTAGCAAATATTGCCAAATAATTTTGTAGTAGCATTCGTGAAGCCTTGTATGGTTGTTGTTCAACAGGGCTTGTGTGATTACGGAGACCTCCTAAGATAACTGAGGCCTAAGACATCCCCCGTCCTTCTCTTTAGCTTCACATAATTATTTAATGACAGAGGTTGAAGGCTCCAGGGGAAAGATTCAGCAAGCTATAATGTTGACATTCAAATATACCGTATTTTTCGCTCTATAACATGCACCAGACCATAACACGCACATAGTTTTTAGAGGAGGAAAACAAGAAAAAAAATATTCTAAATGAAACAGTGGACGTATGATTTTTGTGGTTCATGCTGTGGCCACAGACCGGTGATCTGACAGTGGGTTTGGAGTAGCCCAATGCAAAAATCCTGAGGATCCATGTGGATCCATGCTTTGTAACCACGTTTTTGCACCACTGTGACCCTAGGCAACAGTGGGTGCGTGATTTTTTTGGTGCAAGATGTAGCCATGGACATGCTATGTGATCTGATGGTGAATTTGGGGTGACCCAATGCAAAAATCCTGAGGATCCATGTGGATCCGTGCTTTGTAACCACGTTTTTGCACCATTGTGGCCCCAGGCCACAGTGGGTGCGTGATTTTTTTGGTGCAGGCTGTAGCCATGGACATGCTATGTTATCTGATGGTGAATTTGGGGTGACCCAGTGCAAAGATCCTGTGGATCCATGCTTTGTAACCACGTTTTTGCACCATTGCAGCCCCAGGCAACAGTGGGTGCGTGATTTTTTTGGTACAGACTGTAGCCATGGACATGTAATGTGATCTGATGGTGAATTTGGGGTGACCCAATGCAAAAATCCTGAGGATCCATGTGGATCCGTGCTTTGTCACCACGTTTTAAATGGGGAGGGAAGGAAAAACACAGAAGGGACAAGAAGCACAAGAGGGGTGTGCGGAGAAGCAGCTGGCTAAGAATGCAGGGAAGGAGTTTAACGGGGTGGGGGGGAGGAAAGGAAGGCAAAAGTCCCCCCCCAAGCCAGCCCCCTCTCTCTCTCCCACCTGCATGTGTTTCGGCTGCCTGCGAGTCCCTAGAGCACGGAGAGGAGTGGGCTGGAGCCTGCACGCAGTGTGACTAGGAAAGAATTAGAAGGAAGGACTCGATCCTTTCCTTAACCCTCTGCTTGCCAGGAGGGCAGGGGATTCCCTGCTCTTTGTTGAGTTTGAGCAAACGCAGCAACAGAAGCGGGTGGGCAGTAAGACCCTGAGGCAGAATGCAGGAAAGCAGCAGCTTCTGCCTTCCCTCCGCCCGATCTGATTTTTGCCTATTTTTGCCCCTGCGCTCCGACGAGTCAGCTCCAGGGTCCACACATTCGCTCAATAACACGCACAGATATTTCCCCTTACTTTTTAGGAGAAAAAATCTGCGTGTTATAGAGCGAAATTTACGGTAGATACTACCGATCACCTTAAATTATTGAATTATTACATTACACTGGTACCTTGGGTTAAGAACTTAATTCTTTCTGGAGGTCCGTTCTTAACCTGAAACTGTTCTTAACCTGAAGCACCACTTTAGCTAATGGGGCCTCCTGCTGCCACCACGCTGCTGCCACGAGATTTCTGTTCTCATCCTGAAGCAAAGTTCTTAACCCGAGGTACTATTTCTGGGTTAGTGGAGTCTGTAACCTGAAGCATACGTAACCTGAAGCGTATGTAACTCAAGGTACCACTGTATTTGTTTCAGCCTTTTATAGTCTTGGGCTGTAATCTTAATTCCTGGCTAACCATGGCAGCAAAAAAACAATTTTGGTTTTCTATTGGCTACTGAATGGGGGGGGGGGGACGGACACTGGTGGTGGCAGCTTTTGCCTGCTCACTGCAGACTCACTGGGGTGCCCCTCACCAATGGAGCTTCCTTGCTGGTGGAATTGGACAGCTTCTACTCCACCGAAGCCCCCTCTAGCATAGCAGATTCAGGGTCTGGTTTGCTCTGCCCATTATGAACTTTCCCCCATGCTGTCATGCAATAAAATAAAATAATAAATAAATAAATATTATTTATTATTTATTATTTATTATTTATCCCAGCCCATCTGGCTGGGTTTCCCCAGCCACTCAAAGAACAGTACAATTAAACACTACATGGTTAAGAGTTGAGAGTGCTCTAGTTTGATCTTAGAAGGCACGCAGAAGAAAAAAAAAATTGCCTCTTTTTGATATAAGGCTAGTTTGTTTGTTTTTAAGTCTCTGCTATTGCAAGTGTAAGGAAAGGCTGCTGTTCGCCTCTTGAGTATCCACGGTGAGAACTTATTTTCAATATGTGGCTTATCACATTGCATGCCAATGAATATTTCCTTAGTTAATACTGACAGCTTTTTATTTCCATTTCCATTGAAATAAAATAAAACAAAAACAGCTTCCCCACAGAATCCCTCTCTTAAGCACACAAACCACTCTTTTCCTGTGAAGGGAAGCTTTGGCATCAGTGGAATATTTGTGTTCCAGCCCCAAGCTGAATCTCAAGAAAAGGACTCGGAAAGCCAAGACTTGTACATGGATTTCCCTAAACTCTTTGAAGACTGCAGTCTTTCGCCTCTTCCTTTATTACGAGCTTGCTATGCAGGTTGACGATGTCACTGAAGGCCTACGGAGAGATGTTTTGCACTGGTGGGGAGAGCTTTGCTGAATGCGGGAGGTTTAAAATGAGACTCCAAGAGGTAGTTACTGTGGGTTCAGTCTTAAGACACTTACACCGAGTTGTGAGTGGTTTGGACTGAGAAGAGGCCTACTCTACTTGCTTATGGCAGCTTAGCCAGTTTCCTGCAAGTCAAGTAACACAGGCATCACTTTGCCAGTGCCCACTCAGTGTGCATGTGCATGGCCTGCTTGCAGTATCCCTGCTAGTGGGGAGGGGTGGAAAGCCCTTACACAGGGCATTCTGAAGAAGGGGATGAGCCGAGGAAGGGGCTGAGCATCCATTGGATCCTCAGGTTGCGGTCACAGCCGGCATCGGAAATGATCACAGTGCCACTATGGAGTCAGGACACCATCAATTTCCTCCTCCTCCTGGTGCTGCTGCTGCAAGTGACTAAGGTAAAGGTAAAGGGACCCCGGACCATTAGGTACAGTCGCGACCGACTCTGGGGTTGCGGCGCTCATCTTGCTTTATTGGCCAAGGGAGCTGGTGTACAGCTTCCGGGTCATGTGGCCAGCATGACATGGTGAACCAGAGCAGCACACAGAAACGCCATTTACCTTCCCACCGGAGCGGTACCTATTTATCTACTTGCACTTTGACATGCTTTCGAACTGCTAGGTTGGCAGGAGCAGGGACCGAGCAACGGGAGCTCACACCGTCACGGGGATTCGAACCACTGACCTTCTGATCGGCAAGTCCTAGGCTCTGTGATTTAACCCACAGCGCCACCCGTGTCCCCTGCAAGTGACTAGGTTTGCCATATTTCAAAAAGTGAAATACGCCAACATGGGCTGCCACACACCTGGATTTTCCTGGACGTTTTGCCAATTTCTGCCAGACACCGCTTCCGAATGCAGAATTCCAGGTACGTCCAGGAAATTCCGTACGTATAGCAACCCTACAAGGAACCGGACTGGGGATGTTGCTCTGCAGTTGGAGCATAAATTTTGGGTTGCTTTGGCCCTAGGTTTAATCGTACAGACAGGGCCGGATTTAGGTTTGATGAGGCTCTAAGCCTTATCCAGCTGTCCTTTGTCAAAAACAAATTGCCATTGTTTTTTGTGCTGGATATATGTTATATGGTAATATATGGACCTAATAGGTATCTAAAGCCATTTACACATAACAAAATATGTATTTTATCAAAGTAATTGTTGAACTGAAATACAATTAAAAAGAAGTATATTAATAGTGAAATAATTATTAAGCTCTAACTTAAAATGATTTTTTATTCATAACTTAATAATGCAAACACATTGGCACTTGGCAATAACAAAAGTTCCTATAGAAACACAATTTACAAAGACTCATAATCGAGTCTCTAGAAACTTGTTTTAGCATGAAATAATAATAAGTGTAAATATATGATTTGTTTATCATCATATTTTGGAAATATACATCCCGTTTTTCCCCCTTTAATTTTTTTGGGGGCCCCCAAGAGAGTGGGGGCTTAAGCCATAGCTTGTTTAGCTTATACATAAATCTGGCACTTTGTATAGATGTCCAACAGGAATTCCCCCATGAACTGTGGCAAGTCCCCCCCCCTCCCAAAATCAGTATAAACTGTGCTAGTTCACCATTTTAATGCTTGAAGCTTGAGCCACCAAAATTATGGAATAACAGCAAAAAGCTTCAGTGCCCCCCCCCCCCCAAATCCAAATGCTTTAAATGTTTGGCACTAATACTGGTGTTCTCTAATGTCTTGAAAGCTGAAGTCCTTGTGGTTGAACAAATGTGGGTACGTTTTCAGCGAGTGTTTATTTGACTGCTGCTGGCTTCAAAGAATGCTCTGGAACAGAGGTGAATTCTGATTAGTAGAGGATGGAAAGCTTGTAGGTTTTCATGCTTCTGCGTCCTCTTTGCACAGTTTGTTTTCTTTCAACAGAGCCAGGGTAAAATGGGCAAAGGAGTGACTTCTCCACCAGCGCACAGAATGTTCTGTAACCATTCAGGTGAATCTGACTAATTTACTAAGATAGTACAGTATTGACTCAACAGTGCAGTTAACTTGTAACTCAAGCAACATGATTTTTTAAAAATCCAAACTGTAGTATGTATTCTTAACAACTGCATTCTTAAAATCACAAAAATCCTTATACTTTGCAGAGATGCAAAAATTAGATGCATAGCTATGCTGTCACATTAAAGACTGATAGATATATTTGTGGACCAGAGCTCACTTTGTCAAATATATTTTTTACAAGCTGGCAGAGTTTGCATTAAGAAACCTGTCCTGTAGTTTTGCAAGGGATGCAAAAAGAGAGGCCAACTTGGTCCTGACCAGGGCTGGATTTAGGTTTGATGAAGGTAATGGGGCCCTTTATATGTCCAGCTGTCCTTTGTCAACAACAAATTGTTGCTGTTTTTTGTGTTGAATATATGCTATATGGTAATTTATGGACATAATAGGTATCTAAAGCCATTTGCACATAACAAAATATGTACCGTATTTTTCGCCCTATAAGACGCACTTTTTCCCCTCCAAAAATGAAGGGGAAATGTGTGTGCGTCCTATGGGCCGAATGCAGGCTTTCCCTGAAGCCTGGAGAGCGAGGGGGGTCGGTGCGCACTGACCGCTCTCGCTCTCCAGGCTTCAGGAAGCTATCCACTAGCCGTGGGAGACCCAGCTCTCCCAAGGCTAGTGGAGACCTTGCCGGCACCCAGAAGCTTGGGGCGCGCTGAGCTCAGCACGCCCCAAGCTTTGGGATTAGCGTAGCACTCCACTAGCCTTGGGATAGCCGCGCGGCTCTCCCAGGGCTAGCGGAGACCTTGCCAGCACCCAGAAGCTTGGGGCGCGCTGAGCTCCGTGCGCCCCAAGCTTTGGGATTAGCGCAGCACTCCGCTAGCCCTGGGAGAGCCGCGCAGCTCTCCCACGGCTAGCGGAGACCTTGCCGGCACCCAGAAGCTTGGGGCGCACTGAGCTCCGTGCGCCCCAAGCTTTGGGATTAGCACAGCGCTCCGCTAGCCGTGGGAGAGCCGCGCGGCTCTCCCAGGGCTAGCGGAGAACTTGCCAGCACCCAGAAGCTTGGGGCGCGCTGAGCTCCGCTCGCCCCAAGCTTCGGGATTAGCGCAGCGCTCTGCTAGACTTGGGAGAGCCGCGCGGCTCTCCCAGGGCTAGCGGAGACCTTGCCAGCACCCAGAAGCTTGGGGCGCGCTGAGCTCAGCGCGCCCTAAGCTTCGGGCTTAGCGCAGGGCACCTGGGGGGGAAAATAATTTCCCCCCCTTTATTTCCCTCCCAAAAAACTAGGTGCGTCCTATGGACCGGTGCGTCCTATGGGGCGAAAAATACGGTATTTTATCAAAGTAATTGTTCAACTGAAATACAATTAAGGTGGTTCGAATCCCCGTGACGGGGTGAGCTCCCGTTGCTCGGTCCCTGCTCCTGCCAACCTAGCAGTTCGAAAGCACGTCAAAGTGCAAGTAGATAAATAGGTACCGCTCCGGCAGGAAGGTAAATGGCGTTTCCCTGTGCTGCTCTTGTTCGCCAGAAGTGGCTTAGTCATGCTGGCCACATGACCTGGAAGCTGTACGCCGGCTCCCTCGGTCAATAAAGCGATATGAGCGCCGCAACCCCAGAGTCAGCCACGACTGGACCTAATAGTCAGGGGTCCCTTTACCTTTATATTTATAGTGAAATAATTATTAAGCTCTAACTTAAAATGATTTTTTATTAATAACAAACTTAATAATGCAAACACATTGGCATTTGGCAATAACAAAGTTCCTTTCGAAACACAATGTACAAAGACTCATTATTTTTTTGGGGGGGCAAGAGGGTGGGGCCCTAAGCTATAATTTGTTTAGCTTATAATTAAATCTGGCACTGGTCCTGACCTCCCTTAGAGTTGGGAGGTCACTGCTAAGTTTGAGTTAGGCATAGGGCTGAAAGTGTTTGGGCTAGGGATGGCTAAAACTGATTTAGTCTTAGGGTACACTGCTTCTTCCTTTGAGAACCCAATGCAGAATTAGCAATTTTGCACGTAATTATTTACAAATATGCCAGCAACTGTTATTCTGTATAGGATACTAGAAGACTCCATCCAAACTTGTATCACCATCCCTGGGTTTCCTCTCATCTCTCAGAGAAGTAGGGAACATGCAAGTGTGTATAGCAAAAAGTTTTTTAACAGGAGGGTCAAAACCTCTGTACGTGCAAAGGGACCACACTCAATGTGTCATAGAAAAGGGTTGTTATTGCACTGAAGGAAACTAGTCTGTGAACAATGTTTTGTGGCTTTGCAGATTCTCACTTATTGCTTCATAATGGCAGATTGGCACAGCAAAGTGCTGGCACATCACACACAATTCAATTTTCCCGGAGAATTATAGAGTAGACGTGTAATTGCTAATTTATTTATTTTTTAAAAAATCAAGATAATCAGATAAAAATTATAGGGATTTCAGCAGTGTGATGGTACACTTACTGCCAAGTATTGAGATAGTATTTTAAACAATTTGAACATGGAAGAAGTTTTAAAAAGTAGATCTTTTTTTGAGAGAACACCAGGAACCTGCAGTTGTAAACCAAAGTGAGAAGCAGTCACTTTGCATTGTAAAGGTAAAGGTAAAGGTACCCCTGCCCGTACGGGCCAGTCTTGACAGACTCTGGGGTTGTGCGCCCATCTCACTCAAGAGGCCAGGGGCCAGCGCTGTCCGGAGACACTTCCGGGTCACGTGGCCAGCGTGACATCACTGCTCTGGCGAGCCAGAGCCGCACACGGAAACGCCGTTTACCTTCCCGCTGGTAAGCGGTCCCTATTTATCTACTTGCACCCGGAGGTGCTTTCGAACTGCTAGGTTGGCAGGCGCTGGGACCGAGGAGCGGGAGCGCACCCCGCCGCAGGGATTCGAACCGCCGACCTTTCGATCGGCAAGTCCTAGGCGCTGAGGCTTTAACCCACAGCGCCACCTGCGTCCCTACTTTGCATTGTACTTTGTTTTAAATTCTACAAGATTTTATCAATATCCTAACACTTGTTGATTGAATAGCTTGAGGACAATCTATCTAACCACCCACCCACAGCCCTTAACACGGGTGCCATTTTGCTAATTCAAACAAAAGCTTAAATGTTCCATTTTTTTGGAATGTCAGAACCTTCCATGGAATTTTGCAGAGCAGCCCCATAGTTTAGCAGTCTCACGACATCTGCACAAATGGAGCTTTTGTAATTGCTTTTCAAAGAATTTAGCTTTTCCACTGGTGCCCAAAGGAAAAAAAATAAAGCATTAAGTTCTTCTGGAGAATAAACACCACAGGTATGTATTTACTTGGAGGGATGAACTTGCAGTCAAAATAAACCTCCCTTGCCAAGATGGTTTTTACAAATGCCTTTAAGCGGAAGTCTTAGCCTTCAGATAAGAAGGGTGGTGTGTATTTCCCCCCCCAGAATGGGTAACAAAAATCATTCCCAGACTGAGTCACTGCAACGTGGTCTAGCAATGAACTTGTAAAGGGTTTTCACTGTTTGTAATATTCCCCCTTTTGATAGCTTGCCCTCTACAATCCCCCACCTAACCTTGCTCTAGCAAAAATTTGAGCAGAGGCTGAGACACTATCAGATATGGGGACCTTTCAGAGCCAATACAGTGTTAAGTACTTAATTCTTTCCGGAGGTCCGTTCTTAACCTGAAACTGTTCTTAACCTGAAGCACCACTTTAGCTAATGGGGCCTCCTGCTGCCGCCGCGCTGCCAGAGCACGATTTCTGTTCTTATCCTGAAGCAAAGTTCTTAACCTGAAGCACTATGTCTAGGTTAGTGGAGTCTGTAACCTGAAGCGTATGTAACCTGAAGCGTATGTAACCCGAGGTACCACTGTATGTACGTTTCACTGCTGCTACAGAGCACAGGGCAAGAAAGAAAAAAAGTAAGGAGCTCATACCTGCAAACTCCACTCCCCAAGCCCACCTTTTGGCAGTCCTCCACCCACTTCTACCCAACCCATTCCTCAATCTGTCTCTCTCCCCCTATTCAACTTACCAGCTCACCCAATTCACACATCCATGACATTGCCACCAGTTTGGAAGAATGGATAATCAAGATGATAGAGCAGGCATAGGCAAACTCGGCCTTCCAGCTGTTTTTGGGACTACAACTCCCACCATCCCTAACCACTGGTCCTGTTAGCTAGGGCTGATGGGAGTCATGGTCCCAAAACACCTGGAGGGCCGAGTTTGCCTATGCCTGTGATAGACTATGCCGAAATGGCAAAGCTTACCGTGAGGATCAGGCAACACGATGAGAAGAAATTCTTACAAGATTGGGTAAAATTTATAGAATATGTTAAAGAACACTGTAAATATGTTAAAACATTAGCAGGGTTGTTGTAACATTTACGATGTGTTAAATATGGACAATGTATTTATAATTAAGATTTGAAAATTACAAAGGAAAAATAATTATATGCAAGATGATGAATGATTGAATTAGGAAGCCATGGCAAGTGGGAGGTAGTCAAACACGATGAATTTGGTGTATAATTGAATGTAAAAGTGTTGTCATTTTTAAAAAATCCTTGGAAAATAAAAAATATTTTAAAAAAGACATTGCCACCAGTTTGTTACAAAGGTTTTTCAGAAAAAGCTCCAAAATTAGTAAGTTTGTGAGCATGACAGCCTCGTGAACTCAAGGACTAAGATTTCCAAGATTACTGGGGAGTCTATACTGAAAAATACACTTAAGTTGTTTTAAGCACTTCTGGCAGACAGATTGTTTTCTTTCATTAAACCACATTTGGCCAAACACAGAAATATGCTCCATCCCTTCCTATGCAACTCCATGCACTATGTATCCCGATTATACGCCTCCAGGGAAGCCTTTGCATACTTACCAATTCCTGCCCTTTAGGCACATCACCCAGGGTTCCATTGGTAGAAACCACTTCTTTACTTGCAGGAATGCCTTTATCAGGTTGTTTCCCATCATCTCTGGCAGTTCCTCCCTGACCTGGCAGTGCAACTTCCCCGACACCAAGAACGCCATCTTTGTATTTCTTCACGAAGTCCTCCATCAACTTAATTTCACTCTCTGAAAGGCCCCGGCAGTGGGAAGGATCCTGGTCATAAATAGGAAGCTGTCTCATCAACCTCCTGCGACGATAATAAGCACCTTCTGTACCAGCCACTGGTTGCATTTCTTTCGAAATCAGTTCCATGTACTGGGTAGCCTGATTTATGTGGAAGGAAAAGAGAGAGACAAGATAATAATAATAATACCTTTATTGTCAATGTACAACCTGTGTACAATGAAATTAACTGAGACTCCCCGCCCCAAACACTCAATCTCATTGCACTCTGTGTGCTTGTCGCACAACACACCAAACCCCAAAGTCAGTTGCACTATATTATTTTCCATTCAGCAGCCTGACAGCCCACGGATAGAAACTGTTTTTCAGCCTGTTGGTACGACTGATTATACTTCTATCTCTCCTGCCCAAGGGTAGAAGATTAAAGAGTAAAGAGGTGCTGGCCGGGATATGAATCGCCCCTGAGGATTTTTCTCGCTCTCTTAAGGCAACGATCCCTTGCAATGTCATCTAGCGGGCTCAGGGGACAGCCCATGATATCGTGTGCTGTGTTCACCACCCTCTGTAAAAACTTTCTGTCTGTGGCTGTCAAGCCAACGTACCACACCGTGATACAATATGAGAGGACACTTTCTATTGTGGACCGGTTGAAGGTGGTCAACAATTGTTGTTTAACATTGTTCTTTCGCAAGGCCCTGAGAAAATGGAGTCTCTGTTGGGCCTTCCTAACCACCTGAGTTATATTGTTTTTTCCAAGTGAGGTCTTCACTAAGGTAAACTCCCAGGAATTTAAAGGAGACTCTCTCCACACAACGCCCCCTGATATACAACAGGGCTAGTTCCCCTCTCTTCCTCTGAAAGTCCAACACTATCTGCTTTGTCTTGCTAATATTTAGGTGCAAGTTATTCTCAAAGCACCATGTAGATACTTTTTGAACCTCCCCCCGCCCCGTACGCTGATTCATCTCCACCTGTGAATGCATCAAGTGGCATATAGATGCCAGAAGGAACGAGAATGCCAAAGGCTGTCCATCTCTGTGACTTTGTCCACCATTTTACTAGGGAAGCCACTCTCTACGCAACACAGCAGATGACTCAGATCTTTGGGGTTTCTCCATTGCATACAGTAGCAAAGGTGGGGTTGGGAGGCTGCAGAGTCACTGCTGCTTACTGGGAGAGTGCGAGGGGCAAGGTGGTGGGGAGGGCAGGTGAGGGCAAATGTGCTGGCAGGAGCACTGCATTGGCTCCCCCACCTTACCACTCCCAAAGCTGAGAGGTCAGGCGAACAACGCCACCAACACCAACTGTGTCATCTGCTACTGCTTGTATCCCAAATGGCAGCACAGACAACCAGTAAGGACTTTCCCAGTGGTTCCACACCACAGCCACCTGACCTGAGTCTTGTGTAGCCAAACTGTATGTCAGGTTTAGTCAAGTCAAGAGCATCCTTTCATGATGCAATACCCATGTACAGAGCATGCAGCAGAGATACTGTATCACAGGGGAGGGAAACGTGCAGCCTCCCAGGTGTTGTTGGCTCACAAGTCCTGTTTTTCCTGAGACATTGGCAATGCTGGCTGGGGCTGATGGGAGTCGAAGCCCAACAACATCCATAAGGCCACAGGTTCTCCATCCTTGCTGTATCATGTCAAAGGCTTTTCACATTTTCAATTTATTTTTTAAGCATTTCCCCAAGTATTTATATACTGTTCTTCAGCAAAATTGCTGGTTTTATACAATTAAATTGCCAAAAACAAAACACACAAGACAACTGGAGGATAAAAAAAACAGGTTCACAAAATTTTTAACACTTGCAAAATATACAACTATGCTGTACATATCAAAATTCCAGCAGTTTTACTCTGACAAAGGTCTGAAGCTGCTAGACTAACTTCAAAAGGCAGCTCCATGTATAACATATTACAGTGGTCCAACTGAGAGGTCACTGGGGCACAGTTATGCCTTATCAGGATTTCTAGTCACATGAGGTGACTATGAAGCAAACATGAATATAATCAGCCTGCAGACATGGGGAAGGTCAGGAACTGAGTGGGCAGAGACATTGGGGTGTGACTCATGCGAACATTTGTATTCAGCTGAATGCCTGAACACAAGTCTTGTCTACATCCTTGGACCACAGAAACTGTAACCCACCCCATAAAATCAAACCAGATGATACTGTTAACATTCTCAGACACTGCTGCAAATGAGGCATCAAGGTCTAAGCAAATATATGAGCAACTTTATCTTTTTAGGTGTCTCGTAAAGTCATCACAACAGGCCCCCTGAGGATTTTGGGATGATTACTTGTAAGGAGGATTGGGCCTAGTCTTGAACCACTCAGAATAGATATGCAATATCTATCATCTATCTATCTATCTATCTATCTATCTATCTATCTATCTATCTATCAGTCAGGGTTTCCTTTTCACTGCTTTTGGCTTGGTGACAACATACCTTGCTCCTGCCAGATAGGGTAGGACACAGATGCCCCATCTCTGCCCCACTCCAGCCTAAGTTTGATTGACATCCCAGAAACACAACAGATTAAGAAAGAGCCCCAGCACACATCAGGTGTCACAAAAACCAAAGGCACAAGTCCAAAACTTCAATCTCCCTTAACCTTTTTGGCATCCCTAGTGTTTAGCAAATATTAAGTATGTGCCTGGAGACATGCTTCCTATTTATGAAAGATTACATTCAAGTGGTTGCCAAAATTTAGCTGGCTAAAAGCCATGGAAAGGCAAGCTTGTTAACAGTTAACCACCAGCTGCAATGCCTTATAAACCCACATGTAGCACACAAACAGAACTTGGGTGAGATGTTAATGATTCTAATTTAGTGCTGGGGGGGGGGAGGACAAAAAGAAAAATTACGCAGGGTTGTATACAGTCTGGAAGGTCTTCCATTTTCCCTTCTGTAAAGCCATTAGTTAACCTAAGTAAGCTAATTTATAAATTAGTACTTTGCTGACTTTACACCTTTGAACACCGCCCCCCTTGCAATCTCTACTGCTTTTTCGAGTGCCAAACAGGAGAGCTGGTGGCAGGGGGTGGCCACCAAGTTCAGTGGCCAATGGCCAACTCATTTTATTACTCAAGCACACAGTCCAATGCTATTCGGGGAGGGGGGGATGAAAAATGTCTGCACTTTATTTGGAGACCCGTGTTTCAAATCTAACATAAAGAAGTTTGTAAGTAATCAAGTTAGCCATTGGCTTGTAATTCATAGCTGGAGACAAAAGGCTGGTCTCATTCAAGATTAACATTTGCAAAAAGGATGCTGAGAACTTTCAGTGAAGTTACCGTATTTTTCGCCCTATAGAACGCACTTTTCCCCCTCCAAAAATGAAGGGGAAATCTGGGTGCGTCCTATGGGGTGAATGCAGGCTTTTGCTGAAGCTTGGAGAGCGAGGGGGTCGGTGTGCACCGACCCCTCTCACTCTCCAGGCTTCAGGAACACATCCCGGAGTGCGGGGCACGCTGAAAGCAGAGCGCCCGGCGCTTTGGGAACACATCCGCAGTCTAGGCAGCCCTGCAGGAGTTCCCCGCAGGGCTCCCTACGCTGCGGATAGCAGCCTGCCACCCGGCGCTTGGGGCGCCCTGAAGCAGAGCACGAAAAATACGGTAATCTCTTTATGGAACAGAGTTTAGGAGAGAGAGAGAGATTCTCTGACAGGGACCTTTTCCCTCTTGTAGTGTGACTTGTTGGCCATTCACTGTTGTTGTTTTTTTAGAGACCAGCTTTCAGGAGAGTTCAGTTAATTTCCACCTTGGTCAGCACTTGCCTAATGAACAGCACAACTGTTAGGGTGTATATTAAACACCTCAGCAGGCTTGTATTGCTTGTTTGAAACATGCAACGTAACCCACTAGTGCTTTGCAATTGAAGATCTGTTCCCCAAATGTTTAAACAATATGCCCAATGGAGTTACACAAGCAAAGTCTGCCAGCGTGAGACCTCTTGTGAATGGTTAAGTACAATGTTCGTATAGCACAGCTATCAACTGGCACACAAAAGAAAGGCAGGCCCATTTCATTGCATAAAACCAGGCCTGTGCAAATTCGCGGGGAGCTTTAAAGTGTGGGTGTGTGCCTGAAATGCAGCACAAATGCATGTCTGGATGAGCCCTAAAATGTTAACCATTATCTATGTTAGTTTTTTATTTTAAAAAGAAAGCTGCTTCATCCCAAGTCAGATGGTCAACTAGCTCAACATTGTCCATGCCAGCCTTCCCCATCCAATTGGTGCCCTTCTAGTTGTTTGGGATTACAATTCCCCCATTCATTATAAAATTAATGAAGGCTAGAAAGACATGGGTTGGAAAATAATACGGTGTTCAGAGATGTTAATTAAGAAAAGGAATGGAATTGTCAAAAAACTTTGGGAAATAAGGGAATGGATTTACTGACTGGGTAATGAAAGTAGAATACAGAACGGGGAGGTATGAGGGAGTCGGGGAAAGTAGGCTGAGAAAATAAGGTCTGAAACTATACTTGTTGTTTTTGTTTATGTTTGTTTTTATTGTTGTTGTTTTGTTTTTATATGTTGTTAATGGAAACTTCAATAAATATTATTTTAAAAAAAACAACAATTCCCCCATTGGCTACGCTGGCTGAGGTTGATGAAAGTAAACCCTAAAGCAACTAGGGGGCACAGTGAACAAGGTGAACACCACACAAGCAGCCCTTCCTTCCTTTCTTCCCAGAAAGGAAATGCTGTAACCAGTGATCGATTAGGTGCGACAGCAGTCATTCCAATCCACATTTGGGCAACTCGTGGCCTTTACCCCTGTTTGGACAAACTGTCCATACAAACATGGATGCAAATGCTTCCAAATTGGGAATGGCTACCCAGCATGCCTCACTGAGGGTTATCATGGGCGTCTTCTTCCTCTCAGACAGAATGCCGCCATACATCTGCTAAACCAGCAGCACAACACAATCTTCTCATAACTGAGGAAAAATTGCAGAAGTTTAAACATATGCCAAAACAACTTGCTTTTACCATATTGGGCTGGTGGGGAGAAGCTCATGAAAAGAAAATTATTTTCACTATTTTAGGAGATAGTTCCTTCAGTTATTTTATGAACTAATTTCCTTTTTACCCTCAGCATGGCCAGGGATAATGGGTGCTGTAGACCACAAAAAGGGGGGGGGGCAGAGGAAATTGAAGGTGGAGTCTGCAGCCTGTTTCACAGAGGTTATTTCCCTTTCCCAGCCCTGCAGGACGAGGAGGGCACCAAATTGGCCACCCAGAGTTTAATGCATCACCTTACATTGAGGAAATGTCCTTATTTTTGGTGTACTCTGCCTCTTAAGCTGTTGAATCGTATCACTTTTGCTTCCAAATCCCTCTTGGCATGTAGAACAGAGTTCTGGGAAACAGCTTAGAAATCAACTTAAGTCAGTTTGAAGGTGAAGAAAAAAGTATTTTTATTTAAAGTGTAGATATCACGGCACGCAGCTAAATCAAATCTTGCTGGCTAAACCTGTTCCAGATATCTTGAATGTATTTTCATGTGTTCTCACAGTTGTATCAAGTCAGCCAAGTCCAAATACTGGGCATGGAAAGGAATGCTGGACCTGATTTTGGAACTTGTTAGGCTCCAGTCAGATGCTGCAGAGGATTATGCTATCAAAGCCACCGATGGTTCAATTGTAGTATTTGTGTTTCCAAGTTACAAACAATATGGTCCCATCTGCACAATAGCTTTAAAACAGTATTATACCACTTTAAAGAGTCATTCTTTAAAGGAAAGTGTAATTTGTTAAGGGTGCTGAGAGTTGGTGGGGAGACCCTATTCCCCCTACAGAGCTAACATTCTCAGAGTGATTTGACAATCATTCGTTTTCCCCAGGGAACTGTAGTTCTTTAAGGGGAATGGTGAGGGAAGTGAAAACTTTACAGGATTATTTGGGGGAATCCATGACTGCTTCAAGTGGTGCTATAGTGCTTTAAATGCAGCTGGGGGCTAGATCTGGCACATTCCTTATGAATGTACTTTGGGTTGCATGACATCTTTCAGAAGTGCTGGATATGAAAGGTTTCATTGCTATGCATGAGGGATAGAGTAGAGCACTTGAATGAATAAATGAGACCGATTCTCTCTGTGTGTCAAAAGTTATTCCCTCCTATGGAAACTAAAAACATCTAAACAGTCAACAAGAACCCAAAACTTTAAGGATCACAGGAAAACGCAACCAAAACACAGATAAAACTCTAAACAAAACATGTAAACTGTAAGCATTAAATAAATGTACTCGAGTTAAAGGGCACTACTTGTTTTCACAATGATAGGATATCAAATTCCTGAGCTTCACCTGCCTATATATAGAAGGGGAATAACAAAGGTATTTATTGTGGTCACAGAAACTTTATTGAGGGCTTAAATAACTTCGTCAACTCAAGTAAGTAATTAAAACTTGTTCCTAGTGACACGAAGAAAACCTCAGTGCTGTATTCAACTAAATTGCTGTGCTAGTGGAAGCCTGTGGAATAATTCCTGCTACCTTAATGGGACTTTCCCAGTCTCCTCCTCTTCCTGTACATGCCCTGCGCCAGCTCCAAATCTGCTCTGGAGGGCTGGGGGAACCCACATTACACATTTAGGGGGTGCATAGGGGGAGGAGAGGGGGAGAAGGTTCCACTGCACAAGAAAAATCCTTGCAGCTAACAGAACTTCTGCCTTAGTGCTGTTGAATACAGTCCTAAGAGTGGCAAGCCAACTGAGTTTTACTTAGAGTAAAATTAACGTACCTGTCAGCTATGTCCATTAACTTTAGTGGGTCTACTCTGAGGAGAACTAGCATTAGTTCCAATCCTATGTCTTGGCCACTGCCCCCCACTTGAGGAAGGACTGGAGATCGGGTTCGAAATGACCATGTGCAAACATGCCTAATGACCACCTGAAGCAAATCTATGAAATTTTAAGGGAAGAGAAGTAGTGAAGTAGTGACTCTGTGCCTTTGATCCTTCGAAATGTTGAAGAATGCAAGACGTGCTCTTGTTCATTTTTAGAAACATATATAAATTCATGCCCATATCTGAGGATGCATGCCAGTGTTGTAGCAATCCATATTACAAACCTTCAAAGTAGAATTCTTGTCCCAAACTCTCTCAGTCCATCCAACTGTGCTACAGAGAAACAAACTGTTTGTGCATTTGGAAACTGAGGGTTGTGTCAAAATTGAAGGTGTTTTAGAACATAAGAGCAGCCCTGCTAGACCAGGCCAAAGGCTCATCTAGCCAAGCACTCCGTTTTCACAGTTGCCAACCAGGTGCCCATAGGAAGCCTACAGGCAGAACCTGAACAACAGGTTCACATTTGCAGTATTTGGGAAAATAATCTTTTACTTTCCACCTCACAGAACTAGCCACCTATTACCCCAAATAAGATTCTCATAATATGCAATGAGTAAGCAGCTACTGACTACTGCCAGGTGGGGGACATTTGTGATTTATTATTCTAGATTCTTGGGCTACCTACCCCAGCTGTCATTATCTACTGAACCATCTTACACATTACACAGTCAGTCCCAGAGCACCGTATTAGTTACCAAGAGGACTGGGCCAATCCCAGACCACTTTGTCCGTGTGTCTTGCCCTCTTTTCAAGAGCAACAGATATATTTTGGGACTGAGGCATGCTGCAGGAGATTGACAGGTTTCCCAAGAATTCCAGTTTCATTCCTTTCGTGTGACAAAGAACTTTTACAAACAGGGAGGTTTGAGGTGAACTGTAACTTTAGAAGGTCACCCAAGGCAACTCTAGGATACTTGCTTACATAAGGCTCTTCTTATTGCCCTCTGTCTGTTCTTGAGCATCTCCATCTCTTCATGCTAGTCAAGGATAGACAACATACTGGGCCATGGTGAAAACGTCTGGCCTTGGAAGTCCAGGCCATTTATATGAATGCTTTAGCGGAGAAAGCAACTAATGTCTTATAAGCTTCTAGCTGTAAAGATTGATAAACGACTACTCTGTTATGTATGCAGTGGTTAGAGTGTCAGACCAGAACCTAGGAGTCCAGGGTTCAAATTCCCACTTCGCCATGAAGCTCACTGGCTGAGCTTGGGCCTCTCAACCGAGCCTACATGACAGGATTTTTGTGGGGATTAAATGAGGAGGGGGAAGAACAATCTACACCACACTGAGCTCCTTGGAGGAAACGGTGAGATATAAATGCAATAAATAAAAAAATGTTATGTATCTTACTATATAATAAAACTGTAAAGCTGTCATCAAGCTGCGGTTCATGTGGCCACCTACTTGACAGCAGGTGGGCAGTGCAGTCAGGCAAGTGAGTGATCGGACAGACTGGCCTGTTCCTCTGTGAGCTGTCTCTGCCGCGGTTTGGCAGAGCTGTAAGTGGAGGAAGGTTTGCCTGGACAGGTGAGCAAACGAGCTGCCAAAGCTGGTGAGAAAGAGGTAAAATGGAGGTGGACGGAGGTGGGCAGGATCGGATCAGTTGGTGTGGACTTTTCAACCTGTCCTGTGCTTCTCCTGTCGTTGCCTCCACTGGCAATAGGGATGGGGAATGAAGGGGAGAAAATATTTCTCCTCTTTATCCACCATCCAATCTCCCACTGCTACTGGAGAAAATAGCCTACATTTTCTGGTTTCCCACAGCAGTGGCAGTGCAGTGGGGCTTAAGGAGGGCAACAAACGTGGGGTTTGGGTGATCTGCAAGGCGAAGGGCGATCCCTCTCCTCCTCCTCCAAGGTGCTATTTTGTGGGGTCTTCTGACCTTCCAGAGCTAGTGTGGGGCATGTGCAGGATTGGGGAGAATGCCCCACTGTGTCAGCAGGAGCACCGAGTAAGTTGAATTCAGCTCTTAGTATTTACTCCCAACTTCTTGAAAACTAGACCACTGAAGGGGAAAACTCCTCCTCTTGTATCTTACGCCCTACCAAACATCACATATTAATCACATGGGCTTCGAAATTAATACAGTACTGAATTCCATGTTGCTCAGCAGATTAATTTGGGATGGAAAATTCAAAGGCCTCACGCCATATATATAGAGGAAAAGCACACCATTCTTCAGATCCCCCCGCCCCCAAATGCACAACATACGTAGCCACAAAAGAGCCATTCATTCCTACTAGATTTTTCAGCACTAAACATTTCAAGCGAATGTGCTGCCTCAACATTATTTACTAATCAAGAAACAAGTAGCAGAGATATCTTTCTGGTAAAAAAATAACTATTTGGTGCTTTCTCAAGTCCCCCCCCCCCTTTACAACAGCAGAAATGGTCCCAGGAGGCAATAAAAATAAATTGCTTAGGGTGAGATATCACTGCAACTCATCCTCTATGCAGGAGATTTTGAAACACCATAGATTGATACTAGATCTGAGCTTCTAGTTCCATGTATTAACCATGATTAAAAACAGTCCAAGACAAGGATCTGCAGGTCTTGATTCAAAATTCATCTGTCTTTAAGTTTCTCACAGCAGCTGCTTCAAAAGTCTTGGTTATGACCTACAAAACCCTATATGGTTTGGGTCCTGGCTATCTGAAGGACCATATCTCCTTATATGAACCTGTCTGGGCTTTGAGATCTTCTAGGGAGGCCTTTCTCTCAGTCCCACCACCTTCACAGGCATATTGGGTGAGAAAATGAGAGAGTGCCTTCTAGGTGGCTTCTCCCACATAGTGGAACTCCCACAGAAGGCTAGGCTGACCTCCTCTCTTACTTTCCTTTCACTGACAGGCAAATACTTTTTTGTTCTGACAGCCTTCGGCCACTGACTGACTGTTGTGGCAGGGTCTCCTGAGGGTGGGTATTGCACTGTGCGCATGTGTGTTTTTTAAAATGGTTTTAAGCATTTTCAGTGCTGTTTTAATAGGGTTACCTGCATGGTGTGTTTTCAGGTGTATCTGTTTTAATGTAGGTGGCAAACCCACCTTGTGTGCTGCACTGAGAGAAAGGCAGGATATAAAATCAGTAAGTTAAGAAGATGTGAGAAAGGGGGTTCAGGGTCGGGGGAAAGGGACACACAGTGGAGATGCTAAATCCTTTAGCAGCTATTGAAACCCTGTGTGTTTTGGAAAATTTCAAGTAGTCCTTACATACAATTAGGTGAGTGATCTTACCAGCTTCTGAGTCAGTCCAGGTGGAGCCCATTCGTATGTAATAGTGTTAAATGTTGGATCTTTCCGAGACACGATAGGATTAGTGATAATCATACGGTTCCTTTTATAGATGCGAACACCATCACCTCCTTTCACCCGGGCAGTCAGCGAAGAGTATTTCGAATCGGAGAGCAAGCGGCCAATTTTCCGATCATCTTCTGCATCGGAGCTCAGACTGTGATCTTCCTGGCTGCATTTACATGACTTGCATATTTTCCTGTGGGAGACAAAATGAGGTCACCCTTTGATATAAGCTGAACCCCAAACAGGCATGTGCTCTTTTGGAGGCTCAGGAATGAACTTTCAAAAACACTGAAGGTTAAATATTGAAATGGATCATGGCGTAGGACAAAAGACCTTTGTTGGCAAGAACTCAATTTGTAAGCTGCAGACTAATGGAATTTGCCATGGTGTGGAATATAAAACTGTAAAAACCCACACTGCAGAGACCCTGGAGAATCAGCCTCAGGGCACAATGACCAAGTGTTACTTCTAAGCTGCTGTGAATGCAGCTAGTCAGTTACACAATTTTGGAAAGAATCACCTGAGAGATGAGGACATGAGTCTCACTGCTTTGTTTATTTAATGCATTTATATCCCTCCTTTCTTCCAAATTGGAAAAGAACACCCGATGTTCAATATCCATGTTCAAACCCAGTGTTATCACGCAAGGTGCATTATTTTCTAATATTTTATATAAGAATACATTCACAATTTTTCCACTGCCCTGATTCCAAAGCTAAACATATGATTTCAAGGGATTTGGATTCAAGCAGCAAAGTCGTTTTTGAGTGCATTGCCTTGGCAGCTAGGTTTAAAGGCATCTGATATATGTAAATAGCTTATTGCAGAGTTGCACAGGAAATATGGGCGTATGATTCTTTGAAGTCAAGACTAAATAAAATAAAATAAAAATAAAAAGATTGTGGAAATTTCAGTTTATAAGATGGGGTGGGTGAAACAGAACATACGAGAGTCTTGGCTTCAAATTGATAAGATTAAGCTGTAAATTACTAATTCAGGGAAATATAATAGTATTGTTACCCTGCTCTTAAACATTTCTCCTCCTTTACTGGAAGACTGCAATGGGAGAAAGGGGGTGGTTCAGAGATCTATGGCATGAATGGGTTTGTCATTAGTGCATCACTGCAACACATCCTAGGATGAGGTAAGATCAAAACATACAGACTTGAATGTTTAGTCAGTGTAGGTTATGTCAAACAAAGACGCCCCCTCAATACATCTATAGGCCTCTTGAGTCTCTGTGCTATTTCCCCTTGCCCCAGTTTCTTAAGAATATAAAGCATGGAAATTGTTATATTTGGGAGCAGGGTTATATTTGGGAGTATTCACATGGCAACTGGCCCTATTGGATAGAACTCTTATCGAACAGGCCTTTGGGGCACAATAAGAACAACATCACAGACTTCCCTTGATCTATGTGACTGGGCCTTGTATGCAGCTTAGAATCTTTGAAAGCATGAAGTGGCTTAGAAATACTTTTTAATAAAAAAATAACTCACTTGCTTTTGTACATGCATTTCTATAATTAAAGGCCTGCTGTGCTTTGTACCATGCCTTAACTTTGCTTTAAAGGCTGTATATTTGTTCTTAGCTGCTCTGGGATCTTGTGAGATGAAGTATTGGGACATAAGAAATAAAAACAGCAACATGTTTGCATTCACAGTACATGGCTGATTCTAAAACAGAGGCAAACCACCATCCCCACAATATAAAACAGTCATCTACAATACGTCTAAGCATACAAATACACATGCCAGGGACTTGAAGCTCTGTCGAGGGTATGCTCTGTGGCATAGTGCTGCATAATCTGGGCAACAAATCACATATTTTAAAATCATGTCACGGGTCTGCCACTAACAGACCTACTCCATTTTAAGTTAGTTCCTGTCTCTGCGATAGCAGCATTTCTGATCCCTCACAGTGATGTGGTCACATAAATAGGTTTCTCTGCTCCTTATCAATGGCTGACACTGGAAGCAGCTGAGCAATATGCCATAGTCAGTGAGGTCGCACAGTGAGGTCACAAGGCTAGCAACACTACACATTGTGGAGAAAGGAGAACCTTGATACGGGAATGCAGTTTGGGGCATCAGTTCCACAAGATGCATTGTGTGTGCTTTCCTCTTTACAGTGAGGCAGTTCAGCTAGAATCTCTCAGTTGCCTTGACATAAAAATAAGACAGGAGCGCTTGTAGTACAATAACACACATATCCTCTTCCTACACTTCTGGCATTGTATTCAAAGTCTTTGTTTTATTTCCTTCTCTTCTCTAAAATATTCTTATTCTTAATACCCTGGTAAAGTAGTACCAATCTACTGCTGTAGGGTTGGGAGTCCAACCGCAGAGACCTAAGGGGTCTGAGGGATTCTGAAAGCTCTGGGGGATTTGCCAATAGCCAGTGCTGGCAATTCTGAGGCCCAAGTCTTCCTATGGAATAGAGAAGCATGGTGGGCCATTGACACAATTGCACCCAAGTGCTCCCTTTGGTTCCTTGAAGTTTAAGCAATCCCCTCATTTACTAGGGAGCTCTGGGCAATGAAGCAGCTGGAATGCAAAGTGGTAGGAAGGGTGAATGAACACACATAAACATATATTCAATCAGATACTTGAGATCTTAAAGTAAGGGTGAAAAGAGATTTAAGGGCAACGCAACAGAAATGCTTTCAAATCTATATGTATGCAAAATACACACTAATTGAGGGAAATTATTGAACTGCAGGGAGTTGCATAAGATGGGGAGGTGTAAAATCAGCAAATGTCACCTCTTATGCTACTGGACACATTTGTTGTATCAAGAACTCCTCTGCAAGTGGAAAGGCGGTGTTGAATTTTCTTTCTTTCTTTTTTTTAAAAAAGATATTTATTGAAGTTTCAAAAGTTATATAAAAGAAAAAAACAATAATACAAACAAAACACAAACAAAAACAAGTATAATTTCAATCCCTTATTTTCTTCCCCGACCTCCTCATACCTCCCCTTTCTGTATTCCAATTTCTAATTATTAGTTCAGCAAATCCTCTCCCTTAATTTTCATTTAATTTTTAGCCTTTCTTTTCTTTTTACTTAATCATTACAGCTGAAAACCACTTAATTTCTAAACCAACGTCGTTCTAACATTAATTAATTTTGCAATGTTTCCTAAGATAGTCCTTAAATTTCTTCCAATCTTCTTCCGCCGTCTCTCTTCCCTGGTCTCGGATTCTGCCAGTCATTTCTGCCAGTCCCATATAGTCTATCACCTTCATCTTCATCTGCCATTCTTCCAAGGTGGGTAAATCTTGTGTCTTCCAATACTTTGCGATGAGTATTCTTGCTGCTGTTGTAGCATACATAAAGACTGTTCTATCATTCTTTGGCACCAATTGGCCGACCATACCCAGGAGAAAGGCCTCTGGTTTCTTCAGGAAGGTATATTTAAATACCTTTTTCATTTCATTATATATCATTTCCCAGAAAGCCTTAATCTTTGGGCATGTCCACCAAAGGTGAAAGAATGTACCTTCAGTCTCTTTACATTTCCAGCATTTATTATCAGGCAAGTGGTAAATTTTTGCAAGCTTGACTGGGGTCATGTACCACCTATAAATCATTTTCATAAGATTTTCTTTTAAGGCATTACATGCCGTAAATTTCATACCGGTGGTCCACAACTGTTCCCAGTCAGCAAACATAATGTTATGACCAATATCTTGTGCCCACTTGATCATAGCTGATTTAACCGTTTCATCCTGCGTATTCCATTTCAACAGCAAGTTATACATTCTTGACAAATTCTTAGTTTTGGGTTCTAACAATTCTGTTTCCAATTTTGATTTTTCCACCTGGAAGCCAATCTTCCTGTCCAACTTATAAGCCTCCATTATTTGATAATAATGAAGCCAGTCTCGCACTTTATCTTTTAATTTCTCAAAACTCTGCAATTTCAATTTATCCCCTTCTTGTTCCAGAATTTCCCAATATTTCAGCCATTTAGACTCCATATTTAGTATTTTCCCAGCCTTTGCCTCCATTGGCGATAACCACCTTGGGGTTTTGTTTTCCAGCAAGTCTTTATATTTAATCCAGACATTATACAATGCTTTCCTGACAATATGGTTTTTAAAAGCTTTATGAGCTTTAACCTTGTCATACCACAAATATGCCTGCCACCCAAAAATATTGTTGAAACCTTCTAAATCCAAAATGTCTGTATTCTCAAGAAGCAGCCAGTCTTTCAACCAGCAGAAAGCTGCTGATTCATAATATAGTTTAAAGTCTGGCAGGGCAAATCCCCCCCTTTCCTTTGCATCAGTTAAAATCTTACATTTTATTCTGGGTTTCTTGCCCTGCCAGACAAATTTAGAAATGTCTTTTTGCCACTTCTTGAAACAGTCCATCTTGTTCACAATTTGCAATGTTTGGAACAAAAACAACATTCTAGGCAATACATTCATCTTTATAGCTACAATTCGACCAGACAAGGAAAGCTTCAAATTTGACCAGATTTCTAAATCTTTTTTCACTACTGTCCAACATTTCTCATAATTATCTTTAAATAAATTCACATTTTTAGCTGTCATGTTAATCCCCAAATATTTCACTTTCTTAACCACAGTTAGACCTGTCTCATTCTGAAACCTCTCCCTTTCGATAGCTGTTAATTTTTTCTCTAATACCTTAGTTTTTAATTTGTTCAATTTAAATCCTGCTACTTGACCAAACTCTTGAATTAATTCTAAAACCCTTTTAGTACTAGATTCTGGCTCTTGTAATGTAAGTACCAGATCATCTGCAAATGCTCTCAGTTTGTACTGTTTAACTCTGACCTGTACCTCTTTAACCAGCTGATCCCTTCTAATCATGTTCAGCAAGACCTCCAGGACTGATATAAAAAGGTGGTGTTGAATTTTCATCCATTATCTCCTCTTAGCAGGACTGCCCCACCCATGAGGCAAGGTGAGATGACGCCTCAGACAGAAGGATCAACAGGGGCAGCAGATCTTGACATCAGTTTTTATTCTGTACTTGTTCATGATGTAGTTCTTCACTCGCCCCTTATTCCCTGGTGGGGGAGGCATCATTTGGGGGGTTTTCCTGAGGCACCAAAAAGTATTGGTCCAGCCCTGCCACCTAGTTTTTATAAGCATCCATTTCTCCCTTTGGAATTATACAAACCAAGGTCATTCTAGCCTCTAGAGGAACATTTACAGTTAATGTCCACAATTATCCACTAATGAGTTAGATGCAACGTTCCAGGATGGAGTCCATTTGAAGAGATTCTTCAAAGGCTATGCTTTGTGTGGAACCACAATAAAAATATGAACCCAGCTCAGATTTCAAACAAAACAGACAGTGAACACACAAATAGATTTTCGGCAGTGATAAAAGAGTAATTTTCAGAAAATAATTTCAAGAGCCTTTCCAGAGCCAAACAAAAAATGACATTGCTGTGCCCAGTAGGAGGAAAGTGAATGGAATATACTTAATAGTTTGCTAAATAGCCCCCATCTTGATAGTGAATAAGGAGAACAGGGTTTATTAAACTGTGTTGAAATAATTAGATCTGGAAGCCGGTCTCTCGCAGATGTAGGGAAAGGTATTACAGTGCATAAATCCACATGCAGCATAAAAGGATGCTGGATGGTAAGTCAAGTATAATTACTTTGGCATCTTGCCCTCTTCCCCCTGTTGTGCACATAAAAACCAGTCATGTGGTTGCTCTTCTCCAATTGGCTGATGGCACAGAAGAATGTCTGTTTTCAACCGGCCTTGCCAAAGTTCAATTCAGAAGGAGTACTAGGATTACAGCGTGAGGGCAAATGCTTTCTTTTTAGGATCCCTGATCTCTTCTACTCCCCAAGGAGCATTAAGTCAGTGTGATTACATGTCATTTATGAAAAAAAGAAAGAAAGAATTTTAAATTATAAAAAGCATGCGGAGGCTTGGGTGAGGGGGAACCACTGCAGAGAACTGAGAAACTATTTCAATGTCTTTCTACAAATTCCAGTCTACAAAAGTCATTCTTTGTCCTAAATAGGTTCTTTAAAAAGGCAGAGTGTGAGGCAGACTGTTTAAAAGCATAGATATCCCTATCTGCAGGCACCTCTCCCTGGAAATCGTTGTCTCCAGTTCTGACCTTAGCAGAGCAGTACATGAAAAGAATGAACAGGGCTGGTGGTGCTGTTATTTGCCAAGGTAGGGATATGGAGGGTGAAAGGGTGATAAGCTTAGAGAAGCTCCAGATCTGTGGTGGCATGATGCAGGTGCCGCTGGAGCTTCCATGTCCACATTGCCATCTTACCTTGTCCCATTGTCATCCTGGCAAGTAGCAGCGGAAAGAGGTGCTGATGCTTCGCCACCACCCAACTTACTGAACCTCACTAAAATCAATCTGCTTGAGGAGTTGGGCTCTTCTCTCTCAACAATGTCTCTAGAAATGCACAGACCTAAATATTGAGATGCCATTTAATGCACAGCCTGTCATACTGGTGGCAATCATTTTGAAGCTTGGCTAACAGATTACAGGGCCAGATATTACAGAATACAGCACTGCAAATATTATAGGATCTAGGCCAGGGATCTCTAACCTGACTGGAAGTGGTCTCAGGCTGGGTTCTTTGCAAGCCTATTGGTTAGAGAGTGATTTCATGTATTGGTTGTATAGATTGCTGGCTTTGTATATTGATCTGTGTATTTTAATAGATTGCCTTGGAAACGCTTGGGTCAAAGGGTGGAATGGATCACAGGAAATGCCAGGGACTGACCCCTGGGATCCTTGCGCATGTGTTCTCCCACTCTGCCCTAGTCACAATACTATGATTATTCCCAAGTAGCTAAAGCGTTTGGGAAGAAAAGATGCAACCCAGACAGCAGCAAATTTATAGCATACTTGGCATGGGAACTTGGATCCCAGCTGTCTTAAAATGTTATATTCCTTTGCTTTGCAGATCATAAGCCAGAGACTATATTCTTTCAGATTTTATATATTTGCAGACCATTGCATTAACAGCAGGTAACACCATCATGGTTCTTAAAAAGTGTTTCCTGGCTTCACAGTAGCCTTAATGTAAGGGAAGCAGAGCATGTGTTTTTGTGTGGGTAGGATGATATATTGGCACTATTGCTTGTAGCAAATGGAACCAATATCCCAACAGCTCTAATCCAGATCACTCCTTTTAAAAGCTTTTCTGAAACCACATCTCAAAAGTAGTACACATGGTAAAAAAAAAAGAAAAAGATTTTTGATGAAACGAAATTCATCTTTTTTCAATGATATATCACTTGTAGGTAATGGAAATATTTGGCACTGAATTTTCTATGATTTCTTGCACAGAGCAGAATTTGGAGGAAGCTATACTCAAGGAAGTCTGAGTAGATGCTAAAGGGAAAAAAGCCAGAGAAGACTAGCATCTTGAAAACCTCTCTGTATTATGATGCTCTATCGTACTAAAAGATAAAGGTGAAAGACACCTGGACAGTTAAGTACGGTCAAAGGTGACAATGGGGTTGCAGTGCTCATCTCGCTTTCAGGCCAAGGGAGCCGGCGTTTGTCCACAGACAGCTTTCTGGGTCATGTGGCCAGCAGGACTAAACTGCTTCTGGTGCAATGGAACACCGTGACACAAACCAGAGCGCATGGAAATGCCGTTTCCCTTCCAGCCACAGCAGTATCTATTTATCTACTTGCACTGGCTGCAGTACAGAATAATCAGATTGCTCCCCACCCAGAAGAGTGGAATGTGGTTGACAGTACTTAAAAGAGGACCAAAATAAATACCATATTTACTTAAGTCTAATGCGCCATCAAATCTGATGCGCACCCCAGTTTTCAGAACCTTGAAATAAATAAAGGATTTCCTGGCGAATGTAAATGCGCCCTGGAATCTAATGTGCACCTTAATTTTTGCAACATAATTGGGCCAAAAAAGATGAGGATTAGATTTGAGTAAATATGGTAAATAAAAGTCCCTGAATATCTTTGATGTGAGGAGAAGGAATACTCTCCCAGCTCTATGCCTTAGTGGTGAACTGGAAGTGTGAGTTTATCTATGGCACAATAATAATATAAAAAAATGGGGAAGGAGGAGAAAATCCAGCAATTTTTTTTTTGCATAAACAAGAGAGAAGTACAACGCACAGATGGAGGAATCATAAAGTGGGTCCAGATTTGAGCAATGCTTTCATTGCCAGCCTGCCGCAAAAAGATGTCCTAATTGTGGGAGAAAGCCTATCTGCGACTGAGTAAGATTAAAAAGCAGGCAGGAAGGGCTGCTGCATTTTTATGTGTGCCTTGGATCACTGGTCTGAAAATGTTTTCCCACCAAAACCAAAACAGACCAGATTCACTACATGCCTGATAGCTTATGCGAACGCTGGCCGGGCAGATATATCAAAAAGCCTTGACTATTTGCATTTAAACGGGTCACTAGAGTCTTTCCAAACTGTTCCCTTGAGAGTGGAGACTTCAAGGAATGTGGCATTTTTAAAAGATGACATCACCGCTGAAAGAATGGTGTCCTTTGACTGGAATGGAAGGGCAAAGAGAGTCAGGGACACAATTATATAGGCTGACCTTTTGATGGGCAACAAAAGCAGCAAGCTCAAGATTAACCAGTTGAGACTCTGAATCCTACACGTCTGAAAAACTGAAGGAACTTTGGTGTAACTAATTTTAACAGCTGAGCAATATTTGAACAGTCTACTCAGTTGAGTTTTAATTTGGTGCTAGCAATGGCTTACTAAAGGTCAATAAATATTTTCTTCCCGCAAAATATGGCTTTCTAAGCAGGCTTGCTTCTAGAAGAAGAAGAGGAGTTTGGATTTCATATCCCGCTTTATCACTACCCTAAGGAGTCTCAAAGCGGCTAACAATCTCCTTTCCCTTCTTCCCCCACAACAAACACTCTGTGAGGTGAGTGAGGCTGAGAGACTTCAGAGAAGTGTGACTGGCCCAAAGTCACCCAGCAGCTGCATGTGGAGGAGCGACTTCTTTCTAACATCCTTAACTCCATCATCTATATAGGAAGAGAACAGTGCTGGACTACCTTTCAACGTTGTTGCAAGAATTACTGAGTGTATGCAAAACTCTCTTGAGTGCTTGTGAAATGAAAGCCAGGCTGCTTTTGAGTACTTGGGGGAAAAGTGCTTTGCATCTTTTTTTGTATCTATGGCAACCTCCATGTTAATTTAACTGCGAAATCACAATGAAAATCAGTAACAAAACCATTATTGATCTTATTGGGTGCAGGTCTTTCTATCCACTGCAAAGCACAAATGGCATTTAGTCTGTTCACAGCTGCACAAAATCAGAAGACAAGTCGGAACATGAAAAACAACCAAAGTGGAAAAGCAGAGTCAAGTATTAAAGGCAGTACCTCCAAGAATGTGGCTCAAAGCCACTGCACATCCCTCTGCATCTTAAACATGGCACACCTCTCCCTGATGGTTGCTGGCTGATGGACACCTGAAAAACAAAGAACATGCTGTTATTTTCATTGCTGATTCCAGGGTGGTGTACAAGTGTAACAGTTCAAGCAGCATAAACTCAATGGATAAGAAAATGAATATGAGGCCAGGCAATCCCCATTTCTTTGATGCATGATGGTTCCATGAAGAGCAAAGAATGGAGCCAACATTAAAAAGATCATATTCCTCCATACTTTCTGAGGCTACAGCAACCAAAATTCATGCCACAAAACCAGAGCAGATGGTGTTCTGGATATATCCTCAGACTGAACCACCATACATGCCTTTTCTTGACCTACACCCTTGTGCAAATTAATTGAAACAAACAATGTAGTTTATTGTACAGAACTCACATATACATGTACAAATCTCACATATACGTACATTAGTAACAGATATGACCACCGCTATTTTTAAGCAGCAGTTGAACACGGTTTGGCATGAAGTTTGCTAGTTTCGAACAGTCACTGTTGATTTTCGGATCCCTGGACCACACTTGAATCAGCGCCTGAATGAGCTTCTCCATACAGCATGGAGGTGACATTTGCATATACAGTGGTACCTTGGGTTACATAGGATTCAGGTTACATTTGCTTCAGGTTACAGACTCCGCTAACCCAGAAATAGTACCTCGGGTTAAGAACTTTGCTTCAGGATGAGAACAGAAATCATGCTCGGGCGGCGCGGCAGCAGCAGGAGGCCCCATTAGCTAAAGTCGTGCTTCAGGTTAAGAACGGACCTCCAGAACAAATTAAGTACTTAACCTGAGGTACCACTGTAGCCCACAAATTCTCATTGTGATTTACGTCCTGGGAATTCCCTGCCCAATCAAGTACAGGCGTATTTGCTGTTCTGTCATGAATTTCGATGTGTGACGGGGATAAAACTTTGTTCCATTAGGGCCATATATTAACTAGATTGAAATATTTGTTAGAATTCCACTGACTACAAGGCAGATGTTTACATGTCACAAATGGAAAGCGATGGACTATACTCCAGCATAGCATTCCGTAGCTCAGCTCTGCATTTGCAAGGTCCCAGGATCAATCCCTGGCATTTCCAGATAGGGGTGAGAGAAACCGCTGCCTAAAATCACAGAGAAGTGACGTCAGTCGATAATCCTGTGTTAGGTGGGCCAATGGTCTGATTCAGTATAAGGCAGCTTCCTATGCTACTGTTCTATAGACTTTGCCAGATGGAATGTGCAGAAAAGGAAACACAGATATACAGAATGCAGAGGCTTAAAGTGAGTAGCTTGTGTTAAGGTTTAATTCTGCACATGCCATATGTCTTTACATAGTTATGGGCGTAGAGGCCCAGATTTTCTTGGAAGTCATGCTTTGCGATTTGAACATCTCTTCCAAAATATGTGGGCAAGGGCTAGGAAAGGGAAGGTGCTCTTCATTTGCTATTAATAAAAACAACACAGCTCGTTTCAAGAATTGAAAATAGATCCCAGAGACTAAGCCCTGTATCATATTAAGCTCTGTAACCACATGAACGTGTTAACCTTGGCAAACCAGTGATCACAGCTCCGTAGAATGAGAAGCAGCTAGGATGGGTCAACCAACAAGGAACAACTCAGTTATGATAATGGCAAAGAACAGGGATTATTCCAGAAGAGGAATGGCATTAAGAATGGTGATTGGTGCTCTCTAAACAATGGCCAGCACTTTTCCTAGATGTTCTCATACCCATGTTCTCATTTCTGGTTCTAAAATGTAAAGATTAATTGGATAGATCAAGACTGTAAGCCAGCCAAGTGTCCAAAGCGCATTTATACTTAGAAAGGAACTGAGCAGCCATCTTTCACTGTGATAAGATACTTGCTTAAAGTATAAATGACACATTTAAAGCTATATTATCTTGGTAGGAGGTTAAGATAAAGAAACACAGTGCTGTCTTAGTTCTGGTTGTTGAAGAATTTGTTTTGCTGCAAGATAAACAAGGAAACATAAACTGAACATTCATGAGATTGCAATACACCAGTGACTTGATATCCAAGCTCATTTTTATAGGCGCTCTGTACCCAGAAAGACCTAAGAGTTATTTTGAGAATGTGGTCCTAGTTTCCACATCTTTGCTGCTATACTTTGTAGATGGTTTCCATGGTGAAAAATAAAAAGTGTCCTAGGAGAAAGGAAAGGGTGGGGCGGGGCGAGATTGCTGCAATCTTGCTCTGCTGTTCATTCATGAGAGGGCAGGCCCATTGAGAAAAGGGCCTATTAAAAATTAATTCAAACGTAATGTTGGTCTTTTAAAAAGGTGAAGAACAGAGAACACTTCTAAGTTTACATGGCACAAATACTCCGATAATTGTGCTCAAAAACGTAACAAATTCCTGCCTTTAATCTTCAGAAAATGATCCAGTGTGACTCTGTATTTAAAGAAGGGGAAAAATGTACTGGTGGCGCCAAAAATGAAGTTGTCCTAAAAGGAAATATTCTAGAGAAATGAATACCGTGGAATGCCGACTTCATAATCGGCCTTGTCATTGTCCCTCTCCCCCACCCCCAAGGAATTTTTCCAGGCTCCAAAATCCATTTCCTCAGACCTGGCAGAAATTCTTCTGCATGTCAAAGATTATACACAGAGGTGCCAGTCTGCCCTTGAAAGAAATGCAGCCTTTTCTCTCTCCTCGCCCCCCCCCCTTTAACAGGAAATATATTTGTGTGTGTCTATGGACGTGTAGAGGGAGCAAGCTGGCAGAAGTACAGTGCATTTTGGTACAGACATCGCACAGCCCTTCCGTATTCAAGCAGCTTATTCGCTCATGTGATTTACCCTCACATGAAGGAGAGGAGAGCAAGCCTACATACACATACGCAACATGTCCCTTGCTTCAGATCTTTAAAGCACGTGGGTGGTGGGGGCGGAGGGGGGGCTACCCTACTCTATCCCTCATATGATATCAATTACGCAAAGCTAATCCTCACCAGCGAATGCCAGGCCACCCATTGCAACAATTTTGCTTTGATGCCACAGCAACAAGTTGCATTTAATGTTCCCTTTTCCTTTGCGAAAGCTCTAAATCTCATCTGCTCCTTTCAATGCCACTCTCTTTGATGTAGCTCCCTGCTTCTGGAAGTCTCTTACCTGGTGCCATCATTACATATCTTTAGGCGCCAGGCAAAAACATCCCTTTGGCTTTTAATTATCTATGGCCTTTTCATGTGGGTGGGATGTTTTAATCGAGTTTTTAAAATTATATTTTTAAAAATGCTGGTTTTAATGCATGTTTGTGCTTTATTTGGTTAAAATAATTGCAGATAGAACAAACAAACAAACAAACAAACAAACAAACAAAAGAATAGCACAATAAAAGCAGAACAAATATAAACCAGAACGTTTGTGTTATTAAAATCCTCGAGAGAACCGGAGGGTGGCAACATGAGAATGGGCCTTTTCTGCAGTGGCTCCCTGTCTGTGGAATGCTCTCCCCAAGAAAGTTCACCTGGTGCCTTCATTATACACCTTTGAGCGCAAGGTAAAATGTTCCTTTTTTACCAGGCCTTGAGTTGATTTGATTGACATCCTATGGCCTTTTAAAATACAATGGTACCTTGGGTTACAAACACTTTGGGTTACAGACTCTGCTAACCCAAAAGTAGTACCTTGGGTTAAGAACTTTACCTCAGGATGAAAGCAGAAATTGTGTGCCGGTGGTCAGCGGCAGCAAGAGGCCCCATTAGCTAAAGAACAGACCTCCGGAACAAATTAAGTTTGTAACCAGGTACCACTGGTTTTGGGGGGCTTTTGGGGGTGGGGTGGGGTTATTTGGTTGTTTTTATTTTGATTATATATTTTTTGGTTTTATATTTTGATTTTGTTCTGTGAACTGCCCTGAGACCTCCGGGTATAGGGCGGTATATAAATTCAACAAACATACAAACAAGTTAGTTATGGGATTTCAGCAGGTCATTATAGGATATGTACTGATTGGAAAAACAAGCAGTGTGGCTACCCCAAAACTTTTGCAGGAGCCAACAGTACTGAAAGCTGGATTGAGTGTGACTGCCCCAATAGCACCATGAGCACAAATCATAATGAATGCACACAAAAAAGATCTCTGGAGGGGCCACAATCTTCCTATAAAATAATCACGGCATTTCATGGTTCTCTAGAGCTTAGGGTTGCCACCTAACCAAGAAAAACTTTGTCCCTGTGCCTTTTCACTAATCAGCCATTAACACTTATCTCCTTCGAATGCCTGCACAAAAAAAGGCATAGCTAGAGAGGCTGGCTAAAAAGCTGGCAACAATTGCAAGCCTTAGATTATAGAACATCACTCGTAATGCCCCTGCCAAAAATGATTCTCTGTACGACAAGACTTTCAGTGTACTTAGGGTTTTGTTTTTTTTAAAGAGCCTTCTATCCAGAAATATGGGTCTCTTTAGTTCGTGTTCCAAAGTCTCATAATAGTTGCTGGCAAGCTTTGGGAAAATGAGGGAGTAACTGAAAAAGACAAATTAGGCACAGGGGAAAGCACATTGCGGGAGATAAATAAGGAAGAAGCCTGGATTGTTATCCTGGTCTGAGTTTCTCCAGCTCCACCCATGCGCAAATGTTTCTTGAAAGAATGATGCAGTGAAATATGAGGTGAAGTTTCATAGGCTGAAAATGAGAGACGACTGTAAAAAGGCATAATCCTGCTAGATAAATTTAGATGTCTGGGTGTCTGGTGGATAAAACTGAAGAAAAATAAGCTCTACTTATCCGAATGAGAGATAACATTTATTTTTAAGATCTTTTCTTAGAAATTCATATTTGAAATGGTGCTTGACAACGCAGCGGTGACTGGCTTCACAAGAGGAGAAGAGGGCCAAGACAATTTGTTCCAAGGAAGACTGGTCTGGGGGTGGCAACCTTAGCTGGCAATCATCACCACAATCCTAGAGCAGGACACAGATGGGAGCAGAAAACTGCCTTCTCTCATGGTGTATGCATTCATTCCTTTTGTCCATTTTTGGCTCCGAGCCAAATGGGTTTTGCAGGTTTTTGAAATAACAACAATAATAAAAAGGCGGTCTTCCTTCCTTCGTCTTTGACACTCTAGGCACAAGCTGCTTCCGTAGCACAAAGTAATTTTCACCAGCTGGTATGTTAGGACAGAGAAAGCTTGGCCTCATTTGCTCTGGGAACCTCCAAGTTAGACTACTGCAATGTATTATACATGGGAGTGCCTTTGAAAGCTGTTACTAAGGGTTACTGAAGGATACAGAAGCTATTATGCCATGCTGATTGCATTGGACCTGAACTGCAGAGGGTTGGACTAGATGGCCCTCGGGAGCCCTTTCCAACTCTACAATTCAAAAGTGCTGGATTTAACCTTTTCAGGTCCTTCACAGCTAAGACTGTAGTACTTGAAAGACCACCTATACCTCCATACGTACAGTCTAGCAGCAGCTAAACTGGTGACTGGGAGCGGCCGCTGAGACCACATAACACCAGTCCTGAAAGACCTGCATTGGCTCCCAGTATGTTTCCTAGCACAGTTCAAAGTGTTGGTGCTGACCTTGAAAGCCCTAAACGGCTTCAACCCAGTATACCTCGTTCCCACATCGTTCAGCCCGAGCACTGAGGTCCAGCTCCGAGGGTCTTCTGGCAGTTCCCTCACTGCGAGAAGTGAAGCTGCAGGGAACCAGGCAGATGGCCTTCTGGGCAGTGGCACCCACCCTGTGGAATGCCCTCCCCAGGGAAATAAACAAGTATCTGACTATTAGAAGACATCTGAAAGCAGCCCTGTTTAGGGAAGTTTTTAATGCTTGATGTTTTATCGTGGTTTTAATATTTTGTTGGGAGCTGCCCAGAGTGGCTAGGGAAACCCAGCCAGATGGGTGGGGTATAAATAAATCATCATCATCATCATCATCATCATCATGAAGAACTTCAATGGAGGACGTCCTGCAGGTATTCCTACCATCTGAAGTGGGGCAGTCATCCCAGGGGCTTTCTCAGTACTCAATACTCAGTTAGCATGGCTAATGGTCAGGGATGATGGGAGTTTCAATTTGAAACATCTGGAGGACACCAGGTTGGGCAAGACAAGTCTCATCGATGTAGGTTTTTCATTTAAGAGACGAACGGATGTCGCTCAGGAGGAGAGAATCGACTTTGCATGGAGATTCCATGTTCCGTCTTGATATCTGCAGCAGGGGCTGGGAGAGACGCCTGCCTGAAACCCTGGAGAGAGTCACTGCCAGTATTGCCAATACTGAGCTAGATGAACCTGCTTGGTAGAAGGTCACTTCCTAGTTACACGTGGGGGATGCGAAAAGAATCCATTGACTTGGTAAGTCTTGCTTGTCAAAACAGCCTTCGAGTGACTGCATCTAGCCTCAACATGCCTTTTGGCAACGCTTTTTTCATCCCTAGGTACAAGCATCTTGGTCTGCGATGCTGTGTTGTGGTGCAGCTGTTATTACTTTGAATCCATTGTGCTTAGTTGCTAGCACAGCAAATCCAGAATTGGCTGGCACTTTTAGAAGCGGTGTTAAGAACAATTGAGTTAACTTTTTTTTTGGGGGGGGGGGAGGGAAATGGCCAAGTGGATAGAGTTACAGGCAGATCAACCAAGTATTCTGAACTCTGGCACCTCCCGCTGCTGAACACATGTACTAACCGGAGCCAAGAAGGACCCCTCCGAGAAAGTTATTCCACCCTTATGGGGAATCAGAATGATCTGAGAGATTCTTCCCAATATTATGCAATTGGCTTGAAATGGATTCGAGGCTAGTTACTAGTCAGGATCTTGTGGTGTGGTATTCATGCATCCAGCAGAGTATTCTGTTGATGAATGGCTCCAACGCACTGCCAGATACAATCACTGACCCTGTCGACTGTAGAGATCCCAAAGGCATAAACCTCATGCAAATGGTGGCTAGCAAGCGCTACAGACTGTGCTCCTTAGCCAGTGGTTTATTTCAGCGGTCATGATACAAATGGATGCACTGCCCTTCCCAAACATCCTGAAGACATACTAAGAGGGCCTGGGCATAAAATACAAAGAAGGGCATTGGGGAATAATTGAAAGTGAATTCTCCATAGCAGTGGTGGCCCGTGTGGCGAAGTGGAACTGCAAAGCTGTCCTCTTGACCCCAGGGTCACTGCAGCATACCTGAATGGGGCTGGTCAGGGCGGCAGTGAGATCAGAACTGCACAAGTGCCTCTGCAGAGCCAACCTGGAAGCTTGCTGAAGCACTTGGAAGGAGACAGATCTGTATCTACTGGTGTCTGGCAAGGATTCCCAGCCCCTATCTGTTTAACCACGGAAGCGGAAAAAAGACCTCTCCTTAATTATCTTGTGAATGAAGAAATGGAAATGAAGAAAGATTGGGAGGAAACAATAATGATTTGGGGGCTCATAATGTCTGGGCTTACGTCTTTTGCACCAGCCTCTGGATGGCTGGCCTTCAAGTTATCACTAAAAACCAAACCAAACCAAAAGCAAATCCCGCAAGCCAATCTGTCCACTCAGGTCCCGCCTTCGCCTACGAGGGAAGAGAAACAAGGCTTTGGGGAAACGTGCAAGAAATGGACAATCACATATTGGCAGAAATTTAGAATCCAGGCAGATCTATACTACTGCCCTCTGTCTAATTCTAATTCAGCTGTACTTTGTTCATTATATCATGATTTTATTATGTTAATGAGTTTTTATCCTCATCTACACCAGCTTCCAACTAACTGTACTAGGTAGTAGACACATTTATAAAGAATTTTGAGTTGCTTTTTGAAGCAATTCTACGGCATTAGAAAATGAATTCCCTTAGTCACACAATGACATCCTTCACTTTAATCTTTCTCTTGTCCCTTTAGTATCATGCTCCTAGCTGCTGGTGCCACTATTACACACACACACACACACACTTGCTTCTTTCAGGAAGTTATTTAGAAGTGCTCAGTTCATAGAAAGCTGAATGGCTCTCGCCCCTTAGTATAAAAATCTCAACCACATCACAGCAGTCCCATACAGACCAAAAATATTCTGTCTGGCAATCATTAGTGCAATGCAGCTGGAGCTCAGGGTTTCCAAGTGGAGCTAAAGGCAGCCTACACATGAGTCGGTCAAGACACCATCAGCTGCCAAACTTCCTAGGGAGTAATACTAGTCCCTTGAGAACAAGTGATGTCCAGAAGACATAGTCATTATCGTCCTGCACTCCCCACTCATCCTTAATGGTTTGCAAAGCAAGTTGCTTCCATTGTTTATTACGTATACCAATTTGTATTAAAGGTCTAGTGTTGCTTTGCTTCTCACCTAGGACGATGAAGAGCTCCAGAGAATTCAAAAGCTTTTGTGCTATTTTGCCACAGTTTGGTTGGCAAAATAAAAGATATTGTGGTTTGGGGCATTTCCATGTTTCAGGTGTATATAGGGCTGGGGATTCTAAGAAACATATTATGTTTGTAAGATGTTTTGATAAGACACTGTCCTAAAAAAGAAGAAGAAGCTTTAAGTCAGTGACTACAGTTACCAGCAAGCAAAACAAACAGACAAACATGAAAGAATGGTTGACAACAAAGAAGCTGAGAATAAAGAGGCTTTAGAAGCACAATAATGGCATAGAACTCGTGGCTATAATCCAATCCACCCAAGCCATGTTATTTCCAACAACCTGGAAAGTCAGGTAAAGCACATGTTTTTAAAAGGTATACATATTTGCAGATATACAACACAGAAAATCTTTTGGCCGTTGAGATGAGCTAAGAAATATCACTCAGCCAGAACTCAGGAGCAGTAGCCCAAGAGAAAAGTGACTTCACATTTTTACAGAATTATATTTTGGGCAAGAGACTACTGCACAGGCAGTGCATGGACTGTATCATCAGCACCCAATTATTGCTGTTCTTGGAGCTATTTTTCTAGAAAAAGAGGTGCCAGAACTCAACTTGTTTTCTTAGAATGGCAATGACACCTACCTGAGACGTGCCAGAACTGAGTTCTGGCGAGTTCCGGCTGACCCCCCCCCATTTGTTCCACTTTAAGCTGCAAGTGGAATAGCAGCTCTGATGCCAGATTTCGGGAATCTAAATGACGTTCTGCAGCAGGTGGGCAGTCCACCTAGCCACATATGCTTTGTTGTGGGAGATAAAGGTAATTTTCATTGGGACTGTGGTGTTTTGAGACCAGGGAGGGGGTCAACTACTTCCTCCCCCCACCTTGCTGTACTCCCAATAATTGCCCCATTGTAATTTAAGGGGAAGAAAATAGATGTACAAAGACACAATTAATGTGATACAATGTTCATAGAAAGGAACGATGGACCGTAAAGAGCAAAATGGCTGCCACAGTCTATATAGGCAATGGCTGGCCAGAAAAGCTGTGTGACAAATCATCTACTGCTGGAGAAATTGTGCAGCTGTTCCACTGCATTCAGAAAAAGAAGAAATGAATGTAGAAACCTGGGCTCCCCTGGGAGGAAGGGTGGGAAATTTAATAAATACAATAAGCAGGTTATTAAGAGGCTTATCCATCATTATATACCAGTTGTAATATCTTAACAAAAGTAGTTTCCAGGATTCTTTCAACATTCACCTTCAGAGTTGCAACATTATGTGGGCAAAAGAGTCTTTTGCAGGCATCTAAAATAATGAACTCTCTCTCTTTACTACAGAATCACTCTGAGGCATCAAAGATAAACAAAGCGTTGCTTTTTGGCTCAGTTCCACACTGTTGGATAGGGTTGTTACAACTTGGGGAGATGGAGGAAGGAGGGAGAAAAAGGATCTTTCAAGCAGAGAGCTATCAAGTGTTTGTGCATAAATGTAAACAAGGCAGCATCCCTGTGGTAAAAGCCGCAGTGGATTGCATTTGGCAACCATTAGTAGTCTTAATGAATCAGTTTGTTTTCTCTATAGTGGATCAGTTACATTCATACAGAACACTGATGAGTTGGCAGGACTAGGAGGCTTGCCAAGACCAAATCTACTGGGCGGGGGGTGGGGCGGGACGCAGGCAAATGAAGTTGCTAGACTTGCCCTTAATCCAATACAAATCAGGACATTCCTGTCAGGACTGTGTCCGCTGCCTTCTACAAGCAACAGGAGAGCCTTGTCTACAGAGATTTTTATCCTTGTTTGAACTTCTGTACGTATTCATGAATGCAAAGAGTGTGCTGTACCAAAGTTTACTTTGAGTCTAAGGTGACAAGTATGGCAAAAATAGTCTGGGTAAAATAACCAAGGACTAGGTTCAAGGCTTCACCCACTCCTAGGAACAAAACCAAGGCAAATATTTGAGGTTCAAATTGTTTCAGTGCATAATAATCCCATTCACTCCTGCATTTCCTCAGCTGGGCCAAGACTGGGGATATTGTGAGAAGAGCTGAAAACACTGCAAGGATTCATTTAAGCCACTACTAAAAGATTCATCTTCAGCATGCAAGCCAACAGGCTCTTGCCCTGAGAACTTTTAGGTAAAGTCATAAACACTTCTCTCTCTCTCTCTCCATGCTTCTGGGGTTGTGTGAAAGAAGCAGGACTGGTTCCATCGTGTCAATGTGTGGAGTGACTCAACACCCTTTTGGAGCTCCCAGTGCCTATGGGAAAACTATCCATGCAGTCCAATCCTATCCATGCTTGCTCAGGTGCAGAGGCACCAAGTTGCCCCCAAGTTTGAGGGGGCCCAGAGTGTGTGTAGGGGACATCACAAACATGCAAATCAAGTCATCTGAAGGAGGCTAAGTGCTCTGGAGCTGACATCTCTGCTCAGGTGTAGAGACGGGTAAATTTGTCAATTTCGGTCTCTAATTTTTCCAGTCAGTTCTTCGCATCAGTTTGCAATGTTTTCAAAAATTCCTCATGAAAATTATTCAGCATTGTAGTGTGAATTTTTGGAAATATATTTCCCCATACGCATATACTGCATTCCTGTATGTCATTTACACCAATGCCTGCATTTTCAGCCACACTTTCGCCTCGTACAGTACAGTGGTACCTCGGGTTACATACAGTACAGGTTATATACGCTTCAGGTTACAGACTCCGCTAACCCAGAAATAGTACCTCGGGTTAAGAATTTGCTTCAGGATGGGAACAGAAATCGCGTGGTGATGGCAGCGGGAGACCCATGAGCTAAAGTGGTGCTTCAGGTTAAGAACAGTTTCAGGTTAAGAATGGACCTCCAGAACGAATTAAGTACGTAACCAGAGGTACCACTGTATATGCATCGCACACAGTACTTGGCCACAGAACTGCGATGCAAAATTTGAAGAAGTGCAAATTTCAAAGGACTCCTGTGTCTCGGTTCACATATTATTTTGGAAAGTGCGAATCAGAGAGATTCACCTTTAAATGTGAACCAAATCAAATTTATTGCCCATTCCTACTCAGAAGTAAGCTTAGAAATATCAGCTGCTTGTGAAAAACACCCTAATGACACAGTAGCTTTATTTCCACATGTCAGCATTGTTTACAATAGAGTTCAACATTTTGCAGCATGTGACAGGAGTGGACAACATCGGCTAGGATCCAACAGATAAGTAAATTCTGTTGCACGTTCATGTTCTACTAACAGCATTCTAGCAAATCCACAGATACAGATTTCAGAACTGGTCACAAAATTCTGTCAAACGTTTTGAGGTTAAATTTCAGGATATTAATATTCAAAATTTTGAAACTGAAAATTTACTGGGTTATTTTAAAATAATAATAATAATAATAATAATAATAATAATAATAATAATAATTGTGAAATAGCATTCAAGCACCACAACATTGCAAGCAGTGTAAAGCATATCTTATGCAGGCCAAAATTTAGTATGCTATTACCAGACACAACCAGGGTCTTGGTGGGCCTTTGTAAATGTCCAGGGTGTTTTGACCTTTGTGGACAAGGCAGCAAATTGCAATGGATTAAAAACTCAGGGTTACTGTTATTACTATTATGGAATGCACTGGATGCTATGCAGTTTTATTCTAAGTTACAGCACATTTACATTCTCTCTCTTTGCAGTTCACTGCTGTAGATAGCCTTCTTGGGGAAAAACAAGTTGCTAAATGCTCTGCAGTGGGCAGAATTCAAAGCCTGAAGGAATTAGAGCTTGCTTCATATATATTCCACTAGGCAAACCCCAGAAGAGCCCAACAGTTATGAGTATACAAAATAAACACAGAATGGGCTTTCAGGTTCTCTCCTCATTGCTTCAAAGAGAATATAAATATTCCCACGGTTTCTTGTATATAATATTTCTTTAAAGGGGGAAACAAGGGTGAATCAGTTCTGCATTGTTTATCAGGGCTCTCCTTGTTATGACTAGTGAGCAATTGTCAGGTCATTCAGCATTTCCGCACCCAATCATGTGTCCCTACTAGTAACTGATGTTCCTCTTCTTCTAAAACCAGAGATAGGAGCTGCTGGTGAACTATGTAGGGATCAACACCCTCAGACACATAACATCCAGTCTCTTTCTCCCTCCAAACAAGTCATTAGGTTTGCAGTCATAAGGTTAACAGGCATCAGCTAGAATTAGGTGCCAATCCAGATTAACACTATACCACTCTTAATGTTGCACTGCTCCAATATGAAGCCAGGGGCAGTATTCCACTAAAGGATTAGTGCTAGCACAATGCAGCTTTCACTGCCCTGTCCCCCACACAAAACAACACCCCCAAATCTGGTCTAAAGGATTGGGGAAACCCCTGGAAGAGACTTAGGAGGTGCATGGGAAGAATGAGGGAGAACATTCTGTTGCACAAGAAAATCCTTGCGCAAAATCCACTTCCAACCAACATACTATCCTGTTCATGCACCGTTTCATATTCTTCTCTTATGCAATAGAGATTTCGATTCCAATTTCCCATGAATTAAAAAAAAAGGAAAAAATTGGAAATATCATTGGAGAGTGGGGGGAAACTGGAAAAGGCATGCAAAGGCAGCAAGTTCACAAAATGGTAAGACATTCTTGCTGATTTCTTGTTCGGCCAGAAATAATTGACTGCTCATTTATCAGTATCCCCCAGCAGGCACTCCCTCTAAGAGAAACTCAAGAATTAGAGATAGCAGATTTGATTGTGAATTTTTAGAAACTACCAAACCCAGAGCAAGGTTCAGTGCCATCAGAATTATTTGGAAGCACCCCGTTTTACAGTGGTACTAGAAAGTGAAGACAGTTTTGCCAAAGAAACACTTATTTTGGCTATAGGCACACCCACAGCAATGTCCAAGAAAACTAATCCAAGTGTATCTGCCAGATTTCAGCATCCCTTCAGTGTGACCAAGATATAACAGTGCAAAAGTCTCTGCAAATATCATGCCCTTCCAAGCACAAATACTTGGCAGGATTCTTTTCACAGGCAACAATGTGTGAATTCATGATAAGCAGGGGCGGGGGCAGGCTTTTAAAAATAGAGTAGAAAGATCTCCCACCCAACCCTGTATTAATTGGATTTAAAACTGGTATTTCAAAAAAGAAAAAGAAATGGACCTAGACTCCAAAAAGAGAACAAGAGAGGGATAAGGTGGCAATTTGCTTGCGGCAAAATTCAAGGATATTCTAAATACAGAAACACAGAGAGCCAATGGGTACCTGGAGTCTCTAAACTTAATCTCAGAAGAGGAAAGAGGACACTCAAGGATACCGTTGGACTAGGGAAACCCCCTCTGTGATTTGCTTGCTGGGAACTTTAAGAACAGAGATTGTACCAAACTAAATTCTACTCAAGAGCAGACCTACTGAAATATTTAACCATGTCCACCTATTTCAACAGGTCTACTTTGAGCAGGAGAAGGCTGATCGCCGAAGAATTGATGCTTTTGAATTATGGTGCTGGGGGAGACTCTTGAGAGTCCCATGGACTGCAAGAAGATCAAACCTATCCATTCTGAAGGAAATCAGCCCTGAGTGCTCACTGGAAGGACAGATCCTGAAGCTGAGGCTCCAATACTTTGGCCACCTCATGAGAAGAGAAGACTTCCTGGAAAAGACCCTGATGTTGGGAAAGATGGAGGGCACAAGGAGAAGGGGACGACAGAGGACGAGATGGTTGGATAGTGTTCGCAAAGCTACCAGCATGAGTTTCACCAAACTGCGGTAGGCAGTGGAAGACAGAAGTGCCTGGCGTGCTCTGGTCCATGGGGTCACGAAGAGTCGGACACAACTAAACGACTAAACAACAACAACTTTGAGCAGGTGCAACCTCAAGTCATTTGCTTTTGAAGTGAGCTCGGCGCCTTCACTGAGGCAGGTTTCCAAATGCTCCATGAAGACTTGCTTTGCGAGATCAACTTTGAGTTCTTGCCTTGAAAACCTTTCCAATGTCTGGAGCCCTCAATTGATTAGAACAAATATTCCCAACTTTCCTCCACCCCGCCCTATGGACCACTGGAAAAATGCCGGTGATCTTGATGGACCACTTAATGGTTTTTCTGCCTGTTGTAGCAATTGCACCATGCCAAATGCTGGATATTTTTAGCTATAATTTTATTGCTTCTCCCCTCCAGACATACTATATTTTATTTTACTATAGTTTGAAATCCATAAAATTGTAATACCCTATAACTTAACATTAATAAGACTATTTAATCTCCCAACCTAACCACAAATCCACAGACACACCACCGAACTACCTGAATAAAGCTCACAGGCTACTGATTAGAAGGCTAAAGGAAGAATTATGATCTACTGTTGTATTAGCTTCTGGGTGGCCAAATGGGTCAGGAGCAGATCAGGGGTAGGGAAGAGCAATGCTGTGACACAAAATCAGTAGACTAAATCAAGAGGATGCCCCAGGCTGCCAGTTTTCAAGCCCCACTTAGAACTGGCACGTAGCAATTTCCAACAACAGAATCCATGGCACAGAACCCAGTAGTTTAAATAGCAGTTGAGTGGCTTTCCTACTGGTAAAGCCATGCTTGGTTCTCAAACTAATGGAAATCTGCGTTCCTCAGAAATCCTCTGTGTGTACATGCAAATATTTCAGTCAGAATCAAGATGCATAAATAGCATTACAGACGTACCTTGGAAATCAAACATGATCTGTTCTGGAAGTCCATTTGACTTCCAAAACGTTTGACTTCCAAGGCAAAGCTTCCGATTGGCTGCAGGAGCATCCTGCAAGCCAATCGGAAGCAGCAGAAGCCATGCCAGACATTTGGTTTCCAAAAATCATTCGAAAACTGGAACAATAATTTCAGGTTTCCGATCGTTCGGGAGCTAAAATGTTTGAGCTTACAGGCGTTCAGCTTCTGGGGTTCCACTGTATATCCTGCAGGTTGTTAAGAGTAAAGTAAATCTATTTTAAGGGCAAACTGCAGTGGAAGACAGAAGTGCCTGGCATGCTCTGGTCCATGGGGCCACAAAGAGTCAGACACAACTATGACTAAACAACAACAAATACGAAGCCCTCAGAAAGACACATCTACGAATGCTAGCACCAAGGAGCACGTCTGGCTCTAAGCCAAATAGTGCCCCAGGCAAGTCACACCATTGACACCCCATATGTTCATTCCCCCCCCAATTGAATTTAGAACCCACTTGTACATGACTGACCCCCCATCATCCAATTTTCCTCAGTGGATCAGATCGCATCCATTCACAATCTCTTCAAATGCACACTGTTGAAAAATGGAGACAAGAGTCTTAACTTTCCCCATGCATCAAAACAAAATGTGAAGAAGGAACTGTTTGTACTATTTGTTTCAGTTGCTGAGTAGAAACCTTGTGACAGGCAGGCCCAAGCTTGCCCCCCCCCCCCGCTTCCCAGGTATTCACCTTTGGCTTAATCTAGCCCTGCCTACTTGAAGGTGCAGCCCAGAAACAGGCTTACCATCCTAATTTGAAATAGGTGTGAGGTTTTTAGGGAAATCTTTCAGCTGGTTTCTTCAAAGGTTTCAACATTTAAATTCAGCAACTAGTTTACTTGAAGTGTCAGATGGAGAATGGGGTGAGGAATGCTGTTATCATATTCCATCCCCACAACTGCTGGTTTTCTCCACACCTCCCTTTCAGCCCAGGTTGGCAGCTAGAAAACCAGACAGGACTCCTCCCCGGGGCCAAATTTGGCCCAGGAATCTCCATTGGCTGAACTGTGCTGCACAAGGCAGCTGTGGAACCAATAGCTTTCAATATCACAGAGCAACCTTAGCCATAGCTACGCAGAGGTTAAGCCCACTTGAATTCAATGGCTCTGACTCCCAAGTAAGTGTGGTTAGGATTGTAGCAGTAGCATTAGCAGAGGTTTTCATATTATGGAGAGGTTTTCAGATCATGGTAAGGGATAAACTCATGCTATATGGATCAGGAGCCAAGCACACATTTCTATATTTTTTTAAAAGTCTAAGATGTCACTGCAAGCACGTTCCATGTTACAGTGGTACCTCTGGTTACTTACTTAATTCGTTCCAGAGGTCTGTTCTTAACCTGAAACTGTTCTTAACCTGAAGCACCACTTTAGGTAATGGGGCCTCCTGCTGCCACCGTGCCGCCGGAGCACGATTTCTGTTCTCATCCTGAAGCAAAGTTCTTAATCTGAGGTAATATTTCTCAGTTAGCAGAGCCTGTAACCTGAAGCGTATGTAATCTGAAGCGTATGTAATCCGAGGTACCACTGTATAGGGGCACAGGAGTGGCTCTATAGTTAAGAGGAATAGCAAAGAGAAGTCTCATTATTCTAAGCTTCAAAAATTGATGGCTTATAAAAGTGGAACCTGCTGAGTTTAATACTTTGAAACTTGGCATACATGCTACACCTAATGAGCCAACCATCAAACTAATCTGATACATAATACCACCAGGTAGAGCATTAAAAGCAGTGAAATGGACACTTCTGACCCTTTTTTCCTCTCCAGCTTGTATGCCCCCTTTTTTTCTTTTGCAGAAACTACCAGTGCAGAAACTACGCAGGTGGCGCTGTGGGTTAAAGCCTCAGCGCCTAGGACTTGCCGATCGAAAGGTCGGCGGTTCGAATCCCTGCGACGGGGTGCGCTCCCGCTGCTCGGTCCCAGCGCCTGCCAACCTAGCAGTTCGAAAGCACCTCCGGGTGCAAGTAGATAAATAGGGACCGCTTACCAGCGGGAAGGTAAACGGCGTTTCCGTGTGCGGCTCTGGCTCGCCAGAGCAGCGATGTCACGCTGGCCACGTGACCCGGAAGTGTCTCCGGACAGCGCTGGCCCCTGGCCTCTTGAGTGAGATGGGCGCACAACCCCAGAGTCTGTCAAGACTGGCCCGTACGGGCAGGGGTACCTTTACCTTTACCTTTACCAGTGCATTTTATTTAGGCTTGTCAAGGAGCATGTTTGCACTGGATTGGTGAAATTCTATGCAGCCTTTCACACATTACTTTTTCCATGCCCCATTGAAGTCTATGGAATGGCAGGTACTGGCAGACAGTGCTAGGGCTGTTCATCATGGGCCACCTGTGGCACTGATCTGTGCCCCCCTCCCAGGGGCCACCCACCCACCCCAATTTGGGAGAAGAGCTTAGGGCTTTTAAAACACTATTTTAACATACAGTTCAATAAGGCTTAAAAATATGGACAGGAGGAGATCTTGTGCAGTGCTGCTCCTTCACGAATGGCTTCACTGATCTCAAGGCCTTTGCTTGTGCATCCACTATCCATTCTACTGTAGCTAATAGAACAGGTTGAAGTGTGTGTGTGTGTGATGCCCATTGCAGGTTCTCCTCAGGTGTACAAATGTTTGCTGGCAACCCCTGGCCTACACAGAACTAGAGCAGTACTAAAGGAAGAAAAACAGTCAGCTCTCCCCTTTTTGAGAATGACACTGGGAACACATTTCGTTCGTGCTAGGTTTCTGTTGAAGGAGTTGTTGTTTCAATTCAGCGGGAGTGGGTTGTATTAGATTACATCTCCATCTTGGCGCCAACTGTTTCCAATAACGTTCAAAAGATGGAAGCCATCAAGCTCCATTCCAGTTTTGTCTTAAGATTCTTCATTTCAGATTTCTCAAGTTAAGCTCTTCCAGCTTTGAAATGGCTGCCCTATGCACTGCCTCCCTTTTTACTAACAGGATGCCGTTTAAGGTATCAACAATAATTAAGCCCCAAAGTGAGTGAACAATCAACATTGCAGGACCCTGAAATGAGCCATAATGGATGCCAGATTCTGTAGTCACAGACTTGCACACACTGGCATTGCTAAGCCATGCTCCAAACTGACAGCAGTTTGCCTAGTGCCCAGAAAATGAGGAGACTTTCCCCCAATTGGGGGGGGGGGGAGAGAGAGAGAGAGAGAGAGAGAGAGAGAGAGAGAGAGAGAGGAGTCATGCCGCCATAATGATGCCAGGCCTAGGCACGCCTTGGGCATCATAGTGTTATTCAAGGTCTTTTCTTCATTTTGACTAGGCAACAACATTTCTGTTCCGAAGTGTGGCCTAGCTGCACGACTGTTTTCTTTCTGGTCAGCCAGTGTTGTACTTGGTTCCAGTTCAGGTGTCAGGCAGCTTGGAATGTTACTCCACAGCAGTACAGGCCTCACACGCCATCTATGGTGCTGATATTTCTTGCTCAAGATGGCACCATTTCAAAAGAAAGGGAGGGGAGTGCAGATTTCGTACCTGACGAAAGCTAATTCTCAGAAGCTCTAGCCGGACCTCTTATGTTGATGGCTGGGCACCTGATGAGGGTCAAGGAGATCAAAGGGACCCATTGCTAATCCATCTGAACTACTCTTCAGTGTTTCTGCCCACACCTTGAGCTACGACACAGAACAGTGGCTGTTGCTAGTCACTCACAATTCCTTCCACCCCCTGGTGGGTGAGCAATGGAAGCAACACTTTTATATGGGGGTTTTCAGTAGGATCCATGGCAACCCTTCCGCCATGTTGGGTTACCCCAAATGCAATACTTGACCCAGTGTCAACATCAGGGGAAGTATTTCATTCTGGCAAAACTTGGTCTAGTGCTGAGGAGGGGGCTTAAGCAGGAGTCCTGGTTCGGACAAAATGCTAAGCTAATCCTTGGTGTATAGCTTAGTGCAGTGCAGCCATTAAAAGGACAAAGGAAGAGCAAAATGGTTTCCAACTCCTCTCCCGCAGCCTGTATGTCCATACCAACATTTGGGCAGGGCCGTCTTACTCATAGGTGCTAGGGTGCAGGCACCTGGGCGCTGGGTTCTCAGGGGCACCAAGCCGAGAGTCCGGGGCCCGAGTTGAGTCCGGGGAAGAGCCCGCCTGTTGGTCAGAGCGCAGCAGCGGGCTCTTCTGCTGTGGGCGGCTCTGCGCCATGAGTTCAGGGCTGACTGAGCCAGCAAGATGCTGAGGCAGCCAGCCGGCTCTGCCCTCCTGGGACTGGGCAACCTGGAGGGGGGGGGGCGCCGGGTGGATCTTTGCTCCCCAGCACCAAATATGCTTAAGACAGCCCTGCATTTGGGTTACTGTGTTGCATGAATCAAATATCCTATATGCACTGAATTGGGTTTTCCATTACTGAAAAGCCTTTTTGCTACTTCAAGCTAGCATGAAGCATTTTTGTCCTAGCATTTTTACGTTCAGGTGTAGACTGTGATTAGAGGTCCTAATGCATGCCTAAGAAAGTCATTGGGTGTAGAAAGGACTCTAGATGCCTCTTGGAAGCCTAAATCCCTTTCGTCCTTTTACCAAAGGCACACAAGCTCCATCTTTTAACTGGACACCATTCTCAAGTTCACCAGCAGCTACGTGTTGTGAGAAGATGCCCCACGATGTTTTGGTTAACTGATGAGGAGCTATGTGCTAGCCATTTAAATGCTTTACCACATATAAGTTGTAAAAAAAGCAGCCTTCTGTTGCATCCAGCAACACTGATGAAGCCAGCTTTAGCATTTTAGCACCTCACTTATCCTTTACCCAACAGCATCACTAGAAGCTAGAGTCATCACCAATGACAGCATTCCCATATTACTGATGCAGTGAACATTTAAGATGCCACCACATAATTTCTAATCACCCACAGGTGCAACTTAGGGGAAATTAAACATGAAAGCAATATTATGTTCTTAGACAAGATGGACAGCAAGAGAAGACGTGAAGGAGGATTTCTGACACACTTTGCTATTGTGGCAGCATACAGCACTCTTTGTGCTAGACGCACCCATGAAGTTATACTGGCATGGGGACTAGCCACATGGTTCCCTGAAAGCAGACCCTGGGTTGAATCCACACTTGTTTCTGTGAGAATGGAGGGGCTCCTTCAGTTGTGCAGGGAACTAGGATTCAGTGGAGGAAAGGAGCAAGGCAACAATTTCACAAGTGCCAGCTTCCATGCTTTCCTCCCATACACTTCCAAAACTGTTTGGGTGTGTGTTCCCAAGGGAGACACAGGAGGCTGAGGACAATCAGCAAAAATTACTACCTGAACCCCTTTCCTCTAGTACTGACAGAGCAGCACTGCGTACAAGTCAGGACCCAGCCTACTACCAGAGCAGTGTGGAATGGCAGTCCCACCACCACTGAAATGAAAGATCAAGTCCCAAGTTAAAGCTGACATGACGAAGACATGAATGTTGTCATGTTCTCAGGAGTGGAGCATAAAGGATTGAAAACCATAAGTAAAGGCAAGAGTGAGTAGTCGGTTATGATAAAGTGATGAATATTTATTTTTTGAAATACTTATAATCCAGACTTTTATAAAAGTTTATCAAGGTGCCATACAACATACAAGATTTTAATAAAATCAGTAGAAGCATCAATAAAAACCATCAATACATACTGGTTGGTTAGAATGGTGGAAACAAATCACATTGCAAAGGCTGAACCACAGGGGCAGGGTGAACCACCAGAAGTGTCCCCTCAGAGGATCTCACTGAGTGAGATGTAACATAAGGGATCCCAGATTTTGGGCCCAGAATAAAGTGACAGAGGAAGCTAAGGACCAAACTCTGGGGTACACTAACATAAAGGGGGGAGTATAGAATAGAACTACAGTGGTACCTCGGGTTACATACGCTTCAGGTTACATACGCTTCAGGTTACAGACTCTGCTAACCCAGAAATATTACCTCGGGTTAAGAACAGAAATCGTGCAGCAGCAATGCAGCAGCAGCAGGAGGCCCCATTAGCTAAAGTGGTGCTTCAGGTTAAGAACAGTTTCAGGTTAAGAACGGACCTCCGGAATGAATTAAGTACTTAACCCGAGGTACCACTGTAATGAATACAGTATGCATAGATTCAGTCATAGATACACAGAGAGTTAAAGGGAAAGAGATAATCAACTGTGCCAAAGTTACTGAAGAGAAGCAGAATAGAAGTTGCTTGACAGAGCAGCTGGAAGTCAGAGGTGGTTTCCCCCAGAAAGCTCAGAAAAAGCAAACTTAAAAATAAAATCAGTTGAAAAACTTCATATTCAAGGGATCTGAGAACAGAGGGCAGGAGAGATATTAAATTATCATAAGAGAGACAAGAAGGGTTAAGCAATAAGCTAGAAATGGACCTTTTGTTTTGAACAAGTCTTTTCCTGGATTTGTTGGTATGCACACAACAACCATCCCATGCCGATTGTGGAAAAGGTTTTGCAACATAAGCATGTTGAGGCTGGCTTTTAAAGTCCCTGCACCTAGTTTATTGGGATGACTATTTCCATGCTCCACAGTGCTGTGGTCCAGGTTATTTTAACCCTTTGCAAATACTGTAACGCTGCCACTACTCAATTTTCTGACTACTGTATTAAACAGTTTTGTTTGCAAGCAAGCTTGCACACCTATTATATTACACACTAGACAAAGTGTCTTATAACCTAATCACCGTCTGTTAGGAAATAGATCAAGTCCAGTACCTTGAGTCTCATTTTCTGCACCAACGACATCTAACTGCCCCCCTCCTGAATATAAAGCTTTCACCCTCCCAGTCCCAAAGTTATGGCTTCAAAATGCATAGCCAATCTGAACAAGGAAGTGATGGGGGAAGGAAATCAATATTCTTATAGTTAAGAACAAAGGGCATGCAGTCCTGTTATATGCTATACCAGGGGTCTGCAACCTTTAAGACAAAAAGAGCCACTTGGACCCATTTCCGAAGAAGAAAAAAAACTGGGAGCCGCAAAACCATTGCGACATTTAAAACAAATATATCTCCAGAGCCGCGATCTGACAGCGGGTGGGAAGGTGACGTCGGGACAGTGCGTGACTAACGCACGCACCGCCCCCATGCGACATCACAGCCAGTACAGCGCCCGTCACAGTGGGGAGTGTCAGGGCGCACAATGCGCCTCCTCCCCTCGCTAGTATCCGCCCCGGAGCCGCGGCAAAGGTGTAAAAGAGCCACATGCGGCTCCGGAGCCGCGGGTTGCAGACCCCTGTGCTATACCAAGTGAAAGGCCTTCTTTTCAGGGCACAGGTTCCCAGAAATTCTTCTAAACTGCATCTGGGAATTGAAGACATTCTTATTTGTGACCCACCCTTTGATCATTCCACTGAACCAGCACCTACTTCAACATAACCTTCCAATTCCACACAGGTCCAGACACTTAGTGCAAACGAGTCCAGTGATCGACCCATAAATTATTCAATACTTCTTTAGCATTTCCCAATACACAACATGCTGCAGAGATCTTCTTCTCACGAGCCTGACCTTAACCACTCTTACTCGGAAATAAATTCCATTGATTTCAGTAGGATTTACTTCTCAAACAGTATGCTTAGGAATGATATCCTGGTCATTTAACCAGGGAATAACCCCCAGCAAGAATTCAAGAATTATGCCTACAAGCAGAAGGTATGATTGGATATTGACCCACAGTTCACAGGTCCATTTGCAGGGAATAGCTTCATGGCTACTTTTCCATATGCTTTGTGAAAGAAAGTGATCTGTATTCAAGCTGCTGGAGCAACAGAAACGCCTCTCCTTTTTGTTTTGTGTGACCTGTAACATCCAGCACATTATATGCACACACATACAGAGCCTGGGCATCAGGCCAACAGACCAGGTTTGCAGCGGGAGAAGCAAAGGCTACGAACCTTATACTTAGCCTGTGGCTACTGCTTTTCAGCACATGAAGAAGTTTATAGACCAGCTGAATTTCTTTCCTTTCCTACAGTTACTGAAGTTGACTGTTAAAGTGAAAAAGCACGCACACAGTTTCCAGCCACTAATTTCTTAGAATAAAATCCAGAACAGTAGTAGAACAGTCTGTGCAAAACTGGATTCTCCTTATCACAATAGTATTGAGCGCACTTTTTAGACTCTTCAAGTCTGGAGTTTGTTCCCCATAAAACACCGACTGGAATCTATCAGCGATAAGATTACGGCAGCAGCAGCGCGTCCCTTCAACACGCTGAATGTTTCAGTCAAACAATAATTCCCACTTCATGCGATTTAATCCCAGGCTAGGTGTGTACAAAGGTCTATTTAAAGGGAAGCCCCAGTGATTTCAGTGAAGCTTCCTCGCAGGTAAAGTCTTTGTTTGCTGCGGTCTGCTGGAAAGCCACAGCTGTTGAGAGAGAAACTAAAACTAACCTCGAATATTCCTCAGCAATAACTACGGAAGCAAGAGGAAGTAAAGCGGAAGAAATATTGCAATTTACCTTTTGGATTCCTGAACTCAGATCCATTCTTCAGCTTGCCTTCCCTGCTTCGCGCTTCCTCCTATTTGAATCTGCCTGAGGCGTGCAAATATTTATTGCTGTAATTCTTTAGCTGGGACAACAGCTTTGGAGTGAGTAAAAATCGCAAACTGCTGTAGGTACCGAGGAGCCCCGGGAGCTACTAGCAAACCCCACGTTCCAATCCCCAGCGTTTATTCACAAACTGCCTGCATGGAACCCCGTTAATTGGAGCTCACAACTCCTCTAAACACCCTGCCAGCCAATCAGATGAGGGCTTTAAACTTTTCCAGCCAATGGGAAGTGAGGCTTTAATCCTCAAGGTTCTTCGGCTTGCTTTTTAACCCCCAGAGGGAAAGGATGGAGCGAGCAGAGACACGCTGTTTTCCAGCTGTGGAGGCAGCGCTCGCCCAGCTGCTTCGAGCGAGGAGACTGCAATGATCCCGCCCCGGGATCTCGCGTCTCCTGCTTTCCCTTTTAAAGGATGAAGGGGAAAATCTTGCGCTTAAGCAAGCCAGTTCATTCACAGAAAGAGGAAGTGAGTGTGTTGCGGGGGGCGGGGGGGGGGAACCTGGGATATTATTAGCCCATTAAATCCAAAAATAATTTCTGATCTAAACTGTGGCCCTCATCGCCGTTGCGCTAATCAGACATTTTATTTAAGCCAAATGCATATTTTTAAGCCATGGCAACGTTTGTTTGTTACTGGTGTCTGCAGCTGGGGAAAAAACAGGGCAGTGCCTGCAAAAAGGGTGGTGTAACTCAAATGCCATTTCAAATACTTGCTTTTCCTCTGCCAGACTTAGGATGGCCCATGTAGTGATGTTGGGAAATTTAGCAAGTTAAAACTTTGGCTCATGTTAAAGAAGAGCATTGTGGAAGAGCCAAATGCTGTGGAATCCTGGGAAAGTGTATCTTTCTTTAATTGCAGACTTTCTGTCCTTAAGAGTGTTATTTTCTCCATCTGTAGGAAAGGGAGTTTCTAGTTGATTTGTGGTTCTTGACACCTGGCTGTCCCAGTGGATTCAGTGTGAATGGATTATCTTGTTAATTTACAACTCAAAGAATCTGTTTGTCTGTGGGTATGCTTTAATCTTCAAGGTCTTGGGATAAACAGGATTCAGCTGCCAATTCTTCTAAAAAGTTTGAGTTATTGTTCTTCTATCTAACCATTGGCGAATTGCTAATTAATCTAAAGAACTGATTGGCTTTTGAGTTTTGAACCCATCGTGGGTTCAAAGGGGATAAAACCTTAGGAAACCCACTTGCAATTTGCAGATCATCTTGCCAAGCAGCAGCCCGCCTCACCTAACCTACTTTGCTATGTGAGACCATTGTCATGCAGAGAGGGCCTGCCCTGATGCTGGGATGCGCGCACGCACAGGACACTAAAATGTGAGATCCAATCCAAATTGTAAAGAACAAGGCTCCCTGCTTGTTCTGGAGACTCAAAACATACTTTTCCAAAAGTTTTAAAGGAGGGTTTTCAAACTTATTTTCCTATTTTCTAGCCTAGTTGTTAACTACGTCTCTGTGAAGTGGCCCTAAACCAAACCTGCCATTTCCCATTTTTAACACACTGTTATGTCTTACTCAAATTTCTTCCACATGTTCATGAGGAAGAAATAGGAAAACAACTTTCGTTTCTTTGTTAAATAATGTAAATGGAAATAGGTTCTTAAGCGAACAAGCGGTCTTGTTCCTTGGGCTGCAATTTTGAGCATATTCACAAACCAGTAAGGCTGCAATCCTAAATCCACTTCCCATGGAGTTAACCCCAGTTGGACACACTTCCAGGTATGCATGCGGAAATTTGTGTTATATGTCACACTGAAGCAAGTGGGGTTTACCTTTGATACATGGTCTAAGATCTCTAGTCCATGAAAGCTAATGTCCCAATAAAATGGGATCATCTTTTAAGATGCCACAAAACTTTTTATTGTTTATACTTGGGCTGCATACACATTACTGTTTCCTCTGACCCCAGCATGCTGACACCACTGGTGTCAGAAGGCACGTACACATGTATTCTGCAGCTTCATAAGTAATACACCCGCTTGATTCATTTCCCCACAAACCAGGTTCCAACTGATTAGAAAACAGAAGCCTCAGTTAAGCAGAAGAGTGTACATTGGAGGCATCCATTGTGCATAGGCAGATGACAACTTAAGTGAATTGGAGTTTGGCACAGAGGAACAAGTCAGTTAATGTGCATTGGCGTGTACAGCAAGACAAGAAAGTGACTTGAAATGCAGTGGCAAGAGGGAAACACAACCTTGCTGTGGTCAAGCAAGGTCTTTATGCTGCAGTCCTATACCCACTTACCTACTTTTATGATTTTGTGGTTTTAAGACCTATGCCACCTGAAAGCTAAGTGATACAGGGAAACAGAATTTTGAATTGTAAACAAAATTGCATGTGGGCTGTAAGGGTGACACCTTGTGACAGAGTAACCATCTAAGTCCATCTGCCATGAATTAACATTATTATTTTTATTATTATTAAATTACATTGCATATCTCCCTTCATTCATAGATCCCAGGGTGCTTCACAGCCTATGTGTTGACAACTTCAAAGACTCAAACATGTTGCATCCAAAGCTGCTGTGGCAGGTGTGGAGAACTTTTGGGCCTCCACATGTTGCTGAACTACAACTCCCATCAGCCCCAGCAAGCATGGCCTATGGAGTATGGGAGTTGTAGTTAGAGCAACATAAGGCGGGCCAGGGATGCGGGTGGCGCTGTGGTCTAAACCACTGAGCCTCTTGGGCTCACCAATCAGAAGGTCAGTGGTTCGAATCCCCGCAACAGGATGAGCTCCCGTTGTTCGGTCCCTGGTCCTACCAACCTAGCAGTTCAAAAGCACCCCAAAAAGTACAAGTAGATAAATAGGTACCGCTCCAGCAGGAAGGTAAATCGCATTTCCGTGCGCTGCTCTGGTTTCGCCAGAAGCGGCTTAGTCATGCTGGCCACATGACCCAGAAAAACTGTCTGCGGACAAACACCGGCTTCCTCGGTCTGTAAAGAGAGAAGAACGCCGCAACCCCAGAGTTGTTTGTGACTGAACTTAACTGTCAAGAGTCCTTTACCGTTTTAAGGCAGGCCAAAGGTTCTCCACACCTCTTCTATTGGAACAACATGATCTTCAATTATGCTCATTTGTATTACTAATAGATTGAGTTTCAGGTCCTTCTTAAATTCTTTTTATCTAATTTTGCATAAGCAGATAGCAGCCACACCTGTACTGAGCTTTGACGAGAACCAAATAGCATATAGAGAGGATTGTTGGAGTCATCTCACACATTGTATCTGCCGCTGAGTATACACTCAACAGAAAACAACAACAACAACAATATGGTCAGACCTTGGTCTATGATGGTCCGCTTTCATGAAAGAAGTTTGCAATCATATTTGCTAAATTCACACACATTATTAGGTGTTTGCGTAAAACATCTTACATAATAAGATGCACACCATAAAAAAAATCTAATATGAAAAGCAGCCCATAGCATCCAGCTCCACATGAATCAATAAAATACTGACCAAGGGATCTTTACAAATACATTTTGAGTTTTGGGTGTGCTTCAAGATAGTTCCTCAAGAGTTATCTGCAGTTGCTTTGTGTTTATCATGGAACACAAATTTAAGTGTCTCAAAGCTTACAAATAAATAAACAAGAATACAGTGGTACCTCGGGTTAAGTACTTAATTCATTCCGTTCTTAACCTGAAACTGTTCTTAACCTGAAGACCACTTTAGCTAATAGGGCCTTCTGCTGCCGCCGCGTCGCGCCGCTCCCGCACGATTTCTGTTCTCATCCTGAAGCAAAGTTCTTAACCCAAGGTACTATTTCTGGGTTAGCGGAGTCTGTAACCTGAAGCACATGTATGTAACCTGAAGCATATGTAACCCGAGGTACCACTGTACATGAAATGGTCTGGAATCAGCTGTAAGCAGGTTAGCTTAATGGGTAGAATTCTAGTCCCTTGGGGTTTTTCTAGCCTTTCCCAGTCCCCATTATTGGCTTGAGAAGATAAATCATTTGATTCATTGAAATTTATCATTGTCTCTGGTAACATTTTAAAACCCCATCAAAAAAAAAAAAAAAAAAAAGGTGCTCTGAATGTTAATGACAGTAGCCAGACATGACTATTCAACTTTGAAATGGAATTTGAGCATCAAACAAGCTGAGTAATGAAAGCATTTGGGTTAGAAACATGGGGGAAATAAACAGAAAGTTCTGAAGGACATTGTCATGGAAGATGCTGAGATGCTCAGGCAGTGTGTTGTCTGGGCAGGGTTCCAAAAAATATTTTCTCTGACTGCCTCTGACTAATACATCTGTCTTATGCCTGTCTGCTTGTTATGAAGAAACTAAATCATTTTCTGACTAAATGTAGATTAAATCTCTGTAACGGTCATACTCTGGGAACTGACGTGACAGGCTGATGAAGGAGGAAATGGTCTTCATTATTGGAAAGTGCGCAGCATGGGAGATCACCTTCTTCCTGTGTATTTCACAAGTCTGATGCATCCTGAAGCGTATTCATGGGTGAGTAGTCCTTTAAGGCAGCCTACAGTGACAAAAGGAAAAGAATGGTTGCAATTTGGTAAATCTGTAGTAACTTGGAATTAGCGTGATATCTTAACTAAACAGAATTCCTTTCTTATTCTGAAAAGACGTTTAGGAAAGAAAAGCCTAGACTTCATGTCTCCTTTTACATCCTTTTATAGTTGTTTAAACTAGATTGCTGAAGTAAAAAGATGTGATAGGGTACCTAGCCTCTCACTTTTTTATATCCACAACGTTTTTGATCGAGGTGCAAAAAGTCATCGATGGGTGAATCTCATGTGTTACCTCACACATTACAGATTAAGAAGACATAGGCACATAAAACTGATGTTTGTGTTATAATTTACGGTAACTTGTTATGGTACTTGTAGAGGAAGGAAGGAAGATAAAAAAGGGAATTAAACCAGAGGAGGAGCAACCTGCTCCAGTATCCAGGGGGCGTGGTGTGAGTCCCAGGGATGTGATGCATGTCCTGGGGTCATGGCATGGCGCCTGTGGGGGGCATGGTGTATGTGCTGGGGGGGCGGGGCGCCAGCCCCGGGAGGTGCTGGCGATCGGGGGTCAGCATTTTGTCACCCTCCCTTTGGAATAGCACATGCCACCCCCGCCCCCGCCCCCGCCCCCGCCTTGGAACGCCCCTGAATTAAACAATACCTACATAAATGTGGCATGTGTACCAGTGTTTAATGCTCAGAACCATACTTAAAAGTGCTGGTTTTGACCTTTGAACGGCTGGCCCTTAGTCAGGACAGGGGACTGGTGCTGGTGTTGAAGTATGCCACACAGTCTGCGCTTAGCCCCCTAGATACAGAGGACAGTTTTTTTGCCACCAATGTTGAAATAAGATGCAACTGCCAGTCTAGTCAGTTTCAGTATATGGAAGGAGGTCGCCATGTTTTCTACCTCAGATAGCATAATGTCTTAAGGTAGACTTGACTTTTAAAGCCCTTGGGACCAGGCCAGGATACCTGAATCATTGCCCACTTCTGCATGTACTTACCTGAACCGTAAGAACTACTTTGGAGACCCTTCAGCAGGTGCCGTCACCACCAGGCAAAGTGCAGAGAAGGCCCACAGACGTGTCATTTTAGTGTGATGCAAAGGCATTTACATTTGCATGTGGCATGTGTACCAGTGTTTAATGCTCAGAACCATACTTAAAAGTGCTGGTTTTGACCTTTGAACGACTGGCCCTTAGTCAGGACAGGGGACTGGTCTGGTGTTGAAGTATGCCACACAGTCTGCACTTTGCCCCCTAGATACATAGGACAGTTTTTTTGCCACCAATGTTGAAATAAGATGCAACTGCCAGTCTAGTCAGTTTCAGTATATGGAAGGAGGTCGCCATGTTTTCTACCTCAGATAGCATAATGTCTTAAGGTAGACTTGACTTTTAAAGCCCTTGGGACCAGGCCAGGATACCTGAATCATTGCCCACTTCTGCATGTACTTACCTGAACCGTAAGAACTACTTTGGAGACCCTTCAGCAGGTGCCGTCACCACCAGGCAAAGTGCAGAGAAGGCCCACAGACTTGTCATTTTAGTGTGATGCAAAGGCATTTACATTTTTCCAGTCTTTATCCCTTCCATATGAGCTTGGGTACTCATGTCATTGACAGTAGTGTAGCAAACCCGCCTACATCTCTGCATCTACCTCATGTGAGAATGGAATGGGAGTAGAAAAGAAGTCTATTTGCCACTCTGAAGTCGGGTAGGGTTCTTTTAAGTTATGAAATAAATTAATAATATGGACATGAACCTTGTTTGTGTCTTGGATCCATACAGAGAAATCCACACATGGAATCAATTGTGCATATATTTATTGTTCTAAAATAAAAGAAATTTGCAAAGATGACTACTGCTAAATATATATTTTCACGCTGCTTTTGAGTCTTCAGGTTTTTGTATTGCTCTTTTCTTGGGCAAAATTCAGGGATTTCTTTTGATAAGACCATGAACTAATCACTAGCATAGAGGAGTGGGGCCTGGGGGAGATGAACATTTCTACAGAGTTGGTTTTTTCCCTTTTTCTTTTTTGGCGATATATTTTTTAATCTACTCTTTTGAAATGAGGAATAACAATACCAAGAATCATTGACAGAGAGGTCAATATTCTTCACAGATAATCTAATCCTGCAGACTCTAAAATAAATGAAAATGAACTTGAGAAATGACTGGAAGAAGAGTGTGAAATGAAAAAAAGGGGGGAGGAACACAATTAAATCCAGGCATCAGCTTTCATATTGATTGCCAGTAAAGCAAAGGAAGACGTTTCTGTATGTCAATTTTAGCTGTGATTATTTGTCCATAATTATATACTTTGGTGGAAAGGCAATATTGCTCTCATTCTGTTCTGAGAGATATTTTGTGGCAATGAATTTTGGGCTCCCCCCCCCCATGTTGGATGCTACTAAGTAACTCAGCAAATTTGATCTCATAATTTCAGCATAAAGGTGCATGCCATGGTTGTGAAGATAAGTCATCTTGCCCATTTCCAAATTTTGTTATGTTACAAATAAGAGAATTGGAATGCTAACCCTACTCTCATGGACAATACAGTGGTGGACAATACAGTGGTACCTCGGGTTACATACGCTTCAGGTTACATATGCTTCAGGTTACAAACTCTGCTAACCTAGAAATAGTACCTCGGGTTAAGAACTTTGCTTCAGGATGAGAACAGAAATCATGCAGCAGCAGTGGGAGACCCCATTAGCTAAAGTGGTGCTTCAGGTTAAGAACAGTTTCAGGTTAAGAACGGACCTCCGAAACGAATTAAGTACTTAACCCATGGTACCACTGTACTTGCTCAACAGGATTAATTCAACAAAGTTACATTGAAGAGACATGCATCTTCTCTGGAGTCATGTACTTTTCACTTGTTCAAATAATGGTATACCAGTGTGCTGTTCTGTAGGCTATTTGATCCGTGTGGCCAGACCAACATGATATCTGTGGGTATAAACAGGGCTACCAGTGGATTTACAACATACAAGCAACATGTGAGAACAAATCCCTTCAAGCATATAGTGTATCAGCAGCCACACGTTTTAAGCCTCTTTATTGATGCCACCATCACCAGAGGAATTGGGGTATCTGTATCTATGCAACCCACATGGGAGCACAACATATAAATAGCCACACTGTTTGGTTCCAGTCAGGCTGTGAGGTCAGTATTAATCCCATGCATTCCAGAAGCATTTATGTGTTGGCTGTCAAAGTCTGTTTAGGGAAAACAAAGGTTCATCTGCATTTGACCTAGGCAAATTTTCCCCACCACTCATATCCTTTCTTGAAACAAGCTAGAGTGAATCACCGAGAAAAACCTCCTTTAGAAGGCCTCAGAAATCCAGGCCTCTGACCAGAGAACAAGTCAGAACCCATAAAGTAGGCCAAATCTCTGCCTTACTATCAGTTATAAATGGCAAGAATCATATTTATAACAAGGTTTTGTAAGCTATTTTGCAAGGAGCTGATCATTGCCTTGCCCAGCAAATAATCTTTTTATTTTCTTATTTTGCCTGAGAAGCTTTTCCGCTTTGGATTTAAAATGCGTCCTATAGCATCCAAACCATTGCTTTTGTAAAAACTTTGCTGTATTGCCTCAGTTGTTCATATGTCCCAGCTTCTTCTTGGCTGACAGTAGGTATTCTTTTTTTAATTAACGGTGTATTGCTTAAGTGCCCCCACTTAAACTGCCATTTGCATCAGCAATAAATATTAATCAGCATCTATGAAAAAGAAAAGTGCCATTGTTGGAAATGTAAGCAGTTTTGGTGCTACCTAGAGCTCCCTTACTTCTTCACAGACATGAGAACAAATGGTGTTTACATGCTGTGGTATTTCAGCAGACAAATACTCCAGGGTCTCGGTAAATCTCTCTCGCTTAAGTGCTTGCTTGTAAGATCAAGAAAACAATTATAGGTTTAGAAGAAAGTGGCTTAATCGTCAGAGTTTTGCATCAGTTTACAAAATCATCTTGGTTAAGACGAAAACATGCCTTACTTCAAATTGAACATGATAGGATGCTGCTCTTTTTCCTCTCGCTTTCAAGTTGGATAAAATGACAAATCTATTTATTTTCTCATTTTCTCAATACGAGATTGAGAGAGGGGGGATGTGTGCAATCCAGTTTAAAAGGACATTGGATCAAGACCATCATTTCTAAGTGTCTAATCTGAGCTCCGATTAAAATCACAAATGGCAAGAAAAACAATGTTTGTAGCAGGAGCACTGACAGGGCCAGTCAAGTAGGAATAGCACCACTATAATCATGTTTAAACTGATTCATGCTTTCACACAGTTAATTACAATGATCGGCTCAGAACTGTAAAGCTACATTAACTAGCAGAGGTTTGGAGTGTGTGGGAGGGCAGAGCTCTGTAGTTGCAGAACATCTTACAATTTATTCCTTTATGGGTTCCTTATACACTATGGAAAAATCATACATTGGGACACCCTGCACCCCCACGATGGCTATGAAAAAGCATCATAGGTTGACCCCATAGCTCCCATAGTTGTACAAACAGAGGAAAGAATTGCTAGTGCTAGTTGGCCCATGGCTCATGAACCAGGAGCGCGGCTCAGGTCAATGAGGAGTTGTGTTTTCAGTTTTGTTGACTCAGTGAAACTCCCTCCCATGTAATGCATTTCCGCCCACAGCCATCCCTCAATGGGTTTGAACCACCAACCTGGTTAACATCCAGACACACTGACCCAATGTGCTACCTCAGGGATTTGCCTGAGTGGAAGCCCTTTGCGCAAGCAGGCCGACACCACTGAATGTTTTACAATTGTATTTGATTGTTGTTTAATTTTTGTAAGTTTCTTAAAAAGCTGGTTCTTGAAAACAGGTCAGGCTCCCAAGAAAGAAACTATGCCACTGTTGTAATGTGCTAGATTGGCCTCAGATTAATTTACTCTGATGTGAAGGTTTTTAAATAACATATTGCACTTGGCTTGTATATCTTTACAACCTAGTATCATTGGTTTGCATGTTAGCACCCAGGTAAAAGGTACCTAATGTTCATTGGTCTGTATTCCAAAGCATGGAACAAATTAGTTCATACTTTTCTACACAAGCAACCATAATGTGAATGAATTGAATTTGGTCTTTGAAAAGAAGAGCTTTCTTATTGATTTTAATGCAGGGCAGGATCTCCTTGTTAATGATGTGATCGTAGAAATGATCATAGATATGTCATATTGTGCAATGACAAACCTAAACAACATCTTACAAAGCAGAGACATCACCTTGTGAACAAAGGTCCGTATAGTTAAAGCTATGGTTTTCCCAGTAGTGATGTATGGAAGTGAGAGCTGGACCATAAAGAAGGCAGATCACCGAAGAATTGATGCTTTCGAGTTATGGTGCTGGAGGAGACTCTTGAGAGTCCCATGGACTGCAAGAAGATCAAACCTATCCATTCTTAAGGAAATCAGCCCTGAGTGCTCACTGGAAGGACAGATTGTGAAGCTGAGGCTCCAGTACTTTGGCCACCTCATGAGAAGACTCCCTGGAAAAAAGACTCTGATGTTGGGAAAGATGGAGGGCACAAGGAGAAGGGGACAGCAGAGGATGAGATGGTTGGACAGTGTTCTCGAAGCTACTAGCATGAGTTTGACCAAACTGTGGGAGGCAGTGGAAGACAGGAGTGCCTGGCGTGCTCTGGTCCATGGGGTCACAAAGAGTTGGACACGACTAAACAACAACATGTCATATTGTATCTTGTGCCAAGATTTCCTCCTGACGTCAGCTTGAAAGATCCCTGTGGAAATTTTACAGGAGAAATCCTAGCTCCAGTGGTATTAGTGACAGGGCTCCTGCAGACTTTAACAGGCCCTGTATTTCACCTTGTGGATTTATCTCTGTTCATCCATTTAGCTTAATGCTGAACTTGTTCATTACCTTGTTGTTGCTCTTTTTTCCCTTAAAAAAAAAAATCCCAGCAGCCTATTAATCTTACAGAGGCTCCCACTCAGAGCCTGTCTGCTAATTTGATTTAGGACACCATAACTCTTTAGTCCTGTCACTAGAAAATATATCCTCTCTTTGTTCAACCATGCTTAGAGAAGCACTCAGTCTGAACTGGCATCAGGATGGAGGGATTATTACGACACATCCTTTTGGCTGGAAGACATCTGAGGATAACACTACACTTGCCGGCCTAAAAGTTTAGCTTCTACAAATACAATCAGATGGGGATATCAGACTGAAGAGTTAACCAGTTGAAAGGGACATCTACTAATCAATAGGACCCACTTATTATGGTGTGTTCTTAGGCATGTTCTGGGGAGAGGGAAGTCGCTGGGATGAGTGTGCTATAAACTGCTGTGCTCCCAGACGGTAGCTAAGTACCAGGAATTCGGTGAAATTCTTTAACAGCAGAAAAACAGTTTTACTGGGCCAAAGCAGCAGCCAATGTATCCCATTATCCTTTCTGCAAACGAATCTTAGATGCTATAATGAGCTTCTCTGATTTCCTAAGAAGAGTTTCCTAAGAAGGGTTTCCTAAGAAGGGTTTCAGAGAGAGCCAGAACACGTTATAGTTGCCATGAAAATGTCAACAAAATGAGCGATTCCTGCCTCAGCTGTGTGACATCATTCCTTATATTATTGAACTCTGGAGGTCTGCTATGTATCACTCTGGCAACAAAATGGACTACAGTGGGTGGTGTAGGACGGCTGTGTTTCTCACCTGCAGCATACCAAGAGGGGGAGGGGCACCACAGTGGCAAGGTTGGCATGGTGCAAATGCACAAGTGGAACCAATCCAGGGCTCCTGCTGGCCCGTTTGCACCATGCCAACTCTGCCACTGTGCCCCTCCCCTTCTCCATCCCAGTATGCAGTAGTAACTCAGTGCAACCCCACCACGCCATCCACTGCTGAAAATGGGGCAACAAGAGGGCACTTTATTTATAAAATGTATAATTCACTTACTATACAAACTTGGGCCTGTTCAGATGTGACCTTCTTGCCCTCTGCCCTTGGTTCCGTCAGGATGGCTCCCCCCACCTGCAATTTACTTTTAATTAAAATTCCCTCAATTGCCAGGAGCAGTCAGCATGACAAGGTGCTGCTTAGGAACAGACCTCCTGGTAGCAGCTTCACTCCCACTTACTGAGACTTCTAATTGCAAGAGTGACGTCACTTCTAGTCTTGCCTGTAGGATATACTGGCTGCAGGCATTAGGATTGGGCAAATCACGAGTCCTCCCTCACTGCAAATATAGGTAGGTACATAAGGTAAACAAAAGGGGGAGGCATGTTTTACCCTTTCCCTTCTTTTATAATTCTCCTAACCCTCCAGAACAAATTTTAGGGAGGGGGCACTGCAGACTGCAAAGGAGAGGTAGAAGTGAGAGAAATTTTCTCCTTTCCTCTTCTGTTGGCAGATACCTCCACTGCAGGAATAGTGCAAGGAGGTATTATCCACCATTTATATTTATTTATTTAAGGGATTCACACCCCACTCTTTAACAATTTAACAGGGCAGCTGCTTGTGGGAATGTTCAGGGTGGTAGGAGAGGATATATTGTTTATTAATATCCTTCCTAACTTGCGCTAGCAAGTTCCTTTACTTAGCAGAGGTTACATTCCCCTTCTCACACACAGCAGAAATCTGGTTGCAGGCTCGTGAGAACCTCTTACTATTACGCAATTCAATCTCTCTCAGCTTGAATTGTATGTTCCTGGTAAGATCCCCTTTTAAATCCCTCCTAAAAGAATAAAGACACCACAGTCTTATTCATCAGCAATTAAAAAAAGTTGACTCACGATCAGGCAGAGCATAGTGTGACCCCTGTAGGCAGGCTTTAGGCTTAAAGTTACAAACTCGTATGAACAGGTTTATCCCATAAGGGAGATGACCTGGGGGACTGCTTGGCTGGCAGCCAGCAGTTCATTCCAGGAAGTTCACAGGACGAAAAGAAGATGGAAAAGAGAGAGGGAGTGGCAGCATGCCTTGTTGGTCTGGGAAGGTCACACCCACCCACTAGTCACAAGCAAGGAAGGATGCTCCAGGCCAGGAGGAACAGGAAGTTTGACTGGCTAGATCAAACATTCCCTTGCATGTCCACTCTAGCAAAACAAGGAATGTTGTACTTGACTGCTCCCAGTGGATTACATCCCACACTGCTTACTGTGGTTAGATTGACACTGACCTGTTTAACATTATTAGAATGATTAGATATATAATGCAGAATATAAAAACAGCAACTAAGCTATCACAAGGGCAAGCAGTATATTGCACATAAAAGCACAGGTATGAAATGCAGGGTATAAATCCGCAGGTAAAACAAAACAGAAATAAACAGCAAGCAATAATAATAAAAAAAAGCTGAGTAACTGGCATATTAAGTCAAACTCTGTTGTACCATCAGGAGTTGCCATACAGGACTGTTATTGGTAATTGCAATGTAACAAATACAGTATACAGTGGCGGAGCTTCATGCTCTGGCACCGGGTGGTGGAGAGCATGTGGGGGCGGGGCTGGCACGCGTCCCGGGGGCGTGGCGTGCATCCTCGGGATGTGGTGTGTTGCCCGTAGGGGCGTGGCACCCTGCACGGGCGGGGAACAGCCGCGATGGTTCCCCCTGCATGCCTCTTCCTCCGCCAGTATATGAAGGGTTATCCTCAAACCAAAGTTGGTACCAAAGAGAATTAACCAACAGGATGGATGCTGCAGGATGGGATGGATTTAATTGAACGGAGTGAGGACTTAAGCAACCTGTGCACAGGATTGCAGCCAATATTAGTGGTTCCTGTTTTATGGGTAGACAACTGTTTGAGTGAAACAAAAGTATACTCTGCACTATGTTAGAGCTGCCTGGGGATTGTAGTCTGCAGTTTTATGTGCCCATTTCCTTCAAGCAGTCCATAAAAATAGCAATTTCTATAGAAACTGCCTCTTCGTCACTTACACAGAGAGACATAATGCATTGTTTACAGATACTATTGCCAATTAGACACCATATTTACCAGGAATCCCTTGGCGAGGATCTATTAAATCATAGAATCGGAACCGTAGAGTTGGAAGGGATCCTGAGGGTCATCAAATCCAACCACCTGCAATGCAGGAATCTCAGCTAAAGCATCCATGACAGATGGCCATCCGACCTTTGCTTAAAAGTCTCCAAAGAGGGAATCTGTTCTACTGTCAAACAGCTCTTATTGTCAGAAAGTTCTTCCTCATATTAATTGGAATCTTATTTCTTGTAACTCAAAGTCATTGGTTTGGTAACTCAAAGTCTCCTACCCTCCAGAGTAGGAGAAACCAAGCTTGCTCCATCTTCCATGTGACAGCCCTTGAGATATTTGAAGATGACTATCATGTCTCCTCTTTTTCCAGGCTAAACATCCTCAGCTCCCTCAACTGTTCCTCATAAGGCTTTGTTTCCAAACCCTTGATCATCTTGGTCACCCTCCTCTGCATATTCCCAGCTTGTCAATATCCTTCTTAAATGTTGGGTGCAGAATTGGACACAGTATTCCAAGGGTGGTCTGACCAGGCAGAATAGAGTGCTACTATTACTTTCCTTGATATGGACACTATACTTCTGTCGATGCAGCCTAGAATAGAATTAGCTTTTTTGCTGCTGCATCACACTGTGGACTCATGTTAAGCTTATGGTCTGCTAAGACTGCCTAGGTCCTTTTCACATCTAGGGCTGAAGCTTGGGATTTATTCAAATGAGATAACTTGATGCTGAAGAGAAACATCTCTCTCTCTCTCTCTCTCTCTCTCTCTCTCTCTCTCTCTCTCTCCCTCTCTCCCCCTCTCCCTCTCCCTCCCTCCCCCCCTCAATTAAACAGATCAATACTCCTGATCCTAATGCTCTACTGGATCCTGAATCAACAACAACAAATGCTGCTTATCCTTCAGATGGAGTATTGGATAGCCTGTGTCAACTGAACATTTTTCTGTATGTCTGCATAACTCATTATAGTAAAAGCAAGTAATCAGAATAATATATTAAAATGCCACCATCTCTATTATATGGTGCATTATGAATGTTTGGAAAAGCTATTTTTAGAATTAATAGTACTGTGTAAACCTACATCAGGCCACTTTTCAACTGAATAATATTCATTTTAAAAATACGATGTGAAGTTTAGGAACATACCAGTTTAGTGATTCAGTGCATACCCTGGATAAGCTGTCATGCTGAGAATCTAGTACTCTCACCCGCTAAATCACTGTGGTACGTTGTATTATGACGTTCACTCTCTTGCAAGTGTGTGTGTGTGTGTGTGTGTGTGTGTGTGTGTGTAACTCTTTGTTTTCTCTTTTGCTGGAATAGGTGGTTCAGTGTTAAAAATGTACCTTCTAAATTAAGCACTTACCCCCATGCCCAGGCAACTCCTGAATGCACAAAATATCCAGCCAACTAGACGCATGGCTATATGGAGGTATTATTTCTGTACAGGTATCAAGCGCTGGTCAGAACTACAGTGGTACCTCAGGTTAAGAACTTAATTCATTCTGGAGGTCCATTCTTAACCTGAAATTGTTCTTAACCAGAGGTACCTCTTTAGCTAATGGGGCCTCCTGCTGACACCGCGCCGCTGCACAATTTCTGTTCTCATCCTGAATCAAAGTTCTTAACCCAAGGTAATATTTCTGGGTTAGCGGAGTAGTCTGTAACCTGAAGCGTCTGTAACCCGAAGTGTCTGTAACCCGAGGTACCCCAGTAGAGGTTGTATTCATTTTCTCCCATATTACTGGATGTCTTGCATGGACTTCTGAATGGGTTGCAGTTGAGATGGAGTAATTACTACTGCATCTAAGGTAGTATTTCTGCACAGTTTAAATCAGGCTCCCTTAAACTCGGCCCTCCAGATGTTTTTGGCCTACAACTCCCATGATCCTTAGCTAGCAGGACCGGTGGTCAGGGAATGATGGGAATTGTAGTCTCGAAACATCTGGAGGGCCGAGGTTGAGGAAGCCTGGTTGAAATGTTTGATCAAACAAGGTTTGATAGCGGAATTATATTGCTTTCCCCCTCCTTTTCCATGTCTACTTAAACAGCTTAAGACACCTAATCTCTCTCTGCCCCCCCCCCCCGGCATGTTTATTTAGATTCTTGTCTTTTTAGTAGTGACACTCTGATATTGGAATGCCAGACTCCTTAGGTCCTTTTGATAGCTCATCAGTACCATCTTATTGCATGCCAAGGCCCCATGAGCCCGTTGCTCCCATAGCAAGGACAACAACTGGGATCAAATAGGTCACAACTTTATTGATTAGAGATGTGCATGGTTTGTCTTAGGCATTGGGTATAACCATTTTTCACTCTGGCCCACCTGCTGGGAGTGCATCTAAGGGTGGACCAAATTTGATGGGGGGCCCCTATGACCAATAGGGATAAAATGAGTGGCCCCCGCTTGAGGAGTGCTATGGCCCCCAGGGACGTTCTGTGCCTGAGCCTGCCTGCAATTGGTCAATCTGCAGGCAGGCTGCCATCCCCAGCATTCAACGACCTCAGATCGCAGACACAACCGTGGCCAGGCTGCAATGCTGTCTGACTTCTAAGGTAAGCAGACTTCTCCAAAACCTTTTAGCTGCAGCTGACTCCTTCATTCTTACCACAGTCTAATTATTATTATATGTTGACTGCATCCTTAGACTGAGCCAACTGACATCATGTACTTAGATTTTCAGAAAGCTTTTGACAAAGCTACATCAGCGCTTGATGTTTTTCATAAGCTGTCAACATTGAAAAGGTTTTGTGTTTGAGGTGTGCTTGCCATTCTGCACATTTATTTATTTCATCAAATATATATATATATATATATATATATATATATGTGTGTGTGTGTGTGTGTGTGTGTGTGTGTGTGTATAGCTTTTGCTTGTTAAATTAACCTCAAAGCCATTTACCAAAAGAATAAAAGAATAAAATTATTGGTAAAAACCATTTAAACAACTATTTAAAACATTCAAAAAAATAAATAAAACCAGCAGTAAACTAAAAAAACACACATTAACATTCTAGGTAACTAGGTAGGATTGTTTAAGCAAGTTTTAGCAGGCACTGAAAAGAGTAGAGTGAAGGAGCCCACTCGATATCATATTGATTTCCAACATATGATTTCTTACAAATGTGAAATGGGCATTATGTGTCACCCAGAACAATGCCATTCTTCAGATTGAAGTGGCTGAGTGGGCAAATGAACATTCAGTGTGGTGGTCGTCAAGTGACAAACATGCATATGTGAACTCACCAAGAGGGCCAGTAGCAGACATCACAAATGCTGCCTGACACCAACATTCTTCCACTCAAGATCTCTGAGCTGACATAAGATGGATGCTCACATTGCTGTCCCAACTGCATTCTGCCACCTCAGTTTTGTGTGGGGAAGAATGTCAGGATGTCTTCCCATGGTGTCATTTCTCACAACAGCAAAACGGTGTGCCTTGCCACCACAAATCGAAGCCTTTCAGTTATCGAGAGAAACAGAATGGTCTTCATTCAGGAACACTGCTAATTTAAGTGTTGAAAATAAACTTTTGAGTACTTCATTGCTCCGAAGTTAGTTTACACAGTGTGATGGTTACACTCAAATTGATTTCTTGTGCTGCCAGAAGGAAGGAATAAAAAATACTCAGTGCTGCTTAACAAAGCCTGTAACATAAATATGCCTGAGAGAAACTATCAAAATTATTAATGGTGTTTTTCTAACCTGTGTAATGAGGAGATACTCACTTCAGACAAAACTGGTATCCCTGGGTATGTGAGATTTTGGTCTGTCTCCTCCTCTAGGTGATTTAATTGAGCTAGTTATAAATAGTGTATCAGTAAACAAGACCTATTGGGCCTGTGAATCATGCCTAAAATATTTGGGAGCCCTCCACAATTTGTCTGCTGGTAAAGACTGTGCTCATTAGGCCAGTCCAGATGTATTCAGTGATCCAGTGAGAGTCTAATTCCACCATCCGATAAATCACTGGAGCAGTAATGCTCTTGTTTGCTGACAGCTAGTGCAACAAGACTGAAAGAGCAGCCTGCTGAACTGTGGAAGGGATGTCTCTGTTAGAGCTGGGCTGATGCTGGCACTTTCATCAAGCTAGACTTTTGACAAGGCGTAATGATTATTATTTTCCTGGTGCTTCAATTTGTGCTTCAATTAGCACTGAGAATTTCAAAGGACAAGGTGGTCAAGGCAGTCTACTTCTGTGACCCCTCTCCCATCCATTTGGATGCATACGGATATAATATGATTTGATCAGGAATCAAAGAAGAAAACCCTTTGTCCTCCACAGCCCAGTTGGTACAAAATTGCTGCCATTGCTTCCTGTCAGACATTTTAGACTGTGGCAACGATTCAGTCTTTTGCAGTTAGGGCAATGTTAACAATGTTTTGCTCCAGAAGGACAGGGTTCAAAATAGCATTGATCTTGTGGTCTTTTGACTTCTGGTGAAAATGTCAAACTTGGATGCAGATTCCCCAGCCAGCAGTCCTTATCTGAAAATACTTCTTTTCTGGGAAGGCTCTTGAGCAAGTGGTTTTCCAAAAGACAATTCAAAGCATGTGAAATTTCTCTGGAAGCTTCTGAGAATTTATTTAGCATTGACGTGCCATTGTGAACAGACTGGGATGATGACAATCGAGCTGGCTGTCAATCAGGGCAAGATGTAACAGGCCAGTAATGAGATTACGGGAAATGGAGGATGTTCTACTCGTGAAACAGCTTCAAGGATCAGAATTCCATGATCTGTGACTGCTGCTTCTCCCTTTTCTGCAGCCTTCCTAAAAAAACCTCCTTGCAGCACCAACTGTAATGTGCTGCCATTTTTTCAGGTAGTTCTGCCACATCCTGATTCTGACACCATGTAATGTTCTGTTGTGGATGTTGTGGAGGTAGGAGTATACACACCCACCGTGACTGCCGAGGATGATTATCAACTAAGTTTTACATAGAACGGACCCACTGAAGTTAATGAATGTGACTAAGTTAAGTGTTTTTGTATTTTTATCTGTAGTGTCATTGATTCCCTGTCTGGGAAAAGGCAGGATATAAATTAATAATATAACAATAATTAATTTCCCTGAGGTCCACTCTGAGTAAAACTTAGTTGACTACCACCCTGAGTAAGCACAGCAAAGAACACTTTACTTTGTGTGATACATCTTCTATAACTGTATGATCACTCATGCCAACTAGCGACATTAACTGTAACTACACTTATTTTACAACTACCAAATCCATATTCAGTACAGTGGTACCTTGGGTTACAAACACTTCGGGTTACAGACTCCGCTAACCCAGAAGTAGTACCTTGGGTTAAGAACTTTACCTCAGGTTGAGAACAGAAATCATGCGCCGGCAACACGGGGGCAGTGGGAGACCCCATTAGCTAAAGTGGTACCTCAGGTTAAGAATGGTTTCAGGTTAAGAACGGACCTCTGGAACGAATTAAGTCCGTAACCAGAGGTACCACTGTACTGTATGGGGAAAAGGGTGTTTATAGTGGCACTTTGTAGGTAGAGTTCTCTTTCCAATGAGACTTGCCAGGCACTATTGTTGTTAAGTTTTAAACACAGTTCAGTGTTGTGTTGAGGGTTCAGGGAGGAAACAATACATAAGCCTTCAGACACAACCTAGACACAACCTAGCTTTATTGAAGCATAATTAGGCTAAGAGGAAGGTTCCACTAAGCAGCTAGAACTGGAAGAGAACTACAGGAGCCCAATGAGGCAAAACACCCCACTAACTTAAATCATTAGCAACACCCCTCCTGTTAGGTTATGTAGTTCAAAGCCTCAGTTGTTGCAGAAGATGTTTAAGGTTGAAACAAGGTTGTCCATTCACAGTGCTGTCTGTTGACTTCACTGCCAGTTAGCCATCTGTGGTGCCTGTAGTTCACAGCAGCTGTTGGTAAGGAAGAATCATTGCTCTCGTCACTGTGTTCTTCTGATATGTCCACAGGTAGTGTTGCAGGAAGAGCTTCTACTGGTTGCTCTAAAGGGGATAGTTCTAATAGTTCTGCCAATGTCATGTCACTTTGAGAGAAGCACCTTCTCAATTGATCAATGTTGCAATGCCGTTCTTGACTACCAGCATGCTGGGCCTTGTGAGATGTCTGTCCAGTGACCACGATAATGGAAGAAAGCACCTGGATCTAGACCCCTATTTCCTTGCAAAAATGCTGTTCACAAGAATGAACAAAGAACATGCTGACAGAGCAGCATCCAAGGCTCATTTGTCTTTACCTTGCTAGTCTTCAGCTGTCAGGATAAAGATGGACAAGGTACATTTTAAGCAGATGTCCCATGAGTAGCTTGGTGGGACTGACTCCTGTTGCTGGACATGGAGTGACCTGTTGAGTAATAAGAAACCTGCCAAGTCTGGTTGTCCAGTTTCTACCAACAATCTGCTTTAGGGCATCCTTTGTTTTTTTGCACCTTTTGTTCACACTGTCAGTTTGCTTAGGGATGATGAGGTGCAATGGTGACAGCTCAGATAAGGTTTCTATTTGTAAATTCCTTAAACTCCACTGATGGTAAATGCTTAGCCATTGTCAGAAACTATTGTATCAGGCAATCCATGTGTCACATATAATTTGTGCAGAGCTGCAGTTGCTGCAGTAGAAGTTCATTATGGGACCAAGACCACCTCAAGCCATTTTGAGGAGGAGTCTGCCACAATCAAAAAGTTATTTCCCTGGAAGGGACTTGCAAAGTCCATATGGATTCTTGACCAAGGAGTGGCGACCTTGTAGTTTGCAAATCAGGCTGTGAAGTTACAGGGGCTTTTAGCTCAGTCCTACTCTAAGATAATTATTATGGCGTGGACTAGAGAATCAGGCCTGATGTTCCCTAGCTACAAGCTTTGTGAGACAGCCAGGATAGACCCTGATTCAGCGCTGTACAAAGCACAGACATAATTTCCAGAAATTCTAAGCATTACAGTCCCACAAAGCAAAGTATGCACCTGTTAATGTGTGTCCTGAGTAGATGTGAAGATACATAGCACTGAGTACAAAAGGCCAGAACAATGCCCTGAAGTTGAATACATTATAATAACATCAAAGATCTGGAGCTGGGAGCTGATGGGTCATGTATCATTTAAATCTCCCTGGTGTTCTAGGACACGTGAAGAACAGACAGATAAAAATCAAAGACAGTGCAGTCAAAAGATTTTGCACATCAAATCCTACCAAAGCAGATAATAATCTCAAAGATGACCTGCCTTTGAAGGCAAATTATACTGTTTAAATGCAAACCAGTAGACTCTGAAAACTGTGCGTGGCTAGGTGGCAATGGATATTTCATACTAATAACCCCAGCAATGAATGAAACAAATCAATGCAGTGAATGCTTCAAAGAGTTTGGCTCTTGATCCAGAAGAGCTGCATGCCATGCACAAGAAATCTGAATGTGCATTTTGGATCATCTTTTGGACTGTTTCTTCCCAGGTACCATGCTTTGCTTTTAAACATCTAAAAGTGTAATCCTACTGATGTCTACTCAAAAGTGAGTCCTACTGAATGTAGTGGGCTGTCTTCCTAAACATAGCTAAATGCAGATATTGACTGCGATCCAGCAAAATGAAATCTGATCACGTGAGCACACGTGCATGGACCACACATGCCTTCCCCATCCCATAATTGTTTCTGCAGGCACCCATCTATCAGGCTTTTTATTTGGACTTTTGAAAATTCCCCTCTGCATTGGAAAGGAATGCAAAACATTTTGAATGGAGAGATTACTAGTTGATTTTTATTTATTTTTTACAAACATTGAGTAAAAACGTTACAAGTGATTCATCCATTTCTAATCAAAACGTAGCCCTTAACCATCCGTCAAATATTTGAAACCGAGAAAAATACTTCAAACTAATATTTCTGATATTACAAATGCCATATACTATAAAACTATATTACATCTGGTGTGCTTGAAATTGAAGACGTAATTTCAGTTTGGAAGGCTTGATCAAGATAAGGATAATGCAGACTTAGGTAATTACGAGGAATGGTTTTGGAGGTTACCAGCAGTGACAAGTAGGTGTGATCCTGTCATGGAAAGTTCCATAGCTCACAGACTTAGCACCCTCTTTGCATGTAAAAGTTGTCAGGTTAAATCTTGACACCTTTAGTTATTTATTTATTGTTATTAAAAAGGATTTCAAGTATTGGGCTAGGAATGGCCTCTGCATGACTTCATGGTTTTATGGGTAAATTTGAATCTACTTTGAAGTTCCTGCGTGATAGTGGCACCCAGGACTCTCAATCATTCTTGGTTGAAGATTGCTGGGTACAAGCTGTAATCTTGAGCATGTTGCTTTAGGACCTCAAGAGTGCTCTCCAGACTACAGCTTCCACCAGGCTTATCTAGCATAGCCAATACTTAGGGATGATAGAAGTTGGAGTCCAACAACATCTGGAGAGCCCCATGTTGGATACCTAGAGCTTATGTACCATAGATTGTTAGTAGGTACAATCCAGTACTATTTTTGTCATGTTCATTTTCTTCAGCTTGCTTCTGGTGTCTAGAGCATGTTAATTAATAGAGGCCACAAGATCATCTTGTTTTGGTTTCATGCCAGTTAGCTGGATCTTATTTTATAGGTTTCAGTCAGAGTGTAACCAGAAACTACTTTTGGGAATAAATGCATCCTATGGAATAATGAATGATATCCAAAAGGCAAAGCCCTTCCCTGACACTCTGATGGGAAGCGTGACTCTTTCAGGGTATCAAAATATTTATGCAATGTGATATTAAGCTGCAGTCCTCCTTTCACGGCTTGCTTCAGTCTGAGTAAAACTGCCAATAATTAAATTGTCACTGCTTTACAAATTGCACCAATTATCCTTCCATTTCATTCCGTTGCTGCTGTTAAGACCACCCCATTATTAATGATATCCCAAATGTTCCATTTCTAAATGGAGTAAAGAATATCTTTACAACTGAGGTCATTCCAATCTGTCAGATTTCATTAATTTTAATTAAATGTGCTTTGCTGGCAGGCTATGGTATTCCGAGTTTGGGGAATATGTGTTGTGGCTGGAGATGCAACAGCAGGATAATGAAGTCTAAGAAATTCTGAGATTGTACAGGATATATCTCCTTTGAGACAATCCTAGTTAAGCAGTGAGTATGCCCATTACTGACGATCCCTCATGTGAATATTTGATTATTTGATTAGATTATTTAATTTCTGTACTGCTTAATATATTAAAAATATATCTAAGCAGTGTACCAAAAACTGAAGCAACAACAGATAGCTTAAACAAAAATATTACAAAAGTACAGTTACATATAAAAATGTTACATTCTTACAAAGATAGATAGTTGATAGATAGATACAGTAGATAGAGATAGATATTCAGGCCCTAAACGGTCTCGGTCCTGTATAAATGAAAGAGCATCTCCACCCCCATCGTTCAACTGAGATCCAATACCAAGGGCCTTCTGGCGGTTCCCTCATTGCGAGAAGTGAAGTTACAGGGAACCAGACAGAGGGCCTTCTAGGTAGTGGCGCCCGCCCTGTGGAATGCCCTCCCTTCAGATGTGAAGGAAATAAGCAGCTATCTTCTCTTTAAAAGACATATGAAGGCTGCCCTGTTTAGGGAGGTTTTTAATATTTAATGCTGTATTGTTTTTAACACTTGATTGGAAGTCACCCAGAGTGGCTGGGGAAACTCAGCCAGATGGGTAGGGTATAAATAAATTATTATTATTATTATTATTATTATTATTATTATTATTATTATTATTAATTTTCCTTCTGACACATTCATTTCCATTTCCTACCTCCTAGCCTCCAGGTTCTCACCCAGGGTCCTAAAAAAACCTCAGCTCACCCATAAAAGTCTCAAAATGAGAAAAGGTCCTGGAAACAGCAGCCATCACCATAGTCTCTCACTCTAGACTTGCTTTTTATGGGAAGGCCCAAGGTAGATCCTCAGGCATTCCCACAGCTGTGTCCCATGTCCACATCCTGTTCCAGGTACAGCAGATCTGTTGAGTTTCCCAGGAGCTCCAGAGGATGGGGAAAGCACCCCCTTCTACACTCACACCTCTTATGCAAGCCACTCATACTTTGGCTGAAGTCCGTCATAGTTTAAACATGGAGATTCCCCCAACAGATATTTCAAGCATTTGGTATCCTGCTCTTTCACAGGAATAAAAGAAAACACCTTTTCCCCAGGCTGTCTTACCATATAATACAAAATTCAAAAATTAAGTTCATTATCCTTTATTTTTCTTTTATCATTTTTACAGCTCGGTTTCACTACAAAAACAAACCAGCTAGGATTGGCGATCACAAATGAACATGGAGCAGACAGTGGATGTGCAGCAATTAAGAGACCACCCACCACTAATCCTCACAAGCTAAGATTACGCTATGCATTTGATCATAAGGAAACACTCAGAAGGTCTGGCTTCTTTGTTGTGTCAAAGATGCATAGAGAGCCCTCTGCTTGCCATATGTGAACTACACACTTTGTTTCTAGGCCCTGGGAACCTGTTTGTAAAGAGAGCATAAGCTCTGTGCTCCAATCTGCTGCTCAGAAAAGCATGAAGCCAGGGGCTTGAACAAAACGTGGACCCCACCCAGTGTTGCCCTGGACCTTCCCCACTTTAAATCTGGTTTAGTTCTGATTTTGATGTCCCAAGGGTGAAAACTCCCCACATTTAAAGGCTGAAAGTTTCCCAACAATGCTGGGATGGGGAGGACGCCATGTGGACACTCCAGCTTGCATGGGTGACACACCATTGTGAATCCATGTTTTCCTCCAGTGTGGACAAGTCCCAAGAAACCTTGAATGATCAATGTGGTATACATGGTTAGTACAGTGGTACCTCAGGTTACATACGCTTCAGGTTACATATGCTTCAGGTTACAGACTCCGTTAACCCAGAAATAGTACCTCAGGTTAAGAACTTTGCTTCAGGATGAGAACAGAAATCGTGCTCCGGCGGCACAGCAGCAGCAGGAGGCCCCATTAGCTAAAGTGGTGCTTCAGGCTAAGAACAGTTTCAGGTTAAGAACGGACCTCTGGAATGAATTAAGTATACTTAACCCGAGGTACCACCGTATACCACATTGATATCAGGCTATAGAACCGTAGCTGGAACTGGTTCTGTAGCCAGGAAATTCTTCCTTAACTTCTAGCTAAACCACTGTTAATTCCTTAATGGACAGATCTTTTGAACCTATAATCTTAATGTATAGATAGATGTATAGTCTTTTAGTATCTGCTAGGTATGTGTGTTGGCTCTGTGTGGGAGCTGAATAATGAGGTAAATCAGGGTGATAGGGGGAGGTGTCTCCCCACTCCTGAGTCAAAGCATGATGTCAGTAACTTCCCTAAATCAGATCTGTCCCACCTCAAAACTTGGCTTGCCTTGTCATTATGTTTCTTTACTTTTATGAGCATTGTTCTTTGGTTGTGATTCCTGCATTGCAGAGAGCTAGACTACATGACCCTTGGAGCCCCTTCTGTGATCCTATATTTTCCTATATATCTCTTATATTTCTCTAGGTCCGTGTGTTTCATAAGAAGGGTGGTTTATCCTATGACAGCTGAAAACAAATGAAATGAAAAACAGAGAGAATGCTTCTTGAGAAAAATCAATGGTATGGATTGATTAATAATGGCAGATGAACTTGACACTCTAATTTTATTATGCCATAGTTGTTGTGTGCTCTGTTGTTGCACAGAGCTGGCTTTCTTCTTCTTCTTCAATCATTGCATTCCCCTTGCCAAGATACTGAAGCCCTTTGCAACGAATTGTTCTTTTTCGTTTAGTGGTCTTAAAGTTGGCTGCAACAGGGGATCTAGACATTGTTCTCTAAAGGTATGTGCACACAAATCACTTGTTTGTGATTTCTAAAAACAACAACAAATGAAAATGGGCATTACCTCTGCCCCTAAAACCTCCCCCCACAACCCTCCACTTTTGACTTTGTGAAACATGACTAACATTGTTTTTGTTTGTTTAGTCGTTCAGTCATGTCCGACTCTTTGTGACCCCATGGACCAGAGCACGTCAGGCACTCCTGTCTTCCACTGCTTCCCGCAGTTTGGTCAAACTCATGCTGGTAGCTTCGAGAACACTGTCCAACCATCTTGTCCTCTGTCGTCCCCATCTCATTGTGCCCTTTCCCAACATCAGAGTCTTTTCCAGGGAGTCTTCTCTTCTCATGAGGTGGCCAAAGTATTGGAGCCTCAGCTTCACGATCTGTCCTTCCAGTGAGCACTCAGGGCTGATTTCCTTAAGAAAGGATAGGTTTGATCTTCTTGCAGTCCATGGGACTCTCAAGAGTCTCCTCCAGCACCATAATTCAAATGCATCAATTCTTCGGTGATCAGCCTTCTTTATGGTCCAGCTCTCACTTCCATATATCACTATACGGACCTTTGTTGGCAAGGTGATGTCTCTGCTTTCATGACTAACTAGTGGTTGGTAAAACGTGCTCTTCCTCTTTTGCACCCTTTCCATGGGGATTTATTTTTAAGATGAATGTGCACAGGTACAGAACTAGTGATTGAGGGGACAGAAGAGAAAACACAGCACCAGCAAGGACCACTGATGGATGTAGACGGGATCCATTGGAATACCTTAAAAAAAACCAACCAGTTTGTAGAGAGTATCATGCCAATTGTGCACCCAGAAAGGAATGTATCAGAATCACACACACACACACACACACACACACACACACACACACTTTAATCAAAAACATATAATTCAATGAAGTACAAAAATAAAAAGCAAAAACAAACAATACAATTTAATTAACCCACCCCCAATAGATCATGTTACTCATCAATCCCTGGGAATAATAACTATGATTTTTTTATGTTGGAGGGTGATAACATATTTTATTTTATTTCATTAAAAATATTTGCAAAATAAACAATGACCCATTTGTAACATAAAAGCCCAATCTGGAAGCACCCTAAGGGACATTGGCATGAACTGGAACAGAGGCCTTCTGTTGACTCTGAACACATTGATTTAATGAACTCCTGTAATTGATTCTAATTTAATTCAAATTGTGCTATTGTTTAGACTATGATCTTTATGGGACAGATGAAAACGCATTGTAAGGCCCCTTTTATCTAGGTCCACAAAAATCTAAATGTGGCTCCATGAACGTATGGTAATTGGCCATAACATACTGATGTGAAATTGAGCATTCTGTAATTGATTTTGGATCTGTGAACCAGCACCATCTGTATCATTAGGATTTTGTATCTCAGCCTTACAAACGCACTGCTGTAGGAAGAGTGGGTGAGGAAATGCAGTGTTCGTTTCCTGAAGTTCAGCCAGTAGCCAGGTAGTTCAAGAGCAGGAAAGCAATCACTTGCATTCCGTCCATAATCATCTTATTCTTTGAAATGGAAACCTCTCAAGGTGCACCTTGGTTGTTTCTTTGGTTGAAATATTGGAATTAAAACATTCTGGCAATGGGTAGCTATATGCTTATGTATAATACAGTGGTACCTCAGGTGAAGAACTTAATTGGTTCTGGAGGTCCGTTCTTAACAGAAACTGTTCTTAACCTGAGGTACCACTTTAGCTAATGGGGCCTCCTGCTGCCGCTGCATCGCCGCTGCACGATTTCTGTTCTCATCCTGAAGCAAAATTCTTAACCTAAGGTAATATTTCTGGTAGCACCTGGAAGGATTTTTTTGGTTTTTTTTTTGTTTGTTTTGACTATGGCAGATCAACACAGCTACCTATCTGTAACTAATATTTCTGGGTTAGCGGAGTCTGTAACCTGAAGCGTATGTAATCTGCAGCGTATGTAACCCGAGGTACCACTGTACAGAGGAATATACACAGCCACTTGCCTTGGCTGCATACCTATCCTTTAACACAACAGAAGTCCTCCTGGATTAGGCCAAAAGTCTGTCAAGTTTTGCCTCTCACAGTGGACAACCAAATGTCTATGGGAAGTGCTTTTTTCTGGGGGATTGTGGTCAGAATTGTCCACTCATGAATTCTGGGCTAACACAAGCTATACTAAATAACAAGCAGGTGAAGAACATACGACAAGCCCTGCTGGACCTATCTAGTCCAGTATCATACAGATACCTCTGGAAAGTTCACAAACAGGACATGAGTACAGCAGCACTCTCACTCTGTCATTCCTCAGCAAGCCGCATTCAGAAGCATTGTTCCTCTGAGCCCGAAGGTAAGATACTAGTAATATGCTATATGCCTGGAGGTAATATACTAGTTAAGGGACGCGGGTGGCGCTGTGGGTTAAACCACAGATCCTAGGACTTGCGGATCAGAAGGTTGGCGGTTTGAATCCCCGCAACAGGGTGAGCTCCCGTTGCTTGGTCCCTGCTCCTGCCAACCTAGCAGTTCGAAAGCACACCAAAAAGTACAAGTAGATAAATAGGTACCGCCCCAGCGGGAAGGTAAACGGCGTTTCCGTGCGCTGTTCTGGTTCGCCAGAAGCGGCTTAGTCCTGCTGGCCACATGACCTGGAAGCTGTATGCTGGCTCCCTCGGCCAATAAAGTGAGATGAGCGCCGCAACCCCAGAGTCGGTCACGACTGGACCTAATGGTCAGGGGTCCCTTTACCTTACTAATATACTAGCAGTATAGTATACTACTGGTTTAATGACTAGTAGCCATTGGTAGCCTTATCCTCCATGACGCTGTGTGTCTGAATGGTGGCCCTTACCTATATCCCCAATGATAGCATTGTTATTTTCCAGGTCGCAATGGTTCTCTATGAAAGCACTCTTGGGGGATTCAGATTTTAGTTATGACAACCCAGTCTTTCCCCCCACGGAATGAAGGGAAAACCCACTTCCCACCTTATTTTGTGTGTTAGTGGCACAATCATTTCAGAAGATGAATAAAAAGGTTTTGTGATCCAGGCAGAGCTTTATATAAATAGACCACAGTTTCCTGGCCCCCCTAGAGTTCTGCTTACATCTTTTCCGGTGTAGTAACACGGGCATGCCATGACATTTTGAAGCTCCTCTCAGCTATCAGCCAACTGCGATTTTTTAAAAATAATAATAAACAAACCAACCCTAAGTTGTCACACAGGATTCCCTTAGGAGATGAACGCAATGGCATCTGAAAGCAGTGCTGGAGTTTCAGTGAATACAAGGAGTCTGATTCATTAGGTAGCTGGCTTGCCAGGCAGTGCTGTTAAGTGCAGCTGAAATCTTTTTGTTGTCTGCTGCTCTGAAAAGTGACCTGTGGGACTGATAAAACCTTGCTGAGATGGCAGTTTTGGCTTAGCAGCACCATAGAATCGACACAGCAGTGTCAGGATACAACAAACAGATAAATAAAGAAGCCCCACATAGAAATAATGCAGGACCTGGTGTGTGCAACCTTGTCAGAATGCTGGAGAAGAGCTTACCAGATCAGGCTTAGGAAGACTCAAAGACTAGCAGTGTGCAGCTGCGGTGATGGGATAGTTAAATGGCTGCAATGCTTTGAAGCAGGCAGGGCTGGCCCTACTATTAGGCAGAGTGGGACAATGGCCTCAGGAGGCAGATATATTGGGTGAGGATGGAGTGGCAGCAGCCTACATTGGTTCTTTGAGAGCCAGTGTGGTGTAGTGGTTAAGAGCGGTAGTCTCGTAATCTGGGGAACCGGGTTCGCGTCTCCGCTCCTCCACATGCAGCTGCTGGGTGACCTTGGGCCAGTCACACTTCTCTGAAGTCTCTCAGCCCCACTCACCCCACAGAGTGTTTGTTGTGGGGGAGGAAGGGAAAGGAGAATGTTAGCCGCTTTGAGACTCCTTAAAGGGAGTGAAAGGCGGGATATCAAATCCAAACTCTTCTTCTTCTTCTCTTCTTTGTCCAGAAACCCCACCCTCAGTTGTGTGTGCCAAACGACCTGCCTGTGTCACCTAAACTAACTACCTGCCCTCAGGTGTGTTAGAAGATGCCATCTGGTTGTCAGCACTGAAGTATGATTCAATGCCAGTCAGTGGCCAGTCAGTTGCCTTCTGTATGTGTAAGGGGAGGTACCATTTTCCCATGTGCCTCAGGCTTCAAAATGTCTTGGGCCATCTCCAAGAGCTGAGTGGAGGGTCTTTTTCTGTTGAGGGCCACATGCTGCAGATATTCTATGGGGAGAGTCATGCTGGTGGTTGGTGAGGCCATAGCCCAAAGAACCCTTCCCTGTTTTGACACTTGTATGGAATTAGGCTGAGGACTCCGTGTAAAGGTGTTTGATTTTGTACAATGAACATAAGAATTGCTTTGCTGAACCACAGCAAGGTCCAACTGGTTCCAGACTTTTTGTCTCCAAGAATGCATATTTTAATTTAATGTTACTTATACGATTTCTTACTTTCTCATCACCCTAAGACTCCAGAGTGCGTTGCTACAAAATAATATGCAATGATCAAACCAAGGGAAAGGGTTTAATGTCACATGAGATCCTGCTGGTTTTCATCACTGCAAGGAATGGACAAAAGAAATTGAGCTGTAACATTATTGCAGGATTTTATGATGAGATTTAAGAATGTTTTTGTTTTATGTACCCAATACAAATGAAATTCACCTCTCATTTAACCAAACCTGGAGATATCAAAAATGAATCAGAGTTGGAAGCCTTCATATCTAGTAAATGGAGATTGCAATAGAATGGTGATTGTTTTTATATCTGAATCAAAAAATTTAAAAGTGACACACTTATCTCTGGATTGGAGGTTGTTGGTGGTAGTATTTGTTGGTATTCTTCTTCTTCTTCCCTTAATTATTCTAGGGATTAATATTTGAGGCAGGAAAATGAAATCCTCTCAAGAACCTGATGCCTGAAAGGACTTGCATTGTTTCTGATGAGACCAACCCTAGAAGTAGGGAAGTGAGAAGACATCATTTTCCATTCTGTTCCTTATTTGTTGCATGCACCACTGTTTCCGTTCTGCTATAGTTTATCTTCTGCCAAAAACTACATTATTCACCTCACTGTTTGCTGTGGAGAAATTACATAACTTAACAGAACAAGGCACCTGTTCTTGTGTCACATCTCCCAGTCTCCTCTTCCATTTCAGTCAGGAAACTGCTATTCATATGTGTAACTTTATTTCTTTCCCCTAGTAAACAAAGTGCTCATGTTTCATTCATTCCCAGAGCAACCCTGTGAAGTCAGCCTCTTACATTTTCATTTGGCAGCTAAAGAGCAGAGGCTGAGAGACCATTACTTGCTCAAAGTCTTGGGTTGAGTAAGGTTACTCTCTGTTGACTGCACCACAGCCACTCACAATAAATAATTCACTTTAAAAAAAAATCTTTTTCTGCTGTGTTGCCCAACTTTTCTTCCATGTTGATTTACATTCCTAGTAGAATGGAACCAGACCATTAGCGGTTACTACTTTGTAGCCTATGGCAAGGTATGTTCCTTCCTCTCAAAACCAGTCAACAGCTTTGCAAATGGTATTCTTAACTAACTAAAGCAGGTATGAGGAACTTTAGGTCCTCCAGATGTTGCTGAACTACAACTCCCACCAGCCTCAGCAAGCATGATCAATGGCTGTGGATTAAGGGAGTTGTAGTGCAGCGACATCTGGAGGGCCACACCTGAACTAAAGTTTCCAAACTGTGTTTGCAGGCAGCTTCGTTTTTTAGCACATTACAGTAATCCAGCTTTGATGTTACCTGAACATAGATAACTGTATCTAGACGATGGTCACATTTTACCATCGTGCAGGCTACCATCTGACTGCCTGAGGCAGCAGGTTCTGGGTTACAATTAAAGAGCAGCAAATTGACAATCGTTTCATTTTTATTGAAACCACCTGTGGGAAAGCTGCATGGATTTTCTGTGCAAGGCACCAAAATGTCTTGGGCTGTTCCTTACACTATGGGACTATGAAAACCATGTCCGTTGCACTTGGGTCTTGTTTATGGGCTTTGCCCAAGCATCTGGTTGGCCACTATGAGAATAGGATGCTACACTAAATAGGCCTTTCAACCAACCCAGTGGAGTTTTTCTTATGCTCTTATATATCTGTTCTCTTTTCGCAGGCCTTATAAACTGACTTTTCTTAAAGCATCTTCATTACCATTGCACTGGATTTCATTGTGTGCAGAGTAATATAAGGCCATGGGCTGCTGAAAAAAGTGAATTAGTTTATGCTTTTTAGATTGTGCTTCTTTCCATTTCTTTAATGCTCTTTATCACACAGAGAGGGTTCACGTGCGAAAGAGTTAACTGCAGTACCTTGTCTGATTCCATTGCAGCAAAGCCGGTATGCCAAAATGCTTAGAGAGTTGGACTATGACCTAGAAGAGCTGGGTTCACATCACCAGTCAGCCATGAATCCCATTGGTGTCTTTCTCTCGGCTTAATATACCTCACAGGATTGTTGTGAAGACTAACTGGGAATGGGGGGAAGCGCTCTATATGTCACTTCGATCTCCTTTGACGAAAGGCAGGACATAAATGTGATAAATAACCTAATATAATTTATGTAATAAACAACACAAGCCCCACAGGAGAAGAATACACCAGGTAAATAAATAAATAAAAAGAGCAGTCTGCTCAAATTCACTTAGAGGAATTTTATGGAATATATAACGGATGTAAAGGGCAACATAAACACTAGCAAAATGCTAAATAAAATTGTTCCTGGGCTCCCAGGAGAGCTTGTGTCTGTTTGCAGCATCTTGAGAGGAACAAAGATACCTAAACTATAATGATCTCATAAAATGGGTCACATTGTGAGTGACAGAATAGGGTCAGAACAGACTCTAATGAGAAGGAAATTGGAATCCCTCAAGCGTAAGTGAGCTATTCCATGTTCTGTAATCAAGGTGATTGTGATTCCTTATCTGGGAGCATGATAAGTGCTTTGTCCGGTATGCCAGAGCTGACATTTTAGATCGGCTGCACAATGAAAGATACTTCCCTCCTCCTGTGCTCATCCACCCTTTCAATCTGTGTGTCATGCAGTCGGTGGCCACCTTGTAGGCAAACTCAGTCACTGGTCAGAATTTTGTGTGTGTGCTTATAAGATTTAGGACTGATTGCCACTGTTTGGCTGCTTGTGGTGGAGCAGCAGCCTTGCCGCCTGGCCAACTTTGAAGCCAGTTTGAGGATTCCTATTTGGTTTAACTATCTGACTGGCAGTTGTATGGTCCAGGCAAATGTATAGAGCTTGACATTTTGCCTCCTGCAGTCAACCTTGCCAACGCGGTGTGAGCGGTGTGTGGCCTTGCCAAAACAGCAGGGTAGATTTGTGGGGGCTGAGTGTAACAATCCATTTGCCAAGACAGGGGCTTGGTACAGGCTGTGAAGAAAGCAGAGGCCACAAGCAGCATGTATACACGAGCTGGCCTTAAACTGGAAGGCTGAACAATGACTATGGAGAAATCAGCCCAGAATTTCTCACCACTGAGTATACATGGACAAGACTGAACCTTATGAATTGTTCTGAACATTCTTCTTTCTGGTGTATTGCTGTCAGTGCACAGGACTTTGCCATGCTGGGAAAGGGCTGTGACTCAGTGGCTTTGCATGCAAAAGGTCCCACATAGAATTGGGCATGTTGACATTCCTGTCCAGCAATCTTGAGAGTCACTGCCAGTCAGTGCTGAACTAGATGGACCAATGGTTTGATTCAAGACAAGGCAGCTTCCTACTTTTGTGGGATGAAAGCTTCCACAATACTAAGCGAAGAGTTACTGCTCTCAAGGATAAAGAACTCTGTAATGTCATACATCTGAGGCAGTTATTTTCAGTTGGTACAGTTATGGCAGTTATTAACAGTCTTAACAGTTAGAGCAGCAGATATGTTGTGTTGCACTACTGTCTGCCTCAGAGTTAGTCTGTAACCGTTAATATCTCAGATATGTAAAAATGTAAATGTAATGTAAAGAACCCCTGCACAGTTAAGTCCAGTCAAAAGCAACTATGGGGTTGAGGTGCTCATCTCTCTTTTCAGGTTGAGGGAGCTGGCGTTTGTCCACAAACAGCTTTTTGGGTCATGTGGCCAGCATGACTAAACAGCTACTGGCACACGGAGGACCGTGACAAAAGCCAGAGGGTACAGAAACACAGTTTACCTTCCTGCTGCAGTGGTACCTATTTATCTACTTTCACTGGCATGCTTTTGAACTGCTAGGTTGGCAGGAGCTGGGACAGAGCAACGGGAGTTCACCCTGTCATGCAGACTCCGAACCGCAAGCCCAAGAGGCTCAGTATTTCCAAATGCAAGTACACTAAGTAAAAGCTATTTGTTATTTAAACTTCATCTTGGTGTTCTTTTACCGCTTAAACTTGCACATGCCCAATTAGGTTGTGTGACTCTACAATAAGGGTGGGAAATTTATTGCCCCCTATATGCTGATGGACTCTAGTTCCCATCAGCCCCAGCTAACATGAGGGAAGTTGTTGTCCAGCAACATCTGGAGGACACCAGGTTTCTCACCCCTGCTCTACAAGATACAGAAAGCAAACCAGCCCAGTATGTTACAAATCAGTGGTACTTCCTAGCAAAGCCGCCTGCAGTTCGAGAAGAAGAATCGCTGCAATTATTCAGCTCTGTTTTACCTAAAAAAAGATGAGCTTGCAGACACAGTAACTTCCGAAACAGTCCCTCTTTTTAAATATTCCAGAGTGATGTAACCTAGTCTGACAAACTCACTGACAGGTGAAGCACGAAAGGACAAACTGTCAGCTGGGAAATGTTAAAGGGACTCACAGTTGCAGCCGCTGAGCATCTGAAAATGTTAAGTGCTCTTCCAGTGTACTGTAGAACATCTGTTATCAGGTACCCGGTCTGCAAAAAGGGAGAGTATAGGAAAAAAGACAGCATAAGGCTGTGTGCACTCTTGCTTACATTGTGTGTGTACTGTATGTGTGCATATACACCCATCCACACATATAGTACTCACATCCCCTTGAGCAAAGTGCACACATCATTTGGTTGTGTGTGTGCATAAATATAGTCATTTATTTAGTGACTACATTTATGCCACATCCTTCCTCAGGAGCTGAGGATGGTATCCCCCCCCCCCCATCTTTATTTTATCCTCACCACAGCGCTCTGAGGCAGGCCCAAAGTAACCCAGTTAGCTTGATCTGAATGTGGGTCTTACCTGTCTTTCTTCAATACTATGGGTATGATCATCTGTATATTACTGGATGTTATTAGACAGCACAGGGGTTGTGTTTCGTATTGATAAGCTGGAGGAACGAGTTCTGCTCCATTTCTCTAGAGAAGCAGCTAAAACAAAAACAAACCCCTCAGCTCTGCAGAAACTCATGCCATGCAGAGACTGCCAATGGTAGTTGTCAAAACCTAGCATGCAATATCTTTCTGCTTGTCACTTTTCCCATCTATATGAGTAATTTTTTAAAGAACTCGTTTTAATTGGCTACTTCGGGACTTTCCAGATAGTGAACTTCTTAGTGAAATAAATGACGTTATTATCCATTTTGCTCTTTCCCTCAAGGCTTTGCTTCTCTTCCTGGGGGGTTAACATTGGGATCTGTGTATATTTTGCACCACTGAAATGCAATAAAAACCCAGGATGTTGGTGTGAACAATATATCTGCTTCCCCAATTCCATTTTTATTTTCATAGAAATCTTGTTTGCAGCTGAATATCATATGAAGAAACAAAACACTAGAGCTTGTGCAGAGAGGGGCCTTTCACACAGATAAATTTCCATGGCCCCAGACATAGCATTCTCTGTGGCAGCCCCTAAATTGTAAAGTTCCCGCCTCACAGAGGTGCCCTTGGTGTCGTCGCTATACAGCTTTCAGCAAATGCTGAAGACACAGTTTTAGTTTACCTTGACATTTGACACATGAGATAAATGTTTTCCGGGCCCATGCCTCTGTTCCAGTGATTATAATCTGCTTTACCTGTTAAAAATGCTTTAAATTGCTGTACAGTCATACCTTGGGTTGAATATGCTTCAAGTTTGAGTTGTGCTCTGCGGCAACCCGGAAGTAATGGAGTGCGTTACTTCCGGGTTTCGCCGCTCGCGCATGCGCTCAAAATGATGTCATGTGCATGCAGAGATGTGCCGCCGCTAGTTACGTTTGCTTCTGGATGCGAACAGGGCTCCGGAACAGATCCCGTTTGTATCCAGAGGTACCACTGTAATTCGCTTTGGGACCTGCTGGTGAAGGGTGGGTAATAAAGCTGCCTACAAAGCATAGTGTTTCATGAAGTGGGGTGGGGGTGGGGTATGATTACCCCAACACTGTCTTTCTCAAGCCTGAAACGCTGGAAACGTCAGTGCTGGGACAATTGTGTTGGAGATGTCTGAAATGCAAACACTAAGGAAACGTTTTGCGCTCACAAAAGCGTGCGACTGTAACCAGTTGCCAACCCACTCCAGGCTTCTTAATATTTTCAGTCTTGCCTCTGCAAAGTAATTATCATAATTGCTTGCCTCTTATCCACATTTCTTGAGACTGTTTGCTTGGTAATGATTATTTGCTTGCTTCAGACGTGGTTTTCTCAGGTCACGAACAAAAGCAGCTAATTAAGCACTTGGGAAACAAAAGCAAACAAGTTTGAGTCCCCGGTTTTCTTGCTTTGTGACAAAGCATTAAATAAAAAATCTAGCACAACAAAGAATTTGAAAATAGCAAGAAATGCTGTCCCTTTTGTGGATATATCCTTGGCACTGTGAACTCTGCTGACTTGCCTGAACAAACAAATGCAGTGTGTGTGTGTGGGGGGGGAGCCCTGGAAAGGGATGAGATGTTTAGGAACCACCAATATGGTGGAACTAAAGGTCATTGAATGAGTTTGGTATATTTGAATGCTTAGTAGTCATATTTCATATAACTCAAACCTTTGTCTCAACTCTGTGATTAATAACACACCAGTCAATGCTAGATCCAAGAGCAAGCTCCCTTTATGTTAATCGGTTTCTATGTGGAGGAAAATCACATCTTAATAAGCTGTTGAAGCTAGAAGCCAGCTTACAGGTAACCTCGAAAATATTTTGCCCATTATCTTCAACTTGCCAGATAATTTTCTGCTGAGTCTTGGACATATTTCCTCACTTTTTTCTTTCCCTAGTATTTCACCGATTCCTTCTGGCACTTTTCCCTGTGCCATTTGCATATCATATTTCCCCTCCTGCTGCTCTTAGACATTAGCTGTACTGATAAAAGCAGCACTGTCTCCTCAGACTTCCCAGACATCAAGCCACAAATGTCCTGAGGGACCGTGTTTCTGTTTTCTTCCGAACACCATTAACTCCCCACTTGTCTTTACCCATCTAGAATCAGATGTGTTCTTTGTTAAGCTCTCCACAAGGTGGCAATGTGGTAATATGTTTAATTTTAATCAAATCCTTCCTCAGACAAGCCTCTAAGTGGCAGCACTGCATGTACAAATGCCAAACGTAAGCCATCCTGATAGTCCTTAAAAAATGCTTTGCATTTATGGGAAGGATATTGATCTTTAAGGTGATGCTGTCTAATGTAAACATGATATTTCCATTTAGCATCTTTGCCCAACATGACAGCATGGAAAAAGCATGTCTTTCTAATTAAGGGATCATTCATGGGACCAGTCCAGGAAACACTGCCATCTCTTATTTTCCATCAGCATGCAATCAAATCTGATTGGTTATGTAGCACTGTGATGCCATCCTATTGGTGTTCCCTGATTAGCTGGGAGCCATGTACATAGGTTGAAGCAGCACTAAGGAGGGAAAATTGCACTGAATCAACAGCAGACTTATGGAACAGAAGCCGTGAAGCTGCAAACTAGATTGAATGTTCTTAGCAGTAGACTTGTTTTTTAGGAAATATTTTGCATGCCCCCAGAAAACATTACTTTCACCCTGACCACCAGCAACTGACAGCAATTCAACACAGCCCTAGTTTAGGGCAAATTTTTGCTGCATTTTTTTCCTGAATAAAATCAGAGCATTTTAGTAAATGTCCTACTTTCAACTAACATAGCAATAATTTGTGCAGCTATAGCAAAGGCTGAGCTGGCATAGACACTAATAGTGTGGTGTATGTTATTAGTACTTTTAATGACATTCAGTCAAACTGGTCCTGGTTCAGAAAGCAACCTCTTGAGGTGAACCCCTTAGTAAAAGATCAAATCCAACAGTGGCTCCCTTGTGTATTATCAAAGATACGTCAACAGCAATATATTATACCACTGATGGGAATGTCTTCTTTATGGCCCTGCTTAAGATTACTGAGATGCATTCTGCTGCCTTTGGAGAAGGTTGAGAAACTTTGGTTAGCACAGAAATTTGACGTCATCTTGTATTCCTTTCTGGAGTGTTTTGACTACCAGAATGCGGTCCTAAGAACAGCACCTTGGAACCTGATGATCTGACTGCTTGTTTATTTATACAAATATTTGGTATGGAGGGTGGACCAAGAAAGTGGGGGCGGGGACAGAGGAGAACATGATACGTCAAATAAATTATATACTCTGTTTTTTAAATGTCCGACACCTAACTGGAACCTACAAGGACAGGACAGGTTAAGTGTTTTTATTATGTTTTTATCACTGATGTTCTGTAATGCGTTTTTCATGTTGTACACATGTTGTATACAAGGGAAGTATATAAACTAAAATTATTATTATTATTATTATTAATAATAATAATATAATAATAATAATTGGTGTTAACACATGAATAAGGAGTGCACTGTCTCATCTTGAAGCTAACAAACACATCAGGTTGTAATTCGAGTGGACCAATTGTAGAACTAGAAAGACCCCAAAACCCCTAATCACACATGAAGTTTGCTGAGCAGCCTTTGGAAATTCGGCTGCCTTTTCAGCCCAACCTCACTGCACTCTTATGAAAATAGTTTTGGAAAGCATCTTATCTTCCTCTTCTTTGGCGATCACTTGTAAGATTGTCTTCCAAAACACGGTTTTATCATTGAGTCCATAAGTGACTGTGGAGGCCAATTCTGGACCCACATGTCCTTCCACAGAGGGGACATAGGTTTCCGGCCAGGAGTTGATCACAGTGTGGATTTGCCAAGCGTGCCTTCCTCTTAGCACGTTTCTCCCTTGCGTCCTGAGTTCGAGCGTCTTCAAAGTCCACGACATCTTTAGTAAAGGCTGTTCTCCAATTGGTGCTGTCAGGACTGCCTCTAGGTCCCAGCTCACAGAGGACCAACGCCCGGTTGATGTAATGTACAAAAGTCTTTATTGAAGTTTAGTTTCCATTTCAAACCCCAGAGCGCGCAGCCCTACGTCTTGACTCTAGATCGGCGAAGTCCCCTCTGAGTCACTATCCCTTCCGCACCAGTTTAAGATCCTAGCCCAGCTCCACCTCCTGCGCTGTTCCTTCCTCCTCTGGGTCCTTCTGCCCCCTGGGGTTTCCTCCTTCCTGGACTCTTCTGATGCTGACCCCCCTGAGTCTTGCCCTTCCTTCCGGCGGGCTTTAGGACCTGGCTCCCTATCCGGGCTCCCTGCTGTGCCGCTCGCCTGTACATTTGAACTTGGCGCGCGCGCCCAGCCGGTAACCTTCCTCCTGACCGTTTCCCCACTCTCCGATGTGGGCGTGGTCAAACCTGACTCATCTCCTCTCGCTGGTGGTGAGAACACTGGTCCCAATTCCTGGGACTCCCCCTCCCTACTGCGTTCTGGTGGGGAAGCTGGTCCTGATTTCCAACTGCTGCTCAGGGAGTCCCCGCTGGCCCCTTCCTCCTGGGGTTTTCCCCCTGGAGCCCCCCTTGCCCTGGCCATCGGCGCTCCCTTCTGTGAATCTTCCGATTCGCTGGAGAGGCTCGTGGAATGACTCTGGCCACTGTCACTGCCTCCATCCCACTCGGATTCCTCCTCCTCGCTCTCCATTTGCTCCCCCTCCTGTGTCTCTGCTCCTGAACCCCTGACAGGTGCGCTTGTCAATTTTTATACTACATTTTTTTAGATTTGCCTTGAGAGAGTCTTTAAACCTCTTTTGTTCACTACCAGCATTACGCTTTCCATTTTAAAGTTCGTAATAGAGTAGTTGCTTTGGAAGACGCATCTGCATAACATGAGCAGTCCAACGAAGTTATAGAATACCCTAGAAAGCGCGGACTGCCATGAAGCCTTACAACGAATTGTTGGATTAGTAGGATTATTTATATATAATCTTAGTCGGATTAGAGCTCAGATGCACCGTGGATCAGTGCTGCCTGGATGCCACATCTATTCTTCTAAAAGTGCCATATCCTAATTTGAGAAAATGGTTTGATGCTTATGGTTACTCAGAAATTGTTCTTTGTACATGCTCAGAGGAGCTCTGCTATTTGGATGTTCCAGGACAAAACCCCGAAAGAATTGCTGCGCTTACTGAAATCCCTGGATTCTTAACTGAAATTGGCACATTGCAGGCAACACTGACAGCTGCCTCTTCTGCTGGAGTGAATTTATTTTCTGATGAACAGATCCCTGCCGAAGCTTGAAGAGCAGAGCTGGAATAAGGCAGCGCATCTGACCGCTGCCTGTCTACTTCATGATTTCACCCCTTATTCATTTTTGTTTCAGCTTGACAAGGCTCTGAGAACACTTTGTTCCAGACTAGTGGCCTATATCAGGCTGGGCTGGGGGCAGTGTGGGGCGGGAAGAGACAAGACTTCATCCAAATACGAAATGCACACAGAGAAGTGTGGAAAATTGAAACAGAAAGGTTGGGCTGCTAACTTAGGTGTGGTCATTCCAAGACAGGAGCACTGAAGAAGATCTGCCGACAGAATTTGAAGCTCTGCATTTTCAGATGATGAAGTCTCGTTTTCTGAAAGGGAGATTCAAGAAAATCCCGGGAGATCAGTACTTTTGCATCTGCGGTAGTACCTTTTACTCTTTAGTCCCTTGGTAGAGAACACAATGCACTATATCAGGGGTAGGCAACCTAAGGCCCGGGGGACGGATGCGGCCCAATTGCCTTCTCAATCCGGCCCGCAGATGGTCCGGGAATTCGTGTGTTTTTACATGAGTAGAATGTGTCCTTTCATTTAAAATGCATCTCTGGGTTATTTGTGGGGAATAGGAATTCGTTCATTTATTCCCCCCCAATATAGTCTGGCCTACCACATGGTCTGAGGGATGGTGGACCAGCCCACAGCAGAAAAAGGTTGCTGGCCCTGCACTATATGCTATACTGTAAACTGTATGAAACACTGAGGCAAAAATATTTAGAGAAATCTTCAGCAGTGGTTCCTACCCTCCATGGTATGGATAAAATGAAGGATCTGTTGCCTGGTTCAGACAGGTCTATAAAGCAGCTAAATTTGCCCTTGAGATCTAAGATCCTGTTTTTCATGTATGTTGTATTCTATAGGTCAAGGTGTTTCTTTCTGACCTATGTCCACACCTTTCTGTCTGGCTACAATCTGCATTTGGTTGCTTTGTTTTTTAAAAATAAGCATTCAACTTAATAGCGCCCCCCTTCCAATCCTTACACTGTTTCCTTGGCCTCCCCCCCCCTTTTCTCTCTCTCTCTCTGATGTCTTGTCCTGTCCTTGGAATCAAACTTAGGAAGCTCTGAGATGCAGAGAAGGAAGTAAAAAGAGAGAGAGGCAACCATGCACTGAGCTTCTGTTTGGTATGTTGGCGCAGGCTCTGCAAGTCAATTCTTCACCTTCAGGCTTCTTGTTCTCTTGGATGACTGTCTGGCAGTAAATCAGATGGTGCCCTGAAACAGAGATTATCTTTGTAAACCAATTCCCATTTATCGCCACATGACGCTTGGGGCTTATTTCGGTGCACTTTGTTTAACAGCAGTTAAGTAGTTTATTACAAAGTGGAGGCAGACTCTTTGCAAAAGATCCTGCATCCTCTAGAATCAGAGGGATGGACTCTGCTTTTTGTGTAGAGCGCAGCAGATCGATACCAAAGAGTCCCTGCTACCCCCAGGCTACTGCTCAGGTCCCTTTCATCCTAGACAAGTTTCGTTTCGAGTACTGAGTCACTCCGACTTCCAGAAAAGAGCAGAAGTGTGTGGTCAGCAAATAGGCAGAACCAAGACTATCACAAAGAATTAGGCTTCATTCACTCGTGTTTATTCATTGCCGAAGCCCTGGGAGAAAACTGCTGGTTACTATGTGGTTCATGTGGGGTGGCAAAATGCTCACCTGACACCAATGTTGCTGTGGATGACCTCAACAGAGCTGGAACAGGCTGGTAGGGTTGGGAGTGCCACCACCAACCCAGTGCTCCCATTGGTGCAATGAAGTGGCCTCAACCTTGACATCACCCTGCTCTGGCCTCATCCTTACCCTAGTACAGGCAACCCCCTATTTACATGTATGTATCACACACATTGCGCCTAATGTGGAAGTGGCCTGAAAACGTCACAAAAAGGGGTGCATTTGGACAGGGCAGAGACAGAATAGGGTGTTTGCAGGCTTCTACAATGGTGTTTCGAATATATGTGATTTCACGTGAATACATGGTGCCTTGGAACATAACCCCCATGTAAATTGGGGGTTGCCTGCATATGCAATGTGTACACTTGGCTGGAGAACTGGGCTGCAAAATTCAGAGAAGGCTGAATTTCAAAGGATGGCTGTGTTTTGGTTTGTCTGTTGTTTCAGAAACTGCAAATTAGGTACCTTTAAATATGATCTGAATCACATTTCTCCCTGATCCCTACTCCCTGTGTATAGGCATTAGACAGGCACCCTCACAATATTGCTTTAAGTAAAGGTAAAGGGGACCCCTGACCATTAGGTCCAGTCGTGGCTGACTCTGGTGTTGCGGCGCTCATCTCGCTTTACTGGCCGAGGGAGCCGGCATACAGCTTCCGGGTCATGTGGCCAGCATGACTAAGCCAGTTCTGGCGAACCACAGAGCAGCACACACCGTTTACCTTCCTGCTGGAGCGGTACCTATTTATCTATTTGCACTTCGTGCTTTCAAACTGCTAGGTTGGCAGGAGCAGGGACCGAGCAACGGGAGCTCACCCCGTCACGGAGATTCGAACCACCGACCTTCTGATTGGCAAGTCCTAGGCTCTGTGGTTTAACCCACAGCGCCACCTTCTCCCAGTATTGCTTTAGGCACCTGCTAAAACCTATTTAGCAACCTGTGCAGATTGAACACATTATATCCTGAATCATGTAGGGCCATGCATTCTAGTGCAGTGCCTGATATCCCATTCAAGCTGTCCTGCTCCCCCTCACTTTCCCAGATTGGTCAAGAAGGTCTGAAGAGGGATTATAAGAATATTCTGCTTAATTATTCTTGTGATTTGGATCCCTACATCACTGGGGTTCCTGATTGCACAGGGCTTGAAAGTGCAGCTGGTCAAATGTCTTTGCAACCCTCCATCTGACTTTCTTTCTTGCTCTCAGTGCAGGAAGGGCTCTGGCAGTGATGGGGATAGTGGAGTCATGGACTGCATGCATGATCTTATGATTGTCTTCACACATTCTCAGCAAACACTTTAAGAGGGTTCATAATCCTAGTCAATATGCAAATGCCTATCTGCTCATTAACACCATGGAAAATACTGCTCATATCAGATTGTGGATTGCCAGGTAAGAATATTCATGGAAGCACTCTTGGAATATTCATGGAAGCATTCCCAGCATGCTCTGCTCACAGAACCAGAGCTCCTCCATGTTCCATCAACATTCTTGTCTGATGTAATGGTTCATGCAAGTAGATGACACAAGCCGGGGTTATTTGCAGGGGTTAACTGGCTATCAAAAGATGTGAACCAGTTCTAACCACTGACCATATATAATCAAAAAAGTTTTTAACTTCTTAAAAAAAAAGTCATTTTCCCCACAGACAGAAAGCATTTGAAATGTGCAAGTGTTAAAAGTGAACATGACAAATGTGGCTTTTAGACAGAATGTTTTCTGCATTTCTTGTTTGAAAGCGTTAGAGACCACTGGGGAATTATCTGACAGCAAATGGCACTTTAGGTGGTTTGCCTGTGCTAGCACCATGGTTAAGATAACTCTGAATTCATCTTCCCTCTGCCCTTTTACATACCTGAGATTGTGGCTCTCCAAAGCCCATTAATTCAATATGAGCTTTTTATAGTCTCTCTCCTGTCAATGGTGAAGTTCACCTTTACCTTAGACAATTCCCCGCATTGTGACAAAGGAAGAATAAAGAAGATGTAGCCACTTAACGCTAGGCTGGAAGATGGAAGATAACGAACAAAATTCTGGGACAGTTCAAGAACCGCAGAGAGGCTGGCAATCGCTACATTTGCACCAAGCGAATTCTGCTTCCTTTCTTGGACGTCATTCAAACACATGTTCCTTTTGTTGTTGTTTAGTCATTTAGTCGTGTCCGACTCTTCGTGATCCCATGGACCAGAGCACGCCAGGCACTCCTGTCTTCCACTGCCTCCCGCAGTTTGGTCAAACTCATGCTGGTAGCTTCGAGAACACTATCCAACCATCTCGTCCTCTGTCGTCCCCTTCTCCTTGTGCCCTCCATCTTTCCCAACATCAGGGTCTTTTCCAGGGAGTCTTCTCTTCTCATGAGGTGGCCAAAGTATTGGAGCCTCAGCTTCACGATCTGTCCTTCCAGTGAGCACTCAGGGCTGATTTCCTTCAGAATGGAGAGGTTTGATCTTCTTGCAGTCCATGGGACTCTCAAGAGTCTCCTCCAGCACCATAATTCAAAAGCATCAATTCTTCGGTGACCAGCCTTCTTTATGGTCCAGCTCTCACTTCCATACATCACTACTGGGAAAACCAAGGCTTTAACTATACGGACCTTTGTTGGCAAGGTGATGTCTCTGCTTTTTAAGATGCTGTCTAGGTTTGTCATTGCTTTTCTCCCTAGAAGCAGGCATCTTTTAATTTCGTGACTGCTGTCACCATCTGCAGTGATCACGGAGCCCAAGAAAGTAAAATCTTTCACTGCCTCCATTTCTTCCCCTTCTATTTGCCAGGAGGTGATGGGCCCAGTAGCCATGATCTTCCTCCTTCATGGATCACTGCCTTGCCGTGGCGAAGGGGCTTGAATAACTCAGAGAAGCTATGAGCTATGCCGTGCAGGGCCACCCAAGATGGACAGGTCATAGTGGAAAGTTTTGATCAAACGTGATCCACCTAGAGCAGGAACCGGCAAGCCACTCCAGTATCCCTGCCAAGAAAACTCCATGGACAAGGACAAAGACATTCCTTACAGAAGGAATATGCATGTCTTCCAAACAGATTGAAAAATGGGGGGGGGGAGTACAGGGATGTGCCGCTTTGTACTGTCCATTCTGTTAAGTTCAATGGGACCTACTTGAAGGAAATGTGCATAGCATTGCCTAATGAAGAATAGCAGAGGAGCTAAATGAGAAGTCAATGTTCTGCTGCAGTGTAATTCTGAATACTGGATGCCGGGGACAAATAATGAAGGAAGGCTGTTGCTGTTGTGCTTTGCTTACATGAGAATTTTCCAGAATCTTGTGTTTTTGAGGAGGGACACAGGATCCATCAGATCTTGGTCCTGTTCAGTATTGGCTTATGTTCTTATCCATTTAAATGACTTTACAATGGATCAGACAAATTGAGAACACGTAGACACACGAAGAAATATACTGGATGCTCTAATCAGTTCCTTGCCACTCTGTTGCTCCTTGATAACAATCCTGTTATAACCTACAAGGTGGCCAAATTTTGTGCAGCAGCAATCAAAATATAATGATTAGCGCCCAGGATTAGTATAATACATAATATAATATATCAACCAATGGACATTTCTTGATCAGAAGGGTTTCCTTTCTGACAGATAAATGACCACCTAGAACTGCTTTTTTTAAAAGTATATGTGATTTTATATCCTTTTATCTTGTTTTGAGCTTTTCAATTTTGTAATTGGTGTTTTTGTCTTGCTACTGATCATTGACCGTAATAAAACCACTTGTACTTGTACATGAAGAGATATTTTGCATCAGACAAAGACCCACTTAGGCTGACCAGAGGCCCCTGGGAAATCCACAAGCAGGATAGGACAGCAATAGCATTTCTCTACTTTTGTTCCCAATAAATTGGTGTTCAAGGGCATATTGCCTTTGACAGTGGAGGCAGAACATAGTCATCATAACAAGTAACCATTGATAGCTTTATCCTCTATGAACAAGCAGGTGATCGGATTGGCAATGTTGACCTGCTTTGCCTCCTCTTTGCAAGTAACTAAAATGTATTTCACCCGATGCATGATCAAGGGGAAAATGTCCTTATCACTGTTTGTAAATTTCTGCTTGGCACTTTCTTTATCCAGGAACAATGGCTTGATGAGGAAGCCATTGCTACATTTGACAGCCTGTGAATGGAATCTTGACAACGTTACTGCAGGTGGGAGAGACAAACCATTCAGTGTCTATGAAGCCACAAGCCAGTCATGGCACAAAGCTCTTTTCCCAGGGAATCTGTCATCTCAAGGATGAGAGTATAGCACTTTCAAGTTCAAAAAAGAGGGAGCACCATAGAGAGTTGCCCTCAAGGGTGTTTCTGCACTTGCTTGTTTGCACTGGCTATGCTTTATGCTGTCACTTCAGACATCAAGGGGTTAGACTGCAGCGTCTATTTATTTTAGAATTAGTTTTACTGGACATGTAACTCTGCAGTGGTCAGGAGTGCGTTTGCACAGTTAAAGAAACTTCAACTGGCTCAGAGAGGTACAGCCAGATTGTTGACTAGGGCTGGTTATAGGGAGCACGCAACCCCCTTGCTACAACAGTTCTACTGGCTTCCAGTAGATGCAGAAGAGGGCCTTCTCAGTGGCTACTCCCAGCCTTTGGCAATCCCTCCCTGAAGAAGCTAGACTATCTTCCTCCTTGTTGTCTTGTCCTTCCACTGGCAGATAAAGAGCATCTTGTACCAACTGGCTTTTCGGAATTGACTGCTTTTAATGAAAGGGCCGGTGCAGTGCTGTTTTTATTGGCATGCTTTAAGCATATTTTATATGTATATAGTTTTAATTCTATTAAAGTTTAATTTTTTATTAATTGTTTTTTCTTTTCTTTTTTAGCCATTCTTGTTTCTGTTATCTGCATAAGGAGAAAAGGTGAGGTATAAAGTAACAACAACAATTTTACTGGACATTGATCCAAAGGAGCATTAAGACAGGCTGACAGGGTTCAATTGCATCTGAGAATAATAATAATAATAATAATAATAATAATAATAATAATAATAATAATAGTAATAATAATAGTAATAATTTATTTATACCCCGCCCATCTGGCTGAGTTTCCCCAGCCACTCTGGGAGGCTTTACAGCATATCCAGTGCTGAAGAGGCAAACTGTGTGTCATGAACACACAGTAGTGTCTGCCCAAAGTAGAGAAGTCCAGCATGAGTTAGAAAGTAGCCAGAAACAGAGAGGCTTGCATTTCTCTCAGACGGCTGCAAGCAGTTGGCTGTCAACTCCCCCCCTTCTGAAAGGATGTAGATAGGCCGTTAACAGAGGGTGGGCTGGAGAGAAGCTAACTCTCTCAAGAAGCACAGGCAGGATCAGAAGGCAGGAGGGGGAGCATTTCCTCACCGGAAGAGGCGGACGTTAACCCCATGAACCCCAGGAGTAGATGAATGGGAAAGGTATTAGACAGAAAACAAAACCAGAAACGTAAGAGTCATAGGTTCTGGATATTCTGCAGAAGCCGGAAACATTCCTTAGAAGGGTCAACTGAATCATAAGACATGGACACTGGGCTAGAAGAAGAAGAAGAAGAAGAAGAAGAAGAAGAAGAGTTTGGATTTGATATCCCGCCTTTCACTCCCTTTAAGGAGTCTCAAAGCAGCTAACATTCTCATTTCCCTTCCTCCCCCACAACAAACACTCTGTGAGGTGAGTGGGGCTGAGAGACTTCAGAGAAGTGTGACTGGCCCAAGGTCACCCAGCAGCTGCATGTGGAGGAGCGGAGGCGCGAACCCGGTTCCCCAGATTACGAGACTACTGCTCTTAACCACTACACCACACTGGCTCCAATGTCAGAGGCTAATTGTTTTGCAATAAATCTTCAAGCTAATTACGTCTTGAGTGCTGTGATATCAAGATGGCAGCCTGGGCTCCTGACACTGTGCTTGTGGTTCACGCCAACTCATAGGGAGATATCCAATGAAGCAATTATAACACAAAGCCTTTGGGCTGTGCAATGGATCTTCCCCTCCTTCTCCTCTCCCCATGTGGCTTGAGTGTCTCTCCCTCCCCAAATCTGTTCTGGGTTTCCCTCCAACCCCCTGGAGCAGATTTGGGGAAAGAACCAGGAGCCCATGAGGGGAAGTTATGTTGTGCAAGTGGAAATCTTTGCTGTAGCTAAAGTATGTTCCTCCTCCTCCCTGGTCTTGGAGTTAAATAGGAAAGGAAAAGTCAAAGAACCTGAAAAGCATTTGCTTGATTTAAATGTTTTGCTACATCTGCAGAAAAAAATCCCCCTTTCCCTCACTATAATCCACGTAAAACACACAGAGAGACTTTTTGCAGATAGAAGTGTGATGGGGAAATGTATGAAAAAGTGTGGGGTAATTTATTGACTGATTGGCGCCATGCAGGCAAATCAGTATGAATGTTCATTGCTACATAAACTCCCCACAAACCAGAATGAATGTACACTTAAGGGTGGGCATAATAGAATCTCTGTGAAAGCTTTCTGCAAACAAATCAGGATGGATACTCAATGAACAGGTCATCTGGGAGGGGCTAAAAAAGAAATTCAGATCAGGGTCCCATTCTAGTAACTAACTGGGCACATAAGAGCACAGATATATTACACCGAGTCCATTAGTTGTCCTGTGTCTGAAAAGGCTAATGACTAACTGATCTAGTCAGGCCTTTAAGGGTGAGCAATTAGGCTTTATAACTGCAGTTTTGAAGTTCACTGTGCCTTTCCTTGTTATAAATCTGGTTACTGTGCTTGATGCAGTGCATCCAGAAACTCTATTGGGCCCGTGGAAGCTGGTGGCAAACAGCCCCCTCCATAATTTCGGCAAGTCATACAAACCCTTCATGTGCAGAAACGTATTTCAACTCCATCCCAACACAGACTTCTTACCGTCATCCCCCAGGGAGCCTTTTCGTTCAGATCCTTTGCTCAATCTGGACTCTGCACTGCTATTATTGGGGGAACCTGAATTGTCAGCACATTGGGAGTTTTCATATGCACATGTCGAAGACACACAGCTCTACTTTGCTTTCAAACCTTCTCCCCCTGAGGTGCTGTCTGACTGCCTGCCTGATATTTGTGGCTGAGCGAATGGAATTTTCTATCGCTTAATGCAGCAAAGAAAAGTCGTGGGAGATATTTTCTTGGCTGGATGGAAGCAACTGTCCAAACCAGGTCTAGGGCTAACATTTGAGTTTGAACACAAAAGGGAGTCCAGTAGTTTTCTTCTGTCATCTCACACTCATCATCATCATTTTATTTATATGCCAGCTTTCCATAGTTGAAACTATGCTCAAGGTGGCTTACAACATGACAAGATTTACACAATTACAAACATAACGAAAGTCATAAACAATAGAAAACACCAAAAAGTACACAACCAAATGGAAACAATTTCCACAAAAATCGTAAGATCCAAAACCAATGATACTACAATAATAGCAACTACCTGTCCCAAACCCCCATAAACAATACTCCAGCCCAAGAATCTGTTCAACACCCTCGTTCATTGCACATTTCAGAAATGAACCTGTAGTCAAATTTAGAACGAGAGTCAAAGGAGTCAGCTACATTGGTAAAGAAAAAATGCTTTATATGTGTAAAACACTGTGACACCAGATGGTGCTGTGGAGTCCCGTCTTTCACCAATGGGATTTCCCTTTATGAAGTTTACGAACTGAATTGCTTTTTTGATGTGTATAGATCCAGCCATAGTTAGGGGAAAGGCTGTAGTTCACTCATAGAGCATCTGCATTGTGCCCAGAAAATACCAGGTTCAATTTCTAGCATCTCCAGGAAAGGCTGAGAATATCTGCTGCCTGGAATCCTGAAAAGCCACTAATGGCCAGTATTAGTATTGAGCTAAATGGACCAGTGACCTGATTCAGAACAAAGCAACTTCCGAAATTCCTTTGAGAATGGATCTTTCACTACCAATTTAAAATTCCCAAGCTGAATCTCAGACTCGGTGTTTATTTTTACACTGATAGCCGACAGAGTTCAATGAAGAAAATCGATTAGAATTGGGAGGTAAGAATTCAGATCCCTGTTTAGCCATGTTTTTATTGTATGTGCTTGAGCCTTTGGCTCTCTATCTTCTAAACTGGCAGAAAAAAATAGAAAGGAAAAAAGAAATAGGAAAGAAAAGAAAAAGGGCTACTTCAAAACATTCCTCTCCTATGACAGTGGTCTGTATTTGATGTAGTGCTTATCAAAATGTTATGGCAATGCAAGGTTTTCTCCTTGCATGACAGAACATTTCCTCCATTTCCTCCACACCTGTGGAGATCTGTTCTCTGATCCCTCCAGAACAGATTTGGGGGTGGTGAAAGAGATGGGGAGAAATGCCATTGGGCTAATCCTTGAGTTAGTGCAACTGTGTAGTTGAATACCACCCAGTGAATAATTATTTTAAAAAATCCATGCACTTAAAGTATTTTTACGGTTCAGTGTCTTATGTGTGTTCAGATTGTTTTATTGTTTACTGCAGGCCACCCAGAGAACTTTGCATTTTGGGGCAGCATACAAAGGTCATAAATTAAATAAATATCCTTCTAAATGAAGACTACGGAAGGTTATGGAATTGCCAGCAGATAGGCACAAAAGCAATGACAAACCTAGACAGCATCTTAAAAAGCAGAGACATCACCTTGCCAACAAAGGTCCGTATAGTTAAAGCCATGGTTTTCCCAGTAGTGATGTATGGAAGTGAGAGCTGGACCATCAAGAAGGCTGGTCACCGAAGAATTGATGCTTTTGAATTATGGTGTTGGAGGAGACTTTTGATAGTCCCATGGACTGCAAGAAGATCAAACCTCTCCATTCTGAAGGAAATCAGCCTTGAGTGCTCACTGGAAGGACAGATCGTGAAGCTGAGGCTCCAATACTTTGGCCACCTCAAGAGAAGAGAAGACTCCCTGGAAAAGACCCTGATGTTGGGAAAATGGAGGGCACAAGGAGAAGGGGACGACAGAGGACGAGATGGTTGGATAGTGTTCTCGAAGCTACCAGCATGAGTTTGACCAAACTGCGGGAGGCAGTGGAAGACAGGAGTGCCTGGCGTGCTCTGGTCCATTGGGTCACGAAGAGTCCGACACGACTAAACGACTAAACAACAACAACAAGGCAAAAAAGTATGAGGGGGGAGCAGCAAAACTGTGTGTATGTAGGAAATCGGCCATCACATAACTGACATCTTGCACACACACCCCATTATGTGTATCCTACCAGTCCCTGAATTTTTTTTAGATCTTTTGCCCCTATGGATAAGCTTCCATGCATTTCACACACTAGCAAGCCATTGGGAATTGCTTCCAAGTTCCATTAGAGATGCTTGAAGGATTCAGTCTCTGTGAATTCCGATGAGAACTCAGCTGATCAGCACCTCTCAGACTAATGTGTGGATTAGGAGTTAATTATCCACTTCTCAGATGTTCTGACACAGTGCTGAGCTCTAAAACGTATCAAAGGTACGTTTAAAATGCATATTTTGGGAGAAACTATATTTAAAACTAGACATTTATGCATGTGTAATTAAATGTGTTATATGTATGAATGCACTTCTTTTCAAAACCACAGATTTCTGCAGAAATGGAACAAAACAACTCAAGGGTGAATGTATGTAAAAATGAAACAGACAAACTCACCCATACCTATGAATATACAAAGAAACCAAACTTTGTGGTGAACATTTTTATACATTCACAGAAGCAAAGTAGAAGCCAGCAGATCACCTTTGTTCAAGTACACTGGACTCACCCATCATGAAACTATCAAATCCATTTGTGCATAGAGCAGACTACGTACTGTTTTGCAGATACTTAATACTGTCCATGTACAGAACATAGGCATGACATAGTCCTAGCTTGAAACATTTTAATAGCAGATGACAATCACTACTAGAAATCTGCTACCAAGGGGGGGAGTTAGTAATCTGTATAAAATGCATCAGGTTTGTCAGCTATATTTTGTCGCGGCTTAAATATTCTTGGGTTGGTCCCAGAAACAATCATTTCTGGGGCTAACATTAGTTTCATTTTTCTTGAAATAAACATAAACCATCACAGCCATTGTGTATGTTGGATCTGATGGATTGCTCTGCTTTAATGACACTCCATCAATTTCTAGTGGTATATTAAGCTACTGGATGTTTCTAAGATTTTTCTGTTGCCAAAACGTATTTTAGATTGTAATACAATCACTCAGATATATTCCGAACATCTACTCAAGCCACCTTCTCTAAAACTGAAGAACATCCCAATGGATCACTCCATGGCTTACAAAATTTTGCAGGGCTTTTTGTATATAATGTAAAGGGCATATTCACACCATATGTTGGAAGCTCACCCAATTCACCCAAATAGCACATTACTTCTCCCAAAGAATCCTGGGAACAGTGGAATTATGGCTCCACAAAGTGATACCCAGGATTCTTGGGGCGGCCGGGGGGGGGGGGCGAGAGTCATGTGATTTAAATCTGTGACACATATGCCTTAAATGTGTGCAAGTGCCCCAAAACTCAAAATTCCAGAAGTTGGGATCACCCCTGACATATGCCTCCCTCAACACTTTGCCCAAGGGAAAAAAAACCTACCAGTGTATATTGCTATTCTGTCTGCTCAGACACAAACAACGGAGGTTGTTCCATTTATTTGTAGTTGTTTTATGTTTATATACTCTGAGGTAGATTTGTGGTTATTCAGGATGGCTGAGCGATGTGCACATTATTCCAATACATCTTATCAAATGTCCCTGAGGTGATCAGATGCCCTGCTCTGGGAAACCACAGTCAAAAAGGGCTGGAAGAAGTCCAAAAGATTTCATTTCTTTTCTTCTGATTAAGGGGAACACTACAAATTTACTTGGTTATGTAGTGGCCACACACTGACTGGGTCCCATTGACTTTGAGCTGTAAGTATTTTAGTAGAATGATTGGTTGTCGTTGTGATTGGCTTGTAAACGGCGCTTTCCCTTAATTGTTTCAGGTGAGGTGAGGAAATATTTTTTCCCTACCTGGAAGTTGCAGTTGGCAGAAAAGGCAGGAAACCATAACAAATTGATGGCTTCTAGGACAATTCCAAGGCAGGCAAGTTTGATGAAAGACAACCCCCTGGTTATTTTTCTCATGAATGATCTTCCAATTTGCAAAGGGACAGGTGAAAATTTATCAACTGATTGATAGGTAACACACTTGGGAATTAATTTCCCAACAGTGTCACTGAGATTACTACAGCTGGGTTTTCCTACATGTGCTCAATGGACTGCAGCACACCGTAAATGGCAGCGACACCTGGAATGCTATTTGTTGCCATTGCTGATGGGTGAGTTTGGAACTTTTCTTGCCTGGAGGAAATGGAACACACATAGGGAATGAAGTGCAAATTCTCACCTTCTCTGCTCTTGTATCTCCATGCCCTCAAATCTGCCCTTCTTTTGTGTGGAGGTCTTTGTGCACCCTTCCCTGTTGCCTTTAAAGGTAAAGGTAAAGGGACCCCTGACCATTAGGTCCAGTGGTGGCTGACTCTGGGGTTGCGGCACTCATCTCGCTTTATTGGTCGAGGGAGCCGGCGTACAGCTTTCGGGTCATGTGGCCAGCATGACTAAGCCGCTTCTGGTGAACCAGAGCAGTGCACGGAAACGCCGTTTACCTTCCCGCCGGAGCGGCACCTATGTATCTACTTGCACTTTGACGTGCTTTCGAACTGCTAGGTTGGCAGGATCAGGGACTGAGCAACGGGAGCTCGCTCCATCGCGGAGATTCAAACTGCTGACCTTCTGATCGGCAAGTCCTAGGCTCTGTGGTTTAACCCACAGCGCCACCCGCGTCCCCCTTTTGCCTGTAGTTCTCTCCAAACTTCTTTAGGATCCCTCCTCTTCTGTCTTCTTGTATGTCTTTGAATGTGTCAGTGAATTAATTAAGTCAATGTATTCTGAAAAAAATGGGTTGTGGTATTTCAGTGGAAGATGCCCAGGATGAAAGCTTACTATCGTTCAAGAAAGCTAGCCTACCAGGTCTTTGGGTGCATGGATGGCAGCACCTACATTTTGCATGGATAAATGACTTCATTATCAACCAAGACAATGATGGGATAACATCGTCCCTTGATCTATGAAATGTCATTCTTGGAGAAAAATAGGACAGAATTATAGAAAATGAGCTTGGCTCTGTCCAATTATTTCTGTTGTATTGATTCTACTCATTTCTCATCTAGGTATTGAACAGACCAGTTGAACAAGCCCAAATCCATGTTATAGATTAAGGATCAGCAAACTAAGGTCCGCAGGCCGGATCAGGCCCAATTGCCTTCAGGATCTGGCCAGCGGACTGTCCATGGATCTGCGTGGGGATTCTGTTCATTCAGACTGTGTCACCCCCCCCACTCCTTTCTATTTCCCCCCCTCTCCCTCTCACACACTGTGGCACCTCCTCCTCTCTCCCTTCTCCTGACTTCTCCCTGCCCTGCCTAGAGGAGGAAGGGGGCTGGGCTGAGCTGGCTGAGCGCCATTTTAAGCAGCCTCTCCGGAGCCAGCCCTTTCGTGCTGCTCATCTTCCCTCTTCCCTCGCCGTCCTGGTGCTCCTGTGGGCCAGAGAGTGGAGCGGACGAGCTCGCTCTGCCTACCCATGAGAAGCAGCAGCAGTGGTGGTGCTGGTGGTGGCGGCAGCCCCTGGGAAGGTAAACGCAGTGGTTGGGGCTGGGGAGGAGGACTACTTGCCCTCCTCACCTCTTCTTCTGGTGCTGCTTCTGAGGTACAGTGGACTGGCCCACGGCTAAAAATTTTTGCTGACCCCTGTCATAGATAGATGGGTAGATGGATAGATAGATAGAGTGTGTACTAGTCATCAGCATCAGGGCACATCTACATAAGTTTGAGACCACTTGGTTAATTTGTTTCCGTGACATTCATATAGGTAAAATACCCAGCACACAACCTGCTATGTGGACTACTCTGAGTGCCTATATTTTTAAATATATTCATGCCTCTGTAGATTTGGATCTCTCATTAGGAAAGAAAAAGAAATGGAAAATGCTATCTTGTTATGTAACCCTGCCAAGGGCTAAGCTATTGGTTATTAACTATTCATAAGTGACATAAAAAATAAAGAAACTAATGAGGTATATCGCAAATGCAGAAGAAATTGACCAACCTGTTGTTTTGGCTCTTATTATCTCTAGTATTACCTGTCTTGGTAAATAGGTAGGTCAGCAAAGAAGATTCCTGGGGCGAATCTCTATGTACTGTATGACTGAATCAAACACTCCCTCCTTTTGCTATTATAGAATGCAGGTCATGTGTTTTTTGTCTTCCCAATCAAGTCCTTACCTAGAGGGCAGGAACAACTAGGCATTTCATTCTTCTCTAGTGAATTATTATAGGAACGGAAAGTTCCAGAAATTTAGGAACCTGTGGTGGAGACAGCTCAAGAGTCATTTCAGGTCTTTCAGTAGGATGGGCAACTCTTTAACCTAACTTGGTGCCGGACCTTCTTGGGTAGTTTAGCTGGTAAAACTAAAATAAAGACAAATCACTAGGACCAATGTATGGTTCATTCTCTAGAAATAATAATAATAATAATAATAATAATAATAATAATTATTATTATTATTATTATTATTATTAATACATGTCTGTTAAAAACTAATGTTAATTTATCTCTCCCTTCACCAAAGAGAGAGACAGAGATACAGATGTATGTATTTTCCCAATATTTTCCAGAGAATTGGCAGATTTATGGGTAGAATAATGCATATTCTACTGCAATGCCTCTCAATCCTGTTAACCAAGAGCCAGCGGGAACCACTTATTTCTGGCCAAAAGGAAATCTAGTTTGCAGCATACCTAATTAGTTTAGCCTGAATGCTAAAATAGGCTCAGTTTGCCTAATGAAGAGCTCTGTGTTACTTTCAGCTTCCTCGTAAATGTGGCCAGTTGGATCAACCTTGAATATATGATGGGTGGTGCTTTTAAGTGCTGATCAGAAAACCTTCTATATAACACCCTCTTAATGGAGACAACTCGAGTCCAAGTGAGATAAAAATGTGGCCTTAGCTGATGAATTTTGATTCTAGAGAAGCAGAAAGGATCTCAGTACTGTATAAAATATCCTCATTAGAATTAGAAGGGAGATGGCCACAAGATTCCGATAGCATTGGAGTAGAGATGTTTGGGCTTAAAGTTCAGTGTACCTGACTAGTACAGTTTATTTCTCATATATATGTTTTCAAAAGCCACCTGAGTTTCCATAATCAGATGGATTTCCCTTTTAGTGACAGAACAAGGATAGTCAACATGGTGTCCCCAGATGTGGTTAGACCCCAATTCCAATCAGCTGTAGCCTGCGTGACTGATGGTCAGGGATGCCGTGAGTCCAAAAACATGTGGAGGGCATAATTGTGCCTGAAAAAGAGAATTATCAGAAAATTATATTTTTCATAATTTTGGGCTTATCAGTGAATGGAATTATAGTGTTAGTTCATACTGCTGGTTGAAGGAAGCAATGATTTCAGAGAGGAGGGACAGAAGGAGCAGGGAACAAGCCCATTGCTTTCTTGAACAATATTAAAACATTTAAGCAATCATTAAAACTGGATCCACAGCTGCATCACCTTCATCACAAGCAGAGAAGCTTAGCAGGCATTTCACAAAATATTCTCCTCAATGGCCTGGCAGTAGAACCTGCAATTGACTAGTCCTCCACTCCCCCAGGTGTGTCGCTGGTGGGGGTCTGATAGTGGAAGGGTCTCAGAGACGTACTATGCATAACTTTATTATTGTACAACTAGCAACTTGTTCCTTTTCATTTGTGCTAGTTATTAAAAGCCGCCCAGAGTGGCTGGAGAAACCCAGCCAGATGGGCGGGGTATAAAGAATAAATTATTATAATTATATTATAAAATGACATTTTCAAAAATCTATCAGAAAATAGTTTTCTGAGTAATTTCAGCCCAACCCTGATATTTAGGCATTGTCAGACGAAACAGAAGGGACCATTTATTTTCCTTCTGCCAGATGTTGCTTCTGGGAAACTCTGGACACTTTATACTTTTCATTCATTTGGAAGATTTATAAACAGCTTGCTTCAAGAGCTCTCTAAGCAGCGCGAATAAATAAATCAAATTGTGGATAATTATCTATAAACAGGATTGCACATGCAATTGCAGATTCTTGTACTGTCAATGCACAGAAGGGTTTGTCTTTTGAAGCTGCTATGTGGAAACCCATTTTCTTTTGAGACAAGGCTTAGTGCAGTCATTAATTCAGGCCTGCACAACTTATGACTCACCAAGCTCAGGGTAGCCCACTGCTTGATAATGAATTTTCTGACGTAACTGTCATCTTTGCTACTTGCTGATGGCTGTAAAAATGCAAGGTGTGTGTGTGTGTGTGTGTGTGTGTGTGTGTGTGTGTGTAGCATCCAGCAGGCCACAATATGTGGTTGATCGCAAATTGTGCAGTTCTGGTTTAATATTGAAAATACTGTCTGACTTGAATGCTCTTCACCTTATTTCCAGACCTGTTTGTTATCCCCCAGTAGCGAAAAGAAAAGACACTCTGGACAGTTTCAGAGGCTTTTACCTATTTACGAAATATTTTCCTGCATTTTGAGCTGGCCCCCAAAGTGTCATTTGTGAAGTGTTTCATGAACTGAAATACAGCAATGGGGAAAGTTTTACCTGGTTAATTTGTGTTTGTCAGGCTGCTTTTAGGAGGAAGACTGATAAATCTGTTGATGCTTGAGAATGATTGTTTTGTTTCAGGACTGAACCTTCCACTGAAACAAGGTCCTTGGGCTTACACACAGATGATCACATGGGAATGCTTGAACAAGTATTTTTTAATTTTTTTAATCACTCCAGGAAGATTTGAGAAGTCCTGTCCCGTTTTGTACTCAGCAACTAGGATGACACAGGGGCCTCATCCCCACAGCAGTTTAATCTTTAATCCGAGGGAAGTTAACAGTTTGAGAGACAGCAGTGCTATTTGGTTTCTAGACCCCAGCTCACAACCACTGCCTGCTGCCAGGGCATTGCTGCTCCTGAAGCTCATTAGAGGATTAGTTAGGCCCTGCAGTTGATCAACTGACTTCAGCAACTGATCTAATTAAGAAGTTTAGATAAAGGATGAGAGAGAGCAGTAGAAAACTGGAAATTAGAAAAAGTATACTTTAGCTTGAGAGAGAGAGGGAGAGGGCAGAATGTGTAAACACATTACAAACGCATCAAGTATTTTACTTTCTAATTGGTCCCCTTGAGAAAGTGTTTTGCCACTGGGGTCCTTGTCCTAGATCTGCATTCAAATCCGACCTTGTCGAAAGCACCCTGTCTGCTTCCTCTCTTCATGTGCTAATTGTGAAGTTGGACAGTTCCCTCTGAGCAGTTGGAAGTTCGGGAAGGTTTCTTAATTGGTACATCTTTTTACGTACAAATTGAAAAGAGAGGCTTCCAAGTGGTTAAGAAGAAGCAGGGAAATTGGCAGTGGTCTTAAAAATACAAACGGTTCTCGTTTTATTTTTAAAACCCCTCCAGGGCCATCTTACCATAGGCGCTAGGGGTGCGGGGCACCTGGGAGCTGGACTCTCAGGGGCGCCAGGCCGAGAGTCCGGGGCCCGATAGTTGAGTCCAGGGAAGAGCCCGCCCGTCGGTCAGAGCAACACGGCGGGCTCTTCTACTGTGGGCGACTCTGCATCGCAAGTTTGGGCCGACCGAGCCAGTGAGACACTGAAGCGGCCGGCTGGGTCCACCCTCCTGCACACCTGGGACTGGGCAACTGGGGGGGGGGGTCCTGGGTGGATCTTTGCACCCTGGCACCACATATGATTAAGGCAGCCCTGAACCCCTCCTCCCTGATGTGACAATCCTTAGCAGTCCCATTTCTTAAACTCCCCCTGCTGCAACCAAGCTTAATGATGGGCTACACAGAATAACTGAAGCTGCACCAATATTTTTCTTATTATTAGTAAGTTGCATTATTTTTCTCCTTCTCATGCCTAGCCTGTGAGCAGGGTGATAACTATTCTGATTCTACAGATGGGAAGAAACTCAAGCTGATTCACTCACCCTGAGGGCCATGACTGGGCTAGACTGCATCTCCAGCCTCCCAGGTGTGATGGTACCCTAGACCACATATCACTCCTGTAATGTTATACACTAATCTGTGTTCATTTGTAATCCAAAAGAATCAATGTGTCAGGTGCTGTCAGTGGCTCCCAGCTGATTGCCCAGGAAAGTATGAAGACAAGAAAAGGTTTCTTACTGTCCTTTTTTTATTTCAATATTTACACAGAGAGGCTATAGAACCCAGCCTCTTGGATAATGGCATTGTCCTGAGTGAATCTCCACCCCTTGTCTCTCCCACTTCCTCATTTGTCACTTCTATGGGTGCTGTTACGTTCCCTCTGTCTTTGAGCTCTCTACTCTCCTACTTTCAAGGCTCGCTGGGTTCTGGGAGATGGAGGGTCTGGGATGCTTTCTAATGACACCGTGTCAGTCAGCAGCCATTCCGCTTCTGCCTCCTCCTCTCCCATGATTTCCCAACTTTCCCCCTCATCTTCCTCTGAGCTGTGACCTCCCACAAACCCCTGTTGTAAATCTATACTGTCTTCCTCCTCCTCCTCAGGATGGGGAGGCAGTCTCCACCATTCCTCCTCTGCACAGTCCCTGACACAATGCATATTAGATGGTATGCACTGCATTCTCCCCTTTATTTATTTCTTTCACATTTGAAGCTACTGTAGTGTAACTCTTATGCGCCATCAGTAGTAACCAGTGGGGCTGTATGGCTCTCCTCTTTTCTCGATGTCACACATTGTTGTGCTCACCAAGAGGAAGAGGGGCAAGGCAGTGGGAGCACTGCATAATGTTAGCGCAGTGTCAGGAAGGTTGGCTTTTGTGTTTATTGCATTTCTATCCCACCTTTCTCTACAAATTGCTCAAGGTGGTGTCCATGGTTCTCCCCCTCCTCACTTAATCCCCACAACAGCTTGGGGAGGTAGGTTGGGCACTGACACAGGTAGTAGCCCAAGGTTGCACCCGGTGGGCTTCATGACCAAGCGGGGATTTGAACCCTGGTCTCCCAGATCCTAGTTTGACACTCTAGCCACTGCCCCACACTGGCCATGCCATGCTAACTCTGCTTTGCCCCCTCCCTCCGAGGAAGTGGTAGCAACACACAGCAATGGGCAGATTGGAGAGCAATGTGGCCCCACCCACAAACCATAAGTGAAACAAAATTTTGTCAAAATCCTAAATTTAGAAAAAAATAGTATATTTCTGTAGTTTTGTGAAATGCATGTTTAAAGAACAACCCTATGAGCAATACCTTTGTCCATTGTACTCATTAGCTTAGTTATAACAATAAAGGCAGTAAATAATCCAATAATAACTACTCAGTCATACAGATGAAGTGAGGAATGTGAACAATGCTAATATGATTATGTAATTCAATCCAGAAATTGAAAAGGAGGCTGAACGGTTGTCTGGTTGTCAAACTTGTCATAAATGTATGATTTTTCTTGATAAAAGAGAATATACTGTACACACTTGCTGTTGAATTAGTTCCATTGAACTGAATAGGTGACATGAAGCCAAGTCGTGCACAGAGTGGACCCACTGAAATCATTGGCTGCTATCCAACTCACTTGTACCATCAGTGCAAAGATTTCCACTCATACAATGGAATGTCTCCCCTCCTCTCCCCATAGGGCTGGAGGAAACTCCGGAACAGATTTAGGAGGCAGGCAGGGGAAGAGAAGGCGGGGAAAAGTGGAGGTCTGTCCTGTAAGAGGAAATGCTTGCACTGGGAGCTGGATACTTCCCAATGACATCAACTGGTCTCCTTTGAGCATCACTGACATTGGATATCACCCATCAGACAATGTAGACTGGCTATGTTTTTCATGTCGTTTCCCCCTTTCAGTGATAGCTTCTTCAAAAAATAAATACCTCTTAAGGTATTCCCCCCACCGCTACTCCTATACTTTCTTCCTTTTCCTCATGTGTCTGTTTTTTTATTTAGACTGTAAGCCTTAACAACAAAAAAGTAAATCTAAAGAATGAGCGTAGAACACACACAGCTGTTCTGCAACAAAAAATAATGATTAGCTTTACATGATCAAAGGAGAGTAGCTTTTCTCCTTGTCTAATGAACCAAGAATCAAGGTGTAGTGTAGCATGGGAATGCATAGCAGTAAAAATGTCTCCACGCTATAGGTTATGGATGGGGAACATGTGGCTCCCCAGATGTTGCTAAACCTCAGTGCCCACCAAATCCATCCACCACGGCCAGTCATATGGAATGATAGGGGTCATGGTCCAACAACATCTGAAGGGCCACAGGTTCCCCATATGCGCTCATCTTGCCCACAAATCTCAGCTGATCCTTCCACTTGTGACATCCATGCTGTTGCTTAACCAGACTTTGCATAAATGTCTAAGCCTGAGCTGTCTGAAGAGTGATAGCCAATGAGTCAGCTCGCCTTATGGAAGCATCAAGAAGCTCACTGCTAATAGTAACTGCCTTGATAGATGTCATTAAGAGTCAAACTCCAGGGGTATTATCTGGCCCATAGAGTTCCACAGTGAAACATCTGGCAGGCCTAACAAGATGCCAGCCCCTCTGTTTCCACATGTGAATGGCAGCTGGCTGTAAATTCAGCACAATGCATGTATTTGTAGTCATTAAACACACTTCCAAGTCTGTGCTCTATTTTTATTGGAGTGAGCAAGTGTGCTGTACCAATTCTCATCCCATTTGTCTCATTCAGCAATACTTGTCTTGATTTATTTCAGTGTAGTATGCCCAGATGGCCTATACATATCTCAGTAACAAAGGCTTACTTGAATATCTCTTTCGCCGTGAAGACGCATAAATAAATAAGTGCCACTCTGTATTAGGGCCATCTGGAAAAATCCTGAACCCAGCACAACCTAATTACTCACAATCATTAGGACGATGGTTTGGAAACAGGCAATCTGGTCTGCAAGCCAGTTAAATCACAACCCAGTTAAATCACAACATTTGCATTTAAACTAGCTAAGATGCATCTCTTACCTTAGCGTTTGTGTGTGCTTGTCTTGCTCTCTGAAGCACAGCTGTAACAAAACAGTCTGGAATATAACGCCGCCACTGCAGTCCTGCTTGCCTAACAGTTTTCATTGGCCTGTGCTGCAGCATCTTGGAATCAGGCAGGCAGTGAGTTCAGATACACCTTAAGCAGGTTGTAGGTGGGGAGGGGGCACATTTAATATTTCCTTACTACTACACAATTATTAATCATCATCATCATATACAGGTACAGAAGCTGTATTCATTGCCACTGGTCAGCCCTGGAGTGTGATGATAAAAAATAAGACTAGGAGTATTCCTGAGCCTGTGAAGAGTGTCTTCTTCACTGAGTGACTATCTACAACCTACACCCTTCCTTATTATCTTTAGTTCATATTTAGGACTCATGATGAAGGGTATTCAGACAGGTGTGAGCACCACAGATGCATGGAAAAAGGAGAAATTGAATTAATACATGTATAACAATATTTTCTACATAAAATTAAATTAATGTTTCCTGAACTATTGAGGCTCGATTAAAACTGGAAGCACAGTTTCACTCTCACATATTTCTTTATCCACTCCCAGGGACCAATTGGCAGGCATCCTCTTTGATGGGCCTTTAATATGGTTCCTGCTCCTGTCCTTCCCTTTGCCCAGTCAGTCAGGATTGATGGATGGAGGTCCGTGTGTGTGTGTGTGTGTGTGTGTGTGTATGATTTATTAGCTTATTCACGAATCCTCTGAGTTTACAGTCAAACATAACATCAGTAAAAATAATATAATCCTTCAACAGGGGTGGGGAACAGCTTAGGTGGCTCAAAAAGAGCCCTAAAGATTTTCTGTCACTGTGCACTGTGATCCTATGCACCAGAGATTAGGGACCTGTGACACCCCCCCATTCAATGCTATTAATCAGTAACTCCCATCCTCCCCAACCATTGGCCATGCTGACCTGGTCATCTCACTACGGTGAGATGGCTTGCATTTCTATTTAAATTGTAGTATTGTTTTCCCTTAATTTGCATCTATAGATATAGATTAGCCTGCACCTTTTATGAAAATTGGTGACCTCTGTTTGACCATGTGTCACTGGGCATCTTAAAGATCAAAATAAATGTTTTGTCCTCATTGCTTTGCACAGAGTAGTCAACAGATGCATCCGACATTATGACTTCATTTTTCAGGACAGACCTCTCCAGAGCACCAGGGCACTCCAGCATAATCTTTAGGAATTTGGGTATTTCTCTCGCCACAAGATCAGTTTTAATTGCATGCATATACAGTATGGCTGGGTTTACCTAGATCCATTTCCTTTCATTAGGTGGCTGCAATAAAGGAATTATTAACAATACATTTGTTAGTTTGGTGATGACTGCTTGCCCTTTCTTGTTTCAAAATCTGGTGGCAAGTCATTTTTCACAGTGCCTGAGCATGTTTCCTGGATTTGAATAGTGTATTGTAGAGTTGTAAACACAGTTGAAGCAGATAGCCTGAAGCATCTTCTCTGAAAAAGCTACAGGAATCCCTCGCAACAGCTGATGCTGTTCTGAATTTGCAGCCAGGCTCAGTGACCCTTTAGTTATAATGTTGGAGAGTATTAGAAGTGGATCTGCAAGATTGTTTCATTTCAGAAGGGCAGGAGCTGACACTATAGTATAAAATATGATACATGGTTTGAAAGACGTCGTGTGTATCACCCTGAACTTGATGCCAGGAGCCATTCTCTCTCCCCACCCCCATTTTCAGCATCATTTTTCTCAATTCCCTGCTACCCTAAGGGTGGCTATTTTGGTAGTTTTTTGAAAAAATGAAGATTTAGAATCCCACAGGAAATGGTTTATCCATAAAATGATCACAGACCTAATAAAGGCAATTTACTGGATGTATCTGTGTGTTGGGGGAATGGTAGTTAATGCCATATTTGCAATTCTAGAGAAAACAAGTCATGATCACAACTTGTCATATAATGGGAAATACAATTCATGTTAAAGGGGAAATCATTGCTTCAACACTGGTGATCTTTGCTGCTTCCAGCACACTGGGATTAGTTCACCTGTCTTCCCAAGTGATGTGTAAACATTTTTGGAGACACCATTGCAATCCTATATACATGATTCTTCAGAAGTAAGCCTTCTTGAGTTCAGGACCATAACTGTCTTTTATTTCGAGAGAAAGGAAAAATACAAAGCAATGAAAGATGTGTAGAAAAGAAAAGAAAAGAGATAAGGGAGATCAAGCCATTAAGCAGTCCGCAAAAACCACCAGCAGGAGCGGGGTGAGTTTGTGATCACCAGCTTACTGAGTTTGTGATGACCACCTTACTGAAGTTACCAGATCTGTTTGGTCAATAACTGGATAGATCACCTTGCCACCACCTATATGGTGGGATAGAAATGATCTCTGTGTCCACAGCATCACCACCAGCAAAGGTCTTGCTGCTTTGCGCGAGTAACTCATATAAAACCCAAGTATCCTAGTGACAATAATGGTTTTAGTAGCACTTGCAAAATATGTACCTTCTCCTTTGGGAGAAACAGAGCACGGTGTTATCAACAAAGCCAAGCTCAGTGAAAGAGATGTAGACAGTTCACTGCATTGCAAAATAATGCCCGAGATATTTTCCCCCCTCTGTGAAGCAGCTGTATGAAAAATTGTTTTACATTTTACATTTCCCCCCCAATCTCTTCACAGTTTAATTTGAGCTTCAAGTATTCCACAAAAGAGCCTTTCAATCTGTTGAAAGACATTCATGGATAAAAGAAAAATAAGCTTTGAAATAGCAGGAAAGAGGAAACAAAAAGAGAGAGAAAGGGATAGAGTAGGTTAAATATCACTTGTCAGACTTAATATTCCAATACTCTCTGGAGCGGGGGGGAAGATAATCAGGCTATTTTGGATGTTGATCACTTATAACAAAGCTATTGGAAGGAGGTGGGGTTTTTTTGCAGTCATTTATTTGAAGTAGCTTCAATGTTTGATCATCAGTAATCCTTGCTACATACAAATCAATACCATGCAGGCATAATCAGGGTCAGCAGCAAGGACCAAAGGCGCTTCAGTGTTAGCAATCTCTGTATTAATTCTGGTGGGTTCAAGTAAACATGCTGACACATGGCTAACAAATAATAGCTGATTAAATGGAGTAGGCAAACAAGGGGCCTGCTGAGCACCTAGAGTGTGGTATCACCCTTCTGTTTCTGTCTTCCCACATCTCCGCTGTTTGCCACCTCACTCAGCCTTTTCTGTCCTTTAGTCACTCTTTCTCTGTGTGTTTCACAGCTAAGTCCCATGGAAATCAATGGGCTCCCAATGCACAACGCAATGGCTTTTGGCCCCCTGATTTCAGCAAGTCTTAGCTGTGACCCTATGTACACAGTGGCCAACACTCTTATTACTATGGGAACTTGCTTCCGAATGAAAGTGCATAGAATCGGGCTGTTAGTCATAAGTTCAACCAACTGTTGTCTTTGGACTGCAGCATTGTCTTGCACCATTATTAAGCTGCTAGTAGTATGAAAATTCAATTGAAAATGAAAACGATAATAACACTGGTAGAGGAAGAGGAGTGCGGGGGGAGCGCACCGCCCCCAGCACCACGTCCCTGTAGGCAGTGTGCCCCGCCCCCGGAACGCATGCCAGCCCCGCCCCCACCTGTTCTCTGCCCCCGGTGCCGGAGCATGAAGCTCCACCACTGGATAATAACAATGATGATTATGAGGATAATAGTAACGGAGTGCCTCAAGGTCCATAAATAGCAACACCCTAGTGGTCCCAGGCCCTAACACAGTTGATTAGCTTCAACCAGAGCCAGGGCCTTTTCAACTCTGGCTCCAGCCTGGTGGAACGCTCTGCTTCATGAGACCAGGGCCCTGCAGGATCTCATTTCTTTCCGCAGGGCCTGTAAGACAGAGTTGTTCCGCCTGGCCTTTAGCTTGGAGCCAATTTGATTCCCTCCCCCTCTTTTTCCTTTCTCCTCCTGTGATGAGGCTGCATTTTAATATTTTTATTTTTCAATATTTTAATGTTGTATTTTAATCTTGTTTTAAGTTGTATTCATTCAACTTGTTTTTATTATTGCTTGTTAGCTGCCCTGAGCTTGGCCTTGGCTGGGGAGGGCGGGGTATAAATAAAAATTATTTTTATTATTATTATTAATAGGATTTCCAAGACTTGGCAAATCACCTCTCTTGAAATTTTTTTTTGTATAAGCTAAGTGTCCAAGGGCCAAAGTGCATGAGATCACTTCTCTGTCATTTAGTCTATTTCTTATATATATATAATATACATACATACATACATACATACACAAATACAGCAGCTGAGGAGCATCGGGTACCACAGATCTATGCAAGTGTCTGGATTTAGTATATTTCAACGTTATTTTTTATCTTCTTTTTGGAAATAAAAAAGTGTACTTGTTTTAAGTGAGATCATGGAACCCCTTGTCATTATAGATCAACATTTCCCTCTCAGTATGTTTTATGATTGACTTGGTAAATCATGTAGTTGTATCCAGGGCTTTTTTTCAGCCAGAGATCACCAGAACTCAGTTCTGGTACCTTTCAGGTGGATGCCATTGCCATTCTAAGAGACTGATGGCACCTCTTTTCCCCAGAAAAATAGCACTGCTTGTATCCTAGGCTTCTTTATTTGCAATTGTGGCAACATTTCTCTCTATATATTTTTTAAAAAACACCCCCCAAACCCTAATTTTTATTTCATTTCTTTTTCCCCTGTAACTTTATTTTTGTTATTAAAATTCAATTTAATTTTTTTTGTAAAAAACAAACAAACATGCTCTAAAAAAAAATGCTCCTATGTGCTCACAATTCTATGGCAACTTCTTGCCCCCCCCCCCCATTTAGGCATTCCATTCCAATGGCTCCTCTGGTTAAGTCATTAGTAAAGTGAGTCCCCAGGGGAAAATATCAGATGACAGTGGAGGTGATATCTGACATTAACCAAATGCCATGCTTTTGATAGAGGCATTCAAATTAATCTTATATTGCAACATGAGCAGAGTCAATTTCCTGCAAGGTAGAAAGTACAAGAGGCAGTCTGATGACATTTTGATTATGGTCTCAAGTCAAACAGGCCTTACACAACCTCCCTGCTTTCTGCATATAATTAAAGTCCACCATTGCCTTTAAATTGATTATCTTTTTACACATTAGGGTTGGTCCAAAACAGGGGTGCAAGATGATTAATTTAAACTGGGAGATTCAGTCATATTATGTCAATGCTTAATCAGCTTCATTGGTTCCTAGTCCATTCAAAATGGTGGACTTAACCTTTACAGTCTAATGGCTTGGCACCAGGATACTTGAGAGATCATTTTCTTGCACGTATACCTGTCCATGGCTTGAGTTCTTCAGAGATCCTGCTCTGGATGTTCCCACCAAGTGAAGGAAGGTGGCTGACTACCTGCTCAATATAAAAATGTAAGAGTGGAGAAATGGAATGAGATAAATTCATGAAAGTGTTGCATTCATTTATTTCATTTATCAACTCAAGTGATGGAGAGGTGGGACCGCCTACATTTCAGATCACAATCTAGCATGGGGACATCATCAGATGGGTGGGTCTCTGGGTGGGGATGTGCATGCTATACTGTGAAATCTGAGGTTTTTAACATGTTGCTCAAGACACTTCTGTTACTGCTGTTACTAGTGTTAATTGTAACATGACAACTCACTCTTAGTTTCAGCACTGGAGTGGGAAATGGAGACACCAGGAAAGCATCCTGAGAATCACCCCGTTACATATTGGCATGGATTCTAAAGCCAGGAGGCCTTCTTATCCACTTTGGTATGTCACAATGGTGCAGGAATTGACAGAATTGGAGAAACAAAAGGTTTACCCAGTCCCCCATGGAAGGCATATCCATTCACTCTGCCTGAAACATTATAGCAGTCTCAAATCTGGAGCTTCAGGGGAATTTTTAACTGACCATGGTGAGGAAATGTTCACCCCACGCATCTGTTTCATACATTCCTATGAAACCAAACTCCTAGAAGCCAGATTCTGGGAAGCCAGATTCTCTCCCCCCCCACCTCCACTTATTTGCAAGGAACATTTCAACATTGGCACAGGAAGCTGCAAGTTAGGGATATGCTATTGCTTTGCTCCCCCTCTTGCCACATCCTTACTCAGAGCAACTGAATGTCAGGGCTGATGGGTCCTGGGAGAACCTGAGGCTTAGAATCCCTTTATCCCCTTTCCAGTCTTCAGTTCATTTCTCTACATTTCCACATCTGTTTGCAATTATTTTTAAAAAGTCTTCATGAAAAATCATCAGCTTTCTGGTGCAAATTCCTCCTACACTACACATTTTTATACGGATTTTTCTGAAGCGATTTTCCCTAGCAGAATGCATTTTGTATGTTATTTTCACTAACATCCATTCACGTGCAGACTTCACCATAGTGCACATTTTTGTACACATTACTAGTCTGCAAAGGTGCATTGCAAAATTTGGGCAAGTGTAAATTTTTATTCATAGCTGTTTTTCAGTTCGCATATTGGTTCAGAAAATGTGAATTTGTTAAGTTTGCCTTTGAATGTGCCCTGGATCCAATTTCTTCCCCATTTCTATAAACGACCATAGCAAGACAAGAAGAAATTTATAGCCAACTAATTTCCTTGCTGGTTGGTTGTTGCCACTTGTTGGAACATGGCTCAGGTTTTTTTTGGCAGCATTTGCTCAGGCTCCAGCAGTAAGTAGCTCAGGCACCCATCTGATGTTCTGTCATGTGAAACAGATTAGCACATGTAGATTTTGTTTGAATCAATTGCTTTCATTTTGCTGCTTGCATCCTGTAGATAGAAAACTCAGTTTGTCCATTCCCATCTTCTGTAAACTCATTACTGCTTCAAGAGCAGTGCTATCTTTGATGCAGAATTCCAGCACTGAGAAGTCATCATCATCATCATCATCATCATCATCATCATCTAGGGTTCAGTGTTATCTTATATCTTTTGTTAACCTCAGAATTATTGGGATGCTTACATGGTTCCTTGGAGCTACAAGGCAGCTTTGAAATGTGAAAATGTGTTACCTTGATCGTTCATAAAGTAAAATATATTCAAATGAGCTCGGGATGTTGAGGAAATATGAAATTCAGGAAGAAGAAGAAGAAGAAGAAGAAGAAGAAGAAGAAGAAGAAGAAGAAGAAGAAGAGTTTGGGTTTGATATCCTGCTTTATCACTACCCGAAGGAGTCTCAAAGCAGCTAATATTCTCCTTTCCCTTCCTCCCCCACAACAAACACTCTGTGAGGTGAGTGGGGCTGAGAGACTTCAGAGAAGTGTGACTAGCCCAAGAGCTGCATGTGGAGGAGCGGAGATGCGAACCCAGTTCCCCAGATTACGGGTCTACCACTCTTAACCACTACACCACACTGGCTCTATACGTACGGAGGATGCCCATGCAACTGGGAACCCCAGAAGTGCAGGTTTTATGGACAGCCTACAAACACAAGATGTAGGTTCCATAGGTGTCAACTGTCCCTTATTTGGCGGGAAAGTCCCTTATCCCAGTGCTGTGTCCCGCTGCTGTCCCTTATTGATGATGTCCCTTAAATTTCCCGGGTTTCAAAGGAAGATTCTCCTCTCCCTCCCTCCTTGCCAGCCAGGGAGGGAGGGAGGCTCCAACTGTGTTGCTTGGCTGCTCAGCACTTCCCAGCGGAGGGGTGACGGTGGTTTTCCTTGCTGCGTCCCCTTTGCCAGGTTGCTGCACTGTGGGAACCACCGCTTGAGGCTTCGTTTGGCTGCTGGCTGGGTTTTCTGCCTTTGGCTCAGAGGGGTTCAGAAGTTCAATATACCTGTGCTCGGAAAATCCCTTATTTTGGCTGCTGATCCCTTATTTTCGAGGCTCCTGGTCCCTTATTTTCAAATCTGTAAGTTGACAGCTATGGTAGGTTCTCCTTTTGACATGTACACCAAATGCATGAACCTTGAGGTGGGTGGAGTAGACAGTGTTGGAGGAAAGGCAAGTAGCCCCAGTCCTGCTCTCCCTTAAAAAACTACAAAGCATTGTCCTCACTCATCAACATGATTTAAACTACATGAATCATAGAATCATAGAATCATAGAGTTGGAAGAGACCACAAGGGCCATCGAGTCCAACCCCCTGCCAAGCAGGAAACACCATCAGAGCACTCCTGACATATGGTTGTCAAGCCTCCGCTTAAAGACCTCCAAAGAAGGAGACTCCACCACACTCCTTGGCAGCAAATTCCACTGTCGAACAGCTCTTACTGTCAGGAAGTTCTTCCTAATGTTTAGGTGGAATCTTCTTTCTTGTAGTTTGGATCCATTGCTCCGTGTCCGCTTCTCTGGAGCAGCAGAAAGCAACCTTTCTCCCTCCTCTATGTGACATCCTTTTATATATTTGAACATGGCTATCATATCACCCCTTAACCTCCTCTTCTCCAGGCTAAACATGCCCAGCTCCCTTAGCCGTTCCTCATAAGGCATCGTTTCCAGGCCTTTGACCATTTCCAAATGACTTCCCCAAAGAACCCTGAGAGTGGAAGTTTGTTAAGGTTGCTGGAAATGGCCACTATGAAGTGAAAACCACAGTTCTCAGGATGCTCTGTGGGAAGTCAAATGCTTTAAATGTGTGTTGAATATGCTTTTCATGTATAGCGTAGATCTGCCCTTGGCTTATGCATGAATGGAGGCAGTTTGTGAATAGAATATTGCCATGGAATGATGAGTGAGGGCAATACTTTGTAATCTTTGCCTGTAGCCTTGTGCAAATAAACAGATCCCAACCTGGGAGAATGATTGCTGTCACCCGTGTTACCTGGACTATGAAGCAGTTAAAAGGGGTTGGTGTGGGAGAAGCTGGTGTTGTGAAAAATCCCCCCCCCCCTTTGCTGCAACTCAACATTTGCGGCAGACTTCTGCAATGTATTTTATTTTATTGGTGGCTCTGCTCAACACAGAATGGAGCTTGAAGAATTAATCACCGTCGGACGGGAAAACCCCCTCAAAGAGAACTGCGTTAAAATATTATCAAAGGATCCAAAATTAAAAGGAGAGAGAGGGAATCAATGTGACTCTCCAAAAGCAATCTCTAAAATAGGAGTCAAACATTTTGGCCCCCCATCGTAATAAGACGCTGCAGGAAACCAAATTGATTTTCTCCTCTGTCTATTTTGCACCTTTGTAGCACGAAAGAAGCAATGAGTAGAAAGGTGTGTGTGTATGGGGTGTGTGTGCTAATGTGAGTGAACAAAAGGATCATGCTAAAATATGATATTCCTTCACTATTACCCTAAGTATGCGGCAAGTAAGAAGGAAACAGGCTTAAGAAACACTGTGAAATTAAACTTTATAGGATTATGCCTTTGTGGAATATACAGTAGCTGCCACATTGAATAAATGTATGTTTTTCATTATATTTTTATTGCACATTAAGGAGCAAGAGTGAAAAAAGAAAAGGAAACTTATTAGATTTAGCAAGTAATCACATCAGTTTTTATGTACAGGGATATTTTGTAAAAAGAGAGAACGATGTACCTCAGTTGTCCTTGTGGGCTCTTCAGTAAGTCATTTTTCCTTGGGAAAAATATTAATAGATGTTTGGCAAGGTTTGTTTTCCTAATGTATGCACATTTTGTCTTTTTTATTATACACTCTTATAAGCAGGCCCGTTTCCCCTTGCAGCCATGTAGCACAGTGACTAGGAAATGATATTGCGTCATTTTTCTCCCTAATAGATCGACACAGCTTTGCCGTATTTGTGCATGAGTGTGTAGGTGTGCATTGGCCAACACTTATGACAAATGTATTCAGTGGCCTGGCATCTAATAGCTCAGGATTTCAAAAGGGTCCAGAGCATGCCCTAAGAATAAAGGGGCAATATCAGGAGTTAGTACAACACGATTAAATGCAATTCAGGGAAGGGTTTCATTTGCAAGCAAATTGTAACATCATTTATTTAATCCCTTATGTACACCCCCTTAATATGGGTGCATGCTCGTAGGTCTTTTGAAAAAGGTCTCAGAAAGCTGAACTTTCCCCTTTCCCTCCCCCCACCTTGTCTACATGCCTTTTGTAACTTGCTCTCCACATATCTGCCCACTCCTAAACTCCAGGATAGATGCAACAGTTTATATCATTGTCCAAATGTCATTGTCAAGCATCCTTTTGAGCACTATCCATGAGAATCTAACAATCCTGCTGACTGCGACCTTTACTGCAGATGTTTGGAATGAGTAAGTAGTCTTATTTTCTTTATTTCAACAATTTATGTACTGCTTACCACCATAGCCCCTAAGAGGTGTGCAATAAGGTTACAAAAGATAAAGATAAAATCAGTTAGAACTAACCTAACATACCACGACTTGGCTGATGTACTGTGTATGAGGCTATCTTCTGGGATCTCTGTCCATTTCTTGGCAATATCTGCTTTACCTTACTCTGTGTATAGCTGTGGTGGTTGCGCTGTGCAACTCTCTGAATTGCACAATGTCTTAATCAAGTCACCCTTTCTTTACCCGTTTCGTTTGGTCTCTGTAATAACTGTTTGGATCAAGTCTTGATCCATCTTGATCATTCCTTTTGCCTTATGAGTCTGTTGCAGAAAACCAAGTGGCACATCTGAGATTGACAAATGTATTGTGGCATAAGCTTTCATGGACTACAGTCTATACAGTTATCTAATAAAATTAAAAATTAAAAAGACATCCAGAACTAACTGTCTGGATGACCTTTGGTAATCTAGAACCCTTATTCAGAATGATGAATAAGTGTTTCTTGCTTTTAAAATGAAAATCAAGTGATATTTCTTGCCTTTGTAAAGAGCCAAGAGTAGTCTAACATAGAGGTAAATGCAGTTGAGATGATATATCTGGACAAAAAGGTTTTTGACCTAATCCCATATGACCTCATTTAAGAAAGCTTCAGAAATATGAGATAGAAGGGTCTACTGTGTGAAGAATAATAGTAATGAATAGATCAACATCAGACGGGGAAGAGATACCAATTCCAAGTCTGTTGCTTTTCCACAGCCTCGTAGGCACTACATTTATCAGATTTTTCAGAGGCTATAAAACACAACTTTCTGGATTAAAGAAGGAAGGGGTCTGATAGATCATATAATATCACCTTCATAGGCAGCTTATTCAGTTGGTGAACTGTTCTTGTAGTTAGGAAGCTTTAGGAACAACAAGATAGCTAAATGGATTTTCTTTCTCCCATCAATATTGCAGCTGAGCCCTGACACCTCCCATGTCAGAGAGAAAACAGACCTTTTTGTGTGCATGTGTGAGCTCTTGCTCTGTTTTTGGCCTGGCTGTTAACTGATATGATGCCAGAGGACAGTGGAGGTGCCTGGCCCTGGCCTCATCTTCTGATAAAAAGAAAATTACAGCATCAAGTACACAAATCTTCCTCTACAAAAACAAAAAAGCCCTCCTTCATGCTGCACTGTTGCAGACACCAAACTGGGCTGGTTTCCAGGGAGGGGTTTTTTTTAGAAGCTTGAAGATTCTCAGAGAGTACTAGGTAAAGTAGATGTTCACCAGATACGTAGCATGAAGCTACAGGTCTTGCTTTTCCTTCCTGAATTGCAGGCATATTGGAAGTGGGGACCCACAGGGAATACTGCATGTAGGCAGGGGAGGTTTGTCTTTTCCAAGGAATCACCCTACCCCCATGCAGCTAGGAGCCTTAAGGAGAAAATCCCCCAAATGCAAAAGAAAGAATAAGATATGTAGTGATGATCCATTTGAGGTTACCCAATGCTCCCAGTTGGTTTCTCTGCTGGTTTTGACGGTAAGTAGAGCTAGGAACACACAGGCTTCTGAGAATCAAGGGGATGTAAGTCTTTGCAAGTCTCTTTCAGTCATTTTTAATGAGTAAAGTGACTAATAAATAATAATTGTAATGAAAAATAATAATCTGTGGGTACTGTTGATCAGATGTCATCCAACAGGACAGCATCTTTTGTGATAGTCTTAGAGCAGCTGCCCCTTCAGGCATTGGATTACAACTCCCATGATCCCTGACCAGTGGCTGAGGCAACCCAGTCAGATAGGCGGCATATAAACAATACAATTACTGTATGATGATGGTGATGATGCTGGCTGGGATTGATGGGAGTCCAATGAAGGCTATAGGGCTGTAGGTTCCCTATTTGTGGGCCAATGATTGGTGAGTAAGGATTAGACTTACTGCAATTTCGGTAGTTTTTGGAATTACCTTGTGCAAAAGCAGCTCGTTTGGTCATTCAGTTCTCCAAGTGCCTTATAACAAGACTTGAAATCATTTATTGTGAAGTTGATGTAAGTGACTTTGACTGTCTCCTCCCTCCCTCCCCCCACCCCCGGTCAAAAAATCGCTTTGCAATTGATTGCACAACTTAAGTTCTGCTAATGTTAATCATTCTTGGCTGCCATCTCCACAGGTGCTACTGCATTTCCAGGGCTTGACGGTATCTTTATTCTTGGCAAAACAAAGTTATTTTCTTTACCTTACACTTCCCTCAAAAATCAGGACTTCCTGCAATCTTTTTTCCTTGTCCACGAAAGATTGATTGCCTCACTCAACTTGAAAGGACAACTCATTCCTGTTGTCTTTTGAAAACTTACATTTATTGAGCATTTTTTAAAAATCTTTTTTAAAAAAAAATAAAGTTTGAGGGTAGTGTGGTGGTGTTAGAATTGATAAGGGAATTTTAATTATTATTTTCATGTCATGTCTATCATCCTCCATAGGCATTTTGCCTATTTTTGAATTCCTCTCATGTCTCAATTTACTCACCAATCATGCCATCTGACTCCAACCTCCAGCCCACCTGCTGCACCTGATTTTACCCCCCTGAGACTACTTGATACAGGAGGCTTTCCTTGTGTTCTTATGCTCTCCCTTCTCTAGTTCAGGGAAACAAGCCTACCGCCCATGTCACTAGCTTTCAGGTGCCAGGCTAAGGCATTCCTGTTTGCCCAGGCTTTTGGTTCCCAAATTAGAATGTAAGGCAGTATGATTTATTGCTTGTTTCTGTTGCTCATCTTTAAGTGGGGTGGGGTAGGAGTCTGTTTGGAGCTGACTTCCCACACTCCTCTGCTATTATGACTAACCTATCTGCTAATTTAGGCACCATCGTGCTATGGTGAACCCTCCTTCCCTGAGTAACAGAGCAGGGTAGGTGGTGGTGAGGAAACCCTGCTTCTTGTGTGCCAATCTCATCCACAGGCCAAAGTGGGTGATGTTCTCTGCATCTACGTCCTCTTTAGTACAGCCATACCTTGGAAGTTGAACAGAATCTGTTCCAGAAGTCCAACTTCCAAAACCTTTGAAAAGCAAAGTATGACTTCCGATTGGCTGCCACACTTATCCTGAACCCATGTTGCTAAGTGCCCTGTATATCAATAGAAGAAGCTTAGACCTCTCCTGGGCAACTGGCACAAACTTTTAAATGTTATGTGCTGCTGGTAATCTGTCTTCATCAACGGTCTAGCCACCATTCTGGACCAGCTAAATGCTGCACTATAACTGATGTTAAAACAAGATTCCCCCCCCCCCCATGACCATTACGCTTAGATCATAACTTCAAGAATTTGCTGCTACAGTCAAATTAAAATATGGAATATGGTAAAACTGTGCTAACATTTGTCAAACAAGTAGGTATATAAATATCTTGACATTTAGAGGAAGGACAACTTTGACTCACTTGGAAGACTCTGAGATAACTGTTCTTGGTCCTATAGATGGCGAATCAATAAATCTGAGGTCTGGTCGTTGTTGTTTTTTGAATGAACAAACAGAAAAGTTGAGTTTTCTGCATGGAAGCTATTGGATTAAATAAAATAATTAATCTGTGAGGATTTAGAGGAATGTGGAGGGATTACTAGATGTCAACAAGCCCTTATAGAGAATAGCCATATCGTATAATTTTTTTTTTATTTTTTTGGTTGGCATCCATCTGCCTCGGGAGACAATGAAGGACTGCGTCTTTGGGGGTGTGGTCAAACTGTTGGAAGGTTGTAGCTGTGACTGTAGAGACCAATACAGGAGAGAGATGTTTTGTTGCAGCTGGGGCAGATGAAGGCGTCCAGTTGTTCTGCTGCAGATGCACCATGGCGTTTCTTCTCTCTACGCTCCTCCCAGTGGTCATTCATTCTGCTATGAATACGCGACTCGACTGCCTGTCTCCAGGCTTTACAGTCATCTGCAAGGATTCCCACATTGCAGGGTTGATATTGCCAGCCTCCATGTCATGTTTTCAGACATCTTTATAACACAGAGTTGGTCTGCCAATTGACCTGGTGCAGGAAGCCAAAGAACACATCCTTGGGGATCCTGCCATCTTCCATTCTGTGTACATGATCAAGCCAGCATAGATATCACTGAGACAGGAGTGTGAGCTTGGGGAGAGTGCATCTTTGTTTGAGACTCTGTCCTGCCATGTGACCAGTGCCAGATTTACGTATAAGCTAAACAAGCTATAGCTTAGGTGCCCCCCCCCCAAAAAAAAAAATTAAAGAAAAAAGAAACTGGATGTACATTTCCAAAATATAAGATAAAAAACAAATAAAATAAAACCTACATACAGCAACAGTGTTTTGTGTTGTGTAGGCTCCTATGATGTAAGTAACGGGCTCCGCCTGCTAGCCTGCTCTCTAAAATATCACTGGTTTTCTCATTTCTATATATAGGGTGCCAACATTCTGCATGTACAAATGGCTTTAGATACCTATTAGGTCCATAAATTACCACATAGCATATATTCAACACAAAACAGTGGCAATTTGTTGTTGACAAAGGACAGCTGGACATATAAAAGGACCCATTACCTTTAGTAGCTTAGGGCCTCATCAAACCATATCCGGCCCTGCATGTGATGCCCAAATTCTTCCTGATGCAGTGCATGTGGAAGGCATAAAGACATTGCTCTTGGTCATTGTACCCTATGAAACAAACTCTGCTTATATGATGAAAAGAAAATTCCGTACAACGGTATTGAAATATAGTAAGTGGTCACATATATATATATTTTTAAGACATTCACTTTGAATATCACACACCCTTAAGGGCAATTTACTAAAATCTCTGGGTGCAAAATCTCTGATGTAAAGCAACATAGGAAGCTGCCTTATTTCAAGCCAGCCCATTGGTCCATCTAGCTCAGTATTGCTTATACTGATTGGCAACAGTTCTCCAGGGTTTCAGACAGGAGCCTGGAGATGGATATGATTGAGCCTGGGACCTGTTGAATAAAAAGCATGTTTTAACACTCACAGCACTGCTGCAGGTGCCTAATGGCATTGGATCCATCCCTTGCCAGTTTGTAGTAAAATCAAACATGTTTCAGAAAGATTAGATATGCTGCCTTTTCCTTGACTTGACTAGCAACAGTCACTGTCCTGGGGAAAAGATTACGTTGACAAAATGGCTGTTTCACTTGGGTAATTTCATAAAATGCCTGGAGCAAAAACAATTGTTTCGTTGACCTTTAGGAATAAAAAGAAGTGCTAAGTGAATACCCTACATCTAATCCTACTGAGATCTGCCACTGGGAGTACTATCTATTGTACATCATGGAAAGCATGTTATTTTTCATGTTGAATGAATGCATAAGGGGAGCAAAATTCTTTGGAATTGTCTTCAAACAACAGGGAAGAACTGTGTTCTTTTTTCCTGGTCAATAAAGAGATTTTATAGTCAATACTTCATTTGAGCAAAATGGTGTACTATTTTCATCCTGCCCCTTTCTATCTGATGAAGAAGCTGAGCTCACATCTCTGGTCCTGGCAATGGCTTTAGCTTCCAGATTAGATTGTAAGATATGTAAGACACATTACAAGAATCAGCAGGTATCCTAAATACATGGCTAGGTGTGAGCTAGGAGATTGGGCTTACAAGCAATATGCCCTCTGTACCTTCCTTTGGAATAGCTTTAGTGTGGCAACTGGCTGGAGTCCCAAGACTGGGCACGTTAGTGAACACTCCTTTGGGTGGAATGTCCTGCATCTGTGGTGATGAAAGCTGAGACCCAGCCAGCTTGGCATTAGGCTTGCTGCTAGCCCCCGAGTGACAGGAGAAGGCAAAGGAGGTAGAAGTGTGGAAGACTTGGACCCTATCTGAAGTCTGGCTCTCCATCCTCCAAGCCTCTGCACCCCGGCCCCCAGTGATCTGACATATATAGGGTGATGTGCTTGATCCAAGTTTTTGTGTTGCAGTAGCTACATTACAATGTTCTTTTTGTGCCAAGACACATGCCAGACTTGACAAACAGCATTGTTGGTCCCTTCTCTTGCTTTTAGATCAAGTATTTTCAGATGCCAGCTTCAGGTGCTTTCCTTGATCCAGTTTGGATGCCCCCCCCCCCCAGTGGTGGATCTTTGCAAAGAGAAGTGCAGCAAGCCATTCCATCAGCTGGCTATTATTTTGTTCATGAAGATGAGTCTGCCTTTCACACAGTTTCAGTTCTGGGTGATCCTTCATTGCCCATTGTTAGCCATTGGAAAGGATCCAACTCAATTTGGGCTGCATTCATTCCAAGTTGGTGCTGCTACTGCAGCTGCATGGACTTACCCTAAGGTAACATGCAGGCAATTGGCAGATGATGATCTACTGGACACAGGATTTAAGGCAGGGACAAGTACCTAGCTTTTCCTCCCCTGGCAGTTGCACATGGCAATCTGCTGTATTGAAGCCAAGAACCCTGTTACAAATGGTGGCTCTTGCCTCATTACTATCTGTATTCTCCATTTTCCAGGCTAATCTGTGCAACAATCCTGAGATCACGGCTGCATGAGTGCACTGCTGGAAGCACCAAATTGAGAGCCGCAGGCTTAACATCTCCCAGTATACAGCAGTGTCTGCTGTCAAGAGGCTATTCCTCTTCAGAGGAGACCCATTGAAGTTAGTGGACATAATAACTTGGGCTCCATGAATTGCAATAGGTCTAGTCCAAGTCGAACTTAGTTGGCTACAATCCTGTATGAGTAACTCTTAGTCCAATACCTACTGTAGTTAATGTTCATGTACAAATGTCCTGGTATGCCATTAGGAAAGTTATTGGAAATATTTAACAACAGTATACATTTTTCTTATTGAACCTTGTGGACAGGACAAGTTACACCTGGCTTGCTTGCATAGCCAACATTGTGAGGAGCTCATTCCTAAGCTACTGCCAGCCAAGATGTGAAGCTACAGCAAAAAGCTTTTAGCGTCTATTACACATGTGCAAATTTATCTGGAGAAACAATCTGACGAATACACACCATAAATAAATGTTGTGAATAAGCCCATGAAAATATTGTGTGAAAAACAGGATATCTAGCAAAAGAGATGGAAAAAAAGAAATCTTGGCAATAGAAAGATTGAACAACATCCCATCCTAGTAAAAATGTCTTGTGAAAAATAATAATATTTTCTTACATGTCATTTAGTCATTACAAGCATAGACCTGTTTTGAACCTATCTTTTTTAGTCTATCCCATCCACTTTCTAAAACTATAAAGTAAATAGGCATTATTTGACTTTGGAACATTTATTTACACTGGTGGTCATAGCTAGCCCTTTTTATGCATGGTTACCTATTATTCAAAACATAGTTCTAATTATGCTTTTCCACTTTCAGCGCTTCCCCCGCCATTTTCTTTATTTTCTTTTTATTTCAAAAACCACAATTTACCTGCAAAACTCAGACATCTGCATGACACATAATCACTTTACTGTTGGGAGATTGAGACTATTTATCCCCATGCATTAGTTTTAAAGACACAATTCTCTGCAGAGAGCCAGGTAATTGGCTTTGCAATGGAAGGGTAATGTTTCACTGTTTTCCAGATGACTCCAAAACACGATTTTTAGCCAAATGATTGCCATTTTCTAATGTGCATAGATTTAAATGCAAGATTGATAGTTGCCTGAAGGCTACTAGAGCGCCATCAGTCAATCAGATGGGAGTTGCCTTAGGCTGTGTGAGAGTGAGTCAGGTAAGTGGGAGGACAGATGACTGAGACTGGGTAGAGAAGGAGCTGCAGCTGACTCACAACTGAATAGCAATGCTTCTGCTGCCAGAATATCCAAATTCTCTCCATTGTGATCTGTGAGGAGTGCATGGGTTTGGGCAGGTAGCTCTCTCAAATTTGGGTTTCAGTCATAATACATAGCTGAGATACTGCTAGCAGCAGTCAGGCTATGCAATTAATTGAACCCCCTTATCTGCAGTTGTTGTTGTTGTTGCTTAGTAGTTTAGTCATGTCTGACTCTTTGTCACCCCATGGACTAGAGAATGCCAGGCACTCCTGTCTTCCACTGCCTCCCGCAGTTTGGCCAAACTCATGCTGGTAGCTTCGAGAACACTGTCCAACCATCTCGTCCTCAGCCGTCCCCTTCTCCTTGTGCCCTCCATCTTTCCCAACATCAGGGTCTTTTCCAGGGAGTCTTCTCTTCTCATGAGGTGGCCAAAGTATTGGAGCCTCAGCTTCACGATCTGTCCTTCCAGTGAGCACTCAGGGCTGATTTCCTTAAGAATGGATAGGTTTGATATTCTTGCAGTCCATGGGACTCCCAAGAGTCTCCTCCAGCACCTTAATTCAAAAGCATCAATTCTTTGGCGATCAGCCTTCTTTATGGTCCTTTATGGTTCTTTATCTGCAGTAGCACCTGATAACTGAGTAACGGATATAACATCAGAAGAGCGCCCTGTGAAATGGACTGGAAAACTGTGGGACAGTGATCTACAGAAGTAGGCAAAGATGTAAATTAAACAGTATATTGTTTAATTGTGACATCTGTGTGTATCATTCTTGGAGCAGTAAAATCACAAGTTTTATATTTCTGCTTAAGACAGGCTCTCTATAAGCAATGGCTTAAAGCAACATTTGAAACCCAGATGCCTCATAGCATCTTTCAGCTCCACTAAGGGCTCCTTCAGATGTCCTGTTCACTAAGCATTCTCCCAGATTTGCTTGCATAGAGCTAATGTGGATGTTAGAGTATGTCTCGTCTTTATTGAGGATCTGTTTTGATTTGTTTCTGGGGGGGGGGGTGTGTTACGAAAATGGGTATTCCTCTTGATTTGCTTGTGTGGTGTTTATACATCATTCGCTCACCCCACATTTCTCAATGCATTTCCTAACCACAGAAAGTTTGTTTGTTTAAATAGAAACTATGGATTTTTTACATGAGGGTGACAGAGCACTTTAACCCACTTTAATTACACAAACCTAAATTTCCAGATAAGCTGTTCCTCCCCTCCTGCAAAATTCTGACAGCCTGGAGGCAACCCATTTGACGGACAGCTGATTTGTCTCATCCACCCACCATTTCATAAGCAGTGGTGGAAGAAGAGGATCTCTATGGAAACAGACTCCCAGTTCTGGGGCCCAAAATCCCCCCTCCCCAAAAAGTTCTGCTGTCTGGAGGGGAGGGAGTTTTGATATTCTTCTTTCATGTCTCCCACTTCTCTGCTCCTCCTGTTATTCTTTGCTTCAGACCATTCTGAGTTTTAACTTGGTGATCAGTTGTCCTGGAAAAAACTCCCCTTCTTGATGTTGGCCTTTGTATCTGTCATGGCCCAGCTTTTGTCTTCACCTCACAATACCTTTCCTGCCACTAGTGTTGTCAACCCTTCACGGGTAGACACTGCTTTGTTTATTTCGTAACTTTTATTTTATTTCATAAAATTTATGCACTGCTCGGTTTAAGAGAAACCAAGAATGGAAAACAATCCAGTGAATATGATTGGTATTCCCTGCTGTTGTTACTTTCAGTCTAGACACAACGCACAATTTATTATGTTCCCCACCCTCCACTCCCATTGGCATTGTGCTTCCATTGGGTTGGAATGATGTAGTGACAATATAACATACATTTAATTATGTAATTAAATACTGTATACTGTCACTGTGGGCAGCCTGACAGATAACACAGTGTTTGACAGAAGGCAAAATGCAGAAGAGCAGAAACAAGACAGGGTGACTTGGAAAACAACAGCTTCTTACATCTCTAGTCATGGGCAGAGGCGGAGCTAGCTTCTCTGTGCACCCGGGGGTGGGACGAGCCACCCATGGGGGCGGGGGGGGGGCAGCACGGGGGAGGCACCGCCTGTGGTGAGCATCCCAGGGGGTGCTACGCTAAACAGTGAGCATCGCAAGGGGGCACCACCTGTGGTGATGTCACCCCCCCCAGGGATGACACTCAGGGTGAACCACCCCCCCACACCCCCTTCCTCCGCCAGTAGTCATGGGTTCAAGCCAACCAGACAGCAAGCAACAGTGGCTCCACTAACTCTGTGAATTCCATACAGAGAATCCATATCTCAAGAGGATAAAATAAAGCTGATTAAGCTTAGATCCTATGACTTATTTGAGGGGGTAGTACAGAGAGTGGTTAGTTAAATCACCGAGTATGAATGACATAGAGAATGAAACTGCTGAGTTCTTCAGGTGTTCCCTCAAATCTTCTGCCCAGCGGGGTTTCACAAAAGGTAACTTGCTAACTACAGTTCTTCAATATCTCTGTGTTATTGTTTGAGTCGTTGTTGGCATTTGACAATTTCTTATGTGTGTTTCTGGAAACCACTGAAGTGTGATTTAAGAAATCCAATAATACGGATACGGTAAAGAAACATGGTTATGTCCACTGGAGAGAAGCAGTCCAATAAAATTATGGCTTTAATTTTAAAGCTGACCTTTCAAGTAATTTAGTAGAAATCCTCTTGATTCTAAATGAAGAAAAGGCTCCCCTTCACTAAAAATGCAAGTATTTCAGATATACGTAACAGTGGAAGATTTGGGTTTCATGGACTTATGCTGAGATAATCCAATCATTGCAATGAACCCTCCTGACTGATCTATGATCCCTCCCATTAAAAACTCATATGTTGTTTTTTTGCTGAAACATCTGGTGCCATTTCCTCCAGTTGTTTAAATCAGAAGCAGACTGTACAAGCATTATGGCTGATGCATTGCACGAGCGATATCACCAGAGCTGGGAAAGATTGATCTCCAAGTAATCTTATTGCTGCTGTAAAATTATTAAAGCTCTGCAGGCTGGAGAGGGTAAAAATTACTTCCTTCCATCACAAAAGCTTGAGCAAATGGATTTTCTGTGAAGAAGAAGAAGAAGAAATGGGGAAAGTTACATGGAAGAGACATGCCAGCTGCAGACCTCTGGCTGGAACATGTCCTACAGCAATCACATTATCATGTCCCCTCACCTGGGAGGTGAAGAGGAGCACCAGCACAATTGGTTCAAATATCAGTATTTTCATCACAGAACCATACGTGAACCAGCATGTCCCAGCTATGAAAATTATACCCCAAAGAATGATCAAGGAATGAAGTGGATGCTGTTTCCTTAAACGTGTCACAAAGAACCATTTTTTCCCATCGTCACTTGGGTTTGGGATAGCTCAGTTGGTAGCGCATGAGACTCTTAATCTCAGGGTCGTGGTTTGAGCCCCATGTTTGGCAAAAGATTTCTGTGTTGCAAGGGGTTGGATTAGATGGTCCCTTCCAACTCTACTATTCTATGATTCTAAGCGCCTGCCAAATTGGGCTAATGGCCCATCTAGTCTAGCATCCTGTTCTCATACTGGCCACCTATGGCAAACCCCTAAGCAGGACCTGAAATGTCTGGAAAATGTGCTGCGGTGTGCATGTATGGGGGCACAATCCCGTGTTCACTTACCACAGGGCTCTTAGGACTATGGATTTAGAAGGTTCGTGCTGGGTCAACAACTGCAATACTCTTCAGTACACAGATTCCCAAGCACACCTGACAGACCAACAACGACTAAGCTTATGTGTACTTGTGACAGTGTGGAAAGGGACTGCAGCAACCAGAGAAGGAAGAATTAAGTACTACCTTTTGCAGCAGCCAATTCTCAAATGCAACATTCAGATATGGCTCTTTATATCTAAGAAGAGCTTGCGAAGCAGTCACCCCAACGGTGTGCTTTTTTTCAGTGCAATGAACTGAAACGATTATTGCTCAATAACCCTCAACTTCCATTTTCTAGTCAAAGTGAATTCTAGAGCTTTCCACAATAAGGAACGAAATTACTTAAGAAACCATACCTCCTATCTATTAGGCTTAAAAGCTGTGGAAGCAGCTGAAGGCAATGAAGTCTAGATATAACAGCTCTTGCAGTGTTGTTAACCCTGGGAAGATTAAGAGTCCTAGCTGAACTCTTAATAACCTCTGTTCCGCCATTTAACTTTAATATAGCTTTAAGGGGCACTTGTACTGCCTCTTATTAACAGAAAGGGCTAAGGGTGTGGCCAACAAAAAGTAATCACAATGGTTAAATCTCAAGCACAAACACTCTTTAGAAGGCTCTAAAGCTCTTTCCCCCTCTTTTCTACTGCATCTCTTCAATTGCTGACCCTTGGACCCCTGATTATTGACATTGCCTCTGGATTACATTTGGAAGCTTGTTTCTGATCTCAGTTTGGCTTAAACGTTGCTTTCTCTTGCTACTGTTTATGGTGGTTTCATATTGTGCATATGGAAGCAATAGGATTAATAAAAACTGACTCTTCTTAGATAAAAATTGTCCCGTCCAAAAATGTGGCTCCAAAGCTTTACTAACAGATTTTGTTCCAAAATAGACATTCAAAACAATAGTGTTACATTCAAATAGTTGCATAATGTCACGTGCTTGTCCAAGCACAGGGTCAGCATCTTAGGGTTTGCTATAAAATTACTTCAAACAGAGCTAAAAACAAAATTCTGTCTCTCCCACAGCCTCAGTTACAGCCTGAGGATGTTAGATTCAGGTAGGTAGCCGTGTTGGTCTGACGCAGTCAAAATAAATTAAAAAATTAAAAAATAGTCTAGTAGTACCTTAGAGACCAACTATGTTTGTTCTAGAGATGAGCTTTTGTGTGCATGCACACTCCTTCAGATACACTGAAATAGAAGCCACCAGACCCTTATATATAGTGGGAGGGTGGGGTGGGGTATTTCTCAGAAAGCTAGTAGGAGATGGATGATTGGCTCAATGGCCTGTTGACGATTGATAACAACTGCAATTAGCCCTACAGGAAAAAGCAAGGGATAGTATGCAGATGACATACTATCATCCTGAGGATGTGTTCCTTCTGGAGAGAATCATTAGCACACATCATTTCTTCTCCAGTGTTTGAGAAAAAGAACAAAGACTAACTCAAACAAATTGGAGATTTGCAACTGAATACTGTACTACTCATGTGATTGAAAGTTAAACACCTCATGAAAGAGTAACAGAGATACTTTCCAAGTTATCAGTCTGTTAGGTCTCTGCAACTCCTTTTATTAGCTACAGTGGAAGTTTCCATGCTGTGTATTTAGCAGTACACATGGTCTGAGGAGGACACATAGCTCCCTTGCCCAACCCTTCTTGGTTTAGAACAATCAAGCCAGGAAGAATCTAATTAACCATTGTTTCCAGTTTTGTACCAAGTTTGGAAGAATAGTAACTAGTTTTGGAACAAGTCAGTGTTGGAACAAGTCAGGGAACTGCGTAACCATAGTTTCCTGGTTCACACAAAATGGGAAACTATGCTTAACTGGATATTTCCTGCCTGCTATAAACATGGTTTGATCAAAGGAAGGCTTAAAGAGCCTTCATGTACATTGAAAAGCCTTGTGCAGACCTGGGCTTAATAAACTGAGGTTTGATTGCCTAGTAGTGCAAAGTTTTGCATTTTTCTTTCTGCAATTATATATATATATATATATATATCTGCCATTATTTTAAAAGCTACACTTTTAATTGCATCCCTAGAAATTACAGCACCTGGGTGATGCTTTAATATTTTTAGACTATTAGCAGCAAATTGAATCCCACACCTGGCTTTTCCCATCTGCGTTGAAATGATTTTGCTCTCTGATCCAACATGTGAAAGAATTGCTTGACAGAGTCAGTTATGTTAAAACTTTTCGGAAATCAATACAGCCAGTGACCTTTAATGAAACTGACATTTAACAGGATATATCAGCTGCTCACACAGTATATATGCCTGCTCACTCGGATGCTTGATACCTGTCCCCAGAGTCCTGCTCTGAGATTTCTCTTTCTTCTGATATCTGGCTTTTGCCTAATTTTATCTAGGGCATTTCTCTTTCATTTATGAAGTGCTGGATATTTTAAAATGAAACTGACCATTTAAAGGGCCATGTCGTTTTCACACACCAAACTGACAGTGCTACTGGAGAACTTCAGATGAGGAGTGAGAAGAACAAGGGAAGGCTGCCATTCCATTCCAGGTGGAGTGGTGTGATGTGTTTTACTATTTTCTGTTGTTTTCAAATACAGTTGTACCTCAGGTTAAGTATTTAATTCGTTCTGGAGGTCCGTTCTTAACCTGAAACTGTTCTTAACCAGAAGACCACTTCAGCTAATGAGGCCTCCTGCTGCCGCTACGCAGCATTATTTCGGGGTTAGCGGAGTCTGTAACCTGAAGCCTATGTAACCTGAAGCGTATGTAACCCGAGGAAACAAAGTACTGTTGTTCCTTCTCCTTTTCTTCATCTTTTTTTTTTGAGTGAATTTGTAAAGTCCCAGCTCTCTTCTCTTCTCTTCTCTTCTCTTCTCTTCTCTTCTCTTCTCTTCTCTTCTCTTTTTACAGTCTGACCAGTGGTTTTCCCCATCCTGTTTTAAAATCATAAAACATCCTGGTATTAGTGTACTTTATGAAAAGAAAACAAAACTCCAGTGGCTTACTCCTATAAGCAGGGTCTTTTTGGTGGCTGCTCCCAGACTTTGAAACTCCCTCCCCGGAGAAGCTAGCCTTGCTTCCTCATTTTCCTTCCACTGGCAAGTGAAGAATTTCTTGTTCCAACAGGCTTTTGAGAGCCGACTGTTTTTGATGAAAGGGCTGGTGCTGTGTTGTTGTTGTTTTGTAATTATTTCTATGGTTTTAATAGATGTTGAATATGTATATAGTTTTAATTCTACCATTTCTTTTAATGCTTTATAGTTTTCTAATTATCTCCCCCCTCCAATATATTTTTAGCAGTTCTTATTTTCATCTGAATTCCATCAGGGAAAAAGGACAGGGAATAAATAAATATTAAATATGATAATGATAATGATAATAACTTCTCATAAATCCATGCATCCTGATCCTCACTGTAGTATCACATAAATGCTAGTACTGGTCCCCATTGTTCTTTCTCTTACTGTCATAATAACCACACAGTGGGCTATGCAGTGTTTAAAGAAATGCAATTTTATCAAAGGGTCTAGGACATGCTATTGCACTTCCCCTGACTTCTCCAAGCACTGTGAAGTTCTAGGGGTACAACACTTTATGAGGTTTAGGGAAGAAGGAGGGAAGACAGCCATTCATCCAAAGGTGTGAATGATTGCATCATCAAATGTACAGAAGTGCACATTTCAGAGGAGAGCAGTATTTTGGTGTAAATTAGGTAAGTTCACTGCGAGAAGTGAGGTTACAGAGAACCAGGCAGAGGACCTTCTTGGTAGTGGTGCCCGTCCTGTGGAACGCCCTCCCATCAGATGTCAAGGAAATAACTATCTGACTTTTAGAAGACATCTGAAGGGAGCCCTGTTTAGGGAAGTTTTTAATGTTTGATGTTTTATCCTGTTTTTTTGGTATTTTGTTGGGAGCTGTCCAGAGTGGCTGGGGAAACCCAGCCAAATGGGTGGGGTATAAATAAAAATAAGGCCTCTCCTCCTTCCAGAGGGAGGTGTTGTGAGCAGGAGAGTAATTAATTGTAAACAGTAAAGTGATGAGCTTCCTCTCATTTCCTAGTGCCAAAATAGACTTTTCTATTCAACCATGCCTCTGATGTGACTTCTGCTTCACAGCCTGGACTTTGTTGTAGACAAGAGTTTAAAACTGAGTTTTCATCATGTTTCTTGTTAAAATTTAATTTGCTGTAGTTTCTATTGTTTTAGAGTGTGTTATAATGTTTGTTTGTTTACTGATTGCACAGTGAGCCACCCAGAGAACATCTGTTATGCTGTGGGGCGGTGACTGTATAAATGTAGGTGCAAATGAGTGCGCAAATGCCTAGGAGAGACTATAGTGTTTGTGGCTACAGCCCTTAGTTTTCAGGCATCATGTGCATACAGCTAGACGCACAAAGCTCTCTCTCTCCAGATAGCTCTGCTATTGGTGTGGATAATGCTAGAGGTACATGCAGCAGTGGGGGCGGGACTACTTAGCATATCTCAATTTTTGTGTGCCATGTCCAACATGGGGTTGAAGAATGTCTGAATAAGGCTCATGGGTACCAGTGGGGTTGGAAATCAAGTAAGGACCATCAAGAAAGGCTTTCTTGCTGATGCTGGTCTTAAGAAGGACCTGATGGTCAGAGTGACAAGGAACCATATAGGTTGATGGGTTGGCTGAAATGACCAGAAATGTTCTCCCTTGACTCTCCATGTGGATTTAATACATCTAAGCCTTACGGCTGACCACATGGTTGACAGGGCCTGTTGCGGGATGGTGCGCTCTGGTTAGATGGCTTTCCATGCTGAGTAGAGGGAACCCTGTCAAGTGCTAAAAGGTACTCACCATCACAAAGTTCAGCCACACAGATCCTGCAGCACAATCATATAGATGTGTTGACCAAATTGTCCCATTATATACCATGGGACATAAATTCCAGGTAGCTGTCTATTGGATTGCAGTCCTCAATACAGCAAAGTGAGACAACTTGAGTTGATGCTCATTTATGTTTTTAGGTAGAATGATATATTGAAATGTTTTATTTCAGCATCATCTATGCCCAACACAAGTCTTAAGATTGGGTAGAAACTGGTAGTTGCTGAATATTATTACACATGTATCTCCTTGCTTCAACGGCCTTCCTGTATTGCACTGAGTGAACTTTATTATTCTTGAAGTCCTCTCCCTCAGTCAAGGGAAGTATTGCTCCCACCTCTGTCTTTATTGGTCTTCCTTTCAGAGACTCTGTAGGAGAATGCGTGCCTGGCACGTTCCTTTGCTCATAATGAGCTTTCACTCAAGACGCTGATCAATAGCAGAAAGCAGCAGGTCTGTCTCTATTGCTTGTTTCTCTATCTTGAATCTGCCAAGATAGATTAGGCCATTGCCAAGGTCACTCCAAATGTTGCAAGTGAATGAAAAGATATCTGCTTGACTTTTTATGGGACCAGACGGCAGGAAGACGGGACTAGAGCTAAAATGTGTGCACCGTGACAGATTAAATCTGCATCAAGGTCACCAAGGGTGTTTCAGTGGACCTTTTTGACACACCTGGGCATGAAAAGGCATTTTCCATCAGACAGGCAGTGCTCAGCTGCCTAGAAAAGTAATACAACACAAGAAAACAAGAAAAGTAATACACCTCGGGGGGAGGGGGAGAGGAGTCTCTTTGTGAAAAGTGATTCCAAGTTCAAAACACTCATCTCTATATAGTAATACTGCAAGTTTTCAACAATATTTTTTTGATATATTGAAGATTTAACTGAAGACTTTTAAAAGTGTACCTGTCAATTAAGCTTCTAGACTTGGTACTCCAAGACAGCATTCCTCCTTGAGCGAAGGAATATGTAGGCACTGACCAATTTATTATGTTTCTAGACTTCTTTGTACTCCCAAAGAGTGTGGCTCTGTGACAAAAGGAATGAGGAAGCCAAGCCACAGGGAGTGTTATCTGAAAGGGTATTCAACATGACCAGTAAATATGCCCGAGTTTCATGTACGTCTCAATTCTGCTATCATCAAGGCCAAGCTGTATTTCAAATCATGGCTGAAGAACACCAGTTCTTCAGGGAACTTTTGCCTTCAATGCATGATGAGCCTTAGAAAAGCATCTTCAATGATGTTTAAAGTCTTTAAAATATGTTATTCCAAAACCAGTTCATTAATTGTTTAAGGGCTATACAGAGAATAGGCTGGCTGAGGGGCTGTAAAATTCCTTAGGAGCCCTGCTATACTGAGGGCTCCACTGCCATGAAAAATATGTTGGTGAAATGTCCACTGAAATATACAAGCTTGTTGTTAGTTCATTGGCTGCCTCTCCATGTCAACAGAAGAAGGCCAATATCACCAGCATAGTGGGTTATGGCAGAGTTTTTAAGGATGCTAGGGTGTTTGTTTGGTTTGTTTGCTTGCTTGCTATGTTTGTATTTTCTGATTGTGTTGTTTCCTCTTTCCTCCCAGACTGAGAACACATTGCATTTGGCAGCTGTTCTCCCCACATAGAGGTGACAGACCTCTAATCCTGGTGTAACATGAGTGTAAATCAGCTAAAGATCTGACATATTTATTGCCTCATATCTCTCAGCCAACAGCTCTAAACTATTGTTCCTTACTCCTATTATTCCATTGTAGAGGAGCCTGCCATATCTGAGTGTTTTCTGATTGTTGACCAGGGCTTCTCAGGCCTGACCATAGACTTTTGTGCCCCCTTAAAAGTTGTTTCCAAAAGCTGGAGGACCAGTCTTTGATACACACTGTAAATCAGTGAGCTGTGATTGGTTGTGGATCCTCGGAGAACTCTAAGCTAGAACCCAGTGCAGAGCTAAGCCCACTGAAATATTGTTACACATATGTTTTTGTGATCTGTAATTATCCTCCCAGGTTTTGGGATAAAGCACAGGAATCTTTGCATCCTGGCTTCCACACCGTTTTGGAACATTGATACACCATTATTATTATTATTATTATTATTATTATTATTATTATTATTATTTTAATTTTTATTAAGCAAACTTTTGGGCTTCTCCTGAAATCAAACGTTTTACCTCAGAATGTGCCTCAAAATTCACTTTAGGCAAAAAATATTTATAACAGTAAATTTAATCAAATATTTTGACTGTCTTTGGCATCCTTTTGCTCTTATTGTTACTACAGCTTACTTTAAAAACAACAGCAACTCTCTACAACACTAGTGAGCCTCTTCCAAAGGGCAAAATAAACATTTACCTTAATTAAAAATCAGTTGTTTGCTCCCATTCTATGAATTTTTATTGCCTTCCCTGATTCTTTCTTCCTCCCTCCCTTTCTTTCTTTCTCTGTACAGAATGGAAGTTTTATTCATTCATCTGATTCAGTTTAGGAATCACTTGCCACAAAATATATGGACTTGATTTCACGGTTTAAAACACCCACAATAAAACCATGAAAAAGAATTATTTGTGTGAAAGCAAGGCCATATAAGCAAATAATTAAAAACGATTTCTAATCAGTATAGATAGAGACTGGGATAAAGATGTCCACTTAAAAGACTTTTTGAGAAAGGGAAAGTCTTCAATGGACTCCAAAGAGATCATATGTAACAGGTAGATGCTGACCTGATTCCTAGATTGTTTGAAACTGATCTCCTGATGAGAGGATTTCTGCCTGAGGCTTTGGGAGAATGGGACCTCTGCCCATTTCATTTTCTTGGCCTTAGCACTCCCATGGAGAAATATGCTGGCCTGTGGAAAGAGCTTTGTTTGATTTGTGAATATTGAAGACAAACACCTAGTAAAGATTACTTAGTCCAAAGGACTGTGAGCGCTTATCCATTGTTTGCTCTCTCCACTACTGACAGCTGTTACTTCTTAATAATTGAATAATTCAGATGTCAGATAATCCTGGCTACGCAGACATAGGATTACATGGGACATGTGTGCAGTCTTTAGGCAAAATGGAATTTCATTTAGACTTAGAGTAGAAGATGCGATGCCTTCTGCATAATGATGTGCTTCACACAGTACACAGTTTTCCTTAAATTCGTTTCCACAAGATAACTACATGAGCACCAGCTTGGATGGCTTTAAAAGATTAGATTAAATTCATGGTGGATGGCTAATATTCTTCCACTGTTGGAGGTAGTATGCTTCTGAATACCAGTTCTTGGGAATCACAGGCGGTCAGAGTGCTGTTGCATTCAGGCTTCTCTCAGACCAGGCTTCCTCAAACTCAGCCTTCCAGATGTTTTTGGCCTACAACTCCCATGACCCCCAGCTAGCAGGACCAGTGGTCAGGGATGATGGGAACTGTAGTCTCAAAACATCTGGAGGGCTGAGTTTGAGGAAGCCTGTCTCAGACAGTCCCTGTGATAATAGGATGTTGGACCAGATGGGCCTTGGACCTGATCCAGCAGAACTCTTCCTACATTCTCATGCACTGTACAAACGTGCAACAATCAGTTTTGATAGGACAAAGTTCAAAACCATCACAATATTTCATCCAGCTGGATGAGCTTATCAGAAAGACTCCACCAAATTCAGTGTACTGAATTAAGATTCAGAATCCCTGCATATATTTTCAGATTTATGTTCATGAAGGGTTTTTTGCCTCCTGCGCTCATCCACTGACCTTCCCACAAGATGGGTTTGTGTTTGTAGCAGGGGAATGTTGTCTTGGGCACAAGTCCAGCAGAGGTCCCAGGTTCTGAACTGCTAAAGAAGAAGAAGAAGTCTGCAGCTCTTGCAGAATGAAAGTTATAAAGCAAAATGTGCTGACAACCTTTGAAGCAATTGGTTTGTGAGATATAAGTCTGCTTTCACCTTCCTTTGTTTTGAGCCAATGGATAAAGACACAGTTGTGATTAATGAGTGCTATCGGGAACTTTAGAGTCATAGAGGCCCAAAATGGCTTCAGAATATCTCAGAAAGTCCCTTCTTTAGACAATGGAGAAAGCCCCTGCTAGGTTCTTTTAGAAGGGGTTTTCAGTGTGTGTGTGTGTGTGTGTGTGTGTGTGTGTGTGTGTCTTCTCTTGTAAATAAGTAATGGTTGCCCAGATAAAATAATTGAGAAACCCAGGATTTATGTTTTGGTGGTTGTTTTTTAACAGAAAATGCAGTTTTGGTGAGGTGGGATCTGTTAAGTTTATTATTATTATTACTACTACTATTTTTACAATTTATTACCCACTTTCTCTCTAAGGTCCCAGGGCAGGTTACAACAGTAAAAATACAGCATTAATATTAAAACACAATATTACACAATATTAAAAACAGTTTAAAGCAACTTAAAATTGCAAAAAATAAGGTGGGTCCTAAAAATATATATCTCAAGCTGATTGCAGCAGCAACATGTGAATGTTTTCCCAGCCATGAGTGAAAAGAAGATTATTGTGGGTAGACTTAAATTGGTATAAAAATGCAAAGGATCAAATCCAAGAAAGAAAGAAAGAAAGAAAGAAAGAAAGAAAGAAAGAAAGAAAGTCTTTCTTTGATGGCATTGCTGTAGCTGTTAGGAGATTAAAAATAAAGAGCCACAGCAAGTGTCCTTAGAATACACTGATTGTTTTCAAACAATATTAATCTTGATGTTATCCAAGCAAGGGGAACTGAGACTTGATTGCTGCAAATCTTTCATCTGTCTTGACCCCCCACGCCCTCTGCAATCTGCCACACCTGATCACCTTGCACTGAATGTGGTACTGCCAACCTAAGAACTACTGATGAAAGTCCTTAGTATCACAATTGGTTTTATAACTTGAGTTCTTTGCATTGGGGGAGAGCAGGGCCCTTGTACCATCAACAGCTGTGGCAGGCAAAACTGAACTGAACTGAACCCTTTCTGGTATGGACCTGCAGTCATGGGGGAATCAACCAGTTGCTGGCTTTCTGTCTGTCACGCATCTTATTACTTATGTGTGGACCCTGGTTTTTGAGCTCTTCACCCCAGCCATAAAGGAGGATACAAATTTGCATGTATCACAAAGTACATGTGAATGTTGTGTGATCTTTTGGGTTTTTTTTGTTGCAAATGAGTTGAAGGGCCCAATCTGGATACAGTGTCCTGAGCCAAAGGAAACCTGCCCCACTCCTTAATTTGGCATTTTAGCTCTTTGCTCCACAGCATCTATTATTTATTTATTTATTTATTATAAATATACAGAGATATTGGCACTGGTAGCAGAATTAATGCTATGCTAAGCCCTAGCTTTACCCAAATACCCTCTTCTTTTTCCACCTTCTTGTGTGAAAATCACAGGGAACACTTCCAACTTCCTGGGCCAGTCAGGCCTATTATAGCCCAGCACAGAACTCTGGAACCCATCAACACCTGATAAATCAGTGCTAACTTGCACATTTTACAGCTCACTTGAGTGATGTAATGTACGAAAAGGGCACTCTTGCAAGTCTGCAGGGGCTACTTTCATGAAATGGATGGGTTGAAATCAGAAATCCTTTTTGCAGAAGTAGCCGTTGCAGTCTTGAGAGACGCCCCTCTGCATCCATCATGCTACCATTAAATGGTCGAGTTAGGGCTGATTCATTGCCTAAAAGTCAGAACTTCGTCTCTTGCGTTGTTAGTGCAGTCTTACCTCGGTGCAAATGCAGAAAGGATGGACAACCACCTGCATGCAGGAATGTTGCTTACACCGTCACTTTGGTGGCTCTTCAGCTGCTGTTTCCTGTAGGTACATTCAGGAAACAAAATCCCAACACCAGATCTAAATAGGGCTGTCATTTTGGGGACACGAGAGATGGATATAACCAAATGGAACAGCACATTTTGTAAACAAACAAATATATAACTGGGTATTCATTTGCAATCTAACTTGACATTAGGAGACAAGGTTTTTATCCTTTGTTCAGTAAACTGTCGTGTTGTGATCGCGTGTCAAATCAACTTAAGAAGGGAGGCAGTGACATGACACTTTCTGACTCTCCGTCAGTTAACATAATATGGCAGCATGTTTTTGCACATTTACTTCACTTCACAGTTGCCACAATTCAATGAGACAATGAACTATCTAGATGAGATTTTAGATATGGAAGGTTGGCCAAGATCATCAAGAAGTTTACTTAAACTGGTATTGGTCCCTGGATCTCGACATGAATGGGGAGGCACACACTTCGCCAGCTACTTATCCACGGAAATGAATGGGAGCCGCATCAGAGCTGCAACATAGCACCCATTCATTTCATTTGGGCCTGCACAGGAAGATGTCTCTGCTGGCAATCCTTTGCCATATATTACTTGCTTTGCTCTTGTAGAGCTCACTTTAATTTCATCAGGACTTTTGCTTCTTCTTTCTATCTGAACCCTGTTCGGAGGAGTGACATCCTTATTGAAAAGCTGTTGTCTTCAGGATCAATGGTGTGCTGGGGAGAAGTAACAACCAAGGCTTCAGGGGAATACATGATATCATGTTCCAGTACATAGATTGATTCTAATTGAGTCAGTGGTAAAATTCCCAACAGGCAGTATTGATTCTCTGCTCAGGACCTCTATAGTGGCACAAAATACACTGTCTGCCAGCTTCAGAAATGGAGCTGCTCCCAATTAAGCCCAGTGAGATCAGTGGGGTAGAATGACCCCAAAAATCAGGGTGGCAAGGAGGAAATAAAAATACAACCAAGACTAGAATACTGTAGTTTAAATGGAAAATGTCCTTGCTACTCCCTTCCATTCACATGGAAAGCCATGATGTGACAACCTCTTTCATGGTGGAATAGATCCCTCCATCCATAACACAAGCTAGCCCTTTTCATTTGTTATTTGTGGCTACTACTATTATTAATAATAATTCATATACTGTTTATATGTCAAAACGGCTTCTAAGTGGTTTACAGCTATAAAATAAACCCATAATTTAAATATATTATAACATTAAAACATCTTTAATTAATACATGCCATCAAAACATTTAAAAACACAACAATCAAAGCAGTTAAAGCAGTAACACCACCAGTTCATTTCAGGGGGTTGCTTGCCTAAATCGGTGTGTTTTCGGGAGCTGGTGGGATGCCATTACTGATGGTGTCTCAATGATGGGCAACCTGTGCTTGTGGCAATGTCACTGGAGCCCTTCTTCCAATGCAGCCCCAGGCAGCATAGCCAATGGGAGTTATAGCTCACAACAACTTCCCCATCCCAGGTCTACATGAATTAATGGGGGGAGGAAATGGCAGAACCCTGATTTGGAGCATGGCAGGAGGCAACTGAGTAACTCATAAGGTCAAAACAATGTGTAACAACTATGGAGAACGGAGCAGATATACCTAGTGCAGTAGCTCCACTTTAAAGCTACAGCAGTACACGGACTGGGTTTTTGTTTTGTTTTGTTTTAACTGGGGGAAGGTAAATCACTTTCAAATAGAGTTAGTCATGGTGTTTGTACTGATGATAACCTACTCTGAAGTATGAGGAAGTCAGGGAATGCCTCTGTACAAGGCCGCTGGTTCAGCTGTCGAGCTTCATTGCCCTGTAGATTCAAAAAGGGTCCATGACCATCAAAATAAGAAATTGCTCCTCAGCCATCTCACCGGTTTTTGCAAGACAGAATGATGACACAAGCAACTGTGCTTTCCCCCCTACCTAAGCTTTATTATCTTTGTCAGCTCCCTCACTGGTAACTGAATGCTGCTGAACGCACATCCGACCTACAAAGAGAAAATGATTGGTGCATATTGGGCAGGAGAAAACTGTGTTTTATGCCTTTGCATGAGGCAGGAGGGAATGCTTCCAATCAGTCAGCTTATTTTTCTTTCTGAAAGTAAGGCACTTTTTTAAAAAAACAAGAGCTGGTTCCTGTTTGCATGGACTTAGGTAGGAAAGAGAACGAGGAATAACATCACAAACTGTTGCTGCAATAGTGGGTTTCCTGCGTCATCAGGAGAATTAGACCAAGATGACATTTGAAGTCCCTTCTACTTGGTAGCGGTGATTCTCTGGAAAGAGGACTTCAGAATTTAGCTGCTGCCAAGCATCTCCAAAAAGTTTGTTTCCATCCAGGAGATGGTGCAGAAACTGCTGCTAGTGCAGAATGCTGCCGTTAGAGTATTGTCTGGTATGGTACTTCAGTGCATAGTCATATAACAACAGTCTTGCAGGGAATGTCCAGGCTGCCTGTATCTTACTGAGCCCAAGTTAAGGTGCCGTTGATAACTTACACGACTTAGGAATATAGGTATCTGGTGGGGTGCCTCTCCCTGTTCCAGCTTGCTGAGGCTCTGAGGGGACACTTCTTGTTGTCGCAGCAGTGAATGCTGCAAGCAGCTAGACATGGTTTAAAAACAAGCAAGGAAAAAAGAACCGGGGAGCCCTTGGACCTCCTCATTTTTTTTTAAGTAAGTTGGAAAGATTCATAGGCATGCAGTCTCATTCACTTGTCTATGTTCTGATCTGTGCATGGTCCATTGGATGCTGATAATAGTTTTATTTGTTTAGCCAAATGCCGTAAGAAAATATAAAGAACATTAAGAGTCAAGCCACAAATTCAGAAGCTGTCAGTGCAAAGAAGGAAATACACGAAGTAATATAATTTTCATTGTCGAAGAGCAAAAAACTAGGTGTGACAGCATTCTCTCTGCTACTAAACTTGGGAAAATATTTTTCACAAGGATATTTACAAAGAGGACATGGCATAATGTAGTGAACAATGCCCTCTACAACCATTTTTACAGAACACACGAGGGTAATTCCTTATAACGGCCATCCAGAAAAGCAAAGGGCCTAACGTTAAGTCTTTAGTTTTGTAGAGGTATTAGTATGTGGATTGTCAGTAATCTGGCTACAGCCTAGAAAATTTGAAGCATGGGTAATTAGCATATCACTCACAGAATCTTTCTTTCTCATACACGAGAAGTCCACTAGGTGCTCAAAATTGTGAAGGAAACTGAAATTCTCCACCATCTTTACTTTGGTGTTGATTGTGCTATAAAAGACTCCTAAGCTACCGTACCTTTCAGCTGAAACTTTTTGGTTCACAAAACAATGCAAAACAGATTCAATTGATTGAATTGATTGTTTGTTTTGTAATAATAGCCGCAGCAATAAAAGAGTAGATAAACTAAAGAAGGGCCGGAAAAACAAAAGAAAGGGACCAATAAACTAGAAGCAGCAGAAATGAAATTATCTATTCAATGTCTAGAATGCAACAGGAATGGCAACCTTTGATGCCAACAGTTTTTTAGCAAAATACACCATAAACAAAAGTCTACATCCTAGAGGATAATATGAAACAAATTTTTGAACTTGTTTTGAATTACGGTGTGTGCATCAAGCGCTTTCAGTGTTATCTATCATATAATTTCATATAATAAGAATGAATTAACTGCAGAAGTTTTTACAACTTTTCTATTTTCTTGGAAAAAACAACAACACAGGCTAGTGCAGATTACTGGAGAGAAACAAAGCAATTCTTTGACAATGCCCACAGGTCAATAGTGATGCATTGGGTACAACAATAGCAACACACATTCACAAAGTGTTCAGACAATTTCCCCTGATGGAATATTGATCTTTTAATGTGTCACTTTCAATGGAATTCTGGGATAGGTTGCTATAAAACAAACTTGTATTATATTTTATAGGATAGTTTTCTGCTCTCTGATTTCATTTTACATTAAATTTACTCTGGAATACCTTAGGTAACACTGATTCTTTTCCCTCTAAAAAAATTTTCTGTTCTTTTTCTCATAAAGCCCTGCTTGTAAATAGATGATGCACCAGTATTTCAAATGCAGATAATATTAAAAGAAATCATTGTAGAAGGAACTTGTTAAGTAATAGTTATAATATGTAACTATTTATAGTTATAGTACATAACAGGCTACTGGCTCATCTAGTCCAGCATCCTGTTCTCACAGAAGCCAAGCAGATGCCTGTGAGAATCCCTCAAGGAGGAGCAAAGCACAAGAGCACTGTCCCCTCCTTTGGTTTCCAGCAACTGATACACTGGTGGCCCTGTACTGAGCCTCTTGGGCTTGCTGATCAGAAGACTGGAGGTTCGAATCCCCACAACAAGGTGAGCTCCCGTTGCTCTTTCCCAGCTCCTGCCAACCTAGCAGTTTGAAAGCACACCAGTGCAAGTAGATAAATAGGCATCGCTGTGGTGGGAAAGTAAAAAGTGTTTCTGTGCACTCTGGCTTCCATCACGGTGTCCCGTTGTGCCAGAAGTGGTTTAGTCATGCTGGCCACATGACCCAGAAAGCTGTCTGTGGACAAACGCCGGCTCCCTCGGCCTGAAAGCGAGATGAGTGCCACACCCCTAGTGACTGAACTTAACCGTCCAGGGGTCCTTTACCTTTTTTACCTTACTTTGAAACATTACTGTCTCTGAACATAGAGGAAAAGCATCACCATGGTAGCCTTCTCCTCCATGAATTGGTTCAATCCTCTTTTAAAGCCACCCAGGTCACTTAATTTATCTTTCTCTGCAGCTTGCTTCCCATCTTGCCCTTCCAGCTACTTGTTGTCCCCTGCTCACTCTCCCGCATCCACACCCTGTGTCTTCCTATGGACTCTCCCCCCACCCCCTTTGTCCATTTTCTCATCAAGCGCACTGCAGACTGAGAGAGCTCCAGTCACCATGGCGATTACTACAGCAGACCAAACAATCATTTAAAAAAACAATGCAGCCAACATCTCAGGTGATATATGCATCTGGTTTGGGTATAGAAAGTTCTGGATCGTTGCTCCAAACATTGGCTATTCCTTCCTTCTGACATCTTCTATGCAGTCCAAAATGGAAGCTATCATTGTCATGGGAAACAGTGCAGAAGCCCATCTAGACACAGAAAATCCAGGAATGTTAACAACGTTCTTGAGCAACTGTGCGACATTCATATTTGATGCTTGGGACGTGAGTCCAAAGGCTATGCTGCGACAACCTGCCAACCTTCTATCTGTTAGGAGCTTAGAGAGCTTTCCATGCCAGAATTGCCTGTGCTGTGTCTAATCTCTCCGTGGTGTGTTTCTCTCCAGCTCTTCAGTCATTCATATCACCAGTTTCTCAGGGCCGCCGGTCCAGAGAATCTATGGTATTGTTGTGAGCGACACCAATACATGGTTCAGGTCCAGAGGCATCAGCAGAGGTGCAACATTGACTGCAGTACACCCTCATCCATGTCACCAGCATGAAGGACCAGCCAATTTTTGCAGCCTAAAACTCTTGTCAGTTGATTCACTGTAGCCCACAGCTTGAATATCTATATTGCACTATGTAGTAAATATGGTATTCATGCTACACACTCCCCTCGGTACTTCCATCCTGCCTGGCCAGTGTGGTGTGGTGGTTAAGAGCGGTAGACTTGAAATCTGGGGAACCAGGTTCGCGTCTCCGCTCCTCCACATTCAGCTGCTGAGTGACCTTGGGCTAGTCACACTTCTTTGAAGTCTCTCAGCCTCACTCACCTCACAGAGTGTTTCTTGTGGGAGAGGAAAGGAAAGGAGAATGTAAGCCACTTTGAGACTCTTTCGGGTAGTGATAAAGCGGGATATCAAATCCAAACTCTTCTCTTCTTCTTCTGGCTCCTATCTTATATGTAGCCCTCTTCTTGCCAAGCTCCCAGTTTTACATTGTTAACTTAAGTTTCCATTTCTTAACCACTGTCACTTAAGCCTCTATTTATTTATCTCCATAGTTGAGGCAATTCTTTGTTTCCTTGGCAGTGGTCGTGGTTGTAAGTCTTATTTTTTGTCATTAAGTTAAGTTTCTCTTGTTAAACAGCAATGGACCCCTTCTTGGGTAGCAGTTGACATTTCCCTTCACAGGGCCTCAGACATAGCAGAAACCAACCCCACCATTGCTCTAGAATAATGCCACATTGGAAGTGGGTTGGTAGCAGCCACTAGCTGGTAACCACTGTGAACTGGCCTGCCGCCGCCACCATTAAAAAAATAGCGTTAAAAGTCCATTGACTTATGAGCCCATTGCGATTCTTTAGGTTTGCATTTTTCCCATCATGATTAAAAGGGAGGTGGGAAATGATGGTTATTTCCATTGGTGTCAAAGAAGAAGTTAAGCAATTTGCAATAACACAACGCCTGAGATCCAGCTTGCGTCAGAGAGGCACTCTGACTTTGTCACCGGAGATGAGTTCCCTTGCAGCCACCACCATGGTCTGCTGCGTTTTGAATGGAGCCCAAATGGTGACGCATAGTTCAAATGAGAGACAAAATCACCGCTGAACTGGTTCAGTAGCCAGATAAATGAAGCACCAACCACATGATTCTTCTGAAAGACCTTTGCTTTGCATGTGGTGAAATAGGAGGAAATTAATTTCACATCATTCCTCAGCATCAAATCAGATCCAATCTGCCCCATCTTTTTCCATACACCAAGGAGCTCCAACTTTATATATCCCAATACTATTTTACAGTGAGGTGCAGTGTTTAAATTATTACATCTGAAAGTTCTTTTATCATCTACATATAGGTCTTTATATTCAAATCTGAGGGTTTTTTGTTTTTAAACAAAACTTCAAGATTACAGATAACGACTGGAACTCGCAGGAACTCAGTTCCTGCACCTCTCAGGTGGACACCATTGCCGTTATAAGAGAACAAGGGAGGTGTTCATGGTGAGTTCCGGTTCCTCTCTTTCTAGAAAAATAGCACTGCTAACTACTTTATTCCTTTAAGTGGAGATGCCAGGGATCACATTGGAGGCTTACAGATACAACACATGTGCTCTGTGTTTGTTCTATGACAACATTCTCTTGCTTGTGATTCCCAGCAAATGGCATTCCTAGGCATTCTACTTTTAAGTCTGGATGTATTGTTTATTATTTAAAAAAAAATATTTATTGAGATTTTACAAAAATACATAAAAAATAAAAATACAAAATACAAAATACAAATAGATAAAAAAGAATTAAAAACAAATCTGTTTTTTGTAACTTTAAACTCATTAGCTTGTTTCCTTGACCTCCTCACACCTCCCCTTTTTGTATTCCCATTTACATAATCCAGTCAGCAAATCCTTACCCTCTTTCATTTATCTTAACTCTATATCTTAACATATTATAACTCTATATTTTCATCCATTATCAATTCATTTTTGCATATTCTTATTAACTTTGTTGCTAATGCCACTTATTTTCAATCCAACATCATTTTAACATTCATTAATTTTACAGTGTTTCTGCAGTTAGGCTTTAAATTTCCCAGCTTTCGGATTCTGCCAGTCATTTCCGCCGATTCCATATAGTCCATCACCTTCATCTGCCACTCTTCCAGGGTGGGTAAATCTTGTTTCTAAGTCTGGATGCACTGATACTGTTATCCTCTATGAAACTCTCATCCCCTTCAAACGTATCCTTAGTTGATGGCTGTTACGATTTATTGTCATCATGAATTCCACAGCTTAACTATTCACTTTGTGATCAAGTGTGCTTTTTCCTTTTGGTCTTCAACCTTCCACTATTCAGCTTCATTGATCGTTTACTGTGGAAACACATACACTTTGGAACTCCCTGCCTATTGAGATCAAGCAAGCAGATTCACTGTACTTTTTTTGGCACCTGCTAAAACGTTCTTGTTTAGATAGGTGTAACCAGATGCTTAGAAAGCTGAGGTAATCATAATCTGTTTTAGTATTTTAACATTTGTATGTTTTTTAAAGTATGGTAGTAATTCTTTTTCTTTCTTCTTTTATCTTTTCGTAAATGGCTTTCTGGGTGGATTATTGTTATTTAAATAAGAGTCAAGCACTGCATAACTGTTATGGAATAAATAAAGATATGTCCAGTGGAGGCTGGTTCTTTAGGGCTAATAATAATAATAATAATAATAATAATAATAATTTTATTTATAACCTGCCCATCTGGCTGGGTTTCCCTAGCCACTCTGGGTGGCTCCCAACAGAATATTAAAAACACGATAAAACATCAAACGTTAAAAACTTCCCTAAACAGGGCTGCCTTCAGATGTCTTCCAAAAGTCAGATAGTTGTTTATTTCCTTGACATCTGATGGGAGGGCGTTCCACAGGGCGGGTGCCATTACCGAAAAGGCGATCTCTGTCTGGTTCTCTGTAGCTTCACTTCTCAAAGTGAGGGAACTGCCATAAGGCTCTTGGAGCTGGACCTCAGTGTCTGGGCTGAACGATGGGGGTGGAGATGCTCCTTCAGGTATACTGGTCTAAGGCCATTTAGGGCTTTAAAGGTCAGCACCAACACTTTGAATTGTGCTCGGAAACATACTGGGAGCCAATGCAGGTCTTTCAGGACCGGTGTTGTATGGTCTTGGCAGCCACTCCCATGTGGCACTGCCCCATCAAACTTGATCTGCCCTCAGCCAAGTTAAGCCTTTCCTCAGGAACATTAAGGTGTGCCAGTATATGAGGGTTCAGGAAGTGGTACTGCCTGTTAGCTTCCTCCCATTCCTTAGGCCCAGTGATATCTTTGTAGAATCCAACAGGGAGGATGGTGAGGACAAAATTAGTGGTCTCTGCCTGTCACAGGCAGTTGGCTCCACCTACTTTTGGTCTTCCACCCTACCAGCCATAGTAGTCCCCAGTCCCCACTGGCTATGTCTGAACTGGACCTCTCAGTATAGCCCTACCACATATTAATCCACCCAAAACCTTATACAGTGGTACCTCAGGTTAAGTACTTAATTCGTTCCAGAGGTTTGTACTTAACCTGAAACTGTTCTTAACCTGAAGCACCACTTTAGCTAATGGGGCCTCCTGCTGCCGCCACGCCGCCGGAGCATGATTTCTGTTCTCATCCTGAAGCAAAATTCTTAAATTGAAGCACTATTTCTGGGTTAGCAGAGTCTGTAACCTGAAGCGTATTTAACCTGAAGCATATGTGACCTGAGGTACCACTGTATTTTGTTCAGTCTCTAGGTGGCAAGTAAGATAACATATACATGGAACTTCATCTTATAGGAATTAGTTGTATTAAATAGCACAAGCATTGTTAAGCGGTTGGGAAGTAGCAGTTTCTCGGAATTGAGGAAGAGCACCAGAGTTGCTGGGAGTTCTTTATCTGCTGACTTTATGTATCTCTCAGTGAGCTGATGAAGACATGGGAGCACCCGGCATTGCCCTGGTGGTGACATGGATTGGTTCTGACAAGGAACTTGACGCTGTCCAGCAGCGGGGCACTCGGAATGTATTAAACATATTGTAAGTGGGATAAATGTCAAAATCATTAACATCATCTGAGACTTTGAAAATGAGAACCATAAGAAGTACACGAGCGAAGTCTAAATGATTCCTTACGAAGTCCTGTGTCCAAAAGGATTTGTTCGTTCCTGTGAAATATGAACTTTGTCACCATGCTTAAAGGTTCATATTCCTATCACTGATGGCTAAGCCTTATTTTAATGCATGGGGATGGGGAGAAGAGGAAATTGTTTAAGATCTGAGTTGATGATATCTATGCTGAAAATGAGTGTATATTATTAGATCAGCTCCCAGTGTTATCTAGTGCAGCCAGATAGGTTTTCCTGTACCAGCAAGGTACAACCAATGGAAGTCTGAAGAAAATGGAGCTGGTATTCTAAGGACCAGCTAAATGTAGAATCACAATTGTCTCAACAATCTTCAACATTTTCTTTGAGTTCTGTTCCCCCCTCCCCCCACCCATAACAATCATAGGATGACTGGAAATGAAATTGTTGCACAGCTTAACCCCTCCGCAGGATAGGGACCTAGGATTCTAGGTCAAATAGGCCATTTATTTGTCCTACAATGTTCTTCTTCTTGTAGGAATACAAATTTGTTTGACAATGCAAAGGTAGCCATATGTGTCCTTGAAATGTTGTGGGACCACAACTCTCATCAGGGGTGCCAACTTTAATAAAATATTGCGGGGGCCCAGGTAAGCCCTGCTCCACATTATCAATCACACGAAGCAGTATGCACACACAGCATTTGAATAGGAATGCCCATCAACTTTGTGGGGGCCCAACCTCCTCAAATATTTTATTGTGGGGGCCAAAGCTCCCATGGCCCTTCGGAGTTGGCTCCTATGACTTCCATCGTCTCTATGCACTGGCCATGCTGGCTGAGGCTCATGGGATATGGAGTCTGATAACAACTGGAAAGCATCATGTTAGCTTGACCTAATCAATGCTTAAACAACCAAGCTGTCATAAAAACCATTCAAGAAGTAGCTTGAAGACACTTGGAGACATATGAACTCCAAGTACTTTTGTTCAATCAAGTATTAATTTATCTTTGAATTACAATGAAATGACTCTATGGAAACTTTGTTTCTCAAAGATGCAAAATTTAGAGGCAATCATCATAACTACATTAGAGACACTGAATTACTTTTAGGCTGACATTTCCATTCCATTACGCGGCTACCCAAAAGGAGCATACCTGGCTCCCATCCAGATGAATGTATGATTGAAGTTAATTATTCCATTCACCTTTAAATGAATTATAGATTGTGCTATTTTGCCCAAGAGAAAAGTCATTTTCACCCATTGAACACATCCAGGGATTGTTATTTTCATTTATGTTCTCTCAAATGCAGCTTCATCCTTGTGTTTCAACATAGCTGGATTTGTAATAATGTGTGGAAAATTCAAAGGTTAGTGAAATTAAATATCACTTTTGCTGTTATAGCTTTGATTCAGAATAACTCACGGTAAGACGTAAATTGACACCTAATGGTCTACGAAGGAAAAGCCATATGTCACATTTTTCATTTAAATGCCAAATACTGCACTGGCTCGCTTCTTTATGTCTTACCAGAGGCGAAGTGCTAAAAGACTAAAATCACAAGTGTTGTGGTTCAAAGTAAGTAGGTCTAGTTTCTGTCAATAAACTGGACCCAGAGAAGCTTTTAAAGACATTTTAGAGCTCACAAATTCTTGTAAAGTGTTCTATGCCTTCTTACAGTGATATCATTTCTCTTGACATCTCTGAGACTTGAAAATGGCGGCCGATGTTACATTTCTTTATCAGTATCTTTAATGCATGACAGCAAACATGAGAGAAAATCTGGATGGATATGAATGATTGTCGTCCTGTAAAAGCCAGGAAGTACTTTAGTAAGTGCCACTTCTCTACTGACCTACAGTGAAGCAGCATGAAAAGAGATCCACCTCACACAGCAGATTTTTAGGATATAATGACAGCAGAAGTCACTATTTTGAATTTTCTAACTCAAGCATCAAAATGCCTGGAAACATTGAAAAAAACAATTACACCCCCCCATAAACATTAAGACAGGTCACAGGTTTCATGTGGAAACATTTGGCTAAATGCTCACTGTTCCCATGGTCGGTGAGTCAAACATCTCTTTGGTGATGAATGTTTGTCACAGAAGAGTGAAATTTCTAGATTCTTCAGCTGTGTCCCATAATGTTTGAAGTCTGCACCCAAAATTATTTCATATTCTGCAGGCATCTGAATGTGGCAGAATCTGGAGCAGTTCTAGGCCATGTTTCAGCAACTGCTAGGATCTCTCACTAAACAAGCTGAGTTGGCCAGTCGGCGATGGAGGAGATCTTAGCCTCACTCAATCTTTCCAGTTTGGATTTGGCATTTTTCAGTAAGACTAGTTTCCTGAATATTTTATTAAAACAGAATATTCCATAAAATTAAAATGATCATAAGAAGAGCTCTTATGCATCAGGCCAAGAGTTCTTCTAGTCCAGAATCCTGTTCTCATGGTGGCCAACCAGAGGCTCATGGAAACTCCACAAGCAGGATCTGAATGTTCCGGATTCTCTCCCCTTCTGTAGTTTCAGAAGCATATTTCTATATTCCAGCCCAATCTCCATGCAGTATGAGATTCCAGGCACTTACCCAGAGTTCATGTTTCCTTCAGAGTGAGGCACAGAGGAGTCTGTGGTGTCTTTGTGTTATATGATGTATTTACACATATGTACAACCGAAGCCTGTGATGGAGGAGTTCACAGCATTAACACACCCCAAGATGGCCTTGCTGCTTCTATAGCCGTGGATTCAAACAGAAATCAAACATTACTCTTTCTTTCTCGGTTCCAAGTTTGCTGCTGTGCCTCTAGCTCACATCACTGCAAACTATCTTTGTCCTTCTGCAAGTTTGTGGTCTCACACAGAGACCATTTCCTTTGTTCCCCTTAATGGCCAAGAACCCGGACAACTGCCTCACCAGGAAGTCAGCCTGGCTTATATTTTAACACTTGCTGGCTCCAGGGATTAGAAGGGTCTTCAATTTACAGCCTACTCACCCATCCCAAATTCATTGTCTCTGATCATGGAGGCAGAACATGGTTAGCAGTCACTATATTCTCACCCATCCTAGTTTGGAGCACAAGGGACTCAGCTACACTCATCAATTATATTGTTATAACTGCGTTGTGAACATGCGGTACCAGATGGCACTGTAGAGCGATGATCCATCGCCAGTGGGATTTTCCATTAAGAGCTTTCATAAAGTGTTTTCTGTAGCATCTTTTAAAAATCTGTATAGATCCAATGGAAGGCACTACAGAAAATGGACTGATGAATAGCGAAACTACATATTCCTTTCAGGGCTGGTCTAAGGCTTTGCTGCCACTAAGGCAAGTGTTGCCCCTCCTCTCAGGTCATGCTGCATAGTTTCAAAGGCTGGTTGGGTTATTTGTGCACATGTAGCAGAAGATTGCACAATTACCTCTCATAGTAGTAGAAATGCAACAACAACAACAAAATATTAAATAACCAACAAGACACTCCTCATAGTACCCATTATCACTGCCTGCTCCACTCCAACTAATGGCCAGCTTTGCAAGGAACTCTTGCTTAGGAGGCAGAGTTAGGATGTTGTGCACTGGTAATGGAATAGGTCAAGAGTATTTCAATAGTATGGCATATTAATGTGTCCACAGCAGGCTCCCGCAACCTGGAACCTTTCAGATGTTGTTGAACTCCAGCTCCCATCAGCGCCAGCTCACATGGCCAATGGTCAAGAAGGAAGGATGGAAGTTGTAGTCCAACGGCATTTGTAGGGCACCAGAATATGAATATGAGTTAGGGGTCACTTTAGGATCTCTGCTCAGCACTGGAAAATATTTCTGCCTTGGGTCTCATAGCTTTTACCAACGGTCTATGCATAACCGTACCCTCTGTGAACTTGTGGGGCACCCAAGGTTAGGATTGTATCCTGTAAATCATTGCCGTCATTCTTTCTAAATGTTTAGGTATCCATTTTTGTCTTCCAGCAAAATACAATGCTTGATGAGTAGCAAGCATTTTCATTTAATGATTCTCAGTGGACAATTATTGTGATTTATTTCAAAAGAAAGGTAATTTGGTCCCTCTACTAAATAGCCAATTAAGCAGAGACTGAGCAACCTGCTTCTGTATCAACAGAGGGACGCGTCTTAGCATCCCAGAGCTTGGAGGCTGGCTGGGTAGCAGGAAGATTTAATAACATGCAAGAAAATATTTACCAAATGGCAGTAATTTCCTTTGGAATGGAAAGCTATTAAATATTGTGTAAACAGTCAATTGGAATTAATTACTTTTACTGAGTTCAATTTTTGAAATAACCACAAAGCATACCTGGTGGGGGAAGTTCTTAATGCTCATGGCCTGGAAATCTGATTGACTGGACAGCAGCCAAAGGTGACTAGGAAAACGGTAAGAGAACTAAGCTTCTTCACCGAGCCCTATTGATACAATTAATCAACAACTGGCTATGCTTCTTCAAAGCACTAAATTAGATCTGAACTAAATTTCTCTTGGGGTTTTGCTTTGTTTCATATGAAGATGCAGGAAACTTTGAGCCTGCCTTTCATATTTTGAAGGCGGCATTACACCTGCATTGATGTGGACCTCCTGAGATTATTAGGGGAAGCACACTAGTGCATGAACAACTAGTGAAAAATTTAAAAAGTCTCCCCTCCTCTTTCCCTACTATTTCCCCACTATTTGCCTTGTAGTCAATGGGGAATGCTTCTGTGAAGAAGTAGGCCCTCCATACCTTTACTGTTGTTTTTTATCTTCCTCTTGCTATTTTTTTAATCTACAAACAAGTATGCAAATAAGATAAAAGAATCATAGAATTGGAAGTAACCCCAAGGGTTATCTAGTCCAAATCTCTGGAATGCATAAATCTCAACACATGGTTCCCCATCCACTTTGAAACCATACCAGGCCCTACTTAGCTATAAAAGGAGCATCTCCACCCCCATCATTCAGTCTGGACATTGAAGTCCAGCACTGAGGACCTTCTGGCAGTTCCCTCCCTGCAAGAAGTGAAGCTACTACAGGGAACCAGGCAGAGGGCCTTCTTGGTAGTGGCACCCGCCCTGTGGAACGCCCTCCCATCAGATGTCAAGGAAATAAACAACTACAGTCATACCTCAGGTTGCAGCCGCTTCAGGCTGTGGTTTTTTTGGGTTAAGCACCCAACAAAACCCGGAAGTACCGGAACAGGTTACTTCCAGGTTTCGGCGGTCGTGCATGCACAGAAGTGCTGAATCGTAACCCACGCGTGTGCAGACGTGCTGCAGCAGGTTGCAAATGTGCATCCCGCACAGATCACGTTTGCAACCTGAGCGTCCACCGTATCTGACTTTTAGAAGACATCTGAAGGCCGCCCTGTTTAGGGAAGTTTTTAATGTTTGATGTTTTATCGTGTTTTTAATATTCTGTTGGGAGCTACCCAGAGTGTCTGGGGAAACCCAGCAAGATGGGTGGGGTATAAATAATAAATTATTATGATTATGATTACAAATGTGCTAGCAGTTTTATTGCTGCACCACTCTGCAACTTCTAAGCATGCTTAGTGAACATACCTGCTCTCTGCTGTGGTGAGGAGCATTTAGCTGAGTAAAGATGTGGAATGGCAAAAGAGAATTATGTTACAGCTGCTTTGTGTGGAATTCAACATTGCATTATTATGATAGTCCCCCCCCCCATTGCAATCATTTCTGCATGCCAGATGGAACATCTTCCCACCCCTTGCCTGCATTGTGTTTGGGTGGGTTCTCTCAACCAACCGGTTTGGATTTTGGGGGAGGCATGGGCAGTGCATTGTGGGAGGGAAGACCTGTTGCACAAAAGGGAGTCCTTGACTGGCTTCTACTTGTACACTGGATTAGTTGAATTAAAACCCTTGTTCTAAAATCACAATGGCATCTTTGAAATTTTACCCTGGGACATAGAAAATGAATGAATGAATGAATGGCAGCCTTTCACATAAATTGAGTCTTCTAAGGTTACTTGAGGTTGAAAGGGAATAATTAATTTCAATTTACAGAGATTCAGTATACACTCATTCCGTCTGGTACTCCACTGATCAATTACATGAGCAGTAATTAACTAGAGCTGAGATAATGAACATTTGATTTTCATCACTCATTTCACCCTTCCAGCATGTGTTCATAACTAAAACACTGTTAAGCAGAGGCAGTAATTATTATGTGTGTGAACCATAAGCATCGGTTTTCAAATGAAAACCCTCCTTTCCAGCACTTTGAAGCCAGTACCTCAGGCTTATCAAAATAGTGAGTCGTCTTGGTCATCAAATGGGCTACAGCACAAATGAATGTGCTTCTGAGACGACTACTTCTGTTTCAGATGATGCATGCATAGAATCTCCAGATATTTCAAAGTCTTGGAAAATGCTAATGAATCAGCTTATCTGGAAAAAGATCATGCATCAGAGAAAGGGGAAATTGGTGGTGACGGAAATACACTGCCCATTTCATCACAAACCCTCCCACTTTCCTCTGATTTTACTATCATAAATGTGACTCTAGTAACCTGTACAATGAACCAATTTTGTGACACAGGAAAGATCACTTTGTGTGATCTCAGATAACGGTCATCTGGAATCCAGCCAAAAGAATTTTACTAAACATACAACTGCATTTGGATTTGCTAGAAGTGATATCGAACACAACAGCTTATTGCGAGGAAATAAGTGTTCAAGACCATCCTCAGGTACAACTGCAGTCAACACCACCTCCAAATAACATGACCGTTCTTTCCTGGTGTTTATTGGTTTGGCCCAAGATTGAGAAAACCTTTTGTTTTAATGATGCAGTCAAAACTGGAATAGGTGAGAAAGCTGAGCGTTAAAGCAGTGCGAAGAACTCATCAAAGAGGTTTCTCTGCTGATATGCTACAGAATTGGGCTTTGAAAAGTTTCCCACCTAGGCTTTTTCATGCACAAATGCACATTAACAACAGAAAATTGGATTACAGGAGAAATTTATTTTGGGGGCTTATCTTTCTCTGCCAAATGTCAGCTAATTTTAAATATGACTGACCAAGGCTCATTCTAAGTTAAAACAGACCCTATGTAGAGATAGCCAAACAAAATTGTCTCCACCTCTCCCATTTCCCTGGTCTGGCTTTTCTATTTTTAAGTTATATTTACCTATTTCTCTCTCTCTCTCTCTCTCTCTCTCTCTCTCTCTCTCTCTCTCTCTAAGTCAACATTCATTTTATGTTCTTATTAATTTAGAGAAAAGGCTAGTAAGAGGCAACATGATACAAGAGTATTAAATCATGCATTGTTTGTAGAAGGTAAATAGAGAAAAGGTCTTCTCCTCTGGTAAGACCAGAATTCAGGGACATTCAGTGAAGCTGAATATTGGAAGATTCATGACAGATCAGCACAGTACTATGGCATTTTCTCCCACAAGAGGTAGTGATGACCACAACATAAGCTGATCACTTTAAAAGAGTATCAGATAGGATACTGACCTGTCTCAGGGCAAGAATTTCCAAGTTCAAGCACCAGAGGGCACGACCCCACTTTATCCTATTCCACCACACAGTCGTTTTATGAGATCCTTGTTCGTCTTTGTTTAAATTACCCTTATTAGAGCCATTTAAGTGCTAGTGTAACATATTTACATTTAATTAAACAATGGAGGCTGGGGAGAAGCCAAGGGCTCCGTGTCAAATTAAAGCAATCGCTTGTACAAATAGTTTCTCATAAATCAGATTCCCTTTTCACAAATAGCAATAGTCAATTAAATAATTCCTAACATTTCATATTTTCCTGTTCCTTCTGCCCCTCTCAAAACACCAAGTAGAAAAGGGTGGATTTCAAAGCTGATTTTAATTTAGCAAAGTTTCCTATAACTAACCTGAAAGGTTTGTTTGAAAAGACATTTCTTTGCACAGATCTGCTGTACCACTTGAGTGAAGGAGCAGGATGCAGCCTGCATCATAACAGGGAGTGGGGAATAGGTAACTCAGCCCAGCCTTCTTGGCACCTTATTTCATGGATGCTTCCACTAACTGGTACTTGTTATACCAGGTAGGGTGGCAAAGCAATTAGAAAATGCTAGGTCAAAACAAATTTCACTCTTACTAAGTTTTTTTCTAATCTGGCAATCTGAACCATTTTTGTGAAGCTATTTTTTGTAACTCCCCCCCCCATTATTATTTTTTTTAATAAAACACTTTGAACAATGAACTAGTATGATTCTCCCCCCAATTTTTTAAAATGAACGATACATTTAATCTTACAGTAGAAATGCAAGTTTACACTTGACAAGAAAGCAAGCGTGGCATGTTGTCTTAAATGTTTGCTACTCAATCATTTCTGCGTGCTTTGTTCATTTTGGAAATTTTATCTCTTGTACCCAGAAACAACAGAACTGTCCGGTGCCTTTTGGCTGCTTTAATATTCAAAGTTTTGATGTTTAATCTTGTTTCTGAGGGCCAGGACACAGTAGCTGCTTCCAGATGGGAGCCTTGGAGCTGGTGCCAGTCAGTATTTTCATGAAGTCGGAATAGCAAATGAGTCTCTGACCTGCCGAAGGTCTCTTGGTCCTTTCCAGGTTTGATTTATTCTTATATTACACAACTTTCCCTCTACAGGGAGGAAACAGAGTGTGGAAGCACCCTTTTTCTCACATAGTGGATTTTGCGTTGTGGAGGATAAGCTGTTTCAAAGTGATCTAACCAGGGGGAGCGGTGAGAAAATCCCGATAAACAGTGGTACCTCAGGTTACATATGCTTCAGGTTACATACACTTCAGGTAACAGACTCCGCTAACCCAGAAATAGTGCTTCAGGTCAAGAACTTTGCTTCAGGATGAGAACAGAAATTGTGCTCCGATGGCGCGGCAGCAGCAGGAGGCCCCATTAGCTAAAGTAGTGCTTCAGGTTAAGAACAGTTTCAGGTTAAGTACGGACCTCCGGAACGAATTAAGTACTTAACCCGAGGTACCTGCAAATGCATGACAATGCATGTAACTGCAAATGCATGACAATGTCATCCAGATGCTCTGGAAAATTTTAGTGAACAAGACACGGAGATTGCACAGCAAAGGGGCAGAGCTGGAAGCTCCCAGTGACATGATACTTCATATGAAACAACTTCAGTGTGTGAATGCCTTAGCTTGGAGCAACAGGTTGGAACAGAACAGTGGGTCTACCATCAAATCCAAAGACATGTTGCTCACCCTGGCCAGGGTGGAAGGTGGGAGTGCTTTGTTTATTTGTTTGTTTTACTTTTTGCTGTGCCAGTTCTGAGCTGGTGCAGCAGAGGGACTCAGGCCAGCCCTCTCTCTTTGAAATGGGCCAACATTGGACCCAACAGAGCCATTGACAGATGCACTCTGCAGAGGCAGATTTATAGGAGTGTGACCGGTTCAACACAGAACTGCAGGGGTACCACGGGGTTGGGTGAACAACTATGACATAGAATGGAAGGTGAGAGGTGGGCCAGGACTGAATTAGGCATCACACAGGGCACCAATGAAATTTGAGACCTCAAGGTCTGCCACTGCCTCCTGCCCTGCCCTCATAACGTTCCATTTCAGGGTTTTATTATGGCTACTGCCAGCTGCTGCCCCACTATGATAATATCCACTCTTTCATGATTATAACAATTATACTGCTTTATGCCAAAATAGGCTTCTAAGTATAAGAATAAGTATAAGTATACAGTCATTAAAATTTTAAAAATCCACAATCAAAATGCATAATAAAGCAATCACATCAAAAGAAGATTAGCAGTCGAAACTGGAGACTCAGGTTGAGAGAGCAAGAGAATGCCTGTGTAGACAGGTGCACCTTCCAGAGCCAGTGGAATGCCAATTTAGATGGGACCTCTTGAATAGATGGGGCAGGGAGTATGTTCCATAATGCCATTGTCACCAGTGAAAAAGCCTCCCTCCACATCACTGCAAGCAAAAAATCATCAGGCTGTGGCAAGACTGGCTGAGAATTTATTACCCTGGGAATAACAGCCATTAAATACAGTTGGACTTGCTCCTCAGTAGAAATGAATAGGGTTGAATTGTAAATATAGTTTACTCATACGTAATTCTTTCACTCTTTATCTTAGAACCAGAGCTATTATCATTTTTTTTTTAAAAAAAAATTACCTTGGTACTTTAATTAAACAACCTTATATGATAAACCCACTAAATAAATAAATATTCCTTCTTGTCACTATTTGCTGGCAGGGTTGGGAGGATCATAAGCTTGCTCCCACGAAAGATGTGCAAGCCTTTGACATTTATTTTAACAAGCATTTCAAACAGCAGTGTGCCCTTCTATATGTCAAAAATCACTTTGTCCCCAAAGCTTACAGATTCAAAGCAATGACTTGCTAGTGGAGGAAAACCACTCTTCTGCATGGTTCTCTAGACTGATTCCACCTTTATGTAGTGGATATGAGTGGAGTAGATCATACCATGAAATCATGTTTATTATTTACTTGCTGGTTGCTTTCCTCTGCATGCTTAGCCTCTACATGCCCCTCTCCGAACCTTTCTCTGACTTTATTTACAAAATTGACTTCAGAAGAGGAAGCATCTGGTAAGCATCTGCAGCCAGGGCCCACCTCTCCCATCAATCCATCCCAGTTGTTCAGGCATTTGGCTGTCGCATCTAGTTTGACCTCAAGAACGCCATAAAATGAAACTGCAATAATTCTGTACTATTCAGTGGGTTAATTTAACAAGCCTGGGGGAAACAGAAGCTACATGCTTCCCAAAGGGCTTCAATCAACCGGAATACGGAAAATAAAAAGGAAGATTGTAAATGGTGATTCATAAATTGACATCTGGCCAATACCTTTTGCTACATGGAAGGGGCAAAGGAAACCTTCAAGTAAGTTGAGAGAAGAAAATTAACACACAGCTACTTTGTCAACTTGGTAAAAACATTTTTTCAATGGTCTGCTGAAGCAAGAGTTGTACATTTTATTCTTGTTAAATTCAATAAGGTTGGTTTATGCCCTCTTATTAGCTGCTAAAGTTCCCATGACTGTGAAAAAATGGCAATTCACCATTGTATAAGCAGGCCTGGTTTGCCCAGTGGGGTGGAGCTGTAGCAATAACCTTCTGCCAGAGGCATTACTGCTGCTTACCAGGAAGAGGAGGACCAAGGGGGTGGCCAGGTTGAGACTATGTGGGTGTGCTGGTCCCGGGGGTGGGCGTAAGCAGAGTCCACACGAAGAGGGGCGAGGTCCGAGGCGGAGAGCCGGGCGGGGAACAGGAACGCTGGAACAGGAGACCGAGCAGGGAACAGGAACACCGGATGATCAGGAACAGGAGGCCGAGCAGGGAACAGGAGCACCGGATGGTCAGGAACAGGAGGCCGGGCAGGGAACAGGAGCACCGGATGTTCAGGAACAGGAGGCCGAGCAGGGATCAGGAACACAGGAAGGTCCGAAGCCAACAACGACGTTGCTCCCGCAACCTGGGACCGGGCTGACTAGGCTTTTATCCTCTTCTAAGGCCGGGGGCGGTCCCGGCCCCCAGGAGCCCCGCCTCCTCTGGCCTTAAGGCGAGCACTCCTCCTGGGAGCAACCAGTTCCCTTCGCCTCTCTGCCCTAAGCTTCTGCAGATCAGGAGAGGCCGAAGGGTTACTGGGCCCTGGAGGAGGCTCACCTGACACCACTGAGTCCTCAAGCACCTCTGGGGCCAGAAGGGTTTCACCTGGGGCCAGCTCCTGGTGCTCTGCCACAGGTGCAGGCTCTTCAGCATCTAGGCCTTGCCCCAGTTCAGCCGGCCCTGGAGGCGGGGACTCCTGTGCAGGCTGGGATTCCTCTGGTTCAGCCTCTGAATCGGAATCCCAGGCCATCACAGTGGGTGCCTCACCAACTTTTCCATCTCCAGGGTTACATTCAGACAGTATTTTATTTCATCTTCCTGATGTTTACTTTCTTGTTGATTTCCACATTTTGTGTGACCTTTTACATGATATAAAAGCCCTCCTCCCACAAACACATCTTGAAGGCCACAGAATGTTAATCAGCCAAAGGCCTGGTTGAAGAGAAACATTTTTGTCTGGTGCCTAAAGATATGTAATGAAGGAGCCAGGCAAGCCTCCCTGGGGAGAACATTCCACTAACAGGGAGCCACCACAGAAAAGGCCAGTTCTCATGTTGCCACCCTCTGAACCTCACATGGAGGAGGCACATGAAGAAGGGCCTCAGATGATGAGCACAGGGTCCAGGTTGGTTTATATGAGGAGAGGCAGTCCTTGAGGTATTGAAGTCCTAAACCATTTAAGACTTTATAGGTCAAAACCAGCACTTTGAATTGGGCCCAGAAACTAATTGGCAGCCAGTGCAGTCAGGGCGGGATTGGTGTAATATGCTCAAACGTCCTTCCCCCGGTGAGCAACCTGGCCACTGAATTCTGCCTCAGCTGAACTTTCTAAACTTTCTAAACTGCAATAACACATTGCAGTCATCAGATTGAATTTTTCAAACTATCTTCAGAGGCATATAACACATTGCAGTAATCGAACCTAGAGATTACCAGAGCATAGACAACAGAAGTTAGACTATTCTTGCCCAAATAAGAAAGCAGCTGGGCCATCAGCCGAAGCTGATGGAAGGCACTCTGTGTCACTGAGGCCACCTGAGCCTCAAGCAGGAGCAATGGATCCAAGTTCTGTACCCACTCCTTCAGAAGGAGTGTAACCTCTTCAAATGCAGGCAGACTCCCATCAATGGGGTCAAGGGAACCCCCCACTAACAGGGCCTCAGCCTTATATGCCTTGAACTTCAGTTTGTTGCCCCCTATCCAGTCCATTAGTGTCCAGCACATCCACAGCCACACTTGGAGAAGTAGAGTTGTGTGTCATCAGCATATTGCTGATAGCGTACTCCAAAACTTCGGATACCCTCACTCGGCGGTTTCACGTAGGTGTTAAAAAGCATATGTGTCAAAATGTCATTTTGTGCAAAGCCCAATCCCAATTTGGGAATGTTTCAGCCCACCTCCCTTAAGAAATATTGCTAGTTTCCTCAAAGCTCCTTTTCCTTCCTTGAAATTCCTTCAACATTTCACCCAAATAGGACCCCCTTCCAATTCACATTGAAATGTTACTTTAATTTTGCTTAGCAAAATTCAGCGGTAGTTTCCCCCCTTGCCCCCCAGTGGCATCTGTATGTCAGGTTTTTATTTCCAACATGAGAATGTGGTAGTCTGAGCAAGAATAAAAATTCTTTTCTACATAACAACAACTGACTATGCCAACACTATGGAGAAAACAAGGGGGGGGGGGAAGGCAGATGGGAATCAGAGGGACAATGATTTTCCATTATGAGAGATCTATTAGTGCAGCAGACTGTGTACTATATCTCCTGTGAAGTCAAGGGAAGAAACGTCTCAATTACAAATGGTTTCCCTTGGCTACTAGGATCTATGTAAGAAAGGGCATTCCTACTCTCTGGCTGTAGTGCTGTTCATGCATAACTGATAAGAATATTAAGTGGAGGGATCGAGTTTGAAAGAACCCAGAAACCAGATATACTAGCTTCCTTTTGTATTTGAAAGGGAAAAGTCTTTTCGACCAACCTTGTGATTCTGATTTGCAGAAAACTCTTGTTCATATTCTGGTCAACTCCTGGCATGTTTAGTCCTTCTAGTGACATAGCAATAAAACTGCTAGCATATTTGTAAAACAAAGCAGGAACCAGTGTGTTATCCAAATGGATGGGGGACTGCATGTTGAGCTTCCTGCATTTCAGGGGGCTGGACTAGAAGACCCTCGGAGGTCCCTTCAGACTCTATGATTGTCCTGCCTCCAAATTCTCCATTATGCCAGGTGTTTTACTTGCTTTAACTCCTTCCTCCAATCTCAGCCCATCCTTGAAGTGTTTGGCTATGTACACATTATTGTTAACTCTGCCTCCAGTGGACTCTCACTGCTGGTGTCTGAAGCCTTGCACACATGACTTTAGCAACAATCCATATTTATCCTGTAATTTCATACGCTATATCCATGTTCAATGTGTTGCAGGCCTGGTTGAAGAGAAACGTTTTTGTCTGGTGCCTAAAGGTAAGCAACCTGGCTGCCAAATTCTGCACCGGTTGAAGCTTCCAAACCCTGCAGTAATCTAACCCAGAGGCCACCAGAGCATAGACAACATTAGTTAGCCTATCCCTCTCCAGATAGGGCCTAATGGAAGACACTCTGCCTCTGAGGCCACCTGAGCCTCAAATGATAGCAAAGGATCAAGAAGTATACACAAGCTACTTACCTGCTTCTTCAGAGGGAGTTTAACCCCATCAAGAGCAGGCAATTTCCCATCCATCTGATCTAGGGAACCACCCTCTCCCAGTGCCTCAGTCTGTCAGGGCTTTGACAGGAGCGCCGGCCATTTTAGTAATTTATGCATCTTGTGATTTCATTAAATAACCAAAGAAACAGTAGAGGAGCTTGATAAAGAGGGATTTGCCTGGTTCTTTAATAAATCAAGGCAGCTCCCTGGTTGTTACTATGATGTATATATTATCATTTTTAGCAGGGTGCCATTCATTCAGAAAGAAGAGATTCATTTCCATTGACCCTGATCCTCCTTGCCTTTCCATACTTTTCCAATTTTCATCATGAATAAACTCTATTTCATTGAGAGTTGAAATGCGTCTGTCGAGTGTGGAAATGATCTTTGCTGTGAGGGAGACGTAAATAATTAAACCGAGAATCAAATAATCATGAGAGCAGAGTTGAGAAAGAGTTGTATCCAAATGACAACTCTTTTGGTATCACTGTTTGCTCAGCAGGGAAGCATCCCTTTCTGATCACTTCTAAGTTCAAACATGAAGAAATCCTTTCAGGAGGACACTGAGCTTTCTACCTCTTGCATGAGGTTCATCTGGGCTTTTATTTTACAACAGACTCAGCTCCTACTCGCTCTGCTCACCAACCACCTGCCATTCAATCCAACTTAACAACCTAGAGCTTCTCCTTCCCACCGCACACAACTGCTAAGCTCACTTTTCACTTTCCCAGCACCATCTCTGAAGCCACTTCGCTCTTCTTTTCTGCGGTGGTTCCCTGTTTCTGGAATGCTCAGCCGAGGGAGGCTTGCCAGGTGCTTTCACCTGAAGGAGCGTCTCCACCCCCATCATTCAGCCTGGGCATTGAGGTCCAGCTCCGAGGGCTTTCTGGCGGTTCCCTTCCTGTGAGAAGTAAAGTTACCGGGAACCGGGCAGAGGGCCTTCTCGGTAGTTGTTCCTGACCTGTGGCACGCCCTCCCATCAGATGTCAAGGAAATAAACAACCACCCGACTTTTAGAACACATCTGAAGGCAGCCCTGTTTAGGGAGGTTTTTAATGTCTGATGTTTTATTGTATTTTTTAAATATTTTGTTGGAAGCCGCCCAGAGTGGCTGGGGAAACTCAGGCAGATGGGTGGGATATAAATTATATTATTATTATTATTATTATTATTATTATTATTATTATTATTATTAATTTTTAGGTGCCAGGCAAAAACATTTCTCTTCTCCCAGACTTTTGGCTAAATAAACAATCCATGGTCTTTTAAATGGTGTGGAGGGTTTATTGTTTTTGCTTGTTACTATGTTGTGCATTTTTGTGTTTTTTATATTGTAAACCACCCGTGATCCTTGGATGAAGAGTGGTTATGAAAGATACTGATGAGGATGATTTTCTGCAATCCTGCTTTGCACTCCCTCCTGCCCTACATTCCCAGACCCTCCAAGTGCCCCTATTTTCCAGGGGTGTCCCTGATTTAGAGAAGCTGTCCTGGTTTCTGATTTGATCCTGGAATGTCCCACTTTTCCTTAGGATGCCCCTATTTTCACTGGAGAAATATTGGAGGGTGTGGAATTATGTGACTCCTGAGCCATCAGAAGGCAATCCTGTATAGTTTTTTTTTTTAATGTTTAAAGTGTTTTTTATTTTAATGTTCAATGTTTTATTAAGTTTTTATATATATTGGAAGCTGCCTAGAGTGGCTGGGGAATAACTAAGAAAGTTCTCATTATGGAATGGGACATCTCTATTTTTGTCTGAGAAATGTTGGAGGTTATGCACTCCATGTGCTACCATCCTCCTTTGGTGCAACCGTTCTTGTGCACAAACCACTCCCATGGTAGCTTCCTGAATCTTCCTCTTTGCAAACATTGCTACTTCTAAGCACCCTTTTCACCTTCCTTCCAGTTATGAAGCCACCACCCCCTCCTATTCTTCAGAGTCTTTCATTTAATTGTGTTTTTTTTTCTGGATTACTTTTTCCTTAGACTGCTTCAGGGTACTAATAGTAGCTAGAATTCTACCCCTGAATCAAGCAGTATGATTGTGGTAGTTGTTTTCTATTAAGGATGTTGGAAGTAGCATACGGCTAGGGAAAACCAGGTAATGCAGAAAGTCTGTCGCACATCAAGCAATAGCTAAGTTGTGACATCAGCGATGAATGAAATATGATTTCAATCAGTATAGGCTGCAGTTCTAGTATGCCATCTTACTTGGAAGTGAGCCTCATTGAATTGAGTGGGACTCACTTCTGAGTAGAACTTGCACAGAATTGTGTGGTTAGTATAACACATTTAGTCCACTGTTGCCATGTCAATAGGTACATTCTTTCCCTTTCCTCTTAACCTTTTCTGAAATAGGATCAGAGGAAGGTGCCTTATACCAGAGTATTGGCCCATCTAGTCCATGCTTGCCTACTTTACTGGTGGAGAGTATCAAACACAGAGCTAAGGCTTCCCATCACCTGCTACCTGATGTTTTAAATAACTAAGAAACTTATCATTATGTAATGGGACATCCCTATTTTCTTCTGAGAAATGTTGGAGGTTATGCACTCCATGTGCTACCACCCTCCTCCTTTGGTGTAAACCTTTCTTGTGCACAAACTACTCCCATGGTAGCTTCCTGCATCTTCCTCTTTGCTAGGGAAGAAATCTGAGACATTTGTTACGCAGCTCCTATTTCCAGCTCTTCCCATCTGACTTATCATGACCACTTCTACTCCATCCCCCATCACTGTAGCTCCTTGGTCCTGATGATTCCGTCTGCATTTTAAATTTCCTTCTGTTCCAAAACAACCCTCACTTACCCAGCCCAGCACACTTAAGGCCTGATTTTTGAATATGATTTTTGTCTCTCGAGAACCATCCATTTCTGAACCAAAATTTGTAATGGGCGAGGTTTTTGTGTGGCAGCACTATATGAAATACACCTTGACAGCATCATTCACTTTATTTAGCTCTGAACTGGGAGCTGCCACAGCAGCTCCTTAAAATGAGTAGCTAAAACGTTGACAAATTACCGGTTGCCATTAAACTTTGCATCTCTGGGGCTCCTATTCCCGCGGTGTTTATTCTGAACTGCACCGTCAGCTGGTGCTCAGTCTATTAACTATTTACATATATACAAAGATGAATCATTATTCAAGCACTTCGGTTTGTGTGCTTGCCCCAGCAAAGACCTGTCAATTCCATATTAGTCTTCATTTTTCAAATCCAGTGATATTTACTTCTGCCTTGAGGCCGTCAAAACAGGAGAGGGGGAAACAAACAGCCCATGCTTCTAGGCTTAGATAATTCCCCTCTTTTCTTCTTTTCCGAAGCCCACCTCAGCTTTCTAACACCAATGAATCATCTTGACATTCTGTAGCCTTGGGCATCAATAGGGTGGCGAGACGAAGTTTTAGCAAGCGGCCAGACAAGATGGCAGTTTGATGCCACCCTAGACTCTTCACTGTAAAATTCCATTAGGAGAGATGTCGTGACATTTATATTTAATATAGGCTCAGTGAACTGTTCTGGCAATAGTGAGCAGAGGCTGGTGAAGGAAATTAGTACGCCGACAATTGCATGCCAAGTCTCCAAGTATAAATCCAACTCTGTCCAGGAGAAAGGCAGCTTTGTCACATTTTCATCAGATGTAATTGAATGTCTACAGAGGTGGTAATTACAAATACCATCCCCAAAGCAGAGGCCCATTTGTCTTGGTTTATCATCAGTGTGCGGGTATTGATCATTACCAGAGCATTAAATATCTTCAGAGGAGAGTGGAGAATTGGATTAATAAGGCTTGACAAGTGTTGGAAAAGGCACCTCACCTCAGACGCTAAATATGTTAATGCAGAAGCAGCAAGTGAAAGGACTCTCTAGATCCCCAATGTAAAGAATTTGTGGAGTTGTAACAAGTACCCACAGCAGTCTTTTCAAAATGTATGCTATTGTTTTAATTACATTGCAAGTTGCCTGGGAAATAGAAACGGAGGAGTGGTATATACATATTGCATCACGCTAAAAAAGAAAAAAGTTTCTGTTATTATTATTAGATGCCAGGAAAAAATATTTCTCTATAAGCAGGTCTTTGGCTGGTCTATTGCCTTTTAAATGCCTTTTGTGGGAGGGAAATTATTGATTTGTTTTTGTTTTATTCTGTATTTTGTGTTCTCGTTTTGCATTTTTCTCCTGTGAACCACCCTGTGATCTTCAGATGAAGGGCGGAATACAAATTTAATTAAGAATAATAGTAATACTTTTGTTGCAGAATTGGAGGATGGGCAACTGAGGCTGCTTTCAAAGTTCAAAGCTCCCAATGAAAACCAAGTCCTCAAGGAAGAAAAGAGTTCCTTGATCATTCTATATTCACATTCCACCTGCTATACTCAAAAATAGCATTAATATGGCACTCTGCCCTGTAACATTATATAAATATACCAAATACTACCTAGTTAATGAAATGACTGCCTGCAGAGTGACACTGTTAATTTGTATCACCCTAGTTGGTCTAAAAGTTTGTGAGTGAGAGCAAGATTTTTTAAAAAATTAATGCTACATTTCTGCCTTGGAAGGAAGCCAAATTTGATATTATTCATTAGCTAACCCGATATGAAGTGCTTGTTATTAATTCTTAACTCTCAGATGTCTTTGTGCTTCCTGAGTGGTTTGCATTATCTTGTTAGAATACCTAGATACTGGAAGGAAGGATTTAGGCATATATCTCTCAATATTGTTGGAGCTGGAAGGCTTAGAGAACTCAAAATAAAACCTATCATCCAATATAATGTGGAATTATATCATTTTATGGCCACCCTCTTGGCTTAAACCCAAGGCACTTTGCAAAACTATATGCAATGGAGACGCAGTTTATTATTACCATTCCCCTCCCCCCACATAAGCCTTGTATGAATGCGATAGGATAAATTTATGTGGGCTATGCTTGGAGGTTTAATAACAGCAAATTCATCACTTTTTGTCCAACTGTAGCTCTCTGTGCCGTTCCTGTTTCCCACATCTTCCATGTGACAACCATGGGCTTTCTCTTACCAAATGTGGTTCATGTCGTGGGAGTAGTTAAGTTTTGCTTCCAGTAACTGGGAGTTATTTTAACTTTCTCCTTTGGTATGGTTCAGGGTCCCAAAAATTTGAGGTTGTGAGGTGAGGTGAGAATGTATTATAAGGGTGGCGGCAGCTGCTCCATTACCTCTGGGACATGCATTCCAGATGTGTCTGGGATTTGCCAGGGTTCAGCTGTCAGCAAAGGCAGGTCATTTCCATATCCCTATTGGTCCCATATCTGGTATGACAAGTAAATAAAGCTGTTAATTAAAAAAAGGTAAAGGTGAAGGACCCCTGGATAGTTAAGTCTAGTCAGATGCGACTATGGGGTTGTGGAGCTCATCTTGCTTTCAGGCTGAGGGAGCTGGTTTTTGTCTATAGACAGCTTTCCGGGTCTTGTGGCCAATATGACTAAACCGCTTCTGGCGCAACGGGACACTGTGATGAAAGCCAGAGTGCATGGAAAGGGCGTTTACCTTCCCACTGCAGTGGTACCTATTTATCTACTTGCAGTAGTGCGCTTTTAAACTGCTAGGTAGGCAGGAGCTGGGACAGAGCAACAGGAACTCACCCCATTGTGTGGATTCAAACCACCAACCTTCCATTCGGCAAGCCCAAGAGGCTCAGTGGTTTAGACCACAGTGCCACCCGCATCCCTCCCACAACTGTTAATAGGCACCTAGTGAATCAGGGTGCTCAGATTCTCATAGGGCCAGATATTTTTCTTAGAGCCAGTTGGCAATCACTACCTAGGTTCAGTATTAGAATAAATGGTCCTGTGTAAATAAATAGTACATAAACATTTTAATGAGGTCTGTTTTGTTTTAGGCGGAAACCAGGGGTTGCAATATTTAAAACAGTAATATCTGTATAATATTGTGAAACTAAACGGAATGTAATTTCTTTTTTCCCTGTTCAGAGACTGTCGTACTAACATGTTGTTGTTGTTTTTATCTGAAAACATTAGGAGCATAATCTGAAAGCCCATGCCAGAGCCATTGGCTTTACAAGTCGACAACAGGGTGCTTTTGTGTCTTTTTACAGTTGGTTGCATCAGAGAAACCACATTATGTAGCTGAAGGGGATTATACTTTGTATTCCTTATATCTCAGTTCTGCTTTTATCTTGTGCTTTCAGAATGCGTCTTCTGCTAACACCTGCATTGGGTGTCGCTCCCAGATTGGTTTAACAAACAATCCCTCCTCACAGGGAACTCTGTAAATTGTAGCTCTGTGGGGAAAATAGGAGGGTCTCTCAACAACGCTCAACACCCTTAACAAACTACAACTCCCATAATTCTTTGGGAGAAGCCATGACTGTTGAAACTGGTATCATAGTGCTTTAGAGGTATGGGGTGGATGTGGCCTGAGTCACTTTCTGATTTTCCTTCCATGAAACTCAAAGCATCCTGCTGTGGTGCCATGTTACACAATTTTTTAATTTTTTGACAGTGTGTGAGGGGAATGAGGAGGCTTTGGATTCTGGGGAATCTCTTCTATACGTAGATATTCTGGGCAATGCTAGTGAATGGGATTTCCTAGGATTGTATCCTGTGCATGCTCAGCATGAACCTGTTGTGGGAGAAGGTTAAATGGTGTTGAATGGACTGCTGGGCGGTGTAAGAATGAGCAACAGAGATGGTTGGTCAAAAACGGCTATGTGGGAAACAGAAAAGGGCGTGGGGGAGAGAAGAGAGCTCTGAACATTTATTTATTTATGTACTATGTTAGCAAGGGACACGGGTGGCGCTGTGGGTTAAACCACAGAGCCTAGGGCTTGCCGATCAGAAGGTCGGTGGTGCGAATCCCTGTGACGGGGTGAGCTCTCGTTGCTTGGTCCCTGCTCCTGCCAACCTAGCAGTTCGAAAGCACATCAAAGTGCAAGCAGATAAATAGGTACCGCTCCGGCAGGAAGGTAAACGGCGTTTCCGTAAGCTGCTCTGGTTTGCCAGAAGTGGCTTAGTCATGCTGGCCACATGACCCAGAAGCTGTATGCCGGCTCCCTCAGCCAATAAAGCGAGATGAGCGCCGCAACCCTAGAGTCGGTCATGACTGGACCTAATGGTCAGGGGTCCCTTTACCTTTATATGTTAGCAAAAGTACAAGGGCCAGTTCTGTCATTCTGTGTGGATTATATTGGCTGCCAGCTGGATACTTGCAAAGTGGAATGATAGCTTCAGTTGCATGTCAGTGAACAGACAAATATGGGACTTATGTCAGCTAGTCTGCCATTGACAGTCATCCAGCTCCAACATAGGGGTGAAGCTGGAACAAGCCACAGGATAGAATACCATACCATACAAAACCATACTACATCCATATTGCCTAAACAACACATCTGTAATTGTGCAGCATTTTGTAGCTAGGGTAAACATTGAAAACTTTTTAAACCTAGAAAGCCTTTGAAATTGTAACCCAAAAAGTTTTCTGTTAATTGTGTTATCTTAAGTTCCATTCCATGCAAAAGGAACATTCCAACCAAATCTACTGGGCAGCATAATATACCAGGCAAAATGAATTACAGGAAAGATAATAGCAATGCAGACAGCATAGAAGTCGTCTTCTTCTTCTTCTTCTTCTTCTTCTTCTTCTTCTTCTTCTTCCTCTTCCTCTTCCTCTTCCTCTTCCTCTTCTTCCTCTTCTTCCTCTTCTTCTTCTTTAAGTAGATAACATACATTGCAAGTGATATACCATTCTGACAAATCCACTATGATGCCAATAGACAATGTGCATGTTTATGTGCTCAGTGTTCTTCAAGTGAACATTATTTGCATGTCATTGACTCTGAATCACTGTGGAATGGGGAGAGGGAGGGGGGAGCAGACACAATATAACATTAGCATTCTGTGCTGAGGAACAACAATTGACAAGAATTAAAGATCAGTTCCAAATAACAAACAATAGCATTTCAAATTAATATGGCCACATGTCATCTTTAAAAAATAAGGGTGTGGGGGGGGATGACAACTCACTCACACACCATGACCCATAGTTAAGAGATTGCAATGGGATGGCAATTTGTTTGTGTCACTATTGACTAGTTTGCAATTTTCCAGTGGGATTTGCTTAACTGTGTCTGCTGGGATGGCTTTTAGGGCTGTCTTTTTTATATTTAGAATAGCGGTTTGCAAACCTCCTATCCTGAGGGACCCTTTTCCATGTTTGTACATCTGTCCCTGAACCCTGTATGTTGTGAATAATTTCTGTAGTACATTTACACGGGGGAACCAGTTAGTCTTGGCAGGCTTGGCTTCAGTACTGGGCAGAATGGGGCATTTGTCAGGGCAGCCGTTGCTTGCCCCCACCCCAGAGCACCCACCACTACACAGTGGCATCACTGCAGATGCCAGCTTCCCCTCCCTTGCTTGTGAGTGGACTTGCCCCCATGACTGCAGCAGTGGCTGTGGTGCTGTAATGAGCCAGGAGTTGAGATGCTACATAACAATGTAGCCCATGGATGGGGTCGCATACCACAGGATGCTGGCAACCCCTCCATCCCTGACCCCAGGGGAAATAGAGGCCTTGTGGGTGGGTGGTTCTCAGCTCTGGGAGATAGGCCAATTGCCTGTTAGAATTCCTGCTCTATGATTGCAGTCATGGGATTTTTGTCTATCACATGATGGTGTATGTTTTGACTCCACTGCGTGGGAAGTGACAGAGACAGGATGTTTGTGTTACTGTGTTCCGTGAAGTGGGACTATTGTCCTCTGTTCCTTTTCTCTTTGCTGTCTGATGCTAGAGAGAGAGGGAGCCATGTTGCAGTGCTCCGTGTTTGTTTATATGTAAATAAAGTAGATTAGTCAAAATGCTAAATTGCTGAGATCTGTCACACAAGCTGCAAAGACTCTGCGGATCCTTAAGTGTGCTGATCTGTTGGCATCAGTCGCTGTGATGTTTGGGCTGAAGAAAGCTTTTAAAGCTCTCAAATGATCGACCGGGAGGGCGAGAACATGCCAGTCAGGCATGTGTCTAAGCCAGGGTCCTACTCGAGAGTAGGACGAGCTTGTGACATTGCCTACCCCTGATAGGATTGCACTTCTTATGAAGAAGCAGGTACAGTGGTAACTCGGGTTACAGATGCTTCAGGTTATAGACTCCGCTAACCCAGAAATAGTACCTTGGGTTAAGAACTTTGCTTCAGGATGAGAACAGAAATCTGGCGGTGGCAGCGGCATGGCAGCAGCAGGAGGCCCCATTAGCTAAAGTGGTGTCTCAGGTTAAGAACAGTTTCAGGTTAAGAATAGACCTCCAGAACAAATTAAGTTCTTAACCTGAGGTACCACTGTACATAGTTTGGCACAGGGCCGGAACAATGATGAGGTGTGAAGAGGTAGCCACCTCAGGTGGCAGAAGCCCCCAAGGCAGTCCTCCTGTGGTTGCCCCACTTGCCACAATGACACCACCACCAGAGAATTGGCATCAGAATCGGCCCAGTTTTTGCCAATAACTTACAGAGCATGAGAGATCTTGTGAGATTTCAGTAAGATCTCCCTGGAAATTGGCACTGTGGCACCACAGTGGATGGCGCAGCACCAGAGCAGGTAGGTGGCATGGCAATGCAGCAGAACAAAGTGGCACTTCACATTTTGCAGCATCCTTGGGGAAGACATTACAGGGGTTTCTTCTTTGCGCGGCCTCATGCCATTGTGGATGTAGCTGTGGGACGTTTTGCCTCAGGTGCAAAAATGCCTCAGGCTGCCCCTGGTTGGGTGGTCCTTCTTGAACCATCATTGTCAGCTGAGATTCAAGGGGCAGGGTTTGCCTGGTACATCTGTTATGGCCATTTCATAACCTGACCACTGCAGTTTACGTGTTGCCAACCTCAAGTCTGGATTACTACAATGTGCTCTACGTGGGGCGGCCCTTGGGTCTGGTCTGAAAGCTTCACTAGTGCAGAATGCTGGTGTTAAATGACCTGCTATGACTTCCTGTCAGCTACCTACCTAACCAAGTTCAAGGTTTTTGTATTAGTGTACCAAGCTTAAAGACCACCTTACTCTATGTGCCACAAATTGATCTCAGAGATTATGGGGAGGGAGAGAGCACTATTAGTGGTTCCCTATGGGCCAGAACCACAACATGTCAGTGAGGAGTTGTACATTCAGTGTGGTGGGTCCAAAACTATTCTACTGTATAGCAGATGCCATGGCAAAACAGCTTTATTTCAGGTACCCTGAATAATTCACAGAAGTTTTACTCTTCTCTCTATCTCTATCTATTTTATAAAAGCAGATGTTAAATTCTTGAGATTTTAAATTGTGGAGTTTTAATTAATTCTTTTAATTTCATGATGAAAATTGGGATATACATTTTAAAAATAAAATAACGAACATTGCAGATAAGGATTTGCCATGGCAGGTAAACTGTTGTTGTTACTCTTTTTAATAGGAAGTTGTCCGCTAGAAGTTTGAATGCCTTGCCTATGAGCTTCTCAGAGATGTCCCAAAAGTTAGTGTTGAAGGCACAGAGTCTGAAGAGATCATACTTCAATATTTTTTCAACAAGGCAATGTCTGCATTTTTTACTAGCTGTAGGCCACAGAGACTGTCCAAATCCTGAGCCCAAGGATCATCTGGAAGTGTTGCTAGTTAAACTGAGAGCACTGGAATTGCCTGTATAACATTTTCACTTTTGCCTTTTATTTTCCCAATTAATATTAATGCTTTTAGGGTGGTTTTTTTTTTATCTATGCTGAATTTTGGGAACAGGAAAAAATAACAACTCTGGATAAATAAGTAAAATTGATGCTTTTTAAAGGAGGGACAGTAACCCCACTCCCCACCTACAGATAAATGTGATGGTACTTTCTACATTCTAAGTGAAAAAGTAACAGCCCAAGTTCTCTTTCTTATTAGTTGGCAATAATACTAGCGCCAACTAAATCCACAGTGCATACAAAGTTTTTATCATAATTCTAGCCCACGGAGATTTTCAAGTTGCAAATGTATCTCTTCATAAAATAAACATACGCTTCTGGTCAGCATGTTGGGTGGCTGTTAGTTTTTCTTCTATAATATAAATGTTTAATCAGATGAGATAAAAGGGAAAAAATGTTCAAAAGATGTTGAATAGGAAGTTAAAATGCCAGAGGCTGCCACAGAAGCTGTGTTAGATTTGACAAACACAAATTCTATTTATAGACAGATATAGCAAAACAGTATAATGGATTTCCAAAGAAAGAAGGCCAGTGCTGGTCTTAAGTAGACACCTTGGAAATATGTATGTATTCATATAACAGGCTTTGTGTGGCATGTTTTAATGGCTTTTTTTTTTTAAAAAAAATTTTTTCCCCAGTTTTTCAGATTTGATCATTTTATTTTGCAAGCACCAGATGAAATTGATTTAGTCTTTAACAGAAATGAATTGGTATATATACCAGAATCAGAATAAGGTCATTGTTATTAGCATAAGCACTGACAAAGAAAGAGACCACAAGTTAGATGCAGAACCAAATCCTGATAGTTCAAAATGGGTATAACATTTCTGCTTTTTGGCCAAAGTGGTTGAAATTTGCAGGCACAAGGAGCCAGAGTGTCCCAAGCCTGCCAGATTGTACAGCAATATTTCCAAGGAGGTTGGGCAGGGCATATTTAAAAAAAAAAAATTGGGGGGGTGTTAACCAAAAGGAAAAGTCTATAACTCTTTTTAACTTCTGCCAAAATTGGATGCAATTGTCAGGCTTGGCCATCCCTCCAAAGGCGACAGTGTCTACCAAATTTCGGAACTACAGTTGCAGTGATTCTCTCTCAAGGGAAGAAAGAGTAATTAAGGTGGGTACAACACAAATCATAGGTAGTAGGGTGGAGGAGGGGAAAAAACATGGAAAAACTTGGGTGGGTGCAATGTAACCCTCCAACAATTATTCTTAAACCCAAGGGTTGTTGGGGGGTAGGATTCTTTTTTTTAAAAAAAAATACATTTTTATTGTGTTTTTTATTATAACAAGTTGCAAATACAATGATACAAATGTTGTATTTTACAATCCCCACCCTCCCATTGACTTCCCTCATCTTCCCTTTCTGGTTTATTACATTACTTGTTATCTTCTGTATGTTATATAACTATACATGTTGTTAGGCTATCTTTCATCATATTCTGCTTAGATAAAGTTGGGAATGTTTATTTAAAACCTGCCCATGATTCCATCTCTTTTTGTTGTTTCTGTAGGTAAGTTCTGAATGGTTCCCATTCTTTTTTAAAGCCACTATTGTCCTTTTCATGTAATTTGTCTGTTAACTTTGCTAATTCTGCATAATTCATCAATTTTTCTTGCCATTGTTCTTTCATTGGTACTTCTCCTGTCTTCCATCCTTGGGCTAACAAAACTGCCGCTGTTGTAGCATACATAAAAATTTTCCACTTTTCTTTTGGCAGTTCTTGACCTTTTGTTGTTGTTGTTGGGGGTGGGATTCTGTTCCTCCCATTGAAGGTGCAGTGGGTCAGTGAGTTTGGCTGTTAACCAGAAGGTTGGTGGTACAATAAGGTTACCAGATTTTTTTCAATGAATCCAGGGACACTTTTCAACTTCAATGGATTCTGTTTGGGACTGATTTGTAAATCTGGGGACTGTCACTGGGAAACGGGGACATCTGGTAATCTTATGGTACAAGCCCACTTGCGAATAACTGTTTGCAGGATTCTTGCATTGCAGGGAGTTTGACTAGATGAACTTCTAGGTCTCTTCCAATTCTGTGATTCTGTGTGATTATTGGGGATGCAGCCTTTTCTTATTGAAAGATCTCTCTCTCTCTCTCTCTCTCTCTCTCTCTCTGTGTGTGTGTGTGTGTGATGGAGTTGCTGGATGCCAAGGCGTGGTGGGAGGCACCATCTGGGGAACCCTTAAGGGAACCCCAAGGGAAGAAGGCTCAAAGCCAGGGGATTGGTGGTGGGATGACTGTGAGTGGTCAGAGGGTGAGAAGAGGGAGCAGATTGGGAGAAGGAGGTGTCGGAAGCTGAAGAGGCAACAGGGGTTTAGTGAGCAGGAAGAGGCTGTGGCAGAGAGTAGCCCAGACTCCAAGGCAGGGGAGGGGAGGGAGCAGGAGACAGAGATGAGGCAACTGCAGAAGAATCCAGGGAGTTTCCTCCTCTTGCTACGACCAGCTCTCCATCCCCCACCCTCAGTTTCCCAGAACATGCAGAGAAATGAAAAGAGAAGAGATGAGATTGGTTGCACACACTGACATAGTCTCTAGTTGCTTGGGAGAGGAGAAGACTTAGGCAGCTGTAGGAAGGCGGGAACCTTCAGTCCTTGTAACTGCCTCATTTGGGCAAGAACTACTGGGAAGGGTTGCTGGGATCACTAGGCCTGCACAGTTTTGGTTTCTTTGAATAAAGAGTTGACTTCACTGACACCAGTGTTTTTTATTGCTGACCTACACCTGACTCTGGCTCTTGACACACACATGTTCTCTTCATCTACTTGTAGAAAGGAAAGAGGTAAATGGCACTGGAGGAGGGTAAATGCCACCCCTTGCAGCATGGATCCTGTTACCACAAGGGTCATGAATGGAGGTGGCATCTGACATCCCTGTACGGATATTTTTGGGATTCAGTGTTTCTGTATAGCTTTGCAAAAGTAAGGTATGGATTCATATCAAAGCAAACAAATGCAGGGATGGGTTCAGCTAATGAGTCCAGCTAATGGAAGTCAATGCAAGGACTTTGGCTAGTGCGATGGCTTTTTCATTACCGCTCCTCCTCCTGAAACCCAACCAATTGACCTGGTGGGGGGCAGGGAACCCCCAGAACAGGAAGCAGGCAGAGGAGACAAGAGATCTTCCATCTGGCAAACCAAAATGCCTGCACTGATGGAACCATCCCCTTGGTACTACTTTGAATTCCTTCCAGTGCTTTTAATCCCTCCCCCAATTCACTGTAATTGGAATGTCCTGGGAACACAATTTACAGTGATTAAAAGGTAAACCTTTCTGTCAAAATGAGAAATCACTTCACATTGCCACCTTTTCCCTTCTCAAGCCCTGTGTGTGCCTTTGGACACCCCAGCCACAGAGGCCCTTGGAAGCTTAGGAACTCCTCAAGATTCCTTGTTATAATAGCATTGATCTGACTTGGAAACATGAGAGCCTCTCTCAAATTACCCTGAATTCAGAGTATACGCAGAGATAATCCATACCCCTAGTAGATACTTGTGAGCAATGAAGACCCACGCATAAGAGGGACTCAGTATAAAGCAATGTCATATGTTCATGTAAGGAACTTGGGCTTCTTTGGTGAGAAAGAGCACCTGTGATTTGTTATTTATAGTTTGGCACAGTGAAATCAATTACCAAGAAGCAATTTAATTAAAACAGGTTAACACTTCATCTAATACACTAAATCTATGACATCTCATTTCGGTGTACTAACTGGTGTGATGTTAATGGCTATTTGACATCTGTTCAGTGAAATTGGGCTGCTAATTCTGTTGCCAATTTACTATTCAATTTTTGTTTTTTTTCTGGTTCACAAAGGAGAGGGCTACTGTACACCATAAGGTAAAGAAGAAAAAACAGTGACATAATTTGGCTCGTTCTTTCCATCATTGTGTTATTAGAAGAAAATGCAATCTTCAGAAAAGAATATTTAAACTATGGCAGCCACAAATTCTGCAAAGTGAGCATGCAAAAGAATTAGGTAGAAGACTCTGTGCCAAAATTTGTGCTTTTGTCACGAAATTTGAATGTCAGTCCTATTTCCCAGCCTGACACATAAGAAACCAATATATAGCAATATAGATTAGAAATACTTAAATAACCTCTAGAATGAATTTAATTAGACTTGGATAAACTCTCTCCATGTCAAATGACTCAGTTGCTCTATAGGCAGAATGAATGCCAAGAGAAAGCCTGATTCATTTAGTGCATAATAATTCATCCATTCCTGAGTTGGGTGCAGAGCACCTTCAACTCAGCAGACATTTCAAAGAACCTGCATGAGTGAAAAAGAAGACTCATAGAACTGCAGAGTTGGAAGGGACCATGAGGATCATCTAGTCCAACCCTCTGAAATGCAGGAATCTTTCACCCAATGTGAAGCTCAGACCAACAACCCTGAGATTAAGAGTCCCATGCTCCACCGGCTGAGCTATCACGATAGCATGGTACTGTGGCCTAATGCTGATGACAACCCATGGGGGATGGCGAGAAGGGCTCAGGATAAAGACACCACACAGGGTACTCAAAGAGCTGATGCACATCTCTCATCCACCAAGTGGGGCACCATTGAGTCAGAGTCCCTTACACAGAAGAACAACTCTGGAAAGCGTGTTCTCCTTCATGGAGAGCACGTGTTGCGGTGAGGGCCGCCAGGACACTCCAAAGTTGGGGGGCGGGCTAATTGATCGTTGGCCACTGATGCGATTGGGGCTTCCCTTGTTGTTGGGAAGAAGTTAATGTTGCCATTTATTGACTGACAGCCAGAAATAGTAAAACTCCTTGCACGAGGCTAGGGCCTCCTCTTTTCGCCCGTGCATTGGATTGCCCGTCCCTCCCTCCCTAGAATTAGGGTTGTTCACTTCGACCTTGCTATGCCTGTCATGGGGTCGTCTGCTTTGGAGCGGGGGCCTGGTAGGAATTTTGTCCATCTGGCTGATTGGCTGGGGCCATTTGGTTTTTTGCCTACTGCGTAGCAAATCGTCACAACTTGTAAGGTTCGCGGTTAGGCATTGGTTTATGGTTTGGTTGGTTGAGGGGCATGGATTGGCTGTGCCTGCCCCTCTAATGCTGCTGCTGCAAGAGATTCCGTTAAAGGAATTGGGAGCTAACTATTGCTTGTCCACTCTGTCAAGGGGGCTCGGGCCATAGCAATGAGCTCCTGGTTGCATTTGGGGTGAGGGCAGGTTCCCTGCTCCGCGTAACCCCCAAGTGTATTTCCCCATTCTGACTTTCACATCGTGCGGAATGTCAGTCTGTCCCCCATGGTGGGGGCAGATAGTCGCAACCAATGCCTACGCAACCACTCACAAATTTGTATTTTAATAAAGTTGTGGCCAAAATTATGCCAAAAATCTTAAACAAAAATTTCTGTGTGATGTGTGAGTTATTGGGGTGGACCTGGGGACCTCGACACGCAACTACAGTAAACCCATGTTTGCAGGTAACATATCACAATCTGAATTGTTTTATTGCTTTGTAAGTAGCAACAGTGGTCTCCACTACCTCCATTTCCCCTGGCACTCTAATCTGTTAATCTAAACCGAAGAGCTGCCAGTGATTTTGCTTAGTCTTTGTACGGATGTTGTTGTTTTAGCAACATACATATAAGCACTCATCATTCCATCAAGGAAGGATTCTTTATGCCCAAATACAGTGGTACCTTGGGTTACAAACACTCCACTAACCCAGAAGTAGTACCTAGGGTTAAGAACTTTACCTCAGGATGAAAACAGAAATCGTACGTGGCGGTGCAGCAGCAGCGGGAGGCCCTATTAACTAAAGTGGTACCTCAGATTAAGAACAGTTTCAGGTTAAGAATGAACCTCTGGAATGAATTAAGTAACCAAAGGTACCACTGTATTCCTAACAAATTGGTCTCTATCATTCAGGTGGTCCAAATTGGATCTTCTGTTCCATTGAGACAAAGGTGAATAAATCAGACATGCTAGGTCTAAAATATGTATTTTACTTCTATGTGGACACAGTCTCTGTGATGGTGACCAGCTATTGCAAATGTGAGCCTGCAGATTCTGTATGGATTGGCAAAAGTTGAAACATTGGATTCTGTCATACTGGCATATTACCCCAAGCTGCTCATCCAAAAATGATGGAGAAAAGCATATGTCCCTCATTTATCAATTAAAAATGCCATATGCTCTGCAAGGAAAAAACCATATAGTAGAGGAAACAGTGTGCAAACCGGATTCCTAGTCCACACATGCATAAAATAACACCCCTGCTAGAACAGCCCAAAGGTCCATCTGGACCAGCATTCTCTTCCCCACAGTGGCCAACCAGTGGCTTATCTGGAGACAAAGCGCATGTTAAGAAACAGGTTACTGTGAACATCTCTGCAGCACTTTGTCTCACTCAGGTTGGAGTTCTCAGGTTCAACCAGTTTACTTGATTGCTTCTGGAATAGCAAAATAGTCATTACAGACACCTCTCCATTTATGTGGGGTTACTCCCGGGCTCCTGCACCCTTTAAATGCCCTCTCTGCCACTCTCTCTCCAATCCATACCCCCAATACCATATCCAAAAATATCCACAACTAGAATTGAAGCTCTGAGGCTGGTGGGAGGCTGAAGGATGTTCAGGAAAGCGGCTTCTGCTGCTGCGCTACCCCGCACACCAGTTGTTAGGTGGGGAGGCTGAGCCGTGTAAACAAAGTCCCACCACACCTCCAGTCTCTTGGGGGCTTCCTCCACCCTCAATGACATTCTCTTTGGACTCCGGGGAGGGCTCCCTTGAAAGCCACAAGGACTCTCCAGCTCTTCCCTGCCATTTCTGGGTAGAGCAAGCTTAAGTTGGGGAAGGCTGTGTTTAAACTGTAGCCTGGAAGTTCTTGTAACCAATATCGGGGTCTGTAAATCCTGTAAACTTCAGACCTGGCTCCATTCATGCTCTACCAATATCCACCTTGGTCCAACCTCTGAGAACTAAGTTCTGCCTTGGTTTCATCCATGAAAACAAAGCTACTCTAACAGCTGACCACACCAGTCCTTCTCTCAACTATGCCTTGATCCCATATGTCAGGTTTGCCAAATATTTTTAAAAGCAATGGTAACCCAACTGATGTGCCAGCTGTTCAGCTTATTGATTCCTACACTTAACAGCTAGCCACAGAGTGATAGAAACTTGCCAAGGTGTGGCACAATGGGGGCATAGACCGGGTATGGATTGGAGGTACCAAGAAAAGCAGCACTTATTTTGATGGGAAATATTATGAATACATTATGCTAATTCCATGAAACTGGCAACTTACAGACCCCTTTTTATCATCACATATAGTCAACATGTTCCAATTTTTCCAAGTTTCGTTATCTAGCAGCAGTTTTTCAAAGTGACATTTTACACAACCAGATTTAAACAAGCAGAAACATGGCATGTAAGATGACTCAGAATTTCTTTATTTTATTTTTTCTAATCTTCAGTTAAAGACTTCTCTAAGAAAACAGACAATAGGTTAATCATCTATTATTGTATTGATAGATTTGTTTCCTCATTTGGTAAACTGAGAATAATTTTTATGTTAGGAACCAAATCATTTAAGCTTAAGACAACAAAACATACATTGGCTAAGTGTGTTACGTTGGTCACAAAAACATATTTTCACCCCAAACAAATGAAATGATTTTTTCTAAGTTTTAACTTTCTTCCCTTCTTTCAGCTTGTTGGCATTAAAAATGTTATTAGATGTTATCTGAAATGTGTTTACATGCAACAGTTTTGTGACCAACATAACACCGCAATGTGCAATTCTCCCAACCTCCTCCCACCCCGAGCCAAATTTGGGACCCAGCGGGGAGCAGAGTGGAGGAAAGTCCTGTTGTGCAAGTTGAAGCTTTTGCACAGGGTTTCCACTGACAGGGTTTGTTAGGTGAATCCTACCCCAGATCAAACTACTGAAGTCCAAAGGAATCGTGGGCAGAGCAAAATTAAGAAAACTTTACCTATTTTGTGCCACTTGTTACATTTCGTAGAAATTCTACTGAAACTGTATGCTAGAGATCTGGGACTTCCACCCTAAGAAATTTTTTCCAGTAGTATTATAAATAATATTACATTTGAAATTTCAACAGATGTATTACAAGAGCAGGGCACTCCAGATTCACCATAAGTTCAATTTTAATCAAAATGCAGGAACAACTTGAGAGATGCGGGAGATTTCACTGTGCCATTTTTCAGGTTACAGCTACAAAGTTACAGATTTTGTACCGTCTGTTCCTCTTCAAAAACGTTCTACTGAAACCATGCCCTGGAGGAAACCTGCTGACGAATTATGCTGACCTTACCGAAAATCTGTTGATTACCATGAGGATGCATACAGGTGTTTTGCTGCGGTAGAGTCCTCCAAAGTAACCTCAAGTGAATTCAGGCAAAATTTGGCAGGAACGCAAACATATGCTAGTTTGTTATTGTTGCCTAATTGTTCATTCTAAATTAACTCTATGCTTAAAGGCCTCAGTTGCAGTGAACTTGCTTTGCCTACTGAATGTTTTGGATAACTGAAACGCATACATTTCAAGCACGTTTTCTTGCCAATGTATTGGTACACTGGCAGTTCATGAACATTCAGGGTACCTTCCGATGTGGGGATTATTGTGGGGTTTAGTATTCCTTATTATAATTCTAGTATTTCTAGCCTGGATTCCAACATTCCTTTTATCCTGTTTCATTATGGAACAGTGGGTTTTTGCTCAATATAGCGCCACGCCCTGCCAAATTTTAAATGGCAGCAAAGAACTGCATACTGGCAAGCTGCTCCAAATTCCATCACATGACAAGACAAAATTCCTGGCATTCCCAGGGTTAAAGCGGTCACAGTCAGATGCTTTCTGGAACCAAAGAAGGTGGCAAGGAATGCTAAACGTTTGCTGGAGTCCACTAGCTTTCCAGAAGTGAAAATAACACAAAATGTTAATGACATGTGACAAATCACACAAAATGTGGAAAAGATGCTTCAAATCTAGCGTGAGGTAAAGGTAAAGGTACCCCTGACTGCTAGGTCCAGTTGCGGACGACTCTGGGGTTGCGGCGCTCATCTCACTTTACTGGCCGAGGGAGCCGGCGTTTGTCCGCAGACAGTTTCCAGGTCATGTGGCCAGCATGACTAAGTCGCTTCTGGCGAACTAGAGCAGCGCACGGAAACAATGTTTACCTTCCCACCAGAGTGGTACCTATTTATCTACTTGCACTTGACATGCTTTCAAATTGCTAGGTGCGCAGGAGCTCAGACCGAACAATGGGAGCTCACCCCATCATGGGGATTCAAACTGCTGACCTTCTGATCGGCAAGTCCTAGGCTCTGTGGTTTAGACCACAGTGCCACCCGCGTCCAATCTAGAGTAGCTAAACATAAATAAAACATGTGTAACTGCTACATGACTGGATAGGCTTACCTATGCCAAAAAATTTAAGCAACGCCTGCCTGATGGCAATAGGCAGATGGAGTTCCTACATGGGTGTCAGGGTGCTGTCAGTGGCTCCCGGCTGGTTTCATTGGAAAGTATAAAGACAAGGAAAAGTTTCTGTCCTATTTTGTTTCATTCCTTACAGAGAGAGGCTATAGAACCCAGCCTCTTGGGTAATGGCATTGTCCTGAGTGAATCTCTCCTCCCTGTCTCTCCCACTTCCTCTTTCATCATCATCATCATCATCATCATCATCATCATCATCATCATCTCCTCTACGGGTGCTGCTAAGTGCCCTTTGTCTTTGAGCTCTTTGATCTACTTTTAAGGCTTGCTGGGTTCTGGGAGATGGAGGGTCTGGAATGCTTTCCAATGACAGCATGTCAGCTGGGTGTTGTTCTGGCTCTCCCATTATTTCCCAATTTCCCCCCTCATCTGTCTCTGAGCTGTGACCTCCCACAAACCCCTGTTGTAACTCTATATTGTCTTCCTCTTCCTCCTCTCTGGAAGGGTCAGGATAGGGAGGCAGTCTCCACCATTCCTCCTCTGCCCAGTCCCTGACAATGGGATGGACAGTAAATTGGGGAAGGAGGGATCAACACCTTCAAGTAGGTATGAAAAGTTTTTTATCAATTACATGTAACTATTCTTTATATTTTATTGTGCATTTATTTTGCCTTCACCACATACATACCCCACCTTTTTTGCAGTGAGCTCAAAGCAGCACGTGTGCTTAGCTCTCTCTTCTCCATTTCACAGTCCTGTAAGGTAGATTAAGCAGAGACAGTGATTGGCTGTAAATTTCATGGCTGACTACATACTTGAACCTAGAACTCCCCATTCTTAGTCTGGTACTTCAATCATTGTACCTAGATACAACCAATAAAACTTCTTGGAGCACTAGAAAATCAAAGAACTAAGCCCAAAAATGGCTTTTTAAAAAAGTTATATCTATATGATGTAACAACAAAAAAATTCCTATTATACAATTTAAGATAATGTGTTTTAATTTCTTCTTCATTTCTCTTATGTAATCCCTTTTCTTACATAACCTACAGTGATTCACTTTAGAGGTGAGCAGATCTCTTGTTCAAGAATATCCAGGCATGATATAAAACCACCTTGAAACTACACAAGCCAATGTGTAATGATACTATGGGTGTCGTAGCTGACACATGGTGCCCTCCAGTTACTGTTGGACTACAACTCCCATTGTTCCTGACCATTCACCAAGCTGACTGGAGCTGATGTAGTCTCTTCAACGTCTGTAGGGCATTGTGGTGGCTACTCCTAGATTAGTGGCTGAGAGGCTGATCAGTTGCATAGAGATAATTCATATGCACACGTCAGTGACTACAGATCCAGCTACTGACACCAGCAGACATCACTGTCCATTCAGCTACTGGCTGATTCCACTGGCTACAGCACCACCCATCTCCATCTCCATTGCTCAGAGCTATTATTATTATTATTATTATTATTATTATTTCAATTTATTTACCACCCTATACCTGGAGGTCTCAGGGTGGTTCACAGAACAGAAGGTTTCCCTCTGATGGCACATAGAAGCTGCTTGCAGCTTTGTCCAGTAAGTCATCTCACTGCTCAGTACTGAAACTGGGAGCAACATGCCAGGCCGTTTGGATCTTTCTTTTGAGACGCCTTTCAAGGGCCATTGAAGTAGGGTGTGTGCTTCATGCACCTATTGCTGTATTCAGTTCTTTTCCTTTCTCATAGTGGATAGAATTACCTGGAAAACATCAGGTGTGAAGTCAGTTGGGGATGGAGGTGGGGGAGAGATGTAGCTAATAAGAGGTCCCTTTTATTTCCCCCCCCCCTAAATGTTTGTTGGTTTATAAAAAAAATCTTTTCTATTCTGCAGTTTGGCACTTAAAAGGGCCCCCAAGGTGGCTTATGAATATAAAATAAAAATGCAATCGATAATAAAAACAGGGAGTGTATAAAAACAGTGTGAATTAAAATGAAATCAATCAACAGAGGGACTCAGACTAAACCAAACACCTGGTGATATAAAACAGTTTTCACAGCTCACTGGAAGATGAAAAGACAGAGCTGGTCAAAACTGCAAAAAACAAAAAAGCAAAAGCAAACAAACCTTTCTTTCTTTCTTTCTTTCTTTCTTGGATGACAAGCATACACATCCCTTTTTCTGATGGCACACAGGAAACAAATACATACAAGTATGTTCTTTCTCTTGCATGGATATCCTTAAAACAAGCATGGAGAAAAATGTTTTTTCTTCTTTTATAGTTGCAGCCACAACTCACACAGGAAACATAAACACGGTTTCCTTCTCTCTCTCTCTCTCTCTCTCTCTCTCTCTCTCTCTCTCACACACACACACACACACACACACACACAGAGAGAGAGAGAGAGAGAGAGAGAGAGAGAGAGAGAGCGCACAGGCAGGCAGTTGGGTGGTCAGGTATGAAGAGGGAGATGGCTCTTGCACCTTTCAACAGGTACTACAGCATGAAAGGAATATTAGAAAAAGGGACAGAAATGCTTGCCTTATAATTAGGAAAACTAATGCAATATTTTCTACTTCCTAATCTAACTAGTGTGCATATAGGAATTACAGTATTGGCCCAAATATAAGCCGCACTTTGTTTCCAAATTCCAACCATGAAAAGTTAAAGTGCGGCTTAAATTCACCACCTTACAAAAATTGGCTTTTTATAATATCACTGCTGAAACAGACATACGGTAAAATGTAACGGGTGTGAGTGCCTGCGGAATAGTAAGGGAGCAGCTTATATTCGGGTATTGTCTTTTTTTCTCTCCCCCCCCTTGAATTTTAAAGGTGTGGCTTATATTCGGGTGCAGCTTATATTTGAGCCAATACAGTACCTTTGCAGATGCCAATTCCTAACTTGTGGAGGAGGAGGAGTTTTGGATTTGATATCCCGCTTTATCACTCCCCTTCAGGAGTCTCAAAGCGGCTAACATTCTCCTTTCCCTTCCTCCCCCACAACAAACACTCTGTGAGGTGAGTGAGGCTGAGAGACTTCAAAGAAGTGTGACTGGCCCAAGGTCACCCAGCAGCTGCATGTGGAGGAGCAGAGACGCAAACCCGGTTCACCAGATTACGAGTCCACCACTCTTAACCACTACACCACACTGGCTCTTGTGGATGTCATGGGTTTGGCTGGGAAAGCTGTGCAGGAGCAAGCCTGTAGTAAATCACACTGTACACTCTTTATTAACTCTTTATTAGCAAAAATGCAATCTGCACTTGTTGGAGTACCAGGCCTAATAAGCACAGTAACTCATCTTCATCAGGTCTTGCCCCCATGAAGTAGTTGCTGAGACTGAAAGTCCCTGCCTCCCCACAGCCATCATCCGGTCCCCCCCCCCCCAAGCAATCAGAGACTGCACTGGCACACAAGCAATCTCTCCTCCACCCTTTTCACGCCTCTTCTGGTTCTGGGACAAGTGGGGAGGGGAGCTTGTCACAGCAAGTGAGGGGGGAGACACCTGTGACTTTTCACCAGCCTGATTCATCTCTGCCTCTTGGCCTCCCTCATCCCATGCTTCTGCTTCAGCTTCTGCCTCTGATTCTCGACTTCTCTCTGGCACGTAGTCGTCCCGCTCACTAAGCCCTGTTACCTCTTCAGCTTCCAACACCTCTGCCTCCCAGTCTTTTCCCTCTGACCACTCATTGTTTCCCACCACTACTCCCTAGGCTCTGAGCCTTCCTCCCTTGGGGGTTTCCGAACTGCATCCAACCACTGCATGACAACAGTGTGGAGACCCTTTTCAAGTGAATAGTGCATGAAAGAGGCTCCTTACTTTGCTTGAGCTTCCAAAAGTGGGTTTACATGTTATGATGGCCAGACAGGCTCTTACAAGGCCTGGAATTTGAGAGGAAAAAACACAGAAAACAGAGTATCTTGGGCATCATGAGACAGAAAAGCTGCTTCATCAGAAGTACTCAGTGAAGTAAGTCTATTTCTGAAAAATAAGAAAAGAAATCTGTACCATAATTTGACTAGTATTGTATGTATCCCCCCCCCCCAACTGGACAATGTCTGCACTAGTACTCATATTTTGGAAATACTTGGGCTGAGCTGTTTGGCCCACTGAAAACAGCTGATTGGTGCAATTTCTGCCTTTTTTTAGCCAGCCACAATTGCACAGCAGGATTGGTGCCTGTTCAAATAACCTTCTGATCTTTTCTCTTCTAGATGCATATTTGTTCCAGTAAATGAATGAAATTCATTTTTTTCCTGTGCTATTTTTTCAGTCAAAGAATTTATTGCCCGCCCCACCTCAAGTTCTTTGCTGTGAAGAGCAAATTAAATCTCAGAACTTCAGTGGCTGAAGTTCCCCAGAGTTCTGGTCACAAAGGACTCTGAGGGGCAAACGAAAAGTTTCTGCCTTGTACAAAAGGATCAATTTGGCTTGTGCAAATGAATGGAATATATAGCTGTAGATTCCAAAACTGTATTGAGCTTATGTAAGTATTTACATAAGTATGGTAAGCTGGAGATGGAATTTGAAGATATTTGGTTTACATTGCAAGAATATGCCAATGGAGATTATGCGGAAAGCTGACCTCGGAGACAGATTTTGAATTTTCATGTTTGCATCAATTTAGGCTCAAATGGAAGCTCCCTGGCTCAGATTCACTTGCCAGCATATAAACTCTTGAGACTCTTATTCCTTTAAGGAGCTGATTCATACACTACATTAAAAAATTACAACACAAAAACAGCTATTGCAGTGATAAAGCAAACTCCAGGAAAAAGCATGACAAAGGCTCTGGGTGGATAACAGAGAAAGGCCTTTGGAAAAAGGACCTATAGAAGGGGACATTTGGAGGAGGAGGGTCCCTACATGAAATTCAGGGTAGAAAGGGTCTCCCAGGGTAAGAGACTGAGAAAAGAAGTAGGCTCCCAGGTGGGAGATAGGAGGGCCTACCTCTCTGTGTGTGTATAAATGATAGGATATATATGATATGAATTTGATGAAGGCCATTATAGTTATTTTCCATAACTACTACTAGTAGACAGATAACCCCAAGGGCCATTTGCTAAGACTTGGATTTTCCAATATAATCCTCATAGGCAGTTATTGTATCAGGGGCAATTGTTTGCATCTGGTGAGTGCTCTTGCCACCAACGTTTAAATAACTGGAGATGGTGCAATTAATGGGATATAAACAAGCACATGAATGACAAATATGTGTACTAAGTAAGGTGGAATTCTATCACCTATCTGTGGGTCCAGAAAAGAGTTATGGGTTGTGATTTCAATGAAAGTGCTGTTAAGTGCTGAGGTCATTGCACAGGGCAGTGTAGAAGTACAGTGAAATTCATTCTGGAGTTCTGTTCTTAACCTGAAACTGTTCTTAACTAGAGGTGTGCTTTCGCTAATGGGGCCTCTTGCTGTTGCTGTGCCACCGGCACACAACTTCCATTCTCATCCTGGGGCAAAGTTCTCAACTCAAGGTAACACTTCCAGGTTAGCGGAGTTTGTAACCTGAAGCGTTTGTAACCTGAGGCGTTTGTAACTCGAGATACCACTGTATAATAAATGTTAAGAAAAGAATATATGTGTAGAGAATAGAAAATTGAACTATTATTATTTTTAAGGAGGGAAACATGAGAGTTAAACACCTAGAAAGTAGGTTATGTGATAATCAGTGGAACTTACTTTCAAGTTAATGGTATTAGGAGGGACTGAGGTGTCAGCCCCACTGACATTCAACATGGCTGAGTCATCACAGATCCAACAATAATTCTGATTTAGCTACCCTGGTTTGAGGACTGGGCCAGCGGTATCCTAAGACACTCTTTCAAGCTCTGTATTGGTAGCTGAACCACACTAATGACAGTAAATGAAAAGAATTCCAAGGGATCTCTCTCTCAAATAAAAAGAGAGATTGTAATACATTCATCAAACATGCAAAGGCTAAAGGATCAAGTTGAACGTGACACTGCCTCATGCTGTATAATAGCACTCTGCCGTCGTCTCACACAATGCTCACTTTGATGTGCGGCTCATAAAATGCTGCTTTACAAAATGCAGCGCCTCCTTAGTTATTTTCCAATTGATTTGATTTCCTCAATAGCAGTAAGTATACGGAGGCTCCTAACGAGTGGTAATTAATATATTCAAGACTCTCACTTTTGTGACAGGCTAGCGTGAGAGTGACAGCGAGAGGAGAAGAAACAGAATAGAATTGGATGCTGGAAAGAGATTATTTCCATTTAAAGTAACTTGCAGCTCTTCGGCTCTTGACTTACACGTTATGTGACAGCGAAGAAGCTGTTCCGTGTAAAATAAAAAAAAAGAGGGACTGAAATTGGGGGTGAGGGATTCTAAACCACAAAAACATTAACTGCATCTGGAAAATAGTAAAACATTTGAGATGTACAGTCCAAGGTTTGGTTGAGCTGTTTGCAGCATTGCCCACAACCTCCAAAAAGCCCTTCCCCACATTTTTCCTGTCAACCAAAGAAAGCTTCCTGCTCCAGATTCCTGTGTTAGGCAGTTCACTGATTCCTCTCTCTCTCTCCCCCCACCTCCTTCTTTCCTCACCACACGAAATGGTGAAGGTTTTACAAGAGGACTGGATATATCCATGGAGAGAAGGCTGTTAGTTACAATGACAATCTACCTCCAGATTTCAGTTGCTGGGCAGCCACAGCGAGGAAGTGCTATATTCTATTTACGTATTATTTGCTTATTTATTGAACACAACACACACACACACACACACACACACACACTGTTAACAAGTTTTCTGGATTTCTTTTTAAATTAAGTGCAACATGGACGTAATACCAGAAGAAAATTTAAGACACACATAGTAAAAATCAGAAACAGAAGGGGGGTGGCAGCAGGCCCACACAAAGATCTGTAAAACTTAAAATGTGCTTAAAACCATAAAGCCTCAGAAAATTAAAAAAAAAGAGGATTTCACCAGAATGTGGGTGACATATGATCCTCTCTGAGGAGGGCATTTTCCAACCAGGCCCACTGAAAAGGCCATTTCCTTTGTATATGTCCAACTTGTGGGCTCTCCCAAGACATCTGGTTGGTGACCATGAGAAGCAGGATGTTGATACTAGGTAGCTCTTTGGTCATATCTGGAAGAGCACTTTGTATGTTCTTAGCTCCAGCCATGCCTCTCCCACCTACTTCTCTTCAGTTTCTGGCATCCCATCCTTCACTCAGGAACGTGCTCCTTAGCTCAATACTTACTCTGTTCTTCACCATCCTCATTCCTACAGTTGTCTGCTTCTGTGATCCCAGTTCCCAAGTTCCCTCCTACTTTCTGTTGCTCTCAAGTCTCCCTTAGTTTCTCTCACCCAAGCTGAACTTATAGTTTCTTCACAGAGTTTGCACTGTCAGCAACCTATTGCTGAAACCTTCATTCTGTTGTGAAAATTCAGTAAATGTTTCACAACTTCACAGAAACACACCACTGCAATAGAGGTTGTATGTTAATCTATGTTAGAAATGGTTGATTGGACCAGCTCCTAGATTTCATCCAGCCTCTGAGAAGAGTGATATTGTTGCTGGTTCAGAAGCGATGCCTTGCATGCTTTTTGCCTGGAGAGTAATGTTACCCAAGAGATTCATTTCCTTTTGGGTTGGGAGAGGCACTAAGAAGCTTCCAAAACCAGGGGTTGGATCCTCCTGGACTATTTGTCAAGTGCCATGTCAGATGAACCACTGAAAAGTATGTGATAGGAGGTATAACACTAAGTAGTGTCAGATCATGGAATTCCATGCAGAAGAACTATTAAGTATACTACTAGGGTATAACCCAGCAAACATTTTGAAATCTTCACTGAAATCCAGAGCTTCTGTGTATTATGAACTGGTGAATCAGTTTATCTGTAGTCCATGACACATTTACATGCATTCACCCACCAGTCCACATTTATTAGATTTCTTTTTTAATTGGCATGTAGATTCACATTTAAATATGCATCAGAACATGTATTTTAAAGCATATTTTTATGGTGAATCCTTTTTTTTTAGCCAAGAAAGCGAAAGCCAGTTGAACATTAGTCCAAGTCAGAGGTGTAAAGTGGGCCTGCTCGCTTCAGAATTCACAAAGGCTGAATACTTCATGTATCCTTGGTATGCGTTGAATGAGGATTACAGCCAAGAGCTCGAGGCATTATTTAAGTGCAAATATGAATACTGTGTGCAGCTGGTAGTTTCTTGGTAGCCTTCAGTAGCTCTCTAACACTTGTTTAGAATTGGCTTGCCAGATCAACAAGGGTAATAGCAGCAGTGCAAAACTTTAAAGAAAGCTCCAAGTACATTGAGAACAGGCCATTGGCCCAATCCGGCAGGTTTCTTCTTATATCCTTATGGTTTGTCGCACCATTGCATCAAGATCCTTTTTTTCTCCTTGTATCCAAGGGGGCCTTTTAATGAGGGTGAAAGAGGAGAGCACAAAATATGGTTTGGAGCTCAACATCAAAAAAACAAAAAACAAAGATCATGGCCACTGGTCCCATCACCTCCTGGCAAATAGAAGGGGAAGAAATGGAGGCAGTGAGAGATCTTACTTTCTTGGGCTCCATGATCACTGCAGATGATGACAGCAGCCACGAAATTAAAAGACGCCTGCTTCTTGAGAGAAAAGCAATGACAAACCTAGACAGCATCTTAAAAAGCAGAGACATCACCTTGCCAACAAAGGTCCGTATAGTTAAAGCTATGGTTTTCCCAGTAGTGATGTATGGAAGTGAGAGCTGGACCATAAAGAAGGCTGATCGCCGAAGAATTGATGCTTTTGAATTATGGTGCTGGAGGAGACTCTTGAGAGTCCCATGGACTGCAAGAAGATCAAACCTCTCCATTCTTAAGGAAATCAGCCCTGAGTGTTCCCTGGAAGGACAGATCCTGAAGCTGAGACTCCAATACTTTGGCCACCTTATGAGAAGAGAAGACTCCCTGAAAAGACCCTGATGTTGGGAAAGATGTAGGGCACAAGGAGAAGGGGACGACAGAGGACGAGATGGTTGGTCAGTGTTCTCGAAGCTACCAGCATGAGTTTGACCAAACTGTGGGAGGCAGTGGAAGACAGAAGTGCCTGGTGTGCTCTGGTCCATGGGGTCACGAAGAGTCGGACATGACTAAACTACTAAACAACAACATCCAAGGTGGTGTTGAAGAGATGTGGATGAAGAGAAGGAACTCAAAGCTGAAGCTGACTGCAAGTGCATAAAAACCTCCATGTACTCCTGAAATTTTTGAAAAATAAATTAAAAGGCACACTAGCAGATAGTTAATGCATTGCTGCCAGTCCTCAAACAAGATGGAGCAATTTGCAACTCAAAATCTAAGGGAAGAAACAGAGTGGGGGAAATCCTGCCTTTGAAAGTAGTTGATGATGTACTGTGTAGAAAGCCTCTACTTTTTTGGTGGGGTGGAGAAGAACAATAAAAATCCCTGCTGAGTGTGTGGAGACTCATACCTCGTTACTCATACCTTTGTGTAGAGCAGAGGTGGGCAAAGAAAAAGGTGGCTTGCGGGTCCCGCACACGTCCCCCAAAGCTGTTTTCTTATAAGAATCCTGAAAATGCCAGCTTAGATTTACAGCAAGCACAAACAGGGTCTGATTGAGCCGTCTTGACAGCTTGAATCAGGAGCTATTTAAGTAACTCCCTGGTTACAAAGGTGTGAGATCAGAATCCTGTCTTAAATGAAGAAGATGGGGAGGGATGTTTAAAGTCAGGAGATTCTATAAGACAACGGAACGGGCTACAAATCATTTGAGGAAACACAATTACATTTGTCAGCTTGACGTTTGCTTCTTTCCTTACTCTTCTGAATGTCACAAAAGAAGGCATAAAGTGCAAGTCTTAAAAGGCAGCATGCATAATAATTACGCCATTTTGCAATCACAGACTGTATCAGCTGCATCCATATCTCCTTTAATAGGAATTTTACCACCAGCATATTTTTTTAAATAATATTGCACTCTAAAGAAACTCAGTACAAATAGAGTATAAATAAAGCATGTCTACAAGGGAAGACTATAAGCACCAGCAGAATCCTTATTCCCCAAGGTGTGCTTTTATGAAGAGTTGTGGTTTAAAACCCAAGCATAAGGAGGAAAACAAACATTAGGCAATAGAACCTTGATACACACTTGCAGTAATGCTTTTAATCCTTTTTTTTTAAGAACTCGCAACATTAGCATAGCCATGTACTTTAATTGGCATTTTTCAATGGGAAGATCTACATCAGTCACAAAAGAAATTTACAACCTGGGGGGTGGGGGCAAAACCCCCAACAAACCCAGACAAGTTACTCATTTGATGCATCTGATCCAGACACCAAAATGACAAGCTAACATCATGAGCTACATTGCATCTACAGATCAAAATGCAAAGCATGAAAGATTTTGCCAGGTTCATTTGATTAACTGCACAACAAATCTCTCACTCTATGAGAGCTGGAGCTATGCAAGCAATACTAATCCTTTATTCAGGAGAACAAAATCCATTTATTTTATGCATGGCAAAATCTTGGAGCCAAACCCGCTTGCCTTTCTTATTCGAGATGTCCCATCGGGTTCAAGGTGTTCAGAGGAACTTTTGTTTCTTGTCGAGATTGTTTTTATTAGCGGTGCAGACAATTTGCCAGCAGAGTTCAGAAGGTTTGGGTAAGAAGTCAGAAAGTTGGCACAAAGCTCATTGGAGGATTACAGAAGAATTAGTTGTGCACTGCAAGATCAAACAAACAGGAAAGTATAGCAGGAGAGAGAGAGAGAGAGAGAGAGAGAGGGAGAGAGAGAGAGAGGAAACAAAGTCTTCTGTGCTGCACTTCATTCATATTCACCTGCTCACAGTCTGTGATAGGAAAGTGGGCACCAACTGGTTGCCAGTTTGTCTTTATGCCCAAATCAAAGTGCATCTGGTCAACTTTTAGAGCAGTAGACTGCATGGTGAACTGTCCTGAGATCTCCAAATGAAGGGTGGTATATAAATTTAGTAAATAATAATTTAAAAATAATTCTGGGACCATGCCACACACTTGGGTGGAATCTACAAACATATAAAAACTGTTCTGAAAAATCTTTTTAAAAAATGTTTTTAAAAAGGCATTGAATTTTCCCTAAGGCTTATCATTGCCATCTAGTATCACATTGTATATTGTACTTAAAACACACTTAAAATGTTCTATTTGCAGCTGTATAGCTGAATCCCCGACTTCCAGCATTGCAGGAAGTTGGACTAGATGACCCTTGGGATCTATTCCAACTCTACAATTCTATGATTCTATAACCCCACTGAGTCACAGCAGTGTACTGGGATGGAAAGAGGGGGGAGTGTTTGCAGGCAAGGACAGCAGCTAAGCTGTGGCTGCTTAGATGACATTGGCAGGGCCAATCCAGATCTTCCATCAGTATACCTGCGTAAACCCAACCTCACTGTCATCCTGACACCTTTTCATCCCAATCCAGGTAATCCGCCATGACCCCAGTGTTTGCAAGGCAGTTGTGTGGCACCACCCCAGCAAAGACCAGCTGCTACTGGTCCAGGGCATTGCGAAAAATGGAAGAAGGTGTCTAGGCTGCCAACATAGTAACAGTAACGCCAACAGCAGAACTGTTAATCTGAGTGACTAGTGGGGTGCCACAGGGTTCTGTCTTGGGCACGGTCTTATTCAACATCTTTATCAACAACTTGGATGATGGGCTCAAGGGCATCCTGATCAAATTTGCAGATGACACCAAACTGGGAGGGGTGGCTAACACCCCAGAGGACAGGATCACACTTCAAAACGACCTTGACAGATTAGAGAACTGGGCGAAAACAAACAAGATGAATTTTAACAGGGAGAAATGTAAAGTATTGCACTTGGGCAAAAAAAAAAATGAGAGGCACAAATACAAGATGGGTGACACCTGGCTTGAGAGCAGTACATGTGAAAAGGATCTAGGAGTCTTGGTTGACCACAAACTTGACATGAGCCAACAGTGTGACGCGGCAGCTAAAAAAGCCAATGCAATTCTGGGCTGCATCAATAGGAGTATAGCATCTAGATCAAGGGAAGTAATAGTGCCACTGTATTCTGCTCTGGTCAGACCTCACCTGGAGTATTGTGTCCAGTTCTGGGCACCACAGTTCAAGAAGGACACTGACAAACTGGAACGTGTCCAGAGGAGGGCAACCAAAATGGTCAAAGGCCTGGAAACGATGCCTTATGAGGAACGGCTAAGGGAGCTGGGCATGTTTAGCCTGGAGAAGAGGAGGTTAAGGGGTGATATGATAGCCATGTTCAAATATATAAAAGGATGTCACATAGAGGAGGGAGAAAGGTTGTTTTCTGCTGCTCCAGAGAAGCGGACATGGAGCAATGGATCCAAACTACAAGAAAGAAGATTCCACCTAAACATTAGGAAGAACTTCCTGACAGTAAGAGCTGTTCGACAGTGGAATTTGCTGCCAAGGAGTGTGGTGGAGTCTCCTTCTTTGGAGGTCTTTAACCATATGTCAGGAGTGCTCTGATGGTGTTTCCTGCTTGGCAGGGGGTTGGACTCGATGGCCCTTGTGGTCTCTTCCAACTCTATGATTCTATGATTCTATGATTCTATGATGTTCCAGCGATGGCCACTTGGCCAATCATTCCAGGGGCGGAGCTTGGTAATACGCCGCCCTGTGTGAGGCCAACATTTGACGCCTTCTCCCCAGCCCTTGCAGCTCCAACTTAAGCCTGGCAAAGAAGGCACCAGGCTTTGGGAAGGAGGTGCAAGGCCCTGGCAGGGCCCTAGAGCCCTCCTTCCCAAAGCCCGGTAAGGACATGCCTGGCTTTGGGAAGGAGGTGGTGGGACTCTAGGACCCTGCCAAAGTCCTCACACCTAATTCCCAAAGCCAGGGCAAGCTCTAACTGGGCTTTGAAAAGGTTGTTGCTATCAAAGGGTTAAAAGGTAGCAGAAACGCTCTAATCACTGAGCAGCTGGAGGTCATCAGGCTTCCAGGAACATGAGTTTGTATAAATAGTCTCCTGTGTGTTTGTTCTTCCCTTCCTTTCTCCCCCTTTTTGGGCGTGTTTGCTGAGATGTGTGGTTCTTCGCCAGGGTTGTTTTTTGTTTTGTAAATAAACCTTATCTTTGAGTTACAAACCGCATGCTCCAAGACTCCTCTTTGAAAAGATACTGCCTCTCCTGCCCTTCAACTGCTGTGCGAAATACTCTGCTGTAGTGGGACTTGTGACGATGGAAGCGCACTGGGCATTTACATTAAACTAATTAAAGTTTAATGGGACAGGTTATGGGTGTTTGTACGTCAAGAAGGAGCTAAGGAGTGCAGTTCAGAGTGATTTATGAAAGGACTGGAGCGAAGACAGAAGCGGTTGCTGACAATGAAAGCCTTCAAAGCAGCTTGAGTCCTGCAACGTGCCTAGAAAAGTTTTAAACAGGCACTGCGCAGTTTGTACTCGCTGGAAGACGTCTTATTCCTCAAGGAGCCACCTCAGCAGCTGGGAGACGGTCTACAGGTGTGTGAGTATCGTTCCTAAGCCCCAGGGAGGATGGCAGAGTCCCAGGAAAGTTTTTCTGTCCCGTTTACGCGACTCAATGGGAAAAATTGGCAAGATTGGAAGGCTAGAGTGAGGGTTTGGTTGCAAGCAAAAGAGTTGTGGAGTTGTACTGAAGCACCGCCTTTACAGGCAGCTGCAGACGCGTCTGCAGAAGACAAAGCAACAGCAGCAGCTTCACAGAAACGTGATAGGAAAGCCCAAGGTCTACTAGTTTTGGCAGTGGGACCAGAGCAAATGCCTTATGTTTCTGAGTTAAAGAACACGCATGAGGTCTGGACGGTTCTGCAGCGGCTAAATTCCAGAAACACTGCAGGGGCCAAGATCCATGCTACAAGATGTTTGTTTGATTTACGTCTCCAACCGGGAGCGTGTGTAAAAGAACATATTGCCAAAATGGTGTCTGCCTTTAATCAACTAAGACAGCTGGGCATTCCTTTCTCTATGGAGCAGCAGTCATACATATTGTTGTCTTCTCTTGATAAAAGCTATGAGACTCTAGCTCTAACTTTGGAAGCTATGCCTTCAACTGAATTAACCCTTGAATACATTTCATCTCGGCTTGCAGATGAACAGGATAAGAGGCAAAGAGAAAGAGGTTTGTCTTTAAAGGGGAGTTATGCTGTGCCTAAGAGTGTTGATGCTGAGTTTGAGCACACAGTAAATGCTTTTGCAGCTAGACACTGTTTTCGCTGTGGTTCCCCTTCCCATTTAATTAGGAATTGCACACGTGAACCTGGTCAAGACAGCACCAAGGCCGTTACCCCTAGTTACCAGACAAGGAGTTCCAGGGGACGTCGAAGAAGAGGAGGAGGTCGTGGCTACTCCCACAGCACACAGCACATGGCTTCAGTAATGGCGTTGATGCAAGGGCGTGGCCAAGGCAGCAATCTACGCTGGTTGATCGACAGTGGTGCATCTCACCACCTGGTGGCGCCATCTAGTGTCCGTTTGCAGAATTGCAGACATTTGCAAACCCTTAAAGTTGTGACAATGGCAGATTCAACTAAACGTTCCTTAGAGACCGTAGGCACAGTGTTCTTGAAATGTTTGCAAACAGAAATTGATGCCTACGTGCTAAAGGGATTGAAGGGGTGTATTTTGTCTGTGTCAGAACTTGATAGAGTTGGGTTTAAAACTGTGTTTGAAAATGGGGTTTGCACTATTTCAAAGAATAACGTATCTCTTTTGCAGGTGGAATGCAGAGATGGGTTATATTATTTTGAGACAAGTCCAGATGAAGTTGAACAGGTTCATGCTGGTTGTGTGAACACGCCTACCCATAATTCTTGTGTCCATTTATGGCACCGCCGTCTGGGACATATTAATTTTCAGTATGTTAAAAGGCAACCTGAATTATCAGAAGGGTGCAAAATGAACAAATGTACTAAGTATTTGGATTGTACTGCATGCAAAAGGGCGAAGGTTCATAGATGCAGCTATCCCAGTTCAGATAGGAAATCTGACAAAGTATTCCAACTTGTGCATATGGACCTATGTGGCCCAATGCCTGTTACTAGCATGGGAGGTTCGAGGTATGCACTGTGTCTCTCGGATGACAAAACAAAGGTTACATGGTTTTTTCCTCTCAAAACAAAAGCAGATACTGCAGAAACAGTTAAAAATTGGGTTCATGCAGTGGAACTTGAATTCGGTACTAGAGTACTTGCTTTTCAGACAGACAGAGGGTCAGAATTTACCGGGTCTGTGTTGCAGAATTTCTTTAAGAAAAAGGGAATTAAGCATCGTCTGTCTACACCTTATTTCCCCCAAGAAGGAGGCGTGGCCGAACGTAAAAATAGGGTTCTGCAAGAGTTGGCAAACTCTATGTTGTTTGATGCTAAACTCCCTCAAAGTTACTGGGCGGAAGCCTGGCAGGCGGCTACTCATATTCTGAACCGAGTATATAATTCTGTAATTGGCACTACCCCTTATTTTGCTTTATATGGGAAGAAGCCCAAAATTAATTACTTTCGGGTGTTTGGATGTCCAGCCTATGTACTCATCCCAAAAGCGTTAAGGAAAAAGGGAGGTCCAAGGGCTAGGAAACTCATCTTTTGTGGGTACGAACCACACGCCAAATCTTGGAGGTTCGTGAACCCAAATGGGGATACTACAAGAGTGGTCCTCAGTAGGAGCGCTGAATTTTGTGAGCAATCTGGATGGACTCACTTACATGCTAACCCTGACATTTTGAGAGATGATTTAGGCATTTATGCTGAGAATGAAAGTCCAGAGAGTAGTGAGCCAGAAGAGGATGGTGCACATGGTTCAGATGCAGATTCTGACCAGGCACAAGGTCCTTCTCCTAAGGTAGAAAAGCCAGAATCTAGGAGTGTTCCAACATCGCCAGTCAGTAGGCCTAGCAGACAGCAAAAGCGAAGCAGGTCGCCTGCAACCCCAAGCCCAAGGGAGGTATCTAAATGGAGGTCTTTATCCCTAGAGGCACATCCAGGTATAAAGTCTGAGACAGATTCTGACAGCCAACGGTCAGAGGGGGCACAAGAGGAACAATTGCGCAGGTCAAATCGTGCCACAAAGGGCAAGCCACCAGAGCGGTTTAAGGTGACAAGTGTATACGTAAATATGGCACAGTGTGAGCCAGATAGCTATATGGAGGTACAACAGCTTCCAAGCTCAGAAGCCGTTAAGTGGCAGGAAGCAATGGAAAAAGAGATGGCTTCAATGAAGTCTCTCGGTGTGTTTACAAGTACAGAGCTTCCGAAAGGGCAACAAGCTGTAGGTTGTCGATGGGTATATCGTTTAAAGCCCACAACTACTGAAGAGTTGCAATATAAAGCCCGACTAGTTGCAAAAGGGTTTTCGCAGCGCAAAGGTGTTCACTATTCTCAAATCTATGCCCCAACTTCAAGATCGGAGTCATTAAGAATGCTTTTAGCCTCTTCAGCTAAGAAGGGAAATAAGCTGTTTCATTTTGATGTCAATGTGGCTTATTTAAATGCAGACTTACAGGAGGAAGTCTATATGACACCACCACCAGGTTTTGAAGGAGACAAGCCAAACCAGGTCTGGCGCCTACACAAATCCATTTATGGGTTGAAACAGTCTGCCCGTAATTGGAATTCCTGCTTAAACGATGCTCTAGAGAGCATGGGGTTCAGAAAGAGCGCAGCAGATGCGTGTCTTTATCTAAAAGGCTCGGGATGTGAACAAGAAGCAGTCTTGATATTTGTTGACGATTTATTATACAGTGGAAAGGATGATAAACTTGCACAACAATTTGCCACAAAGCTTGGAGAAAGGTTTCAGATAAAATCACTAGGCAATGTATCTGTTTATCTAGGAGTTAAAATTCAGCAAGATGAAAATGGGAACTATTGGCTCAGCCAAGAAGCTAAGATCCAGCAGTTGCTGGAAAGGTTTAAAATGGACAACTGTGCTGGTGTTAAAACCCCAATGGAGCTAAGTTACACAAAGGATGCTCAAGCCGAGCAACAGACAGAGTTCAGTAATCCCGGGGTTTACCAGTCAGCGATAGGCAGTCTACTCCACATTGCACAGTGGACTCGGCCCGATATAACATATGCTGTCAACATGCTGTGTAGACAAGCTGAAAAACCATCAATGCATGCTTGGCAAGGAGTAAAAAGAGTTTTAAGGTATCTCCAAACTACCAAAAGGTTTCGCTTAAAACTATCAGCAGAGGGCAGCACACAACTTGAATGTTGGGCCGACAGCAGTTGGGCAGATGCTGGACCAGATAGAAAATCAGTGTCAGGAATGGCGATAAAATTTGGAAATGCACTAATTGGTTGGAGATCAAGAAAGCAATCACTTATAGCTTTAAGTTCAACTGAATCTGAGTTTAATGCATTATCAGATGTATGTAGAGAACTGGAATTTTATAAGCAACTGGTACAAGAATTGTTTGGAGAATGTTCCCTACCTATCAGAGTGTGGGAAGACAATCAACCTTGTATTAAACTAGCTAAATCAGGTCAATTCAAGGCACACACAAAACACTTGGATATCCGTTATCAAAATGTATGCCAAAGTGTAAAACAAGGTTTAATTGAACTAAAGTATTGTCCAAGCCAAGAAAATCTCGCAGACGGTTTTACGAAAGCTTTGGGTCCGCAATCTCATAAATGTTTCTGTTCAGGTTTAAATTTGAATTAAGGTTGGTACAGCTCAGTGTTACGAGCGAGAGGGGGTGTTGCTATCAAAGGGTTAAAAGGTAGCAGAAACGCTCTAATCACTGAGCAGCTGGAGGTCATCAGGCTTCCAGGAACATGAGTTTGTATAAATAGTCTCCTGTGTGTTTGTTCTTCCCTTCCTTTCTCCCCCTTTTTGGGCGTGTTTGCTGAGATGTGTGGTTCTTCGCCAGGGTTGTTTTTTGTTTTGTAAATAAACCTTATCTTTGAGTTACAAACCGCATGCTCCAAGACTCCTCTTTGAAAAGATACTGCCTCTCCTGCCCTTCAACTGCTGTGCGAAATACTCTGCTGTAGTGGGACTTGTGACGATGGAAGCGCACTGGGCATTTACATTAAACTAATTAAAGTTTAATGGGACAAAGGTATCCCTGGCTGCAAGCCCAGTGCCCCCACACAGCCTGCGCTGCCCCAAATCCACCTCTGCTCCCTCTGCTGAGTCTCAATTTCCCGTAAAATATCTACTGCCATTGATTACAAAGAGTGGAACAACTATTCAAGGCAGACTTTAGAATCCAACCAGATTCAGTAATTCCATACAGAACAAATACCCTATTTATTAACTCTTCTTCATCTAGGTTAACTCTTTTGCATATGCTTTTGTTCTCTCTCTCATCTTATTCTCACTTATTCTCAGTATCTCATGACCATACTCTCCTTTCAATTGTCTTTTTGAGAGGCCATTTTTGCACAGTTCTTCCTGAAAGCCCAAACTCCTTGTAACTCAAATCCCGGTTTTATTACACCAGATTTTTTTTTAAAGATGGTGGTGATGGTTAAAATTGGTTTCTTCGTTTGATGCTTTTACTAAGAAGCAATTCCAGTTTGACTCTACCTTAGTGCCCAGATCGTTTAACCAGCAGGCAAGTTACTGATCCTGGATGCTCTATGACTAAATGAACTGGATCAGAGAAGGGGGGTGGGGGTGGGATGCAGGCATGTCCAGTTATCTCAGGTTTGCAGATGGCCACTGCTGCATATATTACCCCTCTATACTGAGCATGGCATTTCATTTGAATGTTTTATAGACGCTGTTGTTCCTCCTGATATTGGTAGCATTTATTATACTCTATTTTTTAAACAGCTCTGCCATGCAAGCAGCCCTAGCTCAGCAACATTTTGAATTAGATGCCTCATTTGAAGAAGAAATGCTTTGTTTTGTCACCCTAAGCAGTAATATTTTCCTCTGTCGTCCAATATTTGCTTAGTGCTGTTGTGGAATTCTTGGCGTTTCCAAGAAAAGGCGGGGTGGGAATTTTTCAGAGATGCTTTTGGAATAAGGACTATGATCCAAAGAACTGCCTAGGCCTACACAAGGAGCTTCAGTTAGTCCAATGGGATTTTAGGCTATTCCTTCCACAGACACCACTACCACAAACAGCTACATATCCTCCAGCCCATATGACAAACAGTTTTTGAAATTCCCCTCAGTCAGCATGGAGAGTCTTCTCTTCAAAGAAAGCAAGTTGGGGAGTGTGTTTACTCAGAAGTAAGCAGGACTGAGTGGAACTTTCTCTGAAGAAAAAGGGGCATAGTTCTGCAGTCTCATATTCTCCTGGGCTTGCTTTACAATTTAAGCTTAGATTGTTAGCCTCTTATAACAAATGCCACTGATCTTTCCCAGCTCCGTGATTCAGTGACGTGACTCATCTATTATAGTTTTTCTTCTCTATCATTCTTACATGGAAATCAGGGAGTTGATAGGAAGCTGTGTACCCATAGTTGTACCCATATTCCATATAGCAGTCACAATAGCAAGGAATTGGCTAGAGAGAAGAATAAAAGTATTTATCCAAAATATTGCAGTGCACTTTTCTGTGTAACAAATATGTATTTGTTGCATGAGAAGAATGCCCATGTGGCAAGAGCTTGTAAAAAAATAAATGGTGGAGTCATTCTTAATCATTATTATTCTCTCATCCTAAAGCACTTCAATTCAGCTTTACACCTAAGAATGAATGGGCTGCATTTGCACCATTTTTATGCTTAGACAGCTAAGAGCATTCCTTTCTTTCACGAATTGATTAAAATGAATATGACGATAGTAATCACCATTAAATATTCAGTGTCCTCCATCTTGTGCACTTCTCTAACATGACAACTACTACAGCAAATGCCGTTGTATGATAGATAGCAAGCCTTTAATGGCAATAGAATGTTAGGTACACTACTTCCAAAGCTTCTGTTGTGCTGGTATCATCCTACATGATAATTAATGTTAACTTAAATAGAAGTAAATGCTCTTAAGGCATTTAGGTATGCACTAAGATTGGTGCACATACATTTTTCATTACTGTTTACAAAAGCAACAGTAGAAGAGATATGACTACAAATCAGTTCAAGAAAATGTCACATGTAAAAGGTAAAAAAAAGGTAAAGGACCCCTGGACAAGATTGGCAGGAGCTGGGACAGAGCAACGGGAGCTCACTCCGTTATGGGGATTCGAACCGCTGACCTTCTGATTGGCAAGCCCAAGAGGCTCAATGGTTTAGACCACAGCACCACCCATGTCCCATGTATGCTCTGTTGGATGCATTCACCATCACTCTAACTACTTAGAAATTTTTAAGTGGATGCATTCTATATCATTAGAACAATTACATTGTTCTTGGATGAGTAATGGCAATGTGGAGACATGTTGTAGTTTGTGTGGAATGGACTTCATGGTGGTGAATGTTAGTATCTGCTACCTTCTGTGTTGCCAGTACAGGCCACTGGGAAAAGAAAAATGCAACTGAAATTCATGATCCTGTTCTATACTGAAGTCTCTTCATTTGTCTTCCCTAACTAAGAAATCTTTCTTTGACTTTATCTTTTACTCTGTAATGGGCTGTCCATCCTTTGATTTTAACATTTCGTTTCTTTTTCTTTTAGCTATCCATTCACCCTGCTTGCCGACTGGGGCAGTTGAACTATGGAACTTGCTCCCACAATATGCAGCAATGACCACCAACTTGTATTGCTTTAAAAGAGGATTCATGGAAGCGATTTCTATCAGATAGCCATGATGGCTCTGCTTCCATGGTCAGAAGAGGCATCCTTCTGAATTCCAATTGCTGGAAACTGTGGATGAAAGAGGGCTGTTGTGCTTGGGTCCTGCTTGTGGGTTTCCCACAGGCATCTGGTTAGCCATGAGAACAAATTCTGGACTAGATCTTCCTAGGTTCGTAGCATTCAGTGCATTCTGGGTGGCTTATAAAAACAATAGTTCTACATTGTTTTTTGAGGTTCTAACAGTATTGGGCAACATGGTGGACAGGCACTGCCCACCTGAGTTCTGGATGGTTCCATTACTGCTGCTTACCAGGAAGTAAAGCAGAAGAGGCAAGGTGGTAATAATGTTGACACAGTGCAAATGCTTTGTCAGGAATGCTCTGCCAGTGCATTTACACCATGCTGATCCCCTGTTACTTTGCTTCTCCCCTTCTACTCCCTGGTAAGCAGCAATGACATTACTGAGCAGAGGTCAATTGCCCACCACACTGGGTTCAACATGGGGTCCACAACATGGTAGACTGAAGTCTGTTGACTTCCGAGGGATGAAGCCAACTTACAGAGATGCCTAAATATTTCTGCATTTGTTAAACTGATACATGATTAAAATAAATTCTGGTCATAAGAATATCTGTTCTCTTCAACTAGCTGTCATAACATTTTATGGGATGTCTCAAGAAAAGTTTGTCAAAACCCAAAAGTTCCAACACAGAGTTACATATTTCTACACTCATTAAATCCAAAGCATTTAACTCTGTCAGAGTGCATACAAGATCTATTCCCCACACTCTGCAGCACTGAATAAAAATAAAAGATATATTAAAACAGATATAAGAGTAAACATAATATCCATAGTGAAATATTTCCCCTAATGTGTGACATATCCAAACCTAATATTATCTTTCAGTGGGGTCTGCTTTTGCCTAAAATAAACAACACACACCCCTTGATGTATTTGGTCAAGTAACCTTTGCTATGCCACCTATTGAGGCCTACAAGTCTATGAGTCTCTATAGTTATCAATATATATATTTACATTTCAGTATTCTATGATTCTGAGCTTGTTTTGATAATATGTATTGCAGGCCTTTTGATGGTGCTAATAAACAAAATAGGGGACGTGGGTGGCGCTGTGGGTAAAAGCCTCAGCGCCTAGGGCTTGCCGATCAAAAGGTCGGTGGTTCGAATCCCCATGGCGGGGTGCACTCCCGTTGCTCGGTCCCAGCGCCTGCCAACCTAGCAGTTCGAAAGCACCCCTGGGTGCAAGTAGATAAATAGGGACCGCTTATTGGCGGGAAGGTAAACGCCGTTTTCGAGTGCTGTGCTGGCTCGCCAGATGCAGCTTTGTCACCCTGGCCACGTGACCCGGAAGTGTCTTCGGACAGCGCTGGCCCCCGGCCTCTTAAGTGAGATGGGCGCACAACCCTAGAGTCTGTCAAGACTGGCCCGTACGGGCAGGGGTACCTTTACCTTTACCTTTAATAAACAAAATGAGAATGAATCCAGTGACCATAAAGTATACAACTATAGAAAAGCCAAATGAAAATAGAGTCAGTCAGCAATGCACTATGCAGAGAAGCAGAATGATGGCAGTCTCTTTATGAGATCAAGTTCTTTGAAGTGAAATTAAAATGATCTAAACAAATTAGGGCTTCCTCCTCCCCATTTCAAAGCATTTGCAATTGCCATTGTCCTCATTGTTCCAGTATATCTTTAATATTGGAACATTTTGTTTTAATGAAATGACGCCTAATGGGAAATCGCCCAGTAGGCACCAAATTGTAATATGCCTTTTAAAAAATTTAGTACTGGAGCACTGTTAATCTGTCTTTCAAAAATTATATTTAGATTTTTTATTTATTTTGGTGTCTGCTTGCCAAATGCTGATAGCTCCTATTGGCGCTAAACTTGTTGAGCTATGGAAACTTTGCCTCTCAATTTGTTGCCACAGACACCTTCATTTCCCTAGAGGCAGTAGCATAGACCCTGCTAGTACCTGAATGCAATGAACTTTCATTAATGGTAGGACAATTTCACTCACAGAGAGATCACTTCTATGAGCAGAATTCTCCTTTACATGGTTGGAAGTCCCCTTTGTTTATGGGGGGGGGGGAATGAAGGATGGAAGCCAGTATAAATCAGTTGACGTTATCCTGGTGTCTGTTATCGGTGGAAGGAAATATTGTCAGTCCTTGCTTGTGAGCTTCTCTGAAGCATCTGTCTTGGCACCGTTGTTGCACAAAATGCTGACCAGATGGATAATGGACCAGATGGATGGGGAACCTGTGACCCTGTGAATGTTGGCCAGGATTGCTGGGACTGAAGAGAGTTCAGTAACAGCTGGAGGGCCTAAGGTCTTCAGACGTATCACTGGCTTGATTTGGCATGGGCATGCTAATCATAGAATCACAGAATTGTAGAGTTGGAAGGGTCCCTGAGGGTCATCTAGTCCAACTTCCTGCAATGCAGGAATCACATCTAAATTATCTATGAAAGATGGCCATTCAAACCACCAAGAAGGAGAGTCCACCAGCTTCTGAGGGAGCCCATTCCACTGTCAAACAGCTCTCACTGTCTTTAATGATTCCTAATGTTTAGTTGGAATCACCATTCTTGTAACTTGAATCCATTGGTTCGGGTCCTACCCTCCAGAGCAGGAGAAAACAAGTTTGTGCCATATTCCATGTGGCAGCCCTTCTACATACTTGAAGATTACATTTATGTCTGCAACACATTTGCATACCACTTACTTCAAGCCAATTTGGCAATAGCCATAATTGCACAGTTAATGTGGAATAATTACCTATTCAAAAGCATTTATAAACTACTTAATACAAAATAGGGATGCGGGTGGCACTGTGGGTTAAATCACAGAGCCTAGGACTTGCCGATCAGAAGGTTGCAGTTCGAATCCCCGCCACAGGGTGAGCTCCCGTTGCTCGGCCCCAGTTCCTGCCCAGTTCGAAAGCACGTCAAAGTGCAAGTAGATAAATAGGTACTGCTCCGGCGGGAAGGTAAATGGTGTTTCCGTGCGCTGGTCTGGTTCACCAGAAGCAGCTTAGTCATGCTGGCCACATGACCTGGAAGCTGTACGCCGGCTCCCTCGGCTGATAAAGCGAGATGAGCGCCGCAACCCCAGGGTCGGCCATTACTGGACCTAATGGTCAGGGGTCCCTTTACCTTTACCTAATACAAAGCTAAAATAAACATTTGACATAATAAGTAAATTTGATATAAAAAACCATAAAAGTAATAGAGGTAGAACAGAGGAGTATCTGCCTCTCCAACATGGATCATCACCCGGCCAAGTCTGTCAACAGGACTGCTCACTGCCAACATCAAACATGGCTACAAAGTTTGTGAAACATTAGTAAACTGCTCTTACAGGTAAATTTTTAAAAGTAAGTTAATAAAAAAGTAGAAACTGAATAAAGAAATAGCGGGTTATGCAAATGCCTCCAAGATGAAAGTTAAAATAGATGTTGGTATAAAACATCTCAGGGTATTATTTTTATACTTGCAAAAGTGATAGGTACTGTATAATCTCAGGTCTCTGATGTGCTCTGGTGGTAACATTAATTTTATATTCCATCAAAAACACCTTTGAAAATGTCTGTTAAAATATTTAATTGCAAGGTGCTTTTTCTTCTTTTCTTTCCCTCATCATCCTTACACAGTATTGTTCTCAGAATCAAACCTGCAGCATTTATAACTTTGACAGCTGTCTAGGGAAGGGAGGCAATCACGTAGTGTAAAAGGGTGAGTTCTAGTGGCAGTTAAATCATGGAAAACTCAGCTGTTTGTTGATTGCATAGGTTAGGTTTTGTTTAATTTGACATTTGCAGAGACTTAGAACAGAAAGGGTGCTGATCTGCAAGCCTACAGGCACCTGAGGGTTTCCAATACTTATGGAATACAAAACTTCATTCCCATTGGAAGGCCCAAGGCCACCAGAGATTTGGTAAATCGTTAATAATATAGGATCACACAGTTGGAGTGGGGCCTGTGGACCATCTGGTTCAACTCTGTCTAGTGCAGAAAATCCAGAGCCTCTACTTGAAGACTTCCAGGTAATAGTTCCATTGCTGAACTTCTCTTACCATTAAGAAGGTTTTCCTAATGTTGAATCAAAATCGTGTAACCTGAGACCATTAGATATAGGCTTGAACCCTAGGGCAGGTGTAGGGGAACCTTTGGTCCTCCAGATGTTGATGAACTACAGCTCCCATCAGCCCCAGCAAGCATGGCCAATGGTCAGGGATGATGGGAGTTGTAGTTCAGCAACATCTGGAGTGTCAAAAGTTCCTCACATCTGCCCTAGGGCAAGCAGAGTAGGAAGAGGAAGGTACATTTAGGAGAGAAGATAGAGTCTAAAGAGTCCAGATGGAAGAGGTGTTTTGATGCAAACTCCACCCGCCAACATTATTCGGGCATTAAAAATACAAGAGTTGGAGCTTCTTTCCCATCTCATCATGCTGTTTAAAACTGGAAGGTCTCTTTGAGAGCTTCAACCGGCAGCTGGATGTGAGGGGGTGGAGTTGCAGCATCACCTTCCTGACATTGGTGCTGCTACTGCTCTCATGATCAAGGGAGGGTCAGAGTGAGGCGATGAGATTAGGGGAGCTCTTGGCTGGCAGCCCTGGTCTTTGGGAAGCTGACCCTGCCAACCACCAGTGCCCACATTGGTGACCCCGTTGTAATCCTTACAATAACCCAGTTACTGTATTTTTTGCTCTATAAGACTCACTTTCTCCCTCCTAAAAAATAAGGGGAAATGTGTGTGCGTCTTATGGAGCGAATGCAGGCTGCACAGCTATCCCAGAAGCCAGAACAGCAAGAGGGATCACTGCTTTCACTGCACAGCAATCCCTCTTGCTGTTCTGGCTTCTGAGATTCATAATATTTTTTTCCTTGTTTTCCTCCTCCAAAAACAAGGTGCGTCTTGTGGTCTGGTGCGTCTTATAGAGCGAAAAATATGGTATATTCAGGCAGTATTGTGATTCTTTGTATTGCAGACATGGGCACTGAGACTGAGAGTGTGTGCCTTGCTTAAGGCTGCCTATTGAGTGTATGGCAGAGGTAGCTATAAGTGGCTGCCAATAACTACTAGCCATAATGGCTATGCTCTGTGATGTCACACACGATGTCAGACTGCCCCCTTACACTCTCAACAGCTTCTGAACAGAGATGAAGCAAAGTGCTAGAGCTAACACACACACACCACACACATTTTCTTTATGCAGCTTTCAGTAGTTCCTAATAAGGTGGCAAATGCTTCTTTGCGGATCAGGTTAATGACTCCTGTTTACCAAAACCATCTCTTTCTTCCTTTCTAAACTTAGGGGACTCTTGTGGAAAATAGATATTAAAAAACCAAACAAGCCCTCCACACATTTTATCAGAAGCCTGTTTTAAAGCTCCTGAACAGGCATTCTGGTCTAATGATCTCTCATAACTAGGAGACACTGTAGCACCTTTTCCTCTATATTTTTCCTAGTACTGCTGCAGTAAAATGCCCTCTGTAGCCCTTCTGGCTAATTAAGAGATGGAGAATAAAAATACTGCAGGAATGTAATGTCTTCCCTAAGCTACCTATTTATATTCACAAAGCAAGCATAGCTTAAGTGAATGCAGGCATTTCAAGGTTTTGGTGGTTCTTTGTTTATGGCCCATTGATATCTGCACTGTCAAATTTCCAGCCTTGTCAGGAAAAAGCAAATATTACTCCCTAGCCTCCTACAGCTTAGCTGAGACATCCAAGAATTCATTATAAATTGGTGGTGGGAGGGGGGATGATTATGCATTATGAATTAGTGAAGACTGACAGGCAGCAGCTAGACTATATGCTACCTCTCCAAGGCCTTGCAAAACTGCCTTGCTAATCGGAGTCACGAAGAGGGAAGAGGCGAATATTTGAAAGGGGCACTTTAAAAAGTGACAACCTCTGAACGATTATGGTGGTCCCAGCGTGAATTGTACACGCTGTCCATCTAGCAGGACTCAACTCAATTGTTATCATGGCCTCCCTTGAATAAGGAATTTGCCCCTTCATCAAACTGGAAAAGTCTTGCTGTCCTCCTCTTCCTCTTCCTCCTTTTTGAGTAAGAAATTTTGATTTATTTTCAGAGGGGGCATGAGTAGGGAGCTTGAAGAGTGACAGTCTTGGGTCAGAAGAAATGTGGTTAAATGCTGTTATGTACTGAGTTGAATAGGATCCAAAATGCAGTGGTCTGATTGGTCCTAGAACAATAGGATTCAGAATGCAGCAGTCTGATTGGTCCTAGAACAATGCAGCAGTATGATTGGTCCGCAGGAGCCACCCAGTCCAGCTCCAGGTGGAAGTGAATCCACAACCTGATTGGCCTACAGGAGAATCCCGGAATTAGCCAATCACATTGTGTAAATAATGTATATTGCGAGTATATTTCATATATAAAGCAGATATTTTGGGGGGAACTTGCATTCCTCGCTACTATGAGCTGAATAAAGAGCACGAAATCCACACTCAACTCCGAGTATATTTCAAATGCCATTCCATTTTGCAGACCAGTCTTCTTTTTGGCTAATTTAGCTAGCTGCTGATGCTGACTGACATTTTAGTGGTCTACAAAAATCTGTGAGAAGACTGTAGGGAACCTGCCATCAGGTTCTGAGAGACAAGACACAAAAGGAAAAGAGACTGGGCAGGGAGGAAGGAAGGGAAAAGCAAATTTGGTTGCTAATTCCTAGTAACAGAGATCTAATAATGAAGAGTACAAAGAGAGGAATATGTGGAGAGGTGACAACAGGCCTCTGCTTTATACCACATTTCCTGGCAGTGGAGTCACTTCCAGTTACTGGTTCCAGAGAGAGGGGGAAGGTGATGGAGCAGTTAGGGATGTGCAGTCACATCAGCAAAGCCAATCCAGTGTGCCTGCCAATGTGCCCACACGGTATCAACCTCCTTACCACCTCATTCCTGGTAGGCGGCAGCGACTCCACTGCCAGGAGGTCTTGGCTGTGGCACCGCTCCTCCTCAGCAACTGCTCCCAGGAATCATGAGTTGCAGTCTTTCGACAGGGCCAGTGGAGTGGTCCTGCAGTCCCATCTGCCTCTCTCTCAACCTGCTGGAATGGCTGCTGTAGGTGAGGTAGAGTGCCAACTGGAGCAAGAATATTTATTTAAGAATTATTTAAGAATAAATATTTATTTATAGGTGTATTTGGGGGTCAGCATTTAGTTTGGGCTGAGCTAAACTGTTTTTGCTGCTATTGGGGCATTTTGTACTTCATTTTTAGGGTAGTGTTTCAATATTAATGTGAGATGCTTGTTTGGCCTGTTAATATTAGTATGTCTATTTATTTTAATTGTTAATTAATTATCCTGAAATGTTGTCGTATTTTATTCCATGTGTTCTTGTAAGCCACTTTGAGCATGGTTTTGCCATGGAAAGTTGGCATACAAATAAACTCATGATGATGATGATGATGATGATGATGATGATGAATGTATTTGGTGAATTTTCCTTGTTAAGTTTTGTTTGTGTTGCTTTTAAATTTAGCTCGGTTTTGCTTCCTTTGGGAGCCAATTGTATTGTGTTATAATTTGAACCACATGTGGAAGAGGGAAGACCTGGAGCATGCCCAGAATGCCTGTTCTGTCTGATAACAGAACTGGCTGCTTCCTTTCTCAGATGGACCTAATTTGCCACCAATGGGACGGGCTTTCTTGACAATGGAGTCATAGGCGCCGACTCCATGGGGCCTGAGTGGGTCCGAGCCCCCTCAAAAATTTGTTTGGGGGGGCTCTGCCCCCCCAATAATTTAAGAAAATTATTAGTTATATTATGCTTTGTAAAATCACAAAATTATGTTGGTATTTTTTATTTTCCTTGTTTGACGATAGTTACCTTTTAAAATACATTCAGTAATGAGTTAAAACAAAGCCACTCCCGATCTAGAGAGGGGGTGGGGTTGCGGGCTCTCGACCCATCAACAATCTCGCGGGGCTGGCGTCAGCCCCGCGAGAAGCGGGGATTCCCCCTAGCTCATTAATATTCACCGCCCACGGCGGCAGCCAATTGGCTGCCGCAAAGGGCGGGACCTCACAGGTTCACTTAAGGTCGGGGCAGCCCGGGGCTCGCCCCTTTCGTTCCCCCAGCAGCAGCGGTTTGGAGGTCTTGGGCCCCCCCAATATTTTTTATAAGTCGGTATGGGCCCCCGCTCCCCCAATATTTTTTATTAGAATGCCCTCCTTAAAGAGGCTTGCCTGATACCTGCAACCTCCACTGAGATCCTTTTGGTGGAGGGCAGATACTTTCTTCTTCACTCAGGCAATGCAATCTGTTGCAAATTTTAATTGTGAAGGATTTTGATCTGTTGTTCTATTACTGTACTTGTGCTGTGATACAACTGACTGCACACAGCCCCAACATCCTAAGCAGGATGCTTTGGATAAATACAAAGCATATAAATGTTTTAGATAACTAGATATGCAAAGTAGAAAGCAAATTATAAAGCAAGCAAATTATAAAGAAGCAATCTCAGAGGTTCGATGTGGTTGGACTATATATATCCTTACTACCAACCTCGTGCACTTAAAAACCTCTTATCACAGACTTTTGTGTGTTAGGGATGGTTGAGGAATTTGATGTTTGCAAATTCCTATGTGGGGGAAAAAATTACATGATCTTGCAAAAAAATTACCTGAACTTGGATTAATATAGCTGTCCACCAGATTTCATACTTGTCCAAATATGGTGATGCAGTTCTCAGCAGTTTAGTTGTTTCCAAATATGTGGTGAAAATATTATGAATGGAAGTGTAATTGCAGATACATGGAAATGGAGCGGAGCGTAATTATGAGTCAACGCCTGCAAAAAGTAACATGGATCAGACCATTAGAGTAATTTTTAAAAAATAAAAAGGTGATCAGGTACATCCTGCAACACCAGGGGTCACACAGTGATACTGCATCCATTCAGAAATACAGCTCACTGGCCTACCTAGAGAGTTTTAAGGACACATTTTTCTGACGAAATGCCATTCGGTGAAGTTGATTAGGCAATGCACTTTAAAAGTAAACAACATGGGGTTAGAATGTGTGTACGTGTGTGTGAGAGAGACAGACACACAGAAAGAGATTCTAAAAGGATCTGTACTGGGGCTTTTGAGCTTTAATTCTGAAGTTTGGAGCAAGCTGTGAGCACTGGCGGAGGAAGAAGAGTGTGAGGGAGCGCAGTGCGATCCCGGTGGGGTGCCATCGTGGCTGCTCCCCCCGCCCGCGCTGGGTGCCACGCCCCCAGGACATGCACCATGCCCCTGCAGGTGGTGCGCCATGCCCCCGGGACATGTGCCAGCCCCACCTACTCTCCGCTCCCCGGTGCCAGAGCATGAAACTCCGCCACTGGCTGTGAGATAGCCATATTTGCTGATGACACCAAACTATAGGGCGGTAAAAAGCAAAAGGAATTGCAAGGAGCTCAGAAGAGGAGAGAGTGGTGGTGTGCTCATGTCCTCCTTGCAGGCTTTCCATTGGTATCTGGTTGACCACTGTAAGAACAGGACACTGGACTAAATGCAACTAGGGCCTTCTGCATGCCAGGCAAATTCTCTCCTACTGAGCTCTGGTCCTTCCCTTGAAGTTTTTCTAAGATGTCAATAACATTCCTTTGAAAGGCATTCTGATCCATTTTGCCAAATTGCATGATCTCGTCTAGAAAAATAGAAGTGTGGTCAGTCATGCAGTCTGTCGCATATGCAGGAAACAAGAGAAGGGCAGGAGAAACCTCAGGGGACCTTAAAATGAAAATGCAATTTACAGGCAGAACAATAACTAAGTAAACAAAGTATCTGGATAATGAACGAACAGTGGTTATTATCAACAAGGTAGATATGGCAATATGGTCCCCAGCTGTCTCTTGTCAACTGAGGGACTGATTATCTGTGAAAAGATGTCTTTTTGTGAGAGACATGCATGAGATAGGAATTGCAGTAGAGCTTGCATGCTGAGAGTGTCATGGGGGACCTCCCCATCTTCATGTCTGATTCTATTATCACCTAATGATGGTGCCTGGAGGTTACTTATTATCCCCTCTGCTGAAAGGAGACTATCTGGTGTGTTTTTTGTGGAACTACTAGATTTTTGAAGAAGAAGTTTGCAGTAGAATTACTTTGCACAGAGTTGGTATTTTATGTGTGCCAATGGGAATGTGCTGGACCCGGGGGTAAGGTACCGTGGGCGTAAGCAGAGTCCACACGAAGAGGAGCGAGGTCCGAGGCGGAGAGCCGGGCGGGGAACAGGAATGCTGGAACAGGAGGCCGAGCAGGGAACAGGAACACCGGATGGTCAGGAACAGGAGGCCGAGCAGGGAACAGGAGCACCGGATGGTCAGGAACAGGAGGCCGGGCAGGGAACAGGAGCACCGGATGGTCAGGAACAGGAGGCAGAGCAGGGATCAGGAACACAGGAAGGTCCGAAGCCAACAATGATGTTGCTCCCGCAACCTGGGGCCGGGCTGACTGGGCTTTTATCCTCTTCTAAGGCCAGGGGCAGTCCCGGCCCCCAGGAGCCCCGCCTCCTCTGGCCTTAAGGCGAGCACTCCTCCTGGGAGCAACCAGTTCCCTTCGCCTCTCTGCCCTAAGCCTCTGCAGATCAGGAGAGGCCGAAGGGTTACTGGGCCCTGGAGGAGGCTCACCTGTAGCCACTGAGTCCTCAAGCCCCTCTGGGGCCAGAAGGGTTTCACCTGGGGCCAGCTCCTAGTGCTCTGCCACAGGTGCAGGCTCTTCAGCATCAGCCGGCCCTAGAGGTGGGGACTCCTGTGCAGGCTGGGATTCCTCTGGTTCGTCCTCTGAATCGGAATCCCAGGCCATCACACCCTCCCCCCTCCCAGGCCCCCCCCCTCAACCGAGGGTCCGGACCCGGCTTGCCGGGGTACGTCGCATGGAACTCTCGGAGGCAGGCAGGTGCGTGGACGTTGGCCGCTGGTTCCCAGGAGCGGTCCTCCGGTCCGTACCCCTTCCAGTCAATGAGATACTGCAGCTTTCCCCTGCGGTAACGGGAGTCCAGGATGCGTTCCACCTCGTACTCAGGCTCTCCCTGAACCAACACTGGCTGCGGTCGGGGACGGTTCGGGTGGAACTCGTCGGGTGGGGCCACCGGACTCAGAAGGGACCTGTGGAAGACCGGGTGAACCTTCAGGGTTGCGGGCAACCGGAGACGGAATGCCACAGGAGAGACTTGGTCCACGATAGGAAACAGGCCGGTGAAGCGGGCGTCCAACTTCCGCGAAGGTCGAGAGGGGTGGAGGTGGCGAGTGGAGAGCCAAACCAGGTCACCGACGTGAAGTTCCGGCCCCACCTGGCGGTGGCGGTCGGCCTGGGCTTTGTATGCTTCCTTGGCCTGGTGCAGTTGCTCCACCAAAAGCTGTTGCTGGGACTGGAGCTCTTGAAGCCACTCCGTCACCGCTGGGACCGCGGATGCCGGCAGCACCTCTGGAAACAGCCGTGGATGATAACCGTAACTGGCCTGGAACGGGGTCTGCTGGGTGGACGCATTCACCGCGTTGTTGTAGGCGAACTCCGCCAATGCCAGGTGGTCGACCCAGTCATCCTGCTGGTAGCTGCAGTAACACCGGAGGTACTGCTCCAGCACCGCATTCGCCCGTTCCGTCTGGCCATCGGTCTGTGGGTGGTAGGCTGACGAGAGGCAGACCTCTGTCCCGAGGGTCTGGTGTAAGGCTCGCCAGAACCGGGATGTGAACTGAACGCCCCGGTCGGACACCACGCGCTCAGGTAGGCCATGCAGGCGGAAAACATGCTGAAGGTACAGCTGAGCGGTTTCCTTGGCTGTGGGTACAGATGGGCAGGGGGCGCAGTGCACCATCTTGGTGAAATGGTCGGAGAAAACTAGAAGGCAGGTACAGCCACGAGACGGGGGTAAGTCCCCTACAAAGTCCAACGAAACCGTGTGCCAAGGGCGTGGTGGAACTGGCAATGGCTGAAGTAGGCCGGGGGTCGCCCGATAGGGCCCTTGGCGCGCCGGCAGACATCACAACCAGCAACGTAGCGAGCCACGTCAGCCTTCAGGCGGGGCCACCAAAACTCGCGACTTACCAGATGGGTGGTCCGATACCGTCCAAAGTGCCCCGCTGCTGGGGCATCATGGACCATCCGGAGAACCTCCAGCCGCAGTGGCCCTGGCGGGATGTACAGGCGACCGTGGTGCAGCAGAAGGCCCTGATGCAGGACCAGCCCAGGATACTGTGGGCTGGACCCTTCAGCCAGCTCCCGGAGTTGTTCCTGGGCCCAAGCGTCGACCCGCTGCTGTTCCCGCACCCGAGCCTGCAGTGGCTCCGCCTCCTGGGTGGCCAGGAATGCAGCTGGAGGTAGGATCGTGGTGGGTTCTGCTTGCTGTACCGTGTCTGTGTTGTCTTCAGGTTTCCGGGACAGGGCATCCGCCTTCTGGTTCTGAGAGCTAGGGATGTAGCGGATCCGGAACTGGAACCGGGAAAAGAACAACGCCCACCGGATCTGTCTTTGGTTCAGCTTGTGGGTGGTCTGGAGGTACTCCAGGTTCTGGTGGTCGGTTCTCACCTCCACCGGATGTCATGCCCCCTCAAGATGGTGGCGCCAGACCTCAAAGGCCACCTTGATGGCCAGTAGTTCCCGCTCCCACACGGTATAGTTACGCTCCGCTGGTAGGAGCTGGCGGGAATAGAAGGCACAGGGTAAGAGTGGCGCTTCAGGTCCACTCTGTTGAGACAAGACGGCACCGAGAGCCGTACTGGAGGCGTCGGTCTCCACCACAAAGGGTCGAGAGGGGTCAGGATGTTGTAAGATTGGCGCCCTCTGGAAGCAGGCCTTCAACCCCTGAAATGCCTCCTCTGCCTCCTTGTCCCAGGAAAACGGCGTCTTTGGGCGCAGTAGCCGGGTCAACGGGGTGGTGCGATGAGCATAATCTGCGATGAAGGTCTGGTAGTAGTTGGAGAACCCCAGGAACCGCTGTAGGTCCTTGCGGTTCCGGGGTGCCGCCCATTCTCGAACCGCTGCCACCTTCCCAGGGTTCATCTGCACCCCATCTGGAGAGAGCCGGTGTCCAAGGAAGTCCACAGTCCACTGATGGAACTCGCACTTGCTGAGCTTTGCGTACAAATGGTGCTCACACAAGCGCTGCAGCACGGTCCGGACATGTCCCTCATGGCGAGCCGGGTCAAGGGAGTAAACCAGTATGTCATCCAAGTACACCACCACGTACTTGTCTAACAAGTCCTGGAACACGTGGTTGATGTAGCGTTGGAACACAGCAGGCGCGTTGCACAAACTGAAAGGCATAACCAAGTATTCGAACTGCCCGTACCGGGTCCCAAACGCTGTCTTCCACTCATCCCCAGCTCGGATCCGAATCAAGTTGTAGGCCCCCCGGAGGTCCAGCTTGGTGGACCTGTGCCCCTTGCACCCGCTCCAGCAACTCCGAGATAAGGGGCAAGGGGTACCGGTCTGGGATGGTAATTTTGTTCAGGGCTCGGTAATCATGGCAAGGGCGGAGTTCCCCACATTTCTTCTTAACAAAGAGCACTGGTGCCACGGTAGGCGAGGTGGAAGGCCTAATGAACCCACGCTCCAGGTTCTTGCGCAAGAAGTCCTGCAAAGCCTCGCGCTCTGGCTCAGTTAGAGAATATAAGCGACTCACAGGTAAGGGCGCTCCGGGCTGGAGGTCTATGCCGCAGTCAAAAGGCCGATGCGGCGGCAGCTGGTCTGCCCCCCGTTCCTCAAACACGTCCTGGTAGTCCTGGTACACGGTTGGGAGCGTGGGTGCTGCCTCCTCCGTGGGCGCGGCCGCCAGCGTCTCGGATTGAGCATGTGAACATGGGTCTGGGAAGTGCACAGTCCGTTTGACCCAGTCAATCTGAACGTTGTGAGCTTCCAGCCAGTCCATCCCGAGCACTAGGGGGAACCGGGGCATAGAGGCAATGTCCAAAGTTCGCAACTCCCGGTGCTGCTGGAGACACAGGACCAGGGGCTGGGTCTCCTGAGTAACGGCACCTGAACACAGAAGCCGTCCGTCAATTGCTTCCACCTGGACCGGTTCTGGCTTGTTCCGAAGTGGCACCTGATGATGGGCAGCAAAAGCAGCGTCCATATAGGAGCGGGTTGCTCCTGAATCTACCAAAGCATGAGTAAGAATCCAGGGCCCACCTGGAGGGTATAAACGTACCGAAACCATAAGATGTTGCAAGTCCATTGGTGCGGGCCCATCCTGTGCTGTTTGGGACCCCCGGTAGCTAGGGCCATCAGCTACTGGGGTTGGCGGTTTCCCTGCGGCTGGCGTTTCTCAGGGCAGGACCGAGCGTAGTGTCCACTTCCGCCACAGTAGAGACATAGATTTCCCTCCCGACGCCGCACCTTCTCTGCGGGGGTAAGGCGTGGCCGCACTGCCCCGAGCTGCATAGGCTCCTCCGTTAACTCAGTTGTGACCGTGGGGCTGCCGGAAGAAACTGGTGCCGAGAACTGGAAGTGTCGGCGACCCCGGGCCTGACGACGATCCTCCAGCCGGTCGTCTATCTGCAGACTCCATTGAATGAGAGTGTCTAGCATGGTGGGGCGTTCCATTGTGGCCAGCTGGTCCAGTATCTCGTCCGAAAGCCCTTCGAGATACTGGTCCCGCAGTGCCGAGTCATTTCAGGTCAAGTCCTGTGCCAACAGCCGAAACTCCGTGGTATATCGGCCACCGTGGACTTGCCCTGTTTCAACCGCCAAATCGCCCGGTTGGCTTGACTCCCTTTCTGGGGGTTGCCGAACGCGGCCTCCAAAAGATTGCAAAACCCCGTATAGTCTGCCAGCAAGGGGGAGTCTTGCCTGAGTAGCGGCAACGCCCACTTGGCCGCCTGGTCCTTTAACAAACTAATCAAAAAGTGCACCTTGGTGCGGTCGTCAGGGAAGTTCCGGGCTCGCCCCTGAATATACAGCTTGGCCTGGGCAAGGAACATGGGAAAGCTGGCCAGGGCCCCATCAAATTTCTCAGGCAAAGCCACTGGGTACTTGCCAGGAGCCGGGGCGTCGGCCCCAGGATCCGGTAGGGCTTCCAAGCGCTGCTGAAGCGCCGTAACCGCGTCGCTGAGCTGCTGCACGGTGTGAGTCAAGGCCTGGTTCTCCTGGGCCAAAGCCACTAGTGCAGCCGCCTGGTCAGCCATGGCCTCTGGCTCTTCCCGAACGCACCCCAACGAAGGGGGAGTGCGGGTGTGGCGGGAGCAAACTGTGCTGGACCCGGGGGTAAGGTACCGTGGGCGTAAGCAGAGTCCACACGAAGAGGAGCGAGGTCCGAGGCGGAGAGCCGGGCGGGGAACAGGAACGCTGGAACAGGAGGCCGAGCAGGGAACAGGAACACCGGATGGTCAGGAACAGGAGGCCGAGCAGGGAACAGGAGCACCGGATGGTCAGGAACAGGAGGCCGGGCAGGGAACAGGAGCACCGGATGGTCAGGAACAGGAGGCCGAGCAGGGATCAGGAACACAGGAAGGTCCGAAGCCAACAATGACATTGCTCCCGCAACCTGGGGCCGGGCTGACTGGGCTTTTATCCTCTTCTAAGGCCAGGGGCGGTCCCGGCCCCCAGGAGCCCCGCCTCCTCTGACCTTAAGGCGAGCACTCCTCCTGGGAGCAACCAGTTCCCTTCGCCTCTCTGCCCTAAGCCTCTGCAGATCAGGAGAGGCCGAAGGGCTACTGGGCCCTGGAGGAGGCTCACCTGTAGCCACTGAGTCCTCAAGCCCCTCTGGGGCCAGAAGGGTTTCACCTGGGGCCAGCTCCTGGTGCTCTGCCACAGGTGCAGGCTCTTCAGCATCTAGGCCTTGCCCCAGTTCAGCAGGCCCTGGAGGTGGGGACTCCTGTGCAGGCTGGGATTCCTCTGGTTCGTCCTCTGAATCGGAATCCCAGGCCATCACAGGGAACTTCTACATCACAGGTTGGCATTCTGTCCTTCCCCAGAAAGTCTTAGTAAATACCCTCTCAAAAACCCACAATGCACAAGAGACCGTTTGCTCTTACTGCTCAGTTCCTGTTTGCCCTGACTCAGCCTCTCCTATGTTGACCACACACCCTTAAACATGCTGACATTTCATTGCCCAGACAGAACACCCAAGCTCCTTTCTGAACAGAGAAGAGGTGCAAAGAGTGTGGGAGTGGTTCTCATTATTGATTGTGTGTGTGTGAGGGGGTATCTGCATCATTTTGTTGTTTCGACTCTTTTTCTGCTCTCTCTGGCAGCCATTTTGTACATTGCCATGCCCCTATAACAGTCATTTGGGGACAGGTGCCCATGGCATTTTCTCAAAATTCCATCTGTACCCACTGGTCCAAAAAGTTTAGCAACCACTACCCTATATCTATACCTTGTAAAGGGTATGAGCATTTTGCATCTGCAATGTCTATACAGTGGTACCTCTGGTTATGAACTTAATTCGTTCCGAAGGTCTGTTCTTAACCTGAAACCATTCTTAACCTGAGGCACCACTTTAACCAATGGGGCCTCCCGCTGCCACCGCACCACTGCTGCACGATTTCTGTGCTCATCCTGAGGTAAAGTTCTTATCCCCTCTACTTCCAGGTTAGCTGAGTCTGTAACCTGAAGTATTTGTAACCCGAGGTGTTTGTAACCCGAGGTACCACTGAACACAGTGTCCAAGAAAGCCGTCCCTAAAGACCGTTTGATTGCTGGCCCCATATATGTTTATAATCTGAAGCTGTTTTCAGTATGTAGTCCAAACCTCTGCAATGCAGAAATATAAACTAAAGCATCCATGACAGATGACCATCCAACCTCTGCTTAAAAAACTCCAAGGAAGGTAAATCTACCACCTCTTGTGTGAGTCTGTTCCACCATCAAATAGCTTTTACCACCAGAAAGTTCTTTATGTTTAGTCAGAATCTCCATTCTTGTACCTCAAAGTCACTGGTTCACATTCTTCCCTTGGAGCAGAAAAAAACAAGCTTGCTCCATCTTCCATGTGACAACCCTTGAGATATTTGAAGATCGGTATCACAGTCTCCTCTCCTCTTTTCCAGGCTAAACATACCTAATTCCCTCAACTGTTCCTTATGAGGCTTGGTTTCTAGACCCTCTTCTGCCCACATTCCAGATTGTCGATATCCTTCTTCTCTTCTTGTGCAAGGTTCTCGAGTGGGTGGTCACGGACCAGATCCAGATGCTCTTGGAGGAAACTGATTTTCTAAATCCATTTCAAAGCTTTTGAGGACTTGCTCTTAAAGGTGGAGTAGACATAAAGAAATGGATAATAACACAGCAGAGGCATTGTCCAGGAAATGCCAAACACTCTGCATGGGGATAGCAAAGGATGTGCTATCTAGGAATGAATTGTATTTTCCCAAAAGCAAAATGCAACACTTCTGCCAACAGTGTTGGCAGATGGCTAAGGGCAACTTAGCCCCAAGAGAAAATGGCAGCAGAGATTGCACCACATGAGGACATTTATCTTTCACAATGGCCGTTTTAGTTTAATCTTACACCAGTAAAAATGAGAGGATATAACTACTAAAAACACCAGGGCACACACTATCAATCATGTTCTTTTCAACTGCAGAATGTGTTGAGTGAGAGTCTAATCAATATTTAAAATCCAAAACCCAATAATGGGTGATTCTCTAGTGATTTCTTCCATAATCAGGCTTAGGTGCTACAAAACAAAAACAAGCAACAAATAAGGCTTCACGCTGCTGTTCAAACATTTCTGAAGACACCGGAAAAGTGATGGGATAACAGGTAACTTTGAGCTGAAGTTCAAAGTGTTGTTTCATTCCTTTTCTTCACAAAACCTGATTTTATCTAATTTTTTGAAAAAGGAGTGGGCGGTATTGTGTTGTGCCGATATCATGTATGCAACTTTGGAGGAGTAAAAAGCTCTGCTGGCTGACTTCACATCCCCATTTCAGTTTATACATTTCTCTCTTGAGCTTGCAACAGAAAGAGAATAAAAATTCTCATTGAAATATTTAAAAGAGGCGTAGTTGGATCTCTTCCTATGCTTGAATGGATGGCCAGCATCTGCTGCAAAGAGAAATAGGAATGCAGTGCTGGAAGCCACGTCATTGTTATTGTCTTCCACAGCTTTCGCCTTGCTCTTCTATTCGAAGCATGGCTTATCCAATATTATCTGTGAGCAAAAATGGTGAAAGAGAGAGAGAAAAGGGACAAAAGACACTTGCAATGAAACCCTCCAAGCTCTAAAAACCTTTTCATCTGCCGCCAGAGTGAAGTTATGGCAGTCCTGCCCTGTGTATGGATTGCCTTTGGGGAGATCAGAAAGGCGATGATGTTGGTAAATATATACTCTTGCCCTATATGTTTAGGGGCTCTTCGCAAAGCAACTGAATTCAGGGTGACAGAGCAAAAAGAAACAACAACAACAAAAAAGGTGAAATGCAGGGAAAGGGGGAGGTAAGGGCTTGTGTGCATCTGTTGTTCTTTTCTTGTCTGTATGTGTATTCATGCACTGAGTAGGAATGAGTATATGCCATATTATAGGCAGTTGTGTTCCCAAAGGCTAGGATGCTGGCAGCTATCAGAAAAGCAGAGAAATGGGCCAGTTGCAGTAGACTGGTGTCTGTGAGGCTGAAGGCATGCCAGTGGTTCCAATCTAGCTCACAGTCACAAAATACATTTAAAGCACTATGATGCCAACTTTCAACAGCCATGGCTTCTTCCAAACAATTCTCGGAGTTGTAGCCTGTTAAGGGTGCGGTGCTGAGACGAGACCCCTGTTCTACTGCCAGAGCCATAATTCTCAGAGCGACCAATCCCTCTTCACAAGAAGCACAGATAATTTGCTCCAAGTGGGGAGAGGGATGCTCTGGAAATGGGAATGGGGTGTCTCTATGGCTGCATCTACACAGCTATTTAAAAACACTCTGAAAATGCTCTGAAAAAAAACAAACAATTTTAAAGCTCACAATGGAAAATTCCATAGAGTTCTGATTTCAGCTCTACAGCGCCATCTGGTGTCACTGTGTTATAACGCATTTATAACGTTTTATTTTTACTAATGTAGATGAGTCTTGTTTGGACTCACAGCAGCTATGTCCCTCTGGTTAGGGACCCTGATGGATCACTGAATGCTCTGGGGGATTTTCCAGTGGACACAGCAGGTGTTCCTCATCTCACTGTGGAATAGTGAGATGCAAAGGTACTGAAGGCCACTGAGAGATTGAGCAAAAGGAGCAGGCTTGCACTCCCTCTGACACACTCTCTCTAAAGGCCATTGGTCAGGGAAACCATAGCTGAATCAGTCCCCAACCCAGTCCTGAACCCTGACTGGTATGAACTGAGCTACTCAGTCTCATCCAGGATTGTCTGCCTGTGTTCCACCACAACCCTCTCAATCACCTTCACCAAGAAGGAAGAATTTGTGACCAGTGGACAGTTGTTACAGTACATTGGGACCAGGATTGGCTTTTTCAATAGTGGTTAGACTACCATCTTCTTTGATGCAACAGGCACCACCCCTTCCCATGAGAAGACATTCACCACTCACGGAACACATATGATGAATCCTTCTTGACTTGATTTCACCAGCTGTGATGGACAGTTTCCATTAGAAGCCGTTGCTTTGCTGGCCAGGGTTGATGGGAGCTGTAGTCAAAAGCACTTGGAGAATTAAGGTTGGTGAAGGCTGATTCAGAGTAATTTTCTGAGAGAATGGGGGAAATTGTAAGCTGCAGAAAAATGCACCCCATGCTCTGGTTTCTGTATGGCAAAAAGTACCACATATTTCATTTTTATTGCACTGCCTTTTTCATTGACATAATTGCCTCTGAAAGAAACTCACAGGATGAAGAGTAACTGGGAGCCACTGTGCTGTTTTTTAATTGATTTAGTGAGCCTTAAAAAAATAAAATGTTGACATCTAAGTTACTATAAATTGTTATGTGCAATGACCACTCTGTGATATCTGGTGATGAATGGCAAAATCTGTGATCTATCTAATTTGAAATTGTCTTTCCAGTAAAATGTTTATTAATAGTGTCGGTGATCTCAGTAATTGATAATATCACACCCTTGGGCACTGATACAGGATGTGCAATATGAAAAGACATAGATGCCAATACAGTGAGGGGCACTGCACAGACAGGTAAACTCACTATATGTTCAAGGGGCTGCTGTGGGGAAAGGCACTCACATCCAACAGCCTGGTTCATGTTAGTTGTTGTGACCACAATTCAGTGATGCACAGATACAGCAGAGAAGCTATGTGTTTTCTGGTTATGAACTTCCTTCTTTCCTGGCAAGTATATCATAGGGTCCCACAGAATACCATCTAGTTGCTGTTTAACATTCCTATTGGTTGAGATCATTTGGAGATTTGGAGCAAAGCTTTCTCTGTATGCTGATGATACCCAACTCTATCTGAATTAGATGTGGGTGCAAGCCCAGAACCAGTGGATACTGTGTGCTGGATGAGGTCCAGCAAACTAGATCCTGAAGGCCTTGTAGGTGAGTGGGTCCACTGTCCAGATTATAAATTGCTTACCTATTCTGAAATAATAAGCATGTTGTCTGGGAGTACTCAGGCTACTACACAGGCAGTCTGGAGATGTCAGGGACTGTGCTGAGGAGGGCTGCCCAGGAACAAGAGGACAGCATAGGAACAAGGAACAAGAGGACAGCATAGATTTGGAACAGTGGTTTTCAGAGGGGCATAGTTCAGAAGGCAGAAGCTGGGAAATACTGGATGTGAAACACAGCAAGAAGAAGAAGAAGAAGAAGAAGAAGAAGAAGAAGAAGAAGAAGAAGAAGAAGAAGAAACAACACTGGGAGAAGAGAAGGTTAACAGATTCACAGTCATTGGACAGCATTTCTCCACCGCCCTCCCCAAAGTTGAGAAAAGCTCAGAAAGTCACAGAACAGAAAGCTCAGAGGGTACAAACTCATATTACAAGGCATAGGAGTGACGTAGATTAATAGGAACAGAGGGGGACTGAGCCTTAATTGGGAGCACCGCCATTTCTAGGGAGACATGTTCTTTTATCTCTCACTGTGATTATTAAAGAATCTAACTGGTAAGACGTTCCTTTCGTTTGATCTTCTTATTTACTGCCACAGGGGAGGAAGCAGATGAGAATGGGCCTTTCTAGTGGTGGCTTCCAGGTTGTGCGCTGGCCTCAGCAACCAGATGCACCAGCTCTGGCTGGTGTGCCAGTTTGTTCCCTTCTTGGACAAAAATGGCAGTTGAATACCAGTTTCTGGGAATTGCAGGTGGGCTATTGCACTCATGTCTGTCTTCCCAGCTTCCCACAGGCATCTGGTCAGCCACTGTGAGAACAGGGTCGATTGTGTTTACTAAGACCCAGCATGAATTTCTCAAAAACAAGTCATGGCAGATGGTTATGCCCATCACTTCTTGGAGGTAGGATAGGACGTGTGTGTGTGTGTGTGTGTGTGTGCCAGCAATAATAAATAATAATATTATAAATAATACCATGGAAGGATCTGCATAGGAACTCAATGGGATGGGAGAACTGTGGTTAGTGCTGTGTATTTAAATTGATGGCGGGAAGGGGATGGATATTTGGGCTGGGGAGGAGAAAGAGAAAGGAAGGAGGGAGTCCTGAATTTCCCAGAGTGTTTTGAAATAAATCAAAATCTCGGCCACAAATCTCTTAACAAATGTATAATCTGATATTATCAATAAGTTCTTGTTTCCCAGGATGTTCAGGACTGTTGTCAAATCAGCCTTTCCTTTTTCTTTCATGATCAACAGGTTTCAATAAAAATGTCACTTTCAACAGGTAGAAAAGATGAGATGGACAAATCACAGCTGTCTGCCTACCAGAGAGAATAATACCAATCTAAAACTGGGGCTATAAATGTCATAGTTAGGTTTCCCTACCATTCATATTAACTTCTTTGATGGATGGATGGAAGAAACGTAAATTGCTATATATTCTGAAATCATTAGCAAAATTCCTGTTGAGTCTACAAGAAACAGTTTTTTGTTTATGGGCTGGGAGGCTGAGCAATCTGTGGCTTTTCCAGGTGTTGTTGGACCACATCTCTGATCATCCCTGATCATCCCTGACCATTGACCATGTTGGCTGGAGTTGATGGGAACTGGAGTTCAACAACATTTGGAAGGCTCATCCCTGCTTCACGCTGCAATGAGGTATGTCTAATCAGTGAATTTCGCCCATTTGTCCTTTGAAGCTGAAAAAGGTCCTATAAACTGATAGTGAACTCCTTTCTTCTTGCCAATACTTATGTAGTCAAAATAGTGCAATCCATGCACAAGAGGAGGTAGCACGAGGTTTGCAGAAATAAGCAGAAAAACTTTAGGAAAAGAATTAAGGAGCATACTCAGTATCTGCTGAATGATGAGTGTCCATTGGTAGAAGATTGGAAAACCAAGGGAAATGCAATTGAATCGTGAATATTGTTGGGATGTTAAAAAGGAGCATTCCATAACCCACATTCCCCACCCTTCGCATATCTCACTTGTTTCTCCTAATAAAGATCATACACTTTTGCTTTTACATTGCAATAATATTTGACATGCCTACAGAAGGGTAGGAGAACGACTTTGCCCGGCAGCATGGGCACTTGGAGAGCAACAGCGGAGGTTATTGTTAGATTTCTGTTATGCCACTGTGCCGTTTTTGGAGTCACAAGACTCTGTTCACATTCCAGACTGTTGGAAGTCTCACGGGAGACGGGAGACGGATGTTAATGTTACTGGTTTCCTGTTTCTTTGTTCCCTGTTGTTTCTCTGTCTCTCACAGAGAGCAGATGCATATTCTTTTCTGTCCTGCGTAGATAGAAATAAACGTAGCAATGTAGCACATATTTCCTGGCTCCTTCTGCTGTTTGGACACTCTGCGTAATGCGTAATGAAGCCTCATTAAAGGTTTAGGTTGTTAATCACCGTTGGCGCAGAGGTCAATGGATTGCGAAGATACGACAAGGAGGAGAGCCATTATAGTTCGGTCGTACGGAAGCTCCAAAAGTTATTTCTCCACATTGTGCTCTTGGGGGATCCCATCATGGGGATAGTCCTGAAGGATCTGATGAGAAGGAGGAAGAAGCATTGGTTGGGAGCCATTTTGCCCCACAAGCTTCCCACCTACCCATCTTCAGTGTTAGAGCCTCACTGGGTTACTTGGGTTGCTGCAGTTTCTGAACCATCTTCACAGGCAGCCAATCCAATGTCTAGCCAGGCATTTCCAGAAGAGCATAGAGAAGTTTGGCTGCCTTTGCCCAGATAGGGGTGCAGCGGGAGCACAGGCAAAGGTGATGGAAGGCATTCCACACCACTTGAAAAACATGAAATATATGAAGGGATGGAATACGAAAGACAGATTGTTCAATCCTATGCCTAGAGTAGATACATACTAGGGAGTGTAAACCACTGAGGACTTCCTTCCAAGTGCCCTTTTTATGTTTTGAACTATTTATTGCAACAAACCGCAATGCAGCTCTTTTGTAGCCACAGCCAATAGAATTGCTGCATAATGCATAAAGCAATTCTTAGTGGGACCTGATACTGTTACAGTGGTACCTTGAGTTACAAATGTCTCAGGTTACAAACACTTCAGGTTATAAACTCCGCTAACCTGGAAGAGTTACCTTGAGTTGAGAACTTTGCTCCAGGATGAGAACGGAAATCGTGTGCCGGCAGCGCAGTGGCAGCAAGAAGCCCCATTAGTGAAAGCACACCTCTAGTTAAGAACAGTTTCAGGTTAAGAACAGACCTCCAGAACGAATAAGTTTGTAACTAGAGGTACCACTGTACTTTTAAAGAAGTGATCTCATCATCTAATCACTTGGGCGATTACCCACAGTTGCTTCAATTATTCCAGGACAGTTATATTAAGACCATGCAACTATCCTATGGTTACAAATTATTTGTGGTGTGTGGTCATGTCCACTGTATCACACAGGGAAATCTTCACAACCTTGTGACAAATGGCTGTGGACCTCTACTCGCACCCTGAGGATTTTGCAGTCTTCTTCTTTTTTAATCATCAAAGGTAGACTTTTCATGCAGTCTTCCTGAAATGATCAAAATGAGTTGCTATTAAAAAAGCTCAGCCATCTTTTGGCATATAAAAGCTTCTGGCAACGCAGGTCAAGATAGCAGTATGTGAGCCATCACATCTTTAGAAGACGAGGAATGTGGAGATGTAATATCCTGCCGGGCCGTGTTCAGCTTCACCACAGCTCTCCCATCAATCAGTTGTTGTCAGCTCGGGAGCCATTGAGAAGGTGTCCACAGTACATGGGACAAAATGGTGTAAATGTAATGAAAATCAGTAAGACTCTATTTTCCCTACTGAAAAAGGAATTGAATTTCTCAGGCATGTGGCAAGGGGATGTTGATTAAACATAAAACAATGCTATAAAAATGGCAGTATAAAAGAGTCGCGCTCTGGAAAAAAAGGTCTGTGTGATGAGATTTCCCCTTGTAAAACTCAATCTAGTTTCATGTATTTTGTCTACAATTTCATTTTCAAACTCTGCTCGTTCCCAACTTTGTTTGCCTTGACTTGTATGACACAACTTCCCTCCCTCTCTTTTTGTTGCTCTTTCCCTGTTTGTGTATGCAATCCCTTTAGGTTGTCAAAAAATTAGAAAGTTCCCAAATGGCATACAAGCACATAACAGCTCACAGTATAATAGGTTCAGCAGTTTACTGCTTGTTTGTACATGTCACAGCATACTGAAAAAGATCAATACTTTCCTTTAAAGGTGGCCCCACTGGGAACTGAGCATCGTGGAATATGAATAGCTGGCTAATCTCTCTCTCTCTCTCTCTCTCTCTGTGTGTGTGTGTTTGTGTAATCATTACAATAGCATCTGCTGTTACTCTGGTGACAACCCAATAATAAAAGTTTGGGCGACAGATCCCCCAGTATCAATGTTATGAGAAGAACTGCAATAGAGAAAAGAGGTCATGATTAGATATTATGTAGGATATGGGGGAGCCAACATGTTGCCTTCCAAATTTTGGACTTCACCTCTTACTATTCCTAGCCATTGGCTATGCTGGCAGGGGCTGATAAGTGTTTGAGTTCAGCCATATCTGGAGAGTACCATGCTGGCTATCTGATGTTGGATATTAATTTGAAAAATCAACCTCTGTTTCATCCACCCTCTAGAGCTGACAATATGTGGACCACAGGCATTTTCTAATAAACTAAGGTACAATTTTGAATGGTCAAAGGCCTGGAAACGATACCTTATGAGGAACGGCTAAGGGAGCTGGGCATGTTTAGCCTGGAGAAGAGGAGGTTAAGGGGTGATATGATAGCCATGTTCAAATATATAAAAGGATGTCACATAGAGGAGGGAGAAAGGTTGTTTTCTGCTGCTCCAGAGAAGCGGACACGGAGCAATGGATCCAAACTACAAGAAAGAAGATTCCACCTAAAATTAGGAAGAACTTCCTGACAGTAAGAGCTGTTCAACAGAGGAATTTGCTGCCAAGGAGTGTGGTGGAGTCTCCTTCTTTGGAGGTCTTTAAGTAGAGGCTTGACAACCATATGTCAGGAGTGCTCTGATGGTGTTTCCTGCTTGGCAGGGGGTTGGACTTGATGGCCCTTGTGGTCTCTTCCAGCTCTATGATTCTATGATTCTATAATCCTATACTATCTGGAAGTATGTCCCATTAACTTACTTTTGAGTAGACATGTGTAAGATTGTACGGTAAATTCTTGGACTTGATAGCCATGGGAGTCTGCTCTGCAAGTTGATGGTGTTTTGTCATTTATTTATTTTTGAATCTTTGAATCTCATCTTTTCTCTTTTGCCTTGCATGGTGTACTTGCTAGGACCATTTCAGATCTGACATTTTCTGCAGTATCTTCAAACATGGCAATTAAATGACTGGTTGTGGAGGAGATTGATGGTGTTACTGGATCAGTGCCTTGGTTAACTCATTCACTAGATGTTTTGGTAACAGTACTGAGATGCTGCAAGAAATTCAAACTGGAAGATCAAATATTTGAGGATTATTTTTTTTTTTAAAAAAAAATTGTTCATTTCATGCTGGAGATCATATGCTATAGCTTTTTCAGTGCAGTATGAGTTTGGCTTCTACAGTTATTGAAGGTATCCAATACTGTCAATCAAAAGAATAGGGGACAGAGACACTTTCAGCAATCCTCCTTCCCCCTGCAGCTCCCATCACCTCCCCTAAATCTGCTCTGGGCACCTCCCTGCCAATCCCCTGGACCATGTTCGGGATCACAGGGAGGCAGAATCCCTAAAAGCTGCCTCCATCCCCTATGAATCCTTTAGTGAACAGAAAACATTGGGTGCCATCTCCTGTACTTACAACAGCCTTAGCCTAGAGTGGAAATGAAATTATTTTGTTATAGTGGCAAGGAACTAGAGACTGGAAGGCAAGAGGCAGACTGGAAAGGAAGAAAAGAGAGCCAATTAGCAGTTCTAGATCAATGGCTGGACTACTTCGTACTGAGGCAGGACCAAACTAGGACAAATATCTGGATCAGTTCAGAAATGCCCTACAGGATCAGACCAAAGGCTCATCTGGCTGGGCAGTTCAGCCAGATAGGTCTAGTATAAAATCATCATCATCATCATCAACAACAACAACAACAACAACAAGAAGTAATGTAGCATCCTGTTCTCACAGTGGCCTATCAGGTGACTTTTGTGTCATATACAAACTTGGTGGGTTCATTCCCAACTCCAAATCTTTTAGGAATAATCACACAGCACAAATCCTGATACAGAATTTAGGGGACTCCAATGCTTCCTCCCTCCCTCCCTCCCTCCCTCCCTCCCTCCCTCCTTCCCTTCCTTCCTTCCATTGCAACTCCCCCAAACCATTTCCAACCCTTCCTTTCCTTTCCTTTCCTTTCCTTTCCTTTCCTTTCCTTTCCTTTCCTTTCCTTTCCTTTCCTTTCCTTTCCTTTCCTTAAGAGCTCTCAATCCATGAGAAGAGGCAGCCTCTTCACTCACAGCTGCTATGTTGCTTAGAATCTTTGGGTATCAAAATCTTTGAAGTCCAGTAGATGATGTCCACTGGGTCATGCATATCTATGTACTTAGTTGTGGCCTTTATAGCTTGGTGAAGCAGGATACCCTTTTGTAGAAGTCACAGTCCCAAGTTTAACAGTGCTTTACACCAAAGTACATAGGACAGAATTAGCTTAGTGCCTGTATTTTCCTCAGGTCTGCCATGGGTTCTTTTTTCCTTTTTAAAAAATGTTGTTGCATTGGCTTCTTTCCAGTCCTCTGGCGAGGAACCTGATCTTAATGATGTTGCATATTTTTGTCAAAAGATCAGCAATTTCACATTTGAGTTCTTTTCAGAATTCTCGGTTGACTGCCAGCAGGCCTCAGTGACTTGTTAATTTCTAATTTCTCAATTAGCTTGAAAGCTTCATCTTTTGTCACCTCCATTTGACATAGCCCCTCAGATGTTGGCCCTGAAAACATTCTACTTTATTGTGTGCTGAGCCTGTGGGAGCTGGCAAGGCATTTATTCTTTGGCTCTATTTGAAAAACTGGTATTGCAACATTTTCAAAAACGATTCTTATCCATTTTACTTTCCTCCTTTTAAAGAGCAGAAGCCCTGCTGGGGCATGCTACTACACCTCATTACTCTCCATGAGTTGAACGGCAAAGTCTGCAGTTGGGAATCTCATCTACCTGTGGAGGCTCTTTACAGAGACTCAGCTACATTAGTGCAAAACAGCGTTTTAAATGCATTATAAACATACAACACCAGAAGGCGCTGCAGAGCACAAAACTTTCCTATGTGATTTTGCATAGGCTCCCCTCCCCTTTTGTTATGTTACCGGAAAATCCGAGGGCTCTCTTGGACAAATGAACACACCAACCAGGGCAATTCAGAGCAAAACAGCAGCCAGTAGGCTTGGTCTTTATTTAAGGAAAAGACTGTCACGACAGGACTCCCACCACCCACAAGGTGAAGCAAGATGGAAGCCCTGAACAAAGGACAACCTGAACTTTTATTAGTTGCTAATCCCCTAAGATACACCCCCATAATTACATCATATTTACATCATGATTTCATTAAAATTAGGAGGAGTCGAGGAGGGGCTTTACAGGTAATCTGAGTGTCCTGACACCTGGCCGGAGCCTCCTCTCCCCTCCCCACATGAGTCATTTACAAGAACAAAGAGAAGGGCGAAGTTTTCCTGCCCCCTGAGGAAAATCCGGTCAAAGTCCTTTGTAAGGGTCCACGTGGAATACACTAAAGGGTGCAGTTTATTGTGTCCCTGATGGCTTTCTGTCTGAGCCCATCACGATGGCTATCAAGGTAGTGACGTCGCCTGGGAAGGGCTGCAGAGTACGTGACCGCTCGGTCCAAGGATTATGGCTGCCCAACATCAGGCCACCCCCCTTTGATAGTCCTTGTAATATGTAGTAAAATAAAAGTGGTCCGATGAAAATCGGAGGTACGACTGATTTTTGGTGAATTTATAAAGAATATAGTCCTTGAAGTTCAAAGTACTTTCGCCTTCCGGAAGCAGCTTGCTACATTTTGATTAAATCAGTCACGGTCAATTGAGCTCGGAAACATTGTATTTGCGAGCTGTCAAATGCGAGGGAAGAGAGCGCCGGTAGGCTGCAGTACCAGTGTGGCCGCCACAAGGGGCGCTGTTCGACAATGCTGATTGGCTGAGGCGGCCGCCGATTGACCTAGAGTTCAGGCGGCCGGTCTACTCATAATAAAGATTGGGCGATGCGGAGCGCTACAGCGAAAGGCTGTCAGGCTAGTGCTTCCTTATTTACGGAAGGCTTTTAAGAGATGGCCCTCTAAAGGGACATCTCTAGGGTCAGGGAGGGGAGATGCGTGTATGTGTGAGTGTGGTGCTTGTGTAATACACGTGTTAATGGAAGGGGGGGTGATTTCCGGCGACAGTTATAACAATTTAACCACTTATTTATAGCAGGGTTTTTTTGGTTGTTTTTTTTTGCTGTATATAGAACCACCCTTAGAATTATAGAGTTTGAAGCTATCCCAAGGAACATCTAAACCAACCCCCTGCAATCACAACTAAAGAACCCCTGACAAATGGTGCCTTTATTACCAGACACATTTTTTTCTCTATATATCCACGCCTTTGGATTATTAAACATTATATGGCCTTTAATATTTGTTTGTGGGAAGGGTTATTGGTGTTTTACGTTTTTTAAGTGTATTTTCTTAATGATCTCCGTATCAAAAACAACCATGAACCTACCTCTCTCTTAAGAAAAATGATTTGATTGTATAGATACTAGGGTTAAGATGACCCCCTTTATCAGCTTGCCTGCTCAACTCAATAGCAAAAGGATAATTTATTGTTTTCCCAAGGCAACTTGAATAGATATAATTCTCACATCTTGCTTTGAACATTTTCAGTGAAACCAAATTCGTAACATTCCATTATTGCTAATCCTTTAGCTTTCTTTAATTTTCTATGTGCCTCTTATTCTAGCTGTTCCTTAATTATCTTAGAGCAGAAAAATAATGGGCTCATGTGGTTCTTAATATGGGCACCATAATATTTACCCTCTTTAGAAATAAATATATTGCCAAGACCTCAGCTGTATTAATTTTTTTCCAGCTCTATTATTCCCCCCCCCCCCATGGGTGTGAATATTAAATTATCTATCACATACAGAAAGAGAATCATACAGGATTCTGCTAAATTTCAGCTTTGTTTGCAGTTTCAAACATCCAATTTAGGATTAATGCACCAACTTCCCTGATGGTAGTGACAACTAGTAATGGGGGAAATACTTAAGTCTTTGAACCATTGAATGTTGGCTTGCAAAACTTGTGGAAGAAAATCTGGAGCATGCACCTCACATCAAACAAAAAACATGTTTGCTAAAGCAGAAAAGACTTCAGTACATAGTATAAATCTATCCTACTGGCCAGCATAGCTATATTGCTTTCCTTAATGGAACTCAATGGCTGGAAGTAATAGATTAACAGTGATGCATAGTTTAATCAATGGTGATGCACATGCTATCGGACACTGAGAAAGCAATGTTTGCAATCTGCAGTTTTTCATTCATTTCAGTCCCATGTCTCTTTCATAGTTGTTTTGTTTACTGTAACATAAAGTGGATTAACCTGTATAGTCAACCCTGTTCTTATGCACCTGAACAGAAATGTGTTCAAAGCACTGGACATTAAGCAGATATAAACCATCATTTTGTACAACGTATCTTTAATATGTACTCAGGAATTTCTATTGACTTATTGGTTTCTACAGAATCAAATTTCACAGTATGACTGGATAATGACAGCAGTCTTGAAATTATGTTTTGAACGAGTGAAAAAGCCACAGTCAGGCAAATACTGATAGCGAGCCATTTGATGTAATGACAGTCATTTTGTGAAATGACTGAGTTCACACTGCGACTACAAGACCAGCTGAAGTTACCGGTGCCTGCAGAAGAAAATCTAAATGGCAATTCCTTTCACTAATTAACATGGGGGCTGAGTAATCCAATGGGAAATCCTTCAGCACAAATCCTATTGAAGTAACTGAAAGTAGTTCAAGAACACTGATCATGTTCTCTTGTTTATTTTGTGGGCTTACAGAGAAGAACCTTCCAGTGTTTTATGTCCCATGAGTCAGATCTGTCTGTTGCCACTTTGCTGCCCTTTAATGCCACCGGTTACCAACTTCACCTTACAGTAGGACCAACGCTGTAAACTGCATTTCCGTGTGCTCTGGCACTCGTCACAGTTTTCCATGAGCGGGTTAGTCATGCTGGTCACATGACTCACATGTAAACAAATGTCAGCTCCCTCGGCCTGAAAAGTGGAGATAAGCATCACACGCCATAGTCAAATCTGACTGGACTTAACCCTCCTTTACCTTTGTTGTTGTTGTTTAGTCGTTTCGTCGTGTCCGACTCTTCGTGACCCCATGGACCAGAGCACGCCAGGCACTCCTGTCTTCCACTGCCTTCCGCAGTTTGGTCAAACCTTTACCTTTACTCTATCTATCTATCTATCTGGTCCAGGAATGGCCAAACTTGGCCCTCCAACTGTTTGGGGACTACAGTTCCCATCATCCCTGACCACTGGTCCTGTTAGCTAGGGATGATGGGAGTTGTAGTCCCAAAACAACTGGAGGGCCATGTTTGGTCATGCCTGATCTAGTCTATCAGCCAACTAATTGATTAGGTGGAACAAAGCATTCAGAAGTTCCATTTGCTAACAGGAATCTCTTTGATTGGAGAGTTGTTTTTTAACAAAGATTGGGTGGCTATCTGTCTGGGAGACCTTAGCTGTGATTCCTGCATTGCAGGGGGTTGGAGTCGATTACCCTTGGGATTCCTTCCAACTCTAAAATTCTGATTCTATGATCTTTATGGAATAATTGCCTTTATTGCATGCTAGCCTGGTCGTTTGGCATTTTCCAATGCGAAGGCTTTGTATTATACTTAATCAAGTACAAGCAGAAGTCAATGATAGCCCAGACGTCTGCCCATGATATGGCTCAGAAATGATGGAGGCAAGTGTCGCGCGCTATAATAAGTCAGACATTTTGCAAAACGAGCAAGAATTTTATGTATTCTTGATGCTCATGCTTCTATTAGCCTTATAATATTACTGTTTTCCAAAAATCTAATCCATCATAAGTTGAATAAATGAGTGAATTCTCGAATGGATGCTAGGGCTGCTGAAACTGCTGGAAGCTATTGATGGTTATCTCAAATAAAGAGAATGTTGCCTAGGTTGCTCCAGAAGTGGGATGAGGATTAGGATGCTTGGAGAGGGTGTACCAGGGATTCTACTGTGAGAAATAGTTGTGACCTTCTTTATATGTAGTCAATTTTCTCCGTTTATATTCAAACTACATTCCAGTGGATATTTTGAATAAAGTGTCAGTGGATTGTAAAGGTGATTCATTAATCTGAACAAGATAAGCTAAGAGTAACCTTCAGAAGTTATTATTATGTATTTATTGTAGCTATGCCTCGTATGTTAAAGGAGAATTGAGAAATTTAATTGCTAATGTTTTATATCTGTGACATTTCTGCTTTATTTGTAATCTATGCAGTGGCTAAAAGCAATAAATATTTATGGTATCGTAAATTTGGAGGAGGGTGGTAGTCACTGAAATTACTTGGATAAAGTAATGGTTAGACTTCCCTATAAATGAGGTCAAATCATTCTCATCTTCCCATCTTCTCATAATTTCTTTCTGTCTTCATAGGCACCGGCATTCACAAGGATGCAGCTGACAGCAGTTTTTGGACTATAATCAATGGGCATTTTAGAAAAACAACAACAACTGAAGTTATACATGGAACTTCACTGCCGTTATTAGCAGTTTTACTTGGAGAGTGAATGTTAGTTGAAAACATTTGTAAGAAATTGCCACCTGCACTTGGAACTCCTTGCCTGTTGACATCAGATGGGCACCTTCGCTGTATACTTGCTAGAACCTGCTAATTTTTTTTTTCCATTTTGGCAAGCCTATCCAGACATGTAGAATGCTGACATGCATTTTAATCTGAGTTTTAGCATATCGTTGATTTTATTTATTGGGCAGATTAAACCTGTTCTTATTGGGCAGATTTATTTATTTTTGTGTGGGCTTGCCCCATAGCGCTGTGTGGCCACTGGAAGATCCACCTCACTTCCTGAGTCACCTCCTGTTGCCTTCTGCTAGATGTTGCACTGTTCCAAAGCCAGGGCTTTTTCCCCCAGCTGGAACTCGGTGGAACTCAGTTTTGGCACTTTTCAGGTGAGCATCCTCACCATTATTAGAGAACAAGGTGGGTGTTCATGGCAGAGATGGGAAGGCCTGGGGAAAAAACAGGTTTCTTCCCTTTTTTCCGTCCCCCCCCCAGCTGTTTTTTTTCCTGTAAAAATTGAAAAAACAACAGTTTGATATACTTTGAATATTCCACAAACTTTTTTTCAATTTTTCCAGGAGGGAAAATGGCTTTGGGGAAAAAACAGAAAAAAACATGGGGTTTTCCCCAATTTTCCCGGTTTTTTTCCAGGCCTTCCCATCTCTAGTTCATGGTGAGTTCTGGCACCTCTTTTTCTGGAAAAAGAGCACTGTGACCAAAGCATTATGGGAAATTTAAATGATGGCTTCCAGACCAGCTCCCTCACACTGATCAGACAGCAAGGGGAAGCATTGTTTAAAGCAGGGCTAGTAAAGCAGGCATTAGCGATTGTGGACGTTGCTGGCACACTATGGGCACCAGCAGCCACCTGAAAATGCTGTGTATTGATGATGTCAGGTCTGGCAACAGAGAAGGGAGCAGCAAGCACTGCTGGTCAGCTGTTTAGACTGTGCATGCATTAATTTAGACTGTGCATGCCCAAGACATTTTGTTGCCTAAGGCGAACCAGAAACTGTCGCGGCCCATTTGTTTTGCTCATAGACTTGTCATATGCGCTCTTCCCAATGGTGACCATTATGTCATTCACCTGGTGACTATTATGGCATCTGTCCTGAATCAAAATAAGCACTCAATTTAACTTTGTCCAACTCCAATTCTGCCTCTAAGCAATGGGTAGACACTATAGGAAAGAAGACACTGTAGATAGCTACAATATTATAGATGGAGATTGTTCCAGATTCACATGCTTTGGAGGAGATCCTGCTATAACTGACAGCAAAATCGAACCATGGTTATGGGCTTCCAAATGCTATGGAGTTAAACAGAACTTTATTTCCAATTTATCTCTGATAGAAATCAGGAAAAATCACATAATTTTAGCCCGACTTTTGCCAACATGTGCAAATGTTTCAAGGTTTATGAATAGCCTAAATATATAAACACATGTTCTTCTCATTGCTAGTCCTCCCCCCCCCCAGCTGCAATTCTGGCCATAATCATGTCCCGTGATGATACCCTTCATAGCTAAATTTTGCACACGGAGGCGTGGGAGAACCTGCTGTGCAGCTTTAACTTTGATGCCTGAATGGAACCTGAAGTTTTGGGAAAATCTGGTCTAGTGTATCTCATTCTATTTCAGGATTTCTATAAGGGCTCCCAAATTGTGCAGCTGTCCTTGAGCATGAAAACATGCCCTTTCTAGTGCATGCTTAGATTTAAATATCAAGAGGTATCTTAATATAGCTACCATCTGGTACCGTATAATCATTCTTTCCCCTTAATCAGTAACTAACATTACACGACATCATGATGCTAGTTTGCCATGAAGCCTTAGCTGGTAGACAATAGGTGGGATCCAGACTTGGCCCTGCTTAGAGAACACCCACTGAAATCAATGGGGCTTATAATGGTGGGGGAGGTTGGTCCATTAGGGCAAGGGGGCACACTTATCCTCACCCAGGCCCAACCTATCTGCCTCCTTATATACATCCAACATACCCTCCAACATTTTCATCCCCAAAATTGGGGTGTCATGAGGGGGGCTGGGCTGGAAGGCACACTGGTATCAGACCACCTTCTGGACCAATGCTCTGCCATTCATCAGCAGGGTTGCGCCAGAGCTGGTACAACCCTGCTAACTCATGCCAGAGTGAGTGTCTTTTGGTCCAGTGCTCTGGATTTATGCCATAGTGTCGGATCTTAACAGAAGCTGGGATTGGCTTCTGTGATCCAGTATGTCCCACCTAAAATGGGACACTTGGCGGGGTATGCATCCAGTCCACAGGGTGGAGGCACTACAGTTTCCTGAATCTCAGTGTTGTCCTTCTATTCAACAGGGCGGAGAAGGATGGGGCAAAACTAATATTAGTTGGCTCTCCCTATCACTGACTCCACCTAGAGTCTGTTCTACCTGTATTCCACCTCACAATTCTTGATGGGCTCCTGGCACTACTGGTAGCTATATTAGTCATGACTAACTTAAATCAGCAGCCGCAAAATTCAGAGACGCCTGCTTCTTGGGAGGAAAGCAATGACAAACCTAGACAGCATCTTAAAAAGTAGAGACATCACCTTGCCAACAAAGGTCCGTATAGTAAAAGCCATGGTTTTCCCAGTAGTGATGTATGGAAGTGAGAGCTGACCATAAAGAAGGCTGATCGCCGAAGAATTGATGCTTTTGAATTGTGGTGCTAGAGGAGACTCTTGAGAGTCCTATGGACTGCAAGAAGATCAAACCTATCCATTCTGAAGGAAATCAGCCCTGAGTGCTCACTGGAAGGACAGATCCTGAACCTGAGGCTCCAATACTTTGGCCACCTCATGAGAAGAAAAGACTCCCTGGAAAAGACCCTGATGTTGGGAAAGATTGAGGGCACAAGGAGAAGGGGATGACAGAAGATGAGATGGTTGGACAGTGTCTTCGAAGCTACAAACATGAGTCTGACCAAACTGCGGGAGGCAGTGGAAGACAGAAGTGCCTGGCGTGCTCTGGTCCATGGGGTCACGAAGAGTCGGACACGACTAAACAACTAAACAACAGCAACAACTTAAATCCCATTTATTTCCAGTGGATCCACTCTAGGCATGATTTCCACAGCCATCCACCCTTTACCCCCCAGTTATACTAGGCTGTACGGCGTATGGATTGGGCAGAGGCATGCCTCCACTCAGCTTCTTGTCAGGCACCAAACATGCAAGTAGGATGCCTGCTGATGGTATCCCCACCAGTGAAGACCATTGGAGAGCCCTGAAATGGGGTGTTCTGAAGGTAGGGAGAGGGGTTAGCCACCAGGGACCAGCATCACACTGCTGTTTAAACTTTAAAGCCCTAAATGACTCAAGCCCCAATGATCAGGAAGACTACCTCCTTCCCTACCGACTACCTCAGGAGCTGAGATTGGTGGAGGGGGCATTCTTACTTGTCCCTCTGTCCTCAGAGGCTTGGGGGATGGTGACTCAGGAGAGGGCATTCTTGGTGGTGCCCTTAAGCTGTGGAACTCCCTCCCCACTGAGGGGCATCTGCATACCTTCCAACATTTCTCCAGTGAAAATAGGAATGTCCAATAACATCATCATCATCATCATCATCATCATCATCATCATCATACCCCACCCATCTGACTGGGTTTCTCTAGCCACTCTGGGCAGCTTCCAACATTTGTTGTTGTTGTTGTTGTTGTTGTTGTTGTTAAGTCGTTTAGTCGTGTCCAACTCTTCATGATCCCATGGACCAGAGCATGCCAGGCACTCCTGTCTTCCACTGCCTCCCACAGTTTGGTCAAACTCATGTTGGTAGCTTTGAGAACACTGTCCAACCATCTCGTCCTTTGTCGTCCTCTTCTCCTTGTGCCCTCAATCTTTCCCAGCATCAGGGTCTTTTCCAGGGAGTCTTCTCTTCTCATGAGGTGGCCAAAATATTGGAGCCTCAGCTTCACGATCTGTCCTTCCAGTGAGCACTCAGTGAGCACTCAGGGCTGAAACATTAAACATTAAAAAACTTATCTATACAGGGCTGTCTTCAGATAGCTCAGGAGTTGAATAACTCCATACCCTCCATACCGTATTTTCTCTTGATGCACATAGAGACCTATAAGCTCAGCTAACTAGCCAGGCTAGAGGTCTTTGTGGCTTATCTTGTGCTAGGAGCAACTTTACTTCCAAGGTTGTAAACAACATTCCTAAGTGTCTACATTTGACAATGAGACATGACCCTTTGGTAGAAAGGAATGCAAAGAGACCATGTGCAGCAGGGGCTGCTTAGAGAGAGAGTCCTTTGTTTCCTTGCCTAATGAATAGGTAATGCAGGAAAGACCATGCATGGTATAATTAGTATTGTGTTGTAATTTTAGATTGGAGGAAGTTTGTGTATATGTATTGCTTTAACAGATAACAGCTATGTATATAAAGCAGGCCCCACCCTTTGGGGCTAGCTCAGTTTTTGGAGAGTGATCCCACTGAGCCATTATTGCTAGCAATAAACACCCTTTGTTTTCTTACTGCCGCGTGGAGATTTCCTTCAGCCTCAAACGTTAATTTTGCTACACTCTGATGAAAATAGAGGTGTCTTGAGGAAAAGTGGGACATTCGGAGATCAAATCAAAAACTGGGGTGGCTTCTGTAAATCTGGGACTTACCCTAGAAAATAGGGACCCTCAGAGGGTCTGCATCTGGCACCTTCATTATACAGCTTTTGGAGAATGCTGAAGACCCACTTCTTGAGCCTGGCGTTTTACACTTGAGGTGTACGTTTTTAGGATCCACCTTAATTTTATGATTGTAAGTTGTTTCAAATGCTTTTGAATATTGTGTTTTATCGTTGCAGCCTGCCCAGGGACTTTAGGAGAGGAGTTTGGATTTGATATCCCACTATCACTACCCGAAGGAGTCTCAAAGCGGCTAACATTCTCCTTTCCCTTGCTCCCCCACAACAAACACTCTGTGAGGTGAGTGGGGCTGAGAGACTTCAAAGAAGTGTGACTGGCTCAAGGTCACCCAGCAACTGCATGTGGAGGATCGGGGAAGCGAACCCGGTTCACCAGATTACGAGTCCACCACTCTTAATAATGAGTCCTAATCCAGACTTGGGCACTGCACCAGCCTGGAGCTGGCCAGGGATTGGGCCTCATCATCCTGCACCTCACCTTCTGTGACAGCTGCTGAGAACAGCAGGACTGCAGAAGCAGCGGTGGGTTCACGACTCCACAGACTCCTGGACACAGAGTTTGGGTTGTGCAATAAGTCTGGATCGAACCCCTTTTTTGTTCTGTTTATTGTAATGGAAATATTAGTGTGCATGGAAGAAAAGGTCTCACTCCTATAAATGTGTCACCAGGAAAGTAATTGCACAGCGATTCCATGCAGAAGTCCCTCAAGTTACAAATAATTGTAACTAGCACTAGCACGACTTCAAAAGGCATTGCGTCAAACTTTGTTGCAATTCGTGTTGAAGGTAGTTATCACTGATGGAAATGTCATTATCACGTATTGTTTTATTTCTTGTTAACCAATTGCCTTTCAGGAAGAAAAACACATTTCTATGATAATTCAGTTGGTTTGTGGAGTGGGTGCGGGAGTTTCTGTAAATGAATAGGTCCTATTACCTGGAGGAAATGCAATAATTTCTAGAAAATCATTCCTTTACAAAGTGGATAAACTGATGACCTAAAGGAAAGAAGATTATATCTGTGAGTGGGTAGTACATTTACTTTCATGATATTAAAAGATGCAACACCTGCAGAAACAGAGATGTAATTACTGTCCCCCAATTTGCGCAGAGAGTGGATATAATGTGTATTGAAAAGCCATTGTGCTTCTGATACTTGCTCTGTAGTCTTGCTCAACATATGTCATGTTTTATATCACAGGAATGTGATATAAAATCACAGGCATCTTATATTGAGTCAGACCACTGGTCCATCTCGTCTGCACTGATTTGTAGTGGCTCCCCAGGATTTCAGGCGGAGGACATTCCTAGCCCCACCTGGAGATGTCAGGATTTGTACCTGGAATCTTCTTCATGTACAGCATATGCGCTGTCACTCAGTTATCTATACCTTCCTGGTGTTCTTTGACTACCATTGTCAACATTCCTAACCATTGGCCATATTGACTGGGGATGATGTCACTTCAATATGGGGGGTGTATTTTTTGTTTTGTTTTGTTATTACGGTAGGTATTTTTATATTGTAAACCACTCTGTGATCTTCAGATGAAGGGTATTATAGAAATTTAATAGACAACAACAACAACAACATGTGCCATAGCTTCCCCATCCCTTTTTTATTTAACTGCCTTGCACATACTGAGGGCTAGGTCAGTTTGAAGGATCACATAATCATACATACAGCTCCAGGTAAGGCTCACCTATACAGCTTTAGGCTGATGCAGAACGCAGGTGTGATGCTACAAAATCACTTTAAAACATCCCTAAAATAAAGCCTTAAATGGCCTCGGCCCAGTATACCTGAAGGAGCATCTCCACCCACATCGTTCTCCCTGTACACTGAGGTCCAGCGCCCAGGGCCTTCTGGCAGTTTCCTCACCGCAAGAAGTGAGGTTACAGGGAACCAGGCAAAGGGCCTTATCGGTAGTGGTGCCTGCCCTGTGGAACACCCTCCCACCAGATGCCAAAGGGGAAAAAACAACTACCAGAGTTTTAGCAGACTTCTGAAGGCAGCCCTGTTTAGGGAGGCTTTTAATATCTGAAGGACTATTGTAATTTAATATTTTGTTGGAAGCTACCCAGAGTGACTGGGGAAAACCAGCCAGATGGGTGGAGTATAAATAAATTATTATTATTATTATTATTATTATTATTATTATTATTATTATTTACATACAAGGGAGGTGGGCAGGGGATCACAGCAGCAGACACTGCTTCCCCTGCCCCCAGCCAACATAATGTATTCATTTGCACATGTAGTCATGTACAAATTGTATGTGAGGTTGGGGATTTTGCTTTAAAGAAATGTCTCAAAGGGTTTGGATTTGGCAGTTATAGCCTTATAGGCCTTTCAAACCCACAAAGCTATTATGGAATCTCAACACACACACAACAAAAAACTTTGCAGATATAACTTGTAAAAGTAAACAGGTAGTGGAACTTTGCCACACAACCAAGAATATTAGATTCCATTTTTTACCTGGGGCAAGCTGTTGGCATTTTCCTTTTCTTCCTCTTCTTCTTTTTTGGAGAATGGCCACCATTGCTTGGCTATTAAAAGAGGGCACCCAGCCCAATTTTGGAGGCAATGATAATTGTAGCTGTTCAGCTGTTTAGAAAGCAGAATTCACACATCCTCCACACCATAGTTCTCGTTCCAATTTGCACAAAGCAAGAGCCTCAAATCTGACTATTTTTGCTCCACAGCACATCTAATGCAATTGTTAATCCATCTTTGGTGGATTACGAAGAGGAATAATGGTGGGATGTATTTGGACTTCACCTCTTTGAATGAATGAAACTGTTTGGTGGCAGTGTTGAATCCAAACATCTAAGCCTCTTTAGCCGACTAGTTAAAGGAACACATCACCAGTAACCAAAACCATGAATGTAGTCTCAGTGCTTCAACAAAAAATTCCCCTGCATTTCCCCCACCCATTCTCATGAACGAAAGAGAAAATAAATTGCATTCAAAAGTTAGCAAAGGGGAAATAAACCATTTCACCTGTGGTCTGCACTCTGCAGCCTTCCCAGGTGCCCACGCTTCAGTGAAAGCCTCGGGGACATAATGATGTTATTCTTCCATGGAGCTTTTTCTCAGATCAGGAAGTGTGGGCAGGTGGAACTGGAGGACAAATTTCATCACAGCACTATAGTCACAGTTCAAACAAGTCAGTGGAGAAATACAAATATATAGCTTCACATAACAGAACAGACTGTGTATATCACGATGAAAATGTTTGGTAGCCTAGAAACATTGAATGAAGAGCTTTTTTTTTCAGAAGAGCTTACACAGTCACATCTTTCTCCACAGAAGGAGAAAGCAAAATTACATATTTAAATTAGAGAGGAATTTTTGTGGCAATGCTAAGAAAGGCTCTTCTAACAGTGAGCAGAGTGTGGAGGGGCAAAAGAAAGGAGCTAACACTCCGGATTTGAAGCAGAGGGACTTGCATGACATAAAAATATAAATTTTAAAATGTGGGAGGGGTGGAGCACTCCCAATTTTGGGCTATTGTTCAACAACCATAAACATACATTGCTTGTTTCATTCTGTTAATCCTCACAATTCTGAGTTTTAAAAGACTTTAACAGAGCACCTTACAGGCCTAGTTTGAAAGGTTTTGATATCCATTTGAGGGGGGAAAGAGGTGAGTTCATGTTGGCAACAACAGATGGCCTGAGCCCCATCATTGGTCAATATCTCTGTGTATGCAGATGTCCCCTGCAAGGGTCAAGATTAAGACAGGGCCACTTGCCCAAATTTTTCCTGTGACTGTGGACCCATGTGAGCAGGCTAGCTCCCATTTTGAGAAACTGCCCAGCAAAATCTTTTCCACTGCTCCTCCCAAGACCACTAGGGCACTGTAATGGTTATAGGGGTTGCTCGTGCATAAGTTGCCGCCACTCCTGGCCAGGTTACCTGGTTGAACCCTTTCTGTCTGGACAGCCCTTCACTTCGTGGCTGTCTCAGTCGCTGGCAGAATCCGTCAGTGGGCGTTTCTTGAACTTCTTCCAGCAAAGAAGTTCTTTGACGCCAAATCTCCTCCTACTCTCCCTGCGCAGAAGTCTTCTGCGCAGGGAGGGTGTGGGCAGTGGAGCACCCGTGCTCTCTCCGCTGGTCTCCAGTGAAGAGTCCTGGAGCCTCCTCTCCGATTCCCCCATCTGCCCCCCCTTCTCCACTGGTGTTACGCTGATTTCCTTCCCCAGCAGATGGGCTGCCTCTCTGCCTGCTGGGACCCTCTCCGGCACCCCTCTGGAGCCTTCCCTCCGCCTCTAGCTCCGATGGCAGTTCCCTGACAGGCACCATGATTAAATTTGCTATGAGCTGCCTGCCATTTTAATTCCCTACAATACCCTGATGTAATGTCATTGTATGAGGTTTAAAATGGTGGGTAAAAACTGAGGAAAGGAGAATGGTTTGGTCTGAGCCAAAGCAGGCATCAGCAGTGATGGGATTTTGCAGTTCTCCAAGGCTCCTTGGGTACTGATGCTGACCCTGCATATGAGGTTGGAGGTTGTGTGGAAAGAAAGCGCTCAGCTCTGTTCTGCTTGTGAGGTTTCAGGTACTCCTTCACTTCCTGTGATATGAAGTATACATTGGGAACATCAACTTCCTAAACTGGAGAACTAACTGGAGACATATTATAATGGCTTGTGCCATGTATCCGTTCATAGATACCTGAGAGAATGAGTCAGAAGCAAAGTGGGCCTCTGGCAATTTGCCTCTGGGATCCCACAAAGTTTAAAGTCCTATCCAATTGAGAATTTGTTAGACATCCTGTGGAAATGATGCCTGATTCTACCTGTGAGACCATGGTTCAGAACACCAGCTACCCAATATCTTTCATTTCCCTATGAGCTTGGTATTACCTTGGTATCACTAGACAATGGCAGAATGAAAAAATTACAGAAGCCAGGAGTCTGCTCTTTTAAACTCCTGGTTGTTCTCAGCTAAAACGCAAAAACTGGACACTAAGCAGGCCTGCCTTGATGTTGCAGTGAGTATTCTGGCAAGGCAAATGGTGGTGGCCAAATGTCTTTAGTTTTGGGTGATAAAATGTTAGCTAACTGAATATAAAACAAGGTTCAGCCTTTGGATTCTGTTCTTTCCTGATCCAACAACTATTTTGCTATTGCAAAATAAAAAAAATCCTTCCAGTAGCACCTTAGAGACCAACTAAGTTTGTTATTGGTATGAGCTTTCGTGTGCATGCGCACTTCTTCAGATACAGCTGAAGTGCATGCACACGAAAGCTCATACCAATAACAAACTTAGTTGGTCTCTAAGGTGCTGCTGGAAAGATTTTTTTATTTTGTTTTGACTACGGCAGACCAACACGGCTACCTACCTGTAACTAATTGCTATTGCAGTCATTCACAAATCACAAGGTACTATCTAGAAGGGGCCACTATTTTAGCAACTGGTGGTGACTAATGCATCATGTCAGACATGGTTCTATAAGCAACCATAGGTGGAATGGATTACTTTGGAAGCTTGTAGACTCTCCTTCCTTAGAGGTTTCCAAGCAGAGGCTGGATGGCCATCTGTCATGGATGCCTCTAGTTGAGATTCCTGCATTGCAGGGGGTTGGACTAGATGACCCTTGGAGCTCCCTTCAAACTTTACAATCCTATGATAACTGTTCAAATCTGGAAATTATAGTTGGGCCAAGATTAGAAAAAGAAAAAAGAAGCAGCAAAGCTATCTGATGAGTAGATAGCAAATATGCCAACCATCTAAATTTAACGTCTGAAGCTGCTTTTGCTCTGTATTTAGTGCAAGTTTATGGCTCCTCTCCCCCCACCTCCATCACCTCTGTTTTGTCTACAGCCTACCGGGCATTCATCTTTTTTGGGACAGCACATTTTTGTTTTCGATATTGCTTTGATTTCTTTACAACCTGTGTATCTCACACTGCAGCCGATCAATTCTTGAACCTGATGACATATGTTTATTGGCCTTTCATCTGAGCCTTGAACTAGAGATGCTTGGAGCAATTCAGACTTTATGGATTATGATATGAACAGACCTGATCCACACCACTCAGACTAGGAACTTAAATTATCCCCCAGATTTTACACTTTCTGAATGTTTCCACACGGTTCTTCCCTCAAAATGCATATACAGTGGTACCTCAGGTTAAGTACTTAATTCGTTTCGGAGGTCCGTTCTTAACCTGAAACTGTTCTTAACCTGAAGCACCACTTTAGCTAATGGGGCCGCCGGAGCCCGATTTCTGTTCTTATCCTGAAGCAAAGTTCTTAACCTGAAGCATTATTTCTGGGTTAGCGGAGTGTGTAACCTGAAGCGTATGTAGAAATATGTTTGTGTGGAAAGCTTGGAACAGGAAGAGACAGAAAACAAGGAAGCAGAAATCACCCTGGAGTAAAGATTACTACTCTGTGGGGCTTTGATATAGGCTAGAAACTGGTAGAAAAGTAGGAAAGCTGTTTCATACCAAGGCAGCCAGTTTCTCCATCTAGTTCATCTGTATTGTGTATTCTGAAAGGTGCTGATTCTCCCTGGTGTCAGCCAGAGGTCTTTCACATTGATCCTTCCAACTAGAGATGCCAATGATTGCTCTCAAGACCTTTTGCATAAAAAGCTTTTGCTTTGCCACTTAGCTATAGTCCTTTCTGGGACCTGTTGCTTGTTTCTCCTTGTGCTCTAGTTATAGATTTGTAAGCAAATAGGACACAATGGTCATAAGATTCCAGTGCTTTGTCTCCTTCAAAGGAAACCATACCTGGGTAATGTTTTCCCTTGGATTTTACATCCCCTAAGGAAGTGGGGAATCCCAGACCTGAGAGCCAAATGTGGCCCCCAGATCTCTCTATCTAGTCCTCAGACTGCTCCCTAGGCCACACACCCTCTCTCCAAGCCTTCACTTTGTCCTGATTCACAACCCCAGGTAGATGGAACATGTGCTCTGTGATTCTTGCTTGTCTGGATGGAGGATAGAGAGGCATGTGTGATGGAGGGATGGAGGAGAAATTTGATACTATACACATTTAAAGGTGAAATCTTGTCCACACTTTCTAAAACAATATGCAAACTACAAGAATCATCCTTTGAAATCCACACTTACCTAAATCTTGCGATGCAGTTCTTCAAACAAATAATGTTTACAAAAATGCATATATTAAGGGAAAGTGAGGATAAAAATGAAGGCCTACGTGAAAGTAACATGCAGAAATGCATCATATTCACAAAAATAGTTTTGCAAAAATGGGTGCATTAGTCAAAACTACACAAAGAAATGCGTTTATAAGGAGAGATTCACATAACATAGTAATAAACAAAAACAATATCCCACTAGTTTAATTAACGAAAGGTCTGAGAGAATAGGAATGCTTTTGCCTAGCACCAATATTTATGTAAAGGAGGAGCCAGGTGAGCCTCCCTGGAGAGAGCATTTCACAAGATACACATTTCTCGCCTTTTTCCTGAGGTACTTACTTCGAAGACAGTGTACCTTCAATGGCAGCCTCAGTTCAAAAAAGAAATGGTACAGTTGCAAGAGGCTTTACATGATAAAAGGCTACTTAAGAAAAGAGCAGAGGTAATTCTGATAAACACAACTTGATATTTACTCAACACAACAAATCTCACACGACTGCCGAGAGTTAGCGAAGAGCCAACACATTTCCATCTGTTCCACTTCTCTCGACTTCATTTCAGATCCCAGGATGTACTTCTAATTACTTTCCCCTCAACAGCTGTTGTAACTTAAGTAAGTCATCTAATCCACGTGAGCTCTCCTCTTGGGTGGCCTCATCATTTTTATACTTTAAACAACAACTTTGTGCAGAGCCAAATGTTACAAGACACCTGGGTTTGCCCCTGAAAATGGCAGACCCTAGTCAAGCACCTGTTTTCAGTCCGCAAACAATGAGTAATTGATCACACACACACACTTGCATTGTGCTTCTTTTGCATTGAAATAAATGGCCTTTGTGATGAAATGAATGTTGTGGAATAAAGTAGTGACATTAGTCATTAGTTATAGAATTGTGTGAAATTCCATGACTGCATTACAAATAACATAGCTTTTGTTGGAAGCTGAACTGCAGCAAAAGAGAAACAGAACTGAGTGTGATGAACAAGGGTCAGAACAGAAATTGATGCCCCCTTCCTTTTTATTATTTATACTGCTGTATCATATATATATATATCCCTAAGTGTGTTTGCTCCCTTAGATTTCTCTAACAAGAAGGACTTATTAGAACAACTTCAAACTGGATTTCTCTGCTCTGTAGAACTCTGTTCCTAGGTCCATTTCATGCAGAATATTTGAGACTGTCCTTTAATCTGGTAGATTAGTTATTATACCCACACATTTGTTGTATATATACTTGGACCTCATTTGATTAGTATAACCTACCTCACATATTCTATTGCTTACTCATATTCAATGAGACACCTCAGAATCACAGAAGCCAATTCCATTTTTATTTTATTTTTGGATATTCTGAAATATTTTGTTTTTTTGGCCTGGCACTGGCACAAGTCCTCAAAGAAATACCACACAGTTTTCCTCACCATCCTATCCAAATGTTTCTTGTCCTCATGGCTTTCTTTAGAGTTCCCAAGGAACTTTACATCAAAAGAATGTCAAGGAAATCCAATAAAGTTTTCATAAGACCAGCAAACATTTTAAGGGATGCATCTTGTCAACCATTGATGGACTAGGTTTGAAAGTGTTAAACAATAGTTCGGCATTACGTGAAAGAGCCTATTTTAGGAAAGCCATTCAGTCAACATTTTAAAGCACAACTGACCCAATTTGTACTTACAGACATTTTAATAAACAGGATTGGCATGTCCCTGAAGATATATGGAAGCTCTTAATGAAATATACAGTTAACGTGTTCATAAATCTGCAATTAAACAAAGGGCAATATTACTTTTCCTCTTTCTCATATGGAAGAAATATAGCATGTGTGTGTGTATATATGAGAGAAGCTGGTCTCAGCTGAGTTGTAAAGAGGACAGAGAGAATTATAAGGAGCCATCCATTTACATTTTTGCTGAACGCAGGTCAGAAAGCTTCTCCCAATTGGAGAGTCCAACTGACCAGCTTGATAAATCGTCCACACCATTCATTACTAAAAGATTAACTGAAAAGTATAAAAATATATATATAGAAGAGATGAGAGTAAGGCATCTGTACAGAGGGAGACAGAAAATATGTGAATGCCAGAGTTTTATTCAAGCAAGATGAAAAATGTTTGTGGACCATCCTGGCCAATGAAATGTTTAAAAAGTAGGCTTCTTGAGGGATGGGGCAGAAGGGGAACAAATGATTAGAATGCCCTGGATCAAGGTTGAAGTGAAGGAGGTGATAACTGACTTTCTCCTGCCCCCCCCCCGCCCCTGAAGGAAATTAAGTAGGAATGTATACAAATACTCGTCTAGCTCACCAAGTGAATGCTATTTTATTTTCCCCAATTTCTAAAGGTAAAGGTAAAGGTACCCCTGCCCGTACGGGCCAGTCTTGACAGACTCTGGGGTTGTGCGCCCATCTCACTTAAGAGGCCAGGGGCCAGCGCTGTCCGGAGACACTTCCGGGTCACGTGGCCAACGTGACATTGCTGCTCTGGCGAGCCAGAGCCGCACACGGAAACGCCGTTTACCTTCCCGCTGGTAAGCGGTCCCTATTTATCTACTTGCACCCGGAGGTGCTTTCGAACTGCTAGGTTGGCAGGCGCTGGGACCGAGCAGCGGGAGCGCACCCCGCTGCGGGGATTCGAACCGCCGACCTTTCGATCGGCAAGTCCTAGGCGCTGGGGCTTTAACCCACAGCGCCACCTGCGTCCCCAATTTCTACTGTGTGACAAAACCATCTTGAGTGACCGCTGTTTTACCCTGCTGTTTATTTATTGTTGTTTTACTGTTAACTGTTTTTATTCCTCTTTGTTTTAGCTGCCCTGGGCATGCTTTTGCACAGAAACGGGGTTTAAATTGCCTGCAAGCATGGTTTGAATTGGTTTATTGGCTAGATATAATCAAATCTGCAAACCTATTTTGGTCCAACCGCAGTTGTGGGACTATTTTTAAAGGCACATCCATGTACAGGATGTTACAGTAACCTAAATAGGAGTTTACCAGCGCATGGGTAATGGTGGCCAAGCTACCTCCATTCAAGTGTATCAGGCTATGCTGATAAAAGGCACTCAAGTCACAGACGCCACTGAAGCCTCTAATGTGGTGATAGCAAGTGTGGTGTAGTGGTTAAGAGTGGTGGACTCGTAATCTGGTGAACCGGGTTCGCATCCCTGCTCTTCCACTTGCAGCTGCTGGGTGACCTTGGGCCAGTCACACTTCTCTGAAGTCTCTCAGCCTCACTCACCTCACAGGGTGTTTGTTGTGGGGGAGGAAGGGAAAGGAGATTATTAGCCGCTTTGAGACTCCTTAGGGTAGTGATAAAGCGGGATATCAAATCCAAACTCTTCTTCCAATGACAATGCCATATCAAATTGTGAAGGGGACTAAGATGAGTAATGAAAATGCTATGAATGCATGTGGTTCTGGATGATAATCTACAAGGACATTATTGTCTTACTACAAAAGGTCGGTGAAATGCTGTCAATAGTGCTATTTTCAGAGGCTTCTACAGTATATGCTACTATGATATACCTATGGTATTTTCTTATTGGAGCACTAGATCAGATATTCTCTCAATCAAGACATTTTTCCAATGGGCAGGCCTGCACAAAGCTGTTTTAAAGGCAGCATGGCATAGGTTCATCTCCCTGAATTTCTCTGATAGTTTGCCTTGTCTTTTGTCCATTCCCATTTGTCCACCAGCTCCATCAGCCATAATGACCTACTGAAAAGCAGACACCTTGGTAGATGCATCTGTTCAGAAAGAAAGGGGCCTGCAGAGTACAGAAGCAGAATTTTTACCCATGGCTAGCAGATAAAACCATGTTATACTTAGTGTGTAGCATGGTGCTGTGGATTTTCTTTAACTACTGACAAGCACAGGCGAGACATAGAGAGGTCAGGTCCATTCACTTCCTCCTAGACACAGTCAGGATTAAAATAAATTAAACACAACAAGGAGTCTTTGAAAAAAGTTCTCATGGGTACTAATGGGAACTTTCCTCCCGAATCTGGGATTCCCCCCCCCCCCACCGTAGACTTCTAGCTGTAGGGGTGCATGTATATATCTGAACTGCAGTGGAAGACAATATATAAACCTCCCTCCCCATGGGGTATGGTTCATGTAAAAATCACCCCCTCCACCTGCAGTTAATCGAAGAAAAACTGGAGACTGTGGGTTACGTGTTAATATAATGTGTAGTTTGACCTTCAGGTATCCGTTGCTAAAAAGCAGCCATTCAAATGATAACAACTCGGATCATTCTGGACAACCTTCTTGATCTTCAGCCTGACTCCACATATGACTTGCCTAATTGCATGCCAGAGATTGATGGATTGTCTTGTCAAAGCTGTAACACTTCATGCTTTTTTGTATCTTAGGAGCAATCTAGGTGGTCCACAATTTCCACACGGGCATGAATATAGTTAAAGCATTTGTGTTGTCTTAACTAATGCATTGTTTGCGTCCCTCGTTTACTGATGTTGAAAGCTTAAAGCTGAGCATTAGTTTGAGAGGCTGTAGCTTCATTCATGGGGCAGTTCAGCTGATGATGCACACATGGGTAAACATTTTGTGAAGTGTGTCCTTTACTTGGCTCTAGAGCAGTTTTCTTTACAGGATCCCTTCTAAACATTTATACTTGTTTTGCAAGTATGTATGAAATCATCTTTGGCTTAATTGTCTGTGATTCCAAAAGTGCCCCAAGTACCAACATTGTGTTATGGTTTTAGCACATTTTCAAAATATAAGCTATAGTTTTGTTTTGTTTAGAAGCCACTTTTTAAATAGTTGGTATGAGTAATGCACAGGCTAGTTGAACAGAAGGATTATATCCTGAAGTTGCTAAGTCACACATCAAATAACAACTTCTTGAAGACTGAGAAAGTCGAGGCAGGTGTAGAACAGGGAGCAGTGTAATTGCAATTAACATTTGATCAACCCTGCTTCTTACTCAAAGTTTTGGCATTAATCCTTGGGCAGGGCCAGTCATTTAATTGCTAAGCAGATGTACCCACCAGCTGCTTACGGTATACAGATGTCAACACCTCATGGTAACAATGGAGAGGTCATAGTAATTATGGTTGTGTCAAGCTGCTCAATTTGAATGCAAAGGCACCATGAGCCACTGTGTTGGAAACAACGTGTATAGATAATTGAAGATCAGAGTGCTTTAACATGGTGTTTCACTTCATTTCTCAGTGTCAGTTTAACTTTAGGAAACAGAACTTTTCACTTAGGTTTGTTTAGACAACTTGCTTGTGCTCTCCAGTTTTTATAGCGTAATGATCAGGGCTGCCTCACTTGGAAATTGTGCTGAGTTTTGGCAGCAATATTCATAAGCATCCTGATGCAAGCATAGCATGTATGGGTTATAACAACAGAGGAAAGACCAAATGGACTGGTCTCATACCATTTGCAATGGGGCACAACCCAAAATCAGAACTTCTCCCTTCATTGCCTGAAAGGAGATGATCACTTTTGGGTGATGAAGAAAGTTTTTAAAAAGGATGTGTGTGTGTGTGTGTGTGTGTGTGTGTGTCCTTAGGTGACAGCCACCAACCTGGACAGGTTTAAAAGAGGATTAGACCATGGGGGACAAAGCTATCAATGGCTATTACTATTAGTCATGGTAGCTATTTTATACCACCAGGATCAAAGGCAGTACAGTATGCTTCTTCATGTCCTGGTTGTGAGCTTAGGCATCCGGTTGGCCACTGTGCAAAAGAGGATGCTATCTGGCTAGGCCCTTGGTTTGATCCAGCAGGGCTTTGTGAGAGTGAAAATGAAGACTTCAATACAGCTTCTTAAGAAGCTGTTGAAAAGCTGCCATGCTTCCTCCTGTGTTTCTTTCCCTATTGATCCATGTAATAGGAGTTGCACAGCTCTCGCTGTAATGCACTAAGTGAAAGAATTATTAAAAAATGGCAAAGGATAACAGCTTGCAGTTAGCAAGACCTTCCCCTTCCCCTCAGCCAATGGTGTTTCCTATTTCACTTTCAAATATAAATCACCAATTAGTTTAATCTACAAATTAATCCCGCAAAACAGATTTGATTTGAAAGCTTGCTATTATCCTGAGAGTTAGTTATGAACAGAACTGAATATGGGAATAGCAATCACTCTGTTCTTATCTCTAAAAGAGACCTTGGGAATAGTTCCCCCCACTGCATATTATACTGTGTTAGACATAAGCTCATTTGTGCTCAATGGAGCGATGTTAACCTCAACATTTTGCTATTAAGTCACCTCAATATGCACCACGATTGCAACTTATCCAAGGGTTACATTCCCAGGGGTTGTGCATAAAGGTGAAATCATGCAATCAGAACTACCCCGCCATCTGAGATCCCATGAGAACAGGGCCATCTGAGATCTCATGACAGCCCTGTGAGATCTCATGGGAACCTCCCAGTGCCCTATTGTGAAGCCTCCCAGAACCTGGTAATCAAGATGAAGGCCTTCAAAGTGCTTTGCATTGTTAGAAAACCCTCTGAGGAATGAGTAAGCCCTCTGCTTTGCTTGCTGGGCTCAGGGACAGTACCACAAGGGTCTCCTGCCCCCTTTCTAGTTTTTTATTTATTGGCAATCTGCACAAAGTTGCAAATGTGTAGGTAGAACTGGCATAAATTGGGAGCCTACTGTATTTAACAATCTTTCATGACTCAGCAGTAGAAGAAGAGTTTGGATTTGATATCCTGCTTTATCACTACCCAAAGGAGTCTCAAAGCGGCTAACATTCTCCTTTCCTTTCCTCCCCCACAACAAACACTCTGTGAGGTGAGTGGGGCTGAGAGACTTCAGAGAAGTGTGACTAGCCCAAAGTCACCCAGCAGCTGCATGTGGAGGAGTGGAGACGCGAACCCAGTTCCCCAGATTACGAGTCTATCACTCTTAACCACTACACCACACTGGCTCTCAGTGTGTTTGAGTGTGTGTTCACTCAGTGTGAGTCAGTGTGAGTTGGATTGAGGTGATGCCAACCAAAGGTTCCGGATTGACCAAGAGACCATCTCCTTCCACATACCTAGGCATCAACACAAGTCACTGGCTTGGGCAGCCGGAAGAGTAGAAGATCCATTTTTTTGTACCAGTTCCGGAGCAGCCTGGAACAGGCTCATTGTCATTACGGAACAGGAACAGAATCATGCTAAATTTCAACCTTGGGCATATTTTTAAAGAATTAGCTATAATAACTGCAGCCAGTTTTTTTTTTTGATGCAGCCTTTTGTATTAAGCTCATAAGCTTTCGAAACACTACAATTCACACAGCCAATAAAACGAAGGCTTCATTCAGATGAAGCAGGGTTCATACTGTAGTTTTGTGAGCATTGTGAAATTGTACTGAAATCTGCCTCAGGAAGAATGCTCAAGATTTATTTTTAATAAAGTGCTGGTGATGGGAAATATATGCTTGAGAAGATGCATGGCCTTTCGAAATCAAAGCCACCCATATCCGTTACTAGCACAGATCAGAACTCACTGAGCATGTAAAAAGGGAAATGTAAGCGTTGATATAATACGGCTGTGTTTTCAACGGGTCAGCAAAATGCTGGGCACTGCTAGTTGCTCAGCAACCTGTGCATATGTCACCATGGTGCAATGCTAACAGTTCCCATTCCTCTGCTGACAGGTCATGGGAATCTCTGGTAAGAGTTTCATTGCTCACCACCACCAACCACCATTCCATGCTTAAAACCTTTTACTGATTCATGGGTTACTGCTGACCCTGTTATACAAAAATAAAAGGGTGTAGGTGTGTGCAAACTCTCTAGCAATGAGCATACAGAGACAGTGGAGGAAGAACGTAGCCATCCATTCCAATGGGGGAGTTAGATGTTTGCAAGGCAGCTCTTGGGTGCACATGGTTTACCCTGAATTTGTGGTCAAATTCATGCACATGTCAGCAGTCCATAAATGGATAGGCTATAGCCCACAAATGGGATGCTCTGAGTAGCAAAATTGTTTGTCAAGCCATTCTGGGAGGGGAATAGAATGCTAGGGTTGGCTTGCTTACCCCACCCCTTTAAAGGAAAATATTTTTGTTGGTAAAGAATCTGTGTGGAGTGCCTAAATTACAAGTGATGTTATCATCACAGTGGAAGGAAGGAAGGCATGCCTGCTCATTCATCATGTGAAGTTTCTTGCAAGCCTAGTAAATGTCAGAACCAGACCTAGCAGTGTGTTCTCCATAAGTAAGAAGCCCATCCTCTTCTAGTTTTTTGTGCAGTCATCTAAACTATTAGGCAGACAACCTATTGAAGACAATGGCAAACTCCCCTGAATGCTAACGGTTGTGAATTATACTCCCAAATGGAATAACCAATGCATTAATTATCCTTTAATTTATAAGCCAGGGGATAAGCAACAAATGCTGAAGCAATAGATTGTAGCCCTACTCAATAAATACCAAGCTAGTGCTCAAATAATTTATGGAATGTTTAATTAAATTCTTTCCATTACTCAACAGTTTAAAATCTGTGAAATATCCTCGGCACCTGACAACATATACATCAGCATAGATTTACTACTCCATTTCCTTCCAAGGAAAGAACTGTGTAAAAGGAGAATAGCCAAACATGCTGTACTTAAACACTCTGAAACACATTAATATCTTTTGAACTGGTGTAAAATGTAAAACATTCAAGTGGACAGATATATAAAAAAAAGACAGATGTATTCAAAGACTGTTTCCTCAGCTTTCCATCCTTTCTTGCAGTTGAATATGACTGTATATCATAATCAGAAAATAGGAAGATATGAAAATACCCATAACTTTTTTTTAAAAAGTGCAAATGCCGATATGCATGTCTGTTTTATTCCTATAATTGTAAAATTGTGCATATGTTAAGGGGAATGTAATTGAGCAGTGAATGTGCATAACATCTGGCCATTGTGCACATTCACCAAGCCTCATGGGGAATGTCACTTCCACCATAGGGTGGGGGGTGAATTTGCCACAACCCAACTCACATGGGAAGAAGACTTGGGCAGCTTTGTCTCTGGGGAGGAGCTGGAGGTAGGCATATGGTGGCCGCCTGGCAAACCAGGACGAAGCAAGGCTTTATAAGCTGGCTCCTCCCCAAACTCTCCACTCTTCTCCTTGTGGAGCCCACTCACCTTCCACTGCAGGGCTGCCTGTGGCAAGGTGAAGCAACCACTGGACCATAGGGGCAGCTGATCTATGGAGGCTGGATCTGCCATCTCCTCAGCAGTCCCTCTCCCTCTACAGCAACCTCTCATTGAATAAGTGCTGCTGGTCTCCTCCCACCCTTGTTCCTAATGTAGATCTTCACTTACCCATTTTTCCAAGGCTGGGGGCACCATTTTGTGATTCACCTCAGGTACCAAAATGTATTGTGCCAGCCCAGTTCTGCTGTATGGGCTTTGCTACTTGCCTGTGTGTGGGTTAAGTGGGACTTTTTTTTGGGGGGGGGGAAATCCTGGTTGACCTTTCAACTCCTTGGTTTACTACCTATTGATAGGAGTCCTTTTATTGAAGTGCTATTGTTGGTTTAATCAGCTTTTAGTCCAGAGAGGAGAAATAAGATCTGCTGGGGTAAATGTCTGAGGTATTTCTTGGGCTAAGGACACTCTATGCTGCCTTGGCTTTGGAGTGCCCTGGAATAAACACTGTGCTATGGTGGGGCCATGATGGCCCCCTCCTTAGGGAACTTCCATGCCTAGACTATTTTTGAGTCAACTAATTATGGAGTTATTTGCAGATCCTCTGTGTTTTTATATTTGAATAAATATAACCATTTCTCACTGCAGTTACTGTTTCACGAGTCTTCTTTATGGGTGCGCTGGCAATGTGCACATAATCCTTCCATGAGGAGGGAGTTTCACACATTTCCTAGTCAATATACATAATCTCCAATAGGCCTTGGAAAATGTGAACATACATCAACTGATTTTTTACATTTTTGGATCATTATGCATCATCTCTAACAGGCCTTGGGGAATATTTATATCTTGGCTGAATTTTGTGCATTCTCCAGCCATTATGCATAATCTACAGCAGGCTTTTGAGGCTGTGTATATATCAACTGAATTCTTTCCATTCAGGGGTGAGGAAGGACCTTGTATGCCACCTTGAGCTGTTTGGAGGAAAGGTGGGATGATACTACTACCACTACAACCAATCTGTGTGCGTTTCTAGTAACATCTGAAGTGGGGATTGTGACAAACTCCCTCAGTGAAGATGGCGGCAATGCAACATGACTGAGACTGGGAAGATATACCGTATTTTTCGCTCTAAAAGACGCACTAGACCATAGGCCTCACCTAGTTTTTGGAAGAGGAAAGCAAGAAAAAAAAATATTCTGAATCCCAGAAGCCAGAACAGCAAGAGGGATTTGGCTTCTGGGATAGCCTCGCAGCCTGCATTCGCTCCATAAGACGCACACACATTTCCCCTTACTTTTTAGGAGGGAAAAAGTATGTCTTATAGAGCAAAAAATTCGGTACCCTTGGTCCCTCCCTGGATAAATCAACTAAGAATTCAGATATTGTCTATTAGTGGTAGCGGAAAATATGAATCTGCAGCAAAGACTCTTGAAGTTGTGGTTCTTAAATCAACTTATTCCCAAGTCTGGATATAGATTAAAGCTGAGGCATGTTGGAAATGAAACAGTACTTTTAAAAAACAAATACTCAGTAAGGGATAACGCTCTAATGGTTTCACTAGCCAAGGCACAATACTTAGGAATAGTCATAAATGCAGTTGTAGGTTTAAATGATAACTTTACTTACAAGTCTCTTCAACTATTTCTATGGAATCTTTTGTTTCTTATTCACTTTGACTCTGTAGAAAACCTCTAGCCCTTCTCTATGTCCCTTTTTTCCACCTGAGGAAATTAAACTGGTTTATCCTGCTTGACAAATCCCTAAGCACACCTAGCTGCTTCCTTATCCAGGTCCTATCTGGCAGTTAAACCATCAAAATCCACCTTTTCCATCCTCCCTCTATGTGAGTTTGCTGTTTCTAATCACAAACATGATTGGTGAAACATCTCCAGAAGGTTGACCTAATTGTTCTGCCCATCATAGGGACCATGAATGAGTGACTTTTCTATTCACAGAAGTAGCTGTTACCACTTCTGCATCTTGGCTATGGGCTGTCATAATCTCAGAGGTTACATCCAAACATTCAGGCCTTTGAGATGCTCAGTAGCTTTACTTTGGGATTTGTTCAGCCGGAAACCCCTTTGGCTCAAGAATATACGCAATTATGATAATCCTATCCAGTTCTCTAATGAAGTGCTCGCCTTTTGCGAAACAAATAAAAATAAAAATCAATAGTTGTCAATATTTCACCCATCTCATGGCGCACACCTGGAGGTTACAACCTTTCCTGCCTATTTGTAAGCACTGTTGACAGGCTGCTGTGCAACACTGGGAAACCAAATCACTTGAGGCAAAAGGATTAAAACCTTACTGAAAAACAGGTCACAGTTCCAACTGAAACCACCCTCTTTGTTAAGATATTCAAATGAGGATTATAAACAGAAGGAAATTACATGCTACCGGCAAAAGATATGCCACTGTAGCGGAGGCATTTTGCTTGTATAAATATTGTGCAAGATTCACTTTCCCCCCTTTTGTTTAAAAATATACTTCTTTGTTGGAAGCTTTCACAGATTACTTTCTGGTGTGGATGCTGGCCCTGTCTTATACAGAAGCTGAAAGAGAAACTGCTGGCAAAAGAGAACCCCAAACAAAACCAAAGCTAAGAGTACACTTAGCAACGTATTATCACACATAAGGCTTAAAGCATTCATTACAGTTATCCAGAATGCTTACTTGCAATATAAATACCCTTTCTCTAATCCCTTCTCCACATGAGCAACAACCAGACACAGTTTACATAGCACATATCAGGCTCAAAGGAAATGTATGTTTCATGTATGAAACCAGACTTCAAAATTTAGTTATGCAAGCCTTCTCAGGTACGGTGCATTTACCTTCCCCTTCTGCAAGTGCATAATAAATTAATGCATTTGACGAAGGACAAATTTGTGGTGCTTATTAAGGAATTGTGGGTTCTTTTTAGTTTTGTTTCACAGTACAGTGGTACCTCTGGTTACGTACTTAATTCGTTCCGGAGGTCCATTCTTAACCTGAAACTGTTCTTAACCTGAAGCACCACTTTAGCTAATGGAGCCTCCTGCTGCAGCTGGGCCGCGGCCACGAGATTTCTGTTCTCATTCTGAAGCAAAGTTCTTAACCCAAGGTACTATTTCTGGGTTAGCGGAGTCTGTCACCTAAAGCGTATGTAACCTGAAGCATATGTAACCCAAGGTATCACTGTAATGGCTTATGGCTAGATTATGGCGGGATAATCAACACATGCACTACAATACAAGCGATAATGATTCAATGACTGTCAAAAAGCCTTGGTCAAGGCAACCTCTCACTTAGGAGGAACTCAAAATATTTAATATTTAAAACATCTGCAGAGTTCCTTACATGAAATATATCTGTCCCTTCTCACTTTGATTTCACTCAATTGTACTTTTTCCTCCCCCCCCCTTTTTTACTGTCACTCTGTGACTCGATCTCATACCCCGATCTGTGGCAAAACATTCTAGAGTTCAACACCTGATAGCATCTTTTATGGCCTTGAAACCAGTTGGATGTTTTCTTATGAATGGAAACTGTCTGTGATTGCAAGTCATCGCTAATAGCTCTGTAAAATGAGCATAAATACTGTATATCAAATATAATTACATTGCTCCAGAGAGCAGGCCTGGAACTAATGAGTATAAATTTCAAGGATGCAGATTTCAGCTGAACGTCAGGAGAAACTTCCTAATGGTAGTTTGACCATGGAACAACAGACTGTCTTAGGAGGTGCTGGGCTCCCTATCACAGGAGTTATTTAAGCAGATGCTAATGTCCTTTTCTCAGGGATGGTAGCTTTGCAAGATTCTTCAGTTTACCAAGGGATCCGACTAGATATCTCCAATGCCCCTTCCAACAATTTCATTCATTTTATGCTTGCATTTTATTAATGATTTTAAAAATTAGTCTGTCCTCTGGCCAGCATGGTGTAGTGCAGGCACCCCCTACCTACGGCCCTCCAGATGTTTTGGCCTCCAACTCCCATGATCCCTAGCTAACAGGACCAGTGGTCAGGGATGATGGGAATTGTAGTCGAAAACATCTGGAGGGCCAAAGGTTGGGGTTGCCTGGTGTAGTGGATAAGAGCAGTGGACTCGTAATCTGGTGAACTGGGTTTCCTTCCCCGCTCCTCCACATGCAGCTACTGGGTGACCTTGGGCTAGTCACACTTCTCTGAAGTCTCTCAGCCTCACTCACCTCACAGAGTGTTTGATGTGGGGGAGGAAGGGAAAGGAGAATGTTAGCCATTTTGAGACTTTGAGTGAAAGTTGGGATATCAAGTCCAAACTCCTCCTCCTCCTCCTTCCTCACAACCTGTGACTCACCAAGATTAATATGAACCACCCTGTGGATGCAGGGCAGTATTAACAACAACAACAACAACAACAACAACAACAATGTAGCCTATGACCTATTCCATGCTGGGTGCTACCAATTCCTTTCCTGACTTCTGTGATTCTAACAATTCAGCTTTAGACAGTGGGGAATGCAGTAATAATATGCTGATTGAATTTCTTCTTGCCCTGTGTGAAGCACAGGAGGCTTCCCCAGAAAAGGAGTGGGCATCCTATCCTCCATAGCTATTACTGCAACAATTGGCCATTTTTAAATCTCTATGACATAAACACCCATCCTGTAAAGCTTCCCTTTATGTGCATATGGATAATGTGCAAAATAAACAAGCTGAATTTTTAATTGACTAACCACTGTAATTAAAAAATTAATGACTTGATTACAGATGTAAAATGAAGCTCTTGTTGCTCAAGCCAGCTGTACCATACATTAAAAGCACACAGTTTTCCCCAAGTCAGTGCTATTTTTCTAGGAAAAGAAGTGCCGGAACTCAGCACGAATGCTTCCCTCATTGTGTTATAATGGCAATAGCACCCACTGAGAGGTGCCAGAACTGAGTTCCGGTGAGCTCCTGCTGAAAAAAAAGTCCTGCTCCAAGTAATAGTGGGAACTGTAGTCTAATTCAGTTCCCAGTTCCTTTAAAAAACTACAGCACCCATGATTTTTTGGGGGAAGCCCCGTGCTTTAAATGTACCTATGGTGTGCCTCTACACTGCCCCGGTCATTTCAGGCCCCTGTTTCTTGATGTTTCCTTCACCACTCCTTCCTGTTGGAAATGAAAGGCAGAGGTCTGATGGATTCTCCTTCAATTCTGATGGCAAGAGATTAATGCACACAATAACATGTAAGAGTGTAAGGGGAAAACACTCAAGGAAGTTGTATTGCCTCCTTCGTCTTGGCTGTTTGACAGAGCACAAAACCACCCAAATATCCCCCAGGGTAAAGCTAAGCAAGAAGGGAACCCACACAAGAGGGAACCCAAAAGTAATTCCAGTGGCATTGGGGATATTCCCCTCCTTTGTCCATCCTTTTACTTGGCCACCGAACTTTCACTCTTCTTTCTCTGCCCCCCCCCTTTTACTCTCCTCATGGTCACCTCCCCCCCTTTCCTCTTGTCTGCTTCCTGTGCTTTTCCTCACCATCCTCATTCAGTCCCCTCCAACCAATTACCCTCTTCCTTCAGTTTCCCACAGTATTGACTGAGTGGGTGGGACTGTGTGGCCCATAACTCCTCCCGATGCTCTTGGGATCTACGCGCTATTTGATGCAGCTTCCCACAAAAGCAATTAAGGGAGGAAGGGGCCGAAGGGAGTTATTCTGCCTAGAGATATGGAACCTTGGATACAGCTCTGCTATTGGTCAAGGTTTCCACATTGGCATGATGACTCATGACTTTCCTTGCTGGATGGTTGGTTGATCAGTGTGGTGTTCTGAGAGTCATTCAGTGAGAGAGTTAAGATCTGTGTCTGTATCCTGTATATAGTAACTTGTGAGTCTGCTGTAAATAATAAACACCTCTAAGTAACCACGTAACTGGTTAGCAGCAGCTTGTTCCTGCTTCATCCTGCCTGTCTGCAACTGATTGCTTCTGGGAGTCTGAATATGCTCTGCTATATTCAACTGGGTCTGGCTAAGATCCTGCAACAGGTTAAGGTTGCGAAACATCAATAGATGCATCCTTTCATTGTATGAAGGCGGTAGTCTTAAACCCTGAAAGATGCCTTCCTGGTTTTTTGTTGTTGTTGTTGTTGTTGTTGTTTTGTCCCCTGAAGTTCTGGAGAGGAAGATGCATTGCAGGGATAGACTCAAACAACGAACCTCCCCTCCTTCTAATATTCTGGAAGCAGCTACTCCCACCCACTCCAGCAAAGTCTAAACAGGGAAACTTATAAATGAGGAGCAATATATTACAGAGATACCCAAACTTATTAACACATGGTAAAATGGTGTTGGGGTGGTGCTATCTGTTTTCATGACCCAAAACGGTTTCTCAAGCAGGAAGAGAACTTTTGAAAACTTCAGTTGTCCGATCCAGTTTGCTCTAGCATGGGGATGTAATGGATTTCTTGGAAACTCAGCACATTTACAAAGCTATTGCTCTTACAAGCAAAGGGGGGGGGGTTGGGGGGGAGCTATTTGAGTAGCCATTTGGGAACCATCAATTCATAACGCTGCTGAATTGAGAGAGTACACCTGAGAACCAGACGCCATGCAAATCGGCATCTCTTGAGTACGTGACATTTTCCCAGATAAATATGTCAGTCTGGAAGACCACCCACTGAAAATGGATTACAATGACAGAAAAATCATTTGAAAGCATCCTGTGCTCTGCGACACACCTCATGTCTTTGCAGGTTTTTCTTGCTTGCTCATGCACACTCTGGGAGTGAAGCTGTCAGAATTGTCAAACTGCGAGAGCCATGCAGTCGAGGAAGGCTTTTTAATGCTTGGCGAAGCATACAATCAGAATTATACAATGTGAATACATTTGTTTCTGGGAATGTGTAAATAGATTTGAATAGAGGAGGGGGTGGGGGACACTGTATTTAATTCAGCCCTTCCTAATAAAATTTATTTGTAGGATAGATAATAAAATGTAATGATTATTAAGCACATAAATGATGCTAATCCCTGGGAATGTGTCATAAATATGGAAAGCTGTTAAACCCATTGTCTGGGGTTTTCCCCCTGCAATTAGCCAGTCTTGCCTGAAAATGTAAAGGTAGCAATTATTCTGCGGTTGGCTTGAGCATTTAGGGACAACTTTGTTTCTTTAAAAGACCTCAAAGCTACAAAATGAATCAAACACAGTTGTGGCATTATGGTTTGTGTTAACTTGATTACCGTGATCTAGATGAGGTTTATTCAATAGGGTGCCCTCTAGATTGAACTACAACTCTCATTGAATTTGGCCATTGGTCATGCTGACTGGGGGTGAAGGGAGATGCAGTCCAGCAACATCAGTATGGCACCACATTGGCTACCCTGACTTGAATGCTAGGTTCAATTTTGAGAAAATAATCCTTAAAACCCAATGAGGCAAGTTAGTCATCACTGAAGTCCTATTGCTTTCAGTAGTAGTGCAATTCACTTTAGGGTGACTACTCAAACACTACCAAATAAGAGAAAATGCAAAGAGAACAGAAGGGGACACAGATGGGCATAAAATTCTCATGTGCTAATATATATAGAGTTGCAAATTTAGGACTAAATACTATAATTTAAATAGAAAGTCTATGGGAGGAATTCAGCATCAGGCTACGTTGAATGTTTCATCAGCACAAGCTTCTCAGTTTACCACATCAAGCAGTCCCCCTTTTCCACTCCTTGCGTACTGTTCTCCTGACTCCTGAGTCAATTTTTGGAGGTGCAGTGATGCATAGGGGAGAAGATGGGGGGGGGAAGCCTTGATAACTGGAAGATATTGTGCACAACCTCTACCAACCTCCACATTCAAGGACTGCACCCAGAACATCTCACCGTAGTGTGAAAGACCAGGTGTCCTATGTACCTGCTCAGTCTGCTGTCCAGGTGCTGACAGGCAATTTCAATTCCTTGCTCTCCCTTCTTTTTAAATGGGATTCAGACTGAATAGCTCTTGGAAAAGAGAACTCTTTCAAATTGAAAACTGTCCTCTGATAGTCCTTCAAACAGATAACACCCTAATCTACATAGATTAGGGTAGCCATCTGAGTCTCTTCTCACAGAAATGGGCAAATGTGGGTCTGGCCACTATAGCTGAACTATGTCCACAATTGTCCTCTAGAATCATCTCTGCGATTTCTGGTAATGGATATCAATTCAGTAAATATAAAACACAATAAACATGTTTATTAAATTTCAAGAATATGCCTTATCTACACATGCCAATCTATGCTACTGAAGGCATTTTTCACCAGTAGGTGCTGTGGGATAGATGCACAGTTATCGCAGTCTATTTGCAGCTTCCTAACAGAAAGAGAAGCTGCCTGTGAGATCATCACACAGAAAAGAACAGTAATAAAGGAGGGATATATTGCAAAATCTGAGCTGAAATAAATAGGGCTTGTCACCTCAAAATAATTCATCTGAATTAAAATTCACTCTGTTAAGAATTTGTACTGCATTTAATTCACCCAGAGAACATTGACTTCATTGAACTGATTTGCTTTAAAGGCATTGACTTTGATTAATTCAATGAAAATATATGTGGAAGTTTGACTTCATTAACAAGTCAAAAATCTAACACCAAGTCAAAGCAGATATTTTTTAACATAGTAGTGAGTTAACCTATTGGTAGGTTAAATGCATGTCAGATCCAAATAGCATCTAAATATAAAGATTTCTGTCTGAGTTCAAACATGGACTTCTTGATAAATGGGATATGGGGGTGCAATGCGAGACATATGTGTAGCAGGCAGCCAAGCCCATATCCCCACACACAGGGTAGTTCACTGATGACCTTTCAGTGTATAACCATTTACACCCATATATATAACCCCTTTAAGACGGGAACCCTGGAATTGCCGTCTCGGGGGGGGGGGGGGTGAGTCACCACTTCACTCCCCCCCCCCCATATAGGGAAGAAAAGACTAAAGGATTCCACCGAAGGCCATAACCGCCAAAGTTGTGACGAATTGCTACAGGGAAGACAAAACCTGCCAATGCAGGAAAATTTCTTCCCGGTCCTTCAACAGCAACCAGTCAAAGACCGCAACAGCGCCCACTAAACAGGAAGAAAAAGTTAACCTGCAAACAAGAAACATTAAACAAAGGGAGTCTACGGGGGGGGGGGGAGGAGTGAATCTCCAGAGCCGACTGCCTGGCTATTTTTGGCTCCGCCCCCTATTTATAAATGGGGCTGGCCCCACCTCCCAGCAAGAAACCTGATTACTGAGGCTGGGTGTGAACCTCCAAAAATTAACACTGAGAGGCCAGCCAGCCCCTTTTTGCTAGTAAGCTCCCTGGGAACTGTAGCACCACGCACAATCCCCCAAAGGGCATCCACAATGTAAAGTGTGAGTGCTCATTTTCTGCACGTGCTGTAGAGGAAAGTGAGGGCAGATGGGTTCAGCAACTTGGGAAGGTAGCCCATCCAGGAGAAAAAAAATTCTTCACTCCCTTGTGGGATATCTTTGGGAGAAGAAAAGATTAATGAGTAAAAGGTAAAGGTAAAGGTACCCCTGCCCGTACGGGCCAGTCGTGTCCGACTCTAGGGTTGTGCGCCCATCTCACTTAAGAGGCTGGGGGCCAGCGCTGTCCAGAGACACTTCCGGGTCACGTGGCCAGCATGACAAAGCTGCTCTGGCGAGCCAGCGCAGCACACAGAAATGCCGTTTACCTTCCCGCTGGAGCGGTAACTATTTATCTACTTGCACTTAGGGGTGCTTTCGAACTGCTAGGTGGCAGGAGCTGGGACCGAAAGACGGGAGCTCACCCCACCGCGGGGATTTGAACTGTCAACCCTATGATCGGCAAGTCCTAGACGCTGAGGTTTTACCCACAGCACCACCCGCGTCCCTTAATGAGTAAGCCATACACAAATTTGGAGTGGAGATGCAAAGACAGTTCGATGTTGGCTTGTATGCCTCCTTCTGGCAACTCCGGCAGCTAAGCTGGTTACAAATGTATTGCTCTAGTTTCATTTGGAGCACATCAGCGAGGCTAAGAGGCGAGTCTTGCCTGGGTCTCCAGACAAACTGCCCAGGCTTGTGCCCTGGGGAAGGTCACTGGTGCTGCTAACACAGCAGTTTGACTTCCACACTGGAGGAACACTTCATTGTCTCTCAAGACAGATGGATGCTAACAATTCAGAAATTATTTACATTCTTAAAGGAAACTTTGCAATGATAAATTAAAGGCAAGATAAGCCATGATTAGGGGGTGGGGGGAGAGACTAGATGTCTGCTCCCTTCAGATCAAGAGGTTGATAGAGGCAGAGGCCACCTCACCTGGAGTTCTGGGCACTAGATAGTGGGTAGCTCCCTGGGCCATTCTGTCTTTTCTCTATCCTCCCTCAATGCCAGCTGGTTCTTGAGTAACCTTGTGGTGATGGTTGGGGAAAAGGAGGTCACCTCAGCTTGAACACCATCTGCTATGTGCCAGGCAGCTCTCTAGCTCTTCTTTCTCCCATCCCCTCAAGATAAGATGGTCTTCAGTGGTGCTACAGGGAATAACCACTCCCTTTAATTGTGCTTCCAAAAGGACTTCAAAAGAAGGTCCTATGGAAATATGCTGTGTATAAGCTTGTGAGAAACAATGAAAGAATTTGCCAGGGTTCTTTTTAGAAAAAGCAATGAAGTAGCCATGATGGTCGTTCTCCGTGAAGGAGTTGCCAGAAAAATAAATCCACAGGGTTAATGGGATTAGCACCTATGTAGCTGAAGGCAAAACATGAGTCGTACAAAGTATAATTTCAGTAACAACTGAGTGCCAGGAAGCAACACTTGAGAGATAATTCCTAGGGAAATGTGAATTAATAAACCTTGCTTGTGAAGTTTAATAAATAGTAAATCCTATTTGACAAAATCTGGGAGAGATGTTTTGGAGGGGATAAAATTAACAAACTCCCTGCACGGGGCTTTTTTATTTCATTCAATATGTGTTGCCTGGTGCTTGCAAAAGTGTACATTTGTGCTGAATAGAAGACATAGAAAAGATAAATAAGATGTGCTGCTTTGATTTCCTCTTGAAAGTTATATCTAAGTAGATATTCCATGCCCTTCTTGCTTTTTTAACTGGTCTGAATGCAACCTGATATTCTTTTTCAGAAAGACAAATGGAGGGGAGGGGATTTTTCTATTTTTAATGCTTATATACAATTCAGCCTTGTTCCAGATCAAATATGTATTCACTCAACTACTTAGCTCAGTTTCTGGAGGGAGCCCTAAGGAGTGAATTGCAGCAGGCGGGGAGGTGGCATTTAACCCTTCCCCTGCCTACTGTTTCTCTACTTTAGCTCATCTCTTCTTGGAACTGCTGTTTTACAAAAAGTTTTATTCCAAAATGTTGGCTTGCAATCCTCCGGAGGCTCAAAAACACCACCATGAGCTATGGCAGGCATGGGAAACCTATAGCCCTCCAGATGTTGTTGATCTGCAAATTGTTGGAGGGATATTGGAGTGTGTCAACAACGGGTTTCCCATACCTGAATGAGGACAATATTTGTGTTGCATCTGTATGAAAAAGAAACCCACACATTAATATTATTAAGCACCTGCTGTACTCCAATTTACATATTGGCTGAGAAATCTCAGACGACTTAATGTAAGACTCATTGCTTAAGAAAGTTCATCATCTAGTCCTGATTGACACTAATGTCTGTAAGTCATCTCCACACTCCTTTCTGCCCCCACATTGAATGAACACCATCAGCCTCTTGAGAAAAGGAGTGAGGCATCTGAGCACCGGGTCCCATTGAGTTTTAGAAACTATTACTCTTTTAATCAGCTTATTGCCTTAGATTACTCTGTGGCCACTTGCGAATTCAACCGAGGAAGCACAACCAAAAAGAATCAATTTCTCACAGCCAAGGAAATGCTAGGAGGTTTCTTTCCAGAAGCAGAGGAGTCAATAGAATTCCATTAAAAGTATGTCATACGTTTTTAACATATTCAAACTGAATTGCTAGAGGAGGTTATTCATAAGGCCAAATGAAACTTAACTGTGGCAAGGATATGCAGATAATAGGAGGAGCATTCAGCATACATTTTAACTGTCAGGAAAAATGACAAGACTGGCTCCCTTTTCTACTAAATTGAAGCAGGATGTCTGGATAATTAAGGGTCAGAATTGACCCCTGTAAATAATATCTAGTTTATCATTTTGTGTCATCTGAAAAGACATGGTAAATGTGACAATTTAATTTCCTGCCTAAGACAGAGGACTAAAAAAATACAGGTTTGGCTTAATAGCACTTAACAAGCTGTTGTTTGTGGCCACTACCATTGTCTTCTCTCCCAGTATGATGAAGATGACCACTATCGCCTTTCCCCATGCAACTGAAAAGGGGGAGGGATTGCCCTTATTCACCTCTTGATTTCTCAGTTGCAGAGAATTCAAGAGAAAGGGTGGGAGGTTCACTGCCTTCCTGCTGGGCCTGAGCAGCAAAAACCTAGTGAGAAAGGTCCCTTGCCTTGCCTTGCCTTGCCTTGCGCAAAAGGGGGGGGATCCCATCTAGTTCTCACAATGGCCAGCCAGATACCTGTGAGAAACCTACAGACAGAACACAAGCACAAGAGCACTCTCCCTCCTGAAGTTTATAGTAATTGATATTCAGAAGCATGACTGCCTCCAGCCATTGTGGCAGAGCATAGCCATCATGACTAGTAGCCATTGGTAGTCTTATCCCCCATGAATTTGTCCAATCTTCTTTAAAGCCACCCATCCAAGCTTATAGAGAACACAGGAAAGTGTCTTGTCCTGGGCCAAACCATTTATTGTTGTCTACAAAGATGGGCAGCTGATCTCCAAAGTTTCAGGCTGGAGCCTTTCCAAGCCTATGCTGGACATACCAGAGGCTGGAACTGGGATCTTCCACATTCAATATATGTGCTCTATCAGGAGCTGTCCCTAAGTGGAGAAGTTGCCATTGTAGTAGGTAGATTTGAGTGATTCTGAAGATATAAGTAAGACTGGTTGTGCCTGCACCTAAACCCCACTCACCAGCCATATCCTGTGGCCGGCCAAGCATCTTACATCATGTGACTGATAGTCTATGCTCATGAGGCTTTGGGAGCCAGTGTGGTGTAGTGGTTAAGAGCGGTAGACTCATAATCTGGTGAACCGGGTTCGCTTCCCCACTCCTCCACATGCAGCTGCTGGGTGACCTTGGGCTAGTCACACTTCTCTGAAGTCTCTCAGCCTCACTCAGCTCACAGAGTGTATGTTGTGGGGGAAGAAAGAAAAGGATATTGTTAGCTGCTTTGAGACTCCTTAAGGGGAGTGAAAGGCGGGGTATCAAGTCCAAACTCTAACTCCTCTTCTTCTTCTTCTTCTTCTTCTTCTTCTTCTTCTTCTTCTTCTTCTTCTTCCTTGGGGCTCACAAATTGTGCCAGCCCATGTGCCTTTCCATTTTGGTTGTCATTTCTCCAGATGTGTTGATATGTGGCCCATTGATGCAAATTAAAGTGAGCCTGACAATAGAAATAACTGACAATAGAAATGTAATCTTTCAGTCTTTACTGACTAAAAGTATTTTTCCCTTCCAGAATTATAGAGGCATCCACCTAAGGAACAAATCATTTCTGCTAATGATGAGCTGATTTGGTTTCCACCCACATCTTTGGTCAAGTTCTACACAAAGCTATATCAAAGGGAGGTCTGAACACATGGGAGCATGGCCTAATAACAAAAGCTGGGAAACCTGGCCTTTAGTTTTTGATGCATTTATACTGACACATTTTGGGGAGTCAAACTTTCTGGAAGCCCAGATGTAGCCGAACAGCTGTGGGTTATCCCTTGGATTATGCAGTTGAAATCTTGAGCTTGCCACTCATGGTTAGTAAAGCAATATTTGAAAAAGGCAGAAAGGCAGCATGAATGAAATAGCAATTCCCTTCTGATTCAGTGCATTCATGGGGTGAAGAAAGGCACTTCTCTGAGCAAGAGGAGCTTGCTAAGGTTAGGTGGCAAACAAAAGAAAGGGCTTCTTGCCACCAAACCATAGCAAGTTATTTTGATACTACAAGATAAAAGGGCTTCTCTTTAACAGTCCTATCCGGATGTTAATGGGGTGGAAATGGTGGATTAACAGAGTGATTTGGGGCTTGATACAGTCATGTGCTTTGAATACACTCCTAATTGGCATTGGCTCTCAAGGCCCTGAATAAATTGATCTGACCTTTTCAAATGCATGGTTGAAATGCATGTCAAAGTGGAAAATGTACCATAGAATTTATCCCCTCACAAGTGGGGAAATTACTCACTTCCTGTAGGCCTGTTTGGAGTCAGCTTTGGACAGATCAATTTGAGGCGGCGGGCAGATAGAAGAAGCTCAAAACAAGGCTCACCCATATCAAAGATGGCAAACTATTTTTTCCAGTTGCTCTTTAGTTAATGAAGAGAGGGTAGCACTGGAAATCCTTACAGAGCACAAAAGCAGGATGTAGTCTGGATGCCCTATTTATTTTTTAACACAAAGTACTCCAAAGGTTGTGTAGGAGACTTCCATGGATCCCCTTGGGAGTTGCTGACAGCTCTCCTGGGAAGTGCTGTCTTGGGAAGGCTGCCTTGCTCTCACACATATTATTCTGTTTCTTGTCATGAGCTACTCTGAACACTCTTGTCATAGGGCAGCCTATAAAGTCTGCAAGCAAAGAAAAAAAATGAAAAAGCAAAGCACGCTGATATACCTGTATACAGAAGCAGCCATCATGAGGCATAAGAAAAGGAAAATGCATTCAGAACCATAATTCATCCTACAGTAATGAAAAGAAGAAAAATGGTTGTACTGTACAGATTCCTGAAATCTGCTGTTCCAGAATGCAACCAATAACATGTATTTTTCTATGCTTTGTTGTGGCATATTGGAAAACTGACCTTTAGGCATTGTCATTGAACACCATAGCACCTCATGCCAGCCCAAGCATGATGGAACCTCTGGTTTCTTATAACTGAACAAGCTTGACTCATCAGCAGTCAAAAGATTACCTCTATAACAGTCTCCAGCAGTCTCCTCCTTAACAAAACATAGAATCATCACCTTAGGATCCATATAGATAGTGAATAAGCCCTTATCTGTTCTTAATATAATAATTGTTGAAGAAAATGTCTGAATTATTGTCAGACTCAAAATATATGGGGCAAAACACTGGCATTAACATTGTTTCTGTGGTGGCCTATATTACTGAAAACATTCCACCTCTTCATTGGTATTTATCTGTTATGCTTTGTACCACTGCCTTAACAAGGTATAAATGTGTTTTGGTTTGTGTGATATATTTTAGGAGCTGAATGGAGGGATGATACAACATGAGATTAATAATAGACATCTGGAATGTTGATCATGTTTACTGTGCAGTGAAGGCAAGCTCTTTCATAAATTTGCAACCCAATAGACGGTTGAGTAGGCAGTAAAACAATGCTTCCAAATTTGCTACCCGGGTAGGGGTCATAAAATATTTTTACGGTGTTTCTTATCTATGATGTGAAAAATAAAGTATTCCATTTGGACAGAGTGGGAATCTAACTTAACTGAAGCACAGATTTTTTTTCGGGGGGGGGGGGGCGGGGAATGCAGCCAGACAATAGGAGATACTAAAATATGCAACCCATGATTAGCCTCCATTGCTTAGGACTGGAAAGTGGATAATATAACACTCCTTAAAAAACAAAAGGGATCTTTGCAGGATCCAGAAACTTACAGACAGGTTATGTTGTTGTTGTTTAGTCGTTTAGTCATGTCTGACTCTTCGTGACCCCATGGACCAGAGCACGCCAGGCACTTCTGTCTTCCACTGCCTCCCGCAGTTTGGTCAGACTCATGTTGGTAGCTTCGAGAACACTGTCCAACCATCTCGTCCTCTTTCGTCCCCTTCTCCTTGTGCCCTCCATCTTTCCCAACATCAGGGTCTTTTCCAGGGAGTCTTCTCTTCTCATGAGGTGGCCAAAGTATTGGAGTCTCAGCTTCACGATCTGTCCTTCCAGTGAGCACTCAGGGCTGATTTCCTTAAGAATGGATAGGTTTGATCTTCTTGCAGTCCATGGGGCTCTCAAGAGTCTCCTCCAGCACCATAATTCAAAAGCATCAATTCTTCAGTGATCAGCCTTCTTTATGGTCCAGCTTTCACTTCCATACATCACTACTGGGAAAACCATAGCTTTTACTATACGGACCTTTGTTGGCAAGGTGATGTCTCTGCTACAGACAGGTTAAGTTAATATCTAATCTGTGTTATTCAAGACAAATTATCAAACATGTTGAAGAACATGTCTTTTGCAACAGTCACAGGTTGCAGATGGTTGGGGCAGTGAGAATGAACACAACAGATGCAGATGTGTGGGTTGAATCAGGCTAAAACGTCATTTTTGTAAGTGGGGTTAGCATGGCTTTAGGGCAAGTATCCAGTCTTCATTCCATCAGCCCTTGCTGTTGGAATGTTTGTTGCTGCCAATTGGTTGGGCAGCATTTGACCCCCATCGTAGTGCAGACGGTGTATCTGCAATCCTTCTGGGCTACTGGGTGGTGGAACTGATGCAATGACTGACCCCTTCCAGACGAGGGGTGTGGCCTGCATGTCTCTCCCCAATCCCTTAGCTTAGCTGCTACTCAGTGTCATTCCCATTCAAAGTCATGACAAAGCTGCTGACCAGAAGCTTGGTCTGGTCACCTTCTGGATATGCGAACCTCCATCCCTTTGTTGCTGGTTCATATCCACAGAAGATCATTTTCTGGAACCTAGGTCCACCTGGCTTTTGTAGTGCCTTTGGCACTGGCACCAAGGCCTGTGATCCGAATGCATGGAAGAAATGTACCTGCGGTTTCTGTCCGTGGAGCATGAAAAATGGGGTGTCACCTACCACTGAATTGTAGGACCTGTTCATGGTGAAATTGACTGTCCGAACTCCCTCCCCCCAAAAGCTTGGAGGCAAACCAGAGTCTGACAGCAAAACCTGTGTAGCCTTAATCAGAGCTTCACTTCTGAGCTCTGCCACGCCCTTCTCCTGAGGAGAAGTCATCTTGTGATGTATCCCTTTCTGGCAAAAGAACTTCTGCAAAGCAGACCCAGTAAACTGTGCACATCGGTCACTCTTGACCCCCTGCACCTTGGTGGAGAACCTTAGTTTCACCTCTGCAACCCAATCTTTGATCAGTTGTGGTGCATCTTCTTTCGATTTGAGAGCAAAACACCACGAAACCTGGCTAAAATCGTCCTGCATCATTAGCAGAAACCTGGCCCCTCCCAGACTCTTTGGCATGGGCCCAAAAAGGTCTGTGTGCACGAGCTCAAAAGGTTTTGTGGTTACCCTCTCCACCCTGAGATAACTGCACCTTTGCCCTTTTGCATGCCCTACAATGTAGGGATCTGCCACACTCCTGTATTTTGCAACCCTTAGTACACTCCTGCAACATTTGGATATCTTCTAGGGTACCATGTGCCATCTTTTTGTGCCAAGCACAGGCACATGAAACATGAGTGGGAACTGTAGCACGCATAGCTTGAGCCCTCTCAGCATTCCCCTCACCCTTCAGAGGCATTTCCAGAACAAAGAGATTATTCTGCCCCTTTGCAACACTGACCAGTTGCTTTCCTCACCTGGAAATTGTGCAAACATTGTTTTCAAAGCACACCTTATACCCTTCCTGTAACAGACAAGGAACAGATAAAAGACAGTGTTTCATCTCAGGCACCATGTAAACTTCCAGCTGCGCCTGTAAAACATAAACATAAACATTTGCTATGTTAGAAACTGGGATTTGTCTCCCATCAGCTAACACAATATTTTTCCCATCTGAAATAGATCTGCAGTTCCACATCTCAACAGTAGGTGTCTCTGTTACCAGATGCCTGCTAGCTCCAGAGTCAATTATAAAGCGTAGCACTCTCTCCTCCTTGGAGCTGTCCTGCAAAAGTGCCATCGAAGCTGTTAAATGATAAGAACTGTCTTCGCTTCCTGAGTCACGTCCTCCTTGCGATTTCCCACGTCTGCCTGCTCTCCTGGACTGGCTGCCATGGAAACCCGGCTGGTTCCCATGAGAAACGACCTTGGGAACATCCTGCACAGCCTCTCTGGCTCTCTGGGGGCAGGAGCGACGCAGATGGTCAGGAGAATTGCAAACAAAACAACGACGAGAAGCTGTGGAAAAAGCCTGAACCATGCATTCTGCTGGCCTGGCCCCCCTGCAACTGGAAGAGCTCCCCGTGCCAGCCCTGCCCTCTCTGATCCGGCGTTCCTCCTCGTCCTCTAGACGTCCTGTGACGTAAGCTAGCGTCAGCATTTGTGGATCCATCGATTCCAAAGATAGACACAAATTGTCATAACTTTTATCCAGAGAGCTGAGCAAAATATAAACCTTCAGCTCCTCAGAAAAGTTTACTTGCAACAGCCTCAGCTGGTTGAACACAGAAAGCATCTCAGTCACATGCTTTCTAATGCTATCGCCAGGACGCAGCTTCATCTCAAACAGGTGCCTGGTGGTGTGTATCTTTGCCCCAGCTGTGGTTCTGTGGTGCACTCTTTCTAAAGCTTGATAAACTTCTTGGGCAGTGTCCAGCCCTTCCACCAAAGGTAGCTGGGAACCATCCAAACTGAGCACTATAGCTCCCAGGGCTCTCTGATTTTTTCTCTGTGATGCGTGAGCAGCCACAACCTCTGCTGCCGAAGCACCAGCCGCTGGTGGGGGTAGCGGAGGCCCTTGGACTGCCTCCCACAAGCCCTTCGCTACCAGCCAGGCCTTCAGCTTCCGACTCCATTCTTCCCAATTTTTTCCATCTAATTTTTCGAATGGGACCGCGTATGAATCATGGCCGTCTGCCATCTTCTCCCCCAGGGCCCAGCGTACTCACGTTCCCAGTAGTCGCTTTCCGGCACCCGGCTCAGCAGATCAGCTCTTTTCCCAGCGAGTTCCTCTGCCCCAGACACAGGCAGGACTCCAGCTGGCCCCAGCGTCTTCTCAGCTGACTTCAAACACACACCGGCACACCGTCGCAACAGCTTCAAAGCAGTAATTAGCGACCCACAACCTGTGGAAAATGTGGCGTAGCTAATTGGATTGGACCCCAATTAGGCGCAGCTGCTTGAATGGAAGCCCGGCACACTTCCGTCTGGCGCTTCTGCTCCCGGTCCTCCAACCTCCGTCAGCCACAGTTTCAGAGTTTACCCGCAGCGTGCTGTTGCTCCCCGGTGTTAAGCAGATCAAACACACTTAGGCGTCAGTGTGTTTATAACTCACTCTTTATTCAAGCAGTTAAACAATTACAGAGCTTTCCTAGGCTCAGAGCGCACATTTTGCTTCTGTCTCTTTCGGAAGCAGAGAGAAACAGGCAGTGAGAAAAAACCACTCCCTCCTTCTAGTCACGCCTCAGGAATGGAGAGACGTCACTCAGAACTCCTTAACCCTGTGAGTTCTGAAACTAGCCACAGGATGCATAACAAAGGAATGATGAAAACATTCCATGAAACACAAGGGGAAAGGGGGAAACCTCTCACCCCAGTAGCAGTTGAGGTTTGAAGTAATATTCCCACCTGGTCCTGCCAACCAGGAAATGCTAGTAGCAAAGCAGGACAGGTGGGAGAAATGGCCCTGCATGGATTTTTGTGATCTTGGCTGCTTGCACATTTTTAGTTAAATACAGCCCCTGCTTATAAATCTACATACTTACATCTTCATCTAGGCTGTGGGTCCATATCAGGACCTTCTGCAGTGGGTTCAAGAAAGAAAAAAAAACATACACACATGTATACACATTTGATGCAGCAGTTTTGTTTTGTTTGAGTGTATCTGGCCCTCGGTTCTGGCAGCTACATGAGTAGACAGTTGGATCAAGTACATTATTGTCAGAGGAATTAACCCATCTGTCACAGCATCTCTCTAAAATGAACGATTCCACTTGGAAATACAACAATCACATGTGACCTTTGCTTTGTGACAGCAGTTCAGGAAAAACAAAAATGAAGTATTTCTTCACAGGGCACATGCTAATTGATGGGATTTGCTGACATGAGATGGTTGTAAAAGAAGGTTAGAGAAATTCATGGAGGATAAGTCTTCACTCACAAGGTCCTGTGTCTCCCCATTTGTGGTGAGCATGCACACATTTCATCAAACCACTTTTGTGTTGCTTTGTTATTTTGTTTTAGCAAAGACATTTCTGAGGAAATATTTTATGCTTACTTGGTGAACCCCTATGTATACAGAAACCCTTATTTTGCCCATGATTGGTCTCATTTTACTGCCCAGCTGATATATGCAGGGTCACAGAGTTTGCTGTTAATCTGACAGCTAGAGCAGATGCACAACTAGATGTTAACCAATGTATTCTTAAAAACATGAAAACAAATATGAGGGCCATTTGAAAAGAATTGTGTCTATTTTTTTACTATCCTTTTATCCACCCATGACCCACCACTATGCTTCCCTGTCAGGAAGTGGAAGTGAAGGCATGGGTCATTGTCCTGATGTCGGTAGGCTGCTTCTGCATTGAGCCGAAAAATAATAATTATCAGCCATGACTTTCCATGATGCTGACCCCAAAAATGTCTGCCAATGATTTCAGAGGCCTAGTCTCTTTCAACCAAACCCCACATTTTAACACAATCATCACCTGGAGCTATTTCTGGTGTGAGTCATGTTTATTTCCCTCCATTACCTGTACTTCCTTGTGCTTCACAATATTTTATTTCAACTACCATTTTATTGCCGAGTTGTTAGGCTTCACGAGGTCCTTCCCTAATTTGTCACAGTCACTTTTCAGCGGGAGGGGATTGCTTTCTGCTGAAAGCAATAAGAATTAGTGCTGGGGAGGGTTATCTCCTGATCTTATAAAAGTCAAAAACATTTTACCCGGAGAAGAAAATCCATACTGTAAAGAGTTTAGAGGGGGTGGGGCTGTTTGAGTAATGTTAATTCTTCTGAGAAGGTGCTTCAAAGTCCACTTTATATTTCATGTTTGAATTATGAACAGGCATTCTGATCTTATACATCTGATTTTAGATTCAGAAGGGTACACAGATAGCTTAGACCACCAGCAATAAATTGATATCCTAAGAGTGGAATTCCACCAAGCTTCATTTGTAGTGGAGCCATTGAAATTAATGACCATGATTCAGGTAGGTCCATTAATTTCAGTGGGTCTATTCTAAGTAAAGCTTAGTGGAATACCCTGCTGTGTGTGTAAATGTTCAAGAGATAGACAGCTCTGTTCCTTCCAGTCCAAGCTATTCCACTTCTTTAACTTTTAACAACATTTTATATGCTTAAATGTTCTCTTTTGCAGTTCAAAATACTATTTATCTCACTGTTAGTCAATCACACAGGATTATAGTTTTGCCTAAGTGGAAAGCCTCACAAAAGCAGCTGCCCATTGACCAACAATACCATGTGCCTAATTAAGACACAAGTCCTGGTTTTCATGCTTACCAACCTGACCATTGCATTGTTCACTAACTGCAGCTTCTGGACCATCATTAAGGGTTGCCCCATGTAAAGTACATTGCAGTAACTCAAATGGAAGGATACCAGCACATTGATGAATCACCTCCATCAGGAACAGTGAACCAGCTGGAATTTTTATGTGCTCCATGCCTCTGGTACCATCTGGCTTGCAGTGACAATTACCTCCCAAAGTAATGTTGCTGGTGCAACCCCATACAAAACTAGTCATCTACACAATTCCTGGACCCAATAACTGTCTATCCACAACATCTCCAATTTGTCAGGATTTGAGCTCATATTATTGCCGTCATGTTCCCATTAATGTCTCCAGCTCTCCTGGCTCTGATAACACAGAGAAGTTGAGATGGGTGCATGCACACGAAAGTTCATAACAATAATCAACTTAGTGTCTAAGGTGCTACTGGAAGGAATTTTTTTATCTACATACCAATGATACATACCTCACCACAAATGTTCCTCTCCGCATGCAACCTCTCCCATCAGCTTCATATTAAATTGAGAACATGATGGAACTTTAGAACAGAGAACAGGATGGAACTTGGAAGAAGCCTGCAACACAGCTGTTCCAAGCCAAACAGAATCCCCCAGTGCTAGTGTCTGGAACCAGTCCTATAGGTAGAAGCAGCAATACTATCCAATGTTAGTCATGCTCAGAGCAGACCCATTGAAAGTAATGGACAGGATTAACTTTGATGTATTCACTCTAATGGGTCCAGTGGAGGACCTACATTTTGGGGGCTAGAACCTTGAACTCTGATGGGGGCCCCTTCACAACCAGCAACAAGGTCTGGGTAACCACTGTTATCTTCAATGGGATTGTTTACAACCAGTCCTCCCCCCCCCCCCCAGAAAAATAGGTGCCGGTACTCACTATGAAGTTGTTACAGTAAGCGCCACACTTTTTAACAACAAAAGAAGAGGTGTCAGTCCTGTGTACCTTTGCGTACGTACCCTGGTGGATGGGGAGGCACAACAACTTTTACAACATGTGTGCTACTGACTCTGAAACTTTGGGATTGTTAAAATATATACAACAATGTATACTAGACCCGCTTTTTAAAAGCAATGTGGAATGAAGTTGCTCCTCTGTGATTAGGGGCCCTGATAGCTTAAGCTTCATTACTTTCTGAATGAAGTTGAATTTGAGTAGGACACGGACACAATCCTATATTACCATTCCTCTGACACCCATTCCACAAAGCCAGTTTGGGAGGATGCCTGTATCTGAATACAATAACAGCATTCCATCTTCCTTTCACCAGGATAATTGAGGGGGGAAATTGATAAAGCAGCTATGTTCATTATCTGTTCCTAAGGATTCACTATCCGAATTCTTTAAAGGCATTTGCCTTTTTCTGTAGGGCTCTAGGTAGAAGTTTTCAAAACTCCAAGTCAAAACAGAACAGGCCAGCATGATGGACTGAGCCCAGTGGTGGCCTCTCAGATGCTTGAACACCTCCAGTTTCTACCCCCATTTTCTTCAACTGCAGGCAAGTGGGGAAAACAAGAGCTTTAGCCATGGCTGGTTGGCTCTGTCCATTTTGGTGGGTTACACATTTTTCAAAAGTGAAATGCAGAATTTTCTCCTCATTCTAAATGATCCTTTCCCTCCATCCAGGCAGGGTCCAGAAATTAGATAAATGAGGTGCAGATCAAAGAGATGAGCAACCCTCCTGGGTAGGTTGCTCACGGCAGGAGAAACCAGCCAAATCCTCCGAGCAGCAGCAGGAGTATAAAACAGGGGAAAAAAACACTTGTTATTTGTGGATGTGCTGGCGAGTGCAGCTAACCTGCAATTATGGGGAAAACAATTGGTTGGATTTTCAGCCCTCCCACCCCCACCCCACCCTAAAATACAGCAATCACATTTAAAGTAATTACTTTTTTCTGATGTGTGCATCAGGAAAAGTGTTTTAGCAGCAAATACCTAAATAAATGTCATAAGTGGAGACTATCAATATTGCACTATTACCATTTCAGTGTAAGTACCAAAGAGATTGCAGAGCTATTACCCAGTGCCTTTTTAATCAAATATTATTATTATTATTTTTTTAAAAAACCCAACAGTTTGAGAGTTCTGATTATTTGGCTGTAGCCAGGCTGCCTGCAGAGCTGGGAGCTCCTAATTTGCCACTAGAGGGCATCAAGGCCCCAGCAAATAATAGAACCCAACTTAGATACATCCATTGAGTTTGCAATACACCAACCAGGATAAAAAAACCCTCTGCTTCATTTTAAATTGTGTTATTTTTCTCTAACATTTTCATAGGGACACTCTTGAATCGCCCACGTATTCTGAGACAGTGTGTGACGCTCCTCCTGCAATTGCAGACATAATTAAAGGTTCTTCTTTGTCTGGTATATGCTGAATTCATTCACTTCGAATGCCCTCGTTTAAAAGCATAGAGGGTGTCTGTTTTTTTCCTCCCCTTAAACATCCACTGCAAAAATGCAGTTTCCTGATAATATTATTATATCAACAGCTCAAGATCAACCTCCCCAGCTGCTAAAGGTAAATTGGCAGGCTGCATACCATGTCATTACTTTAGTGCTCTTTCTCATAGATCCTCATGCCCATTTGCCTATCTAGGCCAATACTGGCCGTTCCAACCAGAAGTGGCTTTCCAGGTTTTCAGGCAGAGGTCTTTCCCATCACCTGTGCCATCCAAACCCAAGATCCTCCAGGATGAGTGAATTTGGAGTGGTCAGATATTGTGCTGTCACAACCGGAGCTCAGCTAGAGCTGTTGTTGTTGTTTAGTCGTGTCCAACTCTTTGTGACCCCATGGACCATAGCACTCCAGGCACTCCTGTCTTCCACTGCCTCCCGCAGTTTGGTCAAACTCATGCTGGTAGCTTCGAAGACACTATCCAACCATCTCGTCCTCTGTCGTCCCCTTCTCCTTGTGCCCTCCATCTTTCCCAACATCAGGGTCTTTTCCAGGGAGAGCTACACCAGAGTATTTCTGACTGAGCAGGGGTTTAGTCAAAATAAGGAAATGGATAGAAGTTCAATGGCACACCAGGGCCAGTCTCTGAGAGTGGTCCTGTCTGGGGGTTGGAATGTCATATCCTGACTTGTATGAATCTGAACTTATGATAGTTTATCTTTGTAGATCATGGCAGATTGAAATAACTCTTAGTATGGCAATATACCCTCTGTGAAGAGCTTTGGTGAACCGGAAACCTCCAGCCTCCTGAAAGGCACTGAGGCTTATCCTGAGTTCACCCATATCTGACCTAAAAATTAGCACATGTAATTTTAGTTTGCTGAGTACAGGACACTCATCCCCACAATGGTCAGGTGATTTGAAGGCTAACAGCAGATAGAGATGGCCAGGCTCAGATAGAGGCTCACTCTGAAAGTCTTTCACCCTTTTGTTTAGCAAACAGGATGGCCAGTTTTCAGTCATGTTTCTCACTACGATGGGCAAGGTGAGGTTCTTGGAAAAGACAGGAATTGCTCTTCTCAAAGCCCCTCCCTTCCCTGCTAGGAGGCATTACTAAACCCCAGATTTTCTAGTAGTTAGCTAGCTCTTGTAGCTCCAACAGGATAGCACTTAGCCAGCCCAGGACTCTGCACACTTCTGCTTTGCTTTAAGGACAAGTATACTTTCCTTCCCCTTCTCTTTCCACTTCTATTGTGGGTTTATGGCAGAAATGTCACGCCAGCATTTTTGTAGGCCTTTTAGAACAGGGAACCTTTTGCTCTTTAATCAACAGTGGCGTAGCGTGGGGGGTGCAGGGGGGCCCGGCCACACCGGGTACAACATCTGGGGGGTAGGGTTAGGGGGCGCAAATCCACGGGTTAGGGGGCGCAAATCCACGGGTTAGGGAGCGCAAATTACTTGCCTTGCCCTGGGTGCTGACAACCCACGCTATGCCACTGTTGATTAAAGAGGTGCTTATGTATTGTAGAATTTGCCGCCTGCTTCGATTGCAACTCTGTTGTCTGAAGCAGTGTTTATATATATTCTGCCACTCCTGTTTCATATAATAAACCAAGCTTTCTTTGTTCTCTGTGTGCGAGCTTCTTGTGGGCATAAGGTTAAGGGTTAACACACATCCACAACAAGCGCACGTCATGACTCCAGCAAAAGATCCTAAACCTCTCAGCAGTGCATAGATGAACGTGAGTGATGGCTGCGCACTTGAGTCCAGGTATGCCCTTCACTTGCAACAACTTCATTCTGCTGAAAATGTTGACCTGGCCTCAGGAGCGGCTCCCCTGGTGGGGTAGAGCCACAGCACTGGCCTCCCAGCAGCAGCTCGACTGTGCCTGATTGGGTGGAACAGGGGCTGTGAAGTTAGAGCTGTGTAGGCACGCTGGCAGAACCAATCTGGGACTTCCACTGGTGTGCCCACATAGTCCTTGGTACTGCCTGGCCCATTTCCCTTTTGGCAAGTAGCAGGTGCTGCTAGGCAACTCTTGCTGCAGCTTTGCCCCACCAAAGTAGGACTTCTGAGTATGCATGGATAGCGTGTTATCCCTGAGAGAAAGCACGTGGTGCGGTGGGGTCTGCCAAGCCACCCCTCTGTTGCCAGGAAGGGTTATTAAGCTGACCTGTGGCAACAATTGGATGGCCAGGTTGCTGGGGTAAATTCCATGTCGCAATTTGGTGGGAGGGATCGAACGTTTTAAATTCTGTGCATGCAGCTTTGAGCTTTCTCTTTCACTGCATGCAGCGGATCACCTGCCCACCCGCCCTGAGTTTACGGGTTTCATGTTGACCTTGCTATGCCTGTCATGGGGTCGTCTGCCGTTGGGGCAGGGGCCTGGTAGGAATTTTGTCCATCTGGCTGATTGGCTGGGCCATCTGGTTTTTGCCTACTGCGTAGCAAATCGTCACAACTTGTAAGGTTGCGGTTAGGCATTGGTTATAAATTGGTGGAGGAGGGGTTAGGATAGGCTGGGCCTGCCCCTCCATGGTTGCTGCGGAAAGGGAATTCCGTTAAAGGAATCCTGGGGCTTGCCATCTTTTTGTCCAATCCCTGGAATCGGGCTAGGGCCTGCAAGCCCTGGGGAGCATGCGGGGAGAGGTGAGGGCCTATTGTTTACCCTTACTGGCTTCTGAGGGAGTTCGGAAGTCAGTTCTGTCCCCAGGCGGGGGGACAGATAGTCTTAACCAATGCATAAGCAACCACTCACATTTATGTATTTTAATAAAGTTGTGGCCAAAAATTATGCCAAAGACCTTAAACAAAAATTATGTGTGAGTTGTGAGTTATTTGAGGGGTGGCTTGGGGACCTTGACGTGCAAATAGGTTTGGAATTAAAACGTACTGGGAATGCCAAGTATTGTTGTGTTTTTGTGCTTCTATGTTTGCCTTTATGCAGTCTCCTTCATAATTGCTACTAGCCATGAGGGATACACTCTGCCTCCACGGTTGGAGGCAGTATTGCTTCTGAATACCAGTTGTTCGAAGCCACAGGAAGGGAGAATTGTGGTCAGATCCTGCTTCAGGGTTGGCCATTGTGAGAACAGGATTCTGGACTAGATGGGCCATTGGCCTGATCCGGTAGGGCTCTGTTTATGCTCCTTTCTTCTTCTAACTGCCTATTTCCCTTCCTGAGTCATTGGAGCATATGCTGGATGCAATCCAGCAAACGTATCCCTCTGCATTTTGTAAAGAGCTGTTGCAGAGGTGCATAACCATAGACAATCATGGGCTCCATCTGGCATACCTGGCAGAGGCATGCTCAGGGCCCAGGAGTCCAACTCAGAAACACAAATACACTGCGAAATAAGCTCATGCAATGTGATTTACAGAAGGAAAAGACTGGAAGTAAGGATTTAGAACATAGGAAGTTGCCTTATACAATGGCGGAATATCTTGCTCATTGTCGTGTAGACAACCTGTCAGAGGTTCTTGTGGCGATCACACAGGGCCCCCGGACGTTTGACAGTCTATTGACCCTGTGCCACCACTGTGATTGCTTTCTTCGCTGCCACCACCCTGCTTCTCACGGGGACACACGGAGTCCAGACAGTTGTTAACGTAAACAAATAATCAAGTTTATTTTTAAGTGCAGGAATAAGCGTATGGTTTCAGTTTATTTCTCTCTTGTCAGTTTCTTAAATCTTAGTTTCTACAACTTCAACTGAATTATTCCCAACTATCTATCTAACTCCCTAACAATTCATCTCACTCTCTCCTAATACAACTCAACCAACCCACTGCCTATTCCATCCTCTTCCTTCTCCAACACCCAAGCCTCAACTCCCAACTGACAAATCTCAACTCCCAACTCCCAAACCTCAACCGACAACTCCCAGACCTCAACCGACTTTTTAAAAACCTCCTCTCTATCTTTTACTCCCCCCTTGCATTCTCACTGGCCAATAACATCACATCCATTTTAACTCTTTCCTTGACCCATCCTAGGAGGCAAACGCCACAGTTCTCCAAGGTGGTCTCACTCAGCCTTACCTGAAGATGCCAGGGATTGAATCTGTGGCCTTCTGCATGCCAAGCAGATGCTCTACCACTGAGCTATGGCCCTTCCTAAGCCTTATTTTTTTTATTTAAAAAGTGGGTGGATGTATAGAAGTTGAAAGAGAAGGGGAAGGAAAGTATGTATAAAATGTGGCCATTTTATTTGCCTCACAAATTCCCTAAATTTCCACACTTGTGTCTCAACTGTTTTCTTAATCTCTTTCTCTGTCTCTCAGTGTCACTCACAACTGACAAATGACTTCTGATGCTCTCAATGGCTCCGTATGTGAAAAGTGTGACAAAAAATTTAAACGGCTGTCCATTGGTACCACAAGTTTTTATTCTATTTTATTGAACAGCTTGCAGACACAACATCATAAACAGACTGTGGTGGCGATAAAAAAAAAGTGCACTATCTAATCCTTCCCAGGAAATACAGAACTTTATAAATTACAATGTTCGCCTATCAGCTGTATTTCATATTTAAGAGCTAAACTGCCTGCAAATAAATCCAAGGAAGCATTTATGAATTTATTTCAGTAATGCCACTGGCACCAGTCACTGTGGCACCAAGGCACAGAGACAGACCGTATGAATGAAATGTTGATACGCAGTGCGTCTGTAGAAGGGGGAGCGGATATTATACATTAGGGACCTCTCCTTCTTCCTCCATGCTTTGACTCTGTGTAATTTCCAATTTTCCCATGGAGCTCCTAATCATGGCTATGTTCACATGGCAAAAGCGCAGGGCTGCCCTAGAACTAATTTCATGCCACACATATTTTGAAGTCATGCAGACATACAGCCATCAGGTGGGAGATGAGTGAGTTCTATCCTCCCCTTGCTTGCATGGCTGTGTCTCTCTTGACACCTATCTGCTAAACTTTGATTATTCAAACCTCCAGGAAACACTGAAAAGCTAAACTAAAAACCTTGGGCAGAAAGTCTCTGAAATCTGATGTACTCGTAAGCTTTTTCCTTCCTGTGCTGTTGTTAAGATCTCTTTTTCACCATTATTGCTAGATATGTTTATGCCACATTACAAGTAGGAAGAAGGCACCTCCATTTTTATCACCAGTCTTAGGCAGTGGTTAACAATGACTGTTTAGTTCATCAGGACTATTGGAATGACTTTGATATATAGTGGGAGCAAAATAAGTGTGTGGGGGGGGGGAACCCACTGTTAAAGATCTCCTGGATTCTAAAAATTAAGGAAAGGCAGGCTGAAAAAGTCAAACGTTCCAGAGTGTCAGATTGAATGAGGCTGCAATACATGATAATGCTAGAAATCAATTGGTGTGCCTGATCTGTTTGAGACCTTTACTCAACCATTCTCATGGGCTGACGTTAACAGGCTAATGTTAAAACATGGGTCACCTACCTTTTTTGACCTGCAAACACATTTGCAAACTGGAGAAACTACAATGGGCATGGCATGCAGACTACAACCAAGCACACATGACAACCTAGTCTATCAGCTACAATATGATGTCTCTTTCAAGCCAAATGTCATTGCGAAGATGGGTGGGTACCCTGTGGGCACTGGGGAAAGCCTCTGTTGGTTCATATGTGCTCTTTGGATTCTTTCATTAGGATATACACTGTATTGGCAAATATATGTCATCTATATGTCATCAAAGCTATTCACTGTTACTCAAGCACCTACCATCTCTCTTCCTTTTTCTTTTTTAAAAAAATATTTATACTTTTCAGATTTATACATTTCATTAGTTTTACAATCCTTTTAAGATTTCCCAATTTGACTTCCTTTCCCCTCTTTCTGCGGTTCCATAAATTTGTTTTTAATGTCTTCATATCCAAATTCATTCAATTTACTCATTTTTATCTACTCTAAATATATACTCTTATAAAACTGCAGGTTATTACAATAATCCTGCCAATGTTTTTATCTATTTACAATTTCTCTGTACATGCTCAATAAACCTTTTCCATTCTTTTATAAAAAGCTTGTTGTCTTGATTTCTTGTCTTCCCAGTACGTTTTGCAATTTCTGCATATTCCATAAGTTTTTTTATCCATTCTTCTTTGCTGGGAGTTCTTTTTCTTTCCATTTTTGGGCGAGTAACATTCTTCCCGCTGTCGTAGTATAGATAAATAAAGTTCTATACATTTTAGGTAGTTCTGTCCCTATAATTCCCCAAAGAAAAGCTTTTTTTGTTTGTTTTTTGTTTTTACAAAAGTTATTCTAAACACCTTTTACAATTCATTATATCATTTCCCAATTAGCTTTAACCTTACTACAAGACCACCATATATGATAAAAAGTACCTTCCTTCTCTTTACATTTCCAACACTTATTTGATTTAAATTTATACATTTTTGCCAATTTACTTGGTATTAAATACCATCAATATATCATCTACCATCTCTCTTCCAACCACAATCCTTGAAATATAATTTACTCAATCCATTTTTCCCTATATTTCTCAGAACCCTCCTTGTACCTTATATATTGTTTTTCACTTCTACAGTAAGCTGTTCATTTTCCCTTCAGTTGGTTTTTAACCAGTTCTGTGGTCAGCCCACATTCTTGCCGGTGTGGTGTAGTGGTTAAGAGCAGTGGACTCGTAATCTGGTGAACTGGGTTCACGTCTCCGCTCCTCCACATGCAGCTGCTGGGTGACCTTGGGCCAGTCACACTTCTCTGAAGTCTCTCAGCCTCACTCACCTCACAGAGTGTTTGTTGTGGGGGAGGAAGGGAAAGGAGATTGTTAGCCGCTTTGAGACTCCTTAGGGTAGTGATAAAGCAGGATATCGAATCCAAACTACTACTACTACTACTACTACTACTACTACTCTTCTTCTTCTTCTTCTTCTTCTTCTTCTTCTTCTTCTTCTTCTTCTTCTTCCACTGTAACTCTGGCCTCACTAATAATGGGCCTAACATAAATCTCCTTCATTGGTTAGCTGCAGTTTATAGTGAATTACTAGAGCCAAGTTTAATGTTAGCTAGATACTACATTCCAGGTACAAGAGATCCCAATTCTTACTGGAAAGGCAGCATTAGGAGAGGGGCGGCTTATTTCTTTATACCCCCATCAGAACTGGAATCTCAGTTACCCCACTTCATGTGGCTGTGAGCTTTGGGACTTAAAAAACAACCCTCTACATCAGTGTGAATGGCTTTCCCCCCTATACAACTCTGAGCCAATCGCAGTGGGACAGTGAGGTGGTAAGCCTCTTTTCCCTGGACACTGTCTTATCAGCACGAACTGAGCCCCACTGTGCCTGCAATTACTTAAGGAAAAACAAGATACATAGCTGCATGCTGCGTAATAAAGCGAATGCCTAACTCGCCCCTCAGAGGCTGCATTGAAGGACGAGAAAGGTGACTAAGAATTACTGCTCAGCAAACAAATACAACAGGCTGAGGCTGATATAGGTATTCACAACATAAATGACAGCATCTAGGGTGACATTTGAAGCAGACTGACAATTCATATCCATTAGCAGCGGATCAATAACTGTGCAACTTCCCATGTCTCCCAGTAGAGCTTCACTACTGCAAATATTATAGATAAAAGAGGGGCTCAGTCAGTTCCCTCTGTGCACGAGTGGCAAGAAGCTGCCTCAATTTTGCTGGTGCTGAATAAACAGTAATATACAAAAGTCAGCTGCGCCCCACTGAAATCAGTGGTGCTTAAGCTTTTAACTATGCACTTCAATTCCATTGATTTCAATTGGATGATGCATGCAGAAGCAGACCCCTACTACAACCAATCGCAACTCACAGGCACCAGCTTATCACTTTAAGCTTCACATATACCCTAGAGGGCCTTCCCGGTAGTGGCACCCGCCCTGTGGAATGCCCTCCCCCAGATGTCAAAGAGAAAAGTAACTACCAAACTTTTAGAAGACATCTGAAGGCAGCCCTGTTTAGGGAAGCTTTTAATGTTTAATAGGTTATTGTATTTTAGTGTTCTGTTGGAAGCCGCCCAGAGTGGCTGGGGAAACCCAGACAGATGGGCAGGGTAGAAATAATAAATTGTTGTTGTTGTTGTTGTTGTTGTTGTTGTTGTTGTTGTTGTTATAGAAGTCTCTGCTTTTCTTCTCAATACATGTACTCAGAGCTGACCCACCGATGAGACAGAGTGAAGCAGTGACCTTAGGCGGCAGAAGTGCCTGCCCCACTGCTGACACTGATACCAGAATGCCCCTCTCTTGCTAGTGAAAGGAAGGAATTCCTCAAGTTGTTGCCACTCATCTTCCTTGCCCCTGGAGCAGAGAAGGCAAGAAGCAGTGCCTTGAGGAATGCCCATTCTGACCAAGTGTGGCAAGAGGGGAGCGCTCCTGTGCGCAGCACTGCTACTCTGCTTTCCCTCCCTGGGCTGGAGAAGACAAGTGGCGATGCCTTGAGGAGTGCCCTGGTTCTCGCTTAATTTGGTGAAACAGTCCAGCAACTCCGGAAATGGGGGGCAGAGGGATGATGACAGGGAGGGGCTGGAAACAGCTCCTTCCCATTTTGCTTCAGGTGGAAAAACAGGATGGGACACCCCTGCTTGTACTGAACTATGGTTTCTATGGTTGTCCATAGTAATGAATGAACTCTCCCTCTGGCTTGATTTGCTATTGGATCGTACTTCCAGGGGAAAAGCTGAGAGATCTTTCCTTGATGCCCTTCTCTAGTCACTAAAATAATTCAAAGTCTGCACTCTGAAGTAAACCATCATGCACAAATAATAAGTATACAGAGATCTTTTCAGTGATTCTTCACCAATTCTGAAGCTTTTTTTGTGGGAGTCATACAGCTAAGGCAGAGGCTTGTAAAAACTGCAGGGGCCCCCTGACATTCCTCTGGGCAATGATTACCTTATACGGAGAGGGGAGTGTCAAGCCTTGACCGGATGAGGTAACAGGAGACTTTGAAAAACGGCCATGTGGCTGGGAGAACAAAGGAGATAATAAAAAGTTGCCGGAGGAGAAAGGCTGGAAGGAGCAGCTCTCCAGCATTATGAAAATACTCGCTGCCTCATTGTGTCTTTTTTCTATGCTATGCTAAGCACCACTTGACTGGCTGGCTCCAACAAGTGGTGCCCTCTCTGAGGCTCAATTAAAAGAAGAGGAAAACTTAAAAGAAAGGAGGCTGACTGAAGAAAGCAGTTGAGACGGACTTCAAAGGCTAAATAAAGGAAGCAGTGGGACGCTGACTTCAAACTTCAAAGGAAACTGTAAGAGGCTTCTCGATCATCGACTCATCTCGCCCGGAAAGGGTTACACAGCGCTGAATTCATCTACGGATCCCTGGTGAGTCGATCCCTATTATATTAATTTTAGAAATATGGGCAGTTCCCTGTCATCTCCGCAACAGATATTTTTAAAAGACTTAAAATTTCTCCTGTCCTCCAACAAATTGGAAGTCCCTGATGGCGATTTGATACAGCTCATTCAAGCCATCGATGAGCATTGCCCCTGCTTTGCTGCAAATGGGACTTGGGAACTAAAACAATGGGATAAAATTGGAGCACATTTTCATGGACATCCCAGTTTCAGTGTTCAAATTTTAAATGCTTGGTGCAAGATTCGTTATGCTATGGGCTCTCTATCACCAAAAAATATTTCCATGGCTACATTGCCAAAACAACCTTCAGCTTTATTAATTCAGCATGCTGCTATGCCATGTGTTCCAGCACTTGCTTTGCCAGCAGCCCCAGACCCCAAACCTCCAGACTACAGTTCCTCACCAGAGGACCCAATCCTGCAAAAATACAGTGGTCTGGCTGGAAATGACCCTACTCTTTCAGCGGCAGAACAAGCTACCCCTTTTCAACGTGCAGTACTTGCCTGTTCCTTATCACAGGATACTATGGCATTCCCTGTTATTGTGCCACCTGCTGGTGCTCCAGCAGGAACTCAAGCCCCACGTTGGGTTCCAGATGACATCAAGCTTTTGGCACGTACAGTTTTACCCCCATCAGCTGGTGTATTGTTTGCCCATGAATGGGAAATCGCCTGTCGTGCTTATGCTTCTGCTTTACTGCAACAAGCAAGAGGGAATAATCCTAATCTTACCCTCGCAGATGTGATGGATGCTATGATGGGGCGTGGTCCCTTTGATCAGGCTTCAGTGCAAGCCACACTGCTGCAGATCTTATTGAGGGATACTGCTCTTGCTGCTCAACAAGCAATGAGAAAAATCCCGGAACCCTCCAGTATTCAGTCTAGGTGGGGTTCAATCAGACAAGAACCTAGAGAATCATATTCTTCCTTTATGGACAGACTGATTTCAGCAGTGAGTAGACAAATTGAAAATCCTGAAGCCAAACAAATAATTATCAAACAATTGGCCTTTGAAAATGCAAATGAGGATTGTAAGGTTGCGTTGCGCCCGATAATACACAATCCTACCACAGACACAGCAGCCATGCTTCGCATTTGTCAGTCTGTAGGTACAGCCACCCACAAGGCCCATCTGCTGGCGGCAGCGCAAAATAAAAACCAGCCTGTAGCCACCGATACAACATTTCCAGCGTGGCAAACCAAGATCATTGATACCTCAGTGTGGGTAGAGTGGCCTCCACCAAAGGAAAAATCCGCAGCAATGGCACCATCTCGTTTCTGAACAGCTTATTTCTGAACAATTGACTTTCGGCCACATTGAACCACTTTCATCCCACTGGCTCCAGCAGACAGAAACGGTTTGCTTTTACATTGCCAGTATATAACAATTTGCAGCCCACCCAGCAATATCAGTGGGTTGTCCTGTCTCACAGCATGCGGAACTCCCCTACACTTTGTCAGCATTTTGTGGATGAAGCATCAAAACCTTTCCGCATGCGCCACCTAGAGGTGCTGCACACGAACTGCATCTGGCAGTGTTTGCCTTCCTCACCATTTGCCTTGCCATCCTTTCCTGCACCGTTATACAAGGAAGAGGAGCAGACGACACAGTCCAGTTGAAACCACCATATTTCACCTTATCAGCTGGCAAGCTGCAGTCGTCAGAATCCTACTCTGGCTGGCCGCATCCACGGCTCAGCCACTCTCGAACTATAAGAACAGCTTTGTTGAATAAGACTTTTAGGGGAGAAAATTATCATAAGATATGGAGGAATAATATTTTTGTGCAAGATATGATTAAGTTTTATTGCATGCTTCTAAATGTTGGGTGTGTATGCCTGCCCCCATTTGTTTTCAAATTAGAGAGGGGAAAGAATCATGGGGCATATATCCAAACTGTCAATATACATTGAAATTCATGTTTAATAGCTCTTGTTCTCTTACAGGAACATACAGTGACCAATCTCAGTGCTGTAGGAGTGACACGAGTGCATGGTTAAAAACTAGCAAAGGAAGCCTACCATGCAGCTTGGAATCAGAATTCTTATATTCTTGGCTTCCGGATGGAAGTTGGCTTCGACATTTATTAATTTTAGTGATCATTATAGTAGTTATTTGCATTATTTTGTGTTGATGTATTCAATGTATTCCTTCCTTAATTTCTATGTGTACTGCATAGTTGTCCAGTCCGCGGCCCGCTCCCGCCCTTACAAGAGTCGCTTATCGCGCTCAATATAATCGTGTTGGAACGGACATTTATGACTCTGAATAATAAAATAAAGAAAGAGGGCATGTGGGAGTCATACAGCTAAGGCAGAGGCTTGTAAAAACTGCAGGGGCCCCCTGACATTCCTCTGGGCAATGATTACCTTATACGGAGAGGGGAGTGTCAAGCCTTGACCGGATGAGGTAACAGGAGACTTTGAAAAACGGCCATGTGGCTGGGAGAACAAAGGAGATAATAAAAAGTTGCCGGAGGAGAAAGGCTGGAAGGAGCAGCTCTCCAGCATTATGAAAATACTCGCTGCCTCATTGTGTCTTTTTTCTATGCTATGCTAAGCACCACTTGACTGGCTGGCTCCAACATTTTTTCTCATGGTTCTTGAGATTCACCAGATCATTTCAGTTCTGGGGGTAAAGAGTGTCCAGGTATAAGGTATTTCCGATTTTAGAAGTGCATGTTTACATAAGAGACCCTACTTGCCCACGGACTGTCTTGCCAGAGTGGTGCATGCTCTAGTTGTCTCCCGCTTGGATTACTGCAATGCGCTGTATGTGGCCCAGAAACTACAACTAATCCAGAAGGCGGCAGCTAGACTAGTGACTGGGAGTGGCTGCCGAGACCATATAACATTGGTCTTGAAAGATCTACATTGGCTCCCAGTACGTTTCCGAGCACAATTCAAAGTGTTGGTGCTGACCTTTAAAGCCCTAAACAGCCTTGGCCCAGTATACCTGAAGGAGCGTCTCCACCTCCATTGTTCTGCCCAGACACTGAGATCCAGTGCCAAGGGCCTTCTGGCACTTCCCTCACTACAAGAAGTGAGGTTACAGGGAACCAGGCAGAAGGCCTTCTCGGTAGTGGCGCCCGCCCTGTGGAACACCCTCCCATCAGACGTCAAGGGAACAAACAACTATCTGACTTTTAGAAGACATCTGAAGGCAGCCCTATTTAGGGAAGCTTTTAATGTTTGAAGTTTTATTCTGCTTTTAATGTTCTGTTGAAAGCTGCCCAGAGTAGCCGGGGAAACCCAGCCAGATAGGCGAGGTAGAAATAAATAAATAAATAAATAAATAATAAAGATATTAGAAATGCAGTTGGTGCAATCCAATGCAAGGTCGAGTGCTTAAGCACAGTGCTTTCAACTGACCTTGACTCTACATAACTCTGAGCTGGAGAGCAGCTGGAATATTTCCAGAAGTGCCTTTTTTAATTAAAGAAAGAAAGACTAGTACGTAAAGGAAAATAAGTACTTGCTACTTGTGAGCTCACAATCTAAATGAAAATATGAAACAAAGGGGAGAGGAGAGGAAAGCTTCACATTTGCTAGATTAAGTTAAAAGTAATGTAGAAATGAATTAGAAAAAGTAAGCAACAGGTAACCTGAAGATAAAATAAGAAGGTTAGGAGGGAGAATAGATGCAGATTTTTTTTTTCATGTATGGGGGGGGCATTTATGCACTGTGAATCTGGGTGGCAGTAACATTGTCAATAATACTGTGCTGAATGTTCATGCTACGGGGAAATTAGGCTTTCTTGAGGGTCCCCCCCCCCCCCGAAATGCTACACGGTTTTTGAAGAGGTATTGCATCTTGTGTCATCCTGCTGATTAGCTAGTAATGTTGTTTCATAACTGATAATAATCCAAGCTGAGCCTGACAATCTGATGTGATTATTATTAATAACCAAAGGACCTAATTACCAGACAACCTTTCCTGGGGGAAAATTCCTTTTAAACCCATAATATGGCAATCAATTATGCCCTGAGCATCTGAACAAAATCTGGCAGCTGACCCAATGGGAAATGTTAGCATGCCTGTACTGACTTTCTTGCTCAAAGTATCTCTTCCCAAATAGGTATCTTACGCTGGACTTGTGTATATATTCCTTAAAGCATGAAATATACTCGGAGTCCTATTCAACTCAGCACATAACAAATCACTATCCTCTGGGCTGCAATCAGGAGTGGAGAAAGAAGATATGGTGAGATCCTTACCCTTTCTTCAACTGCTACACGTTTTTTGACTTCTCAAAAGCCTGGTGTGGCTTTTCTCACTGCACCTTTTCCTCAGGGATGGGGAGAATAGCAGCTGGGGAGATTTTAATTGCTGGCAGGGAAAGGTTAAGCAACTCCTTCCTGGCTAACCTGTTAGTTTCTGTTTCTCACTGTGCAGCTGCTGGACTCTGTTTACATTCCAGAGACAGTCCAGACTCTTGGAAGTCGTACGGGAAGGGAGACAGGATGTGACATTAGTGGTTTCCTGTTTCCTTTGTTCCTTTGTTCCTTTGTTCAGTTGCTCTCTGCTCTCACAGGGAGAGGATGTATATTTCTTTGCTCTCTGTGTAGCTAGAAAATAAAGCATAGCAATGAAGCTCATACTATCTCATCCTTCCGCGTGCTGTCTTGATGCTCTGCTGGGACGACGTGCCCAAGGCCTTATCAAAGGATCAGGTCGTCAATTAATCGTCGGGAGGCGATTCTGAAGATGAGCCTTATCAGCTCAGATGAACGGAGATACCATTCCTCCAGTGTTCTACCACCTGTGACTAATTTGGGAGGTGGGTAGGGGTGGGTGAATCTCTCCATTTCGGTTTCTGTTTCTTATTTTTCTAATCTTAAATTCAGTTCTCATTTCCACATCAGTTTGCATTTTTTCCCTAAAAGGTCCTTGTGAAAATTCACCAGCATTTTAGTTTACCAATTTATCCTAATATACACACTTTTGTGTGTACTTTTGCCTAATATAACCATTTTCGCAGAGCAATTTCTGCTAAGATAATGTATTGTGTGCCTTTTCTCCAGTATATGCATTTTTTGCACACATTACTTGGCTGGAAATTTGCACTGTGAAATTTGGACTGTGAAATTTGGAGAAGTGCGACATTTGGAAAGATATTGTATTCTGCTCTGGTCAGACCTCACCTGGAGTACTGTGTCCAGTTCTGAGCACCACAGTTCAAGAAGGACACTGACAAACTGGAACGTGTCCAGAGGAGGGCAACCAAAATGGTCAAAGGCCTGGAAACGATGCCTTATGAGGAACGGCTAAGGGAGCTGGGCATGTTTAGCCTAGAGAAGAGGAGGTTAAGGGGTGATATGATAGCCATGTTCAAATATATAAAAGGATGTCACATAGAGGAGGGAGAAAGGTTGTTTTCTGCTGCTCCAGAGAAGCGGACACGGAGCAATGGATCCAAACTACAAGAAAGAAGATTCCACCTAAACATTAGGAAGAACTTCCTGACAGTAAGAGCTGTTCGACAGTGGAATTTGCTGCCAAGGGTTGGACTCGATGGCCCTTGTGGTCTCTTCCAACTCTATGATTCTATGAAAGATGGCTGTGTTTTGGTTTGGATATTAGTTTTGGGCCGTGGAAATCAGGTAGGTTAGGTCGTACACCTTTAAATGGGAACTGAATTGAATTCAACACCCCACCCCATCCTTAAATGAGGGCATATAGAAATGCATGTAATGTACAAATTGGCCTATAAATTGGGGGATGGGGGCAGGCTCATGAAACATCCAAACAAAGCGTTATGTGGAAAATTATTCTTCCTTGTGTTTAGATGTCTTGTTGGCAGGTTAAGGTTGCTAAGGCTGCAATCCTACGCACAGATTATTGGGAGTAAAATTTATTGAATACATTAGGACTCCTGGAGAAAACATGCATAAGATTGTACAATAAAGCTGGGAAATGAATAGCTGATCTCCCAGTGTTTATCCAAACACAAATACTTAGAGGCACATTTCCACATGCCTGCCAGTGGCAGTGCGTGCTCAAGGTCCCATTGATAGATAAGGTCCATAGTGTGGTGAGATGAGACAGGGCCTTCTTGGTGGTGGTGTCCCATTTGTAGAATTCCCTCTCTGGGGAAGGCTGGGTACCTAACATGCTGACAGTGTTTCAACTTCAACTGAAGACACTTTTTTTTTTTTGCTTCTGCAAAAAGGTCATGACCAGAATTTTAACTGGAATGGCCCACAGGGCACATATCTCATCGGGGTTTTTTTATAAATCTGCACTGACTGCCAGTTTGCTTCCAAGCCTATTTCAAAGTGCAGTGTAAATTTAGGATTACCTTACTCTGTTCCAATAGAGCCATAGAACTGAAAGCGACTTGGGAAATTATCTGGCTTTATTCAATGAATTGTTATTGTTTGTAAATTATATTTACACGAGCTTAGCTATGCTGAAAGCCCTTTGTGAAAGTTCTTTACCTTGAAAAGTGGGCTATAGAACTAAAAACAAATAGATAAGTTTCTAATACATCCAACATCAGATTACTCAGCTAATTAGCACACTGCTTTAAATAATAGTGCCCATATACATTCTGTAGTCATGAAATGAGACTATTTTGGAAGAAGAGAAACATCTTCATCTGAAGTGAGGAGACAGCTTGTGGGATACGATCACCATTTAAAGGATGAACACACAGAGATCTATATTTACAAGCAATATCCATTTTATGAAGGAGCAATCAGCAACAATTAAATATGTTTAATGCAGGAGCTTTGTGTAAGAGTGATAAAATATATACCAATCAGAATGATCTCCGGATGATACAACATTTGAGCCCACATCAGAGTTCTCACCTGATCATATTAGGACAGATGGAAAATCTAATGACATCTCTTGGATTCTATTATCTTACAATATAAACTGGCAAATGTTAGGAGGAGCCTGATTAGATACAACAAATTTATAGACAACTGGAGACCTGCATCATTTTGTGGATAATTGGTTAGGAGATTCTACCATCTGTGTCAAAGGGTGATGTCATTAGTGGCGCATTGAGAAGCTTCTTATTTAAAGATCTAGGGAGGGGATTACATGTAACCCCTAAAGTAACCCCTAAAGTAACCCCTTGGCACTAACTAAGGAAAGGATTTCCCCAACCCTTCATTTCCTTTCCTATGTTTATGGCCATCAATCACAAGATTTTTGGAAAGGAAATGACCAGAAAAAAGCAGTTCCTGGGGGAGGGATCTTTAGTGAATGTGCTGCTAAGGTGGGGGGGGATTGTGGAGTTATGAAGAATGACGAATGGAAAAGAAAAGAAAAAAGGGCAAAATCAAATCATTGGCCAACCTTGCATTTTGCAGAAAGTGAGTGCAAAGGTTAAAATGTGTGGGAATCTGGCATCAAGGAAGAAAACATGAGTAGCCAACATTCCCCAAGCAAACACCGGTAGCAGATCTAGCAAAGAGAATAGAGCAGAAAAGAACAAGGCTACATCAAGAACCCTTCTCCAAAGTACAGTACTGTGATTGAAGAGCCTTCGTAAAATGGTTCTCTCCGATGAAAAGCTAGACCTGTCATTGGCAAAAGAGTTTGCCCTTCCCTCATCAACATTTTCCTTATATGGCAAGTCTAAGCAGAAATGATTTCATTTCGGGGTACAAACTAACTGCAGGGTTTTGTTTTGTTTTTTAACCTGAATCTCCAAATTGTCCCAAGTCACTTTGGAGGTATCTGCTTCAGTTCAGGGTGTTGATGAGATTCCTGTTCAGCTTGGATACCCAAACTGGGCTGAAAAGGTCAACAGTGGTACCTCATGTTAAGAACTTAATTCGTTCTGGAGGTCTGTTCTTAACCTGAAACTGTTCTTAACCTGAGGTACCACTTTAGCTAATGGGGCCTCCCGCTGCTGCTGCGCCACCACCACTCGATTTCTGTTCTCATCCTGAAGCAAAGTTCTTAACCTGAGGTACTATTTCTGTTATCATAAAGCACCAATGCAGCAGCAAGCAAAGGCTCTAGCAGCTCAGTCAGCTGCTTGTGGCTGGAAAGCCAAACAGGATGTTTGTGACTGTTGCCATGGAAACAAAGGGGCAGTCCATTCTGTACTGAGCACCGGATGTTAGCTCAGAGTGTGTGTCATATGACCCGTACTGGAAGTACATGGGTAGAGTTTGTTCTTACTGCTGTTGAGTGCAGACATGTTTCTCTGTACTGATGTAAGAGACAGAAATAAAGGATGTAAATAGATTTCTGTCTGCTTCTTTCCCCTCCCTGGGGGACACCAAAGGGGAGAGAGAAGGAATGGTGTGTTCTTCTCACACATCTGGGAAGAATCGCCGACACCTCACCTGCTTATCTGCTGGGAGTAGCAGCGGGGAGGTCGCCAAGGAATATCTGCCGGTGCCTACGCTGTGGCACATTCCTCTGACCCAGGCAGATTTCCAACAATTTCTGGGTTAGCAGAGTCTGTAACCTGAAGCGTCTGTAACCTGAAGCGTCTGTAACCCGACGTACCACTGTACTTGGATGGCACCATCAGGACCCCACCTGCCAATCACGTAAGCTTGTAAGTCACCCTGAGACTTCAGTAAAATATGATAAATAAGTGAAATAATAAAAATGGTGATGGTGATGATAACAACAATAGATGAAGCCACCTGGTTCCTAGGCTCTTACATCCAATGGCTGACATTCTGTTGTACCAAGCATTCAAATACTCAGTGCAAATGTGTCAGTAATGTCACTGCTGATGTGTGACCAAATCATTGTCTTCCAGTGCAAAGTCCGTCATGGCAAATCTGTTCAGGACGCTGATAATCCTAATAGAAGACTTGTTGCTACTGAAATGGAAAGTTCATTTCAGTCAGCCAGAGTGAATCTGAACATCTTTAAACACTCACATGTGGACCGCAGATGCAAAGTCTTTTTCTTTTCTTTTTGAAGAAGTCACCTTTGCAAATGCAAGTGCGAAAAACTTAATTTTCAAATGCAAACAAGATAAGCTGTCAGGTTGCCAACATAGTTATCTAATTTGTTGACAGAGAGATTGCAGGCAAAATTCCTATTTAGTCCCATACACCTGCACTTGTTTGCCATCTGATCAAAATTTGCAATACAGCAACCTCACTAGCAGAGAAAATTGCTTTGTGTTCTGCCAAAGTTTTCACTGATAATTTGGAACATTACAGTGCTTAGGTTTTCTGATGCCTGAAAGAGTTAGTTTTCAAGCACCCATTGGAGCAATGATGTGTTTCCCCATCTCTCAAAGCTCTTAACCCTTTCCCCTCCAGCTATGTGTGGATTATTTCTAGTACACCAGAGCAAACAGCTTCCAGGAAGACACAGCAGTATATGGGTGTATTTCTCCTGCTATTTAATTTACTGAGAAAACAATGTTGATGTACCAAGTTGGGTTTAAAAACAACAACAAAACTATACATTTTCATCAGATTGGAAAATATAAATTCTGACATTCTGCAGAATGATCAAGTGGCAATTTCAGCTCTCTTTTCTCCTTGGGTATCTTAAAATTAAAATAAATAAATTCCCGGGAAAGGTGGCCACTTCTCCATGCCATGAACTAAAATCTTGGTTCACTTGTTATTTTCCTAAATCCCTTCCATTTATCATCACATTGCATCTCATCTCATTTCATTTTTTTCTATTTTAGATAAACACAGGTTAAAAGCACTTGCAAATTAAATGTCAAATAAAAATCGCCTGGGAGATTATTTGGTAGTAAAGCAAATTGCAGACACAAATGCGTATCTGAAGAAAGACTCTCATACTGAAAGGTATTAATTTTCTATAGAAGGGACACAGTGCACATGTTATTTTCTTTCTTTCTTTCTTTTAAAAAAGGCAGGATGCACATTATGAATAGTTTTCTTATGTTATCTTGAACCTGTGGCTTAGTTCCACATTTCAATGGAAGGTATGCCACACTTCCCTGATATGAAGAGAGGCTTCATTCTAATGCACAAATAGAAAAATATAGGTTTGAAAGCACCTGGGAAACATCTTCGGAATTTAAAAAAAATGGGGAGGGAATAATAACCTAGTTCTTTTGCGCTGAAAGAACATATTCCTTGAGACTGTAGAATCAAATGATTAGAAGGGACCTCGTGGACCACCTTCGCCTAAAGGAGGATGCCCTACCAGACACATCCCTAAAATCACAAGATTAGCAGTGAATACAAGCCCCACAAGCATCTGAATTTACTGTTGACAGGCAGGACAGCTGTCTCAATCTCTAGAGGCAACGGCCAGTTTAAGATATCCAGGCCAGGTTGTCGCGCCACTGCAGTCTGAGCAGTGCAGAAAGGTGTTCACAGAGCCAAATAGTATTTGGTGACTTTTAGAAGATAGCCAAGCCTCCTTTTTTTCCTGGGCAAGGTAACCCAGCTCCCTAAGGGTCATTATGGATTATTATTTTTTAAAATCAGCCTCAATGATATGTGCCTTGAAAGCAATTTAGAAGGCATTGCCATGCTTTGTCCATATGACCCACTAAACCACTCATGAGAAAGAATTAACTTCCATGGCAGAGTTCAAGGAGTTCAATCAGGCTGCCTTGCTCTGGGCCAACCCAGGGACTCTCCCCCACCCCCACTGCGGAATGCGGGGGGAACGCACTGCTCCCGGCAGCGTGGTCCCAGTGGGGTGACATCACGGCTGCCCCCAGGACACGTGCCACGCCCCAGGATGCGTGCCACACCCCTGCAGGTGGCACACCACGCCCCTGGGCACGCAGGCCCCTGCCTCCGCCTGCTCTCCACCCCCTGGTGCCGGAGCATGAAGCTCTGCCACTGCCCACCCCAACAAGAATCCAATCGCAAATTAGTATGGGGATAGGGTTAGTGTTTGATTAGGGTTCTTTCAGACTACCATATTTTTCACTCCATAAGACACACTTTTTTCCTCCTAAAAAGTAAGGGGAAATGTGTGTGCATCTTATGGAGCGAATGCAGGCTGCGCCGCTATCACTGAAGCCAGCACAGCAAGAGGGAGAGCTGCGCAGTGCCTCTTATTGTGCTGCCTTCCCAGCGAAGCAGGATGAGGGATGGAAGGAGCCTTCAGAGATAGCTGTGCAGCTTGCTCTGGCTTTTCAGGGAGGTGGGAGAAGGGATGGAGGGCAGCCCGTCAGTCCCTTCTCCCACCTCCTGGAAAAGTGAGCAAGAGCCACTCTATCTTTAAAGAGCCGCGCCGAGCGAGTGTGTCTCTTTCTGGCTTTTCTTGTTTTCCTCCTCTAAAAACAAGGTGTGTCTTATGGTCGGGTGCATCTTATAGAGCGAAAAATACGGTAATTAAACATAGGGGAGAGGTGATATTGTCTCTCTTTGCCATCATGAAGTATGACTATAAAGGGCATCAGTGAAATTATGCAATCCTATACGTTGTCTACTCAGAAGTAAGCCCAATTAAGTTCATAAAGGCTTACTCCCAGTGTGCATAGAATTGCAGTTGAAAGATGAATTTATATCTCAAGGGGGGAATATTGTTTCCAGATTTTCTCTTGGGTTACAAAGCAGCACTATTCAGAGGATTCAAAAGTAGAAAGCTTTTATCGCCCAAATAGCTAAAGATTTGTCCTTGTACTCAGGCCATGATCTAGATTCCATTTATTCCAGGGATGTCCCACTAAAGTTAACAAGATTTGCTCCACAGTAAGTGGGCCACAGCTTTGGTGACCAAATATTGAGCCGTATAAAATCTGAATTTCTGTTTTATTTTTTCCTCGGAGCCGAGGAATCCCTTGAAGTAAATAATTTTCATAAGCACAGTAAATTTGTTTAGCTAACCCTAAACACACAATTTTCATGTCCTTTGAAGTGTGTTTTGTAACGTAAGGGAGCCTTAGGCAACCTTGCATCAACAAGGATAAAGTAAGCAGGTTTTTTGGGGGTGGGGGGGAATAGACATTTGATGAATCAAAGTTGTAAAAATTAGGAAGGAACATAGGAAGCTGCTTCATATCAGGACACACCAATGGTCTGTCTAGTTCAGCAGTATTCACTGGAATGCCAGGGTTTCAAAATGGAGTCCCTATCTGGAGATGTTGGGGACTGAAACTCTCACCTTCTGCATGCAAACCTTCTACTACTCAGTTACAGCCGACAAAGTTAAAAATAATGGGAAATCACTCATACTGATGTTAAACAACATCCTCAACAAGCAATTTTACCAAACTAATTGTCTGGTTTTCTTTTTGAAAGGTAATGATCAGCCGAAATGCTTTCAATCCTAATATAAGCCATAACAATGAAAGAAAGGCTAAACTGTATCTTGATATATTTTATGTGTTTAAGAAGATAAACATAATCTGACTTGCTTCCGGGGTTTACAGAGTTCTGCTTCAAAAAATCTAAAATCCTAAGGCCAACTAAAAGAAATCATTCAGCCCAAGTGATGCAACAGTGGATAAAGCATTTATCCATAGGTATCCATATATTCCTATAATAATATATTATTTATACCCGCCTATCTGGCTGCGTTTTCCCAGCCACTCTGGGTGGCTCCCCCAACAGATTAAAAGCAGAATAAAACATCAAACATTTAAAACTTCCCTAAACAGGGCTGCCTTCAGATGTCTTCTAAAAGTCAGATTATACTGTATTGTTTTAATTAGTGTTTTTATAGTTGTTTTGATTTTGTGTGGAGTGCCCTACCTGGGTGGATGGAGCAGCCAAGTAATTTCGTTGTCCCCGAGAGGGGGCAATGACAATAAAGATATTATTATTATTATTATTATTATTATTATTATTATTATTATTTAGTTGTTTATTTCCTTGACATCTGATGGGAGGGAGTTCCACAGGGCGGGTGGTTCCTACTCACTAACCCTGCACTTTCTGAAGTCAGGTGAACAGCTATTCCTTATTGTATGTAACATGTCCATGAGGCCGTCTAAGGCAGCCATTTCAGGGAGCAGAATCCAAAGGGAAGTGGCTGAAGTGGATTCCAGGTTCCTCCAGAGGCCTCTGCGTGATTTTGCAGGGCTATCGTGAGATCTCGCTGGAACTGCAACCACACAGCCCTGGTAAGTGAGGCTTTGGGTGGGGGTGGCAAAGGGGGTGGGGCAGGGTGGCGCCTTTCCATTTTACCTCAGGCAGTGAAATGGGACAGGCCGCCTCTGCTTATTGGCCCAGCTGCCAATTCCAATCAGCAAGCCCCACCCTCATGCTCCCATCTCCTTAATGGTCAGATACTAAATCTCTCCCCATAATCTCCTTTGGGAAGTGCCATAGGTTAATGGTAGCTCATCTGCTCTGCATATAGGAGGTTCTACAACTCCTGGCACCTCAAGGTAGGGCTAGAAGAGACGCCTTCTGAAATCCTGGACAGCTTCTACTAGTCCATACAAACAATACTGAGCTAGATGGACCAATGTTCTGACTTAGGATAATGCAGTTTCTTATGTTCCTCCCCAATAGGAACACCATTCCTCACTCTTAATAGGTGACGTACACATCATATGTTTTCCTACTTAAGCCTTCCTATGACTACTTACAGGTAGTCTATTTAGCAGGAATTTAAGCATTTCATGTGTAATTCCATATATATTGTCAGGAGAAATTTGCCCTTGACATACATTTTCATGAACATTATTTGAAAAGAGAAACCAGCAAGTACCATATAATGTCCAAACAAAAAAAATCCTTCCAGTAGACCTTAAAGACCAACTAAGTTAGTTCTTGGTATGAGCTTTCGTGTGCATGCAAAAGCTCATACCAAGAACTAACTTAGTTGGTCTTTAAGGTGCTACTGGAAGGAATTTTTTTGTTTTGACTATGGCAGACCAACACGGCTACCTATCTGTACATATAATGTCCTTCAGCTTTGGTTATTTGACACTCCTGGTTAATTAGGTTCCACTACCTTTTCATGTATCTATTTAATCTATATCTATCTATCTATCTATCTATCTATCTATCTATCTATCTATCTATCTCTATCTATCATCTATCTATCTATCTATCTATCTATCTATCTATCTATCTATCTATCTATCATCTATCTATCTATCTATCATCTATCTATCTATCATCTATCTATCTATCATCTCTATCTATCTATCATCTATCTATCTATCTATCATCTATATCATCCATCTATCTATCTATCTATCTATCTATCTATCTATCTATCTATCATCTATCTATCTATCATCTATGTATCATCATCTATCTATCATCTATCATCTATCACTTTTTACTGGTCTATATTACATTATATTTACTGAGTATACTAATGATTCTGTGGTCTCGTAGCCATGAAATGAATTAAAGTTTCATTGTATTTCAATTTGGCTTAATCAGGCAAATTCTGACTTGTTAAATTACTTGTCATAACAGATCTTTCACTTGTTTCTCTAACAATTTGTTTCTCACATTCTCGTTGACTACTGTGTCAATCGAAGTCCTCAGACAAACAATAAACATTGCTTAGTCTCCAGATAATTACTACTAATTTTATCATTAAAACAAATTTGTAATGTATCCTTTCGGGGGGGGGGATAGTGATGGTTAGAAACTCAGGAATTTCATGTAATTGACAAAGCAAAATGAAGATTTAAAGAGTCTCTGATATACACACATCTCCCAAACCTCACAGCTCAAGCGATTTCTGTATGTTTTCTTTTCCATTACTCTTGATTAGTGAGATAGTGGGGAATAAATAGAAGAGCTCTCATTTATAATTAGGCGCCTGTCCTGTCTGATTAGTTCACTCATCTAGAATGGCACCGAATCTTGATGTCCTGAGAGAGAAAAAATGTGTTGATTGTTATACTACCAAGGAGAAAACACACTTGAGAATAGAAAAGGTTTTGCTGAGCCCCCAAAACATTGTAAGAAAGGCTGGTTCTTGTGCTTGGTGAACAACAAAGTGCTCACCCCTAAAAGTATTTGTGGCCATCAAAGGTTGAAGTCACACACTCAGGAATCCTCAAGAAGCTCTTTGAGTTTTCAGCTTTGATGCTCAAAAGAGGCAAAAACAGATCATCACTGCCTCTCAAGGTTACACACTTCATGTTGGTGAAGGCTAGCAGAGGAAGAAGAATCATAGAGTTGGAAGGAACTCTGAGATCCAACAATGACTAGAGAAACCTCTTGAGGTAAGTCAGTCTCCACATACCTGAGAGCTAGCATGTTATACCATGGAACACTTCTTAATGAGTACACATGTATAGGAATACACACACACACACACACACACACACACACACACACACATATGCCTCTGCTGCTAGGGAAGCTGCGGTCAGGTTAAATGTCCAACTGGGAAGAAGATGGGATAGCAGATGAAGGAGGGCAGGGCAGGTGGAAACAGAATTATGGTTTGGGGACATCTCAATATGGGCTATACTCACTTCAACTGAAATTTCAGAATTGGTGCATGCCCAGTTTGCATCTATGTGGGGAAGGGGCTGATGCGCACCAACACATTATGTGCTTTAATCAAATCAGTGTGCACAAAGACATCCTGATTTCATCTAATAATGATGGCACTTGTCAAATTGCTCAAATGCTAAAGCCCTATTCAGGCATTGCATTCCATTCATTGTACTAGATGACCCTTGGGGAACCTTTAACTCTTTGAATCTAGACATTCAAAGGAAACACAGGGGAATGAAGAATGGAGGTGTGTGAAGACAATTCTGAGCCAGGTGTACTAATGGCAGTAACAGCATCCATGACTATCAACTTTACTATATAGTTTCAACTTCAAATATTTAATATATTTCTTAAAATTTATGTTCAGTAGTAATCATACAGTAGTAGAATATATATGAGGAAGTTTCACTTCTCATTCAGAACTGAAGGGTTGTATGATATCGAGCTATTTCATATTTTTAAAAATTATATTTTTATTAGTATGTGTGTATATATATATTCCAAACAAAACATAACATCTCCTCTCATCTTAGACAACATAAGCCTAGGACTTCCATCAATCATGTCTAATGATTTTCAACCTTCATCATTTAGCCTTGCATTTCATTATTTTCACTATTATATTGCAGGAAAAAATTATAAGAATGGATTTTAAGTTATGGACTATTAAAAGTAATAGTGATATCGAGCTATCTCAATGGGGCATCTGAAAGCAATTTATAAAATCTTTTAAAAAATGAAACCATTACTGATTATTATAATATTGTTGTTATTATTATTGTTTACACAGCATCATGCAAAGAAATAAAATGGGAACATATGATATGTTCTGTGCAAAAATGTTAAAGAATATGCAAATGCTTTCTTGAAAATTTTAAATGTTATGCTGAGATCAGGTAGTTTACAAATAACAATAAATATAAATTTGTTTTCGTTATGCCCAAAGCATACATATTGAAATGTTTTGTCACATGGATAGCCAATTCATTGCTTGAATATATTTACTGCCTAAATTAATATATCTCTATTTCAGATGTACTGTAAATAAGAGCTGACACTTCCTGACAACTTAAACAAGGAACAGGATTTCTAATTTAGGATTCCCCCAAAGGAGAATTTACAGTTTTCTGAATGGGATGGGGTTAAATAGTTCAAGAAGGGGTGAGAAATACACTCATAGACGAAATTTGCATGCAATGCCCCCTAGCTTCCAGTTACAAATCAGCTGCATTCTGGCTGGAATCAATTTAGTCCAGAGATCTCACCATTTGCATTCAGTGCAAATTGAGTAGTAGTAGTAGTAGTAGTAGTAGTAGTAATAATAATAATAATAATAATAATAATAATAATAATAATAATCTAGAATTATAACTCCTGCCTAGTACTGATCCTTCTGAAAGGATAGAAAATCCCATAAGCAAGCCAGCAAGTTGGGTTCTGGGTGTTTGTGTACAGCCCTAAATTGTACCAATGTGAATTTATGTTCTCACTTGTTTCCCCTCACCTCGAGACCTTTTTATGTGTGCATTCTTTCTCAGGGTAGAGTTTTAATTAAAACAATGTTCTCAGCTAATCCTATGAGAGAAATTTTAGGAAGAAAAACCCCACATCTATCCCTCCCAAGCTATTTCTGCCAGGAATGCTTGTTGAAAGTAATCAAATAAACTGGGAAGGAAACATTGACAAAACTCCACTATTAAAATTGAAGGGAGGGGGGGCATGCCATTCTTTAGAGTTCATTATTCTATAATGTTGAATTCACTGAAATGATGGCATTGTAAAAAAAGAAGCCCATAGAAGCCAATCGAGTTTCCAATGTACTTATTCCTATGTATTCAGTCCCTCCTAGGTTACTTTACTGCGGGTCACAGGCCAGTCATGGCTGGGGAAAAATTAGTGAAGCAAAAGCAGGTGGAGTAAAAGAGTGTTAATACACCCACATATCCCTCATTATTCTTCGTGTGCCTCCTCCTCAAGAGGTCAGGAGGTGACAACATGAGAACAGGCCTTTTCTGCAGTGGCTCCCTGTTTGTGGAATGCTCTCCCCAGGGAAGTTCGCTCGGTGCCTTCACTATACACCTTTAGCCGCCAGACAAAACGTTCCTTTTTAACCAGGCCTTTGCCTGACTTCACCTATGTCCCATACCCTTTTTTAAGATGCTTGCTCTTTTTGGAGGGGGGGGGGGTTATTGGGTTGTTGTTTTCGTTTTGATTTTATGTATTTGATATTTTATGCGAACCGGCCTGAGACCTTCGGGTATAGGGCGGTATAGAAATTAAATTAAAAATAATAATAAATGATAATAATTCCCCTTCCAGGCAAACCAGAAGCATTATAGAATTCAGGGGCAAAATCTAGCCAACGGAAATCACCCAAAGAGGGCCATTGTGGGTGTGGCTATGGAGAATGGGTTGCCATGGGGACAGTCCTGAAGGACAGATGGAGAGGCCTGTGCAAGGGGCAGGGTCACATCCAGTTTCTGAGCATCACATACAGAACCAAGATGGATTGTTGTAGAATGAAACTGAAGGCAGTTCTTACTGGGGCACAGGGCAGTTTTCTCCTTAGCTAGGGAGCTAGGCTATTCTGGATTTAGGGGCAGCCAGCACAAGTGACTACCATAGCACTGAATGGCTTTGGCTGGGGAGGGCAGAATATAAATAAAATTTTATTATTATTTTTATTATTAGAAGTAGTAGCAGTTGCTAGGTTCTCCTGCACTGTGTTACTGAACTACACAATCAGCAGCAGAAGCAAAAACAGGAAAACTTCATTTGTGAAGCTGCCCAAATTGATCTCTGTGGCCAGCCTTGCATTAATGTTCTCTTTTTATTATTCACAAGAAAATCTATAACATCAGTGAACCATGCAACAGATAGTGTTCATGGAAGTGCTTGTTATCAGATCCATGTGTGCAGATGCTTCCCAGTCCTTGGACCTGCCACAGTTTCTGAGGAGCTGAACCATGCTCACTGAGCGCAAGCGAGAACCTTCCTTTTACAATGAGCTAAAACTGGGACAGGTAGGTTACAAAGCATCCTGATAGCTGCTCAGTTTGAGATGGGTTCAAGGGCTTTGCGGTTGTCAGACTATTCCAGATTTCCTGATTACAAAAACCAGGCTTCGAAATGCTCCAGTCATACTAAGAGGCTCACTAACAAGCATCTTCTGTGAGTGGGAAATTGAGTCTAGCAGTACTTAAGGCAAGCAGCCTTGGATAATGATGATTAGGAGTGAAAATACTGGAAGCCAGAAGGAGGGGGGCACATCTCTTCCCCCCCCCCTTAGCAAAACAAAAAGAAGACTCTGTACTCAACCTGAAAGCATCGCTGAAGAAAGTGGAAAGGAATGCGGTGGAGGGAGTAACAGAATGGTGACTCAGTCTAGATGTTAACAGGATCTGGTTTCCCAAAGTTTGTTTGTTTACATTTAAAAGCCACTTAATAATAATAAAAACTTTCCAAATAGTGTACTGCTTCTGTGCTCTATGCTTCCTTCCATTGAAGCATCTGGAAGATTTCGTGTCTTTCATTGAATAAACTGCCCCATCGCAATAACCTCAGGAAATGTTTTTCATTTGAAAGGTTGCAGGGAGACAGGGATGTCAGCTACAGAGTGCTTGAACTATCTAGAGATCTGCCACAGCAACAACAGCAATAGCAAGAACATTTGTTCAGCTGTATTTTCTACATTTTCACAAGTTTCTTTTTAAACTGAGGAGCAACAAGTGCTTACAATCCAAAATCATTCTTCTCAGTGTATACTAGTAATCACATCTAGTGAATCCCAGTGGTTGCAGGTAGGAAAGGTTTGCCGCAGTACCACAAAGCTGTTAGTAGTTGGAACTCTGTCTTAACAATTCAGTGGAAAAGAAACACCCCAAAGTCCATACTTAATTTATAATGGTGCTGACCTTGGTGCTGAAAAAATGAAGTTGTGGCAGGAAAAAGCTACATTACTAATGTAAGTTGTGGTCATCTAAGAATGGTAATGTACAGTGATACCTCGGTTTAAGAACTTAATTCGTTCTGGAGGTCCGTTCTTAACCTGAAACTGTTCTTAACCTGAAGCACCACTTTAGCTAATGGGGCTTCCTGCTGCGGCCACGCGATTTCTGTTCTCATCCTGAAGCAAAGTTCTTAACCTGAAGCACTATTTATGGGTTAGCAGAGTCTGTAACCTGAAGCATATGTAACCTGAAGCGTATGTAACCCGAGGTACCACTGTATTTCCACATGACCAAAACTAGGGGACTTTATAAAACTGGATTTCCACAGATAAATAAGGTAATTTATGTAGCCAGAAATTCTTTTTCAAGTTTCCTGCACTTGCTTCTTTTGTTTGACACTGGAAGGGATTAAGTTAGCAGTAAAATCATTTTGGGTATTCAGGTTCATTTCCCCCCTATATTGTTTCTTTCTCGCTTTCTTGTGAGCAATAGGTCAACCATTCACAGGTAACAATGGAAATGGTGCACATGTTTTTTCTTAGCATCTTTAAATATTTGTGGTTGGTTGTTTATTATATTTGAGCAGTCTTTTTGAAAATCTGGAGGCTCTTGGAAACCACGGGCAAGCTGGGGGGAGGGGTGAACCTTGAGGAGCCTGTATGTGACACAGGTTAGGTGATCCTTATCTATATATATCGGAGCGGGTCTTTTGTTTTAATTGCCATATGTCTTCATCTGTCACAAGCTGTTTGTCAAGACAGGCAGACGCTTCCTAATAAAATCCCCAAATACACAGTAAAAATATTAATGAGCTGAAGCAAAGAGGTGTTTGATTGATAGTGGCATCAACTTCATCTCGGAAGACAGAGTAATCAAGAAACATTTTGAAAGACTGTATGTCACTCAGCCCTTAGAGTATTGTTTCTTCTTGGGAAAACTAATTTAGCTTGTACAGAAAACACCAAAGAAATATGAAATAAGAGTGGGTTGGTTGGATTTTGGGCATCATACGGCAGGACAGAGTCTCAAACAACTATGTGCTCTCCCAAGTCCATCTTCTCAGCATGTTCACACTTTTGTCTCATCAACATCTACATTGGCTTGGTAATGTCCACAGAATGGAAGATGGAAGGATCCCCAAGGACATGCTCTGCGGGGAGCTGGCTTCGAAAGAAATGCCATTATGCACCTGCGGCAGCAAAACTGGATGCCTTCATCTGCCGCACCTGCAATAGAACATGTCTCTCCCATATCAGTCACTACAGCCACAGCAGCCACTGTAACTCTCCAATGGTTTGACTTTACCCGTGAAGGTGCACTCTTCCATTGTCTCCTGAGACAGATGGATACCAATCAATGTTTGAATTGTCCTGATCAATTTTATGTTGACTTGCAAGATGTATGGACAAGTGCAACAACTAAGATTCATGTGGAAGGGTGCCTGGTTTGCTTCTAGGAGCACTCATTTTTAAATAAGTTTACTTAATAATGTGCCTTCCTGAAATCCCAACTTCATGAGGTTGGTCTGAAACATCTTATAGGGATATTAATAGTTTCACTAGGTGGGTTCCTGAAATATATGTCTATGATGAATGCATCCTGGTCATTCTACATTTGAAAAATATCCATTGCTTTATAACATTCTGGACCTATTAGAGAATCACTTTAGCTTTAGTATGATTGTGTTAATTAACTGGTGCAAATTAGTGGACAAGCAAGGCACACGGATCCCTTTGGCCATGGGGTTGATAAGCTCATGCCACCTTCAGAGTGGGAGGAAGCTGTGAAACTGGAGGTGGTATAAGTTTATCATCTGAATGACAAAGTGATCTGCATTGCTTGCCATCAACCAGCATTCATTAATTCAAGTTAAAAGAGAGTCCATGGTCTATAACATTCAAAGCTCTCTCTCTCTCTCTCTCTCTCTCTCTCCATATATATATATAATACAGTGTCGGTCTGAGTGTAAAGTACTGTAACTGCCAAATGTCAGTTTATATCTGGATAAATGAAAGAAAGGAGAGAGAGGCTTGTTTTAAACCAGTGGTTTGCAAACACTTTCCCCCCTTGGACCACTTGAAAATTGCCAATGGTCCTGGAAGACCACTGAATGGTTTTTCTTCCAGTTTCAGGAATTGTAATGCTACTTATTTTATTTCTTATATATTGTATTTCATTGTTTTATGATTTGAATTCCATAGAATTCAAATTGTAATACAGTAAAATGCAATATAATAAATTAAAGAAGCAATAAAATACAATTAAATATGAACATATGGAATATGGTGGGTGAGCTATATCCCGTTTTCAATCAGAAAATCAACAAACATGTTGCATTGTTGCAGACCGCCTGAAGGAAGGCTGTGGACCACTGGTAGTCCATGGTCTACTGTTTGGGAACTCCTGCTTCAGACATGTAGAAGCTTGGGCTCACCTCTCTTCCCCTCTGCAGTGTGGCTCTAAGGAGGAGACTTCCTGTTTTTTACTAGCTGTGGTTCACATTTACATAATGAGGGAAGGACTGTAGCTCACTGTGTTGCATGCAAAAGATCCTAGGTTTGATCTCCAGGTAAGACTGGGGAGAAAAGCTGTGTGATACCTTGGAGAATGGTTGTCAGTCAGTGTTGACAATACTGAACTAGATGGATCAATGAGTTGGTATAAGATGGCTTCATATGATCTCATATCCCCAAAGGACAAACTGGTTGATTTAATCATATTTATTTAAACACACACACAAGCAAGGAACAAAATATGGCTTAATAGCCCACATGACCTTTTCAAACATAACAATAAACTGAAGTTAGTGAAAATCAGGAAGTGAATGCTTCCAATCTCACAGCCTCACCAAGAGGGAGTGAGTAGCACATGAGCCATAGTTTAGCGTTATGGAGAGACAGAAGGAAGAGAAGGCAGCTGTAAGAAAACTTGTTAGCAGAAGGTACAAGGGTGCTTTGGTGTGATGTTGCTGTGAGCCTGGAACTGATAAGTGTTTTGTGCACTGAGCTACAACAGTGAACATGCCATTGGCTCTTAGGATTGTTCAACCCAAGCCCATCATAGAACAAGCTGAATACGACCTTCTTGGTCAGATGCCTCACCTGTGTGCACGAGATGGCAGGCTCGGTCACTCTTCCAATTTGATATGGCTTTCAGATGGTACTGCAGAGATGTGCCAGAATACAGTGTGGCCGTTAACCTTTGGACAACCCTCTATCACCTGCCACAATGTCTGCTTAGCACTGATATCAAATACAAAACTTTCCTTTTGACGTATTTCAGCTCTTTCCCATTGCAGCATAGTTTTGATGATCTGCATTCTGTGAATATTAATGAAGTAAATTATCTCTGAACTCTTCCAACTGTGCCCAAACAACAGGAACCCACATGCCTCATTAGACTCCCGTCGAGCAAAAACGTTAAAGTGGCTTTTATTTTAATTTTAATTAAAACAAATTGGGTAGACTTTTTGATTTTCCAAAAATAATCATCACCAAAATTACTTAAAGCTCACACTCTTTGAAGTTAGATACAAAGTAATTCTTGTTAAGTGACATGGGTGGGCTCATTTCCACCACTTTGGCATCCAGCCTTAGCTATGGCCATGAGTTATCTCTAGGTCCGTGGCAATGACATACATGAATACACCCCTGATGCAGCCTTCCTGGTACATGGGGAGCATCCTTTGTCTGCGTGGAGCTGGCTTCTTCTAACCCCAACCTCCTTCCTATCCAGTTTCTTAGGAAAATATGTGTTTCATCTTTTTTATTATTTAAAAGCATTTGCAAAAAAACTGCTCGTTTTGGGGTCACAACCCTATGATCATCCGTAGAGTACATTTCATGAGTAAAATTTGCCCAGGTTATGAAATTGATATTACAGGGGCAGGCAATATTTCAGGTCACTTGTTCCAAGTTGTTCAGGGCTTCATATGTTCACAGCAAAACCTTGAGCAAGGCCTGATAGCTGATTGACAGCCAGTAGCCCCAATGCTTTTTGGAGATCACGGTTCCTCAGTACTGCTCATGTATCTAGTCACCTGCCCCTTTCCTCTACATGCTTTTCTTCTGCAAGCAGAATTTTTTTTATTCCATGAATGATTTTTCTTCTTCAGATTTCACTGGTTTTTCCCCTTCTGAAATGATCCCTTAGTTTCTGACAGCATATCTTTGTTGGGAGCAAGGGAAAGATTGAGCAGCCTGGTGGCAATAACAGTGGGGCAAGTCTCTTTGTCGCAATAGATGTAGGGCTCAATTCAGCTCAAATGAAGCACATGAGTGTCTCAGTGATTTCAAATGGGATTTCAAATGGGAGACGTGCTGAACTCTCTTCCATTATGCATGTGCTTATCTCTCCCCCATTGATGTCAATGAGACCTCAATGTGCTTCAGTTTGATTGGATTGTGCCCTTACATTTTTATTTCGGCACTTCAGTGAGCTGATGAATATGTAAATATGGGAAGAGCCATAATTGTATTTCTCAGGGATAAGTCTGGTTCATTGATCATTACATTCTTTCCCAGCAAACCTCATGATAAATTTTTCCTGTATTCTGAATTGTATCGTTAGGATTTGTAGGAACCTCTCAAGGCAGTATTAGAATATGAGGCAGCTGGGTAAATCGTAATGAGATTGCTTAGAACATCCTAGCATAATGAGACAGGTGTGAACCTGGCGGGCAAACACATGGATAGTCATGAGTTTTCCATGAAAGCCGTCTGCAGGGACCTCCTTACAAGAGAATGAAACTGGAGGAGGAGGCTCACAGCAGCTACTGAGAGGCAGGCATGGTTGTCATCAAAAGAAACTTGATAAGATCCATGCTCCCCCCTCCCTAACTCCCAGGTGGAAACTTGCAAGTACTTCTCTCCAGAAATGGACACGTTGACAATAATGGTCAATGTTTTGTGGGAGGAGGGTATGTCTAGCTAAATAAGAAATCATCTGTTAACTAATAAGGACCTACTTGTGTGCACCTGGCTGGAATTATGCTTCTCAACAGCAGTAACATAAAGGTTGTCATATTACATGCACTAATTGGGGTTGCCGTTTATATACAGCAGAATGTTTCCATGATGCATTTAGAATTGGCCAATAGCCTTTGCCAGCAGATGTCTCGGAATCACTCTGAATCCAGGAGGAATAACACCTGCGAGGTAAGAACAGATTTCTTTTCTTTTTCTTTCTTTCTCTCTTCTTCTTTTTTGAAATGTAAAATGGATGGGATGTGTTCTAGCAGCATGAGATATTTTATACAGAAAGAATCAAGTTTTCAATTGGTGTATGCTAGCTGAATGTCATTTCCTGAGTTACAGGGTTCACAGGTACCTAGAGGCAGAAAGCTCTGTGGCTGGAATGGAAACTTGGCTTGTTCCCTCATGCAGGCAGCCACAATTCATTAAGCCTAAAACACATCCCTAATAGATGTTTACCTAACCCTTTTCAAAGGTTCCAGTAATGGGAAGTTGCCTTGTCTTCTCAACTTCCTCCATTGGCCTAAATAAGTGTTATCTTGGGTTGGTTCCTTATGAAAGAAAGGGGGGGGGGGGAAGCAAACTTTTCTCCTGCGGCAACGGAAGGCACAGTTAAAGCAAGTATTCAGCTTACATGTGCATCAGCATTGTGACTGCCAATACTGTATTTACTTTACCTAGACGGCGCTGCAAGGAGTGTCTGCAATATTTACCAAGACTGACCATTATCTATTTAAATGTTTTTAACCACCTGTCATTCATACATTAAGGCTTTTAAGTGGATGCATGGATAAGATCAAAACAGACCAGCGATATGCACATAAAAATGCACTTAGCCAAATGTGTTTCCCCCAAAAAACAGATTGATGAACAACTCGCGGCTTAGGAAGAGATGGCTAGGTAAAGGTAAAGGACCACTGGATGGTTAAGTTCAGTCAAAGGTGACTATGGGGTTGTGGCGCTCATCTTGCTTTCAGGCCGAGAGAGCCGCTGTTTGTCCACAGACAGTTTTCCAGGTTATGTGGCCAGCATGACTAAAATGCTTCTGGCACAATGGAACACCGTGACAGAAACCAGAGCGCACGGAAACACCATTTATCTTCTCACCGCAGTGGTACCTATTTATCTACTTGCACTTTGGGGCGTGCTGCATCCTGAAGAGATGGTTAATGCTTAAACAGCATAGAAGGTATCAGGTTTGACTAAACCTCTACTGCAGGGGAGCTTTCTTATTCTGTTAAGGGTCGCATTCTCTCACAAATGTTGGAAGCCACATGCGGACAAGAAGAAGAAGAAGAGTTTGGATTTGATATCCCGCCTTTCACTCCCTTTAAGGAGTCTCAAAGTGGCTAACATTCTCCTTTCCCTTCCTCCCCCACAACAAACACTCTGTGAGGTGAGTGAGGCTGAGAGACTTCAGAGAAGTGTGACTAGCCCAAGGTCACCCAGCAGCTGCATGTGGAGGAGCGGGGAAGCGAACCCGGTTCACCAGATTACGAGACTACCGCTCTTAACCACTACACCACACTGGCTCTCTTCTTCTTCTTCTTCACCTTAGGCTCCTTGGATGTGTACTATAATTTCTTTGAAAAAAAAGATGGCATATAAATTGAATTAGTTAATAGTATGGACACATGGTTATCCAAGTCTTATTAGTGACTGAACCTATTAATAAAGGTAAAGGTAAAGGTACCCCTGCCCGTACGGGCCAGTCTTGACAGACTCTGGGGTTGTGCGCCCATCTCACTCAAGAGGCCAGGGGCCAGCGCTGTCCAGAGACACTTCCGGGTCACGTGGCCAGCGTGACATCGCTGCTCTGGCGAGCCAGAGCTGCACACGGAAACGCCGTTTACCTTCCCGCTGGTAAGCGGTCCCTATTTATCTACTTGCACCCGGAGGTGCTTTCGAACTGCTAGGTTGGCAGGTGCTGGGACCGAGCAGCGGGAGCGCACCCCGCCGCAGGGATTCGAACCGCCGACCTTTTGATCGGCAAGTCCTAGGCGCTGAGGCTTTAACCCACAGCGCCACCTGCGTCCCTGAACCTATTAATAATCAGGATTAATTAATTTGGAATAAATAAATAAAAACAGATTAACAAAAGATTCGAAGAGCCCCCTGTTCTTATGAACCAACGAGGGGCTAATGTCTTGAAAGAGCAGGCATTTTACAGTAACAGCTTGATACTGTCCATTTGTCTCTTGTTGAAAGTGTTCGCTGAACAGCTTGAAACCATATTAGCATGCCCATTAATCATTTTCATAAGAATTGGACATGTGCCACAACTCTTATTGCTTAGTAATCAAGCAATTCTTCTTTTTTTTGTTCCAGGCAAGTGAGTCTGAATAAATTTCTGTGTTTTCTTTTATACTGAATATGGCAGGAGTGGACAACCTTTTTATTCAGGCTTAGGACTGCAGACCCTCATAGGACACCTTCTAAGGGTCTCAGGACTGTGGTGGGAAGGACCATAGCCACCCCCTAGTGTCTTTATGATGCAGCTTCCCTCTGTCAAAAGATATACAGGCATCTCACCACTTGTGTGGGGGTTAGGTTACATTCCTGGTTACCGTGTGTATACATGAAATCACATATAGTAAGGAACACCGTCTAAAAAGCCTGTAAACACCCTCTTAAGCTCTGGAAACTCTTGGAAAAACCCTTGGGAAAAACAGCAGCACTTACCAGACTGGCATGAATGGTGGCAAAAATGGTGGTCTTCCAAAAACTCCTCCTCCAAAAACTCCTCTAAGCTCTTACAAAAATCCACAAAAATTGGCCAGACTCCACCTCTAAACCCCCTTTCTCAAACTCCAACTCTCTACAGGCCTCAAAGGCTCCTGGGATTGCAGTTGCAAAAGCACCTGGGATTGCTAGCTGTTTCTTTTGGGGCCATTTCTGCAGTTTTCCTTCTCTTTTCAGGCCGTTTTTTGCCCCTTTTGCAGTTTAAAGTGGTTTTTTTCATTATTTCCCGGTGCTGTGCATCTACGCAGTCACACATAGGTCCAACGTGTGTAAGTGGGGAGAAGCCAGCTTCTTATGCACTGTTAAATGCCACACAACAACAATAATGGTCCAGGTGTTGTTTTTCACCAGATTCTTATCCACTTCTGCAAGTGTATCTTTTTAATGCACATGGTTATGGGTTTAGAGTAGTTTTGTTCCACATTCAAATGCTGTATATTTTTTAAACCTTTGGAACTGGCAAGTACAATACATTCATCTTCAAGGAAACGCATTTCAGAAATTTGTTTCTTTTAATTTCCCTTGTGCAAAACATATTTATTATGCTCTGTATCAGCAATGTCACCCCGTTTCAAGATCGCTAACAGTTAAGCCCAGGGGTGTAACAGTGGCATAAAATTAGTTCTCCAGCCCATGTAGACACAGTGGTGGGAGATATAATTCATTGTCCACAGGTCCCAGTGAGCACTTTATTAACTTGCCCTCCGAGACTCCTTAATGGGGTTAATTATTTAGCTACCTTAATTTACAACATATCTCTGTCTTTTGCTTGAGGCAACAGTAGTCCAAAACACCTACTGAAGAGCGAAATTGGAGGAAACGATGCAGTGAGTTCATTGAATCAGGAGGCACTGAGGATGCTAGCTTTCCTGCAGAATTTCAGACCCTGTAAACTGTGGATAAATAATATGGATTACTGATTAAATTCTGCTTGAAGTGGCAATCCCGGGACTTCTTTAACACCCACTGTTAGAAGTGAAATACAAATTCAGATTGATTCTCTCCATTTTGCTGATTGTCATCACAGCTTTGACATCAGCAAAAGTAGTAATCGAATGGGGATGGTCTGAACCAAATGGAAAATGAAAACTGTGGCTTGCAGGTATACCTTGGTTCAGGTAGGAAGAGAGGTGGGCAGCTGCAATCAGTAGCTGATTGTTGATAAATGGAAATCATTACAAAGAACTGAGGCTGAAATGCCAACCATGAAATGGATGTTAGTCTCTCTTTTCTTCTCCCCTCTGATCTCCATTAATTCACTGAGACCACTGAGTAACAAAGAGCAATTGCTGTGCCAGGAAATAAATAAAGCATTGTTATCTAGCTTCAAGGCGGAGAGCTAAGCATTAATACTTTGCGTGAAGGAGAAAAACTTGCCACTGTGTGTATGCTTTCTAGCTTTGATGCTCTTTCTTCAGAACTGCTTAGTAAGCTGAAGCCCATCGTCTCGTCAGGTACAAAAATGGTTCCTTTTAGTGCTGTGCCAAGAATTCCTCCCATGTTTCTTTAACCATTTCCCATCAAATAATGATAAAATAAATTGCATCAGAAAATTGTTAAAGGGGTAGAAGAGAAATTTCAGTAAAATGTTCATGGTTGGTCTGCAGCTTTTTCTCTCTCTTACCTTTTGAGGCAACTGAGGGGTATTCTGGTGTTACATATTTCATGGACATGTGCATTTTTCATACAATTCCCCATTGTTCAAAATTGGGATTGTGCATATGGCTGAAGAATGTGCAAAGTTGAGTCAGTATACACACATTTCCCAAGACCTGTTGGTGATTCTGTGTATTGACTGGGAATCATGCACAGTTCCTTCTTTCTGGAAGAATTATGTGCACATTATCCATGAGACCTGCTGAATGTGCACAATGGTTGGTTGTTATGAATGTTATGAACAGTTATACACTGAAACTCATCTGCTTTAGGAGGTAAAAAAAGAGACAGGACTCCTGGTTTAGCCCCTGTTGGCTTATATGAGTAAAACACAAAATATAAAAGGTGGTTCATTAACACTATCAAGCAAACATGATTTTAAAAACCTGAAGGACAATGGGAGAGTCCGTTAACAGGTATTGACAGTGTCAATGTCTTTAAAATGTGAGAGATTGGTTTGTGAAGCAGAACCACTCCTAAACTGATCCATGTTCAGGAAATTGTCCCTAGCAATGCAACACTTTCATCATTCTTCCCTGTATCCAAATGGTGAGAATCTTTCAAAGCTTGCCATGGGATAACATTTAATTTTCACTTGTCAGATCCTGTAGCAGGGTGGGGGGACTTCTCTAATGATAGGATTACTGGACCACTTATGTTTATATACATTTCTTTCTGCAGATAGCCCAAGGACACAAACATAATTCATTGCTCCTGACATCTTGTTTCTTTGTATGGGGTGGCATCTAACCAACTTGTTCTGTCAGTGCACTTGCTCAGTTGAACTTCTCCCCTCTTCCTGTCCCCATGTGCACTCTGCACCCTCCCTAAATCTGTTCAGAAAAACCCAGAACAGATTTAGTGGGGGGGGGAGAGGGGGAACATTCATTGTGCAAGTGGAAATCTTTGTACTGACAGAATGAGTTAGCTGGATAGTGCCCAGAGCATCCGTCATTATTTCTTAGGTGACATCTATAAAGGATAGCAACAATAGTTTCCCATGTTCGGGAAATTGGCAAGTTACCTGTTCTGGATGGGGTTTGCACTCCTTCTGAAGGAGTAATTGCATAGCTTGGGGTTAATCCTGCACACATCTTTGTCACTAGAGGCCCAAGTGTCCTCTGTGGCTAAGAAATGCCTTTTACCAGCTTTGTCTATGGCCATTCCAGCCCAACCACTGTAGTCCAAGGCTAGTAACTCTAATGTGCTCTATGTAGGGCTGCCCTTGTGTTACTAGCCTAGTAGGGAGGACCTGGAACACCCTGGGTGGCATGTCTGACTAATGGAGCCAGAGTTGAGTGGTTTGGTGGGGTATGACTTGGGCTTAGCACTCCCTCAGTGTCTGTTGGTTTCCTGTCTTAAGTCCAGTCTTCCACATTTCTGCATCAGTTCTTGGTGGGGTTTTTTTTTGGGGGGGGGTGAATCCTCCTATGAATCCATTAGCATTTTAGTGCCCGTTTCTGCTAATATGCACATTTTTTTAAAAGTTATTCCCTCCCAAACATAATGTTATTTTCACTCATCTATGTGTTTGAATGCAGGGTTTCACTAGATATACACAACTTTGTACACATTCTTTGGTTGGAGAACTGCATCACAGCATATTGATTCAAAAAGTGCAACTTGGGTAGGGTTGCATTAAGATTGAACTATCTTCTCCCCCATCCTTACCTGCCACACATGATGTGGGTTCTGGGTGTGTGATGAGACTGGAACAATGACTTTCAGTTCAGGAAGCTAGGCTGGAGTTCATCCACAAATGGTTATCTCTTTAATAAAATGTCTACACTAAGAGGTTAGTTCCAAAAAGAAAAAAAAAGCCCTGTCCTTTCACTGTGTCTGCAATCCACCCTTTCAATTCCTGAAGGAAAGGGGGATTTTATCCTAGCCTAGTTTTCATAAATAACCAGTGTCGTCTCAGACCCAGAAAGACTTGTTACTCTTGATTCATTTCTGTTCTGGGATCAAGCTTTCAATTAAAACCGCATGACACTTAAATATTTATTTCCACCCAGCCTAATAATTTAATTCTGAGTACCACCATAAAGTTTTCAACCAAGGCTTAAATTAAAAAGGAGACTACGCAACCTCTGTGATCATAATTAATCAGGTGAGGGCTAGGCACGAATGCATATTGACCATATATATTAATGCAATGAAGACCTCTGAGGGATGACTTGGCTCCTATATCTGTCTATAGAAAGAGGCAGAATTATGCAAACTACATAAATAATTTAGAGATATTCAGTGCATGCTGTGGCAATAATTAGAAGTCACTACCACCAATATATCTCACAATGCTCTCAGAACTCTGAGAATGAAGCTTAACTACACAAATCAGATCCTTTGTAATCCCATTAACATTTTATAGTCCAGAGATATAAAATCTTCCCTGTTGCTGAATTGTATATTACGTATTTGTTTTCTTGCAGTTGTCATAGGCAGAGACATGTTGTAACACTAAAAGATTACTTCATTAACTTGTAAGCTATGAGCTTCTTACTTTATATAGGTTGCTGCCCTCTGCTAGGCCTCCCCCCCTTTCCCCCAGGCATAATAAGGCATACACTTATTCATGCAGATTTTGCTATAAGGGTAAAGCCGGAAATAGAGGGGGAGAGCCAATGGTGCACCAACAAATACAACAGGATTTCCCCTTTCTATCCTTTCCTTTCCCATGCTCCCATAACTTCTCTGTGGGGTTCTCTAACTCCCTGGAGTAGATTCAGGTGTGTGTGCAGGGGCTCCAGCAGGGAGCAGAGGAAGCAAATGGAAGATTCATGCAAGCAAATGGAGGGAACCAGTAGAACATGGTTCTCTCTGGGAAGGACCAAAGGACAGGGTAGGACATACTGGAGGTGGCATCACTCTGTACATCAAGGATGGCACTGAATCCAGCAAGCAAGCTCCTCCACAGAATCATTGTGGGTGGTGATACCAGGCCCCAAGAGTAATCTCTGGGCTGCTAAGCCACAGATCAAAATGCTGAGGGAGATGTGGTGATGGAGAAAGAAATCAAGGAAGCATTCAAGAGAGGAAATGTTGCAGTAACAGGTTGGACCCTTAGATGACGAGGGAGTCAAAGGTGAGCAAAAGGAGAAAAGTCATTATTGTTCTGTTCTGTATATACATTTTGTTAAATGACACCTACTTTGCGTTATTCAGGACCAACTAGTATTTGGGAGCATTTTTTCTTGACCTTGACAGAAGCCAAAACTAATAATCATATCCCAGCTATTCAAAAATATCAGCATCCTAATTTTAGAAGGGCAGGAAGTCTAATTAATTTACACTAAGTGGCTTTGCCATTTTTCATTGTGAGTTGTTTTCTTTCCTTTTTTTTTGGTAAAGTGCATATTATCATCCTTATTTGCACAGATATATATCTCCTGCTGAGAACAATGCTACACCTAATTTGCTCTAGCAAATTAGAACAATTAAAAATAACTCAGCAAAATTGATACTGAATCTTCAATTACATCCATGCCTAGAAGACAAAGAGCATTTCATGCAGCTCTTGACTTGCTCATTGTGTCCTCTAAAGCTCTGCTATGGAACCGTTTTATGCTGGGAGTTTATTCATAAACTGTTTACTGGTGTTAGTTGCACAGCCTGACTGGCCTCATGAATCACATATTACTTCTGTGGTGTCCTCCGTTGAATGACCTATGCTCCATATTCAGGTGCAATCTGTTATTCTTGTCACAAATATCCCACAGACATTGCACAAATGTTCAAGAAAATTCAGAGGTGAATGCAAGAAACTTTCAGATGTCCAGAAAAGTCCTTCTACAACTGAGGCGCAACAATTTGTAGGGTTTCAGTGAATAGATAGGCCTTTGTTCAGGGATGACCTTTGCCCTGTGTGTTGGGGAGTGCTGTGTGCAAGAGTGCCACACTTCTTGCATCTAACATTACCTGACTCATATGGGAAACCATTGCAGTCCTTGGGGGTTTCTAATTCCAGATATGCACCTGAGCTACATGAATGTGGTCCTGGTAATGATCCAGTGAATATAGGTCATGCTCAGCAACCATCATAATTATGCTCAGCAAAGGTAATAATTAAATTTTGCTCTGTAACTATTTCTAAGCACAGGAAAGAAACAGCCAAGCATCATAACAGATCAAATCCTGTTAGAGGACTTCCCTAAAATGTTCCTCTGTATTTAGAAAGCCATGAGCTTTGCAGATAATGGAGCACAAGAAGTCACTCAGAGCAGGTGTCCATCAGTTGAGGAAATTTCCAAGCTGAGAATTAGACACACAGAAATATTTTAATACCAGGAGCAATTTCCAGAGATGCTGCTCATCTCTTCCTGTTTGGTCTAGGCATGTCCAGCTCCCAAGAGACTGTGATCTACTCCCAGTATTAAAAAACCATCAGTCCATTGTCATTGGAGGGAGGACGAGTGTGCATGGAGTGAGTGGATTGACCAGAATTGCTGAGCTTTTGGGGGGGGGGTAGGCTTGCACAGAGGTTTTTTTGCTTTCCCCCCGTAACTTTTTATACACAATAAGGATCCTGTGATCTACTAGGATCAGCTGGGAATCTACAGGTAGATCATGATCTACTGGTTGGAAATCTCTGGATTCCTTTTGAATAGGTTAGACCCCATAATTTCTACATTCCCATCATAGGTCTCATTCCAAGCCAAAGCCAAACTTCCAGACATCACAATGTGCAATAGGGACTTTCCTGGCACTTAAGCCTTGGTGTTTCATGTGTGATTCTTGTGACACTCTCAGTTAGCATGTCTTCCTTTTTCCTTGGAGGAGGAATCAGTCATCTGGTTATCAGCCATAGAAAAATGAAAAAGAGGCATGGCAGAGCCTGGAGGTGAAGCCTATTGTCAGGACTCTGTCGCGAATTCCTCACGGCGCTTTTTGCAGAAACGCTCAGAGTCCCAGGTTTTTCCAGTGCAGTCTTTTTAATGTGAGCTATATACAGGTATTTACAAAAACAGTCCATACAGAGTACCTGCTCCTTAAGGCAAACAAATACTCTCCACCACAGCACAACCACACCACAGCACAACCACCACCACAACCAACATTACTGTTGAACAGGCTTTCCTTTTAAAACAGGTGATAGCCAATCATATTCCTGCTGAGTCACTCTGACCCAGCACTTCACAGAGTATTGCACCAGCCTGTTAAAGCCTGCAGACTTACTCATCATCCTGCGAATCCCAACAGACTCATGATAAGGAAATATTTTAACCAATGAACAAATAACTAAATAAATATGGGTAATTTTTGCATATCATAGAAATGTCTAAGAATAAAGTAACATAGTCCACTCATCAAACAAATACCTGTATTTTCCATGTAATTAAACCTCTAGAACCAGATCTGCCAATTCTCTGCTAAATTCAATTCTGCCAATTAAATTAGTAACCCCCATGTCACTAATTACCAGGATTTTACAGAGAATGAACATTTCTAATTAGTTCTGTGTTACACATGCTACAAATTCAGTCAAAGTCTTTGTGATAAATAGTGAACAGCTGCTACTGACAATACCTAGATATTGATCTTCCTCGTTTTTTAATTTCAGAAGGCATGTTCAGTTGGGTTCCTGGTGGTGCTCTGCATAAAGGTGGGTGGGCAGGGTCATCAGCAGGGAAGAGAAACCCCACCAGGAAATATCTGGAGAGTTTATTCTAAATCAAGGCAAATGTAAGAAAAGAACAAATAAATATTATTAGAGAATAGTAGGAGTCAGTTCTTCTAAGAAATGGTATTTCCAGCTGTTCACTGGTATATTGTACAAAAAACAGGAACATATCACATTTTTTAATAATTATACTTTGAGGTTGCACAACTGATAATGGAATTAAATCAAACACAATGATGGCAGCAGCATTTTAACAGTAGATTATGCTGTGCATAATTTAAAGGAGATGATAATGGGGCTTATGCTGCTTTCTCTGTTAATAAATCAGGCTTCTGATGTTTAAGAAAATAATATTGTTAACTTGTAAAGACAACATTTACTGTGCTGCAGGGATCTCTCTCTATTCTTCCTTGCTAAGTAACAACCAATCTCAGCCACTTCTCTCTCATATCAACCCCTCTTAAAGACCAGTGTACTATTACTCCACAGTGGTGGTGACAGTACATTTTCCACTTTCGACCTGAACACTACTTTTCAGTGATAAGAATATTCAATGGATGATCTGCTTTTACTATGCACACATTGTGTATACATGAAATATTCTTCCAGAACTTGAATTCTCTGCATAGGTGTTGTACTTGTGTTGTGAGCCCTAAACATTTAGTTGCAGACTGTTGCTGAACAATAAACAATCTAAGATCTGAAGTGGGTTACTTTTTGTTATTTATTTAGAAGATTTATAAACCATTTGATAAAAAGCTCTCCGGGTGGTGTAGAAATAAAATTGGAGATAGACTTCAAATGACACCCACCTTAGCATTAGAAGCAAGGACTCTGGCTAGATGCAAATGTCTTATTGTTCACCTGATCACCTCTGTATGTGTCTCAGTTTGGTCATTCATTAGCCCTGTGGAGAATCACAGTGACAAAAGCCCCTTTCCAACAAGCACTGTTCCTAATGGAAGCTTAATCAACGAATATTTGAATTTCTTAAAGTTAGGATGTGTCTTTGAGGATTTGTGTATAACTGGTAATACCACATCACAATGTATACAAGTTATAAATTCTCAGGGAGAATGGTTAGTTATCCTCTAGGCAGTTGTTTGGGGTTTTTTTACAGATTTTGTACAGTTGATTTCCTATGTGCTGGTTGATTATATCCATTTCCCATATATATGAGCTCAGTGGACCATCGTTACACTTTATGAGTCATAAACATCAGGTTTAAAATATGAATGTATTGCATGTGTTGCCAAAAGACATTACAGAGACATTATATTTGAATTGTTCCTTTTTTGTACACCTATTTCATTTTATTTTGCCACATAAATTTCCTCTCAGGGAAAAAATGCTTACAGTGCTAACTATTATTTCAAGCATCTTTCTCTAGCCAGCCACCAAGGTAAACTCATTTGAAAACTTGACATTACATTGCAATGGATAATTGACACTCAAAATGCTTTGGGTATAAAATCTGTACAGGAGCATCAAATGACAGAGAAGCCATATATTGTTCCAAGCGGTATTCACAAATCTATGAGGAACTGAGGATTTCTTAACAGAGAATGTTGACAAAGAGGATAATGTCAATGTTCTGTGTTAAGAATCCTCAGTTCCCTATAGAATTGTGAGTACTTTTTGGAATGATACAAGGCTTCTCTGCCACTTGATGCTACAGTACAAGTTTTACACACGCACACACACACACACAGAGAGAGAGAGAGAGAGAGAGATTACTTACATTGCTTTTTTAAAAAAAAGTATGTGAAATTCAGGAGCCTTAGTAGAGCCTCATCAATAGCCTCCTGTCAACAGCATTGTGAGACGGCATTGAGATAAGGCCTACATATTGCCCAGGCTGAAGCAATCTGACGCTCCCTTTGGCATCCCTGCAGAACCCTGACCTTGTTGCTCCTTTACCCTTCCTCTCTTCATAAGCAGCAGGTGATGTTGCTGCTGCTGGGAGGCTATTGCTGCACCCCACTGGGGAACACATTTTTTGGGGAAACACACAACATTGTAAATATTGGGGCAATTTGTGAGGAAGAAGGGAAAACTGGGGGCACCCAATTTTGGCAGAAGTCCCATGAACAGTGTAAAATGTACTTGCACACAGAAATGTCAGGGCCAGAGTGTGTAGCGGGGGAATGACTGGACACCTCTGTGGAGCAGCTGAATGGGGAAGGGAACATAAGTAATTCCCAGCAACTTTCGGGAGATGGCAGAACAAGCAGAGACTGGTTCCCTTGGCGTCATGCAAGCGTACAGCTGCTGGTCATGCAATGAGCTGCACCCGTATTAGCAACTGATAGCCAAGGGACAGGCAACTTCTGGCCCTCTAGATGTTGCTGGACTCCAACTTTCACTGGCCCCAGTCAGCATGACTAGTGGTCAGGGGTGATGGGAGTTGCAGTCCGGCAACATCCAGAAGGCCAGAGGTTCCACATCCTTGTGGTAGCCCATCAACAGCTGTGCACTTGCAAGCACTAGCTGACATTTCCTCTTCTTCCACCTCTTAACAGTCACTGGTAATGACTTTCATACACATTCAGTGTCGATCCTGCACTAGTAGCACCTCAGTGGCCATCCTTGGAAATAATGCTACGAGCAGCTCATAGAAACACTGTTTTAGAACTCTCTTTAAGGCTCATTGGTAATAAGGCAGGCAACATTCCTCTTCAATAAGCAAATCAATAATTCTCTGCAAAGACGAAATACATTATACACTAACAGTTCATCAGCCAATCTGCTGGTTCATAGCACAATCCGATTCACGTTTACTCAGAAATAAGTCTAAGACCTGCTATGTACGTGTGTTTAGCACTGCAGCATCCATTGTACAAGCATATGGAGTTGTCAGGTGAAGCATCCTTGCCAAATACATCTTTGTTGTTGGTTTTTTTGGACACTGCTTCCCTTCATCCTCCTCCTGCTGCTCTTCCCATGTTCACTTGCAATGTTTGGGAAATTGCAAAATCATCCTTCCTTTCCCTGTTCTTAGTTTGAGGGCTATATGTGCCATCGGCTCTATACTGTATTACTGTATTGTGCAACCAGAAGTATAGCAAGCCATAGTAGACATTATTGAAGAGCACAAATTCCCACCCTTTGCATCAATCCAGCCCCTCTTCTAGGAATGAGGAACTTGTGGTCCATTGTCTGAATATCGTTCCCACTATCCTTGCCCATTTGTTATCCTGGCACTACAGTGGCTAATAGGAGTTAGAATCCAAGGATGTCTGGAGCGTCACAGGTCTCCTATTCCTTGTCTCGCCTTTCTACTCCTTCCTTCTTTTTCATGCATAGAATATCCACAGGACCTTTGGACTCCTTTGATCCTGTGACACGTGGCCCAAGAGTGGTCCCACCAATAGTAATAAAAACCCTTGATCGCTTCAAAATAGTCTTGATATGTTTCTATTAAAATTCATGAGATGTAGCAAGCCCACGTTCCTTTGTAGGTTGCAAACTGTACACAGAACTGTCTGAAAAAGATAAAAATTTAGGGATTGGTTCCCTAAATCACAAAGAGGCACACCTCTGAACCCCCTCCTTAACATATGCCACACCTTAGCTGTCCCTCTTGCAACTGCTGTCACTGCTTGAAAACCAGTCAAGTCTAAACAGTACTTGGTAGATGCATAGCAAAAGGTCATGGAGAAGAAACAAAGGCCTTGTTTCAGTTCATGCAGTGCTGAAGAATGCATTTTCTTATCTCCCTTTTCTGCCACCTTCCCACCCATGCCATGATTAGCATAGAATTAAAAAGCTTAAAGTAGACATTTTTGAAACCCCTGTGATCTCCCCACCCCCCAAAAGCACAGCTGTTCATATAGACATGGCTCGTTTCTGTTTATCCTTCGTTTCAAAATAGAAGAGAGAACTTTATTTAACAAGCAATTCTTACATTTTTTTTCCAGATTGCAGGTGCTGGTATTCTGCTTCCACAAATAATTCTAAATATATAGACTCATTGGACACCTTTAATGCAAAAATAGATTTTCATTAGTTTTAAAAATTAGGCAACATGGATCCATCCTTTACAAATAAGATACGCAGAGGAAAGGGAAAGATACTTTTCTGCAACAAGTGTAACAGTATATCTAAAGGGCATTCTGTAGACAAACATACAATACACCTGAAGCTAATACTGTTCCACTTTCTTTCTGTTTATGTGAGTATGTTAAAAGGACTGCAAGTTTAGCAGTTAACATTCATAACAATTGGCCATTTTGCACATTAACTAGGTCCCAAGGAGAATGTGCAAAAAAATCCTTCCATGAAGAGGGAATTGTGCACATTTCCCAGCCAATATACACAATCTCCAACAGGCCTTTGGGAGTGTGCATAGCTCAACTGCATTTTGTACATTCTCCAGTCTCCAAAGAACATACTATTTCCCCTTACTACTTCTTCAAAAGTAGGTATGGACATAATACACCATCTACTCAGTTGAGAAAAAGCAGCAGTTTATAGTTATATACACTATGTAATGTAGGAATCCAAATAATAATGTTGTTGATGGATATATTTTAACCATGACATAGAAGTGGAATCCTTCAGTTTTGCTTAGCAAACTTAGGCCTAAGTTTATCATGTGACAAACACAGTGAAGGTGTTCTGCGATGTGAATAATTATTTTTTAGAACATATGAAACCCTGGCCTAGATGCTTACAGAAAAGCAACTGAGTATGATTGTGAAGAAGGGGACGACAGAGGACGAGGTGGTTGGACAGTGTTCTCAAAGCTACGAGCATGAGTTTGACCAAACTGCGGGAGGCAGTGGAAGACAGGAGTGCCTGGTGTGCTCTTGTCCATGGGGTCACGAAGAGTCGGACATGACTAAACGACTAAACAACATTATTCTGAAACTGACCTGCATTAGAGTGTGCACATGAATCACACCAGGAATAGTTGGTAGGTTTGCCAGTATTTTCAATGGTCAGGCAAGGGAAGAGTCTCCCAAAATAAATAAGGGAGAATTGGGAAGTTGAAACAGGCTTCACGGTGCTATTGCTTTGAAACTAAGGCTGGAAACTAAAACAATTGTGAGGTTGAAGAACACAACAGGTATAGCCTGAGAGGTTTTGATGAAGATACAATTTCAGGAGAAAACTGAAAAGTGGGGGGAGAGGGGATTAAAATACCTTATTCACAAGGCAAGTCTCTCTCTCTCTCTCTCTCTCTCTCTCTCTCTCTCTCAACCTGTGGACCAGGTTAGAATTAATAATTTGTCACCAGTAGTTCATTTCCAATCTTGCCAGCAGATTAGTTGCTTGTCTGAGCTCCTGAAATGGGAATGATGAGGCTCTGAAGAGATTAAGGTATTTCCTGATTAGCTCATTTGTTCTAGTCTACTACAGCTTAATGAGAACTTACTACTCAGATCAGAGATGCAATGTTTCTTCACAGGTAACAGTGTTCTGTATTCTCACACCGCATGGGATAGAGGAAGGCTGCTAAGCTTGGGTACTCCACTTTTGTATGAGATGTACAGAAAACATTTATTGGTTGCAATACCTGATTAAAATCAAAATGACAGAAACATCCTTTCTGGAAAGACAGACACCACTGAATCACTGTGGCAATGGACATGTGAAATGGAAAAACTGAGAGCTTTATTTGAATAAAGCTGTTTTTATCATTATTGGATGGAAGAGGCACTCATATGGCTAGAAGAAAGCAAATTCTATTTGGAGAAAACTATAGTGATGAATGTACACAGTCAACTTCAACAGAAAAAAAGTTCCCATGTGGTTACCATTTCCTGCCATTTCCCCACTAAGTCAGGGCTGGGAAATTTGTGTGGTGCCATCACCCCTGAGCATTGGTCATGCTGACTGAGGCTGAATGAAGTTGGAGTTGCGCACACAGGTACAGTGAGCCCCTGACGAGTGGGGGGCTATGGCACAGGAAGAAGTAATAGACCCAGGACAAACATATTGGGATCAAACAGGCCACAACTTTATTGATTACAGGTGCCAGTAGGTTTTGGCATAGGCATTGAATGTGTATCCCGAAACATCCCACCCATCTGCCAGCTGCTTATTTGGCAGGGTGAATCCTGGGTTAAGATCTGCCCAATGACTTACATCACATCAGGGTGATCCCTCAAAGACTACCATAATGGGGGGTGCTATAGCCCAATGCCCTCCATTTGGGCATCCAGACAGAAGCACCTCCCCCTGGACTCCTTTAACTGGGTATTCTGTTTCCTTGAAGTGGGGGATAGGGCCCTCAGCCCCTGGCTCCCCACCTTGACTAAGGATTCTATTATCATTATCATTATATCATTATTATCATTATCATCATTATCACCATCACCATCAATTGAATTTATATATCGCCCTATTCCCGGGGGTCTCAGGGCGAATCACAGAATAAAATCAAGATATAAAACCACAAAATGCATAATAAAAATACACCTTGAGGTGTTGCGGTCCTGAGTTCCAACCCAGTGCCTTATCTTCCCACAAGCTGCGACAATTACTATGAGGTAGACAAAAACCTCAGACAGTCCCAATTTTTCGGCAAGCAAATTCTTCCCTGTTCCCAAATTGAGTGACTGAATATTTCCATAGTAAGGTCTTAAGCATGAACTGCATGCTCACTTTGGGGCAAAGCCAAACATTTTGCATAGGATGGGAGAGAGGAAAATCCAGTGCTAACTGAGCTGGTGAGGCTGGGCGAGGCCCACTTACTGTAAATGCCCGAAGAGTGGACCAGAGTGAAGCCAGCGGGAGGTGAGGGGCAAAGTTTCCATTCTAGCCCATCCACAATTGGCCCAGCCCAGTGTGGCCAGTTGAAGAGGAAGTAACATCCTTATCCAACTGTGTGTGAACCAGGAGATGACTCTGGCTTGGCTGCAGCCATACCAGGCCACAATTGCCACCTGCTGCTTTTGTGCCCTTAGGTGTAAAGGTAAAGGGACCCCTTACCCTTAGGTCCAGTTGTGGCCGACTCTGGGGTTGCGGCGCTCATCTTGCTTTATCGGCCGAGGGAGCCAGCGTACAGCTTCCGGGTCATGTGGCCAGCATGACTAAGCCGCTTCTGGCGAACCAGAGCAATGCACAGAAATGCCGTTTACCTTCCCGCTGGATTGGTACCTATTTATCTACATGCACTTTGACGTGCTTTCGAACTGCTAGGTTGGCAGGAGCAGGGACCGAGCAACGGGAGCTCACCCCGTCGTGGGGATTCAAACCGCCAACCTTCTGATCGGCAAGTCCTAGGCTCTGTGGTTTAACCCACAGCGCCACCCGCGTCCCAGCCCTTAGGTGTAGAGGAAGCCATTCTATAACCAGTTTTGAAGGAAGGTACAAATGCCCAGTGGGGTTTTGTTGATGGAAGCAGGAGGGTATGTGTCTTGACCTTCATCTCAGGCAGCAAAATATGTTTGGTCTGCCATGGCAACTCCTTCTGGGCAGGGCAGATCAAGAAAGCCTTGGTGGTCCAAACACACAGCAAAATCACGTGCTGTACATCTAGTAACTGGATGAATTGAAGAAGGCCTCAGAAGGAGTGAATCATAAGATGTGGACAGGATCCTATTTTGGGGGTTGACTTTTTTTTATGACATATTATAACTGATGGGTTTCCACAGGTTGGCTGTACTAAATCAGTGGATGAGAGAAAACACAGTTACGCAATCAAAGCAGAGCTGTGTAAAAAACAGAGGACACTTGAAGCCTGGTGCTGTATCAGATTCAGAACATTGTACGTTTAACAGGCTGAACTTGTAACCGTGTTCATCTAAATCAGTGAAATACATTTCCAATTAACTTTGTAATCAGTCAGTCACATCTGATATATTTATAAACCATTTGTGTGACAAAAAAATGTTGCAGAAACACTAATCATTTTCCCCCATATGCAATTTTATGTATTCTGTGTGAATTATTTCCCCATGCTTGCCATTTTATTCTATATCCCCCAAAGATCCTTAATGAGCTATGCTAGCTATATGCCTCAGGCAGAAATGGTTGAAGCCTCGTGATGTGCTGACAGTAATTAATTTATGGCAAATTGTAGTAGGGCACAGAATGGGTGAGAGTCTTTGCCTAACAAGTTGCAATTTGGCTCGGGAGTATAAAAATGGGACCACTACAGTGTGAACAATGCTGAAGGCGGCATTTTCCGTCATCTCACCTGGGAGTAATGACTTTTTCTTACCCTGTAGGCACCTCAAGTATGACACATTTTGGTCCCTCCTGCTCCCTGCTTAAGTCAGGTCCCCTCGGGCTGCATTTCCCCCCACCCCATTCCACAGCCTCCTAATGCAGGGTGTATTTGGGTAGGAAAGATCCTGTTTGAATGCAGAGGATTGAAAGAGTTTATCTTAAAGTATCTTCACCTTAAGTTCACCAATCCTATTTGCCATCTTAAACAGCAGATGCAAACTTAGGCTCAGAATTTATGCTAAATTTCTCTTATCTCCTAAATGCTGAGGAGGCATAACTTTTCCAGGATGAAATGGGAGCACAGAGGATAAGTAGACCATTTGCACAGACTAATAAAGAAAGGTTTTGTTAAAAACACACAAAAAACACAGAGGTGATAACAGTCCCCTCCCCCAACTAAGGCAGCATACATGCCATAAATTTATCAATGCTTTATTTTCTGGGGGTACTCAATGGCACACAATACTGACACCTCCCCCCCCCAATGTTAAAAGTGTGGCACTTACTATAACAACTTCATGGTGAGTAACAGCACCTTTTTCTTATTTTTTTAAAAAACAAAAACAAAACCACTGTTACTGGCTATTATCCAGCCCCAAATAATACTTGGATTGTTTTGTTTTATCCCCCACAGAACTACAACTCCCAGCACCCTCAACAAACTGAAGTTCCCAGAATTCTTTGGGCGGGTAGCTTAAAATGTTCTTAAAATGTATGGTGTGTATGCAGCTTTGAGGGCTAACAGGTATAAAAAGAAGAAACTCTTTATGATGTATTTGCAATGGGATAAATGAACAATAAAAATGCTTGCACACAACAGCATTGGATACATATTTCTCCAATGTAAATTACAGTGGGGTGTGTTTGTGTGTGTGTGTGTGTGTGAGAGAGAGAGAGAGAGAGAGAGAGAGAGAGAGAGAGAGAGAATGATACATACCTGTCAGGGAACTGCCATCGGAGTTAGAGGTGCTGGACAGGCTCCAGCAGAGTAGGAGAGACTCTGCAGCAGAAGCAGGAACCAGCAGGGGGAGTGCAGGAGTTACAGCGGAGGGGAGGCTCTCAGACGCTTCTAGTGAGAATAGTGAAGAGGTAACTAGACCCCCTTTAGGAATTCCCTCCCTTCGCCGGAAACTGTCACGCAGAGAGTCACGAAAGCGCATGTCCGTCAAACAGCTTTTATGTTGGCGTAAGTTCCGTAGACGCCCACTGTCAGATTCTACCAGCGACTGACGGAGTCATGCTTTTGGGGGCTCCGTTAGTGCCTGGGTTTGGATGACCCGCCAAACCCCAGCGGGATCAAGCTTTTACGCACAAGCAGCTCATTATCCCATCACAGCAATCTGACAGACTCCGAAAGCTGTTTGTGCAAGCAGAGGGCATCATGAGTGAACCAGCAGGAACCGGGGCAGCTGGAGCTGGAGCAGATCCAAGCCTGGAAGAAAGGTACAGGGCGTTGGAGGTCCAGCTCGCACTGCAAACGGCGAGGCTGGAGGAGAGGAGGGCTCAAGATGCAGATAAGGGGAAAACCACCCCACTTGCCAGAAGGGTGCCTGGATTGGTGCAGAAATTTGGGGGGAATCCCAGGAACTATCAAGCCTTTAGAACAGAGATGCAATATGCTCTCAATCTACTGTTTGATGACTTCCCCGATGAGAACTCTAGAGTGGCGTACGTGATTGGCCATCTAGAGGGAGGGGCGAGGGACTGGGTTCGCCCCCTGATGGCAGCCAATAATGAAATCTTAAAGGACACAATGAAGTTTTTTCGCGCCATGGACTTGATGTTTTCCAGCGAGATTGAGCAGGGGATGGTGCGCAGGGAGTTGATGGCTTGTAAACAGGGGAGCCGATCTGTACGTGAGTACTGGACTGAGTTCACCATGCTGATTCATAGACTGGGGTGGAACCTTGCTAGTGAACCTATTCAAATGCTATTTGAAGAAGGTCTCTCTCCGGCAGTGAAAGATGAACTTTCCCGGGCGCCTAGGGCGGAGTCTATGGACCAGCTGACTAAATCAGCGCTGTCCATAGGAGCACGCCAGGAGGCTAGAGCTTTGGAAAAGCGGGAAGGAAAGGGGGAACGTTGGAAGGACTTCCGCATTCCAGAGATTCCGGAGCAGCCTTTCCCGCCAGCAGAGCCGATGGAACTTGGAGCAGCGCGCGCGCGCACAGTTTCAAACACCAGTGAAGGGCGGAAGAAGGAGGGAAAGAGCGGCAAGAGATGCTATCTCTGCCAACAGCCAGGTCACTTTGCCAGAGTCTGTCCGCAAAGGAAGGAATGGCAAGGGATGGCAGGAACTGTTGGGGGGAAGGAGGAGGATGAAATGAAGGAGCAAGTAAAAGCCAACGCCTGGTTGCCAACATCGGGGCACAGCAGCCAGGCCAGGGAGTAGTGAACGTGCCCACGCCGGAACCCCCAAGACCAGCACTTGTGATAGAGGTGTTGCTGGAACTGGCAAACGGACACCCACTAAAGATAAGAGCGCTATTGGACTCAGGTAGCTCATGTAATTTCATGAGTAAGGAGTTTGCAGCTGAGCACCAGATACAGACTATCCCATTAAGTAAGCCTTTGCAGGTTACCACGATTGATGGGAGGGAGCTGTTGGGAGGAGAAGTGAGCCAACAGACTGTACCAATGATAATGAGGGTGGCACGGCACACAGAACTGATAGCGTTTAACGTAGCCACCCTGGGAGGAGCCCCTATTATCTTGGGAATGAGCTGGCTGGCACTACATGATCCGCTAGTAGGCTGGCATCAGCGCGTGGTTTCCTTTGGATCAGCACATTGCCTAGAACACTGCAAGGAGGGAGAGGCCCAGGCAGGCAGCAGGGCCACTCTAGCAGGGGTGGAAGTGATGGACAAGGGGAAGGTGCCACCACAATACGCTGACTTGATTGACGTATTCAGCGAAAAGGAAGCGGATAAATTGCCCCCGCACAGACCCTTTGACTGTCAAATTACCTTACTCCCAGGAGCACAATTGCCAGTGGGGAAGCTGTATGCAATGTCAGACAGTGAGATGCAGGAGTTAAGGGAGTTCATTGACAAGAATCTCAAGAGAGGTTTCATCAGAGAGTCACGAGCGGTGGGGGGCAGTCCAGTGTTCTTTGTGGACAAAAAAAACACGGGCAAGCCCAGACTTGTGTGTGATTTCAGGTCCCTGAATGCAGTGTCAGAACCAGTGACTTTCCCTATGCCTAGAATTGATGACATTCTGACACAGGTGAGAAAAGGGAAGATTTTTACCAAGCTGGACCTTAGGGGGGCATATAACTTGATACGTGTGAGGAAGGGGGATGAGTGGAAGACCACTATGTTCACCCCCTTGGGGGCGTTTGAGTACCTCGTTATGCCTTTCGGATTACAAGGAGGCTCCGCCTGTTTTCAATCATTCATGAATCACGTCCGGGGGCCATTGCTCTACAAGAACTGCGTAGCGTTCTTAGATGACGTCCTGGTGTACTCAGAGAATGAGGAGCAGCATGTGCGAGATGTAAGAGAGGTACTGAGCAAACTGCGAGAAAACCGGCTGTGGGTGAAACTGGAGAAGTGTCAGTTTCATACTAGGGAGGTGGAATTCCTGGGGTACCGGTTGTCTGACAAGGGATTGGCCATGGATCCCAGCAAGGTTCAAGCGGTACTGGAATGGAAAACACCAAAGACCAAGAAGGACGTGCAAAGGTTCCTGGGGTTCGGAAACTTCTATAGGAAGTTCATCAAAAACTTTGCCCATTTGACCACGCCCATCACAGATTGTCTTAGTAGCAAAAAGAAATTTGTTTGGACGGAAGAAGCGCAGCGGGCGTTCGAACGCCTAAAGCAGGCGTTTGCGTCGGAAGAACAGCTTCTGCACGTGGATCTACAACAACCAATGAGAGTGGAGACTGACGCGTCAGACCGAGCAGTGGGGGCCGTGCTTCTCCAGCCGGGAAAGGATACGTCGGAATGGAGACCGTGTGCATTCTTTTCGCGGAAATTGAACAAATCCGAGAGGAACTACACAGTGTACGACAGAGAACTGCTCGCCATTCATGAAGCATTCCGGAAATGGCGGCACTTGCTGATTGGGGCGCAACACAAGGTTCAAGTCCGAACTGACCACAAAAATCTGGAATATTGGAGAACAGCCCGTGTCCTGAACCAGAGACAAGTGCGATGGGCCCAGGAGTTCTCCAAATTCCACTTTGAGATTCGTTACGTGCCAGGTTCAGAGAACGTGAGAGCGGATGCCCTTTCCAGGAAACCTGAGTACTTAGAGGGGGAGGGAGCGCCTGAGGCAAGGCATGTAATCTCCGAAGACCGCTGGGTGTGTGGGGCGGCATTGGTGGGGCAAAGGGAACTGATGGAAGGTACGGAGAACGATGAATACGCCCAAGAGAAACTCAGAGAACTCAGGAGGACAGAAGAGAACACAGGGGGATTTGAAGAAAAGAACGGGGCGTTGTATTACAAAGGGGCACTGTACATACCAGATGGGGAACTGAGGGGCAGAGTACTCAAGCAGTTGCATGACAGCCCCACAGCGGGACATTTTGGACAGCACAAAACCATGTGGTTGGTTACCAGGGAGTTTTGGTGGCCCAAGGTGAGGGAGGACGTGCGGGAATATGTTAGGGGTTGCGACAGGTGTCAGCGAGCAAAAGGAGAGAGGGTGGCGCCAGCGGGGCTATTACAACCCTTACCCACGCCAGAAAGGCCTTGGGAGGCAGTATCCATAGATTTTATGACGGACCTGCCAAAATCCAAAGGCAAAACAGCTGTTATGGTGGTGGTAGATCTATTAACCAAAATGTGTCATTTTATAGCCTGTTCACATGCGGTTACAGCGGAGGAGACCGCCAAGTTGTTTGTAGAGCATATTTTCAGGTTGCATGGCGCCCCCTTGAGGGTGGTCAGTGACAGAGGCAAACAATTTACTTCCAGGTTCTGGAGGAAACTTATGAGCTTACTGCAAGTAGAACTCAATTTCTCCACTGCCCGACACCCAGAAACTAATGGGCAAGCGGAAAGGGCAAACGGCATTTTGCAACAATATCTGAGGTGTTATGTAAAGGACAGAGAAAATGATTGGGTAGATAAGCTACCGCTGGCCGAATTTGCCTACAACAACGCGGAGAATGTGTCCACAGGGATGAGTCCTTTCCTGGCAAACTATGGGTGCCATCCCCGGGCATTCCCAGGAGAGGGGGGGGAGAGATGGAGCGTGCCGGCAGCGGAACATTTTTTTGAAGAGATGGAAGCGATCCACCGTCAGCTTCAACTTAACTTAGAGAGAGCCAAGGAAGAATATAAGAAGCAAGCAGACAGAAATAGGAGGGAAGGTGAAATCATAAGGGTGGGAGACCGAGTGTGGTTGTCCACCCAAGGACTACCGTTCAAGGGTGGGAGTAAGAAATTGAGACCCAAGAAATTGGGACCCTTTGAGGTCATACAGCAGGTCAACCCAGTAGCATTCAAACTCAGACTGCCCAGTCACATGAAATTACACCCAGTATTTCACAGGTCATTACTGTCGCCGTACCGAGAGGGACGTGAGTGGGGGGAGCGTGAGAGAGAGGCCACCCAAACGCTCGTGATAGAAGAGAGAGAGCGCGACATGAACGTGGCAGGAATCATTGATTCCAGGTGGAAGGGGAATCAGGTGGAATATCTGGTAGAATGGGAGGGGGAAGTAGAGTCGGAAAACACTTGGGTGCCAGCAGAGGTAGTGAATGACGAGATCTTAATAGAAACATTTCATCAGCGTTTCCCAAGAAAACCGCAACCCGTGGCACGATTTAGAAGGGAACACTTTGGGACCACCGATGAGGAGGGAGAGTTTGAAGGGTTCCCAGAGTCAGGGGTGGGTGAGGAAGCTGCCTCCGACGAAGAAGAAGAAGACGGGGAGAGAGATGGGACGCCGTGGCTAGAAGTGTTTGAATCCTCTGATGACGAGGATTGCTCTTTCAGGGGCTTTCCGCCCTCACCGCCAGTGGGAGAGGAGGCGGGAGGGGGTGAAGGGGGGCCTGGGGGGGAGGTGGATGTCAGGGAACTGCCATCGGAGTTAGAGGTGCTGGACAGGCTCCAGCAGAGTAGGAGAGACTCTGCAGCAGAAGCAGGAACCAGCAGGGGGAGTGCAGGAGTTACAGCGGAGGGGAGGCTCTCAGACGCTTCTAGTGAGAATAGTGAAGAGGTAACTAGACCCCCTTTAGGAATTCCCTCCCTTCGCCGGAAACTGTCACGCAGAGAGTCACGAAAGCGCATGTCCGTCAAACAGCTTTTATGTTGGCGTAAGTTCCGTAGACGCCCACTGTCAGATTCTACCAGCGACTGACGGAGTCATGCTTTTGGGGGCTCCGTTAGTGCCTGGGTTTGGATGACCCGCCAAACCCCAGCGGGATCAAGCTTTTACGCACAAGCAGCTCATTATCCCATCACAATACCCAAACCCACTTTTGTCTCTGGGTGCAACCATTGCTGCCATGTATTCCTCAACACATTATCCCCAGTGGAATGTGACTCTGTTTTAGATATTCCCAAATGTTGCTTGCATGCTATATATCCATATATATATATTTGTGGAGCTATCAAATCTTCTGCATTGCAAAAAATGTTCAAATGTTTGTTTGTCCATCTCTATGAACTGGAATCTCTGCTACCATTATTTATTGTTCACAACAGTAATAACAGTAATAATAGTTTTATATTAACAACATCCATAAAACGAAACATAAGAAGCGTAGCATTTCAACAATGCAGGTAGTTGAGGGCATGTATTGAAAACAACCTTATGTTCTTGTTCTGTGCTTTCTTTCAGATGTGCTCAGCAGTTAAATGTGTATCACAGTTCTGTGTCTGGATTTGCAAACTGTCACGAATTCCAGAGAACACCTTGAACCAGCACTTCTCTCATTTCCTTTATGATCCACATAGGTCATAAATTTGCACCAGTCTAAGGAGTCTGCTAGCACTCTCAACAGCCACAATCCCACCAACTTTGACCACATGCTGCAGAAGCTCTGTGAGCAAGTCTGTTTGATGGAGGATGCAACTTCTACCCGATACATTGTTACAGTCATGCAGATAAGCAGAAAAGCAGATCAAAATACCAAGTTTGTAATAATATATGAAACATTGCTTCTTGTTTTCTGAAGAGCATGAGCTACAGTCTCTTTGGGATTCCAAGGATGTTCAGAATAGTTTTCCTTCTTGTTCAATTTTAATAGATCACTCTTGATAAGCAGACCATCAGAATGATTTAGGGCATCAAAGCGTTCTCTCTCTCTACTCCTATGGAATATTTTGAAAGTACTGTCTAAGGAAGAAATAATGAATGTTGAGAGTTTTATTTTAATGCACTTGTGAATGTCTAGCTTGAATCACTTTTTTTTTAAAAAAAACCAATCCTTCAATGTTCTCATACCCATAGGATAAACTCCTTTCATTGTTATGTGACTGCCATTGTTATATGACTGCCATTAAATAATCTCCATTCCTTCATACAACAGAGATCTTCCCATGATCTCTTCCTTCCAAAGAACGGTATGATTGGCAGTTGTGCTTCTCACAACCTTTTGTTTTGCTGAGGCTATGAACATAAAGGTCTTTCTGTCATGTTTCTGTAATCAACAAAAGTCTACAGGCATGTAAACCCTTGAGATTGCTTTCCTTTCCTTTCATAACATGCATTTCATTTAAATTTATGGGCTCAGCTGTCTGGCTGAGTGAAAAGTGTTTTGTTAATTTCCAGTTCCAACCATCTTAGCTTGAGAAATAAAAAAAGAAAGAAGAAAGAGAGTGGGTAATAATATAGGAATGAAACATTTCACTTCCTATCAGTAGAACTATGGGGAAACATTTCTAACTGCAGTTTTCTGACCTATATGTTTCAATGGGCTTTGTAACCCTGTTTCTCAGGAAAAAGAATTCCTCTATAAATGATCGCAATATCACTAAGGAAAAAAGAAAGTTTAAAATATTCCAATATTATGGTAATACTATAAGGTTACCCACCATTATTTCACCATGATGTAAATTATGGTGTGAAGCAAACGTGAGTCCATTAGTCCATTTTACCTTGGTCCATTTTACTTCAGAGGAAGCATATTGGACTGAGTCAAAGTGACTGTTTACAGCACAATAATGCAATGATATTTTTCAAAAATATCCATCTAATGAGGGAGATAAACCATGGAATGAAAGCATCGAACAGCTAGGTTATCCTATATTTACAATCTTTAAATAGCATAATGGCACGGGCATTTCTGAAAGACTCTGGTAGAACAGATGGCATGACTTCCTGTGATATCCCTGGGTACCTTTAGCCATCTTCTTGGTCCACAAAGGAACAGTTGTTCCTGAAGCTACCAAACAGAACATAAGTCAAGGTATGCCAAGGCCTTTGAGATGACTACTTAGTACCTGCCCAACTGGATCCTTAGTAAGCTTCTCAGCCCCATGAAGACACTGTTCTCACAGAGGACTATGCTTAACTCAGTCTAAAGGAAACAATGTATTGCTATTTCAATATGGCACCTTCTCAATATGGTTTTTCTATGACGGCAATCCATGGCTATTTTCTTAGCTGTCTCTTTATCCCAGTGTTGATAGTCTTTGGACAAAATGTCCAGATCCAGATAAGCTTAGTGGCCTTTAGATCTTCCCATCAAGACATTTCTTTCCCAGGGTCCAAAGCCAAAATGTTATACTCATAGATAATCTGAAGTAGTACTGAATAGTGCCCAGTGCCAGATTGTAATAATGCACATTATCTATGATCATTTCCAATGAGCAGCTCTCTTTGGGTTATTAGGTTGCTAAGAGATAGGAAGATAAGAGATCATTGAGCTCCTTTCAGATACATATAGATGCCCAATTATTTAATCATTTGCTCCCAAGTACAGTTCTTATGAAGTTTAAATTTAAAAGGGAACAAACACTATCGAGCGAAACAGAAGGCTAGATGGCGAAAGTGAATGATTGCCCTTTATCAGCCCACTAGGAGAGCTGGATTAAAGAGCTGGCGGTTTTAAAATTCATATCGGTTACATTGGATCCTGTCCAGGTTTTTCAGGGAAGGGATTGTTGCATCATAATTTATGGAGATTAGATGTAGAAAACGGAATGTGGTAATAACCGTTTTATGACCTTGTAACAAGGCTTAGTAACTTTTGGGAACAGCCAGCTGAGACCATATAACTAATGTAGACACACCAACCAATATATTTAGGCTTGATAGTTTAATGTTAGCTACTAGACTAAATGGCTTGGGACATATATATATATATATATATTTGAGAGCACAGGGAATGCACAAGGGGATTCAGACAGTTAGCACTGAGGTTTAAAAGAGATCCATCAATGTTGCTTATGCCAAACAGACGGAAGACAACTAAGTATCTGGGATAAGGGTGATGATTATGTAGGCATTTCCCCCCCCCCCCCAGTTTTGTCAAATCAGTGATCTCAACTGGGGATCTGTGGCTGTGATGAATAGTTTCTACGGCAAGGTTACACCTTCACCTGAAAAGCTTGCGCTATCTGACCAACAGAAGTTAGTCAGATAAAAGTGATTACTTTCCCCCATTTTGACCAGATAGCATTAGAAACAAGTGTTTTGTGAAGATGAACCTTAAACTGGAAATGAATCCAATGAAGATATCTTTATTAGAACAAAGAAGTGGAAGAGGCTTGATGATTCACCTTGCCCAGTCTCCTACAACACTGGGAATAGATACAGGCCGCCAGTGCCTGCCTACAAAACAATTCCACCACATCATTTTTGTGTGAAATGCATTCTCTTGCTCAGGTAAGGACTGCTTTCTGTAGCCCTGCCTGGGTCCTTCCTTCCTGAATGTGTGGTCTGCCGGGTGCCCACCTGTTTGTTTGTTTGTTTGTTTGTTTGTTTGTTTGTTTGAACCAACCAACCAAGAGCTGGGTGTTTCCTATGTAGTGAATCAGGGTGAAGATCCAAGCCTCCAGACCTCCCTCAGGCCCACTTGCTGGACATTTAGGCAGGTCACACCTCTTCCAGAGTCAGGGCAGAATGGGTGCCAATACACACAGGGGTCAGGAGTGCGAATCCTATGCAAAACAGCCATTGCCTGTACAGTGTTACCTCGGGTTAAGAACTTAATTCATTCTGGAGGTCTGTTCTTAACCTGAAACTGTTCTTAACCTCAGGTACCACTTTAGATACCTGTTGGAAGCTGCCCAGAGTGGCTGGGGAAACCCAGCCAGATGGGCGGGGTATAAATTATTATTATTATTATTATTATTATTATTATTATTATTATTATTATTGATAATGGGGCCTCCTGCTGCCGCCGCACCACCACCACACAATTTCTGTGCTCATCCTTTAAAGTTCTTAACCTGAGGTACTATTTCTGGGTTAGTGGAGTCTGTAACCTAAAGCAACTGTAACCTGAAGCGTCTGTAAGCCGAGGTACCACTGTACATTTTAAGCCTGCTTTCTTTCCACTTGAATTCACTGCTTCTTGTCCTTTCCTCAGAGACAATGGAACCAGAATTTGTCACAGTTATTTAGGTCAGCCTTTTAAATATTTGAATGCATATTTAATCTTCTCCCCCTGCCCATGTATGTATGCATATGCAGTTTCTTCCACTTTTCCTGATATTGCAAGATCATACCATTGTGTTTATCACATTTTCCTGAGCTTTCCCTAGATTATTTATTTATTTGAACCATTTTTATACTGCTGAACCGCAGTAGTCCCTAAGCGATTAACTAACAAAAACGTGGGCATTTGACCTATATATCTTTCTCTGGTCATACTTCAAAACGTTTTCCATCTAAATGGCAGTATTTGTAAGGTGATTCAAAAGCAGAAATACTATAAAACTATAAAAAAGGAACAATGTCATTAGTTTAGTGCAAGTAAGCAAACATATGATTGAAGCTGGAGTATTAGCTCCCTAGTGATCACTACAGTTTATCTTTTAAACCACAACACTTTGGAAGCAATTGGTGTAGAAGTGTATACAGTGGTACCTCGGGTTAAGTACTTAATTTGTTCCGGAGGTCCGTACTTAACCTGAAACTGTTCTTAACCTGAAGCACCACTTTAGCTAATGGGGCCTCCTGCTCCTGCCGCACCGCCGGAGCACGATTTCTGTTCTCATCCTGAAGCAAAGTTCTTAACCTGAAGCACTATTTCTGGGTTAGCGGAGTCTGTAACATGAAGTGTATGTAACCTCAAGTGTATGTAACCCGAGATACCACTGTACAAGAACTAATTAAGCTTCTACATTTCCCCTCAATTATAAGCATTTTATAAATATGAAGGCGGGTAATCTAAAGGTAACATAATTTGCTCTAGTGGCTAATATTTTGAAAGTCAGCAAGTTCACATGACGTATGGAACTCAAAGAGAGTTTGCAGATCCCAACTATTGTTAATGCTTAGGACTCAGAAGCTGGACAGTTGGGAGTGTCCACCAAGGAAGAGATATAATTTGAAATTGACTGAAGGCTTCAGATAAGTGTTAAGGTAACTTGCCAGCATTTGCCCATGTGACAAAAAATATATAACAGCAAATAGTAGGTTGGCATTTGGCCTGATTGACAGTATCAATAAGTTGTTTGAGGGGAAGTGTCAATCTGTCCTTCTCGCAGGGTATTTAAACTAATCTGAAGCATCAATAGAGTGGATCGATCTTTTCTTCTAGGTCTGACAAGTCTAAACTGATGGGAATCCAGGTTACGAGTGAAGCTTCCTACCTGTCGATTCTAAGGAAAAGTGTACTGACTGAAATTCACCTGGGTACAATATGTGGGCTTCAGTTTTCTGTACCCTGGTATACGTCCACAACAGAACACATAGTCCAACTAACACCACTAATTGCTGCATTCGGTGTCTTTGGGATAGACAACAAGCTATGCTCACAAATAAGCTTTTTTCAGGCTAAAAGAAATCATATCACTTAAGGTGTAAATTTTTTGGATCCGCTGTTTTGTGAGTATATTTTTGGTGTGATGTTTTTCAATTGTGTTTAATGCTTTAAAGTGTTACACTGTTGTAACACTTTAGGGTGAAGGGTGGGTAATAAATTTAAATTTATTATTATTAATAATAATATTCTCCCAATTTCATAATCCTCCACTTAGTTCTGATCTTTCCATTCAAGTCCAATTTACCTTGAAGTCTTATACATTGCAGATCTTTCCCCATGCTTCTTGTGTACAAAGCAAAAAGGAAACTGTCTTATTAAATTTATATTTCCCAGGATTTATTTGACAAGCCTCTTGAGCTCAACCTGCAAACATGCTCTAAAAATGATGTATAAACATTAGAAGTGAAAAGGAAATGTACAGAAATTTCAAAATATGTCAACCATACAGAATTTCAAAAATGATCAAATGTTGCATTTGCATATAAAATATAAAAGCAGAAGATGAAATTAATTTGCACCATATAAACTAGACTTTTGAAATCAAACTCAAATCAATAAAATGTGCTTGAGAATTCCTGCCACTCACCCCAGAATTAATTTTCAAGGAGAAACAACATATCAATATGGTGTGGTGTCATTAGCAAGGTATATCAACCTATATTTTTTAGTAAACCCAATTAGAAAGAGAAATGGTTTCCAATCTACACCGTATCACATTATAGCTTTCTGAAGTAATGCTGCTCTCCTTTAGGCTGGGATTTGGATGTGAGGCACAACGATTACAGGCTGTCAGGGAACTGCCATCGGAGGGACAGGTGGTGGACAGGCTCCAGGAGAATAGGAGAGAATCTGCAGCAGAGGAAGGAACCAGCAGGGGGAGTGCAGGAGTCACAGCGGAGGGGAGGCTCTGGGATACTTCTAGTGAGAATAGCGAAGAGGTAACAAGACCCCCGTTAGGAACTCCCACCCTTCGCCGGAAACTGTCACGCAGAGAGTCACGAAGGCGCATGTCCGTCAAACAGCTTTTATGTTGGCGTAAATTCCGTAGACGCCCACTGTCAGATACTACCAGCGACTGACGGAGTCATGCTTTGGGGGCTCCGTTAGTGCCTCGGTTTGGATGACCAGCCAAACCCCAGAGGGATCAAGCTTTTACGCACAAGCAGCTCACTATCCCATCACAGCAATCTGACAGTCTTTGAAAGCAGCTTGTGCAAGCAGAGGGCATCATGAGCGAACCAGCCGGAACCGGAGGAGCAGGAGCTGGAGCTGGAGCAGGTCCAAGCCTGGAAGAAAGGTACAGGGCGTTGGAGGTCCAGCTGGCGCTGCAAACGGCGAGGCTCGAGGAGAGGAGGGCTCAAGATGCGGATAAAGGGAAAACCACCCCACTTGCCAGACGGGTGCCTGGATTGGTGCAGAAATTTGGGGGGGATCCCAGGAACTATCAAGCCTTTAGGACAGAGATGCAATATGCTCTCAATCTACTGTTTGATGACTTCCCCGATGAGAACTCTAGAGTGGCGTACGTGATTGGCCATCTAGAGGGAGGGGCGAAGGACTGGGTTCGGCCCCTGATGGCAGCCAATAATGAAATCTTAAAGGACACAATGAAGTTTTTTCGCGCTATGGACTTGATGTTTTCCAGCGAGATCGAGCAGGGGGTGGTGCGCAGACAGTTAATGGCGTGTAAACAGGGGAGCCGATCTGTACGTGAGTACTGGACTGAGTTCACCATGCTGATTCATAGACTAGGGTGGGACCTTGCTAGTGAACCTATTCAAATGCTGTTTGAAGAAGGTCTCTCTCCGGCAGTGAAAGATGAACTTTCCCGGGCGCCTAGGGCGGAGTCTATGGATCAGCTGACTAAATCAGCGCTGTCCATAGGAGCACGCCAGGAGGCTAGAGCTATGGAAAAGCGGGAAGGAAAGGGGGAACGTTGGAAGGACTTCCGCATTCCAGAGATTCCGGAGCAGCCTTTCCCGCCAGCAGAGCCGATGGAACTTGGAACAGCGCGCGCACGCGCAGTTTCAAACACCAGTGAAGGGCGGAAGAAGGAGGGAAAGAGCGGCAAGAGATGCTATCTCTGCCAACAGCCAGGTCACTTTGCCAGAGTCTGTCCGCAAAGGAAGGAATGGCAAGGGATGGCGGGAACTGTTGGGGGGAAGGAGGAAGAAGAAATCACGGAGCAAGTAAAAGCCAACACCTGGTTGCCAACATCAGGGCACAGCAGCCAGGCCAGGGAGTAGTGAATGTGCCCACGCCGGAACCTCCAAGACCAGCGCTTGTGATAGAGGTGTTGCTGGAACTGGCAAACGGACACCCACTGAAGATAAAAGCGCTATTGGATTCAGGTAGCTCATGTAATTTCATGAGTAAGGAGTTTGCAGCTGAACACCAGATACAGACTATCCCATTAAGTAAGCCTTTGCAGGTTACCACGATTGATGGGAGGGAGCTGTTGGGAGGAGAAGTGAGCCAACAGACTGTACCAATGATAATGAGGGTGGCAAGACACACAGAACTGATAGCGTTTAACGTAGCCACCTTGGGGGGAGCTCCTATTATCTTGGGTATGAGCTGGCTGGCGCTACACGATCCGCTAGTAGGCTGGCATCAGAGAGTGGTTTCCTTTGGATCAGCACATTGCCTAGAACACTGCAAGGAGGGAGAGGCTCAGGCAGGGGCCAGGGCTACTCTAGCAGGGATGGAAGTGATGGACAAGGGGAGGGTGCCACCACAATACGCTGACTTGATTGACGTATTCAGTGAAAAAGAAGCAGATAAACTGCGCCCGCACAGACCCTTTGACTGTCAAATTAACTTACTCCCAGGAGCACAATTGCCAGTGGGCAAGCTGTATGCAATGTCAGACAGTGAGATGCAGGAGTTAAGGGAGTTCATTGACAAGAACCTCAAGCGAGGTTTCATCAGAGAGTCACGAGCGGTGGGGGGCAGCCCAGTGTTCTTTGTGGACAAAAAAAAACACGGGCAAGCCCAGGCTTGTATGTGATTTCAGGGCCCTAAATGCAGTGTCAGAACCAGTGACTTTCCCTATGCCTAGAATTGATGACATTCTAACACGGGTGAGAAAAGGGAAAATTTTTACCAAGCTGGACCTTAGGGGGGCATATAACTTGATACGTGTGAGAAAGGGGGATGAGTGGAAGACCACTATGTTCACCCCCTTGGGGGCTTTTGAATACCGGGTTATGCCTTTCGGATTACAAGCGGGCTCCGCCTGCTTTCAATCATTCATGAATCACGTCCTGGGGCCACTGCTCTACAAGAACTGCGTAGCGTTCTTAGATGACGTCCTGGTGTACTCAGAGAATGAGGAGCAGCATGTGCGAGATGTAAGAGAGGTACTGAGCAAGCTGCGAGAAAACCGGCTGTGGGTGAAACTGGAGAAGTGTCAGTTTCATACCAGGAAGGTGGAATTCCTGGGGTACCGGTTGTCTGACAAGGGATTGGCCATGGATCCCAGCAAGGTTCAAGCGGTACTGGAATGGAAAACACCAAAGACCAAGAAGGACGTGCAAAGGTTCCTGGGCTTCGGAAACTTCTATAGGAAGTTCATCAAAAACTTTGCCCATTTAACAGCGCCCATCACGGATTGTCTTAGTAGCAAAAAGAAATTTGTTTGGACGGAAGAAGCGCAGCGGGCGTTCGAACGTTTAAAGCAGGCGTTTGCGTCGGAAGAGCAACTTTTGCACGTGGATCTACAACAACCAATGAGAGTGGAGACTGACGCGTCAGACCGAGCGGTGGGGGCCGTTCTTCTCCAGCCGGGAAAAGATACATCTGAATGGAGACCGTGTGCATTCTTCTCGCGGAAGTTGAACAAATCCGAGAGGAACTACACAGTATACGACCGAGAACTGCTCGCCATTCATGAAGCATTCCGGAAATGGCGGCACTTGCTGATTGGGGCGCAGCACAAGGTTCAAGTCCGAACTGACCACAAAAATCTGGAATACTGGAGAACAGCCCGAGTGCTGAACCAGAGACAAGTGCGATGGGCCCAGGAGTTCTCCAAATTCCACTTTGAGATTCGTTACGTGCCCGGCTCCGAGAACGTGAGGGCGGACGCTCTTTCCAGGAAACCTGAGTACTTAGAGGGGGAGGGAGCGCCTGAGGCAAGGCATGTAATCCCTGAAGACCGCTGGGTGTGTGGGGCGGCATTGGTGGGGCAGAGGGAACTGATAGAGGGTACTGAGAACGATGAATACGCCCAAGAGAAACTCAGTGAGCTCAGAAGGACAGAGGAGAACACAGGGGGGTTTGAAGAAAAGAACGGGGCGTTGTATTACAAAGGGGCACTGTACATACCCGATGGGGAACTGAGGGGCAGAGTACTCAAGCAGTTGCATGACAGCCCCACAGCGGGACATTTTGGACAGCACAAAACCATGTGGTTGGTTACCAGGGAGTTTTGGTGGCCCAAGGTGAGGGAGGACGTACGGGAATATGTCAGGGGTTGCGACAGGTGCCAGCGAGCGAAAGGAGAGAGGGTGGCGCCAGCGGGGCTATTACAACCCTTACCCACGCCAGAAAGGCCATGGGAGGCAGTATCCATAGATTTTATGACGGACCTGCCAAAATCCAAAGGCAAAACAGCTGTCATGGTGGTGGTAGATCTATTAACCAAGATGTGTCATTTTATAGCTTGTTCACATGCGGTCACAGCGGAGGAAACCGCCAGGTTGTTTGTAGAACATATTTTTAGGTTGCATGGCGCCCCCTTGAGGGTTTTGAGCGACAGAGGGAAACAATTTACTTCCAGGTTCTGGAGGAAACTTATGAGCTTACTGCACGTAGAACTCAATTTCTCAACTGCCCGGCACCCAGAAACAAATGGGCAAGCGGAAAGGGCAAACGGGATTTTACAACAATACCTGAGGTGTTATGTAAAAGACAGAGAAAATGATTGGGTGGATAAGTTACCTCTAGCAGAATTTGCCTACAACAACGCGGAGAACGTGTCCACAGGGATGAGTCCCTTTCTGGCAAATTATGGGTGTCACCCCCAGGCATTCCCAGGAGAGGGAGGGGAGAGGTGGAGCGTGCCGGCGGCGGAATATTTTTTTGAAGAGATGGAAGCGATCCACCGTCAGCTTCAACTTAATTTAGAGAAAGCCAAGGAAGAATATAAGAAGCAAGCAGACAGAAATAGGAGGGAAGGTGAAACTATAAGGGTGGGAGACCGGGTGTGGTTATCCACCCAAGGACTACCGTTCAAGGGCGGGAGTAAGAAATTGAGACCCAAAAGATTGGGACCCTTTGAGGTCATACAGCAGGTCAACCCAGTAGCGTTCAAACTCAGGCTGCCCAGTCACATGAAATTACACCCAGTATTTCACAGGTCATTACTGTCGCCGTACCGAGAGGGACGTGAGTGGGGGGAGCATGAGAGAGAGGCCACCCAAACGCCCGTGATAGAAGAGAGAGAGCGCGACATGAACGTGGCAGGAATCATTGATTCCAGGTGGAAGGGGAATCAGGTGGAATATCTGGTAGAATGGGAGGGGGAAGTAGAGTCGGAAAACACTTGGGTACCAGCAGAGGTAGTCAATGACGAGGTCTTAATAGAAACATTTCATCAGCGTTTCCCAAGAAAACCGCAACCCGTGGCACGATTTAGAAGGGAACACTTTGGGACCACCGATGAGGAAGGAGAGTTTGAAGGGTTCCCAGAGTCAGGGGTGGGTGAGGAAGCCGACTCCGACGAAGAAGAGGAAGACGGGGAGAGAGACGGTACGCCGTGGCTAGAAGTGTTTGAATCCTCGGACGACGAGGAGAGTTCCTTCAGGGGCTTTCCGCCCTCACCGCCAGTGGGAGAGGAGGCGGGAGGGGGTGAAGGGGGCCCTGGGGGGGAGGTGGATGTCAGGGAACTGCCATCGGAGGGACAGGTGGTGGACAGGCTCCAGGAGAATAGGAGAGAATCTGCAGCAGAGGAAGGAACCAGCAGGGGGAGTGCAGGAGTCACAGCGGAGGGGAGGCTCTGGGATACTTCTAGTGAGAATAGCGAAGAGGTAACAAGACCCCCGTTAGGAACTCCCACCCTTCGCCGGAAACTGTCACGCAGAGAGTCACGAAGGCGCATGTCCGTCAAACAGCTTTTATGTTGGCGTAAATTCCGTAGACGCCCACTGTCAGATACTACCAGCGACTGACGGAGTCATGCTTTGGGGGCTCCGTTAGTGCCTCGGTTTGGATGACCAGCCAAACCCCAGAGGGATCAAGCTTTTACGCACAAGCAGCTCACTATCCCATCACACAGGCCCTATCATTTCTGACATTGTTTGCCTCTGGACTGAAAAGTACAATCAGACAAGAAATAGCTTCTGCTTCTCACCCCTGCCTTTTCTTTAAAATTCCTGCAGAAGGATCAGATTATAGAATGGTGGTATCTCTCGGCTGTACTCAGGATCTTATGAGGAGACAGCTATTTTAGTATTATTTTAAGTTAGACATTTCCTGGCTCTGGAAATCTGAGCTATTACTAGCTGAAAAAATTGCTTTGCCAGGTCCACTGCCACTACAAATTCATTTAATTAAGTGGAACTCTTCTCATTTATACCAAGATAGGTTTGAAGTTGTACTTAAATGAATGTTCCATTTCAATAGTAAGCCAGCATTTTATTAAATTTTTCCCATTGGCCGTCTCTTCTCTCCTATTTTTTAAATATAAGCATTTACAAACGAACAATTCTATACTGGTGTGACTGAGATCTTTCAAGTTTTTAACTATCTCATCAGTTCATGACAAGATTGTGTCATCCATCAATCATTTCAGGGATGTAAAGAATGTGTTGTCCTTTTTATTTTACCTGGAATGTAGATTACTGATCTTCAAGTGGTGGGCTGGGACCCATACTTGGTTACTAGGCCTTGGTCAGGACCTAAAGTGAGTTACAACAGCAGCTCTCCCACTGTACAAATACCGGTACATGTCCCTCCCTCCATGCATGTTTAGCTTAGAGGTTAGTGCTGAGCTTCTATGAGACTAAATTCCTCCAAGGAGCAAGGAGTGAAAGGAAATGGCCAACTGCAAAACATGGAAGGTTAATCATGACTGAGATATTTTGTGTTGTGAGCTTATATCTGAGAAGTCTTATCCTTCCCTACAGATCCTCCTAGGTGCTAACCAGCAGAAGGAGCCATCTTGGTAGTTCTGCTGCCCTCAGAAGTTCAAAGTGGGGCTCAGAAGAGTCTGACAGCTCCTAAGTTGTGGAATTCCCTCCTCACAGAAGTGTTTCTGATGCCTTCACTATACAGCTGTGAATTGAATTTTGTAGGTGCACCTTTTAACCCTGGCCTTTGACACTTGAGGTATGTGTTTTCAGCACCCACCCTGTTCTTGCAATTTATTTTAACTGTTTTAATTCTGAATTTTTAATTGTTGGAGCCTGCCTTGGAACTTGCTAGTAAGGGTGTATTTGTGGGATACATATGTGATACCCAACCAAAGATATCAACTGAGCATAATCAGTTTCCACAAACTGAAGTTTGACCAGGGTGGTGATCTGCAAATGAAAGCAATACACTTCTGTTGCATACATGCACATGAAAAGTACTGAAAAGTGCAGAGAAAGCTGGTGAAAGCATACACAAACCCACTCTGAGATCTTAGCAAATCAAAGCAACAATTTAGGTTGCAATCCTAGGCTGTCCCAAGGCTCATAAGACAGATTGGATCTACTCCTGTGCACCAGAGACAGAGCTTTGACTTTTGAAGCCCTGGCCCAACTGACATTTGAGCTCCAGCACTGGATAAGGGAGGCTCTTCTGACAAATGGCTTGGATACAAAGACTCCTAAGCTGACCTGGTCATCTAAGTTGCCCTCCAATTGAAGATGTCGCGTTCCTGTTGTTGTTTAGTCGTTGTAACCCCATGCACCAGAGCACGCCAGGCACTCCTGGCTTCCACTGCCTCCCACAGTTTGGTCAAACTCAAGCTGGTAGCTTTGTGAACACTGTCCAACCATCTCGTCCTCTGTCATCCCCTTCTCCTTGTGCCCTCCATCTTTCCTAACATCAGGGTCTTTTCAATGGAGTCCTCTCTTCTCATGAGGTGGCCAATGTATTGGAGCCTCAGCTTCAGGATCTGTCCTTCCAGTGAGCATTCAGGGCTGATTTCCTTCAGAATGAATAGGTTTGATCTTCTTGCTGTCCATGGGACTCTCAAGAGTCTCCTCCAGCACCATAATTCAAAAGCAGCAATTCTTTGGCGATCAGCCTTCTTTATGGTCCAGCTCTCACTTCCATACATCACTACTGGGAAAACCATAGCTTTCACTATACGGACCTTTGTTGGCAAGGTGATGTCTCTACTTTTTAAGATGCTGTCTAGGTTTGTCATTGCTTATCTCCCAAGAAGCAGGCGTCTTAATTTTGTGGCGGCTGTCAACATCTGGTCGTATTCCTGAGCTTGGCTATATTTCTTCTTTCCCTCCCATTGCTGCAATGGGAGAGAACATGTTTTTTTAAAAAAAAAAATAATCAGAGGATTTTTTAATGCAAGATCACTCCTCCACCTTTGCTTCCATCCTGCTCGGCACAGGATAAGAAGGTGGGACTGCCACCAGCTTTCGCTCCCCTCCTTCACTTTAGGATTGCAGCTTAAATACATTACACAGGCAAAGAAAATACAGTCGGAACCTGAAGTTTTGTTTGCTGTACTTCTTTCAGCCCCTACAAGTTATGTTTTTCAGCCCTGTTATCCCCTTTTTCTTTCTCTAAATGGCAGTCCATGAACAGGACCAATTGTTATTGCTCTTTTATGAGTGAAAAAAGTCTCTGCAAAGAAGAAACAGTATCCCCGCCTGTTTTGTACTTGCTGTTTATGGCACCTGGAACCAGCTAATAGAACTCCAGGTGGCAGATATATTCCTTTTCTAAGTTCGTTGCTGCTCAGGCCATCCCTCTTCATTACTGAAGGGTACAGTAAACCCAGCCTCGCTTTCATGGCTATTGTGTTTCAGTGAGAGCCATTCTGCTTATGAGGCTGGGACCTGAGAGAGCTTGAGCATGCAGGTTGCTCGGTCTGCTTAATGGCAAAGTGCTAACAAGCCAGAGTGACACCTCCTGTCAAAGTAATGCAGCTGCAGCAGGCAAATCCATCAGTGGCCTTATTGCCATTATTTATTTATACAGAACTGGCAGGGTGCGAGGCAGTTAACAGGCGAGCCAGAAGACAAGGTGCCCGACCCGGAGAACAGAGGAAATAAATCAAATATTTCCCAAGCTTTTTATCACTCCGCCGGCGTTGCCGATTGTTTACAAAGACCGTGGCTAAATAGAATAAAATGGAGAGGTGTGTTGTAGATCTACGTAATAAAGATTCAAGGCTTTTGGTGTGTTCTACTTGACTGAATAGGCAGTGTTCAGTTGTCATGTTCAGCATTGCTGGCTGTGACAGCGCTGATAGCTTGTTAGGTATTTGAAAGGGGACTTTATAATTGAGGGTTGAATGCAAGAAAGTCTTTGTGCAAGCAGATAGACTTCCTCTCAGGTGACGGACTGAAGATGAACTGGCCTGTGTGAGGAGCAGGGCAGAGGATCCTTCAGGGTGAGAGGCTGGGGGAAGAGGGGGAAGCTTCCAGGTGAGAGCTGAGGCGGCTCACTTTTCTGTGTGCAGAATAAGGGTTAAGATTTAATTTTGATAGAGGACTTTGGAATTTCCCTTTCCTCCCTTTTTCCTGTCTTTTCTTCTTTATTGTCTTCCAGAGGGGTGTGGTGAAATTTTTCACAAGGCCAGACACACCAGCTTGCAAGGGCAACTGGGGTGGGGTGGGGGCTGATGTTGCACCCATGAACATGTCATTGAATTTCTACTCAGTATTGATCCAGAGTAGATTCCAATGTATAGTTAGCAGAGTAAAAATTTAAACATGTTGCAAAATAGACCAGAGGCAATTAGATTTCATCCAGCAGAGCTTTACAACTACTGAAGGAAAATGAGCAGAATGGTCACATATCCAATACATTCAGGATTGGTACCGTCCATAAGAAATCCAGTTGCAGCAGACTTAACTTAAACTTACAATAACTTATAACAAGTCTAAACCTTAACACTAAGCATACTATGTACAGAACACCACACCAGAAGGAAAAGAGATAGAAAGCGAAAGTGAAACCCAGGCTCCTTGATATCATGGGCTGTCCCTTGAGTCCGCTAGATGACATCGCAAGGGATCGTTGCCTTAGGAGAGGGAGAAAAATTCTCAGGGATGACTCACACCCTGGACATCACCTCTTTAATCTTCTACCCTTGGGCAGGAGATATAGAAGGATAATCAGCCGTACCCACAGGCTAAAAAATAGCTTCTAACCGTGGGCTGTTAGGCTGTTGAACGAAAAATAACATAGCGAAATTGACTTGCGAGGTGGTGTGTTGTTCAATAAGAGATTGAGTGTTGGGGGAAGGGAGGCTAGTTTCATTTCATTGTACACAGGGTGTACAATGACAATAAAGGTGTTGTTGTTGTTGTCGTCGTCTTCATCGTCCTTCTGGCCTTACTTTTCTAGTCAGCATGACGTTGACATAAGAGTTAAGAGAACCAATGTAATCCAGCTGTAGTCAGCTTCTCCGAAGGAATAACCCAAACATCATGAAGTTTCTTTCACACAGAGAAGTTTCCAGAAGCTTCCAGAACTCTCTTGAATTAAGTAGAATAGGAAAGATCTCTACATATCAGATCAATACTTTCTGTACTAAGAAATGCAAACTGACGAAGCAATGATCCTCCTTCCCTAAGCCGGGCAGAAGCTTCCTGGGCTTTAGGGAGGAGGCACTAGGGGAACATTTAGGGGACTAGCCTTGTCCTCCTAGTCGAATGACCACACGCCACTGAGCTAAGCAGTTTCAGGTCTCTGTACAGGCTTTGCATAAAGCATCAGAGATCTAACTTGTTGAACGTCACTCTCTTCTCGTAATTATATCTTCTGTATATTCCAATCTACCCCTGGCATTCAGAGAGGGTTATAGGTACTCCATCCCTGATCAAAAGCAAAATTCTAACTAAAGGTGCAGATTCCTCAGTAAAAACTTCTGAGGAACTTTGGGAAAAACAAAATAGTTTTGTTTAGCGATAGCTAAACCCACTCCTCAGCCCAGGTACCTTCTCAGCTTTCATTAAAGCATGTGACATTTCTATTTCCTTTTGTCATTAGGGTTACATTTGTATATCTCAGCTTGTCAGCACCAGACATCTAGCACAAAGATCCCCACATTCAGGAGACCTTTCCAAGGATGAAAGACCTTTGTTGTAATACATTTTTTTAATTATCTGGATAATTTCAAGACAACATAAAAAAGATAATTATAATTAAAGATAATGATATTTTTTTTGTTTCATATGACTAATATTATTGTACTCAGTGGAAAAATAAGTCTTTTGACCATAGTGTGCAAATGGCTGATTAACACATTTTGAAAGGGTAATGATTTCACAAAATGAGTAACTATTATACAGTTAGCTAAATTCATTGCCACACAATGTAATGGATGAATGTGAAGTATTTTCAGATCCAAACATTCAACTACCATGTGGTGGAACAAAAACTGATTGGTTTAAAATAAGAAAGCAGTACTACAATAATCTAAAATAATGTGATTTAACCAGCCTGTGTGCAAAGATTGCAACTAAAATTAATGCCTTTGATTTTTAATTAGATTCTTCCTTGATTTTCCCACAAAGCTACAATAGAAATCTTTCCTCTATCTATTACAAATTATTATGCTGAAATTATTGCAAATATTTATAAGATTGGGTTTGTTCAACAGAATAAATTCAATGGATCCAATTAACTGCATTTTCTTTTTTCTTAGACCATGGAACACAGATGGTCATGATGTTTTTAAACTTCAGCCTTCCTATCAAAGTAATGATGTATAAAATTAGCCCTGAGAAATGTATTACATTTGTATACCTGAACCCACATGCATGTTCAACTTTAAACCCAATATAGAAATTATCACACCAAGAAATAGTAAAAGAATGGTTTATTACTATTTATTGAATTTATATACCCGGAGGTCTCAGGGTGGTTCACATAAAAAGATCACAGTATATAAAATTAAATAAAAGCAATAACCCAATAATACCCCCTTAGATGACAGAAGAGAAAGACAGAGCAAAAATTATATGATCGGCTTTAGACAGCAAGTTGCAAAGTATGCAGGCAGCAAATAATCATTAACACGTTCAAACACCTTTAGTCTATAGAATAAAAGAAAGTTCCTCTCCACTGAAATCCTGAAAGAGTGAGTGCAACATTTGCCACAGACCCACAGTAAAAGAAAAAATATATTGTGGGTTGAGGGTTATACCTGATCCCGAAGCCTAACGGAACCCAAAGTCAGGGATCAGAGATCTGTGGTTCCTTTTAAAATCCCATAACATCCGGGTATCAGAAATCTCTCACCTCTTCCTTTGATCCATCTCCTGCAAGACATAAAGCTAATTGGCAGCAAAGAGATGTTCCACTGGAGCAAGTGAACAAATTTACCGTAGTGTGAGACTATCACGTTACCTCACAACAACGTGATAGTAAGCTGGAAGAAACAAGCACGATAGTTAATGAATTGCACTTGTTTCTTCCAGCTTACTATCATGTTGTTGTCAGATAAGTTTGAAGTGAAGAGGACAAGACCCTAACTTTTGGGGAAAACAAGGTTTATCTTTATAACCCCCAAGCTGTACATATACTCCCAAAAGTAAGCTTTGAAATTATGTTTCTTTGTTAACCAGATATTATTGATCTTGCCAATACAGATATTAATGATCTGACCTTCTCTTGCAACTGATAGGAGCAGGATGTCAACTCTCCTACTCATGTCACGTATCAAATAAGAAATGTACCAGGATCATAGACAGTTCAGAAAGGGACAATTTTTGTCTTAAACATAGAAGCCTGTACTGTTGCCATGGTCCATAAAAATGAACCATGCAGCAACTTCAGATAAGCACCCATGCTTACAAACATCACTCATCTGTATTATCCAAATTGATCTTTCTTCAAATTTTATTGGAGAGCTTGCTTGGCCAAGAATTTTTGAATCTGCTACAATTTGGGTAACATTTGACTACAACTTGACCCCCAAAATATTTCTATTCTATGACTTGCGCGTCAATTCTGTCTCTCAAGCAGACTTGTGATCTTTCCTGACTTCTTCTCATCTACGTGAAGGCTTGTAGCATTCTTCCATATTCTACCCTCCAAAGACAGTCATTATTTCCTTTCTGCCTCAGCTGGACTACTGCTGTGCTCTAAAAAAGATCAATAATTTCCATTTTATTTGCTAAAAATACCTGACTCTAGTGTCTACAACCTGGTAATGTATCCCTTCTCCTCTGCACAACCATCTCCCACAAACTATGTCACTTTTCTCTTCTTTGCCTGTATTGTAAAATGTCTGAGGAGGCTAGTATCTACACAGCAAGTACCACATAGTAAATAAGACTGGTTAACAGTAATGGCAAAACGAGGTTAGTGTGCAGTGGTGCTGTAAACGGGCTATTGTGTGTAGATCTGAATGGAGGGAAATATATCGTTGGGGAGGTTGTAATAATCCAGTTTTAGCATATGACGCACAACATATAGAAATCTAAGGCAAATCCTTATCCTTTGCCTTCACAGCAGCAGGATAAAAGACTTCATTTGATTAAGGAGATTCCTCATTCCAATGCTGCCTCCAGAGGGGATCAGCAGGGATGTTCAACTCCCAATAGACTATGATCTACTCACAGTATAAAAAAAACTGGCAGTGATCTACCCATTGTCGTTGGATGGACCAAAGTTGGTAAGCTTTTTTGCAGGGGGTGGGAGGAGATCACTGAGGGGCCAGAGAGCTACCAGGATCTACCAGGAACCACCCCGTGATCTACCAGTAGATTGTGATCTACCTGTTGGACATGCCTTGGTTAGATGATAACTAACAGAACCATTCAAGCCCATCTCCTGAACTGAATGGGCAATCCATGTGGAGACAGTCTGTCTGAATTAGCCATAACTACCTAAGGTAGTTATGCTCATAACTACTTAAGGTAGTTATGCTCATTAATTTCAATGGAACTATTCTGTGAAGGGCTAGCAGTAGATACAATGCATAGTTTCTCATAAAGCTCATTAGTTTCTCATAATTTCTCACTTGTGTGACAATCCTCTAAATGCTGTATGTGGCAATAAGGTTATAAATATGCCTGCTTATGCAAAGAGGCTTTGCATAAATGGGTGCCAAAATGTATACATATCCAAACATTGTATGACTCTCGATGCCCCGCAGCTTGCTGTAATACCAACATTCACACAGACACACACACAAAACACATCCAGATAATAATTTATGTTGCACTTATATTGCAGCATTTTGGAGTGCAGACAAAAAGATGCTTTGTGGAGTGCCCAAAGCAGGGGAGAGAAGAAGAAAGAAAGAAGAAAAAAAACCTCCCACAAACCGGCTTCCATTATGAGAAAACCTCTTTATCTCTTAAAGGGAATTCTTGAAAGCTCACAAACAAATATTTCATTTTTTGAAGAGGCCTGTTGTTGTTTTTTCACTTCGTGCTTCAACACCTCCCACGGCAAGTTAAAAATAGAGGAACCTCTTAAATAGAAAATACACAATTGGCCCCTCCTGAAAGATGCAGGTTTATTTGTTTCCCTGTCTATTCAGCAAATGCTAGCATAAACAGTTTTTAACAAAGCGGCTAAGAATCAGCCATAATTGCAGTCATTTCAGTTCCATCAAAGGGATGGTATCTTTATTATTTTATAGGTAGGTGATGAATCTGTGACAAAGATTAAAGAGTGCATCTCAGAAGGAGGCCTATTATATCTTCTGTCATTTGCCTGATTACAAATGCATACAAATGACATAAACAGAAGAAATAATTTTCTTTTATGCTAATGTTGGCCTGGCCACCTGCACATTTACTAATGCTGGATTAATTGCTCAAAGATGGATTATGACAAGGTAAAGAAAGTGAATGCCTATCATTATTTTAATCCAGCCTCCTTGATCTTGCTATTTGCTGCAGATGCAAGGCTCCTGGTACACTCCAAGATTTCCTCTTCCCATTAGGGCTGTCCCACTTCCTTCACAGTTAATAATGGAGAAAGTTTTAGACCTTGGTGGCCAGTTTCTGGGCCCAATTTAAGCAGCTCGTTTGAGTGTTTGAAGTCCTAAATGGCTTAGGTTCCAAATATATGAAAGATCGCCTCCTTCCCTACAGACACTGGCAGCCGTTGAGATCAGCATAGGGGAGCCTCGTGGTAGTTCCACCTGCTTCAGAATATGCCCCCAACAAAATGCATAAATGGAAGATAATGAAGAAAGCTCAGATTATGAATACATAATATTAATTGTTATTAATTATAAAGGAATTTCCTTTATAATTCTTTCCCCACTTTACCCAAATTCAGTTCAGCTGTATTTCACATGATGAACAATCTGCTATATTATTATTATTATTATTATTATTATTATTATTATTATTATTATTATTATTATACCCTGCCCATCCAGCTGGGCTTCCCTAGCTACTCTGGGCACTCACAGCACATACAAAATTGTGAAACAATAGACATTAAAAATTTCCCAATACTGGGTTACCTTCAGATGTCTTCTAAAAGTCAGGTAATTGTTTGTTTCCTTGATATCTGATGAGAGGGCATTCCACAAGTCGGGCGCCACTCCAAGAAGGCCCTCTGTCTGGTGAGAATCAGGGTCAAGCTACAGTGTATGTTGTGCATATTCTAAGAATAAAGTTGCACACACACACACACACACACACACACAAATTGCCTGCGGGGTGGGGGCTCTTTTGTGAGGAATACAGTGGTACCTCGGTTTTAAGAACAGTCCTGTTTACGAACTATTCAGTTTACGAACTCCGCAAAACTGGAAGTAGTGTTCTGGTTTGCAAACTTTACCTCAGTCTGCAAATGGAAGCCGAATGGTGGAAGGGCACTGGTGGCGGGAGGCCTCATTAGGGAAAGCATGCCTTGGTTTAAGAACGGACTCGGTTTAAGAAGGGACTTCAGGGATGGATTAAGTTTGTAAACTGAGGTACCACTGTACAGCACTTTAACCCTTTACACACATACCCCACTGTTGTCCTTCAGTTTGCATTTATGAGGTAATTGCCTATTCCTTGTCAGTGAAGCACATATTCAGTTGCAAATTGAAGGTGTCTGGGGTGGGGTGGACCCTAGTTTGGGACAATAAAAGGCAAAGACTAAAGCCCCCCCTTTACTCTCACTAGGGTCCTGATCCAGATCAAGTGCACCACACTGGAAATTTGTGTAAGAAAGAAGTCCAAACACTTACAAGCACAGCTAGAGAACTAACATAATGTGTAGTTTGGCCCTTAGTACATGTGAAATATGAGCCCTTTTCATGCATTAGCTGTGTAAAGAGAGAGCAGGGTTGGAGCTCTGTTTTTTACCTCGTCCCCTTAGTTGGTGCACTACCTATATACTAGGGTGGCTGTCTGAGGGAGGGAGGCCTTTGCATCTTTACCACTATACCCAGAGACTCTCCTGGATTCTGGGACCCTATACAATTAGGGCTTTAGGATATTGGGAAGCATCCACTTGAAGAGGTAAATGCAGGAAGTATTCTCCACATTGGATGGCTACACTAACCCAAGGACTGGGGGAGCAGGGAGGAGGAGTTCCATGCCACAGGATTGGGACCAAAGGCATGTCCCCACAGCCCCTCTCCATGTGCTTTCTCTCTTCACACAAGTCACACTACAGTTCCAGATTCTAAGCACAAATCTACTAGTTTGGTGTGTGTGTGTGTGTGGATTTACTCTGGGTGAGAGGATCATTCGAAACACGTCCCACACTTGTTTTTAGAATATTCTTTTCTTATTTTGATATCTTCTCTCTTAGAAACAAAGGTTCTGTTGCACATGACTAACTTCTCCTAATTATGGTGGTTTAACTGCAAGGGCTGCGTGGAACTTCAGGGAATATGAGGACATAAACACATTTTGCTGTAAAATTAAACACAGTCATTGTTGCCCTGAAATGTGCCATTGTGCCCTGCTACCTAAAATGCTGAACTTCACATCTTAAAAACCTGGCTTCAAATCACCCAGTATCCAACTTGGGCAAGAATCTTTCTCATAGCTTCTGTGATAAAGTTGGAATGAGACTAAGATTTCTGTTTTTATCTCATTTTATCTCAAATGAACTGAACATTGCATTCTGCACATTAGGGTTTCTATTTATTTATGAATATATAACCCGTTGCCTTGACAGTGCATACCTATGTTAAATGCAGAGTACTAGAGTTATGTAATCTGCATAGATTTTTATGTTTTTATTGTTCTTAAATGTTTTAGATATTTTAGATGTAAACTGTTATAAATACTTTTTAATTTCGGTTTTAATTGTATTGTTTTGCATTTGCCACTCTGGGCTCCTTTGAGAGCTCTCCCAACCTCATCATCACCCTGGTTTTACCCATTCCTTTCCGGGTGTGCAGCCTTGGTGCCAAAGCCACTGTGCCCCCATTTTATGCCCCACTGCTGCCAATAAATAACCAGGGAAATTTATTAAAATCTGTAGTTAGAACCCAATGTTGTTTTGCCCACTAGATTATGGAATCATCTGTTATGCAACCAGCAACACAATCTTCACAAGGTTTCTCCAGTGACAACTCTTGCATTATTTCAGCAGGTGTTGTGTTGCTAGTTGGTGTTCTTTTCAAAGTTATTCCCCAAGCTTTTTCTAGGGAACAGGTAAATTTGATATGATGCTTCAGCGGAGCTTATATATGAGTAACCATAAACTCTCTAAGGCAATTTGAAAAATCTCTTCCTGCAACTAGGCATTAGTATGCCGAAAGCAGCTTTACTGCATTAAAAAATGATTGTGTGGATCCAATTCTTAGTTTCTCTCTTTCATTTTCCCCGGTGATCCTACATAGAAAGAATAAACAACTGACTAGATGTATACCTGTGTCACAGTTGGGCAATCTGGTCCCATGTCCTACAATATGTCACAGATAAAAATCAGGGGTCCCCTGTAACACCCATTGTCAGACCCAGAACCCCCATTACATATTCCTTAAGCGCTTTCCCCAACCCACAATTCTCTGCAGTGGGCTAGTGAGTAATAATAATAATAATAATAATAATAATAATAATAATAATAAAAAATTTTATTTATACCCCGCCCTCCCCATCCAAGACCAGGCTCAGAGCAGCTAACACCAAAAATAAAAACAATTGATTGAAATACAGCTTAAAAACAAGGTTAAAATACAACATTAAAACATTAAAATGCAACCTCATTTCAGGAGCTGCCTTACACTAAGCAAGAGCATTGGTCTACGCAGTTCTGCTTTTTTGCATGAAGAGCCACTCCTTGGCATGGTGAGATGTTCCAGATAGGCAGTGCTTACTCAGGTTTGCTTTGCTTTATGATGGGGGATCATTGGAGCATTCCAAACCTTCATTTACACCAGGGTGGATGTGGTTCAGAGGTTCCCCCTCCTCCATGGGTGGATGAATAGGTCAATTTGAGTTTCTCGTTATTCCAGTCTTATGCTCAGTTCTCCATATCAGTTGGCATATTTTTCAAAGTCCTCATGAAAATTAATTTTAGTGTGAAATACTCATAATACATATTTTTAATGTAATCTTCCCTAAAGATGCGTGTTTTGGGAAGCAGTTCTCGCTATTGCAATGCATTTATTTTTATTTTTATTTTTGCCTTCCCCTGCTTTTATATTCATTTTTGTATATTGATTGAAGAACTGTGTACGGAATTTGGAAACTGTGAATTCAGAACCATAGCTGCATTTCAGTTTGTGCATTGCTTTGGGAAAGTGTGACATAGATAGTTTTGCATTGCTCTCCCCCATCCCAAGCTTCTGTTCTGCCGCCACCAACAGAGTGACACTAATATCCATCCCTTGAATGCAGGGGTGGGCAGGAGACATGTTGGGGATATCCTTACCTATAGAGGTCAGGCCCCTGAAATGGGGCAAGGAGAGAGTGGGGCCAAGCCAGGCTGGGATCCACTAGATCACAAGCCAGTCTGTCATTACCCAATGGTGCCATTACCCAGTGACATTGGGCCCAATCCAAATTTGATCTCTGTACTAGCTTGCAGTTGGTGCAGGGATCAAGCCACATCATCCTTCCCTCACCTTTCACTATTGCCACTGTAAGCAGCTAAGCTGTGGGTGCAGGAACTGCATTGCATCATAATTTTGTAATAACTGGGTTTATTAACAAAGATGCAGGTTGAGCATTGCTGGAGGTGAACACCTAAAACACCCCAATGGCAAACCCTACTGCCCTGCAACAGATTTCCAAACAGGCACAACTTTCTAGCCCAAAAGCACTTCCCAGAACTCAGAACAAGCCCTCTCCCTCTTTTAAGGGAGATAGCAAAATGAAAGTGAAATGTGAATGTAAGATGGATTTCAAACAGTCCACAACTTTTACTGAATATTGGGCTAACAAACTCAACCTGCCATAAGACTACAGCATGATAATGACCCTGTATAAACCTGGTGCATCGTTGGCATAGCAATAAGACATCCAGAGACGAAGCTTAACACTTGACTTCCCTCCAAGTTTGAGAGCTTGTGGAATTCTGTCAAATTAAAGTTTAAGCTCACTGTTCAGTATAAATTACAGTGTGCAAAAAAAAATAAGAAAAAAAAATAGAAAACCCCTACCTGACCCTTGAGGAGTCCAAACATGTTCTGGATGTGTGCATAGTTAGCCATACTGATAAGTTTCAAGTTGCATGCATGTATTACGTTTATTGATAACTCATTTTTAAATATCTAAGCTGAATATGCATAAAATGCTGTACAGAGGGGTTTGCATTAGGCAGGAGGTTTAACTATGGTAAATGCAGCAAGGAGAGTGTTTAAGGCTAATTGATGACTCAACCCTGGAAACCTGAGCTGCACTCTGCCTGTCAGCAGGAAGGTGAAACCTGAGAACTCAAGGGTCTTAGTCAGTAGTGGGAGCCAGCAGCATTAGGAGCAGGGAGCTGGTATAGGATCTCCCTTTGGGACCAGAGAGAGGAAAGCTATTGGACTGTATTAAGGACTAAAATGAAGAATGGATCACATTGCTAGTTTGCTAAAGTGTTGCTTTGTATTTTTGCAATGTTTTATTTTGTAACCAGTTTAAGAGATTAAAACAAACAAACTCATTCTTGTGATGGACTTTATTTCATTTCCACTCTGCACAAGGTCCAGATCAGGGATTCTGCTGGCAACAACTCTAACACTCACTTCTAGTTAAGCTGAATCTCAATGTGTCAGATTCCTCCCCCCCCCTCAGTCCTAATGATTGTCCCTAAAAGAATATATACATCTAAAAAAAAGCAACCCACAACACAATGAACACCCACTCCTAGAGCCAGTGTGGTGTAGTGGTTAAGAGCAGCATGTTAGAGGACATTCGGCACAGAAACATGTGTGTATACCTTTAAGAAGTTTCTGGGATTAATTGGCTGCAGGTGACCGTTGCTATAAAGGAAAAAAGCTGAGTTTTGTTGCTTGCCTGCAGGAATAACATCCACCAGAGCTTGTGTTTATTTGTTTAGTAATAAAGTCTTCGTTTTTTCCGTTTGGGTTTTTTACACCTATGCCTCCTGGAGTCACTCTGTCCTCTGCCACCGGCTGGAATCCCCCTCCAATAGGTTATGGGCCCAGTCCCCAGTCCTGAGTGGGCAGAGACAGAGCGTGAAAAGAACCCAGAGACTGGAAGCAACTCAGCGTTTCTCAAGCAGCTGGCTGTGTGAAGGCATCGGCAGGGAGTGTCTGTTTGGGACCAGGAGCCGAACATTTCTTCAAGCCACGTGTGAGTAAGAACTGAGTGGAAAGCTGAAGGCTGGGTGGTGCCATGGCTGGACTTGGAGCTGGAGCTCAAGGGGGAGCTTCCTATTTTCCAGTAGAGAAACTGGGAGAGTCCAATTATATGTCATGGAGTTTACAGATGCAGGCGTTTTTAAAGAAAGAACAATGTTGGACTGCTATTGTTAACCCTCCTGTAAAAGAGGAGGATGAAGAAGTAGATGAAGCAGACCAAAGGCTGGAGGACAAAGCCTATGCCAATTTAATTTTGAGTTTAGAGAAGTCTCAGTTATCTCATGTGCGAGACCTTGAAACAGCAAGTGAGATTTGGCAAGCACTGAGAGCAATACATATTAGAGACACTGCTGGCAGCAAAATTACTCTAATGAGAGCTCTGTACCGAGCCAGACTAAGTGAGGGTGAATGTGTTTCAACACATCTTCAAGGAATGCGTGATTTATTTTTACAGTTAAATGAACTTGGGGAACATTTTTCTGAACAGAGAAAAGTTTATATTGTGCTGTCTTCACTTCCTGAGTCATGGGACAATTTAGTGATGACTCTGGAAGCAATCCCAGAAAGCCAATTAACAATGCATTTCTTAACTGGCCGTTTGCTTGATGAGGAGGAAAGACGCCATGAGAGGAAGGCCACAACCCCTCACCGTAACTCCAGAAATGGGAGGCAGTCCAGTAAAAGATATGCAACTGATGAGGAGCGGCATCCTAAAGAGGTTGTAGACCACAGAGAGGAAGCAGCATTCACAGTTAGAAGATGCTATCGTTGTGGGTCAACCAAGCATTTAGTACGACAGTGCACTGTGTCTGTGGGAGAAAATACAAGACAAGGGCGGCCTGCGTTTGCTGGGAAGCGAGGAGACAGGAAGAATCGAATCCAGTATGTTTCTGCAGCAGTTCGAGGCACCAGTCACAACGTTGGACAAGACTGGATTTTAGACTCAGCAGCAACAAACATTTTTGTCAAGTCTGCACAAACCCTTGTAGAAAAGCAGCCTTGTAAATCTGTAAATGTAGTACTAGCTGATGGAACAGTGCATGAGTCAGCTGGAAAGGGTAGTGTGAATATCAACTGTTTAAGTACCAAGTTTACCAATGTTTTATGTGTACCAAGCTTAGAAAATAATTTGCTTTCAGTTACAAGTCTTGTTAAGCAGGGATTTAAAGTAACCTTTTCTGGTTCAGGCTGTAGAATAGAGAAAGCTGGAAAAGTGGTTACAGCGTCGCTACAAAATGGTTTCTTTGTTTTGAAAGACCAGCTAGTAAGTGAGTCTGGGGCATGTGTTAAAGCCTGTAATAGAGCCTTGCATGATGAGTGCCAGCATTTGTGGCATCGTCGTTTGGGGCATGCCAATTTCCGCAGTATTGCAAAAATGCCAGAATTAAGCAAGGGAATTAAAATGAAAAAATGTTCAGTTTTTCTAGACTGCAATACCTGCAAGGAATCTAAAAGTAAGCGAGGGTCTTACCCTGAAAGTACTAGAATTAGCAAGAGGCCATTTGCTTTAGTACATTCAGACCTTTGTGGGCCATTTGCAGAGTCTGAAGGAGGAGCAAAGTTTTTTTTTTTGGTTCTTGTGGATGATTATAGCCGGTATACTTGGGTATATTTGTTAAAACACAAAAGTGAAACTGGTCAACTGATTAAGAATTGGATCAACTATATAGAAAGGCAGTTTCCTTACAAAGTTACCCAGTTACAAAGTGACCGTGGAGGCGAGTTCATGTTTGAAGCCCTCCAAGTTTGGTTGAAAAAGCGTGGTATTTGTCACCGTAAATCGTGTCCTTTTTCACCTGAAGAAAATTCAGTTGCAGAACGCAAGATAAGATCTTTACAAACAATGTTAGATTCAATGCTATGTGATTCTGGCCTATCCAGGAAGTATTGGGGAGAAGGAATTCTGTGTGCTAACTACATACAGAACAGATTGTTTCATTCTACCATAAACAACACCCCTCATTTTTTGCTTTATGGAAAAAAACCCTTTTTGGACCATGTTAAAACTTTTGGTTGCTGGGCTTGGGTTCACATCCCAAAAGGACAGATAAGGAAAGGAGAGCCCAAGGCAAAGAAACTTAGGTTTGTTGGCTATCAAACTTGGTCAAAGGGGTATCGTTTTGCACTAGGGCGTGGCAGAGTTGTAATATCAAGACATGCAGAGTTTTGTGAGCAAGATGGTTGGGTTCGTTTACATGGAAATTCAGAAGTTATGTTATCTTCTGATAATACAGATAAATTTGTGAAATCTGAGGAAGAAAAGCCACAAATTAAAGAAAGTTCTGAAAGTGACAGTGATGAGGATTCAGGGGATGAGGATCCCAGTACACAATCTCCTAAAGCTGAGCCAATTTCTCCTGAGCAGGATGAATCAGAAGGGGAAGATAGTTCAGAGGGGGAGAGTGTCCAAGTTAGAAGGTCACAAAGAAGTAATAAGGGGGTACCTCCAGAAAGGTTTACTATACAAGAAGCTAAAACTGTTGATGTGAAAAAGGAACCTCGTGATTATGAGGAAGTTTTAAAGTTACCACACCAGGAAATAGTAAGGTGGAAAAATGCAATGAAAGCAGAAATGAAATCTTTAGCAGAACACGATGTCTTTACCATTGAGCCATTGCCAGAAGGAAAAAAGGCAGTGGGCTGTAGATGGGTGTATAAAATAAAACACTTGGCAGGTGGTGATGTTAAGTACAAAGCCAGACTGGTAGCACAAGGCTTTACTCAAAGAAAAGGTGAAAGCTTTGATGAAACCTTTTCTCCTACTGCAAGGAGTGAAAGTGTACGCTTATTGTTAGCTCTTGCAGCACAACGTGGGTTTAAGGTAAACCATTTTGATATTGAAACAGCTTATCTTAACGCAAATCTGCAAGAAGAATTTTTTATGAATCAAGCGCCAGGTTTCGAGGCAGGAGAACAGAATTCTGTATATAGGCTGAACAAAGCAATTTATGGGCTCAAACAGTCAGCTAGAAATTGGAACGAATGTCTTGATAATGCTTTAAAAAATCTTGGTTTTAAAAGAAGCTTAGCTGATAACTGCTTGTACACTAAAGGAAAGGGTGATAAACAAGAATTGTGTTTGTGTTATGTTGATGATTTGCTTTACTCTACAAAAGGTGACAAGCAAATGAAAAAATTTGCAGAACAACTAAGAAAGGAATTTAAAGTAAGAGATTTGGGGCCCGTAAAAAATTATCTCGGTTTAGAAATTCAAAGAACAAACGATGGAAGTTTTTTGTTGAGTCAAAAAGACAAAATAGTGGAGTTACTTGAAAGAAACAATATGCAAAACTGCAAGGGAATAAAAACCCCAATGGAAATAGGTTTTTTCAAAAATGAAGAAGAATGCACAAAACCTGTAAATCCTGAAATGTACCATTCAATAATTGGAAGTTTATTATACATTTCATTGTGGAGCAGACCAGATTTGAGTTATGCAATTGGAATACTAAGCAGACTAGTAAACTATCCTACAGAAAACGCCTGGAAAGGTTTAAAACGTATTTTCCGGTATCTAAAGCAAACACTTGATTATTGTTTAAAATTACCATCTTCAGGGTCCACAAAATTGCAGTGTTACGTGGATAGCGATTGGGCCAACCTGCCTGATAAAAAATCAATTTCTGGAATGGTATTTCAATTTGGAGATGCTTTAGTAGGATGGAAATCCAAAAAACAAACTATAGTGGCCACATCATCAACTGAGGCCGAATACTGTGCATTGTCGGAATTATGTAATGAAGTAAAATTTTATGTTCAGATCCTCAAGGATATAGATGTACAGTGTAATTATCCTATTCAAGTTATGGAAGATAATCAAGCCGTAATAACCTTGTCTGAATCTGACCTGTTTAGAAACAAATCAAAGCATTTAGAAATTAAATACCAAAATGTAGCTGAAAATGTAAAACAGAACCAGATAATCCTGAAGTATTGTGAAAATACACAAAATGTGGCGGATGTATTTACAAAAGCGTTAACCTTTGAAAAACATACACGACTGGTAACAAAGTTGGGTGTTGCAGTGTGTGATATGTAAATATGTTCTGTTCTGCTTAAAATATTATTGTTTCTGTTTGAACGAGAGTGGGTGTTAGAGGACATTCGGCACAGAAACATGTGTGTATACCTTTAAGAAGTTTCTGGGATTAATTGGCTGCAGGTGACCGTTGCTATAAAGGAAAAAAGCTGAGTTTTGTTGCTTGCCTGCAGGAATAACATCCACCAGAGCTTGTGTTTATTTGTTTAGTAATAAAGTCTTCGTTTTTTCCGTTTGGGTTTTTTACACCTATGCCTCCTGGAGTCACTCTGTCCTCTGCCACCGGCTGGAATCCCCCTCCAATACGGCAGACTCGTAATCTGGTGAACCGGGTTCGCTTCCCCGCTCCTCCACATGCAGCTGCTGGGTGACCTTGGGCCAGTCACACTTCTCTGAAGTCTCTCAGCCCCACTCACCTCACAGAGTGTTTGTTGTGGGGGAGGAAGGGAAAGGAGAATGTTAGCCGCTTTGAGACGCCTTAGGGTAGTGATAAAGTGGGATATCAAATCCAAACTCCTCCTCCTCCTCTTCTTCTTCTTCTTCTTCTTCTTCTTCTTCTTCTTCTTCTTCTTCTCCCCCTTCTTCTCACATCTGAAAAAGTTCAGAGAAGTGACCTGTAGGTGAGGACATGAAAAACCTCAGCCACCAAGAGGCCACTAAATGACAGAGGAAAATTCTTTCCCAGTCCTATGAAGAAACAGCAGTTGCCAAATGACCATAAGGTCAGGTATTCAGGGAGGGGAGGGGAGTAACAGAAATCTTGCTGGCAATGGCAGGAGAAATATCATACATGAGCTTCAAGACCCCAAGAGAATCAGGGAGCCCTGACTGGCTGCGCTGCAGGCAAGGAATAGCTCAGCCAACCAATAAAATGGTGACATCCCAAACTGGTGCTGAAAATCATGGCTGCTTTTCCCATCCTACCCACCCCAGTCTTCGACAGCTCCTCTGCCTGTCTGCACAAGTTGACAATATGGGAGTGTTGCTTGCCCATTCAAAAAAACCTGCAGCATCTGTCCCGAAATGCTTCTGTTGGTTTCCACTCACAGCTGGCTGGTATATATGGGAAGGCCCTTAGTTCTTCCTCAGGGTGCCTCTGAATAAATACATCGGGCTCAATAGACATACTCAGAGGTACAGTACAGCTTTGTGCTCTCCCATCCACAGCGGCACCCTCATTCATTCCAGGCAGTGGACAAGTTCTGTGAGCAACCTCTTTTGCACAACCCTGCTTCCTCCACTAAAGTCAATGGGGAAGCCTAAAGCTGTGTGGCTTGAAAATGTACATGGAAGTCTAGAACTGGGCCTCAGCCATGGGATGCTAGGATAGATTATATAGCTTTTAAAAGTCCAGAGAAATGAATAAGTGTGCATAGACTTCCCCAAAAGCTCTGTTAAATCTACAGCTATTTTCTGCTGCAAAGAAAAGGAATTAAATTGTTGTGATTTGTCTTCCTTTGGCAATACATTTTTAAGGGAGAAATGGAAATGTTGCATTGCCCAATGTTGGCCTGTACCTTAAAATTAATTATTGAGCAGTTACCATCAGTATACCATTATATGTGAGCAGCCTGACAGGCCCACTCTGAAATGTTAACCTTTGCAGGCATACAGCTCGGAGAGAAAATAGCTTCCCATGGCAGTTGTGAGATTCAGTTTGGTGACAGCATTCTTCCTTTAATCGATAGGAGAAGCAGAAAATCAAATATTAATGAAGGATGGTTAGCCCGGGTTCTCTGTATGTCTAGCAAATGCTTTTTCTTTTTTTCATTCTGGGACTGGGTATGAGGCACTAACACAGAACTAAAAGTGGCGTTTTTCATTTCAAGTGTATTCTGGAGTATCCTCCTTGTCTCTTCTCTCGCTCATTGCCAGGGCCGACAAGCATCATAAAGAGATGCTCCATCAAAACGGAGTCTGCAGGAGGATGAAAATAATGTTGTTGCTGAAGCAAATGCATCGTCTCAGAGGGCGCGCATGTCCATCATATTGAGGCTTGCAAGGTTAGAGATTCTAATGCATGCTGCTGCAGCAGCAATACCACAAGGAATCACTCTCTCACACAGATTTTGTTCCATTCTCTTGGATCAGACTGATGAGGGAAGACAGTTCCATATGCTGAAAAGCAGCACTTTTCATATGCTGAAAAGCAGTGCTTAGATATAGGGAGGGGGAAGAAATTTGATTCTCTTCACCAGGCCCCTGTATAGGAGGGGAAGCTGGGAACACTTGCCCTGGGCCTCAAAGGACTAAGCCAGCCAGGGACCCCCACCAAGGGCCTGCCGGACTTACGTTGTTAGGCCAATAACACCCCATTCCTCCTGGGTGCCTTGGGCCTCAGACAAGCTCTTCACCTTTATATGAAATCTGCTGAATTGATAAGTACATAGGAAAAGCCTACTCCATCAGGCCAATGGTCATCTAGTCCAGCATCCAGTTCTCACAGTGGCCAAGCAAGATGCATGTTGTTGTTGTTGTTTAGTCGTTTAGTCGTGTCCGACTCTTTGTGACCCCACGGACCAGAGCACACCAGGCACTCCTGTCTTCCACTGCCTCCCGCAGTTTGGTCAAACTCATGCTGGGAGCTGTGAGAACACTGTCCAACCATCTCGTCCTCTGTCATCCCCTTCTCCTTGTGCCCTTCATCTTTTCCAACATCAGGTTCTTTTCCAGGGAGTCTTCTCTTCTCATGAGGTGGCCAAAGTATTGGAGTCTCAGCTTCAGTGAGCACTCAGGGCTGATTTCCTTAATAATGGATAGGTTTGATCTTCTAGATGCATAGCTCGGTCAATAGAGCATGAAACTCTTAATCTTAAGGTCATGGGTTCGAGCCCCACCTTGGGTGAAAGATTCCTGCATTGCAGGGGGTTGGACTAGATGGTCCTTGCGGTTCCGTCCAACTCAAGAATTCTATGATTCTTTGCCCATGGGAAATCTGCAAGCAAGACCTGAGCACAAGAGCACTCTCGCCTCCTGTGGTTTCCAGCACCTGGTATTCAGAAGCATACTGCCTCCATCTGTGGTATAGCCTCCATCTGAGTATAGCCTCCATCTTGGTAAGTAGCCATGGAAAGACTTATCCTCTGTGAATTTTGATAAAGAAATTTGATGAAATATGCATTTTACAACAATGCATAATAGAGCATTGAAAAAGTTTCAAACAAAACAGAACAATCACAACTAGAGTGGATCCTAAAAATATACAGTGGTACCTCGGGTTAAGTATTTAATTCATTCCGGAGGTCCGTACTTAACCTGTTCTTAACCTGAAGCACCACTTTAGCTAATGGGGCCTCCTGCTGCTGCCGTGCGGCTGAAGCACGATTTCTGTTCTCATCCTGAAGCAAAGTTCTTAACCTAAAGCACTATTTCTGGGTTAGCAGAGTCTGTAACCTGCAGCGTATGTAACCTGAAGCATATGTAACCTGAGGTACCACTGTATCTCTTAGGTTTGAAGTACAAAGGAGCCTCTTCAGTGTTCACCAAACACTGTGTAGTGAAGGTGGCAGATGCTCCTCTGTGTGTATAATGACATGGAGCTGCCCTCGAGGCTACACAGAAATCTCATCATAAGCAGTGCATCTAGAACCATACTGCATGTACTACAAATGCACTTCCCATCAATCTCTGGGCACAGTTTAGGTTCTGATTGGTAAGCCTCTCGCTGGTGGCCGCCTCCACTCCCACTGGGTCAATGCCTCAGGCAGCCTTTGGCATGGGGCGGGTCCAAAAAGTGGCCACATCTGTATGTTTTGGTATCTGTCTCATTCTGCTAAAAAAGAGCCCCCTGCTCTCTCACAGCCATTAAATAATTTTCCAAAGAAAAGGGATCTCATACATTCAGTATGAGAGAAGACTCATCCACACAGGAAGACAATTGCTTGATTTATCAATATTTGATATTGATATCAATTTATGGCTGAAACTGGTTTTTTTTCCATTACTTGACAAGTATAGCACTAAATAGTGACTCATATTTGTAAGTGAACCATCAGAAATAGGTTTTTTTTTAAAAAAATCTCATTTTTCAATGGAGTCAGTTTCTATGCAGATTATTAAGTGATACTTAGAATCAAGCCTTGATGATTCATAAATGAACATGTGAAACGTGTTCACTGAAATGAGTTCATTCATGGGTGCTTTTCTATGTTGCTGTTTAGCTCTTTGGGTGTCAACTACATTTTTTTCTTTGGTTGGAGGGGGGAATTCTATCATTGCCCTGGGTGTGTACAGTAGTACCTCGGGCTACATACACTTCAGGTTACAGATGCTTCAGGTTACATACGCTTCAGGTTACAGACACCGCTAACCCAGAAATAGTACCTCGGGTTAAGAACTTTGCTTCAGGATGAGAACAGAAATCGTCCTCTGGTGGCACGGCAGCAGTGGGAGGCCCCATTAGCTAAAGTGGTACCTCAGGTTATGAACAGTTTCAGGTTAAGAACGGACCTCCAGAACAAATTAAGTTCTTAGCTCGAGGCACCACTGTACTGTTATTGGTGGTTTTATTAAAGTTGTGAGTTTTATGGCTGCTCTTCTATCATATTTTATTCTATTAATCTTGGAAACTGTATTTTTAACTCTTGTTGTGTATACCACTCTGAGTGAATGTTATTTAAAAGGTATTCCCATATCTGTATTGGGTTAGAATTGATTGTGTGTGTGCACCACTGGTCATCAAGGGTCATCTTGTCTAAGCCCCTGAAATGCAGGAATCTCAAATAAAGCATCCATGACAGATGGCCATCCAGCTTCTGCTTAGAAACCTCCAAGGAAGGAGAACCCAAAACCTCCAGAGGGAGACCATTCCACTATCAAAAAGCTCTTAGTGTCAGAAGGTTCTTCCTGAAGTATATATCCTTAATAGTAGCAGAGTGAATGGTGGAACATGTTACAACACACCTGACCTCCTGTCAGTCACATTGCTGCTTCTTACCAAGAATGATTGAATACAGAGTTGGAAGGTTCCCGAAGGATCATCTAGTCCAGGCAGGTCCATCTACAAGTAGCCTAAGATCTACCATCCAATATCAAAAACTGGCAGTGATCTACCACACTCTCCCATTGTCATTCTTAAACTTAATCATATTATATTTGGCTGAGTTTATGATAAAAATAATAGCAAGTGATAGTCGCTTCCATAAAACCTGAAAAGTTCATCATAATTCAATATATTTTTAAAAAATACATACTTTGTATACTTGTAATAACGTAAGAAAATAACATTGAGGACAGGGTCCTACATAATCAGAACATGATGCATGGATTGTTGTTCACAAAAGCTCATGCCATAATAAATGGTTAAGTCTTTAAAGTACCTCAGGACTCTTGCTGTTTTTCAAATGAGTCAGGGGCACATGTCAACCACAGCAGTTTCCTCCATAGTTCGAAACAGAAATTGGGTGAACTCAACTACAGAGTTGACAGCCTTCCAGACCACCTTAAGAATTGGATGAAACCTGTAGAAGCCCTTTGCCTTGGATCCAACCCACCCCTTCCTTTTGAGTAAACCTAAACCAGCCCTGTTATGTACTAAGTTGAATAGGATCCAAAATGCAGCAGTCTGATTGATCCTAGAACAATAGTATCCAGAATGCAGCAGACTGATTGGTCCGCAGGAGCCACCCAATCCAATTCCAGGTGGAAGTGAATCCGCAACCTGATTGGCCTACAGGATTAGCCAATCACGTGGGGCCCATTGTGTAAATAATGTATATAAAGCAGATATTTCGGGGGAACTTCCATTCCTCACTACTCTGAGTTGAATAAAGAGCATGAAATCCACACTCGACTCCGAGTAAATTTCAAGCCCTTTCTTTCTCCCAGGAGCCAGCGCGCAGGGCTGCACACGCACACACACATACACCCCTCCCCACGTAGGAGGGGTGGCAGCAGCCAGGAAAGGTCCCCCCTCCCTCATACGTGTTTACTCAGGAGTAAGCCTCACTGTGCTCAGTAGAGAGCTCCTAGGTTACAGGGGAGGCAAGGCAGCTCTCCCCTCGAGGGCCGGATCCTGGAATGTTCAGCACCATCTCTCTCTCTCTTTCTGGATCCAAACCAGCCCTTTCTCTCGAGGAGCCAGCGCACAGGGCTTCTCTCTCTTGCCCAGCCTCTATTTGTGTATGCCTCCACTTGCTTGCTTCTCCTTTTCCAAGAGAGAGAGGCCCTGTGTGATGGCTCCTCAGAGAAAGAGCTGTTGGGGGGGGGGGGAGAGATTGACAGAAACAATCGCATGATCTACAAGTTGATCCCGACGTGTTGGACAATGCTGATCTAGTCCAATGCAGGAATCTCAACTAAAGCATCCAAGAAGGGTGGTCATCCAGGGGTGGAGCAAGGCAGTGGCAAGCCCAGAGTGGTGCAACTCACTTGCAGGAGCGACGGATTGGCTCTGATGGTGCATTTTCAACACACTGGCTTTGCCACAGCCAAGTCTCCTCCTCTCTAACTCATGAAAAACAGCAGCAATGCAATCAGCCAGAAGTCAGGGGAGCAGAACCATGTCATCATGTCAACCGCTACTGATCCAGAACAACAGTCAGTCTCTAAGACTCTTTTTAACCAGATTTGGAGCGGGCGGGTGAGGGGGGAGGATAGAATCTGAAAATAAATAAATGTAGCATTTCATTTTTAAAAAAAATAATATTTATTAACAGTTTAAAGACTACAAAAAAAGAAAAAGAATTAAACAGAACAATACGATACAATACAAAAACAAAAACACTACATAACACTAACACTAACACTAAAACATTGAATTAACAAAACAAAACAAACACAATTCAAAACACATCCAATATCTTTCAGTATCTTATCTTTCATTCACTTGCTTCCACGACCTCCTCACACCTCCCTTTTTGTATTCCACTTCAATTAACTGTTTCATCAATTCCTTTCCATCTTCCTCTGTTTTCTGTCCTGTAATTTATCTTAACATATTCTAACCTTATTTTTTTCCTTTAATACATTAATAATCTATTTGTACTTAGTTCCTTATAACATTTCTGCTAAAGCCATATAACTTCATTCCAACATTTTTCTAACATTCATTGATTTTACAGCATTTCAAAAGCAATCGGAAAACTGGTGGATGTGTGACTCATAATGGCGGCCCAGTTTCCTCAAAATCCATTTAAAGGAGACTGGTTCCTGCAAGGCTAGCTGAACAAGTCATGCAGGAAATCAGTAGAATATTCTCCAGCGCTTTAGATTACTGGGGAAAAGGCAAAGTGACAAAGGATTTCTAAAAATATCAGACCAAGTGGTGCAAATGTACATCTATGGCTGCAGCCTTATAGGAACCAGGGAATGCAAATGATTCAGGATACATGCAACTTTCCTGAAATGCTCCTGGCAACAGAAACAACATTTCATAGATTATTGGTACAGTAACCTAGAGAGGACATATTTATTGGCGATACAAAATGAAAAATCTGCCCAGAACTCTGTGCTTATTGGAAGCTCGTCTCCTGGGCAAAGAAAAGAATTTGAAACCGCCTTGTTGAATCAATTTGTTCAGCTTCTCTCGGGATACCTTCTTTATGAGTGTTTATGCTGCAGCTGTGCTTAGCTTCTCGGGGCAAGTTCAGACAAGATGCTATGAGACCCAATTGTGCTCTTTCTCACCTTCCTTATCCGCAATGCTGAAGCGCTCAGCTTTCAGAAAGCACAAATGGATTGCTTCTGTCCTGCCCAGGCATGCAAAGGAGCAACTATTCTGGGACTGACATCGGGGTCATTTCCACTTCCCCTCAGACAATCTCAGAAGCAAAGGGTTGCCATATTTCCAGCAGTGAAAATCCAGAAGAAGCTGTTGAGCTCTTTTTTTTGGGGGGGGGGGCGGGCGGAGGGCAAAGTTGCTGAGCATTTTGGGCAAAATCTAAAAAATAATAATGCCCTTTTTGAGCTATTGTTTTATGGGAAAATGGCAAAAATGGCACTGGTGACATCTTGATTTTCTTGGACATTTGACCAATTTCCACTGGGACAATGCTACTGACAGGTATTCCGGATATGTCCAGGAAAATCCGGACGTATGGCAACCCTACATCCTGTCCATCAGTAATAATATTTATTTATTTATACATACATACATGCATGCATACATGCATGCATACATACCCTGCCAATCTGGCTGGGTTTCCCCAGTCACTCTGGGCGGCTCCCAACAGATTAAAAACAGAATAAAACATCAAATGTTAAAAACCTCCCTAAACAGGGCTGCCTTCAGATGTATTCTAAAAGTCAGATAGTTGTTTATTTCCTTGACAAACCATTCGCTCCTTGTTCAGAAGGGAAGGATTAAAGAAACTTCATTGCATTCTGAGTTCATATTCATTATAAGAGCCGATGGGTTTATATCTTTTCTCAGTCCTAACTTACTTGAACTAGAAGCATGCAGCCCAAGAACCTAGCTGGTAGCAGGAGCTGTTGGAAGTTATGGACAGCTGCCCCATGTGGTGAGTCACTGAACTGCATGGGGCAGCTACCTACGGACCGTGGATGGTCTCCACATGCCCAAGTTAACCATTGAATTATTCTGGAAGGAGGACTTTCTTTCCCAGTTAAGCCTTGCTTGAGTAGCAAGGAAGGTCCATTGCTCAGTGCAGGCAGGAGGTCCCATGTTCAATCTCTGGCATCTCCAGGTAAGGCTGGGAGAGAACCCTGCCTATTGTCAACAGTGACACGAGAGCTTGCCTGGAGGGTTGCCATATGTCCTCTTTTTTATGGGTAATCATAGCAATCCACGGTTAAAAGTAGAAGCTGGCAAATGTGTCCTCTTTTTTGCTCTTCAAAATATGGCAAACAGTACTATAGTAGATGTTCAACTCAGCAGAAAGCAGCTTCCTGTGGTTCTATGAAGCCTTATCACAGCCTTGCAGCCAGGGCCATCTTAAGAATACACCCCACCCCCGTTTCCTTGAGTTGTCTACTTTTTTAGGGAGGACCGCACTGCCGGCAACACGCCCAGCTTTGTGGGGCTGGAGGAGGTGGGCAGTGGCTGGAGGGCAGCTCCTCCAGCGAGGAAGAGGCGGAGGCTGGACGTGCCGGCTCCCGGCTCAGCTGGCCACTTTGTGTCATGGTGGCCACAGGAGGTGGAGGCTCCGGGCACGGCGCTGCTTTGGCACGGCATGGAGGAGGTGGGCGAGGACTGCGAGCTGATGCCAGGGGGCGCCGTATCCAGCCTCCGCCTCTTCCCTGGCGCCCTCCAGAACTTGGCGCCCTGGCACCACTAGCCTCTATGGGTAAGACGCCCCTGCTTGCAGCCTTGTTCTTTGGACTTGGCTTGCTCCTTAAGCCTGGCTCCTAGAATCATATAATTGTAAAGTTGGAAGGGAGCATGTGGATCATCTAGCTCATCCCACTGCAATGTGAGAATCTTTTGCCCAATGTGGGGCTGAAACCCACAACCCTGAGATTAACAGTCTCGTGCTCTACCGACTGAGCTATTGTAACTCAGACCTGACTTCTGGCTTTCTTCTCAATTACTGAATTGTTCTTTGGTTCTGACTTCTCCTTTGATCTTGATTATTCGCTTGTCTCAAGGCTCCTATTTTTCCTGGCTCCTGGGTCATATCTGATTGGTGCCCAGAGCCCAGTGTTGTCAACTTGTAAATTCAAAACCCACATGGGAATTTGGCTACAATGCCTGGGGCTTTTCAGTTTACGCTCAGAAAGGTGACTAATGGAGGGCCATGCTATAGATTTATAAAATTATTCATTGTCTTGCTAATGACTAGAACTCAAGAACATCCGATGAAATTGATTGATAAGCAGTTCAGGGCAGACAAAAGGAAATACAAGCATACAACGCATCTTTAATTTGTGGAGTTCGATGCTGCAAGACGTGGTGGTAGTAAACACTAGCTAAATGACTTTAAAAGCTGGTTGGACAAACTCATGAAGTGTAGGACAATCAATTGCTACTAGTTTGTTTATTTATTACCCTCACCTTCTTAAAATATATATATTAAGGTGGTATGCAACATATAAGAATAAAATCAGCAAAAGCATCCATAAAAACATCATAAAAAACACCAATAGAACATCAATAAATAACAATTTAGTGGGTTTTTAAAAAAAAGAAAATTCACATTGCAAAGGCTTGTCTAAGCAATATAATTTTCAAGACACATGCCCAACCTCTACTAGCAAGGAGTTCCATAGGACAGGACCTGTCACACCAAAGGCTTGGTCCCCAGTGAAGGCCAACTGAACCACCAGACATGCCTCATCAGAGAATCTCAGTGACTGAGGTTAAGTATCCTGCTAGTTAAGACAGTTATAATGACTTACAAGTTTAGAGGCAGCATGTCTCTCTGTACCACCTGCAAGAAGCAATAGCAGGTGAAGGGCCTGCTGAGACCAGCAGGTGGGCTTCCTCAAGGTTGGCCACTATCGGAAATGGGATTCTTGATTAGGTGGTACTTTGAGCTGATTCTGCAGGGCTCTCATGTTCCTACCTTATTGTACCTAGGTCCTCCTGTCTTTAGGCCTTGTGTTTAGATGTTCTCCAGTCCAGCACTTCCATTCCACATCTCCACTAACCATTGTTTCCTTGGGCACTGGCTTTTCAGTTGTTACAGAAATGTCACTGCAACTTTCAACATTTTTTAAAAAAATATCAGAATATGTTTATACTGGTTAGTAAAAAAAAAATTCTTCTCCATGTTGTCAATATTTTTACAGCTAAAGGTAAAGTCTGATCCAAAGATGCCTGAACACAGCCAAATGACAGCTCAAATCTTAATCCCATCACTCGATCCCAAACTAGGGTGTCAATTCACATCAGTCCGAACCACTCCACTGATCTCTGCTCCAACCACCAGTTCCACCAGTTGTGATTTTGCTATTGGGGTGAACTGACCATTTATTGTGCCTCAATGCACAGTGCATCAGAATGGCGAATCTGTGGAGTACACCAGGAAATGAAACTAATGGGATGTTTTAGAGTATAGTTCTTTTGATCCGCAATGTATGAAAAGACTGATTTACAGTAAGGTTCACATAGGTTCTAGTCGATAGAATTTGAGGGCCGGTCAAATCATGGCTTTGCGATTGTGTCCCCACCCCCCTCTTTTATCAGCCCATAAAATAAAGGACTCTTCTTCTTTTTTTACCATGAAGGTCTCTTGGTATGCAAGGTTTATTTTTGTGAACCTACTGAGTATCATCTGGATTGCCTACAGCACTGCTCTTTGAAACATGTAGTGTAGATGTCACAGCTGCTCCTGCTCTAAAAGGATATATGCACCCTGTTGAGATGAGAGTAAATATGTTTCTGGAAATACTGGGGGAGGGATGTGTGTGTGTCGATCTATTTATCTAGTAGGTTTTCGTGACTCTTACGAGCAAAGGAATGTTTACGGAAATAGATGATATTAGTGGGTTTTAATTTTTTTGCAAAGATGATATCCTAGGGTCTGCATGGTGTGCACAGCCTTGAAATATATTAGCTCTGGTGTGACAGTCATCACTGTAGCTGATCCAATGGGGTTGTGACTGCAGGGAAGGAGAAGAAATGTTCTCTGTGTGTATAATACAAATCACCTGTCTTTAAATCACAGTGCCATGCCTCTCTCCAGGGGCAAAGGAAGGCGTCGTGACACCCAGGGTGGCCGTCACTATGTAGGGCGCATGTGCGTCATCACTATGTACGACGCATACGTCGTACATAGCGATGCCACACATGCGCTGTATAGTGGTTTGCCACCGGCACCACTCCAGCACCGTACGGACGGAGCCAGGATCCTCTGCTCACGGCTGTAGCGGCGACGGAGGGATCCCAGACCATCCATGGAACATTGGCTCCCAGTACGTTTCCGAGCGCAATTCAAAGTGCTGGTGTTGACCTTTAAAGCCCTAAATGGCCTCGGCCCAGTATACCTGAAGGAGCGTCTCCACCCCCATCGTTCTGCCCGGACGCTGAGGTCCAGCGCCGAGGGCCTTCTGGCAGTTCCCTCATTGTGAGAAGCAAAGCTACAGGGTACCAGGCAGAAGGCCTTCTCGGCAGTGGCACCTGCCCTGTGGAACGCCCTCCCATCAGATGTCAAAGCGATAAATAACTACCTGACATTCAGAAGACATCTTAAGGCAGCCCTGTTCAGGGAAGTTTTTAATCTGTGATATTTTAGTGTATTTTTGGTTTCTATGGAAGCCGCCCAGAGTGGCTGGGGAAACCCAGCCAGATGGGCGGGGTACAAATAATAAATTATTATTATTATTATTATTTTATTATCCGTACAGTGCTGGAGCGGCACCGGCGGCAAACGCTATACAGCACATGTGCAACGTCGCTACGTACAGCGCATGCATGCGATGCCACACATGCACTGTAGTTAGCGGTTTGCAGCCGGTGCCGGGATCCTTTGCTTGCGGCTTTAGCTGCGAATGGAGGATCCTCCACATGCGGCTGCGGCAGTGGGATGGCTGTTCATGCCGCTGCGAGCCCCCGCAAGGTTACTTCTTGTCACCCCCGCAGACATGGAACCTGGGGCACACTGCCCCCCGCCCATCCCGTTGTGATGCCACTGCCTCTCTCTCTCCACTGCAACCTCTCCTGCAAACGGAAGATGTGATAGATACACAATATACTTGTATATTGTATTAGCAAGACTGCATCCACCCCGATTAAGATTTCTATACTGCGTGCTAACCATGCATTAGTTTGAGGAGGTTGGAATTCTGGTCCAGTTTAGCCTAATGATGCATATTGGAGGTTTCTGCTCTGACTGATAGTCAACTGCCTTCTTTGTTTATTTCAGCACTTCCTATACAGCTTCATCACCAAAGTTTCTAAGTGGTGTACATATCATTTACAAAAAGTACACAGTGGGATAAAATCAATTAAAATTAACCATAAAGGCAGAAAATGCCCTTAAAATGTTAACTGAAATAGAAAGATATTCAACAAGCACCTGAAATTCAACAGGTATGAATTATTCCTAGTGGTCACAGCTACCACCACAGTGTCAGACCAGGACTTCATAGTCTCCATAGCAACTATGGGGCTGGCTCTATAAATCAATGGCCAGACTTTCGAGGGGCATGCAGAAAAACAGAGGCAGAGAGTTTACTACTGCTTCTGCCCTACTATCAGGTAAATTTGGGAGAAAGAAAGAGAAGGGTTAAGCAAAGAAGGGGTCCAGGGCAGGGGTGGAAAACCTGCAACTCTTCAGATCTTGCTGGACCAACTCTGATTTGTCACAGGATAATAGTCAGAGATGATGGGTGTTGTCCAGAAACATCTGGGGGGCTGAAGGTCACCCCCATCTGGTCTCACAAATGGGTCAGAATGGATTTGTGGGATCTGAGAGATATGGTTCTGCTTTTTTGTGATTTGCTTCCCTGTAGTTGCTGAAAAAGTGACCTGATTGCTTGGCTTTTAGAGTGGTGTGGTTGAAAACTTACAAGGAAAATTAGAAATTGGGATGAGCAAAGAGGAGAGAGAGGGAGAGGGAGGGAGGGAGGGGGAGAGAGAGAGAGAGAGAGAGAGAGAGAGAATGAATTAATTGGGGCTTAGATTTTTTTGTGCGCCAGTTTCAAAGCATCATAACAGAAAAATGAAATATTAATGTTTCATAATACCCAGTCAGTGTGCCACTGCAAAAGGTGCTGAGCTAGATGTCTCTTGTTTTAGGTGTTTAAAAGTCACCTAGATACATTGCAGACATCCTGCTTTGTAAGTGTGATTAGAGACAGGTGTGCCATAGGTTTCGATTTTATTTACTACATTTTAATGACAGTTAGCCACCTTGGGTGGGAAAGTGCAATGCAGTTTTTAAAATTAAAAAGAAGAAATCTATGCATTCCAGTTAAAAGGACTGTGTACACCATGATTTATAATTTCAATCAGTCAGGTAAGGTCAGGAAGGGAGATGTCAGGCACCACACTAAAAATAGCCCAAGCTCATTCAACAGATTGACTTATTGTGTGTCTTCTGTGTCTCCTCTGCTTACCTTATTAGCGACTAAAATAGACCCAGTGAACAAGATTCCTTTCAGGCTTGTTTATTATCAACAGAACTTCATAATTAAATCATTGACGTAAAATCTTTAGAGATGGCACAGGAGTGAATATTCTAGGTACAGAACAAACAAGCAAGCAAGCAAGCAAAAAAAAGGTCCTTTCAGGTTTGAACTTGCATCTACAACACTGCAAATCACGTACCAATTCCTTGTCTGGAACCTGGCTTTCCAAAATAGATCCCATCACAAATGCACAAGCAGACCTCCATCTGGGCAGTTTGGATCTCAGGTGGGAATCTTTGGACCTGTTTGCAGGATATGAACTGAAACAGCTATAGAAAATCCTGATAGAGCATAAAGTTTAAGAGTGCGAACTGTAAGCTGGAAGTTCACCTTCCAACATTCAGTTCTGAACTAATTTGGGAGCTTTAAACACCACTATTTATTCAGTCATTGTGCAATCTAGTAAGCTGAGTTACATTGAGCATGGCCCATCTGCACTCTATATTTAAAACAGTAATATATCACTTTAAACAGTATTCCCCCACATAATCCTAGAATCTGTACTTTGCTGAGAGTTATTAGGAGAGCTGCTATTCCCCTCACAGAGCTTCAATTTTCAGAGTGGTTTAACAATCAATCCCTCTTCCTAAGGAATTCTGAGAACTGCACCTCTGTGAGGGAATAAGGATGGGCCTTCTTGTTCACCTATATCTTGCCCTGGCCCAGAAAGGGTGAGCAAAGGAAGCAACAATGGTGCCCTGCCTCTTTTTGGAAATCAAGCAGTTGGTAAAAATGATGAGGCTGAGGACCAGCCACAGATACGCTGAGAAAGGAGGGCTTGTGGTAGATGCTTCCCCCAAGCCCCATCCTCACAAAAAACAACAACAACAAACATGGAGCCAACCCCTTTCTAATGGCATGATATGAAAGGATGCCAAAATAATAGTTGCAACCAAAAAGAAGCCTAAAAGTGCCCCACAGGTAAGTCATTATGTCATGTGCCTCTTTGTTGTAACTAGTAAATGTTGCTTCTCTCAGAAGCATAGTGACAGCGGAAAGCAGCTTGTAATGGCTCCCTTCAGGCCTTAAAAATCTGAAAGAACTTTATGCAGATGCAAAAGCTTAGAAAACCTTTCCAAATCCTTCAGGGAGCACCCATGCATGTACAAACATTGTTTAAAAGATTGCACAGCACATTTTTATGATGCGATGTGAACCTCGGGAAAGAGAAAGGGCTTTATGATGTTTGAGTGGCCTTGCCACATGTGGTCCTTTTGTGTTTTGTGCTCCTATGCGATTGAGCCATCCCACACAGAAACCTGCCGTGGCTTTTGTTAAAGAATCTAAACTACACCTCCTTAGCTGAGATGGTTGGAATTCATACTTGATGCTGGTGTGATGACAGTTCATCTGAAAAGGAATGTATTCTAAACAGAAGAAGAGATCTAGGGTTTGGAGATGTGTGAAAAAGATGTCGCTGCCATTTGAAAAGGTAGTTACATTCCCAAAGGCCTCATTAGAAATCATGTATCTCAACTCTTACGCAAAATGACCAAACATGTTGCGGTTGGATATAAGTCTCAGCCTCCATGCATTACCACTTGAGAGTTCTCCAGGGCTCACCTTGGATTAATTTGGAAGTGATGGGGGATGTGATGGAAAAAAGGGGAAAGATGTTTGGTCCAGGCTCAAAAAATTAGCCATCTTGGACACCCACACTTGCTCCCAAAAGACAGCCACCACCCTTGGCTCAATAACTCCTCTCCCCTTCCTTTATTTTGAAGTCTAGTGGCATCAAGAGCCACTGAAGATGCCCATGGGAAGAAGTCAGGAGGATTTCTGTCTCTGTTGCTCTACTGTGCAACAATGGCAGTGGCAGTGGTCTATGGGAGATGTAGTTCTCCCAAGGTCTCCTATGGCTTGGCAAGCATTGAGTTGAATTAGGGAAGAGCTGTGGTACAGCCATAACATGCAAAAAGTGCCAAGTATCTTCAAGCTGGTCTGGAAAGTCTCCTATCTAAGACTGTGGAGAGGTACTCCAAATCAGTGTAGACCATACCGAGCAAGATGAAACAATGATCTGACTTGGTAGCTATGAATTGGGGGGGGGGGGGTGTCTAAAGTTTGCTTTTTTTTTCAGGTGGGCTTTCCAAGTCTTGAAAGTATATTTGCAAGTCTGAGCACAGAGAACCTGGCAGCTATCTCTAACTGCTACTGATTTCAGTAGACATAGATTTGTTTGCTTTATTTAATTCTATCTGTAACCTGCTCTTCACCATTTACACAATCTCAGAGCAAGAAACAGCATTAAACACAATGTCCTAACAACATACCTACGGCAGCAAGGCAAAGAACATCGCTCTAATCAAACACTTTGGTGAAGAGCCATGCTTTCCCCTGGCATCAAAACTCCATCAATGTTGGAGGGCATTCCAGAGTTAGGGTGCCCACTATTGAAAACACCCACTAACTGGTCATCTTGTACTGTATCTCAGGGAACTGTGGCACCCATATTGGTGTTTTCCAAATTGAAATGTTGTTTTCCCAAGTGGGAAGGAGGAAAGCCAGCTGACAAACTAAAGAGTTTTCTCAGGTCCATCTCCTGTAACAGGTTTTTGGACAGATGTAGCCTAAAGAGGCACAGCTAGTCAGAACCGGCAGTACTGGGTTGATAGGCAATGAATCTGGATCCTAGCTCATTAACTTTGGACAAAATGAAACAAAAAAGCAATATTAGCTTGCTTCAGTTTTATTTACAGTCCAGTTTAATCTTAAACATTATTTTATGCCCCCTCTTTTTCTCAAATTGCCTTCTGTGTAAAGCCACTTGTTACTTTTGCACAAGTGCTTAACATAAGGCTTCTTTTGATTTGACCTTTTTTATACAGTTGTACCTCGGGTTAAGTACTTAATTCGTTCCGGAGGTCCGTACTCAACCTGAAATTGTTCTTAACCTGAAGCACCACTTTAGCTAATGGGGCCTACTGCTGCTGCTGTGCCGCCAGAGCACGATTTTTGTTCTCATCCTGAAGCAAAGTTCTTAACCTGAAGCACTATTTCTGGGTTAGCGGAGTCTGTAACCTGAAGCGTATGTAACCTGAAGCGTATGTAACCTGAAGCGTATGTAACCCGAGGTACCACTGTATGTAAATAAAGTATAGATCTGTCAAAAGATAAATCAAACTTATGCTTGAGTATTCAGAATGGATCATCTCAGTACAATTCCCAAATCCAGTTGTATTTTCAGTTCCAGGTGGATAAATCTGTCAATTTCAGGTTTTCCCTATTTCTCATTTTTCCGATCTTAAGTTCAGTTATGCAGCTTTCCACATAGTTTGCAATTTTTTAAAAGTCCTCAGGAGAATTCATCAGTGATTTTATCCTGACACATATTTGCATGCAATTTTTACTAATATATACATTTTTGCAAAGTGATGCCCCCTAATTTAATTCATTTTAATGAATCTATGCATTTTTATGCACTCTTTACCCTAATATGTGCATTTTTATATACATGACTTAGCTGAATTCAGAGAAATGCAAATGGCAATTTTTCAGTTTGTACATTGTTTCAGCAAGTGAAAATTAGGTAGCCCCCTGCGCCCACCCCAAACTTCAGTACACAAAGATGAGCAGATGACTAACTTCTATGACCTGCAGAATGGAAAGCGCTTCGGGTTGAATTTATATCTTCTAAAAGACCTACATGTGTACACATGAACAGGTTAACAAGTTTCCACCTGCATGTCCCTGGATGTGCATAGAAAACTAGTGATAGTACCAATTTGCAGGAGGCAGTGGAAGACAGGAGTGCCTGGCATGCCCTGGTCAATGGGGTCACAAAGAGTTGGACACGACTAAATGACTAAACAACATCTTCAGGAAACCAGGGCTGGTGCTTCTTCCAGATTTCTGCTTTTGCAAACAGTAGAAATAAATAAATGCAAATGCAAAGCAATTAAAACTCCATTTCTGTTCACAAATGCCTTACACAATCTTTTAAAAAAGAATGAAAAGAAACTGATTAGAGAAAAACAGAAGGAAAAGGAAATAATGGGTTCTCTTGAGAACGTTTATAAACATTTATGACAACATGAAAACTTACTGTCACTTTGTCTGTTGCAATTAAAAAACAACAACAACCAATACCCTTGGACTCAGAAATCCAAACTCTGCAGAATAAATTGCACAAGTTGTAATTCAACCGAAATGTAGTTCAGCATCAGCAGAAAATGTGATAGTAGACACTGCTAGGGCCATGTTAGATATGCTCTTGTCTAACTGCAAATACATACAATGGTAGAGAATCAAAAAGAAAGGGGCACGCAACAATGCTGTAAAAAAAAAAGAGGATGTAGGAACTAATGGACATGAAGAACATATGTGTTTGCAGAGGGGTGTCGCTATCAGCAAAAGTCCTTTGAAGTATTAGTTGGCACTGTGTGCCCCTGTAAGGTATTACTTTCCCCAGCTATTCCACTAGAAATGTGCTAATTTTTCAAATCCATGCTGAGGTGCTTAGTAGTCAGCGGGTGGATGTCTACATACATACAATACACAGCCTTGAAGCAAACCTATAACCTGTTGCTCACTTATATCAATTCTGAACAAATTGGTTTCCTCAAGAAAAATATCTGTTAAATTAAGCTACATGGGCATCTGAAGCACATCCCGTTTGAAAAGAAGCTACTGTATATATATATATTCTCCCTGAAAGTGAAATAGGCATCATTTAACTTGCCATCAGGCTTCCCTTTTCATTTAAATAAATAACCTCAAGAAGGTGGAAACTTTCGCCCACATCAAACTCTTTGGCTTAATCATTCCTCATTGGCATTCATTTTGCTGAAATGGATGCAGTTTTTATCAAAGGGTTAAATAGAAAAGCAACAAGATTAAGGTGCATCTATGAAAGGGTGCATCTATGAAAGATTAAGGTGCATCTATGAAAGCTCTCTTTGCAGACTAGGTAGTTTTTCTCCAAGAGAAATGAGTGAATCCATTGGTGGTAACTCAATGGACGCTATTTTTTATATATATATAAAAGGTATTAGCTCCAGTCTTTCAGCCACATCCCATCAAATGCAATCATGCAATAGGATGATAATGGCTCAGATGTGACTAAAAGGACTCTCTAATACATTCTTAATGCAATTTTGCTCTCGCTTCGGTCTTGGAAGAGGTGTAGAAATAGCTGCCTCCATAGTTTTAAAGCAAATTATTGTACTTTTTGTTTCTTGCAACCTCGTACAAGAGAACACTATGTGCCTGGGAGAGATCGCTCTGCATTGATCTTTGATATTAAAGATGCCCTATGACTGAATTCTAACCCAACCTTTGCAGAGTAGATACCCGTTAATCACCACACTTTCCCAAACCAGCAACTGAATCCTGTAATGCTATTTAACACAGCTTTTATTAATGCATTCAGAATAACATGTAAGGCTTTCAGACTGGGGAGGGGGAGGGGGTGTGCTTCTGCTGGCCCCAGGCCCAACACTCATGCATGCACTGGGTGCACCTGCCACAACCCAACTTTCTTGTTTCGAGCAGTGAAGTCTAAATGTGGCTTGCAAGTGTGCTCGGCTGAACATGCTTGCCACCCTCTTCACACCTCCCCACTCAACACGGAATGGTTGGAGCTGAACCATGCACACCCAAAGTGCCTGCTTTGCTTTCCCCTTTAAACCCTCATGCATTATATGGAATGCATGAATAGGGGTACGGACTGACCGATCTCAGTAAGTTGCTAGTTGCTAATGTCATGGAATTCTACTCAATATTGATCCAGAGCAGGTTCCAATGTATAGTTAGCAGAGTAAAAACTTAAACACGTTGCAGGATTCCCCCAAAATAGACCAGAGGCAATTATATTTCATCCAGCAGAGCTTTGCTGCTACTGAAGGCAAATGAGCATAATGGTCACAAATCCAATACATTCAGGATTGGTACCGTCCGTAAGAAATCCCGTTGCAGCAGACTTAACTTAAACTTACAATAACTTATAGTAAGTCTGAACCTTAACACTAAACAAACTATGTACAGAACACCACACCAGAAGGAAAAGAGATTGAAAGAGAAAGTGAAACCCAGGCTCCTTCTGGCTGTACATTTATAGTCAGCATGATCTAGACTGATGGGATAACAGGACCAGTTTAAACCAGTGGTACCTCAGGTTAAGAACTTTGCTTCAGGATGAGAACAGAAATTGCGTGGTAGCAGCAGGAGGCCCCATTAGCTAAAGTGGTACCTCAGGTTAACAACAGTTTCAGGTTAAGAACTGACCTCCAGAATGAATTAAGTTCTTAACCTGAGGTACCACTGTACTCAGTTTTTCTGAAGGTATAACCCAAACATCATGAACCCTCTGCTTGTTTCTTTCACATAAAGAGGCTTCCAGAACTCTCTTGAATTCATTAGAATAGGAAAGATCTCTACACATCAGATCAATACTTTCTCCACTAAGAAATGCAAACTGACAGCTAATCCCCAAAAATAAAATAAAATGTTGAATGACATTAAAATCTCTAAAATCAAATTCTTCAGGTATGCTTCCTTTCAGAGAAATAGAGTATGTGTGTCCAAAAGCTGTTGGTGGGGTGGGAGAGTAGTTGCATCTGAGCTGATCAAGATTTGCCATTTTCCCCACTTCAGATTGTAGATGTAGGCAAAAATAAAATACACATACCAGAGAGGTTTTTATTCCAGCAGTTTCTGTATCTTTCACACTTGAACTTGCCATGGTGTGTAGATCAAGGATGGCTAACCTGCAACACTTCACATGTTATTAGACTCTAATTGCCATAAGCCCCAGCCAGAATGGTCAGTAGTTTGGGAAAATGGGAGTTGTACTCCAGTAACACCTCAAAGTATCAAAGCTTAGCCATCCCTGGTGTAAACTGTGCCACAAAGTCATGCCATAGGCATTCAGGAATTGCCTGTTTAGACAAATGCAGCTGGACCATTTTGGAGAGAGAATATTTCTGGGGTATTTTAACAGATGCCTAAATTAAATATTTAGCTATGATCAATTATGCATCTAATATTTGCAGAGCTTTCACTAGCCTTGGTGGCTGGCTGTGTAAATGGTATACTGAAATGCAGCATGAAAAAGGAAGCAAAGTCAAGAATTAGGCTATATTTTATTGATTAGGTTGATTCTACATTTTAGTATCCAGTGAATCATAGTCATGAATGAATGGGGGGAGCATTTATGTAACTTGCTGTTGAGTACATATATATTGGGCCTAAAGAAGTCAGGAAGTCAGGAACATTTCACATTGTTAGTGTTGGAGATAAGCAGTGTCCAGTGCACAGCGGAATGATGAAAAGTACGTGCCAACATGCTCTATATTACTTTATTTACACTTCAAAGCTGGTAATTTACAGAAAAACATTTTCCCTCTGCCGGAGCAGAGAAAGGCATCCTCTCTCCTCTAAAGCACGGAGAGAATCACGCTGAACTGCAAAGAACAGTGAAAAACAGGAAACCAGTGTACGTCACATCCAGTCTCCTTTCCCGTGAGAAAACCCAACAGCACTTGACTGTTGAATGTAAACATTGTCTTGTGACAAGCACTTCGCTGCTCAGTGAAGGAAGCAGAAACCAACATCCTCCCCCTTTCTGTGAACATCACTGGGCAGCGTGTTCGTACAATATTAGTACAAACCCAACTTCTGCACATAGGTACAGTGTTGATCCCTTGATACAATCTTGGACAATACATCAGCAGGAATTTCATTACCTGGCATATAGGACACCGTTACGAGTCCCTTTTGAATACGTTCCCTAGCACGTTGCAACTTTAATTGCAAGTGCTTCGTGCTTTGCTTACAACCTTCAGAATTCAGCAAAGCCAAACATGCTTTGTTGTCCTGGTAAACCTGGATTGGACATTTGACAGGAATTTTCATGTCTTTGCACAATTGTAACAACCATTCACAATCCTTAAGTGAATAAGACAGTGCATTCAGTTCAGCTTCACAAGTACTTAAGCTAACTGTTGTTTGCTTCTTGCATGACCAATCAAACAGACCCTGATTGTACTTATAGCAAACTCCAGACGTACTTTTCCTGTCTGTAGTGTCACTTCCAAAACTTGCATCTGCAAATATCTCAAGACCACCAGACTTCTGATTGTTAAATCTCAGTCTGTAATGCATAGTGCCTTTCAAATACCGCGCTATGCGTTTCAGAGCTTTCCAATCCTTAACAGTAGGATTGTTGACTTGTCTGCTTAGCAAATTACAGCTAACAGCAATGTCTGGTCTTGAACATCTGGCAATGAAGTTTAGCTTGCCTAGCACACTTCTGTACAGTGTAGTATCAGAAAATGCTTCTCCAGTGTCATCTACCTGATAACCTGTTGTCATCGGTGTGTCTACAGGGTTAGCATCCATCAGGTTTAGTTTGCTTAACACATCAGCAATTTTACGTGACTGGTGTATTAGAATGTTACCATCTTGATCTCTCTCTATTTCCAGAGATAGGTAGTTGTTTACCTCACCAAGATCTTTCATGTCAAAGTGCTCTTTCAGTTGAGCTAGGGCATTATTGTACATTGTGACATCCTTCCAAAAGAATAAAAGATCATCAACATAAAACAAACAATACAGTTTCTTTTGCCCCTCCTCTTTGACAAATACGCATGGATCAGCTTTCCCTTGCTTAAAACCTAGAGAAAACAATACTTCAGTGAGTTTTGTGTGCCAACACCGTGCACTTTGTTTGAGACCATAAAGGGACTTCTTCAGAGCACAAACAAATCCCTGTTTTACCTGTACGCCATCAGGTGGAAGCATATAAAGTGATTCATCTAGAGATCCGTACAGAAAAGCTGTATTCACATCATGGTGACTAATGTGTAGATTCTCTTCTGCAGCTAGCTTGAGCATAAGCCTAATGCTCTCATACCTCACGGTGGGTGAGTAGGTCTCGTGATAGTCTTCACCTGGTACCTGTGCAAAACCTCTGGCTACCAATCTGGCTTTGTGTCTGACTATCTTGCCATTTTGATCTGTCTTCGCTTTGAAGACCCATTTGCTTCCAAGCAGTTTCATTCCTGGAACTACTGGAACAAGGTCCCATGTTTTGTTCCTTTCCAAGGAATCAAGCTCAGCCTTCATGGCATTTAACCATGGCTCAGCTTCCTTTGAATCCAAATCCTGGATTTCTTGGAAACTTGAAGGTTCAAACACCTTCTTGGAGCTTTTAACAGCTGTTACTGCTATCTTAGCAAACTCATCAGCAAATCTCTTTGGAGGTCTGCCTTTTGTCGCTCTCTGTGACCTATGAATTAGCCTTAAGTCTTCAACACTCTCCTCTTCCTTCTTAGGAGAAAAGTGACCTATTGTGAACAATGGTTCCTCCAATTCTTGATCAGAGCTTTCAGAGGGTCGCATAGAGGCTTTCGCACTCTTGAAATCCTCTGAATCACCCGATTCAGTTTCAGACTCAGACTCAGAACCTTCATCAGTGGGTGTGGGTTGTTGTGGTTGCTTTTGATTATCCTCAGTCTCATCACTGTCATCAGGATAACATTGGAAAATTCCCACATTCTCCCCCCACTTGGCATTGTACTCAACACTCCTTGTGAGCTTAATTGCCTTAGAGTCAGTCATCATTATTCTGTAAGACCCTTTCTGATAACCTAGAAAGATACCATGCAATCCACGCTTGTCTAACTTGGAGCTTTGTGGTGAGTGAACCCACATGTCAGAACCAAAAATTTTCATGTGTTTGATGTATGGCTTCTTGCCAAACATCTTCTCATAGGGGGTACAACCAATCGCTGAAGATAACCTGCGATTATAACTGTAAGTGAAACATGAGAGAGCTTCGGCCCAATAACTCTCTGGAAGATTGGCATCATGCAGCAAGGTTTTTAACCCTTGAAGCAATGTCTGATTTGCTCGTTCCGCAAGTCCATTCTGCCATGGCGAGCGAGGACTAGACAAATCGTGTTGAATTCCTTTCTCAGTCAGAAAAGCTTCAAACTGCTGAGAAGTGAATTCTCCCCCGCGATCACTGAAAAGAGTCTTTACCTTCTTACCATGCACATTTCCCAACCAAGCACAGAATTCCTTGAACCTTGGAAAAGCCTCTGATTTCTGCTTGAGATTGTACACATAAATATACCTGGAAAATGCATCAATGAGAACCATGAAGTACCTGTTTCCACCCAAAGAGGGCGCTAGTGGTCCAACCAAATCAGCATGAACAACCTGGTATGGTTCTGTAGCTTGCCTACTAGACACCTTACCTTTCGCAGCCATTTTCACCTTGTTTGCTGCGCATGCCTTGCACTTCATGTGGTACCTGCAGGGTTTAATAGTCATACCTTCAACCAAGGCAGGCATTTCAGATACTGCCTCAAAATGCAAATGACCAAATTTTCGATGAAAATCATGAATACATTCTGCATGCAAACTTTTGTTAGAACCTGCAATGCAACAAGTGTCATCCTGCACAACATCATCAAAATACAAAACATACAAACGATCAACATATTCAGCATGCAATACATAATCATTTTTCTTTGTGATGATGCACCTTTTGTTCTTAAAGGAAACGTCAATTTTCCGCTCATTCAGCTGTCCAACGCTGAGCAGATTATGCTTGGCATCTGGCACATAAAGCACATCCTGTATCGATAAGTCCAAACTGTGAAGAACAACAGTTCCGTAGCCTTTACTGGGAATTGTGTGGTCATCCGCCTGGTGAATCGCACCTTCCTGCGGTGTAAAAGACACGAACAGTCGCTTATCGTTGCACATGTGATGCGTTGCAGCCGAATCAACAACGAAGAAAGATCTAGACGTCTTCTGGACCTCTGCAACCTTTGGAGTGAAGCGTGAGACCATTGCCTTGTGCTGCGTTGTCCTGGACACCGGACCTTTGCCTTTGCCTCGGCCTTTTCCACGCGATGAGCTTTCGCTGCGCTGCTCTGTCTTGGCCCTGGGATATCTGCATTCCCTCTTCATATGGCCTAGACGTCCACACGAGTAGCATTTCACTGCCTTCAAAGCTTTGGCGCCATCTGGTGGTTCCACTGCACTATGGGATGACGTCTGTGAAGACTCCCCCTTGCCCATGCAGCTATCACCCCGGCGGTCTGCTCCATTCTGAATCATGGCAGTATCACTGGCTACTGTGAGTTGAGCATTTGGCTGATTGGCATCAAATTCCCCACTTGCCTCATCCAGCCTTCTGCAGCTAGCCATCATGACTTTGGCATTAGCCTTCTGCGTCATCTCTGCTGCTTTAAATCAGGCTGCTTCATACAAGCTGTGTCTGTTTACAGCTGCTTCTGCTTCATTCCAAAAGCAAATTCAAAAGTACTTTCGATTTCCAGCCTCTGCCTGTGAACCTGTGCCTTTCTGCTTAACTGCTTTGCTTATCTGCAGCTGCTTCAGACCACATTCCAAAGGCAAGTTCAAAAGTGAAAGTTCTCTCTGCTGTCTTAAATTCATGCTGCGACACTGCTGCAGCTGCTTTACTTTCGATTTCCCCCAGCATAGGAAAAATTTATCCTTCTAGCCTTTTGCCTGTGCCACGGCAAAACCGGCTATAAAAGTTCAAAGTCCAGCCATAAAGCCATTAATTAGAAGCTGGCAGGCTGCCCGGAGCTATAGCACATACCTCATCAAATCATCTTGACGCGCAGAGATATCGTCCGATCCGGCCCTCTGCATTCCGATCCTTTGCCGGCACTCCAATTCTTTGCTCCTTTGTTCCTTTGCCAGGAGCCCGACTTCTGGAGTCCATTCTCAAAACACTGCGTTTTTCTGGGCCCATAACCAAATGTTGGAGATAAGCAGTGTCCAGTGCACAGCGGAATGATGAAAAGTACGTGCCAACATGCTCTATATTACTTTATTTACACTTCAAAGCTGGTAATTTACAGAAAAACATTTTCCCTCTGCCGGAGCAGAGAAAGGCATCCTCTCTCCTCTAAAGCACGGAGAGAATCACGCTGAACTGCAAAGAACAGTGAAAAACAGGAAACCAGTGTACGTCACATCCAGTCTCCTTTCCCGTGAGAAAACCCAACAGCACTTGACTGTTGAATGTAAACATTGTCTTGTGACAAGCACTTCGCTGCTCAGTGAAGGAAGCAGAAACCAACAGTTAGATGGGATAGTATGGTCTTAATGGAGAACGAGAACTGTCTCAGGTGATAGGTGCATAGGAAAAGTAATTGGTGTACCTCCACTCAAACACCTCATTTACAGGCCAGGTTGCTCATCTGCTAGCCCTCCTGTTGCCCATGGCATGACTGACAGCCTTCCCATTAGAGAAGGCAAGGCTCCCTGTTGCTCTCTCCATCTCCTCTCTGCCTCACTCTGTGGAAGGGCCAAGGGGGTCCTTCTTCAGAGCAAGGCATTCTGGGCAAAGTGGCTGGGCTGCACTTACACCACAACTGCAGCTAGATATCAATAAATTTCAACAGGGCTTTTAGCTTCAGTGGAAGTTCAGGTACTCTCCTTTCACCCAGAATGCCTTACAATGAGGAAAGATGCCCTTGGATCTGTTCCACAGTGACTCCTGGAGGCAGTGGAAGGGCTGGTGGAGAATATGCCACTGTTACTGCTGCCACTTTGCCGTGAGTTTGTGGGGAGGACCGCTCCCCCTGAAAGCCCATTCTCCACCTTGGGCCTGGGGGCGGGCCCCATACTCCACCTCAGCATATAAGGCTCCAAGGAGGCCTCGGGACATTGCTGCCGCCGCTCTGCCGTGAGTTTGTGGGGAGGGCTCTTCCCCCTGCAAGCCCATTCTCCATTCTCCACCAGGCCCGGGGAGCGGGGCCCACCACCGCCACAACTTTAAGGACACTGGTGCTGCTGCAGCAAATGTTTAAAATGTTTTTATATTTTTTAAAGTGTTTTTTAAAAAGTGTTTTTTTTAAGTGTTTTAAAAGTGTTTTTACTTTTTACTTTGTTGTACCACCATAAACGGTGGTTTTTATCCATGTATTTTTATTTTGTTTTGTTTTATTTTGGGTTGGGGTGGGATGGTTGTTGAGTGGGGTGGGGATTGGTTTTGTTTTGGTGTAATTGTTTTTTGTTTGCTTGCTTTTATATTTTGTAATTGGAGGCGAGTATGAGGCTTGGGATTCCTACTGTGGAGGGGCGAGGGAGGTATGGTGGTGGGGGCAGATGTCATAGGCGAAGGGGATCGAGATACAGATATGCTCGTACCCCTTCCAATATGCGCCCCATCCCGAGAGACGAGGGTAGGGTGAGCAAGGATTACTCACCTCCGTCACTGGTGTTGTGGAATGCCAGGTCTATAGGCAACAAAACCGCCACCCTGCAAGATTTCTTCATCTTGCAGGGGGTCGACCTGGCTTGTGTGACGGAGACCTGGGTGCGCGAAGGGGATACTGTTATCTTATGAGAGATGGCACCCCCGGGTTTCTCCGTCCTCCACCAGTCGCAGACTGTGGGCTGGGGGGGGAGGGGTGGCATTATTAATCCGGGAAGATTGTTCTTTCAGGGCTCTACCATCGCCATTGATCCCCGGCATTGAATGTGTTGGCCTAATGTGGGGCTCCGAGGTGAGCTTGGCTGTCTGGCTGGTGTACCGGCCACCTAGCGCACCAGCAGCCACCCTGTCAGGCCTGCTGGAGGCGGTGGCCGGCTGGGCCTTGGAGTTCCCTAACTTATTGGTATTGGGGGACTTCAACATCCATGCTGATGCCACTCCCTCCTCACAGGCTCTGGACCTGGTGTCTTCCATGGCGACACTAGGGCTCTCCCAGTTTGTTTCGGGCCCCACACATCAAGCAGGCCACACGCTGGGACATTCCCAGGGGAACTGAAGTAGGCAGTGTTGCGACCGCTTTTAAAGAAAACATCATTAGATCCCTTAGATCTATCCAATTACCGCTCGGTTTCGAATCTTCCATTCCTGGGTAAGATGATTGAGAGAGCGGTTGCTGAACAGCTTGGTAGGTTTCTGGATGAAACATCGGGTCTGGATCCATTCCAGTCCGGCTTCCGCGCTGGTCATGGGACCGAGACAGCTCTGGTCGCCCTAACAGATGATCGCCGCAGGGAGCTGGATCAAGGCGGGTCGGGGCTGCTGATTCTTCTAGACCTGTCAGCAGCCTTCGACATGGTCGATCACGAACTCCTGGACCACCGCCTTGCCGACATGGGGATCCAGGGCACAGTCCTTCAATGGCTGTGCGCGTTTCTCTCTGGTCGGGGACAGAGGGTGGCGCTTGGGGGGGAATTGTCATCCCGCCACTCCTTGGTGTGTGGAGTGCCCCAGGGTGCGATACTCTCCCCAATGCTTTTTAACATCTTTATGCGCCCCCTCGCCCAGCTTGTCCGGAGTTTTGGGCTGGGCTGCCATCAGTATGCTGATGACACCCAACTCTATCTGTTGATGGATGGCCATCCTGACTCGGCCCCAGACACACTGATCAGATGCTTGGAAGCTGTCGCTGGATGGTTATGTGGGAGCCGGTTGAAGTTAAATCCTTTGAAGACAGAGGTCCTCTGAGACGATATGGGATTGAGGGGGCAACTCCCATCTCTTGCGGGGGTGCAATTAGTGCCAGCACCGTCCGTTAAAAGTTTGGGTGTAATCTTTGATACCTCCCTCTCCATGGAGGCGCAGATTGCAGCTATAACAAAGGCGGCATTTTTTCATCTCCGCCAAGCTAAGCAGTTGGCTCCTTACTTCTCTCGCCCTGACCTAGCCACTGTGATCCATGCAACGGTCACCTCCAGACTGGATTATTGTAACTCGCTCTACGTGGGGCTGCCCTTGAGACTGACCCAGAAACTCTAGCGGGTGCAGAATGCCGCAGCGAGACTCCTTATGGGGTCTTTGCTGCGAGATCACATTCATCCGGTGCTATACCAGCTGCACTGGCTCCCAGTGGAGTACAGGATCAGGTTTGAGGTGCTGATTTTAACCTTCAAAGCCCTATACGGCCTAGGACCCTCGTACCTACGGGACCGCCTCGCCTGGTATGCCCCACAGAGGAACTTACGGTCTTCAAATAAAAACATCTTGAAGGTCCCAGGCCACAGAGAGGTTAGGCTGGCCTCAACTAGAGCCAGGGCTTTTTCGGCTGCGGCTCCAACCTGGTGGAACGCTCTGTCACAAGAGACAAGGGCCCTGCAGGACTTGACATCTTTCCGCAGGGCCTGCAAGACAGAGCTGTTCCACCAGGCCTTTGGTCAGGGCGCAGCCTGACTCCCTCCTTTGGCAATCTTTACAAAACTTTAGTTTATGGTTGCCATCAATTTTGATTTTAATTAATTTTTATAATGTTTTTATAATGTTGCACTGTTTTAGTGTTGTTAGCCGCCCTGAGCCTGGCTTCAGCTGGGGAGGGCGGGATATAAATAAAAATTATTATTATTATTATTATTATTATTATTATTATTACTGTAGTGGTAAAAGGAGTAAGTAAGGAGGACTAGGAATTGGAGGAGGAGGAGAGGAGGAGGAGGAGGAGGAGGAGGAGTTGTTTGGATTTGATATCCCGCTTTATCACTACCCAAAGGAGTCTCAAAGCGGCTATCATTCTCCTTTCTCTTCCTCCCCCACAACAAACACTCTGTGAGGTGAGTGAGGCTGAGAGACTTCAGAGAAATAGGCAAACTATGGCACACACCAAATAGAGATGTAGGCCTGTTGAGAGCAGGACTCGAGGTTCTGCACAGAAATTTGTTTTCAGACCTTACCTGCATTTTCTAAACTTAAAACTATGGGCTGAACTAGGCCTGGAATTAAACATGTCACTCAAAGTGCTGTAGTTACCATATTTTTTGCTCTATAAGACTCACTTATTCCCTCCTAAAAAGTAAGGGGAAATGTGTGTGCGTCTTATGGAGCGAATGCAGGCTGCACAGCTATCACAGAAGCAGAACAGCAAGAGGGATCTCTGCTTTCACTGCGCAGCAATCCCTCATGCTGTTCTGGCTTCTGAGATTCAGAATATTTTTTTCTCGTTTTCCTCCTCCTGGTGCGTCTTATAGAGCAAAAAATACGGTATTTTAAAATTGTTAATAGGTGCCACTGTGGAGAACATTTTTGTTAGGACCATGGCATCTGGGAAGAGAGGATGTGGTCCTAATGAAAATCATGGAAAGCAGTATCAGCCATGCCCCCCACCATTAATATAAGGACATTTCATTAGAAAAATGAAAATATGCATTTTCTACTTTCTTCAGAAGTAGCATTCCACTATAAAAGCCCAATTTCACAATAAAAGCCTGTGTGATGTGCCCAAAGTCAGGTACTACAGTATTATTTTTATACTCACTTTTGGTCCTCAGTCTTGATGCTGCCTGGAAGATTGCAATAATTATTTTCTCTTTTTTCTTTTCTTTTATCTTCTTTCATGGTCAAAGCCTAAGTGGAACTGCTGCTTATTTCTATTATTGAGGGACACTTCATTTTCACCTCTCCAATATGGAGCCTAATTGTTGGTTGTCTATTTTCCCTGTAATATAATAATTCTGCATTGAAACGATAGTCATCTCTCTCACAAATAATACTCAGTACGAGTTCCTTTCACGAGAAAGACCAGATCTAATTCTCCATAACTGCTAATTTGCTGTAATGAAGGTGCTATGTTCTTTAGCAACCTTAAATTACAGTCTTTTAGGATTGATTCCACTACATTGTTATTACGGATAAGGACAATTATAGGACAGTTCCCCACCACCAACACACACACACACACACACACACACACACACACACACACTTTCTCCCTTTTAAGTGTTACAAGTTTAATGCATATTTTCCTGTCCAGGGATCTGCGGTTTGTTGCACTGTAATTTGAATAGTTTTGAGACTAGCATTATATATCACATTAAGAGAAGTTGTAAATTTTAATACCCATTTTCTGAGTAAATTACTGTTTCAAAGGAGACAGCAGAGTGTGGGTTGAGACAGTAATGTGCTGTAGGTCCCTTGACTTGCTGCTTGATCTAGAGCTCTACTTATTTTCCAATATGCACACATCTTAACTACCAATTTCCCCAAGCATTGTTTTAGCATCCCACACATGTGCTGGGAATGCTTGTACTGCTGTTTTCACAATGTCAGAACATGGAGGTCTCTGAGCCTGGGCAAAAAAATGTAATGCAGAGGTTTGTTAGGTGGCTTAATAGCTAATATAAAGGCACCTTAGTGACACTGTTAAAATCCCCATCTCATTTGCTTTTCCAGACGTTCTCAGAGGTTCGTTAAAAAGCCAGAGGTCTCCCTGAGAGTGCTAAAAAAAATTGCAGATGAATAGTCCACCAGTCTACTTCCCAACCCACCATACCTGCTACAGAATGGTGGAGGGGCATGGAAGGGCGGGAGCAGATCTCCCAGTGGGGCAGAGCTGCAGTAATAGCCTCCTGGCAGAAATGTCCTTGCGGCTTACTGGGAGGGGAGAGGGTGAGGTGGTGGCAAGATCATGGCTGGATAGGTGCACCAGTGGCAGTGCCGGATTGACTCTGCCAGTGCTCCCACACAGCTCTGACTGGGCTGCCACCTCTCTCAATAAGCAGCAGCCCAGTCAGCATGCTGAAGTTAAGCCTTTTCCTGAACAGGGAAAATGCCTTTCCATGCAGCATTCTTGGGATTTCTAGGGATTTATGTTTCCTGAATCAATTAATGTGAATTTAATTCATGACCAGGACCTGTATTTCCAGCTAAACCTAGGCCTGCAAGGCCTCTTCTCACTCTCCACGTGAGATTCTCTTGCTGCCAGTTTCACCATCTTTTTTAAATCATTTTTATTGATTTTCCAATAAAAAAAACATCCAATTAATATATCCAGTCATAATACTCCAATTAAAATAAAAAACTAAAATAAATAGACCAAATTATAATTATTAATTTTTTGGAGCTCCCCACAATCTGGATCTCTCAAGCACAGTTTCCCCACCTTTTTAGTGGAGTAAGTTGGTTGAAGCAACTACAAGGAGTAGTTGGCTGGTAAGGCGCCATTCCCAACTAGGCCCAGTTCAACATGAAGTATGAATACCCAAGCTCCCATTAAGTCAATTCCCCACATCCAATACTTTGCCTCACACATTCATTTCATTGGAGCTGACTTTTAATTTGAAGGCCTTTCAAAAAAACTCTGCTTCTTGGAAAAGAAAATGACAACAACAAATGGAAAATGGGTTCCCAATATGAGAAAAAGTTTTGAAAGATGGACCCAAACTTCAACAACAACAAAACCAATGCTGAATCCTTCCATTTGTCATTCACAGTAAAATCCACTTATGACAAAGTAGGACCTTGCAGGGATATTTTTATGTGTTTCTTTATATGAATTTACAAGTTTCTGAAGCATTCGACATCAAATGGCAATTGTTTCATTGCATTTGAATGTGTCGTAAGTGATTTGTTCTGTCCATGAGCTTCTGGACTTACACTTTTCTTTTATAAAACCTTCAGATTCTTCAGAGTGATACAGTCCCTGCCAAAACCGATAAATATAGTATCACATTCCATAATAAATGCATTAGCGCACTCCTTAAATAAATGCATCCATTAATAGTATAAGATATTGCCTACTTCAAGAAAACCTCTCATCTACGTGTTCAAAGGCTAATGTATTTTATATCAGTGATAGTAATAGCAACAAAAAAACCCCACAATTTAATATTGGAAACCATTTTTTTAAACCTGAAATGTGAGGTGAGGTGTGCTCACTGTGCAATATATTTATTAGACATAATTTAATTGGCTTTTAGCTTTTCAGGATATTTGTTGCAATACGGAGCAAGAGTCCTTAGTAACTTCTGCTTAGTTACTATGGCAACAGTGAAGTCTGAGCTCATTAGAATTTTTCTCATGAGGCTCACCAGGACTTGTAAAACTCAACTGCTACTTTAGAGAAAATACTAAACAAATGGGAAAGACATATATCATTTGTGGAAGAGTGGCGCATAACTTCCAAAATCAAATATCTCATATTTTGGAAACCCAAGATGGAAAGCTACCATTCTGCCTCAGGTATGTTGTGGATCAGATGTCTTAAAAACGTATCTCTTTAAAATGGCTGTGTACTGAAAACAGGCATGCTGAACTACAGTAAGTGTGCACTGTCCCAACAGCAGAAACCAGCCATCTAACTCCCTCTTTCATTTCCTTTCATGGCCCAGAGAAAAGCTCTGCTTCAGGCCTGTGTTAAGAACCCACCCAGGGGAGCTGTGAATAACCCTGTTCATCAGCCTCTTAAAATGACCAATACCTACATGAAGCTTAGATTCTATCATTAAGGTTCAACAGACAGCACAGTGAAGACACCATTTTTGTCTTGATGAGGATCTGCATAAACAGGCTATGGTTGTACATAGATTCCTTCATGCTGACTAAATGAAGGTAGTCACCGCCTTGAACTTGCTTCGCTGCACAGAAGCTGTGGTGCAGTTATGCATGGCGCAGGCGCTTACAAGTGAGGTGCCTGTCATGGCGGGTGGACCTGGGCAGGCTAAGCTGCAGCTCTAGTTACTCACATTATTATCATTATGATAGGAATATGTGGTTGCCTATTGTATGTTAGGGATGCGGGTGGTGCTGTGGGTTAAACCAGAGAGCCTAGGACCTGCCGATCAGAAGGTCGGCGGTTCGAATCCCTGCGACGGGGTGAGCTCCCGTTGTTTGGTCCCTGCTCCTGCCCACCTAGCAGTTTGAAAGCACGTCAAAGTGCAAGTAGATAAATAGGTACCGCTCCAGCGGGAAGGTAAACGGCATTTCTGTGTGCAGCTCTGGTTTGCCATAAGCGGCTTAGTCATGCTGGCCACATGACCTGGAAGCTGTACGCCGGCTCCCTTGGCCAATAAAGCGAGATGAGTGCCGCGGCTGTGTAAGTATGTTTGTGATATGTATGTATGTTAAAAAGCAATAAAAAATATTTTTTTAAAAAAGAGATGAGCGCCGCAACCCCAGAGTTGGTCACGACTGGACCTAATGGTCAGGGGTCCCTTTATCTTTACCTTTATTGTGTGTTAAGATCCCAAGACCTCCCCCAATAAATACTGTAAAGACACAATTGACATGGAATTTAGTTTAAGGTTATTGGCATAATTTTAGCCACAACCTTATTGATTACAGATTGTGAGTGGTTTGCTTAGGCATTGATTCCCGACTAGCTGCACCTGATGCCGGGACTCCGGCATTGGACCAGGTTCAGACTCAAGCTCACCTCAAATGCTCCCAGGGGCTCTGGCGTGGCCCTAACCCCAGAAGGGGATCGGATAAAAGCAAGGTGAGCCCCTGGATTCCTTTAACGGAATACCCTTTCGCGCATTGGAGGGGCAGGTGTGACAACCTCCCCTCAACTCCACATTGAACCAATGCCTAACCTCCAAACATTACAAAATTGTGATGATTTGCTATGCGGCAGGCAAAAACCAAGTGGCACCAGCCAATCAGCCAAATGGGGAAATTCCTACCAGGCCCCTGTCCCAAGAACAGATGACGCACGACCACATAGCAAGGTCATAATGAACCCTAAATATAGGGAGGGTGGGTGGGTGATCTGATGCACGAGGCGAAAAGAGGAAGCTCAACACAACGTTCAGTGGTAAATATAGGTCCCTCGGTTAATGCATGAAATGATCCCATTGGCCAGAATTACCCCAGCAACCGAGGGACCACCAATTGTTGAGGCTATCCAATCGCTCCCACCCACAACAGCAGTGAGGTCAGCCTTGATTATCTCACCGCAACGTGTGCTCTCTGGGAGGAGGACACGATTTGTTAAACTCATAGTAAAGCAATGGGCGGTGGGCAGTCAGACAGAAAATGTGGTCATTTTCTTTAAAACATACACCTCCCCAACATACTAGCAGATTTAAGACAGACTAGTGAGATTTAAGACAGACTAGCGGACGCAGGTGGCGCTGTGGGTTAAACCAGAGAGCCTAGGACTTGCCGATCAGAAGGTCGGCAGTTCGAATCTCTGCGACGGGGTGACCTCCCGTTGCTCGGTCCCTGCTCCTGTCAACCTAGCACATCAAAGTGCAAGTAGATAAATAGGTACCGCTCCAGCGGGAAGGTAAACGACATTTCCGTGTGCTGCTCTGGTTTGCCGGAAACGGCTTAGTCATGCAGGCCACATGACCCGGTCTGTATGCCGGCTCCCTCTGCCAACAAAGCAAGATGAGCACCGCAACCCCAGAGTCGCTCACGACTGGACCTAATGGTCAGGGGTCTCTTTACCTTTTAGTGAGGGCTCTTTGCGCTAAATCTATAGGCAATCACCACACAGCTATATTTCTGTGCTCCTGCAGACAGATTTCATGTGGCTTTAAAAGTTTCATGCATTTGTTTCGTGATTTATATGTTACATTGTTGCTGTGGATGTATTTTTATTGTTTCCTGTTTCCACATTTAAATAAAATCAGGAAACAATAACAAGCAATGCCCAGTGTGGAAGGAAAATGCCATGTCTGGGCCAGCCACAAATTATACCCTCCTTGCCACGCGATCCTGTCATCAACATGGGAATGCCCTAAATTCCCCTGCTGTCTCAAGGCTAAAAAATATTTTTTTAAAACTTTCACTATTTGCTACAGATATTAATAATTCTAGTCCTTGAAACACTAATAGCCCATTCTCAAGGCTCAATATATTCTTACACGAAGCAATTAAGCTTAAGGGAATTAATTTATCTTGTAATGCAACCTATATCTTGTGAGATACAGATTGCAGAGTTTTGATCAATGGATGCTGTATAATTGAAAATGTGTTTTTACAGAAAAATACTTTATGTGCTTCTAATTCCCAGGATACTTTAGTAGTTTTGATTGATGTAGAATAAAAGCAAAGCCAATGGACTATCATCTGCATTTAACTATTTGATATATGGCATTATTTATTTCCAAACCATATCCCTTTTAAAACAAAAGTAACTTTTAAAATAAATAAGAACTCTTTTGTATAATTACAGGATATTATCAGGGAACTCTACCATGTGTCTATGCATGTGTATATATTTATTCATATATGTAAGGTTCTGTGATTCTATGATGCATCTCACAATGATTATGGAAGCCACCATTTTCAAAAGTAAAGAATCATAGAATTGTACTTGGAAGGGACTCATCACTCATGGCTAGGGTCATCTAGTTCAGGCTTCCTCAACCTCAGCCCTCCAGAAGATTTGAGACTACAATTCCCATCATCTCTGACTACTGGTCCTGCTAGCTAGGGATCATGGGAGTTGTAGGCCAAAAACATCTGGAGGGCCGAGGCTGAGGAAGCCTGATCTAGTCCAAACCCCTGCAATGCAGGAATCTCAACTAAAGCATCCATGACAGATGGCCATCGAACCCCTGCTTAAAAACCTGCAAGGAAGGAGAGTCCACAACCTCCCGAGGGAGTCTGTTCCAATATCAAACAGCTCTTACTGTCAGAAAGTTCTTGCTAATGTTTAGTTGGGATCTCCTTTCTTGTAACTTGAATCCATTGGTTTGAGTCCTATCTTGCAGAGAAGGAGAAAACAACCTTGTTCTATCTTGTGACAGCCCTTGTGATATATGAAGATGGCTATTGTATATCTTCTCAGTCTCCTATTTTCCAGGATAAACATACTCAATTCCCTCAACCATTCTCATAAGTCTTGGTTTCCAAACTCTTGATCATCTTGGGACTCAGCTACACTGGCAGAGAAAAAGCACTTTATATGCATTGTTTATGCATTCTAACATTGTGACACCAGATGGTGCTGTGGAGTTCCATTTTTTCTCAACCCGATTTCTCATACAAAGTTGAAAAAGCATTTAACTGAAGCACTTCTTTGATGTGTCTAGATCCAACCTTGGTCACCCTCCTCAGCATCTGTTCCAGCTTACCCACCCCTTCTTAAATTGTGGTGCCCAGAAATAGACACAGTACTTCAGGTGTGGTCTGATCAAGGCAGAACAGAGCAGGACTATGGCTGCCCTTTATGTAGCTGTAATGGGAAAAGGGGGCTGCTCGTGCGTAAGCGTTTAAAGCCTCCAAGTTTTACCATCAGTTCCTAAACTTTCCCAGTCCGAGGAGCCATGGGTGCGTGGCTACCTCAGTCGCTGGCAGAATCCGTCAGTGGGCGTTTCCGGAATTTACGCCAACATAAGAGTTCCTTGACGGAAACTCTCCTTCTGGATTCTCTGCGTGACAGTTTCCTCCGCGGAGTGGGCGTCCCCAGCGGAGGTCCTGAGCCCTCCCCGCTATTCTCACTGGAAACATCTTGGAGCCCTTCCTCCGACTGAGTTTCTGCAGGAACTCTCCCTCTCCCCCTACTGGTTCCTTCCTCCGCATCCGAGGCTCTCCTAGCCTCCTTGAGCCCTTCCACCACCTGACTCTCCGATGGCAGTTCCCTGACAGTAGCCTAGAATAGCATTTCCCCCTCTCTCCTTTTTGGTGCTGCTGAATCACACTGTTGACTCGTGTTTAGCTTGTGATCTACTTTGACCTCTAGATCTTTTTCACATGTACTTCTGACAAACCAGGTGTACCCCTATCTTATACTGGTGCATCTGGTTCTTCCTGCCAAGTGCAGAGCCTCACATTTGTCCCTACTGAAATTCATTTTGTTGTTTTGTTGTTCAGTTCTCCAATCTGTTAAAGTAATCTTGAATCCCAATTCTGTCTTCTGCAGCAGTAGATACCTCTCCCAGTTTGGTGTCATCTGTAAATAAAATTTCTCCTTATATATCTAGCAATCTCCCTTATTAGAGCATAGAAAGTTGCCTCAGTCTTTATCTTAATATTTCTGTGAGATCATAGGCAAGAATCCAGTCAAATATTACTAGGCAAGCAAGAACGCACAAAGTTCATGTCAGAGTAAGTGAAATGATACATTAAGTGCTAGTTTAAAGACTTCTAGCCACACAATTAATCTATTTTACTATCACCTCTGGCACAACATATTACCTCATAGGGAAAGAAGTGTATAGAATAACTTTTCTCCATCGCTGCTCCTAATAAATGATTAGCGCCATTTCTTCAAGAAGTAAAGGTCTCCCATATTCCTCAATAGAGCCATGTCTCCACTTCAGCATCTGCATGGGAATAAACAGGCAGCAGAATTAATTTACACAATTTATAATGTATATATCATTAGAAGTCTTTATAGGCAAAAACCTTCCTCTGTAACCAGGCCTTTGACTCTCGATGGTCTTTTAGAAGTGGGTGGGATATTCTTAATGTATTTATCTTTCCTCTTAGTTTTAATTATCTATATGTGGGGTTTGTTGTCTATTTGTTTGGTTGTAAGTTATTTTGGGTTGCCCTGGGCAAGGTAAAGTGACAGACTAGCTTGGGGTATGGAAGAAGAATAAGAAGAAGAAGAGTTTTTATTTGATATCCTGCTTTATCACTACCCGAAGGAGTCTCAAAGTGGCTAGCAATCTCCTTTCCATTCCTCCCCCACAACAACAAACACTCTGTGAGGTGAGTGAGGCTGAGAGACTTCAGAGAAGTGTGACTAGCCCAAGGTCACCCAGCAGCTGCATGTGGAGGAGCGGAGGCGCGAACCCGGTTCCCCAGATTACGAGACTACCGCTCCTAACCACTACACCACACTGGCTCTGGATGCCTCCATAGTCCTTGAATTCTTCGTAATAGCTCCTTTCGGGAGAGGAGGAAGCAGGGCTATGAGCCCTATAGAGAGTTTTAAAAAATAAAAGAAAACACCCCTATAATTTGTCATTTAAGGAAGTCACTGTATTTACATTTATACATCTTAGCAGTTAAAATCACTTTCTCCTTAATCACAAGAAATGCAGATTGACTAAATATTGTATGTAGGAATGCATCCTTTTCTTCCTCTTCTTCTACCTTTCTTTTTAATTTATAGTGGCAATTATTATATTTCTTCATTGTGATGCACCTGTCTGCTACTGTGTTTTCACAGCTAGAAGCCTTTTTGACAGACCATAAGTAAATTTTTATTACTTTACAAGTTAAACAATAATTTCACTGGCATACTCGCTTCAAATCTATGGTGTTTATGATGCTCGCATGCAGCCCCATCAAACAATGCTCCTGCTATTCTCCTAATACCAAATCAGCATCTTTCTGGCTTTGTGCAATATGTTCTAATCTTACTCTTGTCGTTTCAAAACCAAATAACATTCTTTTAAATTGTTGGTGCATTGTTTATGGATTTTTATTTTATTTTGGTGGGCCCTGATTTAATTGTATCTCAACTGCTTTTAAATGACATTCGGAAATCCAGCTATCTGATTGGTACATGCATTTTCAAATACTATTAGCTGGCTGGCTGTGGTTCAGAAAAACCTCCGGCCATGGAAAATGCTTTATAAGGGCAATACCAGTGAAAGAAGAGACACAACAAAGTATTAGAGCTAGAAAGAGAATTCAAAGTCACAAAGTGTGCTTAACAAAGCTATTGGAAATAAAAGCTATTTTAGATGCCTTAATTAAGAAGATGCTGAAGGCAATATAATGAAGATCTGCAGCTTAAGAAGGGCTGCCATCAGGGGTTGGTTTCACTGGGCACCTCCCAAGGCACAGTAGGACCATCGTTGACTAATAGAGATGGTAAAGGTAAAGGTAAAGGTAAAGGGACCCCTGACCATTAGGTCCAGTCGTGGCCAACTCTGGGGTTGCGGCGCTCATCTCGGTTTATTGGCCGAGGGAGCTGATGTACAGCTTCCAGGTCATGTGGCCAGCATGACTAAACCGCTTCTGGAGAACCAGAGCAGCACACAAAAACGCCATTTACCTTACCGCCGGAGTAGTACCTATTTATCTACTTGCACTTTTATGTGCTTTCGAACTGCTAGGTTGGCAGGAGCAGGGACCGAGCAGCAGGAGCTCTCCCCATCGCTGGGATTTGAACCGCCGACCTTCTGATCGGCAAGTCCTAGGCTCTGTGGTTTAACCCACAGCGCCACCCACATCCCTAATACAGATGGTATGTTGGCCCTATTGCATCTCTTCTTCATTTCCGCCCTGTAAAAGAAACCAAGGAAATGGTAGTTAAGGGAAGGAGCCACTTCCTTACTTGCCTGCCTCTGGATGGATCCTGGTCTAGATATATGGGCCTCTGGTCTCATCCAGCAAAGCTTTTTCTTATGTTTATGTTCAGTACAGTCCTCCAACCTACAACAGGAGTGTAAACACTGCAGGATTGTTGTATATTAGTCTTTCAATTAATTTGCATGGGCAGCTCTCACTTCCATCCTTGGAAAATAGCTTCTCAGTGTGAAGCAGGAAGCCACCTATCTAGACAGTGAGATGGTTCTCTGCACAACTCTTTTTATCTTTGTAGGCTGGTTCATATTTTACTCTGAATGAGGGTTCAAGCTATCTCTGAACATGCAGACATGTTTATAGAGCTCACCTCTCATGTGCAGACAATACTCATTGAATGCTAATATGACTAAGGTGGAATCTAGACACACATAAAAAAAGTTGTGAAAATGCTTTTTAAAAAGCATTTTGAAAAATATGTTGAATTTGCTCACCATCACCATCTAGTGTCAAATTTGCATAATGCACTTAAAACACACTTAAAACATTGTATTTGCAGCTGCACATCTGAGTCCTATCTGTCTGAGTGTGTATCTCAACTATTTCTGTACAGAGGTACACAGATTGGAAGCAGATTGCATGTAAGTGTGAACTTCCTGTCCCTCCCACACTTCCCAGCCACTCCATTATATTCTCACCCACCTAGCTATTAGTTCTTTTAATTTCTCAGTCGATCAACATTCACTGCTGTTCAGTTTTTATGCTGCTGTTTAAGGGTGTCCCCCACCCTTTATGATCCTGCACCCAACTTCCAAAGCCCCTCCAGAGTTCTGGCACACTGAAAGCATAAAAGACTTCATCCTGCTCTGTCAAAGCTCCATAGAGCAGAATTGGGCGATTTCACACACCCCTGTTGTATTATGATAAATACATACCTTTTAAAAAACCCCACTGAATATACTGCAACCGTTCTCACGATCCCTCCACCTCACAAACAAGCAATATTATTCAAACACATTTTTGAAGAAACAGCTTGTGAGGTTTTAATACCAGAATGAATTATTACTGCACCTTCTGGCATTATATTTCCCTCAAATGTCACACACCCTACTCAAAGTTTATGAGACCAGTTTGCTGGGTCCCTTCAAGGAGGACAATAACTGATTTGGAAGGAAAGGTTTTGTTCAGCTGGTAATGATTTGACTCAGAGTCTATGCAGGCAGCTGATATTTTACACAGAAACCCCCAGGGAGTGCAGAACTGAAGCTTCAGTAGGTTACAGGTGGATAGAGACTGGATGTTAAATGCCCATTCTGAATTTGCAGCTGTACTATTTTTCTGTGTAACAAATTGGACTGAAGTTGTCTTAGAGCTTACTTTGGTTTATACGTTTACCTTGCTCTTCCCAACCACTTTTTAAGAGTGGAGGGAATGTCCACAACAACCTTAGAAGTCTGTTTAGGCACATTCACACCATATACATTTGAAGCTCCCAAATAATTTTGGGAGCTGTGGTTTGTTAAGGGTACTGAGAACTGTTGGGAGAACACTGCTTCCCCTCCCAGAGCTACAATTCTCAGAATTCCCTGTGAAGGATGATTGATGCACCACTCTGAAAATTGTAGCTCTGGAGGGGGAATAGGGGTCTCTTAACAAGTGTCCACTTTCTTAACCAAGTACAGTTCCCAGAATCCCTTGTGGAAAGCAATGACTGTTTAAAGTGGTATCATTTTTTTATATAATATTTTTATTAAGTTTCCATTTCATAATATTTAGGTACATCCTTGTTATTCACATTAATTTTGCTCTTACAAGCTAGTCGACTTCCCTTCCTCCCGCCTCATGGTTTTCGTAAATCCTTTCTAAATCATAGCATTTGTACTTCTTCCTATTTATCTTTCGTTCATTCCAATATCACATTTTTAAGTAACTATAAAAAGGCATGAATCATAAACATTACAAGATTTTTAAATCAGTCCTGCTAGCGTAGTTAATTGTTTGCAATTATCTTTCAAATATTGTATAAATTTTCCCCAGTTTTTTGGGAAAGCTTGATCATGCTGGTTTCGGATTTCCCCAGTCAGCTTCGCCAGTTCTGCATACTCAGTTGTCTTCATCTGCCATTCTTCTATCATTGGTAATTCCTGCTGTTTCCATTTTGGGGCTAATAGAGTCCCTGCTTCCATTGTAAGCATACATAAACAGTTTTTTGTCTCTCTTTGGAATTTTGTCACGTATTATACCCAATAAAAATGCTTCTGGTTTTTTAACAAATGTACTTTTGTACAATTTCTTTAACTCATTGTATATCATTTCCCTGTAAGCTTTTAATTTACTGCAAGTCCACCACTTATGATAGAAATTCTCCTCTTTTTCTTTACACTTCCAACATTCTTTACTTCTTGTCTTATACATTTTAGCCAATTTAGTTGGTGTTAAGTACCATCTATACATCATTTTCATTATATTTTCTTTTAATGCGCTACAGGCAGTAAATTTGATTCCTTCATTCCATAACTTTTCCCAAGCCTCTAACTGAATATTATAACCAAAATCTTTAGCCCCTTTAAAGTGGTATCAGAGTCTCTTAAATGTATGGTGTGAATAGTTCAACTGACTGAATCATTCATTGTACCACAGATTTTTGTATCCCTTGCAAACCTATCTTAGAATGGATGAATCTTATTTCTCGATTCTATTCTCATAAACATACCCTATTTTTAAAGCAGATCTTCAGAAGGAGGCATATAACTACTTAACATATACAAACACTTTTTAAAACAACAGTAATTAAGTAACCATTTCATTGAAGCAATCTAACAGTAATTGCAAAAATGGTAATTGCAACAGCATTTAAAAATACAAAACAGCTAAATGGATTAATCTTAAAATTCCAAATCTAACTAAAAGCAGAAATAATGTAATACATATTTGCATTTTTTAAATTTACACTTTGAAGGCTCCACCTGAGACAGGTGGATGCCAACAACAACAATAGATAAATATATATTACTACTTATTTTACACTTCCATAAATAGTGAGAAGTCAAGGGGTATCAGACAAATAGTTTTCACTGTGTCAGAGATGGTACTAGAGACTTCTTGTAATATTTCTTTATTTTCAGATATAGTAACAGAGCGTATTGAAAGCAAGCAGTCTCCCAAAGCAGGGAGCACACCAAGTAATCCTTAATAAATTTCCCAAAGCATGGATATGGACCTACCCCCTTAGCTCAATACTGCTTCCATCGTCCTGCCAATCTCACTTTCTCTGTACAAACTTAAATGGCAATGAGTATTTCTCTGCTCCTTTCACTAGCTGAAAACTGGGAAATTCCAAAAGGCTTGAAATTGATTTGCAGCCATTAAGAAACATGATGCTCTTTTGTTAGCCCCCCCCATCACCAAAGTGTTGGTGCCGACCTTTAAATCCCCAAATGGCCTCAGCCCTGTATACCTGAAGGAGCACCTCCACCCCCATCGTTCTGCCCGGACACTGAGGTCCAGCGCTGAGGGCCTTCTGGCAGTTCCCTCACTGCAAGAAGCGAAGTTACAGGGAACCAGGCAGAGGGCCTTCTCGGTAGTGGCACCCGCCCTGTGGAACACCCTCCCACCAGATGTCAAAGAGAAAAACAACTATCAGACTTTTAGAAGACATCTAAAGGCAGCCCTGTTTATGGAAGCTTTTTATGTTTAATAGGATATTGTATTTTAATATTCTGTTGGAAGCCACCCAGAGTGGCTGGAGAAACCCAGCCAGATGGGTGGGGTATAAATAAAATAATAATAATAATAATAATAATAATAATAATAATAATAATAATCAGCCACCACTGATTATAGGCCCATTGACAATTATCAGGAGAATCAAACCATATGATTTGAAGCAAAGGAAAACGATCTGCAGCATATCTCGATTCCTCTCTGCCTTGTGTGTGATCTTTTCAGTTGTTGTTGTTTAGTCGTGTCCGACTCTTCGTGACCCCATGGACCAGAGCACGCCAGGCACTCCTGTCTTCCACTGCCTTCCGCAGTTTGGTCAAACTCATGCTGGTAGCTTCAAGAACACTGTCCAACCATCTCGTCCTCTGTCGTTCCCTTCTCCTTGTGCCCTCCATCTTTCCCAACATCAGGGTCTTTTCCAGGGAGTCTTCTCTTCTCATGAGGTGGCCAAAGTACTGGAGTCTCAGCTTCAGGATCTGTCCTTCCAGTGAGCACTCAGGGCTGATTTCCTTCAGAATGGATAGGTTTGGTCTTCTTGCAGTCCATGGGACTCTCAAGAGTCTCCTCCAGCACCATAATTCAAAAGCATCAATTCTTTGGCGATCAGCCTTCTTTATGGTCCAGCTCTCACTTCCATACACACTAGATCTTGTCAGTAGGAGTAGGTAATACAAAAGGGCATCCTGGACTCCCTGTGGTCCTGCCCTGTGGGACCTGATGCTCACTTGTAATGCAGACTAGAGCAGCTGCCAGTGGAGTCAAATCTAGGAGCATTTTGCTGGTGAGTCAGACTCTAGCACGGACTTACTTCTTTTTCTCTCTTCTCATATGTAATTTTTACCTCCACAAATAACATCTGCTCTATTTTTACCCTCTCAATTGTCCTTGAATGGCCCGAGATAGAATACTGAATGCAGACAAGCGCCCTGCCTTTTCATTCTTCCTCCAACAGGTTTGCAGGTATAGTTCTCCTCTTCAAACACATATACTTCCTTTGTTTCTTCTGCCTGTTACATTATTTGCGGTGGTTTCAACCTATGCTTCCAACAGATTTTCCGCTTCTCATTTGCCAATGTTCCACTCACTTCACCAGCCTTCTTAAGTTCTTCTCGAAGGCCTTTCCCTTTTGTATCTGCACATGGGAGAAACCTTGATATTTCTTTGTCACGCAATCCCCACTTTGGCTTACAATCTCTCTTCCCCAGGTTCCTCCTTTTGTTCCTTTTTCTTTGGCAAGAGAATATTCCATCTCAATGCTATTATAAAAACCTTGACAGAGCTGTCTTTCTCTTCAGGCTTTTCTTTCACAGAGCTGCACTTGGTTGTAATTCAGCAGTAACAATACAGAGCGCTGAGCTTCCCTCGGGAGATTTCTCACATTTTGTATATGGGATTCTTCAGCCACAGTGGTTTCAACCAACTGGGCAAAACGTCCAGTGTTCAGCATTTGCTCAAAATTCTTCCACAGATGTTGAGGTACTTATTATTCCTTCCGAAGTTAGCTTTCTTTGACAGCCAGTGAAGTTTAGCGGAGAGAGTGTTGGGCTTGTAGTGGACTCCCTCAGCCGCCATTATGACAGCCTTCCACGGGTCTTTTTTCCTCCCAAATTAAATCGCAGATGAACAAACTCTGACTCTCCAGATATTGTTGGTCTCCCAACACCTGTGAACCTCAGGGAGCATGGCAGTTGTCAGGGTCGACAATATCTGCAGGTCCACAGATTTCCTACCGCTGGAGTAAACTGAGGTTCCTCCTGAGCTCTTCTTAGCAGACACGCCAAAATTCATACACTCCCTTCATTTCATTACATCCTTCTTGTTCTCTGCTTACTCACAGCCCATCTTGGAGTTGTAAAGAATGTTATACCTGTATACCTGAAGGAGCGTTTCCACCCCCCATTGTTCCAACCCCACCCCAGACACTGAGGTCTTTCTGGCGGTTTCCCTCCATGCAAGAAGCGAGGTTGCAGGGAACCAGGCAGAGGGCCTTCTTGATGGTGGTGCCCTCCCTGTGGAAGGCGCTCCCATCAGATGTCAAGGAAATAAACAACTGGCTGACTTTTAGAAGACATCTGAAGGCAGCCCTTTTTAGGGAAGTTTTTAATGTCTGATGTTTTATCGTGTTTTTCATATTCTGTTGGGGGTTGCTCAGAGTGGCTGGGGAAACAAAGCCAGATGGGCAGGGTATAATAAATAAATAAATAAATTCATAATAATAATTATCATTATCATTATCATTTTATTTATTTATTTATTTTGCTTGGTGAGTCTTTCATCTCCTCACACTTGCATATTAGGTGCTTTAGCATACCCACACTGTTATCAGACTACAGCCCCCAAATGGGCTGAATTTGCGCATAGGAAAAGCAAATTATTTAAGTGAAAACAGATGTTTGTTTGTTTGTTTATTAAATTTATGTACTGCCCTATACCCTCAAGTCTTAGGGTGGCTCACAGGATAAAATTAAGATATAAAAAAATTAAAAACAACTCAATAACCACCACCCACTTACAACAGGAGTCACAATAAACAAAACTGTGTAGAGATGAAGGAAGTAATTTGCAGTTTCCTTGAGTTCCACCCCCCTCCACAAAATGCTGACAAATTCTGCTTCCACTTCAGTGTTTAACACCCGTATATTTTTACAGGAATGCTGAGAATCACTGTACGTTTGGCTTGTGGCCCAATGCTTTCCCTCAATTTACAGAACCATGAATTCTTTTATTCATTCTTTTTTTAAGGTGCCCTCAGAAAGATTATTGGACTTTGATGTTTCAGCTCTGGAATGCAAAGCGCCTCATTCATCCACAGAATAAGCTTTGCTACCTGCTGCTCCCCTGGGTACTGTGACTAAGAAGCCAAAATAGACCACTCCTCTTATAAGCCACTGGAATAATTTAGTCTGAGCTGTGCTGTTGCCCATCCTGCTCAGAACATTTCCGCTACTGTCTCAGCAAGTCATCTGAAATTTAGCCCGTGACTTTCAAAATAGCTGGTGGGGGTGGATCTATTTTTACCAAAGGTTAAGGCCCAGAGATGACTTTATTTTAAGCATGGTAGGAGAATTTCATCTTGATGATGCTCATTCTGTACCTGGTATATCTGCGATTTCTGATGCGAAATGGCTTGATCCACATTTCTCATACTAATTTATGGGATCAAAACATATGTTATCTACCAGCTTCCACTGTTCCCAAATGCCCAAACAGAAGTCTCAACTCAAAGAAGTATCAATTTATGTTTTAAAAATGCATATTTTGAGGAGGGAATACATTTAGCAATAAGACTTTTGAGTCTAATTTGTTGTGCTTACTTTAAGCATTCGGTGCAATTTTTCCATTGAGTTTTTCTTTCTTTTTCTTTTTTCTTTTAAAATGGATTTAATGTGGAAATGGGATAGAAGCAACTTATTGCTTAACACTTGCAAAAGTGACATGGATGGGAGAGAGACTGATTTGCCCATCCCTGTATTCTGGATCCATATTTGGCATCCCAGCCTTGTCCTTCTGTTGTTGTTGTTTAGTCGTGTCCGACTCTTCGTGACCCCATGGACCAGAGCATGCCAGGCACTTCTGTCTTCCACTGCCTCCCGCAGTTTGGTCAAACTCATGCTGGTAGCTTCGAGAACACTATCCAACCTTCTGTACAGAACAGCAAAGTCAAGGCTGATAATAGTGTGGGACACAAAGACTTCTTAGAGTTGGGCAGCTAAAAGGTCATCAAGTCTTATCCTGTTATTGTAGACTAGACTGACCAACCATGAGCCTCCAGTAACATTATCTCACAATCCTAATAATCATGTAGTACAGATGTGGGTGAGGGATGCGGGTGGTGCTGTGATCTAAACCACAGAGCCTAGGGCATGCTGATCAGAAGGTCGGCGGTTTGAATCCACGCAACAGGGTGAGCTCCCATTGCTCGGTCCCTGCTCCTGCCAACCTAGCAGTTTGAAAGCACATCAAAGTGCAAGTAGATAAATAGGTACCACTCCAGCAGGAAGGTAAACAGCGTTTCTGTGCGCTGCTCTGGTTTCACCAGAAGAGGCTTAGTCATGCTGGCCACATGACCCAGAAAAACTGTGTGCGGACAAACGCCGGCTTCCTCGGCCAGTAAAGCGTGCTGAGTGCCGCAACCCCAGAGTCGTTTGCGGCTGGACTTAACTGTAAGGAGTCCTTTACCTTTACAGATGTGGACACTCTTTTGTTCTGTTGATGGTTTTCATTTCCTCAGGGATAATCTATTGTGGGCACAGTGGAAGGTCCAAAGCATTGTGGAGGACACAAAATGGTGACCAGGCTGCCAACATGGCTGTGCTATTGCACCTGCTAATGGTAAGTCTCCCGCCTCCAAGAAGCTCAGCAGTACAGAATGTCTCCTTGTATAAATTAGGTGGCATCTCTTTGCCCCACCCTGCCAACCCATAATTATCTCCTTGTAAATAGGATGGAAAATTTCTAGTTTAAAGGTTATATAGCTCAAGAATGTGCTGCAGCAGTCCACTCAGGAGATTCAGTGGTTGTTTATTTGAGATGGCATAACGCACTGATTGTGCTCAGCGTGTCAGGAAGACAAATGAAACACATATGTGAAATCTTTCACTTTCTGCTGTCTGCTCTTTATTCCTCAATAGATACTGTATACAGCTGAGCCTTAATGCCAGTTGGCTTCCTCCAGAAAGAGCTTCTTGGTGTGTACATCTCTGCAGCTGATATTTGTTTCATATCCTGTGCTCTCTCTCTCTCTCATACACACACTGTGGAGAAGGGTGTTATGAATTGAAAACTGTACTCAAACTTATGCACGCTGCATACCCTGCTATACTAAAAATAAACCTCTTAACTCTTGCCAAAATCTTTGGCTTTACAAAGTGCTCAGAAATTGCCTTGTGTGGGTGCAGCTCTTTCTTCTGGTTTTGCAGCGGATGCAAACACGTGCGCTTGGAGAAACAGGTCTATTTACATTTACAAGCAAAGTCAATTAGTCCTGTAAAGAGCATTCCAATCTACAATAGCAAACATGTAAAAAATAGGGGAAAACACTGGGTGATCAACCAACCGATGAAGCAGAAATAGAACCCTATACATCAAGCGTAATCTGCAGCAGCTCCAAACAAAAGATTGCTGGTGAGAGACAATTTGCATGCTTCTCAGAGAAAATATACAGCTAAGCACACAGAGGTGAGATCCACTGGGGGAAATGTTCTTTAGCTTGAAACTGCTCTGTTTAATTATATTGTAATTGAAAGCAGTAAAACAAGAGCAAGTACCATAATACATATTATTAGTTGGGTAGGCAACAAGTAGCTTAGTCCTATGGCTAACAAGAGTGGAGTAGTTACCTCTCCTTTCCTCCTGGCTCGGGCAGCCTGATGCCACATTTAAGCTTTCTGCAGCATGTAGGAATATGCTGCAGTCCCTCTGCTTCTCCTATAACACCACAGTGATTGACAGCCAAATATAACTGCCCAAATGCAACAGTTGCCATTAGGCTATACAATGGTACCTTGGTTTACGAACAGTCCTGTTTACGAGCTATTTGGTTTACAAACTCTGCAAAATCGGAAGTAGTGTTCTGGTTTGCGAACTTTACCTCTGTATAAGAATGGAAGCTGAACGGTGGAAGGGCATCGGCGGCAGGAGGCCTCATTAGGGAAAGTGTGCCTCAGTTTAAGGACGGATTTGGTTTAAGAATGGACTTCAGGAATGGATTAAGTTCATAAACCGAGGTACCATTGTACCTAGAATTGTTAAAGGTAGTGCTGTGGTCTAAATCACTGAGCCTTTGGGGCTTGCCAATCAGAAGGCTGGCGGTTTGAATCCCCATGACAGTGTGAGCTCCCATTGCTCTGTCCCAGCTCCTGCCAACCTAGCAGTTCAAAAACATGCCATTGCAAGTAGATAAAAAGGTACTGCTGTGGCGGGAAGGTAAACGACGTTTGCGTACACACTGGTTTCTGTCATGGTGTTCTGCTGTGCCATAAGCGGTTTAGTCATGCTGGCCACATGACCCCAAAAGCTGTCTGTGGACAAACACCAACTCCTTCAGCCTGAAGTGAGATGAGTGCCGCACCCCATAGTCGCCTTTGACTGGATGGACTTAACCACCCAAGGGTCCTTTACCTTAACCTTTTACCTTACCTAGAATGGCTTACCTTTCCCTTTCAGAGACAAGACCTATGCTGTGCAATGACCACTGATCTGTATGCCATGGCAACTAGAGAACAGACAGGAATTTCCCAGGAACAGGATAAGAACTCAGCTGTAACAACACAGGTCACACTTTAGGCCATCTATGCGATAAGGTTGTAGAAACTGACACTGCAGTCCTCTAACCCCATCTAGTTCCATTAAATTTAGTGTGTGGCAAATAGAGTTTTCAGTTATTCACTTGAAGAATATTGTGAGTTAAACTTGGGGGCTCCCATTCAGGAAAAACAGAAGAATTTCAAGGGAATCTTACATTTTTATGATGGCTCTATTATTATTATTATTATTGTTATTATTATTATTATTAATTTATAGTCTCAGAGTTGTGCACTCGGCATATCCCTATAAGGGTTATATCCCCCCTAATGTATATATAAAATTACTTATATATAATTAATCATCCAAATTAAATTCCCAGGAAATTTCAAAAGTTCTGACACCATTAGATGTCACAAATAAATCCCATGTGAGTCGATAAGCCTTCAGGTCCTTCCAGATGGGAACTGTTTTTGGACTCTGTTCATGCACACAAGTTTTTCACAGGATATTATCATAATCAAAATGCCAGCCCATTGTTTTTGTATGCAAAGACGCCATCCTGTTAATGCAGGATCTTCCCCCTGTGTAGCAGGACTTTTTCTCCCTCTCCTTTCCCTAACTATACCCCATTCAAAATCTGCTCTGGCAGTTTCCCCCAAACCTGCAGAGCATATCTGAGAGGAGCACACAGGAGGCATTCAGGGAGACAAGAGAGACAGGAAGACCTGTGTCACAGATGGAAGTCCTTTTTCTAGTGGTATGGATTTGTTGGCTACAATCCTTAATCTGGATTCAACCTTACTGTGGATAATCTGATAAACATAAACCAATTGATTTTTACAGTCACCTCTGGTGTTGAAGTTTGTTAGCTTAGTTTTGGGGGTAGGCAGTTATTTGTGTAGTGACATTTTGATGGGGGGGCAGTGTGGTGTAGTGGTTGAGAGCAGTGGACTCATAATCTGGTGAACCGGGTTCGATTCCCCGCTCCTCCACATGCAGCTGCTGGGTGACCTTGGGCCAGTCACACTTCTCTGAAGTCTCTCAGCCCCACTCACCTCACAGAGTGTTTGTTGCGGGGGAGGAAGGGAAAGGAGAATGTTAGCCGCTTTGAGACTCCTTAAAGGGAGTGAAAGGCGGGATATCAAATCCAAACTCCTCCTCCTCCTCCTCCTCTTCTTCTTCTTCTTCTTCTTCTTGTTCCTCCCACTCATCCTCCGGCTCTGACCTGTTTACAGCAAGGCCCTCATATACTAGCAGAGTTGCACAGCTTAGGTTGTTAGACTGTAGCTGTACACCTTTACTCAGAATGTCCTCTCCAGAGCCAGCTCAGCCCAGCGGTTCCACTGACCAAAGCATTGCTAAGATCCCCTAATTGCTTTCAGTGGTTTGAGACCCACAGGCGCTGCCTGGCTTTCTTTTTTTAAAAAAAGAAAAAGAAAAGAAAGCATGTCCTCTCCACACCTGCAGCCCTGCCTGTAATGTCTATGCACTGAGTGTAGCCTATGCATGTGCAGTGACAGGGTGACACATCAGGAGCCTTGTGTAGAGTCCCTGGTTGCCTGGAGAGACCAAGCATCATACAGTGCTATGCATTCAGGATCCCTTTAAAAGAGCACCGGGATGGTGGGTGTGGGCCCTGCAGGGGACATGGCAGCCACGGTTCTACTGCCTTTCAACAGATTTAATGTACAAATAGAAGGAACCTTCTGATAAGGCCTTAAGATGAAAGGTGCAATCAGCCTACAATGCAGGGTGGAATGATACAGCCACCACTGCATTAAGATCCCATTTTCCTCACTGCCCTAAGATTCAGAACCCAGAAGAAGGAACTTCACTAGAAGGTGCTCATACACAAGGTCAAACAGATGAACTGGGTTTTTAGAGTCGCTGGCTAAAAAAGCCTGGAAGGAAAGCCCTATAGTTTTGCAGAGTTATAGCTGCTCACATCTCAGTCTGGGCCCCTTTGCTTAGCTAGATAGTAAAAGTAATGATGACCATTAGTGCATAATCCATGCCAAGTACGTAGGTGTCAACTGATATTCAGCAGAAAACCAGATAGCGGCCCCTTTGGGGGGGGGAGGCAATAAAATGAAGTGATTAACATTATTGATTTTTAATTTGGGTTGCTTATTTTCATATCCTAAGCGATTTCCAATAATGCCATGCATCATAGAGAAAAGGAGCTACAAGCAACATATTGTTTTGTGCTTGGAATGCTGAGAGAAAGGCAATCTCATTATGTCTTTTAAGTATTTGTTTTAATGCTGGGTAATCACAACCAGCCAGTGTAATTGTCTCAAAGTTGCAGTAAAGAGTTGGAAACACTAAAGCAGCCGATGACTAGCATTGAAAAGCATATGAAAATGTGAATACACCCCCCCCAAAAAAACCCCTTTTTGTTTTCTTTTTGTTCTGTTGAGGGTGAAATAAATGTTTAGTTGGGGTTGGGGATTATTTTAATTTTAATACAACTGCAAATTGTGTTTCTTATTATTAGTTTCTACTGTTTTATTGGTCCATTGTATAGTCTGTATAACATATTCAGTTCTGGAGGGGAGAGGATCGGGGCTGCCTGGGAGTGGGCCCCAGCCAGCAGAATGGCTGGGGCAGGTTCCACAGTGTGGGGAGATGCACTGGGACACCCAATCTCAGTGGGTAGGAGGAGGAGTTACGCTAGGACCAGGCCATGCGATTACCGAGGAGGAAGGTTTAGTCGTTGTCTGAAGACTATCCCTGTCTCTGGGTCTAGTCTTGACCGGAAGGATACTGAAATCAACAAGGGAGACCCACATGACCTTAAGGTGCTGCTGTGCTCCATCTGGTACACAGGCTGAGACCCTACTTGTCCACACACTGTCTCGCCAGAGTGGTGCATACTCTAGTTATCTCCTGCTTGGACTACTGCAATGTGGTATATGTGGGGCTACCTTTGAAGGTGACCTAGAAACTACAACTAATCCAGAATGCAGCAGCTAGACTGGTGACTGGGAGTGGCCACCAAGACCATATAACACTGGTCCTGAAAGACCTACATTGGCTCGCAGTATGTTTCTGAGCACAATTCAAAGTGTTGGTGCTGACCTTTAAAGCCCTAAATGGTCTCGGCCCAGTATACCTGAAGGAGCAACTCCATCCCCATCATTCAGCCTGGGCAGTGAGGTCCAGCGTCGAGGGCCTTCTAGCAGTTCCCTCCCTGCGAGAAGTGAGGTTACAGGGAACCAGGCAGAGGGCCTTCTTGGTAGTGGTGCCTGCCCTGTGGAATGCCCTCCCATCAGATGTCAAGGAAATAAACAACTATCTGACTTTTAGAAGACATCTAAAAGTATCAGGAAAATTTTAATGTCTATTGTTTTACAGTTTTGTATGTGCTATAAGCTGCCCAGCTTCTTCTTCTTCTTCTTCTTCTTCTCCACTCCGTTCATCTCAGGCAGTTGTTTTGGAAATCTGGACAACATCCTTAAGAAAAAAAGAACTATCTGAGGCTAACAGGTTTCATAATGGCAATGAACCAGTGGAATTTTTATCTCAGAAGATGGTAAATGCTGCTTTAATAGGACTATAGAGAGACAAACTCTTGTTGATCAGGAATAAGCAGTAGGAACTGCAGCCAATATGACTGGGGAACTGGCGCCTAATGTTTCCCCGATGTGATTGACTCCTCGAGACTAAATACTGACAACAGCAGACACAATATTCCTTACCCTGCCTTGGTTGCCAATGCACAGAACAGCAAGGCAGCCAAGGGGTGGATTTGCAAAGGATAAGTAGGAGGTGTGAACTAAGATGCTTAGCTTCCCACCCCACCCCAGGGAATAAGAAAAGAAGCAGAACAGCTAGGGGGAAAGTGATGAAATAATTTTCTAATGTTTCCAGCTCCAGCTGTTCACCTCTGCTGAGATATCAGCGGGCCATAATCTCATAGTGTTTCCTTCCTTATATGAGTAGGCTACCTCTCAAGATTCTAGGGCCATATGAATGACAATAGTGCCTTGTCTTGAGATCATGGTACTGATGTTTGCTTTCATCTAATGAAAAGGGGAGCTTTCCTCCTATATAACTCAATTAATCCCATTTACAAATACTGCAAAAGGAACTCCAGGGGACTTTCCACATCTTTGGCATATGGGATCAGAGAGAAAAAGGGAGAGAGAGAGAGAAAGAGGCAGGTAGAAGAGAAATTCTGATGCAGCTAAGTAATCCCAAATGTGCAATGTAATGTCTTTCCGAATGAGCAAGAAAAAAGCCCAGCAGAAATTAAAGTAATTCATTGCATTAGTGCAGTCCAGTGATGCCAGCTGCACTTTAAACGCCAGTAGTGATTTGTAAGAAAGACCTGTTTGAATTCATAGGGGATTATTTGTGCCCTTTTAAGTTGTGTGAGTCTACATATTTGAAGCAGTTGACTACTTCTCGGAAAAGGAATTCTTTGCTGCCACATGGCAGCAACAGGCACAATCTGCTTTCCATTCCATGGAGGCATAAAGGCAGTTCAAACTACATTTGTTTCTGGGTTGTTTTTTGGCCTTTGAAACTGGACTTTGGTCTTTGAAACTGATTTACCTGGTTCAGCCATTTGGGAACATCCAACTCCCTCTGTCTCCTCCAAATGAAAACAAAACAAAACAAAACAAAACACAAAAGCCACATCTTTATGCAGCCCACAAAGCCTTGGTCCCATTTGTCTTGGAAGTACACAGGAAAACAGGTTGGTTTTCAGATATCCATTCCCTTTGTACCTTGTGACACATGTATTTTGAAATAGGCTCCTGAACTATTAAATATCCAAACCCTGCTTAGAACACCATGGGCCAGATTCACCCAAAGCTAACAGAAGGCAGTGCAAAGGGCTCCTACTAGTGCAGTGGGGCTCCCTCCTCATCCATCTCCCCCATGTGCCCACACAGCTCCCCTCCAATCTGCATTGGAGGATCAGGCAAACAGCATGCAGCGGGGCGGGGAGGAGAGTGGGGGGTTGCCTACTCAGGCAAGCAGAAACATTTGCACTCACAAAATGATCAGAACAGGGCAGCATTGAGTTCCTCCCACTGATTATAAATTCAGGCTCTTTGGACACAGGCAGCTACACTTATGCCACAGAACACAAAAGGGAAACAATAAAAAGAAACACTATATCCTGCTATCGCCACAGCTTGGAAAATGACCCTGTGTCATCCTGACTGGACTTGACTGGGATTACAGTGGGGAAGAAATGGTACACAATTAGGTTTTTGAACACACATCAGTTATTCTTCATTTTTAAAAAAGGCAGGAGCTGCGGATATTCTCTTAATGTGCCTGTACTTAGAAATTGGGTTTTTATGCTCTATAGCATAACAGCTATTATATCATAAACCACTCCGGTATTAGCTAGGGAGAAACCCTTGCATATTAGCTGCCAGCAAGGGTAAAAGCATCGTACTGTAGTCTGTGTTATTAGTCCCAGATATTGATGAATAGCATACACTTAAAGTAAAGCCCACTTTAGCAAACCTATTGCTTCTTTTATTGCTAGCGCCGAGCACAACTTGAAATTAGGTGACGGAAGCTGAAAGGCCTGGGCTGCGTGTATTTCTGCACAGAAATGTATACTTATTGTTCACTCTGCACTACGCTGAAAATATGATTTCATAGTCATTTTATGTTTTGACTGTATACCAGGGGAAGTAATTGCATTTTTCTTTCTTTATTGGGAGGAGACCAATCCATACGAAAGTAAAACATCCAGACAACAAATCCCCATAGCTGTGTGGTGGCTGTTTGCTTCTGTGCTGCAACACTTGCTGAAACAAGCAGAAAACAGATGCAGTTCCAGCTAAAGCAAATGCTGCCATATAGCTGCAGTGTCAGAAGGTGAGTATAATTCAGACCCAAGTTTTGCCCATTGCAGGTAGAGGGCATGGCCGGGCTCTCTTCGTGTTTGGGCGGCCCTGAGCAAGAAAGTCATCTGGGGACCCTTAAAGGTATGAAAGCAAGCCAGGCATAAAATTCCACTAAATTCTATATGCGAGGCTACAAGGAAAGCATGAATAAACCACCTTGATACATTCATTGTGGTCAATTTTTATTACATGTGGCATGGAGAATATTACTTAATAATATATTGTTATAGATTTGGGAGGAGGATCCCCCTAAAACCTAGAAATTAATAAATGGTAGGATTTTGATTATTTGGGTTGGGGAGAAATATAAGCTGCAGAGGAATTCCTGTGCTAGCCTATGCAAAACGACTTGGCCATGCTAGGGCCATTAAGGAACAATACAGGTCCATTGAGAGCCATTGGCAATGCGAAAGAACTGCCCTCCCCCTTGCCCTGAGTTGTGAACAGAGGCAGGAGGGTTGGAAGGTAGCAAGGGTAACTAGGTGTGAAGCGACAGGAAAAGAGAGTCCTGAGAAGGGTTGCTGGGAAGAAAAAGAAGGAAGAAAAGACTAGGATCCATCTTGGGCAGGCCGGCTGAAGGCTGGCTAGGAGAGATGCTTTGGACTCCAGGGGTGCACTGCGGTGGGGGGGAGGGGTACAAGCCCCTCTTGAAATGACCATGCTCTAAGGTCTGGAATCCCTCCATGAAAACTAAAGGTGTAAATAGGTGAATAAACCATATTTCTTAAAGCTATGGCAGTCTCCACCGTGTCTCAGTTCTCCAAAGGAACGCAGATCCTGGGTGAATGTCTAGAACCCTGTGAGCTCTTGCCACTGCTCGGTATACTGTCATAATATATAATAACACTACATTGTAAATAAATGAATGCAAATCATTTGGGAGCTGCCTTGCTCTGTTTCTCTCCTTTCCAAATCCTTATCTTCTTCTGAGGGGATTGTTCCACGTTCCCTTCTTCCATTATCACCACTTAGCCAGTCTGTTTCTCAGCTCACAACAGCTGCCTCTTATGCAGCCACGGTACGCACAGGAACACATTCCCTGACCCCACCACCGCCAGCCTAGCCAGGCTTACATCTGTGGGGAATTTGTATATACCAGTGACAGCCACCTCAGATGCCTTCTCAAAACTCTTAAAATGCTGTTCATCTAGTCCTGAAGACTGCTTTTCTTTTCTTTTGGAAATCTCTTTATTCTTCTGCCACGGTGAAATGTACGATCAGCTCTCCATAACTTAAAAACAACAGCAACCCAATAACAGAAGCCTGTTTGTTGTCTTCATATCTCAGCACTAGCAAATGTAACCAAGGCAGCAAGTTGTGAAAAGAACATGAAATGGGGTGGCAGGGGGCGACACCAATTCTGTGAATTAATCCCCAGAGATAAGGCAGTTCTTAAAGTTATGTTTCGGCTCCATTTCCTGACTGTGGGTTTCTTGAATGGCTCCCTGGTGATTAACATGATGACATTTACACCTGAGGCCTTCATAAACGAAACCTGAAAAATAGTCTGTTTCATTGGCATGTGCACTGGATTGCAGGCAGTCAAAGAATTAACCTTTAAAATCCAACATGGCTTGGGAGGGGACAGTTTATCTGAATGATTGCTGTGGAAATTCCAATTCTTGTGTTTTACAACTCGTATTTTGGAAATACAATGTTTGTTGTATTTATTGTTTAAGTTTATTTTTTTAAAAGCCTGTTTCATCAGAAATTAAAAGCCTGGGATTTTTTTAAAAAAACCTAGGTGCCAAAAGATTATCAAAGTAGCCTCCAAGCTGATTGCTGGCCAGAATACATTATATAATGAAGTGTGGGCTGTGTGAACCCTTTGTGATATTCTCTGGTACAGATCACACACGCACAACTGACATTGGGATATCCTAAAGGAAAAAGTGCATTTACATGGCAGTTTGCTTCATTTTCACAACATATCCGAGGTGTGGTTTCCACATTCAACTTGAGTTTTCACATGATGTAAAAGCCACTTCTGCAGTGCTTAGCATATGTACCGTATTTTTTGCTCTATAAGATGCACCAGACCACAAGACGCACCTAATTTTTGGAGGAGGAAAACAAGAAAAAAAATATTCTGAATCTCAGAAGCCAGAACAGCAAGAGGGATCGCTGCGCAGTGAAAGCAACAATCCCTCTTGCTGTTCTGGCTTCTGGGATAGCTGCACAGCTTGCATTTGCTCCATAAGACGCACACACATTTCCCATTACTTTTTAGGAGGGAAAAAGTCTTATAGAGCAAAAAATACGGTATATAGGTTTTGTATATACACAGTGGAAGATTTCAGGACTGGTCAAGATAAGTCACTAAGGCTCATGTATCTTTCAAAACAGCTGAGCTGTAAACAGGCAGTTGACATTTGCCACCTCGAGTTCATTTTGAACATTGCAGATATCTATGATAGCATTTTCAAAAACATTTTCAAAACCCTTGACTGAGCTCACAGTGGTTGATCACCTTTCTTCTTCACTTTATCTGAATGTTGGCTCCACTGCCTTTTTGTTTTGTAAAATACCAGGCTAATTTGAGATGTCTCTCCCTCTGGGAATGTACCAACAAAACAAAGGAATACCTTATTGCACTTTACAAGAGAGGTTTGCACCTCAGCTCCAGTGTAAGTAACATTAAATGAATATCACCTTCAATTTCCTCATACTTCAAATACTGAACTACAGATGTTGAATTATACCAAACACAGCCCAGGGAATTAAGTCACAGCTATACGGGAAATAGTGATACTGCTATCATGGATCCTACGTAGTTCTGTGAATAATTGCAATGATTCAGTCAGCTGCTGTACATCAAAGTATTTTAGATAAGTGGAAGTTTTAATATGTGGCTGATAAGTATGAATTTTTGGTCCGTTCTTTACTCTTTTTTTCATAAGTGATCTCTGATGTATCCTTTTCTTATAACCAAAAGGCTTATCAAACAAAGAAACATCCAAACCATCAGGGGCACAGTTAGTTAACTTGCAGCCCAGGGCAAAACAGAGTCTTGGGAGTCTCCCGTTGCAAACACACACACACACCAAATTCTGTCAGTACATAACACAACATATTTATGTACATGGGAGAACAACATCATAAAGTTATTATGTAGTTTACTATAGCCACAACGGCAAAAGGAGAATCGATATTTCTGCAAAATAAAAAATAGACCCAATTAATTGTCTTATTTTTTGATTATCTGTAGTGATGATTATATCTTCATTATACACCTTTAGGCGTCAGGCAAAAACGTTCCTTTTTAACCGGACCATTGGTTGACTTGATCAACATCCTATACCCTTTTAAAATGTGGCTCTTTTGGGGTGGAGGGGTATTATTGGGTTATTGTTTTTATCTTTATTTTATATTTTTTTGTGAATCGCCCTGAGACCTCTGGGTATAGGGCAGTATATAAATTCAATAAATAAAGTAAAACAAAACAAAACAAAACAAAACAAAACAAATGATTATTGTTTCTATGGGGCAATTATTCTGTCAGCACAAGCATTTCTGCTTGTCAGATGGAATTATCTTTCCTTTAACTGGCACATATCAGTCTGGAGTTTCCCTCCATCAATCAGAGCAGATTTAGGGAGAACACAGGGGTGCGCATGGGGTGGAGAGTGGGGAAAGTCCCATTGTGCTAGTGGGACTCACCTTAGTTGAATCTGGCCCATGGAATCTAGAATCTCAGTTGTTCAATGTTGGTGGTCTCACAGACCCCCTAGTACTGTTTCTCACACACTCTTCAATAGAAAACCCAGAGTTATAGCCATGGGAGGATGGGAGGTTGTGGGATAGTCTGTGCCACTCCATTTAACTGAATGCCACCTTACAGGTACATCTGCATCTCCAGCCTCAGTGGTTTCAGCTCCCCAGTGATAGAGGTGCCTGGTTGAGTTATTACACTTCAGGGAGTGGCACTGCTGGTGGAAGGGAGGAGAACTACAGCCTGGTAGACAGATACCACTAAATGCGCATAAGATTTCAGCAGAACAATTAGCACATTCAATGTCACCACATGCTGGGATTACTTTCTGTTTACTGTCCCTACCAGGATTCCATTCCGCTAACAGAAAATACTAGAGCAAGAACAAAAAAAATGTAGTTACAGATAGGTAGCCGTGTTGGTCTGCCATAGTCAAAACAAAAAAATTCCTTCCAGTAGCACCTTAAAGACCAACTAAGTCAGTTCTTGGTATGAGCTTTCGTGTGCATGCACACTTCTTCAGATACCAAAAATGTAGTAAGTGCCTCATTTCCATTAAGTATTACATGAGCCAGTTCAAAAGCAGCAGAGAGTGAGATCGGATCTGTCTCATAAAGATGTGGAAAGGGGAAAGTTAGACAGAGGCTGGGTAAAAATAGAGGCAGAAAACAAATCATGAGACACGTTTAAAACAAGATAAAGCAGCTCTTGAGAAAACCACCACAAGAAAAACCTCATGGTATCAGAACAGCGTTGAACCAAAAGACAGGATGATGTAGGAAAACTTTCCAAAAGAAAAGCATGGTTTGGTTAAAATTCTAAAATTTATGTTTTGATAGCATACTGAAACCAACACATTTCAAACAACATCCTTAAGTAATAGACTAGCTCACACAATCCTTGTTGAATGTAGCATAGCAATCACTCTTAAAAACACACACTCTTCTGCTTGGATAGACTTGAGCTTACTTCGCAACTGTAAGGCTTCTGGGGTGTCAAGTGACTAGGAAGCATTTTAGTCCTTCAGACCCAACACATTTCCTGGGCCTCCTTCAGCACATACTCAAACTGCTCCTGACATGCCTCTATGGCCCTACCAGCTTTTCATGGCAGTAGAAAATGGTGATCTTACACTGGATCTTCTTCAGTGATTTCTGATCTATTTCTCCAGCGCTGAAGAGTCAAATCTGAGATACTTTCCAGCGCCTGCAGTAGGGACCATAGGATTCGCATTTACCGTATTTTTGTCCCATAGGACGCTCCATCCCATAGGACGCACCTAGTTTTTTTGGGGGGAAATAAAGGATTTCCCCCCCTTTATTTCCCCCCCCCAAAGCAGGTCGGGGAAACCGAACCAGGTCGAGGAACAGCGGGATGGCGGCGCTGCGCCTCCCTGCTGTCCCCCGAGCTTCTGGGGCTCTGCTTCAGGGTGCCCTGCGCGCTGGGCGGCAGGCTGCTATCCACAGCGTGGGGAGCCCTGCGGGGAACTCCTGCAGGGCTCCCCAAGCTGCGGATGTCTGTCCGGCGTGCGAGGCGCTCTGCTTCAGGGTGCCCCATGTGCTGGGCGGCAGGCTGCTATCCGCAGCCTAGACATCCCTGCAGGACCTCCCGCAGGGCTGCCTAGGCTGCTTTCAGCGCGCCCAGCGCTCCGGGAAGCAGGCTACTATCTGCAGCCTAGACAGCCCTGCGGGAACTCTCGCAGGGCTGCCTAGGCTGCGGATGTCTTCCTGAAGCCTAGAGAGCAGGAGGGTTCGGTGCGCACCGACCCCTCTCGCTCTCCAAGCTTCCCCTTCATTTTTGGAGGGGAAAAAGTGCGTCCTATAGGGCGAAAAATACGGTAGTTGGGATTTGTTACCACTGAACTCAGCAGGAATTTCTTCCTGCTTTACTTATATGCAACCCCAAATATTGTATTAATTTGTTATGAGTTGCTTCTAAAAATCCCATACAGTGGTACCTCAGGTTAAGTACTTAATTCATTCTTGAGGTCTGTTCTTAAGCTGAAACTGTTCTTAACCTGAAGCACCACTTTAGCCAGAGCACGATTTCTGTTCTCATCCTGAAGCAAAGTTCTTAACCTGAAGCTCTATTTCTGGGTTAGGGGAGTCTGTAACCTGAAGCGTATGTAACCTGAAGCATATGTAACCCGAGGTACCATTGTATTGGTTATAATTATGAATGACCTTGAATTAAAGTGAACGATTACGAGGCAGCCAAATTGTCTGCTATGAACATCTGAATGGAATTTAAGGCTTTTATTTATTTATTGTTACGGCAGGGATGAGGAACATGTGGTCATCTCGATTGTGTCGAATACAACTCCCATCATCCCTAGCTGTTGGCCATGCTGACCAGGGAAGTTGGATCCCCAAAACACATGGAAAGTATTCCCCACACCTCCTTTTTTGTACTTTATTGCTTTTTGCCCATGTGCAAGATAGTCCCAGTGCAGACCAACCTGAGGGCAGCCACACTCAAGGAAGGATCATTGCCACAGATCCCAGTGCAACACTCCTCCCTATTCCTATCCATGATGCATATTCACATTGGTTCGCATGCACGCCATTATAGGAGCTGGCGCACTTCATGTTTTCTCAATACAGTGGTACCTCGGGTTACATACACTCCAGGTTACATACGCTTCAGGTTACAGACTCTGCTAACCCAGAAATAGTACCTTGGGTTAAGAACTTTGCTTCAGGATGAGAACAGAAATTGGGCTCCGGCGGTGCGGCGGCAGCAGGAGGCCCCATTAGCTAAAGTGGTGCTTCAGGTTAAGAACAGTTTCAGGTTAAGAACGGACCTCTGGAACGAATTAAGTTCTTAACCTGAGGTACCACTGCATAGCATTTTAACTTGAATATGCCTAGCTGGGTTGGTGAGTGAAGGCTAGATGGGGAAGCAAAAATATACACTAGCCTCTTGTTCTGAGGTTCTCTTCCGGTGTTCTCATATGCACACAGTGCAGAGAAGGAGGGCCAGGAAAGCACGTTCTCTTCATTTGCTACAAACCAGAAAACAAGAAGAGATCAATTGCTGTGTTTTTGGATCCTAGAATCCTAGAGTTGGAAGAGACCACAAGGGCCATCGAGTCCAACCCCCTGCCAAGCAGGAAACACCATCAGAGCACTCCTGACATATGGTTGTCAAGCCTCTGCTTAAAGACCTCCAAAGAAGGAGACTCCACCACACTCCTTGGCAGCAAATTCCACTGTCGAACAGCTCTTACTGTCAGGAAGTTCTTCCTAATGTTTAGGTGGAATCTTCTTTCTTGTAGTTTGGATCCCTTGCTCCGTGTCCTGCTGCATGCGATGAATGAAGGAATACTATCCAGCCTGGCAGTGTGCCTGCATATTAATTTCTGCCTGCACAATATGCTTCCTATTCGGGAAAGCAGTAATACAATGTGCCTTCACCAGTCTGTTTTTCCATATTGGCTACCCACATCTTGAAGCAGATACAGTGAGATACTAGTAACTCATGCAACCCTTTTGTGCAGAGATATCTTTGGAAGAAGCCACATCTTTCCTCTATGCAGCTCTCCCTTATCTCAAGGATGTATGAAAACACTACCATAAGGTGTGTGTGGGCGGGGGGAGCATCATCAACTAAAGTCTAGGTTTTCAGTTGCTGAAATATTCACATTAGTGAATATGCTCCCTTTTCCCTCCCCCCCTTTATTTGAACACATGGTTTCTTACAGGAACAAAATGGCATCTTCTTTTCTTGTAGATTTATTTTCAAGCAATTGGGCAAGATGTTCCTATGGTAACAGATACAACTTAATTTCCCTGATGTATTGCAGAAGAAAAATGGATTGGATTTCATCTGACATGGATCTAGGTAGGCCATATCGCTGGTTATTAAGCACAGTCGCTCAAATTATCCTGCGGCGGCAGCTTTGGGTTAGTTAAAGAAACCTTTTTGATGAGATTCTTAGGGTATTTTTCTTTGAGCTACCATGTTGTGGGGAAACCCGTCAGCCATGGAGAAGATATTTTAGGATGTTTAATGGGCTTACAGTGCAAACCTTCTGGGAAGTAAGTCCTATTTAGTTAAATACAGCCTTATAGCACGGGATTGTAGCTTGTATAACATCCATAGCTCCCAGGTTAAAAAAGGGTGTCCCATCATTAGGTTCAGTGGAAAAATTCCTGCGTGTATATACATATGTGTCTTCCATTGACATTTATAGGCCAATGTCTGTAGAGGAGAGCTCAGTGTGGTCATTTCACACTTGAACCATTTGTGTGATAGTTTGGTGAGAATGCTTAAACGTGAATGTGTCTAGGACAAGCAGTTGCACCATCAGTCTCAAAACATTTGAACACCAAGGTTTAATTCAAGCATGCAAGGTTTCAGTGCATCTCAGTGTCCAGTAATACAGTAGGTGGCAATGGTGGTTTGTGTGGAAGCTGAGGCAGTCTTCCAGCAGTGCTGCATTTCTTGAGATGAGGTGAGGTGGTAGGAGCAGCAGCCCCACAGTGCACACTCAATGACACAAGTCTGGAACTTCCTCAAGCTCACCACCATCTTGCCCCATGTCCTAATGAGCACATGGCTGCCTCCAGAATGACATCTCTGGCTCCCCCAATGAGCCACTGTTGGTGTGAGAGGATATCACTATCCTTGCATGGTGTGTGTGTGTAGCTCTGTGGGTGGAAATTTGTTCACAGTTGAAGCACTGGGAGAAGGCTGATCCAACCTTTTCCCTGTGGGCCATCTTTGCAACCGAATTCGCTTTCTACCTGCCCTCACATTTAGGAACTTAAGGACATAAATTGAGCCCGCTGGATCAGCCCAGTTCTCTATCTAGTCCAGCACCCTGTTCTCATGGTGGCCTGTGCAAAGCCTCCGAGCTGGACATGAATACAACAGTTCCTAGCAACTGGACAGTGGAGGAAGAAAATAGACATCATGACTAGTAGCCACCAATAGCCTTGTCCTCCATGAATTTGTCTAATCCTCTTTTAGAGCCATCCAAGTTGGTGACCATCAATGTCTCATGTGGGAGCAAGTTCTCTAGTTTAACCATGCACTGCTTTCTGGAAAAGCCACTCCAACAAAGTTTATGGGATGAAAAATTTCCCTCACGTGTCACCTTCACAAAGTTACTTGTCAAACATTTAACTCGTTTAAAATGAGGCAGATATTATTCTTTCTGTCCTAGATTTGGCATGGACAATCATCATCATTTCCTATACAGTACAGCAAAGTTTCAAAGCAGTCTGCTGAAACGTCTTCTAAGTGTACTACTTTCTCATCATTATTATGGCAGAATGTAATTTCTTCAACACACCCTTAACCAGAACTGTGGTCCTATAATGCCTCTGGTGTAGGATACAGTAGGTAACAAGTAGGACTGAACTAAAAAATGGTTGTTTCATTTTCACACAAAACTTCCACTTATTTCTATTTGTTTGAGTGCTCCTTTGAGATTCTCTTTTTTCTCTCTCTATCTCTCTCCCCCTTGTCCAAGACCTAGCCAACCAAACTTCTCAGAGGGAGCTGTGCTAAAGAACCATAGGAGAAGCACATCTTATTTGGAGAATAAGCCCAGGTTCATAATCAATAGCCTTGGATGAAACATGCTGACTCACACAAAATTGAAGTAAACAGATATCTCTGTTCAAAATATTGGTGGTTGTGTTTTTGTTTTTTTAAACGTTGCTAAGTTGACATACTGTAAACAACCAATTAAGGTTTTTAAATGTTAAAATACTTTGTCATTAGATGTTATATTTAGCTGAATGGTTCCCTTGAAAGGAACAGAGTTCAAGATTGAAGAGAAAGTGGATTATTTATCACAGATAAATGAGGAAGGCAGTCTCGTGAAGAACAGATGCCTCTAATTAAAATGCTGTGTTGTTTCTAACATTTAACCTTGCACAAGAAAACTGTCTAACTCTTTTGTTGTTGCTACACTCACAGACAGTCAGAGTGAATAATCAGTAGGGTGATCATTTGTGATATTGTCAAAATAACTCAAAATATGGCACACATTTCCCATGAGCATGTAGCATCATTCCCAGGGTGGCTTCTCCAGTTACAGGTATGTCACTGCTTCAACCCTTCCAAAGGGGTTTACTGCTTTGCCCAATGCACAAACACCTTTTGCGGGGGACAAATGGCCTGGTGAATAGAGCCTGCTGTTCTCCCTCTGCTGTTGAATCATTGAGGGAGGTTGGGAGGCAGGCAATTCCTTCAGAGAAGGTGCCTGTGAGAGGCCTGGCTATGATTTTATAGGCCAGGGCCCTGTGGGATTTGGTCAAGGAGGCTCTTGCCTGCCAGTCAGCCGCAGACTTCATGTCTGGCTCCACAATGTCATGATCACTGCTGGACTCTGGGATCATGACACCAAAACTTATGCACACTCTCTAGTACATGTGTTAGGAAGTTTCTGCAAATACACATGCAGGATTTTTTACACATGTTGCAACAAATGTGTGTAGGTCAGGAGAAGAGCCTACCCTGATTGGCATAGATGAAAGGAGTGTGATAAGCAATCACACTTATCTATCAATATTCCAATCTCCCAGTTACTCGTACTAGACCAGGCACAGGCAAACTCGGCCCTCCAGATGTTTTGGGACCACAACTCCCATCACCCCTAGCTAACAGGACCAGTGGTCCGGGATTATGGGAATTGTAGTCCCAAAACACCTGGAGGGCCGAGTTTGCCTATGCCTGTATTAGCAGTGTAACCAAGAAACAAAATCCATGATGCAGCTTAGATCAAACAAAGCTTGGCTCAAACTTGCTTTACTGTCATTTAGGGTGATGATGGCTTTATCCTCCACTCAATATTATCCCCCAAAGCGTTCCTTTACCTTCTCCCATACAAGTGAATTATTGCCTCTTGGGAAAAGGGAACTTGTGGCTCTCTAGTTACAGACCTTCCAAGTGTCCCTATTTTCCAGGGACAGTCCCAGATTTACAGAAGCCATCCTGGTTTCTGATCTCAACCCAGAATGTCCCACTTTTCCTTAGGACATCCCTATTTTCATCAGAGAAATGTCAGAGGGTATGGAGTTTTGACCTCCCGATTTTTTCGACAGAATCCTTGCAGCTGAATAGTCAGGCTTTTCTTCCACATCCTCCACGCCACCTGTCACAATTGTCGCTATTGTTTCAAAAAACAAAGAAGCCTAGGAAGTTAAGGCTGTAGCATGTATCAGTGGCTTGTTAGTGCTAAGGCCTCCAGCTGGGTAGGTGAATTGACATGAAGGAAAGCCGCCAAACAGTTAACATGGTTTCAAGTCTGCCTGGGTCCACAGTGGTACAGGTGAGCACAGGATGTGTGTGTTATAAAAGACTCGCCAAATGTGAAACAAACCTTTCTGAACAGCTGCCCTGCTTGTCATTAGTCAATCTAATGTGAAGAAGATGCAAGAAAACAATTAGTTTGAAGAACAGCCCCTGTCTGCTCATGTGGATACTGGTTATTTCACTCTCAGGTATGAATACAGAGAATTGACCAAAAAAAAGAGGAAGAAGGTAATTTTCTTTTTCCTGAAGGCTCAATATTTCCCAGCAGGAGAAATATGTCCATTTTGACTGTGGCTTTTTAAAAATAACATACGATTATATTTCATTATCACAACAGCTTGATTTATCTCCTTTGTCAATATTTGTCTTCATCTTGCTGCTGCTTATCTCCAGGGTGCAGAATCTTCCATCCTGATCGTAGGCAAAATTATGTGCTTATCATGAGGCCACAATTGGTTTACAATTGAAGCTTGAGGCTCCCTCCCAAAGTGTTAATAAGAGCCCAGATCTAAAAATTTTGGGAGTTTGTACTAAGTTCATGCTGTCAGTGCATTTTAGAGCATTTTATGGCCCAGGGGATGGAGTACCAAGACGTGTAGATTAATACAAAGTTGATAATAAACTTGAGGCTCACTACTTTTTCATTCTACCAGATTCACCATTCTGAAATGCATCAGTTCTTCCTCTTCTTCTTTTTAAACCGCTGGCTGTCACACTCTTGTTTGCTTGATGAAAGCAAATGAAAGGACTTCATCCGAAAAGGCAGCCTATAAATATTTAAAATACATGAAAAATAAATAGTACAAAACAGGCATGGCCAATTGGCAGTCAGTAACGCAAGGAGGAAATAAATCCCAACAAACTAAAGGCGTGATTTTTAAAAAAGGGGATCAAATGTATACAACTATACAGTAATTCATTTACTCAGTGCTTTTTTCTATTAAAAAAAATATTTTCCTACTCATATTGAAATAATGCCCCTCAATGAAGCCAAAGTTAGAGTCACAAAATGTTTAGGGGTATGCATATCCCTGCGCCCCCCCCCCAAAAAAAACCCACTGCATTTACTGTACAAAACTGGCAGCCTCCATGGCAGTTCTGGCTTTTAACCTTTCCCTCCCCAGCCTTGTGCTGACTCTCTCAGCCTCCAGTCAGTAGAGGGCAGGGTTGAGACTAACAAACACTTTGTGGTTTCCCACTAACCATCCAAGCTCCGCCTCTTCCTCTTCCTCTCTCTTCTCCCTCTTCCTTTCAAGAGGGTACCAGTCATGTAGTGGAGAATCCAAAGCCATTCTTGTGAATAGGAAGTAACGGTAAGTATAAAACCCATTTTGTGTTTTATTTTCCCCTTTAAGCAATGCTAGTAATGTGTGAACGAAGAAGAATGGGTGTTGAGACTGAGTCATTCCAGGCAGCTCCAGCTTCTGATGGTGAAAAATAATAACACAACCTCTTGGCCAGCTGCATTTTAAAGGTAAGCAAATCGTACACCCATGTTGCAGGGAGGCATGGTGATGGGTTTTATTCTAAAGTTAAAACACTTAAATGTAGAGGGAAATGGCCCTGCAGAAATGTGGGTTAATATCTTGGAAAGCACTACCTAGAATTACTTTTCTCAGATTACGTAGATTTACATGCACACTTTATCAACTAGGCATAACTGGGAGTTCCCCTGTTTCTTTCTAGTATTGTTTTATGAGGTCATTTTGCTCTGTGTTCTGTGCTACTGCCTTCCTGTTTAATTTGGAGAACTTCTAAAATTTATTTCAGAATCAACGGGCATGCATCATTTGTTGCAGTTTTCAGATCATTCCTTTTTCTTATGCCTTACCAGTGCCCACCAGTGCCCACAGATTAAATCACAACACAAAAAGGCATCTTAATATAACAGCTCAATTCTGTTGCACACAGTGGTTTTAATTGGGGCGAAGATGCACTGGTATGCAATGGTAACCTGTAAGAAACAAAACTTTCAGCAAAATGAAAGCTGTGGCAAAGTCGCATGAAAAACTCCAGAATTTTTTTTTTTAAAAAAAGTAGGAATGGTGGATTGTTACCGTATTGAAGTTGCACAAAGCAGGACCGTGCACTTCAGAAACCTCATAGTTCAGATTGTTCCACCTCAGTTGCATGTGGACACGGTCATCATGGTGATGTTTTCTCCCACATAATTGCATTTGTGTGTTGGGGAGGGGGAACTACTGTGGAGGAAGCAGAAAGGTGGTTCAAATTTTAGATGTAGGTTATCATGAGATAACTGCAGGCATTACATGGAAAATGCGATCCCATTAATGTACCATCTCTGGTGCCAGAATTGAATGTTCAGGCTCATGTGGATCTTTTGCAATCTCAATCATGAGTTTTCATGCAGAATAGGATTTACCATGCCAGATACACAATTACGGAGAGATGCTTTGTTGTAGGAGGCATATCAGCAGATTGAGGCGGAATAAATTTATGCAGCAAAAGCATTACTCCCACCTTAAAGATGGAAATGAAGGGGTCGTATCGGAGAACATTATTACTTGTACAAGTAAAGAAAACGGCTTTGTTACTCATGGATACATCACTTACTTTAACCATATACATGAAGAAAACTATGTGTGGTATTTCAGGTGTATATAATTTCCATACTAATTCTTCTTGAACTCCAGAGAACCATACAATGGAAGGTATTTTTATTATGCTTTTGACAGTGCGAATGCACTTATATTGCACAGAGTGCAGCAATAACTATGCCTACGAAATTGCATATGATGTTTGCAATGCCTGATGTAACGGAGAGATAATTATAGTACTCCCAGAATGTGACAGGTGTCAGGAACGAAAAGTGTTCTCTCTCACTCACTTAAATCTATGGGAGATAACATATGCATTGAAATGCAGGCACATTATGCCGGAATCATAGTCTCCAACACTTAGAAATTAGTTTCAGTGAAATTTCCCTGTTTTACCAAACACCAGAGTGTGATCAGCCACCATAACCTTGGGGCATGTCAATTTGTGCCTATCAGATTCATAGCAAGAACACAGAATGTTTCCTACTAACAAAACTCCCATCTCTTTAGAAGCATAAGCTCACAATTCTGTTTTCAGTGGTTGGTTGCATGCCTGTTCAGCCTCTCTGGCACATACGCCAGATGGAGCCAGTGGAGCACCTTCAAAAGGGCATGGCTATGGATCTCCTGCAGCTCATGTCCTCCTTTTCCATAGTTTGCCATGCCCTATAAAGCATTTCACATCTGCCCTCTGCATCACTCTGATGGTCTGCTGTTAGGTTTGGGAAAGGCTCCTCTGGCCTGGAAACTTGGACAGCTACTGTCAGTAGACAACACTTGAGTTAGATGGGCCAACAGCCTGATTTGATATATGGCAGCTCCCAGGCACTAGGCAGGAGTTAATCCTTGTGAGTTACCACCCTGTGCAACCTGATCCAGCCAATCATATTCCCATGCAACATACCACTTGTGTCATATGAGTTCTATATTCTTACGTTGCCAGTGTTGGTAGAGGATGGGAGCATTGGAGGAACGTCGGCCACAAATGTGGAAAAGTTGGTTGTGGGAAACCTTTCTTTGAGTGCTCTAAGCCAGGGGTGGCCAGCTCCCAAGAGACTGCAATCTACTTACCAAATTAAAAATTGGCAGTGATCTACCCCCATTTTTTGGAGGTTCAGGTCAAAGGTTTTTTTTAGGGAGGAGAAAAACCCTGTGGGGGGGGTTACAAGAAAAAGTTGTTTAGCTTTTTTTAGGGAGGAAGAAAGCCCTGTTTTTAAGGGTTCTGGAGGAGAAAGAGAAACAGCCGCTCAACATCAAATCACTGGGGAAACGAACAGCCTCACTCTGTCTTCCGTTCTGCAGATCCTGCAACAATGGAGGGTGGGGCGAAGGGGGATGGATTCAATTTTACCAATGCTAAGGAAAGGGACCCAGCGATTGACCGTAATCTACCAAAACCTCCCAGGGATCTACCAGTAGTTTGACCTGTTGGATATCCCTACTCTAAGCCTATCTTGCTCAGGAACAAACTAGGAAGGGAAAACTGTGCACTACTGAGAATTACTGCAAGACATCAGCTTTCCAGGAATCTCTAGTGTGGTGGTTATTGTTCAGTGTGCCACCCCATCCCATGGGGGGAGATTGCATAGGGGGCACAAAGAGGCAAGTGGGTGGCAGGGGGTGCTGAGAAACAAGGGAGCAGCAGGGGGTGCTAGAAGTGTAAAAGACTATGTGACTTTGAAAAGCTAGTATCAGTAGATCAGGTTCATAAATGTTGTTGAATTAATTAAGCCAAATAACTGCAAATGTGCAATCAGTTGGTTCTGTTTTTAATGTTATTGTTTCATTACCTTCCTTAATGGGTCATGCAAACTGCTACAGTCATACCTCGAGTTGAATGTGCTTCAGGCTGAGCGCTTTCAGGTTGTGCTCTGCGGCAACCCGGAAGTAACGGAGCGCGTTACTTCCGGGTTTCGCCGCTCGTGCATGCGCAGACACTAAAAATGACATCATGCGCATGCACGGAAGCGGCAAAACGCGACCCGCGCATGTGCAGACGCGCCATCACATCTTACGTTCCATTCAGGATGCGAACGGGGCTCCGGAACAGATCCTGTTCGCATCCCGAGGTACCCCTGTATTCTAAATAATTTTAAATAGGGTAGAGTAGGGGCACTGGGGCTGAGTTTATGGAACCAAGGGGACAGTGTTTTAGTCCCAGGTTCCGCACCTCACCATGGCTTCTTCTACCCTTTGCCAGAAAGAAAGGTTAGAGACATTGCCTTGGCCTAGAAAAGTATTCTACTTTAGGCTTCAGACCACATTCTAACCGGCTCAGAACGTCTGTTATTGTGGCCAGGAAGTAATCTTGGAGGGAGGCAACTCCTCCTGCCCTCTGCACAAGCCAGCCCTTTAATGAACTGCTTTCCCCCCGGCTTGCTATTTCCCTTCTGTTATGCTGTTCAAGCATGACTGATATTATAAAACAAATAAAGCAAGTAGTATCGCAAAATGGATGTAGAGCTCAAACTAACTTTTTCCCTGTGAATCCAGGTAAGCAGTGTGGATGGCCAACACTTCAATCCCATCTCCTTCTCGGTGCTTTTGTAACCCTCTCAGGCACTTTGTAAGCAGAGCTATTCTGAAACAGTGCCTTGGACAAACTGCTTGGAGAAGAGCAAACATTACTTTGCCCTCTTCCCCAAACAGCCCTGGAAGAAAAAGAAACAGAATGCCCTGAAAACAGAATGAGAGTACTGTATAATTTAAGTAAACCATTATTTTTGTTCAGTTCTGGTGTCATTACATCGCTTGGAGTCACTTGGCTTTCTCTTGCAGGGGAGGAGGTCTTTATATAAATTGCTGGCCTTGGATCTTGCAACTTTAGTAATTTTTTTAAATTCCTTCCCTTCCCTAGCTAGTCCCCTAGGCAGTTTTTAAGTCAGTGCCAGGAAGTAAATGTTTTAATAAAACCAAAGCTCATTAGGCCTGTTATAGGAAGCTGCCTTACATCATGGAATCATAAAATTATAGAATCACAGAATTGTAGAGTTGGGAGGCACTTGAGGGTCATCTAGTCCAACGCCCTGCAATACAGGAATCTCAGCTAAAGCAGCCATGACAGATCACCATCCAACCCCTGCTTAAGAAGCTCCAAGGAAGGAGATTCCACATAAAACAAGAGTAGTACACTGCAAAAGTATTAAGCAGTTTATCAGTGATTTATTATCAATCAGGGAAACACTATTTTAAATGCCGTCAAATAAATAACAAAAAAAAAAATGTGTAGAGGAGCTGGGAAGGAAGCCTTGCAAACTCCAGTTCTTTTCACACCAACTTTGAGATTCTGCCCTCGGAGGGTGAATGTGACCACCTCTGCTTTCTGCTTTCTTTTGTTTCCTGCATTGGGCACCACCTTTTTCGGAAGCGGGGCAGCGATATTCCATTTATTTCCAAATAATTTAATCAATATATAAATACATTCAATAAAAAAATCACATTTCCCTTGCAGAAACACACTTTTTAGTTACCCCTCCTGTAAACATTTTGTCTACACTGCTGGAAGTCTATTATGACTTTTCTTTGTATTTTTTTGTAGCTCCAGAACGACTTTTCAGAAACTCTCTTCAGACATCCTCACTCCTGTGTGCAGCTGCTATCAGTGCTTGCCAGATAGCAGTTATTCATCAGTTTCACTTACCCCATCTTTCTGTAGCAATAGCTTTTGTTATCGGCAGATTTATTTATTTTTATCTCTTCCCCCACATCCGTCCATCTTGTATGCACAGCAGTCTCTTTGATCTCTCCGATTTCCTTTGCTGGTGCAGGTATGTGGAAATGCCATCTGTGAAAATGTGTCACCTTCAGATCTGTCGACTATAATACTCTGTGTGTCTCGATGCCTCTAACATGTAGGGCATCAACAACACTTGCCAGCATACGGCTGCCGTTTTAATATGCTGCTCGTTTTGCCTTTTGGTATAGCAGCAGCAGCACAAATGCAATTGTCTCCTTTTCCTTTTAATTGCTTTCCGTGAATATTAATTAGGTCCTGAAGATGTAGATTGGCTGCTCTTGTTAGGGGAATCATCCGTAACCAGAAAGCGTATAATATGACACTTCAGTATCTTTAAAAATGAAATGCTGTCTGTTATCAAAATTGTTTGTTTCCTAGACATCTACAGTTTGATCACTACATGGAACACCAACATTTGCAGTAGCCATGAGAATAATGGCCTCTGCTGCTTTTCCAACACAACCCTTCCCCTAGCCCTGACATGCCCCTTCATTATTTCCTCTCAAAAGTAAAATTCGGCGTCTCTATTATTTCATACCCCTTGACCTGGTCTAGTGGACTTGGGTTTCCACAGGGAATAGACTGTGAATAATGGATTGTACTACTTTAGAGAGTGTGGGGTGGTGGTGGCACTTTTTGAATGATCCCTCCTGCAAGAACCCCCCTCCCAAAAAATCCACATCTGCTTTGCTACTTTTTAGGTATTGTTTTTCGCAGGGAACCAAACTCTTTAAAATTTAATTACAGTGGTACCTTGGGTTACATACGCTTCAGGTTACATATGCTTCAGCTTACAGACTCTGCTAACCCAGAAATAGGAACTTGAGTTAAGAACTTTGCTTCAGGATGAGAATAGAAATCATGCTCCGGCGGCAGCAGGAGGCCCCATTAGCTAAAGTGGTCTTCAGGTTAAGAACAGTTTCAGGTTAAGAACGGACCTCTGGAACAAATTAAGTACTTAACCCGAGGTACCACTGTACCTCCCAATGGGCAACCTGAAGTGGTACAGTCCATTTTAAGCACTGCATGTGTGGTTTCAGGGAACCAGGCAGAGGGCCTTCTCAGTAGTGGCGCCCACCCTGTGGAACGCCCTCCCATCATATGTCAAGGAAATAAACAACTATCTGACTTTTAGAAGACATCTGAAGGCAGCCCTGTTTATGGAAGTTTTTAATGTTTGATGTTGTATCGTGTTTTTATTATTCTGTTGGGAGCTGTCCAGAGTGGCTGGGGAAACCCAGCCAGATGGGCGGGGTATAAATAATAAATGATGATGATGATGATGATGATGATGATGAAGAACCAATCTCTTTCCTTCTTTTCTGCTGGTCCACTCCAGCCCCTGCTTGTATTTATGCCCCAAACCAGTTTCCTCCTGTAGCTCCCCTTCTCCCCTGACCATGTTGCTCCTGCTTATCAGGAGGTACAGGGAAAGCAGAGAAGTGGCGAGGAGGTTGGCATGGTGAAAACACACTGGCAGGGGCACCCTACTAGCTCTGCTGAGGCATTTGCATTGCACCAAGTTTGCTGCCACCTCACCCCTCTCCCCAGTGGTGTGACCAAACAGAGGTCATGTGAGCGGTGGCGCCCCATCATGCGATCCACTACTGTTCTTACGTTCTTTTTGTTCATAGCAGGGGGGCAAACTGGATTTGAACTAGCCTGTCAAACCATTACCAGTGGCCTACCTACCCCCAGTAAAATTGGGTGCTGCTTCTTTCCATCTTGGTCCTGAATGACAGTAGAATTTCAAACTTCACCTCTCAGCCTCAGCTTCACATTGGTTGATTTGAATTTTTTGAATTACGTTGGGAAGTTAGCAATCCATTAGAGAAGATAATCTCCTTGTTTTCCTACAACCATTAAAAAATTTGTTGCAGACTCTTTAACCATGGTCAAATCACTCCAACCTTCATTGTGACCCATCAAATCACTCTTTTTCAACATAACAATCACTTTACATAACACATTTTGAGGACATTGTGACCATAATTGTGTCAGCAAATGTTAGCAAGCACCCATCACACACACTCCAGTGGGTGCCCAGGTTTAATGGCAACTCAAGGAGCTTCCTAGAACCACTTTTCATTGTTCATGGAAAGAGCTTTGCAAAATGTGGTGTCAAGAGTTTCCTTCAAAACTGGAACACGATTTTCTATATCCATTTCAATTGGGGTTTATGCCCAATTTTGGCACAGAAATTCCTTTGCATGACCTCTGTCAGGAGAGAGCTGGGGGGAATGTTTCTTTGTCCGTTCTTCTTGACCTCATAGCAGCTTTTGATAGCATTGACCATGGTATCCTTCTGGAGCAGCATTCTGAGTTAACGATTGGTAGCACCACTTTGTTGGTGGTACTATTCCTACTTGGATGGTCATTTCCAGAGGGTATGTGCTTTTCAGCCCCATGAAGCCTTCAGTGTGGGGTTGCTACTTTTCCCTCCAATACTTTGTATCTTATGAAGATAGCTGCACTTTACCAATGGGCCCCTACCCTCCATACACCTTTGCAGTTCAGTCGCACAATACAGGTAACTGCCATTACAGTGGCTTCAATACTGTCGCGCAGCGGTAAATTAATCAACACAGAGTCTTCTTCATAAACAGAATAAAACCTTTACTTGAGAAAATAAAGTTGTTCATAGTTAAAGAGCATACACAGAGTGCTCATAGCAGCTATCTGACTCTTCACAGAGGCACAGTCTTAGTTACTGATTTACTAGATTCCTGGAGCCACTCTGTCTGCGACAACACAACACACACACTGGCTGAGACACACACAGGCTGACTACAGTACTTTTACAGGGAGAATGAGTCATCACCCAAGATGAATCATGAGTCACAGTGACTTAGCAGTTTGCTGTTAACACTTAGCAGGCTTGAATGATTGTGTAGGCCTTGTAGGCCTTACTGCTTCTGCTCTCAAAACCTTTGTCTCATGACAAATACCACTCACCACCCTCCAGGTGCCTGGATAGTGGTGAGCATACAGCAGTACTGCTTTAAATGTAATGCTATGGTCAACAGATCTTTGATTTAATAGTTTTTAAAGATCTAAAATAGCCACTTGTGCCCACTGGGGAAGACAGTGATATGTGCACAATCAGGTCAGGATGCTGTGGGGACCTTGCCCAAAGCTGGATCAAACCTAGTTACAATTGATGGGTGATTAGTGCCATTCAAAGGAAGACAGTATGTGCCACCCAAACCCATAAAGTATGACATAAAACTATGCCACAGTTCTAAAGTTGTCATATAGGCATATATACATGAAGGAAGCAGACACTACTGCAGCTTGAAATCTAGGTCAATCAGTGGTTGAGAAGCTAATGCATTTACGAGGTTCTGGGTGGAAAATAAGTCATAACTTCTTCAACAATATGCCACTGGCCTGGGGATTAGCCAACACTGGTTTGCACATGGAACATGAATAAACCAACAATCCTCTGTGGATTTATTCCCATAAGCCCGGAAGTGTTAACAGCATTTTTGGTTTTAAAGAAGATTTGACACTTGTAAATTATGTGCCAGCAAAAGGAAGCACAGTGATTCTCCTTTCTTCAGTGCACAAGGGCACATCTTTCTCGGACCAGAATTCCAAGCCTGAGCTCATTTCTTAGTAAGAAAGAGCTAAATGGGACCAAAAGGTGGCCAGTGGTATTTCCTGCCCAGCCACCCCTCAAATATGGTGGGCAATGCCTGCTGAAATATTTGTATTGCTGGGAAGTTGTATAACCCATGACAGTGTGAATTTCCCTAAGGACACTGCTTTCTAATAACCCTAGGTTTAAAGTTGATCCTACCTGGTTTGAGTCTAGAAACATAGCTTATCTGAAATGTCATGAAAAGGGAAGGTTTAATGTCTGAAGTTGATATAATGCCAGACAATAGCAGAAACATATGTGCTTCTTGTAACCATTTTGTCTGTTTGGAAATGTTAATTGGTTTTAGACTGCTCAAGTGGCATGTGCTATTGTTGCAAGATCTGTGAGATTTGTGATCCACAACTCATGCTTATTGTACCATTATACATGTGCATCGGTTATAACTCAGTTAATGACACTTCCCTCCCCCCAGTGTTGTGTAGTTTTTTTGGACTTTGCATTGTGGGATATTGTTGGCTCTATTATTTGCAACAATATTGTTCCACGGGGGGGGGGGGGGAGTCTCTATAAAGACATGATTTATTACTTGCAAATTATGTTCTCCATAATCACTCCCACTAGATAGTTTATTTTCATGACTTCATTGGGGTACATTTGGGCCCAATACTGGATTGATACAGCCAATTTTGTATCAATGGAGATTGAAAGTCAGGCCTTTGGAATAACCTGTGGTGTGTCATAAAGTCATGCCACCATTGTCCTCCAGTTTACTTCATGCAAAATGCTCGTTGAGAGCTCAAAGCAATACTGGCAAATTAAGAGCTTACCAACAAATGAATCATTCCATTGGTCTCTCATTCTTATTCAAAAAGCACAGTTATACAGTTCCCTTTCATATATTTTCTCTGTTTATACATTGTCCAAATATGTTTATCTGCAGTGTTGCTCCAAAGCAAATGTTGATTTGAACACTTTTCATGTTGAATGTACACAACATTCAGAGAACTCTTCCTTCCTAAAACTCTCAGGGGAAAAGTTTTTCTTCCTAGCCTTATGCTCACGGTAGTCGGCAGTCTTTATGTATGATCGGTATGATGAATTAGAATCCAGCCGGTACACTTCTGTGAATCCTTTTCATTTGAATTCAGTGCTTTGCACCTAATTTTCTTTTCCTGTTTGACCTGTTCAGGTGAACCATCTGTATCTTGCAAAGGCCATGCATAGCAAGAGAAATGAGACAATCAATTCCAAAAGAGAGAACATGGTTTGTTACAATGGGGAGTAATACTAGGCAATATGAGAGTCTCATATTCAGAATATCTCAAATCTCTCTCTCTCTCTCTCTCTCTCTCTCTCTCTCTCTCTCTCTCTCTCTCTCCCCCCCCCCCCCCAGATCACAAGCTTGGATGTAGTCAGTGCAATGTAGTAGATAAAATGTTAAGTCACAACTTAGACCCAATCAACCTCCCTGTTCACCTGTGGAATTTGCAAGCAGGTGGGATGCCCTCTGGTGGAAGGCCCCAAAAATGGGACATTCCAAGGGTGGGACTGAGCCAGTTTGAGATTCACTGGACCTCAAGCTGGCCTTCATCCTGTTGAGTGATGGCATTAGGCCCAATAAAGGCTGGTTGTCCTGCCTTCCACCTTCCTCTACAGCTGCTGTGAGAACCTGAGCTGCAGATGCAGCAGTAGGGAATATGATTGCAGCCGAAAGGTGTGCATGCATTTAATGTGCTAGATCCCCCCCCCAAAAAAAAGTAACTAGCATTTGCAGGAAGCGTGGCACAGAAGGGATTCAACAAGGAGTTAAATGGGGAGATTAACGATCTCTCCTATGGAAATTCATTAACTTTGGAAGGGAACACACAGGGAAGGTAAATGATATGCAAGTACAGTTGGATGCTCAGGTTGTGAACGTGATCCGTGCGGGATGCACGTTCGCAATCCGCGTCTGTGCATGCACGGGTTGTGATTCAGCGTTTTCGCATGTGCAAAGTACGTTTTAGTGTTTCTGCGCATGCGCGACTGCCAGAACCCAGAAGTAACCCGTTCTGGTACTTCCGGGTTTTGGCAGTCCGCAATCCAAAAAAACGCAACCTGAAGCGGACGCAACATGAGGTATGACTGTATTGCTGATGACTGAGACATGTTTGTCTGTTGTGTGCTAGGAAAAAGATATGTTTAAAATATGTATGTTCCCACATCATTGGACGGCAAAACAGAACAAAGACTTTTGCAAAGTAAACTAATTCCAGCAGAATGGAATGCCAGGTGAAAGTGTGAATTAGAACAGATTGAGGGATGTTCCTAGATGTTTAGTATAAGGACGCCGATTCAACAGGTATAGTGGAAACAATGTTCTCAGTTATGGCGAGAACAATTTTGTTAACAAAAGCAAATATTTTGTTTTTTATTTTTTTTTGATATATTTAATAAATTTTATACAACGCTTACTGGATCAGAATTCCTCTAAGAGGGTTTACAAGGGAGCTGAAAATATTCATTTAAAATACCAATAAAAAAGAAATATTAAAAGCAAGTTACATAAATAAAATGAAATCAGTAATCTTAAACATATCTATTTCTGCTCAACAGAATTTATAGTGCCCAATCCTAAACCTGTATATATGACGTTATTTAATAAACTCATTTGAAACCAAATTCTCTACCACATATTAGCAACAACTTCATTTTGTCTGATGAAGAGCTCTGCATAATCTTAGCCAAGAAGATTTGCTCCAGTAAAAAACATGGCACCATATATTTAGTCTCTGTATACTCTGGGGTCAAAAAAGCAACAAAAGTCTCTTTCTCATACTAGGGAGCAAGCAGCATAAGCTTTTCATTTTATTAAAAGGAAATAAAGATCATCCAGGTACATTTCCGATAGTAGCAATCTCTGCCTCATATCTCGTAACTGTATCTCTGCAGATAGAGAAAGACAGTTCGGCACACATAAATTTGTTGGCATTCCTGTCCAACATGCTTTTTAAGAGCTGAACATAGGCTTACATTTGCTTTAAAGCTTCCTGGTCAATCGTTCAGGCACATACTGAGTGAAACAACTTGACACGTCTTTCTTCCTCTCGCTTCTGTGTACCTTAATAATCACATGTAATATGGAAGAGGAAGACAGACCCTCCAAGTGTCCCTATTTTCCAGGGACGCCCCTGATTTAGAGAAGCCGTCCCAGTTTCTGATTTGATGTCCCACTTTTCCTTAGGATGTCCCTATTTTCATTGGAGAAATGTTGAGGGTTTGGAGTTATCTGACCCCCAAGCCATCTTAAGGCAATAATGTATAGGGAAGTTTTTCTAATGTTTAATGTTGTATTATGTTTTTATATGTGTTGGAAGCTGCCCAGAGTGGCTGGGGCAACCCAGTAAGATGTGTCAGGTATAAATAGTAAAATTCTCATTATGGAATGGGACATCCCTATTTTCATCAGAGAAATGTTGGAAGGTATGGGAAGAGAAGGGGGAAAAGGTCCCCCTCATATGTCTATATATGATCCTATGGCACTCTTGCTTGTTTTCTTGCGAACTGCTTAGAGGTTTTATTGCAATCAAGCCGTATATAAATGTTGTGAAATGAAATAAGTTAATTTAAAAAATGGCCACTAGGTGTGATCATCGCATACATTTTCAAACATTCCAGTTTCAACTTTGCTAGCGTTTGCCAGAGCCAACAACAGGGATCCTTTGTGCTTTCTGGGTTTTGAGATGCAACTCTACTATGGAACTAAATCCTACTGATTCCACTGGGCCTTAGGCCCATTTCAGACACTACCAATGTGGTGTAATAGGTGTCCAAAATCTGCTTTCTGTGTGGTTTGACCCTTTGTTGTCTCTCTCAGTGACTTCATTGATCATGTACAGTTGCGCTGATGACATCATGACCAGCCAGCCAGCTCCACTGGTACTGGGGGGAATTTCTGACCATCAAACCTCACAGGACATGTTACAGAGATTCCAGAGCTGAGGAAAGTAACTGTTTTAGTGAGTACCACACTGCCTAAGGCCCAAAGAAATTACAGGGATTCAGTTCTGCATTCATAACTAGAACTCGGAACTCTAGCTTTGCATTCAACTCAGTTCTGTTAGCACCTGTCTGTCTTGAGAGAGAATGGAGTGTGCCTCTGGGAATGAAGTCAAACTGCTGGAGAATCACAGGGCCTGCTGTGGCAGCAAAGACCAGTAGCTGTTGCTTCCCTGTGTTTTTGCTGCATTAGCATCACCAAAGTGATCTCTCCAGGGCAAACGGCTGGGCAGTGTGTTTGGAGGTCCTGCACTGCCCAGACAACAAGACCCCCTTCTTGGCCTCACTGCTGTCATCCAAAGGAAACCAGAGCAAGACGTTTGGCACCAGCTGGGCTGCAGGAGTTGCCAGAAGTACGCGTACAAGGCACCATCCAACTGTCCTAGCGACTCCACTCTGAATTTGTGTATGCTTTACTCCTTAGCCTTTTGTTCTTCTGAAGATGTCCCACAAAGCAGAGTAGATCCATTGAAATTATTGGACCTAAGCTACCTACGTGTGTTAATGCCAGTGGGTCTACTCTGAGTATGACTTGTGGTGGATACAATCTGAGGTTGTCAGATCTGGCAAATGTTGGCTTTAGTAATGTTGAAGCTTGATTATAAGGGGTTATCCAAGTGCCGGCATAAGAAGGATGTTGTCATTGGCACAATTCCAGATCAGAGCTTCATGTGCAAGTGAGCCAACATGGAAGACATTTTTGGGCAGCAGCCATCCAACCTTGAAAGTGCATACAATGGTCTCCTAATTCACATCATGTGTGCAATGCCAAAGTGTTTAGTAGTTGCACTTTCTAACCAAATCTCTATTCTAGATTTGTTTTTATGTGTTTATTTTCCAGCTATAGAAAGTTTTTTAATGTAACAACCTGAGTCAATTATATCACAGATGCTCTAGCAGAAACTCTAATGCCAAACCATAAACTAAGATATTTTCCAGTAACAGCAGCATCTGTCTGCTTAGCAGCTCAGGTAGTTCGGCAGCCGGCTCTGCCTGTGCGATTAAGCTGGCTGGCACTCGGCTGCTGCTGCCTTTTTGCCTTCATGGCTCCTCATGGATTTACTGTCTTAATGAAGTGAGGAAATGCACTATGGCAGAAGACCTCCATTATCTAAACCCCGCGTTTTACTGTAGGTCTCCTGTGTCGCCTGGGACACTGTAACTCACTCGTACGGATACTACCTGCTCATCTGATTATCCAAATATTTTGAATGACCCTGGAACTGTTCTGATGAAGGATGTCCGGTCATTTGTTTTTTGGCACAATCTCTTCATTCGTGTCACTCACTTGGTACATATATATTTACTGGGTTTCTCCCAGCACCATACAATTCTGCCGATAGCTGCTGGGTTGGTAATGAAGGCGCAGAAGTTGGTGCTGACAAGGTGCATTACTAACCGAACTTAAAACTTACACCACAAAGGTTGCACAGCACTCCAAAGCATCTAGGCAAAAGCAGTTATTACTTCCTTCATCTTGCTCTTCCTGCTTTCAGCAAGACATGTTCCAAGAGCACATGATTACTGCCTTTGTAAGTATGTTTACAAGCAGCTTGGGAGATTGCGGGTGATTCCAAGAAGTTCAAGTTCCTTTGGTTTTTTTTGCTTTGTTTCATTATAGAGGTGGTGTTGATACCATTTGCAGTGTTTGCTCTCTGTGGAAAGGTCAAGCTATGTACATTTGTCTATGGAAAGGGCAAGCTATGTATATTTACAGGGTACACATGAAGGGTTTCTTTCGCCACAGGCAGGAAGAGAGAGGGACATGACTCTGCATTGCCTGAGCAAGTGAGCCAATATTTATCACTTTATTTCATTCCTTCACGAACCTGCTTCCCATGAAACCTCTCAAAGTGATTTCACAGGAAAAACATCAGCAATGAAAACATATATAAAATTGCATGTATGTGTGGTTAAAAAAAACCTAAAGCAGTTTAATATAGAATTGTATATTAACAGTTTAATCATAGAATTGTAGAGACAATTTAAATATTTTATACAGTGGTACCTCTGGTTACGTACTTAATTCGTTCCGGAGGTCCGTTCTTAACCTGAAACTGTTCTTAACCTGAAGCACCACTTTAGCTAATGGGGCCTCCTGCTGCCGCTGCACGATTTCTGTTCTCATCCTGAAGCAAAGTTCTTAACCCAAGGTACTATTTCCGAGTTAGCTGAGTCTGTAACCTGAAGTGTCTGTAACCTGAAGTGTCTGTAACCTGAGGCACCACTGTATCTACAACAAATCCAATATAGATATAGACTAGAAGAAAAATTCCCACTGAAAGGCTTGCTGAAAAAGGAAGGTCTTCAATAGGCACCAGAAAGACAGTACAGTATAGACAACATCTGATATGGACCAAAGGGTTAGTGGCGCCATGCTAAAGGCCCAGTTCCTATGCCATACAGAATGGCCCTCCTGATGAGATGGGTGCCTACATGAAGGATGCCCTCTCCTGCAGAGCTCTGAGATCTGTTTTGTATATAAACGCTGACAGAATCTTTTTGGAATTCTGGTCCCAAGCTGTATAGGACTGCTGGTAAGTCTGGTCCCTAACATACTCAAGCGGTTCTGCTTTTTGGAGCTATGTCCCTGCAGGCTGGTGGTGCTGTGGGTAAAACCTCAGTGCCTAGGACTTGCTGATCGTATGGTAGGCAGTTCGAATCCCCGTGGCGGAGTGAGCTCCCCTCGTTCGGTCCCAGCTCCTGCCCACCTAGCAGTTCGAAAGCACTCTTAAGTGCAAGTAGATAAATAGGTACCGCTTTATAGCGGGAAGGCAAACAGCGTTTCCGTGTGCTGCGCTGGTGCTGGCTCGCCAGTTGCAGCTTCGTCACGCTGGCCATGTGACCCGGAAGTGTCTTTGGACGGCGCCGGCTCACGGCCTATAGAGCGAGATGAGCATGCAACCCTAGAGTCGGACACGACTGGCCCGTACGGGCAGGGGTACCCCTGCAGGTTATTGCAGTTCAACCCAGGTCTGTCACAAGTATCTAAGAGGATAGTGTTGGACCAGTCATCTGCTATAACTCTAACCTACTTTTATGGTGTTCTTGAGAGAATAAAGGATGGGAAGGGAGAACAAAACTCTCCTTAAGTTCTTGGAGGAGCCACTTATTAAAATGGTTCCAATTTGATCCATCTTTAAAAAGCACATGACAGGCTGTGCCTAATAGTTCCCAAATGGAAAGGAATCCTTGCTATTTTTCAATCTCTATTGATTCATGATGGAGAGACGATGTCTTCTCTCACACTGCAGAATGCTGATTAAACCCAGTTCTTCTAACTTCTATTCTGCACTGTCATGACTGGACACTGCTTGTGACATCACTACGGAAAACAGGGTCAATTTCTGGAAGAGTTCGTATCTGGGTCATTAGTGATGGGCAATGCCACATCCACTTTCCCCCTCTTTTTAAAGTCATTTTAACAACAAAGAGGAGGAAGATCTTGCACAGTGGCCATGCTCTCCCACCCCTAGAATGCTGAGGACACAGCATTGTTTGAGAATATCTGGGGAGGACACTATTTCCTTCCACAATGCTCTGGGCCATCTGGAAACAGGGATGGTGGTTCTGTGTTGTTGAATTTTGGAAAGAGAAAAGTAGCTCGCTGCCCAACCACTATCTGACTGCACTGGGGCTAGTAAGCCTGATCTCCCATTAATTATTTTAAGAATTCCTCTTCCTTCCATTACTCCCAATTTCAGGTGCCCATTTTCAAATACAAATACTTCAAATTCAAATAGAACTTGCTGAGAACTTGGTGCACCGAACTGCTTTCAAGTCAGACTTTCAGAACGCTCTGCTTGATAAGTGTTTAGGCTGAGCTAGAATTCCTTTTGTGAAATTAATTACTTCTTTAACATAATTAAGTGGCATTTGGTGCTTCTATCTACAGTATTTTGGGTACCCATGCATGCAGTCATCAAATGTATTTATTAATTTCATTTTTAATTCCTTCTCTTTAATCCTTCCATATCTTTATGTGTTTTGCCATTTTGATAGAACCACACAGAAATTATTTCACTAATTGCTGTTCATTCTGTGCATGAAGCAAAAACGGAGTGGGGGGGATCATGAAGGGAAATATCTACAAAAGTCAGGGCTTTACTCTCAAACTGGAGAATGAGAGTAGATGAAAATACAGCAAAAGGACAAGCCTGCACATATTTATAGCGTAATGAAAACTGCAAGCAGCCTCTGTGTGGTAGCTTTTCCAGATTGCTGGTGATAGCTGAACATCCCTCAGGTCAATTCAGAACTGTTTCTGAAAGCCACTTTTCAAAAAAGTTGGAAAATAATACATTTTTTTCCATCCAGCTCCAAATTCCAAAGCCCCTGTCGTGCTCCCAATTACGTCAGTTAGAGCTTGATGAAAGCAGAAAACTTCCCCTCTCCCGAACCCGACTAGTGAACTCCTTAACCTGCCCAGCTGTTCCTTCTCTTCTCTGAAGCTTTCTTATTGGTGGCCAAGGCAAGGCATTGAGCAAAATCTCTCTGGAAACATCTGTTTAGTTCATCCCTTGCCTGGCATTTAGACCGTTGCAATGTTAGCATCCCAGGGAGCAGGAAACTCGTGAAACATTTTTATTATTCCTAGCCACCTACTTAATGTGATTTTATCTGTGGAGTGGCATTCCAGACCACCTCCCATTGAGTGTGAAGATCTGTGATTCCTGCATTGCAGGAATGACCCTTGGGGTTCCTTGGCATCTCTTCAGTTCTATGATTCTGGGAGAGAGAATGTATGAATGGTTATACTGTGCTGTATTTGGTAAAGCACCGAATGTGGTATAATCGTTAAACATTTTCAACGAAGGCAAGAAACTGTTGTAAGTGAACTGGCTCCAAGCATCAGCAGCCGCGTTGAAGGCAGTGTCAAGTCAAATAGACAAATTTTTTGTTTGTTTTATTTTTGTGGAAAGACGCCAGTGTTTTGTTACTTCTGTACAGAGCAGGAGACATGGACACGTGTATATTTTGATGAGAGACCGCAGCACAGGGCTAAGGCATGCACTTTGCATTTCAATCAGTCAAGGCATCTGAAATTGAACAAGATCTGTGATGTGAGAGAACTCTGCCTGTGCTGGAGAAACAAAATAGTCTGTTCTGGGGTAAGACAGCTTTTGATTCCCTATGGATGAGGATAAATTTGACTATATCTTGAAGGGCACCCCGCCCCCCATATCTAGTGCAGGATGTTGGCCCAAGCAGGAGGCCAGACTAGAAGCAGAAGGAGAAAGTAGCTCAAGGGGAGAAGGCCTGTTGTACAGAGTCCTATAATGAATTAATTGTTCAAATCCTCTGATCTGCTCACCATTTAAACAGAGAACATTACATCATGTATACAGGAGAATACAAGTATACATGTATACAGCAGAATAAAACAATGATGTTCAGCAATATTTTTATTGCAAGGAATAGGAATATAGTACAGAATTTTAAGAGAAAGAGGCCTCTTTGTATCTAAGTTACACTTTTTTTGGAAGAAATGTAGGCCATTTAGAGCAGGACAGTGCTTCTGCCATTTCCAGCTGTCTTTGAAAACTACAAGGTTAGAGTTCATGAAGACTACAGTAGACATGGCTCCCTTTTTCACCCACATCTTCTCAGATCAGAGGAGGGTGTCACTCCACAGAGCACACAAACCAAGATTCTGGTATCTTTTCAACAAGACATGAGTCACACTTGTCACCTCATTGTTTGCACTTTTTTCAAACAATGTTTTACAGTCATTGCTGGGACTGTGGGATTCCCTTGTGCCAGAGCCAAGGGCAGTGCCCCAGGCCTGAAGGTGCCAGTGTATAATTTTTGTTGCTAAAAAAAGCTGTATCCATTTGAAGGTACTTTGGGACACTTGTTCTTTAAAACTTGTGGTTAAACCTTTTGCGTTCTATTTCACCAACATTTTCTCCGATAACTTTCATAGCTTACAGTGAATTGAAAAGAACACACAACGAAATAGAAGCCTAGGCATGATAATTCATTATTATATCATGACAGGCTCATGCATAGGACAATCTGAAGCAATTATGTAGTTTGCCATGCAGGACTTCACATCTTTACTTGCCATGGGGCTCAGCAGAAGTTACTCCATGGAAACAGCCCTGGAGGTAGGAGCAGAACTAACATGTGCTCTACTATGGCCTCAGCTCCCAACCCACAGAGTGTGTTTATAGTATCAAAAGTCACTAAGGTATCAAGGATTCCACTCTGTTTCCCCACCATCTCCTGAAGCAACTCATCAGGCAGAGGAACCAACATAATCTCAGAACCAAATCGAGATCTGAATTCAGTTTGATATGAGTCAAGACAATCTGCTTCATCCAAGTGTATCTGAAGTTGCACAGCCACAATCCTCTTCAAGGTCTTGGGTGGCAATTATTCAAAGTCTCCAGACTCAAAAAGAACTCCTTAAGGAGAGGAAGCATCACCACCTATTTCAAGTTGGGGGGGGGGCATTCCCTCTCATAACGAGGCATTAACCACTCATTGTACCCTCCCCAATAACCCTGTACAGCTATTGCTAAGAAACCACATGGGGCAGGGGACCTTGGTCTCACTTCTTCATTTGTCTTGTCCATAGTATCAGGCTGCAGTAGCTGGAATTGATCCCAAATAACAGGGCCACTGAGACCATCACCTCCTGGCAAATAGAAGGGGAAGAAATGGAGGCAGTGGGAGATTTTACTTTCTTGGGTTCCATGATCACTGCAGATGGTGACAGCAGTCGCGAAATTTAAAGATGCTTGCTTCTTAGAAGAAAATCAATGACAAAACTAGACAGCATCTTAAAAAGCAGAGACATCACCTTGCCGACAAAGGTCTGTATAGTTAAAGCTATGGTTTTCCCAATAGTGATGTATGGAAGTGAGAGCTGGACCATAAAGAAGGCTGATTGCCGAAGAATTGATGCTTTTGAATTGTGATGCTGGAGGAGACTCTTGAGAGTCCCATGGACTGCAAGAAGATCAAACCTATCCATATTGAAGGAAATCTGCCTGAGTGCTCACTGGAAGGACAGATTCTGAATACTTTGGCCACCTCATGAGAAGAGAAGACTCCCTGGAAAAGACTCTGATGTTGGGAAATATTGAGGGCACAAGGAGAAGGGGACGACAGAGGACAAGATGGTTGGACAGTGTTCTCAAAGCTACCAGCATGAATCTGACCAAACTGCAGGAGGGAGACAGGAGTGCCTGGCATGCTCTGGTCCATAGGGTCATGATGAGTCGGACACAACTAAATGACTAAGCAACAACAAACAGGGCCAGATGGTTCTCTGTAATCTTCTCCAAAACAGTAGTTGCCGAAGGGCAGAATGGGGTGACTGGTTTCATCCTCAAAATGCCTAGCAAATATATCACAGTGGTTCAGATGTTACAGACTGATCAAGAGTTTCCTTAACCTCTAAAAAGCTCTGCTGGGTAGCTTACTGTGGATGAGAGAAAAGTAATTTCCATTTGCCACCATGGTTACCAAATGATAGGCACAACTATGTGCTGTAATATGTTCAATTGGCTTCATACAAGATTTGTTCCACTTGCACTCTGCCCATCATCCAGCCTGCTTCATTCAACCTGCTTCACCAGGATGAACAGCCTTGGAGAAGGTGCTCAGTCATCTTGATGGCCCATTTCCATCTTGCCATTTCTTAATGAGGCCAGAGCCTTGACCAGAGTGTCACGTATGTCAACCCGAAAATCTCTTGGCGCATTCAGGAATCTTTTAAGTTCTCCTAAGTTTCTAGGAGGAGGATGACAGAAATTGGTCCCCTACCATACAGGAGAGGAGTGCTTACCATTAGATCAAACATCACCAGGAAATGTTCCATCCAGGACAAATGTGGTAGTGGCAACCAAAGGACAGAGGGTACCAGACACAGTGAGTGAGGTCTTGTCTCCAGCACCCTAGAGATTGTTCACACTCGATTAGGGCAGCTACCATTAGATCCACCCATATGCAAGGCCAGAAAAGGAGGCACTCTGCTTCTGAGCAATTCAATATCGGCCCAAATATTTTGTATCTGGGACTCAAAGCAGTCACATGATTATCCGGCCTGGCACATGATAGGAAACCACATCACTTAAATCTTATCACAATGTGTGTCTTCTCATGCTTCTCATTTACACATAGGAAAGAATGAAAAAACAAAACTACAAACCCTCAGCATCTCAACTTTTTGAATGGATACATTTTGGTAAATGCTTCACGTTTATTTTGCCATAATGAACAGCATTTTTTGCATGTCAGTAGATATAGTTTAACTTTTACAAAAAGCTGCTGCAGAGTTGCTGGTTTATTCCCCTCCCAAATATTTACATATAAAGTATACTGCATTTCTATCTGCATTTTTTGCTTAGTGTAACATGAAATCCTTTCTAAATGCAAATGATTCTTTTCTTTTTGTATTGTGCATACCGATAACGTATCAGGTGAGGGTCAATGGGACCCTCCCCCCCACAAAATAGGTTTTACTGGAAATTAAAAACAACAACCAGGAATTGGGAAGATGCTCTCTTATGACTGCTGAGCCTTCTTTCCATGGGCGTGCTTGCTGAAAACGTTTTTTTGCTGGAGTTTCCTCCCTGCCCCTCCCCCCGGACATCTTTATTGAAAGTTAAAAAGTACCTAAGCTCGGCTTCTGATATTGGAGACATCAATAGTTTCCTTTTTTTAAAAAAAATGTTAAATTTGCATCCTTCCCTTTCTCCCAGGGTGGAGGGATAGAGCTGTATCTTGTCAGCATACTGATGACACTGCACTCCAAATTCCTGGATGGCAGCTACCAACAGCTTCATAGAGATGTGGAAAAGCTTGGGCTCAAAAGCCATGGGGATGAGCAATTGTCTCTTAGTACTCCTTCTTGGTAGCAACCCTTCACGTCTCATGCTCTCTAAAGCAAACACACCTGTGATTTCAGTCCACTCTACATATCCAGAATTAGGAAGGGCTCTGGATCATGTAGAATTGTGTGCATGTGAAGATTTCAGACATTTGCACACACAGACACCCGGGTGGCACCATCTTGTTTCCTGTTGTTAACCATGATCTGACCACCTAGATGAAGCTGGAGGGTATGGCTCTGTGAGAGGCCAATAAAATTATTAGCATGCTGAGAATTCCCAGAATTCTTTGGTAACTACCGCCCTTTTTTAAACACAAGGGTTGCTTTCACCCTTTATCAACTGTGTGCATCACACGCAACAATAGGCGTGGTCAGAAGTAGGTGTGACCACCCCAAAATCTCACATATACTTGATACACATATGGCACATGCTCCCCTCTCCTCAGCTGATCTTTTCAGATCAGTTGAAGCGTGGAGCTGCTGCCCACTTCCTCATCAAATAATTCATCTGATGACCAGAAAGGGGACAACTTCCATCCCCATCAGGGCACAGGAGTAGGGGAAGAGGTTTAAACTTCTTCACCTACCCTCATGTTGAATCCATTCTGCCTGCCCCCCATTTTTCTACTGCTGGGATGGGTCAGGGGGGGAATAGCTGAGGAGTGGGACTAGTGGTCAGCTCTATACTGTTTTCAGATGACCAAAGTATATAAGGATTTAAAATAAAATAAAATTGTACCCCGCTTTTCCCTTCCACAGAAGGGTCACTCAAAGCAACTACAAAAGCAACAAGGATCTGATGGTTAGAACACAAATCAACAGCACTGAAAAAAGTTGTGTTAGTTTGTGGTTTAATGGTAGGATTATTATTGTGCATTAGGGTGCAGGGCAAAGAATGACGTCATCTCTTTCGTCTTACTGTATCCACCACTGCAGTAGGAAATTGGATAATGGAAATCAGTTTACACTTTCAGAAATGATGGAGCTGCTCAGGATCCATATTTACCGAAAACCTATTTCTCCCTGTTGTTTCCCCTTCATGTAAATATTTAAATGGCTGAGGCAGGTTGCTGAACGTGTGTGATTCATGGAGAAAATAATGAATCCTTCAGGGAATATGTGGGTAGTGTTTATTGAGGCATATCTTTATGGGTCTGGAACACCTATGGAAATGCATACAGTTTGCCCCTGGATAAATGACTCAATAGCTTCTTTGACGTTAAAGAATCTATTTCAGAGCAGAGAATCCTGGGAAAGCTTGTAGACTGCTATTTAATAAAGAGGCACTAAAAATGGAGAAAATTGGCTATCAGTCATCCTGTTTAAAAATGTAGAGAATGGCTACAACCCAGATATAATACCTTGGCCACTCACATTTCTTCTTCCCACTACTTCTGGTTCAAAATACATATTTAGTCTGAGCAGGAGAAATTGATAACACATATGAGCAGCAATTAAGAACATCAACCCAGTGAAATCGGAGGCCAGCATAGCAGGGAAATATTTATATTATATTATATTATATTATATTATATTATATTATATTATATTATATTATATTATAATACATGAAAACATAAAAAAACAGGCTCTTGGATCAGGGCAGTGGCGCATTTAGTCCAGCATTCTGTTCTCACAGTGGTCAACCAGATACCTGAAGGGAACCCTCAAGCAGGATTCAAGCACAAAAGCACTCTCCCCTTCTGTGGTCTCCAGCAACTGGTATTTGCATTGCTGCCTCCAGCTGTGAAGGCAGAGCACAGCCATCATGGCTAGTAGCTGTTGATAGCCTTCTCCATGAATTTGTTCAGTCCTCTTTCAAAGCCATCTAGGTGGGTGGCCATTGCTGCCTCTTGTGTGAGCAAGTTGCATAGTATCTTGAAGTTGCATCAAGAAGTACTTTCTTTTATCTAGCCTGAATCTTCCAATCTTCAGCTTCACTGGCTGTCCATGTTCTAGTGCCATGGATAATTTTATCCTTTTTGAGGTAAGGTGGCCAGAACTATACACAGTTTTTCCACATTTAACTGCCCTGTATATTTGTATAATGGCATTATGATACCAAGTTTTATTTCCCATTGCTTTCCTAATGATCCCTAGCATGGAATTTGCCTTTCCCACGGCTTCCGCACACTGAGTCAACATCTTCATCAAGCTATTTACAACCACCCCAGAGTCTCTTTCCTGATCACTCACTGCCAGTTCACACCCCATGAGTATATATGCAAAAATTAAGATTTTCTTTGCCCCTACATCCATCACTTTACACTTGTTTACATTGAATTGCATTTGCCATTTTACCTCCCATTCACACTCTCTTTATGTTTTAACAACCCTGAAAACTTTAGTATCAGCAAATTTGGCCACCTCACCGCTCACCCCTAACTCTTAATCAAAAGTATAAGTCATAATACCGATCCTTGGCAGACCACACCTTCTACATCTCTACATTGGGAGAGCTATCCATTTATTCCTACTCTTTGCTTTCTGCAATGTAACCAATTCCTGATCCACAGTTGTGCTGTGATTTTTTTGAATACTCAAGCAGCAGAGTCCAGGTTTGCAGGATCTAGTTTGCTATTTACTTGAAGCTTAACAATGACCCACCAGAGCCTATGCAAAGTAATGGCTCTGGGTGTTGCGGATGGATCCAGTTACAAACTATACCCACACAGAAGGATGACAGATCAGAGATCCAACAAGATCTGGGTAACAATGTTGTTGCTGTTGTTAAATAATTAAGAGTCAGAAACTCTTGCTGATATGCTGCAAATCTTCAATCAAGTCTTTCCCCCACTCATTCCTGGCCCTAAACCATAGATAATGTGGTTCCATCACTGGTAGTCAGAAAGAAGATAATAACATTTATAGACGTGCCCACTTTTTGAAATATTTCCTACCTGCAGTGGAATCTTTTTGTTACACCAAAATGCTATGGAATATATATTTGCATAATGATGGCGTCTTCATTTATTGCTTTGTATAACTTGAAACCTACTTACACGATCCATGGTTAATATAGTGTTGTCATATATTGTTACATGTTCCCCTCTTACCTCAGTGTTGACAAGTTTCAGGGGCAGCATTTACCCTGCTTTGATCTCTTTAGCAGGACAGATCACTGGAGATTTACAATGTTTTTATAACGTTTAGTTACAAAAAGACAATTTGAGCATAGGTGGAGGTAGACAGTGCAGCACTCCAGCCGAGTAGCAGATCCACTGCTTCATCAGATCTCCAGAAAGGCAGAGAGCCACCCATAGATGCTCTTAACCTTACAAATCTCAAAGCTCCTTGCCTCCCTCCATCTCAGTTCTTTTTTTGCAACACATTTCAGTGTTCTTGTTCTTTTTTGCAAAGACAGCTTCATTCAAGGAGGCTCAGGAAGGTATGTTGCCTTCCTTTCCTCCTGTTCAGAACATTCAAGAGGTGTTTCCAGAAGCCATATTTTAACAATTATCTCCCAGAACAACACATTCCATTACCATTAAGGAACACCAGCCAGTCATTCTGGCCTGAGCATTATTTTGCCTAAGCCTCAAGCTGTGATCCAGAATTGCTTCAAGTCAAACCCACAGTAATTTTCTGATTCACAGTAATCAGATGACAATCCTATATGCTTCCTCCATCCACCTTAAGATGAAAAAGTCTGCATGCAATGCTATAAGTTGGACACAGCTTATCAAACTTTCCTAGACCCCCAAATATATATTTTTAGGAAACCTATATTTAATTTCCATAACCCAGTGTTATGTTCTGTGTAACTCAGAAGTTTGAGGAAGCACCATGGCTCGTTGGTAGAGCATCCTTGCATGCAGAATGTGGTTCCAGGTACAATCCCTGGTATCTCCAGGTATGACTGGGAGACAATCCTGACTGAAATGCTGGAGAGCTGCTGTCAATCAGTGGAGATGATACTGAGATAGATGGACCAGTGGTCTGACTCTGTAAATAAAAGGCAGTGTCCAATGCTACTAAACATCCAAAATAGAATGCATTATTTGTTCATGTGCTCTATGTTTACTGTATCAACAGACTGGATCAAGTATAATACAGAAGCTTGATCTATAATTCCTAATCATAGTTAATTACCTTGTTGCTGGTAATACTGTGAAGAAATCAGGAAAGGAGTACACTTTCTCATGAATTTACCAAATATAGGGGAAGCAAAACTATATTTTCAATAAAAATAAATAAAAGCCATTGGACATTTTTCAATTCTTTTTTGAAATGACATTTGAAAACGAATGGAAAATTGCAGGTGTTAACCCTTGTACTCTTTGCTTTTACAGTGCTCACATTCCTTATGAATGATTTACTCAAAAGTTGTTTTCCAAGATTGTCACTCCTATCCAGCTATCCCTTAGAGCAGGGATGGGGAAGCTGATGCTGTCTGGATGTTGCTGGACTACAGCTCCCATTAACTTTGACTATTGTCCATGCTGGCTGAGCCTGATGGGAGTTGGAGTTCACCAGGGCACCAGGATTACCTATCCATTCCTGAAAATGCCTTAGAAGTCCCATACCTATCACAGACTCACACATTTCAGTGAAGTGGCAACTCTTAGTCTGAAAGCAGATTTATCATAAAGAAGTTAATGGTGATGCCTACACAGGCATTTTTTTTCAACATTGCAGCGCATCCTGAATCCTGGATAGATCTGGGATGCATAATGGTGGTTATGGTGATTTCCCATATATTCGTGTGAATTGTATGTATATTTCACTGAGGTATGGCTCCCATTCAGGTATGGCTTTTGAAAAAGTTCCCTCTCAGCCCCTTAAAATAACAACAAGAAGATTCAGTCAAAATTGGAACATGAAGGTTTTCATCCATAGCATTCTGTTGTGGGCTAATGCCTCCCGGCTGTCACATTTTGTTTTGATGCTGATTACCTTCATCAGTATAATTTATCAAGTTGTCTGGATAAAAAGGGACGATAAATACTTTGGAATCTAATCTTCAAATTAGACAGAAAATATTGCTGCATTGCCTGAAGGTAGCATGCAGGTGTGCCATCTCATCTGTCGAGAAAGAGAATCTAACTGAATCACCTGTCTTGACCTGTATGAGTCACCCTATTCTTTTCTTTCATCCTAAAGAAAACTTGTTGTGTGATCCTTGGAGGTCTTTTTGAATCATGCCATGTTGAATTTGGCCTCATTTTCATTGCAGTCATACTGTGAAGGGATGAATTTAACTTATATCCAACATCTGGCAACCTTCTTACACACAGACTGACTGTGGAAAGCGAAATTACACACATGCAGTCACTAGCCTGTTCCTTTCTCAATTGCTTTTGACCAGTACTCAAGATTGCTGGGAACCCCAGGTAAAGGAAAACCTCTTGGCAATCTCATTAGTTATGGGCAATAATTAATACTTCCTACCTTTATAAACTACTGTACAGCGAGCCCTGTGTTCATTTGGAATATTTAGAGTGACCATACCCTAAAGTGGTTGCCTGTTTTCCAACCTACCTTTACATTTGCTGTGTATATACAATTTATATTCCAGTCACAAATAGACCCAATCTGTGCACTTCACCTTGGCCAAGAATAGTCTTCTGTTCAGCAAGCAGCCAATTCTGGAATCCATTCCTCTGTCACACAAAGACAGGGAACGTGCTTTTTCTTGCGACTTCTTGCCTGTCTCGTCTCTTATCTCAGCAAAGACTAGCCACCTTGATATAACCTTGAAAGAGAAGTGGGGTCCCAACTAGAAAATAGCATTTTTACAGTAAATAAAGAAAAGTTAACCAAAATGTTTTATTGATACATTCTTAGACAATATCACAGGTTTGAGAGTATGGAAAGAGGGGAGTTCTGCGGCAAAGATTGTTCTCACTAAATTGGCACATAAGCAGCAAGATTAACGAAATTACTTATTACAAACAGTATAAAACATACATGCTTTTTTCCCTTAAAAGTCTTTTTTTTTTTGTTTAAATCACACTGGTCAGTCAATAGTGGGGCATTAACAAAGAAAAAAAAATCTTTTCAAGACATGTAAAAGCCGTTTTCTTTCTTTCAAATACCATAAGAATTATTGAAATTATTGCAAAATAGTTATATACCGTAATGAAAAGAACAAAATAGAAACACAAATACAAATATCCAACATAAATTATTAACATGTACTGTAAAATACATTACTGGCATGCATTCCAAATATCAAGACGACCTCTATCAAAATTCAGCAATCCGTTCTGCTTTCTCCGTTGCCATCAGAATTATGAAAGGCAGAGAATGGAGGTGGAGGTGGAAGAAAGGGGCGGGGACAGAGTGAGGGGCTTGCTTGGTCAGCACAGTTTTTGGTCTTAAGTATCTTTTTTCTCCCTTTTGTTTTAATTAAAAAAATAACATATATGAATTGCAGTGGTACAGTAATAATCATACAAGTCATGTACATAAATTCTTTTAAATCTCAGGGGTTTTGTCATTTTTGTTTTAGTGTGCTAAAGTTAGAAAGAGCAGGGCTTGCATGATAACTGTGCATTCAAAACCAACGGTGAACCTCTGAAACGACATGAATGGCAATATGCAAAAATCCCTCACAAACTGTACAGAAAGTTCAAAAACTTGCAGTTTGGAAGTACATAGAAAGACAAAAATAGCCCCTTGAAAGTCACCATGGCCAATTGCAGTTCACCCGGGAGAAGCTGGTCGGAGCTCATAGGTCATACCTCCCATACAATGAAGAAAAGGTCCAACATCACAGCCCAGTGGCAGTGCCAGTGACTTATTAAGCCAAGAATAAGTTAAGGATATTTTCATAGAGCAGCTGTTCAGAATACTTGGATCCTCCATAATAACTGCCTGGCCTTTCAACGTCTCCAGCAGTGCATACGCTGCGGTTTCAGGAACAGGCCTACACGAGGTTAGGTGACTGAATGGATGAAAATCTCCATCCTCCCATGGCTCCGTCTGATGCAGCTGACTAGATAACCAGATTGTTATAACTGACATACTTCTTTTTTGCAGCAGGGCCTGTGGAAGAAAAGGGCGAGAGAAGACCAATCAGCAATACAAGAACCTGCTGAATCTTCTGCCATGGTCTGTTGGTAGATACCAACATTTGGGAGCTGACGTACGGTGAGAGAAGAGGGAAGCAGAGTGGCACAGGCATGCATGCAGGTACATAAAAATTACCAGCCCATAAACATTATTACTAGTCCATCTTCCTAGGCGTACCAATGTAAGTCGTTTCTCGCATGTGAAGAGCTTGCAAGTAGTCCACTATCGTACCATATTTTCCCCATTTGGAGAATATATATATATATATACATATACATATACATATACATATACATATATATATACACACACACACATATATATATATATATACACACACACACACACACACACACACACACATATATATATATATATATATATATATATATATATATGCTTTCGTAGATTTTCACGGGTACAGGAATGCAGGTTTTGGTGTCCTCGGGTGTCTTCCCGTGTAAAAGTTGGGGTGTCTAGGCGACGTTTCGACGAGGTCTCACTCGTCATCTTCAGGCTGGTGCTTTCGGCTTCTTGTTACTGGAACAGAGCGGGATCTCAATGTTTGAGTTCCTATAAATACTGTAGAGGGGGTGTGGTGTCTAGCCTCCAATGTTCTGGGCAGAGAGGAAGTTCCCAGGCTAGTGTGCCTTTTCTTCTTTTGTTCCTTAATTACTTGAGAGATACCTTGAGTGATTTCTTGAGTGATATCCTGAGTACCACTTAGGTGGGTCATTAGGTGTGGATTAGTGCTAAAGTCTTTGTGTCTTGACCTCTTGAACTTTGTGAAGAGTTTTCCTGAGAAGATGGCTGTATTGCACTTAGTTGTGCTTTGGCTTGGCTTCGTGTATAGGGGCGAGCTGTGGTTTTGTGGCTTGTGTCAGCCAGATCTGTGTAGGGATTGCAGGGGGGTGCAGCATCCGGAGGTGCCACCATGGATTGGCTATTGGATGGTGTCAGTAATTCATCTGTGGAGAGGGTCTGGGTTTGGGTCTGGTGTGGTTGATTGGTGTTGGCGTTCTGTGTGCCTCTGGATCTGGTGTCAGTTTTTGTGGGGAGGGCTAATTTCCAGATGTCTGGCAAGCGGGATGTGTCGTCACGCTTATTCATGTTGTGAGGGTGTTTCTCTATCTCGATGGCTTCCATGATTATTCTCTTGTGGTGATGTTCCGTGTTAAAGAGCAATTTGGAATCTGCAAAATTAATTTCGTGTCCTGTTTCTTTCATGTGTTGGAAAAGAGAGGAAGTTTTTTCTTCTTTTTTGACGGCATTCTTGTGTTCTGCGATACGTGCATTTATTCGTCTGTTTGTTTGTCCAATGTACGTGGCTGGGCAGACTTTGCAGGGTATTTCATAGATCCCTTGGTTTTCCAACTGGATTTTATCCTTGGGGTTTCTGAGGATATTGGCTATTTTTTGGTTGGTGCAAAAGGCTGTTTTGATATTGTGTTTATGGAGGATTTTGCTAATTTTATCTGTAGTGCCCTTGATATAAGGAAGGAGTGACACAAGCCACAAAACCACAGCTCGCCCCTATACACGAAGCCAAGCCAAAGCACAACTAAGTGCAATACAGCCATCTTCTCAGGAAAACTCTTCACAAAGTTCAAGAGGTCAAGACACAAAGACTTTAGCACTAATCCACACCTAATGACCCACCTAAGTGGTACTCAGGATATCACTCAAGAAATCACTCAAGGTATCTCTCAAGTAATTAAGGAACAAAAGAAGAAAAGGCACACTAGCCTGGGAACTTCCTCTCTGCCCAGAACATTGGAGGCTAGACACCACACCCCCTCTACAGTATTTATAGGAACTCAAACATTGAGATCCCGCTCTGTTCCAGTAACAAGAAGCCGAAAGCACCAGCCTGAAGATGACGAGTGAGACCTCGTCGAAACGTCGCCTAGACACCCCAACTTTTACACGGGAAGACACCCGAGGACACCAAAACCTGCATATATATATATATATATACACATATATATGCAGGTTTTGGTGTCCTCGGGTGTCTTCCCGTGTAAAAGTTGGGGTGTCTAGGCGACGTTTCGACGAGGTCTCACTCGTCGAAACGTCGCCTAGACACCCCAACTTTTACACGGGAAGACACCCGAGGACACCAAAACCTGCATTCCTGTACCCGTGAAAATCTACGAAAGCAAATATCTTACCACACATATATATATATATACACACACACACACACATATATATATATATATGTGTGTGTGTGTGTGTGTATATATATATATATATACACACACACAGTGGTACCTCGCAAAACGAAATTAATTCGTTCTGCGAGTTTTTTCGTCTTGTGAATTTTTCGTCTTGCGAAGCACGGATTCCCATAGGAATGCATTGAAACCAAATTCCCATAGGAATGCATTGAAACTTGCAAGAGATTTTCGTCTTGCGAAGCAAGCCCATAGGGAAATTCGTCTTGCGAAGCAACTCAAAAAATGAAAAACTCTTTCGTCTTGCGAGTTTTTCGTCTTACGAGGCATTCGTCTTGCGAGGTACCAAATTATAAATTTCCGTTGCAAACCAAATCTTGCATGCCTCTTTACATGTGGTTGCACAATGTGCACACACATAAGGTGGATTTTACCTAACAAGTCCCATCAGCAGAAGCCCTGCACAAGGACTTGCGCAATGGGGCTTTGCCTCCTCTTCTTCCCCCATGCCCTCCGCCCGGGGTATGTATGTCAGGAGTGTTAGGATATTTCCATTCCACCTTAAAAGGGAGCAGGCTTTGTGAGTCACAGAGTCTGCGTATTTCCTGTTCACATGAAGTTTCTCTTTTTGTTATTGCTTTCGTTTCTCTCTCTGTGCCTGAGACATCGAAGCAGGCAGTCATGTTTTCTCTTTGTTCTGACCAACGCTAAATAAAGTTGTAAATATGCTCTCCTGAGTGCGTCTTTCACTGCACGAACTCTGCTGATAGAGCGTGCACGAGCTCTGGAATGTGGCAAGCTATTTCTGAGGCTTTGTGTCGCTAATTGACTGATACTGTTTCTACGGGAGATCGATGGATCGTCCGGCATCGGCGTGGGGGCATGATAGACTCTGTCTCCCTGGCAGTATCCCAACAAGGAGATCCCAAAAAAACAGAATGTGGGGAAGGAAGAGGCCGGGTCATTCTCTCTGGCAAGTTGAAATTCTTGCGCTGGCAGAATGTTTGATACCACGTGAGACTGAATTCGTCCAACAGGGTTGAATCCAGCAAAGTCATTTCACAAGTGGAATGATGTCTCCTTCCCACTGTGCCCTCCCACCCTCCTCAGATCTGCTTTTAAAGGTTTGGGGAGGCCCCAGAGCCCCTACTGACACAGAAGTAACTGTGGGGCTATTTGGACGCTTGCCGGTAATTTTATTTTACGGCTAAACCTGAAATACTTCTGTGTGCGTAGCCACAATTCACATCAGACAAAATCAATTTTCATCTCAAAGTAACAGCCTCAATTATTGTCATCAGTGGCAAATTGCTAAATGGCAATTGGTTGTATATAAATATATGAAGGGTGAATAGCATGCTTGTGTTTATTATTAACATTACATGTGTTAACCTGTAAGTATGCTTACAGCTGCACCGTTCAGAAAGAGCAGGGAGTAATTTGATCTACTAGGAACTTCTCCTTAACAACCCCACTGAAATAAATGGTGGCTATGCTTGTGCCCTGGCATAAGTTTAATTCATTCACAGTGTTTGTGGGGGACCAGCTGCCGGTGGATTGTGCCTGTTGTTATTGGGGAGCGGGGGCGGGGGGGAATCAGCTGTAACTTTCTAAGCATCTGCTGCTGCAAAATGCCATCAATCTAATCAGAGAGGAGCACCTGGTAAACAAGATCCAGACAGTAATAATGGCAATAGCATTAGATGTCCTCATATATACACACAAAATGGCCAGAACAGATTGCAAACTGACTTTGGGTTTTGGATCTTTGCAACAGTTATTGATATGAAATGAAAGGCTTCGTATCAGAATTCTCAGTTCTGCAGCACAAAGGGTTTGTGTAGTGATGGTACTGAAGAACAATAACCCTAAAATGTTTAAGTGGGCCACAAAAAAGTAAAGTTATAAAAGTGTTTTCAGAATAAAATAAAGATGTCATTAATAGCAGTGGATGACTTTAAAAAAAAATAGTTTTATTAAAGATTTTCTTGGTTTACAAAGTACAGAACCTTCTGACATTTTATATAGCTTTCGGTTCACAGTTCTGAGAAAGCGTCGCAATCATTAATGAATTCACCTTCTTGTCACAACAATGGAGCAAGCGTCCAACTCGTTCAGAACGTGAGCCTGACTAAGCCTGTTGCAGTCTATCAAATAGGGATTGTTGTATGCTATGTGTGTGGCAGACTCCTAATTTTTCCGCCTGCAGAAATAAAATCCACAGTTGGGCAACCGGTTGGCACAAGATTTTGAGTTCTCCAGGATGGGCCTTGTGTAAAGCAGGGGACAAATTTAAAAAAGCGACAAATTGGCCTGATGTTGTAGCCATCAGATTTGCATCTAGACTCAGTCTCAAAAGTGGAGACTTCCTTTGTCTCTGCAGGGTGTTCTTTAGGGAATTTACCATTTGAGGATCCCATTCACTCCAGCTGATTTGGTTTCAGCTGACTTCAGAAGCAGCTCATCTGATGGGACACAGCCACAATGTTCCTTTCCTGGCACAATGCTACTGCTTACTGAGCGAGGAGTGTTGAAACAACACAGAGGGTGGCACAGTGGAGGCACACTAGTCAATCCGGTGCTCTCGCTGGTGTGCCCACACTGCACTGACTTCCCTGCTGCCTCATCCCCTCCTGGTAAGAAGGAACAATACGTACACTGGGAATCTAGAGTTGCCACTGCCCCACTGGGCAAGCCACTTCTGATGGCCCTTTTTTAAATAGAACTCTTCCTAAAATCAATATTCAGCTTTGCCAATATAAAAACTCTCTGCCTAACAAGAAACACGTGTTTCAGGCAGATTTCGATATCTTCATGTTTTTGAAAATCTGGGTCGGCCATTGCTTCTTTGTCCCCGAATTCTAAATGTAACCTGAAACCTGTGGCATCTAAGAGAGACTATCCTTATCCCTACCTGGGTTGTATTCATTGAAATTCTACTCATTGAAAGTCTTACAAGATGCACTGAAATTAACAAGCCTCAGCTAGTCATGCCCATTTACTTTAATGGATCTACTCTGAGTAGGAATAGCACTGAACACCACCCCATGTCTCAATGCAGACATTATGGCTGTTCTGGAGAACGTGAAAGCTTGCTCATTATTTTGTGACATTTCGGTTGGTCCTAATAAAGTGTAAAGGAATGAAGCTTTTTGGTCTTTTGTGTTGTATTCTTTGTTGAAAAAGGATAGCTTTTAGTTAGAGGCTTTTCTTCACAGGAGGGTCAAAAGCTCAGCCCAAGAAACTGAAGCTTAAGGGGGAAGTGAAACATTAACACAAAAGCGGGGAAGGAATCAAAGAAATTACAGGAAAGAGAACTTAATTCTCACACAAAATTCCACTGCCCTTCTGATTGGCCAAGAGACTGGGAGGAGAAGTGGAAATACAAAGTACATGAACTAAAACTAGCCAAAACAATTAATTAGTATTGGGCTTGGAACACCATTGGACAAAGAGCAAAAAGCTAAAATGGGGTGGGTGAGGAGGGGCAGGATGGAAAGCGCTGCAGTGGAACTAGAATCTGAGGAACGGAAACTGTTTTAATGTTTAGGTAGGGAAACAGACCACACAAGGTTTAAGTAGATGCATTTTTTTGGTGTTGTTTGACTATTCCTGATCAAAAAGAAAACAAAACAGTTTAAGTTGCTGCTTTACAAACATTTACTAAAAGCTAAACTTGTTTTTAAAAATGAAGATCATGGCCACTGAGACCATCACCTCCTGGCAAATAGAAGAAGAAGAAATGGAGGCAGTGAGAGATTTTACTTTCTTGGGCTCTATGATCACTGCAGATGGTGACAGCAGTCAGAAAATTAAAAGACACCTGCTTCTTGGGAGAAAAACAATGACAAAACTAGACAGCATCTTAAAAAGTAGAGACATCACCTTGCCAACAAAGGTCCGTATAGTAAAAGCTATGGTTTTCCCAGTAGTGATGTATGGAAGTGAGAGCTGGACCATAAAGAAGGCTGATCGCCGAAGAATTGATGCTTTTGAATTATGGTGCTGGAGGAGACTCTTGAGAGTCCCATGGACTGCAAGAAGATCAAACCTATCCATTCTGAAGGAAATCAGCCCTGAGTGCTCACTGGAAGGACAGATTGTGAAGCTGAGGCTCCAATACTTTGGCCACCTCATGAGAAGAGAAGACTCCCTGGAAAAGACCCTGATGTTGGGAAAGATGGAGGGCACAAGGAGAAGGGGACGAAAGAGGACGAGATGGTTGGATAGTATTCTCGAAGCTACCAACATGAGTTTGACCAAACTGCGGGAAGCAGTGGAAGACAGCAGTGCCTGGCGCCCTCTGGTCCATAGGGTCATGAAGAGTCGGACGTGACAAAACGATTAAATAACAACAACAACAAACTTGTTTTTATTTAACATAAGATTGGCCGTGCTGGATGAGCCCAGTGGCCCACTTTGTCCTGCGCACCCTGTTCTCACAATGGCAAACCAAATGTTCACGGGAAGCCAGCAAGCAGCAGCTGAGTGCAATAGCCCTCTCCCCCCACTGTGGTTTCCGACAGCTGTTATTCAGAAACATACAGCCTCCTGCTTCGGGGGATATAAATCCGCAGCTTCATTGTGTCTTTATTTCCCCTCAATTCCCCCCCCCCGAGCTGTGCTGAATAATAATAATAATAATAATAATAATAATAATAATAATAATAATAATAAATGTATTTATATCCCACCCTCCCCAGCCGAAGCCGGGCTCAGAGCGGCTAACAACAATAAAAGTAACACAGCATTCTAAAATCAATTCATTCTAAAACAATTCAGAATCCAATGGCAACCATTTTATGAGGATTGCCAAAGCTGGGGGTCAGACTGTGCCTTGGCCAAAGGCCTGGAGGAACAGCTCTGTTTTGCAGGCCCTGCGGAAAGATGTCAAGTTCTGCAGGGCCCTAGTCTCTTGTGACAGAGCGTTCCACCAGATCGGGGCCACAGCCAAAAAAGCCCTGGCTCTGGTTGAGGCCAGCCTAACCTCTCTGTGGCCTGGGACCTCCAAGATGTTTTTGTTTGAAGACTATATGGTCCTCCGTGGGACATACCAGGAGAGGGTCCCGTAGGTATGAGGGCCCTAGGCAATAGAGTGCAGAGTCCCCAAGCAGCTAGAGAGAGACCAGGGTGAGAGAAGCAGACTCTGTTTGGCAGCAGCCTATAATAATTCTGGGGGGAGGACGAGGCGCAGGTAACTCTTATAGGGAAAAAAATGCAGTTTTCCAGCAAGTTCCCCCATCTGTCTCAATAACTAACAACATAAAAAGGTTTTTTTTGTGTATAAGACGCCCCCATGTATAAGACACCCCCTACTTTTGGAGATAGGAGTACGGCAAGGCTGTATATTGTCTCCCTGCTTATTTAACTTATATGCAGAATTCATCATGAGAAAGGCTGGGCTGGATGAATCCCAAGCCGGAATTAAGTTCGCCGGAAGAAATATCAACAACCTCAGATATGCAGATGACACAACCTTGATGGCAGAAAGTGAGGAAGAATTAAAGAACCTTTTAATGAGGGTGAAAGAGGAGAGCGCAAAATATGGTCTGAAGCTCAACATCAAAAAAAAAACAAAGTCCCATCACCTCCTGGCAAATAGAAGAAGAAGAAATGGAGGCAGTGAGAGATTTTACTTTCTTGGGCTCCATGATCACTGCAGTTGGTGACAGCAGTCACGAAATTAAAAGATGCCTGCTCCTTGGGAGAAAGGCGATGGCAAACCTAGACAACATCTTAAAAAGCAGAGACATCACCTTGCCAACAAAGGTCCGTATAGTAAAAGCCATGTTTTCCCAGTAGTGATGTATGGAAGTGAGAGCTGGACCATAAAGAAGGCTGATCGCCGAAGAATTGATGCTTTTGAATTATGGTGCTGGAGGAGACACTTGAGAGTCCCATGGACTGCAAAAAGATCAAATGTATCCATTCTTAAGTAAATGAGCCCTGAGTGCTCACTGGAGGGACAGATCGTGAAGCTGAGGCTCTAATACTTTGGCCACCTCATGAGAAGAGAAGACTCCCTGGAAAAGACCCTGATGTTGGGAAAGATTGAGGGCACAAGGAGAAGGGGACGACAGAGGATGAGATGGTTAGACAGTGTTCTGGAAGCTACAAACATGAGTCTGACCAAACTGCGGGAGGCAGTGGAAGACAGGCATGCCTGGAGTGCTCTGGTCCATGGGGTCACGAAGAGTCGGACACAACTAAACGACTAAACAACAGCAACAACTTTTGGAGACCCCAAAATTAGAAAATGGGCATATGCACTATCCGTGTTGATTTTTTACCTTATTTTAAAGTAAAAAACCCCCCCAGATTTTTGACCTTATTTTAAAGTAAAAAAAACCTAGTGTTATACACAAAAAAGTACGGTAGTCTTCAGTCTTCCACCAACATGCTTTCAGCTTGGGGAAAAAAGCAAATGAAAAAGTTTTCCTTTCCTACTGCTTCCTACTCTCTCCCTATCAACTTAGCTTTCCCATGCTTTTGAAGACTTGTGGAAGGATGTCTGCTGGATTTTGCTTTTAGACGGACTATTAAAAGATAACAAATAACAAATGCTGCAATATAACCCAATCATTTTTGAAAATGATATCAGCGTTGTATTCCTTCTTAACCGGATTTATTTTTGTTTTGTGATCACTGTTAGAGGGTGTATTTGATGCTATTTTCCAATGGCAGCGCAACATTATCAAATCAGAATCCAGTTGTAGTTTTTAATACTTCATGACTTCTTCTAATACAAAGGCAGTGTCTGAACCAAAGCGACACCAACGTTGGGGGAAAAGCTGCTTTTATTTCTCAACGCGGAAAGCCTCCCATGCTTCAAAGAAAACCTAATTTGTACTGCAAGATGTAATACTTCACATGGCAGTTGACATGGCTTTAAAAAGATTCATTTACAGCTTGTCTTGAACTGTGGTAAATGGGGAAACAGGAGGCCCTGCTTTGGAACAAGAAGAAAATGGTCTGTGAGATTTGTAGTTAACTTTGGGGTAATTTGATTTCTGGTGCATTTGTTTATTTGCCTGTTCTACAGCTCCCGTACAGAGAGAGCCAGGTAATTTACAACATCAAGGCATCTTAATGTTGTAGTATTTATTCATTTTGCCGTGGCAGTCATAGGACTCCTCTAATCAGATTGTTTTAAAGTGCATATTAAATCCAGATGCTTTCAAGCTCCTCTAAGGAACTTCGGGCATACCAAGTGCACACAGCAACAAGATGATAAACATTTTGTTTTTCCAGTTAAATGACCACCAGAATTGAAGCTTGTTTAATAATGATGCTTTATAAAGAACTTATATGAGGCACTGAAGATTAAGAAATCCACGCTACAGCATAACCAAGTGCCCATGAGGAAAGTGTTCTACAGAAGAATGCAAATGAAACATTGGATGATGGATAATTTTTAGAGGGATTCTGCTATGCAGTCTAGCTAAAAAGTGCTATTAAAGAGTCAATATATCTTAATAATGACCACTTGCACAGAAAACCAAACTGCTTCCCTTTCTTAGCACAGGAGACCACAGGATTGTTTTCAGTACTGTGGGACAGATAGGAGTTTCTGCATTTGTCTGGTGGGCGCGGTTTGAAAATCTGCTTCTTAGGATGTAAACTTCTGGCCAGGGATCATGGAGTTGAGCATAACAAGTGATTGGAACCAAGTGCCATTATTATTATTTTTAACATTAATTCCTAATTTACCCACCAGGTTCATAGCTAGGGAGACCTTGGGGTAGCTGGCCATCTGAAATATTCAAGGTTCCTTCCTTGAATATTCACATTTTCTTCTTTTTCCAGCTCATTTTACTTCTGTAGACATAAGGAATGCGCCAGACACTGCTGTTCACCACAGCCTCCGGTATTACAGCCGATGAAAGCATAGGTTGTTAGGATGACTGACAAGCACTTATTTTCACTTGATTTATTTGATTGCATTTGATACAAGGAGTGCGCTTGTTTGAGTGACTGCATTTGTTGCATAAACGGCTTAATTTCAAATACAGTTTGACTAGCTGTATTTGCAATTCTGCTGCCAGACCCACCTCTCCCTAAACTCATGGCTACAGCCAAATGATCACATTAAAAGTGCCTATGGAATGAATAAAAGAGCATGCTTCTGAAATGTTTTGAAATATGGCCTTGGGTTTGTTTGTTTTCTAAAAAAAGACACACCTGGAGGAGAATTCCCATGTATTATGCAGCCACCCTATATTTATTTAGCTTGCATTGTGTTCATATCCATGTGGGACAGGAACATGGAAAAATATGTGGATCCAAGCATAAGGTCAAGGTTTGGCTCTGTGTGGCAAGTCTGAAAATGTTGCCTGTGCTACTACGCGATGCATAGCAGCTACAAGCATGTATTATTAATAGTGATATAACTGCCATTCAGAAGCATTGCAGGACAGGAACAAATTGGTTTAAAACAAGTGTATTAACATTCCCTGACAGACTTCAAAGGGGTGAAATCACATTATTTTTATTTTATTCCGATTTCACAAGGTACAACCCCCAAATGTGGCAGAGCTCTTTATATGCACCTTGAGAATTGGCATCTAAGGTGTATAGGCCTAAATTGTCACTGCAAATAGGATCAAATTAAGCAGCTCTAGACACAGCCTGAAAAGCTGAAATGAACTGAAATGGCATGAAGGAAGGAAGAGTTGCAGGTTGCTTAGCAACTATTACCATTTCTCCGGATTAGATGAAGGCAGTTCAAACTTTGGAATTGTTAATATTGGTTTCTGGGAATGTGCAGGGAGCTTTTTAATTTCACCATGTCACAAATTGAGCTAGCTGCCATTGTTAGAGGAAGACTTGACATCTGAAATTTGAAGAGTGATCCGTTTTTCAACGGCAAGTAGGCCAGAAGAGGCAGTTAAGAATTTTAGGGCCTGCCTCTTAGCAGAAATGCTACATTTACTTTCCCAAGGTTATCAGAGCTGGGCATCCCTTTGAGATGACAGTGACTGGTGGCAATTCAGTGCTACTGGCAGAATGAGCTGGTATGTTGGAAATAAAACTATTACTAAAGAGACTTGTATAAGTCTATAAGCCACACACACACACACACACTCACACACACACACACAGCTGAGCCTGGAGCCTCGACTGCTTGTCTCATTGCCTTAACAGTATCATATTTTGCTCAGAGCTCTCATACATTTGGGGGGGGGGAGGAAGGAAGAGACTCCAGCCTCAGTTTACTTTTGTACCCCCCTCACAGCAGGACCTCAAGCCATATCACTGGAAAACAAAATCCTGGCAGAAACTGACACATTGTGTCCAGGTCTTTGGAAACAGTTCAGAGCATGGCCACCAACGGTTGTATTAGCTAAATGAAATTAAGGATGAGACTGTTTTCAATACTGTGTAAACTCCAGGGTCATTTGGGGTATCACGTTAAAATGGCTGCACGTCTATCACCGAAAGCTGAAGCACAGAAGGAAACACAACATCATTTCATGTCATCATTGCCTTTCATGTGCTGATGTACATCAGATCCCCCCTTTGATTCACTATTGCTTGTTGACAATCAGGTACTTTTAGGCACGCTGATTTGAAATGGTTCTGCAGAGATAACATCAGAATCCACTTATATGCTTAACTGATCTTTGGCTTTTCAGAACTGAGCTTCTCCTAACAAATTCCAACTTTATAATTTGTTTGCTCTTTTCTACTTGCCCCTCCAGCACTGATGGATTCTCCTTGAAGGCAGAGCACCTGCCTCAGAATTCAGAATAGCATACACAATAGTCAACCCGCTCTAAAGAGGCAGCAAGTATTATTCCTTTTCATTTGTGGAGCAGAAATCAAAGATTCCAAGCTGTGAATCGCCACACTCCTATACATTCCTATACAAATCCCCCTGAGTACATTGGGGATTACTGCCAGGGAGGTAAGTGAATATTGAAATAGGTTTCCAAGGTTGTCATGAATCTGGAGAGGGATGGGGTGACAACATGTTGAGAACATGTTAACTCACATTGTGGGTGCTAGTTAACAAGCTGGCCTGTGCTTTAAATGGGGTCAAAGCTCAGAACAATAAACCACAGTACTCAGATGGTCAGTTTTTCAAGGTGTTATAAATTGTGCAAGACTAACTACTCACTTCGAAAGCTGAAAAATGCACAGGTAGGTTTCCAGGCTGAGAACCACTCTCCATTAGGCCATGACTCTGTGCCTTCAAATGCGGAACAATGCACAGTAATGCTAAGATCTGAGCAAATGGGCAAACAGGCACACCGGGGACACCTACTGTTGCCAAAGTTTCCTATCTGGTTTTGTAGTTAAGCCTCCAGAACATGCAGTGGTAGTTGTTGGTGAAGTGACAAATGGAACAAATGTCTCATATGTTTCTTTTTCTTAAGGTTGGTACAGAAATTATGTTTGGTGTTGAGCCATTAAAATGACTTGTGTCAATTATCTATCCAGGAGACACAAACCTCAAATATAAACAGTCATACCTTGAGTTGAATGTGCTTCCGGTTGAGCACGTCTGAGTTGCGTTCCATGGCAACCCGGAAGTAATGGAGCACATTACTTCTGGGTTTCGCCACTTGCGCATGAGCAGACGCTCAAAATGACGTCACGCGCATGCACAGAAGTGGCGAAACGCAACCCGCACAGATGCACCGTCACGTCTTGCGTTCCGTTCAGGATGCGAACGGGGCTCCGGAATGGATCCTGTTCGCATCCCGAGGTACCACTGTAAAAACAAAATGCGAGTTCAAAATCCTTAGAAAGCCAAATTAAGGCATTCATCAATATATTTCTGCATTTAGAGTCAATGGGTGGTATCGAATTGGTGGCCTTGTGCAACCAGAATAGATTTGGGGGCAGGACAAGCACTGCCAGAGGAATCTCCAAACATTTCCTACCTTCTTCCTCTTCCATGACCCAATATCTCTGCTGGTGGAATAATGTTAAGGACATTAACTGGATATTCAGTATCTTGGTTTGCATACACACATGGTTATATGCTGGTCATTTTACATTTATGTGTTTGCTTCTTTAAAATATTTCATGACTGAGTCAGGGTTGAATGCTACCCTGAGACTCTCTCATTATTAGCTTTCTTATAAATGCACATTATTTACAATCCTTAAGCAAACTCAGACTAGGCCCATGGAACTGGTAAAATACTATCACACAAAACGATGCCTGAACCATACGTAACAATTATAGATGTTCACCATAATCATTTTCTTTAACCTTGGCTGCCTGCAAGAGCAGTTTGAAGTAGCAGTCATCAGATTACAATACTTCCAAATGTTCTACTGCAGTATATTTATTATTGCACATTGCACTGCACAATGTGATGGTACAGGTAGGTGCCTTATCTAAATTAGAGCTAGTTAATTATATGGATAGGGACGCGGGTGGCGCTGTGGGTTAAACCACAGAGCCTAGGACTTGCCGATCAGAAGGTCAGCGGTTTGAATCCCCACGACAGGGTGAGCTCCCGTTGCTCGGTCCCTGCTCCTGCCAACCTAGCAGTTCGAAAACACGTCAAAGTGCAAGTAGATAAATAGCTATCGCTCCGGTGGGAAGAAAAATGGCGTTTCCGTGCGCTGCTCTGGTTCGCCAGAAGTGGCTTAGTCATGCTGGCCACATGACCCGGAAGTTGAACGCCGGCTCCCTCGGCCAATAAAGCGAGATGAGTGCCGCAACCCCAGAGTTGGTCACAACTGGACCTAATGGTCAGGGGTCCCTTTACCTTTACCTTAATTATATGGATTCTTCAATATTCACAAGAAGCCAGAAAGTTGCACTGAGTAACAAAAGGCATTCAAACTCTGGAGATGTGAATGGTATAATCCTGAAGTGGATCAAAACAAGGTGAGATGAGTCTGACTGCAAATGAGCTGAGGATTATTATTATTTAATTACATTTTTGTATTTAATTGTATTTAATTACATTTTTATTTAATTGCATTATTGTAGGTACTTAAGGAGATACACAGACATAAGTGGGCAATCACTTGATGGCTTCTAAATTGCATGGTAAGACTTCAAAAGCAGTGCATGAAGAGGGGTTCTGGATTAAATCTACCCACACAGCATTGCTTTCAATGGGTTACATGTTTGAATGTGTATCCACATTCTGGCAACTTGTACCAATAACTGTGTGTTGCTGTTTTTAGTTATTTTCAGTTTATATGACCCACTTTCAAATATTTTGGAATCCTCTGAGATGTCTTGCATCATTAGATCATATTTACTGTCGTTTCTCCCCCAGACAACTAGTCAATTTGTTCACCTGTTTTTAGAAGCTGTTCTTGCAAAGCTCACCAAGAGCATGATCCTTGAAGCAAGGCATTCTGACTTACGTCAATTCAAACCCAGCAGAAATACATCTGTTATGAATCTTCCTCCTGAAAAGGATGCTTTAATTGTAGTGTTACAAAAAGAATAGTTTGCCCCTGTTGTTTTAATGGAACCCAAAGCAGAACACAGCTGCTTAGTTCTGCTCCAGCTACTATTCTAAAGCCTTAAATCTGCAGTACTGTCATGTATCCTTCAACTACACCTACAGCTGGTACTGCTGTTTCTTTTAATGAGACTTAACATGGTTCAGTTCCTTATGCACAAGGTTGTGTAGCACATATGTTCTGGCCCCACAACAGTGTAACTACACAGAGGATGAGGCTAGACTCCTCTTGTGCAAGAAGGCCGTCCTCTTTGCCAATATTCAGGAAGAACAGCAGCCCATTGGATCCAATCATAATTCTAAGCATTAAGCTTTATTATCAGACAGGAAGTTGTAATCAGCGCTATTTGCCCATCAAGACATAAGATTGCATTGAGTGCATTTCCTTGGTTCAGTTCTGTTATTTTAATGATGCACCAATTGTCCTGTTGTGGGCAGTCCAGAGCTTATGGTATCATCACAGTTCTGTTTCTGAGACAATGGGTTAAATGGCAAAGGCTGACAGACCGCAACCCTCTAAAAGAGTTCATTCAGTTGAAACAGGTTTGAAATTAAATCATTTAGGCATAGTGAAAATAACTGATCTAAACAGTTAGCCCAGAATGGGAACTACAGTGGTGCCCCGCAAGACGAACGCCCCGCAAGATGGAAAACTCGCTAGACAAAAGAGTTTTCCGTTTTCGAGTTGCTTCGCAAGACGAATTTCCCTATGGGCGTGCTTCGCAAGACGAAAACGTCTTGCGACTTTGTTTCCTTTGTCTTAAAACCGTTAAAACCAAGGGTGCTTTGCTTGAACACCTGCAGTTGCGACTTGACTTCGAGGAGCAACTGTTAGCACGCGGTTTGGTAGCCTTTTCTCAGACTTTGCTCATTTTTGAAGCTTTTCCAAAACTTTTCCAGAACTTCTTTTGCATCCATTTGGTAAGTTAAACTTTTAAAACTTTTTTGGGGGTTTTTGGATTTTGGGTTGGGGTGTTTGGGATTCAAGGACTTGGTGTTGGGTGGGTTTTTAAGAGAATCTGGGAGCTTGTGGGGTTTTTTTTTTGAATTTTTATGATTTTTTTTGTGACCATTGGGCCATCTGGTTTTTTTTAAAAAAAAAATCTGAGTTTTGAATTCTGAGTGTGCTGGGTGGCTGGGGGAACAGTTGGGGAGGTTTCTGCAGGAATCTGGGAGCTTGTGGGGGATTTTTTTGAATTTTTATATTTTTTTGTGACCATTGGGCCATGTTGTTTTTTTTAAAAAAAAAAATTCTGAGTTTGAATTTCTGTGTGCTGGGTGGCTGGGGGAACAGTTGGGGAGGTTTCTGCAGGAATCTGGGAGCTTGTGGGGGATTGTTTTGAATTTTTATAATTTTTTGTGACCATTGGGCCATGCTGGTTTTTTTGAAAAAAATTTTCTGGGTTTGAATTTCTGTGTGCTGGTTGGCTGGGGGAACAGTTGGGGAGGGGTTTGCAGCAGTTGGGGAGGGGCTGGGGGAGCAGTTGGGGAGGGGTTTGCAATTTCTGCATAGTGGGTGGGTGGCTGGGGGAACAGTTGAGGTTTTTGAAGACTTTGGTGATTTTTGAAGCTTTTCCAAAACTTCTTTTGCAGCCATTTCAGGTTTCTGAAGACTTCGGTGATTGATTGTTGAAGCTTTTCCAGAACCTCTTTTGCATCCATTTCGTAAGTTAAACTTTTAAAACTTTTTTGGCGGTTTTTGGATTTTGGGTTGGGGTGTTTGGGATTCAAGGACTTGGTTCTGGGTTTTAATTTCTGTGTGGTGGGTGGCTGGGTGCTTTTGAATTTTTTGGATTTGAAGCAGATCACTGATTTCTTTTTCTGAGTTTACAAAGGAGCTGTGCTGCCATGGAACCCAGGAAGACTGCTGCTGCAGAGGCCGGCGAGAGGAAGAAGGAGAAGGTGACGCTGGAAATGAAGAAGGAGATCATCCGGAAGCACGACGGCGGAATGCGTGTGACGGACCTCGCCAGGGAGTACGGCAGGAATCCATCAACCATCGGGACCATCCTGAAGATGAGGGAGAAGATCATGACGACTGATGCAGCCAAGGGAGTCACCAGGATCGTGAAGAACCGCCCAGCTGTTCTGGAGGAGGTCGAGAAGTTGCTGCTCATCTGGTTAGAAGAGAAGCAGCGTGCAGGGGACACAGTGACTGAGGCCGTCATTTGCTAGAAGGCCAAGGCCTTGCACGCAGACCTCGTCCGGGATCAGCTAGGAACCTCAGGTGAGCCAGAAGTCTTCAAGGCAAGCAGAGGTTGGTTTGACCGGTTCAAGACAAGATCCGGAATCCACAGCGTGGTCAGGCATGGAGAGGCTGCCAGTTCTGATGTTCCTGCGGCTGAAGACTTTGCAGCGGAGTTCCTGGAGGTTGTGAAGACGGAGGGCTACGTTCCACAGCAGGTCTTCAACTGCGACAAGACCGGGCTGTTTTGGAAGAGGATGCCCAAAAGGACTTTCATCACTCAGGAGGAGGCCAAGTTGCCTGGCCACAAGCCCATGAAGGACCGTCTGACCCTGCTCTTCTGTGCCAACGCAAGCGGCGACCTGAAGATCAAGCCCCTGCTGGTGTACCACTCGGAGAAGCCACGGGCCTTCAAGAGACACAAGATCGACAAGGAGCAGCTGAGTGTCATGTGGCGATCCAACAGCAAGGCTTGGGTCACACGTGTGCTGTTTGTGGACTGGGTCAATCTTGCTTTTGGCCCTGCTGTCAAACAGTACCTGCTGGACAGTGACCTGCCGAAGGCTTTGCTTCTGATGGACAATGCTCCTGCTCATCCTAAAGGCCTTGAGGTGGACTTGTTGGAGGAGTTCAGCTTCATCAACATCATGTTCCTGCTGCCTAACACCACGCCACTGCTCCAGCCGATGGATCAGCAGGTCATTGCCAATTTCAAAAAACTCTACACCAAGGAGCTTTTCAGGCAATGCTTCGAGGTGACTGACTGCACCACCATCACCCTGCGGGAATTCTGGAAGGACCACTTTGACATCGTCACCTGCTTGAAGATGATCACCACAGCCTGGAACGGGATCAGCCAGAGAAATTTGAATTGCGCTTGGCGCAGCCTGTGGCCGGCCTGTGTAGCACCAAGTGACTCTGATGCACCAGAGTCAACAGTGGTGCAGGACATTGTTGCCTTGGGGAGGACCATGGGACTGGAGGTCACAGAGGAGGACATCAGCGAGCTGGTGGAGGAGCACGACCACGAGCTGACCACCCAGGAGCTGGTCGAACTGCAGGCAGAGGCTGCGCAGGAGCGGGCCTCGCTGGAAGAGGAGGAAGCAACTGAGGAATGGCTGTCCTCCGAAAAACTGAGGGACATTTCCCAGAAGTGGAAGGAGGTGCAGACTTTTGCAGACCAGCACCACCCTGACAAGCACAAGGCACATGACCTTGGGAACACTTATGATACGACGGTCATGTCGTCTTTCAGGGAGGTGCTGAAAAGGCGGATGAAGCAGCAGACTATGGACAGGTTCTTGAGCAAGAAGCAAAGAGTGGAAGAGGAGCCTTCTTCGAGTGGTCCCCCAGAGTCTTAGAAAATGTACTGTACACTTCGTTGATTTTTAAATGTTTTTCCTGTCATGTTTATAAACTTAATTTATTTTTCCTTCAATTTTTGAACTGCTCTTTACAGTATGTGTGACTTTAAAGAGCAGTTAATAAACTCTTGTTGTACCAAATTTGTCTTTGTTTGGACTTTTTCTGACCATAGGAACGCATTAATTGATTTTCAATGCATTCCTATGGGATTTCGTGCTTCGCAAGATGAAAAATTCGCTAGACGAAAAAACTCGCAGAATGAATTAATTTCGTCTTGCGAGGCACCACTGTAAGGACTTAATGGAAGCCAAAGAAGTACTCAGTACAACACACTGATATGACTTCAACAGATGTGCCATATAAAACCCTCTTTGAAACTAGTATGAATAGATCTGGTGAAAACAAGGAGAAAAATCACACGAAACAAAAAAATGTGCCATGTTGTCATAGTAACCAGTATTGCAAGAAATAATGTTCTGAAGCAAAAAGCAAACAAGCTAAAAACAAAAACAAAAAACCCCCCACCATTTCTAACACAATCAATGGAAAATAAGAGGTGTTGAGGTTGTTAATATTTTGACAGACTACAATAAGCAAACATTTAGAGACAACTGCATGTCTTCTTTTTGAAGTAGTAAGCATTTGGCTGTTGATGCCCCTTTCATACTCTAAGCAGATCTACCATATATTTTGGAAGGTGGTGTGTCTGTCTATTCATCTGTTCTCTGTGCATTCCAGAGGCTCATGAGATACCATCACCAAACCTGATACGGTGGTTCCTAAGAGGGAGGAGGCAGTTTTCTGGATACTGCATGCTATTTGGAATCAAGATGGTGGACCGAAACATTCTGAACTCCACCACTTCATCTGCCTCTGGAAATATTGTTGCCCAGTTAGGTAGAGTGGATTTCGGCCTATGATTGAATGCCATCAGACCCTGTTTTGAATTCAGCTGGTGGACCACACAGTTTCAAACTGTGCCAGTCTGGATGCCTCTGAAGATATCGCTGCCCAATTTGATGTAGCAGTTCCAAAATGTGCTGATGTGGACATCTCCAAAGATATCTCTCGCCATTGGTTTTGGTCCCCTTTGTAATAGTGACAGCTGATACAGGAATTGAGCCATGTGCCAAGTGAGTAATCCTGCAGGGGTCTGCTCCGCCATCATGTTTAGGGAAGTTTTTAATGACTGATGTTTCAATGTATTTTTTATATTTTGTTGGAGGCCACCCAGAGTGCCTAGGGAAACCCAGCCATATGGCTGGTGTATAAATAATAAATTAATATTAATATTAATATTAATTGTCAGAGCTGCCCGAGGTCCCAGCTCACAAGGACCAACGCCAGTTCGTTGTTATATACAAAAGTCTTTATTGAAGTTCAGTTTCGATTTCAAAACCGTGGCGCGCAGCTCTACGTCTCAAACTCTAGACCGCTGAAGCTCCGTCTGAATCTCCTCCCCCCAGACACCAGTTTAAGACTCTAGCCCTGCTCCACCTCTTCCTTTGCTCTTTCCTCCTCTGGGTCCGCCTGTCCGCTGGGGTCTTGCCCTTTCTAGACTCTTCTGACGCTGAGTCCCCTGAGTCTTCCCCCCGCCTCCGGCGGGCTTTAGGACCTGGTTCCCAATCCGGGTTTTCTGCTGTCCTGCGCACCTGTACATTTGAACTTGGCACGCGCGCCCAGCCGGCAACCTTCCTCCTGACCGTTACACTGCTCCTGTCACTGCTTCCCCCTTCGGGGAGGCTAGCTGGACCTGACTTCCCCTCCGTTCCTTCACTCTCCGATAGAGGCGTGGTCAGCCCTGACTCATCTTCTCTCCCTGCTGGAGGAGACGCTGGCCCTGATACATGGGACTCTTCCCCCCCCCCTACGCTCTGGTGGGGGAACTGGTCCTGATCTCCCACTGCTGCTTTGGGAGTCCCCACTGGCCCCTTGCTTCTGGTGCATCCCCTCTGGGACCCCCCCCTTGCCCTGGCCCTCGGCGCCCCCCTCTGGGAATCTTCTGATTCGCTGGAGAAGCTCATGGAATCTCTCGTGCCACTGTCATACTCCCCTACGCTGCCCTCAGATTCTTCCCCTTCGCTCTCCATTTCCTCTCTCCCCTGTGCCTCTGCTCCTGAGCCCCTGACATTAATATATTATGTTCCCCACAGAGAACATACTGTTTTGTGATCAGGGGCAGAAGAAAGGAGACAGTGTTAATTTAAAAGCCCAAATTCTGGGTTGGATTCTATTCGGATTTTCCATGGTCAGGTCATGTGTGTGCACACAAGTGAACATATTTTATTATCAATTTATAAATCTCAGGCTAAATCTCAGAATTCTGTTGTTTCTCAGAATTCCCAAGAGATGCCAGGAACTTTCAGCTACTTTTGTATAATTTGCAGAAAATATCTGCTTTACTGTGTGCCATCTGGAATATGGTAGTATCTATTGACAGTATAGCTAGCTAATCGATGCAGTGTAGAGTCTGTCGGAGACTACTATCCTCTGGAGTGCATCATTAATATAGTCAATATTTTAAAATAATTTACAATCTACTTAGAGCACAGAAGACCCATCAATGTGTACTTGAAGGAATTTACTTACAGCAAAGTACCCATCAGCATATTAAGGTTGAACGATAAATGTTCAGATTAGTATTTGTAATTAAATGGATACCCATTAAAATAAAGGAAGTGCTTCTACACTCAAGTCAAACTGTTTGATAAACCAGTTATGGTAAACTAAGTGTAGGTATTAAACCTTTATAAGGAAACACGCAACACAGATCTGGAAGCTCTCACTGGGCAATGGCCAAAATAATGGTAGTCTCATTTCACAGCAAGTGATGCTGAAGATTAAATATTTACAGATAAAAGGTGGACAAATGCAGATGCCATATGGCCATTCATGTTAGGAGCTCTACAGAGAAATTGTCTTTCTACAGGTAAGAGATTAAGGGTCAAATAAAATGTGACATGAATTGTGTTAATGCAATTAATGCACTCTTCTGTTATGTGAATAGGACTCATGGGGAAGCCTGAACCAAGGGTGGTGCAGAGCGGGAAAATAAATCTCTCTTCCTCCCACAGTCTGAACAAAAACCATCTCTTCATCCCACTTCCCAAGGACTTCCTTGCAGTGCTATTTACTTTTTTGGGACAAAAACCATGCACATTAATTGAATGTACACAATTTACATTGTGGGTCTAATTATGCTCCATTGATGTTGGAAGCAGAATTACAATAGAATCATAGGATTGAAGAGTTGTAAGGTGCCCCCAAAGCACCACCCTTGGATCAATTGGTAGACTACTCAAATATCTATATCAATTCCATCTAACTTGCAAACTATAAAGCATCCCTGAACCTCTAACAGCACAGAGTTGAGGCATAAATGGACCAAAATGAGAACATAGGCAACAGATTAGTGATTGCCTAGGGAATCCTAAGCAGGTTGCTATTATTTTTATTTTTAAGCATGGATGAATTCTTAGAAGAGCAGCATTTTTTTGTTAGGCAGGGTAGGAAAACATTTAATTTGATGAATGTATTATTTTTGTGAATTACTCCCTTGCCTCCATTCTTTGGTGTGCAAGGAACCCAAGATGTGTTCTGTGGCAGAGGGTCTTAATAAATGTGTAGCTACATTGTTTCATTGTGATTGAAACAAAGATGCATTATTCAGAAACAAAACCAGCTCACATAATTTACAGTAAACCTTAAGTGCCTTTAATTAAAAAGCATAAATCACAGAGAGCCATTTCAATGTAAACTGTCTTAAGACTGCTGAATATGTCTGTTCTCATTTAAGTTCCAGTGACTTGAAAGATAACAAAGGCTTGCAAATTACTTTCTCACATTTAAACAATGCCATTAACCATGTTTTTCTTTTTGCAAGACTGTGTTGGCTTCTCCACAGTTTAAGCCAGGCATGGAAATAATTTCCATCGAACTCACCTGCTGTCTTTTCTCCCCAAATAGCAAGACTCATTGTTTTCTCGAACTGTCAGAATTTCAGAATCTATGCAGTTCAGAGTCTTCAGTTTGTTTTATTGATGAGATATTCATTCAAAATTTGTTGTTGTTTAGTCGTTTAGTCGCGTCTGGCTCTTTGTGACCCCATGGACCAGAGCACGCCAGGCACTCCTGTCTTCCACTGCCTCCCGCAGCTTAGTCAAACTCATTTTGGTAGCTTTGAGAACACTGTCCAACCATCTCGTCCTCTGTCGTCCCCTTCTCCTTGTGCCCTCCATCTTTCCCAACATCAGGGTCTTTTCCAGGGAGTCTTCTCTTCTCATGAGGTGGCCAAAGTATTGGAGCCTGAGCTTCAGGATCTGTTCTTCCAGTGAGCACTCAGGGCTGATTTCCTTTCCTTTTTCATCCAAAATAGCTCAGTATAATAATTTCCAGGTGCATGCTATACTATCAAAATGAGGGTGTTTCTCTGCCTCCCAAGAGTACACAAATAGCTCCCCCCCCCCGAATCAGTACACACCAGTATTGTATACAGTAGCACCCTAGAGACCAACTAAGTTTGTTATTGGTATGCGTTTTCGTGTGCATGCACACTTCTTCAGATACCACAAAAGCTCATAGCAATAACAAACTTGGTTGGTCTCTAAGGTGCTACTGGAAGGATTTTTTTTTATTTTGTTTCGACTACGGCAGACCAACACGGCTACCTACCTGTAACCAGTATTGTACAGACATTCATAGACCCAATTGTAGGTTAGAAGAACAGCCCCGTGTGAAGTCGTTTGCATGGGTGCTTCACATTATATTTGCGCAGAAGCAGCAGGATGTGTGTCAAGGAAAGAGGCATCTGATCTGCTTCTCACAGAGTAATGTGCAAATAAGCATGTAGTTACTCCTCATATTTTTTTTGTGCCTCTGAATATTGCGATGAAGCTCTCAACTCCCAAAAAGGATATGGTGCGTTGTAAAATGAGTATCTTGAAATTTAATTCTTAGAAAATCATATTTTGAGATAATATATGTTTAGAAATGTATATTTTGTGAAAAATGCATTCAAAACACGTTTAAAATGAATGCAGGTTTTTTAAAAAATAAAAATAAAACCACAGATGAATGCAGAAATGAGATGGACTTACAAATGAACACATATGAAAGTGTCACAGACCAGAAATAGACTGAACTGTCCGTTCTTATTTGAAATACATGATCCCTAATAATTTCAGTAAAGCTTTTGAATTAGCTTCTATCACATTATACCCTCAGTTCAAAATGCCTTTATGTACAACTGTAATATTATTGCTGGTGCAAAAATTCAATAAATACAGTTTTTGTACTGCTAGCTCATTTTCTCTCTCTAGCTCATTTATCACTTTAACATATTTCAGCTGCTTAAAAACAAGAAGAAATGCAAATTGGCAGATGTTTTCATTCCACAATCTTTGGATGAGATTTCTTTTTAATGCCTTAGTTCATGCAACACTGGACACAGTAGCAGCCCAGCCGCTTACTTGCAATGATGAGTGATTTGAATTGTCTCAGAGCACACATGCTTATGTACCTAGATCAAACAAATATTTTATGGCATTTTTATGGCTCTCCTTTTAGTAGTGAAGAATATCTTATGGAACCTTTAAAAAAACCCTCTTGAGTGTTCTTGTGAACAGCCTACCACTGGGGTAGTCATCGGTGTGATGCTCTACAGATAGGGCCAGCCCAAGACATTTTGACACCTGAAGCAAATCACAAAATGGCAGCCGCTCCCTATCAGGGAAGAAGGGGTGAGTGAAGATCTACATCAGGAACAAGGGGGCAAAAACAATCTACATCGGGATCTGCCCTTGTGGATCCTGCTGCCTGAGGTGGTTGCCTCATCTTGCCTCATGTGTGGGCTGGCCCTATCTGAAAATGTTGTCCTCCAACATCCATCAATCAACCTACATGGCCAATGGTATGGGAAGCTGGGAGTTGATATTGTTGTTGTTAGCCTTTCACCCTGAGGTCCCATGGTGGGTCACGACAATTAAAACAGAATATTAAAAACTACTTATTTGTAGTACAGCAATGTCTGGGAGGCATTGCATGGCTCACCTGTAAACTAACATGCATGCTGGAGTCCCACAGCCTTGTAATCACAAAGCGCAATAAATTTTAGCATACTTGTTAGTTAGGATTGCCACCTTTTTCTCCTGCAAGAGCCTCTATCCCTTTAACATCAAAGCAGCTCAAAGCAGAAATGCAGCAGAACCAGCTTCTTCCCTACCGCATCTCTATGATGTGATCAACTGCATCTGTTGACGCTTTGTTTTTCAAGCAGCTCACAGAGCCTCCATCTGTCAGAGAGAAAACTAGCAGTGCTAGGGATGACCAAATGTGTCAATTCTGATTTCTCTCAGTTTCTCTCTCTTCCCCTCCCCTCAAATCCTAAGTTCAGTTTCCACATCAGTTTGTGGGGGGTTTTTAAGTACTTAGGAAAATTCATCAGCATTTTAGTGTGAAATTTTCCTGATATACAGTGGTACCTCGGGTTAAGTACTTAATTCGTTCCGGAGGTCTGTTCTTAACCTGAAACTGTTCTTAACCTGAAGCACCACTTTAGCTAATGGGGCCTCCTGCTGCCGCTGTGCCACCAGAGCACGATTTCTGTTCTTATCCTGAAGCAAAGTTCTTAACCTGAAGCACTATTTCTGGGTTAGCAGAGTCTGTAACCTGAAGCATATGTAACCTGAAGCGTATGTAACCCGAGGTACCACTGTACGTACGTACGTACGTACATACATTCCTGATATACACCCAGCCTGATGGAAAGCTCTGCCACAAGAGATCAGGGCCCTGCAGGATTTGACATCTTTCCACAGGGCCTGCAAGATGGAGTTTTTCCGCCAGGCCTTTGGTCAGGGCTCAGCCTGACTCCCCTTCTCTTTCTGTATAAGAACTAGTATGAAAGAGGCCTCCCAGCATTCTCACAGGCCCATATAAGATCAGCATAAACAATTGGGCCGATGAGCACTTACTGTTCCCAACCCTAACCCTGCGGAAAGCCATCTAATTAGACTTTAGTTTGATTTTGACCTGCTTTTAGGAGGTAATTTAATTATTGTTTGATTTTATACCAATGTTATATATCTGATGTTAGCCGCCCTGAGCCTGACTTTGGCCGGGGAGGGCGTGACATAAATAAAAGATGATGATAATGATGATGATGATGATGATGATGATGATGATCAAAACAAAAAATTCCTTCCAGTAGCACCTTAAAGACCAACTAAGTTAGTTCTAGGTATGAGCTTTCGTGTGCATGCACACTTCCTCAGACCTAGAACTAACTTGGTTGGTCTTTAAGGTGCTACTGGAAGGAATTTTTTGTTTTGACTATGGCAGACCAACACGGCTACCTATCTGTAACTGGATGATGATGATGATGATGATGATGACATGCAATTTTGCCCAATACACTGTATTTAATATGTTGTTTTGCTAACGTGCATTTTTGTGCACACTTTACCCCGGCATATGCATTTTTGTTGGGATGCGGGTGGCGCTGTGGGTTAAACCACAGAGTCTAGGACTTGCCGATCAGAAGGTCGGCGGTACGAATCCCTGCAACGGGGTGAGCTCCCGTTGGTCGGTCCCTGCTCCTGCCAACCTAGCAGTTCGAAAGCATGTCAAAGTGCAAGTAGATAAACAGGTACCACTCCAGTGGAAAGGTAAACAGTGTTTCCGTGCGCTGCTCTGGTTCGCCAGAAGCGGCTTAGTCATGCTGGCCACATGACCCGGAAGCTGTACGCCGGCTCCCTCAGCCAATCAAGCGAGATGAGCGCCGCAACCCCAGAGTTGGCCACGACTGGACCTAATGGTCAGGGGTCCCTTTACCTTTACCTATGCATTTTTGTTACACATTAGTGGTCTGGGGAACTGCATTGCAACTTTCGAAGGATGGCTGTGCTTCAGGTTCACATATTGTGGTGGGTTTGTCTTTAAATGCAGATGGAAACGAATTTCTCCTCATCTCAAAGCAACACTTATACAGCACTGCTGTGTTTGCAACTGAAGTATTAATAGTTTCTTCACATACACATAGGTCTTTCTACATTCCAAATAAAGACTGTGATTTTGGCTCCCCCTTCCACCCTTAAATCTTGTTTTATTGTTGTTGTTACTGTTGTTGTTGTTGTTATTGTTATTAAAATACTACCCTTTAGCCAAGGATCACAGGACTGTTTACAAGATAAAAACACAAAAATACATAACACAATAACAAACAAAAAACAATGCCCCCCCTCCCAGTTTAAACGACCAGAGATGGTTTAATTAGCCTAAGGTCTGGGAGAAGAGAAATGCTTTTGTCTGGCACCTAAATATATGTAACAGGTGCCAGGTGAGTCTTCTTGGGGAGAGCATTCCACAAATGGAGCCACTGCAGTAAAGGCCTGTGCTTGTGTTGCAACCCTCTGGACCTCTTGCAGAGGAGGCACATGAAGATGAGCATCAGATAATGATTGCAGGATTCAAGTTAGGTCATATTTTAAGATCAGTGTTTATTTCCATCCTCACCCCCCACCATTTGTAAGTGTTAGCATTTCCTAAATCTCACTCGTGTGCTTCAGGGAAGTCAGATTCAAATCTAAATGTTATCAACAGGTTTTGGCTGCTCAAGCTCACTCAGAGTATGCCCATTAACTTGAAAAGAAAAAAGCAGAATGGACTATTTACAAACGAGAAAGTGAATAGTGTAAGCCAATCACTCTGGCAACTCTAGTGTAGAGAAATCAGTAGTTTTGAGTGCAACTTTTATCCACTTGATCAAATGACCCAAACATTGCTACACTAGATTCAGGTAGGTAGCTGTGTTGGTCTGACACTGTCAAAATAAATAATAATAATAATAATAAATGTCCAGTAGCACCTTAGAGATCAACTAAGTATAAGCTTTTGTGTGCATGCACACAGTATGATCTTCATAGCATCCCCCAAATGTTATCGGCATAGTATCAACTAACAGTAACTATGGCAACTATTCATTTGTACCCTTATTCAAAAGCAAGTGAAAAATGGCACATTTTGACATGAGTTGCTCTCATGTATGACTACACTGCATCCAGGAGATAAATGAGTTTTCAGGGTAAAATTGAAAGGAGAATTTGATACAGATAATTGACTTATGGTCTTTGGGCTATTGTATTATTTTCATGCAGGCACTTTTAAAAAATAAAGACGTGGGCTGCACACAATTCACACAATTTATCTCACACACCTACACTTACTGTGTTTTCTGAGATGCCTTCCCCATCATAGTTCTCTCTTAGCTCAATCTGATAAGCCTTACCATTCTAACACATCTGGGATGTGTATGTTCAAATATCACCATCATCATCATCGTGTAGATTTAACACACTGGTCTTTCCCCCTAACAAACTAGGCTAGGAAAGGCACACCAGAAGAATATTTTAAAAATCATTGTTCAGTAGAAGAGCCATTTCAGCCAGCAATCGATGTTCATCCAGATGTTCCAGGGAAACTCACCAGTAGTGCAATTAGATAATTTAGTCCTTGAATTTAATGTTTTACTATATTTCTTCATTTATTTTAAAATGTCAGTGAGCTGGCCCTGCTGGGTTTGGGGAGCCTCCTGTTCATTCTGCCTGGCATATTTGCCCCAAAGTCCTGTCCTGATGACACCATTAAAACTGCCCAAGACCTCATGATGCAGACAAACATTTTCCTGTTTGAACATATCCCTCTGCGTATGGTCATTCTTTTCAAAATCTATACATTTGCTGGGGCACTGTTATTGGCTCTAAAATTTACTAAAAACACGGTGTTAATTATTTTAATTCCAGGCAATTTTCTAAGTAATTAGAAACTATTCAAAGAAAATCTGTATAGGTAAAGACACATAGGAAGCCTAAGGCCCACAAAAAAAAATTCCCCATCAGGCTATCTAGCATGAACACCTGTTTTGAGTTCCAAAGGGTAAAGAAAACGATATAATGAATAGAAATAAAGCAGAGACGCCCAGAGGGCTGAAATATCCACTGACAACTAAATTAATACAGCAGCTAATGTGGGCAGGATAACAGAGCTTGGCCTTTAGGAAACACCTTACAGATGGTAAGGGCTAATGCTGTAATCAATAATTATGTGAATTGCTAATGCAGGCAACGAACAGCTCTCTAACTGCCCAGATGGAGAGGCATTCTGCAGCAATGTATTAGGAAATGAAGCTACTGATCCTTAAAAACCTTGCTGGAACAAGCTCTGTTCATTCCAGTGCCGCAGAACACTTCGAGGATTATGTCGCCTAGGTCTAGCCTTACAAAGACATATGCTGCACCAGTTTAACTTTGTGCACTACTATCAGTCTTGTTGAAATCAATGGACTTGTTTTTAGTGCACCTAAACTCAGGTCTCCAGGCCGGGTATCAGATCAGTATGCAGACACTTAGGCTTCACTGAATCAATGGCTCGCAGGGCAAGCAATGCTGTTAAGGGTCCTCTCCAACAAACAGCTGAAAGAATTGTGGTTTAGGATCCAAGCTTGTTCCAAATCTGGTAACGTCCATTTCTCAATTCCAACAAAATAGAAAACAAGAGTTAGCTGGTGGCCTCCTGGCTTATCACGGCACATTGAGGAAGGAAAGGATGATGTAAGGATGGAGCATGTGGCCAAAAGCTTCACACACACACCTCGATTTATTAAGCCAGGGTATGATCATCTGAATGTGGCCATTGCCAAATGAGTCAACCATCTAATTGTATGTGAGATGGTGTGAAGTCAGGGCCGGATTTATGTATAAGCTAAACAAGGGGACCCCCAAAAAATTTAAAGGAAGAAAAACTGGATGTACATTTCCAAAATATAAGTTAAAAATAAAATAAAATAAAACCTACATACAGCAACAGTGTTTTGTGTTGTGTAGGCTCCTATTTGTTATGTGCAAATGGCTTTAGATACCTAATAGGTTCATAAATTACCATATAGCATATATTCAACACATAAAACAGTGACAATTTGTTGTTGACAAAGGACAGCTGGACATATAAAGGGACCCAATACCTTCAGTAGCTTAGGGCATGGGTAGGCAAACTAAGGCCCGGGGGCCGAATCTGGCCCAATCGTCTTCTAAATCCAGCCCACAGATGGTCCGGGAATCAGCGTATTTTTACATGAGTAGAATGTGTCCTTTTATTTAAAATGCATCTCTGGGTTATTTGTGGGGCATAGGAATTTGTTCATATTTTTTTTTTCAATATATAGTCCGGCCCCCCACAATGTCTGAGAGACAGTGGACCAGCCCCTGCTGAAAAGGTTTGCTGACCCCTGGCTTGGGGCCTCCTCAAACCTAAATCCAGCTCTGGGTGAAGTGACAGTCAAGCATGTGCTATTCTACATGTGATTACATTACTTTGCATGTGACTTCTAATGCACAGTGGCACACTCATTCCAAAGAGGACAGGGCACAGGGAAGACTTAGGTGAGGACTGAGTTGTAATACAAAGCCCCACCCTGTTTTACAACGGGTTCCCCTTGCTGGTGGCAGGGGTAAACTCTCAGTGCTGGCAAGCACAACATGGTTAATTGTGATGGAACCCTGGATTGAAGGTTGTACAACCACAACAAGCAACCGTCTTCTAAAAATTAAGCAGTCCAGAAAAGCAGCCAGTTAGGTGCAGTAAGGAGCTCTTCAAACACAATCCATGCATGCTTTCTCTGAAATAGGTCTTACTGTGTTCAGTGGGACTTAGTGTGGTTTTAGGATTGAAGCCTCCGAAGCTAAAACTTCTGTTATCCTCACACTGTAGTCAGACACAGTTAAAAGAACACCCACCACTGGTGCGGAGCTCAAAAGGGGGAAACAAAGCTTTGCTTCAGGCTAAAACGATTCTTGAAAAGCTGTGGTCTATTGCTCTCCCCTGCTGATACTTGTTAGATACTGCTTAGGTACTGGACCATTCTGCTGTTGCTTTGGAAACAACAACGGCCCAGGTGCTTGGCTCTCGGTTTTGACTTAGGGTTGTACCTCAGTTGAGTGAGCATCTCTTTAACTCAGTTCCCGTAAAACTGGACTTATAATATCCTACGTTACTTAAGGCACCAAACTCAGGTCTGATAAACACATGACATGTTTAAAGTGAGATAATGCAAAGGGGTGAGGAAGGTGGGCAAGATCCTGTCATTTTTCTTAAAATCAGAAATCTAATATCTAAAACAGATGATTGCTGGGTGGGTTCAGATAAGTGTATCATGCTGTATGCTAGCTGAAGAACTAGCTGACCTCTTGCTGGCAAATAACTCTGGAACACAGAAGAGCTACTAAGTGGTTAGGGTGTTGTTTTTTATAAAGCAAATATTGCTGCTGAAGAAATTCAAATGCCAAAAGACCACAGGTAAAGCCGAGCTGTGAATATCTGTCCTATTTTAAAAGTAGGGCAAATCGTGTATGAGGAGAGTGAAAAAGCTGCTGGCTTGAAACTCGGGAAACTGAACCTTTCCTGGTGCGACACTTCAGAGAGACCCATGCAGAACAGAAGGCTTTTTCATTCCAGTTTCTGCTCTGACAACGAAGGAGGTAAGTTCTCATCTCCAGCTTTTGTTCAAGCAATTTAAATAAACTATTTAGGGGAAATATTTTTTACATTTGTATATTGTCCACTCAGTCCTCTTGAGTGGTTTGCATACACAATAAAGTACAGAATGCATTAAAAATTAGTCGTAAGGCAAAACACCATGCAACATCCCCCCCCCCCCTTAAAAACAGCATTAAACAAACCAGCATGAAATCAGCTCAGGGAAATGACAGCAACTGAAATTCAAATGCCTAGTGGGGGAAAGGAGGTTTTCACCTGGTGCTTAAAAGACCATAGCATGGTTTTCATGTGAATGGGCTTCCCACTGGCGTCTGGTTAGCCTATGTGAGAACAGGATGGTGGATTATACAGGCTTTGATCTGATCCAGCAGATTCTCATAAAAGTTATGGAGAATTACCTCTCTTATAGAAATGAAATCAGTGTTCTACAGTCCAGTGCTTATACCCTATACACTAGAAGGTTCAGTGACTTTCTTGTACTAACTTATCAGGCATAGGATTGCAGTCTTAACCAGTCCAGCTTGTTGCTGTTAGGAACATCCCTTTCTTTCTTGCCTCATTGACTCTTAACTTGGCCATTTGGATGTCTGTGACGAGTCCACTGTAATATTATTGTGTTATGACAGAAGAATTTAAAGACATGCCTAACAACATTTTTCATTTAACTGTATTAAATTTACTGTTGCTCTCCCATTCTATTTCCCCCCCCCCCCAGAAGTTGAAATGAAAACTTGTTCGATTGGGTTGATTACAAAAATGACCCATACATTTTCCAAACGATGCTGCAGTAACTTCCTACAGCTGAAGTCACCGAAAATAATTTCCACCAGTCTTTGTAAAGATAAAATAATGAAATATCTTTTAGCTGTGTATGCAAAACCTTTATGTGCAGTGTGATCCTTTACATGCCCATTTGGAACTGAAGCCTCCTTAAGTTCACTGGGGTTTACTCCTTTATAGGATTGCAACATTTAGTGAATATACAGACAGCAAATATGATGTTTTTATTTCCAAACTCTGAGGATACTGCTAACGTATTTTCCTCACTGAACACTGAATGCTTCAGGAATCTAGCTACAATATTGAAAACCACAGAAGACTGAGCAACTTAATCCCACCCCACAGAACAGTCTTCACATGGCTTCCTCTCATGTTGAATGAATGCAGAGGAGGGAGCATGAGTTAACCTGCAGACCATGCCCCCTGTTATTGGTGACAAAGGACTCAGTGTGCATATAGCCGTATACACATATATACAGCGTATAACATTTAAATAACAAGGAACCCTGATTAGTCCAGGGTGCCTGAGCACAAGGTAGAACTGCACACATTTAATATCCTTTCTAACCAACATGGTCACTGGAAGGGACATGCTGTGTGGAGTGCCAGCAACAGAGTGGTAAGGCCCACGGTTGTGACCCTCCTTCCCTTCATCAAATACGTGTGGAGGGTGTCATGTGAAAACCCCTACAGCTTCTCATAATTCATAAGTCTCTGGAGAACCTCCTCACAGTGACAATATTTGGCATCAAACTGTAACCCTAGGGAAAGGCAACTTTTGGTTCCTGGGTCTGAGTTTCCACAATCCTGTTCTATGCTCTTGAGGTGGCTCACGTTGGCTGATTTTGCCTCCCCTTAAGATTATCATTTGCATATTATTTCTTTGTTGACTAGTTTTGATTAATCTGACATCTTTAGTTCCGTTATTACATTGAAACAAATATACATTCTTGACATTTAACTTGCTTTTAAAAAACTTTTTAAAGAATTAAGCAGTAAAAGTTAGATCTTTGTCTTACCTTCTAAGAAAGCAGGCAAGAGCTATACTGTAGGTGGAATAGTGTACCAAGTAACAGATTTTTGTACACTCTTTCTTACAGGTGGTATGCAGTCTACAGGAAAAGTAAATATATTGGTATATATAATGCACACATTTGAATAGATAAGGTAATTTTTTTGGGGGGTGACATCAAAAGGTTTCAGTCAAGCAGCGGAAAGGACTTCTGCTCTCACATCCGGACTTCCCCATTGTCTCTTCCTCTTTGTAGCCCCCTGCATGACTTCAAAAACTGTTATAGATGGTTATTGGTTGGGGTCCTCCATAGCTTATTGGGGAACACAGAGTTAGGAGGGGGGGGGAGAGAAAGGGGAAGTCCCTTTGCGTGAACAGATGCCCATTTGTGTGATGTTGAATATCAACCTTTAATTTATGAGCTAGGTTTAGTCACACTATAAAGTTTGGGGATATGGCAACACACAAATTACAGTCCTGTAAATTGACAACGAACAAATCAGTTCACAGAAGGCTTCAGGTACCTCTGAACATAAGAGAAGGTGCCTACACATCAAAGGAATACACTGGATTCATTCCAGAAAGGCCTGGAACTGTTTACACCAGCTAACATCCAGAATCTAGTTCCCTATGTTCAGCTATGCTATCGGTCTTCACTGTCTTCCATACTTCTCTCGTTGGGCTGGTCTTATGAAACTCCCACCATTCCCCACTATAAAAAGATGAATTAGGCAACAACATGCCAATGATGTTAGGAACTGATACAAATGAACGAACGAAAGAAACGGCACAGCAGAGCAGTGGTTGCATCGTGGGGCCTACTTCATTCTCTGAAGTAGAACATGGGATGTTTTCATTTCACATGTACATCATTCACAATCCACTGATGGGATTCCACAGACAGAGTAGATTCTTAACTGCCATGTTTCACGTCACAAACATCCTAAATGAAGTCTTACAGAAATTTTGCTCCAGAGAGAGAGAGAGAGAGAGAGAGAGAGAGAGGCAACAAAGCTTTTCAGTTTTGCCTGTCTGTGCTGCACTTTTGGTTAAAATTATATTCCATAGAAACTCAGAGGAGACAAGTATATGTGAGAGGGGGTAGAAGTCCTAAATGTTTCCAATCTACTCTTGAAGCACATTTAGGCACTGATTTTATTTTGAAGTCCAAGTCCTCCAGCTGAGAACTTGCTGGCTTGAAAAAAAAAAGAGTTGCAATACGTGGCGATTCACACACTTGTAGCCTCCCGATTCAATTACAGTACAGTGGATGCTCAGGTTGCAAATGTGATCTGTGCGGGAGGCACGTTTGCAATCCGCAGCATTTGCAATCCGCAGTGCTGCATCTGCGCACGTGCGGGTTGCAATTCGGCACTTCTGCGCATGTGCAAAGCGTGATTCAGCACTTTTGCGCATGCCCGAGTGCCGAAACCTGGAAGTAACCCATTCTGGTACTTCTGGGTTCCATGCGGTGCACAACCTGAAGCGTCTGTAACCCGAGGTATGACTGTACTTAAAGCTGTAATCATTGTAATATGTGGAATTGTACTTGAAGACAACGTGGAAGCTTCATTTAGTGATGAGTCCATTGCCAGAATTGGGGTTGCCTGTATTACAGCTATTCTGAAAGTATCACATGGTATGCTTTTAATAGAAGATGGAGAAGTGGGGAGCCACTGCTTACCTGACCTCAGGTTGCCTGCATCTCTGCTGTATATTGTGACTGAGTGACTACGGGGTGAAGCGGAGATGAGGTCGGTATGGTGGAGATGCTCTGAAGGTAGCACTGGCCTGGTTCTGCAGGTATGTTGGCACTGTACTGACCTTGCCAATGCTTCATAAGAACCAAAAAAGATATTGCTGGATTGAGCCAAAGGCCCATTTATTCCAGCATCCAGTGGCCATTCAGTTGCTGTTTACACTCTCCATCTCCACTCAATACACAGCAATGGCTTTTCCTTAAGTGAAGGCTCATGCTTTAGAGCCTTCTGAAGCATAACAAAATCAAAACATACAGATAGACACACATTTTCCAGGTATGTGGGTAGAAAAATTAAAGGAAATTAACAGGGTGTGTGTAAGGAATGTTTTTCTGTCTCAAAAGAAAGACCCCAAGGTGAGAACACAAAAATAGGCAGCTGGCCTTCCACTTAAACAAATGATGTTTGCCTTACACAACCATCCAAATTTCTTTGATTGTGAGCGTTGACATGCTACTTCCGAGCTCTGTCACAAAACACTTAAACTCAAACAGGAGAAATCAGGGATGGAATTGTGATTTCTTAGGGAGATTCCCTTGATGTTTGAAGGTTTATGTCAATGAATTTAATGTTATTTTCTGGCACAATTATGTAAGAACTCTACATAGTATGATTTTCTGACCCAAGGTGTGTGTGTGTGCTTTAAGATAATGCCTTGATGGGGTCACATACCTGGAGGAAAATTGTTTTGCTTCTCAAACATTCTGAAGAAAGTAGTATTTGGGAAGCAGTTTCTCTGAAAGAAAGTATTCTACTTTTTTTTAAGGGAACCCTCTCATTAAGGAAGAAGTGAGGTCTTATTTCTCATTGCTGATTTCATAAATATATTAATCTTTTAAAGAAGCTAAAGACAACAGGCACAGACATCGAAATTAAGATAAATATGGCGAGGAGTTTGCTTTTCTCCAAATTTGCCACTTTCTATCAAGAACAACATACACTTCACTTATTCAAATGATAACACTATGAGTTATTTTGTCAAATAACCGTGAAATTCAACCAGTGAAACACATGAGAGAAAATGAACAATTTAAGAGAAGAAGGAACACTGCCTCCAACAATTCTGCTCATTATAAACTGCTGGATTTATTTATTTCTAAACACAATCACATATGGAAAATACTTATAATGCAAACATGTAATAGCAAAGCAAAGCTGCTCAATGAGGAGAACATGCACATATCAGATGATAACAGTATTAGTGATTAGCGAGACTTTTAACGTTGTTAAAAGACAGGAAAAGCTTTGGATTCCACCCACTTCAGCCTCCTGCCATAGAAGGCTCTTTGATATAGTGAAGGTTTCTGCAAGAGGTAGGTGATTTTCACTAATTCCCCCTTTGCCCCTTCTGAAAATCTGCTCTAGAGGACTGGCAAGAGTCTTTGGAACAGAGTGGAAAGCGCTTTGAGGGCACGAGTGCAAGGGAAGGGGAAATATGTGAAAATCTCCTCCATCCCACTTCCATTTGTGAAAGCTTCTGTGGAAGCAAAGAGCCATATATGAATGGATTCATATTTGAATGCATCTCAACCAGCTGCCCACTGCATTTGTTAGCGAAGGGCTCAGTTCATGCCATTCACCAAGACTCACTGAGCATCACATGCAGGTAATGGTCCCCCACCATTCCACTTTGGTCAGTCCCATGGTGCACTGAATGGTCCCAATAACTTTCACTTACACTGTTTTTGGCCTTCAGTAAATCACTGCCAGAAGATCAATTAGGAAACATATTATTAGAAACCCCTTATCACCTTTTAACTACTGGTGTTTGAGGTTGTAGGGAGGAAAAAATGCTTGAAGATGGAGCAATATATAATGAGGTGATCTTGCATATAATTTGTTGCAACCTCATATACCCCATTATCAGTGCTTTACCTGAGGCACGTATGTCATTAAAACATGTTGCCCCTCTCACGTTTATGAAATGCACCAATTGTGAGGTCTGCTTGCACTAGAAATATGGTTTTTGGGTGTTAAACATTAAACTCCTAGCAACAAAATAACACGGTCAATTGCTAGCTTTTTATTATTGTTTTTGGTCACCAAACAATCTAGTGTTTTGAGGTACATGAATCTCCTGTGGGGATAGATAAAGACCATGGATATAAAGCCTCATCTTTTCATTAAATAAAGGAACACATTGTAAAATCCCACTAAACACCTCACAGCAACAACCTTTGTTAAACCAAAGATAGCTCTTAAAGAACATTTCATGCCAAAATTAAGTATACAAGTCATCAGGCTCTGTTTCAGAGTAATATACATTGAAATGATTTGGGATTATGCCGGAATAGTATTTTAGTGTGCTCCATCTCACAGATTGCAACTAGCTGGAGATATTGACTTAATTTCAGACCTCAATCAGCACGTTTTTGTTTTCGATATATGAGCCCTTTCTAGGCTTCCTCCACATGGATGGTGAATGTGTGAAGGAAGGGGAGCCTCTGACATCACAAGCACTGCTTGTGAATTTGGGGACATTGGTTGTGTGGACTACCTGTGCACAGATTCAGCTGGCACCTGGATTTATATAAGTGGTGGTCCTGAAGGCAAAGTGTTTCTTCTGCCTCCTCTAGAGGTTCGCTGTAACCACAGAGCAGGTCCAAAAAAGAGCAGCACTGAAATTACACGCACCTTTCGAGTTCTAAAGATAATTGCATTTGGCGCTGCAAATAAAGCAAAGTGGGATAAATGAGATCTCATCCCCTTTTGCAACTTTTGTGATTTCTGTAATTAAGATATGAAAGGGGGGGAAGAAGAAGGAACAATAACATAGATAGACCTGCTTGTGACAGACTGGTGATTACTGTGCATCTGCAAGAAAAAAATTGCATAGGTGTGTGAAACGAGATACTTCCAACATGTTTTATTGAGAGTTTAATTAATTTTAAGTGTCACTCTGAAACGATAGCTTATTGACTCACATACAGATCGGCTGTTGGCAATTTCATAGGGAATTACACCGTAGGATCCAAAGGGTGAGAAGATGAATCAAGAATGATAATCATGTTTTACTTGTGGGATCATAAGAAACAATATAGGCTTCCGGCATCATGAGATATCAGATCTCTCTGCACTAGTGCTGGTAAGTAGCAGCGACAACAACTTCTCCATTCATGCTTTTAATTTGATTTAGAATTTGTTTAAACTGGGCAAGGGACAATAAGTAGCTCCTGATAAAACTCTGAGACTACTATGAGTTTTTAAAAGCAAAATGTATATTTAGAGGCTCCCTCAGTTGCAACTCCCAATATCCTTTTTTACTTTGCTGCACCATCCGAAGGTAAATTTCTGGGGATGAGGGGGCAGAGAGGATGGGAAGCTCTATTGTGCAAACAGGGCTTCTGCAGACAGGACTCGTTAGCTGAATCCCACCCAGTTGGTTGTATCCATTGCTAGTCCTACTCAGAGAAGACCCACTGAAATTAATGGGCCTGAATTAATCAAATCCCTTAATTTCAGTGGCTGGCATTAGCACTGGATATAACCCAATGTCTCTGAAAGTCAAGGTGTAAACATAATAATTTTATATGTGATTGCCAATCATATTTAAGCCAAGCCCATAAGGCTGATTTTAATTGTTTTTGAATTAGCAGGAGAATGCCTTTAATCTCCTTAACTGGTAAGGAAGTTTGGACACTCCATATCACACAAAAGCCTTTCTGCAATGCACTGAAAGAAGTTGCCTGAAGTTGACTCTGTTATATGACACTTCAACTGCTGTTGACAAATGTGAAGTTTGAGTTCATAGACTCTTCTAAGGAAGACAACCATATCTACTAAAATGTTTTCTAATATAATTTGCATGTGTGTATAACATTCAAGTTAACACGAGCCCTCAGGTTATTATTAGGGCTGTCAATCAAAATGGTTAATCAATCATCTGCTTTTTAATCCATCTATTTAAATAAATTTGCATATTTTCAAATAGTTTGTTTCTGAGGATATTAAAGGATGAATGTCATTTCTCTTGATGCAACCCCCCCCCCGATTGTGCCGCTCATTCCTAGAGTGTGCTACTCATTGAAAGAGCAAAATGTCACTGCTTCATTCAGAAATTTTGAATATACCATATTCCATATAACAGCACAGAACCAGAACAGTTTTTAAATGAACAAATACAAATGCTGTCAGTATTGAAGTAACACTGATTTTAACTAAGAACTGTCTATAGCTTGTGTTTCTTTCCCATAGTTGTTGTACTATGGAACACCAAATAACATCTACTTTAGAGGACAAATCAATCAAAATAAATCTTTTTTAATTTCTCTTTCCTCACATTTGGCACAGAGATTGTGTTGCCTGTGAATGCTTTAGTCTCAGGTTCTGAGAACCACATGTGATTTTAATAATAATAATAATAATAATAATAATAATAATAATAATAATAATAGTGATTTATGTCTGTATTCCTACTTTTCAGTACTGGATATAAGCATGGAGAAAATGCCTCCACAGAGATTAACAGATGTGTGAATTAGCCAAGTAAGTCAGACACAGAAAGGAGAGGGACCACCAGGCAGATGTCCTGCCTCTCCATTTAAGACCTTCAGTCATATAGGGCAGGTGTGAATGAGGGCACAGTATTGGGGTCAATTATGAAAGAAAACTGCTATACTTGGAAGCCTATTCCTAAAAGAGAAGGTGAGGCAAGGAGGAATAAATGCTTGTGGTTTTCAAGAGTAGCGCAGAGGGTCGCTCTCAGTGGGAAGAGCCAAAGAGCAATGGAGAAAGAATAAATGTCATAAAAAGAGCTTCCCACAGAGATGAGATACCTTTAGATATCTGTGTATAATCTTCAAAATAGGAGACCAGAACTTATGAAGGCACTTCTCAACATGACCCCTAGCATAGCACCAGCAGAGAAAGCAACAAGTTCGAGATTACTTACTGTTTGGGTCTACGTTTTCACAAAGTTCTGTTTTTGCTTCCCCATTTGGTCTGTCGCTAGTTTTGTGTGACAGTCGCGACGACATGGTTGCTGCTGTCACTACTGCCTTAAAGCTGCGCTTCCGCTTCTGGACGTTTAGTTCAGGGTGGAAGATGATGATGTACACTTTCGGCATATAAAGCATCCCCAGGGCCACTGAAGCACTTAAATTCATGGATATTGTAAGTGTGGTGGTTTGTATGTAGACCTAGGAGAAAGAACACACGAGGACACTGTTGAATAACGATTGAGAATTGGACAACAGCACCTTAAAAAGGAGGTGCCTCTGACATAACTTGAAACAGGGTGGACTACAATATAGTTTGTTTTCCTTGCTCTGAATTTTGCAGTAGCAGTTCACCATAGAAAAAGTGCTGCTGCTCCACCATTCTGTTTCCACAGTAACTGTAGGAAGCCAATAATAAACTGTAGGAAGCCATCAGAGCTTACTCTTACCATTTGGGTTTTCCAGCAGCTGTTTTCCTACCTTTGATATTGGAAGCAATATATAGCCAGCAGAACTAGTAACCATTAGTGGCCTTTTCTCCCATGAATTTATCTAAATCTCTGTTAAAGCTATCCAAGATGGCATACATCACTCAGTCTTGTGCTAGTGAATTCCATGGTTTAACTATGCACTGAGTGAAGAAATACTTCCATTGTCTGCCCTCAATCTTCTTGTCATTCAGCTTCATCCCTACCCACATTTTCACACCAAATAATATAAACAGGACAGGGCTCTGTCAAGTTTTCAGATACTTTTGCAGTAAAACCAAATATTTCTAGGTTAGAAATCTCATACGATCTTATGTATAAACACAATGTAAATCTCACTATATCAAACAGAACTTAACTCTCAGGTAAGTCTACAAAATTGGTGTTTTTCATCATAAAATATTATCATGTACATAATTCCCTTCACTGAACTATTTCTGACAGAGCTTATTGTCTCCTGGAATGAAGATTAAAACATGGAGTTATATAAGTCATCACAGTCCAACAAGGGGACTGCATGCTGAGTCCTGGGTGCTGGAATATAACAGGCAAATTTCCCAGAACCAACTCAATATTTATGAGCTTCCTTGGCAAGCTTTTCGGAAAAATACATCTTGTTTGGGAGACTTCTCTCCCAGTTTGCAACATTGGCTCAGTCTTTTCGGTTTTGCTTCCAGTTTTGTTCTTGTCAAATCACACCTCTATTTTTCCAGGGAGTTTTCAACTACCTTAAAAAAATTAATCTATTAGTGTCCTGGACACTAACCATAGCTTAGCTGTGCAAAGTTCTTAAAACTGATTTTAACACTCAAGGGGAGGGGTTGGCAAACTATGGCCTGTGGGCCGAATACTGCCCGAGGGGGTTGTTAAACTGGCCACTGGCCCTTGCCGCCCACTTGGTCAGTTCCTGCATGGAGCTAAATCGGTGCACCGCGATGCAGCCACAGCTTCCTATTGGCTGCAGGAAGCTCCTGCAGCCAATAGGAAGCTGTAGACATCTCTTCCCCCACCATGGCTCTGAAAACCAGTGGGGAAAGAGTGGCGGGCGGGCGTGTGTGCATGTGCACGCGTGCGCTCTCTCTCGTGCGCTCCCGTGCGCGGGTGATCCAGCCCACTGGTGGAAAAGTTTGCTGCTCAAGGGGGAAGTATGCTAGCTAGTCCACAGAGCACAACTCAAGGAATCCCCTAGGCTTTGAAGTCCTGTAATCCCAGGTATTGTCTGACTGAGCTCCAACAAACAAAAACTTAGGCAGAGTTTCTTTGTCAAGTCTACACTACAGCCAACACCACTTAAGATCCTCACCACAACTCGTCCTGGTTCCACTTACATGGGTTGTGTGAATGTGTGTTTCAAGCACACTTTTCCATTTTTCTTACGAGGGATGTAGCTAGCTGCTCTTCCCCCCAACACAAAGATACCAACATTATCTTCTTATGCATTTTTACTAGGATGGACATCCCACTAGCATGGGGGATTCTTCCTCCAAGGATTTCAGGCAGTTACCCAAGTAGCATGTTAGGCTAAGTACAGGAGTGCTGGTATGATGAAGCAGCCGAGGGGCAGAGCTGGCCTTTAAACATCAGTTTTCATGTCACTTATTTGAATGATGAAAGGGGTAGAGCAGGGTAGTGGTGAGGTCAGGTCTTTGTAGGGCATCAGAGGAACCAATCCACTGCTTCTGCTGGTGCATCTGTGAATTCTCAAACTTGCCGCCATCCTGAACAAGCCCTGCACTATCCCAGGGAGTGGCAGTGATATTCCTGCATCCCCACTTCTACTGTCCCTGCCTGAGAGATAATGGCTGTTCCATGGCTTTATAGCTTAGTAGGGATTTGAAACTTGGTCCTCCTAAAGGTAAAGGGACCCCTGACTGTGAGGTCCAGTCATGGATGACTCTGGGGTTGCGGTGCTCATCTCGCTTTACTGGCCAAGGGAGCCGGCGTTTGTGCACAGACAGCTTCCGGGTCATGTGGCCAGCATGACAACACTGCTTCTGGCAAACCAGAGCAGCGCATGGAAACACTGTTTACCTTCTTGCCGGAGTGGTACCTATTTATCTACTTGCACTTTGATGTGCTTTCAAACTGCTAGGTTGGCAGGAGCAGGGACTGAGCAACAGGAGCTCACCCCGTCATGGGAATTCAACCGCTGACCTTCTGATTGGCAAGGCCTAGGCTCTGTGGTTTAGACCACAGCGCCACCCGCGTCCCTTGGTCCTCCTAGTTAAGGCCTAGTATTTAAAAAAATGTTGACCAAAAAAAGAGGAAAATTACCATTTTTCTCAGGTACTCTCTAGTGTCAGTCAAGAATAAAATCCCCTTATTTTCATGCTATTCAGCCTCAAAGGTTCCTCTCATTTCTAAAAAAGACTGATCGCTCTAGGTCTAGTAAACCAGTCAGGCACTAAAGCATGATTTTAGCTTCTTGGACAATTGCTCCCATCAAATAGGATAAATCTACTTATAGGCTGAGAGTTAAGTGCCTGAATGGGTGACCCACCTGTACATGTGTACAGTGGAAAGGATGAAGAATTGCTAATTCATGTTACAGAGCCTTTAAGAAGCCTCGCAAGCCTCAATCAATTTATTTAGTAGCTTAATCAACTAATGCTTTAATTGCAGATTAAATTTTGCCCCATAATTATTCAGAGGGTGCGCTGAGATTAAAGGGCAGCCTGCCATTCAGCTTGCAACAGTATGGGAGATTACTCTTCCCTGTGCCAAATTTCATGAAAAGGGTAACTTACAGAGGACCTTCCCTGAAATTGGTAGCCAAAGCTAGCAGACAATTTGTATTTTAGTTTGAGTCCATTGCAGCTCTCAGTGGGTATCAGATCTGGAACTCCACACTGACAAAGGACCTCAAAGGCTCCTTTATAGAAATGTCTTCCTTGCCTCTTCACCACTACTGTGCATCATTAAGTACGTTAAAACAATTCTGCTGGATGTCCTGTTTCGCAGTGACCAATGAGCTGCCCATGGAAAGCTCACAACTGAGAAAAGAGAGCAATAGCCCTCTCCTAGTGTTGCTCTGCAGTGTGTAGACATCATGACTTGTAGCAATTGCTAGGCTTATCCTCCATGTCTAATCCTCAACTGAAGAAGTTCCATCCCTACATTTTGTGGCAGCAAAATCCGTTTGTCAACAAGGCACTATGCAAAGAAGTCCTTCCTTTTGTCTTTCAAAACCTGCTTCTGTTGTGCATGAAATGTACACCTGGCTAGGGAAGAATGGCTAGAGATGGATGAGCCAGCCCATTTCTTCCTCTGTCTCTTGCAAAGAAGCATATAATTGTAGAGTTGATCATCTAGTCCAGCCCCCTGCAATGCAGGAATCTCAACTGAAGCATCCCTGGACAGATGGCCATCCAACCTCTGTTTAAAAACCTCAACTAAAGGTGAGTCTATCACCTTCCAAGGAGGTTTTCACACGTGTTTCCTCATAAATCCTTTTCATCCTACTTTCCACATTAATATGCATTCCTTAAAAAAAGATCCACATAAAATTTCTCACGAAATACATATTTAAATGTGCATTTTAAAACTTATATTCTCTCAAAATGCACATTTATAAACGTATTTTCTTGAAAAAAATACACTTCTTTAAAAAAAATGTTTGATACAGTTTTGGGCTGAGAGATTTTTCACAATATTCAGAAACGTGCAGCGTCTGGTGTATAGCTTTGTTCTGATCAACACATTTGTTCAGGAGCAGCAACAATGCAGAATTTTAATCTGGCTCCCCCCCCCAAAAAAAAAGTTACATCAACCTGAAATCAAGAACACATCAAACTTTGCTAAAGTACATTAGCAACAAGAACACCCTCAGGATATCATTTGAATGCAAAGGTACCTAGGTTTGATCATTTACTTTACATAAAATATTTCAGTTTGAATTTCCATGTGTGCCACAATCTCATGTTCTCCATGCAAATGACACAAAATTACCTTAAAATGCTGCAAATAGCCTTTAAAGTGCAGCGATATTAACTAGAAAACTTCGAACAGCACATATGGCACCAAATAGACAATTTTAATGGCTAAGGGGCTGTTGCATCCTCTAATCACTTATGGATCAGGTCCTTGTGGGGTTGTACTATGAAATGCCACAGTTTGGACATCATATTTTATTTAGCGACTACCACTCTTTCACCATAAAAGCCTATAAAGAGAAAGACAATTGGGCTGTAAATACGCTACTGCAGGGTCACACTTGACAATTGCCTCTAAGAACAAATTACTTTTTGTACTAACACTTTTAAAAGAAGCATCATTCAATAGACGATTTCATAGTTTTTCTGTATCAATTGAGATATTCTGTGTTTCTCTGCTAGCGAGAAGTGGGTAGCTGAAATGACTTGTGTTTTTATTATGGGGCTTTACTAGTGAGTCGAATCAAAAGGAATGGTTATTTTCATCATCATTATTTATTCACAAGGCCATTAAAAATAAACTCAAATTTCAATCATAAAAATATTCACAAGACAATACAATGTCTGGATCATCATAAAGCAACTGTTAGTAAATGGCCCTGTGATGGAGGAAAAGGTAACAGCTGTTTTTGTCCTACAATACATACTCTTTACACAACTAGTGGTTTGTCATGTATTGTTGAAGATTTCACCATCTACCTACATCTCTTACTTAATCAGGCACTGAGGAGAGGCATTGCATTCAACAGGACCGACTTCTGAACAGACTACACTGTTAGTTATCTGAGAAAGGTCTACTATTACATAGCAAAACAACCACTTAAGAAGGATATTGACAAGCTGGAACAAGGAAGGCAACCAAGATGATCAAGTGTCTGGATATCAAGCCTTATGAGGAACGCTTGAAGGAGCTGGGTATATTTAACTAGGAAAATAGGAAACTGAGAGGAGATACGATAGCCATCTTCCAATATCTCAAGGGATGTCACATGGAAGATGGAGCAATCTTGTTTTCTCCCAATTCGGAGGGTAGAACCTGAACCAATGGTGTCAAGTGACAAGAAAGGAGATTCTGACTAAACATCAGGAAGAACTTTCTGATGGTAAGAGCTGCTCAACAGTGGAATGTACTCCCTCGGAAGTGGGTGGACTCTCCTTCCTTGGAGGTTTTCAAGCAAAGATTGGCTGGCCACCTGCCATGGATACTTTAGCTGAGATACCTGCATTGCAGAGGGTTGGACAAGATGACCCTTAGGATCCCTTCCAACGTGCTATGATTTTATGAACTTGCTTGAAATCTCCACAATAATGCCCTTTCGTATCTTCACTCTGTTCATAGTTCTAGCTCCGGGTTTGCTTCTTTTGTACATAACCCTTAACTTAAACATGTGTTTTCTTTACACGCTCTACCTACAAACACTGATCTGCATAAGAATAGCCAGTTAGATCAGGCCAGTGGCCCATCTAGTCCAGCCTCCTGTTTTCACAGTGGCCAACCATCCATGGAGGCAGAGTATAGCCATCAAGGAGTGAATTCTTTAGTTTAACTATGTACTGTGTGAAGAAATGCTTTTTTCTTCTGCCCTGAATCTTCCAACATGCAGTTTCATTGGGTGTCCATGAGTTGCAGTGTTATGACAGAAAAACTATCCTCCTTCTCCACACCATGTATAATTTTATTCACTTCTATCATGTGCTCGCATTTCTTTTCACTCTAACTTAATTCCAGGACAAGACATTTCCCCCCATTTCTTTTACAATATTGCAGTGCATCACCATATGTACAATAGCCTGTGAGTACATAGGTCCGGGTGGCACTGTGGGTTAAACCTCAGAGCCTAGGACTTGCCAATCAGAAGGCTGGCGGTTCAATCCCCGCAACGGGGTGAGCTCCCATTGCTCGGTCCCTGCTCCTGCCAACCTAGTAGTTCGAAAGCACATCAAAGTCCAAGTAGATAAATAGGTACCGCTCCAGTGGGAAGGTAAACGGTGTTTCCGTGTGCTGCTCTGGTTCTCCAGAAGCGGTTTAGTCATGCTGGCCACATGACCCGGAAGCTGTACGCCAGCTCCCTCGGCCAATAAAGCGAGATGAGCGCCGCAACCCCCGAGTCGGCCACGACTGGACCTAATGGTCAGGGGTCCCTTTACCTTTACTTACATAGGTCCAGTCTGAATACACACATCTCAGGCTCATTCACTCAATATATTAGACAGAGAGAAGCAGACAGAAAAGAGGGCAAGAACTCTGCTTGCTTTTGTTGTTTCTGTCATTGTTTCTGTATTTGTGAATAGGAAGACATAATGCTTAAATTAATTGGTACTACAAGTTTATTATCAGGGAATAACAAGGGATAGTGAATGTGGTAGGAAGATTTTTTAAAAACAAACAACCAAACCAGTCATTGCTTTCAGTGACATCTTGGTGCTTGTTTCTGTTTTACAAGTTGTACATCCACTTAGCACAAGGCACATCCCAAGGGAAAGACCTATCACTGTCTACATGAAATAGCATAAGGTTGTTTTTTTTAAAAAAAAAAACCAACAACAACATGCAGTTTCTGTTGCACTTGGTTTTGCAGTACCAGATGGAGGCTACAGGCTCACCTCCATGTCTAGACAACCCTGTCATGTTCATTCCATATGTTTTAGAACTGTTTAGAACTTGTTTTCATCTCGATACCTGAGGCAGCAGAAAAAAGAGATTGGAAAGAAAATATTCACTTGTGTGACATGTACCGGGGGGAGGGGGGAGGGAATCTTTCATCCAGATTTTTCTAATTCCAATCTGTCATAATTCTGAATTTATGTTTTGTCCTCCAGCTGTCCATTTCATAAAACTTTGCCCTTTGTTTTCTCACATGAATGGCAGAACATATAATGGGAGGTTAAAACATTTGGGTGAAATCCAACCATCATACTCTGAGGAAGCCATTTAATTAAATATTTACTTGAATATTTAATACTTAAATAAATACTTGAATTTACTTAAGCACACTGATTTCCATAGATTTGCTCTGACTAACAGTGGACACCGCCCTATTTCTTTAAAGTAAACTGATTTAATTTCAGCAGCACTTGTTTGGGAGATTAGTTCCTGGAACAATTAATGTTCCTCCACAGCTTTGGTTTAAACTGTTATGGCATAACCAGATTTGGAAGATGAATTTCCAGTCGGCAATGATGAACCACAAATCCTTGCTTTTCTACAATCCAAATCTTTCTTAAATTGGGATTCTGTAGTTGGAACAAAGTAGCAAAAAGCCAAGCTTTTTATGGCTCTGCAAGTAAATGCTTCTCACTAGTGATGAGTCCTGTTCATGTTCCATTCACATAAAAAGACTGGCAAGTCTCTTCCATCCAATGTCCATGTGGTAGTTTTGGTGGAGGAAAAATCCTTTTAAAATCTTCATGCTTTTAGCAGTTTTAAACTGTTAAAAATGTGGGACTGTTTCTAGCTGTTTGGAGTAGATAAAAAGCATTTTATACAACATTGTCTGTAAATGGAGATATATTATAAAATAGCACCCCTTCTTGGGTAATTGTGGGTGGGTGGGGAGAGATGCCTGTCTCCATATATTTATGAGGGCATTTGGCAATTAGCTAGTGACCCCACCATGGCCTTTTTGCGGTGCTGCCTATTTGGGTCAAAACTGGGCCTTGCGGTACTCCTACACACTGGCAGAGATCTGTAGAGAGGGGCCCACACTTCATTCTAGCTCCTGCAGCTTGAGAAATAGCATTTGCAAGGGTAGGATTTTCTGAATGCTAAGTTAATCCACATATTATTTTGGTTACTGAGCTGATTCTGTTCTCTTCAAAATGAGACGTTTTACAAACTGGATACATAAAGCATGTATGTGGCTTGTCTCTTTACACAAACATGGGACAAAAAATGGTTACTCTTTTTAGAGATTTAGAAATATATGTTCTTTTTTGTGTTGGGTTTTAAGAATATGATTTCATTTAACTCTGTTATTTTTACCCAGCGTTGCTTCAGACTGTATATCTCTGATGATATACAGTGTTAATGTATTTATTTATTTATTTATTGTTTTCTAGGAAAATAAGACACTCACACACACAAGAACAAATGAGTTGCCAGAAATGGAAATATTAAACACCTATTTAACGTGTTGACAACAGCTACATTTTCATGGGTAATTTAACAGTGAAAATTCAAAAGGTGCAAGTGTAGGAGATTGAGGGGGGAAACAACAATTCTACAGGGTCCTGGAGCACCCCACAACGACTTTATATTGTCAAGCCTATCATCACTTTTCTCTGTTCCATCCAAATCCACGATAACTATTCAAAATCCTTTCACTACACAGGAAGCCCCCCACCGAGCTCACATTCCAAGGCACTGCACATGTCAGTGAAATCACGTACAGTGGTGCCTCACTAGACGAAAAGAATTCGTTCCGCGATTCTCTTCGTCTAGCGGGTTTTTCGTCTTGCGAGGCGTTCGTCTTGCGGGGCACCACTGTATAACTGAAACCCATTGAAAAAGCCCTTTTAATTATATTTAAGTGATGTTTCTGGGTTACTTCTGGGTTTGGAGTGATGCGCATATACACAGTCGCACACATACTGAATATATCGTAAACGGGGAGACAGCTATCTGCAACTATAAATAGGCAATTCATTACCAAAAACAAAATATTCTTGTACTGCAAACCATAATGCATTTCCATCTGCATCTGAGGATGATAATAGGTAACAATTATGGCATTTGCATAATTTTTCTTCAAACACAGAATTTAGCATTTCCAATTGTGGGAGTTTTTACACAGCAAGCGTTTAACACACACCTCTTGGGCTACAAGAGGTGTGGGTTTTTTAAGGTCAATTGAACTGCAAAGTAATGCTATGCTGATTGCTATGTCTTCAGTGTAGCTCACTAAGTTTTACCAGTGACTAATGATGGCACGCAGGGGACATTTGATAAACAAATGATAGTAGTTATGATGATTGCAGCTATTACTGTACAAAATAACAAGGCATGCAAATGGCCTCTCTGAAGTTTCCATGGGAATGTCAGAGTATCATTTGCACCATCTGACTGTCAAATCAGTGCTTTGTAATTAAACAAAAGGTGATATTCTCTGTAGGGACAAGAAAATGATGAGAAGCTATTTCCACTACATTTGCTGTTTAACACATGGTAATACTGCATGTCCAATGTCAGACATACTGATTTGCTCTTAAGCGAAAGAAGCCCCAAACAGGGATTGTACTAGCATGCTAAGTTACATGATTAAAAAATATAATAGAGTTGTCCAAGTGGGAACAAAATAGATGTTGGTTTATAAACTACTGGTATATTTCAAGCCTAATGCTGTACATAGTCGTGTTCACAGAGGATGGTTGCACTTTCGTCTCAGTGCCATTTTTCTAGACAAAGAGGTGCCAGTACTCACCATGAAGGTGTTACAGTAAGTGCCACTTTTTAACAACAAAAAAGAGGTGTTGGTACTGCATATTCTTGAGTACCCCCTGGAAAAAAGCTCTGGTTCTTCTGATGTTAAATTTGCTAGTCTCTTCTTCTCATTCCTGGTGAAAGAGGAGCTACTAATAAAGGTTCCATAAGTAGTGGGTTGAAATTTACCCATACAATTTTGTTTAAAAAGGGGTGGAGAACCCATTTTCAACCAAAGGGTGATATTCTAGGTTCACATGCAAGAGGCAAACGTTTGTATGGATGTACAGCACAGTAGGCCACTGAAGAACCAGATGTTTTGCATTCTGTGCCTCATATCACATCATCCTTTGTCAGGGCAAGCAAGAGATGTTATCACAAATAAAGAACACATTCTAGCCAGTAAAAGTGCTCAAGGAGGGCACAGCATAGGGGTTGCAAAGGGTATGGGAACAGAACAAAGAGGCCTGCATTTGGCCCCTGGCTTGATGCTTCCTATCCTTGACATAGCAGGTGGTTACACTACTAATCTTTTAGATTTGCAAGCCTCTTTTTCAAGCTCGGTGAAAGAATAGTTTTTCTTGAAAGTTATGAGTTTTGTAGTAAACTAAGCATAGGTAGGGATTAGATTCACACCCTTTTTTGTGTTAGCAAACCTTGCAGGTTGGGTGAATTAGATTGGAACAATCACTTATAGTTACTGGAGTTCAAAGGCTTTATTCATGCAGGAACTATTTACAGGATGAACAGAGATAAAATGAGAGAGATAGGTAGCTGACAATTTGTCTGGAGAGAACAATAAACAAAATGTCTCAGCTTTTAGGAGTGGAGTTAACTTAGACAAAGAGTTACAAGCAAGTGTTATCTAGATTGCAAGACAAACATTGCCCTCATGTGTTTTAAATGAACTTATGTGTTAGCTAGAAGTTCAGGATAAAGAAATATATTCATTGTTCTCCAACACTTTTTAGTTAGGTGGATTTACTCCAAGAGATTATTGTTTATCTACAGACTAGAAACTTTCCACTGCCACTATGGTTATCTACACTCTCAACTTCATTTATAAAAGGTAGTGACAATTTTCCAAGCATATACCTAATATAATATAGATGCTATGAAGACATATCAGCCTGCAGTATTTCTACTATGGCCAAGCTTCCTAAACTTTGATTTAAAAAAGTGTCCTCTCTGGAGCAGAACCAGGTTGTGAAGCCAAGATAGATCAAAGGGCAAAGCCACAGTGCAAGCAAAAATAGAGCTTGGTTTCTCAGTGATAAAGTAGGTTTCATGGATGACCAGGGTGGAATCTGGTGGGAAATGAGAAGAGTCTTAAAAACCTTGTGTTGGGGTTAGCATATTTTGGGAGGGCTCTGAAATTTACTGGCTTTTAGATCCCACTGCAAGTTACCTGTCAGATAAAAAGGAAAAGGGACCAAAACAGTACAGTATGTAATGACTGGTTGGCAAACTTTGTATGGGTGTGGAGAACTAGGACAGCTCACTTTGGGGAACATGCTGCTGAGACAGATTTGGACTGAATTAACAGCTTGAATGACCAAGGAAAGCACTTTGTAGTAGAATCTACTAAGTATATGCTGTCAAAGAGATCTGGAGAGGTATATGGTTCTACTTATGTAGGGTGGACACTGCTTCCTCCTTCGCAAACAAGATGTAAAGCTGTTTTCGAAGGGCTTCCAGCACTGTGTCTTGTAGTTCTGACAGTAGGGATTTCAAAGCATAGCATCACCTGACCACACAATGACATCAGGCAACTGACACCTGTCAAGGTTTAGCTCACCAAGGGGTGAGGAAATAATGATCTGTTCCACTGGCTAGAACAGTTTACCCACCTCTGTGTTTGTAATTATTTTCTTCATTCAAAACAATGCTGAAATCTCCCACACACCCATGTTCACACACACACACACACACACACAATACAAATATCCATGTTGCATTCTGTATGAACAGAATAACAAAGCTAATATTTTTTTTAAAAAAACCTGTAGTTTAAAATAACACTGTAAATTGTCTATACTTATTAAAGTCAGAGCAAAAAAGACCTGATTCTCATATCAAACTTGTATGTTTAGATTGGTTCCTTTGAGGTTCTGGAATGCTTCCAGAATAAAAAAGTCATGAGATCAGAAGATGTCCCTGGTTCTGGAGTAACCATATCAAAAATACAATTTGCAGTCCATAGGCCCTTCTAATATAGATGGCTCCTTCATCCATTAGGGATTTCAACATGCAATATATTAATCACCCTAGCTGATAAATTTCACCTAGTATGCTGAAATTGGAGGTGCATTTATGGCTCAGGTAATTAATTAGCTGTCAGATTGGTCTAAGCAGGACTAAAAGGTGATGAAGGCAGACAGCCATTTTTTAACACTAAAATTGAAATTCCCTTTCTCATGAATATGTATGATTTCTTAGTCTGGTAAAATGTGTCTGTCATAAGACTCCTTATGGAGGATTTTAAAACATCTAACAAGAAGTCATCTGCCTAGGGCTATTCCGCAAATTATGCAGAGCAGACACCTGTTTGTCTACTTTTGACAGTCTGAAAGAGGTGTGATGAAGTTTATAAGTGAATTAGTGTTCTATTAATTTCATGAACTGATCTCTTTGCATCAAATTGTTCCCTGTGGTGGAACGGCTCTGGTGTACCATGAAACTCTACAAGATTCTGCATTTAATTTAAGGGACTTTGAAAATGAGTTGGGGGTCTGGCTCACATAATACACTGTTGTTCACTTGAACATTTTTTTACAGTCCCTGAGTATGCACTTACATGACAGAGTGAACTAGGAGATTCCAAATGCTACTTCACACAGGATATATCCTTGTGAGGTTACTTCAGAATGTGCATGGCTGCCAAACTATACTCACAGTAGATGTCATTTGTGGGCACTAGTTTCTCAATGTGAGTGCATGTTAGGGATTATATGTGAGTTGAGTGGTTAGTGTGCCTAACATCTGACCATTGCACATATTCACCAGGTCTCATGGAAAATGTGCACATAATCTGTCCTTTGATAGGGAACTGTGCATATTTCTTGGCCAGTAAACATCATCTCCAGTATCCCTTGGGGAATGTGTATCTATGAACTACATTAGCTAGCAAATATGGATAATCCCCAAAAGTATTTGGGAACAGGTATATTTTGGCTGTGTTTTGCACATTCTCCAGTCATTATGCAAAGTCTCCAAGGAACATGCCCCCCATCACTATTTCAGAAGTGTTCAATCTGCACCTCCTGGGCTGCTTCTGTTTCACATGCCCTCCCACTGATGGCTACCCTCCATCTGCCAACATTTCCTTCTCTATGGTTGGTAAAAAGAGGCATCTTATTATCTGGAAGGGGTAAAACTTATGTTTCAATCTCTTTCCTGCCTTATCTTTTCACTAGGACTATTATTATTTGACAATGACTCACTTTTCAGCACCATATTTAAACAAGATTTTGAGGAGTAGGGTTAGATTTGTGAGAATTGACAGCTGACCCACATAGGGCTTCTGGAGATACTGTGCATCTGTTTCCCACAATATTTCTAGACATCAAACTAAGATGTCTCTTTTTCTTCAAACCTGTGAAGATAGCTGATATGAAGAGTCATCTTTTCACTGCTGAATTTGTTGCATAATGTTTCTGGTTTTCTAATTTCTACATGTTATTGATATGCTGTATTTTAATGGGAAGTTGTTTACTGCGCTGGGAACCTTCAGGTTAAACAGTGAGTAATAAATCTAACAACTTAACAACAACAATGCAAGAGAATGTACAGAATGCTAGCTGCAAGGGTTCTGCACCTGTTTCACAAACCAATGCCTAAAAATTCACTGTCATGCAATGCACGTACATCATGAAGTTGCCTTACACCCAGTCAAATCAATGCGCTGACCTGACCAGAATTAACTTTTCTGACTGGAACAGTTCTCCAAGGCCTGAAGACTTTATCGATCTTCCATTCCATTCCACGGTGATGCCAGGGATTGAACTGGCATCTGATGCAAGTAAGCCGTGTGCTACTGTCTATCCTTCATTGCTACTTTTATGATAGTTGTGCCCTACAGTGGGCAGAGTGAGGCGGGTGCTCCAAGTGGCAGATACTAGGGGGAGGCGGAGAAGGAATGGTAGTGATGGCAAGAGTTGTGTGCCACACAGTCTGCCCCACAACCCCAAAGCTTGCCATCTGCCTTCACATGTGGTGAGGGATGCTGTCCTTGTCAGGAGCTTGTCCTATTCTCAAGTATGACCCTGGCAGAGACACATGCCCGACTGGAATGTTCTCTCCCTCCTGGTTGATCGTTTGGGAGCTTCAAAAGCTTTCTTCTGCCCCAACATCACAGCGACCGATGCCAACAGACACCAGCACACTTAAGAGATCCGCAGAGTCTTCAGAGCTTTCGTGATAGACCTCAGCATTTTGGCTAATCTACTTTATTTACATATAAACACACACGGAGCACTGCAACATGACTCCCTCTCTCTCTAGCATCAGACAGTAAAAGGGAAAAGAACAAAGGACAATAGTCCCACTTCATGGAACACAGTAACACAGACATCCTGTCTCCATCACTTCCCACTCTGTTGTGTAAAAATATACACCGTCTTGTGAAAGACAGCAATCCCATCACTGCAATCACGGAGCAGGAATTCTAACAGTCCTGTTGCCAGTGCTAAAATTCTATACCTGAAAGGGAGGCACCATCTTGTCTGCCTCAGGTAGAAAAATGCCCTGAATGACCCTGATTATGGGATACAGCACGTGGGATACAGAAGTTCTTTCTCTCACACGAAAGTAATGGATGAGTGTCCTTTAAACAAGCAAACAAACCCTTTCAACTTCCCTAACATCCCAGTGTGTTTCTGTACAGAAATAAAGGCAGTTTTACAAGTCACCTGGGACTACATTCTTTGTAAACATATAGAAAGATAACTGTCTCGTCTTTACTGTTGCAGGGAAACCTAAGTGACACCAGAAAAATCAATGTTTGCTTTTAAAAGTGCATGGTTCCTCAATGGTTGCTTTTAAAAGCATTCAGCTCCTCTCTCCTAAAAGAAACCCAAATGAAGTCTCTCAGACATTAGTGGGCTTTTTGATATTGGTTTGCTGTGATATTTTAAACAGTGACAGTGTAAGGCCACATGAAAGCAGAAATATTTTTTGGGGTCTCTCTCTCTCTCTCTCTCTCTCTCTCTCTCTCTCTCTCTCTGTGTGTGTGTGTGTGTGTGTGTGGAGAACCTATTCAATAAGATTTTACAGCTGTGAAATTTCATTTGGCACAAATGTTGCACTCACTTTTTTTTGTGGAGATCATATTGCTGCCTCAGAATGCCATAAAATTTGGCATGCAACAATGCAATGGTAATAAACCTGGGGAGAAACAAATGAGGAGAACAATAACACTGATAAACCCCCTAAACGTGTTCATAAGTGCTCAGCACAAACGTTTCCCAGTTTAAGGCTCTAGTTCATGAGAGCATAGAAACAGCAAAATTATGTGCTATAGCTATGCAGGTTATGGTACTTCAATATGTTCCCAGCAGCAGGAGACTTTGGATACCAAAGAGAAAATTGGGGTCATATTGTGAAAGATTGCCACCTGCAGAGGCCAAATGCAAAGGAAGATAGTACCATGGTGAACGGGTCCTCTAGGACTAATTTTCAATTTCCCCTTCCAGCAATGTAAGAACTATTTATCCAGGTGTCGCAGTGCTGTAGCCAACCTAAATCTCCTTGTCTTAATGCATAACACCTGGCAGATGGCTTGGGTGTATTGGTTGTGAATCTTTTATTTCGCAAGCTGAAGAAATGCTGAGAGGAAAAAAAATTGACTGTGAACACAAAGTATCCATGATTTTTTAAATGCATCTGGAGTTAAATATTTATGCACCCTGCTCCAGGATGATTACTGATGGGTTTATTCCCCTGGGAAAGCACTTGGGGAAATGTTTTCTGGAGTTCCTCAGAGTAGCCTTGAAAAAGCCACAGGCCTTTCTGTAGTGCTGCCCCACGACATTTTGATGCATTGGGAGGAGCACAAAATATCTCCACCTCCCAGCACTCCAATGACAAGCCCAACACTGTGGAAAGGCTATCTGTATCATTACAATGTCAATTCCTGCCTTCATCTTTCTCCAGTGCATAGCCAACATTGTGTCCTGCAACTCCCATCAACCCTGACTATTGGACCATGCTGGCTGGGATAGATGGGAGCAGATGTACCACCTTATTAGGATAGTAGCATGGACTAGGTCCCTCCTGAGGCAGCTGTCCTGTTAAACCCTGCCCATTGAAACTAGACAGGTTCTAATGTTGGACACTTTTCATCAGGTACAGGCAAAGGGCTTACGTTACATTCCAGATCCCCGCACGCATTGGAGGGGCCCATGTAAAGCGTTCCACCTCACCCCTATTCCACCATTTTAGTGATGTTTTACTGACATCTTCAGGTCACTTCCAGGTTTGGCGCCATGCATGTTTGCACAATCACGCATCAATCAAATGTGCGTAAATCGATCGTTGCCTGTATAAAAAGTTTCATTTTTTTCAGGCTTTCCCAGAAGGATGAGTTGACTTGTGAGTCTGTTTGTTGAGTGTCCTGCACTACCTGCAGCTTCACAGCCATCTTGGAAAACCATCCCACAGAAAACATGTTGCGATGATCTAATCTATATTATTGAACTCAATGGGTCTTACTCCTGAGTAGTCATTTACTGGATTACACTGTAAGTGACCTTAGTATAACTCTATTTTTTCCTTTAACCAAACTGTGTGTATGCATGCATGTTAAACTGGATACAATTTGTGTGCTTATCCTGCTTCTTCAAGCATATGACTACGGGAGGCTTTTTTCATTTTTCACATCCACAAATGTCCCATTAAAATGACTGACAGATGATCTCGGCATTTTATGGTTTTTCATTGCCAGGCATGAGCTACCATTATAAATCATATTTCTTCACACCAATTGCATTTCATTCATTCTATTCATGGCTAGAGAGTAAAGTTAAAATGAAATAGATTCCCCCCCCCGCCCCCATCCAACAACTCAAAAAAGAAAAGTCTTCAGTTTTGGATAACTTTGATTCCTGAACAATTCAAAGGGAAACGAAATAAATGGAATGCTAAAAGTCTTAAGTGCTCAACTTTGGGAGGATAATGTCCAATATGATTTCCTACATATTGTCTCTGAACATATGTAAATGGAATTGTGATCCAAACCTCTGGCATAGTACAATATAGGAAAAGACTAGAACATCCAGCCAGCCAACTAGCAAGCCCATCAGGGTCAACTTCAAAATATGTTCTCTTCCTTTTAGAAGTATGCAAACAGCAATGAATGTATAGACTGTACTTGCTGTTTAACCAATTTAAATAGCACTATATTCTATATATTCTAATCAGAAGGTCGGCGGTTCAAATCCCCGTGACGGGGTGAGCTCCCGTTGCTCAGTCCTTGCTCCTGCCAACCTAGTAGTTCAAAAGCACTTCAAAGTGCAAGTAGATCAATAGGTACCGCTCCGGCGGGAAGGTAAACGGTGTTTCCATGCACTGCTCTGGTTTGCCAGAAGTGGCTTAGTCATGCTGGCCACATGACCCGGAAGCTGTACGCCGGCTCCCTCGGCCAATAAAGCGAGATGAGCGCTGCAACCCCAGAGTCGGTCACGACTGAACCTAATAGTCAGGGGCCCCTTTACCTTTTTATATTCTAATGACATTCCTGGCATGCATCAATAGATAAGCTTGCCATGTTTGCCTAGCACACACCAACAGCCCAATCCTTGTTTTCCTCATTGATCTTTAATTAGTATTCATATCAGTTATTAAGTTTATATCCCACCTTTCTTCCCTAACGAGAGCAGGGTGGCAAATACACAAGCGATCCAAAAATCAAACTTCTAAAAACCTTCAATACAGGTGCAGACTGGGAAAGATCTCTAAAGGGCTTGTTGGAAGAGGGAAGTCTTCAGTAGATTCTGAAAAGACAGCAGAGTTGGTGCCTGTCTCATATTTAATTGGGGTGGTAGTGGGGGAAATTGCCACGAGTAGATGCCACAGCACCAAAGGCCCAACTCCAGTATTGTGCAGAAGGGACCTCCAGCTAAGATGATATCAGCAGGAGGCTCTCTCCTGCAGAGCCCAGTGATCAATTAGGTATATATAAAAGGCAGGATGTCTTTTAATACAATGAGTAGGACAGATGAAAACTGCATTCACAGCTTAGTACATTTCCAAAATTATAACCAGTCCCCCACCAGCCTTAATTCGGACCTGTATAAAGGGGATGATAACGTCCTTTGACAACCTGCTGGTGTATTATATGCTTGCCTCCGGGGCTGCATTTTCTTTCCCAGTTGCAACTCGAACCGCACAGGCTTCTTTCTATACGTACAATGGCTCTGCACAGAAACAATGGCTTTCTGAAAGAGCTGGCTGCAGACAAATCAGGGGCTTGATAAAATAACCCAAAACCTCTATATCAAAGAGGCAGGCAACCTCAGCAGAAGAACCCGCATACAGATTGCGAGATGGCCGAGCTTTTGGGATTCGCTGCCTTGCTTGCTTTCTCTTTCCCCTCATTACATTTCATCAGTATGGACAAATGAGATAACAGCTCACAGCAGGGCATGTGTAATGCAGGTGCTTTTTGTCAAGAGGCAGGTCAAAACTGACAGCTCTGCTTGACAATCGACAGCAGCTCATAAATTCACACGCTGTTGGCATGATAATGAAAACCCTGGGAAGAAAGCATATATTTACTGCTGCTTCACATTGGTTTGTCCTGAAAAACATCACCCAAAGTATTCTATGGTCTGAGGCAAGAAGAGACAGTGGAGGTTTTTTCCCCTTGTGCGTTTTAGCAGCATTGAATTGTTTGCTCACAGGTCAATTGACTGGTCAAATATTATCATCGGACTGCCTATTATTTGACCAAGGTAAAATAACAGTCAAATATATCATGAAGTCAAGAATGCCACTGTGTGTAAATATCATCCTTAAAATGATTTCTAGTTACATATTACTAAAAATCTCACCAGAGGTGCTTTTAAGACATATCAAAGGAAGTTTAGATAACTTTCAATTTCATTAAAACAGCTACACTTGCTAGAATTATTATCTACATTTAATATTTTTCCACTTTATGTATACTTTAAAAAAACAAGTTTATTGATTTTCAGGAAACTTCACATCTCCAATGAAAAACCTCATTATTACATATTTTTACATGGCTGGTTATTTGTATATATTTTTAAATTTCATATATGTGTGTTTTATGATGGCCTATATTTGTATCGTCTAATAAACGCCTGGTGAAGTAAGTAAATAGATTTTCAAGGAAACAAAGCTACCAGAATAAATTTACAAGGAAAAATAGGGTTACCTCCACAAAGAAAAGTTAAACTTCACAGACTTCCTATTCTGGTAAGATACCAGGACCAAAACAGCTTCATCCATAAACTAAATATTGAGTTGATTAAGCTATAAAATAAATTCATTTAACATTACACCCCTAAAGCTTAAATTGCCATTCCAAAGGACAGCATATAAAATGTGCATTACTTGAGGTAAATTAGTAGAGTAGCCATTGGAAAATATTCCCTGTATGACATCAGAAAGGTGTTCACGAATATTTTCAACCTATGGACGAATATGAGTGATAAATGGAAACACCCAAGTGGCAAACCTATGATCCTGGGAGGTGGACAAGGGTCCATTGGATATTGCAGATATTCCTCTTCACCACAGAGGAAGTGGTCCACTGTCACTCTGGTGCAGTGTCAGCAAACTGTAGAACAGCCATGGCTGTTCTTCTGGCAGTGCTCTGAAGATAGTGGGACCAAGAATGGAGCATATCAAGGATGTGCAACAGAAACGGGAGGATGTGAATTTGCAGGACCTTGTGTCCCTCCACCACAGCCCTAAAACTACTCTAGTTCTGGAGCTGTCACTCACCACAATGGGAGATGGGGGAGACTAGATGTTTTGTTCAAAACCATGCAGGTTAATATTCCATGAACATTTCCTAATGCAGCTGTCAACTTTAATTAGAATTGTGGTGCTGCCACCATCACATCCAGAATTCTGCTGGCTTACATAGGTCACATGCCCATCTCATGCTCTGGTCTCTGAACCAGTAGGCCTCAGGATACAGCTGTGGCTTCACCACAGATCACTGCCACTAGGAATAATTGCTCTAAGATCATACAGTGGTACGTCGGGTTACAAACGGTTCAGGTTACAGACGCTTCAGGTTACAGACTCCGCTAACCCAGAAATAGTACCTCAGCTTAAGAACTTTGCTTCGGGATGAGAACAGAAATCGTGTGGCGGCAGTGCGGGCGGCAGCGGGAGGCCCCATTAACTAAAATGGTACCTCAGGTTAAGAACAGTTTCAGGTTAAGAACGGACCTCCAGAACGAATTAAGTTCTCAACCCGAGGTACCACTATATATTTCATGTTTACAGTTCTAAGTAAAGTTGACAACTGCATTAGGAAAAGTTCAGGGGATATTGATCTCTGTGGTGTTTTTAAAAAAACAAAACAGTACAACAAATCAATTACATTGCAGACACAGAAATCAAATGATATGTCTGCAAAAGCATTTAATTTTATTTGCTTAAATTACACTACTACTTAAAGAAATGGGTTTGTAAATTAAGAAGTCTAGTTGATGTTTTACGTACATGATACTGCATTGCGTATAACTGAGACATCCAAATAGCCACACTGAGTTCTTCCTTTGTGATAATACTTGCAAAATATTTTCTTTTTTGACATAATAGCAGGTGTATACCACAAGCATTGCTTCTAGCAAGGCCAATAGAACTGGGATACCTCTAATGCTGCGGTTCCCAACGTGGGGCACATGCCCCACAGGGGGACAATTTAACTTTTAGGGGGGGGGGTGCAATTCAAGAATGAGTTATTAACAGTGATTTTTTTGCATTTCTTCCTCCACGTGAATAGGACTTCACTTTTTGAATTATAATAATTATATGTCACCGGGGTGGGGTGGGGGAGAGAGATCAGGATTTTAGAGATGTTTAGGTGGGGCATGGCCTAAAAAGGTTGGGAACCACTGCTCCAATGTATTGCATTTACTAAATATGAACAACAGAGTGAAAAGCACATAGAAAACGAAGCACATTGTGCCCGAAGGATCTTCACAGTTGCAGAAAACCAAACAGAAAGTTGGCAGCATAAAGGTAAAGGCTAAAGGGACCCCTGACCATTATGTCCAGTCATGGCTGACTCTGGGGTTGCGGCGCTCATCTCGCTTTATTGGCCGAGGGAGCCGGCGTACAGCTTCCAGGTCATGTGGCCAGCATGACTAAGCCGCTTCTGGCGAACCAGAACAGCGCACGGAAACGCCATTTACCTTCCTGCCGGAGTGGTACCTATTTATCTACTCGCACTTTGACATGCTTTCAAACTGCTAGGTTGGCAGGAGCTGGGACAGAGCAAAGGGAGCTCACCCCATCGCAGGGATTCAAACCACTGACCTTCTGATCAGTAAGTCCTAGGCTCTGTGGTTTACCCCAGAGAGTCACCCGCGTCCCTCTAGGTAATAGAAAGATTATTTTATTTTATTTGAGAATTGCCTATTTCAGATGAGATTTGGCATTTGCAGTAAAAATGGGTGTATGACACAACAAGGCTAGATAGTGCCAGACCCATTCATCACAGTTTTAAGCTGCTAAGGCTGCAGTCCTATATACACTTAAAGGTAAAGGTAAAGGTACCCCTGCCCGTACGGGCCAGTCTTGACAGACTCTGGGGTTGGTGCGCCCATCTCACTCAAGAGGCCAGGGGCCAGCGCTGTCCGGAGACACTTCCGGGTCACGTGGCCAGCGTGACAAAGCTGCATCTGGCGAGCCAGCGCAGCACACGGAAACGCCGTTTACCTTCCCGCCAGTAAGCGGTCCCTATTTATCTACTTGCACCCGGGGGTGCTTTCGAACTGCTAGGTTGGCAGGCGTGCCAGGTAAGTATACACTTACCTGGGAGTAAGTCTCATTGAATTCAATAGGAGTTACTTCTGAGAAGACATGCAAAAAATTGCCCTGCACATGTGCAAGTAAAAAAGAAAAAAGCCAGGGATATATAATCTGGAATAATTAAAGGCTACATATCCTTATGGCTTGAATCAAGGAGCATGTGCTGTATTGTCATCAGGACTGTCACATTTCATCACTTCATAACAAATCCAGAATTATACCCAAAACTGGACAAGGCCTTTGAAAGATACTCTGTGAATAGAGTGGTACCTCAGGTTAAATATTTAATTTGTTCTGGAGGTCCGTTCTTAACCTGAAACTGTTCTTAACCTGAAACACTACTTTAACTAATGGGGCCTCCTGCTGCCATCACGCTGTTCTCATCCTGAAGCAAAGTACTTAACCCGAGGTAATATTTCTGGGATAGTGGAGTCTGTAACCTGAAGCATATGTAACCTGAAGGGTATGTAACACAAGGTACCACTGTACAGGATTGGATGCTATGTAATTATTATTATTATTATTATTATTATTATTATTATTATTATTATTATTATTATTATTTTCCACGCATGTAATAGTAACACATTTCCTGTTAGAGAGGTGGATTCATCTGAGTGCAAATTGCACCCATTATTCTTTTGGCAGCACCAAGTCTAATTGGCTAAATTACTTCAACAGCCCAAGTTATGTGTCAGATAAAACTGAGGCTGTGGACACTGCTCAATCTAGCGGAATTTGTAAAGTGAAGTAAACCTGTGCTTTAATATGGAATTCCTGTCACTCCAAGACAAGCAGATGGGCATTTATTATTAAGCTAAATTGGGATTTGATAATCTTGAAACACAAAATGGTTTAGATGCTCACTCAGTGGAGATCTCATTAAGAGACATTGATCACTTCAATCCCTGGTGCCAAAATCCAGTCATTCTAAGATGTCTCAAATTTCTGAGAAATGAGAAAGGAAAAGCATTTTCCAGAGAATTCTACAGTGGAGCAAACAGCCCATTCCTCCTGGAAACTGCTTTTCACAAATGGCATCCTGATTCTTTTCTCTCAAATTTCATTCATTCTATTATTATAAAGGACAATAAGTAATTTCCTCCTGAAATTGTGACAATGCAATAACAATATTCTAAGATTATGGGCAAACTGCCTACATATTTCTCTCTGGTACTGCACCTTGTAGCACAGCATGTCAGTTTTAATGTTCTATAATAGAAAACTTAGAAATTCATTATTGTATATTTGATCCTTACTGGACGAGTCTAAATCTCATCTAATAGGTAAGCATAAACTGCATATGAGTCGCAGGAGATCATTTACAATGTTGACAAACATATATTATTAAATATTATTAAGCCAGAAAATGAGCATGATATATCTTTACATTAATCAACCAACTCAAACCCATCCCAATATTTTTCTAAATGCTGAAGAAAGCTTTTATCTTTTTTAAAAATGTGGGAGCATACTTTTTGTGTTTGTTTGAAATCTCTTTCTGTATCTATCTGATGACATGTTCAAACCTGGAGAATAATCTTTTAAACTCATCTTCCTTTAAAAACAAAAAACAAAAAAACATTAAAAACTACATTTTGCTCCTAAGGCAAGATGGAAAAAGAAAATTGGTTAAATTGTCTCTGCCAAAACGCTCCCCACACCAATGACCACCCTTTCATATACCATGATATTTAGTCAAGTAGTTTTCATGGTGGAATTACCATGAGTGAAATTTCAAACTCAACTCCTGGTGCTCTAATTGGCTAGCAGTCACCACTTTGATTCTCCCAGAATTCTCTGTTCTGAGAGCCAGTTTGAGGGCAAATGGGAGCCACCACAAAAAAGGGCCAGCCCCTCCACCATTGGTGGCTGTCATTTTGCTTTTTGACGACCAGTTTATGTTTTGACCAGTAACTTCACTTTGTCTTTTTTTATTTTCAAGGTACAGAAGAACAGCCAAGAGTTTCACAGTCAAGGAATTGCTGTTTCTCCCCTATTGTGGGCAGCTGTGCATTTTATTTTTAATCCTATAGGATTACTAATATATCATAGAGTTGGAAGGGATCCCAGGGATCATCTAGTCCAACACCCTGTGATGCAGGAATCATATAATAAAAAAAACATTTTGGGCTTAGCCACACTTATCTTTTGCCCCTCTCTTTCTAGGCAGAGGTCTGTGCTTTAATGTTCTGTGTTTTTTATTTTATTTTTGTCATGAGCTGTCTACGTGAACACCTGTTCTTTAAAGTGGAATTGGAGCAAGGATCGTTTTGGGTTTTCTGCGGATTGCCATTTGTTCCAATTTAGCTTCAGAGAGCAGGTTTTTTTGTGGGGAAAGCTCCAAAGCAATAAAAATGGGTGCTCAGACACGGTTACGGACCGTGTCAGGAAAGAGTGGAAGAAAGGTAAGTGTGGATAAACCCATATATTACAGCAACATCCTGAACAATACAGAGGAAAATCACCCCAACTGCTCCTCAGAACTAATCCAGATAAAACCAGAGGTTCCCTGAATGTTTTTAAACCTCATATCAAAACAAGCTTTTCATGAAAATGTTTGCTGTGTTAAGAGTGCCCTTCCCCACACCCCCTTTCATAGTAGCTGCATGCTCCAATATCATCCTCCTGTTCACAGGAGAATTACTTAGGCACTTGGCCAAGAGAGGGATTTATTTTCTTCCCAAGGAGTTCTTGTTGCTCACTTTCAAGTCAGATTGAATTTGGTCCTTGTAACTTCACACGCTCGTCTGCACTCTCTCTTCCAGCCTGTCTCCACTGACAATGCAGCTCACCTCCCAAAGGAGATGGGGCTGATGCTCCCGCCATTGATTGGAGAGAATGAATTTTTAAAGGGCCAGGCCCTCTAATTCTTATCCTGAGTCACATTATCAGTTTTCACTTTCCACTACTGAAGGCAGCTAATGAATCATATTGATTAAACAAGTACTTGTGTAGCAAAACATTTGATCTTTTCACTTAAATCTGCCTCATTCCTACCAAGCTGGGTAAGGCTAGCAATATATTATTTAAACGCCTCCATTCTTTAGCTATCACATAACACCACTGTGTACATGCCTTCCTAAGTTTCCATTTTTATTTCTACCCATTCTATTTCTTCACAAAAACCAGGTAGCTGTACACTTTAGCTGCTGAACATTCAGTCCTTATCAACTGTTACATGAGGGCAACCTCACAGGTTTCACTGGAAGCTAAATTCACACTGCACTTTATACACTAGCTCAGCTGAGAATCACGCGCGCGCACACACACACACACACACTATTGATGGCAGAATCCTCATCCTTCTTTTCCAGTCACCACTTTTGTGCATTTTGCTCAGAAAATCATCAATTTGAACAAACATCATTCTCAACTTGTACTGAGCTATCCATATTCCAGTGGTATCAATGTAAAATGGCTGCTGTTTTAGAATATTAGTTTTAATCTGCTCATTTGACTACCGTCATGTGATGAACGGTATACTTAAAAATAAAAATAAAAAAAATCTTTGCCCATTGTTTCTTTGGCTGTGAAAGTTCCCTGTATGAAATCTGTGTCCATTCCATCTTATATACATAATTGTAATTTGAATTGTGTAAGCAGCCTAGAGAGGATATTGTCCAATATAGTGACCTGAACTATTTTATATTCAATGTAATCATATTTATCCGGCAGAGCTAGGCTTTGGCTGAATTGGGTTCAGACAGCCCAGGATTACCCAGGATCAGGTTGGGTTATCTGGAGTGATCCTTCAGAATGTGAGGTAGTTGGGCAGTGGGTGGGGTGGGGGGAGAAGAGGAGACAGGCTAACTATGAAAGCAGCACACGACTATTTGCAGAAGGGCTTTCAAACCACTGAATTCCAGCTGCATGTGCCCATTCCCTGTTTTTTGTTGGGTTGGTATTGGTTAAATGAATAGTTGGGGTTGGCAGTTACCATATTTTTCGCTCTATAAGACGCACCAGACCACAAGACGCACCTAGTTTTTGGAGGAGGAAAACAAGAAAAAAAATATTCTGAATCTCAGAAGCCAGAACAACAAGAGGGATCGCTGTGCAGTGAAAGCAGCAATCCCTCTTGCTGTTCTGGCTTCTGGGATAGCTGCGCAGCCTGCATTCACTCCATAAGACGCACAAACTTTTCCCCTTACTTTTTAGGAGGGAAAAAGTGAGTCTTATAGAGCAAAAAATACGGTATTTTAATTTGGTTATAACTGTAAACTGTTTACTGTTATTATTGGTTTCTATTGATCTATTGGGTTGTTGCTTGTATAGGATATTCAGTTTTTTAATGTTTCATGTTTCTTGTGTTTTTATATATGTTGTAAGCCACCCAGAGTAGTTGGGGAAACCCAACCATATGGGCAGGATATAAATCATCATCATCATCATCATCATCATCATCATCATCATCATTCCCAGCAGGGAAACATGCTGGCAAAGCAGACAGCAGCAGCTGAAGGCAATCCTGTATAGGGAAAGTTTTTTTAATGTTTAATTATGTTTCTATATATGTTGGAAGCCACCCAGAGTGGCTGGGGGAACCCAGTCAGATGGGTGGTGTATAAATAGTAAAATTATCATTGTGGAATGGGACGTCCCTATTTTCATTGGAGAAATGTTGGAGGGTATGTTGCACTGTAAAGTCTAGCAGGCATAGGCAAACAGCCCTCCAGATGTTTTGGGACTACAATTCCCATCACCCCTGGCCACTGGTCCTGTTAGCTAGGGATGATGGGAGTTGTAGTCCCCAAACACCTGGAGGGCCGAGTTTGCCTATGCCTGGTCTAGAGCCTCTTCTAAGATTTAAAAAGTAAATTATAGTTGGACAGAGCTGTTACTTTGTTTTTTTTATAATAATTTTTATTAAGGTTTTCCAAATTAAAACAAATCAAAACAAATTAAATCCAATCTATAAACTTTTTGCCAATAACTAGGACTTCCCCTCCCTACCCCCTCTTGTGTTCCAAATCTTCCAAATAAGCAATTAAATTCAACAAGTTTTTATCCCCAAATTACGCTCTTCATCAATAACCCAATTTATCCAAATTCTCATCCCCTAAAATCGATCTATACCCTTCCACGAGTTTCCCCCTTTCAAACATAGTACAGATGGGAGTAAGATAAATATGAATAGTAATTTTACAGCCTTTGGATTCCAATTTTCCCTCCCCTCTTTCCCCTTTGCGTTTCACCTATCCCTCCACTTCTAATATCTTCCTGGAGTTCCCACATTACACTATGTCCCTCAGGTTCTTTGCCAGTCTTTAATTACGGATGTCCAATCATAGAAGGAGTCTATCAAATAAGGGCCCATTTCTTCTATCCAGGTTTTTATATCCAGGAGTAAAAACTCCAATTTTGTATCCATAAGCTTGTCAAACCTGAATATCCCAAATGTTCCCCCAGTTCTGTCCAATTCTTGTTATTTCCTTGTTCTTGTCAATCATTCTCCTCCTTTTTATTTCTCTGTTCTCCCACAGAAATGTTCTTTTTCCAAAAGTTTCTAGTGTCTCTGCAGAGGCTTGTTATTCATGGAGCAAAGCATTGCATCATGTTCCTTTCATTTTCCAACAAATAGTTCCATTGTTTCCTGTAGTGTGTAGACCTCTGTAGACAAAATAATGTTCCATTCCTGCAGTTTCCCAGGAGATTAAAAGTTCCATTCAACTGTTCAGATTTCCTGTGAAAAACACATGCAATATCCCTCGGCTCCTCTAGGTGGATTGCAATAACAAAGTTCCCTTCCAGAATCACATCCACCAGACCAAGTAGCTTGTTAACCGATATTTAAAACAGTTTATATTCAATTTATAACAAATATAACCGGCAAAGTCCTCATAACAAAGTCTCTATTTTAATCTTCCTTTTTGACAGCTCTTTGACAGCTGTCAAAACCTCCATCACTTTTCTCCAGGCAGTTTCACGAATCGCTCCAGGGATTCCGGGGGGGTTGCTTTTTTTAAAACAATTCCACTTTTCTCCTCCAGCTCAATCTTATAATTTTCCCTCGCGAAGTTGCTAATTCGGCAAGATAAGGTTACACTCGATCTTAGTTGCCCAGTCCTTTGTTTTGGCTCTTCTACAATTTAGGGGTGGGCTGACTTCCTTTTTTCCGCCTCCCCCGTTCGCTCCGAATTTTAAAAATTTATCCCCTTTTTTTTTAGTCCATATTCCAATTACTCACGGGTTCTTCTTTAGAGCCGAATTTTCAATAGAAGAAGTCAGCGCTCTCCGCCGGATGGCTTGCGGCTGCGCTCGGCAGGGATAGCAGAGAACTCAAAGCACCACGCTTCTCCCCGGCACCCGATCCGTAGCCTTTAAAAAGGCTCCTTCACGAGTCGGGAGAGCGCTAACGGTGCCAGCCGAGTCTCCATGTCCACGGCCTCACTCTGGCCGTGGTTTTTAAGGGTCCCCGCATCGCCGGTGCGGTAGGACCCAGCCCCTGCCAAGCCGGCTCCCTCCGGAGCTCGGAGGGAGCCCGCCATTCGGCGATGGCGCCGACCCGGAAGTCCCAGAGCTGTTACTTTGGCATATTTTTCAACAAATACTCTCTCCACCTACCCTTTTTCTGCCTCTCTAATCAACTGCTTCCCCTTTGGACTTGTGTATAGCTAGTACCAAAGAGATGAAAAACTAACATAATTTCTTGTTTCACTGGAATTTCTATTTCTTCCACTATCAGAATCTCTTTAACTGTGGGACTGGATGGAACAACAACAGCAATCAGTTCAACCTTTTCTATGGCTGAAATTCAGAGCTGAATGAATAACGTAGATTTTTATTGAATGATTTCTATTGGGCGTTTTGTTGAGCTTTCAAAAGCCCTATTTAACAAATATAGGCACATATTAACAATTCCACATAGAAAACAGAACATTTAACCAGAAGAGCAGAGTGGGGAATGGAAAAAGGGAAGATCAAAGAAGGAGCAGTAAACGTCATGGAAAGGAGAGAGGAGCACAGCTGGCAAGGAAATAAAATATGCCTCTCATAAAAGCAGGTACGCTTGCTAACATCCTTCTGTTTAACCATTTAAACAAACATTTGCTATCAAGTTAGAAATGCTATAAATCTCTACTTTTTTACACTTTTACCATGTGCAGTTATTATGCAGTTTGCCAGCAAACAGCTGCATAAGCCGTGCACAGGGCAAAACACGTCTATGTAAACTGGCCAAATGTGCCCTTCTAAGGCTCTCTATTCAGGCCTTACTGCCTCTGCTCTGCAACTTCCTCAGGTACTTGTGCCTGGCTGAAATGCATTCCCGAACTGTGATAATGCCGCTCGCCTGAACAAAGAATGGAGAGGTGTGTGTTTGTGTAATGGAAACCCCTGACTCCTGCGTGGCTTGAATGCAAACCACTGTACAAAGAGAGACACATCCATCGCTCCAGCCACATTTAGCTCAGGTCACGTCCATGAGGGAGAGCAGCCCTCAGGCCAAAACCAGTTTCTCTGCCTCTGCTATATAGGTTCAGCTGCAGAACTGTATCACATGCCTCCTGACTATCCTTTTTGCCTAATCCGACAGTACCAGGGACCCTTAGGGCAGGTCTCTCTCTCTCTCTCTCTCTCTCTCTCTCTCTCTCTCTCTCCCCAGGCCACACAGACCTTCTTCAAGCTTCACCTCTCAGCATTGCTGCCGTGCACCTGCTTGAAGTGTATCCTTGAACTGTGATAAAGCCCCTTTCTCACTTGGGTGCAAGGTGGAAAGACATGTGCATAAAATTTTTAACAAGGCTGGAATACAGCCTGCTGTACAAGAGTCACATCTCTTGCTACGCCTGCTTCTGGTCCACCCACCTTTTGCTTCTGGCTACATGACCCCTGGAAAGTTGCCCACAGAGGAATGTGGGCCTTGAGTTTCTAAGGAGTTCTCCACCCCAGTCTGGGGAAATAAAATTTTCAAAGCTTATATACTGCTTCCCAGTGCTTTTTTTTTCTTTAAAAAAAAAGTTTAAGGGTGCTCTCAATTTTCTACTCATATTGAAATACTCAATGAGGCCAAACTTTGATTCACAAAATGTTTAGGGGTATGTGTACCCCTGCGTCCCCCCAGAAAAAAAGCACTGGTACTTCCTGTTTACGTATCTCAAAGCACTTTACAATATACATAAACACCTTAAAATCAATAAACAGCAATACAGTGGTACCTTGGTACTCGAACGGCTTGGCTCCCGAACAAATTGGCTCCTGAACACCACAAAGCTGGGAATAAGTGTTCCAGTCTGCAAACGTTTTTTGGAAGCCGAACGTCTGACGTGGCTTCCGCAGCTTCCGCTTGAGTGCAGGAAGCTCCTGCAGCCAATCAGAAGCTGTGCCTTGGTTTTCAAACAGTTTCGGGAGTTGAATGGACTCCGGGAATGGATGAAGTTCAAGAACCAAGGTACCACAGTACTTAATATATGCATATGGGGCAGACCAGGTGATTCTGTTTTTGTTTAGCTAGTGGGAATCTTGTCTCCAACTGATACTTTATATCTGTCCTTGATCTGGTTATGTTCCCTAAGCTCTATCCCCTTCCTAAAAGGTGGAGACACTTAAAGGGGTAAGCCATCTTTTCTGGTTCTATCATTGCTGTGAAAAGATCCACTGGGAATTGTGGGAATCCGGCTCTGATGGTTTTCTCCCACCCTGCTACACACTTCCTATGCATTTCCCGTACTTGATGAATTCTGAAGCAAGGAATCACAAAATGTAGAGGAGGGCCTATCAGTATTCAGGGAGCACGGCAAGCCAAAGGGGAATAGCAGGTGTGACAGAAAAGGAAAAAAAGAGCCTGGGGGGCGGGGGGGGGGGAGATAAAAAAGAAAATAGCAATCCATAAAAAGCTCTACAGTTGTCATGAGCAGACCAAGTTCACCATAGCTCTAATGCAGCTGACCCTGTGAAAACAATACATGCACACCACTTTTTGTCTATTTGTCATGAAGAGCCCTGGAGCCTGGGACTGGAGCGGGAACATGCCTGTAGGATAAGGTGACAGAGAGCGCTGGGCTTTGAAGCTCTTGGATTTTTCCTCCTTTGACCCAAGAGCCCCGGGACACACTTCCAGCTGCTGTTTCTTCTTTGTCATGCCCTCAGGATTGATATCAGAGGAGAGGAATGAACATGCCATAGAATCTTTCATTCTTTCAGACCAATGTGACAGGAACATTAGCAACTGCACAGATAAATAGCTGAGAGCAAAAGAGAGAGAAAGGCTTTCAATTTCGGATCCTTCATGAGGGTATTTCCTTCCGTCCTTTTATGAAGGTAAAATAATTGCTTTTTCTCTTCCTACTTATGCAAACTTAGCATCAGGTGGTCTTGCAAGTGGAAAAAACAACACCTACACTCACCTGCCCAAACCTTATACAGACGTTTCCTACATTTCCCAACATTTATGTGCAAAAGTAAGCATATGAGAGAATGCTGCTGTTGCTGTTTGATTTAACATGTCAATATTCTATTTTGATAAAGTATTTGTATTCAGTGGGGAAAAAATGCTGAAAAATATAATGTCTCTCTCCCACCCCCACCCCCACCTCCACGATCTCCTGAAGCGGTTTCCTCAAATCAAGCCTTGCTCAAGTGTTCAGCATGAAAATTGAGGAACATCTGCATAACTTATCTGGAACTGAATAAAGGCATCTATGGTTTCCTTTGTGTTCCTGGCTTAGCTTAAAATCAGTAGACATTATGCTTTACAGAAAATAATGTTATTATGTTTGAAGGGATTAAGGGCCTCATTATGATCTTTTCACACAAGACACTAGTTTGATTGTTTTTTGGCATTCAACTTCCAGTGCTAGGCTTTGCTTCTACACCATTTCTCTGGACAAAATATTACTTCCTCTTACTAAAAGCAAATTGCAAAAGGGGAACTTATAGTTTCTGAGCGGCAACATTTCTAAGCATATATTTATGCAAAAATTCATGTATGAGTTTCTTTAATGAGTTTCTGTCAGAGTTTCTTTAATGTTCAGGTACTCAGTTCCCTCCATATGAATTTACAAATGTATCAGTCCAGTGTTGGTCACAACATCAAATGACAATAAACACTTGAATCATGTCCGTTCCCCACCCCACCCCCTCTACCTGTCCAGAGATAATGTTTGCCTCAGGCTATTAGAGACAAAACCTTCAGTCAGATGTAAAAATTCCAACAAAGACAGTAGATCGTCATGGCCAAAATAATGCACAGCTGGGTCTATTTCCCCCCATTTAAATGAATTACAAGCAGACTGACGTGTAGCTAGGCAAACTGGTCCAAGATCTGGAACCTCAAACAATTTGGGGTGGTATGAGTAAGGCGAGACCCAGATCTGTTGTTCAGGGCCTCTCACTCTCTTTGTATCATCTGCTACTCTGGAAATCAGTGGAGGGTGTGCTGTGCCCTGCTCTCTTGTGATACTAGAGAACATCTGCCTGCAGGCAACGTTGTATAGACAGCCCCATTCCTTCCTCCAAACTAGACTGGCCTTGCCTCAAGCCTTCTGAAACTGGGTGTGCTCAACTCACACTTTCATGTCAGCTTCATGAGAGGAAGCTGGAAGCACCAGAAGGATGAGGAGCATGGCATTGCTGACTTAAGTCTTCCTGGGAATCCCACACAATATTGCATGCATTGGAATTTGTTTGCCCATTATAAAATGCAACAGGAAAGGAAGAGGAACACATGAATAAAGGAGATGGGACCCACTGATGGGCTCTTGACATCTCTACAACCCTGGAGGTGGTCTCTACGTCCCCTCGTCCCCGCCCAATATTTTTCATTGAATTTTAATAACGACAAACACATTTTAAAAAATTTAAATGAAAGAAAGAAAAGGATAAGTTGTCACAATTGCCAATAAAAAAATACAGGATACAACTATGGAAGATAAAAAAATAACATTGAACCAAAACATTTGCATAGACCTGTGGTAACTTCTGAAAGCAGGATTATACCTCTGCCCCCACCCCCACCCTGCAATACTCAGTTTACCTTGGGGAAAACGATCACTAGTCACTGCCCATATCTAGGCATGTAAGCTATTGTCTTGTATGGAACCAATAAACACTGACACTGCTATCTGCCTCGCCCACCAGTGGTCATTCCACCTGATAACATGGGTAACCAAAATGTAACATAATGCAAGCGTTTATGTCCACAGCCTTTCTTCCTTTGCAAAACAACAAGCCACTGGGGAAAAATGCTATTTAGCCTACTCACTATACTGCATTTAATATTGTAAGCCCTTAAGAAAAGAGTAGCAACAGCAGCAGCAGCAACAACAGGAGAGGCAGATACTTCTTACTTCAGCAACCAAAAGGTACAAAGTAAAGTTTAAAATAACCAAACCATTTTTTTTTTGTTTTACTCCACAATTTGTGGCTTTTGTGATGGGCATGTTCATATCCATTATTAATGGCACATTTACACAAAACGACTCTGAAGTTAATTCAGCTACACATGAATGAAAGAAAGGCATTCACTGATCTAGAACGGGCAGGAGCTGGTGCATGTGGTGAAATAGAATGCACAGCATTGCACCAAAAACAATAATAGTAATCATAGAATCATATATGCCCTTTGAATTATTTATAGTTGCAGCTCGTTTGATGTTAAAACAAAATCAAGGTATAAGCATAGGGGAGGGCTTTTAATAATTAGACTTTGCTGTTCAAAATATTGCCAGCGGAATGGCAATTATTTCATTTTAGCTAGTAGGTTGTCATTTTAGCTAGGAGGTTGACTATTATGTAATGTCACAGGCGGGACAAAGGATTTGGTATTCAAATTCTGCTGGCAGTTTTACAATTTCTGAAGAAAGAAAGGAATAGGTGTCAACATGATGCATTCAATGCCTTGCAAAAATATTAGCTTTTAACATTTAGCTGGAGGCCGTTAAATGTGCATGACAAAGCCTTGTGCCAATGGATGCAAAGCCCAACATTCTATCATATTCTAATGCTGCCAAGAAACAGAGTCAGGAATAGATGGGGGTATGGAGATAGAAGGCTCAGAGGTGGCAAAAAGGGGTCAAAACTGGCCCCACTCTTTTGACCGGGACTGGGGCAAAGGAGGCTTCAATCTACCTCAATGCCTTTGCAACTACGCTAGATTAGTAGCTGCCACCCTTATCCCCGGAATGGGCTGTTCCAAAGGGCATTTTAGGAAAAAAATTATGAGTGCAATTTCCCCTTAGAATTTAAGAATGGGGTATGGGATGGAGGAAGGAAGTTGCCTTCAATCTATATTAGTGGTTCCCAAACTTCAAATTTGCAGATGATTCCCAACTGCTGGAGGTTAGCTAATGCCACAGAAGGCAGAATCCGGATTCAAGAGGACCTTAACATATTGGACAGCTGGGCCGACCATCACAAAATGAATTTCAGTAGGGACAAATGTCAGGTTCTTCACTTAGTCAGGAAGAACCAGCTGCACAAATATAAGATGGCGGACACATATCTGGATGAGCAGTAGCAAAAAGGATCTAGGGGTCTTAGTAGACCAGAAGCTTAGCATGAGTCAACAATGTGATGCAGGAGCAAAAAAAGGAAATGATATTCTAGCCTGCATCAACAGAAGTCTAGTGTCCAGATCAAGGGAAGTCATAGTCCTGCTCTATTCTGCCTTGGTCAGAACACACCTGAAGTACTATGTCCAGTCCTGGGTGCCATAATTTAAGAAGGATATTGGCAAGCTGGAGCATGGGCAGAGGAGGGCGACCAAGATGATCAATGGTCTGGGGGAGGGGGGAAGCCTTATGAGGAATGGTTGAGGGACTTGGGTATGTTTAGCCTGGAACAGTGGAGGATAATTGATAGCCATCTTCAAAGGGCTGTCTCATGGAAGATAGTGCAAGGTGCTCCTGAGCATAGGACCCAAATCAATGGCTTCAAGTTGCAAGTAGGGATTGAAACATCAAGAAGAACGTTCTGATGTTAAGAGTTGTTTGACAGTGGAACAGATTCCACTGGAAGGTGGTGGACTCTCATTCATTGGAATTTTTTAAGCAGAGGTTGGATGGACATCTGTCCTGGATGCTTTAGCTGAGATTCCTGCAGGGGGTTCTGTGTTTCACTGATTCTGTGCTCCCCTCTGTTCTGTTCTGTTCTTATAGCACAAGCAGAACACATCCACAATTGGTGTGAACCTGATATCTTCCATTCATCCCCCCACCCCATGCATTTCAGGTTCAGTAATATCTTCTTTTTCTTTCCTGCTTTGTGGCTTCTGTGTATTTTATTTACATTAGTTTTCATTCCTTTGTACAGGCAGGATCGACCCAGCAAAAGAGGCTAGAATAATCACACGGGGGAGGGGGGGATCCTTGCTTTCTGCATGAAACATCAAAGCGCCAGCGCTTGCAGGCTTCAAAGAATTCCTCTGTGACTGGAGACCTATCTCCGGAGGTGCCAACTTTTTAAAAAAGTAATTTCTGCCTAAATGAATACATCACCATTATGATGCAGTTTCATCTGAATTTAATTTGAGTATTATCCCTCCATTGTGAAGACACTGATTTTAATAACTGAAAATTCCACAAAGGATACTGATTGTTAATTATGCCTTAGCATTCATCTGTATATTCCTATTAGAGATACAGGGGTTACAGCAGCATGAATATAGTTTTCATTCTATCCAAATGGCTGGTGGCATGTTCCTCACTGAAAATGAACATTCAGCTCCCTAAGTAATTTATATAGAGCATGATTATGGCCTTGGGCTCTTTCTGTTCAATATTTTAAATTAGATGCATACCTTACAACCGCAACATAGCTGACAAAATACAAATTTTAGGGGGGATTTCAATGCAACAAAAAATGATAGGTTAAGTCAGGTCAACGTCAAACATCTTTTTTGTTGTTGTTTCAAGAATCATATTTTATTAATTTATGCCCTTCTAAGGAGGAGATAATTATTTCAATCTGCCCTAACCTTAACCCGAAGGTCTCAGTAATTAGAATCTGAATATATTATTAACCAACACACCTCTGAATTTCTTTTGCTTTTGGTAAACATCTCACATGATCTTTCAGGAGCAAGGTGCATTAAACATATTTGAAGACTCTTGAGAAGCATGTAAGTGCTTTATGAACACAGAAACAAGGATTTTTGTGTAGATCTGTTCACCACATAAAATCACAATAAAAAACAGATAAAGAAAAATAAAAAAAAGACAACCCCCCAAAACCACAACACAGATGAAGTTGATGGACTACATGGAACTGGCGGAAATGACTGGCAGAATCCGAGACCAGGGAGAAGAGTCAGTGGAAGAAGATTGGAAGAAATTTAAATATTATCTACAGAAATATTGTAAAATTAATGAATGTTGGAAAGATGTTGGAATGAAGTTATATGGCTTTAGCAGAAATGTTATAAAGAATTAAATACAAATAGATTGTTAATGGATTAAAGGGAAAAATAAGGTTAGAATGTGTTAAGATAAATTATAGGACAGAAAATTAAGGAAGATAGAAAGGATTTGCTGAAACAGTTAATTGAAGTGGAATACAAAAAAGGCAGGTGCGAGGAGGTCGCTGAAACAAGTAAACGAAAGATAAGATATTGAAAGTATTGGACTTTTTAAAAATTGTTTTTGTTTTGTTTTGTTATGTATATGTAGTGTTTTTCTTTTTGTATTGCATTGTTTTGTTTTGTTTAATTCTTTTTCTTTTTTTGTAACCTTTAAACTCTTAATAAATATTATTTAAAAAAACAAACAAAAAAACCCCAAAAGACAAAACCACAACACATTTAAAAGGGCATCATATGTCAATCAGCCAAAGGCCTGGTTAAAGGCAACATTTTCACCTGGCACCTAAAGGTATAATGGTATAATGAAGGTGCCAGCCAAACCTCCATGGGGACAGCATTCCACAAACGGGGAGTCACTGCAGAAAAGGCCTGTTCTCATGTTGCTACCCTCTGGACCTCTCGTGGAGGAGGCACAAAAATAAGGGTCTCACAGGAATGACCTCAAGGTGTGGTAGGTTTATATGGCAAGAGGTGATCCTTGCATGTATGTAAATAACGAGTTGAAGAAGGAGCACAGGGTCTCAGAATGGTAACTAAAAAAATATTTTTTAACAACTAGCCTATTCTCATCCCCTAATTTACATGTTTATTCTAATAAATTTATGTCTTGCACATTCTGCTCCTTTTGTCTGTTTTTAAACTTTTCCCTTTTGGTGTATCCCACTGCAATTAGTAAATTAATTCAAATACAATACTATGGGCCACTTTGCAGATTACATTTTTAGGCGTACACCCATAATGTTTTAAGTACACATCATGAATGTAAATCATGAAGGTGGCAAGCATGTTTGGAAACTTATGTGTTAATTGTATAAGTATTGTCAAGGGATGCGGGTGGCACTGTGGTGCAAACCACTGAGCCTCTTGGGCTTGCTGATCAGAAGGTTGGCGGTCTGAATCCGCACAACAGGGTGAGCTCCCTTTGCTCTGCCCCAGCTCCTGCCAACCTAGCAGTTCGAAAGAACGTGAAAGTGCAAGTAGATAAATAGGTACCACTGTGGTGGGAAGGTAAACTGTGTTTCCGTGCGCTCTGGCTTCCATCACGGTGTTCAGTTGCGCCAGAAGCAGTTTAGTCATGCTGGCCACATGACCTGGAAAGCTGTCTGTGGACAAATACTAAATGCCGCAACCCCAAAGTCGCCTTTGACTGGACTTAACCATCCAGGGGTCCTTTACCTTTTACCTTATAGGTATTGCCAGCATTTATTTACTTATTAAGAAACATACATACCACACACCATGTAGCCTATATTACAGCATAGTAAACAATATAAACTAACACACACACACACACACACACACACACACAGAGAGAGAGAGAGAGAGAGAGAGAGAGCGCTAAGGACCCCTAGCAGTGATGGAGAAATGTAATTCAGTTTGCATTTAAAGGTGATCCTACCTAATTAATACATTCCAAAACAATAAATGAAACCGACAGACAGATTAAGTTTAAAGGAAAAATGGAAACAATCTAGATAATTTTGGACATTATCCAAATTAAACCATTGTAAGACTTGATCAGATATGCATATTCATCACTTATAGGTAAGTATAACCTATGAATGAACCATCTCAGAAAAAGCATTATGGGCAGAACTTTCAATTCACCCAAAAAACAATACTTTTCAATTGATTTGGCAAACTGACCTGGAGTCAAACCTAGTATGAGAAACCCTCTGTGAAGTGAAATGTTAATAGAACATTAACTTCTCTGCCTTAATTTGATGCAACTGTATTTCAAAGACATAAAATGATTGATATAAGCTTTGTGCATTTCTTCTCATTGCCATCTTAATACTGTCTTGGGGGCTCTTCTAGAGCTCTGGTTATTTTAGCATTAATTTCCTAATGAACATTTCTCACTGTTTTATCTGGAAAGAACATAAATTTGTGATAGACTTAAGAGTTTCGGGATAATGTTTTCTTTTGTTTTGTTTTAAGCCCACTCTCTCGAGCCATTACTTATTCTGGAAGAAACAAGTCAGCTTTTCTAGCACACTGAAATATTTAGCTATGTTTTTCACTTTTGCTTTCCAGAGATAACAGCACCTGGAAGAATGGTTAACAGAGAAAACAACAGCCACTCAAAACATTCTTAAAATTATTTAGTAGGCCCCAAAGCACCAGGCTTCCTACCTTATATAATTTCAGCTTCAATTTATTCACTTCTTATTAATGTTGAATGCTAAATGGAAGTTGTTTTTTGTCATTGAAATCACTTAGATTAAAAAATCCCAACCGCCCCTTGGCTGGCACAAGATATTTTACGGACTGAAGCAAAGGGCAAGATGGCAATGGGGCAGCATCCTTTGGTGCACCAGTTGACAGCAAGCTACTTTAGGGATATATGACAGACCATGAGGAACATGGAGTTCTGGTTTCCAGCAGAAGGAAATGGTAAGGGGACTCAGGAGGAGCAGCCATAGCTGTCCCCAGCACCTGCCATCTTTCCCTAAGGATACAGCCAGCCTTCTAAAGGGAATCCTTGTACAATCTTTTCTCTGCATGCTATCTAGTAGGCTTGTGAAGACCTTGAAGTACAATTTTCAACAGGTTTTGTTTTATTTAAAAGGTGAAGAGAACCCTGCTTCCCTTTGCCATTCATTTCTAAAGCATGTCTGAGACTGAGACATGTGTCAGGTCATTAAATCCAGCAATAACACCTTGAATATTTTAAAATGTTAGATTGCCACAAACTAGCTCAGAACAATTTCGTGGGAAATTAACATGGCTATAGTGTAGCTCATTCCCCACCCCTAAGTGCTATATTTTTTAACATCATGGGCATCTGTTGCCGTTTTGAAATGAATTTATTTAAGCTTAAACTCAGCAAATGGGATGCCCACTGATTAAGGACTTTGGCAATTTATTTTCTGTCTTACTTTAACTGATAAAGAAACCTAGTAGCACATACCAAGTAATAGCCAAAGAAGACAAGAGGTTAAACATATGTTCTAATGGCCCCCGCTAATAGCAACTGGTGTTAATGGAAGATTCCCTCCCAAAGCAAATAGCAGTTTTAAAGAAGAGGTTTTAGTCAGGATCCCAACAGAGGAGGTAATGTTAAACTTCCCCTCTCTACCTTTTGCAAGCCTCCGCCTCAACAGTCCTCACTCCCAAAATCCAAAAGTTGCTCTTTCCATTTTTAAAGGGGGCACATGAAATGAAAAAAAAAAAATGCATTAAGTATTCGGTATAATTTTGCCCTAAATGTGGTTTGGGCTGGAGAGTTGAAGAAATGTAACATTATTTTAGTACAAACTAATGGTATCTTGGATACATTTTGATGAATATAGCTTTATTAAACAATACACTGAAATTATTAACCTATACACAGATGTAATTTACTGCTAATTAAAATTGTTTGCATGTATGTGGATGGATGCTTGATTCAAGAGAGGTGCATATGTGGCTTAGAACATTACTGCAGATGTCAGTTTGGACTACAATCAGATTGGTTAATTGTTTTATTATTTTCTTAAACAATCATTGATCATGCGGCTCAATGGTTTGGGAAGCTTAAATAAGTAATGCTAAGATCATTTTCTCATAGTTCCAGTTCTAAGAAGTCTCTCACACCTGCAAAGCTCATGGACAGGGGCACCAACTTGGGCCCCAGATTATGGGTACCCAGCAACATGCTGACGGTATGTGCCATCATGTCTTGATACACTATGTATGCTATGTGCCACATCGGAGGCCCCATGAGCCCTCAGCTACCATCTGTGAGGCCTTGGACTCCACCCCCAAGGGCTCCCAAGGCCTCAGATGCGACCTCTGGTGCTTCATGAGGCTGTGGTGCTTCATGAGGCTCTGGAAATCATGTTGAAGGCCCTGCAAGGCCTCGGATGCCACCTCTGAGGCTCCGTGAGGCCTCAGGTGTGACTTCCGGTGCTTCGCAAGGCTCTGGAAGTCATGTCGGAGGCCCTGTGGTGCAGGTGCTGAGCACCCACAACAAAAATTTTGTGGGTGCCTGGGCACCCAGGGTCCCCTACAGCAGTGGTGGATCTTCATGCTCTGGCACCGGGTGGCAGAGAGCAGGCGGGGGCTGGTACGCATCCTGGGGGCATGGTGTGCGTCCTGGGGGCGTGGCCTGTGTCCTGGGGGGCATGGCGCCCAGCATGGGCAGGGGGGCAGCTGCAATGTCACTCCACCAGGATCATGCTGCCAGGGGCGGTGTACTCCCCCCGCATGCCTCTTCCTCCGCCAGTGTCCTACAGTTGGCCCCAGTGCCCATGGGTAAGATGAACTGCTGCCTAAATAGGATGCTCATGCAATTCCCACTATATCATGAGGAAACCTAGGCAAAGGCGGTCAGATCAACATTGTGAAAGTTAAAGGGCATTTCATGTTGTTTTTTAAAGATCTTTCAGAGCTACATTTCCATGGAGTTGTAAAGCTGTACAATTTAAAGTAGCATTAATCCCTAACAAAGGTAAATGCAAGTAAAACAATAACACTATTATCACTAGTGAGGACCTGACCACATTACAAGTCATAATTTTCTAGCCAAGTTATAAATCCTACATAAATTGGACAAAATCTCCTTCACTATGAGATTTCAAAGTATCTTCACATTTTTGTAGAGCTGTACAGCTAAACACAGCCTTATATTTTGGGAAGTAAAGTGGGGAGAGAGCAGAGGAAGCATGGGACAGTTGAAAGCTCTGTATTATAGTTTAGCAACCTTGACAAATGGTTCACTGGAAGCCTTGGGACACTGACACCCATGAATATATTGTTGCTATAGCAACTACTACATTTGTTGATATGGCACACATTCACTTTCCTGGTGAAACACAAATTAGTCTCAACAGTCGAGCAATATTTCACAGGACAACCAAACAGGGAATAGTGCCTCGTCCCCCTAAATGTACAGTAAGTACAGTAATATTTTGCAAATGTGAATTACATTGTGTAGAGTGAACCAAACGAGTCCCATCGGCGCAAGCTCTGCACAAGGGCTTCAGCTTCCACAATGGTGTCCTCCGCTACTCTCCCCATACTTCCAAAATTCACCCAAGGCAGTTGGAAATGCTGGCACAGAAAGGATGCTCACCATAGCAGGACACCCACCCATTGTTTACTTTGCCTTTTTCACACTTTTAGTGAATGTGTGTGTTCATTCATCCTGTCAAATGGACCTGGCACTTTCTCATTCCCCCACTGTTTTGAATGAAAAGGCCATTTTTTAAAAAAAAAATGTCATCAGAGGAGAGAGGGTAGTTGGTTTCAACAGCAAATGGGATTAAGGGCTTCACATTTCCTGCTAGTAAAGATACATGGAATGGGAGGATGTGACAGAGGCCTCTGCAACTGGGACATGAAAGCAAAGGTTTGTCTAGAGGCGATGAATTAGCTGCTTATATTCCTCACACTTTCCCCACTAAGCATACTCAAACACAGAATCAACGTTAAGAGATTACTAACGCCTTTCAGATAATAATGATAGTTTATAAAAGTTCAAAGAAGCCTAAATATATCCCCAGTTAGACTTCGCAGCTAGATGCAGTGAGATATTCTTCAATTGGATGCTTTAGCACAGGAAGAGCAACGCAGGAGAGCAAGTCAGGCTGAGTGATAATGGACACAGCTTCTGTGGGAACACAACACCAGCTCCTAACCATGCTACTCTTCCCTGCAGCTAGGCAGAAAGAAGTATGCATACTGTTTCTCTTGCTCTATCCATACACTTTAAAAAATTTCTGATTTTTTTTTAATTTGCTAGAGCACCTTGCCTACAGCTTTACAGACACAGACATCTCAAAGAGTGCCTTGACATCATTTCAGCATGCTGAAAAATATTGATAAGTTCCAAGATCATAATTCTAGCCACCTTCTATGAGTGCAATACTGCTAGATAAAATGGATGGCTTGGGTTCATATGTAATAGTCAAAAACCTTGCAGAATGCACTTCTGACAACAAAAGCACTTGATCCTCCCACACATCCTCAAAACCCAACCTAAACATGAATTTCTTTAATGGATGCTCAGAAAAATACATGATTGAAGACACACATTAGCCTCAAGGAGAGTTTGTTCTCCTATGATAAGCACTTTCAGATTGCTTCTGCAAAGAGCTTTGTTTTCTCAGGGCCAAAATTTGCCTTAGGGTATATTTGTGACTATGGCTAACTTTTCTAGTTTGCTGTTGTTAAATAACAGCTGTGGGGGAGCACAACATGTGGGTAAGGAGGAGAGTTAACCCCTGACCCACACTCTGCCATTTCAATGAAAATCACCCTCCTGAAGCTGCTGTTTGCTGTGGGAAGGCAACTGCTATAATGGTGTGAGGGTGATTTTCCTTAGGACCGTGGCACACGAAGGGATGTTTAACCCCGCTCTTCACATATCCCAGCCTTGACAGCAGTTGTTGTTTACCCAACAGCAACCCATCAAACAGGCCTATTAATTCTGATCTTGCATTTAATGAAATATAATTTGGCCCCCAGACCGGTGTTGTGGGATATTTATAACTATCTACCTCCGGGGAACAGTTTCAACAATGCCTGCTTTGCCAAGAAACACTTGAGCATTCACTAATGAGCTTTGCACATAAATAAACTCTGTGTAGGGAAAAGCATAAACAAATCCATGTGGATCATTGTGAATGTGACGTTCTAGTATGTGCTCATGTAACAAAATATGCACAGGCATGGGTATCGCATAATGCTATACAGATGATATAAAGGTAAAGGTAAAGGGACCCCTGACCATTAGGTCCAGTCGTGGCCGACTCTGGGGTTGCGCCGCTCATCTCACTTTATTGGCCGAGGGAGCCGGCGTTCAGCTTCCGGGTCATGTGGCCAGCATGACTAAGCCGCTTCTGGCGAACCAGAGCAGCGCACGGAAACGCCGTTTACCTTCCTGCCAGAGCGGTACCTTTTTATCTACTTGCACTTTGAGGTGCTTTCAAACTGCTAGGTTGGCAGGAGCAGGGACTGAGCAATGGGAGCTCACCCCGTCCCAGGGATTTGAACCACCGACCTTCTGATCGGCAAGTACTATATACAGACATATTATTCCTTTTCTAATATGTAAGTGTTATGTGTGAAACAGCCCCAAGCATTTGATGACAATGTATACTGGCTTAAATGCATACTGATTTCTTGACAATGTATACTGGCTTAAAAAACTAAGAACAAAAATACAGTAAGAATTAGAAAGGCATTTGTTGGAAAAGGGAGAAACTTTCAGAGAATAATTATATGCTTTGTGTGTCAGTCACATGAATAATTTGCTAGAGAACTTGCTTGACTCACTCAACTCCTTATCGTCTCACTTTGCTATTCTAATATTTTGATTCAATTTGGCTTATTGATTTAGCTGTGCTTGGCTTGACCTTACAGGGGCTGTTTTTGCTCTTTTCAAGTGCCACTTTGTATTGATCCTAGTATAAACCTATAGCTTCTATAATTGGTCTAACACTTCTCGGAGGCTGCCTTTGCTCCTGATCAGGGTAGCCACAGATCTGGGGAGAATTTAAAACAGTTTTGTTGTCCAGGCCAATTATATTGGCAGCATTATCACTAGCATTTCATTTGTACAACACTCGCTGCCAAAGGGAGAGGTTAATAAGCTGTGCTGCACCACGGTGTTTAGTTGGACAGCGAATGGTGAGTCAGGGATGTCAGCTATTCTGAACTCCCCATTGCTGTGGAGAAAGACTTTGATTCAGCTGTTCACAATTCAATTACAAGGAAGTCATCGTTCTCATAAGGAAGAAAGCTAGCACAATAAGATCTGTTAAGGTATCGATCTCTATAAGAAGAATGCCTTCAGATGAGCTGATGTGCTAATTGTTGGTAAGGCAGTAGCATGGGCACATGCAGTGCCTGGATTTACGTATAAACTAAACAAGCTATAACTTAGGGGCCCACTATCTTGGGGCCTCCAAAAAAAATTAAAGGAAAAAAACAACTGGATGTACATTTCCAAAATATAAGATAAAAAACAAATAAAATTAAACTTTTGTTATTGTCAAATGCCAATGTGTTTGCATTATTAAGTTTGTTATGAATAAAAAATCATTTTAAGTTAGAGTTTAATAATTATTTCACTATTAATATAAGGTAAAAGGTAAAGGTACCCCTGCCCGTACGGGCCAGTCTTGACAGACTCTGGGGTTGTGCGCCCATCTCACTTAAGAGGCCAGGGGCCATCGCTGTCTGGAGACACTTCTGGGTCACGTGGCCAGCGTGACAAAGCTGCATCTGGCGAGCCAGAGCCGCACACGGAAACACCGTTTACCTTCCCGCTGGTAAGCGGTCCCTATTTATCTACTTGCACCCGGAGGTGCTTTCGAACTGCTAGGTTGGCAGGCACTGGGACCGAGCAGCGGGAGCGCACCCCGCCGCAGGGATTCGAACCGCCGACCTTTCAATCGGCAAGTCCTAGGCACTGAGGCTTTAACCAACATATACCTCTACTTAATTGTATTTCACTATTAATATACTTCTTCTTAATGGCATTTCAGTTCAACAATTACTTTGATAAAATACATATTTTGTTCTGTGCAAATGGCTTTAGATACCTATTAGGTCCATATATTACCATATAGCATATATTCAACACAAAAAACAGTGACAATTTGTTGTTGACAAAGGATAGCTGGACATATAAAGGGCCCCATTACCTTCAGTAGCTTAGGGCCTCATCAAACCTAAATCTGGCCCTGGGCACATGCGGCACATGGTTCAGATGGTAGACCGGGAGCAACAGTGGGTGTCTTTCTTTTCTCCCATCTGCCATCCATGGGTCTGCCTGCCTGTGGCTTCCACCTGTGTCTGCTCACAGGGCTGCCTGTAATTGCCAATGGTGCCTTTGCCACTGCCTTCCCTGCTTCTGCTAGCCAGCCATGATGGGGTTCTTCCTCAGGTGAGTTCACAGCAGAAATCTATTGGATACCTGCACTACTGCCATTGTGGCTGTGGCAGAAACTATTTGACCCTGTATTTCACTTTCTGAAAGCATTTCATCCAGTAAATTATCCCCTATGATGACTCTTCACTGACTGTAAGAAGGCTGTATACAAAATCACAAGGTAGTCTAATTTAACACTGCAGCTTATGGTCAGTGCCACATTTACATATAAGCTAAACAAGCTATGGCTTTGGGCCCCACTCTCTTTGGGGCCCCCTAAAAAATCTAAAGGAAAAAAAACTGCATGTACATTTCCAAAATATAAGATAAAAAATAAAATAAAACCTACATACAGCAACAGTGTTTTGTGTTGCGTAGGCTAAGTAATGGGCCCCACCTGCTAGCCTGCTCCCTAAAATATCACTGGTTTGCTCATATCTATATACTATATAGGGTGCCTATATTCTGCATGGACTGGTTGCACGGCAATATGTGCAAATGGCTTTAGATACCCATTAGGTCCATAAATGACCATATAGCATATATTCAACACAAAAAACAGCAACAATTTGTTGTTGACAAAAGACAGCTGGGCATATAAAGGGCCCCATTACCTTCAGTAGCTTAGGGCCCCATCAAACCTAAATCCAGCCTTGCTTATGGTAAATGGCTTTACCTAATAGTCTCTGAAATAAGCAACCACGTTACCTTCAGCTTTTAATCGGCTACACTCTCTTATGTTGGTTTATATGATTTTTATTTTTAAAATTGCTTTGTATGTTAATCACAAAGTGTGATAGAAATAATTTTAACTAAATAAATCATAGGAGGGCAGAGAGGTACTTGACCTCCTGTGTCTCCACAATATCACAACAGCATCTATATTCTTTTTTAATATTTCCTTTCCTCATAGTTCTAAGGGGTTTCACAAGTCTGAACAAGAAGGAAGGGTTGTAAGGACACCTGAAGTTCTTTCCCAAACATTTCCTCCTTCCATTACAAACCCAATTCCCTCACCACAGTATATATCTCTTCCCGTCATGTTAGCACAGAAAAGATTCTGCTGAAAACTAATTTTTAATTGGAAGACAGTGTGATTAGGCTAAGTAAATTATATGTGTATAATTGGGGTTAATGCTGGCCACACAGAATGTGCTTGTTCTAAAATCAGAATGTGCACATTTTAATATATAAATCCCTTTTTCTTAGTCACATTAAAATGTGCTGGTCACATTTATGTTATTATGTCTTATAAAAATATCAATATCGAGACAATTTTTATTGCTTCTGATTTAAGTTCCTGAATATTTCCTAATATTAAAAACTTCTTGAATATAACAAAGCCTCCAGAAATGTTACCATTAACCATCAATAGCTCTTGTTCTCTTCACATTTTCCTATAGTGTAATTTTATTCCAAGGCATCATTGCAGTCCCTTATTATATTATATAATATAATGCCATTTTTCAACATGTAAATGTTGTAAGAACTAGTAAAGCTAGATGTTATCCATTCCGGTATTATAGGAAAACCTAAATCAATATATAGGGACCACAACCCAATGCACATGTACTTGAATATTCAGAAGGGATTTGAATGAGGAAAATGGTACAAGGAGAAACATTCAAAGGCCTAGCAATACTATTATCTTAATGCAGTTTATTTCCCAGTATTAGAAATTATGATAGTTCCATTCACGAAACTCTAGACATCACATCTAGTTTGGTAAATTGTTGCCTGGTCACAGAATCAGCTTTGATTTTATGAATAATTAGCTGGTTAGTCCACTGCTGTAAATGGAATTGGACTTGCAAATGTTACCTGCACGTGGCCTTCTAACAGGTGAGATCAATGAATCACACTGTACCCTGCTTTGTTATGCATATGTGCAATGTCACTTACTAAGCTAAGTGATAACTGTCTCTGTAGAGACAGTGGCGGAGCTTCATACTCTAGTACTGGGGGGCGGAGAGCAGGCAGGGCAGGGCTGGTGCGTGTCCTGGGGCATGGCGCGCCTCCCGCAGGGGCATGGCATGCATCCTGGGGGCGTGGCACGTCGCCTGCAGGGGCGTGGCACCTAGCACGGGTGGGGGGCAGCCGCGATGGCACACCACCGGGATCGTGCTGCCGGGGCAGTGCGCTCCCCCTGCACTCCTCTTCCTCCGCCAGTGCGTAGAGATATATCATATATATATATATATATATATATATATATATATATATAGTCTGATTACAAAACATGGTCTTCTGACAATGATTGCTTCAGATCCCAAATTCTGTAGGCAGAAGGAAATTAAATTTTAAAAGTAAAAAGAAGAATAAGCATACAATCTAGTTTTGTCTGAGAAATGGCTATAATAATAGGCAAGTACAGAAGCACTGAGCAAAACTTGTTTGGACGACAAGTCTGTTATGCAAGTATATATACTCCAAGGAGTCAAAATGCATTTGTTAACAACAAATCATACCAACCAACCCAATTTTTCTTCTTTGATGTGGAAATGGCTATAATGGACAAGAAGGACTACTGTGGATATAATGTATCCTGACGTTAGGAAAACTTTTGTCACAAATTCAGAAGACATCCTCCTAACTAAATTGAAGAAATACATTTTAGAAAGTGGATACAATATTGGAAGCAAAACCCAAAAGAGTTATAATGCAAAATGTATTTCCAAGGAAGTTGTGGAATCTCCTTCCACTAAGGCACAATAAAGTCAATTAGAAATTCATGCATATGTTTAAGTCTAGAGTACTCTTCAAACAACAGCTCGCCTTCCTTTGCATCACTGTCGCTGCAGGCTTCCACATTCTGGGGACTGAACTTCTGTAGTGGAGAACCTTCTTTATTTTTGTAGGCTCCCTGCACAATTTATAACTGTGATCTTACAAGATTTCCAATTGCACAGGGAACCTACACAAGTAGGCTCCACACTGCAATGTGTACAAGTCAAAAAAACATCTTGGTTATGGCAACACTGAACCTTCATATTTAGAAATTGTAGCCATATTTCCCACAACAAAAGCTGCAATCTTTTATATACTTACCACTGGGTATAGTCTATTCATGTTAATAGGATTGTACCACAATACCTAGTTTGAGAAACGCATCTCAGCGATCCTTTGTGCCCCGTGGTTCTGAATTCCCAAAATGCAGATTAGGGCACAAAACTATTTTCAATAGATGCTGACTTTATATCCTGTAATCAAAGCAATGAGCTGTCCCTCCCATTAAAATAGTAACCTTCTATCCATTATGTTAAAAAAAGGTTCAGCTCAAACAGAAGGAACTGATGGATCAGCTGATTCTTACTGACCATCATCTGCCACTTCATCAAACAAATGACTTACAAACTAGCTGCAGGAAGGGGGAGGCAAATACATTGTGCATTGCTGTAGCTGTAAGGAACCATTTTTGCCAAGCCATTTAGCCCATTTCCAAAAGCACGTTTAAATAAAAACTTCCATATATAATTTATAGGAAAAATCATCCCATGTTACTTGATTTTCACCTACCTTTTCAGCTGCATGGGAAGTGCAAAAAAATATTGGAATAAAGGCAAGCCATACTATACAAGTCGTGTACATAGTGAATCCAATGGGTTTGGCTTCATTAAAATTCTCCGGGACACCCCGAGTCTTGATAGCATAGACAGTACATGTAACCATGAGGAGAATGCTATACCCCAAAGAACATATGATTTGTAGATCCGTAATGTCACATTTGAGGACTCCTCTGGCTTGATCTGGTTCCATAGGCTTATGCTCATCATAATCTATTATACTGTTTGGTGGGTCAACTGCAAACCAAATAAAAACCCCAAGAAGCTGTACTGATATCAAACTTGAAGTAATTGCTAGTTGTGACGTTGGACTAATAAGCCTGGGTGCTGTCACTGATTTTTTGCCCTGTTCAAATATGCGGTAGATGCGGTTTGTTTTAGTCAACAGAGCTGCGTAACTTATGCACATCCCCAATCCTAAGAAGATACGTCGGAAGGAGCACACGGCAACATCTGGCTTGGCAATCATCAAGAACGTGATGATATAACACAGAAATATTCCTGTCAACAGAACATAGCTGAGTTCCCTTCCAGAAGCCCGCACAATGGGGGTGTCGTTGTATCGAATGAAGGTTGCCATAACAAAAATGGTGGCAATAATTCCAAGCATGGCCAAGAAGACCGGGATGACTGCCCACGGGGAATGCCACTCCAGCTTCACAATAGGGATAGGGCTGCATCCTGTACGATTCTCGTTTGGCCGTTGACTGTAGGAGCAGATCTTGCAGGTCACTTCGTCAGACTGGTATTGGTATCCATCGCATAGCTCACATTGCCAACAGCAGCTCATCCCTTTAATAATCCTCTTTCGTTCTCCCGGTTTACAGGGAAGGCTGCAGACCGAAGTAGGGACCTTCTTTGTTCCTTTGCCCCACTGCATTTCATCCATCTATGGGTAAAAGAATGCAAAGTAAATAGGACTGGTTATCTGGAAGTAGTTATCAAGCAGCCCTTAGTAACCACAAAGGAAAACAAATGTGTGCACAGATGGCATCATGGAAACAATCCATTTTCTGCTAAAATTTGATCTGTGCAGATTAAATTCTGTACATATATTTGGGTAAAACGGATATAGCCATGTTAATCCACCACCAAGTAAATGAGGGCTGTTGCTGAGAAAGAGAAAATAGAATTAAAATTTCACACAAGAAGCAAATAATAAGCAAATGATATAAAGGTTATTAGGGAGATGATATAGGAAATAAATGCATGTAGGATCCAGGATTGTTGAAATGATGAAGTTTGTTTTATCAGCTGAAATATTTGGGCATTCTCTCTCTCGTTTCCTTTGCAACACAGTAAATGCTCATCTAGCCATGCATAACTTCTTACAACCTTGTAAGTCATAGAGATTTCTTAAAATTGGAAATAGTTTAATGAACACTGAAGTCTGAATTTGATTTAGGCATCTGCAATCTGCAAAAGCTGTGTCCAAAGTTTAAGCTAAAGGGGTTTTCACACACCAATGCAGTGAATGGCCATGCTCTCCAGTGCTAATGTGCCCCTTCAATCGAAGTCCAGAGGCAGTGTAAGGGAGAAACAGCTGTAAAGTTTAGAATAAAGGGGTCTCCATCCCTTTAGTTTAAATTAAAGAGACATTTGCAGCTTCCGCAGGACATGGTGAACACACCCACCCCACTGGCAGGCAGAAGGCCTAGCCAATGCAAGTGATTCCTTCACACATGTTTCAACACACAAAAGTTCACATGAACCCCTCTTTAGTGCAACATAGATCTGCCACATGACCCATCTAATAAAAAGTAACCTGGTCTGGGGCTTTTGGATACATGCAGCCGGTGAAAAAAATGTAATTTCATATTCAGAAACATTTCTCTATTAGCAGTCACTATTTGAAACTAACCAATATAATGGAGTACAGATACAAGATGCCAAAACTGAAATAGAAATCCATGGAAAATTATGGATGCTCTTTTCCTTTCCTCTCCTTTTCTTTTTGTCTAGCAAGAATGCCCTTCATCATACCTCTAAATTAGTAGCCTCCAAAAGCTAATCGTTTTGTTGCTTCTGGCAAGAAACTTAATTATGGAAAAACTACCCATTACAGACGGATGCGGGTGGCTCTGTGGTCTAAACCACAGAGCCTAGGGCTTGCCGATCAGAAGGTCAGTGGTTCAAATCCACTCAACGGGGTGAGCTCCCGTTGTTCGGTCCCAGCTCCTGCCCATCTAGCAGTTTGAAAGCACGTCAAAGTGCAAGTAGATAAATAGGTACCGCTCTGGCGGGAAGGTAAACGCCGTTTCTGTGCACTGCTCTGGTTTGCCAGAAGCGGCTTAGTCATGCTGGCTACAGGACCTGGAAAGCTGTCTGTAGACAAATGCCGGCTCCCTCGGCCTATAGAGCGAGATGAGCGCGCAACCCCAGAGTCGTCCACGACTGGACCTAACGGTCAGGGGTACCTTTACCTTAACCTGTTACAGAAGCCATTGACAAAACCAGCAAAGTGAAATTGGGAAATCAAATGGATGTCACAGACTTTTAACAAATAAAAATAAATAATGTGTACCTGGTGTGTGGTTGTGGTTGTATGTGTGTATGTTGTGTGTGTGTGTGTGTGTGTGTGTGTGTTAATATATGAGAAAGCCTGGTAATTCCTCAGTAACAGAGCATATGTTTTGTGGGTTCAAGATTGCAGGGTCACTGAAGTTGAAAAAGCTATCTCAAGTTCAGGTAGCAGTGCTAGGAAAGGAAGACTTATTTAGACCCATTAGAGTTCCTGTCAGTTAGAGTTAGCAATACTTGCTAGATAGACCTGCTGGTAGAAATTCAGGGCAGTTTCAGCCAAAACACACTTCTCTATTTCCAGAGTGGTTTCTCGCTCTGTGGTCCCTCAAGCGCTATTTATTGAGGCCGCTACACATTTTGAATGATAGAGATTGATGACACACCAAAAAAAGAGAAAAAATGCAGAAAGAAAAACCCTTCTTAATTCCTTCAGAACTAACATTTGTTTGAACATGCCGCCTCAGGAAGAAAAGTTTGTTCACATGGGGATTTCTGCTTACCACTTTATATTACTATATATTGCTGGGAAATGATGGACACAAACACAAACTGGTTTCTCTTTTCCATGTAAATCCCCAATCTATTTATCCGATAAGAAAACAAGTTACTCATTGTAGGTAAAATCCCCACATGAGCTGTACTTGTAGGAGAATAAGGACTGGTGACCTGTGGAGCATGTGTCCCAAAGCATGCTCCACAAGGCGTTCAAGTCCATTTTGGAACTGGCTCAAAGGGGCAGGGGGTTGAACACGAAATGGGTTAGATCAATTTGAGTAGAGGACTTGCATTTTTGACCCACACCCTTTTCAAATACTCATCACATCACATTTCTGTTGGAGAGAGAGGAACCAAATTTTAGATGCCATTCTCTCATAGATCCATGTTTGACAGAGCATCAAATAATCTGGTCCAGTCTAATATAAATCTGGACTGGAGGTGACAATCACCTCATCACCAGAGCATCACCATATGTTTTGCACAAACCACCAGTGACAGGAGAATGAAAGGTATCCGTTTCCTGCAAAATATACCACAGTGCAGCCTGAATACAGTCCTGAATACAGTTATATATTCTGGAACTGTGGGGCTTCAATGGATTGTACAAACTATGACTTGGATGTGCACCCTTTAGGCCATTTGCTCAAGCCTACGAGCCTAACTAGACAAAATCTGGACCATGGATCAAAATTAATTCAGCTACTCAGATTCATTCTTGACAAAATATTGGTCAGTCCACCTACTGCTATTTCTCTGTGTAGCTCTTATGCTGTCCATGGAACCCTAGAGCAGTTGGCTGATGGCTCCATGGAAAACATCAACCCCCCTCATTATTGCAGGATCTTTAATGGGAGTAGTGAGCAGAGAAAGAGAGAAGGGCATTTGAATCTTGTACATTATCTATTATCATACTGGAGGATTTACATGAGAAAGCTTGAAACAGAAATGGCCTGCAAGTACACAACCTCTTTATTTTACGTACCGGAGAAAACTGAAGGCGGAAAAATCTGAATAAATTAATTGGTCAAGAAGGTGACACAATAAATGAAACTGCTAACAGCATCTGCTGACCCTTCCAATGTGCAAGCAGATGATCTACATGAAAATAAAATATTTGCAAAGCTTGTTTATCTTCCACTTACCTGCACTCACAGTCATGCTTCCTTTACATTGTTGAAGACTGCAAACAAGGTTTTAGCCATTATTGAGGGGGTTGCAGTCATTTCTGGACACTAAGGGAGTATCTGTATCTTTCCCAGACAAAAACTGCTCATTTCACCTTTAAAATGAAATGGCTTTTATTCCCACTTGTCGACCTCGATGGGATCATGCACAGCTCAAAAGACTCCTTCGGAAGAATAACAGGAATCAGGTCTAGCTCACGCAAGCTTTGCTGGTATCCATCTAATATTTTGGGGAGTGCAGCTGTGGCTGTCTCGCTTTTTCTTACAAGGCTGATGCCATTATGCAACAGAATGCAATATTAGTGTTTCAGGATGTCAGGCCTAGATATGTTTTCACCTAGCGACACAGAATAAAAGCTAGAAAAAAGCCAGGCATGGCTAAAGGAGGAGGAAGGAAATTTGAGAAAATAAGTGTTATGATAGCCACGAATTCTCTTGCTTACTTTGATTGAAACCCAAAGGGTCTGTGTGCAAACCACACACAGTGGGAGTCTTCCAGCCTGCCTTTCCAATATAGCACCTTGTGTCACATTAAGAGATTCTGGCGCTCCAGGGGGCTTCTGGAGCATATCCATTGTGGCAGGAGGGGCAGCAGCTAAAAAAGAAAATTCACAAACACAGATGCTGTTTCTTTGCTCACAATGTGGAGACAGTTCAATCCTAACTCTTATCAGGATTTTAGATACTGCCTCTCCCAACTCTACCTCATCCACAAAAGCAGGAGAAGCAGAGGGATTATATTACTATTACAGTTTGTGCCCATGTATTTATGAGAGAGAGAGGGAGGGATATAATAATAATAATAATAATAATAATAATAATAATAATTTATTATTTATACCACACCCACTCTGGGCGGCTTTCAACAGAATATTAAAAGACAATAGTCTATTAAACACTAAAAGCTTCTCTAAACAGGAGTGCCTTCAGATGTCTTCTAAAAGTCTGGTAGTTGTTTTTCTCTTTGACATCTGGTGGGAGGGCGTTCCACAGGGCGGGCACCACTACCGAGAAGGCCCTCTGCCTGGTTCCCTGTAACTTGGCTTCTCGCAGTGAGGGAACTGCCAGAAGGCCCTCAGCGCTGGACCTCAGTGTCCGGTAGAACGATGGGGGTGGAGATGCTCCTTCAGGTATACTGGACCGAGACTGTGACCGATTGCATGTTTGAATATGTCCTCACTTAAAAACAGCAACAACATACTTGTGTGTAGAAAACTAGCTTGTCAGGGAGACAGCTAAGTCTGAGCCTTTTCCCCCAGGACATGGTAGTTTTCCTATAACAAAATCAACAATCAATCACAAAAAATCGATCTTCGTTCTGAAGTGTGGCTTTTCATGCTCCTGAGGTATGGCTTCTGATGACAGCAGCCATGTGGGAGCACCTGCCTTGCAGTTTCAAAATGTGCATAAAGACTGGAAGCATGGCCAGGACCGATGGCAAGGGCTCTTTCCCACTCAGTTGTTCTCCTCCCAGATTGGTAATCCAGCAGGAAAGAAAAGTCAAGCCATGAGTGCCACCCATAAAATTGCAATACAATATTCATAAGGGACGCGGGTGGCGCTGTGGTCTAAACCACTGAGCCTAGGGTTTACCAATCAGAAGTTCGGCGGTTCGAATCCCTGGGACGGGGTGTGCTCTCTTCCTCAGTTCCTGTTCCTGCCCACCTAGCAGTTTGAAAGCACGTCAAAGTGCAAGTAGATAAATAGGTACCGCTCCGGTGGGAAGGTAAACGCCATTTCTGTGCGCTGCTCTGGTTTCACCAGAAGCAGCTTAGTCATGCTGGCCACATGACCCGGAAGCTTTCTGCGGACAAACGCCGGCTCCCTCGGCCTATAGAGCGAGATGAGAGCACAACCCCAGAGTCATCCACGACTGGACCTAACGGTCAGGGGTACCTTTACCTTATTCATAGCATAAAATGAGGTGGGGTCAGATCAGAGCATGGAGAAGAAATTACCTTGCAGCAAAAGTTGTCGAAAGGGAGTGGGATTGTGGTGAACCATAGGAGATCCAAGGACTCCTGCAGGTGCAAGGAATACAAGTTGCCTGGTGACAATTACCAATCAAGTGTGAACAAAGGGCATGATACTGGATGTGTCTGCGGTCAAGGACTAGCTTTCTGGAACAGACCAAGAAAAAGCCACCTCTCCAAATACTCCATCTCTCATAACAGCTTCTGTAAACGTGCTTCCCTTGCCAAAATGAGTTTTTCTGCAGTATCTCTCCTGTTTTATCCTGAACAATTCCATGCAATGTTTAAAAATCAGTACAGAAATAATCATGTGAGTGTTAATTAACACACCATGCTTGAAAATAACATTTTCCCCCCTTCTGTAGCCACAGTTGTCCCCTGCAGCTAGTTAATAACAGCTACACTACAATTGCCATGGATAGATTAGGAGGGTAAGAGTTGAGGATTGTTCTCAGGTTTGTTGTTATCTTGCATATTCCATCCCAACTCCAGTTACTAAGTCAGTAGTTCAAATAGTTTTTTTGAATATTTAGCCTCATAGATAGGAGTATTTGCATGATTTAGCTCCCCAGGCTTATCCATTTAAGTCTTGTAATTAGTTTCTAAATCCTAGGCTTCAAAATGATAATAGTTTGAAGCTAGGAATATGTCAATAATATGCAGTTGATACAAACTACAATATACAAATTAAAATATGTGAAATTACCTAAGAAGGGGGAAAAAAAAGAATTAGTTTCCCATTTAAAGACTGAAATTGTAAGTTTTTGATCTGCAGTGACTAAGAACCCATTGTACAATTGTGCAGCTAATAATTACGGAAAGGAAGATCTTCCCCAAGCCAGGACAGCCCTGGTTGCCTAGCAAACTTGCTATCTGGTCTGGTGCTGCTATTTAATACCAGCTTGATACATAATAAAACATCTATGTATTATCTAGGACAGAGGTAGTCAGCACAGTAACCCTCCAGATGTTGCTGGACTACAATTCCCAGCATCCCTAGCCATTGGCAATACTGGTTGGGGCTGATGAGAGTTGGAGTCACCATCATGTTGGGCTTAACCCTATCTTGGGCTTAATCCTAAATGAGAAGGCTCATCTGTCTTGCACTGCTGAGCCCTGCATGGATGAGTTGTTCCATCGGGACAGACAAATTAAGGAACCTCCCAGTGCAATAACCCCTCCCCCCATGACAGCTTCCCTGCCTGAGCCTTCAGAAGGGTTTGGATTGACAGTTGTGAATCCAATCCATTGGTTATGGGGAAAATCCACAGGCTACCTTGTTGGGGGTTTTATGGCCATCATGACAGCCATGGATGCAGCACACCCAGCGGATCACACGCTAGACTTATTTTTCTTGGCATATCTGAGGGTGAACAACTTGTCAATTGTAGATGTCAACTTTTCAGTGTATTACTGTATTGTGGTTGGAGGCTTTCAAATGTGCAGACATCATCTGTGGACATCATCCACAGAAAAGAACCTGGCCAATGGTATACCAGACATTGTTCAGATTGAACAGTGGCTGGTTTAAAAACAAAAGTTTATGAAAGATAGCCTCACAGAAGTTTTCCCAATTACTACACCAGGTTTTTTTACTCCTTTGCCATGCTTACATTCCCTTTTGTGCACAATCTTTAGTTCCCTTTTGTCATCCTCCAGCCACGATGCATCTGCTAACTTAAACCTCTACTATTATTCTGCTCCAAACCAGCTTTGTGGGAGCATGAAGGCTGCAGAAGAGAGGCATGACATGGTAGATTTGGACCATTTGAAACTGACTCTATAATTCTGTCATGGCTGATTAAATGGGAGTGGGCAGACCGTGTCAATATGCCTGATGTGTATTAATAAATAGTAAACAGCAGTGATTAGTAAATGTTACTACAGCTGACCTTTCAAAGAATACAGACCTGCTCCAATGGCTTCATCCAGTGACTTTGTGTATATTTCTCTCAACTGGTTTGGATGTGTTTGTCATAAAATTACATACATGAGAAGTATGTTGCAAAGGCTTCCCAATAAGTTATATGATCTCTTTATATACACGTTTAACTTTATTTTGTGGCTTTATCTTGTTGTAAGAAAGAAACCTGGCTGTTTAGAATAGCTACATTCCCAAGGTGAGGAGGATGACACTTTAAAGAAGTGCTTCTTGAATCACAGAAAGTAAGCGTAATATCTGAACTAATCACGACTGGTTCCTGTTGGAACATTTCTGGGTTGAGATAAAAGGGCTTCTAGAACTCCTTTAGGCACCACTGCTATATTCCAAAAGGAGTATTGATTATACCATTAAAAACCTGATCATGAATTCTGCAGCTGACTGCTGGATTTTCTCTCTTTGCAGTTTGTCTACTCTGAATGCGATTCCAAAAGAACATTTTATCTCTCTTGATTTCTTAAGCAACTTTAATGCTGCCGCTAGATTTTAAGTCTGCTCATCATTCCTTCCTAAATGGAGGAACCAATTTTTTACAATGAGTCTTACATACTTCTTCTGCATTGCAGAACATACTGGAAGGTAGGTTTCCACCCTGCTTCTTGCTTGTCACTATGGAGAATATTGCTTATGAATATGAGAACACCCTTAATATTACTATGAAGTGTGTGACGATGATGGGGAGTGTTGTAATTCCAGGATTTGTTTCTACTCTTTAATATACAGATAAAAAACTGGGTTATTTCCAAGTAATGAATATGAGTTTCTTCATACTAAAATGCTATTTCACTTATTTCATATATTTATATATTACTTAATACCAAGATATTTTCTAGGCAGTTGCAAAAAGAACGTATGGTAAACAGTAAACTACATCAAAGGTCTGTATAGTTAAAGCTATGGTTTTCCCAGTAGTGATGTATGGAAGTGAGAGCTGGACCATAAAGAAGGTTGATCGCCGAAGAATTGATGCTTTTGAATTATGGTGCAGGAGGAGACCCTTGAGAGTCCCATGGACTGCAAGAAGATCAAACCTATCCATTCTTGAGGAAATCAGCCCTGAGTGCTCACTGGAAGGACAGATTGTGAAGCTGAGGCTCCAATACTTTGGCCATCTCATGAGAAGAGAAGACTCCCTGGAAAAGACCCTGATGTTGGGAAAGATGGAGGGCACAAGGAGAAGGGGACGACAGAGGATGAGATGGTTGGACAGTGTTCTTGAAGCTACCAGCATGAGTTTGACCAAACTGCGGGAGGAAGTGGAAGACAGGAGTGCCTAGCGTGCTCTGGTCCATGGGGTCATGAAGAGTCGGACACGACTAAACAACTAAACAACAACTAAACTACTAATTTCTTGGAGGCCACCAAGAGTGGCTGGGGCAGCCCGGTCAGATGTGTGGCACAACAACAACAACGTGGCTGTATGGTGAACACTGGTCTCATCCAAGGCGCGGCCTGGTGCATGGTATATTATGAGAACAAAGCTTTGTTGTTGTTTCAGCCAGCATTAAACTGAAAAGCTGCTATATGGTAACCATATAGAGATGCACCTGTCCTGGATTTTGACTAGGTGAGAGTGATGGTCATGTTGTGCATGGCAGCAGACTCTTTCCAAATGGTTTTTGCTGCTGCAGTATAATTTTAAGTAGCCACCACATGGCCCCTGAGCACTTGTTTTCCACCCTTTGTCAGTCCACCGCAGGGCCCCTAGGATTTATTTGCTGATGGATGTCTTCCTGGCACAGTAAACAATGCCATTCCCTCCAAGCCAGTAAAACTGCTGTGTGCTCTTCATAGGCTCAGTTTAGGCACTACATAAAAACTCTGCTTCCAAACACACACACACACACTCTCTCTCTCTATCTTACTATATATATATATATATATATGCAGGTTTTGGTGTCTTCGGGTGTCTTCCCGTGTAAAAGTTGGGGTGTCTAGGCGACGTTTCGACGAGGTCTCACTCGTCATCTTCAGGCTGGTGCTTTCGGCTTCTTGTTACTGGAACAGAGCGGGATCTCAATGTTTGAGTTCCTATAAATACTGTAGAGGGGGTGTGGTGTCTAGCCTCCAATGTTCTGGGCAGAGAGGAAGTTCCCAGGCTAGTGTGCCTTTTCTTCTTTTGTTCCTTAATTACTTGAGAGATACCTTGAGTGATTTCTTGAGTGATATCCTGAGTACCACTTAGGTGGGTCATTAGGTGTGGATTAGTTGCTAAAGTCTTTGTGTCTTGACCTCTTGAACTTTGTGAAGAGTTTTCCTGAGAAGATGGCTGTATTGCACTTAGTTGTGCTTTGGCTTGGCTTCGTGTATAGGGGCGAGCTGTGGTTTTGTGGCTTGTGTCAGCCAGATCTGTGTAGGGATTGCAGGGGGGTGCAGCATCCGGAGGTGCCACCATGGATTGGCTACTGGATGGTGTCAGTAATTCATCTGTGGAGAGGGTCTGGGTTTGGGTCTGGTGTGGTTGATTGGTGTTGGCGTTCTGTGTGCCTCTGGATCTGGTGTCAGTTTTTGTGGGGAGGGCTAATTTCCAGATGTCTGGCAAGCGGGATGTGTCGTCACGCTTGTTCATGTTGTGAGGGTGTTTCTCTATCTCGATGGCTTCCATGATTATTCTCTTGTGGTGATGTTCCGTGTTAAAGAGCAATTTGGAATCTGCAAAATTAATTTCGTGTCCTGTTTCTTTCATGTGTTGGAAAAGAGAGGAAGTTTTTTCTTCTTTTTTGACGGCATTCTTGTGTTCTGCGATACGTGCATTTATTCGTCTGTTTGTTTGTCCAATGTACGTGGCTGGGCAGACTTTGCAGGGTATTTCATAGATCCCTTGGTTTTCCAACTGGATTTTATCCTTGGGGTTTCTGAGGATATTGGCTATTTTTTGGTTGGTGCAAAAGGCTGTTTTGATATTGTGTTTATGGAGGATTTTGCTAATTTTATCTGTAGTGCCCTTGATATAAGGAAGGAGGGCCATGCCATTGTTTTCTTCTGTGTCTTGGTTTTTGGGGGGTGTTTCCTTTTGGATTAGCTTCGTAATCCTGTTTTGCTGGTATCCATTGGCAATTAACACATTTGAGAGATTCTGTAACTCAGTTGTCAAGTGGTCTTTGTCAGCCAGGCGTTTGGTTCTGGAGATGAGAGTCTTGGCTACGGAGTTTATTTGTGCAGGGTGGTGGTGTGATTGTGCATGTAAGTAGCGGTTGGTGTGTGTTTTTTTCTGGTAGATAGATACACGAAGCCAAGCCAAAGCACAACTAAGTGCAATACAGCCATCTTCTCAGGAAAACTCTTCACAAAGTTCAAGAGGTCAAGACACAAAGACTTTAGCAACTAATCCACACCTAATGACCCACCTAAGTGGTACTCAGGATATCACTCAAGAAATCACTCAAGGTATCTCTCAAGTAATTAAGGAACAAAAGAAGAAAAGGCACACTAGCCTGGGAACTTCCTCTCTGCCCAGAACATTGGAGGCTAGACACCACACCCCCTCTACAGTATTTATAGGAACTCAAACATTGAGATCCCGCTCTGTTCCAGTAACAAGAAGCCGAAAGCACCAGCCTGAAGATGACGAGTGAGACCTCGTCGAAACGTCGCCTAGACACCCCAACTTTTACACGGGAAGACACCCGAGGACACCAAAACCTGCATTCCTGTACCCGTGAAAATCTACGAAAGCAAATATCTTACCTCTACGGGGAGGAAACCTTCCAGCTGACAAGAACCTACGAGAAACTAGAAGTCCGAAGAGCCACCATCTTATGTGATCTCTTGTTCCTACGCAACTGCCGAGACAACAAATTAATTCCCACATGCTTCCAACTTAAATTCCATTCTAAAACCCCAGCCACCGAAAGGATCCTGAAACGAACTGAACTATCCCTAATCAGAAACGAACTACACAAGAAAAGATACCTACTAGACCAAACCAACAAAGATCTACTCACTCTTCACCTCAAACTCTGTAACAAAATCCACCCTGCACTCTGGGACAAATGCAAACAACTAGCCGTCTGGAGAGCTGAAACGGAGACCTCACATAAGACAGACACACACACCAACAAACTCCACAAACTAGAGAAACGCCAGAAGCCCGGCCACCCTCCACAGCAACCCATGAAACAAACAGTACATAACATATCAGACAGGATCCTCACCACAACTGAAACCAAAGTACTCTCCAAAGGTTTCAACTTTGCAGTCGCCCCGAGACGCATCCCCACGGAAAACATCATATGCGGAGTCGAAGCTAGCCTAACCAAATTCAACCCAGATGAAGCCAATAAAATCAGACTTGAAGTCACCAACATCCTCTGCTCCAGCAAACCACCCAGAAGCAATTTACACAAAGAAGAACAGAAAGCACTCACCAACCTGAGGAAAGACAACAACATAATCATTCTCCCAGCAGACAAAGGTAATGCCACAGTGGTGATGAACACATCGGACTACCAAGCAAAACTATCAAAGCTACTCCAAGATCCTGCCTACAAACCTATAAAAACAGATCCCACCACCTATCTGGAAAAAACCACCAAATCCAAAATAAAAGCCTCTCCTATCAGTGAAGAAATCCAGCTAAGAATCATCCCCAGAGAAAAATCATCCAGATGCCCCAAACTCTACGGCCTCCCCAAGATACACAAAGAAGGAACACCACTCAGACCAATAGTCAGCTCCATAGGCTCACCTCTACAAAATCTCGCTAAATTTCTCGCCAAGCAACTTCAGCCCTATGCAGAATCCATCTCTTCACACGTACCAAACTCCTTCCAGTTCATAGAAACAATAAAGAAGCAAAACCTACATCCTAATGACCTACTTGTGAGCTTCGATGTTGTATCTCTCTTCACACAAGTGCCCATTAATGAAGCCTTGACAGCTATTCAAAACAAATACAATCCCCCCGAATACATCTTGGACCTGACCAACCACTGCCTAACCAACACGTACTTCATCCACAATGGACAAAGATACAAACAGATAGAAGGAGCACCTATGGGATCACCCCTCTCACCGGTCATCGCAAACCTGTACATGGAACACTTTGAAACCAATGCTTTAGACAAGTCAGAACACAAACCCAAACTTTGGCTCAGATATGTTGACGACACCTTTGTAATTTGGCCACACGGGAAGGAAAAACTGGATAGCTTCCTCACACATCTCAACAACTTACACCCCAAAATACAATTCACTATGGAAATAGAAGCCAACAACCAACTTCCCTTCCTTGACGTCCTAATCTACAAAAAACCTGATGGCTCCCTAGGACACACTATCTACCAGAAAAAAACACACACCAACCGCTACTTACATGCACAATCACACCACCACCCTGCACAAATAAACTCCGTAGCCAAGACTCTCATCTCCAGAACCAAACGCCTGGCTGACAAAGACCACTTGACAACTGAGTTACAGAATCTCTCAAATGTGTTAATTGCCAATGGATACCAGCAAAACAGGATTACGAAGCTAATCCAAAAGGAAACACCCCCCAAAAACCAAGACACAGAAGAAAACAATGGCATGGCCCTCCTTCCTTATATCAAGGGCACTACAGATAAAATTAGCAAAATCCTCCATAAACACAATATCAAAACAGCCTTTTGCACCAACCAAAAAATAGCCAATATCCTCAGAAACCCCAAGGATAAAATCCAGTTGGAAAACCAAGGGATCTATGAAATACCCTGCAAAGTCTGCCCAGCCACGTACATTGGACAAACAAACAGACGAATAAATGCACGTATCGCAGAACACAAGAATGCCGTCAAAAAAGAAGAAAAAACTTCCTCTCTTTTCCAACACATGAAAGAAACAGGACACGAAATTAATTTTGCAGATTCCAAATTGCTCTTTAACACGGAACATCACCACAAGAGAATAATCATGGAAGCCATCGAGATAGAGAAACACCCTCACAACATGAACAAGCGTGACGACACATCCCGCTTGCCAGACATCTGGAAATTAGCCCTCCCCACAAAAACTGACACCAGATCCAGAGGCACACAGAACGCCAACACCAATCAACCACACCAGACCCAAACCCAGACCCTCTCCACAGATGAATTACTGACACCATCCAGTAGCCAATCCATGGTGGCACCTCCGGATGCTGCACCCCCCTGCAATCCCTACACAGATCTGGCTGACACAAGCCACAAAACCACAGCTCGCCCCTATACACGAAGCCAAGCCAAAGCACAACTAAGTGCAATACAGCCATCTTCTCAGGAAAACTCTTCACAAAGTTCAAGAGGTCAAGACACAAAGACTTTAGCAACTAATCCACACCTAATGACCCACCTAAGTGGTACTCAGGATATCACTCAAGAAATCACTCAAGGTATCTCTCAAGTAATTAAGGAACAAAAGAAGAAAAGGCACACTAGCCTGGGAACTTCCTCTCTGCCCAGAACATTGGAGGCTAGACACCACACCCCCTCTACAGTATTTATAGGAACTCAAACATTGAGATCCCGCTCTGTTCCAGTAACAAGAAGCCGAAAGCACCAGCCTGAAGATGACGAGTGAGACCTCGTCGAAACGTCGCCTAGACACCCCAACTTTTACACGGGAAGACACCCGAGGACACCAAAACCTGCATTCCTGTACCCGTGAAAATCTACGAAAGCATATATATATATATATATATATATATATATACACACATACATATTATATATGCACACACAAGCATAATTTCCTTCCCCCAAAATGATTAGATCTCTGCATGTTCCCTATATTTGGTCTTCTTCTTTGTTTTCTTCCTGTGCTTATTGGAGAGGAAATTCTCCAGTGTTTATAGTGAGTATAGTATTCTGCACTGCTGGTTAAATAGAAGTTTTTATTAACAAAAGAGGTAAGTTTCCCTTAATTCAAACACTGCAGAATTTGCAAGCATTCCCCTACAAGTCTAAAATACTGGTGTGTAGTAGGAGGCATTGGGAGTCTATTTAGGAGCTATATTTGATATTATCTTCTCGATTGTTGACAAAATCAGTCTTTGCATTTTGTAACATATTTAAATTAGGATGTGGGAATGAAAGAGTCCTAAATGTCATGTGAAAAAAATTATCCAGCGTTTATGGGTTTTCAAACCAGGTTTACTCATGCTAAATTTTACAGTAGGAAGATGACTTAAGACATGGGTAGGCAAACTAAGGCCCGAGGGCCAGATCCAGCCGAATTGCCTTCTAAATCTGGCCTGTGGAGGGTCCAGGAATAGGCGTGTTTTTACATGAGTAGAATGTGTGCTTTTATTTAAAATGCATCTCTGGGTTATTTGTGGGGCATAGGAATTCCTTCATTTTTTTCTTCAAAATATAGCCTGGGCCCCTCCCACAAGGTCTGAGGCACAGTGGACTGGCCCCATGGTGAAAAAGTTTGCTGACCCCTGATTTAAGAGGTCTTAATCCCAGTTCCATGTTCAATTGGATTTAGTTGGTTTTATCCAAGCAAGCTAGCAGGCAGCGCAGCATGGCCCTCCTTGGCTCCAGTGGGCGGAGGTCACTTTGGCAGATGGGTGGTATTATGTATTGAAGTTGTCACCCTGGCCACCAGGAGTATCATGTATATAGTTTTCACTCAGGTCCATGTCAGTTACTTTAGGTGGGAAACCCTGGGTTGTTGTTGTTACAATGTTGACAGCCGGCTGCCTATAAAAGTAGGCCGGCTGAGCTGTTTGCTGTTCACTTCAGTTCCAGCTTACTATAAAGAACCACTTGGGGAAATCTCTGTGTCGTCTGCTTTCTCAACCCACTTCTTAATAGGCAGGGTGCACTGTCCCTGTTATGTACTGAAGTTCTCACCCTGGGCCAGCAGGGGGATACTGTAGATAGTTATGCAAATAAGGGATCGAAAGTGACGTTCAGTGATTGGATAGTTTTAGAAAATTGTTACAGTTACATGGTACTGGAGCTCTAGATAAGCAGGCTGACTGAACCCTTCAGCTCAGTTCTGTTCTGGCCTCTGAATAAACAAGAGCTGTTTGAAGAATCGCTGTGTCGTCTGATATGTTCACCCACAACTTAACAGTCCCAGGTTGTGCACCTTAAATTTTGTGGGGGAATGATCTGGCAACCAATGCAGCTGTTTTAAAACAAAGTTTACACCTGATTTAAACTCAACCCCAAAGAGAAATTTGGCGGCTGCATTTAGTGCCAGCTGAGGTTTCCCCCCTCCTTGCCCACATAAAATTTGGCCTGTGGTCCTGTGAAATTCGACCAAGCCAGAGCCACATGTTGCTCACATATGTTACAGTGACCTTACATAAGATAGAAACCTTATTATTATCTATTCTCTTCCACCAACCTGAAATGATCCTTTCTCCTGTCATCTAAGGGCCAAAGGTTGTACTGGAATAGTGCAATGTTTCCTAGCTTTATCTATATTCAGTTCATTTTTATTTAAATAGGTGGAAACAAAAAAGTGAATGCATTAATATGCATTTTTTTTGGTAAATGTAATCCAAAAACAGCCCATCAGATTAAGCCAGTGGTGGGGAAGGTATGCTAAAAAGCCAATCCATGTTTTCCACTTCCTCTGCCTCTTGAAAGCAAGGCCTGAAGTTGTACTCGGGTCTTTAATAGCATTTGAATAATTAATCTACAGTTTTACTGTGTGCATCAATGCAAATTTCAAATAATAAGCATTTTCTGTGAAATTGTAGATGAAGCACTTTTCTGACAGCGCAGCAGGGCTAAAAATGTGCAGGACTTGAATGCAGAATGAATAGTTTCTCTGAGCTCATCAGGGGCATTATAAGAAGAGCTCATTACAGCGAGGACACCTTCAGTGCCATTACAGCTTAGGGGAAATTAGGGTGCATCGAAACAAAATAAACGAACAATATCAGATGCAGCAAAGAACAACAACAACGAAGCTTAAGATAACAAATCTCTTTTCATCTTCCTTTACTGTGGTGGACTATTGTCTCCTCAGTTGCTTTCATACCAGGCTGGGAATATTTGCAGTCATATCTTGCATGCTCCTGCTATGACTTTCTTCACTCCTTCTTTCCAGCAATCCAAAGACAAACATTGTGAAGTCCACTCATTCCCACAGGAGCCAACTCCTAGAGGCCCCTTTGTGGCCCGCAGTAAAATATTTGAGGGGGCCTGGGTCCCTCAGAGTTAATGGGCATTGCCATCCAAATGGTTTGGGTCGATCATGTGATTGATTATGTGAGATGGGGCTTATTTGCTCCTCCAGTACAGTGGTACCTCAGGTTACATACGCTTCAGGTTACATACACTTCAGGTTACATACGCTTCAGGTTACAGACTCCGCTAACCCAGAAATATTACCTCAGGTTAAGTATTTTGCTTCAGGATGGGAACAGAAATCGTGCTCTGGTGGCACGGCAGCAGCGGGAGGCCCCATTAGCTAAAGTGGTGCTTCAGGTTAAGAACAGTTTTAGGTTAAGAACAGACCTCCGGAACGAATTAAGTACTTAACCTGTGGTACCACTGTACTTCATTCAAGTTGGTGCCTCTGCTCCTCTCAACACTGGCTTCTACTCACATCCAAACCCAGCAATACCACACTTGTTCTTAGCTTTCCTTCTTTCAACGATGAAGAGAAGCATCTGCAGGAGCCAATGCCTGCTTTTCTGTATGGCAAGGCTTTTATGTGCTACTAAGATTTGAAAGGTCTGGGGAATAAGGTGGTTTAAAACCCTTGTGGGGCAACAGTGCCTGCTGGTGCAAATGATGTCACAGGAGAATTATTGCCATCTTGTAAACATCTGAGAGACAGGCCAAATAATTAAGGTTTTTAAGAATAACCAAGATCCTGTGTAATATAGGTGCATACTACCCTCGATCCCCTGATGACTGTGTTTTATTACTTATGTTCCCTATAGGAATGTCTTTTCTGCACTCCTAAAAAGCTCTTTGATTGCTTCCATGATAATTCCATGCAGTTACCACTGGCAGGCAACCACTGGTCAAAATGGCTGTTTTAAAGCAATACTAAATGTTTTGAGTGCGATAATAATAATAATAATAATAATAATAATAATATACCCTGGCCATCTGGCTGGGTTTCCCCAGCCACACTCGGCAGCTCCCAACAGAATATTAAAACATCATAAAACATCAAACATTAAAAACTTCCCTAAACAGAAGCCTTTGAGTAACCCCTAATCTTTTAGACTTTTTTTGGCACCATTTTATGTGGCTGGCCATTTCATCCAAGTAAATGCTTTTCGAAATGGATCCAGAAAAACTCAGAAAACCCTCCATTCAGAATTTACCAGCGACTATAAAATGCATTATCAGCAAGTTCCAATTTAAGGTGTGACACATGCAATTTGCACTTGGACATCATGACATTTAACAAAGACATGCTCGCCGCAGCTCTTCAGCTGGCTTCGTTTAATGAATGAATGACTCGTTCTCTGGCAAGTAGCCAGAATAATCATGAAGAACTATGGGGAGGAAAACATGGCTCCAGCCACCCCCAAGTGCTTTCTTGTTTTCTGGCATGATATAGCTTGTCAGAGAGTGCTGTGATCCTAGGTGAAATACAGCTGTTGGAATGAAAGCTGGCACCTCTGATGGATGAGAACACGCTCCCTAATGAGGAATTCACTCAATCATAATGACAATGGGTCACAGTACTTGGCTTTTACTGACCACTGCACTGCAACTTAAGAATGTGGGAGAGCTTTTATCTACACAGCACATATCATTTGTTATTAGAGAGGTGCAGGGAGATATTGAGTTTTTGTCAACAAACTTGCCACATACATCAAGTGCAAATATAAGCAGCACCAGGGCTGATCCCAGTGGAATACAAGCACTCTTGGAGGTGGCACGAACAGTTCTATTTTCAGAAAGCTGCTTATTTGGGGTGCCTTAGAAAGCCCAGGACTCGAATGAAACATAGAGCTTTAATATGGTTTTAAAACTGTTACTGGCTTGCTTTGCTTATCAATATTTTTACTGTCCCCAAGTGTCAGATTCAGGCATGATGGAAATGCAGAGCAAAAGCAAAAGAGCTTCCAGACAAGTCAGTTATCTGATCAACTTTTCTAACAATGACACAAACTTTTCTTTCAGGCACAAAGAAAAGTTGAGTGCATCTTCCATAATCTCAGTTATCATGGTTCACAAGCAAGTTGAAGGAGGACTTTCCAATGGAAGTCCTGGGAGGCAGTTATAAATATAGAGATATGATCATTTAAGCAGGAATGTGTGTGGCTGATGCTGAAAATGTAGTGATAATTGGGAAACAAAGGGTGCTTGTGTGGATAAGAAGGGCTTTCGTACTGCATAGATATCAAGCTGCATCTCTGTACACACCTTGATATCACTCAAATGCACCAAAGCACATCTTGATATCATTCCCTGTAAAACTAAAGGGTGATGCTGATCTCAATTAAGCCAAATATCCACATGTGTCAAAAGACACCTTTTTGATGAGCACAGCTGGGGGCAGTATATTTGGTTCTGTAACATTCATGTGTTCATTTATTACATACATAGTCCATCTTTCCTCCAAGAAATCAAAATGGTACACATAGTTTCTCTCTCCAAATTTATCCTGACAACCACATAGCTTCTTCCAAATCCATTATTTACAAAATACCCTTTTCTGCCAAACCAGCAGAATCTTAGCTTAGCCTTCCTCTTTAACAGCCATGACCCACATTTCTGCTCTGCTCTGTGCAGTCATGAGGGAGTTCTACATTTACTTTTGGTTGGCAAATAACAATAACAACAAAGTAGTAGTTGTAGCAGCAGCAGCAGTAGTAGCAGCATCAACATAGGTAAAGGTAAAGGGACCCCTGACCATTAGGTCCAGTCGTGGCCGACTCTGGGGTTGCGGTGCTCATCTCGCTTTACTGGCCGAGGGAGCTGGCATACAGCTTCTGGGTCTTGTGGCCAGCATGACTAAGCCACTTCTGGCGAACCAGAGCAGTGCACGGAAACGCCGTTTACCTTCCCTCTGGAGCAGTACCTATTTATCTACTTGCACTTTGACGTGCTTTCGAACTGCTAGGTTGGCAGGAGCAGGGACCGAACAACGGGAGCTCACCCCATTGTGGGGATTCGAGCCGCTGACCTTCTAATCGGCAAGTCCTAAGCTCAGTGGTTTAACCCACAGTGCCACCCGCGTCCCTAGTAACATCATAGTCAGCCCCTAAAATATCCACAGCTGGTGCTAACCAGAAATTCAGAGCAGGCTCCAGCACTTGACTTTCTGAGGGCTCTAGCGAGAGCTCACAACTAATACATTTTCTTGTTCATGTTGCAGTCATCAATCAATCCTCCTCTGACAACAAGAGTTGGTACACAGAAAATTAGGTTTTGCTCATTGAACTTTAATTATGCTTCATTTGGAGACATTTTCACATTAACATCTCAGTCCCGTCTGCCTGATGAAGCATGCAGAGAGGAGAAAACACACAACTGATCATTGCAGACAAAAAAGTGGGAACCTGCAACAGAATGTTGCAGTACATCACCAACCTCTAAGAAGAGCTTTCCTATACAGTGCTCCTGAGAGTTAGGCTTAGGAGCCTTGTCATGTTCCCTGCCTCAGTGTATTAGCCTGAGGAGGACCCCTTCTAGACTGCCCTGCTCTGAGGACATGACTCCATTCCTCTGCAGACTCACTTGTCCCACCACCACACAAATGCATGTGGCTACAGAATAGGCTACACACCCTTTAAATATTTTAAAAACTCTCCCAGGGAGGGTGGAGTCACTGGACTGTCAGAAGAAGAAGGAGAAGAAGAAGAAGAAGAAGAAGAAGAAGAAGAAGAAGAAGAAGAAGAAGAAGAAGAAGAAGAAGAAGAGTTTGAATGCAGGGCTGCAGATGACTCTAAGCTAGGGCAGGAGAACCTATGGCCCTCCAGATGTTGTTGGATTCCAACATCAGCCCCGAGTCCTATTTCCAATGATCAACAATGTTGGTACAACAATATCTGGAGGCCGCAGGTTTCCAAAATCTGTTCTAAGCCTTTACTGAGTCAACATCTTCCCAAACTGAGCTAGCAGAGCCCTCTGGGAGATGCCCAGGTAAGCAGCATCGCTGGTTCGTGGACATAATTTTAAAAGTACCGTATGATTAAACAAGGTAGCACAAGCTGCAAATCTAAGCACACTCATTTGGAAAAAGTCCCTTTGATGCGAGTTGTACCTTATTCTGGATAATGATGTATAGGATTTCACTGTTACTGTTGAATTAATGATCCTAGACTGTATGAAAATAATAACATGCTGAAAAATAATCCTGACTTACTCTAGAAACTAGATTCAAAAGCACTAATAAAAGCAGAAATAATGAAACACACCCAGCACCTCCCTCCAATTAAAACATAATTGTAACCAGGTATAGCTAACACTTACATACTACCAATTTTTGAAACAGCGCTATTCTTTAAGATAAATATTCCCGTAGAAAATCTCATTAAATCAATAAATTCATCCTTCAAGTCAGATGTCCAGTCCAAAGAGGATTCAGTTGACGTTCTGGCTGCTAAGCTGCTCGTGTTATAAAGTCATGATGGTGAGTTTGGGAGGGGTGGTTTGGTATGCAGTTAATTTGACTTGTTTAATTAAATCCCAGATCTTATTTAACCATATCTACTTTACTGGCCGAAGATATAACAAAGGCTGCAAGTCCTTGTGATAAATTAATATTGTGTGTGTGGAAAGTGTACTCAAGTCTCATGGTGCCTCTGTTATAGGGATGAAGGCTCCATCCTCCATTGCTGTCACATAAGCAGACAGCATTAAATTTGCTTCTCTTTTGATTTTGCCCTTCAGGGCAATTCCATTAAAACAGACAAGAAACCCTCGAAGAACAATCTACCAGTGCCCTTCTGAAAGTTAAATCTCTAGTGAAATACAGTCTTGCGGGATGTTCAACTATTACCCAAGTCTAGTCAAACTGCTGCACATTTCCTCAAATTATTAGGCTTTCCCTGAGCCTAAGGTTTTGAAAAGAAGTATGTAACATATTTTTCAGTCTATAAGATGCCCCCATGTATAAGACGCCCCCTATTTTGGGGGACTCAGATTTAAGGAGGAGGAGAAGAAGAAGTTGTTGAGGTTAAGAAAATGGGGGGGGGGGAGAGAGAGATCCGTGTATAAGACGCCCCCTAATTTTTGATATTATTTTTTAGGGTAAAAACCTAGTCTTATACATGGAAAAATACGGTATCTGTTTTAGTTTAATTATTTTTATTATTTTCCAAAATCATCCTTCAAAACCACCAAGTTCAAAAAGCAGTTTGGAGATTTGGCACAAGCAAGTCAAAGGGATGTATGAAAACAAAACACATAGCATCCCTTACCAAAAAACCCCCCATGCTGTTCTATCAACCTACAAAGAGTGTTGCTGGATCAGACCAAGGGCTCATGTAATCCCATGTTCTGATCCCAGAATGCCTATGGGAAACTGACAAGTAGGACATCTGTGCTATAGCCCTTCCTTGCTCAGGTTCCCCAGTGACTGGTATTCAGAGGCACAACTCTGGTGCGCTTACAGAGTAGTAACCTTGGGGTGTGTGATTTTAAAGCAGACATTCAACAAGGGTGACAGAGGCAAGAGCAGCTCACTCACTAGGCTGGAGCCACCACAGCACCAGCCTCCTAGCAGCAGCATTACTGCTGTTTAATTGGAAGTTTGAGGCGCCCTGAGGTTGAGGTTGCGCCACTGTGCTGGTGGATTTCATCTGGCATCCTAACTCAGGCCTGATCTCACCATTATCTTGCTCTTCCCTCCCCCTGCTGGTAAGGAGTAGTAATGCTGCAGACAGGAGTCTATTGCTGCATCTTCCCCCCACCAGGTGAACTTTTCCTGGTAAGCACACCTCAACTCGGTGAAATGCCAGCCTTCTCACAGGCAGATTGCAGAGATGAGTGTGCAACACATACGCCATTTTCTGCTGCGGCTATCCACCTCTATTTATTGAGAAAATGAGCTCCAGAGCAGGGGAGATGTGGTTTTAATCTTTTATTTCAAGTGAAAAATGGCATCACATCTACTCACCTCCGTGAAGGAGGAGGAGAAGAAGAAGTTGTTGAGGTTAAAAATCTATTATTAATCTGATCATGTCCTAACCTTATCCTCCCAAGTCTTGAATGGTTTAGCTCTATCTTTTAAGTGGCTCAGTTGGCATCCCTTGTGGACCACAATCTCCTATTTATAAGATTATCATGGCTTCCTGCTGTTCAAACTGTGCTGTGCTACTGCTGCTGCAGCCTTTTAATAACTCAGCCCAAGGATGGTAAGCAGATATGAAGAGCTGGGCTCTGCAACCATTTGATATGCATGGCTGAGGAGAAATATTTGCATTTCCCAGGTCTGCGGCTTCCTTCCTCAAACTGTTATGCTGACACAGCCCTTTGACATTCCCACTGGTGAGGCTTCTTACTCAAGAGGAGCTTTGAGGACTGGGCTGCAAATGAAGTGCATTTTGGGGGGTGGGGGAATATATATCTATTTCTAACACACTGCTTCGTTTGAGTTTCTGAGGGGATAATGCCCACTTTTAACTGAAAAATATGTCTTTTCTGCTTTGGGAAATTGCCAGCAGAACAAAAGCTCCTCTCTCTTTCTTGCAAGAGTTAAGAATGGAAGAGGCAAGGGCCATGCATGGGTGCATTTTCTGAACAAAATATGAATTCAGTCTGTCAAGAGGCCTCCACAAAGTTCAGCATACAGTGCGCAGAAGGAAAACATTGGAGCAATGAGGGCTCCCTGCTGACACCAGGACTCCTTGTCAGGCGTTCCTTCACAGTCCCTTGAGCATGGTGCTCAGGGCATTCCAAGCAGCAACTTTGTCTTGCTCCAGATGCGTAGTGGGTGATTTTTTGAGTACCTGCATTAATATTTGAGTCAACATTCTTATTTTCACAGCTTGCAAGCTCAGTTATTTATTACTGTTAGTTTAATTAAAAATACTTCTGCACCGACTTTCAAAGTCAGTCACACAAGAATCATTTGAGTATTTTCAAAAGATATATAGGCAGTGCTTTTTTCTTTTAAAAATGTTTAGGGGTACTCTCATTTTGACTCAAGAAAATCACCATTTTATAGTTCAAATCGGGAAAAATAAATACAGTAAATGGACAAAAGTACAAAGATTCACAAAATGTTTAGGGGTATGCGTATCCCTGCATTCCCACAGAAGCACCATATATAGGCATCTAATAACAAGCTTTCTTATTACCTTAAGCACACAATTAATTTTTAGAATTTTCTGTGGCAAGATGTAGTGATGACCACTAGCTCAGATTTGAGGATTAGACAAAGTTTACAGTGGCTACTTATAAGTCAAATCCAAGATCTGCAGAATGAGTTTTTATTTGCTGATCTTGGGCTACCTGCCCCAGTGCTATTTTTCTAGAAAAAGAAGTGCCAGAACTCACCATGAACACCTCCCTTGTTCTCTTATAATGGCAATTGTGCCCACCTGAGAGGTGCCAGAACTGAGTTCCAGTGAGTTCTGGCTGGGAAAAAATGCCCTGCCCACTTCTACCACCCCAGCTCAGCCAAAGAAATATCCACATAAATTGCTCGCCCTGGCTCAGCCAGCAAAATTTAAACCAGCAAAATTTATGCCAGCATAAGTCCTCCCAAAAGGGATGTGATGGAGGCACAGGAGAGGTGGAATAGGGCAATGAAAGGCTCACACCTATGCTAGCCACTATTAAACCTGGCCACATCACAGAGTGTGGATCTAAACACAGGAAAAAACCCTCTATGAATAAATCAGAAATTAGATCATTTTAGCAAAAGAAGAAAAAATCTTTTTGTAAAACAGCATTCTAATTTTGTTTGCTCTCTGGCGCCATCTGGTGTTGCATGTTTATAGCACATTCAAATAGCTGTTTCTTCACTAATTTAGCTGAGTCCCTAGTATCTCCATGGAACTTTTGCCAGCAAAAGAGTGGTGCAAGTCAAATTCCTCCTGGGGGGAGTTTGGAATAGGGATAATTTATACTGGCTTTCCATCATCAGCATTGCTCTATTATTTGTTATTTAAGGCATGTCCGTTCTAACCTTCAGTGGAGATTCCAAGGCAGTTAACAAAATACATAGATAAGACATAATAGCATGTTAAAGAAAATTACGTCAGACCACGCCAAAAAGCCTGGGGGGGTTGAAAACTGGCAGCAATGCTGGTGCCAGATTGGCATCTCTGGAGCGGGAATTCCATTCAATGGACACCACCACTGAGAAGGGAATCCGGTTGTCTTTCTCTCTCTCATCATGGCACACCTGGCTGCTGGTGAATGTGTATCTCTACAAATGAGAATGCACAGGGAGGTTGGTATGGGAGTAGCTGTTCTTTCTGGTAAAGGTAAGTACCAATGCTATATGGAACTTCTGTGGTCCAAGGGAGCATCCCAGTAGGGAACAATTATGGGGGAGGGAGATATTGCACTGGATTCCTCCGTGGGGGCTTGCCTCAGGCATCCCACTGGGCCACTGTGGGATGCTATACTAAGTAGACCTGTGGCCTAATCTAGGGTTTTTAATATGTTCTTATCTCTCTCTTTTTTAAAAAAAGCTCCTGCAACATTCCCTCTATATTTATATCTCTCTAAATTACATGATAAAATATATTTTCCAGCTATTTTCTTAGTGTGATTCTACTTGACATTGTTTTTATTTCTTGAGACATTAAAAAAAAACAACCCACATCTGCAAGGAAAGCAACAGCAGTGTTCAGTTGCCAAGAGATAATAAACTTTAATTTGTTCCCTGCCGCCACAGGTAGCGCATCTCATAATGATGTTACACTTTGCTGTCTAGGCACACAATAGCTACGGTAAGAGTGATACTCCACATCCGCTGTTCCGAAACTGCATCATGGATCAATGTGTCATGAAGAGCTGCGGAGTGCGAGCGCAGTGTGAGAAAAGCAGGGGAAAGACCCTTAAGCAGCCAGTTTTCCCGGGTGGAAAATGAAGTTTGGGACTACATTAACGAGCTCTATTTCTGCTGCCACCGTTTCTGTTTCGAGTGTCAGCCACGGATGCTAGAAGTCTGCTTTGCTGTCATGGCATTTGTTTTTAATACCAATCAAGGCAGAGCAGACTTTTGGTCCCTGTGACTTCAGAAAACAAAACAGTAATACTTAGCAGTCGGAGGTTATGGCTGAAGTTACCGAGAAGGATCAGTCATAGGCCACGATTCAAATAATGAAACAACTAGCTCCACGCTCCCCAGTAAGGCTACACTACTGCGTCCCTGATGCAATATTAGCAAGGGCTGCTAACTTACAAAGAGACATCTGCTAAATGAAAATCTCGTGGGTTACTACTGCTAGCTTTGGGGTCCATCTATCATCGTCAAAAGAAACAGAAAACTCAGGAGCAGTCACACAAAGAGGGGGGAAATCACTGACAAAAAAATTACAATTCTAAACAATAGCTAGGGAAAAAGAGAAAACTCAGCTTATACAACCTCTGGCTGTGGAGCCTGTATGTTTATTGCTGATGTTGTCCCAAGTTGCAGTACTGGCTCAAGACATTTTGCTGCCTGGGGTGGAGTACAAATGTGCTAGAGTCTTGCTGCAACATTCAGACCACAATAATTGCTTTCATGGGCTTCTTGTAACAGATCGCTTCACCACGTTGCACGGACGAGCCCCACTAAACTGAGAAGGAATTTACCTATAACCACCCACAGCTTTTGAGTTCATTTGCACAATGCTGCGTACAATTGCTATTCCCTCAGGCCTTAGGGGTTTTTTGTTTTTACAGTCAGGCAGGATATACATGTTAAGACTGCTTCCTTCCCTCCAGACCCTCTCAAGTGGTGAGATCTACAGAGAAAGCCCTCTTGGTAGTTCCTCCATTCTCAGAGGCTTGGGGAGGTGATGGTGGCCTGGGAGTGAGCCTTCTCTGTGGCAGCCCCTAAGCTGTGGAGAGGTCTGTCTATGCCTTTATTATAGAGCTGAAGAAACACCTCTAGTCATACTTAGAGCAGACCCATTGAATTTAGCAGACTTGAGTATGTTTCACACTGAATACAACCCAATGAAGCCGATGATGGTCATGTCAAAATGAAGAAGAAGAAGAAGAAGAAGAAGAAGAAGAAGAAGAAGAAGAAGAAGAAGAAGAAGAAGAAGAGTTTGGATTTGATATCCTGCCTTTCACTCCCCTTCAGGAGTCTCAAAGCGGCTAACATTCTCCTTTCCCTTCCTCCCCCACAACAAACTCTGTGAGGTGAGTGGGGCTGAGAGACTTCAAAGAAGCGTGACTGGCCCAAGGTCACCCAGCAGCTGCATGTGGAGGAGCGGAGACGCAAACCCGGTTCACCAGATTACGAGACTACCGCTCTTAACCAGTACACCACACTGGCTCGCCGCACTACACCACACATGAACCCATCTCATCTTTGTCCAGCTTTGCCTGGACGTAAATCCAGCCTAGACCAGGCCCTACCAAGCACACTTCCTGTTCTTGAGAGACTGAGCTGTCTTCTGCCTTCCTCCACACGCTGACACATGGCTAAAATCTTCTACTATATAATATCTTAACCACATCTGCCATTTTTACTAGGTACTTATAAAAGGCCAAGCTTATACAATATGGCCTATATTCACAATATGTTTCACCGTATAATATTTGTTTATGACACCATGTGCTTTTAAAATATTTACCTTCTACACAATGAATTCTTAAGGAAGAATTTGTGGATATGGCTGCTGAGCAGTTGTTCAAAAAGCTTTTGTGGTGCTCTCAGGGGGATTGGTTTTAAAGTGCTGCGTTTTGCGATCTTAGCACCTTCACTCCCCCACAACACACCAAGGATAAGTGGTGTTTACTGTATTTGCATTGCTCTGCCAAGGAAATTGAGAAATCTATAATACACCAATTATTTATATAATCATCTCGCATTATAGGTTTGGAGTTTCCTCCTGCCAGCTAAATCTGCAGCCACCTAACACTGCTGCCTACAGCTTTTCAGAAGTGAAAAGTAACAATGTACAATTTGGACAAGAAGAAATCAGAAGTGCCCGTAATTCCAAATCTTTGGAAGTGTTCCCCTTCTGAGATTCTGGTCTGGTTTATTTGGACCAGAAAGACTTAGGCCCAGATCCTTCCTTAGTAGCCATGGAGCTCATTTGGTTACCTTGGGCAAGCTACCACATTCAGCTTAATTACCACACTGATTTGTTCTGAGGTATCTCTTTCCAGGATTCAAAAAGAATCTGCATGGACTCCTTTACTTTTCCAACTATACCAGGTCAATATATCCAGTACCAAAAATTGATGGTATTTCAGAAATCTTGTCACAGGGATCGTATAAATTATTTCAGCTGTTTTACATTGGTAGAGACTTAAGCCCATTTTGTACATTTCATACCACTGTTGTCTGCTTTGAGAATGTCCTAGAACTTTTAAATAAACAACCTGTTTGGTTACATTTATCTAAACATTTATCAACATTTCTCAAAACTTATGCTCAGGCTTGACATGAATAAACAAGAGCTTTATTGTCATTTAGCTGCCCATTAAAGTATGTTGTTAGTATATAACTAAAGATCAGAATAAGCCTATGGCCTGTCAATAGGCTGACAAATCCTCTTTCAGTTGGCTCTGTGGAAGTTAAATTCATTCACATCTTAATAACACAAGCAATGGAAAACTGTAATTAGAACTAGTGCAAATATTCTAAAATTCTCCTCTACAATTTTGCCCTAAATGTGTTCACCATTGGAACACTGTCATTTCGTAGTGAGAAAAATGGATACTTGTCCTTAAATAGGATGTAATAGGTGAGAGTGGCAATGACCTGTGGCCTAGATTAATTTATTGTTTATTCAATTGGGGTGGGGGGAGGAAGGCCACAGATCCATAAAGTGCTGAATAAACAAAACTGGAGGACACAAAACCAACTAAACAGCCATAAAACATTCAGTAAATTTGCCTTCTGTTTTCCAATCAAAGGTGAGAAGAGGAAAATGTGACTAAGAACATTACTTGCTTCCCATTATTTATTATTCAAGTACCTCCTGAAAGATGTCAGATACGGAGAAGCTGCATGGCATCCAGATCAGACGTTTAATTACAGTGGTACCTCAGGTTAAGTACTTAATTCGTTCCGGAGGTCCGTTCTTAACCTGAAACTGTTCTTAACCTGAAGCACCACTTTAGCTAATGGGGCCTCCTGCTGCCGCCGTGCCGCTGGAGCACGATTTCTGTTCTCATCCTGAAGCAAAGTTCTTAACCTGAAGCACTATTTCTGGGTTAGCAGAGTCTGTAACCTGAAGCGTATGTAACCCGAGGTACCACTGTACTCTGTTCTTCACTATGTCATTCATAATATTACAGTATTTCTAAATTCAGTGGTGGGATTCAAAGTATGACCCAACTGTTTCTCAACAATCACAGGGGCTGTGGGTTTTTGTTAACTGAACACTTGCCTTGACACATCACTTATGAAACTAAAGGGGCTTTCAAAAGAATATTGGACAGGGGCTTACTGTTCAAAGCAGGGGTGGGGAGGTGGGTGACCCAGGAAAAAGCCATGCTTGCCAAAATTAGCCCTTTGCATCTATGCACAGTAATTGAGATTAGTTTATACACAGAGAGACAAATAGATACAGTGGTACCTTGGTTTAAGAACAGCTTAGTTTATGAACAACTTGGATTAAGAAAATTGCAAACCTGGAAGTAGGTGTTTTGGTTTGTAAACTTTGCCTTGGAAGCAGAACATTTTTCTCTTCCTGTTGAATGTGTTCCATTAGTAATTTGAGCCCCCCACTGCTATGGGAAAGCATGCCTTGGTTTAAGAACGCTTTGGTTTAAGAATGGACTTCCGGAACGGATTAAGTTCATAAACCAAGGTACCACTGTATAGAAGTACAAGCCATTTTCATAAACATGACAGAATAGAGCAAAGGGACTTAATTTTTTCTTCTGGTGAGGTTGCACTACATGATGTTTTGAGACTTCGGCGGTCAATAGCACAGAAATTAAAAGCACAGTTCTCATGCCTGGATAAACTGAGATCACAGATTACAATTTTATCCCATCCTACTTCCCCTACTTTCTGTGGAAACACATAGCTTGTTTAACCAACCGTCATGCTTATTTGTTTTAAGATCTATAGGATCTCACAGCATGGAATCTTGCTTATAAAACAGCAGCAGCCCAGATTTCTGTTAGGCAACTCATCAAATACAGCAATTAAACAAGTCCACCAAAATAATGCAGCTTCTATTCATAAACCTGTAGTCATATGTGGCATGTAGGATAGGATATGACTCAAAAGTTGCATAACCCGACACTCTTCAGAGTGTCTTCTTCCATCATCAGATGCCTTACAAAACTACCAAGTTTAACATGCAGCTTGGGAGCTAAACATAAAAGGTTCTGAAAGGAAAACCTTGGTGCAGTGAGTAAAATAGTATGCATGTTGTGGTGGCAATTTCTTCCAGCAGCAACTATAACAAAGCCCCAGTTCCCTATCCACCCTTGTAAATAGCCCCATCTGTTGATTCTAAGCAATATATAAATCAATATTTGTAGAAACATTTATCCACTATTAGATTGTTCTCCTGTATTACTTCATCCTGTTGAATTGTTAATGTTATTAGTCACAGAACACATATCAGTTGGACTGATACTATCTAATATTTATTTGGTTAACCAGTTAAATGTCCCCCCCCCCTCTGCTATTGCTTTAATAAACTAATTCTATCCCCATAGTACTTTCAGACAGTCATAGATTCACAGAATCATAAATTGTAGAGTTAGAAGGGACCCCGAGGGTTATTTCGTCCAACTCCTTGCAATGCACGAATCTTAACTAAAGCATCCATCACAGACAGTCATACAACCTCTGTTTGAAAAGTTGCAATGGACTTCTAAGGGAGTCCATTCCACTCCCACCTGGGAAAAGAAAGGAAAGCTCCCAAGTAAGAGATGGGAGGGTCCACCCCTTTCTGTATGAGATAAGGCAGGCATAGGCAAACTCAGCCCTCCAGATGTTTTGAGACTACAACTCCCATCATCCCCAGTTAACAGGACCAGTGGTCAGGGATGATGGGAGTTGTAGTCCCAAAACATCTGGAGGGCCAAGTTTGCCTATGTCTGAGATAAATGTTAAGAGCTACATTTGAGATAGGACTCTGCATTTTCTTTTCTCTCTCTGTTCTTGTTTTTATCTAGATTAGTTTGTCTTTATTGTATTGTATTATGAAAAAACCTTAATAAAATTTTATGGGGCACAGGGCGGGAATCAGCTGGATCCCCCCTGGTCTTCTTTCCCAGCCTTTTTGAAGATGGGGACAACATTTGCCAACCTCCAGTCTGCAGGGACCTCACCTGTTCACTAATAATTCTGAAATGTTATAGACAGAGGCTGTCTATAACATCTGCAAGCTCATTTAGTGCCCTTGGGTGCAGCTCAGCAGGTCCTGGAGATTTGAATTAATTTAAAGTAGCTACATGTTCCCTTGGGGACGTGGGTGGTGCTGTGGGTTAAACCACAGAGCCTAGGACTTGCCGATCAGAAGGTCGGCGGTTCGAATCCCCGTGATGGGGTGAGCTCCCGTTGCTCGGTCCCTGCTCCTGCCAACCTAGCAGTTCGAAAGCATGTCAAAGTGCAAGTAGATAAATAGGTACCGCTCTGGCGGGAAGGTAAATGGCGTTTACGCGTGCTGCTCTGGTTCACCAGAAGTGGCTTAATCATGCTGGCCACATGACCCCGAAGCTGTACGCCGGCTCCCTCGGCCAATAAAGCAAGATGAGCACCGCAACCTCAGAGTTGGTCATGACTGGACCTAATGGTCAGGGGTCCCTTTACCTTTACCTTACATGTTCCCTTACTACCTCTTTTCCTATACTGGGCTGCAGCTCCCTCCTTGTGTCATTTATTCTGTTATCACCAGGTTGGGCATTGCTTTCCTTTTGGGTGAAGACTGAGACAAAGTAGGTGTTGAACAGTTCCACCTTCTCTCTGTCACCCAAAAGCATTTCTCTGTCTTTTTTCCATCCTGCAAGACAACTTAATGAAAGGATATTTAGCTGTTTCCCAAGCACTAAGAATAACATCATTAGGGGCTCTCCATAATAATAATAATAATAATAATAATAATAATAATAATTTATTATTTATACCCCGCCCATCTGGCTGGGCCTCCCCAGCCACTCTGGGCGGCTTCCATAAAAACCAAAAATACAGTAAAATATCACACGTTAAAAACTTCCCTGAACAGGGCTGCCTTAAGATGTCTTCTGAATGTCAGGTAGTTGTTTATTGCTTTGACATCTGCTGGAAGGGCGTTCCACAGGGTGGGCGCCACTACCGAGAAGGCCCTCTGCCTGGTTCCCTGTAGCTTTGCTTCTCGCAATGAGGGAACCGCCAGAAGGCCCTCGGCGCTGGACCTCAGCGTCCGGGCAGAATGATGGGGGAGGAGACGCTCCTTCAGGTATACTGGACCGAGGCCGTTTAGGGCTTTAAAGGTCAGCACCAACACTTTGAATTGTGCTCGGAAACATACTGGGAGCCAATGTAGGTCTTTCAAGACCGGTGTTATATGGTCTCGGCGGCCGCTCCCAGTCACCAGTCTAGCTGCCGCATTCTGGATTAGTTGTAGTTTCCGAGTCACCTTCAAAGGTAGCCCCACGTAGAGTGCATTGCAGTAGTCCAAGCGGGAGATAACCAGAGCATGCACCACTCTGGCAAGACAGTCCGCATGTTGTTGGGTTCCAGTTTCCATCAGCCCCAACTGGCAGAGCCCATGATCAAGCATGATCAGAATGGTAGACAAGGAACATATGAGTAGGGCAGCAGATTCCCCATCCTGGATATAACTAAACACATACAGGGGCTGATATACATTAATCAGAACATTTATAGAATCGTAGAGTTGGAAGGGACCACAAGAGTCAACTAGTCAAACCTCACAATTTTTGTATGTGCAAAATGTGGCTACTCTATGGGAATTTAAACATTAGGCATACTTAGAAATCCTATATAAACCCCTCTCTTCAGCTGTAATGGATTCATTTTTCTTTCCCTCAAGCTTCTATGTACCATTCTTATTTATCCTGAGAATACAGTGGAAAGAGGGATCAATACTTATGCCATAAAGTACCTTTTCTTGATATAATACTGAGCTGTAAGACTTGTTCATGATGGGAAAACTGGCAATTAAAACAAACTTGAAGAAATGCAAAATACCAGATGGAAATATAAAAGTTAACCACTACACAAGATCATGATCGTTATGATTTCCATACTGGGCATGATGCTAATATTTTACTTCTACTCACCATGAGAATTATGGCCATGCTAGCCCATTATTTAATATGAAAACAATCAAAGTATTGCAACTGCTGTGTAAACATTCAGTGTAGTCTAGACTACAGGCCAGGGGAGAGACATTTTACTTGCCTGCAAAGACATGTTTTGAATAATTACAATCCAAAAAGCTCTGGAGATTGAAGGGCAGAGGAATATCCTCTGAAAGCCCTTCAAAAACCAGAATATGTTCTGTAAAGTAAAATATCAAAGCAAGCTCTTGTAGATGTTTGTAAGTATGTATTTATTACCTTATTAATTAATTTTGAACCACCCTACTTGAATACAGATCCAATGGCAAATCACAGACATTAAAATAAAGCAAGCCAAACAACCACAAGGTTGTAAAACCCAAACAAAACGAAATTCAATAAATCATAATGAACGATAATTACAGTAGCAATCCATAATAATAACTCTAAGGTATTGGACAGTCCAATCATAGTGCACCAACGACCTTGGAAAACTAGTGTATCTCAATCGAGGTACTTTGATCGTTGGGTACCTTGCTGATCAGATCATGGGTAGACTATTGAGAAATAAGTCTGAACCTGTTACTGTGAGGGTTGCACATATTACTATAAAGACTTGGTAGGGTAGTGTAATGGTTGTGAGGGGTTACTTGTGCATAAATTGCCTTCGGTTTAGTTAGTTTGCTTGCCCAACCATGCTTAGGGTCAGAGCTCGCCCTCCGTGACCTGTTAGTCACTTGCAGAATCCGTCAGTGGGCGTTTCTTGAACCTCTTCCAGCATAAAAGCTGTTTGACCCCGAGTCTCCTCCTATGTTCCCTGCGCAGAACGCGTCTGCACAAGTAAGGGGAAGGCAGAGGCGTGCCAGCGCTCTCTCCACTAGTTTCGGGTGAAGGGTCTTGGAGCCCTGTCACCAATTCCTCCATCTCCCTCTCTTCTCTATTGGTGTTACACTGAATTCCTTCCCCCCTGCTGGTCCCCTCTCCGGCATCGCTCGGGAGCCCTGCCTCCGCTTCTCGCTCTGATGTCAGTTCCCTGACAGGTAGCTATAAGCCAGATCTGATATTTCAAACCAATGTGATTGCCAAATGCTATAATGCCCTTTCTTTTCTTTTATTTTTATTTTTTTCAAAATGCTCTGTTCATTTATGTTTTACTTATGTAATACATAATGTCTAGATGGGCTTTTGACAAACAGATCAAATGACTAAGAAAGTGATTATGTTATCATGGTATATCATAGAATGATTTAAAACTGAAAACAGTCAACAAATCGTGTTGAATCAAATCACCACATAATCTGGATTTAAATGCTTTCTTTGCAATATCTGGCCAGGCTCCTAGAAGGTAGAGAGAACAAAACCCATTTCTATAAGTCACTTGGCCAACAATTCTCTGCCCACAAGATCTATATAATAAAACATCTCTTCAACAACCTGTGACCTGCCAAGAATTAGAATTAAAATCCAGTAGTTAAATAAACTCAGATGCATCTTCATTACAACAGGTTTCATTTCTTACTGTGGAGGCTGCGCTTCATTTCAGTCTGCCCAAAAATGCATGGTAGGCAAGCTCTTCTATCAGCAAAATATGCCAGATTATGTCAGATCACAAATTCTTATAAATGGGAGCCTTCATTTTCCAATACCTGGCTAGTGACTATCATTAACCTGGTCACCATATCATAATGGTGGATGATAAAACAATGTGAAAGTTAAATCGAATAGTACAATAAAGAACTTGGAGAGTATAACCCTTTTTAAAGACCAGTGAATCATGTGATATGTTAAAATAGGATGATGAACTAAAAAGCAAGACAGACACAGTTTCTTTTTGATAGTTCGACGTTTCAGTCCTGATATTTTAATGAAAAGAATCCCCAAGTACCACAGTGGTACCTCAGGTTAAGTACTTAATTCATTCCGGAGGTCCGTTCTTAACCTGAAACTGTTCTCAACCTGAAGCACCACTTTAGCTAATGGGGCCTCCTGCCGCGCCGCCGGAGCACGATTTCTGTTCTCATCCTGAAGCAAAGTTCTTAATCTGAGGTACTTTTTCCTGGGTTAGCGGAGTCTGTAACCTGAAGTGTATGTAACCTGAAGCATATGTAACCCAAGGTACCACTGTATTTTCCCCCCTATGGGAATTAATTATTATTACTAATACTTCAGCAATATTAGGAATGTTGTCAATTGCACATGTATAAACATTCTCTCCCACACATTCACTTGCTCTATATCCTCACCTCAACCAAATTCCTGCTGGGATAGCAAGCAGCCCAGAAGAGCCATTTCTCAATCTGTGCAGTTCTATATTAAGAAACACGTGTGTCTCAACACAATGCGCTGCCTTGAATTTCAATCTGACAACTAAAGCAACATATTGGCAGAATAATTCTGCAGAACTCTGCCTACTCTAAGACAATATTCTACTGCAGTCACAGTTAACTGAGTAAGGGGGGAAAATAACATAGGAGGATGATTTGTCTTCATGCGCTACCAACACATGTGCTCTCTCTCTCCCTCTCTCTCACCTTATGTAACATTCCAGTGTCTTCTCAGAATCAGCTCAGTGAAATCCAGCTTGGATTTCAGGCAACAATATTACTGTCTAAACAGTTAAAAAACTCAAAACAAAACAATTATATTGTGTGTGTGATTTGAGCAGTTCAGCATGTAAAGGGTAAAGGTAAAGGGACCCCTGACCATTAGGTCCAGTCGTGACCGACTCTGGGGTTGCGGCGCTCATCTCGCTTTATTGGCCAAGGGAGCCGGCATACAGCTTCCGGGTCGTGGCCAGCATGACTAAGCCGCTTCTGGCAAACCAGAGCAGCGCACGGAAACACAGTTTACCTTCCCACTGGAGTGGTACCTATTTATCTACTTGCACTTTTTTTGGGTGCTTTCGAACTGCTAGGTGGGCAGGAGCAGGGACCGAGCAATGGGAGCTCACTCCGTCGCGGGGATTCGAACCACCGGCCTTCTGATCGGCAAGTCCTAGGCTATGTGGATTCGAACCACCGACCTTCTGATCGGCAAGTCCTAGGCTCTGTGGTTTAACCCACAGCGCTACCTGCATCCCAGTTCAGCATGTAGTGGTGTGCAAATGAATGGATATTTAAGACATAGGCTTTTGCTTCAGGAAGTTGAACATTGAGTAGAACAAGAAATAGGACAGCAATATTTCTACAGTTAGTACCTGGTGATCAGGAAAACTGAAAGAGGTTAGGAAATGCTCATCATATATTGGGGGAAGCCAAACGTTCTTTCAGCATATTATAAATAATATTTATTCCAGCATATTGTAGTTGAATACTGGCCAATGCACTTCAAATGAGGTATCTTGTTTATTTATGATTTGCTCATGCAATTTGAACACAATCACGGTGCTAGCTCAGGGGACCCTGTGGTTTTGTGCTAGATCAGCCACAGAGATTAATAACCTAAGAGGGTTTACTCAGAAATGACTCCCATTGAATTTGTGGAGTTTGCTCCCATCAAGCATGCATAAGATTGCAACTTTAATTTGCTACAATAACCCTTTCCCCATTCAGGCACGGTAGCACCACAACATGCAGTGTAAAGTGGTAGTTCGTCCATCCCCAATACACACTCCTTAAAATAAAATAGAGGGATTGGTGTAGAAATATTTCCAGAGTAAAAACAGGACAGATGGACTTGACACCTGCTTTGACATTTTCCAGATAAGGAATGGGGAGAGCAGCATAGCTCGGAGTTGTCGTTAGGTCATCTGTTTCCTATCTGATATCTCCCATCACAACCACCTTCTCCATGTAGGACACCTTCAGGTATACAAGCTGAAACCTTTGTGTGGTTTCCTTGATATTTTTTAAGAAAGAATGCCTGGGGATGTTTGAAATAGTATATCATTCCAAAATGCACAAGCAGGTATGTGGCCTGTACAGCTGGTTTGTTTTCTTGGCTGCTCTGTGTCTCAGTTTGTTACCGTTATTTAATGATGTTTTAACTGGCAACTATAAGACGCAGCTACAGTTCTCACAGTAGAACTATCAAAACATCCTTGTGTTGGTGATTCCGTATTTTTTCGTGATTTTTTTACCATAAAAAGTATCTAAAAAATGGGGGGGGGGTCATCTTATACACAGTTATGTGACTGGGGATCGGTTGTTGTTGCGAGCAGGAGATTGCAAGCGGTGATTGGGTGGGTGATTGTTGCATGCGGCAATAGCTGCTTCCGATTTGCTGCTGCTGCGGCAACTGGACAGACGATCTGCGTCTTCTTATCACACCGGGTGATGATTGGCAGATTACTCACGTTGCGCTCGTCATTCTGGCGGGTAAATGTTCATTTGCAAACCCCCCCCCCACAAAAAAGCTTCACAGCTCTGGGCAATCCCCTCCCAAAAAACCAGCTCAACAACTCAATATCTCTGGGCAATCCTTCCCTGGGCAATCTCCCCCCCCCCCTTTCTTAAATTCTAGTCCCCAGAAATAAGGGTTGTCTTATACATGGGGGCATGTTATACATGGAAAAATACAGTATTTCACAGGACTATGTAATGTTGCAATATTGCAATGTCCACAGGTGACTTTCCCTATGCAGCAGTCTACAGCAGCGGTAAGTATCCGACCTGAAGTAGCAGCATGCTACTCATGAGCATACCTCAAAGTAGAGAATAAAACAGGCTTACATTGAGCTGCAAGTCATCTGTCCACTGGCCAATCAGATGGTAGCCTGGAGCGCTGGTGTTTGTTGCTTGGTATTGAAAGATGTCGTAACGCCCTGGTGCATCACCATTCTTATTAAACATCACTGGAGTGCCAGCACTGCCTGAGGAAGGAAGTCAAGCAAAAGGAAAGAGAGAAAAGACCCAACACTTTACAATATTTCCTTTTGTTATGTACTGAGTTGAATAGGATCCAAAATGCAACAGTCTGATTGGTCCTAGAACAATAGGATCCAAAATGCAGCAGTCTGATTGGTCCTAGAACAATAGGATTCAGAATGCAGCAGTCTGATTGGTCCTAGAACAATGCAGCAACATGATTGGTTGGCAGGAACCACCCAATCATGCTCCAGATATAAGTGAATCCACAACCTGATTGGCTTACAGTAGAATTCCAGAATTAGCCAATCATGTGCAGCCCATTGTGTAAATAATGTATATAAAGCAGATATTTTGGGGGAACTTTCATTCCTCACTACTATGAGCTGAATAAAGAGCATGAAATCCACACTCGACTGTGAGTATATTTCACCTTTCTTTGTTCTCTGGTGGTTGAAGAGCTTTAAGGATGGGATTACAGCTCAGACAGCAACCTCCCATCACTGTACATTTTAAATGAACATTTTAAAACACCCTTCCCTGTCTTCTCTTCTGTCATTTCTGGGATTCATTGTCCTGACTCCCCCCGCCCAATGCCAGCTAGCTGAAACACGTAGCAGTCTTGGTTCCAGTCTAATTCATACATATGACCCAATATATGAGGTGGGTCCATTCCACTACAAAAAAGGGGGGATTCTTGGGTGGAAATGTGTGCTGTGAATGGAACTTCTTGATTATTGTGTTTTCCCTCAGAAAACATTCCATCTGCTTCAAAGAGAGTATTGTCACCAGAAGACAGTAAATCTTGACTAGCATCCAGAAATAGCTTCTTCCTCCAGAATATGTTCTTATTCCAGTAATCAACACAGTTCTGGAGTGGAAAACAACAACAGAGGAGACTGGGGAAAAGCTGTTCCTGATTTATCCTTAAGTTCATCTTCCCTTAGTCTCTTTCAGGAAAATAAAAGTAACAGGAGTGAGCATACCACTAGCCTGGGTTCAGATATCACCCTAAGCCAAAGCATGGCTTAGACTTGGGTACTGCAGCAGCTTTCGCCATTTTTTTTCCAGCCAGCTAGCCAGCCAGCCCTGTATACTGTGTACTAAGTTCCCTTGAAGGCAACACAAATCGCTTTGCTTTAAAAATATTTATCAGGATTGGGAAAGGGTCAGGTAGTTAATTCGAACCAAATCTCTGAGACGGATGGATGATTGTGGACTCACCGTTGAAGTTAACACTGCGGATGTACTTCAGCAGCTTCTTGCCCCCTGCATGTTCCATCTCTGGGCAAACACCAGAATAATCACTGCATAGATCCTTGTTCATCTGATGGAGGGCATGAGCCATGGCATAAACAGCATCGATCACAAACTGAACTCTCCCCTCCTGCTCATAGTGGGAGTCTTTCCCAATTCTCTCCTGTCCTGCACAGTTAAAGAAATACACACAAAAGATATCTACTGAGGAATAGAATTATTCCCATGATTCAAGTGCCATGTCCATTTCAAAAACACTGATGAGAGAGAGAGAGAGAGAGAGATTTTTTGGAAGTTTCTTAATATAGTTTTAACACACAAAGCTCATTATCGTGAATAAGACCAGCTCAAGGAGGACTAATTAAATTATCTGAAATATATTTAATTGAAGAAGAAGCACAAGCAAGCTGCATTTTAAAGATAACTGCTTTTAGTTTTAACATAGTCTGAAAGTTAACCATTCCCCCCCCCCAAAAAAAGTAGCCCATCTGGCCCAGTGCTCTGGGTTGTATCTGACTTAAGTCATACTCAATGCGCACCCATTGAAATCAGTTGACGTAAGTTAATCAGGTACATCAAGTCCAAAGGGCTGACTTTGTAGGATACAACCCTTTGATTGGCAGGGGCCTGGTTGACATATTACAGTAAGCCAAATGTGTGGGTTCCCAAAGAGGAGCTCACAACAGCTTTACTCCATCCCAGAATTGCCTGCAGCTTCTGGTTTGCAAGGGAATAGCTTAACCAAAAGCCTGGGTTCAAGCAATATGATAATTCAAACTTTGGCTTAGCTTAAAAAGGTAAAGGTAATGGGACCCCTGACCATTAGGTCCAGTCATGCCCGATTCTGGGGTTGCAGCACTCATCTCGCTTTATTGGCCGAGGGAGCCGGCTTCCGGGTCATGTGGCCAGCATGACTAAGCTGCTTCTGGCGAACCAGAGCAGCGCACGGAAACGCCGTTTACCTACCCGCCAGAGTGGTACCTATTTATCTACTTGCACTTTGACGTGCTTTCGAACTGCTAGGTTGGCAGGAACAAGGACCGAGCAACGGGAGCTCACCCCGTTGTGGGGATTCGAACCACCGACCTTCTGATCGGCAAGTCCTAGGCTATGTGGTTTAACCCACAGCACCACCTTAGCTTAGTGCGGTAAAAAAAATAGCCGGGGAAAGAGAAAAGTGTCTTCAAGCTCTAATTTGGGAGCCTTACATTTGTGTGATTCTGGTAAGCCAAGCTTACCATGTGATGTGAACCAGCCCAATGTGTGCTCTAACATTGAGCTATGAGACTCACATTTAAAGCAGCCCAGGAGAATCCCAGGAACTGCAGTTTGATGAGGGTGCTGGGGATTGTAGCTCTGTGAGGGGTAAACTACGATTCCAGGGATACTCTGTATGTGCTTTAAATATGTGGTGTGTATGCAGCCTTAGCCTCTGTTCCAACTCCAGAATGAAGATACCTACAGTGTCGTGCACATTCAGCTGCTGTATTTGTCTGTTAAAACCAAAACCAAAGATACCCCTACAATATGCAACAAATAATACTTATCTGAATGGGAAGAAATCTTGCTTTTTTATTTTAAAAAAGAAAAAAGACACACTTCCAATTTTGAAGTCTGACGGTATGCATGCTTTTCAAATCCCAGACTCTTAATTTAAAGATGCAGACAGATTTGAGAAGGAAAGAGTAGTTTCTGTGGCAAACTGAAGGGTGCTCAAGAGAATTTGGTTAACCAGCAATCTGGGGGAGTGTGGTGCATATGCAATTCAAGAGGCCTTCCTTTCGTCTCCCCCCAAGAGATAAAAAGAGTTCATCTGAATTCATAGAATGCTATTCAAATGTTGCATTTGCAATTCAGAAATCTATTCCATTCCCCCCAACTTCCACTGTTAAAAGAAGCCCTGCTGTTTTCAACCCATAAGAAGGAGGTGTATTTCTTTTTTTTCTTTTTTTTCTCTTTTTTTGGACACCGTGGTGCTGGTTTATAAAACCAGCACACGTTTATGTATATATTCTTTAGTAATTAGAGTGAAGGCTTGAGGGTTGTCCATAAGAGTGCAGAGCTTATTTTCACCTTTCAATAATGTACATGGGTAAACAAACACAGAAAAGGTTTCCAATGAAGTAGCCTTTTTAAATGTTCTTCTATAGGCAGATGGTTTTCACTGAATTTTCTCCCCAAGGCTGTGTACCCAACTTCACGATCTTGTGGCGACAGTGAGCGCCACTTGTAGGGATGGCTAGTCCTGTTTCGCTGCCTGACGTGAAACGGAAAGGTGCCACCCCTGCCCTACCAAAGCCTTGCTTAACAGAGTTGCACAGCAGTGGCTCCAGCAAATCTCACCAATGCCACCACTGTGAAACCTGTGGTGGTTAGGATGCCTGCAGGGGCACCCTCCCATGGGATTCTGTTGCCTGAGGCAACTACTTCAGTCTGTCTCATGGGTGGGCAGGCCAGCCCTGGCCACTTGACTTTATGTCAGGCATCAGGGAATCTGATCCCCCCACAATAGGCTGCTAGGAATAGGCAAGGGAAGCTCTTACCAATGTTTTTTATTCAATATTCACAGAGAGAGGCTTAGAAATGCAGCCTCTTGGAGTAATGGTGTTGCTCTGAGTAATCTCCACCCTCCTTCTTTCCTCAGTCGTTAACAGCACCACCCACCTTACGGTGGCTACTTAGGGCCATTTGCCTCTGAGCCCTTTGCTCCCCTATTTTCTATGCTCGCTGGGTTCTGGGAGAAGGGGGGGGGGTCTGGAATGCTTTCTACTGATAACATGTCAGCCAGCTACTCTGGCTCTGCTCCCACCCTCCCATTATTTCCCAACTTTGTCCCTCATCTACGTATGAGCTGTGACCTTCTGCAAACCACTACTGTAAATCTATACGATCTTCCGTATAGAGGAGGGGGAGGCGGTCTCCTCTGTCCAGTCCCTGACACTTTAGAAGATCTGAATTCAGATGCCTGCTCAGCCATCAAGAATTCATTGAGCCTTTTCAGGAAAGAATTAGCCTTCCTTACTCCTTCATCTGTTATGCAGGCAATTGTATCACTGATTGTGAAGAAATAGCTAAAGACAGTAAAGCAGTCAATGTGCTGAAAAAGCACTAGAGAAATGTTTAATAATAAATCAGGGATTGACAAATGCTCTGACACAGAATAATAATGAATCTGGAGAAGCTTGCTGCTGCTTTTGGGAGCTTGTTGCCAAGCGCACCAAAGAGAAAACTGATGAGTTCAGTTATCCAGCAAAATCCATAAATATGGTGGTGTCAGAACTGTATGGGTATCCTGGGTCAAGACGCAATTTAGACACAGGAATTGCAGTGGCCAATGGGGAACATGCCTCTCTACTTCCCTATGCACCTTAGGTAAGGAGTGATGTTTACACTCCACTTGGAGGTATACACATGCTGCCACCATTTTTTATATTTTCTTGCCACTCAGAACTGGGGGCAGTGGCGGGAGAGATTATGTAAATCAGGCCACTACATGTATCAGCATCCATGAGGCATGTCCCACCATGCATTAGTTTAGTGGATGATGGGGCAGGTGGGCTCATACCTCCAACATCAGAAATTGCAGCCATCTAGAAGTATTTATTTAAAATCTAAGAATCCTAAGCAAATGAACATAAAAAGAGTCCTGCTCAATTAGATCAAAGACTTGCATCTTGTTTTCTATGGTGGCCAGTCAGATGCCTCCAGGAAACCCACAAGCAGGATATGAAGGCATGAACTATTTCCCATGTTGCTTTCAAGAAAGTGGTATTTTGATGGCATGCAGCCTCTGATCCTGGAGGCAGTGAGTCTTGTTGCTCGGGTATAGTCAAGACACAGGTACAAGGGACACTGTGGCACTGTGGTCTAAACTACTGGGTCTCTTGGGCTTGCTGATCAGAAGGTCGGTGGTTCAAATTTGTGTAGTGGGGTGAGCTCCTGTTTCTCTGCCTCAGCTTCTGCCAACCTAGCAGTTTGAAAGCACACCAGTGCAAGTAGATAAATAGGTACCGCTGTGGTGGGAAGGTAAATGGCATTTCCATGCGCTCTGGCTTCCATCATGGTATTCTGTTGTACCAGAAGCAGTTTAGGCATGGTGGCCGCATGACCCGGAAAGCTGTCTGTGGACAAATGCCGGTTTCGTCAGCCTGAAAAGTGGGATGAACACCGCACCTCATAGTCGCCTTTGACTGGATGGACTTAACCGTCCAAGGGTCCTTTACATTTCCCTTTTCCTTACAGTCAAGAAAAGCTAGATGTCAAGCACGGCCCACACAAACAGTTTGCAGCTGACTATAATTCACTGCACATTCATTTTGAACCAGTGCCTTCAGATGAATGCTTGCTGGAATTGGAATATTCTCATTGAATACAACACCCCAATATGCTTAACAACCGATTTGCATTGAGCTGGTTATGGCACTGTGGCATACACAACAGCAGCAACAAGCATATTTTACTCCCACTGCCCCACACATTTGTTCCAGCTGATGCCTTTTATCTTTATATAACATTGTGCGAGGCAGGCTCCAAATATGGCATGCTGCAGGACTCCGCTTGAAGAGAGGTGCTATGATTAAGATATTCCCTGGGTTAAAGCTCAATTATAATTCACAACAGGACTAGCCATGATTAATTTCTCTCAACTAATCCAAGAGGGTGAAAAATGGCCTGAGCTTTGATAATTCACCAACTGTCCCTTTTTTTATTATCATGCCGCGCCATACTCATTGATTACAGAGTGTATGACATTGCAAGGCGGTGACATTACAGTAGTATCAAAATTGTCTTTCTCTGAGATCCAGAACCAAATCTGTAATGCAGTGGAAAAAGCACACTAAGAGACTCGGAGAAGCAGTCTTAGAATTTAAAAATGAAGACAAACAGGATTTAATTAGCCACACTAAATTTGAGGTCATATGTGGCTAACTGAAAGTGTGGGTGAGCGGAATTTAGTGTTGCCGCTGTGAAAGTGTAAATGAAACCTTCTTAAAGGGGTGTGGACACTTCCTAGGAAAACAAACTGGCAGAAAGCATGGTTAAACCTGGAATTATTAAAAGACAGAGAAGATCAGGGTCTGGGTGAGGAAAAATTGGTATGTTTTCTGCAAGACCTTCATCTGGTCCCAACACTTGGAGAGGTGTTGTTGGTGTGATTGCCCTCACGCGTCAGCAATCAACAGAGCCAGGAAAATGGCTAATCATGCAGTGGCACAAAAGGTGCAGCTATTGAATGGTTGGGTGATAGAGCACCCCATCATTACTTTTGACCAGGAGGCCTTGTTTCACAATGATGGCATTCAACTTTCCAGTTGGGGAAATGATATTTGGCTGGTTGACATAGTGGAGGGCATTAGAGATTGGTTGCAGGTGTGAGGGTGTTGCTGGTGAGCCCCTTTGGCTCGAGTGGCAGTTAGGCATTGGGTAAGCCTTTGTTTATGAGAGAGGAGGTTGTACCCTCCGTCTGCCCCTCCTCGATAAGGATATCCTGTTATAGGGATCCGGGTGTGTGGATCCCGTCCGAAGGCTGGTCGTGGGCTAGGGCCATGCCACAACCCATTAGGGACCCTGGGGGTGCACTGATTTGATGTACCGTATTTTTCACTCTATAAGATGCACCAGACCATAAGACACACCCAGTTTTTGGAGGAGGAAAACAAGAAAAAAATATTCTGAATCTCAGAAGCCAGAACAGCAAGAGGGATTGCTGCGCAGTGAAAGCAGCAATCCCTCTTGCTGTTCTGGCTTCTGTGATAGCTGCGCAGCCTGCATTCACTCCATAAGACGCGCACACATTTCCCCTTACTTTTTAGGAGGGAAAAAGTGAGTCTTATAGAGCAAAAAATACGGTATGTCATAGGGCTCTCCCACTGGTGGTTTACCCTTAGTGGGACGCCCTGCAGATGGGCAGGAGTCATAATATACTGTAGTCTGGTTTCACCAATGCCTAAGCCAAACCACTCACATCTGTAACCAATAAAGTTGTGGGCTATTTTATCCCATTTACCTAAATATTTGTGTCTGTGTGTTTATTATCTAAGGGAACTGTGGGGTTTGGGGCCTCATCATGCAAAGGAATGTCCTCACTTACTAACCTTCAAAAATGTTTGGGTAGTGTGTCAACAAATAGCAGTCATTTTGACACCTAGCTGTGTTAATTGGTTATCTGCCATCCTGAGTTCTATACTGGAAGAAGGGCAGGATATAAGAAGCTTGCTTTAAAAAAAAAAATGTACAGAGGGTGACCACAGTGGAACCTTGGAGCTTTCAAATGTTACCTAAAACTAAAACCTTACATTATTGTGGGCAGGTCCATGGATGGGCAATTTTAAAACCAGGAAGAACAGCATGAAATGGACAAATTTTGGTGGAATTAAGCACTGGGATCCCCCAAAGATCTGATCAGAAGGTTGGCGGTTTGAATCCCTGTGACAGGGGGTGAGCTCCTGTTGCTCGGTCCCTGCTCCTGCTAACCTAGCAGTTTGAAAGCACATCAAAGTGCCAGTAGATAAATAGGTACCGCTCCGGTGGGAAGGTAAACAGCATTTCTGTGCGCTGCTCTGGTTCGACAGAAAGCAGGTCATGCTGGCCACATGACCCAGAAGCTGTACGCCGGCTCCCTCAGCCAGTAAAGTGAGATGAGCGCCGCAACCCCAGAGTCGTTTGCGGCTGGACCTAATGGTCAGGGGTCCTTTTACCTTTACCTTTAATTGGAGTTGGGGAGCACTAAAGTACTTGCGTTTGTTGGTTCCAAACTATGCAAAATGGTGAAACCCCCCAAAGACTGTGGATAACTCCAAGGGGATTTCCAAATAGCTTGCCTGGATAACAAAATGACAGATGAGATTCACTTATATAAACACAAAGTGACTGCTTCAAATATACATTAATGGGGTCCAAATTAGCAGTGGCTGTCCAAGAGCTATTTGGGTCATGGTCTACAGCTCACTAAAAACATAAGCTATGTGCAGCAGTGGTAAAAAGGGGTGTGGTAGAAATTCTTAAGGAAGGGACGAAAATGTACAAGTGTCATGACACCTTTGTGCTGCGTCCTGGCCTGCCAAAGAGCCTATTTGGCCGCGTGGGTCAGTTATTACAGCACCAAGGAGAGCTCCTCATGACAACATGCTCCAACAGGAGCCAGAAGTGATCTGAGGTCTTTTGCACTTCTGCCTCCAGTCCACCTCTCTTGCGCTGTGTTAAAAAATTATAGACCTTTAATGGCTACAAGAGTGAGATCTGGTAAATGACATATACATGGATGGCTACTGATTTCATTCCAAGTGTACCCAGGGCTGCTGAACAAGGTGTTATCTCTCTCTCTCTCTCTCTCTCTCTCACACACACACACACACACACACACACACACACCTACCTTCATAGAGCAAGTCCCCCGCATCCAAAGGAACTGCTGTATCTTTGCTGGGTCAAGACACACACTTTTAGGAAATATAATTCAGAAAGAAGGTTCCTTCTTTACACCAGTAAATAAGGGCTGCTTTACACATTATTCACAGCCCCACCTTGTACACACACAAGGTACCCTAGCCAATCACAGTTCCCCACAAGTGTGCCTGTATGATACACGTTTCCAAAAAAGTGTTTATTGCAGTCATGCTTGACATATTTACACTCACATTTTTGTGTGTGTGTGTGTGTGTGTGAATCCAAATACATGATAGGAAAAATAGCCCTGAAGAGGAGGTTTCAACTGAAGTATATAAGTATTATCCCGCATTATGCTAGCTATGATAGAAGCTGGAATACAGTCAGTCCACACATTCAAACTTTCAGTTTGTAATCACTTGATAAACAAATCTGTTTTTATTCTTCTGCCCTGTGAATTGAGGATTGCATTTACTGGGTATATTTTGTCAGTAATAGTATTCAGAGCAATGTCAGGTAGATATGCAGGCAAACAATATCATCAGTTCATCTGCCTGTGTGAAGAAATAACTTGAGAAAACCATAGACTATGGCCTATGCAGAAATCCTCCTGAAAAGCAGTAAGCTATCTTGAGGAATCAGTCCCACAGAATAGACCACTGGCTGCAACAGTTGTGAGGAATGGAAGGCAAGGCTGATAAGTTTGGTCCCATATGAAATATGCACCATGTTTTAACTTTTATATTATGTGCTGGCAGAATGGAAATGCACAGGTATAGCAATGTTGAACAATGATGTCAAGGCATGAAGGAGAGGGCCAAACTCAAACCATTGCAGAGCACTGGGTTTGATCTGTCAAATACTGGACATAGACAATAATGTTGTTATGTGTTCAGTAATTTGCAATGATTGCTATATACAGTGTATAACCGAAATAAAGTGCGTTGTTCCCCAATTTAGCCCTGCTTCCGCTTGCCATTCCTTCCTCTGTTGGCTCCACTGTGCCAAATTATAGATTGTATCTCTTATTTATCCTCTTGTACTCTGTAAAGCGTTGCGCATGTTGACTACATAAGTAAGAAATAAATGGACCAAAAGAATGAAACATCAAGTTCCTCTGTCCATTAGAATGCTCTCCTGGTACTCCACATATCGGCAATATATTTTTCCAGCTTTAAAATATAGTTCTACTCATGAATCATGACTTGTTCCTTATACTTTTATAGCAGATAACTGCTCAAGCTTAACCACAAGCTAGAGCTAAAATGAAAAAAAAAAAGTATCCTTGTCCCATGACAATTCTCCTAAATGTTTGATGCCACTTAGTATTCACGTCTGGTGGTGTGACAAAATGGAACCAGAGAGTGCTTTGGCATTGCAGCTAGAATGAGTCAGCTCTTGAAAGATAAATGTACTTGATGTAGGACCCGGAATGCTGTGCAAAATGGCTGAGTCTGCTTTGTGTCATCTTATATGGGAACAGTCATGACTTTTTCAATGAGAAAGTGGCAAGACTTCTGAACATCATTCTTCAAAGCTCTACAGCTAAGCTTTTGTCACGGGCTCTCTCTTTCAAACTCTGTCCTGCCTAACCTCCACAAAGCACATTGCTTCAGGTAAGTAGCAAGTAGAAATATCACGAGATCAAGACTGATTTTAAAATGTCACTGAGAATAGGCTAATGGATACTCAACAATGTACTGCTGGGAGCCTTTTGAACCCCTTCTTGGCCCCTGGCAGAGCAGACTAAAGCTGCAATCAGCACTTTATTCCAATTCCCTGATGTTTCGTTACCTACTAATTTTTGCATTTTATACAATGTAAGATCGACTACCAGAATCTAGTGGAAACTTAGTGTTTATTTCTGTGTTAATTTGTGTGTGTGTGTGTGTGTGTACACACAGGCAGGCAGGCAGGCAGGCAGACAACATTTGCAACCCTGTTAACCTGGAAAATTATGGAACAAAATCTGGGGTGGTATTCTGGCATACAGTTTTTTCCTGTTGTTTTCATGTATGAATCACTGGGGAGCAGAAGGACACATGGGCATGGCAGGGTGGTGTTGGTGACACAACATGTCCAATGACATCTGCTGTTGTGTCACACTATGCTCACTGTTGTGAATGAAATTTAGCATGCCATGGCGGTATATTTAGAAAAGAAAAAATCCACAGTTCTGTAACACCATCTACAATGCACTGTAAAAGAAATGGTAGAAACCAGTACAGAAGTGCTAGCTGTATTAACAGGAAAGCTAACATGTCTGAATCCACCCTAAGCACAGCAGTGGGTGTTTGGGAATCCTATTGGTACTACTAAGCCAGTAAGAGCTGCTGCGCCATTCTTGAATCTATTGGGATAGCCTTAATACAGTCTTGTGAGTTGTCACCCTGCTCCTTATGGCAAAATGCAGAACTGATCTGTTGATTCAGTCTATATTTCCTTACCTGAACATTGGAAATACGAATATTACCAACATCCTAGATGTTAGCAATTCATAGTTAGAGCAGCATAGCCTTTTATAATGTGTGTTTGCATGCATAGTGGGCGCTGCATCATCTGGCATGATGGGGGACGTCTGTGGAAGTGTTCGTCCCTATGAACTTGCAAAGTGTTTCTACTTGGAAACACTCTTAAGTCTCTGTGCGTGCGGTGACTGCAAAGAGCGTTAGAGCATACATAGATGGAATTAGGGCATCTTTCCTTTTATGTTCACTGCATAGCAGTGGGAACATCTAGGCCATATTCACTGAATGCTACATTCAGTAAGACATTAGTGCCTAATGTTAAGCCATAAAAAAAAAATCTATTGAATAAAAGCAAACACACATCCTATCCAACACCCACAGTACCAGGCAGGTGTCTCTGAGAAAGATCAGATGTAGGCCACAAAGGCAATACCTGTCCCTGATATTGCTCCCTAGCAACCAGAATAATTAAAAACACACCCCTTATTCAGCATTCTTTTTGCTGAACAGTCTAAAAATATATATTAAAAATGCCCATGATCTAATTAAATATGTTAGTAACACTGCCCATGATAATGGAATGTACCGTGAGTACAAAAGCAATATAATATCTTTAGGTAATGAATGCATTCAACAGAAGTACACATGACGGCATGATGCAGCCTGTATCATTTTGGTTATGGTGTTAGGAACATAGGAGTCCATTGGTCCATCTTGTTCAGAACCACCCACACTGAGTCGCAGTGGATCTCCCATGTTTTAAGCAAGATTCTCCCCTAGCCCCACTTGCAGATGCAGTAGATTGAACCTAAGACCTTCTGCATCCAAAGCAGCTGCTTGGCCCCACTGAGCTACATCTGTTCCCCAAACATCAGCTTTGGGTTTCTCCAAGACGAGAGATTGCCATTGCCACAAAGGGGCTTTACATTAAAACCAAATATTTTAAATGTGGATACATTTTAGAAGCATCAACTTTAGCAAATAATACCACTGCAATTTTAGACACATTTTCGCAGTCCTATAACCCTGAAAGGTTTGTTTTCGAAAACAAAAATCTCACAGATCATTAGTCAGTTGTTATTATGATTTTGACCTTTATTGGCATAAAGTCCATTATCGAGTCAAATGTATTTGGAGAATGAGTCGGCACTTTTCCCTGGCACTCTATGCTCTGCTTCATTGCCACCACCGGTCCACAATATCCTTATTTCATTTATTTATTTTTTTGGTTTTTTTTAATTGCAGGGGAGTGATATAAGAGGAAAGGGGCTCCTAAGAGAATGTGGTGCTGTGTTCTGAATTCTCTAAGTTGTATGTTACTAAGTCACCATTTTTGGTCTTATAAATATCTTCATCCTTGACTGCATCCTTTAAGGACACCCACAGTTTTCTAGTTCTAGCTCAGCCCCCATCTGGCTTAGCCAATGGTCTGAGATAATGGAAGTCAAAGTGCAACAGCACCCGAGGACACAAGGTGGAAGGACACAGTTTGAGATAATGAAGAAGAAAAAAACCCTTTCTCTCCAATTCAATGAGTATGACCTCCCTTTGTTCTTCTTATCGGAAATCAGATTTCCTGTTACACTCTTTTGCGTTCCCTCCCTTTCTATTCAGCTGATTGTTCTGATGTTATGAAATCTTTAAAAATGGTTATCTTGAAACATGTAAGATATTAAAAGGAGATAAGATGATACAGAGAAGCACAGTTTTCAAAAAGCATCTACAAAGAGAAAACAACTCAGATTCTAACAGACAGATGAAATATATTCAGACATTTGAAAAAATAATAAAGCTACCAACTGGTCGTTCATCTTTTTTTTTTACCTGGCCTGGTCAGCTTAGGAGAATCTGGGCAGACAACAGATGGCTCGTAACAGAAGCAAGACAGTTTCTTGTCCTTTCACTGGTTCCCCGCACCTCAATTTTTGAAAGTTCTACAAACAAGTATTTATTTTGTACACTCACTTCTTGTGTGCATATGTCTAGCAGGTATGGGAGGACCAGAAGAAGGTGTGGGCACGCAACACTGAATGAGCAAAGTTCAAAATCTCTTTGCTGCCCAGTCGTTGTGACTTGCAGCGAGGTAGAGTTTGGAGACTTGCTTCACTCATATGCCAGTGCATTTGCTCCTTCCAGATGGTGTAGTGAGAAGTGTTGTAAACAAAAATTGCCCTTTTCCCTTATAGGGTATCAAAGAGCCCATATAGAGTCCTTACATAGGTTCCCTATTGGTAGAAGAGAATAACAGAGGCCAACCAGAGAATATCGAGAAGCAAAGCAGCTAGTAAGCTTGATCTTTATTGAACTGTTGCAACAGGGTACTCCCCTCACACGCAGGAGAGGAAGAGGACCCAGAACAATGGCCTGCAAGGCCTTATAAAGACTATTGAAATTGCCACCCTGTAGATCAAGACCACCCCCAGAAACATCATACATACATCACAGAAGGGGTGTAACCTAAGACCACCCCTCAGATACATCACACCTACATCACAGAAAAGGTGGCCTAAAACATAAATTTGAATATTGTTTTTCTCCTGTTGTTGTTTATCTCCTGTCTGGCAGGTTACTTGATTGGATTGCCTGGGGAGCCTGGCTATTCTTTTGTAGTGATAAATACATATTTCCTGGGCCAGGTCACAGGCTCACACCCTATTCATATCTTAAATGTGTCCTTAAGACAGGATTTGTGAGGAAAGAGACAATGGGGAGGTTTCCCACTTTGACCTTGCAGAGAAAACATTTGGTCAGTTTAGGAATCAAAATGGTTCCAGGTTGGCCTTCCTTTGCTGATCTATGTATATGCTTGGTTGGAACACTTATGAACATTACCATATATCTAAGACCATAATATTCCTATCACAGAAGCTAAGACAGAGGAGAGAGTCTGAGCAGGGTAGGGAGCTTTGCCTACCGGCCAGTTGGACAACTTGGTGATGTCCATAAATCTTATTGCAGACAGCAGAAGTAGGACAAGCCTGACAGTGGTTTTGCTTGTGCTGCATTTTGGCCAGCAGCAGCCACTACCACATCTGTACCGTGGCTGTAGCAGTGAACGTCATGGGTGATCTATGCAAAGGAGAAATTGGCCCCAAAATTGATTTTTAAAGATGAACAAGGAAGATTTTTGGCAATTGAGATACAAATCCAAGGAGAAAAATTTCTGACAGTTGGCATTTATGCACCAAATGAAGGGAAGGCAGAATTTTTTAAGAAATTGCATGAGACATTAATGGACTATCTGGATTACAATGTAATTTTGTTAGGAGATATGAATGGCGTGGTTTCTACCAACATGGACAAAGCACAAAGACAGGTGGTCTCTAAGGATGGGAGATTACCTAAGACTTTTTTCGAAATGACTGAAAATATGGACTTGATTGATATTTGGAGAACAAGAAACCCTCTTGAGAGAGAGGGAACGTTTTTCTCTGAGGCACAAATGACATGGACAAGAATAGACCAAATATGGATTACTAGTGGAATGGCTCCAAAGATAAAAAAAGTGGAAATCTGCCCAAAGACATGCTCCAACCATAACGCAGTAAAGATGGAAATGAAATTAACAACAGCTGGTTCCTTTAGATGGAGAATGAATGACACCCTATTTAGAGATGATGAGATTTACAAAAAGGCCCAAAAAACTTTGAAGGACTATTTTGAGATAAATCTGAGGACAGACGTCGAAAAAAGAGTGATTTGGGACGCAAGTAAGGTCGTGATGCGAGGTTTCCTAATACAACAGAATTCCTTAAAGAGGAAGAAACAAAATGAGAAGAAAGATAAGATTTTGGAAAAAATAAAAGAAGGAGAAAAGAAATTGAGGTCTAAACCAAAGTCTCATGAGATTTTGAGAGAAATTAAGTTTTATCAGATGCAGTATATGGAATTGATGAATCAAGAGATAGAATGGAAAATCAAGCAAACGAGACAAAGGACATTTGAATCAGCAGACAAATGTGGGAAACTTCTAGCATAGCAATTGAAGAAGAGACAAAAATTGTATACAGTTACAAGTTTGGAGGTGGACGGAAAGAACATTTTTAAACCAAATGAGATCAGCAATTGCTTTCAGAGTTATTTCAGAAGACTATATGCACAAGGGCCGGAAAACGAAGGAGATATAGAAGATTTTCTTAAGAAATATGGATTACAAAAAATTTCGCAACAAAGTATGTTGGTTTTGAATGAGAAAATAACAGATCAAGAAATAGAGGGTGCCATTCAAAACATGCAGTTAGGTAAATCTCCAGGACCAGATGGACTAACCTCCAGATATTATAAAGCTTTGAAGGAATGGTTAATACAACCGTTGAAGGAGGTTTGTAATGAAATACAAGAGGCACCTGAATCGTGGAAAGAAGCTTTTATTACACTTATACCAAAGACTGAAACTGAAAAAAATCAGATCAAGAACTACCGCCCTATATCATTACTTAATGTAGATTACAAAATATTTGCTGACAATTTAGGAAAAAGACTGAAGAGGGTGTTGGTGGAGGAGATTCATAAGGACCAGGCAGGCTTTCTCCCAGGAAGACACTTATCAGATAATGTAAGGAATATAATTGACATTATGGAATTGCTGACAGTAAATATCAATACAAAGGCAGTTTTAATATTTGTGGACGCGGAGAAAGCTTTTGACAATATTTCTTGGAATTTTATGAAGAAGAATCTCCATGGGATGGGGGTAGGCCAAAGGTTTGAAAATGGTATAGGTGCAATATATTCTGAACAAAAGGCAAAGTTAATTGTAAATAATGTGGTTACTGATGAACTTCCTATAGAAAAAGGGACACGGCAGGGGTGCCCAATATCCCCATTACTTTTTATATCAGTCCTGGAGGTTCTGTTGAATATGATTAGGGGGGACCAGCTGGTAAAAGGAATTCAGGTCGGAGCCAAACAATATAAATTGAAGGCATTTGCAGATGATTTAGTATTGACTTTACAAGAGCCAGACACTAGTACAAAAATAGTTCTAGAACTAATTCAAGTTTTTGGTCAGGTGGCAGGATTTAAGCTGAATAAACAAAAAACTAAAGTCTTGGAAAAAAATCTAACAAATGTTGAAAGAGAGAGGTTTCAAAGTGAAACTGGGTTAATGGTGGCAAAGAAAGTGAAATACTTGGGGATTAATATGACATCTAAAAATGTGAACTTATTCAAAGACAATTATGACAAATGTTGGACAGAGGTAAAGAAAGATCTAGAAATATGGTCGAACTTGAAGCTTTCCTTGTTAGGTCGAATTGCTGTGATCAAAATGAATGTATTGCCTAGAATGTTATTTTTGTTTCAGACATTACAAATTGTGGATAAACTAGACTGTTTCAAGAAGTGGCAGAAAGATATATCTAAATTTGTCTGGCAGGGCAAAAAGCCCAGAATAAAATTCAAGATATTAACTGACACAAAAGAAAGAGGGGGGTTTGCCCTGCCGGACTTAAGACTGTACTATGAATCGGCAGCTTTCTGCTGGTTGAAAGATTGGCTACTTCTTGAGAATACAGACATTCTGGATTTGGAAGGATTTGACAATAGATTTGGTTGGCATGCATATATATGGTATGACAAGGTTAAAGTTCACAAAGGTTTTAAAAACTATATTGTTAGGAAAGCATTATACATTGTTTGGTTTCGATATAAGGACTTGTTGGAAAATAAAACTCCTAGGTGGTTATCACCAATGGAGGCTAAAGAGGTGAAGAAACTTAATATGGAATCTAAATGGCCAAAATATTTTGAAATTTTAGAGCAAGAAAGTGGCAAATTTAAACTACAGAGTTTTGAGAAAATAAAGTCCAAGGTACGAGACTGGCTCCATTATTATCAAATAATGGAGACTTTTAAACAAGACAGGAAAATTGGTTTCCAGGTGGAGAAATCGAAACTAGAAACAGAATTGTTAGAACCCAATACTAAGAATTTATCAAGAATGTATAATTTGTTGCTGAAGTGGAATACAATAGATGAGACAGTTAAATCAGCCATGATTAAATGGGCACAGGACATTGGTCATGACATTATGTTTGCTGACTGGGAACAGTTATGGACCACCGGCATTAAATTTACGTCATGTAATGCCTTAAGAGAAAATATTATGAAAATGATTTATAGGTGGTACATGACCCCAGTCAAGCTTGCGAAGATTTACCATCTGCCCAATAATAAATGCTGGAAATGTAATGAGACTGAAGGTACCTTCTTTCACCTTTGGTGGACCTGCCCAAAGATTAAAGCCTTTTGGGAAATGATCTATAATGAAATTAAGAAGGTACTTAAATGTACTTTTCATAAGAAACCAGAGGCATTTCTTTTGGGCATGGTCGGCTTTTTTATGTACGCCACTACAGCAGCAAGGATTCTTCTAGCAAAGTATTGGAAGACACAAGAATTACCTACACTGGAAGAATGGCAGACGAAAGTGATTGACTTTATGGGATTGGCAGAAATGACTGGCAGAATCCGTGACCAAGAGAAAGAGACGGTGGAGGAAGATTGGAAGAAATTTAAAGCTTATCTTCAGAACTGTTTTAAAATTGATGAGTGCTAAAATGTCAAGGGAAAGGAAGATGCAGAATTACAGCTGAAACTGTTTGATGAATTAAGATGAAACTGAGAAAGAAAATAAGTTACAATTTAATTGGAGTAAAGGGTTGCTGAAAAACTGTAAAATAAGGATGCAGAAAGGGTGAGGTATGGGGAAGTCCGAGAAAGAAGGCTTATGAAAATGAGGATATGAAATTATACTTGTTTGTATGTCTTTGTTTGTTGATGTTTGTATGTTATTTTGTTTTAAAATTGGAAAATCAATAAAAAATTATTTAAAAAAACAAACAAACAGTGAACGTCATGGCAGCAGCTGCACACATGGAAGTGATAGAAACAGCAGTAACAGAGATCTCCATAATGGCATAGAGCAAATCCAGCAAGTGGTGTTGAGTTCCTGGACTAGTTTCCTGTCCTCTGCTGCATATGTGTTGTGGTCCATTTGTGCCAAATTCCTTTGGCGTGTCTGAGGCTGGCTGACTATTGGGTTACTTGTGTTGGATTGTTGCAGCAAATTGTCCCTGCCTCAGTGTTTCCCTTAAGAAAAACTGGAAATGCTTTCTGTCCTGCGTTTGTTTGTACATAGGTGTTCGTTTTACCAGTGACTTGTTAAGGTTCAGCAAGGTTCATCTCCCTGAGTTCCCTGATCTAGATTCATAGTTAGCCGTTGCTTTGTTCTAGGGACAAACCTGAAGCGGTATTCTTATATCTTGTGGGAATGAATTCCAGAGGTTGTGTAGAAAGTCCTTCCTTTTGTCTCCCTTGAATAGTCTTAACAGTTTCAACAGATGACCTTGGTTCTAGTAGTAAAAGAAAGGGAGAGGGGACTTATCTCAATCTCTAACATGGATTTTCTTATTTGCCTTATCTTCGAAAATAAAATGCCCCAAATGTTGCAACCTGAAAAATGCAGTTGTTTGACGGCTTACTGGAGCAGAATATCATCATCGTATTAAACCTACTGCAGTTAGATCCTGGTCTAGGTTCATGGTGCTGAGAGCGGTGTATAAACCCTATACAGCTTGGGACCAAGCTATCTATATGATCATCTCACCCTTTGTATACCCAGCTGATCACTGTACATTGCAAGAGAGTTCCTTCTGCAGACACCATATTATCTGAATATCTGTTCCATATGATGCAGGAATTGGGCCTTTAGTGTGCTGCCACTTACTCTTTGGACCCCCCCCCCAATTAAATAGCAGATAGACACAATCTCTTCTGTGTCTTCAGTGTGTTTGGAAGAACTTCATTTTTCAACAACAAAATGCTTTAATGGTGCTTTATGTGCTAACATCATAGACTGCCCTGATATTTTATGATATGGTGGTATAGAAACACATTTATTTGTAAATAAACAAACAGTCTATCTCTGCACTGGATTTGAAGTTGATTTCATACATGAAATTGTTTTTCATGTGATTCTATTTTCATATCACTTCAATAGGTTTCATACGGGTTGCTCAAGTTAATGAAGGCTAGACTAGGTTTCTGGTCAGTGATGGACCACCACTGAACCACCTGCCTGTCTCTAGGCTGAACCTGCTAATTGGACTCAAATTTACTCCTGATTCTTTCAATCAGGCTCCTGCGATACACACCAGGCGAGCATGTTCAAATCCTGGCTGACAGATGTTCTAGCATTAAATAATAATAATAATAATAATAATAATAATAATAATAATAATAATAAATGTTTTTATTTATACCCCGCCGTTCCCGGTTCAAAAACCGGCCTCAGGGCAACTAACAACAAATTTAAAACACTTAATTGTAAAAGCAGCATAAAATACAGTATAAAAACATGAATGACAATAAAATTCAAAATTCAGAAATCAATTAGGGGAAATAAGCATTAGATAATCCCCAGCTGGCTGAATTGGTCCTACTTGGGCCAGCGAGGAGGCCAGCGGAGAATTAGCTGTGGGGTCTCAGAGCGGGTAATCTTCATAAAAGGGGAGGGGGAGGAATTAGCTAAACAGTTTGAGGATCTATACAACTCTGTAACATGCAGAAAATAGCATTGTTGGAGAAACCAAAGACTGAGGGAAGTCAGGGAGTGGGGTGGGGGGATGGGTTCTGGGGGGGGGAGGGAGGAAAAATGGGGGGGAATAAGGATATTTTTTTTGTTATAACTTTGAATAAAAAATAAAAAATAAAAAAGGAAAAAAAGGGGAGGGGGAGGGAAGAGAAGAGAAGGGAAGGGAATTAAAAGATCAGGCTGAATTCAAATTAAAGGCCAGGTGGAATAGCTCTGTCTTACAGGCCCGATGGAAGGAGGTTAAATCCTGAAGGACCCTAGCCTCATGGGACAGAGCATTCCACCAGGTCGGAGCCATCACTGAAAAGGCCCTGGCCCTGGTGGTGGATAGTCTGACTTCTTTAGGGCCTGGGACCTCTAAACTATGGCTATTCATGGACCTTAAGGTCCTCTGTGGGGCATACCAGGAGAGGCAGTCCTGTAAATAAGAGGGCCCTAAGCCACAAAGGGCTTTGAAGGTTAAGACCAGCACCTTGAACCTGACCCTATACTCCTGGGAGCTAGTGCAACTGGTAAAGCACTGGGTGAATATGCTCCCATGGCAGGGACCCCGTGAAGAGCCTTGCTGCAGCATTCTGCACCCGCTGGAGTTTGTGGGACAGTTTCAAGGGCAGCCCCACGCAGAGCGAATTACAGTAGTCAAGCCTGGAGATGACCGTCGCATGGATCACTGTGGCCAGATCGGGGCAGGAAAGGTAAGGGACCAACTATATAATGCGGCAAAAATGGAATAATTGACCCGGCATTCAGCAATAGAACTTTAAAATCAGAGGGGCTATCACAAAAGTTACCACAATACTGTTGGTTCAAAGACACCTTATAAGGTAGAGTGATCAATATGCAATCAGATTGTCTTCCTCGATAATAGTATTCCCCAGTAGCAGTCCTCTGTCATATGCCATTTTTTTCTGCCAATGGCTGCACTGATCCACACCCCAGTTCTGTGACGTACTATCACTTCCTCCCTGCCCTAAATTGCAGGGGAGGGGGAGAGAATAACATTTCCCTTAGCGACAAAGACGATAGCAAAAAAAGCTAATTATCCAAGGTGATTACCATGGCATCCTGTGGTTAATTATTAGGTCTAAAGAAAAAACACATATTTAAAATATTTACTATAGCTATGTCCTGCTCTCCCCTCCAAGAGATTGTGTGATGGCCTGGGATTCAGATTCGGATGCTGAACCTGAAGAATCCCAGCCTGCACAGGAGTCCCCGCCTCCAGAACCAGCTGAGCCGGGGCTGTGGCATGAACCTGAAGGGTCCTCACCTGTGCTGGATCCTCAAGTGCAGGCACCAGCTGAGTCTGCTCAGGCTCCTGAGGGGATGGAAGACCCATTGCCTGCAGGTGCTCCACTCTCAGCCCTGGCAGAGGAAGCTGAGGTTGCCTCTGGGTCCGGTAACCCTCCAGCCTCTCCTGAGCTTCAGTTCCCTTCAGAGGCGGAGGGAACTAAGTTCCCGCAGGAGGAGTACTCGCCTCCAGGCCAGGAGAGGCGAGTCCCCTGAGGATCGGGGCCGCCCTGTGCCTCGGGGCAGATAAAAGCCAGCCAGCCCCAGTCCCAAGTTGCAGGAGCAACTTTGTTGGGTGACAGTTCCTGCCTGAACCCTGTCCTGCTATCCTGCCGGAGCTCCTGACCTCACCCGACTACCTGCCCTGCATTCAGCTTCAGCTTTTACGGACTGCCTCCATACTGTACCTTCGAGCTTGGACTGGACTCGGACCTCGCCTCTCAGTTAGCCCATGGGACCAACACAGATTGATCAGCTCCACACTCCGTTTCAGCATTGCTGCAGCACAGGTTGCTCCCACACTAACTCACCAGTCTAATTTCCCTGCTCCAAACTCCAACCACCAAGTTTAATGTCAGTTTCATCAGGCTTGTCTGTCATTCTTTGATGAAAAAAAAGGCATGCCATCAAAGATTATTGCCATCAAAAGTGATCAACAGGGTAATCTTTGCCCCCTGGACAGAATAAAATTGGGTTTGTTGGGATTTGCCCGAGTATGATAGGGTGTTATTAAGAAGGGGGTGTGAAATAATGACCAGAAAGTAGGGCAATTATTTTCTTTATATAAACTCTCCTTCTGTGGTCTCTTAGAAGAGTCAGCAAAGAATTCCTTGGCACAGTTTTGCTTTGATTAAATTAAAGCAGTGGTGGAAAAATTGTGGAGGGCCTCCAGAAGTTGTTGGACTCCAACTCCCATGAGCACCAGCCAGTATGGCCAAGGGTCAGGGTTCATGTGTGTTGAAACCCAGCACCTCTGGAGTGTCACAGGTTCCCCACTCCTAGATTACATCGTGTTTTCAGGTTGTGCCTTTCAAAAAGAGGGGGGACTTTTGGAATGGGGCAGACAAAAGCTGGTTCCAGGACTTCATATATGTGTCACTGACAGACAAAGGAAGGGAGCAGGTGATCTTTTGCCCCAGAAACAATACCGCACTAGAGATATTGTTATTCAAGAGTGAGAACCAGCATGGTGTAGTGGTTAGAGTGTTGGACTAGGACCTGAGAGACCAGGGTTTGAATCCCCATTCAGTCATGAAGCCCTCTGGATGACCCTGGGCCAGTCGCCATCTCTCAGTCTAACCTACTTCACAGAGTTGTCATGAAGATAAATTGAGGAATGAAAAATCATGTACAGTGTCTTGAGCACATTGGGGGAAAAGGTAGGGGATAGGAGGAATATATATATATATATATATATATATATATATTCCACACTCCAAATAGTTTACAATAGAAAATAAGGGATTACAACACCCTAACAAGATACATCAGAAAAGGAAAAGTGGATGTGGTGAAAGACTAAAAAAATAAACAAATTCCCTCACAGATTTATTTATTTTTTTGAAGTCACATAATAAACAGGCCACTGAAGACAACAGTTCACAGACTAGGTAAAAGTATTTGTTCTTTCTGCTAAATGGTTGGTTGCTCACAGATATGAACGTAAGAAACTGCAAATCTTATACAGCAGGGCTGTCCAACTTCCAAGAGACTGCAATCTACTCCCACTATATAAAAACCCCCACAACTGACAGTGATCTACCCATTGGATTGACAAGAGTTGGGGGAGGATGAGCCAAAGTTGTTGAGCTTTTTTGGGGGGAGGATGAGAATCGTGATCCTGTTATACAGCAAAGTGTGAGATCTAGTCTGATCTCAAATAGAGATCAGAGAGAAATTTAGGGTTGGCTGATTTATGGAAGGGCCATAGATCAAAGGTAGCATACATGCCTCACTCACAAAAGGCTCCATGGTATTTTCATGTAGGGCTCAAAAACATCTCTTTCTAAACCCCTGAAGAGTTGCTGACAGTCAATGTAAACAGCACTGAGCTAGATCTGGCTGGGATAGCTCAGTGAGCAGAGCATGGGACTCTTAATCTCAGGCTCCTGGGTTTGAGCCCCACGTTGGGCCAAAAGATTCCTGCATTGCAGAGGGTTGGACGAGATGACTCTCCAACTCTGTGATTCTGTGATTCTAACTGGATGGTGCAATGGTCTGAAGACAAGCTTAAGGCAACTTCCTAGGAGGTTATGCTGACTGTACGACAAGAAGCTCTGCTTAATTGGAACACTGAAGGGTGATTCCGAAACTCAAGGTCACCAAGTGGACCATATAGAATGTCAGAATACGGAATGCACCAAAACAAGTGAGAATGCTGTCATAAGATGATCCTTCTGCGGACTGCATTTGCAAAGAATGCAGGTTTTGCAATGGTCAGATCAGGATGTTAGTGGTGGTTTTTTGTGGATGGTTTTGCTGTTACTATCATGGATTTCTTTGTAAACCACCCTGTGATCCTCGGATGAAAGGTGGTGTAGAAATTTAACAAATAAGCAGCAGCAAATATTCATTCACATTCCTTTGCTACGTTCTATTTTCTTGAGGAATATGAAGCTGGTTGTGAGGGAAGCAACTGCACATTCTCTGTGCGCCTAGTATCTGAATAGGGAGTTTCTCACAAGTGCATTCTGGCCTCTGCATGTAGATGTGATCTCTGTTTCAGACCATGCCATCATCCCAAAGGAACAAAGCCTGCAAAATTATTCAGTTTTGATGTGGTTCCACATCATATAAAGGTTTTAAATAACGGGTTATAACTGTGAGGATGGATGCCCTTTATAGGAAATGGATTCAGCAACATTCCTTTAAGAGGCGCACACCAGAGCTATATTCTGAAGCAGCAATTACCACTAACGTTCCCATTTCTATTGTACCATTGCCAATGTGCCAGCCAAGCCGTCATAATTGCTCTGAGCTAAGGTGAATATAAACATGCCACTGACATCTTGTCTTTCAATACCTTGGGGTGCTAGTTCTGTTCGAGCCTGACACACTGTAACTCATATGGTTCAAAATACCAGTAGTTTTAAAGCCAGTATCAAGACAAATAGCCTTTTGTTAGACTTTCAATGATTCTCTACAAAATATCCTTTACAGCTCATGAATATAGGGTGGTATTTAACTACCCACTTTAATTAATGACTACAACTAAGATAGGCCTATTGTTTTCAATGGGTCTACTTTAAGTAAAGGTTAGTTGGATACCATGTATACCCGCTCTCCCAAATAATTTTATATTCTGTCCAAGACATGAGAAAGTATCATTCTGGCAAAATAACTTATCAGTCCCACTTACACGGCATCTATAAGATGTGTGTGGCCACTTGGAGACCACAAAGGTTGATTGCTCATCTATATGCATATGACATAAACGTTCCTTGCAATCAACAAGATAATGCCTCTGACCCGGTTATGTAATCAGTGCATGAAAGTGGTTCTCTGGTTTTTAACTCTGCCAAAACAAAGCACCCATCAGCTCACAGAGTACCATCCACCATAACTGGTAATGAGAAAAGCCTGTGTGGATTTGAATCACAGTTATTATCGTCAAACCCAGCCCAGTAGAATTTGCCCAACAGCCTTTGCAGCAACCAGCCAAGCTCCAAGTTACTTCACTGGCTGCTAGATGCGAACATTTAACTCCTGTTAAGGGGAATTCTGTATCCCTGTAACCTAATAAGCCCAGCAGCCATAGATAAGAATCCCAGTAGAAACCAGCAGCAGTGCATAGGGCAAGGCGAGGCTGAGCAATAGGGTTTTGTGCCAATTATTTTTATTGATTTTCCAATTTCAACCCAATTACACAAATTAATTCCAAATTAAGACAATTTTGTTCAAGAGGTTTCCCATGTGCTGTTCTTGATGGGTCTTTATGATTTAATATTACTGCTTTTCGTATTCTTATTTACTTCCAACACCATCCATTTTACAAATTACCACATAACAGTCACTCTTAATGATTTCTATTGCCGAGCAATAGTGCTGCCCTTCCAGCAGTTTTTCCTTCGGTAAAAAATGAGGTGCTGGTAACCATATACAGATAATGTGCATAATGGCTGACATGGTCAGGTGAAAACGAGAGCTGCCAGGACTCCATACTGGTAAGTACTGTCACCAAAGCCCTGCCTTCCAGCATTGGGAAGAATCATAGTATTGTAGAGTTGGAAGTGCAACCCCCAGCAATGCAGGAATTCTCAGCTAAAGCATCCACAACAGGTGACCATCCAACCTTGACTTAAAAACCTTCAAGGAAGGGGAGTTCATCACCTCCCAAGGGAGACCGTTGCACAGCTCTTACTGTCAGAAAGTTAAAACAAAATAAAAAAATTCCTTCCAGTAGCACCTTAAAGACCAACTAAGTTAGTTCTAGTTCTAGTTCTAGGTATGAGCTTTCGTGTGCATGCACACTTCTTCAGATACACTGAAACAGAAGTCACCAGACCCTTCTATATAGTGAGAAGGTGGGGAGGGGTATTACTCAGAAGGGTGGTGGGAATGGGTGATTGGCAGATAGCTGTGATGAGCCTGTTGACGACTCTTAATGACTGCAATAGGTCTTACAGGAAAAAGCAAGGGGGTGAGAAGGTGAAAAATGGCTTTGTCATGTATAATGAGATAAGAATCCAATGTCTTTGTTCAGACCAGGTCTCTCCATGGTTTTAAGTTTGGTAATAAGTTGCAATTCAGCAGCTTCTCTTTCCAGTCTATTTCTGAAATTCCTTTGTAATAGAACAGCTACTTTGAGATCTTGTATAGAATGTCCTGGGAGATTGAAGTGTTCTCCTACTGGTTTCTCTGTCTTGTGATTCCTGATGTCTGATTTATGTCCGTTTATCCTTTGGCGTAAGGTTTGGCCTGTTTGTCCAATATAGAGAGCTGAAGGACACTGTTGGCATTTGATGGCATACACAATGTTAGACGATGAGCAGTTAAATAGTCCCGAGATGGTATGTGTGATGTTGTTGGGGCCAGTAATGGTGTTGTCCGGGTGTATGTGGCAGCAAAGTTGGCATCTGGGTTTATTGCAGGCTCTGGTGCCAGTGTCCGTGTTAAGTCTGGTAGTAGTATTATTGTGGGTTAGGAGTTGTTTAAGATTGGGTGGCTGACATTGGATTCTTATCTCATTATACATGACAAAGCCATTTTTCACCTTCTCACCCCTTGCTTTTTCCTGTAAGACCTATTGCAGTCGTTAAGAGTCGTCAACAGGCTCATCACAGCTATCTGCCAATCACCCATTCCCACCACCCTTCTGAGTAATACCCCTCCCCACCTTCTCACTATATAGAAGGGTCTGGTGACTTCTGTTTCAGTGTATCTGAAGAAGTGTGCATGCACACGAAAGCTCATACCTAGAACTAACTTAGTTGGTCTTTAAGGTGCTACTGGAAGGAATTTTTTTATTTTGTTTTGACTGTGGCAGACCAACACGGCTACCTATCTGTCAGAAAGTTCTTCCTGATGTTTAGTCAGAATCTCCTTTATTGTAATTTCAAGCATTGGTTCGAGCTCAAGTGTGCAGTGCATGAAGAGTATGCTTCCTGGGTCGGGAACGGGGAGAGCCTGGGGGAACTCCAGTTTGTTGTTGGCAGCCCACAGTGTGTATGTACCTGCGGAGTCACTGAGAATGCAGAGAAGCCCCTCTCTTGCCCCACCCCAGTGAGCACAATATTGCAGCCACCAGGGCATGGCTACTGCTCTGCACCCTGGCACGCTGCTGTTATGAATGCAATAAATTCTGCTATTTAAATACCCAGCAGGCCTCAGTGTAGGAGGCTGAGTTTGATTGACCCTATCATTATGCAGAGTGAAGCAGCTGCCTCAGGCAGCATGCAGGGCTGCCTCAAGACATTTTGGCACTTGAGGCAACCCCCAAAATGGCTCCCTGCTCTCTGCCAGGAAAGAAGGGTTCAGTGAAGATCTACATTAAGAACAAGGGGGGAAATAAAGATTTCCATTTCCTTGTGAGTCCTGCCACCTGAGGTGGTTGCCTCACCTTGTCTCATGGGTGGGCCAAGCCTGGGAATGGATACTGGAGGGCGGCAACCAGGACAGAGCTGTGTGTGTTACAAAGCCTTCCCTGTGCTCTCTAAGTTAGGTTGTGGTCCTCATGAAGTAAGATTCAGCTACTCTGACCAGTTTCTGTATGTAGAATGGAGGGAGGCAACATTATTTTCTTTGCCTCAGGCAGCAAAATATATTGGCCCAACCCTTCAGGTTGGGCAGACCCAGGGCCAGATTTAGGTTTGATGGGGCCCTAAGCTATTGACGGTAATAGGGCCCTTTATAAGTCCAGCTGTCCTTTGTCAACAACAAATTGTCGCTGTTTTTGTGTTGAATATATGCTATATGGCAGGTATCCCCAACCTTCGGCCCTCCAGATGTTTTGGCCTACAACTCCCATGATCCCTAGCTAACAGGACCAGTGGTCAGGAATGATGGGAATTGTAGTCCAAAACATCTGGAGGGCCAAAGGTTGGGGATGCCTACTATAATTTATGGACCTAATAGATATCTAAAGCCATTTGCGCATAACAAATAGGAGCCTGCACAACACAAACCACTGTTGCTGTATGTAGGTTTTATTTTATTTGTTCTTTATCTTATATTTTGGAAATGTACATCCAGTTTTTTTCCCCTTTAATTTTTTTCGGGCCCCCAAGAGAGTGGGGCCCTAAGCTAAAGCTTGTTTAGCTTATACATAAATCAGGCACTGGGCAGACCTGGTTAACTCCCATTTATTTAACTGCATGTGTTTGGGTGTGTAATCCTATACACACAACTGAGAATAAATACAATTTAACTAAATGGAGCTTGCTTCTGAGCAGGCTTCTATAGGAGTGCACCGTAAATCTCAGCAACTGAAATCAATAGAAATCAAAAGAACTTACATTTGGTAGTTGGCTAATTCCCAAGCTAAGAATGATATAAGTAAAGACTAAGGTTTTCAATCCATAACAAAACATAAAACATCCCCCCAAAGTATTATTTTATTTTAAAATGGACGTGTGATGTGCTGGAGAACAAAGAGTAATCATTTGTAAGGATTTGTAATATATAGTTCGGTGGGCAAATAAATAGGTCAAACAAACCCCCTTGATGAAATCTATGTATTTTAAACCTAGAAGCATTTTGGTAAGAAAAGTAGCAATCTTCAGTACTTGCCAAGTTCTATCAAAAAATAAATAATTGCTGCCTTTAAAGTTGTCATTTAGAAGCACACACTGGACCGAAAGCTGCCCTCAGGCATGTACACACAGCTCCTACTGTGTTTAATGTGAGTTGTGCATATTTATCAAAGAAAGGAATTTGACCCATTACAAAGCTTTTTGCCACTTTCAACAAAAGACTAACAGCTCTCAAACTCAGAGAGCTATTTCTGGATTCTGAAACTCAGAAAAAAACACCTTACACATATTTCTCCAGACAGGACTGTATTCTTATAAAAATCAATAAGCGTATAAGGGTGTGCACAAGACACAAGATTCAGTTTGTACTTGAGTCTGTCACTTTGAGAAGCAGCTCAATATGTTCTGAGTCACTCTGTGGTATATATGTTTACAAGTGTATAAGAATGGTTTATAGGGGCGCAGGTGGCGCTGTGGGTTAAAGCCTCAGCGCCTAGGGCTTGCCGATCGAAAGGTCGGCGGTTCGAATCCCTGCGGCAGGGTGCGCTCCCGCTGCTCGGTCCCAGCGCCTGCCAACCTAGCAGTTCGAAAGCACCTCCGGTGCAAGTAGATAAATAGGGACCGCTTACCAGCGGGAAGGTAAACAGCGTTTCCGTGTGCGGCTCTGGCTCGCCAGAGCAGCGATGTCATGCTGGCCACGTGACCCGGAAGTGTCTCCGGACAGCACTGGCCCCTGGCCTCTTGAGTGAGATGGGCGCACAACCCCAGAGTCTGTCAAGACTGGCCCGTACGGGCAGGGGTACCTTTACCTTTTAAGAATGGTTTATAATATTTCAATCCCCTTTTGATGGAAGTAGATAAAATTCTCAGGAACAGCAGTCCCTCCAGAATAGATTTAACATGCCAAATTCCAGGCAAATACACCCAGAACTTTGTGGGGGGTCACGCGTGCGTGCGTGCGCGCACACACACACACACACACTTGTTCACTTGTTACAATGTTAAGGTAGATAAAAGAGGAATGGTTTAAAACCTCTTCCACTGTTTTGAGGGCAGTTGGTCTGGAAATTAACATCTGATACTCTTTTAAATGGAAATCGGTTTGAACAGGTGGGAGAAACCCTGGCTAGTCCACCACTCTTTTAAGTGCCCTAATAATAATAATAATAATAATAATAATAATAATTTATTATTTGTACCCCGCCCATCTGGCTGGGTTTCCCCAGCCACTCTGGGCGGCTTCCATAAAAACCAGAAATACACTAAAATATCACAGATTAAAAACTTCCCTGAACAGGGCTGCCCTATAAAAGAGCAAGGAGGGAGCAGGTGAAACAAACTATCAAACTTCCATCAACATCCCTCCTCCAAATTGCTGCTAAAATAATTCCCTCTGATTTAAACCTAGGCCTCTTTGTCAAAATGAGTGACTTCTCCTCCTCCTCCCCATTTGAGCTGTGCAAGAGTGTTTCTGCCTTCTAGTCAGCTTGGTTTTGCTTTGAACAACAAAATGTCTGTTATGATTTCTTTGGTGTCCAAGCTGACAGAGTGAGACATGAGGCCCTTGTGTGGTGCAGGGTGGGCACTGCGAAAAAGAAAAAAAAGTAACCTTGATTCACCTCCTGCCTTAGATTTCAAGTTTCAGAGCCACTCTATATGCTGTCAAGGCAGGTAGACAAATTCCATTGTTTTTTATTTTCTTTTTAACCAAAAAATCGGCACATAAGCATTCATAGTTTACATTAAAATTATATGTCCATAAAAGGATCACAGTTTCCATTATCCCCAACCAAGAAATGATTTCAAGATGTTCACCGAATGTCATTTATGCCCCTGACAAATCTGAACCATTTAAAACTCAAAGGAACTGCTGTTGTTATCCTGGAATAGGAAGAGTAATTTAGGTAGTAAGCTCATTTTAATCGCCGCCATTCTCCCCAACCACGAGAGATGTATTCTATTCCATGTATCCAAGTCCTTCATTATTTCTTTCCATGTTTTCTTGTAGTTATTTTCAATCAGATTTATATTTTTCATAGTTAACCAGATTCCAAGGTATTTTACTTTTTTAGTTATTTTAATTCCAGTTTGACTTTCAAGATCGTTTTTGGTTTCTTCTTCCATATTTTTGGTCATTATTTTGGTTTTTGCTCTGTTCAATTTAAATCCGGATAATTTTCCAAATTCCTCTAGTAGCTTTAACACTTTGCCGACGCTCTCTTTTGGTTCTTCCAATGACAGCATAAGATCGTCTGCATATGTTTTCAGTTTATATACTTTCACTCCTATTTTTATGCCACGGATTTCTGGCATAAAAATCTGAACCATTTAAAACTCAAAGGAACTGCTGTTGTTATCCGGGTTAAAAGTACCTATACACATACGCTAGAGATCTCACTGTCTCACTTCACTCTAAATCCTACACTTAGACCAGTGCCGGATTTATGTATAAGCTACACAAGCTATAGTTTAGGGCCCCACTCTCTTGGGGCCCCCCAAAAAAAATTAAAGGGAAAAAAACCCTGGATTTCCAAAATATAAGGTAAAAAAACACACACCTACATACAGCAAATGGCTTTAGACACCTATTAGGTCCATACATTACCATATAGCATACATTCAACATAAAAAACAGCAACAATTTGTTGCTGACAAAGGACAGCTGGACATATAAAGGGCCCCATTACCTTCAGTAGCTTAGGGCCTAATCAAACCTAAATCTGGCCCTGACAGACTCACAGTGCTGCCACCCTCATACACACAGGAAGCCCCCACAACCGAGCACACACACACACACACACACACCTTGCAACCCCACACAGCCTGACAAATGCTCCCCACAATCTCACACACTGCGGCACACTCTCTAGCAATTCCTCGCATCCCACAACCCATACAAACACATATTCCTGCAGATGCTCTGTACCAAACCATTAGCTTCCTCTGCTAGAATTAATAAGCCAGGGCGTATGGGCGTATGGTTGGACATCTAGCTACAAACACCTTGTCCACATAAGCTGTCTGTATAAGCGGAAACTGATCTCAGAACACCCCACTGACTATGGCCTTCGATACTTCATCTCGAACAACAAGAACTGCAGAGGCAAGGTCACTCTGAAGTCAAGTGACTTTATCCACAAATAAAACTAAGGCATACTTTCTCTCCAAGCAAGTTAAAAAGTGTGCCTTCCTGCAGCAGATTTCTCTACCTTCATGTAAACCCGTCCTCTGAAATATGCTCTGAGATTTGAATTATACATCATGAAGTTGCTTGAAATGTCACAGACTACATTTTCCCTAAGGTGGAATGTGCTGAGAAAGCCCCCTCCCTTGCTGCACCTTTTCAGATTTCTTATTTATTTCAATTTATAGCTAATATTCCATTATCAACCCTTGGGCTATTCATTTGAGGCTTTCTTTTTCTCATTTTCCCCTCATTAGTTTCTGCCTTTCTCTAGGCTATTCTATGCAAGTTTTGTTGTCACAATTCTTAACGAGGACTGAGAAGGGCAACTAACTTCACACACACACACACGGGGGGGGGGATGATAGATATAGATAGATGATAGATAGATAGATAGATAGATAGATAGATAGATAGATAGATAGATGATAGATATACAGTGGTGCCTCGCAAGACGAAATTAATTCGTTCCGCAAGTTTTTTCGTCTTGCGAGTTTTTCGTCTTGCGAAGCACGGTTTCCCATAGGAATGCATTGAAAATCAATCAATGCGTTCCTATGGAAACCGCCTTCAGACCAGGTCCGGGGACAGTCTGTCCCCCGACCTCTTCTGAAGGCTGGGGGGGGGGACAAGGGCTTTTCTTCCCACCCCCAGCATTTTAAGATCGCCCCAGACAGCGGAGAAGTCCTCCGCTGTCCCAGGGTTTTTTAAAATGCTGGCGGGCGGCAGCGCTGCCGCCCACCAGCATTTTAAGATCGCCCCGGACAGCGGACTTCTCCGCTGTCCCGGGGCGATTTTAAAGCCCCCGGGAAGGCAGACGGGGGGGAGCAAAGACTTTCGCCCCCCGCCAGCCTTCAGAAGAGGTCCAGGACCTCTTCTGAAGGCCGGCGGGGGGCGAAAGTCTTTGCTCCCCCCCCGCCTGCCTTCAAAAGCCGTCCGGGAAAGCGGAGAAAGCGCTGCGTTTCTCCGCTCTCCCAGGAAGGCAGGCAGGGGGGAGCAAAGACTTTTGCCCCCCGCTGGCCTTCAGAAGAGGTCCAGGACCTCTTCTGAAGGCCGGCGGGGGGCGAAAGTCTTTGCTCCCCCCCGCCTGCCTTCAAAAGCCATCCGGGATAGTGGGAAGTGCTTCCCTGCTATCCCGGACCGCTTTTAAAATGCTGGCGGTGGGGAGCAAAGCCTTTCGGCCCCCGCCGGCCTTCCTGGACCTCTTCTGAAGGCCGGAGGGGGGGGGAAGGCTTTGCTCCCCACCGCCAGCATTTAAAAGAGGTCCCCGGAGATTTTCCTATGGGCTTTCTTCTTGCGAAGCAAGCCCATAGGGAAATTTGTCTTGCGAAGCACCTCGAAAAATGGAAAACCCTTTCGTCTTGCGGGTTTTTCATCTTGCGAGGCATTCGTCTTGCGGGACACCACTGTAGATAGATGATAGATGATAGATGATGATAGATGATAGATAGATAGATGATAGATAGATAGATAGATAGATAGATAGATGATATAGATGATAGATAGATAGATAGATAGATAGATAGATAGATAGATAGACAGATGATAGAGTTGCTGATCTATCCTAAAACTAAGCCTCACTGCTCTGGTGTGTATTGTTTTGCATGGTTTTTTATTATTTTAAAAACATATCTCCTATTAATATTCATGTGCAATTATTATGGATAGGCATTTACACCAATTCACACAATCCCAACAAAGGTCTGAAATGTGGGTTAAGTGACGTTGGGCTTAGTCCATACTTGGAATAACATTTCTTACTCTGCTATTTTGGCTAGGGGTAATTGAAGGTTTCGTTCAGTCCACATTTTAAAGCTAGCAGGCCTAATTCAGTTAATGATTTCCCCACACACTTCTCTGAATTTTGCAATACAGTTCTCGGCTCAAAGTGCTAAAATGTGAATAAAATACATATTTGGGGTTAAAATGCATATGAAAATGTGTATTTTAGGATAATGCAGATACAAAAAAGGTGTGTTTTGTGGCAAAATTTACAGCAAACATGCAGAATGATGGAACATCTGAAGGCAGCTCTGTTTAGGGAAGCTTTTAATGTTTGATGTATTATAGTATTTTAATATTTTTTTGGAAGCTGCCCAGAGTGGCTGGGGAAGCCCAGCTAGATGGACGGGTTATAAATAATAAATAATAATAATAATTATTATTATTATTATTATTATTATTATTATTATTATTATTATTACAAACATATGAATGAACAAACACACACAAACTCTCTTGTGTCATAAACAGATTTGTCCATACTTGATTTTGACACTATGGCACTTAGCTGCAACTGGAAGCAGCAGCATTAAGAAGATACTATGTTGTCAACAAGAACACTAGAACATAGAAGCACAAATATCGAAGTCACAATAGTATGCATACTTTTCTGGGGGTAAACCTTATTGAACTGCTGAAACCCAAGCAGGAAGTTTGTGACATCTGCTCCTTTGAAGATCACCAAAGGCTTGAGAGAATGCTGCTGTGTTATTCTTTGGCCTTTTGAACCATTTATTTATTTCTAAGTATTTTAAAGAGTGAGTGCAGTGACTGAGAAATCATATATGCGTGCGGTCATTGTTTGTTTATTTTTGAAGGCATAAATTTGGGGCCAACCACAATGCTGTTGTTCCAATTTAAGCCTCTTTATTTCCACAGTAGACTAAGTTATGTGTTATTTAAAGGCATTCTTTTCCATAAGCAAACCCAGAGACTGAATTGGCCACCTCATTTTGTTCTGTCTCCTCCTCTTGCCCCAGCTTCAATCAGCAGAATTCTCACAGAAGCCAACTGAAAGATGCCAGAGTAAGTAGGAGATCAGAACGGGATGCTTACTGCCTTACATTTGTATGCCTGACACATCTCTTTTCCTGCTGTATCTCCATGGGGAAAAAACATACAGTGCTCTCTGTCTTTTACAAAATAGCTGCCATTTATGGCATCTCTCCCCCTAAGCAGCTCATTCTCTATACCATTAACTGAAGTGCACCTTCAGGCCAATTACAGACTCTGGTAATTAGAAAAGCTCTCCAAGTCACCTACCATCCAACAAGGTGACATTTAGGGTGATGTCACCCCAATATCACTTCATTATGCCTTGTTGAGCACAAGGCAGGCAACATTTAAGATGGTATCTAACGAGGGAAAACTGCCACAACTACAGTCAAATGTTTGGGCTTCCAAAGAAGCACGGTTCATTAATAGGGAGGGAGTTTGTTGGTACATTAAAGCAGGAAAACGCATCCAGAGGCACTTGAAAATATGGCCGCACTTGGATATATCTGCAAAGCAGACACAGCAGACGCAGAATTACATTAGAACCATTATTTTATTTTTCTTGTTCGCTTGTGCATACAAACAGAAGAAATCTCTCTAGTGTGGTGTCAGGCAGAAGACAAGATTGCACTGACTCAGACTGCCTGATACGTTCATCTTATTTCTCCCTTTGTGCAAAGCCATGTCCTAACAAAGTGGTAGTGGAAACAGACTGTAGAGCAAACTCAACTCTTGGTTTCAAAGGCAGCATTAATAGTGGCCATGGTGGGAGTGTGTGTGTTTATATCACATCTTTACTACCTTGATCACCTTTGGCAATCGCCCAGCCATAGGCTCCCATGGTGTTTTTGTTAACCGTTGCAATTACGGTAGGTTGGATCCAGAGTGTTACTTTCACAAACAACTCATTTAATGCACCCACCAGCCCTGCAGAGGTAAAGATTAGGCAAGAAAGGGATCGATGAAAACATTGACCCTGTGTGCATTTGCTGTGGGGAAAAAAGCGAATTGCATGTTTGAGATCATTAGAAAAGGAACAGAAAACAGCCTGCCAATCTCACAATGCTTTTGTATAAATCTACAGTCTGACTACATTTGGAATGGTGTGTGTGCTCCCCTAAAAGGATTCTGTGAAGCTGGAAAAGATGGAGAAGAGGGTAGTCAAAGCGGAGGGTAGGACAAGGGATTTGAGCAACTCCACTTGCGCGTGTTGCATATGCATTGGGCCACTTGACTAGATAGGCCTTTGGATGGGAATCTACTAATGTTCTTAACATAAGTAAGAGTATGCACATAGCTGTTAAAATAATCCTAATGTCACATTGGTGGGATTGAACTGGCACCACTGAGCTGACAGTGACTAACCAGGATAGAGATCTTGGCTCATGGTGCATAGCTCAATCAAAACATCACATGTGGTACATGCAAAAGCCTCCAGTAGTACTCAGGCACAGGGATACCCCAATGAAACTGATTGTCAGGAGATTCAGGAGAGCAACGCATGTCTAATTCATGGAATCACCATAAAAATATGTTGATTCAACAAATGCAGGTGGCTGTAAAAGGGAACTGGAGAAATTCATGGAAGAAAGGTTTATTAATGGCCACTAAACATAATTACTGTATGGAACTTCTAGGTTTCATTCACACTGTGTAAAGAAAAAGACTGACTAGGTAGATGTTAGTCTTGATCCCAGCAGGGCTCCTCTTAAGTCCTTACATATATTCACATCTTATATAGGTATCTCCCCTCAAAGAGAGATGCATTCTCTACTCAAATCTATTTCAGTTCCAGACCAGGAGAAAGCAATGCTCTTTCCCAGATTACAACTTCTCTTGTATGAAATAAATGTATAGAGGAAACATTCAAAATGATACAAACACCTCTCTCTCTCTCTCTCTCTCTCTCTCTCTCTCACACACACACACACACACACACACACACACACAAAATCAATGACAAATGTCAGTTACTAAAGGATGGACAGGCAGAAACAGAAAAAGTGTCTTTTTTACTTAATCTATTTCTTCTTCTTTGTAAGACTTGTGCTTCTGAGTTCCAATTTTTATAAAACAGATAAAAATTCTCTCTGTCTCCCTTTCTCAACTTATCTCCAACCAGCTACACAGACATTTTATGCCGGCCACGTACAGCATCATGGGAAGGACAAAGAGAATGAAATTACCCGTGCATTTACGATCTGTGTCTTCCTTTTTTGACCCACTAATCGTTAACTTGCAATTGAAGTTTTCTTCCCAGTATTCTGCAAACCACACATTTCTTCTGTTGTTCTCCAGTGTGCGGGAAGTAAAGTAGGTATCAAATCCTAAAAGAGAGAGTTGTTGTTATTATTATTACATATATAATTCATATACAAGATTGATGTTTTAGGACTTGCTATGCCTATTGCAAGAGGGAACAACATGATTCCAAGACAAACCTCAGCCGATAGAGCTGTTTCAAAACATCCTAGCAAACCGACTATTTGTGAAGGGGTGGTGATGGTCAGAGCTGAAACAAAAGTCTCTCATTCTTCCATACTAAGAAATTTGGGGAAGATTCTGAGGCTATGGACAAGGCAGGATTGCTTTAAAAAGTGAAAAATGTTTCAATTAGATGTTTGCTCAGTGGGTAGCTGGTGAGGGGAAATGATTGAAGAAGGTGAACCAACAGGGAACGGACCACAAATAGGAGCTAGAATAATGTGAGGCTCTTCTGATGAAAAGGGAAGAAGGATTTCAGACAGACAAAGGGTTGTGGGTGAAAGCATCTGCTGCTGCTGATTGAAGTTCTACCTATAACAAAGTAGACATTTACAGTTTCTAGGAAGTAACTATTGAAGATACTAAAATATAGCCATTGTACACTTTGCATTTAGCAACCACACTTTACAAGTTAATCACTACACCATACATTGTGAATTCTCAGGACACAGCCAAAGTTACGCATATTTAAATCTCACTAATTTCAGTTGGTGAGATTTATCTACCCATGAAGCTCTCTTATATTGAACTGAGTTCTTGGTCCATCTAGCCCAGGACTGTATTTTGACTGGCAGTGGCTTCTGCAGCTCCCAGAAAACCTTTCCTAGCTCTAATACCCAACTTCAATCTTAACTAGAATAATGGAAAACATGTTATTGACCGCTGAGCTATGGCCCTTTCCCCTGTCAGTTTTTCATGCTTCCTCTGACAATCTTTAAGGTAACTGTCCAACGCCACTTAAAAAATCTCTCTAAACAGTATCTCCTTTTAGACACTACTGAATAACTGGAAGAAATCTTCCTGTATCTGAGGTTCTGGCAAATTGTGCTTAGTACCAAACTCAGGAAGCTTCTTGCACCATACAATAGTACAAGGTAGCTGAAAATTGTCTCATAACATGGAGAAAATGACTAGAGGTTGTTGTTGGTTTTTGGTCTCTCACTTTCTCATAACACTAGAATTTGTAGACATCCAACGAAGCTGAATGTTGGAACATCCAGATAAAAGAAAGTATTTTTTTTGTAGTGCATATGTGATGGGATAATGAGCTGCTTGTGCGTAAAAGCTTGATCCCGCTGGGGTTTGGCCGGTCATCCAAACCCAGGCACTAACGGAGCCCCCAAAAGCATGACTCCGTCAGTCGCTGGTAGAATCTGACAGTGGGCGTCTACGGAACTTACGCCAACATAAAAGCTGTTTGACGGACATGCGCTTTCGTGACTCTCTGCGTGACAGTTTCCGGCGAAGGGAGGGAATTCCTAAAGGGGGTCTAGTTACCTCTTCACTATTCTCACTAGAAGCGTCTGAGAGCCTCCCCTCCGCTGTAACTCCTGCACTCCCCCTGCTGGTTCCTGCTTCTGCTGCAGAGTCTCTCCTACTCTGCTGGAGCCTGTCCAGCACCTCTAACTCCGATGGCAGTTCCCTGACATCCACCTCCCCCCCAGGCCCCCCTTCACCCCCTCCCGCCTCCTCTCCCACTGGCGGTGAGGGCGGAAAGCCCCTGAAAGAGCAATCCTCGTCATCAGAGGATTCAAACACTTCTAGCCACGGCGTCCCGTCTCTCTCCCCGTCTTCTTCTTCTTCGTCGGAGGCAGCTTCCTCACCCACCCCTGACTCTGGGAACCCTTCAAACTCTCCCTCCTCATCGGTGGTCCCAAAGTGTTCCCTTCTAAATCGTGCCACGGGTTGCGGTTTTCTTGGGAAACGCTGATGAAATGTTTCTATTAAGATCTCGTCATTCACTACCTCTGCTGGCACCCAAGTGTTTTCCGACTCTACTTCCCCCTCCCATTCTACCAGATATTCCACCTGATTCCCCTTCCACCTGGAATCAATGATTCCTGCCACGTTCATGTCGCGCTCTCTCTCTTCTATCATGAGCGTTTGGGTGGCCTCTCTCTCACGCTCCCCCCACTCACGTCCCTCTCGGTACGGCGACAGTAATGACCTGTGAAATACTGGGTGTAATTTCATGTGACTGGGCAGTCTGAGTTTGAATGCTACTGGGTTGACCTGCTGTATGACCTCAAAGGGTCCCAATTTCTTGGGTCTCAATTTCTTACTCCCACCCTTGAACGGTAGTCCTTGGGTGGACAACCACACTCGGTCTCCCACCCTTATGATTTCACCTTCCCTCCTATTTCTGTCTGCTTGCTTCTTATATTCTTCCTTGGCTCTCTCTAAGTTAAGTTGAAGCTGACGGTGGATCGCTTCCATCTCTTCAAAAAAATGTTCCGCTGCCGGCACGCTCCATCTCTCCCCCCCCTCTCCTGGGAATGCCCGGGGATGGCACCCATAGTTTGCCAGGAAAGGACTCATCCCTGTGGACACATTCTCCGCGTTGTTGTAGGCAAATTCGGCCAGCGGTAGCTTATCTACCCAATCATTTTCTCTGTCCTTTACATAACACCTCAGGTATTGTTGCAAAATGCCGTTTGCCCTTTCCGCTTGCCCATTAGTTTCTGGGTGTCGGGCAGTGGAGAAATTGAGTTCTACTTGCAGTAAACTCATAAGTTTCCTCCAGAACCTGGAAGTAAATTGTTTGCCTCTGTCACTGACCACCCTCAAGGGGGCGCCATGCAACCTGAAAATATGCTCTACAAACAACTTGGCGGTCTCCTCCGCTGTAACCGCATGTGAACAGGCTATAAAATGACACATTTTGGTTAATAGATCTACCACCACCATAACAGCTGTTTTGCCTTTGGATTTTGGCAGGTCCGTCATAAAATCTATGGATACTGCCTCCCAAGGCCTTTCTGGCGTGGGTAAGGGTTGTAATAGCCCCGCTGGCGCCACCCTCTCTCCTTTTGCTCGCTGACACCTGTCGCAACCCCTAACATATTCCCGCACGTCCTCCCTCACCTTGGGCCACCAAAACTCCCTGGTAACCAACCACATGGTTTTGTGCTGTCCAAAATGTCCCGCTGTGGGGCTGTCATGCAACTGCTTGAGTACTCTGCCCCTCAGTTCCCCATCTGGTATGTACAGTGCCCCTTTGTAATACAACGCCCCGTTCTTTTCTTCAAATCCCCCTGTGTTCTCTTCTGTCCTCCTGAGTTCTCTGAGTTTCTCTTGGGCGTATTCATCGTTCTCCGTACCTTCCATCAGTTCCCTTTGCCCCACCAATGCCGCCCCACACACCCAGCGGTCTTCGGAGATTACATGCCTTGCCTCAGGCGCTCCCTCCCCCTCTAAGTACTCAGGTTTCCTGGAAAGGGCATCCGCTCTCACGTTCTCTGAACCTGGCACGTAACGAATCTCAAAGTGGAATTTGGAGAACTCCTGGGCCCATCGCACTTGTCTCTGGTTCAGGACACGGGCTGTTCTCCAATATTCCAGATTTTTGTGGTCAGTTCGGACTTGAACCTTGTGTTGCGCCCCAATCAGCAAGTGCCGCCATTTCCGGAATGCTTCATGAATGGCGAGCAGTTCTCTGTCGTACACTGTGTAGTTCCTCTCGGATTTGTTCAATTTCCGCGAAAAGAATGCACACGGTCTCCATTCCGACGTATCCTTTCCCGGCTGGAGAAGCACGGCCCCCACTGCTCGGTCTGACGCGTCAGTCTCCACTCTCATTGGTTGTTGTAGATCCACGTGCAGAAGCTGTTCTTCCGACGCAAACGCCTGCTTTAGGCGTTCGAACGCCCGCTGCGCTTCTTCCGTCCAAACAAATTTCTTTTTGCTACTAAGACAATCTGTGATGGGCGCGGTCAAATGGGCAAAGTTTTTGATGAACTTCCTATAGAAGTTTCCGAACCCCAGGAACCTTTGCACGTCCTTCTTGGTCTTTGGTGTTTTCCATTCCAGTACCGCTTGAACCTTGCTGGGATCCATGGCCAATCCCTTGTCAGACAACCGGTACCCCAGGAATTCCACCTCCCTAGTATGAAACTGACACTTCTCCAGTTTCACCCACAGCCGGTTTTCGCGCAGTTTGCTCAGTACCTCTCTTACATCTCGCACATGCTGCTCCTCATTCTCTGAGTACACCAGGACGTCATCTAAGAACGCTACGCAGTTCTTGTAGAGCAATGGCCCCAGGACGTGATTCATGAATGATTGAAAACAGGCGGAGCCTCCTTGTAATCCGAAAGGCATAACGAGGTACTCAAACGCCCCCAAGGGGGTGAACATAGTGGTCTTCCACTCATCCCCCTTCCTCACACGTATCAAGTTATATGCCCCCCTAAGGTCCAGCTTGGTAAAAATCTTCCCTTTTCTCACCTGTGTCAGAATGTCATCAATTCTAGGCATAGGGAAAGTCACTGGTTCTGACACTGCATTCAGGGACCTGAAATCACACACAAGTCTGGGCTTGCCCGTGTTTTTTTTGTCCACAAAGAACACTGGACTGCCCCCCACCGCTCGTGACTCTCTGATGAAACCTCTCTTGAGATTCTTGTCAATGAACTCCCTTAACTCCTGCATCTCACTGTCTGACATTGCATACAGCTTCCCCACTGGCAATTGTGCTCCTGGGAGTAAGGTAATTTGACAGTCAAAGGGTCTGTGCGGGGGCAATTTATCCGCTTCCTTTTCGCTGAATACGTCAATCAAGTCAGCGTATTGTGGTGGCACCTTCCCCTTGTCCATCACTTCCACCCCTGCTAGAGTGGCCCTGCTGCCTGCCTGGGCCTCTCCCTCCTTGCAGTGTTCTAGGCAATGTGCTGATCCAAAGGAAACCACGCGCTGATGCCAGCCTACTAGCGGATCATGTAGTGCCAGCCAGCTCATTCCCAAGATAATAGGGGCTCCTCCCAGGGTGGCTACGTTAAACGCTATCAGTTCTGTGTGCCGTGCCACCCTCATTATCATTGGTACAGTCTGTTGGCTCACTTCTCCTCCCAACAGCTCCCTCCCATCAATCGTGGTAACCTGCAAAGGCTTACTTAATGGGATAGTCTGTATCTGGTGCTCAGCTGCAAACTCCTTACTCATGAAATTACATGAGCTACCTGAGTCCAATAGCGCTCTTATCTTTAGTGGGTGTCCGTTTGCCAGTTCCAGCAACACCTCTATCACAAGTGCTGGTCTTGGGGGTTCCGGCGTGGGCACGTTCACTACTCCCTGGCCTGGCTGCTGTGCCCCGATGTTGGCAACCAGGCGTTGGCTTTTACTTGCTCCTTCATTTCATCCTCCTCCTTCCCCCCAACAGTTCCTGCCATCCCTTGCCATTCCTTCCTTTGCGGACAGACTCTGGCAAAGTGACCTGGCTGTTGGCAGAGATAGCATCTCTTGCCGCTCTTTCCCTCCTTCTTCCGCCCTTCACTGGTGTTTGAAACTGTGCGCGCGCGCGCTGCTCCAAGTTCCATCGGCTCTGCTGGCGGGAAAGGCTGCTCCGGAATCTCTGGAATGCGGAAGTCCTTCCAACGTTCCCCCTTTCCTTCCCGCTTTTCCAAAGCTCTAGCCTCCTGGCGTGCTCCTATGGACAGCGCTGATTTAGTCAGCTGGTCCATAGACTCCGCCCTAGGCGCCCGGGAAAGTTCATCTTTCACTGCCGGAGAGAGACCTTCTTCAAATAGCATTTGAATAGGTTCACTAGCAAGGTTCCACCCCAGTCTATGAATCAGCATGGTGAACTCAGTCCAGTACTCACGTACAGATCGGCTCCCCTGTTTACAAGCCATCAACTCCCTGCGCACCATCCCCTGCTCAATCTCGCTGGAAAACATCAAGTCCATGGCGCGAAAAAACTTCATTGTGTCCTTTAAGATTTCATTATTGGCTGCCATCAGGGGGCGAACCCAGTCCCTCGCCCCTCCCTCTAGATGGCCAATCACGTACGCCACTCTAGAGTTCTCATCGGGGAAGTCATCAAACAGTAGATTGAGAGCATATTGCATCTCTGTTCTAAAGGCTTGATAGTTCCTGGGATTCCCCCCAAATTTCTGCACCAATCCAGGCACCCTTCTGGCAAGTGGGGTGGTTTTCCCCTTATCTGCATCTTGAGCCCTCCTCTCCTCCAGCCTCGCCGTTTGCAGTGCGAGCTGGACCTCCAACGCCCTGTACCTTTCTTCCAGGCTTGGATCTGCTCCAGCTCCAGCTGCCCCGGTTCCTGCTGGTTCACTCATGATGCCCTCTGCTTGCACAAACAGCTTTCGGAGACTGTCAGATTGCTGTGATGGGATAATGAGCTGCTTGTGCGTAAAAGCTTGATCCCGCTGGGGTTTGGCCGGTCATCCAAACCCAGGCACTAACGGAGCCCCCAAAAGCATGACTCCGTCAGTCGCTGGTAGAATCTGACAGTGGGCGTCTACGGAACTTACGCCAACATAAAAGCTGTTTGACGGACATGCGCTTTCGTGACTCTCTGCGTGACAGTTTCCGGCAAAGGGAGGGAATTCCTAAAGGGGGTCTAGTTACCTCTTCACTATTCTCACTAGAAGCGTCTGAGAGCCTCCCCTCCGCTGTAACTCCTGCACTCCCCCTGCTGGTTCCTGCTTCTGCTGCAGAGTCTCTCCTACTCTGCTGGAGCCTGTCCAGCACCTCTAACTCCGATGGCAGTTCCCTGACAGCATAGTTAAAGTATGGAACTTGCTTCCACAGGAGGCCATGATGGCCACCAACTTGGATGGGTTTAAAAGAGGTTTAGGCAAATTAATGGAGGAAAGGGCTCTGGTTGGTTACTAGCTATGATCTGCCACCATGGCTGAAGGCAGCAATGCTTCTGAATACCAGCTGCTAGAACCAACTCCCAGTCTGCCATGCTGAGGGCAGGTTTGGATGGGGTGGGTGTCTCCCTCCACAGAGGTCTCCATCCACACAGAGCCCCCAATTCTGCCTGAGTTGGCCCCACTGTTATCACTTGATGGCATTTGGACCAATCCCTATGCTAGCTCCATCCCCTTCTGCCTCAGTTGGAATGAACAACTGGACTGCAAATGCAGAAGTAGCTCCACCAGTCCACCATGCCCCACCGATACTCAGCCAGGTTTTGGATTGCTCTGCAAATATGCTTTTAAGTCAGACACCTGAAGGACTCTAAATATTGTTTCCTTAAATGATACAACACATAAACAAATCTATAAATCTTAAAAGGAAGACTTAAGTGCAGCAACAGCAGTGTTGTGAACTGATTTCACAGCCCATCTCTATTGTTAATATAATGCATTTCTCAGGCCCTTATGGAGAAGCCCAGTATTATTCCCATTTTCCTGGCTGTAAGTGAAGTTGAGACGCAGCAAACGTCCACTGCCACCAGGGAGAATCATCTCCAATTTTCATATCTTCCCAGTTCTAACCCTAACTGGAACACAGTGTCTTTTGCCTGCTGAAATTTGAGGAGATGCAAGCGAGCCTTTTATCCCATAAGTGTTTGCAAGCAATAATATGAGAATACAATAGCAGTGTTGACAAGCCAAACAACACAGCTTGCCACCCTCAGTTCTACTGCTTTACCACTTCAGTATTTGTTCACGTGTCCAGGATTTAAAGCAGTCAATCAAATGCAGAGAGACCTTTTGTAAATAAGAGGTATTGTAAATCAATAGATACATAAGGTAAATACTAGCTTGGTGTCAGAAATCTGACCTTTATGCCTGCAAAAAAGAAAGCTCACATGAGAGCAGGCTACAGAGACAAGGAAGGATCACAATGTCAATGTGGGTCAAACACCCAGACAGCAGTCTCAGCTTGGGTGATGCTATGCTGACAGATACTAATGGGACTTCACGCAGCATGGAAGTGCAGTGACTAGCCATGATCACGATGCTCTCAACACAAGCCAAGCATTTCAGGATTAGAAATTGCCTGCCAAGCTCAGTGGTGGTATCTATTTGGCTGCTTTCTAAATGAAAACTTGCTTCAGTCCATCCATTTTTTAAATTCCCCTTTCTTTGACTTTTTTTTCAAATATCACCTGCACAAGGAAAGTCAGTACAACACTCACAGCTGTATTTTGACCCATCGTTAGATGGAGTGGTGATGGATTCACACAGCCTAGTTTGCCACCTTGCAGTGGATCTGACACTTGTGAATGGTTTGGTGTGTATTCAGACAAAGAGCCAAGGACTGTTTACAAATTGCAAACATGGGAAAATACTGTTGGGGCTCTTAGTTATTAAGAGTACGTTCGATTTTTGTTTTTTGTTTTCATGCTCTGCAGTGCTGCTGTAACAGGGAATGAAAAGAAACATATCAAAGACCGCTTCCCCCCCCCCCCACAAGTGGAATGTTTAATTAGATTGCAAGTTACCTTACAGTTCCTTCTGTGTCTCAAATAATCAATACTGAAAAACTGCAGTATTGGTAACATGCAAATAGATTTAATGAAATAAAAAATAAACAAACTAAAAACTGTTCATCCGCTGTCAGCGATGCTTATTAGCCAGACATATCTCAAGCACCATGGTTCCTGTACATAGTGAAAATTATTTATTTAAGAAAAGTTCTATACCTCTAAGTAGTTCACAAAATTGCACTTCTTTCTATATGTACAGGTGCACTTTTCTGTTGTCACACAATACTTCACATGGTCACAAACAGAGGGCTCCTGTGAAATATAGTGTAATGAGAGGCTGTGGATGGGAAGCCTAGGTGAGTCACAGAAGGGCAGCCAGGAGAGGTTTCTGCAGCCTTCCAGCTCTGCTGGTTCCTTTGCTGCAAGCTTCAAGGCCGCTTTCTCTGGTATCCCAATTCACAGGCCAGCCAGTGCAGCTCCTGGCCCCTTTCTTCCTCTTCTGCCAGCCTGTGGCGACACTGCTGCTGCTGAGAGCCAATTAGCACAAAGGGTTCTGCCTGGGCAGCAGGAGGTGCACAGCAAGGAAGGTGCTCAGAATCTGCAGTGGCCTTCCAACTGGAAGACCCCCATTTTTTCTACATCCTTGCTCCCCTGGTATTTATTTACTTATTTCTTTCTGCAACCTAGGCCCATTGTGATAATGTTTTTCCCCCCCTCAGCCTTAGACACAAAAAGATACAGGGTCACTGGGTACAACAACATTTTAAATTTAGGACAAGTCTTTTGGATCCATACTTGAAGAACATTGCTCCCTTTGGGCCTAAATAACAACTGTAACTGCATAGCTGCATGACAATATTTTCTCGTTTGTATATTGAATGTGAGCATTATCTTCTTCTCTTCTTTGCATTGATTTTGCATTTGGCTCTTGTCATTGTGAATCAATTTTGTGTTAGTTTGCTGCCCTGGCTCAAGGAAACATATAAACCACAGTCATTTTCCATCTCAGTTTTAGAGTCCAGCATGCGAACAATGTTCTGCTTCAAAATAACTTCCGTATATAACAATAGCTTACTGTGGTGCAGCCATACAGAAAGGCAAGATACTTCTCCAAGTATGAGCAAAGAATATGAGAGATAGCATATATACACACACACACACACACACACACACACACACAAACCACACCCCGACATACCCAAACAGTTTATACCATCCCCATCCCCGCCCCAGCCCAATACCTGGTGGGCTGCTGCCTATCAGCAGATGATGAAAATGGCATATAGGTTTAGGTAGAGGGAATGGGTACATTTGGATGCCAAATCCACAGATGAATTGTTTTTATATCCAAATCTTTTTGTTTATATTATTAAGACTATTTATACTCTGCCTTCATCTCAGGGTGCGGGACAGAATACAGAGGAAGTAAAACCACAAAAGACACATTAGTAAATCATAAAACCAAATTAAGCAACAAGATCAACTGAAACTACAGAGCAGGCTGAGCTATCATAAACTGACTAATGATCTAAGGTTGCATCCCTAACCTAGTTCTTCTGGGAATTAGGATCCAGCAGATCTCTAGCTCAGCCAGCAGGTTCCCAGCTCTGCTGGCATAACTCCATCCCCACAGCTCAGCTGTTTTTCTTTTTCTTTGTATATATCTAAAATTATTATTATTATGGTGGGTGGCTTACAGCATACATAAAAACATAGTAAAACATCAAGGATTAAAAACTTCCCAATACAGGGCTGCCTTCAGATATCTTCTTAAAGTTGTATAGTTCTTTATCTTGACATCTGAAGGGAGGGTGCCAAAAAGTATTGGTGCCAATCATGCTTCTAAAAGGAGGGCATTCCACAAGCCTCACTCATTGGATCATCACCTTGTCGTGGTGAGTGGGCTTGCACATTCCTATGACCCTTGTAAGCGAAGCCGTCAGGAGTCTCGTACTCCCAGCAGGGTCACCCAAGGCAGTAAGGTCAAAGGAAAGGAGCTAGACAAAGAATGATCCAAGAAGTTCTCAATGGCAGAACAGGCGGAAGATAACAAGTAGCATGTTACAATGAGTGTGAAGGCAGACGAAGGCTGCAACAGCAGTGCAGACCAGGATGCTTGAATATGAACAGAATGAAATATTAACATTGTACAGGGCTGGGGTATCTAATAAAGAGGTATAGTATGCTCCTTTCCCCCAAAGGACATAAGTAGTTATTCTGACATTCCTCTAATGAAAATAAATGTATTTACTTCATACCCACAGGATTTTATTGCATGAATATTTTTACACTTAGCTAACATCAAATGGTCTAATTTATTCTCTGCCTGTGTTATTAATATTTGTAATTACAGCAGAATAATTCATTTAAGGTTTTTTGGGGGTAAGGTAAATAGCACAGCAACTGCTGCTATGGAAAAACAGATCAAACAAAAATATATATTCCCACTGAAACATTGAAATATATGTTCACAATTATTCATTAATCCATTCAGAGAATGCAGGGCGTTGTATGTGTAAGGCTAATTCCTACAGCCATTCTTTCCCCTTACTTATATCCACATAGTCACACATATATGCATCTTAATAATATCACCATTTCATCTATATAATTAATGAGGGAGTTTTACAGTGGGAAACCATCAGATGAATGTAGAAAGCAGCTCAGCCTTTTTCCACTCATCATAAACCTTGTGAATTCCCTTATGCTGTTACACTATTTTTCTATTTTGGCATCAAACGAAGTCCTCCCACGCTCCAGCTGAGGCACATGAAGCAGGCGTGGGAGAATTTCCATGCAGAAATAGTGTCATGCTCTAAATTCCAGAGAAAATCCATATGCATTTGGGACACCAAGAGAGAACCTGTTGCATTGTTTTTTTCCACGATGTGGACTTTTCCTTCCTGCAGCAATTATTTACCTAGAGTCATTTCTCAAGGATATATTGCACTGTTTTCACAGCAACCACTGCCAATCTCAAAGCTTCAGATCAGAGATTCTTGACCAAGAAACACTGATGTCAGTTTAGGCTTTTGTCTGTTGTCCCTAAACAAACTAAGTACTCCAAGTACTTACAGTACCCCACTGGTTAGTGTTGGACTCAGAGTGGGATGGTTCACTGATCAGCCATAAAGTTAACCATTATCTCTCAACATAAACTACATGAAAGGGATGTTTTGGAGCCGATTTTGGTCTGTATCATGCCTAGAGAGGAAACAGATAAACCATCCTTCTCTGTGTGCAGAAGTTGGGGGGGGGGAACCCTCCAATTCCTGCAGTTGTTTTATTTAACAATCAAATGCAGACATCGTTCACAACGTGTTGCAAGTCACATCGAGTTTGGCCTTCTATCATATCTTTTATATATCCTCAGGCCTGAATTGATGGGAGGGAGCAAGAGAGGACATGTCCCAGGGACCAGGTTGGCATGGGGGGGGGCAGCAAAATTATAACCCTCTCTCCCCCCTCTCTCTCTCTGTGTGTGCTTCAAATGAAGGGTGTAAGGACATTCCCAGAATATACAAGAGTTCTCCCCTTTGTCTCCCACTCTCTATGTTGCTACAACTGGGCTAAGAGACAGAAGAAAGCCTGAGTTTTGAACAAATAAGACATTTCTTCATTATGTCATGATATTGATACTGTAGGACTTTCCAGGCATTTCTCAATTTAAAAAAATGAGGTGGGGGGTTAATCTTGATACAGTGAGGTACACTGAAAAACTAGTGATAGCACACCTTGTAAAAACTTAAGATTTAAGAAAAATAATAATCAAAGATGCACTTTTATGGACACACTGCTGTATTATAAAGCGAGGAGTATATTTTGTAGCAGCAGCCTCCCTTGTGCTGTAATACTGTGCCTACATCCTTATATTGCCGCAATAAGGGAGACAACCTGAAATGGAGAATTGACTTGAAACTTTGTAGAGCATATTAAGATGAGTTGCATCAGTTTAGAATTGGTTGGCGGTACACTTCGAGGTTGTAGACCATTCACAGTTTTAAAGCAAATACTCCTAAGCAAGTGGGAAGGGTGGTATCTTCAGACTGAAAATGAATAGCCACTGGAAGGTTTCCCCTCTTCCCCCAAGAAGGTCTGCTGGGAAAGAGGCATATGAAGCAGAGTTCAGCATAAGCTGTCTTCCATAAAGGGGTGGAAATAGAATACAGTCCAATTATAAAATGAAATTATTGACCTGTTTTATTGTACTTGTGCATAGAGCACAGTGAATTTCATTATTTCATTTCAAGCCAGGTAGTTTGTGTCTGCACATAAGATATTGGCCCAATTTCATTTGGTGCTTTTCTTACCGGTTATTTTATTTCACCTCCGCTCTTCTTAAAGTAACTAAAGAAACCATTACAGCTATGGACAGTAATCAAAGTGCTGGCCTTTCTTATGTAGTTAAGATTATTGATTTAATAAGCAGCTAGGCTTGACCTCTGATTAATGTAACTGAAGAGCCCTCGGATCATTTTCCCCTATTTGTTCAGCATTCAAGCCAAAGTACATTTATTTCTTGATCTTAAGTCTGAAGAGAAAACATTAATGGGAGGAAAGGAAATCCTGCTTGAAAGAATTCTGGCCCAGCACACCTCCCCTCAGTTTTTATTATGTCGTCTGAACAGTACACGCCATATTTTTTATGAAACTATTAAGATGCTTTACAGAAGCTCTCTAGACCTCCGTGGCCAATAAAAAAGGAAATGCTGCTACTGAGTGATTTTAATAACTTACTGGCAAGGTGCCATAAAAATGGTTCAGGACTGGGGGCAGGGGTATGGGGAAACGAGGATAAAAAGGACTTCCAGGTAGAATAGCAGCAGCAAAAGAAAAAAAATATTCTTGTTGACATGATGCAATGGCCACTTACTTCTGATTTACTCTGGAAGATGCCTCGTAGTAAAGGGAAACAGGTGATTCTGCTCCTGATGAATGCAGACTTGGAGAACAGCCTTTACACAAATAGCTGCATTTGCTAATCATCATATGCACTAACCCTGTCTCATCAGAACACTGGCATGGCAGTGTCTCAGTAAGCTGATGCAGTCCATTGCATGTAAAACAGAACGTACAAGGAGACTGGGGAGGCATTTGGCAAGCTCAGCTTCCAAAATGAACTCACCAGAGCCACAGTGCACCAGTAGCGTAGCGTGGGTTGTCAGCACCCGGGGCAAGGTAAGTAATTTGTGTCCCCTAACCCGTGGATTTGCGCCCCCTAACCCTAACCCCCAGATGTTGCGCCCGGTGCGGCCGGCCCCCCCTGCACCCCCCACGCTACGCCACTGCAGTGCACAAATCAGTGTCTGGCTCAGATTTGGGCCCATTTCAGAAACCTCGCCCCTTCCAGATTCCAAGACGAGGGGGTCTGAGGGCAGCCTCTGTCCTTTTCTTCTAACAGATAAGGCTAGCCACCTAAAGGAACCACTGGGCTCGTTGTCACAGACATTGAAAACACCTGTATCTGCAATACCCAGAGTGAGTAGTAGTAGTAGTAGTAGTAGTAGTAGTAGTAATAATAATAATAATAATAATATAAATTTTATTTATACCCCACCCTCCCTGGCTAGAGTAGGGCTCAGGGCAGCTAACACCAATAAAATCACAGTAAAAACATAAGGGGGGGGGGAGAAACCAATTTAAAATACATGTTAAAATGCAATTTAAAATGCAGCCTCATTTTAAAAGTAGCCGATAAATCAAGACCATAAGGGGAGGGAAACATAAGGGTCAGACTGAGTCCAAACCAAAGGCCAGGTGGAACAGCTTTGTCTTGCAGGCCCTGCGGAAATATGTCAAGTCCCACAGGGCCTTAGTCTCTTGTGACAGAGCGTTCCACCAAGTCGGGGCCAGTACTGAAAAGGCCCTGGACCTAGTGAGACCTTGCGACCTAGGACCTCCAAAATGTTGTCATTTGTGGACCTTAAGGTCCTCTGTGGGGCATACCGTGGGGCATACCATGATGCAACATGGGTCATTGTTCTCAAGGGGATTGTATGGGGGTGGGGAGCATGGCTGCTCCCATGGCTCCGTGAGGTAGTCTTGTCAAAAATAAATATGTTTACATATAGGGAGGAATTCAATATACTGCCAAAGGAAATCACTCCATCAGCATAAGCATGTCAGAGGGAATATACCTCTGAATACTAGTTGCCAGGAATCACAGGCAGGCAAAATGCTGTTGCGCTCATGTCCTGCATGAGGATGGTCACTGTAGAAACAGGATGCTGTGTCTTTGCCTGATCCAGCAGCAGCAGCAGAAGAAGAGTTTGGATTTGATATCCCGCCTTTCACTCCCCTTCAGGAGTCTCAAAGCGGCTAACATTCTCCTTTCCCTTCCTCCCCCACAACAAACACTCTGTGAGGTGAGTGGGGCTGAGAGACTTCAAAGAAGTGTGACTGGCCCAAGGTCACCCAGCAGCTGCATGTGGAGGAGCGGAGACGCGAACCCGGTTCCCCAGATTACCAGACTACCGCTCTTAACCACTACACCACACTGGCTCTCCACACTGGTACTGCACCACGCAGGCTCTTCTTACATTCATAAGTTCTTTCCTGCACATTCCTGTCCTTCATTTGCTGTATTTACTAATAAGGATGCTCTCATTAAGCAAGAAGCGCACTTCAGGTGGCCACATTGTTGTGTGTGTCTCTGTGTGAAAGATATACTTTATTGTTGACATGGCAACATTTGAGCTGAATTTTAAAAAAATTCAAAAAAATAATAATTGTTGCCTTAATGCCATGTTTTCTCCCCCTTTTCTATTGGAACACCAATTAAATAGCACACACTGAAGATTTTTGCCAGCGGGTATTGTGAATTGCATTCATGTAAAGCTAATACGTAAGCAGGAACAATGGTGGCAATTCATGCAGTGAATGTACTGGATTTGATATAATTGGTTGTGGCTATACAGAAAAGCAATTTCTCTCTCTTTTTTGAGCCAGCCACATCTATTTTCAAATTCTCTGCAGATAATGACCTAAGAATTTTTTTCTGAAATCTTGCTTGTTGGTGTGTTTTTTTTTGAAAAACAGCCCAGCTCTTTTCTACCTTTATAATTTGACAACTCTTCCTTTATACTAGACAACTTTCTTTTCTTAATCAGATTGATAAAGGGATCCAATTCCAACCTTTTTGATTAAAGTAAGTACAATATATAGTTACTACTCTTTACTTCACTATATTGCTCATAAAACTGGTTCTATACCAACAGAGTTCCTAACTTTTGTGTTTTTTAAACTTAAAAGCTTACCGTACAATAGAAAATGGAAGGGAGCATTACCCAGAATGTGAACTTACGAGACAGTTAGTTGCCTTGCTGTTTTGTGGTTGTGCACCAGTCAGATACATGCATTGAAAAACAAAGAGGAAGGAGGGTAAGTCTAGTGTGGCCCCATCCTACACTGAGAAAGGCAGCAACCCACTTTTGGGGGCGTAAAAAATGTGGGTTCAGTACCATAAGGTTGAAAACAATAGCATTAAGGTGGAACACTGGCTTCATGTATACCTTGATGTGCTTTCTGCAAAAAAATTGCCAAAGTTTGGTGCCAGTTTGGAGTTAATCGCATGGCGATGGATTTTTTTTGTGTAAACTACAATCCCCCAGGTTTGATGTATGAAGTACTTCATTTGAGAGGCACTACAAAACACGGAGTTTTCATTAAAAAAAACATTTCAAAACAACTACCAGACGTTGGCACCGGTTTTGAGGGGACTGGACAACATTGGTTTTGGGGTAACCCCCATGGCACCTGTGTTTGATGTATCAATTACTCTATTTATGGGGCACTAAAAACATGGGGGGTTGCTACAAAATGACTACAAAACTTTGGCACCGGTTTTGAGGGGATCCTTGATTTTGGGATTCATTGTTAATGAAGATTGAGAATAATACCCTGCACTCCCCAGGAGCCCACACACTTCTGCTTTGATTTAAGGATAGGTTTACTTTCATTCCCTGCTCTCGATCCAATTCTAGTGTGGGTTCATGGCAAAACTGTCATGCTCACGTTTCTGTAGGCCTTTTAGAATAGTTAGGGAATCTTTTACCCTTTAATCAATGTGTGTATGTATTGTACTTGGCTACCTGCTTAGATGGTGACAGCAGCCATGAAATTAAAAGACGCCTGCTTCTTGGGAGAAAAACAATGACAAACCTAGACAGCATCTTAAAAAGCAGAGACATCACCTTGCCAACAAAGGTCCGTATTGTAAAAGCTATGGTTTTCCCAATAGTGATGTATGGAAGTGAAAGCTGAACAATAAATAAGGCTGATCGCCGAATAATTGATGCTTTTGAATTATGGTGCTGGAGGAGACTCTTGAGAGTCCCATGGACGGCAAGAAGATCAAACCTATCCATTCTTAAGGAAATCAGCCCTGAGTGCTCACTGGAAGGACAGATTGTGAAGCTGAGGGTCCAATACTTTGGCCACCTCATGAGAAGAGAAGACTCCCTGGAAAAGACCCTGATGTTGGGAAAGATGGAGGGCACAAGGAGAAGGGAACGACAGAGGACAAGATGGTTGGATAGTGTTCTTGAAGCTACCAGCATGAGTTTGACCAAACTGCAGGAGGCAGTGGAAGGCAGGAGTGCCTGGCATGCTCTGGTCGATGGGGTCACGAAGAGTCGGACACGACTAAATGATTAAACAACAACAACAACTTGCTCAGACTGCAGCTTTGCTGTCTAAGTAGCATTTTTATAGGTTATGTCACTCCTATTTTATGTAATAAATCAAGCTTTATTTATTTGTGTGTTAGCTTTTTGCAGGCATAAGGTTAAGGGTTAACACACATCCATAACAAGTGCATGTCATAACTCCAGCAAAATATCCTAACCCTCTCAGCAGTGTGTAGATAAACATACCTGAGTGCTGGCTGCACACATGGAAGTCCTGGTACACACTTGCTAACAAAGTAATTGTTCTAGGAGGCCTGAGACACTTCTCTCTGGCCCTTCAGGTGTCTGTGTGTCTCACCATCAAAACGTGATAAGTCTATTGTGCAACTGATAATCTTTCATTGCAAATAAATATACCTGTATGCTATCAGTTAATTTGAACCTGCATGCCCTATTTAGGATTAGTGTCTCTATAACATCTCCAAATGTTATCATGTGGTGAGTATTCCAGTTACAAAAAATACTAATTTATTCCCCAGACAAGGTCAGGGAATGCTTGCAGCAGTATCATGTTAATAGATATACATTTTTTGTCCACCTGGGAATTAAATTCTAATTCAAATGAAGCAAATAGGTGTTGCCTGTCTTCTTTTATCAGCACACCAAGCATGACACCTGTTTCTTACCAGGCATACATATTTTATTTGCTTAAAAAAAAATTGCTGAGGCAAATTTCCCAGCTAATATCTCATTCCCTTTGGTTGCTAATGTGTATTCAACAAATGTTGTCAACAAACTGGAGGGGGGAAACCACAAACACACCATAATTTTCAAGTATTTTGTAACCTAGCAGGATCCAGGTTTAGACTTTTAACATTCATTCTTCTTACCTCCCCCCCCAACAAATACTTCCAACATGTTTCCCCACCACAAAAAGAAAAGAAATCCCCAAAGACTAACATTACACATGGAGAAGAAACACGGAAAACTTGTGTTCATTCATCACAATTAGGGGAAGGAACATAGCTCTTCTTCTTTACATGCAGAAGGTCCCAGATGCCACCATCAATATAGGGCTGGGATTGAACCCACTTGAAACCCCAGAGAGCCATTGCCAGTCACTGTCAACTACAGCCGAACCTTGGTTTTTGAACGCCTTGGTACTCAGACGTTTTGGCTCCTGAACGCCGCATACCCAGAAGTTTTTGGAACCCAAATGCAAGCTATTTTTGGAACCCAAATGCAAGCTATTTTTGGAACCCAAATGCAGGAGGTTCCTGCAGCCAATGGGAAGCTGCGCTTTGGTTTCTGGATATTTTGGAAGTCGGACTTCCAGGATGGATTCTGTTCGACTTCCAAGGTACAACTGTACAGTGGTACCTCTGGTTACGTACTTAATTCATTCCGGAGGTCCGTTCTTAACCTGAAACTGTTCTTAACCTGAAGCACCACTTTAGCTAATGGGGCCTCCCGCTGCTGCCGTGCTGCCGGAGCCCGATTTCTGTTCTCATCCTGAAGCAAAGTTCTTAACCCAAGGTACTATTTCTGGGTTAGCGGAGTCTGTAACCTGAAGCGTATGTAACCCGAGGTATCACTGTATTGGTCTTCAACTGATGGGTTGGGACATGCTTGAGTTAAAAGTGGGGGCTCAAGAACTCTCTCCTGGGTGTCAGCCGAAGACCACAGTTCCATTGTGATGTATCCTGGTGGGTTGTTCCCACCCCCCACTCTGCCAGCATGGGTCCCACACCACTGACATTTCCCCCTCCCTGAGCCCGCTAAGTGGGCTCTGGATCTGGTATACCTTATGCCAGCAGAGTTTAAACCAACATAACTTAACACAGGAGGAGTTACTCGAGTAAGTAAGCATGCATAGAGTAGCACTGCCGGAACAGTCAGTGTGATGAAAAACGAAGACAAAGAATTCAAGGGAATAGAGTGGCCATTGTTTTTCCAGCCTTACGTATATTTAGAAATTCTGAGTTCTCTCTATCCTGGCAATGCTGAGAGGTATCCGGTTAGAAGTGTACTTCATCTCTGAGAGATAAGGGAACGAGTCACTGAAAATATATCACCTCGTGTGCTTTAAGAGCAGAGAAGTGCTGACTGAGCAAGCCGCCTCCAGTTCTTAACACCTCAAAGCTTCAGTGAAGTGGAACCACCAGGAATAAATACTGAAATTGAGAGGAAATTCTAAGATTTTAAGGGCTCCCATAAAAATGGCAGGTGTTGCTGTGGAGGAAAAGAGGCCAGATCTTTAATAACTTCAAAACTCAAGGATAACTGGGCATTCTGCCATGTAGCTCACACAGGCTGTTGTCTTATACCAGGCCATTCTATCTGTCCATTTAAGTCAATTGTAGGTCCACTCTGAGGGGCAGAAGATTTCCAGGGTTTCAAGGAACAATCTTTCTCAACCACAGATACTGACTTTTAAAACTGGGTATTTTTAGTTTATGTGATTATTTAATTATTGCCACCTGCCACTGGGGAAAAAAATTGATTAAAGGTGTTTATGATCACTTATAATACTAGTTTATTAAAATTGCTAAAATAAACCTTCAATAAATACATACCAGGGATTGAACCTGCAAATCCAGTAATACTTCTATTTGAGGGCTCCCACTACGATGTTTTCACACACATGTCTGGCAGTATGGCCCCTTGCTGCAATATGGTACCACTGAAGCAAAGGCTGATCCCACAGGACATACTAACCTACTAGAAAGTTGAAGTTCAGCATCCAATGCCCTTCCCTCTAGCTCACCAGTATGAGCTGTAAGATTTTTAAAGTACCAGAGACAGGGCTTTTTCTTGTACCAACAGCCCAGCACTTTTAGAATTCCATCCTCAGCTTTGCCACTGCCATTTTTAGCAGAAATTTGAAGATGTTTTTATTCTAGTTCACATTTGGTGTGCTTGGAAATGTTTTTGCTGCAACTGGTTTTGAAATAAATGGTTTGGAAAGTGTATTTTTTTAAAAAAGAATGCTAGTTATTGGTGGATATTTATGAAGTTTTTATGTACTTCTGTCAGGAGCTGCTGCAGGAAGTTGTGTATGGCTGCCCTTTGTGGTAAACTAGTGAACGCAGGTGGCGCTGTGGGTTAAAGCCTCAGCACCTAGGACTTGCCGATCGAAAGGTCGGTGGTTCGAATCCCTGCGGCGGGGTGCGCTCCCGCTGCTCGGTCCCAGCGCCTGCCAACCTAGCAGTTCGAAAGCACCTCCGGGTGCAAGTAGATAAATAGGGACCGCTTACCAGCGGGAAGGTAAACAGCGTTTCCGTGTGCGGCTCTGGCTCGCCAGATGCAGCTTTGTGACGCTGGCCACGTGACCCGGAAGTGTCTCCAGACAGCGCTGGCCCCTGGCCTCTTGAGTGAGATGGGCGCACAACCCCAGAGTCTGTCAAGACTGGCCCGTACGGGCAGGGGTACCTTTACCTTTACCTTTAGTGAACTGCAGTGGTAGGCTGCCATTGAAGAACCTTCTCTTCCCACCCAGGCTGAAGAACAAGTAGAGAGAGCTTCCTTTCCGCTTGGGTCTCATTTGAGCAACGAAGTCTACCTGAACTCTAGCATGGCATGTGTTCCTGGTTTTGACTCTTGGTTTCCCCTCTGTTCCTGAATGTTCTTTGGTTCTTACTCCAGAAAGTGGCCAATGACCCAACTTCAATAGTTTTGCACCTTTCCGCCCCCTTCTGTAAACCACTTTGTGATGGCAATGTACCCTGAAGGGCTGGTTAGAAGGTCATTTAATAAATAAATACCAGCCCTGTGTCATGTATGTCTGTTATGTCTTGAGCTTGGATCCCAGAACAATAGGCAGGTAGGATTTTAGAATGCAGCAATGTCATAGGCCCGTAGGAGCTGTCCAATCTGGCTCCAGGAGGAGAGTTTGAATTAGCTTATCATTGAGGGTGTCAATGAAGTATACATAGCCTGGGATCTGGGTGGGGACCACCTGACTCCTACAGGATGATTGACTGTTTTTACTATGAGTTGAAATAAACACAAGAAAACCGATGGCTCTACACTCAGTTTATTTCAATGTCATAAGGGCTCCTGCATCAGACTGAGGCAACAGCTCATACTGCTGGATTCTCATGAGAAGAACCTTTTAAATAAAAAAGTGAGACGTTACCTATCTATCACAACACGGGCTAGAGAACAGGTTCATAGCTCAGTGGTACACTACCTCCTTTTCATGCCTAGAGTTTGAGGCTCAGTCCCCTTCACATCCAGTTAGAAGGAAGTGTGTCAAATCATCGCATCTACTTACTAGATCCTCCAACCCCTGCCATTAGCTCGCCCAATCCAGAACACATCTGCCAAAGACAGAGATTTAAGATTGCAATGATGTATCTTTGTGTGATTCAACAACAGCTGACATTAAACGCAGCAGATCTCATTTCAATCAGAGCAGGAGGAGATAAAACTTAAATTAATCTTCCCAGTATTTCTTCTATGTCTGAACAAAACTTTCATCTTTCTTTTGCCTGAAAAGATGATATATTAAAATTGGGGGATGGGTGGCATGAAAAAGTAAAGCTACTTAGCTGTTCAAGCAGAGTGTGCTATTATATTCATTTCCATCTATCTATATCATCTATATCTATCATCTATCTATCATCTATCTATATCTATCTATCTATCATCTATCTATCTATCATCTATCTATCTATCTATCTATCTATCTATCATCTATCTATCTATCATCATCATCTATAAAAACTGCCACCTTCAGCAACTGAGATGTTATTTCTTAATGCTACAGCATTAGGTATTTAGCAGGATAGCTACGTTTCTTTTCAAATCAGCCTGCATTCAAAATTATTTTGATGTCAAGATCACTGCAGGTCGCTACACCAGTTTGCCAAGTATCTAAAAATAAGTTATCATGTTCTTTTTTATCCCCCCCCCCCAAAAAAAAAGGGTAAACAGGAAAGACAGAAAAGCATTCCTTAATGAAAATCCACTGGTTTAAATAATATGTCTTTAATAAGAAAACATCTGCAAGCCATCAGGTTTCAGAACAGGTGTGCATGCGATTTAAGGACATAATTCGTGTGTGGGAAATAATGTTAGATTTGAGTGACCTGCTTTAGAGTGATTCGGATTCGCACTTCTTTCTGCAGAACAGACTGTAACAAAAAAAGAAATCTGTTGTCATGCATTGAAAACACAGGTGCTGGGAAGCCTGGCAACAATGGCTGAGGAGCCCAGGGGTTTGGAATAGCTCCTCATTGGCTCAGTGACCTAGTCAAGCTGACATTCACCACCCTCCCTGCTGGGTCCTTTGGATGCTTTTCAGCAGCAGCTAGTGGTGCTGTTCTTGAATGGAAGCCAATCTCCTACCCACAGTGACTGTCCACCATTTTGTTACCAGAAATATACTGCTCCAACCCACAGATCTATGAAATTTCCAGATTTCATATTTCTATAGTCTGAGCTGGATGGGAGCTGAATTTGGCTTCCATTAAAGCTCTGCTGTCTGTCCATCACTGAAGCATGTCTGGAGGATGGAGAGGGGCAGCAGAGGAAGCATATGGAGGCCACCACAGCAGCTGTCACAAACAGGACTGGACCCATCCCTAACTGGGAGAGGGTTGGGAGATACCAGGCAACACCACCCTCCCAAAAATATTATGGGAATAGCCCTGTTTGTAGGTTCTACAGATATTCCCCTACTACAAATGCAGGAAGTTTATGGTAGGGTAGATAGGTATTTCTTTAATAAGGCATTTCTTTCTTATAAATAAAATGGATCAGCCTTTGAGTTTTAAAAAAGGGCCAGGACTCCCTACCCATTATTCTTCAGAAAGTACGGAAGAGAAAAGCTGTTTTCTTCCCCCACTTGTAATGAGGAAAAACTACTGTGCAATAACAATGGTGCAATGATAAAGAGGAGCTTGTGTACAGCAGTATTTGAATTTCCCAAGTCTGTAAATCAAAGGAGAAAGCCAGGCTGATCAGAACATACATTGAGTTTTACAATGACTTTTCTCTGCATTTTCTTTCACACGTTAATAGCATTTAGAAGTGAGGCGAGAGGGATTAAAATGTGTTCTTAGCCTCACTGGCGAAGAAATGGACAAAAGGCAGCAAGATGGGAACAAAACACTGCACAAGTCCTATTCAGTGGTTTGCGTCTGCTCAATCTTATATAGTTTAAGGCTCTGCTTCTGCCATCCAATCACTGAGGGCGAAGATCTGAAGCAGGGAACCTACTGCATGCATGTTATTATTAAATATTAGGGCTTTGGGGGGCCATATTTATGAGAATATATGTATGCTGTAATTGCGTTGCATTTTGAGGCTTTCATAGAATCATAGAATTGTAGCGCTGGAAGACACCACAAGGGTCATCAAGTCCAGCTTCCTGCAAGGCAAGAATCTTTTGCCCAACGTGGGGCTTGAATCCTCAACCCTGAGATTAAGCGTCTCCTGCTCTACCAGCTAAGCGATACATGATTGACTTTTGTGGGTTTCATTTTATCAATGTGCTTTGCTTTGAGATTTATTGTGGCTTAATTGTGTTGCTGTAATTGTAGAATATTATTATTATAACCAGTAACATGGAACATGGTGATAACATTGAATTTTTATATTGATTTTTGGTGGGATATATCAACTGCTTTGAGATGTTTGTTGAAATATAAAGTGGTGCTAAAATGTTATCAGTGGTGTTAACATACTGTTGATGATTATGAATAATAATAATAATAATAATAATTGCATCCTTTCAGACCTGAGGAATTCTCTCCCTCCTCTCCAATGGTTTCAAGGAGCGGGAGGAACAAGAAAGCTTTTCAAAGATATTTATTCAGTCACTGTGGTAACAGACAAAGGAATCTCAGTCTTTCCTCTAAAATGGAGTTGCTCACTCTGGCTCCTCCCCCTTCCCCCTTCCCCAACAGCACTGGCCCCTACGGAAGCCCCCTGTTGCCAAACATCGCTGTGCCCCTTGCTTTTGTACCCTCAATGCCCGTTGCGTCCTAGGGGGTGGAGGATCATCTGTGCTGTCTATTGAAGTGTTCCCCCTCCCTTGATTCTCCCAATTCAGCATAACTTGGCTGCTTGCCCGTCTCTACCCCGTTATCTCCCTCATAGTTTGGCTGCAATTCAATACTGTTTCTCTCCCCCCTGTCAGCTACAGGAGAAGGGGACGGGGCGAGATACCCACCATTCCTCAGTCTCTTCATCCCAGTCCCTGATACACACCCTCCAAGCGTCCCAATTTTCCAGGGACAGTCTTGGGATTACAAAAGCCACCTCAGCTTCTGATTTGATCCAGGAATACCCCTATTTCCCTTTCTGAAGTGCTGCTGCTGCCAATCTTGGGGAGGAGGATGAGCCAGGCCAGCAGCTACGACAGAGCATCCCGTTGCCTGTCCATGGCTGCTACTGCCAGCCACTTTCCTCAGGCAGCTCATAGTGGCTGCTGGAGAGCAGGCAAGGATGAGGAGAAGTTGCTGCCACCGAGGCCCAGCCCCACATGACACACTGGCTCTGAGGGGCAGGCAGAGTGTAGGCCTGCCCTGGGTGGAGGAAAAGGGGTAGCAGAGTGAAGAGCAAGGCATCTTGATTATTATTATTATTTTACTAAAATACGCTTTGTGTGTCTGTGTCTAATCTCAGACCTTGCCAACATTTATTTCTTTTTGTAAATCTATGAAAGAATAAAGTAAAATAAAGTCGGGATTAAGGGGTTTTCTCAGGACTGGGCATTTGGTATGTGTGCTGTGTCCCATTGGTGCAGTGGTGGCGGCACTTGTCCTCCTTGTGATAGGAAATGCTCTGCGGGGCAGGGAACAAAAATGGGGGCCTACTGAACAGAGTTAAGAGGCTCATTTGTGAATCCACCCACTTTTGCCTCTGGCCCCTGCTGGGTTGCGCATGAGGGAATGTGGTCCTCAGCCCAAAAATGGTTCTCCACCCCTGCATTATAACTTCTCGATTAGCAAGCTGGTCAACACTGTTGGGCTTTTTCGTCAACAGGGTGTGCGCAGCGATTGGGGTGTTGAAATAAAAGGCTGTCTGCAATATCTTTGCTTATTTTATTTTTGAATATATAACAATCAAAAGCTGCAAGACACCACTCCTCACCAGCAGCATACAAATCATTTAATCAACTTAAATACAGTTTTCAAATAATCAATTACCCTATCACATCCCTGCATTGGTGCAGAAAGTAAACTCCCCCTTTGATTAGTCAAGAGACCAAAGGTGTGCTGCCAAGCATACACCTCTGAGTAGCACCATTGACCATCTCAAGATCGATGAGCAACTGTGGTTTCCCCAAGTCTAAAAGACTGCATTTTTGGGTGTGATTACGGCGACATGCTGTATTTATTTGATATGGCTTGGACTAATGTTCCGTAGTCCTAGGAATGCAGCCCATTAGGAGAGTCTTTGCATCAAGTGTAATGGTGCTTTGCAAAGCTAAGTTGAAATGAGTATCAACATCAAGCCAGCATTGTGTTCCTATTGGGCAATTCCACATGGAATGAATTTTACATGCCTTGGGACTGTTTGCAAGGCCAGTAAGAAGAATGCCTCCTTTCTGTATTGCAAATGAGATCCTGAATATATCCTTAATAGGACTTCTTGCTGTACGCAGTCTTAAGTCTCCAGCAGTCGAAGTTCAGCCCTTTGACTTAACTTACTTGAGTACTCAGGTAGGGTGGTTTGCAAACAAGGAGGCACCCCTAAACCCAGGGCTCAATCTGCAGGATTTGTCATGGAAACAGAATGTGAGAGGGACAGGACTCTTGTAGTGCCTTACAGACCTTCAGGATGGATCAAGAAAGAAGGAATCTTTTCATACAACGTGGTGAGAGGTCCTGAGCAAGGTGTTCTAAAGGATTTGAAGTCACCTGCGGGGCACCCTCTATTCATTAGTTGATTTCCGAAATCTACAGCACTACAAAGACAAAACTTTTACTCATAGCTATGAAAGCCATGTTGAAAAAGAAGAGGGGGGGGGGGAGATGGAAACTGTGCAAAACTGGGGTCAAACTTCATCAATGCAAGCCGTTCCCCAGGTGAAAATGCGGGTAGGGGAACTGCAACTGCTTTCAAGAAATTCAGTCACTGGGATTAAATAGGAGAACATTTGGTTTGCTTGTTACATTTCATGTGTGCCTGTCCCACCCTCCCATGCTAGTATAGAGAGACTCCAGGATAAGGTCAGACATTGTAAGTCTCCAGGATTTTTAACTGAGCAGGCTGGAGAAGGTTGCAGTAAGAATAGAAAAAGCTGCAATACTTTCAACAAGTTAGATGGAAGAAAGAAACTATATTAACTTGATAACACAATCTTGCTGCAGTAAAATTGCATTTCCTAGCCTCCCGAGACCTGCATATTAAACAGTAATACATCCCTCCAGCTAGTGCTCCCTGGGATTATTGAAATTCTCCCCAAAGCCTTCTTTTTAACTTTATAATGTTAAGCACTGAGTTGGTTCAGAAATGTCACACTGTGTGTGAAGTTTGGGAATATATCCCAGATTGCCAAAGGATTACCAGGCATCTCTGCCTAAAAAAAACTATAGAATAGAAGCTAACCCAATATTTGATTGTATACTGTTCCTCAAGCTGAGCCTGCCAACTGAATGACCATGAAAAAATTAAATGGAACAACATACTGTATGATGCTTGAAATGGAAATCATAGCTCATTATACTTAGGGGAGTGAGTATTTCCTAGCATTTAGCTCTTAACACCAACACAGACAAATATGGGACATTTACAGCCTTGCAAACACCACAGATGTAATAATCAATCGGCGCAAGCGCTGGCAAGAGAAAACAAGAGTCAGCATTAAACAAAGAGCCGCTGAAATAGCTCTTAGCTCCTCATGGGGAGTTTTCAAAGCAGTGAAATCATTAGGTGATTTGGGGCACTTTAAAGTCTCTTTCGTAATGCCTAGCCATCTTCAGTATTAAACAATCAATTGACTTGTTGCTCAGCACGGAGAAAGATCTGTTCTGATTGTCTTTGCAAACCTAGCCCTAACAAACAGCATAGTCGCTGATATATAAGAGCATCTTGCCAAAATTCCACATGTGCCAGCTCCGGTAGAATACTAGATATGTCCATACGGGAGACAGATGGGCACATCACAATATGACCTGAAGTTTTGGCATAGATACAGACCTATGCTTTCACTGAATATGCAAGCATGTATCTGGTCGACTGGTTGTAAATTCCAAGCAAAGTTAATTTGACATACATTGCAATCATTCTGTAGTGAGATTATGTTCAGCCACCTTGCAATAGGGAACCTAAATTACACGTGATCAGGTTTTCCCATTTTTACATAGAACAAAGTTTGTTTTTTAAAAAAAACAACGACAACATTTTCATTAAACATTACAAATGGTAAATGAAAGCCCACATAATTTCCAGTACCAAAGTACAGAGCAAAGCATAATATAGAAGTAAGGAAAGTCTCCACCAAAGTAATATTATGAGTGCCCTGCTATTGTGTATTTGGAGATTCATCTTAAAACAATGATCCTATGCCCAGCAGCGGAGCAAGCTGATTGGGCGCCTGGGGTGGCGTACATATCCTGCACCCAGGGGCGGGGCCAGTCGTGTGGGGGTGGGGTGGGGTGAGCGCTGCCTGTCATTTTGTCACCCCCCTCAGTGGTGACACCTGGGGTGGCCTGTCCCTACCGCACCCCTTCCTCCGCCCCTGCCTATGCCTCATGCATTGCACTATGTTCAGTAAGCATGGCCCCTCAACAAAGGAGCTTGAGAGAGTGAGGGATATAAAATACAGTGGTACCTCTGGTTACAGACTTAATCCATTCCAGAGGTCTGTTCTTAACCTGAAACCGTTCTTAACCTGAGGTACCACTTTAGCTAATGGGGCCTCCTGCTGCCGCCGCCCGACTACCGTGCGATTTTTGTTCTCATCCTGAGGTAAAGTTCTTAACCCAAGGTACTACTTCCAGGTTAGCGGAGTCTGTAACCCAAAGTGTTTGTAACTCAAGGTACCCCTTTATGCTGTTCCTAACTAATGAAGGAGAAGAAACATCAAATCTTCCCCTCACACTTTTTCAAAACTCATATACTTAACATTCTCCTGCATGAGAGTAAGTTAGACCCTTATTAGGAGTTGAATTGTTCTGATTTATTGAGGAAAAGGTAGAAGCTAAGCATTGAAATACATGAAATATTGGGCAGACACAATGGTTGTCCACACATACTGTATGTCCTGTTCACATATAAGGCAGAGGGAATTTTGGTCAGCCTGTACAATTCATATATCACTGACCAAATTTAATACTGAGCAACTCCTGCATATACAGTTGCCAACTAAAACTAATGTGCCAGACATCTAAGGACTCAGCTACATTAGTAAAAAAAAAACCAGTATTTTGAATGTGTTATAAACATGCAACACCAGATGGTTCTGGAGAGACCTATTTATCTACTTGCACTTTGAGGTGCTTTCGAACTGCTAGGTGGGCAGGAGCAGGGACCGAGCAACGGGAGCTCACCCTGTCGCGGGGATTCGAACCACCGACCTTCTGATCGGCAAGTCCTAGGCTCTGTGGTTTAACCCACAGTGCCACCCGTGTACAAAATGTGACGAGAGCTTAGGTGGCAGTGGCTATGTTCTTTTCCTTCAAGACATTAAATTTCTTAGCAACTCCTCCTAAATAAGTGGTAACAGAGACAGGACCTGGCTCTGAAATCCTCATCTTTAAATCTGAAGACTCTGTTTAGATTTAAATCCTTTCCTCCCTGTTGTTTGAAATAAGTGTAATTTTTAATTACGGTAATTATCTTAAATTGCGGCTGTGGTTTTCCATTTATCATAGGAGAAATCGAGGGGAAAACAGAAGTGTATGAGAGATAGAGGAAGAAATGAGATGCATGCTGCACTGCTTGAAGAGAAAAATACAGTGGGGTTATCACATTAATATGTCTGCGTAATTAATGTTTGGAATGGTCTTGTGTACTGGGAAAGAAGAGTATTCCCTAAAACAAAAAGCAACAATATTCAATACCAATTAGCAATGGGATCTAAACAAAAGCTGCAGGACTCCATTTGCCAACTGTTTGGGTGGCAAGGAAAGGAGAGGCAATTTTGTTACTGGTGTACGTTGATCCCAGGACTGGGAGCAACTTCACCATCAAGAGGAAGGCCATGAATTTAAGGCACATCCCTGCTATTATAGTTCAAAGCTCACTGAAAACAAATAGTTCATTTCCAATGTCGTGCATTTTTGCTTTTGCTGTCTTCTAGCTCCCACTTAAGGACGCGGATGGCGCTGTGGGTAAAACCTCAGTGCCTAGGACTTGCCAATCGCATGGTTGGAATCCCCGCGGCAGAGTGCGCTCCCGTCGTTCGGTCCCAGCGCCAGCCAACCTAGCAGTTCGAAAGCACCCCCGGGTGCAAGTAGATAAATAGGGACCGCTTACCAGCAGGAAGGTAAACGGCATTCCGTGTGCTGCGCTGGCTCGCCAGATGCAGCTTGTCACGCTGGCCACGTGACCCGGAATTGTCTGCGGACAGCGCTGGCTCCCGGCCTATAGAGTGAGATGAGCACACAACCCTAGAGTCTGGCAAGACTGGCCCATACGGGCAGGGGTACCTTTACCTTTACCTTTAGCTCCCACTTCTTGGCCTCAATTTATTATAAGTAGGCATTCTTTAAAACTGCACCATACTAATGCAAGAATTAAACTATGATATGAACAATAGAAGAGAATGGTTTAAAAAAAACAAGATTAAGTTTGATCTGCAATATCAATGGATTCTACTGATGAAGGTACAGACCAAATAAGAGAATTTCAGGAGTGAAAACTCTCTGTAATGCACTTATGAAACTGCTGTTCTTTTGGAGGCTTGTTAAAGTCTAGGCACAAACATTTGAGGAAATAAACAACTATCTGACTTTTAGAAGACATCTGAAGGCAACCATAATCAGGGAAGTTTTTAACGTTTTGGGCGGTGTGTGTGTGTGTGTGTGTGTGTGTGTGTGTGAATAATCTAGAATGCGACAGCTAGACCGGTGAGATTAGGAGTGGTCGTCAAGACCACATAACACAAGTCCAGAAAGACCTACATTGGCTCCCAGTACGTTTCCGATCACAATTCAAAGTGTTGGTGCTGACCTATAAAGCCCTAAAGGGCCTCGTCCCAGTATACCTGAAGGAGCGTCTCCACCCCCATCATGGAGACATCTGAAGGCAGCCCTGTTTAGGGAAGTTTTTAATGTTTGATTTTTTATCAAGTTTTTAATATTCTGTTGGGAGCCGCCCAGAGTGACTGGGGAAACCCAGCCAAATGGACGGGGTATAAATAATAAAGTATTATTATAAAATTATTATTAGATTTTTTTTTAAGGCTGATCTTGAGCTGGATTATTTTATACAGTCATATCTCATGTTGCGTCCGCTTCAGGTTACGTCTTTTCAAGTTGTGTCTTGCGGCAACCCGGAAGTACCAGAACAATTACTTCTGGGTTTTGCTGCTTGCGCATGCGCATAACTGCTAAATTACTCTTCACACAACACATGCGCATAAGTGGTAAATCATGCTTCATGCATGCGCAGAAGTGCTAAATCGTGCCAAGTGCGTGAGCAGACAAGGCGCTTCTGGATGCGAATGCTTCAAGTTGTGGATGTGCCTCCGGGATGGATTACGTCTGCAACTCAAGGTTCCACTGTATATGTGTATGCATTTTTAAATGTGGAGGTCTTCCTATTTTTAGACAAGCTAACAAATAAAATCCAAGAGCCCATAATGTGTGTGTGGACAGGCAAGCAGTGTGGTGTGGGGAATGGGGGAACTGTGCTTTGATTTCATTCCACTGCCAGCATGTCTCAATGTGGCACTATTGCTGATGGGTCATATAATATAACTGCCATCTACATAAAGGTAAAAAAAGAGAAGAAAAGGACCCCTGGACAGTTAAGTCCAGTCAAAGGCGACTATGGGGTTGCAGTGCTCATCTTGCTTTCAGGTCAAGGGAGTCGGCATTTGTCCACATGTGGCCAGCATGACTAAACCGCTTCTGGTGCAATGGAACATGACGGAAACCAGAGCGCACGGAAACGCAATTTACCTTCTCACCGCAGTGGTATCTATTTATCTACTTGCGCTGGTATGCTTTCAAACTGGTAGGTTGGCAGGAGCTGGGACCCAGCAATGGGAGCTCACCCCATCGCAGGGATTCAAACTGCCAACCTTCTGATCAGCAAGCCCAAGAGGCTCAGTGGTTTAGACCACAGCTCCACCCTCGTCCCTGCCATCTACATAACACTAAGGCTCTATCCATAAGTCACAAGTCTACTCTGAGTGCCACAAAACATTTTGGACTTTGCTGATGAGGGTAGGGGGAGACATAACCCCATAACACACAGCTTTCCAGCACTGGGACAGCTGTGAAAGAACAAGAAAGAGCAAAGGATGTGTCAGGAGGCTGTTGTCTTGGCTTTTAAACTGCTTAGAGCAATGCATAGAAATGTAACGCTCAAACATGTTAGCGAACAGCCATATGCCATAGGAATATATATGTGCACAACTGTTGGATCAACTGTGGTGTAGTTTAAAAAGGTAGGAATTAAGTTTATCCTAGGTCAGCTTCAAACTTGGCAAACCCCACAGAATAGCCTGCTGCAAGATAGAAAAGGGCAGCCAGGCTACTTTGAACCTATCCCCACTACTCCTATGATGCTACAGCTGTTTTCAGCCTCAGTCAAAACTCCATCCTCTGCTTCTTATCATCTGACTTCATACTCTGATCTTTAAGAATCACTTGTCACCTCTTCATTCACACTAAATTTAAAGCACTGTCATTTTTCCTGTCATCATTGGGATACTAAAAAACTAATTAAAAATTAGCCTAAGGTAGCTCTTTGTATTATATGCCATATCGATGTGGGATGGTGATGGAGAGGCTATGACCTGCAAATTAAGTATGATGCAATGACAGATTTAAATACTCTCCAACAGATCATGAGTTTAAAGGCTTGCCATTTAGTGCCTAAGTTGTGTACATGTATTACAAAAAGTTTTTTTAAAAAATAATTGGAGCAGTAACGGGGGGGGGGGGGCAGGTGTGGTTGCCCCAGGTGCAAAATTGTTAGGGGTGCAATATTCAACGTCTGGTGGTGCCTGAATCTAGCTACCCACTTTTGCTGCTCCACTGAAAACAGCTTCTCCATGAGAACCAGGAAGTGACCTCTCCAGACAACAAAATGGCTCTTCTTATCCCTGTGGCTGCAAACTTTTGGGTGATGTGGATGCTGTTGGACAGTTTAATGTGCATGCATCCTCCTTCTTTTCCCACCCCTCCTTCATGGCCCCGGGCACTGGCAACCCATGCTACACCACTGATCAATAAAAAGGAGGTATTAAACGTGAATATCTGCGTGTGTACAATTAAGTATTATTCGGGGTGCACCGAAATCTTTCACATATTTGTGCACTTTTTGTTTGCTTACTGGTAATGTCAGCAAAGATATAAATATATTATCCGTAGCCCAAAGAAAATGATGGCTAATGATTTTTTTACATGGACTTTCTTCAGACCTCTTTAGAGATTGACTCCGCCCACCAGAAGTCTTTGTAACTGGCACCTTTACTCTTAGAGAGTGGTTTGCAAGTGCCGCATGTACTTCCATACCTGATGCTTCTGACCTAAAAAGGAGTACTTGTCCCTGAACTATGGCTTCATTTATTTTCCAAACGGCTATTAGAGAATTACAGAGTTCAAGAGCCTTATTTTCCCATAGCAGCCCTTCTGGCTGTGAATAGAAAAATGGTGACAACTCAGCTGACCTACATTTAGCAGAACACCTTGCTGGTATACTGCCTTCCTCATGTGAGAAAAATCAAATGATGACAAGATATGCAGTCTCAATAAAAAGCTGTCTGAAAGCAGCTATCGGTGGACTTTATGGGTGGGTTGTATTCATTTGAAATCACATGTGAATTGGCTCTCTGCCTTTTGTACAGGTGTCATAATACAAAACACCCAGATTTTGAAGTTGGCATTTCACCACATTCAAAGAATCAATGCGGAATTCCAAGCAGATTCCAGTGGCTACCAGGATTACTGAACGATAGTCCAGCTCTGCCCTTCATGCTCAAGCAGCATGTTAGGTGGTACAGGATACACAAAGCAGGAACCAGCATTATGCAGTAAGACTTTTTAAAGCACTGGCCTGGGGGAGGAGGACACCATTTGGGCCCAGCCGGCTTCAGGTGGCAAAATGTCTTGGGCCGGCCCAAGTGCCAACCTAACCATCATCATCATCATCATCATCATCATCATGGATTGGCTTCAAGAATTGAGGAGATGAATGTACAGAATATTTTCCTTTAATGTAAAGAAAATTTTGAGAGGGCTGGAATACACAAAATGAGGCAGAGGAATAAAAGTAAATGCAAAGATGGATGGCAGCACGTGAGGAGAACAAAAGGGGAAGACCAATATAACACCAGTAGGAAATAGACCATGATGGCCAACAGAAATGGCAATGGAAGGAAATCAGCAATTGTTGTTGTTGTTTAGTCGTGTAGTTGTGTCTGACTCTTCGTGACCCCGTGGACCAGAGCACGCCAGGCACTCCTGTCTTCCACTGCCTCCCAGTTTGGTCAAATTCATGCTGGTAGCTTCGAGAACACTGTCCACCCACCTTGTCCTCTGTCATCCCCTTCTCCTTGTGCCCTCCATCTTTCCCAACATCTGGGTCTTTTCCAGGGAGTCTTCTCTTCTCATGAGGTGGCCAAAGTACTGGAGCCTACATAAGCTTCAGGATCTGTCCTTCCAGTGAGCACTCAGGGCTGATTTCCTTAAGAATGGAGAGGTTTGATCTTCTTGCAGTCCATGGGACCCTCAAGAGTCTCCTCCAGGACCATAATTCAAAAGCATCAATTATTCGGCGATCAGCCTTCTTGATGGTCCAGCTCTCACTTCCATACATCACAACTGGGAAAACCATAGCTTTAACTATACGGACCTTTGTCAGCAAGGTGATGTCTCTGTTTTGAAATCAGCAGTAGCTGAAGTAAATCAGCAGTAGACCCTCAAAGTCAGGTGAACCCTTGCTAGTTTTGCTCCTCCTCGCATAGATCCCAGAATTTACTATCTGTTCTGTCTGGTCATTTTATGCATTTCATTTTTGGATAGTATTGGCAAAAAGGCAAGGTAATAAATACAAGATTAAAGTAGGAAGAGCTCTCCCTTCCCCTTTGGACCTGCCATTGGACCTGCCAGTATACTCCTTTTATTTTCTCTCGGGAATCTGCACAAACATTGTTAGTCCTGTTCTCATTCTACACACATGTGCCCAGGACTCCACACTTCATATCCACACACAGAAATTCACAACAAAGCCCTCATTGCCATGACACAACATTTCCTTGTGACCTTAGATTCTACCCAACGTGGCCAGACAAAATAAATTCTAATCTTTTCCCATTTGCTTCATATAAGTACGCATATAGTACAAATCACAAGGGTGATTTTTTTGTTTTTGTTTTAACAACCTTTTTTTAAAAAAATAAAATAAAAGATGTATAAGCTGCCTTTGGGGCAACTGCCTCTCCTAAGAGGCTTCAATACAAAACAACAACAAATCATTGAATGATTTTCACTACATTCATTTTATTTTGCCCAAATAAGCTTTGAAACGGCTTTGAAGAAAATGCAATTCTCTTTTATTGATTTTTGTTGCATAAACATGGGTACTGTTTATTGCTTATCAATACCAAAGAGCTCTGATTAAACACCTTTTAAATGCAACCTTTTATAAAGTGATTATTATATAAGCACACTGCTTGTCCTTTGCAAATAAGATCTGACTTTATCCTTCACTGTAATTACATCAAACAAGACCAGACTATATTAAGACTGATGTAAGCTCACAGGGCTTAATTCACATAATCTGTACCTTTGGGACAGTGGCAAACATATATTTGTCCCACAAACGTTGTTAAGTTAGATCATTACTTCTTGGGGAGCCAATTTACACAGGCAGTGTTATAGGATGACAAAATGGGCTAAGTGCTTTCCCTGGGGAGGGCAGGAATTACAGACCACCCACCTACAAAAAACCCTAACACAGAACCATTGACAATGATAGGGAGATGTGACCTGTTGTTGCTAAACAACCCCCTCCAACCCCTCAGCTAACAGCTCAGACAGAAACCATGACAAATGACTATGCAGATTGATAGAATCATGGAATCATTGAGTCGGAAGAGACTGCATGGGTCCCTAGTCCAGTGTTTCCCAACCGGTGTTCCACGGCACACTAGTGTGCCGCAAGACATTGCCTGGTGTGCCGTGGGAGGGAGGCGGGCAAGTCGGGCGGCGAGAGGCGGGGCGGCGGCGGCGAGCACATGCGGGGCGGCGAGCAAGCTCCCTCCCACATCCCATCGCCGCTCGCTTCGGCCGGCCTACTGGGCTGTCGCAAGCGGAAGGCCTGCGCATGCGCGAGGTTTTCGCGCCTTCGGGATTCCCTTCACGCCTTCCTCCTCCCGGGTCCTTGAGAGCGCGGGAAGCGGCAGCGCGAGACCGGCGTTGAGACAAAAAGGCAAAGTTCCATTCAGGGCTCCCCTTTTGCCTCGTCGTCTCACAGTTTGGAAGATAGCAGCTCTCCAAATTAATAGTCCTCTTTGAATAAGCGGGGCCTGAGCCGTTCCACCAATTTAGGCCTCCTGCTGGGATGTGATATGGCTCCACTGAATGCCTTGACTGGGTTAGGGACCCTTATAGCTCAGCATCAGTTGGTGGAAAGGACATGACTTTACAGGAGCAGGAGGAACTAACTGAACTGAGACAAAATCGTGGTTTCAAGCTAAGATTTGCTGATCTACCTTTGGACAGTTTTTGGTTGGAAACTGCCAAGGAGTTCCCCCTTCTGGCAAACAAAGCTATTTTCACATTGCTCCCATTTTCCACTACATATCTCTGTGAGTTGAGCTTTTCAAGCATGATTGCTATAAAAACTAAATACAGAGAGAGACTGAGAGCTGTTGACGAAGAGCTACATGTGTGTCTTTCTTCGATTCCAGCCAGAATATCAGCTTTGTGTTCAGCCAAACAGGCCCAGGTTGCGCAATGAATAAAGTATTTTATAATTTTTCATATTTCTGTTTACTTACTATTTCATAATAAAATAATTATAAAATACTTTCTTTGTGTTTATTTGATTCCTATTAAAGAGAGTTACTTTATATATGGTCAATATAGGCACAGAGTTAATTTTTTAAACATTTTCTAATGGTGGTGTGCCTCGAGATTTTTTTCATGAAACAAGTGTGCCTTTGCCCAAAAAAGGTTGGGAAACACTGCCCTAGTCCATTCCCCTGCAATGCAGGCATCTCAACTAAGGCATCCATAACGGATGGACATCCAACTTCTACTTAAAAACCTCTGTTCCCCTGTCAAAAAGCTCTTACTACCAGAAAGTTCTTCCTGATGTTTAGTCGGAACCTACTGTCTTGTTACTTAAGACCATTGGTTTGGGTCCTACCCTCCACAGTAGGAGGACACAAGCTTGCTCCATCTTCCATGTGATAATCCTGTACATAATGGGAGAATGCTATCATATCTCCTCTCAGTCTCCTTTTCTCCAGGCTAAACACCCTCAACTCCTTCAACTGTTCCTCATAATGCTTGATTTCGAGACACCTGTTCACCTTGGTTGCTCACCTCTTCACAAGATCCATACTGTCGCTATCCTTCTTAAATTGTGGTGTCCAGAACTAGACGCAGTGCTCCGAGTGGTCTAACCAAGGTAGAATAAAGAAGTACTATGACTTCCCTTGACCAGGACACTAGACTTCTGTGGCTGCATCCTAGAATAGTTGTAATGGTTGTGAGGGGTTACTTGTGTGTAAATTGCCTTCGGTTTAGTTAGTTTGCTTGCCCAACCATGCTTAGGGTCAGAGCTCGCCTTCCGTGACCTGTTAGTCACTTGCAGAATCCGTCAGTGGGCGTTTCTTGAACCTCTTCCAGCATAAAAGCTGTTTGACCCCGAGTCTCCTCCTATATTCCCTGCACGGAACGCGTCTGCGCAAGTAAGGGGAAGGCAGGGGCGTGCCAGCGCTCTCTCCACTAGTTTCGGGTGAAGGGTCCTTGAGCCCTGTCACCAATTCCTCCATCTCCCTCTCTTCTCTATTGGTGTTACACTGAATTCCTTCCCCCCTGCTGGTCCCCTCTCCGGCATCGCTCGGGAGCCCTGCCTCCGCTTCCCGCTCTGATGTCAGTTCCCTGACAATAGCCTTAGCTTTTTTGGCTGCTGTATCACACTGTTGACTCATGTCAAGCTTGTGGTCTACTAAGACCCCTAGATACTTTTCACATGTACTACTGGCAGGTCAGGTGTCCCTCATCTTTTACTTGTACAGCTGGTTATTCCTTCCTAAGTGCAGAATCTGACATTTGTCCCTATTGAAATTCAGTTTGTTAGATTTGGACCAGTTCTCCAATCTGTTACGGTCATGTTGAAACCCGATTCTGTCCTCTGCATTAGCAACCCCTCCCAGGTTGGTGTCATCTACAAATCTGATGAGCAGCCCCTCAGTTCTGTCATCCAAGTCTTTCATAAAGACATTGAACAACAAAGGGCCCAGAACATCCCTGATAAACTGAACAGATAAAGGGTCTTTTGAGGAATGTTCATTGGTCCAAAGCAGTCAATGCCTTTGAGAAAGTTCAAGTGTCTCTCTGTCCTAAGAGTCATTCTTCTCATTCTAATTTCCATAAATTGAGTGCAAAACGACATGCATCAACCTGTGTGGTTAGAGTGCCAGACTTGGACTTGGGAGACCAGGGTTGAAATCCCCACTCAGTCACAAAGCTCACTGGGTGACCTTGGGACAGCCGCTGCCTCTCAGTCTAACCGGTCTCACAGGGCTGTTGTGAGGATAAAATCAGGAGGGAAGAACCATGTACACTGCTTTGAGCTCCTTGGTGGAAAAGGCAGTATATTAAATGAATGAATGAATGACAGGTCTGTTTGCTGAAAATTACACATTGATCTGGAAGGTTATCCTTGGGAAATGAGTTGGGTTGTGTTCAATGCAGTTCTAAGGTGAACATCCCATCATCACAAGGATGTTTCCTTGTGCAATAGAACATTCTCCCCCTCTCCACTCACTATGCACCACTTAAATCTGTTTCTCCACGAGCTGCCTAAATCAGTTTCTGCTCCAGAGCAGATTTGGGGGTGGCACAGGGTGTGCCTGGGGAAGAAGGGGAAAATCTCATTGCACTAGGGTTAATCCTTGTGCTAGTGCAATATTTTGGTTGACTATTGCCCATTGTTTCTTAGAATACAGCAACATTGAGAGAACATATATACTTACCCTTCCTTTCAGCAATGCAAAGAACCCCCGATGTAGCTTATACTTAGAGAAATAAATTATACAAACACCAACACAATTTTAAAAGAGAGGCAGAGAGCGCACACACCCTGCCAACAGAAAATAAAGAAAGAATAACAGCTTGCCTCCCCCTCATTCGCACTATGATACACTGTGGACAACCCAGCATGGATTTTATAAAACTTTTGTAAGAACTTGATGTTTTATGTAAAACTGGTGCAGAGACATGTGCGGCCTAAGCGAGACAGCAAGTCTCCTCGGTATTCTAATTTTTTCTTTCTAAGTGCGAATAGAGGAGGTCAGAAGTATCACACATTTAACAACAAGTCATGTTATTCTCACACTATCGGCAAAAAAATCTTTTAGAAAAAGAGACTGCAAAGATTCACGTTCCCATGAAACTTCTCTGGAAAGATTCCCTTGTGAATTTCAACCCACCTGCCTGAATTTTCACTTTTATGGATGGGCACTGACTATTACCTTGATGGCAGGATGGCTGCTGTGTGTGGCACATACTCTTCATTCTTGTCCATGGACCTTACAACCCTCTGTCTACTAAGAGCTTTGAGGTGCTAATAACAGTAACAGAATGATAAAATGAAACCAAACCTACAAAATATGCCCATCTTGCAAACTCTAAAAATCATTATAACTTCTAAAATGTCAGGTTGTATGAACAGACTATGATAGGAGTGACTCAGCAGTAAACCACACTGAGCAAGTTGGAGTTAACTCTTTATTAGGGGAAAAAATCCAGGATCTGCAAAGGAGTGTCAGGCCTCATGGGCACAGCAACCCTTCTTGAGTAGGTCTTGCCCCAATGAAGCAGTTGCAGAGACATCTGTGACTTTTCACCAGCCTGATTCATCTCTGCCTCTAGGCCTTTGTTCTCCCACTCTCCTGCTTCAGTTTCTGCCTGTGATTCTGAAGACATGATTTCTTGTTGTTGTCAAATGAGCCTCACTAACTTGGGGAACATTCAACTCACCTGCTCCTCCAGATCAACTCAGTGACCAAGCTGGGATTTAAGCCTTCAGGTGGACCTAAATTGTTCAAGGTTTTGCAAATGAATACAAAGTCCTTGAACCTAGCCCGGCAGTTGATGGGCAAACAAGGGCAGGTACTTTAACACTAGTGTCATGTTGTCGGCTGGATGTCCTTGTCAGCAACCAGGAAGAGCTTCTGAACCAGGCTCAAGGCACCCCAGATAAAGCTCATTGCAGTAATCCATCTTTGAGGTTACTACAGTTATTCCACCAGTTATTCATCTCTAAGGCCTATCAACCTACTTCACATTTTAACCTTTCCTCTTAAACAACGAAGGACTCTTGGGATCATAGAATTGGAGGGGAGCCTGGGGATCATCTAGCCCAAGCCCCTGAACTATGCAGGAATATGCAGTTGTCCCATATGGGGATCAAAGCTGCAACCTTGCTGATATGAGTGCCATGCTCTAACCAGCTGAACTATCCAACATCATTTCACTTTTACTTGATATTCAAGCAGCTCGAACTCTCCTGTGTAGCAATCTCAGTTTTTTAGCCAACTTTTTTGTGTCTTTTTATTTTTATTTTGACAAAGTAATAATCATAAATAAATAAGAATAAAAATGTGACCCCACTACCGAGACCATTCCATTGTAACTATCCAACCTCCCAGAATTTCAACACTTCTTGCAGTGGTTTGACCCCTTTCCGTTTTAACAGTATAAATTCTACAAACACCTTCTATATCCCCTCAAAATCATTTATCCTGAGTATTCCCTGTCTTACCTTAATGGCACCTGTTAATTTCTCTTTAACAGCTATATCCCACACCTCTTTATACAAATTCTTCCATTTTATATTCTGCTTGCCCCTTCCACTTCCTAGCTATCATAATTTGTGCAGCTGTCAATAAATTTGTGAGCAAGTCCTTCATAGCCTGTGAACCTCCCACCTCATTGTAAATTGATAATAATGCTACCGCTAGACTTTCAGTCAGCTTTAACCCAGTGATTTTTGTTACCACTTTAAACACCCTTTGCCAGAAAATTTGTACATATTTACACCCCCACCACATGTGAACATAATTCCCTGTTTCCTGGCAACCCCTCCAACATAACACCAGATATTCCTTGTTTATTTGATTTAATCTGACTGGTGTTAAATATCATCCCCAAACTAATTTATAATAATTTTCTTTTATTCTTATGGACAACATTTTCAACGTATGATTCTCCCATATTTCCCCCCAGCTTTGACTATCTATCTGTCTCCTTTCCCACACCTCTTTTAATTGATCTTCCTGATCCTCCATTTCTACTAATATTTTATAAATTTCACTGGTTTCCCCTTTTAAAACTGTATTTTCTTCTTTATCTCCCCTTTTTATAATCTTTTTTTTTTTCAAATTCTGTATATTCTTTGCCGTTCTTACTTTCCCTCAACCACTTCTTCATCCATTGCTCCAGTCATCCAACTTTTATAATCCCCAGGTAGCAGCATTAAAAAACAGCCAAGTAGCAGTTAAGAGAACACTCCCTGAGCAAAATCCCTGGTTCAAATTCCTCCATTGCAGTAGTAGCCAATACAGGCAGAGCTGTATTGCTGACCTGGCTTCCCAACGCTGCACCTTGCTGCCAGCTACTGGGGAGGGAGGCAAGGCAAAAGGGAGTGCAGTGTGGGCACAGCAGCAGGAGCCTCAGATAAACTGCAATAAACTCAAACAACCTCTTTGAGCAAAATAATGAAAGCCTATCACTGCAAATGGAGGCACTCTCATGTTTCGTGGTAGGCAAGGCATCCTCCTTTGGTATATACACATTCACTAGCAGTCTTTGGGGAGCAGTTGTTCTATGCTACGAGATAACAGAGATGACATTAAAATGTCTCTTCTCATTTCAGTTTGATGTATAATCTAATGATAAGAGAGAAACATGGCAGTCTAATTTATGAATCTGAAACGCATAAATGATAAGGCAGGGGAAGCAAAAAAAAGGGGAAGCAGCAACAGTCTTACCAAATAAACAGTCTTACATAAATGTGATTGACACCCTCTAATTAACACACTGTGCCCTAAGATCTTATCACAGTGTATTATCAAATAAGGACCCACAATTGGCCTAGAATAAGACATCATGGCTGCATTGAGAATGGATCTTATACATCCAAGTTAGTAACCGTTTACATACCAGCTGAACAAAGATCGTTTGCGTGACCAGGCACGACAGCCCCAGCCCCCAGGGATTGTGGGAAAGGAAATAAAGACTCTGACAATGTTATGGAATTAAAATTAGGCTACAACTTTATTAAACTTCTGAATGTAGGAAGACCTTGGCTTAGGCCTTGGCCATGTATCCCTCCCAGCCCCCAGCTGGGGGAACTGGGGCACATCAGGGTAAATGGGATATGGGGGTGCTCTGCACGACGTAAGTGTAGGCAGGCAGCCGAGCCCATATCCCCGCACGCAGGGTAGTTCAGTGGCAACCTTTCAGTGTATGGCCAGTGGCAACCATTTATGTAACCCCTTTAAGAGGGGACCCTGGAATTGCCGTCGCAGAGGGGGTGAATCACCACTTCACCCCTCCCCCCATTATAGGGAAGAAAAGACTAAAGGATTCCACCATAACCACCAAAGTTGCAACGAATTGCTACAGGGAAGACAAAACCTGCCAATGCAAGAAAATTTCTTCCCGGTCCTTCAACAGCAACCAGTCATAGACCATAGCAGCGCCCGCTAAACAGAGAGCAAAAGTTAACCAGAAAACAAGAAAACATTAAATAAGGGAGGGTAGGGAGGGTGAATCTCCAGAGCCGTCTGCCTGGCTAATACCGGCTCCTCCCCCTATTTATAATGGAGCTGGCCCCACCTCCCAGCAATGAAATTTAATACTGAGGCTGGGCGTGAACCTCTGAATAATACACTGAGAAGCAGGCCAGCCCCCTTCTACTAGCAAGGTTCCCTGGGAACTGTAACACCACACGCAATCCCACAAAGGGCACCCACAATATATGATGTGAGTGCTCATTATGGGATGCAACCTGCCCTTGCACACAACTGGATTTTGGAGATTCTGTGCAGCCTCCCTCCAAAGCAAGCAATTCATTCTTTCCTATCTCTAGAAAGGTATCCATGTGTAAGTTGCATCTGCTTCTACTGACAGACTTGATAGGATATGATAGGATATGCCTTGGCATTGCACACAGTGCCCCCAGGACATAGGTAGTCATGCCAAGCACATGGCTGTATGTGCAATTGTCAATCATGTTCTTGTGAACTGAACAAGGCAACATAATGCAGGCATCTGTCTGTGCAGTAGTCCATGTTACAAGGAAAGTCCTACATTCAGAAACTAAGTACCAAGCTTCAGAAGCTTGTGTGCAGATGTTGATGGAGTCTAACTCCTGCCAGCTCTGGCCAATAGTCAGGGATTATGAGAATTATAGTCCAGCATGTTCTGGAGGGCATCACATGCCGCAGTTGCTTCCAGGCCTGCAAGGAAGCAATTGCAAAGGCAGGAGACTTTGAAGGTTGCCTGCACAGAATGGTCACGTTCTTCACAGTCCCACCTTCTCCCCGTGCCTGTCAATTGTAAGGTAAAGGTAAAGGGACCCCTGACCATTAGGTCCAGTTGTGACCGACTCTGGGGTTGCGGCGCTCATCTCACTTTATTGGCCGAGGGAGCCGGATTACAGCTTCCAGGTCATGTGGCCAGCATGCCTAAGCTGCTTCTGGCGACCCAGAGCAGCGCACAGAAATGCCGTTTACCTTCCCACTGGAGCGGTACCTATTTATCTACTTGCACTTTGATGTGCTTTCGAACTGCTGGGTTGGCAGGAGCCGGGACCAAGCAACGGGAGCTCACCCTGTCACGGGGATTCGAACTGCTGACCTTCCAATCAGCAAATCCTAGGCTCTGTGGTTTAACCTACAGTGCCAACCGCGTCCCAAGTCAATTGTAGCCCCCCCAAAAAAAATATCTCCGAAGAGGCGTTTTGGAGTGGATGGAGCTGCAGTGGGGAAGGAGGAGAAGGAAAGAACCATTGGGCCAGCTTGCCTTCCAATTGCACAGTGCTGAACAGAACGCTTTCAGACCAGATTTCCTTATAACTCTTAGAAGGAACAAGGAGTATATTAGCAGCATGAACATTGTAAAAAGGAATACAAATATTTGATTTCATTGGAACGAAGAAAGACACCGGATGTCAACTTAATGTGCGAAACTCATCTTCCAGGGTCTTTGCAGAGATAGCCTAACATGCAACAGGCACAAAGCTCTGTATCAACAGAGAACACTTTTTCTCTTTACACAGCATCTCCTTAAGAAAGAGGTTTCCATATTTAAAATGTATATGAATACCAATCAGGAAGCCTATTGATTCTTGAAGGGTGCTAATAGAACAAGAAGGGGCTAGAGCTTAGCAATGGAGCACATATTTTGCATGCAGAATATCCCATGTTCGAAACTATGCATCTCCAGGCAAGGATTTGTCTAAATCCCTACCGAGCCACTGCCAGTCAGAGTCAGCCCTCTGTGGGCGGGTGGGAGTGCACCTTGCTTGATCAACAAACAAATGGGAGCTTTAAGCTCCTACAGCATCCCTATAATATCATAAAGTTGGCAGGACCTGCTGTGCTTATAAAGAGGTTGCAAAACACATGAACATCTTTCTGGCTGCCGATAATTGACGCCGCATTTCACAAGTGTTCACCTTGGTGCAGAATATTTTACTGCTGTCATTTTACAGGGCTACCAGTCATCGTTGTCAGAGAAGCATTTGTATACCCCATGCAAGTCCCATGATGCCTGTTGCTCACTAACAGAGGTGATACGGAGAACAGCCTGCATGCTTATAAAGATTTTTGTAACAGCAGCCTACACAGATAGGAAGATAGCTTCTCTTAAATTCAGCTGCATTGTGTTTACGAATCTGAAACTTACAATATATGAGACAATGGTTTAACATGAAGTTAGGTTCACAGTCTACATGTAAAACAAGGGAGGACCATTCAGTGAAACTAGAGAGCAAAACCCTTACCTTCTATCGTTGCACGCTTGGGCAGAATGGTGATGGCTCCCTCAGCGACATCTTCCTGCTGAATTACAGGATTTATTTTGGAGCCCCAAGTGTCTGATGCAACCCAAAGAAAATGGCCAACTTGATCAGCCCTTTTTGCTGCTGCAAGGATATGCCTGCAGAGAGAAACAATTCAATTCAGTTGAGAGAAACATTTATAATTTACACAAATATAAAAGTGGGGGGAGAGAGAAGGAAAGTCAAAGTGATACTTATTCACTTGGGAACAATAGCAGGCAGAGAAAGGTTGCTTAATGAGCTGGAACAATGAATCCCCATAACTGGAAGTTGAGTGCTGCCTCATAAGGATGCTTTTAGTCTTGCTTTCCATTGTTTCTTGGCTTTGGAAGTTAGACTGGTACAATCAGCTGCACAATTTGATATAGTTAGGAAGCAGCTGTGTGATTTCAAAATCAAGGATGCTTAAAAAATATATCCACCGGTCATTTAGAAATTATGCCACAATTTGGGCTGCTCCTGAAGATTTTAACTTCCTTCAGAAATTCACTGGGGCAAGTCAGGTCCCAGAGTTAAGAATATAGTCCATTTTCTACAAAGCTCTTCATAACTGTCAAGGAAGAGGGGGTAGAAATAAGGGCATAGTTTTGTGACCAACCAGGCAATGACTTTGCAATCATAGTGCTTCTGGGTGGGGTCTAGAACGAATCTAAAACTGCCAGTGTTTTCACCACATGGTTGTGTGGTAACAGAGGCAGCTGCAGAGCTCAGGACTCCCAAGGATGGCTTGAGAGAAAGCATTACCTGGTACTGACACCATCTTCCTAACCTGGTATGCAGAGTTCCATCAAATGCCCACAACCTGAGTCCTCCCTGTACTCTCTCACTGGCTGCCGGTGCAGAGAGAACAGGGTACCACCTCTCTGTTAAAAGTGGTGCTTGCTGACAACTTATACCAGGAAGGGATAAGTTCCAGGCAGTCAGAGTACAGCTATGAAAAAGGAGGAGCATGAGGCTTGTATCCTCTGCCCCTTAAAGGCTTGAATATAGAAAGCTGTCTTAAGCTGCACCTCAGAAGGAAAGGCAGTGAGGAGACATCTGTAGTTTCAGGCTTTTCAAATCTAAGGCAGACTAAGTGTTGCCCAAATCAGTTTGAGATGATCTGACCTTCTATCTGAAGCATCAAAGTGGGATCCAAAACATTTTGAACATACAAGCAGAAGATTGTACTGTAAATCTCTTAACCCTTTAGTTTGTTTGACACCCAAGGGCAGCAACATAACCCAGGGCTGCCATACATCCGGATTTTGTTCAACAAAATTGCTCAACAATTTTTGATTGTCCTGGCTTTTACTTTTTGAAATATGGCAATCCTAACATAATTAAAGCTTCAATGAATGTGATATATAGTATAGTTTATGCCTTCCTAAATGCAAAATGTAGAATTACTTCTCCTGGAAATTTATTTTTATCTTGATTTTACAACACATTTCACTCCTCATTCTATCGCCATGGTAATTTCAGTGCTAATTACTTCCCTGTAGAATAATCTATACAAAAAGGTCTATGGGCATTTAGCTATAGTACATTTCATACTGAAGAAAATACCCCTATCTTATTTTCCTTCCTAATGGTTAAGCAAGTATGGATATGATTGCACTTGGAAAGGCCACTTCTCCCCCGTAATAGGAGGGTTGCAATGAATGCCCATGGTTTTCATTTCCTAAAGCAAAAAAAGAGCACAATTACCATATCAGATAAGTGTTCAAATATTGCCACAACTTTCCAAACAGTTGATTGACTGGTGAAACAGAGAAAAGAAAAACGATGACATTACACAAGATGCTGCGGAATCAAGCTAATTGCATGGAACAAGGAAGGAGCGCAATAGCTCAGTCTTTGAGCAATACCCCAGCACTAAAGCAATATCAATAAAGAGCACAGAAAAGCAAGACGTAATTATAAGCGATAGGCTAACATCCTAGCCTTCTTCAGGCTTTTTCCATGCAATTAACATTGTACAGGCGAGGAAGGGAGAATGAGCGTGCTCAAGCACTGCATAGAAAATTAGCATTCTAAAATGTGTGACGATCCTACATGGATTAAAGGCTCCCAGTGCAGTCACTATCTCACCAGCTCGTGGAGGGCAAGAGGAACAGCAACAGAGGGATGGGACAAGTGTTATGTACTGAAGTTCTCACCCCGGGCCAGCAGGGGGATACTGTAGATAGTTATGCAAATAAGGGATCGAATGTGATGTTCAGTGATTGGATAGTTTTAGAAAGTTGTTACACTAACGTTGTACTGGAGCTCTATATAAGCAGGCTGACTGAGCCCTTCAGTTCAGTTCCGTCCTGGCCTGTGAATAAACAAGAGCTGTTTGAAGAATCGCTGTGTCGTCTGATATGTTCACCCACAACTTAACAACAAGCATATTCATCCCCACTTCCTCTTCTATGCAATATTAATTGTGTGGCTCAAGGAATGCCGGAAGAGGCTCCTGCAAACTAATGAAATGACAGCACGTTTTTTCACAACAGGAAGGATGTGCATAAGCGCACAGACACTCTAGTAAAATAAACAGGTCTGTGTCTTTAAGCGAAGAGTGATGGACAATTTTAGCATTCAACTAACTTGTGAAATAAGAATTCATGAAATTTCTGGCCTCCCCAAAACTGAATATCCACAGGGATTATCTCATTATATATTTCAAAATCAGCATGCAGTTTCTGCCCATGGACATTTATCCATTCATTACACTTTCGGCACACTTCCTTACAATAGTTTTCTCAGTCTTTAAAATGTGTGTTTAAAACTAATAAGTGAGAAACCTGCTAGAATGGAAGGTTTTTCACTGTGGGGAGACAGGGAGAATAGCATGGCTTCAGCTGATTGGCAGGAACAAAATAGGATGGCGGTTCTTGCATCAGCAAAGGATTTAACAAAGTTCATCATATATATAATTCTGCTTGCACCAGTCCCACAGCCCGGCTGCAAATGGCACCAGGGATGGCACAATGAGGCAAAACACTGGTATGAGCCCTGCCAGACTCCTTAGATGCTGTTGCTCCCATCCACAAATCATTCTTACAAAAGCACCCATTGGCATCCATAACTCATGCTGAATAGGCACTCATGTCAATGGAAAGGCATGCCAGCATAGGACATCCCATTCTTCACTTCTGAGCTATAGTTCTAACACAGGAATTACAAGCATCATTTACTGAAAGAGTATGAGCAATGTGCTGTCTGGGGGAACCTTTGGTTATTGGCATCACTCCCAACATTTGAGACCTTCACATTGTCCATACCTAACTGGCATTGCAGATGTGTAGAGTCCAGACTGGGTTTAACATGTATGCATGTGCCCTGGATATTGCTGAGATGTATTTCCCATGCATAAATGCCTCAGGTGAGTGAAACAAGGATGCTATCAAACTATGTCTCATTTTAACAATACTAAATTCTTCAATATCTGTTATAGGATTCCAGCATATATATTGGGGATGTATTCTACTAACCATCCTATCAGTGCAAGGATTTCCACCTGTGCAAATGGACTCCCCACTCCTCCCTCTGCATGTTCTGCACCCTCTCCAAATCTGTTCCAGGGGGTTGGGGGAACCTCTAAAACAGCTTTAGGAGGCACACAGGTGGGGTGGAGGAGAGCTGGAGAACATTCCATTGCACTAGAAAAGAAACCTTGAACTGATGGAATGATTTCCTTCGTTTCACGTTGAATTCCAGCCACTGGCTCAGAGAAGAAGGATATCATTGCATTTCTTGACCTCCTTGCCTATTTGCCTATATGCCTCCATGGAATAAAGAGGGCACTCTTGGCTTGTTGGTGACAATGGCATTCAGAAGGACACCACATGGAATCATTTAAGTGATCAGCTGAGCAATATAAAAGGAAGCCATGCAGAACCTGCAAATCACCCACCAACCATATACAGAAACCAGCAGCTGCCTGATGTTACTGTTACAATATTTCTCTTGCTTATTAATTTTCTTAATTAAGTGATATGCAGAGACAAAATTCGGATTCATGTAATATTCACAAAACAAGCGTTGTCTGAACAAAGGAGCCACTAAGGAAGGGAAGATGGGACAGGGAAGTATGTGAGTCCGAGGGCAACAAATTCATGATTTGACCATATGTGGCAACGTGATCCAATATATTAAAAATAAATGTTAAAATAAATCTTTAAGCTACAGCTTGACACTACATTGTGACTGATTTCCCTTTTTAAAAAAGGAAAGAAAAAAATGAGGCTTTTGTGTTTGTGGAAAATCCAGAACCAGGTTTGTGGAGAACATTTCCCTAAAGTGTTTTTGCTAGCAGAGGTCCTGTGGGCTGGCCTTGCATAGTGCCTTTGCAATGTTATACTGCAGGGGAGCCAATTTTGTGCCCTCCAGATGCTCTTGGACTCCAACTCTCATCATCCCTGACCATAGGCCATGCAGCAGCAACAGCAGCAACAACAACAACATCCTCTTTCTGTATAAATCAACTAATTTCTGACTAATAAATCAATCACAAAGTGCAGAGGAATAATAATAATAATAATAATAATAATAATAATAATAATAATAATTTATTTGTACCTCACCCATCTGGCTGGGTCGCCCCAGCCACTCTAGGTGGCTATGAGTGGACACTGTGATATTGGCAACAAGAACAACACTTAGACAATGTTGTGTGTGTTCAGGGTTTTTGTACAACATCTAATTCAATGTGTGTTGTTGTTGTTTAGTTGTTTAGTCGTGTCCGACTCTTCATGACCCCATGGACCAGAGCACGCCAGGCACTCCTGTTTTCCACTGCCTCCCACAGTTTAGTCAAACTCATGCTGGTAGCTTTGAGAACACTTTCTTGCCCACAGTAGTAGATATGATGGTCATCCAAACTGAATTCACCCATTCCCGTCCATTTTAGTTCACTGATGCCCAGGATGTCAATATTTATTCTTGCCATCTCATTTTTGATCACATCCAACTTACCCAGGTTCATGGTTCTTACATTCCAGGTTCCTATGCAATATTTTTCTTTACAGCACTGGACTTTACTTTCGCTTCCAGGCATATCCGCAACTGAGCGTCCTTTCGGCTTTGGCCCAGCCACTTCATCAGCTCTGGATCTACTTGTACTTGCCCTCCGCTCTTCCCCAGTAGCATGTTGGACGCCTTCCAACCTGAGGGGCTCATCTTCCAGCGTCAGAACTTTTATATGCCTGTTGTCTTTGTCCATGGAGTTTTCTTGGCAGGGATACTGGGGTGGCTTGCTGCTTCTGCCTCCAGGTGGATCACGTTTGGTCAAAACTCTCCACTATGACCTGTCCATCTTGGGTGCCCTGGTCGGCATAGTTCATAGCTTCTCTGAGTTATTTAAGCCCATTCGCCATGGCAAGGCAGTGATCCATAAAGGGGAATTCAATGTGTAGTCTACTGAAAATGTACTTTATTTTATGTGGTAATGGCTGTGAATCTTGGGGTATGGTTTTTTGTTTTGCTTTTTGGTACTTCCCCCTCTTTATTTCATTTCATATATTCTACTGAATTGTTATATAACAACAAGAACAAGAACAACAACAGCAACGGAACTGTCATCATCGGATTTTACCAGAAACCTTGCATAGTTCCAATAATGGTTTCAGGTTCTGTAATTGTTTGTCTTTTGTTACTTCATTATATTGCAAAGCGCAATCTGGAAGAGGATAATCTGAACATATTACTGAATAACAGTGCCTTAGTTCTTCCCCTTAATGGTATCATTTCATAAAAGAGAGAGAGAGAGAGAGAGAGCCAGCAGTTTTTAATCAGGTTTCAGGCTTTCTTCAATGGAATTGGCTTTGCTTTGGATTGTTTCATTTCTAATATCACTTATCTTCCGTTTTACCTGAAATTACCTGTATAATAGTTTATTTTAACAGCTCCAAAGCCCAACAATTCTTGGATGCCCCTGGTTCCTCTGATTCCTCAATAGCAAGCAATTGTAGCAAACAGGTGCTATTTGGAATCTGTTGAGCTGGAAGCTAGAACTGAAGTTGTGTGGGTTGCCCTTCAAGGTGAAACAACTTTCACAGAGGGACCTGAGCAGCAGAGTTGGCCCAGCGATGAAGCAATGTGAGGCAGTTGCCTCAAACTGCAGGCTAGGAGAAGCAGCTGATTTGCCTCTCTTTCTTATTGCCCTCCTCCTTCTCTGGTGCCTACCCACTGTGTACCTGCATGTTCAGTGACACCACCCCAGCTGTCTCCCTTTCAGTCAGTTTGAATATTTGCATGCCCTTTCAACCCTCAACCTGTGAAGTGTATCCCGTCACATCCAATCAACAGCCTTCTCTGGTCAGGACAATGGAAGATGTTCCTCTAACTAGCTTAGCTCCGGCCTCTGCTGCAGCCAATGAAAAGTGGGCTGTGTTGAGAGTAATGATAGCAGATCTCCATTAACTATTTGCTTGCTTATTTCAAAATGGCGTGCAAACCTTTACCTCTGCAGGTTTAAGTCATAAGCATCTCTATTCTATACCTATTCTCTTTCTCATTCTCCTTTCTTCTCTCAGACTCTTTATTTCCTTCATTTTTTTCTTCCTCTTTCATTTGTCTTCTGAAACATTGCTTATATATTTTTTTAAAATAATTGAAAACAAGTCATTCTAAACCATGTGACCATCATTCTATAAGGTGGGTCTCAGTTGGCAACAATTGCAGCCTTTATCTTCCCATCCCAAAGATTGTGAAAATGTTCAGCCCGAGTACTGATTGAATAACTTAGTGGTTTATGTATCTTGTATTTTCTATCCCACAAATTGCTCAGTAATTTTCTAAGACTTTGGGGGGCTATTGGTTTCTTAATCAGCTCTCATCTTGGTTAAAATTAAATCAATGCAACACAGTCTCCAGACAAAATGGTAACTTATATCAATACAGTTTTTTTATTTAAAAACACAGGCAAGATGGAGCTTTTTCATCTAAGGAACTACTACTGTGTTGGTATTGCCAGGGGTCAGCAAACTTTTTCTGCAGGGGGCCGGTCCACTGTCCCTCAGACCCTGTGGAGAGCCGGACTATATTTAAAAATAAATAAATGAACTAATTCCTATGCCCCACAAATAACCCATAGATACATATTTTTTTAAAAAAAGAAGCACACATTCTACTCATGTAAAAACACCAGGCAGGTCCCACAAATAACCCAGAGATGCATTTTAAATAAAAGAACACATTCTACTCATGTAAAAACACGCTTATTCCCAGACCGTTTGAGGGCCGGATTTAGAAGGCAATTGGACTGGATCTGGCCCCCAGGCCTTAGTTTGCCTTCCCATGGCATAGACACTTTACAAGAAGGGTCTGCCCTCCTCTGCTCCCCCTCCCAATTAATCTCAATCTTCAGATGATTTTGATCATAATGTTTACATCAAACATTTTCTCTCTTTATTGTTTGGCAAGTTTTAGCTTAGGGTTGCCATAATTCAAAAAGCAAAAACCAGTTGTTGAGCTTTATAAATTTTTTTTACAAATTGTTGATGCTAAAAAACCTGCAATTTTTCGATTGACCTGCCTAAGATCCAGGAGAAAGCGCCACCTTTCGGAAATCCCCCCCCCTTTTGAAATCTCAGTAATGTCCAGAAAAATCCAGACGTATGGCAGCCCTATTTTAGCTAAACATCTTTTACAAATCCGCTTGCAATAGATTTGATCTTGACTATCAAACAACTCTGATTGTAAAAAGTCTACATTTAATGAATTTTCATAGTAACAGAGCTCTTGGTGAATTCTGCCTTGATTTTGCACCTTTGGTCCTGCAAGGCTAAATGTCAAAGCATCAAGTTCCCAGACCAAAGGCCTTGCAGTTTAGCTACTTTGCAAGTGAATTGCAATCAACTGAATTCTGCAAAGGGCAATATAATTAGCTACAAAGGACCTGTGCTGTAAAGTACAAAATATTTGGATTGCAAGCAAGTGATCTGAGATGCAGATTGCACTACCAGCTAATTCCTTTGGCTCTTACCATCCCTTTAGTTGTACACAAAAGTAAATGAGGTCTAGTTCATGCATATGATGTAGGACAAAGGTTCTTGGAATTTACCACTTCAGACTGCAGACAAGCAATCACACAACTGTATATTATCTATAAATATGCTTTGATGGACAGATTGATAGACAGGTAGATAATCACTCTATGTACATAGTACACCAGAGGCCATGGAGAAAAGTTCTACTGAGTATTTTCTGCTAGCATTTTCTGCTAGTGTACCAGTTTTGTATGGGGAGGGAATTTTCCTATGGGGAAGAATTCAACCATATAATCCCCCTCCTTCAGTCTGAAGTGGTACAGTCCAGGAACAATTGTGTATCAACATCTATTGTTCATGTAACACAGATAAATTTTAATACACAAAACTGATGCAGCTCGCAAACACTTCCACTACTACTTTGAGTTGCACATTCTGTTCTATGTGTATATGCTCTTGAAATTATTTTCTGTATTTTCTTGCTAATCCACAAAGCCATTATGTGTAAACAAGTTAATTTCTCCAGTCATCCTTACTTTATATCCTCATCGTAGGCAAATACAATGATAGCCCTGGCTCTGGGAGTATCTAGGAGCAGCTTGATAATTTTATCAAATTCGTAGGTCTTGTCTTTGCGATCCTGAGGGATTTTCAATGACTGAGCAATGCAGAGGTTACCTGTTAATAGAAAGAAAGAAGACAAGATGCTAAAATCTGTAAATTAGTGCAAGAAGGAATACTGGGGGGGGGGGGAATAGTGGTTAGATGAAGATTTCATTTGTCCAGTGTGGTCCAGTGGATGTGGTTTTAACTCTGGGGAAAATGGATCCAAATTTCCACTCAGCCATGAAGATATCTGGATGTTCATATGCAAGTAATCAGATCAGCCTAACCTACCTCAGAAGTTCTCAGCTAGTCCAACCTGGCACTGTGAAGATTAATAATTCAGGAATATTAGGGTACCCTATAAATCAACAAGGCAGTATAAATGATTAAAAGTGGAGGGAAAGAAAGAAAAATGCAGATAAATCTGAAAATCTGAATCCAGAATTAGATTTCCATTAAATTTTCCAAACTTTATTGAGGTTTCCCAAAATCTAGACTGCCCTCCAAGTGTGTAGAAGCATCGCTTGGATTTTGGTTTTTCACCTAAAATTCTTCATGGCGTGCAATGCGTCCATCCCTGCTACCCTCACATCATAATCGAGAGGGCTGTGAATCCAAGGCCTGTAAAGAGAGATGGATCTGTGCACTGCAGGTGAGCTGCATTTGGAGAAGATTCAGCAAAACATAGCAAAAGACATAGCAGGTTCTGGGGTGCGGCCATCCCACATAGGGCTTTGGCAAGTTGTACGCAGATGGAACTCTAACCACAATTTCACCTTTGGTTGGATTTCACTATAGCTTAAGAAAGGTTTCCTGAGAGGTGATAACAACATGAGAAGGAACATGCTTGTCAACAGACGAGGGAGAGGGAGAGGGAGAAGGAGAGAGAAAGAGGTAGAGAGGTGGCATGATGCTGTAAAGAAAGGTAAAGTTAAAGATGATTCAAAAGAGAGAAAAAAAAACCTCATGCATGGAGTTTGCTTTCAATTCTGCATTGTGATCACTACTGAACTTTGGAGTGGTATACTTACTTTCTGCTACTGCAAACCTTTTATTTAAGGGGATGCCAGAAAAAAAAGCACATGAGCACTGGTGGTGGTAGGTAATAAGATCTGATGCCCATCCTTCACACTGCTTTGTAAACTCAGATAATGTTAATACCTAGTTTTGGGGTTCTGTGGGAATGGTGGGGGTGAGAGGTCAATGCGTATGTGTCCTCAGGCTCACTCTGATCAACAATAGATTGTTCTGAATTCTTAAATATTCAGTGTAGCCATAGATTGTCCAACTAAAACAAAGGACAGCCAGGTTCAAATCTCCACTAAATGTGAAACTCCCTAAGTGATGGTGGGGTAGCCACTGCCTCACAGAATGGTTTTGAGGCTGAAGTGAGAGGGTAGTGAATCATGTATGTTGGCCTGACGAAGAAAAACTGAGATGCAAAACTCAATCAATCAATCAATCAATCAATCAATCAATCAATCGGAGATGCCTTTGGTCTTAACTGTTACAAAACAAATTTTGTCTCATGAACATCAACTAATTTAAAATCTAATATATGCTTTATGTTTTGAGGGTGTGTGTATGTGTGTCAGAATTGCACAGACATGAGCACTGTGCACAAATTATGCATTCCTCCTCCAGAAAACCTGTTCTTTATTTTGATAGAAGATGGCATCTGATAAACTTTCCTACTATTCTCCCCTCCCCTGTTTCTTTCCAACACTAGGTCAGACCTGCTCTAATGGCCTGTCCACTGCATCAGGGACACATTTGGACATTAACCTTAAGCTTATTAATAGCACAGCAAATGTGCGAGGTACGGCCATGTGGAGCCTCTGCTCAACGGGGATGGTGTTAAAGCCTTGGAGTGATACATAAAGGGAAGGGTGGGGAGTGAAAATCCATTTCCCCAAACAATATTGTGAAAATTACCTGACTTTATAGTTACTACTTTCCCCTGCGGCTCGAGTCTCTTTGGCAGACAGACCCAATTGCTTCTGAATTGTCCAAGTCATTTAAATTCCCAGCACTATCTGTCCCTGGCTGTACTCACAGGTAGCACAGAGACACTAAAACATTTAGCCTGAAACATCCCCAAAGAACAGCCTGCTAGACAAAACATAAAACCAAAGTGAGACTTTCCTCACACAATCTTTCAGGAGAAGAAGAAGGTTCTATTGCTGAGTGCAGTTCAGGACAGCTACCATAATTCAGGGCAGCTAATTCTGCACAGAGTACAAAAGGCCAACTTGCCATTTTATTTTTAAAAATGTTTCCTAATTGCTGTGCAAACACATCTACTATAGGTAAAATGTAAACTTAAATATAAACCTGTGGTAAGCCGTTTTTTGTTTAAATATAAGCAGTGTATAAATTGTATGAATAAATAAATGTCACACAATTTGTATGCAAATGATCATATTGCTTACCGTGTAGGTACAATAAACCATTTCAAATTCTAATAAAGATATATACAGTAAGTCCTATTCTTGTGGATCTCATTCTCATAGTTGCTTAAAGTGCTTTGGGCTTTAATGTGCAACAGATATTTACTACTAAGAGTATTAAGTTATATGACATTTTAAATGGCTACTGATATTCACGATTCTGCCTTAGGCACTGCAGAGAAAAGAATCATGACACAAAGGAATCACATTTCCAAAGGTCTAATTTCCAGCTTCACAGTTGGGTCCTTCTCTAACGTTTCCAGATCTTTGCAGTTTCATCAGAGGAAACCAATCTATCCTGTCACATCTCATAACAGCTGTAGTGTCCTCCAGCAGATGTCACTATGGCACAGTTTGTCATTATTATAAGGCCAAGATATATGCATCTGATCATTTATGAGATTACTTCTTAAAGAAAAATTAATAATAATAATAATAATAATAATAATAATAATAATAATAATAATATCCTCCATCAGGTTTGCTGCCAACCCTGGCAATATGATGGCTGGTGGAAGCTTAGGCTTGATGACCTGGGTCTATGCTAAGAGACAGGCTGGATCTGGATGGGATGCTGCCCTGGATCCAAATATGATAGGTTTTCGAATGTCATGTATATATTTGTTGGTTTGTTTGTTTGACTTTGACTGAGAAGATGAAATAAATGACTGGAGCCTACTCCCTGGGATCATCCGTCCAAAAGCAAGCAAGCAAGCAACAACAAAAGACTACTGTTGCAGTCAACTGATAAAGAAGTGGGAGAGATAAAGTTTGTTTTTCTTTGGACCCAGCAACCGTTTTTGGGCCTTGGGAACAGGACTTTGCCATGGATGGATGGGCTGAGCTGGACTGAGAGCCAACATGTGGAGAATGAATGAGAGGGCAAGAGTTGGGCTACGCTGACTTAAGTACCCAACCCCGGCTCAGCCCAAGACACACTAGCATAACTTACCCATCCCAGCTCAGCCAGCTGGGTCAAGCAAGTCAAGACCTTGAAAAATGGGTATTCTGTGGAAGTGTCTAGGGAAGGACCAGGCAAGGGAGACAGACCTATGTTGAGTCCAAACTCCATTCAGCTCTGTCACATGATCTGGCAACCTGGTAGAACTTACATAAGTAAAAAAAAGAGTGGTGTAAGTTAAACTATTTTAAAGGCTTCTTCCCCCACTGCTGGGTTGAGGTAGGCTCAATTGGCAGTATCACCGCTCCTGATCAAAGTCTGGGTCTGGCATACTTTATGCCAGTGTGTGTGTGTGTGTGTGTGTGTTATTGTTTGTTTGTATTTTGGTTGTTATTCTCTTATGTATTTTGTACTTTTAGACCATAAACCTTACTGTGATCTTTGGATGAAAGGCACTATATAAATTTAATAAAATTAGTTACACTGGATTCCCATATTTTGCTCTCTTATTATGGGCTAGTTTCCTAGCCCTCCGGAATTCTAGGATGTACTTCTCAGCTAGGCACTAGGCTTTGGGAAGGAGGTGTGAGGCTCTGGCACTGTCCTAGAGCCCTCCTTCCTTCTTCCCAAAGCCCAGCGTTTACTAGGCTTTGGGAAGGAGGCAGGAAGATGCCCCCTTGGCCCCTGTGCACCTCTGGAGGAAAGCTGAATAAGGACTCGCTAAAGATCTTAGTTTGACCAAAATGCGGGAGGCAGCGGAAGACAGAAGTGCCTGGCGTGCTCTGGTCCATGGAGTCACAAAGAGTCGGACACAACTAAACAACAACAAGGATCTTAGACCAACCAACCCTAGCAAAAAAAAGTCAGATGAAATTCTACTTAAAAAAGGAAAATGCCATCTGAAGCACACTAGTGTGTAACATAGTGTGTAACACTAGTGTGTAACATATAGGAGGTGTTGTTTTTTTCTCCTGAAAAGGCTCAGTGGCGTAGCGTGGGGGTGCAGGGGGGGCCGACCGCACCGGGCACAACATCTGGGGGTTAGGGTTAGGGGGTGCAAATCCACGGGTTAGGGGGCGCAAATCCACGGGTTAGGGGGTGCAAATTACTTGCCTTGCCCTGGGTGCTGACAACCCACACTACGCCACTGAGAAGGCTCAATAGACCTTATAATGGGTATGTAACATAATCAAAATGAACTCATGTGATTTGTAAATGTATCCCCAACTGAAACTGTGATCTAACAGAAGAGTTCATGTTGTGTTGGATATATCCGGGCTTGTAAGTGTTCTTGCCTATGTGAATCAAATTAAAATGGGGTAGAAATATGCCTAGCTCACCAAATTACATTTGTGCATGTGCACACACAAATGTATATGCAATAAAGTGTCTTGAACTATTAATCACGGATTCAGGGAGCAAAGCCACTTGTCTGTCAATCAAGTAGTAGTTTATCCACCCAGAAACAGAATTTGTTCTCAGAAAATCCAGCACGTTACTAGTCTGCAGAGGAAACATATTGAATAACTCCTTTAAAATATTTGCTTTGATAAATAATGCCTTATGTATAATAAACTCCTGTGCCTTCACCTCTCCATACTCAATATCTCACCTTTATGTCATACAGGTTTCTAAGAGACCGATATACCTTGCATCTAAAATAAGAGATGCCCTCTAGATATTCTCATGAAACCCAAATCAGCATCTCTTAAAGGGCTCATGTCTATAGGCTGTTCAGGCCCTACAATGAATACTTTATGAAATCTGACAAGGTCAAAATCCAAGGCTGGATGGGTTTAGGCCATGTTAGCTTAACAGCTGTCAGTTACTCCCTACAGCAAGTTGTTTCAAGATGGCTGCTCCAATATGTAGAGCAAGAAATGAGTAAAGGATAGCCAGCATATAAAGTTCTAGCTTACTTTAAAAAAGAAGCTGATCTTCTTCACACTGTGCCATATCATAAACTCCCATTTAATCTCTTATTTATGTCAAAAGCCAATTGCCATTTTGCATGGGGGTTTGCATCTCCGCAATGGGGTAAGCTCCCGTTGCTCAGTCCCTGCTCCTGCCAACCTAGCAGTTCGAAAGCACATCAAAGTGCAAGTAGATAAATAGGTACCTCTCCGGCGGGAAGGTAAATGGCGTTTCCGTGCGCTGCTCTGTTTCGCCAGAAGCGGCTTAGTCATGCTGGCCACATGACCTGGAAGCTATACGCCGGCTCCCTCAGCCAATAAAGCGAGATGAGCGCCGCAACCCCAGAGTCGGCCATGACTGGACCTAATGGTCAGGGGTCCCTTTACCCCTTTACATTTACCTATGGGGGAAACAGGGTTCTTCCCTCTTATACATATACTTTGGCTCACAGGGCTAGCATAACAATTGTTTGGTTCCTAGCTATCATCAAATTGTAAGAGATGAGAATGGCAAATATGGTCATATTCACAAGTGGGATCTGAATAATGTGTTGCAGTGCAGTGCTCCTGTTCAGGCTTCCAGTCAGCAAACCAAACCCTTTTCCAAGATATTCCCAGTACACTGCCATGGATTTCCATTACCAGTCACAGAAATCAGTATTCTTCCAAGTCTGCTGATACCTCCCTCATGTGCATGGATGATGCCATTTTGGCTACATAAAACCTAATACAACAGTGGCATTCCTTGGGGTTATGAAGATGAATTAGTTAAGAATCATGCTGTAATAAACATATAAAGTGTGGGTTTATATGACTGTTTCCTAATAAATATGGATGCAATATGCACTTGAAGCATAATTTGTTTTGTTTTTTTTTGCAGAGAATTTCTGTGTGGAATGAGAATTAAGATTCCTTTGGAACTTGTCCATATGGAATTTTTTTACTGAATAATTTTAAATGTTTCTCTGTTTATTGGTTGGTTTTATATATTTTCCCCACAGCAAACCTAATCTAAAGCAAAATTAAACAGAAGCCATAGTGTGTAAATTGGCAGAGAAACGAATAATGTCTAGCACAGATGAGTTAATTAAGAACTTTATTCTATTAAAGTTGTCACTGTAATTTTTGGTGCATTTTTAATGCAGTTCCCTGGTGCATTTTATCACCTCAAAGACTCACTTTTATTATGACAGTTAAATCAAGCTTCTTTAATCTACCAAAATCAAGGCAGTCGCTGGAAGACTAAATTGAATGCTAAGAATGGTGTAAATGATAATTATGGAAGAGATGGAAAAGATAGAATAGTTTTTCTTGATGGATTGATTCTTATCTAAAAATAGGTAATTACAGAGCCTCATAACTTGTTAACTCCACAATGTCCAACGTAATGAATTCTCAATTGTTAAGTTTGTAAGAATTGTCCTGCGGAGGAGCAAAATTATTTCATAGAATCATAGAGTTGGAAGAGACCACAAGGGCCATCGAGTCCAACCCCCTGCCAAGCAGGAAACACCATCAGAGCACTCCTGACATATGGTTGTCAAGCCTCTGCTTAAAGACCTCCAAAGAAGGAGACTCCACCACACTCCTTGGCAGCAAATTCCACTGTCGAACAGCTCTTACTGTCAGGAAGTTCTTCCTAATGTTTAGGTGGAATCTTCTTTCTTGTAGTTTGGATCCATTGCTCCGTGTCCGCTTCTCTGGAGCAGCAGAAAACAACCTTTCTCCCTCCTCTATGTGACATCCTTTTATATATTTGAACATGGCTATCATATCACCCCTTAACCTCCTCTTCTCTAGGCTAAACATGCCCAGCTCCCTTAGCTGTTCCTCATAAGGCATTGTTTCCAGGCCTTTGACCATTTTGGTTGCCCTCCTCTGGACACGTTCCAGTTTGTCAGTGTCCTTCTTGAACTGTGGTGCCCAGAACTGGACACAGTACTCCAGGTGAGGTCTGACCTGTGTATGCATAAATGACACATAACCAACCACATCACATCTTTTCTCTGGTTAGCATTCACAAGAATCTGAGCATCAACCATTACACTTTTTTTTGTCATATTAGAAATTAAATAAATAGATACATGAAGGGTCCCAGATATTTGTTTTAACCCCTAAAACTAAAATGGCTATTTTAAGAAATCAAACCTGGGGGTTACCTTATAATCACTACCCATCGAATAAAAACTTCCAGATAATTTTTTGGGGGTACTAAGGTTGGTCATGGTCTCACAAATGAATTGGTCATAGATCCTAAAGGGGAGGAGATACGAGATGAGAACCATGGGTCTGATCCTAATGAGGATGAACCAGAAACCCGGTCCAATGAGAAAAACTACTTGCAGATGTGAAACTCAACTACCTGTGTGCCCCTAAACATGTGTCCCAGGTCCCCTATGGCCTGTTCCCTACAAATGCTGGATCAATGTCAGTACTGTCAGACTTCTGGCAACTTCTGTCCAGGTGAAATTGCCTCTGACTTTCTGTTCCTCAATTCCAGTTGCTTTCTTGTTTGCTATGAGTTTCCTGCACCTCTAGCTGACCAGATAACAGGGATACTCCCACAGAAACCTCACCTTGCCCTGTGTGCCTCCCCAAGAAGCCAAAATAGAACAGCTGGCAGGCTTGGATTGTGGTCAGAGAATGTGCATGACAAATTATCTGCTTAGGATAAATGTGCCTCCTGCTAATTATTTTGAGGAAGACCCTGAAATGATAAAAATCATGGGCTTGTACAAAACTGAGCAGTTTATCTGATTCCCCAGTTGACCATCTTGCAAGGTTATTTGTGAAGTGCTATTGCCTAGGAGAATCTCCCATTCTTTACATCTTCTTAACTTTATCCTTTTAGCTTAGGTCACTGCACACCTCAGACTTTTAGTTATGGTTTCTGCAAGGTAAGAAATGAACTGTTATTAGGCTCCCATTCCAGAGATACTAGACAGACAGTGGCACACATTGTGCCTGAATAAAGGCATAAGGTGAGATTCAACTAATTAGCCCTCCTAGAAGAAGCCAGTGCAAAAAATTCTGCTACCGCAGTGGGGCTTTCTCCCCTCTCCTTCCCCATGCACCCTCCAAATTTGGCTTGTGGGGGGCTGAAGAACCCACAGAACAGCCCAGAGGGAAAGCAGGAGGGGGTCCTTCCATCTTGCAAGCCGAAAAGCTTGCACTGACAGAAAGACTGCACTGATGGTACATTGCCTTGCTTCCTCACAGTAGCAAAACACAGAGCTACAAAAGAGGGTTGCCAAAGTGATGTTTGGTATAGTGTGGGACCATAAAATGAGAAGCAAAATAGAAGCAAAAGAATGCTTGTGATATGTCCTTTATCTGGAGAGAAAGAGAGAGAGAGAGAGAGAGAGAGAGAGAGAGAAGAAGAAGAAGAAGAAGAAGAAGAAGAAGAAGAAGAAGAAGAAGAGAAAACTTGTTTGTTTGCCTGTTGTCTTTGGGTGCAATTTCATTGTAGGCAGTGGGCATTGATGCTTGCCCATTTCTGATTTGCAGTCATTTGTCTGCTACCTAGAATTACTGGTTGCAACACTGCTCACAAACAATACCTTCCAACACTGATTTGGCTCCATTGCCCAAAGCAATTTCCTGCAACCTCCGCATGCCCAGGAGAATGTTATGCTCTGTGACATTGTTTTATTTTTCTGAACTGCCTCTTGGAACACCACACTGTAATTTAAGAGATTGTTCAGTGCTGTGCCATTCTTACAAGGATTTCTCTCCAGCCTCTGTATTAATGTGACCGCCTCTAGATAGTGAAGCATTTTACAAGTTGCAAGCACAAAGCCTTCTAAAAAAAATAAAAATAAAGCTTTTCTGATTTATTTATTTTCTTGGACAGATGCATAGTGTTCCAGCCTATTTCAGATGACTGTGCAGCCTTCAAGGCAAGCAGTCATTGTCAACTAAGGGAAAAAAAATTCAACGAGCAAGAAAGGAATAATGACTAAGCGGTAGGTAGCATTTGTACATTCTATAGGAAGCCAGCTTGAATGTTCTCTAAATTTTAATAGATTAGTGACTGCAGAGCACAGCATAGACTTGAATGTACAAAGCAGCAGGTATAGGAGGACTGATAGCATATTATGGATTTTGAAAGTTGCCATATGGTATCTGGCACTATTGGCTGAAATAATGTTGTGTTCTTGCACGCTCCTCCTTGGTTGCTCTTCCTACTTGGCCAGTGGTTAATTATGGTATTTTAGGCTCATCTTCACTCTTTGATTTCTGCCACATTTCCTTTGGTGAAATACTGTTCTTCCCCCTCATTTTGGGCTATGGTGCTTTCAATGTTGAACCAGTCCTTCCGTGAATCTCAAACAGCTCAAGAAAATAGACAAAAAGGCTCTTTGAATTTGTACTGGGGGGCCACTTTTCATAAACAGTTTGGAACCCATTCAAAATGTCTCCCCCCTTTTTTTTTTGAAAGGGTCTAACACTCCCTCATCCAGAGTCACACATAACTGACAAGTTGTGGTAGTGAATTTGAGTGTGCATCCTAATCCACATTCTGCCTGACCTAGTCATGCCATGCAGTTAAAGCTGGATCAAGGCAATGAACAGTCTTGTTTTGCACAGTTGTCAGGCAGTAGAACCTCCAGTGCAGCATATGAAGACAGGAAAGACTTGCCTAGTTGTCTAGGCAATCAAGGATATGCTTCTGCCTTCCCCATTCAAAGTAAGGGAAAGAATAAAGGACATGTTTGCCATTAGCGACATCCTCATGTGTGAATTGGCTACAGAGCACCACAATATTGCTGCATTTTTTTATCTCAGGGGTAGCCAACCTGATGTCCTCCTGATGTTGTGGACAATGAGCAATGGTCAGGAATTATGAAAGCTGTGGTCCAAAACATATGGAAGGTGCCACGTTAGCAACCCCAACATAATACCATGATATCACTGCATTCTCTATGGGTCCTCTGGTTGGCTTTGATTCTGCAGTGACTTTTTTGTTGTTGTTTTATTTGGAAAAAAGAGCACTGAAGCAGGAACAGATTGGCATACCAAACAGAAGGTGGTAGAACTTATGCTTTGTAGAAGAAGACTCAGTGTTCAGTCTCTAGCATCTCAACTTAAAGAGATATAAGAAATACTTCTGGGCACATTGCTGAATGGGACCAGATGTATGAATTGCCCTGGCTCTGAGTTCATTTTTGGCCACAATTTGCAGTGCTTTAGATACATAAGAATGGGGATTCAGAGAACGGGTTTGGTCTTGGCATATAAAGCGGTAATGGGAAATATGTGGGGTCCCAGATGGTGTTGGACGTAGCTCCCATCATCATGGCCAGTGATAAGAACTGCACCTCTAAAGTGCTTCAAATGTCTTGATGAACGCCAACTAATAATTCAATGAGTCAACATTTATTATATGGTCAAAGAGCTGGTAAAACAGAAATAAAATAACAGTATGGCAAGGTCCATCCATGTTCTTTGAAGCAGCCATGCAAGCCCATGAAAAGCATCCATGTGAATCACTTCTCAGAGAAAGGCAAGAACAATTTCCCCCCGAATATTTTCTCTCATCGAGTCTGTCACACTGTTTCCCAAGCAACCTTAAAAATATCCAAGTTGTTTCAAAGGGAGAGTGAGATATCAGGTAGCAGCTGATCATGAATCATTCTTCACTTTTCCTGAGTGTAGAAGGTGATATGCAAATAGGCATTTGAAAATTGTATTAACTTTAATATGCAGAATGCTTTGTCAAAAAAGAATAAATGAAAAACTCCACCCAGCATGTTATTAAGAGTCTGGTTCTTTTCTTTCTGACCCAGTTTCTATATTAGGGTGTGGCATTGTTGATTTCAAAGGAAGTGCTCTCTTTCAGTTTTACCTATGGAAGTTTAGATTCAGTTCTACCTCGATCCAGTTTGCAGTACTCTAAAAACAAGCTTGTGCAAAGTTTAATCAGAGTTAGCATAGCTTTAGAAGAAGGAGGAGGAGGAGGAGTAGTAGTTTGGATTTGATATCCCACTTTATCACTATCCTAAGGAGTCTAAAAGCAGCTAACAATCTCCTTTCCCTTCCTCCCCTACAACAAACACTCTGTGAGGTGAGTGGGGCTGAGAGACTTCAGAGAACTGTGACTAGCCCAAGGTCACCCAGCAGCTGCTTGTGGAGGAGCGGAGACGCGAACCCGGTTCACCAGATTACGAGTCTACCACTCTTAACCACTACACCACACTTATATTGGTTTATTTTGTAGCACACCAACTCCCAAGCTGAACTGAAGTTGAATTTACACAAACTGTTACATCTTTGAAGCCTACCGGAATATGGGGTTTGAACTGGAAACCCTCTTAGGCCAAGGCTGAGAATGAAATGACTGACCAACTGACTGGAACCTCCAAGCCAATCAGACTGAAATCTGTCCAATCCAATGTACAAGTAGAGAATCTATGCACCAGTCTTATATGATTGATATAAGTTTTATTTTTAAAAGATCTGTTCCATTACTGTCTCTCTAGGGCATCTATAAGACAACTGTTACCTCTCTCAATGCCTGAGCAGTGAGGACTGTCGAATAATCGTGGGATCTGCAAACCTAACAGGAAGCATAATGACACTGCAGAGGCAGCAGGAAGGCCACAACTGAAGTAAGCAGGGAAAAGGAATTGTAAAGGATGGTAGGCAAGTACAGGAGTAAGTCAAGAGCAGGGAGCTGCGGGTGACTTCAGTGATCTCCTGCAGAGGATTACTGCCATGTCTTGTTATTTAGACCATGGTCTTTTTATAAAGACCCATTAATGCGATGTAACTATTAGCACACAACACCTTGGAACACTAGCTTATTTAAACAAATTCTCCGACCAAAACAGGTTTCTTATTTCAAAACCATCTCCCCCCCTTTTTTTTTACTAGCCATGGGACATCTGTGCTAGTGCTCTCACAGATAAATTTAATGAGCATACCTCCCCAAAGAAGCTTAAAGTATTTTCCATGCTCTATTAACAAAACAGTCTAGCATATTGGTATACAAATAAAGCTAGCCCATCAGTCATCACTCTGCCTCAATGCAGAGTCATTCTCTTTTGAGACCTTTAGACTGCATATGGGCAACGGAGCCCATTCTTGGAAATCACCAAAAATAGGAGTCCTCAGACAGACGGTAAACTGAACAACTGTACAAGTGTATTAGACAAATCCATTGGGGAAAAGGCTATCGATGGCTATTAGTCATTATACCTACATATACCCTCCAGAACCCAGGGTGAGGGCATGCACAAAACATGAAATACTGCATGCAGACTTGACTATAATGTTGCTACTTCCACAAACAAAACTCAGAATTTAATTTACTGGTTGCTTTCAGAACCATCTCACAGACGTGACATTCATGAAACAGCCTACATTGTGAGCACTTCAAGTACACCTGCTGTCATGAACCAAATAGCTACATGAATCAAATTGCCCAATTCTTTATGAGGACTAGGTTATTTATTTGGGGAAGGAAACAATGTCATGTCACACTGCCACACAACTAGAGGTCATCTGCATCAGCCCTTGGTCAAACCAAAACAGGCATAATGGGGTGCTACAAAATTACATGGTTCATTTGCCATCCATTTCACTCTGGCATATTTTAATTAACTCATTAATTTTTTTTCAAGCTTCCAATTAGTCATATAAGTCTATGTGTATGACTATGTCACTGAAGCAGCCTTCTGTATCAGGAAAGGGATGGTGTTATATCACACAGTATAGCTTTCAAACAGATGAAATAATGCCACACCACACATTCCATCCTGATTACCTTACCTCTGCAACAAAAACATAGTTGATGTGTCCAGGTTACATCTATTTAAACCCAACGTCTCTTATCGTTGCAATTAAGGGAGCAGATCTTACATCAGGTGGGCATATTTTTAGAAGCAAATATGTAAGCAAATATATAAGCACATGAATCACTCTGAGGCGGCAGTCCAGATCTGGAAGCAGCAGGGATTAATGGAGCAGCACAACCAGAGCTTCATCCACTAAGCCCTGCTGCTGATGCCAGCCAGGGTGGAAGGTGGGAGGGGCATGGGAAAATGCACTTGGGGGGGGGGGGCTGGTTTGCAGGTTAGTGCAGCAAAGAGGCCTGGATCCCTGTTGCTGGGTTGTTTCTGAATTAGGAGGTTTTTTTACTGGCTACTAATGATAGGGATACTACCAGTGGTAGCTTCTGTCCACATTTAGAGTATGTGTGTTGAGGTGCTCATCAGTGGGAGGACTTCACTGCTGCCCCCAGAGCTGGGGCAAGGCTGGGTGAAGTGATACCCTTGCCACATTTAGACCCCTCCAGCACCATGGATTCAGAGTTTGGATTGCCCTGCCCTTGAAGTTCAAACTCACCAGTGTTCTATATCTGCAGGAATATTCTCAAATGCTACATAAACATTGGTTGACAATGAGACCGTAGCAGATAAATGAGCTTCTTTCTGTCTTGCATTGCATTATGGCTGTTAACAAAATTTTACCAGTTACTAGGTGATGAAGCAAAATAGCTTAGCTAGGGCTGGTAAATTTATCACAACATTGTCAACACTGCAATAAAGACATTGAAAAATCCTGGCCTCCAGAAAAGATAAATTAAATCATTATCCCACCATTAAATGGCTATAAAAATTGTTGTAGGAGCTGGCTTGTTCTTTTCCTTCCTAATGAATATTGCAGCTGCGATTTTGTTTGCAACATATGCAATAAGGCTCCTGCTTGAGGACTGAATTCGGAAAGAAATGATACGCCACAATCCTCCTTACTTCTCTTTTTCCCTATGGATTTGAAATATAGAATGATAGCCAACTTCATGCCAAGGGCTGTTGAGCATCAGCAGATTAAATGCACATGGTACCAATTGTTCACATGTTCAGTGAACAGGGCCCCGTGCTTACCTACCATATTGCTGCCTCCACCCCATCATGAGTGGACACACAGAGGAGTAACAGCCAACATATGAAAAGGATCTTGGGCTCCAACAACCTTGCTGATCACTGCCTGCATTCTCTTCATCTGACCTCTCCCACTACCTGTGGAAGCCCACTTCTGGAGTTCTGTTGTCTATTGCAGGTGAGGCAGTGGATCAGAGTAGACCATAAAAGTGGCTGTGCTGCATGAGACTACAAACCCATCTAGTCTTGCATCTTGTTTCCAGAAGCATGGAGCAAGCATGAAAGATAGCTGGCATAGCATGAAGGAAGCAGCTCTTCCCTTTGCCCTCAACCATCCACTGGATTTTACCAAGTTTCATTTAGCTGCCATGGTTCACAACACCAGGTGGCCCAATCCATACATTCCCTTGTCTAATTCTCATTAAAGTCATCCAAGGAAGTGTCCATTGCCAGAACCCACAAGAAAAGGCAACTAGTCTCAGCACCTGGAATGCTTATTATTATTGTTTCTGTAAAGGTAAAGGTAAAGGGACCCCTGACCATTAGGTCCAGTCGTGGCCGACTCTAGGCTTCTGGGTCATGTGGCCAGGATGACTAAGCCACTTCTGGTGAACCAGAGCAGCGCATGGAAACACCGTTTACCTACTTTATCTACTTGCACTTTGACGTGCTTTTGAACTGCCAGGTTGGCAGGAGCAGGGACCGATCAACAGGAGTTCACCCCATTGTGGGGATTCGAACCGCCGACCTTCTGATCAGCAAGTCCTAGACTCTGTGGTTTAACCCACAGCGCCACCCGCATCCCTTATTGTTTATGTACATGCAGTCAAAAGAGGCCCTCAAGACGGCTTGCAGAAAGTAGCACACAAATGCAAAAAAAAAATTGCAATACAATTTATAAAAATTCAAAACAACAAAATCTTAACATGTTAAATACACCCACACACCCACAACCATTGATGTTCACACCAAAGAGACAGAGGGCATAAACATATAAGAGAGAGTGAAAGTGAATACTAAGGGGGTGCAGCAAGGCAAGTGGGAAATCTAGTCCTGGCTGGTTCTAGCAGTCCCTCCCCTGTAGCTGTCACTGAGTGTACAAGCAGGAGAGGCTTGGCTGCTAAGATGACTCGGTTCTTATTAAATGCCGAATGGTGTGCTCTTTTTTAATGTATAGTTTGAAAGCTACTATGGTCACGAATCTTGCAGCCCAAGTAGGTTATGCATTTTTATTCAGAAGTAAATCCCACTGTGATTAAAGGGACATGCTCCCAAGTACATGTGCTTAGGATTTATTTAGTGATAAAAATGTGCCTACATCAAGCTGTGTCCATCCTTTGCTGTCCAGCCAGGACTGGCCTTGCTATGCAGCAGTGTGAGGTGATCAGCTTCAGGCTGCACCATGAGGAACTGAAGAAGGAGGTAGGGATTTATGTCAGAATGGTGCAACAAGAGTTTTAAAAGTGTTGCCCCAAGTGCTGTGGGGTGGGGGGAGGGGAGAGAGATTTGGTTTCGCTTCAGGCGGCAAAACATATTGGTTTGGCACTGTGTCCAGCATCCTTTCTGGTCTGGTCTAGCTGCAAAGTAACTATATTGGAACAGTGACATTAAAAAAAGCAATTTCAGACTAACTGGATTGATTGACCAGTTAATTAGTACAAGGTAGCACAGAGAGCTAAAGCAGTGTTGCTATGTTTATCTGAAAGTTCAGCTGAAATAAAGTGTAAAATAAAATGAAACCATTTTTAAAAAAAAAAAACTTCCTTAGGAATAGTTGTGTTAATATGTTACAGCAAAAATAGCAAAGAGTCTTTTGGTACCTTCAAGTCTAACAATCTTTAAGGTAACACAATAGAACTTTGTTGGTTTTGTTAGAAATGGCCTCTCAAATCCTTAAAGAAAGATATTTTCTTTAAAAGCTAAAACTCTTCTCCCTCTCCATAAGGTCAAATTGGCTTTGGATAGATAAGTGACAGTAGCAAGAGATCATCACAGAAGCTAAGCCTTTGGGTTACCACGAGGGAAAAAGTGGAAGTGAGTGGTCAGGGTTCCCCAAAATGAACTGGCAAATTAGTTGAGGGGGGGTTAATGACATTTTCAGCTTAACTTTGCAGTGCAGTGCAGTCTTCATTATCTATGAAGAGCAAAAGTGTGTGTGTGTGTGTAAGTCTGGACCTGGCCTGCTGAAGCCAGACTTGCACTCTGACACAGAACACATTGACACATCCCATATACCGTATTTTTTGCCCTATAGGACACACTTTTTCCCCTCCAAAAATGAAGGGGAAATCTGGGTGCGTCCTATGGGGCGAATACAGGCTTTCGCTGAAGCTTGGATAGCGAGATGGGTCGGTGCGCACCAACCCCTCTTGCTCTCCAGGCTTCAGGAAGCTATCAGCAAGCCTGGAGAGCCCGCGGGAGTTCCCGCAGGGCTCCCTAGGCTGTGGATAGCAGCCTGCAGTCCGGCACGCGGGGCGCCCTGAAGCAGAGCGCCCCTTGCGCCGTGCAGACATCTGCAGCATGAGGAGCCCTGCGGGAGTTCCTGCAGGGCTCCCCACGCTGCGGATAGCAGCCTACCGCCCAGCGCACGGGGCACCCTGAAGCAGAGTGCCCCTCGCGCTGGGCAGACATCGGCCAACCCCACAAGCTCGGGGGACAGCGGGGATGCGCAGCGCCGCCATCCCGCTGTTCCCCAACCTGGTTTTGGGGGGGGGAAATAAAGAGAAAAAAATTTCCCTTTATTCCCCCCCAAAAAAACTAGGTGCGTCCTATGGGACGAAAAATACGGTACTTGGCCAAAGGAAGCTTGGTCAAGGAAGAAAGAATAATAGCGAATGACTCCTTTAAAGGAGTCTGTAGTTCATTCAAGCCTATAAAATGTATTTCTGGAACCTATGGTGTCAGTAATTTCTGACCATTCTAAAATGTGCCATTTGGGGGCAGGATACCTTGAGTCTGTAGTGGCATCTCAGCTCCAGAGTTTCTAGGATAAAACTGATTATCTAGACCCATTTCAACCCATGGTTGATATGGAAACCGATTTCCATTTGTTCAGCCATACAATGTATCCATGTTCAAACTGGGCCCTAGCCACTATGCATCTAGCATTCACATGCCAGGAGGATGCCTGGAACCTTTCTAATGTTGTCGCCCACCATAGGTGGGTCTGAGTTCACCATGAAGCCCTATTTGTAGAATTCTGCAGAACTGAGCAGCCTTAGCCTGCCTGAGAACTTGCTTAAATCAAAACTATTAAGAGCACTTCAAAGTCCGCCCCCCTCCCCCCACAAAAAACAACAATGTGGGAATTCAGCTTCATTATTTAACATGTAAGGATTAGGAAAAGGACCTTTTGTTTTGTCATCTTTAAGTTTTGTTTGGTATCATCCTTACTTCCAAGCTCCCTGGTTCTCAGTTGTGTCAGTTTTAATTTGTTAATCCATATTTATATATTTACTTAACAAATCACAGCACACTGCGGTTTTCAAAATAGGTTCTCCCACATAGCCTCCTACACAGTTCTTCTAGTTGTATCTGGGACTATGGCTGAACATGTGGGGGGGAAATGCGTGCTGGAAATATTAATAGGGAGGCTGATGCAGTAAACCAGGATAATCAAGACTAGAACCGTGAATGTTGTGTGCAGATGTGATCTAAAGTAAGGGAACGTGCCCTTGAATATTTTTAACTCATACTGTGTGGAAACGGAAGGAAGGGCCAACAATATACTGCAATTAAGCAAGCTGACTATTCCAGATACGGAAGGGGGGGGGGTGTTGAAAGCCTGCCCAAATCAAGGACAAATCAGTGAATTCCATACACCTAACTTGTATCTATTTATAAGGCCAAGCAATGTATGCACATTTAAAGAAAGAGCAATAACTTCAAAGCCTTATCTGCCTGCTGGGTTGAAAAGTTCACAACTTCCCAGATTTATGAGCTGTTACTAATTTCAGCTGTGTAGGCTGTCTCAAAAGTTTTGTAATAGAGCACAGTCTCCATTCCCTGCAAGCCAGTCTTTCAAACCCACTTCTGTTTAACAGCAATGATTCCAACTGATCAGAAATATAATCCCTTTACTGTAATGTCTGCCTCGCTGGCTTTGGAAGCTGGGTTTACTAGAGCTCCACCTTAATGACTTCCCAACTATTCCAGTTGTAGCTGGCAAGCTCCGGTCTCTTGCCTGATAGCACAAATGAGAGGGAGTGGAGTAGGCAATTTATTTACATATGGATCAAATATTGCAGCACAAATTTCATCTAAATTCAAAACAAGGCACTTTGAAAAAGCTGGAGCACTTAGGGGTTTTATAACACTTTTTGTTTACCTGTTTCAAAGCTCAGAAAAAGAAGTGCAAATATTTTCCAGCAAACTCTGTTACCATTATCTTCTTCTTGTTGTATGAATGACTAATCCAAGTTTATGGCATCTTCTGATGAATATGGGAGGATGTAAAACCTAAGGAAGTAACTCACTTCCAAGAAAAGAGGCTCAGATATAGCTTTTGGAGGGAAGAAAGCAGCATGGCATAGTGTTAAGAAAAGGGGCAAGGAGTAGCAGTGAGTGCAACAGGCACTGCAGAATTTTACTATTTGCATAGCAACAGAGGATAACTAGCTGCTGTGCTGTTTGTGTTGTATTGGCTTATACAAACCACTATTACCTGTGTGTAGAGCATGAGTGTATAGAGAGAGGAGCAGGGCAGTGGCTGCTGGTCCATTAGGAGTCACTGCCCCACTAACTAACTTCAATCTGCCCTCAGCCAGCGCTCAACTTGCCTCCCATATTGTGTACAACCAACACAGGTGGGTGACTCTGCCTGTCACTGGGTCTGGACTCTACCTGCTACTGGTCTCCCAGCCTTCCACCCCACCAGTCTCATTGGCAGCAACCACCAAGCAGGTCCATGCCTTTAGCCCCACCCTCAACATCACATCTCCCCACATGCACAGCCGTTGTGTGGCCAGAAATAAGAAGTGTCCTGATTGTGTGGAGGCCCTGCTTGTGAACTAGGCTTTCTTCTTGTGAGTTGGGAGAATCTCATTTCTCATTTGTCTTGCTTTAAATTCAGTTCTCTATATGCCTATATCAGTTTGTGTAATTTTACTAATATAGGCATTTGGAGAAGTGTGAATTGCCACCAAAATTGTTTTGGAAAGTGCAAATTAGGTTGGTTTACCTATAAAGGCAAATTGAATATAATTTCTCCCCCATCCCTACATTTCACACAAGCATTTCACACCACACCACAGTTGTGGTGGTGGGAAAGTGATGTTGGGGCAGGGCTTAAAACATCACACTGACTAGATGACTCTCCAGTTCTGTGATTCTGTGGGTGCTCCCCTCTCTCTCGCCATACACTTACGCCTGACTGCAAGTAATGCATGAATAGTGCTAAAGTCCTGTGGAGCTGTCCAAACCTTTAAGGTGCTGAAACTGTGCTTTCCAACCATACTTAAATTCAACATTCCAGAACATCGTGTATCCCTGCCTGATACCAAAAGAGTGAGAAAGATCTCGCTCTGGGTTTCTGCAGCTGTCCTTCTCCTCACCAGTCTTGAAAGAAAATACAGGGGAAAAATATTTTTGAAGATGTTTTCTAGATCAAGTAACATTGGTGCTTTTAAAAAATAAAATAAAAATAAAGGCTTCATTTACAATTTAAAGTGGAGAGTTCATTTTTGTTTCCAGGAATGAATTCAAAAAATACTGGAAAATAGACATCTGTTCAGTTTACAAACATACGTTTTAATGCCACAGGTTTTTATGCCTTTGCTTTATCATCATCTTCTTTTTCTGTTGGAGAAAAACATTCAAAATACTACACATCATACTAGCTTCTAGGAATTAGAGGGGCATGGGCAATAGATTAGCCTATTAAACCATTTTCTTTTGAGATGTCTGTTTTTGGCCAGTGTCAGAAGCTCCATACTGGAGTACTATATATGCACATCACCTTGAGGAGTATTTCTCATTTACCCCCCTAACATGCTATATTGCAACAGTGCCTGATATCACAAAAGAGTCAATTGTTGCAGCAGCAATTTCATCAGAGACTTCAGTGCCAACTTGAAACAAACAAGCAAACAAAAAACTGCCCCAATGAGGCTCTCCGAATACTTAAAGATGCTCCACATTTGCCATTCTAAACTGAAACATATGTAAAGCATATGCTAATAGAATGTCACCCATCCTATATAACTGAATGAAAGCATCAGATCAAGGACTAGGTGACTATGGTATCTAAATGTGGAAAGCCTTGCATAAGCAGGGCTTGGAGAAAAGAAAGGCTCTGTCAACTCTACAAACACTCATATCAACCTGGCACAATACACACGAAATCACATGCACAAACTAAACATAAGCACGGGACAGTACCACAAATTTGGTATCCTTTGGATGACACACAGTTGAACTATATGGCATCTCTGCAATATGTCTTCTATTTACAAATATTTGGGGAAAACTTGGTAGAAGTGAGCAGAGTTCTGTAAATTTGCAGCAACTATTCCAGCCTTGCATCAGATACTCATAAAGAGCCTTTGAATCGTAATAAGTTTTACCTTAAGCTAAATTCACAGCACTCTGCCTACCTCCCTGCCTCCCTTTTCTCTACGTTCAGATCACAAATTGACAGGAGGCTGATGACAGAGGAATTCATTAACAAAAAAGGGGGCAGGGGAGACCTGGTTCTTTCATTACTGTTCTAGTTGTTTATTGACTGTTCTTTTTATTTTGTAAGTCACTCTGGGAGTTTTGGCTGAAGGGTGACTAGGAAGCAGAAACCTAAATAATAAATGAAATAAAACTGTAAACTCTGTGGAACTGTGATGTGCCTTTTTTGCTCATGATAGTCTTTAAAACACCACAAATAGCAGAATAATAGTACATGTGCATTCTCAGATGTATATCAAATTTTTACAGTGCATTAACATTACTGAGAGTAGCTTACGACAGACACACACAAAAGAATCCATAACAGAATAGAAAAAAGAAAGAAAGAAAGAAAGAAAGAAAGAAAGAAAGAAAGAAAGAAAGAACAATAGCCAGACAGACTCAGCAGATATAAAAATGAAAAATAAACTCAGCAGATAAAAAGTACTAACTGAGGTTCACCATATAATATGGTATAACACAAGTTTGACAGAACTATCAAAGTGGGCTATTAAGGCTTGATTACTCATTAAGTCCTCCTTACCCACCTACAGAAAATAAGACTAAGTATTAGCACATATTTTCCCCTATTACCCTTAATTTTCTTTCCCTGTCTGCTCAGACCCCCTCCTTCCCATCAATGATCAGTGAGTCACAGAAGACCGTCAGAGCCCACCATCCCCTCTGGAATTTAGGCAGAGAATAATAAAACAATTCCACTCTCTACCAAAACTCAACAAGGTGGACAGCTCAGCAGGCCTTTGCACCCTTGCTGCATAAATGCATTAAAAATAAGTATAATAAAAAATAATAATCAGGTAATGATGTAGGATAAAGCCTGCAAAATAGAGGGAATAATCCACATCTCTACGACCTGAATCAACATAATTTAGGCTTAATCTGGTTCTTTTCCAAAGTCGTAACAGAACAAGACTTAAATTGTGCTATGAATTCTGAACATATATCAATGCAGTCTACAACATTCACAGGCATATATAAATCTTTTAAAATTCATCTTTGGAAAACTAAGTACCAGGTGTTAAATGCTTTGTGTTGAACCAATGGCAAAATGTTCCAGAAGGTCTGCAAATGCCACTTGGTAGTTAAGATATATTAAAACAAATGAATGTAATCAGCTTGGCTGATAGGTTGTTGCAAAAATGAGCTCATATATTCACTTGTTTTGATATATACTAATTGGCTTGTTTTGATGTTGTGCTTATCTGTTGACCCTGGCTGTTAGGCTGTTGGCCCAGATAGAGAAGCTATCTGTACACTTTGAATTGTTGCCACCTATGGCCTCAGTGGCCAGGTGAACTGATGGGAGGGTCTGGCTAAACTGATGTGTGCTGCTTTGTGCATAAATCATGTGTAAATGTTTGCTTGGGTGCGGACAAGTCATTATGACGTCCCACTGTTGTGGTGTTCGCCCCATGTCTGCAAAAGCAGTGGGACTCTGAAGGCTGTGCTTCAAGTTTACTCTTTCTTACAATAAAGCACTAGAATTGATTATGCTGGATTTTTTTTGCCATTCTTCTTTGGTATTCCTGCATCAAACCATTCCCATGAACCCAGCTTTGGGCTGGTGGATCAGGACATGTTTGCATTATGATTTTGCAAGAGAAAAGTCAATAAGCATGTCTACTAAATATTAGCACCTTTCTTTCTTTCTTTCTTTCTTTCTTTCTTTCTTTCTTTCTTTCTTTCTTTCTTTCCTTTTGCCTTAGAAAAAAGTAAGATTTAAGTAAATAAAGTTGGTGGATTTAAAGCATGCTGTTTTGTTGTGTGTGAGGCATCAATGCAGATAGTTCTAAGCCTTTCACATTAATGGGGTGCATATTAAAGCAAACTCCATTTCTCTTGTTCTGTTTGAAAAGTGCAGGATACTGCAATAAAAACAAACTTGAAAAACTTTGTATAATGACTCCTTTCACAAGCTGTATAATGAAAAGTACAAGGAGAAGAGTGTTAGATTTAAGGGTTCTTCATGCCTACACAGTACAGTGGTGCCTAGCAAGACGAAATTAATTCGTTCCGCAAGTTTTTTCATCTTGCGAGTTTTTCGTCTTGCGAAGCACGGTTTCCCATAGGAATGCATTGAAAATCAATCAATGCGTTCCTATGGAAACCGCCTTCAGACCAGGTCCGGGGACAGTCTGTCCCCCGACCTCTTCTGAAGGCTGGGGGGGGGACAAGGGCTTTTTCCCCCACCGCCAGCCTTCAGAAGGCTGTTCTGAAGGCTGGCGGTGGGGAAAAAAGCCCTTCTCCCCACCTCCCGCCCCGCAAGCTCCGGGGACAGGAGGGCTTTGCTATCGACCGCCAGCATTTTAAAAGCCCCTGGGACAGCGGATTTTAAAATGCTGGCGGGCGGCAGCGAAGCCTCCGCTGTCCCGGGCGATCTTAAAATGCTGGTGGGTGGCAGCGAAGCATTCGCTGCCAACCCCAGCATTTTAAAAGTCCCTGGGACAGCGGAGACTTCTCTGTCGTTTCTCCACTATCCCGACGGCTTTTGAAGGCAGGCGGGGGGGAGCAAAGACTTTCGCCCTCCGCCGGCCTTCAGAAGAGGTCCTGGACCTCTTCTGAAGGCCGGCGGGGGTGAAAGTCTTTGCTCCCCCCGCCTGCCTTCCCGGGACAGCGGAGACTTCTCCGCTGTCCCGGGCGATCTTAAAATGCTGGCGGGCGGCAGCGAAGGCTTCGCTGCCCCCTGCCAGCATTTTAAGATCGCCCCGGGACAGTGGAGAAGTCTCCGCTGTCCCAGGGGGCTTTTAAAATGCTGGCAAGCGGAAGCGAAGGCTTCGCTGCCCCCCGCCAGCATTTTAAGATTGCCCCGGGACAGCGGAGAAGTCTCCGCTGTCCCGGGGGCTTTTAAAATGCTGGGGGACGGCAGCGAATGCTTCGCTGCTGCCCGCCAGCATTTTAATTTTTTTAAAAAATAATTTTTATTAAGATTTTCCAAATTAAAACAAATTAAATCCAATTTATACACTTCTTCCAATAACCAGGACTTCCCCCTCCCCCCCTATTGTGTTCCAAATCTTCTAAATAAACAATTAAATTCAACAAGTTCTTATCCCCAAATTACACTCATCGTCAATAACCCAATTTTTTCAAATTCCCATCCCCTAAGATCTGTCTTCCCTTCCACGAGTTCCCCCCTTTCAGATATAGTGCAGATGAAAAGAAAATACAAAAAGAAAGAAAAAATAATTTTACAGCCTTTGGATTCCAAATTTCCCTCCCCTCTTTCCCTGTTGCGTTCCTTATATCCCTCCAATTCTAATATCTTCCTGGTGTTCCCACATTTCACTAAACCCATATCTCTCTGATTCTTTACCAGTCATTTTTAGTCACAAGTGTCCAATCTTAGAAGGAGTCTATCTCAAAAAGGGGCTCATTTCTTCTATCCAGATTTTTGTATCCAGGAGTAAAAACTCCAATTTTATTTCCATAAGCTTGTCAAATCTGGATATCCCAAATGTCCCCACTTCCAGTTCTGTCCAGTTCTTGTTGTTTCCTTATTCTTGTCGGTCACTCTCCTCCTTTTTGTTTCCCTGTTCTCCCGCAGAAAGGTTCTTTTTCCAAAAGCTTCTAATTCCCCTGCAGAGGCTTGTTATTCAGGAGCAAAACATTACGTCATGTCCCTTTCATTTTCCAACAGATAAATCCATTGTTTCTTGTGGTATGTAGACCTCTGTAGACAAAATAATGTTCCATTTCTGCAGTTTCCCAGGAGGTTGAAAGTTCTGTTCAACTGTTCATGTTTCCTAGCAAAAACACATGCAATATCCCTCAGCTCCTCTAGATGGATTACAGTAACTGAGTTCCCTTCCAGATCACATCCACCAGTCCAAATAGCTTGTTAATCCTTATTTGAAACAATTTGTATCCAATTTATATCCAAATGTAACTGGCAAAGTCCTCAAAACACCGTCTCTATTTTGTTCTTCCGTTTTGACAGCTCTTTGACAGCTGTCAAAGCCTCCATTACTCTTCTCCAGGTATTCTCGCAGATCGCTCCAGGAATTCCGGGGGGGGTGGGTTGCTTTTTAATGCAAATTCTCCTTTTCTCCTCCAGCTCAAACTTATAATTTTCCCTCGCGAAGTTGTTAGTTCATCAAGATAGGGTTACACTCGATCTTAGTTGTCAAGTCCTTTGTTTTGTCTTTTCTACAATAAAGGGGGGGCTGACTTCCTTTTTCCACCTCCCCCGTTCGCATCAAATTTTAAAAATTTATCCCTCTTTTTAATCCATAGTCCAATTACTCACGGGTTTTTCTTTTGGATCCAAATTTTCAATAGAAGAAGCTAGCGCTCTCCACCGAATGGCATGCGGCTTCGCTCGGCAGGGGAAGCGGTGGACTCAAAGCACCACCCCCCCAGGCGCCCGTTCCTTAGCCTTTAAAAAGGCTCTTTCGCGGGCCGGGGAGGGGCGCAAAGGTGCCAGCCGAGTCACCATGTCCATGGGGCTCCGTGCCCATGGCTTTTGAGGGTCCCCGCGTCGCCGGCGTGGTAGAACCCAACCCCTGCCGAGCCGGCTCCCTCCGGAGCACGGAGGGAGCCCGCCATTCGGCGATGGCGCCAACCCGGAAGTCCTGCCCGCCAGCATTTTAAGATCGCCCGGGACAGCAGAGAAGTCTCCGCTGTCCCGGGAAGGCAGGCGGGGGGGGAGCAAAGACTTTCGCCCCCCGCCGGCCTTTAGAAGAGGTCCAGGACCTCTTCTGAAGGCTGGCGGTGGGCGAAAGTCTTTGCTCCCGACGGCCAGCATTTTAAAAGCGGTCCGGGATAGCGGGAAAGCGCAGCGCAATTCCCTGCTATCCCGGACCGCTTTTAAAATGCTGGCAGTGGGGAGCAAAGCCTTTCAGCCCCCCGCCGGCCTTCCTGGACCTCTTCTGAAGCCCGGAGGGGGGCGAAAGGCTTTGCTCCCCACCGCCAGCATTTAAAAGAGGTCCCCGGAGATTTCCCTATGGGCTTTCTTCTTGCGAAGCAAGCCCATAGGGAAATTCGTCTTGCGGAACGACTCAAAAACGGAAAACTCTTTCGTCTTGCGAGTTTTTCATTTTGCGAGGCGTTCGTCTTGCGGGGCACCACTGTATAGGCATATTGTGAGATGTTTCAGCAAAAAAATGTTTCAGTTGAAAACACAAACAAATGCCTTCTGAAATGGAGGAAATGTGACTTAGCTAGGACATTGTTTCAAGGATTAAACACTACTATCCCTGCAATCCACCCTCTTTTAAGGTCAGAATGTTCTCATGAATTTGATGTAGTAGACTGTCAAATAGGGAATGCTTTTTTTTAAAAGATAACACATTTTCTCATTCACAAATCCTCTGCTTCTTTATCACTGGATGTTAGAAGCATCAGCTCCCCAGAAAAAGAATGTGCAATGGGAATATGTTTCAAAATGTTTATTTCCCTTTAAACAAATTGGATTTTTTAAAAAGATGCTGGTATACAAGATCCACTGCATCAAAATGAAGCAGTGTATTAGAGGAAATAATCTTGCAAGACTTCAGCTTTGTATTCGTAATGCCACATGATAAAACTGTGTTTTAAAGCCTCATCAAATCTAACTTTTCAAATATGTCCCTAATATCTCAGTTCAAGTTCATGAAAATTATGAAGGTTGTGCTTCAAGATAGCATTCACAGTCAGAAGCACAAGCTGCTTAAACCCTCTCTTACATGTTCCCTGACAGGCCTGGAAATATACTTCAAGAAGATAAACAATATCTTTGTTCATGCACAATCTATAATGCTGTTGCCATTTGTCCTGCTTCAGTTAGCATAAGTCAACAATTCAAATGCAGCCCTCTTTTAAAGAAGCTGTTCAAAACTCAACCATTAAAATTCATTCTGGATTTAAGAGTGTTACGAAGTTTCACAGGGACATTTTTCTTTATCGTGCCAGTTGTATCGCTTCTGTCTGAACCCAAAAGACAAAAATAGAGCTCCACAGAATTTGCTTCCTGTTTTTGTCATATTCTCTTTTTGGAGCATTCTCTTGATCTTAAGGCTGAGATGGGAGGGGGGGGGTCATCTCAGTAGCTGTGGCATACTTAGGAGGGTAGTCTCCAACATTCAGCATGGCACATGGCATCAATAATCTTCTACCATCTCCCTGTGATTGGAGCTGGGAGGAAGACAAGGTATCATCCATGATGTTGTGCTAAATTTTGGTGACATTCCACCTCCAGAGAGAATCATCACATTAGAGACAAAACTCCATTCACCAGAGGCAGTATTAAAGCTTAAGTTTTGACTACCTACCAAGACCTCAAGGGAAAGGGACTGGGTGCAACCTGTCCTGTGACTCCACAGAGAGAGCAACCTTTGCTAGAGGACAGTGAACCTCATAGCCAGGGCAGGGTGGAAGGGAAAGTGGAATTAGGATCCAAGACATTCAGTGCTTTGCATATTAACTTTAGCTCCTTAAACTGGGACTGGTAATATAAGAGTAAACAATGCAGATCCTGCAGGGCAACTGTTGTGTGGCTGCATTTTGAAACATCAGTCAGCACTCCACCAGAAGCATTCTACAATAGTTGCTGGACCATCTTCAAAGGTGGCTCTACATAGACCCAGGAGCAATCCCCCAACAGATCTTATCAAGATTCAGCTTCATTTAGTTGGCACTCATCTAGTCCATTAGACACTGGTTCAACCTCAACACAGCTACGTCTCATTCTGATGTAGCAGGGATGTAGTGGGTTTCATCCACACATTGATGACACTGGAGTCCCAAAGCCCCAGATGAGAATTCCTAATGGCTTCATATAGATGTTAAATAGTCTTGGGGGCAGAAAAGACTCTACAGACCCCACAGCTCAAAGTCACTGGGTTCAGCAGAGGTCACCCAGTGCTAGTCCCTGAAAGTGGGTCTGCAGAGAAGAGCAGAACGACTGTATCACTGTGGACCCAACCCCCAGAGCTGCTCCTGGAGGATACCTGATAGCATCAAAACTTACTGAGAGATCAAGGAGAACCAATGGGGTCACACTTTTCTCTTTCCCCAAAAGAGACATTAGCCAGGGCAACCAGAGCTATCACAGTGCCAAAACTGGTCTGAGGTCAGACTGAAATGGGTCAAGATAATCTGCTTCATCCAAGAATGCTTGGCATACCGAGTTAATTTGTTTTTCCCTGTTGTCCTGTGTGGCAATTGTGCCTTTATTTTAATTACATTTCTAACTGGTTGCCATTTTTGGTCTGCTGAGCTAATTTGTTTCTCTGTGCTGCTGTGTTGTAATCTGTGCTTTCAATTTAATCATGTTTTTAACTGGCTAACATGTTTCATGCTCTTATCTGATTTTAGATGGGATTACTGTGATATTGTCTGTTTGTTACATGGTTCAGTTAGGGGTTTTTTATTATTGTTAGCTGATGAGTATCTTTTCATAGACAGGCAAGGCATTGTAATACATAAATAAATAACATTTAAGATGAGGTGAAAGACTGCTGGAGTGAGAATTATAAGAAGCAAGCACCGCTGCTTGAATTCTTTGTAATAGAATCAAGGCAGCAAACAGGTCCCCTGCCTTGAAGACAGTACTCAGCTATCCAGACAAATATGTCAGCATAAGACAGTCTCAGATGTTTCTGTGAACTGAAATGGTGATCTTTTTTAAAAACAACATCTATGGGCAAGTGGCAAATCCACAGCCCACCATCTCCTGTCTCATCCTGCATATCAAATGCAATGTTGTGATCCATTGCTACATCTCTGCAATCCATTACAACAGTGACATGTCATGAAATTCCCTGCATTAACAACAACAGCAACAAATGAATCAGCCAATGGCTTCAGTCTGCATATATCCAAATACAGCATGCAAGCAAAAAGCAACTTCTCCTGTTCTCAAACAATACTGGATTCTGTGCATTTGCTGGGCAGGTTACCAGTATTTCAACAAATGCATGAATCATGACCATTCTGTTGGTGTTAGGTAAGTTACCAACTCTCAGTGATTGAGGGATGTTTTCATTTACCCACATTACTGCAAGGAAGCATGAATGAAAACATTCCACCAGTTTCTGAGTAGTCAGGTGTACATGTTGAAGAATCAGTCCTTCCATTTGTTCTGCTAATGAATTTTCCACATGCCAAGATGTGGAAACGACTGTCTTGCCTTGCAAAACAAGAATGTTTTATCACCCCTTCTTGATCCTAGCTTGACAGAAATATCTGTCCTTGAACAAAATAGTGTCTTGTATATCACACTGTTGAAAATGAGAGACTGATTAGAGACACAATTTACCTAGAACGATGTACACACACACACACAAAATCAGTATTGAGATGGAAGGCAAGAGATACAACATGCCAGAAAAAGGAAGGAATGAAAAAAGGATCCCTCCCTGCTTTCCCCCTCGCTTTTTCGTAAGCATGAGCCCAAAGCAGAAAAGCTCACAATATCCAATATAGCTCTCAAGAAAGCTGTGGCTAGTGATGCCTCTACTAAGACACAAATACATATTCATCAGTGAAGAGTTAAAAACTCCTTAAGAATTTTAATCTTGATTCTGTTTGAGTCTCAGGCTTCATAATCATTTTGCACTAATCTCAATTTCGTCCCGGCACATATACTTTACTTGTAATCATCTCCAGCTCTATTTTTCAGGCTGAGCTCCTTTTCTTTTTGCAAAGGCTGCTTCTAAAGCTCCTCCCCTGCAGATGAGCTTTAGGAAGAGCTGACAGACGGAGAAATTCTATCAACTGTGCAACAAAAAGGAAAACATTTTCCTGACAATAGTACTTGGAAAAGACAGAGGGAAACTGTTCATACTGTACTAAATCCTCCAAAAGGCACAGTTAATAATTATAGCAGCACATTGTAAGAAAGACGTTTTAAATGATCGTTAGGTCAAATTCTAAGCAAGAAAAAAGAATTATGGATGCAATGGCATGTTTTGCATTTTGGAAGATGCCAGCAAGCAGTTATTTAATACTTTAAATCGTTTCATTTTAGGGGTGTGGTTTTTAACACTGAAGAAAATATTCTGCAATCAGACAAGCTAGATGTTCAGCACCTCAGTTTTAGAATTAGCAGGGTCTTAGGTGGAGGAGTTGCAAAGAAAACAAAGATCAACCTGGTCATGAAGAAGAAGAAGAAGAAGAGGAGGAGGAGGAGAAGGAGGAGGAGAAGGAGGAGGAGTTTGGATTTGATATCCTGCTTTATCACTACCCGAAGGAGTCTCAAAGTGGTTAACATTCTCCTTTCCCTTCCTCCCCCACATCAAACACTCTGTGAGGTGTGTGGGGCTGAGAGACTTCAAAGAAGTGTGACTAGCCCAAGGTCACCCAGCAGCTGCATGTGGAGGAGCGGAGACGCGAACCCAGTTCACCAGATTACGAGTCTACCACTCTTAACCACTACGCCACACTGGCATTGTGACATTGCAGAATCCAGGGTTTGCAATTTCTTTGCAGCTAGGATGAAGGAGAAGTGCTAACCCACTGGCCTCACAGACTGATGTCTAAGTCTCCATGTATGATGCGTCCAAAATAAAATGTTTTCCTACTTTGCAGTCTAATCCACCTCCTCAAATCTAATTAAACAAGAATACTTTGGTCGTACAGCATTAGCTTGCCCAGGACAGCTTTCTCCAAACATGGACTACTGAATATGTCTTCAGCTTTCAGTAGAAAAAGTGGCACTTTGAGAAATTGGCAGGAATCCCAGCCCACATTACCCTTATTGCCTGTAGATGTACAGTACATTTCCACTTTGCCTGCCCACTATAGGTTTGCCACTTGGCACATGTGCAGTTTTCTTCAAGTACTCTATTTCCAGTAAAATGTCTCTGATCTCCAGGGATGTATAAATTTCAGTCTTCTTTTTCTTGCTTTCTAATGTGATCCTCTGGCCTACATGAGCTCCTGCCTAGCAACAGTTCTGAGTGCCTCCTTTCCAGCCAACAATTTTAAAATCACTGTTAAAAGAATCAAAATTTTTATGTATCCAAGCATTGTGTCTCCTTATAATGCCTTCTATATCTTCACAGCAGTCATATAATGTAAGCTAGGCTGATTGTTAGTAACAGGCCCAAGGCAGGAAGTGAGCAAAAACAATGATGATTTAAATGATAGAGAGTGAGTTTAAAATGTGAAACTGCATATGCTCAGAGTATTTGCATTTTTGTTTATCAGGGTTGGCAAAAAGAAAGAAAGAAAAGAAATGGAAAGTTGATTTTACAGGCTCGGCGTATCTTTTTGGTAGCTCACAGAGGATTACACCATAATAAATTAAGATACTATTAGACTTGTATTGTATTATCTTGTTTCATGTGTTCCTTTTTTGGGGGAAGGGTACTCTGTTTTGGGAAATGTACCAGGGTGTCCACCAGATTAAACTGTATTTTAGAATGGGAGGAGGTGGGGGTGAAACTTGAAGAGATTTAATATTCATAGCAGACAAGGTACCAATGTCCATGACTGGATAAATTCAAGATAAATATGTTTTAAAGTGAGCAATGTATACTAAGAACATTTGTTATGTCTAGAAAACCATAGCAATGTTGTCAGCTCATGTCAATCACCCTTTGCTTTGCTATTTTTTTTTACAGTGAAACAGGATTTAAGTCTTTGATATGAATATACCCATACATGAGCAGCAGCAACCCACCCACAGGACCCATGAAAATAATTGTGGTGGTTGTCATGTAAAATGGCTAGTTCATTAAACAAAAAACAAAATCTTTCCCTTGTGATCAACGGGTCTACTCAAGCATTGATGATAACAGGGGAAAGCTGTTGAAAGTATACTGAATAGTGTATTTGTAAGCAAAGGCTGCTTAAACCCTTAAAGTCCTTGCATTCTCCTCTTCACTGAAAGTTGATCCCTTTCTTTCACAAACTTCTGAATGTATTTTCTTTTTTCCCTCCAAGAAGTTCAAAAGGGTCCTTTTCTTTACAATCAAGTGGTGCGTACATTTTGTGAGGCAAATAATAAACAACATGTCCACCATTGTAATAGCAGTGAAAACATTCTCTCTGTAAATGAGTTCTTTCACCCCGTTCCCTTAATAATTTTAAGTGCACTCAGGGCTTCCTTCAGCAGCAGCAGGTTATGAGTATTTCCATCACTGACAGCCATTGGTATAGGTAAATATTATAGAAGAAAGGGAAATAACTCATTACAAGGAAGTTGTTTGGGGACCATAATGCTCTCCGCCTTACAGCAGCCTTGTAAGGTAGGTTAGGATGAGAGATCAGGCTTGCCTGAGGTGACACAGCAGGGAGCTTCATTTAAAAACTTGGCCACCTACAACAGAGTCAAGTGTCCTATGTTATGGCACCACAAAGGCTTTGCTAGATTGCATCTAGTACAAATAAGTGACTCACCACCCAATGCCTTAGTCAAGCAAGGCCATGTCTGGGTACACTTGAGTTCAAAATATATAATGCACAGGACGAATGTAATATCTTAACACTGGAGTGCCTGGAGTTTAACATCATGTGCCAATGGAAGAGAACCTGTGACTCTCCCTGCTGTGGAGAAGAACCTTCTGCAGCTGCTAAGGCTGTGGCCACACCTGCAAGGGATTAAACACACACATGGAGCTAAAAGCTTTGACTTTACCCCAAATGATCTTATTTGTTCCCTGCAGAAGCACTTTGGATGAACCTAAGACGATCCAACAAAAAGTGGCTGCCTATGTGATATGGGCATGTGTGGCCCATGCCCGCTCACAATTTGCTGATTAGGCAAGTAGGCGGGACCATTTACCCAGGCAGCAAGCTCAGCCCAGAGGCTTCCTTTGCTACCTGGAAAACAGTCCCTGGGACTTCCCATGGCGGATCCTGGTGCACGGGGGAATGCCAGCCCGCAGTGTCGCCCACCAGATACTGATACCCACATGCTGGACCCGAAGTATCGGCATATCCCCAGCCTACCCTTTGCAGCTCCCACATCCAATATATCCATTTTCACTTTTTTTTAAATTGATTTTAATTCGTTTTGCTACATCAAACATTAAAACAAACAAAAGAAACATACATAACACATACACATAAAAAAGAAGTACATAAAAAAGAGAAATAATAATAACGAAAACAAAAGAAAAAACATCTCCTAACATAAGATACCAACAAATTAACTTACATTTACTAAATAACACACAACACTGATTGACTTCCCTTCATCTCGGTTTCAGAATATATTATATGATTTTTTATCTGCAGTTTCTTTTCCTCAAAAAACTCTTTACATCACAAGTGTTACGTCACACCTACTGCAATATATCCATTTTCAAATGCAGTGGTAATCCTATTTTTAAAACCCCCACAGATGCAGCTCTCCAAAAAGAGGAAACTAGTTGGGAAACTGACCCTGTCCCCAAATTTGTTATATCCTTGTTTGGAATGAAGGGGTATATCTAAAATTTTTGTCAAGCTAAGGCTGTTTCATAAAAATGGTATAGAAGCCATTCCCCATCACAAATTCCCCCCGCCTCCCCACCCCATTTAGTTGCACCTGCAAAATAAAAGAGCTATCGAAGGAAAGCTATCTGTTAAATGTTGATTCATAATGACTTCAGAACACAGTCGCTGAGCTTGTAGTGGTAAAATGTGTCCAACGAAACAGCCTCCTAATCTCTGCAAATTGTGCATAAGAGCCTCATTAAACCTACTTGCCATTAATCCTTGTTCTCCCTGCTGTAACTCAGTGAGATGTGCTACCTATGGAAAACACACATACACACAGAACACCAGTAAACTGATGAAATGAAATGAAAAGAATTCAGCCATTGTCAGCAAAGTGTTCTTATTTGCCACGGACATGTTTGTTCTGTGTCACTGTGTCACATTTCAAATGGTCCTGTATCAGAACGTCATTCAAAAGGTAAAATAAACATTTTTTTTATTTTTTAAAAAGCTTGACGTGTAAAATTTGAGAACCTTCCCTAACCCTTAGTCCTTAATGGAAAAGTCTTGTACATTTGGCAAATGCACCTATACCAATGAAAAAGATAACAATAAAATTGAATATAAAAATAAGCGTTTTTTTTTGTACCGAGGCAAATTTGTGGGGTGGCTTTCACTTTATTTCTTAGTACGCTGCTTGGCAGAAATATATTCATCGTTGCCATCGCAGGTGCATGATACTCGCAGCATGGAAAGGGCCAGAAAACATAGAAATAAACACAGGAGATTGGTATTCGGGTTGAAATAGGCCACAACTTTTATTGATTATAGATGCAAGTGCAGTTTGGCCAAGGCATTGCATATGAATCTGGTATCATGCAGCCTGCTGGTTGGTAAATACTGCAAGGTGGACCCAGAGCTGGGAGGTTGCTCCTGACATGGACCAGGTTCATCAACCCCACTTAAACCCCTGTGTGAACTCCCAGGCAGAGACAATTTCCTGCTTGGCAGGGGGTTGGACTCGATGGCCCTTGTGGTCTCTTCCAACTCTATGATTCTATGATTCTATGAATTTTCCTGGGCCCCTTTACAGGGTACCCGATCAGCTAAGGATCCAACCCAATGCCTTATCCACCAAAGTTGTGACTGTTGCTATGACACAGGTGAAAACATGAAGTCTTGGGGGGGGGGATCCTCACTGTCCCTGAACACAGCAACTGAATAAACCATAGCAATGTCCTCATGAAAGTCTGCCCACTCACCTCTGGGCAGGCCACTTCCAACTTGGCTGGGTGGGTGGCGAATCTGCAGATAGCCTCCAAAGAGGGTGAACTCCATGAGGTCACCCTCTTAAGTACTGCCCGAGAGCAGGCCCAATCTGCCTCCCACTTTTACCAAATTGGCCTCTTGGGACAGGATCCCAACCCATTGGCCAGAATGGCTGGAAAGGGAAAGCCCTGGATGCCCCACCTACAGCTGTGCATGTGGGTGATGGCCTTCTGAGTGGGCTGCAGCCATGCCACACAGCAAAAGCCACTCCACTGGAACTGCAGGGGAGTGGGAATTTCAGGGGGGAAATGTATGAGATCATAGAAATCTGAATGTGGTCATTACACAAGTACAACATTCCCACAGATCTCGCAAAAAAAAAAAAAAAAAAAAACCAACAACCCTGATTAGCTCTAAATAAAGGTGTGGAGAAATTGTGGGACTGAACTGGATTTTCAGAACTATACCCAGAAAGATCTGATTAAATGTCAAGCTGTCCCACATGAAATACAGAGGGTTATGTTCAACTTGCATCCTTCCATTCAAGGACACACAGTACCTTTCAAATATTTTTTGGTGAAAAAGTAAGGATGATAGGCAGATGGCATTTTATCAACATGGGATGTGTATACACACAGAGACATAATTCCAGACTGAAGCAGTCTGAAAGGGTGTTAATTCTTAAGATATCGTATGTGCGATAAGTGTTCATAAGGGGCAAATGTGGATACTATTCCTGTCCATATCTGTGTTGCTGAGACTGATGAGAAATGCAAATGCTTTATAGCATAGCACTTCTCAATGTTTGTGTGAAACATGGTTTGTTTTTGTTTTAAATGAGAACAGAACGTAAATATCACAACCGAAGTCCAAGGGTGGCTCCATGGTGACAGAAAGACTTTAATTATCGAGCAACTGCACACAGCTAATCTTAAATGGGAATTTTGTGGATGGATTTGCAACAAAGACTTCACTCACAGTCACAAGCTGCTCAAAGATGGGATTTACAATGTAAAGAAAGGCAGCCACAGTGCAGCTTCTCCAGAACATTGATGTTCATGGCCTTGGGGGCTTTTAACACCTTCAATAGTATCAGTGGTTAAGAATGTTTTTTTCACCAACTCCCATTACTTTCTTACAGGAAATTAGGCCTGTCCAATAATTACTCACAACTGCTTTAACCTTGAAACTTCATTGCATAATGGCCTGTTCTCATGTTGTCACCCTCTGGACCTCTTGCAGTGGAGGCACACAAAGAAATGCCTCAGATGATGGTCACAGGGTCTCGGATGGTTCATATGAGGAGAGGCAGTACTTGAGGTATTGTCGTCCTGAGCCAGTTAAGGTTTTATAGGTCAAAACCAGCCCAGAAATTAATCGGCAGCCAGTGCAGTCAAGCAAGGATTGGTGTTTGTGCTCAAACTGTCTCGTCCCAGTGAGCAACCTGGCCACTGAATTCTGCACCAGCTGTAGTTTCTGAACTATCTTCAAAGGCAGCCCCACATATAATGAATTGCAGTAATCTAACCTAGAACATTGATGGCAGAAATTAGGCTATTCCTATCCAGATAGGAGTAAAGCTGGGCCACCATCCAAAGCTAATGGTAGGAACTCCACACCATCAAGGTCACCTGAGCCTCAAGCAACAGTGATGGATCCTTAAGCTGCGTGCCCACTCCTTCAGATGAAGTGTAACCCCACCAAGAGTAGGCCACTTCCCACCCATCTATTCTAGGCAACCACCCACTAACAGGGCCTCAGTCTTATTTGGATTGAGCTTCAGTTTTCTGGCCCTCCTCCATGCCATTACCAAGACAAAACTATGGTCCAACAAATCCATTGCCTCATCTGCAGATGTAAAGGTGAAGTAGAATTGTGTGTCATCAGCATATTGCTGACAACATACTCCAGATAACCCCATTCAACAGTTTCATGTAGATGTCGAACAGCATGGGGGATTAATTGAACCCTGAGGAGCCCCACATCAAAGGCTGCACAGGGGCGTAGAGCAGTCCCCAACCATCACCCTCTGGAAATTGCTGGTGCCATAGAAGACAGAATCATGAATCAATATGACTTTAACAGATTGGAGAACTGGGCCCAAGCTAACAAAATGAATTTCAGTAGGGACGAAGATCAGGTTCTGCACTTAGGCATGAATAACCAGCTGCACAAGCTGAATTGCAAGACATGGTGCACACACCATTTGAATGGTAATGTCCACCAGCTTTGGGGAAGACAGACCCCCTCAAATATTTTACTGGGGGAGGCAAACGGACCTCAGTCCCTAGGAAATGGCTCCTATGTTCTCATCCATGGCAGCCGTAACTTTTTGTCACCCTGAGATGGTGCTAAGCCAATTTTTGTGGACCTCATGGCTGCCATTTTGTCATGTGCTGAAAGGTATCTAGGTTGTTTTGCTCCATTTTGCTGCAGTAGCTTGAAATGCTGTGGTTGCAACTCAGTACCAAATGCTGATCTGTGGCAGGAGGTACCGTGTAGAATTTACATGAATGGTTGCATGACAAGCAAGCTAACAGAGCCTGTGTAAAACCACAGAGCCACCATATAGCCAGGCATATGTGAGTCATTATTGTTGTATTATTTGCAGATTATGGTAATAATGATGTGAATCTTTATTTCTCCAAGACTGGGCTTTATTTATTTAATGAATGGAATGCAAATGCAAACAAAATTAAAATAAAATAAAATAAAAAATGGTTGCACCTGGGAAAACAAAGCTAAACAAACAAAGGCAAACCAAAGAATCATTGTAAAACCCTGTCTCTCACACACTTTAGTTTGTAAAGAATTTAATTTGTTTTGTTCATCCTACATGAACAGGCTATGTCTCTCTGTGTGTGTGTTGTTTCTGTTTGTTTATAATAAATATCTGGGGACGTGGGAACTGATTTGGAAGACAGCTCTCATTACTGCTTTTCACTGAAGCAGAAATGAAAAATTGGGTTCTCACAGATATTTTATTTTCTAAATAGATGCATACGGTAAATTCCAGAAGATGCTTTATTTCTGTCGTTTGATTTTTTGTACTCTGGGTCTCGACTCATAATATCCTTAGGAGGACAGAAGTACTGTGAAAAAGTCCAAGCTTTTTCATTTTATGCTGGTTTTGGTTTCCCCACAGGAATGAAATTTTGGTTGCTTATGTCTGGCTAAATGCTGAAAAGCACTGGATGTCCAGCAGGAAGCATACAGTTGCCACTTTAGCCTGGATTTATATGTTCCTCCCCTTTACCTAAATAGTGAGGAATTCTGCAACAACAACACAGAGATTAGCTTCCTCTGGTCATGTAGGGCTAGAAGCAGCAGTGGAGTGAGCAGGGGCGGAGGAAGGGGGTGCAGTCGGTGTGGGCTGCCTCAGGTGTCACCACTTGAAGAGAGACGCAGTGGCTTGGGCCCGCGCAGGCTCTGCGCTGCCCAAATGGTCCACCTGCTGCCTCTCCGCAGCTGTAGGGCATATGAGTGGGAGGAGGCAGACAGACTCTGGAGGCCCCAGGCGCCTGAGCAGCTTCCTCCACTGCTGGGTGTGAGTGGTGGGGGTAGTGGCACCATTCACCAGAATGAAAATGGGGTGGGGACAAGGTGAGATGGAGGTTCAGTCCTGGTGGTGGACCCATGCGCCACCACCATCCTGGGCCTCTTCCAAACTTTCCAGCACTTCGCCCCATTCTATCCCCAATGCATCAAATGCAGCTGTTGGAAGCACACCACTGCTGCCCCATCCCCTCATAAAATGGAAGTCTAGCAGCAAACCTTTGACCCCTTATTTCCTATGAAGCCAGTGCTATGAAGTGGAGCACAGCAGTTCTTATAAGGCAATTTCAAGTCAATTTGTTGGTCTGTAACTAGTAACTAGAATAGCCACACAAACTATACCTCTCTACCTATCTTGCCTGCTTGGTCCAGGACCTATCACCAGCCCATCTTTCTCCATGGCAACTGCCTCTGGCTCTTTTTGATCCCCACCTGCCAGTTTATGGACCTGTCTTCCAGTGTGCCTTCGACCATAACATCTCTGCATTCAATGTCTTGTTTGTTTGCATCAAAGCTGTACCGGCAGCTTTGGCTGGTTTTGAAGCTTGGACAAGGCATGGCCGTTTAATACAGCGCTAGATAACCTGTTAAATCTATGTTTACTTAACAGATATTCAAGGAAAGCCCAGTGAAGCAGCTTCTTAGAGCAGATAGTTCAAGGGCTAATCTTATATCAGATACCTAAGTCAATAAAGCGACCACCTTGAAGTACCCAAGGCTGCCTTCAATCTAACAAAACTCTGCTCTCTCCACATCCCACATGCAGCAAACCATTTCTATTTTCCAGCAAATTTATCTAACTCTATTGTCATGACCCAGCTCATGGCTATAATTCTAAACTAAAAACAACAACAACAACAACAACATGCAAAGGTGACCACACATTTAGCATATCATCTAGTTCTGCCCTCAAGCTTGGTTACAGTTCAAGGTGAAAATGACAGAGCAGGGGTGGGGCAGGCTTTTTCTTGATGCTTGCTCTCCACAAGATTATCGTTTACTTTTTTTAAAAAAAATGCATATGAATGTCTGAAAGCCACACATATGAGCCTCCCTGTCTCTTATGAGAAAAGGGGGTCACATGCATACTCTGTTCCTCTCCATGTACTGTGCTGATTGACTGTGGAAGGATCAAATGGGAATTACTGAAGACTGAATGGAGTCTCACAGTGCCTTTAATATATGTTAGCACTGAAATTTCATGCACTGCTCCCACAAATAATTGTGTAGCATTTTCCACAGAATTTGTCATTAAATTTTAAAAACATCCCCCTCATTTAGCCACCCTTGTTTCTGAAACCACTTCATTGTTTTCTTCTCTGCCTCTCTTCATGAATACCAAGAAACCCCTCACTAATGAATGTTCTGGCCTTTGCAGTTGAGATACAGTATGTGTTCTCAGGACCCATCCTTTTCCTGTGAGTGTAACTTAACTGGTTTTAATACTGAATTTTAAACTGTTATAAACCACCCTGAGACTTGCTGGTGAAAGGAAGATAATAAATTTAACAACACCACCACCACCACAACAACCAGCCTGAGTATCAAGCAACAGGAGTCTTCAGAGCCTTACTACCTTCTTTTCATTCTTCCCAGCATCTTAATAATTGGTATAAAGGCAGTTTCATCTGTCTAGCACTTTAGTAACACCTGGGAATTTGCTTTCTGTTCCAATGCTTTTAAATCACTGTCTACAAGGAATATGGAGAATGCCTACAGCTTAGCTGGATTACCTCTGGCACATTAAAAGTGCAAAAATGCAAATCGCTCAAACAGCACACATGGCTAAAAAGTGGCTGACACCTTCAAGCCATTTCCCCAAGATTTGTGACACTCCAACACCGGAGTTACAGTGGTGCCTCGCTAGACGAAATTAATCCGTTCCGCGATTCTCTTCGTCTAGCGGTTTTTTCGTCTTGCGAAGCAAGCCCATTGACAACTTAGCGGATTAGTGCTAGAGCTGTCAAGCGGCTTCCAGCGATCAGCTGTTAAGCGGCTTATCAGCAGAACAGCTGATAAGCGGCTTAGCGGCTTAGGAAAAGGGCGAAAAAAGCAAAAAAAAAACCCCGCCGGGGGGCAAGATTTTTTCGTCTTGTGAAGCAACCCCATAGGGAAATTCGTTTTGCGAAGTGCCTCCAAAACAGAAAAACCCTTTCGTCTAGCGGGTTTTTCGTCTTGCGAGGCGTTCGTCTTGCGGGGCACCACTGTATTAATTCTCTTACAATGAGAAAACAAACAAATGACCCCAAAATCAATAGAATTGTGCTAACTCTGCCTAAAGCTCATAATATTGGAGCAACAGTATGGGATGTTTAATGGAATCAGAAGACCCACCACCTTCTTAATAATAATAATAATAATAATAATAATAATAATAATAATTCCTCCATCTCAAGATCACTTCTTCTTCTTCTTCTTCTTCTTCTTCTTCTTCTTCTTCTTCTTCTTCTTCTTATTATTATTATTCATCCATCTCAAGATCACAGGGTGGTTCACAGCATAAAAGTACAAAATACATAACAAAACAAAACCAATAACCCCCCCTACCATATTAGCTCATTGTGCTCCCCTTGACCTTCAAAAAGCAGTTTCTAAGGGAACTATCACAAAAGGAAAAGCAGCAGGAGCACTGTACGGACTATGTGCTGAGTGACATGGAACAGTTCCATCGCTTGCCTTTGGACGCAATACAAGTAATCGGCAAAGCATCAAATCTTAACTCCACTGAGAGATGTTGAGCAGCACAGAAGCCTTCTGCTCATTCTCATACACAATCATGAGAACAAATTCCTAGCCTAAAGAACATTTCCCAGTAGAAAGCAAAGGATGAACATATTTATCATACATGAAATGCCAAAGAGGCACGAGGATAAACAAATATTCAGCTGCCATTATAAAACCATAGCTAACTGGGGGCACCAGAAGCCAAATCCTTTTTTGTTTTGTTTTGTTTTGTTTTGTTTCAGAAACATAGCAGCCATGTCACAATTAAGAAACCAAACAAACATGCATCTCCCAGTGAACGTCTGGTATCCCCTTCTAGATGTGCAACTGAATGAGCAAAAAAATAAATTAATGTCTGGGTAAATAATGCCATGAAATTATGCAACATTGCTGCTATAGTGTCTTGCATTTAAATGGATGTACTTTTTTCTAGGGAAAATATTCAGTTGAAAGACAAGATATTCATAGCATAGCTGTTTTTTGGTGTGTTTTTTTGTTTTGTTTTCATATTTAGTACTGCACATCCAGAAAGACTGGGGTTATATGGTTATTTTTGAACAAGCGTTTTTGGGGAACCAGTGTCGCCAGAGAATGAATGTCTTACATCAAAATGCCACGTATATGACATAGATGTATTGTAGCCTGCAGTTCAATCAGGCATGCCACTTACTCTGGGTGGCTGCCCAGTTGTTAGTAGGTGCCCTTAGAAATTTGCTCCAGAATATAATAGGACTTACTCCAAAATGTGCAGGATTGCAGCCTTACATGGATTACTAAGGGAATGAAAAATGTTGCTGAATGTTCAAGACTATGGGTACATCTAGCCCAACACTGTCTGATCTGATTGCCAGTAGAACTGCAAGGCTGCAGAAAACAAAGTATGCAGTTCCAACCCTGCTATCTAACCTGCTAACTGAAAGTACTAGTACCAGTGACTTTATGCTTTCATACCATATATTTTATCACACAAATATGGCCTCTCCTCGATTCAGATATTCATGCATTTTACACTAGTTGAGGTCTCTGACAATTCAAAATCCACTTCACATAGAGCATAGCACTAGTAGAATCTTGAGGTCACAAATTCCAGAAATCAGGGAAAGCTTACCGTATTTCCTGCTCCTTTTTCACTAGTCCATGAACACTCTCCACACCTTTTGTCAGGTTTTGTCCCTAGCCTTTCAATCTCCACACTCTCAAGCAGGCATGAAAATGATATATACTAGAGCCTGCAGCATCACAATAGCAACCCACTAATGACCTGCTGTTATTTTCAGCTGTGCCAAAAAAATAATATTGCTATTATTTGCAGAAATATTATAGTGATTCATTAATTTTTTAAAAGATACTGAGAACAATTTTATGTGAATGTACAATCCTTGCAAGGCTTTATTTTACAAAATGCATTCATAAGCATTTCAAAGAGCAGTCTGAATAGAATTACAGTAAAAGATGTGATTCTGGGCAGGTTCTGGATATTGTTGCAAATGAATCCCATGCTGGCAGTCCAAGGGATATTGCTGCAAGACATATCCTAACACATTATAAGACAGCCTTGGTAACTTTGCTGCAATGGGCAATATCACTCCAAACCATGGTTTACTAGACAGATTTCCCACTCTGCTCCCAATCCCAGTAGTGGGCAGTAGAAGAAGAAGAGAAGAGTTTGGATTTGATATCCCGCTTTATCACTACCCGAAAGAGTCTCAAAGCGGCTAACATTCTCCTTTCCCTTCCTCCCCCACAGCAAACACTCTGTGAGGTGAGTGGGGCTGAGAGACTTCAGAGAAGTGTGACTGGCCCAAGGTCACCCAGCAGCTGCATGTGGAGGAGCGGGGAATCGAACCCGGTTCACCAGATTACGAGTCCACCACTCCTAACCACTACACCACACTGGATCACTGGCTCAGTAGGCCATGTTTAAGGATCAGCTATGGCTATCATCCTGTTTGAGAGCGTATAGGCACCCCTTGCTCAGCACAATGATGGTGGCAAGGGAAGGGGTGGGGGCCAGAGCTCACTTTCCCCTCTTTTAGACATTGTATCCTCCCACCCTCCTCCTCTCATAAGGTGGTCACTTCAAAAATTTGGTCTTTTTCCATTTCCGCACTGGGCACGGTGTTTAGGGCATGGTAGTGGTTGTTAAATAGATTAGTTCTTTCAATGCCCCAGTCAGCCATGAAGCTCACTGGGTGACCCTGGGCCAGTCACTGCCTGTCAGCCTAACCAACCTCACATTGTTGTGGGGATTAAATGGCCAAGCGGGAGAACCATGCATGCCACGTTGAGCTCCAAGGATACCCCACGCTGCAAACCTGCTCCTTGCAGGGGAGTGCAATCCCATCCAAGGCAGGCCATCTCCCCAGCTCCTGGACATGGAAACTTGGGACACGTAACACCTCTGTCTCTTGAAGATTCAGTTGCAGCCCATCACCACCTCCAAGCACTGCTGCATACAAATTAGACATCTGAAAAGAGTGATGAGTCTTTGTCATTTAAATAAGGATACAGTGGTACCTCGGGTTACATACACTTCAGGTTACAAACGCTTAAGGTTACAGACTCCGCTAACCCAGAAATAGTACCTCGGGTTAAGAACTTTGCTTCAGGATGAGAACAGAAATTGTGCTCCGGCGGTGCAGCACCAGCAGGAGGCCCCATTAGCTAAAGTGGTGCTTCAGGTTAAGAACAGTTTCAGGTTAAGAACGGACCTCTGGAACGAATTAAGTACTTAACCCGAGGTACCACTGTATCTGTTTTAGAAAGGGCATCAGATGTCATCCCTGACTGAGTGTGGTCTACGTGTTTGTTAGGCTATCAAATATTAAGTTTTGAAGAAGTGGGCACATACATTTGCTGATAGTATAGTTCCTCTCTCAGCAGCCTGTTTCTGAATTTGTCACAGACGAAACAAATTGGTTAAGGCAGCATGATAATAAGTTTCTACTCAACTTGCTGCCTTTAACATCCACAGACACTCCATTCCTCTGCATCACTTTTCTCATCATATCATGTTCTTTTTAAAAAGAAATCAAGCACACAACACTTTCAATTGCACAGTCTGTGCTTCTCCAAAATTTCTGGTGCGTAGACACAATGGAATTGATGATTCCACCTGGCTGAGAACTTGCAGTATACACTTCCATGAAATGTTCACAACTATTGCATGGATATGAAGTTTTGTACTTCTTCAATTGCTACCAAAATTTCACCTAAAGTGAAATACACCATGTATTTAGAACTTGAACAGAGGGGTGGGGTAACTAAACAACAACAACCCGTAGAAATAGTTTTAAGAGAACCTAAGGGAGTTTCATTGAAACTAGTACAATTTCATAGAGAGTTTGTGCATATCTCAAAATAAAAATGTCTGAAATCTGAACTCAGTCTGGAAAACATTCCTCAAAATAGTTGAATAATTTTGAAGGAAAACAAAAAGAGGCTTCCGTTAGGATAATACAATTCTCAAGGGTTGTGTGGGTGTTGTATGTACATTTTCAACTTCTCTTCAAAATATACATAGACTCAGGTTAAAAATCCTAATATTCAGGTTTATTACACTTTTTGAGGGCAGAGCTGCAGGCAGTTTTCAGCATGGAGCTGGGAACAAGGACATAGACCTGGGGTGTCAAGACAGGAGTCAAATGCTAGAGCCAGGAAGACAGCTGCTGCCCAGAGAAAGTCCCAGGAAGTCTTTTATAACCCTTTGCACCTGGAAGGGCCCAGTGCCTAGTATAGGTAGAAAGAGGTAATCAAGAAACTGGAATATTCAAGACAGACAAAAGAAAGTACTTATTCACAAGATGCATAGTTACGCTATGTTATTCACTTCCACAAGATGTCTTGATGGCCACCAACTTTAAAAGAGAATTAGAAGAATCAATGGTGCACGAGGCTATCAATAGCTACTAGCTGCAATGTGGCAGCATGGCACTCAGTGGCTAGGATCAAGTTGGAAGCTGTCAACTCCTGGATAGCCACTGTAAGAACGCAGTGTTGGACTAGATGGGCCTTTGGTCTGATCCAGCAGGGCTCTTATGTAGCAAACATAGTTGGCTGCCAAGGGAGAAGCTCTAAGCTGCAGTCTTGGAGACTGACTACACAGGGCAGCTGTGTGCAGAGCACAGGTGGTTCCTTTCAGTGTTCCCCTGTTATGAAAGCCAAACACACAGGCACACAAGGATATTCCACCCTTTGTTAAAACTACTTGGCAAGAGCAAAAGGGGAGACCCTACCCAATTTACTAAAGCTAATGTCATGGGAGAAGGTTGACATCAAGCTGCACACTGTATCTGCCAAGCCCCAGGATCCAATTTGATTGGATGCTGGCTCTTCTCCTATCAATTACAGACCTGCAATGCATTGTGAAAGTGGATAACTGGAGCAGGTCCTTGTCTTCATTGCCTGGGGCAACTCTGTTCACTCCAGTTTCAGCGAGTCCTTTGCATCCCTCTGCAAGGAATAAGGATAATGTTTCTTCATGTAAATCACTGATCTGACCTAGTGATTTTAAGAAATATCAAAGATATAGGAAGAGTAAGAAAATTACTGTTTGTTTTCTCTTTCTGATCTCTTACTCATGTTTTTTTCTTGATTTGTTCAGCAAACTAGCTTGAATTAGAAACCCTGAATTGATTAAAGAATCTTCTTCATTCATTATCTCACCCATGACTGGCTGTTCTCTCTAGTCCAGGGATGGATCAGTTTCCAGCCAAAGGGTCATATTCCTTAAGAAGCAACCTTCTGGGGGCGACTTGCCACTGCTGGGCAGAGCCAGAAGCAAAGTGAAAGGAACAATAGGCATGACTCTGACCTTTGTACAGTAGGTTATGTTCCAGCTGCACAAAAGCCAAAGGTGACCCTGCTTCAGGTGACACACACACACACACACACACCACATAACACACAACACTTCTCTACATCCAGCCAAGCAAGAGAGATGAGCACAGTTCAAGGACACATTCCAGCCACACAAAAGCCCTCAGGAACGGTGCACAGCAGGGCTAGTAAAGCATGGGAAGGAAGCCATGACCTAGGAAAAGCCCTGAGGTGGGCTAGTCAGACCTGGAGGGTCACATTTGGTCAATGGTCTAAATGCTCCTTGGAATGATACAAAGAAGCCAACTCAGGTTTGTCTCTTGCCCTCTCGGATATTGGATGGTATCCAACTAACTTGTTCCATCAGCTTGGGGGTTTTCACATGTACAATGGAACTCCCCCCCCCTTCTCCCCCTTGTGCACCCCAGACCAATCCCAAATATGCTCTAGAAGGTTGCGGGGGTGGGGGACCCCAAACAGATTTAGGGGAAATGCCTGGAGAGGAGCTGAAGTTCCTTTGCACAAGTGGAAATCCTGTTGAAACAAGTTGGTTGGCTACTGTAAATTTGGATTTCCATGTATCCAGATGCAGGATACCTAAGAACGGCAGCTTTGTTCAAGTGTAAATTACATGAAGGTTGTCTCTTAGTAAGTCTTATCTTTCTTTCTTTCTTTGGAGTTCAAAGGGGCCCAACGGTGTTGACAAATTCCTCCTTTCCTCCTGTTCTCTCTTTGCTTGCCTATCCATCCTTCAACTGATTCCTCCCTCCTGCTGACCTTATGCAGAGGCGGATTTGGGGAGAGCGATCAGTTCACTCACACTGGGCTTGGAGCCTCAGGGGTGCTGCAAGGAGTGCCACAACTATGATGTAGAATGGAAGGCAAGAGGTGGGGACACCAAATTTTGATGTTGCTGAAATTTGAGACCCCTGGGTTTGCCACTGCCTTAAGAGCCAGACAGGCAACACCAACACTGTAGTAGTTCCTTAAATGAAAAAGCCTGCAGCTCACTCTGTTGTTGTTCATTAGCACAACCACCTTTTTGGCACTGTGGCATATCCTTCTGCTTGGGATAGCAGGACTTAAAGTAAAACATCCCATTGCCATTGTCTGCCATGGATGGTGGGAGCTGTACCTGAATTTCTATGAGCCCAAACAGAAGGAGATGCCAGAGTGTCAAGATGCTGGGTGTGTCTCTTTTCACTTTTGACAGAATCAGGGAGAAGAAGGCGAGGCCACTATCACTTCCACTTGTTTGGTCCCAAAGGTAGAGAGGTGCACACAAGTGGATTCATGGTAGAGAGGAGTAGGCTGCAATTTTGTGCTCCAGTTTTCCCCACAGAAGTTGAGAGGGCACTTTTTATATAACCCTACTCAATTTATCACAAAACCCTGTTTAATTATTATATTATATAACCTTACTGAAAAAAGGGTTTTTCCTTTTTTCCAAGTAACCAAATGCAAAATACACAAGGCGTAATGCAACCAAAGTTAAGCAGGCTTAATTCCTATTGATTGAAATGACAGAAATCTAAGTACATGTTTAACTCATCCACGTAAATCAAAGGGACCTCAAAGTGCTTGTCTTTTGCTGCATTCTGCCACGGTATTTACTTTGTGACTCAGAGCAGATGATCTCTTAAGTACATCTGAATATTAGACAACGAGATAACAGAAAGTTTGGGACCCTATAGTGAAATACATCAAAGGAAAAAAGATGAATTTTGTTGGGTTTGGCATGAATCCTATGCTTTTGTGAATTGGTTTGAAATGCATTATATGGGGTGCAACCAAACCACCACACCAGTTAGTGGGGCATTGTGAAGTGGCAGAACTGCTCATGCATCCATAGTCCAGATGCAGTCACATGATGGCAATGGGGCAAGCTCAAGATCCAGTGGATCCTAGGCCAGCTCAACCTCTCCTTGCCTTTGGAATGTCCTGTTTTGGGGTTTTCCACTGGGACATGCCAGAAAGGGATTTGCCAGCAGACCTTCCACCAATCTGCATGTTCAATGAACACTGGGAGTTTGGTGCAGTCACAAATGCTGGCTGGATGCCACTACACAATCTAACCTGGCCATCTCAGCTCAGTGTAAGGGGTAGTGATGGTACATTGCTCTGGTAGCTTGAATATGATACAGGATGAATGTTTGTACTAGTTTAGCTGCCGGTGGAGGTGACAGATTTATTGACCATGATACTACTGCTACTACTACTAATATAATATTGAACTTAGCACTGATTAATTAAGTCATTTTAGAATTTGCTTTGGTTAAAATAAAAAGTAGAGTGGGCGAGAGAATGTTGTGACAGGGCCACCAATAGTATTATTATTATTATTATTATTATTATTATTATTATTATTATGCCTGATGCTGTTCCCTTTAGTCTCTTTAACCCAGGAGCTAATTGTGTACTAGAGATGGATCTCATGTAGACTTTGTCAATACCGATTTCTACTCAGTGTCTGTACATTGGATCACAGGATATGAAATGCCAAGAGGGTAATTAGTTCTTCTCACACGTGGTGCTTTAGCTTCTCAGAAGATGTTCTTTTGAGGCTGCTCTAAATATGGATCTTGTTAAAATAATGTGGATCTGTCTGATCATGTCATTGTCATACATCGAGCCTCTGAATACTTGGGATTCTACATCTTTCCTTTCAATCTCCCCCCACTTTTGATCTAGCATTTATTTTCTCTTTTTCTCTTGCTGCCTTTCTTCAGCGTGATGGTATTATTTGCATACTTTGAGCTGTCAACTGGGCTTTTTACTAGATTAATTCCCTGCTGATGTTCTTGTCCCTTAACTCAGCACATAATGAAATCTAACCAATAAGCAATCACAGAGATGGTTCATAGCCCTGTATTAAGTCCCCCCCCCCCCGCAATATATATATATATATAGTAATATAAATATTTCTTCTTCTTTTTTTCAAAGGAGTGGGAAATGCATTGAAGTAATACCTATGTTTTGTGTGCTGTTGCAACCTTTTAGGTTGCACTCTTACACACCCTACTTTTAAGGACACAAGAAGAGCCTGTTGGATCAGAACACTGGCCTATCTAATCCAGCATCCTGTTCTCACAGTGGCCAGTCTGTGGAAAACCTTTAAGCAAAACTTAAGCACAAGAACGCTCTCCCTTTCTGTGGTTTCCAGCAACTGGTATTAAGAAGCATTGCTGCCTTCAACCATGGAGGAAAAGCACAGACATCATGTCTAGTAGCCATCGATAGCCCTCTCCCCCATGAATTTGTATAATCCTCTTGTAAAGCCACCCAGGCCATCACTGTCTCCTGTGGGAACAAGAGCCATAGCTTAACTTTGTGCTGCAGGAAGAAGTATTTTTGTGTCGGAAGATACTAGACAAAGTTGGAAATAATTCTGAATAATAATGTTGAAAGAATTACTTGTGTGTGTGTGTGTGTGTGTGTGTGTCCTTCAAAATCAAAATAGAACAAAAAATGGGGCCCCCAAATAATAAATATTTTGGCATTACAGAATCATGGTGACAGGACCCATTGGAGTTGTCAATAATGTTTCTTTAAAAAGTGATCTTTTGAAATGCCAAATTTTGGATTGGGGCTTGGGTGCCACACAAAAAAGATGTGAGCAGTGGGAGGGGGACTAGAAAGGGTCTGTGGGTTATGAGTTAGTCAGTCCTGGTATACAGTTGTACCTCGGGTTACAAATACTTCAGGTTACAAACACTTCGAGTTACAAACTCCGCTAACCCGGAAGTAGTATCTTGGGTTGAGAACTTTACCTCAGGATGAGAACAGAAATCGCTTGCGTCGGCAGCAGGAGGCCCCATTAGCTAAAGTGGTACCTCAGGTTAAGAACAGTTTCAGGTTAAGAACGGACCTCCGGAACGAATTAAGTTCGTAACCTGAGGTACCACTGTAAATGAAAATGAAAATAATTCCTTATACATCAGTGCAGAAACACTGCAGGCAGGCAGGCAGGCAGGCAGGCAGGCAGGCAGGCAGGCAGGCAGACACATACACTCAGCGGAAAGGGGGCATATGACCTACACCAGGGACTTGATGGGAAGCAAGAACACAGCAGCACTGGGATGGGAGGTTGCTGCCCTGCTCGCTGCTGCTCTGGGGAACAAAAACAAAGTGCCTTGGCAGGGAGGGAGAACAAAGCAACTCAAAGGTCTTTTAATTTCTACCTCTAGCTGCCCTTCCTGTTTCCTCCATCTTCTAAGACCTTCTAGCAAAGGTCTCATGCCAGAGGGAGAAGTGGCACTTTTCAAGGTAAAAAGTGATGCCAAAGGTGAAGAGGGAGTGGCAGTCTACCAGAAATTGCTTTTCAGGTCGAGTCTGAAAAGCAGCCTCCTAGTTGAATAGACGTGGGAACTTCAAGAGAGTCCTTCACATCACTGTGTCCTCCAGCCATTTCATGTATCATACATTGCAAACCTACATCTGCCATGGCATATTAATTTTTGCCAGGGGTTAAACAGAAATCTTTACATGCAATTTGACATCTTAGACGGGCACCTAAAATACAAAAAGTGTGAAGTAGCCTGAATATCAGAGGCTGCTCGCTGGGTGGGGGACAGAGCTGATTTGCTAGCTTCCCAGCTGGTGGCCTGCTGGGGGTTACCAGGAAGCAGAGGGGGCAACGCTGTGATGCACATGCACCACTGGAGCCAATTCAGTTCTCCTGCTGGTGTGTTTGCACTGTGCCCACCTCCCTGCTGCGTCACCCCTCCGTCTCAGCAAGCAACAGTGATCATCAACCAGGAAGCAAGGGTAGCAGCTTTACCCCACCTGGTGAGCAGCCCAGTACAGTAACATTAATTAGTCATTTCTAGGATGAGGTGACAGAACATTCAAAGGAATGTGAAGCATGTGAAGAACACTTAAGAGACAGTCATCTCCTATAGATTGGAATCAGTTGACAGAGTGGTGTTATAGTACACCATGGTGTGTGATACATCAGACTGCAGGAGTGGGGATGCCATTTTAAAAATGCTCTGCTGTGTTTTTAAAAAGCAAAACCAGAAAGACAAAACCAGCATGGAGAGGGGCTGGGGTGGAATCATTCATATCAAGCACTGCTTCCTGGTAAGTATATCATCTGCTGATGTGAACTGGCCTGTTCCAAGCCAATGTGGCCCGACTACATAATATCTTATAAAGTGAAAAGTTGGTTGCAATTAATGGATTTTTATATATTATTCATATGTAGGAGAACTGAAAAGAAATTTCTGGATTTACTGCAGCCATAGCGGGATCACTTTATTATAGTGGAACCGGCAAAGGAAAGGAATGCCGCATCAAAGAGATCTTCAGTGCAACAGCATTATGTGAAAGAACCTCAAGAGGCACCAAACTAATAAAATTTTGCAAAGCACTCAGAAGTGTTAATTGCTTTTTAGTGTGTATTCCGGAATGCTGGTACAATAGGCTATCAAATTGTAAGGAAACCAATAATGACTCCTTTTTAAGTGCTTGTTGTGGAGATCCACCCCCACCCCAAAAGACATTTGTTTAAAGCAACTCCATCACTGAGAACTTATTTATTGCGTTCTTTGAGACTGTTTGCATACTGTTCATTAAACCTCCATTTGGCTGCAAACTTATAGCCACATCTGGCAACAACTTTCTGTAAAATGAAAGAAACTTCCTTCTGATAGACATGTACAGCATGCTATCTTATTAAACTGATGAGATCTTGATGAAGCACATATTCACTATCTTTAATTTCTGGAATAAGAGAACTTGGATAAGCTAACTGGTATTTGAGGACATATTATCAACATTTCCCCCTTGTCCGGCTCTGAAAGGGGTCCATGCAGAAGCACGTTTGCAGTGGTGCCAGCCTGAGACCAGTTTCAGCTGAGCCAGGACATGGGAGGAGTGGGTGGAGGCTATTTAAGGCCTGCCTGCTCCTCCAGCTTTCTCTGAAAATGATGCAGCAGCCAGCCCACCCTGACAGTATGCAGAAGATGATCTGGTCGCCAGAGTTGGGGCCATGTCAGATTCTTTTGTTCTCCCCTTTTATTTACTCAACATTATTTACTCAAAAGACAATGTGGATGCATAAATTGTTAACAGCTCCACCAAATTTGGGATTTTGTAGTTTTAGGTATGCAGGACAAGTTATTTTTAAGTCCACAGGTTTCAATGATTTTAATACTGCAGCACCAAGAGTAACACAAGAAAGGAGATTTGGCTTGAAAGGATTAAAGTATCACAGGTATGAAAAAGCGTCCGACACATCCTATACCTGGAAATAGGTAGGATGCATTTCTTTTAAATCCCAAACCTTACTGTGTTCACACCAAGTACCACTGTTTCCCAACCACCAGCAGGGCATATTAGAGAGATGGGAAAGGGTGGAGGGTTAAATATTTGATCTGAAACTCCTTGTATCTAGTTGTAAAATATTTGGTCCTTGGTGAAATTTTGATTCAAGCATGGGCTGAGAAGGAATAGGGTAGTGGCATAGGATAAATCCTATGAAGGTTCATTACTGATCTCTTTGGAAATTGGAGGACCTACATGGCTAATCATAGCCATTCAGTGCATTTAAGTATAATATTTGGGCAACACATGAGGTCAAAGGCACTTACTCTTATTGACAAAGGTTTAGCAAGTTGGCTTCTGTAGGACTGGGTGGGTCATCACATATTAAATATATTCATGGTGAAGCAGTTCTTGCCACACTCCATCAAACCCAATTTACCAAGAGATTTGTACCATTAGTAGTAACCACCAGTAAATCAGGAACTTATTGGCCTGCAACATCTGTTGATTTCAATTTAAAAAATGCTGGTAGTGAGATCACTATGATGCTTCCTTTGGATAATGAATACAGATTGCCAGGTGTTGGCACTGAGGGGTTTTTTCTTTTCTTTTGGTTGTTCTCTTCTTCAAAACAAAAATGGGGAATTTATACAACAGACAGAAAACAGTACTTAAACAACAATCAAATTAATCACCAAATTATGACAATAGTGTTAAAAAATGAAAAGGCAATTGCTTAGCAACCATCCAAGTAGCTCAGAAATGCCAACAATGTAAATTTAATTAGCTATTAAATTTGTTTAGATGCTCTGTCTAGACTTTCTATTTTCTTAATATAAAACTAGCTTTAAGAAAACTGAACAATTAAGTGTTTTTCATCTTGTCTGTCAGATTATGGCCAATACTATGCAAACACATCTCAAAAAGTATTATTATTACTAATAATGTGCTACTATTTACTACATAAGTGGAACTCAAATGTACAAGCTACATTGTCATTCCTTGTTCTTCTATTATAACCTTCCCCAAACTGTGTCTATCCTGATTTTTTGACTACAACTGTCATCATCCCTGGCCATTGGCCATGTTGGCTAGGGCTGTTGGGAGTTGTAGGTCAAAAATGTCTGAAGGGCACCAGGTTGGGAAGGCTGATCTGTTACATTTATCTTGCTTTCAGGCCAGGGCCTTTTTAAATAGTAGCAAACCAGCAGGACCCTGACCAAACATACCTAGAAATAAGCATCATTGAGTTCTGTGGGATTTACTGGAGTCTTGGGTAATTGGGAGCAACTCTTATTCCCCACAAACCATGAGAAAGCTTCTCAAAAATTAGGTGAAATTAAATTGATTGCCAGTAGATTCAGGCCAGTCAAAAGAATGCAGTGCCTCATGTATAGTACACAGTGTGCCAAAAGCAGAGTTCAGGAGTGAACAAAGTGGCTCCTGAGATTATAACTGTATCATTTACACAAATACGATGCAGCTATCAACTTAGGTTTCAGTTGTTCCATCGCTCTCCTCCATGGAAACTCACTGTTTGCTGCTGAATGGGAACAAACATAAGTTGGGTTTTCTCTGGACAGACATTTGTTTTGATTCAGTGGTAAACATTGGGTTTTCCTGAGGAAAGCAGCAGGCCAAACGAAAAACCTCTGGAACCTGTGTCTAGTAAGCACAGGGCAAGCGGAAATGTGGATGACTTTGAAGTGAAGACACATATTGAATTTCCCCCAATCTCATTATATCATCAGATGCATTTCCCCCAATCTCATTATATCATCAGATATCCCAAACCCAGTTTGGGATAAATGCAATTCCACTCCCCCCAGGCTAAACCCACCCACCTACCGTTGTGGTTCATCAGATAAAATATTTGCTTCCATTTTCTGCACCAGCAGAAAGGAGAAGTGCCAAAATCCAGTCAGATTTAGATCTGGACCAGTGTTGGGTCTCCAGCTGTTTCTGAACTACAACTCCCATTATCCCTAGCTAGCAAGACCGGTGGTCAGGGGTGATGGGAATTGTAGTCCAAAAACAGAGAGACCCAAGTTTGGTAAACACTGGGCTGGACTATGCAACACTTAAAGGAAACTGAAAATGGTCTCTACTTCACAGACTGTCTGCAAGCATGCTGACATATAGCATCTGCATTCATCAACTTCCTGGTGACAGCTGGTATGGAAATTATCCATAGCAGGCAGAAGACTCAGGTAGTGGTATTACACATTCGGGAAGAGACTATCCCCAGCTGCTGTTATGTCATGCAGGTAATGCGTTGTGGAGTGGGTCTTCTTCACTTTGAAGTGAGGAACAACTTGTTTGCTTGAGATGTCTTTGTTGGGGGAAACATTCATTAAACTAATTGCCTGAATCTGAAGAAGTGTGCATGCACACGAAAGCTCATACCAAGAACTGACTTAGTTGGTCTTTAAGGTGCTACTGGAAGGATTTTTTTTGTTTTGACTATGGCAGACCAACACGGCTACCTATCTGTGCCTGAATGAAGACTGCAGAAACAAAACAAGGCTCAGATTATCCGTAAAGGTAGTGAAGGAGGCAAAAGAATCGAAACAACATTGCTCAGGTTAGACTCATCAGTGGAAAGGAGAAAAGAAAGATAGATGCATTGTAAAACTTGCTAATTAAAATGGTATTAAGCATAAGGATTATGGAAATTAAGGGGGGGGAAAAACTCATGTAGGGAATATAAAAGGTCTACTAAGTAAAATATGTGTGGACATCAAAGTTGTCTGTCAGATAAGAACAAACACAGAGAAAAGTTTTTTCTCCCTCCAAACACTGGAACTCGTGGATATCCAAGGAAGCTGATTGTTGAGTGATCCAGAAAGTACAGCGTATAGTTTAACTATGGAACGCACTCCAAACAGGAACCAATCACGGCCACTAACTTTGATGGCTTTAAAAGAGGAGTGGACAAATTCATGGAGGAGGAAAGGACTGTAGGTGACTACTGTCAGAATGGCTAGGTTGAAGCAGCAATGCTTCTAAGTCTTAGTAGCTAGGAAGCACAGGAGGAGACAAAGCTCTTGTGCTCAGGTTCTGTTTGCTGGTTTCCCACAGGCAGCTGTTTAGCCACTGTAAGAACAGAATGCTGATGCCCTAGGTGATAGGAAAACCCCTGCAGTGCTGAGAGTGGAGGGCAGCTGTGCCTGGGGAACCACCAGCCCCCTGGAGCAGCATGTGTGTGTGTGTGCGCACGCACGCACACACACACGTGCACATGTGCATGCATGCACACACATGCTTTCTGGGGAAGGAGTCCTTCATCTCCTGGCACTGGCTGCCCATGCCGCTACAGCAGCTCTGGCAAGTGCTCTGTTCACGAGACATACCTCCCTATCATCTTCTCTTCTTCCCTTCCAGCCTCTGCAGTCTCTGTGGGGTGGAGTCTGGCTTCACATCAACCACTGGCTGGAAGCGAACTTCTGCCTGCCCACAAAATCTACTTATTTTCCGTGGCACTTCCTGGTCACAGAGTGCTCCAAGCAGTCTTCTAGATCTGCACTCAAGGGGGGGGGGGTGTCACTTCTGGCCTCTGCTGTGAAAGTGGAGCAGAGGGAGCAATTGTTGTGATTCCTGCATTCCCAGGGGTTTGGACTAGATAGCCATTGGTGTCCCTTCCAACTCTGCAATTCTATGATCCTGTGATTGTATTATTCTTTCTTTGCTTGGCCCTCCATAAACTGAGCTTTTTCAAAGAAAAGGAGGTGCATCTTCAGGGAACTGAGAGGCTTAGCACAATATTTTCCACAAAGCTAACCCCTCTCTTATCATCACAGGAAGGAAGCTCTTGAGGGCTCTCATTATCAGCAAGTACTGTTAAAATCCAGTTAAAGATTCCCTCTTGATTTCAATGAGAATGTCCCTCAGACTCTGTAATGGTGGTCGAGCCCTCATCAAAATAAGCCCTCTTATTGAGTGCTCCTAGGTCAGAGTCCACCTTTCCCACTGACTCTTTCATTCTTCTTCACAGCATGCACTGTAAGATTACCATAATAGCATTGCTATCCCCTGGAATGCACCTCAAGCATTTGTTGCTTTCAGATTACTATACAAAGCAGGAGGAAATTCAAAAACTACATTTGTGACGTGTGTGTGTGTGTGTGTGTGTGTGTGTGTGTGTGAGAGAGAGAGAGAGAGAGAGAGAGAGAGAGGGGAGTATTCAACAGTTCTGGCCCTCAGTGCCCAACAAAGAATTCAGACTTCCAGATCAGGTTTCTGCCAAATACTTTAATGCTTAAATCAGGTGCCATTACAATGTACACCATGTGTACAAAAGAATTAGATACATGGCTAAGACACTGATTCTGCAGCACCTTCCTTTTGAAGGACAGGGAGGTCACAGCACTTAGTGTGGCAAATGGGTGGAGCCCAGTCAAGAGAATGGGCATTCCTCCAGGTGGGTTGATATGTGTTTATGTGTGTTTATGCCACAAGTGGCGGACCTGAGGGTCTTGAATTTCAGTGGCACCCAGTGTGAAGCCAAAATTTGCCCCCTCCCTCTTGCCTTCCATTCTACATCATAGTTGAGGCACCCCCTGCAGCGCCCCAAACCACTCATGCTTCCCTGGATCTGCCTCTGATGCCAGTGCTGGCATCTCCATTTCCTTGGAGGTAGAAGCAGAGTTGACACCAGCTCAACATCAAATTCACTCTTGTCGGCTGACAGGAGGAGGCTCTGATTAGAGGTGTCCAATGTCACTGGAGCAGAACATTCCTCTGCTATGCTGCATGGTCCCTCACCAGGATCCAGCTCACCATTGCCCACAGTACCAGCCCTGTCCCTGGACTCTGACATCCCTTGGGTTCTGCTGATACTTCCCACCATTACACTGAGACTCTGTCCCGGGTGGTCCAGCTGCAGCAATCTGAGTTCCTGCCATTCTCCTCAGAAACAGACCATCTCCCCATGACACCTCCACGGGACTCATGCCAGATATTGAGTACTGTACCAGCATCTCCTTCCTTCCTTCCTTCCTTCCTCATTGAAAGATGTGATGTGGGAATGCATCAAGGAGCTCTAGAGAGTGTGGAAATCTATATTATATGGATGAGTGGATGCCTTATGGCGCTCTGCATTAATCTCTGGAATTCATGGCCACATTCTCCAGAAGGAAGGGTATGGGAGACCGTCCTGATGATTCTCCCCTGCACAGAGCAGCCTGTTAACTCCTCAAAGACTTCCTGTAGATCTTTTCAGGACATTGGGCTGTGGCCATTATACTATACATGCACATTTCCAATGGAGTCCTAAGTAGCTCTTCCAGTAACACACAGCAAGAATTTCCTGTGACCCTTTCCTTCCATCTGCATCCCCTTATAACATATCCCCACAGTGTAACTAGCAGGCCTGGCCCACCCATGAGGCCAGGTGAGGAGACTGCCTCAGGTGGCAGGAGACACTTGGGTAGCAGATCCTAATGTCAATCTCTATTCAGGGCAGCCATATCCTAGTGGCCAGGTGAGGCAACAGACTCAGGCAGCAGCATCTACCAGGGCAGCTGTTCTCAGTGTTGATCTTCCTTCCCCCCCTTGTTTCTGATGTAGATCTTCCCTCACCCCTTCTTCCCTGGTGGGGAGGGGGCACCATTTTGGGTTCTGCCTCAAGTGCCCAAATGTCTTGGACTGGCCCTGGTAACTAGGAATCCCTCAGTCTCCAGCAACAGATTGGGGGGGGGGGATGCACAAGGAAGGAAGGGGTGGGAAAGCCCTGTTTTCTGAATGGAACACTATTTGTTTCATAGAAAAGAACCTAGCATCCAAGCCCCAAAGGGTAATAATTATTAGTAGCACCGTACTACTGGTGGTATAACTCCACATAATAAATTACTACTATGTATTACAATGCAGCATTTGTGACAGACGACACCCTTGAGACTAAAACTTATGCAACATTTATTAAATCAACATTCGTAAAGGGAGAGGGGAAACCTTTAAACCATTGCTAATAATTCTAGTAACAAGGAGCACACCAGAAGTGTGCAATGTGCGCCAGAAGGTCTACTATCAGTCAAAGACACATTAAAACATGCTACGATTAGCCTCCAAAGCAAGTACCCTCATTAACATTTCTCATGAAACTGATAAAACTCATCTGAAAGGGGGGGGGGGAAGAATAAATGTTATTGCTACTATTTTTAAATGTACCACCAGAAAAAATCAAATATCTCATTAAATGTTTCTGGCCAGCTTTACCATGCCAACTGAGAAGACAAAATCTGCGATATTGCGTCTCTTATGGGAAGTGGAGAGAAAACTTTGGTGATGATACTTAGTGGCAGTTTCAGCAGTGTCAACTTAAAATGTAATTAAGAGGATGCTGTATTAATGAGAATGCTCCTCAGCTAATATGGCAATACATAAAAAGCACTAATATGAATGACTAGAGATCTCAGCAATTAAGAGGGTAAAATATACTTTGCAAACTGCATTTGAAAGTGTACATAAAATGATTCTGTCATTAACATTTCATACTCTGCTATGCAGTATATTTAACCCATGAGAGAAATGAAGTACAGTCCATTAGAATGTACTCAGGCAGGACGGGGGGAAATCACTCAATATAGAGAAAACTGAGGATGCATAAATTATGCCTCTCGTTAAGAGAGGTTTAGCCTGTCTACCAAACTTCCACCTCTTGTCTCATTTATGATGATTTTCAGCTTTTAAACCCAATGGCTCCCTCTGTGGAGATATTTATTTTAAAGGAGTTACCCAAGGGATCTCTTCATTATGTATGTTCCTTTAGCACATGATGGATGGATGGATTTGGTGTGATGAGACTGCATCTCTCCCCTCCGCCCCGCTACTGTTTCTGCTTAGCACAAGAAAAGCCTTTAAGTTGGTATGACGTTGCGTGTCAATTCAATATAATTAGCCAAGGGTGAGAGGAGTCCAAGACTACAGCCATTCTCTAGGTACATGTACAAGAAGCTAACTCCTGGGGCGTTCTGAGCAGATCAGCTTGAAAGCTGACATGGATTAAAAAGTAAAACTGTTTTGTGAGGTGCTTTCATCCAAACATTATGGAATTGAGCAGTGTTATATCAAATGGTGCCCTTATCATCAGTTAGATATTAGGTGCGTTCCAAACATGCCACCCTTCATTATGTTGCTCAAATTGCTTTCAAAGGGACATGCAGTTGGACCAGCATAAGGGAAACTGGGGATTCCTGGCAAGGGGTTCTTCGGAGCTCTAATGTTCAAAGTAATTGTTATTTTATATGCAGTTAGAGCGGTAAAACTGAATAATTCTCCCTTATTTATTGCTACTTTCCTTGCAGGTCTCCATAGAAATTTGCAGCTTTAGCCTAGGGTTCTGATGGGGCTGTAATAAGAAACTGCAAATGAAGACAATGTCAGTATTTGCCCATCCTAACTCTCAGGGCAAGTACTGGAACCTCATGTGAGGTCATGGATCATGGGTTTGAACCACATGTTGGGCAAAAGAATTCCTGCATTGCAGAGGGTTGGACTAGATAACCCGCGTGGTCCCTTCCAACTCTACAATTTTCAGACTCTATGATTAGAATACATGTTGCCATTTAAAGAGGGAAGGGGACTTCTGGTTACCTGATCCTGCAACAGTTAAAAGTTTTACTGGGGATTTAAGGTAGTGCTGGAGCAATCTGCATGCACAAATAGCTGCTGTACCACTGAGCTGAGGCTCTTTCTCCTTGTAATCTTATGTAAATTTGCCCCAAAGTAAGTCTCACTCAGTTAAAAGACATTCACTTTTAATGGTCTTATCCTTATTGCTATTGCAGTCTGATCCTTAACTGAACATTCCCTCCCTAATACACACACATCCTTTTAACCTTTTAGTCAGCAATTAACCCCACTAATTACTAATTAAGAAAACCAATTCATCAAAGATATGATGTTTAAGATTTGTGGCCAGTAGCAGCATCAGTAAATCCAAATTTTCCGTTAACATTTTAATCATTGGGGGGTGGGGGCTAAAAAACAACCCCAAACAAACCACACAGACTGCAGAATGCAATTCAAATCTTCATCCACTGTCACAAAGACAAATCTAAACTAACTCGAAGTGCCCATAATAAAAGTCACTTTAAGAAGAATTATGAACTCCAAAAGGACAAGTCGCGGTCTTCCGATTCTGCTAGTGTGTCTAAAAAATTACAGAAAGAATAATGTTCTCTAGTTACTGTTGCAAGCCTTGAGAATTTAGCACTTTGGCAGCCACTCTGGGAAATATCCCAGAATAACAGGTTATTTGGCACAGATTTGAGGGTGATGATAATAAACATTTTATCACTTATGAGAAGACTTCTTGTACATCAATGAAAGCCGAGCATCAGAAAGAATTAGATGCCAGCCAGCATCTCCTACGTATTCCAGCAAATCACTTTTGAACTGTACCAGTTTTGATGCAAGACATGCATCATCATATGGCGTGTCCAGCATAATATTAATAACACTTAGCATTTATATTCGTTCTGCACAATGTATGGTTGCCATATTTCAAAAAGTGAAAATCCGGGCACAAATTGCCCCAAAATCAGCATTTCCAATATGGGCTGCCATATGCCCAGGTTTTCCAGGACATTTTTAACCTACTTTGGGAGAGCATTCAAAGGTATAGGGCAGGCTTCCTCAACCTCGGTCCTCCAGATGTTTTGAAACTGCAATTCCCATTTTCCCTGACCACTCGTCCTGCTACCTAGGAATCATGGGAGTTGTAGGCCAAAAACATCTGGAGGGCCGAGGTTGAGGAAGCCTGGTGTAGGGAGAGTGTGCTTTGCCTGTTTGTGATTTTGGCTTTATGTGCTATCCCTGCTCCTTTAAACATACCTACATTGAAATAGTTTTTAATTGTTCAATTCATTGTTGTTTTCTGCCCTGGGTGTCCAGGGGTGGGGAGCAGGGAACATAAATTTAACTAATAAATAGTTAAATAAATAACTTCATCAGTGTCAGGGAACTGCCATCGGAGGGACAGGTGGTGGAGAGGCTCCAGGAGAATAGGAGAGACTCTACAGCAGAAGAAGGAACCAGTAGGGGGAGAGCAGGAGTTCCAGCGGAAAGGGAATCGGGGGAGAGGCTCTGGGATACTTCTAGTGAGAACAGTGAGGAGGTAACAAGACCCCCTTTAGCAACCCCCACCCCTCGCCGGAAGCTGTCACGCAGAGAGTCCAGGAGGCGCATGTCCGTCAAACAACTTTTATGTTGGAGTAAGTTCCGTAGACGCCCACTGTCGGATTCTACCAGCGACTGACGGAGTCATGCTTTGGGGGCTCCGTTAGTGCCTAGGTTTGGGTGACCAGCCAAACCCCAGAGGGATCAAGCTTTTACGCACAAGCAGCTCATTATCCCACCACAATCAGTTCCTGCAATATTAAATCCCAAACAATCCCCCCTTAATGCTACATTAATATGCGTCCAAACCAGGAAAATGCATGTAAATACCAGCAGCTTCTGAAACATCAACATATTGTATCTTGCTTCTAAAGAGATCTTTTTGAAAGTGCAGCTTCACCACCACTGCCATTTTCACAAGGATTATGCTCAAGAATAAGATGCTTTAAATTACCCAATGACAGCTTTGAGTGTCGTTAATCAGACAGATGCTCTTTGACGTATGGATAATGCAGGAAATCTGCAAAGATGCAGTTGTTGCTGCTGCCACTGAACTAGTTAATTAATCCAGCGATAAACACAAACTTCATGTGGCTGCTTGAGATCATGGAAAATTTATTCCATGACCTATTTTAGATGGAAATCTCATTGGAGATTGAGAAGATCTCAAAGGAGGGCAAATCTATCTGAAATCCATGAGAAACATTTTAGATTTGTACACAGTTTCACGTATTTGTTTAGTCTACTTAGTTTATTTTACCTAAAAACTTGATGTGTTAGATCAATAGTTCACCTAGCTCAGTGGTCTCCAACACTAAGTCAAAGAACCAGTAGATCTGCAGCATTGGAGGCAGGCAGGTCTGACTTTTTGCCACAACCCATGGAAATCACCTTGTGTACCAAGTGACTGGGAAATGGCCAATGTAAGAACAATGTCAGATAGTCTTTCCTGCCTAGGAATGCCTTGAAAACCCCACTGCTTATGATGCAGCCTGTTGATAACTGCAGCCAAACCAAGTTTTCCAGAACAATACTCAGCATGTATTTTGGCCAAATGGCCCATATTAGTGCTTTTTATGTATTGCCATATTAGCTGAGGAGCATTCTCATTAATACAGCATTCTCTTAATTACATTTTAAGTTGACACTACTGAAACTGCCACTAAGTATAACTGTTAAAGAGGGTGATATATAAAGTTCAAATGAATGAATGCATGAGAAAATTGGAGAACCCAACACACTATTTGTGTTGCCATCATCTTAAATATTCCACCTTCGCTTCCCATTATACATTACATTAGAAGAACTGTGTTAAAAAGTGGAGGAGGAGGCTAATCCACAAACTAAATTACAGCAATGGCATTCATCCAACCCATGAAAATCGCCTTGTATACAAGATGACTGGAAAATAGCCAATGTCAGAACAATGTCAGAAATTTAAAAAGAAAAAAATCTGAGGGAAGTGAGCATGTATTAAGTGACCACAGGAGTATCCTGGCAGAAATGTGCATGCTGTAATGGGGCAGGGTGAAAATGAGGTCAGGGAGGTGCTGGATTAGCCCTAACTCTGACCTCACCCCTGCCCTGCCCCACCCCACGAAATACTTCTGAGTTACTTCATATTCTTACCCTCATTCCTTTGTCTGCAAAAGGAATACCATACTTAATAAGAATAATAATAATAAATTTTATTTATATCCCGCCCTCCCCAGCCAAAGCCGGGCTCAGGGCAGCTAACAATAATCAAATAATCAAACAATCAAATAATCACGCATTCAAAATATTCATTATAAAAATTAATTAAAATCAAATTAATGACAACCAGTTAAGTAATATTCTGTGCAGGTTGCCAGAGGAGGGAGTCAGGCTGCGCCCTGACCAAAGGCCTGGTGGAACAACTCTGTCTTGCAGGCCCTGCGGAAAGATGTCAGGTCCCGCAGGGCCCTAGTCTCTTGTGACAGAGCGTTCCACCAGATTGGAGCCGCAGCCGAGAAGGCCCTGGCTCTAGTTGAGGCCAGCCTAACCTCTCTGAGGCCTGGGACCTTGAGGATGTTATTATTTGCAGACCGTAGGTTTCTCTGTGGGGCATACCAGGAGAGGCAGTCCCGTAGGTACGAGGGTCCTAGGCCGCATAGGGCTTTAAAGGTTAAAACCAGCACCTTAAACCTGATCCTGTACTCCACCGGGAGCCAGTGCAGCTGGTATAGTACTGGGTGAATGTGATCTCGCAGTGAAGGCCCCATAAGGAGTCTCGCCGTGGCATTCTGCACCCGCTGGAGTTTCTGGGTCAGTCTCAAGGGCAGCCCCACGTAGAGCGAGTTACAATAATCCAGTCTGGAGGTGACCGTCGCATGGATCACAGTGGCTAGGTCAGGGCGAGAGAGATAAGGGGCCAACTGCTTAGCTTGGCGGAGATGAAAAAATGCCGCCTTTGTTATAGCTGTAATCTGCGCCTCCATAGAGAGGGAGGTATCGAAGATTACACCCAAACTCTTAACGGACGGTGCTGGCACCAATTGCACCCCCGCAAGAGATGGGAGTTGCCCCCTCAATCCCATATCGTCCCGGCCCAGCCAGAGGACCTCTGTCTTCGAAGGATTTAACTTCAACCGGCTCCCACGTAACCATCCAGCCACAGCTTCCAGACATCTCGCCAGTGTGTCTGGGGCCGAGTCAGGATGGCCATCCATCAACAGATAGAGTTGGGTGTCATCAGCATACTGATGGCAGCCCAGCCCAAAACTCCGGGCAAGCTGGGCGAGGGGGTGCATAACGATGTTAAGAAGCATCGGGGAGAGAATCGCACCCTGAGGCACTCCACACACCAAGGGGTGGCGCGATGATAATTCCCCCCCAAGCGCCACCCTCTGTCCCCGACCAGAGAGAAACGAGCGCAGCCATTGAAGGACTGTGCCCTGGATCCCCACGTCGGCAAGGCGGTGGTCCAGGAGTTCGTGATCGACCATGTCGAAGGCTGCTGACAGATCTAGAAGAATCAGCAGCCCCCTACTTCTGAATGATAACTGTTTAGTCTCACTTTCTGTATTGATTGCAAGTATTGTTTGCAAGTGATCTATACTGATTGCAAGTATTTTAAGGTAATGTAACAAAAACTGAGCAATGTATTCAAGGTGTAGTGTGACCATCAATTTACACGTGGACATACTATTTCTGCAAGTATTCACATTTCTGTAACTAGAACATGGAGTTATATATTTGGGGTGGCAGCATTTATACATCTCTCCTGATGAAAAAGTAAAATCCAGATACTTTAATCCAACTGGCTCATTTAGTCTCCTCCAGTCCTTAAGTCTATCCTGAACAGAGGCAGCAAAATCCTTTCACCGGGGTACACTTTCCTCCGTAACAACCTGTTTCTTAAATCCACCAAATGTTTCAGCTTATCTGAGCTAGCAGAAGACTAGCTTTCATTTTCTTACCATCTGGAGTGTTCTGTTTTGAGATGATGTATTTCGCTATGGCAAAGCAGGTTCCGTGCATGACTCTCAAGTTGTGCTGCAGAGAACCCTGGGATTCTTTGGCAATGTATCAAGATTCTCATTGAGGAGATCAGTAGCAGCAGATAAACTCACATGGAAAACAGCTTGTACTCAAGGCAGTGACGGAGCCCATAAGCAGTACTAGGTGATGGGGTGGGGCTGCAGCATGTCACTATGACATACCAGGGTGAGAGGGTTGAGGCAGCAGTGAGGTCATTATGATGAAAACACACCAGCAGAACCAAGCCAGTGCTCCCACAGGTGCATTTGCTGACCTTGCTGACACCTTACGTCCCTCCCTCTCTTATGCAACAGCAATGTGGGCAACTGGATTTCAGACATCTACTGCCAAAACCTATGGATGGACATTCTAAAATGCGGCCATGAATCTTCCACCACATACTAGTATTTCTATAAAAGACATGTGCAGGGGTTCCACAGCAGACTCATCATTGTGGAAAAGGTTCCCAAGAGGTGTGTTTGAAAACCACTGATTTATCTCAAATAGTGTGTGAATATCTTCAAATGTAAGTGGGGAGCCTTTGAACATATATCAATAGACTGGAGTTCTCTAGGCTTCCAAGCCCATTGCATTAAAACAGGTTTGGTGTCTCTTCAGAGCTAATAACCTTTGATCCCTCAAGCTGAGACCTCCTCACATTGTCCCATCTGATTAAAAAAAAATATGTGTAAAATTATTTGAAAGACATAGAAGAATTGTCTGACATAAAGTTTATATCTAAGAAATTGCTTGGTTTAAAAGCACTCTTGGCTGTGAAGAGAAAAGGACTCAATATGCTAAAACATTGCTTTGTACTATCTCACCATAGCATGTGATTTTAACAGTGGGCACACCAGAAGCTTGATACAATTTCACTGATATATCTTTCTCCAACAGAGCATTAATGCCATTTAGCTCTCAGACTCATAAGTGCTTTGTTCCTAAAAACCTCTATGTAAGTTGAGAAGAGAGAAATGAAGAAACCATAGGAATGGAATTGTGAAGGTATGAATAATGTTAAAGGATAAAGCTTCATTCAATATAGTATTTAAAATAAGTTCCAATTTTGTGCAGCGTGGTTTGACACCTACCTGACTCTCTGGAAATTTGTATAAAAGATTCCATGCCTTTTTCTCCATAACTTCCTTCAGAAGCCAATGTGGAGACATAATTCCACCCCAAAGCTCTCACGATGTCCACCATCGCCTGCGCTTGGAAGGAATCTGGAGGTACCACCCGTGAGAAGAAATCGTAGCGCCTGTCGTCACTTAGTTCTGGTGCAGTTGAAGCATAACTGATTTGGGGTATCTGTAGGGAATAGAACAATTATTTGGAGTTATAAATTGATAAACTCAACACACGCACAACAATTAGCTTGAGCTATAACACAATTAGTCTTCCCAGTGCCCATCTGTTACTTTCTATCTCCGTCAGTGCCTAAGTGAAAGTCAATGAAGCCATCTTTCAAATGATTTTCATTATGTGAATACTAATAGGCCAATTAAACTATTATCAGTTTTGTCCCCAAAAAACTTCCATGAACCTCTTTGATGAAGGATAAGTTAGCATGCTTTGAGATAAGTCTTGGGTAAGCTTGCCCCCCCCCAATGGACTTTATGATGCGCGATTTGTCAACAATATTTCACCATCTTTAGGGTTCTTGAGTATTTGCCTGTTTACACTTAGCTCTGCTAGTCTGAATTACTGCCTACTAGAGCCTTAGTTCCCACCAATTTGTGATCATCTCAGTTACTTTGGCTCTCATCAATCTCAGTCATAACCATTACCAATTTATGAGAAAATCCAGTTAACCAGCCATTAAAAACATAAGAGCTTGCTGGATCAGGCTAAGGCTATCTAATTCAGCATCCTGTTCTCACAAAACTGGCAAGTAGGACCTGAGTGTAAGATCCACTGGAATCTCAAGTATGAAGCCCTCCCTAAAATTCAGGGATTATGTGTATCAGTGGGGACATAATGGAGCAGTGTAGAGCACTTCAAATCCAATTCCCAATCAGCAAAATTCCTAGTCAGACCACCTCTGCCTTCTGAAATTTCACCAGGGCTGCCTATGTATGTTCTGATTTAACTATTCAGACACGAGGCCTTGATTTGTGTCTCCTTTTAAGAAAAGAATAGGCAGGATTCACCTAACCAGCCCCACCAGTGGAAACCCCACATAATGACTTCTACTTGCAAAACTGGGCTTTTCCTTCTCTCCTTCTCTCATGCCTCCTGTTTTTGGTTTGGGGGAGGCATTGGAAGAACCCCCAAAACAGGGCATGGGGGGAGGAGGAGGAGGAGGAGGAAGATCATAGCATCCGGCAAGGTGAAATGCTTGTAAAGACAAAATGATTGGAAGAGTACAAGGTTAGATAGCACCTATTAATACTAAATTTCATTCTTGTATGTGCAATCATGGCCATACTCAAAACCACACAGCACTGCCAAATCCCATTGATAATGATATGTAACCATTTGACAACATGTTTCTGATGGAAGCGTTACACTGTTCATTGACATATCTGTTTGGTTTAACATGGCTGACCCTGCCTTATTTAATCATTATTTTCAGTAATGTTTCACCAAACAGAAAGAACCTGCAGCATCAGCCTCTCCTTGCTATTGTAAATTATTCACCAAAATAGTGCTCAAACTTTCAGGCAAGGTTATAGAAGCATTTATTACATTTTAAAGAGAAATCTATCCCTCATTACCTTTCCTATCCTTGCTTGCCTTTCTGCTAGGATTGCATTTTTTAAAGAATTTGTTGCTCATTTTAAACAGGTCCCTGTCAAGTCAGTAAGTGTCTCAAGCAGGGAACTGAAATTTTTAAGGGGCTTCATCACCCTGAGCATACCTTCTTGCAAGAATTTGAGGAGGACCAGTACTATCTTCAACACAGAGATTTACCATCACACTTTCAAAATAAAATCAGGTATACTTACTACCACATATTTGATAACACTTATGCAATATTACAAATATTACAAAAGCCAAAATATGATGGTAGTGAGGAAAGTGTGTTTATGAATTCAACAGTGAGTAGTTTATTTCTTGGTTGATATTTTGTTAATGTTATTAATATTGGTTTTTAGATAATTTTTTGTATTATAAGCTGGCCTGCTGGGAGACTGAACATAAGGACCAAGCCACTTCAATTCGTAAAGCATCAACTGGCACTGCAGCACAGAAACCCAGCAAAAGACTATTCTATCATCTATCTATATCTATCATCTATCTATCTATCTATCTATCTATCTATCTATCTATCTATCTATCTATCTATATCTATCTATCTATCTATATCTATCTATCTATCTATCTATCTATCTATCATCTATCTATCTATCTATCATCTATCTATCTATCTATCTATTATCTATCATCTATCATCTATCTATCTATCTATCTATCTATCTATCTATCTATCTATCTATCTATCATCTATCTATCTATCTATCTACCTATCTATCTATCTATCATCTATCTATCTATCTATATCTATCTATCTATCTATCTATCTATCTATCATCTATCTATCATCTATCTATCTATCTATCTATCTATCTATCTATCTATCTATCTATCATCTATCTATCTATCTATCATCTATCATCTATCTATCTATCATCTATCTATCTATCTATCTATCTATCTATCTATCTATCTATCTATCATCTATCTATCATTAAATTTCTATACTGACCTTCATCTAAGGATCACAAGGCAATTTACAAAATAAAAACACAAAAATACATAACAAAAACAGCAAACCCAAACACAATTAAATCATAGATGGTTTAATTAGCCAAAGGCCTGGGAGGAATGCTTTTGCCTGGCACCAAACTATATGTAATGAAGGCGCCAGGCAAGCCTCCCTAGGGAGAGCATTCCACAGGTGAGGAACCACTGCAGAAAAGGCCTGTTCTTGTGTTGCCATCCTCCAGACCTCTCATGGATGGGACACATGAAGAAGGGCCTCAGATGATGAATGCAGAGTCCAGGTCAATTTATATGGGGAGAGGCGGTCTTTGAGGTATTAAGGTCCTAAGCCTAATACTGCCTCCATCCATTACCGAGGCAAGACAACAATCCAGCACATCCACTGCCACACCGGCAGAAGCAAAGGAGCAGAAGAGCTGTGTGTCATCAGCATATTGCTGATGTCATTTTCTGAAACTCTGGAAGATCCCACCTCAGCCGTTTAGTGTAGATTTTAAACAACATGGGAGATGAAATAAACCCTGAGGATCCCCTCGTTGAAGGCTCCAGGGGCGGAAGAGCATTACCCACTGGAAACTACCATCCAAATAAGACTGGAATCACCACACCTCTAATTCAGACAGCCACTCCAAAAGGTTGCTATCAAAAGTTACTGAAAGGTTGAGTAGAATTAACAAGGACTCCTTTCCCTGTCTCTCTACTAACATAGGTCATCATAGGTAAAGGTAAAGGTACCCCTGCCCGTACGGGCCAGTCTTGACAGACTCTGGGGTTGTGCGCCCATCTCACTTAAGAGGCCAGGGGCCAGCGCTGTCCGGAGACACTTCCGGGTCACGTGGCCAGCGTGACATCGCTGCTCTGGCGAGCCAGAGCCGCACACGGAAACGCCGTCTACCTTCCCGCTGGTAAGCGGTCCCTATTTATCTACTTGCACCCGGAGGTGCTTTTGAACTGCTAGGTTGGCAGGCGCTGGGACCGAGCAGCGGGAGCGCACCCCGCCGCAGGGATTCGAACCGCCGACCTTTCGATCGGCAAGTCCTAGGCGCTGAGGCTTTAACCCACAGCGCCACCTGCGTCCCACTAGGTCATCATACATGGTGACTAAAGCTGGCTTAAGAGATCCCAAGGTTAGGAGAGCTTGTCAGCACCCCTCCTGACAAATGGCCTTGTGAACAGCATCACTTGGTGGCAAGTTTGGAGCATTATCTCCAAATATAACAATATTCAGAACAGCCTCAGTCATTAGGTGGACTGTGGCAGCTGCCTCTGGCAGCCCTGCAGGCCAGCAGAGAAGCGACGGCAGTGACAGCAGGTATAATGGCAGTGGCAGGGCAAGGCTGCACTTCCTGTTTCACCTCAAGTGGCAAAAAAGGACACAGTGCCCCTGATCCTTTTTCATTTATTTAATGGATTTATAATCTACATGTTTAGAAAGATATACCAATATAGAAGAAGAAGAAGAGGAGGAGGAGGAGGAGGAGGAGTTTGGATTTGATATCCTGCTTTATCACTACCCAAAGGAGTCTCAAAGCGGCTAACAATCTCCTTTCCCTTTCTCCCCCACAACAAACACTCTGTGAGGTGAGTGAGGCTGAGAGACTTCAGAGAAGTGTGACTAGTCCAAGGTCACCCAGCAGCTGCAAGTGGAGGAGCGGAGACGCGAACCCGGTTCACCAGATTACGAGACTACCACTTTTAACCACTACACCACACTGGCTCTCAAAACCAAGATATCATAAAAACACCACACTGCCAACTCTGAGATGCCTGAACCTATAAGTCAAGCTATCCCTTTAGCTTGGAGGGCTTCTTTGTCCTGGTTAGTGGACTATGCTGATGGACTGTTTTCCAGCAGGTTAAATAACTAGAAAGAGAAATCTACAGTATAACAACACACAGGGCATTAAAGAAAGGAATGGACTCCTTTGACAGGCCCCCTGGCTTTGATATGTCCCTACCATCTTGCCTACCATGGAAGATGGGGTGCAGTGGGGTGTCAACAGTTAGCAATAAAAAAAAATGTATGTGTTCACAAGCAGTCATTATTTGTAACCCGTCCAGGGAATTTATGGAAAGGGGTGGGTAAGGAATCTAATGGGTGATAAATCTAAAAAGGAATTAAATAAAGCCCTGGCTTCTTGAAATTCTTTGTTTCCTTTTTAAATGAGTGAGTTGCCGAATGATACACAGGGCTTTAAATCTGATTGTGTGTGTGTTTAACTCTTGAGACACATAATCCAGATGTCAGCTTCATTCCACATTTTCTCATATATATACAGTGGTTCCTCGGGTTACAGACGCTTCAGGTTACAGACTCTGCTAACCCAGAAATAGTACCTCGGGTTAAGAACTTTGCTTCAGGATGAGAACAGAAATTGCCCAGCGGCAGCGGGAGACCCCATTAGCTAAAGTGGTGTCTCAGGTTAAGAACAGTTTCAGGTTAAGAAAGGACCTGCGGAACGAATTAAGTTCTTAACCCAAGGTACCTGTGTGTGTGTGTGTGTGTGTGTGTGTGCATATAAACTTTGTGTGGCGTGAGGAATTTTGTACAGATTGTTTTTCCTCTTTCTTTTCTTTTTTGCAGTGTCACCAATTTGGTCCAATATTTCCTGCAAGCCCTGCAATAAACTTTGTGAGCTATGCTGAAGTCCTCTTTCCATCATATCTACTCCCTGAAGGATCATCACTGCAATTCACAGCACAAAGTTACCATCTCATAAGTATGAAACAAACAACATCTGCTCAAGTCAGCTAAAAGAAAAGAAAAAAAACTCAATATACCACTTCTTGAGTCAAAAAGTTCAATTCTAGAGCAATCAAGTCACAGATGAATAGGAAGCTGAAAGGTGTCTTCAGGAGAGAGATGCTTGTCAGGAAACAAAGCAGCCAAGAATCTGCAATCATACAGGAACCATAAATTTAGGAAGTCTAGAATCAAAACTCAAGCTAGTGAACTACTGTGAATTGTGAGTGCTCAGCTGTCAAGGGCCTTTTCTGGTAGGGATGAGAAGTGGAGTGTGCAACACAAACATATGTCATTGACAAGATATTGGGAACTCAAAATCATCCACAATTTCTTGAGAGAATACTGTGGTCTCTCGGCATCATTGGTATTTATGAACATATTTTTCATTCCCTCTAATGCAGAATTCAGGTAGGCAGATGCTGATCAACTTGGGAGGTAAAACAGGGACACCGAGGAACAATACAAAGGTATACAGAAATACTTATCTGTAACATTAGGTCCTAATCCCTCTCCCCAAAATGCTACTTGGTGATTACTCCACATTAGACCCCCAGCGCACAGTGGACTGAACTCAAAACACTGGCTTGTGTTTGTTCTCCTCTGCAGGTGGTTGAAATCGTGCAAGTCAAATGTGTGTAAATGAGGGACTACTGTATACAGTATATAATATAGTACATTGGGATACCTCATAGGAAGCTGTTTATATACGAACTAAATAAAACAACCACCAAAAGCCTGAGTATTGGCCAGCCAAAGAGGGGTGGCTAACAAACAAATCAAAGAGACAGCTTTAGTGGGGTGGATACTTAGGCATCACTAAAGAGAGTAAATGCATTAACAAAAGAGACAACAAAAGTTCCTAATGCATGCTCTGCTGCTATAAAAATGTCAGTATTAGAATTCAGGGTTGGAGCCCTGCTATACTTTCTTTCTTTCCTGTTTTTGATCCTGCAATGCTCCGGTGTTTAAAGCGCCGCACCCTGCTGCCATGGGAATGGCAGGGATGTCAACAAATTCAGCATTACCATGGCTTTGCTGCAGGATTAAAAGTAGAAAGAGAAGAGAGGCTGACAAGGAGATGGAATTTGTTTAAGCACACAAAAAAAGCATCTTGGCTAATTCACACTTTAAAAAATGACTGGGAAGCCATGAACCATAAATCCATTATATAAGCACTGTCGGATTGATATGTAATAGAGACCCACCATGAGCATTCAATCTTAAAGCTGCAGGATGTCACCTCAACAGTCCTCAGTGATTCTCACCACAAACTCCTCTTCTAAACAAGGATCATGTGAAACACGTTTACAACCTGAGTGTGTATTCTTCTTCTCTTTGCAGAGGGGCAGCTCTCTCAAACTCTCTTAGTGTAATTTTTTTTTTGCGGGGGGGGGGGTAATGGTTGCCTTATTTTTACCCTGTTTTGCAAAGTTTGTGGGGACAAAATGAACCACAGTTAGCTTGACATTTGGTAGTTCCGCTTTCCTATTCCTTTCTGTCATGGTAAATTGGACCCCGATAGCTTAGTAAATTAAACATATTCCTAGGAATTTGAATAGGACTGACCCATGATTGTTGAGTACTACACAGAGCACAAAGTGGTTCAGGTTTGCTAAATTTGTTTTTCAAAATAAAAATTAAAAAATTGTCCAGTAGCTCCTTATAGACCAACTAGTGTAATATTTGTTTTTCAAATATATGAAATAGCTGCTACGTTTCGCAGCAGCCCCATTGGAATAGAGAGTTAAACTGGCCAATTTTATGTACTCCTGATCTGGATTGGAAGTTTGTCCCCAATAGTCCTGTTTGCATGGAACAGAGCCTTTGGGGGGCAAATGGAAGCTGAGTAGGAGGAAAATGATTTTCAGGAGGAAACTGGCACAGTTCCCGATCTGGATTAGAAACACATTCTTGATCGGGGGCCCTGCAGCTATTTTTTCTTCAGAATGAGAGCAGCCAATTTAAGCACACTTTTTAAAGCAAGTGTGAATAATGTTAATGTGCAGATTGGCCTCTAGCCTCAGCGGAGCATATTTTGCCTATCTCAAGGTGCTGCAGCGATTGCTGCCATGCTTCTGGGCTCAATTCAACTGCAGGTTTTTAACCTTTAAAGTCACAAATGTCCTGGTTCTTTAAGGTATCTCAAGAAGGACTTTGTCCTTTAGCCTTATAGTCTTGCTGAGGAAGTTTGGTTTATGTAGCCTGGTTGATATGGATTAAATGGACAATTCCGCCCCACATATAAGTTTTGCTTAAAAATGAACAGTACACCCAGATATTTACTGGAACTTAACATCAGGTAGGATTTTACTGAACTTGGGTTTCACTCTGTGCCTTCTGCAATCTGAATGAAATGTATCACCTCATTCCCTTGGCCTGCTGATACTGTTACTATGGCTGATACCTTGGCACCGATCTAGTTGAAAATGTTGTTTGCTTTGCCCTGTAGTGCCAGGGGTTTAAGCCAGCAGTATATTGTTCCTTGTCCTTGTGCACCAGCTGGTCTATAAATGATATTCACAGGGCTTTTTTTTTTAAGCAAATGAAGATTTCTATACCATTCACAGAGTATTCCTCTTTGTAGTAGCAGCAAAACTAAACAAATGGGTAGTTTTGAATGAGATTGCCATTTATCATTATTCTGGTTTGTTGGTCTAATATTTTACATTGGGTTGAATGGGCGAGGGACCTCAAGCCCAAGGGTCAAATGTGCTCCTCCACACCTCCCTAATTGGCACTCAGGACTGTGATTATGCTTCCAGGATGGAGGATCTGTGTGTGGATGAGTGTGCAGAAACCAATGGCTTTCATGTGGCTGGTACGGAGTCTTCTTCAGTTCCATACAGAGTGGTGGTCCATAGGCTGGTGCTGATCTGCACTTGAACAGAGAAGCCAACCTTCTAAAATGCAATGGCAGGACTGACCTTTAAAAGTCCAGTATAATTTTCAATATCATTTCGGTATATATAATTGTTTCCAAGAACTCTTTCTTTTTCATATTGTGCAGCACAGCTACAATGCATGGAAAAGTACATAGAAATCGTTGTAATCAAATAGAATGCACCCATTGGCATTTTATTGCATTGCTCTTCATCATATTTTCCCCCCATTACCTTATTTGTACAGAACTCTATTCTCGAAATCTTTTTTGTTTCCTCCCCAGGGAGAGCTATCCCCCCTCTTTTCTTACTGAGTTTCTTCTGAAAGTCAGGGTTTACTGAACATGATTGAGTGCTGTAACATATTTCATAACAGATGCAGTGAAAACATCCCTGTGTTGTAGGGATTAAACTGAGCCAAAAAAAAATGGATGAAAACAGATGTTTTCCATAGTCTCTCAACAGAAAGACTGATGCAGACTCTACAAATGTACAATCCAGTGAGATGTATGCTTCACACAGAATTGATAGCCCTTTGGACCATGCAGAGAAAGAACATGGGGTAAACCTTCCTTCCCCTCCATAAACAAAAGTGCAACAGAACCCTATGGCTTAGGGCAATACATTTTTCCAAGCCCCAGGTACCACCCTCGGTGATCAACTGCTGCCTCTACTCTCATTGAGCACACTTGCAGATATTTGTAATTATCTATCCCTCAGTGCTGGTGCTGGAGGAGACTCTTGAGAGTCCCATGGACTGCAAGAAGATCAACCTATCCATTCTTAAGGAAATCAGCCCTGAGTGCTCCCTGGAAGGACAGATCCTGAAGCTGAGGCTCCAATACTTTGGCCACCTCATGAGAAGAGAAGACTTCCTGGAAAAGACCCTGATGTTGGAAAAGATGGAGGGCACAAGGAGAAGGGGACGACAGAGGACGAGATGGTTGGACAGTGTTCTCGAAGCTAGCAGCATGAGTTTGACCAAACTGCGGGAGGCAGTGGAAGACAGGAGTGTCTGGCGTGCTCTGGTCCATGGGGTCATGAAGAGTTGGACACGACTAAACGACTAAACAACAACAACTCCCTCAGTGATATAGGGACCAATAATTCTTAATAATAATAATAATTAATAATTAATAATAATTCTTAATTTAACTCTTGGAAAAGTGGCAGTGTGGTGGGCCCAAGTTGTGAAGCTGCTCTCCTGACACCAGTGTTGCTATAGCTTCCCTGGGCAGGGCTGGAGCAGGCAGGGTGGCAACAATATTGAGACTGTTCAGAAGCTGTGGCAGGGTGCTGGGTTGCCTGTGCATTCAGAAATCCCTGACCTGGCTATCGCCTTACCCACCTCAGCCTCACCCAGGCCAGCTGGAGGTTGGCTCCATGGCTCTGCCCCAGCACCCCATTCATTATGAGAGGGGGCCTGAGTAGGGATGGGGAAATATCTCCACGTATACAGTGGATTCCATTTCTAAATGGAACCACAACAGTGAAGAAATTCATGGTCCCAACCCAGTTGGAGGACTAACCCCTTAGACCAGGCATGGCCAAACTCAGCCATGGGACTACAACTCCCATCATCCCTAACTAACAGGACCAGTGGTCAGGGATGATGGAAACTGTAGTCCTAAAACAGCTGGATGGCCAAGTTTGGCCACGCCTGCCTTAAACCAACTGTCAGGGAACTGCCATCGGAACGAGAGGAGGAGGCGAGGCTCCACAACGATGCTGGAGAGGGGGCAAGTAGGGAGAGAGGCAGGTCTCCTGTTGGGGAAGAAAATCAGCGCAACACCAGGGATGGAGGGGGGCCAATGGGGGAAGCAGAGAGCAGGCTCAGAGACTCTTCACTGGACACCAGCAGGGAGAGCACAGGTCCTCCGCTACCCACGCCCTCCCTGCACAGAAGACTTCCGCGCAGGGAGAGTAGGAAGAGACTGGGCGTCAAACAACTTTTATGTTGGAAAAGGTTTAAGAAACGCCCACTGTCGGATTCTGCCAGCGACTGAACAGCCACAAAGTGAGGGGCTGTCCAGCCAGGAAAGGTTAACCAGGTCACCTAGCCAGGAGTGGCGGCAACTTACACACGAGCAACCCCATATAACCATTACACCAAGCTAACAATAACAAGCCAATCTGGGTTTAACAAAGCACACCAGAAATGCTATTTAGATTGGTGATTATTAACAGGGGGTGGGGGTGGGAGTAAATGTTGAAATGTTCTGAGTTCTTGATCTTTGAGGGAAAGTACATTTTGCTGATCACGCTTGAAAATGTGAATTTGAATGCCGGTTGCCCCCACCCCAAGTAAGCTAAATTAACAATTACTCTAAACATTGACTCTAAATGAATGTTTACTCTGAGTATCACCCACAGATGGTCTGAAGTTTGTAGCCTCGTTTTTGTTTTGTTTTTAGGTTTTATTTTTACAATTGAGTGGTGTCTACATTTTATTAAATAAATAAATTTTACAGTTTTGTTTTTTCTGGCCACAACCCAACGTGAGCATTAAATCTCATTGTTGCTCCTGTGTCTCACTTAGAATATGGGAGAGAGCAATCCACAAAGGATATATAGCCTGCTTCACTGTGGCATCTGCCACTGTTGGCTGATCAATCTCCTCCGCCCTACTGCTTTTGCTCTGTTACTTGCTTGGTTTCTCCCACTGGGTAAAAAGAAACACTGACATTAATAGCAATATAAATGCAATGTCTAATGTTATATCACTTCAAATTACTAAGTAAATTTTGCTATTCATCTCTTTGCTACCGAAGCAGAATTTAATAAAATGAGACCAACCTGAAACTTCTTTCCAAAAGACAGTTGTTAGGAAACTTTTAATAAAAATAAAAAGGCAATTTCTTTAAGGATCATGTGCGATTAAGATAATGCATGAGTGTACCTGTTGAGATATTAATGAGCTCCCACTGGGGTATTATTAAGTGCACAGTTTGCTGTAATTTCACTTTCAGCCTCCTATTAAGTTTTATTGATATGGGTTCCAGACAACACGAAGGGAAAAAATTGCCACAGAAAACAGATTCGCAACCTTTTGAACCAAAGTTATTTGGAAAAGTTATTTTAGCATCCGTTTCCTCGTGGCACAATGCACTTTGCATATAAAGTAAAAGGACTATGAAGAAATTTGCAGTCAGATACTAAACAATTCAATGTGATTGATGGATGATTAACAGCTCTGAATTGGTTTTGGGTTTCACTTGTACTGATGTAGAAATGTTCCTCTGTCAGAGCTCAGATCAGTTCTCCCAGCTGTTCTTTGTTCACAATTTACTTCACTAATTGCATAACAAAAAACTCTGGCATTCCAACAGCAATGAATAATAATTTGCAGCCTTGAATTAAAGTTATTCATTTAGAAAGTGCTTCTACTGCTAGGACAAACACCAAGGGCCCTTCCCCCTGGAATGCAGTCTGAGACCAAGCACTCATGCCCAACAGCATGATGATATCATCCAAGTAAAAGGTAAAGGTAAAGGGACTGGACCATTAGGTCCAGTCGTGGACGACTCTGGGGTTGCGGCGCTCATCTCGCTTTATTGGCCGAGGGAGCTGGCGTACAGCTTCCGGGTCATGTGGCCAGCATGACGAAGCTGCTTCTGGTGAACCAGAGCAGCACACGGAAACACCGTTTACCTTCCCGCCGGAGTGGTACCTACTTATCTACTTGCACTTTGACATGCTTTCGAACTTCTAGGTTGGCAGGAGCAGGGACCGAGAAATGGAAGCTCACCCCATCATGGACATTCGAACCGCCGACCTTCTGATCGGCAAGTCCTAGGCTGTGTGGTTTAATCCACAGCGCCACCCGCGTCCCTTTACATCTGTGCAATTACATTTAACTCCCCCCGCCCCCTGAATTTTTTTTGCTTTTGAAGCTTTCAGATCTTCCAGCATAGTAAAAGCCAAAGGAGACTTCTGCTTCAACTCCTTAAAATAATTTAGTCTGCAACCTTATAGAAACTTATCTGGGAGCAAGCCCTTTTAAATTCTGAGATGTTTACTTTTGAGTTGGCATGCATTGAATTATACTGTGAAGTTAAAGGTAAATATAAATGTACCATTGTAATGAAGTGTTGGTTTATTTGACTATTGAACCAACATCTGAAATTAAGTAAAAATAATTATAATATGTTCAGTAAGTGATCCATTAAATGCTAACTATACCACTTCTCCACTGAGGATGACATATGCTACCTAATCACAACACTGGCATGGCTTGTCTAACATTTAAACTTATTTCAGAAGAAATACTCAGATTAAGAGGACTGGAGTGGCTGAACAAAAGAGGCTGCTTTAATACAGTCTTTCATATAGTGGAAATTTTGCAAAAACATTAAGCTGTTTACAGTTCACATTTTCTCCCCTTACTTTGCCTGCTCATGTTTGCCAATTACTAAAGCTACTTGTGTTCAAACAAGATCCTGTTTGCTCAAATCCCAGTCTTTCTCCTTTGTTATCTTTGTAGTCAATTCATAATGATGAATTAGCAACTCTGCATTACTGGGACAGTAAATGTAGACAGCTTTTGTAAAGGACAGACACATTTGTGGCTTTAGGCATTCTCAGGTCACAACTTCATAAAGAACAACATTTTGGATAAAGTCTCAGGTTTTCAATATGTTCATTGCCCTCTGTTAGAGCATTTAGGACTTTAGAGTCAAGGCACCCACAAACTCAACACATTATGCAAAACGCAAAACACAGATTAAAGCATCAGAAATAGAAAAACTAGTCTAAATATCTCCTGAAATAAAACTTGCTTAACCTGGTGTCTGAAATTTAGCAGGGACGGGTCCTGCAGGCTTTCTATTGGGATAGAGTTTCAAAGAGCTGGACGCACTATGCTAAAAGCACAACTGCTTGTTGACATGTGCTTCTGGTCCATGAGGAACCACTCACAGTTCTGGCGTACAAAGAGCATATTATTGTATAAACTTTCAAGATCACCTGATAGGATTATTTAGCAATGGCTGATCAGACTACACAAGCTGTATGGAGAAAACAAGGGCAAAGGTACACGACAAATTATGCAACAGAAAGGGGAAGCTGCAATAATGCATGGAAAGCCTTGCACAACTGTAGATTAAATGGGCTTTTAAACTTGCTACCTGTCCCTCAAGATTGTATCCAGAAGAGTCCGTTAACTGCATGCTTCCTCATGAGAGCAAGTTCACTGAATAAGGGAGCCTCCTTCTGCTTATTAGACTGCAGGATTTTAGGCCCTTTGAAACAGGCAGGCAGGCAGACATATCTCCATACATTTGGCAATCTGCTATTATTATTATTATTATTATTATTATTATTATTATTATTATTCCTCACTCCTGAAATCCGTAAATATTAGAACGCATGCCAGTAATTGTGAACATTGAGCTTAAAGATGCATCAACATTGTTAACTGTAGGCAGCTAAAAACTAGAAAAGTTTGGTGTGATTGTCTAACAGCTCTTGGTTCAAAATCTAAGGTTTTAGTTCTGTGGTGAAGCACCTGCTTTCCATGCTGAAGGTCCCAGATTCAATCTCTGGCATCGCCAACTAGAAGGGTCAGGTAAATAGATTATGAGAAAGATCTTTACCCGAGAGCCTGGAGAGCCAGTCACAGCTAGACAATACTGGGATCGATGGACAAAATGGCCTGGCATAAGGCAGCTTCCTAGGTTCATAACTAGATAAGTCACAGTGCCAAAGAACAAGAAGGTATGCTTTGATGCACGGTTTTTTTCTCTCTCAATGAAACTTTAAAGAGAAACAAAATAAAAACCACATATGCGCAAAACAGAACCCCACATTTCATTTTTCTCTTTGGAAAATGCAACCATAACAGCCGGTCTAGTGTTTGGCTTTTAAAGACTAGCTTTGAGGCACCTCCATAACAATGACAAATTCAATCCTTCCATCTCTTCTGGTACACTCACATACTGTGTATTGGTGGTAGGATGCTACATGCAAGGGATGCCCTTGTTCAAGTTGACAACTTTGTTGGCTCAGCTAGAGACATTCAGTAGTAAACTGGTCAGTTTACACTTAAATCCCAATATACAGGCTATGAGTTTGTGCAAAAAGCTCCTCCTGCCCATCTGAGGCAAACAAGGAGAAAAAATGTTGATAATGACATCCTTGGTCAGTGGCTGCATCTGCATATTCTTATTCCAATATGGATGAGTTTGAAAGGAACATGGTGCTTTGAAGCATATAATTTGAAGTCTTACTTGACCCTCAAATTCACTTGTCTCTTTTGAGGTTATGTTTCAGACCAATTATTAGCTGAGCCCACTTGAGGATGGGGTTGCTCTGGAGCCCTCTTAACCTTTCTAATTAATGCATTGGGTAATTATATACTACAACAAAGTTGCTTCTGTCACAACAAAGATACTGCTATATCAAAAGGGTGGAACATTGCAAGTAGGATCAAAACTTTGTATAAAGTAGGGAGACGAGGGCCTGGCTATTAAAATAATCTAGCTACCAGAATGATCAAGGAATGGAAAAGCTCCTCTAAGAGGAAAGGATCCAGCACTTGATGCTTTTTAGTTTACTGAAAAGGTGAGTAAGAGGTGATATGGTAGAAGTTTATAATATTACGCATGGTATGAAGAAAATAGATACAGAGAAGTTTTTCCACCTCCTTTGAACACTTGCTGAATGTTGGAAGGTTCAAGACAGATAAAAGAAAGTAATTCTTTACACAACATATCGTTGAACTATGGAACAGACTCCCACAGGAGGCAGTGATGGCCACCAACATGGAAAAGAGGATTAGACAAATTCACAGAGGACAAGGTGAACAGCGGCAGTGGCTATGTTCTACCTCCACTGTCAGAGGTGTTACACCTCAAATTACTAGCTGCTGGGAATCACAGGTCAGGGTTTCCCAGGGGCATCTGGCTGGCCACTGGGTCAACTGCTGGCCATTCATATCCAAAATTGTATAACACACAAGCTGTCCCTTGCTCATTTGCAAGGCAGCTCTCTCCCTGGATTTGTAATTATTCTATGCTATTGAGGAAAACTGGAACTGGATGGTGTTCACAGTGTGTGCTAGCCCTTGGGGCCTTTTAACAGTATCTCACTACCTATAGGTAAAGGTAAAGGTACCCCTGACCATTAGGTCCAGTCGCGGATGACTCTGGGGTTGCTGCACTCATCTCGTTTTATTGGCCGAGGGAGCCGGCATACAGCTGCTTCTGGCGAACCAGAGCAGGACACAGAAATGCTGTTTACCTTCCCACCGGAGTGGTACCTATTTATCTACTTGCACTTGACGTGCTTTTGAACTGCTAGGTTGGCAGGAGCAGGGACCAAGTAACGGGAGCTCACCCTGTCACAGTGATTCGAACTGCCGACCTTCTGATCGGCAAGCCCTAGGCTCTGTGGTTTAGACCACAGCACTACCAAAAAAGGAGGAAAGGGCAGGGAGACTGACAGATAAGGATGGTGGAATCCACCAGGCCTGATCTCAATCAGTCTGAACAGATCTGAATGAAAATTCTGGTAATACATGGCCATCCCTACTCTCCCTGTTCCCATGCATAAAGGAGACTTGGTTACTTCCAGTTATTCTCACTCTTCTCGGTTTTTTAAACTTGTTACCCTACAGAAGCCTTAAGTACAAGGTTTATTGGGGTTTCAAGCTTCATGGTGCCTTATTGTTGTTTCCATGCCTAACGGCCTTCAACTCTACCAAAAATAAAGGAACTATCTATATCCCTTTCTGAAAATGTGAGATGCAGTCGATGCTGCCACATATAGCTTGTTGTGTTGCTTTAGACAGTTCAAGCTATTTTAAACAAACAAATAAAGACATACACAGCTTACTGTGTATGGCAAGAACTTTTTAGCTGAGCCTGGAACTCTTTACAAGACAGAATGTCTTCATCTACACCTATGGCTTCAATAATAATAATAATAATAATAATAATAATAATAATAATAATACAATTTTATTTATACCCTGCCCTCCCCGGCTGAGGCCCGGCTCAGGGCGGCTATCAACAAATGAACAAAATGTTGACACAAGGAAATATTTTTTTAATAACCCCCCTCCCCCACAAATTGGATGCTTTGCTCTAATGCACATCCATTAGGCACACCCTTCAAGGCTTCTGAAAAATCTTAAGTCTTGGGTATTTTCTCTTACTCTTGCACATCACAAGTTCTTTATAAATTTGCAAGATTCTATTAAAAGCCAGCCTATAAGGCCACAATGACAGTTTTACAAGTCCTAAAAAGACCCAGCTATTAAACCATAACAAGTCAAGTTTCAAGCATAAGACATTTTTGGACTGGATAAATGAGCTGTGCAAAATCATAAGCATGTATAATTTTGATTTATGAGCAGTACACAATGATTTAGTATGGAGGGAACGAATGGAGGAAGTCCTCACTTCCCCCGAATTCCTGCAATAAATGATAAGAAACAAGCAGAACTAGTTTATAATATGATGGACCAATCAGAAGATACGTCTGCATTCTAGTTGATCCTCTCCACACATGGAATTTCCTATGGTTTAGTAGCCAATACCAGCATGGTGAGGTGGTTCATTTGCAGTTATACACTGTCACTGCTGAAGAGCAATTGATATGGGATGCTTCATTACTTGTGATAATTGGGAGGCAGCAGTAGAGGCTGGAGGCAACTCAGTCAGCAAGCGCATGGCTGATGATTGGCTAGCATCCCTGCTGACATCAGTAGCTGCCCTGTAGACAGTAGCTACCAGCAGACATGCACCTGTATGGTGTCAGTTGAGCTACCCTTGCTTCCACCATCATCTACCAACTGTCTCCAGTTAGAATAGGCATTCCTCTACCCTCTTATCACCTTTCCTCAGGTACAGAGCATCTCTGCCAGATGCTGCCTTAGTTGTTGCCGGTGCTAGGGACTCTTCTAAATCCTTGGTCATTTGTTGTTGCTTGACTGAACCTCCCAGAATACTGTAACGTTTTCAACAGAACTCTACTAAACTCATCTGGTCAATAAGATGAGTAATTTTGCTTCATTAAGACATTCATTAGGACTTCATTAGGACATCTGAAGGCAGCCCTGTTCAGGGAAGTATTTAATGGTTGATGTTTTACTGTGTTTTTAGTATTTTGTTGGAAATAGCCCAGAGTGGCTGGGGAAACCAGTCAAATGGGCGGCATATGAATCATCATAATTATCACCATGGGGAAATGTAAACTGACCAATAGGGTCAACTCTCGTATGGCACCACTAAAACCACCACAGTTGTGCCAGAGACTTGGGAAACTTGTTCATCATGTTATTTGTTATTTATTCTGAGCCTCAATGCCTGCCTACTTGTAAAATGAGAATGATAACAGAAGATCTACCTCACAAATTTGTTTGAAGTATTGAATAAAACTTGGGTAGCGATTTACGTACGTACTATAAAAATAAGAACCGTAGCAAGATTATTATTCTGCACTGAAAACTGAGGAAAAGGAGATGAAATATACTGACTAGAGCCCATGTGTTTTAAAAGTACACACTTGAAATATTGTGGGTTTTGTGTGTTGGTTCTCATGCATTGGCATGATTAACAAACTAGCAAGCAGGTTGGAAAAATCCCAGGATAAAGTGAGTCCTTAATGAGTATGGTAACCCAAGCTGTGTGAGTTAAATTAGGAAGAGCCAACATTTTTTGGGGGGAGGGGACCTGTTGTAGATTCTGCACAGAAACACACCCAAACCAAGCACATATCACAGCTATTGGGTACAATGGAATGTCTCTTTTATGCTTCATTTCAGTAAGGAGAGCGACATGGGCAGGAACCAGAAGGCATTGGGAGGGGGCATATCTAGGCCTTCCACATTGGGAACATGTGAGTTACATAGTCTACTCTGCTCCTACCCTTTTGCTTCTCAGATACAGGAGAAAGGTACCCCAGTTCAGGTTCAAGCACTTTGCTGATCTGCTTGGAAGGAAAATGAGGGTGGTAGTGATGATGATTAAGTATGCTTAGGTAAAGGTACCCCTGACCATTAGGTCCAGTCGCGGACGACTCTGCTCATCTCGTTCTGTAGGCTGAGGAAGCCAGCTTTTGTCCACAGGCAGCTTCTGGGTCATGTGGCCAGCATGACTAAGCCGCTTCTGGCAAACCAGAGCAGTGCACGGAAACGCCGTTTACCTTCCTGCCAGAGCGGTCCCTATTTATCTACTTGCACTTTGATGTGCTTTCGAACTGCTAGGTGGGCAGGAGCTGGGACCGAGCAATGGAAGCTCACCCCGTCGAGGGGATTCAAACCGCCAACCTTCTGATCGGCAAGCCCTAGGCTCTGTGGTTTAGACCATAGCTCCACCTGCTCACATACTGCTTTTTGTCACAAGTCAAACTGGTCAGACCTCAAACCGGTCTACACACAAAAATATAAACAAATCACATTGTTACAAATCACAGAACAATAAAACCGAGAGAACCTTGTGTTGAAACACCATTCATGTTCTGAGAAGCAGAATAAAACCAAACTGGATGAATCTTGCTGCTCATAAAATGTGCTTCTTATATTGAGAAAAAGCATGACTTTTATATGCCTTCTGTAAGTATAATAGAGATTTTTGGGGGCCTAGGTTTGTTTATAAAACTCCTTCCCGCCCACCCCTCTACCTGCTATAAATACATAAGCAAATTGCACATTCAATTTCCCCCCTAGCAGATGGGAAAAGAATAATTATTCTAAGAACATATTATTTGCAATTTAAAATTGGATCATGAACTGGCTGGCACTGTGGATTTTCACAGAATTTTATCCGAGTTGATAATGTGAACTGGGAGGGAGGATGTGAAATTGTTTGGGGGAAAGTTTATAGTTTAATGACCTACATATAGCTCACTAATACCTCCAGTGTTTCTCAGTGCTATTTCTACAAGAGCTTTCAGTAAACTAGCTGAAAGCCTTTTTTAAAAAATAAAAAAATACATTATATGCTAATATTGATAAAAATATAAACTGCTTCTTCTATCATCTCCAAAAATAGCTCTGTAGTGTGTGCGTGTTGGCTTTTGTTCAATAGACACTGCAAACTTGTTAAAGCGTAACGTTTATTTGCCTTGGAGGCTAACTGCAAAAACAAGAGAGGGAGGGAGAAAACTAACAAATGCCAAAAGAATACCACTTGTGAGTTAATGAAGGAACTGAGAAAAAACACACAAAGACCCTAAAGAAAGGGAGCATAAAAACAAACCTTTACAATGGTAAGTGAACTTCCTGAGTGGATTTCCCAACTCTCGAAGTGAGCAGCGTCTCAACTGAGGGGGAATTATGTAGTTCTTAAATAATATTCAGCATTTATATAGTGCAGGATGAGCGTTTGAACCCCTTCACATAAATTATTTGCAATACTCCTTTGAGATATAGCACTATTTCACTCACATTTGCAAATGGCCCCTGAGGATAAAGGCTTTCTTGAGGCCACTTTCTGAATTTGTGGCTGAGGAGAGCTTGAAACAGGGGACTTGATTCACGGCTCACATTCAGTTGCTATGCTGTATCAGCTTCTCGTTTGTCCTCCTTTCCACTGTATTAGAAGTCTAATATCCCCTTCTGTGTTCTCCTGAAAAAGATTGTGTGTGTATTTCTTACTTGTCTGTATATGTGTATGCGTGTGTGCACGGATACATACATACATAGCTCTCTTCAGTTGTTTATTGGGTGAAGAAGGAAAGTGGGCCCAAAAAGGAACCAACAGATTCACATCACTGGCTTCTCTCTTGGTCTCTGAATTGGGTTTTTTCCTCCTGGTTCTCTGCTGTGTCTGAACTTATTTCCCAAACAGTTCAGGGAGCAAACCGCTAATGGACTTGATCCTTCATTCCTTGTTTGTCTTGTCAATAATTTAGTGCCAGTTACAGACTGTCATTTTACAAAGCAGCAGCATTATTTATGTACAACACTGCAAAAAGCAGTTTATGACAACAATAAATAAAAATAGCATTATGAATACTAATTATAAGCTGCTTTCTCTCTACACTGTACGGTGGAAGCTCGGGTTGCGAACATGATCCGTACGGGATGTACGTTCGCAAACTGCAGTGTTCGCAACCAGCAGTGGCGCATGTGTGGGTTGCAATTCGGCACTTCTGTGCATGTGCAAAGTGCGATTTAGCACTTCTGTGCATGCGCGGCTGCTGAAACCCGGAAGTAACCTGTTCCAGTACTTCTGGTTTCGGCGGTCCGTAACGTGAAAAAACACAACCTGAAGCGCCTGTAACCCGAGGTATGAGTGTACAACAGAATTAGGGATAGGCCTTTGAGTCAAGCCTCTAGTCAACTGAGCCATCAGCAAAGGAAATTGCCCCTCTCTAGAGAGCTGATTCGCATATTGATGACTAATGATTTTTTATTTTTAAAAAATCATTTTATTGATATTACATGTGAGCCTATGCTGGAAGTTTTATGGGTTAAATGCAACAGAAATTTAGCAGTAGCCTAAGGAGTACTGGGACGCGGGTGGCGCTGTGGGTTAAACCACAGAGCCTAGGACTTGCCGATCAGAAGGTCAGTGGTTTGAATCCCCGCGGCAGGGTGAGCTCCCGTTGCTCGGTCCCTGCTCCTGCCAACCTAGCAGTTCGAAAGCACGTCAAAGTGCAAGTAGATAAATAGGTACTGCTCCGGCGGGAAGGTAAACTGCGTTTCCGTGTGCTGCTCTGGTTTGCCAGAAGTGGCTTAGTCATGCTGGCCACATAACCCGGAAGCTGTACGCCGGCTCCCTCGGCCAATAAAGCGAGATGAGCGCCGCAACCCCAGAGTCGGCCACGACTAGACCTAATGGTCAGGGGTCCTTTTACCTTTACCTAATTTGTACTGGAATAAACTCCAGTTTTAATGGCACTGCTATGAGTATGGATTATGTCTCCCTCAAAAGAGACTGTGAAATGGTTTCCTTCCTCAGGATGAAGAAAGGAAAAGACAGCCTGGAAAGCTGCTGACTGAAAGAGAGAACTGTGGGAGCATGTCAGTGATGGGGTCTATAGATGTGACTGGAGAAAATCCTTGGTAGGAGATTGAAAGTAAAAGGTGGCGCTGGAGTCATTACACAAATTGACTTTGCTGGAAAAACCTAGGACTAGAAAGACCAGACATGCTGCTAAACACACACTGTTCTACTGCTGAATTGGCAGCAGGAGAAGCTTAGTTAAAGAATTGTTAAGGTGTCTGCAAAGTGTTTTACCAAAATTTATTAGCAGCACTGTCATTTACAAGTCTAAATGGGACTTGTGCTTGTTTGATAGGCATGTGTCAGGGTGGCTGCTGTGCAGTAAACCTAGTCTGTTTACGGATATGAAACATCAGTAATATAAAAATACCAAATTTACTGTGCAGCCCAGACTAACCTATCTGAATTACCTAATTCCCCCCTCCCTCACAATTATTAAATTAAACTGAAATTTAGAATGCTGTATGTCTTCCCTTTTCATGTTCTGAAAGCCCCTTACCATCAATGCCATCTAGTGGCCATTATAAACTGTTGATCTTAATACAGATTTCAGCTTTCCAGTGGCTTAAGGAACTTAATGTAGTAGGCTATTAAACTCCCTGTTAGCTGCCCAGTTTGCCTTGTATCTCTGCCCTGTAATCAAATGTAGAATGTCTTGTCTTAAAGCCTCTCCGCTGTCACTATAGGTCACCCCTTCAGTGACACCTCTGCACTTGTTTCCTGTCTCGCTATGCTCCCAACACATCAACTTCATACTATGAGTCCTCATCTTTAAGGATTCCTCCCCCTCATTTCGCTCTATACAAGCACCTCAGCTATTAGCCGTCTCCATGCATTTGTCTACATTTGTACTTATGTCTAAATAGCCTCCCCATTTCTACACCATTTCCCATTTTTTGAAAAGATATCCCAGGAAAACTATTCTTTTAGAAATGCCATAGCTGATCCTCCACTGTCTCTTTCACCCCACTCTTCTTCATGCATGGACATCACATCATATCTTATACTGTAATATGATTACTTAATATTTGATACATGTATGAGCAGAATCCACTGAAATTTATTCTGAGAGGTGATATGGCTTATTCGAGTTACCATTTTGAAGCTGCCATCAGAAAATGAACATTTATGAGCCATCCTATAGATCCTAAGAATGCTTCCCTTCTTAGGAAGGAGCGTCTCCACGCCCATTGTTCTGCCCGGACAGTGAGGACCAACATTGAAGACCTTCTGGCGGTTCCCTCACTGAGAGATGTGAGGTTACAGGGAACCAGGCAGAGGGGCTTCTCCGTAGTGGCGCCTGCCCTGTGGAACACCTCCTATCAGATGTCAAGGGAATAAACAACTCTCTGACTTTTAGAAGACATCTGAAGGCAGCCCTGTTTCGGAAAGTTTTTAATGTTTGATGTTTTATTCTGTTTTTAATCTGTTGGGAGCAGCCCAGAGTGGCTGGGGAAACCCAGCTGGATGGATGCGGTATAAATAAATTATTATTATTATTATTATTATTATTATTATTATTCCACCACTAAGAGTAAGAGTTTAGTCTGAAATTGCTACCTTTTGTTCACTTGCTTTCCCCACAAAATCCAGATAGCATTACTGCCCACCCATTGCATTCCAATGTATGGTGTTGTCCTTTTTCCTTATCTCTTCTGTGGCAAAACAATTGCAGGCCCAGCCAGCCTAAGAATAGCTTCATTGTCATTAAATGTTTCTTGTTCGGCATGGTCAGTAACTGATGAATTGTTGTATCAGTTGTGTCAGTTCTTCCCTCTATGAAAGGTGGCATTGCTTGCAGAGTTTCTCTTATTCATTTTCTTTTTGAGAGAATACAAGAAAGGCTGTGTGGTGGTGGTAGCAATGTTTCAAAAACCAGTAATGAAAGCCAACATCACCCACAACAAGAAACTTAACTCCCTAAGAGACCTTTCATCACTAATGTCAAGTCACACTGAACACAAGAAGCAAATAGAGAGAAAAAGCTGTAAAGAGGAAACTTCTAACTGAAGTTGCAGAGGACCTTGCAACATCATACCTCTGGGTAAACATTATGGAAATACCACGACCACGAGAAAATGCATTACCAGATAAGTGTAAATTGATATGTAGAACCATTATTTTAATTCTGCTTCCTGTTGCATATGGTAAAGTGATATATCTGCACTGCTAAAGAGCCCTAGCGTGGAAGCAAGCAGGATCAATGTTTCTTCCATTTTCTGTGCATTGTAGCTTTGGGTGCATGGGGTAATATTGCATTCATTTCCCCTGGCACTTCTCTCTGTGATTCTAATGTTCTTTTTACATTTCTATTATTATTATTATTATTATTATTATTATTATTATTATTATTATTATATGCTGCCCATCTGACTAGGTTGCCCCAGCCATTCTGGGCGGCTTCCAACATATAGAAAAACACATTACCTGTTGTTTTATGGAACTGTGGCTTTTTGATTAATATACTGCCAAGTATTGCTGCTTTTTAAATGGTGGGAAAGAACTGTATGCTGGGATACCACCCCAGATTTCAAATGACAATGCAATGGTTTCGAGGCTTAACAGGGCTGCAAACTGATTTTTTTTCTGGAAGCAAATGACACAGAAATGAGTACTAAGCTTCCGAAGTTTTCTGCTAGTTTTCTGCTAGTTTCCCAGATGTGGCTTTTACATCGTATGGTAAATGGAATAAAGTGCTGTCTGAATGCAGCCTTTAGCACCAAAATGTTAGCTGGGATATCAATGTAAGAAAATAAATGAAGAAGTAAATGATACTGCTAAGTAATCATATCCATGGTTTCTGCCATATTCAACACCTCTGAAGAAGCTGCGAGATCCAGGATGTCCTGGATAGCAATGTTAAACCTTAACAGTAATTTGTTAACAAGGGCTGTGAGTTCTGCTGGTGATGACATTCTAACAGGGCAATTAAAACTTTTTCTGCTCAGGCTCATCTCGGCAGGAGATGGATTCTTTCACCTCGAGTTTTCCAAGTGTGGCCTGTGATGCACATTCTGTCATACCCATCAGACTTCAAGAAGTGACACTGCTAAAAGTGGCACAGTGCGAGAACTCTGGAGCAAACCTTATCAGTTCAGCTAGTCTATTTTTGTCATTTCCCTCCTCGGTTCCATCACCCACAGGAAACCTCCCCCATTTCCAATTGTGTTTCCACCGCCGCATCAGCATACACCTACACAAAACAGCATGCTTGCTAATGAGAATATCGTGCAGCATTCAAGATTAGAATATTTAAATTGTGGTTGCCAGACCCTGCACAATCCCCAGGGAGATTCTAATCCTTTATTTCTGCCTTTCTGCCATCATGCCTGGCTATATGGCTCATCCAAGACATGGTTCATTTATTATGATGGACATTCCTTCCATAATTTGGGGTGACCCTACATCTTTGTTGCTACCTCCCCTAAAAACTTTATTTGGCACTATCACCTAAGCGTTTGAAGAGGTACCTCATGACCTTTTTGCTCTTCAAGGACTCTGATTACATAGCTTCCAACTTGCCCCAGTGGAAAACAGGGATAATAATAATAATAATTTATTATTTATACCCCGCCCATCTGGCTGAGTTTCCCCAGCCACTCTGGGCGGCTCCCAATCAGTGTTAAAAACAGTACAGCATTACATATTAAAAACTTCCCTGAACAGGGCTGCCTAAAGATGTCTTCTGAATGTCAGGTAATTCTTTATCTCTTTGACATCTGATGGGAGGGCGTTCCACAGGGCGGGCCCTCTGTCTGGTTCCCTGTAGCCTCACTTCTCGCAATGAGGGAACCGCCAGAAGGCCCTCGGCGCTGGATCTCAGTGTCCGGGCTGAACGATGGGGGTGGAGACGCTCCTTCAGGTATACAGGACCGAGGCCGTTTAGGGCTTTAAAGGTCAGCACCAACACTTTGAATCGTGCTCGGAAACGTACTGGAAGCCAGTGCAGATCTCTCAGAACCGGTGTTATGTGGTCCCGGCGGCCACTCCCAGTCACCAGTCTAGCTGCTGCATTCTGGATTAATTGCAGTTTCCGGGTCACCTTGAAAGGTAGCCCCACGTAGAGCGCATTGCAGTAGTCCAAGCGTGAGATAACCAGAGCATGCACCACTCTGGCGAGACAGTCCGCGGGGAGGTAGGGTCTTAGCCTGCGTACCAGGTGGAGCTGGTAGACAGCTGCCCTGGACACAGAGTTAACCTGCGCCTCCATGGACAGCTGTGAGTCCAAAATGACTCCCAGGCTGTGCACCTGGTCCTTCAGGGGCACAGTTACCCCATTCAGGACCAGGGAATCCTCCACACCTGCCCGCCTCCTGTCCCCCAGAAACAGTACTTCTGTCTTGTCAGGATTCAACCTCAATCTGTTAGCCGCCATCCAACCTCCAACCGCCTCCAGGCACTCACACAGGACCTTCACCACCTTCACTGGTTCTGATTTAAAGGAGAGGTAGAGCTGGGTATCATCTGCATACAAATGAACACCCAGTCCAAACCCCCTGATTATCTCTCCCAGCGGCTTCATATAGATATTAAAAAGCATGGGGGAGAGGACAGAACCCTGAGACACCCCACAAGTGAGAGCCCAGGGGTCTAAACACTCATCCCCCACCACCACTTTCTGAACACGGCCCAGGAGGAAGGAGCGGAACCACTGTAGGACAGTGCCCCCAGCTCCCAGCCCCTCTAGACAGTCCAGAAGGATGTTATGGTCGATGGTGTCAAAGGCCGCTGAGAGATCCAGCAGAACTAGGAAACAGCTCTCACCTTTGTCCCTAGCCCGCCGGAGATCATCAACCAGTGCGACCAAGGCAGTTTCAGTCCCATGGTGAGGCCTGAATTGGAAGGGATCCAAATGGTCCGTTTCCTCCAGGCGTGCTTGGAGTTGTTCAGCAACCACCCGCTCAATCACCTTGCCCAAGAATGGCAGATTTGAGACTGGGCGATAGTTGGCCAAATTGGCCGGGTCTAAAGATGTTTTTTTAAGAAGCGGTTTAATGACCGCCTCTTTCAGCGGGTCTGGGAAGGCTCCCTCACAGAGGGAAGCATTCACCACCCCGCAAAGCCCATCGCCCAGCCCTTCCCGGCTCGCTTTTATCAGCCAGGATGGGCAAGGATCAAGGAGACAGGTGGTCGGTTTCACTCGTCCAAGCAGCCTGTCCACATCCTCAGAGGTAACAGATTGGAATTGATCCCATATAACAGGACCAGACAGAACTCTAGCACTCTCCCGCCCTGGCCCTGCTCCCACTGTGGAGTCTACCTCCTTCTGAATCTGAGCAATTTTATCTGCAAAAAACTTTGCAAAAGCATTGCAGGAGATCTTGGGGTCCCTACCAGGCCCCGGTGGTACAGGTGGTTCCGATAAACTGCGAACCACCTGAAAAAGTCTCCTGCTGCTGTTTTCTGCAGATGCAATGGAGGCGGCGAAGAAGGCCCTCTTCGCCGTCGCCATTGCCACTTGGTAGGCTCGACGTTGAGCTCTAACCCGTGTCCGGTCTGATTCAGAATGAGTTTTCCGCCACCAGCGCTCTAGCCGTCTCAACGATTGTTTCATCACCCTCAGCTCCGGGGAAAACCACGGGGCTGTCCGGGCTCCATGCAATCGGAGAGGGCGCTTCGGAGCCAGACAGTCAATAGCCCTGGTTAACTCCGCATTCCAGCGTGCCACCAGGGAATCAGCTGAAAGGCCATCAACTTGGGATAAAGCATCCCCTACCACTCTCTGGAAGCCAATTGGATCCATTAAGTGGCGGGGGCGGACCATCCGAATCGGTCCCACCTCCCTGCGGAGGGGAAGGGTTGCGGAGAAGTCCAGTTGCACCAGGAAGTGATCTGACCATGGCACTTCTTTTGTTTCGCTTTTAGTTAATGTCAGATCACCAACATCCGTAGAGGTAAACACCAAGTCTAAGGCATGTCCGTGGCTATGAGTTGGGCCAGACTTATTCAGGGACAGCCCCATGGAGGCCATGCTTTCCACGAAGTCCCGAGCGGCCCCTTGTAAGGTCGTATCGGCATGGATGTTAAAATCCCCCAGGACAACCAAGCTAGGTGTCTCCAGGAGCATATCCGCCACGACCTGAAGCAGCTCGGGCAGGGAATCCTTGGTGCAGCGGGGAGGTCGGTACACCAGTAGGAATCCTGTACTGCCCCTATTGCCCAACTTCCAGAACATGCACTCAGAAAACTGGGTCTTCCCAATAGGACGCCTGGTGCAGACTAATGACTTCCTAAAAATCACTGCAACACCCCCCTCCCCACCCACATGACCTGGGTTGCTGTGCGTAAGAGAAACCTGGTGGGCAAGCAGCGGCAAGGACAGGCCCATCTGCTTCATCCAACCAGGTCTCTGTCACACATGCCAGGTCAAATCCTCCATCCACAATCAGGTCGTGCATGGCAGTGGTTTTATTCATCATTGACCTGGCATTGCACAGCAACACTTTCAGGTCATGTGGGTTTCCCTTGCTGATTACTGTATCCTTCTGGTCAGGACCAGACCTGGAGGCAGGGATAGTCCTCAAACAACGACTAAACCTGCCTCCTCGGTAATGACATGGTCTGGTCTTAGCATAACTCCTCCTCCTGCCCGTGATCACTGAGATCGGGTGTCCCAATACATCTCCCCCTGTGGAACCCGCCCCACCCAATCTATTGGCTGAGGCCCACTCCCAGGCAGCCATGACCCTTCCCCTTAAAAGGCAAAATACAAACTATATAATAATTTAACAGAATAATAATAATAATAAAACAAAACAGAACAAAACAAAACAAAACAAAGCAAGGAACAATAGTGCTGATTCAGTGCTTATCCCACCCCAAGCAAAAATAAAATAATGAAATAATATAATATTATAAAAAACAACAACCACCATTTAAAGTGCTGCAAATTAAAAGCGATTAAAACATTTAAAACCATTTTGTCCATTGCTGCCGGTAGCTGCTCAGGCCTCTAAACTGTAGTGGTAGTGCAGGCCCCGCCCCCTAGGCCGGATGGAGTTGGCAGGAGAGGGAGCGGTCTTTCCAACACTCACGCAAGCAGCAGCAGCAGCAGCCGTGTCCCGGAGGCCTCTCTCAGGCCTCTTATGCTGTGGCAGTGAGTGCAGGCCCCGCCCCCTAGGCCGGATGGAGTTGGCAGGAGAGGGAGCGGTCTTCCCAACACTCACGCAAGCAGCAGCAGCAGCAGCAGATGTGTGTTTTGGGGCACCATGTTCTTATGCGAAAGCATACCAAAACTGGGAAGTCCTGATTTAATCGGGACAGTTGAGGGGTATGTGATTCAGCTATTATTGACTCTTTCCAGCTTTGTTTCTCTTTTTAGTATCTGATTTTGCGCATGTGTTGCAAAGGGCAGTTATTGTATGACGCCTTCAGAGGAATTGTTCGGAAAGGTGGTATACAAACAAATAACATTAAGAATGCCCAGACACTGGTGGCATAAAAGATGAGTTTCTCCATCCTCCAGAAAATGAACCTTTTTGTCTTTTAACTCCCTTTCTTCCAGTTAAATATTCCCTCCAAACATTTCTTCAGAGTCTACACACAACGTGCCATGGAACAAACCCCATGTGCATATATTTTCCAAGATCCATTGACCAGCTGGTAATTACTCAACTCACGACGCTCAACCTTACAAGCAATTCCAAATGGGGATCAAACTAGACTCTCTTCAGAGAAGCACAGCAAGCATTTTATCAAAGACTGAACCCTCCACCCACCCAGAAGTCACGAAAGCGCAGGAGCTTCCAAGATGCTACATTCTTCACAGGCAACCATCAAGAAAATTAGCATTGTGAAATGGCAATCTCCTTTATATAAACGCTATGTGAAGTCTCAGTCTGCATACAGTCATTAGCTGGTCACAAGCGAGCTATCTCTCCCCCCCCCCCCCCAACCTGAGCATGTTGCTCTGGGAGAATCTTTTGATAGTTATACATTGATGTTTGAGGCACAGCAGTGACAGTTCACTGACAGGTCTACTTAAATGACAGGGACATTATTATTAATTACCCAACGTATCTGTCAGTATGAGGGAGAGAGCTGGGATGCGTGGCAGGTATAATTTGCTGGCACCAAGCTATAAATAGCCAGATTACTTCAAGTAGGTTTTGCAGGTATTTTGATTTGCAGCCAAACGTCAGTTTCATTGCACTTCTTCCTCTGTGCAGTGCAGAGTAGGAGAGAGATGGTCCACCTTTAAACTGACCCAACAAACAACTACCAGTTACTTCCAAATGTTCATTATTTAGTCTCCACCCCCATCTTGGGAAAGACCTTGTTTGCATAAGTACTATTTTATAGCCATTAGAAACAGAAACATGGGGAAGTTTTGCTATAACTTGAAGGATCGTCTCCACCCCCATCGTTCTGCCCGGACACTGAGGGCCAGCGCCGAAGGCCTTCTGGCGGTTCCCTCACTACGAGAAGCCAAGTTACAGGGAACCAAGCAAAGGGCCTTCTTGGTAGTGGCACCCACCCTGTGGAACGCTCTCCCACCAGATGTCAAAGAGAAAAATAACAACCGAACTTTTAGAAGACACCTGAAGGCAGCCCTGTTTGGGGAAGCTTTTAATGTTTAATAGGTTATTGTATTTTAGTGTTCTGTTGGAAGCCACCCAGAGTGGCTGGGGAAACGCAGCCAGATGGGCGGGGTATAAATAAATTATTATTATTATTATTATTATTATTATTATTATTATTATTATTACACTAAAGAGTTCTCGGCACCTTAAATACCAACCAATGCCATTGTGGCATAGGTTTCAATATATGATCTGGTATTATTCCACTACTGGGTGATTTCTGCAGCATATGTGAATGAAGAATGGAGGCAGTGAAAACAAGTTAAGCTCACTGTCCAAGCAATTCCAAATGGGGATCAGTTTCTGGTAGCTCTCATTAGAATGGCACCTAGATCCATTGTAGGGTAGACCACTTCCAGGAGGGATAAGGACATGATAATATGACAAAGCAAGCAACACAACTGAGGCTGCAATCCTACAGTTTATCATTTTGTACACCTTTATCATTATGCGGTACACTATGCATGTTTTACCACTGGAATTCCAAGTGGTTTTTGTGGCTAGGTGTGCTTGTGCCCAGCTTAGGCTGGTTTGCCAGCTACAGCCATACCTTATCAGGACAGTCTAGCTCAGTTGTCCATGCTGTGCTGACCTGTCACCTAGACTACTGCAATACACACTATGTGCAGCTTCCCTTGAAGACAGTCCAAAAGCTGCAGCTAGTACAGATAAATCGGAAGCTCAAGTCATTCCCATTTATTTGAATGAGTATGAAAGTTGTTCGATGTTGCGTTTCACCAAGGGAAGAGAAAAGAACCACTTGTCTGGAGGCAGACTCCCAAGAGAAATCTTTGAGTGCTCAAGGCCTGGAAGGAGTACATGTCAGTTACTCTTTTCAAGCTTCTACAAAAGCGATTGTCCAGGGGTTTTAAGAGGGGAAAATGGCAACAATAGAAGGAACTACATAGGAGAAACAAATGTGCTGAAGTCAAAGTGAAGATAATTTGTGTATAGAAAACTTTTATAACTAGGCCCTTTTACTTTTGAAATAACAAATCATGCTCTCTCTTTTTATATACTTCATCTAGACTCAGGTGCAGGCCGCTACTTTCTGACAAATGAGTTACAAAAGTAAAATATTTTTTATTATATCCTTGGCTCTCAAGAATGCATTTTGATTCAGTATGAACCTCTCCAGGTTTCGTTTTGTGTGTGCCATGCTAATTGGTTTTTAAATATCCCTTTAATCAGAAGAAATTACATTCTGTCCTGTGTTACCACAAGGGAGAGAGAGGGGGAGGAAAAGCCTGCTAATCAGAATGGTATTCTTTTCAAACTACATGAATATTAACACGACAATTGAAACTAATTCTACCAATTACTGTTACCATACCTCTGTTATGATATGTAAACTGTGCCCAGCTAACTGAGCAATGGTGAGATTTTTTTTAGGAAGAAATGGTATCACAAACAGCTGCAGTTGCAGAAGCAGAAGGAGAAAGCTGCCTTCCACTTTTGGAGTTAGTACTGGTGTTGTAATGTTTCTGGGTCGAATAACAGGCACCAAGAATGAGGAATAGTTTTATAAGATTCTAAAACCCTCTGCTTGAAAGGAGATTCCAACTAAACATCAGGAAGAACTTTCTGACAGTAAAAGCTGTTCAACAGTGGAACGGAGTCGCTCAGAAGGTGGTAGACTCTTTTAAGCAGAGGTTGGATGGGCATCTGTCATGTATACTACAGTTGAGATTCCTGCATTGAAGGGGGTTGATAGATGACCCTCAAGCTTCCCTTCAACTCTACAGTTCTATGAGTCTATGCGCACAAAGTTAGTAACACTAGAAAGATTGCAAGGCAGATAATGTCTGCCTAAGTGACAGCGGATGGAGTGAGGAAACTACATGTACAAATAATTTCTGCAAAATTAACTCATTATATTCTTGCTACAGGGAAAACGGCAAAATAATATTTTTAGAAGCTGTTCTTGTAATGCAGCTGCATATACACTAATTAATAATAATAATAGAATCCTGCTAGGAAGCTGTGTATAAAATTGTTTAATAAACCTGTTCTTTGTGAAACCTGAACAAATTCTTAAGATTCAGCAGTCAGTACAGAAATCAAGGAGAAAAATAACTTCTTTAAGACCACACGGAGAGTTTGTGGCTAGGATTAGAATACTGTAGCCCATGCTAGACATTAGTTGTTACCCTACAAGCTGGCCAAAATCTCAAGTATAAAAAGCCATTACTCCAGATCTGCAATGAGCTTTGCCGGTTAGCTCATGGCAATCCAAAACTGGGTATCTAAGCCACTGGTGGAGGAAGAGGAGTGCAGGGGGAGCGCACCACGCCCGGCAGCGTGATCCTGGTAGGGTGCCATCACAGCTGCCCCACCCCCACACACGCTGGGCATGAAGCTCTGCCACTGATCTAAGCAAAGCTGCCGGCAATAAGACTATTCCAGTGGAAATCACTTTCCAATGGAATAGTCTTATTGGAAAGAAAAAACTGAAAATCTAGTTGAGCAGGAATTATTACACCAGACACTCTACCTACAACTGTGCAAGAGAATGACCTAGCGCTGACCCCACACAGATGTTGATGCAGCAAGTTTGTTGTTCAACTGATTTGTGAGACAATGCTGGCTTCATGGATCACCTGTACTTCAGTACACACTCGATGCAAAAGCAACCTGTGGGTCTGTGCTGCCTTAGTGAACAAATGCATGCAGTGATTTTGACAGTGCAAGGCAAACACACCCACATTTATCTATTTACATTTACGATTACAATTTATGATCTGCCCTTCATCCTAAAGTGCCAGGGTGGTTTACAATCATGACATTTTAGTTGGTTGAAATATTTTTTTAAAAAAATCTGAAGAAGTGTGCATGCACACAAAAGCTTATACCAGAACAAACGTAGTTGGTCTATCTGTCTCTATCAGGTGCTACTGGACAATTATTATTATTATTATTATTATTATTATTATTATTATTATTATTATTATTGACTTTGTCACTACCTGACTTTAGTTAGTTAGTTAGTATGCTACCCTTAACTTGAAGATCCTAGGATGGTTCACAGCATAAAATACAAAATGAAAACACAATATTGCACAATATTAAAAGCAGTTGAAAACAAGTGGCACCTCAATTGTCAAAAGCCATGGTAAAGAGTATAATGTTGTATAATGAAGGTGTCAGCCCCCAACCCCCCGGTGGGGAGGTTCTGCAAATGAGGCCGTCACAGACAATGCCATCTCCTAGGTCACTACCCACTGAGCTTCTGAGAGCACTGGGTACAAACCATCTTAGCACCTGAAAGTATCTGTAGAGAAGGAGGCAGGAACTGGGGTGGGCCTGAGTCATTTAGGGCTTCAAAACACTAATGTGAGCACCTTGAATTGAACCTGGAAATGAACTGGCCACCAAAACAACTGTTTTAAAACAGGGGTCATTTGAGATATGAAGGGGACTCCAGCTACTGTCTGCAGGAAGAGGCAATCCCTTGCTACAGAGCAAAGGAGCATCCAATGTCAGGGAAGGGCATTATGTTTAGAGGGGGTAAGAGTTAGACATTATTGATGGTTGTCACCAGATTGGGATTTAGGCTGCATTCACATAGTGGTTTATTCCATTTCCCCCAATGCTTCCCGGACTGTTAATTTCCATATTGTATTTGAGCTTTCACACAGTGTAAGAGCCACTTCTGGAAATCCAGCAGAAAATATTGAAAGTTTAGCACTTATTTCTGTGTTAATTGGTTCCAGAAATAATCTGTTTGCGACCGAATTAACCCAGAAAATTGCAGGAGGAAAGGGATGAAATCTGGAGTTGTGAGCTGGCATATAGTTTTTTTCTGTCAGTTGTGGGGGAACAGAAGCATGCATGTGTAGACAGCATGGAGGAGTAGCAACATGGTCCAATGGCACTGGACCTGTGGCCCCCCTGGATAGTGGCTAAGACAATATTCCCCATGTCTGAATGCACCCTTAGAGTCTTTAACTTGATGGATACAGAATAGGATTCAGCATACAAAGATCCTACAACTAGTGCTGTGCTCAAAATTTCCCCTGTGTTCCTCTTCACACCATTCAATATCAATCAATGAAGGGGGGGGGGAGTAGTTGAAAATTATCAAAGGAAAGAGAAAAATTTGGTGAAATTCTCAAGGGTGGAGTGCAGTGCTTTTCTTGCACTTTCTTTACTTTCTAGGTGGCCAAGGTGTGTTTGTGTACTTCCTTCAATTCTACAAATCATCTCTCCAGCGATCTGCACTCTGTAGCTCTCGGATGAGACTTCAGCCCAATATGTCCTCAGCTCAGCTATCCTGTAAACATGGGAAGTCAGGAAAGCTACCTACTGTGTGCATAAAAGATGTTATTTTTGAGTGAAGTCTTTTCTTAATTTTAAAGAAATCAGGGTTCTAGCAACCAGTATGCAGAAGCATTTCTGCCCCCAACTCCAACCAGTATCCACAGCTTCCTGAACTTCAATTAAAGCTCAGCGGAAGACATCAAGATGCAACCCCTCTCATGGGGTATTTCCGATCAAGAAGTACAGGGAACCGGGATGGCTGCAGAGTCTTGAAGAAATGTTTAATATAAAGAAAAAACGCACATACAACCCTCAAGCACCTTGTGACAAAAAGATGAGCCACTGAAATTATGAAGAACTTTTACATCACCCCAAGGATGATAAGAGGAGGAAATGAGGCTTTCCGTTTTGAGAAATTGGAGGGCAGGTTTCTGCACACAAGGGCTGGCACAGGATGATTTGGCACTTGAAGAAAAATAGAAAATGCCACCCTCCTGCTGCCACCTCTTTTGCAGTCTTACCCACCTCCTCTACAGCAACACACACAAAGAGAGAGGGGGAGGGAGGGAGGTGATGGAGTAAAAGGAGGCTGGAGTTGATCAGGAGGTGATGAGCAGCATGCTCCTTGGAGGTCAGACCTGCCACCTGAGGCAACTACCTCATCTCGCCTCAAGGGTGGAACGGCCCTGCAGCACACCATTTCCTACAGGAGGTATGTACTACTTGCTGGAGCAAGAAGCCAATCCTCTCAGCCAATCCTCTCTCAGTCTCTTTAAAGTTATCCTGGTAAGGCCTGGTGTTTATAAACCCTGTCCCGTAAGGCCTGCAAGCCATCAATTTAGACAAAGACTATAAACAACATGGCATGAACAAAAGATTAGGATAGCAAACGCTGAAGTGAACCATCTGTAGAAGTCTATAGGCAAAAGTGACAAACATCTCTCCAGTGACTGATGGGAATGACTGAATGGCTGATATCAGTACATGGTTGAGGCATGCATTGGTGTAACTGCAAGTTGTATAAAGCAAATAGAGCTGACATTTTCAAAGGGGCCAGCTTTAATCTCAGACATTTTTCAAAGATGTTTAGATATATAAATATATACCGTAGATATTTATTCATGAACTCAAAAGGCTCTATTTGTTTCAGCTCTAACTTTTCCAAAAGCATTTGATCTCCGGAACGTATCTCCGCATATGGAGCTTCTGATTGATTCCACTTCACGTGCAAAGCCCAAATGGTCTTTTATTATTTATGTGGCAATATGCTTCTACATTTCATTTCAAACTGCCTTTTTTCACATAACTGATGGCTTTTGTTACATTGCTTAAATTTACCGAAATTACAGAGAAATAAAATATTTTCAAAGAAAAGCTATGAAAACATGCACTTAGCTGTGAGTTACGGCTTCTGTTTCGGATGCTGCAGATGCTGGTCTAAGTTCGGATACCAGCCATATATAGATGTAAATGCACTAGCTATGATCATCTTCAGGGGCCCTTGTTTGAATTCTCCCCCACCACCTCTGAAAACGAGATGGGTTCACCTAGCATTTAGTATGACGGTCCTCCAGCATCATACGATGGCCCCTTTCATTAGTCTGTTGTGCATAGATAGATGTTGTTATGTTATGTTATGTTATGTTTTATGTTATGTTATGTTATGATGTTATGTTATGTTATGTTATGTTTAGATTGGCTGTATGGTTTGTGGGGTTTTTAATGAGCTTTTATTTGTGGACTGATATTCTGAGAAACTTCAGGATAAAGAACATGATAAGAAATATTCCAAATAAAAAGAGACTTCACTCCTTTATTTCCTAGAAAGGGCATGTAGAAATGCACTGCAGGAGACGTTTTGAACCCAGCCAATGCTGTTCCCTACCACACTATTGGAATTTTTCCCTGCAGACTTTTTAATCACCTCATCAGATGATATAGCAGGTTGTTTTTGCTCCAATTCATAGAAAGGGTATATAGCTCAGCCCCAAACATGGAATCTACACTACAGAGGCAGAACTTCCCACACCCATCACTGAAAGGCCCTCTTCAGTGTCTTTTCTCATAGACCTAATGGTGCAGCTTCATTTGGGAAGGCCCAATATATTTTTGCACCCGAGGGGAACCACAAAATGGCTTCTCACCCTACCCCCAACAGGGAAGAAGGGGTGAGTGAAGATCTACATCAGGAACAAAGGAAGGATAAAGATATACTTTGATGGGAGGAGAACCTCCTATTTGCCACACTTTAGAGGTTGCCTCACCTTGCCTCATGCATGAGTCGGCCCTGCACTTCATTGTATTTGGTCCTGTGAGGGAAACAGGAAAGGATTGTAGGAAAAATTCTGAGGGTGTCCATAGGGAAACTCTTTTACCTTGAGAACCTAAAGCAGAAAGAGGAAGGGACCATTCTCCCAGAGTTCATAATAAAAGCTAGAGAAGACTTTAGGGAGCTCTGTTCCAAGGCTGGCTTGAAGTTCAAACTTTACTTACATCCCTTGTTAGGAGTCATTCCATAAATGTATATACTGGGAGTATAAAGGTAAAGGGACCCCTGACAATTGTTTAGTCGTGAACGACTCTGCGGTTGTGGCGCTCATCTTGCTTTACTGGCCAAGGGAGCATTTATCCACAGACAGTTTCTCCGGGTCATGTGGCCAGCATGACTAAGGCACTCCTGGTGAAACCAGAGCAGCGCACGGAAACACCCTTTACCTTCCTGCCGGAGCGGCACCTATTTATCTACTTGCACTTTGACGTGCTTTCAAACTGCTAGGTGGGCAGGAGCTGGGACTAGGACCAAGCAATGGGAGCTCACCCCGTTGTGGGGATCCGAACCGCATACCTTTCGATTGGCAAGCCCAAGCGGCACAGTGGTTTAACCCACAGCGCCACAAGCGTCCTCTATACTGGGACTATAATACCATCTTAATATATATTCTCCAACTTCTGGCCTTCAAATCTATATCTGGGAGATAAATTCTCATTTTTCAATGGAATGTATAAGAATATGAGAATTAAGATGGGTGTACCAATCTTCCGAACTAAGAGATGTTACTATTTCCAATTCTTTTATTCAACTCTTCTTCACTAGCACTGCTGCCAACCAGACCCTATCTGAGTAAAGTGCGACTTCTCCTGGAGCTGCTTTTAATGCTCCAAGCTCAAAGTTAGTGCAAATACTTGGCATGAGAAGTGTTTCAGTTTGAAACCTTGCCTTCTCCCGTTAGACGTTTCTCAGGAGCAGGGCTGGAAAAGACTGCTTCCGCATCAGAGACAAGAAACAGTTGGAGATGGCAATATTTCAGTCATTGGGAATATATTGTAGTCTGCCAGAGAGGTGAGGCAAAGGACTTCTCGTCCTTTTTCCTCTCAGGCTAAGACAGACTCTTGAGGCCAAAGTGAGGTAGCTGCTTATACATAAAGGAGATGGGGGCAGAATAACCTGTTTGGTCATTAATATTATAACCATTACCATCACTGAATCCATGCCCCAACTTTCTACACAAGGCAGCTTACACGAAAACGGTACAATGCAACTAAGATAAAAATACAGACTTTAAAACAAAACAAAAAAGGCAAAACCAGACAAACAATCAAACCCAAAAGTTAAAGACAAACAAGCAAATCATGCAGAAGTTGATGTGGACATGTGTGTTTTCACCAGGCTATTGACACTAAAATTATTTAGTTTTTTAATGTATTTTTTAAAATAGCAAAAATTATGTATTGCTTACTTGTAAATAGAACCTCTAAACCTTCTACCAAAAGTACTTGTTTTGTTAACTGTTTTAATTTAAATCATATTCACCTGTTTTCATTAACATACAGCTGATAACAGATTTATGTGCATCCAATTGAACCGCAACCACGACTGTGTGCATGACAGTGACCCAAAGTGGTCACAGCAGATGGTTGATAAGTCAGGATCTTTGCAGCTCTAGCCAGCATATGCCTAGCCTCCCATCTCAGCCCAAATCTGGCACAAGCATACAGGAGAACAACTTGGAGACCTCAGCCCCTACCTATATCTGTTCTTATGCCTCCTACAAAATGCTAAAATTCATAAATCCAGTCCCGCTCATCACAAAGATGAAGCAGATGAATTGTTTGCTAGAGCTATCATTTGTAGAATTCATGAACCCATTACCTCGGGAGTCTAATGAGATGGATGGGTTTAAGAACTGTACCATGCATACGTACAATTGTTGATTATGCACATTTCAAAAGTATGACTCTCACTGATCATTTAGTCTGCAAAATGCAGCTTTCTAGTCTTGGTCCAAATTACACATGTAAAATCCTCTTCCTGTTTATTGGATCCTCTTCTCACACCCCCTAAACTTTTTGATTATTTCACTTTATGCCTCTCGCACAGCTTCCATTCAGTAAACTTTCCCATCCATATTTCAGAACAAAGTTCCTTCTTTATTACAAAGTACAAACAGCCAAGCATCTGTTAGTGCAGTAATAAATGTATCACCAGCTAAGCCCAGTTTACTTAAAATGGAGTGTTTCCAGTTTTTCTTGTGAATAGAGAAATAAATCTCTCTCCCTTTCCCTTCGTTCCCGGGAAAACGGAGCTGAAAGCTCTGTTCAATTGCCACTGCTTTCAGAATGCCAAGTGAATGATAAAAGGGATGGAATTACACACACGTCCACCCAAAAACGTAAGGGCAGGAATGGGGTAGCTCACAGTTACAATGATTGGAGCAAATTACAGCATAGAGGCTCAGAAAAGGCCTGATGTGGAGGAGATTTCACAGACAACTAGAATCTCCATAAAATAAGGCACTCTCTACAGACCTTTCAAGCAACTGCCCGCTACAAAGAACAATTCAATCTGATAATGTAACCTGGGGATGAAAGATGCACACGACTCTAGTGCTTCTAGATGTGAGTAGTGTGGTTTTTAATTGCCCAACCCATTACATTTAATTTGTCTTTTAGAAAGAAGCAAACACAAATAGATTTAATGAGAAGATCAAATGTGGGGTGGGCAGCAAATCAAATATTGTGGGAAGATATATTTACAGGTTTCTTCCTGTGTTGATCTTTAAATATTTAATGGGAACAGTGGGACGGGTTTCTGATTCAGAGAACTAGCTTCAAATTCTGTGTCCTAGTGCTTTACAGGAATCTAATGTCTTGCCTTAACAGCAGCTAAAGCCTAGCCCATACATTATGAAAATGGATCAAACGAGGAACAGTGACCAGACTCTGTGCTACTCCCCAAACAGAAGCAATCTGGTGTGCAAACCCTGCTCATCTATTCAACGAGGAGGAATTCAATGTCTCACTCTCGCTTAGCAGTATACTAGCTGCACAAGGAAGTCAAAGAGACACAGTATGGATCTCATCACTGCTTGTGCAACAGATTGCTGCTGTAGTCCTGATACTTGTCCAACAAGCTTCCACTAGCACAACTGTTGTGCTGCATTACATACTGCACAACTTTTATTTTTTTCCTTATCCTATTGTAACAACCCTTGCACTGGTGGCCAGAGAAAGTTTAACCCGGGCCAATATTTTCTGCTAAAGACCTTTCAAATTTGTTTTTCTTCCCCCTTTACTATCAATCACCTCTACCATCCCCAACTTTCAAATTGTACACACATTCACAAGTTAATAATGTAAAAGTGCTCATGTCTGGCTGCACACAAAATTTGCTTACCAAGATTAAAAGGTTAAGGCATTATATGCACTGCTGAAGAACATACAGTCCATAGGACTGGATTGACTGCCAGCTGCAATGTACTCTTTAGATCGACAAATAGAATGTTAAACAGGTTCTCAGACAAACTGAAAATATTAAGAAAAATTGTCCTTCCCAGCAGACCTGGGCTGCATTGGCTTGGGAACTATGATGAAAGAGTGCGTTTTTGACTAGTGTACCGGAGAAAATAAATTTTCACTTTTGAAATCACATGCTGCAAGATAGCAATCATTCAATATATTCCAACTTTAAAAGAAAATTAATCTAGACTCTATGAGTTCTGCCAAAGGGCATATGCAGAGTCCATTTCAAGGACAGATTTGATTCATAAAAAATTAATTGGTCAAAGGTAGCATCTGCTGGCCTGATAGCAATGTTATCTTATTGTGTAGTATTACTAGGGAGTTATCTGCCAGAGTCGCAGGTTAAGCACATATAGGATTTGCGATAGTGACTGAAATGTCTTCCAGTTCTGGTGTAAAAGTGGAAATGGAAATGAGATGGCATTTATCACAAAATGTAAACCCAGGGATATAGAAATGTGCTGGTATGGGTTCAACCAAGGACACAGCTCATGCTATAATCAAAGCACAATCCAATGCAAGTCAGTAAAATTGTTACATATTGGCAGATGCAGCCCTCCCTATCATACAAGCAGGATACATACCAGGAACAGGGATAAGGTGCCACTCTCTGCCATAATTATGCACAGTGTCAAGCATGCTTTAACTAACTCATTATAAAACAACTCTTTTCTAAATCATGGTGAATATCCGTTTCTACACTAAAAAAAATAAAAAATGAGCACCACTGTTGATCCTATATGATAATTTAGACAGTGTGCAAAGCCTTTCACAATCCTTTTTGCAATTCTGCTTACATTTGTGCAAGATAGATCACTGATATTTTAAAATGGGGAACTGCAGACCTAATACACAGATGCTCCTTCAATGCAGCTCATCTTCCTGAAGAATGCAGTGCCCAGAGCTCAATCTACTCCAGTCAAAGCCCTGAGCAGGGACAAAGCAGGCTACACCACCAGATATATGTGATAGTCATTCAGGCCTCTCTGAAATCACTTTATCCTGACCAAAGGTTTACACTAAAAGCTCCTCTTAAACATTAAGCACCCACATCTCCCCCTTTTTGTCTTCATAAGTGGATTTAGGAGCGCATGACCAGTTTGGCCGCACTGGGCATGAAGCCTCGGGGGCACTGCAACTATGAGGTAGAATGGAAGGCGAGGCATGGGGAGCACAGGACACCACTGAAATTTGAGACCTCCAGGTCCACCACTGTTCTCTCTGTAGTTAGACACATTGGGTAGTATGCAAGTACCCGGTAAGTTTTACGCAGAATAGATCCACTGAAATTAATGAACATGATCAAATTAGGTCCATTAATTCTAATATACCTATTTAGGGTAAAATTTGGTTTACTACCATTTACTGTTGTTAGTACTATTATTATCAGTTCTGATTTATGAATACAATAAGAATCAACTGCATATATAAAAATAATTTTGAATCCAATACCATCTGCGATAAAAAAATCTCCGCTTGGAAGGCTTGTTTTCAACAGGTGCCAAAAAGACAACAGAGATGGCAACTACTGACTGATAAATAGAAGTGGGACCTTCTTGCTTAATTAGTTGAACTTGTATTAAATAATAAATAATCAAAGGAGCAAATAATTGCACCTTGCTAACTAATTTCTCTTGACTTCTATGTCCCTTGTCTGTGTGTAAAGTAAACCCACCACAACACTTCAAATTTATCTACATATTCTATTTTGCCTGTTTCCACAGAGCTTTTGGAGAAAAGAGAATGCATTAAAGTAATATTTTATTCTTGTGCAGGGAATACCAGGAAAATGGATATCACTTGCACTATGGAGGGGAACTGGAAAAATCACCTATTTCCACTTTAAAATCTATGCATTACGTTAATTCACTGTACAACTGCATAACTTACATGCTCAGGAATCATTCTACAAGCCACTGAATTACTCTCAGCTCCCAAACATTATACATTCAATGTATTTTTCAAGCCCCTAACATATGAGCAGAATACTGATGTATTTCTTAAGGAGAGCAAAGTTATGTTATGCTGTTCTTTCTTGAAACATTTAAGACCTGAACTTATCTAGCAGTCTCTGTGTGATACTGCCAAAAAGGCCTCTCCTGAAATGAACTCCATGTTATTTACTTTTTTTTAATTCCATCTCTCCTGAGTTCAAAGTGGCTTATATAAAGCAGCATAAAAACAAAAAGCAATGCCGTTGTACAAAATTCCATACACCAATCACTTGGTCCTTCAGTAATGAAATGACGTCCTAAAAGGATAGGACTTCCTTCCTTCCTTAGTCAAGAGAGATGGACCAAAATGAGTCTCTCCTGAGAGAGTGTTCCACAGTTAACTGGGGCAACCACAGAGAAAGTCCTGCACCTCATGAGAAAGACTACATGTTGGAAGCACAGCCTTGCTGCTATTCTTACCTGGCAATTGCAAAGGTGGTTTTTCCCCCAGACTCTTTATTCCCTCAATATTAATAGGTATGTCTTTTCAGTCTCTCCATTATTGCCAGTATTACTGTCACCACTGAGGTTCAGATGGTACTTGCAACTGGGGGAGAAACATGGTAAGTGAATACTGTACTAAATGCTAGACGCAATATACAGAGTGTCAGTATGGGCTTTTAAGTCACCTCTACATAGGTATGCAACACTTAAAATCCATTCAAAGAGCTCTGAAAGAACTTAAGCCAGATGTTATCAATAGATGATCCATGACATTTCAGTCCACATAAAGAATGGGCACGGAAGAATGGTGTGATGATAGCACATCAGTCAGTCAGGTAATACAGCAATACAGCAGATACATCTCATCCAAGGGGGGCTGGCAGAAAGGGGTGGCACTGCTTACCTGGCCTCCTGTCAGCCGTGTTGCTGTGCATACCAGGAGGAAGAAACATGAGGCAACAGGGAAGTTAGCACGGTGCAAGCACAGTGGCAGAGCCACCCACCACTTCTGCATGCTACAAAAGTATTGGCACTCAGAATATTTGTTTGCTATTAGTATATATTATTACAAATTCCTGCCAAAGGTGCTGTATGATGTAATATATCCCCAGTGCAAGGAGACTGGAGAGAGAGAAACTGTGCAAAAACAAAAACAAAAAACCCAACTCTCAAAACAGGTGATAGAGATTGAGCATCATAACAAATCCAGAAAGGGTGGGAAAGATCTTTGGGAAGAGTGCCTGGTGCCCTAAGAAACATGATTAGAAACCTGCTATAGACTGATAGTGAGAAAACAGAGAAGGAAAAGCCACCCCAAAGCTGCCATATCCTACTGAGGAGCAGCTTATGAGAGATTGTAATCATCGCTCAGTAGTGGATTAGACTGCAAATCTAACAGACCAGAACATAAACTACAAAACTCTGACACTGTCAAAGCAGACTAGATTTATTAATCCGAACGCTGTTCTGTGTGCTCTTTGATTCTGCCTGACCCATGCTACAAAACATTACTAACTTGAAAAAGTAAACAATCTTTTTGCTGTGTCCTGTTTCTTTTTGATTAACCCATGGAAAAGTTAGCGGGGGGGGGGGCTAAATGTGGATTAAGGCAACCCCTTTGACCATGTTGATTTAACAATACAGAAGTTACAATACATATTTACTGAAGCCCTGGAGGTTATTTCAAAGTGGTTCAAAATTAATGTATTAACAGTGGTGGTGGCTTCAGACATTGTACCTCTGCAGACCTGATGAAAGCACAAGTGACCAGTGTTTTATCTTTATATGCTTAAAGAGTTGAGTCCTAGCGGACCACATGTTTAGACAGGCTTTTCAGTACAAAAGCTGGGCCCACTTGATGCCTGGTTTTCACTCTTCCCACACCCAATTATTCTAACTAACTCCAACCAATTTCTCCTCTGCCCTTTTCTGCCAACATAGTTAGCAAAAGCAATTTTCATGTTACAATCAAACATTGCATGCTGTTTTATCAATAGATTAGGGTGGAATATGGACATCAGAAATGATTTCCTTCTTTCCATCCAATCCTTTTCTCCTCAAACTTCCATTGCCGGTTTGGAAAAAGCAGAGAACAATCCATGTTTCATTTAATACTGAAAGCTTTAAGGAGGAAAGCTTTAAGGGGGAAATTCTTTGCCTATCTGTCTGCTTGTCTCACACAATGTACCCTATGGGTTATACGTGATCAACCATCACATAACTTCACATATCACGATAACCAACTGAGTGGCAAAAATACAATCTGGTAGACAGATGCCTATCCCAGGCTTGAGCAGCCTTAGCATGCGGGGTGAAAACAGGAAGAAGAAAACGCAAGAGGAAGCAAAGACCCAGGCATGCAAACATCTGAAATTTGGAAGATGGGACTGTCCCCAGGTGGCACTGCTGAAACAGGAAATTTGAATGGAAAAATAAAACCTAGAGACATAATTAGCAGAAGAGTGCCAGACTTCAAAAGACAACATTACCCTGTTCTCTATCCACCTTGCAACTTTCAATGGTTCATGACAAGAAGTACCAGAACTGCTCTTAAAAGGACGCAGAAATATTCGGAAAGTGATCTAGCCAGCATCCAAAGAAGCTTTCGGCAACTACGGGCTTTGCAATAACTATAAGCAGTGAAGGTCTGTGCTTTTTTGACCTGGATTTGGCAAATCCCCTTTGAAAAGCAGCAGCAGCAGCCACTTATTGAGAGCACCATCTCCTGTTTTTGCTAGTGCTCTATATAGACAAAACTGGAATGAAAGGGGCCTTTCACGGAATGCACACAAAAAACATCTTGTAACTGTGAAACAATTTGTAAAGAGAGGGGTGGGGGAGCATACAGCAATAAAACAATAGGTGCCATTTAGTTAGAAAGAGACTCAAGCGCTGCCTTTTTCCCCCAACATGAAATATAATTTTGTTTCAAAAGGCAGTTTGACAAGACTACAGCTGTTGCAAGGAAAATCCAATACATAACACAGTCTAACACCATGACAACATATCTTATTTTCAGGGCTGTAAAAAGACAGTTGAATTTCTGAGCGATAACACACTAAAGCAGCTTAGGCACGTAATATGTGCTGATACGTTTGGCCACCCACACTCAGATTCAAAATGAACCACATCATAAACACAACAGGCTCTAAATTATATCACAGGTAGTTAGCTGCTTACAGCTGCAATCCAATGCACACTTACTAGGGTTGAATTCAGTGGGATTTGTTTCAAAATAAAGATGTGAAGGATTACACAGAAAACCTGCAAAAACAAGATATATAAGCCCTTTTTGGTCAACTGTAAAGAGTTGATCGACACGATACATTTGCTTTGAAAGTGTTTACTGTAACCATGCACCCCTGCGTACGTGCAACATTTTATTCTAGAATCAATGAAGACTGAGTATCTGTTTTTATTATGCAGCCCACATATCAGGCTTTTTTTAACCCCTGAAACATTTTAACCGGTTCTTGAGAAATTGGTTTTGTTCTGAAAATAAAAGCTTGTTGCCAATTGATTCTGAGTGTGCATTTGAAAACAGATGTGGACACGCATGGCACTAGAGGTGTAGCCACATCTGTCCAATGATGTAAGTGGACATAGACCAGGATTGCAATCTTCCACTTCCTTCTTCATTCACCCGGGGTGTGTGCAAGGAGGAATATGAATGGATAACCTCATCAAGAGAAGTGTTTTCAAATGTGTATCAGGTAACTGTTGGCATCATAGGAGCCAATTCCTAGGGGCAGAAGTCCCTTCATACCCCCATAAAAGATTTGAGGGGGCTGGGGGGGAATTTGATGGGCAATGCCATTCAAGTGGTGTGCATGTGCCACATCTTGTGATTAATTTTGTGGTGCTGAGGTTAACCCCCCCCCCAATATTTTATTCAAGTTGGCACACCTGTTTGGCATTCATACAAAGGGTTGTGGTTATCAAGCAGTTAATACTTTGTATATATTTTTTATTAATTTTTCTGTTTTAGAATTTAAAGCACTCATTTATACTTCCTTAAGATATCAGTGACTTTCCTTCTTCTCTTTCCTTGGTTCATTTTACATATCATAAATCCCTGCATATTTTACAGAAACTATACCATTCAGCATTCCATTATTACATCTATCATAACTTCTTTACACTGTTGAATCTATCTTAATGCTGCCAGCATTTTTAACTGTAAACAGTTTTTTCCCATATATTCAATAAACGTTTTCCAATCTCCTCTAAACATATGTTCTTCTTGTTCCCTTATTCTATATGTTAAAACTGCAAGCTGTGCATATTCTGTCAGCTTAAATTGCCACTCTTCTTTGGTGGAGACTTAGCTCGTTTTCCTTTTGGGGGCTAACCTCAGTCAGTAAAGCGAGATGATTGCTGCAACCCCAGAGTCGTTCGCGACTGAACTTAACTGTCAGGTGTTTTTTTAAAGGTATGATTTACTCCCCCTGCTGGCTTCTCCCCTTTATGTGACGTCTCCTGTATGAGCTGGTATGCCTGTGACACCTGGATGCTGGTATTGTAAGAAGACTGCATTATGTACCTTGATGAACCACCCAAGACTGCAACAGGAATAAAGCTCTTCTTGGAACAAGGTTTGATTCCTAAGTGCTTCATGGGGGTGGGGGGTCCTTCCCATCATTCACAATCTCCTACAGTAACCACACCTGTGGATGGCAGGATCTAAAATCAATCTAGACTGAAATCAGCGTGTCAGGGATGAACATCAGCAATTCCAGATTGATTTAATTCCAAGGGCGTCTCTATAAATTACCTCAGTGGTGGTTAACTCAAGGCCCTCCAGATGATATAGGACTTGAATTCCTATCAACCCCAGCCAACATGATGATGGCCAGGGATGATGGGAGTTGAAGCTGTACATTTAGTGGTCACAGGTTAGTCACCCCAGATGGTCCTATACAATGTAATAAAGAAAATGAAAAACTGTATAAACTGTATGGTTGCAAATTTGGCAGGCATGAGAGAATGAGGGCGTTTTTTTGTAGTCACCCCCAGATTAGAACTCCCTCCCCACTGAAGTGTGGACAGCCTCAATGTCGCCATTCTTTAAAGCTGCAATCCTAAACAAAGTCACAAAGAATAGGCCCAACTGAATAATAACAACCTTGCTTCCAAGCAAACATGCATTGGACTAAAATGTAAGCCAGTTTTTTAAAAAACTATTTATTTCAGGCCACTTTTTCTTGATTTAGGTTTTTGCATTTTACTGGCTTAAATCAGAATCCTTTTTATCTTCAGCAACTCCTATTTGCTGTTTTATTTAACTGGCCTATGTTCTTCATGTGTTTAAATGAGAGCCAGTGTGGTGTAGTGGTTAAGAGCGGTAGTCTCGTAATCTGGGGAACCGGGTTCATGTCTCCACTCCTCCACATGCAGCTGCTGGGTGACCTTGGGCCAGTCACACTTCTCTGAAGTCTCTCAGCCTCACTAACCTCACAGAGTGTTTGTTGTGGGGGAGGAAGGGAAAGGAGAATGTTAGCCACTTTGAGACTTCTTAAAGGGAGTGAAAGGCGGGATATCAAATCCAAACTCCTCTTCTTCTTAAATGAATTTTTGTGCTTTGTTGCCAGATCACTTCTCTGTGTTTGCTTTCTGAATTGTATTATGTTTTTTATGATATGTAAGCTGCCTTGTAAGAGCACATTGATAAAATAAATAATAAATTACCAACTTTCATTTATCTATTGCCCTTTTTCCAACACTGTGCATCATGCATTATTCATGTGCTCCCAAGTACACAACCATGTCATCTACAAATGACATTTGCCAACAGACATAGAGTTTCCACCAAAATGTCATCTACAGCAAGAATTTGTTGAATGCAGAGGTTTCCCCTCAACCAAACATCTGAATAATTCTGCCAAATAAAACAAAGTGTTTTGATAAGGCTAAGGAGGTTTCTAAGGTGAGGCCTGCACACCCAAATTACTGAAAGAAGTATAAGGAAGAAGAAAACATCAATAATATAATCTTATTCATATATCATTCATATATCAAGCCTGTGTCCTTTTGACTTACACATTCTGCATTATGGTGTCAGAAGAGATACTCAAGGAGTGGCCTCAAGATACTGAACTCCAGGGTTCCATTTTGTGTTCCATTTTGAAGTTTGGAAGAAATGCATGGCAGGAAATTGTTTTTCCCAAAGTATCAATTATTTTCTGAAGCCTGTAGGCCCCACACCCGTTCCATGACATTATCAATACCTTGCCAAACTTCTGAACTTGTCCCAATCCTATAGAAGTAGACTGGGCCTTCCCTGTGGCCTATAACCCCTGAAACCTTGGTAATTCTTTCAGGGTGTTGTTGCTGTTGTTTGATGGGGTGGGCTAAGGTCAGCATGAGGGGTAGATTTAAAACAAAGGCCTGGCTTTACATTCTTAGCCGCAAAACTAATTGGGCAAAGTTGAGGTCAACCATTCCTTCAAGTTTAATTACTTCACAGTGTTGTTTTGAGAATAAAATAGGAGGAACCCCATGTGCTGCTTCAAGTTGGAGAATAAAAAAAAAATCAATGAAATTAAATATATTTTTCAAAGTTAAAAAAAGATTGTTTAAAGTCTAGCAATGGCTCCAAAACTTGGTACAGAATATGAGTTGTACTGCTCGTCATGTTCTGAAGCAATATACGTTGAACATTATTTCCCCCAGAGTTCTTCTATAGCTCAGAATAGAAAATGAGATACAATGAGGAAAGCGAGTGGTTTTTAACTTACTCTATTTTTAGTCCAAGTCCTGGACACCAACTGCTGCTCACACATAGGTAAGGAAAAGAAGAAAGGGGAATTGTTAAGCTTCTACAGATCTGTGGCCAAGCCCAGGAGGAAAGGAAAGTGTTATGATTTGCATTCAGCAATGCATCTGAGAGGAATTATCTTATGTTTTGTTATGAGCTAAAGAGGTTAACAGTGGCGTGCGGTGAAAATTTTCATAGGGGAACAGTTAGGACTAGAGGCACCAACTTGCAAGGGCAATGGGGGGGGGGAATGAGCATGGTGCCTCCCTCCCTAAGCCAGGCATAAGCTTTCTGGGCTTTGGGAAGGTGGCAGGAGGGCTCTTGGACCCTGTCAGAGCATCACACCTCCCTCCCTAAGTTGGGCGGAAGGATCCCGAGCTTTGAGAAGGAGGCACCAGGCTTTAATGCTCTAATTTACCTAGTCCCCCTAGTCCACTGACCACACACCACTGGAGGTTAAGCAGTTTGAGCTAAAGAGGTTAAGAAATCACAGGGCAAGAAACAGCCGCCAGAGTCTGTAGTAAAGATATTTGCCCATATTAATGGTGCTAGTTGCTTTTTGGAGATTCTCGTGAGATTGGTTAAGCAAGATCTGTGAGTGCACTGCAACTCCATCTCCTCAAGGTTTGGAAGCTTGGGGACTTGCTTATCTAGCCCCTAGAGCTTCAGAAATTTCTTTTGGGGGTTGGTTGAGCTGAGTCCAGTTTCCAACATTCAGATGAAATTTTAAGTCAGTTTAACACAATGGGACAGTTTTCTTTTTTAAAAAAAATATTGTTAATTGGTGAACCCTTTCCAAATTCCAAAACAGATCGATGGGGATGTCGTTAGAAGTGATGGACCAAGTCGAAGCATTTCAAGACTCTGCAGTGACAATGTAGTGCTTTAAAATGACACCCCAAACAAGAGAATAAATACCAACTGGTTCTACCCTCCATCTTCTACATCGTTCCCATCTCACTCTGTCGTACTCAAAGGAGAGCGCAGAAGATCTGTTCTCCACTGCAGTTCTCTTGCTCCCAGCACCGAGTATTAAAAATTAATTCACATAAATACGTTTCACAGCTAGAAGAGTTAATTAGATTGCATCCATTTAGTTTCTAAACCATTAAATAAAGTTTTTGCATTGATTTACAGATTATAGGCTGGTTCATCACAGCAGCAGCAACAGCAGCAGCAGCAGCATTTATTTCCATTTTCTACTCCAAACACAGTTTCTTCATGGAAATCAATACTGACCTTTGTAAAGCAAGAAATAAATGCGAAGAGCTCTAAAGGCCAAGCTTTAAAATGTTTAATTTTTTAAATAGTTGTGGTTAATACTAGAAGGAAAAAACAACAAAGTCTGAAGAAGCCAATATTTTGCTTCTCTGTGAAACTGCAAATAAAAGGGACCAATACGTCAGTTATTAAAAATGCAAGTCCCTATGATGCTTCGGTGCCGTAGACTCTTGACGCAAAATGTATTAAACACGTGGAATGATTACATCAGTCTAAATCAAGCGCGGCTTGCAGACATTGTTGGGCTCCAATTCCTATCAGCCTCAGCCGCTTGAGGGCCACAGGTCAGTCACCCTGGTCTAAATCTCAAGGGACAATGAGATTAGGCAAGGATGGCATCAACTCAGACAATTCTGAGAAATTACAGCATTGTGGAACTGTAGATTAAGACCACATTTAAACAAGACACTGACCATAGGTTAGGCAGTTACTTAAACAGATGATATCTTTTTTCCCCCTTAAAGCATCTACCATGGGCATCCTAGGAAAATGAGTCAGACTATAGCTAGTATTGCCTACACTGACTGGCAGTGGCCTTCCAGGAGATGTTGGGGATTGAGTTTCAGAGCTTCTGCATGCACAGCCTGGTTCCTATTTCTGGGCTGCAGCCCTTCCCTTCCCTCTAAGGGGGCATCCACCATGGCCATGGTTTGCTTAAGCTGCTGTGCTTGCACGAGGCAATGCTGAGGAACAGACTAAGGCACAGGAAAACACTGGTAGAGGGAAAATCAGGCTTGATTTCTATTTCCGCACTCCGAAATGTTGAAGTCTGCCCTTGTGAGAGAATTGCTTCATCTGTCTTTCTGGCATTTGGCAGGCTTCATTCCTTCAGAAGGGGCAACCATGCCTGCAATTTACATCCAATTCTGGCAGAAAATGACTGTGCCTTTTTCTTTTTAAATCGTCAAACTTTGTAGTTTCCTTGCATGATGGCCCCTGCATGGACCTGCCTAAAATTTGGCAGGCTTGAGCCATTCCGGAGGGGCTCCTTTGCCTGCAAATTCCATCCACTTATGTGAAAAGAGGGGCAAAGTTAAAGCCTTTTTTTTTAGATTAGGAGGGTGGAGCAAAACAGCAGATTTAGCAGATCAAATTCAGACCCAAATAACAAATCAAGTCATACAGTGGCTCCTTCTACTGGATCAGGCCGCTTACAAACACTATAGATACAGAAAGAAGGTAAATCGTGTGGCTGCTGTACACCACTGCACTCAACAACACTGTGACCTTGGACACACTCCCTGAAATGTTCGGAGGCATTTTCCTAAGATAATGGCAGGAAATAATTGATTTAATGAGAAAACTTATTAGGCCGTCTTTGTGACAACAAAGACTGGCAGGAAGACTTTGGCTACGAGACAGAAATCAATTTTGCAGGCTCTCGGAATACAGTGGTACCTCGGGTTACATACGCTTCAGGTTCTATACGCTTCAGGTTACACACTCCACTAAGCCAGAAATAGTGATTCAGGTTAAGAACTTTGCTTCAGGATAAGAGCAGAAATTGGGCTCTGGTGCCACGGCAGCAGCAGGAGGCCCCATTAGCTATAATAATAATAATAATAATAATAATAATAATAATTTATTATTTATACCCCGCCCATCTGGCTGGGCCTCCCCAGCCACTCTGGGCGGCTTCCATAAAAACCAAAAATACAGTAAAATCACACGTTAAAAACTTCCCTGAACAGGGCTGCCTTAAGATGTCTTCTGAATGTCAGGTAGTTATTTATTGCTTTGACATCTGCTGGAAGGGCGTTCCACAGGGTGGGCGCCACTACCGAGAAGGCCCTCTGCCTGGTTCCCTGTAGCTTTGCTTCTCGCAATGAGGGAACCGCCAGAAGGCCCTCGGCGCTGGACCTCAGCGTCCGGGCAGAATGATGGGGGAGGAGATGCTCCTTCAGGTATACTGGACCGAGGCCGTTTAGGGCTTTAAAGGTCAGCACCAACACTTTGAATTGTGCTCGGAAACATACTGGGAGCCAATGTAGGTCTTTCAAGACCGGTGTTATATGGTCTCGGCGGCCGCTCCCAGTCACCAGTCTAGCTGCCGCATTCTGGATTAGTTGTAGTTTCCGAGTCACCTTCAAAGGTAGCCCCACGTAGAGTGCATTGCAGTAGTCCAAGCGGGAGATAACCAGAGCATGCACCACTCTGGCGAGACAGTCCGCAGGCAGATAGGGTCTCAGCCTACGTACCAGATGGAGCTGGTAAACAGCTGCCCTGGACACAGATTTGACCTGTGCCTCCATGGACAGCTGTGAGTCCAAAGTGGTGCTTCAGGTTAAAAACAGTTTCAGGTTAAGTACGGACCTCTGGAATGAATTAAGTACTTAACCCGAGGTACCCGAGAAAATATAGCTATCTGCAGAATAAAATGTGGAACCCAGACTTATCAAAAGATAAGCTGGCATCCAGAATGCTAAGGAGAAGTTGTAGGTGGTCTGCACCAGAATTGGCCTCCACAGTCACTTACAGACTCATTGTTAAAACTGTGTTTATGGAAGACAATCTTACTCGGCTACGAGTGATTGCCAAAGAAGAGAAGAAGAAACTGCCATCTGATCTTCCAGTGGCAGCTATAATCACAGCCTTCCAGGTGTCTTCTTGATATCAGCAGAGCTTTCCCTGTCCCTCTGCAGGAGTACTAGCCCATGCCTTAATTTCTGGCTAGTGTTGCTGACGGCAGCAATCTCTTTTCATGCTCAGCCAATTTCACCACCTGCTTCTTAGTCATACTCAGAAAGTAGCGAGACTTTTGGAGTCTTCCGCACCATCCTATACATTCATTCTGAGATCAAGCACCCTGATGCATGCTTCTTAACATGACTAATAGATCATCAGTAAATAAGAAGTACCTCGGCTTCAATCCAAAGGCAGCACCCCCCCCCCCCGCTCTATGAAAGGGAAAGAATTATCACTAATTCTCCTGTTAATAAAAGGTTTCAAATCCTACTGACGAATGAAGTCATAAATGGTGTCTTTCATTCAAACACCATCTTGTCAAAAGGAACATATGAATGAAAATCCTTATAGGAACTGTTCACTTAGAAGTAAATCAATTTGCTTTCAACAGCCTCCTAGAGGCACTTGTTTCCTTTTAAAGTGGCATTCAGCATTAAATCTGTATTACGGCAGTACACTGGCTCACAAGGCTTATAGATCCATGGTCCCGAGTTGATATTGCTAGACTTGTGTGTGCTGTTTTAAACATATAACACACATAGCTGAGTTCTAACATGTGAGTACATCAGTTAACAACTGCAAATTCAAGTACAGTGGTACCTCGGGTTAAGTACTTAATTTGTTCCGGAGGTCCGTTCTTAATCTGAAACTGTTCTTAACCTGAAGCACCACTTTAGCTAATGGGGCCTCCCGCTGCTGCCGCGCCGCCGGAGCCCGATTTCTGTTCTCATCCTGAAGCAAAGTTTTTAACCTGAAGCACTATTTCTGGGTTAGCGGAGTCTGTAACCTGAAGCTTATGTAACCTGAGGTACCACTGTAATGACGTCTGTGTGAATGGGCCCTCTCAGTTTGACACCAGACAGACAGACAACAGAATGTGTGAACTGGTTTCCAATGAAACCAATTCACACATTCAGTTTCCAGCTCTCAAGGTTCTGACATTCTTCATTCCACCAGCACGTTCAGCAAACATATGAAGTGCAAGTCACAAGGACAGGCATACTAACTCCATTTTGGAGTTCTGAAATTCATGGGAACTCTCCACAAGTACAGGAGGAAAGCATACCTGTTAGCTGGATCAATAATATTTACCCATCCCCTTCTATTAAATCTTCAAAACATAGATTCCACAATGGTTTTCTTTGCCATCCTTCACAGAAGTGCCTGAGGCAAATGCTATTCTATGAGGTAACATACAGAGATATACAGGAAGCATAAAGACAATGTGGTGCCTGAGGCAACGAACAATATGGTTCTCTCGACTGTCTCCTTTCCGTGTACAAAAGCCAACTGGACAGCAGCCTTCACCACACTGGTGAAGATATGGAGGGGCCTGTCCTCCAATACCTTGTTGCTCTTCCTTACTCTTCATCTTCTGCCTGAGGCAGCCATCTCACACTACCTAGTGGTAGTTGTAGGCATCAATGAAGCTCTTCCAAATATGGGAAGATTCATCCTCCTGCTCAGTTCCTTGGGTAATGTTGCTTGCAAGCTGGCTGAGTTAAGAACTCATCTGTTTTCATTTGTAAACCATTCACAAAGTTGTAATGAAACGAGAGAACACTTCTATGGGAAGCAGAAACAGAAATAGTACGTCCTCAATTAGGCTCTTTATGCTGCCAGTTTTTCTTGCTTAATACTTATTACACCAAGATATACAGTAGCATTCCTTATCCTGACATGAAAGTTCAAGTGATTAAGTAAGAAACAAATAAGTAAGAAACAAAACTGGTTAAATTTAATATTATCTTACTATGCTATCTTATTGGGCGGAGGGGGGAAAGTTGCAATAGTTTGGAAATTAATTTTCCTTTGTACCAGGCTTCTGTTATGCCACTATATAGACAAATGTTTTCCTTAAAAGCAAACATTGCAGATCCCCTTTTGGGCCTTCTAACATTAGTATATAAACACCTGCACATTGTGTCCATCTCCAAATGTCTCTGATGTTTACATCTTCCCATGCAGCCCTTTGGCTTGCTGTCATGTCTAATTCTATGCTGTCCCTATTTGGTGAGCATATTATTATTATTATTATTATTATTATTATTATCCTTTGGGAATGATTCATTCCTTCTAGTTTATGATTCATTCCTTCTAGCTGGATTACAACTCTATCAAAATCCTCACAATTTTTTAATAGGAAAACATGGTGACCTATCTGCAAAGTTTAACCCTATATAATATCTAAATTACCGCTAAAGAATAAAACCCAAACTCTCTTTTCTGTGGACCCTGAAATACTGAAAATCCCCAGGACAAAAGAAATATAGGATGCTGACGTGATGGAGTTTGGGAGACCAGTGAGGACTGATGAGTCAAAAGCAAATATAATATTTTGTGATTCAACTGCAAAAGCATTGCTCAAACCAGCAGAGACAGTGTTGAATGAGCATAGGTGTGGCGCCATCATCACAAATTCCAGAAATAGGTGCTTGCTTGAAAGAAGAACTAGAAATTCATACTACTGCCGAACAAGCAAGAATGTAGTCTTCTGTAGTTCTAATAGCTATGTGTACGTGGGCAGCTGCTACAATATAGATCCACGGCAATATTAAAGACTTATTCTTGGCACATTTCCCTGGTGGTTAAATACTATCCTCTGTTGGGGAATTTGCATCAGTAAATGACTGAGTCTTTGATGTACCAACATCCTTATGATTGCATGCATTCCTAAAATATATGAATGATTAACAATCACAGATACTTATAAATGAGTTTAATTCTTTTCCATATAAACTTGCCTTTTTCTGGTGTTTCCTTTATATTATTTTAAGTCCAAGGTGCAACATAATTTATTTTTACAGACTTCTTAGATCATTGCACTCCAAATCCACTGAATTTGAAATCTTTGTATTTTTAGTGATGCTGTGAAACTTATTATATTGGTTTACTTGCCGCTGCTTTATTGATTGTTACTGTATTCTGATATTTGTTGTAAGCTGCCCAAAGAGCACAGTTACTGGGCAGCAGACAAATACTTGCAAATAAATAAAACTGTTACCATTTTATGTAAAATGCCCCAAGAACAAAATGATAAGGAAGGGATTCTATAAACTTTGGAGACAGCTTCCCTTGTTCTCCACATGTTGTTGAATGGAAGAAAGAGTTGTACACAAATCAAACTGATGTCAATAAAATAACAAAAATCACATTCTCCAAGACCACAAAATTATTCTGTGCATGTCGCAATGCAAAAATAATTTGATACTACTTTTCACCAATCAAATATCAAATATGCTTTCTTGGAGGGTACCCCAAAATGTCCACTTTGCAATATTTTCTCTCACACCACCAGCAGCCCAGTCAAAGATACCATTGACAGGCTCTGTGAGCAGGTCTTGTGATTATTTTGTTTACAAAAGTACTCAGTTGTAATCTAGTCTTCCCAGTGGATTTCAAAAAGTGAGCAGCCTTCCTCTCTTGACATATTTCTAGTACAATATGGGCTAGCAGCAAAAGACCTGCTGCTAAGGTTCAATTCCTGCTTCAGCTGTTCTTCTGTATGACCAGGGGGTCTCTATGAAGGATGGATGCACAATGCAGGCCAGCTCTATTTCCAAAGCGCCATCTTAGCCGTCTACATTTTAAAAGGTATTATTTAAAGAAAAAGACTCTTAACACAGCTATCTTGTTGTTGTTGGCACCCATCTGTCTCAAGAGGCAATGGAGTGTACCTCCAGAGGTGAAGTCAAACTGCTGTGTTAGCAGAACCAAAGTGATCTTTCCAAGGCACAAGTTTGGGCGGTGTATGGAGGTCCTGGGCTGCCCAGATGAAAAGCCCCCTTCCTGGCCTCTCTGAGGTGCTCCAGGAGACAGAGGAAGAGCAGCCCAAATACTTGTTGGAAAGAGTTTAGCACTGAAAAGCCAATAAGGAAGGATTCAGGTGAAACAACGAGCTACATCATTTTGGTGCCATTCAAAGAAAGAGTTGTCCTGTGTTGCCATACACAATATGCCATATTGTAATGACACATAAAACTGTTAGGATATAGTTCCGTTCCACCTTAAAAGGGAACAGGCATGACTGTTGTGTGTCACATGCCTGTTTACTTCCAGGCATGGGAACTACCGTTTGTATATTGCTTTTGCTTTATGCTGCTGTCTGCTTGGACACGAAGGGAAGCAGACATGTTTTTCCTTTGTTCCTTAACTATGCTGAATAAACACCTGTAAATAATGCTTACACATGTCTCTGTCCACCACTTCCGTTATGAGAAGTTATTCACTCTGCTGATAAGAGCATGCCAAGTCTCTAAACGTATCTGAGGCTCGTGTCGTTGATTGATGCTGTACCGGGAACTGGAGATCGCCTGGCTGCTGGCCGGTGGCTAGAGCCAGCTGGGGCCTGCCAAATGCCCCCGTCTCTCCAGCAGTATCCCAACAAAAACAGGACCTCCAAGAAGGATCCTAATTCAGAAGTAGGGTGATTTGGGAGCAGACAGTAAACTATATCACTATACAGTGGTACCTCGGGTTAAGTACTTAATTCATTCCAGAGGTCCATTCTTAACCTGAAACTGTTCTTAACCTGAAGCACCATTTTAGCTAATGGGGCCTCCTGCTGTCGCTGCATCGCCAGAGCCCGATTTCTGTTCTTATCCTGAAGCAAAGTTCTTAACCTGAAGCACTATTTCTGGGTTAGCGGAGTGTGTAACCTAAAGCGTATGCAACCTGAAGCGTATGTAACCTGAGGTACCACTGTATATGACTATATAGATATTTTACATATAATGGTATTATGTAGATGTTATGTGCAACAAATATAAATCCTAGTAGAGTAGAGTTTGATGTAATATGGAGGCGAACTATTGTCAATGAACTGACAAAGAAAACAACAAGTTCTACCAAATGATTAAATGCTGGTTATATACCCACCCAAGATAACAAGGTGTGGGCCACCAGAGCAGTCTGATTACTGGAGTACAAACCATGGATTAATACAGTGCAAAATGGGACACAATTTCCTTTTTGTGGTACCAGAACCTACAGCATAGGCTGGTGTGCCACGCAATATCAACTTACTATGTTTATTAATAACACATAGAAAAATAATTTCACAGCTTTTTATCAGTATGGAATCTATTCTCCTTTGCACGCACAGGTCTAGTTCTTGAAACTGCTCTGTGGAGAGGCACAGACTACACTAAAAGGGGAGATTAGACCAATTTGGCATTTGTCTCTTCCAGAGTGAATCCCTAGGAGCTCCGGATTGATCAAACTCTCAGCCTCATACCTCTTTTTCCACTTGCACTAAATTATAGATGGCTGCAGTAGGAATGTTAATTATTAATTGGAATGGTTTCCAATTGATTTTCAATTACAAAATATTGTTTTCTATGACATTCCAATAAGGCTGCAGGAATCCCATTAAATCTGAAATGGCAGTCATTAATTTCCACTAAAACACATGCATACCGAATCTCCCTCTCTCTTGGTTGGCAGCAGTGAATTCCATTATTCATTTCCACTAATTTCCATTTATTCCAGGCAATTCTATTTCAATTCTCCAACAGCTACCTGGCTTATCAGTATTCCGAGCTTTCCAATTTGACAGGAGCACAACCTAGCTGCCAACACCCATTCTGGCACATTTGCAAGTTTAAGACCTCAATTGGTCTTCATGATAGGCTGGAAGCAGCAGCCAATTCATTTAGACAGTTGTCTTTAGACAAGGAGGTGACTCTAGACGTGTATTAAAGCTGTGCTTCAAATTCTTGGCACTTTAAAAAGGAGGATTCCGCCCCCCCCTTCCTCCGAAGGGATAAAAATGATTCTCAACTGTCTTGCTAAAACAATCCTAAAAATAAATTTGCAACCATCTTTCTAAATTATCATTTACTCCACACACAACTCCTTTTAAAATCTGTTTTCTAAAATGCTCAGTCACACAAATTTATAAGATTATAGGCTGTGTACATAAACGCACTCCCCCTTTTCTGGATAAACAAACTCAAATAACTGCTATTGCAGGGTTTGCTACTTGAGCTCTCTAATAGGAGTCAAAATAATAGTCACTACAAACTAGTCACAAGATAAATGTGAAAATCACAACCTTTCACTCTGAAACGCCAGGTTGTGTAATACAGGGTAAATCACACATATTGATTAGTTTATTATTAGCTTATTAAATAATAAACATAACTACAACTTAGTGTTTTTATATGTAAACAGAAGTAGAATGTACTTCTATCTATGGGACGGTATGCATGACCTGAGATTAGTATCTACATATCTAAGAATATAAGAGCCCTGCTGCTTCAGATCAAAGGTCCATGTAGTCTAGCACTCTGTTCTCACAGTAACCAACCAGATGACTGTGAGAAGTCTACAAGTCCACAAGAAGCCCACCTGAGTGCAACAGCACTCTCCCCAAGCAACTGGTATTCAGAGGAATACTACCTCTGAGAGCGGTTCCCCTACCAGCCCTTCACATTGCAGGTAAAAGTTCACAATTAATTAAATACACAGTATTTCTTCTTGTGAGTATCCAACAAATGGGAAATGCAATATAATCTTGGGAAATCTGTCAACATTAATTTAAACGTTTACTCAAAGAAGTCTCCACAGAAGGATCAAAATTTATCACACAGACTCACAAACTACCTACACAATGGTTCTCATGACTGCTTAGCAATCTGCTTAGATACCGAACATCTCTCTGGGTACCAGCTTTTAGTTCCAGAAATACTACCTTCCTCTAGGTAATCATCACACCCATGGAAACTTCTAGTGTTGCAAATACCACACACAGAAACCAAATCCAGTGATACCAGATGTTACTTGTCAAAGGTTTTTGGAGTACAGTCATACCGCGGGTTACAGATGCTTTGGTTGTGTGATTTTGGGTTGCGCACCGCGCCAAACCTGGAAGTACTGGAATGGATTACTTCTGGGTTTTGGTGCTTGCGCATGCGCAGTTGCGAACATGCTTCCCGTGCAGATCACGTTCGTAACCCGCGCATCCACTGTATTAACTAGAACTTCAGTACCAATGAGCAGAAATTTAAAAGGTGCGGTCCAAAGTTTCAAGTTGAACTTCCCAAGGTATTAAAAGACAGCAAATCCATTGTGTATTTATATGAGACTATGTCCCAATGCAGGCTTCCTCAACCTCGGCCCTCCAGATGTTTTGAAACTATAATTCCCAGCATCCCTGACCATTGGACTTACTAGTTGGGATCATGGGAGTTGTAGGCCAAAAACATCTGGAGGGCCAAGGCTGAGGAAGCCTGTCCCAATAAATGTAGTGGGACGTTCATCTGAGTAAGCCTACAGGAGGTTGCACTACATGTATTTAAAGAAGGCTAAATGTAATAAGATGGCATTAAAGACCATCTTGGGCCAATTTGAAAGACACTGCCGATGTTCCACATTATATCTGCACTATACTGTATATTTAAATCAGTATCATACCATTTTAAACAGTCATAGCTTCCCCCAAGAATCTTGGGAGCTGTGGTTTGTTTAGGGTGCTGAGAGGAGACCCTTATTCCCTCCTAGAGCTATGATTCCCAGTGTGGGTTAACCATAGCTCTGAGAAGGGAATAGGGGTCTTCTAAAAACTCTCTGTACCCTTAACAAATTACAGTTCCTAGGATTTTAACAGAAGAATGGTTGACAACCTATCTGAAACTCTTGGCATGTTTTCTGCGGCACTCAACATAGAACCAAAGCCCAATTGTAGCTCCATTGAACATAACCAGTTGGTTCCCCAGCTGTAATTCTGCAGTTTTGCTGTATCCAGCATCTTTCTGGAAAGTCTAAAACTACATCAGGACAGATCTATCCAATGTCAACAGACCAAAGACAAACTCTTCATGGTTTGAAAAACAAGCCCAAGCCCTCCAGTTCCAGGAAGTACAGCTAGTGAACTTGGTTGAACTAGGGATCCATGAGCGTTCTTCCACCTCTATGAAAATTACTATAATGCTTCCCATTCTAGGCTAAGGGAACTTTATCCTCACACCTGCAAACAACATCTGTCTTGATGTTGTTTTAGACTTTCCAGAAAGATGCTGGATACAGGAAAACTTCAGATTTACAAGAGGTACAGTATTTCAAGTGTGTACATAAAAGCACCAATTTATTCCTAAGAAGTGTGCCATAAAATCAACATCTGTTTTAAACACAGTTAATGAAGGACTATCCTGAATAGTAGATGTGTTCAGAAGATGCTTTTTAACCAGCGTACCATAGAAGTGTGCTCAGGTGGCCTATCAGCTGCCTCCATATGGCACAATTGAAATTAAAATGTCTGTGTCTGTGTGTGCACATGGAGAAACCTAGTTGTAAGACAACAACTATACTGGTTTTAAAAAATGAAAAGAGTTTGAAGGCAAATATAATAAAAATGAAAGTTTCCCCCGGTCATATTATATTACATCCTATTATATTTTCTATTATTAAAAAATGAAACCTTACGCCACATGATGATGGTTAGAGGCTGCAACAGAAAGCAGCTTGTGCCAGGAAGTGATGCTTTTCCTGGCCAGTATCATTTGCCCTAAAAATAAGGCCACTCACAATAATATATTATCAATTATAGTGATTGAAAAATAATGGAGTATTTACTCAGGTGTTCATAACTGTCACCACCATCATGGGACGTGATGAAAACAACCAGTCATATGAATGAGTCACAGGTCAGGTGAAAATGCAGGCATTAACAGTATTTCATAAAAGAAGTACTTTGTCCTGTGTGTTTGGGGGTTGACAGTGGGAGCAGTGTTAGGCCCCACCTGTGTTAACATATTTAAATCCGTATCATACCACTTTAAACCATCGTGATTTTCTCCAAACATTCCTGGGAACTGTGGTTTGTTTAGGGTGCTGAATGTTGTCAGGAGACCCTTAGTCCCCTCATAGAGCTACAATTCCCAGACTGATTGAACAATCAATCCCTCTTCCCAGGAAAATGGGAACTGTAGCTCTGAGAGGAGAATAAGTGTCTCCTAAAACTCTCTTAACAAACTACAGTTCCCTGGATTGTTTGGAGAAAGCCATGACTGTTTAAAGTGGTATGATTCTCTGTTAAATGTATCGTCAGATGGCGCCTTGTGGCACCTTAAAGACTAACAAATTCATATTAAGGTATAAACCTTCATGGACTGCATAAACCGCTTAATCAGTTTCATGACCCCCAATTGACTAAAACTTATGCCATAATTAATTAGCCCCCCTTTAAGGGTCCACAAGAGCTCTTGCTGACTAAAAATTGATTCCTGTGGCCTCTTTCATTCCCATCATTGTCTACAGCTACTGGTCTCTGAAGAAAACAATGAAGGTGTAGTTATTGGTGGTCTCGCAAAAGCTCTGCAAAAACAGCAAGTTTTGAAGAGGGATTTAGAAGCGGAGGTGTGTGACTTGCTGTTATCTGCTGAACAAAGCTCCTTGAATGGACATTTTCGAATTGCAGTATCACTTAAAGAGTCAGTTGGATGCTGGGGTCCCGAGCAGCAGCATGATAGGGTAGAGAATTCCTCAAGGAAGGATATCACTAATATTCTGTAATGCAATAGAATTCTCCATGTGGATTCCCACAGTGTCAGCAATACGAACCCAAGATGTGAAGTCCTCATTATTCTTAGCAAATGAAAATCCCACATTTTTACATGACTAATGGCTGAGTTCCTAAAATAAAGGAGGAAGGTACCCGATCTGCTCATTTTCATAAATGGGAAAAAACCAAGCATGCTATTTCCTGCAGCTTCCTTGCTGCAGATTCATCGTCTTAAATGAAAAGATGAATTATGGTATCGCCTGCCGAGCACTGCTGAAGGTATTTGCTGAAATCCTCTCAGCCTGAAAGCTTTTCCAAACTCTTCTGGTGATGATTCTCCCCCTCCCACTGTCTTAATGAGTAGGATTACACACCATGTGATTCATTCATAACATTGAGAATCTTCCCACTCCAACATTAATTGGTTGCCTCTGGAGAGTTTGAGGATGCTCACAAACAGGATCAAGCTCCATCACATGGTTCATAATCTTAGAGATTATGGCAGGTAGGGAGAGACAAATCACCACAGGGATGCCACTTCCAGCAGCATCTCTGTGGTGGGGCACACTATCTAGGCAACTCTCAGTTTAGATGCTCCAGTGAAGGAAAACAGTCTAGAGGAGTGTGGTGTTGTGTTGAAAGTCTGGTCTTACAGATGGATCAGGAAGGAAGGCTTACACTCCAGATGCATATAGCGTATCCTGAAATGGACACATGAAACTGCCTTATAACAAGTCAAACCATTTGTCCACCTAGCTCTGTATTGTTGACACCATTCCGACTGGCAGCAGTGATCCTGTATTTGACAGGAGTCTTTCTCAGCCCTACAAGGAAATGCTAGGGACCTTCTACCTGCAATGCAAGTGCTAGGCCACTCTCCATGAAACTGGCCGAAGAAACTACACGGACAGAAATAAAACTATGAAGTGACCATCCAGGTATTATTAATGTGTGCCACTCAGACAGGTACAAAGGTGATATCCATGTTAGTCATACTCAGAGTAGATCCAGAGAAATTAATGGGTTTTAAGGAAGAAGATATTTAAATACATGTATTTAAACATTAAAGCCACTGATCTGAAGTAGAAGAAGAAGAAGAGTTTGGATTTGATATCCTGCTTCATCACTACCTGAAGGAGTCTCAAAGCGGCTAACATTCTCCTTTCCCTTCCTCCCCCACAACAAACACTCTGTGAGGTGAGTGGGGCTGAGAGACTTCAAATAAGTGTGACTAGCCCAAGGCAGCTGCATGTGGAGGAGGGGGGACGCGAACCCGGTTCACCAGATTACGAGTCCACCGCTCTTAACCACTACACCACACTGGCTCAGTAGACTGAAGGGGTCTACTCTGAGTATGACTTAACTGGATATCACCCAGGGTATTTATTTTAAAGCACAGACCCCCACTTTTCTGACACACACATGCTCCACAAGTCAAAATCAAATAAAATATGCAAGTTCTCTCATTTCTCACGGACCCGTTCTTCAAGAAAGGAAATCATTTAATGGTTTTGTCAGTAAGGAATATTAAATGGGGGGGGGGACCTTTACTTGGGCGAGCTCCCTGAACACAGTTATAGTTTTGGTTATAGCAAAATATTGTTATACTTACAAAAGGAAATTATAAGGTTTTGTATAAATTCAACGTTATAGGAAAATGTTTTTAATTGGGTGAGCCGCCTAAATACATTGCACATTTTCAGTTATACCAAAATATTCATTTTATTCTAGAAAGAAAACAGATTTTATTATTATTTTGACCAATCCAATACATGGATTACAATTATAATTCTGTAGGAACATCTTGCAATTTGCTATTAGGTTTGTTTTTTTCTGTGATAAATTTGTACTGCTGGTATAAAATTGCTTTTGTTGCTATTATAAAAATTGTATTGCTATTATAACATTAATAATGCATTAAATCATTTGGTCCTTATTTCTAAAGGTGCCATTATTATAAATCATTGTTTCTGGGTTATTGCTTCATATTTTAAGGAAAATGACATTTTCTGTTTCCATTTTCAGTTTAAAGCTTGTTCCTATGGCATTTGTTATTCTGTCCTCTACTATCTTGGGATACTGATAATTTATGAATTCCTTCGAAATGACTTAACTGGTTCCATGTAGCATCACTATTGCATCAAATAAAATGCACATTTTAAAGACTTTATAGGCTTCTTTCCCCATGCAATAGCACTTGCAGATAAGTGCTGCTTAATCCTTCTCTCCCAAAGATGCCTCCCAAAGGCTCTAAGTGGATTTTCCCTTCCCACCCACTCCCCATACCTCTCTTGAAAGTATTTTACCTATCTCCTGTAATTTCTTCTCCCATTCTTCCTTTCATATGCAGCTTGTGCCTTATCCTCTGATTCCCACAAACTGCTAATTTCTTTCATCATCCCATCTGGTCATTTTGCATTCACTTCTTCCTCCTATAACAGCTTTCCTTTCTCTTATCCCTTCTAGTCTATCCCAGTTTGTTATAAGTAGTGTTAACCTTTTGTATCACTTTCTACTTCTTTCCCCCCAATAATTTTTCCCTCAGAGGAGAAAGATCTTCCTTCCTCCTAAACCTTCCTTTTTCCTGTACACCTTTACTCAGCATGCAAAGAGTTGCCAGTGCTGGCACTGGACCAGCCAAAAGCCTAAGGGGTAAGTACCATATATTTCGCTCTATAGGCGCACCGGACCACAGGACACACTGGACCATAGGAGGGGGAGAACAGGGAAAAAAATTTCTCCCCCTCTCTGCTCAGTGCCCCTTCAGTGAAGCAGCAGGAGAAACGGAGCCCTTTCCATTTATCCTCCTGCTTCGCTGAAGGGGCGCTGCGCAGAGAGGGAAAACTGTGCAGCGCCTCTCCAGCGAAGCGAAGCCTGGAGAGCAAGAGGGATTGGTGTGCACTGACCCCTCTCACTCTCCAGGCTTCAGGCGGCTATCTGCAAGCCTTCGGAGCACAGAGGGAACTCCCTGAAGCCCCCAGAGCCCAGCGGGAGTTCCCTGCGCTCCGTGGGCTTCAGGCAGCTTCAGCGAAAGCAACGTGAAGGCTCTGGAGCATGGGGGGAGCTCTCCAGCTGCTCTTTGGAGGCTTCGCGTTGCTATCGCTGAAACCAAGGAGCCTGCATTCGCTCCATAGGACGCACACACATTTCCCCTTTGTTTTTGGAGGGGGAAAAGTGTGTCCTATAGCGTGAAAAATATGGTAAGTGAAGAGGCACTGGGCAGGCTATGGAACTAAGGTCCATCTGAAAATGGTCTGAGGTTGACTGTTGAGTCCCAACCCACTCTTTTAAAAACAATGGTCTACGCAGACAGACAGTGGCTCTCCAGGGTTTCACACAGGGGTCTCTCCCACAAGACCTGGAAATACTGGAAATTGAACCTGCAACATTCTGCATGCATAGCACAAGCTCTGCCACTGAACCATAGCCCTCCTCATTTAGTTTAAGTCAACTGAAGAGTGTGCCTTGCTAAACATGCACAAAACGGATGCACATTTCATTCTTCATTATATACTATAGTAAAATGTTAATATTTTGAAGTGGTGGGGTTATTAACTGTTACATTAACTTAGAAAAAATATTTTGCAAAAAAATAATAATCACATTTCCTTCTGGTATTTACTTATAAAACAGTATATTCTTGAAACCAGGCACAAACAGCCCCGATACTTATTTCTGAAACCCCAAGCAGAACACTTTTCAAAAAGCATATATAGCATTTTCCAATTTGCTTCTGAATACATTGACTTTTCTTGTTATTGTCCACAAACATTAGGTTTGCTTCTATTAATATCCTGAAGCGTGACTTTTCTTGCCAACAGTAAGTATATCCTTTTTACAATACTGATGTCCCTTAAATTTTGAAAATGATATTCTAATGGCTATATGGGGGATAATTAACTGCTTCTTTGTGGAGATAATGGGATTTGCAATGAGAAAAATATTGGTATTACCTTTGCCAAGACCTCTGTAAATGGCAAAATCCCAGTAATTGGTATTGCTATATGCTTAGCTGTTATTCCTAAAATTACCATAGATAAATCTATCAGAAATTACCTCCTTTCATATTATTTATTGCATTTTGTCTTGGAAATAGATCATGGAACAGGTAGGAAATGCCGACTTCCACCTTATGCAGTAAAGACAATGTCAGGGAACTGCCATCAGAACGAGAGACGGAGGCAGGGCCACCCAGTGATGCCAGAGAGGGGACGAGCAGGGGGGAAGGATTTCAACGTAACACCCATAGAGAAGAGAGGGAGATGGAGGAATTGGTGACAGGGCTCCAAGACCCTTCCCCCGACGATAGTGGAGAGAGCGCTGGGACGCCCCTGCCTTCCCCTTACTTGCGCAGACGCGTTCCGTGCAGAGAACATAGGAGGAGACTCGGGGTCAAACAGCTTTTATGCTGGAAGAGGTTCAAGAGACGCCCACTCTCGGATTCTGCAAGTGACTAACAGGTCACGGAGGGCGAGCTCCGACCCTGGGCATGGTTGGGGCAAGCAAGCTAACTGAACTGAAGTAAGGTTACGCACAAGTAACCCCTAACAACCATTACAGACAACAATCACAAAGTTTCATTTGCCTCCCTGAACAAATTGGGGTGGGTGGGTGGGGGTGTAAGTTAATCTTGTAAAATTAACCAATTCTGAAGTCTGGACAAAGTGAAAATACAGAACAGTTTGGTTGGTAAATGAAGACTTTTATGGCTTTTCTTTCTTATTCCCCACTGAAGAGATAAATGGAGTTGGGAATGGCTTGCAAAACAGGTCAGTTAATTTATGCCTCACCTGTTAAGCATTGAGTGCCATTTTTACTCAAAGCTTTAAGAAAATACTGTGTGTTTAAGACACACTGATCCAACATCAGTCCAGTTCAGAACCTAGATCTATGCAAGTGCAAAGCATGTTGAGGAATTCCTACAAAAAAAGATTTAAAACTTCTTATTCCTGTAAAACAAGGTGCCTGAAGATATTCACACAAAACTGAGAGGTGACCATCCCAGCTGGGCCAGTATATTAAGCCAAGATGTGCACATCTATTCCCCATACACATTGCTTCCTGCACTAGAGTCACTATTAAAGCAGGCACTCTCTGGTTTTCCAGTTCATAATTCCAGTTCATTATTCTCCACCTCTAGCATTCTAGCTAGTGATATGGGGAGCTGGCAAATGACAGCACAGACCTTATCTTTAGGGCAATGGTGGACAACCTTGACCTGCCAGCAACCACAACCAGCATGGCCAATTGTCAGAAAAGATGGGAGCCATATTCCAGCAATCTCCAGAAAGCCACCTTTGCTTTAAGGCATTGGTGCTTGTGCAAATCATCCATTGTCATTAGTGAAAATAAAAGTGCTCAATTGCTCTCAACTCAATGAAGAACTTGGACATTACACTCCAGACCCATAATCAAACCAATAATACAATCCCTTTTGGGAAATGAAGGAATGAGAGTTTATGGTTGAGGCGAGTCCTTTTTTTAACCAGGTCTAGGTTTTGTGGAAGACCTCAGCTTCTAATTGGTCTAATGTTTTCCAAACTGGGAGAGTTTGTTTCTTATCCTGCCCATTCATCCCATTCTACCTTTTTTTTGCCACCCCAAATTTCTGATTAATTTGAGTGTCTATTTTCTTTTTCACTGAATCTTGCATATAATATATTTATTTTCACTTTTTAAAAGAAAGTTCTGTTCTCAGAGGATAATCATCATTCATATTAGTTTATCTAAGCAATTCCTTTTGCTCGAAAATGTTTTTTTTAAAAAAATATTAGCTGATCCAAGGTTTCTTCTCCCCATACAATAGAGATTTCAAAAGAGACAATCTTCAGTTAGAGAGCTATTCCCCTAATTAAAAGTAAACACGCTTTGCAAATGCACTCAGCAAGTATCTAAAGTAAGGTGTCTTCAGGGAAATTCCTTTTTATCGTGAAAATTCTCTCTTCCACTTGCCAACTTAGCGGCAACAATTTTGAAAACACAAAGCTATCCATCAGCACAAATATGTAAACAAATCTGAAACCTCCACTCTGCGTCTCAGAAGAAAGAAAATGAAATAAGTGCAGTTAAAAAGATATTTATCTGCAAATTTCTGTATGGATACATTATGCCTCTGGAGAATCTATGATGCCTTCATCGGTGCTTTCCTGGAAGTCAATAGTAACATTTCCAATTATCAGGCCCACATTAAGTAAATAAATTGCCTGTTGGCCCATTATCGTACGTGCATGCTCTGAGTAGTAACACTTTGCTTCCAGTTCTAAAGACTCACACATCACAGGCTCCAGGAAGAAACACAACTTAGTGGCTTAGCCCTTTGCAGCAGAAGTGGGAAATATTCTATCTCCTGAAGGCAACATTTCCTCCAGGGTATTCTGCCAGAGATCACATGCTTGCAGTGGGTAAGGCTGAGACAAGCACAAGGTGGAACCAGAACCAAAAGTGGGCAGGTCCATCTCCTCTTTTTCCTCTCTCTTTCTACTAGTCCATAAACACCATTTCTACGATGCCCCTTCTCTCTATGTCTGTCTCTCTTTCCCTGTTGTTCTGTACCTAGTGAGCCACAAGGGGAGCAACAAATCATGCTTGCCAGAGACCTGCAGAGTTCTTTTTCCCCTCCTCCATCCACCCATCTGTTGCCCCATCAGTTTTTGGTCCCCCACTCTAGTCTTTCCCTTCCCACCCTCCTTCTCTGTCTCTGGGCATCCCCCAACCACATCAAATTAGGCTGAGATTTAACATGGGATAACTGGAGCACAAAAAGCGTCTATCAAATCAGAACAAATTCCCTCTCTCTATATATGATTCCCTCTATATCTATGGGCTGGTATACGATAGTATACAAAGTGAGGAACTAAGCTCAGCAATTGTTTAACAACCAGCTATTGATTTTATCAAGATTCCCAGCTATGATCTTGGAGTAATATTTATTTTCCAATATCTCCCAAACAATAGGTTTCCTTTACAAAATGCTTGACTTTTATGTCGTAATCAAGTTCTCTTCCTTTTACCCTCATTGTCTTTAGGCTAACCTAATCATAAACTGCTTTGAATTCAATTCTCTCCCCAAAACAGTCAATCTCATAGTCACTCCTTTATTACATAGGCAGAAAGTATTAACAACACTGTCTTGAGTTTTGAAACATGCTGCAGGTGTTTACGGACAAACATTCTGACCTGATTTTTCTGACTAAGACAAGAGGTTTTCTGACACCACCTTAGCAGGAAGATTGTTTTGCTGAAAACAACGTGAGAAGGGCAGAGACAAAAAAAATTATATATATCAAGCAACTGAATCAAGCTTAAGATAAATCTGTCTCATCCATTCATACTTCCCTTAACATATTCTATTACTCTGAGAGAGAGGCAGCAGCAATATGCAGGCTGTTTACACAGAAAGAGACTTGCAAGATTCAGGAAGGCACAAGATTGCACAAAAAGAACTCTTCAGCAAGAGTGCAAAAGCTTCTTTGACAAATATGAATACATATTTTCCCCAATATCCATGACAACCTGAGAGTTAGGAATTGGAGGAGAAGTTCCTGCAGAAAGTGACAGTACTGCTAGCAGGGAGGGTTAAAGAATATGAGCTATTAAGTATGAGCTGAAGAACATGACCAGAGCAGGCAGTGGGCTGAGGAAAGCTGGAACTGGAAAAAGACCTCACACAGTGGAACCTCACGCAGGAGGCAAGACAATCGGTATTCTGTGGACAAACAAGACTACACAAAGCTGAGGAATATAGGCCAGTAAATAAGGATCCCAAACAGAAAGAGAATGCCAGCTGTACTTACTAATATTATATATAAAATGAAGGAATGTCTGCTATTCTCTATCTGGAAACTTGCCACAACATTCCTATTATATTTCAACATACCCATGGCTCCTCCAATCTCATTACAGAAGTTTATTTCTTAACTGGTTCCTTGTAAACCCCGGGGAGCCAATAAAGTCATTTTGAGCAGAGAGCAACTCACACAGGAAGTCCCAAATTAAATATAAGCATAGGCTAATACAATGTGGGGAGTTCTGTCACCACTCATAAGAGCATCAAGCTGTGTTATTGCCCTTCCAGATATCAGCAAATCCTCTAATCACCTCAAAACTCATTTAAAGACCATGCCCTGTACCATACTTATAACTGGCAGCCAATTGCATATTTTTTCCTACAGGTGTACAAGGAACAACAATGTTTTATTGTGGTTCGAGGACCCGACCACCGCGACGTGAAAAGAAGACACAGGGACACGTGATATAAGGTTAATGGGCTAGAAAAGGCCACAACTTTATTGATTACAGCAATGAAAAGGTATTGGCTTGGCATTGGATCGCGAAACAAATGGGTTTATTCACCAGGGGTTCATCACCTGTTGATGCTAATCCAACTATAGGCTCACCCCTGCTGTCACTGAGGGTCGTGCCATGGCCTCCCGCCAAGCAGGCATCGGACAGAATACACGACCGCCAGATTCCTTTAACGGAATACCCCTAAACATTGAAGGCATAGGCGATGGCCACACCTAGCACTTCGACACACCACAGCACATTATTCCAATGCCTAACCTACCCACCAATACCACAAAAGTTGTGACGATTGCTACGAGGTAGGCGAAAAAACCAAAAAGCCTAATGCCAAATGGAAAAACTCCTACCAGGCCCCCCGTGCAACCGGGGCGACCAACCTAAGGTCCATAGCAAGGCCAATGACCTAAGCCCTAACTCAATGGGAGTGGAGGGTGGGTGACTCGCACAGGACAACGAAGAGAAATGAGACCGGGGAGAGGCTGACGCTGCAGCATCAAGGCTGCTGGACACGCCCCCCCCCCATGGCACCTGGTTGGACGGCCACCGGGAGGGGGCGTGAGCGCCAGCCAGGTGAGCTGGAGGCAGGGGGCTATGCCCCCTGCTAGGGGCGGTGTTCAGGCTCCCGCCCACAACCACTCCCCTCTCTTTCAGGGAGGAGAGTCTTTGTACACCCAGCTCTGCAAATTTTACTGAGTATATACTGTATATATGTTCTGAAAGAAGGAAGTAGGTACATCAAAAGCTAGATGGGCAGGGCTGCAAACAGACTATACATCTCTCTCTCTCTCGCTCTCAGTCTCTCTAACTGACACACACATACACAGAATATCCTGGAAGGTGTAGTTTACCCCTCACAGAGCTAAAATCCACAACACTCTTAACAAACTGGGTTCCACAATTTTTTCACAGGGTGCATTCAATGTATTCTGTTTATGCTGCCACCATGCTGGCATTCTCTTAGACACATTTGTATTTTGTGCTAAATGCATTGTTATCTGAGCCTCCGTTTAAAAGTCATATGCAGAGATAAATCATCCTGATTGGGAAGGGCATTGTGAGAAACAGCAGGATCCAAGGCCAGGAGCAGGGCGGCGGCGGGGGGGGGGGACGACACAAGGACCCCTGGTCAAAAGAAAAGGGACAGATACATGTTCTAAAGCAAGAAAGGAAAGAACAAGGGCTGTGCTTTGTGAAGGGTACAGGATTATCAATGGATCAAGATGCCTTAAACTATACTAGATGATTTTTATTATTTTGCTCCCTTTTCTTCCTTCATTGTTTTAAAATATATTTCATTATACACTCTTCAACTCATTTCCCACACCCACCCAAGAATATAATTCTTTTTTTGGAGGAGGGTTGTTGTTTCATGGTCAGTCGACAGTTGGGTAAGGATGAAATTGGATGTTTCCTTACCATTTCGAAACTCTAAAGCTTCCCATCACATCTCTTCTTCTTTGCTGAACTCTTTTTTTTTGTCCAGGTGGCCTTTTTCCAATATAGCGAAAAGCATTCAATCAAGGCTCCAGACAGCTCAATGGCCATCAATTCATGTGTCTGAAATAAATCCTCTGTCTCATTCCAGGTCTGATGCCTTTCATTCAAGCCCTTTATTGATGATCATTTTATTACTGTGCCATTAATTTTACCTGGGTCATTAATATAGAGAGATTTTGCCCCTTGCTGCCAATGTTTGGAGATTAGATGTTTGAAGAATGGCTCCATGCAAAATGAAAACCAGGGTTAAGCTGTCCTTTCTCTATTTCTTGACCTCATGTTCATGCCCATTTCCTCCTCACCATATTATTGTGCATGTGATCTTATAATAGCCAGAACCAGGGCTTTTTTTTTTTCAGGGGAAACTGACAGGAACTCAGTTCTGGCACCTCTCAAGTGGGTTCTGGCACCTCTCCATTACCATTCTAAGAGAACAAGGGAGGTACTCATGGAGAATTCTGGCACCTCTTTTTCTAGAAAAATAGCACTGATAGGAACTATTCACTAAGGTTGCAAACCTACACATAGTTGCTCAAATATGGTTGCTGGCAATGGTTCAGCAGGTCTCAGGCAGAGGTCCTTCAAATCACCTCTGCCCTGGTCCTCTTGTGTGGAGATGCCAGCCATCTACATTACTGCTTCAGTGTATGTATTCTACACACACTTCTCTGCTTTGGGGGTACATTTGCATGTATTCTGAGCAAGTGCAGTTTTTCATTTTAAACCCACTTACCACCATGAGGCTTAACACAGCGCCATCAGAAATAAAATGGAGTTTCCTTCTGCTGCCCTAGTGCTCAGCACATTAATAAAGACAATTTGTTGAAGGAAAGGATAATATATTTAAAGTAAAAATGTTGACATGAGCTTATGTAACCATGTACATGTCTGGCTGGCTGTCTTTGTCTATAAAATGTTCTTTTTCAAGTTTAGAAGGTTGGCTTGGCAACCAGTGTCCACCCCAGTGGTCCCTACTACAACCATACTCAGTGTCAGATTTATGTATAAGCTAAACAAGCTATAGCTTAGGGCCACACTCTCTTGGGGGCCCCCCCAAAAATTAAAGGGAAACAAAATGGATGTGCATTTCCAAAATATAAGATAAAAAACAAATAAAATGAAGCCTACATACAGCAACAGTGTTTTGTGTTGTGTAGGCTCCTATGATGTAAGTACGGTAATAGGCCCCACCTGCTAGCCTGCTCCCTAAATATCACTGGTTTGCTCATTTCTATATATAGGGCGCCTACATTCTGCATGGACTGGTTGCATTTCAGTTCAACAATTACTTTGATAAAATACATATTTTGTTCTGTGCAAATGGCTTTAGATACCTATTAGGTCCATAAATTACCATATATTCAGCACAAAAAACAGCGACAATTTGTTGTTGACAAAGGACAGCTGGACATATAATGGGTCCCATTACCTTCAGTAGCTTAGGGCCTCATCAAACCTAAATCCGGCCCTGACCATACTGGCTCGGATGTTCTAACAACTTTACTGGTCACTGCCTCCGTCAATGTCTGCTCTCTGAACAGTCATTTGGGGGACCTGGTAGCATTTTGCTCAGGAAGGGCATATTGCAGCTAGCTGCCACTTGAAACTAACCACCAGCCCGAGAATATCTTGTAGTTCCCTTCTGTAGGATATAAATAGATCCCACCTCTAAAACCAAATTTAAGTGCAGCACCCCAAAGTATCCATTACAGGTGGAATCCTAAAGCAATCCTAAAAGAAAGTAGAACTTTGAGACGAGGCCACCTGTCACCTTTTTTTTGATGACATAAAGTAGATATTCTTTTATTTAGGGTCAATGCTTGCAAAAATGCATATTATAGGGTGAAATGCAATAAAATGCATGTCTCTTGGGAAGATAGGTTTTTTAATTATGTGAATTTCCATGCTTTTTAAAATAAAAAATGGCAGGTTTATGTGGGAAATGGGTGAAACACTGAGTACCATCTACCCTTAGTACAGAATAAACTCTTTGCAGGTACTCTAAAAGCCAAGCAGAGCAGAAGCAGTTTCTTATTACACTGTACTGTTAAGAGATTCATCTAGAGAAAACCACATTTTAGCCTGAGGACGTGCCATTAATGCATAGATTAATATACCAAACATAGGTGATGTGGTAGGACTTCTAGAAAATCAAATCCAATTATTAAATACATTTATAAAATGAACGGTCCACAAGATTCACAATGGGCAGTACCTTTCCTATTGTTTTTTAGAGGCTTAATTGATCATTATGTTTATGAGAAACTGAAGTCTCTTGTGCACCTCAAAACTCGGAATCAGGCAGCAATGGGAAGTAAATTCCTGGTTCGACATAGATGCAATCCCATTTCGACAATAAAAGTTTGTTATTGAAATTTAATCCCTCCCTAAACTACCAGCATTTGGGTTTAATATTGTGATTCTTCATATCTACATTCCATTTTTTTTTATAAAAAAAGAATCTGACAGCCATTCCAAAATGTGCCATACTGTTGATGAACTTCTTATGAATCATGCTTACATGAAGAAGAATTATGTATTCTCGCAATGTCTGCTCTTGCAGTACTTTTAACTTTTTTTATGCCAACCATCTGTATTCTTTCAAGTGAAACAAGCATGCGTTAGCATCCCTCTGTTTCTTATCCTGAACTCTCCAAAATCTAGGTTGCACGGCAACAGAAGCAACAAAGTGAAATTCTTGAAGGAAAAGTCACAAAATGAAATCTGCTTAAAACAAATCTCCACTGGACTTTAGCCACATATAAGAAACAAAGTGTGCCTCTTACGTGGAGGGAGAACAGTCCTGTCCTGTCCTCGGGAAGTCTCATTTTGAGCTCTAATTGACACATGCACAGATTTATTTCTTTATCTGGAAGCATTTATAAACCACTTAATGGGGTTTTTTAAATAATAAAAAAGAAATCTAAGAGGTGCAAAACATAAAAAATAAACAATATTTTCAAAACAAAAATGCAATGTAAAAACCAGTAAAACAACAGTATAAAAGCATATACAGTATAAAAGCACACATTTTATAGTTAATAAGTTATAATTAAGTAAGTTGCTTGCAGCAGATCTCAAAGGTTGGTGCAGAATGGAAAGCAAGCCTTTTGGCACCTTCACAGCATTCCACACCAGTAACTGAGTCAGCTTCAGGCTTAAGAAGTGAGTACATTTTAACAGGCAAAAGGCCAATTCACTCATCATGGTTGCCACTGTTTGACACAAACATTAGGCATGCATAGATAATAACTTTTTGTTTCATATTCGGTATCTAATTGAGACGTTATTGACTTTTTCCTTCAAAATGTATGGATGTCATCCAGAGCCATCTTCTGGGTAGCAAATTTAGTTTGCAAATGCTTTGAGCTGTACGTTTCTGCGTGCACGGCATGCTTATATGAAGCAGAAGTGCTCAGGTGATTATTTGGCTCCCTGTACAGTGGTACCTTGGGTTAAGTACTTAATTCGTTGCGGAGGTCCATTCTTAACCTGAAACTGTTCTTAACCTGAAGCATCACTTTAGCTAATGGGGCCTCCCACTGCCGCTGCGCCGCCAGAGGACGATTTCTGTTCTCATCCTGAAGCAAAGTTCTTAACCCGAGGTACTGTACTATTTCTGGGTTAGCGGAGTCTGTAACCTGAAGCGTATGTAACATGAAGCGTATGTAACCCGAGGTACCACTGTACTTAGTTTTGCCAAGTGCATAGTGTTAGGAGTCTGACCAGAGATCTGAGAGTTTGGGGTTAGAATAGCTACACAGAATCTACAGATCAACATGCCACACATCAGTGGTTTTGAAAGGCAAGGGTGAGGTGGGAGAGAAGAAAAATCCTCTGCTTTTGTCAGGGAACACAACCATCCTGCCCAAGTATTCCAGGTTTGAATTTAGTTTTGGCCTTCACTTCTCTTTATTGACATGAGAAAAGGTGCACAGCTTAAATGCAGTTCTGTTGAGAGGATAAGTGATGCTGTGTTATTCCACATGCCACCCCTCTTGTTGGATTATAATAGTGTTGCAAGCCACCCCAATCTCTGAGCAGTGCGAGATTCCAGGGGTTCCAGGCTCTCACCCAAAGTTTGCTTCCCTTGGAATGAGCAGAGACTGTGGTGTCTTTACAATATATGGTTTGCTCGCACATATATACAACCTGAGCCTACAGTGGGGAGGCTCACAGCATTAACACCCCAAGAAAGTCTTGCTTCTCCCTCAGCCACAGCCTTGGATTGCAGCAGAAATCAAATATGTCTCTTCCTCACATGCTTCCGCCAGCTGCCTGCTTCTAGCATCTCACATCAAACTATGGCTTTTGTCCAGCTAATTGATGGAGATAAGGCCAGCCATTTGCCCTCTGGCATAGAGCATCTTCCTTTGTTATTCTAGCAACCCATACTTAGAGCAGCGTTTCCCAACCTTGGGCCTCCAGCTGTTTTTGGACTACAACTCCCATCATCCTTAGCTAGCAAGACCAGTGGTCAGGGATGATGGGAATTGTAGTCCGAAAACAGCTGGAAGCCCAAGGTGGGGAAACACTGACTTAGAGGATCATTACAAAGAAGCTGGCCTGGCTATGGCAACAACTGAATCTGCTGGATCCAGGAATTAGAAAGGACTCCATCATACAGCTTAACACATATGTACCCTAAAGTCACAACACTACATCCCTCCCAGAACTAGACATCTGTTCCCAGGCATACAAACGAACAACGGAATAACAGCTTCCCTTTAGAAAAATAGCAGTCAAGTAAACAAAGGCATTAAAGAACACACATCATCAAAAACAGGTGATCAAACACAGTTACACATTCAACCCAGCACCAGTACAGTAACAAGTTATTGCTTTGAAGCAAGTTCCAGGCCATCACAATCTCTCCAAGCCTTCCTCTTTCTCCTTCGTGCATACTCCCAGCCACAGCTCTGTATCCAAGCAGCTTACCCAAGCTCCACACTTGGCATGCCTAAGGTAATGGGTTTCCGACACGTTTAAGCCAGGATATTAAGCCCCGGTACCAGAGCTGCATTACCGGAAGGCCTTGCACTCTCTTCCCTTTGTGCCACCACAGCACGAAACAGAGTTCAAGCACACACACAGTTATCCGAACAATTCTTAAGAATCATTAAACAGTTCCTATGACTGATCGCCGAAGAATTGATGCTTTTGAATTATGGTGCTGGAGGAGACTCTTGAGAGTCCCATGGACTGCAAGAAGACCAAACCTATCCATTCTGAAGGAAATCAGCCCTGAGTGCTTCCTGGAAGGACAGATCGTGAAGCTGAGGCTCCAATTCTTTGGCCACCTCATGAGAAGAGAAGACTCCCTGGAAAAGACCCTGATGTTGGGAAAGATGGAGGGCACAAGAAGAAGGGGACGACAGAGGACGAGATGGTTGGATAGTGTTCTCAAAGGTACTAACTTGAGTTTGACCAAACTGCGGGAGGCAGCGGAAGACAGGAGTGCCTGGCGTGCTCTGGTCCATGGGGTCACGAAGAGTTGGACACGACTGAACGACTTAATAACATGACTACAAATATGCCAAAATTGCAGGTCAGCAGCTTTTCAAAACGCAATGACAAAACTTTCAAGAAGAATCTGTACAGTAAATCATTGACACATATATATACAACCTGAGCCTAAGGTGGAGGGGCTCACAGCATTAACACCTCAATAAGATCTTGCTTCTCCCTTAGCCAGAGCCTTGTATTCCAATAGAAATCAAGCTGAATTCCCTCACAAGCTTCTGCCTGCCGCCTGATTTTAGCTTCTAGTTTTCTCACACACCTCAGACTTTTGTCCTTCTAACTACCAGCCAGTTGAGGTTGATTGGCCCAGCCACCTGCCCTCCAGCATAGAGCTACTTCCTTTGTTACCCTAACAACCCACACTTAGGGGACCATTATCAAGAAGCTGGTCTGGCTATGGCAACAACTGAATTCTTGCTGGATCCATGAATTAGAAGGGACTCAGGCATACAGCCTAACACACACATCACAAGCTTACAATAGGAAATAGTCTCAAATCTTGAAAAAGAAGCTGTTCATAGCGAGGAAGTGGATGTCTTTGATTAATATAAGCAGTTTATTGTAAGAATGAAAGGACATAAAAAGTGAAATAAACCCAGCTGGAATATTGGAGCCCCTGGTAAGAAAGCCAATAGCAGCCTTTTCTGGGAAATAATTTCCACAAGAAATTCGAATGAATCTCTTACACCTTCCTCCCTTCCTAGCTGAATTTAACTCAGTGGATGCTAACTGCCCCTTTTCTCCCTGACTGTGCAGAGTGGTTCTTATATATAAAAAAAGTATTTGTGGACTGGTCTTCAAGACTGTTAATGCAATCTGGAAAATACGACAGTCATTTTATACTGCTCCTTAGTCCCCAAAAGCAACTCTCAGAGAGATTTACACAGGAGCTTTCGTTCTGCAGAAATTATTGTGCTCAGAGGCAACCTTTGTTTCTATAGACTGTTTCTGAGGGACCAGCATATTTCTCCATGAAACCAAGCAGCTGGACAAGCTCAGGGGGGGATGCACAGCTGTTCACTCAAAGTGTTTCTCTCTTCCTTCTGTCTTCATGAGGTATCAAAGAGATAGCTAAAAAAATAGAGATGCCACACTAGGCAGAGTACTACTGTGGTAGAAAGGAAGCAAAATTAATAGTATTAGTGGTGGAGAGTACTAGTAGGTGGCTTCTCTTTTGTTTTGTTCAGGGTCTTCTGGACATGGCATTTGAGTTTTGCTAAAAAAGGTCATTGAAGTGTAGGTGGGTTCCCACGAGGCCAGACGCAGTGATAACAGCAAGAAACTTTATTGAACTACATAACAGGGAAACAGAGGCAAAGCAACTGCTTATATACATTTCTGAAAACCTGGGTCACTCCCACTCCTAACGTGATTGGCTGTCTAAACTTCCAAACTGCGAATCACGACTCAGAGTTCAAGGGCCAATGGCAGAGGCCCAAATCATGAAATGTTTTGTGATTGGATAGGTAAGGTAAAGGAACCCCTGACCGTTAGGTCCAGTTGTGAACAACTCTGGGGTTGCGGCACTCATCTTACTTTATTGGCCGAGGGAGCCGGCGTACAGCTTCCGCGTCATGTAGCCAGCATGACTAAAACGCTTCTGGAGAAACCTGAGAAGCACATGGAAACGCTGTTTACCTTCCCGCTGGACCGGTACCAATTTATCTACTTGCACTTTGACGTGCTTTAGATCTGCTAGGTTGGCATGCAGACACAGAAGCTCATACCAGTAACAAACTTAGTTGGTCTCTAAGGTGCTACTGGAAGGATTTTTTTTTTATTTCATTTTGACTATGACAGACCAACACGGCTACCTACCTGTATCTAGCTCCTATCAGGTCCTTTTAACCAGAGATACTGGGATTGAACCTGTTATAAGAATTCCAAGGTCTCAGATGTAGAATAAATATTCATAAATGCACACATATCTAAATAAATAAACAAACCATGTGCCTGAAATAGTACAGGAGAGCAATCCTGAAGCCATTTTGACTCTCCCAATGACCTCAAATATTCCTCTGCAGTAAGGGAGGCAAATGGGGAAAGCCTTCCCGTTGGCTGTTTGCTTACAAACCCTTCTTAAGGGCATATTTGTGTATGAATAGAGTGAGCCTGTGATCTGGATTCAGGAACTAAAGTATTCACCATCACAAAAGAATAGCCAGGCTGTCCAGGTAATGAAATCAGCGACCATTATTAGGTATCCTGGCAGACAGGATCTCTGCTATAGACTGTCTCCTATGATGTATGTATGATGATTTTGGGGTGGTCTTTGGCTAAGGGGGTTGGGCAATGTCAAAAGTTTTTAAAAGTTCCTGCACACTTTTGTTCAGAGTCTCTCCCTCCTTAGAAGGGAGGGAGGGAACTCTGTTGCAACAGAATAAAAAATATCTGCCTTGCTTTCCACTGGATCCTGCCTCCATCCATTCTTCTTTGACCGATCATGGACTTAGGGGTCTGGTTGGATATAATAATTTGAATGAATGTTCCTAACTGAGGCTTGGTTAAATATTTGCACCCAAATATACAAATGTATGTGTCAGGGAACTGCCATCGGAGAGTCAGGTGGTGGAAGGGCTCAAGGAGGCTAAGAGACCCTCAGATGCTGAGGAAGGAACCAGCAGGGGGAGAGGGAGAGTTCCTGCAGAAACTCAGGCGGAGGGATGGCTCCAAGATGCTTCCAGTGAGAACAGCGGGGAGGGCTCTGGACCTCCGCTGGGGACGCCTACTCCGCGCAGGAAACTGTCACGCAGAGAATCCAGACGGAGAGTTTCCATTAAGGAACTCTTATGTTGGAGTAAATTCCAGAAGCGCCCACTGACGGATTCTGCCAGCGATTGAGGGAGTCATGCTTTGAGGGCTCCCGTAAAGGCAGAGCTTTGAGACCTATGCCAAGCTCTGAGGGATTCAGCTTTTACGCACAAGCAGCTCATTATCCCATCACAGTATGGGATTAACAGCCTGGTTTACCTAGGTAGTTTCAATTGGCTTGGAAAACCAGACATAATTTCTGAACCTTTTATAGTTTATCCAGCACTAGGGTGGGCCGATATATCAGTATGTCATCCAAAACCGGTTTGAAGTTCACATCATGATAATTGTTTCATAATATTTGAGCTGGCAATATATCACGTATCACAATGTGTTTAAGGGCTAGGCGATATCTGGTTTTCAACCTTGCAACAACTCACCAGGTAAACACTGCAAAGTTATCACAGCAGCTAAACCTCACAATATCACCAGCTAAACACTGCAATCTACCACAATGTCTGAAATAAGGCTGGAACTATGCAGAGGCAAACAGGACAATGTCCTGGCAACTGCTACTACTTAGGGGTCTAAAATGGATAAATAACAATATGATCAACTGTCACACACTCAGTTTCATCAGCAGGCAAGCCAAAATGCATCCTAACAGGACTTTTGGTTTGGCCATTTGGCAGTCCCAGATTATTTGCATTCACTATGACTCATCATAGGATTGTCCTGAATACAACCATTTGGTGGCCAAGCCCCAAAACAAAAGTCTCATTTGGATGCATTATGGCTTGCCTGCTGCTGAAAGTGACCGTGAAGTGATTGATAATATCACCATTTATCAGTTTTAGACCCTTAAGTGGGAGAAGTTGCCAGGACATTGTCCTGTTCACATCTGCATAGTTCCTTCCTTATTTCATACATCATGATACAGTACGTATATAGATATATCAGGATGTTTAGCTGGTGATATATTGCAATATTGAAAACCAGTTATCACCCAGCCATATCCAGCACTATAAATTAGCATTCAGTGGCATACATTTCTAACCGCCATTGGGTATAGTTTCTTGCCTGGCTATTATTAGCCTTTAATTCCATTTTAATAAATTACAATAAAGCAAACGCATACACACAAAATTGAAACTGAATATATGCAAATGAAACAAAGCTGGAGAGAGGAAAACCAAAATGAGAGAAACATAAATGTATGAGATGCAAGGTCTAATAGCTACATTCATGCTGTGTGAAAACAACAGTCACTGAAAATAAATGAAAGTGACACATGGGGTTTTGACATATACGAGATCAGAACATGTTACACAACAGCTACTGTTGGCTTCCCCCAAGAATCAGTGCTGTTGCCCCACACTGTTCATTTCATTAGCTTTTAGTTAGCTTAACAAGGCATGACTGCACTCCAACAAAAAATATAAAGCAAAATTATTAACCATTCTCTTAATTCACTCTCATATATTTTCCAATATTTCACTTACTATTCCTAAGAATAACAAGAAGGAACTATCTCATAACCAAAAATGCCCCATTTTTCTTTAAAAAAAATCAAAAATCAAGAGTAGCAAAATAAAGGATAACATATTAACCATGGTGTACAAAATGTGAATGCAAAGATAAAGTGGATAAACAACTCATGGCAAGAGAACAGAATGTTAAATTAACATAAAGTTTACAAACTATAGTCTACTATCTGCCTTGGTAGCTCAGTTGGTAGAGCATGAGACTCTTAAATTTAGGGCCATGGGTTCAAGCCCCATGTTGGGCAAAAGTTTCCTACATTGCAGGGGGTTGGACTACATTATCCTTTTGTTCCCTTCCAGCTCTAAGATTCTGTGAAGAAGTTGGTAAATTTAATAATAATAATAATAGTTTATTATTTATACCCTGCCCATCTGGCTGAGTTTCCCCAGCCACTCTGGGCGGCTCCCAATCGAGTGTTAAAAACAATACAGCATTAAATATTTAAAACTTCCCTAAATTGACAGGTCTGAGTTAGTGAATCGATAAAAGCAAGACCTGCTCAATCCAAACTAACTGTTCTTCTTTTCTTTTTCTTTTTTTAAGAGTCTTGTGTTTTCTGTAGTACAATCTTAAACATGTCTCCTCAGAAGTAACCCCCACGGAATTCAGTTGCGGGTAAGTGTGTATAGAATTTCAGCCCTGGTCACCATGCATGCAAAAAGCTAAACCAGGCATATGTGGCTTTGGGTGAGGAGGAAAGCTTCAGCTGTTATTATTTTTTCCTGGGCCACAACGTAATCTTCTGAAATCATTTCAGCAAGATTCCAAGCCATGTAAGGCTTTTTAGTTTAAAGGCAGCACTTTCAACTGGTGCTATGTGGTCTTGCAATCAATACCCAATACCCATGTGTTGCTCCTTTTTTTTTTTTTTTTTTTTTTTGAGAGAGAGAGAGAGAGGATTGTTTATTTTTAATGCAGAAAAATGGATGGGGGGGAATCGCTTTCCAAGTATGAGGAATTTATTTAATTAATTAATTTAGCAAATAACTTCCTCAGAAATAATCTCAAGGCAACTTACCGAAATTCAAAGGCACAAAATAAAATAAAACAAAACTACAATAAGGAAAGAAAAATAAACATCATAAATACTCAAAGAGGCATAACCATAAAAAAAAATAGAATCATGCTTCAAAACCAAGTTACAAATAGCAGCTGTCACACAACACAGAATTCATGGGAGTAGAGTCAAGTCTTAACTGGGTGCTGGGGGGGGGGGAATGATGCCATAACCAGTTCGCCTTATAGGGATGAGCTTTTCACAATGTGAGAATTACAACTGAAAAAGCCCCTCCCACGGTGCCACCCTCTGAATCTCTCTCTTGGACACCTGGGGAAGGGTCACCAAGGTCTTAAGATCTGAATAGGTTCATGATGGGTGTTGTGTCAGGAATTAGGGTCCCAAACCATGTAAAGTTTTGCAAGTTAAAAGCAGTATTTTGAATTGGGCACAGAAATGGACAGGCATGCAGTAGTGCTGTGACCACCTAGTCACTGTCAGCAGTCTGGCTGTCACATTCTGCACAAACTGCATTTGCAAACTACATCTCCAAAAAAAATACCCACATCTAACTCATTCAGTAAAGTGGTGCTTCAGGTTAAGAACAGTTTCAGGTTAAGAACGGACCTCTGGAACAAATTAAGTTCTTAACCCGAGATACCACTGTACAGTGCTTGTGTTAATCCATGAAGGAAAGAAACTTGCCTCTTTTTACGTCACCCTAAAAAGCAAATAAAGTTTTGTCCTGTTGAGAAATGTGTTCTCTCTCAGAACATCAGAGGCAATATTAAAGGGGAAATGGTGCTCCTTCACACAAGAGTTTAAAACTATTTTTTGAGGAGTAAAACTGTAGGAAAAAGTTTCATGACACCCAGGCTGAAATTTGGCAGGAACGTTCTAGGCCATGTAAAACTGCTTCATGGGCTGGACCTTGTCCAAGGCTGACTACTAGCCACTCCTGCTTTATATCACCAGGCAGTGAATAATAATAATAATAATAATAATAATAATAGTAATAATATTCCACCACCACCACCCCGTCAATCTGGCTGGGTTTCCCCAGCCACTCTGGGCAGCTTCCAACAAAACATTATAAATACATTAGAACATCAAACATTAAAAACTTCCCTAAACAGGGCTGCCTTCAGATGTCTTCTAAAAGTCATATAGTTGTTTATTTCCTTGGCATTTGATAGGATATTCCACAGGGCGGGCCCCACTACTGAGAAGGCCCTCTGCCTGGTTCCCTGTAACCTCAGTTCTCACAGGGTGGGAACCGCCAGAAGGCCCTCGGAGCTGGACCTCAGTGTCAGGGCTGAACGATGCAGGTGGAGACACTTCTTCAGGTATACAGGACCAAGGCTGTTTCTAAACAAAATAAACTAAATATAGAACTAAATATACTTAATAAACTAAATCTAGAACATAAAGAAACAGAGAAACTGATGAGCATGTTTGTTCAAACCACTTTTTTATTTTTGTGAACAAATGTACAAAGATTACTCCCTTTCAAAATGCAGATGTTTGAAACCCGAAGTCTAGTTCACATGTTTGTTTTACAAAAAAAAGAAAAAAAGAAAAACAAAGTGTAGGTTTGCTGTTATTTGGTCAACTGGATTCCTTGTGCCAATTGGCATTTTACAAAGTGATCCAACGCAAAGTAGCAAGATCCTTATAAAATGACCCAATTTCATTTCATAAAGCTAATAAATTAATCCCTAAAACAGCATTATTAAATGGAAGGATTTTTTTACCCATCAGGATGAAAATCATATGCTGCTGTGATAGATTACCTTTACAGTAAATGCAAATCTAATTTAGTATTACCATAAAATCCTCTGAGACTGCAGTAAAATACTTGGCCTGGCGACATCATTGCTTCAAGTAATCTGCACACAAGGCATGAGTTTCTTTTACTAAAATAGCAAATATATAAATGATGTTATGCTGAAGCTGCTTCAAAAACCAATCATAAGCACTTTACAGCTACTAAATATGGTGGCCGTGACCTGTAGGTGATGTGGCTCCATTTTTCTCTCTCCCTTTAACGTTTGAGCATGCATTAAGAAAAGCATGCCTTTCTCAAAGTATCTTTCTGTAGATAAGCTGTTGCTGCTGGACCCATATCAAAACTAGGGACTGAGGAAAATCTCACTCAGTCTGCATTGTTAAGTGAAGAATTTACACCTCCTGCACCAATACATGGATTATAATGTAATTACCCTTTGCAATATAGTTCTCAGCTTAAGACGTGTTCCAAAACGATATATTTTAGAACTGTTACGTTGATATAACATATGTATTTAAATCTGTATAAATATATAAAAATACAGATAATCTCTCTCACACACAAGCATATGTATGCATGATAAAAAAATATTTAAATACAAATTTTCATGCAAATTTTTTTTTGTTTCAACCATTTTCCAACTACACCATAAACATTTTCAACCATTTCTTGCTCTCTTTTATTATCTTCAATAAGTAGTATCACAATGACCTCTCTATCCAGCATTGGTAAAATGTTTGGGTTGGGGTTTTTCATTTGATTTTTTTAAATCCCCAGCCCACTGTTGTTTTGTTTTTAGAGGGTACTTCCACAGACTCTCTCTCTCAGGAGATCACTGCTTTATCCCCAGGAAACCTTGAAAACTATCATGTGTGACTGGAGCTGGAGATGTCTAACAGATCCCTGTCAAACTACAATTCTCAAGATGTTGTGTGGGAGGAAGACCTGCCAATTTAACTGGCATAAGACTAAATATGCGATTATAAAACAGATATGCCCTACATAATGTGGGAGCTGCAGCTCTGGAAGATTTTGCTTGAAGCCCAGGGGGATCAGAGGTATATCACTTGTGCTCAGATCTTTAAAGTTATTCCCAACCTTTTATTACTGGGATTGAATGGGGAGCGGGGTGAGAACCAATACCTGAAGCTAGGCAACTCTGGGTCAAAACAGAAGTGACAAAAAACATGCAACTGCTAATTGTGTGAATGGTCTCCCTTAAAACACACACACACAAGTAAATAGCAGCATTGAGAGAAGGGCAGTCTGAACCAGAACCATAGTAGGGACAAATGGTTAAATTCTCACCAACACTGTCCTGAGGTGGATGAGGTGCCTATGGACTGCTATTTACTTTTTTGTTTAATACTAAATAGCAGCCCTGGGGCTCCATCTTAATTAGGACTGGGCAGGGAGGGATAAGTGATTTAACCCTTTGCCCCTGCTACGGTCCTATTCTGGATTTCCACCTACTCCAGACACATGCTTTAAAAACAATCAGTAATGCAGTTAATCTTCTATGATTCTATGATTACATTTGCTGGAGCACTTTATTGCTTAAATCAAATGGTTCTTTTCCAGCTACACCATCAAGCATTTTCTCCACCAGCTGGCAGAATGAAGTTTATGCAGATATGAAGTTCATGTTGGTGTGCACCAGTTCGTGAACTTTTGGGCATCTCTGCACAACCAGCACTTATTGGTTCCATCTGAACTGCTTTTGTCCATACTGTCCCCAATCATAGATACTGAATTGTGTCAATACCGAGTCAACCCATCTTTGATCGCACTGTTCCTTGGATTGAAATTCAGGAATACATGGCTAGTTCTTTTATTCTGTATGTGCATCTGCCTCAGTTTCAGTCTTTAGCAAACCAGTATATGTGGGAATGTTCAGGGATGCATGAGAGGATATATTGTCTGATTATATCCTTATCCAACTTGTGTTAACAAGTTACACAATTTCAGCAGAGTAACATTCCCTTCTTTTAAATTTGCAGTGGCTGTGTTTGCTCAGGCTCGCTAAAGCCTCTGTAATAACTATTATGGTATTTCCCCCTTTTTCCTTCATAAAATATAAGAGACGACACAGTCTTTTACGAAAGTATAAAAAGAGTTTATTTACATTCTGTTCACAATCACATCCCAGAAGGCAGACTTAGCTTAATGAAGTAACATACACTTGGAATCTATCTCATAAGAAGACAGTCCCTTTGTCCTCTCTTTGCTGGAAGCCAAGAGGGCATCTTTGGCTTAGTAGATGTTGTTTCTTCGATGCATGTGGTGAAAGAGAGCGAGATGGCTGCCCTGCCCTGTGCCTTTGTCATTACCTGCACAGGTGAGGCCACACCCACCTCTAGTCACATGCAGAGGAAGTCTGTCCCAGCCCAGAAGGAAACAGGAAGTTTACCTGCTGGCTGGACAAACATTCCTCCCCATGTATAAACATGTTCACTCTAGGAATGTTGTACTTGACTGCTCTTGTGTTTCACATCCTACAGTATAAAGTCAGGCTCTTAATATTTTTGATGAGATTAACTTTTTTGAACAGCTAAACTTTTAAAAACGAAAATCATATGCAATGTAAAGTGAAGCTGTATTAGAATATCAAAACGAACTAGGAGATAAATGATATTGTAAAAGATCGATGATATTTATTACTAGGTTTGAAAATCTATCCCCTAGAGTTAAAGAAGTAGATGGGTAATCAATCTGTTCTACATGTTGGATGTATTTCTCTAGAAGTTCCTGGCCTTGTAGATTTCAGGGAGTGACACATGGTCTGATCACTGCTTATACTGCTACCAAGCAAATAAATGTGCTACTCTTTCTCATCAATATGGATGTCTGCAGTGCTCAAAATTCAGTGGGAAAAAGTATTTCATTAATCAGCTTCCACTTCAAGAATCAACAAAGGCAAAAAGAATAAGCCATATTGTACACACAAGCACATCTGGAAGAAGGGGGGGGGGAATCCTTACATGTTTTACTTTCTCTCCCACTATTTATTTATGTTATAAATGTATATAGCTTGAATCAAGAAAAAAAGAAAAACTGGCCTAGGCTGGGTACATAATAAACTCAGTATGGCATAATAAAATTACAGTTACCACAATCAATAACCAGACAAACCTAAAGACAGGATCATACAATCCTGCCATTTTAGCATCATTCCCCAATAAAATTCTCTTTATGGTGTCCTCATCTCACCTTCTAAGATCTTTCATTTCTATCACAACTCTAAGTATCATGTATGCTTTTCCATGCACAAAGTGTCATCTAGCAAATGAAATGAATTTTAAGCTAGTGACACACATGCGCGTGCACACACACACAGGCTATAGGGCACAATAAAGTGCATGCCCAAGACATTTTGCTGCCTGATGTGGAGCTAGATTGCTCCCCACTCACCCACTCGAGGTCAAGGACTTTTGAAAGGTTTGCTGCGCAAGTCAGACACAATTCTTGATTTCAGAGTGCCTGTTTTAAGCAGGCCACTTCATTCTGCGTCAGGGCAGGGCCGACCCTGTGTGATGCTAATCATAACTGCAGGGAACCTGTGCACATCATGCTTCTGGCTGAAATGGGAGAATGCAGGATCTAATCCACAGAGAGAATGTGCATGCAGTTGGGATGTATGGCTCAGGACCCCCTGCTATATCTCAGGCAGGACCATAGCTCTGTGGTGCACCTGCTTTGCATACAGAAGGCTGATTCCCCAGCACTTCTGGGTAGAGCTGGGACAGATTCCCTGCCTGAAATCCTGGACAGCTGTTGTCAGTCAGTGCAGTCAATCATGAGCTAGAAAGACCAACAGGTCTGACTTGATAGAAGACTTTTCCCTATATTCCTATGAACCTATCTCAATCCTTCATTCTTCATCTAATGCACTTTTCCAGGTTATCCTTCTGAGCGAAATATGGAGAATGGTAGCAAGGGAGAAGGCATTGTGGCTTCCCACTTCTGAAACATTCCCCAGGGAGGACTGCCAATTGCCACCATCCTTTCAGCACCAAGTAAAAACTTAACTGTTCTCCAAATTTTTGGAGATTACGTTGAATGTTGCTATTTACTGAAGGGTGTTCCCAACAACAGAAGACTTGCTGGTTTTTTAAAGAGCTGTTATGGGTTACTGCAATGGTTTTGTTGCAATGCATTGCTTTTAACTTTACGCTTTTATTTTATTTTTTCAAGGTAAATAGGTAAAGGTAAAATGGTACTTTGGCCACGTCATGAGAAGAGAAGACTTCCTGGAAAAGACCCTGATGTTGGGAAAGATTGAGAGCACAAGGAGAAGGGGACAACAGAGGATGAGATGGTTGGACATTGTTCTCGAAGCTACCAGCATGAGTTTGACCAAGCTGTAGGAGGCAGTGGAAGACAGGAGTGCCTGGCATGCTCCGGTCCATGGGGTCACGAAGAGTCGGACACAGCTAAACAACTAAACAACTAAACGACAACAACAACAACAAAATGGTAAAGGACCCCTGGATGGTGAAGTCCAGTCAAAGGCGACTCTGGGGTTGTGGTGATCATCTCGCTTTCAGGCCAAGGGAGCCAGGATTTGTCCACAGACAGTTTTCCGGGTCATGTGGCCAGCATGACTAAACTGCTCCTGGCACACAGAGGACCATGACAAGTGTCAGAGCGCACGGAAACGTCATTTACCTTCCCGCCACAGTGGTACCTATTTATCTGCTTGCACTGGCATGCTTTTGAACTGTGATAGGGTGGCCATGTTTCTTACTTTACAGATAACAGACCTCTCTTTGAAAGGCTGCCTGGTCCAAGTTTGATTTAAGGATAAGGTCTCGTGTGCAGGAAGAAAAGGATCCTTGAAGTTGCCCATCAGCAATACCTGGACTTCTGCGTGAGCAGGCACACAAACCACCTAGTCACAGTCTCTTTTCCATTATGCTGAGATGTATTACACTTCTATTTAAATTATAGTAATCATTTCTAAATTAGCAGCTATACATATAAATAAGCTTATAAAAAATTATGAAAATGTATGTCCTCTTTAGTCACCTTCTTTCATTATTTATTTTTGGTGATGTGTAAGCAGACACCCTAAGTAGTAACCACAACTCCTACAACTTAACAGCTAGTCAGCCTGACAACTGGAAATTCAATATCTGTCCCTACTTGAACTGTTTCTTCCATTCTGCTCCTGGTTTCATCATTAATCATGAAGGGGGAAATCACTTAACAGGATCAGGTGGATCCAGTCAAGCAGCATTCTGGTAACACCTTTGCTGAGCTGTAGGTCTTGATGAGAAATTCACTGGGGCTGTGTTTGCATCCCCTGAACTCATCTGTGGCCAATTTTAGACTTTGCATGAGCCCAGCCCAGCCCAGTCTGGCCTCAAATTGATTCAGGGGCAGAGCTAATGTTTAATTCAGGAGAGGGGACAGAAGAAGAGATGCTCTGTCTTCTCCCCTCCCCATCTCGACATAACTGTGGAGATCAGGATTGAACCTTTTGCTTACCAGCTGGTGAGCAGACAATTTAATTCTGCTGGGTGCTGCTTTAAAAGTATGTTCCCTGAAGCCAGAAGAATTAACCCTCAGACAAATCCTGTTTACAGCCCTAATATTCATGTACTGGCTCTCCATCATGCCCAGCAATAGGGCTTTGGACACATTTGTGGGCAATATGCCCAGAAGTAGCCACTGATGGGCCAAAGAATTAAGACGTGAACCCCCATGTTCAAAATATCCACTATCCAAATACAGTCTGTGCACCACAAAACGCAAAATGGGAGTCACTGAGTGATATGGGAAAAGTAAGAGCTCATCCAGTTTTCCACTTGTCCCACTGTTTCCCTCCAAGAAAATCCGATCTTTACCACTGAATTGGAGCAAATTTCAATTGGGGTTTCTGTGGAATGACATTTGCTCCGATTCACTGTAAACAGGAAAGCAGCAGGGGAAGCAGAAAACTACTCAGACCCATCTCTATAAACCATGAGACAAGCAGAAAACCTCTCGGACCCATGCTTTCTAGGCTCAGGACAAGCAGAGGTGTGGAAAAAACCCAAAGTATCAAGGTGCTATTGAGCATGCAAAGCACATACTGTAGATAATAGGAAGCCACACAAAATATGCATTATCAATACTTTTGTACAGAAGACTAGAAATATTCATTTCATCAGAAAATCAATTCAAAAATGCTTATGTATATACTGTTCCATTGCAAACGGTTATTTTATTGCATATATGAACTAACCTTTTAATCTTAGGGTGTTTGATAAGAGACAGTAATGCTGTAATCCTACACACACCTGGGAGTAAGCCCCTTTGGGCGCAGTAAATAAATATGCTGAGACAGAGCTGCATTTTAGTCTGGAGTGAGTCACTGGCAAATGTTAGTGCTTTATATATAACATCAAGAACTGTTTTTAAAATAAAATGTATATTTTAATCAACGTAGTTTGCATTCACTTTGCAGAAAGAAACGTGCCAAATGCAATGTTAGCATCATTTCTGAAAATGGCCATGGGGAGTGAGGTTTTCCATTTCAGCTGGGGTTATACAAAATCTAAGAAAGAAGAAACCGAGCATGCAGCCAGAGACATTGCACTCTGCTCGATTTATGCTGAATCTGTACAATCTGTACAGGTTTGGAGCTACAAAAAAAGGAAACCAACTGAAACCTTAAACACAATGCTACATCCCACTTCACGACACGAAGGTATTTATTTTAAATTCCTCCCAAAATGTTTACATTTAGGGTAGGGGAGGGGTGGGATTTGTAGCCTCCATTTTCCCAAGAGATTGGGAAATTATGAATGTGTGAAGTTCAATAAACTACTCCATCCAACTGAACAAGACTCTCCCATGAAGCATTTCAAAGCATCTTTGAGAGTGAAGTAAATCCAGGCTTCTCAAGTGGCTCCCAACACAACCTTATAGGTAAAGGTAAAGGGACCCCTGACCATGAGGTCCAGTCGTGGCCGACTCTGGGGTTGCGGTGCTCATCTCGCTTTATTGGCCGAGTGAGCCGGCATACAGCTTCTGGGTCATATGGCCAGCATGACTAGGCCACTTATGGTGAACCAGAACAGTGCACAGAAATGCTGTTTACCTTCCCGCTGGAGCACTACCTATTTATCTACTTGCACTTTGAGGTGCTTTCGAACTGCTAGGTTGGCAGGAGCTGGGACCAAACAACGGGAGATTGCGGGGATTCGAACCGCCGACCTTCTGATTGGCAAGTCCTAGGCTCTGTGGTTTAACCCACAGCGCCACCCGCATCCCTAACGCAAACTTATAGGTGTCCCAAAATCCCTGGTGACGTTACAGAGGATGCCTAGCAGCAAGATGCCTAGGCACATTCTCACTTGGCGCAAGAAACCAGACTTGCATTCAACCTGCAAGCCCTAAACTGTGGCGGTAAAGAAAGCTGCTTCATCTGCTTGTATCCTTAAAAAGGAGGATGTAATTCAAACTGCCACACAGCAACCCAGTTCGACAGTTCAGTTTGCACTGCAGCAGCTGAAGTGTAATCTAGTTTCCGAGAAGTGGAGCAGAACCAACAAGATCTATTCTGCTTGCCAATAAAACCTCTATGACACAGGCTAACCTCATAATATTGGGATGATGGTGTGGTGTGGACTTTTAAAAAAAAATTATTAAAAGTTTTCAGTGAAGGCATAAATGCTGGTGCGGTGTGGCCCAGGTATGGGATCTGACAGGCTGTCCCCTCTACCAATGCCAAGTGAGAATGCAGAAGATTCCAGTTCACTCTTTGTTTGGGAATGAATCTACCCATTTTGCTTTCCTGAGACCCGTTTGTAGATCAGAATATAGATCTATAGTTTTAACCACACAATCAATGGATTGATTTGCACCTGAGCCCACACGGTACACTGTACTTTTAAGGTGGTCTGAGGGCTGCCTTTTTCTGTCTTGAACATTTTACAGCTGCCTAGAGCTGTTAAGATCTCCGCTGTGGCCATGCAGCAAAACACTCTTTTAAAATGCTCCCAGGAAGCAGCTGTACATCACAACCCCTTTGCTGAGAAACTATAAAGAGAGAAAGGTGGGTGCAGTGGCGTAGCGTGGGTTGTCAGCACCCGGGGCAAGGCAAGTAATTTGCACCCCTAACCCGTGGATTTGCACCCCCTAAGCCATGGATTTGCGCCCCCTAACCCTAACCCCCAGATGTTGTGCCCGGTGCGGCCGCCCCCCTGCACCCCCCACGCTACGCCACTGGGTGGGTGCCCCCATGTACCTAAGGGAACAGCCATCTCCCCAGCCCCAATACAATGTCCTTGCATCAACTGCGCTGTTTGAGTTACATAAGGTCCCACACTAACCTCTAGTTTTCAGAAATAGAGGGAAGGATGTTTGTTAACAGAACAGTTTAAGATGCAGGCTGCAAAAAACCGTGTGGTCAAACGTGCAAGTGGTGCCGGATTTACGTATAAGCTAAACAAGCTATAGTTTGGGGCCCAATTTTTTTTTTAAGGAAATAAAAACTGGATGTACATTTCCAAAATATAAGATAAAAAACAAAATAAAACCTGCATACAACAACAGTGTTTTGTGTTGTGTAGGCTCCTATGATGTAAGTAATGTAAGCCTGCTAGCCTGCTCACTGGTTTGCTCATTTCTATATATAGGGTGCCTACATAAAATATGTATTTATAATAAAATACATATTTTAAAATAAAATATAATAAAATATTTATAATAAAATACATATTTTGTTCTGTGCAAATGGCTTTAGATACCTATTAGGTCCATAAATTACCATATAGCATATATTCAACACAAAAAAACAGCGACAATTTGTTGTTGACAAAGGACAGCTGGACATATAAAGGGCCCCATTACCTTCAGTAGCTTAGGGCCTCATCAAACCTAAATCCAGCCCTGCATGCAAGGCTTGGGTTAATCTTGCTGCTTCTATCCCTTTTGCATCTTTCCTGCTTCGCATTTATTTTTCAGTTTCTGCGGAAATTTGGTGCCTACTCCCAATTAAGCAGTTCCATATTTCCCTAGGGAAATTCATCTGATTTCTTACATTTACAGTAAATGCTAGATGGCTGACAACACCTTCAAAAATTCTGTTGCAGCCAAGACATTAACTAGGGCTGGCTGTGGGAGACTTCAGCAATATTTTTACATTCAAATAAAGGTCATCTTTTGCAACATGTATAACAAAAAGGACAACATTGTATCTTCTTGGAAACTTTTAAAATCACCGTTCTTTCTGGATGAACGAAACTAAAAACATCTCGGTGACTGAATAAAAGCACAATTTCTAACCAGCTTTATTTTAATCCATTTGAAATTCTGGCAACTCTCCATGACATATACAAGATGGTGAATCATGTTTTCTGGTCATATTTGTTTCTTCAGTGATATATTTCTAGGAAGGAGGAATGGAATCTAAGATGTGGAAAATGTCCAGAATAAATGAATCCTATTTTTCTTAAGTTAAGTTTGTATTTATTACAATTATTTATATCCTTCCTGGCAGGATCCAGAGGGGCGGGGGGAATAGAGGGAGACAGAGAAAGAAGAGGGCTATTTTTAGTTCCAGGTGAAAGGATCTAGAAGGCCATGTAAATTAGAAATTAGTCCTGGGAACCAACAGGATCATACGGCCTCAGCCCAGTATACCTGGCACATCTCTACCCCCATCATTCTGCCCGGACACTGAGGTCCAGCACCGAGGGCCTTCTGGCGGTTCCCTCGCTGCAAGAAGCCAAGTTACAGGGAACCAGGCAGAGGGCCTTCTCAGTAGTGGCACCCGCCCTGTGGAACACCCTCCCACCAGATGTCAAAGAGAAAAACAACTACCAGACTTTTAGAAGACATCTGAAGGCAGCCCTGTTTAGGGAAGCTTTTAATGTTTAATAGATTATTGTATTTTAATATTTTGTTGGAAGCTGCCCAGAGTGACTGGGGAAACCCAGCCAGATGGGCGGGTATAAATAATGAATAATGAATAATAATTTGTTGTTATTATTTTATCACATGTAAATCAGAATCCAGACCAGAGTTCAATAGAAGCAAGAGGAGCTGTGATCCACCCACCACTGCAATTGTTTACAATTGTTGTTTCATTTCCGAAGGACTTTGGGAGTGGGGGTACAAATTGCTTGCCGGGTGGCAGCTACCATGAAGAGCTGCCTCTGCTGGTGGTCATTAAGAACAACAACCATGAGACCCTCCTCAAACAGACCCCCCATTTTGCCATGCATGAATGGACAGGGAAAGTAAAGGGACATTTCAGCTTGGTCTTCCTCTAGGTCCCATCTAACACATGGTAGTTTACAGGCTTGTTTCATTGCCCTGCATAAATAGAGTTCAAGGCCTAGAACATGCCCCAGAATTCTCTGCAATGAGCAGAAGCTCAAGGGCGAAGAAGCAGATGTAGAAAGACCTCCCTGCAACTAGACAGTCTGAATATCAAATTGTTTTTATTGTATGATCTTCCTTCTTTATTGGCCCTTCAGCCTCTGGAGGGTTAGGAAAAATTGCCGCAGAAGCCAGATAAAGAGCTATTGGTTTCACCCCTAAATGAAGAGAGGTCAAGTTATTGAAAATATTTATTAGCTAGCATAATGAATGCTGATGTAGACACTTTGCTTATTAGCTGGACAGGCAGACTGCTCAAAAAAAGGGAAATCAGAAAATAGTTTCAATGTAGCGCATTGGCATCTGTCTGAACCTTTGGCCCCAAGTAGCTTTCATTTCAAAGTGGCTATTTACAGTCAAGGGGCCTGATTCAGCTAACTGATCCTGTTAGCGAAAGCCCTTGAAGGGACTTCTGCTAGTCCTGTCTCCTGGCCTGGAGAGGGGTTGGGAAATGTGAGGGGAGTGGAGTTTGTTCCCAACAGAAACACCTCTGCGAACAGAACGTTTGTAACAGCACAATGTTGAGTTCTGCTCAATTTTTATTTTTAAGTTTGCAGTGCTTAGTGGAAATTGCAAGAAGGTATAATCACATTGGAGAGACAACCAAAATAAACCTTAAAAGGGTCTCTGAGTGCAGCAGACCTTTCAAGAAACAGGCTGTTTTGTAATGTGATGGTATCTTTTCTTCATTACCAGCATTGTGTTTAATTTGCATTTGCAACTATGAATATCATCTTCAGGAATGAGAGAATGAACGCAACAATGGGATGCAGGTGAACCATTTTGGAGGATAGAGTCGGTGTAATGCATAACAAAAGGTTAAGGCATGAACAGTATTTCTACATTATCAGAGAAATCTGAGAATTAAAAGATGAGAAGTGTGCAAGGTAATAAATATTCATTATAGGTTGAAGAGAGAAGTACGAGGGAGGGCACAACAGCATAGACCCAATTTCACTGGGCTACCAGAGAGAGAAAATATTCAGTAATTACAAAAGAAACCTACTGAAATTTTCAAAGTGGGAGGGTGTGGGGAACTCATCCCCCTCGCGCCAATTATTTTTTTACTGTGACACGGCAAAGACATGCATCTGCAACCCTGACTGGTGGAAGGGTATGAAAGAAAAAAGCATGGGTTAGTCTATTTAAAGCAACCCCTCCCGCTAACTATTTCTTGGCTGCAAATCATAGTCTCTCCCTACTGCTTTGTAGCTGGTTGACAGCCCAGATTCTAAAGCCTGCCAAGAACGTCAGAGCAGGCTTAATGATCTAGGTCATAGAACCATCTAGTTCAACTTCTGGGTTCTAACAGTAGCGAGCCAAATGCTAAGTGGTAGAAGACATCCCAACTTTCCTTGCTATAAGGATGCTGCATTCAATTATTCACCGGCTATAATGTTGCATTCAAATAAATACCGACAAGCTCACTGGGGCAAGACAAGTTGAGCACATAAAGCCAATCTTGGCCCGACTGCACTAGCTGCCAGTTAGTTTCTGGGCCAAGTTCAAAGTGCTGGTGCTGACCTATAAAACCTTTCATGGCTTAGGACCTCAATATCTTAAGGACCACCTATCCCCATACAAACTCACCTGGATCCTGCCCTTGTCATCTGAGGCCCTTCTCTGTTTCCCCACTCCCTCAAAGGGTAGGAGGATGACAACAGGAGAGCAGGCCTTTTCTGTGGTGGCTCCCCATTTGTGGAATGCTCTCCCCAGAAAGGCTCACCTGGCACAATCATTACATGTATTTAGGAATCAGGTGAAAGCATTCATCTTTACCCAGGCCATTAAACAAGCTATGGCCTTTTAAAGGTGGGGAGACTGTTATGATTTTTTTCTGTGATTGTTTTATTGTTTTTTATTATTATGCTATAGGTGATATATAAATTTAATAAATAAAATAAAATTTAAAGAACAGAAGCAAGAATTCTTATACTTCTCTTCGTTGTCTCTATCCTTTACCTTTCTATAGTTGGGCCTTAAGCTAGCTCTTCCATAGATCAAAACCAGCACAAGAAAGTGAGAAAGTGAAAGCTCTAGCATATCTGGATAAAGTATTTTAATACTGCCCTGACTGTAAATAAGTTACTATATTGCGTGACCTCTCTACATTAGAATGAATTTTTAAAAGTGTTATCAGGGATGGGAAGATCTGTCAATTTCAACTTTTTCAGTTTCTCATTTTTTCAATCTTAAATTCACTTCTCCACATTTCTGGAGAAATTTGAGAATTTTTCTTCTTCTTTTGAATGCTAATGAAAATTGTTCAGGATTTTAGTGCAAAGTTATCCTAAGAAGACTCCCTGGAAAAGACCCTGATGTTGGTAAAGATTGAGGGCACAAGGAGAAGGGGACGACAGAGGACGAGATGGTTGGACAGTGTTCTCGAAGCTACAAGAGTTTGACCAAACTGCAGGAGGCAATGGAAGAAAGGAGTGCCTGGTGTACTCTGGTCCATGGGGTCACGAAGAGTCAGACACGACTAAACGACTAAACAACAACAACATCCTAAGAAGCACACTTTTATCTGCTGTTTTGACTAATATACATATTGCAAGCAATTTTTCCTAATAGAGTACTTATTTAATGTTATTTTCATGCATACCTTTTACTGAAGATATGTATTTTGTAACCCTCATTTGATTGAAGATCTGCACTGCAAAATTCATTTGAGTGCAAATATCAGAAGAGTGCAAATTTTAAAAGATTGCTGTGTTCCAATTCATATGTTGTTTCAGAAAGTGCAGATTTCTTATATTCTCCTTGAGCTGCAGACTGAATTGGATTTCTTCTCCATCCCTAGTTGTGAGATTGGAAGTTAGGACAGGTGTGGGTTAATTAGCACAGCGGGTGGCGCTGTGCGTTAAACCACAGAGCCTAGGACTTGCCAATCAGAAGGTCGGCGGTTCGAATCCCCGCAACGGGGTGAGCTCCCGTTGCTCAGTCTCTGCTCCTGCCAACCTAGCAGTTTGAAAGCACGTCAAAGTGCAAGTAGATAAATAGGTACCACTCCAGTGTGAAGGTAAACGGCGTTTCCATGCGCTGCTCTGGTTCACCAGAAGTGGCTTAGTCATGCTGGCCACATGACCCAGAAGCTGTACGCCGGCTCTCTCGGCCAATAAAGTGAGATGAGCGCCGCAACCCCAGAGTCAGTCACGACTGGACCTAATGGTCAGAGGTCCCCTTTACCTTTAAGTACATACTGTATTGTTCTTTGAGAATCTTTAGCAAAGTTGCCTCCTGCCAACCTAGCAGTTTGAAAGCACGTCAAAGTGCAAGTAGATAAATAGATACCGCTCTGGCAGGAAGGTAAATGGCATTTCCGTGTCCTGCTCTGGTTTCACCAGAAGCGGCTTAGTCATGCTGGCCACATGACCAAGAAAAACTGTCTGTGGGCAAACGCCAGCACCCTCGGCCAGTAAAGCGAGCGCCACAATATCAACTGGACTTAATTATCAGGGGTTCTTTACCTTTGCCTTTTTAGCAAAGTTGCCAATTACATCTTTTGGTATGGAAACTATAGATAATGGTCCAAGAAGGAGATGTTTCAGAGAATAAATTTATACTTATCTCAGTCCCAGAAAGATGGGAGACCCCTGCCAAGCTGGCTATAAGGAGAAAACAACCACCTTTAGTTTCTGAGAGTCTAACACAGACTGAACCAGAAAGCTGAGTTTGGGCTCTTTGGTGCTCTGGCTGTCTCCCTAGAGATCTGATGGGTGACAGTGAATTTGCCTGTCTGTTAGCATACTTAAACTGCGCCTCTACCAATCTTCAACCTCCATATATAAAAAGAAACACAGATATTACAAAGTGTATTGTAAGCATCTGGTGACATTCTTCTAAAAGGAAATTAAACCCAAAATGTGTGTTGAAACCATGAAACACCTCACTATTCAGAGCAAAACTATATAATAATATTAATTGCCCTAATTCAAGCAGTGATGGAGACAGAGGGGGATTTGAATAGGGGACAGGAAAGGAAAACCACTCATTGTGAATAAAACAACAGAGAATTTTGTGCCAATCAAACATTCCCCTAGGATAAGAGTGAAATTAAGAAGAGACAAGGCATACGTCTGTGAATGAAATACATGTGCAAGCATAGGGCTATGAGTCTGATTATCACTAGAATAATTGTTGTGTATTAATTCCTGACTAAAAGATAGCTTGGTGGCTTTATAAATTCAGTTCCAAAGGTTTATATGCAAGTTAACCACTGGCAGTCTTAATTTACATAGGTCATTGTAGCTGTTGGTCGTTAATATGGTGAAAACAGCTGAAGGGGACACCTTTCAATACACACACACACACACACACAATCTAATTTATGTATGTTGGATGAAGGGAGTTTGGCCCTACTTGATTGCCTAGATATATAAAGGGATACATAGTCTTCATTGGAGTAGGGGGAGGAAGGTAGTGAATTATATAATTTTTGGACATTTATATATTGTGTTCCATTGCCCTCAAACACAGAACTAAGAATGCAGATGGCATCACATCTCCAAATGACCTAAGTTTGAAAGTCCTCTAAAGTTAGCATTGTCACACAGCTACAGCTTCCATAAAAGAACTTTATCACCTCTCAATATTAAGAAGTCAGCATTTCATCAGGACACATCTTGATCCCCACAGAAGTTATACCAGGATGTTTCAGAAATAGAGATACAGGAGGAATCTATTAACAGTGATTGTGGTTTCAGAAACTACAACTATATATGCTGTAAGCTGTCCAGAGTGGCTGGGGAAACCTAGCCAGATGGGTGGGGTATAAATAATAAAATTATTAACTACATGGAGACAGCAAAGGCACTGATGACCTATACTTCTTGAGTAACCTGCAAACCAAATACTCATGAATCTCTCCCAATGGGTTGTACATTAATCAAGCCCAGTGGCATAGCGTGGGTTATCAGCACCCGGGGCAAGGCAAGTAATTTGCGCCCCCTAACCCATGGATTTGCGCCCCCTAACCCATGGATTTGCGCCCCCTAACCCATGGATTTGCGCCCCCTAACCCGTGGATTTCCCTAACCCCCAGGTGTTGCACCCGGTGCGGCCAGCCCCCCCTGCACTCCCCACACTACGCCACTGATCAAGCCACATGACCCGAAAAGCTGTTGCTTGTGACACATCAGCTTGAGAAGGACGGAGGCAGTCGCAAGGAGAGTATGAGAAAACTCACCAAAATTATTTGTTTGGCAAGGCTAGCAGCAAACAAAACTGAGAAAGTACAAAGAATATAGAAGAATACAGTGCTTCCGGCAATGAAGTAAAATGATTTGTGGGGAGGCTTTTCAAGGATACACAAACAAATACAGCAGTGGAAAAGGAATTCATAAAAATCCTATGAAAGGGTCACGAAAGAGGAACAAGTATGTTTTGAAACATACGTAGAGAGGGATGAATTAAAGTGTTGCAAAAAGAAACACTATTCAATGGATTTGGTTTATATCATCATTGTTTTCTTTATAGACCACAGAAACACATATCCTTTACTTACTTACCTACTTATCAAAGTGGCTGCTGGGAATGCCAGGTACTAAACCTAGACTTCTATCTGCAAAGTGTTCAAGCTCTAGCTCTAAGCCAGGCATCCCCAAACTCGACCCTCCAGATGTTTTGAGGACACAACTCCCATCATCCCTAGCTAACAGGACCAGTGATCAGGGATGATGGGAACTGTAGTTCCAAAACATCTGGAGGGCTGAGTTTGGGGGTGCCTGCTCTAAGCTATGGTCCCTCCCTTTTTACCCAATCTCTCACACAATCCTAAAGAGCTTCAATTTCACTTGTGCCGAGATTAATCTTGTGCTATCAATGATATTGATTTTTCAAAGGGCAAAAATAATACTGAAAAACCCAGTGATCCCCAAAACATATATCACTTGAGGGATTTATTTTTTTTACAATCAAGCGGTGTATATGTTTTATGAAATGAATGAATAAATAAATAAGCATATATACTAGAAGTAGATGTTGACTTTCATTTATAGGATAATATTTACTTGTTCCCATATGTTCCCTGGTGAATGTGATATATGAAAAATCCCACAAGTACAATTCATGTAATTTGTTTTTAGCTGTTCTCAGTGGCGTAGCGTGGATTGTCAGCACCCGGGGCAAGGCAAGTAATTTGCGCCCCCTAACCCGTGGATTTGCGCCCCCTAACCCTAACCCCCAGATGTTGCGCCCGGTCTGGCTGGCCCCCCCTGCACCCACCACACTATGCCACTGGCTGTTCTTATTTATCAGACCTTGAGTCCCTGTCAGAGAAAAAGGCAGGGTATAAATAAATATAACAACAATAGCAGCAACAACAAAAACAAATTTATAGCAGTGTTCAGGTCACCAAAAGCCTTAAGATTTTTCTGAACAGGGTGAGGATCTAACATACACAGCTGTGAACACTGCAATTTGATTATTCAATAGAAATTTTCCAAAGCAAGAAGGAAACCTGTTTGCCAAATACTTAGGAACGATGGAAGAAACTTGTCTCTCTGGCATATGTTAATATTTCCAAGGGTAATATTTTTATTGGAAACTAATAATGGTGGGTCTTATGGGTATCTTTATCAAAGGCCTGGCCTTTGGCCATTAATTTAGATTATCTGCAAGTCACGCAGCTGCTTATCTACATAATCTACTTTTGTCAAATCTACAGTATTCAATAATCAAGCTGCTGCTTCTTGTGAAGCAAAAGAGTTTTTATCTGCATAATCTTAAAAAGTTTCAAAACCTTCATTGATATTTTTATTAGTTCTTTCCAAGCTTCAGAGTCTGAGCTTAAGAAGAGAAGAGTTGGAGAAGGACGGACAAAGATTTGGGGTCTGTCGTGTGATGTCGCTCTAAACAAAGAAAACTAATGGCAAATCATCACTTTGAAAACTTAGCAAAAGCAGGGCTGAATGACTAAGCAAGAAGACACTCAAGGGCAGAGAAGAACTGTAGCTGCTGGAAGCAAATCTTGAAGTTCCTTGCGGGCTAGGAAAGCACAGGCTGTGTCTGACACCATACATGGATATTTTTAGTCAGCAGTGGGGCATGGCATGGGGGAAGAGTAGTTATCCTGCTTGCTTGTTTTTTATACCTATCCCTCATCCCACCATCATCCCAGTAACAATACCATATCATACAGTGTCAGGTGTTGTCCTTCTTCCTTTCGGAGCCAACAGCAGTCAGTACTGAAAGTTTGCAGGCCCTATTGTTGTTGTTGTTTGTTGTTTAGTCGTTTAGTCGTGTCCGACTCTTCGTGACCCCATGGACCAGAGAACGCCAGGCACCCCTGTCCTCCACTGCCTCCCGCAGTTCAGTCAAACTCATGCTGGTAACCTCGAAAACACTATCCAACCATCTCGTTCTCTTTTTTTTAAAAAAATAATTTTTATTAATTTCCACAGCCAACAAAAAACAAAAAAAGAAAACAACAACACACACAAAAAGAGAAAAGAAATAGACATATACAAAACACAAAGAGTGTGACTTCCCCATACCTCCCTTACACTGCATCCTTGTTTTGCAATTTTTCAGCAACCCTTTAGTCCTTTTTTCTATTTGTATCTCTCTCAAATTTCTTAACATTATTATTTACAGCTGTAATTCTCTGTTTCTTACCCCCTGACATCTTAACAGTCCACAATCTTACAACAATTTTTAAGATATAATTTAAATTTTTTCCAATCCTCCTCCACTGTCTCTTTCCTCTGGTCACGGATTCTGCCGGTCATCTCCGCCAGTCCCATAATTTCAGTCACCTTCATCTGCCATTCTTCCAGAGTGGGTAGTTCTTGCGTCTTCCAATACTTTGCCAAAAGAATTCTTGCCGCTGTAGTTGCATACATAAAAAATGTCCTATCCTTTTTTGGTACCAGTTGGCCAACCTTACCCAGGAGAAAAGCCTCCGGCTTCTTTGAAAAAGTCCACTTAAGGACTTTCTTAAGTTCATTATAGATCATTTCCCAGTAGGCCTTAATCCTTGGGCAGGTCCACCAAAGGTGGTAAAAGGTTCCTTCAGACTCATTACATTTCCAGCATTTATTATTGGGCAAATGATAGATCTTTGCAAGCTTGACTGGTGTCATGTACCACCTATAGATCATTTTCATTATATTCTCTTTTAAGGCACTACATGCCGTAAATTTTATACCAGTGGTCCATAACTGCTCCCAGTCAGCAAACATAATGTCATAACCAATATCCTGTGCCCATTTAATCATAGCTGATTTAACCGTTTCTTCCTGTGTATTCCATTTCAGCAGCAAGTTATACATTCTAGACAGATTCTTAGTATTGGGTTCTAACAGTTCTATTTCTAACTTCGACCTCTCCTTCTGGAATCCTACTTTCCTGTCTTGCTTAAATACCTCATTTATCTGATGATAATGTAACCAATCTCGAACTTTATGCTTTAGCTTATCATAACTCTTAAGTTTAAGCTTTTCACCATCTTGTTCTAAAATTTCACAATATTTTGACCAATTGGTGTCCATGTTAAGTTTTTTCACTGCCTTAGCTTCCATTGGTGACAACCACCTGGGGGTTTTACTTTCCAACAAATCTTTATATCGAATCCAAACATTATACAATGCTTTCCTAACAATATGGTTTTTGAAGCCCTTATGCACCTTTACCTTGTCATACCATAGATATGCATGCCAACCAAAGTTATTGTCATACCCTTCTAGGTCCAAAATGTCTGTGTCCTCAAGAAGTAGCCATTGCTTCAGCCAGCAAAATGCTGCTGATTCATAATAGAGTTTTAGGTCTGGCAGGGCAAATCCCCCTCTATCTTTTGCATCTGTTAAAATCTTAAACTTTATTCTGGGCTTTTTGCCCTGCCAGACAAATTTAGATATATCTTTTTGCCACCTCTTGAAGCAATCCATCTTGTCCAAAATCTGTAATGTCTGGAATAAAAACAACATTCTCGGCAATACGTTCATCTTGATAACAGCAATCCGGCCTAACAAGGAAAGTCTCAGCCTAGACCATATGTCTAGATCTTTCATCACTTCTGTCCAGCATTTTTCATAATTATCTTTAAATAGATTCACATTCTTAGATGTTAAGTTCACCCCCAGATATTTCACTTTTTTCGTTATTTCCAAGCCAGTTTCACTCTGAAATCTATCTTTTTCTTCCATTGTTAACTTTTTTTTCCAGCACTTTTGTTTTTTGCTTATTCAATTTGAATCCTGCCACTTGACCAAATCTCTCAATTAACTCTAACACTCTTTTAGTACTAGCGTCTGGCTGTTGCAATGTTAGTACTAGATCATCTGCAAATGCCCTTAATTTATAATGTTTTGCTCCGACCTGTATTCCTTTAACCAGCTGGTCCCTTCTAATCATATTTAACAAAACCTCCAGGACAGATATAAAAAGTAGAGGGGATATTGGGCATCCCTGTCGTGTACCTTTTTCTATTGGAATTTCGTCCATCACAACACTGTTCACAATTAGTTTAGCTTTTTGTTCAGAATATATTGCACCTATACCATTTTCAAAACCCTGGCCTACCCCCATCCCTTGGAGATTCTTCTTCATAAAGCTCCAGCAAATGTTGTCAAAGGCTTTCTCCGCATCCACAAAAATCAGTACTGCTTTCTTATTGATGTCCACCTCTAATAACTCCAGAATGTCTATAATATTCCTCACATTATTTGACATATGTCTTCCTGGGAGAAAGCCTGTTTGGTCCTTATGAATCTCCCCTGACAATACTCTCTTGAATCTTTTTGCTAAAATGTCTGCAAAAATTTTGTAATCCATATTTAATAGTGATATAGGGCGGTAGTTCTTAACCTGATTTTTCCCAGTCTCTGTTTTCGGTATAAGTGAGATGAATGCCTCTTTCCATGATTCGGGAGCTTTTTTCCCCTCCAAGATTTGGTTACAAACTTCCTTCAATGGTTGTATTAACCATTCCTTCAGCACTTTGTAGTATCTCGCAGTCAAGCCGTCTGGTCCTGGTGATTTCCCCAATTGCATATTCTGAATGGCACCCTCTATTTCTTGTTCCGTAATTTTCTCATTTAGGATCATTTTATTCTGTTCTGAAATCCTTGGTAATCCATATTTTCCAACGAATTCTTCTATTTCTTGTTCATTTACTGGCCCTTGTGCATACAATTTCTTGAAAAAGCTTTGGAAACAGTTACTTATCTCATTCGGTCTAGTGATGATTTTTCCATCCACTTCAAGAGATGTCACAGTATTCAATTTTTGTCTTTTTTTCAATTGCCATGATAGGAGTTTCCCACATTTGTCTGCCGAATCAAATGTCTTTTGTCTCATTTGCTTTATTTTCCATTCTATTTCTTGATTCATCAGTTCCATGTATTGCATCTGATAATACTTTATTTCTCTCAATATCTCTTGAGACTTTGGTTTGGATCTCAATTTCTTCTCTCCTTCTTTCATTTTTTCCAGAATTTTTTCTTCCCTCTCCTTTTGTTTTTTCCTCTTTATAGAATTCTGTTGAATTAGGAAACCACGCATCATGGCCTTACTTGCGTCCCATATTATTCTCTTCTCCACTTCTGTTCTCATATTTATCTCGAAGTAATCTTTTAAAGCTTTTTGGGCCTTCTTATAAATTTCTTCATCTCTTAAAAGGGTGTCGTTCATTCTCCATCTGAATGTTCCAGCTGTTGTTAGTTTCATCTCCATCTTTATAGCATTATGGTCGGAGCAGGTTTTTGGGCAGATTTCTGTTTTTTTAACTCTTGGTGCCAAATTGCTAGAAATCCAAATTTGGTCAATTCTAGTCCATGTCATTTTTGCTTCGGAGAAGAAGGTTCCCTCTCTTTCTAGAGGGTTCCTTGTTCTCCAAATATCTATAAGGTCCATGGTGTCAGTCATTTCAAAAAAGGTCTTTGGTAATCTCCCATCCTTGGATATTGCAAGTCTTTGTGCTTTGTCCATATTTGTTGAGACGACTCCATTCATATCCCCCATCATCACGATTTTATAGTCCAAAAAGTCCACTAAAGTCTCATGCAACTTCTTAAAGAATTCCGCCTTCCCTTCATTAGGCGCATAGACTCCTACTATCAAAAATTTTTCTCCTTGTATTTGGATTTCAACTGCCAAATATCTTCCTTGGTCATCTTTAAATATCATTTTTGGGGCCAGTTTTTCTTTTGCATAGATCACTACGCCTCTTTTTTTAACCTTGTCTGATGAGATAAATTCCAATCCCAATCTCCTATTTGTCAGAAGCTTCCTATGTATCCTGGCAATATGGGTTTCTTGCAAACATATTAAGTCCAGTTGTTCTTTCTTTAAAATATGAAAAACTTGTTTTCTTTTTCGGGGAAGGTTCAAACCATTGCAGTTCCAACTCAGAAGTTGCAGAGACATCTTTATTGATGGGTATCTTTTCCACCGACTGCACCAAGCTGTTGTTCCTCGTCAGTTGGTGCTGGACTAAGTCCAAATGATAGATTTGCAATATCAGTTGGTTCTCTCACACTCACAGTCCCTTTTTGTAAATCCTCAAAGTATCTCTCCAAAAAGTGTTCCTTGTCCTGTACTGTTTTGATCTTAATCTTCTTCCCTTTAAAGTTGAAGGACAATCCTTGTGGGAACTCCCACCTAAATGGGATGTTATTTCCTTTCAGCAGGTCGACAAGATTTTTAAAATAAGTTCTCACTTGCAAGATATATCGAGGGATGTCTTTAAAAATCTGTATTTGAGAATTTTTTATTACCAATGCCTTCTGAAAATGTAAGTTCAGTATTTTGTCTCTCTCTTCCTTGGATCTTAGTGTAATTAGACAATCCCTTAGCTTCTTACCTTGTCTCCTGCCCAGCCGAAAGGCTGTAGTTATCACAAAATCTTCCTCTCCTTCCAGATCATCAAGCCAAAATTCATGAAAGTTCTCTGTGAGGAATTTCCTAAGGTTGTCCTCTTCTTCCTCAGGAACCAATCTTAACTTCAGATTTTTCCCTTTTCTCTCCAGTTCCATTAAGGCTAAAGTTGCATCATGTTCACTCACTTTTTTTTCAATTGGCACAGATTTTTCCTTTGTCTCCTCAGCAGTACTTTTGGCGCACTCAGCAATTTTCCTTGTTTCCGTGCTTTCCTGGATTAACCTATTTATAGAATCAGTATTAGATGAAATTGTTGTTGTGTTCAAATCCAGTCTTGTTGTCAATTCCGTCAGTTTCTTAGAGTTGTCCGTAGATTGCTTTGTCAGTGCCTCCAAAGATTGATTTATTTTAAGTAGTGCCTGTGTCATAGATTCCATTGATGCTGTTGTTATTTTTTCCTGTGCAGCTGGTAGTCCTGACGTGGAGCCTCTTTTCTTTTGTGCTTGTTTTGTTTTAGATCTTGTTGATATTTCCTCCACTGGATTGCTCATAGCCAAGGTCGTTCTCACAGGAAAAGTTTACAAGTGGAAAATCCCACTATTTCTTCCTTAATGCAACTGTGTCCCTTTTGTCCTCTAGAGGGAGTAAATTGTATCCAAATGGAAATAAACCACAAAAGGGCATATAGGATGCAACAATGAAAAGTTCCAAAAGTCAGCCTGGACCCTTACTTTGTCTCAGTCAGAGGTGTTGCAATTTTTGCAGTTTTTAAATCCACTAAAGCCGTTACTTTCTGTCAAATAAAGTCCTACTTTGTATCCACAATCTGTTTGACAGATCACTTTCAGGCACGCGCTACTCAGGCAGTCCTGGCCAGGGGGGTCGACAGTACGAGGTTTCCCGTCCAAACTAAATTAAGGCAGGTTAACAAAGTCCCATTTTTTCTTCCCCCCTTCTCCTGCCCGGGGGGGGGGGGGAGGTCCACTTTCGATGTCAGGTTTAACAATGTAAAAGGGGATTTTCATTTAAATGCAGCTTTCTTTTTCGTTGCTTAGTTAGTCATGCAGTTCCGGGAGGCAGACTTCCTTAATTTATGCCTTGCCCGCTTTCAGCCAGATCCAAATTTAGTGTCCCGTTAAACTTTATTTTCTTGTTCTTACTCACGGGTGTTGCTGTCCATCTGTAGTTTCAGGAAGGAATCGGCGCTCTCCGTTAATGGCGACGCGGCTTCGCTCCGCGGGCTGGGTAGCGATTCTCAGCACCGCGCTCACTCCTGATGCCGCTCCGGAGCCTTTAAAAAGGCTCTTTCGCAGTACCGAGGGGCGCAAAGGTGCCCACCGAATCTCCTTGCTCACAGGCTTCAGCGCCTGTGATTTTAGGGGTCCCCCGCTCGCCGTAGCGGGTCAGACCCGAACTCGCGGAGCAGTCTTGCCTCGGAGCTTGAGGCTAAGACCGCCATTAAACGCTGGCGCCGACCGGAAGTCCCAACCATCTCGTTCTCTGCCGTCCCCTTCTCCTTGTGCCCTCCATCTTTCCCAACATCAGGGTCTTCTCCAGGGAGTCTTCTCTTCTCATGAGGTGGCCAAAGTACTGGAGCCTCAGCTTCACAATCTGTCCTTCCAGTGAGCACTCAGGGTTGATTTCCTTAGGATTTCCCCCTTCATGGATCACTGCCTTGCCGTGGCGAAGGGGCTTGAAGAACTCAGAGAAGCTATGAACTATGCCGAGCAGGGCACCCAAGATGAACAGGTCATAGTGGAGAGTTTTGACCAAACGTGATCCACCTGGAGGAGGAACCGGCAAGCCACTCCAGTATCCCTGCCAAGAAAACTCCATGGACAAAGACAACAGGCCCTATTGACCACAGTGTAAAAGGGACCACTTTAAGCTGCCAGGTGAGTTGTGCTTTACAGGCAATCTTGGTGAAAACTGGTGAAGCCCAGTGTTTGAGAGCAGTGTTCGAAACTCCCATTGTTCAGGGTGCATTTCATTAGCAGTTTCTGAACTCTGAGCACAGTACATTGCCTAAGATTTCAGATTAAAACTGCAGAGTGGAAGAAAAGGAGGACCTTTTTCTGCCTCCCCACTTCCAGCTACTCTCTGAAGACTGGAGAAGAGACCTTCTTAAGAATATTAGGGGGGTGGGCAGGGGAAGGACTAGACCATGTGAAAAATGAACATAATACTTTAGCTGCAGTTCATTCATTTTCAGCTTTGTATTCTTGTTATAAAAAATAACTAGTAGACATTCTGTTGTTGCACCCATAACCTCGGTTTAAGGTGCCATTTAGTTCCTAGCTTTCATATCTCGGTTTCTAACACTGCTTTTAGAGGTACTGAATCTGGCAACACGAGTTTAATGAGGCAGCAGGAAAAGATAGATAACTTTCCAATGGCCCTTGCACCAATGTAAGTGTCACTGAGGGCTCATCCACACTTCCTTTTGCGGTGTGTTTCTTGGCACAGATCCAGTTGTTCCAGATCCGTGTCTGAGTGTTTTGTTGTTGTCGTCCTGGTGCTTTCCCCAGGAAAACCTGCTTATTACTGCTGAATCAGAGCAAACAATAATCAGATTATCCTCAGATTGCTAATTGCTCCAATTTAGTGGTTGACTATTTGTATCCATAATGGTTCCCGAAGTTACTGGGAAACCTGGAAGATCAGGGCTCACTTTGATTTACCCCCCTCCCCCCCATTCTGTCTCATCTTCTAACCCCAAACTTGGAAATGTTAATTGTAACCTCCTAAGCAGAAGGTCTGGTCTTCTCCCCACTCCTACATATGCACTAATGCTACTCTAAGAAGTACTGTGTCCACGTGGTCTCCTCCCAATACTATTGGGCTTCCAATGGTCAGGGATGATGATCTCCAATGGTCCAGCTGCTTTGCTCATGAGCCTGGCACTCATTGAAGTCTGTGAAGATCATGCTTTTGCTAAGAACTCCAACTTTGAACGGTGTGAATTAATGCCAGCTCACTCTATGACAGAAGCTCTCCAGATGTTGTTGGACTCCATCAGCCCGAGGCAACATGTACAGTGGTTAGGGACAATGAGAACAGCAGTTCTCATATAAATAACAACATTCTTCTTGTTGTTCTTGTTCTTTTTCTTCTCCTTCTCATCATCAAGCAACACTTTGAGGGCACTGTATTGGTGACCCCTGTTATTCTTGTTCAACAAGAATGTCTTTAGCCTCTGTGACTGAGAGCCAGGCACTGACAGTCCTTCCACCTATTAATAACGCAATGTTTGTCACTTAGTGACTACTGATTAAATGCAAATACTTTAGTAGGGTGCAATTATGAACATTAAGCAGCAGCAATATTAACAAAATCCATTTAGCGAGAGAGAGTAATTTTTTATATTTGGGGGATAGAATCTTTCACCACCCATTTAACTAGAGCCTATGAAATTAGAGTCTAGTTAAATTAGGGTAAATTAGGATAGAGAAAGCTCTTCACAATCCAAGACTATTAACGTTACAAAATAAAGTGTATACCGGTCATACTTGGAATTCAGTATTGCATGATTACCTTTGTAATGCCTACTGAGACCGTTCTGAGCCAAACCAAACTCTGCTCATTCTAAGATGGTGAGCTCAGAGGCTGTAATCCTCAAGCTAATCATTCTACAGAATGCCTATACTCTTCCATTGAGACAGTTAAAGTACTCCTCAGGGACCTCAGAGTCTGAGGACTTTGCTACTAGGCTTCCCCGAATCTGCATATGCTCCAATCTCAGAGTCCTGTTGGATTTGGGGGTGAAAAAGATGTGCAGAAGAGTACTTCTATGCAGTGTCTCAATTGGCCTGGCCTGGTCCAAATATCAGCAGTCTGGTCTTGTAGATTTTCTCCAACTAGCCCCATTTACCAGGAAGTCTCAAGTCTGTTTTACCTGACGCACCACAGTCCCTAGTTCTGTTTTGCCATTAGGGGGAGTCGCTAGAGTTGCAATTCTTCACCTTCCTCCCCGGAGCCTATATAAGCGAAATCTCTGAGTGGCTGAATACAACTTGTCCCTAGTGTGCATTCATATAAATTCATGGGCATGAAGATGAATTGAATGAATTAGCTTCAGACTCCAAGATCATTATTGGGGAGATTGGGAACCTTGAGGAAATGGGTAACTGTTGCACGCAGAGCAAGAAAGAGCCTGGTGGCATCTTAAAGACTAACAAATTTATTGTGGTATAAGCTTTTGTGGCTTTTATGCCATAATAAATAAAGTTTTTAAGCTTCTACAAGACACTGGGGGATTTTGTTCTGCAACAGACTAACATAGCAACTGTTCTGGAAACTGATCTATAGTAATTTATTTTTATAACAGTACTTTAAATATTTGTCAATTTTTATTATTTTTATCCTGAATTTGAATAGGTGCTCATATATATATAAAATCAGGAGAGAGCAAGGCAGTATAGAATAAAGGAATATTGCTAACAACAGAGGAGGACGTTCAGCAGTACTTAATTGAGGTGAGATCCCTTGGGCTGTGATCTTTGGTATTTAATTTATTCACAAAATTTATATCCCACCCTTCACTGCAAGTACTCTCACAGCAGGTCTCATTCAAACAAACAAAATAATACAAATACACTCAGTGAAATCAAGCAGTAAAACAGTAAAACAATATTTATCTATGTCTCGTATTCACTTAGCCTGATCCTTATAATAAAAATGAATGACTTCCTATCCCCTCCCGTGATGCCGCCAAAGGCTTGGAGGGTGTTGTGGATCTTCCACTAGAACTAGAAGCTAAACAATGTCAACACCAGTTCAACCTGAGGAGGATTTGCATTCAGTATATTGGCCCTCATTTATCCAATTACAACATTCAAGCAACAATCGTTTCAATTTAGGATTGGCTCCACCTCAATTTCTTAGAATCAAGTAACTGAGTGTAGAGAATCTATTCCACATCTGGATTTGGGTACAGATGTCTGTGGTTTCAGGAGCTGCTTGAAAGTCCATCTGGTGAACACTGTAGGGCCAGGGGTCAACAAACTTTTTCAGCAGGGGGCCGGTCCACTGTCCCTCAGACCTTCTGGGGGGCTGGACTATATTTTGAAAAAATAAAAAATGAACGAATTCCTATGCCCCACAAATAACTCAGAGATGCATTTTAAATAAAAGCACACATTCTACTCATGTAAAAACACCAGGCAGGCCTCACAAATAACCCAGAGATACATTTTAAATAAAAGGACAAATTCTACTCATTTAAAAACACACTGATTCCTGGACCGCCCATGGGCCGAATTTAGAAGGCGATTGGGCCAAATTTGGCCCCCAGGCCTTAGTTTGCCTACCTATGCTGTAGGCAGTAGGTAGCCTGTAATGCACATGGTCCCCAGTTTGGGCAATCTTTCAGACATGAACATGCCTGGGTCAAAATGTTCACCTTCTTTAAAATATGACTTGCCAATGCAAATAAAACTATCTTACAGTCATTCCAAACTCATTGACAATTTTCACAACACAAACTAAAACCCAGAAAAATTCAGTGCAATATTAAAATAAAGGAAGTGGAATAAAATCACAATGTCCTGTAATTTCCTGTAAATGCAGCTGGGAAATCCTCATGTTACAGCTAATAAAAATAAACCAATTTTTGCTAGTGCAGCATGTTAATAGTTCAGTTACTTCTTTAAGTTAAGCATCCTTTCATGTGTGTGTTTGATTCCGAGCAAACAGAGCTGCCATGGAGCACCATTCAGAATGGCACCAGATCTTTTCCTTTATGCTTGTAGAAAGGACTAGAATCCATCAAGAACCTTGATGGTTAGAGTATTTCTTAAAGGTTTTTACATATCATAGATATTAAACTGGGGACATAACATTCAGCATTTACCGAACTGTATCCCTTTGTATTGTACATTATGCCAGAGAAAGAGACACAGCCAAGCCTTTATCCTTGTCTTTTGATATATGCAAATCTGTCTGGATTGGTACACTTTCCAGAAGACTGGCTATGCTGGGGGGGGGGGGGGGATGTCTCTTCATCTGGGGGATTTCTCAGGTACACAAATCTTCTTCATCCGACATTAATCTGCAATGCTGGGCTTAGGCCTAAGTATAGTAATAGATTCCATTGAGTTGTACATTTGCCACCACTGTAGCCCTTCAAGGAGTCAGGTTGCTTCAGTATCTCTCTTCCCACAATAACACCAGAATAAAACTATACCTGTAGCGCCACAACAGAGCCTCTGATTGCATGAGATATTCTGCTCACATTCAAGCAAACACAAATACAATCCTCTTTAGCCTGGTCAATGGGGACTGAGCACATTGGGTGACATGCACAGGAACAAGGGGGAGGGGGCTGCTACATTCACTCCCTGCCTTCCTTCCATGAATACAGTGTTTAAACATTCAGTCAAACACCTGAATCTTGGCATGAGACAGGAAGAAACAACAGACTTCGGCTACGCTCTTAAGCACGCTTCCTAGGGAATAAAAAGTCCCAATGAAACTGGTGGGACTTCTAGTAAACATGGATAGGATCATGGCATCCGAATGATTCACAGTGCCCAGAACCAATTTGCTATTAGATATAATGGCTGATATTCATGGCTTTCCAAATGAGTGATATCAGACTCTGTAATGAAGCTATTTCCCTGAACGATGCAGCTGGAGATGGCCCTGCGTGCATAAATACCCATCACAAACATGTTGCCTTTAGGCTGGCATCATTGCTGATTTAGGCAAGAACTACACTGAGCTAAAAAGCCGAGCGGTAGATTTATAGGGGCATATTTTTTTGAGCTGTATATACACATCAGCCTTATTATCGCAAAGGGTTTTTACTGCTGGTTTAAAATCCTTTGGTTCCTTCAGCTACATCTGTTCAAATTCTATATTGAAGAACCATCCGAAAAGTATTCATTCCAGAGCAACATAATATGATGGTTCTGCCTCTGAGCACTGTAAAGCAGAAGCAGGATGGTTTGGGAAAGGATTATTATTATGGCCTGTAATAGCGCTTCTCTTCTCTCTGCCTCACGGAAATGAAGGGAAAGGGATTGCGACCTATGCTCTTCCTTTAGATTCCTTGGCATGTTTACATTCCTATGATATTGAAGCCAGATGTCCGGTGCAGAGAAGATTTTAACACACCTGGTGCTGCATCTACACTTGCAGTGGATAACAAAGATGCAACTCTCTGAGGATTTGCATTGATTGGAGAGCCAGTGTGGTGTAGTGGTTAAGAGCAGTAGTCTTGTAATCTGGGGAACCGGGTTCGATTCCCCGCTCCTCCACATGCAGCTGCTGGGTGACCTTGGGCCAGTCACACTTCTCTGAAGTCTCTCAGCCCCACTCACCTCACAGAGTGTTTGTTGTGGGGGAGGAAGGGAAAGGAGAATGTTAGCCGCTTTGAGACTCCTTAAAGGGAGTGAAAGGCGGGATATCAAATCCAAACTCTTCTTCTTCTTCTTCTTGGATAACCATGGACGGAGCAGCTCCCCTATGAGGAAATGTTGCAGCTTTGGGAACTTCTTCATTTAGAGAAAAGACAAGTAAGAGGCGACATGGTGGAAGCTTATACAACTATGCAAGGCATGGAGAAAATTAGAGAGAAAGAAGTTTTTCTTCTTCATCATCGTGGGCACCCAGTGAAACTGCATGTTGGAAGAGTCAGGGTAGATAAAAGAAAGTGGTGCCAAATTAAAGCACAGAACTCACTCCCACCAGCTTGGATGGCTTTAAAAGAGGATTAGGCATTTTCATGGAGGAGGCAGCTATCCAAGGCTACTAGGTATGATGGCTGTGTTCTGCCAGCATACTAAAAGGCAGCATGCCTCTGAATAGGTAAAAAGGTAAAGGTAAAGGACCCCTGGACAGTTAAGTCCAGTCAAAGGCGACTATGGGGTTGGGCTGCTCATCTCGCTTTCAGGCCAAGGGAGCCAGTGTTTGTCCAAAGACAGCTTTCTGGGTCACGTGGCCAGCATGGTGCAACGGTACACTGTGACGAGTGCCAGAGTGCACGGAAATGTCATTTACCTTCCTGCCACGCGGTACCTATTTATCTACTTGCACTGGTGTGCTTTTGAACTGCTAGGTCGGCAAGAGCTGGGACAGAGCAACGGGAGCTAACTTCATTGTGCGGATTCAAACCACCAACCTTCTGATAGGCAAGCCCAAGAGGCTCAGTGTTTTAGACCACAGTGCCACCCGCATGCCTCTGAATACCAGTTCCTGGGAATCACTGGTGAGCAGAGTGCTGTTGTGCTCTGATCCTGCTTGCAGGCTTCCTATAGGCATCTGGTGGGCTACTGTGAGAACAGGATACTGGATCACAGGGTTCCTTGGCCTGAACCAGCAGACTCATCTTATATCCATGGGTTTTGTTTCTTTTAACTTTTTATCAACTTGTTCTTCAGTGGGTGGGTGGGGGAAGGAAACCAATTCTAAAATTAGGTTTTCATCCTCCCCTATGTTCTTGTTTTGACAGCTGTTCGAGATAACATCGTCTCTCGTGCCAAGAAAAACAGATCTTTCTATTCACGACAGGACACTTGTGATGTTAGCTTAACAATCACAGGCCACCTTAAAAGAGAGAGCAGAAATCCCTCCATCTTTTCAGCATCCTTTAAGCACAGACTAGTCATTCAGCACCTAGGTCTCAATCCCTCAATCAGAGCTCCTTATCCTTGCTCACTGAGTACATTGGGTATTTATTACAAATCAGTCCAATTCATTTTTATTTTACTCAGTAAGTTCAGGTTTGTTTGAATTATTGCCTCATTTGCAGAGTGCAGAGGCATTATGATGAAATGTTGTCTTGAATAAGAGAGACTTTTTCTGGATGAGTAAGAAATTCATGATTTGATAGAACACTGATTTCAATGGCCTTGTTGGGGAAGTAAAAGCAATGCATCATTTTGATCGACGGCAGGCTATACTATTTAATCTTGTTTATGGACCATTGTCCTCGTGGCACTTGAGCTAATAAAACATTTCACATTTTCTTAAATTGCTCAATTGGAATATTTAATCACAAACAGTTTCCTCTACCTCCTCAAATAAAGTTCCCTATTGCAAATGAAAAGTGCAGTCAAAAGCACTTCTACTCGGTGAAATTATTATGTATAGTGGAAGTATGTAACAGACAAGACACCAAGCACTGAAAAACAGCAGCAAGTGTGTTGTCTGGCCCAGGCCCAGGGGCTTGGAAGTGCCCCTTGCTGGCCTGACCTAGCTGTGCCTCCCTTCCCTGCTTCGTACTCAGATACTTTACAGCAGCAGGTGGTAGTGCCTCTTCTGAATGGGAGCCAAGTTCAGATCCCAGCTGTGCCACACGCCTGCCATTTTAAGGTATCCCCAATTCACACACACTGATGTGGTAGATCTAGAGCCTGGGAAGTCAGGGGCAGCAGCAGCAGCAACAGCAGCAAAGAAAGCACATAGAACAACAGAACTGTAGAGCACCATTTAGTCCAACCCTGCAGGAACCTCAACCAGAGTGTCTGTTAAAAGCAGGGTTGGGCCCTGCACAGCTTTGGGAGGGCAGCTGTTGTCCCAAGGGCTTCCCAAAGTCTGACACAGGGACTGCACAGTTTTACTAGAGACATTTCAGATATTGTTTCTTAGGGGGAGATTTGTCAGTAGGGGCAGCAGTTGGTGGGACAGCAGAGGCAAGGCAGAAATCCATACAGAGCATTGCTTCCACTTACTGAAAGGAGGTGCAAGGAGCTTATTGTGGTGTGGTTGCAGGAGCAGGACCATCTGAGTGATTGTGCCACCACATCTGTACTGTGCTGAGCTTCCTGTGCCCCTGGGAAGTGGTAGTGATGCTCGGCACTGGGAGGCCAGGTGCACATCGCCGCCCTGGCTGTGCTACCTTATGAACTGCTCCTGGACTGCAATGTGGAACCAATTACAGTTCACCAAGATCACTTGTCAACTAAATCAGGACAATAGATTTTTATCACACTACAGTGGTACCTCGGGTTAAGAACTTTATTCGTTCTGGAGGCCCGTTCTTAACCTGAAACTGTTCTTAACCTGAGGTACCACTTCAGCTAATGGGGCCTCCCGCTGCCGTGCAATTTCTGTTCTCATCCTGAAGCAAAGTTCTTAACCCGAGGTACTGTTTCTGGGTTAGCAGAGTCTGTAACCTGAAGCATCTGTAACCTGAAGCATATGTAACCCGAGGTACCAACTGTACATGTGTTTAATTGGCTCACCAATGGCTGGATGTCAGTGTTATCAACAACTGATTTTGTTTTGCTTGTAAGGTTTTTTTGTGTGAATGACTACTGTCAGTGACATAATTTATCACTGTCTGTACTTTTAAGCATTTCCTTTCCTTCCGACGTCACCATTTACCATTCATTCCAACTCAAGAGAATGCTTTGTGTATCTGAAGTGGACTATAGTCCATTAATTCTTATTATGTCATAATAAATGTGTTAGTCTCTAATGTGCAACAGGACTCTTTGCTGCAACCAGATTAACAGGCAAGCCTTTTAGAAACTACCTCAAGAGACTGTTGTTACGATAAAGTGATGTGATGAGTAAGGTGCCTCAAAACTCACTAAGAAAAGGTGGGATGCAAATATGATAAAAAAATTAATTGGCAACCGGCTAGCATAGCTCATTCCCACAGCATATTTCAGCATACCTATAAGGGTCTCTAACAACACACAACAATGCTACAGTGTCCTCTAAAATGGATTTGAGAAATATTGTTTCAAAGTGACTCTTAGTTCTGCTAATTCAGAGAGATGTGCAATGTATAAGGTAGCTTCAGTCTTAATGGACAGGATGGTACCACAATGAGTGACTAGTGTTTTACAGCCGTGGAAGATTTTCCTGCAACTGTAGCGATGATTTCCAATCTGCTCAAGACACATCATGTTCTTACTTCATCTCTCGCAGGAAGCACCATTTACACCCAGGTGAACTGCTTTCATCAAAAAGAATGAGGGAAAAACTTCCAACCTTTCTTTTCAATGAGATTTAAGAAATCGTTCTGCAAGAAAAATGAAATCTACCCCCCCCCCCCCCGCTTTTGAGTTTTCTTTGAAAAATAAAAGGCATTCAGCTGCTCAGCTGTGAATATTCATCTTCTCTTTGTAGTCATAGCAATTATCGTGTGTCCAAATGCGTTATCGATCATCTGATAACAAATGTACATTTCATCAGCTGTACTGTTTCATTTATTTCCTGCTGATCTTTGCCATTCCCCATCTTCAGCCATCCCTTTCACTTACCAGCTCTTTTCCCACTGATCCTATGGATGATTCTTAGGCTATTTTTCATACCCCTTTCATGACATTGTCTGCCCACTCATCTTCTCTGCCACCCCCTTTACCTTGCTCATTTTCTACATTCTTTTCAGTAACCAGGACTGAAGGAGCTGCTTTAGAGGTGATCAAGGGAGATAACCTTCAGCTTCCTACTCAGAGCCCCTTGCTATACATTGAAGACTGTGGCAGTATTGTTTGTACCCACATGAACCAGAAGGAAGGGATAGGGGTCCATGGGCTTTATAAAACTTGGCAACTTCTGTCACACCATGAATCTTTGTACCTGGAAGACAGCACATCTCCTGGGACATCCTCTGCACACTGCTGCCTCTGGCCCTCTCAGTAAGGAGTCACCTATCACCACCACACGTCTCCTCCTCATCTGGGCAGTGGCAAGAATCATTCTTCACACTTTCTACTGCCTACTTGGTGCGTTCTGAGGTCTGCAACTGCTGTCCTTGCTTCCTGGTGTCTGAGATGAGGCCATGGAATTGATTTTGCAGCTCCTGTGACACTTACAGTCCCTTAAGTCTCAGAGTACTGCCCATATCTCATGGGAGGCTTCCCAAAACCACCAAGTCCAAACACCTTTGAGCAGGTAAAATTAGCTGCATAGTTCTCTGCATCCTGGCCACTGAATGTGACATTTTTCCTGGGTGAATAATTCTGGCCACATTTCATATTTTAATAATGCCAGATGATAGAATTTAGAGTGGGGGTTTTCCCCCCAGTACAGAATGAAAAGAGACCAAGCAGCACCAGTTTCCAACTTTTACCACACCCCAGAATGTGTAAGAGAAAAACAACAACAACAATTTTTTGTTATATGTGACCAAGTAAAGCTGTGGAAAACTTACCACTTGACTATATTGCACCTCTGATAACAATCTTTGCGACTATCCATGAAAAAATGTTGAGATTTTGAAGATTTGCAAACAGGTTTAATAAGTGTCCATGTTACCATGAAGTTCAAGGGATATATTTGGGAAGTGACATTCATGAAATGAGAACACCACAGTGACTGTAGCTAGTCTAAGCAATTTTCTGTGAATGTTTTGCTCGTTACACCTTTTGGATCTCCTTATTGTTTTCTCTGAACTCTGGAATGTGTTGACAATTATACTGGGGATATTAAAAGTCTTCTGGCTGGTCTGCTTTTGTGATATGGAGAATCTTTCCTTGTAATTGCAAGCGGGTAGGCAGAATGGCAGTAGCACATTAATATAGTGTGTTTAAAATATTGACCTTTTTCCAAAGCTTTGATAGATGCTAGCAAGCAGAATTCATTAAAATATTTCTAATTTCCTGACATTAAAATGGGAAGGGCTTCTCTCAATACACAGCTACTCAAACAGCCGTCATCCAAATGTCCTAGTTTAACAAAGGTCCCTTGACTCTATGCATGCCAATGAACCTGACTATTGAATTTATAAATCAGTGCTAATATATGTCCTACAAAAGTCAGGGACTTCTGGCTGTGTATACACTGATGTCTTACAATTCATTAGAGGGGGTATAAATGCTTGAATGAGCTTGGTCTAAAGGTGCACAAATACATTCAAATGAATTTCAAATCAGGACTTTGAAAATGGATTAGGGGGGAGGGAAGCACCCAATGAGCACTTCAGGGCAAAATTTAATTCTGGCCACGTATACAATATAAAAGGCTAAATAAATATTAATATATCTACTTTCAGGGTGATTATATTTTATTTCTAATCTTCAAGCTCTATAAACTTGTGAAGTTCATGTGAATAGAATAGAAGCTTCTATTATTTTCTCAATGATTTCTTTTGCAAAGGATGCAATCCAGAGAATGCTTGCTTGAGAGTAAATTCCACTGAGTCGGGATTTAAGAAAACCTCCCATATTCATGCTACAGAACAGGTCTCTGTGCCCGAGTATCTTTTGCCAAGCATTTGTGTATTATAGAAAGCAAAAACTTATATTATGTGTGTGAATTAAGCTAAAATACCTTGGCAACAGTTTGTCAATATGCTGTTCAATTTAACTTCTGATCCTAAATTTCAAAATGCTGTGAGTCAGGTTCCTGCGTAACTAGTGTGCGAGTCAAGATCTGTTTTCCAAACACCCTTACTTTTGTCCTGCTTGGTCTCTTATCATTCTGTACTAAAAAACCCAAGGGATGTGAATGCTCTCTCCATCTAGGCTCAGGTTGTAGATATGTGTAAATAAGCCATATATCATAAAGACACCACAGGCTCTACTGTGCCTCATTGTTCCAAAATGAAACACAGAACCTGTTATCCCTGGAACCTCACACTGCTCAGATATTGGGGTTGTGTGTAACAATATGATCAGAATCATGAATCTGTTCATTTGGTTCCATTCCATGACACCCAATGAGGTCAGTAAGATCCACCAAGAAGCCTCCTCACCACGGCTGCTCTCACCTTAACTCCTTTCTCACATGAGTTGTCAGCTGGAAAAGACAGCTGGTCTTCTCCAAGAGATGCCAGTTGCTACGGTCTCATAAAGAGAAAGAAGAGAGCATCTTAAGCAAACCACTCAGAAATATACCATTGCACAGGAGATAGTATTATAGTGAATCATGCCTATGGTCTGCCTAGCTCAGTATTGCCACTGTACTTCATCAGTGGTCAGCGGGGCAGGGTGGTGCTGTGCTGCTAACTGGGTTTCCCAGTGCTTGTGCTTCTAGTGGTTCCCCAGAGGCAAAGGGGGAGAGATGAGGTGGCAAGGACGTCGGTGTGGGCGCCATGTACCAACTGCTGCTATATGCTCTGCCTTCTAATCCTGATTGCAGCTTTCCAACAAACATCTGGTTGGCCACTGTGAAAACAGGATGCCGGACGAGACGGGACATTGGCTTGATCTGGCAGGGCTTTTCTGATGTTATTATGTTTAACTCCCATCATTGCTGGCCATTGTCCATGTTGGCTGGGGCTGAAGGGAGTTTTAGTCAAGCAACATTTGGAGGGCACGATGCCAGCTGCCTGCTCTAAAACTTGACTAGCAATGGCTCCCCAAGGGTTAAGAAATAAAGCTTCCCTAGCCCAGGGATATAACCTGGGACCTTCTGCAATGCCCAGCATGTGTGCTGCCACAAGGCTACATTCCTTCCTTTATATAAATAACATTTGCAAACAGATATAGCTAGCTGATTGGATACTTTTTCCGCTTTGTGTCTATGTAAGCAACCCTGATAACATGGCCACCCCAAAAAGACAAAAGCTGCTGCGGGTTGCCTTTATTTAATTCAATCAATTCAGCCTTAACTCTCAAGCCACAAAAGGAGCTTAGTGTGTAGGTTACATATGAACACCGCATAAAAACACTGAGGAACAGCATTCCCCTTTGGTGCGCTGAATAAAATGCACAACTGTGGCCAGATGTCTTTGATATGCTTGAAGCTTCTTCTGAGACAGTGCCTTCAATATGCCCAATGAAAGCTTTTTTTCTTTTCTTTTTTAAAAGAACTACTGAAGTGTTTTGCCTTTATATTCCACAAATTTATGAAGTAGGGCACCGGAGAAAGTTTCCGGGAAAGGGCTAGATAGATGAAAATGGAACTATTAACTTGAGCAATTACAAGAGTCGATAAAAATTGGCAAAACTGGGGTTGGGGAGAGAAACACAGAAGGCTGTTGGATCCACTTGCCAATTTATTGTAAGATAGATAGGTCAGCAGCAGCTTGTTGCCATTCTATTTTACTCTGACAGGGTGGATTACTGTACAATATCAGTAAGTACCTTCTCTGCCATCTGTCTATGCAGATTGTTTAGCAGGGGAAGAAATGCTGACACCTCCCTCATGAGATCCTTGCAGGAAAGATACAGCCCAAGGGCCACACGTGACCTTATCCTAATTCCACGGGTGAGGAGCCCAGAGGGAGAGCAGGGTGGCAGGGGGCAAAGCAAAATGGATCAATGGAGGATGAGAGGAAGGGAGGGCAATTTCTGGAAGCAATCAGCTCAGACCTCTCGCAAGAACAATCTGTTCATCCCTTGGAGACCCACTGGGCAGGAAAGGAGTGGAAGACCAAAATAGTAGTAGTAGCGGTAGTAATAGTATACTGCCATACACCCGCAGGTCTCAGGTTGCTTTACAATGCAAAATCACAATATAAAAACACAAAATACACACAGAGGGAAAAAGTGTGCCCCTCACACTTTTGCCTCTAGCCTCATCCACCAACAGCATGTGGCCCCTGACTGATTACTCCTGAGGGAATGCGGTCCTTGTAAGAAAACTGCTCCCCATTCCATTCCTGCATTAGACATGCCTTTCCCTATTTTTTTAACCAAATGCCAGTTTAGCTAAGCTTCCTTGGGTGTGTGGCCACATTGCCAAGAGCTATGAAACGTGAGGCTCATTGCCTCAGCCATCCTGCTGAATCATGTATATGACGCATCCAAAGTGTGGAGGAAACATATTCATAAAAAGAAAGGACTGTCTGTGCTGACTAAAGAGATAATAGTGACCAACTGCGATGTGTGTGGGTTGATAGTGATGCTTTTGACTGCCAACAGATTAAATGGGTTTTTGTCGGGTTGGAATGACAAGCCTGCAACAAGTGAATCTTATCCCCACCCCCCATATACTACACACTATGTCAAGGGCCTAGACCAGTCCCTATACCTCCTATGGTCTTTGTGATTATTATAATTATTCACACTAAGGTATGACTAAGGCATGCATTAGGGAGGCATGAGAGACAAAAGCTTCAGCATCTTAAATGCTCTTCAGTGGAGACAATTCACATGTTTAGCTGAAAGTCCACAAACTATAAACACCAAGTTATGAAATTCAGTGGTGAAGCCACCCTTGGCTGGTCCTGACTTAGGACTGGATACATGTAGACAGTTTAAGAATATAACCCAAAATTAAAAGGTGTCAAGAAAGAAGTCGGGGGGGGGGGACAACCACAAAACATTTGTTCTCCTTAAAAGCAACAGCAGTATTTTATCACAAGGTGCACATCCTAAAGTTTTGGAGTCTAAACGACAAAGCCTGACATTTGAAATCATCAAGGGACAAGCACAATTTGTAATATACACAACAAGAAACATTGGCAGAGAGGCATATTAAGAAAGCAACTTTTATTTTGCCTCCTTCCCAATTTATGGGGTTAGTAATCATACCTGATCTACAAGAACAGCTGCTTCTCTGTGAAATGGGCAATTATTATACAAATGCTTTTAACTTAGGCCATCCATTATCAACATGCTTAAAAACATCCCTTTTCCTAATCGTAACTTCTACATTACCTCATTGTTATCTATGAAGCTAACAAAATATCGGCTCCTTTAGGCAATCAACAAGCCTTTGTTCTATGAAAACACAGGAATTTAAATTCTACTGACAGCACTATCACACTTTTCAGAAGCTGCCCCTGGTTTTACCATCACAAAATATAAATCTGAGCTTGGTGGTCTGATGTTTGAGCACACTGCTTTGTTCTTGCAACACCTGGAGCTAGCCATTGCAACACCTGGAGCTTGCTACCCCCCCATTCTCTTCCCAAAGGAAAACAGGATAGTGGGAAATTATTCCTTCATGACATCATTTAGCTTAGATTTAGTTATACACTGGAGAGGGAGCAGGCAGAATACTACCACTCATAGCAAGTAGTGGCATTTTCAGATGCACAGTGTATTTGTGTGACTTTTACTGCGAAGCCTGTCCTGATTAGGGCCTCTCCCTTATTATGTTCACAAACACTGCTTTTTAACAGGTGAGTGACAGACAGAAGTTTCAGTAGGTGAAGCTCTTCTCAGCATGAAGATGCAATACTGCCAGGTTTCCCAAACTTGGGTCTCCAGCTGTTTTTGGACTACAACTCCCATCATTGCTACCTAGCAGGACCAGTGGTCAGGGATGTTGGAAATTGTAGTCCAAAAAAACAGCTGGAGACCCAAGCTTGGGAAACCCTGTAAAATGGTAGCGTTTACACAATGGGGAAAGCTGCCTGCACCTCTTGTCAAATGGTGATAGCAGATGTTAAAAGTGTGGCCTGCATATGTAAAAATACAGAAGCAGTCACAATCTTGTGTTCAAAGAAAGCCCAGTGATTAATGAGGGTAAACAGGAGAAGAATAAACACATTTTATTTTTTTTTCTTTTATGTTGTTAAAAACACAAGTGGTGCTTCAGTGAAATTCCTATTTTGACCCCCTGGACTTTTGTTGCCAGGGTTTGTCTGCAACAGTGACTTAAATTGCTATTTGATCAGCAGGAATTAGCAGATCAGACTTTGAATGGCAAAGAGAGCAATATGATCACCTACTGTTGCTGCAGGAAAAAACGGCACTAGTTCCTTCCTTGCAGAAAATCCCCATGTTCAGTCCCTTTCATCTGCAGGTAGTGCTGGGAAAGACTTATAAAACTCCGGAGAGCTACTACCAGTCACTGCGAACAAAAGGTGGGGAACTCTGACTCTCTAGTTGTTGTTGGACTACAACTCCCATCATCCCTGATCATCAACCCTGCTAGCTGGGGCTGATGAAAGATTGAGGGCCACAGCTTTCCCATTCCTAGTGCAAAAAACATTGAGCTTGTTATGTACTGAAGTTCTCATCCTGGGCCAGCAGGGGGATGCTGTAGATAGTTTTCACTCAGGTCCACATATGCAAATAAGGGATCGAAAGCGACGTTCAGTGATTGGATAGTAACAGAAAATGGTTACAGTTGCGTTGTACTGGAGCTCTATATAAGGAGGCTGGCTGAACCCTTCAGTTCAATTCTGTTCTGGCCTGTGAATAAACAAGAGCTGTTTGAAGAATCACTGTGTCGTCTGATATGTTCACCCACAACTTAACAGAGCTACTTGAGTTAATGTAAGTCAGCTTTTTGTGAGATATAAGCACACACACTACAACAGGCTTCTAAGAGGTAACACAAACATCAAAATATAAGCATCCACAAATAATTAAAATGCACAATCAAACAATCCCATTAAAACAACACAGCAATTAAAATGGAAGATTCGGGTTGTTGAGAGATTAAGGAAACGCCTGTGTAAAAAGATGCCTCTTTAAAAGCTGGCAGAATACCAATACAGGTGGGGGCCTCTGTTATTTCAGCAGGGCCCACATTTGATACGACCACCTCCATAGTGTCACACACCAATAATTCCTAGGCACTTACAGAGATTAGTTCAAAGGCTGGCAATCTTAGAAGAACCACTTGCCTAGCCATTCCACTTCCTGGTCCTCTTTCTGAATTTTCTTGTGCTTACCTGCTATGATTTAACTTTGATTTTCTACCTTCTGCAAGGCACTGGCACCTCCTCCAAGTAGGACTGGCCGTGGGTACATTCATCAGTTAAATTTAGAATCCTTGAAAAAGAAGGCAGAACTGTTTTTATTTTATTTTAAAATCAGGTGACAAGTTGCAACTGCTGAATTTCCCTTGCTACACAACTATTAAAGGTGCAGGAGCACCTTTTAAACCGGGCAGTTCTACTTCCTATGATTCAGGAAAGGGGATGGAGATGGTTTTTGGAAATCAGATTCCTTTCCAGCCAGTGGACACATCAAGCTGTTTTCTTTTCCTTCCCTGAGCTCAGTCCATTATGCAAGAGTGTACCTCTAAAACAAAACACAGTGAGTTGGCTTCAGTCATGGACTTGCCTCTGAATTTATGTGCATTTGTATACACACACACACACACACACACACACACAATGTGCTAGGATCTCTCTTCAGGTCACCAAAAATATTTGTTTTCCATCAGCAACCCAGTATCAATGCAGAAAATGGGACATTCATAAATGGATGTTGAATCTAAGCCTGACAACCCTCTAACGAAGCAACGTGACTCATGATGAATAGGAATGGGGTGGTAGGTATGATTTCTTAGACAAAATGTTCATTTTGTCAAATGGGTAGATAGATAATGCATGATTATCAAGACATTTATGTAATAGCTGCCTTGCTGCAGGCATTCATGCACTTCTAATATGCTGGCTTCTTACTTGTTTTTGTTTCAGTTCCTCCATCATCTCTTGTTGCTGCAGAAAAGTGAATAGCTATAACCTCATGAATCTGTTCTCTAAGTACAGGTAGGAAAACTGGGTAGAACACCTGGGCAACTCATAGAATCCGTTTGTTATGGAAAGAATTTTTTAAAAAACAAAGAGTTACTTTTATTTATTAATTTTTAAAAATCCAATTTCCCCCACTTTTCAACAAAAAAGTTGCCAGAGTATTTTTCAGTGATCAACAATAATATGATCTCTGCCCTCAGGCCTACAATCTAAAAGACATGGCGCAAAAGGATAAGGAATTGGTAGGGAGAAGGAAAAAACATAATTTGGGAATCTAACCCCCAAGAGGATAGGCTATCATCCTCTTGGTGTTCTGCTGGCAATTGAAAAGATTCCTTTAAAAATACAGTACACTTTACCATCTATTGCTGCTGAGTGTGCTGATTGTGAGTGCTGCTCTTTCTGTTCTTTTGCTGTGGTTTTTAGTTTGATCGTTTGTTTTTTACTTGTTGATTGACTGTTCTTCTTATGTTTGCTTTCATATTTGTAAGCTGAATTGATAAATTCCTTTAGGGAGTGGGAAAGAAGGGTATACTCTAAATAAAGGTTATCAATTACAAAGCAAGCTCTCTGCAGCTGCTCCTTCTCTAGTCGATGGACCAGGCCAGGGTGGTTCCCTGCTTCCCATGATGCTTTTCTCTGGAGACAAAACAGTAGCCTCTTAGCTGAACTTTCTGCAGAATTTCCCCCCTGCGAAACCGCTAAAAGATGAACTCTATCGGAATGCACTGTGGTGCTAGTTCACCTCCAGATCAACCTTTGCCTTACAGTGTTAAGAAATTTACCTCCTAGACTTCTAAAACATAAAATACGGTTCTGAAAGGCAATGGTGAAGTTGCAGGTGAGTCAAGACAGTTGAAACTAAATCTACTAATATATAAGACACGCTGGCTGAAATCCAGTGGTATCTAAAGCACCAAGCAAGGAGAGGGCTGAAAGACGGATCTTGAGGGAATGTTCTCTACGGCAGTGTTTCCCAACCTGTTTCTGACCTTGTTTCCTTCCTGTGCTGCCCTCCCTGGCATGGGCAAGGGAGCAGCTGCCCCCCATAAGTAAAAATCAATACAAATCTGAGGTTCTGCCCTCCCTAACAAAAGCCTGCCCCCCTAACATAAATCCTGACTACACCCATGTCCCCCCATCCTACCAGTAGAAAGGTAGGTATTTAGCGTATTTTTGTGTGTGTATAACATGCCACCATGTATAACACAACTCCTGTTTTTGGGACTCCAAATAAATAAATTCCCCCATATGCACTATCCATGTATAAGATGACTCCCCCCCAATTTTAAACTTAAAAAATAGGAGGGAAATATAGTCTTATACACGGAAATACAATAAATATTTTGTTTGTAAATAGAACATGTTTTATTTATTACTATTATAATTTGTACAAAATACAATTACATAAAATGATAGCAACATAATGAAATATTTCATTATGTTTTATAATGAAATGAAACATAATGAAAGCAGAAAAACATAGAATCATAGAACTGGAAAGGACCCCAAGGGTTATCTTTCCAGTGCAACCCCCTGCAATGTAGGAAACTCAGCAAAAGCCTCTATGACAGATGGTGATCCAACCTCTGCTTAGAAACCTCCAAGGAAGGGGAGTCAAGAACCTCCCAAGGGAGATCCATCTTCCATGTATTATAAATAGTAAACAACACTTATTTGACACAGAGGGGGAAACCTACAGGTGCAGTCCAAAAGGCACATAGGGAGTTCTGTATGCATGGGACAATTTTTCAAAGCAAGTGGTCCTCACTGACCTGGTTCCAAAAGATCTTGTCATCAGGAGGAGCCCTGGCTGTCTAGATCAGTGTTTCCCAACCTTGTGCCTCCAGATGTTTTTGGCCTACAACTCCCATCATCCCTGACCACTGGTCTTGCTAGCTAGGGATGATGGGAGTTGTAGGCCAAAAACATCTGGAGGCACAAGGTTGGGAAACACTGGTCTAGATAAAACATTATAGTCCCCCCATTATAGTCCTTACCTGGGAATAAGGCCCACTGAACTCAGTGCAGCTGTCTCCTGAGTAGACACTTAGTTATTTACTAGATGCAACTCAGCAACACCAGCAACACAAACAACCCCTGTTGGGTTGAAATAAACGACAGACAAATGGCAAGTGTCATATGGGAGGCATCTCCTGAGCATGTCTTGGGGAGTCCCTTTTATTGAATATTACAGCATTGCCACATATGTGCTTGTTGCTGATTGGTTAACACGAACACAATGCAAAGGTTGCATATAGGCATTAATCATCAATAGATTAAAGGTTGGGAAAGGGAACACAGAATTGGACAGGCGTGAAAACCTCCTTATTAAACTATTACTAGTGATTGATATAGCAAGACTTAAACTATTACTACTGATTGATATAGCAAGGCTTAAAAGAACATAACTATCACATTCCGTAGATGTGGTCAACCATGCATTAAGAACAGGTCAGGGTACAATGTTTCATGAACTCAATGTGAACTGAACATTCTAGGGTGAGGAAGGAATGCTTCAGCTTAGAACGGTTTGCCAGAGTCATGTGCAGAAGCAAAACTTCCCATCATCCCCCGCTCAGCTAGGCGCTGGGGTGCATTTCACCCCGCATCTTGCAGAGTTGGGCTGATGCTTCCAACAGGCTCTGCACCTCTCGGCAACATCCAAAGGCCATGATACATTAGATGCTGGAGTGGATTGCACCCAGCGCCCTGCGGAGTCAGGCCCACCGGTCCCAGCACTAGTGGCAGCAACAAGCAGTTCCGGCTTGCCCAGCCCTACTCATTGCCACTGCACTTGCCTAACTTGGGGATTCTGGATCGTGGGCTTTGCTGATCAAAGTGGAGCCTCGGTGATTGCTCTCTCCTGCCAGAAACAAACCAGGACTGCTCCAAGAAAACACATGTGGTGAAAAGGAGCGTGAGGCCCTGGTGGGCTTCTCCCTTACCCGCTTGTGATTGGCCAAGCAGATAGCCAGCCAAGCAGGATTGTGTGTGTGTGTGTGTGTGTATATATATATTCCCCCCTCTTCACTTCTCACTTTTATATGTGGCCCCCTAGCCTTGTGTTGTGCCCCCCATTTATGCAATTTTCACCTGCGGCCCCCTTGGAATATCCTGGGGGGCTCCAGGGGGCCATATGCTCTACAGGAGCTTTGTGGACTAGCAGCCAATTGGAGTCCCTGAGGAGGTGCTCTTCTCAGAATCCTTCATTGGATTCTACTAGAGTTCATAATATGGAGAGGTTTGTTGAAAAATATAAGAGCCCCTGGGGCACTGGTAGCCAGGAAGTTCTTTTGACCTAAGTCGGCGACTCTTTTGTGTATATCACTACCCAGTCTTCATTTACTCTATTATAAAGTGTTTCTGGATATCACAATCAATTAAGAAAAGAATGACTTATTAATCTTGTGTGCTGGATATTAAAAGCAGTGATTTAACTGCAGGCTTCGGATGGGGGGCGGGGAAACTATGAGAACAAAGTGGAAATGAATTTTACCATGCCATTTATCAACATAATTCAATTCATTTCACCCTAACTAGCAGGATGGTGTCACACGTAGACTGTATCCTACTGGGTGCAAAGTTAGGCTTCAAAGTTGTGGTGCCCATGCAGGGAACATGGAACACTTCTGTTATGCACATCAGAGGTGTCTCATCAATAATGCTGCAGAAGACAGAATCGGGATTCAAAATGACCGCAACAAATTGGAGAACTGGGCCCGAACTAACAAAATGAGTTCCAATAGGGACAAACGTAAGGCAGGAGGAACCAGCTGCACAAAGAGCAGCTTGCCAGTAGTACTTGTGAAAAGGATCTAGGGGTCTTAGTGGACCACAGGCTTAACATGAGTCAACAGTGCAAAAACATGAGTTTGCAGCAGCAAAAAAAGCTAATGCTGTTTTAGGCTGCATCAACAGAAGTATAGTGTCCTGATCAAGGGAAGTAATAGTACCACTCTGTTCTGCCTTGGTCAGACCACCAATTCTGGGTACCCCAGTTTAAGAAGGATGTTGACAAGCTGGAACATGTGCAGAGGAGGGCGACCAAGATGATCACAAGTCTGGAAACCAAGCCTTATGAGGAACAGTTGAGGAAGTTGGGTATGTTTAGCCTGGATAAGAGGAGACTGAGAGGAGATATGATAGTCATCATCCAATATCTCAAGGGCTGTCACATGGAAGAGGGAAAAAGCTTGTTTCAGTTAACAGAAAGGAGATTCGGACTTAACATCAGGAAGAACTTTCTGACAGTAAAATCTGTGACAGTGGAAAGGTCTGCCTCAGGAGTTTGTGGATTCTCCTTTTTGGAGGTTTTTAAGCAGAGGTTGAATGGCCATCTGTCCTGAATGCTTTAGTTGAGATTCCTGCATTGCAGGGAGTTAGATTAGATGACCCTGGGGATCCCTTCCAAGTCTACGACTCTATGATTCCTGTGAATGGACAGACACTGGCAACAGTGGTCAAGAACGTCCATCTAAGAGTCAGGACATCCATCTAGGGATCAGACACCTGCAGTGCAGTGTGTTCTGCTGCCGTCACAGAAATCTGAGTGGGAATAAATTCATTCCATGCCACTTTGTACAATATACTTTTCCCTGGAACTCATGTGCATGAGACTGGTCAGATAGAGAATGTTTAATTTTTGTGTGCCAGGCTGTTGCTAATGAGACAGGAGCAGAAAAGCCGGTAGAAAGCAGGCAACTATCCCATCATGAGTAGTTGGATAGAGGCTCTTCTCCTTTGTGACCTGACCCCCAAGCGAGCTCCACATCTACTGAGTCACATCACTGCTGCAAGGAAGCTCATGACATATGCTCACATTGAGTCCTCGCCATGCCCCACAGGGCATTTACCATCACACAGAGAGAAACACGTGGTAAATTTTTAAACTTGCAAATTGGTAAAAGGAGAATTATAGTCGAGTAGAGAAGCTCAAGTTGTAAATGTAAGTCAAATTGCAATGTAATATATGTAAGTTACCCAGAGGTGGTTTTTAATTCAGCATGAAATAAGTTGAAGTAGTAGTAGCAGTAATGTAACAATAAATAATACTTATTAATAATAGTGTATTGCATGCAGGAGTTCCCAGTTAGGTCACAGGAATCTCCAAGAACAACTGAAAAAGTTCCTGTCTGAAAACCTGTAGAGCTGCTGTAGATTAGTGTGGACAATACTGAGCTGTAATGCTAAATGAACAAATCGTCTGATTCCGTATGCAGCCCTTTCCCATGTTCCATTTAGAGCAACAGCAAAATTCAAAGCATGCTAATAAAGAAAGACACAGCCCATGTTTTTCACAGGCTTCTCTAAGACTTAATTACATTTTATAGGACTTTTAATGTGCAAAATGTTTTAATCCATATCTCATTATAAAGCATTATCAGTCACAAGAACGCAATGAAGTGGGCAATTATTATCACCGTTTTAGTGACTGGACTGAGGATGGATGATAGTGCATTGCTCAAGATGTTCCACTTGAGGACCTTGGGCCAGCTGCAAGAATCTTTAGGCTCAAGAGTGAATACCCGAGTTCAGAGACTATGCAGAAATGGTGGTCACAATACTGGTAGGCACATTTCCATTTGATTCACCGCTGATGTATTTTGCATTCAAAGCAAGTGCAGAAAGTCTTGCAGGTACAGGCACTGAGTGAGTGGGAATTTCATCCCATATTGGTTGCTGAAATACTACTGAATGGACATGAAGAACATGTCCCTAAATACTTTGCAATTCCAGATTCTTGAAATGACAAAACTCTGCAATGCTAGCTTATTATTGAGGTTAGCTGTTGTTTGCTTGTTTTGCTGAGGCATGCTGAACAAAATATTTTTATTTCTTGAACAAAATATTTCATCTGCAAAGAATAAGATGCTTTTCTGGTGCTATTTTCCTCCCCTGCTGTGAACTGGCATGCCCATCTTGCCACCACTTTTTTCTGCAGAGCTCCTATGCATGATTTATCAGTGGTCGTACAGGCAGAAATTCAACAGGTGTATTTTTGGCATAATGAAGATGCTGTGATGGGAAACACCTGGGGCAACAATGCAGTGATTAAAAGTGCGGGAACTCTGCCTCCCCCTCTCCCACAACATGGCAACCCTCCTATGCTATGGTGGAATATGATTTTGGCTGGCTAAGAACAGGATCAAGAGTGAGGTAATAACAATAACTACATTCAACATCAGAAAGATTATATGCATTGGGAAATGATAGGAAGTCTATTTTATGTTAGCAAAAAGATAGGGAAAAGGAGATTTAATTTCTGTAAACATGCATAATACTATTAGTATATGATTGTTTTCATTTTTGTTTATTTAAGAGTGTGTATGTTATTCATGAATTTCAATAAAATAAAATAAAATACAGTGGTACCTCGGGTTAAGTACTTAATTCGTTCCGGAGGTCTGTTCTTAACCTGAAACTGTCCTTAACCTGAAGCACCACTTTAGCTAATGGGGCCTCCTGCTGCCGTTGCACCACAGGAGCATGATTTCTGTTCTCATCTTGAAGCAAAGTTCTTAACCCGAGGTAATATTTCTGGGTTAGCGGAGTCTGTAACCTGAAGCGTATGTAACCCAAGGTACCACTGTAAAGAGAACAGGATCAAGATCTCATGACTTTTGATCACTTATTTGGAGTAAATAACAAAGACAATGACTAGACCAGTGATCAGGGTTGATGGGAGCTTTAGTCCAACAACAGCTGGGGCACAACCTCCAAGTGTCCCTATTTTCCAGGGACGTCCCTGATTTAGAGAAGCTGTCCCAGTTTCTGATTTGATCCCAGAATGTCCCACTTTTCCTTAGGATGTCCCTGTTTTCATCGGAGAAATGATGGAGGGTAGTCAGTTTTCTGACCCCCCAAGCCGTCTGAAGGCAATCCTACAGAGGGAAGTTTTTAAAAATGTTTAATGTTTTATTATGTTTTCATGTATGTTGGAAGCTGCCCAAAGTGGTTGGGGCAACCCAGTAAGATGGGGTGGGGGCCTATAAAGAGTAAAATTATCATTATGGAATGGGACATCCCTATTTTCATCAGAGAAATGTTGGAGGGTACGTTGGGGACCCAAGTTTGAGAAAGGGTGGTAGACTTTGCACTCGTGAAACATTTGCTTGGATGTGACACAAGAAACTTCAGAAGATAGCAGCAAACAAGGACTGATGTTCTATAAGCAGGAGTTGTAAATGAAGTCTCCTGTTGTGGCCGTGAAAGGTCTCAATTGAGGGAAAGAGGGGAAAGTAGGAGATATGATGGAAAACCTAAAAACAAAAGTGAAATTATAGCCTAAAGCAGGGTGTTAGTGGAGAAAAGTATGCTTCTGGGAAGTGAAGAATGAAATCTTACAGAGCCTGGGCATTCTGGTAAACACTTCCAGCTGAAGGATTCACTGATAAAACTGCCCTAATGTAACTTTGAATTTGCTGCTAGATTCTGTGGGAATCTTGATGGACCATATGGTAACAAAGCCATATTTTTCAATGTAATAGTAAGCTTAAAACTAATCATCTGAATACTTTCACAGCAACCCTTTTGTTTCTCTTCTGCCACTTCTGCAGCTGAATCTTGAGAAGAAAACCAATTTGTAATTTAAAAAGTCTTTGCAACTCAAAGTCTGATTTCAAACAGAAGCTTTCCAGGGGCTAGTTAGGCTTGCTGAATCAGCCTCAAGGGATCTATGACAATGCCTGTGTTCATTCCTGCTGGTCTGAATGGAAGGTGAGAAACCAGCACAATTAGGTTAATGACCCAACAACAACAACAACAACAACAACAACCTGTTACATCGAACCTCCAATGCTATTTGGTACAGGTACCTTTCTTTTTTTATAGTCCCCCCCCACACACACTTCTGGGCTAGTACGCAGCTACCTACACAGTAAAGGCAACCCCCATTTTAGGCATGACCAATATGTGCACAATCACACACATGTTCCAAACCCAGAAGTGACCCAGAAACATCATGAATGACATCACTAAAAGGGTGGGGTGGGGGTGGAATGGAACAGAGCAGAGCGGGAGCAGAATGGGGAGGCAATGCTTCCATTTTCTACCTTTGTGATTTTAAATTGCAATGTCTTATGCTTACAAACAGTAAACGGAACTTAAGAATTCTGCACTCGGGTGTCAGTTCCTGCACTTTCGTGACTCAGCAAGAGATTACACACAGTTCTGTTCTAGTCGGAACACTTGATAGCTGATTAGAAATTGCTCACTCTTTAGATGTAGTGTAGTATGAGCAATGATCAGGACTCTCGGTTTCTGCTTGAATAGGCCATCATTTCCAAGTGTTATGTAGGGTGGCCAGGTTGGACGAAGCTCCGAGACCTTTAATACAGACGTTGAGGCAGGTTCAATGAGTGTTGATTACTCTATAGCAGTGCTGCAGCTGTTAGAAAAGCACCCCACACTTATTTATTAAAGTCATCCCTTTTCTTGCAGTCACCCTAGTCTTGAGGAGAGAATCTCACTTATGGAGTTTTACATCTGGGAATCTTTAGTTTCTGGTAGCTTCTGGGCAAATAATACCGAGGACCAGCAATCACATTCCAGGATACATATTTATTTATAAGTATTTATAAACCACATACACATATATACTGTCAAACATTATGAAGCCAAATACAGGGGTCTGCCTCTTGAGATCAGGTAACCCCATTATACTGGCTGGGAATATCTCGTTCTCAAAGTAGATGGCTATGTAGATGACTTTCAGTTCATTTCTCCAACCAGATGTCCAGATGTTAGCCACTGGGGGAAGGGGAAACTTGCTTTTCTCATCCAGTCTTTGACAAGAAAACTGGCTCTACTTTCCTTCTTCCATGGTGTCTGAGGGTAAGAGTTTGTTTACTAAGTCCACCATCTTATACTCACTTTCCTGGGAGTACATGTGTGCAGAACTGTGATATGAGAGGCCATGTGGGCTTCTTATGCTTTCATGACCAAATGACCATGCTTACAAGAGCCAAATACTTTTCTACCACTTTCTTCCTGATTGTCCAGGATATTCATACACCTCCAGCGCTCTGATTGTATTATGCTTCTCAAATGGCTTTAATTATATGCTTCATCTCTCTCAATATTATGACAAAATTCATCATATTCCTATCCCCAGGACACTCTCCATTGTCACTCATTGAGATTAATTAGCATATTGCTATAAATAGAAATAACAGCATCTGATATGGTGCGGTTTGTAGGATGGATCAGTGCCTCCAAGTGAAATCAATTTTTAGAGAAAAAAACTCAGAATGTATTGTCTGCAGGTTTATCCTATTAGCATGGTGCCATCTCAAGTGTAATCAATATTACTTTCATAAAAATTAATATAGTACAGAGCCAAGAAAACAAAGAGGATGGGAGCTGGGAAAGGAGAAGTCTCCAGATCATAATCTCCATTCAGTGAGCAAAAACGGAGAGTAACAGGGAGGGGCCCAAATGAGAAAATATGCAATTTCCCTAGTAGCAGCGGTAGGCGTGTGGACAAACCATCTAGGGCAACTCTCTGTGGACAAGGTGCCCCACAGCTAGAGAATGGGGAAAGCTCTCTGATGGTTTATACAGTCTTTGCCATTCCCAGTTCTAGTTCAACCAGCCTTTTGGAAAGAGCTTTCTGTTCGGTGAGTTCTCATTAACAAGTATTCCTTACCATCCTGAAGGCTAGTTTCCAAGGAGGTCAGTTTTATTTTATCCGCTTCTCTTTAATCAATTGTAATGTGTAGTGGGACAACGTGCACAGGCCATGGGGAGGAGAGGTTTATCTTTTCCCTCCCCAGCTGTGATCTAGACAAAAATCCTGCCCCCCTGCAGCTATGGGGCTTGAGGGGGCAGGAATTCCCATGTACACCAACAGCAATTTATTGTCTGCGGCCCATAGCCATGAAAGGAGGGTGCTGGGTTTTGTTGGAACTGCCTGCACCCAAACTAAAGAGGGTAGGCGCACACTACACATTCAGCATAGAATAGGCTTGGCCCCACTGAAAGGCCCTGTGCTTGAAATTACATGTAAGTTTTACCTGTGGTGTTTTACCTGTACTGGCTTATTTACACAGGTAGCACACAGACCTGTTTCCCATGACATGATATGGCTTAGCGAGACTGTGCAAAAATAGAGGCCCCAAGACAAACGCTTGCAGCTGCTTTGCTGCTCCCCAATCCTTTCTTCTTCCAGGCTAAACTAAGCCAAACTTTGGTGTAGTGAGTCATCTGAAACAGGACTTCTGGTCAAACCATCTCCTCTCTAACTGAGCTGCAGCAAAGAACATATAGTATTCAAAAGGACCCGAGAGGCGCAAAGCATCTCTCTGACAGCTCACCCATCCATAATCTCACTGAGCCATAGTTTGGCTTACCATGTCATGCAGACTAGGCCACATTAAACTTTGCAGGCTGTAAGTCACAAACCTATATAATGCCTATAATGATATTTATTGACATATACATTTCCAGATGTTTTCATTCCACAAAGCCTATCAGATAATGATCCTGTTCTGATGTAATTGAAAACCACAATCTACTGTTATGTGAAAGTTTGTGCGGAGGGAAAGTATGTACAGTGATACCTCAGGTTAAGAACTTAATTCGTTCTGGAGGTCTGCTCTTAACCTGAAACTGTTCTTAACCTGAGGTACGACTTTAGCTAATGGGGCCTCCCACTGCCACTGCATGATTTCTGTTCTGATCCTGAAGCAAAGTTCTTAACCCGAGGTACTATTTCTGGGTTAGCGGAGTCTGTAACCTGAAGCATCTGTATCTGGAAGCATCTGCAACCTGAGGTACCACTGTATGGTGAGTGTGAGTATGTGTGTGTAAACTGTATGGGAATTGAATGGGTACCTGAAGACGTGTGCATGCACATGAAAGCTTATACCCAGAACAAATTTAGTTGGTCTTTATTTCGCCTGTGTCACACCAACACAGCTACCTGCCTGAATTTAGAATGTATGGGAATTGTATGTATATACATACACATTGGCCATGCCCACCAATAGCATTTGGCCCTCATCGGGGTGGCTGATTGTCAGTGTATCCCTCAAGCTAGAAAAAGTTAACCACAGCTAGTTTAAACAAACCACAGTTCTCTGAAGTAGGACACAATAGTTACAAAATCCCCATTCTATGCAAATTTAGGCAAGAGCGCATAAGGGAGGAAATCATGTGATACATTTGTCAGAGTTATATTCTGAGGATGTTGTCAACTTGTCTCAGCAAACTGCTGTATGTTAATTATTCTTCCACCACTTCCTGAGATACAAGGTGAGCATTGGCACAGAACCGTCATTACTCCAAAATATTCCTAAAGTGTCCTGGTCACTTAGGGCTCTTGGCTACTCTACATCTGACAACAACAAGGCTAAATATTTTTTAAGCAGGTAAATGAAAAAAGCTCTTATTCAGTAAAATGGGAAATGTATCTCTATGGGCCCCCACAGATATTTGTCCTCCAACATACATCTTTGCCTAACTGAAAGCAGAAATAAAAAAAAGTTCTATTTTCTCTTTATGTACATCATAATGAACTTTTCTAATGGAAAATAATAATTCGAATTGATCCCAAGCCTGCAAGCATATATTACTACAAAATGCATCAGGGGGGTATTCAAAGCCTTCATGTAAATAAATAGCCATCTTTCCCAAGTGGCAATGAATCCTGTAGCATCAGCTCCCCTGGGAAATATGATATTAGTTCCCTCTTAATTATGCCAATGTCCCATGTATAAATGTGGGGTTCTTTTGTGTATATAGTATAATCCAAAATGATGGGGGAGGCTGTTTGGTTTTGCACTTTTAAAAATCACTATCTGAGAAATATGAATATTTTTGAAGAGCGAGATCTTAACAGATTTGCAAGAAGACACAGATTGTTTGTGGAGCATGGAAAGTAATATATCATTTGCTTGATTCTGAAATAATGCTGTGTTTAGCCCTATTGCAGTGGAGAATAAACTTAAGACACTTTTGTCTTTTAGCTCTCTCCATCCATACTTACCCTTATCACCATCATTTTTATTGCAAAGCTCTGTAAGTCAGGCCAGTATCATAACCCCTGCATTGCAGATGGGGGAACTGAGGTAGAGTAGTTTGCCTAAAGACTCAGCCAAGTTCATGGTGGAGGAGGAGACTTGAACTGAGGGCTTCCTCTTGCACATAAGGAAGCCACCCCTCTATAGTGTCTTTGGCTAAAAATACACACACTAAAGTGCATTTGAAGCACATGACAAGTTCTTCTACTACCCTAACCTGTTGCACATCCAGAGCAACACAGTACTCTAATAGTAGTGCTACATTTCCTCTCTTGTCTGCAGTCAATGTCCAGAGACCTTTTCAAAGAGGCAGCTGTGTTGGGGATGAAGAATGTGACCCTTGAGCAGTACATGAAGAGGAATGATGGGATATGAACCTCATTGTAGTAATGCACACCTGTAAAATATTCGTATCCAGAACAGCAGTTTCTGGCAGGGTGGCGGCAGCAGAGTGATGACATAATGAGATCAGGGGATGTTGAAGACGTGTGTGTGTCTTAATTTATTGTGCAGAGACAAGTTTTGCTCTTGCCTTCCTGACATGCTATATAAGATCAACATACTGGAAATACAGCAGACATTTCATGATTGCATAGATGAAACAGAAGACTGAAGGGAGGAACTGCTGTGGGAAGGAAATGTCTCCATAAAAGTATGCCTGGACACTGAGATCCAGCACTGAAGGCCTGCTGACAGTTCCCTCACTGTAAGAAGTGAAGCTACAGAGGGGAAAGGCAGAGGGCCTTCTCAGTGGTGGCACCCACCATGTGGAACAAATCAGATATCAAGGAGATGTGGAACTATATTACCTATAGAAGACATATGAAGGAGTTTGGTGCCCCCGCCCCCATTATTGAATGCCTATGATTAACATATATTTCTGTTGCAGATCTTTACATGTGGGACACAACTTGCCCACCTAGAAAAATATTTTGCCCTTTCTGTGCCCGTGCCTCTCCTATTTTTTTCTAGTGCTACCACTGTTCCAACTGCCTTTAAAAAAGGTTTCATTAGGTTTCAAATGAAAAAAAATCTGCCTGTTACTAAAAATGAAATAATAATATTCAAAACACCCACGTATTATAGAAAAACTAGAAGACCCACCCTGTCACAAGAAGGACCCTGCTGTGGCTGCTGGTGGCTTTGTTGCTCCCTCCAGGAGTGACGATAATTGGGAAGCAGCAGCTGAGCTTCCCAAGTTGGCAGTTCCCAAGTTGTAAAGCTCCGCTCTGAACGAGCAAGCTCTTCCTGGAGAGATGCCCGCAAAACTCAGATGCCAGAAGCAACGGGAAAGCCGGCTGAGCCCTCCCATCCTCCACCTCCTGGCTTGCGGAAAACGGAAGAAAGAAGGAAGATCCAGGAACCCGACATCCTTGGGCAGTGGCAGCAGCACCTGCACCTCCCTTCTTCCCACCTGGTGCAGAGGCATGGAACCCAGAGGCAAGACCGGATCACCACCAGATTTCTCCCTCCTCACACCACCCCCAGGCTAGGCGAGAGCAGAGCAGCCGGAGCAGAGCGATCGCCGCCTCAGGAAACGCAGCCAGGAAAGGCAGCCTCGCTGGGGGACGAGGGATGGGGAATCCGCGCTGGACCAACGGAGCCAAATGAGGACAAGCGGCGGAGCCCAACTTCACGCTGCGAGCCACAAGTTGAGGCGTCGCTCCGCTCCGGGCAACCCAGCCCAACCTGTCCTTCCCCCTCGCTCTCAGCAGCAAAAGCCGCCTGCTCCCTCTCTGCGCTCCGCCTTCCACGGAACAGTTGCCGTTTGCCAATTAGACGCAGAATTACAGGGTGTTGCGAGGGCGGACGGCGGAGAAGTGCCCCGACTCTGTGTCCCGGGGAGCTCTTTTTCTTCCCCTCCCTATAACACACAAGTGCTTCTTATGTCCAAGATGGAATCATCTGGAGTTTCAATTTACAAATCAGCTATTGCAAACAAACACACACACACTTTCCAAGGTGTATCCCCTATCCAAATTGCAAAAACGCCTTTGGTGTCGGTTAATTTATTCTCTTGTGCTCTGTCTCCCGCTTTTCCCAGTAAGATTGTAGGCAGCTTGGAAACGGGGGGTGGTTTGGGTGGTTTGTTTTGTTTTTTAGTGGGATGGGCTTTAACTCGGAAGCGCAACTTGGGCTAGAAAGGGGACGCGCGTGCAGTCAGCGCAATTGCTGGACACGGACCCGTCGAAACCGCAATTTGATATCCGAAGGGGCAAGGGGAGCTTCAGTTTATAGGAGCGAACCAAGAGAAATGCATGAAAAATAAAACCAGCGCACATGGGGGCAAAGCACTGCAGCAACACAGGCGCGCGCGCACACCGCAAACCATCGCCAGCACCAATCTTTTAATCCGGTTTTCACCGCCATCTCTCACAACCCGAGGGAGGAATGAAAGGCTCCGGGCGCTCGCAGTTGGGGAAAGAAGGGGGATATCTCCCTGCAGCAGGAGCACTCATGCACACGCTGATTCAGATGCCGAAATGGACTAGCCAGCCAGATAAACTGACCTGTTGTCGAGGCTGAAGGGAACGGTTGGATTGAAGGAGTTGGGTTCCATACAAGATCCCTTTCCAAATCGATCTTATCTATTCATCGGCTCCGACTTTGTATTCTACCCTCTCGGGTAGGCAAAGATTATGCCCATATTGAAATTGTCCTAGCACACCCAGCAAAACGAGAGAGGAAGGATGGGAATTTAAGCCAGAACAGAAATCAGTGAAGAAGACGACCGAGCTGAATATGGATTTCAGTGCCACCGCCACGCGGTGCCCCTGTTTTTCCTCTTATTAACCAGCAGGGTTATTCCTCCAGCCCCAAAGCCGAAAAGTGGCGGCTTGCTTCCTCGCCGTTTCGTGGAAGCTGCCCCCTCCTCCCCCAACAGCTCGCCTCCTTCTAGCACTGAACCGAGAGCTTGGCGGGGAACCGGTTGCCTTTAGCCAAGCCATATTTCACTCTAATGCAAACCCATTGAAATCATCGCCTTGCGTCTCCCCCCTCCGTCGTCTTGATTCACTGATTGATTCTTGAAAATGGGATCATAAATCCAGAGAGTGTCAGGAGAAAAATCCCGAGGATACGTGCTGGAAGGGAGGGCGCCTCTGATTTCCAAGGAGGGAAGAGGCGGCTGGGAAAAGAGAGATGGGAGCGCTGGGGAAGGCAAAGAGCAGAGCAGCAAACTCCCCGGGGGATGGGAGCGTGTGAACTGCCTGCAGGAGGGAAGTGGGATGGGGTGGATTATCTAACGCTGGGCTTCCTGGTCCTAAGGAAGCCCGAGTCTAGTGATCCTACAGCACAATGCCAAGTTGGTTGGTTTCCATTGCTGGGGCTGCTCTCTGCCATGCCCGCGGCTGGCGCTCTCCTTCAGCACCACTCCCTGCCAGCCCGCGTGCCAGGGCTCTGTGGCCATTTGTGGCGCCAACAACCTGATGCTGGAGCCTCCGCGGAGCGCCCTACCTGGAAGAGCCTCAAGATGTTGGCCACCATGATGGAGACGGAGCTGCCCGACGCCCCGATGACGCCCACCACTTTCTCCGGCTTGACGAAGACCGGCGGCTCCCCGTTGGTGCACCTCACGTCGGAGGTGTCCTTCTGGATGAGCGCCTGCACGAAGGTGAGCGACTGTTCCAGCGCGTACGTATCCCTGGAGCAGGTGTCCAAGATCCTGGCGCCCAGGGTGACGTTGGGCAAGAGCTCGGGGTCGCTGTTGATCTGGTCCAGGGCGTAGAGCATGGCCTCCAGGCGGTGGATGCCGTTCTCCTTCTTGATGTCCCCGCACGGCACGCCGGTGGGGCCCTTGGCGTGGACGGGGAAGAGGCCGCCCAGGGTGATGTCGCCCTCCAGGCGGATGGAGTGCGGGGCGTACATCTCCTGGCCTTGCGCCACCGCCGACAACAGGAACTCCAGCAGGCACCAGGGCAACTTCATCAAAGTCAGCAGCTGCCACAGCCTCCCCGGCTGGAGCATGGTGGGCACCCAGGCTACCACGAGCAAGAAGGAGGGTTCGCCGCTGTTCCAGCAGCTGCCAGCCAGCCGGGGGTCAGGGCGCCTCCTGCCGCGAGCAAGCGAGGATTCCCCCGAGGGGCGGGCCGGTGCGGGTCTGGCAGGGCGGGGAGGTCCAGCTCCGGGCTGCTGCCGTAGACGCGCTGCTTCCCGACCGCGCTCGCCTGTCTGCCTGCCTGGGCTCGCTACTGGGCGAGAGAGAGACTGGGCTGCCGCTTTAAATGCTCGGTCGGCTCCTCTCCGCCTCCCGCTCGCGCTCTGCCCACCTCCTTCTCCTCCTCCTACTCCCCAGCTTTGCCTGCCTGCTCTCCCTGCGCGTCATTACGCAGAGATGCGGGCGGAGGGAATCGTCGGCGAGGCGAGGCGGAGAGGCCGCGGGGAAGAAGGGATGGCGAGCTTCTCGCAGACAACGAGCATCCTCGGCTCGGCGCAGGCAGTCGACGTCTCCTGCCTGCCTTGAGTCTCTCTCCTTCGGGTCCTTTTTGTTGCCTGTGCCGAGAGCCTTTTCGCAGCTCTCCCTCGGTTCGTTCTCCATCCTCTTGCGGATGCGTCCTGCGCTGGGGATTTCAAATGCTCTGGGACGAGGAGGCTCCTCTGCACAGTGGCTTGTAGAAAAACGCTCGCAAGTCGCTGGAGACTGATTCCAAAGCACAAACTCTTTCAAATCGTAAGCTCTCTGGGGGGTAGAGATCCCAGTTCTTCAATGTAACCAGTTCCTTGCTTGAAATTTAGGTGCGCGGTGTGCTACATGTAGAAAGGGGTGCGTATATTAATGTGAAGAGGCAACTATCTGAACGTATCTTGTATATTTTAAACAGTTTCATTAATTTAACTGTTGCATGACCTAGCGGTTTTCTGAACCCTAGATTGTAGGGTGAGTTCTGACCAATTCCTTTTTGATAAGAGAAATATTTCTATCTTATTTGATTAAAACTCTTCAAATACAAGACTAGAACGTGAATATTGACAGTAATAATGTTTCACCAAGTTAGGATACGTGGCAGGTAAATGCAAGGATTGTAAAAAAAATAAAAATCGCAGAAATTACAACAATGTGGAGATATTTCATGAATCCCAACCTTAAGAACAGCATCCTTTGAGAGGAGCTCGGGTATTTTATTTTTCACTTCAGAGAAAAGGAAAAGGTAGGTTGGCCGGGCTAGAGCTGGGCAGCTTGTTTCCAGTGCAGTGCAGAGGAAAAACGGATTTCAGGTAACCTGGTCCAGAGTTGTTTAGGGCTGGTTTGGTGGTGTCTGGGCTGCCAGTGCAGATCCCTGAGCATATGTCCCCTATAAGGAGCACAGCTCACCGCTCTGGATGAGGCATTTTGCACCCACTGTAGCCCGTGGATCCTAGCTTCAAGGAAATCCCCATGTAGTGCAAAAAAAAAAAAAAAAAGACTCTAAACTCGACAATGTGTTGCAGTGTCCAAATTGTCACTGTTACAGATAGGTAGCCGTGTTGGTCTGCCATAGTCAAAACAAAAAAATTCCTTCCAGTAGCACTTAAAGACCAACTAAGTTAGTTCTTGGTATGAGCTTTCGTGTGCATGCATGAAGAATCTGAAGAAGTGTGCATGCACACGAAAGCTCATACCAAGAACTAACTTAGTTGGTCTTTAAGGTGCTACTGGAAGGAACTATTTTGTTCAAATTGTCACTGTTGAAAAATATGTGCAGTTGGCACAGCAATCGTAGTTAGTGATAGGTGCTCTTTGTGACCAAGGCCAGCTGGAGCTCAATGGACAAATGATGGTTCAAAGAGCACCCCTGAACTGCATACCTGCTCTTCCAGTGGGAGTGCAACTCAGTCTAGAACAAGCAAATTTCCCAGTTCTCAAATCTGCGACCCACTCACCCACAGTGTTTCTGTCTAAGTAGGATTCAGCTTCAGTCTACTGGTTCTCATACACTCTACCACTGCATCAGTGTGACTGAGGCCTGCCTCATGCATGCAATTGCAGAAACAGGTGCCCATTCAGTCAAACAGGCCTGCCTCATGCATGCAATTGCAGAAACAGGTGCCCATTCAGTCAAACAGACGCTCTACCCCTCCAGTCCTACAGAAGAGCTTGGGAAGAGCATCCCATTTAAACCCAGAATCTTACGGAACTGAAAGAGTTGATCTTCATTCGTGGAAACCACAGTTCTTTTCTGAGGCTCTCTTTTGCCTTTAAACAAATTATGTCCCCCTGCTTCACTAAAGAGACAAATTTAGAGTCTATTTTATCTGCCAAAAGCCAAGGGAAGCATAGCTTATAGGCATAAGACACCTGGCTCTGGGTATTCCAGACCTGATACAAGATGCTCAGAGTTGAATGAAAAAATAAACAAATGAAGTAGGTCAGAACAGGACAGCCTCAGCGAACTTTGACTGTGCCATCTGTGCAACGATTCTACATTCCTTTGCTGACACTGTGGCATGTGGAACAAATTTAACTGCCCTCTGCACAGCATTCAAGAGAAAGGGGAGGAGAAGGAGCAAGGTGAAGGAGTACCAACCCAAGCCTATTATATATTTGATTTTTTCTGTCAATTTGAATATGTCATTTCTAGTCCAATGCTGCTGTGAAACCTCCTTTTCTCTCTCCCGCTCCCTCCCACTTTCAAAGCACAGTTTTTTCTCGGGGCTAGCTGAAAGACAACTACAGCCACGTGGAATGAGATAATGACATTGCAGTTGAACCAACTACAGCTAGGGCTGAGGAGTGCTCAAAAATAGCACTCTGTGTAACATGGATCTGTTGAGAAGACTCATCAGAAATGTTTGCCTTTCTGCACCTGAACAGCAGCCTATAGAACAGCTCACATGCTTTGAGCATCAACCCTGAAGACCTCTTACCTACATTAAAACATTCTGATTATATTCTCTATCTCCTGGTTAAATATCAGCTGTTCTAACTGGATATTGTCAGGCCTTGATATCATTTGCTCAAGGAAGGAAGGAAGAAGGAAGGAAGGAAGGGAGAAAGGCAGGCGGGAGGCAATATCCTTGTGCACCACCAAACAAGTGCATTCCAACATCACAAGATCAACCCAGAGATGCTCAATGTTTAGCTAGAAGGCTTGACCTGGTTCTGAGGTGTCTGAAAGATGCCCAGAGGCATCATGGCAGCTTTTACAGGCATTTCCAGCACAAAGAATAGGGATAATTTGATAGAACCAGCAGATGTAGGGCAGTCTCTATAAAGAAACCCTAATGGATACACAGAAGTTGTTTGCAATAACATTGCTCTGTTAGCCTGCTTTCTTTTCAGTAACAAATGCTTAAAAGAGGGATAAATGATGTTTGTGAAGAGAAGGGCTCTGTTCAAACAAACAGATAAAATGGAGGAGCCTGCCAATATTATTTGATGAGTTTTAATATTACTTTGTAGTGTGTGTCCTTTGAGGGGCTTGTTCAGTGTGTGTGTGTGTGTGTGTGTGTGTGTGTGTGTGTGTGTGATGTGAGATGGAGCTATTCTATTTTGAATTTAACCTTGCTGTTTTGTCCATTCTCCATCTTTGGGTATATAAAACCAACAGGCAGATTAATGGCCTCATAATGCTCTTTAATTACTCCTGTCCTATTTACAAATAAGGCAGTTTAAACAATGGGTTCCTTTGCCCCCACCTTTTTGATGTGAATTTATGAGTTAAATAGGGATTCCAATCTCTTTTAATGGCTCTGTAGAGTCCCCTACCAGGAGTCTTAATGTAAATGAGAAGATGGAGTGCTCTCCACCCCACCCCCACTGCTCCTTGGGAGTTATATCCTAAACTTTATATCAAAAGGAGTTCCAAACCAGCTCACAACCAGTAGTAATGGTAACAAAAATGTAAAATAATGTTACCATTTCAACAGCCGCATTGTAAAAGTAACTCAGATCAGAGAGCATCTTTGGAAAAACACATATTCATCTAGAGAGGGGATCAGCCTTTTTCCCCAGAGCAGATAATAAGGCCCTACTCTCCCCCTTCACTTAGAAAGCAGGGGAACACAGAACAGAGCATCCTTTGATAACTGCAGTGCTGAGCTGTTTCCTCAAGCAACTTCTAATACGGTTTGCACAAGTTCAACTGTACCAAAATAGCATTCCATTTGCCATGGGTGTGTCAAATTCTCATAGATAAAATCTGCCCTAATGGTGTAAAGAACAGCATTTACAAATCACCTGCTACAAGGAGCTTTGCATTGTTGTGTTGAGATCCACAAAGTACATGGCCGATTGCACATACGAAATAAACCCAAGTATGGAAGTTCTCTTGAGTGAAATTAATGTGGATTGCAAAGAAATCATCTTTTGTATTGACTAAAGGCCATAGACAATGATTTGCCTCTGCTGAACCTGTCCCCCGCCCCCCGCCAAAAAGGTAGCTCAGAGGAGGTAACTCAACTCCTCTTTCAATTGATGTATAGGAGAAAAGTATTGGGCACAACATTGGGTGTAAAGTAAAGAAAGTACTATTGATAGCAGCTTGGATAGTCATAACCAAATCCTGAATAAGCCGTCCTTTCCCAAAGGCCAGTAGATAAGGAAAGTGTGGGATTCCATGGTCATGAACAAAATTACTTGTAAGAAAGAATCTGAACACTCCAAAATTGATAGTCGTCTATACTGGAATTTGAAGAAAATGGATGAAATGATAGCTATGAACATTCTTACCATGCTACAATATGGCAATGTTTGCTATATGGCATGATTTGGCTGATGTATGATTTAAGCAAAATTTTGTAATTATAAAATTAAAACAAACAAACAAATAAATAAAAATACAATAATCCTGGCCTTGTATTAGTCACTGCTCCAAGGGGTCACGGGACCAAATACAGTGGTGAAGAGTATCCAGTTTTCAGTGTTGCGGGTCACTGTTTTGTCTTTTATCTGCCACTTTGAGTAACATTTGCTAAAGAGAACCCTATGAGATCACTTTCCTGGTCTGCTTTGGCAGGAAGCTGCAACACTACATCCTTCCTGCCTGGGCATCTCTCCATCATCAATGCCTCCAAGCTGACCACATGTACATGTCTGAGCTCTGAAGCTCAGACACCATTTTGAACTTAGTTTTTGTACTTTTGTAACTTAGATAGTAGTTATAAACCTGCCTTTATTTTGCTACTGTACCTGTAAATACTACTTTTACTTCTTCACAAAAGAATGTGTGTGTGTGTGTGATTGTTATTTTTAAGAGGGAGAAAAGTGATGATACCAGAGAAAATCTAGTCTGTCTTAAAGCATCCTGGATTATTGTTTCTAGAAAATAAATCAACATTGCCTTAGCTTCCAAGTTTAAAGCTGCAAAGAATGGTACTCTGCCATGGGCGTAGCCAGGATTTAGAGAGGGACAGGACTTTTGTTGTGCATGCACATGAAAGCTCATACCAAGAACTGACTTAGTTGGTCTTTAAGGTGCTACTGGAAGGAATTTTTTTTGTTTTGACTATGGCAGACCAACACGGCTACCTATCTGTAACAGGACTTTTGTTAGTGGGGCAGAACTGACATGATTGGTCAGTTAGGTAAGTATTTCTATTGCTTTATTTGATCTAGGGGGGCAGCTGTCCTCCGCCCCCTCTTGGCTACGCCCATGTACTCTACTGATCTCAATCACATGAGTAAGGAATGTATAATAACTAAAAAATATATCCACTCCTAGCACATAAATCCATTCCTACAGGAACTTTTGAACATAAGAACACAATAAAAGACTTGTTGAATTGGGTCAAAGGCTCACCTACTCCAACATCGTGTCGTGATTCCCAGCAATGGATATTCAGAGGCATATTGTCTGCAACAGTGGACTAGAACAAAGAGACATGGAAGTAACACAAAAAACTGGCAAGGGGGGTATGTTGTGTGCTGCATGGAGACAGTAGCTTGATTGCTGGGCAGCAGTGGGGACCTCTCACACTTCTATGGCTGTGCTTACAAAAGCCTCTCTTGGTATCACATTGCACAGGGAAGAAGCTGCTGTTACCACTCCACTCCCAGGTGTTGTCTTGCTAACCTTTCAATAGGCTTAGCTGATCATGGAAGCCTCATTTTCTACCCTTTCAAATCATCATGAAACCTACTTTCCTGCCTAGGGCTAGTTCATGCAAGCATGTACATCACTTGGTGACTCAGCACTTGATGACTTGCAGCAGAATGTGTGACTGACTCTATTGAAAAACACCATGCATGAACTATGGAAGTTTCACCTGCAGTGTCTGGTCTGTAATAGCTCATTTACATATGCAAGTCATCATGACCTGATGCTGTGGACATCAAGCGATATGTATACATGCATGTGAACTAGTCTCAAATGTGGATGAGAGGCAGGCTTTAGAAGGACAGTGAAACTCAAAGGGCTTGTGAAAACTCCAGTGTTGATATCTACTGTATCATAAGTCATGGGGATCTGTTGTTTTGTTCTACAGAGGAAAATCTTGTGGATGTCTATCCCAGCTGAGATGCTAACAATATTATTCAGACATGTTTGTTATCTGTCTTACAAATTTTAGCACCAGACATGCAGAATATAAATCTCTTAAACTGATAAGAAGTACTGATAAAGAAGTACAATTGTCACTGATGCAACAAAACCAGCCAGGTGTGTTTATGTTCCTATTGCTCCGTCCTTATTTAGGTACCTCCCAGACATATTTCAACTTTACATAACTGTCCAAGGTTGTACACCCTCTCATGTTTTGAGAGGTTCTTTGTAAGGTCATATTTCACCAGTTCCTACACATCCTGATTCTCCAATACCCAACACACACACTTAACTGAATAGCATATCTAGTTGAACAACACAAAGTTCAAAAGTGATAGACAAGACTGGAACCCAATGCACAAAGAGAAAAAGCAGGTGAAATGTACCATAGATCCCAGGGATGCTGTGAAACTGACATTGAGTTCTTGAGGCCATTTTGTATTAATGCAAAAGACCAAACCCTGACTTGCTGAGATTCCAGAGATAACCGTGATGCACTTCCAGAGTTGCAGTGGTGTAGCCAGAGATACATTATACCTGCTCATTCTCACAGGAACTAGTTTCCATTATACACTGCAGTGGAATATCAGGTAAGGAGGCAGGTTCTGCTCACACCAAAAAGCTGTGTCCCAGACTGAAGCCATCGGCTATGATTTCAGCCATCTATTAGAATCTGCTAAGAACTGGAATTGGTCTTGTTCTGCCCTAGTTTCCATTATTCATTCACACTAAAGTGTGACAAAAAGGATGCTACCTCTCACATGATTTCAATGCATGCATGTGGGGTGTGGGTTGGTGGGTGGGTGTGTCACTCCCTCACAGCTGACATATGCTAGGCTATTCCTACCAGCATTCACATTGGCTAGCTATGTGTAGTACAGCTGTGTGGGGCTGCTCCATGTGAGGGGCAATTCTAGCTGGCACAGGATTCCCTCTCTTGTAAGGAGAGCCAGCGTGGCGTAGTGGTTAAGAGTGGTGGACTCTTAATCTGGTGAACCAGGTTCACTTCCTCACTCCTCCACATGCAGCTGCTGGGTGACCTTGGGCCAGTCACACTTCTCTGAAGTCTCTCAGCCTCACTCACCTCACAGAGTGTTTGTTATGGGGGAGGAAGGGAAAGGAGATTGTTAGCTGCTTTGAGACTCCTTAGGGTAGTGATAAAGCAGAATATCAAATCCAAACTCCTCCTCCTCCTCCTCCTCCTCCTCCTCTTCTTCTTCATGGTAGAAGAGCCTTGTGTACATCTGTATGCATGTGTTGCCCCTTTACACAGCTGTTAAATCAGCAGTTTGTGGAAGATGTGACCAGCACAATGCACTGGAAGTTGTAGGGCAGCTCTAGCCAGCATGACCACATGGCTCCCACACACACACTGGGTGAGGGGTCAGTTAACCCTATGAGTGAGATGTAAGTTAAAATTTCAAAACTAGTGATACCATTGCTCATCTGCACATGTATTTTAGTCTGTATTATCCTAATTTTGTTTCATTGTTACCAGCAAACGTGTGGCTAGAAGACACACTACTGTGGTTATGTTTATGCATAGAAATCAAGAAGAAGAAATAGTGAAATAATAATACAATTTTTTAAAAGCCCTGTCTATATCCACATCTAAGCCCTGATACTTAGTACAGCAGTATATCTATCTATCATCTATCTATCTATCTATCTATCTATCTATCTATCTATCTATCATCTATCTATCTATCATTTATCTATCATCTATCTATCTATCATCTATCTGATAATACCCACTACACAAATAATAGCCACTCCATCTTACTGGTTCAGATTTGTGGTTGGTTTCTGTGTCCCTTCTAAATCACTGGTGATAGTGAGTGAATGGTTAAATCTTCATTCTTTCATGTCTCTATCTTCAGCTGTTGAGTGCTGGAGTAAGTGTCACTTGTGTAGCCTGATTCAGCATCCTAAATCAAATTCTGCAAGCTAGCTGAATGTGTCATGACATTTAGAAACTGAAAAATGTAACCATCTTGTCTCAATGACCTCTTGTATTTAGACACTATCTTCATGAGATGCAATGCAACCACTGCCCACAGTCTAGTCCACTATACAGAATACAACATATACCCTAGGATCAATATACAACTCTGTAAATACACATATTTTGCAAATATTCTTAAAGTGTCTTGCTCACATAGGTCTTGCTCACTTTTTACAGCATTCAGACTAGGAAACCTTTAGGCAGGAGAGTAAATGAAATGCTTTTCTTTTGTTTGTTAAGAAGAAAACACGCATTTTAGTGAAATCTCTGTCTTATTGACCCCAGACACATTTCTCTACAAATATGTGACTTTAACTAGAGATAAATCAAAAGGTGAAATTCAAAATATTATTTCTTCTGTTATGTACATCATAACAAACTTTTCTAATGGTCTGACAACATCTGTCAAGCTCCATGATATAGCTTTGAGATCCACAATACAGAAGATATATATCCTCCAACATAGCCGCTTTAACATATTTTGCATATTTTCAAAATAAACCACGTGCTCTCTTAGGTGGAATCTACACACATATAAAAAACACCATGAAAATGCTTAAAAAAACATTTTGAAAAACACATTGAATTTTGCATAGCTCACTTTCACCATCTAGTGTCACATTTGTATACAACACATTTAAAACGTTTTATTTGCAGCGGTTTAGCTGAGTCCTTAGTGTTCTGCTATTTCTATTTCTACCCCTGACAGCATCCAAAATGAGAAATGAGAAATTGTTATACAAGTCAATAGAGGAAATGGGCTTTTCTTTTTTTTCTGGTTTAAGTGACTATTTTAAGAGAATCTATATATTACTAGCTCCACATATGTTTCTCATGCAGGTGTATCCTTATGCAGTATTAAGTAAAAGGTAAAGGTACCCCTGCCCATACGGGCCAGTCTTGACAGACTCTAGGGTTGTGCGCTCATGTCACTCTAGAGGCCGGGAGCCAGCACTGTCCGCAGACACTTCCGGGTCACGTGGCCAGCGTGACGAAGCTGCTCCGGCGAACCGGCACCAGAGCAGCACACGGAAATGCCGTTTACGTTCCCGCTATAAAGCGGTACCTATTTATCTATTTGCACTTAAGGGTGCTTTCAAACTGCTAGGTGGGCAGGAGCTGGGACCGAACGACAGGAGCTCACCCCGCTGCAGGGATTCGAACCGCTGACCATGCGATCGGCAAGTCCTAGGCGCTGAGGTTTTACCCACAGTGCCACCCGCATCCCTTATGCAGTAGTAGTCTTTCAGAAATATAAACCTCATTGGTGAGTGGGATTGTACTTGCAATGACTTTGGAGTGACAATTATTTGTGTAGGGAGGGGCTTTGGGGATGATTTGCTTGATGATAAAGAAAACCATGTTTATGCCTATCATGTAATTCCGTGCATGGATGTAGCCAGGGGGGGCAGGGGGGCAACAGTCCCCCTAAATCAATAAGAATCAATATAAAGCTGAGGTTCTATCCCCTCCCAACAAAGGCCTGCCCCCCTAACAAAAATCCTGGCTATACCCATGATTCTGTGTGAATCAAATATAAAAGTAAGTAATTGATTTCTTGTTGAATGGTAGCTTATTCTGAAGACGAAAAACAGTATGGATTCTTATGCTTTTTTGTTTGTTTGTTTAAAAAGAGAAATGACTAAGGTAGTGGTTTTGTATGTAACAAACAATTCAACAGATTTGGACCAGATTTGTGTGAGCTTATTCTTCCTCAATTGAACAATGGTCCGTTTTGGAAGGGATAGTCACAACTGGAAGTGGGGTAAATTAGGATAGCTTTTGGAGGTTTGTGGCCACACATTTTTCTGTAAAGAATTAACAGAATGCATTCATACAGTAAAAAACAAAGTTAGCATTCTGTACACACGGGATCACCGGATATGGACATAACAACCCCTCACTACATTATGAGGGAGAAGAACCTGAGATTCTAAATGGCAACCTAAGTTGTTAGCTTATGGAAAAGCCTAAAGCATTATTTCAATGATTCAGGCATTTCTGGATGAGGTCAAGTGTTCTGGACCAATTTCTGTCTGGCTTCAGGCACTCGTTTAGGATCAAAATAGTCATGGCCACCCTGACCAATTATCTTCTATGGGAGAAAAGCAATAAAAATGTGACCCTGTTGACATTCCTGGATTTCTCAGTGGTTTTTGTAACCATAATTAATGCATCTCACCGGTATAGCTCTGTGGGTTGGGAATTGGAGTTACAGTGGTCCTACTCCTACCTACATAGCCAGTTCCATATGTAGCACTAGGGGATTTCTGTTTGGCCCTGTGAAGGAATTAGATTGTACTTAAATAGTTGGCTTCTAAGGACTCTGATTTTATATGTATTATTGTGTATTTTTATTGTCTGTTCAATTGGAGATTATATAGGGTTAACTTGCTGTACCTGGAGGCTCAAATAAAAAGGCAGTAGAACTCCACTGTGTATATGGATTATGACATGTCTCTTGTCTGAGAGTGGGGAAACTAAAAGGCTCCAATACTTCCTGCTGCCCATAACCTGGTAGGTGGAGTCTGCGATTTCCAGGGGTGGATAGGGAAAGTCTTTATCTATAGGTAGCTAGCCTGAAGGTGTATGATTTAAGGTGGAGCTCCTGAGGCATCAAAGCTTTTGTATGCCTGGGAGAGAATGGTGGTAAGAAATATGTACTGGGATTGTACAGGACAACAAATAAGTTTATGATTCTCACTTTAGGGAATGCACTAGAGTTAGGGATAGAGGGTTGTGTTTAACAATTTGTTTGTCTTTTGCTTCATTTGGGTGATGCTGGTTTTCTGTGAAATTTTCCTTGTAATATCTTTTTCTTAAAACACCATATAACTTCAGATTTTGTTTCATAAACTTATTGTGGTCTTATCTCACCTCCAAACCTAGAAGCCATAAACTATGCTACCCTGAGAGGCCTCAGGGAAATATACTCTGTGGTGGCCAGATGTTCCTTTCCCAGGTGGTACAGGACCCAGGGTAGTGACGGGTGTCCACCAGAGGCCCCAAGACAGTTGATCCATGGAGTCCCTCAAGGTTCTGTTCTGTCACAGTGCTATTCAACATCTATATGGAACTGCTGGCTGAAGTCTTCAGATGATTTGGAATTGAATAGATCCAGTATCTCACCAGAGTTAGATGAGGCTGTAGAAGTTCTAGATAAATATTTGGCCACCGCAATGGGCTGGATGAAGGCCAGGAAACTGAATCCTGTTAAGAGGGAGATGCTGTGGCTGAGTGGTTCCCTGGTTTTGTGAATGGCCTGTTGTTGAGTTGTGCAATGTGGAACACCCTACACAGTCAGATGATGCTGTGCTGCTGCCCTTCCACCAACACACACATAACCACAACATGTGTGTGTTGTGGTATTCTGAAAATGAGTTATGTAATGAAGCAATTGTGGTGTGTATTGCCCTTCCATCAATGGCTACATTGTTGTATAGCTGAAAAAGTATGACATGGCTTTGTGTGTGTGTGTTTTGTGATTTTATTGTAATGCATATAGTGATCTCATGACATTTTATTGTTATCTGCCCTGAGATCTTTAGGCTAAGTGTCGTCTCACCCAGGGACACATTTTAATACATATTGAATATTCCTCTAAATAACATAAAAAAGCAGGTGAAATAAAAAAAAGAAAGATTTCTGTCATTCTGGGACCAGCCTACTTCAATTCAAACTATAGTTGTGATTAGACAGCCACTCTAGGTGGCTAAAAACCAGAATGCTAAAAAGTGGTCTTTCTAATAGAGGGACCAAACAATTACAGGCACAAATCCATCATTACGTTTTGAGAGACACGTCTCAAGCAGGAACTCTGCTATATCCTTCACCTAGATGTTTCAGAACATGGGAGCTCTCTGTAATGCTGGCAGTTCGATGATATGGACCAGGTGTATGGATTGTGCACTACAGTGTGCTGTGCATTTGGCATGGGAAGAGTTGTTGATGCAGAGAGAGAGAGAGAGAGAGAGAGAGAGAGAGAGAGAGAGAGAGAGAGAGGAGGATTGAAAGCAATTAATTCACTTTGTCTTTAAAATGCAGGGTGGCTGATATGGTCAAAGGCATTAGGGAAAATGTCCTAATAGAACTGCAGTTCAGCACAGCAGTCCAAGTGCACAGGGGAGGATGTATCTATGGAATCTTGGTGGTCTTCAAAAAGGGCTAGAGAGGAGTGTGCCCAGGATACAATATCTCTGGTTTAATTAAGATTCCTTTGTTACCGTAGAAGGGGGGGGGGATTTGTCTGTGGGGAAGTTTAAATTATGGAGAAAGGAAAGAATTTGTGGAAGAGTGAGAGCCCTGGTGTGGCTGTTGATGGCTTTGCCACTCCTTCCATGTGTGATCATTGGGAAGCAGCAGTTGGGAAGCCCAAGTTGGCAGTTTCACTGGGGAGGTGTAAAGCTCCGCTCTGAACGAGCAAGCTCTTCCTGGAGAGATGCCCGCAAAGCTCAGATGCCAAAAGCAACGGGAAAGCCGGTTGAGCCCTCCCATCCTCCACCTCCTGGCTTGCGGAAAACGGAAGAAAGAAGGAAGATCCAGGAACCCGACATCCTTGGGCAGTGGCAGCAGCACCTGCACCTCCCTTCTTCCCACCTGGTGCAGAGCCACGGAGCCCAGAGGCAAGACCGGATCACCACCAGATTTCTCCCTCCTCACACCACCCCCAGGCTAGGCGAGAGCAGAGCAGCCGGAGCAGAGCGATCGCCGCCTCAGGAAACGCAGCCAGGAAAGGCAGCCCCGTTGGGGGAACGAAGAATGGGGAATCCGCGCTGAACCAACGGCGCCAAACGAGGACAAGTGGCGGAGCCTAACTTCACGCTGCCAGCTACAAGTTGACGCACCGCTCCGCTCCGGGCAGCTCAGCCCAACCTGCCCTCCCCAGTCGCTTTCAGCAGCGAAAGCAACCTGCTCCCTCTCTGCGCTCCTCCTTCCGCGGAACAGTTGCCATGAGGCAACTAGACGCGAAATTACAGGGTGTTGCGAGGGCGGACGGCGGAGAAGTGCCCTCACTCTTTCTCGCCCCGTTCCCCCATTCCTCCTTTTCCTTCCACTTTGATTACATTCAAACGCTCTCCTTTCCTGACCTGCTGAAGTCCTCCTATTTGGAACCCAATCAGAGTTCAAGGCTATAAATCATTCCCTTCTTTTCTTTTTTTTAAAAACAGAAAGGCATCCTCCTTTTCCAAACCTTACAGACGAAGCCTTGGCTTTTGGGTTAATTAAATGCCAACTCTTTCCCACTCCGGTGGATACAAAGGCCATTGAGTACCAGAGAGTCTGGATTGTTCACCAATCACCAGACATCCAGTCGTCTCACCCAGGGAGACCGCAGGCACTTTGTAAACGGGAGGGGGCTCGCTGTTATGGGTTGGTTTGTTTTATGGAAGAGGGCGGCTTTAACTTCAAATACTGAAGCAGAACTTCGTATCAAAGAAGGAGGCTTAGTTTTGGGAATGCTTCAACGCAGCTGCAGGCCGGTGATCCGCTGGGACTGGGCTTTAGCCCCCGCAGGGGAAATTCAATTTGGGAAAGGGGGAAAGCCAAGGGAGAGGAGAGGGAGAGAGAGATACACGCGGAAGCAAAGCGTCGCAGCGACACACGTGCGCGCGCGGGGGCAGACACACGATGGTGACATCCTTTAATATCGCTTCCTCCGCCCATCTTTCACCCTTTGCTGTCCTAGCATTTCTTAGGATGATTCTGCTGCTGAAATTGACGAGACTGACAGAAAAACTGACTGTTCTTCGTTATTCCTATTTCAAGGCGTTCAGATGGCTAAGGATGGGGATGCAGCTATGCATCTCTTTTGCAAAACGCATCTTCAGTCACCAGCATTTCTGGTTTGAATACTGCCTACTTTGTCAAACAAATATTGGACCCAAACTGGTACACCAGCAGAAAAATAATCGAGCGAAGTTCAGCTCCCCCGCACGGCTCCAGTTTATAAAGACTGGGCTTTAAACCAGAACGCAAATAAATGAAAATGAAATAAGCTTCTTTCTCGTATTAACCAGCAAGGTTATTCCCTCCAGCCCCAAAGCCGAAAAGTGGCGGCTTGCTTCCTCGCCGTTTCGTGGAAGCTGCCCCCTCCTCCCCCAACAGCTCGCCTCCTTCTAGCACTGAACCAAGAGCTTGGCGGGGAACCGGTTGCCTTTAGCCAAGCCATATTTCACTCTAACGCAAACCCATTGAAATCATCGCCTTGCGTCTCCCCCCTCCGTCGTCTTGATTCACTGATTGATTCTTGAAAATGGGATCATAAATCCAGAGAGTGTCAGGAGAAAAATCCCGAGGATACGTGCTGGAAGGGAGGGCGCCTCTGATTTCCAAGGAGGGAAGAGGCGGCTGGGAAAAGAGAGATGGGAGCGCTGGGGAAGGCAAAGAGCAGAGCAGCAAACTCCCCGGGGGATGGGAGCGTGTGAACTGCCTGCAGGAGGGAAGTGGGATGGGGTGGATTATCTAACGCTGGGCTTCCTGGTCCTAAGGAAGCCCTCGAGTCTAGTGATCCTACAGCACAATGCCAAGTTGGTTGGTTTCCATTGCTGGGGCTGCTCTCTGCCATGCCCGCGGCTGGCGCTCTCCTTCAGCACCACTCCCTGCCAGCCCGCGTGCCAGGGCTCTGTGGCCATTTGTGGCGCCAACAACCTGATGCTGGAGCCTCCGCGGAGCGCCCTACCTGGAAGAGCCTCAAGATGTTGGCCACCATGATGGAGACGGAGCTGCCCGACGCCCCGATGACGCCCACCACTTTCTCCGGCTTGACGAAGACCGGCGGCTCCCCGTTGGTGCACCTCACGTCGGAGGTGTCCTTCTGGATGAGCGCCTGCACGAAGGTGAGCGACTGCTCCAGCGCGTACGTATCCCTGGAGCAGGTGTCCAAGATCCTGGCGCCCAGGGTGACGTTGGGCAAGAGCTCGGGGTCGCTGTTGATCTGGTCCAGGGCGTAGAGCATGGCCTCCAGGCGGTGGATGCCGTTCTCCTTCTTGATGTCCCCGCACGGCACGCCGGTGGGGCCCTTGGCGTGGACGGGGAAGAGGCCACCCAGGGTGATGTCGCCCTCCAGGCGGATGGAGTGCGGGGCGTACATTTCCTGGCCTTGCGCCACCGCCGACAACAGGAACTCCAGCAGGCACCAGGGCAACTTCATCAAAGTCAGCAGCTGCCACAGCCTCCCCGGCTGGAGCATGGTGGGCACCCAGGCTACCACGAGCAGGAAGGAGGGTTCGCCGCTGTTCCAGCAGCTGCCAGCCAGCCGGGGGTCCGGGCGCCTCCTGCCGCAAGCGAGGGAGGGTTTACCGAGGGGCGGAGAGGGGATGGTCCGGTGGGGCGGGGAGGTCCAGCTCCGGACTCTTGCCGTAGGCGCTTCTTCCCGGACGCCTTCGCCTGCCTGCCTGCCTGCCTGGGCTCGCTACTGGGCAAGAGAGAGACTGGGCTGCCGCTTTAAATGCTCGGTCGGCTCCTCTCCGCCTCCCGCTCGCGCTCTGCCCACCTCCTTCTCCTCCTCCTACTCCCCAGCTTTGCCTGCCTGCCTGCCTGCTCTCCCTGCGCGTCATTACGCAGAGATGCAGGAGGAGCAGAGAGAACCGTCGGCCAGGCGGAGACGGCTGCGGGAAGAAGGGATGGCGAGCCTCTTGCAAATCGGGGCTGTTCTCTGCATGGCGGAGGCAGGCGACGTCTCCATCCTGCCTTAGAGTGTCTTCTCTTAGGGTCTTTTCTGTTGCCTTTTCAAATAGTTTTTCCGCTGCTGTCCATCGGCTTATTCTCTGCTGCTTCAAAAGAAGACCCACCTGTTACCATCTGCTGAACCGATTCGGGACCCCTGAAACCTGAGATTCGGGCACGGTGTACCTTGTGTTGATTTCGAAGAAGGAAAGCATATTCTTCAAAAAGATTGTGAACTTTCTGGGACAGGGATGCTCCTGTTCAGCACCTTGGAGAGAAGAGGTCTAACTTTGGCTTCTGGGACTTTTCTTGTGTTTTACTAGAACTACTAGAAGTATCAACTACTGTAGTGCCGGTTGCAGAAGGTATCCACTTAGATTCGTCAACATTGTTTCTCTGAGCAGCTGCTAGGCGTGCGGTTTGGTTTTAAGCACCAGGACAGAACTCAATTTACAATCGCTGTAAAAAGAAAAAGAAAAAAAATCTGGCAATTCCAAATTTTCTTCACCATTCTAACTGGGGTGGGTGCTGGGTAAGTAATTTTGTTGCTAATATCCTCTATCAATACAGCGGGCCTGTTTAAAACTGTCGATTACAGAGCTTCTGGAGTTCCAAAGCTGTGCTACCCAGAGCAGCAGACGGGAGAGAAACAGAAGAAACAAGACAAGCAAACTATTTTCTAGTGTAACTTGAATCAATTCAATATATTGTTTAACCCAATGATGCTCAGCCACACAATTGGTTTCCAAAGTCCTTTATCTGTGCACAATTCATTTCCTTTTTCAACTACTCTCCATCTCTTAGGATACTAGAGTGCCTTACAAAGTAATTAAAACAAAATACGTTATATAGAATGGTCATTTATTCTCTCGTGACTTTGGCAATGTGCAGAGTACTTCCTAAGTCACTTGAGCCACCCGCCAGAAATTTCAGTAGGACCTACACTTGATCAAGAGTGCATAGGATTGATAATTAATTCCAGCCTGTGGGATGGGGCAGGTAGGAAAGTCAGCTGAAGTCACCATCAATCTGTTCATTTGCCCTGTGTGTGGATGGCACTGTCAGAAGAGGAATCAAAATGAATGTTACGTAAACTAGCGCACTATCTTTCTCTTTTTTGTTTCCCTTCAGTGTTGCTAGAATTCTGAGATCTTTCACAATTTAGGGAAGGCGACTTGAGTACATTTATAGCCTTTTGGAATCTGCATGTGGAGCGAACTTGTGCCCAGTCACACACACTCTGCCCTCTCTCCGCTGGATATCCAAGCACCAATGCAGATATCTGCAAAAGAAAAGGCTTTGCATGTACAGCTTCCACATGACTGCAAACTCGTGACACATGATCCAGGATGTGTGAAAACTGCATCTACCTTCCCTTTTACAGACATCCAGGCAGTGGGGCTTGGGACATTTACTCTCTGTCACCTCTTTTCCAGACTAAGCATGCTCAACTCCATCAATCATTCTTCTGGAAACCAAGCCTGAGACTGAGAGGATATATGATAGCCATATTCTAGTACCAGAAGGGCTGTCACATGGTGGAACAAGCTTGTTTTCTTCTTCTCCAGAGAGAAGAACCAATGGATTCAACTTAAAAGAAAGGAGATTCTGACTAAACATTAGGAAGAACTTTCTGATAGCAAGAGCTGTTCAATAGTGGAATGTACTCCCTCGGAAGGTGGTGGACTCTCCTTCCTTGGAGGTTTTTGAGTAGAGGTTGGATGGCCGTCTGTCATGGATGCTTTAGTTGAGAGTCCTGCATTGCAGAGGGTTGGACTAGATAACCCTCAGGAATCCCTTCCCACTCTACAATTCTATGATTCTATGAAATTCAAAGTGGCTAAGTACGCTTCTTTTTCATGACTGAGGTACATGGAAAAAATACAGTTGGGATGGAGTGTATTCTGCACAGTTATATACCCGCTGGCAAGCTCCCTTGTTTTAGCTGCAAGGCAGAAGTCCAAGTGGTGTGTTAGATTAGTTGCATTCAGTGTATTGGACTTCAGCAAGGACAGCATCTCAGATCAGACATCTTGATCTTTCTAGATTCAGCCAAATTTTATCCTGTAACATTAAGATTTCATGGTAGAAGTAGGCTAGCAGATGTGGCTGATCAAATTATAAGTGGTTCTAGCTGATTAACTCTTGATTGAGTTTTTCAAAGCACCCTAAGGGATTTCAGCACATCTCCCATTAATTTGAAACACATATTTAGTGGAAAATTCGTGTTCAAATATGCTTAGACAGCTCTGAAAATCGAATTGTGCTGAAGACAAAGAGTAGGCATCAGGTACCTTTAACAAGGAGCATAATGCTCTAGGACAGCCTTTCTCAACCTGTGGGTCCCCAGATGTTGTTGAACTACAACTCCCATCACCCCTAGCTAGCATGGCCAGAGTTCAGGGATGATGAAAGTTGTAGTCCAACAACATCTGGGGACCCACAGGTTGAGAACCGCTGCTCTAGGACTAGGTTCTTCTTCTCAGCTGATACAAGCATGAGCTTTGTTTTTTGTTTTTGTTTAAAATGGGGCTTTACTACATATGCAGTATGTTTTGGTTGCACCCCAGCCAATAAGACTAAAAAAAGAATTTCCAGCTAGATCAAACTAAGGACAGATCTGCTCCAGCATTTCCCTGGCTCCCCGAGGCAAAGCATGAAGCTAGAACCTTCTACCATTCTATGTCTCTGACATATTTGGAAGTACCTGTTTTGAAGTTCCATTTAGCTATCATGACTAACAGCTATTGATAGACCTGTCATCCATATTGGATCTAAATCTCAACTTGTTTTGTGATGGGCTGGCCACCCTGATGCTTTCCTGTTGCTGTTGCCTTCTTCCTTTTTCACGTCCCCTCCCTTCCCTTTCACATGGAGCTTTCATTAGGCTGTTCAGAGCTGCCTAGAATTGTGATAGATGTAGTTCCTTTCCCATGGTTTTTTACATCCTTAGTGGGACATACACCTCATCCCCATTCACTATCATTAGTCCAGGAGTAGCTGCCTTGGTAGGGCAGTCTCAACAGAGGCATTTCTGCTGCTTACAGGAATGATTACAGGCCTGACCCGGGGGTGGCAGAGAGAAGGCATGGTGGGGGCAGTGGGAGCACTGTGCCTCTCCTCCACTGGGCTCCTGCGTGTGAGATTGCCACTGGCCCAGCACTGCCAAGCTGCAATTTTACTCAAGGGAACAGAATACAAACAGAGATACCTACAGCCCTACTGGCCCTGGTAACGCAGTTGCCTGACCTTGGGTCAGCAGCACCCTGCCTCTCTTCCACTGAGCTCTGGCGCACGAGACTGATGCTGGCCCAGCATCACCGGACTACAGCTCAACTCCCAGGTCAAGGCCGACCTGGGGATAGCAGCATCAGATAGACAGAACGACAACACTGGCAGCAGCACTCCTCTCCTTTACTGGGCTCTTGCATGCAATATTACTGCTGACCCAGTGCTGCCAGGCCACCGTTCCTCTTCTGGGTCAGGCTGGACCTGGAGGTGGCAGTGGTGGAGAGAAGGAGTGGCAGTGGGAGAGGGAGAGAGAGAGAGAGAGAGAGAGAGAGAGAGAGAGAGAGAGAGGGAGCACTGGGTCTCTCTGCCACTGGGCTCTGGCATGCAAGGGAGGCGAGGACAGCAATTCTGAGGAGCCCAGCAGCAGAGGCCATGGAGAGGCTCATTTTAATGTATTTTTAATCTTCTGTTGGAAGCCGCCCAGAGTTGCTGGGGAAACCCAGCCAGATGGGCGGGGTAGAAATAAATTATCATCATCATCATCCCCCTCCTCCTCCTCCCTGAGCTTGGCAGCAGTTCTGGAGGGGGAAAGCGGGATATTCCTGGGTCCAAATGGAAGCCAGGAATGCTTCTGTGAATCCAGGATGTCCTGCTAAAATGGGGGTGGTTTGAGGGTATGGGAGCAGGAGGAACTACTCAGGTGTATACAATTCTAAGCCAAGTCTCTAAACAGCAAAGTAAGAGGGAGGAGTAAGGCGCTTGTGAGCATTTCAGAGTCTTCCAGTCCCATGAGCGTCACCAGGAAGGTGCAGGTGGGGGCAACTTCCCCCCTACATCAAGTAAATAAATAAAAATACTTAACTAACTGCCCAGTTGTGCCAGAGATAACTCGGTTCTGGGTCTCTTTAACATAAAGCTTGCCTCCCCTAAAATAAATCCTGGCTATGCCCCTGCTCAAAGCAGGGTGTGAAGGCTGCAGTCTATGTAGGCCCCACTCTGCAGAGTGAGCAGGAAAGCCTCTAAACCCAGTAGGGCTGCCTTAAATTTTAAAGTATGTGGAAAAAAATAATATATATTACCATAAGCAATAAGACCATTAAATCCTGAGGGCTGCTGGACCAGCCTCTGGCTCCACAGTCTTGAGTTGCAGGTGTAGACCTCAGGCTGGCCGTGGAGATGGTACTGAAAAATGGCTGCTGCATGAGGGAGGAAAACTGCCTCCCTCCTGTCTCTTGACAGCCTTCCCGCCACACATTTAAAGCACTGTGATACCACTTTAGACAGAGAGAATTATGGGAGCGATAGTTTGTTAAGAGTGAGGAGATCCCTAATCCAGTCCTAGAGGTACAGTTGGCAGAGTGGTTCAAAAAGTGATCCCTTCTTCATGGGGAACTCTGAAAACTATGGCACAGTGAGGGGAATAAGGGCCTCCAAACAACTCTCTGCACCCTTCACAAACTACAGCTCCTGTAATTATTTGAGGGAAGCCATGTTGTTTGAAGTGGTATAATAGTGCTTGAAATGTCATCATTTCTCAGTCTCTCTCTTTCTCCTTAAAATTTCAGAACTGTCTCCCACCCTGAGACCAAACCTTTCCGTTTTCTAGGGCACCACCAAAGGGCCTAAAATGGCTGTATGTGAGGCATTCCACAGAGAGCTTACACTGCCCAGGGTTCCATAGTGATTAATAGTCCTATGGCTCATGAGGAGGCCACACTCAGGACAATGGGGCTTCCTCCTAGGAGGATGTGCCCAGGATTGCAATCCAGCATGATGAAAATGAAATAGTTTCAGAACAATGTAGTTATTGTTTAAAATACAAATATTGTTAAACACAGCCACACACAACCACCCCTGGAGAAGAAAAAATATTTGATGATAAAGATTTTGGTTCAGTGTCCCCGACCTCTTCTTTTTCTGTTTGTATGGAGGAATAATATTGCTCATCATCAGGTTGACACAATTGGGACATGGTGTCAAGTTAAGCAAAGGAAGCAAGGTTTCCTGGGATGGTGGCATAAACAGAGCTGTCCAGGTCAGATGGAAATGGAGGGAGGATGAGGCCAGAGATGTCACTGGAAATTTCTCGTGTGCTCCACTGACTGCTGCCCTCCTGAGGCCCACTGATGCTGAAACATACCTGTATCTTGCCCTGTTCCAGTCAAACAGCAAGCTACTGAGACTCGTTTATCATCCCTCATTTGTCATTTCAACCCATTCAGTTGCTGCTCAGCTGAATGTGAATCTTCATCTCTGCCTGCCACAAAAGCATCCCAATAATTTGTCCATGCTGACTGTTGCCTCTCCATGTTTGCTCACAGAAGGTTGAAACAGTCGGACACTTACTACATTCATTGGCACTTTCCGAATTTTCCAGTGCTAGTTCTGATCAAATGGGGCACAGCAACCGGTGGGAAGTTCTCCTGGGCCGCCCCACTAGAAATGAATGCCCGCTTGCCATGCCCTTACACGCTTCACTTAATGTCATACATTTCAGCAGAAGTGGAATAGAAATCTCCTAGAAAGTCAGTCCTCTGCTGTTGTCCTCTGCAGTAACAGCAGCAAGAATTTTGTTGGCCCAAAAATGGAAACAAGAAGAATTACCTACGATGGAAGAATGGAGAGTGAAATTAATGGACTATGCAGAACTTGATAAACTAACAGGGAGGATCCGGAACCGACGAGACCAGAAATTCACTGAAGACTAGAATAAATTTACAGGTTATATGAAAAGTATATGTGATGATCAGATAACGTTTATAAGTTTTCAGGAAGCTCTATGAGAATGTATAGTAGAAATATTGTTTAAAAAATAAGGTAAAATAAGATGTTAATGTAGTGCAATATTAAATTGAGAAATGTGGAAGAAGTGAGTAAAACGGAGAATTATCAGACATCCAATGATCCAAGGATGCTGGTGCTAAATTGGAGGTTTTGTTTTTGTATAATTTTATATTGGAAAATTAATAAAATTAATAAAAATTATATATATATATATATATATATATATACGAAAGCAAATATATATATATATATATATATGAAAGTCAGTCCTCTGTAGGCTCTAGTCTTGTGATGAGATAATGTTCCCCATGCCCTCATCTTCCTCACATTTCATAGTAGCTGCATGGTTCATGATAAAGATTTAAATAAAAACAGATTATTATTTTTTGCCAGCCATCCCTCAGTTATATTTACCGTGTAACCAGCTATCATCTTTAGCATGCAACCACCATTTCATTGATGATTGTTTATTAAAATGTGAGTTTAGAACTATGGTGTGTGGGAGTTTTTTAATCAGTGAAATAACTATGTTAATTATGGGTATTTACATTCTACTCGTCAGACTGGGGAATTGCCTGCTGTGCTTTGCATTGTTTTGCATTGAATACATGTTCATGTGTTATTTATTTTGATATTATTGTGACTTGTTTTTGTTTTATATTATAAAGCTTATCTCACCATGTGGCCAGATCCTACAGGCAGCCATTTCCCTCTGTGGTTAATGCTGCATGGAGAAAGAGGAGAGGGTGATTTTACAGCAGTGGACACACAGTTGTACAGCAACAGATATATCTGTTTCCTCCACAGTCTGGTCTTCTCCTTAGTGCTACTACTTGCCACCATCCTTACTGTTTATATTCATTTAATCTTATTTTTCGTCATTAATAAGATTTTGAGGCTGCTTTTCACCAAAGGCCCCAAAGCATTTTTCAGCAATAAGAATACAGATAAAAACCAATATAAAATCAAAGCAAACATTACAGAATGTGGAACAGAGAAACCTAAAACCCCATGTACACCACTGAGAGATTATTGTAGCTAAGTGGTGCTGAAATTGACTAAATAAATAAATGTGCCAAGGTGCTGTCATTCACACTTTAAAATCACAAAAGCTACACTCACTTCCACAAGATGAGAGGATGGCCTTAGATTTGTGCTACACTGCAATCCGATTGGCATTTACTCCGAAGTCAGTCCCATTGTGTTCAGTGAAGCTTATGCCTAGGTAAGTGTGTACAGGACTGCAGCCAAAAGAAGAGGATTATACAAATTCGTGGAAGGTAGGTCTATTGAAAGCCATGAGATTTCAAGGGGCAGTTTCAAAGGCAAATGACAGAGAGAGGCTATCACTTTCCTGTCTTGCTTGTGGGATTCTTAAAAAGATTTGGCTGGCCAGTCTTGGAAACAAGTTGTAGTACCAGTTGGGATGATCCAGCTGGACTCATCTTATCTTCTTGAGTAGTAGCTCATGATCACCGAAAGGCAAAAAACCGAGGCTGGGAGATAATGATCCCAAGCCAGAGAGAGTTAGGGTGCCTAAAGTGGATTTGTGCATAGTCTTCATGCCATCCACCTATTGCCATCATCAAAATGCCAGCCTGCTCTCTTTCTCTCCCTGGCCATGTAATACAGATTTCCGTGTTCGACATTGGTGAATGTGATATTGGGGTATGAGGAGAGCCAGTTCATGAATCACGAAGTCCTTTGTTCGAGCAGAGCTCAGAAACTGTTTTGAATAGCAGATCGTCCACCAGCTTCAAAATCTATGAACGACAATGCTTTATTGTCAGGGATAGAAGAGGATGAAGGGATGGTAATGAGGTATCCGTCATATGAGAGACTCATTTTCTGTTTGTTCATTTTTAATCTTTTCATTTGATCCTTTGGATCCTTTTAGAAGAACATGTCAAGAGGCGTCGTGTCTCCAATTTTGCTTTTTAAAAAGGGGGAAAAAGAAGGTTTTCTTATGCAGGAGTTTGAAAACTATTGTAATGCAGGGCAATTTTTTGTGTGGGATAAATATACGGCAAAGGCAGCAACTCCCAAGCCACTGAATACAGCATAAGCCCAGTGATTTTGGTGTATCAGAGGATCTGCTTGGAATAATAGATTTTGAGGACTGCTCTTGAATATACTGTATATAGAACTTCTATAAAGAGACATGAGTTCAAATCCAATTAAGGCACAACCTTAGGCTTCAACTTGTTGCATGATTTTAGGCTTGTCATGTAGTTCGCCCTAGCACAATAGGATTTGTTTTGGTCTTTGCCTTCAGGGAATTGCCAGTGTGCTAGGGGAGGGGGCTGAACCAGATTGGAAACATGGCAAGGTCTTTAACCCTTTGACCCCCAAATATGGTCCTGATGGGATTCAGCTACCCTCCCTTCTACTTGTTATTTGCAATGTGAGCAGAGGCGTGGGAGATTCTGATCAGGACCACAGCAGAGGCAAAGTCCTCTTTCCCATATCATGGTCCTGATCCAGATCACCCCTCCATCCTGCACCACTCTACTAGCTATTTTGTAAAGAAAACAACAACAACTATGGAAAGGAATAGGGCACTGTTACAGGATAATTTGGAGCCAACTGTATCCAAAGTGCTAGCTGCTGCCTGTGTGCATTTGGACTTCACCTTGCTACAGGGGCAGCTCTGTAAGTTGCATCCTTTTAGATAAACCCTGCATTTCTGTGTGTATTTTGGAAGAAGCTGATGGATTAGGGTCACCATCATTAAGCACCAGTGTATTCAAAGTAAAATTTAAATAATAATGGCCTATTTACAGAAGGTAACATGTGTAAGATTTCTTCTGGAGGCTTTTTTTTTTTGGCCAGTTTCCATGCTATTATCAGACTAGAGTGCAAATTGCCTATTTCAACTCAAATTTTCTTCACATAATGGTTGATATTTGCAATTGCAGTGATTGCTCCCAATACATTTCTGTGTCAATTTGTATGTCCTTTCTCTCTCTCATCACCTTCCCCATCACTATAAAATAATAATAATGTCTGACTGTCCATCTATATGACATTTCGATGTACCTGGAAATAAGCATGTTATCATCTGTTGCAATGTCATTACATTAGGTTTCTATTTCCCCCCTGTTATTTTAACTTCACTACAGGCCAGGCTACCCCTGGGCTAAGTGGTAGCTGCTTCTTCCTTTTCTGACCCACATGGCTGATGGATGTGTGTATGAATACTTGAATGACATAGGCAAGACCATTGGTGTGGATCATTCCAACTGAGCTGGTTCCAGCCTATTCAGAAGAATGCAAATCTCACACTGCCAATCACACAGGTAGCTGATATATTTACATGCACAATACAGCCACGTGGTGTAGACCCTTGGAAAAACAGAGATCCTGTGGCTTGATGTGCATATGAAAGGGGTCGTGGGATGTTGCAGTGAAAAAATGGTTCCTGGGAGAAGAAGGCAGAGCTAACTAGATATGTTTCTACATAAGGTGACCACTTACACGTTGCCAAAAAATGCATCACCAAAAAAGAGGACACAAATTTGCATAAAATCCGAACAAGCAGATTTATATGCATAGGTGCAAATTTAGAAATGATTACTTTAATTTAAATAGAAATGCATATAATCACAGGTAAAGGGAAAGGTAAAGGACCCCTGGACGGTTAAGTCCTGTCAAAGGTGACTATGGGGTGCAGCACTCATCTTGCTTCAGACCGAGGGAGCTGGCATTTGTCCATAGACAGCTTTCCGGATCATGTGGCCAGCATGACTAAACTACTTCTTCTGCAATGGAACGCCATGGTGGAAGCCAGGGTGCACAGAAGCACCGTTTACCACAATGGGGAGAAGTGTGGCCAAGTGACTTGTGTGCTCATTCAGTTTGCTTTCCAGGGGCAAACAGATGATGTGCTGTTCCAAGAACCCTACAGTGTGGTGTAGTGGTTAAGAGCGGTAGATTCGTAATCTGGGGAACCGGGTTCGCGTCTCCGCTCTTCCACATGCAGCTGCTGGGTGACCTTGAGCTAGTCACACTTCTTTGAAGTCTCTCAGCCCCACTCACCTCACAGAGTGTTTGTTGTGGGGGAGGAAGGGAAAGGAGAATGTTAGCCGCTTTGAGACTCCTTCCGGTAGTGATAAAGCGGGATATCAAATCCAAACTACTCTTCTTCTTCTTCTTCTTCTTCTTCTTCTTCTTCTTCTTCTTCTTCTTCTTCTTCTTCTTCTTCTTCTTCTCATCTTTCTAAACTGAACTCGGGCAGGAAGCCCTTCAGAGGACCCCACCCAAGAGAGCACTCTGTTTAGGAAGACATATAGCCACCCTATTTCTACATGCATCTCAAACACTTGAAATTTAGTACTGGGGGATGCCTACTCATTACTGATGAACATGAACTATTCATCAAGATCCAGAGAGTGGGGCTGTAGCTCACTGGTGAAGCATCTACATTGCCTGGAGAATGTCCCAAACTGAATTCCCAGAATCTCCAGGTACAGCTGGGAATGTCCCCTTCATGGAACCCTGGAGAGGCACAACCTCTCTGTGTAGAAAATACTGAGGTAGATGGACCAAGGGTTTGACTCAATATATAAGGCAACTGACTATATTCACATCCAATACAAAGGTAAGGTAAGGTAAGGTTTACCTCACATCCAGTAAAATTAATGAGAAAGGCGGGGGAAGGCAACCATCACTGTTGCAGTCCATGTGTGGACAAAGGAAATTAAGTTGTGGGCAAATGCTTGCTGATTAAATGGCTCCCTATTTGAAAATCACAGCTTCTGCTCCAACAATGAGTTGCGCTGTCATGTGAAAATGGCAGGGAATTATTGGCTTGGCATGAAACCACATCTGTCAGCGACTCCTGAGAATGCCAAGTTGGACACTGGTGAGGTATGTAATGGAATCGGCCAGGCTCCCTTGAGAACCGACTGCTGTTTTTCTGCAACGTTAATGTAAATCTGAAGGTTATTTCCAGAGATGCAGAGCTCAAGAAAATGAGCAGAAAATTGGGGTGTTTCCATATTGTCAAATTCTGATTTTGTTTTTTTACACTAAATTATAATAAAGATGCTTTCACTTTCCACAGAGTTACGATTTTCCACCATTGACAAGGTAAATTGTTGCACTCCACTTTCAACTTGTCTTTTAGAAAGGAAACAATTTTTTGCATGATTGCAGCCACACCACATGAACACTAAAAATGAAGAGAACTTTTCTTATGTGACCTGCGGCATTTGCCACACACACACACACACACACACACACACACACACAAACCCCTTTTCAGTAAGGCTTGTAGGAAAATATTTTTGACATGGAGCCCCACTCAGGGGATTGGCTGGACACAGTTAGAACCATCTCTGCAGCTATGTACCCTGAACATCACAAGTTATCAGCTACCAGGAGGCTTCTAATCAAATTCAGTTGAATGTGGTTTGAATCTCTCATCAGGCTTTGTGTTCTACATGTGAAGGTCAGAGGTAGAACTGTTGCACCTTGGTATGGGGGCAGGGCTTGCATGCACAGCTGCCTCCCCCTCCTCATCTTAAGACCACATGTGTTCACTCAAGCACTGACAGGGGGCTCTGGTGGGGCCAAATGGGAACCAATCAAAACTTGGTCACTAACATGGTGGCTGTTGAATAGTGGGTAGACATGGCAGACGACACAGCGATTTCTCCAAGCAGCTCTTTATTTTGTAAGCTGGAACAGAAGACTGAACAGCAAACAGCTCAGCCGGCCTGCTTTTATAGGCAGCCGGCTGTCAACATTGTAGCAACAACAACCCAGTGATTCCCGCCTAAAATAACTGACGTGGACCTGAGTGAAAACTATCTACAGACCTGAGTGAAAACTATGTACAGTATCCCCCTGCTGGCCCAGGGTGAACTTCACTACATAACAGTGGCCACATTAAAAAGTTGATTGACTAGCTCACACTAGGCTTAGTTTGGCACAGATTTATTGCTGCAGGGCTTGAATACCTCCCTATAATCTAGGCTGGTCAGTGAAAAGATGTCTCCAGAGAACAACATGCCCAGTCACATTCCAATGTAAGCAACTAAAGGGGGGAGACACCCCTATGAGGTTTTTTTTTGGGGGGGGGTTAGACATTTGGGGAAATCGCAGGGGTCAGCACACCTGCAGTGCAATGGATGAGCCTCACCCTGGGAAAACCACCGTCATTATCAAGGTGTCTCCCCTGCCAGGTAAGTATGACACCCCCGTGAGTTGACAATGCGTGGACAGTAGGCCAGTGCTGGCAGTAGAAGTCAACCAACAGTTAATGGTCTATAGACTGAAGACTGAAGTTCAACAGTCCCATTTTAAAAGTAATTTCAAATAGAAAGGGTCTTTCCAGCTGTGAAGAATCTAGAGCCAGCGTGATTCAATATTGTGTTCAGAAATGGGAAATCCCCATTTCAATTTGGAGCAGCATCCAGCAGAATGAGAAAGGAGCCTATTTTGAGCTTCTAGGAAAATGTGGTCCTTTGTGGTTTTGACAGAGTTCCTGTACACACGGACAGACATACAGAGGTACATACTCAGTGGTACCATTCCAATGGGATATGCAGGCATTGCTGAGCAAAACAGTACTGGCATGTAAGAATCTGTATGTTTTTGGCTGGGCACAATTAAAAATGCATGGCACCGTTTAAGGTCATTTTTTATTCTGTACTAATGGAAGAGGTACAAGCAATTAATTTGTTGGATGGAGTCAGTGGTAGGTCCTGAGCCAGGGCTCCTGCTAATCTGGCACTGAGTAAATAATGGAATTTTGTTATCAGAAGCCGGGGGGGGGGGAGGGGAGGGAATACTGTGATCTTTAAACCATAAGGTTTTACAGGCTCTCTTTCTAAGAGGAAAGTAGATATCAAAACTCCTGGAGTCAGAAAAATCAGCAAGTTGTCTTGGAGGTAGCAATGGCTAGCCAGATCTCTTGCTGGTAGGTCAATTTGTGTCACGACCCTTATCTGAATGACTTACTTTTTAATTCATTTTCTCTTCCTCTTCTCTCTAGCTAGCTAGCTAGAACCATAAAATTATATAATTGTAGCACTGAAAGGTACCTCGAGGGTCAGCTGGTCCAGTCCCCTGCAATGCAGGAATCCTAGCTAACACATCCATGATAGAAAACCTCCAATGAAGGAGAGAACACCACTTTCTGCGTCTGTTTCACTGTTAACCAGCTCTTACTATCAGAAAGTTCTTCCTGATGTTTAGTCGTAATCTCCTTTCTTGTAACTTGAAGCCATTGCTTTGGGTCCTCTCCTCCGGAGCAGGAGAAAACAAGCTTGTTGCACCTTCCACATGACAGCCCTTTATATATTTGAAGATGGCTATCATATCTCCTGTCAGTCTGGGTCAAGACAGTTTGAGCATATAACATCAATCCTGGCCCAACTGCATTGGCTGAAAATTAGTTTCTGAGCCCAATAAAAGACTTAGACCTATAAAGCCTTAGATAGCTCAAGACCGCATTACCGTAAGGATCACCTCTCCCCATATGAACTTACCTGGATCATGTGTGAAGCCCGTCTTCATGTGTCTCCTCCATGAGAGGTCCAGAGCAGCATAGGCAAACTCGGCCCTCCAGATGTTTTGGGACTACAACTCCCATGATCGCTAGCTAACAGGACCAGTGGTCAGGGATGATGGGAATTGTAGTCCCCAAACATCTGGAGGGCTGAGTTTGCCTATGCCTGGTCCAGAGGGTAACAATGCAAGAACAGGTCTTTTCTGCAGTGGCTTCCCACATGTAGAAAGCTCTCCCTAGAGAAGGCTCACCTGACACCTTTGCTACATATCTTTAGGCATCAGGCAAAAACTTTCCTCCTCTTCTAGGCATTTGGGTAATTAAACAATCCATGGCCTTTTGAACTGTGTGTGGGGATATTGTGGGGTTTTTATGTCACTATGTTATATATTTTTTGTGTTTTTATATTGTAAATTTCCCTGTGATCTTCGGATGAAGGTCATAATAGAAATTTAATAAAGAATAAGAATAATGTTTGACTTTCTTTCCTCATGCTTTCCTCACTCAAAGGATCTAAACAGGACAAGTTACTCCTTTTCTTAGAAGTTCAGCAGTGTTTTCCTTTCATTGATCTCTTTTTGCTCCTCATCAAAAACTCCAGGTCTAGAGGATCTGTCGCTGCTTCATAGTCAAGTCCAGATCTTGGAAGCAGCTGCTGTAACCCAGTTTGAAAGATGCCATGTGTCTTCATGGGCAGCCTGCATAGTCTACGTGATTAGCACCCACCCACCCACCCTTCATCTTTCGAGAAAAGTTTTTCGGCCTTCTGTCACACGCTCGCAATTCATGTCCCTCTCAAAGTCACATCAATACATGTCCCATCACTTTGAAAGCTGTCCAGGCCTTTAAAAGGAAGGGATCAATCAATTATGCAAGAGCAAGAGAAAACTATAAAATGGTCCCTTTGAGAGTGCAGATATTTCAAATAGGCAGATATATTAGATGAGTGCTGGAGCCAAATCATCAAGCACACTGCAATCTAAGAAGGACAATCTTACTCGCCCACTGCTCAAATATTTCATTAGTATTGCATGAAGTTGGATCTGTCTTGGTTAAGTGAAAACTTGCTCAATTTCCCTTTCTTTCCAGCTGATGTCACCATCTTTTCTCAAGCTTAACTTTTTCCTCTAGCTTGATTAAACCAGAATAGTTGGATGTAAAACACTGTCTTTAGTTGGCTTAAACTGACCAATACATCTTAACTACTTAAGCACTTTGAGATTAATGGGATAAATCTGACAACTTTCCCCTTCATTTCTACATGTTATGGGAAAGTGAGTTCTTGTTTGTTTGTTTTTCTGTTGAGAGACTTTAAGCAGGTCTACAAATCCTCCTTCACAAATGTAAGACCATGTATGCTTTCAGTTTTGTACGTGATTGGGCCCAATGTGCTTAGATCACATCAGAGGACCTACACACATAGACATTTACAGGTGAGGCTGCCATTCACATGAAAGGTTCTGGGGAAAGGTGTGCACACCTGACATCCATGCCTGCTTTGTGGTTAAGCTTAGTGCAGGGACTGTGTGTGAATCAGCACTCAGTGGCCCATACTGTTAAGAAGAGATGCATGTCTGAAAAGAGGAAAACCTAATTGCTACTCCTAAGCACATGTAAATTGCCAGACTGTTTTGCATGTGGGGAACCCTTTCCTGCATGAGACCTAGAACTCATCAGGAAGTTACCACATGACCCGAGGCGGCCCTAAACAGATGCCTGTTTAAATGCCACATTCACCACCTGTGAAGGTGCTAAAAACAATGGCAAGCTGTCTCCCTAGCCGGTTTAGGGGTCACCCCTGATTCTACCGCAGGTCAAATTAATGTGCCCCCACTTCCCTCATTCTCTTTGATTCAGGCGGGTGACTAGGGCAGCTCAGAAGGGCCCTCGCCACTCTTGTGGAGGTACTACAGAAAGTGAGCTTTCATTTTGAGGCTTCATTTCCTAGAAAATGTTGGGATCAACGTTGTTAGTCACAAGTTCACAATTCATGAGAAAACAAATACACCCCCCCTCCTTACATCTGATGGTATGAAATGCATGTGTCTGACAAAGGTTCTAATAACACAAGATACACTTTAAATGGTCACATTTCACCTTTAGATTACATTTTCGAAAGTCTCTTCAGAGTACAAGGGGATGATTCAGCGAATACTAGGGTGATTGCAGTGGTTTCAATGACCATGCACCACCCAAAGTGGTTTCTGAATAATCTTCAAGGGTAACTTGAAAATCTCATTGTGAGTGGTTCAGATTTATTATGCCAATAATGATTACACGTGCACAGAGTCAATAGGGGCAAATGTGTCAACAGGAGCCAGGCTACTCACTAGAAGAAGCATTACCTGCTCAGAGCAATTTGTTTCAGTACACAGAATTACAGGACCATCCTATAATGGCTTGGTCACTCTTGGAGTTTATATTAGCAACCATGACAACTGCTAGAAATGAATCACAGTAACCTCTGCTTTCTCTTCTGGGCAAAGTTTTTAGCCATGATGGATGTGACAAAAAAAAAAATCAACAAAACTTGAAAACGACCACAATGTGTCCTAACCCCACCCCCCCCCAAAAAAAATCACAGAATATTTTCACTTGCAGGTCAGCTGAGGTGGAAAGTGAGCATCAGGGAGTTTATTAGCTACAGAAGCTTCCTGTCAGGCAGTTTTAAAGCACTGCATCCACTAGGCTGAAGCCCCATCTAGTGAGGGGATCTTGGAACCCTAAGTATGCTCTTAGCTCCTGAAGGACAGAAAAGGGTTTGAAATGCAGTCGTATCTCATCTCTCTCTCTAAGTAGACCCACAGAGTGTCTATTTTCTCGTTTTGTACTTATTCTGGCCAAAAAAACTCTTTCCCCACACCCTCTCACTCCCATTCCTTCCTTCCTTCTCCCCCCTCACTTTCTCTTTCTCCCCCCTTCCTTCTCTCTCTCTCCTTCCTGCCTTCTCTCTCTCTGTCTCTTCTCTCTCACACTTTCCTTCCTTCCTTCCTTCCTTCCTTCTTTCCTTCCTTCCTTCCTTCCTTCCTTCCTTCCTTCCTTCCTTCCTTCTTTCCTAAAAATGTACATTAAAGCTGGATATCAAAGCCAAGGACAGAAATTCTGAATACATCAATATGTCTTGTCTTGTAATAAGGGCTGAGGCACAACCACCTCCCTGGCTTTACAGCACCCACCCCAATTCACTGACGGAGAAAGAGCCCCCTATAACATTCAATTATGCTTCAGTGATGGCTGTGAATAGTAGTGAAACGTCCCCCTATTTTGCAAGGTCCCTGAGCTGCATAGGGAAACAGGTGATTCTGAGTGCTGGAAATGAAGCAACTGCAGTGCAGTTTGGGAAGACAGGGAGACCTCAGCCTGAGCAGGCAATGGATATGTTCCTTATCTTCTTGCCTTGCTGCAGTGCTTTCATCGCCTGTCCTCACAGAGTAGTAGAGGAAGAGAAATACCGCGTTCCCACATTGTCAAGGCAACTGAGTGATGCTTCCTCTCCAATGTTGCATTGTGAGGGTTGGGCACTGAAACCACTACCGTCCAGTAAAATAAGGAGATGTCTGATTCTCTGGGTAATGTAGAGACAAATTTCTCCCACTGCCCACAGTGACGGCAAGGCTAGCTAGCTTGCCCCAGCAATTGTGTTATGTAGCCAACCTGATTGGCATAGGGTAGTGTGATGCACCTCATTCACTGCATGAGCCCTGATTGGCTAGTAGCACATTGTAAGGGAAATGACAAAATGGAGCCCGATAACCAAGGGTGACTGGGAGCAGTATGGCTGTGAAAATTCCCTCAATCATCTTTGGTGGTTTTTAACTTGTTCACAAGCAACTTGGAATTAGGGGTGAGCAGTGAGGTGTCCAAATTTTCAGATGACACTAAATAATTCAGGGTGCGAAACACACAAAGAGATTACAAAAGAGGTCTGAAAAGGTATCACAAAAAGCTTTCCAGATTGTGTGAATGGGCATTAAAATGGCAAATGCAGTCCAATATAAGAAAGTGTGAAGTGATACACACAAAAATCTGAATTTCGTATACAATTTTTTTGGGGAAATAATTTTTATTTGATTTTACAAGTATAAAAATATAACACTACAACCATAGACATCCACATTTACCGATTCCTCTGAATCTCTGCTGGACTTCCCACCTCCCCTCCATGGGTCCTATTATTAAACCTTTTCTACTGCATCTTTTACAATAATCTGTATTTTACATAACACCATTGTCTCTATAGTACTTGCTACATTACAATCCTGATAATGTTTCCGTCTGCTTACAGTGGTCTCCAAGATAGCTAATTTTGTATACATTGATAGGGTTTCAGTTGGTCAAATTGTAGGATCAAAAAAATTGTAGAGTTGGAAGGGTCTGTTGGTTATTCTGCAGATTAGTTGCGCTGCAGAAAGCATTCTGGGGAGACCACACATTCAAGAAATACGAAATAACTTTTGCTAGGTTTTAATAAAAAAACAAAACAAAAATTTCTTGTACACTAAATTACAGTATACCAATAAGCATGACCCATCCACCAGGGCACTGAAAGAGCTGCATGCTGCTCTTTATATACCATACCCAACAGCTTAATTACCACAACTTAACAGCACCTGCTATATTGCTTCACAGCTGTAAAACTAGGTCACGTTATTTGCTCTGGCCTTTAAAGAAATATACATCTTGTGAAAAAATAATGAACCTTCAAATTTAAAGAGACCATTCAACAGGGTCATCTAGTCCAACCCCCTACAATGCAGGAATCTCAAATAAAGCATCCATGACAGACGGCCAACCAACCTCTGCTTAAAAACCTCTCGTCCAGCACCTTCCAAGGGACTCTGCCACCGTTGATCAGCTCTAAGTGTAGATAACTCAATAACAATGTAAGGACAATCATGCTGGTAAAGGTAAAGGGACCCCTGACCATTAGGTCCAGTCATGGCCAACTCTGGGGTTGCGGTGCTCATCTCGTTTTATTGGCCGAGGGAGCCGGTGTACAGCTTCTGGGTCATGTGACCAGCATGACTAAGCCACTTCTGGCGAACCAGAGCAGCGCACGGAAACGCCATTTATCTTCCCGCTGGAGCGTTACCTATTTATCTACTTGCACTTTGATGTGCTTTCAAACTGCTAGGTTGGCAGGAGCAGGGACTGAGCAACGGGAGCTCACCCCATCATGGGGATTTGAACCATCTGATTGGCAAGTCCTAGGCTCTGTGGTTTAACCCACAGCACCACCCGTGTCCCATGTTTTTTTGTAGCTATGACAAAAAAAGCAAATTCCTCATTAGGGATTGTTAGTAAAGGGATTAGAAGTGGCAGCAATGACTCACCTGCTGAGTGATCAGGTAAAAGCCTCTGCCCCACCACACCATCTGCTTCTGCACCTGGTTCCTTTTCAGTAATGCTACAGCATCAGATGCTGCCAAACATACCCTGCCATTGCTATGGAACCATCAGCTATAAACAACACAAGCAAGTGGGTAACCTGTCATCCACTTACCTTACCGTCAATTGCTAGAAAAAATTCTAGGAGCATTGTGGTGCATCTTCCCATCTTCTGATTTTAAAAGTAACACATCTCTAAATATAGAGAGCCTTTGTTCCGTCTACAGAAAAGTGAAAAGGAATTATCTATTCCATTAATGTCTGGAGGATGGGCGGTTAGAATAACACTCACTTCATTAAAATCCGTGAGATAGATTTCCAATTGTCACAATGGAAATTAATTATTTTTATAATGGATGTATATAATTGTACAAAGATTACATCAGGGATGAACGAGCCTTTATAATTAAAGGTCTGAAAGGTTTTCATTTGTAAACTATTGTTTTCAAAGCCTGAAACTAAGTTCATGTCAGGATGAAAGCACACATACCAAGCCTTATCGAGAAGCAAACATTTTCTCCCCTCCTGTTTTTATTTCCCTACCAAATTTTAAAAGAATGCCACATATTTCACAAAATGATAGTCCATACTAATACAAGATATTCCACAAGTACAAAAGGTTGACACGTAAGTTGTAATTAAAGTAGCAGAAAGCTAGATTCCTTTCAAATGAAAAACATAGCACCAAGGTGAATGTTCCTTCAGCACAAGAATTTCTTACTGCATGATGGAACATTCTCTGCCTCCGCCTCTCTAGATATTTTCTGGGTGTTCCATCAAACCTCTGGAGCTGATATGGGGATGACACAGGGCTTTAAGGGAGGAAGCGGGGAGAATCTACTTGCAGTAGTACTGCTAGCACAATACCACTTCCTGCTTCCCTCTAATATAGTGGATCAAAGAGATTCATTTCTGTAATTTGGAGTGTCCTTTTAACTTAGTTGTCAGTTTAATAATTTCTGTCTGCTCCAGTGATTTTTTTGCAGTCGCTCCTTCTAAGAGGGTCATTGATTAGTTTTTCCATGTTTTCACATATACAGTTCTTGGAACACTAAAAACTTGAGTACACAGAACCATCAGTATATTGCATTGCTTTTATACCACTGTAAACCAGCTTTATATTCTTTTTAAGTAAATACATTATATGAGCTTTCGTGTGCATGCACACTTCTTCTGAAGAAGTGTGCATGCACACGAAAGCTCATACCAAGAACTGACTTAGTTGGTCTTTAAGGTGCTACTGGAAGGAATTTTTTTTGTTTTGACTATGGCAGACCAACACGGCTACCTATCTGTAACTACATTATATGAATTAGTGAAAGACTGATGTACTTTTCTAGGCTAATAGGGACAGAACTGGTGGACAACGTTGCATTGCAGGGGGCTGGACTAGATAACCCTTTGCATCCCATCTGTTTCTTCAAGGATTTCTTGATGATAGCATTTAGAGTTCCGGGGAAAAAGCAAATTGTGGTGTTCTCATAATGAGTTTTGCAGACCTGAAATAATAAAAAAGGGAAGGAAAGGAAACCCAGACACGTTCCTAATGTCTTCAGTAAGTAGATTAATTAGTAATCGGCTCTTCAAAAATATTTAAACTTCCCTTTGTGAAAAGCTTTGTTTTTTTGTGTGCTCAGAGATCACAGGAACTCCCCCAGTGCTGATTGCTACAGCAATGCACAGAAGTGATGCTTAGATGTCAAAGGTAGATTACACTACTTTTCTTTCCTTTTTCATGTTTTTAATGGTACATATTCATTGAGGCCTTGTTATTTGCAGTGCTTTCTAAGGCCCTGCAAATAACTGCAAATAACAAGGCCAGTGGAAGTGATGGTATTCCAGCTGAACTATTTAAAATTTTAAAAGATGATGCTGTTAAGGTGCTACACTCAATATGCCAGCAAGTTTGGAAAACTCAGCAGTGGCCAGAAGATTGGAGAAGATCAGTCTACATCCCAATCCCAAAGAAGGGCAGTGCCAAAGAATGCTCCAACTACCGCACAATTGCACTCATTTCACACGCTAGCAAGGTTATGCTTAAAATTCTACAAGGAAGGCTCAAGCAGTATATGGACCGAGAACTCCCAGAAGTGCAAGCTGGATTTAGAAGAGGCAGAGGAACCAGAGACCAAATTGCAAACATGCGCTGGATTATGGAGAAAGCTAGAGAGTTCCAGAAAGATATCTACTTCTGCTTCATTGACTATGCAAAAGCCTTTGACTGTGTCGACCACGACAAACTATGGCAAGTTCTTAAAGAAATGGGAGTGCCAGATCACCTCATCTGTCTCCTGAGAAATCTCTATGTGGGACAAGAAGCTACAGTTAGAACTGGATATGGAACAACTGATTGGTTCAAAATTGGGAAAGGAGTACGACAAGGCTGTATTTTGTCTCCCTGCTTATTTAACTTATATGCAGAATTCATCATGCGAAAGGCTGGGCTGGATGAATCCCTAGCCGGAATTAAGATTGCCGGAAGAAATATCAACAACCTCAGATATGCAGATGACACAACCTTGATGGCAGAAAGTGAGGAGGAATTAAATAACCTTTTAATGAGGGTGAAAGAGGAGAGCGCAAAATATGGTCTGAAGCTCAACATCAAAAAAACGAAGATCATGGCCACTGGTCCCATCACCTCCTGGCAAATAGAAGGGGAAGAAATGGAGGTAGTGAGAGATTTTACTTTCTTGGGCTCAATGATCACTGCAGATGGTGACAGCAGCCACGAAATTAAAAGACGCCTGCTTCTTGGGAGAAGGGCAATGACAGGCCTAGACAGCATCTTGAGAAGTAGAGACATCACCTTGCCAACAAAGGTTCGTATAGTTAAAGCTATGGTTTTCCCAGTAGTGATGTATGGAAGTGAGAGCTGGACCATAAAGAAGGCTGATCGCCGAAGAATTGATGCTTTTGAATTATGGTGCTGGAGGAGACTCTTGAGAGTCCCATGGACTGCAAGAAGATCAAACCTCTCCATACTGAAGGAAATCAACCCTGAGTGCTCACTGGAAGGACAGATTGTGAAGCTGAGGCTCCAGTACTTTGGCCACCTCATGAGAAGAGAAGACTCCCTGGAGAAGACCCTGATGTTGGGAAAGATGGAGGGCACAAGGAGAAGGGGACGGCAGAGGACGAGATGGTTGGATAGTGTTTTCGAGGTTACCAGCATGAGTTTGTCCAAACTGCGGGAGGCAGTGGAGGACAGAGGTGCCTGGCGTTCTCTGGTCCATGGGGTCACGAAGAGTCGGACACGACTAAACGACTAAACAACAACAACAACAATTCATTGAGGCTGCCATGCTACACTCATTTAGGAGCAAGCTATATGCAGTGCTAAATTCAGCATCAGAAAGCACATCAGGGGGCTTTGTCTACAAAATCATGGGTGTGGCATGCCCTAACTTTTATTGGTTCTGGAGGTTATGGGGACATTTAATCCATTCCTCCTCAACCAAGTTTCCAAAGGGAAAAAAGACCTCCTCATGCTGCTATTCATCTTAGAGAAAAAGCTCCCATTGAGAGAAATTAGACATTCTCTTCCCTAAGGCTAATAGCAGTGCAGGGGGGATTTCCATGAGGACTCTATATATGAAGAGAAGGATTTTATTGGCCCCAATAAATAAAAGCTTCACCCCATACCAATTAAATAAACAAGAAATACTGCTGTAGTTTCTAATTATGCATTTACTATTATGTTAGGTTGGGCCTTTATTTGGGAGTGTGTCCCATTCAAGCTGGTGCAGCATTTATCCAAAAAGATGTTCCTATTTTGTGGTTACCTACCTAATCTATCTCTTTCCTCTGGATTTCCTTAAGTTCCATATTCACAGACTTTCTTTCGACTCACCACCTCCAACCTCAACCTTCCCAATGCTTCATCCCTGGCTAAAGCAGTGGTCTTCCTTTCCCTCTGGAATCTGAGTGAAATACAATCCCTATCAAAATTATCTTTCACGCCTTCCAAGGAGACCACAAAGATTATCATCAGGCCTCTAATTGCCAATAACATCTCCAAAATGTTTGTGAACCATACATTCAGTGACATCACAGAATCTTCCAAAACCCCATCAGGGCTATTAGCAGTGCTTTTTTAAAAAAAGAAAAATGGTGTCCATACTCATCATGAAGCTTAGTAAGTGTCACACTTTGATCATGTTTGATCATGATCCTTGAGTACCACGAGAAAAAAGCACTGTATCAGGTGAGGCAGCCAATAGCATTTCAAGATAAACTCTACTGTAAAATCACGTACTTTGACCCAGCTGTAAATTTGTTACAGAAATATTTCATAGGTTTCAGTCTTTGACAACTCTCAAGAGATTCCTTAACCAGATTTGGTGGGTGGGAGTGAGGTGGGGAGAAGTAGACTAGAGAGATATTTCTTAAACTGTGAATGCCTAATAGGCTACTTTGAGATATTGGGACCTGGGAAATACAGTCCAGCTTGCCCTTCACCTGTCCCCCATCAAACTTGTCATGAGGCAAAAACTCATTAGATGCATGGGACATGCATCACCATCAAATGCTGGACCCCCATTTCCTGCTGAGAGGCATGTGATCTGCAAATTCCTGTGCCTCTCAATTCAATTAGCTTGGCTGGAAGATAGAAGAAGCAGCATCTCCCATGCTGCCTAGCAATAAATGATGCCCCTGAGCACCTTCAGAAATCTCAAGGCATTACGATGTGCTCCATGTGTTGGGATAAACTACAGATTGAGCCATGCAGCTATTTTTACATGCTTACATATGCATTGCTTCAAAAATGAAACCCAGCTACCAGTCTTGTGAGTGGTCTGACAAGTGGTGGGAGAGGGAGGAAGTTCTTTGATAAGCGGGTCTGCCCAGAAGTAAGGAGCTAGACTTTCATAATATGTCATAATCATTCACAAAGCAAAGCACTATGCACAGAGAGGAAAAGGCAACTCAGACCTTATGGAGCACATAAGGTCTGAGATGCCTCAGGTCTGTATGAGGCAGGACTCTAGAGCTATGAATTCACCCGGGGGCCCTTCTTTCTGGTGTGATATTACTAGCTTGGGAACCGCCATGTCTGGACTATTCTGCTTTGTTAACACTGGAAGCCTTAAGTTACATGGAAGGAGCCGGTTCCCTCTCATGCTAGCTTTGCCCCGTCTAGGAGTGATGGCAAAATAAGTGTGGGAAAGAACCACGAAGCACAAATTGCTAATAACATTGGCAGGGCCCCAAGAGGCATCAGGGAAACCATTTTCTCTAGGGGTGCCAAGCCTTCAAAGGCAAGAAGGCCCATGGCTGTGTGGTACAGCCCATACTTTGCATGTTCCTTTTGACGTATTATTTCCTCCTTTCAAGATCACTTTGCTTCCCACAATATTTTAAAGAACCCCTTGCAGAGAAAAACCTCCTGACTCCTCTCTTTTCTATTTAATTTCCAACCCTCTGACACAGATATTTGAGAGCATTTTTCAAAATAAAGGTGCACCGCAGGCTACGCACACAGTGGGCCCTCAAATATTGAAGTCTCTGCATCATGAGTGGTAACCTAGTAATTTCTCTGGAAACTCACACACTCAGTTTGTACTTGAGATCTTTTTTCCTTCTTCTCATCGGTAAGTCAGCAGTCAGAAACATCTCTCAAAGGAACCTATGATTTGTCTTTCTCATCCTCCTCACTGTGCTCAGAATACTTCATTAATCTAATGAAGAGAATGGAATGGATCAAAAAAAATATTTTCAATGACTTACAGCAAAAGGGCAAATTCTCTCCATTAGGAAATGCGAGGTGGGGCAGGGGGAGTATCTCTGTGGGTTGTTCAAGCAGAAGTGGTGTGAAGAGAACCTTGAAGGGAAAAATCCCCTCTGAGCTAATTCTACCGTAGAACAAAAAAATTCATTATTATTAACAACTCTTCTCATCAAGAGCAGCAGGAACAGCTGATTTAATGTGCAAGGTATTGCCTTTCCAAAACCACATGCCTTGAGGCACCAAGCCCAAACACAGTTGAGCTATTTTTAAATGGAAGTGCAGATGGGTATATTCATTTTAAAATTTGTAAATGATTTTACGCAGGCTTTGTAGCATCCACTCAAAGTATGTGCACACCAATACAGGCATGCCTAAAAGCCTCCAGGATCTATTCCTTTTCTTTGAGAACTTACGTTGTTCAACACTTCACCATCCAAAGGAGCAGGCCACCCTTTCCTAAGAACACTGTGGCTCACCTCATAATTTATGTTTATATACCATCTTTTGGTTCCAAGAATCTGCCAGCATGCGACAGTGGCCACAGCGGGAACAGCTTCGACTGGCTGGCTAAACCAGGTGAAGGTTGCCAATCAATGGGTCTCAAACCCTCAGTGAGTCCTGCGAAGACAGGCTCTGGCAGATTGCACGTACAAGGCCAAAAGTGGGTCTATGAAAGAACAAAACAAAGAAGAGGATAATCTATGGTGCTGCACCAATGTAACAAAAAGGCCAGGTAAATATCAAACAGAAAAACACACACTGTGGGCCACATCCAATTATGTGCGAGGAGTCCAAGATTCCCAGGTAGTTACCTATACCGGTGTCAGAGTGCTGAACCAAAAATTGGGACATTCTGGGAATGAAACAGAAGCTGGCTTTTGTGATATGGGATGTCCTGCTTAAAACGGGACTGTTGGCGGGTCTGGATGCATGCCTTGGAGGCTGGATCTGCTGCCCCTGTGAATCCTGCTGCCCAAGGTGGTCATCTCACCTTGACTCATGGGTGGGCCAGCTCTGAACACTGTCTCCAAGTAGCCATAACCACAGCAAGGAGTTTCAGCCTTATACACAGGGAACCAAAGAGCCATCACATAGGTGCTAGCCTTACTATTCCTTCCACCCCCTTGTGAACTGAATGGTGGCTGCTCCTCAGCACTAGTCCTAGTGCTTGATTACAGCCAAGTGCAATCATAATTATTTGAAATGTGGACACTTCATTGCAAGGCATTGGACTGCACCCATCAATAATATCATTGTCTTGCTAATAAGCTTGGCTCACCTCCAGACTCCAGCTTTCCAGAAGCTAGAGAGGGATTTGAAATCCTATCAGGGTTATCCATGGAGAAGGAGATGTAAGGGGAGGGAGGGAGGCAGAGAGAGAGAAAATTCTGCATTTTACCATTGAGGCTCTAATCAAATTAAGATTAAATTAAGGCAATTTGTGCTGGCTATTACCATTCAAAAAGCAGAGATGTTAAAGCACTTAGAGCACTTTCACACAGAGGTAACTGCAGTGACTGGAAGTGGTTTCAGACATTTTCCTGGCCAATTTTGAAGAGGCAGAGTATTCTAAAAGAGAAAGAACAAAAAGAGAGAGAAATGGGGGAGGCACTAGTCCATTCCCCTGAAATACCTCCTATACTTGAAGTTTTGCAATAGAGGCACATAGCAGGAACTTGTCATGGCATGTTCTAGAGACACTTTGAAAAAGTCCAAGAATAGTAAAATGTGCAATGGTTTACATCAATCTGTCAACACCAGGACACATGTTATTATGAGCACATTGGAAGGGAGAGTGGGACGTCAGCCACTTCCATGTGTACTCGATCCCTTGCGCAGAATATCAATATGTTGGGGTGTCTGAAAGAAGGGTCCATGGACACAACTGTGGTCTATATGTGCATGTTCTCCACCTGACCATAAATTCTTCAGAGTGGTCTGGTCCAAGCTGCAACCCTATTACCGTGAGGGGGAAAACTCAGGCTAAAACTCATGCTTGGTGGCATTTATAGAAATTTACTCCCGTGTTCTGTTGCACAGAACTACCATGATTTGCTGGAGCCAATCAGGAGCAGTGTAACAGCAGAACATGCAGCTTTCTGAGTGACTCGCTGCAGGGGAGCTCTTTTGGTGGGGCAGAACTATAGCAATAGCCCCTCAGCAGTGGCATCAGGAAGGGGAACAGTAAGGTGTCAGGAAGACAGGCGCCACGTGTGCACCAGCAGAAGCATTGGATTGGCTCCACCATTATGCCCATGGGCAACCCCAGGGGTGCCAACTTCAATAAAATATTGGGGGGAGAGATAAGCCCCACCCTGCATAATTGATCACATGATGTGGTGCATGTACATCGTTTGAATGGCAATGCCCAACAACTTTGGGTGGGTGTGTGCTCTGCCCCCTCAAATATTTTAGGGGTGGGGGCTGAAAACCCAATTTTGCTGCCTCCCTATCACTCTCTCACACAGTGGTAGTGACGTCATGCTGGGAGGGCATTGCCGCAGCTGCACCCTGCAACTCCTGAGTTGCTGGCCCAGGCCATTCTCTAGAACCGGGAATGTATGCCTGCCCAGTTCAAGTAGGAGTCAGGGCCGGCCCACATATGAGGCAAGTTTAGGCAACTGCCTCAGGCGGCAGGATCCAGAGGGACCTCCAAGAAATTTATTACCCTCTGCTGCTGCTGCTGTGGTGGCAGTGACAGCTGCAGTGCACTCCTTGGAAGCAGCATCTGCTGCCTCCTCAGCAGCCGCCCACCCCTGCCCCAAATGCTGCCTCTCAGTGAATAGGAGGCCCTGCTGGTCTCCTTCCACTCCTAGGAGGTGGGGGTGCCCTCTGAGGTCTCCTGAGCTCTGCATGCACCCAACATGATTCAGAGCGCACCTGCCCCCCCCCCCGCCCGCCCAATGGCCTTGAATTCCTACTTCAACTGTTGGGTAAGGCAGATTTGATTCCCGCAACACTTGTTCCTGATGTAGATCTTCACTCTGCCCTTCTTCCCTGGAAGGGAGATGCACCATTTTGTGGTTCACCTCAGCTGCCAAAATATCTTGGGCTGGCCCTGGTAGGAGTTGTAGTTTGAGGGACAGAGAGCTTTGCCAAAGGGCATCGCTTCCAGGGACAGTGGGGTCCAGTGCCACACAGAATTTACAAGGTGACCGAATATTTCAATATTGAAACTGTGTTGTTGTTTTGTCATTTAGTTGTGTCCCCATGGACCATAGCACACCAGGCACTCCTGTATTCCACTGCCTCCCGCAGTTTGGTCAAACTCATGCTGGTAGCTTCGAGAACACTATCCAACCATCTCGTCCTCTGTTGTCCCCTTCTCCTTGCGCCCTCTATCTTTCCTCACATCAGGGTCTTTTCCAGGGAATCTTCTCTTCTCATGAGGTGGCCAAAGTATTGGAGCCTCAGCTTCACAATCTGTCCTTCCAGTGAGCACTCAGGGCTGATTTCCTTAACTGTGGGTTGTAGCTAATGCTGGTCCTACTCAGACTGGAGCCATTGAAATTCCTAGACATGACTAACTTTGTTTCATTAATTTCAGTAGGTCTCCTTTGAGTAGGATCAGTGCTATTTTTCTAGAAACAGAGCTACTGTAATTCACCATCACGAATGCTTCCCTGTTCTTTTAGAATGGCAATGTGGCCCACCTGAGAGCTCCAGCAAATTCCAACTGAAAAAAACCCCGAGTAGGACTAGCACTGGTTTTAATCCTGTGCTTGGGGCAATGGTGCTGGTTGGAAGCTGTCAGATGATATTGTCTAATTCCTGTCTAATGCTTTCAAAAGATGGTCAGATACTGTCACCATTATTCCATTACGGCATGATTTTTCATTTAAAATGGTCAAAAAAAAATAAAGCTGTGAAGCAAATTGGTTTCTTTATAGAATATATGCAGCCATATATAACATCAATGGGATGATAATACTTTAATAGGACAAACGAAAAGGTTGCAAAATTGCCAGCAAGTTGTATCTTACTCCTCTTTAAGATGTTATGCTAAACAAAACATAGCAAAAATTGGGGCAGATCTATAGGGGTGTGGCAGAAAAGCCTGTATGTGGGTAATTTCAGAAATGTAGAAAATGCAATTTCAGAATTAAAATAGAAGTTTTTATTCCATTCCTGCAATGCAGGGAGTTGGAATAAATGACCCTTGGTGATCCCTTAAAGGTAAAGGTAAAGAGACCCCTGACCATTAGGTCCAGTCGTGGATGACTCTGGGGTTGCGGTGCTCATCTCGCTTTATTGGCCGAGGGAGCCAGTGTACAGCTTCTGGGTCATGTGGCCAGTATGACTAAGCCGCTTCTGGCAAACCAGAGCAGCATGCGGAAACGCCGTTTACCCTCCCGCCAAAGCGGTACCTATTTATCTACTTGTACTTTGACGTGCTTTCAAACTGCGAGGTTGGCAGGAGCTGGGACCAAGCAACGGGAGCTCACCCCGTCGCGGGGATTCGAACCGCCAAACTTCTGATCAGCATGTCCTAGGCTCTGTGGCTTAGACCACAGCACCACATACGTCCCTTTTTCTATGATTCTATGAATTATGAAGCTGTATGTATGGGGCTGGATTGTGGTATAAGTATGTGAGCAGGCATGAGATACAAGTTTCTAATGGGTCCAAAAATGATGCTTGGCACCTACATGCATATAGTGTATATTTGTAGAGCTCTAACAAGAGTACAGTCCTGTTACAGTTCAATGCATCTTTGCTTGGATATACAATCTGCCTATTTATAACTAAGGGAAATTTGTGGACACAGAAAAGCTGAAGTGAAGACTGCATTTTTTTTTACACATATTTTATCATCATTTTCAATTTACAATAAAAACATCAAGCTTTGCTGTCTAAGCATTATATTACAGTCTTCACATACTTCATGAAAACTTAATATAGTAATAAACAGTGTTGGAAAACACCACAAGAAAAAAGGTTATTTGGAAAATGGTCATTTTCCAGACGCAAAATTACAGCTGTCCACGTCAATATTACTTCAGTTATGATGGCCAATCCAGTTTCTCAGAAAAGGCTCTCATGTTGGATAAAAGTTGTCTTTCTGTAACAGATTTTTGTCTGCCTGTGAATAATTTGCTAATTTTATTAACTTGGCAGTATGCCATATTTTATTGAGCTACTGTAATGCGCAGAAGCCTATCAGATTTACATTTAGTACGACCCAGAATCATTGGCATTATCAACATGTTCTCTATTAACTGATAATTGCACTTACTAAAAGGAGCTTTAATATAGCAGAGTAAGGCTACCTCTGCCTTTAATTGGATTATACACCCTGTTATATATTTCGTATTCCTGATAGTGTATCAGCCAGTAACTCTTAATTTTGGGGCAATTCCACGAAATATCACAAAATCTCCTGTCAAAACCTAGCATATTAGAGGTAAGGATTACTTAGATGACAATGAATTTTGGAACCCATCCTTATTTTATAGAGAATCAGTTCCAAATTGCCAACATTTAGAGAACACAACTGCCTGCAAGCCAGCTACACAATACAATTTTCTACACAGATATCTGTGTAGAAGTGGACACATCACTTTGCCAACAAAGGTCCATATAGTAAAAGCTATGGTTTTCCCAGTAGTGATGCATGGAAGTGAGAGCTGGACCATAAAGGAGGTTAATCGCCGAAGAATTGATGCTTTTGAATTATGGTGCTGGAAGAGACTCTTGAGAGTCCCATGGACTGCAAGAAGATCAATCCTCTCCATTCTGAAGGAAATCAGCCCTGAGTGCTCACTGGAAGGACAGATTGTGAAGCTGAGGCTCCAATACTTTGGCCACCTCATGAGAAGAGAAGACTCCCTGGAAAAGACCCTGATGTTGGGAAAGATGGAGGGCACAAGGAGAAGGGGACAACAGAGGACAAGATGGTTGGACAGTGTTCTTGAAGCTACCAGCATGAGTTTGACCAAACTGCGGGAGGCAGTGGAAGACAGGAGTGCCTGGTGTGCTCTGGTCCATGGGGTCACGAAGAGTCGGACACGACTAAACGACTAAACAACAACAACATCCACGATATACAGCATATACAGTCAAATCATGACAATTGTAAAATCCTGTGTTTCTGGAATTGCGGACCCATTTCACCAGGAGGAGATCTGCCACCCAAGATATGTGTGCATTTCACATCCAATTTTTGTGGCCACCATTTTTCCTGTATGGAAAGATTACAAAAGCAATCTTATGTGCAGCAAGGTTAGGTATTTGTGTGCAGCAGTATAGTGAAAATCTTCAAATATCCACCTTCTTTATCAGACAGCTATGGTTGCATGGGAATTGTATACAGTGAGAACTTTTCATTTGAACTCATGGCTTACAATCCCCTTCTCTCCACTAAAAAAACCGAACTGTAATTCAGAAGAACACTTAACACACTCAGTGAAGGAGACTGTAGTCCATGCTGGCGCTCCCAGTATGCTTCCAAGCACAATTCAAAGTGTTGGTGCTGACCTTTAAAGCCCTAAGCAGCCTTGAACTGGGCAGGCATACATTCCCTGTTCTAGAGAATGGCCTGGGCCAGCAACTCAGGAGTTGCAGGGTACAGCTGCGGCAATGGCCTCCCAGCATGACGTCACTACCACTGTGTGAGAGAGTGATAGGGAGGCAGCAAAATTGGGGTTGCCCATAGAATCCAACTCGTAGGAGCCGATGGGTCTTCAGTCCCCACCCCCTAAAATATTTGAGGGGGCAAAGCACCCCAATGTATTCATATACGGAGCAAGGGATCGAGGGCACATGGAAGTGGCTGAAGCCCCATTCTCCTTTCAACCTGCTCATAACAACATGTGAATAGTCTTGGTGTTGATAGATGGATGTGGACACACATTGGCTTCCAGTATGTTTTTGAGCACAATTCAAAGTGTTGTGCTCAATTCAAAGTGACCTCAGCCCAGTATACCTGAAGGAGCATCTCCACACCCATCGTTCTGCCCGGACACTGAGGTCCAGCTCCGAGGGACTTCTGGCGGTTCCCTCACTGCAAGAAGCAGGGAACCAGGCAGAGGGCCTTCTCGGTAGTGGCGCCCGCCCTCCCATCAGATTTCAAGGAAATAAATGACTATCTGACTTTTAGAAGACATCTGAAGGCAGCCCTGTTTAGGAAAGTTTTTAATGTTTGATGCTTTATCGTGTTTTTAATATTCTGTTGGAAGCTGCCCAGAGTGGGTGGGGAAACCCAGCTAGATGGGCAGGGCAATAATAGTAGTAGTAGTAGTAGTAGTAGTAGTAGTAATAATAATAATAATAATAATAATAATAATAATAATAATACATTAAAGTTTTGAAGAGTGGTAGGGAAAGGCTATTTTGGATGAATAATTACTGTAATGTCTGAAGCCGCACAGAATTCTAGTATTGTATTTGGTATCCAAACTTATATTGTATTTGTATTTGGTATCCAAACTTATCATGCAACAGGGTTGGATGCAGTAAAGATTTATAAACTGCATCAGTGGTGATTGTCTTGTTCACTTCATTACCTTCCATTTCCTTCATTTGCCTTGAAAATGAAAATGTTTAAACTACCATAGGAACACTTTTTATATTATTATTAAGACAGGGGCAGAAGATGAATTCCTAAGTCCTTCGATCTATAGAGTTCGAGTCTGTTGTTCTGAGTGGGAATTTTAAAACAACATTTAAATAACCATGCCATCCTATGTGTGCCTACTCAGAAAACCCCCATTTAGTTCAGGTAAACATGTATAGGACTGCAGCCTTAAGCTTCAAATACATTGTCTTTACAGAGAAAAGAAGTACTGTAAATAAATACTTTTTAGGTGAGTTTATATATATTTTTTATAATAATAATAATTTATTATTTATACCCCGCCCATCTGGCTGAGTTTTCCCCAGCCACTCTGGGCGGCTCCCAATCAGTGTTAAAAACCGTACAGCATTACATATTAAAAACTTCCCTGAACAGGGCTGCCTTAAGATGTCTTCTGAACGTCAGGTAATTCTTTATCTCTTTGACATCTGATGGGAGGGCGTTCCACAGGGCGGGCCCTCTGTCTGGTTCCCTGTAGTCTCACTTCTCGCAATGAGGGAACCGCCAGAAGGCCCTCGGCGCTGGATCTCAGAGTCCGGGCTGAACGATGGGGGTGGAGACGCTCCTTCAGGTATACAGGACCGAGGCCGTTTAGGGCTTTTTGTAATGTGCATCTTCATTATGTGTAATACAAAATCGAAAGCAATTGTTCAGAAACAGAATAATTGCCACCCGTAACTACACTTTCAAATGTAGCCTTAATACACATGCTTTAATCTTGTCTACTCAACAAAATTCCTTTGACTACAAAGAAATCTCTAACAGTGTTTCTTCTTCCTTAGAAACATACCCTTGGTGAGCATTCAAATGTTATTTGTGCATATGTATACATACCTGTATTTAGTTTCATCCAGGTACGTAACCCTCCCTACCCATGGCACAAATTGAGTAACCATGATGGCTATGTTCTGCCTCTAGTGTTGAGGCAGTATGCTTCTGAATAACATGTGCTGGAAACCACAGAAGAGGAGAGTGCTGTTTCCCTCAGGTTTTTCTTCTGGACTTCCCTCAGGCATCGGGTTAGACACTAGTCCAACCCCCTGCAATGTAGGAATCTCAGCTAAAACTTCCATGACAGAGGGCCATCCAACCTCTGCTTAAAAGTATGTGCATTAGAGCAAATCACATTACAAATAATAATAATAATAATAATAATAATAATAATAATAATAATAATAATAATTTATACCCCGCCCTTCCTGGTTCAAAAACCGAGCTCAGGGCGGCTAACAACAAATGTAAAACACTTAATTATAAAAGCAGCATAAAATACAGTATAAAAACATAAATAACAATAAAAATCAGAAATCCGTTAGATACGGTAATCCCCAGGTTAGCTGGCTGAATTGGTCCTACTTGGGCCAGCGAGGAGGCCAGGGAAGAATTTTTTCTCCACAGGTATTACAGTTCAGCTTCACAATCTTCTGAAAATAGGTGCTCCCACTACCAAGGGGCAGAATACTAGAGAGCATAAACTGGTTAGCTTTCAAATGTAATAAAACAAAAAGAAACATTGTTTACTAATGTCTCTCCCCACACATAAAAAAAATCACCATCCATTTTGATGATCTTAAGTAGCTTGCACACAACTCCCCCCCCCCATAAAGATGCAGCAATTAAAGGGTTGTGAGGGCTTCAGATGATAAAGGTAATAGGCCCCACATAAATGAAAGATAGATATCTCTGCTCTCTGGATTCAGCCCTCATGGAGAATTGCCATGTGTTTCACATTAGCATTAATAGACATGGCCAACTTAAATACCCACCTATCTCTTTCAAAACGGATTACGCTAAATTAAATTTAGGCCCAATAATGCATAAAATACAATTAGATCCCAGCAAATGGGAACAATTAAAACTTTACGCTGTTGGGTAAAATAGCGTAATTGCAATTGGGCTGAATTTGCTCTTCAGGATATTATGTATACTTAATGTTCTACTGTACCTATAAATTTCAGTACTCCTTATTGCTAACTTAAGGCTGGTTTGGATATTTCATTGTGTTTCTTTTTAATGAAAATATGATATGTGCAGTACTTATGATAGTTATACTGAAGGATGTGCTACTGCTTGACGTTTATGAGAGGAAACAAATATTTCTTTTTAAAAAAAGCTCTAAAGCTTTAATTGGGATTATATTACTTTCTACATGAGTTACAGATACAGAAAATTATCTCCAGTTTACAACATGGGCGATCTGCTGTTCCCTCAGGCTTTCAGTATGTGATAATGCAATGAAAGCATTTTTTAATGAGAAGGGTATCTAAAACATTAAAACCAAAGGCTGCTCTAATTTCAGCGCATGTGTGCTGAAGAGGTAGCATGCCAAGAGACTGCAGTGACACTTCTGGTGCATCCCAGAAGCGAATTGGCTTCTAGGGATTCAACTCTTTCAGGGAAAGCAGGATACCGTATCAGGGGGATGTCTGAAACCACTTTGAAACATTTCCCTCTTCTGGCTTCCTTTGAATTCCTAAGACATTTTGCCTGAGTTGGAACATTAAAATTGCTTTCGGTTTTGCCCTATTTGATACATTAAAACTAAGAAGAAAAATAAATACATTAAAAATATGCTGCCTACTTCTAAAGGGCCACAGATAGTTAAAGGCCAACGTCCTGGTTATAGAGAAAAGTCGTTACCTGGTGCCTAAAGACATAACGATGGCGTCAGACAAGCCTCTCTGGGGAGAGCATCCCACAAGCAGGGAGCCACTCAGAAAAGGGCTGTTCTTGTGTTGCCACCATCATGGAGGGAGCACAAGAAGGGCCTCACAGGATGACTTCAGGATCTGGGTCAGTTTACATGGGGAGAGGCAGTCCTTGAAGTATTGCTGTCCTGAGCCAGTTTCCCTATTGCCGGTTGCTCTGCAGTGCCTTCTAGTGTCACATTTTAACAACGCATTGTGAACGTTACAAGCAAAACGTAATGTGTCCATGAGAATCACTCCTTAACCCTCATAAACATTATAAACCATGAGTGTAGATCCATCTCTAGAGGTTACCAGAGCATAGACAACAGATAGGGGAGCAGCTGGGTCACCAGCTAAAACTAATGAAAGATACTCTCCACCACCAAGGCCACCTGAGCCTCAAGCGACAGCAGCGGATCCAAAAGTTTTCCCAAGCTAAGCACCCACTTCTTCAGAGGGAACGTACAGTGGTACCTCGAGTTCAGAACTTAATTTGTTCTGGAGGTCCGTTCTTAACATGAAATGATTCTTAATCTGAGGTACCACTTTAGCTAAAGGGGCCTCCCGCTGCCACTGCCCCGCTGCTGTGTGATTTCTGTTCTCATCCTGAAGCAAAGTTCTTAGCCTGAGGTACTATTTCTGGGTTAGCGGAGTCTGTATTCTGAAGCGTCTGTAACCTGAAGCTTCTGAAACCTGAGGTACCACTGTTATCCCATCAAGAGCTGTCAACCTTCCAAGGATCTGGTATAGGGAACTGCCCACTAACAGTGCTTCACTTATTGTTGTGTGTGCATGTGGACTGGAAGCCGACTGGAAACAGAGATTTGCTTGTTGTTGTTGTTTTAATAATAAAGCTCTTTTGTTTAAGCTGCTCTTTGCTGGACTTTGGGATTTCCCTGAAAACCAAATGGGGAAGCAAGATCCCTTGTGGGGTATTAATGCTGTGAGCCCCCTCAATTCTATGCTCAGTTTGTGTAAAAAAACAACCACCATATATCCTAAAGATAACACAGTTTCACTCACCTTCATTCCAATGAACCCAAACCTTGGATAATCACTAGAACCTCTCAGGTCTCTCACTGCTCTGAAATTTGGGTGGTGTGTAACAGTATGAAATATCCATTTTTATTTGGTTAATTATGACATTTGTATTCTACTCTACAACTCTGGAGCGCTTATAGTATAGCTAGAAACTTGTGAAATCAAAACTATAAAACCACTAAAAAGTAGAAAAAGTCCTACATCTATACTCCCCACACCCCTGAAATTTAGAACAAAGGCCCAGACTATCTACGCTGCTTAAAAGGCCTTTTTTAATAAAAAGGACTTCAATGATCTTAGAAGTTTTACATGAAGAAGAGCTGGTTTTGCTTTCAGTTTTTCTCTACTATAAGAAGTAACACCACTTCCCCATCAAACACACATTATATTGTATTTTCATTTATCCGGAAAGCCCAGATAAATGCCTTGAACATAAACACTGTCATAAAATAAGCATAGTGGAAACTGTAATCAAGTGATTTGGCATAAAGAGGTAATTGTGGGTCATAAGTGCAACGGCAGATACATCTTTGGAACAGATTCTTGTCAGAGAAGATTCTTCACTTTTGACTGCAGATGCACAAAAATCCTTGTGACAGATGCAGATGGGGAGAATGAATAGTCAAAGTGACTGCTGTCAAGTTAAAAAGAAAGAGTAAAGAATAAATATGGAGAGCAAAGAGGGTCTGGATATTACAAAATGCATTCCCGATTCTAACTGTTGCTGGGAATGTGCCATATTGGAACAGGAGAAGCATTTCCCTGCCACTGAATTCAACTTGGGAACCTTACCCTTTTCTTTCAGGTCTTCTCTAATGGCATATCTAGACTACATCAAGAGTCATTTTCTCTCCTAAGTGAATACTTTAATTTGTAGGTCTGAGCTCAGGGAGACTAATGACCTCCATTAGAGAGATCTCAGCAGTCCACCAAACTACAATTAAATTGTTCAGTTTTGAGGATAACCATATTAGCAGTTTATGAGTATAAAACTATGTTAATAGTTCAGATCTGTTAATATTATTAATTTTTTATTAATATTTATTTATTTATTATTTTATTTATTAATATTTGTTAATTGCCTTAAAAATTAAAAATTTCTTTTGGATTTTTTGTATGTGGGGGGTGGGGTGGGATGGATGTTTGGTTGGGTTTGGGGAATTTTTTAATGTTTTTGTAATTTTTACATTTTTTTGTTTGTATTGTTCTATTGGTTTTGTTTGTTTGTATAAGTTGTTATTTTGTTCTTAGGGGGAGGGGTCAGGGCTGCCGGGGAGTGGGCCCCAGCCCACAAAATGGCTGGGGCATGTTCCACAGGGGGGAATGCACTGGGACAACCGATCTCAGTGATCACAGGTAGGAGGAGGAGTTACGCTAAGACCAGACCATGTCATTACAGAGGAGGCAGGTTTACTCGTTGTCTGAGGACTATTCCTGCCTCCGGGTCTGGTCCTGACCGGATGGATACTAGAATCAGCAAGGGATACCCACATGACCTGAAGGTGCTGCTGTGCAATGCCAGGTCAATGATTCATAAGACCACTGCCATCCATGACTTGATCATGGATGGAGGACTTGACCTGGCATGTGTAACAGAGACTTGGTTGGATGAAGCAGATGGGCCTGTCCTTGCCGCTGCTTGTCCACCAGGTTTCTCTTATGCACAGCAACCCAGGTCATGTGGGCGGGGAGGGGGGGTTGCAGTGATTTTTAGAAAGTCATTAGTTTGCACCAGGCGTCCTATTGAGAAGACCCAGTTTTCTGAGTGCATGTTTTGGAAGTTGGGCAATAGGGGCAGTACAGGATTCCTTTTGGTGTACCGACCTCCCTGCTGCACCAAGGATTCCCTGCCCAAGCTGCTTCAGGTCGTGGCGGATGTTCTCCTGGAGACACCTAGCTTGGTCGTCCTAGGGGATTTTAACATCCATGCCGACACGACCTTACAAGGGGCAGCTCGGGACTTCGTGGAAAGCATGGCCTCCATGGGGCTGTCCCTGAATAAGTCTGGCCCAACCCATAGCCGCGGACATGCCTTGGACCTGGTGTTTACCTCTATGGATGTTGGTGATCTGACACTAAGTAAAAGTGAAACAAAAGAAGTGCCATGGCCAGATCACTTCCTGGTGCAACTGGACTTCTCTGCGACCCATCCCCTCTGCAGGGAGGTGGGACCAATTCGGATGGTCCACCCCCGCCACTTAATGGATCCAAATGGTTTCCAGGGAGTGGTAGGGGATGCTTTATCCCATTTTGATGGCCTTTCAGCTGATTCCCTGGTGGCCCGCTGGAATGCGGAGTTAACCAGGGCTATTGACTGTTTGGCTCCGAAGTGCCCTCTCCGATTGCATGGAGCCCGGAGAGCCCTGTGGTTTTCCACGGATCTGAGGGCAATGAAACAATCGTTGAGACGGCTAGAGCGCCGGTGGCGGATAAGTCATTTCGAATCTGACCGGACACAGGTTAGAGCTCAACGTCGAGCCTACCAAGTGGCGATAGCGACGGCGAAGAAGAATTTCTTCACCGCCTCTATTGCATCTGCAGAAAACAGCAGCAGGAGACTTTTTCAGGTGGTTCACAATTTAGCGGAACCACCTGTAACATCGGGGCCCAGTACGGGCCACATATTCTCCTGCAATGATTTTGCAAAGTTTTTTGCAGATAAAATCGCTCAGATTCGGGAAGAAGTAGACTCCACCGTGGGAGCAGGGCCAGGGCGGGAGAGTGCTAGAGTTCTGTCTAGTCAAGCTGAGTGGGATCAATTCCAATCTGTTACCTCCGAGGATGTGGACAGGCTGCTTGGACGAGTGAAACCAACCACCTGTCTCCTGGATCCTTGCCCATCCTGGCTTATAAAAGCGAGCCGGGAAGGACTGGGCGATGGGCTTCGTGGGGTGGTGAATGCTTCCCTCTGTGAGGGAGCCTTCCCAGACCCACTGAAAGAGGCGGTTATTAAACCGCTTCTTAAAAAACCATCTTTAGATGCGGCCACAATGGCCAACTATCGCCCAGTCTCAAATCTTCCATTCTTGGGCAACGTGATAGAGCGAGCGGTTGCCGAACAGCTCCAGGCATGCCTGGAAGAAGCGGACCATTTGGATCCCTTCCAGTCGGGATTCAGGCCTCATCATGGGACTGAAACTGCCTTGGTCGCACTGGTTGATGATCTCCGGCGGGCTAGGGACAAAGGTGAGAGCTGTTTCCTAGTTCTGCTGGATCCCTCAGCGGCGTTTGATACCATCGACCATAACATCCTTCTGGACCATCTTGAGAGGCTGGGAGCTGGGGGCACTGTCCTACAGTGGTTCCGCTCCTTCCTCCTGGGCCGTGTTCAGAAAGTGGTGGTGGGGGATGAGTGTTTAGACCCCTGGGCTCTCACTTGTGTGGTGCCTCAGGGTTCTGTCCTCTCCCCCATGCTTTTCAACATTTACATGCAGCCGCTGGGAGAGATCATCAGGAGGTTTGGGCTGGGTGTTCATCAGTATGCAGATGATACCCAGCTCTACCTCTCTTTTAAATCAGAACCAGTGAGGGCAGTGAAGGTCCTGTGTGAGTGTCCATGGAGGCACAGGTCAAATCTGTGTCCAGGGCAGCTGTTTACCAGCTCCATCTGTTACGTAGGCTGAGACCCTATCTGCCTGCGGACTGTCTCGCCAGAGTGGTGCATGCTCTGGTTATCTCCCCCTTGGACTACTCCAATGCACTCTACGTGGGGCTACCTTTGAAGGTGACTCGGAAACTACAACTAATCCAGAATGCGGCAGCTAGACTGGTGACTGGGAGCAGCCGCTGAGACCATATAACACCGGTCTTGAAAGACCTACATTGGCTCCCAGTATGTTTCCGAGCACAATTCAAAGTGTTGGTGCTGACCTTTAAAGCCCTAAATGGCCTCGGTCCAGTATACCTGAAGGAGCGTCTCCACCCCCATCATTCTGCCCGGACGCTGAGGTCCAGCGCTGAGGGCCTTCTGGCGGTTCCCTCATTGCGAGAAGCAAAGCTACAGGGAACCAGGCAGAGGGCCTTCTCGGTAGTGGCGCCCACCCTGTGGAACGCCCTTCCAGCAGATATCAAAGCGATAAACAACTACCTGACATTCAGAAGACATCTTAAGGCAACCCTGTTCAGGGAAGTTTTTAATGTGTGATATTTTACTGTATTTTTGGTTTTTATGGAAGCCGCCCAGAGTGGCTGGGGAGGCCCAGCCAGATGGGCGGGGTATAAATATATTATTATTATTATTATTATTATTATTATTATTATTATTATTATTATTGCCTTCTAATCCACCATCTCAAGATGATTTACACATATGGATATAAAATTTACAGCATGTCATGGTCTCAGAGAAAATTACATGAAAATGATATATTGGCGGTATCTAACACTGAGTAAATTGGCAAAAATGTATAAATCTAAATCAAATAAGTGTTGGAAGTGTAAAGAGAAAGAAGGTTCTTTTTATCATATATGGTGGTCTTGTAGGAAGCCTAAAGGTTAATGGGAATGATATATAATGAACTGAAAAGGATGTTTAAAAGAAAGTTTGTTTTAAAAAAAACCCAGAAGCTTTTTTTTTTGGGGGGGGGGGAATTGTAGGGACAGAACTACCGAAATTGTACAGAAACTTATTCATGTATTCTACCACAGCGGCAAGAATGTTACTTGCCCCAAAATGGGAAGAAGCAGAAGTCCCAGAAAAGGAAGAATGGATACAAAAACTTATGGAATATGCACAAATGACAAAACTTACCGGAAAAATAAGGAATCAAGATAACAATTTTTAAATAAAAGAATGGAAATGGTTTATTGAATATTTACAGATAAATTGTAAACAGAGAAGAATCTTGACCAGATTATTGTAATAACCTGCAGTTTCGTAAGAGTATATATGATATGCAGACGATATTAAAAATACAGGAAGAGGGGGAAGGAAGTCAAGTTTTGAAATGTTAAAAGGATTGTAAAATTACTGAAATGTATAAACCTGGAAATTATAAATAATTTTTTTTAAAAGATGATTTACATCTACAATAATTAAAAATAGTTATAAACACAGAGAAGTCAAATACATTTAAAAGTAGACACTAGTGGTAAAGACCCATTTATCCAACTGGGAAAGTTTGCATCTTCAATCGTTTTTTGTAACGTACAGTTAGTGGGCACTCATCAGGAAAGCAATTACACAGAACAGGGGCAGCCAAGCTAAAAAGCTCTGTTCTGAATGACTGTGGAATCTGGCTTCAGAGATCTTTGGAACTCACAGGAGAGACTGTCCCACAGACCACAGCAATCTACTGGGTTTATATGGGATGAAGCAGTCTCTCAAGTAACCTGCTAAGCTTAAGGTTGCAAACTGTGATTGACGGACTCTGGGACAGCCTCCCAGTGACTCAGAAACCAATCAGGGCTGGGTGGAGTGTAAGCCAATCAAGAAAGAGGAGGGAGTTAAAAAAAGTGAACCTGAGAGTTTCACTGTCAGATAGGGCTTGTCTGTGTTATTTAGGGCTTTGAAAATGTCTAGATGGAGATCAGTTTGGAGTCTAAGACTGAATTAGGGGTTACGTAGGCAGGGCAACCCAGAGTGTTTTCCTGAGTAGACGATAAATATGTTAGAAGGGACTGGGAGTGTTTTACTGGTAGTGTGAGACCAATAGCCATTCTAGGAGGAATTCAGCTATTCAAATACAAGTGAGAATTTTTGGAAATTCTTCTTAACTGTCTCTGTAAAGAGCATTTGTCTGAAAGAGTGTTGTGCCTTGCTAGAGTAAGCTATAACCCTCATCAAGTGTACTTAAATAAAATTATAGGTTTCCTCCCCCAAAAGTGCCTCATCCTTACTTTGATCCTCTGGGTATGGGATAAGGATTAACAAGTTTCATAATTGAAAATATATCTTGCTGCGGGATATTAAGAAATGCTACCATATACAGGCAAAAGCCGACCTCTCAAGTGTCCTGACAGGGAGAGTCTGAATTTTAAAACCATCTCCCAAACCGGTCATGTTACCTCACCTCCATCTTCACTGAGGGAGATTACCAAAGAGGCATTCAGATTTCCCATAGGCCTTCCTATACTGAACTCAGGTTGTTTCCCTTTACTCCAGGACTTGTGTTCCAAGGTTGCTGCTGAAACCAAATCTGAAGTCCCCCTCCCCATCCTAGCTTTCTCATGGTGCACATCTGACTTCTTTAATTTCCATAACATAATGATATTGTGTTACTACAGCGTGAATCATTTGTATTTTGCTTCAATGCTTGAGCATGAGGTGATGGACTCTTATCAAGCTGCCCCTTCAGGCTACAGGAAATAAATCTCTCACTGCTTCCAGATGTCCCTGAAGAAAGGAAACTCTGAGCTCTGGGGATGCAGAAACCCACCGCTGCAGGTTTCTTGAAACATTATACATTGTTAGCATCCAGCCGTCTCAGGAGACAATGGAAAAATGTCCTTTCAGGGGCAAAGTCATAGTGTTGTAGACTTACAGCAACTGCTGGGGCTACGGATTCTGATACATGAGAGACATGTTTAATTGCAGGTGGGGTAGATGAAGGTGGCTGGTTTTGCTGCTACAGGTGCACCATGGCATTTCTTCTCATTGCACATTGCAGTTTAAAATTTGAGCATCACATTTACTGCTGTCTCCAGAGGTTGCAGTAATAAATGTGCAGTCAACAAGATGGAATATCAAATTACGAAACTGAGCCAAGTGATGTGAGTGGTATACTGGCAGTATACAACCTCCTTGGTGATAGATACCCCCAGTGCTTTTTTTTCCCTAAAAAATGTTTAGGGGTGCTCTCATTTTCCTACTCATATTGAAATACTGCCCCTCAATGAGGCCAAACTTAGATTCACAAAATGTTTAGGGGTATGCATACCCCTGTGTACCCCCAGAAAAAAAGCACTGGATATCCCCATTTATAAAATCCAGTATCCTTACTGCAGATCAGCACAATAATTTAAGCCATCTATGCTTTATGCTAGATTGAAAGTCCACCTCCCAACCAATTATCAAGTAAATGCTTCTGGAAGATTTAAACTGGTTTGAGAAATATGTTCAGCAGTTGCAGCTGGACTTAAATTTGTTTTCCAGAAAACCTTTTAGAATCTTAGTTTGCTAATTCAAGCTCAGTTTGTGGAAGTGATATCTGTTTCACAGGGAATGATTCCCCCATCCCACAGTAGACAGCATACTCTCATGTATGCAGCTGTACATGGTAGTAATAATGTAATACCTTGTTGACAGATACTTGTCTGGATAATTCAGTGCTGGAAAACTTGGCTAGACAGTTATAATCCTGCAAAAGTTGCTGTGTACATACTAAGTAGATATAGGTGAATGCCCTAAATGTCAGTCTGTAGTTCACTGACTAATTCCCCAAATGTCAGATAGATTTCAAATCCAGTTAATCTGGGTTTTGAATTCAGACCTGCACATTGCATGTGTGATGGGTGTAATTTGGTCCACAGAAACACCTGACTTGTAACATTAATTAGAACCAGCCAGATGTCCAGAGAAAACACAGTGCCAACAAAACAGAGTTTATATAGTTCTAATGGCCCAAAATTGCAATCACAAAATTTGAGGCTGGGTGGAATTCACTTTCACAAACACACCATCTGTTGTGGACTTTGTTGACAAAAATTGCCCATAGTTAAGAGCAGGTCCTAGAGTTACCACTGCATGTTTCCGTGCACTATATCCAGTTCTTCAGTTCTTTAGAACTCGCCAGCACAAATTGCATTTGCCAAGTATAAATGGAACATTCCCACCCACCCTCGTATGAGGTGCCATTCCCTAAACTGTTGCAAAAGAAATAACTATTCAATTAATCAGATCTCAGTAATAATTCATGCCCTTTGAGTTATGGTACTGTTAGGCTGTCTGTTATCCCAGCCTTATTTCTGCTGGTAAATAACAATTCACTTAATTACAAAAATAAATCTGCTAGATGACATTTCAAAGTGATGAAAAAGTTTAATATAGAAATACAGACCATGATCATATGTAATGTTCGGCCAACATTTGTTTTATTTTGTGATTCACAGGCTGGAGGGCTGGGGAACTATTTTGCAGAGAGGGAACAAAAAGTAATGCAGAGTCATCACCCCCTTTTAGAAGGGGGAGGGCTTGTTCTCCTTCATTTATTATTTTTGATCTTGGGTGAAATTCTTTATAGCTTTTGGACAATGGAGCATCATATATTTTATACATTGCTGTGATTTGGATAGGTGAATTTTGTAATCTGTTTTAGGAGAAAACTTTTATTATTATTATTAAAGGATATCATTAAGTTTTATATGCCTTAGTCAGGCACCTTCACTGTATGCTTCTGATATCAGCAGTCTATAAAATTTGGAAATGAACACATAGCTCAAAAGTGCAATTGTTTTTATCTGAAAGTCTAATAACGAATCCTATTTTCATTTGGCCTTGGATTTGAACTACTGGTCTTTTGTAGGACCCAGATGTCTCACGGTTGTTCCAGTAGCATTCCTTATGACCTTGGATGTTTTTTCTTGTGTGTGTGTTTGTGTGTGTGTGTGTGTGTGAGAGAGAGAGAGAGAGAGAGAGAGAGAGAGAGAGAAAATTCAAATCCTAATATTGTATTTATTGCAATGATTTTGAAAAAGGAAGGCTATATTTATTTTATATTAATTTATTAATTTATCTCATTTGTTCACTTATTTTCTTAAAATATCAGGGCTGTATGCAGCAACATACAAAACCATTAAAAGCAGTATATGTGAAATTTCTACTTTTTCTACTTCTCTTTATAACCCAGAATGAGGAACAGACCTACTATTAGGCAGACTAAGGCAGCCACCCTAGATATGGCCATTCCAAGATATAGTAGTGGTAGTAATCATAATAATAATACTTGCATTTGATCCAAACAGCAAGGACCACTGGCAAGCATGTTGGTCTTAGACACGCAGGCCCTGGGTTCAGTATATCTTCTGGGCATGGTAGAACATCATTATACGGTTTCACTTTCAGAGGGTTTTTGGGAACATCTGAAAGTAAAAGGTAAAGGTAAAGGTACCCCTGCCCGTAAGGGCCAGTCTTGCCAGACTCTGGGGTTGGTGCGCCCATCTCACTCAAGAGGCCGGGGGCCAGCGCTGTCCGGAGACACTTCCGGGTCACGTGGCCAGCGTGACATCGCTGCTCTGGCCAGAGCCAGAGCCAGAGCCAGAGCCGCACACGGAAACGCCGTTTACCTTCCCACTAGTAAGCGGTCCCTATTTATCTACTTGCACCCAGGGGTGCTTTCGAACTGCTAGGTTGGCAGGCGCTGGGACCGAACGACGGGAGCGCACCCCGCCGCAGGGATTCGAACCGCCGACCTTTCGATCGGCAAGCCCTAGGCACTGAGGCTTTTACCCACAGGGCCACCTGCGTCCCACATCTGAAAGTAGCAGCCGACAAATGCTAAGAGCAATGTTACAACTGCTTCCGTTTTCTCCCCTTTTGCCCTGCCAAACCTTTAAAACGGCATCCCACATTTTCTCCACCTGCAAATGGGTTGGTGGAAATGGGAGAGGCTTTTAGGCTCAGCTCTTGATCCCCTTGCAGGAATAGAAGTTTAAAGACGCTCTCAAGGCAAATCTTTAAAAATGTAGTATAAGCACTGATAATTGGGAAACATTGGCCTGCGAGTCCTCCAACTAAAGAGTAGCCTCTACCCAAGGCGTTGCGGATTTTGAAAAAGCACGAACTGAGGACAAAAGGGAGAAATGAGCTAAGAGGAAGGCATGTTTGGCAAATCCTCACTGTGATCAACCTGGAAACCTATGTCCCCATTGTGGAAGGATGTGTGGATCCAGAATTGGTCTCCACAGTCACTTATGGACACACCATTAAGACCATGTTCATGGAAGACAATCTTACTCAGCTACAAGCGATAGAAGAAGAAGAAGAAGAAGAAGAAGAAGAAGAAGAAGAAGAAGAAGAAGAAGAAGAAGAAGAAGAAGAAATAGGGATAGGAAATACAGTGGTACCTCGGGTTAAGTACTTAATTCTTCCAGAGAGCCATTCTTAACCTGAAACTGTTCTTAACCTGAAGCACCACTTTAGCTAATGGGGCCTCCTGCTGCCGCCATGCCGCCGGAACATGATTTCTGTTCTCATCCTGAAGCAAAGTTCTTAACCTGAAGCACTATTTCTGGGTTAGCGTAGTCTGTAACCTGAAGCGTATGTAACCCGAGGTACCACTGTAGAAGCATTTCCCATTCTGATGGATCAGCTCCTGCAACTGAAACAAATGTATGCATTTGTATGCATCCATACTGGTGTTGGAGCAGACTGCAGGATCATAGTGATTGTATCCTAGTGACTGTGTGTTGAAATCCTGTCCCACTCATCACAAAGTCTGAGCAATGCACTATACCAGGAAGTTTAAGTTCTTTACAGCCTGTTTTCCCAGCCTTGAGTGTAAGAGTAATTTCAGGCCTTCACGCAAGAGCACCCAGTCACACAGGTATACCTGAGTCAGATTGGAACTGACTGCCAAGAAAGAGGGTAAAAATTGAAAGTGCTCTTCAACACATTTAGAAAGCATAGTCCTAGAACCTGCTGTGGCCCAAAGCAGTCGTGATTCTGTGTCTCAAGCTAGTGCCCATCACCTTCAGTTAGTGACTTGGGAGTACCTCCTATTGGATTCAATGTGGTTTACTTCCAAGTAGACATGCTGCTAGTGATATTCTTTATAGTAATAGAAGTAGTAGTAATATATTACTTATACCTTACCCATCTGTCTAGGTTGCCCCAGCCACTCCGAGAGGCTTCCAGCATAATAAAATCACAGCAAAACACCAAACACTAAAAACTTCCCAATCTGCCTTCAGATGTCTTCTAAAAGTTATATAGTCTCTTGGACATCTGATGGGTGGGTGTTCCACAGGGTGAGAACTACCGAGAAGGTCCTCTGCTTGGTTCATGTACCTTCACTTCTCACAGTGAGGGAACCACCAGAAGGCCCTCAGAGCTGGATCTCAGTGTCTGGGCTGAACTACGGGGGGTGGGGACGTTCCTACAGGTATACAGGACCAAGGCCATTTAGAGCTTTGAAGGTCAGCACTAACACTTTGAATTGTACTGGGAGCCAATGTAGATCTTTTAGGACCAGTGTTATATATTATTGGTGGCCATTCCCTGTCAGCAGTCTTGCTGCCACATTCTGGATTAGTTGTATTTTCTGAGTCACCTTTAAAGCCCCAGGTAGAACGCATTGCAGTAGTCCAAGGGGGAAATAAGCAGAGCATCTAGCACCCTGGTGAGCCAGGTAGGGTCTCAGCCAATAGCTGGTAGATAGCTGCCCTGGACTCAGAAAGAACCTGTGCCTCCATGGACAGCTGTGAGTCCAGAATGACCCCAAGGAGTTAAGATCAGCAGGCGGGGTCTGTTAGCACTGCTGCTGTGCTCTGTGCTTCAAGGGGCAGTGGCACTTGAGAGTGACTTCTCTCACCGTTTTGGGGAATTATCTGCCCTCCAGGTTGCCAGCATTTTATACATTTTGATGTTTGCTCAAGATACAAATCTTTACCTAGGTCTTAGGGTGAGTGGATGTTTTCCCTCCTTCCGCATTGTTGCTTTGTAGTGCTGTTCTGTTAATTTTGTTATTGGTTGGTATTGTGACAGTATTTTATGATTTTTATGCATGCTGTTTTTAAGTGGGATATTTTTGTAACCCGCCCTGGAGTCATTCATGAAGGGAGGCTATAAGTATGTTGCTTCTGGCAACAGCAGTGCGAAACAGTTGGATCATGTACTGGTTTTCCAGTAGTTCACATCATTACTCATTTAGGAGGTGTCTGAATCATACCAGGCAGATGATAGCCAATAAAATAATCATTAGCAACCTGAATAACAACTCAGTAGAAGTTGGGGTATATAGGCAAGATGGTAACCAATATGAACAACACTGAACCCTTTGAATATAAGATGTGCAACTACAGACATCTCTGCTTCTACACAAATAAATAAACTCTTCCTGGACTGTATTATTCAAAATTGCTGGAAGTAATGTGGACTGTTGGATCTCCAGTGTCTATTACAAAATATCCAAACACATTATAAACAAATATTGCAGTTTGGCACCTGCAGTAACATTTTTCTATCTAGCATCTATTTTTCTATGTGTGGCGTCGTTTTATAGAGGAAGCATTGAGCCATTTGACCCACCCCAGCCATCAAAAGTGATACAGTCTAAGAATAGGCATTTTATCATATAATCTTCTGCTTATATCCCCGAGATTGTGGGGGGAGGGGAGGAAAGGTAAATGTTATACACAGTCTTCACACTGGTTCCCATTCGAATGCAGCTGTATGAAAGACACTTCTGAACAGGGAGTCCAAATCTTTATGGAGTCTTTTCCTGTTGCTTGCATGAATTACCTCACATGTTCACTTGGGAAGTGTTGCAATAGTTTCACTGAGTCTGTAGTCGCTTGTTTCATGTAGACCAGCCCTCGTGCCACGTATTTTTCACACATCCAAATGAATTCTAAACTCTAAATTCTCAAGTTTTTCCATTTTGCTTTATGAAACCAAACTTGTGCTTTTAACATAAGCAATGCAGGCTTCGTTTCTGAACACTGCTGTAACTCCAGTGCATGTTGCTCCCCCCACTTTCCATTTTCAAATGTTGCTAACTACTACTGGAGTTAATGCATCTTGATGGGCTGATTATGTGGAGAGCAGTCACAACCTTGTTGGCCCTAAAGCAAGACATTAATTATCAACTGCTTTCAGCATGAAGTCTTCCAGAAGCACCGGACTCTTATTATTTATGTAGTGCCATCAGATTATGTGGTGCTCTGCAAAATTAAATATAGCAGAACAGTGTTTTAAAAGCATCCAGTCTCTGCTGAGAAAAATCAACAGTGAGTTGGGGGGGGGGGATAGATAGAGCACATGTAGAACCTAGTTAAATGCTACGGGTGTGCACTGAGAACAAGATTTGGTTCAGGTCCTGGTTCGGTGCTTTAGAAAGCAGACAACCTTGGAAGCTGCCTGATTCAGTTTGGAATCCTAGTCTGATTTGAAACAATTGGGCCTTCATGACCCATCACCACCATTCACCATGGGGAAATAAAAAGCAGTCACAACTTAAAAATAAAATAAAATAAAAAATGCTGTTGACAGAAGTTGATGAAATTTGCAGCACAGTGATCTCTCTAGAGTGAATATGTGAAAAAGCCAAACACACACATATACTAATACTAAGACTTTATACTACTACTACATCTAGCTTGTCATCCATGACCAAAATATCTTGGCATCATCTAAAACTATTCCTTTCCTCATACAAAGGTACTGCTATCTGAATGTGTGGATTTCTCAGCTCTGAACGCATTTTATATATATATATATATATATATATATATATATATATATAATGAATGCTGGCAGATGCTGCTGAACTGTTGCTTCTTGGGTGTCTTCCATGCTGCCCTTAGTTTTCTGTTCAACTATTTCTGTTAATACTCACACAAGGTTTCTCTTTTCCCCGTAGTCTGTAACCTTGGGGTCAGCTGAGACTCAGAAATGTCTCCATAGTCTGTCATTAATCAGGTTGTTAAGTTTCGTATTGCTCTGGCCTGATGTGTGAAAGCCAAGGCCTAGATGTTTTTATGTAAGCCCTCAGCCCAGCTTTCTGTTGTTATTATAACAATATATTTCACCCTCCCTTGTTCTTCTCCATCCCATTAAATCTTTCAGTAGCAGTCTTAAGAGGAATCTTTCTGTCTCACAATATCATCTCCTCTGAAGAAAACCCATTTTATTTCTGAATGCTTTAGCGTGGCCTTCTCACATCTCATGTCAAAGAATGTTAGGTTCTCAGAACCATGAGCATACAAGAGGTATATATATATGGAGGGCAATCCTTTCTGTCTGTGAGTCAGCCACACTGGCAGGTGAGGAGAATGATCCCCAGCTGTAGCCAGAGGAGATGTTGACTCACACAACACCACTGAGAGAAATTGCCTAGCTATTACACAAGTTCACTGACAATGCAAGCCTGAAGTGCAGTATGATAACTTGTAATAAGTAACAGCTTACTATATACTCCACTTCTTGAGGCTACAAGTGTCCCACTTAAGCTATATTCATTTTGGTTCTGGCACTTTCCCTTGAAATACCATTTAAATTTTGTTAAGCTAAGGGCAGTTGATCTGCACCCATCTTAAGGCACTTTAGAAGATAGATGTGTGTCAAAATACAGAAGCCCCAGTGTGTAGCAATGATGCCTTAATTGTCAATTAGCATGTTGCAACTCTGAACCTTTAAACTATAGAATAATTCCCCACCCCTGTTTTGTCCTTTCCTCTATTCAGGTGAAAATGTAAGCAACAAACACCCAGCAGCTAGGAGCAGGTGAGGATGTCACAGTAAAAAAAAATAGCAAACCACCACTATACAACAAACAGATCTCAAGCAATTCTATACAGAAATGCTAAATGTGTATCTGAGGTTATGTATATCTAACTAGAATGTTTTTATGAGAGCTTTCAATTTCCTGCATCTCTTGCAAAATAAGGACTCCACACAACTAAATATCTCCTCCTTGTTCTCCTTCTGTCGGCAGGTGAAAAATATTTTATTCCGACAGACTTTTGGGAACTGACTATTTTCTAAGGAAAGGGCTTTTATATTGTTTTAATTCTCTCAGAGTTTAATTACTTTTGAACTATTATCTTTTATATGTTTTAAGCTTTTTGTGTCTTATCCTTAATATTACATTTGCAAGCCACCTTGAATCTCAGTTCTGGAGAAAGGTGTAACATTAATAATGACATTATGGATTTGTGAGTGCCCTGCCTCCCCCTAGGTTCCTGGGTGCTGGGGTTTAACCGTGTTTTGAAAATTAAGGTGAGTTGATAGGCATCAGATTTAGCAGTTTTCGATTTTTGAAGCTACCAACATGAGTTTGACCAAACTACAGGAGGCAGTGGAAGACAGGAGTGCCTGGCGTGCTCTGGTCCATGGGGTCACGAAGAGTCGGACACCACTAAACGACTAAACAACAACAAGATTTAGCAGTGAAAAAATGGAGAATAAGTGTCTTTTCTATACCAGGGCATTGTTTTATGGGTGGGGGGAGGTGGACTCATTGTAGAAACAATGGTGCTGATAACCAGTCATTAGCCCTTCAAAGGACTCCTTAATATCTCCTTTTGTAATAAGTTTTACTATATATAGTAAAATGCATTGCATGTGATATGATTGCAGTACAGAATTTCTAACATCTCTTCTAAATCAATAAAGTTTTTTTTTTATTTTTTATCTTTCTGTGTCTATCTCATTTGTGTACCATATTTCCTCCAAGGAACTGAAGGTGCATACATGAGGTTATTTCGTTTTATCTTCAAAGAGGTAAGTAAGGCTGAGAGATAACTGGCTGCTCAGGGCCATCCAGTGATCTTTATGACTAAATGGGGATTTGAACCTGACTTTCACAAGGTGATGTCTGGCACTCTGCCCATTTTGCCACACTGGTTTGCATCTGAATTTCTATTTTTAAAATAGCTGCTATTAACTTGTGAAAAAATAATTACTCGGTTGTGGGGGGGGGATATGTAGTTCTACCAAGTCAGACACACTCCTCTTTTCATCGAATAACAAATAAAGAGGATTGCACCAGAAAACTACAAAAGAAAACCCAAGTATAGGCACTGCAATTTGAAAACTTGAAAAATCGATTCACTGAACTGGAAGCCAACAAAGATTAAAAGAGTGTGTGCGTTTAAAGGGAGCCTGTGAGAGGGGAAAGTAGCAAGCATTGCGAAGACTCTTGAGCTAGCTTACAGCAAAATATTATTTTAAGACCGAAATCCTGCTACTGGTTGCCTAGAAACTAACTTTCTGGAGGGGAAAAAATAGGTTGAATCATACTGGTTGAGAATGTTTTAATAAGGAAATTATGCCATCTGGCAAAAAGCACCTGACATTCTTCCTCTGACATGATGAAGAGCCAGGTTACCGGCCAAAGTGAAAGATTACTAAAGTGCTAGCAATAAACTCTCATGGAAGATGCCACCATTGCCACAATAGATTTTGCTTGTCAAGTAATGTCTGAAGGTAAAGTATTTTGTACCCAATATCATGAGAAACGGGGGTTGTTTTTATTATTGTTGTCATTGCTATTAATACAACTGTATTCATTTTTATACTAAAAAGTCTCTGAAAAGTCTTGCATTAGGCAAACGAATGGTGTGCAAAACTATCAATCCAAGGCCAAGCTCATTAATTTCCTCACTGATTCATTATATTTCTACCATCTCTTCCACCTGTGAAAGCCCAGGGTGCTTAGAACACGTTCAAAGAGGGCATTTTGTGGCAGCCTCTAAGCTGTAGGATTCCTTCCCCACAGAGGTGCCTCTGGGATCTTCATTGTATAGCTTTCGTCATATTCTGATGATGAGCCTCTTTACTTCAGCCTTTAACACCTGAGATCCTGTATTTATGTATCCCATCCTGGGACCTTATGGCAAAGGGTCAGTAAGAAATCTAAATTATTATTTTATTATTATTTATTAAATATGTATCCTGCCCTTCATCTGTAGATCTCAGGGAGGTTCACAATATAAACATACAAGACAAAAACAATACTAATAATGTGACCCTCAGACCACACATATGAGGAGTTTTGAAGGAACTCAAAGGAGTTTCAATAACAAGGGGTACATTTATCAGGAAGTTTCACACATCCACATTTATGGTCAAATCCTAGAACTTGATACACTTCCAAATTAAGCATTGGCAGGGGGCATAATGGTTGCTGTGCCAGCATGATGTCATGGGTAATGGAATCACAGCGTAATTACTCTTCCTTACCTAGCCAAGGTAGTTGCTGAGCAGCTCCACCCATTTCTATCTGGATTCATTGAGCTTTGGCAGTGTGGAGGAGAACACAGTTCAAATTGGCTCACAAATAAGCCAAGCTATTTGGCTTATTTGGGGGGAAGTAACTCAGGCCAATCTGATGTAAGCCTACCGCTACATTTCAAGCCATAAAGATCTCAGGAATAGGTTATTCAAAAGACAATCTCCTCTCCTCTCACATGCACATACCTGTAAGCTTACGTCAGTTGTAGGCATCCTTCTGTGTATCCCATTGCCATGAAGTTGGCTAGCATGTGTGAGAGGGCTTTCCCTGCTGATGAACCTAGGCCAGATGGGCAACCTGGGACCTGGGACAACAATTCCCATCACCTCTGACCTTTAGCCATGCTGGCTGGGGCTGATGGGAGCTAGAGTCCAACAATATCTGGAGGTTCCTGTGATGGCCTGGGAATCTGATTCAGAGGCTGAACCTGAGGAACCCCAGCCTGCACTGGAGCCCCCACCTCCAGGGCCGGTTGAGCCAGGGCAGGGGCTTGAACCTGAAGGGCCGGATCCTCAGGAGCAGACACCAGCTGAATCTGCTCTGGCTCTGGAGGTGATCGAGGACCCATTGCCTGCAGGTGCTCCACTCTCAGCTCTGTCAGGGGAAGGTGAGGTTGCCTCTGGGTTCAGTAACCCTCCAGCCTCTCCTGAGCTGCAGAGGCTCAGGGCAGAGAGGCAGAGGGAACTAAATTCTCGCAGGAGGAGTGCTCGCTTCCAGGCCAGGAGAGGTGAGTCACCTGTGGGCCCGGACTGCCCAATGCCTCAGAGGAGATTAAGGCCAGTCAGCCCAGTCCTAGGTTGTGGGAGCAACATCGTTGGTAACCTGTTCCTGCCAGCACCCTGTCCTGTTCTTCCAAAGTTCCTGACCATGCCCGGCTCCTTGCCCTGGACCCTGCTTCACCCTTGATGGACAGCCTCCACACCCTCGACCTAGGACTGGACTCAGACCATGCCGCACGGTAAGCCCCCTCCTGGGAACAGCACAATTCCCCTTCCTTGGCCTAGGCCATGAAACTCCCTATTCCAGGAGATCCAGATGACATTCCAATCCACTAAAGACATCTCTCTGCTGGCCCTCTGGGAGACTCCTGTAGTTGTGGAAGACCAGGTTTCTAAATTGCACATGGAGCCTCCACAAGTACAGAAGACTTCCACTTCAGAAATCTGCCCTTTGGTTTGCGGTAAGTGATGGAGATGGTGATGGGGGGGGGCAGAGCTTAGAATGCTCATCCCTGGTCACCTGTTTATTTTACATATGAGTACAATGTCTCCAGAGGGCTCTAAAGGTGTGTAGAACCTTGCCCCATGACTCCAACCCCCCAAATTATGTTTTCTTATGGAAATCAGAATTCTTTATTTGAATAAACAGCAGTTGTGTAGGATGAGGCACCATTCTTCTGACACTTTTCACTCAAACCACAGGGTTGAGATATTATAGAGGTCATTTTGCTTGCAATATCATAGGTGTACAGTGATGGTTTTCAAATGTTCTACCTTCTTACATACTTATATGCTACAGAACGTGTGCATACTTTAGACAGGTCTGGACAGGTCATTTAGATGCTCACTCAATTCATATAGAATTATCACAAGAAAGTACCACTGAACATGATGAATTCTCTTGAGAATCTGCATCACAAGGGAAGAGTGGCAGTTGTGGAGCAAGCTCGCTTTTAGGGAATCTGGCCCACTGTTACTGTTCTTCAAACTGAGAAACCCTTGAGAAGCTTGGGGTAGACCTTAGAGGGTTCCTCAGAGTATAATTTGAAAAGTGCTGGACTGGAATAACACAACATGGTACTAAAAACTGGATCTCTTTGGAGTCAACTGGGGCTAGGAAGTCAGTGTCATTCACACTACTCACATCATTCTCAAGTCTCACATTAGGTCAAGCATCAAAGAAGATACTATGCCCAGTTTTCTAGCCTGAAAGAGTTGCTTAGGGACTGCACTTTTATCCCTTTCCCCCAAGAATTAGGTCGGTTTAATTATTTTAAAATTCAACTGAACAGCCACCTCTCTGCTAATTACTTTTGGGCACATACATAATTCATTTACCACAAGAAAAGGGGAGTATATCGTATAAAAACTAGTTGCAGTCCTTAAAAGAGTCAGTCTGCAAATAATTTGGAAATATTGCACTGAGAAGGCAAACATTTTAAATGTTAAATTAGTTTAAAATGACCATAGTGTAATATCAGTCAAGTTTTTATTCTGCAAAAATGTTCGTGATTTCTCATCCTTTTATTGTAGCAACCCATAACACAATAATCAATTAATAGTATAATAATACAGTAGTATAACAATCCGGTGTCTTCATTTTTAGGGGTGAGCACTGATCTTATGAGTGGGACGCAGGTGGCGCTGTGGGTTAAAGCCTCAGCGCCTAGGACTTGCCGATCGAAAGGTCGGCGGTTCGAATCCCTGCGGCGGGGTGCGCTCCCGCTGCTCGGTCCCAGCGCCTGCCAACCTAGTAGTTCGAAAGCACCTCCGGGTGCAAGTAGATAAATAGGGACCGCTTACCAGCGGGAAGGTAAACGGCGTTTCCGTGTGCAGCTCTGGCTCGCCAGATGCAGCAATGTCACGCTGGCCACGTGACCCAGAAGTGTCTCCGGACAGCGCTGGCCCCTGGCCTCTTAAGTGAGATGGGCGCACAACCCCAGAGTCTGTCAAGACTGGCCCGTACGGGCAGGGGTACCTTTACCTTTACCTTACTGATCTTATGTAGCCAAAGTGATACATGTACGAGGGAAGTAGCTGCTTGCTTGCAGAAGAACAAAAGATCATTGAGATGTGGATGAATCTTCTCTAAAGAGACCAGTGGGGATTGAGCATGCCATCAGGGCTAGTACTGGGCACTGTAATAATAATAATAATAATAATAATAATAATAATAATAATAATAATAATAATATGTACCCCACCCATCTGGCCTGCATACCCCCATAAGGTATGCTTAATGTGCATAGTAGAGGAGCCATGAAGATGGATGACAGTATGCCATGTCTATGTCACTTTGGTGTAAGTTGTTTGGAAAAACAACTTTGGAACCAGAACATCCAGGATGCCTTGCCATTGTGATAAGAGCAAATATACCCACAACGTAACTGGCTGTGTTTAACTATATAAATTCTTTATCCATCATATAAACGTAACTCTTTTCACATTATCTAATTGAGTAGAAGTAATTAAATACCAAGATTTAGAACAGGAAATACAAATAGATCGGTTCTTATATACGTAATGTCCAAATAGAAGCTTTTGTGTCCCACGTATGTCTTAGAGAATACAAGTGTCAAACGTAACAACTTTAAGGAGCAGTACTTGCAAAAGATGAACTTTTCTTTGTAATGTTCCACATCTGCCTTTGCCAAGTATGGTTATTGTATGCAGCTGCTGTATGCAGGTATCAGACGAAGGATACGGAAAATCTTAACATGTGCCTTTGCAAAATATAGTTGCTGTATGCCGGTGTCAGACGAAATAACTTAAATGTGACAAGGATTCCCGGAATAATATCTTGTTTCACCTTGCCGGTCTTCTGTGATACAGATTAATTTCAATATAATTTTAAAAAGTTTTGTACTCTATTAGAGTGATTTGCTTCAGTTACAATATTTTCTGTTTTTTTACTGGTTTGTTTTTACTTCCTCTTCCACTGGAAAATTTGAACATTGGTAAAGCCAATGAATGTTAGTGCATTTACCAGGATTTTGGCATTTACCTTGATTGGATGACCAGACCGACCAACTTATAGCCTCATTCCTCGTGAATTTCACTAATCCTCTTTTAAAGCCATCCACATTCATCATTACCTCTTGTGGGAGCAAATTCTATAGTTTAACTATGTGATGTACCATAAAAAATAATGTGCTAGATGTAGGAAAGTAAAGTCTGCTTTGTTTTATTTATGGCATGCTATTTATAACCTGTCCTTCACTGACAGGTCCCAGGGGAGGGATACAAAAATTAAACAAGAAGTCAATAAGACGATAACCCATACCAACATAATAACTAAATGTCGTAAAACATTCTCAGAATGCACACAATGAACTAGCAAGAAATGACAAACTGCTTCTGTATTGCTCATTGACTGTCTTCAGGTGGTAAGCATTAGCATAATCTTAAGCAAACTATGCAAAAAAAGCTTAAGACAGAAAAATCATCAGTCAAACAAGGTGAAAATAGATTTTCACTTTTCACAACAAATTGAAAAAAGTGTTGAAAATAACTTTTGTTAAAATACCAGAAGCTTTTATTTTAGGTATACTTGGAGAAGAGGTGCCGAAAGACCAGAAAGAACTATTTCTGTATGCAACCACAGCTGCCCGAATGATATATGTCCAAAACTGGAAAGAGGAATTGACTCCAAAAAGAGACAACTGACAATTAAAACTGATGGCATATGCAGAGATGGAGAAACTTCCTGGAAGATTAAGAAATCAAGATGATAGAAGTTTTGTAATAGAATGGGGAAAATTTATTGAATATATGAAAACAAATTGTAAACAATTAAAAACGTTAGCAGGATCGATATAAACACAAGCAGTAAGAAATTTAAAGGAATTGTAAAGGATAAATTTGTAAAAAGGATAAATTTGGATATGCAGTAGCAAAATGACAGAAAAATAAGAAACTGCAGAAGGGGAGGGAGGGAAGTTGCATCAAATATTATTTGATTTGTGTAGATTTATATTCACTGTTGAAGGTTGTAGAATGGAAAAAAATCAGAAAATTATATATATATATATATATATATATATATATATATATATATATATATGCAGGTTTTGGTGTCCTCGGGTGTCTTCCCGTGTAAAAGTTGGGGTGTCTAGGCGACGTTTCGACCTCGTCGAAACGTCGCCTAGACACCCCAACTTTTACACGGGAAGACACCCGAGGACACCAAAACCTGCATTCCTGTACCCGTGAAAATCTACGAAAGCATATATATATATATATATATATATTAAAAAGGAAATAGATTATCACTTATTGTATAGTCACTTTGTACAACTTCTGCACATGAAAAACTGGTCATTGTGTTCATTTACAAGGAAAGAATGAATAAAGCTGATTAATCTGAACCACCAAGAATCTCCTTCTATATGTTCATCTGTCTGCATGTATATGTGTGGTTCAATAGGTAGGGAACTCTGAGGCTGTGAGGCACATATCCTTGCAGGCCCATGCACAATGTACCTTAGAGTCATCAGATCAGGCTGAATGACAAGAGACTTGACAAAATGAAGTACAGTGGAATTGTAGCACCCTGCTTGTGGTTAACGCTTAGCTGGAATGAAATATTCAATGCAGCAACAGAGAAATTAAAATAATAATTTATTTGCCAGACAAATAAATGATAGACACAGTGGTATATGGTTACCAAAGCTCTGCCCACTCCAGCCCTGATGGCCAGCACTTATATTTCTTCAGCCCAGCCCCCTTGCTCCTCCTTTGGCTGCCTCTGTCCAATCAGCCTGGTTGAAATTCCTATTGGCTGTTTGCTAGAACCAATCATAAAAGATACACCCATTTCCTATTACCTTTTATGGGAGACAAAGAACTATATTTCCTTCTATCCATAAATGGCAGACAAGTAGCCATATATCTTACATTTGCCTCGACAAGGCACCTTAATTACCAGATCACCTTTTGCCCCTGTTGCCCCTGCATTCCAAAACAAATGGCTAAAACGGATTGCTCATGGTATTACATTCTATCTAAACAGAGATCTTGGGTTCACATTCTCACACACCATCAATGAAATAAGAATCTAACATAAGAATCTAGCATTTCTTACTTTCTAAATCCTTTGCATAATTACATTAAGCCAACAAAATCTCATACATATCATAGATAGCTTTTTAGAAGAAAAGGCCTTTTCAAAGTAAAAAGGAACTCAGTAAAAACAGCTTCAAAGAAGCCTCTTCAGTTTACACCCCCTCCTTTCCCAGCCAGCTGCTTTTCCCATTAGCTCTTGCCCTTCAACTTTAGGAAAATATGGCTAGAGTCTGATGGGAGGCACATGGTATTATTTTCTGTTAAACAATAAATCTTACTATTTACCAACTCTTAATTAGTGTTTTTTGCAGCTTGATTGTATTCTGTAATATGTAGGGTCAGTATAACCTTTGCTCCCAGCCTGTAATTCCCTTTTACAACTTTGAAAAATTTGTCTCCTGCTACTGCTATAAATCAGGGGGGCCTTGTTCAGGAGGATAAACAACTGCCAAAGTACTTAGCCAGCTTCTTTTCTGCCTGGCATGAAACATACAAACATTTGCAAATATATCTTTTAAGCTCATTTTAAAATACAGACCTTGATCAGATGCCTCAGAATCTCGGTTTTTGAACCTAATCCGTTCCGGAAGACCATTCGACTTCCAAAATGGTCGAAAATGGAGGATCAAAGTGCTGACGGCAAATTTAATTGAGAAACTTGAAAAACACGCAGCAGATGCTGTTTGACTTCCAAGGTGCATTCGAAAATGAAAGCAATTACTTCTGGGTTTTTGGTTCGAGTTCCGAAACGTTCATCAACGGAGATGTTCGAGAACTGACGTTCCACTGTACATCTTCACAGATGTGCTGATGGCCATCAGCTTGGAAAACCTGAAAGGTAATTAGAAAAATTCATGGAAGATGATGCTCTAAATGGCTTCTGGTCATATGCAACCTACAGGATCAGAGTCACCATGTCACTGCATTCACTACAACATTTTGAGAGGGCAAAGCAGGACACACACATCCTGCCCGCCTGATCTTCACTCTCTTTCACTTACCCACTGCGTGAAACCAGGGCACCCTGGGATGAAGGCAGAGCCTAGGACACCTTCAAAGAATGTGGAGCTGCCCTGCTTAAAATGGGGCATGGCATGTATGCCACTGAATGCCAGTTGCTGCGGAGCAACAGTGGGTGAGGCCTATTGCTTGCATGACCCTGCATGTGGGTTTCCCATAGGTACTTGGTTGATCATGGTGGGCAACAGGATGCTTTTCTGTATAGGCCTAGATATGATTGTAGGAAGCATCCTGCAATTGCTAGGCAACCAAATTTGTCCAACCCCCCCCCCCCTTTTTTTAAGCATCTCAAGAAAGATTGGAGAGAACTGCTGTAATATATTGTACCTCGGGTCACTCATAAACTGGCAGACACCATTTTGATTTAGAGTAACAACTTTTATTCAGTGTTCCAGTCTTCTGTTTATAACGGTATTGTGTATGCTATTGCCTCTTTCCCCCAGAACCCTAAAATAAAGCTTTTGTGACTTATTCTTTATTACATAATGGACCCAACCAATGGGGTGCTAGCCAGATATTGTTGAACCAGAGCTCCCATCGTTCCTGGCCTTTAGTGATGCTGGCTAGGGCTGCTGGGAGTTGATGGCCAACAACTGCTGGAGAATATCACATTGGATGACACTTTTTTATTACTAAAATGACCCGATCCAAATAAACACAGGGCAAATGAACATAGCTACATAGAAGGGATTTTGTAAGGCACAGCATGTCATGCAAGCATAGTAATGGCTTGCTCATAATCATTCTTGCACACAGCAAGAGCCTTAGCCTTCTTGTCATTCCCATATCCAAAGCATAACTAGGAAATAGCAGCTGTATCCCCACAAGCAGTGAAATATATTAGTAAAATGTTTCTAATCCATTTTGAACAGACACTAGATTGCTGGCTATAGTGACTGCACTGCCAATCAGAGAACAGCCATTCCTGCTGCTTTCTGTGAGGTATGGCAGAGAAATGTATTTATTGATGAGCATCCATTGATCTGGTGTAACCGACCATGCCCCCCCCCACACACACTGCTTCCCTTCCCTGCTTTTATCTGGGGGTTGCCTGTACTGGTGGTTTGCGAGATATGTAATAATGGACGTTTGAGCCTGATAATGTAAACTCCCATGCGCAGACAGTGCTTTTTGTCAAATAAAAACTCACTGGTTTCAAACGTTTCGTACCCACAAAGTGTGCATCGGCTTATGTCATCCTCTTTTGATGCATGTAGCGGCTTTAAAATGTTTGTAGTCAAAAAAATCAAATGTGCAAAAATGACAGCTTCTTACAAAATATCTTTATGCTTTGCATGCTTTCAGCAAGGAAATTAGTTTTAATGTCTACTCCTGCTACAGAGGCAAGACGTCAATAGGATGTTAAGCTTTCAGCCCAGCTGTCTTTTCTTTGATGAAAGTAGAGGCAGGATAATTTTTTTACCTGAATATTGCATCTCAGGCCTGCCATTAGAGGAGTCTGGTTTGGGCATATAAACAGGATCAAAAAGAGCTTGAAATAACAAAAATGAAAGCTTGGATGATCCACTATTTCTTTGCTCCAGCATGCAGAGCAAAGTGCTTGCGTTTTTGTTTTGTTTTTTAATTTTAAAGTAAACATTTAAAATGGGCCTGTAATAACTGCAGGGGAAAATAAGCATTGCTACATTGGTGTGTAGCACATAGACCAATCGGTAAAAAGACAAAGGCTCTTTAAAAACGACAACAACAGTTTGCTGCGCTGAATGTACTTTTTAGGATCAGCACAGTAGTGCCTCTTGTGTGAAGCACAGATAGACAAGTGCAGTGCCTGGGGAAGAACACTCATAAGAACATAAGAAGAGCCTGCTGGATTAGGCCAATTGCCCATCTAGTTCAGCATCCTGTTCTCACAATGGTTAAGCAGCTGCTAATGAGAAACTCTCAAGCACAAGAGCACTTTTCCCTCCTGTAGTTTCCGGAAGCTGGTAGCCAGAAGCATTACTGCCTCCAATAGAGGAGGCAGAGCATAGCCATCATAGCACTCTCCTCCATGAATTTGTCTAATCCTCTTTTAGAATCATAGAATCATAGAGTTGGAAGAGACCACAAGGGGCATCGAGTCCAACCCCCTGCCAAGCAGGAAACACCATCAGAGCACTCCTGACATATGGTTGTCAAGCCTCTGCTTAAAGACCTCCAAAGAAGGAGACTCCACCACACTCCTTGACAGCAAATTCCACTGTCGAACAGCTCTTACTGTCAGGAAGTTCTTCCTAATGTTTAGGTGGAATCTTCTTTCTTGTAGTTTGGATCCATTGCTCCGTGTCCGCTTCTCTGGAGCAGCAGAAAGCAACCTTTCTCCCTCCTCTATGTGACATCCTTTTATATATTTGAACATGGCTATCATATCACCCCTTAACCTCCTCTTCTCCAGGCTAAACATGCCCAGCTCCCTTAGCCGTTCCTCATAAGGCATCGTTTCCAGGCCTTTGACCATTTTGGTTGCCCTCCTCTGGACACGTTCCAGTTGGTCAGTGTCCCTCTTGAACTGTGGTGCCCAGAACTTAAAGCCCTCTGCATTGTTGGTCATTGCCACCTCTCGTGGGAGCAATTTCCATAGCTTAACTGTGCACTGAATGGAGAAGTGCTTCCTTTTATCTGTCCTGTTGAAATTCAGGTGGAAAAATAAGGATGAGCAAGGCACTGCATCATGGAGACATGGAGACTGAAGGCAACGGATAAGAAAATCATCTCAATGGGACGGCAGAGAGCCCTGTAGGAAAGTTATGGTGCTGCATTTGTATATCCCAGCTTAGGAATATACAGAGAACAACCAAGGGAAATCAATTCATAGAAATTGCTTCAACTGTCCGAGAGAATTTTTTTAAAAAATGTTTTGCCTGGTCCAGAGGTGGCGGGTGTACTTTCTTGGAGATTGAATTCCTGTGCTGTTACCTGGAGGAAGGCATTGACAGATAATGCCAACAAGCATATGAGCAGGATGATATATGAGGAGGTGTGGCTTTAGGTTTTGGTGTCGCACACTATGAAGAGTCAGCTCAGCAGCAACAGTTTAAACTGGGGTTGTATACAAACCAGTAGCCAGTGACTGTCATCAAAGCAGGGGCCAGTGAGGTTCTTCGCAAACTGGTGAGATACAGTATGTTCCAGCAGGGAGTCCCAGCTGTGCTCTGTACTAATTGCAATTTCTGAGCTGCCTCCAAGGTAAGCTCCACGGATACAGCTAATGGCAGTAGTTTAAAAAGAAGACTAATAGGATATGGATAAGAGGGCCTTCTCGGTAGTGGCGCCCGCCCTGTGGAACGCCCTCCCTTCAGATGTGAAGGAAATAAGCAGCTATCTTATCTTTAAAAGACATCTGAAGGCAGCTCTGTTCAGGAAAGTTTTTAATATTTAATGCTGTATTGTTTTTAACACTCGATTGGAAGCTGCCCAGAGTGGCTGGGGAAACTCAGCCAGATGGGCAGGGTATAAATGATAAACAACTTCTTCTTCTTCTTCTTCTTCTTCTTCTTCTTCTTCTTCTTCTTCTTCTTCTTCTTCTTCATTTATTATACCTAACCAAGACATTGCAATTTTCTCTCCCAAATAAATTAATTTGGAGTAAAATGCTACAGCCTCACATATGTGATGAACTAGAACAAAAACTCTCAAGGTAAAATGATGGTGTACAGAATGTTGACTTGTTGTGCGAAGTAAAGCTCTTTGGTTGGATTTATCAGGATGCTGGGCAGTTGAAATGCTTCAAAAAAAATACTCACTCACACTGTTCTTCAGGGCAATCATAAATATATATTTTCCTACATACCACGCACCCACAAAAGAAAACTATTATTCTTCTAACACAAGTATATGTGTGTGTGCGCGCACACACATTCATATTTACATATACATAAAACCAACAAACATTGACACAAAATTGCACAATCATCGCAACGTCTCCTTTCTGCAATCCTGTCACACGCTCGATTAATAAGACTCTTAGCTTTTACGTTAATCATGCAAATCCTTCGTAGTAGAGGCTGTTCATTCATTGATTGGTATCTGCTAAAACTGCTATAATATGTCAGCAGGTCTGAAGGATTTCCTTGCAGCAGCACAAGGATGCCCCCTTCTGAAGAAACTGACTAATAACATACTATCAGCTATGCTGCCTTTTCCTGGACAGTTATCTTATGGGCATCTCTGTACTGTGAATGCAAGTTAATTAGTTATTGTTTCTATTTCTTATTGTAGAATTTCATAGTGTTTTCAGATAGACTCCTGTGTGAAAAAAGTAGTGGAAAGTGTAATCAGGGAGTGGCCTTTCTTCGTTCATCTCCACATCTGCTTTATGTTTTTTTCATAGAAGCAACAGAGTCAGAGGAACATTTTGTACTGTACCCTTCGACTAAGTAGGTAAATCTGTACTGCAAACAAAAGGAAGGCTTCCAAAATTCCAATTTCCTTCTTCAAGCTACGTGCAATCTTTACTCAGGTAAAACTTTAATTGCATTTGTTTAAAGAGCGAGAGCGAGAGAGAGAGAGAGAGAGAGAGAGAGAAGGGAGATCATGTATCAAAGTTAAAGTATGAAAGTTAATTGCCTGGAAATGGATTCCAGAATTTCAGCATATTAAAACAAACAAACTGCATACCAACTGATTCCACACGCTTACTAGAATTCAGCTGGTCATGATGGGACTGGGATGGTTTGAAGATAAGCATTCCAGATGCAAATGGCGACTTATCCGTGAAACTTACTTCATGTCTGGAGTAGGGATGGAAGAATCTATACATTTCTGTTCTCTCGCTTTCTTGTTTTTTCAATCTTAAATTCACTTCTTCACATATCCACAGCAATTTAAAAAAAAAAATTAATGAAAAGCATTTTTTTGAAACTTCCTCCTGATTAACACAGTTTTGACTAGCATACACTTTTTCTTGCAGGCAATTCCCCCCATATAATGCATTTTTGTATGTTGTGTTCACTAATATATTAAGTTTATGCACACTTTCCTGTCATATATACACTTGGAGTTTGGCCTCATGGAGGGGCAGTATTTCAATATGAGTAGGAAAATGAGAGTACCCCTAAACATTATTTTTTTAGAAAAAAAGCACTGGCTAGATGTATTCTGGTCTGATTCAGTATAAGTCAGCTTCCTATATCCCTACGTTCTTTTTCATTGAGACAGCAAGGTGCTGGGTGCAAGCTCTGATATCTCCGGGTATGGCAGGGAAACCCGCAGTTTGAAACCCCAAATCAGGGATCAGAGTCAAGATGACGAGATGGAGGAGATGGAGGAGAAGGAGGACTAGTGGGGATCACCCCCCTTCTCCTGACGCTGCAGGAGAAGAGGGAGACAGCTTTGAGGTGTTTGAGGAAGGTCACAGCACAAACAAAGGAATTTGGACATGTTAGAAGAAGGGGGGAAGGATTGCAACAAGGCAGCCAGAGGACACATTGTCATTGGAGAGTATTTCTGATCCCCCTTCTCCCAGAACTTGGTGTTCATTAAGGGTGCAGAAACTATGGAATTAGAGACATTTGACCACAAGTGGCCACCGTAAGGGGGGCTGCTGTTGCTAGGAATGCAGGAGGAGAAGCCCAGTTTGGAGCAACACCATTGTTAAGGCTTGGTTGTGTTCTTTTGTCTCTCTCTATTAGGATTGAATAAAACAAACTAATTCAAAGGGACTCTCCTTATTTCTATGCTTTTGCTGCAACCGGGGGAGGAATAGCTTTCCTGAAGCCTTGGCAGATCCTTGACACCCAGCAAGAGCTGCTTCAGTCAGTGTAGACATGACTGAGCTATTGGACCAATAGACTGACTTTGTATAAGGCCATTTCTTACATGGTAGTTGTTGTAAGCTCTCAGCCTAATCTGCTCACAGGATCTTGAAGCGTGCTTTTTCTTGGAGTGAGCACCATTGCAGCTTACCCTGCCTCACACTTTGTTTTTAGAGTCTGTCCTACTCCCACCAAGGTACGATTCCACCACACTTGCATAGTGATCTGTCTATGGTCGACCACCTGAATCAGCGTAAGGAACTGCGTCTTATTTATACAAACATCCCTGCCAACAGTGCAATCACACAGAAAAAGCTGGGAAAAAATTCACTCTCAAAAATCTCTAGCTGAGAGCTTAATAATTGCATCACCTCTGTTATCACAGTGCCGAGCCAAAAATAAACCCACGCTTCATCTTTGAAAGGAAGAAAGAAAACCTCCTGCATATTATCACATCCCAGTCTGCCCTGGGTAAGTCTTATGTAAATGCCTGTGATGACCTTTACTTCCCTTGCCATTGATCCCAATGAAACACTGCAGGAATAATTCTTTCTAATGGGTGCTTGCTGAATGGTTCCCTGAAAGAGGGAACAATTGTTTCTGTGTCCTGAATATCTTCTAAAGGTGTTCACGGCACCCTCCATGTTCCCTAGAGTATTTTCTACTTGTAGTTTGTTTGAAAAGCTTTAATACAGATGGAGTTGCCAGCAATGTTTATAGATCAAGGCCAATATCTCATTGGTTCACTTGCAGAGGTCTCTGTTTCACTGTTTTTACACACTGTTCCCACCCCTACCCCCCACTGTGAGGTAAAATTATTTTCTATTGCTTCTTGCCCCCCAACCCCTTGGACTTGAATATATATAGAAGGGGTGTGTGGAATACACACACACACACACACACGCCTGAATAACAGTAGGTTTACAGTAATCACATATTTCCATAAGTTGCAGTGCATTTGGTCTCTGAGGATAGTTAAGGGTTGTTTGGCCTGGCCCAGTCCTTTCTCTGTTGCTGCTGCATCAAGTGATGCATTTAAAGTTGATTTGGTGCTCTTCAGGAACACACTCACTCCACCTTCCCCGATTAGATTTTTGTGATAGGGAAAGTGGGAAGAAATATCCTGGGAAATGTGGGATAATAATTCATTGATGGCACATCATAAAACCTTCCTTCAAACAAATAAAAATTAATGCCCCTCCCAAAAAAATCTTCGTGCAAACAAATCAGGATGAATCCTCCATAAAGAGGTTGTCTGGAAGTAACCTATGACACAGCCCTCTGTCTCTCAGATACTGCTCCCTAAAGCTGGCTTAGTGCTATTGCAAGGGAACCAAAGTCTTACTTACTTCTGCCTTTGCTGTGAGGGTAACTGGGTGGCCTGTCTGACTTGACAAGCCTGCCACTCTTGCTCTGCTCACAACTGTTGGGATACTATACCCTTAGCATCCTTAATTTGCTTGTACTTTTATAGGGGACTCTTGCAAGGATTCTATGACCTGTGGCTTGGACCCAAAAGTAAATCTGTTTCCTAGTAGGGGCTGAAAAAACACTCAGTTCCACATTTTGTCAAGCTCTGCGTGTGACCTTTCAGAGCCAGCCAGAGTCAACTCACAAGGTCAAATGCATGATGCGATTATTTTTTTTACATGAAAGGTTGGCAGTCTGTTCTGAAACCGTAACTTAGTTTAAGCAGTCTATGGACTGTGTGAACTTTTAAGGGTTGACCAAATTTTCATAGCTGGACAGGACCCAAAGGTTACTGAGTTCAACCTGTGCTCTGAGTCAAGGCTATTCATCCACTATGTGACAAACTGCGACAATCAGCAACATGGCATGTGCAGGCGGAAATGGCAACATACAAGCTGGTTAGGAAACACACTGGGAGGTAACAAATAGATGAAGAACATCATCTGATGCTGTTGACATTTGTTAGAGTTTCCCAGCCAACATTAATTTTGGAGGTGGATATTCCCCAGCGAGGCTAGGGCTATCGTAAATTGCTAAGTTGGCATAACATGAGCATCATCCAGAAGAAAATGTGCAGCAGGAAATTATTGCAGACAGGCCAATTCCCAATAGTCTCTCCCTGTCTCCATTTTTTTTTACAACTTGTGGAGCAAAAATAGTGCTATTATTATGTGGTTTATTTTCTTCACACCTAATTATGTACACCAGTATAGTCCAGTGGATATAATATTGACTGAGAACTGGACTCAAGACCTGGATGAGGCATTATGAGTTCCCTGAGTGATTAGATCACTTTTCAAAATAGATGCAATTTATGCCAAGAAATGTACCTGTAAAAGGGTTAGGGGTCAACCCCTATTCACCTACAATAACATTTAGTGTGCATGACAGCTGCCCAAAACTATGGATGTTATACAGCCCCTAATGTTGTTGGACTACAACTCCCAAAACACAGGATCAGTGATAGTGCTATTGGGGGGTTGATGGGAATTGGAGTCTATCTAACAATATCTGAAGAGTCACAAGTTCTCCATCTCTCATTTAATGCTACCTGAGATGATATGATCATACTCCTCAAATGTTTAACCCTAACCACCTAGGATACTAAAAAGCAGTGCTTTTTTCTGGGGGAACGTGGAGGTATGCATACCTCTAAACATCTTATGAATCTAAGTTTGGCCTCCTTGAGGGGCAGTGTTCAATATGAGTAGGAAAATGAGAGTACCCCTAAACATTTTTTTTTAGAAAAAAGCACTGCTAAAAAGCATATTGCTAAAAATTCAAGACAAAGTTATAATTGTGGCAGCAGAACACTCTCAAGTTCATATTTTACCACCCATTTTAAAATGTCACATAAATAACATGACTCAAAGGTTGATGAATATTATGTCATGTAAAGTACAGTGTTATTACATTGTGTTAGTCTGCTAAACTTCAGTTTACTTCAGATTAGCAAGCATGCCATTCAGGGGCTTTGTCATCTTATCTGCCCCACATACTGAGCCCTAGAGGTAGAATACCTTCTTTGCACACCAAGGTATAGCAACTTTTTTTTTTTTATTTCAGAGCAATGCTTTCAGATCTCGACCTTCACCACATTCTTTCATAGCATCCTATTTGAGCAGGATTAACACAGTAGTGCCTTTGTGAGATTATACTTATTCTGGCAGCATTTAGAGTCCTCTGCTCTTCCCCACCTGTGGATTCTTGTCTGCAGTGATAGGCACAAACAGAAAGTTTGGGAAATAAATGTATATCAGGCACTAGAAATCCCCATTTTTCATGCCTAATATATGTTTGCTAGACTAGGAAATGACTGTACAGTCTAGCTGACTACAAACAATAAATGTTAATTATGACATCTTATTTTTCATTTTGAATTGGCAAGTGGAGAGGTGTTTATTTTTCTTAACCAACCTATTTATTATAGATGACGCTGTTAAGCTGCTACACTCAATATGACAGCAAGTTTGGAAAACTCATCAGTGGCCAGAGGGTTGGAGAAGATCAGTCTATATCCCAATCCCAAAGAAGGGAAGTGCCAAAGAATGCTCCAACTACTGCACAATTGCATTCATTTCACACACTAGCAAGGTTATGCTTAAAATTCTACAAGGCAGGCTTAAGCAGTATGTTGACCGAGAACTCCCAGAAGTGCACGCTGGATTTTGAAGGGGCAGAGGAACCAGAGACCAAATTGCAAACATGCGCTGGATTATGGAGAAAGCTAGAGAGTTCCAGAAAAACATCTACTTCTGCTTCATTGACTACACAAAAGCATTTGACTGTGTTGACCACAGCAAACTATGGCAAGTTCTTAAAGAAATGGGAGTGCCTGATCACCTCATCTGTCTCCTGAGAAATCTCTATGTGGGACAAGAAGCTACAGTTAGAACTGGATATGGAACAAGTGATTGGTTCAAAATTGGGAAAGGAGTGTGACAAGGCTGTATATTGTCTCCCTGCTTATTTAACTTATATGTAGAATTCATCATGCAAAAGGCTGGGCTGGATGAATCCCAAACCAGAATTAAGATTGCCAGAAGAAATATCAACAACCTCAGATATGCAGATGATACAACCTTGGTGGCAGAAAGTGAGGAGCTCCACATCAATAAAACTAAGATTATGGCCACTGGTCCCATCACCTCCTGGCAAATAGGGAAGAAGTTGAGGCAGTGAGAGATTTTACTTTCTTGGGCTCCATAATCACTGCAGATGGTGACAGCAGTCATGAAATTAAACTAAAAGATGCCTGCTTCTTGGGAGAAAAGCAATGACAAACCTAGAAAGCATCTTAAAAAGCAGAGACATCACCTTGCCAACAAAGGTCTGTATAGTTAAAGCTATGGTTTTCCAAAAAGTGATGTATGGAAGTGAGAGCTGGATCATAAAGAAGGCTGATCACAGAAGAATTGATGCTTTTGAATTATGGTGCTGGAGGAGACTCTTGAGAGTCCCATGGACTGCAAGAAGATCAAACCTATCCATTCTGAAGGAAATCAGCCCTGAGTGCCTTCTCAGTGACTGCTCCCAGATTTTGGAATTCTCTCCCTAGAGAAGACAGACTGTCTCTCTCCCTGCTGTTCTTCCACTACCAGGTAAAGATTTTCTTGTTCCAATAAGCTTTTGGGAACTGACTGCTTTTAATTAAAGGGCTGGTGTCATGTTGTTTTTATGGTAATTATTGGTATGTTTTAAACAGATTATATATATGTATATAGTTTTAATTCTACCAATAATTAATTGTATTTTAATGATTTAATTTGGTTCTTGTTTTTTATATGTAAGCCAGCTTGAGTCTTGCAAAAGAAAAAGGCAGGGAATAAACAAGCAAACAAACAAATAAAAACAGTAATAATAAAATGTTAAAAATATTTCCAAAGATGTCAAAAATAAATCAAATAGATACCTTTCCCACAATATTCTTATGTGCACAATTGCTCAGTTAGCCAGTGATCTGTGATTTTGTTTTTAGGTGGATTTTCTTGTCTAAATATATTTGTTCTAACCATGTTGATATTTTTTATGAATTGCAGTATGTAATGATTTTTAGAGATACATAAATGAAAAAATAAACAGGATGGATAACCAAAGGCAACTGTGAGGAACTGTGTAGCTGGACAAGCTCAGAAATGTTAACCTATTCACAATTGTTGGGTAGATACATTCTCAGTAATTCAGGCAGCACATTTGCTTGCATTTTTGTAAGTGATAACTGTGGGGAGCAGATGTCTTGTGGCTGGGACTGAACCATAAATCAATATATTTTTTTTCAGGCTAGAGGCTGAAATTTCAGTCAGTTCTACATTCAGTTAATTTCTGCCCATGACCCATCTGACTCAAGCAAGTAGCTCACAAGGATCTGCCCTGGCTTCATCCCCCTCCATACTGATGTTTATGCCTGCCAGATACCTCTGTTGTTGTTGTTTAGTCGTGTCCGACTCTTCGTGACCCCATGGACCAGAGCACGCCAGGCACTCCTGTCTTCCACTGCCTCCCACAGTTTGGTCAAACTCATGCTGGTACCTTCGAGAAAACTGTTCAACCACCTCGTCCTCTGTCATCCCCTTCTCCTTGTGCCCTCAATCTTTCCCAACATCAAGGTCTTTTCCAGGGAGTCTTCTCTTCTCATGAGGTGGCCAAAGTATTGGAGCCTCAGCTTCATGATCTGTCCTTCCAGTGAGTACTCAGGGCTGATTTCCTTAAGAATGGATACGTTTGATCTTCTTGCAGTCCATGGGACTCTCAAGAGTCTCCTCCAGCATCATAATTCAAAAGCATCAATTCTTCGGCGATCAGCCTTCTTTATGGTCCAGCTCTCATTTCCATACATCACTACTGGGAAAACCATAGCTTTAACTATATGGACCTTTGTTGGCAAGGTGATGTCTCTGCTTTTTAAGATGCTGTCTAGGTTTGTCATTGCTAGATACCTCTAGCTTCTCCATTTGGTTCATCAGGCTCTACCATGGCTCTTCTCCCTTGGCCTTGCCCACAAGATCACAATTGTTGAAATTAAAATTTGCAAACATACTCTCAAGTCATAAACATGGTGTGTGACCTGTGTGAATCTCACAATGTGATATTAAATATATAGCTCAGAGGAGGAAAGGAACCAAAGGCCGTTCAACCGTTGTTCTGAAGCAACCTTCCCCCAAACATATCACATCAGACCACCCAAGCAACAATGGGACATCAGCAGTAGGCAGTTGTGTGCAAAAAGAGTTGCCAATATGTCTAATGTAGCAGCTGGTTAGGAGATGGATCAGGAAATATCCAAAAGATGGACAACAACTTTATTTGATGGTTGCTGCTGTTGCAGATATCTGTTAGTGGTTTTTTGAAGGCAACTGAAATCCTGGAGGGCCAGATACTCTGGTGGGACTATGACCATAATAAACTGTAGAGTTGACATAAAATGGACATAATCTAGCTGAAAATATGCAATGGAGAAAGTTTCACAAACGGATCAACTTTGGGTTGGCTTTGCTGTATTTTGTCAGGATTGCTGCCCTTTTCAGAATAAGAACAACATTTTTGAAAAGTGTTTTGGCATGCAGGATTTTTAAGCTTTCCCTTGTTCTAAAGTTCAATTTACATTAATATTACACAGACATCTGTGTTCTGCTTCTAACTTCATTCCCCACTCCCACCCTAGATATCTGTGTTGGTGTATTTTTCTTGCTGAATGGTGTTCAAAAAGCAACTAGAAGAAGCTGCCATGTCATAATCATGGAACAGTAGGGGGTTTTATCTAGTTCCTCAAAAATGGAACACAGAGTCCTTGGAATACAGAGTTTCTTTATTTTTCAAGTAGCTTTGCACTGTGAATTTTGGGAGTAACATGGCAAAATAACAACATAGCTTCATCTTTGATCAATGCATGCTGGCAAAATGAGTAACTAATACTGATATTTTGCTGTCTGGTTTTATGCATAAGTTAATCAACAGCTACAATGGTATATATTAATGATGATGAGAAGGATTAAATAAAACATTTACAAAAGATTTACAAAAACCCAGTATGGCTTGCAACACCTTTTATATATTGACATAATTCCCCTGTTGAAATAATTCCAGTACCATTGAATATTTCCTTACATCATAACACTATTTCACTGTTTCAGTCCCAAACCTACAAAGATATTCTGGGTAACAGTTTTGTTTTGGGTGAAAACAGCTTTGCCTCCAGGTTTCCAGATGCCATTAGGGTGTTCCTTCCTCCTTGAACATCACAGTTACTGCTGGGCTCAGAAATAGATGGCAAAGGGACTAGGGATTGATGTTCTTTCTCCTTGCAACAGGGTTGGCTAACCTGGGGCTCTCCAGCTGCTGTTGAACTACAACTCCCATCATCCATTGGCAATGCTGTTTGAGGCTGATGGGAATTGTAATCTAGCAACAGCTGGTGAAAAGTCACACGCCAGCCACCAGGGAAGGAGGAGAAATCAATTCAAGTTGGCATTTCAAGCCAAATTTATGAAATCTATACTTTCCAAAATGTTATAGGAATGGAAACACAACCTTCCTCAAAAATTCATACATCTCTGAATTTTGTGATGCAGTGCTCCAACTAAACCATGTTTACAAACATGCATATATTTTGGGGGAAATGTGCATATAACGAAAATATTAGTCAAAATGAGGTCCAAAAATGCATTACATTAGAAGAAATGTCTTGCAAGAATTTGTACATTAGTCAAAACGGAATGCACCAATGTGTTCAATAGGAGAAATTTGCACTAAAACGATGAAGAACTTTCACGAGGAATTGCAGAGATGTAGAGGACAGAATTTAAGATGGCTGGGGGAAATGAGAAACTGAGAGGACCAAAATTATTCAGCCTTTCATCCTTATTAGCCACAGCTGCCTTAGAAAGCAGTCTGATACTATTAGTCCATTGCTGTCACAGATTGGCAGCTGCTCTTCAAAGTTTCAAACAGACTTCCCCCCCCCCCAAAGCTATTTTGAGATTGCAGCATCTAATCCTGGGACCTTTTGCTTGCAAAGCATGAGCTGTACCACTGCTATCTGCTTATTCCTCTCACTGCTTGGAAAGCGCAGGTGACCAGAAAGCAACAGAAAGGAAAGGGAATAGAGGCAGGGTCAAGGAAAGTCTGGAGGCTGGTAGTAAGGTCCCTACCAGATTGCGGGGGCTATCTTATGTTGATGATGCCAACCCTGGGTAAAAGATTACCAATAAAAACCTGAGTGAGGGTTTTTCACCACCCAAAAATCAAGACACGCCCATTCTCGTTCCCTCAGGCTTCCTGGATATTCCATGTTTGTTAAAAGGATAGCGTGTGCTTTCACAAATGATATAACTGGCTCAGAAATCTGATGGAACAGGGTGATTTTTGGACATGTGGAAGCATCCAATGTTCAGCTTTCGTAGACATTTGCTTCTGGCACTGAACTCATCAAGGAGATTCCCATTTTACAAAACACTGGAGGTTGGTCCATCTGTCTCTTGAACAGCCCGATCCACATGTATTTCTGGCACATGTAGACATTGTTCTAGAGGAGCTAAGAATGGCAACAGTGATGAGCAAGAATGTCCTCCGCTCACCAGAGATTTGCATAAACAGTTAGTCAAAGAAAGCTGTCAGCCAGAGCTTACTGTGGAGTAAAAATCCAAACCGCATCTAACACAAATCAACAGCATTGTATTGGGTATGAGGATCACTCATGGAGCATTGGAACTGACATAACATAAATTCATAGTGAATTTATTAGTCTATTTACTGCATTTCTATCCAACCTTTTCCCCAAGGAGCTCAAGGTGGCCTACAAGACTCTCCCTCTCTTTGCGTAATCCCCACAGCATCCACGTGAGTTCAGTTAGGCTGAGAGGCAGTGATTGGCCCAAGGTCACCCAGTGGGCTTCATGGCCAAGTGACAATTTGAACCCTGATCTCCCAGGTCTTAGTCTACCACACCACACCAAATGATGTCATGGTCAGAAATATTCAAAGAGAAATGAGTCCAACATGGATGGGAGTTTCTTAAAGGTGAAATATCGAAGGCCCAAACGCAAACCATTCCAACAAGAAAAAAAAGTGGGAGGCATCTGCAGTGTGGCTGCAGAAGGAGCTTACAGATGAGCTGAGATTTAAGAAAGGCATATGTGAGAAATGAAATAAATGAGAAATCACAAAGGAAGAGTATGCACAAGTAGCCAACAGTGGCAGGGTGAATGTCAGGTGCGCCCAAGCTCAGAATGAACTTGGGCTTGCAAGAGAGGTTGAGAATGTTGGGATACTGCCAGGGAGATGGAGGCATCAGGCAGGCCCCCAGTCATCTCCGGACGATCACCAGTCTCCCGTGGAACAGCATCAGTCAATTAGCGACACGAGCCTCAGAGACATTCCAAGACCCATGCACACCCTTTTAGCAGAGTCTCCACAACGCAAGGATGCAGACAGAAGGGCATATTTACAGCTTTATTCAACATAGATCAGAACAAAGGAAAAACATGACTGCTTGCCTCCGTGTCCAGGAAAACAGCCGGAACAAAAGCTATATACAAAACGGAAGTTCCCAGCAGAAGCTGGAAGTGAACAGGCATGTGACACACAACAGCCTGTTCCCTTAAGGTGGAACGGAACTATCCTAACAGAGAATAATAAGAAAGGTTTCTTCAGCTATGTTCAAGGCAAGTGTAAGAGCAAGCAAGTAGGAGGTCCTCTGCATGGAAAAAATGGAGAAATGCTACTGGGTGACAGAGAGAAGGTGGAACTGCTCAATACCTACCGTATTTTTCCTTCTATAACACGCAGATATTTTCTTCTAAAAAGGAAGGGGAAATGTCTGTGCGTGTTATAGAGCGAATGTGTGGTCCCTGGAGCCGAAAAATCATGCAAAAATCAAATCGCGGCGCTGCACGCTGCACGGAGAAGCGAAACCTGAAAAGAGGAAGCGGCTGCTTTCCTGCATTCTGCCTCAGGGTCTTACTGCCCACCCTCCTCTGTTTCGTTGCTGTGTTTGCTGAAACGGAACAAAGAGCAGGGAAAGCCCCTCCCCTCCAGGCAAGCTCCGTTGCTGCTGGGGGAGAGGGAGAGAGAGGGGGGAAGGGAGAGAGAGAGGGGGGAGGGGGAGGGAGAGAGAGAGGGGGGAGGGAGAGAGAGAGGAGGAGGGAGGGAGGGAGGGGGAGAGAGGGAGAGAGAGAGAGAGAGAGAGAGAGAGAGAGAGAGAGAGAGATGGCTGGCTTGGGTGGGGGGAAACTTTTGCCTTTCTTTCCTCCCTCCCGTTAAATCCCTCTCCTGCATTCTTAGCCAGCTGCTTCTCTGCACACCCCTCTAATGTCCCTTCTTTGTTTTTCCTTCCCTCCCCACTTAAAATGTGGTTACAAAGCATGGATCCTCAGGATCTTTGCATTGGGTCACCCCAAATTCACCATCAGATCACATAGCATGTCCATGGCTACAGCCTGCACCAAAAAAATCACGCACCCACTGTTGCCTGGGGCTGCAATGGTGCAAAAATGTGGTTACAAAGCATGGATCCATAGGGACTCTCAGGATCTTTGCATTGGGTCACCCCAAATTCACCATCAGATCACATAGCATGTCCATGGCTACAGCCTGCCCCCCCAAAATCACGCACCCACTGTTGTCTGGGGCTGCAATGCTGCAAAAATGTGGTTAAAAAGCATGGATCCACAGGAATTCTCAGGATTTTGGCATTGGGTCACCCCAAATTCACCATCAGATCACATAGCATGTCCATGGCTACAGCCTGCCCCCCCAAAATCACGCACCCACTGTTGCCTGGGGCTGCAATGGTGCAAAAATGTGGTTAAAAAGCATGGATCCACAGGAATTCTCAGGATTTTGGCATTGGGTCACCCCAAATTCACCATCAGATCACATAGCATGTCCATGGCTACAGCCTGCCCCCCCCCCAAATCACATACCCACTGTTGCCTGGGGCTGCAATGGTGCAAAAACGTGGTTACAAACCATGGATCCACATGGATCCTCAGGATCTTTGCATTGGGTCAGCCCAAATTCACCATCAGAGCACATAGCATGTCCATGGCTACAGCCTGCCCCCCAAAAATCACGCACCCACTGTTGCCTGGGGCTGCAATGGTGCAAAAACGTGGTTACAAACCATGGATGCACAGGGATTCTCAGGATTTTTGCATTGGGTCAGCCCAAATTCACCATCAGATCACATGTCTGTGGCCACAGCATGAAGCACAAAAATGATACATCCACTGTTTCATTCAGAATGTTTTTTCCCTTGTTTTCCTCCTCTAAAAACGATGTGCGTGTTATGGTCAGGTGCGTGTTATAGAGCGAAAAATACGGTACTTTGCCTCTGTCTTCACCCTAAAGGAAAGCAGTGTCTAACCTGGTGATAACAATATAAACATTGCAAGGAGGGAGCTGCAGCCCAAGATAGAAAAAGAGGTGGTAAGGGAATTTAAATGAATTCATTCAAATCTCCAGGGCATGATGAGCTGTACCCAAAGGTACTAAAGGACCTTATGGATGTAATTCCAGAGTCTGTCTATAATCTTTGAGAATTCTTGGAGAAAAATTGAAGTCTATGCAGACTGGAGTTCATAGCCTAAATCACATCCCCATTGATTTAATAGGGTTGTGTGAATCTTCTGATGTACCTAGCAGAATTTTATAGATTGTGGATGTTATACCTGGGTCTTGTAATTCTTGTCAGGTCTTTCAAATGGTGGTGGGTTGTTGTTGTTGTTTTAATTAAAGAAAACAGCAACAGTGTTCCATCACATATTGCACTGTGCATATAACACACATACTGTTCTATCTACCATCTATCTACCATCTATCATCTATCATCTATCTATCTATATCTATCTATGCATCTATAGTATTTTTGAAACATATGGCATTACACATTTATATTACTTGGCAGGATAGAGTTAACAAGTTCCCTGCAGTTTTCATATAGATCAGAATGAGTGTAGGGAAATTATTCTAAGTCTGTTTTAACTATAAATTAAATGTTCAGCCATCTGAGTTCTCACATGATTTTCAGCCCTGGAGGCAAGCAAACATGAGGCAGTGATAAGGAATGTGCTGTGCCACTCTTTCACTTGCAGCCAATGCTTTGAGAGGCTGAATTCTTCAAAGTCCTAAATCACTGCACACGTTCTCTCCCAAATGTTGCATAATGTATCTATTTGTGTACCTACTTACTTTATTATAGCTGGTGCATTTATTCAAGGTTGCTAAGTGCTGCTCATCTGGAGACAGCTCCGAACTTGCGTTCCAAATAAGGACAGGATGAAAACATGGAGAGACGAGTGTGATCATGGATGTGGCCTCTGTGCATTCTGACACCTTGTTTATTCATTTGTTAGATTTGTTCCCGGTTACAAGAATAAAATGGGCAATTATGAATCAAAGAAAGTGTGAAAACAATTAAATGCAATCCCCATATATAGAAAAATCAACCCCCATGCCAAATTGGGTCAGTTTGAAGTGATTCAGGCCTGTATGAAGCACAACACGCTCCCAACAAATCTGTCTAAAATTTGGGTCCTCCCCAACCCGCTTGAGTGATTTGGAGATTCAGAAGCAAAAACGTCTGCAAACACCACAACTTTTCTCTCCAGCGATTCCATATGAGGAAAGAATCAGGGTGGAGAGAGGGGAGATGAACTGCTGAGAGATGTAGTTTTCTGACTGGCAGGTCAAGCTTCTAACCAGATGGAATGATTTTACCAGGGCTTGCCAATCCCAGGGCTTTCGGAGAGGGAAGAAAATGTATCAGTCATGTCTGTTTTGTGCTATCGACTCAATTTTGTGAGTGGTGCCTGCTTGGAAAATGCTGAACATTCAAGTCGTTATGCCACTCCCACACATTCACTCCTGTCAAACCAGCTTTCCTCTTAGTTTTTGTGACACTGGTGCCAGCTGAGTAGCAGACAAAAGAAACACACACACGTGTGTTTTTTTTAAATGTGCTAACTCTTGTGTGTGGTGTTGGGGTTAGAGTGTTGAACTAGGACCTGGGGGACTAGGGTTCAAATTGCCACTTGGCCGTGAAGCTCACTGGGTGGCTTTGGGCTAGTTACTGCTTCTCAAGCCAACTTACCTCACAGAGTTGTTATGGGAATTAAATGAGCAGGCGGAGAACTGTGTACAGTGGTACCTCGGGTAACAGATGCTTCAGGTTACAGACTGCTAACCCAGAAATATTACATCGGGTTGCTTCAGGATGAGAACAGAAATCATGCTCCAGTGGCCGGTGGCAGCAGGAGGCCCCATTAGCTAAAGAGGTGCTTCAGGTTAAGAACAGTTTCAGGTTAAGAACGGACCTCCGGAACTAATTAAGTACGTAACCAGAGGTACCACTGTATATAGTAAATCCCTAACCCTTGCACTCTTTTAAAATTCTAAAGTAGTGGATCTGGAACCTGCAAAATATATACCATTTTCATACAAACTGATGCCCACGAAACCCTAGGAAAGGAAGCATGTTCTCTTTCTTTTTAAAATTTATTATCTCCAGTCAACTTTTAAGGCACCCAGGACAAAAATTGCTGCTTGTAACCTTCTGAAAATTGGCAGGGGCACCTCTATGATTTCTGCTATTTTCATGCAAATTGCCCACAAAACAATAGGTGGGATGAAGTGAATCCTTTTTTAATTTCCCCAATGTTTAAAGCTTCCAAGAAAATACCTGTGCATGTATCCTTCTGAAATGCGGCAGTATCAAGTCTACAGTTTTTACTGAGTTCTGAAAAATCAGGAAAGTTATTGATGTTTCCCTTTGTTTATTTAGTAAAGGTTGCCAGCACAAATTCCCTGTTCCTCTCTGTCTGGAATTTAGCAGGCTTTATACTGTGCCTGCAAATTTCATTCAATTGTGCCAAAAAGGGTGGGGAGTTTGTGGATGTCCTCACAGCAGCCAAAGGAGAACTATGAGGCTCTGGTTCTCCCAAACTGGCATTGGACCCAAGGTGAATTGGGCTGCCTTTGAGCAGATCAAGCCAAATCAGGTCGATTTATAGAATGCTGAATAGAGATTTGAACTGAATCTTGTGGCTGGTGCCCTAGTTAAAGTGTTGCTAAATTGCAAGAAAACACAAATGTCCTCCAAACTAAAAGGAAAGGTAACTATGGAATATTTGCACTTAAGAAGCAACTCTCTAAAACACTTGATACTTTAGGGACTGCTGTATGCCAAAGATAAAAGTGGGGGGAACAATAGGTTTTAGTACATAACAATCACCTTTCTGGATCATTCTGAATTCTGACACATCCCTAACTGTGGCCTGTTAGACACCATAGAAAGACTGCAAATGGTTTGGAATCAGATTATTGGAAGGGCCACTTGCCTGGGTTTTAAGATTGGTTAATCCACCAGACGAGGCGCTAGAGACAGGTCTTTTCAGTAATGGGTCCATATCTTTGTAAATATCTCCCCAAAGAAGAACATATGGTCCCACCAGTGGCAGATTTTAAACAGCCCTTAATTTCATACTGCCTTCTCTTAAAAGTTAGTTGGGGTGATCTGAAGATCTTGCTGCCCTTTCTGCATTAGAACATTTGACTAATAATTGTCAAGCTTGTTTGTATCCTTATTTGGACATATGGACTGCTTACGTTAATCAACAATATTTTTTATTGTCAGTGTCGGCTGATTAAGATTTTATTTTCCTTTCTTTATATTAGAATTGCAAATAAAAATTCTTCCCTACTCCAAAACAAACCCAGGAATGAATGGAAGCTGAAACAACCCACAGAAACCGAACCAGGACAGATAGAACATAAATTAGCCCACTTTCAAGTATCTATGCAGGTTTCGATGCAGGGAGTTCTCTTAATCAGGGAATGATATTTCCACAGAGCAAAGCATGCTACGTCAAGAGTCAAAACCTGATCTACTGTATAATGGAAAGATTGTAGAAGACTAATTTGTTAAACTGGTTCTATCAGCTTTTGAAATTTGTTACAAACATCATACTCATAAGTCTAAGATTATCACCTTTCACAGTGATTTTGTACAAGGAGCAAACAATTTTAGCAAGAGAACTATGGAAGCAATGGCACTGTTAAAGCTGAACTTCAGAGCTCAAGTCCAGGACACCACAGAGAGCCAACTGTAACAATGGGAAGTGGTGGAAGCAAATTGGGATGTACTGCTTGAGCAGTCAAAATTAAATCTGCCTGCCATTTTATGTTCAAACAATGCAAGAGTGGCAGTGAACTTGTCTGAACACATTGAAGAAGGGGTTAAGGAAGGCGGAGAAGGGTCAAGTAACTCCCCCCCCCCCAAGTTTGTGAAACAAGCACCCACCTTTTCGTGCCCTGGCAGACTCTCACACAGGAGAGCTGGAACCTTGCAGAGGCAGAAGTACAAATGAAAAGCACCAGCAGTGAGGAGAGAGGAACCACATTGACTGAGCAGTTTGTCCCATAGCTGTGTTCACCCTACACCTGTCATTGCATAGCTGCCAAGTGCCCTGGGAAAAACGGGACATCCTATTTTTTGCGCGAGATCGTGATGGCCATTTTGGGTGCCGTGCTCTCACCCTGCAAAAAGCACAAACAAACAAATCTAGAAGGTAAAGATGAGAATGAATTATATTCCAAGTGTTCATACAGGAGATAAATCCATTCCTTGCATTGGAATTTTTGCACAAAGTCCAACTGCACAAAAACCACAACTTGTTTCTGGTTCTCCACGGAGGAAGGAAAAGTGACTTACTTTGTTTGGTTCTGCTTTTGCAACATTGAGCTGCACTGTCTGCTTAAAGCAAAGCTCCTGCTTTCAGCCAAAAAGCAGAGAACAAAGGCAAAACCCTCTCTTCTTTCTTCCCTTTGGGCCTTTGCAGGAAGTAGCGGCAAGGTGCTGCTTGCTGCTGGTGCTTTTTGCAAAAGAGAAAAGAGCTTGCCTCTCCTTCCCCAGAGAGGCCTTTCAATCAGATCGTAGTATAGCAGAGCTCAGCCAGGATTGAGCCGGCTTCTTGCAAAGCCCCATTCCTGTTTACTCGCAAGCAGGGACGCAGTGGGAGAGGAAAGATTTTTTTTTTGGGGGGGGGAATTAAGATGTAAAAGGCCAAATGGAAAAAGGGACATCCCGCTCTGTACTGTGCCCTGCTTTAAAATCACAGTTTCATCCCAAGAACCTCATGGACAACCTTCTAAGGAACACTTGGCAATGGAAGAAGGGGCCAGAGGCAAGTGTAGGTGGAGCAATGAGTTTACATTTTATATTTATACAATAGGCTACATTCCACACACACTCACCCACCCCTCTATATCCTTCATGCAGACAAGCAAGAGGAATTATTTATTATCATGATCATGATCATTACTACCCCCATCCTGCTCTGCCCTTCACCAGAAGGTCCCAGGGCAGGTTACTGCAATATAAAATACTAATTGTCAGAATTCAAGGGCATAGTCTGGGTGTGAGGCAAGGCCAGAAAGGGGTGTGTTGGGGAGAGTTCAAAGAGCCAACTAGAGAGGCCTGGAGGGCTACATTTGGCTCCTAGGACCAAGGTTCCCCAGAACAGAACTGAGCACGACAGGTATAGGGTAAGGGTCATGTTTCCTTGCTAATTATCTGAAGGTTCTCATACATTCATTGAGGCCTAATGTCTTCCAGTGTGTCACGGGCTGGCAGAATGCAGAGGAATGGGGGAGGCACTGGCTAGGGAACCCTCAAGGGATGAAGGCTCGGAGCTGGGTGGTGGGACAATGAAGAGGGAGAAGGGGGAGAAGACTGGGAGGAGGAGATGTTGAAGCTGGAGAGGTAACAGGGTTTAGTGAGGGGGGGCAGTCTGTGGCAGAGAGAAGTCCAGAATCAGAGACAGAAGCTTCGGCGGGAGAGAAGGGAAGCCAAGAGGCAGAAATTAGTCTGGCTGGTGAAGAAGCAAGGATGTCTCCCCCTTCTGCTGTGACAAGCTCCCCTACCCGGTCTCCCAGAACCAGAAGAGGCATGCAGTGAGAGGAGCAAAGGCAGACATGTCAACATAGTCTCAGATTTCTTGGGAAGGACTTGGGGGGGAGGGACTTAGTCAGCTGTGGGAAAGTAGACCTTCAGTCTACACAACTGCCTCATAGGAGTAAGACCTACTAAGAAGAGTTGCTGTGCTCATAAGTCCTGCTGCTCTGGTTCTCTTCTCATAAAGAGTTAACTTCACTTGCCCTGTGTATTCATTGCTGGCTGGCTCCCTGACATAGTGAGCAAAAAAGGGGGGGAAGTATTAAAAGAAATAGAATTGCAAAATATACAGGAGAATGGGAAATAAAAGTTTGTGAGAGTGTGTGTGTTTTTTTTTTAAAAAAGGCCTGATTGCTCATTCTCAGGAATTTCTGTAACAGCCAAATGATTATAGCCATTATGATTAGTATGTTTTCTACAGCTTTAGCTGTAATAATTATGCCACTTAATTTTATTTGTAAAAGCAGTATGGTGTTATGCAAATGTCAGATTGTTAGTATTATTATTATTATTATTTTTAAAAAAGAAGAGGTTGAATATAAAAATTCCCTAGCTCAATTTTTAATGACAAAAAGCTCGAAGCATTTTTATTACTTCTCTTAACTACACAACAGAGTCAAAGACCTCAGGGGTTATAAAACTAAAATCAAAAATAGAAAAGCGATCAAGGCACTCATGTATCAGAGCCCCAAACGGCAATATTTAAATAATAAAAGAGCTTCTAAAAATGAAATGTGAAGAATGAATAAAGTTATATATGCTGAAAAATCAGCAATAAAATAAATTAACTAGCTGAAAATACAAGTACTTTTATTTCATAAGAATATCATCTTACTGCCTGAATTAGCAATAATATAGAAACCGGCATCTCTGCCTCCTTCTCATACTTCATTGTAATATAACCATTATAACAGTTATTAGGCAGAGCCTTTAAGAGCTGATTAAAATGTGTATTTTGACACAGTAGTGCTTTCAAACAAATATATACATAAATAGTATGGTTTGGAAAGACTCTGACCCAATTACAGCTTATTATTATTATTATTATTATTATTATTATTATTATTATTATTATTATTTCAACAGTAAATTGAGGTGATAGAAACTCATTTTTCCTCACGTGGATTTGGATTGGGGACTTTTCCTGCCCAACACATTGGGCTAGATTTAAAAACATAGTTGCCTTGGTACAGTGGTTCTCAGAGAGTGTGGCAGGAGAGGATAGCAAGTGTGGCAGGAAGATTCAAGGGCAATCACTATTATATTTTGGGAATAACTCATGTTCTTATGTAGCTGCATCATTTTCTACTTTCTGGATGTCCCATGATCGTATTACAAAGTAGTTGTGTTCTATGTTACAAATCAAGCACTGTTAGGAGTTGTTCTCCATTGTATTTCTTATCAATAAAAATGTAGTGTGGCATGAGCGAATTTTGATTCTGAAAGTATCGCCCAGAGAAAAAAGCTTGAGAACTACATCCCTAGTGGGAGCCAGCAACAATAAGTCTCACTGGTGCAATGGACTTCTCATCCTCCCCCCAAATCCTCCAAATCAGCTCTGAGGGGGGTTAGGAAGACCCCCAGAATGGCACAAAGAGGGAGAAGAGGGGATATTGTTCCATCTGGCAAGAAGAAATTTGATCATAAGATCCCATCGTTGAATTCCTCCCTTTTTATTTAAGCCCTTCATTGTACATTTGGAAACCAGATTTCATTATAACCCTTCGTAGCATTCATCCGTCCATATATTTTTTATGGTTAATTATTCTGAAAAAGTGCAATTTGCGGGTTTTCTTTTAACGTAATACTTACAGAGAGACTTCCATGGTCTACACATGGGCAGATATGACACTGTAGAGACAAAGAAGGCTTTCCCATTCAATCAGGGAGTTCATGAATCAGAACCAACAGTGCTGTTTGTCAGCAAAGACCTTGAGAGAATCTATAATGAATTCAGATGTGTGGAAGTGCAGTTCACTTCAAACTGTTCCGCTCCCTGTTCTAGCATTATTAGTAGCAATGCCCTCAAATTCTGAGCCCAGTTTGGGTGCCAGTTGGGGCAAATCACTTTCAGAACATCACCCATGAACAAAAGGCTATTTGCAGCAGATTCCTGTCCTGAAAATGCTTTGATCAGGTGCAGTTAGTTGATGGCAAGGCCGTCCCACCAATGAGGCAATGTGAGGTGACAGCCTCAGGCGGCAGGATCCACAGGGACAGCAGATCCTGATGTAGATCTTTATTCCTTGCTTGTTCCTCATGTAGATCTTCAGTCACCCCTTCTTTCCTTGAAGGAGAAGAGGGGGGCACCATTTTGTGGTTCTCCTCAGGTGTCAAAATGTCCTGGGCCGGCCCCAGCTTGTGGTAAACAACACTTAAAATATTCATTTGCCCAACATTCTAATCCTTAGTCATCAGAATGTTAACTATGTCTCTGCCAGGTGTGCCATGGAGATGTGCTGGTTCCTAAATGCTAGGAGGAAAACACTGGTTTAAAATCATTCTATGCAGATGAGGCTGCTCTTAATTGTAGCTGAGTTTAACTGAAACACTTCTTGTTAATCCTGTTATTATTAATCTAGCTGGAAGTGCAATACAGTGGTACCTTGGGTTACAGATGCTTTGGGTTACAGATGCTTCGGGTTACAAACTCTGCTAACCAGGAAGTGGTTGCTCCAGGTTAAGAACTTTGCCGCAGGATAAGAATGGAAATGGCGCACCAGTGGCGCAGCAGCAGCAGGAGGCCCCATTAGTGAAAGCACACCTCAGGTTAAGAAACGTTTCAGGTTAAGAATGGACCTCTGGAACGAATTAAGTTCTTAACCCAAGGTACCACTGTACTGGTCCCACATGGCATCTAATGTAGCACTGTATTCCCATTTAAAACCCACAGTGCAATGCCCACCCTCTTTATTCAGGAATAAGTCACATTTGGTCAATGGGATTTACTCCCTGGAAAAGTATGTTATCATCACTGCCTTTTCAAAGTTGATGTTTATTTTTTCTGTTATTATTATACTGGTACATGTGCTGTTGTGCAGCAATGGGAATGAAGAAATAAATAATTACAGATGGCCTTGAGCTAAGTTTCAAAGTAATGGTGTGTGTGTGTGTGTGTGTGTGTGTGTGTGTGTGTGTTTGTGTGCGTGTCTGTGTATGCCTGTATGTAACTAGAGAGAGGGGGGGGATGCTAAGAATGTTTACTCAGAAGTAAATCTAATATGGTGCTAATGGAGTTGCACCATGTGGAAATGTGTGCTGCAGATTACTATATTTTTAAAGGTTTCAGTAGCTCAGGACTTGAGCAGCTGGACTGTAATGGGAATGGTGAAAAAGCAGCACTACCAAGCACATCTACTGAAACTCACAGAACATCCCTGCTGCTGCTTGTATCTGTAGAACTTTGCCAGTCTCCATGTAAAATCTTGGTACTTGAATTATAGCACAAGGCTGAAAGACAAACACAAATCTGGTCCTTTAAAAACAAAACAAAACAAAACAAAACAGAAAGATAAGTCAGGAAATAGTGGAACGCAACAGGCTAGCCAACTTTGTTTACCTGGATTTCTCGTGACACCAGAATGAATGCACTCATGTTCCGCTTGCCACCTTTCCATGGGCATCTGGTTATCCATTGTGAGAACAAGATGCTGGACTTTGACATGATCCAGCAGGGCTCTTACGTTCTTATGAATGTAGGATGGAAAGTTCAGAGAAAAAGCCTATGATGGAAGACTTAAATCAGGACAAAGAATCCAGGCTTGGAAAGACAGAAAATTACTACAGCTTGACAATCCTTGTAAAACCTTGAAAGCCCGAGACACTGCTAGCTTCTTCCCCTTCCACCCCAAATTTCCCTTTATTCAGAGAATAATATTTTGTTTGCTTGCGTAGACCTGAGGATCCTATAGGCTGCACAGTTGAAGGGCATATTGATTGCTCCTGTAGCTGCCTCAGCTTCTGCCAACCTAGCAGTTCAAAAGCATAGGAGTACAAGTAGATAACTAGGTTACCATTGTGGTGGGAATGTAAATGGTGTTTCTGTACACTCTAGCTTCTGTCATGGTGTTCTGTTGCACCAGAAGCAGTTTAGTCTTGCTGGCCACATGACCCAGAAAGCTGTCTGTGGACAAACATCGGTTTCCTCAGCCTGAAGCGAGATGAGCGCCACACCCCAGTCAACTTTGACTGGACTTAACTATCCAGGGGTCCTTTACCTTTACCTTTTATGCCAGAAAATAAAGACTCCATTTTGTGTTTGTTGTAGGAGCGTACTGACAGGTAACAGTAGCTTTCTGTCATTCCAGCCATGAAAAGATTCTCTCTACAAGTTATCATTTGTGAGCAAATATGTATTTTTATGATCTAATTACCGCTTTTACCATTCCAGATTGTGATTTTAATGCAGAAAATAATTCTACCAGCATGTGGGGAAGACATGTAACGCTCCTTTAAGAATTGCATCAAATAATGAATTTGCTCTACTGGAGCATTTGCACCATTTCGAAATAAACATTCATCCTTTCTAGCATCTTTTGAGATAATTCTCTTTTTTGTTCCCGTCTGAGTACAGGCACCATCTTTTGTGAGGTGATGGTGGGGGGTGGGGAGTGATTCAGACAGGGAAAATGGCATAGATTAACGGTTCCCTTTTCCAGTACCACTACTCTGTCTAAATTCACAGTCCTTACCCTCCCCTGTTACTTTACAGTACAAACCAAAAAAACAACTGGGAGATCCAATCACAGATAACTTGCAGAAGGTAGTTTGGCCTTTAGGCTATTAGTCCTAGGCAGAGATTTATCTTTTATTGTCTCTTGTAATGGTGTAGATTGTGATCACTTTAATGGAACTATCTGGCTTTCGAATCACTTTTGAGTGAACTTAGTGTCTCCTAACATACCAAAGATTTTGGCAAATAGGAATAAAGCCCTCACACTGCAGAGACAGGACTGTACTGTTTTAAAGGTGGTGGGGAGGCAGAATAATATTGTTGCATGCCACCTCAGTCTATGTGCAGCGCAAGACTACAGGGGTTCCAAGCATTTACCCAGGGTCTGTTTCCTTTTGGAAATGAGGGACAGTGGAGACTGTGGTGTCTTTAGGATATATGGTTTATTACACATATATTGTATACCACTTGAGCCAATAATGAAGGCGTTACAGCATCAACACCCCAAAAAGGTCTTGTTTATCCTATAGTCTTGATAGATTGATTTCAGATAGAAATCAAACATAATGCTCTGACTCTCTAGCTTTCCAGCTTGCTGCAAACTCAACTCTATACTCTGGCTTTTGTCTTTCTCACTATCTGTGAGTTGAGGGAGGGGCACCACCCATTTCCTATGTGAAACACATCTCTCTCTCCTTTGCTTTCTTCTTTTTTAATTCATTATATTTTATTACATTTCAGAAATTTCACAATAATAATAATAATAATTTGTACCCCGCCCATCTGGCTGGGTTTCCCCAGCCACTCTGGGCGGTGTCCAACAAAGATGAAAGATACACTAAAATGTCACATATTAAAAGCTTCCCTGAACAGGGCTGCCTTCAGATGTCTTCTGAATGTCAGGTAGATGTTTATCGCTTTGACATCTGATGGAAGGGTGTTCCACAGGGCGGGCGCCACTACCGAGAAGGCCCTCTGCCTGGTTCCCTGTAACTTGGCCTCTCGCAGTGAGGGAACCGCCAGGAGGCCCTCGGAGCTGGACCTCAGTGTCCGGGCAGAACAATGGGGGAGGAGACGCTTCTTCAGATATACTGGACCGAGGCCGTTTAGGGCTTTAAAGGTCAGCACCAACACTTTGAATTGTGCTCGGAAACGTACTGGGAGCCAATGTAGGTCTTTCAAGACCGGTGTTATATGGTCTCGGCGGCCGCTCCCAGTCACCAGTCTAGCTGCCGCATTCTGCATTAGTTGTAGTTTCCGGGTCACCTTCAAAGGTAGCCCCACGTAGAGCACATTGCAGTAGTCCAAGCGGGAGATAACCAGAGCATGTACCACTCTGCCGAGACAGTCTGCAGGCAGATAGGGTCTCAGCCTACGTACCAGATGGAGCTGGTAAACAGCTGCCCTGGATACAGATTTGACCTGTGCCTCCATGGACAGCTGTGAGTCCAAAATGACTCCCAGGCTGTGCACCTGGTCCATCAGGGGCACAGTTACCCCATTCAGGACCAGGGAATCCTCCACACCTGCCCGCCTCCTGTCCCCCAGAAACAGTACTTCTGTCTTGTCAGGATTCAACCTCAATCTGTTAGCCACCATCCATCCTCCAACCGCTTCCAGACACTCACACAGGACCTTCACCGCCTTCACTGGTTCTGATTTAAAAGAGAGGTAGAGCTGGGTATCATCTTCATACTGATGAACACCCAGCCCAAACCTCCTGATGATCTCTCCCAGTGGCTGCATGTAAATGTTGAAAAGCATGGGGGAGAGGACAGAACCCTGAGGCACCCCACAAGTGAGAGCCCAGGGGTCTGAACACTCATCCCCCACCACCACTTTCTGAACACGGCCCAGGAGGAAGGAGCGGAACCACTGTATGACAGTGCCCCCAGCTCCCAGCCCCTCAAGACGGTCCAGAAGGATGTTATGGTCGATGGTATCAAACTCCGCTGAGAGATCCAGCAGAACTAGGAAACAGCTCTCACCTTTGTCCCTAGCCCGCCGGAGATCATCAACAAGTGCGACCAAGGCAGTTTCAGTCCCATGATGAGGCCTGAATCCCGACTGGAAGGGATCCAAATGGCCCGCTTCTTCCAGGCGTGCCTGGAGTTGTTCAGCAACCACTCGCTCAATCACCTTGCCCAAGAATGGAAGGTTTGAGACTGGGCGATAATTGGCCATCGTGGCCGCTTCTAAAGATGGTTTTTTAAGAAGCGGTTTAATAACCGCCTCTTTCAGCGGGTCTGGGAAGGCTCCCTCATGGAGGGAAGCATTCACCACCCCATGAAGCCCATCGCCCAGTCCTTCCTGGCTAGCTTTTATAAGCCAGGATGGGCAAGGATCCAGGAGACAGGTGGTTGGCTTCACTCGTCCAAGCAGCCTGTCCACATCCTCGGAGGTAACAGATTGGAATTGATCCCACACAACTTGACTAGACAGGACTCTAGCACTCTCCCGCCCCGGCCCTGCTCCCATGGTGGAGTCTACTTATTTCCGAATCTGAGCGATTTTATCTGCAAAAAAATTTGCAAAATCATTGCAGGAGAATATGTGGCCCGTACTGGGCCCCGATGTTGCAGGTGGTTCCGCTAAATTGTGAACCACCTGAAAGAGTCTCCTGCTGCTGTTTTCTGCAGATGCAATAGAGGCGGTGAAGAAAGTCTTCTTCGCCGTCACTATCGCCACTTGGTAGGCTCGACGCTGAGCTCTAACCTGTGTCCGGTCAGATTCAGAATGAGTTATCCGCCACCGGCGCTCTAGCCGTCTCAACGATTGTTTCATTGCCCTCAGATCCGTGGAAAACCACGGGGCTCTCCGGGCTCCATGCAATCGGAGAGGGCGCTTCGGAGCCAAACAGTCAATAGCCCTGGTTAACTCCACATTCCAGCAGGCCACCAGGGAATCAGCTGAAAGGCCATCAACATGGGATAAAGCATCCCCTACCACTCTCTGGAATCCATTTGGATCCATTAAGTGGTGGGGGCGGACCATCCGAATTGGTCCCACCTCCCTGCAGAGGGGATGGGTCGCAGAGAAGTCCAGTTGCACCAGGAAGTGATCTGACCATGGCACTTCTTTCGTTTCACTTAGTGTCAGATCACCAAACATCCATAGAGGTAAACACCAGGTCCAAGGCATGTCCGCGGCTATGGGTTGGGCCAGACTTATTCAGGGACAGCCCCATGGAGGCCATGCTTTCCACAAAGTCCCGAGCGGCCCCTTGTAAGGTTGTGTCGGCATGGATGTTAAAATCCCCTAGGACAACCAAGTTAGGTGTCTCCAGAAGAACATCCGCCACGACCTGAAGCAGCTCTGGTAGGGAATCCTTGGTGCAGTGGGGAGGTCGGTACACCAAAAGGAATCCTGTACTGCCCCTATTGCCCAACTTCCAGAACATGCACTCGGAAAATTGGGTCTTCCCAATAGGACGCCTGGTGCAAACTAATGACTTCCTAAAAATCACTGCAACCCCCCCTCCCCGCCCACATGACCTGGGTTGCTGTGCGTAAGAGAAACCTGGTGGGCAAGCAGCGGCAAGGACAGGCCCATCTGCTTCGTCCAACCAAGTCTCTGTTACACATGCCAGGTCAAGTCCTCCATCCATGATCAAGTCATGGATGGCAGTGGTCTTATGAATTATTGACCTGGCATTGCACAGCAACACTTTCAGGTCATGTGGGTATCCCTTGCTTGTTGCTATCAAAGGGTTAAAGGGTAGCAGAAACGCTCTAATCACTGAGCAGCTGGAAGTCATTAGGCTTCCAGGAACATGAGTTTGTATAAATAGTCTCCTGTGTGTTTGTTCTTCCCTTTTCTCCCCTTTTTGGGCGTGTTTGCTGAGATGTGTGGTTCTTCGCCAGGGTTGTTTTTTGTTTTTTGTAAATAAACCTTATCTTTGAGTTACAAACCGCATGCTCCAAGACTCCTCTTTGAAAAGATACTGCCTCTCCTGCCCTTCTTCAACTTCTGTGCGAAATACTCTGCTGTAGTGGGACTTGTGACGATGGAAGCGCACTGGGCATTTACATTAAACTAATTAAAGTTTAATGGGACAGGTTATGGGTGTTTGTACGTCAAGAAGGAGCTAAGGAGTGCAGTTCAGAGTGATTTATGAAAGGACTGGAGCGAAGACAGAAGCGGTTGCCGACAACGAAAGCCTTCAAAGCAGCTTGAGTCCTGCAACGTGCCTAGAAAAGTTTTAAACAGGCACTGCGCAGTTTGTACTCGCTGGAAGACATCTTATTCCTCAAGGAGCCACCTCAGCAGCTGGGAGACGGTCTACAGGTGTGTGAGTATCGTTCCTAAGCCCCAGGGAGGATGGCAGAGTCCCAGGAAAGTTTTTCTGTCCCGTTTACGCGACTCAATGGGAAAAATTGGCAAGATTGGAAGGCTAGAGTGAGGGTTTGGTTGCAAGCAAAAGAGTTGTGGAGTTGTACTGAAGCACCGCCTTTACAGGCAGCTGCAGACGCGTCTGCAGAAGACAAAGCAACAGCAGCAGCTTCACAGAAACGTGACAGGAAAGCCCAAGGTCTACTAGTTTTGGCAGTGGGACCAGAGCAAATCCCTTATGTTTCTGAGTTAAAGAACACGCATGAGGTCTGGACGGTTCTGCAGCAGCTAAATTCCAGAAACACTGCGGGGGCCAAGATCCATGCTACAAGATGTTTGTTTGATTTACGTCTCCAACCGGGAGCGTGTGTGAAAGAACATATTGCCAAAATGGTGTCTGCCTTTAATCAACTAAGACAGCTGGGCATTCCTTTCTCTATGGAGCAGCAGTCATACATATTGTTGTCTTCTCTTGATAAAAGCTATGAGACTCTAGCTCTAACTTTGGAAGCTATGCCTTCAACTGAATTAACCCTTGAATACATTTCATCTCGGCTTGCAGATGAACAGGATAAAAGGCAAAGAGAAAGAGGTTTGTCTTTAAAGGGGAGTTATGCTGTGCCTAAGAGTGTTGATGCTGAGTTTGAGCACACAGTAAATGCTTTTGCAGCTAGACACTGTTTTCGCTGTGGTTCCCCTTCCCATTTAATTAGGAATTGCACACGTGAACCTGGTCAAGACAGCACCAAGGCCGTTACCCCTAGTTACCAGACAAGGAGTTCCAGGGGACGTCGAAGAAGAGGAGGAGGTCGTGGCTACTCCCACAGCACACAGCACATGGCTTCAGTAATGGCGTTGATGCAAGGGCGTGGCCAAGGCAGCAATCTACGCTGGTTGATCGACAGTGGTGCATCTCACCACCTGGTGGCGCCATCTAGTGTCCGTTTGCAGAATTGCAGACATTTGCAAACCCTTAAAGTTGTGACAATGGCAGATTCAACTAAACGTTCCTTAGAGACCGTAGGCACAGTGTTCTTGAAATGTTTGCAAACAGAAATTGATGCCTACGTGCTAAAGGGATTGAAGGGGTGTATTTTGTCTGTGTCAGAACTTGATAGAAATGGGTTTAAAACTGTGTTTGAAAATTGGGGTTTGCACTATTTCAAAGAATAACGTATCTCTTTTGCAGGTGGAATGCAGAGATGGGTTATATTATTTTGAGACAAGTCCAGATGAAGTTGAACAGGTTCATGCTGGTTGTGTGAACTCACCTACCCATAATTCTTGTGTCCATTTATGGCACCGCCGTCTGGGACATATTAATTTTCAGTATGTTAAAAGGCAACCTGAATTATCACAAGGGTGCAAAATGAACAAATGTACTAAGTATTTGGATTGTACTGCATGCAAAAGGGCGAAGGTTCATAGATGCAGCTATCCCAGTTCAGATAGGAAATCTGACAAAGTATTCCAACTTGTGCATATGGACCTATGTGGCCCAATGCCTGTTGCTAGCATGGGAGGTTCGAGGTATGCACTGTGTCTCTCGGATGACAAAACAAAGGTTACATGGTTTTTTCCTCTCAAAACAAAAGCAGATACTGCAGAAACAGTTAAAAATTGGGTTCATGCAGTAGAACTTGAATTCGGTACTAGAGTACTTGCTTTTCAGACAGACAGAGGGTCAGAATTTACCGGGTCTGTGTTGCAGAATTTCTTTAAGAAAAAGGGAATTAAGCATCGTCTGTCTACACCTTATTCCCCCCAAGAAGGAGGCGTGGCCGAACGTAAAAACAGGGTTCTGCAAGAGTTGGCAAACTCTATGTTGTTTGATGCTAAACTCCCTCAAAGTTACTGGGCGGAAGCCTGGCAGGCGGCTACTCATATTCTGAACCGAGTATATAATTCGGTAATTGCAACTACCCCTTATTTTGCTTTATATGGGAAGAAGCCCAAAATTAATTACTTTCGGGTGTTTGGATGTCCAGCCTATGTACTTATCCCAAAAGCGTTAAGGAAAAAGGGAGGTCCAAGGGCTAGGAAACTCATCTTTTGTGGGTACGAACCACACGCCAAATCTTGGAGGTTCGTGAACCCAAATGGGGATACTACAAGAGTGGTCCTCAGTAGGAGCGCTGAATTTTGTGAGCAATCTGGATGGACTCACTTACATGCTAACCCTGACATTTTGAGAGATGATTTAGGCATTTATGCTGAGAATGAAAGTCCAGAGAGTAGTGAGCCAGAAGAGGATGGTGCACATGGTTCAGATGCAGATTCTGACCAGGCACAAGGTCCTTCTCCTAAGGTAGAAAAGCCAGAATCTAGGAGTGTTCCAACATCGCCAGTCAGTAGGCCTAGCAGACAGCAAAAGCGAAGCAGGTCGCCTGCAACACCAAGCCCAAGGGAGGTATCTAAACGGAGGTCTTTATCCCTAGAGGCACATCCAGGTATAAAGTCTGAGACAGATTCTGACAGCCAACGGTCAGAGGGGGCACAAGAGGAACAATTGCGCAGGTCAAATCGTGCCACAAAGGGCAAGCCACCAGAGCGGTTTAAGGTGACAAGTGTATACGTAAATATGGCACAGTGTGAGCCAGATAGCTATATGGAGGTACAACAGCTTCCAAGCTCAGAAGCCGTTAAGTGGCAGGAAGCAATGGAAAAAGAGATGGCTTCAATGAAGTCTCTCGGTGTGTTTACAAGCACAGAGCTTCCGAAAGGGCAACAAGCTGTAGGTTGTCGATGGGTATATCGTTTAAAGCCCACAACTACTGAGGAGTTGCAATATAAAGCCCGACTAGTTGCAAAAGGGTTTTCGCAGCGCAAAGGTGTTCACTATTCTCAAATCTATGCACCTACTTCAAGATCGGAGTCATTAAGAATGCTTTTAGCCTCTTCAGCTAAGAAGGGAAATAAGCTGTTTCATTTTGATGTCAATGTGGCTTATTTAAACGCAGACTTACAGGAGGAAGTCTATATGACACCACCACCGGGTTTTGAAGGAGACAAGCCAAACCAGGTCTGGCGCCTACACAAATCCATTTATGGGTTGAAACAGTCCGCCCGTAATTGGAATTCCTGCTTAAACGATGCTCTAGAGAGCATGGGGTTCAGAAAGAGCGCAGCAGATGCGTGTCTTTATCTAAAAGGCTCGGGATGTGAACAAGAAGCAGTTTTGATATTTGTTGACGATTTATTATACAGTGGAAAGGATGATAAACTTGCACAACAATTTGCCACAAAGCTTGGAGAAAGGTTTCAGATAAAATCACTAGGCAATGTATCTGTTTATCTAGGAGTTAAAATTCAGCAAGATGAAAATGGGAACTATTGGCTCAGCCAAGAAGCTAAGATCCAGCAGTTGCTGGAAAGGTTTAAAATGGACAACTGTGCTGGTGTTAAAACCCCAATGGAGCTAAGTTACATAAAGGATGCTCAAGCCGAGCAACAGACAGAGTTCAGTAATCCCGGGGTTTACCAGTCAGCAATAGGCAGTCTACTCCACATTGCACAGTGGACTCGGCCCGATATAACATATGCTGTCAACATGCTGTGTAGACAAGCTGAAAAACCATCAATGCATGCTTGGCAAGGAGTAAAAAGAGTTTTAAGGTATCTCCAAACTACCAAAAGGTTTCGCTTAAAACTATCAGCAGAGGGCAGCACACAACTTGAATGTTGGGCCGACAGTAGTTGGGCAGATGCTGGACCAGATAGAAAATCAGTGTCAGGAATGGCGATAAAATTTGGAAATGCACTAATTGGTTGGAGATCAAGAAAGCAGTCACTTATAGCTTTAAGTTCAACTGAATCTGAGTTCAATGCATTATCAGATGTATGTAGAGAACTAGAATTTTATAAGCAACTGGTACAAGAATTGTTTGGAGAATGTTCCCTACCTATCAGAGTGTGGGAAGACAATCAACCTTGTATTAAACTAGCTAAATCAGGTCAATTCAAGGCACACACAAAACACTTGGATATCCGTTATCAAAATGTATGCCAAAGTGTAAAACAAGGTTTAATTGAACTAAAGTATTGTCCAAGCCAAGAAAATCTCGCAGACGGTTTTATGAAAGCTTTGGGTCCGCAATCTCATAAATGTTTCTGTTCAGGTTTAAATTTGAATTAAGGTTGGTACAGCTCAGTGTTACGAGCGAGAGGGGGTGTTGCTATCAAAGGGTTAAAGGGTAGCAGAAACGCTCTAATCACTGAGCAGCTGGAAGTCATTAGGCTTCCAGGAACATGAGTTTGTATAAATAGTCTCCTGTGTGTTTGTTCTTCCCTTTTCTCCCCTTTTTGGGCGTGTTTGCTGAGATGTGTGGTTCTTCGCCAGGGTTGTTTTTTGTTTTTTGTAAATAAACCTTATCTTTGAGTTACAAACCGCATGCTCCAAGACTCCTCTTTGAAAAGATACTGCCTCTCCTGCCCTTCTTCAACTGCTGTGCGAAATACTCTGCTGTAGTGGGACTTGTGACGATGGAAGCACACTGGGCATTTACATTGAACTAATTAAAGTTTAATGGGACATTGCTGAATCTAGTATCCATCCGGTCAGGACCAGACCCGGAGGCAGGGATAGTCCTCAGACAACGACTAAACCTGCCTCCTCTGTAATGATTATTTTTTTCGACTTCCCCTCCGATTTTCCACAGTTTTTTAATTTCTCCTCCTTGCTGCACCATATTTTCTCTCTCTTATATCGTAACCACCATATAATAATCTTGGATTCCTTCTGTCGCTCATAATTCAAATCCTGCTCACGAATTCATCATACTATAATATTTCTTTAGATATTCTGAAAAGGCTCTCATTCTTTCACAGGACAATCCATATTAGGTTCTCTTGTTTTTGCTGTTAGCTTGATCAATTCCGCATAGTCCATTGCTTTCTGTATCCATTCTTCTTTGGTGGGAACTTCTTCTTTCTTCCAGTCAGGCATCCAGATTAACTCAAGACTTGATTAAATTTTAACACTTAGTGGATCCAGGAACATAGAGGAGTCTGGCACCCCCAAACTCACAATGGTGTATTACAAGTCTACAGTACCTGTTGTGGGGGCAGGGGTGGATGACAATGTATATTTCAAATGAAGTCCAAATAGTATAAAAAGAGCCACAGGAAATGAACCAAGTATTTCTGATGCACATATTTGTGCTAGTAGCAGAGTCCATGTCAGCTGCATGACTTGCAAAGGGAAATGACATAGTATCACATGCCAGATTTTTTTTTCTTTTCTTGCTATTGCAGTTATTTGGCAAACATTTGGGGAATTAACTAAAATATTCAAGACTCATATCTACCAGTGGATAATTAGTGAACAGGGAAAATAGGGAAAACTCATCAAGTAAATTATTTGTGGCAAATTATTCATTCAAACTCTGTTCCCACTTCATTAGTGATGCAGATCGATAAACTTTAGGAATACATTGGCCTCATATGAATATTCAGTCTCTGCATTTTCTGGTTTTCTGATGGGAAGGCTAATATATGGTCAGATATTGAACAACGGTTGGTGTATCACAGTGCTGGAGTGAGTTAATGAGGTACTCTCAATAGTCTGTTGCAGTTAACTACTTTCGAGTCCTCGCTGTACATTTAGAACACTTAAAAAGCAGTTTATAACATGAAATAACTTTGTGAGGATAGACCAAATCAATTCACAAAGCACTTGTAAAAAAAGAAGTCCTAGTGCATTCAATGAGGCTTTTGCAAGTGGCTGCTGGGATAGCTCAGTCAGTAGAGCATGAGACTCTTAATCCCAGTATTGCACCCTGGGGCACTCCACACACCAAGGAGTGGTGGGATGACAATTCCCCCCCAAGCGCCACCCTCTGTCCCCGACTAGAGAGAAATGAGCGTAGCCATTGAAGGACTGTGCCCTGGATCCCCACGTCGGCAAGGCGGTGGTCCAAGAGTTCGTGATCGACCATGTCAAAGGCTGCTGACAGGTTTAGAAGAATCAGCAGCCCCGACCCGCTTCGATCCAGCTGCCTGCGGAGATCATCTGTTAGGGCGACCAGAGCCGTCTCGGTCCCATGACCAGCGCGGAAACCGGACTGGAATGGATCCAGAGCTGATGTTTCATCCAGAAACCTACCAAGCTGTTCAGCAACCGCTCTCTCAATCACCTTACCCAGGAATGGAAGATTCGAAACCGGGCGGTAATTGGATAGATCTAAGGGATCTAATGATGTTTTCTTTAAAAGCGGACGCACCACTGCCTCCTTCAGTTCCCCTGGGAATGTCCCGGTGCCAAGGGACAGATTGATGATATCCCCCAGGGGGGCCCGCACCTCGTCTGGACACGCTCTAATCAGCCAGGATGGGCACGGGTCGAGAGGACAAGTGGTGGGCTTTCCAGCTCGGAGGAGTCTGTCCACAATACTGAACCCGAGGACAGTCGAGGGGCCTCCAGTTCCTTTATTGTATCCAAATTGGCAAGGAGGTCATGGCGGAGCAACAGGACCTTCTCCGCAAAAAAGCTCGCAAATGCCTCACAGCTGTGTGTCAAATTATTATTTAAATTTGGCTGTCCTTCGAGGGACGTTAAAGACCAAATTATACTAAATAATTGCGCCGGGCGAGAGCTAGCGGATGCAATGGAGGCTGAGAAGTAGGACTTCTTAGCGGCCTTCACTGCCATCTCGTAGGTTTTCATAAAAACCCTATAAGATGTTCTTGAAGCTCCGTCACGGGCACCCCGCCATACTCGCTCTAGCCGTCTGAGGTCCCGCTTCATTTTCCGGAGCTCCTCGGTAAACCAGGGAGCCCGGTTTCTGCGGGGTCGCAGAGGGCGCTTAGGTGCGATCTCATTGATGGCTGCCAGGAGCTGGGTATTCCAGGCCTCAACAAGCTCAGTCAATGAGTCGCCAGGGGGAGAAAGGTCCCGCAAGGCTTGACGGAATCTATCAGGGTCCATCAGCCTCTGCGGGCGAGCCCAAATCGGCTCGCCACCTAAGCAGGGTGGGGGTGGAACGTCAATCCTGGCTTTCAGGGCATAGTGATCAGACCATGGCAACTTCATCGAAGGAAACATGATCACATCTATACCGACGCCAAAGATCAGATCCAGCGTTTGGCCTGCTTGATGTGTGGGGCCCGAAACAAACTGGGAGAGCCCTAGTGTCGCCATGGAAGACACCAGGTCCAGAGCCTGTGAGGAGGGAGTGGCATCAGCATGGATGTTGAAGTCCCCCAATACCAATAGGTTAGGGAACTCCAAGGCCCAGCCGGCCACCGCCTCCAGCAGGCCTGACAGAGTGGCTGCTGGTGTGCTAGGTGGCCGGTACACCAGCCAGACAGCCAAGCTCACCTCGGAGCCCCACACTAGGCCAACACATTCAATGCCGGGGATCGATGGCGATGGTAGAGCCCTGAATGAACAATCTTCCCGGATTAATAGCGCCACCCCTCCCCCCCGGCCCACAGTCCGCGACTGGTGGAGGACGGAGAAACCCGGGGGCGCCATCTCTCGTAAGGTAACAGTATCCCCTTCGCGCACCCAGGTCTCAGTCACACATGCCAGGTCAACCCCCTGCGAGGTGAAGAAATCTCGCAGGGTGGCGGTTTTGTTGCCTATAGACCTGGCATTGCACAACACCAGTGACGGAGGTGAGTAATCCTTGCTCATCCTACCCTCGTCCCTCGGGATGGGGCGCAGATTGGAAGGGGTACGAGCATATCCGTATCTCGATCCCCTTCGCCTATGACATCTGCCTCCACCGCCATACCTCCCTCGCCCCTCCACAGTAGGAATCCCAAGCCTCATACTCGCCTCCATTTACAGAATATAAAAGCAAACAAACAAAAAACAATCACACCAAAACAAAACCAATCCCCACCCCACTCAACAACCACCCCACCCCAACCCAAAATAAACCAAAACAAAATAAAAATACATAGATAAAAACCACCATTTATTGTGGTACAACAAAGTAAATATAGAAACATTTTAAACAGTTGCTGCAGCAGCACCAGTGTCCTTAAAGTTGTGGCAGTGGTGAGTATGGGCCCCGCCCCCTGGCCTGGTGGAGAATGGGCTAACAGGGGGAAGAGCCCTCCCCACAAACGCACGGCAAAGTGGCAGCAGCAATGTTCCGAGGCCTCCTTGGAGCCTTATATGCTGAGGTGGAGTCTGGGGCCCGCCCCCAGGCCCAAGGTGGAGAATGGGCTTGCAGGGGGAGCGGTCCTCCCCAAGACTCACCGGCAAAGCGGCAGCAGCAATGTCCTGGGCCTCCTTGGAGTCTTTTATGCTGAGGTGGAGTTTGGGGCCCGTCCCCAGGCCCAAGATGGAGAATGGGCTAACAGGGGGAAGAGCCCTCCCCACAAACGCACGGCAAAGTGGCAGCAGTAGAGCTGTTTCCTTTGCACACTTTTTCTCTTCAATAATAATAATAATAATAATAATAATAATAATAATAATAATAATTTATTATCTGTACCCTGCCCATCTGGCTGGGTTTCCCCAGCCACTCTGGGCGGCTTCCACAAAGACCAAAAATACACTAAGATGTGACACATTAAAAACCTCCATGAAGAGGGCTGCCTTAAGATGTCTTCTGAATGTCAGGTAGTTGTTTATCTCTTTGACATCTGATGGGAGGGCGTTCCACAGGGCGGGCGCCACTACCGAGAAGGCCCTCTGCCTGGTTCCCTGTAGCTTTGCTTCTCACAATGAGGGAACCGCCAAAAGGTCCTTGGCGCTGGACCTCAGCATCTGGGCAGAACGATGGGGGTGGAGACGCTCCTTCAGGTATACTGGTATCCTTTAGAAATATATTGCCAAAGAATAGAGTGTAGTTTAGCCAGATCCTTTTTGCAGTCCCCCCTCTCTCTCTCTCTGTGTGTGTGTGTGTGTGTATGAGAGAGAGAGAGAGAGCACTATTTTATAAATGTGCATCTGTGAGGGATAATATTCTGATGTTCCTCAGCCAGAGAAGTTTTTATTATCCAGTTTGGCAGTCCAGCTGAGGCAATGCCAAGCAATCTGAGGGTAAAGAATCAAATTATGCCTCATATGGTCATCACCACAGAAGATGGATGAAAGAGTTCCAGGGCCAGAATCACAGAAAGGAAATGGTGGCTGGGTCTCTACTCCTTCCCTGGCCCCCACCCCTATTGATAGTGCTGTAAGCGTAAGTATTTCAAGGGGGAAAGGAAACGTACCTGTGTGCAGCACTAACTTAATGTTTATGGTTGTCTTGAGAGCACAAACACTTCTGGAGCCCTGTCTAATTATGTATGCATTATGGGTCCAATTTACTAGCAGCCTGTGACCTTAGCTGTGACTTATTAATGAAGACAACAAGGCGGTGGGAGAGAAAACGGTTCTCAGAGAACCCTCCTGTCGGACCTTGAAGTCAATGATGTAAGCCTCAATGAATCATGCAAGTGCCTGTCACAAGCAGAACAGCATCGGTCAGCCGTTGTGAAAACAGTCAGGAGGGAGCAGGGAAACAGGCTCAGTAGAAGCAGACAAGTCTGCTTATTAGTTAGGAGTACTTTAACCAGGGGTGCATTTAAAAAAACACACCTTTATTTTGCAGTGGCCAGCAAGGAAATCTGAACTCAGCAGCAACCCATGTGCCGGTCACCAGACTCCATTGTTGAGTTTGATATTTTTATTTCACTCCAATGTTTGTTTCGCATGCTTTCAGCCGTGGCCTCTCAGAGCAGCTCACAATGATATAAAAATGACAATAAAACAGGTAAGCAGCATAAAATGGCATTTTAAACAGAGCCCTGTCCTGCCATCAGCACTTTATTTATTTACAGATTTATAAACCACTTCACAACAGAAGTGTTTCCCAAGCAGCGCTCAGTGAAATAAGAACTTTTGTTAGAGGGGAGTATAAATAAGCCTGTGGGTATAGGGTGGTATATAAATTAAAATAATAATAATAATACACATACAGTATATTTCCACCCACCAACCAACTTCCCCTAAATTGTGGCTATGTGCCGGTAATCTTGGCAGTGACAGAGAAAGAGTCAAAAGCCTCATAATGCCCATATATGTCAGAGATCTAGCAGGCACCTTCAGCAATGCATTTCCGACAGCAATTAAAAGCATTTCTGTTCACCCAGACAAAAATAAAATAAAACAGATTACAAAGGCAGTGAACGAAATGATAATAAAATCAGTTATATACTGATACAGTTATTATTCCAGAAAATGGTGGGCTCTCACACTTCAGGGAAAAGCCTCTAAAACAGAATGACTCCAATAGGTGCATAAATACCAAGATGCTTGTCTGCTTTCAATTGGTAACTGATTCCAGAAGGCTAGAGGTGCAGCACTAAAACCCTTGTTTCTAGTGCACACCAAGCACACCTCTGTAGCATGTCTCATTTATGGCATCATTGAGAATCTGCCAGGGCCCCCAGCCTCCGGTCCCTGGCCTCCCAAAACTTGGAGGTGCCATTTAAATTCTTCACAATGATCTGAAGCAATGCTACATAGGGGCACTTTGGTCAACTTAAAATAGTAGTTCAAGAGAAACAACTGTGACCTTACTGTGAGTATCTGCTGCAGACCTCCAAGCCAGACTGGAGACTTGGATGATGCCTTCCTAGAGCAGATTACAAAACATTCAGAAAGGATAGGTAGAGTAGTCATGGGAGACTTCAACTACCCTGATATCTGTAAGAATTCAAACTCTGCCTAGAATGTAAGGTCCAACAAATTCCTCCATTTCCTTGCTCCTCTATAGGTTTCTCAAAAGCAAGCCATGCCTGATGAGCCTCATTTCTTTTTATGATTGAGTTACAAGCCTATTGGATCAGGAGAATGCTGTAGACATAGTGTATCTTGATTTCAGTGAGGCTTTTGACAAAATCATCCATGACATTCTTGTGGAGAAACTGGTATATTGTGGGCTAGGTGAGGTAAGTATTAGATGGATTTATAACTGGGTGACTGACTGAATCCAAAGAGTGCTAACTGATGATTTCTTATCATCCTTGGAGAAAAGGACAAGTAGGGTGCCGTAGGGTTCTGTCCTGGGCCTGTTTTTGTCCAATGTCTTTATAAACGACCTGGATGAAGGAATTGAGGAGACTCTCATCTAATTTGCAGGTGACAATTCGTTGTTGATGATGTTTAGTTGTTTAGTCGTGTCCGACTCTTCGTGACCCCATGGACCAAAGCACGCCAGGCTTTGGTGACAAATTAGGTGTTGCTAATACATTGGGATTCAATATGACCTTAACAGATTGAAGAACTGGGTCCAAACTAAGAAAATAAATTTTAATAGGGACAAATGAAAGGTTCTACACTCAGGAAAGAATAACCAGCTGCATTAATATAGGGTGGGAGACATCTGGTCAGTAGGACATGTGAAAAGGTATTAGTGGATCACAAGCTTAATATGAGTAAACAGTGTGATGCAGCAGCAGCAGGAACCCCCCCCCCCCAAAAAAAAACACCTTATGCTTTTCTAGGCTGCATCAACAGAAGTATAGTGTCCAGATCAAGGGATGTAATAGTTCCACTGTTTTCTGCCTTGGTCACACATGGAGAACTGTGTTCAGTTCTGAGTGCCACAATTTAAGAAGGATATTGACAAGCTGGAACTTGTATAGAGGACAGCGACCAAAATGATCAAGGGTCTGGAAACCAATCCCTATGTTGAACAGTTGAAGGAGCTGCATATGGTTAGCCTGGAAAAGAGGAGACTGAGAGGAGATATGATAGCCATCATCCAATATCTCAAGGGCTGTTGCGTGGAAGATGCTTCAGAGTGTAGGACCCAAACCAATGTCATCAAGTTACAAGAAAGGAGATTCTGACTCAACATCAGGAAGAACTTTCTGACAGTAAGAGCTGTTTGACAGTGGAACAGACTCCCTTGGAAGCTAGTGGACTCTTCTTTCTTGGAACTTTTAAAGCAGAGGTTGGATGGCCACCTGTCATGGATACTTTAGTTGAGATTCCTGCATTGCAGGGGGCTGGACTAGATCTTCCAACTCTACAATTTTATGATTCTGTGATTCTAAACTTAGGGTTCCTTAGCCCAAGCACATGTAGATTTCTGCCTATATAATTTTTGCATTCAGAATCTGCCTTATACCAAGCCAGTTCCATGTGGCTCACTGTTGTCCAGGGTGTCAGACTGGGGCTATTCCCAGCCCTACCTGAATCCTTTCATGCAAAACATGTTTTCTACCACCGAGCTATGTCATTTCTTACATTGCCCACATAATGTGCAGCACCCATGAAAGATCAGGTACATCAGTATAGCACCTGATCGACACAAAACAGCAATGGAGGCCGTAAAACTATTCATGGCACTGCATTTCCCCTTTCTTCTTATTCTTTTAAAAAAAGTTACAGCATAAGCACATTTGGTAAAAAGAAAGAAAAAAAATGTGGTTCTATCATAAGAGTCGTGCATGGCAATCACGCCTTCCTAAACATAGGTGCAAAGATGTAAAACATCCCCAAGTATCTCGTAAGTCCAATCTTTTTGATATATTGCAAGCCATGCACATGAATCAATTTGCTGGTGCTATAATACAACATTTGGAAAGAAGATAAAATGCCTTCTTAAACTCCACTAGAGCACCTGGAAGGAAAAGATGAGAACAGAAACTCCATCTAAAGCAGCTTTCTAAAGCAACTCCCCCCGCCCCTTTAAATTGCTATGCAGGGGTGCTTCTAATAGGGATGTAAGAAGGCATCATCCAGTCCTGTGTTTGTCGCATTCAGCACTGTTTCCTTTCTGACGCAGTTTGGCTTCCACTAAAACCGGTGTTCTTAACTTTGCTATCCAAAGCTAAGGTAATTTATTCCCTAATTAGTTACATAATTAATTTCAACAGAAGATAAATGTCTCCTAACAATGCAGAAAACAATTGTTAGTGTAATGTTTGCTAAATAAAAACAACAAAAGCAAATATTGCTCACATTTGCTTGCATGATTTCTATTCCTGAGCTTGGATGAACTTGCAAATTGCAGCAATTTCTGTTCCCATTTCCATTTGCAATGGAATTCTCAGATACTCCCAGTTGCTAAGTATTTAAAAGATTTGGGGTGCAGGCCTAGGACACAGATTTGCTCTGATGTCAGAATCTTGGCCACCTTGTAAACAAAAGCAAAACAAAAGTTAAAACCAGGCAGAGGGCCTTCTTGGTAGTGGCACCTGCCCTGTGGAACACCCTCCCATCAGATGTCAAGGAAATAAACAACTATCTGACTTTTAGAAGACATCTGAAGGCAGCCCTGTTTAGGGAAGTTTTTAATGTTCGACCTTTTATTGTGTTTTTAATATCCTGTTGGAAGCCACCCAGAGTGGCTGGGGAAATCCAGCCAGATGGGCGGGGTATAATTATTATTATTATTATTATTATTATTATTATTATTATTATTATTAACGGGAATGGGAAAGAGATCCAGGGCCTGGTGCAAAAGACTTCAGCCTACCTACTGAGCCTTCACTGCCAACAATGCCCCTTTTGTTATACCTTTGGAGCAATCTTGTTTCATGAGGTAACCTCAGATGTGAAACAAGTCAGAATACAGTGGATATATTCCAGAGATGAAATACTTGCCCCTCCTTTCTCAGTTTTGCTCCATCTTTGACCACCGTGGTTAATGAGCTCAGGATCATCAATAATTATAATCAAGGTTTGAAGGAAGAACTCACAGCATCATATTCAAACATATTCCGCATTCGTAAGCACCACTCTGTATGCTGGGAAGCAGATGCTAAAAGGACCTCTCTTTTTTAGCTGCCAGAAAACAGAAATATTCATGCAACATTGATAAATTCTGAAACGTGCTGACAGCAAAAAGCTCTCCGGGAAGTCTTCACGTAGGAGCTACAAAGGAATTTCTAGTAGAAATTGTTCAACATCCCATTCTTATCACTCACAATGTGGAGGAAAACAGAACCTGGTGAGAATTGGGAGGAAAAGAAAGAAGAATCCAGCACCTGAATTTGCTGAGTATTATATATTGCCTTGGAACCTGAAATCCTTTTTATTCCCATCTACTTTTCCTTACCTAAGTTAATATTACCTGCTTCTTATTCTCTCTCCCTCTCCCTCTCCCTCCCTCCCTCTCTCTCTCCTCCCCTTCCTACCACTGCGCAGTGAACTCTGTTCATTCTTACCTACTCAGGCTTTATCTTACGAGGAGGCAGCTGCTTGACTCAATACAAAAGATTATGAACACAAAATAGGATAAGGGCTTACTTGAGGCAAGGCCAAGTTACCAATGCATGCCAGTACCCAGACTGTTTTCCATTTCCGAAGAAATTCAGCTACTCAAAGAGAGAGAGAGAGAGAGAGAGAGAGAGAGAGAGAGAGAGAGAGAGAGAAGCTAGGAGATTTAATACAGTGGCACCTCGGGTTAAGTACTTAATTCGTTCTGGAGGTCCGTTCTTAACCTGAAACTGTTCTTAACCTGAGGTACCACTTTAGCTAATGGGGCCTCCCACTGCCGCTGCGCCACCAGAGCACGATTTCTGTTCTCATCCTGAAGCAAAGTTCTTAACCTGAAGCACTATTTCTGGGTTAGCGGAGTCTGTAACCTGAAGCATATGTAACCCGAGGTACCACTGTACTGTTCATGTGTAAAATGAAGGTTGCATACCTGTAAACTGAATCCTTTCCCAAATGGCTCAGTTCAGTCATAGCGATAAGCAAAGCATATGCAGACCATCTTAGAAATAGAACCTTCTTCGTCATGAAGGAAATGTGCAATGGAAGAACACACTTCTTTTTGTACCAATAGTGACCTCCTTCTCTCCATCAGCCAGACATAGTCCTCCATCCAGGGGTACAATCTCTCTAACACTTCACACCTGACAAAGAGAGAAATTTCTGGCTGGGACAGAGCTCAATGGGTCAATGGACAGAACCAACACAATCCATACAAGAAGCGGACCGGAAGGACAGGGAACAAAAACTGCAGACCATGCCACAACCTACAAAAGGAGCTGGGCACAAATTGACATTTTGGTGGGGCGGGGCTATAATTCCCCCAGTTTAAAAGGCCACAGTCTGTTTTGAGTTGGCCCCAGAAGCCTTCAAGTTCAGGTCCAGGATGAAATGGGCTTTACCAGACTTTCTGTCATTCTCTTCCCACCACAAGTCATTTCCCTACTCTAAGGAAAACAAGGGCCATAGGTCAGTGGTGGAGCATCTGCTTTTCATGCAGAAGGTCCCAGCTTCAATCCATGCCATTTATAGGTGGGACAGGAAAAAGACCCCCCTCTGAAACCCCAGAGAGCTGCTATCAGTCAGTGAAGGCAATGCTAACCTAGAAGGATCCATGCTCTCTCTTTGTGTAAAGCGGTTTCTTATTTTCCTAGACTGATATACAACCAATATAATTACATAAAACAAGGTGACCCAGCAGCTGACAGACATTGATAAGGTATTGATTGAGTGAGTGATACAGTGGCACCTTGGTTCTCAAATGCCTTGGTACTCAGAAAACTTGGAACCTAAACACTGCAAACCCGGAAGTAAGTGTTTTGGTTTGCAAACTTTGTTCGGAAGCCGAATGTCCTCCGTTTTGGGTGTTACGCTTCCATTTTGAGTGCCACACTTCCGTTTAGAGTGTTATGCTAAGGTCTGCCTGTTTTTGCTCTTTATCATTTTTGTTTTTGTGGTTCTTTTGTTTTCGTTTTTGTGACTGTGTGGAACCCAGTTCAGCTACTGATTGATTGTGTGACTGCAGTACATTGTTTATTGCTTTCATATAAGTGTGCCTTGGTTTTGGAACCCTTTGGTTTTGGAACAGACTTTCAGAACAGATTAAGTTTGAGAATCAAGGTACCACTGTATAGCCATTTCTATTCTCACCATTCTAGTACCTCTGGATAACTTACAATGATTCAAAACCACAATGTTGTAAATAAAATACAAAAAATGTAAATTAAAAATAAACATAAATAAATCTTAACAATGCAGCTAAGGCAGGGGAAAACTGGTCTTCACAGAAGAATACTGCAGAAAAGCAAACTAGTTGTGACTGTGTAGGTAATTGCATCAAGACTTTTGAGTGTGCTGTTTTACCAATGCACAGCTGCATGTGTAAAAAAAAAACACTGCACAAAAAATCGCATGCAATCCTGGAGCTGCAAAGAGAGAGAGAGTTCCAAGTCACTTCATGGACCACAGTGCAGAGCTCATGGGCTGTATTTGAGGTTTTTGGTCACGGGTTACATAGCACTGTCTATTCCTTCATTCCCTTTCCCTAAGGCAGCTTTTCTAACTTGTGGGTCCCCAGATGTTGTTGAACTACAACTCCCATCACCCCTAGCTAGAAAGGCCAGAGCTCAGGGATGATGGGAGTTGTAGTCCAACAACATCTGGGGACCCACAGGTTGACAACCACTGCTCTAAGGGCTGGTTCAAAGAAGACAATACCATCTTCCACATATATATCTGAAGGCTATGTACAAAACATGATAAAAATCAACCAAAAGATAGTTAAAAACAACACACACAAATGAATATGAACCTGTGGCAAGAGACCTGTTCATCAAGCTGGGAAAGCTTATCAGAACAAAAATGTCTCCAGATTTTTCCAGAAAGCAGAGATGATGGGCCCCTGGCATATCTCAACAGGAATGATGCCTGTTCCACAGAATGGGCAGCCACACTGAAAGCCCTGCTCCAAGTGTCTCTGATCACCATCCCTGTGTGAGCATCACCAACAATCTCTTCTTCAGGGCAGTGTTTGGTACAGAAGTTGCAATGTTTAAATGCATCTTGTTTGTCCAGATATGAGAGGCACTCCATGCCGTTGCTGTACTTTCCTGTACCCCTCGGTCACTGGACCGAGGGAAAAAGCCTCCTTACACACATCTTTGGTTTGATCCTAATTTGGCATTGAAATCCATTTTACCTTCCCTAGAAACATTTCCTGTGTTTTAGATTAGGATGTCTGAGTTTAAGCAGCAGAGTGCTGGCACATTAAAATGTATGCCAATACCCATTAATGCTGCTCTTTCTCCTAAATTTTAATTATAATTCCATCTATAGCATGATTGCTGGTTCACACAGTCCCTTTAAACCGGGAGAGACAAAACGAACTGAATTTTTAATGGAGGGCTTTAGATGTAGCCCATTGCAGATCCATTGTGCGCGATGTCAAAAATGACAACACTATAATCATAAAACAAATTCTGATTTGTACAGAAGAAATTATACTCATGAATCCACGCAGCACACTGGCTTCCCTCGCTGTCATTTGGCCATTAAATTGTTCCCGGTAAAATCACTTGTAAAGGATGTCGTGCAATAATCTACTTCACATCCTGTATAAACAGTGAAGTCACAAAACAAAACAAAAGTTCAGAATAATTATCTGACATCCGACTTGCTGGAATTAGCTGTTATTAATTCTTAGAAACAATTCTCTGTTTTCTAAAAAAGAAAAAAGATGGAGGGGGATCCTCTGTGTGAGTATATGTGTATTTTTATTCTGATTTTATTTTGTTTTTCATGGTATAGTGCACTTACAGTAATTACCGTATCTTTCTAACCTACCTGGGACCAAAGACACTGTACACAGAGAAAGTATCTGTTGTTTGTCCTGCTCACTTTTGCATGTGGTCCCCAGAGGGTTACTTAGAATGATGTGTAGCTCTAGGGGTGAAAAAGTTTTATCGCCCCTGATTTATCAGCAGTTAACCAGCAATTCTTTATGTAATGATCACACTTAAGGTTTTAGAGATTATCCAGCTATGAGCCAAGCATTACTAATTTTGTGGTTTCTAATTGCTTTTAGCTGTGCTTTGGTGTTAACACCTTTTCTGTCTAAATTTACTTGAGGCATATTCTATGTATAGCAAAGTATAATGTCGTATATTATATGAAAAGGTGTGTGTTATTTCCCACACTCATACATACAGTGGTACCTCAGGTTAAGTACTTAATTCGTTCCAGAGGTCTGTTCTTAACCTGAAATTGTTCTTAACCTGAAGCACCACTTTAGCTAATGGGGCCTCCTGCTGCAGCCACGCCTCTGGAGCCCAATTTCTGTTCTTATCCTGAAGCAAAGTTCTTAACCTGAAGCACTATTTCTGGGTTAGTAGAGTGTGTAACCTGAAGCGTATGTAACCTGAAGCGTATGTAACCTGAAGCGTATGTAACCCGAGGTACCACTGTATATGTATATAATCTCAAATAAAGTCTGAATGGCTCAAGAAACATTGACTTGTTTCAGACATCTGGACCTATCTTCTATGCAGGCATCTGTCTAGAATGCAGTGACAAGCTGCCTGACGATAATGGCAAAAATGTGGACCAAATGAAACTGCTGGGGTGGGATCTGGGTGTGCTGTTGCAGTGGATGGATTAGCGTAACTTTTCCTCCCTTCCAACTCTTTGATGAGGCATGGAAGCTTAGAGGAAGACTTGCCCCCTATCCCTTCTGCTTTCAATTCCCTATGGACCCTTGTCTTCAGTTCATGTTTTTAGCTTCGCTGTGGGTAAAAGCCTCAGCGCCTAGGGCTTGCCGATTGAAAGGTCGGCGGTTCGAATCCCCGCGGCGGGGTGCGCTCCCGTTGCTCGGTCCCAGCGCCTGCCAACCTAGCAGTTCGAAAGCACCCTCGGGTGCAAGTAGATAAATAGGGACCGCTTTCTAGCGGGAAGGTAAACGGCGTTTCCGTGTGCAGCTCTGGCTCGCCAGAGCAGCGATGTCACACTGGCCACGTGACCCGGAAGTGTCTTTGGACAGCGCTGGCCCCTGGCCTCTTGAGTGAGATGGGCGCACAACCCCAGAGTCTGGCAAGACTGGCCCGTACGGGCAGGGGTACCTTTACCTTTACCTTTACAGTGGGTTGGACATTGAGTTTTCCAAAGCATTTTATTCCTATGCCTTCAGCCTCATTTAAACTCTCAGAAAGGCAAGATGGAAATAAATTTTCACAGTTTTCTTGCCATAATTGCTGTTGCATCACTATACAACCATTTCTTTTCCCCCTAATTGCATTAAATTAAATACTTTCCGACTTGCATGGTAAAAGTGCTTCTGTCCCGTCACCCCACCTCAGTGTCTGCTTCCCTGGCAGCAGGAGGTTTACTATTTGTTTTAAACGGCAGGGATTCCTTTTAAAAAGTCCAGACTGCAACAAGGAGATGTGGTTAGGCAAGTGATGACACAGCCACTTCAATTTCACTGCCAAAGTAACCAGCTTCATTTTTGTATTAGCATAAAGAGAATGCATATACATTTCAGGGTAAAGCCCCCATCTTGCTTTGACTGAACAGCTAAGAACTTCCCAGTAATATCTCTAGCGCCGAAATAACGAACTCGATCATTTCAAGAGAAATCAGAGAAACATAGGTTTATGCCCACAAAAAGGTAAAAATCTGGAAGAAGCACAATGAATACTAAATAGTATGTGTTTTGACAATTAGTTAATGTTCATTGAGAGCACAACAGCACAAACCCAAAACCTGGATCATAATGTTTTGATGCTGTAATGGTTCTAGTGGTTGCTCGTGCGTAAGTTCCCGCCACTCCTGGCTAGGTTGCCTGGTTGAACCCTTTCTGTCTGGACAGCCTTTCACCCGTGGCTGTCTCAATCGCTGGTAGAGTCAGTGGGCGTTTCTTGAACTTCTTCCCCTTCTCCACTGGTGTTACGCTGATTTCCTTCCCCAGAAGATGGGCTGCCTCTCTCCCTACTGGGACCCTCTCCGGCATCCCTCCGGAGCCTTCCCTCCACCTCTGGCTCCGATGGCAGTTCCCTGACAGATGCACACATCTTTCTTGTGTTCATATGGCTGCAGATTCCTTCCCAAATATTACCGCAGGCAGTAATACTAATTTTTCTATGTCACATTCTTCTTGGTCTAGATATATTCTCTATTCGCATGAAGCACCTAATTTCCCTTTCAAAACTTTCTGTATATCTTGGTGCTCACAAGTCTCTTCAAGTAGCCTGTAATCATAGACCTCTTTTCTATGCTTTCAGCACAAATAATTAAAGTGTGCAAGATGGAGCAGAAGCACATCTTCTGACATTGTCCCTAACACTGACATACTCCCTACATTAGAATCATAGAATCATAGAGTTGGAAGAGACCACAAGGGACATCGAGTCCAACCCCCTGCCAAGCAGGAAACACCATCAGAGCACTCCTGACATATGGTTGTCAAGCCTCTGCTTAAAGACCTTCAAAGAAGGAGACTCCACCACACTCCTTGGCAGCAAATTCCACTGTCGAACAGCTCTTACTGTCAGGAAGTTCTTCGTAATGTTTAGGTGGAATCTTCTTTCTTGTAGTTTGGAACCATTGCTCCGTGTCCGCTTCTCTGGAGCAGCAGAAAACAACCTTTCTCCCTCCTCTATGTGACATCCTTTTATATATTTGAACATGGCTATCATATCACCCCTTAACCTCCTCTTCTCCAGGCTAAACATGCCCAGCTCCCTTAGCTGTTCCTCATAAGGCATCGTTTCCAGGCCTTTGACCATTTTGGTTGCCCTCCTCTGGACACGTTCCAGTTTGTCAGTGTCCTTCTTGAACTGTGGTGCCCAGAACTGGACACAGTACTCCAGGTGAGGTCTGACCAGAGCAGAATACAGTGGCACTATTACTTCCCTTGATCTAGATGCTATACTCCTATTGATGCAGCCCAGAATTGCATTGGCTTTTTTAGCTGCCGTGTCACACTGTTGGCTCATGTCAAGTTTGTGGTCAACCAAGACTCCTAGATCCTTTTCACATGTACTGCTCTCAAGCCAGGTGTCACCCATCTTGTATTTGTGCCTCTCATTTTTTTTGCCCTAGTGCAATACTTTACATTTCTTCTTGTTAAAATTCATCTTGTTTGTTTTGGCCCAGTTCTCTAATCTGTCAAGGTCGTTTTGAAGTGTGATCCTGTCCTCTGGGGTGTTAGCCACCCCTCCCAGTTTGGTGTCATCTGCAAATTTGATCAGGATGCCCTTGAGTCCATCATCCAAGTCGTTGATAAAGATGTTGAATAAGACTGGGCCCAAGACAGAACCCTGTAGCACCCCACTAGTCACTCTTCTCCAGGATGAAGAGGAACCATTGATGAGCACCCTTTGGGTTTGGTCAGTCAGCCAGTTACAAATCCACTAAGTGGTAGCATAGTCAAGACCGCATTTTACCAGCTTCTTTACAAGAATATCATGGGGCACCTTGTCAAATGCCTTGCTGAAATCAAGGTAGGCTACATCCACTGTGTTCCCTTTATCTACCAGGCTTGTAATTCTGTCAAAAAACGAGATCAGGTTAGTCTGACATGACTTATTTTTCAGAAATCCATGCTGACATTGAGTGTGGACATCTGCAATGAAGTGGGCCACAAATGTCAGGCTTCAGAGACTCGGCTTCTGTGGTGTTTGCCTCCTAGGTGGGTCATAAGGAAAAGGTTAAATGAGTGTGAAGTGATTGGCCAGTGGGAACCCAAGGGGAGGAGTTAGAGTTAGAGTTGGTGTTGTGTGGAAGTCAGTTGGGAGTTGGAGAAGGAAGAGGGAGGATAGGTCTGCGGGTTGGTCTAGTTGTGTGGTGAGAGAGTGAGAGAAACTGATAGGAGTCAGATAGACAGTTGGGATAATTAGTTAGCAGTTATTAGGAAAGGCATAAGCCGGTATAGAAACTAAGATTAAGAAACTGACAAGAAAAATTATCTGGGCCAGGGATGTGGGTCATAATATACAATTCGAAGAGTGGGAGAAACTGTGGAATGAGGGATTAAAAGTCACTGCTTGTATGACGTTAAAAGAAAACACGATGAAGATGTTCTATAGATGGTACATGACGCCGGTAAAACTGGCAAAAATGTACAAGACATGCAATCGGTGCTGGAAATGCAGGGATAAAGAGGGTAGTTTCTTACATTTGTGGTGGGATTGTAAGAAAGTGAAAGACTTCTGGGAGAAAATATACAATGAGTTAAAGAAGATTTTAAAATACACATTTACGAAAAAACCAGAAGTCTTTCTGTTGGGAATGGTAGGAAGTGAGATAAAAAGGGAAGACTGCAAATTCTTTAGATACGCAATCACAGCCGCAAGAGTGTTACTGGTCCAGGGTTGGAAACAGCAAGAAATACCGACCATAGAAGAGTGGAGAATAAAACTGTTAGATTACGCAGAGCTAGACAAATTGACAGGGAAGATTAGATACTTAAGAGACCAAAAATTCATCGAGAACTGGGGGAAATTTGTGGAATATCTGGAATGTTTAAGTGAAGGACAGATGACGCTCAAGGGATTTAAAGAAGCACTGTAAGAAAAGTAAGAAGTATTGTCTAAAGGGAATAGAAAAAAAAGAGATAAATAATGTCAATACAAATTGGAGAAATGTGTAATCAAATTACGACTATGAATGATTTACGGAACAGTTGAGGGAAGTCCAAAAGAGAAATAAGTAATGGAAAAGATGTGAAATTTATGCACGTTGTTTTGTTTTATTTGTGGATTAACTATTTACCTTTGTTTTGTTATTATTTATTTTTGTTTTATTTGTGGATTAATAAAAATTATATGGAAAAAAAAAGAAAAATTATCTGAAACCATAAACTTGTTCATGCTTATAAAATAAACTTGATTATTTGTTAATGTTAACAACTGTCTGGACTCCGTGTGTACCTGAGAGAAACGGGTTGGTGGCAGCGGGGAAGCAATCACAGTGGTGGCACAGGGATCAATAGACCATCGAACGTCCAGGGACCCTGTGTGAGCGCCCCAGCTCCCTTCCCTCCTTTGGCAGTAGATAAGCAGAACAAAGCGAAAGGAGTCTCTTACCAGTTAGAAATTTTAATGATCATAGTGAGAGAACAAAGAATCCATTCCTTGGAATGAAGGTGCTCCCAATTAAGGGTTCCACCCACTTCCTCCCTAGTCACCCACATCACTCCCGTGTCTTGCAACCTGATCTCACAACTACTTTGCTTTCTGACCTGCCATCTTATCTGCTATTCTTGACCTTCGGCTGAGCGGCTGAATGCTTTCCAATGACAATGAGTCTGTTAACTCTCTCCCTCCCTGTTCTTCTCCTCCTAACTGTTCCCCACCCAGTACTTCCCAGCTTCTGCCTTTGGAACTATGTCCCTCTGCAAACCAGTGTTCCAAATCTATACTGCCCCACTGCTTCTGGGAAGATTCAGGATCAGGAGGAAGGGGAGGCTCCCACTATTCTTCCTCAGTGCAGCCCTTCTCAGCACGGTCCCAGACACAAATGACAAACTGCCATATGCAGACTATTCGCCCACCACCTGCATGTTCAGGGTCCTGACAGCATGAAGTCCCTTTGCGTGAACAGCTGCTCTTGTGCTTCTTTGCTCAATATGTGGACATTTGGGCGTGTGCTCATATGGTTGCAGATTCCTTCCCAAATACTACCACAGGCAGTAATACTAGAGAAGTCTAGGTTTCCAATGTGCATGCCTTCCAAACGAAGGAAGTTTATCCAGTAAGAGTTATATTAAGCCTATGAGTGATCGCCAAAGAAGAAGCAGCCCAGGAAGAGAAACATAAAACAATACCACCTGTGTGGTTATTTATAGAGACTTGGGTCAAAATGCAGGCAAATTCTATCTGCCATTACAGTCCCCCCCCCACACACCCCAGTTAACATGTTCACTCTCATTCTTCCCTAGTTATTCAGCTCAGCTTTCATTATATGTCCTTGCTTTTCATAAAACAGCCTTTTGTTCTCATTATTTTATTCATTGCTTGTCATGGCCATCCTCCTCTCTCTTTCTCCCCTGAACTCATCTCCTGTCAAAACATTTTCTCTGTAAGTATAAAAGCCGGCGGGGGTGGGGTGGGGGTAGGGTAAAAGAAAAAGAAATGAAAAGAAAGGATGTTTCATTGCCAAAGTGGAAAGAAATATGATGGAAAAGCCAAGCCGCACATCTAATTTTAGGCCAGCCATCCAAATTTAAAACTACCTAATTGATATACCAAATGGCAGATATCATCTAAGATGGACACAAATCCTGAGATTCCTTCCAGATACTCATGTTTTGCCCCTCGTTAGAATGAAGTTATGTATCAGGCTGGAAATGTGAATGGCAAGCAGTAGGGTGGCCACATATGCATCAGCAGAAAAATGAGGGCACACATCACCAAACAAGAGGACAAAAGAAGAAACTGATTCATGCACGCTGATTTATGTGTCATGATGCACATTTAGAAAGAATTGGTATAAGATAAATAGAAATATGATGCATCTGACCAACACTATGAGCAGGTGACCTGGGTCTCTCCTCAGTCTGCTGTCCAGGTGCTAACTGCTGATTGGCAACTTGAAGGTCCCTTACCCCACCTCTTTTTGATTTGTTAAGCTTTACACTTGACTTGAACTGGACAGACCTTCCATTAGAGAATGCCTTCTAACAGAAGACTGCCCTCTGATGAAAAGCAGACCAATGCTAACTTCTGCAGTATTGGGATGGAGATTACTACGACACTTATATCTGCTCTTTGTGATCACACAGGAAGCACGATGCAAAGGTTTGGGTGAACTGGGGCACATTTATTAAAATATTTAACCCCAAAACTAATCTCCAAAGGTGTGTGATCTAACTAATAACCAAAGTTTGGGAAATTCAACCTTGCTGAGGTAGCCCACCCTCTACCCACTCCCTTAAGGTCCACCCTTTCCATTCTATAGGAAGGCCTTCCTGCTCCACCCCCTCCTAGAGCCCAAAGCTCCAGGCAGATATTACAAGTTTATCCCAAAGGTGCCCCCTAACAATGCCATTGAATCCCACAGCCCCCAAAGGCAGGTCCTGGGATCACACCTTTACCCTTTAAAGGTGCCTGAGGATGCTCTCCAAACCTTAACAACCTCATAACTTCCCTCATTACTTGCCAATGTGGCCAATTAACCTATTTGTTGACACTCACTGAATACTTCAGTGCAGAGTAGGAGGAAAGACCCACCAGCAAAGCCAATCAGCTGATAAACAAAAAATCCTACTCTCTCAGGGTGAGGGGTGAGATGACGAAGGCTTAAATAGCCTACGCATCAACCATGCCCTCTCCCCAGCATCAACACCGACTGCACACTGAAGCCACTTGCCACATCTCCCCATTCCCTGAGTGGCCCCTGCAGCTGCTCGCCAGTGCAACAGTTACAAGATTATTCTTATACTTTTATATGCTGTGCTCTCATCAAGAGTCTGGACAAACACTTAAAAGGACGGGACTTGAAATGTTGCATTAACATTGTTTCATGAATATTATCTTGCACTGCTAGTTAAAAGTATGCAGGTAAGTAAAATAAATAAACGTGTGTGTCAGTTCTCCTGCACATGTTTCATTTCAGTGAATGATGGTGCTCTAGCAGGGTTCATCACAGCAGGTCTTATGCTATCACTGTGAGCTGAAATAAGAATATTATATTGAGGGATAGCAGCAGAAAGGAAGAAACAAAGAAAGGGTGTGTGCAGGATCATTTTTACAAAGGATTGTATGCTAATAGTGTTAGGAAGAATTTATCCAACCTGGGTTGAAAATACTCAACCTAATGGTGTGTTTAAATCATGTTGGATTAAAAAAGAAAAGAAGAAAAGCCCTACTGAGGAGTGTAGTAGAAAGGAAAGAAAATGGAATAGAGAGAATAAATCTTTTCAAACCTCTCAAATCCACAATTTATGCTTCTTCTCCACAACAGAGATGTGCAATACTTAGCATGTCCGCCCCCCTTTCAAATGCAATTTTTAAAAAGAAAAAATAGCCCTTGGCAATTGGATAGGTATGAGTTATGCATTGTGCTTAACACAAAAACAAGCAGACAGGAAAGAATTAGCTTATGAAATTGATTTGGTTTGTTTAGGTACACCAACAAGAAATATGGTATTCAGCATATCACCCTATTCGGTGACAGACAATTTTTCAAAAGTTTATTGCCTCTGAAGTTTCATGTACAGTGGTACCTCTGGTTACAAACTTAATTTGTTCTGGAGGTGCGTTCTTAACCTGAAACTGTTCTTAACCTGAGGTACCACTTTAGCTAATGGGGCCTCCCACTGCCGCTGTTCCACCGGAACACAGTTTCTGTTCTCATCCTGAGGTAAAGTTCTTAACTCAAGGTACTACTTCTGGGTTAGTGGAGTCCGTAACCCAAAGTGTTTGTAACCTGAGGTACCACTGTATAAACTTGGAGGAAACCCCTCAGAACTTCAGCAGATGATGTTCAAACTGAGAATATAGGGCACAACCCTAAAATGAAGGTAGGTGCACTGAAGTCTGAATTAATGCCTAATTCTGTGTTGGACTGTGGTCATTGTCTTTTTTCTTTCCTTTGGGAAATACCCACAACTTTGTCTTAAACAGACAAATCGTAGCCTGGGCTTGGATGACATGGCAGATCATAGTGTGGCTTGTCTGAGCCAGGCTGGCGCCATGTGGGGAAAGGGGAAGACTCAGAGTTGAACCGCTGTTTTAGACAAATTGGATTATTGTGATGCATGAACAGGGCCAGTGAATAGTATGCATTCTTTGGAGTTCCTTAAGTCATTCAGAGCAGCCAACTGACTGCAGGAGAGCGAACAAGTACAAGAAAGCAGAGGCATTAATCTCAGGAAGAGTGGAAGCCATTTCTGCTGCTAAATTTATCCATGGTGGCATCTCATTCATGGAATTCCCAAACTGGGCAAGTGCATGGCACTGTTATGATGATGGTGTTTAGGTGCCTTTGAAACTCAAACGTTCATTGAAATTTCTGTGGGTGATACTATTTTGTATTTTTGCTTTAAGAAAAAGAATATTTATTTAGGCACGGTATTTTATTGTATACATTGTATTTTTACATAGCTTATCACCCTGGGCTCTCAAATGCAGAAAAGTGGTAATGAAATGATATCATATGATATATTTTTAAAATAATGCATTTGAAGGCTCTAGAAGATATGTGAGTAAATAAACTATCATTAATGTACAAGTTTATAAACCTATCAGACAGAGCTTTATGCCAGTGGCATTTTGGGATTTCACCCCACCTCAGAATTCTTGACATTTTTAGATTTTCCTGTAATAACAATAAGTTTATATTAAAATGCATATAACAATATTTCTTTATGGAAATATATTTGTCTCTCTGCATGTGATACAAATGTGAATTAGTGAAGCTGCCATAGGAGCCAGCTCCTAGGGGCCAAGGTTCCTTCACCCCCCCACCCTAAAATATTTGAAGGGCCACCATTCAAATGGTGTGTGCATGCCACATCATGTGATCAATTATGTAGGGAGGGGCTTATCTGTGCCCTACAATGTTTTATTTAAATTGGCACTCCTGGGGGATGCAATCCTAATTCCATGTACCTGGGAGCAGCGATGGGGGATGAATTTGTTTCAGTTTTAATGAAAGGCAAACGTTCTGAAACAATATGTGAACCAAAACACAGGCATCCTTTGAAATTCACACTTCTAATTTTGCAATGCAGTTCTCCAGACAAACCATGTGTACAAAAAATCAATGTACAGTGGTACCTCAGGTTACAGACGCTTCGGGTTACAGGTGCTTCATGTTACAGACTCCACTAACCCAGAAATAGTACCTTGGGTTAAGAACTTTACCTCAGGATGAGAACAGAAATTGTGTGGCAGTGGCGCAGCGGGAGGCCCCATTAGCTAAAGTGGTGCTTCAGGTTAAGAACAGTTTCAGGTTAAGAATGGACCTCCAGAACGAATTAAGTTCATAACCCGAGGTACCACTGTACTATAGGTGAAAATGACATACAAAATGCATCATATGTGATGTAAACCATTTTGAGGTCATGCCTGATGAAAAGCACTATAAAAGATAGAATCAAAGACATGGAAGGGACCCTGTGGATCGTTTAGTCCAATCACCTGCAATGCAGGAAAATCAAAAGGGCAACCTTGGTGTTATCAGCACCACGCTCTAACCAACTGTGCTATCCAGATAGATGGACAACAAGGAATATGTTGAGTGCCATTAGGAGTATTATGCTAAAGAAGTGAAAACAGTGGCTCCAAAACCAGAAGCTGCTGTGTACAGAATCAAAACATTAGTTCACAAAGCTCAGTTTTTGTCTTTTCTGACTGGCAGAATCTCTCCAGATTTTCAGGCAGGTCCTGCACCAGCCCTACTTGAAGATGCTGGGGATGAAACCTGAGATCTTCTGCTTGCAAGACCATTACTTCTTCTTCCACTGAGCTGCAGGCCTTTGCTGTGCAGAGAGAGCATCAGAGCCTGGGGAACCCACAGCAGGTTCAGGAAGCAGAATAATCTCTCTTGGAAATCCAGGTTCATTCTGATGAGTGCATTTTAAGGGAATATTGTTTTAGCAGCCCAGTCAGATGACTGCAGGCCTTCATCTCTCTCCTGTATGAAACTGAAGATCTGAAACTTCCACTTAAAGGTGAAGGCACTCGTCACTGTAGAGCACAGGGAATTGAGGGGAAAGCAAGGCAGAATTCGTGTGTGCGCCTGCTCTAATTTCAAAGGTTGTGTGATGTTTGGGATTTATTTGTGATGCAGTCAGCAGAGGCTACACAATATATCGTTCCAGAAAGAAGCAAATGCTCTGTTCTGGTAACAAGGAGAGAATTCTGATTTGAAAGGGGGGGGGTGGGAGAATACTTTAGCACATTTCTCTGGCATCGTCAGGTAGCTTTCTCCCCTTTCAGATCACACAGTAAGCTTAACTGCTGTTAATTAAGGACACCAGACTCTCTTACTTTTCCAATCCCAAAACGCAATTGTCGTAAATATTTAAATTATTACAATATTTGTGATTTGGCTCCCCAATGAGAACCTTGCGCCTAGTTTAAACAACAGCAGCCACTTCCCAGTGGAACATGTTACACCTGGCAAGTGTTTCAAACTGTTTCAAAGAAAAGTTTTGCTTTCTGGCTTTTCCCCCCCAGCTGAAAAAGAATCTGAGAAAGAAGAATACGTTTTCAGCTAAAATGACTGGATTTTGCTGTGCGTTGTGACTAGTCACAGCAGGTAGGACAAGGCTACTGTCTTCCAGAACTGTGCTGACAGCCATAGCACCATGCTGCCTGGCTGAGAGGGAAGCTGGCTGTTCATCTGCCTCTTCCAGCTTGTGTTGTGACTTCACAGTCTGGAAGACATGGAGAACTGAACGACTTCTGCATCTGTGTGCATTTCTTAGGAACCGACAGGTGGTTTGAATGCTGCAATGAGGCCACACTCCACAGCTGACCTCAGAGCTGACTAGAAAAAGACAATCAAGACCCAAGCCATTTCTCCTCCCTTGCAGAGCTTATACTAGACATCCCATGAATGAAGCTGTGCAGGTGGGTGTAGCAGACAGTGTGGGATGAGGTGCTGTGCTTTTGTCTTCCATGACCTGGAATGTTGTGCTCAAGAGAAAGAGCAGAACAGAAGTGCTGTTATCTTCTTGCCTGATGCTCATGATCTGCTGTCTGCACCTTTCCATCTGGCCACTTCTATTATCTTCAGCTGACCCTCCAAGGTACTACCAGATACCTGGGGACTCTTTTCCCCAGGTTGAATAGATCACCCAGGGGAAGGGGATAGAAAGAATGTTCCTTTCCCATTGTCCATTTTCCCATTGTCCCATTGTAGACTTTGTAGATAATCTATTTTTATTAAAAATAATAATAATCTATTTTTATTAAAAATTTCATCATTTGCATGCATTGTCTCTTTTTTTCAAGTTGTGTTTTCTACAGATCAGTTCCATTTGTTGTAAGACATTAGTGTTACTTGCAGTATTAGGTTGGGAAGAAAAGAGGGGAGAAAGAGGGGGAGGGGGAATGGTGAGTGGGGTGGGGTGTTATGCTTCTATTTTTCTACTTTCTGTATGTGTGGGGTTTTGTGTCAGTGTCACTGTATGGGTTCTCTTACTATTCACTTGTTTTATTTCCTTGATGGTGAGAGAGGTTGGGGGTGGCCTAGGGTGTGGTTGGTTGTCTTGGTTGGCTGTAATGAGATTTGTTTTTGTGTGAGAGTGTGTGTCTGTATATTTTTGGATCAGGTTAACAAGATTGATTGTTGGTGGATTCTTGTTGCCTTGTTTGGCTGTGTATGTGTTAAAGGGGAACCGTACTGAGGTGAAGGCGTCTTCTCCTAATGTTTGTATTTTTATAAGTTTTATAATGCCCCCTACCTGCCCATTTGATTACTTTGATCTGCAGAGCTTGCCCTTGCCATTCAAGTCCCACTCAAGCCCCATATGATGGTTGTTCTACAACTGTGGCGAGTCAATATTTTAGTGCAGTAGAACCTGGAATTAAGGAAGGTATTCATGTATGCAACCACTGATGCGAGAATGCTGATGGCCAGATGGTGGAAGGGTGATAAAATACCAACTAAAATGGAGTGGCAGGCGAAATTATTTGAATATGTAGAACTGGCAAAGATGACAGGAAAAATTACGAGAGTTTAGCCGGCTGATCAAAGCTGTTATTTATTAAACGTGCATCCCACCCTCCCAAAGGAGCACAATGTGGTAATCACATTGGTGATAAAAATGACACACTTAACAATACAATCAAATATTTAAAACATGTTAAAACATCTGAAATGTAAAAAGACCTGAGAGTTTGTTTTCAATGAAGTAAGTCTAGCACTTCCATAATCGTATTAAATTTCAGGCAAATCTAAGTAAGATTCAAGTATTCTTTAACAACCCAAACATGCTCTTATGTATGTGAAAAACAGCAAGACTTTGCATATTCTACTTTTTTCCATTAATGCATTACCCTCCCATCACTTACATTCCTCCATATGCGCTAGCTCTAGTAATTACCATGAAATACATTAAGAGGTGTCTTCTGTTAATTATAAGAAGAAAAAGAATCATAGCAATTAACCTTTCCATGTGGGAGGTTACATGATTGAAGAGTTCACCAGTAATTACAAGCAGCAGAAAGTCATTGAGCAACACCCTTCTAACCATGGCTAAAAACAGTAATTTGCTTTTAACCAGTTAGTTGAAACGTGCTGATTTTACTGTTCCGTTAAGCAATTATCATGCCTGACTATGGCGTGACACTCTTTAAAATCTTTAAAGAGGAACTGGTCAGTACAAAACTGTAGTGCGCCAGTCTGGCTCCAATGGTAGTGTGAATGAATGATGTCTCTCCCTAGACATCATGAGGGTGATATAAATTTCCACAGTCTTTTCATACTCCAAAAAAGAGGCATTGTACCAATGATTCATGAACCTCCCTTCCCTAAAAGGCATGTGCTAAATTCAGTCTTATCGCTCTTTCTTCCAGCTCCTTCTAGGATCTATCTGGGTGCTGTGACCAGAACTTTCTTCCAGTCCAGACTCAATATATTTCTCTCAATATTTCTCTATCCAGAGTTTGTCTCCTAATCTCCCCTAGATAATTTTTCTAGCCCCTTCTCAAAAATTCTGACTCACTTTCCCCCCTGATTGTTCTTATCTCCACTGTTTCTGAGACCTTGGGCATGTGGAAGGGTATCTTAATGTTTTCCTTCCTTCTCTGTGGTCTTTAGGGGAAGTGCTAGATCTCAAACTTTCTATACTGAAGGAAGAATGTTTTCCATAACCTGGCATACAAAAGCTGAAATCCAGGTACAAACATTGCCCCCTAACTGGATCTGAGATCTTGAGGGACAAGATAGTTTAGCATAGCCTGTAGCAGAATCCCTGAAATTCTGGTTGCCACTGTGATCCAGCAATAGGGAAAGTATGTTTACGTTCTGGCTGGATCACAAACCTTTTATCTAATTCTTTGCAGAGCACTGAAGATACCACATCCAGCAAAGACAGGTCTTTTTTTTAAAAAAAAAACTCATTTGATTCTGGATCAGGCCTAGGAATGCTTCAGTCCCTACCAGAAACCATCAGTCTGGTTCAGTTCCAAAGAGGTTGGGACTCTGATCCATTCCTATGAATGGGACAAGAGAACCTTAAGAATCCCCTTTCTGCAAATGAGCCGGTTGGTGAATTCCATTCTACTTCAGAGGCCGTATGTACTTTCCTCCCCAAAACCATCTGACTTGTAGTCAGTGAGCCCTAGAATGGGGACCTTTAAAGCGGTGGCACCCAGAATTTGGAAGTCTACACTTGGCTCTGACACTACTTGTGATTAGAGGTCAGCCAGGGCTGGATTTAGGTTTGATGAGGCCCTAAGCTACTAAAGGTAATGGGCCCCTTTATATGTCTAGCTGTCCTTTGTCAACAACAAATTGTTGCTGTTTTTTGTGTTGAATATATGCTATATGGTAATTTATGGACCTAATAGGTAACTAAAGCCATTTGCACATGCAGAATGTAGGCACCCTGTATATAGAAATGGGGAAACCAGTGATATTTTAGGGTGCAGGCTAGCAGGTGGGGCCCATTACTTACATCATAGGAGCCTACACAACACAAAACACTTGCTGTATGTAGGTTTTATTTTATTTGTTTTTTATCTTATATTTTGGAAATGTACATCCAGGTTTTTTCCCTTTAATCTTTTTTGGGGCCCCCAAGAGAGTGGGGCCCTAAGCTATACCTTGTTTAGCTTATACTGTACGTAAATCCGGCACTGAGTGCAGCAAAGCTATTTCCCCTGTAGCAGGGGTTTCATGGGGATTTCATTACTGTTTTAGTTTTTTTCCTTATTTGGTTCTAGTCAGTTGTGTTCCTGTTCTTTGCTGGGGCAGAGACTTCTGCAATGGAGTGAGAAATGATTTGGCTGCTTTCCCCTTCTCCTCTTCAGGGCCCTCTCTCCAAATCTGCTGCAAAGGATTGGGGGACCCTTTGGTATCAATCAACAGAAGTATAGTGTCTTGGATCTTTTAATTGACATTTCTGGATTGCAGGGGGTTGGACTAGATGATGATGATGATGATGATGATGATGATGATGATTTGGTAATCCACTTTTCAACTTATTTATTTTTAAAATCAAAATGGAATATATTGTTTTAAATCAGATATACAGGATCAGGTAATCCAGAAGACCAGAATGTAGGGAGAGATTGAGAGTCTGATGGTATTTATTATAATAATAAAAATTTATTATTTCTACTCTGCCCATCTGGTTGGGTTTCCCCAGCCACTCTGGGCAGCTTTCAACAGAAACATTAAAAACAGAATAAAACATCAAACACTAAAAACTTCCCTAAACAGGGCTGCCTTCAGATGTCTTCTAAAAGTCAGATAGTTGTTTATTTCCTTGACATCTGATGGAAGGGCGTTCCACAGGGTGGGCACCACTACCAAGAAGGCCCTCTTCCTGGTTCCCTGTAACTTCACTTCCCACAGTGAGGTAACTGCTATAAGGCCCCTGGCTCTGGACCTCAGTGTCCGAGCTGAACGATGGGGGTAGAGATGCTCCTCCACTAACTGAGATTACATTTCTGGGGCTTTCTTCACTGTAGCAAAGAGTGAGCACTACCAATTTCTGTCAGAGCTATTTAGAAGCACCCCCCCAAAAAAAAAACAGTCTAAAACCCCTTAGAAGGCAGCAATTGCAGCTATGGAATCAGGCAGAGAAAAGTGCTGCAGAAGCATTATTCCCATTATCTACTTTTAGCACCTGGCCAACTCACAGTGAAGTGATCTGAATTTTCTCAACATGATGAGTGCATAGTGCTTTGGAACATTTGTTTGTGTGTGGCAGAGGTTGGGATGGTTAACAAGCCCACCATTTCAGCTGGCTGGATTAATTAATTTTCTACAAAGAACTGCAATGCATGAGCTACTCTTTTGATCAGTTGCTTTGCAGATGTCACCCATCTGATCACATAAATGCCACTGCACCAAAGCATGACCTTTAACATGCAGTCTGCACCCAGCAGATGAGGAGCCTGGTCTGCTGTGCACATTGAAGTGCTAGAGAGTTTCCTGCCATCCAAACCCCATGGCCAGATTTTCTTGTCTTTTAACCCACCTCGTGTGGGACTTGTGGCAGACAGGATTCCACAGTCAGAGAGCAGCAAGAGCCTCAGTAAATTCAGAGCACCTCTCCTGTGGATGCCTCAAGGCTGCATGCCAAGTCATAATCTAAATAAATGGGCAACTGTAAAAAGATTCCTTTCACCTCATAAAAGACCATATAAATGGCATATGGTTGTGTACACACACTGAGAGTAATGGGAAGTTTCCCTTCTCCTCTCTGCATGATTTGTGGACTCCCAAATCTGCTTGAGGTTGGGGGAACCCCTAGAATAGATCTAGCAGGTGGGGGGGGAGGGAGGAAAAGTTCTATTGTGAGAGCAATAATTCTTGCACTGATGGAACTATGTAGCATAATACACTTAAAGCACCCCCTCCAATCCTGGGAATGGTATTTATTTATTTATTTTTAAGTATATTTATTAGGTTTTTGCAAAAGAAAAAACACATAACAACCACAAATATAAAAAGAAACAAAACATAATCAAAAATACATATAAAACAGATCAGAACGACAAAATACAGAAAAAAAGATTCCACCCAACAAAATAAAAAACATAAAAACTCCAACTTTTAAAATCATACTTAATTAACTTTCTTTCTTGACTTCCTCGTGCCTCCCTTTTTTGTGTTCCTCTTTACCCAATCAGATACAGCAAATCCTTACCCTCTTTCAAAGCTCATTTCTAATTATTAGATTCATTCTATTTATGTCTCCAATCTTTCCTCCTTATACTTAAACCCCTTTAAAATATTATTTACTTTCGACATAATATACCTTTAGCCTTTCACCCTTTTCTGTTATGTTTTAGCATACTTTTTTAAACTATATCACTAATGCCATATTATTTTCATATCCAACATCGCTTTAACATTCATAAACTTTGCAGTGTTTCTGCAGATAGTCTTTAAACTTCTTCCAGTCCTCTTCCACTAACTTTTCTCCCAGGTCTCGGATTCTGCCAGTCATTTCTGCCAACTCCATATAGTCCAATCCTGGGAATGGTAGTTTGTTAAGGGTCCGAGGAATTTTAACCCTGTGAGGGGTAAACTACAGGTCCCAAAATTATTTTGATGGCTGTTTTTAATGTATGTTGGGTGTCTACAGCAAAAATGCATACACTATGATTAACCATAGTGCCTTTTAAGTGTTCGGATTCTCATTATGGTGGGAGCATTATGGGCCAGAGTGAGTCTGTATTCATTAACTCCTTCCCCAGTGTTGTGCAACTGCTGTCCCACAGCCACACATGGTGTGTGAATGTCATAAAAGTGTCACAACACATAAGCAGTTGTTCACGCATAGGAGAGTTTTCAGCCAATGCCAAACTCCACAAATGATACCCAACAAAAGCATGCTCAGACCAAAGGAAATAAGTGGACATAACAGACCCTTCAAGTCTTCCTATTTTCCAGGGACATCCCTGATTTAGAGAAGCCATCCTGGTTTCTGATTTGATCCCAGAACGTCCCACTTACAATGTCCCTATTTTCATTGGGAAAATGTTGGAGGGTATGGAGTTCTCCGACCCCTGAGCCATCTGAAGGCAATCCTGTATAGGGATTTTTTTTAAAAAAGTTTAATGTTTTATTATGTTTTTATATATGTTGGAAGCCGCCCAGAGTGGCTGGGGCAACCTAGTAAGATGTGTGGGGTATAAATAGTAAAATTATCATTATGGAATGGGTCGCCCCTATTTTCAACACAGAATGTTGAAGGATATGACATAAGTTGCTCCAGCCCATTGATTTCAATGGGACTGCTCCGAGTAGGGCAAACTTTGGATGTCACTCTATAACATGGATGAAGAACCTGTGGTCCTCTGGGTGCTGTTGGACTCCAACTGGCCAGTGGCTATGTTTTCTGAACCTGATGGGGCTATAACAACATCTAGAGGGCCACAGGTTTCCCATTTTTACACTATATGCTTCATTCCCCCCCACTCTTCCAATTATGGCTAGAGTTGGGTAGCCAGGATCCAATGAGGAGTGACCGTGGCATTGCAAGATCACTTGCTGTGTGGACTATATTTTGCATTAATTGAATAATTAAAATATAGAATTGCCAAGTCCTTCATCCCACAGTCCCTTGAAGCAAGCAGAAGGTTTCAACAAATACATCTTAATAACACAAAACAACAAAAATATTTTATCCAATTCCTGTCTTAAACAGATTAGTCTAGTGTGTGTTTTTAAAAAAGCATGCCAATAATCCTATATTTTTTTTGTTTCTGGTGTGCAAACATTTTCTTTTAAGCAAACACTATTTTGAGCCCCATTTTCTGTATGCAATCCAGAGCGAGGCAGAGACTTAATCTGAATACTAAAAGCAGATGGCTATCAAGTGTGTACCACAATGCATGCTGGCAGGAAACTTGAGGAAGACAATATATTTTGACAGTTTGCACAAATGTATACCCCAAGGAATTCAGGAGGAATTGACTGTCTGTGTCTTTACAACAGAAACAATTTATCTATGTGAAAAGGTGCTATGCACTGAAAACCCATTAGGCTGCAATGCACACATCGTTTAGGTGGGAACAGTAAGTTTTCCATTTAATTACTCCTCTATTATCTTTTATTAATATGATCTTTTTCTCATTTCTGGAATTCTTCCAAAACAGAAATTCTGTGCTCCTTTACTGTTAAACTCTCTTGCTTAGTTTAACATCTGCTAATTGCTCATCATAAGCAAGAGCTGCAACAAAATGTTTCAGCATGCAATACTGGAGTGCAGCATTCCAATCACTTCACTCTATTCACAATCCCCCTTATTCTCCACTTCCATGTTCAAAAGTCAACCAGCATTTTCTGGCCCCTGAGCATGCTATGTTCTCATTGGATCCTTTGGGGAATTTTCACCCCTTACGTTTTGTGATGATTTGTTTTGTATTTGTGCAAACTTTCTCATGTCTCTTCTTGTCTATTGGTGCCATTTTGGCTTCATAAGGAAGCATGAAATTAAAAAATAGAGGAAATTATGTGTTTGGTCATGATTTCTGTAGTCTATTTAATGTTCTCCTGTGATGTAATCCATATTCACACATTAAACATTAAACAGTATGGATTTTGTTTCGTTTTGATAGGTTTAGACTGCTAGATTAAGCCTCACATTTATATCCCTAAGACCCAGCTGAATCAGGCCAGTGTCCCATCTAGTCCAGCAACCTGTTCTCACAATGGCCACCCAGATGCCTGTGGGAAGCCTTCAAACAGTGCCTGACTGCAACAGTACTCTCTCCCTCCTGCTGTTTCCAAAAACTCCTATTTAGAAACATGCTGAGTCTGATGGTGGAGGCCATCCACTGCCCTGCCTCCATAGAGTTCTGGGAGGTGAATGCCTGGTTAGCCCATTTCATCCTTACATCCCCAAAGGTACGCCAGGCAAAGAGTTAGCGGCCAACCCAAGATCGCCTAGTGGGTTTCATGGCTGAGAAGGCTTTCATACTCATTTGTCTCCAGTCCAAGTCCAAAATAATATATGAGGCAGCCTTTCTGTTTTCTAAGGACCAAATTCTCTGGGGGAAAAGTTGTTGGATACCACATGCTCAAAGAAGGATGGAGTGAGCACCCGTTGCTCTGGCCCAGCTCCTGCCAACCTAGCAGTTCGAAAACACACCAGTGCAAGTAGATAAATAGGTACCGCTCCGGCAGGAAGGTAAACGGCATTTCTGGGCGCTCTGGCTTCCGTCACGGTGTTCTGTTGCACCAGAAGCAGTTTAGTCACACTGACCACATGACCCAGAAAGCTGTCTGTGGACAAACACTGGTTCCCTTGGCCAAAAAAGTGAGATGAGCACTACACCCAATAGTCGCCTTTGACTGGACTTCACCGTCCAGGGGTCCTTTACATTTACCTTTTTACCTGCTCAAAGAAGACAAGGCCGAAACACATATATACCCAATTCTTTCTCTTCTAGGTTAGATTACTCTAATTTAGGGATGGAGTTGTCTTCAGTTCCCTCAATATTTGTTTGAAGGGTGCCCAGCCACCCAACGTTGAGGGGGCCCAATGCAATGGCCTGTGTGGTGTTGGGAGACACTGTGGGGACTGGCACACCTGGCACAAGGTTGCATTGGCCTGTGCAGCAATCTCCCAATGCTGTGGGGACTGGTACAGCTTAGCAGAAGGCTGCATTGGCCTGCAAGGCATTGTGAGATGTTTGTGACATTGCACAATGCATGTCATGCATGTGACGTAACACACACAGTGCATGCCAGGCTCCCCACTCCACCCCCAATCTTGGTGGCAACCCAGTGCCTCTGGACATAATCAAGTGATGGACAGAATCTGCAGGTGTGGTTGGGTGGAGCCATGGAACCGCCCTCCCAGCATGCACCTGTGAATTAGTTATGAATGGCTGTTGTTTGTAGATTGTCCCCCGCCCCCATTCACATGCTCCTGCCTCAGGGAGTTTGATGGTTGTTACTTCATTACTGTGAGGTGTATCCTGGCGCATACATTTCAAAGAGCATGCTTTACTATGTCACCTCTTTTAAATATTTAACATTCTGATGTTGTTAGCCTTCTACTGCCTTGCATTCTTAGCACATTTATAGCATTTGATTGATGTTGTTCGGAGGTTTGATGATACCAATGTACACATTAGAGTCCAAAGGAATCATTAGCTGAGATCCACTGAAGCTATGCTCACTTAGGTCTCCCTGGCACATTAGGATGATGGTGGGAGGCTTGCTGTACAGGCAGTGTGTGTGTGTGTGTGTGTGTGTGTGACTTCGGAGATGCTGTCGTTCAAGTACTGAACTTTAAGCTTTATTATGATAAACATTAATGGCAAATCTACAGGGTGTGTAATGATGCTTGTGAGTAAATTCAAGCCCCACGGTGCACTATACATCCAGCTCTCATTCTGTAAATGAGGGATTGCACCAAATGGGAGCAATGTCAATGACTCTTTTCAATTCTGCCCCTCACCATAAAATCTATAAGAGCAGGCAGAGTTTTTTTCTTGCATCTGTATAATTGGGGTCACTTCCAGATGGCCTGTTCATTGAGCATTCATCTCGATTTGTTTACAGGGAGATTAGACAACATCAGCTATCTGTTGTGCATGCATTCTGATTTGTGGGGAGGTGTAATGTAAAAAGCAGAGACATCACCTTGCCAACAAAGGTCCATATAGTTAAAGCTATGGTTTTCCCAGTAGTGATGTATGGAAGTGAGAGCTGGACCATAAAGAAGGCTGATCGCCGAAGAATTGATGCTTTTGAATTATGGTGCTGGAGGAGACTCTTGAGAGTCCCATGGATTGCAAGAAGATCAAACCTATCCATTCTTAAGGAAATCAGCCCTGAGTGCTCACTGGAAGGACAGATCCCAAAGTTGAGACTCCAATACTTTGGCCACCCCATGAGAAGAGAAGACTCCCTGGAAAAGACCCTGATGTTGGGAAAGATGGAGGGCACAAGGAGAAGGGGATGACAGAGGGTGAGATGGTTGGATAGTGTTCTCGAAGCTACCAGCATGAGTTTGACTAAACTGCGGGAGGCAGTGGAAGACAGAAGTGCCTGGCGTGCTCTGGTCCATGGGGTCACGAAGAGTCGGAGACGACTAAACGACTAAACAACAACAGTGATGTGTCCCAGCAAGTGTTGTCCTGCACCACCCAGTGCAATTTCCCATCACTTTCCTTCTTAGAAAAAGCCCACCCTTTGGAGAAAGTGGGTTTGTTTGTGCAGAATCCTCCAATCAACTGTCGATGAATGTACAGCCTGAACCGCTGGTGTGTGTTTGAATCCCACCTGGAAGTACGGATGGTCTGGAAGCACCTTTGGTGCATTTTAACAAATGCCTTTGAAACGCTCCTCATAAAACCAGCCAGAGATACAAATCTCTAGCACTGGTGGCTATGTAAAAATCACTCCAGGTGCTCAGACCGATATATAAATATTCCAAAGTTCCATTTCTTCCCCAGTATTCCTTTTCTGTGCCCTTGCCACTGCAATCACTCTACCTGAGTTGTCAGCTCTGAAGATCTGAACAATATTTATCAAAAGGCTTCAAGGAAGAAAGGGGAAGAAGTAGAGAAAAGGAAAAATAAACTCTGTACCCTTTGGACCTGCTTTAGAACAAAATTTATCAAATGTAAGAGAGTTTTTGATGCCAGCTTCCTTTGTAATCCAATAGACAGTGTCAATGACTGCACCAAATGCCAAAGGCCATTGACTGATATAAATTAACATAGGTGACTTCTTCATCCACAGGTACCTGCCAACTGATGGAATATTGCAAAGGAGAGAAGTAAGTCTTTAGCCAGTAATGTGTTTTTTCAGTTGCTGTAGTGTTTTTCAGAAACAAACCTAGGTTTATTCAATGCACATGAAGTCAGTGGCTTGGATACACCAGCAAAAATATCAACATGGAAAAAGAGGGCAGACAGATTCACAGGGTACTACAGCAGAAGACTGCATTATTATTATTATTATTATTATTATTATTATTATTATTATTATTATTATTACTACCCCCCCTTTCCCCCTAATGGTACTCAAGGTGGCATTGCTAGAATGTGTTCAGACCATCTAATTGCATTCCATAATGTTTCACATGACAATCTCATTGAAAGGCTCCATGAAAAAATACGGGACTTTATCTCACCTTTATTATTCTGTAAGATCAGCTGCTGCTACTAATTTGATACCTGCTCACAACTAGAGTATAAAGGATCTTGGGATAGGGAAGGAGACTAGAAAGCCCATGGAAGGCCTAATGTTTGGGGCCAAATGTTTGTACACTGGATGTAAACTTGCTGAATGTAACATATGAACATCATTAATTTGTCTATTAAAATGGTCAGCCTGGGTCCATTTTTAAAGTCCATAGCTAAATATCTCTGGTTGCGAATGGGATCCATTCCGGAGGCTTGTTCGCAACATGAAAAGAGCGCAACCTGAAGTGCCGTATCTGTGCAGGTGCACGGCGAGATTTAGTGCTTCTGCACATGTGCGAGGGGCGAAACCCGGAAGGAACCCTTTCTGGTACTTCTGGGTCACTGTGGGACGTAACCTGAAAGAACGTAACATGAAGCAAACATAATATGAGGTATGACTGTAATTGTAGTAAAGGGTGGCAAGAGAAAAGATGGTAGCAAACCAGCAACAGACTGCAAGAGGCCCCCCCTTAAAAATATTTCACATCATCATCAGTTCCATTGGAGCCACTGAGTCTAGGGAGAGTTCAGTCTCTTATGGGTCTAGAGGTTACAACAAATAATTAATGCTATAACTTGTTACAGAAGAGAACTAAGACTCACCAAATTTTTGATTCATAAAACTTTAGAGAAATAGATTTTTCAGCTAATTCGTTTTAGAGAACTTATTCATCACTGGCAATTCCATCAGAAATGCAACATGAACCAAATGGCCACTGTAAAATACTTGCTATTGACTTTTTCTTTGCTCTTTTGAACTTTTCTCCCCTTCAGGAAGGAAATGGGACTTCCATGTCCTAAGGAAAAGCGGGACATTCCAGGATCAAATCAGAAACTGAGACAGCTTCTGCAAATCCAGGACCATCCCTAGAAAATAAGGACACTTGGAGGGTCTGCAGTGTGTGTGTGTGTGTGTGTGTGTGTGTGCTCATGTATGACACTCATCTCATTCGTGATAGCAAATTGATGTCATGGTCATGATCAACTACAGGACTAAATAAAAAAACAGAAGGACCTTTATGCCTGAAAACAATTGCCACACACTGATCATGCTACTGACAAAGAAAATTGATTGGACCCAATTTGCAGATTAATTTAATGCTGTATAATCTGTGATCCAGCAAGCTGAATGCAGTTACTAGTCATGTATGACAGCCCATCAGTGCTTCAATTTTTTTTAAAGATGTTGTTTTACTGGCTGCCTGGTCAGTAAAAACAGGGTGGTTGTCCATCATCTGCCCCAGATTATCTTGCATGGTGGCATTTGGCTTGATGGGTCACACTGTGGAGGCTTGGCCTAAATCAACATGAAAGATTAAATGGAGCATATCCTGCTCCTTCTGAACAACTTTGCTGACTATTGTTTCTATCTAGTATAACCCACTGTCTGACTTTTGCAATCCAGCAGGAACTTCCTCTTTCGCCATTATCAATAGCTGCTTGATAGATGAAAATAAATAAAATAAAACTTCAATTAAAGTTTCATTTATTTTTATATGCACTTACTGTTCTCTCCCAGAAGGTACAGAGATGATGACAAGATGTCAAGAAGATTGAAACCATCATCCTTTTTTCTTGTACTGTGGAATAAGGTTACAGTCTCTCTCTGACATATTAATAATTCACACTTGCTTGTACATTCATTAGCATAAATTTAAGAAGTTGTTATTTGCACATGATTTTTTTTTAAAGAAAGTTGAGTTATTCACCATATGTTTCTTCAGAGCGGAACACAGTCCCCCAATCCTTTATCATTACTCTACCTAATCTCATGAGTATGTGGGCTATAAATTTCCTAGTATGTGACAGAATCCCACCTGAAAATAGCAACAGTCTAGAAGAAAGTGTTTTTTTACTCACCCCCAAACTGTGAAGTCTGCCTTTGTTGTTGAAGCTATCCTTAGGAAAGTTGACAGAATTCATGCCAAACCACTCACCAAGAAGGCTTGCTTCCACATGGTCACCAGGTGGTCATGGAATAACCAACACAGGCTCCTTAGGAGATCTTAAAGTTTGGCTTGGGCTGTATCCAGGAAGGCAGCCAACTAGGGATCCTGGCCTCAAGTTGATTTGGGGTTTAAATATTAACAACAAAATCTTGAGCTTGGCTCAGCAGTTAACAGTAAAGTGTGTCCTAGCAGTTGGTTGAGACATCCAAAATATGCAGAGCAAGGGTGCAATCCTAGCCCCTAGGGAGCAGCCATAGGGCTTGACGAAGAGGCGTAGTCAGTGCTGCAGCCAGGGTAGAAGATGGGAGAGTGCCGGGGAGCAGGGGGAGGGGGACGTCCTTCACTGCATCATTTCTCAGCTAGCGCAGTGATGAGGCTCAGATTGGGCCTGTTGTCACCATGTGAAGGTAGCCAGGATCCAGCAGCCTCAGTCCCTCAGTCCCTTCCCCCACCTCCCACAAAAGCCCCCAAGAGCAGCACTCCCTTTCACAAGCCACGTGGAGCATGTGTGCAGCTCTTGGGGGCTTTTCCCCCAAGGAGTCAATGACAGACTGCCCTTCTCCCTCCTGGGGAAAAGCCTGCAAGCGTCGCACACATGCCATGCGGCTCGTGAAAGGGAGCGCTGAGCAGAGCCTGGGATGCTTACAGGCTCTGCTCAGCACTCCCTTTAAAAATATTTTTTTCCTTACATTCCTTTTCTAAAAACTACGTGCGTCTTATGGTCGGGTACGTCTTATGGAACGAAAAATATGGTATATGGTGAATGGAATTGTACAACTACAATTGCTATGGAGCAGTGGTCATAAAGTGGAGATGCTGCAGGAAGTAGCTTCTCCCCACTTTGGGGGGAGGCACATTGTAGTGCTTCACCCTGACAGGGATTTGCCACCAATAGCAGAGCTCCTTTCCTGGTGGGGCCTGGCAGGACGGATCAGAGGGACATCTATTCTCCATCCAAAGCACCAGATCTGAGGTTTGCTTTGTTCTGCCCTGCTACTGTCCTATGCACACCTGCTTGGAACTAATCCCCATTTAACTCAATGAGACCAATTGCATTGTAGAGGCCTCACTTCACAATACAAAGGAAGATTTGCAAGCATACCCAGACAGCTGGTTTTTAGGAAAGGAGCTTTGGGTAGGGAAATTTGGAGCAGAGAAGCAGCAAAGGCCACAGGTACCTTAAACTTTCCCCTATCCACTGCTTCTCCAACCCTGTATCCCAAACACTAGCGGCCTTTGCCCTCACGGACACAGGCCTCGAACTCCTCAGGGTAAAGTGAGGCAGCTGGCTCTGACAGCATTTTGTGGGGTGTCATGAAAGGCCAGTCATTTAAATTATTATGATGGTATTTTTACTCTATGGGAAAGGTGATTGTGCAATTTCCTACCTCAGGTACTAAAATAACTCGGCCAGCTTTCTGTCCTTCGCACCTTGACTTGTGCAGTTGGGAAGCAGGTGGTGAAAGATTCAGTTGACCATCAGGCCTGAGGCAGCAAAATGTCCTGGGCTAGTCCTGGAAGAAAATTATCCAGTGGTCTGGAATATGTGACCTTTTCCTGCAGTGTATATTCATCCACCATTCTTTGTTCATCTAAAACACCTTGCTGTCTGGCTGTTAACCAGAAGGCTGGTGGTTTGAGCCCACCCAGGAATGACTGTTGGCAGGATTACTGTACTAAAAGGGTTTGGACTAGATGATCCCTGGGATATCTCCCTAACTTTCTATGATTATATTATTTCCATTGCTTTCTTCCTGTAGCACACTTTCATAATAGTCGTAACTTGGAAGTCGAACAGAATCTATTCTGGAAGTCCGTTCAATTCCCAAAACATTCAGAAACCAAAGTGCGGCTTCTGATTGGCTGCAGGAAGCTCCTGCAGCCAACTGGAAGCCGTGGAAGCCCCATTGGATGTTTAGCTTCCAAAAATAGTTCGCAAACCAGAACAGTCACTTTTGGGTTTGCGGCGTTTGGGAGCCAAAACGTTCAAGAACTAAGCTGTTCGAAAACCAAGGGAGGACTGTAGATTTTACACAGGAGGATAGGAACAATTGAAATGGCCTCATACCAAGTCAGACGCTTGGTCCACCTAGCTTAGAACTGTTGACACAGGCTGGCAGCTGCTTTTCAGGGTTTCAGACTGGGGCACCACTGGATGAGAGAATGCCAGATTTTGGACCAGATACCTTTTTCATGCAAAGCAGGTGCTCTACCACTGATGGTCCCTTCTTGCAGCGAGGAGGAGCTGGTGAGCGTTGCTTTTAGGTGACAGGTAGGACTGGACGATGGCTTTCAAGAAAGTGATTTTATACTCTTAGCTTATAAGGACTGCAAGCAGATCTGCTTATAAGATTTTAAGCAACAACAATAAATGCTTGTAACGTAATTACAAAGTTCTTGAGCAGTCCCTGGATGGCTACTGCCGCAAACAGAATGTTTGCACAGCTAGATCCATGTGCTTCGTGGGTAGCTGCAATCAACAGTGCAAAATTCCAAAAGTCACATTTGAATCCATGGTAGAGACATCAATATACCCACGGAGAGTGGGAAGCAAAGTTTAATGAATCGGAATAAAAATTACATATAAATGCTAATGCAGAAAAGAGAGGAACAGCGTGGGGTTCTTGCGCTTTCCATGCTGTACGTTAGGCGGGCTTGGCGTGAGAGCACGTTCTCTTTCCTTTTTACAAAAATGAAAGTGGAAGTTCTTCTTTGTAGGATCATTCAGGGATGCAGGAGAATTGTCTGTTGGTTTAATTGCAAATGACAGACAGTGAGCAATTTACCAGAAGGTAAGTTTAAATGTCAGTTGTTAGTAAACCTTAAGCTAGCCAGCGGCGTCAGTGCGCTGCCTCCCTACGGTGGAAAAGCAACATCACAGATTATTTTTAAGTCAGGGATTCTGACATTTCGGGGGGGGAGAGTTTGGAAAATGCAACATGTACCCCATACAAAAGAGTTTGGACCAAGCATTAACAATACTAAGGAGAACTGAAAAATGAAAACTTGTTCCCAACACAGGATCAGATGGGGACAACTGGAACCTGTTCTATATTGTGTCTTTATTTGTTTACCAGTAGCATTTCTCTTCTGCTCTGGCCCAGAGACAAAACGGAGTTAAAAATATAAAATGGCTGTATTACGATGACATGTCAATTAAAAGCAAGATACAAACTCTGGTAAAGTAGCAGACCATTGAATTTTTAAAGTTCTTTTTTTATTTAAAAAAGTACTCATTTCAAACCTAAAGGCATATAAGGAAGGATCAGGGAGCAAATCCCTATTCTAGAGTAGGGTAGGCTAAACTGTGGACTGCCAGGTGTTGTTGGATTCCAGCTCCCATCAATCCCCAGGGATGATGGGATATGTAGTCTTTCTTCTAATCCGAGGTGATAAAGCGATACAGAGTGGTGGAATTTGTTCTAAGAAAACTTACCACAACATGCAATTACAGTACAAATATTTACAGAGAGGAATGGAATGGGTTTGAATAATTATTTATATTAAAGGTAAAGGTAAAGGTAAAGGTACCCCTGCCCGTACGGGCCAGTCTTGACAGACTCTGGGGTTGTGCACCCATCTCACTTAAGAGGCCAGGGGCCAGCGCTGTCCGGAGACACTTCCGGGTCACGTGGCCAGCGTGACAAAGCTGCATCTGGTGAGCCAGCGCAGCACACGGAAACGCCGTTTACCTTCCCGCCAGTAAGCGGTCCCTATTTATCTACTTGCACCTGGGGGTGCTTTCGAACTGCTAGGTTGGCAGGCGCTGGGACCGAGCAACGGGAGCGCACCCCGCTGCGGGGATTCGAACCACCGACCTTTCGATCGGCAAGCCCTAGGTGCTGAGGCTTTAACCCACAGCGCCACACCGCGCCCCATATTATTTATATTACTATATAATTAATAAATATAGCACATAATTTCCAAAGAGGTTTCTTCTGAGTGGTTTACCAGTACAAAACCAATGGCAACAAAGCAGGAGTAAAATACTCCTGACCAGAACAAAACATAAAGCAAGGTGTTTTGCTACTTCCTCTGTACTCTACACAAGTCCAACCTCGTTTCGCACAACTTTTCCAGTTCTGAGTGCCGTACTTTAAAAGGGCTATTGACAAATCGGAGCAGGTACAAGGAAGGGCAATCAGATGGTCAGCGGAATGGAAAGCAGATCCGATGAGAAAAGATGGAAGCAATTGGATATGTTTAGCCTGGGAAACGGACGATGGAAGGGAGACATGATAACTCTCTTTTAAATACCTGAAGGGCTGTCAGTTAGCAGAGTTGTTTTCTGCTGCTCCAGAAGACAGCACTAGATAAAATGGGCTTAAATTATATGAGTGTATATTTTGGACATTAGGAGAAACTTCTTAATGGTAAGAACAGTTGCATAATAAAATCAATTACACAGGAGGGGGGTGTTCTACCATTCTGAAGTTCTGCTGAAAGTTGGACAGTCATCTGTCAGGGATACTCCAGCTCTGGATCTGAACCATAATCTGGTTCAAATGACATGTGCCTATTTGTCACACATAGGGCTGACCCTCCAGGTTCATGTGGTGTGGGGCTTTCAGCAAGATGTTGCCGCAAGCTGCTGCTGCACTGTTGAAGTCAGAGTAGTGAAATTGCAGCTAATAAGTTTAAATCGTATATATGATTGACACTCTTTTTTGGAAATTAAACCAACGTCCAGACTTTAATATTCAAAAACGACTTGCAGAAACTTATAGCTGTAGATGAATTAAAACATAATATTTACAGTCACACGCTTCTCCAAGCATGGGCATACAGTCTCTTCTTCTAACTTCCAAACAATTGTATTTCCCTCTCTTTCCAGAGCTCATCACTCTCAGCCTTCTGTATCTCTGTTAGGCCATGCCTTGCAGCTCCTATGAGAGATTTTCACTTTTACCTTCTCCTGCAGCTTTGCTCTCTTTCTTTCAAGCAAAGAAGCACTCCAGCACTCTATTCCACTTAGCAGTGTTCACAGTGGATTCTAAAACACACTCATCTCTAGATACCTCCTATGTGACCAACATTAGCTAATCACATGAGAACTGCTAGAGCACTCTGGAATTCAGTTACTAACCAATCAAATTTAAGCACATAGTAATGCCTACAAGTAGGGACACGGGTGGCGCTGTGGGTTAAACCACAGAGCCTAGGACCTGCTGATCGAAAGGTCGCCGGTTCAAATCGTTCGGTCCCAGCTCCTGCCTACCTAGCAGTTCGAAAGCACCCCTAAGTGCAAGTTGATAAATAGGGACCGCTTCTAGGGGGAAGGTAAACGGTGTTTCTGTGTGTGGGGCTGGTGCTGGCTTGCCAGATGCAGCTTAGTCACGCTGGCCACGTGACCCAGAAGTGTATTCGGACAGTGCCAGCTCCCGACCTCTTGAGCGAGATGAGCGCGCAACCCTAGAGTCGGTCACGACTGGCCCTGATGGGCAGGGGTACCTTTACCTTTACCTTTAATGCCTACAAGTATTTACAATTAAATTATAATACTTAACATGTACAGTACAACTCCATTAAGCTAGGCTTTGGTGGGCAGTGGAGCTGGTGGCAGGGGCAGCACCTTCCTGTTTCACCTCAGGTGGCTAAGCAGGACAGGCCACCCTGGTCACATTTCCTTATCATCTCCCATATGGGGGGAGGGAAAAGAACTGAGGAGTGAATGGTAGAGGAGTCATTCTGCCGTTTGCATCCTATTCCTTCCAAAGCCAGGCAACGTACAAGGATTGAACCACCAAGTAAATATGACTGTTTACTTTCTTAGCCTTGAGGATATCACTTGGCTGCTAGAGAAGGAAACATTTTAGGCTGGTTTCCGGCAGGTCTGCCCAAAACCCTCCTAGGTGAAAATGCATCCTGCTTCCGAATGTTCCTTAGGGTGTTAACTGTAGTCATCTCATTGACCTGCTAGAAACATACTCACCTGAAATGAAAGTAAAACAGAAAGATGTGCTGGTAACTTAACTCAACGTAAAGGGCAATAGCCCATACAATTGTTTCTAAGTACCTGATTTTTTCATGAAGTGCCATACAATTTGGTTTCATACCAGATCAAAAATTAAAAATAATATTTGGAGGGCCTTCTCCAGGGCCACCATCGGGCTTTGGAATGATCTACTAGAGTCAGTGGCGTAGCGTGGGTTGTCAGCACCCAGGGCAAGGCAAGTAATTTGCGCCCCCTAACCCGGTAGGGGCAGAGAGCTGCGAGTGCAAGTGCACCCCCCCAGATGTTGCACCCGGTGCGGCCCGCCCCCCCTGCACCCCCCATGCTACGCCACTGACTAGAGTGGAAGTAAAAGTGCACTTACTTACCAGCTTTCAGAGAAAGTGCAACACCTTCCAGTAAGCTTTGGAAGGCTGCAGTTTTATTTGCTGCTGAGATTTTATCATTGCTAAGGGGGAGGGGGTGTTTGTTTTTCTTTTCTTTTTTTACTGGGTTGCATTTTATTGGGTTAACATTGTATTTTGTTGGGCTCTATTTTTTATCCTTAACATGTTTTATAGTTATAGGATTATTATCAGCCACCCTGAATGTGAGAAGGGTAAGTTGTAGATTATTAAACAAAGAAACTACTTAATAAACGCCTAACTTAGAGAGAAAATTGTTGCAATGAATGTTCAAAGAGGCTGCCTTTTTCTAGTGGCACATTCCCTGCCCCCCATATCTCTTCCATTCCCACCACTACTCAGGACACCTACTGCTCTTACAATATCTTTCATTGTCAGATAAAAATTATGCAGGACAAAAGACAGATCATCACAGTTATGAAGGATGCCCACATGAGTGACAGATCTGATCAGGTTATAAGTTCCTAGGATATTATTTAACAGCCCCCTTAATGATGGGTTGTTAAATAATTGTTTATCTGGTTCCATTACCAAAAGGACAATCAGGGCTTAATTATATTTTCAAACCAGAATGGGAAAAAAATATGACAACAGTACAGGATAGCCATGAATGCTCCTGGCAGTGTTTTATTTTTCTTCCAAAACAATTCAAGCTCGGCATTCTTTTCAATTTTGGGCAGCAGCATCCCATGAACCTGTCACAATGTGTTGTCTTTCTTAAGTTCCCCACCAATGTGCTATGCTTCGTAAACTGGATAACCATCTGCTCTAGCTGTCGTCCGATTAGTCCCAGCTTCACGTTGGGAGATGCAAACCTGTGAATTATGCATGTGCTCTGTAAACACAAACAAAAAGACAATTTGTATGCTTACAAGATTTTCTGTGTCTCCGAGTATCCTGGAGAAATACTCAGGCATAATGTGATTTGCTTATATTTGTTGCATAGCGTTCCAGGGAGGCTAGGGAGGAAGCATAGATTAGGCATTTGTTATTAATGCCAGATAACCAGGAGAAACCATTTTATGGGGCAGGAAAGGGCCAAATGGAGCCTTTAAAGTAAACATCTCTGTCTACGCATTTTAACATGTAATGGCTGCTAGGTGGTAGATGTGTTTGCATACATGTGGAGGCCACTTTTAAAATTACTCCATGTAGCACCTGGCATCATGCAAAGGGGCTTCCAGAGTTGGACTTAATGTGCTTGATACTGCAAGCACCTACAAACACATTGTCCACCTCAACTTCTGATCTTATGGCAACAAGCAAACTGATACCTTAATCCGGTGTTACGCAAAGGACATTGGGGTGCTTTCTGTACAGGAAAGTAATTTTTTGCAGCCAGGGACTCTAGATCAGGTGGGATGAGCTCCCCCTATCCCCAAGATTGTCCAGGACCCGAGATGTACAGGCGAAGCATCAACAACACCGTACTGTTGCAGTCAAGACTAACTGGTAACGAGAGAGTGATGCAGCCTTAGGAACTTGAAAGTGCAGCATCTTGCTTGCTTTTCCTTGACAGCGGCGCTCAGCTTTAGAGAGAGGAGACAAGCAGAGCTAAGCTGTAAAATAATGTGTGGAACAAGGGAGAGGAAGCCTCAAGGTTTAGAGTGGAGAGGTCAAGCATTGAACAGGGAACTTCTAGTTCTCCTACTATTCTGTAATAATGACCGCTCCCCGCATAAAACGGGGGGCGCCCTTTGCGTGGACGCGTGCAGCCCCTAGATATGGAGCAGCTCGAACAGCATAGGCTTGGCTTTGCCTTCCCTCAGGTGGGATACCTGGAGGTCTCCGCCTACCTCAGTCAGTTGTCCAATCCCACCTGGGGGAAGCGTTGCCAAGGAGATCAGACCAGGTAGGGGAGGGATTACCTGCCCACACACTAGAGGGGGGATCTTACCTGGGAATCCTCACTTGGCTCCAGAGCTTCTCCCACCCCACCCACCCTCAGTTAATGCATTATTTTGCAGGTTAACTTATCTTCATAGGTTTTGCAGGTTAACTTTTCTTCACAGGTATGCGGGCGCTGCTATGTTAAGGTCGCTGTCAAAGGGCCGGAAAGAAATTTCCCTGCATTGGCAGGTTTCTCCTTTCCCATAGCAAAACGTCACAACTTCGGTGGTATCAGGCCTTGGGTGGAATCCTTTAGTCCATCTTCCTCTTTGCAGCGGCGATACCAGGGTTCCCCGTTAAAGGGGTTTCTGAAGGGAGGCTTTGATCGTATGCCGAAAGGTCGTCATTGCTCTCCCCTGTGGCGGCGGCGTAACAGGGGCGGCTATCTCTGCTTGAACATATGTTCTCCAGAGCCGGCCCATCCCCCACACAAACACTGGATAACCCTGATGCTCCCTACATCCCCGGCTGGGGACTGGGGAGGGAGAATGCCCAATGCCTGAGCCAAGGTCTACCCACATTTGAAATTTAATAAAGTTGTGGCCAATTTAATCCCATAGCACGTTGTCTTGAGTCGTTATTCCACATGACGGGGGGACCACGCGGGATCTGGGGACTCCGCCTGTCCATGCAATATCCATGAACTGTGTTTTCCCAGTACAGTCTGGATCCACTTCTCATGGGAGCATATGAGAAGACACTGCATCAAGGAGAAAGAAAAGGAAGATCAGTGGATTTTTTAAGACACTGCCAAGATGGTCAACTATCTGAGCCACATTTACCAGCAGTGAGGAGGAGAAAATAAATTCAGCTTGCAAATTCACACTTTCCAAAACAATATATGAGCTGAATTACAACCATCCTTCAAAAGTCACACTTCTCTGAATTCTCTGAATTTTTCACTGCAGCTCTTCAACCAACAAATGTGTACAAAAATAAATATGCTAAAGTGTGCATACAACATGCATATATTAGTGAAAATAACACGGAGATTATCACAGTGGGAAACACTTTGCAAAAATCTATCTATAAATATGGGTGCAAATTGTCAGGATTTTTTTCAACCTCTCAAACTAATGTGGAAAACTGAATTTAAGACTGGAAAAATGAGAAACTGAAAGAAATCAAAATTTATATATTCTCCCAGATCTAGCTTGCAGGATCAGCCCCTTTTGCAGTTTGATAGGCATACAGTTTTAAAGTTGTTACCTGCCCTGGGATCTTAGGGTGGTTAGATAACAATGAAGGGTGGTTAGATAATAACAACAACTTTATAGGTCAGTAGTGCCACTGCTATAGATAGCTGCTCAAAAGCAAGCCCCACTGAGTTCAGTGGGACTTACTCCCAGGTCAATGCATACAGGATTGTGATACCTCTTCATGGGGCTCATTGATGATTATTGACATCTCTGTGTAATAGGATATAGCCATTTAAAAAAAACACCCAGTGTACTTCTGTTCCTGCTACCATTAGATTGCTCCATTAACTTTGCTATTTCTTCTGTGAAAGATGTAATCTCAGTTCTTTATTGCCCCTCTCAAAAACTATTTAATAACACAATTGGAGAGAACATGCCACTTTGGAATGGAAATTGATTCCGGAGAATGTGCTAATAAAAATTACACTGGATAAATGGTGCAACCTGGACTTTTTTTGCTTTCACATCAGCAAGTTATGGGAACGAAAAACCCTGAATGTAGTATGGTTGGGGACAGAGAAGGCAGGGCTGTGAGAGACAGGGCTTATGTTATGAATGGGTGAGTTTGCCTTTCTTAGTTATCATGCCTGTATTTTCTAAACATCATAGCCCATAGTTACCAATATGAATACTGAACATTTCTGATACTTCTTCTTCTTTGGTGACCACTGGTAGCTGAGTAAGATTGTCTCCCATGAAAACGGTTTTAACGATGAGTCCGTAAATGACTGTGGAGGCCAATTCTGGATTCACATGTCCTTCCACAGTGGGGACATTGGTTTCCAGGCGGGAGTTGACCATGGTGAGGGTTTGCCAAGTGTGCCTTTCTGACAAACATTAACAGGTGCAGAACAAAAATTATAAACTCAAACAAAAGCAGAATAAAATGAATAACAGTAAATGGGTCGTCCCCCCGTGGCACATTACCTAATTGTCAACTAATTTTTGTCACTCTTAAAAATGAGAGGATGCAGTAGAAAAAGCAGGTTGACTAAAACCCTGTTGCAAAACTGCATATAGTACTTATGGAGGGTTTTGTTTTTACTCAAAGATTCATTATTTCCTCTGTGTTCATTTCTGTGTGCAAAATGCAAAGATTAGATACCTAAATATTTTAAGTCTTATGCTTCCTAGTACTATTACACAAGCAGGGTGATAGGGCTACCACAGAAAAGAACAACAGAGTGGTCCTCTTCCTGCGGCCACATCAAGCAGATTTGATTTTCTGTCAGAAAAATAATACTATTTGTATCATCCCCATTTGGGGTCCCCCCCCCTGCATCGGTGAAGTGCTCAGTGAAAACAATCTATTTTCCTGAGGCTTTGAATCCAGCTTTTGCCAGGAGTGCCTCAACAGCAACCAACACCCAAGTCAGGGTGATTCATTGGATCAATAATTCTTGAGTCTGCACCTAAAAGGCTGGAAAAAAAGGGATAGGACTTGGCAGAAGAATAATGATGGTAATGTTCAGCATAATGGCTATTGATGCTTGGAGGAGGGACATTTTGTGGAGGGGTGGAGGAGAGGGTGAAAAATATGTATATCGTTGTACCCTTAATTGCTAATGTTGTCAAAACAGTTGGTTATTGTTGTGCTAATACCACACTTAAAACCATTTACTTCTATTGCCAAGTCATCTTTGTCCTAATTTATTTGTTTGCTCTGTCTCCAATTGGCCTCCAGAATTCTCATTATCTTGGATTGGTGTATTGACATAGGAAAGAGAGTAAAGGATTGGTAAGTCAGAGGAAAGCTATAATTGAACCTTACTAAAGACCTAATTGATTTGGACAGCATGTTTTACAATTAGAGTACAGAGGTTTGCTTCTCTTCTTCATCTTCTTCTTTAACTGGAATTCTCCTTCTTTCTTGATGCATTAATATCTTCTCGGCTAAAGCCTTACTTTCTCTATCTGTATTCTATACCCTTACACCAGTGATGGCCAAACATGCCCCCCCAGCTCTTTTGGGACTACAACTCCCATCATCCCTAGCTAACAGGACCAGGGGTCAGGGGTGATGGGGATTGTAGTCCCCAAAACAGCTGGAGGGCCAAGTTTGGCCATCACTGCCTTAGATAGCTTTTGCCAACCTAGTGCTCTCCAAATGTTTTGGTTGGAGCGGATGGGAATTATAGGTCAAACCAACCTCAGGTTGGTGAACGCTGCCGTAAAACAGTGAACTAAGTGGGGGAGCCCTTCCAAATCTAGGCAACCCTGAGAACTTCACAAGTGGGGCTTGCAGGAAAATGCCATATCGCTGAGTGCTTTGAGCTTGTTTGGAGGTTCTAGCAGGGGAGCGCAGCTATCGTATACCCTTGACCGAAGAACGGTACACTCCTTCTATCTGGGATGGTAGTCCTCTTCCACCGAGCGCGCAGCTTCGGGAGGGACGCACATGGAGCGGTGAGGGAGGAAGGGGACACCCGCCTAGCCAGCCAGATCAGCCGAATCAACCCTGGCGATCAATGGGGTGACAGATGTCGCAGCCAGATCGCCCTCACATCCCTATCGCTGAGTGCTTTTGCTTGGTGGGCCAATGGGATTACTCAGTACAGTGCTAACTTGGGTTAAGTTAAGTACTTAATTCATTCTGGAGGTCCATTCTTAACCTGAAACTGTTCTTAACCTGAGGTACCACATTAGCTAATGGGGCCTCCTGCTGCCGCCTTGCTGCCAGAGCATGATTTCTGTTCTCATCCTGAAGCAAAGTTCTTAACTCGAGGTTCCATTTCTGGGTTAGCAGCGTCTGTAACCTGAAGCGTCTGTACCCCAAGGTACCACTGTGTATGGCAGCTTGCAACATACGATCACAGCCTGCATGTTTTCAAATGTAGCCGCTTGATATAGAAAAAGCTGTTATTTCTTGGGTCATGCATCAACTGTCAAATTCAGCACAAGCCCCAGCTTCCACATGGAATACACAAACACCACTTCTTCCACTGCAAAGGGCCTAGTACCACATAAGTGTTGTGAACACGCTTCTCACACGTCACAAGTCTGGAGCTGTTTCTTAGCTATTTCCATTGGCAAGGAGTTAGGTGCAATATTTCACAGTTGAAAGATGCCGCTGTTAGTAATTATTTGTGTGTGGAACAAAGGGAACATTCTGTGCTCTCTCAAATTCTGAAAACTTGGGCTCAAATAGCCTGAGGACCAAACGCTCACAACATTGCACTAGAAATAGCACAAAGTAGATGGCTCTGCATATACTACTAAAATTATAAGGACAAAGAGACACTATGGACTTTAGTTTATTGATGGTGGCATTAACTTTTTCTGCTAGGGAGACTGCTTTGCTCAGAAATGAAATTTGCAGGTATGGAAAGTTTTTGATGTTTGATGCCTCCCTGTACTTTTGTATTATGTTGGAAGCCACCCAGAGTGGCAGGGGCAACCCAGTTGGATATGTGGGGTATAAGTAGTTGTTGTTGTTGTTGTTGTTGTTGTTGTTGTTGTTGTTGTTACTGCTATAGAAGAAAGGCCAAGAAAATGTCACCTTAAACCCATGTATCCTAGCACTTTCATATAGGAACCTAAGAAACTGCTTAATACCAGGTCAAGCTATTTGACTATCTACTCTGGCACTGCAAAGCTCTCAGGTACAGTGGTACCTCAGGTTAAGTACTTAATTCGTTCCGGAGGTCTGTTCTTAACCTGAAACTGTTCTTAACCTGAAGCACCACTTTAGCTAATGGGGCCTCCTGCTGCCGCTGTGCTGCCGGAGCACGATTTTTGTTGTTATCCTGAAGCAAAGTTCTTAACCTGAAGCACTATTTCTGGGTTAGAGGAGTCTGTAACCTGAAGCATATGTAACCTGAAGTGTATGAAACCCGAGGCACCACTGTATAGATCTTTCCCATAACATGCTCTACCTGACCCTTTTAACTGGAACTGCTGAGGGCTGAGCTTGAACATTCTGCATGGAAAGTATGTGTTCTACAACTGAGCCATAGTCCATCACCCAATTACAGCTGAAGGGGCAGGAGAAAGCAACACACACACGATTTACAAAAATGCCCTCAGTAGGACTCCTAAGTGCAGAATTCTTGCACTTAGGATGGTATTTCTGGATAGAGGTGGGCAAGCTTTTTTAATTGTTAAAGTAGAATATTTTGCATACAGAAATGAGATTGTCATGACAGAATTTTAAAGTTTGTGCAATAAAAACATGAAAATAAAGCAACTAATTTCTCAGCTAAAACCAATAATTCCAAATGCTACATAACCAATTTTTTTTGGCGGGGGGGGGGGTCCTCCCTTATCCCCCAAACACTTTCCCCACTGGCTCCTAATCCCCATTCTTCCCTCTTCTTTAAAGGAATGAGGGTCTTTTTTCCCCTTCTCCACACCTTACAGTACATCCTGCCTGTTATATAATGTGTCACTGCCATCCATGGGCGATAAGAGTTTTTCTGTGGGCTAAATAAAAGAATAAGGTGTGGGAGGTGAACATATCTTGTACCCTCTACTGGTTCTCAATGTATGTCAGGAAACATAATTTCTGTAAAATTACTTTTTGCCTAATAATGTTACTTTATGGAAAGAGAACACTTTTCTTAACAATTAGAGGCATCTGTTTCTCACCACACGGGGTCCATACAAGATGTGTAAGTAACAATTAAAGCTCCAATAAACTTTTATATTCCTTTTATATTCCTTCTAAAATATTAATTATATGAAAGGAAGAGCAATGGAAATAAAAGGGATTTAAAAGAAGAAAAGGGTCAGGACAGAAGAAAACAGGAGCAAACATTTGCAAACAAGCATTTTGAAATGCAGGTGTGAAAGAACTATCACAGCTCTTGTAAGAAATGTGGGAGAGAGTCATACTCTACAGAAAAAGAATTTGTCCAGAAAATTATTCATGGAAGCGAAGCCACGTGAAGTCTCACCATTTGTCAAACTCATGACTCAAGCCTCAGAGCAGCTACATGAGCACATCAGCTCAAGTGTCACTGTTACGCTTAAATGTAAGGGAATGAGAACGGAGGAATAGTGATGATTCTGGGAGAGTTTTCAAACTCAGATTACCATGACTTTTTCAAAACTTTTTTGTGAAGTGTGTCTAAGATTCCTCTCTAAATTGAATTATTATTATTATTATTATTATTATTATTATTATTATTATTAATCTCCAGAGTTTGTGTATGATCGGAATATTTATAAGGAAGAAGCGAAGAATTGTCCACCAACACATTTGTAAGATTCTGCTACTCCCCAAATATTGGCAAATTATCTCCATTCAAACCTTATCCTCTCTTCCCTACCTATTATGTATGGGATTCTAAAAAATAAAAAATCCAAACACCTATTCGTAGTGATAAAGGTCAGGACAAATCATAAGGAAGACTGTCTCCCAGTACTTAAAAGCCTGGTGTGGAACAAATTGCTTCTGTGATTAACTATCTTTAGTTTTAACACTAAAGCTGGGTGAATCTGTCAATTTCAGTTTCAGGTTCTCAGTTATCCGGTCTTAAATTTGGTTCTCCACAATTCCAAACCAGTCTGTGAATTATTGTTATTGTTGTTAATAATTATAATGATGATTTAAAAAAAAAATCCTCATGAAAATGCAGTATTTTAGTGTGAATTTATTCATACATATATGTGTGTATACTGGGTCAATATATCATCTATCATCTCTCTCTCTCTCTCTCTCTCTCTCTATATATATATATATATTGCCCAGTATATTCATTTCACAAAGCAAACTAGAATAGACACATCCAACAGATTCATGCCCATCATGGAAGAGGCAGCTGATAATATGTGAGTGCCCTGAATAACATGGAGAGCCTGTGGATCCACGCACATAATAAAGTAAGCCCTTTGTAAACCCAAGCAAATAAATAAAGGACAAGAGGGAAACAAAAGAAAAAAAAGTCAAATCAGAAAAAATCAATGTTTGGCATGAAAATATGTAATAAATGTTCTGGTTTTGCAAATTTTCATTCAGAATTAGATTGATGTTGCAAAGGTAAGCTTTGGAGGTTGGAAGTGATGCTTTTGACACAATAAGAAAGCAAATCAAAGCAAAAAACATCTCAAGCCTTTGGAATGCCACTGGGCGGACCCCCACTTTGCAGCAGCATAAATTGGGCCTTTGTGTTGAACCCTTAAGAAAGAACATTCTTGCTGATTGGGTCAACTGGGGGACTTTCACTTTTTAGTACATTATATGCTCATCCTAGAGGTACTACACACTATTAGAGTGAAAACTGATTGTAAAGGATTTGACATGGGCATTCTACTCTACAGTATTATGAAAACTCTACTGCTTAAATAAAGCAATGTACCATGGAAAGCACTTGAAAGTGTAGCAATAAAAAGAAAGTGCAAACATAGTCCTGGCAGTTTCAGCTGCACAAAGGACAAAGACGTCAGTATTATATTATATGAGACAGTTGTTTTGATTCTGGGGGAGGAGGGGTTGGCAGGGAGTGTGTAACCCTGAGATATCTCTCCACCATGAACGTTGTCACTGCAGATTCCCTATTTTTTTACAGCAGCTGACGTTATTGGAATTTCAAAAAGAAATTGATACATGATGTAACTCCCAAGGTCTTTACATATTTTTTTTTGTTACCACAAAACAATGCTGCTAAATGTATAAAGCATTGAACAAGTTGGCCAGTTCCTTTCCCTGCTGATCTATGATATTCTACTAAGCAATGATCAGGATGAGTCACCTAGAAGGTATTCAACTAAGAGAAAGAATTTGACACACAGTTTGGTAAAGTTAGCAATGGGAATAGAACACTGCTTTCTTACCTCCAAATTAAGCTGGACTTTTGTAAGCATAGTGTCAGGGAACTGCCATCGGAGAGTCAGGTGGTGGAAGGGCTCAAGGAGGCTAAGAGACCCTCAGATGCTGAGGAAGGAACCAGCAGGGGGAGAGGGAGAGTTCCTGCAGAAACTCAGGCGGAGGGATGGCTCCAAGATGCTTCCAGTGAGAACAGCGGGGAGGGCTCAGGACCTCCGCTGGGGACGCCTACTCCGCGCAGGAAACTGTCACGCAGAGAATCCAGATGGAGAGTTTCCGTTAAGGAACTCTTATGTTGGCGTAAATTCCGGAAGCGCCCACTGACGGATTCTGCCAGCGATTGAGGTAGCCATGCACCCATGGCTCCGCGGACTGGGAGAGTTTAGAAACTGATTTGCAGAGCCTGGAGGGCTTAAACGCTTACGCACGAGTAGCCCCCTTAATCCCATCACACATAGCTAGATATGTTTTCTGGCTTTTGAGTTACCCTACCAACAAATCTGCTCTTAAAGTGGCAAAAGGACCTGCATACCTCAACATTCCATCCCATAATCGGCTTGGCCTGCTTTATAGTGCAATATCAACCCCTATTATGCACTATGCTTCATTGGTTGGCTCTTAGGTACAAAGCAGCCATGTTTTCACACTTTCCTAGTAGTTATGACTTGGGATAGGTGTGCAGTAAATTGCAGTTTTCTCTGTGGGGTGGAAGTACATGGACAATTTAGTGGCACCAATTGTTCTGCATTTTAAAGAAGTCACAGTTCTAGCAATCAGTGTGTCTTGGGGTATGCATGTGTCAAAATTCAGTTCTCTTAATGGCCTGGAAGCACTCTAACTATTGGGAATACATACTAATGACCTAGTTTTGAGTAAACTGTTTACAAATGCCCACTTTTAAGGTCTGTTTAATAATCAGTAATAAAGGCTGAACCTTTTCCCCACAATATCAGTTACTGTAAGTTTGTTTGACTAACCAGAAAATGACTAATCAACATCTTTGCTTTTTAAGAATGCAGATTTGTGGCTGATAGCAACACCAGTGCAGATTGATGCTATCATGGTTTGCACTCAAGCCAGGTACTGCTGCTACCTTCTAATGTAGCATGGTGTGCCTGCCCCATGTTGAAGTTGCAGACCACATCACATTCCAATACCCCTCTAGTTAGGGCAATTGATCGACTTCCCCATGCTGCAGCACTCACTGATGGACAACAGTTGTCTACCAACAAACTACTGCATAAACCACCACTACTAGGCAAGGTGGCATTGAAGAACCTTTCTGATACGTCTTCTGGACGGCTACAAGTTTTGTAAGAACATAAGAACAAAAGGGACGCGGGTGGCACTGTGGGTTAAACCACAGAGCCTAGGACTTGCTGATCAGAAGGTCGGCGGTTCGAATCCCCGCAACGGAGTGAGCTCCTGTTGTTTGGTCCCTGCTCCTGCCAACCTAGCAGTTCGAAAGCACGTCAAAGTGCAAGTAGATGTATAGGTACCACTCCGGCAGGAAGGTAAACAGCGTTTCTGTGTGCTGCTCTGGTTTGCCAGAAGCGGCTTAGTCATGTTGACCACATGACCCGGTAGCTGTACGCCGACTCCCTTGGCCAATAAAGCGAGATGAGCGCCACAACCCCCAGAGTCGGCCACGACTGGAACTAATGGTCAGGGGTCCCTTTACCTTTAAGAATTAGGATCATTACCCATCTAGTCCAGCATCCTGTACTCACAGTGGCCAACTAGATGCCTACAGAAGCCTGAGCACAACAGTACTCTCCCTACCTGCAATTTCCAGCAGTTGGTTTTCAGAAGCACATTGCCTCTGACTGCGGCAGCAGAAAGCAGCCATCCAGGTCTATAGCCTTCTCCTCCATGAATTTGTCTAATCCTCTTTTAAAGCCATCTAAGTTTGTGGCCATCATGGTCTCTTGTGGGAGAAAATTCTATAGTTTAACAATGTGTTGCATGTCTTATTGTCTAACTTCTTTCATTGCAGGGATGATATTTCAGGAGTAAAGAAAGGAAAGAGGAACAGAACATTTTTTTTTTTTTTTTTGCGGTATATTAGCTATTCCGAACAATGTACATGAAGCCTGGAGATACCTTATAAACTAATAGTGAATGGAATACAGGGGATTGCCTTTGGTTTTGGGGTTATTGGATAATTTGTCAGTTCTGGCATTTTTGGCACATAACAAAGTAAAGAACACCTAGTGGAAACATAAGCAAAAGACAGACTCTGACTCACTTTTCTTTATTGCTCTTTATATAGAAGCTACATTTAAATGAAATGTTCCTGGTACAATGGTTTTAATATGCACTATGCTGCAGTATTGTTCCCCCTTCTTGTTCTGTTCTGTTGAGGTTTTCTCTGCCTCAAGTTTTGCGGCATTTTCTCATTTGTGTCATGGCATGAATGCAAATGATAATGCCGGGCGGTTCAGAAAAGGCCCGCTGTGCTACCTTTAAATTGAGAGTACTTCCTGTATCCCATTAATACTTCCATTAGCTCCATTAGTGGGAGATTTGTCTCTTGATGGATGTTATGAGCACTAATTGCCAAGAAGAAGGCATTAGATGAAACAAAATGTCATGAAAGTTTGTAAGATCTCCAACCTGTGGCTAGTTTCTCTAGAGTAAAAAGAGAGGGGTGGGGTGAATAGATTTGGGGGCAGATATCTGTCTTAAAGCCATACTCTGACTATGAAGTCCGACTGCTGATATGTGGAAATGGGATTTGTTATTCATTGATACTTGGACTACTTTTGCCTCATTATTTCTTTGACTGTTCTGTGGTTGAGCCTCAGCTTCCAAAACTTTTGTTGTTGTTGTTGCAAAGATCTCTAAGCGAAGCAGCTGTTGGTAATTGATGCAGGTAATTTCAAGTAGGCATTTCATGATTTTTCATTATTACTTGAATTGCTTCATTATCAAAAAGGAAATCACACAACACAAACACATGAAAATCCTTAATTATTGGGCCACCCTAGGGGAAATCACTGAGCATATCAGATGATTGTCCTGCCAAATTAAAGGTGTGCACCAGGCAATGCGTAGCATTTTGAAATCCCATTGATTTCAATTAGAGGATTAAACACATGCTCAGTCAGACCCTCCAAGTGTCCCTATTTTCCAGGGACATCCCTGATTTAGAGAAGTCATCCCAGTTTCTGATTTGATCCCCGAATGTCCTGCTTTTCCTTAGGATGTCCCTATTTTCAATGGAGAAATTTTGGAGGGTATAGAGCTATTCGACTCCCAAGCTGTCTGAAGGTAATCCTGTATAGGGAAGGGTTTTTTTAATTATTATTTTTTTAATTCAAAATTATAACAAGACATATTATCCAAAAACATATCATCCTTGTTCCCCTCCCCCATTTTTCCTCCCCTCCCACAGAACCCACCCACCCCCACCCCCACCCCCCGACTTCCCTCAGTTCCAGTCTTTGGTTTCTCTAAGAATGCTGTTTTCTGCATGTTACAAAGTGGTATAGATCCTCAAACTATTTAGCTGATTATTATCAATAAAAAGTTTGTGAATGTTTATTCAAAACCTGCCAAGGAGTCCAGTTCATTTTGTTGCGTCTTCAGATACTTTGTAAAGGGTTCCCATTCATCCTTAAAGTCACAGTTATCCTTGTCCCGTAGGTTTTTTAAAAAATATTTAATGTTTTATTATGTTTTTATATATTTTAGAAGCCATGCAGAGTGGCTGGGGCAACCCAGTAAGGCATGTGGGGTATCACATTATGGAATGGGACATCCCTATTTTCATCAGAGAAATGTTGGAAAGTATGCTCAGTTACTCCCACTGATCCCAATGGGATTTCCAAAATATTAAAATTTGGCTGAGTCATACCATAACATTTTGCATGGACAGGATAACCTATAAAATTTTCAAAATATTGAAATACTGCACACACACCAAGTGAAAATATGCCAGTAGGTAGGCAGTGAGACAAAATCATTTTATTACAATTCATTGTGTCATTGGGGGAGAGAGCAAGTTCTATCTGCAGACCTTTTACAGATGTAATGCCAAAAATGTCAAACAGAACTCAGTGCTCCAGGGACTGGGACAATCAGAAAACAGGTGGTGGGTGGTTTCACAGTCATTAAAACTACTAGCTTAGGGAGCTAGGACTAGGCCCTACAGTGGAGCACTGAAGGCTGGAAGCCAATTACACACTTAGACACCATACATTTTCAGAAAATTATATTCCACAGCTTGGCATCCATGTCTGCTGAGTAATCTCTACATGTACAAAGACCAAGGATGTCAGGCTCTTTGCTGATCCATGTGGAGGTGGAAATAGAATTGAATCAATGCTGCCAGAAATATGATGATGTCCTGACAATGTATTAATGGGATTATGTGAAGGTGATGAGCCTAGATTTCATTTTCAGTCCGATTACATTGTGAAAGCGGGGGCAGGAGGGAAGAGAGAGAGAGAGAGAGAGAAAGAAAGAAAGAAAGAAAGAAAGAAAGAAAGAAAGAAAGAAAGAAAGAAAGAAAAGCAAGTTTTGGGGGGCGGGGAGAAGCCTATTTAGTTCATGAAGGCCAAAAATAAAAACATTTTGTGTCCCTTTCGCATGCCCATTGGTTATTTTAAAAGTGCTTTCATTACTGAGATTTGCAAACCTATGCCCTGAAATCTTGGAAGGTCACTTCTCCTTCTTCCCAATCAAAAGAAGCGTGCTTTTTACACTAAGCTGGGTTTCCAACAGGTGTGGTGTGTCCTTCAGGCTACAATCCAATCTCTGCTTATCTTTGAGTAAGCCCCAGTGGACTAAGTGGAACTCATTTTTGCATGGAGGTTTACATAATTGTGCTTTCAATAATGGCATGGAAGGGAAGAATTCAGAAAGTTCCATCCCTCTGAGAACAGCAGCAACTCTGCCATTTTCAATCCCATTGGGGCCCCAGAAGGGCCCCATCCGACTGGGAAAGAGGCCACTGCTGCACTAATGAAAGCAGATTTTTAACACGGCATTTTGCTGGTACGTTTCCGTTGGGATGCTCAGAAATCACACATTCCAAGCCTAAGAGGCTACTAAGGGAATTTGTGAAGAAAGCCTTTAGTCAAGCTGAAATGAACAGAGCTTTTAAATGTGAAGGTCAGACCTGAGTGTTTATTTCGACAAATAACTCAGCTCTGAATTATAATAATATGCTAAATTTGAATGTGTGCTGTTGATTAATCTCCCTGCCCCCAGCACATTCCGTTCCACTCACACACAATGAAAGCTTTGCTTATTCTCTCTCACGGAAGAAATTAGGGCTCTCTGCCCGAAGAGGTAAAACGTTTTAAGTAGGAATTAAACTTACTTCACCTCTTCATTTATTACTCTCGTATTTGAGGGCGCAAGACCTTTACCCCTCTTTTGGAGAGAAGTGAGCAGTGCAACTGATATGCAAAACCTTTTGTGGAAGGCTTTCCGGTGCCACAGAGTGCAGACAGGTGCTCAACACCCACTGAAGGTCAAAGACAATGAAACACCTAATTTCCATTTGTGCCTTTGAAATCTTTTGTACTGGTGATGGGAATATTTTCTCCTGGCTACAAGGAAGAAAATATGGCCTTGATACCCCCTCACACACCCCACTTAATGCTATGCTAATATTCAAACTTAGCAAAACTTTTTCATTCTGGCTTTCATGCATTTCAGTTACCCCTGGAAAGAAGGGGGGCAACTAAAATCCCCTGCTTTATGGTTCAGTTGCTAAACATGGAATTCTTAATGATCCAAGGAACTGTGCAGCAGCCACAGCTGAATAAGCCCAAGGACAAGGGAATGGTTGTGCTTTGCTAGAGTTCTACTGCCGATGGTGGCTGCCTTGTCAGAAGGATGAGTCACCAGTTTCACTTAGTAACTAATAAGTTAAAGTATAGTTCTGTTGTAGTTATTTCTATTAGATCACGGTCCTCCTGTATGATGGATGTGGATGTGTAGTTTAACAAACTGAATGATAGATTGAGAGTCACTGGCAGGAGGGGAATTTGTGTGTATGAACTTAATAGTGCTTATCATATTTTTTTAGCTATTTTATTAATACTGTATTGTTTTATAGATTGTAAATCTATAAAAATATAAATTTAATATATAAATATAAAATCATCTATTACGACATGCTGTAATTGTGATGTTTAGCTTATTTTTAAATTGCTGGTTTGTTACTATTCTGATTGATTTACCAAGTATTTGTTAATTATATTATGTGATTTATGCTGTACTTGTGATGTTGTAGTATAGTGGTACCTCAGGTTACAGACGCTTCAGGTTACAGATGCTTCAAGTTACAGATGCTTCAGGTTACAGACTTTGCTAACCCAGAAATAGTACCTCGGGTTAAGAACTTTGCTCCAGGATGAGAACAGAAATCGTGCGGTGGCGGCAGCAGGAGGCCCCATTAACTACAGTGGTACCTCAGGTTAAGAACAGTTTCAGGTTAAGAATGGACCTCCAGAACGAATTAAGTTCTTAACCCGAGGTACCACTGTATGTTGTTTTTGTTTAATGCATGTAATCTGCTTTGGGATTCATCTGAATGGAAAGCAGCGTAGAAATACAAAACAATCAAATCAAGATCAAAATGGTGCAAAAAGGTTTGTCAAGGAAACAATCTACCTACAATAGACAGATTATAATTGTAAGGGACTGGCAGGGCTCTGAAAAGTGTGGGGCAGAGGCCATGGGAGGGACCCAGGAGAGGGGACCAGTAATTTATGGGGTTTGGTGCCACCCACAAGGCAGGAGCCAGGGCAAGGGGAGGAGGAAGGCTGCTGCATTTTAGAATGAAGTTTCTGAGTCATCTTCAAGGGCAGCCTAGAGTGCATTGCAATTATCCAGTCTGGAAGTTACCAGAGCATAGAATACTGTGGCCAAGTCATCGCTGTCCAAAAGGGGTCGTAGCTGGTGAGCCATCCAGTTCTGCCTAATCCTAATCCTTTTATAGGCAGTTTCCTTTAAACACAAAGTACCCCCCTCAATATTTAAAGGCTGCTTGCATGACATGTCTAAACCTCTTTGTCTGAAATCTGCCAGATTTCATGTACTCACAAGGAGCTGCTATGCTTGTAACTTCGATCCAATGCTGTTAAAAAAAAGTTCGGATTGGCTGTTCATTCATTCATTTCCCCACATGAGTACGAGGTATGACAGGTGCCCAATATCTGCATTTTGCAGAAGCAACAGAAGACGTTTTTGTCCCGACAGGCCTTCCCGGCTAGAGAAGCGAGTCTTTGCTAGGGTTTTAGTCTTGTTTTAAATGCATGTGGCGTTTTGCTATTTTAAATTATGTCTATATTGCATTGAAACAGTTGTTTAGAAGATGGTCAAGAAATTAATGGTGATGGTGTTGGTGGTGGTGATGATGATGATAGACCTGTTTGCCCATCAGCTGATTGGCCTGGCTAGCAGCTTTCCCCCCACTTACTCTGCACTGAATTAGTAGAAGGTGGACTTAGCAGGTGGCAGCCATTCAGTAGGCTGGTTGGCTACACTGGCAGGAAGGTGCAGGAAGTTATTATGCAGTTGAGGTTTGGGGAGCTCTCTTAGGCACCCTTACAGGTGATGAGTTTAGTCCTGAGACTTTCCTTCAGGGTGATTAAAGTTTCCCAGGTGCTTAATGAGCACCTTTGCAGCACCTACCCAGTGTTGTAGAGGCCTCCTTGCTCACCTAAGAGGATGGGGCTTAAGGGAAGGGGTAAATGAAATGCTATCCCTCACCTTTAGCAGGGCTGGCTCTCCCAAAGGTTGTTGTGTGCAGTCAGGATCCCACAGCATCATCCCTACTGCAGATCTATTGATGTTAATATGAAGAAATCTGGCCCAGTTCTCCCAGCTTTGTGTCTTCCCTGCTTATTTCCCTGCACAGGCACAAGTCATAATATCTTCCAGAAGCCATGGACTGCAGATGAATGAGCAGCCTATTCTGCTTGGTCTTCTGCATGGCTAGCAATCAATTAAGACTTCCAGGATAATGTACTTTTGTAAGCCTTGGGGATGAGGCTTTGAATATTGCGCATTTGGCAAATAAAGTGTGGTGCTTTTAAACAAATAAGAACATTAGTATTGCCCTCTTGGATTGGGCCCAGGTCTATATAATCCAATTATGGCTACCTGGAAACCTAAGTATGAAATTTATGGCCATCGCTGCCATTCAGCTTCACAGTGCATCGTAACATGGAAGTTCCTTTGAGATATTTTGGCTAATAGCGCTCTTTGTAAAAAATTGGAGAACTTGCATCTCGTTGTGCCTTTTACAGCCTGCCTCTATCTCCACCTGCTGGATCAGACTAAAGGCCTATCTAACTCACCATTCTGTTTCCCACAGTAGTCAACCAGATGCCCCAGGAAAGCCTATAAATAGGTCGTCATCAGTGGTAGGGACAGGTGAATCTGTCGATTTAGGTTTCTCTTAGTTGCTCGTTTTCCAACTCCTTAAATTCACTTCTCCATATATCTGTATCAGTTTGTTTTTTATATATATAATCTTTATGATTATTATTCAGTCAATTTCTCTCAATATGCCCGTTTTTGAAGGCACCTTCCCCTAATGCATTTTTATGCACACTTTACTTTAATACAGTGGTACCTTGATTTGCAAACATAATCTGTTCCAAGCTCCGGTTGTAAACCAAAACAGGCGAGCTATTGCCAATGGGGCCTCATAAAAAATAAAAAATTGGTTGTAATAAAAAAAATGGGTTGTAATCCCAAAAAAGGGACACACACTTCTGGGTTTGACATGGTTGTAATCCAAAATGGTTGCAAATCAAGGTACCACTGTATATACATTTTTGTAGAATTTACTTGACTGGAGAACTGCCTTACAAAATTCAGAGGAGTGAAAATGTTGAAGGATGGCTGTGTCCTGGTTCACCATTGTTTTTGAAAGTGTGAATTAGACAGGCTTAAATGCACAGGTGCCAGGACTAGTAGTCACTGATTGTTTTATCCACTATGAATTTGTCTCATTTTCTTTCAAAGCTACTCAGAAGTCTCAGTCACACTTTCTCTCCTCTCACCATCAGACCACTTTTCCTGTCCAATGAATGTCCAAGAAAGTTGGGCCAATCAGAAGTGCAATTTTCTAACAATACAACTCAATTTTAAAATATCCTCACTTTCCCCAGACCAATCTTATGTAATTAAGAAACAACCAACTTCCCGCCACCAATCACATCACTGCACACACATATTGAATACTTTATATACATTGTGTATTGTGAAACATACCCTGTTCCATTAAACACACTTTAAAAGTGATTGATCACCGTTCATTACAAAATGTTTCTTGCCCAAGTTGGCTTACAAATTTTTGCAGAGCTGCCATACTTCCGAATTTTACATTACCAGGATTTCAAAGGCAGAATTGATGTCCAGGGGGAATTTCTGAAAAGCAGCACTTTCTCCTGGATCTTAGGCAAGTCAATCAAAAAATTGTATTTTTTTGGCGTTTTTGTAAAGAAAACCTCAACAGCATTGAGATTTGACTTTAAAAATCTCAACAACTTTCACAGTGTTCTGGTTTCTATTTTTCAAAATATAGCAATCCTACAATTTTTGTTTCTACCCAAACCAAGAGAAAGTTAGTGGCTGAAGTCTTTTTGATCCATCAGTCAGAAATATGAAGAATGGCGACCACCTATCTCTGAAGTTGTCTCTCTAAGTTAACCATTTGATCAAACATCTACATGATGTTAATTTATTGCCTAGCACAATCTCTTCAAACCTTGCCAATCCAGCCATTTATTCTGCAGCCAGATATCTGAATTCCAAGTTTCTGCTATCTTCATCCTTGTGGCGCAAGCATGAAAATAATTATTTTTTTGTGTAGTTTGATTCTGATTATCTTGGGTGGGGGAGTGGGGAGTCCAAGCATCAACAGAGCACTCAGTTGACTGATGTCAATCCAAACAGTTGAGACTAAAAGGTTTTCACTGGTGGATATTTCCATCCAACGTGAAATAATGTGTCTCCTGTTTTGCATCTTCTCCAATATGAGGCTATTATTAATATAATGCAATCTTTTAAGTGTTGCCATCTATTTGCCCTCTATGTATAAAAGAAAACACTCTGATTGTTGCTGAGATAGGTTTGCATGGAATTAAAGCTCACAGAGAATTATCATCCAATTCCTACATCATATTTAAACCATTTGAGCTTCCCAAAGTGTCTCTTATCAGTAAATTATATATTGTGGAAACAATTACCTTCAATTGAACTGTGATCTGGAGACAATGATTTTCAAATATGCTTGGGTCCAGTAAGAAATATGAAATATAATAAAGAAAGAATATTTCTTACTGGATTGTTATTCTAACTTCATAGGAATGGCTGTGTGTATGTGTGTACACTTGTTTGCTATAATTGTTGTTAGCAAATGACTTGACTTGAAGTTTCTGCATACAGTTGGAGCTATTCTCTCCTACAGCTTACACAATATATCTGGCGATGGCTGGCCCCCATCAAAAAGGTTATTGAACATGTAGATACACCTTTTCCGTCTGTGTGCATATGAATGAAGAATAAGTGACAAAGGCACTGCTGCTTATTCCTTTTACCTAGTAAAAAATTGCCCTAAACTTTCCACCGTTCAGCAAAGGGCAAGTGTGAAACATTCTAATCAGCGAAATCCCTTACCCATTGATATGCTTACCCAAGATTCTTTTATAAAGGAAGTATAAAGAAAGTCACAATCATCAGTTGCTCAAAGAGAGTTTCTGGAAGAAATTGCCTTCCATGGACTCTTTAGAGCATTTTCATTATGATTTTTTTTTTTAGTGGAAGAAATTGACATTTGTAAACTAGGAAGCACAACAGGAATAATAGCCAGAAATGGATTCTGACCCACTAGGTACCCTCACCAGCTAATTAGAGCAAATAATTCTATTGAACAAAATATAGTTATTATCCCAGAGTTCATTGTGCTCCAGTGAGATTAAAGAACACTGGGTTGCCACTTTTTGTCCCCGGGGGTAAAATAATCCCAGTAATTACACTATATTATCTAACCACTGTGGCTCCTATGTATCGTCTCTAATGATTGCTGAGCTCTTCCACAGATCATTTGAATACATAAAATAAGCAGTTGCCAATACTTTTTTATTCCTTTTGTACAGCAAGTGGTAACTACTTTGCCTGATAAAGAGCTGATGTTTAGCAGCAGGATACGCCGTGCACTTTGAAGAAAATTAAATGTTATGTTATTCCTGGTAGTTATGACACCTACTTTACTCATAAGCTTTTAACTACAGGGATTTGAAAGCAGTGGTTTTTCAATGGATAACACTTAGAATTATGAGCATTCGGACGAGAGTTCAGTTGCTGTGAGGCAAACGCACAGATGAAGTGAAATCACTCATTTAGCAACAAAGTTAACAGAGTTGTTTTCTGGCACAGTAAAATGTGTGCAGTCACCCCTTGTGTTACAAGAAATGTGCAAAAGGACAGCTGCCTCTTTAAAACTATTTATGCAACAGCTCACCAGCACCACCCCCTGCTGGCAGTAATTTCTTGGTGGACCAAACTTGACAGCTGGGTAGGGAGGCTCCCCTGTCACTCACTTGATGCCATAATGATATCAGGTGATGCTGCACTTTGAAGCCCCGATTGTTGGGACTTCAAAGCGTAAGCCCGTTGGAACTTAAGCCATGTGCCTTGCTCAATAAGAGAGAAGTGCTTTCACTGCTTCTCCCTCCCTGTGTTGCTCCTTAAACTTTCTGATTTCAGGTGTCTTAAGGAACAGTCCAAAGTTTCCCAAGGGTTTTGCGAACGGTCCAATATGGCTCCTTTAAATGTCTCGTTTTGCAGGTTCAAAGGAGCAGCATGAAGCAGGTTGCAAAGCCATTTGCAAGCAGCCCCACATTGCCCCTTTAACCACTGAAATCAGGTTTAAGGGAGCAGGAAAGGGAGGTAAGAAATGGCTTCCATTCATAGGAAACTGCTTCCTCCTCATGAAGCAAAGTGTGTGCTTACCACCCATGATGAGCAGGGAAATGCCTTGCTTTAGCAAAGGAACCAAAAGGGCTTGGCCCCTGCCTCAATTACCTTTCATAATAGGACTTTTTCATTTAAATACTTCACTCCTATACTGTTGTTTGCATCGCTTGTTTCATCTTGGCTCTTTGACACCTCAAATAAACAATAAATTTGGGTACCAGAATGATTTTAGTCAATTAAAATTTCAAATTAATCATTATGTTAAATTTCATTCTCCTAGCTTTTCATCTAAATATGAATTAAGTTTATTTAAAATTAACCAAGGCAAATTGGTCCTTTGAGTGATTTTCTCCCTTTGCTATTTAGATTTCAGTTTGTTTTCTTAAGAGGGAAAAAAAGTCTTGCTTATTTGACTGTTTTGCCTCCTATTGACAGTGCTGCCTAATTAGCTCTACATTAATTTGTATTTTTCTATACAGCACAGCAGATTGATGGAGTCCAATTAACATACTGATATACTGTGTGTGTATGTGTACATTGCTAGCCTAATTTTGCTTCTCAGTATTTTTTATAGCCATTTGCCTAGGATCTTGCAAAAGGAGCCTAAGGTATAAAGTAACTGTCTCCAAATGGAAGCCTTGATAGTGGGTCTGATCCCCTCAATTCAGAATGCAAATATAGAGGGGGAAGCTTTCATATAAATAAAGACACAAGAGAAGAGCCAACTGTGGATGTATAAATATATCAATTTCAGTTTCTCATTTTCCCACTCTTATGTTCATTTCACCCCACTTTTCATATGATTAAAATAAATCAATCAGGAACATACAGTGGTACCTCAGGTTACATACGCTTCAGGTTACATACGCTTCAGGTTACAGACTCTGCTAACTGAGAAATAGTGCTTCAGGTTAAGAACTTTGCTTCAGGATAAGAACAGAACTCGTGCTCCAGCAGCAGCAGGAGGCCCCATTAGCTAAAGTGGTGCTTCAGGTTAAGAACAGTTTCAGGTTAAGAACGGACCTCCAGAACGAATTAAGTACTTAACTTGAGGTACCACTGTATGTTCCTGATTGATTTATTTTAATCATATGAAAATTTGTACCCATTTTTGGTCATGTTTCTCCTAATATATGCACATTTGGTATTCAATTCTACTTACCATATATATACATGCATGCCATTTCCCCAGTGGAACAGGTTGTGGGTTCTCCTTCCTTAGAGGTTTTTAAGCGGAGGTTGAATAGCCATCTGTCATAGATGCTTTAGTTGAGATTTCTGCATTGCAGGGGGTTGGACTAGATGACCCTTGGGTTGCCTTCCAACTCTACATTTCTTTGATTCTATAATGCAATGCCTTTTTGTACATGGCTTCAACCAATATATATGCATTTTTCACAATGGTGCACTTTTCACCAACAGGCACATTCTTTGGTTGCAGAACCGGGGAACAAAATTCAGAGAAGTTGGGATTTCAAAGGTGGACCTTATTTCAGGTCTGGGAACTGTCAATTTGGTAGCTTTGCACTCTAATCCAAACCAAACAGATGTCTTCCCCATCTGTACATCAAGGCTTTGGACTTCTTGAAGGCAGAGACAGGTGCTAAATGGAATGCCTTTTCTGTCAATTGACAAGCCCTTCAAAAGCAATTTGCAGTATGCCTGAAGCGTCTACTGCTCAAATGGAAAGACTTATGTATATATCATGTGTGCGTCTATCTGTATCTGTATCTGTACCACTGGGTGTTCCTGAAGTCCTGCATTAGACCCTTGACACAATGCAGAAGAATTAGAATATCCACACTTTGCATTGGTCCATAAGAACAGAGGAAGTTTCTTGCTGGATCATGCTGAAGGCCCATCTAGTTTAGCACCCACTTCTCAAGGGGCCAACCAGATACCTACAGGAAATGCAGGTAGTGCCTGAGTGTGCGACTCCTAACAACTTGCATTCAGAGGCATACTGACAATGGAAGCGATGACAGCATCGCCCTTGAGCCAGTGCCACCGACTGGACTCATCCACTTCAGCCCCGACTGGGCCAGGCGAGCTGGGTAGCACTTCCAGAGACCACCTTCTGCACAGGAACAGGTCAAAGTGCTGTGGACTCACAACTCAGAGTTGTGAGCACCAGATTCACTCCCGAAGACAGTCGTTGCACAGCAGAGTACAGCAGAGCATAAACCACTCGGAGAACAGCTCTGTAGAATAACTACTTTTATTCTATCTACAACTATCATACAAACTATATACAGAGCTAAATGAAGAAGCTGAACTGCACTGAGTGTCTGCAGCTGCTCTTAGCAGCAACCTTATCTATACAGAGATAACTCTCTCTCTAACACTCAGTCTCTCTCTTTGATGTGAGGCTGGAGCGGAATAAGTAGTGAGCAGAAACCGCCCCCCTCCTCTCTGGAGAATCAGCAGAGAACATCAGCAGATTCTTGGAATGGGAGGGGTGAAATCTCCTCAAGTAGCACATCACCATTGTGGACAGCCACCAATATCTTTATCCTCCATGTGACTGCAGAAGTCTGCCCGTAATCTCTTAGTAGAGATGCTGCAGAAGTTTGCCCGAACTTTTCTTGGAAATGCATTTCTTTAAAAAGTGATCTCAAAAGAGAGATGAGCTCTCAAGAATCCCCAAGCCATTTGTTGGCTGGGATCAATATTTGGACCTGAAAAGGATTTGTGGGAAAGAGTCGCTGGTGGGTTGCTAGTCTCTAAAGCATCCTTTTGATTCTTCTCTTTACTTATCGGTGAGCAGAGAGTGCAGAAGGTGGCAATGACTGCAGTGGGGAACAGGGCTAAGGAAGATTGGTCTTCCCATTCCCTCTCTGCCATCCTAATATGCTTCAGAGTGCATCAGGCCTGGCAAGTACGGATGGAGAGTGGGGATGGCGCTGGCACTGGGGTTAGGGTGTTGCCAGCAGTTCCCCTGCACCAAGCGGTGCAAAATAACAACTACAGTGGTACCTCGGGTTACAGACGCTTCAAGTTACAGACTCCACTAACCCAAAAATAGTACCTCAGGTTAAGAACTTAGCTTCAGGATGAGAACAGAAATCGTGTGGCGGCAGCAGGAGGCCCCATTAGCTAAAGTGTTACCTCAGGTTAAGAACCGTTTCAGGTTAAGAACGGACCTCCAGAACAAATTAAGTTCTTAACCTGAGGTACCACTGTACCACCTATGTTTACTCAGAGTTAGAAGGGTTGCCAAATTTTGTCCCCGATCAGGACACCATGTTACCAAAGACCACTCCTAATGGTTTGTTAGTGTAAGAAGATCCAGCTGGGCCTCATGACTTGAGACTGAACATAATAACAACACTGATGGATCAAGCCAGTGGCCCATCCTGTCCAGCCTCCGATTCTCACAGTGGCCAACTATAGATGCCCATGGGAAGCCTGCAAGCAGGACCTGAGCACAGCAACACTCTCTCATCCTGCAGGTTCCAGCAACTAGTATTCAGTAGCAATACTGTCTCTAAGTATGGAAGCAGAGCAGCTGTTTATAGCCTTCTCTATGAATTGATCTGATACTCTCTTAAATCCATCCAAATTGGCTGATTAACATTCTATGGCTTTCAAATGTCTTTCTGACTGGAGGGTGGTGGAGATTTTTTTTGCTTGTTTCTGTTTCTGTTTTAGAAGGTATTTTGTATTCTTATTTTGTATTTTTCTGTTGTGACCCATCCTGAGAGCTTCAGATAAAGGGCGCTATACAAATTTAATAAGTAGAATAACAACATTTGTAGATGCAGTAGTTTAATTTTTAAAAAAGATGTGCCACATTTTGAAAATGGTCCTAAATTGCCTTTAAATGTTTTCAATGTGTTGTTATTTATTTGAAATCGTCCTGTTTGGGAGGAAGGGCAAAGTTGAAAATTTCAGAACCTGCTTAGATGTTATATTACAATCAAACGGTGTATAATTTTTTTAAAGAATAAAATGCAATAGAACAAATAAGGGAACTTTGACAGCCCTTGCTCATACTGGCTGGGGTATTCCCTCAGGCCCTAAGCTTTGGGGATGCTCTGAGACTGCATAGATTCCTTCTGTGTTTTCTTAGCATCACAAAATACTGCTCCATTTTTTTAAAAAAAAAATCTGGCCCCAAAATGATAATGGAAAGGTGGGTGGGTTTATTTCCAGAAGTCGGTTGTGTGGAAATGGTTCCCTCCACAGGCCCTACTCCTACAGCTTCAAATAAGGAATGATTCCCTTTCCAGCAAAGAAGCACATGCACACACATCAACGAAGAAGAAAATGAAAATATGTAGATCTTTATCTACCCTTTCCCCTATGTTCTTTTCCTTTTGTGCGAATTGAAAGAACGTGCAATTTTAGTCACTGAATGTAGCAGCATGAAATAAACATAGATAGGTAAAGGGGAGGAAATCTTGTGAAGGTCACTAACGGCATAAATACCTGTGTCTATTTATAAAAGATAAAACAAGTTTGCATAGAGAACGTCTACCTCAAGGCTTGACAGAAATGGAACAAAACACTTGTCAAGTGAAGAGAAGGAAGGGGGGGGGAGGACCACACAATCTCACTTTTCTTCAGCTAAAATTACCTACCTGCATAATTTGGGTTAGGGAGCATGATATAATAAATCTCTTTAAAGAAAGTCTGCTTGTAAGTGATTACAGTATGTTATGCTGCTTAGGATAAAAGGGAACCGAGTTCCCATAGCGATAGGTATTTGCTTTTAGTAAACACACAGAGAGAATGTGAATATAACCCAGAGTCATAGGCCTAGTTCTCTCAAAGAACAGGTGAAGCAGTCTTGATGCTGATTCTTGGCTGTAGCAGAGGGCTCACCTATGCAGTTAAATTCCCCCCGCACAGGAATCTAGCATGGCAAGGAATGCTGACACCCCAGATTTCTAAATACAGGAGTTCTTTCATTTCATAAAGAGGAGCCTTCATTTATGTGAACCCCACATGCAGTCTGAACAACTACAGCCCCAAATTAGGTTACCATGTTTGGTGTTTTTTTATGAACTGGATCACAGACAAAGGGAAAGAATATTACTGATGAAGACAGCAGAAAAACAAAGTATAGATAATATCAGCAAGTGATTCCAATCCTTTAGAAAATGATGTAGGGGTTCCCATGTCTACCACCAAAATGAGGCAAACTCCCAACCCTATAAACCACCACAGGTTATCTGACGGGTTTTTGCAAGAGGCAAAACTTTGGTACTTGGAGACTTAGGCAAAAAGTGAACAAGTGAGAAAGATTTATTTTACAGAACTTAATTTGTAAAACAAAAGATGTGCCAGGAGACTAATAATAATAATACTTTGAACAATCAGGATTCTAAATCTTTTGGGTAGCCTCCCTGAGTACAGGAGACTCCTCGTATCAGCCCTTTGCCCTCAAAATTGTGGAGGCCTATAAACAATGTTAAAGTGATGTGACAGAAGGGTCCGGGCTTGGCTGCATGGCCTTGTTCCCCTTTATGAGATTGCTTACATGTGAAAAAATTGAGCAATAAATAGGGCTTGTGTTTCAGCCAGTTCCCATGGCTATCTATCAGAAGGCTGAGGTGCTGGGTGGCTGTGTACCAACACAGAAAGATGCACACACATGCAAAAACATACAATTTTATTTCTGTATCTTTGTTTCATTGGCCAAACTATTTAAACTATAAAGTGTGTGTGTGTGTGTAGAAAGAGAGATAATTGTGATATTGCATATGTGTGCATGCAGTGATTTATTGTTATATCTGTCTGTGACAGAACCTCTTTTAGATTTTAATTAATCCCACTTAGCATTTAAGTGTCCTATATATCTGCCAACGTGGATTTAATTCCTGGTTGGTGTTTATTAGCAAGATAATTGTGCTTATTACTTAAGCATAGTGCCTCTCTGGCAGTCAGCCCAGATGGGGACTTTTATCTTCATTGTATCAGGAGGGGCGGGGGGAAGGGAGAGGAAGAGTTGGATTAATTTCAAGTAAAGCAGATGTTTTATCCATTAGCAGGAACTTCATAAAACGCTGTAATCATAAAAAGTCAGTTTGCACCCCCTGCACATTCCAGTCGCGAGTATTAGCAGAATGAAAAAGCAGCAAATTTGCCCATTGTGAAACTGAACATTGTCCTTGGTATGTTTAACACATTACACAGAATTGGCTGATAGACTGAAGTGGCTTGGCCTCTGGCCTCGATTCTACCACTTCATACTGCAAATGGAGATGGTTCAAATTTTTGAAAGTTTCCCATATTGAACGCAAACAAATAACTCTCTTCCTATAGTAAACTGGCATACCGAAACAAGGCAACAAAGCCTAAACCTCTCACTCTGGTGCACTAGTTCACTAATAATAATAATAATAATAATAATAATTTATTTATACCTTGCTCATCTGGCTGGGTTTCCCCTGCCACTCTGGGCAGCTCCCAACAGAATATTAAAAACACGATAAAACACCAAAAATTAAAAGCTAAAACAGGGCTGCCTTCAGATGTCTTCTAAAAGTCAGATAGTTGTTTATTTCCTTGACATCTGATAGGGCATTCCACAGGGCGGGCGCCAATACTGAGAAGGCCCTCTGCCTGGTTCCCTGCAGTTTTACTTCTTGCAGTGAGGGAACTGCCAGAAGGCCCTCAGAGCTGGACCTCAGTGCTTGGGCTGAACGATAGGGGTGGAGACGCTCCTTCAGGTATACTGGGCCAAGGCTGTTTAGGGCTTTAAAGGTCAGCACTTTAAATTGTGCTCAGAAACATACTGGGTGCCAAAAGTGTGCATATAAGAAAAGAGCTGTTACAATAAATTTATTAAATTTGTGAGGTCCATGCCTTTACACAAAATACCATAAAACATTATTAAAAAATAAACAATAAAATTATAAAAATAAGCTAAAATTCAAGCCATGCTGTCCCAGCAAGGAAACTACCCAAAAAACCCCCCACCATTCAGGAAAGAAGATACAGCAACAGGTTAGGAGAGCAATGGGAGGGACCTCACCTTTTCATCCAGGAACCATACTCTAGTTTTCATAGCCTTCACCACAAAGACCGCTACCACGTGAGAAATCCGTGGATCAGCGTCCACCAGTAAAAACTTTACTTGGTCCTCAGAGTTGACTATTGATTTGGGAATAGTTTGTAACATCGCATCCCTGAAGGCCGAATAGATGGGACAATACAACATGTAATGTGTGAGATCCTCTTTGGTGCTCTACTGGGATTTTTGCATATCTGCCTGACAGATAGGCCGTAGGAATGGTTTGAAAACGGGCCATGGTGAAAGCTCTCCGAAGGGTGGGATTGGTGATATTCGCCAAGTAATTGGCGCAGGTTTTGACTGTTTTCAGTCGGGGAAACCAGTGGGAGGACCCTGGGTTCTGTATTTTTGTGATATCTAACAGAGCGTCTCTCTCCAGGATCCATTCCTGAACTTTGTCCGGGCTCCACAGTTTGAGAATATTAAACTCCAGTAGGGTGTATCTAACCAGGATCTCAGATAGGTTTTGACGCCAAGTGGTGTTCTTTTGAAGAGATACAAACGCTTGTTTGGCCAATAAGATGTTTGAAGTGTTTGCAAGGTTGATGTAGAATCGTAGGAATCTTAAGTGGGCCCTGGCAGACACAGAGGGTAATCCAACCTCCACCCTCAAGAAAACTGCTGGGGTTCCTTGAGGAAGGCCTAGAATCCTCTTGAGATAATAATTTTGCAAAATTTCAAGCCGTTCCAACAGCCTCTGGTTCCACCCCCAGAGTTCTATCCCATATAACATCTGGGGAATAACTTTCCCAACAAAAGCTTTATAAGAAAAGAGACATTGATCATAAGTCTTGTATGTTAAGGTACCATTCTAGGTGCGTGGGGAACAGGTACTGCTCTATATTTCGATATGTCCTTTGTTATAGTATGCCATATATACAACAAAATCCAAATAAAAATGTTTTTAAAAGGAAAAGAACATGTGTGAATTTTTACACGTGTCTTTGACTGCATACACACCATACAGTTAAAGGCTGTTTAAAGTACATTGCTTCACTCGAAGAATCTTGGAAACTATTGTTTACCTCTCACAGGAAATCATAGTTCTCAGGGTTCTGCTTCCAGTCATCTGCTTTCAGCATTTAGTGTGTATGCAGCTCCTATCTCTGAATGATGAGAGGCTGCAGAAGGCCCAGCACATTCCTTGGATTTGATTCCCTTGGAATGAAGGCTATTGGACAGGTAGTGTTTTCTGTGGTGTATACTTTATTTTTACATATCTACAGGCCAAACATATAATATGAAGGTGTCCACCCCCCCTTCACCACCCCCCATAATGTCTCAATTTCAGACTTTCTACGTGTAATATGCAAGGTAATAAAAAAATAAGGTGTATTTCCAGGCTACAACTATTTGTTTTTGTGGGTAATGATAACTCTTAAGCTATTTAAGAGCCCATTTTAGTATTGCAATGAAAGGGATTCAACTTTTAAAAGAAAAAGAAAAACCCGCCATCTTAGGAGGATAGATTGTGAAATCACAATCTTTTCACTGAGTCTATATGCTCTTAAAATTGTCCATGTCACAGAAATAAATACCTACAATCAGACTGTATGGTGTATAAGCACCATAGTTGTTTTTTGGGGGGGGGCGGGCGCCCAGAAATTAAGTTGTCAGAGGAAACACAAGGAGAATTTGTTTTGCATTAATGTTGCTATCCACTCTGTTGTGCAAGCTCCTTCCCTGCAACATATTATTCATAGTGTTATCTATTGTCATAATGAATAGACAGGAGAACAGACATGAAAAAAGAATACTTTTTGTTTCTTTGTTTTTCATCCAACCCTAATTTCTGCTCTGCAAATAAATTTTGTGCTTATTTGTTTTAGCCTCAAAGCATAAAAATGCAACATTCCAATGCTATAGAAATATTTTGACATGATGGAGCATGAAATGTCTTGCGCCCATGTTGCTGCTTGATGTCCTGTTTCAGGTAAGTAGGGGCAAGGCAATACCATGCCGCTGCATGAGGGTCACAATACCTCTAAAACAGCCTGTGGCCATAATTTAGAGCATGGGTAGGCAAACTAAGGCCCAGGGGCTGGATCCGGCCCAATCGCCTTCTAAATCCGGCCCACAGATGGTCCAGGAATCAGCATGTTTTTACATGAGTAGAATGTGTCCTTTTATTTAAAATGCATCTTATTATTTGTGGGGCATAGGAATTTGTTCAACCCCCCAAAAAAAATATAGTCTGATGCACCACAAGGTCTGAGGGACAGTGGACCAGTCGCCTACTGAAAAGGTTTGCTGACCCCTGATAGAGTTTCACTGCTGTAGCTAGCTTTGTAGTGACTAGAACACCTTAAGAGTGTGACACAGAAGCACAAGTCCTTTCATGCTGCTTCCATTCCATCCAATTTTGCATCACTACTATACTTCATTTGAATTTTTAATTGTTCTTTCCAGAGTAATGAGCAGTGCTTTCAGGATGTTTGGCTTGGAGTTGAGCCAAGGTTGACTGCTAAAATTTTGGGTGATTTCCTTTTTCTTCACTCCCACTTTCCCAGACATTTTCAGAATATTATCTCCACTACTTGTTGTGCATGATAAGCAGCATCACCCAGAATGACTAGTGGGGCAAAATGATGGCCTGGCTGCCAACACAGGAAAAGAAGGAGTGGAAGGGAGTGTAGTCCCATCAGCGACAGGCCAACTCCACATCCATCTGGTCTAGGCCACTAACAGTGCCTCAGTCTTATCTTCAGTTCATCCAGTCCATTACTGTGGCAAGGCAACAGTCCAGCCCATAAAAATCAAAGAAACAGAATAACACAATGAAAGACTAAATAAATTGAGAAATTAAAAAATTGTGCAGTAGCACCTTAGAGACCAACTAAGTTGTTCTGGGGATAAGCTTTCGTGTGCATGCACACTTCTTCGGATACCAATGAAAGACTGTAAAACTTAAGAGATCAACCCAGCAATAAAAACAGTAAATTCACCATAAAACCAGAAGAACTGCCTATCAATTATTGCAAGGCCAGGCAAAACAAAGGCCAAAGGGCCAGGGCTTCTGCAGGCAACTGACTTTGGATATCAAATGCAGGGAATTGTAAGGCCTAATATGTCTCAGTTCTGATTTTCACTCTCACCACCAGACAGCTTTGATAGCAATGGCCTAGACAAACCACTGGTCTTACTCAGAATAAATAAGCAGATGTGTAAATAATAGAGATCAATTTCCATGGAACAGCAGTGGACAGACTGAGATTTCCAAGTGCATACTTTAGTAGGAATTAATGATAAAATTATGCAGGAAGGAAGGAAGAGGTGCAGTAGTCTCTGAGTGGTTATTTTAATGCAGCGTTTAGAATTCTATACACCATGCAATAAAAATAGCACGCTATATAAATGCCAGTTTGCTTTTTTCCACATTAAAAAAGGTAACATTCTGGAACACATGAGACATTTATCATTCAAAGTTACTTTGCCTTGTCTCTTTCCAGAAAGCCTACTGAACATACAGTGAAACCATCTGAGGTAACCTGGTGGCAGTTCGCAGTGATGGATCTCTCTTTGTAGAACCGTAGAGCTGTAGAATTATACAGCTTAAGAAGAGCCTGCTGGATCACGCAAATGGCCCATCTAGTCCAGCATCCTATTCTCAAAGAGGCCAACCAGATGCCTATGGGAAACCAGGAAGCGGAACAAGAGCACAAGAACACTCTCCCCTCCGGAGGTTTTCAGCAACTGGTATTTAGAAGCATTGCTGACTCCAACTGTGGAGAGCGTAGTGATTATGGCTGGTAGCCAGTCCTCCATGAAATTGTCCAGTTCTTTTTTAAAGCCATCCAAGTTGGTGGCCATCACTGCCATCTGGAAGAGCAAGTGCCATAGTTTGACTATGCACTCCAGTCTAAACACCCGCTTGATGTAGGCCATTCAGAGTTTTAGAGCATTCCCAATTGATGGCTGCCCAGATTGTGCCTGAAGACCTTCAATGACAGAGAACAACCCCATTCCCATGAGGTAATGGATTCCATTGGTTCTATCATCATTTTTTATGTATTATTATCACAGGCGACAAAAATGTCCTCTGATGGTTTCAGGTGTCTGATACACCTGGTTGCTGGACAGAAAATTGGTAATATATATTTGTTTGTTCATTTGTGTATTACTACTCTTCCTCCTCCTCCTCCTCCTCCTCCTCCTCCTCTTCTTCTTCTTCTTCCTGTTTAAAATTTGGTCCTGAATTTAAACAGGAGTGATCTTCAGAGACTGGAATTTTCCTTTATTTTCAGACCAGATAAACACCAATACGCTGGTTTGCACCCATCACTAGTTTTGATGTATGCTATAGTAATATACCATAGTTTTGCAGAAGGGAAAACAAATTGGATCCATAGGAAGTCAACCATAACTTCAGAGCTGATGGTGTTTGAGGCTTTAATATTGGGCTAGTTAGAGCATCTTTGGTTTCTGAGGCATTAAAACAACTTCTAATTGAATAAACCTTGAGAGTAAAAATGAGATTTTTATTGATTGGGGAGAGAATGGGGCCTGGGAAGCCAAATACATTTTTACGCACATATATAGTTCAAAGGGAACAGAACTGCTCACAGCCTGCTCTCTTCTTTAACCCACTCCTGAGCTAGCTGCTGGCTGTTCAGTATGAATCACTTCCATGCTGAATCGTACAATAGCTCACGCTTGAAGGTGGCCAATAATTCAATTAGGCTGACTGAATTCACAGTTGTGTTTTATCTTAATAATACAGTACTTGGAGCTGCAATTATTTCCGTTGACTCTTGTAAAAAAAAAAAGAGTCACATACTGAAAGAAGAAGCCGTCAAAATAAAATGAGTGGCATCTATTAATTGCATCATACAAAAGGTTATTGAAATGCTATTCTTTCAGAAGCAAAAGCAGAGAGAGACAAAACACACTATCAGCCTCTAACAAACGCTATGGATGGAGAAGGGCAAAAGGCTGACAAGCTCAATAGCTGAGTTTTTTTTTAAAAAAAATCACTCTGTGATATCAGTTAGCATGCTTGGATTTCTGTGAAGACATCCTGGTGCCTACCTGCTTGCACCCCCATGTTGAGGTCACAAAGGTCACACTCCTTCATGGGCAACATTCTGGGGCTGCAAACCAGTGGGGGATGGGATCTAGGGATCAGGAAAAAAAATGATTCACTTCATATTTAAAGATGAACTTACTTAATTTGTAGTTCCCAGAACTGTTTGTGAAGGTAAACACAGCCATCTTTCAAAATTTGCACTTTTCTGAATTTCCCAGTGCAGTTCTCCAGCCAAGGAATCTGTTCAAAATTGCTTATACCAGAGGGAAATGTGAGTATAAGGGCACATTAGTGAAAACAGAAGAAATGTCTTATTGGGGGGGTGTAAAAAGGGGGGTGAATTAGGCAAAATTGCATACAATCATGTATTTATGAGGAAAAATTCACACTAAAATGTTGATGAGTTTTTAGGGGGGCTTAATTTTTTTAAATAAAATAAATCACAAACTGATGTGGAAATGTGGAGACCTAAACTGTGTTCTGACTTCTGTCAGTTTCTCCTTTTTCTAGTCTTTGGTTTATCCACACATTCCTAGTGGGGTCAGTCAGATACAGAAGTGGGCACGACAATGGGTGTGATTCTTACCTTTGTACCATGGGTTACATTCCAGTCATACAAATGTAAGACATTTCTGCACACATGTGCACACCCACACATCCCCATCCTCCTTTCTGTCAAGCAAAAGGCATTGTCACAGTTTAAGGGCACATTCTAGACAGACAAAAGCATTGAAGGATGGTGTGGTCTGTGGGACGCAGTGGCGTAGCGTGGGTTGTCAGCACCTGGGGCAAGGCAAGTAATTTGTGCCCCCTAACCCGTGGACTTGCACCCCCTAACCCTAACCCAGCTAGGAAGAGGAAGGTGCTCCAGAAGGTCATAACCACAGCCCAAAGGATTATTGGTCATCCCCTCCCATCTTTGGAAGAACTGTACGGTTCCCGTTGTCTTAGGAAAGCAAACAATATCCTGCAGGATGCATCTCACCCGGGACACAGTCTGTTTGTACTACTGCCTTCTGGCAGGAGATACAGAAACATCAAGTCAAGGACAAATAGACTGAAAAATAGTTTCTATCCAAGAGCTGTGGCCTTCTTAAATGCAGTAACTCGATAGTGTGACCTGGGAGTTTGATGGGTGTGGGTGTGGGTGTGGCTGGAATGTGGTTTGTTTGGTTGTTGTTGTTGTGTTGCTTTTGTTGTTTTTAAGGGATGGCATCCAATTTCGTTGCACTTGTGCAATGTTGCACTTGTGTAATGACAATAAAGAATCTATCTATCTATCTATCTATCTATCTATCTATCTAACCCCCAGATGTTTCGCCCGGTGCGGCCGGCCCCCCCTGCCCCCCCACGCTACGCCACTGGTGGGACGGGTGTGGCTTGGAGTTACAAGGGCCAACAAGAGAGACATGTTCACATTTGGTCACCAGGCCTGAGCCTCCCCAGCCCAGTGTACACCATTTTATATATTCTTTCTCTAAATACGTTTTGTGTGCTTTTCAATGTACAGTGGCACCTCCAGTTGCGCACGGGATCCATTCTGGAGCTCCAGTTGGATCCCGAGGAATTCTCAACCGGAGGTGCCACTTCTGCACATGCGCGCGACCCAGTAGAGTACTTCTGCGCATGCACACAGTGCATAGAGCGCTTCTGCAAATGCGCGCATGGCTAAACCCAGAAAAATACTTCCGGGTTTGCCACGTTTGCATCCTGAAGGATACACAACCAGAGGTGTGTTTATCCAGAGGTACCAATGTATTTCCCTCTAAATCCGCATTGGTTTGTGTGCTTTGGGAAACAAAACCATGCCACAAAATTCAGAGCAGTGTGTGATATCATTCACTGTGCTCCAATCTGCAGGTGTCTGAGGCAAGATGTGAACCAAATGAATTTCTCCTCCCTTTCTGTTTGCAGGATAACTAATTACTTGGGATTTATAGCATCTTCACATGTAGCTAGTCATACGGCATAGGCTTAAATATATTCAGATTTAAATACATTCCGATATAAAGCTCTGTGCCTGAATAGCAACTGTTTCTGAAATTCTCTTTTATTCATGGCAGGCTTGTGATAAAGGCAGCAGGTTCAACACTGAACTTCTCAGCAAAGTCTCTGTGCAGCTTTGTTATAAAAAAAGAGAGAGAGGCTGCATTCATGAATAAACAAAACTCCCATGATGCCACAGTGAGTGAACACCAGCCGATAGGATATTGCAGACATATCACTCCTGACAGGGCTAAGCAATAGGTGATGGAGATAAGTGGGGTTGGAATAAAATGTGATTAATCCAGCCTTTTCGATTCTGTTTTGATTTTGAAAAACACAGAGCCAGCTATTCATCTTCTGTCTCTGGAAAGAGTAAATCAGCTGATAAGCGAAAGTGAAATATAAGTGGGGTGCTGAAGAAGTCAAATGGCCATGTGTTCATAAACTGCTTATGCAAATCTGGAGAATGGGATTAAGAAGCCATTGGGAAAGGTTGCCCAATCTTAGTGACCATCAGAATTTATGCAGATAAGCACACTGGAGGGAAACGATGATGCAAATAGCAATCATACGAACAGGCAAAGTAAATGAAAGAGCAAAAAGAATTTAGATTAGTAAGCCCAGGCTATTATACCACTGAAAAATTAAGGGCAGCTCTAGGACCAAAGAAAGCTGGTAGTTTATGTTTTCCTTTTGACTGAGTGCATTACCAGTCAAGTGATAAGGTTTAAGAGATGTTCAGAAAGTTTAGCTAAAATATTGAAGAAATTGCTGCCCAGTGGGTGAAATCATATTATCCTCCTTGAATGATTTGTTGGTTGATTAGCCAGATTTTTTTTTTTAATTTCACACCTGCAAAAAATTAATAGTTTTTAAAAATTTTAAAAAAAGAACACAGATTGCTCTTTCAATCATAAAAACACACTTTACAATTTTTTGTTAGAATACACAGAATTCCCCTCAACTGGGGAGAGTATGAACATCAGAGAAATACAAATAACAATATAGGGTGTTGCATTGTTTGAATCGGAGTAGGATTGCCATTACTAACTTAGGTTCATTAATTTCAATAGGGTCTCTTCTGAACCAATTTAGTTTAATACAACTCATAGAAAATATTTTTAAAATCGTAAGATCATAAGAAGAGCCTGCTGGATCAGCCCAGTTGCCCATCTAGTCCAGCATCCATTTATTTCAAGACATGCCTTGCCACCTGAGGGTGCTCAAGGCAGCCCATAATACAAAAAAGATGTGATAACACAAACACTGCAAATGGATATATACAGTTTAAAATCAACTGCTTAAAAATAGTTCAGGACAAACAAGGCTGCAGACCAAAGCAACTCAGCTAGAGAGATTTTAAAATGGTTGCCAGAAATAAATGTGCCCTGATAAGGTGCCAAAAACTCCATAAGGATGGTGCCAAGAGACACTGTTTCCTGGGACAGAAAGTTCTATAACCTGGGCATGATCACAGCGTCAGTGTTTATACTACTTTTTTTTAGATTTGCCTTGAGACAGTCTTTAAACCTCTTTTGTTGACCACCAGCATTACGCTTTCCATTTTTAAGTTCGGAATAGAGTAGTTGCTTTGGAAGACGATCATCAGGCATCCGCACAACATGACTGGTCCAACAAAGTTGATGTTGAAGAATCATTGCTTCAACACTGGTGACATTTGCTTCTTCCAGTACACTGATATTAGTTTGCCTGTCTTCCCAAGTGATGTGTAAAAATATTTGGAGACACCATTGATGAATATAAGACACCAGGGACAGCTTTGAACTCCACCCCCTGTAGTGCTAGTTTTTTTAAGGATAGACTTTTTCCCATAAGGGAGCATTTAAACAAGCAGACAAATCACACTTCACCTCCCAACTGCTTTATAATGATGATGTACCTGTAGATGGGTTCTGTTTTGCACTGGCATAGAAATGGGAGAATTTCCCTGCAACAAAAACTTCCTCCTTCACCAGTTTTTATTTTTAAAACAATTCACTAAGAAACAAGTGAAGGATGCTTTAATAGTATAAACTACAGATGGTATATGACACCTTATAAACTATCTAAAATGTATAGAACAAAATAAAAAATGTGTTGGAGGTGCAAACAAGTTGAGGGCACACTGCTGCATATGTGGTAGAATTGTGATAAAATTAAGAGTTTTTGGGATATGATTTATGAAAAGCTGAAGAAAATATTCAAACAAACTTTTTATAAATAAACAACAACAGAAACCTTTTTACTGGGAATATTAGAGCCAGATAAAAACGTAAAGGTACCCCTGCCCGTATGGGCCAGTCGTGTCCGACTCTAGGGTTGCGTGCTCATCTCGCTCTAGAGGCCATGAGCCAGTGCCGTCCGAAGACACTTCCAGGTCACGTGGCCAGCGTGATGAAGCTGCAGATACTGCAAAGGAAAATATGAGAATTTTTCTTTATGTGTAAGTGGCAGCAAGAATTCTAATTGCCAAAATTTGGGGAGGGAAATGAAACAATCGCAACAGAAAAAGAATGGCAAGATAAGCTATTTGATTATTTAGAATTGGCTAGACTGACAGGCAATTAGAGACCAAGCCAAACAAAAAATTCAAAAAGAATGGGGAAAATATAGTGAATACCTAAAAAAGCAGTGCCCTCAAATTAATACTTGGACTTGTCTGGACTAATTTCACAAAATAAGCTATGGTGTAAAAATGTAAGATACAGAAGAAAAATAGAGAAGAGGAACTGAGAAAGAAACAGTTTATTATGTATACAACCAGACCCACAAAAAATATATAGTATAAACTATGTTGTGGTACCCAGTCTTCTCAGTCATTATTTTATTAGAAGCACTGCATGGAATATTAAAATGTTCCGTGTCCAAGGTGTCTTGCAATGGATTCTTGCTGCAAAGCTTCCTAAGAGTCAGTGGTTAAAGTCAAGGAACAGGAAGCCTATTTTCAAGTTGCAGGAGGAAAGAGCATTAATGTTCGAAATGGAGTCAATTTGGAGGGCTGAATGTGCTAAACAAGCCACTCCACGGAATCCCAGGGGGAATACAGAAGTCTCCTGAGGAAAAGGAAATTTGGCACTTAGGACTGGAGAGAGCCTTGAGGGAGGAGAAAAGCAGGCCTTGGAGTGACAGCAGGGTAAAGTGAGCCAGAAGAAAAGATGATAGGGTGAAATGGGGGAAATGAGCTGCATTTTTCATGAGCTCATAGAAGTCATCATTAGCTATATTCTTGCAGGCTTGCTTCGGTGTTTAATTAATAATACATCCAATTTTTGAAGACTAGCTCTAGCAAACAACACTTATTTTTTCTCTCTCTTTCTTTTTCCTGAGATATTTCCCCCATTATTGTTACTTTGCCCAGGTGTTAAGATCTGGCACAGAAAACAGATTCCAAAAGCTGAGCCTTTGCCTAAAGTTATGCACTGCCTCTTTGTTCGGAGACAACGCAGAACAAGTTATTGACTTACTTACTCAGATTATTTACTTTCTGCTCTTTGCACAGGTCACAGGGTGGTTTACAATAAAGCAAGTATTAAAAGAATACATAAAAGCCATAAAAGCACAATCCATTCAAAACATACAACAACAAATCACGGAATGGCAGTTCCTAAGAGTAGCAGCCGTAGCAATCAGTTCTCACCTCCGCCAAACGCCCTCTGAGAAAGATACATTTTAGCCAGCTACCTGAAGCTATAAAGAGATGAGGACAGATACATCTCAGTAGGAAGAGGTTTCATATATGAGGAACAGCCTCTGAAAAAGCCCTTTCTTGGGCCCTCACCCCATCATCTCACATAGAGACCACCAAGAGAGTCTCACTGTCTAATCTTAAAGCATAGGCCGGTTGATATGGGAGAAGAGATCAGCTGCTTAAATGTTGCAGGTGGGGATGTTCTACATTCCAACCAACTGGGTTCCATGCCAGTATACCTGAAGGAGCGCCTCCACCCCATTATTCTGCCCAGACACTGAGGTCCAGCGCGAGGGCCTTTTGGTGGTTCCCTCAGTGTAAGAAGTGAGGTTACAGAGAACCAGGCAGAGGGCCTTCTCAGTGGTGGCACCTGCCCTGTGGAACGCCCTCCCATCAGATGTCAAAGAAGTTTATGTGACTTAGAAGACATCTGAAGGCAGCCCTGTTTAAGGACGTTTTTATTGCTTGATGTTTTATCGTGTTTTCAATAATATGTTGGGAGCTGCCCAGAGTGGCTGGGGAGACCCAACCAGATGGGTAGGGAATGAATGAATGAAACAAAACAAAATAATAATTGTTCAGGGGTACCAGGCCTTTTTGGGGCCTAATTTCTGTGCCAGCTCCAGGCTAGTGGAGCAATCATACCACTCACTGTAAAGAGTTTTATTTCTAAACTACGCAGAACAGAAAAGACATCCTCTCTCTATGAAAGCAGAGAGCAACTGAACAAAGGAACAATGGAACAAAGGAAACAGGAAACCACTAACGTCACATCCCGTCTCCTTTCCTGTGAGACTCCAATAATATGGAATCCCAGGAATGTAAACAGAGTCCTGTGACTTCATGCAGCTGCTCAGTGATAAGAACAGAAACTAACACTCACTGCAATGGTTGCTTGATGATGATGATGATGATGATGATGATGATGCCACCTGGGGAAGAGTGACCAAGCCACAAGCAGAATGCATGCTTCTTCTTGAACCCCCTTCCCCCACTTTGAAGCCACTGATGCCGCCAGATAAGGGATAAATTATTTACCAAGCAGCCCCTCATTAAACAGCCTTCAGAAATTTCCCTGGGGTCTCTCTGAGACCTCCTTAGGTAGAACAAGGATACAGCTATAGGCATGAGCAATTTTGCATTAAGATGAGACCGCACAGTTTTAAAAAACAAAACAAGACGGAAAAAAGTTTTGCCCTCCATAGTGAAAACAAACCAACATTTGGTAAACACAATCCCCTACCCACTGCCTACACAGACCCGAAAACTCACCAGCCTCTTAGTAGAATTGCTGCTCACAGGTAGCTTTTTGTTCCTTGAAGCCTCCCTCCTAGGCTTATGCTGAAATCCTTTTCTTCTAAAAATAAAAATAAAAAAACCAAGACGGCAACTGCTGATATAGACCACCACACGCCAGTTATGTGCTCCTTCCCTTGGGGTACTTGCGCAAGAAAGTTCAGGGCCCTTAGATTTCCAGCCCTCAGAAAAACATAAGAAATAGGAGATGCCTTGGGGCACAGCAGGTTAGCCTTAAGAATGTAAGTAGAGCCTGCTGGATCAGGCCCATGGCCCATGTAATCCAGCATCTTATTCTCACACTGGCCAACCAGATGCCTGTAGGAAGCCTGCGAGCAGGACATGAGCACAATAGGACTTTGCCCCCATGATTCCCACCCACTGCCTTTCAGAGGCATAATGCTTTTGGCAGTGGAGGCAGAAGAGACTTCCCAAATTGTTGTTGTTGTTGTTGTTGTTGTTACCACTGCTTTTTCTGGGAGGATGCAGGGGTACGCATACCCCTAAATATTTTGTGAATCTAAATTTGGCCTCATGGAGGGGCAGTATTTCAATATGAGTAGGAAAATGAGAGTACCCCTAAACATTATTTTTTTTTTAGAAAAAAAGCCCTTGTTATTAATAATTAATTAATTGATTGATTTCTTTATTTCTACCCCACCTTTTTCCCTGACAGGACTCAAGGAGAGCCAGTGTGGTGTAGTGGTTAAGAGCGGTAGTCTCGTAATCTGGGGAACCGGGTTCGTGTCTCCGCTCCTCCACATGCAGCTGCTGGGTGACCTTGGGCCAGTCACACTTCTTTGAAGTCTCTCAGCCCCACTCACCTCACAGAGTGTTTGTTGTGGGGGAGGAAGGGAAAGGAGAATGTTAGCCGCTTTGAGACTCCTGAAGGGGAGTGATAAAGCAGGATATTAAATCCAAACTCTTTTTCCTCTTCTTCTTACAGATAATAACAAATGTGGCCCAAAAAATAATCCTGAAAATGTTAAATTTTAATAGAATCAAAACTATATACATATATAAACATACATGCTTCATCTTCAGGCTAGTGTGCTTCCTTGCTTTCCTTCCTTCTTCCTTCCTTCCTAGCTTCCTTTGTTCCATGTTTTGCCACATGCAGACAATGCCGCACTGCCTGTTGCAACAGACATGCCAACGAAATTGGAAAAAGCAGCCTGGTAATTGCATTTTTAAAAACAAATCTTTGAGTAATAGAACGAAGGCATGGGTCAGAGTGAAAGGATGGATTTTTTTCTAATTGTGAATAAATTAGATTGCTCCTGCTAACAGACTGCCTTCACACATATTGCTGTAACATGGGTCAGCCTGACACTACAGTTCTGCGAAGAATGTTAACTACCATCACTTTAGTTGGTAGTCAGGAAGACATTGCAACAGAAGAGAGGGAATCGGAATAATGATAAGATCGTTCAGAGGCCTTGTGCCAATTCAGTGGCTGGCCTGCCTGCCTTTACTCCAGAATGCATAGGAAGCTGGCATAAAGCAAGTTGTTGTGAGTTAAGATGGCGTAAAGTTGCACCAGATCTAAACCCCATTTAGCACTGGGGCTGCTGCTCTGCCTAAGCCTGGCAGAGACCAAACAAGCCTTTAAAACAGTGTTCTATGCCAAGTTCTAGGTCTCATGCCCAAATTGAATTGGTTTAGGATCCAGCCTATGTTCCCACTCTTGTGTCCCATATTTCCCACACTCCTTTGGGGGACTCGCACTGGCCTCAATACAGGCGTCTCCATCTCAGCTGAGCATATCTTTAGTTGGGGACTTAACACCAGCGCAACCTCGCTGAGCCAGGAATCAGCTAGCTGAGTTGTAAATCCGCTGCATCTTAAACTGCACATTCCAGCAGATCGTCCCACGGAGCTATCAATGGCTCGGCTGCCACAGGAGGATGCAGCAATGCTTCTGAATAGCAGTTGCTGGAAGCCACAGGAGGGGAGAATGCTCTTAGGCTTGAATCCTACTTGCTGGTTTCCCACAGGCATCTGCTTGGCCACTTTGAGAACAGGATACTGGACTAGACGGGCCAGCAATGTTTTCTTATGTTCTTATGCTTGCGCCAACCTCCCCAAGTCAGCAAGAAAGTATACTACATACACAATTACAGTAACTTTAATAAAGGTATCAGTATCATGGGGAAAACAATGCTGTCCAGGGTTGTAAACACTGCAGAGAGAATAATTGGGTGCACTCTTCCCACCTTAGATCAAATCTATGCTGTCAGGTGCCACAAGAAAGCTGCAGAGATAGTGCAGGATAGTACGCACCCCGGAAATGATCTCTTTCAGCTTCTGCCTTCTGGAAGAAGGTATAGGGTTATAAAGACCAGGACTAGCCGCCTGAGAAACAGTTTCTACCCAAATGCAATTCTGGTTCTAAACGCAGTATAAGGAGTCTCTATAGTATATTGTATTTTTAAATGGGGTTTCAGAGTTTTTAGGGGGTTTTGAATTTCTTATGTAGATTTTTCAATTTCATTGTTCTGTATGGGACAATGACAATAAAGATATTGTATCGTATCGTACAGTAAAAGCATCGCTAAACACATTAAAACACCAGTAAAAGCTGGTTGGAACAGAAAATTCCAAAGGCCTTTCTGAATAACACAGTTTTTGAAAGATGTCTGAAAGTCGGCAGGGGTGATTCCTGCCAAGATTCTACTGGCAGGGAGTTCCACAGGGCAGGGTCTTGCCACATTAAAGGCTCATTCTATAGTCTATAGTGAAGGCAAACCAAGCCTCAGGGCCATGGAGAACCATCAAAAGTGCCTTATCAGAAGATCACCATGAGCCAGGTGGAGCATAAGGAGTCAGGCAGTCTTTAAGCTACTTTGGACCTAAGTTGTTGTCTTGCCCAAATGCAATGTGGTTCTTTTAAAATGAGATTCAGATGCAATGCAAAACACAAGTGAGTGAGAAGATTAAATATTTTATTCTAATCAGCAAGCAATATATACATACCAAGTAAGCCTCTCAATCTGCCACTTGGAAGCCCTCAAGAAGTGGAGGAGCGACTCCCCCAGGTAGCCTCAGGCTGCATGCCCCAAGGTCATTAGTCTCAGAACTTCACCCAAAATCATCTGATTTGTAGATAGGTTAGCCTGTGGCTTGCCTGACTGGCTACCTGCTACTAGCTGTGTGTAGATTATTCATTAGTCACCTCTCCCAATGCCTCACTTTCTTCAAACAATGTCCAACATCAAAAGAAGGTACCCAGCAATACCACTTCCTTCCAACAGATTAGGACTAGGAAATTAAAGGCTGTTCTCAGCCATCAAAGAGCTCGACAAAATATAGTGAAAAGGAAGGAACAGGTGGCAGGAAGAGGGCAACTGAGTTAGATCACTAACTCCTCGAAATACAAATATCTTCCAGATAGATTGCCCATACAGTTGTTTAGGGCTCTCTGAATTAACAGAAGCACCCTGAAAATTCAAAGATACTGAGAGACCTGGAGATTTCTAAAGGAACAACGGCTCTATCCGTATTAGATTTGAAATTGTTTATATGTATGGACTTCCTGAATGTTAAAATCAAGGGATACTGCCCATGATGGCTATGGTCTGCTTCCATGGTTAGAGGCAGTACTGCTTCTGAATACTAGTTACTGGAAACCACAGGAGTGTCAGGTTCCAATTGCTGGTTTCCCACAGGCATCTGTTTAGTCACTGTGAGAAGGTAAAGGTAAAGGACCCCTGGATAGTTAAGTCCAGTCAAAGGTGACTCTGGGGTTGCGGTGCTCATCTCGCTTTCAGGCCAAGGGTGCTGGCGTTTGTCCACAGACAGCTTTCCAGGTCCTGTGGCCAGCATGACTAAACCGCTTATGGCACAACAGAACACCGTGACAGAAATCAGAGTGCATGGAAACACTGTTTACCTTCCCGCCGCAGTGGTACCTATTTATCTACTTGCACTGGTGTGCTTTTGAACTAGGTTGGCAGGAGCTGGGACAGAGCAATGGGAGCTCACTCTGTTGCGGGGATTCGAACCACTGACCTTCTGATTGGCAAACCCAAGAGGCTCAGTGGTTTAGACCACAGCACCACCCGCACCCCTGCATTCACTGTGAGAACAGGATGCTGGACTAGATGGGTCATTGGTCTGATGTATGGCAGGGTTCATCTTTCCTTCTTATGTTCTTGCCCAGTAGCAAAATGCGCTACACTACAGAGACAGAACTTCTCCAGGGAATTTCAAAGAGGCAATATTTTAAAAAGACAATTGCCAATATGTTGAAATCTATGAACACAGAAGTCAAGTCATAATTAGGTGCAGTTATTGAATGAATTATATGTGGCACAGCTTCTTTTCTGTGAACAGTTGCTTAGAGGGGGAAATTGACTGCAGCTTTATTCTCCATTGTGGCGTTACGATTTGATAAGATGTACCTGCCAAATTTCTGCGTCGTGTGCCACTTAAAGGAGCAGGGGGCCTGTCCCATATTTAGTTTGTCACCACACCTATATTTAACTGAATATTAAAATTGGTATTTTGAAGGAAGTGAAAACATGAATGGATATGGGATGGATAGGAATGTCAGGACTGCTAAGTCTCTCTCTCTCTCTCTCTCTCTCTCTCTCTCTCTCTCTCTCTTTACACTGAGAAATGTGGGGGGTTGGATGTGAACAGAAAATAAAGCTATTCTGTTGAAGAAAACCTTGCAGATTAGCATGCTTCTGTTGGCCAAATTCTATTCTAAACCACAGTGTGTGGAGCTTGGCATTAATTCTACAGGCGTGTTGCCATGAGTATTCAATCACATTGTTCAATTACATGGTAACTGAATGCTGACACCTACTGACATACAAAACTATCAGACTATAATAACACTGTTGAAAGCTGATTGAGGCACATCATACATATTATTTTATTCTCCCCCTGCTTTACTCAGCAGCATTTAGCACTAAAAAAACAACAACGGTGTGCTGTGTCAAGCCAAAGAAATGGCATAGTTAAAACTGCACAATTGATGCCAGCATAGCAATTAAAACATTGGGGTCTTCCTGAAGCTGAGTTACTGCACATTTAGTGCCACTGAAGCAAATGGGACCATATCCACTTCAGGTAGCCTGAAATGACACAGCATTTTTAAAGTGTATAGAACTATACATTATACGGGTGGCACTGTGGTCTATAGCACTGAGCCTCTTGGGCTTGCTGATCAGAAGACTGGCAGTTTGAATCCCAGCAACAGGGTGAGTTCTCATTGCTTTTTCCCAGCTCATGCCAACCTAGCAGTTTGAAAGCATGCCAGTGCAAGTAGATAAAGGTAAAGGTAAAGGTACCCCTGCCCGTACGGGCCAGTCTTGACAGACTCTGGGGTTGTGCGCCCATCTCACTTAAGAGGCCAGGGGCCAGCGCTGTCTGGAGACACTTCCGGGTCACGTGGCCAGCGTGACATCGCTGCTCTGGTGAGCCAGAGCCGCACACGGAAACGCCGTTTACCTTCCCGCTGGTAAGCGGTCCCTATTTATCTACTTGCACCCGGAGGTACTTTCGAACTGCTAGGTTGGAAGGCGCTGGGACCGATCAGCGGGAGCGCACCCCGCCGCAGGGATTCGAACCGCCGACCTTTCGATCGGCAAGTCCTAGGCGCTGAGGCTTTAACCCACAGCGCCACCTGCATCCCTGGTGTGCAAGTAGATAAATAGGTACTATTCTGGCGGGAAGGTAAACGGCATTTCCATGTGCTCTGGTTTCCGTCATGGTGTTCCATTGTTCCAGAAGCAGTTTAGTCATGCTGGCCACATGACCCAGAAAGCTGTCTGTGGACTATCGCCAGCTCCCTTGGCCTGAAAGCGAGATGAGTGCCGCAACTCCATAATCACCTTTGACTGGACTTAACCATCCAGGGGTCCTTTACCTTTTACCTATAGAACTATGCCTGTTAAAGATTCAAATGCTGGTGAGAAAGGATTATTCCCACCCACCCCACTTTGATCCTAATATGTCCCAAAGGCTCAGAGCAAGCTAGAATATGTGTATCTCATCCTAGACTCCCAGTGCAGGCAGTTCTAAATGGTGATGTCCTGAGATAGTTCAGACTACAACTCCCAATATCCCTCAGCACTGGCTAGCTAGCGGGGCTGGCAGGAGAGGTCTAACAGCATCTGTAGCACACTGTGTTTGTAACCTGTGGGCAAGAAATTTGAGTGACAGGCAGGGCAATAGTTCTGATACGTAGATTAAAGCAGTGCCTTACAAGGCCACTTACTGAGCATCGTGCTGGACTAGTGATTTAAATCTGGCTACTCCACACTCAATGCTAAATAGGGCTGTACAGGGTTTTTATATGTATCAAATTTGTCAGCCTCTTTCTTAGCAACTGGGCTAACATGGTCAGAACCTGGGGAATGAAATACTGATGAACTACAGAAATATATGAAATACTGATGAACTACAGAAATATATGACACCCAAAATATGAACCTTAACATTTTTACAGGTATGTACAAAAATATTTATTGTGAAGTAAGTATTTGGAGAATTCATGATAGACTATAGCTTATGTAACTATGAAGTTTCCTTTCTTAGGTGTGTTATAGTTTCACTTAACAGAAAACAAGCAATCACACAGTTAAGGGTACAAAATAACTTCCAATTATGACCACATAGATTATTTCCACTGTACTTTGCTCTCAAAATCGTTTTTGTGGGTCTTTGCACCATAATATAGAATATGTGACTACATGGAAAGGCTCATTCATATTTTAGCTGAAATTGTTGGCTAGAAGTATGTTTGTTTCAAGTTAAGGGGATGATATTATAATACAAGGCATTTACTGGTATGCACTATGCAATTTATGGTAAGATTAGGAGGAAGTGGAAAACTAAGACCATTTAGTATTATCCCATAGGTTCTACAACACTATTTGAAATTCCTGTTCTATTGGTTTTCCACTACTCTCCTCTCAGTGTCAAGATCACAATAAATAGATTGTTCTTCTATGATATTCTTAGGACATCACTATTAGCACGGCAAATATATATCCCAGCCAGATGAGTGGGGTGGAAGAAGAAGAAGAAGAAGAAGAAGAAGAAGAAGAAGAAGAAGAAGAAGAAGAACAACAACAACAACAACAACAACAACAACAAGAAGAACAGCAACATTCTATTGTGGAATGGAAGTGTAAGTTTGAATGAGATTCCTCTTTTTTAATTCTTTTAGGAGTTTTTAATTGTTTGAATTTATTTTTAAATCACCCAAATGTTCATCTGTGGTTTACCTTTGTCTCTCTGCAGCCCTTGGATCCATTTACAGTTTTTAGCAGAGCCTGAAGACTCAAGAAAGCATACTTATTTGCAGGCATATTTCCATGACTTTGATTTTCAAGCAAAGGCATTGATTTAGATTTTCATATTTTCAAGGGATTCCTATTGCCATATAACATTAGGATATCCCTGCACGGCAGCCAAATCCTGTGTATGCAACAAACTTAACTTCCACAGTTTCCAAGGATGAAGGTCTACAAACATGAACTCATGTGGAAGTCCTGCTGGATCTCTTTGCAGTTCATGGGACTCTGGTTTTCTGTGTTTGCACTGGCCCACATCAGTTCATCCTTGACCGCAAACAGATAATTGTATTTCACTGTACACATTTGTGCACTCTTGGTTGTTCAATGTTAGCAGCACAAATCATATTGTTGCCCAGTGAAATGAAGTATTGCATCTTAACTGTATTTGTTTGCTAATTAAGAAGAAAATATGAGATTCCCACGACTACAAGGACATCTATAGCCGAGTGGGCCTTCACATGCCAGTCTAAATCTCACTTTCTGTTCACAACTAAGGTTCCCCATCTCTACACTGTTCCTTCTGACTCCATTCCCTTGGTTCTTGCTGAAGGATTCTTAAGGAATCTGTTACATTATCTGATCCCCATGTCCTGAACAAATGTATGGATTGTAAAGTAGTTTGCCTTTGGATTCCACAATGAATCCTAAAGGTTGCCCTTCATCTTCGTCTTCATCTTCGTCTTCTTCCTGCTCTAAGTAGCTTGAAAGCATTCACTGCAAATGGGACCACAAATGGGTGCCATGCTCCCATTCCAAAAGCAATGACAATTTGGTTTGTCAGCCTATCGTTCTTCGCAGGGAACTCTGGGAATTTTAGCTCTGGGATGGGAATAGGAGGTTCCTAACAACTGTCAGCACTCTTAACATACAGCAGCTTCCACAATTCTTTGGGGGAAACCATGGCTGTTTAAAGTAATATCAGTGCTTTTAAGTGTGGATATGGCCAAAATCAAGACAATATTTGCAGTTATATTTGATCTCTAGAAGAAATGACTAGCTTATAAAAACTTACTTACAAAAGGGTTCACCCACACTTATACACTAAAAGCTCAATCAAATGCATTCCATTTCACGTAAAAGGATATCTTATTGACTTCAGCAGGACTTATTCCCAAATACATATCCATGGGACGCGGGTGGCGCTGTGGGATATGGGTGGCACTGTCGGTTAAACCACAGAGCCTAGGAGTTGCTGATCAGAAGGTTGGCGGTTCGAATCCCCGCGACGGGATGAGCTCCTGTTGCTCGGTCCCTGCTCCTGCCAACCTAGCAGTTCGAAAGCACGTCAAAGGGCAAGTAGATAAATAGGTACCACTCCAGCGGGAAGGTAAACGGAGTTTCCGTGCGCTGCTCTGGTTCGCCAGAAGCAGCTTAGTCATGCTGGCCACATGACCCGGAAGCTGTACATCGGCTCCCTCGGCCAACAAAGCGAGATGAGCGCCACAACCCCAGGGTGAGTCACAACTGGACCTAATGGTCAGGGGTACCTTTACCTTTACCTTTACATATCCATACAGCAGCAGTCTTTGTAGGCTGATCTGGAGGCAAGCAGCCAAGCTTCCAGCGCAAGAGAGTTTTTGAAGTGTCATTTGAGAAATAGTTTTCTGAGCTGGGAAGGGTGGGTGGGTGTGGAGCCATCAAGTACATACTATAGTCCAGTATTCTACATGTATCATTGAAGCGACAAAAGCAAACACTGTACAGTATTATGTTTTTCAGAAAAATGCAAACTGCTTTATTGAGAGAGCCCTTTTCTGCAAATCATGAGTTTTGTGTTTCCTTTCAATTGAAGGTAAAACAATTTTGTAGACACCAGCAGTTATTGATATGTACAGGACCATCCCTGCAATGCAGCCTTAGGATTTTTCCACTTGTTTCAGAACAACGTCCCCTGCTATGGCGATGGAATGGAAGACATTGCAGAAGGGATGTTAAACAGATTGTTATCTGCCTTGATGGAATCGCTGCATGAATAGTTCTTCCTCTAAACATGACAAATTGAAGCATAAAAGTTAAATTAAAGTTTGGGAATTAGCCTGTATATAAGTATAAAATAATTATGACAGATAGCTCCTTTATTTCTATATTAAATTACCAAATTAGTTACCTGTAAACAAGCAAATACCCCTATATTCTTATCAGGTTATAGGCAATTTTTCCTCTCTTTTTTTGCCTCTTAATAAGTCATTAAAGTCCCATAACACTCCTGGAGATTCCAATTAACACTGCAGTGCCATCATTCACCTGTACTACTTTTATGCATCTCAGTAATTGGATAATTATATGTATTGCTATTTTTTCTGCAGTATAGACAACCACAGACTTCACCATTCTAAACGTCGAGATATCTATGTTTAGGGAAGTTTTTAATGTTTGAAGTTGTATTCTGTTTTTAGTGTTTTGTTGGGAGTCGCCCAGAGTGGCTAGGGAAACCCAGCCAGATGGCAGGGGTATAAAAAATAAAATCATTGCTGCTACTACTACTACTATGCATTTTTTTAGGAGAGGGGTGGAAAGCTGTGAACTACCAGTTGCTGTTGGGCTCCAAATTTCCATCAGCCCTGGCCAGCATGACCAAGGATGATCAAAAGTAATATTGCAACATCTGGAGGGCCACAGGGTCCCTACTTCTACTTGCAGGTATGTTCTGTATCTTCACGCACTCTGTGAGCCCAAACCAAATGGCTATGGATGATTGTGAGCACCCATTTATTTACCCTAGTATAACTTGCCATGATAAGAATGTTGTCACTTGGTGCAAAGGTTTTGACAACAAATATATACAGTGGTACTGTACCTCGGGTTACAGATGCTTCAGGTTACAGACGCTTCAGGTTACAGACTCCGCTAACCCAGAAATAGTACCTCGGGTTAAGAACTTTGCTTCAGGATGAGAACAGAAATCGTGCAGCGGCAGCGGGAGGCACCATTAGCTAAAGTGGTATCTCAGCTTAAGAACAGTTTCAGGTTAAGAACGGAACTCCAGAACGAATTAAGTTCTTAACCCGAGGTACCACTGTAATCAAATCTCAGAAACTATAGGACACGGTGGGCGAATGGATCCACCATTTGTGTTAGTTAAACAGTTTAGTGGGTCCAAATGTAGGTACATTGGAAGTTCTGTGTTCTTCAGAACAGCCTTCCACTCTTATCAACAGAAGACTGAAAGTTGTTGCTTTAGTAGACTCAACGGACACAATTTGCAAAGCCCTCACTCTTGGTGAAATTCACCTTAGTATGTTTTAGGAGAATGCTTAAAGAGAATTTAGAAAACAATATGATTTGCGTAGCTGCATGTTTGTGAGAGGGAAAGGCAGTTTGGCAAGGATATTTTTTGTCAGCAACATTTCCTAAGGGGAAAGGTTTAACAATCCCCATCACTTCAATACACGCACACTAGTTTGCCCATTCATATTGCTGCATTGTGCTAAATATAAGCCACAGCTGTCAGATAAAGATATTGAAAACCCAACTGTTAGGCAACTTGTCCACAACTGTGAAAGATAACAAGTCAAAGCCATGCCTGCAGTTGATGAGGTGTTGATTGATCAGTCGTGTGGGATGTGACAAGGCATTTCATTTCATTCAATTTTATAGAAACCATGATACTACAAGTCAGGCAGAGTTTCTAAAGCCTCCTTCCTGCTTCTCAGTGGTTACTACTGTTACCCGTGTGGTTTAAAGAACAGGGCATGACTGGGCGTGAAGAGTCATCATGATACATAACTGAAGTTTTTAGTTACTATATGACTTGATAATCCAGGTGCAGTCATTGCAGCGCTTTTTAGATATTGTTTGTCTTCCAGTTCCCATCAGCCCCAGCCAGCATGGCCACTGGTCAGGAATGATGAAAATAGTGGTCAATAACGTATGGCCATCACCATTTGGCTACCCCTCACTTCCACAACTTGCTCCAGTGCTTTCCATGAATACAGCACACCATAATATTAAAGACATCATCATCATCATCATCATCATCATCATCATCATTACTATCACCGTCATTGCAATTTATTACTTGCCCTTCGCCCTAAGGTCCAAGGGTGGGTTGCAACAAATAAATTGCTTTGAGCTTCTTTTCAATCAGGTGGTGTAGAAATTTTATGAAATAAATAAACACACAAAATTAATATCAAAATATAATATTACACAATATTAAAAACAGTTTAAAACAACTTGAAATTACACAAAGCTCAATCAATTTGGAGCATGGCATTGATAATGCCAAGGTTGCAGGTTCGAGCCCCGTAAGTGACAGCAGCATATTCCTGCATTGCAGAAGGTGGGACCAGATGATCCTCAGCGTCCCTTCCAACTATGAGTCTATGTTTCTTAAAGCCAGGGTGAACAGATGCATTTTCAGCATTCACTGAAAGCTGTCTAATGAAAGTGCCAGATGTTCCTCTGTGGCAAGGGAGTTCCATATTTTAGGGGCTGCCCCATTTAATGCTCTCTCCTGGGCCACCCACCATCACCCAATGAGCTTTTGAGGGTGATGGAACAACCAAGGGGGCACCTTCCAAGAAACTTAGTATCTGAGAGGGTCTGTAGGAAAGGAAGTGGTATCTCAGGTATTGGAGACATGAATCAGTTAGTGCTTAAAACACTACCATGAACCCCCTGAACTGGGCCTGGAAATGAACTGGCAACCAGTTTAGCTGTTTAGGGATTGCATAAGATCTGAAAAGAACCCCAGCCAGCAGTCTGACCCACTACTAATGGTGAGGGGAAAGATTCAGGTAAAGATACAGGCAGATTTGACCATCTTATTCAGAGTTAGGTACAACTAAGCCAGACTGGCATTAAGATCGGACTGCACAGTGAAATTCACAACTAGATTCTGTGCAGTTTTTGGTGAGGAAATTTATTTATTTATTTATTTGCGAAATACAGGTGTTATTAACAAATAGTTCGCATAATAAAAGCAATTAATCAAAGAACGGATTTCCATTTTTCGTAATGGCACATCTAACGCTGAAAGTCAAATCACATTTCAATAACATAATAACCAATTTAGAACACGAGCCCTTATCCATAAATGGCTATAACACTCTAAAATGTGTCCTTAAAGATTGCCCCAAGGAATATGTGGTATTGCCCCAAAGAAAATTATTAGCCTATTTAATTTATCCTTGTCAGCAGTGACAAATTGCTGCACATGATTACTTTATATTGTGTTTATCCTGGAAAGTATGGAAGCCTCCTCTACCTTCCCCTTTCAGCATCATAATTTAGGCAGAAAATTGGGGGGGCACATATTTTGCTTCTGCACAATATTCTTGGGTCCCTAGATGTTGTTGGACTAAACCCTGACCGTTGGCAAAATTGGCTGGGGACAATGGGTATGATGGTCGAACCAGATATGGGGACTCAAGGTTGAAGAGCACTGTATACCCACTTGAAAAGGTGAACGGGCAACCAATCCTGACTTAAACAGCAATATGCTGGGCTACACATTCAGTGCCTGTGTTAAAGTAAGCAAGCTACATGCCTCAGAGCTAATCTGGCAATCCACATGCATGGGGCACCACAGCGTGAAAGCACTAACAACTCCAGACAGCACAGACTTTGGCAAAGAAACTGGGCTTTTATGGTCTCTCAGGTCAGGGGGAACCAGCTTGTTGAAGTCAGATTACCAGACAAATTGGATTAGAGGTAGGGAGTCTACCCATCACTAATGCTTCACTGGTGCTGTTTCCAGAGATGATTTTGGCTGTCAGGGCAACGCTTTGAGACAGGGAACTGCACAAGTCAAGAGCTTGTGAGTACCATTTGTAGAATGACTTAATAAATGTATTCCACCCTCCGTCAAAAGGCCACAGGGTGGTTTGCAACACAGTAACACAATAACCATTAACATTACATAAATACATGACATGATAGACTTAAAATACAGAGAAGGAAAACAGTAAGATACAGTGAACAGTCCTGTTTACAAACTATTAGGTTTATGAACTCCGCAAAACCGGAAGTAGTGTCCCGGTTTGTGAACTTTACCTCAGTGTAATAACGGAAACCGGACGGTGGAAGGGCACCGGTGGCGGGAGGCCTCATTAGGGAAAGCGTACCTCATTTTAAAAACAGTTTCAGTTTAAGAAAGGACTTCCGGAATGGATTACGTTTGTAAACCGAGGTACCACTGTAAATGATTGTCATTGTTGTATTTTGAATCATTTAAATATTTTTCTTATATAAAATATTTAAAATACATAAATACATAATAGCAAAACAATAATAATATCATAGCAAAAGAATAAGAATAATAGCACTGTTATGTCTAAGGTAAAAAGGTAAATGACCCCTGGATGGTTGAGTCCAGTCAAAGGTGACTATGGGGTTTGGCGCTTATCTTGCTTCAGGCCAAGGGAGCTGGTGTTTGTCCACAGACAGCTTTCCGGGTCATGTGGCCAGCATGACAGCATGTAGCTTCTGGGGCTACAGAACACCGTGATAGAAGCCAGAGTGCACAGAAATGCTGTTTACCTTCCCACCACAGCAGTATCTATTTATCTACTTGCACTGGCATTCTTTCAAACTGCTAGGTTGGCAGAAGCTGGAACACAGAAACGGGAGCTCACCCCGTCATGTGGATTTGAACTGCTGACCTTCTGATCAGCAAGCCAAAGAGGCTCAGTGTTTTAGACCACAGCACCACCTTATGAATAGAAAAACATATATAGGAATGAAATATATAGGAATCAAAAGGTTACAAATAAGCAAGACTGAGTTGAATGAGCATTACCTGTGGTTGATTCGGATTTGTCATTGCTGAAAACAATCTTCAGTCACAATAACCGATCCAGCAGTTCTGCTGCTATTCACAAACATTGATGATTGCCTTATTTCCCCAGGATTTGTCTGTTTCTATTTCCTCCTGTGACAGGGACAGAGGAAGATGTATTCTGCTAAGGCAGACCATTGCTCTATCCAGCTCATTATTGCCTACACTAGTCTCCCCCAGCCTGGTGATCTGCAGATATTTTGCACTACAAACCCCATCAGGCCTGATCCTTGGCCATGATGACTGGGAATGATGGGAATTGTAGTCCAGCAAATGGTGGAGGGCACCCCATTGGCTATACTTGGTCTGCATTGGCTACCATTGGCTAGGGAGGTTTTCAGACTGGGGTATTTCTCAGCCATAGCAGGAGATATCAGAGATTCGGGCTGGCATCTTGTAGATGTAAAGCATGTGTTCTGCATCTGAGTTATAGCACTTCATTCTCATAATCATTATTAGTCTCAGATTTTAAAAAAGGAATATAGGAAGCTGCTTATACTGAGTCAGATTATTGATCCATCAAGCTCAATACTGTCTACATTGCCTTTTAAACTGGGAGTGGGGGGTGATTTTTGTTTGTTACGATGTTGTGTATTTGGTGTTTTTATATTACAAGCTTTGGATGAAGGGCAGTATAGAAATTTAACAAACAAACAAATAAAACATGTGTCCAGAATTTCAGAAAAAGGGTCTCTCTCATTCTTTTCTGGAGATGTCAGAGGTTGAATTGACATCTGTGTGCAAAAGAGATGCTTCTCCACTGAATTACGGCCCTTCCCTATTCATTTATTTTTACCAATCTTGTCTTCCAAGATCTATGGTAATGAAATTCAAACTGATGGGTCCTCTTGTTTCCACCTATTTTCAAAGCAATGGCTGCTGACCTGTTACTCCTGAGTCATAAATCAGAATTCTTCCAGTTCCATGGTCTGCTTAGTTTTTAATTTCTCATTAGTGAGGTTTTTCATGGATCTGAATTGTTGCCGCATTAAATAATATCCAGTGGTTTCAAAAGAACCTCTCCCCCCTCAGTTAAGATCATGTGCTGAATATAAATTGTTGTTAAGGGCTGCTTCACAATTCAGGGTTTCAACCATAAATTTATTAAAACTTGGTATGCAGATGTCCTTTTGTCCTAGTGCCACCACACACTAAATACTCCTTGCTCTCTCCATCAGAGGCATGACAAGGCAATTTTGCAACTTAGTGTTATCACATAAGGTTATTAGAAGGGCTGGGCTATTTGAGCCCTCACTTTACTGTATTTGCAAGAACAAAGAACAATTTGAAATCTAATCATGCATCACATTGACTATAACAGCTTTGTTTAGATGTTTGGCTTTAAATTCACAGAAGGGAAGTGGCACAGCAGAATAATAGCGTGGGAGGGAAGCCAACTGTGGTACAACGTAGGTAGCCCAGCCCTAAGGGGCTCTTTTATTTATAGCAATGAAAAGCACAACACTGGTTTATGGAGCTGAAACTTAATTAGGATCCTGTATAGAGGTAGGTTCATTCAAACCATTCCAATTCAAGGTTCTAAACTAGAGCTTGGTGTAGTCATGCTGGCCATGAAGGCCCAGGGTTAATGTTGGCAACCACCAGGATGCCATGCTGAGGCCATCACTGTCCCTTCCACCCCCTCATATCCCACCTTGCTCACCAGAGCCACATAAGTGAAACAAAGGTTAAAAACAGAGCATTATTTGGGAATTCTGCTGTTCAGTATCTCTTCAGCATTTAACCATTTAGGGAAATGCACTGTAGCCCTCCCAAACTCATGTGGCGCTGCTTGTCAGTTTGCATTTCTTGGTGGAGAAATTATTGAACTGATGTGAGATCTTTTCTATTCTACTTAATTCAAGAGGGTTCTGGAAGCTTCTCAGTGTGAAAGAAACAAGCAGAAGGTTCATGATGTTTGAGCTGGCTTAAACTGGTTCTCTTATCTCTTCTGTCAAGGTCATGCTGACTAGAAGAGTAGGGCCAGAAAAAGCCTGAGTTTCCCTTTCTCTTTCTATCTCTTTTCCTTCTGGTGTGGTGTTCTGTACAGTATATGTATAGTGTTGCAGTTCAAACTTATTGTAAGTTATTGTAAGTTTAAATTAAGTCTGCTGCAACTGGATTCCTTACGGACAGTGCCAATCCTGAATATATTTGATTTGTGTCCATTATGCTCATTTGCCTTCAGTAGCAGCAAAACTCTGCTGGATGAAATATTAATTGCCTCTGGTCTATTTTTTTGGAATCCTGCAACGTGTTTAAGTTTTTACTCTGCTAATTATACATTGGAATCTGCTCTGGATCAATATTGAGTAGAATTTCCATGGCAATTCTTGAGCAGTAGCAGCAGTCACCCCTTTTATAGTATGAAAAAACCCCAGTCTTTGGGAACAACAAACTTTTATAGTGTGGCTCATCAGCGGAATGATCCAGAACAGGATTTTGCTGCATATCTGATTTCTCAATGCCAAGTATTGGTGCTGGTTGCTGAGACGTGGGGAGTTTGTGCTAGTATCAATCTTTGCTGAAACTTAGAACAGTGATTTGCTCACTTACTAGAGCAAAAGTTTGACAGCGTGTCACTGGCCCATGTTCCAATGGCAGTCATCAGGGCAATTCCTGGTTCTGAGCATTGTAAAAGAAATGTTTTCAATAAAGCAAGGGGCACAGGGCATTCAATAAGTAATATCCAAATGTACCATTCTAAAAACAAATAAACCATGAGGCTTCTAGATTTCAAGAATGAACAATAAGAATTTCCAGAATGAGTGTGAGCCAACACACAACTTCTTTCAAGTGCACAGTTCAGTTTATATATTGCTCCAAGTATATATATCTGACCAAGGCAGAGCTGCAGAGGCCTGCTGCCCTTATTGATTTTGCACTTGCTATCACCCAGATGGTAAAGGTAATTTTAAAAGTTCAATAAATGATGGAGCGGGCAATGAAACATCTCTTGCAAAGCTTACAAGCAGCATTCTAACAAATTCTAACATCAGATCTTTTTGTTCTTAAGCATATTGCTTTCACATAATGGTTATTCAATTTTTTCTCACATCGTAATTTATTTTTAAGAATATCAGAAGTAGTAATTCATTGGCTGTAATGGTTTTTTTTTTTACATTTTGGAAGCAGAAGTACTCGTACAGCAGGAGTGGGGGACTGGATCTGATAGGCAGGCCTAATCCTTAGGTGACTGATGGGAGCGACCCACTTGACAATCCCCTAACATCAAAATAATGTCAGGTGACCTGTTTTTGCCCATGTAGATTATCAGTAGATAGTTGGAACTTGCAACAAGTACAGACATATCCATTTAGGCCTCCTCCATTTGAATGGGAACCCTAAATGGCCAGGGGTCCACTTATTATGGAAGGTAAAGGTAAAGGTAAAGGGACCCCTGACCATTAGGTCCAGTCATGACCGACTCTGGGGTTGCGGCGCTCATCTCGCTTTATTGGCCGAGGGAGCTGGTGTTTGTCCGCAGACAGCTTCTGGGTCATGTGGCCAGCATGACTAAGCCACTTCTGGCGAACCAGAGCAGTGCACAGAAATGGCGCTTACCTTCCCGCCAGAGCAGTACCTATTTATCTACTTGCACTTTGATGTGCTTTCAAACTGCTAGGTTGGCAGGAGCAGGGACTGAGCAACGGGAGCTCACCCCATTGTGGGGATTCAAACCGCCAACTTTCTGATCGGCAAGTCCTAGGCTCTGTGGTTTAACCCACAGTGCCACCTGCATCCCTACTATTATGGAAGAGGACAAAGCAAATAAGCACAAAAGGTTCCCCCGCCATGTCAGTACTTGGCCAGAAGCTGGTAAATGGGTGAACTTGGGTTGGGGAAGTTTCAAAAGGGTTGACTTGTCCAGACCCTAGACTTGGTCACCAAGAGTGTGGATATTGGCATTCCCTTATCTAAATGCCTCAGATTCACAGACATTCTTGAATTGCATCTATAGACGGGGCATGGGGTCTCATTCATCCCCTGCATCATATACATTACCAACCTTCCCATATTGAGCAGGAAGATCTCTTAGGGGTTTGCCAACATGTTCAGCTGAATGCTGTTACAACTACTACCACCACGCAACAATCAGAATGGGTTCCTGATTGTGGGGAGCAATGCCCCTTCAGATCATCCTGATCCTTGTGGGAAAGTCAGGAAGAAACATGTCCCTGCTCCATCTCCATAGCTTCAGTTTTAGAATGCCTGACTAGAGCTATGACAATTCACATCCCTGGCTTATATATTTCATTTAGTAGGAGAGAAGCATTCTTCCTCTTGTCTCACATCACCAGAAGCTGCCAGCATGGGCTTAGTGCGGCAGGGTTGGAGAACTGTCTACTCAAAGAAGCTTGATTTTGGTGGAGAATTTATGCTATATATTACACTCTCCAAACAAATGATGAGATTTTCAAATTGAGTCTGTGAATGGCCTCTGCAAGATCAACTAAATTCGGGATAAGCCTACAATAATAGAGACAAAGCTCTCTAAATCTCTGAATGCACCTAGCCCTGATGAGAGTTAGCCATTTTACGCTGTCTGGATTTATCTTGAATCAGGAAAAATCCCTTTACACTAATTAAATGTCCCCAATAAATTTCTTCATTCCGAAGCCATCCGTTCACTTTTCACATTTTAGTCTAAACCAAAGAACTCCCGCTGATTAAAAGAAAAACTAGTTTTGTGCAAGGCACATTGCAAAATGCACCATGAAATTGTATTCATTAATAAGGAAAGCTGTGGCAGACACTTGACTTTCATTTTGTAACATCCATTGATTCAGTTGTCAGTGTCCTTCTTGTTGCATATTTCTTAATCTAACCTCATCTCCATCTACAGATCAATCATTCACTCACCACGATTTGGACTTCTGCAAAGTATTTTTCATTTTCCTAAGTCCATAGATTCTTAAAACTCCCTCTCTACTTTCCAAGATTCTCATACATCTGTGAGGGTTCATGGCAGTCGCTTGACTACTCTGTGGGCACACAGCTTCCTATCCATAGATTGCTGCCACTGCTACTAGTCACAAAATAAATAATGTACATTCAGAAAAATCCTCTGTGAAATTGTAGTTTTTAGTTTTCTCCTTGGGCAAAACATTTTGAGAAAAAGCAAAAGAGATTTGATCAGACTAGTAATAGGACCAGGTTCAAGTCAACTTGCACAATATTAGATGCAACCTTTCATTGGTGGTTATCCATATCATACCCTCAAAAATTCCTCAGATGAAAATAGGGAGATTTTCCCCAGCCAACTGACCCTCCTTGACCCCCTCCCCATTTTTTGTCGTTTTCCCACCCACAGAGCATTTTCATTCATAAGATTGCAGATATCTATTGCAAACAGTTAAGCATCTTTTAGAGTTCTTCCAATTTTTTGATACATCCATATGATGCTTTTAATATTAATTGTGACTATAAAATCATTCACAGGTTTGGAGTACCTATATTAGTCTCTAGTCCATTATACTAACCACAGTAATATTTCTGCAGTAATATTAATGCAACTTGAAATCTGGGATTCCTAATTCACCCTCCTTCCATGACCTTATTTCTGCTTTCATTGCTATTCTGTTTCCTAACCCCTTTCCCATATAAAATCATGTATTAATTTTGCTATTCATATACCTCTCTCTAGAACACGCTACCAGGAAATGCTGAATGGGTTATGGAGGAAGCAAAGGTCAATGGACTCTCTCATCTTTTGACTCGCCCACTTCTGAGACCTCCCTTCATACACCTATGAACCCCTCACATATTGCCCTAGCACTGAACAGGGTTTGTATTCCGCTCTCTTTGTAGGTTATATTAAACTGGCGTCAATGCTGTAATCATTTATATACCCAAGTTGTGAGATGCTATATGGCCTAATTAGCTATTGCATCCCTAAGGCCTCTGTGAAATCTGCAAGGCTCCATTATCAGATCTGAAACTTTAATTCCCAAATATCCTAAAGTTATGTAAATCCTTCTGATTGTTTTTCATTCCCCCTATAGAATATAATAGCAACTGCAGTATAATTACAAAAGCAGATCTTTGTTCCATTGCTGGAGATGTAAAAGAAGAAGTTGCAACTATGATGCACATGCTAGTAAAATTTTGTGAATAGTCACAGAACAGGCTAGGAAGGGAGCTGAACAGCTAAAATAAAATGAAAATACTGCTCTTCACAGTTATGCTCAGGAGATGGATGGATGATGACTGCTGTCAGCCCCGGGCTGGCATTAATGTATGCTTCTTTCATTGAGCATTCTGAAAACCAGGTCTATCAGAGGTCAAGGTGGAAGGTTGGACTGGAAACTAGGTCTTCTTGCTGAAGTTTCCTCCCATCTCTCAATATAATAAAGTAGTATAGACATTGTTGGGTAGATGACTACTGAATATATGTATGTATGTTATTATTGTTTGATTACTGCCATTTTTAAGATTTAAAAAGTGCCAAAAAGGAACCCAAGGAACCATCCTTTGCAGCTCAAAATGTGCATGCCACAGACTGTGGCTCAGTTCACACAGGTAAAAGATGTGATGAAGTGATAAAAGTATTGCTGGACTCTTATCACTTGATGGCAGGTGAGGATTTGCATAATTGAATGCAAGGGTGGAATAACCCTGCAAGCCCAAAATGAACATATTGGGAAGAATACTGAACTCTTCTGTGCTGGAATATTTTTATACAGAAGAGCATCAGTCATAATCCCCATTATGATCCCCATTAAATTGGTACCTCGGGTTATGAACTTAATTCGTTCCAGAGGTCCGTTCTTAACCCAAAACCATTCTTAACCTGAGATACCACTTTAGCTAATGGGGCCTCTTGCTGCTGCTGCGCCGGCGCATGATTTCCGTTCTCATCCTGCAGCAAAGTTTGTAACCCGGGGTGTTTGTAATCCGAGGTACCACTGTACTTTTTCTTTGTTCAGTGGGAAGGTGTGCTGCTGCCAGAGTATCCAAAGACCCCACAGATGGAGGCTGGATCAGGGCACCACTCCTGCTTCATAGTTGATGGTGACTGCAGTCAGCTGGGACTTCTCTTGCCGGTTCTCATCTAGCGTAGGAATCAGCACCATTTTCTTCCCACCACTATAATATTAGATCAAAATAAAACTTGATTCCTTGCCAGTTGTGGTTTTCTCTCCACTCCATCTCAACTAAATCATAACAACATATTGTGCTTGACTTTATTTATTGAGTTTATATCCCGACCTTCCTGCCGAAGGAGCTCAGGGAGGTGGCAAACACACCTACAATTTAGAACAAAACAAAAACATTCTAAAACAGTTAAAATTTGTATTGTGTTTTTTTTTATATAAAAAAAGAGCTACAGTTATTTAAAAAACATTCTTTAAAAAACGGTTCCAATGAGAAACATCGTCTCGTGATCTCAGGGGTGCCAGGAACAGTATTCATCAGTCATGAAATGCCTGGGTAGCCAGGAATGTTTTCAGATTCCTCCTGAAAAGTAATCTCTGCTAAAGTCCCATTTGGGACCAGACACCTGCTCAGGACCAGACACCTCTCAGGCCTGCTATTTTCAATGTCAGAACTTCCAGTGGTGCAAAGGACAGTTATTCTTCCAACATAAATATCAGGCACAGGGACCCAATGTGCATCGTGATCACAGCAATAGACTGAACTGCAATCTCAACTAAAGCAATTATTTTGGCCTTTGATTTTGTCCCAGTGTCCCTGCCTCCGCCACTGCACATCTCAAGAACACACCATTCCCCTTGAGCTTTGAAGGGGCTCTGTGAGTCCCTAGTGAGCACCTTCCCAGTGTCTCAGCACACAGCCTGGCACTCTGTTGTAACAGGGTGAACTTGGATCCATGGATGGACCAACAGATGGACAGATAACTGCACCGAGTGCATGAGCAGCCAACAGTTGCTGGCTGGCTGGCAGAGAATAATGCATCCAAAGGAGCTTTCCACCCATCTGTCTTTAACAAAACTAGATGATGAAATTCGGGATCCGGTTGCTTTGATTTTTCCACAGGCTATTCAATAGGATAATAGGAAAGCTGATCCCCAAAAAGCCATTTATAGATTGCAACAAATCCACCAGTAATGTGGGTATTTGTTTCTTCTGAACTTGTTGGCTCAAAAAGTATTTTACCTCCCTTTTTCCGATTTATGACAAGAGGTTATTGTGCTTGAATGAACCTAATAGCATCACCAATCCATTGTCCCGTTGAAAGCAATGAAATAAGATTAGTATGGCTCAGCTCAGCTCAGTTCAGTGGGTTGGGGTTTCTCACACTTTTCAGTTGTGGAAAATATGTTTACATATTTTTTTTAATGGCCTGAAAAAATGTTCAGAAGTGATGCATAAGAAGTTGCCATATACTGAATCTGACCACTGTTTTATGTAGTATTGTTTAAGCTGGCATCAGCTTTACAGCATTTTGGATGGAGGTTTTTCCTTACCCAATTGCCAGAGATGCTGGCAATTGGCCATGGGATCAGCTGTAGACATCACAAAGGCTCTACCACCAAGCTACCCTTTTAGGAAACCTTTCTTGTACTTGTAGAACACTGTTTAAAATGTAGTGGTGTGGGCATATTATCTGCTGAAAGCAAAGGCGAACATTTGCCAACCCCCCTGTGCCCTACTGCATTCTCTCTTGACCCATGCCCATCCTAGCTGGTCTATGCAATCCTTGGAGGTTGACTAGGTGGATGTAGGTGTGGCTAACACTTTATGGCATGGTGAGGTGCTCTGTGCTGCCTTGAAGGAGCATGTGACATCAAAATGTATGGCTTAAAAGAGGATTGGAAACTTCATGAAGGTTAAGGCTATTGATGGCTACTAGCCACAATGACTATGTTCTGCTTGCCCTGTTGGAATAGAGTTCTGGTCTAGATGGGTCTTTGGTCTGACCCAGCAAGCTCTTCTTATGTTCTTATCTGTCCTTATTATTCTTCTTCTTTCATGATCATTGTAGCCGAGGAAGATTGTCTTCCATAAACACGGTTTTAACAATGAGTCCTTAAGTGACTGTGGAGTCCAATTCTGGATCCACACATCCTTCTACAGTGGGGGCATTGGTTTCTGAGTGGGAGTTGATCACAATGTGGATTTGCCAAGCATGCCTTCCTCTTAACATGTTTCTCCTTGCGTCCTGAGTTTGAGTGTCTTCAAAGCTCATGACACCTTTGGTAAAGGCTGTTCTCCAATTGGAGCGCTTGCAGGCAAGTGTTTCCCAATTATTGGTGTTTGTACTACATTTTTTAAAGATTTGCCTTGAGACAGTCTTTAATCCTCTTTTGTTGACCACCAGCATTATGCTTTCCATTTTTAGGTTCGGAGTAGAGGAGTTGCTTTGGAAGATGATAATCAGGCATCTGCACAACATGACCAGTCCAACGAAGTTGATGTTGAAGAATCATTGCTTCAACACTGGTGATCTTTGCTTCTTCCATTACACTGGTGTTAGTTCGCATGTCTTCCCAAGTGATGTGTACAATTTTTCAGAGACACCGTTGATGGAATATTTTGATGACTTGAAGATGGCGTTTATAAGTAGTCCATGTTTCACAAGCATACATTGGTAGTAATACAGCTTTGTAAACTAGCATTCTTGTTTCCCTGTGAATGTCCCAGTCCTCAAACATTCTGCACGTCAATCAAGAGAAAGCCTCGCTCGTAGAGCTCAAGCGATGCTGGATTTCGGCATCAATGTCGGTCCTTGTGGAAAGATAACTGCCCAGGTAGGAGAAGTGATCGATATTTTCCAATAAATTCCATGAATTCCATGCTAATTCATAAGTTTTTTTAAAAAAAATTCCAGGGTTGACTCATGTATAGTTCCTGCTTCTTTCAGCTTCTTTAAATCCCTTACATCCTATCTCCCTCTATATTATCAATGCACAGAGGGAAATAGAGTTTGATTCTGCTGGCTGCTGTTTCCCTGTGGGGGATATGATGACAGAAGAGAGTCCTGCAATCAGAAGGATCACATCCCTAGTGGGCAGTTCCTGCATTACTGCTGCACATGTGTCAGAGACTGGACTGAAGGGGACAAGATGGAAGAGGAATGGTGGAGACGGCCCCCCATTCTCCTGAAGCTTCCAGAGAAGAGGAAGGCAGTATTGATTTATAGCAGGGGTTTGAGTGAGGTCTCAGCACAGAGACAGGAGAACAGAAGAGTTGGGGGGTGTTAGGAGATGGGGAAGGGGAGGCAGAGCCAGAGCAGCTAGTTGACATGTTGTCACTGGAGAGTATTTTGGCCTTTGTTAACAGTGCAAGAGCAAAAGACCCAGAGACAGTTGGCCACAGGCAGATACCATAAGGGGAAATGCTGTTGCTAGGAAGGGAGGGAGCTCAGTTGGAGTAACGCCATTATCGGTAGGCAGACTGCATTCCTTTGTCTCTCACTATGATGAATGAATAAACTCATTAGAATGAACTCTACCTTGTTTCTCCCTGCTTCTTGCTGCCACTGGGGGAGGGATAGAATTCCCGAAGGCTGACAACACATGTGGCTGCTGTGCCATACCTACTCGCTCTCTCCTTTCTACTGTCACCTTCTCCTGCATTGTTGTCCCTAACATGTCCCCCGGCTAGATGTGGTTCAGGCCCCAGCCATCCTTGCCACCAGCACCACTGATGTTGCCACCTATTCCACTTCATGGCTGCCACCCAACTGTGGCTGCATTGTGAGATAGCTGCCACTTGAGCTGCACACACCTCATGCTCTGTCTTCCTGCCCACACAAACTTCTGCCTCAGTTATCACCATCACCATGTGGGCCATAATTCACAACAACAACAACCACAACTTTATTGTTTATACCCCACCCATCTGAGTGTTACCAAAAAGGAGCAATGCAGCAGCAAGCAGAAGCTTCTGCAGGTGGCTGGAAAGCCAAACAGGATGTTGATGTTTGTGACTGTTACCATGGGGAGAAAGGGACAGTCCATTCACTGTACTGAGCACCGGATGTTAGCTCAGTGTGTCATCTGACCTGTACTGGAAGTACATGGGAGGAATCTATTCTCTCTGCTGTTGATGTTAAGAGAGTGCAGACATGTTTCTCTGTACTGCTGCAAAAGACAGAAATAAAGGCATGTAAATACATTTCTGTCTGTCTCTTTCCCCTCCCTGGGGATAGCAGGGAGGAGAGGGAAGAGTGGTGTATTCTTCTCACGTTTGAGAAGGATCGCCGATAAGAGACCTCGCCTGTTTCCTGCCGGGAGTCCCAGACGGGGAGGTCAACAAGGAAATCAGCCGGGTACCTGAAGAGTGGCACATTCCTCTGACAAGGCTTGATTCCAACAAATGGTAGCAGAGGATGGTTTTTTCGCTCCATGGAAGTCTGCAATGAGAGGTTGATGGATCGTTTGTCATCCTCTGCACCTAAGGAAAGAAAATAACGTCTGCGTGCAGCCAGAAGCTGAACAGACAGCAACGGAGCCCCAAGGTATGAGAATTTCGGGCTAAAAGTGTGAACGCAGATTGATTTATTTTCTGGTTCACGGGAGCTGCGTTTGGAAAAAAACAGCTCCGAGAGAGAAGGCTTGCATTCCAGGAATTTTTGTGGTTGATAAGGTTTCCTGTTCAAAGAAAGGAATGCACTGTTGCTAAGCAACGACCGTTAGTAGTGGAAAACTACTGAAAAAGGGGCTGGACTGTGAGGCTGTGCCTGAGAGAGGTGGGAAAAATAATAGAATGTTTTGGCTACAATCTCACGAGCTCTTGGAAGGGACTTTCCAAAGCAGCCAGCGTTAGAGCTGCCAAGTGCCAAGAGTGTAAACAGCCAGCTATTGGATTTTAGCAGGCTTGAGAGAGTGAGAGATGAGGCTTGGATTCAGAATGGATGCCAAGAAGGGGGGAGGCTTGCCTTATTCATCTCCCCTGCCTAGAGACAGTTATTCATCATGGTCTGGATGGATGACTACCCCAGAAGGGGTGAGCCAAGATGATGCTGGTCAAGTTCCTAAGAGCTCATAGAGAGCTGAGGAGAGCTTTGACCCCAGATGGGGGAGTGAAGGAACTGTTGCTGTTGCTGTTCCTGTACAAGCTGCAATGGATGTTGCTGACAGGGGGAGGGAGGAACGGAGTTCTAATTCCCCCACTGATGTTGCTACTGGAGAACATGCTGTAGCTTTGAACGTTGTCCGAAGTTACAATTGTGGACAGACTGGGCATCTTCAGCGGAACTGTAAGAAGCCACGTCAGCACAGAGGAGCCAAGGGGGGCTCTGCAAAGCCTGAGGCGTCAGGCAAAAGTCATACCAAGTTTCAGGCGAAGCCTGCAAAGGCTTTGATGTCGCTAAAAGCCATACCAGAAGTGGGGAACTCTTTCGTTCTGGACACTGGAGCCACCGTCCATATGTGTCCACACAGAGAACTGTTTTCGACGTTTAAGAAGCAAAGCTTCGCTGTGCAACAGGCCAACGGTCAGGAGCTGGAAGCGACCGGGATTGGGACTGTGTATCTTGAGAGTCTGAACTTGACTATAAACAATGTGTACTTGGTTCCAGAGTTGAAGTTCAATCTGCTGAGCGTTTCGCAGATTGCTAAAAAAGGACTAAAACTGTCCTATGATGCTGAGAGCTGCAAGATCTACAAAGATGGAGAGTTGTATCTTTCTGCCAGAGAGAAAGATGGACTGTATTTGTTGACTTTTGATCAAAGTGATTACATGAAATGTAATTCTTTTGATTCTAACATGATCTCTCTTGCAGGTGTGACCAAGAAGGACGCCAAGCGGGTGACCACAAGGGTCGACAAGGCATTTCAGCAGGTGTATGCTGATGTGATTGGTCATCTAGCACCATCTAGAGGCAATGCAAGATTTTACCTTGTGTGTGTGGATAGTTTCTCAAATTTTGTTTGGATTTATGTGTTACAGAAACCACAAGAAGCCTTAGAAAGGTTTAAAGAGTTTTGTGACAAGGTTAAAAATATGCATGATGCTAACATTGATTGTCTTTTCACAGATGAGAAGCCAATTTTTCTTTTACAGGATTTTCAGGAGTTCCTGCAGAAGAAAGGGATAAGACACAAGATTGCTGCTTCAGCGGAAGCGTGGAACAGAGGTGTCTGTGTACAGGTGAACAAAGAATTGCAAAAGGGGATGCAGGCGCAATTGCTTAGTTCACATCTGCCAAATGAGTTCTGGGCGGAGTCGCTAATGTCATATTCTTATACGTGGTTGAGAAAGGTTTCAAAAGAATTGGGAAGTTCTCCTTTTGAGAAACTGTTCCATAGAAAACCTTCTGTTGCCCATTTCAAGGTTTTTGGGTCTCATGTGAGGACAGAAGCTCCAGGTGGGGTAAAGAATGCCAGAGGCATTTTTGTGGGATATGAAAAGGGTCTCTACAGAGTAATTTTGTCTGAATCTGGTCAGGTGATTCTCACAAAATTTCTAGAGAGTGCTCCTGAACAGGAGAGTGTACTTGTTCACACATTTCCCACAGGGAACGATTCAGATGAGGATGATGATTTTATTGATTACAGTGGTACTGATGATGACAGTAGTAGCTCAAAGAGCTCAGTTGACACAGTCATTGAGAGGAAATCTCACATAATGGCTAGACCCTCACAGGTGGAGGACGAACCACTGTTTACAATTGGTACTGGTTCTCCAAAGAGTCCGGAGACTGAACCAGTGAGCAGAGAAGATCAGCACCTCATACGTAGGTCGGAGAGAGTCACAAAGGGTGTACCACCCAAGAGGTATTCAAAAGAGTTTGCCAACTTAGCTGTTACATGTGTTGCTGTTCTAAACAACCGAGGACAGGTTGAAGCTGTGTCTAAGTCAGAGACAAAGGCACAACAGAGAGTTGCTAGCCAAGGTAATGCAGATGCACTCATTCCTTGGAAGTCACACAACCAGAGAGGTACACTGGGGAAACCAGTGGCGGGTAGTTCCAAGGGTGGAACTGAAACAACAGGGGAATGTTATATGTATAACAACTGTTTGTTTTCTTCTCTGGATCACGCTTTGCTCGCAGCACGCATTGATTCTTTTGGGGGAGTATGTTACCAAAAAGGAGTAATGCAGAAGAGAGCAGAAGCTCCTGCAGGTGGCTGGAAAGCCAAACAGGATGTTGATGTTTGTGACTTTTACCATGGGGAGAAAGGGACAGTCCATTCACTGTACTGAGCACCGGATGTTAGCTCAGTGTGTCATCTGACCTGTACTGGAAGTACATGGGAGGAATCTATTCTCTCTGCTGTTGATGTTAAGAGAGTGCAGACATGTTTCTCTGTACTGCTGCAAAAGACAGAAATAAAGGCATGTAAATACATTTCTGTCTGTCTCTTTCCCCTCCCTGGGGATAGCAGGGAGGAGAGGGAAGAGTGGTGTATTCTTCTCATGTTTGAGAAGGATCGCTGATAAGAGACCTCGCCTGTTTCCTGCCGGGAGTCCCAGACGGGGAGGTCAACAAGGAAATCAGCTGGGTGCCTGAAGAGTGGCACATTCCTCTGACAAGGCTTGATTCCAACACTGAGTGGGTTGTCCCAGCCGCTCTGGGCTGCTTACAACACATAAAAACAGAATAAAATGTCAAACATTTAAAACTTCCCGGTACAGGGTTGCCTTCAGATGAGATTATGGTGAAAGATTGACCAGCCTCTGAACCAACACTGGGGTGGTAGCTGGTTCCTTCAACCTCCTCTCTTCTCCACCAGTACTAGGGCTACATCTCCTCTTCCAGCCATGGGACCTCTGCAGTCTCAGCCACCCCATATTCAGTCTTGCTGGAGTCTGCTTTCCCAGTGTGGTAACTTGCTGTCAAAACAGACCCCTGCAGCCAGCAGGATTGCAGTGAAACCTTCAGTCCTTCTCAGTTGTGTATGTTTCTTCCCCTGCTGGCAACAGGCATGCATAACGCAAGCACAGTGTGTGCAGCAATGTGGCACTCTTTTGACCCAATTTGGTTGGAATTTTCATCTGCTCAGATTGACCCAATTCAGCCCAGTTACTGTGTTAAAATCAGTGCAGTTTGGTCTGACGTCTTGACTCAAAATGGCATCCAATGTAGGGCAAAACCTTTTCCTCCATTATGCAAAACTGGGCAATGACATTCAGGGGTGTCCAAATTGGTGCAGTTTGGAGCCATAATACAAAATTGGCTGACATCATGCCAAACTGAGTGCCAATATCTTCACAGGTATCCAAATTGGCAGAATTTGGAATAGTCCAGTCTGATATCTTGAGTCAAAATGGCACCTGATGATGTCCAAGCACAGATGAAAACTGGCTGTTTTATCTCTGGAACTGTCACACCAAATTGGGCAATGATATGTCAAGACACAACTGAACCCATAGACAACAGATGGATGGACAGACCACTTCCCCAAATATATTGTAAGACCATCACAATCTTTTATACATTTCTGCAATGCAAATTGATACACATCAATTCAGAAATAAATGCTATTGAGTTCAGTGAACCTTAGAGGATTCATCCCTAGTCTGTTATCTGAGAAATTTGTAGGACAGGGATCTTTGATGCTGTGGCTGTTAAGAAGACCAAGAACCTCTCTTACACTAGCCGTCATTATATGGGCCACGTGAAACAAACTCAGCTGAATACCTTCAAGTAATACTCTTTCAAGTAGCTTTCTTTCAAGGACTTTTGGAGTGTCTGTTATTTTCTAGTAGAAAGTTTTAAACGGTCATCACCAAGAAGGCTGACAAAGTAGGGAGCAAGAGTTCGAAGTAGCTCAGGCTGTGACATTATGATGAAGCCACTAGAAAGGTTCTTACTATTTTTCTTTAATTTTACTGTAGTTGTTAGCAACTTAATTAACAGTGAAATTCAGAATGAAAGGGTACTTGGAAAATAATATGAGACAGGCTTGTATAAAAAAAAGGAAAGCCCCTTAAGAAAGACTTGCTTTTTTAACATCCATAATTTTATGCCAACAGGAAACTACAGAGGGGTGATGGGGGGAACGAGATACTGCTCTGAGTTGCAGGTGCAAGGAGATTCGACAGGAAGGATCCAGGGCCCATTGTAGCAAAGTATTTCCTGTGGAGGTGCTTCAAGGTTATATGGATTCCTGCAGAGGTTCAATGAGATTGTCTAAGGAATGGCACATTGGGCAGCCCAGGGGGTCCAGATTGCATACTTCTGAACTTGAGATCAGAAAAGGGGCATGCTTCTTGGAGACTATGCATACTGACCAAAGAATGCATATATTTCCTAGGCAAAGTATTCAATGAGGCCCGCTGCAGATTCTGCACAATGGCTGGCAAATGTGCAAAAATTCAGTTGAGGTCTACACATTCTCTAAAGCCAATAGGGGAATATGCATAATGGCTGGTGAATGTGCAAGATGCAGTTGATACATGCACATTTCCCAACAGAAAGGAAATCACCCCCCCCCCCAAAAAAAAAAAATCCTTCAGGAAATATGAATAGGAAGAGTGCAGGTTCTGCCCAATCTGCCAAGCAACAGTTATAGAAGCATCTTCCCACCTCTCACCTATGCAAAGCATACAGGCTTAAGCTGATGTTTGATAGAGGGAATCTGGTCCCTCTTCCCACCAGTAGCTGCAGAAGGCGTCTTTTCCTTGCACGTCTTTTTTGCAGGAGGCAGTATGGCCAACCCACCCATGAGGTGGGCTGAAGCGATTGCCTCAGGCAGCAGAATCCCATGGGGCTACCACAACCACATGACCCCAGTAAGTGAAGGAGTGGCACCTTCCTGTTCTGCCTCAGGTGGCAAAATTGAGCAGGCTATCTCTGGGAGGTAGGAAGTATGCCTACAAACACTGCCCACCTCAGATATCTTCTATATAGATTTTTTTTTTGGGGGGGGGGGATGTGATCCTCAATAACAAACTCCACACAAATACCTGCTCCGTATAAAAATAGGCAAATAGATGCAGTGCATAAGGCCAATGTAATTCAAAACAAGTAGTCCATGGAGCAGGAACATAGTTCTTTATCTATGAATCTGGACCATGAAATGCCACAACGGATATACTTGATGCAACCAATGCTTTCATGGGCTGTGCTTTCCATGACTAATAATAGCACTGGCTATTATTAGAGCAGAAACTGAACGTAACATTCTATCTGACCTACTCATAGCCATTAAATATTCTGCGGTACAAAGTAATTTGGTTAAATTGTAAAATCTATACTCTTCAGGAAGATTTAATATTACACAAACCAAAACACAGATAGAACACCCAAGCCACAAGTCTCTGGCCATTATATCCATTAAGCTGCAGGTCCTTGGGCTAAATTAATTTAATGGGATCCACTGACTCCATCTAAACAGGTTTCTATCATTTTTCTTTTTTTATCAGAAGCAGGGAAATGTACTATTGGCATTTTTCTTTTTTAAAACACACACACCATGGTGAACTTCTTTGTGAACACAGTAAGAAAGAAATGATTTGAGCTTTCTGTGCTTGTAAAAAGTACTTTACTATTCTAATTTGAGGATCAAAAAAATTCCAATTAAGTCTTTAATATAGAGTTGACCCTCTCCTTGTAACTCTGTCATCTTCTGAAATGTGAAGCATGTGCAATATAATTATATGTATATTTCTGCTGAGTGAAAATGGCCCTCCCACTTATGCAACCCTATTCACAGACCATTAGAGTAAGGTGCCACTTCAATTTATTTTCTTGTGCAAGGGCTAAATTTGTAGGATAGGAGCTGCATCCCCCTCCCCCGAAATCCCTGTTATCATATAGTGTCAGTGTTGTGGGGTGGGTTGCAAAGGAAAATGGCAGTCTTCAGCAGGTGGTCATCAGGCTGACCTCAGAACAGTTTTCATGAGTTTTGCCCCTAACCCAACTTTCAAATACCCATCAATGAAAACAGGGTGGAGATTTTGGCTCAGCACTAATATATGTTCAATAGCTTTAATTTTCCAATATATTTGATTTGCCCAGTACAAAACAAAAGATAGATGTGTAGTATTGATGAATGGTCTCGTTTAAAAACTACACCCAAAGGTTTTATTTCCTGAATAAAATCTATAACAATTCACTTTAAGACCGTGACCATTTGTTACAATAGTATTTTGTTTTGGACACGGCTTTCCAGAATCGCTAGTACAATTAAGACAGGGAATGCGGGAACAAAGCCTAGAAACCTAATCCATGCCTGACCGATGACATATTTGCTATGCTCAGGCAAAAACAGAGAGAGTGGTGTCTATGTAAAATATTCTGCAAGGTCTTCCAGGTCTGCATCAGCTGCCATTACTGGAAATTCTCCCAGAGTTTACAGTATTAATGAACATGTGTGCATGTTGTGCTGTGGTTGGTTGGCTAACTGCATGCATTCTGATCTGAGATGTTAATCTCATAAAGTGAGTAGAAAACCTGTTTCTCTTTTGGCCAGTTTGGTTGGCTCTTGCTGTGGTGGCTGCAGAACGCTCGTCATTGCTGTTTTCTCATCTGATTCTTATGTCAAGTTGGTTTGCCTGTGTGCTAGAGCAGGATGTGTTTGTCTATGCTGAAATAGGTTGCATCTTTCCTGCTGCTCCTCACTGGGGTCCATGAACTGAAACTCAATGATTTTGTTGTTATAGTTTATTTATCTTTGCTATTAACTCTATTGCATGCTAGGTTTTTCCATTGCCTACAATAGGTATCCCTTTGGCAGCATGAAACACTTTGAAATGTTAGGAACACAGGGGCTACAGACATGGTAGTATCCATCAATAACTAGGGGATGGGCAAATCTGGCTTCTCTCAGTTTCTCCTTCTTCCATTTTTGAATGCTTCTACTATGGGTTTTTTCTTCTTTTTCTTAAAAAAAAAACCCTTTCAGTGAGAAGATAGTAGGCTATAACTTTTCTTTTCTGCTTTGAGAGGGAGAGGGAGCGCATGTTTACATGTAAGACCTAGGGATGGCTGGGTCTGTCAGTCTTTGTTCTCTCAGTTTCTCATTTTTCCATTCTTCAGTTCAGTTATCCACATTTCTATGTCAGTTTGAGAATCTTAAATCCTCATGAAAATTCAGCATCATTTTAGTGCAAACTTATTGTCATGTACACCTCCTTGTATACAATTTTCCTTTATACACATTTTTTCAAAGCCCTTTCCCCTTTTATTTCACAAATATCTGCACCTTTATGCCAATTTTACCCTAGCATACGCATTTTGGGTGCACATTCCTTCGCTGGGTAACTGCACTGCGAAATTCAGAGAAGTGCAAATTTCAAAGGATAGCTGTGTTTTGGTTCTCAAGGTGTTGCAGAAAGTAAGAATCAGGTCGGTTCACCTATAAATGTGAACTGAATTAAAAAAACAACCCCTCATCTCCATCAGTGACATCCCCTAGATTACCTGGAGGGCAGCCCAGAATCCAGAAAGCAAAAATAGTGCATAAAATGGAAATAGAAACTCGTGACTCTGACTGAACATGATGTACTGTGGCAAGGATGCATATACAAACAATCCCCCATTGAAGCTGATCAGATCTGTAAATGGGTTATTAAATTCTGCTTCAGCCCAGCTGGGTATAGATCATTCAGTGGCACACTCTGGCTCTGTATCAAAGTATGATGAAGAGAGAGAACATGTGCAGCTCCCTATAGATTTTATTCTATTTTACATAGGGTGTGGGCTATAGGCATCATTGGTGTTCTCTTACTGCAATGGCAGAAATCGGTTTCAAACTTTCCACCTCTGATCTGAACAAGATGCTGGTTTGTGTCTCTGTGTGTGACCATCTGTGCTCCTGACCCTTATTCCAGTTGGCTGGTTAAGGTGAGGAGGAAGCATCTGGCTTTGTGCTTATCAAAGTGTTTCTAAGGAGAACCGGGATCTACCCTCTTTTTCTGAAATGTGTGTTATCACCTTATCAGTTTCAACTGATTATTAAACTATATGTCTTCATATTGCTAGGTAAGAGCATAACAGTTATAAACCACAATAGTGTTGCAAGGTTTTTTTCTTGGGGAGCGGGGAGAAAAGGTAAAAAAGGTAAAGGACCCTGGATAGTTAAGTCCATAGAATCATAGAATCATTGAGTTGGAAGAGACCACAAGGGCCATCGAGTCCAACTCCCTGCCAAGCAGGAAACACCATCAGAGCACTCCTGACATATGGTTGTCAAGCCTCTGCTTAAAGACCTCCAAAGAAGGAGACTCCACCACACTCCTTGGCAGCAAATTCCACTGTCGAACAGCTCTTACTGTCAGGAAGTTCTTCCTAATGTTTAGGTGGTTTGACTGGTTAAGTCCAGTCAAAGGTGACTATGGGGTTGAGTGCTCATCTCACTTTCAGGCCAAGGGAGCTTTCCGGTTCATGTGACCAGCATGACTAAACAGCTTCTGGCTCAATGGAACACCATGACAGAAGCCAGAGCACACAGAAACACCATTTACCTTCGTACCACAGTGGTACCTATTTTTCTACTTGTACTGGTGTGCTTTTGAACTGCTAGGTTGGCAGAAGCTGGGATAGAGCAACGGGAGCTCACCCTGTCAAACGGATTCAAACCACCGACCTTCTGATCAGCAAGCCCAAGAGGCTCAGTGGTTTAGACCACAGTGCCACCCGCTCCTCATAGGGGCTGGGAAGAGTTAGGCTGGTAACCTGGTACAGCACTGCTTCCTATGTGCTTTATAGTGGGTCCTTTGCTATAAAGCAGCTAGGTATAAGACAGCTTCCTATATGCCCCTGCTATAGACTCATGGCTCTATAAAGGAACCAGAATGCCAGCTCTCTGGAAAAGAAACATAGAAATAAACCTCTTTGAGTCAGAAAAAAACAAATCAAAGCGCAAGATAGGTATCAGGTCTGGCTTGCCTATGACAGCTTGTGTGGAAAATCTCCGCCACTTATGGACCAAGGATTGATAGAATTAAAGTGAAGTCAGTTTTACCGCTTGTGTGTGTCACACACCCCTGTCCTTAGCTGCTGACAGGGTGCTTTCTCCGTACACTTTGACAAGTTCTAAACCAAACCTTGAAGCTGAAATTATACATTCAAATAGATTCCATTGACACCAAAACTGCTGAAATGACAAGTAAACACACCAACTGGGTTCCGTTTGAAACACTGGAGCTGAACTCCCTCCTTCCCACCTTTGGCTAATAAATATGTGTCAAATGCTATTGCTCAGCAAGTTAGCTGGCTTTGGGGAGGCTATTAGTGCAACCCAGTTTAAACAGAATTATGTCACAGGAGGAAAATATGAAATGGAGTTTGCTGTGAATACAAAATGTTTGTGGGCTCTCTAAAGGGACTGTCAAAGACACGTTCATTTTCTGATATACAACCCTCATCAGCTTGGCAATGAATCACTTATTTTCCTGCTCTCTTCTGTTTGACCTCCTTCCTCCTATGTTCCCCATACACCCACATAGATTTCACAGTAAGTATTTTTAAACTCTGCATTAATCACAGGTCACAAACAGGCTTTTCAAAATGCTGGTGTGCGCGTGTGTGTTTTAAGCAGGGTGGCTGTGCAGAGATACACTACACATGGTAAAACGATTCTAATTAGTTTTAATTGGTAATCTGCGCAGGAATTTCCGTGACTTATTTAAGATTTTGTTATTTGAGAAGGGGAAACCCTGAAAATGCTTCTCCTTTTTAGTACTGCATTTCTAAGACGTTTTGAAATCTCACCTTGACCCACCATTGACATCAAGAAGGTTTACAAATACTTTGTTTTAGGAGGAAGAGAGCACAGCCTTTGTAGCATAACATCATTAATGCTATAGTTTATGTGGGATGTAACATAAGCAGTCAAGTACAACACTTCTTGTTTGCCCAGAGTGGACACACAGGGAGGTGTCGCTCCAGGACTTCCTTTCACAGCTGGTCTGGAGCTTCCTCCCTCTGCGTGTGAGCAGGTAGCTGTGCGTGACCCTGGGAGACCCCATAAAAGGGGCTGGTTACGCAGCCATTTTTCTCTTGATGCCATCCTCTCTCTTTTGCTACTGATACTGTTGTATTTTGCTGTCTGCTGGCTCTCAGCCAACAGGACATGGGCTCAAATCCCTACATGGGATGGACCCACTCTCTTTTCTGTAACTCCAAGCTAAAGCCTGCCTTCAGGGATACAACTGAGAACTGAATGTGAGTAAACTTCTTGTTACTTTAAAAATAAGATTGTTGTGTCTTTATTCTTTTTAGGAGGGGTAAAAGGGGACTTACCAGGAACAAAACCCAATCTGGACAAAGCCAGATTGGATTGCTTAAGTAAAGAAATTCAAGTGAATCTACCAACTAGTTTCCTGCTATATACAGTGGATGCTCGGGTTGCGAACGTGATCCATGCGGGAAGCACGTTCGCATCCCGCAGCACCGCATCTGCACATGCGCAGGTCGCGCTGTGCATCTGTGCATGCGCAAAGCGTGATTTAGCGCTTCTGCCAATGCGCAAATGCCGAAACCCAGAAGTAACCCGTTCTGGTACTTCTGGGTTCAGCACAGTGTGCAACCCAAAATCATTCAACCCGAAGCGTCTGTAACCCGAGGTATGATTGTATTGGGGAATGCTCTCTGATGCTGACTCACAAGCATGCTATTAAATCAATATATCCTCTCCTAGTATCTACAACATTCCCACAGCTTACAGTGTTGTGCCATGCTGAGCCATTGATACAGTTGAGCCATGCTGAACAAATGCAGGCAAATAATTTGAAACATAGATGTGCCTTAGAGTCTAACAAAGGTTCTGCTGCTGGGAGCTTTCCAGGAATGGAGTTCCACTTGTGGGATTCTCCCACCAGCAGATAATGGACCCCCACCCCCATTTACACATTCTGTTGCTGCCCTGTTGCTTCTTGAATATATGGTTGCCCTCTAGAGCAAGCCATGGTTCAGGAGACTGCAAAAGAAAGGGGAGATTGGTGAAAAATGCTACCCAGCTCCACTGGATCCCTCCTCCTCCCATGAGCAGATGGAACTCTTCCATTTGCAGAAGCCCAGTTGGGACCCAAGCCAATGGCAGCCGTGTTGCACGATGGGGTGGGTGAAGCAGTACCATTAGTGCTGTGCTTACCCAAATACAGATGGGACATGGCAGGGTTGAGGGGAGCTCTGGGTCACTGGCAATGTTCCCCGGATGTGTGGTTGTGGCTAGTCACACTGGGTTGTATCCAGTGCTGCAAGGAAATCTGCTGAATTGAATGCTTGATGACACAACCTTCTGTTTTTAAATGGGGAAGGCAAGGATTGATTAGGAAGCTTGCCCATTTGAGTCAGCTTTCAGGCAAGCAGCAAGGGAAGAGGTCTCTGGTTCTTGCCAAGCCCACCAAACACCTAAAACCCAGGGCAGGGTACCAAACTCGCCCTTTAACCATGTGCAGTTGGTAGGTCATGGGGCTCTTAATCTCAGGGTTATGGGTTCGAGCCCCATGTTGGACATATAACTAATAAATTATTATTACTATAAATATTCCTCCATTGCAGGGGGTTGGACTAGATAACCCTCATGGTCCCTTCTAGCTCTTCAGTTCTTTGGTTCTAAGGGTGGCCAATGGGTGGGCATGTCTTAGCTTTCCCCACCCTCTTCCAAAAGGTATACCAACAACGTACCCAGTAGTGGGTGCTGGAACAAGACAGCAAAAGTTTCAAATAAAGGACAGTGTCTTGATTAAGATTTAGAAATTTCAGGAAGATCCCAACATTTCAGCTGATACACTCTTTTGACTGAATGTTTAGAACACAGAGCTTTGGATAAGTCTCTATATAATTCTTGGGAATTTTCCTGTTAGTGACACACTTTTTAGACATGCATAATTTCATGACACAGTATTTCAGTGTTACTAGCAAACCAGAGGTTAAATTAACCCCTTTCCAGCTGCGGGAAGAGAACGGGGAGCGTTTGCATGACACACCTACACACTGCAGCCGACACACTAACATGTTGCTACCACACAGTTTGGAAAGCTCTGCTCTAACCACTACACCAGCCTGGCTCCCTATCACATCATAATCACACCTCTTTTGGATGCTTTGCTATTTTATTTCATTTGGAAATTGGTTTACATAAAACCAATTGAATATGTTCTTAACACACTTCCAGCAGACTTAATTTTATATATAAAAAAGTATAGTGCCATAAAAGTTTAAAAGTATGCAATTAAATGTTCATAATGTATTCATGAGTTTATTAGCAAACTATTCTAAAATCTGAGGGTAGTGTTGTATGGAAAGAAACTATTTCTTTGATGAATATTTTTAATGAGACGTATTTGTTTGCATTCCTTCTTATATATTTTACATATTCCTGACGTATTTGATGATAAATATATTTTTTGGCACACACTAACTCTCAAACCCTCCTTTAGCAGCTTTCTGGGGAAAACCTTTACAAGATGTGAGCTAACAGGTGAGCTTCAAACACTGATATCTGAGTCCTTTTAATGGCACCAAAGAGTATTGTAGCTATAAATTTGCTATGGAAGACTTGTCTCCTGTTCTGTTTTCTCTTGATTGTTTCATGAATGCTTGTGCATCATGATGTGCCAACAATCCTTGATTACCAGCATTTGACGACGTTCTGCCAATGGCATAGTGGTAAACTCACAATGTGGGAACTCACAATGAACCAATAAGCATTCTGTTTATTAGGATCAGCTGGCAGCCATAGAATCGTGAAGAAGCTGGGTGTGTTTAGCCTGGAAAAAAGACTGAGAGGAGATATGGCAGCCATTTTAAAATACCTAAAGGGCTGTCATGTGGAAGATGGAGCAAGCTGGTTTTCTCCAGGAGGGTAGGAGAACTAATAGATTCAAGTTACAAGAAAGGAGATTCCGACTGAACATCAAGAAGAACTTTGTGATAGTAAGAGCTGTTCAACAGTTGAACAGACTCCCTCAGAAGGTGGTGGACTCTCCTTCCTTGGAGATTTTTAAATAGAGGTTGGATGGCCATCTGTCATGGATGCTTTAGTTGAGATTCCTGCATGGCAGGGGGTTGGACTAGATGACCCTTAATGAGCATGATTCTATGAACCTCTTGAGCTAGTTGTAATGCAATCTTACAACAAAGTGCTACCATTTCAACTGCTATCATGAAGTAGGAGCCCCATAAAAAAAAAGAATGATGTATTCGGTGGTGCTGTTAGATAATTTTAGAGTCCAGAATTACAAAGGCTTTCTCTGTAGATGGAAATATGTATTTACTTTGCTGTCATAAGTCTGTCTGCTGCATTTGGAGATGTTCCTACACATTTTGCTGGGTGGACCCTAGACTTCTGCCCCAAAGCCATGATCTGCCTACAGCAACCACGATATGATTTGGATGATCTTAGGAATTAGCCACCTGGATCAGGTGATATCTAGCCTCTGCTTGAATTGTTCCTCATTTGCCAACATCTTCTATGATCTGTCACAAACCTGAAAGCCTCATTAGCACCTCAGCGGGTCCATCCATATCCCTGGGGCTCTGGCACATGATGTCAGGAGTCCTGCTCCATTAAAAAAGAAAGAAAAAAGAAAATCCTTGAGTCGTGCCCCTCTGTGTTCCTCACCAACTACCCCACACCAACAGCGGCTGAGAACTGTCTGTATCCTTCAGATGTAGGGCTTCCCCCCCCCAATGAATTCTCTCACAGCAATATATACAGTTTGTTAAATGAATAAATGTGTATTTCAAGAAATATTTCTAAATGCATTTTCCCTCACAAGACACATATTATATGAGCTGCCCAGAGTGGCTGGGACAACACAGTAGATGGGCAAGATACAAGTAGTAATAGATATATGATTTTTCTCAAACCATTTGGGAAGTACAGAAACCCATAGATAACTCACCTGTTCTGACCCATACATAAGTCTGGCAGGTACAGATCCAGTCAGCTCACCTCAGAATTATGACTCCTCAGGCATCCCTCATTCCATGGTGTGCTTTCTTCAGCCCACCTCTCTGCTTTTGGGAGACAGCAGTCTATTTCATGTGGGCCAATTTGCGGCTTTGAATGTGTCGGCTGTCATGCCTGACTTGTAACTGGGGCATGGGACATCCTGGTCCACAACTCCATTTCCTCAAATAAATGTTTGTATGTAGATGTTTACGATGGTGTTCATATCTCACCTTGGCAAACCGTATTTTGGTTGTATCACAATGACAAGTATTGTTGAATCCAGCTGCAAATGTATTCTAGCAGAGTAACCGGCGGCAGCTGAATTGAAGGAGGGCCTCTGAACAATAGAGTGACAAAATATGTCACTATCTCGGAAGAAGATAGTATCGTACCTTGGCTGATATTGGCCCTGCTCATGAAACACGGCATTCATAAGCATGGTGAAAGGTCATTTTTGAGCGGAACAAATGCAAAGGATCCATTATCCCCCACATTTGCATACCTTTTAAAGATGTTAATGTTTCACCAGTGAGCTCTATATTAAACACATCTATTCTGCTTTACACTCACATTTTTATGACTGCCTCCAAAAGTGATTCCCCCCTCTGAAGAGCATTTAGGAGATGCTGGGCCCTTTATTAGCTTTGTTCCCTCACCCCTTAGCCTTCTGTTTTCTTATAGTACCAGAAACCAAACAGTTCAGGGTTCCTGTCGTGAGGGCATGTTCCCCCCACAGGTGTTTCTTCTAATTAAGCTGGGAGCCCAAATGAAATGCGCAGCATTGCCTCTCCCTGGGAATCCCCTGTCCAATATTGACCTGTCTCCTCATGCAATCATTTATTACCTGCTGATAAGTCTTCTCGCGGTTTCTCTTTCTTCCTCTACATGCTGTTGTTTATCTACTTTTTTTTGCTGTTGTCTATTCCAACAAAGCCAGCTCTGCTTCCTTGTTCCATTCTTAACCACTGTGGTAAGTGGTTTTCGACTCAGGGTTTTCAAATAGAATATCTTCGGGCTATTCACAGCAGTTTACGGATAAAATAAATCCAGCTTTCAGAGTCCTAGGGGAAATCTGTCCTTCTTTCAATTTCAAGATCAAACTCTTGGAGCTATGTTCTAGAGAAGGTCAGTTTTCCCGCATATACGGATAACAATTTCTTCATGGCCATCTGGCTGCCAGCTAACTAATGGGGTAAGTTCAAGGTACAGGTTTGGGGATCAGGATACCTGAAAGATCATCTTACCCCTTGTATTGAGATGGTATGGAAAATTGAGATCAGCTGCTAAATAAGGTATCGTGTGTGCAAGCTGATCAGATTTTCCCACATAGGTAGCAGGAGATCATGTGGGATGACTGATCATTGAATACTGCACCATTCAAATAGTCTGAAAAGCTTGATTGAATACTGTTGCCTGGTTGGAATAAAGGCATAAAACTTCCCTCGCAAGCCAGGGAAGCATATCAAAATTTTAGTTACCTAGGTCCCATTCACTTATTGCATGAAACTAGCCAAGGCTAAAGCCAGGGAGGACTGTGAGTGCTGGTGGTTTAGATTCATTCTTCCAAGTTCTGTTGGAAGTTGTGTGCTTATACACAATATTTGCTCTTTGATGTTCCAGGGTCCCAGGAACTTAGATGTAATAAATTGCTCTTTCCCCATCAGAATCATGTGGCAATAAAGGCATGTTTTTAGTAATCATAGTCCATTGCTGCCTTGATGCCTGACAACCACCAATGCTGGGGGTAGCTTGCCCCTTCCCATGCCACAAGAAGAGTGGAGCATTTCTGTGTCTCCATAAATCCTTTGGGCATGCTCAGAGCTTGTTTGGTTACTCATTCTTTAATTGCACCTCAAAATCTCATACCCTTACATCCTTTTAGCACCTTGTTCTTGCTAGCTGGTTTTGTTTACTTGATGTTCCTTCAGAAACAGGGTCTCTGTGCTTTATATTAATTTGGCCCCTGTAATGTAAATCCTTTCACACCTGCATTCATTCACTCAAAAACTTCTTTGTGAGCAAGCTTCTGGGTATCTGTGATGTCAAGAAGTAACAACATGACTATTTACTTAGCCGTGTCCTCTTATCTATCAAAGCTACATTGTAGTACTTTGTCGCCAACTACATTCTTTCATAGCAATTCTGCAAAACTCAGCAGATTTTGTTCTTTTCGCCCAATTTGTAGCTAAAAGATTTCATACAAAGTTTCTTCATAATCCTAAGAGGTGATGATATGGATACATTATAAAATTGTTGGTCATTACCAAGTAGTCTTAAGTGGACACAATAATACATTTATCCATGATACTTCAGAGGTCTTGATACATTGCTTTTAGATAGATGCTACATTAAATCTTTCTGGAGATTGCCAAATACAGCTCTTAGGTACAGTGCTTCTGTCAATCCATTCATTTCTTTTGCCCCATTCATCTTTCTTTATCCTGGCGAAATGACTTTCATTTCTTTTCTCGCTTTTTTCGTTTCAATTTATTTACATTATTTCTCTATGCTTCCCATTCAAGTATTATTCCCCCTCCCATACAAATTGATTTCTCTTGGCAACATCTTTTCCACGTATTTTGTAATACTCGTTTGACATTTCTTAATTGAAATTAAGTACCTCTCTGAAATGCTGTTACTGTACTGAAATCAAGTTAAGTCAAAGGCAGTGATGCTAAACATTACAGTACCCAACAACTTTCTCTAACTTTCTCATATATATATATATATATATATGCTTTCGTAGATTTTCACGGGTACAGGAATGCAGGTTTTGGTGTCCTCGGGTGTCTTCCCGTGTAAAAGTTGGGGTGTCTAGGCGACGTTTCGACGAGGTCTCACTCGTCATCTTCAGGCTGGTGCTTTCGGCTTCTTGTTACTGGAACAGAGCGGGATCTCAATGTTTGAGTTCCTATAAATACTGTAGAGGGGGTGTGGTGTCTAGCCTCCAATGTTCTGGGCAGAGAGGAAGTTCCCAGGCTAGTGTGCCTTTTCTTCTTTTGTTCCTTAATTATTTGAGAGATACCTTGAGTGATTTCTTGAGTGATATCCTGAGTACCACTTAGGTGGGTCATTAGGTGTGGATTAGTTGCTAAAGTCTTTGTGTCTTGACCTCTTGAACTTTGTGAAGAGTTTTCCTGAGAAGATGGCTGTATTGCACTTAGTTGTGCTTTGGCTTGGCTTCGTGTATAGGGGCGAGCTGTGGTTTTGTGGCTTGTGTCAGCTAGATCTGTGTAGGGATTGCAGGGGGGTGCAGCATCCGGAGGTGCCACCATGGATTGGCTACTGGATGGTGTCAGTAATTCATCTGTGGAGAGGGTCTGGGTTTGGGTCTGGTGTGGTTGATTGGTGTTGGCGTTCTGTGTGCCTCTGGATCTGGTGTCAGTTTTTGTGGGGAGGGCTAATTTCCAGATGTCTGGCAAGCGGGATGTGTCGTCACGCTTGTTCATGTTGTGAGGGTGTTTCTCTATCTCGATGGCTTCCATGATTATTCTCTTGTGGTGATGTTCCGTGTTAAAGAGCAATTTGGAATCTGCAAAATTAACACGGAACATCACCACAAGAGAATAATCATGGAAGCCATCGAGATAGAGAAACACCCTCACAACATGAACAAGCGTGACGACACATCCCGCTTGCCAGACATCTGGAAATTAGCCCTCCCCACAAAAACTGACACCAGATCCAGAGGCACACAGAACGCCAACACCAATCAACCACACCAGACCCAAACCCAGACCCTCTCCACAGATGAATTACTGACACCATCCAGTAGCCAATCCATGGTGGCACCTCCGGATGCTGCACCCCCCTGCAATCCCTACACAGATCTAGCTGACACAAGCCACAAAACCACAGCTCGCCCCTATACACGAAGCCAAGCCAAAGCACAACTAAGTGCAATACAGCCATCTTCTCAGGAAAACTCTTCACAAAGTTCAAGAGGTCAAGACACAAAGACTTTAGCAACTAATCCACACCTAATGACCCACCTAAGTGGTACTCAGGATATCACTCAAGAAATCACTCAAGGTATCTCTCAAATAATTAAGGAACAAAAGAAGAAAAGGCACACTAGCCTGGGAACTTCCTCTCTGCCCAGAACATTGGAGGCTAGACACCACACCCCCTCTACAGTATTTATAGGAACTCAAACATTGAGATCCCGCTCTGTTCCAGTAACAAGAAGCCGAAAGCACCAGCCTGAAGATGACGAGTGAGACCTCGTCGAAACGTCGCCTAGACACCCCAACTTTTACACGGGAAGACACCCGAGGACACCAAAACCTGCATATATATATATATATATATATATATATATATATATATATATGAAAAGCTTATAAAAAGAAAAGCTGGAAGAGCAGCTTATCAAATGCAAAGTCAAGTTACTTTAAGGAAGAAGAAAACCATTGAGAAGCTCCTCGAATGTGCCACAAAATGAAGCAGCATACATACATTGAATAGGATGTCCACAAAATGAAAGGAAAAGAGACCAAGGGCAATATCATTAATTTATTTACTTATTATATTTATTTATATACCACCCTTCATCCAAACCATCATGGGGTAGTTTACAATAGACTAGGAAAACAGCAGTAATATTCATTTTTCCAGGTAGCATCACAACGAACTGTTTCTACTACTGAGGAAGGGAAATGGGAGAACAAAAGAGACAGATATGGTACCCCAGAGACCATAGGAATTTGCAGACATTCCTATCCAGGTGTCGAGGTATAGATAGTTACACACGGGAAGAGCAGAAGCAGCTACACAAGCTTCCTGGCAGGTGGGTCTCTGTGGCTTCTCAAAAGGGAGAGGTGGGAAAGTGAGGCAGCAGAGAAGTTGGCATAGCTGCACCGCTTGGATTGCCCTGGCCTCCCTGCCTCTCCCTATCTCCTTCTCAGTACGCATTAGCAACCCTGCTGGGAAGCTAGCATGGCAGCTCTGCCTCACCCAGCCAGCTGCTTCTGGGGAGGAAGCGTTGAAGGCGATTATGAAAAATGCTGAGCAAGCTTATTCAGGAAGTATGAGCAGATCATGCACTTTCCTCTTCCTGATTCTAAATAGTGACAGCAGCATAATTGTCCATTATGATGGCACAGCACTCAAGCAAATCTGGCGTAGATCATAAGGGCTCAGTCATGCAATCCTAAGCACCTACTTGCTGGCATAGTAGGGTCAGCTCATTGACTGTTCATTGACTTGACATATTTCTTATGATAAGAATGCAGCAATAATACCTTGACAGTCGTTATAAATCCTGCAAGGGAGTAGGTAAAGGGATATCACATCAGAGTCAGGACAAAGAAACTGAAAAAGTTGGAAGAAACTTGCAGAATGAATTCACAGCTGTATTTTTCCTTCCTCATCAAAACCCTTGGGGTTATTTTCCCGATCATATACATTGACTAATTCTGTTTTGATCTATGTTTTGTTTTACAAGCGAGGGGACTGATTAGCCCATGTCTCACTAAACAATAGCAAGTGTAAGTCCCACCTGTATGATGTCATTATTACAGGACATTCATTTCACAGTCATATAACTCAGTAGTTTTGAATGTGGTGCTGATAACGCCAGGGTTGCAGGTTTGATGCCTGTATGGGACAGCTGCATATTCCTTCATTGCAGGGGTTTGACAAGATGAAGAAAAGAAGAAGAGTTTGGATTTGATATCTCGCTTTATCACTACCCTAAGGAGTCTCAAAGCGGCTGGCTAACAATCTCTTTTCCCTTCCTCCCCCACACAACAAACACTTTGTGAGGTGAGTGAGGCTGAGAGACTTCAAAGAAGTGTGACTAGCCGAACGTCACCCAGCAGCAGCATGTGGAGGAGCGGGGAAGCGAACCCGGTTCCCCAGATTACGAGACTACCACTCTTAACCACTACACCACACTGGCTCTCAGGGTCCCTTCCAACTCTAAGATTCTATGGTTCTATGAAATGGTGAACAACTTAGCAGTCACAGTATCTTTTAATGTTAGATTTGAAAATACATTGGTTGGTTGGTTGGTTGGTTGGTTGGTGGGTTGGTTGCTTTTGAAGAAGAAGAAAAGAGTTTGGATTTGATATCCCACTTTATCACTACCCGAAGGAGTCTCAAAGCGGCTAACATTCTCCTTTCCCTTCCTCCCCCACAACAAACACTCTGTGAGGTGAGTGGGGCTGAGAGACTTCAGAGAAGTGTGACTAGCCCAAGGTCACCCAGCAGATGCATGTGGAGGAGCGGAGACGCGAACCCGGTTCCCCAGATTACAAGACTACCGCTCTTAACCACTACACCACACTGGGAAGCCGCTGCCAGAACTTGGGCTCACCTTTTTGAATTCTATGAAACTGAACCCAGTACCTAAGCTACCAAAATGCAATTTATTCTTGGGGAACCTGTCAAATGCTTCATCATAACAGTGCCAAAACAATGCATCGGATCTGTTGAAAAAAATGCTCAGGAAGGCCACCACCTTCCCAAGACACCAGGGCGTCTTTCCGATGTTCACCCTCTGGCTATAAATCTTCCTCAGTCCAGAGAGACCAGTGATAAGCAACCCCTCCCTCCTGAGAGGAGCACGCTCGTCTTCTGGCATCTCATTGCAGAAGAAAGAGTCAATCGTAGTTCTAAAACTACTTTATTTTACAGCCTATATACAAAGAATCCATCAGCATGCAGTACAGCAGCAGTACAGAACAACATCTCACACAGAAGTGAAAGTAACTTCTCCAGCAGTACTCCAACAGTACTGAGACTTCCTGTTCACGCTCTTAGACACTCACATGATATAAACAATATAGTGCTACTTGTTGAGCAGCATGGCGAGATAAAAATCCTAACAGGATCCAGTTCAGGCACAGTATAATTCTCCCTGACATGCATAAATGCAACAGTATGAAGATATAGCCTGGCATGATCACAGTGATTAAGCCACTCCTACTGGAATTTCTCATTTCTTCTGTTGCCACTGGAGAGAAGGGTGGGACCACAGGGATGGATGTGAGCAGCTGAGCTGTCCACAGTTGTTTGGAGAGCACAGAAACAAGTCCAGAATGTTTCTAAATGTGAGTTGCTGCACAGAATAGGAATGTAAGGAACTGAGAAAGGACAAGGCTACAGCTTGGAAGGGGGGTAGTTGGGGTTTTAAGGTAGACAGTGCCTGATGTGCACTAAGTGAGTCATTGTCATTGCTTGTAGAGTTCTAGGGTCCAGAAACGAGCAAACAAACTCATCAAGGGGTTGCTTGCAACATTTGGGACTTTTTATATTTTTAAAAGCCAGGTAACAGGGACATGATAGAGGTGTACAAGATTACACATGGTTTGGAGAAATTGCACAAGAAGACATTTTTCTTCCTCTCTTGTAATATTTAAACTCAGGGCCACCCAATGAAGTTGCTAGGCTCCGGAGAGATAAAAGTGCTTCTTTGCACATTGCATTGTTCCACTAGGGAATTTCCTCCTGCAGCATGTCACGATGACCAGATGTGGATGACTTTTCAGGAGGATTTAGAAACATTATAGATAAGGATATCAGTGGGTACCAGCCACGATGGCGATATCGTGCCTCCAATGCCAGAAGCAATGTGGCTCTGAGTACAAGCTGCTGGGAATGAAAGCAGGAGAGAGAGAGCTGTTGAGTTTGCTTTCATGCTTCTCATGGGCATCTGATTGGCCATTGAGAAGACAAGATACTAGACTAAAAGGGCTATTGGTTTGATTCTGCAGGAATCTTCTTAAGCTATTCTTTTCTCGGGCAAGTTCCCATTCACATTTTATAGGAGTGGGCAGTATAATTTTGAGCCTATCATGTACGTGAATACAGGGATGATAAGTTGTATCCAACTAAATTCTTCTCAGAGCAATCCACCAAAATTAATGGATATGACTAACTCAGCTCCATTAATTTCTGTTGCTCTACTGTCAATGAAGGGACGCAGGTGGCGCTGTGGGTTAAACCATAGAACCTAGGACTTGCCGATCAGAAGGTTGGCAGTTCGAATCCCCAAAACGGGGTGAGCTCCCATTGCTCAGTCCCTGCTCCTGCTAACCTAGCAGTTCGAAAACACGTAAAAGTGTAAGTAGGTAAATTGGTACCGCTCCGCTGGGAAGGTAAATGGTGTTTGCATGTGCTGCTCTGGTTCACCAGAAATGGCTTAGTCATGCTGGCCACATTATCCGGAAGCTGTACGCCGGCTCCCTCAGCCAATAAAGTGAGATGAGTGCCGCAACCCCAGAGTCAGTCACAACTGGACCTAATGTTCAGGGGTCCCTTTACCTTTACTGTCAGCGAAACTTAATTCCTCAATCTACAATGAGGATCTATTTTATTTTGCTATTCTTTTCTCCATCTAGCAATTTCAGGGCTAAGTAATAATACCAATACTGTGAAGGCCATAATGCAGCGTAACCAGAATGTGTGTGTTCAATGTGTTGGACTTTCTTCACCAACCGAGTTTGCGCAGCAACTGGGGCGATGGAATAAAAACTTGCCTGCAACATCTTTGCTTATCTTTATTTTTAAATAATAATCAAACAGTTGCAACTCACCACTCTACACCAGCCAGTACCATACAAAGCATCTGGTCAACCTAAATATAGTTTTCAAAATAATCAAGTACCCTATCACATCGCTGCATTCGATGCAGCATGTAACCCCCCCCCCCCCCCGCTAATTAGTTAAATTGTTAAGATACCACAGGTGTGTTGAATTGTTAAGAGCTCACAGATGGGCTGCTATGCAGGTTATAATTATAAACCCACAGCTATGTGTAGCACCACTGACCACATCAACATTAAGAAAACCCAACACAATGCACTCATAGCATGCATCTACAAGTCAAAATACACGAAGAAAGATATCTGAGGTTAGGCACAAAAAATGTGCAATTGACAATATTGCAGGGAAATGGCACCTCTGATTGCATCACTTGAAGTTCAGCTAGTCTGATGCACTTTCTGCGGTTTTGACATTTAGAGAATGGAATCAAAAACTGTAACTTTTGCACATTACTTATGCCATTGCACATTCCCCAAGAAGCCACAACCCCAAGAATGGGCACCCTTAAGCTTTTACCAATTAACAAGGTTAGTGCTTTAAACTGTGCATTGGGTTGTGGCTTGAAAATTTGTTTGCTTGTTTTTAGCATTTTCCCTCCGAACTCCCAAGTTTTCTTAGCAGGATGATGAAAACATAACAACAACACATATTTTTTTTCTTTAAACTTCCTAGATGGCATGTATCAAGCAATTTCAAGATGAATTTTAAAGGTCAGCCATTATGACACAGTATGATTGGTTCAACCTGCTGTGAAATGGCCTTAATAGTCTGAACTCCATAAGATCAACTTGACAGGTAAATTTTTAAAAAGATAATAATATAGGAGGTATACATTCTGCCACTTCAAATATGAAATAATAATGCATTTGAGAAGGTTAGCTGTGTTAGCTTTGTGAAACAAAAGCAACAATGTGTACACGCACACATGTGCACACATGTCCTCTGAGATTAGATCATTCTACCAAATGAGTTTAAGACATGAATGAAAATATCTTCAAGGAAAATAGCATGAGTCAATCAACAGAAGTTACAGCAACCGGAATGACATAAATCAGGAAGTCCATAGATTTAGATGGGCCAAGATACACTCAATTCTTGCAAGATGCTGCTCTGTTTTCATAACACTACACATGCTCTAATTATAATAGGTAAAGGTAAGGGACCCCTGGCAGTTAAGTCCAGTTGTGAACGGCTCTGGGGTTGCGGTGCTCATCTCACTTTACACTTTACACTTTACTGGCGGAGGGAGCCGGCGTTTGTCCGCAGACAGTTTTTCCGGGTCATGTGGCCAGCATGGCGAAACCAGAAGTAACAGTTACTATTATTACAAAATACCCAGCTACGCCTTCTCCCCTTTATCAGATGTGTTTTGTTGTTAAATGTGCTAATTATTTTTATGGAATTATATTTGATTGATTTTTATGAGCTTTTTTATTGTACTGGAAAGGAAAGCTATAAATGACACACAATTCAATTAAATTAAAAAACTAAAATCCTTATCCAACAGAGATCAAAATTCATGTCCACAATATGGGCTAATTATTTCTAATGTGTCTTTAATTGTGAAAGTGCTTCTACTTTATTAATTTAAATGGATAGCTGCATATGGCAAGATTGAAAATTATTGTCAGTGGATTGTTGTGGATATTTTTAGTTGAAATTGATTATTTTGGATGTGACAAATGTATTCCATTCAAGATCTTTGTTATTTTTCAATCCAAAATTAATAGATAGTCTGAACTTATTTTATATCACTCAGCCTCAAGTATTTCAGCAATTGGCAAGTCCTGGAGCCTGCCTGCCAGCGTGTCTTCTTTTGTCCATGGACATGTTTGAAACGCTGAACTGAAAGCACACAGCTAATCTTCTGCTGTCAGTCCTTTGATTCCAGTAGCTCATGAATCAATGAAGTCATGCTTAGCACAAGTTGACCAAAGGTTCACTAAATTTCATGATGATAAATTAACATCAAATGTCAGATCTCCCATCAATCTTTGATATCTTTCTTAAACAGGCCAAATCAAATCAATCTCTGTGATTGGAATCAGGTTGCATACACCTGTTGAGTCTAGGCTGGCAGTGTGTCTTAAAACACTCTCATAACTAATGCATTTATTTATGATTTATATATTTGAGTGAAAATATGTGATTTTATATATTTGAGTGGATTCAGAACTTAAGTTGATTTCCCCCCTATGTTAATTGTGGAAGGTGCACAAAATATATAAATAAATACTTAAACTCTGGAAGTTGGGACACTTTTCAACTTGGATAATTGAAGTTCCCTAAACTCTGGTTACTGCTAAAATAAAAAGCCTTAAAAGAAGGATCCATTTTCGCCACACAATGTGTTCACGACCTTCAGTTTTCATGCACATATCATGCTTGAGCAGCTTCCCAGACAATATATTGTCCAAAGCCTGCATAAACACAACAAATTCAAAAATCAACTTTGAGAAGAGCAAAATAGATGAATCTAACATTCTAACATCAATTAAAAAACAGCCTTTAGTGTTGCAGCTCCCATCCTATGGAATCAGGTCCCAAGCAAACCTAGATGACCAACTAACATTTTTGCTTTTAGGCAGCTATTGAAAACTTATCAATGGATGTAAATTTGCTCGGTTCTTTTATATTGCATGCTATATGGAAACTGTGTGATTTGATGTGCTTTTTTAACAAAAAAAATGTTTAGATTGTTACCTATATCTTTACTTTTGTTTGGTGTTATTCATCTAAGTGTTACTCAGAGTAATAAACATAACTGTTTCAGAAGACCAGCTGGTTTGATAGCAAAAAGAATTTTCCTTTCTAATGCCGATAGATGTTATAGGAAGTAGATCATGCTTAAAATCAGCAAAAATGTTTACACTGAGAACCAATGTGATAAAAAAGCTAGCATATTGGGTCTGTAAGTGAGAAACCCATGTTTAAATCCCTACCAATCAATCTAATTGGGTAGCCTTGGGCCAGCGTAGCCTAGTTAACAGAGCATTTGACGAAACTAAAGCCTTGCTCTCTGTGATTCTTGGAGGAGTGGTGCTGTACAAGTGTAACAAATAAACAAATAACAAATGCTTCTCCAGCTTGCTTTCAAGAAAAGGAGCTACAACCTACAATTATCTGACAAAGATGCCAGTTCTGCCTGCTTGATGGCAACAGTAAGTAACGAATCAATGGGATTACTTATGCAAATGAAGCTGTGGACGCTTATGAACACATTTATCATTAAACCGTTCTATACCGCGCTGACAAGTCAGATGAAGAGGCTCACACACTCCTTTTCAGTTATCATTTTCTTGCTTTCAAAACATAGCGGCTGCTTAATGTGTATAAAAGAGGATCACCAAAGTGTAATAAGAATGAAAGTGGGCTGAAACGTACTTGCTATTTATAGGCCAAAGGATGAGAACACGGAGAGGAGTGTAATGGGGTGAAGTCAGATGGAGGAGGCTGTCAAATATGACCTAGCTACCTGGCTAATAGCTGTAGCTACTATTTAAGTGTGTAGTTGGGCGGAATAAGATATGACAAGGTGTGAAGGAGGTTATATTAATTCGTGGCTAGTGTGGGGTAAGCAGTGAATCTGGGCATGCAATAGCAGCTGGCAATGCTTATATCTGAAATGACATTATATATATATAGTGCTCTCAGAGATGCACACCATATTCCATGTCTGTGTGTCCAAGTTATTCTGCTTGAGAACTGAGGACCGTGAATCACCGTCCATATCAGGACACCTAAGTCTTTTTGCTCTTCTCATTTCTGGGATTCTACATGTATCAGCCAAGCTGTACTTCTTGGATCAGTTGGTTGAGTTCCAAATCTACAGTCTCATCTAGTCCAGATTGATCTACAGCTACTTTGTGGGCAGGAAGGTAATAGGGAAGGGGTGAAAAAGATAAAAACCAAAAACCAAACGGGGTGTTCTTTCAACGTAGTCTCTTCGGCAACAGCCATTTTTCCTGTCTTTCAGTTTGTTTAAAAGATAGGGGGTCAAAGGAATGAAAGAGGATTTTAAGAGATTAAAAGGTTTTGAAGGTTAAAAATCCTTAATTTTTATTTTTTTTAAAATGTGGAGATATAGCTGTCAGGTCAGTGACTGCAAGGCTGTTAGGCTTCGTTAAAACTAATTTACGATGCTGGTTTCATAAAGTGCTATGGTGCAAATTCCTGGGGTTGCTGGAACACATAAAACAACCTTGCTTTTGATAAGAGGAATTTTAAGAAGAATAAGGGGGGGGGGAGCCAGCAAAGCAAACCCCCATCATGTAATTGAAAGGGAATATGCAGAGCTCTGATAAGCACATTTTACTTTGGCGCCATCTTGCCTCCATTTGTGTGTGTTTGCATATGTAAATTCCTGAAAATGAGTATAGTATGGTCCACATGAAACTAAAATATGTTTAAATTGTTCCCTGGGTTGTGGCTACTGCTATACACAGCCACAGTCATGAACATTGTCCAAGAATTACATTGGACAACGAGTACCTTACCTGCACTGGGTTAGAAGAGGGATACATTTTAATAGCTCACCAACGTATTTTCCATAAACAGTTTGACCTCACCGTCAAAGATACATTCCTCCGTTGGATGGATGCCAGCTTAGCTTAGGTTGCATCATTCCACATTACAAACAGCACAAACAGGACAGCATCCTGTGACAACTTGGAAAGAGAGAAATTGTAATATAGGTTCTTGCAGATATCATTCAATTCTTCAGTTGCCTAAAGTTTATCTCTTAGCTGCATGGTCAAATATGCATGGGGTGGGAGGGATTGTAAGCAGTGACATCAGGGGTAAAGGAAATGCAAAACTACTGACAGTGGCAATTCAATTAGAGCCAGAATGTAGGCAAAAGAAACACAGTGACCTTTTACAACAGCAGTGACAGGTGATAAAACAACGGTTTGGTAATGCGGAGTAATTGAACATCTGTAGCGAGACAGAAGACCACTGTCTTTACTCAGTTCCACATGACTGGAACTGAACTTCTTGATGAATTGTGTTTCAGCAATTTCACATCGGAGAATAATGGAGTGTTCTGGTAGATTGAAACATTTTCCTACTGGTTTCTATATGACATCAGAAACAGAAATGTTCAGAAAGCGGTAGAAGGACATCTACACCAATCTACCAAGATACTCTGCTACACATCTTAAGATGGCCACACTTGAAAGGGATTTCAAAGTAAAGTGCAACTGTTGAACTACAATTCATCATTTCTATTTATATGGGTTTCCTTTGCATTATTGGACTATAATCCACACATTTATATATTGAAATGCATTCCCCAAATGATTAATTGGAACCCTAGCCTGACCTTACTTAAGAAGCAGTTTAATTTGACATTTTATTTACACATTTTTATTTTCTGCCGTATATAGAACATTTTATTGGCCCTGTGGCATCAGCATAAAGTGGGGTGTTATTGTCATTTACATAGAACCATTGAGCAGATCCACACTATGCACACCCAACACACATTTAAAGCACATGACTTCTCCCAAGGAATCCCGGAAACTGTAGTTTCCCCTTACAGAACTGCCATTTCCAGCACCCTTAACAAACTACAGTTCCCAAGATTCTTTGGGGGAAGTCCTGGGCTTTCAGTGTATGGTGTGGATCCATCTTGTGTTTTATGAAGTACGTTAGAACAGCATCGTCCTCCCGATGACTTTACAGTCTACAATTTGATGCAAGGTAAGTCACTGAGTAATTGAAAGAAATGGAGGTACAGGTAAATGGGAAGAATACTAATTTGTTTCAGTTACATTTACTTAGGATTAGTTATGATACAGCAGGGGTGGCCAACGTAGTGCCCTCCATATCTTGTTGGGTTTCAGTTCCCATAATTATTGACTGTTGGCCATGAGGGCTAAAGGTAGTTGGATTCCAGAAATAATCTGGCTGGCACCACATAGCTATCCCTTCAGAAGAGGAAGAAGTTGTGCCAAAAACTTGCTGCCATCCATTCCTGTCAATTTAAGCAGTAAATCTACATGCTCCAGACCAAAGAACTGAGCAACATGTTTAAGGCAGAGTTAATATCCAAACATCATATTTATATACCTACCATCAGTGCTGTTATTACATTTAATTTGGTTTCCATTTTATGGTAACTGGTACATTGGTCTGGTACTGTAATGAGATTATTAGGGAAATAATTACTAGATAATATATTGCATATTATCAATTGATATATAATATCGAAAACAAAATGATGTGCCATTAGCAAAAATCAAATCACAAACTTTTAATGAGGTCACAGTTGGAATGATCTCCAAGGAAATGCTGCAAGGCAGGAAAACTAATTCCATGATTTGAATAAATCAAAATCTTGACTGGGATTTATTTCCTCCAGTACTGGGAATTAGACAATTACACTGATGAAGTTCTATTGAAGTAAGGGAGGGCAACTGGTTGAACCTGCCCTAAAGATATTTGGTAGCAAAGTGGTTATTCAAGTGCTCCATGACATTGAAATCTGAGGCTATGCTTCAAACTCCATCAAAGTTTTGGAAGCTGTGCTGTATCTGGGGTGGGGGGTGGGGGTGGAGCTATATTCTCTGCCATCAGGAATACCAGCAGCCAGGGCTGTCTTACCCATAGGTGCTAGGGGTGTGGGGCACCCGGGTACCAGACTCTCGGGGGCACCAGGCCGAGAGTCCGGGGCCCAAGAGTTTATTCCGGGGGAAAGGCTGCCTATTGGTTGGAGCGCTGTGGTGGGCTCTTCTGCTGCGGGCAGCTCCATGCCATGAGTTTGGGGGTGACTGAGCCAGCAAGACGCTGAGGCAGCCTGGGACTGGTCAACCTGGCCGGGTGTGTGTGTGATTGTATAAAATCTTGTTTGTATAGAATCTGGGTGGCCAACAATTCAGGTAAGAGTAGACTGTGCTCAGTTAAAGTATGTGAAAATAATTGCTTCTGTGATTATAGAACATTTTCCTGTTCTGTGCTACATGGAACTGGGTAATAACCAGCTCTGTAAAGCAGCTTGTCATGATTATTATTATTTTTTTCAGAACTAAGCTCTGTATTGACCTTGAATAAGTGTCAACTAAGGGATTAGGTCTTCTGGACAGAATCTAAAAAAGACTTGCAACTAATTAGAAACACCAAATTTTCCTCCTGAGAACAGAGCATTCTAGAGCCAGTTATCTAACGTAACTCGCACCAACTTCCTTAAGAAATGCCTTTATTGATCTGTGCTTCCAAGTGATGATCATCACAGTTTTGGATGGCCACTATAACAAGGTCCTGTATGCCTACAGACTTTGTATTTGTGGTCAACTGCAGTTGGAAGACATCACTCATTATATGGCCCCTTATATGGAGACCCAAGAGATCACTTTCTGAAACCTTTGTTCTCACAAGCAAGCAGCTACACCACAACAGAAATCAAGCTGGATTTGAGCTTCTTGGTGCCTCTAGCCTTTGGCTAGAACAATAAACTTATGAATTTGAACTTGAACATTGCAAATTCATTTTCAGTTGTCTGGAATATGCCCTGTGAACATCAACCTTCACTCCCCCACCTCCATGGTAATGGGATATGAGTGCAGCCCTACATGTGTCACCCCACCAGCCATTATTGTCTGCTCCCCTCCTCTGCCTCTGTTGCAGCCTGATGGAGTGGCTACTGATAGCATTGCTTTTATTGCCTCGAAACCATATTATTTAGGAGCACATCTCAGCTCAGACACTGAAAAACCTATGAACCTCCTAAGGGCCATACTTAGATATACTGGTAGTTTTAGCTTTCCCCCCAATTATCCTAGCATACTTTTAAAAACTTTTGAACTACACTTTTTGCAGAAATTGATTTCAGATAACTGAAACAACATCACAGGCTCGAATCTTACAGGGTTGGGATTGTCAAATTCCTGATTTAGATAACGCATAATAGAATATGCATTTTATAGAGCAGAAAGACTAGGCACTGTAGGAAGAAAGCAGCATTCCTGCCTAAAGGTTTACAGTCCAAGCTAGTGAGGAAAATGTAAGAAGGGAGGAAGGGAGGAAAGACAAACTACTGCTGACATCACACTGCCTTTTGTCACCCTGGGCTTGGGGCCCCCAGACCTGCACCCCATAACCCAGCCCTAACAACACCAGCACATACTTCTTATTCATAGGAATGATCAATACCTTAGATATTAAGGAAAGATTATAGGGCTCCACCTTGCATATACCACACAACCTAGACCAGGCATACACAAACTCTGGCCCTCCAGATGTTTAGGACTACAATTCCCATCATCCCTCACTAACAGGACCAGTGGTCAGGGATGATGGGAATTGTAGTCCCAAACACCTGGAGGGCTGGAGTTTGCCTATGCCTGACCTAGACCAAAGGATATTTCACTTCATTTCTCCTTACACTTGGGAATAGATTAGCCCTCTCCCTCCCTCTGCAGATCTTCAAAAGGATTCATTTTGTGGTTATTACAGCTGCCAGAAGATACAGCTCTGCTAGTTGTTCCTTGTCACCTAGGTCAGAAGCTCATTCACTCTGTATTTTGTTATTATGCAATGATTGAATGATTTAAGATGGTGGACAGGGCTCAGTGGTAAAGTGATTGCTTTGCTTCCAAAAGGCCCCAGATTTCAACCCCTGGCTTCTTCACATCAGACTAGGAAGGACTTTGGCTTTTTAAATGTATCTAAGGAGCTTGTTTGAGATTCTGGGGGTATTGGTCAATCAGTTCTGGGTCAAGTTATGGATCTCAGGCTGCGGCTGGGGATAGTCTGGATCCAGAGTAGGAAGACAAGAAACCAAAGGCAATTAACACAGGCTGAGATAAGTCAATGGGCAAGTTTCAGGGCAAGCGGGCAAAGAGACAGAGTAGCTTTCCCCAATGATACAAAGTTCCCCCAATGAAGCAAAGTTCTTAACCTGAAACACTATATATTCCAAACACTATTTCTGGGTTAGCGGAGTCTGTAACCTGAAGCGTATGTAACCTGAAGCGTATGTAACCTGAGGTACCACTGTACCTTTGACCTGCAGATGCTGACCTCCCCCCCCCCATCTCTCACACACAAAATCTTAGATTGACATTTATTAAGAACTGGTACCACTTGATTATGTACCCCAATAATGCAGAACCTTCAGATTGTTTCTTCAGTCTCCAGTGCACTTTCCCCCCTGAATATGATGTATAGCTAGACTTGAACTTTCACAACCTAAGGAGTGGAGAGTATGGAGCTGTAATCAATCCCCCATTTGAATCATTGATTGCATCATATGCCTAACAAGTTGCTTTGCAATACATTCCATCAACTAACTCTGAATTTTCAGGTTTTGCAATAACAAGGTAAATGAAGAGTGGCCTGGTTTTTAAAATCTTTGAGCTTTCCAGAGTTCCTGCTAGGCCAAAGGGCACTCAATTCCCGCAGAAACATCCAAACTATGCATGGATTTTGAACTACATAGAAACTGCTAGCCAGATACTTAATTAGTTACCCAGATGAGAGCTGAGCTCTTTAGAATTCTTGTCCCACTTACAGATATTTCAACTTTTTCTTTTGAAAAACATGTCCCACTAATTAATTTACTGTTGGCCTGTTTCCCAAATGTATGCCTTGCAGTTAATTTCTGTGGCACATGATGATCAGTTTTATTCTCCTTTGCTTGAGGTCCAGCTCTCTGTTCCATTAAACTTCATACTAAATAAAATAATTGCCTATGTCATTGGTGTCAGTCTAGATAATTTTGACAGAAAAGGTAAAAGGGTTACTTGCATTATGTCAACATGCCAAAATCCTTTAAGCAATTAGAGTGTATGTGTGGCAGAAGAGTGTTGGGATTTAGCGGAAAGTACAAGACTTGCTTTTTAAAAATAAATAAATACTGTCTATGTACCTCTATCTTGCTAGATTGACAGCACAACCATATGCATATGTACTTAGAAGCAGGTCCCACTTGGCTCAAAATGGATTATATGTTTAGCAAGTATGCAAAGCATTACTGTATGCACACTTACTGGGAAATACAGTCGTACCTTGGTTTTTGAACAACTAAGTTCTTGAACGTTTTGGCTCTCAAATTCCACAAACTTGTAAGTGAGAGTTCTGGCTTGCAAACTATTTTTGGAAGCCGAACATCTGATGGGGCTTCCGTGGCTTCCGATTGGCTGCAGGAGCTTCCTTCAGCCAATCAGGAGCCATGCTTTGGTTTTCGAATGTTTTGGAAGTCAAACGGATTTCTGGAATGGATTCTGTTCAACTTCCAAGGTACGACTGTAAGTTCCAGGAATTCAATGGGACCTTTTTCTTGCATTGTTAAATTGCATTGCATTGGATTGCATTGCATTGGATTGATATTGGATTGCATTGTTAAATTGTTAAGATCCTGCAACTTTGTAAGCCAACAGTTGGATCAATATAAAATTTCGGTCAAACCATGGAAAACAGAAGAAATAAAACCTTCTTTACTAATTACGGCTTTGGATTTTGTTATGATAAAACTGTCATACCAGCTGAAGGAGGTGCAGAGTAGTAATTATTTGGCCCACCTTTTGATTCTAGAGCAAAAATATATATGCTACTATAGGGATGTCAAAACGTTACATGTTAGTCTTCAGCTGTAGAAATAATAATGAAGCAACCAGGGACCATGATTTACTCTTGCCTTTCCCCACCTCCTTTAATTGCTACTTCCTTTCATTATGACTCCAGCAGTGCTTATAACTTGCTTTGGTATATTTATTGTCTTTGGATAAAGCAGTAAAGAAAGCATTTTTGAAAAATGTGGTTAAAAATAAAAATAAAATAAAATAAAATGCCTAGCTATGAAAAGAGAACAACTGAACCACTGGAAGGCTTGAAACACACTGCCTCCAAAATGCTAACATTCATGTCTTCCCTCCATGCAGAATTATGAATGGCTTTGAGGTGGAATTCACCTCTTCAAGCATCTTAAGAGTTCTAATAGTTTTAATTGAAAGTCGTCTGTTTAGCTACCTTACGTTAAACATGCAATTAAAGCTGCGTCGCCTGCCACTGGCTTTGCGGAAACACTTTTTGATTTCCTTAACAACAGTTCCCACTCGCATTGTTCTTTCCCCCCCTTTCCTCAGCATGCTGTTTTCACGTACAGCCAAATACGCTTCCATTACACTCGCTAATAAATTTGCTATTCAGATACTTTAATTATAATAAATTTCATGCTGCTTCGAAAGACCACAAAGCACCCTATCTTTATCACAAGAAAGTAACTGGCAGAGAATAATTTGAAGTTTTTAATAACACTGAAAATCTTTATTCTAGGCAAGCTGGGCTCTTTTGTATTGCCAAAGAGAGGGAGGCACTGTGACAGTGGAGGATGGTAAGTTAGGGCATATGGTCCACTGCCCCAACAGCCTCAGTCAGCCTTCAGTCAGCAACCCTGCCTGCGTTCTTACCTACAACCAGTAGCTGTGGTTGCTACTGTCATCCGGTCTGGCTCCACCTACTGCTGGCCTCCTGCCTTATGCCCCATTAGTCCCAATGGACAATAACCATCAGCGCAGTGTGAGGAAGTCAAAGTCAAGCTATGCTCATGAAGGTTCTGCCATTCAAGTCTTTGGGGCTTAGAAGAAGGAACTCCAAGCTCGAGTTTTACTGTCTTACTTGTTGCTGCTGAGGTGTGTGCGTGGTTATAATAATTTATCCTTATACAGTGGTACCTCAGGTTACAGACGCTTCAGGTTACAGACTCCGCTAACCCAGAAATAGTACCTCAGATTAAGAATTTAGCTTCAGGATGAGAACAGAAATTGCGCGCCGGCGACATAGTGGCAGTAGGAGGCCCCATTAGTGGTACCTCAATTTCAAGTTAAGAACAGACCTCTAGAACGAATTAAGTTCTTAGAAGAGTTTGGATTTGATATCCTGCTTTATCACTACCCAAAGGAGTCTCAAAGCGGCTAACATTCTCCTTTCCCTTCCTCCCGAACAACAAACACTCTGTGAGGTGAGTGGGGCTGAGAGACTTCAAAGAAGTGTGACTGGCCCAAGGTCACCCAGCAGCTGCATGCGGAGGAGCGGGGAATCGAACCCAGTTCCCCAGATTACGAGACCACTGCTCTTAACCACTACACCACACTGGCTCTCTTAACCCGAGGTACCACTGTAGATGGACACTTTGATGCTTATAAAGCCAATGTGGTGTACTGGTTAGAGTTCTGGACCAGGACTAGGAAGAGCCAGAATCAATTTTAGGACCAGTCACTGTCTCAGCCTAACCTACCTCACAGGGTTGTTTTCAATGCTATTTTTCTAGTAAAAGGTCCCAGAACTCACCATGAATACCTCACTTCTTCTCTTATAATGGATATGGTGCACACATGAGAGGTGCTGGAACTGAGTTCTGGCTGGAAAAAAGGCCCTGGTTGTTTTGTATATAAAACTGAGGGTAAGGGGAGAGAGAAACTTTGAAGTTATTGGAGGAAAGGCAGAATATAAATGTAAATAAATTAATAATAAGTTGTGGTGGGTTTTTTATAATTGAATTTTATAGTAAACCACTCCAAGATTATTATTTTTAGGTGAGGCATATAAAGACCCATTATGTCAGCAGATCATGATGGCTAGATTTATGGTTTTCGTAGAAGAAAATGTAACAGACACCACCGGTGAATTAATATTATGCTCATAATTTGTAAATTTAAAGGAAAGAAGCAGGACATTCTTCAGGAATTCCTTGAAATGTGTGTAGCTCATCCTTACTGAGGATTGTATGTCCACACAAAGAATGAGTTGCATCTCTTGAGAGCAGAGCAGTATAAGCTTCCTACACTGTGCATTACAGGTAATTTAATTTTCAAATCTGTATTGCACCTCTCTTCCAAGAGCACAGGGATGTGTTATGCTATTTCATCATCACATCAATTATGTGTGGTGGGTCAGACTGAGATATGGCAAACTGTTCAGGCATAATACCATAAAGATGTAGCAGGGTTGGTGCTACATTGAGGCAGAGTGAGGCAGCTGCCTCAGGTGGTAAATGCTGAGGTGTAGGGAAGAGATAGAGCTGTGAGTACCATGTACTTGCTAAACTAGCCTAGAAGTCAAATTGGCTTCTGTATATGCTTGTGGGAGGGTGCCATCTTGTCCTTCACCTCAGGCAGCAAAATGTCTTGAGCAACACTTGTAATTTACTATTATGAGAATGAGCAGACATGAGCATTGGAAGCATGTACTCACTCCTCCTTTTCAGCGTATTCAATGAGAAAATATACAAAGCTCCTGTTCCTGCTTTGGGGCAAACCATAGTTTGCCATTTTATCTGACCTTGGACAGTGTTTAGAGGTTCTATGGTGGAAGAATCCTGGGTGAATTCCAAACATCCTTATTTAGAGACCTACACGCAGGATAGAAAATTTTGAAAAGCCAGGCTTCCACACAGAAATAACCAGAATGGGTAGGTTCGTGTGACCCCTTATGACAACTGGCCTCATTGCATAATTCTTCTTGATAGTGCAGGAATAAACTACCACTGAAAAAAGCAAAATGTGTGCAGAATGTATATAGACACAGTGGGCTGCATCACTGCATATGCCTCTGGATTCTACTTTGCTGTCTTTCTTTTCTTTCTGCAATATTTCATGTTAAATAGCAATTTTCAGTATCGAAAGAAGTAAGCTCCCCCCATCATAAAGTGCTTCCTTTCTTTATAATAAAGCAGTGCAGGATAATAGTACAGTAGCAATAAAAAGATAATGTCAGTCACTCCAGGCTCTCAGCACAAGACAAAAGCTTTAACATCATTATTCTCTTTGGGGTTGTAGAAGTGAACATTTTGAATCCACGTTTCCTTAGTGACTATTTAGCATCCCAGGATTCATTACAGATCTGATGGATAAAGCTCCTACCAACATGTTCTACCTATTTGCACAGAACTCAGCACTCTGCAAGGGAAACAATAAGCATAAAATCAACTTAAATGCAGGCTCTTTTTATCAAATGTAATAGGACACACCTAGGCACCCTTACATTTTGTTTTTGCTTTCAATTCTTAATCAGGCTTTCTCTTGCTCATATTTTTTTAATCCTCCCGGTTTTCTTCTCTTCCAGCTGGCAGATATGAATTCTTTCCCTGGTTGTTTGTTATGGCATAAAAACAACACTTCTCCACATCATGTAATTCTTTGTCTGTGTACCAGAGAGATTCACGTAATGGGATTAGCAAATTAACCTTGGCTCCCAGTGATGAATGGATGGTAAATGTGTGTTTGTCTTTACAATAGGAAAGAACAGCATGTGAAATGTCTTGAAGGGCCCAGAGTACAATCTGAAGACCCAAAATGCAGGAACTTTGGTGAAGCTCAGCAGGTCTGAGTGTGGAGATAGACTCTAGCTGTCTCCTTTCATTTTGTGACACTGTAGAATGACCAAAATAGGGACGCAGGTGGCACTGTGGGTTAAAGCCTCAGCGCCTAGGACTTGCCGATCGAAAGGTTGGCAGTTCGAATCCCTGCGGCGGGGTGCGCTCCCGCTGCTCGGTCCCAGCACCTGCCAACCTAGCAGTTTGAAAGCACCTCCGGGTGCAAGTAGATAAATAGGGACCGCTTACCAGCGGGAAGGTAAACGGCGTTTCCGTGTGTGGTTCTGGCTCGCCAGAGCAGCGATGTCACGCTGGCCACGTGACCCGGAAGTGTCTCTGGACAGCGCTGGCCTCTTAAGTGAGATGGGCGCACAACCCCAGAGTCTGTCAAGACTGGCCCGTACGGGCAGGGGTACCTTTACCTTTTTTAGAATGACCAAAAATCAAGACCCTAAATATGAGGCCATTAAACAGAAGAAGGAGTCTCAACGGCAGCATTTGCCGCAGGTGGTAGCAGGGTTGACCTCTTCCCCATGATGGACCAGTACATCCCTGTACTTTCTGGCAGATGGAAGGCATTGATGCTATTCACTCCTATGGGGGAGAAATGCTGCACCCAGTGGCACTGATAGGGTTGGATTATGGGGCACAAATCTGGGGTTGCCAAAAAAACCAAAATACCTACAGCCAGTGGTGACTGTTGCTCATTATGGCAGAAGGCAGGGAGACCAACTGGTGCAGCCAAACCCGATTACAGAGAATGCCAACTAATTCTAATTTTGCCACTCAAAGGCAACATTGAGATGAAGGAGGAACACTCACAGCCACCCTCTGAAGGGATAGCAAGGAAGGAGGCAGGCAGATGGGTGCTAGCAGAGGGCTGATTAAGATGGGTGGAGAAGTGCCTAATTCACCCAAGTGGACCAGCTCCCACTGCCCACAACTTCTTTCCCACTCTTTCAGAGCAGAGCTTCTGCACTGCTCTCCTGGGAGCAATGCTCCACAGACAGCTGTGCTGGCCAGCTTTAAATTCCTAATTTGGGACATGAAGATGGCAGGCATGTTTGCCTGGTGCTAATGGGCACCTTGCTGGTTGATACATAAAGAACACAAGGAGCACTTGGTTCACTCCCAATTCTGTCGGTGACTTTGGAAGGACTGCTTGCTCAAGACCATGCCAACATCTCCAGTGTTTTGTTTCTTCACTAGGCAGTCATGAGGCAAATGTAGGTGGAAGGATGGGAATGAGAAATGCCTTGCTTTTTCCAATGGAGAAAGGTCACTCCTAGTTCTGTGGAAGGGGACGTCTCTATTTTCATCAGAGAAATATTGGAGGGTATGCAACATTATCACCATTTATAGGTGCTAAATGCATGTGTTGATGTATGTATATGTGGGGGGGGGGTTCATGGATTTGTCTTGGGGTGGAAGTATGGAGTGTTCTATAGGGTGTATTTTTAAAAATACAGTATTTTTGCTTCCTTGTGGTGGCTATACTGTCATACCTCCGCTTAGGTATCCCTCTGTTTATGTAAACTTTGGGATACATAAGCGGCAAACCTGGAAGTACCGTATTTTTTGCTCTATAAGACTCACCTTTTCCCTCCTAAAAAGTAAGGGGAAATGTGTGTGCGTCTTATGGAGCGAATGCAGGCTGCACAGCTATCCCAGAAGACAGAACAGCAAGAGGGATTGATGCTTTCACTGCGCAGCAATCCCTCTTGCTGTTCTGGCTTCTGAGATTCAGAATATTTTTTTCTTGTTTTCCTCCTTCAAAAACTAGGTGCATCTTGTGGTCTGGTGCGTCTTATAGAGCGGAAAATATAGTATATTTCCAGGTTTTTGCCGCGCGCGGATGCACAGAAGTAGTCCCTCTGGTTGCGGAAACCTCGGGATCCGACTGGAGCTCTGAAACAGATCCTGTCTGCAACCAGAGGTACCACTGTAGTAGTAGCAACAGTAGGCTTCAGGCTGGCTTAAGACCCATCTGTACCATACATTTAAAGTGGTATCTTACACTACAAACAGTCATGGCTTCCTCCAAAGAATCTTGGGAACTGCAGTTTGCTAAAGTTCTCTGCACAGAACTACAGCTTCCAGATTGGTTGACGAGTCAGTTCCTCTTTCCAGGGAACTCTTCGCAGGCCCAAGTTGGGAATGCTGTTCATTCTTAGAGAAAGGTGCCTACTTTAAACAATGATCACAGAAACTGTTTGTTTGGGAAACACATACACTTTGGTAATCTCTCTGTGTCAAAAAGTAAGATAATGCCATCAAAATATTCTTGGTAAAAGGCTATTGTGTGCAACTTGAAAATACAAGATGATACTTTCAGATGACCCTCTATGATATGCAACAGACTGGCATATGGGGTATAACAAAATGCCAAAAATTAATTAATTGGGCATTTCTGTTCATCCAGATGCTCGGATTCACCAAGGTTTTGTTCCAGACAGATAATGAAAGGAAGAAATGGCAGCAGTGTGACAACAGCTTTGGGGCAGCACATATCAGAACAATATTTTGATACACAAAGTCAGATTTGATAATTGGTCTTATTCTTAAGGAACTCCAGTCTTTAGGATTCTAAGCTGAAGTTTTAGCTTGTTAGCATCATTCATGGAAGATACTGATGAATCAAACTACACCATGTCACTTTTGTATGTGTTCGCTCCTAGGCTGTCCCATCCTGTTTCTTCTCATCCATCTGCATTTTAAAAACAAACAAAAGTAGGAATATCTTCCAACCTGAAATTTGCAATTTGGGGGAAAGGCCCTCCTTATGTTCCCATGATAGAAATAGCATGAAGAGAAGAGACCCAAGACAGGGCACCCTCAGTGGTGGCACCAAGAGTAACCAAGAAACAAACTCCAGGACAAGCATAATAAATTCATATTGAAACTACATTGTATAATCAGTGATAAGCTTACACTGGGGATCACTTATAAGGAGAGATTTGAAGTCTCTGTTTAAACCAGGTTCTACTCCATACTCTAACTGGTGCTGCCCTTCAGCTTCCGGGCTCTGCCTCCTAATAGTGCCATCTCATATATGTCTTCTCATGAAGTATATTACATGGAATTGAGTGGGGCTAGATAAGTGGGCACAGCACAGCAGTTTCTGGAGTCCTGCCAGTATCCGGTCAGAGAGATAGATATCCCACCACATCTCACAGCAACAGAACATATCAATAGAAACAACAAATCGCAATAAAATAAAGAACATTTGCTTTGTATCCATGCCCAGCCGTAGGTGTTCACACTAGCTGAAGTATACTCGAAGTCCTGTAGTGATTTCATGCTCTTTATTGCAGCTTGTAAAACAGTGATTGAATTGCCCCCCAAACCTCAGGCTTTTATATACATTATTTACACAATGAGTCCCGTCTGACTGGCTGATTCTGCTTCCCTCCTGGAGCCTGATTGGTCTTTCCCTGCAGGCCAATCAGTTGTTGCATTCTACAATCCTACCAGCCTAATAGGTTGATTAACTTCCTCCTGGAGACTGATTGGTCTTTTCCTGCAAGCCAATCAGCTATTGCATTCTAGGAGCGTACTTGCCTATTGTTCTAGGATCCAAGCTTAGTACATAACACTAGTGTTTAAACAATCCCAGATATCTTAAGACCACCTCTATTCCTATGAACCTTTTCAGGTGTTAAGAAATCAGAGGTGGCTTTGTTGGTAGCTCTGTCACACACAGAAGTGGAAAAAATGACATCCTGGGATATGGTTTTCTCAGTGGCAGCTCCTAAACTGGAACTCTCTCTCTCCACAGAGGTGCTGAAGATACTTTGTTTTGTGGGACTTACCTCTTTTACTGCATTTATACTGTCCTGTTCCATTAGAGATGGCTGTATTTATTTCATAATTGTAATGGTCGTGTCTATTTTTATAACTCTGTGCTGTACTGTTGTATCCTGCCCTGGGAACTCATGTTGAAGGGCAGGTAAAATAACACCTGAAGCCCGGCAGCAATCCCTGATCTAGCCCACACAAGATCAAACTCAAACCAGCTTGGCAAAAATGTTAGAGTCCCTTTGTATACTGTCCAGCCAATGCAATGTGAGACTTGTTCAATCTCCCGGAGCCTTTTGTACAGTGAGATTTATTTGGCATCTGAAACAGGTATCCGAAATCAAGAAATATTTCCAGGTTTTATACAGTGTTTACAACCTGTTCCATCACCGATGATCTCTTCCGGAAAATGCAAATTTTGACATGAAAATCATGAAGACTAGATGAGCTTTAATTTGAACTGCAAACACAGAAGAGGTTAAAATGCAGTCAAAGCCGAGATATTTGAAATGCTTACCATATCAAAGCAGCATGGATGCTTTGGGTTGCTTTTCTTTTATGTTTTGTATTTGATCAAAAGCATTGCCTTTCAATGGTCTAAGTCAATATTCTGGACAGCGTATTGCCCACCTGCTCTCTATTGGTTCATATATAGAAGAGAATTGTTTATTTTATTTACAGTGATAAATATTTTTAAAAATGCAGTCAAAGGAAAAAAAAACACAGCACAGCAGCAGAAGCTGAGCATCAGGCAGCATTTTAGTCCTAAAGCCTTCTAATCCAGGAAGCTTTGAACTGTCTTTTAAATGCTGGATCTCTTGGAAGAGAGTTCCATACCTGCATTCAGTAGCCAGCAGGCATTTCAGAGCAGGGCCAGCTCAAGACAGTTGAGCACCTGAGGTGAACCAAAAAACAGGGCTCCCTCCACCAGGGAAGAAGGTGTGAGTGAAGATCAACATCAGGAACAAAAATGGGAGGAGAGCAGCAGAGCCAAGAGTCTGTTGCATAGGTGGCATTGTGGGGGGCTGCCAAGGAGGGACAGATCCAGCCTCCAAGGAGTGTGACACACCTGTCACTGCCATCAAAGCACGGCAGCAGAAGGCAATGCATTTCTCAGGAGCTGGATCTGCTGCCTCTGTGGATCCTGCTGCCTGAAGCAGTCACCTCACATTGCCTCATGGATGGGCCAGCCCTGTTCCAGAGGCAAGGTGGGGCTAGGGTCGCCCAGGATTCATGGTTCAATTCACTGCCACTGTTCACTGGCACCAGGCATTATTGAGCCTAATCTCTGTGCCAGCTCCAAGCTAGTGCAGCAATCTTGCCACTCACTACCCTGGCTGCTGTGTGGGCTCATTGCTCCATAAAGTCCCACTGGTAAATGAGGGGGGCAGCGAAGGCTTGGATTGCTCCCTTAGTCATTCTTAGAGCAGACCCATTGAAACTTGATGTTTCCTCCTCTTCCATTAGCTCCTACTATGAGCTCAACTGGATCCCATCCAGGGCCAGCCTAAGACATTTTAGCACCTGAGACAGACCCCCAAATGGCACACCCCTCCACACCAGAGAAGAAGGAGTGAGGGAAGAGCTACATCAGGAACAAGGGAAGAAGAAAGAATGACATAAAGGACTGCTACCCATGTGAGTCCTACTGCCTGAGGCTCTTGCCTCATCTTGCCTCATGGGTGGGTCGGCCCTGATCCCACTTGTATTGTTTAAAGTGTGTTGAAGGTCACAGCATAGCCGGGAGCTCCAAAAGTCCACCTCAGTTTCACTTAAAGAACAATGTATAATGTTCTAAAGATATTTGCTACACCAGAGTAAACTTGGACTTATTTTATTAATTAGCCAGTTAATTAATTAAAGATATATATAGCACACTTTTCCTTTTGCCCTTTTAAACACACACACAAAGTTCAAGAGAAGGAATAACTGTTGCTCAAATGAATAAAATTAGTTGTGAAGCACTGCTCACCACAACACCAACATGGTCTCAAAGGTGAATGCTTGTTCCTCATTAATGTTTATAATGAGTGAAGTTTTCAAGCTGAGATTTAAGAAGAAAAATGGGAAAGTTTTCTTTTTTTTCCCCTGTTCAAAAAATCAGTGTCTTTTGTTGTCATTCGCTGCTGAGGACTCAAAAGAATCTGAACAAAATCAGATTGTTACTGGTGATAAGACATTTGCATAACTCATCTGACTCACAGCCACTATTATGTCTAAGTCATTATTTCCTCCCTGCCAGTAATAATTTTATTTGGTTGGATAATCAATACAAGGCTCATCTTTCAGAGGAATATGTTTCACTTTGCATTGCTAAGGGCATGCAAAGGAATTCATTTTTGAACAATGAAATATGCTGAAGGAAGAAAGTTTCCATTTGTAAATTCATCCTTGTTGTCATTTTATGAGCCTTGCTTCATTGCTAGTAGGTGCCAGGGAAACTGCCCAATTACTTTGATTGTACAAGCTCATTGCAAAGGTTAGAGGTGCTATGAAACTGGATAGTTAATTTGGTTGTTCAGAAAGGACTGTGAGGCGAATCAGGAGTGGAAAATCAGGAGCTGTGACACAGGACGGTGTTCAGGGAAAAAACAATGTCTTAACATTTTGATGAAATTGTTTTACCCTGAATTTTAATTATGGGTCACTATAGCTTTACAATATGTTTAATACTTGCTATTTTGCTGTTGGCTTTTACTTGTCTGCGAACCACTTCAGTATTTTTTTTCAAAATGAAAGGCGATACAGAAGTTTTTTAATCCTCCTCCTTAAAGCAGGACCAAGGAGCAAACCAGGATTCAAGTTGGCAGAACCACCAAGAACTCAGCAACACCACAATTTCACACCACTTTAACTCTCATGGTGTCTCCTAAAGAATCCTTGGAAATGTAGCTTGTTCAAGGGTACTAGGAATAGTTGGAAGGCTATTATTCCCATCACAGAACTAACAGTTCCCAGAGTTCAGTCACAAGAAGGACTGATTGTTAAACCAATTCAAATATGTGATGTGCCCCATGTTGCTCAGGCGTGGCTCAGTTGGAACAGGAAGCTCATTATTCTCCTTCCTGCTGGGGGAAAAAATCCAGTGGTCAGCTTGTGTGGGCATAGTCAAACCTGAAGGTTCTGCAGTGAGATGGCTGCCTAGTGGCTCAGCACACAGAGCAGCCAAGCATAGATTCCAGTAGTTCCAGACAAGATTTACATATCAATTGTTACATAGCTCCAGTGCTTTTTTTTCTTTAAAAAAATGTTTACTCTCATTTTGACTCAAGAAAAGCACCATTTTATAGTTCAAATCAGGGAAAATAAATACAGTACAGTGGTACCTCGGGTTAAGTACTTAATTCGTTCCGGAGGTCCGTTCTTAACCTGAAACTGTTCTTAACCTGAAGCACCACTTTAGCTAATGGGGCCTCCTGCTGCTGCCACGCCGCCGGAGCATGATTTCTGTTCTCATCCTGAAGCAAAGTTCTTAACCCAAGGTACTATTTCTGGGTTAGTGGAGTCTGTAACCTGAAGCGTATGTAACCTGAAGCATATGTAACCCGAGGTACCACTGTAAATGGACACAAGTACAAAGATTCACAAAATGTTTAGGGGTATGCATACCCCTGTGTCTCCCCCCCCCCCCCGAAAAAAAAGTACTGCGTAGGTCAGAAAAAGCAGGCAGCGAGAACATGAAATTTGGGAATAGGTGTAAACACCTCCTTCCCCATTACACTATTATTATTATTTTTGGCAAATGCATTGACACCCAGGTTTGGCGCAAATACTCTTGGGTGAGAGAGCCCCTGAAGAATTTAAAAATCACAAAACATGCAGCCGAGTTAAATGTAGAAATACAGGCTGTTAGACCTTTAAAAATATCCCCTTCTAGGTTGTTTCCAAAGACCACACATTTGGTAAGTTAAAAATGGTTTACTTATAAATGCTTCAAATGTCAGATTCCTGTACTGTTCCATTTAGCAGCAAGAAAAGAAAGGCAGTAGGTTCCAGAATGGTAAATGTTTCTAAATTATTTGTACAGAAACAACGATGGCTTGCTTAAGCCATGCTATCTAGGCTTGGAGCATCCAGCTTAGACCTCCTTACTGGTAGGGTTCACATGGGAAAACAAAAAGGTTGGTAACCTTTCCTCCCAAGCTGAGGCAGTGTGACCTAGCTAAGCCTGGCTGGAAAGATTACTCTATGGTCTTAACCCTTCATGCATTAATTATTGTTAAGCATACCTGGTCTCCCTACAAACTTCATGTCCATGTGTGTTCTTTGGGAATGCATTAATAGGGCTATTGGGAAATGTACTTCTAATTTTGAGAATGGTGACTTTTGTACTTTCCCACAGTAGAATACATCCCTGGGCAAATGTTAAGCAGAGGAAAAAAGTGAAGGAAACATAAAGCTTACCTGTTAACATAAATTATTATGTGCTCTTTCCTCTGTGCACAAATCAAGATATTTCTGACTTGTGGTTAAGAAAAATAAAACTGACAGTATATGTAGAGTACAATCCAGCTATTAACTATTGTTAAGATGCTCAGTCCTGCGTGAGTGATTCCTTGGGTTTTTTAAATTTTTTTTTTCCCCAAAAAACACTGCCAGATTAGATAAATCACTGGTTGGTTTAATACGTTTAAAACACCCAATTGTCTTTCTGCATCATAAATAAATTTATAAGGATCTAATAATTGTTGTATTTTAACCCTGAAATTTCCCCTTTTAAAGTTGCAGTAAGCTCTCGGGTATAAGGCAAGCGGTCTTGTGTCAAACCGCCGCTCAGGGATTGTTTGTTTCAAACGGTTTTCCTCATTAAATAATTTGTTGTTACTGTTGACGCTGATGACATGCGGCACGTCAGCTAATAAAGTGTGAAAGGATGATACCAATTAAAGAGAACCTTTCACAAAGAATGGACGGGTGTTGCTTTAGTTAGAGCAATATTCTTAAATGGAATGTTTAGCATATCTACATGCTTCCATTAGTTTAGGGCAGCCTTCAACCTGGCGCCCTCAAACTGTTTTGGCCGTCAATGCCCATCATCCCTGAGAGTTTTGCAATGCTGTCTAGGAATGATTCAGGGAGGACTGGCTTAGGGCATGAGGAAAAGTAACACATTTGCATTAGTGCCTTGCGTGTTCTGGTCCATGGGGTCACGAAGTGTCAGACACGACTAAATGACTAAACAACAAAGAGACTAAGGAAGAAGGTAAGAACGGCGAGACAGAAATTATAGGATATGCTGTATAATCTGAGTTTCTTCCAAAAGGAAAAGAAAAAAAGGTGCCACCCAATGGAAAGCAAAGTGACCACGGCCACCATCTTGAATATTTCTTTTCCCCAAAGAGACATGTGCCTCATTTGGACATCACCTTAAACCATAGTTAAACTTGACTATGGTTTAAAGGTGCAGTGTGGTGGTGCACAGGGCTCAAATCATGGGAGCTTTGCTCCTCTGCTGCCCCGCTGGTGCCAGGAGTAAAGCCATGGTTTGTCAAAGTGTTATGTCTCAACCTGGGTTCATGGTTTGTTTTCCCCAAACAAACCAGGAGCAGTTATCCAAGAACAAGCCTTGTTTACTGCTCATGGCTTGTCTGGAGAGAAACAAGCCATGAGCCTGAATTTGGCTGTAACACTAAGCCTGAGCTCCTGGAAGAAGCAGGAGTGGAGGAGGAGTGAAGCACTCACAATTTTATCCCCATGGAAGTGAGAGCTGGACCATAAAGAAGGCTGATCACTGAAGAATTGATGCTTTTGAATTATGATGCTGGAGGAGACTCTTGAGAGTCCCATGGACTGCAAGAAGATCAAACCTATCCATTCTTAAGGAAATCAGCCCTGGGTGCTCACTGGAAGGACAGATCCTGAAGCTGAGGCTCCAGTACTTTGGCCACCTTATAAGAAGAGAAGACTCCCTGGAAAAGACCCTGATGTTGGGAAAGATGGAGGGCACAAGGAGAAGGGGACGACAGAGGACGAAATGGTTGGATAGTGTTCTCGAAGCTACCAGCATGAGTTTGACCAAACTGTGGGAGGCAGTGGAAGACAGGAGTGCCTGGCGTGCTCTGGTCCATGGGGTCATGAAGAGTCAGATACGACTAAACAACAACAACCAGCAAGCTGTGTTCTCTCCTTTAAACGATAGTGTAGTTAAAACTATGGTTTAAAGTGATGTGTGAACCAGCCCATGGAGGCAATGGCAGTACTATGTGGTGCAGCATCAGAAGCAGTGTGAGGAAATAGGGGAGGATGAAGAGCAAGAGGGAGGAAGAGGGTGTGAGGCTGGAGTGAAAAAGGGTTGGTTCAATGCACTGAAAGCTTCCTTTCACCCTCACCAACATGCCATCCACCTCACATCCACATTTGTGGAGAGTGTTACACAAATCTGCCACCAAGCTATTCAATCCAAACAGGTTTGCCTAGGACTCCATTCAAGGAGCCATTAAGACATGACCTCTGTTACATAGTTGGGGGTTGAATAATTTTTGTTAAAATAAATAACTGGCATGGGGTCCCCAGGGCCAGATTGTCACCTGCAGCATGGGGAATGAGGCTTTTATGCTTTCGTCCCCATCAGAATTGCACCCGCCCACCCAGTGCCTGCTATTGGCAGGCTGCTTTCTAACCCAGTCATCAAAATGGGTTTCACATTGTATTATAGCAGCCCTCCGCCCCCGCACCTGATTGCGGGCTTCCTTCGCAGAAAATAATAAGGCACAGTTTATAATATTATAGTGACTAATAACAGCGGGTTTAAAAATAATAACATTACCGAGAAACTCATTGCTACTTTCAGGGACTCTTGGAATTTATACCTCAGTAGGGTTTTTAATCTATTAAAACACTGCTTAGCATTGTAATATATGAAATGCTTGAAATTGCAAGTAGAAACAAAAACACATCACTGGAAGCTGTCCCAGTTTTAATTAAACATCATTTCCACACCTGGATGTGCAGTACACACATGGCTTTGCTGGTTAATGATGTTGTGCAAAGACTACCACCCTGTGCTCTTGGTGGATGATTTATTAACTGAGGCAATGAAAAAAATTTCTCTTACACATTTGGCATCTGAAAGACAAAGGAGATAATTAGGGGGCCCAAAGCACTTTAAACCTCATATTTACTCGGTGTGCAAAGTGATTTGCATCATTCTTCATCTCAGACTTTATTTAGCTGCCCCTCAGCGACCTGACTTTGGCAGGGTGGGAGGGCTGGTTTGTTGCACTGGTTTCTGGTCCAGAGCCAATGTTGTTGTCCCTGGAATAAAGCTGGTTGGGTGATGCTCAGCAATAACTGGACTCTTATTCTGTGAGAACTCTGTGTGCTCTTCAAGAGTCCGTTGAGACTGAGCTCGCTGTTATTTTCTACAGCCGCCACATTTCTAAGATGCAACTGACTGCAAAATCCCCTCACCTGCTTTGCTCATTTCAGAGTCAATTAAATGCAGCCGCCTGATTAGCAATTCTCCCCAATATTTCAGGTTGTCAAGCTCATTTCCCCCCTCCTTATGCTTTGAAGCATCTCTCCTGACATCCCTGGAGCAAGTGCAGGAGATAATACAATTGAATCTTTCAGATAACCCGCATTTACATAAAAAAATTTCTTCATATCCTTTTCTCCTCCAATGTTTCATCTAAATGTCAGATACCTTCTTGAAATGTGTAAGGCTTTGGCTGCTGTGCAGGGAAACTTACTCCCAAAGTTAGCATCCCCTTGACAACTAGATACAGACATCCCTAGTTCTCTCCCCCCCTCCCCCCACCGCAAGTTACTATATACTTTGTGTATTCACAAAACTGGGGTCAATATATGGATCAAGGTTTAGGTTTTTTTTGAAGGGGTAAATATTTCATTGCTTTATGTTACAATTTGGTCTGGTGCACAGACCTTCTTTAGTAAATGAATAGTAAAAAAAATAAAAATAGAAGCAAGTATGCCGCTGTATTCTCTTTGCATAATTCCTATGGTGGCAGTGCTAGAACAATAAGAAAAGACAAGAGTTAGCTATTATGCAGTCATCTAAGCCTGCAAAAATCCACAAAGGCGTTTTCAACTTTATTGCTAGAAATCTTGTTTCTAACAATCAGTGTATCTTAAAAACAGTTTATCACCGGTTCTATATTCTGTTCCAGTTTGCTCATATCCAGCAGTTAGATAGTTTATTGTGTTGGTAGAACTTTAATGAAAATTGGTCCTAGGGGCACTTTTGGTGGACTTGATCATTCAGATGCCCTTTGGAGGAACGAGTGGTAATAGGAGATGTTATTGGGGAAATGGTGTCCCTAAACCCCCAAACTGTGTTTACCACTGGTGTCTGAGGGGAATAATACTACAGCCTGGAAAGATCTAGAACAGGGGTCAGCAAACTTTTTCAGCAAGGGGCTGGTCCACTGTCCCTCAGACCTTATGGGGGGGGCGGACTATATTTTGAAGAAAAAATGAACGAGTTCCTATGCCCCACAAATAGCCCAAAGATGCATTTTAAATAAAAGCACACATTCTACACATGTAAAAACACGCTGATTCCCAGACCGTCCGTGGGCTGGATTTAGAAGGCAATTGGGCCGGATCTGGCCCTCGGAACTTAGTTTGCCTGCCTGTGATCTAGAAGCTTATGTGATGGCTGCAGTCAGGCTGGTTGGAAGGACCCTAGGTAGATGGTACTCAAATGTGCTCTTTATTGCTGTCTGGGGGGGGGGGGGGGCTAACTCACCATTTAAAAACTCTCCAAGGCCAAACTAACTCAGAGGATTTTGCAGCGGTTTGGTGGAAATTTCTCATACACATGAGCAAACCAACATTTTGTATGATCATTCCATCATGACTCACTGCAAATGTGTCTCGTGGCTCATGGCTGCATCCCTAATCAAAATGCCACAGCAGGAGTGCCCTGCAGATGTTTCACACTACAACTTCCACCAGTCTTTACCCTTGGCCATGCTGGCTGGGGATGAGATATAGTTCAAAACATTGGGAGGGGGGTCACATATTGGCTATCAGTGCACTACAGCTTCATAGAACTGAGGACACAGATTGTTCATCTCTGCCGCGTTCCTTATTTTATTGAAATGTTTATTTGACCAGCCCGCATCACTGGGATTCACTTGATAGTTGTTGTTGTTGGTTTGTTTGGGTTTTTTAAATATATATATATATTATTGATTTTCAGATAAGCAAAAAACTTAGAAAAGCAAATAATAATAATAATAATAATCTCCAAAAGTAAAATTCAAAATATAACAATATAACACGTTCACACACTAGTGCAAAACAATCTCTGCTTCATTAGATGTTTTGAATATGTGAGTCTTTTTTTAAAAAAAAAAAAGCATTTGGGGATACTATTATTTATTTGGTATTTGTTGGTGCCCTTGACAAATCTGAAAGCTGTACAACATGCATATGACCTCCTCTCTTTTTGTTATATTTTGTATTTGATCATTATAACATTGTACATGAAACAACATGAACACTTTTCACGAGAAGTACACCTTTCATCTGTGCCTCCCTAAATTCCCCTCCTACTATATATGTTCTAAAGCAGGGGTCTGCAACCTTTAAGACAAAAAGAGCCAAAAAGAGCCCGTTTCCGAAGGAAAAAAAAAAGGGATCCGCAAAACTCATCATTATAAAAATAACTTTTTGGTCACTTTTTTATTATTTCTTTGTTTGACCCCTCAGAATTACTCCTCTTCATAGAAATAAATGTTAAATTAACAAGTTACCTTTTTGTGTGTGTGTGTGTTCTTCACTCCCCTTCAAAACAGTACATGCCCCCTTTCAATGAAGTGACCAGCGTACATGCCCCTTACAATGTAGCGGGCGGGCAGGAAGGTGACGTCGGGACGGTGCATGACTAACGCATACACCGCTCCATGCGACGTCACAGCCAGTACAGCGCCCACCACAGTGGGGAGTGTAGGGGCACACAATGCGCCTCCTCCCCTCGCTAGTATCCGCCCCGGAGCCGCGGCAAAGGTGTAAAAGAGCCACATGTGGCTCCGGAGCCGCGGGTTGCAGACCCCTGTTCTAAAGTGTGTGGGATGAAGATAAAATTTACCATGGAGGTAGAGCAAATGACCTCCCCTTTTGGAGAAATTCTCAACTAGTGCTGATGCCTCATTGGTTGCACAGGGAAATATCATTTGTTTACTACATCATATAGTTGCTTTCCATTGGTACTGATACCACAGTGAGGCATAACAAAACTAAATTATAAAAACCACCAGGAAAACAAAGACCATATTCTTCTGGGAGAGGGACCAAAAACAAAAGCAGTTGAACTGAGGAGAAAACTCAGTCACTCGTTCAAAGCCTAAGTATACAGGTAGATCTTCACTTGACACTGAGATGACCATGTTAATGCCCGGTGCCCCTTTACGGATATGACATTCCACAAACAGGGTGCCATCATGGAGATATACATCTATTTATTTTTAACTTTTGCAGCTCCACTCTCAGCAACTTGATGTGTTCTCACAGTGCCTTTACATGAGACAATTAAAATCAACTAATTTCATATTAAAGGTAAACAATACATCTAAGCCACAGCTCTTCCATTAATATAGCTCGCTTAATATAGTATAAACTTTGGCCAAAGCTGAGTTTCAAAGCAATGCCATTAGCTTATTTTATAATATAAACCCAGCCTTTGCCGCTGTGTAAGGGTTTCATCTCAGAATAACAAATTGCTTCTATTAATCCTGTTTGCTACACCTGCTATGAATCTAAGATCTTAGGAGCTGTATTATAAAAAGGAAGGTCACTTTCATTTAATCAATACTAATATGTGGGTGGACTTTCTGGAAGTAATATGGCTTGCCACATTGCCTTATATAAAAAGGCATCACTTTGGAATTGATATTCAGTGTAATAGGATCTTACTTTATTTGGTTTCTTTTAAAAAACTAGGGGGGGAGATAGAATTCCACTATTTTATGGGCACTAAAATCAACATATTTAGCAAAGAGCAAGATGTGTTTTGTTGGTAAAAGGTAGCTCAGTAATTAGTTTATAAGTTAACAGATGATATTAGGGTTCACATTAATGAGGAACAGAACTTCTGCTACCCTGATGTTACATTTGTCAAGCAAAGCTGTCCATATAATTACATTTTTCCCCTCCTCTCCAGACTCCAATCTGTTTTGTGACCTGTTATTATTTATAAATAGCATTACATCAGCAGTGAGAACATTTCAAGGTGAAGGGTTACTGTTATGATTCAGTGCCAAGAAGATTCTGACTAATAATTCTTAAACTTTAGAGCAGGGTGGCCAACTTCTGTCTTCTTGGAGACCTCCAGATTCAGGAAAAGTGAATCCCTTCAATGGCCACAGTTAGTCTCTTCATTAAAGCTGGGATTGTCAAGAGATAACAATAGTAACCAGGTTATTACACTTTTGGTTTAGCGTCTCAAGGTATGAAATTGTATGTAAAAACCCAAGAAAAGTGTAACATTAACATGTGAAATAGCTCAATTTCTCACCCTTCTGAAAACCACCAATTATTCTCCTTCTCCTTTTCCTTCTCCTTCTCCTTCTTAATGGAATGGTGGTTTGTTGTTCTTTACCATACCTAAATCAAATTTAGGGTGCAGATAAAATTGCTTCATAGACCACATCTGACTTGAGTGCCACGTGTTGGCCTACTCTACTTCAAAGTACAAATATCAGGATTCAGGGTAACCAAGGATTCAAAATAATTCTCAAGTTCATTCTGGGTGAATCAGACTCAATGCAAATGCAACGAAGAGTTTGAGTATTTCACTAGGTGCTCTGGTCACAATTTAAAATACTGCAGCAACCATTCTTTTCAGAAGTTTTTGCAATGATGCATTGAATTGGGAGCTAGGCCATGTTGACTAGTCCTCAGACAAGAGAAAAGGGAAGTGCAGCTTGAGTTGATTTATGCCACTGTAAATTTCTTTTTTGTGTTATTAAAAAAAACAACACCACATAGTACCTTGTCAGGAAATCCCTGTGTTCTGTTTGCCACAAAAAATTAAAAATTGCTCATTAATGGACCTTCCCCCCTCCATTCTGCCACAATGAATATATGACTACAGTCATTCTGTGCACTGCTAACTTTATGACATGTTGGAGCTAGACAACTGGCTGGTTCTGTAGGGTACGTATTAGTATGCTAGGTGATAGCTCTCCTTTGCCTCAAGACTGTGAAACTCAGTTCAGTATGGTGCTCATTAATGGAGGCAACTGGAAAACTGTCAAAAGTGATTTAGCATGGATGGTTATAAGTATCTGAACCCATTTGAAAGCAGGTCTTGCATTACACATTTAATCTTTCAACTAACCCAATATGGAGTCTAACTAATAAGGCAAGAATAAGAAATCATTCTCCTTCACTTGCATTGTGTAGCTACTTTTCATATTATTGTGAAATATATAGCCAGGAACAGTGTGATTCTAGGAACTGGGATGGGGATTGTACTGCTCAGAGGGTGCAGGGTGACGAGACTGTTCAGGAAGCTGCAGAACTATGACCGATTCATCACTTGTGGCCAGCTAAAGGCTTCTGTGTTATAGAATGATGACACAGCTCTGCCATGAATTCATTCAGAAATTGAATTTTGGTGAGGTTTCTTTTTTTAATGCTTTACAGTTCAGGTAGTAACTGATTCAAAGTTCTAGCATCTTGCTCAGCCATCACCAACCTGGTGTTATCCGGATGTTTTGGACTACAACTCAGCCAGCCAATACTGGCTGGGGCTAATGGGAGGCATAGTCCCAAATAACTGGAAGGTGCCCAGTTGGTGAAGGCTGAGCTAACTGATGACGGTATGCTTTACAGTGGTACCTCGGGTTACAGACACTTCAGGTTACAGACTCCGCTAACCCAGAAATAGTACCTCGGGTTAAGAACTTTGCTTCAGGATGAGAACAGAAATCACGCAGCAGCGGCACAGCGGCAGCGGGATGCCCCATTAGCTAAAGTGGTGCTTCAGGTTAAAAACAGTTTCAGGTTAAGAACATACCTCTGGAACGAATTAAGTTCTTAACCTTAGGTACCACTGTATAAGCGAAATACCATGTTTCGTTAAACTATAAATATTACAAGCTTTCAAATCCAAAGAATCATCCAAGACTCATGGCAGATGTAATTTTCCCAAGGCCAGTGCCTACTACAATGATGCAGGAGTGGGGGACGGGGGAGGAAGGGGCAGATCTCACTTTCACTCTCTGGTTGTGACACATGCTACTCCCACCACCATTGACCACTAAGTTTAAGGGGAAGGGCATGTGTGTGACATTTTGGAAACTGGAAAGGGCTATCATGGAAGGAAGTTTTAGGTTTATTTCCCAAACATTGGATTGGCTTAGAACAAGGGTTGTCAACCTTTTGGGACTCTTGGGCACCCAGAAACCCACCCAGACAACTGCCTGCCCCCTCCACAAAGCCAACCACCAGGTAAACCCCTGCTCAAATCATACCCACTTGCATAAACCCACCAAGGAAGAAATCCTATCCCCCAAAATCAAGGCCACCTAGACAAATCCTGCTAAAAATGACTCCAACCTAGACAATATTCCCAGGCCCTCAAAACATATAAATAAAACTCCAACCAGTCACATAAACACAACCCAGCAACAGTCTATATAAAAGACAAACCCACCCAGGCAAAACCTCATACCCTCAAATCAACTACCACCAAGGTAGTATTCTGCTCCCTGTTCCCCAAATAGCGTTCCACCCAAACCCACCAAGACAAGAGTCTATAAGCTCTTGAGGATGCATGTCAGTGATGGTGCATGATTGTGGTGTAATTGGGAATGATCCATTTCACACAGGGCCGTAGGCAGTCCTGAAGCAGCCTGAAATGGGTTTGTTAAGGTGCAGAACCCCTGAAATCTGGGTTGACAGGGCTTGCTAGTAATACATAACCAAATCTTCCCCCCAACTACCACTTGAATGCTCCATCTGTTTCAACAACCTTTGGTGTGGGTGATTGTGTTGACTTCAACAGCACATTCACACCACCAACCCTTAAGCCTCCACATCTGTAGTTTATGTAACTCCATGTCGTATTAAAAGATCAACACATTTATTATTAGAGGAAGTGCAAGACCTGGCACTTGTCAAGTCCGAGGCAAGGCGCTTGCAGCAACATAAAACTGAACACAAAGAAGTGGAGTGAAGCAGATCTTCAGCAAGAGAGAGAGAAAAATATCGGGAGAGTATCCTTATTCCTTAGGAGAGAGAGTAAACCTGACCCAGAAGTTTTAAAGAGGATTGTCCCTTAAAACATGACTCATTTGGGCACGCTCCTGTTCAAGAGGCTCACTGTGGCCTGAATGGTTACATCTGAACGTGCCAGGGCCTTGGCCACAGCCCGGTCCAGGAGCACATGCAGGTGTCCAGCGACCCACCTCCGGTGGAGCTGTGGGCACGCTAATGCATCAGCAGGGTAACAGCAAGAAGCGAGACTGTGGAGGCATTGGCATTGTGAAAGCTTCCTTTATTTACAAATCAAAACAACAAACATGGCTGGTGTGATCAACAGCTTCACACGTCTGCTCTGTCCAAAAGCAACAAACAAAGGGAGAAAAAGTACAAAAGCACATAGGACGGAAGTACAGTGTCTAGTTCTGTTCCCAGACTCCTATCACAAAGGAATGTAAACAGTAGATCACAAGATCCAATGGCAATGGAGAATGAAAATGCTAACAATATTGGCTACCTTGATGGGGGCACACTGATTTTGTGATATCACCCAAGCTCCACGTTCACAACCCACTGTGGGAATGAATAAAAAGTGTGTTTGTCTAGATACTTATTATCAACATATGGCATATAAGTAATAAACTTCTGGAATGAGCCATAACCAGCCCTTGAAGTGGAATTCCTTTCAGACCCATTATGATTGAGGCCAGTGTCTTGTAGACAAGAATGTGACCCGACCAGTTAAAAGAGAAAATAATGGCCAATTGTTCAAGAGAAAAATGTCAGGGCAGGTGTTGCCAGAAGGTCAGCAATAACTCACAAAGTGTCAGTGGAGTGAATTCTTCATTCAAAGAAATAAAACAGCACAGGCCTAGTGATCACAGCAAATATTCCCAGTGGGTCTTGCCCCAACGAGGCAGTTGTGAGGTCCTTCCCAAGCAATCTTTGGCTCCACTATCATGTCTCTCATTGCTCCACCCTCTTCATTTCTCTCTGTGTTCTTGGAGACCAGAGGGGAGGGGAGCTGGTCACAGCAGGAGGGGGAGACTCCATCAGCAGCCTGCCTCCACTCTGCCTCTTAGCCACCCTCCTCTCCAGCCTCCTCTTCTGCTTCTTCCTCTGGATTGCCTCTTCCTGTTTAGTCAACCTTGTTGCCTCTTTAGCCTCCAACCCCTCCTCGCCCTAGTCTGCTCCCTCTTCTCCTTCTGACCACTCATCATCGTCCCAACACCAATCTCCTGGCTCTGAGCCTTCTTCCCTTGGGGGAACCCCAGCCAGTGCTTCCAACCACTCCTCTGCATTCAGGCCGTCCATGACACAAAATAACTCCATGCATCTTCATACATGTACAGTAACAAATGGGTTGAATAAGTTGTATTTCAGGAACTGCAGTTGGATGAGAGTTGATCAAATGCTAGTGTGGCAGAAGATGGTTGGGTAGAGGATGAAACAGCTAAATGACATGTATTTGCCTATTTAGTTTGTGTTGTACTGAAAATGCTCTCTTAGATTCTTTGGACTCTATCCTGTAATGCCAAATATTGCAGATTGTCCAGAATTGCCTTGCGTGCATAGGGCCATACATACCTAGGCTCCTTTGCCATCAATTCTGTATGTGTAGCTACTGGAAACTGCAGCAGTTTCAATGGACTTCACAGTGTCATTGACAAAGTATGCTTCCAAGCTGCCACACAAATCCATGACTACTCTACCAGATCTCAACCCTCCTCCTCACCTGAATGTGTTTGTATGGGTCATACCACGGAACAGTATTGGGTCAACCCCCCCCAAAAAAAAACTACATGCAAAGGGACTCCGCAGAGAACACTATGCCCCTCCAGTAAACTGTACATTCATTTACCATTTACATTTCTTTCAAAAGTAAAAGTAAAAAATGATGAGCACAAGAGCATCAAACACAACACAGTTATGACTTCACAGAGCATTGAATCATGTTTAATGTGCATTATAGATTCACATAGACTGTGTCAGTTTCTGAGATCTAGGACCTTTAAATAATGAAGGAAAAGGTTGAGAACAGTCACTTCATTTATTTATTCAACATCCCTGTTGGGGGGGGGGGGATACAGGGGATGAATATCTCCATTATGTGTCAGTGAACAGCAAAAGCTTCTTACATATGAAGAAGAAAAAGCAAGCACAGGTTGCCTTATCCTAAGGACATCTAACCTATGACCTTCCAGATGTTGTTGGACTCCAGTGCCTATCAGCCCCAGGCAGCATGGCCAATGGCTGGGGATGATGGGAGTTGTAGTTCAATCACATCTCAAGGGTCACAAATTTCCCAAGCACTGCTCTGTGGCCACTGGTTTACTGAGGCACCTTTTTATGTTTCAGTAAAGGTAAAAAAAGGTTGATTTCAAAGCATTCAAAATTACAGTGGTACCTCGGATTAAGAATTTAATTCGTTCCGGAGGTCCGTTCTTAACCTGAAACTGTTCTTAACCTGAGATACCACTTTAGCTATTGGGGCCTCCCGCTGCCGCTGCACCACCAGAGCAGTTCTCATTCTATTCTCATCCTGAAGCAAAGTTCTTAACCCAAGGTACTATTTCTGGGTTAGCGGACTCTGTAACCTGAAGCGTCTGTAACCCAAGGTACCGCTGTATATTGCAAAAATATGCAACAGAACAATTGTACTGTCAGGTGTGTGTATGCATTAAGGAGGTAATGCTGTTGGCATACATATATTTAACAGAACCATTACATTGTTTACAGTAACAATGATTCAGCTATATAAGTACTTTTGAGGCATAATGTGTTTTGGCTTGAAGCTAAGGCTGGTGTTTGGTCTTCCTAAGCAGTTTGTGACAGAGGAAGTTTCATGCATTCCTTATTTATTTATTTATTTATTTATTTATTTATTTATTTATTTACATACATACATACATAATGCCTATCTGGCTGGGTTTTCCCAGCCACTTTGGGCAGCTTCCAACAGAATATTAAAATACTATCGTCTATTAAACATTAAAAGCTTCCCTAAACAGGGCTGCCTTCAGATGTCTTCTAAAAGTCTGGTAGTTGTTTTTGGGTGCCGCTACCAAGAAGGCCCTCTGCCTGGTTCCCTGTAACTTGGCTTCACACAGCGAGGGAACCACCAAAAGGCCTTCAGCACTGGACCTCAGTGTCTGGGCAGGATGATGGGGCTGGAGACACTCCTTCAGATATACTGGACCGAGGCTGTTTAGAGCTTTAAAGGTCAGCACCAACACTTTGAATTGTGCTCGGAAACGTACTGGGAGCCAATGTAGGTCTTTCAAGACTGGTGTTATGTGGTCTCAGAGGTCGCTTCCAGTCACCAGTCTAGCTGCCGTTTTCTGGATTAGTTGTAGTTTCTGGGTCACCTTCAAAGGTAGCCCCACGTAGAGAGCATTGCAGTAGTCCAAGCAAGAGATAACTAGAGCAGGCACCACTCTGGTGAGGCAGTCCATGGGCAGGTAGGGTCTCAGCCTGCATACGAGATGGAGCTGATAAACAGTGTCCTGTCCCTGCAATGGAGAGCATTATTCCACCTTGAAATTTTGTATGAATTCTGGAAGCAAATGGGAAAATAAATTCAGTTCTCTTGCATTTCCTCAGAAATTTCCCATTCAGGCTAGTGAAGTGGAACTTCTGCATTGGCAAAGAGATGCATAAAGAGTTTTCATGTCCCTTGCAATGAATAAGGGAAGGTCATTTGTGTGTGACCTGGTTGAGGGCAACTTAGGTTGCAATCAGGAAACATCCCTTTGAAACCAGTATTTAATTGTGTCTTACATCTCATTGATTTCACTGAGACCGAAGAGGCATTATGTTGTGTCCGGTTCATTTTCTTTTACATATGTAGAGCCCTTCACTTGCTTTTTTTTTTTTACCAGTAATATTCAAAGTGAGTGGGACTGACAGATGCTTAACCACTGAGCGCATCAGTTACTACTTCCAAAATAGTCACAAGGCACTCATGCGATATACAGTATAGCACTCACTATTCCCATGCATCTCCTCTAAATCTGCCTAACATCCATGACGTCCTCTTCCCACAAAAGAGTAATGGTGATAAAGATAGTTCAAGCCAAGTATTCCTCTGAAATGATGTTTAGCCTTCTGCTGCCCTCTCGCTGACTCTTCACCGATGAGACAGGGCTCGTATTTTCTTGATATATATCTTGAGTTACATGTGGTGCTGTTGGGGCCATGTAATGAAAAATGGAAGGCCCCTTTGTGGAAGAGGAAAAAAAGCTTGCACATTTCTGACGCTCACTAAGAAAGACCAGCATGGTGAATGTGTGAGAGGAGCGCTTACACATGAAGGAAATGCAGAAGAGGACAAAGTAAGAAGAAACCACCATTTTTTAAAAAGAAAGAAATCACATATATTGATGAAGGACCGTAGCTGAGTGTTAGAACATCGTTCCTTCATGCAAAAGGTCTGAATTTCAACCTCCAGCAGAGATTCCTGCCCCAAAGCATGGAGGGTCACTGCCAATCAGTGTAGACAATACTGAGCAAGATAGACCAATGGTCTGACTCAGTATGAAGCCAAATAATAATAATCATCATCATCATCATCATCATCATCATCATCATCATCTATTTGCACCCAACCCATCTGACTGGGTTGCCCAGTACCATTTTAAAAAGTACAATTTTAATACGAACTCTTTAGCTCAATGTCTGTATTTCATAGACTAAAATGTCACTGACCGCAGAGAAAGATGTGTGAAGCAGGGGCAAGAGTGCCGGGCTAGTTCAGAGCTGAACTTGGGCCATTCACTCACATTCAGCCTAACCCACTGAGTTTATTGGAGGATGACATGATGCTGGTTCTGTGCAAGACGAAAGAGATTTAGCAGCAGAAGAGAAGCAGATACTTGAGCCCACAAGGCACTTCCTGTAATGCAAGCAGTGCTCATCCACGAATGAGAATGGTGCTAATATTCTGCACACACAAAATATGCAAAATTCAGCAACTTAAATTCAGCAACTTCAGGCTCTTAATTTAAGGTATTTTGGGGGTTGAATCTGACTATCACCAGCATGTAAAGAAGCACTTCACGTGGTAAATTGATTTCTATAGCTGTTGCCAAATTTCAGTTTAAGGCAAATTTGGAGGTTCCTTCTCAGTCACAGCATCTGTAGAAGTCTAAAGGAAACAGGGTGCTAAATAACAACCTACCTTGAGCAATTTGGCGAGTGTCTGATGACTGCATTTGGAAGCAACATAATTTAAGCCAGGGGTCAGTAAACTTTTTCAGCAGGGGGCCAGTCCACTGTCCCCCAGACCTTGTGGGGGGCCAGACTATATTTTGAAAAAATATATATAAATGAATGAATTCCTATGCCCCGCAAATAACCCAGAGATGGATTTTGATTAAAGGACACATTCTACTCATGTAAAAACACGCTGATTCCTGGACCATCCCAGGGCCAGATTTAGAAGGCGATTGTGCCGGATCCAGCCCCTGGGCCTTAGTTTGCCTACCCACGATTTAACCCATGGTTTCTAATCCCAGTTTCTTTCCCTAGGAGAGGGAGGAGTGTATGAGCTGAGCATGTAATGCTAAACCATGGTTTATTGAGACAGACTTGCTGTGTTTTAGACATAATGCTAAACCGTGGTTTAGCATTATGTCTAAAACCTAGCAAGTCTGTCTCAATAAATCCCAAAACTTTATTAACGTTAATGAATAAAACATTCCATGATTATTCCTCAAATATTATCTGCACATTTTGGGATGTCTTAATAAACCATTCTTAGATGTGAGTGCCAGGGGATGGGTAGAGGAGTCACGTGCCACGCTGGTGCATATCTTAATTCAAAAATAAAGCACAGAAGTCAGTCTGAAAGAATTTGATGGTGTCACTTCTGCTCACACATGACTTGCATTGCATGAATGAAAGCGTTTCTTATAATATGTGCAGCAAAACCAGTCTTACATAAATGCCCTACATCATACAAGTAGTCACTCTCTGATCCTCAAATTCCAACAGAATTATTTATAGCTTTTTAATGAAATATTCATAAAGAAGTGTCCGATGCCTGCAATTTCTGCTAAGAAGTGATTTAACTTTTTTATTTTCTTTTTCTCTCCCTCCTCCTTCTATCAAATTAATTTAGGTCAAGTAGGGAACAAAATAGCATTAATTAAAAATGGGAGGAAAGTATTTGCTATTTTGGAGTGACTCTTCATAAAAGGTCTCTCTTTAAAAAAAATAATAATAAGGGAAAAGACATAAGGGTGCACACAGATCTTGCTGGTTTCTCCCCTGAAATTAATGATAGTAGAACAACATGGGACTATTGAACGGTGTGCTAAAGAAAGGCTCTAATAATAATTCCTCTCGAAGGAGCACAAGGGAACTAAAATCCCCATTCCAAAACTCGCAGCAACAGTAAGGTGGCAATCTCATGCACATTTACTTTGGAGGAAGCCCCAGTTAACACTGCAGGACTTGCTTTTGAGTAAACTTGATTGGGCTTGGGCTACATAGACGTGCTGAGGATGGAGCGATGTGATTCAGCCCTAAACTGCACTGCCAGAACAGCCGTTTCCTTCCCTGAGGAAACCTCGCTAATACATCGTTTGAGAAACACTGCTCGTTTAGAAATGTCTTGTGCATGGGGAAAGAGGCTAGTGGAATCAATTATTCATTCTGCTCCAGCAAATAGAAAGCAATATTGTTATAGTCGAGAAGTTCAAATCCTAGAGCTTTCATACTTCTAACTTCACTGAAGAGCCTGGGGGAAAGTAGTGTGCAGGTATCTAAAATTAAATGCACAATAGCTGTGTGGGTTCTTACATCCGATTGAAAAGAAAATGTGGGGATTGTGTTTATCTCTTTGTTCTGCTTCCCGTGGTTTTCTAATGTTAGGCCTTCTGTTCTCTATTTGTCTCATCTGAACCTGAGCTTCTACTGATGGAATATGAGTAGTCAAGATGTTCCCCGCCCTCCATTTTACCCTCACAATAACCTTCTGAGGTAGCCTAGGCTAAAAGAGAGTGAAACTTGCTCAAGGCCACCCAGTGAGCTTCATGAGGATATGAAACTGTTATTCCCCTGCCCAAGTCCATCCTCAGTGCACCAGCTGCTACACGCCAACATTGGACCTCTCTCATTTCAGTAAGTATCTCATCTTGGCATCCATCTTATCTTGGGAGACAATGGAGGAGTGCATCTTTGGGAATAAAGGCAAACTGTTGGAAGGTTATAGCACCTGCCGTGGTTGTAGGGGCCGATACAGGAGTGACATGTTTTGTTGCAGCTGGGGCAGATGACGGTGTCCAGTTGTGCAGCTGCAAATGCACCAGAGTAAGCATCTCTGAACTTTTGGTATTTAATATTCTGGTGTCTTCAAGGAAGTGTTGGGGAACTCGAAGACCCTTCCTTTGCCATGTCAAAAGCAGAAAGACCTGATCATTTTTTTAACTCAGAGCTTCCACAAGAGATAGCAACGCAGGAAGCTGCCTTATGCTGAGATCTGCCTACCATAGTGTTGTCTACACTGACTGACAATGGTTCTCTATGGTTCAAGACAGGAAACATTCCTGTCTGGAGATGAACCTGGAACCTTCTGTGTTTGTTTGTTTTCTTGTTTGTTTGTTTAATATCTTACCTTTTCTCTAAGGAGCTCAAGGTGGTGGGCAAACATCTCCCCCTCCCCATTTTATCCTCACAACAACTCTGTGAGGTGGTTTAGGCTGAGAGATTGTGACTGGCCCAAGGTCATCCAGAGAGCTTCATGGATAAGTGGGGATTTGAACCCTGGTCTCCCCGGTCCTGGTTTGCATGCAGAGAATATGCTCTACCACTGAGCTACAGTGTTCCCCATGATTGCGCCGCCTCAGTTGCCACCATACTTCTTGTGATGTGGCAGCTAAAAAAGCCAATGCAATTCTGGGCTGCATCAATAGGAGTATAGCATCTAGATCAAGGGAAGTAATAGTGCCACTGTATTCTGCTCTGGTCAGACCTCACCTGGAGTACTGTGTCCAGTTCTGGGCACCACAGTTCAAGAAGGACACTGACAAACTGGAACGTGTCCAGAGGAGGGCAACCAAAATGGTCAAAGGCCTGGAAACGATGCCTTATGAGGAACAGCTAAGGGAGCTGGGCATGTTTAGCCTGGAGAAGAGGAGGTTAAGGGGTGATATGATAGCCATGTTCAAATATATAAAAGGATGTCACATAGAGGAGGGAGAAAGGTTGTTTTCTGCAGCTCCAGAGAAGCGGACACGGAGCAATGGATCCAAACTACAAGAAAGAAGATTCCACCTAAACATTAGGAAGAACTTCCTGACAGTAAGAGCTGTTCGACAGTGGAATTTGCTGCCAAGGAGTGTGGTGGAGCCTCCTTCTTTGGAGGTCTTTAAGCAGAGGCTTGACAACCATATGTCAGGAGTGCTCTGATGGTGTTTCCTGCTTGGCAGGGGGTTGGACTCGATGGCCCTTGTGGTCTCTTCCAACTCTATGATTCTATGATTCTATGATTCTTTGCATCTTCGTTCCCTCTTCTTCTTCATTATGGTGACAGAGGCCCTCTCATCACTTTAGCCTTGGCGGTGGCAAGGCGCTCCACTTTCATCTCCTGACTCTGTGGCTTGCCCTAGGAAGAACTTGGCAAGGGAGTCCTTTCCTCACAAAGTGAGGCATTCTGAGAGGATTAGTCATGAAGGCGCTTGCCTAGCATGGTTTACTGCATTCAAAGGTCTGCGGCAAACCACAGCAGCACTGCACGACCACCTTGCCCACAATGTCTCGCTTTGAGGAGAGGTCACCTTCCTAGAGTGAGGAAGGAGTTGGTGAGTCTTGCCATAGGGATGGGTGATGATAAGCCTTGCCAGATGGGCAGAAATGACGGAGGATGGCAGGACCAGAGGCCATCAATTCTCTGCTCTCCTGCACCCACCACCTGAGTCAGCTGCCTCAGTTTGTCTAATAGATGGGCTGGTCTTAACTGAATGTTATGGTCCCAAAATGTTAGGAGGATTATGCCTAATTATTAGTTGAGGTTTAGTTTTATTTTGTTTGTATCAAATCTTAGGGCCAAACTAGATATGAAAAATCAGTAACTTCCCGACTTTTACAATTATTTTTGTTTCATTCTGTAAAGAACTGATTCTGGTATCAAATAAAATGTGGAAGGCTGCCTTTCCAGAGATTTAAAATCCCTACTGATTTTCCTTTCTCTTCTTAAAATGTGGAGCACTATTTTTATAGTATTCTTTTTTTAAAAATCCAATGAAAATAAGGAGGGACAGCTCATCTCATGTTTAACCACTCTACGGGCAGATTTGGGATATTGTGTCTATTTCAAAAACGTGCAGTTTGCCAATCTTCAGACAAAGGCACCTACTAAGCAACAGAGTATAGGACATAATGTAAACTACAACATAATACTGTAAGCTTCAAATGGCAACGTGTCAGCTAAAGGTCGATTTCTCCTTTGATTGTGTTGATAAAACCAAGGTTGAAAAGGAGAACTTAAAAAAAAATGCAGTTTCTGGATAAATTAGACTATAAACAAGAACTTTGCATTGGTTGTCATATCTCCAGGGTGGGAGGCGCAGGTGGAGTATCAAACAGCCTGAGGAAGATTGACCTCTGCTACTCCTACTAGAGTTGCCAACTTATCTTCTGTGATCCTGCACCTCCGCCTTAACCTTTGCAATAGTATGATGATTTAAAACAGAAAGCTAAGCAGATGAAACTTTCTTCATAATTTCATATTCATTCCAAAAAGCACATCTTTATGAAATCATACCTCTCTCAAAGGTGCACAGAATCTTTTTTTAAAAGATCACTGTTGTGAAATAACACTGCTAACAAAGTCTTTTAACCCAAATGTGTACCAGTTTCCACAAGAGCTGTTTGGCATTCTGGATATTAATAGCATATGCGTGGACAACTGTGTCTGTCAGGATATTGTGGGAGAAATGTTTCATATGCAGTGTAAAAGGGGTTTGCAAACGTTTTAGACAGGATGGATTTTACCTGAATTTACAGATCAAGTTTGCATATGGTATAAGTTGTGGGGAGAGAAAGAAGAAAGAACATATCATGGCAAAAGTGTTTTATTTATTTTCTAAATGTGAATTCTTTAAAAGTTCTGTGCTGGAACATTTGAAAGGCCTGATCTTAAAAACTGCTCTGCTTTTCTGTCATAAGCCTCATAAAACCTACAGGATGAGAATGATTTTGCTGCTTCTTCTAGAACTCAGCTGGGTACAATGAGTCATACATCTCTCCACGCCCCCCAGAGTTGCCACCTGCCACAAGACATATATACAGTCATACCTTGGAAGTCTGTTCGACTTCCAAAACATTCAGAAACCAAAGTGCAGCTTTTGATTGGCTGCAGGAAGCTCCTGGCTCCTGCATCCAATCGGAAGCTGCAGAAGCCCCGTCAGACAGTCAGCTTCCAAAAGAACGTTCAAAAACCAGAACACTCACTTCTGGGTTTCGATTGTTCAGGAGCCGATTTGTTTGGGAGCCAGGGCGTTTGAGAGCCAAGGTACGACTGAACTCCACCTCTAAATCTTTCAATCCTGGAACTTACGGGCTAGTCCAGGAAGTGGTTTTCTCTGTAGTATGCTCCTAAGTTGGGGAATCTGCAGAAGTGCATCTTTCGAAATTTTTATTTATGTTAAAGGTTTCATATGATCTGAAGCAGTAGGAGAATCAACGCCCAGCTATCCTTTGAAATTTGCACTTATTGTAATTTTGGAAGTTCTCCAACCAAACAATATTGATAAGAATGTGTTTACTGTTGAAAATAACAACAACAACAACAAAGAATTATATTGCTAGCAACCATGTGTACATTGAAAATACCGCATACAAAATTGTGTTTAGGAGAAATTTGCACTGAGGCACTGTAGGGTACTGATGAGGATTTAAAAAAAAAAAATAATGCTGCAGAAATGTGGGTAACAGAATTTAAGATTGGAAATATGAGAAGCTGAGAGAATCAAAACTGAAGGCTCCTTATGTCCCAAGTCTAGCATCACTACTAGATAATTTCTACCATGTACTGAGCACACACATCTTTCCCCCAGCCTTTGACATCCGAGTTTTTAGGACCCAATCTATTCTTCTGAATGTAAATTGTTTTATCTGATTTTTATATTGTTGTGTCCCACCCTGGTACCTTATGGCATATGGCAAGTAAATAAATAATAATAATAATAATAATAATAATAATAATAATAATAATAATAATAAATCTCAGCGAGAAAATTTGCCAATTCCAAATGCTTGCCTGCTCGCCCTCCCTATTTGAAGTCAGACCCTTTCCTCAGCTTTCCTTAGCCACAACAACATGAAGAAAAGAGTGAGGCAAGCTATCATTCTGGCTATTCTGGCCATTGCAACCTTGCAGCAGGAGAGAAAACATTTAGCCAGGAATTTAACAGGCTTGGAACAATTAAAACACAGTTCTTGGGATCTGCTGGGAAATGTAACAGGCTCATTAGCTGTTTCCTGCAAGGACCTCTTCCAGATGACTGATTTCACACCACTTTTTTCATCTCTGTTTCAACTTCTTTTATTCCAGTTTATCAGAGGGGTCAGTTTAGAGATCCACAATAACAGTTCAACAGGCAATATCCATCACTGCTGGCCCTAGGGCCCCTTTTATGATGCTGCAAAGAGTGCTGGGAAGCCATCATCCCCAAGGAATGCTGCAGTGCTCCGTGCATTATGGGCAATTACAATGGGTACTGCCTGATACCAGTGAAAGGAGTTCTGCCACCACTCTTTTCCTCATCTAGTGAGCCTGTTTACCCATTCCTGCATCTGGTGGGAATAAGGAGGAGGGAGCAGGGAGGAGCTGCTTGCCACTTGCTGATATGGAGGGACTATTAGTCTCTACAGCAATGCCCACTTTAACAATGGTATGTGAAAGCTAGAGGAACATTGCAGCAACCACTTCCTAAATATCATGTAAGATGATGCAGCAAGTACCTGAAAGATGCCAGCTGGCATATCATAAACAGCATCCATTATTGAAGAGAATAACCAATAATAACATCTGCAGCAGCCTGAATCTACCTTCAGTCAAAGGCATTAGACACCTTTCCCTACAGACCCCCCAAGATTGAGGGGATGCAGATTGGCAGAAGGGGTCCTATTTGTTGTTTTGCTGCCCATAGAAGCTCAGGGGCAGTGTCCCAGAAGAGAGCACCCCCTATGTTGTGGAATTCCCTCCCCATGGAGGTGTGTCTCACATCTTCATTATACAGCTTTCAGTGAATTCTGAAGACACACCCTTTTACCCTGGTTTTTGAAACCTGAGGTGCATGTTTTTAGGACTTTGTGTATTAATTGTGTATTAATTGTTAAGCACTTACTGCTCCCAACAGTAACCCTGCGGAAAGCCATCCAATTAGACTTTAATTTGATTTTGACCTGTTTTTAGGAGGTAATTTAATTATTGTTTGACTTTATACTAATGTTATACAGTGGTACCTCGGGTTACAGATGCTTCAGGTTACAGACGCTTCAGATTACAGACTCCACTAACCCAGAAATAGTACCTTGAGTTAAGAACTTTGCTTCACGATGAGAACAGAAATCGTGCGGTGGTGGCGCGGCAGCAGCGGGAGGTCCCATTAGCTAAAGTGGTACCTCAGATTAAGAACAGCTTCAGGTTAAGAACGGACCTACGGAACAAATTAAGTTCTTAACCTGAGGTACTACTGTATATCTGATGTTAGCCACCCTGAGCCTGACTTCGGCCGGGGAGGGTGGGATATAAATAAAAGATTGTTGTTGTTGCTGCTGTTAGCCTGTGCTGGGACCTTAGGGAGAAGAAGAAGAAGAAGAAGAAGAAGAAGAAGAAGAAGAAGAAGAAGAAGAAGAAGAAGAAGAAGAAGAAGAAGGACTACTACAACTACAACTACAACTACAACAACAGGATGGTGATGGTTGCAACTATGGTAGAACAGCAACCTTAGGTATGGAAGTCTGATGGAATTAAAGGAAACACTCCACTAACAAAACAGCAGACAAAGCAAACAGACCAAAAAACCCCCAAGATGCTCATAAGGCCAGAGGGGAGAAAAGATAAATGCATTCCCTGAATTTCTGGCATATTTTCATTAAATTGTATTGTTCAAAGACTGCGCTACTGAAAAAATAAATACATTGACTAAACACTTGGATGGAACTTAATTTTCAAGTTCAAGTAAGAATGCCTGCACATTCACACTGTAGGACTAAAATTAGTATAAATATACAAGGTTGATGCTGTATTTGCTTATGAAAATTGCAACTGGAAGGTGAATGCTGTTAGGTAATGAAGAATAAGGCTACTACAGCTAGCTCATAAGCAGATAAATTATTCAGCTGCTACTTCTCCCTTTAAGCAAAATCATGGTACTTAATAAGACGAAAGTAATAAAAAAAAAAAAAAAGGAAAGCACATGTCTTCTAAAACTACCTTCCTTGCTTATGTGACACATATTGTATTAAGACTTTCCTCCCCAGGCTGTGAAAAGGAGGGTACAACTTAATCACCATCAGAAATCAAAAAATGTTGCTGATAGTTCTCCCTTGTCCTCCGTTAAATCAGGCTTCATCTTTAAGATCCTAACTTACCAAGAAGAAGATATTTGGCTCAGGGAATGTCTTAGGAATGTGAATTGAGTAAATAAACTACCTCAGAATATACATTTGATTTTTTTAAAGGAGCAAATTATTCTTGCTTTGTGCTCTCTGTATACTCTCTGTCAGAGTTTGTGGACATTTAATCCCTTTGCTCTGAAGACCTTTTCAAGAAGATGGCAAATAACTTTCATTGTCACCCTACAAAACTATGATGACATTTGCACCACTATAACATGCCTGGTGGTATCTAAATTTATTGGAAATTGCTTTATATTTGAAGTTGTTTTAACTGTTTTTATGGATGCAATTGTTTTGTATATGGCTTTACTTCTATTGTGAAATTGCTTTGAGATGTTCATAGAAAGCAATTCTTAAATGAATCGCCACCATCATCATCACTGTGGGCCTTCCCCCCCCCTTACATACTGCTGTCTGCCATAATAATTTACTTTGAAATACCCTGTCCACCCCAGTTGTTTTCAAAGCCAAGAAGGTGTTGCCAACAGCTCAAAATGAAGAGATACAGGCCAGCTTCTCCTGAAAAGTCCTTTGGGGGACTTGCAAAGCTTGCCTCAAAAGGAAGCATTCCAAGATTTCCCGTGCTTCACATATCCCCACTATCTTCCCCCATCCCACTGGCTCTGACGTATGCAGCCAAAGGTTCAAAAAGGGGTGTGTACATGCAAACACTTACATGTAGGTGCAGGTGGCACTGTGGCCTAAACCACTGAGCATCATCTTGGGCTTGTCAATCGGAAGGTTGACGGGGTGAGCTCCTGTTGCTCTGGCCCAGCTTCTGCCAACTTAGAAGTTCAAAAGCACACCAGTGCAAGTAGATAAATAGGTACTGCTGCAGTGGGAAGGTAAACGGCATTTCTGTGTGCTCTGGTTTCCGTCACCCTGTTCTGTTGCACCAGAAGCGATTTAGTCATGCTGGCCACATGACCCAGAAAGCTGTCTGTGGACAAATGCCAGCTCCCTCAGCCTGACGTGAGATGAGTGCCACACCCCATTGTTGCCTTTGACTGGACTCAACCATCCAGGGTCTTTTACCTACCTTTTCCTACCTGCTCCACACTATGAGGAAATCTGTGTAATCCACATTCCCTGCAAGCATGCAAATTCTCCTTTTCAGGTCTTTGACTCTATATGCAAAGGTCAGGGTGGTGTCTGTGGGGCACAGTGATCATGGTTTTGGAACCTGCAGGCATAGTCTCCCTCTCCCTTCCAATATTTATTCTGTACCTAGGAGGAGTTTGTGAAAGGGGCTACAGCCCTGTGGTGTTCATTGTGATATAGAATCAACTCGAAGGGGAAATAAATTCTCACCCTCTCCTCTACAAATATTTATAGCAGGAAGTAAAACAGATAGGATACTAATGACGTCTGCCCTTAAAATATCACTTTAAGTTTCCCTAGAACAGCAGCCCACTGCTTGTTCCCATATAATTAAAACACTAAACTACATTCATTCCTTAAACATGGTAATAAATTGTTCAAACATCCTTCATAGCGGCAGTTAATTCAAGCCATCTGACAGGTTAGCGAGTGTTTTAATTATATGGGAACAAGTAGTGGAATATTGCTGTTTTGAGGGAGTGCCTGAAGGGCAGAAATCATTAGTGCCCTGCATATTTTTTTATTATAAATATTTGGAAAAGAGTGGATAAGATCTTTTCCCCTCTGTAAAGGAGTTTATGTATTGAAATTACATGTATTGAGCCAGAAGAATTAGGACATGACTTGCTACGTATATATCAGTTTCCTATGTTCCTACTGTGTTGGTAATTTAAGGTGGGGATATTTGACCACTTTTCACCAACTGTGAGATCCCACCCTTCTCTTCCTGTGTCGTGGAGAGGATTAACTAGCTGCCCATTTCGGGGGCTGAGTAGTAGGTACTTTTTTCTATCGACTCTTCACTTCAGGGTGGTTTGGGTTTTGATTTGGCTAATCAGCTGTTACAATTTGGCCACAACCAGCAGGTAATATAGGTAGCCAAGAGCAGGGAAAGGACGCCTGTGCAAGTACCTGCAGGCACCTAGAGTGTGATGGGACAGTTGCCTGACCTACCTCTCATTGCTGGCTGTAATGATGGAGGGAAGGGGGTGGACCTTGGCCCGTGGAGGCTTTGACCTGCAAAATGGTACCCAGGGCAGATGGGCAGGAGGTGGGAAAGACTCCTCAACTCACCTTTTGTTATGCTACCTATGAAGGGCATGTATCAACCAGTTAGCTGAAATGGCTACTTGAGCCAGGGTGGTATTAACAGCTGTTTGGAATTGGAACAGACTCCATTGGGAGGTGGCGGACTCTCCTTCCTTGGAGGTTTTGAGCAGAGGTTGGATGGCCATCTGTCATGGATGCTTTAGTTGAGATTCCTGCATTGCAGGGGATTGGACTAGATAACCCTCGAGGTCCCTTCTACCTCTAAAATTCTGATTCTTTCATACCCACTTCAGTTCCAATGATGTGCTGAACCCAAGAGGGTGCCCACACTTAGTCTTGTGTGTTATTCATGTTGTAGTTTTTGTCCTGTCAGTTAATAAACTAGCGACTCTTAGCCCAAGAACATGCTTCATGTCTTCCTTTCTGGTTGAGGAGAAATTTATTTGCATCCTCCATTCAGACCTATTAGTATCAAGCAGAGCTCTGCAAAATGTGAAACATCTTGCAGTGGACTCCTGCTTTGTGAAGATGTGTTTGGAGGCTACGTCACTATGCGGTTAAAAAAAAAAAGGAATGTAGGAATGCATACGTCAGAAGGTGAAACGAAGCACTTAAATAAAGCTTGAACCAAGACACTCAGAAATATTTAAAGAGTTCAAATTGTGAACTTTTGACATTGCTTTGAAGGTAATGTAATCTATCACAGTATGAGTTCCTCTCAGAGTAAGCTCACAGGCTCACATCAAAGGATTTTTGCAGGCAATTCTCAAGAAAAAAATACCGGGAATTGCTTATTGAGTATTTTAAACCTGCAGCCCTACAATCACTTACCTAGAAGTAAACTAAGTTGGATTTCCTACTGAGTAGACATGAGTGGGATTGCACTACAAGGCTGCAATCCTATGAACCCTTACCTGGTGTAAGACTCATTGGAATGGAGGTGGACATAGATGCGAGGAACTACACTTATGCAGCAGGTATTTCATAGTTATTCCTCTCCCTCTTAAGTACCATGCATCTACCCCAAAAGCTGCACCTGGGGTTGGAATGGTATGTGATGAGACATGGTGGGCAATAGCTGGAAAAATTTGGCAGGGCCACCTTCCACGACGTTCTTTTCCACTCCCACAAAACATCTCCAAATCCAAGCCATTCAGCACAGTGGGGCTTACTTCTGATTAAGCATGCATAGCCTTGCACTGCAAATAAATTTGTATGTAAATTAAGCATCTAAATATTAAGATGTGTTAAATGGTAGAGCTATTATTCCTACATGATAGTGAAGAGTAGTTGCTCATGGAATTATTAGCTTTCCTATAGCGTGAACTGCTCAGCAGTGGGAAAGAGTTCTATCTGAGAAATCTACTTTTGCCTGAATAGCTATTCCTAAGCCTGTCACAAAATAACAAAACAAGTGACATAATATAACAGTACCACGCAAATACACAAAACAGAACTCTAGCAACTACTCTTTACCTTCCCATTCATCTGTATCAAATTGTTTAAGCTCCATCAAAGGGCTCCAAAAATCTCCGGTTGTCAGTAGCTCACCTCAGAAAAAACCTATCCACAGTTTACTTCAAAAAGTGGTCTTCTGAGTACATTCAGCTCCACAGTATGGGTTCCATTTTCCCCTGCTTTATATTACAGTCATTCTGACCAGCTCAGTTCATCATGACTTGGAATAACTTCATAGCAGCGCTGATTTGCACAAAACAAATTATTACAATGAGCCAATATTAGTCAAGGGTTTATAATCCATAGGATGGTTGAAAAGTCAAGAACATAATCTTTGAATGTGATTGGTTTGGTTCAAGCTTTCCCTGCTCCACAAGGTTCCTTAAATATCCCTACAAGTGTTAAAGATACAAATTATTGGGGGCAGCCGCAATTGCTACTAGTGAAATATCCTGCCATTTAGTCTCTTCACGTGACTAAAGACATGATTCGGATCAAACTACCGCTGTAAAGTACTGAGTTGCAAATGTAGACAATGGTGTTCAGACAACAGTTTCAATTTTAACATCCTTTGGGTTCCAGGTAAAAATTTATATCTTCTCCCAGACACCTGATGGATTATGATGATATGCTGGATGATACATTTTGCTGCCAAAGCTTTTAGTGGTTTACAAAGATTCATTAACAATCATGTACGACACCTTCTATTACATGAAATCTTAAATAATATGTACAATGCAGAAATAATAATGACATGTGTAACTCAGTATCTCAAAGCCAAATAGTCCACATATTCTTGAAATATGTCCCTGAAAACAACTCTCTATACTTGTGCTGGTGTGGTCCCAACGGAACTCAACAATGAGATACCTGGATTTCAATCTGTGTTTTGTGAATCTACTTCTTCTGGTTGGCCCAAAAAGGAATTATACAATGGCAATTCAATGCTCCACCAAATAGGTCAGCTCCAACCTTAGAATGGCACTTGGCTCTTTTTTGAAAAGGCCATCAGACATATGGACTTATTTCAGGAATATTTGGACTGCTTGGCTTTGAGATACTGAGTTACGCATGCCATTATTATTTTAGCATTGTATATATTATTTAAGATTTCATGTATTAGAAGGTGTTGATATATAAAAAGGTGTTGAAATGCCATGCATTATTCTTAATGATTTTTTATAAACCACACACAGAGTTGTTTAGATAGTGATTTATATCTTTGTATTGCTTTGGTGTGGTGTTGAGCCCAAGCTTTTTGTGCTATTTTACTGCACAGCACTTTTTCAGGGTAGAGTGCTTTTTCTTGGCAAGATCTTGGTGCAAAATCTTGTAAGATCACAGCACCCAAAATGGTATCATGCATGTCAACTCCCCTTCACATACACCATATGTTGCCTTCTTGTGATTACAAATATCTATTTGTTGTGAAACCAGTCTACCAAAAAATTCTGCTGGCCTCTGTCTGACTCTCCATTCTTTGCATATTGAATGCTCCAATGCAGGAATCACAGGTGCCAAGGGCACTGGGAAAATAATTCTCCCCATGATGCATGAGTCTGGGACATACTGTTTCCAAGGTACCTGATATCATTCAGTTGCCCTGGGAAAACTAATTGACTTCAATGGAACTTAGTAGGTGAAATTCATCTAGCTCTTTCTTTGTCTAGCACATTGTGAGCTCAAGCTGCTGTTATTCCTGAGTCTCCTCTAAAATCCAAGTCATGTACAACAAAACCTTGGCAGCTCCTCCAGCTATAACCTCTGAGATCCTCTTATTCTTAAAAATAAGACAAGTGCCTTCAAAGTCAAGAGGCAATTTCTTCTTCAGCAATTGCAGACGAAATCACACCCTGCAATGAAAATGTGACGTTTCAGAACAATGAATATACTTCTTGTTGAGTTCTTAACATTCACATATTCTCATATTCAATATTTCTTCAGTTGCAACGGAAACACCCAGTTCTTCTAAAATTACAGTGGTGTCCTGCATATCTGGTATGACCTTCAATCTTTCAGAGGAGAATGTAATGGTCTCCACTCCCCTCAGGACCATTTCATTTCCACCTTCAGTCTTTAAGTAGTGAGGAAAACCTCTAGTCTTTTAGTCAGTAGTATACTGTAGTAGCAAATTCAGAAGTGCAGGGTCCATAGCCTGTCACAATCACCTCTTTTTCCTATGGGATGGATGTACCTGCCCCATGAAGGCAGAAGTACCAGCAACATCAGTTTATCACCATAGCTCAGTAGTACAGCACATGCTCTGTAGACAAAAAGTCCTGGTTTCAGGTCCTGGTATCTCAAGCTATAAGGATCAGGTAGTAGATTTTGTAAAAGATCCCCAGGGAGACTCTGCCTGATTGAGTAAATACTGGGCTAGGTGTACAAACTGTCTGACTTGGACTGTCCTTGGTTCCCTGGGTTCACTAAACAATACCAGAAGGACACTGTAGGAAGAAGAAACAATATTAGCCTGTATGAGAGGAATGGGAAGTTTCAATATGCAACTGTCTTTGAAAAGTCCTTGTCCCTGTTTCAGCTATCATTGGACATCAGCAACCAGTGGGACACTCTTCATTGTAGCACAGTCACAACACAGCAATAAAGACAAGGAACTCCTTGGGGTTACTGTGGTAACCGCAACTATTAAATCTGTTCAAAGAATTCTGGGGAAATATTTGCACCAGTTTCTCTAGGGAGTGTTAGGACAGACACATCTGGGTCTAAAATCGAAGTGATTTTCAAAAAGGGTGTTGTTGTTTTTTATTATTGTGGTGATGGTTTCTGTCTCTCCTTTCCTCCCACTGGAGCCTGAGAATGAGAGCCATGCTTAATTTCTGCTTGATGCCAAAGCTGTGGTGTGCAAGAATACATTTAAAGCACATTGCTACTGACCCGCCTGCCCCCCAAGAATCCCAGGTACTGAAGTTTATCCCTCAAAGAGCTACAGTTCCCAGCACCTTTACCAAATGACAGTTCCCATGACACTATTTCTTGGGGGGGGGGGGTGTACTTTAAATGTATGGTGTACAATGGTACCTCAGGTTACAGACGCTTCAGGTTACAAACGCTTCAGGTTACAGACTCCATTAACCCAGAAATAGTACCTCGGGTTAAGAACTTTACTTCAGGATGAGAACAGAAATCGCGTGGCGGTGGTGTGGCGGCAGTGGGAGGCCCCATTAGCTAAAGTGGTACCTCAGGTTAGAAACAGTTTCAGGTTAAGAACAGACCTCCAGAATGAATTAAGTTCTTAACCCGATGTACCACTGTATATGCAACAGGAGTCTCTCCTCAAGTGGTTTTACTCTAATTGTCTCACCCATGTGAGTGTACATTTCCCTATTTCGCCTTAATTTGTCATATTATTGTATCCTTATGTGCCTTCCTTCCTCTTGGTTGTTTGAAAATAAATTTTCAGATAGTATTATTTATTATTAATGTTAATGCCTCAGTTTAATGGGGTTACAGTTGTGTGAAAGCAGCCGAATTATTCCTAAAACAGGTAATTCCAAGGAAGAACAGCTGCTTGAAAGCTGCCCATTCTGTGCTCCCTTGGTGACCAAAAGTTAGCTGATAAAATCTCTCTCTGACTGTGAGCATAGGAAGGAAAGCAGCTCTGCAGAGCTTGTGGTGGGGAAACAACAACCACCGCCCATCTGGCTGGATTTCCCCAGCTACTCTGGTCAGCTCCCAACCGAATATTAAAAACACAATACAGCATTATTAAGAACACAATACAGCATTAGTCAGTAAAAGCCCCCGAAGGCATGAGTTCTCTCTTCCTCACCTATTCACCTACCCACCTTGCTGTTTAGCCTCTGAATTAGCAAACTCCAGTAAAGACTGGTTGAAGGACACTGGCAGCATTTTCTGTTCATTTCTTCCTCTTCCCTTCATGCCTGGCACATGTTGTTCATGGCAAAGCCTCACTGCCACAAGCATACAATAAAAGATGCTGGAAAAATGCCGATTGGTTTCAGTGGAGTACAGAGCTGTCACGACTCATCAAAGTAATACGAAACTTTCTGTGTTTCATGGGATGTCTCTAGCATTCTGGATTTTTCTTCACAGGCATCCAAATCTGCTACCAGCAAAGAACTCCTTGTTAACACAGTTTGGTCTTGAGCTTGTTTGCCGCTGTTGCGCTGTGCTCAGAAGAGAAGTCAGGCTCTCCAAGCAGGGATTCTGTCAAATACCAGTAGCACCCAACCTTCAAGCTAGAAGACCTGGGTCAGGGCAGGCTTCAGATTTGGGTGAGGCCTTTTGGGCAGGAAACAACTAGCTAGCTCTGTTTAGCTCTTCCAGTGCCTTCTCTTGTCCTATTCCCACATTAAAGTTGTCCATCTTTCAGCCAGAAGCTTCCTTTGCACGGTTTTTTCAAATCTGATATGGTTAATCTTAAGTAAATATAGGAGGGATATTTTTAGTATATTTTTAGACCAAAGACTCCTCAAGTTGTAGGGAGGTTATATTGAGCATTCATCCTGATTTGCTTGCACAAATCTTACATTGAGGCTCGACCACGTCCAGTCTTTATTGACTGAGCATTCATTCTGATTTGTTTGCAGGGAGGTTATAGGACAATGAGCATCAATCCTGATTTCATCTTGGTCCAAATACCTCAAGGACCACAACCCCACCGCCATATGAAATGACCTGGACCCTTTGATCATCACCTGAAGCCCTTCTTCATGAGCCCCCCCCCCCCCGGTGGGAACCCAGAGGGTGTCAACTGGAGAACAAGTGGTGGCTCCATTTGTGGAATATTCTCCCCATGGAGGCTCACCTGGTGCCATCATTACACATCTTAAGAGCCAGGCAAAAACATTCCTTTTTTCGCCAGGCCTTTAGCTTTTAATTACCTATGGCCTTTTTGTGCGAATGGGATTTTTAAATCTTTTTTTAATGCAATTATTTATTTTTTTCTCTTAATACTGGTTTTAATGTATGTATTTTTTACATGCCACCCCAACCTCCAAGTGCTGTGAGATTCCAGGGGTACCAGGCGTGCTTGCCAGGATCTGTGTTTCCTTTTAGATAATGAGGCACAAAGGAGGCCGTGGTATCTTTGAGGCATATGATTTATTTACACACCATGAGGCCCTGAACCTGGGATGGAGGGCTGTATAGAATTTTTCCCCACCTCTCTCTGGCACAGAGAAATCAGTTTCTGTGTCTTCATTACAGCTTATCCCAGCCAGCCCACCTGCTGTTCTCCTTACTTTTTCTTCATTATCCCTGCTAACACGGTGAAAACTAACGCTTCCCAGCCCACGTCATTCAAAACTGAAATCCAAAAACCTCCTTGTCTCTGTCCGCTAACGCATAGCTGAAGGAGGGGCTTGCCAAACTGCTAGGTTTTTTCCCTGTTTGCTTATATCAGAGAAAATGTAACCCTACACCAAAGCAAGTGGTCTTCTGTCTTACTAACCTCTTCTTTGGCGATCACTCGTAGCCAAATAAGATGGTCTTCCATAAACAGTGGAACAGTTAAACCAGAGCTTGACATATACACCCCTCACCTTTTGCAGGTGTAAATTCTGCTTGGTAGCCAGTTCATGTGAATGAAGTGGTTCCAGCATAAGTCCCCCTTCCTCAGTCCCATGCCTGTCACTCCCCTGGAATGCCAATCCCCCTTTTTACGGATTATGCTGGTATAGGATCTGCCTTGGGGGATCTGTTCTATAGGATAAGTCCTAATGATTTTTAGCCTCCTGATGTTCTGGACCATTAATCTGCAATTCATATGCAGAGGACAATTATGCCTTTAGTTTACCCAGAGTGGAGTGCAAGACTCCACACTTCCTTCGATTTGGATTTTTCTTTTATGCTACTTGCATTTTCAACCACTTCCTTCTCCTTTCGCCCTCCACCCTGAATTCTGAACGATGGCTGAGATTTGCAGCCCTGTGGTGCTAAAATCCATTATCAAATATGCTTCACTAGCTCAGCTTCAGCACTCGGAGGTGGAAGGTACTGGGAGGGGGCAGGAAAACAAAAAACAAATGTGCAGCTCCCTAGTTGGATAGAAACTGGTGAGGCATACAGTAAATGCATAATAAATTCAAAAGCCATTTGACAAGCTAGGAGGAAGTATGTGAGTGTTGTGTAAAAGGCATGCATTCATTTCTGCTTTGCTAGTGGCCTCCTGCACTGCAGTTTGAATACCAGGGAAAAATAAATAGATGTAATTGTGCACATAAAGTCTGCATTTACCAGCTTTCCAACACTGCGTTTTTGTAACGTCTCCTGTGATTCGGCTAGTTAGAAAGGGCAACCAACACTTTTAACATACTATATAACCAACAGAAGCAAAATATCAAAATTTGGGATTTGTGACTAGAGTATAATGCACTGGCTCCCCCCCATCTTGCCGTGTCCTTTGGGAGAAATCTGGGGTTTATGAGGAAGGCAGCTTAAAAGAAATCCCTCAAACCTCTTACAATATAATGCAAATGCTCATGGATGCTTTAGCTGAGATTCCTGCATTGCAGGTGGCTGGACCAGATGACCCTTAGGGTCCCTTCCAACTCGACAATTCTATGATTCTAGGATACTTACCATTATGGCTGTTCAGAGCCATTTGGACACATTTGCATTTCTTGAAGGCAGGGCCAAAAAGATTGCTCAATAACAATAGTGCTTGTTTAGCGCAATTTGGCTCTCCAATTTGGATTTTGAGTGCTCAGATGCAGATCTCTCATATCAGTTCTTAGCTGTGCACCTTAGCTATGTCTTCTGCATTGCAGAGGGTTGGACTAGATGATACTTGTGGTCCCTTATAACCCTGATTATATGGGAAAGCAGGTTTCTCTGCCCTTGCAGTTTGCTGATGAGGAACCAGGCAGTCACAAAGATACGTGCTTGGTTTGAATTACAGGCTATTCCAGGGCCTGAATCTTTTTCGTCTTCTTCTTTGGCAATCACTCCTAGCCGAGTAAGATAGTCTTCCATAAACACGGTTTTAACAATGAGTCCATAAGTGACTGTGGAGGCCAATTCTGGATCCACACGTCCTTCCACAGTGGGGACATTGGTTTCTGGGCGGGAGTTGATCACGGTGTGGATTTGCCAAGCATGCCTTCTTCTTAGCACGTTTCTCCCTTGCATCCTGAGTTTGAGTGTCTTCAAAGCCCATGACACCTTTGGTAAAGGCTGTTCTCCAACTGGAGCGCTTGCAGGTCAGTGTCTCCCAGTTGTCAGTGTTTATACTACATTTTTTAAAGATTTGCCTAGAGACAGTCTTTAAACCCCTTTTGTTGACCACCAGCATTACGCTTTCCATTTTAAAGTTCGAAATAGAGTAGTTGCTTTGGAAGACGATCATCAGGCATCTGCACAACATGACCAGTCCAACAAAGTTGATGTTGAAGAATCATTGCTTCAACACTGGTGGTATTGGTGCCAGTTGTAGCCAATAGATTTCTATTCTTAAAAAACTAGGGAAAGTCACTTTCGTCCTTAACCAACCATTTCTACACTTCACAATTACCATCATCAGAGGGGAAGAGAAGTGTCTGGTTCATGGTCTGTGCCCCATCCCACATGTTCCCATCCCCTCTTTCCTGTAGATCCCCACAAGCTGGGAGCTGATATTTTCAGCAGGGTGCCTCTTCTTCTTGAGTCAGCTCCCCAGACTATTTTGATCCTGGTATTCCAGGGGTTCTAATTGTGAAGCCAGACTATGTGATTATTTCAGGCTTCCAGCTGCAGACATTCAGCCCCCGACTTGCTGGTGTGGATACAAGTAGAGAACAACAGGCTCATCATGCTCTCCCTCATGCTTGTGAGAGTTTCAAGATAGTACTTGTTTGCTTTGTGTGCAGCAAAACCTAAGTCTAGTTTTATCTGCATTGTTGTTCCCTGCCAGAAAGATCTTGGGTAATTTTGTATAAGTGAGCATAGCATCGCTATGGCATTTTCTGCTGTTTCATGATTATTCCATTGTAATATATTTTGACCTCTTGCCCTTTGTTTAATATTCCAGTATGCTTAAGTTCACCCCTAAACAGACCAAATTCAGCTGGGACAAGAAAGTTTTTAGAGCCTTGGCTTGGTATAAACATTATTATGCCAGCTTTGAAGAGAAAGTTGTGTATCTCCCTCTCATAGCAAACACAGAAGTCTAAGAAGCAAGCATCACAATGGAATGGCTTATCTCAGCCAATAAATTCCAATATTCTTAGTTTAGGATGCAGCTACAGCCTTTGACAGGTGGGTGGAAAGGGTTGGGTTTTAGGGGGGCTTCAGCCAGCAGGGTCCCTGGAGTCTTAACTTCCTTAAAAAATAAAAAAAGCAAGTTCCTATTCTAGTTCAAAAGATACAAACTGAAATGTGAACTTCCACTCACCCACCAAAAATTATGTGAAATGACCTAGACTGGTTGGTAGTCCTCGCCTTACAGGGACTTTTTTAGCCAATGCGCAAAGTCAATAGACCTTTGGGGACATCAGCAGACAGAGCTAGGAAATTCTAGAATGGTGTTTGTGTCCATCATGTGAGCTGAGTGAATTTATAAGTTTCAGCAGCAGTACATGTTCCTGCCTGCCCACTGTTCTTTCTGCGTGCACTTCCAGCAAAATATCCAGAAAATCAGAGGAGCACAGGATCTTGGTAGACATACACATCAAAGCATTCCAGTGATGGTGATGATCACATGTAGCTTTTAAAAAATGCAAGTAATAATTAAAAGAGCCAGTATGGTGCAGTGGTTAGAGTGTCAGAGTAGGATGTTGGAGATCAGGGTTCAAATCCCCACTTGGCAAATCCCCACTTCCCTGGGTGACCTTGGGCCTGTCACCGCCTCTCAGTCTAGCCAATTCACAGAGTTGTGGCAGGGATTAAATGAGGAAAAGAACCATGTGCTCCACCTTCAGCTCCTTGAAGAAAAAGGCAGTACAGTGGAACCTCAGGCTGCAGACGTAATCTGTGACAAAGGCATGTCTGCAACCCACAGCATTCGTAACCTGCAGTGTTGCGTCTGCACATGCATGAAGCGCAATTTAGCACTTCTGTGCATGCTCAGGTGGTGAAACACGGAAGTTACCCTTTTCTGTACTTCCGGGTTTCCTGCGGTCTGCAACCTGAAAACACATAACCCGGAGTGTCTGTAACCTGAGGTACCACTGTGCATACAAGGCAGCAAGCAAGCAAATAAATAAATAAAATAAAACAACAGCATATTTTACATTATATCTATAAAGTAAATGCTATAATATAAGAGTGTAGATGCAGTTTATGATGCCATTTAAATGGGTTGGCTGATATTTTCTAAATATAAAGAGCTATACAATTTTAATTTTCCAGTGCTGCTGAACAGTGCAGTTTATTTGCTTAATTCATAGCCTGTTTCGAATCTGGTCATTCACAGCATACTGTGATCACTTTTAAGAGAGTAAGGCTGCAACCCTAATTCCATTTACCAGGAAGTAAACCCACTGAATTCAACAGTACTTACTTTTAAGTAGGCATGGGTAGGATTGCGCTGCATATCACCAGGAAGAGAACTGAACACCACAACCAACTGCAGGGTCAGCACAATTAGAAAAAGAGTAACGTGGAATCTCTAGGAAGATTCCCCAAAAGCTGAACAACTTGGAGGTACAAGAAGAATCTGCTTATAGGACATGTTTATCTACTTAATTTAAAAGCACAATATCTCACTATTAACAGGGCTGGATGGAAGGAACATGGTGGAGAGCTGTCACTAGTCCTAGCACTTGATGACAGAGTCATGAGGAGTGTCCAGGCTAATCTGGTCAAACTATATTGCTGTGTCCAGTATAGGAATTTGTTTGTACCTCTCCAGAAATGCAAACAGGGCTGCTTATTGTAATTAGGGTGGAATAGGTTCACTGGAGAAATCCATTACTCAAAGAGGATAATTAATGACCAAATTACCAGAATTAGATATGACATTGTTTCCGCAAGTTTAATTAAGCATGTGCACACATGATTCTTTATACTGAAAGACCATTGCTCCACCTAGTTCCAAATTTTCTGATGGGCAATGCCTCTCCAGGATTTCAAACAGGGTTTTGGACCTACCTCAAGATGCCAGGGATTGGATTTGGAACCGCTCTCAGGCCCTTCTCAGCCAGCCTCCCCAGTTTCATTTAAGCCCAGTTTCTAGGATGGCCAATTCCTTCTTTGGATTCCCCCACCACTGTAGGGTTGTATTTAACATAGTGCTGAATAAGCAGATCTGTCAACACAGGTTATCTCCTTGTGCAATGGAACTTCGCCCCCTTAAACTGTTCTGGGGGTTCCCCAAACCCTTTATTGCAGATTAGGATATGGAGGCCTGTGGGGGCAGGGAGCAGGAAGCAGAGTGAGGAAATCCCATTGTTCTAGCTATAATCACTACGCTGACAGAACTGTTTAGCTGAATGCCAGCTATGATCTTGAAATTGCAAATGACAACAGAATTGCCAAATCTAAGTGCAGCTTTTATACTAACTTGCTGTGGGACAACATTTGCTGCCTATTGTCCATTTGGTACCCTCAGTGTTGCAAGTCATCTGTACATCCTGCAAAAAAAGATTAATTTAATGGTAAATCATTGACATAACTCTTCTTTATATAGTCACCCGGGAACTCATTTTCCCAGGCTCAGCCTCTGAGATAGATGAAAGAACACATGAGGCAATTGTCTTTGAGAAAGAAACATGAAAGAAACTTTTCTGTCTTTCTTCCTTGAAGCTTCTTTTTCTGATTATGTTAGCATAAATGTCTTATTTAAGTTTTGGCTGACAAGACGGAACAGGATAAATGCATTCAAGATGGCTCCTATTGTGCTGGTGCCCCTCTTGCTACTTAATTTGTCACCAGCTAAGAAGGATCCAGATTCACAGGAAGACTTCTCGTGGAAGAACTTAGCCTATTCAGTTCAGAGGGATGGCAGGCCTTTATAAGTGTACAGGAAGGTTCTGGTGCTCCTGTGGAAGATACATTCATTTAGTTCACATCTCAGTGCAGACTGGCCTAATGAGCTCATCCTGAATCACTGTGCAAACTGAAGCACAGCTATTGTTCAAAAATTCACTTCTCCAAATTTTGTGTTGCAGTATTTCAATTAACAAAATGCATGCAAATATGTCCGTGTTGGGTAAAAATGCACACAAATGCATTTATTCATAGTAGTATTTCTTATATCACACCAATAAAAGGTAAAGGTAAACGACCCCTGGATGGTTAAGTCCAGTCAAAGGCGACTATGGGGTTGCGGCACTCATCTCGCTTTCAGGCCGAGGGAGCCAGCGTTTGTCCACAGACAGCTTTCCGAGTCATGTGGCCAGCATGGCTAAACCACATCTGGTGCAATGGAACACAATGACAGAAACCAGAGTACATGGAAACGCCGTTTCCCTTCCCGCCACAGCGGTACATATTTATCTACCTGCACCGGCATGCTTCCGAACTGCTAGGTTGGCAGGAGCTGGGACAGAGCAACGGGAGCTCACCTCATCGCAGAGATTCGAAGCACGGACCTTCTGATCGGCAAGCCCAAGAGGCTCAGTGGTTTAGACCACAGCACCACTCGCATCTCTTATCACACCAATATTCATATAGAGCACAAGGCTGCTAACAACCTTAAAAACCCCAACAAAAACATGGGGAGAAACACATTATGTTAGAGGGGAAATGCTTGCAAAAATCCATATATTTGGAAAATGTGCATACAAAAATCTGTATAGTAAAAGAATGCACACAAAAATGCTTATGCATTTTCATACAGGCATTTATTTATTTAAAAAGAAGATCACAAGCAGATGCAGAAATTGGGTGAACAGAGCAAAACCAAAATAGCATCAATGTTTCCATCCGTGCCTGTGACATTGCTTTTTTTTCTTCATCTCCCTGATAGAAGGGTGGATGAGCAAGATGATAATTCACTTGTAGAAACAGACATAAAGCTATTCAAATCATGATGGCTTCAGCAGAGCGGGGGTGGGGTGGGGGATTAGTGAACATCTTGTTGATTCTATTTATCAGTCATGCCTTTTCCCATGGGCAAATCATTCCCTTCAGATTAGCACAGCAACAGCAGAGTGGAAAACCCATGACATAAAATCCAAACTGCAAAAATTTTAAAAAAGAAAAGACAGTGGAGAAATTAATCCTTGAAACACTTCTGCACAAATGCTACGGACTAGCTGCAGATGCATAATTTATTGCATTATTGCTGACCTTTCATAATTCATTAGTGACTTGGCTTTGCTCTACTTCATTCATAAGGTCAGCAGGAGCCTGTAGAATGTAATCTGAAGAATTTTTAAAATTCCGCCTCGTTGAAATGGCCTTCATGCAACATCAGACTTGAGGGAAAGAGATGATTTTCATAGCAAAGGAAGTTTGACTGAGCTTTTCATTCCCTTTCTTCATATGCCTATAGAATATTTTTGCAACTGTCTTGCAGCCTGCAAGGTTTTGCAGGAACACAAATAGAAAATTAGGAAGTATCCAACTAAACCGTCCCACCTGCCCAAGAATTATCACAAGTCTGCTTACCTTGTTAGATGGGTGGTGGCTGGATGGCAGGATCCATGGTGATCTGGCCGGGGGCTGGAGAGTGCCACCCTCCTTGCAAGGGCTTGGCCATGCCGATGGCACTGGATGGAGTCCTGCCCAGATGGGTGGGCCCTGCTGCTGACCAATCAGTGTTGGTGGGGATGTGTCCACGGCACTGGCAGAGAAAGGGGGTACGGTCTGTCCCGGGTGTCACCGCAGGCGGCGGAGCCCCCGTGCTCACAGCCCTGTCCCCATGGGCAGGTGCACAGCTAGCTCCTCCTCTGGTCTGCGGGTAATTTAAACTGCAGAGGGAGACCGCCCTTTCTCGCCCTTTGCTGGATTTCTGCAGCTGTCATGCAAAAAATACTATTATTATTATTATTATTATTATTATTATTATTATTATTAACCATCTGCAATGGAGGGTTGGGGAAAACACCTAGAGCAGATTTAGGGAGCACACCAGGGGAGGAGAGGGAAAAAATTCCATTGTGCAAGCATAAATCCTTGTGTTGAGAGCACTACAGTGGTACCTTGGATTAAGAACTTAATTCATTCTGGAGGTCTGTTCTTAACCTGAAACTGTTCTTAACCTGAAGCACCACTTTAGCTAATGGGGCCTCCTGCTGCTGCTGTGCGATTTCTGTTCTCATCCTGAAGCAAAGTTCTTAACCTGAGGTAATATTTCTGGGTTAGAGGAGTCTGAAGCATATGTAACTTGAGGTACCACTGTATTTACTTAGTGCTACATTGAATACAACTACATTGAATACATTTGTCCTAACCTTCTTTCAAGGAACTCACTGTTGCATGCAAGTTTACAGGCCCCCACGCCGTTGCTTTTCCCTCACTACTGTGAGGTGATTAAAGTGGACAGGCAGTGAAGGGCCCAAAGTCACACAGAGAGCAGCACTGCTGGGGCATTGAACGTAAATCTCAATCCTACATGCTAACCCAGGCTTTGCTAACCTGGTTTGGCTTGGGCTACAACTCCCATCAGCCCCAGGCAGTGCAGCACAAACTGTGGAGCACCATGTCTTTAAGCACCATGCTGTGGAATTCAATATAGTGCTAAGTGAGGTACATGCATGCTGAATAAGGTCCTCTCATTCAGCAGCACTTTGACTCCTCTCCCTCTGCTGTACAGCCTCTAAACCTGTTCTGGGGCTTTCCCCAACCCTTCAGAGCTGATTTAGGGTGTGCAGGAGTAAGATGCAGGGAGGGAAGTCCCATTGCATGAAGGCATCTCATTGCTTAGTTGGACTACATTGAATCCCACCCCATCTGTACACATTTCAGGGAACCCTGAACCAATCAAGGTTCTCATTGTTTAACAATTAGCCAATCAGGGTTAATACCAGGACTTTTTTCAGCAGGAACTTGCCAGAACTCAGTTCCAGCACTTCTTCAGTGGGCACCATTGCCATTATAAGAGAATGAGGGAGGCATTCATGGTGAATTCTGGCACCTCTTTTTCTAGCAAAATAGCACTGGCTAACACCATTTTTTTAAAGAGAACGAAATCCTGGCATATCTGCCCTTCTGTGACGAATACAGTTGGTGTGTAAAGCAGACTGGGATGAGAACAAATGATAAGTACATAAAATACTGGCTCCATGCATAAAAGGGCACGAGAAGAGAAAATATTGTTTTGTTTCAGGAGAAAGTGAGGGAGAGGTTTGTCTATTAGCACCCAATGGTGGCCAAATTGCCCTGCCTTCTTATGCAAATAATTTCTGCTTAAAAGCCAGCTCATCTTTTTTAAATAATAATAATAATAATACTTGTCTGCCTGTTTTTCTTTTCTAGAACAAAAAAACCCAGAACAGACACCCCACCCCCTCAGGAGACACCAGCCCCAAAGCCCCAAACTGGCAGAACCCCCTAAGCGCTGCTCAAGGTTAAACTCTTTAAATAGCCAGACTTCTACAGTTTGCTGCTGCGAGGCACATATGTGTGAAGTGTAACGCCCCACACACAGTCTGTGCAGTTTGGCTCCGCTCAGAGCGTTCTGTCAGCATTTCAAAGTTCCTGGAATCCACCTCAGCAGTTCCTGGGCTGCCACATGTGGTGCCTCACAAACAACTTCCAACCGCAACTGTCACTTTGGTCTAAATAAAGAACATTCATCATCATAATCCACCATGAAAACAGGTCAGCATCCCACCTTCCCTGCCCAAATCTAAAATAGTATAATGTCTTAGCTTTCAGAGATCAAGATGGGAAGGAAGGTGGACAAGCAGGAGCTGGCGTTTAGGGCATGTTTTTTGTGCCAAGTATATTATTCATTATTAGCCAGGCAGATAAGTGGCTGGCAGGAGTGGAGAAATTCAGAGAAATGCTTTGCCTTTGCTGTAACAGAATAATAGCAACATGGTTTGGGCCATGAGGTGTGTTTTTTCTTGCCTAGGCAACCAGGGGTGTTTGTATGTTACATTCTGTGTACGCAGTGGCTGAGCTGTATAAACCAGCAGGCCTACACCCTTTCACACAAACACTTGTACATGTGTACAGGCAGCTTGTAGTTGCAGTCAGCCTTTTGGCAGGTGTACCAAGTGATAACTTACATTTGTCTCTAGGTAGCAAAAAAGTCTAGTTATAAAAGGACGCTTTTATCAGCAGTGTTATGAAACCTCTTTTTGTTCCAAATGTATTTTGTTTTCTGCATCTTTACAGGACAGGTGGGAAATACACGATAACTATGCCAACAGAGCAGCTTCCCTATACCTGCTCAGCCCTAGGTTAGTGATAGGGATGGGAAGATACGCCCATTTTTATTTCTCTCAGCTTCTCATATTTCCAGTCTTAAATACAGTTCTCCACATTCCCACAGCCATTTGCGGTTTGTTTTAAATCCCCATGGAAATCTGACAGCATTTTGGTGTCACTTTCTCCTGAGAAACACATTTTTTCCAAGAAATTTCCTCAAATATGATGCATTCTCATTTGTTGCTTTCAGTAACAGGTGCATTTTGATGTACACCTTCCCTTAATTAGATACTATTTTCTACACCTTGGTTGGCTGGAGAACTGCATCAGAATATTTGGGGAAGTGCAAATTTCAAAGGACAGCCATGTTTCAGCTCATGTATTGGTTCTATCATGTGAATTAGGTAGTTTCTTGTCTTCTTGTCACCCTCGCAAACATGGAACCCGGGGCGCACTGCCCCCACCCCCACCTTGCGACGCCATTGCCACATTAACAGTCTCATATATGCTTTTGATTACAGCTTTTCTGCAAACTCCTATCTCCCTAGCAAAAGATCCTGGAATAATGCGTCTCTAAATTGAAATGATTATCAGTACAATTACACAATTATCCATATTTAGGTCCCATAAGTTCACCTCACACCATTAACGGGTGTTGGTATGCAAAAAAAACCCAACAAAAACATAGTGCCCCCCAATTTTCATGTGTCATGTTCTTCCACTGAGATGGTGTTTGTGCAACGCTCTTTTTTCTTTGCATAACCCACCCTCATGCAGACTAACGTTAACTGCATTTGCAGGGTGGTGGTGGTGCAGAAAGTGAATAGGGATTTGGAAATGTAACCCTCCGTGGGCATTGCCATACTAGAAAGTCAAAAAGAAACATTTTGCTTCCGGCCATTCATGTGATTTTGATGGTTGTACACAGCATTTGTTAGGTGTAATGAGAGCACAAATTAGCCTGTGGGCGTTATCAGATCCTTCAAAGGTTTTAAGTCAAATTCCTCAGAGATTTGAAGGCATATAGGGCTTAAAAGCAAACTGTACATCAGGAGCAGGACACAAATTGACTCTGCTCTAATCAGCTTATCCTTCCCTCCCACTTTGCTGTGCTTCACTCAGAGTTAGCCATATGTTCAGTGGTGCCATTAATTTAGCAATAACATTATTTACCAAGGCAAGTGCTGGTACTTGCATTTACCTGCGTAATCATGCATACAGTTCTGAACAGCGTACTGTAGCTTTGTTCCAGGAATCACTGAAGCAAATAATAGAGATCCAATGGCTCTTAGCCTCCAGCTTCGGGGAGTGTTTTGGTAAGCCGTTTTCCTGCTCTAGATTAGTTGTGAGCACACAGCACTGGCAGAATAGTGACCACCACCACTGGCCATTCACTGACTACCATTTTTGAAGAAATGTACTTATTTATGTTTAATAAGTTTATATACCACTCTTCAGCAAAAATGGTTGGGCAGTTACCAGCAAAGGATATACAGTGGTGCCCCGCAAGACGAATGCCTCGCAAGACGGAAAACTCGCTAGACGAAAGGGTTTTCCGTTTTTTGAGCTGCTTCGCAAGACGAATTTCCCTATGGGCTTGCTTCGCAAGACGAAAACGTCTTGCAAGTTTGTTTCCTTTTTCTTAACACCATTAATACAGTTGCGACTTGACTTTGAGGAGCAACTCATAGAACGCAGTGTACATAGTAGCCTTTTTTGAGGTTTTTAAAGACTTTGGTGATTTTTGAAGCTTTTCCAAAACTTCTTTTGCAGCCATTTGGTAAGTTAAGCTTTTAAAACTTTTTTGGGGGGGTTGGATTTTGGGTTGGGGTGTTTGGAATTCAAGGACTTGGTGTTGGGGAGGGGTTTGCAAGAATCTGGAAGCTTGTGTGTTTTTTTCTGCATTTTTATGATTTTCTGTGACCATTGGGCCAGTCTGCTGTTTTTTTTAAAAAAAAATTCTGGATTTGAATTTCTGTGTGCTGGGTGGCTGGGGGAACAGTTGGGGAGGGGTTTGCAAGAATCTGGAAGCTTGTGGGTTTTTTTCTGCATTTTTATGATTTTCTGTGACCATTGGGCCAGTCTGCTGTTTTTTTTAAAAAAAATCTGGATTTGAATTTCTGTGTGCTGGGTGGCTGGGGGGACAGTTGGGGAGGGGTTTGCAAGAATCTGGAAGCTTGTGGGTTTTTTTCTGCATTTTTATGATTTTCTGTGACCATTGGGCCAGTCTGCTGTTTTTTTTAAAAAAAATCTGGATTTGAATTTCTGTGTGCTGGGTGGCTGGGGGAACAGTTGGGGAGGGGTTTGCAAGAATCTGGAAGCTTGTGTTTTTTTTCCGGCATTTTTATGATTTTCTGTGACCATTGGGCCACTCTGCTGTTTTTTAAAAAAAATTCTGGGTTTGAATTTTGAAGTGCTCTTTACAGTATGTGTGACTTTAAAGAGCACTTAATAAACTCTTGTTGTACCAAATTTGGCTTTGTTTGGACTTTTTTTGACCACAGGAACGCATTAATTGATTTTCAATGCATTCCTATGGGATTTCGTGCTTCACAAGACGAAAAATTCGCTAGACGAAAAAATTCGTGGAACGAATTAATTTCATCTTGCGAGGCACCACTGTATAGTCATTAGTCACTGAAAAAGAATGGGTCAGCAGGGAATATAGGAGGGGGGCGGGGAAGAATGCCCGAATTCATATTAAATTCCATTAGATGTTAACAGCTGGAAAAATTAAAGAGGGGTTTCGCCCAGTAAGACATCAATATTGGTTCCAGGTAAGCCTCTCAGGGAGAAATGTTCCATAGATGGGGTGCCACCCCCGACAAGGCCCTGTTGTTTCCACCCACGTGGCAGCCACTATTAGGTGAGACTGCAGCCTAGTGCCACATGCTCCTAGTAGTGGCTAGCAGTACAATGAAGACACTTCACATTATTGGGCTAAGCAATGTTATTGCTGTCTACATGGAGAGACACATTGGCATGAGGGTCCTGAATTATTTAGTGGACAGAATGCCACTGCAATTTAAATGGCCAGATTTTACCATCTGGATTCTGATGGCGAAGACCATTTATGTTAACATAAATGTAAGTTCTCGATACAAAGCCACGGATGCAGTAGAAAAGTGGAAGCTTTATCCTATTCTGCTTCAGAAGTAGCAAGGAATCAAAGAGAATTTTGATCAGTTCTTTGAGCATATTCACCTTCCTTTCTTCCTGGGATCATGCAAGAGGCTCCAACCTCTTTTGGACCTGTGGATGCACTTGGAATTCTGGGAAAGTGTTGTGGGCAGTTACAAAATGGCTGTTGGGAGGGTAGGGCAGGGGCCCCAGAAGCAACTTAATTCATGCATGTATATAACAAGCCCCTGATTTTCACCCACCCACCCATAACTTTAAAACTACAAGGAATAGGAAATATTTATTCACACCAGTGGCTTTAACATGTGAGGCAATTGTACAATTGTAATCAAAATCTGAGATGCAGTAGTTAATTTTTTTAAAAAAAATAAAATAAAATGTGGTGATCTGTCCTTGAACAACCCCACTGAAGAAGATAACAGTGGTTACCCAGACCTCATTGCTGGTTGCGTAAGGGCCCCATAACAGTTCAAGCTTCAGGGCCCCCAAAATATGAGTCTGCCACTGAGGTATGGCCAGTCACAAAATGTAGTACTGCAGTAGCATTTACTACTTCAAAAAAAAAACAAAAAAAAAAACCACACCCTCAGAAGGCAAACTGGCCTCTGGGCCAGTAAACAGTATGAAACAGAGGTGTGATCTGTTTCCCCCTTGTTTATGTGATCACAGACCAAGGCAAAATAAACATCTCTGTGACATAGTTTCAGACTTCAACTTTGTTGTATCCACTCTTAGTGGTAATCCACAAAGATTCACATGCTTGTTCATGTCTAGGAAAGCAGATGCCTCATTTCTTATTGAAATATTTAATGTGATTTAAAACAACAACTGTCCAAGAGCTGAGCAGGAGGCTTAAGCTGCAAAACTACAAGCTTCTCTTAAATAAAAATGTGCATTTTTAAAAATCCATCATCATTTCCCACAGTAGTGAACTATCGAGTAATTAAATGTTTAGAACTTAATTGTATGGGATAGTTATGCGTTGTGCTATGAAACAGGAAATCAATGATTCAAAACATATGTTACTGCATCTTATCTGCTGTGTGAACTGCAGGCACTTGCTTAAGAAAGCTTTCATATTTGGAAAAATTAATTTGAACTGTGCAGCTTTCACTGCTTTATTGGTTGCTCACAGGAAAGTATGAAGAAAACATGCATTTGCTCAATACAGGAACAGAGATTAGCAAGCTCCCCCAGGCTTAGATTGGATTGGTTTAGAATAAACTGTGCCATTTCCTTATAACTAAATTAAATGGGAAAATACCTTTCCTATTTCAAGTTCAGTTGACCTATTCCACCCACCACATGTGAGCATCCAAGCTTGTCCCAACATCCCCACAGAAGTCTCCTTCCCATCTTTCATGATACACCAATTTCTGTTTTCCTTTGCGTGATTATTTTGGATAGTTTATTTTTTTTTTATAATAATTTTTATTAAGGTTTTCCAAATTAAAACAAATCAAAACAAATTAAATCCAATCTATAAACTTTTTGCCAATAACTAGGACTTCCCCTCCCTACCCCCTCTTGTGTTCCAAATCTTCCAAATAAGCAATTAAATTCAACAAGTTCTTATCCCCAAGTTACACTCTTCATCAATAACCCAATTTATCCAAATTCTCATCCCCTAAGATCGGTCTATACCCTTCCACGAGTTTCCCCCTTTCAAACATAGTACAGATGGAAATAAGATAATATGAATAATAATTTTACAGCCTTTGGATTCCAATTTTCCCTCCCCTCTTTCCCCTTTGCGTTTCACCTATCCCTCCACTTCTAATATCTTCCTGGAGTTCCCACATTACACTATGTCCCTCCGGTTCTTTGCCAGTCTTTAATTACGGATGTCCAATCGTAGAAGGAGTCTATCAAATAAGGGCCCATTTCTTCTATCCAGGTTTTTATATCCAGGAGTAAAAACTCCAATTTTGTATCCATAAGCTTGTCAAACCTGAATATCCCAAATGTTCCCCCAGTTCTGTCCAGTTCTTGTTATTTCCTTGTTCTTATCAATCATTCTCCTCCTTTTTATTTCTCTGTTCTCCCACAGAAATGTTCTTTTTCCAAAAGTTTCTAGTGTCTCTGCAGAGGTTTGTTATTCATGGAGCAAAGCATTGCATCATGTTCCTTTCATTTTCCAACAAATAGTTCCATTGTTTCCTGTAGTGTGTAGACCTCTGTAGACAAAATAATGTTCCATTCCTGCAGTTTCCCAGGAGATTAAAAGTTCCATTCAACTGTTCAGATTTCCTGTGAAAAACACATGCAATATCCCTTGGCTCCTCTAGGTGGATTGCAGTAACAAAGTTCCCTTCCAGAATCACATCCACCAGACCAAGTAGCTTGTTGACCGATATTTAAAACAGTTTGTATTCAATTTGTAACAAATATAACCGGCAAAGTCCTCATAACAAAGTCTCTATTTTAATCTTCCTTTTTGACAGCTCTTTGACAGCTGTCAAAACCTCCATCACTTTTCTCCAGGCAGTTTCACGAATCGCTCCAGGGATTCCGGGGGGGTTGCTTTTTTAAAAACAATTCCACTTTTCTCCTCCAGCTCAATCTTATAATTTTCCCTCGCGAAGTTGCTGATTCGGCAAGATAAGGTTACACTCGATCTTAGTTGTCCAGTCCTTTGTTTTGGCTCTTCTACAATTTAGGGGTGGGCTGACTTCCTTTTTTCCACCTCCCCCGTTCGCTCCGAATTTTAAAAATTTATCCCCTTTTTTTTAGTCCATATTCCAATTACTCACGGGTTCTTCTTTAGAGCCGAATTTTCAATAGAAGAAGTCAGCGCTCTCCGCCGGATGGCATGCGGCTGCGCTCGGCAGGGATAGCAGAGAACTCAAAGCACCACGCTTCTCCCCGGCACCCGATCCATAGCCTTTAAAAAGGCTCCTTCACGAGTCGGGAGAGCGCTAACGGTGCCAGCCGAGTCTCCATGTCCACGGCCTCAATCTGGCCGTGGTTTTTAAGGGTCCCCGCATCGCCGGTGCGGTAGGACCCAGCCCCTGCCAAGCCGGCTCCCTCCGGAGCTCGGAGGGAGCCCGCCATTCGGCGATGGCGCCGACCCGGAAGTCTATTTTGGATAGTTTAAGGGTATATATGTTCGGGTATTTTAAAATTTTATTTACATCTCTTTGTGGATTTTGAAAAAATTATCAATAAAAATTTCTTTTAAAAGTGTACAATACTAACAGAGCATATGTGGGGAGCTTTTGGCCCTCAAAATGTTGTTGAACATTATTAACAACCACAATAAAGAATAGGTCCTATTCGGTGCTCTTTTTTCCCTCATTTTCCTACTCATATTGAAATACTGGCCCTCAATGAGACCAAACTTAGATTCACAAAATGTTTAGGGGTATGCATACCCCCAGAAAAATAAACACTGGTCCTATTTATATGGGGCTTCTTGTCCACATAGAAACTCCAGGAAGCTTTTGATCCCAGCCCTTGTGCTTAAATTATTGTTTAAAAGAAGCCCAGAATACCCAGACTCTTCATGGGATTCAGTCCTCCCTGTGTAAACCACTGACTTCTGAGTAATCCTGAAGGAAATAAATGAAGCTCTTCTTTGTGGGAATGCTCAGCATTTAGAATTGTGCAAATTAGTATTCCCTATAAATGCTGAGGAGAAACAGTCCACTAGGTACACTGTAAAACTTCACAAAGCAGTCTCTTGTCCTAGAGTAATTATTTTAAAAGATTAACTGCAGCTGAAGTTCCTGAAACATTGACTGATTGATTATTTGCGAGTTGAGGAGGTAATGAACTTGACAAATTTGTATGCGCTCTGCAAGCAAGCTGGAAACAACGCTGGGACTAGTTTATTGACCTGGATTCTTTAGGCTCTGTTTGGCTATGCAGAGTGTCCACATGAAGCTGCGAGAAAAAAAGCAATTAAAAAAAAAATCAAGCAAAAGAAAAGTGTGGCCTGTGCAAAACTAAACATTCCTGCTTCAGTTAATGGGCATTTTACAGCACAAGCTTTTAAAATTTTTGTAGGGGGAGGGAAGATGATGAAGAAGAAAACATGATAGAGGTGAATAACATTATGCACTGAATGGAGAATACTAGAACTCAAGGACGTCCAATGAAAAAGCTAGATGTTGGAAGATACAGGGCAGAGGCAATACTTCTTCACACAGTTATACTACGGAATCCGCTTGCACAAGATGTAGTGATTGTACAAGATCTTTAAATGGCTTTAAAAGAGAATTAGACAAATTCATGAAGAATGAGGCTTTCATTGGCTACTGGCCATTATGACTATGTTCTGCCTGCACAGTCGAAGGCAACATATTTATGAATGTCAGTTGCTGAAAATCACAAGTGGGAAGAATGCTGTTTTGCTTAGGTCCTGTCTGTAGGCTTCTCATAGGCGTCTGGTGGGTCACAATGAGAACAGGATACTGAACTAGATGGGCCTTTGGCCTGGTCCTGCAGGGCTCATCTTACGTTCTTATAATAATGAGGTAGGCTGGATGTAGGATTGTAGCCACATTTAATCAAATATAATTGTACAATCCAAGGTCGTCACTCCTACAGATGTCCTCAGATCCAAAATGAAGGTTGATTACAGGAATCAGTGTTATCATTAGCTTTATATATTTATTAAAATACTATTGAGACTCAAATAAGCATTGCAAATAACTCAAAAACAACAACAACAGAGTCTCCAGGCCTGCAATAGAGAAGGAATTAATGCTGCAGGTATTATGAAACAATCATTTCCCAAGAAGCAAGTGTGTTACACAAGCATACCTGAACCGGATTTTATTTCCTTTCTAAAAAGCTTGCAAGGAAAAATCTGGTGTCCCTAAAAATAGTCCAGCTTTTCCCAGCCATGCCATCTATAAGAGGCTCACTACAGCCCCCACCTCCCGCCTCAGCACAGCTTCTGTGCATTTACCTGCAGTGCCAGAAGGCATCTCACAAGCACGCTGAAGAAAGCTCACCCACTGAATTTCTGCTTGACATGTTGGTTTAAGGATGGGAGAGAGTCCTGTTCAGTTAAAAAGACTGACAAACTAATTGGGAATGAGAAGACCCGGGTTTTAGGAGGCTTGCTCAAGGCTCCGCAGCACTGGATTAAATTTTTGAGCTTGAATTTTTTTCACCTCCTGTCCATTGCACTCTGACGCACCCAATGGGGCACTCAAGGCATGATTTGGGGCAGAGGTCTGGGGCCCCAATTAATGGAATGAGCAGGGAGCCCTGCACCAACCGTTAAAGGTGAAAAGCTAAAGGACCCTGGACGATTACGTCCAGTCAAAGGCGACAATGGGGTTATGGTGATTCTGGCCGAGGGAGCTGGCATTTGTCAACAGACAGCTTTCCAGGTCATGTGGCCAGCATGACTAAACCGTTACTGGTGCAACAGAACACTGTGATGGAAGCCAGAGCACATGGGAACACTGTTTACCTTCCCACCACAGCAGTACCTATTTATCTACTTGCACTGGTGTGCTTTTGAACTGCAAGGTTGGCAGGAGCTGGGACAGAGCAAAGGGAGCTCACCCATCACACCGATTCGAACTGCCGACCTTCTGAACAGCAGGCCCAAGAGGCTCAATGGTTTAGACCATAGTGCCAGCCACATCCCTGCACCAACTCTTACTGTGTGGTGAGCCAGTGGTGCTGTGTTTGGGGAACATCCTGCTCCTTTTGTTGGCTTACGATCTAATATGGATTACGATCTAAAGAGCCCCCTCCCCCAGATTGTTGTGCATGGTGTAATGGTTAGAGGGTTGAACTAGGAACTGGGAGGTTAAAGTTCAAATCCCCACTCAGCCACGAAGCTCACAGAATGACCTTGGGCCTGTCACTGTCTCTTTGCTTAAGTTACCTCACAGAGTTATTGTGAGGATAAAATGGTGAGTGGGGACAATCATGTATGCAGGGCTATCTTAAGCATATGCGGTGCCAGGGTGCAAAAATCTGCCCATCACTCCCCCCCCCTGCCGCCTTCTGAATGGAGCTGCTGCGGCCGGTGCTTGGTCAGATGCCTGGTGTTGGCAACAGGGAGGGGGTTATAAATAAAATAAAATGGCAAGGGACTCCGCCGAGCTGATTTCTTTGTCACCTGCGTTGCCCTCCGTCTCCAGCAAGGCGCCTAAAATTTGGGAGGCAGAGAAAGAGCAAAGTTAAGGCTGGTGGCCGCCGGGCACCCAAGTGGCAGGCCTCTGCGGGTGGTTCACGAAAGCCTGTCCGGGGACCCGGAGCACCCGCTCACTTTAGTCCCACGGCGCCGTGGCACCTTAAGACTTAGACAACGACTCCACCGTCAGATGCTGGGCAGGAAGGCGAAGGGTTGGGGTGGAGAGCCGCCCGCAGCAGAAGAGCCCACTGCAGTGCTCCGACTGACGGTTGGGCTCTTCCCCTGACTCAGCTAATGAGCCCTGGACTCTCAGCCTGGCACCCAGGTACCCTGCATGGGTAAGATGGCCCTGCATGTACACTAACATAATCTCCTTGAAGGAAACAGAATAATAAGCATAGGGTGCAGGGAGGCATATAGGACCATTAGGTTCAGAGTCTAAGATGAGTACTGGACATACCAAACAGAATTTCATTCTTTTCCACTTAGGGGTATTGGACTATCACCAAAACCCAGAAAGAACAAGAGAGAAAAAGTCATTTAAATGACAAATGGTTATGTCTTCCCTCCACCCCATTCAGAAAAGGACCTTTGTCAATAAACTTGGTGTTTGTGCAGACGTCAATATTAGCCCCTTAATGAGCCGCACAGCAAGATGAATTCACAAAAATGAATCCTAGGAGCTTTTTCCAGCACACGGGCCTGCTGCATCCGTGACTCTTAAACAACAGGCAAAAGTAGGGCAGAGGCTTGAGCAAATACAGAGCTGAAAATGATCTGTTTTGGTCTGCTGCCTTGAAAATGGTTTTCTTGATGAAACTCACGAGTCCACTCGAGACGGAGACGCAGATGGATGAGCAAGGCCTATGATAAACCTGCTGCATGAGTTTATAGTTAATTGCCCATCATCTTTTTTTGTCTTCCCATAAAACATTTCACGCCCACCTTGCACAGTAAAGGTAACGTAAGTGTCATAAACCATTTGTCTCCTGTGCTTGCTTTCTGCATTGTTCGATTGGTCTTAGTCTTGAGGTGCCTGTGAGACAAGACAAATTGCACAGCTCCTCTGGAGACCGGGATTTCTGCATCTCCTTTCAAACAATCCCCAGCCCTAACCTAATGAGGAAGAGCATCTTTCAGGGCCATTTACATAGCAATATCTTCATTGTTCCCAAAAACTCCCCTTTAGCATCCTAGTAAGGTCTCTACTTACTAATAGGCACAAAGATTCCAGCAAAGTCAGAAATGTTCCCCACCCCTTTTCTCCCCCAAAGGCATTTGTCTCCTACAATTTTTTTTTTAATGACAAAAAAACTTCATGCAATTCTTAAAGGTTTTCACTGTTGGGTCATCTAATGAATATGAAGCAGCAGGGGCTGCAGTCAGTTTCTCTTTGAACTGTAATAAGAAGCAATCGAAGAGTTCTGTCACTGATAAGAGCTCAGGGGCATTCTTGGGGCAGCTATTCCCACCAGACTATATTTAATAGGGAACACTGCCACTGTTGTTGTAGTGGTTAGAGCAGTGGACTCATAATCTGGTGAACTGGGTTCAATTCCCCGCTCCTCCACATGCAGCTGCTCACTCACCTCACAGAGTGTTTGTTGTAGGGGAGGAGGGGAAAGGAGATTGTTAGCCACTTTGAGACTCCTTCGGGTAGTGATAAAGTGGGATATCAAATCCAAACTCCTCCTCCTCTTCACACAGCTTCACCCCCACTTGAAGTTGCAGGAAAACTCTTCTTCCTGTGACTACTGTTGTGTAGCATCAAGCCCACGTAGAGAACCTCAGGGCCCAGGAGCCAAACATGTCCTCCCAGGCCTCTCTCTATGGCCACTCTACTGCAAAGGGACCCCCGAGGCCATCTAGTTCAACTCCCATGGGGCCTGAACCCACGACCCTGAGGTTACGAGTCTTGTGCTTTACCGACTGAGCAATCTCCACAGGCCAGCTCCTCCCAACCCACACCCTTTCTTCTCAGGGCACACTTCTCACCAGCCCTACTGTCCTGGAGTGTTTTTGCCTGGATGGAATGTGTCCTTCGAATCTGACGGCTCTTGCTTACCTGGGTGGAGAATAGGCAGGAGTTGGTGAGTGTGTAATAACTAAACCACACTCTGCCAAGCAGGCAGTAGGAGTCACAGATAATCACTGCAGGCTCAAAGTTAGCAAGCTGATGGATAAGTGTTTGGTTTCTGCTGGAACAGACAGAAGAAGAAGACTACAGTCCCTATTTTCATTGGAGAAATGTTGGCGTTATGTGATCCCCAGACCAAGGAGATAAGTAACTATACAACCTGAAGGCAGCCCTGTATAGGGAATTTTTTTAATGTTTAATATTTTGTTATGTTTTTATATATGTTGGAAGATGCCCAGTATGGCTGGGGCAACGCAGTCAGATGGGCGGAGTATAAATAATAAAATGATGATGATGGTGATGATGATGATGATGATGATGAAATAGGATGTCCCTATTTTCACTGGAGAAATGTTGGAGGGTATGCAACACAGCTAGGCTAGACAAGGCCACTTGTGCTTCTTAGGCTTACACCCAACCCCCAAGAGGACTGGTGCATTTGGGAATCATCATCTTAGGGCTGTGCACAGGATTCAGCTGATTGGGGGAGGGGATCTGGGCTTCAAATTGCCCTGGATATTAGGGTGTTGAGTGCAAGAGACAGGAACGAGAGGCAGGCATCGGGTGGGAAGAAAGTAGGAATGGGAAGAAGGGGGGGAAAGGTCAGGGGAAAACAAACAAAAAGCCCTTCCGTCACTTAACAAAAGAGCAGCAGCTGGAAACAGTGGACTAATTTTTATTTCAAGATGGGCATAATGAATATCCCCTCTGAAACTGCATGTGTATAATATTCAGTCTCAGGCAATGAGTCTTTAAGGCCAAACTACACATTATATTAAACACATGTCTAACATTGCCACTTTCATTTTGCTCTTTGGGCCCTTTTCCAATAAAGAAAGTGACGGGGAAAGCACTGGAATGTGTCTAATCATTCCAAAGCAAAGCGAGACGAATGCTCAATCCATAGCCGATGTCCTGTAATCTCCCCACAAGCAAGTAAAAAATGAACACTCAATAAACAGGTTGTCTGGAAGTGACCGATGGCATTTTTAAAGGCAATTTTGTTTGGACACGGAGACATCTAGCAACCCAGGAGTTAACTGCTCCCACCTATTGTCACTGGAGCAGCCAAACAAACCACCTGGGCTGGTATAAATCCCAGCACCACTTTGCAGCAATTGTGAAGAAAGATGGATCTGAAGACTGCAATTTGGAAACTGCTAGCTCCTGGCTGAGCAGCCTATTGTAAAGGGAGAATGCTTCCAGAGTTACAGCACTTTGCTTCTTTTGTGTTCCCTCTCCTGCTTTAAAATATTTTCTTCCTCGACCAGCCGTTGTCACCATTTATAAAATTAGCATTGATTTTCCTCTTCCATTTCCTCATTTCAAAGAACTCTTAGAAACCTCCTTACTCCACACCCTCCAACTACATCCACCCACCCTGAGCACCGCTGTGCCGTTTATCAGCTGGCCATTTAAAAAGGGCCAAGAGGACCTAGCTAAAATGTTTAGCAGTGTCAGGGTTTCCCTAGCAAAAGAACTCGGTGGAAGCAATCAGACACACTTGCTGAAAATGAACAAAGTGAGCCTAATGGGCAGATAAAAGAGTTAGAAGGTATTTCCCAAGTGTGCCTTACAGAACATGGTCTTGATTTCCAGCATTTAAATCTCTGGCAAAAAGCTGCTTGCTACACGTTTTAGTGCATCAGTTCATTTGCCACTGGCAGGGGATCCTTTTAAAAGAGCAATAATAAAAGGAGAAGGGGGGTGGGAATGGCTCCTATGCTAACACACACACCCACTCTCCATGCCCAAATCAGGCCTCCTATGCCTTTGGCAATTTGCAGACAAGCAAAAGTTCAACAGGTGCCAGCTTTTTGGGAATAAATGTAAGATAAATGAATATATAAAACCCTTAATTCATCAGATATGTGCCTATTGTAATGTTCTTAACAGCACAGGAGCCCTGTGAGAAAAAGCTGCATCAAACTGCAATAATAATAATAATAATAATAATAATAATAATAATAATAATAATATAATTATACTGTATTACCTATATCCCATCCATCTGTCTGGGTTGCCACAGCCACTCTGAGTGGCTTCCAACAAATTAAAACATCAAACACAGTAAAACAGCAAACATTAAAAAATTCCCTATGCAGGGCTGCCTTCAGATGTCTTCTGAAGCTACCCAATTCAGAGCCAGGGAACCCCACACACCTGCCCGCTCTCTGTCCCCTAGAAACTTCTGACTTGTCTGGATTCAACCTCACTCTGTTGACCTGTGGTTCTAATAAGTCTCATGATGAAACAAAAGCCAGCTATGACATTTGTATGCTATCACCAAACTCACATGGAACATTACACCGAACTCACATGGAAGAGGAGCATGCTTTCATGCATTTGCTGGACCGATTGCAGCATAACATTATATGCACAGTGCATCACTCACAATGGCACATGCAGCAATTTTTTTTTTCAGTTAGGAAGCTGTCATGAACTTCTGTGCATGACACTGCAACATAGAAATTTATGAAATGGAATCCACTATATTGATGCAAATCAGGAGATGAGATTTTTCTCCACTACAATTATAGTGTGGATTTAAATAGGCCTCAGAACTGTATCAAAACCCGAAGGGGAGGCTTTCTTTAATCTCTTTCAAAAGCCTGCCACCATATGGGGAAACTGCTTTAATGCAAGTAGGCTTTCCCTCACTGTCACTGCAAGTTTAGATTGGGGGGGTGAGGGAGGAATGTCTTCTTGGAAATTTTCTTCTTGTCTTAATATTGCTCTAGTCTAGACGCTGGACAAGCCACATCAGCCACCCTGGGCCATGAAAATTAATGAGTGGTTGATGTCAACTGATTGCAAATGAATGTGTCTTTATGGGATATGATTGTTCAAATATGTTTCTTGATACAGAAGCCTTTCTGCAATGTTTAGAACGCAGTGGGTGGGTGTGGAAAGCCATCAGAAGATCGAGGAAGGTTGCAAACATTTCCTGCACTGTGCGCACAAACACACAACATGGGTCAACAGTACCTGCCATGTTCATTTTAGTGGAGGGTCTGGCAGGCATCTGCATGTGTCTGTGAAAAGAAACAAAGGAGAAATTGCAGGTAGAGGCAAAAAGAGGGTGCTGGAAGATAGTTAACTGAAGCCTAAAAGGCACATTGGGTTACTACCCTGGAGATCTGACAGTGCATTTTCTGCTTGTAGAAACACTGCAATGTCTGTCTCCGCTTATGCTCAATTTGCATAATCGAACACTAACTCACATATTACAAAAACATGCCAACATCTCCAGTGATCTCTCCTCCAAAGGAAATCAAAAGTGAGTAAGCATGGCCTGCTGGAATGTCTTACTGCTTAGGGAAGCAGGGAACATGTGATATTAGGTAATTTCTGAAAGGAAACTTCATATGAGCTTGCTGATTACAGCGACGCTACTGTGCAAAATTCAACCGCACCACGCTACTCAAGGCAGCCAAATAGTTTTTCAGGGTGAAATACATAGTGCTACAATTGATAGTGTGTGCTCTCTCTTTCTCTCCACACATACATAGATGATAATAGATAGATAGATGATAGATAGATGATAGATAGATAGATGATAGATAGATAGATGATAGATAATAGATAGATAGATGATAGATAGATAGATAGATAGATAGATAGATAGATGATAGATAGATAGATAGATAGATAGATAGATAGATAGATAGATAGATGATAGATAGATAGATAGATGATAGATAGATAGATAGATAGATAGATAGATAGATGATAGATAGATAGATGATAGATAATAGATAGATAGATAGATAGATAGATAGATAGATAGATAGATAGATAGATGATAGATAGATAGATAGATGATAGATAGATAGATAGATAGATTAGATAGATGATAGATAGATAGATAGATAGATAGATAGATGATAGATAGATAGATGATAGATAATAGATAGATAGATAGATGATATAGATAGATAGATAGATAGATAGATAGATAGATAGATAGAGATAGATAGATAGATAGATAGATAGATAGATAGATAGATGATAGATAGATAGATAGGTGATAGATGATAGATAGATAGATAGATAGATAGATGATAGATAGATAGATAGATAGATAGATAGATAGATAGATGATAGATAGATGATAGATAGATAGATGATAGATAGATAGATAGATAGATGATAGATAGATGATAGATAGATAGATAGATAGATGATAGATAGATAGATGATAGATAGATGATAGATAGATGATGATGATGATTGATAGATGATAGATAGATAGATAGATAGATAGATAGATAGATAGATAGATAGATAGATATAGATATAGATAAATGATAGCTAGCTAGATGATAGCTAGCTAGCTAGATGATAGATGGTAGATAGATAGATGATGATAGATAGATAGATAGATAGATAGATAGATAGATAGATAGATAGATATAGATGATAGATAGATAGATAGATAGATAGATAGATAGATAGATAGATGATAGATAGATATTAGATAGATAGATAGATAGATAGATAGATAGATAGATAGATAGATAGAGATATAGATTAGATAGATAGATAGATGATAGATAGATAGATAGATGATAGATAGATAGATAGATAGATGATAGATAGATAGATAGATAGATAGATAGATAGATAGATGATAGATAGATAGATGATATAGATATTAAAACTAAAGATCTGCTTTTTAAATGCTTTTGACGTTTCACACCATATGTCCAGGATACCTTAAGGCCTACCTCCTTAGTATTTTCCAGCCTTCTCCCTAGACCAGAAGGAGAAGCCCTTCTCTCTGTCTCACCTTTAGTGCTAGATTGCCAGGGGTGATGATGAGTTTTCCTGATGGTCTGCCTTGCCCATTGAATAATTGGGTGTCATAAGCATGGTGCTTGTGGGTCAACAGTACCTCCTATGGTGCCTAGGAAGACTCAGGATGGTATTCAACTGAATTTTACTCAGAATAGACCCACTGAAATCAATGGCCATGACAAAATTAGGCTCATTGCTTTCAACAGTAAAACTTGGTTGAATACCAGTAATAGTAAATATCCTCTCATACATCCATAATACACAAAAGACTGTTTGCTCTTCCTGTCCAGTTACTGTCTGTATCGGATCAGCCTCTCCTGCAATGACCCCCCCACAGTCCTTTAAAGTTGCTCACATAACATTAGATGAAAGGATTGGATGGACACTCCCTTCTGCCACTATCAGAACAAGAATCAAGGCAACCATATTTAAGGCAACCACCAAAATTCTTATTCATACTGGATGACATCACAATGCAGGAGGGAGCAGTTCTTCCCCAGCTCAAATTGATATCTAAAGTAGAGAAGAAATGTCAAAGGGAATACACCCAGTTTAGATAACAGGCGCACATTACAAGTGTACGAAATTAATATTCTGAACTGAATCATTGTGGGTGTTGGAAGCACTGCTAATTCTGCCTTCAGTTTAGCAGAATTACAACTAGTTTCCAACTCTGAAAACAGTGATTTACCAAGCACAAAAACTGCATATACAAGGGGTTCTTCAGCATTAAGGTAGGGTTTTTGATCTAGGGTAACTTTCTGCTTTGAAACAAACCAATCAGCAGCACTGGTTTAAAGGTAAAGGTAAAGGTACCCCTGCCCGTACGGGCCAGTCTTGACAGACTCTGGGGTTGTGCGCCCATCTCACTTAAGAGGCCAGGGGCCAGCGCTGTCCGGAGACACTTCCAGGTCACGTGGCCAGCGTGACATCGCTGCTCTGGCGAGCCAGAGCCGCACACGGAAACGCCGTTTACCTTCCCGCTGGTAAGCGGTCCCTATTTATCTACTTGCACCCGGAGGTGCTTTCGAACTGCTAGGTTGGCAGGCGCTGGGACCGAGCAGCGGGAGCGCACCCTGCCGCAGGGATTCGAACCGCCGACCTTTCGATCGGCAAGTCCTAGGTGCTGAGGCTTTAACCCACAGCGCCACCTGCGTCCCTAGCACTGGTTTAAGTGCTGCAAATTAACAACAAGCAGTTTAACATGCGGGTGAAACATAGAGAGGAAAGTAAGAAGTGTCCATTGAATTCTGATTAATGCAATTAGTCATATCTGCACACATTTGGATAAAGTTGCCTGTGAGGAAGAATGTTAAAGGCTAAGGTAAATAAAGAGCGCTAGGAATTTGCAATATGTCAAGGTCAAAGTTTAGTCTAAAGGACTCATAATTTACAGGCAGAGAAAGGAGGAACGGATCCCTCGGAACCAAATACAAACTAAGGGAGAGACAAAGTCTAGCATTTGGGACAGAGCAAATTGCTATTATCTGAATATTTCACAACATGTTTTGAAAACCACCTTTCTTGGGGTAAAACATTATTCATGTATCTTATACCAGTTAAAACAATTAACTCATTTACATGCTGACAAATCCTGCCCCCAACACCCCAGTGTATTCTGCTTTTACTTTAGACCTTCTCATATTGCAGGAACTTCTTTAAGCCTGGGGGCTGCCTTCACTTACGGAAAACTTTACAGAAGCTACATGCCAGTAGTAAGTGGGGCCAGAAGCAGAAGTGGGTGAAACAATTGTTGTGCATTTTACCATTTAACAGAAGGTTAGTTTCTACATATATATATATATATATATATGCTTTCGTAGATTTTCACGGGTACAGGAATGCAGGTTTTGGTGTCCTCGGGTGTCTTCCCGTGTAAAAGTTGGGGTGTCTAGGCGACGTTTCGACGAGGTCTCACTCGTCATCTTCAGGCTGGTGCTTTCGGCTTCTTGTTACTGGAACAGAGCGGGATCTCAATGTTTGAGTTCCTATAAATACTGTAGAGGGGGTGTGGTGTCTAGCCTCCAATGTTCTGGGCAGAGAGGAAGTTCCCAGGCTAGTGTGCCTTTTCTTCTTTTGTTCCTTAATTACTTGAGAGATACCTTGAGTGATTTCTTGAGTGATATCCTGAGTACCACTTAGGTGGGTCATTAGGTGTGGATTAGTTGCTAAAGTCTTTGTGTCTTGACCTCTTGAACTTTGTGAAGAGTTTTCCTGAGAAGATGGCTGTATTGTACTTAGTTGTGCTTTGGCTTGGCTTCGTGTATAGGGGCGAGCTGTGGTTTTGTGGCTTGTGTCAGCCAGATCTGTGTAGGGATTGCAGGGGGGTGCAGCATCCGGAGGTGCCACCATGGATTGGCTACTGGATGGTGTCAGTAATTCATCTGTGGAGAGGGTCTGGGTTTGGGTCTGGTGTGGTTGATTGGTGTTGGCGTTCTGTGTGCCTCTGGATCTGGTGTCAGTTTTTGTGGAGAGGGCTAATTTCCAGATGTCTGGCAAGCGGGATGTGTCGTCACGCTTGTTCATGTTGTGAGGGTGTTTCTCTATCTCGATGGCTTCCATGATTATTCTCTTGTGGTGATGTTCCGTGTTAAAGAGCAATTTGGAATCTGCAAAATTAATTTCGTGTCCTGTTTCTTTCATGTGTTGGAAAAGAGAGGAAGTTTTTTCTTCTTTTTTGACGGCATTCTTGTGTTCTGCGATACGTGCATTTATTCGTCTGTTTGTTTGTCCAATGTACGTGGCTGGGCAGACTTTGCAGGGTATTTCATAGATCCCTTGGTTTTCCAACTGGATTTTATCCTTGGGGTTTCTGAGGATATTGGCTATTTTTTGGTTGGTGCAAAAGGCTGTTTTGATATTGTGTTTATGGAGGATTTTGCTAATTTTATCTGTAGTGCCCTTGATATAAGGAAGGAGGGCCATGCCATTGTTTTCTTCAAGGTATCTCTCAAGTAATTAAGGAACAAAAGAAGAAAAGGCACACTAGCCTGGGAACTTCCTCTCTGCCCAGAACATTGGAGGCTAGACACCACACCCCCTCTACAGTATTTATAGGAACTCAAACATTGAGATCCCGCTCTGTTCCAGTAACAAGAAGCCGAAAGCACCAGCCTGAAGATGACGAGTGAGACCTCGTCGAAACGTCGCCTAGACACCCCAACTTTTACACGGGAAGACACCCGAGGACACCAAAACCTGCATATATATATATATATATATATATATATATATATATATATATATCTGTTTTCTATCCAGGTGAGCAAGGGGCATCATCAGAGGTCAAGGAGACATTCTAGCCAGGCAAACACCATTCCAGGTGTGAACAAGGGCCAGTGAGACCAGAGAGAATCTCCAGAGCTAGATAGAGAACTGGAAGACCACATTCAGAAGAAAGTCTGAAAGTGTATTCTATGGACATTTGGGCAAAAGGCCCTTAAATTCCTGTTCACATGTGGAAACCCATCCTGTTAAGTCAGGGTACCCAGGATTTTCCTCCCAACGTCTAGCATGCAGCCAGCATGTGCCCTACACTGTGCCCTACCCTCTTTCATCCCACATGCATACAGTTCAGGTGAATACCTAAACTGGGCTGGTTTCTAGTCCAAATAAGCTCAGTCTGGAAGCCATTTATAAATAGCTCATGAGGACCTTTGTTTGCCAGCCATGGAAAACAATGCAGTGAGTCTTCATCATAAGAACCCAGCAATACTCTCAAAAGACTCTTTCCCTGTCTACTTTAGACAGTATTAAGGGAGGATTAGACACATTGATGGGGGCTAAATCAAACACTAGCTTCTAGTGATGATAAATATATGCTTCCTCCAAGTTCATATGCAGTATTTTACCACATGCCAATAGGAGAAGGGATGCCCACAATATCCTGCTTGTGAGCTTCTCAAACGACTTTGATAGACCACTGGGGCAAACAGGATGCTGAAATAGATAGAAGATTGGCCTGATCCAGCAGACATCTTATTAGGTTCTTCTGAAGCCCACTTCCCTCATGACAGAGATATAGCAATAGCATTTCTTCCTTTCTTCGGTGCTGACTATTGTTTTCTCCCAGAAGAAAAAGAAGAAAGTTTATTCTCTCAAGCTTTGTCATTCCTATTTCTCGATGGGTCACCAGCAAATTGATGCTTTAATTGTGCTATTGATTTGTGCCATTAGCTTAAACACTGACGGATGTGAAAGGAAAACAACACTAAGTGAGGCTATTCAACAAAGCTGCTTCCCAGCACATTACCATAAAGCAATGGTGGCAAACATGTCTTCAACGTGATCTTTTGTTTGAATGGAATAGGCCACAAGGGATACCGTAAAGAAATATGAATAAATCAAATCCACCCTATTTTGAGCAAACAAAATAGTGCCTGTGACTCAATGAGCAAATATTTTTTCTGTAAATGTAGCAAGATTTTTTTAAAAGGTTATGTGGGAAATTCATGCACCGTGTCGCGTTTACCTTGACAGGGGGAACATTTAATGGCATTTTCTCATTGTGCTGCACAGGATGAGTAAACTCTAATTGTGGATGATGCAGTGTGGCAAAACAGCAATGTTATGTGCAATGCTCGCTTGGCACCTGAATTGTTCAGTTACCTACATAGCTGTCATATGGTGACATATGAATCAGCTTTCAAAGTTCCATACATTGATTTGGGCACAGTACTGAAAACACAGTGGGAAAATAGCATTTAGGGGGGGAAACTGCCATCAATATTTTCATCTCCTTACTGTATTTTCCAAAATGACTGCTAATTTTAAAGTTTATTTGCTGTGTCCAATTCCCCTCTCCCCGTTTTCAATTCAGTTGTCCTGAGATGTCTTAGTCCACTCTGGTGAGAAAGATTAATGAGATTGTAGCTTGTTTAGTGTGCGAACTGGGGGAACAGAAATACGGTCTCAAGCTCTTGCCGTTATATCCTCTGAGAAAGGGAAGGAAAGAGCATTGTGGGAGCTGTAGCTTGCAGTGAGTAGCTACTGTTAAAAATGAGGAGCATATTGATGGAAAGTGTATTCACTTCAGAAATCCAACATCTTTCTGAAACTTCATACGTTGATTCAAATCACAAACCTAACCACGTTCACCGCAGCTAAATAATATCCTGCTTGAATTCTCTATATGTTCTAGATATCTAGAAAACTGTCACTTGAAGATGCAATCAAGAGTCTCAGTTAAACACAAGAGCCTTGGGGGATCAGGCCAAATACCTGTTCCAGCATCCAGTTCTCACAGTTGCCAACCAGAGGCCTATTGGAAGCCTGAAAGGGGCATTGCTAGGTTTCATTATTGTTGGAGGAACTATGCTTCTGGGTTCCAGTTTCTGGAAACTGTAGGAGAGGAAAGTCCCGTCTCAGGTCTTGCAACTTCGATTCCAGCTATTAGAATCAAAAGAATGGTGAGGTGATAGATGTATATCATTTGCCAGAGAAATGCTTTAAATTCATGCAAGGAGAGTATTTTAGATTTCTGTGTAGCATCTTGCTCTTTGATATATGAACAATAAGATTAATATGCTCGAAAGCAACATGTTCCCTTGAATTAACAACTAAGCAGCTACTAAAATCACAGCTTCAGAGCAGCAGACAAGAGCTCATATTCTTCATTTCAACCAAATATAATTTATATAGTCGTGGCTTATTGTGCTACTTGTCATTTATTGTGTATGAAATATGGCATGAGGTGAAGTAAAGTTATATATGACTGGCAGGGGGAGAATAGATTATAGTGTTCAGCCAAAATCGCACACAAAGATTTTAACAAGGCTGTTGTATCACAGGTAAATTGCCTTCAGGTTATCGTTTTTATTGTATAAATAACACTTTTAATATGTCAGAACTTTTACTAGCTTCATGTTTCTTTGCCCCAAGGTATACAGTGCAGCATAATTTATAGAGTTTCATATTTGAATTGGGGGGAAAAACCTTGGTTTAAATCCCTGCTCAGCTATGAAGCTCACTGGGTGACCTTGGACCTTTCACTTTCCCAGAGCTTCATATATTTATTGGGATTGTTATGAGGACAAAATAGGGAGGACACTTCCCCTATATAAGAACATAAGAAGAGTTTGTTTTGGTGGTGGTGGTGGTTTTCCATTAGGTTTTGGGGTTTGTTTGTTTGTTTGTTTGTTTGTTTGTTTGTTTGTTTTAAACCTATTTCTGCAAATCTTAGGATTCCCCAAGCATACTCATACTTCCTTCTTGCTTCTTAGTAACCTCATTTTACTTCCATTTTTTTGGCACATGGCTCTTTATGGAAAGATAACCGTAGGCTAAATATCCTATATATTCCTGTCGCATTCTATTTGATTGTACAACATACATTTAAATAATTTGTTTATTTGCATCCCCCCACCCGTTAAATACCCTATTTTATTATGATTCTAAACCACATGATTGGCTTGGCATAATTATGTTTACAACTGTATGTAATGTTCTTTACATACCAATTTTCTTTCATATTATTTGTTTACACTGCCACTTTATACTGTTTTATTGCATTCAGTACTTTTCTACACATGTCACATATAATAGAAACAGAATAAAATTGTAGAGTTGGAAGGGACCACAAGGATCATCTAGTCCAACCCCTTCAGTGCAGGAATCTTTCACCCAATGTGGGGCTCAAACCCACAACCCTGGGGTTAAGAGTCTCATGCTCTATTGACATGTTTTGGTGTAACCCATTACCTGTTATCATAGAGGAGTGGGCTATCGATGGCCACTAGCCAAGATAGCTATGCTCTGCCTCACAGTTTGAGGCAGCAATGCTTCTGAATATGTTCCTGGAGTCTGCAGAAAGGGAGAGTGCTCTTGCGCTTGGATCCTGCTCATGGGTTTCCTACAGGCATCTGGTTGGCCACTGTGAGAACCAGATGTTGGGCTATTGCCTTGGTCCAGCAGGCTCTTCTTATGTTCCTGTTGGCCAGTTGCTATCCATGTCATCATTGTTTCTGTGTTGCAAAATTTCAATAAAAAGTGTAAAACAAAAGGTCCTAAGTTTTCTATGGAAGAAGTGATGCATAGGCCTAAAGAATCAATAACCACCCCCAGAAGTAAGCATGACTAGGGAATGCCATCCATCTGTCAACAGTTCCTCTGCCATATGTAAGACCCCTCCCCATTATTAGAACCTCGCCTCCCTCCAATTCTTCAAGGCTCTGTCATACACAACCAGCATCTGCCACCATATGAGCAACTCCAGAGAAACTTTTATTGGGAGAAGGAGATTGCTCTCCCTAAACTGGCTTGCTTTGTTTTTATGCGGAAGGCCACTGCAAGTCTACTCTTGGTTAAATTTCAGATGCCCAAAGTACTAATAGTTGCCATCCATGAATCTTGCAGTTAACATAACATGCAGTGATCTAGTCTGCTGTACAGAGAAACAAAACAATGGGTAAAGCTCCACTAGCATTACACTGATGTGAAGTTCTGTTTCATAATCATAGACACGTTTATGAGATGTTTTACTGCATCCCTAGGTAGTAAAATCTTATACCTCCCTCCTCCACCCCAGTATAGCTTGATCTAACTGTTACCCAGCTCAGGTGAAGACAGATGGAATTTATAGAGCGGTGAGAAAAACACTCACCACATTCACATAGATCTTCCCCCCCAGTGTTGAGCTCCAGAGCTAAAAAGGTAGCAGAAGCTGCAGACAGCATTGATTGGCTAGGCCAGTAACAATCCCCCTTCTTCCCCCTCCCCAATGCTTGAAGAAGTTATTGCACTTCAGTAATGACACTGATTTGGTATTGTTACATGGATTCCAAACCTCCTCCCTGCACTATTAACAGCAACGTGCCTTCCGAGTGCTCTTACACTGAAGCAGGCAAAAGCCAATGAAGGCAATAAATTAAGTATACTGCCTTCTCATTTTTCTCTTTCCCTGGCTCCACAAATCCCTCTGAAACACTGACAGCACTGGTACATTGCTAATGGCTTCCATTGGTGTCACTGTAAAGAAGAACTATTGCTTCTGTGCAGGAAACTGAATGAACCATCTAAACACAAATAGCACCATATTGAATCTGAGCGGGCTTTTCACTTGGAGCTTTATAGCTATTTTGGTTCCGAGGCAACATGAGCAATAATGTTAATGCAAGCCACCTGAGGGCTGGGTTGGGCTACATATCTGTGCTTCCCCACTTTGGAGGGGATCACTCTCCTACAGATTAGTTAGATGGCTACAAGGCTTGCCTCAATGAGAGAGTTCTTTTGGAGTAATTATGAATGAAAAGAGCAATGCATAGTTTGGAGGCAGGGTAAATACTCTGAGTACAAACAGCAGAGTGGTTCTGCTGCTACACAATAGAGGGTGGAGGGTCTGCATTCATACGAATGGCTCACAGGTTGGACAGGCTCACATGATGCACACAAGACAGAACTCCCTCTTCAAAGTTCCTTAGCATGTGGTCATGATTCTTAAAAGTATGGAGAAGCAGATAAGAGGGAAGTTTTTGTCCCACTCAAAAGGCATGGATATTCAATGAAGCTGAATGTTGAAAGATTCAGGACAAAAGAAAGTATTTATTCACATAAGGTAAAGGGACCCCTGACCATTAGGTCCAGTCGCGGATGACTCTGGGGTTGTGGCGCTCATCTCACTTTACTGGCTGAGGGAGCCGGCATACAGCTTCTGGGTCATGTGGCCAGCATGACCAAGCCGCTTCTGCCGAACCAGAGCAGCGCACGGAAACGCCGTTTACCTTCCCGCCAGAGTGGTACCTATTTATCTACTTGCACTTTGACATGCTTTCAAACTGCTAGGTTGGCAGGAGCAGGGACTGAGCAACGGGAGCTCACCCCGTCATGGAGATTTGAACAGCCGACCTTCTGATGGGCAAGTCGTAGGCTCTGTGGTTTAACCCACAGTGCCACCCGCATCCCTGTACTTCACATAGTGTGTAGCTAAACTATGGAATTTGCTTCCATAACAGGCAGTGATGGCCACCAATCAGCATGGCTTTGAAACAGGATTAAACAAAGTCATGGAGGATAAGGCTTCCAGTGGCTGCTAATCCTGATGGCTATGTTCCTGCCTCCATGCTTCTGAATCCCAGCTGCTGGGAAGCATAGTTGTGAAGACTGCTGTTGTGCTCAGGTCTGGCTTGTGAGCTTCCCATGGGTATTTGGCTGGCCACTGTAGAATAGGAAGCTGGACTAGATGTGCCACAGCCTGATCCAGCAGGCTCTTCTTATGTTCTTAGCATTTCATCAAATGCTAAGCCAAATCCAGAAATTCCTGCAGGTGGGCATGGCATCAGAGTCCTTCTCAAATATTGGAAAACATTAATAATTATAAAAGAATAGTCCATTTTAGAACACTTGAAGCTGTTATGGTCTCTTGAAATATCATGTGTCCCCACTACTGCTCTGAATTAGGTGAAAATAAAACTACTATGTTGCTTTAGTATGAGAGATTTTTTTTATAAAAAAAAGAAAGAAAAGCGCAGTTGTGAAATAGTACATTTTCAGGGGAATCAAAATGCCAGTTATAAGAAAATCTAGGAGTTTGTGATATTGCATTTTCTGTAACTGGTAAGAACATTGGATATTTTACTTTGACCCTCAAGCATTCCAAGCAAGAATGATATCCATCCCCTGCAAAGTTTAGCATCTATTGTACAGAGAAAATCAACATATGTTAGAAAAATCCCTTAATCTATTCAGCATTCATTTACGATCTTTATCTTTAAGGTTGTGTCTCTTGGTTGTTGTTTTTTTATGATAATATATTGAGCAGTAAATCTGTTAAAAATGGTTTCCTAAAGTTCATTATGTCTCAGAGATTTTAAGGGTCCATTACTGTAGTCTAAGTATAGAAAATCTTGTTGCATTGCAAAGAAAGAAGATTAACTTTGAAGTTTGTTCCAGATGTATGCTGCCATGATTCTACTTGGATTATATGCTTTTATTCTTGGTGCAGTCATTACACTCGTGATTTTACAGGCAATTAAGACTGAATCACAAAATCTTGGTGGATTATGCTGTAGCAAGATATTCTTTCCCAATGATACTTCATTAATCACAGCACTCCTGTTTTTCTCCACCCAAACCAGCATCTTTTGCTTGGATTCTTCATCATGCCATACTTTTGGATTTCAGGGTACAGTTCCAGAAAGAAATGAAATTCAGTGGGTTGTAATCAGTGGTCATTGCAGAAGCAGGACAACTTCTGTTCACTGCCCTCCCCAAAAGAACGCTGCTTTAGGAATCCACCTCTGGGGCAGATGTGTGTTGGGGGGGAGGTGTAGGTGGTGTGCAGGGGAAAGTGGTTGAAAAGAAGTTCCACTGCATCTGCAAAAGTTATTCATTGGATTCAGCCCTATGCCTCCTACTTCAGTGATAATGTTGGAACTATGCACCAAAATCTCACTAACTTTCCACTATATCCCCCTTTTCAACATCCCTCCTCCAAACTTCCTCACACCTGCCCTCTTTCCCCTTCAATGAGACAGCCACTCTACTCTCCTCATTGACCCTCTCCAGATGCCTTCTGACTTTTGGTTGCCCACTTCCCCATCCCCATTATATATACTACACTGCCACATTATCAGCATAGCCATCCTTTCTGGTTCAAATATGACATGTCCTCCCTCATTCTCAAAGCATCCTTCTTTGCCAACTGATCTTGCCTCTTAGTTTTTCCTTAAAACTCCTGGAGCATGCTGTTCAGTCCTGCTGTCTCGGCTTTCTCCCTTCCGAGTCCATGGTCTAGCTGATGTCATTTATTCTATAACTCCCAACTGCCAAACTCAGAGGTGATTTCTTCACTGCCAAATCTACTCTGTTCTTGTCTGCTTTGACCTCTCTGCTGTTCCCTTAAATTGGGTTAATTATCATCTCCTCTTTGACTCGTGGCATGCTTTAGGGTTTCAAATCCCTGTTCTTCTTAGCCAGTTTGTCTCCTATCTGTTAGATCACTTGTTCAATGTCTCCACAGGGAAAGGTTCCTTCCCAGCCTTCCTTAAATCAGCAGGACATTTGGTATGCACAAAGGCAGAAGTATTGGAATGAAGCCATGCTGAATCATGTCTTTGAAGGCTGAAATCTACATTAGAGTCTATGAAAAGAATAATATCTTAAGCAAGTTGTGTCAGTGCAATTGTAGGGTTGCATCCAGTTATCCCGTTGGCACAAGGACTTCCACTTGTGCCATTGTACTTTATCTCCCCAAAGGCTCTCTATATCCTGTCCAGATCTGCTCCAGAGACTTGGGGAAACCCACAGAAAAGATTTGGGACCACGTGGGCAGAAAAAGTTCCATTGCACAGATGAAAGTCCTTGCACTAATGGGACAATTTCACTGGATGAAACCAGAGCTAAAATAATCAGCAATATTTTGTAGGAGTAAAGTGAGTATTATTGCAGTGTATGGAGAGGCAAATCTGCAAATAAGCTTTCACTCATATATGGGTTAATATATGAAACCACCTCTGTGGGGGGAGATTTAGTTACAATTGATGATGATGATGATGATGATGATGATGATGATAATAATAATAATAATAATAATAATAATAATAATAATTTATTTGTATCCTACCCGTCTGGCTGGGTTTCCCCAGCTGCTCTAGGCAGCTTCCAACAGAGGTTAAAAATACATTAAAACATCAGTCATTAAAAACTTCCCTAAACAATCCTACCATCAATTGTACAATTGCACTGTCAGGACAGATTCAACTAGTAGTCTATAAGCAGCATGTCATTAGAGCAGGGAGAGAGAGAGATCATTTGAAGTTCAAATGCCCCTAAGGATACTAAAGAAAAGTCATTACTACTGTGAATTCGGAGATGGAACTGATGATGGACTGTCAGATAAGATGCTCTTGTGCTAATCTGAAAAGGTAATTTCCTGTCATAGAGAATCAATACTTTGAATGCTATGGTTCTGTTATAAATTTTAGTATTTTATGTCATCCTGGACCCAGTTGGATTAAGTGTGGTATACAAATATTTTAAATAAGCAAATGAATAGATTTCATGCTTAGAATTAACTGTTGTAAATTTTGAATTCAAGCAGGAATTTCCCCCAAGTTCTATGAAACTGGTGGCCTTTCTCTGCCTCTCTAAAGATGTTTTGGATGAAAAGTGAATGTGATGCAATTTACTTTCGGGAACCATCTAAATGTTCTGGATGCAATTCCAGTGTTCTGTTCTCCCTGAGGCAGCAAGATGATAAAATGTAGCATCTATTACAGTAGCATGTTCTATGATTTCATAACATCAGCTGATTCAAATAGCCTCTCCTGGATTTAAAAGCAAATAGTATCCCCTAGAAAAACTCATCTGAGAAAGAGGTAGATCCCAGCCCAATGACTGTCCAGCATTCTTCATCATTATGGTAGCTGGCAAATATTAATTTGTAGGGAAGAGTGCTCAGGGTCCCTTGTTGCTGCACTTTAATTATTAAAGAAATAACCCATTTATCAAAGAAATAACCCATTACAACAGCGTAATGCAGCTAAGATTTAATATGAGCAGTAAGCAAACACATCAGGCTTAATGGAATATAAATAGTAGCATTCTTTTTGTTTGGATTCACAAGGGAAGTGGTGTGTTGATTTCTAGCACTCATTTATACTAATGCATTGCTAACATGCTTAACAGGTCATTAGGTACATCATCAAAAAATGGCACATAGTCATGATTTAATATCGGCCATATGAAGTTGGGAAAAGCAAGGTAGAGGCAGAGCAAGCATCAGGGCCAGTCGTACCCTTAGGCAGAGGGAGGTGGCTGCCTTGGGTGGCTGATATAGGGGCGAGCAGCAACACCTCCCAGTTGTTTCCGTCCTCCTAAGCTAGAGCCCCAGCAATGGTGATGCTTGCTTGTTGCTATCCTAGGCTGCCTGGTGTCCCATATGGATGCCTTCTCTTAATGCATCAACAGCTATTCAAGGATTTCCCCCTCTTTCTCCATGATTAAGAATGGACAAAACAAGGTGGAAAAACATCATAACTAGATGGATTTTTGCCAAATCTGCAGCCAGATTTAGCCCATCCTAGAGAAACCAGAATGCAGGGGAACTTACCAGTTCTTGATAAGTTCATTAGGCCTGTCCAGAGAAGCCATTGAGGTCTGGCATGCACTGATGATGCTGTTAGTGCGCACTGACATCTAGAGGCCTCTGGGAAGGCTGCAACCTGCATATTGAGAAATGATGATGTTACAAGGAACCATCCATGTAATTAGAGATAGGAACATAACATGCAGCAGCAGAATATACCAAAAGCTTTGGCTTCCCAGATTCTGAGAATCTGTCTCTTAGTCACATAATTCACGACTTCAGATTTATTTCTACCACTTACTGGCACTATCATTATTTTGCTTAAAAGTGAAAAGAGTCTCAGGTTTTACAATGCAATGGAAGATCCTATGCTAGCATGAACTGAACCCAGTTCAATGTGTGCAAAATGGCAGGAAACAAGCAAACATTCTGACATTTAAGCGTTTCATTCTGAATATCTCGAAAAGGGAAGGCATACATAATCACTTCTACATTCTTCCATTCAAGCTTCTCTCGAGATGCAAATACTACTGAAGAAAGATTGATTCCTCTCCTACACTATTTCCTTATCAATTTTACTTTGGGGCTTTTGTAACTTGAAACCTCTGCACCTGACCTCATTATTTATTATTGTTTAAGCAATTTTTCTTTGTTCTAAAAAGCAACAGACCCAGCTAGAGCCTTAAGTCTGATGAGAAACATGTCGCTCCTACTGCACAATGCCAGCACTTCAAAATCTCCACTTAGTCAGTTTTCCCCCTTGGTGACTGCAAAAGCCAAACATGTTTTCAAATGGGCTGTGCTCCTCTTCAAAAAGAAGAGCAAATGTGTATGTGGAACTAGGCCAGTTCCAGCCCTACCATTAGGCAGAGTGAAGCAGTGGCCTCAGGCAGCTGATGCTGGGGATCAACAGTAGCAGCCTCCCCAGATATTCCTATCCTCCTGAACTGGGAGCTTGCAGGACTTTCCCACCAACTGGGAAGGTAGTTCCTGACTGACTTCAGCTACAAAAGCTCAGGCTGCTGAACAGACTCTTTGGCTGGCGTATTGTTTAGAAGTTTTCATTGGTAGGTTTTGTTGCTGTTACTGAATAAAGAACAGAACCTCACTTTGGAAAATCTGAGGTTACATTGACATATATGGAGAACTGAACAAATGGCAACTTTTTAAAAAATTTTGACAAAATCCTTTGTGGGACAGCATGCCAAATTCCAGACTAATAGGCGTTTTTCATGAAAGCAATTTATATATTTTAAGGTTTGTTTGGCTTTTATAAAAAAGAAAAGAGAAAGAGAAAACTTCCTGTAACGTTTTTAGCAGAATTTCATGAAATCTCTAGGCATAGATGCCTCTTTATGCTTGGCATCAGATCACATAAGATATAGATGTCACTAGTAAGTAAATGAAGCCTGCCAAATTTAGATAGATGGATACGGGGTATATTGTGCAAGGGAATCTCTAAAGTTTGGATGGGAATTCTTTATCTAATCCTTCCCATGATTTATCTGGGGGCCAATTTGTATGAAAATTGCATACATAGTAGAGGTTGAGATAGGTGCAGGAGTTTTTCTGCTCAATTCACAGTGACTAATAAGTTCCTTCAACATCCCTTCCCATAGTACTGTGACTGGAAGTTTAAAGGAGAGCCATGGTACAACTATACCGTGTATTGAAGTTAAAGAGATCACAAAATGACACCCTTCTCTTTTCTCTGCCCCACTCCCGATTTTTTTCCTCTCTTTTAATGGAGATCTTAAGAGGAAATGTATCTAACTTTGCAGATGGCTCTGTGTCCCTCCAAATTAGTCCCAAATTTTGTGAAGAGCACAGTTCAGTTTAGGCCATTTCAGAGAACATCTGTTTGCTTTTTGACAAGACCCAAATATCTCTGAAGCAGCCTACTTTGTTTCAGCAAATGCACATCCACACTGCATACTAATAGTGAATTCAATTTTCTGCATATGGATTATATGGCAGCCAAAACAGCATCATCCATACACAAAGGAGAGGCTTGGAGGAACCCAAAGTTTTGAAGAAGTGCAAAAAGTATGGTTCCCTGGTTGTGGAATGCTCTCCCCAGGAAAAAAAACATTATTTTCCCAGGCCTTTGGCTAATTAAACAACTGATGCAGTAGTGAACATGGAGGACTAGATTAATACTCTTTAGGGGACTAAAGTATTAAAGCTTGGCGCCTCCTTCCCAAAGCCCAGGAAGCTTCTGCCCAGCTTAGGGATGGAGGCACAATGCTCATGTGTGCAACGTCCCCACAATCGGCCTCACAAGCTGGCACCTCTGTTCCTAACTGTGGCCCTACAGTATGTAAAATTTCACCACACACCACTGAATCAATGGCCTTTTAAACTGTGTTTGGGATGGGTGTTTTTCTGTTGTTGTTGGTTACTATGTTATGTATTTTTGTGTTTTCATACCCTGTGATCCTCAAATTAAGGACAGCATAGAAATTTAAATATAGCCCAATAAGGACTGAGCATGCTCAGTAGGCACGGAATGCTGACTGATGGTTGGAGGGCAGAATAAAAATTTGGGGCCAAAAGGGAGCTGCTGGAATGTCCTGAAAGAACCCACATTAGGCTGGCTGGAACCATGAAGAGGATCACCCCAAACTGCTTCACTTGCTATACCTTAACACTTGCATTGGTTTACAGCCTTAAAGGCCTTTTAGTAGCCCAAAACATTTTCCTTTCAGAAAACAATTGCGGAAAGTGCAGTTTAAAATTCAATGATACGTGTTAAAGTTCACATTCAAGCAGCAAATTGCTTCCCAGTGTCTGCCCGTTAGCTTGCTTTCCCATAGATGATGGCGGAGAAGGGAGGGAGGACCTGCTCAAAGGAACCCTTAGGGTAGCTTAACTTCTGCTAGCAGTCAGGTCACAATTCTTTTTCCAGTAATCCAGTTATAGAACAGCCTACCCAGGGGAAACCTTGGTATCCCCATCACTTGAGACACTTAAAATTAGAGTTGACAAAAGATTAGAAAAATACCCTGGAAGGGAAAATCGTGAATTGTCAAGAAGACAGATTAAAAGGCCTAGCGGGGCTCTTTCCATGATGCTATTGTTTTGGAGTGGCAGAACTGCGCTTCTGGAATGAAACGTTGCAGATCCTTCAGAAAAGGGTAAGGTCTTGTTAGCTTGAAGCAACCTGACCTTTCCCTGTAGCTCACAGAAAAAAAGAGTTAACAGGGAGATAAATCAGATTGCCACCATGCCCATTTAAAGCCGGTTCTGAATCATTCTTGCCTTGCTTGGATTCAAAGGGTTTCCCAGTATTAATCACATTCGCCCTGATCCAAATGCTGTACTCACAGGTTCACCCTATGGGCTCCATTCACTGGCCCACTCCTTTGGATGAAAGCATGAAGGCAGGAGCTTACTCTACTCCTGTAAGTGCCCCACATGAGATGAGTCAGTGAGGGAAATGATCCCAGGGATGGAGCCAGCCAGTGCAGACCTGCTTTACTTTGTGCTCAACTGTGATCACATGAGAGGTGAAAATCCAGCTAGGACTCATGGTTCTCCAGAAGTTCTCCACAGGAGAATCTGCATTCTATTTAGTCTAGGCAGGTCCAGATTGAGGACAAGAGCAAGAAAGGTCACTTGCCACAGGCAGAAGTTAGTGGGGTAGCAAAACAGCATCTTGTGTACAAAAGTGAGCGAGTGAGTGATGGGGGGGGGACACTTAACCTGACTTACCTGGGAGTAAGCATAATTTATTTAAAGGGGTCTTATTGCTGAATAGACACAGTTAGGAATGGATTTCTGGCTAACCCAGTTGCGTGTCGAGGTCCCAAGCCACCCCCCAAATAACTCACAACGCACACTTAATTTTTGTTTAAGGTTTTTGGCATAATTTTGGCCACAACTTTATTTAAATACAAAACCTTGAGTGGTTGTTTAGGCATTGGTTAAGACTATCTGTCCCCCCGCCTGGGGACAGAACTGACTTCCGGGCACCACCGAAAGACAGTGCGGGGGAAAGCAAGTCGGGGAAGAATTGGAGCTGAGACACAGACCCTCAACTCTCACCCGCCTGCTCCCCGAAGGCTTGCCGGCCCTAGTCCCATTCCAGGGATTGGACGAAAAGATGGCAAGCCCCAGGATTCCTTTAATGGAATTCCCTTTCCGCAGCAACCATGGAGGGGCAGGCCCAGCCTATCCTAACCCCTCCATGGAGGGGCAGGCCCAGCCTATCCTAACCCCTCCTCCACCAATTTATAACCAATGCCTAACCGCAACCTTAGAAGTTGTGACAATTTGCTACGCAGTAGGCAAAAACCAAATGGCCCAGCCAATCAGCCAGATGGAAAATTCCTACCAGGCCCCCGCTCCAAAGCAGACGACCCCATGACAGGCATAGCAAGGTCAAAGCAACAACCCCTTACTTTAGGGCGGGTGATCCGTTGCACACAGCAAAGAGAAAGCTCCAGGCTGCATGCAGAGTATTTAAACATTTTACCCCTCCCACCAAAATTGCAACATAACTTTTACCCCAGCAACCCAGGGAACCAATCACTGCCCCAGGCCATCTTTAGAGACCCTGCCTGGTAACAGAGGGGTGGCTCAGCAGACCCCACCGCAACACGTACTCTCCATGAAGGAGAACACGCTTTACAGTATGTACATGAATGGCAATGGCACCTTGTACTTCACTTCACATATGTGCCCATGTGTGTCTGTGAACTGCCCAGTTAGTCCCATTACACATTACTAGTTTCCCCTAACCCCAACCCCCACCCCACCCCCAAATCATGACAGGATTAGAAACACAACAATGAATGCTAATGGCTGCTGACCTCACTTCAGTTAAACAGAGTTCAAGAGAACACACATTTCTGCAAAGCATGTTCTCCTTCATGGAGAGCACGTGTTGCGGTGGGGGTCGCCAGGACACTCCAAAGTTGGGGGGCGGGCTAATTGATCGTTGGCCACTGATGCGACTGGGGCTTCCCTTGTTGTTGGGAATAAGTTAATGTTGCCATTTATTGATTGAAAGCCAGAAATAGTAAAACTCCTTGCACGAGGCTAGGGCTTCCTCTTTTCGCCCGTGCATTGGATTGCCCGTCCCTCCCTCCCTAGAATTAGGGTTGTTCGCTTCGACCTTGCTATGCCTGTCATGGGGTCGTCTGCTTTGGAGCGGGGGCCTGGTAGGAATTTTGTCCATCTGGCTGATTGGCTGGGGCCATTTGGTTTTTGCCTACTGCGTAGCAAATCGTCACAACTTGTAAGGTTCGCAGTTAGGCATTGGTTTATGGTTTGGTTGGTTGAGGGGCATGGATTGGCTGTGCCTGCCCCTCTAATGCTGCTGCTGCAAGGGATTCCGTTAAAGGAATTGGGAGCTAACTATTGCTTGTCCACTCTGTCAAGGGGGCTCGGGCCATAGCAATGAGCTCCTGGTTGCATTTGGAGTGAGGGCAGGTTCCCTGCTCCGCATAACCCCCAAGTGTATTCCCCCATTCTGACTTTCGCATCGTGTGGAATGTCAGTCTGTCTCTGTCCCCCATGGTGGGGGCAGATAGTCGCAACCAATGCCTACACAACCATTCACAAATTTGTATTTTAATAAAGTTGTGGCCAAAATTATGCCAAAAAATCTTAAACAAAAATTTCTGTGTGATGTGTGAGTTATTGGGGTGGACCTGGGGACCTCAAAATGCAACACAACAGATCTGAGGTCGAAATGGGTTGCAGAGTTATAATGGTCTGGTTTGATAAGTTGCTGGTCAGTTCTTTTTCACGACTGAAGAAATTTGTACCGCTAAAATGGCTAACACTCACATGAAACCTGATTGGCTCACAAAGCTCATGAATGGCCATGAGTGAGCCAACAGAGCTGAGCTCGAGTGCCAGCTTGATTATTGTAAAAATCATCACCATCCCTAGTCAGGATAGCACTAGTAGTATGTTGCTTAATCATAGCAATGGGCGATTCAAATTTGAACTATCTTGAATGTGGATGACAAGATGAGAAGCAAGTGAGCAGCAGAAAATCAATTTTGCAAGCTGAATGCAATGGGAGTAATACATGTTCCCTCTAAATGCACACAAACTATTATCCAAAGCCCCGTACACATTTAACTGCATTCCATTTTCTTCAGTGAGAGGAATGTTCCACACTGTTTTATTGATTTCCCATCACATATGCTAAGTGTTTCCATAGGAAAGAATAGGAAAGCCTTCCCTGTGCTGCACCCAAGCTCTTTGGACAAAGCCAGAGCTGCTGGATTTCAATCTTGATGCTGAAAATGTGGAAAAATAAAAATTGGCAAAGGCATTGCAGTACTGTGCATCCTTGAGTTTGTTGAAGCAAAATCAAAATGCCCACAAACTTTTGTAAAGTTTATAGATTGTGAAAAGTGGTGGAAACATGGGTGTTTATTTGGGGCAGTGGAGGCTACTATCTGTATTTGTCTGTTGTTGTTTTTTAATCTACTCTGTTTCTGGGTCACTCTGTGCTCTCTTCAGTCTGCATTTCAAATTCCAAGTTGCTCTGTTTAAAATGAAACTCTGTGTTGCACTACTGACTATAAAGCCAAATTTTAAAATGGCTATAACTTCCTAGCTACTTTAAATTAATTCAAATCACCGAGGCCTGATGAGCTGCCCCCAAGGGTACTAAAGAAGCTTGCGGATGTAATCTCAGAGCCTTTGTCTACAATCTTTGAGAATTCTTGGAGAACAGGTAAGGTTCCTGCAGACCGGAGGTGGGCAAATATTGTCCTCATCTAAACTACTACTTCTTCTTCCAAACCTTGGGGATTGTAGTCCTGTTTTTTTAAAAAAAACAAAAACTTGGAGGGGGAATAAGATCCAGGAAATTACTTCACATTGCTAGCAGGAAAGGTCCAAGAACAGATAGTTTAACAGTCAGTCTGTGAGCACTTACTAAAGACTAAGGCTTTTGACAAAGTCCCCCCCCCCCCAAGATTTTTGCAGAACAGCTGGTAAAATGTGCCCTGGATAAGGTAACTGGATTTGTAGCTGGTTGACTGACCAAACCCAAAGGGTACTCATTAATAGTTCCTCATTATCCTGGGAAAAATTGACAAGTTGGGTGCCACAAGGTTCTGTCCTGGGCCCGCTGTTGTTCAACATCTTTATAAACAACTTGGGTGTGTCAGTGTTTGTAAAAAGAAAAAGGTTCTGACTTCCTTTGACTCCTTCTCCTGGTCCTCGGACCCTAGTTGGTATAAAAGAGTCCTTGAAAAAGAGTATCTTTGCAGAGTATTGCTGCTGTTATTCTTAAAAGTCTTCTTATCCTACCACGACTGACAGCTTTATAAATATGAATGCAACCAGCTTCCAACCACCCCAACCCACCACACAACAAACAGACCATTCATGACCACCCTATGTATACAAGCGTATGTAGGTGAAAGGTTTCATGAGTCATGCTGACTCAGTTTCTTTTTGTATTAAAAAAAAACAGCAGCCAATTTTGAGCCATGACAGGGTGAAGGAATTAAGGGAATGCTCATCAAATCTGCAGATGACTCAAACGGGGAGGAGTAGCTAATGCCGCAGACAAGAGAACTGGGATTCAAGCTAACCTTAACAGGTTGGAGAACTGGGCCCAAAATAACAAAATGAATTTCAGTAGGGGAAAATGTTAGGTTCTACACTTAGGCAGGAAGAACCAGCAGCACCAGTATCAGATGGGGGACACCTGGCTTGCCAGTAGTACATGTGAAAAAGATCTCGGGGTCTTAACATGAGTCAACAGTGTGATGCAGAAGGGAAAAAAAGCTAATGCTACTTTAGGCTGCATCAAAGAAGTATAATGTCCAGGTCAAAGGAAATAATAGTCCCACTCTGTTATGCCTTGGTCTGACCACACCTGAAAAACTGTGTGCAGTGGTGGTACCACAATTTAAGAAGGATATACTGGAACAGTTGCAGAGGAGAGTGACCAAGATGATAAAGGTCTGGAAACCAAGCCTTATGAGGATCAGTTGAGGGAGTTGGGTATGTTCAGCCTGGGAAAGAGGAGACTAAGAGGAGATATGATAGCCATATCATATTTAAATATCTAAAGGGCTGTCACATGAAACAAGCTTGTTTTCTCCTGCTCTGGAGGGTAGGACCTGAACCAATGGATTCAAGTAACAAGAAAGGAGATTCTGACAAAACATCAGGAAGAACTTTCTGAAAGTAAGAGCTGTTTAACAGTGGAACAGACTGCCGTGGGAGGTTGTGGACTTTCCTTCCTTGGAGGTTTTTAAGCAGAGGTTGGATGGCCATCTGTCAAGGATGTCTCTAGTTGAGATTCCTGTATTGCAGGGGGTTGGATTAGATGACCTTTGGAATCCATGATTTCCCTCTTTTGGCCAAAGTGGGTAAACTTTGCAGGTACAGGTGCCCCTTCAGAGTAGCTTAATTCTGCCAAATTGCAAACAAAAAAAGATTTATGGGCATTTTTTGTGGTTTGTGTTGCTCCACACAGGAGCCCTGCCAAAGGTTGAAAGGTTTTAACTGGAAACACAAAGTATTGAACCTGAGACCTTGTGCATGCAGAACATGTACTCTGCAACTGAAGTCCACTCCTGTGCGCTGCATTTTGTATGTTAGCATATGCTTTGGAGAGGGAATTCAGTTTTATTGCTTTAATAAGGCCATTCAAGGTATTCTGTCAATGGCACCTGCAGTAATTTATTCATAGAGTTGTTTTGCTCAGTAATTGACCTATAACGTTAATTAAGTTATATTGATTTACCATGATGTTTGAAGTTGGAATGTTCACATTATGTGGCTGTGTACTGAGGCATGAGGTTAAGTGCTGAGAGCCAAAAGCTACCAACCTGCCATTTCTGAGGTAAACTGTCCCACCATTTACTTTCGTAATATCTGAATCAATTCCAAGCTTCTTCTAGAGAAGCACTGAAATCCCTATGTGGTGTTGTTCATGTATTAAATCTTGACTGTTTTTTTTAAAAAAACCAAAAACCAAAATAACAATCCTTTAGGTCATGCATTCAAGGACATTTTAAAAAATATAAAGTTTGTTTCCTGCATATTAACAGGGATATTGCTTTATTGTGGGACAAACAAGTCAGGAAATTATTGCTGTTGTTGAGGTGGTTGTTACCTGTCCATTACCAGCACGTTGCAGGGTGAGTTACAATATTTTTAAAAAACCAAGCTTCCTTGCCCTTCACTGCCCTATCTCCCTGCCCAGGGTGGCCCTGCCCTCTGCCTGCACCTCAGTGCTGGTGCATCATATGAGGCGGGCCTTGACGATGGTAGCCTCTTCTTCTCCTCACCTGCTCTCCAGCTACCACTACAAGTTGCCCAATGGAGGAGGCCATCAGCAGAGGCCATGGAGAGGGAACAGGATGCTCCCTCGCAGCCACAGCACCGGCAAGCACTACTCTGACTCCTCCTCAAGCTCGGTGGTGGCAACACTAGCAGGGGAAATAGAGACATTCCAGGATCAAATTAGAAGCTGGGGTGGCTTTTGTAATTCCGGGACTGTCCCTGGAAAATAGGGACACTTGGAGGGATGTGTGACTGTGTGTAGATACTAGTCTACTGGAGAAAGGTAACTCTTGCATTCATTGCTGCACCCACTTTTGCCCCGACCCTGTGGCCCTTAGAAGGTTGCCTGAAAGGGAAGGTAGGCATTGGATCAGTAGTATGAATGGTGTGACAAGCCTTTTTGAACTGTTGGCAAGTGCAGTGGAGGGCTCAATTCACAGACAGTGGGCTGGACTCAGAAAAGCCAGTTGGCAATCCTGTTCAGCCCAAGAATAGACAGCTGATAACTGTGCATGGTCTTCTTGCTTGTCTTTTCTCCATAAGTATAATAAGAATAAACAGATGCTTTCATTAATTATACTGCCTTCCCCAAACTGAATTTTCAAGGTATTTCAATCTGGCATCCATGTAGCATTGCTTTAAATAGATTTGAAATGTACATCGGTGTAGCTTGCCTTCCTGGGGTGATTTTTTTTTAATTACACATTAATATTCTTTTTCTCTGCACACTGCATTTTTGCTTTCTCCTTCTTTATTATTAAAATGTCAAGGTCAGTTTGCAAATGATTAGGAAGGAGTGTGACTGGTCTGACTGCGTTATGTCACCTTACGTTTGTCTTTTTGTCAAATATTCTGCCGCTGGGAAGGAGACTATGACTAGAACGGATGGGTTAGCAAGTTCTGTTTTGGCATGCTTTTGAAGTTAGACAACAAACCACTCCATCATCAAAGAATCAAGATGATCCTAATTGCTGTTTTGTCATCAATATTTGTCTTCATATAATACATTGCACTGGAAAATGTAACCCTATTTTGGTTTTAATAATAAAATAATACAAAAGCATTCTTGCCATCACACATATGCACCATCTTGCCCTTGTCCCTTATACACATGTGCTCTTATTCCAAAGCCAATTAAAACTTTGAGCATTCAATTTGTGGTGAATTGGACATGCTTGTCTCTGATTCCTGCATTGCAGGGGGTTCCTCTATAATCAGGCCTTTGGCTGATTAAACAATCTATGGCCTTTAAAAAGTGTCTGAGGGAGGGGTTATTGGTTTGTTGTTCTTGTTGTTGATATTTATTTTCTGTTTTCATTTTGTGTTTTTATGCTGTAAACTTCCCTGTGACCTTTGGACGAAGGGCAGTATATAAATTTAATAAGTAAATAAAATACATGTGATCCCTGCATTACGTGGGTTTGTTCTAGATGACCCTTGGAATCCCTTCCAACTCTGCAGTTCTCTGATTCTGTTCTCAGACATACTTACATCGATCTCAATGGGACTTACTTCTGAGAAAAAGAACATACCTGAAAAGGAATAAGAAACCAAGAATACTGTGAGAGTGATTCTACCTTCCTGGCATTCTGGCCTATATGAAACAAGGTTCTTACTCTGCCCACCATTGGATCTGGAAATTTGCAGGCCAGAGACAGAGATGGCACTCCTGAGTTCTGGGTCACAGCTACTCCATACATTTAAAGCACTTCCCTCCAGAGAATCCTGGGGATATTTGTTTTAAGGGTGGTGGGAATTATTGCTCTGTAAGGGCTGACATAATAATAATAATAATAATAATAATAATAATAATAATAATAATTTATTTGTACCCCGCCCATCCGGCTGGGTTTCCCCAGCCACTCTGGGTGGCTTCCATAGAAACCAAAAATACAGTAAAATCACACATTAAAAACTTCCCTGAACAGGGCTGCCTTAAGATGTCTTCTGAATGTCAGGTAGTTGTTTATCGCTTTGACATCTGATGGGAGGGCGTTCCACAGGGCGGGTGCCACTACCGAGAAGGCCCTCTGCCTGGTTCCCTGTAGCTTTGCTTCTCGCAGTGAGGGAACTGCCAGAAAGCCCTCGGCGCTGGATCCCAGCGTCCGGGCAGAATGATTGGGGTGGAGACGCTCCTTCAGGTATACTGGGTCAAGGCCGTTTAGGGCTTTAAAGGTCAACACCATCACTTTGAATTGTGCTCGGAAACGTACTGGGAGCCAATGTAGGTCTTTCAAGACCAGTGTTATGTGGTCTCGGCAGCCGCCCCCAGTCACCAGTCTAGCTGCCGCATTCTGGATTAGTTGTAGTTTCCAGAATTCTTTGGGGGCAAGCCGTGACTGTTTAAAGTGCTTTATATGTATGGCGTGTAAACAGCCTTTGTCTTATATAATTGAAGAGCAAGAGTTCCTGGTTTACTGGTGTTTCTCAGAGACTGCGGGTGAGTGGGAACAGGAAGCCGTAGAGATCGCACAGGGAGTCCCAGCTGATTACAGGGCAGTCATTCCTGAGAGGCTGCACAGCTAGTTTTGCATAAATATATGCCGTATACTGTGTCTGCCTATGCAAACCGCATAATGGCACAAATGGTAAATCAAATGGTGTGGTTAAACATCAGGGGAATGGGAAAGCATTTTCATTTCACCACACCTCGTGCAGTAAATCCATCAAGATAATTGCCTGTTCTGTAGCCTTCTATTGTAGTGTGCCATGTGCTTCAGAGAAAACTACACCTGAGGGACTATTTTTCTCTATTTATTTCTGCCCCAGCGTCACAAAGGGCCGCACTGCATCAAACCCCTTGTGCTTTCTCTGTACTGACACCAGTAGATTGTATACTTAAATAGCACAGATCTAAAATTGGGAAAGGGTGGTTAACAGCGTGTTCTGACTGCTGCATTCCTTGGGGTGGAATAAACTACCCATGGATATTAAGAATTAGCCAAGACTGGAATACATATATATCTACCACTGTGTATTTTCCAAGGAGATGCACAATGAGTTCTGTAACTTCAATTCATTCCATTTTGGCCAGCTAGCATTTGAATTCCTGCTTGGAGATTCATTGCAGTGTTGTTGTTGCTGTTGTTGTTTTTAAAAAATAAAAAAATAAATCAGGAGGACACAAAGCACTCAATCTAAATATAATCAATGTACATTTTATTTTGCACACTCAGGAAAATTAAGTATACAATGTTTTTATTACTCCTAAAGTAATAGAAATCCAGAAATGTACCTCTACTGAGAATTTTTTTAATACACTATTTCAAAACAAGTGATATTTGGACAGAGAAACACTTTGAAACACATAAGGGAACCTGTGCCTCTCCAGATGTTGTTAGACTACAACTCCCATCATCCCGGTCCACTGGCCATGCTGGCTGGGGTTTATGGAGTCTAACAACATCTGGAGAGCCATAGGTTTCCCATTCCTGAGCTAAGGACATACATATGAATAAACAGGCTTATGGGCTGCATATAATGAATGAGGAAATGCAGGCATAAATTGGATTCACATTATTTCTAATGTACCCTTACATGTCATCCAAGGCTCTGTTCTGTTGTTTTGAATGGCATGTACAATCCATTGTACATTTGAATGTACATCCCTTCTAGCATCAGAAACAGTGCTGTAATGTTTAGAGGACTAGACTATGGCTGGGGACTGTGAGTAAGACAACATCTGGGTAACTGGAAGGCAGGGAGGGTAAACGTGGAGAGTGCCGTTAAGACTGTAGTATGTGACGTAAGAAGGAGCAATCACAGGGGAGAAAGCTTGTCACGTATTGCAGTGGTAAGAAGAGAAAGCTGGACAGCTCCACCCGACAGACATAGGTAAGAAAGAACACAGAATAGTGTGTCTGTAGGCAGTTGCCTTGGTGGTGGGCCATGTAGATGAAGCAGACAGGGCAGTCACCACAGAGCAGCATTTAACAATCGCCTGTGCTAGTTCAATTGAAGTACATATTAATGTTTTGAGGATGAGATGAGCCCTGAGCTTTACTCAGATTATCCCAAAAGAAGAAAACTCCAGAAAACATCTTTGTCTTTTCAAGGTCTTGATATAACGGGGGGGGGGGGGCAAAAGTCCAGCAAAAGTATGTACTAACAACTCCTAAATTGCCATTAAATTGTCTTTTAATTTTTCTGTACGAAGTAATAATGGTAGAATTACACAATCTGTTTGCTACAGATGCATAAGGCTTCCCTAACACTTAAATAATGTGAGATTTACACATAATTACCAACTTTGATTAGATATCACTGGTGTTTCCGCAAACAACGTGAGAAGATTCCTCATCATCCATCCCCTTCCCATAATTTGTTTTGCCGGATCTGAGTCGTGTGCTGTGTGCCAAATTCATAAATTCTTGGGAGCTATTATTGACTTGATTAGCTAATTACAATTGTACCCAGAGTGATTCACTCAGTAATTCAGAAGCGCCATGTGCCAAAATAAAGGTCCAGCTGAAGATTACAGTTCAAAGACTGCCATTTGAAGCAAATGTTTAAGGCCTTCCCCAGCTACAAATCTCAACAGATGCATGAATTTCTAATAGTGAGAGGTTATGAACATTTTGAGCCATGCCACTCTGCTGATAAAAATGCCCCCCCACTGCTTTGCCCCCACTGTACCTATTTCTTATTCCTCCCTGCACAATTAGCGGATTTTAAACACAAAAAATGCACTTGTTGTTTTGTTGTTGTTTAGTTGTGTCTGACTCTTCATGACTCCATGGACCAGAGCACACCAGGCACTCCTGTCTTCCACTGCCTCCCACAGTTTGGTCAAACTCATGTTGGTAGCTTCGAGAACACTGTCCAACCATCTCGTCTGTCATCCCCTTTTCCTTGTGCCCTCCATCTTTCCCAACATCAGGGTCTTTTCCAGGGAGTCTTCTCTTCTCATGAGGTGGCCAAAGTATTGGAGTCTTCAGCTTCAGGATCTGTCCTTCCAGTGAGCACTCAGGGCTGATTTCTTTCAGAATGGATAGGTTTGATCTTCTTGCAGTCCATGGGACTCTCAAGAGTCTCCTCCAGCACCATAATTCAAAAGCATCAATTCACTAGTGGCAAGTTTTACCAAATGTACCAAAGAACATAATAAAATCAGGATTGGGTTTTTTTCTCAGGATGGTGGAGGGCGTGTGTGCTGTGTCCCGTTGGTGTAGTGATGGTAGCACTTGCTCTTCTGGTCAGAAATGCTCGGGGTGTGTGTGTCCAGAAATGTGGGGTTGAGGAGGGTCAACTGGTGGGGAGTGAGAAATGTCAGTATTGTCATCTGAGGAATGTTGGAAGGTATGCTCTTGTCCTCCATCCAAACAGTGAGAAGCATCATCAGAGCTCAAGGATGCATTCCAGCCAGGCAACAGGATTAAAAAGCAGAGCTGGTAAGAGTGTAGCATGAGATGGTATGTAGCCTGGGAAGAGTCCCAAAAACCACATTGGATCCATGGGCCTCCACAGCCTTTCAAAAGGGTTACAAGGTTTTTCTGAGAAGTTGCCATCCACAGGTCTATGTGTACTTGCTCCAAGAGGGAGAAAAGCTCTATCTGTGTGTGACATGTATTATATCCCAAAATGTCAGGTGTGGAGAATCCTCTCCTCCCCTGGCAAGAAGAACAATCAAGTTCATATTTATGGGTTTCATTCAGTCATCTGGTTGCAAGACAAAGAATTCATGTCTCTATGCAAGGGAGATGTTGCCTACTCTGAGTCCCTCCTCTTCCGTCCCCTACAACGTCCTGAGTCCCTATGGAAATTCCTGAGAGTCACATGCCTCTGCATTCTCTGTTCTTAAATGCGAAGTGATCGACAAACCCTTGGAGAAAGAGGCTCTCCCAGACTTTCCAAGGAAGTCTCTGCTGACTGCTCTCTCACTCCCCCCTCCTCCTTCACTATCTCATAACTTGGCAACTCTTCATTCAGCTGTAATTCACCCCTGTCTCCTTCTCCTCTTGAAACTGCTGGAGACAAGGGGGGGGCTAATCTTCCCACTCCCCCTACTCTTCTAGTAAGAGCCCAGGAGACAGAGCTCCCAGCCTTCCTGTTCAGTTCAGCCCTGACACAAAACATTCTGCAGTGCATTTCTTTCTTTCTTTCTTTCTTTCTTTCTTTCTTTCTTTCTTTCTTTCTTTCTTTCTTTCTCTCTCTCTCTCTCTCTCTCTCTCTCTCCTGGAGAGTTATCATTGGAGTATATTAAATAGCATCTCAAATATATACATGGTGAAGCTCTATGCAAGCTTTTAAGTTTTCTTTCTCGGGTAATAAGCCGGAGTCCTCTTCCAAATGCAGATATATCTTCCAAACAACGTGGTAGTTAGTTATCACTTACCCTATAAAAGTCCATTATGAAAGATAAATAGCCGAGTCCAGCTAATTAAGACCTCATTTCCCCATTTGAAATAAAGCAATCTGCTGTGTTTGCTTTAGAAATTGAGCACCAAGGGTGTTTGATCCATGGAGGATCCCATCAAAATGGGGTCTTCTATTTCCATACCTAGAGGAAACATTGGATGGAATGTAAACAAATACCATAGCAAATGAAAGCATGAGAGTTGAGAGGCAAAGCTTTTTCCCCACTAAGCTTTTAAGATCCCACTCCTCATAATTTGGAACTGCTGCATATAAGATTGTACGAGTGGAACCCTGCAAAAATCTGCAGACCTAAAAAAATAAATTAAATTGATTTGACCTCTTTTTTATTATAATTTGAAGATTTTTCAATTACAAAGGAGCGGAACATTAGCCAGCATTGACTTTTTTACTGCATTTATATCTTACCTGCATCTGAGGGGCTCAGAGCAGTCCTTGTGGTTCTCCCTCCCCCTCCATTTTCCACTCCAAACAACTCTGTGAGGTAGGTTAGGCTGAGAGATAGTGACTAGGCCAGGGTCACACAGCGAGCTTCATGACCGAGTGAGGATTCGGATCTGGGTCTCCTTAGTCCTAGTCCAACAAAGCAGACCTTTTACACAGGAATGGGATGTCACACCCACAGAATATCCTGAGACATCATTGCTGTGGTCACTAGGCTCAGAGTTTGACCCAAAGTTTTAGAATTTTAGCCTTTTTCTCAGGCTCTCTAGGGCTAAGAGTTAAAAAGTGACAGGCCAGAATCAATTGGCAAACAACTTTATATGGCCTCTTAGATCTTTGGAAGTTTCAGGAGAGGCTCTCCCACAGACTGCAGCGATCTGCTGGGTGTGTAAGGGATAAGGCAGTCTCTCAAGTAACCTGGTCCTGAGCTCTATAGGGCCTTATATGTTAGTACTGACACCCTGAAGTGAGTTCAAACCCATACTCAGCTGGGAGGCTCAGTGGAACAGCATGAGCCATTTACTATGCTTGAGCCTAACCAATGCCCAAGGGTAAAGTGAGAGGTGGTAGCTTAGGAAAAGACAGAAGAAAAGAAAGAAGAAATCCAACTTGCTGGCCCTGCAGTGACTTCTTCTCTATTGAACTACTTGCAACAACCTAAATCTTCTACATGGGGCAGGGGGCAGTCTTTTGATTGTTGTTTTTATTTTGATTATGTATCCTGTGGTTTTATATTTTGATTTTGTTCTGTGAACTGCCCTGAGACCTCCGAGTATAGGGTGGTATATAAATTCAATAATAAAAAAGAATAAAAAAATAAAGAAGAAGAAGAAGAAGAAATCCAGGAACTTGCCTTGTTATGGTGGGGGGGGGGGGGAGCCCTGAACAACCAGTTGATGACTCTAAAGTCCAAACAGGAAAAAGTAAAAAATATGATCAAGTACATGGGCATATTTATATCTACATTTCTAGCACTTCATCAGAGCCTAAATTGAATATTTTCTGCTTTACAATGCTTCAACGATGTATTTCATTCTTTATTAACCAAGTTTTATCATCCCTTCTCCTGGCACTACTCACATATTCTCCTTTGGTTGAGGACAAATGAGGTGTGCTGTAATGAAACCACTCTCCAGAAACCCAGAAACAGAAGCAGGTATGGTCTTATTCACTCCAGAATTGCATTAAATAATCTACTAATGCCAAGTTCTCAAGGAAAATATATTGTTTTATAATGCCCATAAAAATAAAATACAGCTGTTTATTGCTGCAATAAAAGCTAGACTTGTCTAGAACATTGGTATATGCTGTCAATCATGAGATTTAAGTGGTTACGCTATGAAAATCACATTAGGGGTTATAGTTTTGTTGGTTTTTCCACCTCTCTAAAATTGCTAGTTTTATGTACACATTTTCCATTCCAAATACAATAAAGTAGATCTCACTGGATGATTTCCCAATAGTTTCATAGTTCGGAATATTCTGGCTTTTAGATATTTATGCTCTTTTTTTTAGGCATATAGGATGGTCTCCTAGAAATCCACTTGGCTCTATTTACGTCAGTGATTCTTAAATGGTGGATTGAATATTGTACTTTTAGGTGACATAGAAGCATGGAATTGTAGAGTTGGAATAGATCACGAAAGTCATCTAGTCCAACCGCTTGCAATGCAATTGCCCAACATGGGGCTCAAAAGAGCTGAAGGAAAATGTAACTTTCTGCATTTGGTACGGGGAAAGGGCTGTAGCTCTGTGGTAGAAGGTCCCAGGTTCAGTCACTGGCAACCCACGGAGCCAATCCTCAGTGGCTGACTCACTTCCTTTCCCCCAATTGGCTCTAATCAGCAAAGGGGCAAGACAAGTTCTTCTCAGTGGCTAAAAAGCCTCCCCTTTCATGCTGATTGGGTGACTCTAGGACACTGGAGACAGAGGCCCTGCTGCAGAAATAGTAATTCATTAATGACAATGGGTCTTTGACCCCTTCCCTCAGTGATTCTGGACCACTATGCTTCTATTCATGGGATGAGCTGGCTGGGTTCCTCAAGGCCTGGTGGACTCACCATTCACATCTTGGGTAGGTCTCCCTCAGCAGACATGTGTAGATTGTGAGCACTGAAGGGTGAAGAGAAGCAATAGAGAATGTTTTGGGGCTCAGAACCAGGGCAGGGTCATTCAGCTAGGGAAAAGGTGTAAGGGTAGGAGTATCTCTTCTGCCTTTTTAGGATGGCAAGTACAGCAGTAGGTGGGAGGCGGAGCTGAGAAATAAATCACATTGCAGGTAATATTCAAGTCAATTCATGTTGCCTTGGCTATATTTTAACTGTGCATTGTGTCCTGCCTTCCTTCTGAATTATGGGAACAAGGGGCGAAGCTCTTTGAAGGCATTTATTCTCTTAAATAATCAGGCTGCTAGTTAGAGAAACTAGAAGACTTGCATATAAATTAGATATTTAAGTGCAATTCAAGCCGTCTTCCGATCATGGGAGAGCTGGTGTGAAAAAAGAACAAGAGTACATAACATTTAAGAGAGTTGACTTATGGGGAACAATTTTATTCATGTTTTCTTGACAGCACGTTTCCCAAGTGTTCAATGGGGTTTACTCCCTAGTTGGTAGTCTCTGCAGTTAGTTTTTTAGAGAAAAACTAATTATGCAATCCTGTGCATGTCTACTCAGTGTATGTCCTCATCATGTTCAGGAGGACTTTCTCCCAGAAAAGTGTGCTTGGTCTTGCAGACCTACATAATATAGTCAAATCAGCAATGAATGGTTTGGTGTATAATATTCTTCATTTGATGCTTCTAGGAGGTGACTTGACAAGCATCTGGAACCAAATGTAAGGGATTGCACTAAGCATTCTGTGTTGTGACTTCCAAGCCCTTGTTTGTGTGAGTCTCAATTTTTAATCTCCCAGCACCATTTGTGATTGCAATTTTTAGAGAGAAGTGTCCCTTCTAGCACAGCAGCAGTAGTTAATATTGTGTTTGGTTATCCCATAAGCCTCTATTTTGAGAGGCTTATCCTTCAGCCACGCAGCGCTGTACTAGGTGAAGCTCAAAATAATCTCTTCTCCCTTGAGAATTGTGTTGATCTTGCTGTTGGGCAGGCATAAGAAAATAAGATAAATATTGTAGACTGATTAATTTTTATAAGAAACCAGTGCATTTTCCAACCGCTGAACTTTTATCCTAATCTCTTGTAATGAAATTTTAGAATAAATGTTTAGCAAAACTTAAAAATGGAGAAGTTACACATATTCAAACGTAATACATTGTGACAAGAACTTCTGTGTTTGTTCAAATTGATTTAAAAAGTACTAAGAATATTCACACCTATGAACAAAATCTGAACGTGAGATTTGGATTACAGAAAATAGCTAGCTGTATTCATAAACACACTGAATTAATACATCTTTCCAAACCAGTGGGAAGCCTTGCACTGACAGGATCTGGTAGCTGGAAGTTCCAGCACAAAGTTCCAGTTCTTCAAACTGTCTCAGATAACAGAACGAGATTACTTTAAAAAAAAATAAAAAATGGTAACTACAATCTGCATAGCTTGCCTCTCATTGTACCACTAGCAAGGGAAGGACAATAAAACACTGCTAACTTTCAAAATATGTAAAATGAGAATATGTGACAGGTACGCAGCTCAGTTTATGTCTATGAGCAATTAATCAAACCCAACTATGCTTTGTCTTGGTTGTACGTTAACTATCTAATCACCTGCAACAGAACCATGCAATTTTGGACAGTGATTATGTTTCAGGGTGTCTATGACTTGAATAGGAGAGTATTGTTGCAGCATTGCTAGTTTTTTGAGGGATATGATTAATTACCTCTCTCTTTTTTATTTCCTGTTTCCTTGCAGTATTAGTTGAAGAAACTATAGACATAATCTACTGGCCTCGTAGATTTCCCCTTGTTGCTGGAGTATTCAGTTTTGGCATTCAGTAAGAAAACATTTCTACATAGGTTGGACTAGATGAGCCTCGAGAACTCTACAGTTCTATGATTCTATGAAGACAGGGGCATCATGCCACCAAAGTACTGTAAAAGCACTTTCAAGTACTTTGATTTCAAGCTCAGAGATTGAAATGTCTGCTTAACTTACCAATTGAATTCAATGAGGCCTAATAGTGCTCTGAATATTCAAAACTGCAGTAAGATGGGGGAAAGTTTTACACGTCGCAGACAGAATGTCCTTTCCACTTCCACAAGCTATCCTCAGTAACTAACCAAAGAAACAGAGTTTCTTCTAGTGATTCTTTAAAATCCTACAAGCAGTTGGATTCTAACCCAGACCTCTGACCTTATGCTAGAGAACCAAAGATAACTGTTGCTTGTGTTTTAATTGGTTCCCAAGTGCCATGATATTTTAAAGACAGTAACACTCGAGGAACCCTTCAGAGCTATAGGAAAACTTTTAGGAGTTTTCCTTTTATAATCATTATATATCTACAAAGATATTGTCCCGAAGGAATAGGGAGGATATCAGACACAGAGCATAGATTCTATAGGCTTTAAACTTTTGGCTTTGTACAAATTGAACAGAGAAAGTTGTGTTACTGAAGTATCTTCAAACAAGATGTTATAGGAATGTTATTGTCAGTCTAGGAATTAGATGCTATTTTGCAGCTACAGGCATCCCAGTGGCTTACATTCCTATAAAGCTGTCATCTGCTTCTGTGCAAGACACTAATATACTAATCATAGAATCATAGAGCACGAGAGTTGGAAGGGATCCCAAAGGTCATCTAGTCCAACCCCCTGCAATGCAGGAATGAAAGAATTCTGAAAGATAGCCATCCAACCTCTGTTTAAAAACTTCCAATGAAGGGGTGTCCACCACTTTCTGAGGTAGCCCGTTCCAACCGTTGAATAGCTCTTATTGTCAGAAAGTTCTTCCTAACGTTTATATAAATCATATATATATATATATATATATATATATATATATATATATATGAACTTGACTGCTGTAGGATAAAATGTGTTTCTTCCTATTTGCATATACACATGTACAGTGGTACCTCAGGTTAAGAACTTAATTCGTTCTGGAGGTCTGTTCTTAACCTGAAACTGTTCTTAACCTGAGGTACCACTTTAGATAATGGGGCCTCCTGCTGCTGCCGCGCTGCTGCCACATGATTTCTGTTCTCATCCTGAAGCAAAGTTCTTAATCTGAGGTACTATTTCTGAGTTAGCGGAGTCTGTACCCTGAAGCATCTGTAACCTGAAGCGTCTGTAACCTGAGGTCCCACTGTACAGTCGTACCTTGGTTGCCAAACGCCTTGAAACTCGTACATTTCGGCTCCCAAACGATCGAAAACCGGAAATGAGTTTTCCGGTTTCCGAACAATTTTCAGAAGCTGAACATTTGATGGGGCTTCCACGGCTTCCGATCGGCTGCAGGACCTTCCTGCAGCCAATCAGAAGGTGTGCTCTGGTTTCTGAATGTTTTGGAAGTCGAACGGACTTCTGGAACGGATTCTATTCGACTTCCAAGGTATGACTGTATGTGTTGTACATGCCTATGTGTACTATAAAACATAAATATGTATTTCTGACATGTATAAAATACTACTGTAATATGAGGGTATATCTGGCATTCTGTGGTGTAGTGGTTAGAGTGCTGCACTAGGACTTAGGAGACCACGGTTCGAATCTCCACTCAGCCATGAAACTCAATGGGTGACTTTGGGTCCCTCACAGTCTCTCAGCCTAACCTACCTCACAGAGTTGTTGTGAGGATAAAAACAGAGAGCCATGTATGTCACTGTGAGCTCCTTGGAAAAATGGTGCAATATAAATGTAACAATAAACAAATAAATATCCATTTGGGCTAAATGATATCTATCAACACTCTTGATTTACCCTGCCAGGCAAGCGTCCTCAGATATGCTGAAATAGGAGCATTTAGATTAGAAATATTTTCAGTGCAGGACAAGTGGGGTTCCTTGGCTTTCGTTTTAAGCATTGGGGTAAGTCTTATTTGATGTATAATGTTCACATTGTACAGGTCTAAAATACCCTGTTCTCTGCATGGAATCAGTTGTCCTTCCTTCTTCTGTTTGAATTTCTGTAGTTCTTTAGAAAAGATCACACTGGTGGCTGCATTGTTAATAATTGCTCAGCTTTTTCCATTCTAGCCTCCGGTCAATCAGACATCCAAGGAATTATTGAAAGTGCAAATGTGATATCAGCATCTTGGGGGTTTCGTATTCCCTGACTCTTTTTCATTAAAGATGAATTTCCTGCTGCTTCTGTAGTTAAGAGCATCCTCTTGGGTGAGGAAAAGGTGAAAAAAGGAGGCCATGCAAATTGAAGATCTACACTAATATAGAAGATCTACACTAAGACTGCAGTGGAAACTTTTATTAACTTACAAAATCACTCAGTCTCAGTGGTCAGCAAACAGATATTCTATTATCCAAAGAAAATAATTCTAGGATTTTAAACAAGAGGATTAAAGAGGATAAGTCATCTTTGTTCAGCAAAACATGACTTGAGGTGCCATAAGGAATTGCTGTTTGTACTACTGGCAGATTCATTCTTTGTATCCCTTTATTCCTAGCTTGGTCTTTCTTACTGACCAACTAGTCATTAAATCATGTTTTCATTGTCGTTCTTGAAGAAATATTTCTGATTAACAAGACAGCTCCCTACACAAAAGCAAAGGCAATAAACACATAAAGCTTACGCAGAGAGCATGAAACACTGTAAAAAGCAAACTTGATCATACATATGACTAAATCAAATATTTGCATGTGTGTACATTACTTCTGGTCTAAACCACAGAGCCTAGGGCTTGCCGATCAAAAGGTCTGTGGTTTGAATCCCCACAACGGGGTGAGCTCCCATTGCTTGGTCCCAGCTCCTGCCAACCTAGCAGTTCAAAAGCACGTCAAAGTGCAAGTAGATAAATAGGTACTGCTCTGGCGGGAAGGTAAACAGCGTTTCCGTGCGCTGCTCTGGTTCACCAGAAACAGCTTAGTCATGCTGGCCACATGACCTGGAAGCTGTACACCAGTGCCCTTGGCCAGTAAAGCGAGAAGAGCGCTGCAACCCCAGAGTCGTCCATGACTGGACCTAATGCTCAGGGGTCCCTTTACCTTTACTTTTTACTTTACTTCTGCATGGGTGCTCCTGCAGTATGCTGTAACACCACACAAGAAGAATCTTGATAAAAGCTAATGTTAAAACTCCCAGGTCATCTAGTGATGCACCTACCTTCTTGAAGCTGAACAGGTCTGGGACAGATATGTGCCTGCTTTGGAGACTGTGTGTTCTGTCTTGAGAATTCCTATGTATTCTTCTTTGCTTTCCATGATGAAGGCACAAATACATCAGTAAAACACCACACAAAAATAAACTTCCTGCAGTCATGAGTAAGATCACATAAAGGGTGTACTGTTTGCAGTGTTTTTTTCAATCTGTACAATGTGTGTGTCAGCCCACCCATGAGGCAGGGTGAAGCAGCTGCCTCAGGCAGCAGACTCTCCTGCAGTGTGACCCCACTCACCCCACTGCTGCTGGAGAAGCTCCACCAGCACCAGCTTCAATCTCACCAGAAATCAGCACCAATGCTAGCGGGGGACTAGGTGGGCAGCGAGGCAGGTGGCACAGCAGAACAGGATGGCAACACCCCCCCACACACACACACGGACGTGTCTGTAAGACACGCAAGAACAGGAAAAAATGTAAAACTTGCAAACTGCACATTCGCAGCACTCCGTACAAAAACTGATTCATGTTTTGGTGTAAAATCAAAGCATTACCTGTGGCATGGCTGTCTTTCCAGAACAGTTCTCCGCTGGATGTGTGACACCCATGTCCAATCTGCACAGAGAGATGGGGAGGTAGTGATGTGTTGCTTAAGTGATAATGGGAGAGTCACTTATTCACCTGTACTGGCATGCCCTGAGTGTGAATTTCACTAACACAGTCTGTGCCATAGAAGAGTAACTTATGGTGGGTGGGTGGGTGGGTGTGGGCGGGTGTGCCACAAGCTATGGCCTGAACTTGAGAGCAAAAGCAAGGACCGCATTGTCCCCAGACAATTAGAGACTGAGTTGTTATCTCCTGAGGCTGCTAATACTTACACATGTAATATTATACACATGAGCACTCTTATTAAGTGCATGAGCATAAAGTTACTCATGCACATAGCTATTTGAATTAATGGGGCCATAATTTGTAGTAAATTATGTCTCTGATGCCTGCAACAGTTAACCTCTTTTACTGTCCATCTGAGGCCATTTTTAAAAGAAGTTATTTAGTATTCAGAAGTAGTTTCCTCATAATTGCTGGAATGAAAGTGCAAATAGAACAGCAAGTAGCTGGTCATTACTGAATTTCAACTGTGTTTGCTGGTTTCATCTTGCCTTAAATAACTAAAGAGGTTTACACTGGATGCACTCCAGGAGAAACTTCCTCCCTGCTAGTTCCACTGGTATGAATGGGAGTTGCTCAAGAAAGGATTACAGTTCTTTCACAAAGCCTCATTTCCCCCCATTCAGCTTTGTCCAAAGAAGTGCCTTAATGCATGTAGCTAAAACTGAATTCAGCCACACAGAGAATACTTTATCTGATACAACTGTGATTTACAATTCAACAGTACATATGCAAATGAAATCAGAATTTGCAAAAACACAATGATAGATTCTCTTGGGAGAATTAATAGCTACTGCCTGCCCTGTTTATGTTGAGGTTTAATTAATTTCTGTTGCATAAACTAAAGGGGGGAATTAATTCAGCATCCAATATCATAGTCAACCATTAATATGCACCAATATTTAGCCCAAAGACCAGCATAGATGAGTTGCCTCCATTATCTAAAGAGGAGGCATTAAAAAATACACAATAATAATAATAATAGCTAGCACTCAGGCACACAGCAAGTCAAGCCACACATTGTTTTTATTGTTGTTACTGTTGTTAAATTTCTTACCCATCCGTCGCCATAAGTTCCCAGGGTAGATTTCAGCAATTAAAAATTATAATGTTCAAATAAGTTTAAAATAAATTACAGTCAAGAGAACAGAGTGGGCTATAAAAATATAAATCACAGAAGTCAAAGGCCAGGTTTGTCAGGAATGAGAGAGTTTGTTTCAGATAGCTGAACCAACCTCTTAATTGGGGGTGGTGAATTTGCAGAAACAGTCAGGAATACCCATTTAGTTCAATTGAACTTACTTCCATGTAACGTGTGCAGCCTTAACAATCCTTGAGGAATAAGTTCCTATGGTAGGCTCCAGGAACACAGCTGTGCAAGTAAATGCATGTATTTTGTGTGTGTGTGTCCGTCCTCAGTTGGTATGTGTGTGTACACACCCACCCATTTTCCTGCAGCACTACTACAGCTATAGTAACTATAGTAACACCAAGAGTGCCTGCAGATTGTCAGTGTTTGTGGGAGGGATTCAATAACTTTTGGTTTGTGCAATCAAAGTGGATTGACATGCACTGTCACCCTTGTGCAACAAATCAAATTACAAAAGAAACTGACCTTTTACAATTAGTAAAGTGAGAGGAAAATGCATTGAAAAGTGTAGGATGGGCGACTGACTTACACCCCTACCTCACAGCGTTGTTGTAGGGATTAAATGAGGAGAGGGAATAATACCAGCTCTATGACTAAAGCTACAGAAAGAACAGGTCAGTAAGGGGGGAAATACAGTATCTAACTTGCTATAACTTTTTGTTCAAAAGTGGTACTGTGTAGGCACTGTTAGTGCAGACCACATTCATACAATGATGAAGTATCCTATCTTATAAATACATTTTCAAATGTGTGCTGGTTGTTATATGCTCCTTGAAGTGTGACTAATGCAAGAATGAGGTCATAAAACTTGGATACAATCTACAGAAGACGGGTTTTCTTTGCATGTGTGTTGTACGGAGCTCGAACCAGAATCTCTTTCGTATGAGGAAAGGAAAACTTTGGAATTCAGAGTAGCCTGGTGAAGATGTAACTTGAATACAGTGGGACCTCGGGTTACATACACTTCAGGTTACAGATGCTTCAGGGTACAGACTCCGCTAACTCAGAAATAGTGCTTCAGATTAAGAACTTTGCTTCAGGATAAGAACAGTTTCAGGTTAAGAATGGACCTCTGGAACGAATTAGGTTCTTAACCTGAGGTACCACCATACAGTGGTGGTGGTGGTGTTCTTCCAACTCCAGATTTTTGTTTGGCTAACAGTTCCCAATACTCTCATACAGTGTTGGATTTACGTATAAGCTAAACAAGCTATAGGTTAGGGCGCCACTCTCTTGGGGTCCCCCAAAAAATTTAAAGGGAAAAAACACCTGGATGTACATTTCCAAAATATAAGATAAAAAACAAACAAACCTACATACAGCAACAGTGTTTTGTGTGGTGTAGGCTGCTATGAGGTAAGTAATGGGCCCCACCTGCTAGCCTGCTCCCTAAAATATCATATATAAAGGGCCCCATTACCTTCAGTAGCTTAGGGCCTCATCAAACCTAAATCCGGCTGGGCTCCCATAGTACTCTGGGACAAGGCTTTAATTAGGAGCAAATATATACCAAAAGCTATGCATACAGTATTAGGGCCCTGATCCTGTGTAACTCCCTCTCAACCAAGATTAAACAGGCCCTTTCCCTGCTGAACTTCAGGTACTTCCCTATTCCAGCAGGTGTTTCAGGTACAGTGGTGCCCCGCAAGACGAATGCCTCGCAAGACGGAAAACTCGCTAGACGAAAGGGTTTTCCGTTTTTTGAGCTGCTTCGCAAGACGAATTTCCCTATGGGCTTGCTTCGCAAGACGAAAACGTCTTGCAAGTTTGTTTCCTTTTTCTTAACACCATTAATACAGTTGTGACTTGACTTTGAGGAGCAACTCATAGAACGCAGTGTACATAGTAGCCTTTTTTGAGGTTTTTAAAGACTTTGGTGATTTTTGAAGCTTTTCCAAAACTTCTTTTGCAGCCATTTGGTAAGTTAAGCTTTTAAAACTTTTTTTGGGGGGTTGGATTTTGGGTTGGGGTGTTTGGAATTCAAGGACTTGGTGTTGGGGAGGGGTTTGCAAGAATCTGGAAGCTTGTGTGTGTTTTTCTGCATTTTTATGATTTTCTGTGACCATTGGGCCACTTTGCTGTTTTTTTTAAAAAATTCTGGATTTGAATTTCTGTGGGCTGGGTGGCTGGGGGAACAGTTGGGGAGGGGTTTGCAAGAATCTGGAAGCTTGTGGGGTTTTTTCTGCATTTTTATGATTTTCTGTGACCATTGGGCCACTCTGCTGTTTTTTTAAAAAAAATTCTGGATTTGAATTTCTGTGTGCTGGGGGAACAGTTGGGGGAGGGGTTTGCAAGAATCTGGAAGCTTGTGGTTTTTTTCCGGCATTTTTATGATTTTCTGTGACCATTGGGCCACTCTACTGTTTTTTAAAAAAAATTCTGGGTTTGAATTTTGAAGTGCTCTTTACAGTATGTGTGACTTTAAAGAGCACTTAATAAACTCTTGTTGTACCAAATTTGGCTTTGTTTGGACTTTTTTTGACCACAGGAACGCATTAATTGATTTTCAATGCATTCCTATGGGATTCCGTAATTCGCAAGACGAAAAATTCGCCAGACGAAAAAATTCGTGGAATGAATTAATTTCGTCTTGCGAGGCACCACTGTACTTTTCTGTTTCTAGGGTGAATGTTAATTATCCTTGGTATTATTTTTTAAAGCAAAAATCAAGAACCTCTGGCTCTTCGCATGTTCACAGTGAAATTTTGCATCAGGCAACCTAGTGCTTCTGCAGAGGCTCCCTTCCTTGATCTTCCAGGGTATCCACTCACCTGTGAAGCCTCCACAGATATTCAGACATGGGGAATATTGCATCACTTTTCCTGCCTTGTTTTCTATGAATCCTTTCACACTGCAGTAACTGTTGCGTTTAGGAGTCATGACTTTGCAACCGATATACTGGCATATCACAATAAATTTCATTCACACCAGTGAGCATGGTGTGACACAACAGTAAATGTCACAGGGCCTTTTTGCTCCTCCCTCACCCTTATCCCCACATGTGTGCTTCTGTTCCCCCATGATTCCTGCATGAAAACAGCAGGAAGGAACTCTTATGCTGGTAGGTAAAGGTAAAGGGACCCCTGACCATTAGGTCCAGTCGTGACCGACTCTGGGGTTATGGCGCTCATCTCGCTTTATTGGCCGAGGGAGCCGGCGTACTGCTTCCGGATCATGTGGCCAGCATGACTAAACTGCTTCTGGAGAACCAGAGCAGCACACGGAAAAGCCGTTTACCTTCCCGCTGGAGTGGTACCTATTTATCTACTTGCACTTTGATGTGCTTCGAACTGCTAGGTTGGCAGGAGCAGGGACCAAGCAACAGGAGCTCACCCCGTCATGGGGATTCGAACTGCCAACCTTCTGATTGGCAAGTCCTAGGCTATGTGGTTTAACCCACAGTGCCACCCGCGTCCCCTTATGCTGGTATACTGCCCCAAATTTCATCACTTTATGCCCGTTATTTTCTTGATGAAGGGGGCTGGCAAGTGGACTTTTTCCTGAAATTAATGTCATTAGTTTTCCAGAAGTTCCTTTTTTGTCACATGAAAGCTCAAACATAATGCAGAAATTAACAGTTAAGGAAATGTTGGAGAAATGGAATAAACTGCCTTGTGTACGCAGCTTCTGTTTCATACAGTTAGAGAGCAACAAGACCAGTAATGAGGAAGGGGCAGATTTAGCACCCTTGCCGCTTCTGCCCCCATCCTTGAAAGGTAACACCAGCATAGATCTGAAGACTATTTATCAAAAAGCAAATGTTTTGTAATCCTTCCTTATCTGCACGGAAACAGTTCAGAAAGAACGAGGGTGGAAATAATTTTATATCGATTATTGTCCTCCTTACAGATGCAATTTCTCCTCCAGCCTCTGGCAATTGATAATATAGCCATGTATGTCGAATGAAAGCCCCTTACACATATTATATTGGACACTCTGCTGGCTCGATGTCATGAAATATTAAAGAGATGAAATGAAATGAGTTTTAAGGTGGTTATTTTTGAGAAACAAAAACATGCTGTTTTTCAAAAGCATCCCTTGACCCTTCCTGCAGAAGAGGATGTCTGCCATGCCACAGGCACTCAACTATTAGCCATCAATCATGTCACTGTAATAAATGGCAGCCTGAGAGGTGAGCCTTCGAGTGGCAGATGTTTGCCGGTGGTGTTTTGAAGCCATTCCACTGAAATGTCAGAGATGCTAGTAAAAATTAGGTTGAGCGGGATTTTTGTAGGCTTTCATTTTTACACCAACTTTACAATCAGATAGACTTTCCCATCTAAATGCTTTGGCAGCTTTCTGTTGATGTTTCATGGTAAGGAGGTCCTAAGCTGTTGAGCTATGAAGTCTCTCAGCACCCAGTCTTTGGATGATGGAAATGTGCAGTGCTTCAGTTGAGGTACACACAACTGGAATGCTTGTCTTCCCAACTCAGCCGAGACAGCAACTTTCTCTTTTTATACCCAAACCCCTTCTCTTAAACTATGTGACTAGCAAGGTTGCTCTCAGTCACCTTGTACTGCATGCCTAGACAGATAAGTATGTGGACTGCAGTTTTATTGATCGGTCAGTTAATCAGTTTGCAAGCTGTTCATTAGCTAACAAGCGGTTTCCCAGTCCATCGGGCTATATCTGATATGGATATAGACACATGTGTGTGATTTATTCTAGCCTAAGTATTTTCATGGGTAAGGGCAAGTTTAAATCTAACCAAGTTTTAATGTAATTTGAGCAATTGCCATTGTGCTTAATTCTACTTTTGAGAGTAAGAGCTTTCTTTTCCAAACCTTTCTCTCCCCAACACTATGATCTTTCATTTCTTGGTTCACCTGAAGCCCCTACTCTTCCTCATTGCCCACAGTATCCATTGAAGCTCCATTGCTGGTGGGAGGAGGTGTCTCATAAAATATGGAAGCATAGGCAGCATTCTTATCCCAAGATTTGAAAATGCCTAAGGCTATCCTTGCTGCAGAGCAAAATTATTCACCCTCCAGATAATCACCAACTTTGCTGTGTGTTTCTTGAATGGAGACATTTATTAATTTTGCTCTAGCCTCTGTAGTCTGTAGTCCCTCTGTCAAGTTAATCTGAAGTCATTTTTGTGGCGACCAAAACTGCAAATAATGCCAAAGTTTAGGAAAGAGGCAGTGAAAAATGCATGTTTTAAAAAGTAGAGCATGGGAAGTAGAAAAGGAACAAACAATATTTAATGGTATTGAAGTGAAAGAAGATGAAGAAAATATATGAAAAGGCGGATTGGAATAGAAAAGACATTTTAAGTTATGAAACTGAACAGAAATCAAATTTATCAGATTGCCTAGAACACAGTGAACGTGAAATTGCTGTATTGGGATTGACAGCAAATACATTTCCATTATAAATATACATCTTGAGGCGTAAGGAAATTGGGTGAGATGAAAGAAATGTAAAGTCCATAAACCAGGAAGGTAAAATGGGGTGACATAATAGGAAAGAAGGGATTGCTAAGGTGTTGCAGAGGTATAACTTTTGTGGGGAAAACATTTTAGAACATATGGGAAAATATGGTCACAACTCAAAAGCTAAATCCCGCTTGAGAAAGGGGCTGGTTAATATGGTATCACCATCTGATGGAGGCTTCTATAAATAGCTCCATGTGGTAGAGGATAGATATGGTAATAGGATGAGCCATGCACATGATATGCAAATTCAGACAATGGTGCCTCCAGTTATTAAGCCAAGTTACACAAGCCTTTTGCTGTGAACATGCAGCCCTTTCACATCCGTCATGATTAAACCAGGAAATTTCTAGCTTTCTGTTTCAAAGGTAACTATAGTCACTATCTTTGGAGCAAACAAGGATATTAAACCATGGTTTGAAGTTGGTTTAAGAACTTGGCTCATTTCAAAGCTTGTAACCAATTTCGGAGTTTTGATTGAATGGGAAACTGCGGTTAATTAAAGACTTCTTGGTTTAATTGCAGCTCACAAAAAGAGACATATATAGGGGCTCTACAGGAGGCTAATAATAATAATAATAATAATAATAATAATAATAATAATAATTTATTTATTTATACCCCGCCCATCTGGCTGAGCCTCCCCAGCCACTCTGAGATCAATATGCTAAAGCATTGTTATGAATTTAGGGTGTTACGCTGTATGCAAGACCCCTCTAATCATTGGTTCCAGCAAGTGTTACAAGCTAAACAAGCCTTCTAATTCCCAGAAAAGCCAAGCTGGCTTCCTAGTGAAGTGATGAGGGATTAAGGGGCTTGGCACAAGATGACAAATGGGTGGGGCCCCAAAAAGCCAGAGTTGAGCACAGAGAGATGCAGTGAAATGGGTAAGATGTAAAGCAGCAAACTGGGAGAAGGCAGAGATACAGAACAATGTCTGTTTGAATCCAAGGCTACAGCTATGGGAGAAACAAGACCCTCTTGGGGTGTTAATGGTGTGAACCCCTCCATCATAGGCTCAAGTTGTAAATATGTGTAAATGAACTGCATATCCTAAAGACGCCACAGTCTCCGCTGTGCCTCATTCCCATGAACCCCAAGGAAGTGCCTGGACCACTGGCATCCTTCAGTGCTCGGAAATTGGGGTTGTGTGCAACAGTATGATCATCCAAACTGGGGCAATGATTCAGGCATCTTTTGATATGCTATGGTAAAGCTTACTTTAGGGACATTTCCTGTACAAATATAAAGATTTGCAATGGTATCGTTAAACTAGCCTAGACCATGTGGAGATATTTTTAATAATATTTTTTATTGCTAGTTGTGGTCTTAGAGCGCAGTTAAGTTGCATGTTTTACTCTCTCCCCCTGCCCTTCAGCTGTTCACATTGGCTCAGCTTCCATTTGTTTCTGTTTGTGTACACACCAGGGGACACTGACAGGGCAAGGGATGTCTACTCTATGCCAAGGTTTTCTACACCTTGACTTGAGATGAATTAGGAGTGGCTTAAGGACTCCAATTGGTGTGAAGCGGTCTCCCCCTGTGTGGAGTTCAAAAGTCGGGTATACACATATTTGAAACCAATGGAGAAAAGTTTGGGGCAGAAAAGCAAGAGTTATGCATTCGTTTTCCCTGCACACTATTTTTCTCAAAATCCACCCATTGGATTTTTCCTTTCTAAAAAGTTGCTGATTCCACATGGTGTGGCCAGCCATTTGGAAAGCCTAAGGGCATTCCAATTTTACTCCATTGCTGGGGGGGTGAGGAATATAGTTTCGTTGTTGGCCAAAGCCAAGACATAGTTACTGTAAGTGATGAAAGCCAGGCTCTTTTTTTAATTATTAAAAATCAATAGCTGTAAGAAAACGAAGCCATTTTTATACAGAGTTATTTTATTTTAAAAGCGTGCACTTGTGGACACATTGTAGACCCTCTTCTCACTTTTTCCAGTTCTTGAAAAGATCAATAGGATATTAGTTTCAGGTTTTAACATAAATTTCTTATATTGAAGACCATATCTTGATACTCACCTCCAGTGTTTTTCCCCCTAAACCTATGTTTAGGGGTACTCTCATTTTCCTACTCATATTGAAATACTGCCCCTCAATGAGGCCAAACTTGGATTCACAAAATGTTTAGGGGTATGCATACCCCTTCATACCCCCAGAAAAAAGCACTGCTCACCTCTATCGATATTTTGAGGAACAATGTCACCGACACTAAAGCCCTCTTTGAGCATTTGCCTGAACATGAAAGCGTTGTAAGTGTGCAGCAGGGCACATGGAATCTCCCCTTCAGCACAATGTCTCCATGTGTATAAGCTCTTCTCAGACATTTGTGTGTTGAGTGTGATGGTCTTGGGGGACTTAAGCATGCATTTGAGCAAATGCACTTGGGAGCCTCTGTGCAACTGAGAACACTATCTTATCAGGATTCCCCATTGCACAGGGTCTTTGGTTTCATGAGCTTCAGAAAGTTGCACAAGCAGTAAAACTTGGCTTAATTACAAAGTGATGAAAGCTCCTAAATTATTGGTATAAGAACTCAATAGTGGCTTGTCAGAGCCATGTGGTCTGAGCTGGAGCAACCAGTTCAAACCTCTGTACACGCTGAGCTTCTCAGGTAGACTGAAGGGAATAATAATAATAATAATAATAATAATAATAATAATAACAATAATAATAATAATAATAATTTATTATTTATACCCTGCCCATCTGGCTGGGTTTCCCCAGCCACTCTGGGTGGCTTCCAACAAAATATTAAAATACAATAGTCCATCAAATATTAAAAGCTTCCCTAAACAGGGCTTCCTTCAGTTGTCTTCTAAAAGTGTGGTAGTTGTTTTTCTGTTAGACATCTGATGGGAGGGTGTTCCACAGGGCGGGTGCCACAACCAAGAAGGCCCTCTGTCTCTTTCCCTGTAACTTGGCTTCACGCAGCATGGGAACTGCCAGAAGGCCCTCGGCGCTGGACCTCAGTGTCCAGGCAGAACAATGGGGGTGGAGACGCTCCTTCAGGGATACTGGACCGAGGCCATTTAGGGCTTTAAAGGTCAGCACCAACACTTTGAATTGTGCTCGGAAACGTACTGGGAGCAAAGGTAGGTCTTTCAAGACCAGTGTTATATGCTCTTGATTACCTAGTTACTTGCAAGATGCAGGGAAGTGGACTTAGTTAAGCCTGGCAGGACAGCTTACTTTGTGGTATTAACCCCTTCATTTGTTAATTAGACTTAAGCATGTTATTTATATGATGCTGGTTGTCCCACATGCTTAGTGTTCAACTCCTGTGTCCATCTTCCTATACATATATAATGGTTCCTTGACTATGATAAGTGTACCCCCTAACATCAATTCCCCCAAAACCTGCTTTCCATTTTGCTTCCAAAAATGTTTTGAAAAAGCAATCTCCCTAGGTGATCAAAGTTAAAGCCTGTTTCTATGTCAATTTATGTTCATGTCTAAATTTCTCAAAACCCATCTGTTTACTGCCATCATCAACATTTACATTTTGTACGGTATGCCCTACCATTATATTGCAGGAGTGTAAAAGATACACATTGTGCTATAAAAGGAAGCCCTAACACTAATAATATCTAAAGCAATGTGAAGTTATAAATAGAAAATTATAAATTATGTAATAATCGCAACAATACCATGAAATGTATCTTGCCCCTTGATCTCTCAATCCATGCCTTTTCCCCTTTCACACAGAACAACAACAAAAACGACAGAAAAATTTTCTCTTGACCAGCTTGCTCTCAGTAAGGGGAAACAAAAAAGAATAGATAAAAAGAAAACTCACAGCTTCCCAACTCTCTCAATCTCCCACAGCACCAGCTTTCAAAGGATTTCCCAAGAAAGCAATTCTTTACAAAGTACCTGAGCTTGACTGACCTGGCTCCAGATACTTCTGTAAAGGGGATGGTAGGTGGAGCACCTTTTTCTTTGCTTTAGAACATAGGCTGTTAGCACACTTCTGCATCTGTGAGATGTCACCCACCATTTGGATAAAACAGCAGTACAGAGATGTTCCCACTGGAATCACTGAGGGAAATGTTCAAGGCTGAGAAACTGTCTGAATTCTCCTACATGCCAAATTCCATCTCTCCAGCCACACTCCTCATTTATAGCTTTGCAGGCTCCCCATGGACTCCCACATTGCTTTTTTTTTTTTTTTTGTAAAAAAGAAATGAGGTGTTGGTAGTCATATCTTGACAAAAGTGCCGCAGGTGCCAGCAAATAATAGTCGTCAGGTAGAGGAAAACAAAAGAGGCGATGGCAGTCTGTGCTGGTGATTATCATCACACACAAAAGGAACTGGGCTTCTGGTTGGCTACTCTGAGAACAGGATGCTAGACTAGATGGACCATTAAGAACTTAATTCGTTCTAGAGGTCCATTCTTAACCTGAAACTGTTCTTAACCTGAGGTACCACTTTAGCTAATGGGGCCTCCCGCTGCCATCGTGCTGCCAGAGCACAAATTCTGTTCTCATCCTGAAGCAACGTTCTTAACCCAAGATACTATTTCTGGGTTAGCGGAGTCTGTAACCTGAAGTGTCTGTAACCTGAAGCGTCTGTAACCTGAGGTACCACTGTAGTAATCAGTAATATCACCACTGTTTATTTGCCATTGGTCATTCTATTGCTTTGGAAAGGAGCAAGTCATATATACTAAGGATAAAGATACAAGCATAACTTGTATATTGGTGAAATTTCCTTTGAGTCCAAAAGAGGCACTTATTTCTTGAGAGCACTTTGCACTCCGAGAGGAAGCTGCCCGATGCCAGCTCACAATATGTGTCCATCTAGGCCAGTGTTGCCTTCTCTGACTGGCATCAGCTCTCCAAGATTTGAGGCAGAAGTCAATTCTGAATACCTGCTCCCTGCTCCTTTTAACTGGAGATGCCAGAGATTGAATTTGGGACCTTCCGCATTTGAAGAATGCCCTTTACACCTGCACGATGGTCACCCTTCTCCCTGGTCTCCTTTATCAGCCTGCCCTTACAGATCCTCCTCAGTTCTTCCACACACCATCCAAAGATTCTAGTGCATTTAGGCTACAGTTTATATTTCCTTTCCCCCAGACAGTAAATTGTTTCTTTCTGACAGGTACAGGAGACAGGAGGGGGGAAATCACATCGCTCACAGTGGCACAGGAAGGCGGTAAGAACACTAAATGCTCTCAAGCATAAGGAGCGTTTATTAGCCTTTGTGGGAAAGAGAATCCTTCTTTCTTGACACCTACCTTGGCAGAGAGGTAGCACTGTGCACACATAGCCTCAAGAAGAGGCTTCTCTGTGAGTGGAGTCTTTTTATTCTGCTTTCCCGTTCTTTGCTGTTTAACTGATTGCAGAGCTTGCCTCCTGACTTCATTTAAAGCCAAACTGATAGTCTTAATACGGAATTGTGTTTCGGTTTGAAACCAGTGGGCTAATTGCTCCAGTAATAAATCCAGTACGATGACGACAATTATCCATGTGCAAAATGAGCTTGCCATTGTGAACTCATATGTGTAAATGGTGTGTGACATCAATTAACGATTTAACATAACAAGCCCGGACAAAGGAACAGAGACTAATTGAAAAGTAGAAAAGTAAGCAACATGTCATTGCTTGGTGGGGCTGAAATAATGGCCAGAAAAATTCAACTCATCCATGGTAAGCCTGATGTTTAGATAAGAATTAGTGAAGGATGACATAAGCCATTACCTAAAAGCTAATCTTTTTTTCAGGCCACGGACCTCACTGACCTATGATCAGCCCACCAGGGCAACATGGAAAAGTGGGTGTGGCTAAGGTGGAACTCCTTCCCGAGCAGCTCTGTAAGCAGAGCAACCAGAAATTGAAAGATCCTTGAACAGAGTACTAAAAAGAAGATGGGGGGAGTGTTAGAAGCACCCAGAAATGGAATTTGCCTTAAAAAATACCAGAGGGCACTTGGAGAAGCCCAGTGAAGTAAACAAATATGCAAAACAGAAAAGAACAAAAACTCCAAAGCAATTCAGATTGTATATATACACACACACACACACCCCACATGTCTGTTTTGTTGTTGAATTGGCAGGGGATCCCCAAGGGCCCCCAAGGCATCTCAGTGAGCATATATACTCTGTGGGTCACTAGATAGCCACCCCGGTTTGTTGGTTTGTTTGTTCAAAAGAATTTCTATACTGTCTGACTGTAATAAAGCTCTAAGCAGTTGACAATAAATGTTTAAATTATCAATAAAAAGTTAAAAGCAATTAAAAGCAGTTTAAAATAATTTAAATTATCAGTAACCAGTGGTTCCCTGGAGCAGAGGATGGACTGGGTAGTCTTTTGAATGGGATATATTGTCTTCTTGGAATCACCTGCACCACAAGCATGAGTGCATGCTTTAACATCATTGCCCTAGACAGTAATTCTTTGCATGTGCTTTCCATCTCACTATTTTTCTCCACATCAGCATGCATATGCACCTGCCAACAAAGTCTGACACTTCATGCATCTCATGAAGTCTAGTCTAGAAAGCTTTGGGCCATAATTTTGTTCAGTCTTGAAGGTAACTCAAGACATTCTTGCTCTCTGCAGAAGTATTGGAAGTTACTGAGTTAGCTGGGCCAGTGATTCTGAACAGGCTAGTGTGTGACAATTTGTCCCTCCAGCTTGTTATATATTTTTGTTATGGTCCTGGGAGCTGGACATGTTTCCCACCTCTTATTTTTAAAATTGCAATCAAAGTGGGACCTGTCATAAGAATAAACATGTCAGTTTCTTGCCCTGACTGGCAGCTTTTCTCTTCTCCCATCTTCTGTCTGTAACCTTTCCTGGAGCCAGAACCATTTCCCATGACCTTTCCGCCTTAGCTCCATGCTACTGTGGCAAGGTGTTTTATCTCACACCTCTCAAGTAATGTTAATGTAGAACGGAGGGCACAGAGAGCACTTGCTGGAACTAAGAGATGACATGATCTAATGAGCAAGAAGCAGCCTGACAGTTGTTCTAATGTTATTGATCATTCCTCTGCTTGGGAAACTGAACACCATCCTTCGCAGAGGAATAAAGATACATTTCGAAGCATTAGTTGGAGGAAAACCTCTGGGCAATGAAAGCTGGTAGCAACCAACAGTGGAAACTAAACTCTGCCCATTTAAGAATTGAGTCCCTCAGGATTCTTCTCCTTTTCCCTCTTCTCCATTGAAGCAGAGGTAAAGCCTTACTGTGGAGATCCTTGGGTGTCCAGCATGGCGGCCAGCAGCATGAAACTGGGTTGTATCCAGATTAAGTTACTCATGCTTAATCTGGATACAGTCCTGGTTCAGGTTGCAAGTTAGTCATGCCTAGACTCCTGTTGAAACCAATGTGGGAAGTTAATTGTGACTTACTCAACAGGAGCTAAATGAGATGGACTTAATCTGGATCCAGCCCACAATTTACAAAATAATCCAAAGAGGAAGAATAACACATGATATATATGGGGATGGTGCTACTGTTACACAGCAGACCCTGGGGAGTGGCAATAAGACATTGCCAGAAAGAGTTATGTGGGCTACTCCCTCAGATGTTCTGTCCTTTTATCAGTGTTAGATTCAACTGCTGGCCCAATTGCTTTCTATATATTGAATGGTAGGGACACCATCTTGGCCTTTGCCTGAGGCAACAAAATGTTGTGGGCTGGCCCTGGTGATGATGGCCAGCTTAAAAATCTCAAAGCAATGAAGCAGATTCAAGTTTTGCAGAACCTGAACGTTCAACAAAAAGAGATGGGCTAGGAAAGAGGACGTTTTTGCTAGAAATAATGGTGGATGTTTTTTACAATCCACATCTATTTCTTTTTCTTTGTTTGCTTGTTTTGTTCTATTCAACATAAATACTATGGAACCGTTTTATGAAACTTGACAGCTAGCTCACTGCTTTCCGATTGTTGGTCCCTGTTTGGATTATTTTATAAGTGATGTTTCTATTTTAGTTTCAGATTAGTTTTTAGAAACCCATGGATCACCTCAGCAAGACTTACTCATCACTGCTGCTTCAGTGGGGTACCAGGAAAAGGAGACCTCTGAGGAACTTGACACTATAAATGCAGAGTTTGTATCAAGTTGGTTGCCTACATTGTTCTACAGGCTTATCAAATGTGGTGTGTAATGTACATCCCATGGTAGAATCTAATGCAACGGGTGAATATACTAAGGTATCTTAAAAAGTAGAGACATCACCTTGCCAACAAAGGTCCGTATAGTAAAAGCTATGGTTTTCCCAGGAGTGATGTATGGAAGTGAAAGCTGGACCATAAAGAAGGCTGATCGCCAAAGAATTGATGCTTCTGAATTATGGTGCTGGAGGAGACTCATGAGAGTCCCATGGACTGCAAAAAGATCAAACCTATCCATTCTGAAGGAAATCAGCCCTGAGTGCTCACTGGAAGGACAGATCATGAAGCTGAGGTTCCAATACTTTGGCCACCTCATGAAAAGAGAAGACTCCCTGGAAAAGACCCTGATGCTGGGAAAGATTGAGGGCACAAGGAGAAGGGGACGACAGAGGACAAGATGGTTGGATAGTGTTCTCGAAGCTACCAGCATGAGTTTGACCGAACTGCGGGAGGCAGTGGAAGACAGAAGTGCCTGGCGTGCTCTGGTCCATGGGGTCACGAAGAGTAGGACACGACTAAACGACTAAACAACAACAACAACAGTGTCAATTAAATGGGTGATTCCATTGGACCTTCCCCCTGGCAGTTAAGACCCACTCTATTGGGCTCAGCTATAGTATTGCATTATGAACAGTGACCTAGAAGATGATCATGTGGGTTTGAGATTTTGAGGGGGGGGGGGTTAAAAAAAAATGCTTGGCATTCTCATTGGAAGGGTTATGCTTCAGTCGCCTCAGTCGGCCAATATTTCTGTCAGTTTACCTGACAACACTGGCCATTCATTTTTATGTTTATTATAACTGGAATAGAAGAGCAGTACCTAATATCCCTCACCTTCTGAATGTTGTGCTAATAATGTACTAGAGTCTCTGTCACGGCTGCTTCTCTACTGTTACTCATAATGCTCATTAAGAATGAAAACTCATACCATCAACTTCTGTCAGCTTGCCCTAGTCCAGATGAGTTAACTCAGTTTATGTTTTCATTGGGTTCTTTTCCCCTCCGGAATGTAAAATAGTCCATTAAGCTTGTTTCTGGAAAGACTCTCATTATGAGCAGGACTTGCAGGCCGTTATGCTAGGGTTTATTTATGTGTTTATTTATTCAGTATTTCTTTTCTTCTTGTTTTATTACATTGCATTCTTAAATTCTACCATTTATTTCTTGATTGCATTTTTATCTAGCCCTTCATCTTGGAAGGGTGAGGGACCTGAATCCACTGCCCACCCACTTTGTCCTCACAATAACACTGTGAAGTAGATTAGGCTGACAGAATGATTGGTCCCAAAGCTTCATTGCTGACTGGGGATTTGAACCAGGCCCTTGTCCACCACTCTAACCATTGCAACACACAGCCAAATGTTAAATGCATCTTTAAAAACATCTTTTAAAAACATAGTGAAGCATTCGGCATCCCATTCGTCAACGAAAGGTTCCCAGAGCAGCTTCTAATGAAAAATATAGTACAAGAAGGCAAGCTTGAATTCCAGTGAATCTAAAATGCCTGGACAATGGGGAGTTTTAACTTGCTGTCAAAAATACAACAAACTTGGTGACAGGCAAACCTTTCTGGGTAAAGAGTCCTGAAGGTGGTGGCATCACTGTAGGGAAGACCTTACCCTCAGTCAACAAACTCTTCACCTATGATTGTTGAAGGACTTGGGAAGGAGATCCCAAGGCACTTCTACATACATGAACATATTTGAAATAAGCACAGACAGGTGCAGACAACAGAGGAAGTTGTCTTGTGCCAAGTCAGACCATTGGCCCATCCAGCTCACTGCTGCTGGCTGGCTGACTAAGTGTGGTTCTCTGAGGGTTTCAGAAAAGAGTCTTTCCCAGCCCTACCTACACACACTAAGGATTGAACCTGGAACCATTTGCAGGAAAAGGATGTGGTCTATCACTGACCTACAGACCTTTGCCTTGTAATGGAGAGTTGCTCCGTTAGAAGCCAGTATACCACCACCATTCCTTCCATGCTGGAACAGCGTCCAGATGCAATTGCCCTTCCTACATGTGTTGTCTCATGACCCAGGTATCCACAGTTACTTCCATGAAATGACAGCCTTTCGTCCAGCCCGCAGAAACTGGTGTGTGCTGGAATTGGCATAAGTCTAGAGATGCGTAATGGTTTAGGGTGAGATCCAGAAAGAGTTCTGCTTGAAGTAAAATCTTGGACCATGCCAGAAGGGGGGAGGCAACCATGGCCTGGTGTGAAGGGTCTCTTACTAGCACCCTGAACTATTTCTCTCTTCCATAATTATTTCATTAATGGCAAGGCCAAGGTGTAAAACCCATCTTTTGTGCTGAATCTAATCAGCTCTGTCTGAAGATACTACATATCTCTTAATCTGTAATATTACACACAAGGAAATCAAAAGTTAAGTAATACTATGGAGGAGGAGATATTATTTGGAGAGAGTTTTATTACTTGGATATTGATATATTTCTGACCGGATAAAGCTCAGCATAGGGCTGGAAATGCTTCGTATAGTCTCAAAACTGTGATTTGAGAAGGTTCAGGAACTAAAAAGGAAGAATTTACTATTGCAATCACATTAAAACCATCGCATTTCACTACAGATGTTATGGGGGGTGTTGTAAAGAAATGTATGAGCAAAACTCTATGAACTGCAGTAAACAGAACTGGAAAGCAACAAAACAATTGGTTTGTTTAAGAAATAATGCAGATTGAATAGGGTGCTTTTGAAGCATAATGGCCTATTGATGAAAGATAACAAGAGGAGTGAAGCTGAGACATTGATGGGAAAACTATCAGAACATACCCAAACATTATTTTCAAAAGTAGGAAACATTGATCCTATAATTACGCCTGATTGCGTTGTGTATTTCCCCCCCTCCACAAATAACTGATGATACTTCTGATGCCAATATGAGTGCATCAAAGTTTCTTGCTGGTTATGTGTTGAATAGCTATATTTTCAATTGAGCTATTATGACTAATGGTGAGTCGAAATAGGAGTGCATATTGCCAAAGCTTTCACAAAGAGCCACCTCTTTTTATGGGTTTTCAGGGGACTGCCATCAAGCTCCATATTGTGCACCCTGACTGACAGTGGCTTTCTAGGGTTTTAGAGATGGGGTCTTTCCCACCCTTGTCTGGAGATGCCAGGGATTAAATCTGGAAGATGCCAAGGGTTGAACCTGGGACCCTGTGCATGCAAAACTGCTTATTCCCAGGTAAAAGTGTTCACTGAGGCAGCAGGAGCAAACTCCATTTTATTCCTGTCGTCATGATTTAAGTGAGTTTATAACGTGAAATTGCACAAAGAGGATGGTATTCAACTAAGTTTTATTCAGAGTAGACCTACAGAAATTAATGGGTCATTAATTTCTATCAGTAAACTTTGGGTAAAATTTAGTTGAATACTATCCAGAACATTAACAAAAAATAGGGAAAGCAAACAGGAATGTAGAAGGCATGGTAAAGAATGAAACGGCAGTGAAGAAAAATGTGGGCTTTGAACTTCACAACTGAAATAACAAATCTAAATATTATTTATTTTATTTTTATCTGTTACATTTATATACCACCTTTTATCTTCCAAGGATGGTGTACATGATTCTCCTCCTCCGTGTTTCACCTTCATAACAACCCTGTGAGGTAGGTTAGGCTAAGAGATTGTCACCCTACCCCCCCTGCAATCCCAACTTCAGGATCCAGTGGCGTAGCAGGGGGGGCCGGCCGCACTGGGCGCAACATCGGGGGCGCTCGCACTCGCAGCTCTCTGCCCCTACCTGGCTCACTCACTCTCTCTCACTGCAGTGCTGGCTGTGCGAATCCGATCTGAGCGGCCGGGTCGCCGCCCACTGTGGAGGGGGTGGGTGCCAGGTGTGCGGTGCGGAGAGAGAGCGAGGGACTATCTGGGGGAGGGACAGTGCAGCGGCCGCCCAGTGCAGCACTGAGCGCAGGAGAGAACCACACCAGACCAGACCAGGCAGCAGCAAGAAGAAGCTGGCAGTGGTGGCAGATTAGGGGTTAGGGGGCGCAAATTACTTGCCTTGCCCCGGGTTAGGGGGTGCAAATTACTTGCCTTGCCCTGGGTGCTGACAACCCATGCTACGCCGCTGTCAGGGTCTCAAATTATCTTTACATTTCCCATACTTAATGCCAATAATAGTAGTAGTAATAATAATAATACTTTATGAAGTACATTGTGAAGGAGGCATTTAAAAGGAATAGCCTATGTTAGAGGACAATGTTGGGCTGGATCAAAAAGCTCTCTTCCTTTTCATGGAAGAAGTATTTCCTTCAGTCCTAGGGAACCTTTGGATTCAAGATTCAAGAGTGTTACTCAACTCTTCCCCTATTTAAAGGTAAAACAGTCCTTTCTCGAGTTAATGGTCATCTAGCTGAATCCTACTGCAGAGCAAAGTAGTGGTAATGTTGGCTCTAATTGGGACGGGTACCCAGCTGCTTTGGAATCTTAAGCACCATCCATGTGACTGATATTATTCCTGTACCCATGTATCTAGTTCAGAGCACAACACTATCATCAAACTCTGCTTCTGTCTTCAGTCCAACATTTCACCTGCGGTCATAAAGTGTGACAGATGCACCCATAAGTCCTTGCTGTAGGTACAAAATAAGAACGAGCTGATATATCATTTGAGGGACCCAGTTTGCTCGACTCTCTGATCCTCTCTCTCTGCTCTTTTATCTATGCATTACTTAATCATATTGTGTAGTAGCCTCTTATTGATTTCTTATTGGCTGCACTTCATAAAATGGCTCGCTGGAGATAAGGAATCCTTTTCACCCACCTTGCCCAGATTACAGATCTTTATCGCTACAAAAGCACATAGCTCAAGGTCAGGGGGGTTTGCAGTGTTTAGTCTGGAAAGAAATCAAAGCAGTATGGGTCAAAAGAAGGAGGGGGCCAAGTGTTTTGCTTACCTGGAGGATTTCTGCTTTGATCGCAGACTCAAATCTAAAGAACTACAATGGATGTTTAAGGAGTACTAAAGGTTCTTTTTTTCCTTAAGTAATTTACTATCTCTTCCCTTCTTAATCTTCTAAAAGGTTTTATTTGAATGCTGTGCTCCTTATTGCTGTTACAGATTGCACTGAGTAACTATTTGTTATATACACTGGCCATATTACATAATTTAGTGTTATAGGATTGGGTGGGGGGTTGGTCTGGATGATATCCATGGATCCCTTCAGAGTCTGTGAAAATCTAACAAAGGATCCTGCTGAAGTCATCAGACCAGTGCTACTTTTCTAGAAAAAGAGGTGCTGGAACTTACCATGAACACCTCCCTTATTCTCTTATTTACAGTGGTACCTCAGGTTACAGACGCTTCAGGTTACAGACTCCGTTAACCCAGAAATAGTACCTCGGGTTAAGAACTTTATGTCAGGATGAGAACAGAAATTGTGCTCCGGTGGCACAGCAGCAGCAGGAGGCCCCATTAGCTAAAGTGGTGCTTCAGGTTAAGAACAGTTTCAGGTTAAGAACGGACCTCCAGAACGAATTAAGTTCTTAACCACTGTATAATGGCAATGGCGCCCACCTGAGAGGTGCCGCAACTGAGTTCTGATGAGCTCCGGCTGAAAAAAGCTGTGACGATACACATCCTGCTTCTTTGTCTCGGTTATACATGCCAGCCTGGCACATTCTTTCTGAATTCTGTCCCAGATGTTCAACACCTTCCCATTGGCCACCACTGCATTCAGAAGAAGCATCTTAGGATCTGAGGGGACCATATTTCAGCCCCAAATGTTATCAAAGTTGGAAGATGGTCTGGAAGGAGAGACACTGCAGGCAGAAAAGAGGACTTCATTTTCCAGGAGCCCAAAGTGAGCAAATCTTTTTACTGAGATTTCTTGAGCTCTCCTTGCCAGTATAATGGCAGCTGCTGTGCATTAAGAGTACCGAATAAGAGGAAACATTGATCTAATCTGAGCGCTGCGCAAGCTTTCTCTACTGACAGGTAGAGCCACCTGTGGGTCGGCACACTTGCACAGCTTGGAATCTTTATTGCTCTGCCATTTGTAACGGGGCTGAGCATTTTAAGCGTTTAATCACTGATATGCGGTTGGCAAATGGAGCAGCCAGCTTTTGATGGCTCGTTTTGCATGCTTTCAGAGCTTTTGGCATTGCCGTCTCCGACTTCTATTCAGACCCGTTTTGGGGACCTGTGTTCTAAAATGAAAAGTGACATCAAACTGTTAAGTGTTTCACTCCAGCCTTGAGACAGAGAGAGAGATAGTTCTGCCAATGAAGCCCTTGTGGCTGTCAGTGGAACCCAGGCTCAGTTGATGGAGGGAAGGCTGCCTGCTCAGCAGTATCTGCTGTGACTTTTCCCCTTTTGGCAGAAGCAGATTCACACTAGCCAGCTTAAATTTATTGGCAGTTGCTATGTTGCAGGGTGGTGATGTTCTCCAGTGGGTATTTGAGGGTCAGGTTGTCCTTAATGCTGCCTGAAAAGTGCTGAAGAGTTCTAGAGATTTAGGGTGGTGGAGGGGTAAAACAGAGCAGCAAATGTGCTTTTTTTAAAAAAACAAAGCTTTTAACTTAAAAGGAAAACTCTCCCCTGCTCTGCTGTATCAACAACATAAACCATTCAGAGCTCTTAAGTGTTCTGCAGGTAATATATATAGGGTCAAGGGTGGTGCTGTGGTTTAGACCACTGAGCCTCTTGGGGTTGCCGATCAGAAGGTCAGCTGTTTGAATCCGTGTGACAGGGTGAGTTCCCGTTGCTCTGTCCCAGCTCCTGCCAACCTAGCAGTTTGAAGCACGCCAGTGCAAGTAGATAAATAGGTACCACTGCGGCGGAAAGGTAAACGGCGTTTCTGTGCACTCTGGCTTCCATCATGATGTCCTGTTGCACCAGAAGTGATTCAGTCCTGCTGGCCACATGTGGACAAACACCGGCTCCCTCAGCCTGAAAGCAAGATGAGCCCTGCAACCCCATAGTCGCCTTTGACTGGACTTTACCTTCCAGAGTTCCTTTACCTTTACTTAATATATATAATATATATAGACAGCCTCAATACCTGAAAAACCCACGGACCTGAGACCTGGACAGCAGGGGGGCATTTGGCCTCATATTCATTTACAGTGGTAACTCTGGTTAAGTACTTAATTCGTTTCGGAGGTCCATTCTTAACCTGAAACTGTTCTTAACCTGAAGCACCACTTTAGCTAATGGGGACTCCTGCTGCCGCTGCACCGCTGCTGCACAATTTCTGTTCTCATCCTGAAGCAAAGTTCTTAACCCGAGGTACTATTTCTGGGTTAGCGGAGTCTGTAACCTGAAGCGTATGTAGTCTGAAGCGTATGTAACCCGAGGTACCACTGTATTTTAAAGTGTGTTGCTACAAACACACACATACACCCCTAGTATACCTTCCAAGTGCCCCAGGAAAAAAGGGACATCTCAGTGGCCATTTTGGGTGCCATGCTCTCATGCTGTGTCTCCCCACCCCCGTGCTTTTTTCTGGGTGAAAGCAAGGTGCGTGCCACGTGACTCACTCGGGAGCACATCCTGGAAGATGCATGCCCAGGTTTAGCATTGGAAAAAGTTGAAAGGTATGAGCTAGCCAGCAAGAGACTTAGGGTGATATTTGAGACAGTCAGCTCCGACGATTCCTGCTTGTTCTGATCTAATGATGATGCTTCTGCAAATGTTACAAGGTATGGAGAGCGAGTATATTTGGGGCTTTCAACATGTCACAGATCTCACCGATACATTTTTAAAACCCTTTTCAGCTGTTAGCGCCATTACAGAGCAGAGGTACTCTCTACTTGTGCTGTCAGCCTGTAGGGGACAGGTAGAATAGAGTCCTTCGGCTTGGCTCCCAAGACAGCTGGCATGCCTCCTTTTTACAAACTAAGCACTGAAGTTTCTGAACTGCAGTCCTAAAACATTAATATGCTTAGAAGATAGTGTATATAATACATGGAGTGTTACTCTAACATCCTTTTAAAAATGTTGGCTGTTGATCCCAGGAAAAATAACCTCTTGTACAGTTAGATTCTACCACTGCTACAAACTTGAATTTCAGATACCAGGGTGCATTTGTGCCTGAATTGGGGGTGTAGGAGTGTAAGCACTGCAAAACACCTCTGCTCCCTTTTGAGAACCACAAAAAATGTAGCTTTCTCTATAGAGGAAGTTGGGGCCATTTTGGCTTCACGTGGTATTGGTTTATAAGGTTTCACAATATCTAAACTGTGTTGACACTCAAGAGTTTTAGCGAAGGAATGTTCCTGGTCCTGGTGCTGTTTTGGTTTGAGATTCGGCTATCCTCAGAAATGTAGGCAAACCCTGAGCCACAATGCAAGAGAGAGAGGAGACAGTTTTGTCAAATTCCTTTGCTTTCAGCAGGACTTTTAGCTGTACTGAGCTCTTGGACTATTTCTGTCACCGTTACAAAAACAAAATCTTTGAAAGAGGCATGGGTGCTTATTTAAAACTTCCCTGCTCTCCAGCAGACAGCTGCTGATTATATATATTTTAAACCCTCTCTGGTGCTTTAACGTGCCCATCATCCAGCTGATGGGGTTATATTTAAAATGCCTCAGTGCCAGCCAGATGATGCACAGATGGTGTTTAAAACACCAAATAGCGTTTTAACAAAATAAAAGGAATGTGCTTGTCATATGGCTGATGGAGGAGACCTTTAGAAGCCACCACCACTCTTCTATGCTCAAATACTTACTCCACCACAGGCAAGAGTCTCCAGTCTCCATTTAAAAAACAAATAAAAGTAATTAATCTTTTCAGTATGCCAAAAAGAAGAAGAAGCAAACCTCCATGGTAGAAGATTCTTTTGTTTTCAGAAAGCCTCAGACATCATATTGGTTTTTTCATGTTTGGAGAGCAGTACTCAAACATAGATCCAAATTGTCATTGTCATTTGGGAGCCGCCATTTTAGATCAGCCCAAGTTCTATTTTTATTCCAATTGAATTGGCCTATATATATATATATATATATATATATATATATATATATATATCTCAAAGACCATGTCTTGAATTTACTGAACTCTTTGCCTTTTAATGGCACTGCAGAGCAGAGGGGGAGTGGGAAGGAGTGCTATGAATGCAAGACTCAAATATTGGTTGTAGGCCACAGACCTTCACTTGAATTTTATATTGCACACAATGGGGGCAATTCTGTGGCAAGCTTAGGCTGCAAAAGATCTCTGGCTCAGCTGACTGGTTCTCAGCTCAGCTGGTGGTAAGTCCCCAATCCTGTTGCTCGTCCCACCTCAGCCAGGGCTCAGCCAGCTGATATAAAACTGGTTGAGCCAAGACAGGTGACCCAAAAGGGTCACTCTGGAGGTGTGATGGGAGCAATAGGAGAAAGGAGGCACTTAGGCTGGATCCTAAACCCATGTGGATCAATCAAGTGACCTGGTAGGCTTAGGACACTATCTGAAGGCTTGCTTTCAGATAGAGCAACTTTACCCTGGGTTAATTTATACTGGATTGCTTTATACATGCTTCTTGTCCATAGAACTGCTCCCAAGGAAGTGAATTCTGTGATTGATACATCTAGATTGATAGCTTTTAACCTTACTGAAGAAGTGGGTTCAATGTTGTGTTGTTGTTGTTGTTATTTTATTTTAGATTTCTTCACCTAACATCACAGGGCAGGTTAAAACAATACAAAAAGACAATATTAAAAATTCAGTTAAAGCAATTTACAGCCCATATAAAGACTATATGTCTATATTTTCCCTTTCCTTCTCTCTTCATCTTTCTCCTTTTCCCTTCTTCTTTAGAAGAAAGCAAATATTTATGCCACATGATGCAACATTTCTATGGGATAGAAAGATTCAAATGTGCATGCACACACAAACACACATATTAAAAGGGATGGGGAAGAACAACTCACGATACAGGCAACGTGAAATGTTTTGTGAGGGAACACTTCAGAAGTGACGGCATGGCACTGATTTCTCTTTATCAACAAGATGCTAATCTGCTGCTCATTGAATTCACAAAGTCATAGCAGTTATCCCATTTAAAACTGAAACATCTATCTGGGCAAATCACAAACTCATTTTCTCCCAAAACAATTTGAATAATGAACCCAACCTTTATGGGCTAATCAAACTAATTTTCTGTACACCTATGTAGTCCACTCCAATCAGCTTTCTCCTTCTTCCTACAGGTTGACTTGCATGGCCTGCTGTGGGAGTCTTGCTGCTCTTTGGCATATCAGCATGGCAGAATTCAAAGGATAAGCACTAGTTACCGTTTACCAGCACAGCATATGACTTGCCTCCACACCTTTCACTGATTAGTCATAAGAATGGAAATTGCCACAAATCACAACTTTGCATATGCACATGTTCTCTAACATTTATTTACAGCTAATACTGCGGTCTTCATCACCTCTTCAACATGCCTTCCAATGATTCTGAAATTGCCCTGTCAATAATCATCCATTTGGGGGGTGACAGATGAGTTCATAGTCATGATTCAAATGCCATTTTTTTATACTCAGGTTGACTCATAATACATGTAGATGCCTGTGTTGTGACAACCCTTATCACAAAAATTATAGATGCCCACATTCACTGTAACCTTTCTAGCCCTCTGCAGATAAACCTTCTGAAATGAATGTGTTGAAAAGGAAGGTCAGTCAAGACGGCAAGGAACAGTCAATTCTTCATTGCTATAAAGTATGAATTCTGTAGATACCATGCTGTTAATTTGATCTGACATCTTTTGTGAGATCCATGAATAATTTCTCATACAGGTAAAATGAATTACTTTATATTAATGACTTAAAGAAAAAAAATTTAAAAACCTAATAATTTTTTGGTTTGTGCCTCTCTTTTCTTTGGAAAAGTTCTCTTTCAAGTCAGTCTGAAATTTTAAATATCTAAGTCCCATTATGTGCATCATTCCAAACTTCAGAGTAAGATGTCTTACCTACGAACAGTAAAACTGCTAAGATGAAAAACAAGATAAATCCATACAAGATAGCATGTTTTTGGTTAGTCACCCAGTAGCTGTGACTTCCTTGAATTACTGTACATGGGAAGTATCATATATGTAACCCTCTTCAATAATTGTAATCGGGTGTTAACGAAATGCGTATGAGAGCAGTGGAGACTCAAACACCAGCTGCATCTTCCATTGCCCTCCAACTGGGTTAGAGGCCTTATTGGTGGTGCCACTGCTGGAAGCTGCCTGATGGAGCTGACCCATGACACCACCTTCTCAGTGGCAGTTCTCCGTTTGTGGAATGCTCTACCTGGCAAAGTGCACCTGTTTACCTCAAATTAACTTTAATGAGTGTCAGGCATGGAGTATCCTCTCAGAGGCAAGAAGAACAAAGATCATCATCATCACCACCACCATCATAATTTATTTATACCCTGCCCATCTGGCTGGCTTTCCCCAGCTACTCTGGGCAGCTTCCAACAAAATATTAAAATACAATAGTCTATTAAACATTAAAAGCTTCCCTAAACAGGGCTGCCTTCAGATGTCTTCTTAAAGTCTGGTAGTTGTTTTTCTCTTTGACATCTAATGGGAGGGCGTTACACAGGGCGGGCGCCACTACTGAAAAGACCCTCTGCCTGGTTCCCTGTAACTTGGCTTCTCGCAGTGAGGGAACCACCTAAAGGCTCTCAGCACAGGACTTCAGTGTCGGGGCAGAGCGATGGCTTTTTATTCAGTCATCTGGTTGCAAGACAAAAGATCCATGTCTCCACTCATAGGAGACATAGGCTACTCTGAGGACCTCCTATTCCATCTCCCACAACCAGTGCTTTTTTTCCTGGGGGTACGCAGGGGTACGCATACCCCTAAACATCAGTGTATCTGAAGAAGTGTGCATGCACACGAAAGCTCATACCAAGAACTGACTTAGTTGGTCTTTAAGGTGCTACTGGAAGGAATTTTTTTTGCCTAAACATCTTGTGAATCTTTGTAGTTTTGTCCATTTACTGTATTTATTTTTCCTGATTTGAACTATAAAATGATGATTTTCTTGAGTCAAAATGAGAGTACCCCTAAACATTTTTTAAGGAAAAAAAGCATTGCCCACAACATCCTGAAAAACTATGGGAAGTCACAGAAGTCACATCCCTCCTCCTTCTCTGTTCTTGAATGCAGAGGGACCGACGAGCCCTTGGACCAAGAGGGTCTCCCATACTCTCCAGAGAGCTTCGTAGCTGGGCATTTCCCCATTCAGCTCCTCACCATCCCTGTCTCCCTCTCCTCCTGAAACTGCTAGGGACTGGGGGGGAGGGGGCTTCCGCCTCCTCCTCCTCTTCTGAGTGGAGCCGATCAGACGGAGGGCTCATTTCCCATTCCTCCAGTTCCTGTTCGCTGACAACGAGGAACTTACAAACATTCCTTTTGATCTAGGCCAGGCATCCCCAGACTTGGCCCCCCAGATATTTTGGGACTGCAACTCCAATCATCCCTAGCTAACACAACCAGTGGTCAGGGATGATGGGAACTGCAGTCCCAAAACATCTGAAGGGCCGAGTTTGGGGATGCCTGATCTAGGCATTTAAATATACTGTTCCCCAAATCCTTGAAATTAAGTGATTGTTTTGAAAGTTTTTAGATGTCCTTTCAATGTGTTTAGATGTGGGTGAAATAAAAATTTAACAACAATAACAGCTGTACTCAAGGAAGCTGACTGTGGGTTTTATAAAGCATGTTTTCTAGGATTGTAAAATGCGTAGGGAGCCTCCAGAAACACAGGAGGCTCCACACTTCAGGTGCTTTCCTTCAGTGAGTTGAAGAGCAGAGGGAAAACCAATGAGGGTGGCTTGTCCCTGTTGCCCCATCACATGTTTACTTAACTCCTAATTATAATGCCTGAAGAGGTCTAGAGTTCTGTCCCGTTGCATTTACTACAACTGTAGCCAAAGGATGTGCCTACCTTCTGAACTGAAGTGCCGCCTGAACTTGAACTGAATAAATGGAAACAAAATTTGAATTTTGTCATTTGAAATATTCAGACACGGAAGTCCAATTTCAAACTTAACATTTAAAGGGTTTATCCTTTAGCTGGCTTGCTGCATATACGTATTATAATGAATATAATTTGTTACAATTCTGGTGTGATTTTAAATACAGTGGTACCTCGGGTTAAGTACTTAATTCGTTCCGGAGGTCCGTTCATAACCTGAAACTGTTCTTAACCTGAAGCACCACTTTAGCTAATGGGGCCTCCTGCTGCTGCCACGCCGCCGGAGCACGATTTCAAAGTTCTTAACCCGAGGTACTATTTCTGGGTTAGCGGAGTCTGTAACCTGAAGCGTATGTAACCTGAAGCGTATGTAACCCGAGGTACCACTGTACCAGATAGTTACCCTTCCTTTTCTTTCTTCAAATGCAGTCAAGGCTCAGGAAACCAGAGCAATGACCAAGTTCTAGGATTAAAGAGCATAAGAAGAGCCAGGCTTTTTCAGACCAAGACCCTTTGAGTGATATCTAACCATGGCATCCCACTGGTGCAATGGACGTGCTTGCAAAATGCAATTTTCCCATGTCAAGCCCTGAATGCCCCCCCCCCAGATATGCTTCAAGGGATTAGGAGCCCCCCCCCCCAACCAACTTGAATTCTGGAATGAAAAAGTCCCAGAACATCTATAGTGCATGACAGTTCTCATCCCAACATTCATTCTAAGCTTGCAGTAAACTAGTGGTTGCAAACATTTCAATGTCCTGACTTCCTTTCAAATGATTGCATTTATTGAAGTCCTCCCCACACCCTGTTTAGGGTGTGATTGCTTCTGTGTATATTCAAATGTCAAATTTCCAGTCACTACAAAAGCAACTGAGATCAGGTAAGTAAGTGATGATGTGATAAACATCTTTACAGCCTTTACTGCAGGAGTAGACAAGGTGACAGCACTGTTCAGATTCACTGGACTACAGTCCCAATCAGCCCCAGGCACCAAGGCTGTTGGTCAGGGATGATGGGAGTTGTAGTCCAATAATATATGGAGGGTACCATTTTGCCTTCTCCAGCTCTATTGAAAGAACAAGGTTACTAGTTAATTAAGCAACTGTTTCCGTATACACCAAAACTAAACTTGCATTCACACAGACATATTTTTGTGAGTGAGATCTAATGGTTTTTTTTAAAAAAAAAAAAATACCAAACCAGCTCAAAACAGAATCTGAACTGTATTAAATGGCTACTTGATGAATTAATAAAAAATCAGATAAATAAAATAAAGCAAGTAATGACTGCAGTACTAACAATAAAATATCAGCACGCTAATTTGTGGCAGCTCTTGGAAACCTAAAATTGATTCAAATGATTCTGTATAAACTAAATACCTTGCACATTATGACTTTCACCAAATTGGTGTTATCTTAAAATCTCTTGCAATTACAAGAGTCCAATCAATAATGCATTATAAACAGAGCGGCACTCAGCTTCCTTCTGGGGAATTTGCCCAGAGAAATATATGGAGCAATTGGATTTTAGAGTGCCTTGGTATTAGCCTTACCCTTTGAAATCATGATTCTATTTTAAATTAATTGCAGAGGATCGTTTGATCCATCCCATTTTAAATATGCTTTGGTGCAGGAGCCTCGCACATTTCTTGAACTGATCTATTTATAGTCCATTTTGGATAACACATCTTAGATTGCCCTGATATGTATCTAATTCATCAACACATCATACCATAATTATTTATCAGACTTCCAAAAACCTTCTCCCAATGAAAAAAAAATGAGGAACTTCCAGTTTCTTTGAGCTGGGCATTATTATAAATTATAGTATTTTTCCATGTATAAGATTAGGTTTTCCCCCCTAAAAAATAATGTCAAAAATTACTTATACACCCCCATTTTCTTAAAACTGAGTCCCCAAAATTAGGGGGCGTCTTATACATGGGGGCATCTTATAGATGGAAAAATACGATAGTCTGTTAAAAAAAAACCCAAGAACAACAGAATAAAACATAAAATGTGAATTAAGCCTAACCGTGTCTGCTCAGAAATCCTATTGACTTTTGTTGGATTTACTCTCAAGTAAGTGGAATTACAGCCTCATTTAATTTTCTTTCTTTTTTTAATCCCCTGTGTTACAGCGTTGCTGCAGTATTTAGTTAATGGAATAGTTAATGGAATCACCTCACACTATTGATTGTTATTGCATTTTTAAAATATATGAAAAATAAAACAAAACACAGCTAACAGATTGAGCACTAAGTTTTATTCATTTTAATTCACTTAGAATGCCTCTTTTATGAAGCATCCTCTCTTGTTGAGAAGATAGTGGATTTCTAAAAGGCAGTGCTGGTCCAATAAGAGCATAGGTTATGGGTTAGTGGGGGGAAACAGGGGTTCCCCAGGCTTTTGGGTGACAGATTACCCTCTCTAGATTATTGGGGTGTTGGGGTTTAATCAGAGCTGAATGGCTGAGCTTGTGTTTTTTTCCTGCCAGACAGAGGGGAGGAGGGAAATGATGGCCCATTACAAACACCATCTACAAGGCAGAAGACTCTACAGTAGACTCCCCCCACCCTGTAACTGAGGGGGAGATTGCCAGGGCAACGTGGACATGATGTCACATCGGGGTGGGTCTGTTTACAAGAGGTTTATTTTGGCTGGGTGTTCTGGGGACAAGAAGGAGGAAGTTGAGAGAATTCTATGTGGCACTGGCTGGAGGAAGCTGCACCAAGAGACCAGGGGCCATGACTGGCTGCTGCTTTGGACCCAAGCATGCTGAAGTTATGAGAGGAGCAACGAGGGATACTCTTGGGGTATAATGTTCTTCAGCTGTCAGGCTTCGGGGAACTGTCTTCCTCCCCCGTGGCCGTAGATGAGCAGATCAAACAAAAGGAATTCTTACCAGTAAGTTTCTTTTATAAACACATCAAAGGATGAAAAGAAATGTCAACCCAGAATGGTGGTGCTCCCAATTAAGGTTTACTCTCCCCCCCCCCATTAATCTATGTCACTCCTTGTAATCTGAGTTTGTACCCTTTGCGCTTTCTGTTCTGAGACTTTTTGAGCTCTTCTCAACCCTGGGGAGGGTGGTGGAGGAATGCTGTCCAGTGACTGTGAATCTGTTTACCCTCTCTCTCTCCAGTGTTTCTTCTCCTAGCTGTTCCCCATCCAGTATTTTCCAGCTTCTGCCTTCTGAACTATGCCCCTCTGAAAACCACTGTTCCAAATCTATACTGACCTCCTGCTCCTGGGAAGATGCAGGAGCAGGGAGAGCGGGTGGCTCCCGCCATTCCTCCTTAGTGCAGCCCCCCTCAGCACGGTGCCTGACAGCAGTCCTTTTATTGAAGTCTCCATGTGTAAACATGTATGAATAAACAGTACAGTGGTAGCTCGGGTTAAGTACTTAATTCGTTCCAGAGGTCCGTACTTAACCTGAAACTGTTCTTAACCTGAAGCACCACTTTAGCTAAAGGGACCTCCTGCTGCTGCCACGCCACCATAGCACGATTTCTGTTCTCATCCTGAAGCAAAATTCTTAACCCGAGGTACTATTTCTGGGTTAGCGGAGTCTGTAACCTGAAGCATATGTAACCTGAAGCGTATGTAACCCGAGGTACCACTGTATTTCTAAGGCACTGCAGGCACTGCTGTGCATTGATTTTCTAACAGATATTTTCTAACAGGATGAGCACATGGAACTCTCTTTAATCTTGCTGCTGCTCGATAGAGGTTGGGGTGGCATGTAACAAAATATATGCAACATATACAATAATGCATTATTATTATTATTATTATTATTATTATTATTATTACATCATTCACCCTAAGCTCTTACAAATTTTTCAAAAATTTAAAATGCAACATTTAAAAGTTTAAAAGCTTACAATATAATTATATATAAAAAGGGATAGATTCTGAGTTGAGTGGTATAAGTAGGATGAACAGATAGAGACAGTCTTATCAAGTGTCTTCCATGACGGCACGTGAGTTACAAATGGAACTCCAATCACTACTGAGCACAAATGTATTCCAAGTGGTTTTCATCTTCCATTCTGTACCTTACGAATGGAAGAGAGATAAGAACATTCTATCCTTGACAGAGACAAAATAAATACGCTAGAGAAAAGAGTATAGTTCTGTAGACTACATCAAAGTCTCCTGCATATGGAAGCTTAATAGCACTGGGATTTGAGGAGCCAGATGAGACAATAAATGAGATGCATTTTCTTTCATGGAGAATAACTCAACAACGTGAGTACACTCAATTGCCCTGAAAATAATTCAGGTATTTATTTCTAACATCAGAACAAAACCAAAACCATCCTGCAATCAGAGTTTGGTGCGGGTGGGTGTGCTTGAGGTTTAAGGTGTAAAAGTTCTCCATCTTCTTCAAGAATCACTGTCAAAGGGCAATACTTTTATTATTTATTTATTAAATTTGTATGCAAAGTAAGAATACAAAACATTTATTTATTTATTTATTTATTTATTTATTTATTTATTTAAAAGCCCAATAACCCTGTTAACGTAACCCTCCTTGCCCTTAAGCCTCAGTCCCAATGTAGTCACTTTTTGGGTGTCCTCCACATGTTACTGGACCCCAACTCCCATTAGCCCATGCTAATGTGTCCAGTGAGCAGGGATGATAGGAGCTGTACTTCAACAACTTCTGGAGGGCAAGGTAGAAGGTACAAAAAGGTAAAGGACCCCTGGACGGTTAAATCCAAAGGTGACTATGGGGTTGTGATGCTCATCTCGTGTTCAGGCCAAGGGAGCCAGTGTTTGTCAACAGACAGCTGTCCGGATCATGTATCCAGCATGACTGAACCGCTTCTGGTGCAATGGGACACCATAATGGAAACCAGAGCGCACAGAAACACCGTTTACCATCCTGCCGCAGCGTGCACTGGTGTGCTTTCGAACTGCTAGGTTGGCAGGAGCTGGGACGGAACAACTGGAGCTCACCCCATCATGGGGATTCAAACCGCCGACCTTCTGATCGGCAAGCCCAAGAGGCTCAGTGGTTGGCAACCCCTACCTTATCCTAGCCTAGAAACAAGTCCAAGGATTAAAAATGGGAACAAAACACTTGGAACAATTTTTCCAGTTATTAAAGAAAGGTCCAAAATTTTATATATAGCACAAAGTGCACTGTGCAGGGGTAATGAACAAACTTCGAACTTTGAAAGGCAGCTCTAGATGTAGTCATATATCACAAGAATGTAAGAAGATGTTTTTCAGAGCATTGGTCCATGTAACTCAGTATTGTCTACACAGACTGGCAGCAGCTCTGTGTGGTTTCAGACAGGGAGTCATTCCCAGCTCTACCAGGGAATGAACCTGAACTCTTCTATATGCAAAGCAAATTCTCTACCATGGATACCACTGTCCTTCCCATAATTGGCATTCTTCATTTGCAGGACTCCAGAACCTTGATTTCTTCTTTTGCTTCCCTGGCTCAATGCATTTTTTTCGAATAATACATGTACTAAACTCCTTTTAAATTTCTAGAACAAATGTAGGTCTTTCCAAAGTTCGATACATGTTTGGCTTCCACCTGCTGGTCACATTGGTATTGCAACAGAATATCACAGCTGTATTGTTAGCAATATTGCCATAAGTACCGGTAAATCCGACAACAATCACTTGCCTGTTTTCCCATCTCCCTGCTCACCTTTACTCACGTTTACTTCCTCTTCTGCTATATTGCTGTAGAAGAAGAAGAGGAAGAGGAAGAAGAAGAGGAAGAAGAAGAAGAAGAAGAAGAAGATGTTTTTGTAATTTTTACATTTTTTGTTTGTATTGTTTTATTGGTTTTGTTTGTTTGTATAAGTTGTTATTTTGTTCTTAGGGGGAGGGGTCAGGGCTGCCGGGGAGTGGGCCCCAGCCCACAAAATGGCTGGGGCATGTTCCACAGGGGAGAATGCACTGGGACAACCGATCTCAGTGATCATGGGTAGGAGGAGGAGTTACGCTAAGACCAGACCATGTCATTACAGAGGAGGCAGGTTTAGTCGTTGTCTGAGGACTATTCCTGCCTCCGGGTCTGGTCCTGACCGGATGGATACTAGAATCAGCAAGGGATACCCATATGACTTGAAGGTGCTGCTGTGCAATGCCAGGTCAATGATTCATAAGACCACTGCCATGCATGACTTGATCATGGATGGAGGACTTGACCTGGCATGTGTAACAGAGACTTGGTTGGATGAAGCAGATGGGCCTGTCCTTGCCGCTGCTTGTCCACCAGGTTTCTCTTACGCACCGCAACCCAGGTCATGTGGGCGGGGACGGGGGGTTGCAGTGATTTTTAGAAAGTCATTAGTTTGCACCAGGCGTCCTATTGGGAAGACCCAGTTTTCTGAGTGCATGTTCTGGAAGTTGGGCAATAGGGGCAGTACAGGATTCCTTTTAGTGTACCGACCTCCCCACTGCACCAAGGATTCCCTGCCCGAGCTGCTTCAGGTCGTGGCGGATGTTCTCCTGGAGACACCTAGCTTGGTCGTCCTAGGGGATTTTAACATCCATGCCGACACGACCTTACAAGGGGCAGCTCGGGACTTCGTGGAAAGCATGGCCTCCATGGGGCTGTCCCTGAATAAGTCTGGCTCAACCCATAGCCGCGGACATGCCTTGGACCTGGTGTTTACCTCTATGGATGTTGGTGATCTGACACTAAGTAAAAGTGAAACAAAAGAAGTGCCATGGTCAGATCACTTCCTGGTGCAACTGGACTTCTCTGCGACCCATCCCCTCTGCAGGGAGGTGGGGCCAATTCGGATGGTCCGCCCCCGCCACTTAATGGATCCAAATGGTTTCCAGAGAGTGGTAGGGGATGCTTTATCCCATGTTGATGGCCTTTCAGCTGATTCCCTGGTGGCCCGCTGGAATGCGGAGTTAACCAGGGCTATTGACTGTTTGGCTCCAAAGCGCCCTCTCTGATTGCATGGAGCCCGGAGAGCCCCGTGGTTTTCCACGGATCTGAGGGCAATGAAACAATCGTTGAGACGGCTAGAGCGCCGGTGGCGGATAACTCATTCCAAATCTGACCGGACACAGGTTAGAGCTCAACGTCGAGCCTACCAAGTGGCGATAGCGACGGCAAAGAAGAATTTCTTCACCGCCTCTATTGCATCTGCAGAAAACAGCAGCAGGAGACTTTTTCAGGTGGTTCACAATTTAGCGGAACCACCTGTAACATCGGGGCCCAGTACGGGCCACATATTCTCCTGCAATGATTTTGCAAAGTTTTTTGCAGATAAAATCGCTCAGATTCGGGAAGAAGTAGACTCCACCGTGGGAGCAGGGCGGGGGCGGGAGAGTGCTAGAGTTCTGTCTAGTCAAGTTGAGTGGGATCAATTCCAATCTGTTACCTCCGAGGATGTGGACAGGCTGCTTGGACAAGTGAAACCAACCACCTGTCTCCTGGATCCTTGCCCATCCTGGCTTATAAAAGCTAGCCAGGAAGGACTGGGCGATGGGCTTCGTGGGGTGGTGAATGCTTCCCTCCATGAGGGAGCCTTCCCAGACCCACTGAAAGAGGTGGTTATTAAACCACTTCTTAAAAAACCATCTTTAGATGTGGCCACAATGGCCAACTATCGCCCAGTCTCAAATCTTCCATTCTTGGGCAAGGTGATAGAGCGAGCGGTTGCCGAACAACTCCAGGCACGCCTGGAAGAAGCGGACCATTTGGATCCCTTCCAGTCGGGATTCAAGCCTCATCATGGGACTGAAACTGCCTTGGTCGCACTGGTTGATGATCTCCAGCGGGCTAGGGACAAAGGTGAGAGCTGTTTCCTAGTTCTGCTGGATCTCTCAGCGGCGTTTGATACCATCGACGATAACATCCTTCTGGACCGTCTTGAGGGGCTGGGAGCTGGGGGCACTGTCCTACAGTGGTTCCGCTCCTTCCTCCTGGGCCGTGTTCAGAAAGTGGGGGGGGGATGAGTGTTCAGACCCCTGGGCTCTCACTTGTGGGGTGCCTCAGGGTTCTGTCCTCTCCCCCATGCTTTTCAACATTTACATGCAGCCGCTGGGAGAGATCATCAGGAGGTTTGGGCTGGGTGTTCATCAGTATGCAGATGATACCCAGCTCTACCTCTCTTTTAAATCAGAACCAGTGAGGGCAGTGAAGGTTCTGTGTGAGTGTCTGGAGGCGGTTGGAGGATGGATGGCGGCTAACAGATTGAGGTTGAATCCTGACAAGACAGAAGTACTGTTTCTAGGGGACAGGAGGCGGGCAGGTGTGGAGGATTCCCTGGTCCTGAATGGGGTAACTGTGCCCCTGAAGGACCAGGTGCGCAGCCTGGGAGTCATTTTGGACTCACAGCTGTCCATGGAGGCACAGGTCAAATCTGTGTCCAGGGCAGCTGTTTACCAGCTCCATCTGGTACGTAGGCTGAGACCCTATCTGCCTGCGGACTGTCTCGCCAGAGTGGTGCATGCTCTGGTTATCTTCCGCTTGGACTACTGCAATGCGCTCTACGTGGGGCTACCTTTGAAGGTGACTCGGAAACTACAACTAATCCAGAATGCGGCAGCTAGACTGGTGACTGGGAGTGGCCGCCGAGACCATATAACACCGGTCTTGAAAGACCTACATTGGCTCCCAGTATGTTTCCAAGCACAATTCAAAGTGTTGGTGCTGACCTTTAAAGCCCTAAACGGCCTCGGTCCAGTATACCTGAAGGAGCGTCTCCACCCCCATCATTCTGCCCGGACGCTGAGGTCCAGCGCCGAGGGCCTTCTGGCGGTTCCCTCATTGCGAGAAGCAAAGCTACAGGGAACCAGGCAGAGGGCCTTCTCAGTAGTGGTGCCCACCCTGTGGAACGCCCTTCCAGCAGATGTCAAAGCGATAAACAACTACCTGACATTCAGAAGACATCTTAAGGCAGCCCTGTTCAGGGAAGTTTTTAACGTGTGATTTTTTATTGTATTTTTGGTTTTTATGGAAGCCGCCCAGAGTGGCTGGGGAGGCCCAGCCAGATGGGCGGGGTATAAATAATAAATTAATAATAATAATAATAATAATAATAATAATAATATTGTAGTAGTAGTAGTAGTAGTAGTTTGGATTTGATATCCCACCTTTCACTCCCTTTAAGGAGTCTCAAAGCGGCTAACATTCTCCTTTCCCTTCCTCCCCCACAACAAACACGCTGTGAGGTGAGTGAGGCTGAGAGACTTCAAAGAAGTGTGACTAGCCCACGGTCACCCAGCAGCTGCATGTGGAGGAGACGCGAACCCGGTTCCCCAGATTACAAGTCTATCGCTCTTAACCACTACACCACACTGTAGTTGCCCTTTGGCACCAGGATGATTGGCAGACCAACTTTGCATTACAAGGATGTCTGCAAACATCCCACCTTGCCATGTGGGAATCCTTTGAAGACAACCACAGTGCCCGGAAACAGGCAGTCAAGTTGTGTATCCATAGCATTACTTTATGTATGATTGTAACGTGGTATGTGTTGAAGACCAGATAGAATTGAAAAGCAAATTTAAAAAATATTATTAAAAAAGTGGTGCATCCATAGCAATGACCAGAGAAGAGATTACAGTTGGGAGGCACACAGACCCCATGGTGCATCTGCAGCAGGATGCCTACATCTGCCCCAGCTGCAACAAAACATGTCTCTCCCATCAGGAGCACCCAATATTGTGGGCTTCTGGTACTTGCGTGTGATGTCACGCACACGGTGTACATGACGTCACATGGCAGGAGGAGGCCCAACGCGGCTTTTCATGCCATCCAAATGGCCCAGCGGGGCCTGCCATGACTGTGACAGGGTCAGTCGTGTCAGTTGGGCCTTTCAGAGGCTGCCTCCCACCATATGGGCTGCAGAATATTGAGGGGGCCCAGCCCTCTCATTGAAAATTTGTGTGGCTCCGCCCCCACAGCCCTGCAAAGATGGCGCCTATGTCTCCCATATTGATGTCTACAGTCACAGCATGCAGAGTAACCATCCAACAGCTTTACCTCACCCCTAAAGGCCTCTATTGTTTCCCAAGACAGACAGATGCCAACCATCTCTTTGGTGCACTCTTGTAAAGAAGATCGGAGAATTATGAATAAAACTAACACATGGCAAAAGTGTGAGCATCAGCAAAGCCACAAGCTCACCATGAAGAGCCTCAAAAGCTCAGCAACTGCTACGTACAAGCCTGCCATCAGGGCTTAAAGTAGTTGACAGCTGCTGGGGGCCCTGAGATTCAGAGGGTCCACCAGTAACTGGCCCAACCTTGCTGTCAATCGCTCTTTCCACCGACTGCTGGGCCCCCGGATATGTTTTAGTAGTGGGAGGGGCTGCTGCTTTGGAATGTGAGCCCAACTTGACTCCAGTCTACTGTGGCCATCCACCATGTTTGAGCACCCAAAATTGCCATGCCTGATCTAATGTTGTGTTAGGCAATTGCATTGAGTAATTTAAATGACAGGAAGGCAGTGCAGAGCAGTGGATCAAAAGTGCCGCCATTTCTCATTACAGTGGTACCTTGGGTAACAACACCTCGGGTTACAAACACTTCGGGTTACAGACTCTGCTAACCCGGAAGTAGTACCTCAGGTTAAGAAGTTTACCTCAGGATGAGAACAGGAATTGCGCACTGGTGGCGCGGCAGCAGCAGAAGGCCCCATTAGCTAAAGTGGTACCTCAGGTTAAGAGCGGTTTCAGGTTAAGAACAGACCTCAGGAACGAATTAAGTTTGTAACCAGAGGTACCACTGTACTCAAACCCATCAAAAGGACTGGTGGAGAGAGTGAAATGAATGATTGGATGCAGTTTCACTTCTGCACTGGCAAGCAATAGCACCAAGTGGGAGCCCGTTGTCAGGACCATGCTGAAGTCTGGAGCCAACCCTGACTATAGAAATACCAATAATTAAAATTTATCCAGTCCTGAAGCCTGAAGGTTGGTGGTTTGAGCCCATCCGGGGATGACTGTGAGCAGGATTCCTGCACTGCAGGTGGTTGGACTAGGTGAACCTCACTTGTCAAATGATGTTCATGGAGGGTGATAGCAGAAGAAGAATGTTCCTTTAGATTCCTGCAAAGAGCGTGCTTAGTGCACCAGCACAAGTCAGGCAAAACCTCCCAAGAAACTGAAGTAGGTCTGGGAAGCCATTACACCTGGGAGCTCTTATTTTGCTCAGAGCCTATGTTAATGCATATTAGAAATGAGATCATTGTGGGTTTTCAGCTTATCCTGATAAGGGAGCAGGGGGCAGAAGCAGAATTAGATAGACTTAAATTTTGAGTTTGTTCAATACAAATCTACAAATAATTCAGAACCCTCCAGTATAACTGCAGGGTCATTTTTAGCTCCACTGAATAGTGTGATTTCATTATTTAATCCTGAGATTAATGGTAGGTACGGAAACTTTATAATCTCATACAGAAAAGCCTAAGGAATTTCATACTGCAGGAATCTCCCTGGAGATCAGCATACCAATCAAAAATAATTTAAACCTTAAGGTATCACCGGCATACACAAACTTAACTCTGATATATTGGAGCCACTCCATGTGAGAGGCTGAGAGTACCATACACTTATTGCATGATTTTCCATGGGCAGATTCAGATATTGAGCCTTATGCATGGATTGGATCCATGCTTGGATGTATCCTCAGAAACTGATGTAGAGCAGAGTTGGGAAACAGGACCAGGATGATACAGGCCCCTTTGGCAGGTGGGCAGGGCCACTGATCTGTCAATCACCCAATATCACCATTACGTCAGGTGACAGAACCTCTAAGGAAAGAATCGGGAGAGTACTCCCTGCTGAAAGGGTCTTGCAGTCAGTGTTTGCAGTCAAACCCCACTGGGATCTTCTGGGAACGCAGGAAACTGTGGGAACTTGGAGAACACAGAGGCTTGCTTCTTTACCTCCACAGTATCCCTGTTCTCACAATGCTACCATATCACAATGCTAGCTGAGGAGAGTACTCCTTCCCTCCAAACTCCTAAGAAGTCATTGACTCTGTCAAAAAGCAGAACGTCACATGCATCTCTGCAGATAGTCATTTGCCTAAGGACTGCAGATCATTAACCATTCAATGCAGCATATCCAGTGTACCAATAAAAACCTTAAGTATGAAGGCTACAGGTCAATGGGAGGAATTTGTTGTTGTTGTTTAGTCGTTTAGTCGTGTCCGGCTCTTCATGACCCCATGGACCAGAGCATGCCAGGCACTCCTGTCTTCCACTGCCTCCCGCAGTTTGGTCAGACTCATGTTTGTAGCTTCGAGAACACTGTCCAACCATCTTGTCCTCTGTCGTCCCCTTCTCCTTGTGCCCTCCATCTTTCCCAACATCAGGGTCTTTTCCAGGGAGTCTTCTCTTCCCATGAGGTGGGACCCTCAACTTCAGGATTTGTCCTTCCAGTGAGCACTCAGAGCTAATTTCCTTAAGAATGGATGTGTTTGATCTTCTTGCAGTCCATGGGACTCTCAAGAGCATCATAATTCAAAAGCATCAATTCTTCGGCGAACAGCCTTCTTTATGGTCCAGGGAGGAATTTAGTGCCACGCTAAAATTCTTAAGGTACTTCAGCTTGCCCAGTGGAATGACCTCTCCCCTGCATGCTGTCCTAGGGATCCTCCTGACCCCCAAAGCTGATTGTGAGGGGGAGAGAGAAGAGGGTAAAACCCTGCTGCAGTAGTAGGAGCTCTTGTGTTGGCCCGCATGATCATAACGACTTAGTTGAATCTGGCCCAATCTACTTAAAAGCAAACTGGTGAGAATCAACTACAGTCATACCTTGGATCCCGAATGCCTTGGTCCTCAGACATTTCGGCTCCCGAATGCCGCAAACCTGGAAATGAGTGTTCCATTTTGCAAACGTTCTTTGGAACCCAAATGTCCAATGGTGCTTGATTGGCTGCAGAAGTTTCCTGCAGCCAATCAGAAGCTGTACTTTGGTTTCCAAACATTTTGGAAGTCGAATGGACTTCCGGAACAGATTCCATTTGACTTCCAAGGTACGACTGTATTAACTCAATGAAAATACCCCTAATCCTGAACTGACATATAAATTGTTTTTGTATTTCAGCCTTTGCTATGATCTGCCCCGAGGTCTTCAGTAATGGGTGGAATATAATTTTTGAAAAATAAATACATAAAATGAAATAAAGACGTGCTTGCAAATCAGACCTTCCTGTCTTTCCCTTTCCTCAACAGCATACTTGTGAATGGTATAGAAAAGGCCGCAGATGTGATGGGGTGGAAATCCCACCCATTTACGTGAATGGAAGAGCAGGCGACAACTTGGAATCTAAACCTATGTGCTTGGGCATGAGAAATGCTTTTAAATAATTGTTCTACTCCCAGTGTCTTGTACTTTTTAGCATTACACGGGGGTATATTTTATCAACAATGAAAACACACAGGCTGCTAAATACTTTTGTTCTCTTTGGGGAAGGGGAGGAGAGAAGATAGAGAAAGAGAAAATGTTTTATGAGCCAAGTTCTGCCCTGGTTGTTGTTGTTTTTAAAAAAACATATTTATATGCAATGGAATTGAATAAAATAGAGCATCCTAAACCAAGAAATGGTAATGAGAGTGCCAACAGACCCTTAATTGCTGTTTTTCAGCACACTGTACACAATCAGTGCCGAAACAGTTTGGAAATGTCTTGTTTAAAATACATTTAGGCCATTCAAAGAAGATATTGATATTCGCTTGAGAGCCAGTAGTGCCTTGAAGGCATCTCTCAGCAAGAGGAACTATTTCTGCTGCATGACACTCAGTAACAGCAGGTGGGATGAAACACTGAGAAACAGGGAGGAAGGCAGCACATATTAAGTATTTAAGGCTCCATTTGGCTGCCTGCTTGGTTGTTATTTCTCATAAGCTGGCACTGGCTGCATAAAGCCATCATCAGCACCAAGGGCTACTCTTGCGATACCATCTCCGGAAGCCAAGGGGTCAGCTTTACTCCTCCCCCTGGCCCTCCCCATATCACATTTGATGGGACTGAGTTAAAAAAAAAATCTTTAGGGCAAAAACATGATTCTGCTGCGGCTGTAAAGCCTGGCAAATAGATAGATGATTCTCCAGTTTGATTTCACTGTAGAAAGTCTATGGGCTGTGACAATGGGCTTTCCTGGAGAGCAGCTAATGCAGTTGGTGGTAGCACAGGCAGTGTTCGTGGGAGGCATGAATTTGGTCTCATTCTCCGGTCATATAATGTAGTATTTCTACTTCACGCAGGGATTTGTAAGACTTGTGGGACAATATATACCCTCCTGTATACATAAAAAATGTAAGGCTGTCGCCACGCAGTCCACATTGGAGGATTTGTAGTGCTGCATTGCAACCCTGGGTTTGCATGTAGTCAGGTAAGGAGAGGGGAGAAGAGAAAGAGAAGATGGGTTTTTAAATGGCTCTTTTAAACAACAGCAAAGGTTTGAATAAAGAAGGGGTGGAGGGACACAGAGGAGCTGTGAGGATATGTGGGGCTTGATGAGCAGTGAGGGGATAGGGTTTGGGAGGAGTGGGGTTTTGGGGGGTGGAGGGTAGGTTGGGTTGGTGAGCAATGTTAGCAGGGGCAGAGCACACACAACATATATGCCATCAAACCGTCCCGAGCATCTCACATCAGTCTTGGTGTGCATATTCTGGTTCCCCTCAACTTCCTCCCTCCTTCCCTGGAACAACAAATCCGAGATTGCTTTAAACAGCTCAATCAGAAAGACTGCTTTCCAGTGGGATGGCTCGTAACACCAGCGAAAACAGTGAACTGTTCCAGCGCAAGATGCAAACAGTCAAATCTGGAGCACAACAAGGAGAAGGAGCTGGAATTTTTATAGATCATCCACTCTGGTTCTGGTGATTGTTATTATTTGACAAATTCTGAATCACAGGATGGCTCACTTTTGAATCAACTTTGAATCACAGTTCAGATGATTCACACAGACTAAGCAGATTGTTTCTGGTATAGCTTCTTCCCCATTTATTCTGAACACCTGCAGGTATAGGGAGGTATATAAATTCTAACAACAACAACAATAATTCATTTTAGGGAAACAACCTGATTTGCTTCTGTGACTAGCTGAATGCATGGATCTGCCCTTTCTCAATGGTGCATTTGTCCCCTCTCCTTCTTATTAAGCTATATGAATCTTTGAAGCTAAATCAATATTTTGCAATGTTATCTGCTGCTGCTGCTGCTGCTACTAGTAATAATAATAATAATAGTTTTATTTTCCATAGTTTCTCAAGTCACTTCACACACACACACCCCATCATGCACATCCTTACAATATAATGCTGGTGACTATGATTATTCCCATATTACAACTGGTGGACTAAAGCGAAAATGGTGCAACTTGCTAATTAAATTTAGTTATGTGATGTATGAACTCGAGATTTGCCCCCACACCCCTGCAAAGATGACTCATGAGACAAAGCATTGGGGTAATTAATAGTGCATAACAGCATGGAGGAACTGCAAACCCAATCAACCAACTTCAGTATAACTCATTCCAGTTGGGAAGCATTTCTCCACATCCCTGGGCATGTGACGCAGCAGTCTCTTGCTCTCCAACAAAGAATGGGAAGGAACTCCCTCCCTCTTTGCTAAGTGAATCTTGGGTAGGCTGCGCTGTCCAGCATGCACCCACTGCCCCCAAGTCCAGCCAGGCATACTGTGCTGGCAGATCGCTGAACACTGCCTTTAACAAATAATGCCTCAGTATACGTAATGTTCCTCACCTGCCAAGACTCAATACTGTAAGAACATTCAAACCACTCCCAAATGCCAATCTAATTCATTCTGCCAAGTGTGAAAAGGGGAGCGATCTTGGCAAATCAAGGAATCCCTAAAAAAAAAACCACACAAACATTTTTAGCCCTATCTAGCAGGTGTTTAGCAAAATCCCACACTGCATATGGGGGGTGGGGAGGATGCAGCCAAGTGTGCAAGGAGGAAGAGCTCAGGGGAGTAGCAGGCTTACAAAGCCCCACTTCAACCCTCTTTCCACTGGCCCTCAAGCCCCCAAATGCCCCCCTCAACCCTTTCCCTATGGGAGTCAATATTCCAAGCTTTTCTTGAGGAAGGGGAGCGGGGGCAATTGTGCCCCTATTATGAGAGTGGGGAAGATGTTTTTAGAAATCTGTTCCATGCTCCCATTTGTGCTATGCACAGGTCCAGGATTTCCAGGTCCTAGCAGTTCCTTCCTTCCTTCCTTCCTTCCTTCCTTCCACCCTTTTCCCTAGGAAAACTCACATTTTCCTGCTGCATCCGAGCAAATAGCAGTCCTTGGAAAGCCCAATTGCTGTTTGCTCCAGTTCAGCAATAAAGCATGGGTTTTCCCGGGGAAAGCAGCAGACCTGGAAACCTGTGCCTAGAAATGTGGCACAAAATGAAGTGTGGATGTTCCCTTAATGTTCTCAGCAACATCTTATCATCATATACATATATTAATAGTGACCTCTATATAGCATTCCTTGTTATTTGCTATTTGTTACTGCATTTGTGCTTTTCAGTGATTTGATTGACTCAGTTGTCCCAGTGCTGGCACTTAGGTAGGCAAAATGGCTTCATCCATGACAAGAAGGAAGTATCAGTAGGGTTGGGGAAAATCCAGTTTTTGCAGAGGTGCAAACAAAAAATGCTAGGCTGGAGACACCCCCCTCCACCACCCCCCCCCCCCGCAATAAAGTATCTAATGAAGACTGAGAAAAACACAGCATCTGTTGATGGGTTAGGGAGTAAAACTGGGATGGAGGTAGATGGAGTACCCTAAAAAAGTTTATTGGTGACTGGCTGGAAAGCTGAACAGGACCTCAACATTTTGCTGCAGCTATCACTTATCAAGAGCAGTTCGAAGATTCCAGTGTGGTGTAGTGGTTAAGAGCAATAGACTCGTAATCTGGGGAACCGGGTTCACTTCCCTGCTCCTCCACATGCAGCTTCTGGGTGACCTCGGGCTAGTCACACTTATCTGAAGTCTCTCAGCCCCACTCACCTCACAGAGTGTTTGTTGTGGGGGAGGAAGGGAAAGGAGAATGTTAGCCACTTTGAGATTCCTTCGGGTAGTGATAAAGTGGGATATCAAATCCAAACTCTAAATGTTTTCTGCCCATACAAACACATTGTATATCTCCCCAGCCCCCTTCACTTTTGGTACAACGTTTCCTTACCACTAAATGCTTTTCTCCCTTGCACAGGATCCCAAAGTTAATCTTTGTGCAGAGCTGTGTCTAAGTACTAAAGCATAATTACATTAGGCTAGGCATGCACAGTGATTACAGATGCCTCACGTCGTCCAGGCCCCCATCCCGGCCTAATTTCCAGTATTTCAAAGTGACCTTTCTAATGACAACCTTTTCTTTTGCATGGGTACTTTAATCACATAAGAGGTAGGCCCCAATGTTTTAAATTCTCCCGGAAGAAATCAGAAGAAGAGTACCAATTCAATCAATGTCCATGAGTCCCTAATAAATAAACTCAACTGTGATTAGCATCTGCTGTGGCTTACTCAGTCATATCTTGCAAGTAATTAAGCAACTCCCTTCCAAGCCATTACTTGATTGCCTGGCACATTTCAGCTCAGGCCACACAGGGCAGTAGTTAAGCATCTGTGTGTCATCCATTATACAGCGTCCAACTTTGTTTGTTTTCTGGAAGGGCCATGGAAGAGATGAAGCGACTCTTTATAGGGTTTTAAATGGATGGTAGGTATTAGACCTAGGAAAGAGGACTCAAGCATCCAAGTTTCAAATGGCTGGTCCTTAATTTGGCAACTTCCTGTCCAAGGCAGCAAGCTGAATATGGAGCAATAACTTAGGGTGCTGGGTGGCACCTAGTTGAATGGCAGTATCTTTCCTTCAATTCTTTTTGTCCTTCATGATATTTTTCTACTCAGATCCAATCCTCAAGTTGCTAGCCTACCTATGAAGAGAAAAGCAGCTTGTGGTGAAGGGAGATTTTGACCAGGAAAGTGATGGAAAGGGTTAAGCAGCTACTTCTAATGCCAATACTGTTCCACTCAAACTGGCAGCCTTCCACAACCAGACCTTAGTTAAAAAAAATAATCAGAAGAACACACACATTTATTCCATGTAACATCTACAATTCTTCACTGGCCCTTAGACAGATCCAGCTAAATTAATAAACCCATTTTGTGTTCATTCTTCAGGGCATTCAGTCTCAGGTATTGTGATAAAAAGAGGGTATTTCAGTTATGTCCCAATGTAAAAGTGGGGAAAAATATATATTAAGCTGCAGTGGAGAATTAAGCTCTTTTTTATGAATTTCAAGAAAGAAGATTATAAATAATGCCCTTTGAATCTGAAGATGAGAAGTGACTGAGGCCAAGAAAGAAATTCTGTTCCTCATTCTTTCAGAAATGAGGATCAGGAGGTGGATATTCATAGAACTTTGTGCCCTGTCCTCCATTGATAGATACGGATGTTCCAGTATTGATTGGAAAACATGATTCAATTAAGATGTCTTCAGACGTCGCTCATCATGAAAACTATCTTTTCTCCCTGGTTTTGTACAGAATTAGGCATGAATGGGATTGCACCACATCCCAAAGATTGCCTTAATTTCTTTAATCAGAATTTAAACTGTATCATTCTCTATGGACCAGCAGCGCAGTTGGAAAGCTGTATTTTAAAACCTGCTGTTCCTGAGTTCCCTGAATGTGGAGATGGATATGAGGAGAAGGTGACTCTGGGAAATTGGATCTCATGATTAATAAGTTGGTTGGGACACCGTTCCTCAGCTACATTGTCCTACATTGGCATAACTCTGTTTCCTGCAGTCTGTATGCCTGAAGCTTGCCATGGCTTGGCTGCCTGAGCTGGAATCTGTAATATCATTAGCAAAACTGAAGAAGAACAGCTTTCCTGGGAGTAGCGGGGGGGGGGGGCTGTTTCCAGGCAAACAACTCCTAGGTTCAGTTTGGGCACAGCTTTAGGTTTCAAAAAAACCTTTTGCTGCATCTCTTTTGCCACAATGTAAATCATAGGGAGGATACATCAGAGCACCATCATGCAGTGGGCCTGTGGCTCATGCCTCTCTGTAACAGAAACATAACCAATGTTATACATTGCTCATTCTTGAACATGCTTTGTCCATTTCTTTTCTCTGCAGCATCAAAACTCTAGGTCAGGAGTATCCAACATAGTGCCCACCAGAAACTTTGAAATAAAACTCCCATCATTCCTGACCATTAGCCATGTTGAAATTGAAATACTTTATTGTCACTTGTACAACTTGTATACAGTGAGATTACACAAGCACCCCGCCACTCAGCTCTCTTAGTCTTAATTCCACTCGTTTACTGACGCACACCTACCAAACCCGAAAGTCAGTTGCCCTGTTGTTATCTTTTCATTCAGCAGCCTAACAGCCCACGGATAGAAGCTGTTCTTTACCCTGTTGGTGCAACTAATCATGCTTCTATGTCTTCTGCCAGAGGGCAGGAGATCAAGAAAGTGCCGGCCAGGGTGTGAATCATCCCATAGAATTTTCCTCACTCTCCTGAGGCAACATTCTTCTATTATGTCATCTAGCAGATTCACAGGAGAGCCCAGAATATCTTGTGCTATATTCACCACTCTCTGTAGGCACTTCCTATCAGTTGATGTCAAACCAGTGTACCACACCATGATGCAGTATTGTCAGGGAACTGCCATCGGAGAGTCAGGTGGTGGAAGGGCTCAAGGAGGCTAGGAGACCTTCGGATGCGGAGGAAGGAACCAGTAGGGGGAGAGGGAGAGTTCCTGCAGAAACTCAATCGGAGGAATGGCTCCAAGATGTTCCCAGTGAGAACAGTGGGGAGGGCTCAGGACCTCCGCTGGGGACGCCCACTCCGCGCAGGAAACTGTCACGCAGAGAATCCAGAAGGAGAGTTTCCGTCAAGGAACTCTTATGTTGGCGTAAATTCCGGAAGCGCCCACTGACGGATTCTGCCAGCGATTGAGGTAGCCATGCACCCATGGCTCCGCGGACTGGGAGAGTTTAGGAACTGATGGCAAGGCTTGGAGGGCTTAAACGCTTACGCACGAGCAGCCCCCTTTTCCCATTACAGCAATCCGTCAGTCCTTGATGCTGCTTGTGCAAAGGAGAGGCATCATGAGCAACCCAACCGGAGCCGGAGGAGCAGGAGGAGCTGGAGGGGCACCAACTCTGGAGGAGAGAAACAGAGCTTTGGAGCACCAGCTGGCACTGCTAACGGCGCGGCTCAAGGAAAGGAGGGCGCAGGATGCACAGGGGAAACCCACCCCCATCGGAAGGAAGGTACCTGCGTTGGTACAGAAATTTGGGGGTGATCCAAGGAACTACCAAGCCTTTAAGACAGAGATGCAGTATGCACTGAACCTGCAACATGATGACTTTGCCGATGAGGAATCGAGAGTGGCTTTTGTGATTGGACACCTCGAGGGAGGGGCTAGAGATTGGGTGAGGCCCCTGATGGCAAATAATAATAGCGCCTTAAAAGACTTGAGGAAATTCTTTAGTGCGATGGACTTGATGTTTTCCAGCCAGATTGAACAGGGCGTGGTACGCAGACAGTTAATGGCGTGCAAACAGGGAAATCAATTAGTCAGAGAGTATTGGACACAGTTTACCATGCTTATACATAAATTGGGGTGGGATCTGTCTTTGGACCCGATACAAATGTTGTTTGAAGAAGGCCTAGCCCCAGCGGTGAAAGATGAACTTTCCCGCGCGCCCCGTCCGGAGTCCATGGATCAGCTGACCAAGGCAGCGCTTGCGATTGGAGCGCGCCAGGAGGCAAGAGCTCTGGAGAAGCGGGAAGGGAGAGGAGAGTGTTGGAATGATTTCTGCATTCCTGAGATGCCGGCGCAACCTTCCCCGCCAGTGGAACCGATGGAGATTGGAGTGGCGAGTGCGCACGGAACTTCAAATGTTAACGAAGGGCGGAAAAAGGAGGGGAAGAGCGCCAAGAAATGTTTCCTTTGTCAACAGCCAGGACATTTTGCCAGGGTCTGCCCGCAAAGGAAGGGATGGCAAGGAATGGTGGGGGCTGTTGGGAGTGAGGAAGAGGGGGTTAAGGAGCAAGTAAAAGCCAACGCCTGGCTGCCAGCGACAGGGCACAGCAGTCAGGCCAAGGATCAGTGAACGTGCCCAAGCCTGAACCCCCAAGAGCTGCTCTCGTCGTAGAGGTGCTACTAGAGCTACCCAACGGACATCCACTCACGATAAAAGTCCTCTTAGATTCAGGCAGCTCCTGCAATTTCATGAGTAAGGAGTTTGCGTCAGAGCACCAGATACAGACGCTGCCCTTAAGTCCTTCCTTGCAGGTGACAACGATTGACGGGGAAGTGCTGGGAGGGGAAGTAAACCAACAGACGGTCCCCATGACAATGAGAGTGGCAAGGCACACGGAAGTCATTGCATTTCATGTAGCCACACTAGCGGGACCTCCCATCATCTTGGGAATGAGCTGGCTGGCGCTACATGACCCGCTAGTGGGATGGCACCAGCGGACAGTCTCTTTTGGGTCAGCTCATTGCCTAGAGCACTGCAAGGGAAGAGAAATGCAGGGGCTGGCTAGGGCCAGTCTGGCAGGGATGGCGGTGGGGGAAAAGGGAGAAATACCCCGACAATACGCCGACCTGAGTGACGTCTTCAGTGAGAAGGAAGCAGATAGACTGCCCCCGCATAGACCCTTTGACTGTCAAATTAACCTACTCCCGGGAGCCCAGCTACCAGTGGGCAAGCTGTACGCCGTGTCAGACAGGGAGATGCAGGAATTAAGGGAGTTCATAGACAAGAACCTGAAACGAGGTTTCATCAGGGAGTCAAGAGCGGTGGGGGGCAGCCCAGTGTTTTTTGTGGACAAAAAAGACACTAATAAACCCAGGCTGGTCATGGACTTCCGGGCCGTCAACGCAGTGTCAGAACCTGTGGCCTTTCCCATGCCCAGGATTGACAACATTTTGACCAGGGTGAGGAAGGGAAAGATTTTTACCAAGCTGAACCTGAGGGGGGCGTATAACCTAATACGGATGAGGAAGGGGGATGAATGGAAAACTACCATGTTCACCCCCTTGGGGGCCTTTGAGTATCTCGTTATGCCCTTCGGATTACAGGGGGGCTCAGCCTGCTTTCAATCCTTCATGAATCACGTGCTGGGACCTTTGCTCTATAAGAACTGTGTTGCCTTCTTAGACAATTTGTTAGTCTACTCAGAGGATGAAGAGCAGCATGTCCGAGATGTCCGAGAGGTCCTAAGCCGGCTGCAAGCAAACCAGCTGTGGGTCAAACTGAAGAAGTGCCAGTTCCATACCAGAGAGGTGGAATTCCTGGGGTACCGTTTGTCAGACAAGGGATTGGCCATGGATCCTAGCAAGGTCCAGGCGGTACTGGAATGGAAGACACCCAGAACCAGGAAGGACGTGCAGAGATTCCTGGGGTTTGGAAACTTCTATCGGAAGTTCATCAAAAACTTTGCCCACTTAGCGGCTACCATCACCGATTGTCTCAGTAGTAAGAAGAAATTTGCATGGACGGAAGAGGCGCAGCGAGCGTTTGAAAGGCTAAAGAAAGCGTTTGCTTCGGAAGAAAGCTCTTGCACATGGACCTACAGAAACCGATGAGGGTGGAAACAGATGCATCAGATCGAGTGGTAGGGGCAGTTCTGTTCCAACCGGGGAAGGATGCGTCGGACTGGAGACCGTGTGCCTTCTTCTCGCGGAAGTTGAATAAATCCGAAAGGAACTACACAGTGTACGACAGGGAACTGCTCGCCATTTATGAAGCGTTTCGACGATGGCGGCACCTGCTAATAGGAGCGCAGCACAAGGTCCAGGTGTGCACGGACCACAAGAACCTGGAATATTGGCGAACGGCCCGAGTACTGAACCAGAGACAAGTGCGATGGGCACAGGAATTTTCCAAGTTCCATTTTGAGATTCGCTACGTACCGGGACCAGAGAATGTAAGGGCGGACGCTCTCTCTCGAAAACCAGAGTATATGGAGGGGGAGGGAGCGCCTGAAGAGAGACATGTCATCCCCGAGGACCACTGGGTGTGTGGGGCAGCATTGGTGGGGCAACGAGAACTGGTAGAAGGGACAGAGAACGATGAATACGCCCAAGAGAAGCTCAGAGGGCTCAGGAGAGCCGGGGAGATCACCGGGGGGGGTGAAGAAAGGAACGGGGCGTTGTACTACAAGGGGGCCTTGTACATACCAGAAGGGGAATTGAGGGGTAGGGTACTCAAACAAATGCATGACAGCCCCACCGCGGGGCACTTTGGGCAACACAAAACAATGTGGTTAGTTACCAGGCAATTCTGGTGGCCCAAGGTGAGGGAAGATGTACGAGAGTATGTAAGGGGGTGTGACCGCTGCCAGCGAGTGAAGGGGGAGAGGGCGGCGCAGGCGGGGTTGCTGGAACCATTACCCACACCCGAACGGCCATGGGAGGCAGTTTCCATAGATTTCATGACGGATTTACCAAGATCCAAGGGGAAAACTGTGGTAATGGTAGTGGTAGACCTGTTAACCAAGATGTGCCACTTTATAGCTTGCTCACATGCGGTAACGGCGGAAGTAACTGCCAAGTTGTTTGTAAAACACGTTTTTATGTTGCATGGCGCCCCCTTGAGAGTGGTCTCAGACCGAGGGAAACAATTTACGTCCAGGTTCTGGAGGAAGCTCATGAGCTTACTGCACGTGGAAGTCAATTTCTCAACCGCCAGACACCCAGAAACTAATGGGCAGGCGGAAAGGGCAAACAGTATTCTGCAACAATATCTGAGGTGTTATGTAAATGACAGAGAGAATGATTGGGTAGAGAAATTAGCCCTAGCCGAATTCGCATACAATAATGCGGAAAATGTGTCCACGGGCATGAGTCCATTTATGGCTAACTATGGGTGTCACCCCAGGGCATTTCCAGGGGAAGGAGGGGAAAGATGGAGCGTGCCGGCAGCGGAACATTTTGTGGAAGAAATGGAAGCAATACATCAACAGCTCAAAATTAATTTGGATAGGGCCAAGGCAGAATACAAGAAGCAGGCAGATAGGAGCAGAAGGGAAGGAGAGACCATAAGGGTGGGGGACCGGGTGTGGTTGTCAACACAAGGGTTACCGTTCAAGGGGGGTTGCAAAAAATTGCGGCCAAAACGACTGGGACCCTTCGAGGTTATACAGCAGGTCAATACGGTGGCCTTTAAACTCAGGCTGCCAGACAACATGAAACTGCATCCAGTATTCCATAGGTCATTACTATCACCATACCGGGAGGGGCGGGGATTTTGGGGACGTGAAGGTGAGGTTCCCGCAGCACCGCAAGTAGAAGAGAGGGAGCGAAGCAGTCATGTAGCAGAAATACTCGACTCTCGGTGGAAGGGGAAACAGGTGGAGTACTTAGTGGCATGGGAAGGGGAACCGGAGTCCGAAAATACCTGGGTAGAAATACCTGGCAGAAACGGTCAAGGATGAGGTCTTAGTAGGAACGTTTCATCGCCGGTTCCCAAGGAAGCCCCAGCCCTTGGCTAGGTTCTGGGAGGAACACTTCGGCACCACTGATGAGGAAGAGGAGTTCGAGGGGTTCCCAGAATCAGGACAGGAAGAGGAAGAAGAATCAGATGGGGAAGAGTATGGGGAAAGAAGGGACAGTAGTAGGTGGAGAGCGGTTTTCGAGTCATCCGAAGATGAGGAGGATTCTTTCAGGGGGTTCCCAGCCTCGCCACCCAGAGAAGAGGGGGAAATGGGGGGTGAGGGGAGTCCTGGAGGGGAGGTGGATGTCAGGGAACTGCCATCGGAGAGTCAGGTGGTGGAAGGGCTCAAGGAGGCTAGGAGACCTTCGGATGCGGAGGAAGGAACCAGTAGGGGGAGAGGGAGAGTTCCTGCAGAAACTCAATCGGAGGAATGGCTCCAAGATGTTCCCAGTGAGAACAGTGGGGAGGGCTCAGGACCTCCGCTGGGGACGCCCACTCCGCGCAGGAAACTGTCACGCAGAGAATCCAGAAGGAGAGTTTCCGTCAAGGAACTCTTATGTTGGCGTAAATTCCGGAAGCGCCCACTGACGGATTCTGCCAGCGATTGAGGTAGCCATGCACCCATGGCTCCGCGGACTGGGAGAGTTTAAGAACTGATGGCAAGGCTTGGAGGGCTTAAACGCTTACGCACGAGCAGCCCCCTTTTCCCATTACAAGTATGAAAGGACACTTTCTATTGTGGACCGGTAGAAGGAGATCATCAAATGTTGATTGACATCGTTCTTTTGCAATACTCTGAGGAGATGGAGTCTCTGTTGGACTTTCTTAATCACCTGGGTTGTATTGATTTTCCAAGTAAGGTCTTCACTGAGATAAACCCCTATGAATTCCTAGGAACACAGCCCTCCTTGATGTACTAGTTCTACTCTCTTCCTCCGAAAGTCCAACACCTGATGGGAGTTTTGGTCCAACAACATCCAAAGGACAACTTGTCTACCCCTGTTCTAGTCAGTGGACCACATCAAAAAATGATGGCACAAGACAGAAACTGTGTTTGGCCCTCCTAGTTAGGGGTGGGATATGGGTGGGGGGAGAATGCAACATCCCAATATAGGGAAGAGTGTCAGGAATAGGACCTGGCCCTTTATAAGGCAACTTCAACTTCTCCTCCTCTCTTCCCTCAGTGCAGCTGCCCATTCAGCCATTCTTGGGTTGGCAGTGAGGGCTATGCCTGGTCGCTCTTTGCTAGAGATGGGTGATTGACACAGGTTTGGGTCCAATTAATTAAAACACCAGTGTGACAGAAACAAGCAGCAAAAACCTGTATTTGTAACAAAATATATTTATAGTTAGTCTTAATTATTAGTTGGTTTAAGATTTCTTCCTTGAGAAAACCGGCATCTAAATGATAAAAGCAATTCTTTCAAGTATTTTTCATATGAATCTGCTTTAATTCAGATAAAACCAGTAAAAATGTGTGAACAATGTTCTAAACTTAAAAGAGAGAGAGAGAACATAATCCTTATAAAGGATTTGTTCCACTGATACATTTCGACAAGCCAGGTATCTAGAGTGTTGTCATAAATATCAATTTAATGGGAGTAATCCATCTTGTAAAAACAATTTCTGGGAGCTTATCAGTCATTCAAGTAATATCTATATGAATCAGGCAAACATTTTGCTATCTGTGCTTATCAGCTGGTGGCATATGCCCAGTATTAGCTCACAGCTAGAGAACAATAGCATAAAACATGAGACTGGAAATCCAAAATTGTAGAGATGAGATCTTTCAGTCTTCCTGCCATTCCTTCCATTAGTTCAACATGCCATGGGTGATCGAGATAAATGCAAAGTGAAATTCATTGCTCTGCACCTCTTTCTTTAGAGGGTTCAAATGATTTTATTTTAATGATTTGCATTGCCTGATCTAGTTGATCAGAAAGAGGTTCAGATACAATAGGTGGCATGCTGATCTTGCCTCCTCCTCTTCCCAGTTACTCATCTCTAGATGGGGCTCCTCAAGTGTCTATCCAGTGATGCCATGAACTTAACTGGTGTTCTAACTGGGGAAACTGTATGGAGATCTGGAAGCAATTTCCCTTGTGGCCGCCAACTCCCCTGGAACCTCCTAACATCATACTGACTCTGTCAGAGCTGCTTAATGGTGCTGTGTGGCTGTGCAAGAGATCAAGGTGGTGGGTCCTTGCAAGACGGATCAAGTTGTATCCTCATGTTGGCATTGGAACTGTTTGCACGAGTCTTTGAGCTGCTAGTTAACATGGCAGGTCATAAAATATTGGTCTTCAGTTGTGGGCTCCTGGGTCAACCTTGTGTGGAAGTCAGTTCCACTGAAATCAGAAGTCCTAGGTGAGTCTTTTAGCTCCTTTCTTCAGGAGGAAGAAGTGGAGCTACACTGGTTAGCCTTGCCACATGCTCCAAACCCAATGCCTGCATATACAGTATTTATGTCTCTTGGGCTTTTACTGTCTGAGGACGAAGGCTTCCATGGGATCTGGAATGTCAATTGTTTGTGCTTCCACATCCTATGGAAGCCTTTACCCATATAACTACAGGTCTTTACAAACATTTACCTGGGGGTGGAGTGTGCACATTACTGGGGGGCAACTACCTGGGTTAGCCCCTCTCCCATGTTGATCAAGACAGGATCTATAATGTCCACATACGGTTACTGATTTGGGAGCGATTCACACTTTGTAGTGGCAGGTGTATCTCCCACACTTATACCTGCGTTTCCTGCTAAAGCAAGGATGGGGAATGTGAAGTGCCACCCCCCAGATTGTTGGACTGCTACTCCCATCAGCTCCCAGTAGCATGGTGAGGGATGATGGGAGTTGTAGTCCAGCAACATTTGGAAGGCCACAGGTTTCCCACCCCGGCTTCAGTAAAGACAGTATCCAAAACAGGGCCTCTCCTGAGGATCTGCAGCCCATGAAGGGCCACAGATCCCCATGCCTCTGCTAAGGACCTATAAAGTATTAGGGGAATGCATGGGTTTCCAAACAGTCAGGAGCATACTATAGCTGTGGGCTGAGGAGCCATGTTTGGACAATGCCTCTTGACCCATTATAAATGCATGCTTGTGGTACTGCACCCCATCCTCCATCTCAGTGTTTTCTACATCCCCTGCAGAAAACTTCGGCGTAAATACAGCAAACAAGTATTTTACTGCTATAAAGAGAAAAATACCCCTTACATGGAAGACAGTTTATTTTGGATTGAGTTTCCAGGCACATAAAATTCCAGCTCAATGGTTATTTGTTAGGCATCTAGGAATAATATATTTGCCATCTTATACATACCATGTCCAATACAGCAGGCTGCACCTTCCAAAGTTTCTTTACTTTATATGATTTATTTAGGACCATTAAAACAGTGTACGCCAGATAGGTATCTGAGGCATACATATTGTTAAATGAAAATCTTTTCCACAACGGGAGCATAAAACACAGCTGACAAGCCCTGCTCACTCTGGAGATAGATTCTCTGTCATACTGGAGCATAATATCAGGCATTCTGTATCTGTTTAGTGTTGTCACTTCAGCCTGCAAACCTCCCTTATCACAAATGTATTCTTTGGGGATTATTTATCTACAGATTATGGGCATATTAAGCTACAATATCCCCTTTGGAAGCAAAGGTCATCAGTTACGTCGACAGCAGAAGTTTGTACCTTTCTACGGGTGTGAAAAAGAAGCCGTGAAGTATGGGTGAAAGAATTTAGTTTCCTTTCCACATGCTTGGAATTTCAGGATATGCAGGCAGAGTGCACTTAGTAACTTTATCTCTGGGTACGTCTCAAAACAACAGAATCAAAAACTTCACCATTGCAATGTCTTAGGAAAACAATAGGAAATTTTCAGAGGTTTCAGGCGGGGGGGATGTTGGACACTGCTGGTTTAAAATAAATTTCATTTGTGAGCCTTCCTTTGGGCTTCTTCAGATATTATGGTTCTCTGACACATAGCCTGGTCTAGATATACAACAGAATGATGGAGTGGTGAACTCCTAAGGCATTAGAGTGGGCTGTATCACTTGAGATTGCAAGTAGGGTACAATATCTTGATGTTCCTGCCTGTAAACATGAACCCTCTCCTTCTCTAAGCAGAAAACTAGCTTATTTAAGAAATATGTTCCCACCGTCTATCTTCTTGGGAATTTTGTTTTGTTTTGTTTTTATTTTTTAAGGAGGAACATTCAAATTGTTCCCTCCCTACTGCACTGGAAATAACTCCCCAAGAATGACATAGCACAATCCTAACCATGACCATATATTTAAAGCACATTCAATGCACATTTAAGCACATGGTTTCCCCCAAAAAACCCATGGGAACTGTAGTTTATTCAGGGTGCTGGGAACTGTAGCTCTGGGTGATTCCCAAGATCCTAAGTCCTATCTAATTCAGTGGGGCTTACTCCCAGATAACTGGAGTCATGACTGCTGCAGCCTTACCTAGGGAAAAATCCCACTACATGAAAGAAACATGGTTAGAGTGTTGTAGTCCATTTTACCACCTCAGCAACTTGTCACCTGAATTCTGAATGTGTTGCTCCAGCCACTGATTAACCTGTTGTTGTTGTTGTTGTTGTTGGCATCCATTTGCTTCAGGAGACAACAGAGGAGTGCACTTTTGAGGATGAAGTTAAACTATTGGAGATTTACAGCACCTGCTGTGGCTGTAGAGACCGACACAGGAGAGACATGTTTTGTTGCAGCTGGGGCAGATGAAGGTGCCCGGTTGTGCTGCTGCAGATGCACCAGGATGTTTCTTCTCTCTGCATTCATCTCAGTGGTCATTCTTCCTCTGGTCACTGCTGTAGATACTCAACCTGACTGTCTGTCTCCAGGCAGGGTGGTTGTCCGCAAGGGATTCCCACGGTGACCAAAAAATAAATAAATGCTGAGGTGATAGAATGCAAAAAGTGGTGTAATGGACTTGCAAACTGTGACTGCCCATATGAAAAAAAAACCCAAAAAGGATTGGTGCTAGTACACGGCACAAATAGTCAAAACAGCATGGAGGGCCACTCGGCTGTGAGATTTTGACCAGCTTCAGCCCATCTGAAGCTGATACAGGCTCGTCTTATCTTGAGCCCAAGCAGAGTAGTCCACACAGCAGAAGGATAAGCAGTATGTGCCACATTTTTAACTTTATTTCCACTCTATGCTGAGAGAATACAAACATGCATCTTGCCTCTGTGAGAGCAGAGAAGCAACTCCTCTCAGAAACAAAGAACACCGAGAGAACAGTGAAAAACAGGAAACCAGTGAACATCACATCTAGTCTCCTATTCCCGTGGGAATCCAACAGTAACTCTGACTGTGGAATGCAAAACAATGTCTTGTGACTGCAGTTGCTGCTCAGTGAGGGAAACAGAAACCAACATCGGCTTGGCATGTGAAGATACCTCATTGAACTTGCATTGCAACTGACTATCCATGCTGCTGTTGACAACACAGTCTAGAACTTCCACTTTGCCTCCAGATGTAGAATTGAGTCCTGCTTCCGCAAAACATTATCATGATAGCCAGTACTCCCCCCAGAGGTACTCAAGGGTACGCCCTACCGGCACCTCTATTTTTGTTGTTAAAAAGTGTGACATTTACTGTAACAACTTCAGGGTGAGTACTGGTACCTATTTTTCGGGGGGGGGGGCCTTGATAACATGTATGCCATGGATTGATCAGGGTTCAAAACACTTAACAATGAATTATAACGCAGATGCCCTTGTAGATAGTTGCTCTGAGTACATTTTTGACCCTTCTGACACCTTCAAAGTTCTCTGTAATTTAAAGGGCTTTGTTTCCATTTTCCTTGCTGTCTCTTGGTTTCAGCGTTCTGGTTTGAAGCCAACTGTTGAGAACATAACGATGGCCTTTGTAATTCCCAGAGAAATCTCTGTCAAGAGAGACTCATTTTAATTTTGCTGAGGAAGGGGATTTTTTCCCCTGCAGAAATGTCTACAATTACATCTGAGTGTTCTTGTTTTTATTGGTGGTGAGTTGTTCATCCTTTTAAAAGGGCTTCATGTCAGCTTCAAAGCCAACGTTCATTGTCACAACACCTTGAAAGACTTTTCTTGCACTTCTTTCCTTGGGAACCTGGGAAGTTCAGAAGATACAAAAGTTTTTAAGTACTTGCTTTTAGTATAAGAGATGGAATTTTTATGTTGCTAAAAATGTATCCTTATAATCAGTGCTTTTTTCTTAAAAAAAGTGTTTAAGGGTACTCTCATTTTCCTACTCATATTGAAATACTGCCCCTCAATGAGACCAAACATAGATTCACAAAATGTTTAGGGATATGTGTACCCCTGCCCCCAAAAAATCACTGCTTATAATAATTATTTTATTATTATAAGCAGCCCTCTAGATGAAGCTTGGGGTGCAATGGGTCAGTTCATCCAGCTGTTAACCAGAAAGTTGGTGGTTTGAGCCCACCCAGGGATGGTTGTGTGCAGGATTCCTGCATTGCAGAGGGTTCAACTAGATTACAGCTGCCATACCTTGAAGATCAAAAAAGAGGACAGCCTAAGCCACTGCCAGCCTGAGTTGGAAAAAGAGACATGTGGGTACGCAGACACGCCCCTTTCCCTGGCTCAGGCTGGCAGCAGTCATGGCATGCAGAGAAGCCCGAGCCCAACCCCACCCCGACATTTCCTTAAAAATGTAAAAACCCGCCTCGATGGGCATGTTGGCCCCCCCAAAGAGGAAATGTTTGGGTTTCCCCAGATGTATGCCAACCTTAAACTATATGACAATTGAGTTCTCTTCCAATTCTATGATTCTGTGTTGGACTGCAGTTCCTATTATCGCTGACTACTGACCATGCAACCTAGAGTAGAGGGAAATTGGAGTCATACTATATCTGAAGGACCACATGTTCCTCATTTCCATTTTATTGGATTTCAGATATCCAGACAACCCAGCCCTTAAACCATGTAACAGCCATGAAGCTCACACTGGGTGACGTTAGGCCAGCCACTGTATTCTCACTTCTCTCACAGCGTTTTTGAGAGGATAAAATGGAGGGAAGGATATCTTATGAGTGCCTTGAGGGAAATGACATTGCTATTTTGGCAGGGCAGCACAAGCACAAAAGAACGGGGGAAGGCCTGTCTCCCTACACGAAGCACACTGCCGTCTCACTTCAAGACTGACAGCACAATTCACCATAAAGTCCTGCAAGTCCTGCTGATGGGGATGGGAATGACACTAGGGCTTAATGTCATCCGGGCATGTGCACTGCAACATCCTCATGGATTTTGTTCCAAAGCATTTCCACAAAGGGGCTGCAGCTACTTAAGTGCAATTTGTACCCACTGGAAACCTTGCAAAATCCCTCAGATCAAATCTACCCCATTAAACCGAAATCTTGGTTGGTTCTGCAGTGGAATTCACACACTCCTTTTAGGTTAACGAATCATTTTTGTAAAATGAATTTCAGGAATCAGTTTCCGACCAAGGTAATATTCTGTACCTTCTACCTGCCTCTGAGTTGTGATGTGAACAGAAAATTTGTTTTATTTTCTCTCGAAAATCTTACACGTTTTTAAACTACAGACAAAGCCTATTCCTTGTATTTTGATTCCAGGATCAGAGTTGTCCCTATTGCCCCAAAGCACACAGCTCTGTAACTCATGTCTCCCAATGGTATGACATGCCAGATATCAGAGCAGGAGGTACGGCAACAAAGGCTGTGGTGCATCGGTAGCTGATGCAGTTGGAGGAACAACAAAGACCTGCTGTGAGATCAGAGGGCCTGGACTACCTGGCTTTAGGGACTCACTTGGCAAGAAGAGCACAAGGAAGGCCATTCCTTTAACATCGCAAAAAGAAAGACATAGAGTGTTCAAATCATTCACTCGAAAAGGTTGTTGAAATGTTTTATGTGAACAGCTGGTCAGATGCAACAGTTGTGGGTGATCTTACAACAAAGGACCCTTTGTCTTATCTGTACACATTCTGGGAGTCATGAGATGCATCTAAGATCATGTATCGTTGGTACCTGACTCCGAGTACAATTGCAAAAATGTATAGAACCAGCTCAAATCTGTGCTGGAAATGTAAAAGGAAAGAAGGTACCTTTTATCATATGTGGTGGTCCTGTGAGGTGGTAAAAGCTTTCTGGGAAATGATATATAATGAATTAAAGAATATGTTTCAACCACAAGCTTCTCTGTTAGGTATAATAGGTGAGGAACTACCAAGGGAAAATAAAAGACTGTTTATGTATGCAATTACTGCAAAAAGAATGCTTCTAGCCCAGAGATGGAAAGAAGTACAGACCAGAGAAGAGTGGCAGACCAAGCTGATGGAATACGCAGAAATGGCAAGATTGATGGGAAAGATCAGAAACCAGGAAGACCAAGTATTCTGAAAAGACTGGAATAACTTTGTAATATATTTAAAAGACCACTGTAAACAGCTGAAATCATTGGCAGGGATACAATGGCACTTGTAAAGTGAAATGAGCTTTGGTTAATATGATTATATAATAGATAGATAACAGTAAAAGATGCAGGAAAAAAAATTACATTTTTCGAAATGGAACACATGGAGGGAGGGAAGGAGGTCTGAAGGTTCAAAAGAATCTTCTTTATTTTGATGGTTTGGAATGGTTATGGCAATTGTATAACTTTATGTAAAATCAATAAAAATTATTTTAAAAAATGAGATGTGTCTAAGATCAGCATAGCAGGCAGTCAGAAGGAAAGGGGGGTGTAGTGTGAGAGATTTCTGTATTAGAGGCCTTCAAAGCCTCTAATACAGGAAGAATGCCAGCTAGTTGCTACATGATTAAAGATAATAGATTGGGTAATGTGAACTGAAACAGAAGAAGCAGAATATAGTTTTGAAATGGCCACAGCCTTCTTTGGCACCATAGTGATCCTGGAACATAGGAAGGTGCCTTATTCTGAGCCAGAGGAGTCCATCTAGCTGAATATTGTTTGCACAGACTGGCAGTGGCTTTCCTGAGTTTCAGAATGGGGTTTCTGCCAGTCCAATTTGGAGATTCTGGGGAGTGAACCTGAGACCTCCTGCATACAAAGTACATGCTCTTCCACTGAGCTCTTTTCCAAAGGTCCATCAAAACTCATGTGTCTTGCTGCCCAATAGATGTGCATAAGACTGTATATTCTTGATATTGTGCCTTGGGACTCCTGCAAACCACGGTCAGAACACAGGTGACACCTGTGCCATATATGTACAGCACTATTATGCCATTTTAAGGGTCACTGCTTCCCCCGAAGAATCCTGGGAGCTGTGAAGGTGCCAAGAGTGGTTAGAAGATCCCTATTCCCCTCACAGAGCCACAGCTCCCAGAGTAGTTTATCAATAAATCCTTCTTCCCAAGGAATTCCGAGAACTACATGCAGAGACTTCCCCTCTCAGACATCCATGGGTGTTAAAGGGGCAAGTAATTAGGAAAGAGCCTGCTCCTTCTTCAATGCATGGAACCCCACCTTTCATGAGTAGTACATGTCCCATTTACCTCCTGGATGATGCAGAACAACACCTGATTGAATCAGACTAGGATGATTCTGATATTCTTGACAGGTTTCCTCTGAGATAATGGTGATACCAGCTTCTGAATACCATTTAAAATTAAGATTCCCCCCACTGAACGTTTCCAGATTTATTTCCCCATATAGCCTAAGGAAAAAATCATTTATTTTACTCACTCACCATCATTATAAAACACTGGATGTCCTCTGTCTATAGTCAAAGACCTGTAATGTTTTGGATCTGAAAGATGCTCCTTACTGCAATGTGTTTTCAAAATGACTGGATTGTTTTTTCTGAGCCTTTGTGCTGCTTTTCCAGTTAAGAAAGGAATAAGGAATATGTATTTTTCAAAATGGCTGCTGAAGGTCCCCCCCCCCCCCCCGGATTTATTATGGTTGTTATTTAGTCGTATAGTCGTGTCCGGCTCTTTGTGACCCCATGGACCAGAGCATTCAAGGCACTCCTGTCTTCCACTGCCTCCCGCAGTTTGGTCAAACTCATGCTGGTAACTTCAAGAACACTATCCAACCATCTTGTCCTCTGTCGTCCCCTTCTCCTTGTGCCCTCCATCTTTCCCAACATCAGGGTCTTTTCCAGGGAGTCTTCTCTTCTCATGAGGTGGCCAAAGTATTGGAGCCTTAGCTTCAGGATCTGTCCTTCCAGTGAGCACTCAGGGCTGATTTCCTTCTGAATGGATAGGTTTGATCTTCTTGCAGTCCATGGGACTCACAAGAGTCTCCTCCAGCACCATAATTCAAAAGCATCAATTCTTCGGCGATCAGCCTTCTTTATGGTCCAGCTCATTATGGTAATGATTATTAAAGAAGAAGCTACATCTTCAAAACTGCACTCAAGTAGCCGCTGCGCCCTTTTGCCATCTTTATAACCTTGCAAAGATTTACTTCTCTAGCAGACTCTCATTCTCTCAAAGAAGAAAGCTTTTGTCTAGAAATGCTTTACTCTAAGGTGTTTTTTCTCTCTATCTCTTTAATCAATGGCCGCGCCTCATCCCAGCTTCTCCAGGTTTGATAGAAACAAACACTTTCACAAACCACATCCCAGTTGGGAAGAGAATGTGCATCAAATTTGACAAAGGAATTCTCATGGTCCTGTTTATTGTCCTCTTTAACAAAATATTGATCAATGTTGTCGGCCTCTTTCCCCATAGCACAGCAACATAAATTTACACACTTCCTTACTTCATCTGGAGTCTCAGGGAGAACAAAGTAACTTTGGCTTTTTTTAGGTTATGCTGAAAGATTATTAAAACTGCAGGCTTCTAGTGCAAAAAGGGAAATTAAAATAAAATAGCATTTTGCTGGTTCTTTCAAGGATTTGTTAAACTGATGCTATATTACAGAAGGCTTAATGAGCATCAGTCAGATTGATATTCTTTATTGTCTTCAAAGGAAGAGATCAAGAATAAAAGGAAACTCCTGGCTCAGTCCAAGCTGCCGCTAATAATATTGCCACCTAGTGACTAAACTGTATAATGATCACTTAGTTCTTCTGAATCTCTCTGTTCTTGTTTTTAAATTGGACTCTTAGTGTCATTAGATCTGGCAAAATCTTCACCAAGTGGTAAAGACAGCATTTATGATGTATATTTCCAAAGGCTAGGCAGGGGAGGTAGGGGAGAGCAAACAGGAAAGATTTCACAAACAGCATTTTCCACATGTTATATTTTAAAGAACATTCAAAGCACGTTACTCCCTCAAAGAATTCTGGGTGGTGTAGTTTGCTAAGGGTAACTGTGAATTGTAAGTCTGTGAGAAGTAAACTGCAGAGCCCAGAATTCTTGGAGAGAAAGAATGTGCTTGTAACTCTTCTCAGGTGACGATAATTTGGGAGTAGTCGTAATGATAATATTTTATTAAGACTAGAGCAAATTCAATGTATTGTATTAATATATAATAAAAGTTGTATTATGATAAAGTGAAATAAAAAATTATGCTATGTACTCTTGAAATCCCTTTCATATACCCTTGTGGGTACGCATACCACACTTCAGGAAACAATATTCTAAAGGTGGAGTGTGATCTTAGAACAAAGGAATTGTTTTAAGTGACCACCATAGCACAAGTAATATTGTAAAATGATACATGTTAGGAATGGAAATGACCTATTTTGGCTATCTAACTTTTCCTCCTGCAATCAGGGTTGAATTATCCCCTAGGGTAAATTGGCGATAGTCTGAATCTTGTTTTACAGCTAGTGTTTCAGACTGTAATAAAACGTCTTCCTTCTTTCTGTTTAATATGCTGAACAACTTTCAGTACATTCCTTCCTTCTTTCCGTTTAATGTGCTGAACAACTTTCAGTACTGCATCTTTCTCAGGATGAAAGACCAGCATCTCACTGTTAGCAGAGCTCAGCAGCAGGTTTTGAGTATATAACACAACTATTTATTCTTCCCCAGCACTCCCTCTCTGAATACATACAAGCAATGTGTCCAAGATGCATGAGGCAGCATTCAGTAGGTCAGCCAGCAAAGTTGGGGTAGCCTCTGATCTGTTTCATGCTACACATTTACCCCAGCTGGCAATTAGTAACTAGTCAGTTATTAAGCAGTAATTAGAAGACATGTGCCCTTTAAAAAAGAGATGTATTCATTTTATTAGACCCATTCCTCACTGATTATTGATTGTGTGTGAAAGGTGGGACCGTAACTATTTGCTTGCTTGCTTGCTTGCTTGCTTGCTTGCTTGCTTGCTTGCTTGTAGCATTTCTATCCCACCTTTTTCTCCCAGAAGCTCCAGGTGGTGTAGATAGTTCTCCATTTCCTCATTTAATTCCCAGAATAGTCTAAGAGGAAGCAACATGCCCAAGGTCACCCAGTGAGTTTCATGGCCCTGTGGGGATTTAAGCCCTGGTCTCCCAGGTCCTAGTCCAACACTCTAACCGTTACACCACACTGGCAGTAAGGGGGAGATCAGAAAGGGCAGGAAGTGCAGAGTCCCACTTTTGTTCCAAGTTTCATCCTGCAAGTCAGTCTTAGGGTGAGAGACAGGGACTATCCCAAGCTCTCACAGTGAGTTTACTCGAATGAATGGACATTTGAACCTGAATTTGCCCTGACCATGTTCAATACTGACTTTCATTAGTGACCACCCTGGGACTTATAACAAAAGAAAAAAACCGCTAGGGGAAATTGTGTTTTAAAATTTCCTGCTCTCTGGCACCATCTGGTGTTGCATATTTATAGTGCATTCAAATAGTTGTTTCTTTACTAATGTAGCTGAGTCCTAGATTATACACTATATTATTTAGTAACGTAACTGACCAGGAATCAGACCCCCAAAATGCCAATTTCACTCACACGGGTACATATAAATATATATATGAGGTGCCTTATGAGAAAGCTTCCAAAAAGGTGGGGGATATGCACTCGTTAAATAAACAAATATTTAAAGTCAAATATATAAAATGTGTTTCTACCACCACCGCTAATACAGTCTAGTCTGCACAGAACTACGCCGACCATTGTTCTTTAGTTTCCTAGGAGCTGGGTTTGTTATTTTTTATTACCCGTTTAATGACACCTTGTTTTTGCAATGCTCCAGCAGCACCACTGATTCGGGGAATAGCACAGCCAATTCTCCATGACTAAGGAAATCCTGAAGCTGTGAGGATTCCAGTTTCCTTCTCTAATTCCTTGTGGTCAACAAATATCACTCACCTTGCCACTTCCCAATTAAATCCCATTCAGCAAAACAGATACGGTAATTAGCTATAAGCCATTTTGGAATCCAGAGTCATATCTAAATTGCACTTGTAAAACAAACATGGCGGCCCATGGGCCAAGGCTCCCAGGTTTGCTGTTGTATGATTTTTAACTGCTTTTTTAAAAAATGGCTCAATCACCTTTGGTATTTTTTTCTTCCTTAACAACATATTAATATTTTCTTAAGAAAATTAAAAAAAAAACAAATCACAAAACGTTGTTTAAGAAACCAAGTTATCCCAGCATGGCATGCAAGTGGGAATAAAACTCTTTTTTGAAGAAGAAAAAAAAGAATAGGAGCAAAAAGCTTCCATAAAGGACAAATAATGATGAATATTATCTTGCTGTAGCTTTGCAATTTAGTCAATAGCACCAATAGAAAGCAATCTAAATGGAAGTATCTGAAACCTCAAAGCACACTGTTCCCCTTTTGTTGGATATTTACTTTTGATTATCCAGTGCTATCTGATTCTACTCCCCCCCCCCCATTCATACATTTCTGTGGTTTGCATTTGTGTTGCCTTGTTGTACATAATAAGAAAAGCACATTGATAAGACTGGCACACTCATGGGATACAACCAAATAATAACAGCTTTGGTGGAGCTAATAGAAATGAGCAACTTTGGTGGAGCCAATAGAAATGAGCAACTCAAAAAGGACCGGCACTGAACAGCTCAGTACCTGGGCTTTAAACTCAAAGTGCTGATCATTTCCTTCACACAAGGACTTTCGAATGGCATCTATTTTTATAGAGAGGGAATAAAAAGACCAGGAAAGAAAACTTGAAATTAGTGGTCCATTGAAAGGGAAAAGGCCATTTATCACATCATCTGATTAAGCTACCTCTGTGCAAAGATCCTTCTTCTTTTTAACCACCATTCATGGGTCTCCTCCATTCATGGGTACCAGAAGATCAACAGGTAAAGAACTGCATGTGTATTCAAGTGATCTAGTCAGCCTAGATCAGCCCTCCTCAACCCAGTGTTCTCCAGATGTTTTGGTCTACCACCAATCCCAGCCAGCAGAGCCAATAGTCAGGGGGTGCTTTTTCAAAGGGCCTTGAAAAAGCAATTGAGGAGGGGTAAAATGTTTCTCTAAAGGTACCTGGAAGGCAGGCAGGCAGGAAAGCAGGAAGGTTGGCAAGGTAGATCTGGAAGGTGAGAGAGTAGATGTAGAGGCCGAGATAAAGTTGTTGATTTCACATGTTGATGCAAAAGGGCATTTATGTAACTTAGCTTATGAAAGTGTTGTCAAAACTACTGGTAAAAGGTAAAGATAAACGACCCCTGGATAGATAAGTCCAGTCAAAGATGACTATGGGGTGTGGCGCTCATCTCACTTCAGGCCAAAGAAGCCAGCATTTGCCCACAGCTTTCCAGGTCATGTGGCCAGCATGACTAAACTGCTTCTGGTGCAACGGGACACTGTGACGAGTGCTAGAGTGCACAGAAATGTGTTTACCTTCCCACCACAGCAGTACCTATTTATCTACTTGCCCTCTGACGTGCTTTCGAACTGCTAGGTTGGCAGGAGCTGGGACAGAGCAACGGGAGCTCACTCCGTCGTTGGGATTTAAACCGCTGACCTTCTGATCGGCAAGCCCAAGAGGCTCAGTGGTTTAGACCACAGCACCATGCTACTGATATCCTATTTTATCTGCCCTAAAATGTTTTACCCTATCTAGTGCATCACAGAAATGTAGAGTATGAAAGGGAGAGGGAGGGGGGGAGGAGAGAGAGAGAGAGAGAGAGAGAGTTTTTAAAAAAGATATATATAGCAGAAGAAAAAGTGATCCCAGGAATAGAAAAAAGGCTTCAAAAATATGTTGTGCTTCTCAACAAATATGTTCTGACACCCAAAGCATTGCAAGGTGTCAAACAGACTGTGATATGCACCCTGGTGCCCCAGTGAAACTGATAACAACACCAGCTGCTCATGTTTGTCAAAATGACAGCACAAACCTGATGTGTGGCTGTGTTTACTACTTACACACTCAGATTTCAGACAATATGAATGGGATCATGTAAAGCTTTCTATTTATTTCACTTTATTCATCCTTTGTCAATGGTATTCTCCATTTTATGGTGTGTGATCAGAATAAAAAGTCTACTTTAGTCAATGCCAAAGACTGGTTTTAGGACATGCTTCCAACTGTGCTGATTACAAAATGGTGATGTGATGATCTTGTGGAGGAACTGCCATTTGCCCGCAATTGGCACATATTATAAGTAAAGCAGCATAACATGAAAGGGATAAGCGGATCTGAAAGATCTGAATTCTTGTTTGGGGACCATTCTCCTCCCCGTTTGGCTAGTTAAGGAAAATCATGATTCTGGAATTGAATTTAGGAGGTTTAACACATATCCAAACATGTATTCATTCATTCATTCATTCATTTTATTTGTATGTTGCTTTTCCAAAAAAAAAATTTATGATAATCTTGAAAGCCGGTTACAATGTGAAAAACAAGGATGCAATTCCAACACTACAGTAACCATTTCCATAACAAATTTCCATAGAAAAACAATAGCAAACATAACAACACAGAGAAAAAAACACATTTCAATAATATAAATATAACAAGATTATTTAAACATCATGCAGCAATGCAGCACCCAACAGCAAAAATAAAAGTTTCACCTTAGTCCTCGAAACAGCCTTCCCCTGATGTTTCTCACAGTTCCTCTCCTGCAGCCACTTTCAAGGCTTCCAAGGCACCCCCGAAGGTGCATTCCATTGTGTCTCCATATGCTGGTCTTTAGTACAGCCATACCTCATGTTGCGTCCGCTTCAGGTTACATCTTTTCAAGTTGCGTCCCGCGGCAACCCGGAACTACCAGAATGGTTACTTCCGGGTTTCGCCACTCACACATGTGCAGAAGCACTAAATCACACTGTGTGCGCAGACACGCCACTTCTGGATGTGAACTCTTCGAGTTGCGGACGTGCCTCCGGGACAGATTATGTCTGCAACTCGAGGTTCCACTGTACACCATTTTGAGCATTTGTACATGCTCCTTGGGTGAACCAAAGTAATAAGTTTTGGAGTTCAAGATACACCCCACTTGTCACGAGAGCTTAAAGAAATAGAAGGGACCCAAAGCCTAACAGTGATTGTATACTCAACAGGAAGAATTCATCTTTTTAGTTTAAGAAGCTTATGTTGACTTTTTCCAGTTAGCCCCCTGAAACGTGGCTCTCAAAAGAGGATATTAAATCAGCAGCTTCTCTAGTGAGGCTCTTCTTTAAATTTAGCCACTATTTACAATCAGGCTGGAGACTAAAAATAAGATTGGCCTCAAAATCCGAGAATAAGCTCTGCTAAAATCAATTCATATTTGTTATGTGATCAGTTTAAAAGCAGTTTCCTGAAGGAAAATGGACCGATCTTGTCGTAAAGGAGGGTCTGCTTAGGCAACTCCATTTAAACTGTTCCTTTCTGTAGGTTGTCCCTCTTCTTTGGGGTTTGTTAAGCAACATGGTTGAAAAGGGACAACACATCCCAGAATTGAGATAGCTTTTATTGTGTTCTCCCAAGTCTTAGTTCAGAATAATAATAATAATAATAATAATAATAATAATAATAATAATAATAAAAAAAAAACAACTATTTATCATCCTAATAAAGTCCAGTACTTCTGAATATTCAAAAAATGCTTTTCTCTTGGTATTAGGCCATGGTGTATATGTTTTTAACTATTTGTGAAAATGGTGACCTATTTAATGTGTATCTAGTTCTGAGCTTTGTTGATCATTCTGGTTGAATTGCTTCATGTCTCTGCCTGCAAATGTTCTGTTCTGCCATGTAGAATCAAAACTAAATGGTGCTCTGAGGGCTGTTTTCAGGGTCCAGATTCCTTCACTCAAAGTATGTCTGCTTAACTTTGATTTGCTGCATGCTGTTACATCCTCCTTTTGCCAAGTAGCAACACCACGGTGGCTAACAAGCAAGTGCTAAACACAATGCAATATTAAAAGACTTTTGGCTAAGACAAAGAAATTCCATTTGCTGACTACAAAAAAAAGGACAAAAGATCGCTGAAAATATTCATCATAGCAACCATGTTGTTATCCCAGCCTGTCCTCCTACTCTTTCACATTAACATCTCATCATTTTTTAAATATTTTCTTGGTGTCACACAAAGATTCAAAAACAAGACAGTCCCTGCCTGCAGCTTACAATAGACAAGATAAAAAAGGGAAAGAGGAGGAAGAGTGAAGACCAACAAAAGCAAACCAGAAACAATGCTTAAAACTGACCAACTGGGATGAAGACACTTCAGGGAGGAGAGGAGCCAAATGCTCCTGTTGTCCCACTTCCTCCTCAGCACCAACCAGGTGGGGGAGATTCTAATAAGAAAATATTCAGCAGCACAAGGATCAAGTGTAAGCTATTCCTAGCTAATTTGATGGAGTTGGTTGCAATTTGGGATTTGATTTTTGGCAAAACATTAACTATAGTGATCTCTACAGCAATCCTTTTTATTCTTCTTCTTTAGCTAGCAGCTACCAAACTATAGTCAACAACAACATTGACTCAGCTGTAGTTTGGTAGCTGCTAGCTAAATATTGTTCTTATTTCAATCAATCCCAGTGATAAGCAATGTGACATGCTTCAAAGAGTGGCAGAAAGAGCCAAGAATAAAATATAAACTATTAACAGATCTTAAAGATAGAGGTGGCTTCTCCTTACCAGATTTAAAATCATGTTATGCAACTCCTTGCATAGGCTGGATCTGGGATTGGATAGTATTAAAAAATACAGATTTATTAGACCTAGAAGGACATGATAATAGATTTGGTTGGCATGCGTATTTGTGGTATCAGAAGGCAAAAGTACATAATAAGAAATGTGATTTTTAAAGACTGGTAGAAATATAAGGGGAAGTGAGAGCTGGACCATAAAGAAGGCTGATCGCCGAATAATTGATGCTTTTGAATTATGGTGCTGGAGGAGACTCTTGAGAGTCCCATGGACTGCAAGAAGATCAAACCTATCCATTCTTAAGGAAATCAGCCCTGAGTGCTCACTGGAAGGACAGATCGTGAAGCTGAGGCTCCAGTACTTTGGCCACCTCATGAGAAGAAAAGACTCCCTGGAAAAGACCCTGATGATGGAAAGAAGGGGACGACAGAGGACGAGATGGTTGGATAGTGTTATCGAAGCTACCAGCATGAGTTTGAGTAAACTGCGGGAGGCAGTGGAAGGCAGAAGTGCCTGGCGTGCTCTGGTTCATGTCACGCTCTGGTCCATGGGGTCACGACTAAAAGACTAAACAACAACAACAACAGAAATATAAGGACTTGCTAGAACAAAAAACACCATGGTGGAGGGGTAGCTGAAGTTGTATCTGCAAGGCTGGCCAAAGACATTTTGCTGCTGTAGGCAAAACACCACAGTGCTGCCAGCCTCTACAGATCTGGACCCCTCCCTGCCCCCAATGTTTCACATGTGCTATCGCAGTCCCTGCCACCACAACTGCACCCTCACCTGTGGCTGCACCCGCACTGCTGCCGTGGCACAGTGGTGTGGGTGCAATCAGTGCAGTGAGAGCCGTAAGGGCAATGATTCTCTTTCTTATAACTTACAGTGCATTCACACAGCAGTTCATTTTGTCTTCCTGACATTGTCCGTAACTTGATTTCTGTGTTATCTTTGAGCTTTCATGTGACATAAAAACCACTTCTGGAAAACTAATGTTTAGCGTTATTTGATTCCAGAAAAATATCCACCTGCAGCCCTCTTAACCATAACATCACAGGAGCAAGGTGGTCAAAATTTGAGATGGTATACCAACATACAGTGCTTTCTGCCATTTTCATGGCGATATCATGGGGGAAGAGAAGCATGCATGTGCAAACAGAGTAGTAGAGTAGCAACATTGTCCAATGATATTTATTGTTGTTCCATGCCACACCCACTTGTGTGTGTTAAATTTAGTGTGACATCCAGGTATATTGGTCAAAAAGCTACAATTTCACAACACAGCAGGCACTGCAGTGTGAAAGGAACATTAGGAAATGGGACAACAGTGCTAGCATTACAATAAAGAAAATTAACACAATATTCTCCACTTCTGAATGCTTCCTTAGTATCTAAATCTGCCCTTTCCAGAGGAAGCTATGGGATATCCTCACAACAAGTGTCATCTCTTTTACCACAATCACAGATCTGCTGTACAATACTTCATGATACAAATTTAAATTGTCTCCCTGCATCCAGTCAGTGGCGTAGCATGGGGGTGCGGGGGGGCCAGCCGCACCAGGCGCAATATCTGGGGGTTAGGGTTAGGGGGTGCAAATCCACGGGTTAGGGGGCGCAAATTACTTGCCTTGCCCCGGGTGCTGACAACCCACGCTACGCCACTGCATCCAGTGCATGGTATTAGTTGAAATCTGCAAATGAAATGAACATTCTAGCATCATCTATGATCTGTAACATGATTTCCACTTAATGGACCCATTTGTAACACAATTAGAAGAATGTGTTAGTATTTCTTTGAATGGAAGCTAATAGACCTGCCAAAACAAGTTAAAAACACTTTACCACTCCTACTCTGCAAATAAATAAATAAATAAATAATACCTCCCCACTGGTAATAAAGTGCCAGACACACAAAACTAATTTTGAGATAAATAGTATTTAGACAACAAAAATGTAGAGCAGAAAAGATTACAGGGTGGAGAGATTGTTGATTTTGAAAGCAAAATTAGTTACATTCAAGCAGAACACTTTAGGATAACAAGAGAAACATAATAATCAAGAGATGAATAAGAAAATATGTGCAGACATTTGAAATAATTCAAATCACTTTAGAATTAATTTTGCAAGGGAAAATCTTCCGTTTTACTTATTTCAGCTTAACATTTCGCTGACATGTCTTGGTTTGTCCAAGTTTCTTCTTCTTTGGCAAGTTTCACCAATAAACTACCATTTTGAAAAAGAAGGAAAGAGTGGATCACTCTAGCAGTTCTCACAGTGGCTAACCAGATGCATATAGGAAGCTCACAAGCAGGACCTGAGAGCAACAGAACTGGTGCTGCCAGGCTGTGGTTGTGGCTCTACTCTAGCAGATGAGCATCTCCTGAGGAACTGGTGCTGCTAATATTCTGAAATAGTTCACACTGCCACGCCCTAACTAAAGCACTTGCCATGGTTGAGAAAATAATTGGCACTGATGCCAGCTATAAGGAAGCCCTGGGTGCCTGGGCACCCAGAAAATTCTCTGTGGATGCTTGGCACCCACATTGAGGGGCTCTGACATGACCTCCAGGGTGACATCCAAGGCCCTGCGAAGCCACTGACAGAAAGTCGCATTTGAGGTCTTGCGAGGTCTCAGAAACGCAGCTGTGGTGCACCGAAGTAACGTGATGTCATGATGTCATGCTATGTCGTGGGTGCTGTTGGGCACCCATAAACTGGGGCCCTTCAGGTCCTTTGATCATTAGTTAAAAATGCAAACGACAGCTTCCAGAATTTTTTGGTGGGAAGCCATGACTGTTTAAAATGGTATCCAATATTTTAAATGCGTGGAGTGAATGTGGCCACTGTGATATCATATGGTGGCACTCCCAAGGTGTTCGGGAAGTGCATCCAATAAGAAGCTGCAGAGGGAGTAAGCCATTGCAAACCTTTAACCATTGAAAAACAAGGAGGAGGAGGAGGAGGAGGAGGAGGAGGAGGAGGAGGAGGAGGAGAGAGAATTCGCGATCATTTCATAAGGTTAAGGCAGGCAAATAGGAACTCCCTCCTGAAAATTTTAGACAAATTTCTCTCTCTCTCTCTCTCTTTCTTTCTTTCTCTCCCTCTAACCATGCCCAAGTGATCTTTCGGAAGGGTTTCATTGATCCCTGACCTACCCAGCATATTGTGACTTATCTCGATGGCTCTCCTTCAAAGCAATTGGAATCAACCGAGTATTTCTTTTTTGACCATTTCATTTAAAGTGCCGTGAAAAACCCATCAAGTAAATAGGCTTGCAGAATATAACTGTCAGGCAGGTATACTTTAATTTAAACATGATGCCATTATTACTATAATTTACAATGCTATCTGGTTTTAATCTGATAGGCGAGTTTTCAAACGTTCAGCCTGACTTTTAGGGAGAGATCTGCCAAGGTTGTGTTTTCAGTTTTCAGAAGTCTTTGGTTTTAGTCTTTGGTGACTCCAGATACAGCTGGAACAGAACCCCATGTGAAATCCTAGGGAATGCTGGACTGTGATATTGTTTAGTGGGGTTCATGGGGGGTATTGCTCCTTTTAATGCTCAATTTTTGTATCTTTATTTTGGATCTTATCATTTATGTGGAAATTGTTCAATTTGGCTGTGTACTTTTTGATGTCTTGTTCATATTTTGTGACTACTTTTGTCATGTTTGTACTAATGTAATTTATTATATGTTGTAAAGCATAAGGTTTGAAAATGCGGCGTACAAATAAAATGTTTGGTTGATTGATTGAGTTGTTGCCCGGCCCGTCATTGCGGACAGTGTTATGCTAGATGGACCAATGGTCTGTTTCGGTATAAGACAACTTCCAAACCATTATTATTATTATATGAATTTTTGCGGCATGAAATGTTAATATACTGTGGCAGAGATTGGGAATGTCCAGCCTGCAGGCCAAATATGGACACAGGTTCCAATGTGGTCTGTGAGAATGATTTCCCCAAACTACACCCATCTGATGTCAGATGTGATGTCAGACATGGCACAGGTAGAGGTGTGGTTGGGTAAAATTCCTGCAAAAAGCAGGCTTGAGGTCACTGCCCATCAGCTAAACACCACCCATGGGGAACTCAGGTGTGCAGGCAATCCCTACAGAAAGCAGGCTTGCAGTTACTGCCCATCAGCTGAGAGGCACTGCTGCTCAGTGGTACTTTGTGGGGCTCTTTGCAAGCCCTGTGTGGTGCTTTCAAGTCCTTATTATCATCACCTGACATCACTGTGATGTTCAGGTAAATGGCAGGCATCACACCACCCACCAGTCAGATCTGGCCCATGAGGGGTAGGGGAGATAAGAATCTGAACCACTGGCCAGCTCTAGCACTGTGCCATTAAAATACTGCTGATATTAAACATATATAGTTTTTTAGGAGATTATATGCATATATAGCGGGGGCGGTGGGGGCAGATTCAACTGAAAAAAATGAAATTGACCCAAGGTCCATTGAGAAAAATGTTGCCTTCAGATGAACATTCTGGCTGCTGGGCCTCTCAGAGTCTTAAAAGGGGCCTGTCTATTGAACTTTAGTAACATGAACAGCCTGATCAAAATTCCTCATCTGCCCAAAGCAAGCCACACTTCCCATGGTGAAACCTTGAAAACCGAGTATTTCTGGCCTGGGCATGAACAGTTTGTTACAGTTAAAGCAGACCTCTGGCCTCCATGTTCTGTTGTGCAGCAAGCACATTTCCAAAAGCCCTTCAAGGATTAATGATAGCGATGATGAAGTCTGGTGCCTTGTTATTTTATAAAGCGAAACGCTCTCGCCGTGAATTCAGATTTTCCATACTAATGTTGCAATAAGTTATAGCTCTAAGCCTCAGAAGTTCAAGGTTCCACTGCCTTCAAACATTAGCCTGCCCATTTCCATTAATATTTATTTCACCAAAGTGATTTTTTTTGTTGTTCCAAAGGTCACTGTGCAAAGGAAATTTGTGCTTAAACTTCCACTGAACAATGGACAGCTGCGGTGGTGGAAGCAACAGCTAAATAGCTGTCGCGGCAATATGGTCATGTCACTAAGAGCAGAGTGCTCAATTATTAGTCTGTCAAGGATCTTTGATTTAGAGGCTATAATAAGTAATATTTCATCCTGGACTTTGCAATGCCAAGGTTCTTTTAGCTTACAACACTGTACTTGGAACTCAATTCTTTCAAATGCCACTCTCCCACTCCAAACTGTATTCATTGGCGTTCCACCTTCACTGCATTACATATAACTGCAGAACCAGTAAATAATCTCCAAAGAAAAGAAACAGCATAGGGACCACGGACACATTATTCACGGATGACTTAATTCAGAGCTCCCTTTGTATCTGCAGAACGCATTTCCTCGGCAACTGCAAAAATGAATGGTTAGCCAATGCAGATCTGTCCAAATGCAGAGAGGCAGGCAAACCTCAGCTTTCTACTTCTGCATGTACAAGATTAAATGCTTAAGCTGTGTTGGCCGATAGTTAGCCCTCCTCCTTTTTTAGTGGTTAGGATCTGTCCTGACAGATTCAAGCAGAAAAGGAGAAGAAGTATCAACACACACCAAGAGTTCAAATTCATTGCTGAACAGAAGGATCTGTTTGTCACAAGGTACTTCCAGGCTTGCTTTTGAACTATGATGCTGGAGGAGACTCTTGAGAGTCCCATGGACTGCAAGAAGATCAAACCTATGCATTCTTAAGGAAATCAGCCCTGAGTGCTCCCTGGAAGGACAGATTGTGAAGCTGAGGCTCCAATACTTTGGCTACTTCATGAGAAGAGAAGACTCCCTGGAAAAGACCCTGATGTTGTGAAAGACTGAGGGCACAAGGAGAAGGGGACGACAGAGGACGAGATGGTTGGACAGTGTTCTCGAAGCTACCAGCATGAGTTTGACCAAACTGCAGGAGGCGGTGGAAGACAGAAGTGCCTGGCGTGCTTTGGTCCATGGGGTCACAAAGAGTCGGACACGACTAAACGACTAAACAACAACTTCTAGGCTAAGGGGTTTTAGCCCTGCCCACTCATTGTTCTTGCAATGTTTAGTTACATAGCTTAACATGTTGCAGCAGGTGTGTCCTCCTATCTTCTGTCATGTCATTTTTTACAGGGCAAAGAGTGGAAATTCAGCATTAATGGAGTGGGGAAGTACCCAGAGAGATTCATAAAATTGGGGAGTCACAGGGAGTCTTCTCCAACCCCCTGCTTGATGGAGGGACTCCACACTGAGAGCATCCCCAAAAGATGACTGCTCAGCCTTTACTTGAAGATCTCCAGTGAGGGGAGAGCACAATATTATTTCACCTCTTGGTGTCCTCCAGATATTTTGGACTACAGATCTTGTCATCTCAATCCCATTGACAAAGGTTCTGTTATAGATAACAGGTTCTGTTATCAATCTGCTCCTACCACCAAGAAGTTTCTCCTAATGTTCAACTGATAGATTCCATCCTGTAACTTAAGTCTATTGGGTTGAATCCTACTCTATGGGACTGCAGGTCCCCCTCTATTGCACAAGTCTTTCAGTTACAGTGGTACCTCGGGTTACATACGCTTCAGGTTACATATGCTTCAGTTTACAGCCGCTAACCCAGAAATAGTACCTCAGGTTAAGAACTTTGCTTCAGGATGAGAACAGAAATCGTGCTCTGACGGCACAGCAGCAGCAGGAGGACCCATTAGCTAAAGTGGTACCTCAGGTTAAGAACAGTTTCAGGTTAAGAATGGACCTCCAGAACGAATTAAGTTCTTAACCCGAGATACCACTGTATTTGAAAAGTGCTAACATCCCCGCACTGAGTCTTCTCTTGTCCAGACTAAACATTTTCCACTTCAATCTTTTCTCCTAGGTTTTGATTCCTACAGAGCATCTTTATTGCCCTCCTCTGAACCTACTTCAATTTGTCTATATCCTTCTTATGCAAGCAACTCAGAACTGAACACAACGCTTCAGAAACAATACTGCAAACTAAAATGCAATGAATACTTTCCATGACTTGGAAATGATGGGTTTATTAGCCAAAAATTTCATTAGCTGTATGTAAATGCCCCTTTTTATGTAGCTGCATGACACAGCTGGCTCAGGTTCAGGTTCTGATCGACCACAATTCTGAGATCCTTTCCAATTGTGCTACTGCTAAGATGCATCTCTCTCATCCTGAATATGCTCCTTTTATGATGTATATGATGATTTTGTTTTATAGAAGGCAGAGGGCCTTCTCGGTAGTGGCACCTTCCCAGTGGAACGCCCTCCCTTCAGATGTCAAAGAAATAAACAACTATCTGACTTTTAGAAGACATCTGAAGGCAGCCCTGATTAAGGAAGTTTTTAATGTTTGATGTTTTATCATGTTTTTACTATTCTTCTGGGAGCCACCCAGAGTGGCTGAGGAAACCCAGCCAGATGGGCGGGTTATAAATAATAAAACTATATTATTATTATTATTATTATTATTATTATTATTATTATTATTATTATTAACACAGGATGTTGCATTTGTCTCTATTGAATTTCATACTGTTTGTTTCAGTTCAGCTTTCCATTCTACCATAGTCATTTTGTATTTTGCAAACTTAGCTGGAACCTTCCACACATCTTTTTTTTCCCAAGTTCTCAAATTAATTTGGAAATAGGGCAGACTTATGGGTGACCACATATGAAACTAGGAGGGACTGGAGAATGACTAATGTACCCAACCCATGTTTTTTACACATGTACAGCTCTCAGTTGCTTTTGATGTGTCTTAATGGGAGTCTTCATCCAAACTGCTGATTTCCAGTCTGTGCACCTTTATCCCCTTACACCAACATAGGGAAATATTATATGTCATCACCCCTTACTGATGTTTTTAGGAATGGATGTGTCCTAAAATCTTAATCTTGAAAGCACCCTGAGAAAAGAAGCTGTGAATCTCTCATGAAACCCAGAACATATAGCCGGCACTATTTTTCTGGTAGTTATTGCATTTATTGCTTTGGGTACAATGCACTCTGCTTGTGTGAAGAACAGTCTTTGGATGCAGAGGCTTCAGATAGAAATATGGTGTTTTGTGTTTAAGGCCTGGCCAATAAAGTTATAAGAACAGAACATATATTGAGAAGCAGACTCTTCAGTATAAATAAGCCTCATAAGGTTTATCACTTGGAACTGCAAGCTGATGATCGGATGCTGAGTCTCTCCTAAGCCTTCTACGCAGCCTTTCCTCGCAGCACATAGGCTCTCGCACACTGTTTGCATCTATCAAATTATCACACTAGATTCTAATGAGGGGCCCCCTGTGTTGTATACCTAACATAATTCCCACCAGCGACTGCGGTAAGAACATCTCTCGCTCTCTAGCAGCAGAGAAACCTGACTGGGGCACCTCTCAGCTTGCAGGCATCCTTTGCATATCACACAGAAATGACAGGCTGCCTTTTCTTTAATGTTTGGTAATGATTTCCCTGAAAGCAACAAGCCGCAACCTTCTCTCTCTCTCTCTCTCTCTCTCTCTCTCTCTCTCTCACACACACACACACACACACACACAATGCCTTCTTCAGAGCTGATGTAAGGAGTACTATGAAGAATACGACCACAATGCACCCTGCTGGAGGGAAAACAAATGGCAAACTGTAGAGTGCATCTTACACACACCCAGTTGCATCACGTAGCAGCGGCGGTAGCTGTACTGCTGTAATTTGGCTGATGTAATAAATATTTGATTGTTCTTGCTGTGGCTATATACATGGGTTGCTTTTATCATTGTTGCAGAGTGGATGGGATAAACAGACGAAGGAAGATACTTGAATGTGCTATAAATCAGGCGTGCATTTTATAAATTGCAAACATTAAAATGCAGAAGCTGGACATATTTGTGAACATGGCATTCAGTGGACCTGGAGGACTGTAAATTAGGGCATAAAGATGGGGAGATAAAACAAGACATTGGCTGATGGTGGGGAGACAAGGAGATATGGAGGGTAGCGCAAATCCAAAGAGGCTTGAGGCAAAACTACAATATAATTCTTTTGTGAGCATTTACGCCAGTTTTCAACCTGAAAATCAAAACTGGAAATATTTGGTTCAGCCTTGCCTGAATAGTATTTTTTGTTGCATGTCTTAAAGAACCAAGGCTCTGTAAATGAACAACACAGACTGAACTGATTCGGTGAGTTGGGCCACAGTACTTGAACGGTGCTGAACCTTTCCTGAGCTCCACTTAGAGATAAGAAGGAAAATAGGAGACTGGTCCCTACTGCAGAAAACTACATGCAGCTAATTCACTGTACATGAATACAAGTCCAAAGGCAGTTATTCATTGCTTAACTTATACTCTGCATTACTTTACCAGTAACACACCTTGTTGCATAAATCAGGAAACTTCGCAATTCTACTTGTAGCAATGCTTGGTTCAAAGTAACCAGTGATTTTTTCTGGGGGGACACAGGGGTACACATACCCCTAAACATTTTGTTAATCTAAGTTTGGCCTCTTTGAGGGGCATATGAGTAGGAAAATGAGAGTACCCCTAAACATTTTTTTAGAAAAAAAGCACAAAGTAACCAAATCAAAAGACAAAAGGGACACACTTCCTGGTTCTACTCCTGGTCACATCCACACCATGTATTCAAAGCTCACTTGTATCACCTTATAACCATCATGGCTTCCCCCAAAGAATCTTAGGAACTGTAGGCACAAAGCGTCATTAGGTGACTCCTCACAGAGCTCCAATTCCCAGCACCCTTAAACTGCAGTTCCCATAATTCTCTGGGCGAAGCCATGAGTGTAAAAAGTGGTGTAAGAGCTTTTAAAAAGTACAGTATGCATGTGGCTCCCAACCGCATTTTCTACCATCTTCACCCATCCCTGGCATCTATATCTCACCTTCAGGATGAGGTCCAACAAGTCCACATAACAAGTGGTCAGCAACAACTTTGCTGAAGCTTAGCAGGTTAGAGTTGATGTATCTAGATGACAAAACCTGAGGACCCCTTGCATGATGTAACGAGGCTTTTGCCGCTCTATTTCAGAACACCACCCCAGTATTTTGGCCTCTGGGGTCACTGGAAGATTGGCCAAGTCCATTAAGCAAGCATTTTTAAGCTGCGGGAAGCCCTGAGAAGATGATCGTTTTGCACAATGGAACAGCATGACTATGAGGGTGTTTCCACTCCAACAGCAACCACAATTTTGGAGTGTGCATTTACAGGACTGTTAAGATATAGTTTCAGGGATTTGTCTTCTCCCTGAACATATGTGTCAAGAACCCATATATGTATATTTTTCATTGAAATTGCTTTTGCACATCTGCCCCTTAATTGCCTTTTAATGCAGCTCTTAATGTATAAAGAATATTGTAAGACATTTCATTCTTTTAAACCATAGGATCTTCTCAACAGCAACTCCAAACCCCTCTGAATGCTATACTGGCAAAAAATATTTTTAAAAATCTTCTCTGAAGCAGAGACAGCTGTTACAAAGATATATGCCACATGGTGGTTGTTGCTGAGATGCCCTGCAAGCCTTTGGGAACCGAGGGAGAGAACCAAGAAATATGTAAAGGAAAATGCTGCAGGATTCACCCTGTGCACAGTGTGGATGCTGTTTTTTTGGCTATGTGAACAGCTGCATCCCCAGTCTTTGTAATGGGTTTCTCAAAGAGATAATGAAGAGTCTCCCCATTTTTTATAGGATAGGGATTTGCTGTTTAAGAGTCTCCCCATTTGTTTATAGGTTAAGGATTCAGCTAGTTACTGAAATGTTTCAAGATGCATTCAATATACATGATACATGCAAGCTCCAATACAATGCCTCTTTCTTTGACGCAAGCTTCAAATTCATATCTTTCCTTCTTCAATTTATCACGATGTTTGTCTCCTGCTGTTCTTTGCCAAACAAAGCCCCAAGCTGCTAACAACAACATGCCAAAATAATATACACTAATGCAAAAACCAAACAAAGTAAACAACATGAAAATTACCTATCAGTAAACATGTTAGAATAGCCTATCAGTAACACATTAAAAGGGGTGTGAACTAACACTTTAAATCACCTATTGAACATAATAAGCATTTGATCAGCAAATTGCTACAGTACAAAGATTTCAATGCAGGAGAAGGAGATGACAAAATTCAAGACAAAACTTTTGGCAAATATATACACACCTCCTTCTCCACTCCTGCAGTCACTGGGACATCCTACTAGGTCAGATGATTCCACCCTAGAGGTAAAGGTAAAGGTAAAGGTAAAGGACCCCTGACAGTTAAGTCCAGTCGCAAACGACTCTGGGGTTGCAGTGCTCATCTCGCTTTACAGGTCGAGGGAGCCGGCGTTTGTCCGCAGACAGTTTCCGGGTCATGTGGTCAGCATGACTAAGCCGCTTCTGGAGAAACCAGAGCAGTGCATGGAAACACTGTTTACCTTCCCGCCGGAGCGGTACCTATTTATCTCCTTCACTTTGCTGTGCTTTCAAACTGCTAGGTTGGCAGGAGCAGGGACCGAGCAACGGGAGCTCACCCTGTCGCGGGGATTCGAACCGCTGACCTTCCAATCAGCAAGCCCTAGGCTCAGTGGTTTAGACCACAGCGCCACCCACATCCCTGCAACCCTAAAGGTAGCAGGAACCAAAAGAGCAGGGTCATCCGATCATAAGATTCTCTAGCCAGGCTTGTGCCCATTAGTACTGATGCTTTATAAAACTACCACTAGCAGTGAGTCATGATGGCCATACATTGCCTCCAGGTATGTCTCTGAATCTCAGGTGTTGGGGATAGTAAGGAGGAGATGGCTTGTTTCCTGCTTGTGGGATTTCCAGAGGCACCTAACTGGCCACTGTGAGAACAGAATACTTTTTGGTCTGAGCCGGCAAGGTTCTGGCAAGGTTCTTCTGGTGTTCTTATGTTGTTCTTTTTAGTACAGAAACAGCACAGGATACTAAGAACCATCATGCCTCTAAAAACAAATTGAAAAACCCCTCATGTCAAACCTGCCCTTTTAGCTGGGAAGAGTCCACTCCTCTTAAGAGAGAATAATTAAGCCAAACACTTGTACCTTAATAAAACCTACATATTTGTAGTGGCCGATTCCTGCATCCTCCACAGAGCATATGCTAGATTGTGTTTTAATTTATACCATATCCATGGAGCTTGAGGCTTTGGTATCTGCCCACATAGGAAACATTTTGCAAAAATCCCTTCAGATGATGGACAAGTATGAGTAATAACAGAGTAAGCCTTCACTCCTGCCCATTTACAAACACTGTTTAGTTATGTGTTTAGTAAGGTCAAATGGTACACAACTGGATCAAGACAGGGCTGTTTTGTGATGTAAGGAGCACATAATTTAGAAGCACTTATTTAGCTTTGGGAAGCCTTAGGAATAGCCTTAGGAAATGTGTTGAGAAACTTCTCTGTTACCGTGCTTATATGCACCTGAGCAGCAGGCTTTAAATCATTTCTTGCCACTAGGGATAGATAACTCTGTCAATTTTGGTTTCTCTCATTTTTTCATCATTCCAATCTCGAGTTCAGTTTGTCTTATTTCTGCCTCACTTTGCAATTATTATTTTTTTGTGGGCGGAAATCAGCATGAAATGGTATAAACGTTTTGGCGCACATTTTTCTGTGTGCACTTGAGTTGAAGATCTGCATCACAAAATTCAGAGCACTGTGGATTTCAAAGGCTAGCTGTGTTTCCATTTGTGTATTGGGTCGGGAAGTGTGAATTAGGTAGGCTTGTGTCAAAATGTGACAAGAACAAATATTGCTCCCACCCTTACCCTCCCTCTTCTAGGTAGACCATTCACTGATTCTTGGTGTTTCTGTTGGCTGATGCAGAAGGAAAACTAGATGGAATGTAAGATATCTACAGACTACAGTAGCAGAAATAGATAATCCTGAAAGAGCTCTGACATTAACAGCCAGAAATTCCACCAGCTCATTCAACTTATCTTTTCTTGGCCTTTGAATGTGTGAGAGTCTCACCTCCCATCAAAAGCCCATCAGACCTGTGAATTTTAGTAAAAAAAAAAAAAGGTAAAGGTAAGTAAATAAACCCTGTATGGTTAATTCCAATCAAAGGCAACTCTGGGGTTGTGGGGCTCATCTCGCTTTCAGGCCAGCATGACTAAACTGCTTCTGGCGCAACAGAACACCGTGACGGAAGCCAGAGCGCACGGAAATGCCGTTTACCTTCCCATGTATTTTAGTACATGGATCTGACTCCAAATATCCATGTGAATTGGCTGCAAATGAAAACTAGAGCGAGCAGCCGTTTCCAATGCAGTATCTTCTTTCCCATGTTTCTTTGATCAGAGGTTTGTTTAAAACTGTGGCTATATATTACAGGTCTCTCTCTGTTTCGGAAGGATAGTAGAATTAAGCAGTTAAAATGGTCCATTGCTTTTCTATAGATGGAGGCAATCGCTTTGCTGGAGCTGAAGGTAATACCCTTCGAAGGCAAGTCTTCCATTTGGATGGATGGGAAGCATTTAAGCTTTAATGGAGCTCCTGCAATTTTACTTTGCTGTCTGTCCAGATGAGAAAGATATCATAAAATAGGCAATGCAAAAGTCCTGCTTTCTTGCAGAAGGTGTGAGATTGCTGTGCTTCAACATGACGATGATAGGTATGTTCCTTGGCTGTGAGGACCTATTCCCAGTGATCACAGCTCCATCCAGCAGAAAAAATGGCTTCAATTTCTCCCTGTAAAGAATGTATTGAGCAATTTTGCCAACCCATATCCTTCTTTGTCAGACATTTCATTTGTTACGCCAGTCCTCCAGAAAGGAGGAAAGTGGGGTCTCTGGCCAGTATTAACGCTACCGCAGCATTGACCCTTTCTATTTTAAATAGGGAGAGATTTTTCTTTCAGGGAGATTGGTAATGCTTCTGTAAGCTATTCAATCAGAAAATCCAACTCCCACCAAAATACACTGGAAGCCAAAACTGATCTGCCAAACAAGGTTAGATCAATGGTGAATGGGGAAATCAGCCATTAGCCAACTTTGAAGCCAAAGAAATCTTGCAAAGAAAGTGAAGAAGAATGTTCTTTTACCAAAGCAAATGAAAGCTTTCAGAAATGTACACTCACTGCTTTAGGGGCCTCTGTGTTTGGGTGTAATTTGGGAAGGTTTTTTTTGTGTTGTTGGCAGATTAAATATTGTGGTCAGTGAATCTGAAAAAAAAAGGAGGGGATAAATGCTGAGCTCATTTGCATCCCTGCTTTTCACTTTGCTGAGAATGTTTTTCAATTTAATTATTAGATAGCCCACAGTAAGCTAGTTATCAATTAATTGCTTGGAAAAATGGCAGCCTGCGTACATGTTACTTCTCACATCTCTAATTGGCTACACAGTTGCCTTCTTATTCAATGCTAATTCAAGTTTTCAAAACAGCCACACATTTGTGAGCTTTTGAAAACCCTTTGACAAAGCGGGGGGGGGGGGGGCTAAGCAGGTTTTACATTGCAAAGTAGTTGTTCCTTAGTTCAGCTTAAGGTAAACTCAGAGTTGGAAATGTCTGATTCTTCTCTAATGGTGGGGAAATGTTTGTGTTTTGAACTATAGGGGGAAAGCTATAAACCTCCACAAACAAAATCTGGTTAGACCTACACTATAGTAAGCTTGGGGACGCGGGTGGCGCTGTGGGTAAAACCGCAGTGCCTAGGACTTGCCGATCGCATGGTCGGCGGTTCGAATCCCCGCGGCAGGGTGAGCTCCCATCTTTTGGTCCCAGCTCCTGCCCACCTAGCAGTTCGAAAGCACCCTTAAGTGCAAGTAGATAAATAGGGATCGCTTTATAGCGGGAAGGTAAACGGCGTTTCCATGTGCTGCGCTGGTGCTGGCTCGCCAGAGCAGCTTCATCACGGTGGCCACGTGACCCCGAAGTGTCTCCGGACAGTGCTGGCCCCTGGCCTCTTAAGTGAGGTGGGCGCACAACCCTAGAGTTGGACACGACTGGCCCGTATGGGCAGGGGTACCTTTATAGTAAGCTTGAAGTATTTTCTGATACCACAGTGAATGATGTCTAAATAATTTTATTGGGGTCTGACATATCAAAAGTGGTTGATCAGGCTTTGCATTAAAAAAATATGAAAAGACAGAAAAATGCATGGGAAGGAAGAACCCCAACCTGAGAAACTGCCAAATCCAAAGTCCTGTTTGGTTCGTGCCACTGAGGTGGGGTGCATTTTGCTCTCACACTTCTTTTTCATTTTTAAATTCTTCCTAATGGTCCTAATGGAAGGGAAATCGGCACGTCAGCTCCAGGGTTTCTGTACTCTTAAAGTCCAGAGAAATGTCAGGGAATGGGTAGGCTTCAGATCTAGTGGATTAAAGCTGCCATTGATATCCACACACCCCCACCCCATCCCAAGGAATGGTTCCATTTCACCCCTGGAGCACTGACAGCAGAGAAGCTACAGCTGTGGCTACTTCTGTGGCTGCAGTGAGGAGGCGTGGATGGACTTCCCGCTCTTCCTGCAGAGAAGGAGATCTGCAAGATCCTTCATTCCAGACACAGGCCAAAGAAAAGAACATTGGCAGTTTCCACTCCCATCAGTTTCCATCAGACTTCTCTAACATCCCTGTTCACATCTATGCATGATGGAGCTTCTGAGATCTGGGGCGATGGCCTCCAACTTAGCTTTAAAGGGAGATTAGACAAATTCATGGAGGATGAAGCTATGAATGGCTACTGCCCATGATGGCTATACTCTGCCTCCACAGATGGAGCCAGTAATGTTTCTGAATACCAGCTGCTGGAGAGCACAAGAAGGTAGAGTGCACTTGTGCTTATGCCCTCTTTGCAGGTTTCTCACAGCCATCTGGTTGGCCACTGTGAGGACACAATGCTCAATTAGATGGGCCATTGGCCTGATCCAGCAGGTTCTTCTTCTGTTCTTCAGTGTGCTTGCTCCCTACTTCAGGCACCTGTCAAATTCCCAAGAGAGAGCATATAGCTTCATTCTCCTCTTAGCAGCAGGGTGTGACAAGGGCAGCAGGTTTGGTTTCCTTTTGGAGGAGAAATCACTGGAGACTTCTGCTCTGTTTGTAATATCTGATCTATTTGCAAATATACAAGTGGAGCATTGGTGGAGACAAACTGCTTTAGCACTCAAACAAGCAGCAAACCCACCACGTCTCATTAAAATCTCCAGAGGCATCTGAACTGAAAATGCCTTCCAGCCTTCAGGTCTCCTCATTGTCCTGTGTCTATCCTTCATTATTCACCTTTTTGTGTCAAGCTGCTGTTTCTTTTCTGCCATTCGCACACTTACGCCTTCTTTCTATCACCGCCACCCCCTCAATGGAGAGAGTAATCTTCTCAAGCTAATGGTTTTTATATTCCAAGCATCCTGGATATGATCTCTGTACATTCTCCCATCAAATACATAAGACTGAGCTATTGCCAGGCTTGATAAAAGGTATTACCAGGCCAGAACTGATATTGTTCTGAAGATGCTAAACACAAACAGCCCCTTGAGCACGTAAAACCCCCAACACAGTTTGAATTTTTAACCAACCACTCTGTGGCCACACTCTCACACACATTCTCTTGCATGAAGAGAATGTATAGGAGCCCACAGGACAAGCCCCCAGGAATCTTTATTTATCAGTAATTTAATCTCCTGTGAACAAGAGACTGAACCTCATACCCCATCATTTTGTGTCCAGTTGAACCAGTTTTCCTGTGTTGCCTTATCCATTGTCTTGCACAGAACTATTCCTTTAAAAAGTGTTCTATGGGGGAGAGGGATGTGTTTATTTAAAGCTGCAGCTGCGTCTAGCATGTTCATCTGTCCTACTTTACAAAGCACAGTCCTCTATTCAAAGTGTCATCTTGTCCAAGTCCTGTTGAAAGAGAAAGGACCCTGAGAAGGAGCCTGGAAGTTGCCCATCAAAGGTCAGCACCCTGGACAGCAGGCAGATCAGGCACACAGGTCTTCCCCACTATGGTATTTCTATTGAATGGGTAGTAATTATTTCCAAATTTTCATATTTGTATAAAAATTAGCACATGTAAATTATGTGCCAATCTTCACCCCTGCCTTTGTCCTTTTTTTCTTTTTCTTTTTCTTTTTGGTGATGTGTTGTTGTTAGGTGGTGATGGTGATGTTGTTTTGGGAGGCTACATAAGTGACCACCTTTGCAGAGACCAATTTCATAGCTTCCAATTTTCATTTCAGAATGTTCACATTCAGGAGCAAAAAATGGTCACTGAACAGTTATGCATTGCTTTGTTTTAATCCTAATTTGCAAGCCCTGCCAGCTTCCCTTTATATACCCTGTGCAAACATGCCTGTGTGACTAGTGACAGCCCTGCTTCCTGCACAACCACATAGGTTGAGGAAGGCATTCCACAGGACAGAGGAAGGGAAGTCTGTAATTTCAGGGAACAGTCATAGAGCATCTGCTTTGCATGCAGAAGGTCCCAGGTTCAATGCCAGCATCTCCTGGTAGGGCAGTGAGTGTCCGTAGCCTGAAACTCTAGAGAGCTAATGTTCAGTTGAGCCAGGGAGATTTCTTAATTTTGCTAGTTTGAGGACTGTACAGCTGCCTAGAGCCTGGAGGGTCGGTGAAGGGACAGGGGGCGAAATCAACCTTTTGAGATTCTGCACCGCTTCCAAAGAACAGTAGTTTGTGGGAAGAAGAAGAAGAAGAAGAACATTTATAGGTAACTTTTACAAAATAATAATAGTGAAACTGAAACTCCATAGACATTTCCACCTCACTTCAATTTAAAACTCTTTAACTTGCAATTGAGTGCCTGCAGGGAAAGGACAAAGAGAGCCATTCTGCTGGTGACTTGATGGGAGGGAGCAGCTGCCAGAGAATCTGCTGTGTTGAGCAGGGAGGCACCTTGGAACTCACTTTCTATAAACACTGCTGATCCACCTTCAGGGGCCTAAAAGCATCATCATCCTTTCATCCCAGTATGCAATAATTTGGCCGTGTGGGCTGCAGGTATCGGAGCTGTGATTTCTGATCCGGGGGATATGAGTCACTGCTGGAGCTTCTTAGAGGGGAAAGGATTATATGGTGCTCGTATAAACAGAATGATATCCAGGCAGTAAGCTTTTCCCCCGCCCGTCCGATCTGTCTAATTTAAAAGTAACAAGACTGTCGCTGACAAAGCTCAACATTCGTTGAAAATGCATAAGCCTTAGTCACTTCCCTAACACACACATTATCAACTGATCAAACTGAGCATGGGGCAATTCATGTAAAAACTATCAAGGTTTACAGAGGCTACAATCATATAAGCAAGCACAAAGAGCAGTAAGCACTTCCGTGGGTGTTATTCAGGTGATCATGCCTTGTATTGTTTACTATCCATACTTGCTTGCTTTTTACATGGCAGGGGTGCCTTACTAAGAAGGAGGAGGATGTTCTGTGAAATGATGTGGAGATACATGAAGAACCATGGGATTAGAAGCAATTTGAAGGCCCAGGAGCATCCATTGTGCCGTTGGGTGCTGGTCTGGACTCTTCATTTCTATGGAATATGGCATTGAATAGCTGGCATGACTTCAATACAAAATATACCCCTCATTTCACTCCATTGGCCGAGGGAGCCGGCATACAGCTTCCAGGTCATGTGGCTAGCATGACCAAGCCACCTCTGGAGAACCAGAGCACCGCACGAAAACCGTTTATCTTCCCGCCGGAGCAGTACCTATTTATCTACTTGCACTTTGGCATGCTTTCAAACTGCTAGGTTGGCAGGAGCAGGGACCAAGCAGCGGGAGCTCACCCCGTCGCGGGGATTCGAACTGCCGACCTTTCGATTGGCAAGTCCTAGACTCTGTGGTTTAACCCACAGCGCCACCCGCGTCCCGTGACCCTGGTACAAGCTCCTATATCTCATGTGACTGGAAAGAACAGCTAACATCCTGGCTCTAATAGCTGCAGAAAAGTTCGAGAACACTAATCCTTGTATTTGCCAGAAAAATATAGTTATCAGACTCTTGGAAACAGGAACCAGACTCCAGACAGACCGTGAAGAGAGAGCCAGGACTGTTCTCTCCCTTACTACCCATGTGTATTAACATGCATGTCAAGTAGAGTCAAAATAGTCCCCGCTTGGAGTCAGAGATTTAACGAGCCAGAGGAAAGGGCTGAAATCTGAAGAATGACACTTCCAGAACTTAAGTGAACCACTAACCATTTTTAAATAGATATATCAAAAATCTTTTCCGAAAGCAAAATGAGGGACCATGTTCAGGTGCAGAGATCTCAGGTTCAATCCCTGGCAATTCATTAAAAGGTTATCAGGTAGTAGATGATGCAGAATGCATTTGCCTGCGACCCTGGAAAGCCACTGCCAGTTTTGGATAACATATGGCAGATTCCTAGGGACAATGGCTTTTTTTCCCTGCTGGGGAAAATACCAAAACACAGGAACTGTCCCAGATCAAGAGTCTGCATATGTCACCTTGGTTCTGAAATTGTTTGGTGACATGTTTCCTGGCATTTGCAAGATTTGCTTTTGCTATGGCAGTTTACTAATGCAGTTTGTAAGTTGAACTGAATGCTAAATGTTTGCTTTTGATTTACTAATTTTCTCCCCAGGAGGTGTGTGGCCTGACAGGACGAGAGTCGAAGCAAGCGGCAAATACTGCAGGATCAAATGTGCTCAAAACTGCAACTGCCAGGCTGCTCTACGTCTGTATCAATTATTGAAGAGCAACTCTTGCCCTGCTCATTAAATAGCCAATGCTACAAAGGATGTAGTCTATACTGATTGAAATAGCACGCTGTGCATCTGCTAATGTTTCAAATAATGAGTGGGTAAAATAATCAACAAACACTGAGTCAGTTAACAGCCCTATAATATAGTTACATGCTACCACAATCTCCGCCAAGCGGCTGCCCGAGATTCCAGGGATTCCAGGTGGAAAATCAAAGCACAACGGAATCTGCAGTATCTTAGAAATATGGTTTATTCACACATTTTTCACCTGAGTTTTATGAAGACACAGTTTTGAGCATTTACATCCCAAGAGGGGCTTATCCTTCCCAGCAGTGCAGTACAGTGGTACCTCAGGTTACAGACGCTTCAGGTTACAGACTCTGCTAACCCAGAAATAGTACCTTGGGTTAAGAACTTTGCTTCAGGATGAGAACAGAAATCGTGCGGCAGTGGCGCGGTGGCAGCAGGAGACCCCATTAGCCAAAGTGGTACCTCAGGTTAAGAACAGTTTCAGGTTAAGAACGGACCTCCAGAACGAATTAAGTTCTTAACCTGAGGTACCACTGTAATAGATGCATCCTAACGACCACCCCTGTGTCTCTCTATATGCCTGCTCTAGCCATCCAGCATGGCTGTTGCCCTTTAGGCCCTACATGGAGTTCTGCCCACTTCCTCCTTCATCCCAGAAACCCCTGCTCCCCAAACCTCTGTTGTAAAAGGATGCCCTCTCTTCCTGTGGTGACAACTATGAAAACATTTGCATACAGATTTAGACCCCATCATCCTCAGGTGTGGCTGGGAGAGGCGCATGCTTGACATTGTGGAGAGACGCTGCCGGCAAGTGTAAGCAATGCTCGGCTTCATGGACAAATGGTCAGAGTCATTATAAGGCTGTCTTCTAGGCTCCTGCCTCATCAGCATCTTTTCATTTATACGCCACCTTTCCACTCAAAAGTGGTGAAATAGGAAGACATCTCAAAACCAACCAGTTTCTTAATAACATAACAAAGCAACAACAGCAACTACATACAGTAACAACAGCGAATACAACAATGCACACAAAAATACAGCAATGCAGTACTATAAACGCAATAGGGTTGCATGATAAACTACAGAGCAACTCCTTGCAGCAGCAGCAGCAACAACAACAATAACAACATTAGCAACAACAGAGCTCACTTTGGTCCCGGCAACACACCCCTCTCGTACCTCCTCTCTTTTGTCCACTCTCTTGGCCAAAAGTGCAAATTTCAATTGCTTCCTCATCCTCAGCTGGCTGGCCTGCTTCAGCCACAGGTAAAACACATGGAATATAATTGGTTCCACTGCTGGAGCGCAACATGGTTTATTCTGCTTGGAGCAGGAGAGCCAAGACTAACATCCTCACATATTAGAGGTAGTCACTCCCATATGAGTTGGTCTTGCCACAGCCACAGCTAGATGTCACACATACACACACTGGTCCTTAGTATAGTTCTTTTCTCTCTTTTTTTCCAGCCAAGCAGGCTTTGGCTCCTTCCCCACATTTTAGCCTTCGGAGCCATCTGTCACACCTGGCTCAGGCATGTGGATGGGAGAGCCCAAGGCTACCGAAATTCCGAAGTGCCAGATGGCTGTCTGTGAAGACAATCAAACTGCCAGGTTGAAAGCAAATAAAGAATCTAATGTGATGCTCCCTGGGAAGAGAGAGGCAGTTAATTCAACAGGAGAAGGATATGTGCCCACAGAAGCTTAGAATGGGGTGGGGGAATGGCAGCCATTTAGCGAAAAGGAACCAAAAGAAGCCTACCTTTACACAATGGTTTCTTCATTACAGAAACACTTGGGGGAGGACAAGACAGTGCTTGTGAGAATCTTTTCTCCAGGATGTCCTTGGTGTTGACTCTCCAATGGTTTTGGGTGCTCCTGGACAGGAATGAAGAACTCTGGTGCAGAGGAGCTGCACACTAGTTTCTGCTCAATAAGCTTCTCTTTGAAGATATTTTGGAGATGCCTGTCATGGTTGCCACTCAGTTGAAGTAACCATATTATTTTCATGTGTGGCTTTTGAGGCCATTTCCAGAAAACAGGCAAGGCACCACCCTTGTTAGCCATCTTTAGATGTTTTTATCATGCATTCTGATCAGATGCAAATTTACTTGGAAGTAACCCCACTGATTTCAGTGGAACTTGTCGGCATCCGGGGATCGAAAGGCTAGCTGGCTAGCCCCCAGCTGGATCGTCTTCTTCCAGCTATGCCACTGTGAAGATCCATCAACCTCTGGCTCTGACATAAATCAGTGACCCAAGCCTCCCAGACTTGGGCACACTATACTTAGCAGTGTAAACTGCACAACAGAAGAGGCTGAGGCTTGTGAATACATACTATGGACTACGAATTTATTAAACATAAATCAAGACAAAGAAACATGTTGTATCTCCTTGCCATCTCCTCAGAGAGAGAGTCCCTAGTAGGGTGTTTAAGCATTGCTAGCTCAGTCAAATAAGCAATGTTTAAGCTTGACCTAGCTGGGTTTTGTCTTGGCTTCACACCTCTTACTCCCCTGCCTGATCCAGAGGGCATAAGTTTTCTATTTCTTAATATAGTTAGTTCAGATTCTAGCCCGTGACAACTTAGGCAGCAATAAAATTTCTGAAGGTGCCAAAAGAATCTGTTATTTATGCAACAAAAGACTAACTTGGCTACCCTTCTGGAATTAATCTCAGAAAAGCAATGCAGTAACTCAACCTTCAGAAACATTCCGCAGATGAGGGATGAGGAGAGCAGCTTTTGTATTCTCCTTTCATGGAAGTATAATCTCTAAAACAGATTCCCACAAATAACCCAATTGCAAATTGGGAATTACCATTTATGACTTTGAAAACCAGCCTTGTGGTAGGCCATGCATATTATAATTATTAGACGCATATAATTATGTTTATAAAGAATGCATGATTTACTTTTTTGCAGCCAAGAGATCCGGGATGAAGAAGCCGGGATATGAAGCATCTTTTCCTTTGATCAAAAATAGCAGGAGCAAAAACTGCCTTGCAGCTTATAGAGAAGGTTTTTTTTCTTAAGAGAAACAAAGGCAAGCAAGAAAATGCCTACTTTTGTGGCCAGTGGCAATAAAACCCAGCAAGAACTGGTGACAAAGATAGAATTTAATGCTTTGCATGCTGAATACAATGCTTGTGTTGCATTGAATTGTGATCTTATATTCCATGGCCTTCTTTGCCTATACACAGCATAGTCATCAGCAGGGGGTAGCCAATATGGTTTCTCCAATGCTATTTTCCCAGAAAAAGAGGTGCCAGAACTCACCATGAACACCTCCCTTGTTCTCTTATAATGGCAATAGCACCCACCTGAGGGGTGCCAGAACTGAGTTCCTGTGAGTTCCAGCTGAAGAAAAGCCCTGGGTTTCTCTGCAGATATTGTTGGACTCCAGTTCCCATCAGCCCCAGCCAGCATGGCCAATGGTCAGGGAATATGGGAGTTGTAGTCCAACATCACCCAGAAGGCCTCATGTGGGCTGCTTCTTGCCTATGAGATTAGTGAAGCATCTGGAGCTTTGGGAATCGCCCATCCCCAAGATTCAACAGAGCTTGTTGGCATAACTGGATATCCAGAATCTAACATCAGTATTAGAGAAGTAGTGTCCAGACATTATGCCTGAACAGGTTATGTAAACACAAGTTGGGGGCACATATGCCAGACCTGTCCAAAACATCTTCTTGTGCAAGGCGCCCCCATGTGTTCCATGGCCACCAACATTCCTCAGATGAAAAAAGGGACATTCTAATCTACATTAGTATCACTGCTTGAGCATTTCCTGATGGTCAGTATAAAAATTATTAGAGGAAAAACACAAAACTACAGTATTTTAAGCACAGAAGTCTTTGAATTTATATACAGTGGTACCTCAGGTTAAGAACTCTGGAGATCCGTTCTTAACCTGAAACTGTTCTTAACCTGAGGTACCACTTTAGCTAATGGGGACTCCCACTGCCACCACACCACAGCTGCGTGATTTCTCTTCTCATCCTGAAGCAAAGTTCTTAACCCAAGGTACTATTTCTGGGTTAGTGGAGTCTGTAACCTGAAGCGTATGTAACCTGAAGCGTATGTAACCCGAGGTACCACTGTATGTGCATACCACTCAACTGTTCCAATTTTACACCCCAGGTTTTTAGAAGCCACCATGGCTTCTGAAAGTAATCCTGGATGTCCCATTTTGGCCAACACTGCCACCGCCATGCCATGGCCTTCACCTGTGGCCCAGGTCAAGGCCAGTGGCTTTTCTGGAAGTGTGCTGACAATGCACTTCCAGTGTGCCGTGCATTGTGCCATGCTCTGACTCTGTCACATCCTTCAACTGTGGTCTCTGCCCTGCTGCAGGCATCGCATGCAGGTGGCAGGAGTGGCACAGCCCAGGATGCAGGCCTCAGGTGGTGGCGCAGCCCATGCTTAGGATGTTGGCTTTTCCAGCAGCAAACCGACAATGCACTTCTAGCATGCTGCCACCGCCGCCCACTGCTTGTGGGCGGCAGTGGTGGTGCAGCCCAGGCCAAAGCCACCAGTTTTCCCAGGAGCCTGATGGTGCACTTCCAGCGCATCGTGGCCTCCGCCTCTGCCACTCTGAAAAAAAATGTGTGTGTGTGTGATAGAAGGCAAGACGCAAGCATGTGCAAAATGCAAGCATGAGCACCACCAAGTCCACCCTGCCAAGTGAAAGGAGCCATGATGGCCAGGAACTGAACAATGAACTCCAACTTCTACCCTACAGTTCTTAGTCAGTAGGACTCAGCTATACACCTGCGAATAAAATGTTTTAAGTGTGTTTTAAGTACAATATACCATGTGACCCTAGATGGTGATGGTGAGCCTTATGAAAAATTCAACGTACTTTTAAAAACGCTTTTAAAGAAAGCATTTTCAGAACGGTTTTTATATGTGTGTAGATTCTACCAGTACTGCTATAATCCACATGCATCAAAACATTACACACACACACAAACACACACTCATTGTTCACAGGTGTTTAGAATAAGTGGCCCAAATATAAGGTGAGTGGAAGAGGGCTTACTCATATCTAGAACCTTTCATTGGGATGTGGATGAAAAATCGAGTTTTGTCAAACCATTTCATCAAACATCATTATAATGTATTGTTTAGAATCAATGCACATTTAATAGCTGTTTTTATAGCGATGGTTTGCATCAAAACGTTGTATCTGCACAGCAGAGTCTGAGTGTATTCCCACTTCCAATACACACACAGACACACACACATAGCAAAACATTTGGCAAAATGCTGTAAATAAAATCTAATTCAATTTAGGAACACAAAAAGCAAATTGTTGTTGTGCACAGACTAATAGTTATGCATGGACTAATAATAGCTACAGGAGCAACAGAAGAGAAGAAGAGAATACAAACAAAAATCCATACATATCCCTGCAGATTTGGAGTGGAAATGACTCTGCATTTGTTATGTGCAGTTCCACACAGGAACAAAATGAGCATATATCACGGGGAAAGCAATTTTGATTCAGTGGCTCTTCTTGTAGCTCTTCCTCTGAACCTTCAGTTCAATGACAGGGCTGTTAGGAGATGTAGCAAAGTAAATATACTCCCAATCATGTCCCAACTAGCAAATATATTGATTTGATTTAAATCAACACCCCCGAGAATAAAGCTTTGCTTGAATGTGATTCCATCTGACACTCACCAATATTCCAGGTGTAGGAAGCAATTTAGTTAGCAGCTCCCTCTAGCAGTCTCATTGCATAAACTGCAGGGAGATGGAAGGCGGGAAATCACTTGCAGCTATAAGCAGGCCACAAACAAGCTGTGACAAGTGCCTGCCACAGAACCTCCTTCCTCTGCCAGGACCAACATGAATCTGTGCAAATAGCAAATACACCTCCTACAAACTGCATTATTCAAGCTTCTTTCACTCACATCTGTTTTGCACATCTGCTGAAATATTTCTGAAGGTGGCTTTTCTGTTCGTTCCTTTGTGAAAGAAAAGAAGGAGCAGAGAGGGTTTAAGAAAGACAGTGGGAAAGAAGACAGAGAAAGAGAAGGGTGAAGTATCTCATTGTCTAGAAAGGATATTTCCTGGTTCACACTATGAAGCCATTTTCAAATGTCCCCTAGGATTGAAATGAGAGCTGCCCATAGAGCTCAGTGATTAATCTGTTTAATTATTGTCTTCCTGCTTAAGTCTGTGGAAAGGTATGGCAACTTCAAGGCCACTGATTCAGGGTTTGTTAGGCTCTGCATTTTGGGGGGGGGGGGAATGCTGGAGACCACATATTCAGAATGTCATGCGATGCCTGCAAGAACTTAGGTCCACCAGGAACCACAAATAGGCTCTGTCCCATCAGGTAAGCCACTCCTCAGGGCCATTGCTTTGTTAAGTAGAAAGCTACATGTGTGGCTGCATGCTCTTGCATTTGGCGTTTGGAAGAGGCTCGAATTAAAAAGGCTATCAGTGGCTCCTAGCTATGATGGCTATGTTCTACCTTCACTCACAGGCAGTATGTCCCAGCTGCTGGGAATCACAAGGGGGTAGAGGGTTGTTGCACTCAGGTCCTGTTTTGGGACTTTTCATGGGCAATTGGTTGGTCACTGTGAGAACAGGATGCTGGACTAGATGGGTGCAGCAGGCTCTTCTTATGTTCTTTTTGTGGGAGAGGGGAGATATGGACATGGAGGAGCAGGTGGAAGAGGAGAAGGGGGAGAAGGAGGGGGAGAAGTCAGGGACTGGGCAGAGGAGGAATGGTGGAGACCGCCTCCCCAGCCAGACAAGAAGGAGACAGTTCAGAATTACAACAGGGTTTTGAGGGAAGTCACAGCTCAGAGGCAGATGAGGGGGAAAAGCTGGGAAATGGGAGAGGAGGAGGAAGAAGAAGAAGAAGCACCAGGGGAGAGTCAGCTGACAGACTGCTTTAGAAAGCTCTCCCAAAACATGGCAGACATTGAAAATAGGAGAGCAGAGAGCTCAAAGGCAAAAGGCACTTTTCAGCACCCGTAGCAGTGACTCATGAGGAAGTGGAAGGAGACAGAACAGGTGGGGTTTCACTCGGAGCAACACCATTACTCCAAAAGGCTGCATTTCTCAGCCTCTCTCTGTGAATAGTGAATAGATGGGATTGGTAAGAAATTTCGTTGACTTATCTGTTCCTGGCTACCTACTGTGGGGGGAGGGAGGGTGGATCCTCTGACGCCTGACAGCAGGAGAGAAAGAACTGATAAAGTGTCTTAAAATGTTCAAAGAGAGAAGTATTATCCCAGCAAACCTCACAACAGCCTTGAATATAGCAAATATGTACGATTGACCCTGACTTCCTGACAACCAGAATTTGAGAGTGTAAGTTGGGATGCAAGAAAATGGAACCAGCCAAAACATCGTGTGGAAAACAGAAGGTTTTAAAATGAGTTGGCTTTACCTGAGCAATGCTGCATGTGTTCCACAGGCTGGATTTCCCCACACTGCCCCCAAATTAATTGTGGAGAACAGGATGTGTTTTTGTTTTCTTTCTGTTTTGGTAAGACAAGAATAGAAGAGCCCTACTGGAGCAGACTGAGGGAGCATCAAGTCCAGCATCCTGTTTTAACAGTGGCCAGCCAGATGCCTATGATGCCAGTGTGGTGTAGTGGTTAAAAGCGGTGGACTCGTAATCTGGCAAACCGGGTTCGCTTCCCCGCTCCTCCACATGCAGCTGCTGGGTGACCTTGGGCCAGTCACACTTCTCTGAAGTCTGTCAGCCTCACTCCCCTCACAGAGTCTTTGTTGTGGGGGAGGAAGGGAAAGGAGATTGTTAACCACTTTGAGACTCCTTAAGGGGAGTGAAAGGCGGGATATCAAGTCCAGACTCTTCTTCTTCTTCTATGGGAAGCCCACAAGCTACCTTTGGGGTCCATCTGGATCCAAAGCTTAGCTAGAAATCATATAAAAAAAATAAAACCCTCTTGTAGGTGGGGAAGTGAGGCTATAGGGAGAAGACCATCTGCACATTGTTGTTTTAAACTGGCTTTTTCCAATATTTGCAATATAGCATAAATTATGGGCCATTGTCTGAAACTAATGTATTTTAAATGTGAGTTTCCGTTTCAGATTTTTCCCCAAGGAAGAATTCCAGCCTCTTAGTTTATGGTTCCAATTCCTCATTAGCCTGTTACACTGAATTACAGGTACATTCCAGCCGGAATTCAAGTAGATCAACAGGACTACTGCACAGTGACACCAGTAAAGAATCTGTGTCCAATTTTCTGTCCTTACCCCTTTTTAGGCTGGAAAAAAAACACAAATAGGACCTCCCTGTGACTGAGTGTTCATTCAGTTCTCATGTGCATACAATCCATGCACTGAGGAGAGTACATGCACTGTGGAATTAAATAAAACCCATCACAGACTTAGCAATGTAGGAACTAGGCTAAAGTGTGCATTATCGAGTGCAGAGATGCATCATGTGATACATCCACGCGTGAACCAAGCAAAAGTCTCATTTCAAAGATGAAAATTTGGGAACATTGGAACCTAGGAAGCTGCCTTATATTGTTGATCCATGGTTGACACCAACTGTAGGAGATGAAGAGCTGCAAGAAAAAGAAAATGTTCTGTCTGGAAATGCCAGGGATTCGACCTTGGAATTGAAAGCAGGTGCTTTTCCACTGAGCTCTGCAAAATGTTCATCCTGCAAAAAGCCCAAGTCAAATTGTGAACCTCCTGACTTTCCAATTTTGGGGTGGGGTATGGGGGACTTCATTCAGCTCCAGTTGATTCCCTCCTAGGTGATAAACAAACTAGGCAGGTATGTGGACACACAGCACACTTGATGCTCTGAAAATAGGGGGGGGGGGTGAGAATGCGTAGCTCATTTCTGTGGCGTGAGGGGAGGGGGATCTTCCAAAGTATGAGCTTTTCTCTGAATCTATCCAAATTAAATCTTTATACCTCCATCCGTTTCCATGGAGACATGCCAATTTCTGCTAGCATGACAACAGAAAAGTTCAAATAAAAACGCATAGACCATTTGTCAGTTTCTAGTATATACTCTGGAATATGTTCTGTTCCCAGTGTGGCTACGGTATAATTGTCCTCATTAACACGGTGTATTTTAGTAATGGGAATATAATTGCTAATGTTTATAAGACATATAATCTCATTACCTCCAACCTTATTGGTATTCCTTAGCATTAGCCTCTATGCTATGTATTCATTGTGCCTCTCCTTGAAATACATAAACATTTCTCTGTTCCTCGGCATGCAGACATTAAGACATGTTGCTAGCTTTCTGGCAGATATCATGGCTCATCAGGGAGACAAGGCTGCCGGCCTTGTTTTTAATACATTTAATTTACCGTTTTTGAAACAGAGCCAATATGCAGAAGGATGACGCCACAGCGTAATTATCTTGTAGTGCTCCCGACACTCCAGTTAAGAAGGAGAGAAATGACAAGGTCATAAAGTGCCTAGAAAACACATTTGTCCACTAGAGGGAAGAAATGAAATCCAAAGCGGTCTCACACTTATACCAAGCCAGTGGCATTCCAGGGTCTCAGGTGGAAGTCTTTCACAACACATTCACTTGCTCCTCTTTTAATTGAAGTTGCCAGGGATTCACCCTGAGATCTTCCATGTATACATTGTGTTTCCACTTAGCTTTTCAGATGAAAAACTGAGGAGGAACTGAAACAAATTCAGGAAGTACTCAGCAACAGATGAAAATAAAAAAACATATAAAGCAGGGCCTGCTGGATCAGGCCAGTTGGCATGGACTGGGCAGAAGAGGAATGGTGGAGACCACCTCCCCAGCCTGACACTTCAAGGAAGGAGGAAAAGGAAGACAGTATAGATCTACAACAAGGGTTTGAGGGAGGCAGGAGCTCAGACACAGGCGAGGGGGGAAGCTGGGCAATCATGGGATAGCCGGAAAAACACCCAGCTGACACGTTGTCATTAGAAAGCATTCCAGACCCTCCATCTCCCAGAAGCCAGTGAGCCTTAAAAGTAGGGGAGCAAAGAGCTTAAAGACAGGGGGCACGTAGCAGCAACCGTAGAAGTGATGAATGGGGAAGTGGGGAGGTCAGGGAGTGGAGATTCACTCAGGACAATGCCATTATCCAAGAGGCTGGGTTCTATAGCCTCTCTCTGTAAAGATTGAAATTAAAAAGGAGGGTAAGAAACTTTCCTGGTCTTTATATTTTCCTGGGAGCCAGTGACAGCATCCTGTCACCAGTGGACCATCTAGTCCAGGATCCTGTTTCTCACAGTGGCCATCCAGTCGCCTATGGGAAGCCCACAAGCAGAACCCGAGCACAACAACACTCTCCCAATACTGCCTCCAGCTGTGGAGGTGGAACATATCCATCAGACTTAATAGACAATAGTAGCTTCTCCTCCATGAATTTGTCTACTCGTCTTTTCAAGCCATCCAAGTTGGTGGCCATCAGTGCCTCTTGCCATGTGGAAGTGAATTCCATAGTTTAACCATACACTGGTTGAAGAAATACTTTCTTTTGTGGGCCCCAAATCTCCCAACATTCCACTTCATTGGTTGTCCCAGAGTTCTAGAAATACGTCAGGGGGGCACATTTCTCTCTTCACCGTAATCACCACTTCACACCCGTTGACGTTTTTATGGTCTTTATTTACAAGTATTTACAAAAGGCACCCAAGCTAATCACCATCAGTCCGAGTCTGATTCAGATACTGCCAATGGCTTTCTCCCCCACCTCCAGCACCTAAAGTGTGGGAACTTTACGACTCTCCTTTGACCCTGCCTCTTTTCCTCACGTGAGCAGATGTAAATCTCCCTCTGACTCCGAGCTTAACCCAGGTTTCCCAGTTCATCAGCCACTTCTTCCTGGTTTCTTGCATTTACAGACTCTAAGACTTCACTGCTGGGCCCGGCTCCCCCCTCCTCTCCAGACACACATTCCTCTGCTGCTTCCGATCCTGGCCCAACGCTCTTTCCCATGTCAGGGAACTCTGAGCATTCTGACTCCTCCCTGACACTATGAGAGAAATTTCTTCCTATCCACTTTATCTATATACTATGCATAATTTTAGACAATTCTGTCATATCACCACTTACTCACTACTAAACTATAATGCCTCAGGTGTTCTGACCTTTCCTCATAGGTGAATTGCTCCATCCCCTTATCAACAGGTTTCTTCATTAGTCAGCATATTGAAAATAAGCGACTGAACCTGAAACTTTGCTAAGCTTTTATCTGCTATTTGAGACAAACAACACCCCCATATGGTAGAAGGGTTGGGTCCCTTCTAGAAAGTGCTGTAAACAAAAGTGATGTTTCTTTCACATGTGACTCAGAGCAGCACAACAAATGTCAGTGACTCTGTAGACCTCTTTGCAATGAGCAAAGGGTGACTTCTTGTGATTAGTTAGGTCCCAAAGATGGAGACACGCCAAGTGGGTGGGTGGAATTTAAGTGACTTTGCAGCATCAAAAGGATGGAGCAGGCAGAATTGTCTGCTTAATGGGAAATTTAGCCCTTTTGGCTTCTAATATAAGCCCAAATATGTCACTGCAGCTTAAACAGATGGGGATGGCAAATCAAACAAAGGGAAATGGGTGTGATTCATACTTATAAAGAACTTCCTGCAATTTTATTGCCCAGTTGGTACATAAATTCATATAATCAAGTGTTGGGTTATAATTCCAAGAAATAATGTTCTCTTGAGGGGAGATTTTAATGGAGAAAAGATTTCAAACACTCATGTTGAGGAGATATGGATAGTCTGTTTCCATTTGAAAATGACTTTTTGGGTTCCTTTGCACAGGTGTCAGGCTTCGGGGAATCAGCTTCCTTCCCCATGGCCATAAATGAGCAGATCAAATGAAAGGGAATGCTTACCAGTTAGTTTCTTTAATAAACACAGTGAAGGACAAAAGAAAGCATCTAACCAGAATGGCTCCCAAGTGCTCCCAATTAAGGTCACTCCCCTGCCCCCCCAATCATCCCTGTTAATCTACATCACGCCTACGTCTTGTAATCTGAGCTTGGAGCCACTGTGTTTTCTGTTCTGACACTTTCTGAGCTCTCCGGGACTTTGGGGAAAGGAGGGTGGATACTATCCAGAGACTGTGAATCTATTCTATTCTCTAGAATTCTCTCTAGAATCTATGCTCTCTCTTCTAGTGTTTCTTCTGTTAGCTGTTCCCCATTCAGTATTTCCCAGCTTCTGCCTTCTGAACTATGCCCCTCTGCAAGCCACTGTTCCAAATCTACACTGCCCTTCTGCTTCTGGGAAGGTTCAGGATCAGGAGGAGGGGGGTGGCTCCCACCATTCTTCCTCAGTGCAGCCCTCCTCAGCACAGTCCCTGACAACAGGCCTCCAATGACAAGGGAACTCTTCTTCCATGGTGAAATCCCATACTAATGAGCAGTGTGGTGAACTATTTCAACCTTGTGGGAAGGACAATCAGATGTTTTTTTTCCACACAACTGGCATTCCAAAGGAAGGTTGGATGTCAACCAAGTGGGGGAATTGCAGGTGTGATGTTCACAGATTCATTCACTCCCCATGGAGATTTATCATGCACCCTTGAAAAGGTGCAAAAGATGCTTGCAATGCAACAGAAGCAGGCTGGAGAGGAGGAGGAGAGGGAACATACCTGCCATGAAGAAGTAACTGCAGCAATATTCCCTTGCCCACATCCAGTTTGAGATACATAATTGACTGTTAGCCACAGAAGGTGGAGAACATGAACATACTCATTCACAACCCTCTGCAAACAATGTTGTGCAGTCAGATGACATCACGTTTATAACACGATTTATAACATGCACTTAAGGAAAAAGTCATAGAAAATGGTGCTGAAGGAACAGTATATTGGGGCTGTAAACAGCTGCAAAGATGTGAAATAGAGCTAAGAGTGTTCAGGGTCCTTTTTGAACTGTTGCCTCTAAAAGGTTTACATGTGAAAATTCAGTGCAGCACTAGTTGGAATTGCAATGTTGTTCATAGGAACATAGGAAGCTACCAGGTTTGACCACTAGTCTCATCTAGCCCAGTTATGTAGTTATGTAAGTAACTATAGAAAATATTATATATAAATTTTATATAAATTATATTATATATAAATATATACAATATTGTAACTATATAAAATGACACTGACTGGAAGTGGCTTTCTGGAGTTTTAGGCAGGAGTTCTTTCCTGCCTTACCTAAGATTCATTTTTAAGCAGTAGTTTAATTTTTTATCAGGCTAAGTAGACTGTCGGTACTAGTAGTACTAGTGATATAGAAAATGAGTATTTGGGATGAAATCCTGGTCAAGAAAGTCAGTCAAGTCTGTTGCAGATATTGTGAATGCTCCCTGTCCTCATTTGGCACATTAATATAATTCAAGTAGGTCATTAGAACGAAAGCTTATTTAGCTTTCACAACCTTCCTTTAAGAGTATGTTTTAGTGTGGGTGTGCATGCAATGCTGCCATAGTTCACATCAAACTGCAAAGCAATTTGCTAAAATATATGATCAAGCATACCTCACTTTATTTTCACACAAACAGGTGCATTTAAAAAGATATTTTATTTGTTTGAAATTATGGAAGGTGCAGTGAATTGCCCCTCTAGAAAATACAGTTAAAGAAGCTCAATAGGGAAAGGGAAAGCTTTCACCAAGTTTTTGAATGTGCCAAACAGACACCAAGTCTCCACACAAAATGGCCACCTCCTGAAGTTGTTCTTCTTTTTAAAAAATAAAAAATAAACAACAAAGTGGCCCACAAACCTTGAAGATGCTTTCATGTTTTGATGTTTTCGCTACAACAGATGTAGCAGAAGGCAGAAACGCCAAACTATCAAAGAACAGCCTGTCAGACAAAGCAAGAAAAATTCTGATACATTAGCTATTGAATACTATATGTATTTCAAAAAGAGAGAGAGAAATCTTTTTGGGTTATGACCACTTTGTGACTACTCCAGTGATGTACAGAGAAATAGCGCATCATTTGCATCTTAGGCTTTTTGCGAAATGATGTCCATTTCCAAGCAGAATAAAATGAACATCAAAATTCTGCCGCTCAAATGACCCTGTGATAGTGTCATTCATACAGTATTTGTATGTTGTTGATACATAATTCATAATGTATATAGAAAGTTGAGGATTTTATGCAGATGATACACAGAGAACCACTACTTTGGTGATGAAGGAAGTGTCAAAAATGTGATGGCATTTAGATTATAGTTTTAGACATTACAGTGCAAAGCCATTTGCTTCATGAAATATACAAGCAATGCCTATTTGTGATTGCTGCCAAAATAGCCATTTTCATCCTAAGAGCTCAGTTGGCCTGCCTGTTTATATAACCAAATAATCTTCAACCATAGATGCTTAAATATCAGTTTTAGATTTTTATATGCAATTCTTATCCCCAGTATAATCATTGTTTTAAGCTTCTTTTCAACAATATTCAGAAATGAACTTGTCAACAGCTAACAAACTTCCTTTTCACTTTGTATATTGCAATGATCTGGGGAACAGCAACTTTAGGGAAATTATGCCACCCATTCTTAAAGATGCTGGGGCAGGTTTGCATTCATTGAAAAAACATCCTTTCTTCCATACTACTGCATAAACTAAACCATTGTGGTGGTATTCTCCTTGTTCCAGATGGCCTCCGGAGATCCCAGTCACTGAGAATCATATCTGCTTTTATCTGCCTATCTCTGCCTAGCTCTGTTCTTGGGTATGCCTCTTGGTCACACTAAACTGTGACAGAATGTTGGGACCTGGCTTTTAAATACTTAGATAAGTGTTTTAAACCTCAAATAACATAAGTGAAAACAACCAGGCTCACAGATCCTTATGGTATTTTATGGATAACCTTTACAACATACTGGCTCCAATATACCATGATTAATTGTGAACTGCAGCTCAATCTGGTTCAGATATGAGTCTCAATTCAATGCAGTGAAATTTACCACCAGGTAAGCAAGAACATGATTGCTTTTTGGATGTAACTATCATTGAATACATTAAGATTTAAAATAAGACACGCACAGAATTGTTCTTTAAGACTCACTGAAATCAGTGGAGCAAGTTTGTTGTGATCGACTTAACTCTCATTGCTTTCAGCTAGTTATAGGATCAAACTAGATATTAAACCCCACTGAGGGCAATTTACTCCCAACAGCCACTTTTCCTTCTTTCAGATAAAGCATTCTAAGTCCTAAGGTCCCACCAGGCAGTCTCTGAAGGGAAGAGTCAATCTGAGGCCCTGAGGATCCTTGAGACCTGAAAAGGGGCGTTTCTGACATCACCATCACTTTCCATCTCTATGCTGTTATTTGCGGGGGTGCACCCCAAAGAACCAAAACTCTTCAATAAAAAGATGTTACCTACTCCCTGATAAATATACCATTACAATAAAGGGTCTAGCAGTATTTTGTTTCAAAACATAGTATCAAAGCCAAACGAGCAATTCATTTTGATAATATTAACATTCTAATGTTTACATTCATTATAATATAAGCAATATGAATCATTAAAACACATCTCAGTGACTTTTATTTATCAGTGGAAGTGCTATCATGAAGAGCTTCCATGGGTTGTGTTGAAAGACTCTGCCGACAGAGTTTCCTCCAGTGCAAGGTGTCTTCCACTGATAAAAGGACTCCTTCCATAATATGAAGGGCAGGGAAAACCTTTGGCTCCATCCCTTGATGTCTAGTGTACCTCCTAGGTAGCCAGACCAAGACATTTCTACTAATATCAAAATGGTTCTTTGGGACCAGGATTCAGCACATCCTTAACACTGGCTGTCTTTTCAAAACCTGCCCTTCTTCCCTCTCTGGAGTAAATCCCCCACACATTCCCCTTGCTTGCTTTAACCAGTGGTTTTTTTTTTTCTGGGGGCACAGTTTGGCCACATTGAGTGCCAGTATTTCAATATGAGTAGGTAAATGAGAGTACCCCTAAACATTTTTTTTGACAAAACACTGGCTTTAACCATGGTTTAACTTGACTTGTGACACTAACTATGGTCAATGTTCACCAGGGTTCCATCTTTATTATTATTTGAATCCAGGGTTTGAAGTAGGATTTGTACAATCAAGCTAAGAGTTAAAATGATAAAACAACAGCATCCAAGTATATTTAAGAAGAACTACAATGGCAGCAATAGAAATCCTTCCATTTTCTCTGCACATTGAAATGGCATGTGCACTGCATTCTTTGAGGCTTCACAGACAGGAGCGCAATGGTATTAAATGTTCAGCCTTTCTGTCTGCGTGGTGTGTGGCTGTGAGAGTTTGAGAACAGAATCTGGAGCCTCTCTTCATCTCTCTTCTGAATTGTCTTTCTTTGATGTTTATGAGCTGACCTCATAAAGAGTGAGGAATGGAAAGGATTATACAGCATGACAATGAACAGCAAGGCAAGTCCACTGCATATAAAAGCGCAGTGAATATTTTGTACATGATACAAATAGACCCTGACACTTTTGGAATATTTTAAGTTCCGTCTATCATTCAGACTGTTGGCTTGTCTACTCGCTCTTGTAAATAAGAAAGCCAGTGATCTTGCCACATCTTTGCCTTGCGGTTTCCTTCTGATTCTGGAATGGCATATTTGGATGTGTGCAGATGGGGTGGGAGGGGAAACAATAAATTCTTTCTTTTGTATTTGATAAGCTTCAGAAGATTAACTCTTCTGCAGGTTATTTCAGTAGATATTACCACAATCAAAACACAATTTTCTTTTGTGATGGTTATGACATTTCTGTGTCCCAAACAAAAATATCTTGCCATGGCATATAATTTTAATTTCCTCTTGTATTCATAAATCAAGTTTTTTGTTTTCAAAAGCCTGCTATTTGCTATCTGAACATATTTTTTTAATATCCAATGTGACTAATTTTTCACAGAGAGCGATGCGATATTCTAACCCTCATGTAATAGTAAAATGAACTGAACGATTTCTGTGCAATTACAAAGTTGTGGACTGTAAATACGTTGTTGCTGAAACTTCTGGGCCGAAACAAAGTTGGAGTAGGGTGTCCTGCACTGTTTTTGTTTTTACATAAAAGCAGCAGTTGGGTGGATCCATGATGATTCAATGTTACAGCCTGTTTAACCCTTGGCCTCCCTCTGTTTTACCAGTTCCCACTTAAGCCACAATTAGCCTTGCTGCAGAGTGAAAATATATAGGCAATTATATTTTTCCCCATTACAAGCTTTGATGGGGAAAGGAATAAGACTGGAAAAAGATGGATGAACACACCTGTGATGAATGCAGCTCGTGATTGGAGGAAGAATATGTAGAGACCAAGGCAGTGGTACCAGTTTTAAGAAGTATTTATTAATGCCATTTATTCAAGACATCTCATCCATATAGCACATCCACACATTCTTGGCAGGAATATAGTTTGATTGTTGCTCTGTCAAACAAAGTGTCCAGCTTAGCAGTACAGAGAAGTGGTGGAATGGAGCAGTTAGGATCTCCATTCTGCCCCTTGGGGGTGCTGCAGAGGTCCCAACCCAAAGGTGGATGGTCTGCAAATTTCTTACACTCTCAGCTGAGTCTTCTGGTTGTGTGGCACAGCAGTCTCTGGATTGCAAGACTAATTTGGAAAGTTTTCAGGATGGCAAGACCCTAACGTAATCTTTCCAACCTCGATCTGAATGCCTCTTGGTCTCAGGACTCAAAGACCTTTCCTGGCTACATGTCTCAGAGGTCTTTAGGATCTAGCCACATGGGCACTGCTGTCCTGAAATATGCAAGTTCCTTTCCCAATGAAGGTTGCTTTCCCTTAGTCTGATGTTTTGCTTGAAATGTATTCCTGTTTGCAGCCACTGGTCCCTCGACTTTGCTTTTCCTGTTCTGCCAACCACCTTTCCAAAGGTCCACTCACCGTTCTCTCATTCATGCATGTTATAATTGATTACATTGCACATGGTAAGAATAAGAGTATACGAGAGTATATTCACAAAATCTTCAGATGCATTTTGCAAAATAATACCTGACTTAATTTTGGTGTGTGATGCCCTGCCACAGTGCCACTACTCCCGTCCAATTAGGATCCTTCTGAGCCTGCCTTTAGAAATGAAAATGTTGGAAAGGTTTGTAAAAGTCATTTAAAAAACCTCAGGAAATAAAGCTTTGCTTTGTTGTGCAAGCTCAGGGAAATATTCCAACAATAAAAGCCAATGTTATTTGCTCTCAGAATGCACAGCAGCTAACTCAAGTTAATTTATTGCCCAATGATGGGTGTAAGCAATGATCTTGTCCTCTCTACAAGAGGTATAAACTGACTTTATTAGATTAATAGAGTCTTGAGGAATTTATATTCACTTTCCCCAACAGCATTTCTGTCACGATGACTGGCCTATGTATCCCTTATCTGAGATCAGCTCCTCTAATGTATAACTGAAGAGCATGCTGCGGAATCTTCTAAGTGGCTTTTCTGTAAATGCGTTATACTTCCAAAGGTAATGATTTCCACACCACTGCAGAATACATTTATAAAACTAATCTGTTGAAGGACTAGAAGCTAGTGAATTGAATACCAAGAAGAGTGGTTAGTCTCCTAGTTATTCCTGTGGCTCGGCGCTATGTATTATTAATGCCAAAGTTGTCATGCCTGTAAAAAAAATAAAAAATTAAATATACTTCCATCTGAACCACTCATTTGAACCAGAAGGCATTTATTTGTTCCACTGATGGTGAATAGCAAGCAGATCTCTGTGATGTTGATCAGGTACAATATGATCTGCATCTGGCATAATCCTAGAGATTCTTTATCTTTGTCTATCTCCAGAGGAAACAACAATATTCTGTATCATAATGTTAATTTATTTTAGCTCGACTGTGACTGCACTGCATACAAAACACCTCATGAAGTAGGCTCCTTCCTCCTCATATCTGATGAAGGCAGCTCTTGCTTCTTAGGATGAAGTAGTCTCTTGTTTATGAACATTCATGCGACGATCAGTTTGTTAGTCTCTAAGATGTCACAAGACTGGTACTTTTTGGTGCATGCATAACAAGAGCAACTCTGTGATGAGAAACTGTACTCCGTGGACTGCTCTTGAAGACAAGAAAGGACAAATATGACATACTAGCACAAATACACCTATTCTCTCTCTCTCTCTCTCTCTCTCTCTCTCTCTCTCTCTCTCTCGACAAATGTTGCCTTTCATTTTTGCACCAGTGATTTATTTATCTTTTGCTATCATAATGATAAGTGACATCTAATTGGCATGTGTCCGTAGAATGAAGAGGGGGTTAATTTTTGGTGAGTCTCACTCATACCTGCAACCACCACTAATAATAATAATAACAATAATAATTATAATTATAATAATTTATTATTTATACCCCACCCATCTGGTTGGGTTTCCCCAGCCACTCTGGGTGTCTTCCAACAAAAGATTAAAAATACATTAAAACATCAGTCATTAAAAACTTCCCTAAACAAGGCTGCCTTCACATGTCTTCTAAAAGTCAGATAGTTGTTTATTTCCTTGACATCTGATAGGAGGGTGTTCCACAGGGCAGGTGCCACCACCGAGAAGGCCCTCTGCCTGGTTCCCTGCAATTTTACTTCTCGCAGTGAGGGAAGGCCCTCAGAGCTGGACCTCAGTGTCCAGATTGAACGATGGGGGTGGAGACACTCCTTCAGGTATACAGGACCGAGGCCATTTAGGGCTTTAAAGGTCAGCACCAACACTTTGAATTGTGCTCGGCAGCCATTCCTAGTCACTACCCCAAAAACCCTCAGCACATATGGGGAGAGGGATGCAGCAGGAGGAAGATTCACCCAAAAATTATCTACTTCCGCAACATGCTGGTGGATGCCTTCAGTTAGCAGAAGGTCATATGAACCTTATCCCAAGTTAGACTATTGGTCCATTAAGCTCAATATTGTCTACACTGACTGACATTTTTCAGAGAGGGGACTTTTCCAGCTCCACCTGGTGAAGCCAGAGGTTGAGCCTAGGACCTTCTATATACAGAGCAGATGAGCACCAGCCCTTCCCAACTGAATACAATACAGTTCCATGTGGTTTTTGAAAAACCACAGTCTCTGTCTACCGAGGCAGGTGCTGATTCAATATGATATTGTGGTTAATGTATACTAGATTGTGTATATTCGCTGTAATTTGGGGTGGGGGGAGCAGCTTCATTACAAAATGGAGCGGATGTTCTATCAGGAATGCTTAGTGTTGTGCCAAATTGAATTGAACTGATATTTGTTGCAAGTTTGTATAATTCAGGTAACTTAACAGGCCAGCAACAATCCTTTGAATGGGTCATTCTTCCTAGCTTTGGGCATCTGGTGTATGCCAGCTCTGTGTGAGAGAAGCTGCATTCAAATGAGAGAATGTACATTTAAAGGTGCTTGCAAACTGAAACATGGCCAAATTCAATAAATCAAAACTTTTCCAAAATGAAAAGCCATAACTATCAACACTGGCTTCATACCTTCCATCCAATATGAAAAACATTAGCAATAGTTTTGTTAAAATTATTTGGCAAATGCTTGCTTGTAGCAGTCAGCATTTCAAATCAGAAACGGCTCATCAGCCAGAGCTGAGCCAAAAGTTCAGAAACTCAGTGGTGGATGTTGGCGGGGCTTGATTTCACAAAATCACAGCCTGTCACTGCCTTTTATGGCTACTGCCTTTTTCATGGTCCCAGGTGGCAGAGATCATGTTCCTGGGAGGCTCAGCTGCTCTTGGGCACCATCTTACCCAACAGACTCTTTAGGAGGGTGCCACATCATTGTGTGGCATTGTCATGAAGTTGGGGGACATCTTTGTGGAGTGGATTTAGGGGGGAGGCATTCTAAGAGGAAAGTCACTGAAAACTGCCTCCCTGAAAACTGATGGATTCTGGTGGACAGGAGTAGGCACCCCCTCATATAACTGACAGCCTCAAAAGAAAATGGTGGTAATGGCATGTAGCTTGTGGTTGACCTCGGGCTCCCCCTTCATATTCACTGGCTCTGGAAACTGTTTGATCAAGGGAAGGGGCATTTGCTTAATGTTCAGGGGAAATGATGCAGTGCAGGAGATGACAAGAGCTCCAGCAAATAAAAGTGAAAAATGCAAAAGTAATATGAGAAATATCAATCATGTACTTTACAGCAGCACTTTACAGCCCTTGCTATTTATATTGCATGAAAACTCACAGGAAACCAAAGCCAGGAATAAGGAACACCGGAAATGGGGGAAAGCTGCAGAATCCCTACTATGGATTCCGAGACAATACCACATAAAGCAAAGAATCTAATAACTGGAGATATTAAATGTATGTGGATCTATCGATATACATTTCATATTAATCTATGAAAGCTGGTCTCTCTTTTTTCCTAAATTAAATATGAAATAAAATAAAAGAAGGCTAGAAGAAAACTTATACAGTATTACCAAGACAGCAGAAACTTTCATGGCTTAGCATGAATGAGCAAACATGGCAATGATGAATTTTTAACCCTGCCTGGGTGAGGAAAGACTACTATATGGGAAATAAACACAAACAGATAAATTTATTACACAGTGAAACAGTATGGGGCCCCTTGCATTACTTCTGTCTTGCATCAGAAAGTGTGTCTCTGACATAAGAAAAAGAAAAAAAACCCTCTATCACACATTGAGCCTGGATTTAAAACCATGTTCTTGTGAGTCTTTTTGTTCCCCTTAACAAATGTGAATTTTGAAGAGCCTTTTGGATTCAGTCTTCACCAGTAATAAGACTGGAAACTATTTTTTGGTGGCATGTTTTTTTTATAAAAATCCATTGACACACAACAGAGCATTGCAGTACTGAAACAAGAGAGGACCTCATTTAGCATCCCAAGTTGAAGGACATCAGGCAACAATATGGTAGTATAAGCACATTAGCATTATTGAACTAGAGGGACCAGGGACCTGTTTCATCATAAAATAGCTTCCTGTGTGTCTCCAGAAAATGGTAATGTTTCTGGTAGCTGCATGGTTATTTATGCCAACATGCCATCTACCAACCAGTAAACATTTTTACCAGTAATCACCAATCCTTCACCTAGACTAATCTTAGATGCATGTGGGGTGCCTATAACCAGCCATTAAATTCACCCAAGAAACCTTTGAACTAGAGACACTTCCTGGTTTGCAAATGAAATCTGATCTACTCATGCAGGAGAATGAGATGAGGGAATCATGAAATGAAAGACTTTAGCAACTCTGGGTGCTGGTGCAGGACACCATTTCTGAATAGTACAGTGGTACCGCAAGTTACAAATGCCTCAGGTTACAAACACTTCAGATTACAAACTCTGCAAACCTGAAAGAGTTACCTCGTGTTGAGAACTTTGCCCCAGGATGAGAACGGAAATTGTGTGCTAGCGGTGCAGCGGCAGCAAGAGGCCCCATTAGCGAAAGCACGCTTCTAGTTAAGAACTGTTTCAGGTTAAGAACGGACCTCTGGAACAAATTAAGTTCGTAACCCGAGGTACCACTGTATAACAACAACAAAATCTTACCAATAAACACATTTGTATTTATGAATACAATGTATAACCTTCAGAAATGTATACACATTGCATTATTTCTTCTTGTGAGCATCTTCTTGCTACAAAAGGCATTACAGTGGTACCTCAGGTTAAGAACTTAATTCATTCTGCAGATCCGTTCTTAACCTGAAACTGTTATTAACCTGAGGTGCACTTTCACTAATGGGGCCTCCTGTTGCCGCTGCGCCGCCGGCACGTGATTTCTGTTCTCATCCTGGTGCAAAGTTCTTAGCCCAAGGTACTACTTCCAGGTTAGTGGAGTTTGTAACCCGAAGTGTTTGTAACCTGAGGTGTTTGTAACCCGAGGTACCACTGTACTCTGGGGAAGAGGGAAGGGGTCTTCCACTATCACCTTCAAACTGAAGGGCCTTGGAAAGAAGCCCTCACCCTTAATCTTCAAAGCCCTGGGACATTCAGGAACAAACTATGAACAGTCCTTAATGTAGTGGTTTGTTCTCAGTCCCTCGGGCTTCTAGTCCAGCTATTCAGTACTAGCTTCCTAGTTCAATGATTTTTTTCTATAGCAGAATATTACAAATAGTAAATCCACCCATCCTGCTACAGTGGTACATTCTAACATGCTACCTCAGGACTCACCTCCTCAAGGGTAGCCAATCTGGTGTTATACAGCTGCTGATGGACTATAATTCCCATCACCTCTGACTATCGGGGTGGGGCTGATGGGAACTGGCTACCCCTGCACAACCTCATTCCCAACTCATTCTGCTGTGAGTTTCGGCTGTGTCCTGGTCGATTGGCCACTATGCCGTGTGTGTGTTCCTCTTCTATAGACCCATTACCCTCATACTAGGTCAAAGTTTGAAGCATACAAGCCAGCTCTTCTGTGGTTGGAAGACATGTTAATTGAACATTTCCTGCATCAGTACCAGTTGTTTCAGACTGGCACTGGAATACAGAGAGTTTTGTTTCTTTCTTTCCTACGGCTCTAAGCTGCTTAGTTCTTTCTCATGTTGGAATTGTATCCTCTCTGGAGAAATTGAGTAATCTCTCTTTTTGTTGTTGTTTTACAGTGCAAATCCTATTTGTGGGTTGACTGTTGTTGATGTTTTTATTCTGCCCACAACCCTTTTTTTCATTCACCAGACCTAACATTGAGGTTACAAACCCTGAGACATTTGGCTTCTGATCAGTGAATACCGGCTTCATTTTTAAAGAGCTCTGCATCAATTGTTCTTTCTCTAGCTATTTCCCAAGAAGCTAGATCTACTGGGTGTTTATTTTATCCTTGGTAATTCACTTTCTTTCCTTGTGATTAGGAGATGAATGGATTTCTTTCCCAACCTGTTAAGGAAATCCATAAAGAACAATCTGACTTCTGTTGGGAAATGGCCAAAGTGACATTTTGTGAGTGATTAAGGGAAGACAGAATGTTATTCGGTTGCCAACATGGAGAAAGCCAATTCTAACAAAGCCTAAAAGAGCTAGAAGGGAAATTGTAATGAATGAGTTGGTTCTCTGTGAAGCATATTAGTGTCAGAATATCTTGCATTCTTTTAAATATTGACAAGACAGTACACCATTTGCTGTTTTATATTACAGTGTAGTGTTCAGAAAGAAAGAGGCACAAAAACCCAAGGGATGACTAATTTTATATATGAAATGGAAGCAAACTATGAAAACCATTTCTGCCCCGAGAGAAGAGATTAGAAACAATGTCATGTGAAACTAATACTTTCAGTGGGATTTCATGAAGTACAAACCATCTGTCTTCCTCAATTTGTTTTCTTTATTTCAGATGGTAACCTATACCAAGCCAAGGGCTTGGCGCATTAAGAATTCAGCACGATGGGGTGGGGTAAATCAACAAGACACAATGCCCCAATTAAGAAACAAAATGCCAACTTTAGAAATGGACTTTTAACCCCAACCATTAAAAGTCAGCAAAATGTATGATGGCCTTACTTTGTGAGTATTCTCCAGGTGGCCTGCATGATACATCTCTCTAATTACTTTTCTGATGGCTGTGAAGCTTTGCTGTGTAATTTAAGTCTCTCTTTGTGTTAGAAATCAGATGTTTGCCTGGAATTAGAAAGATTTCCCTTTTTTTCAAAAGGAAGAGATAAATTTGATAAAAATGATGATCGCTGCTATTGGAATTCATAATTTTCATTTTGTTTTCATCATATGACAGTGGAGATTCAGATTAGAATACACTGCTTGATTTAGATCAGGAGAGATTCTAAGACAGAAAATAGATCAGAATTATAGTGTTGGAATGAAGCTCTTCCTTGAGTTGAACCCAGTACAGGATGATAACGGAATTCTTTAGCTTAAACTGGTGGCCTCCAAGTGTTTTGGACTAACATTCCCATCAGCCTCACTCAACAGGGCCATTATCTCATTGCATTTCATAAAAACATAAGAGCATAAGAAGAGCCTGCTGAATCAGGCCAATGTCCCATCTAGACCAGCATGCTGTACTCACAGTGGGCAGCCAAGGCCTGCGAGAAGCCTGCAAGCAGAACCTGAATGCAGCAGCACTCTCCCTGCTTGCAACTCCTATTCAGAGGCATACTGCCTCCAACAGTGGAGGTAGGACAGAGCCATCATGGCTAGTAGCCACTGATAGCCATGTTCTCATTTATTGTACACCACTTAGAGGTGCTTTTAAAAAACAAACACCTTTATGTACATTATAAACCAATAAATATAACTTCCTTTTTTTAAAAAAAAATGCTTTTTATTGGTTTCAAAAACATAACAAATAAAACTTACACTTTTACATTCAACATTTTGTGTCTTCTTATTTACCCTGCTCAATTTTGCACCCAGACTTCCTTCCTTCCCTGCTTCGGTTTTCCCATTTTACATCCTCTCTTACAGATTCTTATTTACACTCTATCCACATCACAAGTTTTATGTTAGCCCTGCTACAGTTTTTAAACTTCTACAATTATTTCATATATACACAACAAATTTACTCCACTCCTCTTCAAACTTTGTCACTTTTTGGTCTCAAATTTTCTAAGTCATTTTCGCCAATTCTACATACTCAAATAATTTCGTCTGCCACTCCATTAAAGTTGGAATCTCCTGGGTTTTCCACTTTAGGGCCACAAGAATCCTAGCAGAAGTTGTTGCATACAGAAATAACTTGCAATCTTCTTTTCTCACTTCCTCTTCTATTATCCCTAGTAAAAAAGCCTCTGGTTTCTTTGGGAAGGTGTATTTAAAGAGTTTTTTTTCCATTTCATTATATATCATGTCCCAAAACTTTTTCATTTCAATATAACTTCCAGAGGACACCAGGTTGTGAAGGGCTGCTACAAATCAAAACTGTTTCTGAATGGTTCTGTGGGGAAGAAGCTAAGTCCTTTCCTACTTATTTGAGCACATAGAATTCTGGCTATGCAGCAAAGCCTGTAAGAGGAGGTGGAGGAGCAGAGACCTGGCAAATCTCTCCCTGCCACCAAGCTGTTAAAAAGACCTGTTAAAATTCCCTGTCGTTCAGGAGTTACAAACCCCACTATCTGTCACATTTAATGGAAAGATTCCTTGAGGGTGGTTCCTCTCCAGGAAGGCAATTACAGTTACGAAATCCAGATACATAAAAGCTTCTTTATGGGAGGCTACCAGAGATGGGAGACTTGCAAGTGTTTGGGCCTGTGGTGAGTGGATCTCATCCTACCCCTAATTGACAAGCTAGACATCAGATCCCCTTTCTGATGCAGAGGTTCTGATCTTCCACTGTATGTATCTAGGGTGCCTTCCTTTAATTCCTGCAGCTGCACAATGTATGAAATGAAAGAGAAGCTACAACAGTAGAACATAGACCTGTGGACTATAAGAAAATGCAATAGATATTCAGAAACTTGAAGTGGGAAGCACTATGAGTGAGTAGCTCCTGTGTTCGAGAAATTGGCCAGTTGCCTACCCTGAATGGAGTTTTACTCCCCCTGAAGGAGCAAGTTCACGGTTTGCAAGTGCCGGATCCAGCTCTGTCATTGGAGGCCAAGGTAGCCTCAGTGGCTAGAAGTACCTTTTACCAACTGTGATTGGTTTGACGACTATGGCCATTCCTGGACCTGGAAACCCTTGCCACAGTAGCTTGCGCACTGATTACTTCAAGACTGGAATACCGCTTCCCTCACACTCGACCTGGAAGCTGCAGTTAGTGCATAATGCTGCAGTACAATTGCTGACAGGAGTGAGGCCTTGTTGGTATTTAAGACCTGTTGCTGATCTGCTATCAGGCCAGATTCCAAGTGTTGCTATTAGCACAGTGGTACCTCAGGTTACATACGCTTCAGGTTACATACGCTTCAGGTTACAGACTCCGCTAACCCAGAAATAGTGCTTCAGGTTAAGAACTTTGCTTCAGGATGAGAACAGAAATCGTGCTCCGGAGGCACGGCAGCAGCAGGAAGGCCCCATTAGCTAAAGTGGTGTTTCAGGTTAAGAACAGTTTCAGGTTAAGTACAGACCTCTGGAACGAATTAAGTACTTAACCCGAGGTACCACTGTATACAACTTGGAACCAGTTTACCTACATTTTGCCCCACATGTGCCCACTCATCTGCTTCGATTGGCGGAATTGGCACTTCTGTAGGTGCCACGTAATACCTGTTCGGCATTTGTAAGAACTTGATTGCTTAGCGCCTAAACTTTTGAACTCCCTGCCTATTGAGATCAAGCAGGTGCCTTCACTGTACTCTTTGTGGTGCCTACTAAAAACATTGTTGTTTAGACAAGGCCACCCAGATGCTTAGAAAGGGTCTCTACAGCCACAGAAGGTGCTGCATCACCCCAATAGTTTGAGTTTGACTTCACCCCCAAAAGCACACTCCTCCATTGTCTCCTGAGACAGGCAGTTGCCAACAACTATTCTAACTTTTGTATGTTTTGAAGTGTAGTTGTGAATTTTCCTCTCTTATCTTATGTAGAATAATAATTTTATTATTTATACCCTGCCCATCTGACTGGGTTGCCCCAGCTCCCAACATACATAAAAACATAACTTTTTACCTGTTTAATCTTTTGTAAACTGCTTGGAGGTTTTATTTACAATGAAGTGGTGTATTTTATGAAATAAACAAATAACAGGGAGGTTCACATTACTGCAGTACTATTTAGGTCGTTCGTTTGTAAGAGGAATGACGAGGTATCCAATGAGAAATTCGATATCTGAAATTAATGATAGCAGAATAACTCTATAAAGCTGAGGCTTTAAATAACAACATCAAAGTCATATCATTAGGCCTTCCCATTTCAACTAAGCCTTTTCAGTCGGATAAACGGTATTTGCCGCATGAACCAGCGCTTGGAACAAAACGTTACCTGTGCTTTGCACAATAAAAGACTAACTTGTGCTGTGCCAAGGAATTTAATGAGCTATGACTCCAAATCCCCCATAGGGAATAGTTCTGGTTTATTGTTTATCCACAGTGCTGCCTAAGGTTCTGTATGAGTGCTTTACACAAATACTGTCATTCACGTGGAAGAAAAATCTATGCAGCTGAAATGCCAACTGTGCCTCTTTTTGCAAAATAGCAGGCTCTTCGCCACATCTAATATTTGTTCTGCTTTCGGTTTGTGTGTGTGTAATAGTAGTCAATGAAGTCTTCCTCAAGAGTAGACCCACTGAAATTAACATGCCTTTCTAATTTAGGTCCATTAGTTTCAATAGGCCTATTCTGAGCAAAACTTAAGTCATTAAGACTAAGTCGCTGTTGAAAAAATTCTGCCTTTCAGTTGGCATGGGAGTTTTATTTGTACTGTTTGATCTAAGACAGATCATCCCCTCATTCACATCACCACCTGGTGCCACTGCAACCATCAGGACAGAGGCAAAAAGGTATGTGTGAATCAGTCCTTGCAGGCCTCATGGGGAACCTTTTAAAAAAAAATACTGTTTTTATTTATTTTCATGGTACAGGAGATAAATTTTGAGAAAACAATGCTTTTTTCAGCTCACAGGCTACATTCGGGATTTGCCAGTGGTGTGTGGGGCCAGTAGCAAGGGTGGATGGAGCATCTGATTTGACTCGTACCTTTGCAAACTAAAACTCAGAGGTAAAACACCCACCCAGGTCTCTTTATCTTTAAGCCAGGAAGAAGCATTATCCTGGTTCAAGGATACAGTTCAGGCATTTAAGGGTGGGGCATTTAAGGGTGGTGCCCCAAAGTATATTCAACGAAATCTCACCCTCACCCCCAAATTTCACCTCCCACAAATAACATGGAGAATTTGCAAAGCCATTTTAGCTCAACTCCAGCGACTACCACCTTACTCAGTACAGTGGTACCTCGGGTTACATACACTTCAGGTTACATACGCTTCAGGTTACACGCTCCGCTAACCCAGAAATAGTACCTCGGGTTAAGAACTTTGCTTCAGGATGAGAGCAGGAGGCCCCATTAGCTAAAGTGGTGCTTCAGGTTAAGAACAGGAGGCCCCATTAGCTAAAGTGGTGCTTCAGGTTAAGAACAGTTTCAGGTTAAGAACAGACGTCCGGAACGAATTAAGTACTTAACCCGAGGTACCACTGAAGCTCCTCCTTTCCTTAAAAGTAATAAAAAATACTATTAGCTTCTATAAAATGACTACAAACTGGTAACGTTGTTACCAGAGTTCTAGACTAGAGATGGCCAATCTTTCAACATTAGCACTCCAGTTTATATTACAATAAGGCTACTAGTTGTATCCTCATCACCATCATCAAATCAGTAAATTACCTCCCTACAGTAAAGTCACAGTTGTGCTGGTAAAATTCCCTGTCAGTTCAGAGAATACCAATATATGCATTTTCAGACTTTTCTCAAAGGTCTGTTTTAATTTCTGCAGAATCTTTGATTGAAATTAGACACCTTGCATTTAGGTCTCTTGTATTAATTTAAGCAGGAACTTTGGCCTACTTTTTAAATAAGTTTCTTGAAAAATTGCAATATTAGTTCTATGTTAAAGGAGCTTTTTTTGCCTGAATTCTTAAAACGAATAAGCTCATCCCTTCCTTTCTTTTATTCTTTATTTCTTATGGTTTTCACACTTACAACCCTGTTGGAACATCACCAGTGGGGGCCCACAAGGTCATTATTATGGTCGATGAGAAGCAAAGGTAACTTTGTACAAACCCCTCCATTTCTTGTTCGCTTCTCCCAAGAGGAAGCCCATGTATAATTTAAACGACCTCTTGTTTTCATTAATTATGTATCTGATGAATTGCTACTGAAGAAAAGAATCTGGACTTTTCATCTGTGACAAATCCTCATTGTTATTTTACATATAAAAGGAAAAGGAATCCATGACATGAACTAAGAACATAACTGAATAAATATGGTGTCACAGAGAGTTGGAAATATAGCATGTTAAATTATAGAAATTGCACATAGTTCTCTGTAAATGGGCCATACTGCCTCTATTCGTAAAGAGCAAGGTTGCACACAGGTATATCTGACGATATTTTTCTCACTCCAGACACTAAATGTGCATCAGTTCGGACAAGGACATTTTTTTCTTTATAGGGAGCCAGGTGATGCCCTTCTTATGTCCTTGGGTCAATTTGACTGCCAAGCTTCCTATATATCAAGGCAAATCTTTTTTTCTAGGGATCTTCAGCCTGGAGTTAGTAGAAATTATGTTTAACTTCATGCCAGCTTCTGCCAGGGAGGCAGAGAGAGACTTTGGTTTCTACTGCCTTTTGCTATACAGTGGTACCTCTGGTTATGTACTTAATTCGCTCTGGAGATCCGTTCTTAACCTGAAACTGTTCTTAACCTGAAGCACCACTTTAGCTAATGGAGCCTCCTGCTGCTGCTGCGCCACCAGAGCACAATTTCTGCTCTCATCCTGAAGCAAAGTTCTTAACCTGAGGTACTATTTCTAGGTTAGTGGAGTCTGTAACCTGAAGCGTATGTAACCCGAGGTACCACTGTACATCTTCTGTAGCCCTGTAATATATTTTTATTCTGGGTGGTATTCCACTAACTTTTACTCAGAGTGGTCCAAAGGATCAAAAAAGATGCTCGGAAGCAGCAAAGGAGCATAAATGAATTGACCTACTGTTCTCTCATTTGTTCTCTCCCCATATGTAGTACATCTTATCCCTTTCAGCAGGTTGGGCATTTCCTACTTTGAAGGGGAGGGGTTATAGTCATGGGCTCCTGAGCTTGCGCCCTTAAGCCACAAATAATTATAGGGATGAACCTGCAGGTAGGTGCCCTTCTACCAGCTCAGAATATTTCTCTGTCTTGCACAATATTGTCTGACTGGCAGCAATCTTTCCCATCACCAGCTTGAGCTGGAGATCCTGCTTTAAGCTGGACTTCAGATTCAAATGGTCTGAGGACACATGGTGCGGCCACCTTGCTAAAGCTGAGCAGGCCTGGTCAGCATCTGAATGGGAGTCCATCTGAATGAGAGACCACCTGAGAACCCTATGCTTTGAGTTCTATCACGGCGTCCATGGACTGGCTGGATGCAGAGGCATGATGGAAGGCACCTGCCGGGGAGCCCCCTAGGGAATTCCCAAGGGAAGAATGCTCTGAGCCAGGGGATTGGTGGGGGGATGACAATGAGCAGTCAAAGGGAGAAGAGGGAGCAGACTGGGAGGAGGAGGTTCGGGAGCAACAGGGTTTAATGAGCAGGAAGAGTCTGTGGCAGAGAGCTGTGCAGACTCAGAAGCTGAGTGTAGGCAGGCTGTGGAAGAAGTCATGGAGTCTTCCCCTCCTGCTGCAACCAGCTCCCCTGCCCCCTGGTCTCCCAGAATGTGCAGAGAAATGCAGAGGGCAGAGCAACAAGAGGCAAGCAGGTGAAGGCTTAGGTTACTAGGGAAGGAATCAAGGGAGGAAGCTTAGAGAGCTTAGAGAGCTGAGGGAAGGTGGGGACCTTTAGTCCCCACAGCTGCTTCATTAGGCAAGACCTCCTGGAAAGAATTGCTGTGGCCACTAGGCCTGAGCTGTGGCTTGTTTCCTTGAATAAAGAGTAAACTTCGCTGGCTTTGGGTAATTTATTGTTTTATTGCTGACTTACACCTGACTCCAACCCCGACACAGGGACCGGGCTATAGCTCAGTGGTAGAACATCTGCTTTGCATGCAGAAGGTTCTAGGTTCAATCCCCGCATCTCTGGATAGGGCTGGGAATGTCCCCTGCCTGAATTCTTTGGGAGATCTATTGCCATTCAATGCACACAATAAGGAGCTAGGTGAACCAATGGTCTGGCTCAATACAAGGCAACTTCCTACTCTCCTTGATACAAGGGATTGAACTTTGGACCTTCTGAATGCATGCCTATGCTCTACCCCGGGGATATGTTCCATTCCCAAGATGGGAGAGTTGAAATAGGGAGCATAAAAGAAGATAGGAAATTACTCCCTTTGCTGCACATCTTGTCAAGAACATGCATACTTCTCTGTCTGAATGTTAAAGCACTGTGGGTTTTGTCTCAGGTTGGGAACAGGGGAATTCTATGTTTATTTATGAGAGTGGTTCTATGTAAATATTTCACACGGCCATGCCCATTGCGGCCCCTGGGATCAGTCAGCCCCTTCAGCATGGATTATGTCCCTTTGCCATGCAAACAGCTGGAGTTCTTCAGTTAACTCAGATTTGTGGATGAACACTAGAAGGGCAAATGCCTCCTGTAGGTTCTCTCTGTGTGTGCTTTTCTTTTTTAAGCTTTCAAAATGCATCTGTTGACAAGATATAAAAGGCACCTTTCTCCTCCTTTGATGCGCAGATTTCTGAAGAAGAATGTATTCAACTTGGAATCACAAGAGACAAGATTTCTGTGATTTCCCCAAACGGAGGAGGAGCAGGTGTTAGATTAACAGCACGTATCACACCGAGATGAGAGGATTCATATCCACTCATGGATCCTGCATCGTAGAACTGTGAGCACCACTGAATAACAATGAGAAAATTAGATTCTGAAAAGCACCACTAAGAGTGCTAGATGCCATCTCAATAGGCATAAAACTGGAGGTGTTCTGCAGCAAGGTTAAATTTAGAAAGAAAGTGATTAGCACTGAACTATCCCCCCCCCCAATAATGGGCACAGAGGATTCGTAATTAGTTTCAGTTCAAGACAGAGTACACGTTAGTGCAGTCCATGTTTCCATATTTCTGCTTGGAGAACCTGGGCTCAGCAGATCTGCAGCTGTAGCAGAAACCAGCGAGCTGCATAGGAATACCACCTCTCGCTTTCCGCTGTAATAAATTTTAGACTCTTGTTCAAAATCAGGTTTCTAGCTCTTGTTGCTATAAGCTCAGTGGCAGAGCACACGCTTTGCATCCCAAAGGTTCCAGGTTAAATCCCAGCAGGGCTGGGAAAGTCTCTTGGCTACCACCTGAAAAGCTTCTACCAGTTGTAGATGTTAATAAGCTAGAGGAGGCAAGGGACTGACAAATAACAAGGCAAGATTCCTCCAAAAAAAATAAAATGTAAGCCCCCTTGAGTTAGTACCTCTACACACATAAGTGCATGCCATCCATTCCAATGTCTTGCCCACATTTAGTGCATAACATAATAATAATAATAATAATAATAATAATAATAATAATAATATATTATTATTATTTATACCCCGCCCATCTGGCTGGGCCTCCCCAGCCACTCTGGGCGGCTTCCATAGAAACCAAAAATACAGTAAAATATCACACGTTAAAAACTTCCCTGAACAGGGCTGCCTTAAGATGTCTTCTGAATGTCAGGTAGTTGTTTATCGCTTTGACATCTGCTGGAAGGGCATTCCACAGGGCAGGCGCCACTACCGAGAAGGCCCTCTGCCTGGTTCCCTGTAGCTTTGCTTCTCGCAATGAGGGAACCACCAGAAGGCCCTCGGTGCTGGACCTCAGCGTCCGGGCAGAATGATGGGGGTGGAGACGCTCCTTCAGGTATACTGGACCGAGGCCGTTTAGGGCTTTAAAGGTCAGCACCAACACTTTGAATTGTGCTCGGAAACGTACTTGGAGCCAATGTAGGTCTTTCAAGACCGGTGTTATATGGTCTCGACGGCCGCCCCCAGTCACCAGTCTAGCTGCCGCATTCTGGATTAGTTGTAGTTTCCGAGTCACCTTCAAAGGTAGCCCCACGTAGAGTGCATTGCAGTAGTCCAAGCGGGAGATAACCAGAACATGCACCACTCTGGCGAGACAGTCCGCAGGCAGATAGGGTCTCAGCCTGTGTACCAGATGGAGCTGGTAAACAGCTGCCCTGGACACAGATTTGACCTGTGCCTCCATGGACAGCTGTGAGTCCAAAATGACTCCCAGGCTGCGCACCTGGTCCTTCAGGGGCACAGTTACCCCATTCAGGACCAGGGAATCCTCCACACCTGCCCGCCTCCTGTCCCCCAAAAACAGTACTTCTGTCTTGTCATAACATAGCTTTAACATTTCCCTCCCAACAGCATCTCAATCAGTGCAAGAGGATGGCACCATTTATGCCATTTTCCCAATGCTTCACCAACCCACCTCTGCTAAAGTAATAGATCAGCCATTGCTCTTCAAGTTAATGCACTGTGTTTTGTTTCTCTCACTGGTTGGTTGGCCCTAAATCACCACATTCTGGCTACCAGACCATAGCACTCCTTCTGGATTATGGGAGCCCCACTTTTTAATCTTCCACAATTATTTTGATCAGCCACAGCCCTGCCAGCATGCATGCTACAAGCGAACAGTTTCCTAGACAAATTACATAATTTGGGTCGCTTCAAGAGGACCTGTTCATTGTGATTTGTTTGTGTAATGGTTCTAGGGGTTGCTCGTGCATAAGCAGGTGCCTGTCTCCCTGGCTGGGTGCAAACACCTGGCTGGGTTGCCAAAGTGAACCTTTTCTGTCCGGACAGCCACTCACCCGTGGCTGACTCAATCGCTGGCAGAATCCGTGAGTGGGCATTTCTTAAACTTCTTCCAGCAAATAAGTTCTTTGACGCCTAGTCTCCGCCTACCCTCTCTGCGCGGAAGCCTTCTGCGCAGGGGGGGCGTGGGCAACGGAGGACCCCTACTCTCCCTGCTGATCCCAGGCAAGGAGTCATGAGACCGCCTCGCCACTTCCCCCAGCTGCCCCCCTTCTCCACTGGTGCTATGCTGATTCTCTTCCCCAGAAGATGGGCTGCTCCTCCCAATCCCTGGACGCTCTCTGGAATCCCTCTGGCTTTCGCTCTCCCCCTCCAGTACTGATGGCAGTTCCCTGACAGTTTGCACAAAGTTTGTCGGGATGTTAACGTGTCTCCTCTTTCTTGAGCGTTCATTCTGATTTATTAATGGAGAGGTTATATGATGTTGCATCAAATGAGTGCTATCCCATACTTTCCTATCCATTTCCCCTCTCTCTTTTCCCTTTTTGTAAAAAATCCAATTCTGGGGATGGGGTGGGTTTGTTGAACAAGAGTGTCGAATCCGCTTTAATTGCTTAGCCTGGTTTTTCCAGGATGGGATTGAATCCCACCTGAAAATAGTGATAGTCTGGAAGCACCCATAGCTCCTGGTTCAGGCCATCATTTGGACCATCACCAAAAGACCTGCTGGATCAGATGAGAAGTCTATCTAACCCAGCACCCTTTTCTCATGGCGGCCAACCAGATGCCCATAGGAAGTCTGCAACCAGGACATGAGCTCTCACTGGTATTTTTAGAGGCCTGGTATTTTTAGAGGCCTGTTGTCTCTGTTACTGGGGACATATAGCTGTGCTGACTAGTAGTTATTAATAACCTAATCTGCCATGACTTTCTTTAATCCCCTTTTCAAGCCATCCAAGTAGTGTCATAGTTTAACCATCTGCTGTGTGAAGTACTTTTGCTGGTCTGCCCAGGATCTTCCACCACTGAGCTTCACTGAATGACTCCAGGTTCTAGTGTTGAAGTGAACAAAGGGAGAAGAACCTCTCTCTATCCTGCCTCCTAGCCATGCATAATTATATACACCTCTATTGTGTCCTACATTACTTGTCTTTTTTCTTCTTCTTTTTGTCTTAGTGGAAAAGCTTATTAAAGGAGAATTGGGTGGGGTGCTCTGTGCTCTATAATTACATATTCTGCCTGTTTCCTCTGTGCCGATTACCATTATTCATCCAACAGGCTATAGTGCATAATCATTGTGAACAAAACACACAAATCCAACTGCAAGCAAGTTTCTACCGCTGATGAAATACAAATGTTGATTTTGTGGAATGAGAAACAGTAGCAGGATGGAAGCTAAAAGCAATTTCAGACTCCTCTATTACAGGAGCATCAAAATTGAAAGTAATCTGTTTTTATGTATCTGGAAGTACCTTCCACTTTGGTCTGTGTGCATTCTAGATATATGACAACTAATGCGTTTCATCGACTACTAGGTTAATATTCTCATTTAATGGCTACTTCCTAGGCAGGAAATGTACCTGCCATTAGGTTCTTTGGAAGAACTGGGTTTCCAAGATACAGAGCACTTTCTGCAAACTTTTGTGGCGCATCTCTTACATTGAGATTAATGGCAAAAACCTGAATGGGCTTCAGGACCTTAACATCAATATAATAGAGCAAAGTTCAGTGTAGGTTCACAGGACCATGATTAATAAGCCATATGTATGTATTCAATATGGATTTTTCTGACATGGTTGTACATTTACAGGTTTTCACTCTAATCTGTTTACCCCAATAGATAGTGTCGTTCCCTTTCCTCTTTTTTATCGGAAATATATTCCACATCATATCTGACACAGGGCTCATCCACACCTCCATTTGCCCCACCACTTTCACTCTAGAAAACCTGCAGTTTTGTGCTGAATCAGTACAATTGGCAATTGGTTTTCCTCAGTTTCCCATTTGTTCTGATTTAGTGCTAAGGAGTAGTTTTCCAGGGGAAAGCAGAGGGGCAAAAGCAAAACCACCCAGAACCATATGTAGGAAGCACAGGACGCGTAAAAAAAACCCTTCTCAGATTCATGATTTCTAGTTATGGGTCAAGAAGAAGTGAGGGTGAGGGAGATGTTCGTGGTGAGTTCTGGCACCTCTTTTTCTAGCAAAACAGCACTGACTGTACTCAAATCATAACTCAACAGGCCATATTCAGAAAGGGTTGGGAAGCAAACACAAAGCAGGGGGGTGGAAGAGACTAGTCAAATGTGTCATGAGTTTTCAAGCTGAGCATGGCAGTAGATGTCAGAGTCTTCTTCCCAGTGTGGCTCATCAGTAATAGGCAGGAAGCAGTCTGTGCATAAGAGGAGCTGTGGGAGTTCTCAAAAGTTAACAAATTGGCAAATCACTGAACCAGTCAGTCATGGAATTATTGTATCATTCTTAAAGCAAGCACCTCAGGGTGCAAAGCATAAAAAGGTTATGAGAAGTCAGTTCAAACCAATATGCATCAAATTGGAGCTAATGTTGAGCCTGAGAGCTTAATGTATCCAATACGACCAGTTTCCGTAGCTGGGAAGCATAATACACAAAAGGTGGTGAACCAAAAAAGATGTCTGTGGAGGCAGAGGCAAAAATTCTGTAGGAGAACATCAGGCAAAGTGAAGCCAGAAATGTCAGTGAAAATGAAGGCACCATAGGCCATGCAAAGCCTTGTAATTTATTTAACACCAGAAGTATAGAAAATCAATTTATACCTTACTCCAAGTTAGCTGAGCGCTCTCTCTCTCTCTCTCTCTCTCTCTCTCTCTCTCTCTCTCAGTGAGGGGGCTTTGCTGTTGGAAAGGCTTCAGCTTCTAAGTACTGTAATTTAGCTCCTGAAATGTGTGCTAATGGCAGGTGAATGGCTAGATATCCCATTCAAAGAGAATTGAAGACCCACACACATGCACACATGGGGTAGGGAGAGAGCTCTATGCTTTCAGGCATCAAGCTGAGAAGTTTCCCTGAGGCACAAGTCTTCAGATCTAATAGCAAGACAGATTGATCCCCTGATTTATAAGTGCTTCAGGAGAAAGTTCAGATCTAAAAATCAATGCTTTGCGGCGAAAGAGTTCTTGTGTGGTCGGAATAAGAAATACTATTAGGTAGGCATAGTGTAAATCTAGAAAACCTTTTCCAACTCATAGCTCAAATAAAGGCATTTATGAACCAAGGGCTGGGTATGAAACTTACATTCATAACTACAGATCATCAGCCTAGCCAAAAGAAAGGGGAATGTAACACAGGGAGACTCTTGGTTTCTCTCCCACCCACCCCTAGTAGTTTAGGACTAGAAAAGTAGCCCCACTGCTCACTGAATACTAAAAGAGCTGTCCAAGGTCCTGACAAGGAGGGTGGGAAGGGGCAATACAGCTTGGTTGGACTGGTGAGGGACCCTTCTGAGCTGCTGAGGCCAGTGGCTGATCCCTACCATCAAATAATAATAATAATAATAATAATAATAATAATAATAATAATATAGTGTGCTGCCAACCCTGACTTTCCAGATTCCAACATGAAATGTGAATATTCCATGCCCATGGGCAGATGGTGGTGCTGATGCTCTTGCAGGAGAGGCACAAAGTGGCCAAACTAGCATCTGTGCACAAGGACCACAGTCTGTGAAACCTCCAGGTGGCACCTCAGGCCCAAGAGCATGGAAAAGAGCCAGCCTGGTGCTGCTGGAGCTTAAGTGTCCAGGGTGGCACTGGGAGAGGACCGCCACTGGGTCTCCCACCACTCACCCCTGAAGCCAAATACTCCTTGCTCATGCATTGCTTCTTGGCAGCTGGTTAAAGGGACAGTGACAACTCCCACAACCAGGCAGGCTGCTGCAAATTTGGTTGGAGCCGGGCAAGAAGAGGCAGAAATAAATGGAAATAAAGTGAGTGTGGATGAGTGAGCAAGCTAAGCTTTTGGCCTTGCCCAGTTGCTAGGTTACCTAGTGCACATGGCGTTCTATCTCTCAACAAGAAAACAAGAGCCAAAGGGGGGGGGGCGGTGCTAGCTCAATGCATGGGCCAAGCAATTATTTGGTGACAAAAAAAGGAAAAGGCAGGCAAAGTGAGATTTTGATGTGCCTGAAATTGACACTTTGAACAAACTTGAATTTTAACATCCCAGTTAACAAGATGATTCAAAATGATTTGTGTGCTAAAACATTTTCTTTTGTATTTGAGAAAGATAATCAAAGATTGCTGCGTTATTCATTTTTGCAATTTAAAATAAATTTACCAGTTTCAAGTTTTGTGCTTTTCATGGGGCAGGCACGGAGGTGGGGGGGCAGTCATACAAGGAGTTAGTTTTGCCTAAGGTGCCTGGCACCAGCACTGACTACAGTTAGCATGAGCCCAAGCCAGCATGGTCAATGGTCAGGGATGATGGGAGATGTAGTCCACAAAATAGTTGGCTGCCCTGACCTAGCTCATGTTTTGCATTGTGTGAGGTGGTGCAGAGGTCAGGGTGGTGCAAATGCTCCGGTGGAGTCAATCTGGTGCTCCTGAATATGTTGTTGTTGTTGTTGTTGTTTAGTCGTTTAGCCGTGTCCGACTCTTCGTGACCCCATGGACCAGAGCATGCCAGGCACTTCTGTCTTCCACTGCCTCCCGCAGTTTGATCAGACTCATGCTGGTAGCTTTGCGAACACTATCCAACCATCTCGTCCTCTGTCGTCCCCTTCTCCTTGTGCCCTCCATCTTTCCCAGCATCAGGGTCTTTTCCAGGGAGTCTTCTCTTCTCATGATGTGGCCAAAGTATTGGAGCCTCAGCTTCACAATCTGTCCTTCCAGTGAGCACTCAGGGCTGATTTCCTTAAGAATGGATAGGTTTGATCTTCTTGCAGTCCATGGGACTCTCAAGAGTCTCCTCCAGCACCATAATTCAAAAGCATCAATTCTTTGGCGATCAGCCTTCTTGATGGTCCAGCTCTCACTTCCGCTCCTGAATATGCTCCCTTGCTATTTGTTTTGCCCTCTCCGTTAAGGCAGAGAAAGGGATCAAGAGAGCAGGGCTCCTGGGCCCTGCTGCCAGAAGTATACAAAAGGAAAGCATTTGGCAGCACAGAAAGCCGAGGAGGTTGTAATGGACATTTTCTCCACTGCTGAAAGGCTGATCAATCCTTTCAGTGAGTTTCAAGATGATTCAGTGTGTTCAGGTGTTTGCACAAGTGAGGTTACAATTCATTTGCTATAGGCTGGACAGAAAGGTGAAAAGTACTGATGGAATTCTTCAACAACTATTTGCTTTCCCCTGCCCGGAAAATTTATTCTCCCATCAAAAGGCATAACCTGGAAACATACAGTGATCAAACCCAAAGAAAAGCTGTGCTTTCTGCGAAGATGTCATGTTGCAGTGTGTCGAGAAATTCATTGCAAGAGGAGGGCAACAAAGATGGTCAGTGATATAGAAAGTAAATCCTATTTTTGAAAGCTGAAGGAACCGGCTATGTTTAACATGAAGAAGTATAGGCTGAGAGGTGACATGAGAGCATTCAGGTATTTGAAGGGTTGTCACATAGAAGAGGGCAAAAATTCAGACCTTGCAAGTGTCCCCATTTTCCAGGGACAGTTACAGATTTACAGAAGCTGTCTCAGTTTCTGATTTGATCCCAGAATGTCCTACATTTCTTTAGGATGTCCCTATTTACACCAGAGAAATGTTGTGGGGTATGTAGTTATGTGACCCATGAGCCAAGGAGTTAAGTAACTATACAACCTTTAGAAGACATCTGAAGGCAGCCCTGTATAGGTAATTTTTTTGTAATGTTTAATGTTATATCATGTTTTTATATACAGTGGTACCTTGGGTTAAGAATTTAATTCGTTCTGGAGGTCCGTTCTTAACCTGAAGCTGTTCTTAACCTGAGGTAGCACTTTAGCTAATGTGGCCTCCCGCTGCCGCCGTGCGATTTCTGTTCTCATCCTAAAGCAAAGTTCTTAACCCGAGGTACTATTTCTGGGTTAGTGGAGTCTGTAACCTGAAGCGTCTGTAACCCAAGGTACCACTGTATGTTGCAAGCTGCCTAGAGTGGCTAGGGCAGCCCAGTCAGATGGGTGGGGTATTATTATTATTATTATTATTATTATTATTATTATTATTATTTCCTATTTTCACTGAGGAAATGTTGGAGGGTATGAAGACTTATTTTATGCTGGCCCAGAAAGCAGAATCCAATGTACTTTAGTTGTAGCAGGGTTGATCGCAGATGCACATGAGGAGAAATAATGTAACAGCAAGAGCAGACAATGGAAACTTTGGTGACCAGTGGGCTCTCCCTCACTGTAGATCAGAGGCTAGACATATATCTTTTGGGGCTGCTATAGCTCTGGATTCCCTGCACTGAGCAGGAAGTTGGAAAAGATAACCTAGAATTCCCCTCCAACTCTATGGTCTTATAACTTCTAGTAGGGCACGGCAAATGAAAATGAAAACTTGTATTGACTCTTTGGGATCTGTTCCATAACTCCTCCATAACTTATTAACTTTCTTTAATCTAGAAGGCTATCTTGCTAATATCCTCACATTCCACCCCCAGTCCCCCAGAATGTTGCAACACACATTGCTATTATCAACAAACAACATAATGTCCTTCCAGCCGCTGGTGATCTTGGAGAAAGTTTTTCTGAACTGGTTCAAACTTTCCTGCAAAGTACAAATGGATGCCTTTGGACTTTGGCACAGATCCGTACAACTTCAAATGAGACAGAAGAGCTGCAGCTGAACAGCTGGTGGTTCCCAATCCATTAAGAGCTCTGCAAAGGAACAGCAACTGCAAACCTACAATTCAGTTGGAAAAAGCTTCTTCCCAGTGGAGGAAGGAAGGAAGGAATGATTTCAGAAATGTGCCTTGCATATTATATGGAAAGATGTAGGACACTACTTAATAGAGAATGTTTTGTTCAGGGAACTGAGAGTAAGAACTAAGATGTGGCCATGAAGGATGGCTAAGGATATTTCTTCATGTGCTGTTAAAGAACTTCTGAAGATCAGTTGTGGACAGAATGGAGGGGCAGCATTGCTTACGTGACCTCCAGCCGAGCCACCACTGCATACTGGGAAGAAGAGAGAGGCAAGGCAGTGGCGAGGTCAGCACAGTGCAAATGCACCAGTGGAGCATTTGCACCACAGCAACCTTGCCACCACTTTGCCCCTCCCCCCTCCATCCTGGTGTGCAGCAGCTACCTGGCCAGGGGGAGGTCAGGTAAGTGATGCAACCCCACCACACCATATGCTAGTGCTCAATATTATATTCTGCACTTCAGATGCTGATGCTGCAGTCCTTTGCATCAGCCAGAAGCCACAATGACCTATTGCTCTCAGTTGGCCATAGTTGCAAACTGGGTTGCTGTTTTTAAGTCTGGGTGCAAAAAATCACCAGTGCTATTGGACCCCAAACATCCACTAGATCAGGGATGTCCAACCAGTAGATCGCGATCTACCGGTAGGTCCCAGGTTGATCCTGGTAGATCGTGGGATCCTTGTCGTGTACAAAAAGTTATGGGGGGGAAGTTAAAAAAACTCTGTACAATCCTCCCCCAAAACAGCTCAACAACTCTGAGCAATCCACCCACCTCATGCACGCTCCTCCTCCCTCCAGTAACAATGGGGAGATCACTGCCATTTTTTTTCATACTGGGAGTAGATCACAGTCTCTTGGGAGTTGGACATGCCTGCACTAGATGTGATACAGTGAAGGCTTGGCGTGGCGAGTTCCCGCCTCCCCCCAGTGGCAATAAAGACACATGACACAGATATTTAAGGTTAATGGGCTAAATATGGCCACAACGTTATTGGTTTTATGTGTGATGGGCTGCTTACTGTAGTGTTTCAACACGAAGAATTCTCTGATCTTGGAAAAGACATAACATTTCCAGAATCAATATATGGTGATTTTTTTATGCTACCTACATGGGAAAAAAATAATGGAGGATGTCAGTCATTCCTGATGCAGCCTGCTCTACCTAGCAATGTCTTCATTTCCTGACAAGGCCGTGCATGCCACCGGCCAATAATGCGATATATCAACACCTCAAAGTGGCGAATTGCCATGTGCTGCAGTGGAGAGCTCTCAGGTAAAGATCATTTACTCCTTTTCCTCACCACGGCTTATGTAGGAGAAAACATGCTTGGTGTCACTTGGGTACTGGATAGTACAGCATTCTGAGGCAACAAGCAAAGAAACAGTTGTACAAGGAGGGACCCTGCCTTGTTGTTCAGTTACCCTGTGAGTCAGTTTTGTTTTTTGTGTTTTTATGCTGAAAACCAGCCTGTGATCCTTGGATAAAGGGTGGTATAGAAATGTAATTAATAATAATAATAAATAGTAGTGTCTCTGGTCCCATGCTGCAGAATACTCTTCCAGCAGAGATTCAGAGATTCACTTTTGACTTTCAGGATTTTTTTAGATTCAGGTAGGCAGTCGTGTTGGTCCGACGCAGTCGAAATATATATATAATTGTCCAGTAAAGCACCTTAGAAACCAACTAACTTTTTTCTTGGTATAAGCTTGCGTGTGCATGCAAAAACCCTGAAGTCCTTTTTCTACTAACAGACCTATGCAGCTGTTTAAAGCATTTTTGATTTGTCAGTTGTTTTAATGATTATTTTGTTTTATATGTAGAAAACACACACACACACAAATAGGTAAATAAAATACTGTGGTGATCAATATGGACACATATTCATATTTCTTTATGTTCTATCCCGTCTTTTGATCTGGAAGAATCCATAACAAACTAAAGTGGGTGGTAGTGTACAATAATATGCAGTAGATTGTCCAAATCTCTGAGTTTCCTTTAAAAACAAATAAACAAACCAAGGTGCAAACTTTGAAATTACAGAGAATCATTAAGCTGAATGACCAATCAAACATTAAGCAGCTGCAGTGGCCTTTGGTGGGTCAGGGAGAAGCCCAGGACATTAATGTCATTAATATATTTATAAAATCATTAATATATTTGGCCTTTCCATCTCAACAACCCCATCCTGAGTTGTGACTGCAAGCCTGAGATTGGGAAAGTGAAAAAAATGTGCACGTCTCTCTCTTTCTCTTTCTTTCTTTCTTTCGGGGAGGTTAGGCTATGGCAGCAGCTACTACTGATTATCTTCTGGATTTTAGGAGCATACTTTTGATAACATGAGGATTACAACCAAATGGGAACTGTTGATTTTCCTGGCTTAGGAGAGGACTTTCACAGATCTTAATGGGAAACAAGCAGAAAGGAAAGGAGTTGCTTATTCATCATAAAACAGCTGACTTAATCCATAGGCATAGCCAGTAGGAACCCAAGGAATGAGCTAACAATGACTTCCGGAGGCGGCACGAACGGCAATGGTGGTCCTCTTCCTTCTGTGAAGGGGAAGCTCCGCGGAAAACGGGTCGTCCGCTACGGCGAAGCGGAGACCCGCACCGAAAACCCACAGGCAGCAACAGCCTGTGGTCCTGGGACTCGACGGGCGCCAGAAGCGGCCCCCAAAACGAAGAAGGAACCCCGTAAGGGGCTCCGGAACGTGGAGGGGGTATCGCGGCGCTGTGAGTCGATCGCTATTCCCGTGGGGTGAAGCCGCACAGCTGCTGTCGGTGAGCGCTGACCTTTCTTTCTGGAGAGATCGGATTCCAAAACAACTACCCGTGAGTAAGAGGAGACTATAAAATTCGAGCTCAAATTATAGATAAATTTGGCTGAAAGCGGAGAGACGTTAACAGGAAGTCCGTCTTCCGCTGCTGCTTAAACATCAAAGCAAAAGACTCTGAGGCTTGGAGCCTTTGAAGAGGCATTAAAAGAAAGATTGATCTTTGCATCCATTGAAACTGCTTTTGTTTAAAGTGAAGACTCAATCTAATTTGGGGATTTATCTTCTTATATGGACTGTGCTAAACTTCTTTTTGGAACTGCATTTACCATTGAGAAACCCAGGTATTGGGACTGCCTGAGCAATAGAGCTGTCAGACTACAGATTTTGTTACTTTGTAATTGGGACTTGCTACAATCTGAGTGCTCTTGAACTAGATACTTTGAAACATCATTTTGCCACTTGTCAGAGACAAAGTAATACATTCTAAACCAACTCTGCTAAGACATTTTAATTGAAGGCTCTTGGAAATTTAATTGGACTTTATTGAACTTTTCTGATTTGGCTTCTTCCCTCATAACATTAGGAGCTCCCTCTAGAGGTTTTTGGTCTTATAGAAGTGACTTAGCTTTACTTTCTCTTTCCTTTCCTCCTATTTAATTGTTTACTCTCTGGGCTGCTGTATTCCCATGGGAACAACTCAGCTTGACCTTGACTGCTAGACAAAATTGGCATGAGTGGCGCAAAAAAGAAAGAGGGCAGAATTAGAACCAGACAAACAACTTTAACCTTGGCCTCACAGGCATGTAGATCTTCTGTTCCTACTCTGCCGGTGGCAGGAGAAGAAGAACCTGAGCAACCACAGTTGGAAGATATGGCTGCAGGAGCATTGGGTTCGACTTTAGAGAAAATCTTGGAAAAATTGGACACTTTGGATAAGAAAGTAGACGAGCAAACGGTCAAGATTGACCAAAATGCAGCCTGCCTAAATAAGATAACTGCACAAGTGGCCCAGAATGCACAAGCAATTGGACAGTTATCTGAAGCCACTGCTGAAAATCGTAAACTGGCTGAGGCAACTAGTCAAAAAGTGGAAAATTTAGAACAAGAGGTAAAGCCACTGCACAAACAAGTAGGCGAGCAACAGATGTATCTATCTATGATAGAACTTCGGAACCGGGAAAATAACTTAAGATTGAGGTCGATACCAGAACTTGAACAAGGAAACTTAATTGAGTTCCTGACTAAAGAATTTTCTAAATTTTGGTCTTTAGAAGAGGAAAAGGATTTTAAAATTGTGTCGGCCTTTAGACTTGGAAAGTCTGCAAGGAAGGACAAGCCCAGAGACTGCTTGATAACCCTGAGATCAAAGGAGGAAAGAGACAAAATACTAGGCCTTCATTACGAAAAGTCACTGGATATTTCGGACAGAAGAGCTGAACTTTACAAGGATATCCCGAAACAGCTTTTGGACCTTAGATCCATATATCTTGAATTGCTTAAACTGTTGAGGAGCAACTCAATCATCTTTAGGTGGGAATTCCCTCAGGGTTTATCCTTTACCTTCAGAGGGAAGAAGGTTAAAATTAAAACAGCAGAAGACAGAGATAAATTTTTGATTGCTTACGGAGAGGACCTTCAGAAAGGGATTGAAACACCCCTGGGGCCTGGACCATTAGTTGTACCCCCACCTTTGGAACCTGAAGATCCTGAGAAAAAGATACCACCACCAGAGCAATAACAGATCTATTCAGGATGTCTCTGCAACTTTTGAGCTGGAATATTAATGGATGCAACTCCCCGGAAAAAAGGAGGAAGATTTTTCATATATTGAAAAAAGAACAATTGGACATTATTTGTCTGCAAGAAACACATGTGACTAGGCTCCATAAAAAAGTTTTAATAAATAAAAGATTAGGCCAAGAATTTATTTCTTCAGATAAAGTGAAGAAAAGAGGAGTGGTGATCTATGCAAAGGAGAGCCTGTCACCAAAATTTAGAAGAAGAAGAAGAAGAGTTTGGATTTGATATCCCGCCTTTCACTCCCTTTAAGGAGTCTCAAAGCGGCTAACATTCTCTTTTCCCTTCCTCCCCCACAACAAACACTCTGTGAGGTGAGTGGGGCTGAGAGACTTCAAGGAAGTGTGACTGGCCCAAGGTCACCCAGCAGCTGCATGTGGAGGAGCGGAGACGCGAACTCGGATACCCAGGATTTATTTTTAAAGATGAACAAGGAAGAATTTTGGCAATTGAGCTACAATATCAAGGAAAGAAGTTTTTAATATTAGGAATTTATGCACCGAATGAGGGGAAATCGGAATTTTATAAGAAGTTGCATGAGAGTATGCTGGATTATCTGGACTATGACAACATCATAATGATGGGCGATATGAATGGGGTGGCATCAACTAACATGGATAAGTCACAAAGCCAAAGTGTAACAAAGGATGGCAGACTACCTAAGACTTTTTTCGAACTGACTGACAATATGGACTTGATTGATATTTGGAGGATAAAGAACCCCTTGGGAAGAGAGGGAACATTCTTTTCTGAAGCCCAACTGACATGGACAAGAATTGACCAAATATGGACATCCAGAGGGTTGGCACCTAAGATCAGAAAGGTGGAAATCTGCCCAAAGACCTGCTCCGACCATAATGCACTAAAGATGGACATGAGACTACAACCAGCTGGCTCTTTCAGATGGAAGATGAATGACAACTTGTTTCGAGATCAGGAAATTACCAAGAAGGCCCAAAAAACTTTGAAAGATTATTTCGAGATAAATTTGAAAACAACGGTGGAAAAAAGAACTATCTGGGACGCAAGTAAGGCTGTGATGAGGGGGTTCTTGATACAACAGAATGCTGTTAAGAAAAGGGTACAAAATGAGAAAAAAGACATTATTTTGGAGAAAATTAAAGAATGTGAGAAGAAATTAAGATCAAAACCGAAGTCACAGCCCATTCTGAGAGAAATTAAACTTTATCAGGCACAATATTCCAGATTGATAAATTGAGTGGAAAGTTAAATTAATGAAACAAAAAACATTTGAATCGGCAAATAAATGTGGGAAACTGCTAGCCTGGCAGTTGAAGAAGAGACAAAAAATGAATACAGTTACAAATTTAGAGATTGAAGGGGAAAATGTACAGAACCCTATGGAGATTAGGAAGTGTTTCCAGAGGTATTTCAAACAACTGTATACTCAAGGGCCACAAGATGAGGCTGAGATAGAACAATTCTTGACAAAGAATGGACTACCAAAATTGTCACAAGAGAATAGATCAATCCTGAACTGCAGAATTACACGACAAGAGATGGAACAAGTCATTCAGAACATGCAACTGGGCAAATCTCCAGGGCCAGATGGGCTTACCTCCAAGTATTATAAGACATTGAAAGACTACTTGATACAACCACTGATGGAGGTAGGCAATGAAATTTTGGAGGGGAAGAAGGCGCCGGAATCGTGGAAAGAGGCCTTTAACACCGGTCTTGAAAGACCTACATTGGCTCCCAGTATGTTTCCGAGCACAATTCAAAGTGTTGGTGCTGACCTTTAAAGCCCTAAACGGCCTCGGTCCAGTATACCTGAAGGAGCGTCTCCTCCCCCATCATTCTGCCCGGACGCTGAGGTCCAGCGCCGAGGGCCTTCTGGCGGTTCCCTCATTGCGAGAAGCAAAGCTACAGGGAACCAGGCAGAGGGCCTTCTCGGTAGTGGCGCCCACCCTGTGGAACGCCCTTCCAGCAGATGTCAAAGCAATAAACAACTACCTGACATTCAGAAGACATCTTAAGGCAGCCCTGTTCAGGGAAGTTTTTAACGTGTGATATTTTACTGTATTTTTGGTTTTTATGGAAGCCGCCCAGAGTGGCTGGGGGGGCCCAGCCAGATGGGCGGGGTATAAATAATAAATTATTATTATTATTATTTATCACATTGATACCCAAATCGGAAATGGAAAAAACACAACTTAAGAACTACCGTCCCATCTCCCTCTTAAATGTGGATTACAAAATATTTGCAGACATTTTAGCAAGGAGACTTAAAAAAGTTTTAAATGAAGTAATTCACAAGGACCAGGCAGGCTTTCTCCCAGGTAGACAGTTGTTTGCTAACACAAGGAACATTATAGACATTTTGGAACTCTTGCAAACAAACATTAATACAAGAGCCGTGCTAATCTTTATAGATGCGGAGAAGGCCTTTGACAATATTTCCTGGAAATTCATGAAGAAAAATTTGGAAGGGATGGGAGTGGGTCGGGGGTTCGAAAATGGGATAGATGCAATTTATTCAGAACAAAAGGCTAAATTGATAGTTAACAATGTGGTTACAGAAGAGTTTAAAATTGAGAAAGGGACATGACAAGGCTGCCCTATTTCCCCATTGTTATTTATTTCAGTCCTGGAGGTGCTCTTGAATATGGTTAGAGGAGACCAGTTGGTTAAAGGAATTCAGGTCGGAGCGAAACAGTACAAACTTAAAGCTTTTGCAGATGACCTGGTTTTGACTTTACAGGAGCCAGAACCCAGCATGAAAAGAGTATTACAATTAATCCAAGAGTTTGGTCGGGTGGCGGGATTTAAACTGAATAAGCAGAAAACTAAGGTATTGGGGGAAAACTTGACAGTTACAGAGTCAGAAAGGTTTCAGAAAGAGACAGAGTTAAACGTGGTTAAAAAAGTAAAGTACCTAGGGGTAAACATAACAGCAAAAAACCTGAGTCTTTTTAAGGATAATTATGAGAAATGCTGGTCAGAAATTAAGAGAGACTTAGAAAGTTGGTCAAGACTGAAACTTTCCTTGTTAGGCCGAATCGCTGCTATAAAGATGAATGTATTGCCAAAAATGCTGTTTTTGTTTCAAACTTTGCAGATTGTGGACAAAACGGAATGCTTTTGGAAGTGGCAGAGAGATATTTCCAAATTTGTCTGGCAGGGCAAAAAGCCCAGAATTAAGTTTAAGATACTAACTGATGCGAAGGAAAGAGGGGGCTTTGCCCTGCCAGACTTAAGGCTGTACTATGAATCAGCAGCTTTCTGCTGGTTGAAAGATTGGCTGCTTCTTGAAAACACTGATGTTCTAGATTTGGAAGGATTTAACAATGCTTTTGGATGGCATGCATATTTGTGGTATGACAAGGTTAAGATTCATAAGACTTTCAAGAACCATATTGTCAGAAAAGCAGTGTTTAATGTCTGGACAAAATACAAAGACTTATTGGAAAATAAAACTTCAAGGTGGCTTTCACCATTGGAAGCTAAGGCCCGGAAAAGACTCAATATGGAGGCCAAATGGCCGAAGTATTGGGAAATTTTAGAAAAAGATGGAGATAGTTGGAAGTTGCAGAGTCAGGAGAAAATGAAAGATAATGTGTGAGACTGGTTGCATTACGCTCAGATTAAAGAAGTTTTTAAACTTGATAAAAAGTTAGGATTCCAGGTGGAAAAATCAAAGTTAGAAACTGAACTTCTAGAGCCTAAGACTAAGGTACTTTCGAGAATGTATAACTTGCTGTTAAAATGGAATACACAAGATGAAACGGTCAAATCGGCTATGATAAAGTGGGCACAGGACATTGGTTATAACATCATGTTTGAGGACTGGGAGAGGTTGTGGACTACTGGGCTGAATTTCACTGCATGTAATGCGTTGAGAGAAAATGTTATGAAAATGATATACAGATGGTATATGACCCTAGTCAAACTTGCAAAAATATACCACTTGTCTGATAACAAATGTTGGAAGTGTAAGGAAAATGAAGGAACATTCTTTCACCTCTGGTGGACCTGCCCTAGAGTGAAGGCTTTCTGGGAAATGATATATAATGAGCTGAAAAAGGTATTTAAGTATACCTTCCCTAAGAAACCAGAGGCCTTCCTTTTGGGTATCGCCGGCCAGAAGGTGTTAAAGAAGGACCGAACATTTTTTATGTACGCAACAACAGCAGCAAGGATACTTATCGCTAAGTATTGGAAAACCCAAGATCTACCCACGCTGGAAGAATGGCAGATGCAACTGACAGACTATATGGAACTGGCTGAAATGACGGGCAGAATCCGAGACCTGGGAGAAGAGACGTTGGAAGAAGACTGGAAGAAATTCAAGATCTATCTACAAAAATATTATAAATTATATGAATGTTAAGGAGGATGCTAGAATGTAAACAAGTGGGCACCATTGAGATAGAGGAAGTGATATATGAAGATAAGTTAAATTTAAGAAAAGATAAATTTTTGGAAAATTTTTAAGTTATATTTAATTCTTTCAGATTTGAATAAAGGTTATTAAAAATTAGTGATATAATATTGGAAAATTAGATAATAAGAATCGAAATAAGGGGATAAATTTGCTGGAAAAATCTTTTTGGCTAGGAACGCAGGAGGGGGAGATGCGAGGGAGTCCAAAGAAGTTAAGAAGATTATGTTAAAAGATATGTTTTATGGTACTGTTTATTGGAATTGTAATTAAATTAAAAAATTGCTAATAAATATATTATTTTTTTTTAAAAAGGAATGAGCTAACAATAGGGTTTGGGGGTTGTTTTTCTATCATCTCTTTGGAGGTTATACAGCAGATCGGGAGAAAGGCTTCTATTTCCACAGAGATGAGAAGAAGAAGTGGCAGCAGGGGGTCCAGCATACAAAAGGAATGTATTTTAGACAGACGAAATGTGGCCTCATTCCATTTCTGAAAATTGGTCACACGCCAGTAACTTGAGAGAGATGATTCATTTCAGTGACCTGATTGCATTATTGACCAAGATTCCACAATGACCTAGAGAACTAAGTGCATGGGTTTTTCCTCCCTTGTAAAAATGATTTGTGTGTGCCACTTTGTCAGTCTTGCTTTTAAAGCTGTGAAGGCCCGGTAATGTAGGTGCCAACAGCAATCTGACACCTTGGGATGTAGAAGTAAAAGAAAGAGTTTAAAAACTCCCCAAATTCACCTCTCCCCTTGTTTTCTCCTCCGGTGGGCATGAATTATGTTTTTTTTAAAAAAAATGTTTGTGGGGGGGGGGGAACATAAATGTTGCAGGTTCCTTACCTTTAAACCAGGAGTGAACCTGTGGTTCTGCAGATGCTGTTGGACTTCCAACTGTCATCATTCCTGACCTGTAGGAACGAAAATCACGAAAATCATGCTGACTGAGGCTGATGGTAGTTGGAATTCAACAACTGGGGGGCTCTTCGTTAAACTAGGTTCAGCCACCTCCAGGGATATCATTGCCAAACTCAGCACAGGGGTTCCTGAGTCAGGGAGACAGTCTTTGTCATTGTTTGAGGCCATTTTGAATCACCTTGGTGAGCCCAAATGTGACTTTGGGATGACTCCACCCAATTTCTAGCAAACACACAAATTACGCTATCCATTCAAAACTCACATTTTTTTTCCTCTCAGCGAAACCCTGGGCAGTGCTAATAATAAATAAATGCAGTTCTCTATCTAGATACCACAAAGAAATTGCCTGATGGACATATAGCCTAACAGCTGATAATCAATGAAAAACTCTCTCCAAAGAAGATTTCATTTCTAGCTCTTACGGGTATAGTTGTCAATAAGCCTATCCAGGTTTAATTTGCCTTAAACCTTTTAAAGAATGTATCAGCTGCCATCTCTAGATTCCCTGCATTTGTGCTAATGGCATCCTGCAATAATGAATTCCATAGGTTCGTTGTATCTTGTTCATTTGGGTAAGACTTGGCACCACCTTGACTGCACTCTCAAACTACATTAGCATCTTCCCCTCTCTTGTTTGTACTTCTGGAGCCAGCTAAATGTGGATTTTATCCAAACCCTGCTCTCTCTCCCTTGCCTCTCCCTCCTCTCCATTTGCCAGTTAAACTGAGAAGTTAAGAGACTTTCTCAATACACGATGTACTTCATTGTGTGTTGCCAATAGGCAAGCCCTCTCCCTCTTACCAGATCTTGAACAAGATTTGTATCTCAACATTGCTTCTCTTGATCGTGATCTCTGCCCTTGACCATGGGCGCTGTGTGCCAAAGGCTGCAGGGTATGAATTAAGCAAATAAACAAATACAAGATCCAAACTGAAATCTGGCCAATATATCTCAAAGAGTAACTGAATTCATAATTATTGTATTCTACAATCTGGCTGCTTCATCTATTATATTTGGCCTTGATCCAACTATATTTGTCAGCAGCTTGTCATACAAAATACCTAGCACAAGTGGTCCTTTGCAACAGGTGGTGTCCCGATAGCAGCACTATTCATATATTCTTATTGGCAACATTGGCTTATAGGTAGGCATAGCTGGCATTGTTGCAAGCAAGCACATTCCTGTATTTATCCATCTCAGAGCACATACAGTACAAAGCAAGATGCACGGTGCTTTTTCAGAACCTATTTTGTTTCATCTCACAAATATTTCCTCCCCCTTGTCAGTGACGAGAAGTGGCAGGACTACAACAAAATTGCCAGAGTGAACAGGACTATATTAAGCCCAAATAAAATGAAGGGGCGATGCTGACACATTGATTACCGTATCCTAGCCGCGATTAAGTCTGAGCAGCTAGGAGCTATAAAACCCGTAGTGACTGGAAAGGATATACCTTAAAGCAACTAAATTATGCCTATATTTTAAAGAGTGCAGTTCAGAGCTTAAACAGCAGTGAACAATTAAAGAGACCGAACCCCACATGCAGAATAGGAGGCTATCAGGTTATCTATCACCTCTTGCCACCCTAGCAGAATGGCTGACATAAGACAAGGGAATTCGGTTGCACAATTGATGATTTATTTAAACAAATAAATCATACTAAAGGTTGGCAGCTAATGCATTGGTGGTTGATGCTGAAAATGACTCTCTGCTCCTCTTAGCCAAGCTGCCCAGTGGCGTAGCATGGGTTGCCAGCATACAGGGCTGCACTGAGGGAGGGAGTGGGCAGGAGGAAAATGGACAGTGTCTGCATGTACATTCAACTGCCTAAGGGCATCCGCGTCACCCAGGAAAGATAAGAAAAGAAGAGTCATTCTGTTGTTGTAGAGGTCGCTTCCTGGTTCGCATGGAGAAACCATTTTGCATGCAGGCCAGTGATGGAAACGCACAGCTGTCTTGAGGCAGCAGGTTGTTGACATTTTACACCCCTAACCAATTTGTGGTTGGACAGTGTTGATGGTTGGACAGTGTTATCGAAGCTACCAGCATGAGTTTGACCAAACTGCGGGAGGCAGTGGAAAACAGGATTGCCTGGCGTGCTCTGGTCCATGGGGTCACGAAGAGTCGAACACAACTAAACGACTAAACAACAACAACAACCATTTTGTCCCATAGCTTCTCTTTCCCAGCTCCTGACTTACCTCAGACTGTGGCTTAAGCCTGACAGGATGAGACAGGCAGCTAGTATACTCCTGCCAAAGATGTCTGGGGAAACTGGGCAGGGTATAAATAATAAATTATTATTAATAATAATTATTATCTTTCATACGCAAGCTGTTTTAATTGAGATTTGTATGTGTGCCCCGTTTCTGCACCTCTGCAAGAATTGCTCTCAACAGCTGAGAGAAAAAAGGACGAAATGCAGCACCATTTCACATGCTTCACACGGTTCCTCTCAATGGCCACTTAAAAAATGGCAGCATGGCCAGTACATTACTGAGATGACATTCCCCTTTACCCTGGAACAGTTTACAGATATCCAATTTGACTCCCCCCCCCCTCCCAATGCTGTAATAATCCTTGTGGTGGGACAAGGACTGAATGCTGCTTAGATGTATTCATCAACAACTTTAACTGTTACAAAAACTGCTGCTGCTTCTTGTTCTTTTATTAATTATTCTACTTATTTCAGCCTATTTTCCCTGAGAGACCAGAGGGATTTCAAAGCATTATTATCTTCTGATAGGAGCATAATTACTCCTTTCATTGCAAATGAAGGACAAAGCTTTGTAATAGAGGTGTGAATTGCACTGAATGTAATCTTAGTTATCTTTAGATTGTAATTGCAGTTCAGAATGGTACAAGTCCTACAGCTCTGGTTGGTTGGCATGAAGGTATCCAGTTCTGGCTCTGGCCTTCAGGCTGCTCTGCCAAGGCAAACGAGACTCGCTTAAATGAGATTGGTGAATGGCTTAAGAGGATTCATTTGTTCATATGGTGACACCAGCATTTCTGGTGGGGGAAAGTGTTCCATTTAAACATTTGCAGCACAGTTTGTCCAGTCAGCTATTTCTGCTTTCTATGATGATGAATGGATCGACCAATTTATCCTAATGACAGCTGTGGAAACTATGATATTCCACAAGGCTGAATAGTGACATTATACATTACATCTTAGTTTTATCAATTCCATAGATTTACAATGAGGCAAGCATGGTGGCCTTTCCCCCTTTGTCTAACTATTGCTTTTATTTAATTAATTAATAAGATTTATATACTCCTTAATCAGCAAAAACCTTCCCAATTGTTCACATAAAGCAATAATAAAAAATCATTAAAAACACCAATAAGATCAAATAAGTTGGTATCAAACTTATCAAATAAATAAATACAATCTTAGGATGTGCAGAGGTCACAAAATTGACGGCAAAGATACAAATTTAGAATCTTTTAAAGAAGACTGGAAACCCTTTATATAAAAAGTTATTTCCCATATGCAAAGATCACAGCGGGAGTTGAAGTGTAAGAAAATAGCAGAATATATTAAGAAACATGTTAGAGATGATGAAATTAGATAAGACAGAACCTTAAAATGCAATGGTATGCAATATGAGTTATAGACATTGATGCTGGGTGAGTGGGAAGTCACTAGTTTTGTTGAATTGGAATATAAATGTTGAGTAACTTTCTGTATAGGAAAAAGAATAAAATATTATTTCAAGAATAAATAAATAAGTACTATGTCATAAAATTACATGTCTAGGTAGGTTATTAATTTTATTTAACTTTATATACTACTTAATCCACAAAAACCTCTAAGCAGTTTACGTGTATTTATTTAAATTGTTAATTTATTATTAACAGGCATTTATTTATATCCTACCTTTCCTTTAAGGAGCTAAAGGAAGTGTACATGGTTCTCCCTACTCCCATGTTATCCTTACAACAACTCTGAGGTAGATTAAACTCACAGATGGTGATTGGCCCAAGGCTGCCCAGTGAGTCGTGTCGGCTGAGTAGAATTTGAGTCTAGCTCTCCAAGCTTTAATCTGGCACTAACTACTGTTCAGCACTGGCTCTTAGGGATGGTTGATGGTATCAAAAGGAGGCCCAGCAGAACCAACAGAGGTACATTCCACTGGCCTCATTCTCAGTATAGGTCATCTATGACCAAGGCTGTCCATGTCCCATTAGCAGACCCCAATGCATTTTGTCCCTCTGCACATGTTATATTTGAGCATTGTCAACTGGAAGGGACACATCCAGCTGCTGCTCCACTGTTGGAAAAGGCAACAGTCAGAACCACGGTGGGGGTGGGGGATATCACGGTATCTTCTTATATTTTACATAGTTCAAATTAACTATCCTAAAACAGCAAAAGGGTTTTATAGAACTTTGCAGTGAAATAACAATAGAAATAGATAGAAATAGTTGTTTGTTGTAGAAACAGCAATTTGCCTATTTTTTATTCAGTGCCCAATCTATCCAGAGGGTTGCAAATTTAATCGGATTAAAACACATGCAAGCCATAATATGGTGTGACGGCGAATCTATTGGGTGTGGGGAGGGGAATGAGAGAATGCAAAGCATGTCTTACAAAGCCTTTCGGTATGTTTAGTCCCTTTCAGTTATTTATTTATGTTCCATTTGCTGCCACGGGGAATAACTTTTGTTTTAATTGAAGACGTTTTATTGCTGGAGTGGCAATATAAATCTGTGAACTCTCTAGCAGAACTCCAACAAGAATTACTGGGAAAGGCAGAAGCATAACTTTTCTATGTTTGCTTGGCCCTATCAAAGGTCAATCTTCAATATGTTTCCTTAAGGTAAAGGACCCCTGGATGGTTAAGTTCGGTCAAAGGTGACTTTGGAGTTTCAGGCTGAAGGAGTCCTCAGAAAGCTTTCCGGGTCATGTGGCCAGCATGACTAAACAGCTTCTGGTGCAACGGAACACCGTGACAGAAAACTGAACGCATGAAACGCCATTTACCTTCCCGCTGCAGTGGTACCTATTTATCTACTTGCACTGGTATGCTTTCAAGCTGCTAGTGTGTGGCACTGTGGTCTAAAACACTGAGCCTCTTGGGCTTGCCAATCAGAAGGTCGGTGGTTCGAATCCCTGCGATGGGGTGAGCTCCCATTGCTCTGTCCCAGCTCCTGCCAACCTAGCAGTTCAAAAACACACGAGTCCAGTGATATTTGCATCTTGGTTGGATATGCTTACTGCTTCAGCCTCCAATTAAAAACAGATTTTGCCTATGGAGGATTATTCCAGAAATTATGCAAACATTTTATTAATTTCATTTTCAATAGATGTCAGCTACCCTTTGTGCTATTAATTTTTTTAAAATCCCAGAAGGTATTTACGGTTATCAGAGAAAGCAGATTAATAACACAATCCTAGACATGTCTAGAAAGAAGTAAACCACATAGAGTTTGGTGGGACTTACTCCCAGGTAAGTAAACACAGAATTGCAATCCAAGGCTGCAGTTCGATATTCATTTACATGAGAATAAGTCTCACTGAACTCCATGGGATTTACCTGTGAGTAGAGACATGGAGAACTACATTGTAGCAGTGTGATAATATGCATGTTTACTCAGAAGAAAGTCCCACTAGTAAAGGTATGATGTGTTTGAAATCTGGTACTGTAACCAGATACCTCTAATATTGGGATATATATTTATCCAAGGACATATGAAGTTGGAAAACAGATATTTATAGACCTAAGAGTACATTTGCTAAACGTTACAGAGGAATAAGGGGAGGATTATTACGGAACACGTTACAATTTGGGTAGCTTGATTCTAGGAAATGGTCTTACACAAGAAGCTGCCTCATAGCAAGTCAGACCATTGGCCAATCTAGCTTAGTATTGTCTATACTGGCCTGGCAGCAGCTCTCCGGGACTTCAGAGAGGAGTGTTTCCCCAGTCCCAGCAGGGCCTGAATCTGAAATCTTCTGCAAACAAAACATGCACACTATCACTTAGCTGTATCCCACTCCCATTAGGTTCCACAGTGCAAAGGTTTTGTTCTGAAAACACACACATCTTAACACTATCAAGAGAGACAGTTCCCAAGTTGCCTTCAATATCCCACTACTAATATGGAACACTGATGCAATTTTGCATTTTGGTTCTTGATTCATGGCCAGATAAAAGTATTTTAGGCTTCTGCCAAAGTGGTCCATCTGTGGTTCCTTTCTATTTCCATTTAAGTTCCACAAAGACTGAGGACTTGGCCACACTTCCATTTTCCTATGCCTAAAAATCCTGGGCCTGAGCTGTTTTCCACTTGCCCAGGGTAAACCTACTGTTTAGCACTCAGTTGGAGCAAAAGTCAGTCTGGAGAAAACTTGAATTGACATCTGCTCTCACTGAATGCTAAAGAGTGGCTTTCCCCAGGGGAAAACAGTGGGAAAAGAGGAAATGTGGATGAGCCCTCACTTACATTCAGGGTTACATGATTTGTTCAAAGTGCAAAGGGTGATACAATTGCAATAAGTACATAATAATAATATAGGAATACCCATATCGGGGTTTTTACACCAGCAAAAGATTGTGTGATATGTGGTGGTGAATCAGCACAGAATGCTTGTTGGTCACTGGACCAATGCCTTTAGATAGGTTCCCGTGTATCAGCTTTTAACTAGGGTTGCCATATTTCAAAAAGTGAAAATTCAGGCAGAAAAGCTGTTGAGCTTTTCTTAGTTTTGCCCAAAGTTGTCCAGGAAATTCCAGACGTATGGCAACCCTATTTTAATCACGTTTCAAATTAGACTTTGCAAACCCAACTTGAAAGCTCTCAAATGCAATTCATTTTCATTTATGTTGCAGGGAAATGAGGCATTAATGGGTTTTTTAAAATGTGTCACTAGCTTAGATAAACATGGCAAATAAGCAAAGGAATTGTTCTGCAATATTTCTTCAAGGCGAACTCTAAGAGTCTGCCAGCAATGATGTTCCAGGTTCCTCTGTGATTAGATTCTAAATATATAGATAGTTATATTTTGTGCAGCGTCTGGAGATAGCTCTGTCCTAGTTCAATTCCTTTTAAGAAGCTTCACTTCTGGTGTCCTCTCTTCATCCAGAGATGCAAGGGCAAGGAGGGTGGGAAAATGATGCAGGCAATTTCCATCCTGCTATCAAAATTAAACTCTCACTGTTGCCTATTTGTGTTTGCAGTGCTACCTGTGGGAGTAATGTTTTATGTAAGAAGCACTCGCACATCTTTCTACATACCAAAGGCATATAGAGCAATGGGTTTGGGTTTGGTTTGGGGGGGGTGAAACTTAATCTATCTTCAATTGTCTACTGTCTCAGGCATGGCAAATAAGACCAACTGTTCCCTACGGGAGGGGAATGAATATCTGCAGTCCTCTGACATTGCCAACAAATAAATAAATTCATCTCAATAAGGTTCATGTCATATTCTGGCACAAACACACTGTGCAGAGATGCATCCAGTACTCTGATTTTCCCTGGGCCAGAGTCAAATCTAGCCAAGCTGTCTCCAAAAAGCCACTTGTATTAGCCTCTCACAATTGTGGTACAATCTTAATAATCTTCCAAGAGTTCCTAAAAACCGTATCATGGTTATTTTAGCACATTGAAAGATAACATCTTAATCTAGCCTTGTATCCTTTTTGCTGTTTGGTAAGTATGCTCACTACATGGGGAATGAGCTACAGCAGAAAGAGAAGAGAAGGCACCCAGGGCATATTGTCTGTTCTATAACTCAGGTGGCCTTCTTTCCACAATGAGTGGCACATGTGGAGGATGCCCAGAATGTTCCACAAACCCTTGATTTCATATGGAATCTATATCTTTGGAAACAAACCATTGATATCACAATGGAGTTATGACATTGTAGTATTGAAAATAATCCATTTTGATTATTTTGTACAGTTCAAAATAGAAAATATGTTTTGACTGAACTGTTTTAGAGTGCTAGAGAACATATCCTCATAAGGCATTCCATGGGTGGACCACAAATCTCTGTAAGATCCTGAAATACTGTTGATCACCATGGACTGCAGTGATCAGTTTGGCTATAGATCAGATGAATATTATGGGGCTCATTATAACCTCTTGCTTCAGTCAACCCAAGATTTCACTTACAGATTGTCTTTTGAATATGATAGGCATTCTTCATTTGAACTGGGCAAAATAGAATGGGGAGCAGGACGAAATTGGATATTTGGCTTTTATTGTTTTAAAAAATCTGATAGCAGTGGGATTTGGAGAAGCCTTTGTATGCCTTAAAATATTATAAGTTATCCTGACCCTTTTAGTGAGAGCAGACTATAACTAGAACTCAAAGAAACAAATGTAATCATTGTATGAAATTTTTGGCGTTCCACAGGTTAATAATTACAAACTTGATACACATTTCAAAGCTACCCAGATATAAGGTTCTAATCAGGGCTCACTATGAGAGCATTTGGGAAAGGTGTAGGAGTTCAGTCCCAAGTGAAACTTTGCCTGAATATAGCATCCAGGAATAGATCCTTAATAGCTTCTGAAAAGCTATTAAGTGATTGAGTCAGCTCATCAATACGTGAGAGCCATCATGGATAAACTAACAGCCTTGAAATATACTGTATGATATTTTTGTTTTATTCACTAATGCACAGGCCTACTATTACTGAAATGTTAGAGGGCTGGCATGTGTACATAATTCTTGTTTTCACTTCCTTAGTTAAATTAAAAAGAATAAAATTCTCATAAAGCGTATGGTATAGAACTCCCTGGAGTGCCGCTTTAGGAGTCAATATAGCTTTTATCTAATGCATCATAACTGTTTCTTATGCTCTGATACATGTGCATTTAGGGAATGTTGAAAATGCATGTGGTTTATCCAACAAAGCCAGTGCTACTAAATTTTGCCACATAAATATGTATTCAGACTTTTTACAAAATAAAAATAAAAATTGATACGACAATATTTTCCTAGCATTCCATTACGAATCCAAAGAACCCATTACAGTCTATTGCATAATTCCATATCTGTCCTCCAGAGTCATTATAAGACTCAGCCTGTGCAATAGATTTGCTGCAATGGTAATACAAAATTGACACAGAAGAAATATCAGCAGCTTGAAACAGCATTAGCAATGCTAGCCCAGAATCATTCAGAAAGGAGATTCTGGAAAGCCCAGTATAGAAAAGCTTCCATTTGTCTATGCTGATTCAAAGTAATAGTTTCAGGAAGAATATTGCAAAAATGATAGAAACCGTGTGCCATCACTCCAAATGGGCTTTTTCTTTTAGCCTTCTAGGCCATGGGTAGGCAAACTAAGGCCCGGGGGCCTTCTAAATTGCCTTCTAAATCCAGCCCGCAGGTGGTCCAGGAATCAGCGTGTTTTTAGATGAGTAGAATGTGTCCTTTTATTTAAATGCATCTCTGAGTTATTTGTGGGGCATAGAAATTCGTTCATTTATTTATTTTTTCAAAATATAGTCTGGTCCCCCACAAGGCCTAAAAGAGTTTGCTGACCCCTGTTCTAGGCTTTTGAAAATGGCTCAGCTTCTTATAAAAAAAGCAATAAATCCATTATCCAGTAGTATATTCTCAGCACAGGGATGGGGAACCTCCAGCCCTTGTCCTGTTAGGTCTGGCACAAGTTCCAATCTGGCTCACAAGGCCATTTCCCTCATCCATAGCCATCTTCCCCATACCTAATGTCATCTGTGACATCATGTATAGGCTAGGTAGAGCTGTGGTAGAGCCTTAAAGGTAACTCCCAATGGTTACTTGGCAAGGGAAATTTACTGTTGCTGCTGATCAGAGGTGTTTGGAAGCTTGCTGGGATCATCTGCCCTTTGGAATTTCCTTTTGGCATCTCCATAGTTCAGCCAACCCCTGTTGAAAAGAAGGCTTCATGTCAGCTCCGATCAGACTACAAGCCTGCTGGGATCAGTGGCACTTTGGAATTCAGGGTGCGAGTCATCAAGATCTCTTTGAATGGTGGGCATGAAAAACAGGACCTTCTTAGTAATGGCCATAATATAATGAACTTCCTCTTCAGATTCTTACTTTACTGCTTTTAAATGTTTTATAAAGTGACGGTTAAAACAATCACAAACACACACATATAAATTCAAATCCAATACAGATATCACAGGATGACATTTCTTGCAAAATGCAGTGGTCAGTAATTTAGTTATTTGTTTATCCAGGGGGAGCTTCTTCATGAATCATCACCATTTCTAAGATGGCTGGGACCATTTCTTCCCACAAGGATTCAGTGTGCATTAAGCTTGGAACTCCTTTATTGAAACAAACAAACAAAAAAACTTAACAAGAGTTAATGTGCTGGAAATTCTTATCCAGCTTCAGGTCTAGAGTCGCCTTTTCCAGGGTTGACTTTACCTGGGAGTAAATCTCATTACATTTAGGCTGGCTTGTTTCCAAATAGGCATGCATATGATAATACTGTAAGCAATCGTTGCATGGAGAACACATAATGTTCATCTATCCAGGTCAGTCTGGCCAGAAACTGTTGAAGCACTTCAGGGTACAAACCTAGCTGGGTGGTGTTAACGGAGAAATCCGAGGGCTCCCTTGGGCAAAAATAAAGACACCAACCAGGATAACTTGGAGCAAAACAGCAGCCTGTAGGCTTGGCCTTTATTGGATACTGTCACGACAGGACTCCCACCCGCAACAAGATGAATTAAAATGGAAGTCCAGAACAAAAGAAGACCCCAACTTTTATTAGTTACTAATCCCCCAAACCACACCCCTAAGACTACATCACAACTACATCACAAAAAGGAGGGGTTGAGGGAGGAGTTGTGAAGGTAACCTGAGTATCTTGTCACCTGGCTGGTTCCTTCTTTCCCCCCTCCCCATGAGTACTTTCCAGGTGACAAAGGGGAGTTTGCAGCTTCCTGCCCCCAGAGGGAAGAGCTGATCATTGTCCTTTGTTCCAGTCCATGCTGAATCCACTCCTATATGCAAGCTCTTTGTGACCTTGATGGTCTTCTCTCTAGGACCATCAGGGTTGGCATAGCAACTGGGCAGTGCCTCCTGTGTATGTGCTGGTATGCTCAAGGGATTATGGCTGCCCTGTGTCAAACCTTCCCCATTTTGTAGTCCTACCTTCGTGGAGTAAAATAAAAGTGGAACGGTGCAGATCCGATGTATGGTTGATTTTCTATGAATTTATAACAGAAGCGTAGTGTATGTTGTGTGTGTGTGTGTGTGTGTGTGTGTGTGTGTGTGTGTGTGTGTGTGAAGTTTGTACAAAATGAATGATTGGGGGGGGAGTCCTGCAACAGTAGCCACAATCTAGACTAAAAAGAGGGGAGAGCTAGGCTTTCCCTTCAAGGTGATGAAGAAATACACATAACTGACCTTAGCAGTTGTGCCCAGTACAAGTCTGCTCTCACAGAAAGTATTTCTGCTATCAGCATAAAGAATGCATGAGCAATTACTTTGCAGAGTCATTGAGTATTATGGAATTCTAGTATTGAGAAATAACACATTACTTTACAATGAAAGTTCTGAAAAATGTAATGAGAGGAACAGCAGACTATTCAAGTCACTTAACTGTCACCAACCAATATTCAGACTCTTATAAGGGGGCTTGGGTGAAATCCAACGTGGCTGGTGTAATTTTAAATTCATACAAAGTAACATATTATAAATACATATATTCAATTTTATGGAACTATTACTGTTCAAAGCAGGATTAACAGTCCCCCCCCCCATATTCCTAGACAATCACATAACAACATCCATCTCCTTGTTCCTCTGCATTAACTGTTTTCTTAATTAGATTCAAGTCCCTTGGCCCAGTCACTGTAACATTCTTATTGCTCTGAGAAAATTACAATTCTCTTTAATTATAGGGAATTCCTTTGAATTGCCTTTCCTTAGGAAATGGTAGCAGCTGTTTATAGCTGCTAAACCAAACAGCTTTTTCTTACTGGGGCACGTTTGCTCTGTGGGTTCTTTAATTCATGCCCCATCTGCTCTATAAAAGTAGTATCATACTTGGCCATGACTTCCTCCAAAGAATGATGGGAAATGTGGTTTGTTAAAGTGCTGAGAGTTGTTAGGAAACTCCTTTTTCACCCAGAGTGCTGCTATGCCCATGCCCTGCTTGCAGGCTTCCCACAGGCATGTAGTTGGCCGCTAAGAGAACAGGATACTGAACTAGTTGGCCCATTGGCCTGACCCAATAGGCTTTTCTTATGTTCTGAGTTCCCAAAGTTCCCTGGGAAGATGGGTTGTTGTTAAACTACTCTGTAAAGCTCAGATCTGAGAGGGAAATAACAATTCTCAGCCCTTAACAAAGCTCCCAGTATGCTTTGAAGCAAATCAGGACTGTTAAAAGTGGTGTGATACTGCTTTAAGTGCATAGTGCAGACAGGGTCCCAGTCTTCTAAAACTTAGTGCCTTCCAAAAGTTTTGGATTACAATTCTTATCCTCCCTGACCATTGGTCATGCCGGCCAGGGTTTAAGAGGTAGTAATCCAAAAATCTGGAGGATACTTGGTTTGGAAAGGCTGTTTAAATCCATGTTTTCAGCTATATTGTTATAAACTGTGCTTTTTTCTGGGGGTACGCAGGGGCACGCATACCCCTAAACATTTTGTGAATCTTTGTACTTTTGTCCATTTACTGTATTTATTTTTCCCGATTTGAACCATAAAATGGTGATTTTCTTGAGTCAAAATGACCGGAAGCGTGTCTATTAGGCTTAATAGGAACAGAAATTAAAATAGAAGATCAAACTTTGTTCATGTATGCTACAGCTGCCGCGAGGACCCTTCTGGCCCAAAGATGGAAAGTACAAGATATACCAACTATTCAGAAGTGGCTGGCGAAGTTGACAGAATATGCAGAACTTGCCAAACTGTCAGGGAGGATCCAGGACCAGGGAGATCAAAGATACGAAATAACTGGAGTAAATTTATTGAATATTTAAAGAAGAATTGTAAAGAGGTCAAGACACTAGCAGGATTGACATAATACCTCCAATGTATAATAGTACTAATATGAGAATGATGTGCATGATGGAAAGAGGATAAATATACCAGTTGCGGGGAGGGAGGGGGGTCGCGACTCGGCAGAGTCAAAGGGAATGTATGGTGCTATTACAATTTGTTGGAAAAGAATATGTAAGGAAAACAATAAAAATTCACTTGAGAGAAAAAAATGAGAGTGCCCCTTTTATTATTTTTTAGAAAAAAAGCACTGGTTATAAATACTTCTTCTGAGATTATGGAATGTGAGCAAACACTCTGCTTTTTAGGCTTTCCTATGGCCTGGTCATTGATTGACTATAGAGACAAAGAAAGAGGACATTGGTTAGTGATTCCCAGTACCTGCAATGAAACATCTATGTCAAGTCTTGGGGGTGAAATTGGTTTCCCAACATCAAATTTAAGGAGTAGGTGTATAGAAAACTATAAAGTATTGGTGCAGCTGTTGGTTTGGGAAGACTGGACTGTTATTATTAACATCCAGGCACTGCCTCTGTAATACCTGCTCAATCTGTACACTAAACCTCCCATTATACTGGGACAGACCACAACATGGGAGTGGAGGAAGTATTTTATTTATGGTCTCAAATGCAAACAAATCAACACAATGGTATCAATATTCCCTGTAGTTCTTTTGCAAAATATTGAAATATTGTAGAATTCCTGTGGAACTAGAAAAATTAATTGGATACCTGAAATTTTAGGAATGTCATGTGAGGGTGTGGGTGGGTGTTTAAACACCTCAATTCAAGTGTTTTTTATTTAAAGTTTGTCTCTGTTGCACGCCAACCAAACAGAATGGGCAGGCTGGACAGAGCTGCTAACTCTATGAACCACAGAGATATGGTACCACTTACCCTTTGTCTTCTGGTGCAAAAAGAATCTGCAGGTACATAAAACCTCACAGAGGCTGCCTCTGGAATAAATTGGATTTGTCAAATTTTATTAGAACTAAATGTATTGTTAATTGGCAAAAAATATATTTTGCCTGACCTATCAAATTAGCAGAATACTTTAATGTACTTTTTTCTTAATTCAGAGCGCAATTCTAATTCAAACATCATTTATTCCACTTCATTAAGTCAACAGCTCTGGTTAAAAAGTTGATCTTACACTCTTTCCTCCATCTAACAATAGCTATGATGATGTATATTAGCATCAAACATTTGCTCTCTAAATGAAGCAGCCAAACAGCAGTGAATGTCAGAATGTCATTGAGTTTGGAAAGGGGGGGACATAATTGGTTTGGCTAATAAAATGTTCTTCTGATCATCAGAATCTAATGGATTGGGGACATAGCATGAAGGGAAGGGAAAGGAAAGGAGGGGGAACTAATCATTTCCCCCCTACACATTTGCCTCAACACCACCCTTGAATCTATTAGCCACTGGTTGCAATATGTACCAGAACAATAACATGGGAATGATTTGGGTTGGGGCCACAACTCTGACCTAAATTGGGAGCTACTGTGCCTGATTACAGAACAAGAAAGTTACAGTGGGAGATCTGGGTCATGAATCTCTCCCATGACACACGGCATTGTTCTTCCTATCTTTCACAAAGGTCCATTTTTTCCTTGCTTTATACTTGGGGAATTACTTCATTCCCACACCCACACTTTTGATACCTGATTTTACCCTATGGAGGAAAAATATGAAATGACAACACGAGTGTCAGCTGCTGTACATTATTTTAGTTTATTTCATAAAATTTATGTACCGCTTGATTCTTTAAAAAAACAACCACCACAAAGCAGTTTACGAAAAGAATAAAACAATGAAATTATCAGTATAGACACTATAAAACAGCTATTCAAAATGTTCAAAAGCAATTATAAACTAAAAACAGATTGAAACACATGTCAAGATTCTACATTTCTGGGTAGCCAGATATGTAGATATGGGCAGATATCTCTGTACACGTCTCTGTACATGCCGAATTCCATTCCATTTTGCTTTCCGAATGCTATCTGCACTTGTACAGATAATCTAGCCATCATGTGCACACTCTTCCTGAATGTGGTAAGGAGCAGAGGGGAAGTTTTTCATGATCAAGCACCAAGTAAGCAGAGCAGTGTGGTGTAGGGTTCTGGAACAAGACCAGCAGTTTCAGATGCTGGGGGGCTGAATGCAGGAATGCCCATGGTCTAGTGATAGTCAGTCTCTGGTCTCTCCTGATATGCAGCCAGACGAAGGGTCTGGGGAGCCTAGGCCATCTCTGTGCATTACACTGATACTACCCACTCTCCCTCCCTCCCTCCCTCTCTTTCACACAGATGAGAATTCATCCTTGGTCCTCTCATACCAAAAGCAATAATAATTCATGTGCACCAAGGAGTCTGGCCTTAAATTTCCACAGCACTGAACTAAGATTCCTCCTTAGTTCTTCTTATTGCAGATTTATTTTTGATTTGCCAGACTTGAACAGGAAGTCTAGAAATCCATCTCTATCCAAAACAACATCAACAAGTCAATGAGAAGAGAAATACATTTGGTCTGCATCTGAAAGCAAACCAACCAAATTCAGTTATAGGTTGATCAGAACACTGCTGTCAATCAGACTGAGCCCTTCTCTGAATTTCGCGGGTGCCATTTCTGTTCAGAACAGTTTGCACAAATATATGAAGTTTAGAGGGGAAATGCAGAGGGAAAAGCATACAAAAGGTGTTCTTTACAGAAACCTGACCCGTTCAAATCCTTTCAAAGAGTTAACAAAATACTGGCTAAAGGAGAAGCTGTGGATATAATTTGTTTAGACTTTCAAAAGGCTTTGGATAAAGCCTGTCAGAAGAAGCTATCAAAGGTTTTCTGCCTGATCTTTATCTCTCTTGCTTCCCCTGGACCCAATTTTTCAGCAGCTCTTCTTGAGGAAATCTTTTAACTATCATGCTGTGATGCTTGGCACATTCAAACATATAAATACAAAACAGATGACCTTGATACGTTCCAACTAACCCACATTTAGTTACTTTTCCAAGTTAGCCTGAAAAAAATCCAGGCTCCTTCTCATCTCTTTCTTGCTCAGTTCGGCTCTGTATATTGAGATTCCAAATCTTGTATATTATAGCTAACAGCCATTGATAGACAAAAATAATGGAGAACAGGGTGAATCATTTCTCTAAAACGCCAGTGCTAGTTGTCATTAAAATATATGACATCAGGATGACATTCAATAGTGACTGCTGACCGGCAGGAGCATAGGAAGGGGGGGTGCAGTCCGCCCCAAGGGGCGTAGGAAGGGGAGTGCGGTCTGCCATCCCTGAGGGGGTGACAAAATGGCACACTGCAGGGGGTGCCACTTACTGCAGGGCCTGGCCTGCAGTGTGCCCGAGCCACACATCTCTCCTGGGCTCAGGGCCCTGCGCTGCCCAAAACAGCAGTGTGGGGCTTGCATCCACAGACTCTGTAGATAGCTCGCCCCGCCTTCATTGCGTGGGTCGCCGCGGGGCCCCATGCGCGGATTGCCCTGCCCCCGCCACTCCAAGTTCCGGAGCAGCTAGCTACGCCCCTGCCGACCATAGTAGCAGAGTTCTGTTGGTGTGACAGGACTTTTCCTTCCATTCCTTGCCCCTGTTGCCCTTCTCACACACCTGATAAATCTTCTCCAGATGGTTGTGGGACCCTCTAATGGTGGGTCATCAATGTGGTTACAATGGGCTTAGCAGTGCCTTTGAGGACTTCCCCTATTGTTCACAAAACCTCTTCCTCCTTGATCATTGCCCCATTCATCATGATGTCGTGAGGATGGCTACTACATAGAGCTGAAGGAGGAAGTTGCCAACCAGAGCCTTCAAAAGCACAGCGAGACAAAAGAGGGAGTAGGAAGAGCATGTCAGGGGAAGCCGACATGGTGCCCTGCCAAAATTGCCAATGGTCAAGGATAATGGGATTGGTAGTCATGGTTCTGGCCCAATCCAGCACTGCTGAAGCACAAAATCACTGTTTTATGGCACAGATTTTTGTGGTCCTCATAATTTCCCCAAGGAATGTATTCAAAGCCACACCAAATCATAGAAAACCTCAGTTTTCCTCAAATGTGCTCTGTGATCCTCAGAGGTGTACTTGGGGTTGGCAAAACAGGCCTCCGCCAGGGGCTTAGGCCCAGGGGGTACAAAAATCACTCCAGAAATCTGTCTCCAGGTTGGTTGGTTGGTTGATTGATTGATTGATTGATTGATCTTAAGTCCAGGTTAGAGAGAAGGAGAGAGGGGACATTCTTTGCTCCCTCCACAGGGTTCATAACTGTGCAAGCCTCACTCATGAGTCAGCTTTAGCATTGAGCACCATGAGCTTATTCCAGGTCTTCTTTCAGTTTTGCCTTCCCTCGCTGATGTAATGCTTCATCATCTCTAGTAGAAGGCAGGCAGTAAGAGGTCAAAATCAAAATGCAAGTTCTATTACGGATCTTTTTCTGTTCTGCCTAGAAATCTGCCCAGAGACTGACCTTCGCTCATAAGAGTAAGGCAGCCATAAAGGTGCAGGCATGAGCTTCTGCTAAAACCTGTAATCCTTGCAATTCAGTTCTAAGCAAGAAATTGCTTTGTCTTGCACACAATTTGTGAGGTCTGAGCCTGTGTTTTGCCTTTCCTTTCTACCACCACTAGCAGTGGTTGTCAGACACCTCTGACAAAGGCACATGGAAGAAAGGCAAGATAAAGCAAGGACAGTTCCATCCATTCTGCAAACCTCTCCACATGCCATCAGGTTGTCTCAGGTAGATCTCCTTTACTTCACATGCGCTAGCATATGGAAGGAAGGAAAGGTTGGACTCTGTGGAAAGACCCTAAGTGAGATTTCTGGTATTTCCCCTATTCCTGTAAACAGCTTTGGGGTGTTCTTGTTTTTACTTTTCGAAATATGGCAACCCTACTTTAAAGTCCTAAATAGCCTTGACCCTGTATACCTGAAGGAGCATCTCCACCCCCAGCATTCAGTCTGGACACTGAGGTCCACTTTCAAGGGCCTTCTGGTTGTTCCCTCACTGTTTGAAGTGAAGTTACAGAGAACCACTCAGAAGGCCTTTTCAGTGGTCACACCTGGCCCTTGGAATGGCCTCCCTTCAGATGTCAAAGAGATAAAGAACTACACAACTTTTAGAAGACATCTGAAGGCAGCCTTGTATCTGGAAGTTTTTAATGTCTGATGTTTTTATATATGCTGGAAGCCACCCAGAGTGACTGAGGAAACCCAGCCAGATGGGTCGGGTATACATTATTGTTATTAAAATGTGTATATTAGTGAAGAATAACATACAAAAAAGACATTATATTAGGGGAAATTACTCAGTTCGCAGCCCCCACCCCTCTCCACTGGAATGCCTTTGCAAAAAGGTATTAAGAACCAATTAGATTCAAAGGTTAGTCAACTCTTTTAGCTCTAATAGGACACCACTTGACCAGCACTCCCCAGGACTCAACACACTTCTGTTTTGCTTTAAGGACAGATATACTTTCCTCCCCGGCTGCCCTTCTCTCCACTTCTAGATTATGCCCACATTTCTGTAGGCCTCTTAGAATAGTTAGGAAATCTTTTGCTCTTTAATCAAGGTGTGCATGCATTCTAGAATTTGCTACCTGTTTAGACTGTAACTTTGCTGCCTAAAACAGCATTTTTATATATTCTGTCACTCCTATTTTCTATAATAAACCAAGCTTTATTTCTTTGTGTGCGAGCTTCTTGTGGGCATAAGGTTAAGAGTTAACACACATCCATAACAAGCATAGGTCATAACTCCAGCAAAAGATCCTAAACCTCTCAGCAGTGTGTACATGAGTGCTGGCTGCGCACATGTGAGTCCAGGTACACACTCGGAACAAAAGCTAAGCATGCATTCTTTGGTCATCTCTGCTGACATTGCTATCATCTCACAGCAACATGGCTTGCTTAGAAACAGACCTCCTTGGTGTTAAATCTGTTCCTTCTCAAGTCCCTATTAGGAATGGAAGGAAGTGCCCATAGCAGCTTTCTGTTCATAATCTTCACAGTGCCCAATACAGTATAAGTAGCCAGTTATCTGGACATCAGGACACGCAGTATAGAATGTTGGATTGGACAAGGTTTCGGAATATGTGGCTGTTTTCTGAGAGTGCAATGGCAACTTTTAAGGCTCTGTTAGTGATCCCCTGGAGATTTCAGGTATTCATGGTAACTCTGTAGCCCATGTCCCAGAATGCTGTGGCATATGTTGCAATGCAGTGTCTTTCACCAGTATCGCAAGTCATGTAAGCCAAATGATCTCTACTCAAGAGGAAATTGGTTGTGAAATGACTGTCATCATAATTAAGCAGAGTTTTGTTTACATGAGTTTTTACCCTTGTGAGATGCCTGCTGTTTTTCAATATCCCCGTTCTGGTTCCATCTCACCATGATATATCAGCAGAGGTAGTCATTTACAGGGATGGGATAAGTGCTTACTATTGCATTTCAGAAAAGGAGCCCATCCTTCCTTATGCCTTACTTGGACGGATTAAACTATAAGGAACTTGCAGTTAGAAAGGCCAATGCATGCATGCATATATATATATATATATGCATAATGTCTTAGTGTAATGATCTGCTGTCATATATAGATATATAGATATGCACGCTGGTCTCAAATTCACTTACAAAATGTCATCTCTGCTATTCGAATAATTTAAAAGTGTATGATGCCCTTGGCCCCAAATTTTCTCATGATCATTCCTAGTGCATTTGAAACATTTCCAGCTGCTCTCCCCAGTATAGTTCACATATTTTTTTGCTGATAGTGTTGCTTTAAAATGATGTTGCTAAATTGAATTTGATCTTATGACACAGGGATATTACCTCAGACCCTTTGAATGTGCCTCTCCGAAAGGCAAAATTCAGAGATGTTGTCATATAATTTCTCTTCTAATTAAGTCTAAACCCGTTTTTTCTGCAAGGATTTGAGCTTCTCCCAGAGGGGAAGGGGGAGAAGCCTGCATTTAAAATGCTATTTTAACAGTGCGTGCCTGTTTCCTGCTGAGAACAAGCAGGTGCCGCCAAACCGAGCAGGATTTAAACCTTGACTGGCACCGAAAAACAGGGGTTAAATTCTGCTCCATTGGTTGTGTTCATGCCTCCCAGGGGGATGGGGGGAATGCTTTGTATGTCCTACAAGGTGTGTTCAGTTCACATTAGCGATTTTAAACACAACCAAGTCATTTTCCGCTACTGTGACTCAAGCCGCATTTACTGAAAGTTGCTCATAAAGGGGGGGGGGGCAGAGAAGTCTTCATCCAACACACATGAGCTTTTTGGTTCCCCAGCCCCTGCAGCTTCTACCCCCCAGAACTCCTATTCATGAAGTTGTTATCTGCGCATGCACGATGGCTGCCTCAGACGTTCACGCCATCCTGAAGCATGAGGTGACTGCGGCTTAAATTTCTAGTCGGGCTGAAGCTGGCTTGAGAAAAAGCGCATCCAAAAGCAGCATTTGTCAAGGATTATATGGAGTGCGGCTGACATCATGGAAACACGGCTTCAAAAGCAAGCAATGGGAGTGCACTGGATGCAAAGTGAAGTGGTGATGTGAACATACCCTACAATTGGAGCTTCTTAATACAGTTCTTTTTTTCCCGTCCCCCTGCTGAGAAGAAGCCCACACATCCAAACAGAGCAGAACCGCCCTGAGATCTATGGATAGAGGGCCGTATACACATCAAATAAATAAATATAAACCCCCGTTTGCCATGCAGGGGACAGACAGACACAGTCAAATACAGTGGTACCTTGGTTTATGGACTTAATCTGTTCCGGAAGTCTATTCTTAAACCAAAGCGTTCTTAAACCAAGGCGTGCTTTCCCATAGCGGCAGGGGACTCAATTTACAAATGGAACACACTCAACAGGAAGCGGAATATGTTCTGCTTCCAAGGCAAAGTTCACAAACCAAAACACCTACTTCCAGGTTGTTCACAAACCAAGGTACCACTGTAAAGCATTTTAAATGGAGGGTTCTTTCTATCTCCACCCCCAGAGGTCTGGCTGTGGGGGTGCTTGGAACCGCATACGTACAAGGGAGTTTTGAGAGTGGGTAGGACAACCCACCTGTCAGTCATGTGATGTCATGATGACATGAATGGAGCAAAATAATAATAATTTCGTAAAATGGCATCATTTCAATTATTCCCTTTCCTTTTGAGCCTATGGCCTAGTTAAACTGAACACGTCTCTGCCTGCCTACCTTTTACACTGCAGTACTAGTTGCCTTTAGCTACTGCATGTAGCAAATGTTCATTCCAGAACACTGAACAGAATAAACGGTTAGGCTGTATGGTGGCCGTCAAATGCATGAAAAGACAATCAGCTAGGCATGGCAATTGCAATCAAGCTTGAATTGTTTTGTAGAAAGATGGAAGAGAATATTGGGAGACATTTAATGAACAGGGAAAATAGTCAAAGTCTTAATAAAGAAAGACATTGAAAAATGATCGTATATAATCACATGATATTGTGGGAGCTGATCTGGAGAGGCAAATGGTTTTGAGTGTTTCAGGGTGGTGACATTGGGTTGCAACTGCTAAGATTGCTGTGATCCTTTGAGTAGCAAATACAAACCAGGTGTGTAATCTGAAGCGTATAAGAACCATTGATTTCAGACTTAGCTACACTGGCAAAGAAATGGCGCTTTATATGTGTTGTTTATGCATTCTAACGCTGTCACACCAGAAGGCGCTGTGGAGTTCTGTTTTTGCTAACCCGATTTTTCATCCAAAGTTTGCAACGCGTTTAACTGAAATGCTTCTTTGATGTGCCTAGTTCCAGTCTTGGGTGTAGTTCTTTGCAGCCTCCTTACTTTTGAGGCTGTCCCTACATTGCTTTAGACACAGAAGGCCTTATTAAGAGATGACATGCCTTTTTCACAACTTTCCTCCCCCCCCCTTTCTTGTAAAAGATTGCCCCTCCCCTTTGTATTTTGAAGGAGAGTTATCAACAGCTATAGCTTAACTTTAACCTGCGCCTCTCCACCTGAAAGCAGTTGCAGAGTTTCATGCTCTAGCGGAGAGCAGGCGGGGCGGGGGTGGCACACATGGCTGGCACATGTCCCGGGGGTGTGGCACACCGCCTGCAGGGGCGTGGTGCCCAGCACAGGGGGGGAGCCGCGATGGCACCCCATCGGGATTGTGGTGCCAGGGGCAGTGCGCTCCCCTCACCCCCCTCTTCCTCCGCCAGTGCCTGAAAGCAGTCCTTGCTACACTCATCATAACTCATTTTGTTCTGTTTCACAATGAGAAAGATATGCCATTTGGCTCAGTAGTGTTGCTAAGCCATAATAAAATGTGTTTATAACAAATTTTATTATTTGCACGCTCTTATTAAAAGGAGTGTTATCAACTGCTGAGAACACAGTGTTCTTTTAACATTCTCTTTTCAGAGCACACAGAAATGTGAAGGCAATAAAGGAAAGTATGTAATTTGCAAAATTACTGTAATTGCAGCTACTGCTAGACTGAGAGGTTATAAAGTGCTGGAGATTCAACTCTGTCTGCCTATAGTAAGCCACCCCTCCTCACAATTCTGAATTTGTCAACATCTATCTCATAGTGCTTGTGATGGGGCGGCAGACTCAGAATGATCGGCTGAGCCACTGTGGCTGCAAAGAACGTTTGCTTGTTTCTTAGATTTATAAGGCACACTTCCCAAAGCTCCGGGGGTGGCATAGACATAAAATACAGTAAAAGTCAAACATAAAATCAACAAAATTGCAAAAGCAATCATCATTATCAGCTGATAAAAATACAACCAAAGTAATAAAACACAAGTAAAACCAACAATACAATTTTGAATGCCAGTGAAAATATAAAAAGTAAGTTTTTCCCTACTACCAAAACAACATCAGAGCTGGCATCATATAAGTTTCTAGTGGGAGGGCATTTTAAAGACTAGATGCCATGGCTGAGAAAAGCTTCTCTCTCACCAACTGCTTAATTTGAGATTATGGAAGGAACTGGAGGAACTTTTAAAGGAATATTAATTTGGACACACTCGTGTGCAGAAGCTGGGCCTTAAGGAATCCAGTGCATTTAAGATTTTATTGGCAACAACCAGTACTTTGGATTGTATTTGGAAAAGGTCCAGCAGCTAGCATCACTTCTTAAGTACTGGTAAAATATCTTCCCTGCAGTGCACCCCAGTTAGTAATCTAGAAACTGCATCTAAAGTATCCAAGAAGTCTTCAGAAAATTAGAGGTGCTTGAGGTTTTCAATCTCTGTGAATTCCAGTGTGAAGTGACCTGATACACACCTCCTGCAGATCAGAGTTCCGTGGGACAAAATAGTTCAGACCCAGAACATTAGTGAACCTGAAATGCAGTAATGACTTTGCAGGTCAGGCTCCAGAAGACGACTGCAAACTGGGGCCACCATGCTGCTACAATGATATGAAAATTAGATGAATGATATGATAATTTTACACTACAGGTATGATGTAAGATTGGGCTAAGCCAAAGCGACCTTCAGCCCAGCCTAAAACATAATTAGCTCTTAGCTGTTGTTCTCCCACCCCCAAGATGGCATGGCCTCCAACCACTTGGTAGGGAGAGCTCCCTCCTCATGAAACAACATCATCACCCAGTTGTCTCTGTGGCAACACCTCTGTTCTTCACCAGCTTCTTCAGACATGTGAATGGAGATTGCTTATAGCCCTGAATGAATGAATTAATTTATTACGGTCATAGACCAGAAAAAATAGCCCTGTCTAGGACCATCAGCTTAACATAGAAATTGGATTGACCTGTTCAGCAGGTTCCCTATCTTGTAGATACAAAATCACAGGCTTGGTTAGTATCAACAGGTGTCATCCACACCAACTTCCCAACCTTATAACAGTATAAACACCTATTCATAAATCAGTCCCATTGAATTCAGTGAAACCTATTCCCATATAATTTATATAACTTTCAATTTCAACTTTAATTGATATATTGTATTTGTGGTTTTTAATTTGATAAATTGTACTTGAGTTTTTAAATCTGGAAACCAAAATGGGGGTCTTTTGAGGGGTGGGGGAAGGTGGTTAAGAAATTTCCTAAAATAATAAATAAAATTTCTTCCTCTTCAACTTTTTTTTTTTTTTGCCAGAAAATATATTTAGATTTACACAATGTTTAAGGAACTGGCACAGCACAGTCAGCTGTGTCTTAGAGAATGCTACTCCCCAAATCTGCTTTTGTTCAAAATGACTGTTGCCTATTGACTTGCACAAAATAATTGGCATTATAATTTTATACCTGTCAAGATCTGACAGATGCAATTGTCTAATTACAATTTTGTCTGTGGGCGCGGAGGTGCAAAATCGATTTAACAGCTTTTGTAATGCAAAGGATTCTTTAGTAAAGCTGCTGAATATTAATATGAAATTGTTTACTATCTACAGTCTGCAGTTTCACTTTCCTTTTTTAATTATTCATGCATGTTAGTAAACAGTAGTCATTCTGCAGCGTGCCGGTCACTGCCCAGGAGTTCCTAAATGCCCTCAACTCCTGATTATTTTAGGATTTCTGCTCTAAATTGATACCAAAATGATTGATGTCTGGTACTATAGAGCACGAACATCAACATAGCTGGTGAATCACAAGTATGAAACTGGAGAAAAGAAGTTTAATGGAGCTCCAAATATTGCATGTATTTTATTGCTAAGGATCTGAGATATAAAAATGAAAGTTCTCTGGCACAATCACCATTGAAATAAATGAATGGAATAAAGACCATGCATAGTAGACAATCATTTCAATAGAATTTATACAGAACAAGTTTCTGGTAGGCAGTGTCTGTCTTTTATACATTAGATCCGTGATTAAATACTTCAACTTCGGTTTTCATTTTCGTTTTAAGATATGATATAGGGTGACCCCGTTGTGAAGTAATGAGATTGTTCCATCATTTCATGTTCTATTCCACACACACTTATTAAATAATTGTTGTTTGTCTTTTAGATGCTCTTCTGCACAGGAGGGGCAAGAGTATACAGGAAGGTTAAAAGTATCCAGGGGCGGTGGTCTGTGCAAGAGGATCAAAAGTTCGGCCTAACAGGCTGGCAGCTAAGGAGGAATGGGAATTTCACCATGACACTACTTTACTTCTGTTTGGCTAAAAGGTAAAGAGAGGGAGTAAAAATTCTCTATATATAAGTCAAGATAAAAAATGGGGTAACCCTGGGATATCCAGCATGGTACCCTTGGTGTTTTGGGCAACTCCCATCGGCCTGAGCTAGCATGGTCAATGGTGAGACACTGTGGGAGCAGCAGTCTGAAACATCTGGAAGATGCCGCCTTAGCTGTCTCTGGGTGAGCCAGAGTTGGAGATTAAGAGCTGCAAGAGACAGAGAAAGGGCTGGAATGCTTTTGAGAGAAGAGGAACCGTGGAATTTTAGGGCACCATACAAGGAATGAGCAAGGAGGCCACAAAGGGAACCAGAAGCTGAACAAAGGGATCCAAATTAATAGTCTAAAATGGGGCTAACTAGCAGCAGTTATCTCTATTTTTATTCACTCTTCATGGTGAGCTGTAAAACTGTAAAACTAAAATAACAAACAAAAAAACCCCTCACAAACAGTGTTTTGGAAAACTTTGGCCTTTTTATTCACCCCATGCCTAACTGCCATACCACATTACCCAGCATAGAGTGTGGGTTGGGGCACTTAAAGTCTAAAAGATTAAAGAGCTATTTATTGGATGCAGTTGAGAAAGAGGGGGTGGGGAGAGATATCTACTGGGTGACAGCAGTGAAGAAGGGTTGGTGTGACTGGTTTGCTTGTCTTTCTTTGCAGGCTACAGCCCATGCCCATCTGCCAGATGAAAAAATTATGTGTTGAAAAAGAAATTTCAGTAGCTGTGGCGTACATAGTGTCTTTGAAAATCTATTCTAATGCTCTTGGGAACATAAAAATAGGGGTTTATCCAACTCACAAGTCAATGTATGCAAAATTCTATAGTGACACGTGTTTACCTCATTGTACAGTTGAAGTTGAAGCTAATATAGACTACTACAAGGACATCCATATAGATGGTACAGCACCTGTGATTTATAGCTTCTAGGCTAGATATCACTGATTTGAGCTCTAGAAAAGTTTGGGTGCTTCCAGACAGGTTGCATATTTGCACAAACTTTTGTTGTCTCCCTACAATTATCCCATCACTTTTCTAAGAGAGAGCCAGTGTGGTGTAGTGGTTAAGAGTGATAGACTTGTAATCTGGTGAACTGGGTTCGCTTCCCCGCTCCTCCTCATGCAGCTGCTGGGTGACCTTGGGCCAGTCACACTTCTCTGAAGTCTCTCAGCCACACTCACCTCACAGAGTGTTTGTTGTGGGGGAGGAAGGGAAAGGAGAATGTTAGCCGCTTTGAGACTCCTTCGGGATATCAAATCCAAACTACTACTACTACTCTTCTTCTTCTTCTTCTTCTTCTTCTTCTTCTTCTTCTTCTTCTTCCCACAAAAAGTATCATAAGAAGAGCGATAGAAACTTTCACTAGAAAGAAAAGTGATGGATAATTGCACTGGAACATGTGGGATAAGAACCTCCATGTAACATACCAGTATGAATGCAGAATATACAGTCTGGAAGGTCCTTTAAATAATATTAAGCAAATGCTGTTCTGTGTTCTGAGTGTTTAGAACATTCTACACATTTTCATTTTTTAGAAACCCTGTGTTTGACTAGAACTAATTCAGTTTACAAGTTCCCCTGGTCCCAGCTCCTGATGCATCTGTATGCTGCGTTTATTTAGAGGTCTTTTAACTGCTGACTTCAGATGCTGTCACAAATTGAGTCTTCATACTAGCAGCAGGCTTGAAAACTTTGACATTGTGTCTGCTGCCACAACAGGGCTTCAGTATTGTATAAGTCACATCAAGTGAAAGGATGGGGATTATTAAGAGCTGAAAAGAACAACCTGGAAAGCAGACAAAATGTTTAAATAAAGCTGAGCTAGCAGACAGGTCAAGAAAATAAAGGTCAGGAAAGATCAGGTTTAATATAAGCTACTGTGATAACTGAACATACAGTAGAGGGATGCACAGGTTTCTATCAAACATGCCAGTGGCCATGGATAGCTAAATCCAGCAACTTTAGTATTTTCACTTAGCGCTTCATGATATTCTGATTTTAACTATAAGGACCTGTATGATAGCCTAAAATATAACTAACTGAAAGAATCAATAACAGATCTCAAATAACAGACTGGAGTGGACAATTATATCAGATAATCTCTCTGGTTGCTTCCACCATGCAAGGAAGATAAATCCAAGTACAGTCGCACCTTGGTTGACAAACGGCTTAGTTGCCAAACATTTCGGCTAATGAATGATCGAAAACTGGAAATGAGCATTCCGGTTTTCGAACAATTTTTGGAAGCCAAATGTTCAGCATGGTTTCTGTGTCTTCTGATTGGCTGCAGGATCGGAAGCTGCGCCTTGGTTTTCGAATGGTTCCAGGAGTCGAGCGGAGTCCCGGAACGCATTCTGTTCGTCAACCAAGATACAGCTGTATCTGAAACTTAATGCATCAGCCTCACAAAAGACTTGAGAAGCATTTGAGCATGGCCTCTCCCAGATGTTAATTTATCAATAAACCCCATTGTTTCTAGCTATTGGCCATGCTAGCTAGGGCTAAAGAGTACTGAAGTCTAGCAACATCTGGAAGGCCATAGGTTGGCCATCCTTCCATTACAACTTCCCCTTCTTTCACTGATTATTTTATGTGGTCACTAAAGTCTCCCAATTCAAGCCTTCTAATAGGCTTGAAAGTCTATATAAACCTTCCAAGAGCCAATGTGGTGTAGGGGTTAAGAGTGATAGACTCGTAATCTGGGGAACCGGGTTCGCGTCTCCACTCCTCCACATGCAGCTGCTGGGTAACCTTGAGCTAGTCACACTTCTGTGAAGTCTCTCAGCCCCACTCACCTCACAGAGTGTTTGTTGTGGGGGAGGAAGGGAAGGGAGAATGTTAGCCACTTTGAGACTCCTTCAGGTAGTGATAAAGTGGGATATCAAATCCAACTCTTCTTCTTCTTCCATCTACTGAACCATACCCAGTCCTGGCTTGTAGCAACAGGTCTTCTTCCATGACAAAAGGAAGCAGAGCACCAATTTGGTTTTTCAAAGTAATCCCAGTTGAACATTGTGTTGCATATCTATGCTTAGTGCTGCAGATGTTAGACTTAAAAGAATTAAGTTTTGATAAAACATTTTGGTGAGAGGCTGGTGGGGTCAAGGAGTTAGACAAGCAACTCCCTGTGGGAAACATAGGGCTAGAACCCAGGGTCATCCAATGAAACTGAAGCTTGGAAAATGTGAGATAGACAAAAGGAAGCACTTCTTCATGGAGCACATTGTTAAACAATGGGAAATTGCTATCTCAAGAAGTAATGATGACCACCAACACAGAAGTAGATGAAACAAATCCATGGAGGATCGCAAGTGAGGAAAATGCTGATGTACTCAGGCCCTGCTTGTGGGTTTCTCATAGACATCTGGGTGGCCACGGTGCAAACAAAATGCTTGACTAGATGCGCCCTTGGTCTGATCCAGCAAGGCTCTTCTTACCCTAAATGAATGTAGGAAAGACATTTTGAAGAAGAGGCACCACAACTGAGAAGGCCCTGCCCCACTTTTCTTTTGAAAGCATGGACACTCAGAGACAAACTGCTGACCTAAAAAAACTTTTAGGTCATATAGCAGAAGGCATTTCTTAAGGTATGCAGTTTTCAGACCGTTTTGGGCTTCAGAGCTCCAAAGCCAACACTTTTAGCTGTGCCCAGAGACAATCTGGTAGCCGGTATAGTTTCTTGAGGACTGCCTAAAAATTGCCAAGATGGGCTGCTTTGGAACCCTTAACCACTTTCACAGAATGGTGCAGGGACTGTATTAATACAATTGCAGTGGTACCTCGGGTTACATACGCTTCAGGTTACATACGCTTCAGGTTACAGACTCCGCTAACCCAGAAATAGTACCTTGGGTTAAGAACTTTGCTTCAGGATGAGAACAGAAATCGTGCAGCAGCGGTGCAGCGGCAGCAGGAGGCCCCATTAGCTAAAGTGGTGCTTCAGGTTAAGAACAGTTTCAGGTTAAGAACAGACTTCCAGAACAAATTAAGTTCTTAATCCGAGGTACCACAGTAGTGTTTGTTGTTGTTTAGTTGTTTAGTCGTGTCCTACTCTTCATGACCCCATGGACCAGAGCACGCCAGGCACTTCTGTCTTCCACTGCCTCCCGCAGTTTGGTCAGACTCATGTTTGTAGCTTCGAAGACACTATCCAACCATCTCGTCCTCTGTCGTCCCCTTCTCCTTGTGCCCTCCATCTTTCCCAACATCAGGGTCTTTTCCAGGGAGTCTTCTCTTCTCATGAGGTAGCCAAAGTATTGGAGCCTCAGCTTCATGATCTGTCCTTCCAGTGAGCACTCAGGGCTGATTTCCTTCAGAATGGATGCGTTTGATCTTCTTGCAGTCCATGGGACTCTCAAGAGTCTCCTCCAGTAGTGTTACTCATGCTATAAAACTGTGTCAGCAAGCAAGGAAGCCTGCGGTTCATCTGGTTCCATTCTATAAACCCTGGCTGGCAGTGGGCTTCACAGCGAGCAGGCTGAGGTTCTGGTCTAGTTCTAGAGTTCTACTGAAGAAGGAAAATGTCTGGACGAAAGTAACCTGGAGGCTTCCTAATACAAAATATGCATGCTACGTGCCATCCAATTTGTATGCCTGAAAGCAGCTGTGAATTATTTCTGACTAGCTAATTAAACACGTAAAGGTGGTGCCAGGGAAAGGTCATTGCTTGGTCTCCTCCTCACTGCACCTTGTTCAAAATAAGACTCAGACTTGGTTGGAAGTGTTGCTGAAGACTCTGAAAGAGTCGTGATAAAAGGGTGGTCTGTCTAAGGGCATAAGGGTCAATCTAAAATTGACTCAGCACCTGGAAAACTTATGCAGAACTATACTTGGGGTGATTTGAAGCTTAGCTGCCTTGGTATTATTACTCATGCAGATAGCACTTTCATGTGTGAGAGACAATTTTCATCTCATTTCTCCTCACAACAGCTTTAAGACTGATGCCACTATCACTCCTATTTTACGGATGAGGAACCAAACCTGAGAGTCCACAGCCTTCCCAAGGCTATTCTTTCTCAGCAAATCTGAACCTGATCTGCAATTGAAACCCATGTATTGACTCAACACTCGGGCTTTGAGGCCTCATTGGCTTACAGGCGCTGGTCTTGGTTGGAAGCACAATGATTTATACAGATATTTTCGCCTGTTGCCGTAGCTCTATTGAATGTAAAATAGGCAAGGAAAGAGGAGACGTTTTCTGTAGCATATTCCAAAGCAAGTGCTTAAATGATGACTTTTGACCGGGAGACACAAGGCTCTTCACACAACAATTGTCAGCAGGGATTGTGACAATATGCAGATGGCTTCTATAGGCATCCAAAGACTGCCCTGCCCACCATAAGAACTGGTTGAAAGGTGTGAACAAATCCCTTTACAGGACTGGTTGAACCATTAAGCAGTGTGAAACAATCCCCTCAGGAGGCGAATTAGGGGAGGGCAGTGGTGGCAGCTAGAGATGGGATTTTCTAAAAATCTCATTCGAGGTTAATTGCATATACTTTATAATTCCTGCCTTGCTCCTTGATCTCACCTCAGCAAGAAAGGGTTTGTGGGGTGTGTGTTTTTACTAAATACATGAAGAATTCTAAAATCTATGCACTATTACACAGATATGTTCCAGGTTTCCTAAAGTAACTAGAACAGGGGTTGTCAACCTGGTCCCTACCGCCCACTTGTGGATATTTCAGGATTCTAGGTGGGTGGTAGGGGGTTCTACGACACAAGATGAATCCTCCTTCCATCAGCATTGGTGAGCAGTAAGGAAATTTTACCATCAAGAAAGATGCATTAGTGGGCGGTAGGTATTAAAACGGTTGACTCCCCCTGAACTAGAATGTAAACATATAACATACAGTGATGCAAATGAATCGTATAAAAAATACTTACATAAATACTTACCAAACGATACAGCAGAAATGTAATGCTGCTTAAAGCTCGACTCTTTTATATTTCCCATATGCATATTTTTGTGCCAATAATTTTGCACATCATTAATCAGGCATTATTTATTTATTATTTTGTAAGAAAATTTACATCCTGCTTTATTGCAAATAAAATCTCAAAGAAGTTCGCAAATAACGTAAAACTATTTAAATTATCCATAAATATCTAAGTTAAGAACAAGGGTTTTTTTTTAAAAAAATCAAAATAATGAATTCAAACTAAAATTGAATAGAATAATGTGTTCAAACTAAAATTACAGATTTCAAAAGTCGGGGGGGGCTTGCATAAACAGAAGGCATGAAAAGAATGCAGCACAGCTGACTACCTAATGTCAATGGGCAAAACAGGGGGACAGACAATGGGAGGAATTTAATGTCACACTAAGTTGATCATTCTGTAAGAGCAAGCATTTCAACTTGCCAGGTGAAATGATTTCCTCCTCCTCCTCCTTCTGTGTGCTGTTCTGGAGGATCTTCAGACCTCCACCAAAGCCAGCGGTGGGGCAGGGGGTGCATAGGAGGTGCCTGGAGGGAGGAGGAGGGAAAGCCCCATTGCACAAGCGGAAATCCTTGCACAGGACTTCAAGTGATGAGAATCAGTAGTTGAATCCCAACCATAGCATGAGAAGCTTGGGCATAAAGTGGGTGCTTGATGGAAGGGGTGGTCTAATGCAGAGAAACAGCCAGATTTGAACAGTCAAATTCCATGTATGAATCTGTTTTAAATGGGTTCCTCCTCCATCCCAGGTTGCAAAGATTTCTGCCCATTCCTTCTCAGCCTTCTGGTCATTCCCCTCTGTTGGAGACTGAAGGAAGCTTGTGGCACTCAGATGCAATGAGGACCTTGCTTCATCCTCAAACGTCAGTCCAAGATGTGTGCCTTCTTGTCCTTTACTTCAGGCAACAAAACATTTTATCCCTGTCGGGATAAAGAGACTTCGTGAGGATCCACGAAGTCATTTTGACTTAGCTAATGAGGGCTGAGTCTGAGTCACATTTTAAGCAGGACCTTGAAGACATAGTTGCATGTTGAGTCCCACAATGCCACCCCCACCAAAAAAGTCACACTTCACACATCAATTTTTGTTTAAGATTTTTGGCATAATTTTGGCCACAACTTTATTCAAATACAAAATATGTGAGTGGTTGCTTAGGCATTGGTTATGACTATCTGTCCATGCCCAGGGACAGAGCTGACTTCCGGATTCCAGCGGAAGCCAGCGTGGGAAACAAGTATTGGGTGAGAAGTTGAAGCTGGGTATCAGTCCCTCACTTCTCACCCTCATGTTCCTGTGGGGCTTGCACGGCCCAAGTCCGACTCCGGGGACAAGGACGAAAAGAATGGCAAGCCCCTGGATTCCTTTAACAGAATTCCCTTTCCGCACCACCATTGGAGGGGTAGGCACTTACTCCTCCACCACCAATTTTAACCAATGCCTAACCGCCAACCTTACAAGTTGTGACTATTTGCTACGCAGTAGGCAAAACCCAAATGGCACCAGCCAATCCGCCAGATGGTAAATTCCTACCAGGCCCCCGCACCAAGGCGGGCGACCCCATGACAGGCATAGCAAGGTCAAGCGAACCAGAAAAAACCCCTTAATTAAAGGGGGGTGGGCGGGTGATCCGGTGCAGAAGCCGAGAGGACGCCCCAGCGTTAGGCGCCCTGTATATATAGCCTCTGACCCCTCCTCCAAAATTGCAACGTCCAAAACTCCCCAGTAACCCGATTAACCCCTTAAGGGCTTGGTTTCCCAAATCTGCCCAACAACGACAGGGTGGCCTGTAGTTCCCCCAACCGCAACACGTGCTCTCATTTCCAGGGAGAACACGATTTATCACTCAGAATGCTTTCCAGTACTATACGTGATGCAAATTATAGGTGCGCATGCTACTTTTTGGTTACGATGACTTCTTACACATCTCCTGAATTGTAAGTTGCCTTGAACACGGGAGAAATGTTTTAAAGGGAATAAATTGCCACTTTGTTGAATCTTCTTCTGCAGGCTGTTTGGTGAGGCATATCCCTCTGTAATCACTAGGGATGCCAACTATTACAGTGGTACCTCTGGTTAAGTACTTAATTTGTTCCTGAGGTCCGTACTTAACCTGAAACTGTTCTTAACCTGAAGCACCACTTTAGCTAATGGGGCCTCCTGCTGCTGCCGTGCCGCCGGAGCCCAATTTCTGTTGTCATCCTGAAGCAAAGTTCTTAACCTGAAGCACTATTTCTGGGTTAACGGAGTCTGTAACCTGAAGCGTATGTAACCTGAGGTACCACTGTATTGTGGGAGACTTGCTATATACCTTTGACATCTCCCAAAGAGGCAAATGAGGAGGTGAAGTTTTCCCACTTAGTGCAGCTTCATGCCGTGAAAATACAGTATACTGCCAAGTGTCTGTTTAAAAAGCTTGCAACCACATGAGCATAAATGTGCTGTTGTAGGTAATGTTGCCAACTTTTTACTGGCTCTGTTCCTGTGCCTTGAGCAACAGCCTGATACATAGGAATTAAGTCAGTGATGCTTTCCCCCAACATTTTATCTCCATGCCAAGGAACACTTTACTTATTACATTACTGTAGCTCAGGCTGCTGTTAAAGGCAAAACACCACCAGCAATCATTGAAGTAACACCTTCAGAAGCACACGAATACAGCTTGTAGTATTTGTGTCTTAAAGAACATCTTTAAGACTCCAGCTTCGGATTTTAGAGGCACGCTTTAAGAATCCTCCTTTCTGAAGATACACAATTAATCTCTTTCTCTGAGAATTTTCAGTCTTAATGTGCTTAGGGAATTAATCCATAACATGACAAAAGCAGCCTTGAAACAGACTTTTCTTGGTCTTTAAATCAGCATTAATATGTTTGTGTTGATTTTGGCAGACCACAGTTTCCACAAACATTTGGCTTCTCAGATTGTATCCATGAAAATTAATGATCTGTCACTGTACATGCCTATGTTCTAATGAAGCACTTTGTCAAGTATGAGTGAAGTCAGGTGTGAGAAGCTGCCTTTGCCTCACCAGTGATAAAAAACCTTTCTCCCCCTCTCCCTACCCTCCTCTCACACAAATTCAATTAAGTGTGAGTGAAAATTTAATTACTGCTGTGCAGCAGTTTTGCATTTGTGATCAAATAAAAGAGCTTTTGTAGGGTTTATAGTCTCCCACTGTATGGGAAAGGGTGATAAGTGTTAGATAAGCCAAGCCAGGAATTCAAAGGCAATTATATTTGTGTGTGTGTGTGTGCTTCTGACAAAGGGAGTTTCTTGTGAAGTTGTGTGCTTGCTTGCTTTTCGTACATTGCACAAGAGAGGGACAGGAGGAATTACCCACCCAGTGGGCCAGATGGTGAGCACAACTTAAATAAGGAGCTCAAGAGTCCTTAACTATCTTGCAAAATCCCACTATCTCACTCACAACAGAGTCTCTGCAAGGCCTTCAAATTCAACTAGAACAATAGAGAGCAAGGAAACAGGCTGTATAGTTTCTTTCTTTTCCACTATTTCCTTCTTGAGGAAATGGCAAACAGTGGTGTGTGTTTTTTCACCCAACAACAGGCAAAATGCAACCAATAATATGACAAAAGAAAACAAAGAGGCAGGGTGCCTGGAAACTGTTTCTGCCGGGTCTGAAAACTTGTAGAGACATCTAAGGAATTTGTTGCGTGACCATATTCTTCCCATCTTTTCATACTTGAGGCACAGGGAACGCAATTCTTCTGCTTCTCGTGTGATATTATCAGCTATTTAAAAAACCCCAAAGCCCGAAAAGATCCCACCACCAGGCCCCACTAGGCCCCCATCCCATCAGATTCCACCCCCTGATCTGCCAAGGGCCACTTCTCTGCCAGGCTCCACCCCCTGTATCTCAAGAGCTGAGCCATAAGAAACTTGGCAATTCTCCCATTTTGCATCTGAAGTCTGGACATTTTTTTTAAAAAAAAAAGCAGTTCAGCAATGACTGGCTGGCATACCAAACAAAATGGCGACTGCACCCACTCCTTTTCCTATATGGGCTATTGGCCATGTCCAAACAAGCGACACCTTGTTCTGCCAAAGGTTGCCATTGCTCTCTGTCACAAAGAACAGACCCGCCCAAAAAAGAAAAATCCCTCTCTGACTCTGCTCATCATTAGACATGGCACCTGCCATAAAACATGAGTCATAGCTATCAGACTGACATCAGACAAGCAATCTCCGAACAACATCTCATCGGTGAATGCCATTTACGAACATGTCAGGGGAAAACCAACAATTTATCATCAGCATAGCCCCACCTTGCTAGTAAGCCCTCTTCCGGGTCATCTTTTGTTGCGGCTGTTTTTAAAGAGTGTGTATCGAAATAAGTTATGCTGGCTATTAAGTTGACGGGCCCCAGAGGCAGGTCATATCACAGCAAAGCAAGAAATTGCCCTGTGAGCACAAAATGACAAAGACACATCCTTCTGTCATGCTCTTCCTTTACACCTGAGCCTTAAGAGAGCTGTCGTGCCACAAAATTGGACTCCAGAGCTCTGGCTGCCCCTTTTACTTGATTGTTTACCTCCACTTTCCATACCATTCCGAAAGGTTTTTAAGGTGCAAGTGTGTTTTCCTGCCAAAGTGCTTCGCTTGGCAAATTGCTGACGCAGAATCTCCTTGCTCCAGTGCTCCTGGGGTGAGGAGAGGCAGACAGGCAGCATACCAGCATAGCCTCTCTCATACCAGGGACAAGGGAGCATCTCTCAGACAGGGGCAAACATGGCGGAAAAGAACAAGGTTTGCAGAGCATAAAGAGACCAGGATAGCTATGACAAGGGGTGGGGGAATCTGCTTTCAGCCTGTGTCACTTTTCCACGTGTTAAAACATAAAGTAATTCTACCCTATTTCTGCATCTATCAGTGAATGTTGTGGGTTTTTTAAAGTCCTCACACAAAAGTTCACATTTTAAAATGTATTTTTGAGCATGCTTTCTCTCTATTTCTTTTCTCAACACACACAGTTCTAAGGGTGTTTTTGTCTCAATAGAGGCATAAAGGGATCATTTGAGTTCTACCCAGAGCAGACCCATTGAAATTCATGGACGTAAGTTAGTCACATTTGTTAATTTCAGTGGGCGTCCTCCAAGTAGAACATAATTGAATGCCACCCTTAATCTGAAATTTGGCTGCTTCTTTCTTTAAGCCAAGAACATCAAGTCAGTTCATAACAGTATTATTCACAAGACTAGCTGCACCTGCTATCAACACTGACAATAAACCTAAAGTATGCTAGGTTCCATTTTTGAAAAAGAGGGACTGAACAGCTTCCTGGATCATATTTTGAAAAGAAGAATAACATAACTTTTGGTAACTTCCTGCACAGCTTTATGCTTTCAATAATTTTATATATATATATATATATATATGCAGGTTTTGGTGTCCTCGGGTGTCTTCCCGTGTAAAAGTTGGGGTGTCTAGGCGACGTTTCGACGAGGTCTCACTCGTCATCTTCAGGCTGGTGCTTTCGGCTTCTTGTTACTGGAACAGAGCGGGATCTCAATGTTTGAGTTCCTATAAATACTGTAGAGGGGGTGTGGTGTCTAGCCTCCAATGTTCTGGGCAGAGAGGAAGTTCCCAGGCTAGTGTGCCTTTTCTTCTTTTGTTCCTTAATTACTTGAGAGATACCTTGAGTGATTTCTTGAGTGATATCCTGAGTACCACTTAGGTGGGTCATTAGGTGTGGATTAGTTGCTAAAGTCTTTGTGTCTTGACCTCTTGAACTTTGTGAAGAGTTTTCCTGAGAAGATGGCTGTATTGCACTTAGTTGTGCTTTGGCTTGGCTTCGTGTATAGGGGCGAGCTGTGGTTTTGTGGCTTGTGTCAGCCAGATCTGTGTAGGGATTGCAGGGGGGTGCAGCATCCGGAGGTGCCACCATGGATTGGCTACTGGATGGTGTCAGTAATTCATCTGTGGAGAGGGTCTGGGTTTGGGTCTGGTGTGGTTGATTGGTGTTGGCGTTCTGTGTGCCTCTGGATCTGGTGTCAGTTTTTGTGGGGAGGGCTAATTTCCAGATGTCTGGCAAGCGGGATGTGTCGTCACGCTTGTTCATGTTGTGAGGGTGTTTCTCTATCTCGATGGCTTCCATGATTATTCTCTTGTGGTGATGTTCCGTGTTAAAGAGCAATTTGGAATCTGCAAAATTAATTTCGTGTCCTGTTTCTTTCATATATATACACACTAGAATTTTGCCTTATGGAACAATGATGGGGAAGTGCAGTAGATTAGAAAGTGTGGGGTCAGGGGCGGAGCAAGGTGGGTGCGGTGGGTGTGGTTGTCACCTCCGAGGGGGTCACAAAATGCTGTCCGGCACTCAACCTCTACAAGAGATGCTGTGGCTTTGGTGCACTCTGGCTTCCCACTGTCAAAATGGTCCCCTCGCTGTAGGGCTGTAGGGTTGTAGGGTGGGCAGGGGGCAGACTCCTCATCACAAGGTATGTGATCTCTGCAAAAAAAGCAGGCCAAAAAAAATAATTCAGTGTGGGGGAGGGTGACAGGAAATTTTTCACACCGGGTACCACCTGACCTTGCTACACCACTGTGTGGGGTAACAGGTTCTTGACACAACTTCTTCATAAGCTTCCCACAAATAAATCAGAATGAATGCCCAATAAAGAGGAGATTAAGAGGAGGTGCTTAACATTCTCACAAACTTTACACAGACAAATTAAGATGAATGCTCAATAAACAGGTCACCTGGAAGTGACCTTAGACTAGAAAATGCTTTTTATTTGCACATTTGACAAGAAAACCAACCTGCATGAAATCAGATCAGCTTTGGCATTTTTGACTACAATGCAGTTTTACAAGGGTGGGGATCCCTTGTTTTTAACCCTTAAAGGTTTATCTTTCTCTAATGCTGGACATGCCATACTGGAAAACGAATTTGATTCAGCTGGGCAGGTCCTATTAGATCAGCTGTCAAGAGCTGACTTAGACACCTGAAGCTTTCATTATTCCCGTCCATCAAAATGACTTTTTTTATTTTATTTTTTGAACTGTAAATGTTCCATTTAAAACTACATTTGTCTTTAAAACTGTGCCACATCCCATTAACATGAATTTATTACTCAGTGGCAAATCCACTGCTAATGAGATGAAAAGAACTTATTAATACATCAAATGTTTAAAAATTCTAATGCTTTACAGCCCTATTTAGAGAAATGGAAAGAGAGAGCGCACAGGAGATTAATGCCACTTTGATTCTGAATTAGGTTGACTTCAGGCTTTACAAGTGTGTCATGGTTCCTACTCAAAACCTGTTTCCCCACAGCAGGGGCTTGACACCATGACTGTGATTTTTGCAAGGCAACCATGAGAATCTTCTGGATCACATATTAAGTCTCTACACCAGAACCTCCCCCCTCCCCCCGAAAGCTGCTATGCTGGCATGTGAGTTTATCACACACCACAGCCAATTCACATGGTTGTCACATAAAACATTGCTGCTGTAACATCCCACTCCAAACAATTTGGGGGCCCCAAGCATGCTCACAGAATTTATGCATGTGTTTCACTCAGTTTGGGGGGGGGAGTTTTCCACAGAAAATACTGCTGTTAATGCCAATTTATCTGCAGCAAATATGTATGCCATATAATTATGCAACCACATCTGAGAGGAGCTGCAGAGGCCCACTCCCTTGCCTCGGAGAAGACTTCAGTGGGTACTTTAGCCTGGCAGTGTCAACAACCACAAGAGAAGACTTGCTTACACCATAGGCTGAGTGAGTTCTTGCTGCTCAGCCCCATTCCCTTGTCTCAGAGGACAACACCACAGAGGCCAAGACTATGGGGCAGGAAATGCCATCTAAACGATCCTGTCACCATAGGGACATTTCTGTTCCTGAGACTAGACTTGACCCTTTTTACTGTGGTCATTTTGGGTAAGTTGCTTTCAGGGCTCTAAAGCATGAAACAAGTATTCTAAATAACTAAATAAGTGTGTGTGGTATTCTGGGAGGTATACGCTACCTCCTACCTGTGCAGTGCTGTTTAGTGTTCATGGGGCACAATCTGGGAGGGCAGTCTACAATTCTATGATTTATCTAAGCAAATTCTTACCTATATTTCAGGGTTGACAGTGGAGTCTAGAGCGGAGATGAAATTTCCCAGAAAATACTTTTTCAGAACATTTCTGAGACTTGATTTCTAGAAAAAGGAGGCCACCTTGCAATATATATATATATATCTCCAAATATCCTCAACCACTCATTGTGGCAGCCTCCACTTTCCCCCACAATGCCCCAGAATGACGCTGTGGGGGATACAAAATGGTAGCCAGGCTGTAACACAAATGTTGCTGTTGGTGCTGCTGCAGCCACTTGTGGTGGTGGAGGAGGAGAAAAACTTCACAAAAGGAAGGAAGCTGTGCTATGGCCACCTCAAATTGTGAGCCCCATCCCAAGAAACTGTTAGAAAATTTCATTCTCCTGGAGAAATTTTTGTGAAATGCTCCTTCCCCATTTCTCTGCCTAAAAATAGAGTGGAGAATTTCAAGAGACCATTTGCTCTTGATATAGACCATTTGTTCAGTGGAAAGAAATTCCATCCATCATGTTATGTGTGGCTACAACTTTCAGGCTTCACTCAGACTTTCAGAGACGTGTCCACCACCATCATTTCAGTGTTTGCTGTGAAATCCTGATGAAACATTTCTCCCTGGCTAACACTGGCTACTTAAAGGAACCAGTTCTGGAGAACAGACATCACCAGAAAGCACAGGTACAAATTGTACCAATGGGAGAGGGGAGACCAATGACATGCAAATACCACACTGCTGTATGGTAGACCTTCCTCACCACAGCTTGATACACAGTGCCATGCCAGCTATTTAAAGTAAGCACCATCTCTCTCAAGCTGAAGGAAATGGATCCAAGATGCCTCAAGCCAAACGTTTCTTGAATGGTTTTCCCTCTTGTCACTGTACATAAATCTTGCCCGGTCTTTGGGCCATGGTCTGCTATCCTGAAAATTGAAAGCTTGCCTCACTACCAAGCTTCTTTGACCATGTATCAAATAAATCCTCAGAGACAAGCTAAAATCTGATAGCCTCCAGAGATATTCTCCTATAATGTTTAAATGGTATTTGAAAGCTTTAAAAAAGGCCACATACAATTCTCTTCTTCAGCCTTTTGACTAACGTGCATAGCTTTAGTGTGCTATGACAAAATCTTGTTTTTAGACTCTGTGTATGGGTTTGTTTGTGTCTTACAGCTTCAAATACCCCAGATTCAGTCTTCAAAAAGCTGAAAACTTTTGTTGCATTATAATTTCCTCATGGTGTTTAGTATGCTCAGTTCTCTCGTGGTACTTTTCGTGGGCTTGATTCATATGGATTTGGATGTGATAAGACATACAGTTTCCTGCAAAATAAACTGCAGCTGTAATGTGAAGGATCATCAGTGTAAAGCGGGGGGGGGGGGGGAGAGAAAAAATAATATTAGGCACCAAGGCTTAACATTGGCTACTTGTACTTAACTGCTCCATCCACCCCTTTCAATCTGTAATGCTTGTGCTAGTGACCTGAGGCTTTTGGCAACAGACCCATATGCCACATATCAATGGAGAGCTGCTGCCATTGTGATACAACAAGGATACTCCCTATGTTCCTAATGAATTAGCTGCCCCTAACCAGAACTAGCTAAGTATGCTGGTTAAATACACAGTGTCATATACTTCATTGATAGTGGGAGGCTGCAGCTTCAAAGAGCAAGCTCAAGGATTGAATGTCATAACGTTGAACACCATATGAACTGTGTGGCTATCATGATATCGTTCCCAGGAGCTTTAGTAAAAGAAAGCAGGTTGAACACTGGATAGAGACAAAACCCTTTTCTCTCTGGGTTAATATTGCTACACACACAGGCAATATATATAAGGCACCAAGCTCTGGTACTCCTGCCAAATGTTTTATTCATTGCTTTTTGCCCTTGGGAGAGAAGGAGCAATCCTTTTGTTTATTAAACCTTTCCTTTTACATTTGAACTTGCCTGTGAAAACACTCTGATATGTGTCTTCTTATTTGGCAAAATATGAGCTATACAAAACAGGCTCTTAGCTTTATGCTACCCACTCTACTTCTTTGCAATTGAAAGAAAAGAAGCCTATGAATATCACACTGTGTTCAGAACTGCCTTAGCTGTTATTTGCAGTGCCATTCTAATGGTTTCCAGTGTTGTTATTCCCCCCCCCCATGCAGTTTACCTAATGGTGATTTCACTGGTTAAGTCATTCCTTCCGATGAAAGGAGTTTGAAAGTTGTGCTCATGATCCTTCAAACGCACTCAGATCTGGGTGTCTTGGTGTTATGTACCAACTTATCCATGAATTCTTCAGTTGACCCAGAGCAAGATGCCACTCTTCAATCTCACTTCCACTGCTGTATTATAGCAACACTCCATCTGCTCTGCAAAATGGGATTGAGATAATGATTGTAAAAGCAGATGGGGGGGGCTATCACTTGAAACAGGGGCCACACAGAGCAGTAAGGAGCAAAATCTCTACCTTTGCTGTCCTTGGCTTGAAGCTGCCTGTGTACAGATGAACTGCCTGTACATTCACCTGTTCTTCCTGATTTGGCAGGCCTGAGGTCAAAGTAGAATCAGGGAGCATCACCTTTCCCTAGCAGGAAAGCAGGAAAGGAGTCTGAGGAACGGAGGCAGATAGTGGTGATGAGAGATGATGTTCTAGGCCTAATAGACAAAACAAAACAAAAAACCTGACAATTTGCCAGGTCCAGATGGCAGCCACTAGTGGGTTCTCAAAGAACTCAGATGTTAAATTGATCGTCTTTTAACAAATGTATGTAACCTGCCTCCATAACTGAAGAATGGAAAGTAGCCAATGTTGCACCAATTTTAAAAAAGGGGGGGTCCAGGTGGGATCCTGAAAATCTCAGGCCAGTGAGCTGAACATCTGTCCCAACAATAATTGATAGAAAATATTATTAGAGATAAAATAGCCGAGCATATAGGAGAATCAGCCTTGCTGAAGCAGAGCCAGCAGAGTTCTTTGAGAGGGTCTTTTCCTCTAAACTACTTAATTTAGAGAAAAGGTGAAAAAACAGGTGATATGTTAGAAATTTATAAATTTATGTATGGCGTGGAGAAAGTAATAGAGGAAAGTTTTCTCTGTTTCTCATAAACCTAAAACATATAGATAATTACAATAAAACCAGCATGGCACCAGCCCTTTTCATTAAAAGCAGTCAGTTCCCCAATGCCTGTTGGAACAAATCAAGTACTTCTTCACACAACAAGCCTTCAAATATGGAACATGCTTCCCCAGGAGGGACTGGTGGCCACCAACTTGGATGGCTTTACAGGAGGATTAGAGAAATTCATGGAGGATAAAACAATCAATGGCCACTAGCCATGATGGTTATGTTCTACCTTCACTTTCTGAATACATGTTGCTGGGAATGCCAGGGAATGCTGTTGTACTCAGGTCCTGCTTGTGCTCTTCCCACAGGTATCTGGTTGGCCATTATGAAAACAGGATGCTGAAATAGATGTTGTTGGCCTGATTCAGTTGGCTATTCTTATGTTTGCCGGCTTCCCTGTGTTCATATGAAATGCAGATTTGAGATGTTAGAGGATTCCTGGCACAGTCTGCATTTGCTATGAATGCCTCTCTTTTGTCACACTGGACCACTCCTCAGAGCTGAACGTAGACCTGCAGTTTAGTAGTAGGCAGATCTACACACCTTGCTGAGTTCTTGTTCAACCATGGTACTTAAGAGGTGTACCAAAAGCTGTTATGTCTTTTCCTCTCCCCTCACTTTGGACTGTGTAGAGCTGGTTGGAGCAGCTTCAAAGCATGGTGCCTCTTTTGTGCAAGATAAAGATACTATGTAAAATGGAGCAAGACTGCACGTTACTTTCTGGGTAATTCTATGAACAAAGGGCCATGTACGCAAAAACAAAATGGCCGCCCCTATGTTGGCATGGTAGCAGCTTTTTTTTTGGATGTACACTGGTCCTTTGTTCATAGAATTACCCAGGAAGCAAGGTATGGTTGTTTGCTGCACTGTTTTAAGAAGTATTTTTGTCTGGTGCAGTGGAGGTACCATCACCTGAAGCTGCTCCAACCAGCTTTACATTGTAAAGCGAGAAAAATACAGAACAGCCCTTGGTACACTGCATAAGTACTTCTCAGTTCAGATTTGTGGGGTTTCTGTGAGGTTTTTTTTTTTTTTAGGATTTCTCTAGTTTATCCTAAAATGTCTGCACAGAAACAGGATGGGTCATACTTTAGGGCATCAACTTAGTGAAACAGAATGGTACAGATTGGGATAGGTCTACCTATACTTAGTGTTGATCAAATTAAATTGAATAAAGTTTAATATTTATTGGATTTATCATGCTATTCCAATTTGAAAGGAAATAAAACATAACGAAATACAGTTTGTTTTTCCTATCTTGAGGGAAGAAAAAAATCTGAATAATGTGTACTTACACCAAGTATCATTACGATAAAATTAATAGTTGAACTGCAAGGGATAAGTGATTTTTCTACAAGGGATAAGTGATTTTTCTACATATCTACGGCAGCTATTTACTTAAAATGTAATTACTGTTATAAATCACCAAATACAGTTTATAACCTCAGCAAAAGACCTAAAAAGGAATCAGGGCTATCTTCAAACTAATAAAGTCAACCCACAAAATCGCTTCTCGGCCTTTTGGCTAAGATCAAGTGTAGAACTAATAAAGTCTATTTATTGAAGCTACTGCTGGTACCTTATCAACCTGTCAGTGGTGGCTTGTGATCTGTTTGTGGCTTATATAGTGCACAGCATAGCACAGTTTTCAGCTGAGGAGGATAATCATTGCCTGTATATACAGTATAGTAGAGTTATAGGTTTGTGGTCCAATATAGTTCCTCTGCAGGCATCCTGGTGTAGTATTGCATCTTGTCTGCTTTCTGTATGTGGCATGCTGGCAATAGCCTCCAAAGTGTGATCTGTCTTAATAAAAATTAAAAAGTACATCACCAGTAGTGATGGGCAATTCTCTCCCTTTCAGTTTCTCTCAGTTTTTCACCTTCCCAATCTTAAGTTCAGTTATCCACATTTCAACATCAGTTCTTTAAAATCCTCATGAAATTTCATCAGCTTTTAGTGAATTTTTTTCTTGATCAACACCAGGCATAGGCAAACTTGGCCCTCCAGCTGTTTTGGGACTACAATTCCCACCATCCCTGACCACTGGTCCTGTTAGCTAGGGATGATGGGAGCTGTAGTCCTAAAACATCTGGAGGGCCAAGTTTGTCTATGCCTGATCTACACATTTTTAAGCAATTTCCTCTAATATACATGTATTTACAAAGCAATTTGTAAATAATATAATGTATTTTTATACCTTATTTTCACTAATAAGCATTTTTTTCTGCAAAGTTTATCATGTATATTAATCTAATTTGTACATATTCCTTTGCTGGAGAACTGCATTGAAAAATTCAGAAAAGTGCAAATTTTCAAAGGATGGCCACTGTCAACTGCAGTCCATGTTTCGCTTTGGAAAGGCAAATTAGGTAGATTCACCTTTAAATGTGAAGTGCATCAAATTTCTTCTCCATCTCTAGTGGTCGCTGAGCCATTCCAATCACAACCAGCTACTGCATGGAGAAGCAGTCCCAACAAATGGAATTTCAAGGGCCATCCATGCGACTAGGGTGTGAAGCAGGTATACTGCGTTTTCCCTGAAACATCATTTCATTTACTATTAGCTGGTGTGCCTAATTACTGTATTTTTTTGCTCTATAAGACTCACTTTTCCCCCTCCTAAAAAGTAAGGGCAAATGTGTGTGCGTCTTATGGAACGAATGCAGGCTGCGCAGCTATCCCAGAAGCCAGAACAGCAAGAGGGATTGCTGCTTTCACTGCGTAGTGATCCCTCTTGCTGTTCTGGCTTCTGAGATTCAGAATATTTTTTTTCTTGTTTTCCTCCTCCAACAACTAGGTGCGTTTTGTGGACTGGTGGGTCTTATAGAGAGAAAAATACGGTACTAACATGTATTCTGAACCTAATGCTCCTCAGGGCACAATAGTTGTAACTGTCCATCCAGTTCCAGAAAAAGTGCCAGGCTGATCTTTTGCTGTCTTTAAAAAATGCTACTTCATTAATCAATCATGCCATGCCATGGATCAGGGCCAAGAATTGGCTCAGACTTAGCTGCTCAGTGCTAAATAACTCTTCAATCAAAGTAGCACTTCATTAACCAACCAACAAGCAAAAAAAGATCTCTTCTTTTGAAGACTAGAATCTTGAATCTTGCAAACCAACAGTTTGAAAATTACCAAACTGTTTTTCTCACTATCTTTCAAAGCAACCATAGCAACTATGCAGAAAGAAAAGAGTGCAGAAAAGGTAACACCGCCCTGCGCTCCACAAATGGCAAGAGTAGGGAGGGCAACTCTTCCTTTCAAGTATGTTGAATGAATTAACCTAGAGTGAGCCGTGAAAAAAGAATATAAAGCTAACTCAGTAACAACAAAGAAAGCCCCCCCCCCCCTTGTGCTAAGAATGACTTTCAAATTGCACTCAGTTTTCTGGTGCAGAAAAAGTACTTGGCCTTATAATAAGCAAGCACACAAACATACATATTTCCCTCTGGTGATCCAGATTATTTTGCCAAATGTTCTCCAGGGATACTAAAGATTGTGAGAGCAGTACTTCCCATCATTCCTCTTTCTCTGGGCATTTTCATGGCAGCATCCCGGGGGGGGGGGCAATAACCAGATTTATAATGGTGCAATTTGATCATCTGTACTAGGGCCCATGTCTGCAATGGGGCCAGTATCTGAGCATTTATTTTCTTTTAAAAAAAAGTTACTCAAGAAATTAGGAAGCCAAATGCGGAGGCTGATGCACAAGCCTGGCCGCCCCCATCTTCCAGTGATTTTAGCTAGCGAGTGAAGCCAGAGCTGTGACTGATAAGTGGGTAGTTTCAACATCAGGAGACAGGAATCCCTCAGATATTTTCCCCTTCCCTTTAGTGCACTTTCTGCCTGGTCAGATGAGAGAAATCTATGCACATTTGTAATTAATAGTTTATATTACAGCCTTGCTTACCCTCCAAATGTTTGGGGAAATCTCTCCTCTCTTCACTGAAGCAATCTAATAAATGGGGATAAAGTTTGGAGGTTTGAGGATAGGTAGTGATTTATAGTATTCTGCATAAACAAAGTAAAGTGTTTGGCTAAGCATGCTCTGAATACGGTTAGGCTTTGCATATTAAAGTATGATTTTTTTTAATTTTGCGCAAAGTGACAATGGTGAGAAATGTGTGGAGAAGTGATGGTTTAAAATGTTTAAGGTTTTATTCCTGATTATGATTTGTCTTATCACTGATATTTGTACACCACTCCAGAAGCCTCTTCTGTCCAAAGAGTGGAGTTCAAATGTGTTATTTTGAATGTGGAGTTCAAATGTGTTACCCTCATCTTTTATCTCTGGTCGGGGACAGAGGGTGGCACTAGGGAGGGAAATGTCGTTGCGCCACTCCTTGGTGTGTGGAGTGCCACAGGGTGCAATTCTCTCCCCGATGCTTTTTAACATCTTTATGCGCCCGCTTGCCCAGATTATCCGGAGCTTTGGGCTGGGCTGTCACCAATATGCTGATGACACTCAGCTCTATCTGCTGATGGATGGCCACACTGACTCGGCCCCGAACACACTGACCAGATGCTTGGAAGCTGTGGCTGGATGGTTTCGTGGGAGCCGATTGAAACTAAATCCTTCGAAGACAGAGGTCCTATGGCTAGGTCGGGATGGCATGGGGATGAGGGACCAACTCCCTTCTCTTGCGGGGGCCCAATTAGTGCCATTGCCTTCCGTTAAGAGTTTGGGTGTAATCCTTGACGCCTCCCTTTCCATGGAGGCGCAAGTTACAGCAACAGCCAAGGCGACATTTTTCCACCTTCGCCGCATCAAGCAGTTGGTCCCTTACCTTTCCCGTCCCGACCTGGCCACAGTGATCCATGCGACGGTCATCTCCAGGCTTGACTACTGTAATTCGCTCTACGCGGGGCTGCCCTTGAAGCGGTCCCAGAAACTCCAGCGGGTACAGAATGCTGCAGCGAGGCTCCTCACGGGGTCTCTGCCATGGGAGCATATTCACCCAGTGCTTTTCAAGCTGCACTGGCTCCCGGTGGAGTACAGGGTCAGGTTTAAGGTGCTGCTTTTGACCTTTAAAGCCCTTCACAGCCTAGGACCCTCGTACCTACGGGACCGCCTCTCCTGGTATGCCCCACGGAGAGCCTCAAGGTCCATAAATAACAACACCCTAGTGGTCCCAGGCCCTAAGGAAGTTAGATTGGCTTCAACCAGAGCCAGGGCCTTTTCAACTCTGGCTCCAGCCTGGTGGAACGCTCTACCTCATGAGACCAGGGCCCTGCAGGATCTGATTTCTTTCCGCAGGGCCTGTAAGACAGAGTTGTTCTGCCTGGCCTTCGGCTTGGAGCCAATTTGATTCCCTCCCTCTCTTTTTTTTTCTTTCTTTTCCTTCTCCTCCTGCGATGAGGCTACATTTTAATATTTTAATGTTCCATTATTTTAATGTTGTATTTTATTTTTGTTTTTAAGTTGTAATCATTCATCTTGTTTTTATTATTGCTTGTAAGCCGCTCTGAGCCCGGCCCTGGCTGGGGAGGGTGGGGTATAAATAAAAAAATTATTATTATTATTATTATTATTATTATTATTATTATTATTATTATATTTTCTGTCAGTTGTATAGTATGCAAAGTAAAAAAATATTGCTACTTCGGGACAGTGGTGTTTGCTTGAGTTCTTGAAGCAGCGAGGCATGTCCCCACCTTGGTTTTTAAAATATGGGCTCAAGAAACCAGAAATAAACAATATTTTATTTAAAGAGGAGAGTCCTTTGAATATCAGAGCAACCAGACTGGGTCAAGAAAAGGCCCATCAAGTCCAACATTCTGCTTTCCACAATGGCAACCAGATGCATTAGGTAGCCCATAACTTGAGATAAATAACCCTCATCTAATACTGTAGTTGTCCCTCTTCTTTTAGCATATTCAGAGGTATACTGGGGTGCAGAAGGAAAGATTCATCTCTGGATATTTAGCCAAGATTGCTATAAGAAATTTCCATGTTCACAGCCACGAAGAAAATTATGATAATCAGGAGGTCCACTGGACAATTTAAAAAGAAAATAAGCATCTAATCACTTATCACTGACATTCACTGTTCAGGTCACTGCTAGATGCGCCATTAGACTTTGAGCAGAAAGGTGGGCAACAAGATTGGCTCATCTGAGAATTGTGGTCCAGCTTGAAGGCCCAGGTCACCAACGTTTTGATTGTCTTATTTTTCATATGCTAATTCTACCTTTGGTAGAATTCTACCATTGGCAAATGGTGGAAGCTCAAAGCGCTGGGGGAATCTAAAAGTTCAAAGCAGTTCTCAAAAGTTATGATTGTTTTATTTCCTTAACGTAAAACAATTCATAAAATAAAACCATAATATAACCCAGGACTGAAGCTAAATCAATAACAAAGTAATATTTCAGTTCTGTCAACCCATATTATGCACAGAGAGAAAAGTCCAGCATGTACAGTACATTATGATTTTAATATATCACTGTACAAAATGGAGAAAAATCAAAGCAGGTTATGTGGCATTATAAATATTATTGTTTCTTATCCATTTCACCACCAAAGTAGTAAAATATTTATAGCTAATCTCAGTGGCAATTCTTCCATTGGTCCTTTTTCTGTTTTGCCTCACTTTTTTCTGCTGTAAGGTTATCTGCTGAGTAAGAGAAGTCACTCTGTTCTACCTGCTGTAGAGGTATAGAAATACAAATCTCTTCCGATCCTTAGCCATTTCCAGATGTAGAGCTATGCTAGTCTCTTGCAGCAAATACAACAAAGAGTCTTCTGACACCTACAGAGCAGGGTCGTGACCTGCTTGAGGCAGCACCATGATGGGGAGATGGACAAAGGCAGGAAGTGGTGCCTCAATGGTTCAACAGAACTTTAAAGTGTTGGTTCTAGTTTTGGGGTGGAGGGATCATTTGGGTTCCTCCTAAGGCAGAAATATGACTTGGGCTTGATGCTACATGGTACTCACTCTTTTCTGGTGTGATCCATCACTACTGAGTTGTGGGTGGAGGTATTTCTCACCTGATCAGATCTCCACTGTGGGGGGTGTCAAGTAGGTGGAAAAGGCCCATGCAATTTTCCTGGCAACGTGGTTGTTTAATTCATACACACTCCCCGAGAAGCATGGGGCTGCACCACGGGGAAGTGGCTCCCATGTTTCTGGGTATGTATTTGTATGAGTCCACAGTATAATTCCACATGACACCCTCCTCCATTCCAGATCTTACCTGTCTCTCCTGGGTAGGGTTCTCATCTCTGATCTATCTACCTCTCCTTTGCCTTTTATTCTTTTCTGTTCTCTTCCAACTCATGATGCCCCATTCTGATTGGCTCCCAATCCCACCATTAGTTTCTTGGTAGTAACTTTTCACCCTGTTCTTTGTTAGTACTTTCCCAGACAAATACATTACTTCATCCTTTACTGCAATAGATGTGAATCCGGCCTAGATCCAAGACATTGGCTAAGCTATGCCTCTAAAATATGCTTTACTAAAAGTTTCATCTGTAATGTACGTATATTGTTGTGTGCAAGGACTATTGGAAATGTCATCAATTTCTAAGTTTGAAATGTTCACACACCATGAATGCGCCTCGCACATGGCTTAGTATATTTCTGCTAATGTCATGAGATCGGAGCTGCTGTTTGTTTTATAAGGCTATGTACCCATGAACTTGAAGCCTCTTGATTTCCCCTTAATGAATCACAGAACGTTCTATAAAATATGCACTTATATGAATATGTGCATCTCATCTCTTGCCATGTTAGGAGTTTACTACAAAATACTGAGCAGCATTCCATTCCATCATCAAACTCACCAACTCTGCAACTTGGCGCTCTGCAGACAAAATTACTTTTCCACTGCATTGGTCACTTGTTGATGCGACAACAGCCATTACACTTTGTCATATGGATGTGTTTATTTCGCAGTCTCGTACTACTTAACCCATAGCCTGTAACATCTCCCTCTAGGTCGTTACCATTGCTCCAGAAAGATGCACTTGGAATGCTTAATATTTATTGTGACTGTTCTTTATGCAAGGCATTCCCATTAATCTGCCTAAAACCGTGCTCGGAAATGCTTTGGTTTTTAAAGCTGTATATGGGGAGAAATTACAAAATCAGGAATCATATAGTAGAGTTTGGATTTGATATCCCGCTTTATCACTACCCTAAGGTGTCTCAAAGTGGCCAACAATCTCCTTTCCCTTCCTCCTCCACAACAACCACTCTGTGAGGTGAGTGAGGCTGAGAGACTTCAGAGAAGTGTGACTGGCCCAAGGTCACCCAGCAGCTGCATGTGGAGGAGCGAGGAGGCGAACCTGGTTCACCAGATTACGACTCCACTGGTCTTAACCACTACACCATACTGGCTCTATAAAAACAAGGGGTGGTAAACTCCACCAAACTTCTAAACTAGGGAACTCACTCCCACAGGAGGCAGTGATGGCCACAAATTTGGGTGGCTTTAAAAGAGAATTAGACGAATCCATGGAGAAGAGGCTACTAGACATGATGGATATACTCTGCCTCCATGGCTGGAGGCAGTAATACTTCTGCATGCCAGTCTCTGGAAACCACAGGAGGGGACAATGCTTTTGTGCTTGGGTCCCAGTTGCAGGTTTCCCACAGACATCTGGTTAGCCACTGTGAGAACAGGAAGCTGGACTAGATGGGCTATTGGCCTGATCCAACAGGCTCTTCTTATGATCTCTTGTTCTCCCTAGATGCTGAAGTTCTCATTAACTAGCTCTAAGGATTCAAACAGAAACACCTTCTGCGCATTGCATTCTCTTTATATTTCCCCCCGAAAAATTGGTTGTTGCAAAGTTTCCTACCAAGGGCAGGAAACAAATGAAAAGTCCATAAACATTTATATTAAAGAGCTAGCTAAAGAAACACTGGGTTATTGTAAATTCAATGGAGGAAATTTGTAGTTTCCCAGGAGCATTACAGCACATCAAATGTTAACTGCTTTTATCTTAAGCATATACAGCTGGTTCGCAGAAAAAGAGCTATTTTGATTTCTTCTTCTTTTACTAAGCAGTGGGAAATGTAGGAGGTTTCCCAGGACTGTTCATTTTGAAAAGGAAAAGGAAGAACTGAGGGGTTGTGGGATCTTTGTGGAAATGTTCATTTTTACACATTTGCAAATATTGGAAAAAGAGATGAAGTTTGCGAAATGCTGTGCTCCATGGTGTTGGTTTATAATGCAACTGCTATACATTAATGCACAGCCGAGCTGTGGGCTGCAAATTGGTGTGATCACTTTCTACAGCGCATGATGGAATAATATGATTTCCTCAGTCTTGAGTGTAGGGTGGAGGGGCTCATAATATTAAAAACCCAAACCATATTTCTTCCACTTTAGCCTTCCAGGGGGCCCCAAATGCCCAGCGCTGAACAAACATGAGCAAGACATATCTCTCTCTTTTTAAAAAAACATAATTTTTATTAACAGGCCAATCCAATCACATTATTTCCAAATCATATTGCTTCCAAATTATACAGCCAAATTTTTAAATTTTGTTGGGGGTAACCATACATCAAGCTCCGAACGAGGATCAAAACATCACTTCTGTTACTGCTTTTATCAAACAGTTCTATCCCGATCTGTCCAGATAGTCTCTTTATTACTTTCTTCATCTTCTTGTTGTTATCATGTATTCCTTTCTTTGCAATCTCTGATAGTCTTCACAAGCAGGTTAGGAAAAAACAACATCTGCGTGGGTTTTGCACACTCCAAAAGTCATATCATAGAATCATAGAGTTGGAATAGACCACAAGGGCCATTGAGTCCAACCCCCTGCCAAGCAGGAAACAATCAGAGCACTCCTGACATATGGTTGTCAAGCCTCTGCTTAAAGACCTCCAAAGAAGGAGACTCCACCACACTCCTTGGCAGCAAATTCCACTGTCAAACAGCTCTTACTGTCAGGAAGTTCTCATAAGGACAGCCGCCATTCCTCCCCTTCTTCAAAAATTTATCCTCGGTCTGTCCTATTAATTTTCCCAAGCTTGCCACGTATATCACAAAGGGGCTCTGCCAGGTTATCACATTCAATCCATCGTTCACATTCCAGTGACCCTGGTCCTCCTCCCCTCGGCTTTCTTCGACAAGCCTGTCTTAGCAAGACGCCATTAAAAACTGCATCATAGAATTTTTCCTCCGCTCTCCAATTTTTACCAGTCCTCTCTTCAATCAATAATTTACAGCTCTTAAATTCTTGCTTGCGATTAGTAAAAGGCGACGATTCGTCTCTCTGGGGTGGAGGTTTATAAATACTCACATAAGGCAAAGAAAATAAAAGTTTTTTCCTCCACTCCCTCTTTTTTTCGCTCCACACGTACCAGTCTTGTAATGGTGGTTCATCACTTGATTTATTTGTCTCCTCCCGTCGCTCCAATCACAGAGATGCATTAATCAGCAGCCTTATCTCTCGAACTTTGCTTGATGTATGTGCTTCAGCTTCATTCCAATTATATATTTCCAATTATATTTTCAAGCTGAAGCGAACCAGGGCGCTGATTGGAGACAGCGTCAGGTAGAGCCAAGCTCACCGAGGGCTGGTGCCAAATGTCCTACACCCCCTTCTTTCGAATCCAGGGGTGCATTATGGACATCGCTGGCAAGGCTGTCCCCCCATCTCCTTGGGGGGGGGCAGGAAGACTGCATACTTCCCATAGCAGGCTCTTTATTACCTCGTGTGGGTCGGAGAGATGTTATTGTCGGCCATCTTCCAATGTGCCACCTTGTGGCCCCTGAGCAAGACATATCTCTCCATCTGCAGCTTCTAGGCTGCTTTAAACTCTCTCTCACACACAGCTCTGGCTATTGTTCTTCTACCTAGGATCACCTGGCCTCCAGCCAGGTGAGCAGAGAGGGGAGAAATGCCTACCTCCTTTCTTGGAAAGCACCATCAATCACTTAACACATTCTTTGAGATGCTGATGAGCGCTAAACCAGCCAGCTGAAACCACCACCCTGGCAAAGGGTCTAGTTTGGCAAGTTTGTTCTGACACATTCTGCCTCCACAGATGCAGGATACCAAGAACTGGAAGGGACCCATCCAGGCTGACCCCACCCTGAACTCATAACAATATTATTAAATTTTGTTACATTTTCACCCCAGCTTTCTTCCATGATGGAACCCAAGTTAGCATCTGTGTGGTTCTCATGTCTGCCCAGACTCTGGAGAGCTGCTGTCGAACAAGACTCCATTTGTTAGTTGGACAAATAGTACCTGGTAACAATCCCTACATGTTCCTATGTTCCTGTCAGGTTAACGTGCAGTAGATTCTGCTAGCTCTTTGGATGACTCAAGGAAAATCTCTTTCTCTCTCTCTCTCTCTCTCTCCCCCTCTCTCGCTCTCGCTCCCTCTCCCTCTCTCACCCTCACCTATTTCACAGTGTTTTCGAAGGATAAAATGGGATGACCTGTGCATTCCTCTGTGAGATCTTGGGATATGTGGTATATGAATGTGGTGAATAAATAAAACTACTCTCAAACTGCAGTGATCCCTTGATTCAGGAGCTAGGAAATAATCTAATAGGAGCTAGGGAATAATCTAGTGAAATGTGCATGGATGATGTAACCAATAAATGTGCTAATGTTTTATTTTGCTTTCAGACCATCCTGTCATAACGAAACATGTATATTGTCTTACTGCCCTCCAGTGGTAGTCTTCTTCTTCTTCTTCCTCAGTGTTAGAAGTATTTTCAATAGACGGAATGTAAACATAAATCCAGATTTACTCTCAGGCTATCTAGAGCAACCGTATGTGCCTGTGACTTAAGGTTCTAGAGTATGAAGTTAGAAGTCATCTGAAGGCAGCCCTGTTTAGGGAAGTTTTTAATGCCTGATATTTTATTGTGCTTTTAATACTGTTGGGAGCTGCCCAGAGTGGCTGGGGAAACCCAGCCACATTGGGGGGGGTCTAAATTATTATTATTATTATTATTATTATTATTATTATTATTATTATTATTATTGAAAAGTGAGAAATCATGGTGAAGGGAGATACTGAAGATGGGATAGATTGGGGATGGGATTTGTGGGACAGGGTATGGGTAGGATAAGAAATGTTCCAGGGAAGGGTCTATTGCCCTTTGCAATAATGTTGGATATAATGGATATAATGTTGTTCCTCACAACAGAAATGAGCATCCCAAAACAGAGTATGGATTGGAAGGCTCCTTTCATCTGCTGCTGTACCAAATGCATTGCACTACGCAAAGGCTGGATCCAGACTTCACCGTCCAGAGTCAAAAATGTTCTTTTGGTCCATGGAAGGCTTTTGATATGATCTGGTGGAAGGATCCCATTGGTGGAAACTTTTTTTTCCTGCTCCTTTAATTCCCCTTGCTCTGTTTCATCTTATGGAAAGTTAAACTTTCTGGTTATTTAAATACTGGGAGATTTCCCCTCCCCCTGCACCACCAAGTGGTACCTCTGTTCTAGAGGTTTCCCAACCCTCTGGAACCCTGTGGGAGGTGACCATGGGCTCCATCAGTAGCTTATCCCCTGAGCAAAACTACACAGTTATGAGTCATCAACATTGCAGTGCTCAGTTGTAGAGATTAGTGGAGTGGCAATAACAGGTTGTCTTGTCTATGACTCCAGCAAGAGAAGCTCCAAGAAGAAATTTAGATTCTGACCTTCAACATAGGGGCGTAGCATGTGCTAATGCAGCCTGGTGTGCATGCACACAACAGGGGTATGCATGCCAGGGGACAGGGGGTGGGGATGGAGGTAGTCCGCCCCACTAGCCCAGCCCTTGCTGCCGATGCCACTGCTTCAGGGCACTCTCATGGTGCTCTGGCAGCCCCTGTTTAACCCAAAAGCAGCACTGTCATGCTCCAGGAAGCTCTCTTGCAAACGCAGCTTCTTCCGGCACTGTGAAGCCCTGGCGTGTTGTGCCCTGTCAGTGAGGCTCAAGTGCACCCCCCACCACAGTGGCATGAAGGCACCCTGAAGCATTGGCATTGGTGGCAAGGGAGGTGTGTGTGAGGGCAGCCCCGCATGGCTTTCTGCGGCTGGGATAGGACTGTCCAATCCCAGCCTCACAATGTGGGCAGGAGCAGCAAAGTAACCCCCTCCCCGGGGGGGACCTGTGCCTGGGGCAACCACCTGTATGCCCCCCCACATGCAACATCACTGCTTCAGCAAAGCTGAAGCAAAAGCAGTAGAAGATGGGGAAGTTCAAAAGACAGGCTATCTGAGACCATAAAGGTAAAGGTAAAGGGAGCTCTGACCATTAGGTCCAGTCGTGACCAACTCTGGGGTTGCGGCGCTCATCTCGCTTTATTGACCAAGGGAGCTGGCATACAGCTTCCGGGTCCTGTGGCCAGCATGACTAAGCTGCTTCTGGTGAACCAGAGCAGCACACAAAAACGCTGTTTACCTTCCCACCGGAGCGGTATCTGTTTATCTACTTGCACTTTGACATGCTTTCAAACTGCTAAGTGGGCAGGAGCTGGGACCGAACAACGGGAGCTCACCCCGTTGTGAGGATTCGAACCTCTGACCTTCTGATCAGCAATCCTAGGCTCTGTGGTTTAACCCACAGCGCCACCCACGTCCCTTATGAGATCATAGCCCCCTGATATTTGAGGTCCTGTTGCTTCCTGCAATTTTCAGAATTGGAAATCACGATAAAGCAAAACTTTGCATGCACCTGCTGGATTTTTTTTTGAATCATTTCATACTCAGTTTTCTTAATTTCGCCTACTTGTGCCTCATTGATCCAAGTGATGTAAAATCTAAGCACTGTATTTGTACACTAGATATTATTGTCTACAATCTGTTTTTGTTGTACCTTTGGGCACTTATATTTATTACTTACCTTGAGGGAACTTGGTTATTACAAGGGAGCGGATAAAACAGGTCTGCTCCATCTCCTTTCTTTGAAAGGAGTTATGATCATCACATAGTGCAAGAAATGATCCTGAAAATAATTCTCCAGACAGTAAGTAGCCCATTAAGAGTTAGCAAAAGATAAGCCCAATTTCTTTTTTAAAAAATTAACTGATAATCTGTGGAAAACTGATTTAAATGTTTTTAATGTTCTTCACTAGGAAGTAAAATGATCCCAGATGATAAATTCAGGAAAAACTAGAAAACCAAAACCACTTAGACCTGGAGGCAGAGAGGGTCAGCAGGTGGAAGAGAATGGCACAGCATAATATTTCTGGCCCAGTTCAAAATACCCACTAAACCATGGTTTGTGCTAATTTATGTTTTGAGGTTTGAGATTCCAAATATACATCAGCACTTGGCTTTATAAGTTGGGAAGTACAGTCAAATCCCTATGGTACAGCAGATCCTTAAGGTGAAAAGGAGGTCTTATTTGTGGTGTGCCAAACTTTTGAAAATTCAGATCTAACACCAAAAAGTACTGAGCACAAACTGGTTTTCAGACCAACCTCTATTCATTGTTTGATATATTGATTTGGTATCTCCTTGCAAACCATGGTTTGGAAGTTGGCATGGATTCAGATATAGCACCAAAGCAGGGTTGTTGTCTGAAAATAGATCCATGATACCACACAGATACCACATAGAGAACATTTAAATCAGAGTCCAGTGACAAAAGATCCATGGAAGTGAATGGGATTTGTGATGTGGAGCATACCAGGTTTCATCCTCATAAACCTATATAGCAGTTCATAAACCCAAATTGTTTTGTAAAATGAAGATATGATACTTGATGGGATAAGGTGGTAGGACCAATTGCCAGAACATTGTTGAACAGGGCGGCAATATTGAACTGTCAACTTGAGTCCTCCCTGAAATAAATTCCATCCTACTTTTCCTAAACTTATGGTATTTACGGTATTCCTCACTGTACCACTGGTTTTGCAGGGGTATAGATACAGCCAATTATCATGTATCACTTGGGGTTTAATTTAAGTCTATGAAAGGAAAATAAACTAGAATGAGTCATATATTATAATATGATCTAAGAGAAATTCTGCCTATGTATCACATAACCTCCCTCTTTTCAGATTCATTGCCTCTACATAAATTAAATTATTCGCTACATATATCCAAGTCAGAGATCCATTTAGAATGCCATATTTTAGAGAAAGCAATTACATCAGGTCATTGATATATCACCCTACTATTCCAAATGCTTCCATTTTTATTTTTATTATTTGGAGAAAATGTCAAAACTTAGATGTTTGCCTGACAAATGTTCCTCCTTGATAATTGTCTCAGGATCCTTCCTACAATCCTTTTGCTCTAGTAAGTCCTGGAGGTACGGCATTGATTTCTCCAACCCTCACTCCAAACACATAGAACCAACAACATCCAGTCATACCAGGGACTGGAGGACCTAGCTATTTCCGTTTCGAGGGACACTGCTGTGACTGGGAGGGACAGTTTCAAAGGTTCCCAGACTGAAAATTCAGGCCTATCATATCCTATTTCCTGGATGTCAATCATCCAACCAGTCACAAAACTATCCAATTAGGAAAGGAGAAGCATTGCTGGTGGTTATGCTGAGACTCAGTTGCTGGCACTAGCACTGGGTAGGAAAAATAACTTCTATTTGTTTATTATATATAAATATATAGGGTTGTAGTCAACACTACTCCTACTCAAAGTAGGCCTACTGAAGTGCATAATAATAATAATAATAATAATAATAATAATAATAATAATAATTTATTATTTATACTCCGCCCATCTGGCTGGGTTTCCCCAGCCACTCAGGACGGCTTCCAACACAACACTAAAATACAATAATCTATTAAACATTAAAAGCTTCCCTAAATAGGGCTGCCTTTAGATGTCTTCTAAAAGTTTGGTAGTTATTTTTCTCTTTTACATCTGGTGGAAGGGCATTCCACAGGATGGGTGCCATTACCGAGAAGGCCCTCTGCCTGGTTCCCTGTAACTTGGCTACCCACAGCGAGGGAACCGCCAGAAGGCCCTCGGCCCTGGACCTCAGTGTCCGGGCATAACTATGGCTAACAGGTTTATTAATTTCGGTGGCCCTACTCTGAGCAGAACTTAGTTGAATACATCCCAGTCTCTCACGTCTTTACAGAATTTGCACTGTGCCTTTCGCTAGAAAGGCTTCAAGGCAGATTTTAATAATAAAATATTAAACAAGATAAAACAGCGGAGATACCAGATAAAAGAGAGCAATAAAAAGCAAATTAAAAGGATATTGAATACCATTAAAAGAATAAAACGGCAGGATGGACTCTGCCTTGTGCTCGGAAGATAACATCATGGCACAGGGCAAACACGCAGAGTTTGTGACGTTGGATATTACCACCAAAAGAGCACTCTTTCCAACAGCCACCTCCATGTCTGTGAGGATAGGGGGCCTCTGAAGACATTCTTAATTGCCAGGTGGATTAATATGAGAGATGACAACATATTAGACCTCCACATCAATGCAGTACAGTGGTACCTCGGGTTAAGCACTTAATTCATTCTGGAGGTCCGTACTTAACCTGAAACTGTTCTTAACCTGAAGCACCACTTTAGCTAATGGGGCCTCCTGCTGCTGCTGCGCCACCAGAGCACAATTTCTGTTCTTATCCTGAAGCAAAGTTCTTAACCTGAAGCACTATTTCTGGGTTAGTGGAGTCTGTAACCTGAAGCGTATGTAACCTGAGGTACCACTGTACATAGGAGGAATGTGGCAGATTATGCCTTGAGAATACTCAAGCAGAACAAATAATGTCCTGGGGGGACGCAGTGTATCAGATTAGACAGTCTTGGTTCCAGGCAGCCTTGAGGGAGTCAGTCAACCAAAGGCTCCCTTATAACATGGGAATATTGTAGCCTATATTGTAGCATTACATTGTGAGAAATAATGAGAACAGGTGTCACCTCCTCCTCACCCTTACCCTCACCCCTTCGAGTACTTGGGCTGCATAAAATGTAGTCGTTTCTAATGTGGTTATTGAGGTGAAGTGATTTGTTTCTGGGCGCAAGAGACCCTAAATACATCACTGAGGCAAAGCACTTGTTCTAAGCCCCTACATGAACGATTTCCCATTCAGACAACAGCCACAGCCACAAAGAGATATTAACTTTCTTTGGTCAAATTCATAACCAGATTACACTTAAATAAATAAACAACAAGGGCAGAGCCTCTTAAGAGTAAACAGGCGGCATATTCATGACCGTGTAGTGCTCCCTGGGATACACCAGCAAACAAGGAATTTGGAATTTGGAGTGCATAGTGAAGATAAGGACTGAGTTTGCTTTACTATCATGATGTGTCAAACCCAGGAATTAGTAGGACAAATGTTTCTGCAAATTACCCTTACAATAATATGGGAGGGGGGAGTAATTACCCTTTAAGAATACTGATACATTGATGTATCAGCAGTACTGCCAGATATAATGCTGCAATTTATATTGCAGCTCAAGTTCTCCCCAGCTTCCCCCGAGGATTTAGATTTAATGAAGTTACTGAAGAGCCATTTATCATGCAATTCAAAGGATTAAAAACATCAAAATAAAGATGAACAAGTGAAAATGGGGGCAGAACAGAAAGAACTGTTTAAGGGGCAGAAATCTGTAACCAATTAAGTGCATATTGTAATATATTGTTGAATGATGACATTCTGTGTGGGTTTTTTTAAATATATATATAAATGTAGGAGTAAAGTAGAATATATGGAGCTGCCTAATAAAGAAGCAGCCCAATGTTCCATGTAGAAAATATTTCGAAGCAAAATGCCTCAAGCATGGTCTTGGCACTGATTCCAGTCCATATAATCATGAGGACATGGGAAGATTGCATGTCCAACAGTGCCCATTGCTGTTGCATATAGCCTTCAAAATGGGATAACCTGTAAGCTTCCAAAGTATCGCAAAAAATGAATCGAAGTATCTTGTTCTTATTACTGTATCTGCTGGACAAAGCCATGTTAAGATGTAAAATTTTCATTTAGAATGCCAAAAGCTGTTTGCTTGCTGAGAAGGTACGAGCCAGTAGTTGGTAGACAGCTAGATTGGTCTCCCTGTGGATATCCATCTCTTTGTTCTTGGAGCCTTTGTACAAGCTGCATTTCCTCTATCTGCTAGAATCATTCAAAGGCGGGCTTTCCCTTTCATCCTACCACATGCTGGGAGTTCCATCTATCTAAATATTAATCAGCCTTGTTACCTATTGGCGGCGTGGTATGGCACCTCGTACCCTATGGAGAAGAGCAGGTAAGAAATCTAATAAGTAAACAAATATTTAAGCTCCTACCAGGAAACTCCTAGGGGGCCATGGTTGGCACTGTATCTAAAACCTGGGAATGTAGAAACCATGTCCCGCACCCAAGTCCAACTGAGTAGTTTTACTCAGGTGGAGGAAGGCCCATAACTGAGGTAACTGCTTTCCTTGTCCTCAGCTGTGCTGTAGAGAGTCCATTTTTTACCTTCTTCGTGCTTTTGGTTCAACTAACTCCACCAAGGGTGCTGTCCGGATGCTATTGAATTCCAACTCCCATCAGCCCCAGCCAGCCAGGCCAATGGTTGGGAATGATGGGAGTTGTAGTCCAACAACATCTGGAGGGCACCAGATTGGACCACAACTCTTGAGGCATGCTGCTGTTTGGGTGAAATGAAGATAAAGAGGTTTTCTGATTTCCTGTCCCAGGGAGCCTGAGTTGGAATTGGCAGGTGTAAACTATAAATATGTTAAGGTGTCTGCCCTCACCATACTGCAGCTGCAGCAAAGATGGGGGTACTTCTGCAAGGAGGGAACAGCCTCACTCATGACCAGAGCAACACTAATGATGCCAACATGAAACAGTGATGCCTCTGACGTAAAATGGAGGAGAGATAAATGAGCTTCCAGAGAGGGCACATATTGTCCATCCCCTCGCAAGTATTGATCCTGCTTTTATCCTCTCTATCCACTTCAGGACAATCACTGCTTATGGTTTTCTTTCCTAATTGCCTTCACACAAACGAGTCAGGCACAAACATTGCTGTGCATACAGCAACCATGGGGAAGGAACTCCATGCAATGTCAAAGCAGCATGTAGCCTGGGGACAGGATTTGGCTGGTGCGTTTGTTTGTTTGTTTGTTTGTTTGTTTGTTTGTTTATGTTTCTATACCACCCTTCATCTGAGGATCACAGGCCAGTTTACAATATAAACCTCCGGTTGAAGGCAATGAACACGTGAACACCTAGTCATGAGAACCTAGTGGGACCTAGTCAGGCGATGGTCACTCGCTCTGTATACATGCTGTCTCTCTGTCGCTCTTTCTCCTGACTCCCAGTGTCAGATGGCCACCCCTTACTCTTCAAAAGATAAAGTCGCTCCTCTTCCTGGAGGGGCGGGGTTGTGCACTGGCCTCGCACTTCCCACCCTCAGCAGGGGGAGGTGTCTACACCCCCACGTCACTGGGGAGTCCCAGCAGACGTCACATGGCTAGCCTCATTTAAGCGGTCGCGCGGCTGGGAGCAACCCCTTCTGCTCCCTGCTTCTTCAGATCTCCTGCCCTCCCACCCTTTCTTCTTGCGTTTATCATCTTGACCTTGCTATGGACTTCAGTTGGTCCCCTGTTGAAGGAGCCTGGTAGGAATTTTTCCACTTGGCAGATTGGCACCAGCCACTTGGTTTTCGCCTACCTTATAGCAAACCGTCACAACTTTGTAATAATAATAATAATAATAATAATAATAATAATAATTTATTATTTATACCCCGCCCATCTGGCTGGGCCTCCCCAGCCACTCTGGGCGGCTTCCATAAAAACCAAAAATACAGTAAAAAAATACAGTAAGGTTTGGTGGTTAGGCACTGGAAAAGCTTGGTTGATGTCAGGGGAGGTTGTGACCATCACCTGCCCCTCCCCTTTTAGGTTATTCCATTAAAGGAATCTGGGGTTCATGGTTCCTGTCCGAAGTCTGGGTGGAGGTTAGGGCCATGGCACAAGCTTTCCTGTGACCCTCGTACATCAACAAGGCTCCCCCTACAGGTGGTTAACCCTTTGAGATTTCCTGCATGGTGGGCAGGAGTCAGATATAGCCAGTTCGGGTCCAATGCCTAAAGCCAATACCACTCACATTCTGTAACCAATAAAAGTTGTGGCCTTTTTTGCCCATTAACCTAAAATACTTGTGTCCACAAGTTTTTCATTCATCAAAGGAGGGGGTGCAGGGCCTTGACACACAAAACATTTTGCTAGGGTCATAAGCCCTGATGATATTTTTGGAAAGCATCAGTGTGAATAAGAGGGTAAATGTCAAAGAGAAGCGATGCTAAGGATCAGTGGATTCAGAGGCCCAAGCTCTCCTTTGAGGTAAAAACCCTTTCACTCAAGGGACCATCTACTTCTTACTCTCTGAGCTGGGAGCTCAGTGGCTTTCGAGCACATAAATGTAGCAAAGTTCTGCGCCATCTTCAGGCATAGTCTTGTAGGCAAATATTTTGTTCCATGTAAATATTTCCATGCAGGGAAACTGTGAAGCAGCCTGTCAGCTGGCACTCTGTAGAGGAGCTCTTCACATGTTTCTTTCTATAAATGTGTGTCTGTCACCACGGAACAAGGGGGGGTGATAAGAGCATGTTTCATGCTTGTATTTGAAAGGATTTTTAAAAATCCACAAGAAATCATTTGACATATCTATACAAGATTTATGCTAAAGAGGTGTGTTGTTTTTTTAATGGTAGGTTTGGAGAGAAAGACACTTTGGGTGTTGAAAAGCTGAAAAGTTAAACATTCAGATTTCCTGCATGGGGTAAGTAGAACAGCACATACCATGTGGTGCGTACACTCGTCAGGCCAGAGGTACCAATTACACAAATCCTGCCCAACATGGAAGGAGGTGAGAAATCACAGGAGGGAGCTGGGTCTACATGTTGATGGACACTATCTCATGTTGCTGTAATAATACACCTATGGCACATTAAGGTATTTTGAATATATGAACAGTCAGGCCTATGGTAACAACTCTTGTCTGGCCCACTGCCTCTTTTGATAATATGACTGGGGAAATCTAGTGTGCAATTTTTCTTTTTCTTTTTAAAAAGGCATACTGTATTGAGTTAAGTGCTCTTAAACCCATCAAATTCAAGGAATTTAAACATCCTTAAAACATACTCTTGGGTGAATTGTGTGGTCCTTGGTTTTCCTCAAAGGAGATCAGATGCAGCTAGGTGTACTGAACATCTCACCCAAAAATATGTTCAGCACCAAAAGCCTCATTACATATAAATCACATGTTGCTTTGGTGTTGCCTTTTGAATTAGTAAAACACCATGGTACATTTGATAAGCACCAGCATACAAAAGGTTTTAAATAAATAGTTATATGCAAGCCGATATCAGATTAAATACTACTAAGTATAGGTCACAAATTGTTAGATTTGTAAACAAGTTTATGATATTTATTTCTATTTGTTGCAGAATAGTTACATGCTGTGTTTCCAGTGACTCATAGCAGTTTACAGCACAGTGATGCAAATTACTGATAAAAAGAAAACATTAATATGTCATGCTTTGGTGCATACACATTCTCAGGGTGCCATTTAGGAATTGCAGTGTGTGGTCAGGTAGGCAGTAGCACAATGCCTAAGCAACATGTGTCATGCTACCCTCTTCATTGTGCACTGAGATACTGTGATCCCTGATTGGCTGCCAGAACATGGAGGAGGGTGTATCAGCAGATCACAAGGGCTGTGGCAAGTGAGACGTTTGCAGCAATCTCATCCACCTAACCCTAAAGCGGAATCAACCAAAATGCATTCTGACTTCACCACACTTCAGCCCTCCTCCCCATGTGAAGTGCAGCCTCATACCAATAAATGGAATAAGTAAGAATTATGGGTGCAGATGGAAGTACAGTATGGTTAGCAATGGGAAATGCCACTCAGTTTGAGCTCTGAAGGTTTCAGTCCCTGGTGGCCACATACTGACAGATTTGCTAAGCTTGTCCCAAATTTAGAATGTTTATTCCCCCTAGACGAAGCAGCTACATAAGTATTTAAAGCAGGCAAAAACTGTACTTGCTATTGAACACACCTTTTTGGACAATATACAAGCAGAATGCCTGCTGTCAAGGCTCTACCAGATGTTATGAAGCCCTAAATCCCACACACAACTAGTTTCGGTGTTTTTCCAAAAGTGTGTTGCTATTGTTAAAGTGTGAAGAACCAAATGCAGATGGAAGGCTCCGATACTGAGTCAGCAAATGAGAATATTCATGTGTCTGATCCAGAGAAGCAGAGCTTTTTGTTTTCCTAATAGAGGTACCCTCTGTACATCACTAGTTTGTGTCTAAATTCTCCCCACTTTTGACCACTCTGATGCAATGGAGCTTCTCTGTTGGCTGCTGGTTCAGAAAAGTAAACAAAAAGGCCCACTGTGGGTGTGCAATTCATTGTACTTGAGGAGAAAGGACTCACTGGATACTTCCCATGGAGCCTATCCATTCCAGATTGATTAGACTTGCTGAGCACTTCACTAACAAACCCAATTTCAGTTGAAAATAGTCCTGGCTCACTAATGTATGTACAAACACTTGATTTTGTCTGATTACTGTACACTTGGTGTGGGCCAGTGTGGTGTAGTGGTTAAGAGCGGAGAACTCATAATCTAGCGAACCAGGTTCACTTCCCCGCTCCTCCACATGCAGCTGCTGGGTGACCTTGGGCCAGTCACACTTCTCTGAAGTCTCTCAGCCTCACTCACCTCACAGAGTGTTTGTTGTGGGGGAGGAAGGGAAAGGAGATTGTTAGCTGCTTTGAGACTCCTTAAGGGGAGTGAAAGGTGGGGTATCAAGTCCAAACTCTTCTTCTTCTTCTTCTTCTTCTTCTTCTTCTTCTTCTTCTTCTTCTTCTTCTTCTTGTGTTCATGTAGTCCCAAGGAAGTCAATCAATCTTACAGGGGAAGATTTGACACACCATTAAGTTATGTTCTCTTATCTAGTTTGTAAGTTTATTGTTCTAGCCAAAGGTCAACAAGCTTGTATTAGGTAACTATATTAATAAATGAATAAAGAACATATACCCATAATATTAAAATCACATATATATAGCCACGTTCTCTTATCATATGAGTCCACCTAAGTTGGAGCCCCTCCAGTGACTCAGGTTATGCTTTGGATGATACACTTGTGTTACTTCATGCACTGTAAGTCGGGGGAACACGCTCCATCCAGAACATGCCCACACTTTTTATTATGATTTTAAATAGATTTGCTAAGACAGCATTTCCAACCTCGTGCCTTGCAGATGTTTTGGACTACAAGCCCTATCAGTCTTGACTACAGTCATACCTTGGGTTGAATGTGCTTCAGGTTGAGCGATTTCGGGTTGCACTTCGTGGCAACCCGGACGTAACGGAGCGCGTTACTTCCGGGTTTCACCACTCGCGCATGCGCAGACGCTCAAAATGACGTCACATGCATGCACGGAAGTGGCAAAACGCGACCCACGCATGCGCAGATGCACCGTCGCATCTTACGTTCCATTCAGGATGCAAATGGGGCTTTGGAACAGATCCCATTCGCATCCCGAGGTATCGCTGTGCTGGCTAAGCTAACTGCAATGCAAAACCTCTGGAGGGCACCAGATTTTGGGAAGGCTGCTCTAAGAGATTCTCTTTATTCTTCATACTGAACCTACAAATAATAATAAAACCTTGAACCTTGCCATTGCAAATGCATGGTCATCCAGGTTACATCTCTGGCTGGCCGACACATAAGCTAGTGAGCTGATGATACAACCTACCTAGTCCCCCTGAGCTAACTTTGCATCCTGACCTGCCATTTGGGCAACCGCTACCCTTATGCAATCTTATGATTATCTTAGGAAAAGTGCTGCATGAATACAAAGTTATTATAAGCATAAATGTACATCAAGTAGTACACTGAAATACTCTGACTTTCATTCCACCTTATTATATGTTAAGTTCACTCATTTCCAGATCTCAGGGGATGACATAAAGCTTTCTGCCTCTCAAATGCAAATCCAAGGGGGCTGCATATTCTGCTGCTGTAATGTATGCTGAGCCAAAAGTTCTGAAAACCTCTCTCTCTCTTTTAAACACAGCCAAATACAAAATCAATGATATTGCCCTCTGAAGAGAGATGCAGTTTTTGTCTGGCAGCTCCAAGTTCCTAGAGGCCTGGTTGGTTTTGCACTTTTGGTAATTGCAGACCTATCCTCTCCTAGTGACTTTTGTCCATTAGATATGTGAATGCATGTTAATACTAGTTATTCATAATAAAAAAATACTGTGATAGGTATAGCTATTCTACACACACACACACCCCTAGAAATGGTAGACTACCTGGACAGCTCCTAGTCCTTTCAATTAGGCTTAGATTGAATAGATTCCCAGTGAATTGTACTGACTGTAAGGTGTGCACATTTGCTTCATGATGAATGGAAAGCTGAACTATATGAGGCCTATTTAGAGCAATTTGCATTCATTCCTAAATGAATGAATGCAGAGGGGGGAACAAATGGGGCAAATTAGAGCTCCATTTTGGGATTTTTCCCCTCTTTTTGCTTCTTTGTATTTGGGGTAACTCTCTTTCCTTCCTTCCTTCCTTCCTTCCTTCCTTCCTTCCTTCCTTCCTTCCTTCCTCTGCCAATAAGGCCACCATTTAAACACACTTTCACATGCACACTGCCCCAGCACCATGTACTGTCAAAGTCATTCTAAGAGATCTAAAATGGTGGCTGTCTGTGTGGTGTAGTGGTTAAGAGCGGTAGACTCGTAATCTGGTGAACCGGGTTCGTTTCTCTGCTCCTCCACATGCGGCTGCTGGGTGACCTTGGGCTAGTCACACTTCTCTGAAGTCTCTCAGCCTCACTCACTTCACAGAGTGCTTGTTGTGGGGGAGGAAGGGAAAGGAGATTGTTAGCAGCTTTGAGATAATAAAGCGGGATATCAAATCCAAACTCCTCCTCCTACTCCTCCTCGTCTTCTTCTTCTTCCCTTTGATTTCAGCTATCCTGCCACCATCTGAAAACTGCTAGAAATTAGGGGTGGGGGGACACCTTAAGACAAATGCGAGTACTGAACCAAATGAGATTTTAATGAAAGAAACATAACATGAATGAGATTTCAACAAATAAACCCTGAAACAAACCAAGGTCTCAGCCATGAATATGACTGGAATCTTGAAAGAAAACAACAATGTACACTCTAACTCAGTAAGCTCATACAAAACTTTGCTTGCTTCTCATATGAACTCTGATCTTAGAGAAACATCACCGATAAATACAATCTTGAAAAGGCCTCTGATGTCAACACCTTCTCTAACCTATACTTTGGAAAGATGGGTATCCATTTTGATGCCATTAAATTGAGCTTTCTTGATACCACTGTTTCCTGGTGACACACCCCCTCCCCCCCCCACCCCGTTTAGGCTGCCTTGGTTACTAACTTCTCTCATCTTAAGCAGAGAAGGGAGAGGAGAGGTAAAAAGTAAGTGTAAGGAGGAAATGACACAACATTTAGAGACAATTGCAAGTATACTGTAATTACAGCTTTTTGGAAACATTCACATAAATGTTTCCAACTTTGGGGGTTTTTTTGTTTTTTGTTTTTAAGCTGGTGCAGAGCCAGTCATATTATGATGTAAACAAATTTAGTGTTTTTAGCCAATGCTGGGGAGAAAGCATCCCTGTGCTGGTTTTGTATTTTGTGCCTGCCGGCAGAAATCTATAAAAATGGCATATTTCTTCCCCTCACTTATTAAAGCATATGTGGCTCTGCATGCTATTGATACTAATGACAGTAGCCAATTTAGCAATATTTATGCTTGGCAAATACATAACTAAAGCCAAATGTTAAACACATACACACAACACGCACACAAATCAGAACCCCCAGTCACCAAATAATGATTTGAGGTTATTTTCTAGTTCATAAACATTTGAACTGCTAAAGCCAGAGGCTTGAATCTGATTCCCAATTTTCACAGCTGTTTTCAACCAGTATGGACCAAAACGACACACCTTCTCATCTACCAATGACCATCCTTCACAGTGAAACAGCTTAGCAGGTGAAGCAGAGCAACTCTGCTAGCTTCCTGGAAGGTAGGTTACTATCGCTTACTGGGAAAGAAAGAGGCAAGGCGGCAGGGAGGTCAGTATGCCAGTGTGTCTGCACACTCCCCATCCAGCAAACTGCTTCTCTGCACAGGCCAGCCAATGCAATCCATGCCACTGTGTGCTACAAGGAGACCTTGCTTTCAAGGTTGACCAAGCAACCATTCCAGATGGTTCACCGAAGCAAACAAAGGAAAGGACAATGCTGGCATCACAGTCACAGGTAGAAATCCTAGTATTTTCCAATGCCATGCTAAAGCCTGTCTTCCACTTTTTCTAACGTTTTCTTTCTTGCCCAATAAGAAATAAATAAATAAATCCATTATTCTGCCTCATTCTCAGAGTACCTTCAAACTAATTTTCTGTATTTCAGTGTCTTTCTGTGGTTGGCTGGATGTTTCAAGGTATAAGTCTAGGAAACTCCACAGGGGCACATGGCAAGGCAGACAGAAAACATGAGGATTTGGTTGCCCTTTCTCTTGTACTCCAACTGCAACCATCAAAAAGCATCTGCAGATAGCAGATGTTCTGAAAACTATAATATGCAAAGTATATGAACATAACTTCCCGGAAATGACAAGGAAATAGTAATTGGTGAGCCATATCCTGGCATTCTATATTTGCAATGATGGATGTTACATTAAAAAAACAGTGCCTCTGATGCATCAGCTTTGTGTAGGATTATCAAACTAATGCCATGAACATGAGTGCTGAGCTTTCCCTGTACTGAAGTGAATAGGAGAACCTCTGCTAAGCATAGAGTTAAAGGTATGCACCTGAGTGCTTAACTATCAAAAACTACAAAAATACATGTCACTATATGCTTTAATTTAAGGATCATGGAGCATACTGATCATCCCTGCTTTAAGAGGATGGATTATGAACAGCAGCTGTTTCAGAACAAATTTATTAGAAATCCTGTAACAGAACAAACCCACTCTACAGTGTTACCTCAGGTTACATACGCTTCAGGTTACATATGCTTCAGGTTATATACTCCGCAAACCCAGAAATAGTGCTTCAGGTTAAGAACTTTGCTTCAGGATGAGAACAGAAATCATGCTCCGGCAGCGCGGCAGCAGCAGGAGGCCCCATTAGCTAAAGTGGTGCTTCAGCTTAAGAACAGTTTCAGGTTAAGTATGGACCTTCGGAACGAATTAAGTACTTAACCCGAGGTACCACTGTACTGATTTAAAATCACTTAAAGGCCACAAAATAATGGTTTGTGGGCACTTCCCAAGTCATAAACATTTGAATTCCCAAAGCTAGAGACCTGACCCTGATTCACAATTTTCATAGACAACTTCAGCTGGGAGGGACCAAACAGACACAGATTAGAAGTCCTAGCAATGGTAGCTCTATGGGAAAGGAAAGCCAAGGATGAAATGCTCAGCACACCCAACACTGCAACTCCCATGATTACTTGGGGTATAAAACCGATCTGCATCAACAGTGTGCGTGTATCCCAGAACAACCCATTTGTAGGTTTGCCCTTTTAGCTTGCAAGATCAATAGTTTATGCCCCTTCTTGAAGTCATGAAGTGTGACTCTGCATATATCTATTACCCTTTTGAAAAGACAATCGTTTTTTATTTGCTTGGTATTAGTGAAGAATATGGACAGATTATCATTTCAGGTTTTATTATTCCAGGAAATCCAAAGCAATAAAGCACTTTTTTTCCCCAGTGGTTAACAACACAGCAATTTTTTCCAATGCTGCAATTTAATAAATAAAATCAAGTCTGCATAAAGCAAATCATGTCCAATTTTTACAACCTACTTTTTCTTCTTCTCCCCCCCCCCCCATTTTGCCAGGACATAGATAAAGGGCCCCAAACTCTGCTAAAGACAAAGACAACAGAGGGATCTTGTTGCCATCATGCCCTGCTTGTAGGTTTTCCAGAGGCATTTGGCTGGAAACAGAATGCTGAGCTATGCAGGTGAATGATTTGTCCAAAGCTTCAAACACTGCGCAAGACAGAGGTCTGAGCCTAAACCCCAAACCCAGTGGCGTAGCGTGGGGGGTGCAGGGGGGCGGCCGCACCGGGCGCAACATCTGGGGGTTAGGGTTAGGGGGCGCAAATCCACGGGTTAGGGGGTGCAAATCTATGGGTTAGGGGGTGCAAATTACTTGCCTTGCCCCGGGTGCTGACAACCCACGCTACGCCACTGCCCAAACCCAAATACTACCCATTTGTCCCTACATTTGCTGCAGTTCCATTGTATACAATGCTCTGAAATGCACATCTCAACCCCATACTAGCAAGGGACAGATCAATCTATTTCCAGTCAATATTACTTTTGCATGTGTCTGTTACAGCTGATTTCTGCATTTATATGCACAAATATTTGCACAAGTACATATGTCTGTACATATGAAATTCAAGGTTTAGCCTTACATGAGATGGGTTTTTGAAAGAATTAGGCCAGCTAGGATGTAGAAAGCTACATTAGACAAATCCCTGAAATGTAGGCCTATCAACGACTACTACCCATGATAGCAAAATTCAACCACCAAGTTCGGAGTAAGCATACATGTGAATGACAGGTGTTTATGGCATACCAGTTTCCAGAGGCATCTGACTGGGTGCTGTTGAAAAGACAATGCTTGACTCAATATATCTTGGTTTGCAGGGAACTCATGCAGCAGCTCAGCTACCATATATATTTTTTATCTTCACAGATTAGTTTCTTTTGCATATCCTCCCAATAATTAATTTCCCTTTTGAGAGTCTTCCAAAAATTCATTTTCTCTTTCCAAAGCATTCATTTCCCTTTCCAAAAATTAATTTCCCCTCAAAATTTATTTTCCACCAGATTGCCCCATTGACAAACCCATTCCCCTAATTAATTCTCCCCCCCCCCAACAATTCATTTCCTCACCTTCTCCAAATTAATTTATGTTTCTGCTTTACACCTGTAGCTCATAGGCACTTTGCATGATGAAGAAGGTCCCAGGATCAGTCCTCAGTAGAGTGGAGAATGTTCCCATTCTAAAATCTGGAATAGCTGCTGCCAGTCAGTGTTCATAAATCTGTGCTAGATGGACCAATGGTCCAACTTTGAATAAGGCAGCTTTCCATGTTGGCAAAAAACTATTTTCCCTCTGTCTTCCCTAAACAAATAAAAATCCCATTATTTCCTCTCACCACTTCTCCTACGTCACCTTCCACACAAGAGTCCAACCCAATGAAATCTGCATCCCAACATCCAAACTAAAGAAGTGAAATGTACAGGTGATCCCTTATGAAGGAAATGTGATTGGTTACACTCGTTGCTATCTGTGGAGCTATCACTTATGTATGTCTCTTGAGGCCAAAATAGAGAGTTCAGGATTTGAAAGGGGGGAAATTGTTCAGATAATGAGAAAAAGGCATGGTGGTTGGCTGACAAATTCCAATCCAAACATTCAATGCTATTTTTCTAGAAAAAGAGGTGCCGGAACTCACCATGAACGCCTCCCTCACTAGAATGGCAATGGCGCCCACCTGCGAGGTGCTGAAGCTGAGTTCCGGTGAGTTCTCGCTAGGGGGGAAAAAAAGCCCAGCAAACATTAACTGTTCAGTAACCATGTTCAATATATGCCTGAAAAAGTTCAGAGTAAAGAGAAAATATTGGTACGTAATAAAATAAAGCAATGTTATTACTGGGATGATTTCGAGGGTTCCTAAGGTTTTATCATTCTGGATATTATGGGAGGAATTCAAAATCACACTGTTACAAATGTTCCATCGGAACAATCCACTTGCCTGATGGGACAATCCCCACTGTCCTTCCTGGCATGTGCAAAGGGATAGCCTTTTCACAGTTTTTAAAAAATAATTATGATGTAATGCCTAGTATTCTGGATTTCTAATCTTGTGGAAGTATAGGAGTTCAGAAGAGGAACTATGTGTCTGCCTGAGCTATGGCAAACATTGTTATTGTGATGAAATTATGTCGGCGGCTAATGATTGTTGTCACGGGCAGTTGTTTGATGCAGCACCATCATCTTGGTCTGAACTGAGTTCACAAGATTCCTCCTGAACGTTTACACATGCCACACAAAAGAAAATACTGAGGATCCATTCTGGATTTTTCACAAAAGTCATGGGGGGGTGGGGTAGAAGAAGAAGCACTTTGCTAGATCCATTATACTAGCTGAATAATGGTGTTGCCATGTTGTTATATGTGGAAGAAAGAAGAAGAAGAAGAAGAAGAAGAAGAAGAAGAAGAAGAAGAAGAAGAAGAAGAAGAAGAAGAAGAAGAAGATCTGGAGTAGGAGCTTGTAACTCTACCACCATAAAGGTACGTGTGGGAAGGCCCTAGGTGTAAAACTAACACTTGCTTATCAGGGAAGGATAGAGGGTTCTGCCTTTGTTTCCATTGTTAACTTTCTTTCATTGGCCCAAACCTTCAGCAAAGAAATTAAAAACAAATTTTCAAGCTCATCCTCCTTAGAACTCAAGAAAGCAAATCCACTTCATAAGTGAAGTCTTTCTCTCTAGGTTATTACTATTTGCATTTGAATAAAAAGCCATTCAAAATCAAATAAAAGCTTCAAGGTCGAAAGTCTTTTAATAGGAACTAAAGCCTACAAGGGGAATTTAAGCAATTATCCTAACGCAAAGCAACCATCAGTTCAAACATATCATCACTCTAAATTATTAGTGATAAAATCCCATGTTGTATAACAATTGCAGCTGTGATACCAATTTAAAAATATAACGTTTCTGTAGATCCAGGTTTACTCAAGGAAAACCATTATTTTATTTTACAGACCAATTATCTTTTGTGAAAAATTAAATTTATGAGTTTTTATTTAATAGATAAAAATAAAGATAGGATCATTTTCTCTAGAAAATATATTAATAATATATCCCTAGATTTGCCATATCTTCTGGAATCCTGAGCTTCATTCTCAGTATGAAAATTGCAATTACTGAATAGCAAATATAATGTGGACTGTAGTGTTCCAGCCACAAATTCTGTTTTCAAATACCTGGGGACCAAGTTACCTGAAAGGGGCAACACGTCCCGCTTTGTCACCTGAGGTAAAATAGGAAGGTGCCACCACAGCCCAGCCCACCGAAGTCTCACTTACTAGGGTTGTGTGGCAGCGCTCAGATGGTGTCAGATCTTGTGTGAGTCACATGAGATCTTACTGGAAGCCACTACCACATTTCTTCACAAAAAAGTAGATATTAAATAGACACAATTACTCCTACTCAGTATTAGAAAGGTCAATTTCTCAGAACAATTTTAGTAATTTAAAATGCTATCTTATTATTAGGGATAGGGACCTATCCCTGATAATGTGGCCCTCCGGACCTGTCTGTCAGGCCCTCAATACTCTCCTCAGGCAACAGATCCTCCTCCACCAATCACACACCATCTCCTCAATCCACAGCCTTCATCAGGGGTAGCTGGCCATTGTGATTGTGATTCATGCGTTGGTGCCACTGCAATGCGCCCTGTGTGGAGCTTCCCTTGGGATTTCTCCAAAGCTGGTGGTGGTATAGAACACTGTGGCCATGTTGTTGAGAGGACCACCTGGACACCAACATATTACACCTGTGCTGAGGGAAGAGTCCTTGCTGCCCATCAGAATGTCATAGGGCTGTGTCAGGGGACTGCCATCGGAACAGGGGAGGGAGGCAGGGGGATACAGAGAGCTTCCAACACTTCTGAGGAGCAGCTCCTCATCCAGCAGTGGGGAAAACCACACCTCCAGTGGAGCAGAGGGGGAAGGGGGGAGCCGAGCAAGGGGAGGGCTCAAAGATGCTACTGAGAGCCCAAGCTAGGCTATGCACAAGATCCATTTAAATCACAATGAAAACACACACACGCCTGGGAACTGCAGTTTGTCAAGAGTCCTTGGGTTTGCAGCTCTGTGAGGGGTAAATTACAGTTTCCAGGGATTGCTGGGCAGGCAGCGTGCTTTAAATGGATGCTGAGTACAGTCCCAGTCTATGACTGGGTCTACCCTTGAACAGGACATTGCAGCATGCTTCAGACACTAGTTTTTAGAATACCAAAAAAGGAAAGCAATACGGCAATTATATAGTTTATTATATTCCGACTACTGAGAGGCACTATTTGACACCAAAGCGTATTGGTCCATCTTTCAGAATTGTTTTGCTAAGCAATCATTCGTTTTCCTAAAACAGAGTGAACAGTGTAAAATTCAGTGTAAAAATAAAATTCAAAATTACATTTTAAAGTCACAGCACCCACAAGTCTGTCTTCAGATGCCACTTCAGACGCCAACCACATCAGCTGTTTGTTTTAAGCTACTCAGAATATTATTTAAATAAAGGCTAATATGACAAAATTAAATTCCTTTTGCTTGGCTAATGTTTTTCATTAGCTAGACCTATATTTTAGCAAGTTAGCAAAACTATTTGAAAGCAGGACTCAAATCAGAAACAATGCCCATGTAAAAATGGTATTACTGTACAATATTAAAACTGACCCTGCTTGCTTAAACATCTACCCTTTCTCCTCTCATGTCAACTCAGAAAGCTGAGAACTCAGCCTCTTTATGGACCAAATTGTCACATTTTATTGGTTTCTCCTGCAGCCTTGCACAGTTCCCATAGTTACTGCTGCCATTCCCAGAGTTCATTATTTCTGGACATGCTCATTAGTATAATAAGCCAAGCACAAAGGTCAGCACTAACAAATTTGGGACTTGGGGTGAAAACCTTAATCGGGATTTTATACCCCAAAACTATTTGTGGGAATTTGGAGACTCTGGACCAGCAATATCATATCAAGGCCAGAATCTACTACCTTGTTCTGGAAGAAGACAAAGGAGGAGGAGGATTTCATCTGATTATCGATTCACTTTCCAGCCTATAGCAAATGGATATATGGTTAAGCAACTAAGAAGTTTGAAATGTTATCTAGAGGACCCATTACAGTGGAGTCAATTAAAATAATTTGCCATCAGAAGCAATCAAGGTCTGAAAATTACAGCTCCCAAGAAAAAAATAAAAAATAAGATTTAGAAACAATCACCATTAGAAAATTGCTTGATACTTCGTTGAATCTTCATTCAATAATCACATGTGATCTTTGGATGAAATGCAGTGTATAAATTTAATAAATGATAATAATGTTATACTGGGCTGATCTGCAAAGGGCTAATAGTCTTGTCTTCCAAACAGCAGCTTCAACTATGTGACCTTTTGGTCCCTTTCATGTCTGCAATTCTAGGGGATGCTTAAGGGCAGCATCTAACTAAAGGATACTTCAACAATGGGACTTACCCACCCCACTTCACTGGCACATGCCCTGAGGAGGACCCAGAACAGATTTCTTGGAACCTGACCTGTTCAGTCGCACTGGGCACCAGGCCTTCAGAGTGCTGCAGGGGTTGCCACAACTATGGCATCCAACAGAACGTGAGGGGCAGGTGCCAGATTTTGCCCTTGCTCAGGGCACTACTGAAATTTTAGGTGCCAAGGTCTGCCACTGTGAAGACTCCAGTTGCACAAGCAGAAATCCTTGCACTGGTCAGAGGCTTACTTAGTGCTACATTGGATACAACCCAGAGCTTTTAACGTGTAAACACCACGCCTGCTTCATGGCAGATCTACCTGATGTCTTTGTAAAACTGCAGTTCTTCCATGTTTTGTCACCATTTCTTCAGTCTTTTTCTTCTTGTCACAAAAAAATATGTTAAGGAGGCAGAGAGTTAGTGACACCATCTCTCTGCAGGTGTGGGTTGTTGTTGTTGTTGTTTAGTCGTTTAGTCATGTCCGACTCTTTGTGACCCCATGGACCAGAGCACACCAGGCACTCCTGTCTTCCACTGCCTCCTGAAGTTTGGTCAAACTCATGCTGGTAGCTTTGAGAACACTGTCCAACCATCTCGTCCCTCTGTCGTGCCCTTCTCCTTGTGCCCTCCATCTTTCCCAACATCAGAGTCTTTTCCAGAGAGTCTTCTCTTCTCATGAGGTGGCCAAAGTATTGGAGCCTCAGCTTCATGATCTGTCCTTCCAGTGAGCAGTCAGGGCTGATTTCCTTAAGAATGGAGAGGTTTGATCTTGCAGTCCATGGGACTCTCAAGAGTCTCCTCCAGCACCATAATTCAAAAGCATCAATTCTTTGGCAATCAGCAGGCGCGGATCAGAAAATGTAATTGAGGTGCAGTGGGAAGAACTGACCCTGGGGAGGTGGGTGATGTTTTGGAGATGTCCCCTTCTTTCTCTGTCACTTGCCTTGCATTTCCAAGTACAGAGTCACTTTGGGTTGCAAGTCAACTCCTTTCCCAGAAAAAGAAAGCCAGTGGCTGTCCTGTTTCTGGCTCCCAACTACCAGCCCCTAAATAGGTTCTTATTGTGGGGTGGGCACTGCTCATGCACACAAGTTTTTCGCAGAATCCACACAATCTTGGTGGCCTATATTCTTTCCCCATTAAACAAATGCATTATTTCCTGTAGAGAGGGAGGGACAATAAGTTAAAAATAAGATTGATATCCAACCCTGTGTATTAGTTATTATCTCAGACATTAACTCCACTTTGACTAGCAAAATGGGTAAATAATTTCAAGGTTTGAGGCACACACACCCCCAGCTGTGGAAGGAACCCAAATATGTCTTTATAATGCATTACTCTATTTTTCCATAACATGAAACAGCTTCCAAACATCAGCATGACAGACTGCACCTTGTTAGCACATCAGGTAAATAGGTCTAGACCAGCTGCTAGGAAGTAAACAACCCTAGCTTACAAATGCACTTTGCAAATTGCCATGAAAGGTAAAAGGATGTGGGCTGACCTTCATGCTATGGGTGGTCATTTATGGTCTTCATAGCTACTCTATCAGAATTAGTTTCTCCCCACTCTACCTCCTCTGCTTTTTTCAAGTTAGTGCTTTTTTGGCATTCAACTCACTATAATTACCTGATTCACCAAGAGACCAACAATTTCACCAGCTAAGACAGAAGCAATTTTGAACTAATGAGTCCCAAAAAGCAAGAGAGGAAATGCTTGTGTGTCTCCGGGATTGCCGTATCAGTCCTTGGCAGTGCAATTTTAGAGTCCCCTGGCAAGCATCTATTAGCATTGCTGTGACATTTGGCTGCCATGCCCCTGTCTTACAAAATAGATACAATGCTTTCTTTCCCCCTATAAAATCCATCCCATGCCCTGCATGTGTTACATTATTTAAACATTCCAAGAGCTGAGAAACATTTCTGAGAAATAGATGTGGCAATGCTAGAACGTCATTCCTTTATTTTAACAGCAGCCTTGGCTAAAAGAATACTGGCCACAGCTTACATACAAAAACACTAGTGGTTACTTTGGGGGGGGGGTGCGCACACACACACACACAAGTACATGTGTGCACACAGAAGCCTGTATGGGTTTATGTTCTGAGAAAGAGCAACAGGGGCAAGAGAGTGATGCCCTCTGAATTGTGTACTGTATTTTTTTATGGGTGTATTCATAAAGGAATTTGTATACTGCACCATCAGTTTGGTGTATAGCAAAACAAGAGAGAAATCATTATACATAATTCAAAACAATACAGTGGTACCTCAGGTTAAGAACTTAATTTGTTCCGGAGGTCCGTTCTTAACCTGAAACTGTTAACCTGAGGTACCACTTTAGCTAATGGGGCCTCCCACTGCTGCTGTGCCGCCACCGTGCAATTTCTGTTCTCATCCTGAAGCAAAGTTCTTAACCTGAGGTACTATTTCTGGGTTAGCAGAGTCTGTAACCTGAAGCGTCTGTAACCTGAAGCGTCTGTAACCCAAGGTACCACTATAACTAAAATGACTGACTAGTCAAGACAACAGCATAGACCTGTCAGCATAAAAAGTCTTCAAGATATACCTGAAAGTCAGTCTTTCACCTGCAGTGGCATTGGCTCTGATGTGAGAAGGTTGCCATATTTCAAAAAGTGAAAATCTGGACACAAGAGTTGTTGAGCTTTTCATAAGGAAAATCAGCAAAAATGACACTGCACCGACGTGGCTTGCCATACGTCTGGATTTCCCCAAACATTTTTCCCCAATTTCCACCCAGACACTACTTCCCACTACAGTATTCCAGGTATGTCTGGGAAATTCTGGACGTATAGCCACCTTGAATCTCTGCTGGAAGAGTGTTCTATAGCATGGGACTGGCAGCACTAATGCCCAACTTCAGGTTGAGGTCAGTAGAGTGTCTGTAACACTCTGTTAGTCTGTAACTAACAGAGCTCCTCCACATGATCTCGGTGATCAGGCCGGGATATAAGAGCTCAGGTGTCCTGGGCACAAGTTGTCCAGGGCTTTGTGTATTAGCATAGGATCCTTGAACCTGACCCAGAAGCATACTGGCAGCCAGTGCTGATGTTTTAACAAAAGTGTCACATGCTGTCTGCTCCCATCAGCAGTCCAGCTACTGTATTCTCCCTTGCTGAAGCTTCCAGACGAAGCCCACAGGCAGATATGATGTCTTACTTTGATCAAAAACAGTTGCACAAACTTTTTCCTTCTTCCAGATCACAAAACAGCACAGATTAGCCATAGAACAAACACATCCTTCAGTTATCCATCACTCTGTTCTTATGACGCGTTGGGAAGGAAACCAAATGCCATTAGTGTCCTTTATAGGAAGTCCAGGTTGTGCTCTGTGTGAGGGTCTCATCAAACAGCCATTAGGTAGCCACTTGAAAACCCTTCATATATAAGCTCCTTGCTCATCGTGTGCCGCCAGTTGTGCACATCTCTACACAATGTGTGCTTCTGGCACACGCTGATAAGCATTACTTTCTGAGAATCTGCTGGTGCACGCTGGAATCTGAATCCTGCAAATACAGTGGTACCTCTGGTTACATACGCTTCAGGTTACAGACTCCGCTAACCCAGAAATAGTACCTCGGGTCAAGAACTTTGCTTCAGGATGAGAACAGAAATCGTGCTCCGGCGGCACGGCGGCAACAGGAGGCCCCCTTAGCTAAAGTGGTGCTTCAGGTTAAGAATAGTTTCAGGTTAAGACCGGACCTCCAGAATGAATTAAGTACTTAACCTGAGGTACCACTGTAGTGGCTGGTGAAAATGACTGCCCAGCAACAAGCTGGAAGCTGGCACACACACTGTATTGTAAAGTGTTTCTCCAGAGTTAGGACTTTTCGAGTGTACTTGTGGATTATGACTAAGCCTCAGTAATGTCTCAGAAAGAATTCCACCTTATTGCTCATTTCAGACAACACCTATACTGTATAGTAAAACACTGCAGGGTTTAAGGGAGAAAGAGAGTGGACAGTGTTAAGAAATCACTATTGTGAATTTGCACTGTAGGGATTGAGAGACTAATTGCTAGTCTAGAAATGTATATAGATGAATATCTGCAGTCTTGTAGGAAATGGGAGTACAGTGGTGCCTCGCAAGACGAAATTAATTCGTTCCGCGAGTTGCTTCGTCTTGCCATTTTTTCGTCTTGTGGAGCGCGGATTCCCTGGGTGTTAACGGCTTTAAGAAAAAGGAAGCAAACCCGCAAGACGTTTTCGTCTTGTGAAGCAAGCCCATAGGGAAAATCGTCTTGCGAAGCAACTCAAGAAACGAAAAACCCTTTCGTCTTGCGCGTTTTTCGTCTAGCGAGGCATTCGTCTTGCGAGGTACCACTGTACTGAATGCTGAACCAAAGGGCTCTGAAATGTTCATATACCACTGATGGCAAGAACTATTTTAACTCCCAATCTCCTGGCAAAGAGGGGCCCCACCAGTGGGAAAACCCCATACCAACAGAAGCCCACTCACCTATGGAGAGCTAAGTGGCTGGAAGATATGTTTGCTGGCAATTTCTCCCATGGGAAGCCCCCCAAAGTGGCATGTTGTGGGAGAGGCAATAACAATGAACAGGGTGGTGATACAATGACTACTGTAATCAACACAAGATAATATCACCAAGGCAATTATCTGTAAACAAACCTCCATAAAAGTGGCAAAAGTAGTTTCTTTCCCAAATAGGTTTTATCTTGAAAAATAGCAAATGCAGTAATAAAGAGTCCACTTGTGATATATCAGTGCTTCAGTGCTTGAACGTCATTCCGGTAATCCGACGTTTCGTCACTAAAGAGCTTAGTCATTGAGCTTTGTAGTAAATAATACACAAGAGAAGACAGTATGTAAACGATTTAAAGCAGGGGCATATCTGTCCTCATCTGCATGTCTCCATTGGGAGGAGTCTAGAAAGAGGATGATGTCCTTCAGTTTGTTAAACCTCCTTTATTTACTGTGTTTAAGATAAAACCTATTTGGGAAAGAAAGTACTTTTGCCATTTTTAATGTACTTTTAGTGTTTCTTTACAGAGTGTTGTGTACTGGCAGTGGTTTTCCAAAATCTTAAATGGGCTTCTCTCCCAGGCCTTCCTGGAGATACCAGGGACTGAACCTGAGTCCTTCTGCTTGTTAAGCAGGTGCTATATCACCGAGCCATAGCCCTTCCACAATAAAATAAATAAATAGCAATAAGTCAACCTGCCATGGCCGTCCCTGCTGCAGCTGCCAAAAGTACAGGAAGAAGCTGGCACCAGGGTGGGCCAGGAGAGGCCCTGAAATGAAGTGGAGGATGGTGGGAGGGGCTGTACTATGTTAGGCTGGATCAACAAAAAATAGGATAAAGCCCCCCCCCCTCCAAAAAAAAACCCTTCTGCCCTGGATGGTTCAAGCAGCAGGATGTAGATACATTTGTGACTCTGCCACTACTGCTTCCAGCCAGGAGTCAGGATTAGTTCCTCAATGGCTTTCCTTATTTAAGAAGTCTGCTGACATTCTGTGCATACCTATGTATGTATACAGGGACACGGGTGGCGCTGTGGTGTAAACCACAGAGCCTTGGGCTTGCTGATCGGAAGGTCGGTGGTTTGAATCCCCACGACGGGGTGAGCTCCCGTTGTTCGGTCCCTGCTCCTGCCAACCTAGCAGTTCGAAAGCACATCAAAGTGCAAGTAGATAAATAGGTACTGCTCCGGCAGGAAGGTAAACGGTGTTTCTATGTGCTGCTCTGGTTCGCCAGAAGCGGCTTGGTCATGCTGGCCATATGACCCAGAAGCTGTACGCCGGCTCCCTCGGCCAATAAAGCGAGATGAGCGCCGCAACCCCAGAGTCGTCCGCGACTGGACCTAATAGTCCGGGGTCCCTTTACCTTTATGTATGTATACACATATCTGTATTCACTCTCTGTTGTTTGTTAGCAAAGTAAGTTTTTTATTTTTAAAAAGTTTTATTTAATGCTGCTCATTAGCATGGGGAAAATAATTATTATTTAGCAGTGTTTCACTGAATAAATCATAGCAAATAACCACAGTAAAGGAATCTGCTTGGGGCTATAGGTGCACTGCCTTTGAAACAACAACCTTGAAGAGTGTTAAAGAAATAAAGTCAGATTACAGATGCTCCTTGGCTTTTCTGGGACAGCGAAAAGTTCCAGATACAGAATGTTTTATTTAAATGCTACGTGAGTCACAAAGTTGAGGCAGTTTTTTGAAATAAAATAATAATTATATAAATAAAATAATAAAATAATAAATTATATAAATGATCACAAAAGAGACTCTTCCATGTCCAATTTACTGCAACATATAGACTGAGGACTGTCAGCCTCTAGTGCACTTTAGTCTATGAGCCTTGGTTAGAATTACAATTAGGGTTAGGATCAGTGCTATTTTTCTATAAAAAGAAGTTCCGGAACTCACCATGAACTCACCCTCATTCTCTTGGAATGGCAATGGTGCCCATCTGAGTGGTGCCAGGACTCACCACAACTCTGCAACCTCCGAATGTGTTCTTTAAATGCATAAAAAGGGTTTTACTGAACACTCCCACTGCCTTGCCACTCAGCTATAAAAGGTAATATTTCTTCAGCATAAATCATTCCACAGATGACAAAGAAATACCCAGCTATCTTCACAAAATTGAATTGTGGTCATAAGCAGTGAAATGAGAGCTAGAACCTTTGTGTCCCCAAGAGATATTGCAACAGTTTTTGTTGTTGGGTTGTGTTCTTACCAGTAACCCTACCCAAAAGCCTGCGCTCATTTTTTAATGTGTTTGTTTTGGAGAGCAGGCAATAGTTGAGAAGGGCTGGCTTGGATTCTAAGTGTCCCCAGGTTTGTAGTTAACTAAATTATCCTCAGCATCTCATTTCATCTCCATAGGAGATGATCCAAACTAAGTAAGGTAATTATCGTGGAGAAAAAAATATTGAGACAGTGTGAGCGAACGGAGAGCCATATAACGAAATCCTGCACAGTACAAACCACGTTTCTGCCGAGAATGGAAGAGGAGTCAATCAGGGAAGATGAACACAGCAAGTCACTGAATAGTCAGAACAGTTGTCCTTATACAAAATTCAGAAGCTGCTCCCTCACGTCAGTACCAAACAAATTGCACCATCTGGTAAAACAAGATGAAAGTCTTCTAACAAGAATCTTGCTGAGTAGAGACCCCCGGCTATAAAAGTAAGGCTTGTGTAAACAGGCTGTGGTGCTCCCCCCTCCCCAGGCTATTAAGGAGAATTTTTCTAGTGTCCAGACAGCTTTTAAAAGCCTCAATAAGAAAGAAGGTTATGTGTAGATTCATCAGCCATGGACAAAGCAACCAGTGGTGGCTGGTGCCTGTTGGGACTGTGGAAGTGGGGAGGCTAACACTAGGTGGAGCCAGAGTGAGAGCCAACAACAGGAACAGCCAACAGATTCTATTTTTGCCCTCATCTTTCTCCCTACTGAGTTCCACAGTGGCAACACCAAGGAAGAGGAAGCTGACAAACAGGGCTGCCCACTGGACCAGATGTAAATAAGAAAGCTGCAGGTGGAAGCTGGCTGAGGGCAGATTGGTGTTCGCGGGGCAGTGACCCGGTCACACCAATGAAACAGCTTTCACTGAAAACAACAAGGACCCCTGTACGTCAACCTCCATTATTCTGTAAAACATTTACCTGCATTTGTTCAAAAAGTAAAATTCAGAAGCTCTCACAGTTTCCCAGTGACACCATCAAAAATTAGGTTTTGTTGGCAGGCCTTAATGTAATACACAATGTGGCTTGACCATGCACTATTGCAACTAATTTGTAAACAATGAAAACCATAAATTTAACTGGTGGGATTTCTATTTTATGCCTTGGGTTACTGGAAAATAAAACCAGCACAACTTTGAAAAGTTTAAAAGCAATTTACTCTTTCAGCTGGTTGGGTGAAGACATCAGGAATGCTGTTCTGGGTGCCACAACCATTCTTCCTCCATCACCAGAGCCTCCAGGTTGCAAGATGTTTTTTAAAAGAAAATTAAGATGTGGATGGCACCTTTGTAATTAGAAGACTATTTTAGAGCCTTCATTTTTAGCACCAAACCCCTAAAATCCTCCATAATGACTCAGGTATAATTGCTTCACTATGTACAATTCACAAATTGAATTTTTCATATTTCTATTTACCAAAGTAGCAGGTCAATACCATTTGTGAAAACAGAAATAGATAACTAGAAACGCCACTTGCAGGAGATGACACGCTGTTTTCTATGGTTTTCTCCTCTTCTCTCCAAAACCCACCATTGGCTAACATTTACTTAAAAGATTATGTCACCTTTGTTCACCACCACCCCTCCCCCCCCCAAAAAAAAACTGTTCCAAAGATTGACACTGATAAGTTGGAACCAGAAACCAATTATTTAGTAAAACAGTTAATCTGGACATTTTTTACCTTTTTAAAACAAAGATCTTGTATGTCATATTTGGGTTCAAAGGAAACATATGATTTGGATTATTGCTTTATAAGTTCTAATTCCCCAGATCTCAGTGTAGAAACAAAACATCTACTGGAGAGATTTTCTATCTTAAAAACCCCTCTGAGAAAAATTAATATTCATGCACAGCTGTCCATTTAAGACTAACTAAGTAATTATCCTAGTTTAGCTAATTCCCACTGAGTGGGCTGCTTCTCTTACATTTTTATGCATCTTAACAGTACTAAATAAATAAATTTCAGAAGTATAAAAAGAAGAATTTAAGGATAAGACAAATCAAAGTTGCCTTGTTTGAGAAAGAGCCTGATCAAAAACCTTCTGTATTTCCCACTTCCCTCATGTCCTAGGCTTATAGCTATACAGTGGTACCTCGGGTTACAGACGCTTCAGGTTACAGACTCCTCTAACCCAGAAATAGTACCTCAGGTTAAGAACTTTGCTTCAGGATGAGAAAAGAAATTGTGCAGTGGCGGCGGCAGCTGAGGGAGGCCCCATTAGCTAAAGTGGTACCTCAGGTTAAGAACAGTTTCAGGTTAAGAACGGACCTCCAGAATGAATTAAGTTCGTAACCAGAGGTACCACTGTACTACAAGGCAGCATAATTAGTACCAACACACAAATGTGACGCAGCCCATCTTTTAAGTCAGCCTTCTCAGCCTGATGTTTTATTCATTTTATTTATTTATGAAAAATATTTGAAATCACTCCTCATTTAAAAAAAATAAAAAAAATTAAAATTAAAATTAAAAAAAATTAAAGTGGTTTCCAACACTCTCTCTCTCTCTCTCTCTCTCTCTCTCTCTCTCTCTCTCTCTCTCTCCCTCGATATGCACACACAACATGCACAATAAAAGCCACATTAGAATTTAAAACCAGAGATCATCCAGTAGCTTTTTTAGAAAGGTATTTTTAAGCAGTTTTCAGCAGGCATTTACAGGTTTAAACAGAAGGCACCTGCTGAATCTCTACTGGCAAAGCATTCCACAGGGCTGAACCAATGACATTAAAGGCCCAGTTTCTTCTTGCCAGATGAGCCTTAACAACTCAGGGGAGAACCAATGATACTCCTGCAAATGATCTTGGTGACTGAGCCAGGACAGTGCCATGCAGAGCCCCATAGCACAAGTACTAGAGGACCGAGGAGTACTCATCCAGAGCTACTCTCTGAATAAGGCTCTGAAGAGTGGAACCATCATAGTACAGTTCCCTCAACATCCATCCTATTAAGTTGGTCCAGGAGGAAACTATGGTCAACAGTACTAAAAAGCACAGAATGGCTGATGGAACAGGTAGTCCAAAATACTGGAGGGAACCAGTCTTTAATTAAAACCTATTGGTGTTAAAACTTCTAAGATTTTCAGTGAGGTTTTCTGTGTAAACTCTGTTTAAAGCATCTAGCTAATTTTCTAGATTAAATCAACATTGAAAAGTAAGAGAGTGGGGATGTGTTAGCTGGTTTCACCACTGACATGTTGCCATGAGCTGGTCCCAAGGGTTAAGTCCCAAGCAAGGTCCGAGTCCAGTCCGAGGTCGAGGGTGTGGTATGGAGGCTGTCCGTCAAAGCTGTAGCTGGGTCCAAGGCAGGGAGTCAGGTGAGATCAGGAACTCTGGCAGAAGAGCAGGACAGGGTGCAGGCAGGAACAGGCTACCAACAATGTTGCTCCTGGGACTGGCTGGCTTTTATCTGCCCCAAGGCATAGGGCAGCCCCGATCCACAGGTGACTTGCCTCTCCTGGCCTGGAGGTGAGCACTCCTCCTGCGAGAACTTAGTTCCTTCCGCCTCTCTGCCCTGAGCCTCTGCAGCTCAGGAGAGGCTGGAGGGTTACCGGACCCAGAGGCAACCTCAGCTTCCCCTGACGGGGCTGAGAGTAGAGCACCTGCAGGCAATGGGTCCTCCATCACCTCAGGAGCCAGAGCAGACTCAGCTGGTGCCTGCACCTGAGGATCCAGCACAGGTGAGGACCCTTCAGGCTCAAGCCCCAGCCCCGGCTCAGCTGGTTCTGGAGGCGGGGACTCCTGTGCAGGCTGGGATTCCTCAGGTTCAGCCTCCAAGTCCAAATCCCAGGCCATCACATGCCATCTCTGCTGCCATTGCCCTACATGAGGGCAACCCTCTCCATTAGGGAGCCTAATCTACTCATATAGACAGCTGACACAATGTAGAACACACCAGTATCTAATGCCCTGAGACCCTTAATGAAAGAGACTTACACAAACACAAACTTACACAAATATAGGCAATGTTTGAAAATTGTAAGCATCAAAAGATGCGTGTGTAACACTGTCGAGAGGTTTTTTGTTTTTTTAAAATGAATATTGTGTACAGAATGAACTTAAGATGTGGCTTAAGGAAAATTATACCAATTGTTAAAAGTTACATTTCAGTGGATGATAAAGCTCAGAATGTTCTTTTGGAGGAACGGTATTATGAATTTTAGACTGAAAATCAAACATAGAACTAAAGGAATTTTCAATAAATATGCCCCGGTAAAAAAAATAATTTTTACTGGAGCATGGCAAATTCTCCAAAGAACCAGAAACCTTTTTGTCTGAAAAATAATTGCTTCCAGTCTGAAAGCTTCGTGATTATACAAGTGGAAATATGCATCCCTCGATAAGGTTTGACAAAGGAACATCCTTGTGTGATACTTTAAAGTGGAAAGAGTATTCGTTTGATAATACTTTTAAGACTACTCCGGAAACTCAGTGGCTGACACCTTATTATAGGGTTCCTATGAAACTTTGGGACAGAAAGTTACCAAGGCTTTGGCACAAGAACTTTTTTTTCTGAGCACTTATCAAGTTCCATGGTAAAAAGTCAGCATTTCTTTTATAATATTTACTGGATGTTTTGTGCAACTATTTTTCAAACTGTTGCTTCTTAAAAGCAAGTTTGTAAAGGAATAATGGGGTTTCTGCAAAATTCCAAAACCTTTCGATTTCAAATTTTAAAAATTAGTGATTTTCTTTGGAATTGGACTTCATCATTTAAAATTTTGTGAAATCTCTGAATGCTGAGATGGCTACATAAAGTTTGTTTGTTTGTTTGTTTGTTTGTTTGTTTGTTTGTTTGTTGAATTTATTTATTTATTGAATTTATATACTGCCCTATGCCCAGAGGTCTCAGAGAGGTTCACAGAACAAAATCAAAGAGCTGTTAGCCCTTATCGGGTGTTTACCCACCTGGTTTTTAAAAATATTTATTTACTCAGAAAAGTAGTCATAGAGTATCGTATCATAAAATATCAGGGCGGTGTGCAGTGATAAAACACAACTGTACAAAATAATTTCACAATGGAAGAGTGGGCCTGTGCCATTCCATCCCCCAACTGATATGCACATAGTAGCAATTCCTTGACCTCAGCCCTCTCCCCTTCCAGTTTTGCCTGTCCAGGGGCTACATATATTACTGATTTTCTTCAAGCAACTGTACAAATAGCCACATGGTCATGTGAAGGAGCATTACTGTGAAATAATGGAGAAGTGAAGCCATCATCACAGTGAGGGTTGGTTGCTTGCCCAGCCCCCATTATTCTTCTTTCATAAGGTCATATGCCCATGCACACATTTCTATATGGAAGAATTCAGTAGTGTGAAAGTCCAATTATAAGGAAGTAAGTGCTGGAGTGGGAATTTGCCTTGTTTATTTAATCAATGCTCCTTCTGGTGGGTTAAGGGACGTGGGTGGCGCTGTGGTCTAAACCACTGAGCCCAGGGCTTGCAGATCAGAAGGTCATGGTTCAAATCCCTGTGACGGAGTGAGCTCCCATTGCTCAGTCCCAGCTCCTGCCAATCTAGCAGTTCGAAAGCACGTCAAAGGGCAAGTAGATAAATAGGTATCGCTCCAGCGGGAAGGTGAACGGTGTTTCCGTGCACTGTTCTGGTTTCACCAGAAGTGGCTTAGTCATGCTGGCCACATGACCCGGAAAAACTGTCTGCGGACAAACGCCGGCTCCCTTGGCCAGTAAAGCAAGATGAGCGCTGCAACCCCAGAGTCGTTCGCGATTGGACTTAACTGTCAGGGGTCCTTTACTTTTTTTTTACTGATGGGTTAGCAGAAGACTATGGGATATGATGCCAGCTCATTCTGTTCCTTTTCACCATTTGTTTTTGGAAAGCATTTATGGTGAATTTATGATTTCATTCAGCAAGAAACTTGCTCAAATGCTTCCATGTCACTTTGCATCCCTCATCACAGTGTGGCTCTCCGTGTAACCTTTCATACTTTTCTTGAGATCATTAAGTGCAAACATACATATATTTCATGTCAGCTGGAAAGGGCATATCCAACTACACTAAAGCAGCCCCCTGGCGTTGTCAGTCTATACTTTTTAAAGGAAAAAGTTGTATAAGTAGGACTCGCTCACACACTTCACAAACGATGTGCTGCATATCTTCTGGGGTACTGAGATATTTCTGCCAGTGTACAAATTGTGGCATTAAAAATATGGTCCCTTCGGCCAAGAAAGACATTATTCACAGATGCAAGTAACATGCGTCTAAAAAAGGTATTATTCATAGATGCAAGAATCATGCCCACTGGCTCTGTTTAAAGAGGAAAAACCAATTGTCAGGGCCAATTCCAGATTTTGGGGGACTCTTAGGCAAGAAGCTGTTAGTGGGGCACCTTCTCTGAATGGACCATTTATCCCTTACCAGTATGGTCCAACCTGCACAGGTACCTAGAGGGAGAGTGTAAGGCTAGTAGAAGAAGCTGCCCCCATTTCCTTCTTGTTTGCACGTGTTAAGTGAACAGGAAGTGGCAGCAAGGAGAACGAATGGCAGGGGCAGTGAGGGGTGGGGCCTGAGAAGAGTCAGAAAATAAGTGAAAGAGGACTGGAGAGCCTCTGTGGCTCAGGTTCCCAAATTCTGATCTAGTCCAACCACTGCTGGAAATCAAGAAATAGATGGTTGCTCCTCAGTTTCCCCTCCATTCCATCCACCCTGCTCCTTTCCCTGTTGTTCTGAGAACATCAGCTTCTTTTAAACCTGCAAACAATTGTGTACCGGCTGAAGTATAACCGGTGGCCTGGAATAACTGTTTGCTTCAAGAACCTCAGGACTCATCACCCTTAAGGTATAAGTAAGATCTATACATGTCTCAGTAATGACTATCATTCAAGCACAGATAAAAGTGAGCTAGCTTCAGCGATTTCAAGAATTAGATGAAACCTCATGGCACACATCAAGCTCACACTGATTTTAAATACCAGTCACAAGCTGCCCAATTTTAAGCATTCCGTTGATTTAAGTTCCATTTAAGCTCTTGGATTCTCCTCATATGCATGCAGCATCCGATGTCATCTTGGACATTGCCCAGGCTGCCCAGGCTGGGATGTGCCTATAACAGGAGAAGCTACCCTGAAGGAGTGGTGGCTTTACATCAACTGTTGTTAGAATGATGTGCAGATATTTAAGCAATTTTACCTCATCAATGAGCTATACCAATTTTAATTATTATACATCAGGCCGGGGCAGCCCACCCAGGAGGCAAGGTGAGGCAATTGCCTTAGATGGCAGGATCCACCGGGGCAGCAGATCCCATTGTCAATCTTTCTTCTCCCCTTCTTCCCTGCTGGGGAGGGTGGCACCATTTTGCGGTCCTGCTCAGGTACCATAATATAATGGGCTGACTCTGCATGAGGCTAAATAGTTTATAGCTCATACTGCCTGTGATTCAGTGGGGTCATGATATGCCTTTCATTTTTTAAATAAACATTTTCCAACATTAAATATATACATCATACAATTACCTTTGGTGAACTCATATCTCAACACTTCCCAGTCCATCCCTTCATGGCATCTTATTTGATCCTAGTTGTGCTGCATATCCTTTTATTCCACCCAGTTTCATTCTACAGATTTGCCTTGCATTTGAGGTTGTTTAAAAACATAATGCTGCATTCCATAACAAATCCGCCATTTATATTTATAAGTGGAGGCCTACCACATTAAGTCCTTTAATTTCTCAGTTGATGTCTGCAGGCAGTCTCTGCTTGGACATTAAACAGAGTAAGTAGTTTCTCAGTATGAACCAAAAAGTGATGGTTCCTTCTACTATATAATATTTGGGTGTTCAGAATACTGGTGTGTAAGCAAATACAGACAGAGGAGAAGGTGCACTGTTGCCAAACTCTGCCCTCACCTTCAGTTACATGAACAGGAACCCTACTGTTTGAGCTCCTGCTCACAAGTAGGGGCTCCAGCTATCAGGACGCCTGATTATTCAGATGTCCTGTTCATGAAAACCCCAAACTAGCAAGCAGCAACTTGGGCTCACACAACTGCATGCTATCCATGGTTAAAGGTAAAGGGACCCCTGACCATTAGGTTCAGTCGTGACCGACTCTGGGGTTGCGGCGCTCATCTCGCTTTATTGGCTGAGGGAGCCGGCGTACAGCTTTTGGGTCATGTGGCCAGCATGACTAAGCCACTTCTGGCGAACCAGAGCAGCGCACGGAAATGCCATTTACCTTCCCGCTGGAGTGGTACCTATTTATCTACTTCCACTGTGTTGCTTTCGAACTGCTAGGTTGGCAGGAGCAGGGACCAAGCAATGGGAGCTCACCCCATCATGGGGATTCGAACCGCCAGACCTTCTGATCAGCAAGTCCTAGGCTCTGTGGTTTAACCCATAGCGCCACCCGCGCCCCTTACCAATCCATGGTTACCGAAAGCAAATTCAGCAAAAATGGGGGTTGGGCTCAAAGCACAGCCCCACTCCTTGTTCTACAGGCTTTTCATTACATGCAAATAGCAGGTGACTAAGACGTTTGACTCAGCTATTTTGTGTGTCAGCTTAGAACCATCATTGGCATGAATGTCATTGCCCAGGGGGCAGAGCTACCTCCATGTTTGCCTGCTCTGCAGCGAATGCCTGAAGGAGGTGAATGTTTGATATTATTGCACTGCGCTTTGGAAGGATAAGAGAGGTGGGTGCTAGATCTGGGTTGCAAGATTACTTTTTATACAGCCAGTCATTCCTACCAGGCAAGTTGAGTGTATAATCAATCATTCACAATGGGCAGAAAGCACACAAGGAATGTGGTGGTTAATTCCTGTGTACGGTAAAAATAATGGAATATACCGAAATCTGTGTGTGTGTGTGTGTGTGTGTGTGTGTGTGTGTGGTTGTTATTTGTAAAAGGCAGCATATTTATTAGCAACTCTAGCATAAGGTTACCAGACGTCCCCGTTTCCCAGGGACAGTCCCCGGATTTGCAAATCAGTCCCCATACAAAATCGATTGAAGTTGAAAAGTGTCCCTGGATTCATTGAAAAAAATCTGGTAACCTTACTCTAGCAGTTTAAATCCACCATTAGAAAGGCACCCACTCATCTGTCTGCTGGAAGTACAAACTGATGCTGCAGAGGCTGGAGAAATGGTATCTTTGATACAGTCCACAAATAAAGGTAAAGGTACCGCTGCCTGTACGGGCCAGTCTTGACAGACTCTAGGGTTGTGTGCTCATCTCACTCTAGAGGCCAGGAGCCAGCGCTGTCCGCAGACACTTCCAGGTCATGTGGCCAGCGTGACAAGCTGCATCTGGCGAGCCAGCGCAGCACACAGAAATGTTGTTTACCTTCCCGCTGGTAAGCGGTCCCTATTTATCTACTTGCACCTGGGGGTGCTTTCGAACTGCTAGGTTGGCAGCCGCTGGGACCGAATGATGGGAGCGCACCCCGCCGCGGGGATTCGAACCGCCGACCATGCGATCGGCAAGTCCATGCGATCGGCAAGTCCTAGGCGCTGAGGTTTTACCCACAGTGCCACCCACAAATAGCCCAGCCCTATTACTGTTCTTCTTGTTGTCACTCTTCCCATCACCATTAAAATGTTTAATATGAATTGCTGGTAAAACCTAAAAATGATGACAATTAGAAATTAGAAAAAGAAGCATCCAATTAAAGAACCCCCAAAGCCTGCAACAATAAAGGGTTTCTCCCAATTGTTTAAAAGCAAGTAGTTGCACAACTTTGGCACCACAGCTGAGAAGGCCCTGCGCTATGAAGCCACCCACATACAATTTTTTCTAGGGCTTAAAAGCCCAACACCATCACTGTGAATTGGTCCTGGAAAGCACTTGCCAGCCAGTATGATCAGTATAGTCTGCTCCAAGCAACCAATTCCATTTAATAACCTGGTAATTATTCAGCTAATTATTCAGCTAACACTCTTCAGAGACAGCATGTTACAGATGATTGGGGAGATTGCATGCAGAAAATGTGTACATTGGTCAACATTGTATGCAAAAATGTGTTTACAGTGGTACCTCGGGTTAAGAACTTAATTCGTTCCGGAGGTCCATTCTTAACCTGAAACGGTTCTTAACCTGAAGCACCACTTTAGCTAATGGGGCCTCCTGCTGCTGCTGTGCTGCCGCTGCACGATTTCTGTTCTCATCCTGAAGCAAAGTTCTTAACCCGAGGTAATATTTCTGGGTTAGCAGAGTCTGTAACCTGAAGCATATGTAACCCGAGGTACTGCTGTATTAGGAGAAATTCTCACTGAAAAGCTGATCATTTTCATGAGGCTGTTTTTTAAAAAAGCAAATTGCAGCAAATTGCTGCAGAAATGTGGAGAATTGAATATGAGACTGAAGAAATGAAAAACCCCAAACAGACAGATTCTTCCATCCCTAACTGCAGCCCTGCTGCCTGAAAAACCTTGGATGCGATCTACCAGGGATTGGCTCTCGGATCGTTTACTTGCATTGAGCCACAGACATCTCCCAAAGCACATTCATTTTTTGGTTGTTTCAAGTGAGGCAAATTTGGCTCCCCTCACGGGTAGGTAAAATTCCTTGGGAAGATGCATTTGGTGTTACATTTCCCCAGTCACATATACAACAAAATTCATCCTACTTAATGCCAGCAAGATGCTAATCAGGCCCAATATTTTTTAAAGACTCTTAAATTGCCTGTAAAATAAAATACAGTGATCTGTGTAAATATGTGAGCCTACTGGAAGTTTATAAACACTTCTCTAATAAGCTCTCTGCAACATACACCAAAAACAAAGAAAATAAAAGCAGCTCTTTAATGCAGCTTTGAGCCTGATTTAAAAATGTTAATTTGCCCTAGTTTTATTCATCTCCCCCAACTTAATATGCATGCCTTAATTATTCAGAGAGCTGAATAGCTATAAATGTGGGCAGAACATTCAGTGGTTATTATGAGTTACTTTTTATTACTTCCTCAGTAGCAACAAACTTCATCTGATAACCACAATTACATCAATATTAGCACCACAGCTTACTTACTATAATTATAGTAACTTCTAAGCAGCCTGCATAGGAAGGAATGAGCGGTGGTGTTTCTCTCCATTGTCATCTTCAATGAAATGATGCTCGTGTTGCATAATCCAAGAGACACTACTTGCTTTTCAGGTGGGCACAATGTTGTGTCTCCATTACAGATAGCTCATTAAAAAATAATCCAGCAAAGCAGACCAAAGACTGCAAGGGTCACTTTATTGCATAATAGAACCAGATTCTGCAGTCAAAATTGTAAATGGTCGTTTCTGATCAATATGTGGTCCTTTACCTCATCCATTTGCTGCAAAAAGCAGTTTTGGGGGGTGAATGGCAACTTTGGGGGAGAGAGTGCCAAAAAACATCACAAGCAGGAAGGGTTATTGAAAAAATACCCTGTGCTACTATCCTAATCTGGGTTGGAGGGCCTCTCGCTCCTGCCCTTGAAAAATGCATGGGGAATCCAAACTGCCATTAAATTATGTCAATAGGCAAAAATTTCAACAAGTCTTACTTGTAAGTAAGCAAGCAAGTCAAGCACTGAATATGCCAAGCTGCCATTTACAGAGTCAGATTATTTGTCTGTCTGAACCAGTAGTGTCTACTATAGTTTTTTTCACCCCCACTTTTGTTGTTGTTGTTTAGTTGCTTAGTCGTGTCCGACTCTTCGTGACCCCATGGACCAGAGAACGCCAGGCACCTCTGTCCTCCACTGCCTCCCGCAGTTTGGTCAGACTCATGCTGGTAACCTCGAAAACACTATCCAACCATCTCATCCTCTGTTGCCCCCTTCTCCTTGTGCCCTCCATCTTTCCCAACATCAGGGTCTTCTCCAGGGAGTCTTCTCTTCTCATGAGGTGGCCAAAGTACTGGAGCCTCAGCTTCACAATCTGTGAGCACTCAGGGTTGATTTCCTTCAGTATGGAGAGGTTTGATCTTCTTGCAGTCCATGGGACTCTCAAGAGTCTCCTCCAGCACCATAATTCATAAGCATCAATTCTTCGGCGATCAGCCTTCTTTATGGTCCAGCTCTCACTTCCATACATCACTACTGGGAAAACCATAGCTTTAACTATATGAACCTTTGTTGGCAAGGTGAAGTCTCTACTTCTCAAGATGCTGTCTAGGCCTGTCATTGCCCTTCTCCCATGAAGCAGGCGTCTTTTAATTTCATGGCTGCTGTCACAGTGGGTACTTAATGAGGCTACCCGGTCAGATGGGTGGGATACAAATATTACTATTATTATTATTATTATTATTATTATTATTATTATTAGCCCAGTTTGACCCTGAATCCTCTACGGATGTCCTGCCCTTCCTCTGCATTAGCAGTGCACAGTTAAATTAAGCCATTCACTCTCACAAGATGTAGCGATGACTGCCAACTTGGATATACAGTGGTACCTCGGGTGAAGAACTTAATTCATTCTGGAGGTCCGTTCTTAACCTGAAACTGTTCTTAACCTGGGACACCACTTTAGCTAATGGGGCCTCCCGCTGCTGCTGGAGCACAATTTCTGTTCTCATCCTGAAACAAAGTTCTTAATCCGAGATACTATTTCTGGGTTAGCGGAGTCTGTAAACTGAAGCGTCTGTAACCTGAAGCATCTGTAACCCGAGGTACCACTGTATTTAAAAGAGAATAAGACAGATTCAAGAAGGAGAGGGCTACCAACAGTTACTAGCTATGATGGCTACATTCTACCTCCACTGTCTTTGAATACCAGTTTGAATCACAGGAGGGGAGAGTGCTGTTGTACTCAGATTCTGTTTGTGGGCTTCCCATAGACATCTGAGAGAACAGTGTGCTACACCAGGTGGGCTTTTGGCCTGATTCAGCCTGTTGATGTGTTCATATGATCCTCCTCATTTCTACATACTAGCCACTGCCATGGCCATAAAGGGCTCAAAAGACTTGGCATTTGCAGCTGCCTTCTGCTTCCAAAGCCATGCAGATCTATTCATACATGAAAGCTGTAAGGCAAGCATGCAGCTACCTGGCCATTATGCTATTGCGGAGGGGGGAGGGAGTGAATTATACTTGTATAGTTCATTCCAATCCATTAGGTGCAGAAGAGAAAGGACATTTATAATCTGCACGGCTGACAACGCAAAGAAGTATATACATGTTAGTTTTAAGAATAAATGTGACAGCCAAGGCGTTCATTGCCCTGACAGATTATTGAGAATGACTACCTGCACTAAAAGCAGCAGACTGGAAAATATATTTTCAAAGGATTTCACTTTGGGATGCATCAGATATATATGGAAGGAGAAAGGCTCCTGGGCAGACCTCTTTAGGGTATTGTAAAAGAGCTCTTGTGAGTTCTCTGCTATTATATATTGTAATCATGTTATTACCTGAACAATGAATGAAAGCACTTTACAATTCCAGAGAGACACACATTGCTAAAAGTGTTGATCAGTTGGATTCCCATCAAGCTAGAGGAATGGAGGCTGATGTGCCTATTCTTCAAATGTGTAGTTCACCCTATGAGCAGCAGAGGTGCCAACTTGCGCCCAAGATCAAGGGGGCCCAGCACACGATGCACATGTGTGACATCATGTGTGCATCATGTGTGCGATCATCGCGTGTGTGATTATGCACATGTGTGACGTCATGTGTGTAGCACGCAGACACCCAAATTTGCATTGTTGAGAGGAGGCTGCGTGCAGAGTCCAGCGTGGCACAGCTTCAATGCCTGGGGCTCCTTCTCTCTCGCACTCAGGTGGAGCCACCCATTGAAGTCGTGCCATGCTCAACTTTGTGCTCAGCCTCCTCCACCCCCTTAACATTGAGGGGCCTCAACAGCCTACCAACAGATATTGAGGGGGCCAAAGACACCTCAGCCCCATAGAATTGGCACACCTGATGAACAGGCTAAGCATAGATCAGCATAGTTTGTGTGCAGATCCTGCTAGGTCAAATAAAAATAAAAATAATAACAACAACAACTTATTCTTTATACCCCGCCCATCTGGCTGGGCTTCCCCAGCCACTCTGGGCGGCTTCCAACAAAATATTAAAATACAGTAATGCATCAAACATTGAAAGCTTCCCTAAACAGGGCTGCCTTCAGATGTCTTCTAAAAGTCTGGTAGTTGTTGTTCTCTTTGACATCTGGTGGGAGGGCATTCCACAGGGCGGGTGCCACCACCGAGAAGGCCCTCTGCCTGGTTCCCTGTAACTTGGCTTCTCACAGCAAGGCCCTCGGTGCTGGGCCCTCGGTGCTGGACCTCAGTGTCCGGTAGAACGATGGGGGTGGAGACGCTCCTTCAGGTATACTGGATCAACAAGACACACAAGGTAAGGTCCTCAGGAAGTCCTCCACTGTGCTCAAAAAATATGGGAGTGGGGCTCACAGGATGATGTGTACTAGGTATCCACTGCCCATCTGCATGTTTGGTGCACATCGTAAGAGGTTCTATACATACACACAGAGAGCTTCGCTTTGTGAGAAGGGCCAGGATCTTCCCTTGCAAGGAGGTGTTCTGTGTTGTAGGGGGTGTACACAGGGCAGAGATTAAGTCTGGATCCCTGCTTCAGAAATGAGTGAAATTTGGTCTAATGTGCTTTGGAGCCCATCCAATTTGGCACAGGGCCCAAATCCAAAGCCTAATTCAGAAATATTAAGCTTTCACTATTATAGAGAAATTTAAACTTGGCTATAACTCCATCCACATTTTTTTTTTTTTTTGACAGAGCTTGATGGAATTTACAGGCACATTAGCCACTTCTGAGTCAATAAATTCTGCCAAATTACAGAAAAATAGGCCCAGGGGGTTTATGCTAAGCACTTTTGTGGGGCTCAGCACTGGATGAACTGTGCAGACAAGGTAACCCCTTCTGAAGGAATGGATTCCGCCAAATTTCAGGAGGGTACCTGCAGCAGTATATATGGAGTGAGGCAATCCTGCATGTAAACTGGGGCCCAGCTGTGAGGGGCTTTATATTCTAATCATAACTTGGATTTAAATATGCACTGGGTTAAGGAGTATTCTGATTCTGAAAAGGGGCCAGAGATTACATTTTAGTAACTGCTCTGTATGTATAATTACTTATTCTGCTTAGACGTCTTGCCCATCCAGGGCTGCTTGGGCTTGGGCTTTGTTTTTAAAATAGCATGTAGCTTAAGCTTCAGTGTGTGTGTATGTGATTCTTTCAAGAGAGCTTCAGGCAATGACCTAATGATTTTTCTCATGCCGTAACCAATGATTAAAGTTCAGTTTACATTCTGCAGCAGAATTGTCTTAGACCGAGCAACACTAATTGGATGCCTGGTTAAGGACTAGCTAGAAAAGCTGCGAAACTGCAGACCTCTCGACATTTTCTTAGGTTTCCAATTTAGGAATGATACGTGCCATACCAAGTGTCCAAACGGCCCCCACTGCTGATGCCGTATCTTGATTGTACTCCTGTCAAGGGCTTGAAACATTTTAAATTGGATTCTTAGAAGAGCTGCTATAAAAACATGGAGTGTGCCAAAGGTTCACAGTACGGTAGCATGCCTTGGGGGTACCCGGTCCCTCTCCAGATGTAGATCCGTCTCAAAAAATTGCCCAGAGCAACAGTTTGATATGCTAATGTGCTGCAGATCATGGTGCTTCTGTTGCCCCCTGTTGCTGCCACTGGAACATAGGAAGCTGCCTTGCACTCAACCAGTCATTTTGGTCCATCTAGCTCTGTATTCATGTCTGCACTCAGTCAGTGGCCCTTCAGGGTTTCAGACAGGAATCTCTCCCAGCCTTACCTGGAGATGCCAGGAATTGAACCTGTGTCCTTCTGAATTCCAAAGCAGATGGTCTACCATCAACCTGCAACACTTCCCATTCCTATCACTAAGCTGATCTGGAGGGAAGAGCTGACAGGCCTTTGCCAAATTGGCACACGGTCCTGAGTGAACTGCAGTGTAGCCCTTGTATGTTTACTCAGAAGGTAGCCCCACCATGTTCAAAAGGACTTGCTCCCAGGTAAGTACGCCTAAAATTTTGGCTTTAGTCCTCCTGCTCCGTATCCAAGATGGAAAGCTGGTTTTGTAGGTCTTTGGACAAGCTTGAGAAGAAAGTGGGCATTCTGGAAGAAAACTGGAGACTTGAAACAAGGAACAGTAGAGCAGGAGACAGACAGAGAAACCAGAGCAGATTAACTGCATGAGAATACATTCACTGGAAATAAAACAACTTCAGAATTTGCTTGAGGTGATCTGGGATGTGAATTCACATTGGAAACCCATATTAAATTTGGAGGGGAGTAGAACTGGGTTGTTTGCGTTTTCTTTTGCATTTGGATTAGGATCAAATGCCCTTTGAGAAAGTGAAACTTTTAAAGTGAAACTTTAAAAAATAACAACAAGAAACCAGTAGACCAAAAAGAGGGAGAATAAAAATAAAAAAGAACAGCAAAACTGATTATATAACTGTAAATCCTTGGAGGAGTATTTATTGATCTATTTTTACATTTCTGCCTTGCAATGCTCAGCCCAATCAAAGGCTCCCACAATGGTTTGGGTTTTTTCTCGGAGAAAGAAATCATGCAAATAAAATATATGTATATATCTAAAAGCAGTGTATCTAAGATAAGAACTAAGATTTTAAAACAACAAATGTAGCACTATGGCACCCAGCAATATTTCTGTAGTTTCTTCATATTTCCAAGGGGGAAAAGTGCTTTCAGACACAGCTACCTTGGAGCATCTCCAGTTCAGCAAATGGGAAGCTAATTCAGATACAGGTGGGCATTGCTCTCTGTGGAGAGCACCACAATGAAGTTAATGTATTCCTAGACTGTCACCAAAGATGGAAGCCAGTATTGATTTCACACAGAATACAGCTCCCTCGTCAGTTTGCTCAACAAGCCCTCAGCAAGGCCCGTGTGACAGTTGATAATCCAAATTATGCCAGGGAATTCAAGAGGAATAATGAAAGAAAAACAAACGCATAGGGCCTCATTTGTGGATGAAGGGAAGGAGTTGTTCCACAAGCAATGGGGAAGGCATTGATAATTACCTCAGAGTCTTTTACAATGAGTCTTAAAAATAAAATAAAGAAGTATCCAGACTGCAAAAGGCTAGGTGTAGTGAACTAGAAAAACAACACAATTGTTTGGGGCGGGTAGGTATTTCCATGATAAAGTTAGGCAGAAAGTGTGAGGCTGTTGAGGTTACGGTGCATTTCATGATGGAATTCAATCCATGTGCAATCTCAGAAACAGTAGCATTATACACTGTGTGTGTGTGTGTGTGTGTGTGTGTGTGTGTGTGTGTTCGTTCTCTCTCTCTCTCTCTCTCTCTCTCTCTCTCTCTCAATCTGTATAATAATACTGTTCCTGAGATTGCACATGGGAAGAATTCCATGCCGAGATTTGCAATATCACTCCCAAATCACAAAATATGTGTATACGTTTGCCTTGATACTTTTCTCTAGGCCTTGTTCAAATGGGTGATATTATAATATAGGCTATTCAAAGAACACGAGCAAATTTATGGGAAGTTCAATTCTGGGGGATTTATTCAATCCTAATCACACATAGCATTATTCCAACTCCTACTATTAGTCAGTGTCAAGCCCCATAGCCAGGCAAGGCACTGAAAATAACTACAGACATGGTGAGTAATTCAACTGAAGCCGCATCTATTATTATAGAAGTGATGACTGTGTACTCAGCGGGACGAGATGAATAATAAAAAGCCCTGGCTAAAGTCTGATTGGCATTAATGGGATCACCTTTCTTTTTGGCGTAATGAAGCATTCCAGATGGAGCTCTTACATCAATTTCTGAGGCAGTGAATCATCATAGTGGGCCTTTTAGCCTTCGCTGAGGGTATGTGTATCACCTTCAGGTTTCTTGCTCTACCACCATGGTAAGAAAAGTGGTGCCCTCCAGACTGCAACTCTCCACAGCCCCAACCAGTATGCAGGGAAGGAGGAACAGGGGTGCAGTGGGGGTGGACTGCCCCGGGTGTCTTGTCTGAGGGGGTGTGACATTCGGCGTGCTGCCCACCCACAATTCCCAAGCCTACCCTGAGCCGTCAGAGGAAGGAGGGAGCTGCACTGCTTTGCCAATGGTATTCCCCCCTTCCCCCTTTGTTTGGAAAGCTGGGGGAGGCTTGGGAGTTGCAGGCAGGTGGCTCACCAAAGGTCCGCCATCAGCGGCTTGCTCTGCCCCCGTGGGCAGCTCGCTCTGCACCTGAGCAGCTATCCCACACCTGGGAGGGCACCCTCCGCGTCCCTCGGGAGTGCGGCCACCCTGGGCAGCACAAGCCTATCTCTACACCAGGGGTTGTCAACCTGATCACTACCGCCCACTAGTGGGCATTTCAGGATCTAGGTGGGCGGTAGGGGGTTCTATGGCACCAGCTGAATCCTCCTTCCATAGAGCACTGGTGGGCAGTTTGGAAATTTTACCATCAAGAAAGATGCATTAGTGGGCGGTAGGTATAAAAAAGGTTAACTACCCCTGCTCTACACAAACCCCAAAGATCCCATCTGTTATGCACTGAAGTTCTCACCCTGGGCCATCAGGGGGATACTGTAGATAGTTTTCACTCAGGTCCACATATGCAAATAAGGGGTTGAAAGTGACGTTCAGTGATTGGACAGTTACAGAAAGTTGTTACAGTTGCATTGTACTGGAGCTCTATATAAGCAGGCTGGCTGAACCCTTCAGTTCAGTTCTGTTCTGGCCTGTGAATAAACAAGAGCTGTTTGAAGAATCGCTGTGTTGTCTGATATGTTCACCCACAACTTAATACCATCCAGAAAATTACTTAAGTGCACTAAATAACCCTAAACATCGTTGGGCATTTTCCAGAGCCCGTTTTCATGTTCTCCCTTCAGCATTACTAGAGGGCAGATATCATCACATTCCAGTTGAACATCCCCAATGAGCTGGGGTTCGAGGAAGTAGGCTATTTACCAAGCCTTCTAAAGCAATGTCTCAACTGATCACTGGTCATTTCCAAAATATCATAGGCACTTAAAAACACACACAAAAAAAAAAACCAGATGGAATTTGCTGGAAATTGCGCAAATGGCCTCGTTAAGTACAATGTGTCCACCAGCTGTGGCCTAGCATTCATGCAGAAGTTATGCAAATTGCGCCAATCGTTCATAAATAAAAGCCTACCAAGTCTATTCCAGACAGTGGCTTCCAGCGCAGCTCTACAAGTAGCCCATCCTTGGCCTCATCCAGCAGGAGCAGATGTCTAGAGCCTCTCAACTGCTGGAGTGAATGGGAGATGGGGGTGATCTCGCTGCAAGCCCAAAACTATGTCCAGAATGTGGATAATGTATCCATTGACTCCAATGGCTGCTTTTGCAAGAACTGGCAGGAATCAAGCTTCAAGATAGATCCATTCTATAAAAAAAGAAAAAGACTGATGGTTTAGCTCTGGCCAGTGTCCATTGCTAACAACCTCTGAGTTCACCCTATAGATTAAGCTGAAGTGTACAAGAGTATGGCTACAGAATTGGATTGTGTGTTGGCTGCGAGCTGCAGAACATTATTCCAAGGGAAATTAAAATGAATTACAGGCTCTGCTGCCAAGAAATAGGGCACATGTTTCTTTTACTGCCTGTGGAAAGTGAAATGTTATCCCCAAAGACTATTGCCAGGGTTGTGACATGGAGAGAATGTTGGATATGGACCCAGGATTAATTCCCTGCTCAACCAGGATCATCACTGCATTCATGGGCAAATCAGGTGGCCACCACAGATGCTGATTCCCTGCAAAGACCTACATGAATTGCTCTGCCCATGTGCAGGCCCCTGTGGTGTAGGTCGCATCATTGATTTGGAGCATTGCCTTTTCCACCTAAATTATCTCATGAGAGATCTCACAAAAGATCTAAATTATTCGCAGTAGCATGATAATTAAAAAATATATATTCCCACAGTTTTCCACCATTTCCCACCCAGCAATCCCAAATATTCTGATTTGCAAACAAAAATATGTCGGGCGGGGGGGATATTAGATTGAAATGATTGTCATGTTATTAATATCACCACCTAATTTTCTGCTGAAATTGCCACACACGAAAAATGTTCTGTCTAAACATTTAAAAGAAATACGCGGAAAAGGTTATATTATATTCTTCATTCTATATTCTGCAGAACTGATGCATTGATTCACAGCTGTAACTGTAGATTGACACATTTCTTGATACTGTGTTTTAAAAATTAGCTAAGACTTCCAGTGTGTTTTGCCACTGATAGCTTTAGTCTTGATTAATATATTTGAGTTTGGCTTGTGTTGTCCGAGATTGTAGCTCCACCTACTGGCTCTGGAAGTAAAGGAAGCTAGCATAAAGCTAGCGAGAATCTGAGCAGTGACTGGAAATGTCTAAAAGATCAAACACTCATCTCATTGGGGAGACGCAACTCATGCAGAACGTGCCTTAAACAGATAGTTCCATTGTTTCTTTCTAGCTGCAAAACTGCCCTTCTCTTTGGCAAACAATATTCATTTCTGTACAAACAATAAGATTTTTTGAGGGAGGGAGGGAGGGGGGAGAAAGCAGAGAGGCATGTGATTCAATCTGCACTTAAAGCGACCTTACATAATTCACACTTTCCAACACAAAAATCACACTTCTCCAAATTTTGCAATGCAGTTCTCCAGTCAAGTAAGGCATACAAAGATGCATATCGCATATAAATGCACATACCAGTGAAAATAGCATACAAATTGCTTTGTAAATACATGCATATTAGGGGGGGAATTGTGAGGGTGGGCGGGCAGGGTGACTGCTCTTATGCAATCCCTCTCACGGAGCTCCTCAGAAATGCATCTTAGAACATTTCCCTGTAAACTCACACTTCCAGCATAATCTAATGGATGCTTCAATGTGAAAGTTGCACTATAAAACCAACACTCTGTGCTGCCAAAAGTATTTGAACATCAACAAAAACAAAATGACAAGCAGAGAGGAGGAGATCTCTGCAGGTGCTCACAGTGGCCAGCTAGATGCCTATGGGAAGACCTCAAGCAGGACAGAAGGGCAGCAGCCCTCTCCCCACTTGTGATACCCAGCAACTAGTATTCAGAGGCATGCTGTCTCCAATAGTGAAGGAAGAACACAGCCATCGTGGTGGGTAGCCATTGATAACTGCATCCTCAAGAATTTGTCTAATCCTCTTTTAAAGCTGTTCAGGTTGGTGGCTATCACTGCATCATGCATTAGCTGAACTATGTGTTGTGTGAAGAAGTATCTTATTTTGTCTGACCTGAATTTTTCCCTCCTTACCCCTGCCACTGGTTCCCTTTGCTTCTTCTGTTGTTTTTCTTTTTTTAAAAAATGAATATTTATTAGCATTTTCAAAAAAAGGAAAAAACATATAAAAACAAAAACAAAATATAAACAAAAAGATAACAAAAATCCAAAAATCCAAAAGTTAAAAACAATTAAAAACACTTAAAAGTTCAAATACTTATTTTCTTTTAACTTGTTTCTCAGACCTCATGCCTCCCCTTCTTGTATTCCAATTTAAATTATTAGCTCAGCAAATCCTTAACTTACTTCTCCATTTTGACTTAATTTAATTTATTCTAACATGTTATTATTTTACTTTTCTTCTTTCTTCCATTTCCTCAATTTATATTTACAAACCTTATTTTCACTTAGTTTAGACCATTTTAATAACCAATTTTAACTTATCCCAATTTACACATCAATATTAATACCTCATTAGTTTTTCTTAAACATTTTTCCTAAAGTCGACCAAAATTTCCCTTCCACGACATTCCCAATTTCCATAGCAATAGCAAAGCAAAGTAAAAACAGAACAAACTATATTTATGTACCCTTTGGATTCCCAAACTCCACCCACCCTTTTCCCGGTTTCAGCCCTCAACAAAAATCCATCAGTCTCAATATACTGTTTAGCCTGGAGATCTCACGTCTGAGGCTCTCAATTCTCTCTCAGTTCCTCTCTGCTGGTCTTTTTGATAATCCTTAATGTTAAACTCCAAATCTCGAAGAAGCTCCGGCCCAACAGGATCCATGTTTTTACCAGCCAGACCTCCATATTTAAAAGTAAAGCCTATGGGGTACTTCAAATCTTGTTTTATACTCCTTTCAGGTCCAAATGTCCCCCAAGCTCCAGCTTCCACCTCCAATTCAGGCCAGGCTCTCCACATCAGATTTTTATTTTCCTTTTTTGCCATCATGTCAGGCCTCAAATTGCAACTCTCCTTTAACATCTGCAAATTTTCAGCTCCTCCTTCCTTTTCTTCAGGAGCAACATATGTCACCTGCTCCATATTGTCAAAGCTCTCCGTTTTCTCTATTTGTTCAGTTGAACAGGCTTCCTGTTTCAAGTCCTTATCAGGTTCAACAATGTTCTTTACTGCTAAGTCTAGAGTTGTAACATTTGTAGCCAAAACATCGGTTTGGCCTTGTAACTTTCCCAAGAGAACAAATGCTCTGTCTAATTCAGCCTGAATTTTCTTTCCTCCAGCCATTCCTGTAATGTCACTAAACCCCTCTAGGGGAATTTTAGTTCCTTTATATTCCTTTCAGCTCAAATCCAAAAGTCAGATTATTTTGTATCAGCCCTTCCTTATTTTCAACAGATTGTTACAGATTAACCAACAGAAGCAACAGAAACAAGGTTCTCTTTTTCTGTCTTGACAGCTAACTTGACAGCTGTCAAACTTTTCAGTATTTCATCAATTCTTCAGCGATCAGCCTTCTTTATGGTCCAGCTTTCACTTCCATACATCACTACTGGGAAAACCATAGCTTTTACTATACGGACCTTTGTTGGCAAGGTGATGTCTCTACTTTTTAAGGTGCTGTCTAGGTTTGTCCTTGCTTTTCTCCCAAGAAGGCGTCTTTTGAGTTTGAGCATATATATACATATATACATACATGCCACAAAGTGAGAGGTAGAACAGGACACAGCCAGCGTGCAAAGAAAGTGATTGTTCACCACTCTTTGGTTGTCAATATTGTTTTAGGCCTGCAGAGGCTCAGTCTGAATGATACCCAGAGGTTTCTTCCGAACCTGTGATCCTGTGACTGCGAGGTTAAAATCTACAAGAGGGAAACCTGGTGAAGCAGGTTAAACTAACAGCCTTGGCTGGTCAGTTAAGTATGGCCGTTTACATCTCCTAAGAGGTTGCCATAGAGACAAATGGGTGGGCTTTTTCCCACCACACTTGTCTGGGTGTCATTTCATACTAGGATGGGGAACAATAGGCCAATAGGGGACTGGGTGTCTGTCAGTTTTACTGATGCTGCAAGCTGAAGGGACAGAGACATGTCTTTTCTCTGTACTGAACCCAAAACAGTGGCTTAGGGCTTCCCTAGAAACCTAATGGAGAAATAAGATCTGTTGGAGTCGTAATGCTGTGAGCCCTTCCATCCTATGCCCAGGTTATATATATATATATGTAAATAAAGCCATATATCCTAAAGACATCCGAGTCTCCACTAATCTTCATTCCAAAGAAACTGAGCCCTGGGAAAGTACATGTACCTTTCGCGCATCTCGTCATTTGGAGATTTGAGTGTGCACAACAATATATTAAACTAGGGCTGCATAGGTTTTCCAGTGCTGCTGGATTCACAACAGGTTGCATGGATATCAGGGACATACATATTTTATACTTTAAAAACTAGATGTTTCAAGAGGGTATAGAAGCAAAGTTATGGCATGGATCAACTTTCTGATATAATCATGGGTGTTATTCATGAGACACCTGGGCAGTTCCCACAACCTTGTTGCAGAAGTGGGGAAAGAATCTCGTTTTCCTGGGTGAAGAATTCATAGCACAGTGTCTACTGTGAAAATGTGGCAGACTCACAACTGGGGGAGCACCGTTTTAAAGGGGAAAGTCACAACAAAGTGGGTAGCCACTGGGTGCTTTTTTACACTAAAAACCTAATGTGTGGAAATGTGGTCAACAAAGGATTGCTTTGTTTGATTTGATTACCCCGCAAAGCACAACAACTGTGTGGGATTTAGATGTGAAAGTTTATGCAAAAAAAACCACTCAGTTTGCTTCTCTAGGAACAAATTATAGCCTAATAATACAGAGTGCAAAATGAGACCTAGCAAGCATCTGTTGGGCGCAACACTGCCAAACCAACCTGTCATGGTCACAACTCCAATAATCTGGTGGTCAGAACCATAATTAGAAAGCAGACAAATTGCTTTCAAACAAATGGGCCTGCATTTCGTCTCTCACAAGAGCACACCAAGTATTCAGCCAAATGCAATTGTATGAAGCGCAATGGCACAGGCTACTCAATGCCAGGAAAGAGGGAAAGGAAATGGCTTGTCGCTTATGACTTAGTCTAATGTGAGGAAGCAGCCCTAATTGGACATGCCATCCCCAGGGGTCCTGAGCACATGAAGCGGCCTGCAGGAATGGGAGTGGCTAGCCCCACCCCCTCAAATGGCAAGGCATGCGCAAGCCAGGGCCACCCACCCAGCCAACACATGATAGGTTCAGTCAGAAGGGGAACCAACTTCCACATGGTGAAGACTGACCTGTGCAGGAAACTAGATGCAACTTGAAGTGACTCCCTTCAGACTGAACTGGTCATGCACTGGGTGGGGACACACATTCAGGTTCTGTGCCTCAGGTGATGGGAAATGGCCAATTACCCAGTATCTGCGGTCCATTGCGGACCCCAGCCTCACAGAACAAAGGGCCCTGGCATAGCCTACCACTGGTTAAAATCAGAAGACTGCTGTACTGGTTACGTACTTAATTCGTTCTGGAGGTCTGATCTTAACCTGAAACTGTTCTTAAACTGAAGCACCACTTTAGCTAATGGCGCCTCCTGCTACTGCTGCGCAGCCAGAGCACGATTTCTGTTCTCATCCTGAAGCAAAGTTCTTAACCCAAGGTAATATTTCTGGATTAGCGGAGTCTGTAACCTGAAGCATATGTAACCTGAAGCGTATGTAACCTGAGGTACCACTGTACTCTGTTATTTAGGCAAGCAGAGGCAGAGTTCAGGAGCTCAGGAGGAGGAAGGAAATTCAGGAAGTATGCATTTTAAACGAGAGCCTGGCATTTCAGATGAAAGAGTCTCAGAGAATGAGGAGGTAACAAAATTAATTATTATTGTTGTTATTGTTATTTTCTTTATAACCCATCTTTTTCCCTGACAGGGACTCACAGCAACATACCGATCATGCTATTCTGTTTGTTGGTCTTAAATCACATTTAGTGAATATCAGAGCAGAACCTTAAACCCATTCAAAGTTCCTTGCTTGCAACACACACACACACACAGAGAGAGAGAGAGAGAGAGAGAGAGAGAGAGAGAGAGAGAGAGAGAGATATGACAGAATAATGATCCACAGCAGGAAGCACGGCACTAGAAAAGCTGCGGGTATTTTGTAAAGCAGCAGTGAAAGACAGAAGGGCATTAAATCATGCCGGAATACCATGAAAAACAAAGGTAGATTTGTAAAGTATAATTTTTTGAAAGTAACTTCCTGACTCTAAACGAGCAGACAACAGTAATCTTTATGGGAAAGTTCCCGACGATGAATTTCCTTGTCAAAGTGATCTAATATTTGGTGCCCACTATTATTCCCATTTTTCATTTTATAATTCAACACAGAACTATGCCTGAAAACAATAACAGGAAGCTTTACGGCCATATTTCACAGCCTTCTATTTCTTCCTAGCTTCGGGGATTTCCCCCTCCCTCGCCTCTCCCATTTATATGAGCAGAGTACCGTATATAAAGCAGTGGTCCCAACTGCGGTGTCACAAACAATGAGTCAACTGAAAGAGGAAAGCAGTTGTAGGGGAAACGCAGTGCAGGAAATCAGTGCTTTGCTTCCAGCATCCGGAGCAATGCCAGGTGCATTTCATATGGATACAGACATATTTGTTGGGAACCAGTAAGGTACAGTAGCTGACCTTGCTTTACAGCTCATAAAATAATAATATAGTGCCATCGGTGTGCAATAGTGCTTATGGAGGGCAAGAAAATCAGTCTCTGCCTCAAGGAGCTTACAAGCAAGGGGAGTCAACACAGGAAAGGGAGGCAGAAGTACACAGGAGAAGAGTGTGACTATTTCACTTACACATGCCACGCCATACATTTAAAGCACTAGAGTACCACTTTTAAAGAGTCACAGCTTCCCCCAAAGAATCCTGGGAATTGTAGTTTTGTTAAGGGGGTAGTTAGTTATAAGGGTTTGCAGCTGTAAACTGTTTGGGTTCTGGTTTGTAGTTTGTTAAGGGCCCTGAGAGTCGTTAAGAGACTCCTATATCCCCTCCCCAGAGCTACAATTCTCAGAGTGGTTTAACAATTGCTTTTCACAAGGAGCTCTGGAAATTGTAGAAAGTTGGGGAGCAGCTTGTAATATCTTGCTCCTCCAGACTCTTTCTTAACCATTCTATCAGCCACATACCAGACAAGGGCCACACTTCATCTGACAGGCATGAGGATAAAGTCCCACCCGTAGTGACAATTATATCCAGTGTTGTTTGGAAACACAACTCCTGATGTGGATTTCAGAGAGAGGAGAGAGAGAATAAAACTGCCCGAGAGTGAGCAAGCAATTGAGTGTTTGTGTGTGTGTGTAACTGAGGTCAGTGTATATATGAATGGTCTGTGTTTGGTCCCACCCACTTTGGCCGTCCTCTGACAGCTCTTCAAATGGAAGACTGCCCCATGGCCACCGTGAGCAGAACTGAATAGGAAAATGAAAGAAATCACATGAAAAATCTGAGGGGGGAGTCCTCAGCTCCAACCTTTTACAGTGAAGACATAGAATTTAACCCTACAATTTCCCCCTACTACAAAAACCACTGTCGTTAACCACAGTTCCTTGGTCTGGATAACACAGCACACTGTGGTTAATCAAACATGAAATGCTAGCTTCCAACCACCCCCTTATAGCTGATCATTCCCCAAACAATAAACCAAGAATGCAGCCAAAATGTTTATTTTTATGGAAAAGCCAAAGACGGAAAACAAGCTTTGTTCTTTATTCTTTTAATTCAGGATTCCAACCAAAGAATAGCCTGCACTGAATGCCTTAGAGAAGGAGAACGTATAACTAAATCTCATTTGAATGGAGCTAATGAGTAGGTTTTGTTAATTGACGAGAGTGTGATGAAGCAATAAAAGGGCAAGAATAATGTACCACAAAATGTGCTCTGAAGTGCTATCATAAATAATATGAAACTACACTTGCCAAATGAGCAAAGTGTACTAGCAAATCCTCCATAATATCCTATGTGCAGGAATGGGAATGTTTTAGCCCTCTCACTAATTCACTCTGCTATTAAATAGGGGAGAGCCTCTTCGGATAAATCTGTGAGGGGGGGGGGGAGAGATTGTTGCCTAGCCAAGTGCTAATCAGTAAAAATTCCATAGAGTGCTAATAATCTACTTTTATTCAATACAATGTGGTGGCATCATAACTAGCAGGGCACATGAAAGAAATTCTGAATGAGAGCATTCCTAAGTGTACCCCGGTGGCAGATGGTTATATTAATGTTGTTCTAGAATCAGAACTGCCCCAGCTAAGAACATCCATGTAATCTTGTCTGAGAGATGGATTAGATTCACCACTTCTAACACTGGCGCCTCAAACTGAAGTGCAAATGCTGCTGTCACTTGAACACACATTCTATCAAATGCACGGAAGAATGCCTGACCCCCCCCAAAAAAAAAAACCTAGGCTGAAGTAATCTGGAAGAACTGAGTTGAAGTACCCTGCTCAATCTAAACACATGTGATTTTCATACACTTCTTAAATCAAGGTGAAAAAAATATGATAACAGAGGATAAGGGGACATGAGGAAATTTGATTCTGTTCATATTTAAAGGCGAACCTACCAAATTCACAGCAGCCATCCTTCAAAATTTACACTTCCTCCAGAAATCTACTGATCTCTAGTTTGCTTGGACCACCGCCTTTCCTTTGTGGTGGACATCAAACTGATAAACCGGGTCAAACTGGGTCAAAATTAAGGGAGAGAAGAATAACAGTGACCTCATTGTGGGAGTTTACTATAGATCCCCAAGCCAAACGGAGGACATAGATGATGCCTTCCTGGAACAGATGGCCAAGCATGCAAAAGGAAGAGAGATAATAGTAATGGGGGACTTCAATTACCCGGATATTTGTTGGATGTCAAACTCATCCAAGAGCATAAGGTCAAACAGATTCCTCACTGGCCTTGCAGACAACTTCATTGTCCAGAAAGTGGGAGAAGCAACAAGAGGAACAGCCATTTTAGATCTGGTCCTAACCAGTGTTGATGACCTGGTTAGTGGGGTAGAAGTGGAAGGATCATTAGGCGTGAGTGATCATGCTCTTCTGAAGTTTACTATACAGCGGAAAGGAGCAGCCAAGCATACCAGGACTCAATTTCTTGACTTTAAGAAAGCCGACTTCATAAAACTTAGGGAAGTGCTGGGTGAGATCCCATTGACAGTAATACTAAAAGGAAAGGGAGTTCATGATGGCTGGGAGTTTGTTAAGAGGGAGATAGTAAAAGCACAACTTCAGGCAATACCAATGAGACGGAAACATGGAAGGTGCCTAAAGAAGCCAGGGTGGCTATCTAAAGAACTTTTAACTGAGTAAGATTTAAAAAGGATGTGTACAAAAAATGGAAAAGGGGGGAAACCACCAAAGAGGAATTCAAACAAATAGCCAGCATGTGTAGACACAAAGTCAGAAAAGCTAAAGCACAGAATGAACTCAGGCTTGCTAGAGAGGTTAAAAGCACCAAAAAAGGGTTTTATGGGTATGTTCGTAGCAAAAGGAAGAACAAAGAAACAGTGGGGTCACTCAGAGGAGAAGATGGTGAAATGCAAACAGGGGACACAGAAAGGGCTGAACTCCTCAATGCCTTCTTTGCCTCAGTCTTCTCCGATAAAGAAAACAATGCCCGACCTGAAGAATTTGGAGCAAATGATTCAGCAAACACAGCCCAGAATAACTAAGGAGATAGTACAAGAATACTTGGCTAGTCTAGATGTATTCAAGTCTCCAGGGCCAGATGAACTGCATCCAAGAGTATTAAAAGAACTGGCAGATGTGATCTCAGAACCACTGGCAGTCATCTTTGAGAATTCCTGGAGAACAGGCAAAGTCCCAGCAGACTGGAGGAGGGCAAATGTTGTCCCTATTTTCAAAAAGGGGAAAAGAGAGGACCCAAATAATTACTGCCCAGTCAGTCTGACATCAATACCAGGGAGGATTCTGGAGCAGATCATTAAGCAAAGAGTCTGTGAGCACCTAGAAAGGAATGCTGTGATCACCAATAGTCAGCATGGATTTCTGAAAAATAAGTCATGTTAGGCTAACCTGATCTCGTTTTTTGACAGAATTACAAGCCTGGTAGATGAAGGGAACGCAGTGGATGTAGCCTACCTTGATTTCAGCAAGGCGTTTGACAAGGTGCCCCATGATATTCTTGTAAAGAAGCTGGTAAAATGCGGTCTTGACTATGCTACCACTCAGTGGATTTGTAACTGGCTGATTGACCGAATCCAAAGGGTGCTCATCAATGGTTCCTCTTCATCCTGGAGAAGAGTGACTAGTGGGGTGCCACAGGGTTCTGTCTTGGGCCCGGTCTTATTCAACATCTTTATCAACGACTTGGATGATGGACTCAAGGGCATCCTGGTCAAATTTGCAGATGACACCAAACTGGGAGGGGTGGCTAACACCCCAGAGGACAGGATCACACTTCAAAACGACCTTGACAGATTAGAGAACTGGGCCAAAACAAACAAGATTAATTTTAACAGGGAGAAATGTAAAGTATTGCACTTGGGCAAGAAAAAAATGAGAGGCACAAATACAAGATGGGTGACACCTGGCTTGAGAGCAGTACATGTGAAAAGGATCTAGGAGTCTTGGTTGACCACAAACTTGACATGAGCCAACAGTGTGACGCGGCAGCTAAAAAAGCCAATGCAATTCTGGGCTGCATCAATAGGAGTATAGCATCTAGATCAAGGGAAGTAATAGTGCCACTGTATTCTGCTCTGGTCAGACCTCACCTGGAGTACTGTGTCCAGTTCTGGGCACCACAGTTCAAGAAGGACACTGACAAACTGGAACGTGTCCAGAGGAGGGCAACCAAAATGGTCAAAGGCCTGGAAACGATGCCTTATGAGGAACGGCTAAGGGAGCTGGGCATGTTTAGCCTGGAGAAGAGGAGGATAAGGGGTGATATGATAGCCATGTTCAAATATATAAAAGGATGTCACATAGAGGAGGGAGAAAGGTTGTTTTGTGCTGCTCCAGAGAAGCGGACACGGAGCAATGGATCCAAACTACAAGAAAGAAGATTCCACCTAAACATTAGGAAGAACTTCCTGACAGTAAGAGCTGTTCAACAGTGGAATTTGCTGCCAAGGAGTGTGGTGGAGTCTCCTTCTTTGGAGGTCTTTAAGCAGAGGCTTGACAACCATATGTCAGGAGTGCTCTGATGGTGTTTCCTGCTTGGCAGGGGGTTGGACTCGATGGCCCTTGTGGTCTCTTCCAACTCTATGATTCTATGATTCTATGATAAGGACAGTGGGGTCTCACAGCACAGGTGCCATCAGTCAAGAGTGTTGGGAGCTGTAAGGTGGTGAAAATCTATTAGCCCTTATGTGACCACTTTGTCTTTCCAGAGTCAAGGCACCATGCACCAAGGTTTATGGTACCAACTGATGTCATACTTGGGCATTTCCTGAAATGTTTATATATCCAATAATACTTATCCAACATAGGGAGGTGTGGTTATCCTCATTTTATAGGCAAGGAATAGACACATATGTGTCCTGGTACTCATGGTCAGTTGACCTGAGATAATAGCACACATCGTTCCCTGTTTCTAGACCCTGCATAAAAATTATAGCTAAGCTCGTTTCAATTCCCTCACAGCAGCTGCAGTTTGTCAGCACTGATTCCCTCCCCCCTCAGTAATTAGAGACTTTGTGAATATTCCATGACATCACAGCCACTGCATTCTTATGATGTCTCTTCTGCCAATTGTGCATAAAAGACACTGATGTGAACTAGTATACAGGTGAAACTCGGAAAATTAGAATATCGTGGAAAAGTTCATTTATTTCAGTAATTTGACTTAAAAGGTGAAACTAATATATGAGATAGACTCATGATATGCAAAGCAAGATATGTCAAGCCTTTATTTGTTATAATTGTGATGATCATGGCGTACAGCTGATGAAAACCCCAAATTAACAATCTGAGGAAATTAGAATATTAAATGAAATCAGCAAAACAAGGACTGCAAATAGAGCAATATTGGACCTCTGAGAAGTAGAAGCATGCATATGTACTCAGTACTTGGTTTGGGCCCCTTTTGCATCAATTACTGCCTCAATGCGGCATGGCATGGATGCTATCAGCCTGTGGAACTGCTGAGGTGTTATGGAAGACCAGGAAGCTTCAATAGCAGCCTTCAGCTCTTCTGCATTGCTCGGTCTCATGTCTCTCATCTTTCTCTTGGCAATGCCCCATAGATTCTCTATGGGGTTCAGGTCAGGCGAGTTTGCTGGCCAAGCAAGCACAGTAATCCCATGGGCATTGAACCAGGTTTTGGTACTTTTGGCAGTGCGGGCAGGTACCAAAGTCCTGCTGGAAAATGAAGTCAGCATCCTCATAAAGCTCTTCTGCGGAAGGAAGCATGAAGTGCTCCAAAATCTCCTGGTAGACAGCTGCATTGACCCTGGACTTAATGAAGCTTGGTGGACCAACACCAGCTGAAGACATGGCTCCCCAAATCTCTTTTCTGGTGAGAGCAGCTTTTGCATCTCATTTGGAAACCAAGGACTCAGAGTCTGGAGGAAGAATGGGGAGGCACACAATGCCAGATGCTTGAAATCCAATGTGAAGTTTCCACAGTCTGTGATGATTTGGGGAGCCATGCCATGAGCTGCTGTTGGTCCACTGTGCTTCATTAAGTCCAGGGTCAACGCAGCCGTCTACCAGGAGCACTTCATGCTTCTTTCCCTACTTTTCCCCCTTTCCAAAACACCAGCACACAGATCATTCACACACAATCATTTCTGCAAATGCAAAAGAAAAACTATCAAAGGGAGAACATTCTGTACTTCTTTGAATAGCACAGCTTAAGGGGGGGGGAATGGTTTAATAATGAAAATTAACCAGCAGGGGGTGGGGGTGTCATCAGAACATCTTGAAGGCATTTGGCATGTGCCATAAAGACGATACATCTGTTAAGTATAAGCTTTTTTTTCCTCCGGTATAGATTTAATCATTGTTTCTAGCCTCCTTTAAACAGGGATGTCAGCATTAAGCCCACACTAAGCTAGGATAGCAATCAATGGAATTCAATAGGTCAGCTCAGGTTAAGCTGCTTGTAGCTGGAAGTTGTTCATTCTCAGTGATGGCGGAGCTAGACATTAATGCAGAAAGGGAAGAATGTAAACCTCCTCTTAATCCATTTATTCAGGTGACACCACTTGACTTCCATGGCTGGCTCCTGTGAATTTATACACAGGTCTAAACACAACAAATCCCTTAATGGCTGGTGAGCTCAGTGACGTTATGCAGATTTTGCAAAGGCGAATAAAGAGTGGTTGTTTGGGGTGCTAGAACAGAGGCTGTTGATATCAGATAACTGATAGCATAAAACTCTGGAGTCAGAATGTACTCCTAAATCGTTTTCAACTTGAAACAGATTACACATTATCTTTTAATATAAACTTGTTTTTTCGCATATGGTAACACAGTTTTGACTCTCTCTTTTTATAAACTTGCTTTACAAAGAGAAGTAAGTAAGTTGTACTCATCAAAATCTTCAGTAACTTAGGATACCCAGGACTAGGATGGTGAAACTTTAGGATCCCATGCAAAATTAGCAGTAGCAGCAAGCTAAAGCATAAGGGCAAGGGCAAAGTTAACCATATGCACTTACTTTCTTGCTTACAGTACATTGCATTCCACCCAATAACAGTTCTCCGGCTGGCTTACAATAATAAAACGTGTGTGTGTGTGTGTGTGTGTGTGTGTGTGTGTGTGTGTGTGTAAACATCACTAAAAGGAGATGAAATATTCACTGGCCTAAGAGGCCTGAAAAAATAAAAAGGTCTTCACAAGCACTGAAAAGAGTATAAGGAAAGCTGCAGGCAAACTTCTCTTTGAAGTGCATTAACTTGGGTGCCACCACTGAAAAGGCCCTTTCCCTAGGAAGCTCCTTGCCATACCTTCCTTGGCAGAAGGATCTCCAAAGATCATTTCATAGTCCAAGTGGGTACATGTGGGTGGAGGTGACCTTTCAGATAACCTGCTCCAAAGCTGCTCTAAGCTTTTAAGGTAAAACCAGCTTGTATTTGGCCCAGAAACACACTCCTGGGGGAGGGATACATGTGAATTTTAGGTTTTTTTAAATAATGCTCCGATGTGACAAACCATATATCTCTAAACAAGGCAGTTATTGTCTTTTAGCCTAACCTACGTCAAAGGGTTGTTGTGATGGCAAAGAAAGGTAAGTCACATCCTCTTTGGATGAAGGGCAGTATAAAAATGGAATAAATACAGTGGTACCTCAGGTTACATACGCTTCAGGTTACAGACGCTTCATGTTACAGACTCCACTAACCCAGAAATAGCGCTTAAGGTTAAGAACTTTGCTTCAGGATGAGAACAGAAATCGTGCTCTGGCGGCACGATGGCAGCGGGAGGCCACCTTAGCTAAAGTTGTGCTTCAGGTTAAGAACAGTTTCAGGTTAAGTACAGACCACCGGAACAAATTAAGTACTTAACCCAAGGTACCACTGTACAGTTCTCTAAATAATGGAAACCTGTATCAACCAGAAAGCAGATTTGGTTCCACAAACACTCCTCATATAGCCATCAAACAATCAGATAAGCAAATCCAGGAAACTAACATTAGTGGAATTAAATTATCCAATTCTACTTTTTAATTTTCAAGCCAGTTATGTAGTTATTGTTCTGATGTCCTACAACAGCAGTGGCCAATGAGGTGCTTCTCTGATGGGAGACAATCTCAAGGAAGAGGAAGGCCACCCTTAATATCTGGGGCATCTCAGCACCATGCCAGGTCTATGGTGCCTGATTAGCTGGTAGAACTCACTGGCATCAACAGGTTATTCTCATGCCGCTGGCTCCTAGCCAGTAAGCAACCACAGGCTTTAACAGAGCTGCTTGAGATGCCCTTCATCTTCTTTGCCACTGTCCAGTAAAAGTCTGCGTTCCCTTTCCACCCCATTTCCCCACAGTGATTCCCACCAATGAACCACTTCGCAAACCACTGCTCCTCTCCAACATTTTTAACCACAAAGCATAATAGTCTATGGACAGAATTCATTGTCATGCTAAAACAGATTTTCTGCCAATGCAAACATTTCTGTCCAGAGGCTCCCATTAGCACAATTGCCCTCTTTCCCCTGCCTGCTGTCCCCTGCCAGAGCTGATTTGGGGGTTGTGGGGAGCACAGGGGAGGGAGATGTGGGAAAGTCCTTGTGCTGAATCCTGCTAGCGAAACTACTTCATTGAATCTGGCTCTACGCGGCCAAGTTTAATGATGACTCCTAGTGAAGTAACATCTTTTCTCTGCCTGGATGCAGAGACAATCTACGAAGCCTCTCTAGCGCCAGGGATTCCGTAACACCCCCTCCCCCCAATGGTTGCAATATTAATACACGTGCTCCCCAGCGAGGTGGAATAGTGTCTCTAAGCAGTGGCTCTCACAGTGCTTGGCATGTGTGCCAAGGGGGGGGGGGCAGCAGCACATGCATTCCAGCACTAGTTAACGTAACATTCAGGCAGAAGGCTGCATTATTAAGGAATATAATAATTTAGTTGAGAGCAGAGAAAATGCAATTAAGGCATACAGTGTAACTAAAGTGTATGTATAATAGGGCTGGTGAATGAAGAATTCGGGGCAATGGGTAACTTGAGCAAGCTGTATAATTAGAAGAAAGACTTTTAACTTTTTGTAATCGATATTAATTAAGCGAATGGGAGAAAAAGCAGCCCGCAGTATATAATCAGGCAGCAGAGTCCATTGTAAGCACTTGCCTTATGACAATACTTCTAAATTCCACTGTGCTACATGTAATTAAATTCATTAAGCGTAGCAGATTGCTAAATGCAGGCACTGAAATGATAATGTTTTATTAACTATTGCTATTTATAGAACCTTCCTGCTACTTAAGCATTAGAATGAGAATGCTGAACTAATTAATTCACCTTTGATTTGCTTGTCTTTTTTTAAAAGAAAAAAGTTCTCCCGTTCTCTCACCCATTTTCCCACTTACTGTGTAGTTTTCTCCACTGCACTAAAAGTTCTGAGGAACCTTCAGCACAGCAGTGGCCAAGTGGATTTTGGAAGTGGCCAAAGCCACCTTAGCCCTAGCCAGTCATTCTAGTCCTGATGCAATGAAGGAGAGAGCCGGGATGCGCTAGCTGACCTTGCCCCCTCTGTCAGGTCCTCATCACCTGAGCCCATCATCCTCCATGAGTGGAAGGGCCAAGGTGTGCAGCTGGGAGCCACTATGTAGGCACACACACACCCAAACAAACATGGCTCTCCAAAATGCAACCCTCTGGAAGTTCAAGCAAAGAGGTAGAGTGGGGGAAAAGGAAGGGGGCGTTGCAGCAAGAGAAGTGGGTGGAAAGTCAGGGAGAGGGGTGGAGGCCTTGTCCGCTGTTTTTCTGAGTCATGCAGAGTGAAGCCGCAGTTTCACCCTCCAATCCCTAGTGATGACATAGATGTCATTGAAATTCTACTCAGTATTGATCCAGAGCAGATTCCAATGTATAGTTAGCAGAGTAAAAACTTAGACAAGTTGCAGGATTCCCAAAAAATAGACCAGAGGCAATTATATTTCATCCAGCAGAGCTTTACTGCTACTGAAGGAAAATGAGCATAATGGTCACAAATCCAATACATTCAGGATTGGCACTGTCCGTAAGAAATCCAGTTGCAGCAGACTTAACTTAAACTTTCAATAACTTATAATAAGTCTAAACTTTAACACTAAGCATACTATGCACAGAACACCACACCAGAAGTAAAAGAGATAGAAAGAGAAAGAGAAACCCAGGCTCCTTCTGGCCTATATTTATCGTCAGCATGACCTTAGCATAAGAGATTAAAAAAAACCACTTTAAGCCAGCTGTACTCAGCTTCTCTGAAGGAATAACCCAAACATCATGAAGTTTCTTTCACACAGAGAAGCTTCCGGAAGCCTCTTGGATTAATTAGAATAGGAAAGATCTCTACAAATCAGATCAATACTAAGAAATGCAAACTGATAATAGACTCCACATTCAAGACTTTGAAAATTACTCTTTACTTGCAGGATGGAAGCTATGAACAAGTAGTGCTATTTATGGATATCAAGTCCAATACAAGCATTTCTCTCCCTGGAGCCCAAGAGAGGGTCTTCTTGCTTCTTCCAAAATTCCTTCATAGCAGTGCATGTTGTAAGTTATCAGTCCATTGCTTGCTTATCCTCACAAACACTTCTGGACATAGCATAGGAGTGTGGTGGAGTCTCCTTCTTTGGAGGTCTTTAAGCAGAGGCTTGACAACCATATGTCAGGAGTGCTCTGATGGTGTTTCCTGCTTGGCAGGGGGTTGGACTTGATGGCCCTTGTGGTCTCTTCCAACTCTATGATTCTATTATTCTATGATTCTATCTGCTTGAAGTTTCCCACACTTAGCAAAAGAACCAGCCAACCTCCAACTCCCACCCCTCCTACCTAAGACACACAAACACTCGCTTTGAAACGGAGTTAACAAATTAACAAGGCAATGATTCAGCATTTCCGTGACCTTAATTAAGAGTCCCAAGATTTTGCAGCTGTTACATTACATATGCTGTCTTTTCCTCAGTGCAATTTATGCTTTGTAAAACACATTTTCTAATAAATACAGTTCAGATACTAACAGGCCTGCCCTCTTCCAGAAAACAACAACAACAACCTTGTACCCTGCTTTTGAAATATTACTAGTTTTATACAAAATGCCATTCAAAACAGACTTGGTAAAAAATAAATAAATCAGAATTTAAAAACTGATCACATTATTTAAGCACTGCTATTTTAATGTTCCATCTAGGCAACAAAATATCAAGCACCTCTGTTGCTTAAGGATGAAAATTGGAACCTTTATGCCTGAATCTCTATTGCCCTAGTCACATTGCCCATTTCAACGTTGCCATAGGTACAGCAGAAGCTGCCTCAAACCAGGTAAGAGACTTTGTCCTTCCAGCCCAGCATTGGCAATAGCTCTCAGGCCAGGGGTCTTAAACATCACTAGATATCAGGAAAACATCACTAGATACCTGCCTCCTTCTAACCAGCCTGTGCTAAGGACAGGTGATTCTGTTGTATGAGCCAACAGAATAGGCTAGCTAGGCAACAGGTGAATCATTCTGTTTCAGATGGCAGCATGGGGAAGGATTGATGAAGGAAGCATGAATTTTTAAAGTGTTGGCTGGTGGGGAGGCAGTTAGGTTCTTCTTTAAGCAGCAAACTATCTTGGGCCAGAAGTGGAAATGGAGGTGATTTGCTCATTCAATTCCTCCCCATTCAGAGTTCAAGCAGAACTATCTGTGCTCAGGTCAGGCTGCCTGTTGTGTCCCTACATGAGTCCTTGCTCTCTGCTCATTTCCTTGCAATCAGAAAGCATATGTTCCCAACATGCACAAACAAAAGTATTCAGGCTCCCTTGAGGAAGGCAATTCTTAACCCTGTCACAATCTTAAAATGAAGTCACATCTGATATAAGAGAAATTCCAGGAGGAAAGTGTTTGTTAAGCTAAAAGGAAATCAGGAGGGGCCATAGCTCAGTGGCAGAGAATGGGCTTGGTATGCAGAAGGTTGCAGGTTCAGTCCCTGGCAGCTTCAGTTTAAACAAGTAGATGGGAAAGCGTATGGAGCCTCACCACTCAGGGTAGGCAGCAGTGAATGATGGGCATATTGTGGGGCCTAGTATAAGGCTGGTTTCTATATTCCTAAGCTGATAAGCATTGCTTTGGAAGTATTAACTGGCCAATGGAAGCCACACTTGTCTTGACCTACGAAACAAAAGTACACCAACACGACTTGGAATGCAAAATAACCACAACTGACAGGTGATTTATTGATTACACTCCACAGCATGACAGGTCTTCAGCAGGGACAAACCAGCGCTCAAGATTATGGCCTTTTCTGCTGTCACTCTCTCAAGAAGCAATAAAACTTGAAAACAAAACAAAAACAAAACCCACAGCTTTCTTGTAAATAAGTGGTATTTAGAAAAACGGTTCTTTTTAAACAATGAGAATGGCCCAGTGCAGTGAAGAGCAACAGTTTCATCCAGGCGCCCTGAACGCAATCAACAGCACTCCCTTTTTCGACAGGAAAAAAGCAGTTCTTCAAGAATTCTCCATTTGTATAATGAACTGTCTACTCCTGAATTGCCTCACAGCAGACACATGATTAAAGATGTCAGCCTTTAAAACTGTTACCTCACCGGGCTCATCACTTGCCCTGATATTCCTTAACTGCAGCTGATCACCTCAGATTGCAATGGTTACAAATCAGAGGAGCGGAGAAGGCATCGGTAATCTGTCATGTTTCTGTCCAAACTGTGAGAATCTTTGGGCAGGTGCCAGAAAATGGGACCCCGGCTGGACTAGCACATTGAACTTCTTTTGCTAATTTAAGGTTGTTTAAAGCAGTCACAGCAAATTGCTGGCAGCCAAGCAATGTACGGGTGATTAGCCTTGCTTAAGCAGCATTCGCTTTATATAGGTGTGTCTTTTGTTTTCTCTTCTCAAAGCATTAAAAAAAACACCTTAGAGCATAAGAAGAACCTGCTGGATCAGGCCAATGGCCCATCGAGTCATAGAATCATAGAATTGTAGAGTTGGAAGGGAACCTGAGAGTTACTAATTCAACACCTTGTAATGCAGGAATCCCAGCTAAAGCATCCTGGATAGCTCAGTTGGTTAGACCATGGTGCTGATAACATTCAAGGTTGCAGGTTAAATCCCTGTATGGACCAGCTGCATATTCCTGCATTGCAGGGGGTTGGACTAGATGATCCTCAGGGTCCCTTCCAACTATACAGTTCTATGATTCTATGATTCTATGATTCTATGATTCTATGATTCTATGATTCTATGATCCATGGCAGATGGCCATCTAACCTCTGCTTAAAAGGAGAGTCTCCAAAGGAGGAGAGTCCGCCCCCTTCTAAGAGAGTCTGTTCTGTCAAACAGTTCTTACTGTCAGAAGGTTCTTCCTCATGTTGAGTCAGAATCTCCTTTCTTGTAGCATGAATCCATTGGTTCAGGTCCTACAGGCTTGCTCCATCTTCCATGTGACAGCCCTTTAGATATTGGAAGATGGCTATCATATCTCCTCTCAGTTTCCTATTATCCAGGTTAAACATACCCAGTTCCTTCAACCATTTGTCCTAAGGCTTGGTATCCAGACCCTTATTCACCTTGGTTGCCCTTCTCTGCACATGTTCCAGCTTGTCAATATCCTTCTTAAATTGCGGTGCCCATAACTGGACACAGTACTCCAGGTGTGTCCAAACAAGACAGAATAGAGTGGTATTATTATTTACCTTGATTGGGACACTATACTTCTGTTTGATGCAGAACCATTAGGTTTTGGTTTTTTTACTGCTACATCACAATGTTGACTCACTGTTGAGTCCAGCATTCTGTTCTCACAGTGGCCAACCAGATGCAGGAACCAAGCCCAAGAGCACTATTTTCTTCTGTGTCTTTCAGCAATTGATATTCAGAAGCTTTGCTGCCTCCAACAGTGGAGGGCAGACAATTGGCCATTTGATTTGTCTACCGACCAGGCAATCTGTTGAGGATGGAACTGCATGTTGCCATAAGAGGCATGGTACTGCCCTTGTGTGCAAAGGGGCCCTTAGGGTAGAGCTACATGGCAAAAGAAATGAGGTGCTGTTGCTAAAACTGGCAGCCTCATGCTGAGTTCCCACTCCGTAATGTGCATATATAAATAAATGGGATGGTGGAGGCAGTGGTTGGCTCAGTGGGATTGTCCCTGCAATGAAAGGAAGGCTGCACCAGCCCTGCTGGAAGAGAAACCACTTAAATCATGCCCTTCTACCCCATCCAGCATTGTTTGTTTAGGAAGCTCATCTAGTGAGTAAAGCATTCTAGTCACTGAAGAGTCACTTTCAAAATGCATTTGCTTGTCCTTGAAAGATCACCACCACGGATGCGTCTTTGTGGCCACTGCACACATGAAAAACAACCCTGACCTTTTCTAAAGATGGCAGTCAATTCATTTCATATTTAAAATTCTTTATATGATCAGAAAGGATATTGGCAGGTTGACCTAAAGGTCCGCCTAAGACATGAGAGATAATTGTTTCTCTAATTGTGATGCCTGAATTAAATTACTTTTGCACCCTGTGTATTTAGATAATGCATAAAATTGAGGTCCTGACTACTCGTGGCCATTAAACCTCCTCCAGCATTTACTGTAGGAGTTAAGAGAGTTAACTGCTATGTTCTGGGCACAGGTAATTACATTCTGCCAATCTATACCTCTTTGCCACTGCAATTAGATACTGCTTTCCACTTCCTTCTCTTAACCTCAACCTTTTTATAACTGTTTCTGAATTATAGCATTGTAAAATAACTGTAGCCTCCCAAGCTCCATGTTTGAATATATGAACTGATTACAAATCCAAGGGAATTTGATCAGTTCAGCATTCCACCACCTTCAAACAAAAATTCAGCTCCGCCAACAGTCAATGACCTGCAACACCAGACACAGGTGTGCCATTTCCTGATGTTGCTTGTCTTCCACTTTCCTGCACAAATCCTTTCACCGTCCCCCCCCCAGCCCTCCCCAACCTTGGGTTCCCAGATGTCATTGGGCCAATGGCCCAGAGAATGATGGGAGTTGTAGTCCAACAACGTCTGAAGGAGCACAGCTGGGGAGGGCTGCTTTTCAGTATCATTATTATTTATCTTATTTTATTTTTTTACCTGCCGTTCTCCATAAAGTCCCAAGTAGTGGAGTAGGAGAGCTGAAAATAATGCCAATATGTTTCACAACCAATGCGTTTCAGATAGTACATGGGTAAAATGTGACATCAGAGAAGGTCTGGAGGGATGGAGGTGGGTTTTTCAGATATTTCAGCCATTAGTTGTTCAAGTTTTAAGCACCAATATGAGCACATTGGGGAATGGCGGTTGGCACTGTGGTCTAAATCACTGAGCCTAGGGCTTGCCGATCAGAAGGTCGGCAGTTTGAATCCTCGCGATGGGGTGAGCTCCCGTTGCTCGGTCCCTGCTCCTGCCAACCTAGCAATTTGAAAGCACGTCAAAGTGCAAGTAGATAAATAAGTTCCGCTCCAGCGGGAAGGTAAACGGTGTTTCCATGCACTGCTCTGGTTTCAGTGTTCCTTTGCACCAGAAGCGGCTTAGTCATGCTGGCCACATGACCCAGAAAAACTGTTTGCAGACAAACATTGGCTCCCTCAGCCAGTAAAACAAGATGAGCACCTGTGACTGGACTGAACTGTCAGCGGTCCTTTACCTTTATGAGCACCCTGATGTAGTGTTGCACCTCCACCCAGGTTAAATAAACCCATAGCTATGGAGTTTGATCACAGTTTGCAGTTCAGTGTGGCCTGTTCCAAAATTAACATCATTATCCTCTTATTTCTACTTCAAAGAGCCTCAGCCAGTAAGAGTGTGTGTGTGTGTGTGTGTGTGTGTGTGAGAGAGAGAGAGAGAGAGAGAGAGAGAGAGAGAGAGAGAGAGAGTTGTAATCACAGTGCGGGGAAGCCTCATTAACAACAGTCAGGTAGTCATCATCTTTTCTTCATCTCAGGTACAAAGTTAAATTTACATGGTTAAAGCAAACAGGTTGGGCATATTGTGAGGCAAAACTATATATATATATATATATTCCCCCACTGCAAAAGGACTCTTCCGCCTGCTGGCTCCCAGCAAGCTGAATCAAATTTCCCTGCCAATTTCATCTTCTGACTGAAAGAGGCAAGAGTGGGCATCATGCTGGACATGAAAATTAACCTGCAGATCCAACAACAAAGGCAACAGATGTCCAGGCTTATGTGAAGAAAGGGATCGTGTGGCAAGCATCCAGACATGCTGTGAGAAAGACAGGTCAGAGAGAGCCCCGGGCTGTTTTAAAATAATGTTTCATCAAACAAAGCAGAGGGCAGCTGCAGCACAGACCTCTCCTGCCACAGAGAAAGCCAAATGCATGGTACCCACAACACCCAGGGGTTCAACAAGCATTACTAACTGGTTCTGTAGACTCTCCCTACTTCCACAAGCCGTGAAACTTAAGGCTGAAGGAAGGGGACAAGGCTCCCAGGTGAAAGATGGGTGGGTTAGGGTTGCCATATTTCAAAAAGTGAAAAAGTTGTTGAGCTTTTTGGGCAAAATTGCAAAAAAAAAATTGATGGGTTTTTTTAATGGAAATCGTCAAAAACAGCACTACTGACATGGGTTGCCATACGTCCAGATGGACTTCCTATCTTCCTTTTGTTTGGCTTTTATTGTATTTAAAGTGGGAAACTTTCAATAAAAAATGATTTTAAAAAAGAAGTAGTTCCAAAAGAGCAAATTAACATGGTTTAAGCTGCTGCATCCTTATATTGATTTACCTAGGGAAGTCAATCCTTTATTTGCTTTACTTGCAAATATACAGGAGAGCACAGCGAAGGCAAGCACTCCTTCAGCAAGATTCCTATAGAGCAATGTGTGCAGCCATCCTTTCAACAGCACCTCCTACTGAGACTGTAATATGAGGCAAATGCTGCCCCATTTGAAGAAGGCATTTATGACAGGATGGGAGCAACTGAGAGTTCAAACAAGTAGGCAGCGCAGACAAGGGGAAATTGCAGAGTGTGAGCCACCTGGTGCCAATGAAACAGAAAAGAAAATGTGAAAGAATGGCAGAATTGCCAGTGAGTGGTTGCCCAAGTCTGCCTGGAAACACAAAAGATTTTTTTTTTAAGTGGGAGTGTTTTCTTGCTTTTATTCCTTTCCCACCATAGACTGGTGGCAGGTAGCAATCATTCGAAAATACAGTTATGAAAACACTTGCCTGGCATTGAGGACTCTTCATATAATGGAATGTAGGAGGCAGCAACAGCAGCAATGTTCCACCTCCACTGCCAAAGGTTAAAGCTGAAATCCTGCATGCCTACCTGGGAGTAAGCCCCAATGAACTGAATGGGACTTACTTCCGAGCAGATGTGCAGAAGATTGCATGGCAAGCATTGCTCTATCCCAGTACAGCATAGCCAGTTTTTAAGAAGAAATTTGTAAATATCATTTTCTTTCTTAAATTGAATGTGTGGGGTGAGTACCTCTGTTTTCCTTCATAAACAGATTTGATATACAAAATGGGTTTTCTATGCTGAAGTTATTTGTATAACATGAAATGGACCATAATACATTAATTATACCAGGCAACTAAGTGACTCACACTGTTTACACTGAGAGAGACTCTGGGACTTCACAGAAGTCCAGCCAAGTCTGCGGAAACATCAGTTCCTTCATTGATCTCCTATTATATTTTTACATAATTTCCATAGAAACTGGAAATGTTTCCTAAACCAACAGAGGCTCCCATACTTCTAGCAATTATCTTAAGGTCTGATTTGCATTTTAAATGTCACCTGTATAAATTAAAACTGTTTACTGCTAACAACACTGTCATTTTATGATGCATCTGGCAGAAGCCAGCCAAAGCAAATGTCTGTTCCAAAATGCCCTCCTGCATCCATTACATCACATTAATATTGTATCACCTTACATTTACAACTTTTAACAAACAAATACACTCAGGCCAGCAGATGGCTTGGAGCAAGAAAGCAAAAACTTCCCCCCACTTCTGCCTTTGGCAGGTGTATCTGGAGGTTGTTAAGCTAGCAACCCGTACTTTCCATCTCTACTTTGCTGCAGCAGGAGCGGCATATATGTAAATAAGATCTAGGAATGGTCATTTCAAGAACTCCTGCCTACACAAACAGCCACACACCCCTTGCTGTCAAGTCTCAGATCAAGGCCAGGTTTTATGTGCCTTTTATGTGGGGTGGTATAATTCTGAGGTGCTGGAAAGAACTGTACCACTTTCAAGCTGCAGAAGGGGGATATAATTTTTAAACACTTTTCCACAACTTGAGTATGTATTACAGTACTATATATGGGGTGTGGGTGGCGCTGTGGCCTAAACCACTGAGCCTCTTGAGCTTGCCGATCAGAAGGTCGGCAGTTCAAATCCCCACAATGGGGTGAGCACCCATTGCTCTGACCCAGCTCCTGCCAACCTAGCAGTTTGAAAGCATACCAGTGCAAATAGATAAATAGGTATCACTGTGGTGGGAAGGTAAACGGTGTTTCTGTGCGCTCTGGCTTCCTTCATGGTGTTCTGTTGTGCCAGAAGCGGTTCAGTCATGCTGGCCACATGACCCGGAAAGCTATATGTGGACAAATGCCAGCTCCCTTGGCCTGAAAGCGAGATGAGCGCCACAACCCCATAGTCGCCTTTGACTGGACTTAACCATCCAGGGGTCCTTTACCTTTTACCTTACAGTACTATAACACTTATTATACAAAGGCATTTGTTCCTTATATATCACACCCATTTTAACTAAGTTTCTGATCATTTTTATGCCTCCCTGCTTTTGTCAAACTCCACTAATGAAATCACTATCCAGGTGGTAATATTCTGTGCCTCAGCATGTGCTCCTGGGACCAGGATGGTTAAATCTCCTTACCAGCCAAACTAGCGTTCAGCAACCCATTCTAGAACTTTAATAAATAAATGCTATCTAAACAGGGCTACCCTTCCAAATAAAAACGACTCTTTCCCCACATCTTGAATTTTTCAAGGAGTTGTTTACTTTTGCCCTTCTCACTTCAGCTTCTGATCTGTTCTTGAAGATGCAAATGAATTACATGCTATGATAAGAGGCTATATTCCCACTTAACTGATCATACATCATGTTCTTTGAGGCAGGTCTGTAGTGCCATTGAACAGCTGGGCAAGTGCAATCTCATCCTTGGTTCAGGCACCCAAGCTTCTTGCAGCTCCTTAGGGATTGGAGTGTCCCATCTTGAGGACATTCACTTGCTCTTGAGTTGAGGGCCACACTGCTCATGTCTTCAATTGTGAATTTTTCATAAGCAAACTGCACCATGCAGTGGACTAATAATGAATACAATCAGAGGAGGCATAGAGTTGGGTTGGGAGGGATCCTGCTGCAATCCTGAGGTGCTATATGTCTCAGAGGGAAATCCCCCACAGGAGCCAATGAGTGATTTCATCGAAAGCATATAGCAACCTCCCTGCCAGTAAAAATACAGTAAGACATTAAATAACTCACAATTTGCTGCCCTTTTGTGACACTCGAAATAGCTGCCTCACCCCGCCTAACGTTAGGGCCAGCCCAGCATTACTGCAGCTTCTTTCTGTGATGTCCACTTGTTATTTTCCTATTGCATGTTGCATATCTAAGTAATCTTGTTATATTTATAGTATTAGAATGTGGTTTTTTGGAAGTATCTTGGGGGGCGGGGGTTGGACTAGATGACCCCCGTAGTCCCATACAACTGTACAATTCTGTGATTATAAGGAAAGTCTTGACATGTTGGATTTACCTTATGGAGCAAGAAGGTAGTCAGAATCATTGGTCATCAGGAAATTGTACACCTGTCCTTTTTTGTTTGTTTGTTTCTTTTTCATAATCTAGGCACATGTGCAAAACTAAAGAAGTTCTAAATGGGCATTGTCAACATTTCTGAACTCAAGATAGAGGATATGAAGATATAATAACCACACCTGCAAAATCATTTTCAATTTCTAGGCACCAACATCAGCCTTTCCATCACCTGAGAATCCTCCATCCCTGAACTTAGCCGCACGGGAGCATGTACTCCTTTCATCTTCTTTTCATATACGAAAGACGCCAGTATGGGAAAGCAGAAGCCAGCTTCCATATTCCTCGTGAGTTTGCTAAGTAGTGCCCTTTAGCAAAATTAGTCAAGGAGAATGATTGCTTTGCAAGAAATTTTGTGCAATCATTATTTTGCCTAACTTCTCTGCTCAGCTTCAGGATCAATTCAGGTGAACTAATTTTCTTCTCCTTAATGATTAATGTTTCATATTAATATAGCCATAAGGAGGGCAAAGGCAAGAAGCCTGTGTTTTCATTCTCTGGCATAATTACATCTCATTTCAAGAATAATTTATTATCAGTGTGTGTGTGTGTGTGTGTGTGTGTGTGTGTGTGTGTTTAAATCCTCCAATTCTGTTGGGGGTTTCTTTAGGCATAACGAAGGGGCAATTGTGATGGCCACATCCCAGCCAGCCTGCATCCCAGGCTGTCTGAGATGAGGGTGTTCCCTGCTAGCACAGAATGTACCCCTCCACTCAGCTCACTATTCCCTTTCAAAGTACTTGCTGCCACCAGATAAAAGAGGGATTGTTTCTACAAGCCTGCCCTTTATCAATCAACCTTCCATCTTCCCTGGGGTCTCCCTGAAGCCAATTAAGGTAGCATGTTTTAGTGTGGGGTGTGTCGGTGAAAATAAAAAGAGACCACACCGGGCGTATGAAACAGATAATTTTCATTAATTCTTATTCTTCCATTTGCAGGACGTGGTCATTAAAAAAAAAAGTATGACTAAGATGAGACCCCAACTTATATTTGATTTACTAGATTTTTTACCTTCCTGCCCCCCACAATAATCCAGGGTGGGCTTGAACCATAAATGACCTAGGAGCTACCACAGAGAGTGTCCTCCCCCCAGGCCACCACCATCTGAACTTCAGAGGGTGATGAAACAGAATGGTACTTGAAAATTATAGAACTTGTCTCACATCTCTCAACAGCAGCCTGGGGCTCCTTTGTCAAGCCCTGCAAGATTTTCCATCTTAATAATTTGGATTGCTGGTGCTTTAGGGTTTGGCAAACTGCCCTCCTTGAAATGGTATCTCATAAACTGAAAGTATCTAAAGGGCAGAGCTCAAATGACCTATTTTTCCCCTCTATATAGCATGATTTTATTTCTTATATGGATACTGAGGCACACTGTTACTCAGCGTCAAGCCAGTCAATTTGGACGGTGTGGAATGCTGTGGTCAAGTAAGGGGCCATTGCTGGTAAACTAGCTGTAGCTGCAAATAGGGTCACCTGAGTGTTGAGTGACAACATTGGATCCAGGAGTACTGTACCAAGCTGCCCTTTCCAGGGGAGCACAACCTCATCCAGAACAGGCCATCTTCCCACTCCCTGGACCTAAGAACTTGGAACGCAAAACACCTCTGTCTGCATGGGGCTACATGGGGCAGGGCATGGAAGGAGCCCACTGTGACTCACCTCACAAAGCGCTCCTGAGGTGCATGCAGCACAGCCTTTCTCCAGGAAGCCTTTCTCCTTGGCCCAGGAGTGGAGTTGTGGCTGGTGGCATTGGACCATCATGCAAGGAAGCTGTCTCTGCAGCTCCCTTGCACTCCAGAACCAGGCACCGATGAGGTAGTCTGTCATGGGGCCCCCTTAAAAAACGTGTCTGTGGCCACAGCCCCCCCCCCTCCACACACACTCTACACCACTTCTTATGGCCGGAAAGGGAGGTTGATTCTTGGAAGAAATAGGAAAAGAACATGTCCAGCACTGTGGTATTAAGCAAAGGGTCAGGATGCTTACTTTGTCAAGAACGGCATCAAGTGGTTTTGTTGTAATATAATGCACAAATAATTTAACTGGCATAATTAACTTGCCTGCATTGAATGAGATCCTGCATGTATACTGCTGAAATTCATATTTTGTAACTTATTCTCCTCTCTTTATCTTACTTTACAATACCATTCTTATATTTCTGTTGTACTCTATATTTTGATGCCTCCATAAAAGGCACAGATTTTTCTACAACATATACTTCTGGAATGTGGAGTCACTCTGAACCAGAGAGGCTCTGTTGTGCAACATCGTTCCCATTAGTGACACAAGAGATCTTCTGCATATAACTGAATTCCTGTATTATGAATAACAAGCTCACATAGCAGATCATCTTAATACATTTTGGGTTGTTGTTGTTGTTGTTTACAGTTACTTAATTGGGGGTCAATTCATCCCTTAATAATTTATTGCTAAAGTGTTTCTGAGACTACATAATAATTATATAGTCACATTATAGATCCACTGAGTTTTCTTTCACTGCCGCGATAAAATAGCAATGGTGGAAGGAAATGTTATGGCCAGAAGATATTAAGGTATGAGTAAAACCAGAGCTTAAGCATCTTGTAGCTGGAAACTGTCACTTAAAAGGAAATATTCCATTTGTCAGTAACCAAACCCTCCAGGTAGATTAACTTCCTGACTGTAAAATGTAGAATGTTGCTTTAGGTCGGAGGCACTCAACTCTGTTCAGTCTAAGTATTCAGCAGCAGATTTATTATTACCAGAAGCAAAATCTGCAGTTTAAGTGTGGGAAGAAGGTACAGTCAGAAATGGTCAAAGAGTTTATATATGCTCATTTGTCAAGTTGTAATAAATCATCAACCCACTTATTTAAGAATGCCAGATCAGCAGATACTTTCAAAGTTCAGAAACTGGCTAAGGAACTAGGATTATCTCAGGGAAGCAAAAGATCATTTCAGAAATAAAAGTCAACTCCAACATTTAGCCAATGTGTGGGTTGCAGAATGAGCAGAACTGATTTACCCAGCTGGTAGCATTCGAAATCAGAACTCTTTGACTTTACCCACAGAGAGACCTGTGTGCTCATTGTACATGCTCAACCTCTGGATCTCATTCAGCACATACTACTCAGTCTAGGTCTTAGATTCTGTTATACTGCAGTTCAAATACTGGGCAGTTCAAATATGATCTCAGATTAATAAACCATGGTTTATAATAACCATAATAATAAACCATGGTTTATTTAGCAGAAAATATGTGTCATTCCTGCACATTCACAGCACCACACACCACTCATTTCTTCTTCCACAAATACGCTGGCTTAGACACATATGATGTGTTTATACCACTCTTTCAAATTACAACCATACTGGAAAGCTTTCTTATGCCCTCTGCACTTTATAAATATCAAACTGTGGTTTAATTTTGGACTTCAAACCAGGGTAATAATGCAGGGGTGCTTTTTAAAGATATTATCTGAATGCTGAAAGAATGGGCAAAGTTATTTTTCCATATATTCATATTAGATTTGAGTGTGTTTGCATATACAATTTTTGATAGCTGGCAAAATAGAATTAATATACATAAAAACAGCTGCAATGCCATTTCTGCTGCATATTGTGAAAGCTTATCAGTATCAGACTTTTTTTAAAAAAATGAAAATGCCTTTTATAAATTCATATCTACATTAAAATAATTGTTTCATGAAAGTAATACATGAAGTCCTTCCACAGGTCTCCCCGTACTGCTTGCCATTATCCAACTGAGCATATCACATCACTTTAGCCATTAACACTAGGCTCAATGTCATAAAAAGCATTCTGTCAGTGTTAGCATCTCACCAGGTCTTGGTGATTAATATATTAACTGTGCTTACTAAATTCTAGATGACCTCAAGATGTTTCCGATAGTTTTTCCAACATTACAATAAGATATGTAATGGCTAAACCTACCATAGCAGTTCTGTCCCCCAAAGCGAATATTTCCACCACAGATCTGCAAAATTATATTCGGTCACCCCTCATCCAATGATTTCTTGCAGATGCAGGAGCACCAATTAATATATCACCCACTTTAGAAGAAGTTTCTCCTTTATTTTCAGTGAATCAGAGGCAGTTATGAGAGGGTTTCTAATACAACAAAACACGATTAAGAAAAGGCTCTGGAATGAAAAGAAGGAGAAGATATTGGAGAAAATAAGAGAAGGAGAGAAAAAATTAAGATCTAGGCCTAAGTCGAAGGATGTGCTAAGAGAAGTGAAATTTTTCCAGGCGCAATACTCAAAATTGATAAATCAGGAGGTGGAATGGAAAATTAAACAAATGAAACAAAGATCCTTCGAATCGGCGAATAAGTGTGGGAAACTGCTAGCCTGGCAGTTGAAAAAGAGACAAAAGCTTAATACAGTTACAAATCTAGAGATTGAAGGGAGAATGGTTCAGAAACCCGAGGAAATTAGAAAGTGCTTCCAGAGGTACTTCAAAGAACTCTATTCACAAGGGCCGCAAAAAGCTTCCGAGGTGGATCAATTTCTTAAAACTAATGGATTACAAAAAATACCCCTGGAAATGAGAACAAACCTGAACTGTAACATTACACAGCAAGAAATTGAAAGTGCCATTCAAAATCTTCAACTTGGCAAGTCCCCAGGCCCTGACGGCCTAACCTCCAAATATTATAAAGTTTTAAAGGACTATTTGATACAACCTTTGATGGAGGTTTGCAACCCGATAATGGAGGGAAGGAAGGCACCGGAAACGTGGAAAGAAGCTTTCATCACATTGATACCTAAATTAGAAACTGAAAAGACTCAACTTAAGAATTACCGCCCCATTTCACTCCAAAATGTGGATTATAAAATTTTTGCAGATATTTTGGCAAGTAGACTTAAAAAAGTACTAAATGAAGTGATTCATAAGGACCAGGCTGGCTTTCTCCCTGGTAGGCATTTGTTTGATAACACAAGAAACATTATTGACATTTTGGAACTTCTACAAACAAATCTTAATACCAGAGCGGTTTTAATTTTTATTGATGCAGAGAAGGCCTTTGATAATATTTCTTGGATGTTTATGAAGAAAAATTTGGAAGGGATGGGAGTGGGGCGGGGGTTCGAAAATGGTATAGAAGCAATCTACACAGAACAAAAAGCTAAATTGATAGTAAACAATGTGGTGACAGAGGAGTTTAAAATCGAAAAAGGGACACGTCAGGGGTGCCCTCTATCCCCCCTATTGTTCATCTCAGTTCTGGAGGTGTTGCTAAACATGATTAGAAAGGACCGGTTGGTTCAGGGAATTGAGGTCGGAGTGAAACAATATAAATTGAAAGCATTTGCAGATGACTTGGTATTAACATTACAGGAACCAGTCTCCAGTACTAAAAGAGTGTTAGAATTAATTTCTGATTTTGGTCTGGTGGCGGGGTTTAAGTTAAATAAGCAAAAAACCAAGGTTTTAGCAAAAAATTTGACTGTTACAGAAACAGATGAGTTCTCTAAAGAAACGGAGTTGAATGTGGTTAAAAAAGTAAAATACCTAGGGGTGTACCTAACCTCCAAAAATTTGAATTTGTTTAAAGATAACTATGAGAAATGTTGGTCAGAAATCAAAAGAGATTTGGAAACATGGTCAAGATTGAAACTTTCCTTGTTAGGCCGAATAGCTGTTGTAAAGATGAATGTATTGCCGAAAATGTTATTTTTGTTTCAGGCCCTACAGATCGTGGACAAGGTGGAATGTTTTGGAAAGTGGCAGAAGGATATTTCTAAGTTTGTTTGGCAGGGCAAAAAGCCCCGAATAAAGTTTAAAATATTAACTGATGCGAAAGAAAGAGGGGGATTTGCCCTGCCAGACTTGAGGTTATATTATGAATCTGCAGCCTTCTGCTGGTTGAAAGATTGGATTTTATTGGAGAACACTGACGTCCTAGATCTGGAAGGGTTTGACAATGCGTTTGGGTGGCATGCATATTTGTGGTATGACAAGGTTAAAGTGCACAAATTGTTTAAAAACCATATTGTCAGAAGAGCAATTTGGAGGGTCTGGATAAAATATAAAGACTTATTGGAGAGTAAGACTCCGAGGTGGCTCTCACCGGTGGAGGCCAAGGCACGTAAGAGACTTAACATGGAGGCCCATTGGCCTAAATATTGGGAAATAATTGAAAAAATTGGAGACAATTGGAGGTTGCTAAGCTTGGAGAAATTGAAAACTAAGGTACGAGACTGGCTGCACTATGCGCAAATTCAAGAGGTATTTAAAATAGATAAAAAAGTTGGATTCCAGGTGGAAAAATCGAAACTAGAGACTGAATTGTTAGAGCCAAAAAGTAAACTACTTTTGAGAATGTATAACTTGCTGCTTAAGTGGAATACACAGGACGAGACAGTCAAATCCGCTATGATAAAATGGGCTCAGGATGTGGGGCATAACATTATGTTTGTAGACTGGGAAAGGTTATGGAACACCGGTTTGAAATTTACGGCATGCACTGCCTTGAAGGAAAATATTATGAAAATGGTATACCGGTGGTACATGACCCCAGTCAAGCTAGCTAAGATATATCATCTGTCTGACAACAAATGTTGGAAATGTGGAGAGGCGGAAGGGACATTCTTTCATCTCTGGTGGACCTGCCCGAAAGTGAAGGCCTTCTGGGAAATGATCCATAATGAACTAAAAAAGGTACTGAGATTTACCTTACCTAAGAAACCAGAGGCCTTCCTTCTGGGCATGGTGGACCAGAGAGTGCTTAAGAAGGATAGAACCTTTTTCATGTATGCTACCACAGCAGCAAGGATCCTGATCGCAAAATATTGGAAGACACAAGATTTACCCACGCTGGAGGAATGGCAATCGCAGTTGATGGACTATATGGAATTGGCTGAAATGACTGGCAGAATCCGAGACGTGGGAGAAGAAACAATTGAGGAGGACTGGGAAAAGTTTAAGGACTATTTGAAAAAACACTATAAGCTGTATGAATGTTAAAAAATGCACCTTTCAGGAAACTCTAGCTTCAGCAAATGTAAGTTAATGAAATGAAAATTGAGACACAAGAATTTAGAGGTAAAATAATGAAACAACTTTATTGTGTTTAATACAAAGCATATAAGAATTGGGTTACAGTAAAATTGAAATTAGGGAACATGATAAAATGGAAGATACAATAAGTTTTGAAATAAGTTAACAAATTGCTGATGCTTTATAAGACAGGGAACGTAGGGTTTGGAGGATGTGGGGAAGTCCTTTAGATTGGATGGAAAAAGAATATGGAAATTTGTTATTCTTCTATTCTATTTTCTTATAACTATTATTTATTCTTTTTTCTGTATTTCTCAAAAGCAATAAAAATATTTTTTAAAAAACAATGAAAGGAGCACAGTAAGAAAAAAAAAAAAATATTTTCAGTGAATCAGGAAGCTCCATAACCCACACAGTAAAATAGGTGCAGAGCTACCCTCTCCATTGACGTACACAAAAAAGTCAGCTCGTGAAGGTTTTCATGTGGACATCAGAGTCCTTGCAGGCTGCAAACCCAGACTTTGTCTTCTAAGGCTCGTCTTCTTGAGAATACTCACTATGGCATCCCAAACAGTTGATTAGCATAGAAGAAGCAACATTTGGAAGAGCTGCTTTCTCTTAGCAGTGATATAAGTGTGAACACAGTTATATGGGCTGCACTCACACAAGCTGCCACCAGGAAGCAACAGGAGCATCTGGGGATGTTACCTTACTTTTCCATGTATAAGACTAGGTTTTTTTCCTTTTAAAATCATGCTAGAAAGTGAGAGTTGTCTTATAGTGCATACGGTGGATGTTTGATTGGTTGCTGCTGCAGCTGTCAGTGACTATTGTGCATGTTATTGGTTGCTGCGTCAATGGGTGGTGTTGATTGGCTGACGCTGTGGCAATTTGGCGGGTGATTGGCAGTATCTGCCGGTGAGGGGACAGACGAGAGGCGGATTTTGCGACTTGTGCTCAACAACCCAGGGCAATCCTCCCACCAAAAAGCTCAACAACTCTGTGCCATCTCTCCCCCCCCCCCTATTTTCTTAAATTTGAATCCCCCCAAAAGGGGGCGTCTTATACATAGGGGTATGTTATACATGGAAAAGTACTGTACTTCTTCCATTTGGCTGTGTTTTACAAAACAATTGGGGCCATTCCGCATGAAGTATCCCTAACTGAGCAGACCAGTTACAGATAGGTAGCCATGTTGGTCTGCCATAGTCAAAACAAAAAAAATTCCTTCCAGTAGCACCTTAAAGACCAACTAAGTTAGTTCTTGGTATGAGCTTTCGTGTGCATGCACACTTCTTCAGATACACTGAAACAGAAGTTTCCAGACCCTTCTATATAGTGAGAAGGTGGGGAGGGGTATTACTCAGAAGGGTGGTGGGAATGGGTGATTGGCAGATAGCTGTGATGAGCCTGTTGACGACTCTTAACGACTGCAATAGGTCTTACAGGAAAAAGCAAGGGGTGAGAAGGTGAAAAATGGCTTTGTCATGTATAATGAGATAAGAATCCAATGTCTTTGTTCAGACCAGGTCTCTCCATGGTTTTAAGTTTGGTAATAAGTTGCAATTCAGCAGCTTCTCTTTCCAGTCTATTTCTGAAATTCCTTTGTAGTAAAACAGCTACTTTGAGATCTTGAATGTCCTGGGAGATTGAAGTGTTCTCCTACTGGTTTCTCTGTCTTGTGATTCCTGATGTCAGATTTATGTCCGTTTATTCTTTGGCGTAAGGTTTGGCCTGTTTGTCCAATATTGAGAGCTATATTGTTTTGAGCAGACCAGTCTTTTTAAAAGAGCACAAAAAAGGGACCACCTGGCTGGTTTGAAACTTGCTTTGAACTTTTGGATTTATTTTATTTTTACCTCCTTGATTCTGTTCTATTAGCAAATTTAAATAATTTAACTGATTTAAAGTTGCCAGTTGGCCCAGACTGAACAGCGGAGGAAGGGAAACGAAAAACCCGTGGCACTGGGAAAATGCTTCTTCTTTTTTGGACTCTGGATAACATACCATCCCCGCAAAGGAAATACTAAACCACATCTTACCACCTTTCTGTTGCATTTCCGTAGGCTTTGGACGCTGCTCAACAAAGGGGGGGGACAGGAACAAGAAGCACAGCTGCACACAAACAGACAATGATTTAGCATTCTTAGTGTAAAGAAAGGCCAAGGGACAATCACTTAGGAGAGGGAAATAAAAACAAATGGGTTTTATTTTTATTTTAAGCCATTAAAACTGATCTGGGGAGAGTCAATTATATCTTTGCTTCCTGTGGGAAACCTGTGCGCATTTAATTTGCATAATGCATCGATGTTCCACTTAAACCTTTAATGACAATGGTTGTATTTATATGCAGGTAAAACAATACTAAGCTCATCTCTTAAGTGTTTGGAGGAATGAGATGCTGACATTTTCATAGTGGATGCAACTCACTTAAAAAGCAGGCAACCTGTTTTTTTTTCTGATCAGATTCCAACATGAAACACGCCCCACCCCCCCAGCCAGGTGACATCAAGGGGAAAGGTCTAATTTCAAGCACTGCTAGTGTTATGTACCGGTACTAAGCTTGGATCCTAGAACAATAGGCAAGTAGGATCCTAGAATGCACAACTGATTGGCCTGCAGGAAAAGACCAATCAGGCTCCAGGACGGAAGCAGAATCAGCCAATCAGACGGGACTCATTGTGTAAATAATGTATATAAAAGCCTGAGGTGTGGGGAGCAATTCAATCACTGTTTTACAAGCTACAATAAAGAGCATGAAATCACTACAGGACTCCGAGTATATTTCAGCTAGAGAATCCTACAATTTACACAGACATGCCACCACAATCTATGAGATTCCAGGGTTTCCAGGAGCTTCCTAAGATTCAGTGAGAAACAGCAGAGATACTGGTATTTTTTAGGATATATATACTGTAACACATATAACCTGAGCCAAAGTTGAAGGAACCTGAAGCATCAACACCCTCGAAGGTCCTGCTTCTCCCTTAGTCGTAGCCTTGAATTCAAACAGAAATCAAGCACAGCTCCCAATCTTTGGTTTCTGCCCACTGACAAATACACAACTAGTTCCCTGGCTTTTGTCTTTCTCACTGCCAGCTGGGTATATGAAAATTATACATAAAAGTGGGAAAAGTGGATAGGAGAGATGGATTTCTCCCTCTCTCATAATACTGAAATTCAGCACTGTGCAAGGAAGCAGAATGTTGGAGCTCTGACTGGAGCATTTTCAGATTTGACAGGTTGGTCATCACAGTGCCACCAGGTAGCCCAACTTGGGCTGCATTCACACAGCAGCTTCTTCCATTCCCCCAACATTTCCATGACTGCTAACTTCTGCAATGTATTTGAGATTTCAAATGACATAAAAGACACTTCCCAAAATCTAGTGGAATATAATGGAATTTTAGCACTCATCTCTGAGTTAATTACTTCCGGGGGGCGGGGAGAGAATCTATTTGCAACCCCATTAACCCATAAAATCACAGGCATAAAGAGAGGAGATATGGGGTGGTATAGCAGCAGCACACAGTTCTTTCCTCCTGTTTTAATGGGGGAGCAAAAGTACATATGTCTGGAAAGGGTGGAGGAGTTATACATTATCCTATAGCTTGGGTAGGCAAACTAAGGCCTGGGGGCCAGATCTGGCCCAATCGCCTTCTAAATCTGGCCCATGGATGGTCCAGGAATCAGCGTGTTTTTACATGAGTAGAATGTGTGCTTTTATTTAAAATGCATCTCTGGGTTATTTGTGGGGCATAGGAATTCGTTCTTTTTTCTTTTCCAAAATATAGTCTGGCCCCTACAAGATCTGAAGGATGGTGGACCAGCCCCCTGCTGAAAAAGTTTGCTGCCCCCTCTCCTATGGCATTCATTGTTGTGTCACACCACCCACACCAATGTGAAGAAAATTTAGCACAACATGCCGGTATATTGATCCAAAAGCCACAGTTCCATAACAGGAAGTCCAGTGTGAAAGGAGCAATAGAAAGCAGGACAAAAGTGCTAGCATTATAATCAGGAAAACTATCAAAGTACTTCCCACATCTGAATGCACCCTTGGACTGCTAAAGGGGGTTAGAAACATGCATGAGGGATAAAGCTATCAGACAACCTACAATGGCTTTGTGTAACCTTGCGTGTCAGGGACAGTAATATCAGTAACACAAGAATCCCAAGTGAGGAGAGTGTTCTTGGACTCCAGTCCTGCTTTCCTTGCAGGCTTCCAATATCAAACTGGCTGGCCACTAGGAACACAGGATGCTGGACTTGATGAGCCTTTGATCTGATCCAGCAGAGCTCTTCTTGTGCCCTTAGAAAGCCTCATCCACAATAAACCTGGCAAGATTATTTTTATGATATACAAGCAGATGGAATGTGCCAGAGAAAAGAAGTAGGTTGTTGTTGTTTTTTTCGGGGTTTTTTGCCCTTCTAATCTCTCTTCTGCATATGCCTTCTTCAGTCCCCAGGCCTAATTTCTAATCTGGTCTATTGTCAATTAGTGGTGATGTTTGATCCAGATGTCACCAATGTGGACTTCAACCCTACTATACTGGTGGCTTGTAAACAGATGTCTGCACACAATATACCCATTTAATTAAACTAATTATTTTAAGAACTTTGCTTAAGAAATCCGCCACAGCCAATAACCCACATTTGATTCATACTCCTTGGTATATACTTTTTTTCCTGTTCTGGGGAATAGCAACCTTTTACTGTTACAACAGCAGCCTCTAGAGGAGGAATTCTACCTGTGTTGTTGTTTTGAAAACCAACAGCCAGGCTGCAGGCAGCATTTTTGCAGCCACAATAGTTATTTGCTCATCTAAATGCTCAAGTAAACATGAAATATAGTGTTGTGAGATGTATGCTTCAGTTTTAGCTAGACCACATTTAGAATTCAAAGCTTCATGGATCTAGGATCCTGAAAATCATCTAGTCCAACCCCTTGCAATGCAGGAATCCTTTTGCCCAACGTGGGGATCAAACGTACAACCCCGAGATTAAGAATCTCATGCTCTACCAACTGAGCTATCCTGTCTATGTATTTCTGATGCACACAAAAATGTGTGCACAAGTATTTAGACACTAGGAAAAACTCATTTGGTGTAGGAACCTGCCCTTAAGATCATCTTTACCAGGTTCTACCACCTGATTTGGCAGGTACCACCTCTTAGTTTTGAAATTAAAAGACGCCTGCTTCTTGGGAGAAAAGCGATGACAAACCCAGACAGCAGCTTAAAAAGCAGAGACATCACTGTACCAACAAAGGTCCATATAGTTAAAGCTATGGTTTTCCCAGTAGTGATGTATGGAAGTGAGAGCTGGACCATAAAGAAGGCTGATCGCCAAAGAATTGATGCTTTTGAATTATGGTGCTGGAGGAGACTCTTGAGAGTCCCATGGACTGCAAGAAGATCAAACCTCTCCATTCTTAAGGAAATCAGCCCTGAGCGCTCACTGGAAGGACAGATCCTGAAGCTGAGGCTCCAATACTTTGGCCACCTCATGAAAAGAGAAGATTCCCTGGAAAAGACCCTGATGTTGGGAAGAATTGAGGGCACAAGGAGAAGGGGACGACAGAGAACAAGATGGTTGGATAGTGTTCTCAAAGCTACTAACATGAGTTTGACCAAACTGCGGGAGGCAGCGGAAGACAGGAGTGCCTGGCGTGCTCTGGTCCATGGGGTCACGAAGAGTCAGACATGACTAAATGACTAAACAACAACAACAACCTCTTAGTTTGCAGGCTTCTTCCCTGGCATTTCATGGTCTGAGCTTCAGGAGATCAGCCAACCCCACCCACAATCCTATGCCCGCTTACCCAGAAATAGCTTCCACTGTGCCTAGTAGATCATAGTTTCTAGTAAGTGTGCTCAGAATTGCAGCCTAATTTACTCATAATTTAAGCTCTCATGCAGAGCTGGTTGTTATAAATAACATTGATCACTGAGAACAAGAGGCTATTGAAGAATCTCAGTTTGAAAACATTTAAAAGGCAGCTTATTGTTCAGGGTCCCTGGAAAACAGAAACTTTCCCAAGCAAAAGCCTTTCCTTTAGAAAACTGCTGCCACTTCCCCTAGTTCCTGATGAACAAATATTATGGACAAGAAGAGATTACCGGTAGGTATACATCTTCTGGGACACAATAAATATCAGTGAAAAGGTAATTCACCCTAGGTCACAGGGCTTGGGGAGGGAAAAAAAGAGAAATATCTTTAATCTAATAAGTTTAGAATGGTTTTTAAGAATCATAACCTCGAAATTAAAAAGGCAAGCCCAGTACAGCCTCCAGCATTGATTAAAAGCCCAGAAGCTTTATCACCATGTAATTGCTTCATGACCTGTTTTTCAACAGCATGAGCACCAAGTTTTCTCAATAAGAAATTTTAATTTCAAGGTACCTCTAATTTACTGCGCCTGTTACTGTTATATTACAAAGGGGCTATGCAGCCGCTCTGCAGGCGTGACATTTTTCTCCTCGGCTTCAGTTCAATTTACTCCTTAATCTCCTTAAACAAAGCCCTTATTTTCTTGTTTCTGTAGTATTCCTGCATGTCTCCCTTCTAGGCTTGTTCTCAGCTCTCCTTCTTCATGGGGCAACTTTTGGAGGCTTCTAATTAAAGAGGTTGGGACGCAGGTGGCGCTGTGGGTTAAACCACAGAGCCAAGGACTTGCCGATCAGAAGGTCGGCAGTTCGAATCCCCATGACGGGGTGAGCTCCCGTTGCTCGGTCCCTGCTCCTGCCAACCTAGCAATTCGAAAGCACGTCAAAGTGCAAGTAGATAAATAGGTACCACTCCGGCGGGAAGGTAAACGGCGTTTCCATGTGCTGCTCTGGTTTGCCAGAAGCGGGTTAGTCATGCTGGCCACATGACCCGGAAGCTGTATGCCGGCTCCCTTGGCCAATAAGGCAAGATGAACGGCGCAACCCCAGAGTCGGTCACGACTGGACCTAATGGTCAGGGGTCCCCTTTACGCTTAATTAAAGAGGTCAAGGGAGAGGTGCTCAGCATGCTCATGTGGGTCTAGAGTCCATGAAGAGTGGGAAGGGGCACTGCCCCTCCAGTTTCTTCCATCACAACACTGTTCCCATGCACGCTGCCCTCCACGAGTAGAAGAGCAAACTTCTGGAATGGATGAAGCCATTTGAAGAGTGAATGTCCAATATTGGTGGCACCACAGAGGGAACAGGGCTAAATGGCATGCACCCTGTTATGTATGCATGCATTGTTGGCTGAAGCTGAGCTGTATGCATGCAGGGCAGGCCTAGGTGTTCAGGCCTCCTGGATCTCCTGAGCTTCATCTGCATAACAAAAGACAGAGAGGAATCTAAAACCCTCCAATGACATTGCTAGTAGGTGGCAGGCAGGCAGTCCCTGCTGTGATGGGGCCATACCAGAATGGTAAAGGAAATTGCCTATCAATGCAGATATTTCTCCAGCAGGTTCAGATCAAAGTTCTGGAAACCAAGCCTTATGAGGAATGGTTGAGGGATTTGGGTATGCTTAGCCTGGATGAGAGGAGACTGAGAGGAAATATGACAGCCATCTTCCAATATCTAAAGGGTTGTCACATGGAAGATGGAGTAAGTTTGCTTTCCCCTGCTCTGGAGGGTCAGAACTGAGCCAATGGCTTCAAGGTAAAATAAAGCAGATTCTGATTCAACATGAGGAAGAACTTTCTGACAGCAAGAGCTGTTCAACAGTGGAATAGACTCCCTCGGGGAGGTAGTGGACTCTTCTTCATGGGAGGTTTTTCAGCAGAGGTTGGATGGTGATCTGTCATGGATGCTTTAGTTGAGATTCCTACATTGCAGGGGGTTGGACTACATGACCCTTTGGTTCCCTTCCAACTCTACAATTCTAGGATTTTGTGCGCTCTGTGGGAAAGCTTCATGTATTATAGCCTAATGTGGAGGATAATGGAAACCCCCTTCAGTTGAGGCCTTAAGCTACTATGTGCAGCAGGCTGATAACATGATTATGCTCTAGGCCAGCATTAACAGCTACATAAATGTGTGGTATTAGCATGGAGGACCTCCACACCCATGGGCATCTATACTTTTAGCCGTCTGACCAGTAAAACCACATTCTCTCACGTAAAATATGATCAGGATCAGGGGTGGAGGGAATACAACTCAGAACCAGACCAACAAAAACCTTCCTGCAATTGTCTCCTCTGGACTTGTCAAGCTCCAGCAGGATCTTCTCTAATTCCACCAAGGAGCTTTGTTTTTGTCTTGCTGACACGTATGCAGCCTAGTGATGATAAGAGCTTTATTGCCACCACGTGGCTTCTGCAGAATGTAAAATGCTGCTATGCAGGTTCTATACAACATTTAAAAAACAGTTCAAAATTCAGAGGTTCCAGAGGAAAACAGGACGCGGAGGTGGGGTCAGGAAGCTTTGTGTCCCCTTCCCAGTCCAGCCCAAGTTTCCCCAACATTCTGTGAGGTGGAGTGATTTAAGGAGGATAAGCTACTACAGCTCTAAGCTGCAATTGCATAGCAGAAACGAGTTGGCATCTGCTGGCGATTTGGCACAAAGTTGTCAGGACAGCAGCACATAACAAGTCCTTAATGTTTATTTTCTCCATTCCAATAAGTGTCCAACCCAAAATCCAACAACGGGAACAGAAAGGTGCCTACCGTGTTAAGAGCTAATAGGCTTTTATTGAGCCCTGTGGCTTCGCACATAATTCTACCAGTGTTATTGTGTTGTTAAAGCAGAATCAATTTAATGCCTAGAAAAATGGCCTTTGTCTTGAAGGCTGCTGCCTTTAATTATGCAACAGAACACAACTGCAAGGCATCTGTAAAGGCAGGCAAGGAGGTGCTGCAGGAACCTGCATTTCTTTTTCTCAGCCCCGAGAGGAAACTGTAAAATCATAATAACCTCATGGTTTTAAAACCCTGCATGCTTTAGAAGCCCGGGGAACCAGGAAGGGAAAATGCCACACCTCGGTGTTAGAGTATCTCATACCAGGATTGGCTTCTGTGATTCCAGGATGTCCCGCTTAACATGGAACTGTTGGTGGGTATTGTTAAGTTGTGGGTTGACATAGCCGACGACCAGCGATTTCTCCAAATAGCTCTTTATTTCGTAAGCTGGAATAGAACTGACTGCAAACACCTCAGCCGGCCTGCTTTTATAGGCAGCCGGCTGTCAACATTGTAACAACAACAGCCCAGAGTTCCTGCCTAAAATAACTGACGCGGACCTGAGGGAAAACTATCTACAGACCTGAGTGAAAACTATATACAGTATCCCCCTGCTGGCCCAGGGTGAAACTTCACTACATAACAGGTATGGCATCCATCTTACATGCAGAAGGTCCCAGGTTCAATCCCTAGCATCACCAGGTAGAGCAGGAAGAGACCTCAACAGAGAGCCAGGCAGTGAAGACAGTACTGAGCTGGGTTCACCAATGGTCTGACTCAGTATAAGGCAGCTTCTTATGTTCCTAAGCTGGGTTCTAAAACTCCATGCAGTGCTATTTTTCTATGAAACGATGTGCCAGAACTCACCATGAACACCTCCCTCATTCTCTTATATAATGGCAATGGCGCCCACCTGGGAGCAGCAGTGGAGGAAGCCTCTCGGGCACCTGGGGTGGAGTGCCCCAGGGGCAGGGGGAACCGCCCATAGGGGCAGGGTGCCCGGTGCCCATAGGGACAGAATGGGGCACTCAGCATCCCATGCCGTCCCTATGGGCGCCGTGGCGTGCCCTGTCCCTATGGGCACCATGCGCTCCGTGCCGTGCCATCCCATGCCGTCGCTATGGCCACTGCGGCAGCGCACCCCATCCCTATGGGTGCCGTGCTCCATGGGGCAGTGCTGTCCCTATGGGCGCCACAGCGGCGTGCCCCATCCCTATGGGTGCCGCGCACCACGGGGCGTGCAGGGCCCATAGGGATGAGACGTGGACACGGCACCCATAGGGACAGGGCGCAGCGCACATAGGGACAGGGGGCACAGCAGGGCATCAGCCGCTCTACAGCTGGTGAGGAGGCAGCGGGCAGCCAGCATGGAGCCTGCGGGCACCGAGACGCATGGCTTGTGCGTGCTGCAGGCCCCGCGGTGATGAGTACCACCCGCCATTTTGTCACCCCCCATCAGGGTGGCAACCAGGGTGGGCCACACCCCCTCCCCACGCACCCCCCTTCGTACACCCCTGCCTGAGAGGTGCCGGAAATGAGTTCCAGCAAGTTCTGGGTGGGGAAAAAGCACAGGATCCATGGATACAAAACACTCCCTGCTGCAGACAGGGGTCTTTTACGAGTGAAAAGGCAACAGAAACAGGGAAGGAGCACATTTGTTCCCACAGCTCCTCCCCACATTGCATTTAGTTTTTCCCGTTTGGAATGCCTGAAAACGAAACAAAGCAGCTGTTCCTTATCATCTCACAGGATACCGGCAGTTTTATTTGTATGAAGCGTAACATTGTCAATGGGTCCTTCTCAGGGATGGCTTCTCACCCTCCCTACCAGTGCTCTTATTGGGAAGCTCTGGTCGGAAGCACCACTGTTAATTGAGATTCACACAGCAGAATCCGATCCTTGCCAGAGAAAGAGGGCAGATCGTGACATTTCTCTGAGTTTTACTTCAAGGACAAGGTTCGCTGCAATATTTTGAATCATCATTACTGGTCCTGAAGCAGGAACGGAACAGACTGCAGCTCCCTGTTATAGAAAAATAAATAGGCTAGGTCCTACCGCTGGGATGCTGCCAGAGAAAAATGTAATGGTTTATTTGTTGCTAAAAATTAGTTGGCCACTTGTTCGAGGTTGGAGCCTAATATATGCATATATACACAATCGATCCAAAAACTTACCAAAATGTGTGTGCACAGAACACATTTCTTTTTCAACTTACATAACATGCAGTGGAAGATTTATGGTATGTGGGTCCTTGTGTGCAGCCCTTTTGGGGGGCCATGGGCATAGCCATGGGGGGCAAGGGAGCAGTTCCCCCCCCCCCGATCAAGTAAAACAATAGAAATACAGAGGTACTTCTGGTTACGAACTTAATTCATTCCGAAGGTCTGTTCTTAACGTGAAACCATTCTTAACCTGAGGTACCACATTAGCTAATGGGACCTCAAAGAGACAAAATTCTGGACACTTTTGGAATTTTGTGAAATTAATCAGCCGAAATAAATCTTGTTGTATTCTTATTATTTCCTGTCTTTTTACAAGGCCAAATACTTATATGTATTCAATATATGTAAGTTTTTGTTAAATTCTCTTTTTTTACAAAAAAGAAACCTATTGGACCCTCGATATTCTTTGTCCAATTTCAGATTAATTGCAATATAATAATTTGAGTTACATGATTTCAGCAAGAAAAAAATAATGAAAGAGATTATGATATAGTGGTTTGGCACACTTTTAGATGGCTTTGAGTTAAGACAGCACAACATGTAAAAATGGAAATTTGTGCTATTTGGGGACATTTTTATATATTTCCATTTTATATCACTAAAATGCATTGTTATGAGGAAAGAGATTATTTCTTCAATAACATAGGGAGAAAGAGTGACAGAATACAGGGTGCTTTGTGGCATTATTGGCAGAGGGTTTATGCATACTTACCTCTTGCCCCAAACTGTGCCTGGAAAGCGCAGAGGAAAAGTAAGTTGTGGCTAAGCCTGAATAAAGTCAGAGGAACTCTGGTCCCAAACCACACTTTCTTTATTTCTATTTTTAATGAGGGTGAAGAGTTTGCAGCCCTCCTGCAGTAGACAACGGTTGAAGCACAGGCCTGGGCATATGGCCACAGGCTAACATGGTCCTCTTTTATTAGCTAGAGTTCAAAACTCCAGGCTGCCCTGGGATCAATACAGAAAGTGTGCCTCACACTTGCGGCAGCCATCCAAACAAAATGGAAAGAGATTGCCAGTTTCTCAGAGCATTATTCTTGGCTGTGATGAACAGCTAAGTGGAGATAGATTTCTGCTGCTGCTGCTGCTGCACGAAAGCTGTGTGTGTTAAATGATTTGGTGGAATAGGATAAGCCACGCAGGAGAAGAGGGAAAGAGATTACGTCCTTGAATGTGCGTATTCTTAGTGGGGACATGTTCAAGAATGGTCAGCGTATAATAACCATTATCAGTAGACATTAATGTCCCCCCCCCCCCCGAAGTATGATTTTGAATGGATGCTGTACACTGGATCATTCCTTGCTTGAGGAGGAAATCTTTAGAATCAATATTCTCTGGAACAAATCCAGGAATACGAGCATACAGACTTGTATCTTTCAAAGCAAACATGCTATGAATTCCAAAGTGCTTGCTTCATCTAGCACCGATATATAAATATATACTGACACGCATATACATACACAAACACACAGATAGAGTGTATGAGAGAGAGTGGGGAGGGGACATGCACAATCAGGCACAGTGTTTGAGCCTGGTCTGATTTTCATTTGAGCATATATATTTTTCAGATACACCAGATCTCCCACTCACTTCAGTATAGAATCATAGGATCAGAATTGTAGAGTTGGAAGGGACCCTGAGGGTCATCTAATTCAAGTTGTTTTTGAGAAACCCATGCTGGGTCTTAGTAATCACTGCATCCTTTTCTAAATGTTCACAGGCTGACTGTTTATTTATCTTCCAGTAGCACCTTAGAGACCAACTAAGTTTGTTATTGGTATGAGCTTTCGTGTGTATGCATAGATAGAGGCTCTGAGATTACACCCGCAAGCTCCTTTAGTACCCTTGGGCGGAGCTCATCAGGCCCTGGAGATCTGAATTCATTTAAAGTAGCTAGGTGTTCCCTACCACATCTTTCCCTATCTTGGGCTGCAGGTCCCTCCTTGTGTCATTTATTATGTTATCACCAGGTTGGGCACTTCTTTCCTTTTGGGTGAAAACAGAGGCAAAGTATGTATTGAGCAGTTCCACTTTCTTTATGCCACCCAATAGCATTTCCCCATCTTCTGCACCAAATGTATTGCTCTTATTTTCTTTGGACCACATCAGTGTAGTCGGGGGGGGGGGTGCCTTGTTTTCTGGGCAGCCCTGGACCTCGATACACAAATATTGTAGTAATGGGCAATGTCACTTTCCCTCACATTGACCGAGTATATGTGTGCTCCAATTAAGACAGACAAATTTCTAAATACTCTAAACCAGTGGTTCCCAATGAATGGTCCAAGGACTGCAGGGGATCCTTGTAACCCATCCAGGAGGTCCGTGGCACCATTCACATAGCAAAAACTTCCATAGAGGTATCAAAAATTTCAAAGTAGGGGGTCCTTGGCTTGTCTTTTGAAAAACAGGGTCCACAGTACTTAGCTAAATGGGAACCACAGCTCTATATCAGGCATCCACAAACTCGGCCCTCTAGATGTTTCAGACTACAACTCCCATCATCCCTAGCTAGCAGGACCAGTGATCAGGGATGATGGGAATTGCAGTCCCAAAACATCTGGAGGGCCAAGTTTGCGGATGCCTGCTCTAAATGATTGTGCTCTGGAAGAGTTGGCCATGGAACTGATCAGAGGGAACATGACCCTGGGCTTCATCTTAAGTGTTGCCCAAGATCTGGTGCAAGATGTGTCATTAAACTGACTGAAGCAGTGATTATGTGTAAGTGGACAGTTGCCAAAGAGGTCCAAAATAATCACTTTTGTATTCAAAAACTTTCTCAATATGAGATGATTAGTAAAAGAAAGTTGGAAGGAAAGGTCTCCCAAAATGCTTAGGAGTTAGTCAAAACCAAAATAGTAGAAGCTCAATGAGAAAATGTCTGTGTGGTTAACAAGCAGAGTCGAGAAAGCTATTGGGTGTAATGATGGGCGTAACAAAACAAGTTCAGTATCAGTAATGATAAAAGTTATAAACAGGTTACTATATTTGCATCAAAACCATTCCTTGGGGCGCACTTCATTTCTGCAGCTGTCAGTTTAGTTAACTACCGCAAGAGTCAGAATGCAGCAAGCAGAGAGAAAGGTATGCTTCTACCCAGAATTATATGGAAGTGAAAAATCTTGCAATAATAAATGGGTTATGGAAATTATGAGAAATGTTCAGATTTTAGGGAAAGGTGCCTTGCATTGTAATGGAGGCTACTTTTATTTCACAAGGACTGGGGTGCAGACAGGCAGACTGGTTAGAAATCGCAGTGGACAATTAAGCAAATCTATCATGTAGTGCCTGTGCAGACAAGATAAATAGTTAAGTTGATGACTATTAAAAACACATTATGCTGGTCATAAGAGCGCAGTTTCATATTTCTCTGGTGGTATTCCTGACACAGTGTCCCCTTTAACATATGAAAGAAATGGATGCAAGAGGCAAATAAAGCCAATTTGCTTAGGTTTACCATTGACTACTTTCTTTTGATATGCAAATAACTCAGTTATTAGTTAGCTCAGTATTTGGTCTACATGATGTCTACTGTTCCTGCCTCACATAGACTGTTGATTAATAGCCCAACATGGGTGTTGGATCTTCTCTCAATTGGAGCTAACCATTAGGAACAAGGCACATATCAGAGGTTTGGGGAAATGGCATGCTGCTCCACCCAGCTGAGGGGACAGGGCTGGGATGGTGGGTGAATGACAGAGAGAGAAACAGAGACCACCAAATTAGTTGAAGGTACCTTGGGGTTTCAGGGTATCTCCTGGGAGATCTAAGATGGGGTAGCAGGTGTGTATGGTTCGGAAGACCTACATTTTGCCCCAATTTGTCCTGTATATTATTTTAAAAACCTGCAGTACAAAAATGCCACAAGTCAAACAAGGGACACCAGAACCTAGCAGTCTTCTGCCTGGAACATCTCATCTCTCAGGCAAGTGGGAAGGCATGCAAGTATTCTTTAATATTGCTATTCGCAATAGTGATAGCTGAGCTGCCCATGCAACTTGCTTCTGAAAATGCAAACGTGTATCCAGAATCTGAGCCTAAAGCCGCATGACATCTGGTGCTAAGGTTAACGTCTTAGCGTGTGTGGAAGGACATAGGAAGCTGCTGTATGTCGAGTCAGATTCATTAGTCTATTAGGTCAGTAATGCCTACACCAGGGCTGGGGAGCCAGAATTCCCCCATGGGCAGCCTTCCAGGAACTGCATATAAATGATAGGTGGGACTGGAGGCCAAAGTGTATGTGAGGGACTTTGGTCCAGTAAATGTAAGAAGTTTGCATGTACAAACTATTGAGATCATTAATATTGCGCATGTGAAAGCCGCTGGGTGAATAAAAACTGACTCCTGTATTGAAATAAAAATTTTCCAGTCCAAAAATACGATTCAAAATCTTTACTTACAGAACTCAAAATCTAAACCACTTAAAACAAATAGAAATTACATTCACTTAGTTGCATAGTTTCTTATACCGCTCCCAGCATAAGACAAGATAACTTATATTAATCCTGAGCTAGAGATCAAAGCTCTGTCCCTTCTCCATTGCAGCCTCCATTGGCTTCAGGCTGTTTTACTGGAGGCAGAGAGAAAACACATCCATTCTCTTCAGCAGCTTGGAACAAAGAGTTTACATACCCAACATGGATGCCTCCCAGATTAGCATATGCATATACTTGTAATACTATCTCTTTCATGTGATTCTGAGCTAAACACCTTGTGACTGAGGCAGCAGAGGTACGCTCCCATGATACAGCCTCCTCAATGATTATCAGGCAAGCTCTTCTTCAGCTTCAATGGAAATTTCCAGCTAGAAGAGAGGCCTCATCTGGCCCTCAGGCTAATCTGTCTGTGCTAATCATTATCAGTGCTCCAGGGTTTCAGGCAGGGTTTCTTACCCTACCTGGAGATATCAGGAACTGAACAAGGAACCTTGAGCATATAAAGCAGATGCTGTACCACTGACCTTTCCCAAGCATTGTGTGGCATTGTTGAACCATTATGCACAGCTCCCCATATTTGGATCTGTCTGTAGACCTCTAAGGGGTCAGAGTAGCCAGGTGGTTGTGGCATGAAATTATTGTACGTGGAGCTGCAAACAGGATTCTAAGGAGGTGCACGTTCTTCCATTCACACTAACACACCAAAATCTCAATCGGCAAGCTGAGCGAGAATGGATGTAGAAGAAGCAAATACATAGCTGTATTCCATTTCTCCAGCTGTGAAAAATAGAGCGTGGATATTTTTGTTTTAACTGTGCATCAGTTTTCTCAAATCTCTGGAGCATGGAACGGTGCAGCTTTTTCTGCTACTTTTTCTTTCTTTCTTTTTTTTACCAATCTGTAAATTTCCACTACTGAATCTTACTGTGAAGAATCCTAGGGAAATCCACAGCCACTGAAGGGAAGGAGCAAATAATTAAACAAATTAATCAGAAAACAAAGGCAATGGTGTTATCACCTCCCCAAGCAAGCAGATGCAAACTGCCTCCTGGTAGAACAAAATTCAATAATAGGCTGTTGCTTCTAGATCCACAAAATGGCCCTGGGGAAAATGCAGATGTATGTTTAGGGATGAGGAACAATAGCTGCAATGTGTACGTTGTATAAGCCTCGGAGAAAATCGGGGTCTGTGTTGGCTGAGTACATTAGTAACTGCTTCATTTGCCAGCATGGATATTACCCTCCCAGGGCTTTTAGTTACAAACGTTGGCTTCAAATGTGGCTGTGTGGTAATAACTTACAGCTGAATATGTCATCTGTTCCTCAAAATATAATTTCTTGAGCAAGTATAAGAGAAGTAGCCAAGTCAAATTCCATTCCTGTCAGATAGTTCAATCATTTTTTTGCTGGAGGGAGGCAGGCTTTAAGAAATGGGCTTGCATGGAATCTCCTGCTAAAATGGCAGGCATTTTCCTTCATTTTATCAAGGGATTCCAGGAAGGGGTTTGCATCAGAATCCCCTGCCAAAACACAGGGAAAAAACCCTTTGTTTTAGCATCTGCTTGCTAAGTGCTTTGAAGCCCTAACATCATTGTGATGCTGTGTGATTGACAGGTGGGTGGCCTCATCCAACTGTCAAATTTGGTATGATCAGGATCTGGCCCAGGGAGTCAAAAGGGTTCCACCCCCATCATTCTGCCCGGACACTGAGGTCCTGTTCCTTGGGCCTTCTGGAGGTTCCCTCACTGCGAGGTGTGAGGTTACAAGAAACCAGGCAGAGGGCCTTCTCAGTGGTGGCACCTGCCCTGTGAAAAGCCCTCCCATCAGATGTCAAGGAAATAAACAACTATCTTATTTTTAGAAGACATCTGAAGGCAGCCCTGTTTAGGGAAGTTTTTAATGTTTGAAGTTTTATTGTGCTTTTAATCTGTTGGAAGCCGCCCAGTGTAGCTGGGGAAACCCAGCCGAATGGGTGGGGTATAAATAAATTATTATTATTATTATTATTATTATTATTATTATTATTATTATTTCCCACTTCTATGCTAGACAGAAAATGGCACAATCCAGCATTGCTGGGAATGTATGTGAAAGCAGAAATCACATGACTACAGCTGATCATATGAGTCTTTCCCACCAAGTCAGCAGCCTCCTCCTGGCAGGTGATCAATGAAAAGCGAACAGGATTTTGCAACACTCTTACCAGTGGAATGAGATAGGGTCGTGATGGAGTGGCTCCATATCACGTACTGGCAAATTCAGGTTGTGTAATTAGAGTTGATTTGGTGTTCGTGCCCAGCAAACCCAACCCCTACAGACACACCAAAAATCAGACTTTTTGCAATAAAGAACACAATCCAGAAATGCACTGAAAAGTGTGTATTAACATTTGCTTGATGCAACATCATATAACCTCCTCCCCACAAGCAAATCAGAATGAATGCTCAGTAGATAGCAGACATCATCTAGTCTCTCCCAAAACTTTGTACAAACAAATCAGAATGAATGTTCAATAATAGGTCACCTGGAAGCAACCCATGTTTGCAGGAGTTCAGAAGTAGAAAGAAGACATTCAGCATTTATGAAGGAAGCTAAATCCATACCAGCGCCTGCAATTCAGGGAGCACATCAAAACAAGCAGTAGAGAAGAATGAAAGAATGGTCATTGTGGTCATCATGGGACAAAGACTGAAACAGTGATATGCAATACACTTGCTGTGGGTCTGGATACACCCTCATTCTTAACACCAATACAAATTGGAGGTCAAATATTATATCTTTTTGTTATGCAGGAAGAGCCAAACCTAATTAGACATCATTAGAGCTCTTGGTTCCCATAACACAATACAGGAACAAGAACCTCATTAGTGATGGGAGGAAACGTACAAAGAAAATGAAGAAAATTTAATAACGGGAAATAGGAGGGGAGCCTTCTAACAGGGGAAACATTTTAATGCTTAATGAGTAGATCCACGGATTTCATTAACCTGCACAAAGTGTGTGTGAGTGTTGGTACAGTGGCTTTATTACCTCATTAATTAAAGCATTACCAACAAGATGCATTTATTTAATGAAACTCTGCTCTTGGTTTAAACGGCAATACTAATTAACCCCGTAATTGAGACATTTCTCACTCAATGAGAAAAAAGAAAAAGGAAGAAACCCCACAGCACTATCTTGACATTACTGAGGTAAAGTTTAGAAAGAAGGGGGTAAGGTGAAGGTAAATGAGCCACAATAATTCTAGGAATTTGGTGCCCACCAGTTTAGGCCTGTTTGTAGGCACAGCTCTGCATTACTGGGTTTTCTTCCACTTGCTCAATGTGAGAAAGGTGTGGTGCTGTGCTCAGGAAGAGCTGTGGTGTGAGTAGTGGCTCTTTGAGCATCAGCTAGTAGTAGCCAAGGTGGCAGTGTCCCCATATCCAGCCTTTTTGGACTACCATCCACAAGGAAAACTCTACTATAGCTAAGAAACAGATTGTTTCTGTACCTGAGCTGTTTTTATTGCCACCGTTGGAAGATCCAAACTAAAATGTTCAGTCCAAACCACTCCTACATTTCCACTGATTGCAGCCTATTAAACAACTTACTGAGCAACGGGGAAACCTGAGTCGTTTGTGTAGCAATATTTGGACTACTGCAACATTGGAGAAAATTACCCATAATGTACACCTATTACAAGGAAAAGAGAAATCACAAGTGTTCAGTGTGATATGGTGGGGCTTTATTTCATATGGCAATCAGATATGCAAAAATACATGTCAGCAATGGACAACAGGGTTTGGATTACATGAAATTTTCTCCACCATCAATGGATTTTGCCCTTTTACTGCTTCTCTGTTCTTCATTTCACTGAAGTATTGTGATTTATTCATGGACTTATACGCATCCCGTGTTGGGGAGATATTTGAGGGAGGAGTTGCTTACTTGTTTTTTGTGTGTTTTTTATATGTTGTTCTTCTTTGTTATTGTATATTTGAAAACCCAATACAGTGGTACCTCAGGTTACATACGCTTCAGGTTACATACGCTTCAGGTTACAGACTCCGCTAACCCAGAAATATTACCTCGGGTTAAGAACTTTGCTTCAGGATGAGAACAGAAATCGTGCTCTGGCTGCGCAGCAGTAGCAGGAGGCCCCATTAGCTAAAGTGATGCTTCAGGTTAAGAACAGTTTGAGGTTAAGTACAGACCTCTGAAACGAATTAAGTACTTAACCTGAGGTACCACTGTAAATATATGTATTTAAAAAGCATGCAGTAGCCAAGGAGAGAGGTGCTGTCAGGCTTCGTCTCACCATTGCTATCACAGCTGCTTTGCCTTACCTGCACAGAGACCTGCAGTGGACTACCAGGTGTGGACTGATGTATCAGCAGCTACCCCTTGTAGCTCAAGCTAGAGCCAACATCCTTCACCACCCTCATTATTTGCCTCTGGCCATCAACCACTGTTACTGCAACTGTGAACTCAGCAGTGATTATGTGCTATATTAAAAAAAAAAAGTACAGTAGTGAATCAGTTGCCTTACTTGCTTTAGCATACCCAGAACACTTAACGTCTGCTTTAGATTAACAAGAAAAGAGGGGGTGAAGACAGGAAGTGAGAGGTCAGGAAATGGTGGAGAAAAGAAGCAGCAAATGTCTTGACTAAAGTTTTTGTCTGAGAGGCAAAGGTTGAGTTCTGATGGTTTGTGAAGCCATTTGGCAGAGGATCAGGAACCATGAGCCCAACCCATTTTCTTCACAATGCAGTTTAATAAGTCACTTTCCCTCTTTATGAAACCATAGGTTGATATTGTGTGCAGACTGTCGTTTGAGTAAGCCCATTAAACAAGAGCTGCAAATAAAGAACAAAGTCTGGTTTGCAGTCCTGGTTAGGAGGACACAGTCCAACAATGAATAGTTTAGCAGTTTGGTATATGAGTTCTGCTGAAGGGCAGTAGTGATGAGTGAGCCGCATACAGCCGAACCTTCTTACGATTCCACTCTATACCTAACTCTGCACACGTCCACTCCACTCGAATGGTCAGCACCTTAATTTTGGCATGTGGCTTGCCATTCCCAAATAATGCTGGTGGAATACATTGGAAACAAAAATAAATTTTGATGCAAGTCAACTTTTTTATAAAGTCAGGGGGAAACACCTTAGGATACGGTGGGTTATAAACAATATATATATATTAATTCATTTAAGGATATGCATATTTACTGCTTGCCTCATGGGTGAATTGTGAAGCTCAGCTGTGGGTATGGGGGGAAGGTTAATGGTAGAAAACAAATCAATCTGTCTTAAAATAGAATATTGCTAAAACAGACTGAAAGCATAATCCAGGCATGGCGATATTTTTCAGTATCCGTGCTATTGATAGAAACTGAGTGTCAGTATCTTATATCCCCTAAAGTAAAGCTAAAATGGTTACAGAAAACGTTTTTTTAACCTATAAAGACATTTGGTGGAGACCCAGAGCAAAAATTATAATAGCTTTTAAAATCATTGGGGATTTTTGTTAATAGGAAAAATATCACTATACAAGAATGGTGGGAAGTCTCTTAAGGATTTGTCTTAACCCTTTTTGCTTTCGATCAATCCATCCGACAAATGGATGAGTACTTGAACTAGTTTTGCTAACAGCTAGGAATCCAGAGTAATAAATGTGCATTCAGTTAGAGAAAGCACCAGTATCAGATTACAGCTCAGGTCAGCCATGAAATTGCAGCAGTATTTATTTATTTATTTATTTATTTATTTATTTATTTATTTATTTTTAAAGGACCATTGTATGCTAACGGACAAGACCTATCTGTTTTTCTCCACCACTTGTATTGAATTTCTAAATTGCTTCCATGGTTCAAGAAGCTCTGGTACCATTTGTGTTGTGTCACTAACAAAATATGCATAGGTGGAGCAAGTCTCCAGGAATCTAATAACAGCAGAGGAAAGCTTCAGTTTTCTCTTTATGAATAAAACATTTTCAATATCGCTTTCATTTTTCAAATCCTGAAATCCAACAGCTAAAAATCCTGGTTTGGTAATACCATCCCTATTTGACTTTGGTGTGCTTGTTTGCCACTTGCAGAGGGGGTCACAGGATAGGTGTGTAAACTGTAGGCATTTAAGACGTCCCAGAGATCAAAGACTACACACTGGGATGAAATCACACATGCATACTCATGTCAGTCATTATTGTACAGAGGTGCTTGTGCAATCAGGAGGTGACATAGGTGTGAGCCAGGTGAGCCAGGCACACCCTCATATGTATGGGTGGGGTTAAGGGAAGCAGACAGAGAGATGCAGGCAGAAGAAAAAGGCTGGAATGGATCTGAAGTTTCTGCCTGTGTCTGTTTCTGGATGCAGCCAGGGGGTGACTGGCTCCAGTGATGGCGTCAAGGGAAAAAGATGGATTCCTTTGCAGACAGAAGCTGCAGGTCCACCCCAGCGTTTTTCTTCTGCCTGCATATGTCTCTGTGTCATGGCTCTGTCTCCATTTGAGCTCCACTGGCCACCTTTTGTGGAGGGGCTGCTTTTTGTGGCACGCAAACAAGGAGAAGGAGGCACTATCCTGCCCTTGGCCCTCCAAGTCTGACCTGCCTCTGCTCAGCTTGGCATGGGTCTTTTTCTCTGCAGGAAAAACTCTCCTTTTTGGCTTCTTGGAAGTCAAACCACAACTCTTGTTGTGGTTGTTTTGTTAGCTTTTTACATATTTACCTCTTCCTAGTACTTGTATGTCTTGTCATTCCCCCACCCCCAATCCCGCCTCTTCTTCCTTCGTTGAAATAATTTATTTTAAAAAATCCCTGAGTAATGAAATGTGCTATGCACACCTTTGGGAAATGTTTGGGCACAACCACATTGGCATTCATGAGAGCTGCTCAAGAGTAGTTCCATAGCATGTACCAGGAGGTGAAATTAAAGAGTTACAGATGCAATCCCACCATTAAAAAACAGCAAAGGCCAGTTTTCTTTTGAAACATATCTATGTGAGGAATTTTATTCATCCAAACCTGAATTACACAAAGTTAGCAACACTGATTATTAATTATGATTAATGAGGGATCTAATGACAATAACTTATTCAACTGACAGATCTTGTAATTCCGTTAAAGATGAATTCTCAGAGCCATAATAAAACTGCCACCTCATTTTTTAAAAATATGACACTGACAGTATTATCACTCACCCTCACCCAGGAGAATCTGGAAAGAACATCAGAAAATGAGAACAGTGCTCAAAACCGTAATTGTAAACATGGTCTTCTTGTTCTTTAAACAGAACTAGAACAACTTTATGCCTTAAATTAACCATGGATTGTATTGTTTAGTGCATTTCTTCTGCCAAAAGGACTACAATTGATGGATTGTGCATCCATCTGCTAGAAATGTTCAGTGCAATACAGTGGTACCTTGGTTTACAACCATAATCTGTTCTGGAGGTCCATTTGTAAACCAAAACAGGTTGTAACCCAAGGCAAGCTTTCACCAATGGGGCTTCAAAAAAAAAATTGTTCGTAATCCCCCAAAAATGGGTTGTAATCCAAAAAAAGGTTGCAAACCGGGACACGCACTTCCAGGATTAACGTGTTTGTAATCCAAAACATATGCAAACAAAGGTAACACTTTACTATGCTTATTTACTAATTGTTCAAGAGGCAGCTGTGAACTGCTGGATGGTTAAAACATAAATAGCTGAACGAGAGAGAGAGAGAGAGAGAGAGAGAGAGAGAGAGAGAGAGGGAGGGAGGGAGGGAGGGAGGGGGTCAGAGGCAATATATTTGCAATTTCCAATAACAGTTTTTTAAGACCAAAATGTGCATATTAGTACTTCAGTGGTTTGAATTTTCACTCATCTGATTAAAATGCTTCAGTAAGTTTTGCGAGTTTGATCTTCAAGTGACTTGCCTATCTTTGACCAACTTTGTCTGCCAGTTGAGAGTAATTATGTGTTGTTGTTTTCCAGTGGTGTTATTATTGTCCGGTAGGTGGCACTAGTGTTTCTACCACAAATCTTCTGGAAGGCACCTGGTCTTTTGAAAACATTCGTGCTAGTCCCATGCAGTTTTAAAGTGCTCTACTAAACAGCTGGTTTCCCCACTCTTATACGTTGTTCTGAAACTGCTTTCTGCAGGTGTTGTTCCAATGCTGAGATACAATCAACGAACTCAAACTTCCCCATTCTACGAATAAACAAGATAGTTTTCCTAACAGCAAAACCAATGTGCAATATGACAGCTTGGCATCAGAAGGAATAATTAAAGTTTTCAGCCAATCATTATTATAAAATTGTATTCCTCTGACAGTGACAGCACTTTCCTGTGCGGAGTTGTCCTCTTACACTAATAGTTTTCCCCCCTGAGTTTGCCTTAGGTTGGTAACACATGCTTTGTGGCTGGTTTTTTTTTTTTTTTTTTTTGCAGGCATTGCAACACTTCCCTATTGCAGGACAGGGCTTGTGTCTCTGACAGCCTCCACACTGCATGCACTTCTTTCAACAAGGTGTTAATTCAAGGGACAGTTCGGTGTAAGGTGTAAACTTGTTCGTGTTGCAGGAGTGCTCTGATGGTGTTTCCTGCTTGGCAGGGGGTTGGACTCGATGGCCCTTGTGGTCTCTTCCAACTCTATGATTCTATGATTCTGTGTTGCATCTAGGGCTTCTGCAGCTTCCATCTTCACTAATTTGTATCTATGGAAACATTTGCAGTTTTTCCTCTCCAGGGCTTGCATTCCAGGCCATGTTGCAGCAGCAGTTTGTGCAGCCTTGAATGCCTTTCTAGCATTAGATTGCAGTCTTCCAGGAGTCTTTTTTTGCTGTTTCCAGTCTCTAATCCCCAAAGCTATCAGATCTCTAATTAATTAATCTGTTAAACTCCCAAAGTCACATATCTGATTCATCAGTTTAGGGTCAGTAAGGAATTCTTTCAATGTTTCCCCTTTATACTACACTCTTGAGCTAAAACTCACACCTTTCATAAGTCTCGTTGCTCCTGGTCATGCAATACTCAAATTTATTTAGAACCAAGCCTGTCTTCCTGGCTTAATTGCACGGCATGGAAAATATCTACTGCCTCATGCCCTGTAATATGCAAAAATGTGGGTATCTTTTGAAGATCCTCTTTTTTCTTCCATTCCTGTAGCTTGCATACAGATGGTGAAGTCATGCTTAAACCTTTCCCTGAAATCTGCTGCATTGCCATTCCATGTGTTATGTGGCCCCTGACAGGTTTGTCATGAGGGAATGTGGCCCTTCCTCACCCCTGATTTTGCTGCTACAGTACTGGCTGAAACAACACACCCAGGTTGCTTGTGCAACATATCCTTCTCTGTTGCCTGATTGGCCTAGAATTCTGTAGTAATTGGACCTCCTTATCAACAATAACAAATTGTTGTTGTTGTTGTTGTTGTTGTTGTTGTTGTTGTTGTTGTTAATTATTTGTGCCCCGCCCATCTGGCTGGGTTTCCCCAACCACTCTGGGCGGCTTCCAACAAAGATTAAAAATACATTAAAATCTTATCACCTGCTTGCACTTTGTACCTGATAAAATGGACTCTAGTCCATAAAAGCTTATGCCACAATAGATCTGTTCTTCTTTAAGCTGCCACGCCACTCTTTTGTTATTTCACTTAATATGTAACTGCGTTACGTAAATGGAAACAAAAGTGCTATGATTTTAATAAATTTTCACGGCGCTCCAATTTCCTCGTTCTGTTTTAGACAACCGCCTCCCATAAGTTAGGTTATTCCACCTTGCCTTGCCTGCGATTGTGCAAATCAACTTTTGCTGACAACTTAATTCCCGTCCTTTCCTTTGAGCCTCCTTGTGGTTTCTCAGGGGATGTCCATCATTATTCAGGAGAACGCCTTGCGTGAATGATGATGTCGGCTGTTCCTCGCAAGCTCCTTCATTCATAGCTTTAAGCACTTACCTGGGGTAAAACTGTAACAAAAATTATTTCCCTTTTTGTTAAAATGTACACTCAGACTGCCTGATTTAGGCTAACCTGGACATTAAAAAAAAAAGACAGTGACACCTCTTATAGACAGCAATAAAACTGTCCCAATGATCAATCTTGTTTCAGGTTGGGATAAAACTCCGTGAACCGAAACATAACAGTCCATCAGATTGACAGGAATACTACATGCATTATCTCTTGAAGTGGTATGCTTCCCAGCTAAGATTCCTAATTTGTCTTTCCTTTGCTTCTTGACAGGCACCAGATCTGTCATTCATGCAATTCATGCAGTTACTTGCCATAAGCAAAGTGAAGCTCAGAGCATCTCCATCTTCAGAGCAGGCCTATCTTTTTTTCTGCAGTCAAAGTCCTATTGTAGTCACAAAATGGTTTCTCTCAACACGTGTGCACACACTTACACCAGGGATGGGGGAAGAGAGGGAATGAGTTCTTTGGAATAAGGGTGACGCTACCACTTACAAAATACTATAAAAATTGCTGCCTGGTATTCTATGCAGACAATTATCACTCTCCGGCTCTGTATGCAGTTAAAAAGCATTAAAGTGCCAGTATTATGACACACCAAGACCTCACTGTCAAATAATCCTAAAACAGGTGTCAGGATTGCATACGAGAACTACAGGTTTGCATGCAAATGTCACACTTCATGCCAGTGCAAACACGCATAAAACTGCCTTTAAAGGCAATTTGGAAACTGGGACTGGTCCAAAACTATAGGTTCAAGGAAGGGGTTCAAGCTCAACACATCTTGCACCAATCCTATGTAAATTACATTGACTATGACCATTTACAGACTCAGTTTTCATGTCTCGGCGTTGATCTTTAAAGGTCCTTAACAGCACAGGAGCAAGTTATGTGAACGGCGGGTTATGCTCAAATGTGCTTAGCTGAGGCCTAAGACCTGTATCAGAGGTCTTCCTCTATGGCCCGCCTTAGTCAAGATCAGACTTTCAGGTGCCAGGAGCAGGGTCTTCTTGGTGGTGGTACTATCTCCCCCCAAGCCCCTTTCTGCCAGGTTTTAACTAGTCTGTCAAAACCTTTTTATTCCGAGAGGCTTTTTATTATGGATTTTATTATTAGATTTAGATTAGATTCTTATGATGTTATGCAACTGTTTAAATGGTTTAGATGCTGAGAAATTTTATTGTGAGGTGCCTTGGAATCTATTTTATTTTTTAGATAGGATAAAAATGTCCAAAATAGATAATTAAATCACCTATCAGTATTTGTTAAAACAGGTTGGGGGGGAGCTAATCAGCTATTTTAAATCTTGACTCTCCCTGATTAGATAAAAACATCAAATTTAATTAGTAGCTCCTGTGACATAAGGCCAACAAATTTACTGGAGCACCAGCTGTTGTGGGTCAGAGCTCACTTGAGCAGAAGCTTCAAAAGATAACACTAAGAAATTACAGGCATGTTTTGGGGATGGGATCCTTGGCGGAGCAAGCTGATCGGGCGCCTGGGGTGGTGAGTGTGCCCTGCACCCAGGGGCAGGGCCAGCCGCCTGCGAGGTGGGGCAAGCTGGGGCAGGACGCTCCATGGGGCCTCTGAGGAGTCTGCCTGCCTCCTCCCACTCAGCCACCCTACAGCTGAGGGGGAGCAGCAGGCGGACCATTTGAGGCAGTACAGAGCCTGCGGGTGCCCAAGCCACTGCGTCACTTCCAGGAGAGATGTGTGGCTTGGGCGCGCTGCAGGCCCCGCAGTGAGACCCGGCATTTTGTCACCCCCCTCAGTGGTGACACCCAGGGCGGCCCACACACCCCTTCCTCCCCCCCTGGCTGGGATGTACTGTAGCTCAGTGGCAAAGCACTGGAGAGTCAATGTGATGTAGTGGTTAAGAGTGGTGGACTCGTAATCTGGGGAACCAGGTTCACGTCTCCGCTCCTCCACATGCAGCTGCCGGGTGACCTTGGGCCAGTCACACTTCTCTGAAGCCTCTCAGCCTCACTCACCTCACAGAGTGTTTGTTGTGGGGGAGGAAGGGAAAGCAGAATGTTAGCTGCTTTGAGACTCCTTCGGGTACTGATAAAGCAGGATATCAAATCCAAACTCTTCTTTTTTTCTTCTTCTTTGCATTCAGAATGTTCCAGGTTCAATCCCTTACATCTCCAAATAGGACTGGGAGCATCCCCTGCCCAGAGTTGGCCCAGAACAGTTTCCCTATGGCCTATGCTTACTCTTTCAAGGTGCCACCAAATACATAGCTCTTGGTTCAGAATTCACTGGAGATGCCATGTTACCTAGCGAAGACCCATCAAGAGCTATGCACAGGTCATGTGCAACATTTGTGAGATGTCACTTCAGTCAACCCAATACTTCCATTCCATATCAGGAGACACAGCTGACCCCTTCTCATGCTTTCTGAAAACGTTTCTGTTTTAGACTGCTTTTAATTACAAAGGAAGGTCAGGGTTTTATTATGCTGTTGGACTCTGTTCAGACTTTATGCTAAAATGGATACCTAAATTGAAACTTATATATTGCTCTTCTAGTGCTTTCCGTTTATTATTGCCCTTGCTGCTTATTTTGTAATTTTGGTGTTGGTAAGAGTTTAATTGGAGTTTTTTAACCCCTTTTCCTATGCCACCATGGCTCATAAATCTAAAAATAAAACAATGAAGCTACAATATACACATACATGCCAAACACACCAGTTAAATTTCTACCACATTACAGAAGCACACCTTTCCCAAGCAAAGCAGCAAAGCAGAGAAATTTGCAAGCAATTCTGCTTAGCAAGATTGCTCCTCCATTGCATCAGCTGCTGTGAAGAGAAACGATCCTGCTTAGCACTGGGCTACAAAAGCTGCCCCCTTTCACCTTTGAAGTGCTTCAGGCAGCACTTTTGAGAAGCGCTTTAAGGCAGCCCCCATGTTGAAACACGAGACTTTGCCCCCAGCCCACTGCTATCAAGCACCCATTTGCAGGAGTTGTACACAAGCTGCTTAAAACAGTGCTTGTGTTAATCAATTGATGAGCAGAGATTAAGTCCTGCTGTCTTGGCTGTGTGATCCTGTTCCTTCCTGGGAACTGGGCAGCCAAGGGAGGATTTAAACCAGGGGTCGGCAACCTAAGGCCCATGGGCCACAAGCGGCCCACAAGGGTCATTTAACCGGCCCACAAGCTGCTCCCAAAACAAGTCGCCCGCTTGGCGAGTCCACGCACGCTGCGCTAAACCAGCGCAGTGCGGTGCGGGGACTCATTTCTGCGGTGCTCGAAATCACATCTGCCCAGATGCAGGTGCCGAAAATCACGTCTGTGCAGACACAGATGCCAAAAAACATGTCTGTGCAGACACAATCTAGTCCATGGAGTGATCTCCACAGCAGTGAACCGGCCCTGGCAAGGTAAACTTTGCCAACCCGATTTAAACCCTCTCCTCCCACCCATCAGCTGACATCATCAGTGATGTCAGTAGGTGGGTGTGGTTTGGAGAAAACAGCCTGGCAGGCCAATTCGGAGCCCCTGGTGGACAAGGTTGGTACACCAACCAGAGGTTCCCCACCCCTGTAGTATGGTAACCTTAGCTAACCTTCCCTTCTGCTGAGAACAACTATCCTAATGTGACAAAAGAGAAAAGTGGAAATTGTAACACAAATCACCTAGCTCCTCCCTCCGTGACCACTTAATACCTTCAGAGCAGGGAGGCGCAGCATGCTGCTGGATCCTTTCCTTTGCACTTCAGCAAATCCTTATGGAATGCAACATCAGGATGTTCCAAGTGCAGCAACATTTATTTACTGTAAAGGTGGAGCCCTTCTAAATATATCTGCCTTTTGCTTTGATATATTCTTCGCTTATGGGCTCTTTCCTATACAATGCAGAATTGATTTACATCCATCTCACTTCCATGCACTCTCAACAAGAATAAGAAGTTCATAAGCTGGAAAGTTATTTTTAAAGTGTTCAATGCTCCTTGCAGCAATGGCAATATACTCACACAATTGGTCTGCTCAGGTGGAAGGAGCGTTTTTCCTTTAGCTTACCGTGGTTTCCAGTTTGCACATATGATGTACCCTCCAACATTTATCCAGTGAAAATAGGAACATCCCATTCCATAATGATAATTCTACTATTTATACCCCACACATTTTACTGGGTTGCCCCAGCCACTCTGGGCAGCTTCTAACATAGATAAAAACATAATAAAACATTAAACTTTTTTAAAAAAAACTTCTCTATACAGGATTGCCTTCAGACAACTCAGGGATTAGATAACACCATACCCCCCCCAACTTTTCTCCAGTGAAAATAGGGACATCCTAAGGAAAAGTGGGATATTCTGGGTTCAAATCAGAAACTGGGACAGTTCTAGGGACATTCCTAGAAAATAGGGACACTTGGAGGGTCTAATGTTATATAAACCAGACATTCTGGGCACCAATTAGATGGGCAGCAGGATTAGACCCTTTAAAAGTAGGTGCATTTTGTCACTGAATTGCAATGGCTCTCCTAATTCAGGCTTGTGCATACCATATAAGTGGATTTGAGTACCCACGTTTCTGCATTTACGATTCTGCATTGGTTGCAAATATTTGCATGTACTGTATTTTTTGCACCATAACACTCACTTTTTTCCTCCTAGAAAGTAAGGGGAAATGTCTGTGCGTGTGGTGGTGGGGATCTGCTGCAGTCGTGAGCAGAGGATCCATGGTTCCCCTTCCTTCCCTCCTCCGTGGTTACAATGCATGGATCCAAATGGATCCTCAGGATTTTTGCATTGGGCTACTCCAAACTCAATGTCAGATCACATGTCTGTGGCCACAGCATGAACCACAAAAATCATATATCCACTATTTCGTTTAGAATATTTTTTTCTTGTTTTCCTCCTCTAAAAACTACGTGTGTGTTATGGTCTGGTGCGTGTTATAGAGCAAAAAATATGGGTACTTTATATGAAATGAAGAGATAAGCATTAGCCACAATCCATCCTTAGGAGCTGTAGCCCTGCAAACAAAAGAAAAAACCAAAAAACAAAACCCAGAATAATTACATCTCTCAGGCATTTTTGCTCACCTTAACTGAATGACTAGAAGATAATCCGGGTTAACAGATTGTGAAAACCTGTTTGAAGTTAATGGTCAATAGCACATACAAGCAGTATTTTCTCTCTGCTAGAAGAAGTACATGATCAGGGCCTTCAAAAGTTAAAAGGACCCATATATCATAGGTGCCTAAGGATAGAGACTCATCGGGGGAAGGATAAAAGTAAGGCTAACATTATATGGCTTTAATTTGCATGTGCAATTCTGAGCAATAACAATTCCCACACGGTTCATAAGAGGCACATTTTAGAAGCAATGAGTGTGATGGGTAAACTGGACCTGAGCTCTGGTTGATTGATCACTGGCTTATTATTACAAAGCTCTTATTGTAAATGTGTGTCTTGCTAGACCATCCATCTGTTTTGCATCTACTTGTGTTTGAAGAGACTTTAAGCGCTTTAGTGAATTAGCAAAACTCACCACACACAAAAAAAAATTTTTGAAGGGCCTCTACTGTAGCAGCAGGTTACCCTTGTTATAGTAAACATGGGTATAAATTCCCACCTATATCGCAACACACCAAGGTATTTTTTTAGCGGAGCTGCTCTGGTATCAGTCATGGAATGTTCATAATGAGGCAAATGAAAGGTCATTTTGGAAGGGACTAATATGTCTTGGATTGAAGCGAACGGCAATTAAGAGAACCTGATGGTCGCAAAGCTCGGTTGGAAGAGGTCCCTGCACCTAAGGAAGCCAAGTGTGGCAGTAGAACAATGGGACTAAAAATGGATGTAAGAGCAGAATAGACAGCACAGACAAGGTTAGGGTCAACATCAAGCTCTAAAACATTATTGTGTTTTTAAAAAAAATAAATTAATAAATCAGTAGCCTTTTTTCACATGACACCTCTAAGCAGAGGTACACCTCCTATAGGAAAAAAAATCATCAGTTTGTAACTCTAAACACAGCAGGAAATGTAACCCATGCTGAGATGCACAGCTGCAGGAGAAACTTGATCCTTGGTCCACCAGGATCTACTTAGCAGCTACCATATTTTTTGCTCTATAAGACTCACTTTTTCCCTCCTAAAAAGTAAGGGGAACTGTGTGTGCGTCTTATGGAGCAAATGCAGGCTGCACAGCTATCCCAGAAGCCAGAACAGCAAGAGGGATTGATGCTTTCACTGCGCAGCAATCCCTCTTGCTTTTCTGGCTTCTGAGATTCAGAATATTTTTTTTCTTGTTTTCCTCCTCCAAAAACTAGGTGCGTCTTGTGGTCTGGTGCGTCTTATAGAGTGAAAAATATGGTACATGGACTTTCAGGGAGGGGGGCAGGAAAGCATCTTAATCAAGGGAACATGGAGAAAATGGATGATCTTGCATATACGTGTACCACATGCAGAATCCTGCTGCCTGTTTGAAAGAGAGCCAACTCCAGGAGTTCCTTATACTGGAGAGTCAGAATGCTCACATTTGTTTCAGCCAGGAGGAACGTGAAGAACCGCTGTAGTTTTTCATCTGCTTATGGCTGGTCTTGTAACCAAGCAAGCCAGAAGGTGAAGACTGGCACTGTTGCTTTGTATCGGAGAGAAGACCGTTATGGTTGCCTTAGCAACCGTTACTAAGAGGAAGAGGCTTCAAGCTGACAGTGTTCACTTGTTCATGCACCAGCCAGGTGAACACGAGAATATAATGTGGATAGGTGAACAAATTTGGTTGGTGGTTAGAAGATCCATACAGAACCACTGACTGGCTACCAGTGATGCAAAGCTCAACTATGGAACTTGCTGCCTCAATAGTCAGTGATGGCCACCAACCTAGGTAAAGGTAAAGGGACCCACTGACCATTAGGTCCAGTCACAGACAACTCTGGGGGTGCTCATTTCACTCTATAGGCCAAGGGAGCCGGTGTTTGCCCACAGTCAGTTTCCGGGTCATGTGGCTAGCAAGACTAAGCTGCTTCTGCCGAACCAGAGCAGCACACAGAAACGCCGTTGACCTTCCCGCCAGAGTGGTACCTATTTATCTACTTGCACTTGGCGTGCTTTCAAACTGCTAGGTTGGCAGGAGCAGGGACCAAACAATGGGAGCTCACCCCGTCGCGGGGATTGAAACCACCAACCTTCTGATCGGCAAGTCCTAGGCTCTGTGGTTTAACCCACAGCACCACCCACATCCCTAGATGACTTTAAAAGAGAGTAAGGCAAATCCATGGAGAGTGTTATCGATACCTACTAAGCCATGCTGTCTATGCTCTGCTTCCACAGTCTTGAGTCACTAATGCCTTGGAATACCTAACAGTTGCTGCAAGCCACAGGAGGGGACCATGCTCTGCTCCTGACTGAGGGTTTCCCACAGGCATCTGGTTGGCCACTGTGAGGACATGATGCTGGACTAGATAGGCTGTGGACCTGATCCAGCAGGACTCATCTTATGCACTTAGAAAAAGAGACAACCAATGGGCAGGGTGTCCCGACAAGAGTAGGTGCTTGGTTGGTCAGAAGTCTTGGCCAAGAAAAGGCACAGTCAGGTCTGTTAAGGCAAATGGAGACAGCCACAGTTAGAGATCTCTGAGAGGACTGTGCTGTGGACAGGACACGAAGATGGGAGCCAGTGGCTGAGAACAAGGGACCATGTCATGAGGGGTTGGCAAGGTTTCAAGAAAGCAGCTGTTCTCCATAGCAGGTTTCAGTGAGAGGTCTGACAGGAGAGAAAACCTTAGCAGGTAAAGGTAAAAGGTAAAGGACCCCTGGATAGTTAAGTCCAGTCAAATTCGACTATGGGGTGCAGCTTTCAGGCTGAGGAAGCCAATGTTTGTCCAGCTTTCCAGGTCATGTGGCCAGCATGACTAAACTGCTTCTGGTGCAATGGGACACTGTGACGGAAGCCAGAGCACATGGAAATGCCGTTTACCTTCCCGCCATAGTGGTACCTATTTATCTTCTCATGCTGGTATGCTTTCAAACTGCTAGGTTGGCAGGAGCTGGGACAGAGCAATGGGAACTCACCCTGTCATGCAGATTCGAACTGCCGACCTTACAATCAGCAAGCCCAAGAGGCTTAGCAGGCACTCTTTAATACAGTTCAACTACCCTAGAAGCAGGAGAGGCTCTTGAGGCAGAGGAAGAGGAGCATAAAGCATCTGTCCCTACTTGTGACTGACCAGGGATGCAGGAGAGGTGAATTTGGTATGGGTTAAAAAAAAAGGCAGGGGGCTAAAAGCTTTAATAAGTTGAGGCAGACTCTTTTCATTATAAACAACTGTTACTATGTTTGCGTAACCTTGAGTAACTAAGCACTGCATACCCAAGCAATCTTACACTAATATCAAAATAGGAATAGGACATCCCCTTATGCGAATATAGTTTTGTTACTTTTATCTGTCTCTCTTGTGGGGGTATCAATCCTGCACCTGCCATTTGAGGTGCAGCAGTTAAAGGCTTCACATACCACACTGCAGGAACTATGGCAGGGGATTCCACATGTCCAGAAAGGAAGCAGCTGGAATGTTATGTCACTTGGGGTGGCAAGTGGCGGGATGAGAACCACCTTATGCCTCAAGGATGCATAATCCCAGGTTCAGCTGTTGGTGTCTCCAGGTAGGGGGTTAGAAAAGAGTCTGGCCTGAAACCCTGGAGAGCCTCTGCCAGCCACGTGTTCACAATACTGAGCTAGAGGGACCAATTGGTCTGGCTGAGCCTGAAGCAGCTTGTAATGCAGTCTAGTATATGCACTTTGAATTTGGTTCCTCTATCCTTCAACTCTCTGCACATCTCTCCCTGACCAAACTGAAGGAAAAGCAAAGCTTCTGGAAATGTTTTTTTCAAAAACAAGTGTTTAAAAATGCAATTACACTTTGCTGCACTCTTTAGGAAAGATTTCAATGAAGCCACAGTGCCCTCTTGTGGGTAGAAATCACATCTGTAGCACACAAAAGCAGAAGAAACCAGAAGTTAGCCTTTGCGATGATTCGTACACTCCTTCCTCTATGTGGACACTCAGTTTACGTAAGTCGGTGTCTTGCAGATGAGCGTGAGCTGTCTTCATTGCCGCCATTGTGTCTGAGCTTTCATATTGCCACCGTCTATGATCAAAGTCTCATACTTATATATACAGCCTTACTAAGTAAAATGTTTCACATTTCCAAAACTCTATCGCTCAAGCTTTGGGTCCTCAAAATATGCCATCTCCTGCTTATTTTCCTACCTTTTAAATTACAAAGGTACTCCTTCATATGCAATTCATGAAGGACTGGCACTACCCTGTTGACTGTCAGATAGGAGAACTTGATATTCTTAATACACGGATTCCAAGCCTGTTTTAATTCCTCCTTTTTCCACCAATCTTATTTTTTAAATCTAGTAATGGAGAGTTTTGATACTATGCGTAGAAGACAGGTGGAGTATCTTACCTTTATATATTTTGCCATCGTGCATGGGTTTTGCAATACCCCTGATGATAATTATTGACAAAACAAAGAGGCAAGGTTTATATCTAAATATATAAGCCAGTGGCACCCTGGTGGGGTGCCTTGAATGATGGTCAGGGGTGCTGTGGGCAACACTGGCCTGTCCCTCTTTCTTTCCTTCCCTCCCTTCTCTGATACCCTCACATCTCTGCCTCCCAAAGGCTTGCACAGCTGTTTGTTTCAGCAGCTCTGGCTACAAGCTCCCCAGGCGAATGGTGCCCCTGGGGCTGGTCAAAGGGTGCTGGTTGGCAGGAGCTGAGGCAGCTCAGAGACTGGGGTGACTGTGGCAGACGCTGCCATTTGGCAGACACAGGGTGACATAACTAGGCTTGGGTACCGCAGAAAGAATGTAGTTCGTCATGGGAGCCGGGGAATCAAAAAGGTTGAAAACCTCTGATATAAGCAGTAGGGCTGGATATTCAACAGGAGTGTGCATAAGATTCAGATGAACTCCAAAATCAAGAAACAAAGCAAAGACATTACGGATGGATTCAGGCCTAGTCCAAGCCAAAGAATATATCCAAAGTGCCCCAAACTTACTACTGGAGCATTTTCGCAATTCAGACGTTTTTAACAAACTGCAAAAACTGAAACATCTCCAGCTTGCCAGATAAGGAAGTGGGGAGACGGAAAGCTCTTTTGTGACTGACTGGCCTAGTTTCTAATCAGAAGGAATTATTTTACCAGGGCTTTCCAATCTCAGTGCTTTGGGAAGGGGATACTAAAATTATGTATCCTGTTCTTATCTGTTCTGTGCTGTTTTCTACTTCAGTTAATCGTGCTTGCTTGGAAGATGTTGAATACTGAAATCCTTCTGCCTCTGTCCTAGATGCCCACACATCCACTCCCACATCAAATCATATTTGGACTTAGTTTCTATGACTCTAGATACCAACTGAGTAGAGCAGAAGCCTAAAGCTTCCCCCCCCCCACTCCCAATTCACCAACTCTCCTATCCTTCATCCTCCAGCTTGCTTTCCTCGAGGCACCTCTACAAAATAATCAATTTTCATAATAAAATCATTGCCCACAAAACCATAGGAAAGGGAAGCAAATCCTTTTAGGTCTTTCCACCCCCACCCTCCCATCAATTTTTAAAAGCACCTAGTACAGAAAGCCCTGGACCCATTTGCCTAATTTGGCAGGTTTCATACCTAAGAGTACTCCTATGGCATATGCTCATAAAATAAGGGTAGATTCAAGCAAATCCTTTTTAGCTACCTGAAACTGTAAATGCTTGCAGGAAAAAAACAGCTGCACCTTTTAAACTTAGCAGGATTCTCTCTCTCTCTCTCTCTCTCTCTCTCTCTCACACACACACACACACACACACACACAAACACACACACACACACGAAGGAGATACTGTTCCTAGATTGCAGCAACAATGAATTTGGGTTTGGGCATTCAAGTCACCTGGTGACAGCATAAAGCTCAATGAGACAAATATAAGACAGGTTTCTGCAGTTACATCATGACAGCGTGTCCAAAGGAGGGCCTCCAACATTTAAAGCCTGCAGAGGGTAAAAACTGGCCAGTCTTACACATTACGCAGAAAATGAAACACCCTCTTCCACAGGGTCCTCTAGTCACACATCATTTTCTGTTAAAACTCCAGAAAAGACAGGCACCACAGAATTAAGAAATAGTATTTAATACAAATTATAATGTAAAATCTGCGTTACATTTTCCAGACCATCTGATCCTTTATAAACAGTAACGCCCTCACCCTATTAAATACATTTTGTAACAATGCTGTATTAGGCTAGAAGGAAAAAAAACACATATTGCACATTATGGTGAGAAATTCAGTTTGGTTTTATGAATTGGCAAGTTATCCAAGCAACGCTTAAGACTTGGTCTTAACACTAATATTGCAACAGAAGAAACTGGACACATTTTGTAACAATAAAAGGTATTTTATAGGACAGTGTTGGTAATCTTCAAATATTGAAAGACTGCAAATTTCAGTATTTCACTTGGAAATTTGATCTAGTCCCTTCATATCCCCATAGATAGTGCAATCTATGTCAATATCAGGTATCTGTTTGAGTGTTCACAGCGCATATTAGCATATTTGAGTGGCCTCGGACACCAGTCACTAAGGACAGATACAACCTTCTCAATATGAGATTTTATCCATACCAAAACCAATCAAAATGCTGGCTGAATCACATGGGAAAGAACTATACTATTTTGACTAGAAGTGTTTTGTAAGTGCCCTTAAGCCTTTAGAACTCTAGTAGCCTGGTTGTTGTTTTTTTAAAAAAGCAAACATCTGAAACACATTACTTGGAAAAATAAGCCAAACTGTAAGTCACCATTTGGACACCCAGCATTTTAGTAGGCACAAACTTTCCTAAGTTGAGTTACAAAACGTGCAATTTGCATCAAAGAGGCTACACATAGTCATAAGCGCCAATGTGGACATGCTAAAAAAGTTACACACCCAGTCGACCCCATTATGCAGACACATACATACCTTGTGACAGCATGCTTTGTTGACAACATGATTATAGCAGTGATAAACTGACTTGTTTCAGTTTGCATTTCTCATCACATCAACAGCTTATGGCCAGGATCTTTTTTCAACAACAACAAAAACTTTGGAAATACTCAGTTTCAAAAGCAGTTCATGACTGGGGTGGGGCCCAACTGGGCACAATAGCAAAATTCACTGTGCTAGTAAAGTACTTTGCATAAACTGCTCTATGGATTCCAGCCAATGTTGAAGTTTTCAGCTTTTTTGCTTCACACATTCCCTCCTAAAGCACATGTTCTAATTGTGAACTGTTAACATGCTCTCCTTTGCAGGATTAGTAGATGCTGCCAGCCCTGTATAACTGGTCAAAAAGCCCAATCATTTTTTTCACCTGCACTCTCCTCGCAACTCAGGAAGTGTTGCTTGACCTGAAAAGTCAGCTACATCATAGGCATAATTTTGGAGGAAAAAAAGAAGGCCATTAAGATCTGGTCTCACCTATAGAGGTATCATGGTTTTTATAGGATTTTAATCTTCCAGAGGATTCTGAACTGTTCGCTCTCTCTTACAAATAGCAACACTGAGAAAATAGGAAGAAAGGCTGTACAGTGAAACACAAAATCTTCTAGGCAAACATAAGCCTACTTTGAGATCCCTGAGATTCATTTGTTTGCCAAAGAGATTAAGCAAGCCCTAATTATTTATTTGATAAATATTATGTAGTATTTGAAATGTGTTTTGTGAAAGCAAACATATATTATGAACTGGATTAGGTTAGGTAGTGAAACTGGTATGTACACAATGCATGGTAAAATTTAATCCAAGATGTATTGCGCTTTTCAAAGAGGAAAATGCTGATCAATAATCATATTTCAATCTACTGTAAGAATCCTCAAGTGGGTTTAAATTATATTCCTGAAGGCAGGCAGATACTCTCTTCTACCTTCCCAGCCTTACTGGGGTGTGGAAGAAAGGCTTTGTTCATCAGAAGCAAAGGAAGGCCTCATATTATATCCATTTTGGTTGCCCCAAGGTGCTTCAAAAATGATGAGTATTCTTGTCACAGGAATTAAAATGGGAATCAAAGGCCAGAACATCTTTGAGGATCAGCTTCTCTCTCTACTTCTTCTGCTATATGTATATGTAAAATACATGCCCCAAGAAGGGGCAATAATCACCTGTAAATACTCAATTCACAGTAAACGTGAAAGGAGAGTGTACAACCCTCAAACACTACTTGGGATATTAATCTTTTATATTGTAAAAGCACAATAGTTATAAATGATTTTTAAAAGGTTATTTCTTTCTGGAAAATGAACAGCTCAAGCCCTTGCCTCTGTTCTGAAAACAGCTAAGAAGGCACTAGCTCAAAAAGCTTACATATTACAACTACAAGGAATGTAAATACTTAGATTCAGGAAGATCTCCCAGAGAGGCACAAAGCAGGAGATGAATATAAACAGAATAATGTTGTGAATGTTGGTAAATCAGCAATACAAAGTATCAGATGAGTGGCTCTGTGCATTTACACCTACTAGAAGGCACCTTTTAAAAATTACTGGTTTCAGAAACTAGTAAACTCCATACACCCTTGAATGTGCAATTCTAATTAAGAACACTGTTTTCAACATCAGCCTAGATGTTAGTCCTAAACACAGTGATGCAATATCTTGGCTGATATTACAACAAACTGCATTTCAATTAGGACATTTCCAGCAAGACACCGAGTAAACCAGAACCTATGGATTTTTTCCTACCTGAGCAATAATTAATATTGTTTATTGCTAGTTAAATAATCTAATAATTAAGCTTGGTGAGAGAAATTGCACATTCCCTTTTTTTCCACACATACCCCTTTTTTAATAAGAAATATATATAGGTTCTCTCCAGCATTCTTATTTAGAATGCAATTAAGTGATGTGGCAAAATAGCATTTCTGATACAAGATACTTGCAATCCTTTTAAAAGGTCACCTTAGTCTATCACGTATTTTTCAGAAATACAAGCTTCAAAGTTTCACATGCGATAACGTAGCTTACATTAGGCAAAATATGCCACATCTGACTGTATTTCAGTGATAACAACTGGAGTCTAGCACGGGATCCTCTTTCCATCTTTAAACTGAATCCTTCATTACAATGAGTGGCTATTTAAATGCCTGCACCTGCTATAAGCTATGTGGCTCAAGAGACTCATCTTCAGAACAAGATGCTGCCTTGCGCCTTAAGGATTGCTCCATATGAAGAGATGTTCAGATCAAGCCCACCATCTGATCAATCTGTCTCATGTAAATACTCTTCAAAGGCAGCAAGTATCTCCTCTCATCTGGTACTCTGTTGCACTGCAAAACAGAAGGAGACGTATTTTAATAGTTGGAAGTTCACAGCAGCTTGCTTTTCAGGACTGAATCTTGTACCATTTGGATGGGAGGGCATGATTCACACCACATATCGCTTGGCAACATGACAGGATCAGATACTGCTCCTAACAGAAGTAAGGGAATGGGCATACTTAAATGATGAGTGTTACTCGACACATTCATATCTTAAAAAGTGTGAGAAATAGTCCTCGGTACTGAAAAGTTTGCCTTCAAAGCTATCCAAAACTCTGGCGACTTTACAGGAACAAGTAGAATATCTCTGTTAAACTGCTACATTCCAGGAACATCAGCTCACCCATTGTGATTCTTGGTCATGCACACAAAGCTCCCTTTTACCACTGGAAGGAACTGATGAGTGAACTTGGCTTTACTGCATTCAACAAAGCATCTTCTTGACTACCTGAACCAAAATGTGCCCCCCGCCCCAGAGTTCAACTGGATTCCAGGCACGTCCAACAGGTAGATCATGATCTACCGGTAGATCACTGTAGTAGATCACTGGCTCCCCCTAAAGAAGCTAAACAATTTAAAAAAGCTCAACAACTTTCTTTGACCTGAACCCCAAAAAAGGGGGTAGATCACTGCCACCCCTGTATTCCCGTGATCATGATGCAACCAAATGAATACAGTATCTACATAGTTTCTGAAAAATTCGGAGCTAGGTCTCATGTGGTTCTAGTCACAACCATTCAAGAAGAGTGCAGAATTGTGCATTAAACAAATTCAGGCAAAGACTATGAATTATAGTGTCTAGAAGAAATTTTATGTTGTTGAGATCTCATTTCTTTCTGAACATTTGGGCTTTTAATCTGCTATTGCATCTTGACCCTCGTCTAGAAAGACAAGCAACACTTATATGTATGAAACAAATATGTCTTGGAGAATACTTGGACACAGGTTGTCTGAACACTCAAGTTTGCCCCCCAAAACCTTCAGATTTAGGTCCCTGCAGGCTGGAACCTAAGATTCTAAAATGGGTTTCTGATCCTCTCCACCCCCTCAAAAGCTAATTATAAGGTCATTCCTATTCAGCAAAACAGAAACTATTTACAGGAAAAACACATACTGCAATTGCCATCATAATATATCTGAGCAGCATCCATGGATATATTTGCTGAAAAAACAGGCACTCCCCCCCCCCCAGGACACTCTATATTTACTAGTTACAAAATGCTTAGTTAACTGGGCAGATTTGCTTGCATTCCCTATTTCTGTACACAACTACTATACCCAAACTGGAACTGGTTTATATTTACATTAGAAGTAGAGTTGATTGCTCTAAGTTCATTTGGCTTTAGCTTTTCAGTCTTCTTCTGTTCTTCAGGGAAAGTATCTTGCCACAGTGAAACACGAAGACGCTTATCCAGCGATACTATATGCCCCTCTGTAGTAAACATATATCTATTGCCCGATTTGTGCACTGGGTTTTCTTCATCAAAAAGCTGAAACAAGAATTTTTTATGTATCCTTAATGTTTCACATTTAGCATAATATATAACAGCAATGCAGTACCACCACATTTGCAAAACTGACACAGATCAGGAAACAGGTTACTCTGCAGCTAGATGCCATTAAATGTATTTTGAATATGTAGGTTACCAGTATAACATATTTATTACAGACTCTGCCTGCCAATGTGCTAGATACACAATTATATTATAAAACATTGTGTGTGTGTGTGTGTGTGTGTGTGTGTATTTATAAATGTGTGTGTGTGTGTGTACACACACGCACACCCTATGAATAAGCAGGCCTACCACTTGTTGCTAGTTCCAGTTCTAGTGAACAAGCCTATTTTAAAACAGAAAGCCCCAAGGCTGACCATAAAAGATACCTACCAAATACAAATATTTACATGTTTCACTGAGAAAAAAGCTTTCCATCCGATCCTCTTTGGACTTCTCTATAACATGGTGCAGAGTAGCATAGCCACATCTGAAATAAATTTTAAAAAACCTCAATTATCACTAATAAGCCACAAATGTTTTAAGAAATTAAGCCCAGAGAGGAATAGCTTGGTCAGTAGAGCATAATCTCAGGGTCATGGAGTCAAGCCCCACATTGGGTGAAAGATTCCTGCATTGCAGGGGGTTAGACTAGATGATCCTCATGGTCCCTTCCAACTCTACAATTCTATGATTCTAACTGTATTCCAAAAGTTACTGCTACTCTTAGCTTTCTTCTAGTTACTGCTGATGCAGCAACTCTGCTCTGACAAGCAGCAGACCCAAGAGCAATAAGCAGATCTTGTTCTAATATCTCACAAACACAGTGCCTCTTTTAGCCATTAGAACAAATATCCCACAACCATTAGCTTGTTCCTCTCCATAATTCAGGCTGGTAGTAGTAGGAGATGGCGAGAGGTTGCTGAGAAGTGTTATGGCACAGTGACAACTAAAGCCATGGGCATGCTGGGAAATATTTTCCTCGTTTAAACTCTCTTCCCCTCATTCATATGACTCCTTATGAAACTTCTCTCAGTTGTAAGAGGCAGCAGCAAACCAGTGAGTAAACCCCGCTCTGTAAGGGACTAATGCCAGACTGCTTTCTTTTCCTCTAAGACCTGCTTGTGGCCCAGAAATTCAGCTGCAACACGCCAACTGAACACCTGAAAACTGCAGAGAGGCTTATAAACACCTTTGCTCCTCCCTATAACTCATGTATTTTGAATGCATTGTAAGCTGCCGCCTCAAGAAACTTGGTTAGTAGGCAATATAGGGTGGCGCTGTGGGTAAAACCTTAGTGCCTAGGGCTTGCCGATCGCATGGTCGGCGGTTCAAATCCCCGCGGCGGGGTGAGCTCCCGTCTTTCGGTCCCAGCTCCTGCCCACCTAGCAGTTCGAAAGCACCCTTAAGTGCAAGTAGATAAATAGGTACCGCTTTATAGCGGGAAGGTAAACGGCGTTTCCGTGTCCTGCGCTGGTGCTGGCTCGCCAGAGCAGCTTCGTCACGCTGGCCACATGACCCGGAAGTGTCTCTGGACAGCGCTGGCCCCCGGCCTCTTAAGTGAGATGGGCACACAACCCTAGAGTCGGACACGACTGGCCCGTACGGGCAGGGGTACCTTTACCTTTACCTTTACCTTTTATAACTCATGTAATTTGAATGCATTGTAAGCTGCCGCCTCAAGAAACTTGGTTAGTAGGCAATATAGAAGTACTACACACAAAATAAAGCGAGATTTGCAAATCCAACATAGGGGCTAACACTTGAAGCACAGGTTTTTCAAACATCCCCTGTGAGCACTGGGATCCAAGCCATAGCGTTGCTGATGTTTAAAAGCAAAGAGGTTGCTCACATGCCCGTTAGATAAGAGTATTAAAATTAATTCAATGGAAACAAGCATATTTGTATAAACTGCCACATGCAGCTCAGTTCAGAAGAAACTTCACAAGTAACTTAAAATAAAAGGTTTCATTTGTCTCTATATTTCCCAATAGCTAAGCACAAGGTGATATTAAAAGTTTAGTTTGAAAACTAACTTTGCTTTTGTGTACTTCTCCAGACTCTGAAGAATATCCATGCCTACATGGAGATAAAATGGATTCTTTGTTGCCTAAATAAAAGGAAGGAAATAAGTGTGAAGAAATTATGCAATGCCATGTAAATAAAGGCTCAAACACTAGTAAAGCTAAATAGTTCAGCCACTAGAAAGTAAACAAACCAGATGCAAAACCATAGTTTAATCCTAGTTTGTTCTCACCAATAAGAATTTACCGTATTTTTCGTCCCATAGGACGCACCTACTTTTTTGGGGGGGAAATAAAGGGAAAAAAATTTTCCTTTATTTCCCCCCCCAAAACCAGGTCGGGGAACAGTGGGATGGCGGTGCTGTGCCTCCCCGCTGTCCCCCAAGCTTGTGGGGCTGGCCCATGTCTGCCTGGCGCGAGGGGCGCTCTGCTTCAGGGCGCCCCGCGTGTTGGACGGCAGGCTACAGTCCGCAGCATGGGGAACCCTCTGTTTCAGGGCGCCCCACGCGCCCCCCCCCCAGGTGCGCAAGGCTTGCCAACACCAGCGCGGAGCACGGGGCGTCCTCCAAAGGGCGCCCCGTGCTCCGCGCTGCCAGCTGCCACCCGCAAGCCTTGCGCTCTCGGGGGGAGATCCCCCGGGTGCGCAAGGCTGGCCAACACCAGCGCGGAGCACGGGGCGGCCTCCGAAGGGCGCCCCGTGCTCCGCGCTGCCAGCTGCCGCCCGCAAGCCTTGCGCTCCCGGGGGGAGATCCCCCGAGTGCGCAAGGCTTGCGGACACCTGCGTGGAGCACGGGGCGTCCTCTGGAGGGTGCCCCGTGCTCCGCGCTGCAGGCTGCTGCCCGCAAGCCTTGCGCTCCCAGGGCCCCACGCCCTCTACGCAAGAAAAACTAAATTACTTAACCAGTTCTTTGGATCCTGATTGCCATATCCAAACATGGAGCCCAAAATGTAAGTTAAACCAATGATTCCCGTAAATCAGTGTTTCTCAAATAGAATAGATTGAATCAGTCTGAAAATAATGAACTGTATATTGGGACCACACCTCTTAAACAGCAGCAACAAGGATACATTCATTAAGACAATTATATATTTAAAAAAACCTTTAATACCTGATAAAGAAGATATGTAGATTCTACTAACTCTGGCCTTAGGGGATAAAAGAGGACATCAGGTGCCTGTAACTGCCAGTTGTACCTCTCTGGAAGAGCTCCATATCGTTTCCATATGGCATAATAAAATGCATGGAGGCAAATAGCATCTTCTACATCACCTATTAAAACCTGAGAAGCAGCAAAATTGAAAAATTGCATAAAGGTAGGACAGCTCACTGGTAATAATACAGTAACATTACCAATTTCCTTCATAGTATCGTCAGTCTCCCTAGGCCAGGAAAAGCACCAGGCAATAAATCAGTTATCAGGAACGCTACTCTAAAATTGTGTAGCAAACATTAGCTCAGCAAAAGAACTCTGACTTTTGAAACATATAAAAGCGCTATAGCTGCTTTTGGACCAGACACCACCAAGCAAATAATAAAAATAGACTGGGAAAACCTATGTATTAGGCGCATGCTGTAATGTGCAACTCCATGTAACATTCAATCAGCAGCAGTAGAAGCTGAATACCTTTTGCTGCAAAAGGAACATAACCAGTTTTACTGGAGCTGTCAGTGGTCAAGGAACCTTAGTATCTCCCTCACACACAAACCCTTTTGCGATTATCTTGTGTCTACCACTACAACCTAACATCCGTTTCATCTTAAGTGCTAAGCAGCCGGCTGGCAAATCAATCCCCTGGGAATAGGCACTGGCTGTCTCACTTCCCACCCGCATGCTGATGCTAACATTGCACTTCTGGAATCTGTATGGTCATACATATGCATTTTAGCTCCAGCTGTTAGAGTAGTACCCACACTTGCAAGTCAACTGCACAGTGCAAGGCAAGATTCAGAAGTGAAGATGTGGGAGTCTTTCCTACCAGATGCTAGTTTTATAGAAAGGACCAACAAAATCTGTTTTAGGTTGGGAGGCTGAGCTCCTAATAGTTCACATTTTGCAAAGCTTTCTATACTTTCTCCATCAAACTGAAAATACCTGAAGCCCAGGGAAAAAAGCTTGAAGAGAATCAATCCATGTGTTCATCAACTGCCCACTGAACATATTTACATTAACATAGAGTGGTGGGTCCCCTTCACCTTCATTACAGGCTTCTCTCCTAAAAGGAATAAAAAGCAAGGTTTGATTCAAAACAATATGCTTTATCGTTATATGTACAAGTGGTGCACACTGAAGACAAGACTCCATTTCAATCCTGCTTCAGCATCTCAGAAAGTGAGTTGCTTCAGCTTGGACCACCCTGACCACAACCCACTTTGGCCCAGATCCGAAGTCTCATCAAAATTTGGTCTTTGTATGACCCCTCTAACTACTACAGAGAAATCAACCAACAGCTATAACTTTTTAACAGAAATAGATAAAAATGTGTAGGCACAGTTGTTCCTTCTGAGATCGAAACCTGACAAACCTTAGACAAGTGCAGGGTTTTTTGTGCAAGAGGATGAAGTCTTTTAAAGTCTGGGGAATAAATTTATTTTTTTAAAAAATCTTGCATGGGTCAATTTGTGTGCAAATAACTTTTAAAATACCTTGTAAAATTTCAGAAGGACGGATGCCAGAGTTTGAGCCTTTCAGTGAATGAATAAAATGTTGTTTTCTGCTCTACAACACTGACAGATAAAGTGAGATACATTGCCCCAAACTCCCACACTCAGTGAACACAAGCAAAACTAAGTTCTCTGTAAAGTTATTCCCTGGCTGTAAAGTTATTCCCTGGCTATTAGAGGCCTCGTCTCCCTCTACCAACCTTATATGGAGAGTTTATAACAATCATACAGTGTAGTTCACCATTATAACCCTACTTGCAGGATGGAGGGCTATGCTGAGAAAGTGTACGTACAGCATACCTACAACAGTGCATGTCAGTTTAAAGGCTTGTGAAACCTTTCAAATATGCTACAGCTTTGACTGCTCTGATGTCACCCAATCTAAGAGATTATAGCAAAAACTAAGCAGGTGGTAGCTTGGTATAAAGCTGTCACTGTGTATTGTTTAAGCATGATTATAATAACATGGTGTGGATTTAATAGAATTATTTTTTAATTGGATCATATTTTGGATTTTTCCCCCCTACACAAAATAGGTTGATTTGTATTGGGAAGTTTTCCAGTGTACATCAGAAAATTTTCCAGTACTTTAGAGAGTAATCTAATTAACACGTTTATTTTACTTACATTGAGGAAACAAAGCTGAACACATCTGAAACTGTGAAACTTGACTTATACTGTATTTGTAACTAGCATACATTCCTGTGAAATGGAAAATATAAGCACTGGGAAACCTTTCACCCCACATCACTGTTACTATAATGTTAGAATAGATGGCAATATATGGAGGACAGATCCTGTCCAGAGTTCTTACAATCAATGATTTGACACAGGGAAATCAAGGAAGGGGAGCTAAGAGGAGAGAGGAGTAAAGAGGGGAAAACCATTTCAATTTTGTATACTTAAGGTTGCAACTCAAACTGTCTGCTCATGAGTGTAACAGACTTTCACTTACGCAACAATATTTTACCTTCCACTCTGGAAGGTTGGGGGGCTCTTTGGAACAGATCTGAGTGGGGTTTGGGGTATGGGGAGAGGAAGGTGATGTCCCATTGCACAAACAGACGTCTGCTTGTACACATCTAATTACAAGTAGGGCATGGGGATTAAGTGGTTACGCCAAAGACTGAACAACAACATGGGTTTGCAGAAGAATTTGAAGGTAGACAGTAAGTGTCAATTTAGTTTGTTGTAATAATCACAGTTTCTAAGTGTACATCAGAGGAACACATAATTATTCTTAAGGAAACTGATGTTCCATGTTCAAACCAGCCCAGGCAAGTTTTACATCCTCCTGAAGATAGTAACGTAAGAAACATACCCTCGCCTTAAGTAGTTCTGAATACTCTGATAAGCATCATTGAACATCTCTAGATCTTCTTTTTCTCCAAAGAGGATGTAAGATTTCAAAAGGTATTCATAGAAGGAATCTAATCCTGCTCCCAAACCACTCTGCTTTCCAACCCAGTGGCCAGTTTGAATATTCACAACATTGCCTATGAAGTAAACACAAAGACAAAGATTATCCAAGAATAGCTACAAAAATTGTTGCATTTATACACGGCTTGGCTGATAATGCTCAATGTAGTATAAAATTCCTGTATAACATGAAATAAATTACAATAAAGCGTATACAATTTCAAAAGCCAGAGGACATCAGTATAGAAGTCAAGCATTACACCCAAAACAAAAGTCTGGATGCAAAACATTCAGTATGGGAAAGCTAGATCCCTTTGCATTGTCTTTTAAAAATAAAATTGTGGCTTGGATGTTAGCGGATCTCCTTCAACAGTCTGCCAATATAAGCACTCCTAAAGGGGACTTTAAGCTTGGACTTCCCAAATCATTTCAAGAGGATTTTAGGACTATATGTTCATTAAAGTCCAGTGGTACCTCTGGTTGTGAACGGAATCCTTTCCAGAGTCCCGTTCGCAACGTGAAAAGCCTGCAACCTGAAGCGCCGTATCTGCACATGTGCGCAGCACGATTTGGTGTTTGTGCACATGCGCGAAGCGCGATTTAGCGTTACTGTGAATGTGGTGAAACCCAGAAGTAACCCTCTCTGGTACTTCCAGGTTGCTGCAGGACGCAACCTGAAGAAACGTAACATGAAGCGGACATAAGATGAGGTATGACTGTATGTGAAGTACTGAAAGTACAAGGTTTTATTAAAAACAAACTCTGAGAACAGGGCTTGGAAGACCAACAGCACAGTTCACAAATAATTAGTTGTACAGAATCCCATCTTCATCATCACGTGTGCACATAGCTGCATTCTACACCAGGTGACTATATTGCAGTAATCAATGCCCATATTTGAGTGTTCCTATAACATTGCCGTGGTGCATTATTGCAGAGATAATCATTCACTAAATTAGGGTGGCTTCACACAGTATGCAGCTAATGTATTTTCCATTGTGTGTACATACATGCAGCAAGGATCCCAGACAATCCCATCTCCCGATTCTGTAATATGCCTATCTATGATGCACTGCTCACAAGCAAACTAGCGTAGAAGTAAAAATTTATTCCTAATATAATAATAATAATAATAATAATAATAATAATAATAATTTTTATTTATTTATACCCCGCCCTCCCCAGCCAAGGCCGGGCTCAGAGCGGCTTACAAGCAATAATAAAAACAAGATGAATGATTACAACTTAAAAACAAAAATAAAATACAACATTAAAATAATGGAACATTAAGATATTAAAATGTAGCATCATCGCAGGAAGAGAAGGAAAAGAAAGGGTGGAAAAAGAGAGGGAGGGAATCAAATTGGCTCCAAGCCAAAGGCCAGGCGGAACAACTCTGTCTTACAGGCCCTGCGGAAAGAAATCAGATCCTGCAGGGCCCTGGTCTCATGAGGCAGAGCGTTCCACCAGGCCGGAGCCAGAGTTGAAAAGGCCCTGGCTCTGGTTGAAAACAATCTAACTTCCTTAGGGCCTGGGACCACTAGGGTGTTGTTATTTATGGACCTTGAGGCTCTCCGTGGGGCATACCAGGAGAGGCGGTCCCGTAGGTACGTGGGTCCTAGGCCGTGAAGGGCTTTAAAGGTCAAAAGCAGCACCTTAAATCTGACCCTGTACTCCACCGGGAGCCAGTGCAGCTTGAAAAGCACTGGGTGAATATGCTCCCATGGCAGAGACCCCGTGAGGAGCCTCGCTGCAGCATTCTGTACCCGCTGGAGTTTCTGGGACAGCTTCAAGGGCAGCCCCGCATAGAGCGAATTACAGTAGTCAAGCCTGGAGATAACCGTCGCATGGATCACTGTGGCCAGGTCGGGGCGGGAAAGGTAAGGGACCAACTGCTTGATGCGGCGAAGGTGGAAAAATGTTGCCTTGGCTGTTGCTGTAACTTGCGCCTCCATGGAAAGGGAGGCGTCAAGGATTACACCCAAACTCTTAACGGAAGGCAATGGCACTAATTGGGCCCCCGCAAGAGAAGGGAGTTGGTCCCTCATCCCCATGCCATCCCGACCTAGCCATAGGACCTCTGTCTTCGAAGGATTTAGTTTCAATCGGCTCCCACGAAACCATCCAGCCACAGCTTCCAAGCATCTAGTCAGTGTGTTCGGGGCCGAGTCAGTGTGGCCATCCATCAGCAGATAGAGCTGAGTGTCATCAGCATATTGGTGACAGCCCAGCCCAAAGCTCCGGATAATCTGGGCAAGGGGGCGCATAAAGATGTTAAAAAGCATCGGGGAGAGAATTGCGCCCTGCGGCACTCCACACACCAAGGAGTGGCGCGACGACATTTCCCTCCCTAGTGCCACCCTCTGTCTCCAACCAGAGATAAAAGATGAGGGTAACACATTTGAACTCCACATTCAAAATAACACATTTAAACTCCACTCTTTGGACAGAAGAGGCTTCTGGAGTGGTGTACAAATATCAGTGATAAGGCAAATCATAATCAGGAATAATATAATGGAGGATTTTTAGGCAATTGGGCACAAAGGTCCCAGTGCGACCATACAAATGATGCTGTGGTATAAGCTATCACAACTATGCAAGTACCATCTTGCCTCCCACAACTGCTCCCCTACCTTGCTGGGGGGGGGGGGGGAGGGATATCTGATTAAAAAAAAAAATTGCCTTCCACCCATTGCAGCTTGCCTTTGCTTTGTAAGTCAATCTGTGAGACTCACTTGAAAAGTAGTATATAAATACCTTAAATAAGTAACTTTTCGGGATTATACTACAGTTAACAAATTCTGTTAATTATGCAAGACCCATAAACCTATTATGCACCTAATAGTCCAGTGTCATTGCTCCTTAGACTCCAGAGTGCTTTCACAGCTCGGCGGGCAACCCATTCAAAAGTGGAATCGCCCAGAAGCCTGCTAAGAATTCCAAATTCCACCAATAAGGATCCAGCTCCTGCAGTGCAGGTCTCATTGTTGCTGCCAGAAGGAACTCCTGTTCTTAAGTTTACCTACACAAAGATAAGAAGGTTTAAATGTACATTTCTTGAAAAGCAAGCAGCAATAAGGATCCAGCTCCTGCAGTTCAGGTCTCACTGTTGCCCCCAGAAGGAATTCCTGTTCTTAAGGTTACCTATACAAAGATAAGAAGGCTCAAATGTTCATTTCTTGAAAAGCAAGCAGTTACATTTCTGTCTTTTGCTTCCTTCATTTCTACCCTCTTGATAATCAAGGACAAATATAAAGTGACTTGTGTGTTTCATCAGTGTTCTGTCATGAGGTTGCATCATATTCCACAGGGAATCTGTCTTAAAGGAGTATCCAGATTAACATTAGGCATGTAAATACCCAGCCATCAAAAGACCAAGTCAGACACTGCAAAATCTTCAACATGGAACAGCTTCAGGAACACAGTCATGTTGAGGAACCAACAGCTGACCTAGGGCATCCATTAAAGCAGTTGATTTTCACAGCAAATTTTTAAAGTGAGGGCAAAGATATTTTCTGCTGTCAGGCTGTATGTTTTAACATGAGAAAGCAAGGCCTGTAAGCACAGATGTGCTGAGAAAGGCATTACTTCCTCCACAAAGCTGCTATACGTGGATGATATTCTAATCTAGTTTTTCAAAAAGCGAGCCTTACGTTTAATATTTAAGACCCATCTAGCCCCAGCAATTGAAAGTAGAATGAAGTATTAAAGAAGGTTCCATGAAAACCGTTCTTCATGGCACACTTACCCGAGGATATGGAATTCCTGTTTTGGTGTTCTCAAAAGCAGGTAACAGTCTTACAGCCAGGTCATGAGCCATATGCAAGAGCTCATTATCATAGCCCTTAATAGTCATATCCCCAAAAGGCTGCCTGGCATCTGTTATAATGATATGGGCTGAAAGCAGGCTTCCCAAAACCCTGTAAGAGAAAGTTTTAAAAGAGACAATATATAATTTGCTACCTTATGTGTAATGTACAGCATATCAGTTATCAAAGTTAGGTTCAAGCTGAAGATCAAACAGAACATTAGCTTATATCAGGAGTGGGGAACATTTTTCAGTCTAAGCGCTGCAACTCTCCTGGGCAACGTTCCAATCACCTCCATCCATGGAAGCAAGGGTCATCATGAGAATTCAAGGACACATACTAGTCAGGCAAAAAGCACCTGGGGTGCAAAGCAGGGCCACTGAGGGATGTGGCCTGGGGAAAGGGGTGAAGGAAGTTCCATGGGCAAAGAGAGGTCCTGAGATAGAGACATTTAGGCCTTGGGCCCAAACCACATTCTGTACTCTTCGACTGAAAGATCAACATGTAAGATGCAGAGCATCTTAATCTGCTTCTTGAGCTATTTCACATCAGTTTTGTCTACCAGCACAGAATTCTGCTGTCATTTACTTGCCATGTTTCCTACTATCACAATGTCTTAATACCAATTTTGTCATGTCCAAAAACAATATAAATTGTTTTATGTTTATTCTGTACACCATCCCATACTCGGCAATATTATGAGCTTGCATGTCCTGAGCAAGGACACACTTGTGATTGTAGTCTCAGCTAACAAGGAAATACCAAGTAAAGTAAAGTTGAATTAATTAATTTAAGTGCAGGACCTAAATTGAGCTTTCAGCATGTAGTTAGCCTCTAAAAAGGCTCTGAAAATTACTGGCTAACACTGAAAATTCCAAGCCAGGATGCAAATCACTGTGATAGGTTTATATATCTCCACTAATCTATAAACTTGCTGTTTCTCAATTATTATTTTTTCAAAATCCTCAATAGAAAGTCCTCTTAAGTAAAAAAAAATCAAATCACTAGAACAGATTACAAACCTTTGCTCTATCTTTCTTATAAAGAAGCCAATGCCAAAATGCTGGCAATTTGCTTAGCTGCAAGAGGCAAAATAGATATATCATGACTCAAATGCATTGGCACATTCTTTTTATTTAACTAAACATAAGTAAACAAAAGGCAAAGCACAAAAAGGCAAGACTTGACAACCTTTAAGCAATGAAGTAGTCACAACTGAGGGGTAAGGAACGAAAAGGGTATATTAATTTCAGTGGTTAATTTCAATTCTGCCAGTTATAGGTAACATACATTTCTTGCTTTTGAGTATCTGAATGTGGTTAAAACTGCAGGTGTTGGAAACAGAGTTGCATGTGGCAAGTTTGCTGTTCTCGAAGCACAGTGGAGTTCTATAACAAAATTAACTGACAAACTGAGGAGTACATGCATTAGTACTTCTGCACACAGCATGCAGTAAAAAGACTAATAAACAGGACTTTATTTCAGGGGGAACTTGCCAGAACTGAGTTCCGGCACCGCTCAGGTGGGCATCCTTGCCATTCTAAGAGAACGAAGGAGGCGTTCATGGTGAGTTCTGTCATCTCTTTTTCTAGAAAAATTGTTGTTTAGTCGTTTAGTCATGTCCAACTCTTCGTGACCCCATGGACCAGAGCACGCCAGGTACTCCTGTCTTCCACTGCCTCCCGCAGCTCGGTTAAAGAAAAATAGCACTGCTAATAAGGGCAGTCACCAAGATGCAAAACAGCACCCCAACTTGTAGTGTCTTTTTTTAAAAGAAAAATGAGAGTGCAAAAAGAGGATGTTGTAGGGAGGGATATACTGTTGGTTGCATGCTCCCTTCATACAGCACAGCAGCATGATCCATTTGTACTGTACAGCAAAAAGTTTTGTAACTCTCTGTAGTAGATGGTTACAGTTTTACTAAGCACTTTGCTCCTAAGGAACTTCATGTGTGTACTCCTGTGCTTTGACTTCAGGAGTAAGGACAAAAAATATTGCTAAGCATTTAATATTAAGAGGGCTAAAATTATTGTCAGTTCCCTGCTGGTGTTTGTTTATAATCAAAAGTGGGTCCTCTTTAACCCTCCGTTTTGCTTTAGTGACATTCTTTCTTCTATCACTCAAAATTACCAATTTATTACACTATGTTGTGAGACAACAAGCAAGCATAAATTAACTGTCTTCTGAAAATGTGATAAATTTAGTTGGAGCTCACATACAATGCTCTCAGATTTCAAGTGGCAACCTACCTAATTGTTGCTTCAAAAACTTGGACGGTTGAATCTGTGTCAAACGATACTGTGTCTATCACTAGTTTCACTGCTTTCTGGAACTCTGAAGAATTTCCCATTACCTTTAAGGCAAAACATAATTATCAGATTAAATAATCACAAGTTTTTGTACTAGCTGTTTAAAATGTTTAAAAACAAAAATTAAATATCAGGCATTTCTAAAAATCGTAGAAATTTCCATTGTCACATTTCCTAAATCCCAATAATATTTCAGGACCTCAAAAGGTACCGTCCTAAAAACAACAAAGTATTAGAACACAAAACACCATAATTTAAGTGTGATGGTTTAGTAAGGTGTATGATTTATGAAAAAAAAAACAATTCCAACAAAACTATGCCCTATACAAAGTTTCAAAGTATAAGAAAACAACTTTCAGGGTTAAATGTATAACTGTCTAAACAACACCATGTAGAGAAGCTATAGTGATTTGTCCAAGCTAAAAGCAGGCTCTAACACTAATACAAATTGTGATGGAGTTAAAATAATCAGAATGCAATGGCACTGGGGTAATTCCACAAGGAAGAAAATGATACAAAAGTCTACTGTGGCATGGATCTTAACAGTCAATAATTAGGGTGGTTATAAAAATATCAGATGTGTTGAATCGAGCTTGCTTGACAGAATTATTTTACTTTAAAAAAACCTTCCTCAGTTAAGAAAACTACCTTGGCAGCAAGACATTCAATTGCAATTGCTTACAATTGACTCCACTCCATAGAGTCTGCTGGCACATATAATCAAATCTCTCACTGCTTGTGACTATCACCAAAGCCAGACATGAACTGAAGCCAATAGATCCCTTTCCCCTGAATAAGGGAGTTCCATTTCCAGCAGAAGAGAACTCAGGAAAGGGGAGTTATCTAAGGGGAACATGTTGGCACCTGTCTGTCTTGAGAGACAATGGAGTGCACCTCCTGGGGTGAAATCAAACTCCTGTGTTAACAGCAACGAGGTGAGCTCCCAGGGCGCAAGCCTGGGCAGTGTGTATGGAGGTCCTGGACTGCCTACAAAACAAGACCTCCTTCTCGGCCTCACTAATGTGGTCCAAAGAAAGCAGAGCAATATACCTGGCACCAGCCTGGCTGCAGGAGTTGCCAGAAGGAGGTGTACAAGGCACCATCCAACCATCTTAGGGACTCCACTCTGGATTTGAATAGTATGGGTCTTTGCCCAGAAGACATGTGTGTTAACCAAGGCAAGGCAGGAAAACAAGAGGTGCATGTGTGGGGTTGTAACTACTTTTGATCATTTGTTTCTTTTTCCAGTAATTAGAAAACATTTTAAACTCACCGCTAGGGTATCCAATGCATCAATCAGAGTAAGCGAGTAGTTTCCCAGGACATCATTGATATTCAGATTTGAACTGAAATAAAGTCAGTAGAAGTTAGTTCTATCAGATTTTTTAAAAGTTAGTTCAAGAATGTAGTCGATAATTCTTGTAGCCCGATACTAAGCTTGATTATCTGGATGAGAGTCTTAAAGAATTTAATGGGATGTGTTCCCAGCTAAGTACCCAAAGGATTGCAGCCTTGGCCCCATAACATAGATGCAGTATTAGCACACTCCTATAGTAAATCAGTCTACTGCCATGTTATACTTTTAATTTGGTCATATGCAATTTCTTTTATAGTAAGGCAAAGATGCAACATGCGTCTACAGTCGGACCTTGGATCTCAAACGCCTTGGCTCCCGAACAAATCAGCTCCCAAATGATCAAAACCCGGAAGTGAGTCTTCCGGTTTTCAAACAATTTTTGGAAGCCAAATGTCCGACGGGGCTTCTGCTGCTTCCAATTGGCTGAAGGGGCTTCCAATCAGAAGCTACGCTTTGGTTTTCGAACGTTTTGGAAGTTGGACAGACTTCTGGAATGGATTCCGTTTGATTTCCAAGGTACGACAGTAATAGGACACATAGTCTAACAAAGTCAGAAATAGGATATAAGTGAACTACGGTAGGCCTAGGTATTTTGACTTGATGGACTGGGCACATCTGAAATTAAAGTGATACAAATATCTAGAAGCTATACTACTGTCTATATAACCTACTGAATAAACGTATAGAAGTCTAAACTGGGAGATGCACCTTCAGATATTTGTTGAACTATGAGCAAATTAGAACATCAGAAAATTGTTCATTCTTTTTCTAAATTAAATTAAAAATATTTCTTGTTATAAGGCTTGATACAAAAAGCAGGACAGGATTATTGTGCCACATCTTCTCACTGAGAACTCTGCTGTTTAAAACAAAACAAAAACTGGTGCTCTCCAGATGTTGCAGAATACAAGTCCCATAACCTTTTGTCATGCTGTCTGCTGCTGAGAAAAGTTGTTGTCAAAAATAGCTAGAGGGCACCAGGTTGTTGAAGGGTGGATTAGGGTATATATACTCAGGATCAAAACACAATTGCTTATTTCTTCAGACACACAATCAATAACAAGGCTGTAAAAGGGTGTATTTTTCCTTTTTTCAAAGTGTATGTAGGGATTAGGATGGGATCCAAAGAAAGTACAAATACATACACTCAGATCTTAGCATGCTGTTTTTGCTACAGCGACCACTGAAGTGAGAAGCCATTGTTCAGTTTGTTACCTTGTCTCCTTGTGAGAACTATTTAATCAAAACAGCAAGTAAGCTCTCTCATCATTCTTTTTTATGAACTTTTCTCTATTTTTCAACCCAGTTTTATGGTCTTAACTAGGCCCCAAAATGTGGCAGAAATGCATGATTTTCTAAAAGTAACTTGAAATATCCATACAACTGCTCAAATCTGAGGCTGTTATACAAACATCTGCGGGCCAGTTAAGTCTCAAAGTCAGAAAAGGAAGTAGCCCAAAACTGGTAGACAAGAAACACAGAAGCTGCTTGCAGTGCAAATAGATTTTACAAAGCAAGAATAGCTAGGAACATGAATACAGCCATGATATAGACTATTTTGACCAAAGTAGGCGGCTATGTTTATAAATACAACATTTAAACTTCCTTCCCTTTTTCAAGAACTGGAATAAAGTTACCAATGTAACCTTCAAATTACTGGATTTAGTCTACAACCAGCATTCAGCACTTCAAGATATTTTAAAGTTTTGAGTAGATACTTATATTTTGAAAATATGTTGATTTGTTTTAGGAAATAAAAAAAGAGAGAACAGATGTCTTGGAGAAGAGATGTCTTTCTCCAAGAACACAGTGTTCTTTGGACCCAAAGCACCATTCAAAATTGAACAAGATAGCAAAGGTTGACAACATCAGCTTGTTCATTATGAAAGCTTTAAGATTTACTCTGATGTGTCTCAACCCTGACAAAAACTACCCTAAAAGAACTTTCTAAGCATAAAATTAGATTTTCCTTACTGGTGCATCTGTTGAGAAATAGCCACACGGGCAATTATAAATATAATCTGGAAAGACAGAATGAGTGAAGTCCACACAGTATTATATAACTTCATATGAAATAAAATTTTCAGCTCAAATTGCTCTGCTAGCACAGGCCTATTTGTTCAAGTGATACATAGCAAAGAGCCAAAATTAAATCCCCAAATAATGTTTAGGCTAGGTCTAATTTATTTTCCCATGTGCTTCACATATGTAACTGTGATCCTGATCAAATTCCAGAATAGCAAGCTCACATTGATTCCATCTTTGTGTAAGTACCTGTCTTACTTAATTTAGGATGTTGGGCAGAAGGCTATATTTATAGTGTAGCTTTTATATAAAATTTAATCCAATTATTAGACAATACATATTCCAATAAAACATGGATTATTTTGTATTCAAAATGTTTTTTTAAAATCTGCCATTCAAAAGGTTCATTACCGAAGGCTCCTGATTAAACTTAGCAGTGATAATAGGACATATAATCTTATAGATCACTGAACCGTTTTTTTTTAAAAGGAAGCAGCAAGTAGACTAAATGGATAGTTCTCACAACAGATGTATGTAAGAAGTGAGGCTCCCTCAAGGATCCATTTTGTGCTTTTTCATAATGACCTGGACTCTGGCACAGTCAGGTCAAATTATTAAGGGTGGTAAAAAGGAAAAGGGATCACAAAGAGCTCCAAAAAGGTATTTCTCCCAACAGGACAATGTCAAATGCAGTTCAGTTTAAGTGAAAACTGATGCATAGTAAGGCAAAAAATTATACCCGCAAAAAATAAACACACCAATGGTGATGACTGAGGAGAAAAAAAGGTACTGAGGTTGTGGTGGGTAGCTCAGTTAAAATGTTGAGCTGGTGTGTAACCGTTGTGAAAGAGGTAGATTCTGTATTAGAGATCAAAATAAAACTTCCAATATTGTACTGCCTTTATACTAGTTTATGGTGCAACCACGGTTGGAATATTATATACAATTCTGATTCACACTTTAAAAAAAAAAATGCGTAATTAGAAAAGGTGCAGAAAAAGGCAACCACAGTGACTAGGGGTTAAAGCAATTCCCCTACAACTTTTGGGGCTCTTCAAATTTGAAAAATAGATGAGGGAGGAAGACACGATAAAATGCACAAAATTATGTGGTGTGTTGAAAAAGGATAGGGAGAAGAAGGTGCCACAAGAATTACACCTACATAAACAATCCTAGAACCCATCCAGTGACACTCAGGACAGATAAATGTACCACACAAATGTAGACACACAACAGATTCAGTAACAGAGTCAGGAACTTGGGTGGCTTTAAAAGGGGATTAGACAAATTCATGGAGGATAAGGCAATAAACGGGTACTAGTGATGATGGCAAGGGACGCGGGTAGCGCTGTGGGTAAAACCTCAGCGCCTAGGACTTGCCAATTGCATGGTCAGTGGTTCGAATCCCCGCGGCAGAGTGCACTCCCATCGTTCGGTCCCAGCGCCTGCCAACCTAGCAGTTCGAAAGCACCCCCGGGTGCAAGTAGATAAATAGGGACCGCTTACCAGCAGGAAGGTAAACGGCATTCTGTGTGCTGCGCTGGCTCGCCAGATGCAGCTTGTCACGCTGGACACATGACTCTGAAGTGTCTGCGGACAGCGCTGGCTCCCGGCCTATAGAGATGAGCGCACAACCCTAGAGTCTGGCAAGACTGACCCGTACGGGCAGGGGTACCTTTACCTTTACTAGTGATGATGGCTACATACTAGAATCAAAGGCAAATACCAGTTGCTGGGAAATCATGAGCAGGAGAGGCCCTGGATGCAGGATTAAAGGACTTTGATCTGATCAAGAAGGTGTTTCTTTATGTCCTTAGGTGCGTCTGTGTTGACTAAAAGCTTTTGTGATCTTATTTACAAAGTGTCATTTCAAGGCTCACTTACAAATAAGCTTGCAGGAAAGCATAAAGAATATGGCATGTAGATGTACTAGCAAACATGTGAAGTTGTGTTAGTTAAACAATCCACATCACTGAACTGCACAAATCAGTAAACTGCTACTGCATGTATCTTACTTAACCTGTAGCCATTAGACAATGGAAAGAGACCTATACAGGAAGGACAATGTATAGCTGCAGGAAACCGAGAGACACCAGGAATCTATTAGTAGCAACCAAAGCTTTAGCAGCAAAGTTAGTCTTTGCAACCAAGGGAAACCCCACTGTTGACTGCGTCCCCCTCCCAGGAGGAATGAAGCAATGCTCATGCAATTTTTGAAGCACTCTGCGATTTTTAAGACTGCAAACAACATGTAAGATGGCATCACTGGGTGCAACATAGTTGGGTCTGACACTTCTGTAAGAATAAGATCTGATAAAAGAAACTAGAGAAAACCAAAAGCTGTCACACTCCAACCGTCACCTTTGCACTTTGGAAAGAGTACACATATGCAGTCACTACATAGCTCTTGTGACTGTTCAGTTTTATTGTTTCTGAAAGACTGCTTTTCCTATCCGCAGCCGTAACTTTACTGCCAGTTTCACTTCTCCTAAATCCGACCCTTCCCATCTCAAAAACAAGCTCCATGTTTCACCAAGCTCCAGAGTTTCACCTTAAACTCTGCTACCCACCCATTTCTACGTGCAGGGACCATTCAACACTGTTGTTGTTGGTTTTCCCTTTAGCACTGCAACTGGAGTTAGCATCAATACATTCCTACCTTTGGGTTCCCAGACCAACCTAGGGTTCTTACACTCACAGTAGTTACAGTCATAGCTCCACATTGATACAAGACGGCTGGGGCAAGAACAGGGCAGGATTTAGGTTTGATGAGGCCCTAAGCTACTGAAGGTAATGAGGCCCTTTATATGTCCAGCTGTCCTTTGTCAAGACCCATTACTTGCATCATAGGAGTCTACACAACACAAAACTCTATTGCTGTATGTAGGTTTTATTTTATTTATTTTTTATCTTATACTGTATTTTGGAAATGTACATCCATATTGTTTTTCCTTTAAATTTTTTGGTGGCCCCCAAAAGAGTGGGGCCCTAAGCTATAGCTTGTTTAGCTTATACGTAAATCCGGCACTGGGCAAGAAATGGGAACACATACTAATACCTATACTAAACCACAGAGGTGGTAGTTGCTATCAGCTTCAAATGGTCTCCCTTTCAACTTGCTCTCAAGGGCCTATGGCAGCATATCCCATAACCTGTTCCCTCCACCACCACCCCCCAAAAAGAAAATACTCTTTGAAAGGTGATTCAAAGTCTCCCTGCTTTAAGTCCCTAGGTTGCTCCACTCTTACTTTCTCGTCGAGTTCGAGTTCAAGTTCAAGTTCACCCGCTGAAACAGATGGCTCAAGGTTCTCACATCCACCCACCGAAAACTCTCAAGTCCTCTTTTCCCCTCTTAACTCCATTCTTTTGCCAACAGCCCAGGTAGACCACATCCAATTCCCTCTCCCTGCCCGATCTCCAAATTCTGTTTTATCTTTCTCTCACCCCCTCGAAACAAACAGGAGGGCCTACAGCCTGGACTGCGGTGCCCCTGAGCACGAGCAGAGCGCGCACCCCACCCAGACCGTGGGACGGGAGTCGCGGGAGGCAGAGGAGGGTGGGGTGCCGAGCCCCGGAAAAGAGAGTCTCCCTCGCGAAGGCTACTCACGGGTCGGCTCGGTCGGGCCCCCTCCCGCTGCACTCGATGGGGTTCAGCTCGTCCTGGGGGAAAGCGTGCGCCATGTAGTTGTCGTAGCCGAAGGCGAACATGCCCCGGGCGGCGTCGCGGAGCTGGGCGCGGAGCTGCGGAGGGAAGGCGCGGCTGTAGCGCTGCTCGTACTCGTCGCCGCCGCCAACACCGACGACCCTCCTGGGGGGCGACGACGAGGAGGAGGAGGCGGCGCCGCTACCGGCTCCCCAGGCCTTGCCCAAGAAGGAGGCCCAGTGCGGGGCGACCAAGCCGGCGTCGAAGCAGCGCGCGTCCGAGAGCGGGGAGGCTCCGGCTCCGCCACTGCTGCCGCCGCCACCGCCGCCTCCCTCCGGCGGGCTGCAGGAGAGGCCCCGCAGGCGCTGGTGGTAGAAGCCCAGGCTGGGCCCTGCCAGCCACAAGAGCGCGTGCCCGGCCAGCTTCAGCGCCACCAGCGCCAGGACCAGCGACCGCCATTGCATGGTCGGAGCCGTCAGCAGCGGCGGCGGCGGTAGCACCACGGCGGCCACCGCGCGCCCCTTTCACGCGCATACTTCAAGCGGAAGCTCCGCGCCTGTCGGAGGAGGGGACCGCGGAGGGGGGAAGCGCCCGACCTCCCCGCCCCTCAGACTCCTCCTTCTCCTCCTCCTCCTCCTCCCCACGTATCCTTGGCCGAAACAATAACACGTCTCCTTTTAGGGCCGACGGGTGTGAAGAGCAGGAGGGAGTTGGGAAGGAGGAGGAGGATTGTGACAGGGCCGTGTCGGAGTCACCGTTGCCGCCGTCATCACGCGGAGACGGCGGCGCAGCGTTTCACGCCCGTCCCCGCCCACATAAGGTTTCTTTCCGAGAAGCGGTCGAAGGAAGATGACGACAACAACAACGCCAGCCTTGGAACTGACGTGGCGAGCCACGATTTCACCCAGCCGAAGCGGTTAGCCAATCAGAGGGCCGGGAGTGTTGCCCTTGGGTGCAACTCGGCGCTGCCTTCCTGGTGACGAGCGTGAAGGGAAGCGCTTCCGCCGCTAGAGGGAGTGCTGGCGTTTTACCTTAGTTTGTACAGCTGCTGTAAACAAGTTTGTACAGCTGTTGAAACGTGTTGTTTTTCCCCACCTCCCCCTTTTGAATTGTGTTTGGTAAAGAGCTGAATACCTTTTATTCCTCCCACCTGTTTGATTGCTTCACGCACTGGGGTTTGAATCACGCCCCTAACCCCAGTTATGATGCTGGAATAACAAGTTGTTTTATTAATTTGACAGCTGGTGGAAGTGGTTTCATAAAACCACAGAATTGCAGAGTTGGAAGTCAGCTCCAAGGGTCATATAGTCCAGCCCCCTGCAATGTGGGAATCCCAACTATATCATATTCGACCGATTTACAGACTGCCTTCCAATTTGAGGGTGTGGCACCTGCGTCCCTTTTCGAGAGAAGGTGTGACACAGCTTTTTGCTGGTTTGGTAGGGGGCAGGTCGCACCATTTAAAAATATCTATAAAACCTGATTTTTTTATTTAAAAATTGTTTAAAAATATGTGGACTCTACTATACAACTTCAATAGCTTTTTAAAAGATAAGACCAAAAAAAGTGGTTGGAGCAAAATTAGCAGGGGGAGGGTTTTTTAATCAATTTTCAAAATTGTGTTGAAACGCTTTCGTAAGAGTGGTACTACTGCAAAAAAAATTAAAATGGAAATGAAAGGATTTCTTAGCACAAAGTACAAGATAGATTTTAAAAATTAAGACGCTAATAAAATGGTAAAGGCTGCCAAGTATAGATGCATGTTGATAGTCTCGCGTGACTACTAGGTCACTGCACACATCGAAACCATTCCTGCTTAAAAATACAGGAAAGTACCGCTAAGGCTACCTACACCTGTGGAACATGAGCTTTTATCTTCGCCCTACACCCCTGGGGGCGGGAGCAGTGACTGAATCAGGTTACTGCTTATGTCATTTAAATGCTTGTAAAGAGAGGGAACCAAGTGTGGCAATTCCAGAGTAAACCCTGCAATTTTGCATCCGCATGGAGGAAATAATGTGACAGAATCTAGTGTAAGCAGCAATGCAAGCGCTGAACACATGCAACCATCTGTGTAGAGCAGCAAAAAAGAGGCTCCGTAAGGTAAGATGTGCCAAGGGATGCTGTGAGGATGCAAGAAAGGTTTGCTTAAACTTTTCAAAAAGGATTTTTAAGTTCAGTGTTTTATTTTGCTTTCGGGAGACCTCCTTTTGTGAGATACCCACTACTCCATTTGTGTGTAGCAGTAACTCATCACAGCAATACCATTTCACTTTGTAATTAGGTGACACATTTCATGTATCAGACAAAGCAGAATCTGGCCATGAAAGCTTACAACACATCACATTTTTAAAGTATTTTAAGGTACCAAACCATTTTTTTTAACCACATGGATAAGATTCCAAACTGCTTCTACATGGACAAAAGCACCCTTCTCTGTAGATATATCAGAGACAAAATTTGACTATGGCTGTGATCCTAACCATGTCTACTCAGAAGTACGTACCATGATAAGTGGGGTTAGATTACAGTCGTAGTGGGTAATATCGCAACTGATCAATAAACATACCCTTCATTGTAAAACAAATTTCTGAAGTATAAGACTTAGGTCTAAGCCCTACCTATAGGATCACTTTTCAACTTTAGTGTTCACCCATAGCAAGCAAAAGCTACAGGAAATGCACAAATAATATAAGGTTTTACACAGCCCGTTTGCCATTTAGCTCTACCCTATCCTTCCCTGAGTTGCTTTCTAACGGTTAATGTGCTATTACCTACACTGTGGGGGTAATGAGTCATTGAGCAGCAGGGACCGACCTCACAAGGATTCTCTTTGTCTCTCTCACTTTGTTTGAACGTATTGAAAATGAAGCATACTATGGTGGAACATAAATCACACTGATGGATCAAACCATTTTCTTGCAACATAGGGCTTGTCTGCATTATTTCACTATTAATTAGACCAGAGTAGTTCACACCCAACACATATTTGATTTTGTATATGAGAACAACCTCAGACCAGCATGCCAGTAGGCTTCTCTTTTTGCCTGTCCCAGCCTTCAACCTTGTTGATTCTGTTATGCCAGATGCTGCATGCAGAACTTATTTTAAAAAAATAAAAATCTCTGCCTCCAAAATGTGCAAAACCAGAGCGAGGCAGTTGTAAATTTGCTTGTTTGCTGTTCTGGTTTTGTGCAAATCTGAGGAATCTAAACCTTTTATATCTAAATATCTTAAAGCCCCTGACTCACCCTTACACCCTTAAAGCAACTATAAATTCGCAGCACAGTTAAAAGAAAATTTTAATGTAGATTGCTTGTGCAGTTTTTATTTTTATTTTGTGCAAATCTCAAGGATCAAAGGGGGGCAATTATTCCATTCAGGAGCACACCAGATGTAGCTACAAGCGCAGCTGAAGAAGAAATTGAAGCATTCAAGAAGTAGCAGACATGGAAAGGAGAGTAGCAGTGACAACCACCCACTAGAAACACCAAAACAAATTTGGAAATTTGGAACACTTTTGAGTCCAGAAGCTAGTTGGTAGTCAGTGCAGTCATGCCAGAATTTCTGTTATGTATTGACTGCCCTGCCCTGGTCAACAATCTGGTTGCTGAATTCTACACCAGCTGCAGCTTAGCTATGGATCCTTGTTTTTAATATTTTTTGTTGTTTAGTCGTTTAGTCATGTCTGACTCTTCATGACCCCATGGACCATAGACTTCAGCTATTATAGTAGTAATTGTTTAATTTAAATTTCAGAAGGTTTTTTTTTTTGATGAAGCAGTTTGTTGTTTTTCTGAAGCAAGGAAGTTGGAAGGCTACAATAGGAGTCATTCTCTATGTGCTAATTTTCTTTCAGTAATCCTAAAGGATATTGCAGAAGTGAAATATACTCAGAGTCTCAACTCAGTACATGACAAGAAGGCATCTAAATAGGCGTGAAATCTTATGTTTACAAAAGGCTAAGCAGATTGGCAGAGAAATGCCAGCATCTGCTGCTGCCAAAATTCATATATAAACCATCATTGTTCCACAAATGACTCGATTTTCTCTTTTCTCACAATTTGAAGCCAGTTTTCACATTTATATGTAGCTTAAGGTAAAGGGTATATGCAGCTTAATTGGGCTTTAAAAAAACCAAAAACCATGGAGATTTAGGGAAGTTGGGGGGGGGGGATACAGACAGATAAAAATGTGTTTGTTTACAAGCACTAGACGCAATCATTCCAAAAGCAGTTTGTGTTTCTTGAAATGCCAGTCAGGAAGACGGTTTTACTGCCTCTCCATCCACCATCCCTAATTTAATTATCTTGTGAGAGCTAAAAAAAAAAGGGGGGGGGAGTCATAACACATCACATGCCACTTTCCCCCTTTATCGTCCCTGTATATTTTTTCTCCACCACACCCTCACTGCACAGAATCAATTTGACAGCCATCAGCATAGTAGAGGCATAAGGAACCTATGTTGGAAACTTGTTGGGCCCCCGTTAGCATAGCCCATGCTCAGGGGTGGGGTGGGGATTCTAGTCCAGACATTTGAAGGGGCACAGACAGGTTCCCCATCCCTTATACAACGCTTAAAGACCTGTGCTTCTGCAAGCTGCTACAAGCCACACAGGGCCTGTTGTTCCACCTTCATTGCTATTTCAAACACACTACTGCAGGCATAGGCAAACACCGGCCCTCCAGATGTTTGGGACTACAATTCCCATCATCCGTGACCACTGGTCCTGTTAGCTAGGGATGATTGGAACTGTAGTCCCAAATGTCTGGAGGACCGGAGTTTGCCTATGCCTGCACTAGTGGAAGCTTTACAAGGCAAATCTACAACTGCGCTCATCTTTCTGTGATACATCTTCAGGAGTTTGTGGTTTAGCACCAAATTTGAAATGACAATCGAGAAGTAAAATTCCTCAAGTGTAAGGGGTTAACCTCTTTACCTTTCCTCATTACAGTGGTACCTCAGGTTACATACGCTTCAGGTTACAGACTCCGCTAACCCAGAAATATTACCTCGGGTTAAGTACTTTGCTTCAGGATGAGAACAGAAATCGTGCTCCGGCAGCACGGCAGCAGCAGGAGACCCCATTAGCTAAAGTGGTGCTTCAGGTTAAGAACAGTTTCAGGAACGAATTAAGTACTTAACCTGAGGTACCACTGTACTTCAAAAACAGTTCTCACATTGAGCTAGGAACTTTATCACTCTTTGCCCAGTGTAATTTTACAACTTTCAACAAACGCTGAAGATGCACCTTTTAACTCTGGCCTTTGGCACCAGAGGTGTGTGTTTTTAGTAACCAATTTGCAAGTGTTTTTAATTTTCAATTGTGGTAACCCACCCTTGGACCTGCCGCTGAAAGAGAAGTAGCAACTTTACTGCTAATAATCATACCACCAATAATCCAATTCTTGCAGTGGTTGCAGAATTTTAGCAGGGATATTAACCTTTAACAGCTCATTGTCTCCCATCATGCAGTAATGTCATCTTTTCTGTTGTGCTTGCCTCATCCAAGATCCCAGAAAGCTTCATCTTTTCCCACGCCCTTGAGGAACATTTAGCTCCATAGCCCAGGCAGCAAAGGTATTTGTACCTTTTCCCCCATCCAAAAGTTCAGGTATACCTGAATAAATAATTAGAAGTAAATAAATAATTAGAAGTAAAGCACATACTGAAGATACTGTGGTGTGGGCATCTCTGCATTTTTCCTAGGCCAGCTGTGTTCTAATCTATATTAAGCAAGGGTTGTGGACCCCATTTGCTGCCTGTTCCAAACAGCATGGCCAATGGGTCTAGGAATTAGGCAGTTTTCATCCAAGAAGCACTGTAGGTCCACAGGTTCCTGAACACAGTTTTAAGGCATAGCTAATGGTAAAGGGACCCCTGACTATTAGGTCCAGTCGTGACCGATTCTGGGGTTGCGGCGCTCATCTTGCTTTATTGGCCAAGGGAGCCGGCGTACAGCTTCTGGGTCATGTGTCCAGCATGACTAAGCCACTTTTGGCGAACCAGAGCAGCGCACGGAAACGCCATTTACCTTCCTGCCAGAGCAGTACCTATTTATCTACTTGCACTTTGATGTGCTTTCAAACTGTTGGCAGGAGCAGGGACCGAGCAACGGGAGCTCACCCCATCGCGGAGATTCGAACCACTGACCTTCCGATTGGCAAGCCCTAGGCTCTGTGGTTTAACCCACAGCGCCACCCATGTCCCAAAGCATAGCTAGGTAAAGTACATTTTGTAAAAAGAAAAAGGGGGTGTATTAGGGAAATGGTACAAGAATACAAATTTCTACATTATGAACAGGAAGGACACCTGCATGAGGCTGGATTGGATATTTCACACACTAGGTTTTGAGGCTTCACTCACTGTGGAGAATGCAGTCGACCACAGCCTCAAGGACTTGGAACATATGCAAGTTTCCATAAGCACAGGAACAGTGAGAGTCTCTAATGCCCGAGTAAGAATACAGGCTTACTCCAGCTCTATTTCAGTCACATTGACACTTTTAAGGTCCAATTACATACATGCCAGCATAACCCTGAAAACATAAGTTTATTGGTTAAAGCTAAACAGCAGTAAAACAAAATGCCATCCACCTAAATAAAAAAATTCACATATTTACAAAGTTTGGTAAATGTATAAGTTCTTCACATGCCGAGATTAATGCACAGATTAAAAAGTTGATAGTGGTTTTTGATGTCGAAATGCTGAAAGCTGTGAAGTATGCACACAAAAAAGAACCCACACTGAATTCAGCAACAGGCCAGTTTCTTTAACAGTAATTTGATTCTCAGAAGAAGAAGAAAAGTTGACACATTCTAGTTCAGCTTCCTTATTTTTAGGCACAAGCAGAGTTTCTCTAGTTAAGTGTAGCAGTCTGTAGTCAACTACAATAGCAAGTGATTGACCTCGTCTCTACAGCACCAACAATACAGGATTTATAGAAGCATATATGAAGTTAAAAATGCAAAAAAGCTCAATTTGCTAATGGAAGCAATAGCGGTGTCTGTGCAACAGTGCAGCAAGTTTGTATGGGAACAGTAAGGCCGTGGCAGTATAAAGCAAAACTGGCTGTTGTGGGGCACATTTGTGTGTTAAGTCAACTTGGTCCAATTGCTGTTGCAAAGCTGCTGTAACTTTTTAATGAGTCTTCATACATTCTGCCTGTAATGCACACATATTTGGCTATTGCGGCTAATGTATGATCCCATGTTACTTTTCCCCCAGACCACCTGATAGCACTGTGGAGCTTTTAAAAACTCCATGTGATACTGTAAAGGCATGGCCTTGTGGCCTTTTGGCATAGAGCCTTTGAAAGTAAGTAACACAGGAATGCCAGTAGAAGACGAGAAGAGTTTTGCCATACATGCAGATTAGCAAAGGCATACTATACCATGGCTGATCGCAGTACTTGGGGGGTTCCAGTATGAAATATCTGTCCTTTGAGAAACCATTTTGTCCTTGAAAGACATATTATGAACGTGCCCTTAAATGTACCAAACCTGTGTTAACATGGACTCTGAAAAGTGCAACATCCAAGTACATGCAGGTGCTGCTTTAAAAAAAACAAACGAAACAATGGGGGCAACACAAGCCGGTGTACCATATATTTGTATGCATACAGTGGGCTACATCGACATTGTATGAAGAAAACCAGCCTTAACAAGTCTGTCCCTTTAAATATTGACATTGCCAAGAAGGTAAAGCTACAAAAGTAGTGTTACAGTTTGATTCATACACCTCTATGCTGTGTAGAAGCTAACCAAGAAACAGGATCAGTTCATTGATTCTCTTGTGCTTCAAGACACCATTCAACATTTCTTAGCCTGTGGACTTTTACACATGATTACACACCGAGAAAGCAGGCAAATCTAGAGTTGTCACAATAGCCTAGGCATTTCCTAGCACCAAGTGCAACTGTGCTCAATTATTCCATTAAGAGGACAAGCTAGATAACGATACGATTATTTTGTGCTGGGAGTCTGACACCATTAGGGTGCCATGCAGACTTTGCAAAGCATTTCGAGGAACAAGGTGTGATTGTTCCGTCTCGTCCGAGGTTCCCAGGTTTGTTTGACTTGCTTGTGTGTTTAAACACTTGAAAGCTCTATTTCAAAAGTACTCTATTCCCCTTAAGAATTTCAGCATATAAAGTCATTAGCAATGACCTGCACAGATACAAAAGTTGACAATTGGACATTTCATTCATTAGAATGAAGGAAGTTTTGAGAAACTCAAGGTAATTTAGTGATTTAATAGCTAGTGCCTAGCACTTTCCATTGCAAACCATTTTACAATACATATCACATGCATCGGAGAGAAAAAAGTTAGTATCCCATTTAAACAGTGTTTGAAAAGCTTTATAAGCACAATAAAGTGGTGCTAGAATCCTTGTGCTGCCCTGTGTCAGCATCTTCAACGAGCCACTAAATATAAGAATTAAATAAGTTTGTTGACAATCAAATATAAAAACCTGGCTCAGGAAGACCAGAGCAGAAACACACTGATTTAATGATAGCCTTTGAGAGGGGAGAAGCACCCACTGCTTAGATGAACTAAGAAAAAACATTTGCACGACTCATGACAACTCTAGCCAATTTTTATGACAGAAGTAGGAATATAAGTCTTCAGCAGTGCACATGGAGGCATGAACTGTGAAAAAAGGCAATTCCTTGGATACAGGAGGACTATCCTGAATAACATTTCATCATGGAAGGAGCAGACAAATCAGACTATGGCCAACTGGGGGTGTTATCGGTGATATTTCAGCTTCTTCTGGACTTTGAATGCTGAATAAGCCACTGAAGTGTGATATCTAGAAGAAAAAGAAACAGTTGTTATTTATCTTAGATATTCTACTTCCTGCAGTTGAACATCCAATCTAAAAAGGAGATTACACTTATCTAAACATATATATATTCAAAAGGGTTAGACTAGGGTATACATGTAAGTAATAATTTCCTTTTCCGGATTTGGGTTTGGGGAGGCCATAGGAAAATAGCAGGCAGGTGTTCCATTAATGATCCATTTACAGAAATACCTCATAGGGCTGCCAAGCTCCAGGACCCAGGCATCTTGGCAAAAGTTTTTTGGATAGGTTTCGGGGCAAACTGTTACTACCTGTTCTTTCAAAAAGTGCTAAATAATAGGCAGGCTGGCAGGCAACATTTAGCACCAAAGTCACATTAAGAAAGGGAAACCTAATTAGGACAGAGGTGGATACTTAAAAAATGAGCATGTACACTATGCTCTGCACAGCAATAAGTTTAGCTATATAAATGCTGTGTACATACACACACCTGTTAAGTCACACAATCATGAAGAACATTGTAGCCACAGTCTATGCTATATATTCAGTCAGTTATAGACCTATAAACAACAAACTAAATGAAATTCTACAAGGGCCAGTGCTTGGAATGAACTAGTTTGGTTTAATGAAGTCCACTGAATTAGTTCAAAAATCTCTGAACTACACCTGAAAGTTGTTCCCATAATCACCAGGCTGAATGTGAATTAGTTTTTTTGGAAGTGCAGCTTTGAACTGATTCTAGTTCATCTTCAAGTTCCTTTTCTTACACGTGCTTCTTGACTCTTTCTTTGGGCCTTTAAGCTTGGAGATCATAATTGTTGGGGAAAGCTAGTCAGTGTGTGCATATTTTGATGTTTTCTTCTTAAATAACTTTTATACTTCAGCACACCAGCTTGTAGCATTCTGAATGTTGGAAAAAATGCCAAGGATAGTTTGGATGAACTTGAACGGAAACAGAGTTTTGTAAAGTGATGAACATGAACTAAAATTAGTTCCTTTAAAAAATGAACTTTCCTAGTCCTGATTAGGACCATATATTTTGCAGGAGGGACAGAAAGCTACTAGCCTAGTAACACATGGCAGACACAAACAAAATCAAGAGTTAATTTTAAAAACTAGAATCTAAAGGATGGCATATGTAATAAGCAGAGTATTAGGTCACACAAAATGCCAATTGTCAATTCCAAATCCTTTAGTGATGGCAAGTTGACTCTTAGGAGCATCAACACTTAGTTAAGAATACTGAACAGCTAGAAGTTAGGTTGCTTCAGTGTCCCTTCCAAAAGAAGAGGGGGTGGAGAGACCCGGAAAAGCCATTCCCTGAATGGAAGCCATCAGTCACAAAGCCACACCACTCTCCCCCGCCACCCTTTTACGGAGAGATAGCCTGTAGGTGGTTCAAAAATGTATCAAACAGGACTTACAAACTGAAACCAAGAACCACCCTCTGAAATGGACCTGAAGCTTCAAGAGAAGCAGGCTTTGGTTTGGAGTCGGTCCAAATCTATCCAAAGCAAGCTGGCTTTACTAGACTATATTGCTTAACAGATCTCAGCCTTATTCACATTTTAAGTGAACTGTTTGTGATCAGTCTGTTTTTCCATGTCTTTATATGTAGTTTTCCTATTACCCAGGTACTGCCATAGACCAATTCCACTGCTCTGAGCGGAAGAAAAGACAGAAGCATTTGCAGCACACTGTCAGGGTATTCAAGGAAAGACACCTTATAGAGATTAAACTCTGAGTTCCCATATTTTAGCTCAGAAGTGTGGCCTGCCAGTTTCACTTTTATGAAACCATATGTTTGGTCTATCTAGTCTCACAGTCAGTTAATTTCACAGTTCTGAATTTATAACAAATGCTAGTATATGTGTTGGCATGAACTGCTAAATGTCTGAAAGGATGCATGCAGTTTTGCAAGAACAGCCTTTATGAATTCAATTTGTGCACCCAGTGGAAGTTAGCACCTATGCATTTTAATTACCTATATTGTCCTTTTCTTTGCAGGAAATGGAGTAGCAGCAGATTTCTCTGTCTTGAATAGCAGCCAGGTTCCTGGAAGAGAAGCAGCACAGGAACACATTGGTGATAATCCCTAATTGTAATTAACGGGAATATTTCTAAGGTAACCCACTGGAAAGTCATCTTACCACTATTCTTAAGAATCACATTACAATATGAAACTAGTCTCTTAGACAACACCCCTCTTACCATACCGAGTTTAATTTTGAACACAGCAAGTCAGCACAGAGCATCTTATCATATAATTGCTTAGTCACTTACATTTTTTCAATAAGTTGCTTCTCATCCAAAGCATTGGGAAGGTCTCTTTTGTTTCCAAGTACTAGAACCTGAAAAGAGAAGGTATTGTATTTATTTGTACCCCATCTTCTTGTGAAGGCAGCTTACATTCTGTTTAAAACAAGACACTTACTTGCCCAATTTCGTATAAACCAGAACATAGAGGGAATAAATCGGTAGTGTGAAAGAACTAAAGTTTCAGGTTAACCTAAAGAAGGGCTGGGGAACATCTACTTTGTGAGCCTCAACAAGCTCAGGCTTTGTTTATCTATTTGTAGACGTAGTTTGAATTCAAACCAAACCTATGAAGAGACTTCAAAGGGACCCCACACTCTGGCGCCGCTAGTCGTCCCATCAGATGCAGCACAGAAACTGCATGCAGAGGCAGTAAAGGAGCAAGATGTGAGCACACCAAGCAAGAAGCAAAACCAGAGGGCTCGCTTCCATAGTACCCTAGTCAGATTTGCTAAGTTTAGGTATATAGTGGGCTTCTTCAATTAGCAGCGTTCGCTAACTAAAACGTTTTGAACACAGATTGTCAAAACCAACCCTCTTAACAAGTTATTTTTAAGACTTTTCACATTAACAGCTTCCACTCTGGGAAACATTTGAATAGTCTTCATGTTTTGGCTACATTGCTGTAGTGTATTAGTTCTATGGAAACATCCAGACAAAGATTAATAGAAGAGGGATGGAGCTCCCAGAAAGGGCTGGGAGAGACTCCTGCCTAAACTCTGGAGAGCCACTGTCAGTCATTATAGATAACCAGGAGCTAGATGGAACAATGGTCTGATTCAGTAGAAGGTCAAAAGCATGCTTAAGAACATGGAACAGATGGAGCTGCAGAAGCTGAACACTAGTGGAGTTTGACTGATTTGTGCACAAGGTAGAATTCCTTTCAAAACAAGTTAAAACCTTAAACGTTTGTATGGGACGACGGACCAGATGTTTACAACTTACAGGGATTCCTTGTAGCTGTGGTTTGTCTAATAGATTGTGCAGCTCATTTCTAGAGGCTTCTATTTTTTCACGATCCGCAGCATCCACCATATACCTGTTAAAGGAGTTCAGTAAGTGACCACCGGGTTTATACACTATAAAACATTTGTGCAAGGCAATCCTAAGTCAAAGTAACTCTAGCAAAATTGCTAGAGGTTATAAAATAGCTCACCGGTAACGGGTCAGTGCTGAGGACATACGCAAGCTGGTAAAGCCATAGATATTAACCTTAGCAGTAGCTGCTGCAGTAGGCAACTAGGTAGATTAGAGACTCTGTGCTGCAGTGTGAACTAGATTGTGTTAGAGTATGATCTAATGTTTGCAGTTTGCTGGTATCATGCTGGGAATCCCTGTGAGGGATTAAAGAACAATCAAGTGGATTCACAGGAAGTAGATATGCAAGTCTTATTTGCTAGAGAGACTGATAACACTTTTGGGATCAGAGCATTCACTCGACTAGACATTCACCTCTGCATTGTATGTTAAGAACATGCTTTTCCTTTTTTTATATAAATTGTGGTTTCAATGTTTTACTTTTATGCATTGGATGTTGCCTTGGAAGTCCAGTTAAAAGGTTTTTGTTCAATTGCTTACAATAAATAGAAGAAGAAGAAGAGTTTGGTTTTGATATCTCGCTTTATCACTACCCGAAGGAGTCTCAAAGCGGCTAACATTCTCCTTTCCCTTCCTCCCCCACAACAAACACTCTGTGAGGTGAGTGGGGCTGAGAGACTTCACAGAAGTGTGATTAGTCCAAGGTCACCCAGCAGCTGCATGTAGAGGAGCAGAGACGCGAACCTGGTTCCCCAGATTACGAGTATACCGCTCTTAACCACTACACCACACTGGCTCTCATATAAACTAATTGTCAAGCTTTCATTGACAAGCCATGGTATTGAGAAACTTCATTTTGAACAGCATCCACCATTTTTAGGGTACAGGATCCCAGGTTTTTGTAGAAGTACTGTGTACCTATACAACACAGTCATTTTTTAAAAATGACATACTTTTGTAGTGCTCTGAAAAGCACTTTCAACTAATTGTAATACATAATAATAGCAATGCTACCAAGCGGTTAATGCATTTCCTTAGACAGTGAAATTTAACAGAGTTCAAATGGAAGAAAACCCAAGCTTGCACAGTTTGCAAGCACATAGCTAAACAGTTAAAGAGTAGAACTTAGCAGTAGAGTAACACACCTGAAGGTACCTACCTGCACCGGTAGGTACAACACAACAAATGCAGCCACAACCAAGTAAGTACAAGATGTATATACTTACACAATAGCATTTACTCCTCTGCAGTAGCGTTCCCACATACTTCGAAATCGTGGCTGTCCTCCTATATCCCAGATCTTTTTTAAGAGACAAAATGGAGAATTATGTCTGGAGGCTGAATACAAAATTGCAACAACTAAACTCAATGTTATACAAGTCATAAAGGAAGCTATGTGGACCAAAAAACTGAAAGCATTTTGTCAGCCAGGAGGAGCAACAAGCAGGTTTTCCACTAATATTGTTTTTACTGCAACATGAAATTTGTTGTGGGAGATGCTTACATCTGTAGAACGAATGACCCAAGTAACACAAATAGAGGACTAATCCCTAATCACAGTTACAGTGACAAAACCTGATACAGGCAGCAACCTTTTTGAGTGTATTCAAGTGATGCGCAACCACCGACGCAGGTTTGTTTTGGACCTGGAGGCAGAAAGGGGTGGGCTTATGCTGGCTCTATCAATGCATGGGACAGCCAGGAACGCAACCCCCACGCAAATAGGGGGTTACCTGCATATGCAATCAACACTCCTCCTATGCAGCATGAACAGCAGCAGCCAGTTTCAATGCTCTTTCTCTTTGTGGGCAGTTTGAAAGAGGTAAAGCAGAGCTCCAAACCTTGCCACTCTGCTTTCCACCAAAATGTCCACTGATATGCTGAAAAGCTGCCCCACCTGCCCGTGAACCCTTAAGCATGCATCTTGCAGGCCCCACCTTAAGGAACAACTGGATTGATGGGGGTTGTGCATTTTCCCATTAACACTTTCCCAATAATTTCATGTCAGGGCAGCCAGGTCCTATTAAACACAGAAGTAAGACTGCACACTTAATCACTCAAGTTGCAGGAACCCATTGCCTGATTTCCTCTAACTACCCTAAAATGCATAAAATCCCCCCCCCCCAAAAAAAGAGCTATCCTTCAATACTAGATATGGGGAACCTATGGCCCTCTGTATGTTGCTGACCAGCACTGGCCATAGTGGCTGAGGCTGATGGGAGCTGAGAGCCCTACACAATATCTGGAGGGCTGCAAGTGCTGCACCCCTGCTTTATAATGTAATAATGATAGCAGCATCTGGGGGGGGGGGTGTCAACCAAGCTTTGTGCCCTATGGCACAGTTGTGTCGATAGCCTTTTAAAAGTTATCAATTGCTTACAGCCAACTATAGGAAGCTAGGATTCATATAAAGCAGTGTAAATAACCTTCAAGCTCGAAACAGCATCAAGTGTTGCACACCGTGACCCTCTATTACAAATTTTGAGCCCAGCAGACAATATTAATAGGATGATGGGTACGAGAAGCAGTCAGGGAATGAATGGGTGGTAGAATGGAAAGGTTTTATGCCCCCCCCCCCCCCAAGCTTGAACTGCTCCCTAAGAAGTGGTTAGCAGGACAATGTATTTGCCTTCATAAACTAGAAAAACATACCTTTATTGTGACATTACCCTTGGTAACTTTCCGCATGTTGAAGCCCACTGTAGGAATCATATCCTCACTGAACTGACCTGACTGAAGAGAGGAAAGAGCACAGTCATTAGTAGGGGGCCGGCAGAGGATCTCTCAGGCAGATTAATTAGCTGTGCTAAGCATGTGCCTACATGTTTTCCCACTGATACAAGAATCATGGTTAAAGTGCCAGAGAAAATTAAATATGTAGGAGAGCTCTAACCAAGATTTCATGCTTCTTTCTAACATCCTTTTCAGAAGGAACAAGTTTGCAGTTGAGACAGTCAGTGAACAAAGATCACATGAGAGGCCATGAGCATCACCAACAGAGGGGAGGGAGGAAGGAAGGAATAAGTCAGCATACGCTGAATCACATACAATGACCCCAAAGGGCCTCCAGATTTATGAAGGTAGCATGGGAAGAGTTCTAAAGCTTCCTAGCACTACCTGCAAGTTAAGCATGCCACTCCCAAAAACAATTTGCCTGCAATCACATTAAGAAACTATTAGTCAACTTGGACAGAATGTCTCATCTTTTTCAAGCGGGTTATCTACCAGAAAAACAGTACTCTCAACTCCTTGGTGTGACAGGATAGTATCTGGAAGAACCTGAACAACGTATGCACATCATGGGAAGCTATACTAGCATCAAATTGCATAATTTCTAAGTATTAAACTTGAAAGACTACTCTGGGATGTGTCTGAGCCTGAAGAATCTGGGGAATATTTTTACAAGGTAAGGTTTACTGCGCTGCAGATGATTACTGCAGACCACGGCTGAGCAACAATGCTGGAGTAGGTTCAGATACCATGGGCTGTGTTTAACTCAACCCTAACACACACATAAAACTCAACTGCAAAAGATTACTTAGGCAAAGCCCTGTATATACAGTGGTACCTCAGGTTACATACGCTTCAGGTTACACACTCCGCTAACCCAGAAATAGTGCTTCAGGTTAAGAACTTTGCTTCAGGATGAGAACAGAAATCGTGCTCCAGCGGCACGGTGGCAGCAGGAGGCCCCATTAGCTAAAGTGGTGCTTCAGGTTAAGAACAGTTTCAGGTTAAGTACGGACCTCCGGAATGAATTAAGTACTTAACCCGAGCTACCACTGTATTATTCTCCCTTCAAGTTGCCTGCTCTTTTGAGACTAAAGAATACAAAGCAAGGCTATCACCAAGCTCTTTGGCCATTAGTCTGGTATAATATACAGGAAAGGCCTGATCCAGTCAGTGCATTTCAAGTCCAGTCTTGATGTTACACTTAACACATTATTTTGTAACATTGTGACTGGTATGATTAGCTGCCACTCATCACTTCAGTTGTAGATTGTATGTTCTATATAGACAGACGTATTTAAAAGCCATTCTACAGTGATGCAATAGGCCTTATCCCACATGAGACCTCGGTAGCACCGCTAAAGCCATTTGTAAGTTTCTGCGCTTACCACTCAATGAACACTTGAAGTCCTGCACTGTGCTGTGTTAGAGCTTTCCCACCAATTTTATATTACTTACTGAAACACAGCTTGCTGTTTTTACAAACACATCAAAGTAGTGAAGATTATACTATGATCACAATGCATTGAACATGTCCCTGTACCTTAAAAAAGCAAAGTAGATCCACACAAAGAGTTTGCATTTATTCAATCAATTTGCCGAACTACAAGCAAGTACTGTTTAATTGTTTTTAATTGATAAATGTTTTAACAACCCTCTGCTCTTGTGTGACTGGCTATGGATAAATACCTTGTTTTAATTCAATCCAAGTGACAACACTTGGAGAGAGACACACATAGATTGTTTTCTTCAAGTGTATCTTAGTATACCATCACTAGGAAAGGAGAACATCAGATCTACGAAACACAAAGACGCATTGCAGGTTTCTTCACTTTCAAAGCTAATATTATTAAGCACAACCACAGAAAAACAAATGTTAGGTAGGTGCCTGTTCTGCAGTCAAACCGCTCAGCTAGACACCTGCCACTCAACGCAGCACAAGTGAAACTGCATTGTACTAAACTATCACATGGGGGGTGCAAATATCCAAGATGAAAAGCAGAAGATAGACTTCAAGTGATCCATGTCACAAATGAACATGAGCACCACATGAAGACTACTGAGGGCCACCCTCAAGAACAGTGTGTGATGCTGCAAGGAGGACTACTGATGGAAATTATACTCCTCCCTATCATGCAAATGGAAGTATCTTCTGCTCACACTAGTGACCATTTGCTCAGCTGGCAGTATATTGTTGTATAAGCTTTAGCCAGTAGCTTTCACAAGAAAAGCCAGAAATGTTATGTTATCTTCACTGTCAAGCTCTAAACTAGGGGTAGGTATTGCCCTCCATATGTTGTAGACTACACTACAATTCTAATCCCTTACCATAGCTCATGTTGCATGGAACTGTAGTCCACAACATCTGGAGGGCACAACATTGCCTACTCCTGCTCTAAAATGTGTGTGTGTGTGTGTGTGTGTGTGTGAGAGAGAGAGAGAGAGAGAGAGAGAGAGAGAGAGAGAGAGAGACAGAATTACAGTGGTACCTCGGGTTACAAACTTAATTTATTCCGGAGGTCCATTCTTAACCCGAATCCGTTCTTAACCCGAGGTGTGCTTTCATTAATGGGGCCTCCCGCTGCTGCCGGCGCGCAATTTCCATTCTCATCCTGGGGCAAAGTTTGTAACCTGAGGTACTACTTCCGGGTAAGTGCAGTTTGTAACCCGAAGTGTTTGTAACCCGAGGTACCAATGTATTTCTTTCCCGACTACAACCCACTTGGCAGTGCACTTGCAAAATGTGTTCAGCTCAGGTGACCCTTTAAACAGGTGATCCGTTAACCAGAAACCTCCTGTACTGCAGGAGTGGAAATAGCTTAAAGTTGGCAGGCAAAGCAGTGAAGTCCAATGTGATCCTACTTCAACTTATATATAGTGTCGCCAAATAAAGCAATCCTACAGGTAAGAACTAATGCTAAGGCCTGGAAACAATTATAAGAACAGGACTGGCAAGAATTAAGATGCCCGAATTTTACACTTATCAGTCTCTATTCTGCCATGGAGGGGGGAAAACACTGGGCATTTCTTTCCATTCCCTATTCTACTTTGCTAGCTTCTCCTTTGAGTTCTTAGTTTACAGCGTTACCACTTCCTCAGTTTAACCAAATGAAATAAAAGTCAAAGTGGTCATGAGTCTGTAATCCTACTCGTGACTAGGGAATCACCTGACTGTTTAGAAGCAGGCAGCTAGAGACCTATAATCTCTGAGTTACTGGAAAATATACTCATGAACGTATTTTAAAACTGATGCTTCAAAGGAAGATTACAGCCAGGAAGTAACCTGAAACAACACTCATTAGATTTAGTGCTCCTTACACAGCTTTGTTATTTAGTATGATCCTATTTTATATGACCACTAAATTAAGGTTAAGTAAGGCTAAAGGTACACATGCTACTACAATGATTTTGTAAACCTTTTGTTCACCTACCAGTTAACTTACTACTGTGCATGCTGCAAAATATTATGCAGTAAAAATTATCTATGATACTAATTTTCTGAGTATTAAAATTGAGAATCCTACATTCTATAAGTTTACAGAATTATGGAACAGTCCTGAGTACAGAACACTAAATGCTTATTAAGAATGAGGTTAGCTCAAGTAAGTTTCCTATGACTGTATATAAAACCTCAGATTTAATAGTGATCCTTTGTTCTTTAGTCATTTAGTTGTGTCCGACTCTTCGTGACCCCATGGACCAGAGCACGCCAGGCACTTCTGTCCTCCACTGCCTCCCGCAGTTTAGTCAAATTCATGCTCGCAGCTTTGAGAACACCATCCAACCATCTCGTCCTCTGTCGTCCCCTTCTTCTTGTGCCCTCCATCTTTTCCAACATGAGAGTCTTTTCCAGGGAGTCTTCTCTTCTCATGAGGTGGCCAAAGTATTGGAGCCTCAGCTTCACGATCTGTCCTTCCAGTGAGCACTCAGGGCTGACTTCCTTAAGAATGGATCGGTTTGATCTTCTTGCAGTCCATGGGACTCTCAAGAGTCTCCTCCAGCACCATAATTCAAAAGCATCAATTCTTCGGCGATCAGCCTTCATTATGGTCCAGCTCTCACTTCCATACATCACTACTGGGAAAACCGTAGCTTTTACTATACGGACCTTTGTTGGCAAGGTGATGTCTCTACTTTTTAAGATGCTGTCTAGGTTTGTCATTGCTTTTCTCCCCAGAAGCAGGCATCTTTTAATTTCGTGGCTGCTGTCACCATCTGCAGTGATCATGGAACCCAAGAAAGTAAAATCTTTCACTGCCTACATTTCTTCGCCTTCTATTTGCCAGGAGGTGATGGGACCAGTGGCCATGATCTTCATTTTTTTGATGTTGAGCTTCAGACCATATTTTGCACTCCCCTCTTTCACCCTCAATAAAAGGTTCTTTAATTCCTCCTCACTTTCTGCCATCAAGGTTGTGTCATCTGCATATTTGAGGTTGTTGATATTTCTTCCGGGTATCTTAATTCCGGCTTGGGATTCATCCAGCCCAGCCTTTCGCATGATGAATTCTGCATATAAGTTAAATAAGCAGGGAGACAATATACAGCCTTGTCGTACTCCTTTCCCTATTTTGAACCAATCAGTTGTTCTATATCCAGTTCTAACTGTAGCTTCTTGTCCCACATAGAGATTTCTCAGGAGACAGATGATCCAGCTCCTCCCAAATTCTACAGTAAAACAGATATGAGTCTATCAAGTTTAAATCAAAGATGGACAAGCCAAGTACTTCTATAGTTTAAGTTTAGTTTAACCAAGTTACAGGGAACCAGGCAGAGGGCCTTCTCAGTGGTGGCACCCACTCTGTGGAATGCCCTCCCAACAGATGTCAAAGAGAGCAACAACTACCAGACTTCTAGAAGACATCTGAAGGAAGCCCTGCTTAGGGAAGCTTTTAATGTTTGATGGGTTACTGTATTTTAATATTTTAATATTTATTTAGAAGCCGCCCAGAGTGGCTGAGGAAGTCCAGCCAGATGGGAGGGGTATAAATTATTTTTTTTATTTATTATTACAGCATGAAATAACTTTTAGATCCATTGTATTTGTTAAAATGTGCAAAAGATGTTGAAATAATCAAAAGTAATCTTGCATGTAAAGCACTGGAAACAGCCGACAGAGCAAAGTAGGAAAACAAGTTATACGAGTGTACCATGATGTCAAAGTTAGCAGGTTGCATAAGAGTAGCAGAGAAGAGAATCATCCTTATGCATCTAAAATGCCTCCATAAAATACTGTACTGTGATTATCTGTCAAAAAGCAGCAACAGGTGGGACATTACAGAGCATGAACGCCTCCATGAAAAAGGTGAGGCTCTATGCCCTCACTTCCAGCATCTCTTTCAAGTACTGAGGACGTACATATGGGAGGTGCCCTCATGTTCAGAAGGCTGCCCCATTGTTACCAAAGCACAGAAGACAGGCACCAACCCTTCTTCCAAATAAACTCCATCAGAGCTGGTGAATGGTATAATAGATTGTCACCACCATTTAAAAACCAAGCAGAAAAGTCAGTGTTTAAGAGAACTTCCAGGCTATGCACCTTGTCCTTTAGGAGGGAGACATCTGACTAAGAAACCCAACGTTAGCAATTTAAACTCTACTGTCTTAACCTTGAACTTGCTTGAGCATGGATGTGGGCTGAATAAAGGCTAGCATCTTTTCAAAAACTGAGCCCACTGTTTCTGGATTTGATGAAAATGGAAGATGGGCAACATCAGCATAATAATGACATCACATGCTTAGCCATCTTTTCCCATAGTTGCATACAGGTGTTGCAAGCATATGATAAAACTTTGCAGCACCTCCGTCAGGTAGGGCAGAACCAATGCCAAGTGGTGCCCTCAGTTCCCATGTCTATCAAGTTATCCAAAAGGATTTGATGGCCTCACTATATCAAGCATCCCTGAGAGGTCCAGAAGAATGAATGGTTATAGTGCTTCTGTCCAATTCAGATGGAGGTTATTGACCAAGGCCACCACAGTAGGTCACTGCCCGAGGGTACATGATGCAGCCATTTGGCTGAAGCTAAGTAAATTTCTGTTTGCAAAGTGCTCAGGTGGGAAACTGCCTGGGAATGCAATGTATGACACCTTGCGTGCCACGATGCAAGCAAGGTGGGAGATAAATTTACTAAACAAAATATATTAACACAGGAATTATATTATTGGTTTGTCTAGAGCCAGTCGCCAAAATACAGTGGTACCTCAGGTTAAGTACTTAATTTGTTCTGGAGGTCCGTACTTAACCTGAAAGTGTTCTTAATCTGAAGCACCACTTTAGCTAATGGGGCCTCCTACGGCTGCTGCTGCGCTGCCGGAGCCCGATTTCTGTTCTCATCCTGAAGCAAAGTTCTTAACCTGAAGCACTATTTCTGGGTTAGCGGAATCTGTAACCTGAAGCGTATGTAACCTGAGGTACCACTGTATAAGCTTCAGAATCAAAGTTAGGATTGCTTTGAAAAGCAAGTCATCGCATCCTGCTTGCTAGATATCTTTCATTACCCAAGCAGTCTTTCAGCTATGATAGCCATTTAACAAGTTCTCTCCACAGCATCACCAAATCTGCATGCCAGACAACTTGCAGAAACATTAACATTTATTTAGCACAAGTTCAGCATACACTGACAGACCTACAATTTTAAGATTGTGAGAAATTTTAGTCTCTGAATCTTACATGAGAAATGCTTATTCTTTTCTCATATGCATGTACCTAATCGAAGCAAGATTTACAGTGCTTACAAGACATAATTGTACACCTCTACAGGTACCGTACTGCACCCTTCTTTCAGGGAGTTCCGGGTGGCAAAAGGTTTTCCTGTGATGCGGCTCAAGCAAAGAGACAGACAACTTTCCCAAGACCACCAGGGGCTCAACAGAGATTTTAACACTATTTATTTATAGAAGTACTTATATACAGAAATATAATGGCAGCATAAGCAACACATTAAATCAATAAACAGTGCAAAACAATCATTAAAATGACTGGCCGGTCAAAATAGATTCAAACAGCTGTGCTGGCCAGTCAGCAAAGAAAGGTCTTCCAAGAGTTGTCACTACACTACAGAACCATAGTACCCCTACATAGATTATTTACTAAAACCATGCAAATGCATACCTAACTATCAGTCCATGTAAAGAATATGGTACTTGTCAGATCATAGTTTGCTGTGCTCAAACTGAAAGCAGTTAGTACAAACATTTTGCTTAACCCTCAAGTTAGTTTAGGGTAGTCCGGGGAACCACCATCTAGAGCAGTGGTTCTCAACCTTGGGTCCCCAGGTGTTTCTGGCCTACAACTCCCATGATCCCTAGCTTACAGGACCAGTGGTCAGGGATAATGAAGTATCCAAAAGAGGAAATGTTGCTTTAATGAGTGACTTCCACTACTCTCAGAGCACCATATATAGCAGATTGCAACACCACCACACCCTAATCCCAAACAGTCCAGCAGTAATAGACTCCTGGCAGATGCATGTGGCCAAATAATCAGAGTTCGAAATTAGCAGGGCGCCAAACACATTTTGCCCCTAAAGATTCTCCATTTGTGAGCACCTCAAAAAGTCTAGGTGCCATTTTTTGCACCTAGCTAACCCTCAAAGATTACTGAAATGTACGTGCTTTGAAGCCTCGAAGTATAGATAGACAATATGTTATGGAGTTTAACCATAAAGAGTAGAGTATTTTGAAAACTGAAGTATGGTACCAATATTTTTATTGTAAACACCAAATGAAACATGTATTAACAATTTCTGATAAAATGTGATATTAATAATATGTCTCTTATATGAATTGCATATTAGTTCATGCTTATAAAAATAATAAAAGTGTTGCTGCTCCCCACCCCCCCATGGCGACTAGACATTCTGTTTTGGCACCCACAACCCAGGTCCCAGAAGCCATTTGGCTCCTAGCTTTTCTATCCCAGTTTCTAACACTGCAAATAATACTTCCCTCCAGCTCTGTAGTCCCAAGGCTACTAGCAGTTGGAGCCAAGCATTCACTCTGGGAGTGGAAAAGCCAGTTGTAGTGCAAAAAAGTTGTGAAGTATAAACAGCGACATCTGTTTTTTTAAAGATTCTAATTTCTTACATAAAGGTCTGCAACACTGTCCCAAGTAGGACTTGAAGGTAAGGATCAAGAAGCCATTTTACTCAACTGGATTCACCAGCACAATGCAGGAATGTTCAATGAAGCACACACACTGGTGTCAACATGGCTTTGCAAGGTCCTCCCCTCCCCCATTTTATTCTCACAACCACCCTGTGAAGTAAGACAGTGGCTGGCCCAGCAAGCCTCATGGCAGAATGGGCATTTAATGCTGGGCCTCTCCAGGTTTAGTAGGACACTGATCATCACTACAACACCTTGAATCCTGACACAGAGATCTGTTTGGAGACCTATAGAGATGTTGTGGTCCTATTTCATGTCCCTGTCTTTTCAGATGTGGGAGCGATATTCAAACGTGCACTTGGTTCTTTAGAACCTGAATGCCTTCAGTTATAAAAAGGCAGGCAGGATTATTGCATTCACAGTCATAACATTATTTCAATTTTAATGCGGCCCTTTCTGCTCACTGATAGCCTGTCAGAGTGACCATGCCCCTCTGACAGGAGATTCTAAACTAAAGCAAGCACAAAAAGCATGGCTGCTGATTAACACATGTTGCTTACAGAGCAACGAGTGATGTTGAGGAGCCAGGTCAGCTGACTGACGGAGGCATAAACACACCAGTGTTTGATTTCAGCATTCATGAAAAGCTACACCACATAAACATCTTGCACTAGAGTCATCAATCCCCATCAGAAGTGGCCAATTAGACAAGGATCTCCTACAATAAGCTGCACGACCTTTCACTATGGTCTTGTCACTCTTGGGAGCCTGAACTTTCACTTGTTGTTTTTTTTTCACAGCAGCACAGAATTGTACAGCTGGAAGGGATTCCAAGGGTCATCTAGTCGCAACACTTGCAAAGCTGGAATCTCAACAAAACATCCATCAAACCTCTGCTTAAAAATCTCCAAGGAAGGAGAGTCTATCACCTCTTGTGGGAGTCTGTTCCACTGTCAAACAGCTCTTATCATCAGAAAGTTATTCCTGTTTAGTTAAAATCTCATTACTTGTAACTTGAATCCATTGGCTTGGATCCTACCCTCCTCTGCGGTAGGAGAAAACAAGCTTGCTCCATCTACTATGTGAAAGCCCTTGAGATATTGGAAGATGGCTAGCCTATCTCCTCTCAGACTCTTCTAATTCAGGCTAAACTCCCTCATAAGGCTTGTTTTCCAGACCCTGCCATGTGAGAATCCCTTGCAGATGACTGTAGTGCCTGGTAACAGGCAGTCAGGTCATGTATGCATAGCAGTGACCAGAGGAAGAATGGCCACTGGAAGGAGTGCAGAAAGAAGAAACATCGTGGTGCATCTGCAGCAGCACAGCTGGACACCATCTACTCTAGCTGCAATAAAACATGTCTCTCCTGCATCAGTCTCTACAGCCACAGCAGGCGCTGCAACCTTCCAGCAGCTTACCCTCACCCCCAAAGGTACATTCCTCCATTGTCTCCCAAGACAGACGGACGTCAACTAGTGTTACATCTGAACCCTAAACTTCAACCACAATTAGTGGAAACAATCTAGCTCCACAGACAATGCCTTGATGTTGGCTTGTTTCTGCTAACTATAGTTAGCATAACTATAGCTTGTCCAGGTTTGGATGGCGCAGCAAGCTGTGCTTAGTTTGAAAATGTAAGCAAAAGCTTTCATATCCCTTCTCATGGTTGTGCCAGAGAAGGGGTTGGAAGGAGAAATGTGAAGGCCACAGAAGGCAGAATCAGAATTCAAAATGACTGTAACAGATTGGAGAACTCTGCCCAAACTAACAAAATGAATTTCAATAGGGACAAATGTAAGGAAAAACCAGATGCACAAATATAGGATGGGGGACACCTGGCTTACTGGCAGTACATGTGAAAAGGATCTAGGGGTCTTGGTGGACCACAAGCTTAACATGAGTCAACCGTGTGATGCAGCAGCAAAAAAAGCTAACGCTATTCTAGAAGTATAGTGTCCAGATCAAGGGAAGTAACAGTATTACTCTATTCTGCCTTGATCAGACCACTTGGAGCACTGTGTCCAATTCTGGGCACCATAATTTAAGAAGGATGTTGACGAGCTGAAACATATGCAGAGTAGGGCAACCAAGATCATCAAGGGTCTGGAAACTAAGCCTTATGAGGAATGCTTGAAGGAGCTGGTTATGTTTAGCCTGGAAAAGAGAGGAGATATGATAGCCATCTTTAAATATCTTAAGGGTTGTCACATGGAAGAGTAAGCATGCTGGTTTTCTCCTGCTCTGGAGGGTAGGACTCAAACCAATAGCTTCATGTTACAAGAAAGGAGATTCTGACTAAACATTCGGAAAAACTTTCTGACAGTAAAAGCTGTTCAGCAGTGGAACAGACTCCCACAAAAAGTGGTGGACTCTACTTCCTTGGAAGTTTTAAAGCAGAGCTTGGATGGCCATCTGTCATGGATGCTTTAGCTGAGAATCCTGCATTGCATGGCGTCGGACTAGATGACCCTTGCATATGTTCCAACTATTAAGATTTTACGATTCTATGAGGCTTCTGAGGCTTATCCCCTTAACACAAAGTCATGGTTTAGGGTTACATCATAACAAAACCAGTATCTTCTTAGATACGCTAGTCAATCTGTATACGTCTCACCATGAAGTCGTAGTGACCCAAGTATTAATTGTTTGGATAAGCAGCAGATACAAAAACTGAATATCACAAACTCCAGGTTGGGGGGAAAGACCCTCACCAGGGTTGCATGTGGCAAGCTACTCAGGGAAGCCAAGAGAAACGGCAACTTCCCCCTCTTTGAAGCAAAGATGTCACTATAATCAACAAAGGTGCATACAGGCAGGCAGGATGGTTTTTATTTTATTGCCCAAGAGATTTCTGGAGGCATTTGTGTTACACAGACAGCTGAAACCTGCAGCAGCAAGTCTACAGTGTCATTGCTACTTGTGACACAGCAGGAGGAGGTTGCTTCTACAAGAGCCACGTCATTACTTCCCTCATCACTTCTATTTCCATCCACAACTGCAGCATGTTCCGTCGTGCGTAAGATATCCAGGGGCATTTAAAGCAGAGAAATACCTCTCCTCTCCAAAGGCTTGTCACAGCATTTTCGATGCCAGGCTTCTCAATGCTAATCCTACAAACATCGAGTTGGGTAATTCCCCAAATGCCAAAAACTAACACAGGGTTCCGCAGTAGCCAGTCAACTACTACCAAGGATATTCAGAAAAGGTTAGAAGAGCAGATACAGCTCTGCTTTCTCCTATCGATTTTAAAATCAGTATGCTGATATTCATAGACTGGTATTAGCTTGTGTTTTTAAAAATGCACCCCAAGTTTGCTAAATCCCAAGTTTTTGCTTAGCAAATGCAAGATTACTTCAACAGTCTTAAATATTTAGAGTTCAGATAAAGGTGGTTGCAATCACAAAGAAGCCAGACTTCACCCTCATTAGATCACCGTTCATGAGTCATGCTATTATTACATCTGTCCAGAAAACAAGTAATGATCCAGTTTGGCCGATGACTGGGTAAGAGCCAACACCAAGCAATGACCAGCTTTTCTCCTAGAATTGAAAGATCTGGGAATCCAGCTCTCAAAACATTTAGTCCCAGTATGGAAGCATTTAGGCTAGCTTAGCTCCCTTGAAGTTCCTCAGGCAGGCACTTGCAATGATAATGCCCAGCTGAAAGTACTTTTTTTAAAAAAAGTAATATATTCCCAGCCCACACACACTATCTTACTTTTACAGTGAAATCCTAAACATGCACACTCAGACACAAGCCCCATTGAATTCAATGAAACTTACCCACATGTAAGCTTGTAAAAGACTGCAGACTTTAGCCATTTAAATTAAAGAGAATCAGCTTCCTTCCCTACTCAAGCTTCACATGCCACACAAACAACCCTGACCTTATTATTAATGGAATAATAATAATGCAGGTGGTTAATATGTTGTTCAAGTTCTGGTAACGTTAGTCAAGTCTTTTCTATTAGCCATTTTTATATTTAACTGAAATCCTTACTACCAGACTACCCATATATAACTGAGCTATCAGGCTGGCAAGTTATTAGCTTTTAGCGGCTAACAGATTTGAGGTTGAATCCTGACAAGACAGAAGTACTGTTTTTGGGGGACAGGAGGCGAGCAGGTGTGGAGGATTCCCTGGTCCTGAATGGGGTAACTATGCCCCTGAAGGACCAGGTGCGCAGCCTGGGAGTCATTTTGGACTCGCAGTTGTCCATGGAGGCACAGGTCAAATCTGTATCCAGGGCAGCTGTGTACCAGCTCCATCTGGTACGTAGGCTGAGACCCTATCTGCCTGCAGACTGTCTCGCCAGAGTGGTACATGCTCTGGTTATCTCCCGCTTGGACTACTGCAATGCGCTCTACGTGGGGCTACCTTTGAAGGTGACCTGGAAACTACAACTAATCCAGAATGCGGCAGCTAGACTGGTGACTGGGAGTGGCCGCCGAGACCATATAACACCGGTCTTGAAAGACCTACATTGGCTCCCAGTACGTTTCCGAGCACAATTCAAAGTGTTGGTGCTGACCTTTAAAGCCCTAAACGGCCTCGGTCCAGTATATCTGAAGGAGCGTCTCCTCCCCCATCGTTCTGCCCGGACACTGAGGTCCAGCTCCGAGGGCCTCCTGGCGGTTCCCTCACTGCGAGAGGCCAAGTTACAGGGAACCAGGCAGAGGGCCTTCTCGGTAGTGGCGCCCGCCCTGTGGAACGCCCTCCCATCAGATGTCAAAGCGATAAACATCTACCTGACATTCAGAAGACATCTGAAGGCAGCCCTGTTCAGGGAAGTTTTTAATATGTGATATTTTAGTGTATCTTTCATCTTTGTTGGAAGCCGCCCAGAGTGGCTGGGGAAACCCAACCAGATGGGCGGGGTACAAATAATAAATTATTATTATTATTATTATTATTATTATTATTATTATTATTATTATTATCATCATCAATATTTTATACTTACCTTGGAAGGATAGGTAACTTTACTCTTGGCCAGGCTTCCTTAAACTTGTCCCTCCAGATGTTTTGAGACTACAATTCCCATCATCCCTGACCACTGGTCCTGCTAGCTAGGGATCATGGGAGTTGTAGGCAATAGATCCCCAATACCAAGGTGAAGCACAGTGGATTGTACACACCCAAGTTTTACTCAGGGTAGAGTCACTGAAATGAGCAGACCTAAGTTAGTCATTCTTTTAATGGGTCTACGGTATGACTTATGTTCAACCCTGTATTTTTTTAGTTGCTTATCAGTTGCAATCATCACAGAATAAAAATTCCTATCATCACTTGCCTACAGTCCAAGTGACAGAAACACAAACTATTGATGTTTAATACTGAAGCCGACAAAGCTCTTTTATTTCACGCAAGAACAAGTTTGCAAGAATACATATTTAGCAGATTTCACCCAGTTAAGTCTAGAGATGTGTTAGATCCCAACCAAGCAGTAAGGTACACAATTTCAATTCAAAGAACCAATCCTTCGCCCACCCCTTCCACTGAATGGTACTTTTCTTTAACAGACTGAACTATTAATTTAAATTAAATTATTTACTTTTTAAATGCAAAAGGACATTACTTCTTTGTAAGAAATTGACACTCCTTTAAATTGGGCTGGAAAGATATCCAGTTCTTTTGTCATCTAGGCACCTCGACTTCCAACAGTGGTTTCTATGATTTGGCAAGAGGGTATGATTCCCAGTATTCAACACATACCTGGCTTATTTTATCCCTGTTTAAGTTGTAATATGGCAACACTCTTTTGATGGGTGGAAAAGAAGCAACTCTCTAGTTTTAAATATTTTATCAACTTTAGTTCAGTTTATAGGAAGAGGAACAGCAAAAATTTCCATAGGATCTGCTATACATTCAACCAGGTTCCCTTTCTGCGATTTGCATTGCCAGTAAGAAAAAAAAAATCTGCTTAAAGATATATCATCCAATAACAGCATGTTTTTAACAAATTCCACCACATGTGCCAAGTTAAAGCTAGCTTCCAATTTACCTGAAAGGTTTTGATAAAATATTTGTTTATGTTGTAGATCTAAATACTACCTTTAAAGGAAGTCATTGTATCTGAAGGGTGGCCAACCTGCAGTCCTCCAGATGTTGCAGTTGCCATGCAGCAACATCTGAAGGACCACTGCTTCCCCAGCTCTAGCACAGAGCAAGCAGCTACCAAGCAAGCACTCTACCAACATAGCCCTTTTGCCTCGCCATTCTAATTCCATAATTCGTTCATTCAAAGTCAACAACATAGCAGATGTGCCCTGTAGTCCTGAAAACAAGCAATACAAGGCAGTCAAGGACTCAATGAAATGATGCATCAACCTCTTGGCCATATTTGTGCATTTAGTGTTTGTTTTTGAATTAAGAAGTCTTCAGGGCAAGCACGCCCTTTGGTAGCACTCAAGAACAAGAACACACATATTGTCCTTTGGGTGATGGTTCAGCACTTGCTTAAACTATCCCTATTCACAAAGCTTTGCTTTGTTTTTATTTATTTGCTAATTGCCCCCCCAAGACAACAGTATGGGTTGATTTCAACCTTCCCTCCAGCACCGCCTAAGAATCCCCACGATCCATCAAGAAGTATAAAAATGTACAAAGCAAGCATGCATACATAGGAACTTGCATCAAGGCTATGATCTGTGCTAAGTGTTCCAAGTATGAACATAGTCTTAGCAGGTAGGCAAAAATTCACTAGTCCAGTATTATTTGCAATAATCTCAGTAGCTGATATACCATAAATCGGGTACGGGTCTGTCAGTAGACTAAGACTTAAATACACCCAGTTCCTAGGCACTGCTGCACACACATATCCCCAGTGGATAAGGAGAACATGGGTACGGCCATCTTCTGATTATATTGTTTATCTCAGCTAAGGAGAGAGGATATCCCAATGCAGGTGCTGAACCTGGAAGCTTTAGAATACAGTGGTACCTTGGTTTAAGAACAACCCTGAACTATTCAGTTTACAAACTCTGCAAAACTGGAAGTAGTGTCCCGGTTTGCGAACTTTTCCTCGGTCTAAGAATGGAATCCGAATGGTGGAAGGGCACCGGTGGCGGAGGTCTCATTAGGGAAAGCGTGCCTCAGTTTACGAACAGTTTTGGTTTAAGAAAGGACTTCCGGAACGAATTAAGTTCATAAACCGAGGTACCACTGTATTTAGAAGTCATCTCAAATGAGCCCATCAGTATTATGAAGCATATGTCTACCACACAATGATGTTCTTTGAACTTAATGAACACAAAGCTTAAGTGCAAAATGTTGTTGCTGTTGTTTATATACTGCCCTTTATCAAAAGATCTCAGGCTGGTTTCACAAGAAGATATTTAAATCATTCTAGTTGCTTAGAAGTATTTACAGATGCAATCTTGTCAAGACTCAGACTCAAGACGTTTCCATGAAAAAATTGAAAAAATGCTAGGACTACTTCATCTATAGACCTAACCCCTACTAATTTGGGAATAAGCCCTGCTAACTTCAACAGAACTCATTTCCAAGCAAACATGATAAGGATCCCACTCTTAATTTTCCAAACTATTCCTTGCTCACTCTTTGTCATGAGCACTACTGTTAGAAAAGAAAAATGTGAGCAGTTTCAGATCTCATTTACAAGATCCCCTCAGAAGTTTCATTACTGTGTTTGAGGCAAGGTCTAAGCAACAAACAGGACAAAAATATCTACAAGCAAAGTACATTACACTCCAATGGTCTGCCAAGCCAGTACAGACCAGAAAGCATTTCCTAGGCCTGCAAGGAAGCTGTTTTATTGTCTTTTAGAACCATAAGGTAAAGGTAAAGGTACCCCTGCCCTTACGGGCCAGTCGTGTCCGACTCTAGGGTTGCGTGCCCTTCTCACTCCAGAGGCCGTGAGCCGGCGCTGTCCGAAGACACTTCCGGGTCACATAGCCAGCGTGACGAAGCTGCAGCTGGCGAGCCAGCACCAGCGCAGCACATGGAAATGCCGTTTACCTTCCCGCTATAAAGCGGTCCCTATTTATCTACTTGCACTTAAGGGTGCTTTCGAACTGCTAGGTGGGCAGGAGCTGGGACCGAACGACGGGAGCTCACCCCGCTGCGGGGATTCGAACCACCAACCATATGATCGGCAAGTCCTAGGCACTGAGGTTTTACCCACAGCGCCACCCGCTTCCCTTTTTAGGACCATATTACGAACTAAATTTATCCAACAAACTGCCACCATTAAAACCTACAGAACTGACAGAAGCAGCTTGCTGCAGTAGTAGGCCTACCAAAGCTAAAACGATCAAGTGTAGTAAGTAGAGGCGAGTTTGCCCCTCAAAATAAGAGCACTGTTTTAGATTTACTCTAGCAAGACAATGCTGCATGCCCCTGATAATGGCACAAAACAATCAAGAAAAGGTAGCATCTTGTTTGTTGGAAGTGATGCAATCAAGTCATTTAGAAAGACATCATCAAAGCTTTTTATGAGGCAACTTCAGCATAGATAAGCAAGTTAATGGCTAAACCGAGAGGCACATTCTGCAGCTGAGTCCATCCCAAACAGCAACCTGACCCCACCTTCCTATTGTTAATGCACCAAGGGGGAAAAGCTACTTTGACCTACCAAGAGAATGAGCTGAATGCAATTCACCCAACTCTGCTCTCCCAAAGGGCAAACTCAAGTCAGAGAGAGCCCCTTTATTCAGAGCAAAGTATTCAAAATGGATTGGTCCCGATTTTACCATAACTATCAGTATCTATAGATGGCATAAAGATATATATACACACACCAAAAACCCTGGAAGCAAAAATGATGCTTTACAACTAGAATACAAGTATGAAACGTCAGTTAAAAAGATCAGTATTCATCTATAAGGTAAAGGGACCCCTGACCATTAGGTCCAGTCATGACCAACTCTGGGGTTGCGGCACTCATCTCACTTTATTGGCCGAGGGAGCCGGCGTACAGCTTCCAGGTCATGTGGCCAGCATGACTAAGCCACTTCTGGCGAACCAGAGCAGCGCACGGAAACGCCGTTTACCTTCCCGTCGGAGCGGTACCTATTTATCTACTTGCACTTTGACATGCTTTCAAACTGCTAGGTTGGCAGGAGCTGGGACCGAGCAACGGGAGCTCACCCCGTTGCAGGGATTCGAACCACCAACCTTCTGATCGGCAAGTCCTAGGCTCTCTGGTATATAATATAATATAATCTATAATATGTGTTAATTAAGATACCTTGAGGCAAATAAGTGTTCTTGTGTATGCAGTGTAAGTGAGCTTTTTTGCATATAAGAATGGTGTCAATAAATAAAAAAGACAGACCTTCTACGGATATCCCTTGCCCTGGTTAATGAAACATAACCCTAATCAGTCATTACAGGGTTCCTAGACTCAATCAAACTCACACGGATTACTTTAAGTACATGTAGTCATCCAATAAAAGTAGTAACTTACATAAACAATTTAAAAACCATCATCAGGTTTAACTGATGGTAAAATGATACTCCCAAATACAAACAAAAGAAAAAGAAAGGAAAGACTGAAATCTCTGAAGAGTCTGGGAGAAGAGGTATGTCAACCTGGCACCGAAATGATGTTAATACTGGCATCAAGCAGGCCTTGCTGGGGAGGGCCCTCCATAGACACAGCCAAAAAGACAGTGCCACCACGTTCAAAACTCCTTTCAGAGGAAGTACCTGGAGAAGGGCCTCAGGTGATATATGTTCGAGTATACCACAAACTGCTTAAGTGTTGCCCTTCAGAGGGTTTAATTAGCAAGGTTTTTTTTACCCTTAAAGGTGCCCTAGAGATACCTTCAAACAAACTAGATAACATTTATATTTTAAATGTCTTGGAGGAGATCAGACATACATAGGGTTTCTGGATAGCCTCCAAATATTGGCTAGGCCCATCCTTACTTAAACTCATGTGGCACCTTAAGACTACTCTTGAGTGCACACTGGTCTTGTATTACTAATCTTGAGCAACATGCCCAACTGTTAACTTCCTCCAGAGAGAGAAAGGCCCAGGAAGTCATCTCCCAACCAAAGCAAAGTCAGGTAAAACCGGACAGGCCCTTGGTCCTCCCACATCACAGGCACCTACAAACACTGGGGAGAGAAAAGTGTTCTCCTTTGGGAAAGTCACACCCACAGAGAGTCAGGATTATAGCAGCTTCAGGGAGAAGAGTTGCAGCTTCTTCTTTTGCCCATCCCAAACAAGGCTTGCTATGCAAAGAGCTTCAGATCTGCCGAAGACATGACTGGGCTGGGCAAGGCAGGGTACCACCCACCATTCCCTAGTCCAGCCCTTCTCCAGAACTCCTTTCATCCACGTTGAGTGTCTGGAGGCAACCAAGTGGGCGAAAGCATCACCTGGCTCAGCCCCACCCCAACCTCCACTGCTCGCCGAGGTCCGGGAAACAGCAGAATTCTAAGTCCCTAACCTAAACTCTTCTCCTGTCCCCTGGCTGTACAGCTGAACACGTGAGCGAGCTGCATGTCTGAATGCCACCCCACCCAGGAAAGAAAGTGGGAAAAGCCCCTTTGCCCTATCCTAAGGAGTTGGCATGGCCTTTCCCCTCGCATGCTCCCCCAAAGTGCTGGGACTTTTAACCACCCGCACGAGGCAGAACTCAATGGGAGGCGGAGGGAAAGCCGAGGGCGGGGCCTTTAAAATGTCAATTTGGTGTTCCTCTTCTCCCAGCCACCCAAAAAAACCACAACCCCACTCTACAACTAGTGGAAAAATTACTGTGCATGCATTTGACTGGGGCCAAGGAGGGGAGGAGCGAGAGCAGCCGCCCATCTCCAGCTCAAGCGGGTATCAAAGGAGAGGCGGGAGGGGGCAAAGTAGGGACACCCCGGGGTGCGGAATCACGCATCTCACCGCGATGACGTTGACGAAGGTGGTCTTCCCCGAGTACTGCAGCCCGACCAGCGTCAGCTCCATCTCCTCCTTCCAGAACAGCGACCGGAACCAGTCCAGCAGCCGAGACAACAGCGCCAGCATGATGGGGGTGGGGGGGTGCAGGTGGTGGCGGCAAAGGCAGAGGCAGCAACCAGGACGCTTCTCGTCTCCCTTCCCTCGCCCGCCTCGCCTCCGACGCTCCTTCCCGCGACGGCGCCTCGAGGCCGAATCCGGAGGCTGCTGCTGCTCCCGGTTCTCCTGCTTGCTGCTGCTGCTGCTGCCTCCCGCTCCCCGTGCGACGTGGGTCATATGACGGGACTCGCCTCGGCGCGTCAGGGCAAGAGCGGGCTAGTTCCGGCAGCCGCGCGACCGGGCGGCTCCACAGCGGCCCCTGCTGGCGGAGTGGCGCGGGAGGACCGGGGAAAGGAGCTTTTTCGGGAAGGAGCGAGATACAGTGGTACCTCGGGTTACATACGCTTCAGGTTACAGACTCCGCTAGCCCAGAAATAGTGCTTCAGGTTAAGAACTTTGCTTCAGGATGAGAACAGAAATCGTGCTCCGGAGGCGCGGCAGCAGCAGGAGGCCCCATTAGCTAAAGTGGCGCTTCAGGTTAAGAACAGTTTCAGGTTAAGTAAGGACCTCCGGAACGAATTAAGTACTTAACCCGAGGTACCACTGTATGGTATGTGCGGCTTACAGGCAGGAAAGCGAAGGGGAAGGGAGGAGAAGGGATGCAACCCTAGTTTTAAAGGTCCCTGCTACGCCGCTGTCCTCGACCAGGGAGACACCCGGACTAGTTTTCTCTGACGGCTCGTTCGGGGATTTAAAGCGAAATGATTGCAGGTCGTTTTAAAAGCGCCAGGAAACGCGGCTGATAGCTTTGCTGCCCTTTAGTGTGCCGTGGTTTGCTTTTAATCTTCTATCCGTTTATTTATACCCCGCCGTTTCCTTACCCGACGGGACTCGAGGCGGTTTACAGCGGGGTGCTGAAAATGAGAGCCGCTGAAAACAGGGGGGGGGGGTGTAGTTAAAAACCAATGAAACGTGAATAAAATTAAAACACATAATTATTATTTGTTATAAATGATACAAAGTATATGATACGAAGTGTATATAAAATCTATTAAAGGCATACAAATAGTTTCCACTAGAACAGCAGGGCACCAGCCCTTTCATGAAAAGCAGTCAGTTCCCAAAAGCCTGTCAGGAAAATGTATTCACCTGCCAGAAGGGGGACAGCTAAGCCAGTTTAGCATCTCTTATAAATACTAGGGACACGGGTGGCACTGTGGTCTAAACCATTGAGCCTCTTAACAGAGTGAGCTCCCATTGCTCTGTCCCAGCTCCTGCCAACCTAGCAGTTCAAAAGCACAACAGTGCAAGTAGATAAATAGGTATCACTGTGGCAGGAAGGTAAACAGCGTTTCTGTGCGCTCTGGTTTTCAGTATGGTGTTCCGTTACACCAGAAGCGGTTTAGTCAAGCTGGTCACATGACCCGGAAAGCTGCGTATGGCCAAATGCCGGCTCCCTCAGCCTGAAGCGAGATGAGCACCACATCCCATAGTCGCCTTTGACTGGGCTTAACCATTCAGGAGTCCTCTACCTTTTTTATCTTTTTATAAATACTCTTATAAGCTAAATAAAACACCCAAGATTTGAAGAAGAACACAAGTAGGTTTTGATGGGTGGGTGCGCAATGCATTCTGACATTTGTGTTGTAATGCACATTTGTTTGATGCAAGAAATTTTCTGTCTGGTCCAGTGAAACTTTTGTTTGGGGCCTTAACTGGCAGCTGTGAAGAAGGGTTGGTGTCAGAAATCTCAGTATGCAAAAAGAAGAGTTTGCATATTATTTCAATTAGTGGATGCAGGTTTAGAATTATCAGCTAGATGATGTGATTGGCTGGGGATGGACTAGAAGGGCCAGGAAAAGAAGACCCCCAGGAAGGAACAGAAGACCTGAGAGGCAAGCAGAGTGGCTAGGTGGCTGAAGACTTGTTGGAGATAGCTAAAGCACTTGCCTGAGGCTGAAGAGACAAGAGGGGAGCCTGTCTGCAGCATGAAACAGCTTAAAATGTCCGTCTTTGGTGGCTGGTAAGGGTTATCAGGGACGCGGGTGGCGCTGTGGGTAAAAGCCTCAGCGCCTAGGGCTTGCCGATCGAAAGGTCGGTGGTTCGAATCCCCGCGGCAGGGTGCGCTCCCGTTGCTCGGTCCCAGCGCCTGCCAACCTAGCAGTTCGAAAGCACCTCCGGGTGCAAGTAGATAAATAGGGACCGCTTACCAGCGGGAAGGTAAACGGCGTTTCCGTGTGCGGCTCTGGCTCGCCAGAGCAGCGATGTCACGCTGGCCACGTGACCCGGAAGTGTCTTCGGACAGCGCTGGCCCCTGGCCTCTTAAGTGAGATGGGCGCACAACCCCAGAGTCTGGCAAGACTGGCCCGTACGGGCAGGGGTACCTTTACCTTTACCTTTAAGGGTTATCAGAGAAGATTTCCAGGGCAGTACGGCAGGACAACTCTAAATTCAACAGATCAGTAAAGAGTTGGGGGTGGGGTGGGAATAGATTCTAGCTGCTGGTGTTGGTGAAACTTAACAAAGGTGGAGAAAATAAAAGGGTACAATAAGGTGTTGGTATTTAAAGAGATAGTAGCAAGTTAACAAAGCATGCACACATTTAAATTGCAGTACTATTTTAAACCTAGGAGGTTGCCTTAAACTGGCTTCATTAATTACAAACCCTGACATCTTCTTTAGAAGATGCCCAAAAAGCTCACCAGGGTTGCCTTCTGAGCAGTCAAACATAGGATTTCATAATCACATGCCATGACAGATCTCTGTCCTTTGTAAAGTAATTTTTATTGAGATTCTTAAAACAAATAAAACATTTTTGGGGTTTTTTACAATTCCAGTTCCAGTGCCAAAGGTTTGCAATTGTTCTGCAGCGTTTTGTTGCGCACACCTCTTTTGTGCAACCCAAGAAGTGAATGAAAGAATCCTAGTAGAAGAGACTATGTTGTACCATGTGGCAGAGATGAAGGACAATGATAACCGGGGGGGGGGGGGTGATTTTTGATGGGAACAAGAAGAAAAGAAAATGCTTTTCTTACATACAAAGTCAATCAGAGTGGTGGCTCATAAACATCAGCCAGGCCAAACCTGTACAGTGGTACCTCAGGTTACATACGCTTCAGGTTACGGTACATACGCTTCAGGTTACAGACTCCGCTAACCCAAAAATAGTGCTTCAGGTTAAGAATTTTGCTTCAGGATGAGAACAGAAATCGTGCTCCAGCAGTGCAGCGGCAGCAGGAGGCCCCATTAGCTAAAGTGGTGCTTCAGGTTAAGAACAGTTTCAGGTTAAGAACAGACCTCCAGAACGAATTAAGTACTTAATCCGAGGTACCACTGTACAGTGGAACTTTGGTTCTCAAGCGGCTTAGTTGACAAATCGGCTCCCAAATGCCGAAAACCCAGAAGTAAGTGTTCCGGTTACTGAATGTTTTGCAGAAGACGAATGCCCGACGTGGCTCCTGCAGTACAGGAAGCTCCTGCAGCCAATCAGAAGCTGCACCTTGCTTTTTGAACAGTTTCAGGAGTCGAACGGACTTCTGGAATGGATTACGTTCGAGAACCAAGGTTCCACTGTACTGTATTCATGTTATTCCACTGTATTGCTCTCCTGGAAAATGGCAACAGAGACTCATTGAGCCCAAACAAAAAAAACTTTCCTTCATTGAGCCCAGTTCTAGGGAACAGTGCATTAACAATAGTAACAAACATATGTTTCTCTGATTCTGTCTTACTAGTACTCTCTGTACCATACTGTGACAGTCAAAAGTACAGTGAGTTTGTAGATAGTAATAATGTGTTTGGGCAACATAGCCTCAGACATGGCAAGGATGGGTGTGTCTGCTCATACATATAAAACAAGGGCAGGTGCTTTGTATCCCGTGAACATATTCCAGCATTGCCAAGTGTTATCGTTAAAATAAGTTATGAAACTGCAATATGTAGCTTGGTGCAAATTTTACTGAAAAAGTCCCCAAGTGTGAAAGAAAACAGCAAATACTCAGAAGCAGATTGTCTAAAGAAGTAAAAGACAGGAAAGTAAAGGACCCCTGGACAGTTAAGTCCAGTCAGAGGTGACTATGGGGTTGCGGCACTCATCTCGTTCTTCAGGCCAAGGGAGCTGGCTTTTGTCCATAGTCATGTGGCCAGCATGACTAAAACGCTTCTGTGCTCACTGTGCATCTGCCAGGACTGGAACTGGAAGAGCTAGATGCCACACAGGTTAAACACACTTGCTGCCACCGCAAGAAAAGGTCTCTGAGAAGACAGTCAGATTATTGAAAAGCTAAGAGAACAAGAAATTCTACTCTGTGTGGAACCATCTCTGTGTAGAGGTTATCAAATGAAATGAGAAGAATTGGCCACAGTGTATTGTGCAAATTGGGAAGATACCAATCCAGGTAAAACTGAAAGACGTGACTTACCGGTATGTTCTGAGAGGTGCTGTGGGGTTTCTGGGGAAGCCGGGCAATCAGCATGAATGCCATGGGGCAATTATTGTTGGAGACATGATGACACCTGGGAGGAATATAAGGAAAAAGAAGTGATATTGCAGCAAGAACAAGCAAATCATTTGTTATATTCTTAATTATGGTGTATAGAAACATAAGTTTTGCAATAAGCTTTCTATATCCTTTTGAAGCTGTTGCATGGGGGGCGCGGAATGCAAGGGAGACAAGAAATATTTTCTATGGCTGCTCCTGGTAAACATGCTATTTTCCTGGGGACTCAATTCAACAGTACATTACAGTTACTAAATGGTATCTCCATACCACAGCTTTTAAAATATGGAATCTGTGTATATAAAGCTCACACATTCTAGTCTGCTTTAATTCACTCCTCACAAATTATGTTTCTGGAATTTGTGCTGCTGAAAATATTTTTTTTCAATAAATGACAAGTGACTGTGTATATGGATATTTGCATCTGATGCTTGTATATATGTTTACATGGCTATTTGCATAAATGTTCCTTTTATTAATTTCTGAAAGAATGTTTCAAGTTAACACTTAAAGCTCGTTACCACTACCATCTATATTTGCATTTTCAAGTTGAACCCAACATCTTATTCCCCATGAAAACACATTTCAAGACATACCGTAATTCAAAATAAGGTGATAGGAGTTTGCATGGATGGCCAAATAACAAAAGTTCTGGAGGCAATTGGGCAATATTGAAGGGACCAGAAAGGTCACACCCTGAGTAGGTCACCATTTTGTTGGGTGTTAGGGTGATGCCCAGGACCCCCAGTTTGAGTATCAGTTACTCAGTTTGGGTGGCCCTGCAAAACATGGGTTTTGCGTTACAAAACAATTACAAAACTTCAGCACCAATTTGGAGAGGACTCCAAATTTCAGGGTTCGCAGTTAATGAGGCTCCTTCAACTGAGTCAGACCACTGGACCATCTAGATAAGTACAGTGGTACCTCGGGTTCCAGACACTTCAGGCTACATATGCTTCAGGTTACAGACTCCACTAACCCAGAAATAGTACCTCGGGTTAAGAACTTTGCTTCAGGATGAGAACAGAAATCGCGCCACAGCGGCAGTGGAAGGCCCCATTAGCTAAAGTGGTACCTCAGGTTAAGAACAGTTTCAGGTTAAGAACAGACCTCCAGAACGAATTAAGTTCTTAACCTGAGGTACCATTGTACTGTCAACTGGCAGGAAGTCTCAGGAGTCATCCTGACATGGCAGGGTTAAATCTGAGGCAGTATGCAAACAGCAAGCCTGTATTGTTTAGCCACAATTCTCTGAAATGCACGCTCCCAAGCTCAACTCCTCTTTCCCAATTTGTGTGGGTAATAACATAAAAGCACACTGCAGTGTTGCCACAAGCCACTCTCACCTTCCTGTATCCAACATGTAATATGCATAGAAACTATATTTGCATTAAAACTATAGTTGCATGTGAAGGGCATTAATTTTTTTTTTTAATGCCCTTCTTTTCCCCCTATCTGTTTAAGTATTTCTAGACCACCTAACCAGGAGGGAAGCAACATCAAATATAACCAGAACATTCTGTCTGAAGACAAAAGAACTGTGTGTCTTGAATGTTTTTATATCCACAGAATGGTCCCTAGGAGAATCGTGTTTTCATTTATCAGATTTCACACTAGCCCTTCACCAAAAATGTGCCAAGGCAACTTAAAACAAAACAACAATACAATTTAAAATGAGGAAAAGCCAATACAGTCGTACCTTGGAAGTTGAATGGAATCCGTTCCAGAAGTCCATTCGACTTCCAAAATGTTCAGAAACCAAAGCGCTGCTTCTGATTGGCTTCAGGAAGCTCCTGCAATCGGAAGCCACGGAAGTTCCATTGGACGTTTGGCTTCCAAAAATAGTTCACAAACTGGAACAGTCATTTCTGGGTTTGCGGCATTCAGGAGCCTAAGCTGTTCAAAAACCAAGGTACGATTGTATATAATAATATCACCCAATATAACAGTTTGGAATGTTGCCTCTCTAGATCATGGCATCTCACTGTTTAAACCCTTTTAGGTTTTGTACTGGGAAAAGTGAAAACCAAAAACTGAAAGTCCTCGTAAGAACTACCTATGGAGATGGATTAAATTAGTGTGACACACAATCACAATCCTTTAAATTCCTTCTGGATTAAAACTTCCATGCAAAATAGTGGATTCTTCACCATTAGAAATGTGAAGAGATATAAATACAGCACCTCTGCAGTTATAGAAAATCACAGCCAATGGTTTTCTGATTTTTACCAGAAAGCCAGGCTGCTTGCTGCTCTGTTTCTATAGGACTGCTCCCTGGACCAATCATGGTAGGACGTCGCTTTATCAATGGAAACACTTTGGGAGGAAGTTCTTCAGGTACTGCATTGGAAAGAGCAGCAAAACTTATAGGACATTTAAGGCTGGAGGTTCTCATAAGGATTGGGTTCTTGTCTTGGTGATGCAAAACGGGCTTTGAATTGCCTTAGGGAGAAGATAGAGCAGGCATAGGCAAACTCAGGCCTCCAGATGTTTTGGGACTATAACTCTCATCATCCCTAGCTAACAGGACCAGTGGTCAGGGATGATGGGAATTGCAGTTCCAAAACATCTGAAGGGCTGAGTTTGCCTATGCCTGAGATAGAGGATGGTTCCTGAAGCTGCTGAGTTAAAGGTTCTGGAGCAAGACGGTTTGAGCATATAACACCAATCCTGGTCCGACTGCACTGGCTACCAATTAGTTTCCGGGACCAATTCAAAGTGCTGGTTTTGACCTATAAAGCCTTAAACGGCTCAGAACCGCAATACCTCAAGGATCGCCTCGCTCCATATGAACCTACCTGGACCCTGAGACCATCTTCAGAGGCCCTTCTTTGTGTGCCTCCTCCTCGAGAGGTCAGGAAGGTGGCAACACGAGAATGGGCCTTCTCTGCAGTAGCTCCCCGTCTGCAGAATGCTCTCCCCAGGGAAGTTTGCCTAGCGCCTTCTTTTTAAACCTTTAGGCACCAGGCAAAAACATTCGAATTTTAATAACCAAGAAATGGAAAACACAAGAACTACCAACTGTGGAAGAATGGCAGATGAAAATGATGGAATATATTGTAGTCTTATTGGAGTTCACCGATTGGGTCTGCGTTGCTCCGGGACAGGAGGAAGGAAGTCAAAATGACACCAAGGTTGGTTCAAAGAAAGAGTTTATTCTGCTCTCCGGATAGCAGAAGGCACTTGCGTGGTGAGTCCACAGCAAGTACAAAGAAATGACAGGTTTCATGCAGTTTATATATCCTCCAGGCACCCTCTCACTCCTCCCCTAGGAGCCCAACCACGTCAGCGTACATACACAGGTTGACATCACATATGTTCCTGCTCTGGTACTCTCAACCATAAAGGGATCTTCCTTCCTGTACTTCTGAGCATAAAAGGATATTCCTGTTCCTACTCCTATCTTGGAGCAAAAGGTCACTACTTCCGAGAACATGCTCTGGCGTTAGTCCCAGACTTGGGTCTCCCCGTTATTTGTGGTCAGAACATAAGATATGTCTGTGTCTGTTCTACTGGTAAAGTCAAGGCCAGTTGTGCCGTCAAACCGATAAGGGAGAGAGCTGTGTTCTTGTTTTGCATTTGCTCAACGGCTAAAGTTTATGCATTTTAGCTAAGGAGAAATGGGAATTTTGGTGCAGTTTAAAAACTGCCTGCACAGTCAGTTTTGGGGTTTGGGAAACCCATTCCTTCAATATGGAGCTGGCTGACCTTACTGGAAGAATCCGCGACCAAAAGGAAGAGGAACACCAAGAAGAGTGGAAGAAATTTAAGGACTATTTGAATAAATACTGTGATATTAAAAATTAGAAATTACTTGAAAGTACGAAAAGAGGCCTAGGATTAAATTAAGAGTTAATTAAATAAATAAGATTTAGAACTTTAAGGAAAGTTTAAAAAAAAATATTTTAATTGGAATATTGTATTTTTTAAAAAATGATATCAGAAAACTGCTACATTTTAATTACAAGGAAATTCAGATGGGAGGGCTCAGAGGAAGCCCAAAATATGTTTATGAGGTTAGAAGTTTAAATAATTAATTAATTTGTGTTGTTTAGGTGTTTAGGTTGTTTAGGTGTTTACCGGTATTTTGTTTTTACTCTCTTTTTTGTTTATATTTATGATCTTGTCTTTTTTCTTTTTCTTTTTTTCTGTTTTTCTTTTGTTGTGATATGTGTTACATCTGTAAGAAACTTAATAAAAATTATTTAAAACAAAAACAAAAAAACATCCATTTTTAACCAGGCCTTTGGCTAATCTTATTGACACCCTATGCCCTTTTAAAATGTGGCTCTTTTGGGGGGGGGTATTATTGGGTTGTCATTGAGACAGTGGGTGGAAACGCAAAAAGAGTTTATTCACAGGTGCAGCAGTGAGTCTCTGTAGGATTATTTTTGCTGAGATAGCTTCACCTAAGTGACTTCCTAGGGGAGCAAGTCTGGGCAGTGTGTATGGAGGCCCTGGGCTACCCAAATGACAAGACGCCCCTCTTGGCCTTCTAGATGTGGTCCAAAGGAAAGCAGAGCAATACATTCAGCACCAGCTTTGCTGTAGTTGTTGCCAGAAGGCGGCATACAAGATGCCATCCAACTGTCTTAGGGACTTCACTCTGGATTTGTGTAGAGTTTACTCCTTAGCCATTCCTTCTCCCAAAGATGTCCCACTATGGTAGGATAAAAAGGGCCTTAAATTCTAATTCTATTTTTTAAAAACTTTTTAAATTCAAAATTAAAACAAAACATATTATCCAGAAACATATCATCCTTATTCCCCCCCATTTTTCCTCCCTCCCCCACCTTCCCCCACAAAACCCCCCCACCCCGACTTCCCTTAGTTCCCGTGTTTGATTTCTCTAAGAATGTTGTTTTCTGCATGTTACACAGTTGTATAGATCCTCAAACTATTTAGCTGATTATTATCAATAAAAAGTTTGTGAATGCTTATTCAAAGCCATTTAAATTTTTGGCTTTAACTTCTAATTCTAAAGATGTTTACTGAAAAGCAACTTCCATGGAACTGATGGGGTTTAGTTCAGATCATGGGTTGGATTGCAAATCCAACCCATGGAAGGACTCGGAATGGACTGAGATCCTGTGGAGGTTCTGATGGAAGAAAACAAGGAGGTGATATGTGCCAAGAACTCGCAGGCCATATCCTGTATCAGAGGGTCTCCCCCATTCAATGGAACTCTGGATACAAGCCTATGTACATGTAGGTCTGGAACCCATATGCAAAGAACTGCATAACTAGTTGGGGGAACCTAGGAGTGCTTTGGATGTCCACTCCCGCCCCAAAGCAGCCACTCTCCTTGCAAAATGGGAAGCCATGTCCCAAAGCTGGGGCAGGATGTTTGAGATGCATTTTGTGATCTTGAAGAGCCTCAGAAATAGAAATTACAGCATGCTGTTATCAAAGCCACTGTTACAAGACGGGCAAGGCCATAAGCAGGCAGACAAACAAAGCAACTGTTATAAGACACGGAAGGCCGTAGCAGGCAGACAAACAAAGAATGAGTAAATTAAGAAGTGTTAACCTTCAAAAGGAGAAACATGGAGTGTTAGAGCCTGATTGGATAAGAATGTAAAGTCTCACTCTCTGTCGTTGTTGTTTTTTATTGTTGTTTTTTTGTATAGTCTATAAAAAGTGGGCGCACCCTGACTGTGGTGTGAAGATTGCAAGCTTATCACTCTGTACCTTTGTTGTGCATAAGCATTTCAAATAAATCCTGTTGAAGCCTGCAAGGTTGGTTGCCACTTTGTGTGAATCTGTGCTCCGGGGACCCAATAGCAGATAAGGAGCAGGTCCATCAGTATGACACCGTGGGCCTTCCATTCCAAGAGGACAGAGTCAGAAACCTCATTGGCTACATCCAAGCCCTTGAGTATACCTAAAAATCATTCTTTATTGTTTGCTTCTTATCCATAGGTGTTCACAGACGTGCCTCAAAACAGGAGTTTTCGTGTGGAATGATTTCTGCTTGGACACAACAGAATGCCTGCCAATTGCTGCACTGGCTCCTCAGTTGTTACAGAGCCCATTCCATCACCACCATGTGTAGCTCCTTCAGCTCCCAACATTAGGAACCTATTTCCACAGAGCTTGTTTTCGGGAGCAGTTGTACATCTGCCCAAGCAGCAAGTGCCCTTCCGCAGTGGAACTTCCCACGTGCATCTTTTGTACACAGCCTCTGTTCTACTCCTCATGACCACTAGAGGGCGTGTCGGTTCCAGGTTTGAACAAAAGCTCACCTTTCTCAGTATGAAATGTAAACAGTACATGGGCAGTTTAGGGTTTATTTTTCCCTACTTGTATATTTAATATATTGTATTTGCAATCCCTAAATGGTTAGCCATTTGGAATGCTTTGGGTATGGGTTTTATGAACTCGGTTGTTCGCAATTAAAGAAATTAAATAAAAAAGCTCTTAGTCTTTGCTGGAAAACCAGCAAACAGGATTTGAGCACAAGAGCACTCTTTCCTCTCTGGTTTCCCAGAAACTGGTATTCAGAAGTAACACTGCTTCCAGATGTGTGGCAGAATATAGCCATCATGGCTAGTAGCCACTGATAAGCCTCTCTTCCATGAATTTGTTTAAGCTTCTTTTAAACCACCCACGTTGTTGGCCATTGCTGTCTCCTGTGGCAGTGAGTTCCATAGTTTAACTGGGCTACACAGAGAAATACTTTCTTTCATCTGTTTGGAATCTTCCAACATTCAGCTTCATTGGATAGCCACCAGTTGTAGAGTTGAGAGAGGGGAACAAAACGTTTTTATCAACACCCTTGTCTATGCAATGCCTTTTAGTGGTTAAAATTATTATTATTATTATTATTATTAATACCTAGCCCATCTGGCTGAGTTTCCCCACCTCACTTCTCGCAATGAAGGAATCGCCAGAAGGCCCTCGGTGCTGAATTATAGTGTTATTATTAAAGAAACTGCATCAAGTTATCATCGCATAGTTTGAATATAAATCTATAGATGCCTGAATTTTAGCGACATGCAAACATTACAGCTCTTATATTTACAGTACTGTATATGAATTCATGTTTTTAAAAGTTACCCTTCCTTCTCTTTTGCCTCCAGCAGAGGGCGCTGTGATTCCACGAAAGCCTCTTCCACGCTCCGTGTTTGAGAAGCAAATCAGGCCACCTCCGGCAGGAAACGTGGTTTCCTCGTGATCTGGGGCCTCCTAGGCTGCCTATTCAGTGTGCTGGTGTTGCCTTGACACGTAGCCAGCATGTGCTTGAGCAACTCTGATCCCTTAGCTCGCATAATAAATTCAAAGGCACTGGCTCTGCAGTGAATCAGATGGCGGCATACTGCGAATGGATATAACAGGGGCATTTTGTCTCAGCTTCAACCTCCTTTATCAGAATGTTACTTTTAACGGTGATGCCTTTGCAACTGGTGACTCTAGAAAAAGGGGAACACAACCACACACAATACAATTTGCCGCATTACTGGAGTAATTTCTCAAGGGAGTTTTCCCAAGCGACACTCAAAACTCCTTTAACCTTCTGCATGGAGTGTCTAGTGCTGCAATCCTAACCTCACTCAGCTGGGAATAAGTAATAATTCAATGTAATTCAATAGGACTTTCTTCTGAGTCGACATGGTTAGGCTTGCTTTGTTATTCACCCTGCCCTCTCTATCTTGGAACTGAATATACAAGCTAACCTCATGGCTACTCTTTATTTTGTGTAACATCTTGCCTGATGAAGCATTCTGGGTAACTCAAAAGCTTGCCCTTATTTTGTGACATTTTGCTTAGTTGCAACTGCTAAACAACAATGACAAACTGCTATAAACCGACACAGCTACTTTTGTTTTTCATGTTACTTGCTTGTCCGTGTGACTTAATCACTATAATGCTGTTTTGAATGCAGAGAAATCCAATTTTATATGTTGATCAAGTACCATGTGCGATGGCTGTTACTACTCTATTTCAACCACAGTTTAGTTTTTGGATCAACTGTAAACAGAGTGCTTTCTACCTGAAGCTCATTAGGTGTCTGGCTCCATCCTGCTATTACTATGCAGCCGTATACTTTCCAAATTAAGCCAATGTAGGAGCAATCTGCTTACAGAACTAGCTGGGAGTGTGACAACCTTTTCAGTGAGAGAAGCCTCACTTAAGAACAGTGGCAATGTAAATTGGTTGATGAGACCAAATTTTTGAGGATTTAATCAAATTTCAAGTAATTCATGCATATTCCCCAAGAATTCTGATTTACCTATAACTGCACACTTTTACATTGTATGCCACAATCTATATGCTTTTAGAGCCTTATAGAGGTCTGGATTCCCCAAACTATCATTTTCATAATTGCAAAACAGCACTTGTACCAAGAAACTGATATGTATGCTGCAAAACAACCTTAATTTAGGCCGAACTACATCCACTGTTAGAGTTCATTTTCTTCTTTGGATACTAGATCTAACAGCCTTTGACTAGTTACTTTGGTTATCTTTGCAGCCCCTTCAAACTCTACAATTCTATGAAGCAGCAGCAGAGAAACTTTGGCCAGCTGGAAGTTACAGAACTACAACTCCCATCAGGCCTAAGAAGTATGGTCAAAGACCATGGATGAAGGGAGTTGTAGTTTAGCAACATCTGAAGGGACAAAGCCAGTGTGGTGTAGTGGTTAAGAGTGATAGACTCGTAATCTGGGGAACTGGGTTTGCGTCTCCGCTCCTCCACATGCAGCTGCTGGGTGACCTTGGGCCAGTCACACTTCTCTGAAGTCTCTTAGCCCCAGTCATCTCACAGAGTGTTTGTTGTGGGGGAGGAAGGGAAAGGAGAATGTTAGCCGCTTTGAGACTCCTGAAGGGGAGTGATAAAGCGGGATATCAAATCCAAACTCTTCTTCTTCTTCTTCTTCTACACCCATTTTAAATCAAGTGGCTTTCTTACTGGGTGTCAGGGACTGGCTAGATGATGAGGAGTGGTGGGAGGTACCAGCTGAAGAGCCCCTAAGGAAAGTTTCAGAGGAAGAAGGCTTAGAGCCCAGGAATTGGTGGTGGAACACTGAGCAGTGGTCAGAGGGAGAATGGAGGAATGCTGAAGAAGAAGCAGGCTTTTGTGAGCAAGGAGAGCCTGTGACAGGGAGCAGCTCAGACTCAGCGGCTGAAGCTGAAGCAGAGGATGGGGCCGGGCTGCTGCAGGAGAATCCCAAGCCAGGAGTCTGCCACTCTTACTGCTACAAGTTCTCCTCCCAGCTTGTCTCCAAGGACACACAAGGTGATGTGTATGGTGGAACAGAGATTACAGGTGCCCTGGCATAGTTTGAGGCTGCTTGGGAAACATCTGGCAGAGAAAGAGACCTAGAGGAGGCAGCAGAGGGCGGGGACCGCCAGTCCTGGCAACTGCTGAACAGGGGCAAGTCCTGTCGGGAGGTATGGCTGCACACTGTAAGCTGCTTTCGTGAATAAAGAATTAACTACAACTGCCGAACCCCACATCTTGTGTGATGACCTGCAGCTGACCCATTTTGGGGAGCATAAGGGTGAAATTCCTTAAGGTCAGCCTCCCTTTGAATGTTGGAACAGACCCTCAAATGACCTTGCCATGAGTGACAGTAAAGCAGCCTTTGTGGGCATTTATGCATGGTATTATTATTATTATTATTATTATTATTATTATTATTATTACCCCGCCCATCTGGCTGGGTTTCCCCAGCCACTCTGGGCGGCTTCCAACAGAACATTAAAACGCAATAGTCTATTAAACAATAAAAGCTTCCCTAAACAGGGCTGCCTTCAGATGTCTTCTACAAGTCTGGTAGTTGTTTTTCTCTTTGACATCTGGTGGGAGGGCGTTCCACAGGGTGGGTGCCACTACTGAGAGGCAAATGGCCAGGTATTGAATTAAGATGCACTTTTTGGATTTTCCACATGGGGCACCAAATTATTTTGGGCCAGTCTCGGACAATACTAAAAAGAAAAGAAAAAGGCAGACTCCAAGTAGCTTCCACAGCATTCTCCTCTCCTGTAGTTTCCAGAAACTGGTACTCAGACTGCCACTGACAGTCAAGGGAGAGCATAGCCTTCAGTGGCCTTTGATTGCTGTCTTCTCCATGAATTTGATGGGACGCAGGTGGCGCTGTGGGTTAAACCACAGAGCCTAGGACTTGCCGATCAGAAGGTCAGTGGTTCGGATCCCCACGATTGGGTGAGCTCCCGTTGCTCGGTCCCTGCTCCTGCCAACCTAGCAGTTCGAAAGCACGTCAAAGTGCAAGTAGATAAATAGGTACTGCTACGGCGGGAAGGCAAACAGCATTTCCGTGCGCTGCTCTGGTTCACCAGAAGTGGCTTAGTCATGCTGGCCACATGCCCCAGAAACTGTATGTCAGCTCCCTCGGCCAATAAAGCACGATGAGCGCCGCAACCCCAGAGTCGGTCACGACTGGACCTCATGGTCAGGGGTCCCCTTTTTGTTGTTGTTTAGTCGCTTAGTCGTGTCCGACTCTTCGTGACCCCATGGACCAGAGAACGCCAGGCACTTCTGTCTTCCACTGCCTCCTGCAGTTTAGTCCTTTACCATGAATTTGATTAATCCTCTTTTAAGGACATCCATGTTGGTGGTCATCAATTGCAGGATTGAATTCTGTAGTTTACCTAAACACTGTGTGGAGAAGTATTTCCTTTCTAGTATTAAGAGGGAGGGAAAAAAATCTTTTCTCTATCCAGTTTCTTCCATCATGTCCCCTCGCCTCTTCTCTAAACCAGGGTTTCCCAGACTTGAGTCTCTTGCTGTTTTTGGACTACAGTTTCCATCATCCCTGTCCACTGGTCCTGCTAGCTAGGGATGATGGGAGTTGAAGCCCCAAAAGAGCTAGAGACCCAATTGTGTGGGAAACTCTTCTCTAAACTAAAAGAGCCCTAATGTTGTAATCTCTCCTCTTAGTGGGGGCTGTTTGATCATTTGGGTTGCCCTTTTCTGAACCTGTTTTCCAACTCTACAACATCCTTTTCTAGGAGAGGCAAGGTGAGGTGAAGGAAGGCAAACCAGAACTGTACATAGCATTCAAAACACAGTCACATCATAGATTCCTAGAATGGCATTATGATACCAGCTGTTTTATTTTCAGGTCATTTCTTAATGGTCCCTAGCATGGAATTTGCTTTCTTTTTCACAGCTGCCACACACTGGGTTGACAGCTTCACTGGAAGGTTTGTTATTTACTTGGCACGACTGGCTGTCATTTTAAAATCGCCAAACATCACCACGGGAGAAGACTACAGAGCCAGCCGGCCCTACCTAGTGCACATGTATTTTTTCATTTCCTTTGGCTGACTCTGCCTTCCATACACAATAAGCAGCTTGCCAAATCTTTTCCATAACCAGGCCCACCTAAGGAGTGAGTTTGTATGTTCTGTCTGGTGTGCTTCTCTCCACCAGCCTGGATTGTCAGCTGAAACGTTCAAAGTCTTTCTTACCCAAAGGAAATGTGGTTTACCCAGCTCCTGAGTATGATGTCATTCCTGCCTGGAGTTCTGATATATTTTCCAAGGTGGGAGGTTTTGGTTTTGAGAAGATCTCCTCTCTCTCTCTCTCTCCCTTTCTCTGTTGTTTTGTCTCATGCCTCAATGGCTTGGGAAGAAGAAGCTCCACGCCACACATGGCCTAGGCAAACTCAGCCCGCCAGACGTTTTGAGACTACAATTCCCGTCATCCCTGACCACTGGTCCTGTTAGGGATGATGGGAGTTGTAGTCCCAAAACATCTGGAGGGCCAAGTTTGGGGATGCCTTGACTAGAAACTATGTGACCTGTATCACTGGAGTCTTTGAAACATTTTAAATAAAAAGCTCTTGGAATCTGAAATTTTTCTAAGCATCACCCAAGGCAAACAAAGAAAAACAAAACAGGTTATTATATGAATAACAATGATTATAGTATTTATTAGCCACTTTTCTTACAAGAGACTTAGATCACAGGCAATTAACCCCCCCCCAAAAAAAAACGCAGCAATACAAACAAAAAGGCAGGTCTACAAGTTGTTCTGCTGCCTTATACACCACGATTCTTGTGTTTTGCACTGCACGAAAACACTTTACAATAAAAACATTTTATGTCCTCTGGTATCAAGCATGAGCTCACAATTTAAAGGCCCTTGCCTATATTGCATGGTCGCTCACTCTCTCTTTTTTTAGGCCCTTGCTGAGATCAGCAAAGCGGAAACCAGACTTCAGTTATCTCACCACCACTCATGTGTCTTCCAGGCATCCAGAGTGCCAGTAAGACTCTGCGGGTGGCAGCGATTAACAAACAGTTCTTGCCAAAAGATTAAATTGCCAAATAGATCTGGACTGTGAGCTTTTGCTCCTGTGCAAGGAGACCTTGGGGCAGCTTACAAGCAGTTGACTGGAGATGGCGAAGTGGCGGCCCTTCGGATGTTGTTAGACTCCAACTCTCACCAGCCCTGGCTTTTGGCCTGATAATAATAATAATATAATAATAATAATAATAAATTTTATTTATATCCTGCCCTCCCCAGCCAAAGCCGGGCTCAGAGTGCCTAACAACAGTAAAACGATAAAACATTCTAAAATCATTTCATTATAAAATTAATTCCAATCAAATTAATGGCAACCATTGGGTTAGAAGTTCTGTGAGGATTGCCAAAGGAGGGAGTCAGGCTGTGCCCTGGCCAAAGGCCTGGTGGAACAGCTCTGTCTTGCAGGCCCTGCGGAAAGATGTCAAGTCCCGCAGGGCCCTAGTCTCTTGTGACAGAGCGTTCCACCAGATCGGAGCCACAGCCGAGAAAGCCCTGGCTCTAGTTGAGGCCAGCCTAACCTCTCTGTGGCCTGGGACCTTCAAGATGTTTTTGTTTGAAGACCGTAAGTTCCTCTGTGGGACATACCAGGAGAGGCGGTCCTGTAAGTACGAGGGAGTTGGAGTCCAGGGATGGGAGTTAAGAGTCCAGAAATATCTGGAAGGCCACATTTTCCCTAACCATAGTATGACTAACCTGGCAGGCACTCAATCACCCTTCAGAATTTTGAACCATCCCCACCCCCAAGCTAACGAGCTGAAAGCCTTTAGTTGGCAATATCAGGGTCGGAGGATGGGAATATAGTGCATGCATCTAATTTATTTATTATTATGCATCTAATTTATTGATTGTTGATGTGTTCTACCATTGATTCAGGCCCCTTCCATAAAGCACATGCGCCCATCCTGACCAATTTATAGAATTCAATAAGGAAACAACAGAAGGGCTTTAAAACTCCATTTATGTTGATGGTTGGTTTTGTGTTTTCTAGCGAATTTACTGGGTCTTATGAAACCTATTTCCTCTGTGGCTCAAGATCAAGCAAACAGGTTTCGAGCTGGTTCTTATTCTGTAGAGTGCTCAGGTTTCTCAGTAAGAATGCTTTCGCAGCTCCTGCATTCATTGAACTGGCCTCCTGAGGCCCATGGATATTTTCTCCTTTACTAAGCTCCCTTAGAATGGAGTCAAGTTATATTTACACCAACCATGAGTGACACTGGGAGATCTGTGATGAGATCTTCCATGTGGTTTGGCATTCCCCACCTCCCCAGTTCAAAGCAGCTGGGAGAGATCCTGCATCAGATCAGGGGAGAGACCTAGCAGAGGTGAATTTTAACTGTGCCATTTCCCTAATCTAAATCAGTCCAAAGGTGCTATTTGCCCACACAGAGAGGATTGATCCAGACTTCATTTTGTGCTGTGTTGCTAGGCCTGGGCTTTAAAGCTCCATGTCCAAGTGATTTCTTTCACCCCTGGAAAAACCCACATTTGGAATTGTGGTTTGCTCTGATTCAGTTGTAAAATGTGGGTATACCTGGGGAAAGCACCAGGGCAAAAGAAAAAATTAATGCTCAGACAAAGAGCTTTAAAGCATGGATCTGTGCCTGAGAAGTAAAGTACAAAAGGAAATCTTGATGCACCCAGAGTAACACAATTCAGGTCCCTTTATGATGCCCTTGGGGGCCAAAGCTCTGGAGAGGGACAACTTGAAGCGGGAAAAGGGCACAAAGTGAAAGCATTTTTTTAAAACAAAGATTTCCCAGGCGAGATCATATCATGCATGTTCCAGTGTCATTTGTAAAAACACTCTAATGGTTGGAGTAAACACAGTCTGACACCATTCCAAGCACCCAAGAGAAACTCCCATAGGTCCTCAGAAGTTCATTTCTGTGGAAGTTGCAAAAATGTTAGTACGTGATTCACTCTTACAGAGAAAGCCTGTGGCTGCTCCTGTAAACAGCCTCAACTCCTCCCCAAAAGGAGATCCAAACACAAAACTCCCAGTGTCTCATCTCTTTTGTCCCCAGGGGCCAAAACTGATGTTAGGCTGATACAGTCTATGTGCCAGATTGCACATTGTGCTAATTTCCTGTAAAGCAGTTGGATAGATGGTGAAGGGGTGGGTGGGTGTTAAATTGTTTTCCTGGCAAATCTCTCCCCTCAACCTCCCAATTGTTTCTCTTCACCCATTTTTCACCCAGCAAGGATTACTTGCAGTCTCAGAGACCCACCCACTGGTAGAAAAAAACAAAGTGCCATCTGGATGTTGCGGGACAACAAGTCCCATCATCCCTGAGGATTGGCCATGCTCACAGGGGCTGATGGGAGTTGTAGCCACCATGTTGGGGACGGCTGCTTTTTAAAACATCCCTCACGCCACTTCAGAGGAAACTCTAAACTTCTGACACGTAACTCTCCTCCCATCACTTCCAGTTTGCTCGCAAGAATACCTCTCAGGCTGGAATGCGTCATTTCTCAAAGCTGTCAATATGGTTTAAAAAGTGGAATGGAGTCAATTTTAACCTGAGTGAACTTTCTGTACAGTACCGTTTTTAGACACTTAAGATTAGAGACAGAGTCACTTCAGGCAGTGACTGTTCGTATCAGTTGTAAAAGGGGCCTTCTTCTGCATACACTAAAGATCTTTATCTTTGTTACAAAGAAGAATAAAGGGAAGTAAATGTGGAGCAAGATACTCCCTCCTGAAATGCGGTTTATATCTCTTCCCCCAGCCCACTTTTATGAGCAAGTGAACTGCACAGGAATGAGGTACTTGCACGCGGTCGACCAGTGTGGCTTAGCACTTCAGGACACCACACAGACCTGGTTTCAAACCTCCATTCAGTCATGAAACTAGCCTGGTACCTCACAGGGCTTGTTGTTTTGGTAGGAAAAACCATTTGTATCCTCCCTGAGCTCCCCAAAGTAGGAGGAGTGGGATAAAAATGGACAGAAGAGGACTTTGGTTGATCAGCTTCTACCTATTAATGTGAGGAAAATGGCTGCTGTGGGCTTGCACGAGTTGAAAAACTGAAGCTGTGTGTTTCATTGCCGCTCTTTGCAACCATCTCCCTTGTTAAACACACAATAATGCTGATCCGAATAAAGTGCTTTCAGGATTTTGAATATAGGTGTTTGTGTGGAATTCCCCCCACCCCCCAAAATGGCCAGTTCAGTCATAGGTTTATCCAAAGGCCAAAAAACCTCCAGAAACTGTACACATCCTCTTTCGGCATTTATTTCCTGTACAGGTGTGTACACTTTCCTTTATTGGTCACTCTTTTCGGGGCATTGCAGCTTCCTTTGTTAGTTTTCCGTTGACTTGGGAGTTGGGACAGCTCCTTATCCTTGCACAGATCAAAATTTCTCCACCACCTCCTTTCACATTCCACTGAGGAAAGCTTGTCTCCTCTTGTGACTCACACAGAGAAGAATGCCCACACCTTAGGTTCTGCTTGTTGTACTGCACCAGCCAGCAGGCACTTTTACGTGTCAGGCAGTTTTAGCTGCTTGTTTAGCTCACATGCTCCATAATGAGATCACACCCTTCCATGCCCTACATTATTAATGCCATGCAACTGCCCCAACAGCAGCAACTTATTCACAATCACCAATGCAATTTAGGAACCCACCCCCCAAATCACCATAAGGTATCTACCTTTTCACAGCTATTGTACTGCCTGTGTAACAAATCTCTGTTCATTAGCCTAGAGCAGGATTCCACTAAAATCTGTTTAAATGTTTTTTTTAAAAAAGAAGAGGAGAGGCTGTGCCTCATTGGTAGACCATCTATCTTGCATGCAGAAGCTCCCAGATTCAGTCCCCAGCATCTCCGGGTACGGCTGGGAGAGAGCCCTGCTTGAAATCCTGGAGAGCTGCTGCCAGTCAGTGTATGCAATATTGAGCTTGTTATTGTTGTTTAGTCGTTTAGTCGTGTCCGACTCTTCGTGACCCCATGGACCAGAGCACACCAGGCACTCCTGTCTTCCACTGCCTCCTGCAGTTTGGTCAGACTCATGTTTGTAGCTTCAAGAACACTGTCCAACCATCTCATACTCTGTCATCCCCTTCTCCTTGTGCCCTCCATCTTTCCCAACATCAGGGTCTTTTCCAGGGAGTCTTCTCGTGAGGTGGCCAAAGTATTGGAGCCTCAGCTTCAGGATCTGTTCTTCCAGTGAGCACCCAGGGCTGATTTCCTTAAGAATGGAGAGGTTTGATCTTCTTGCAGTCCATGGGACTCTCAAGAGTCTCCTCCAGCACCATAATTCAAAAGCATCATACATCACTACTGGGAAAACCATAGCTTTTACTATACGGACCTTTGTTGGCAAGGTGATGTCTCTGCTTTTTAATATGCTATCTAGGTTTGTCATTGCTTTTCTCCCAGAAGCAGGCGTCTTTTAATTTCGTGACTGCTGTCACCATCTGCAGTGATCATGAAACCCAAGAAAGTAAAATCTCTCACTGACTCCATTTCTTCCCCTTCTATTTGTCAGGAGGTAATGGGACCAGTGGCCATGATCTTAGTTTTTTTGATGTTGAGCTTCAGACCATATTTTGCGCTCTCCTCTTTCACCCTCATTAAAAGGTTCTTTAATTCCTCCCCACTTTCTGCCATCAAGGTTGTCTCATCTGCATACTGGATCTGAGGTTGTTGATATTTCTTCCGGCAATCTTAATTCATCCACTGACTCAATATAAGGCAGTTTACTATGAATCTCAGCATTACAGAATATTTGAGTATTTCATCTGGTCCCTAGGAAGGTTATTCCTATTGATTCCTTCAACCCTAGAAAGCCTTTCTTTAGTGGGCTTCTGGCTGGATGTTCAGAAGATCCAGGGTTGTTGTGGTGGTTTTTGGTTGTTGTTTTTTAAGAAAATCAACTCCAATATGCATGCAACTTTAATAATAGTACCACAGCACTTAGGAATTCAGAGACCCACATGCATACTATAATCTCAGTATCCCTTACAACAAGCGTGTAATGTAGGACAGCTTTATTATTATTAGGAAGAGGAGCAACAACATGTTTGTGTTTTTTTGTAATTACCTTTACATACAACAAGGGAATCCAGGGCTGGCTGACCACAATGGATTAAAAACAAGTGAAAACTCCAATAATTACATACAACAAAAACCCACCACCATTTTTTTGTATCATAGCAAAATATTTTCCTCAGGATACATGCAAGAGAGAGGACACCTTCCTACGTGTGCGACAATGTGTGCACATCTGAGAGAGAAAATGTACATGTGGGTGTTAGGGAGAAAAGATGGCAGTGTATGCACGTGCACACAAGTGAGAGACACAAGAGAGAACGTGTTTTTGAGTGTAGGAATCAGGATAAGGAGAATGAGCAAAAAGCAAGAAAAAATCCCCTTCCTCTCCCTTCCCCACTGGGGTTTCCTTGTGGGCCTCATACGTACAACGAACGAAAACCTACGTGGTTAACTGGCTTTTCTTCCTCTGCCCCAAATACCACATGAACTCAGTCAACCACTGTCTTTGGCAGCCCATAGCACTGCTGGAACACATTCCTTCCCCACGCTGTAGTTTAGTCACAACAGTAGTGTCTTCACTCCCAGCACTAACCCTTTCTTAACCCCATTGACTTCAAAAGAAACAAAGACATGCCCAGGAAGCTAGAGCCTCTGGACTCTTGATGTGTTACCGTCAGCAGCATGCCTATCCAGTGAACATGGTTTGTGGGCCTGGCAAAGTGGGTTATCCAGCAAGGTCAGTGTGCACTGTTCAACCATCACCTGCAGCAGATAACAGGGAGAAAACCCTGTGGACCATTTTTCTTGTGTAGCTGTTGGTGCCCATGTACTAGCACTGGATCAGTCTCTGAGCCTCAGAAATCTTCTCCAGGACAACCTAAATCATCCCAAAACATTTGCAACATTCTGTTCATTAAATTACCGGTATTATTTGGACTAAATGATCCTCTGGGTCCCTTCCATTTCCACGATTCTATGATTCTAATTTACAACGTTCTTATACAGCACACACTGATTTTTCGTTCCACCCCTTAAAAAAGACAGCTAGTGAGTTATGTGCACTGTTTATGAAGCCGGCAGTGCCTTTGCAGATCCACATCATTCAGTTAAAGCACATCCAACACGCATGTATGAAAATAATCGTGGGAACTGTAGTTTCCCCCTTAAAGAGCTGCAATTCCCAGCACCCTGACAAACTACATTGTCCCAGGATTTTATTGGAGGGGATTGTGTGCTTTAAATGTGTGTTGTTGTTTTCTTTCCACCAGCAAGAGCGCTGCTTTTCTGATACCTTTGTTCCTTGCCTCTCACTCAACCTTATTTCCTGATATCTCTCATCAGCTCCAAATTATTCTCCCACAGAGGGTATTTCCTTGATTCCTACAGAGGGTGTGGGGCTGAAACCCCATAAGGCAGGGTGGATTTGAAGCATAGCATGGGTGGGAGGCACTCTCTGTCCAATCCCCTTCAGAAACACTTCTCCCCAGCTTTATTCCCCCCCTCTCTGATTGGGGTGGGGTGGGGGCAGAAGAAGAAGAGTTTGGATTTGATATCCCGCCTTTCACTCCCTTTAAGGAGTTTCAAAGCGGCTAACATTCTCCTTTCCCTTCCTCCCCCACAACAAACACTCTGTGAGGTGAGTGAGGCTGAGAGACTTCAAAGAAGTGTGACTGGCCCAAGGTCACCCAGCAGCTGCATGTGGAGGAGCGGAGACGCGAACCCGGTTCCCCAGATTATGAGACTACCGCTCTTAACCACTACACCACACTGGCTTGTACATGCTTACATGTATAAACCACCATTGCTGGACCATGGCACAAATATTTAAAACAGGAAAACATGTTTAAAAGCTCAGTGATAGAGCATCCCTTGGTCCCAGGTGTAATTCCTGGCCATCATCTCCATGTAGGGATGGGAAAGACAATGAACAGCTTTCTGTGGCATCCTCTAGCTAAGGTTAGGCCCAATAGAAAGTCCTTGCAGTTGTCTGAAACTTGTTATCTAGGACTTCCGGAGGCGGCGCGAAACAGCAATGGCGGTCCTCTTCGCGCTGTGAAGAGGGGCTCCGCGAAAAAGGGTCGTCCGCTGCGGCAAAGCGGAGACCCATCAAGAAAAACTGCAGGCAGAGCGAGCCTGCGGCCGTGGGACTCGGCGGGCGCCTTGAGCCCCCCCAGAAGCGGAGAAGGAGCCTCGTAAGAGGCTCCGGAACGTGAAAGGGGGAGCGGCGCTGTGAGTTCATCGCTCTTTTCGTGGAAGCAAAGCCGCGCTGCTGCTGCTGATGAGCGCTGACCTTTCTTCTTGAAAATATCGGAATTGGAGCAACATACCCGTGAGTAAGGGGTTTAAATTCTTAATCTAAATTGAAGAAATTCGGCTGAAAAGGGGAGGCGAGTAACAGGAAGTCCGCCTCCCGACTCTGCTAATTAGATCAAAGCAAGGGCTCTGAAGCGAGCTGAAGTGTTTAAAAGGGATTGTAAAACTGGAAGAAAGAGTGCATTGATAGACTTTGCATTTTGAGGATAAAAGGGAAAGAATTGTGAAACTTATGGACTTTTGCTTTCTGGAACTGTCCCCCTACCTTTTAGCTAAACGGAGTTGAAAGGGATAACCCCGTCATCGGGCTGCCAGTGTATAGAAGAGAACTGTCAAACTGCTGTCAAATTGACGACATTGTTGCAGAAATTTAAACTGTTGCATAGACTGAGACATTAATGTTTAACATTGTTGCTTGGACCTCTCTTGACACCTTGTGGCTGGATTTTAAGAGACTGGAAGCTTTGGAAACCTTCCTTTTGTGTTTGGGAACTACAAAAATTTAACATGGGGAATATAGGAACTTCAATGGCGGAAAATAGTTCCTTTCTTCTTTGAAACTTTGAAATACTCCCCCTATAGGACTGTGGAAGTATAGTGGCCTGGGAATTGAACTTTATTGAAATTCTTTGTGGTTTAATTTGTTTATACTTTGGACTTGTCTTTCCCATGGGACAAAAGATCATTTGACCTTGAACAGAGGCAGGTGTGGAATGAGCGGCTCAGGGAGAACAAGAGCAGCTAAAGCCAAAGATAAAGAAAAAGAGAAAAAATCTGGGCAACTCATGCAAACAACTTTAACCCATCACCGCAGATCATCCGTCCCAACTGTGCTGACAGCACAGGAGGTGGAATTTGTACAGCCTGCTGCAGAAGATATGGCAACTGGAGGATCTGAAACAGTTTTGAAACAAATTTTGGAACAACTGGCAGTTTTAAATCAAAAAGTGGACAATCAAACATCAAAAATTGACCAAGCTACATCCTCTATTGGCAAATTAACTGAACAGGTTTCGCAGCACACCCAGGCAATTGAGAAACTGCAAGGAGCTACGGCAGAAAACTACAAATTAGCTGTGGAAGCCAACCAAAAAGCAGAACAGGCGAATATAAAGGTTGATGGAGTTAAAGGGGAAGTAAGGCCTCTGAAAAGACAGGTAGGGGAACAACAAGCCTACCTGTCATTGGTTGAACTGAAAAGTAAAGAAAACAATCTCAGGATAAGGGCTATCCCGGAACTGGAGAAAGACAACTTAGAGGGATTTCTGACACTTTTGTTCTCCAAATTCTGGGGAATTGAGGAAGAAAAGGACTTTAAAATTGTGACAGCCTGTAAAGAAAGACAAGTCCAGAGACTGCTTAGTTGTTCTGAGATCAAGAGAAGAGAGGGATAAGATATTAGGCCTACATTTCAAGAAATCTTTGGAGATAGAAGGCAAAAGGGCCGAAATTTACAGAGATATTCCCAAATATCTCTTGGAACTTAGGACTACCTATATAGACCTGACTAAATTGTTGAGACACAACGGAATTCCTTATAGGTGGGAGTTTCCACAAAGACTTTCATTTACTTACAAAGGAAGGAAAATAAAAATTAAATCACCTGAAGACCAGCAGAAGTTCCTACACGACCACGAGGAGGACCTGCAAAAAGGAGCTGCAGCTTCTTGGCCTCCACCACCACCGGGACCACCTTCAAGAGTCATACCACCTGGATCTGGACCAGCACTACCTCCTCCGGGATCGGAGGGAAGCTTAGACACCCCATTGTAGAACCCGTCAATTGATTCAGGATGTCTCTGCAGCTTCTCAGTTGGAACATAAATGGCGGAAATTCCCCGGAAAAAAGAAGGAAAGTTTTTCACATTTTGAAAAAGGAACAATTGGACGTTATCTGCCTACAAGAAACACATGTGACAAGGCTCCACAGAAAAGTGCTAATTAATAAAAGACTAGGCCAAGAATTTATTTCTTCGGACAAAGTTAAGAAAAGAGGAGTGGTGATATATGCAAAGGAGAGCCTGTCACCGAAATTCTTATTTAAAGATGAACATGGCCGAATTTTGGCGATTGAAATACAGACACAAGGAGAAAAATTTTTGATATTAGGAATATATGCTCCAAATGAGGGAAAATCGGAATTTTTCAGGAAGCTGCATGAGACTATGCTGGATTACTTGGACTATAATAACATCATTATGTTGGGTGATATGAATGGGGTTGTGTCTGTAAACATGGATAAGTCACAAAGTACCAACATATCGAAAGATGGCAGACTACCTAAAACCTTTTTTGAAATGACTGACAATATGGACTTAGTCGACATATGGAGGGTTAAGAACCCTCTAGGGAAAGAAGGGACTTTCTTTTCTGAAGCTCATCTGACATGGACACGAATCGACCAAATATGGACAACTAGAGGACTGGCACCTAAGACTAGAAAAGTGGAAATCTGCCCAAAAACCTACTCCGACCATAATGCTTTGAAAGTGGAATTGAGACTAAATACAACCGGATCCTTCAGATGGAAAATGAATGACACTATATTAAGAGATCAGGAGATTGTTAAGAAGGCCCAAAAAACTTTAAAGGACTATTTTGAGATAAATTTGAATACCACCGTGGAAAAAAGAACAATCTGGGACGCAAGTAAGGCAGTTATGAGAGGGTTTCTAATACAACAAAACACGATTAAGAAAAGGCTCTGGAATGAAAAGAAGGAGAAGATATTGGAGAAAATAAGAGAAGGAGAGAAAAAATTAAGATCTAGGCCTAAGTCGAAGGATGTGCTAAGAGAAGTGAAATTTTTCCAGGCGCAATATTCAAAATTGATAAATCAAGAGGTGGAATGGAAAATTAAACAAATGAAACAAAGATCCTTCGAATCGGCGAATAAGTGTGGGAAACTGCTAGCCTGGCAGTTGAAAAAGAGACAAAAGCTTAACACAGTTACAAATCTAGAGATTGAAGGGAGAATGGTTCAGAAACCCGAGGAAATTAGAAAGTGTTTCCAGAGGTACTTCAAAGAACTCTACTCACAAGGGCCGCAAAAAGCTTCCGAGGTGGATCAATTTCTTAAAACTAATGGATCACAAAAAATACCCCTGGAAATGAGAACAAACCTGAACTGTAACATCACACAGCAAGAAATTGAAAGTGCCATTCAGAATCTTCAATTGGGCAAGTCTCCAGGCCCTGATGGTCTAACCTCCAAATATTATAAAGTTTTAAAGGACTATTTGATACAACCCTTGATGGAGGTTTGTAACCAGATTATGGAGGGAAGGAAGGCACCGGAAACGTGGAAAGAAGCTTTCATCACATTGATACCTAAACTAGAAATTGAAAAGACTCAACTTAAGAATTACCGCCCCATCTCACTCCTAAATGTGGATTACAAAATTTTTGCAGATATTTTGGCAAGTAGACTTAAAAAAGTATTAAATGAAGTGATCCATAAGGACCAGGCTGGCTTTCTCCCTGGTAGGCATTTGTTTGATAACACAAGAAACATTATTGACATTTTGGAACTTCTACAAACAAATCTTAATACTAGAGCGGCCTTAATTTTTATTGATGCAGAGAAGGCCTTTGATAATATTTCTTGGATGTTCATGAAGAAAAATTTGGAAGGGATGGGAGTGGGGCGGGGGTTTGAAAATGGTATAGAAGCAATCTATACAGAACAAAAAGCTAAATTGATAGTAAACAATGTGGTGACAGAGGAGTTTAAAATTGAAAAAGGGACACGTCAGGGGTGCCCCCTATCCCCCCTATTGTTCATCTCAGTTCTGGAGGTGTTGCTAAACATGATTAGAAAGGACCGGTTGGTTCAGGGAATTGAGGTCGGAGTGAAACAATATAAATTGAAAGCATTTGCAGATGACTTGGTATTAACATTACAGGAACCAGTCTCCAGTACTAAAAGAGTGTTAGAATTAATTTCTGACTTTGGTCGGGTGGCGGGGTTTAAGTTAAATAAGCAAAAAACCAAGGTTTTAGCAAAAAATTTGACAGTTATAGAAACAGATGAGTTCTCTAAAGAAACGGAGTTGAATGTGGTTAAAAAAGTAAAATACCTAGGGGTGTACCTGACCTCCAAAAATTTGAATTTGTTTAAAGATAACTATGAGAAATGTTGGTCAGAAATCAAAAGAGATTTGGAAACATGGTCAAGATTGAAACTTTCCTTGTTAGGCCAAATAGCTGCTGTAAAGATGAATGTATTGCCGAAAATGTTATTTTTGTTTCAGGCCCTACAGATCGTGGACAAGGTGGAATGTTTTGGAAAGTGGCAGAAGGATATTTCTAAGTTTGTTTGGCAGGGCAAAAAGCCCCGAATAAAGTTTAAAATATTAACTGATGCGAAAGAAAGAGGGGGATTTGCCCTGCCAGACTTGAGGTTATATTATGAATCTGCAGCCTTCTGCTGGTTGAAAGATTGGATTTTATTGGAGAACACTGACGTCCTAGATCTGGAAGGGTTTGACAATGCGTTTGGGTGGCATGCATATTTGCGGTATGACAAGGTTAAAGTGCACAAATTGTTTAAAAATCATATTGTCAGAAGAGCAATTTTGATGGTCTGGACAAAATATAAAGACTTATTGGAGAGTAAGACTCCGAGGTGGCTCTCACCGGTGGAGGCCAAGGCACGTAAGAGACTTAACATGGAGGCCCATTGGCCTAAATACTGGGAAATAATTGAAAAAATTGGAGACAATTGGAGGTTGCTGAGCTTGGAAAAACTGAAAACTAAGGTGCGAGACTGGCTGCACTATGCGCAAATTCAGGAGGTCTTTAAAATAGATAAAAAGGTTGGATTCCAGGTGGAAAAATCGAAACTAGAGACTGAATTGTTAGAGCCAAAAAGTAAACTACTTTCGAGAATGTATAACTTGCTGCTTAAGTGGAATACACAGGATGAGACAGTCAAATCCGCCATGATAAAATGGGCGCAGGACGTGGGGCACAACATTATGTTTGTAGACTGGGAAAGGTTATGGAACACCGGTTTGAAATTTACGGCATGCACTGCCTTGAAGGAAAATATTATGAAAATGGTATACCGGTGGTACATGACCCCAGTCAAGCTAGCTAAGATATACCATCTGTCTGACAATAAATGTTGGAAATGTGGAGAGGCGGAAGGGACATTCTTTCATCTCTGGTGGACCTGTCCGAAAGTGAAGGCCTTCTGGGAAACGATCCATAATGAACTAAAAAAGGTACTGAGATTTACCTTACCTAAGAAACCAGAGGCCTTCCTTCTGGGCATGGTAGACCAGAGAGTGCTTAAGAAGGACAGAACCTTTTTCATGTACGCTACCACAGCAGCAAGGATCCTGATCGCAAAATATTGGAAGACACAAGATTTACCCACGCTGGAGGAATGGCAATCACAGTTGATGGACTATATGGAATTGGCTGAAATGACTGGCAGAATCCGAGACTTGGGAGAAGAAACAATTGAGGAGGACTGGAAAAAGTTTAAGGACTATTTGAAAAAACACTATAAGCTGTATGAATGTTAAAAAAATGCACCTTTCAGGAAACTCTAGCTTCAGCAAATGTAAGTTAATGAAATGAAAATTAAGACACAAGAATTTAGAGGTAAAATAATGAAATAACTTTATTGTGTTTAATACAAAGCATACAAGAATTGGGTTATAGTAAAATTGAAATCAGGGAACATGATAAAATGGAAGATACAATAAGTTTTGAAATAAGTTAACAAATTGCTGATGTTTTATATGACAGAGAATGCAGGGTTTGGAGGATGTGGGGAAGTCCTTTAGATTGGATGGAAAAAGAACATGGAAATTTGTTATTCTTCTATTCTATTTTCTTATAACTATCCTTTATTCTTTTTTCTGTATTTCTTAAAATTAATAAAAAATTTTTTTTTAAAAAAATGAAACTTGTTATCTAAATCTTATACTTAGGGGATATGGGGTGGGGTGGAGAAGGCCTTTCTGTGCTGTGCTTCAAATCCTCTCACCACCACCACTTTATAAGAATTTGCCATTGGGCCGAGTGACAATGTTGGATTTCTGGGTGATACCTATGATCTGCCCCCTGTTTGAGTGTCATTTTCTCAGTTTGGGGGGGGGGAGATGCGGGGTTTGTGCTACAAAACCAATCCATTTCTCAGTGGGGTGGGGGCCTACAAAATGCTGGGTTCTCGCTAACGAAACTTTGGAACCGATTTGGAGGGGATCCATAATTTTGTGGTTCGTAATTGTAAACCCCTAAATGGGATTTCCCCCTCATAACTCTGGTTCCCTACTGTGGAATGACCTGAAATAGGAGAAGAGCTCTACTGCTAGGACTCCCGAAGTCAATGTATATAATAACAGACTAATTAGCACTCCACTTCACTGGATGGGAAGCTTCCATTTGACTGACTTGACCCGCTGAGCTTAATTAGCGACAGACGGGGGGGATAAGGAGGATCAAAACCAGCAGCAACTCTTGCAGTTTCTTCACAGGGTTGGAGTCCCCAGCCTGACCTTATCTTCACCCCTAACTAGCAGCAGCAGCAGCCCAGAAGAGAAAGGAAACCCGACTGGCTGCTAAATAAGAAGGCAGGGTTTAATTTGCATGAGACTAAGCGCCTTTGTTTGAGCGTGTACTAACTAGAAATCAAAAGGACTTGGCATGGTGAAAGAATCTTCCGATAAGCAGGGCAGGCTCGACTTGCTAGCAAATAGTTCAGATGTGCATGAACCCAACCCCACTTCCTATATCGGCACTGGATCCTCAGAAATCAAGCAATTCTAAAAGGTTGGTGGAAGTGGCTGACCGAATACAAGTTCTCTGTACTCAGAGGCATTTCTTTTCTAGGAAAAGAGAGTTGCGTTCAAACCACTTCCACTGTACTTGGAATGTATGTCTGTTCAGGCCTGGGCAGCTGCAAACCCCTCCCCCCATCAAGTAAATAAATTAAAACACTTAACTAAAATAGAAATAATCAGAATATTTCAAATTGAAATGCTCACTGGGGTCACTTGGATGATGTTCTGGCACATTCTAGCACCTTCTAGTTCTAGTTGGAAGGCAGCAATATCGCTCCAACCTTCCAGCATCTGGAAAAGATCCTTACTAATTCCTTACTTGGACTCTTTAGTGTCTTCGTTGGAGCAACATTTCTCATAACAGCATTCACCGGCTTTTTCACTTGTGGCTCTACACCCCCTTTTCATGTTGGAAATGACCATACAAGACTTCAAGATGAAAGCCAAGCAGTTCTCAAGATTTTATAATCTGCAAGATTTCAACTTCGAATCTGAACTATGGTTACGCCGTGTGGAAGGAGAAGGAACTCAGCAAAGAGCAGCTAAAAGAGCAGACCTAGTAAAAGAGGCAGAAATCTTTTACCCTGCCACCAAAAAAAGGCTCTGCTCATCTCTCTTGCTCAGCCATGAACCACTTGTATCGTAGAGCGGTCATTCAGTACCTTACGGAAAGTAAAGACTTGGCTGAGGTCGATGGTGACAGGGGAGTGTCTCAATGGGCTGTGCTTACCGAGGACTCAGCTATACAGCTACAAATAAAATGTTTTAAGTGTGTTTTAAGTGCAATATACAATGTGACACTAGATGGCAATGTCAAAACAAAAAAATTCCTTCCAGTAGCACCTTAAAGACCAACTAAGTCAGTTCTTGGTATGAGCTTTCGTGTGCATGCACACTTCTTCAGATACACTGAAACAGAAGTTTCCAGACCCTTCTATATAGTGAGAAGTTGGGGAGGGGTATTACTCAGAAGGGTGGTGGGAATGGGTGATTGGCAGATAGCTGTGATGAGCCTGTTGACGACTCTTAACGACTGCAATAGGTCTTACAGGAAGAAGCAAGGGGTGAAAAGGTGAAAAATGGCTTTGTCATGTATAATGAGATAAGAATCCAAGGTCTTTGTTCAGGCCAGGTTTCTCCATGGTTTTAAGTTTGGTGATAAGTTGTAATTCAGCAGCTTCTCTTTCCAGTCTATTTCTGAAATTCCTTTGTAGTAAAACAGCTACTTTGAGATCTTGTATAGAATGTCCTGGGAGATTGAAGTGTTCTCCTATTGGTTTCTCTGTCTTGTGATTCCTGATGTCCGATTTATGTCCGTTTATTCTTTGGCGTAAGGTCTGGCCTTCAGATCAGCGGCACAGCAATGGGCACCCGCATGGCCCCACAGTATGCCAACATCTTCATGGCAGATTTAGAACAACGTTTCCTAAACTCCTACCCACTCAAACCTCTCTTGTACCTGCGATACATTGATGATATTTTTATCATCTGGACACATGGTCAACAGACCCTGAACACCTTCCACCAGAAATTCAATGATTTTCACCCCACAATCAACCTAACTATGAATCAATCTATGCAAGAAATACATTTTTTGGACACTACTATAAAAATACAGGATGGGCACATAGACACCACCTTATACCGTAAACCAACTGACCGACAAACATATCTACATGCCTCTAGCTACCATCCCAAACATACCAAACAGTCCATTGTATATAGCCAGGCACTACGTTACAGCCGCATCTGTTCCAATTCTACAGACAGAGACTCTCACCTAAGAGATCTACAGCAAACCTTTTTAGAACTAAAATACCCAACAGATGAAGTTAGACAACAGATCAACAGAGCCAGACTGATACCCAGAGAGAACTTGCTGCAAGACAGACCCAAAAAAGAAAATAACAGAACACCTCTAGTCATCACATACAGCTCCCAAGTTAAAACAGTACAACGCATCATCAGAGATCTACAACCTCTCCTGGACAATGACAGTTCTCTTTCTCAAGCTCTGGGAGGAAGACCTTTCATTGCCTACAGACAGCCACCCAGTCTTAAACAACTCCTAACCCACAATAATACTACAACCAGACCTAACATGGACACTGGCACCAGAGCCTGCAATAAACCCAGATGCCAACTTTGCTGCCACATACACCCAGACAACACCATTACTGGCCCCAACAACATCACACATACCATCTCGGGACTATTTAATTGCTCATCGTCTAACATTGTGTATGCCATCAAATGCCAACAGTGTCCTTCAGCTCTCTATATTGGACATACAGGCCAGACCTTACGCCAAAGAATAAACGGACATAAATCGGACATCAGGAATCACAAGACAGAGAAACCAGTAGGAGAACACTTCAATCTCCCAGGACATTCTATACAAGATCTCAAAGTAGCTGTTTTACTACAAAGGAATTTCAGAAATAGACTGGAAAGAGAAGCTGCTGAATTACAACTTATCACCAAACTTAAAACCATGGAGAAACCTGGCCTGAACAAAGACCTTGGATTCTTATCTCATTATACATGACAAAGCCATTTTTCACCTTTTCACCCCTTGCTTCTTCCTGTAAGACCTATTGCAGTCGTTAAGAGTTGTCAACAGGCTCATCACAGCTATCTGCCAATCACCCATTCCCACCACCCTTCTGAGTAATACCCCTCCCCAACTTCTCACTATATAGAAGGGTCTGGAAACTTCTGTTTCAGTGTATCTGAAGAAGTGTGCATGCACACGAAAGCTCATACCAAGAACTGACTTAGTTGGTCTTTAAGGTGCTACTGGAAGGAATTTTTTTGTTTTGACTATGGCAGACCAACACGGCTACCTATCTGTAACTAGATGGCAATGGTGAGCCTTACGGAAAATTCAATGTATTTTTTTAAAAAAACGCTTTAAAAAAAGCATTTTCAGAATGGTTTTTATAAGTGTGTGGAATCCTCCTGTGTGTGCACAGAAAAACTGCACTGGAAAAGAGAGGAATGTGATCATGAAAAGAAACTAGGTTTAGTATAGATGTAAAAAAAAAAAAGGCACGTTCTTTGTAATTTTGCAAAGTATGCTTGTTAACCACATGAAAGGTACTCCCTGATGTTAATTTTTTATTTAACTTCCTAGTTTTCAAATGACTGGAGATTTTGACAGAAGATTTTTCTGAGCACTTGGGGTCAAAAGAAAGTAATTTAAAACAACTCTTGTTGGGATAGTTCATTCCGAATCTGCTCCAGTGATGGCCAGACTTGGCCCTCCAGCTGTTTTGGGACTACAACTCCCATCATCCCTAGCTAACAGGACCAGTGGTCAGGGATGATGGGAATTGTAGTCCCAAAACAGCTGGAGGGCCAAGTTTGGCTATCACTGTGCTAGACAGAGCCAGACAGAGGATGATGACAGGTGGAAGTCCTGCCACTGCAACATAAATCTTGGCTATGCCCATGGTTGCATCCAACCATAAGCCACATGGGAAAAGTAGGGCCATTGAAATCAATGGGATTTAACTAACAAACAGGGCATCCCATTAATTTCAGTGAGTCTAATAAGTATGATGGGTAAGTCTGGATCTAACCTTATATTAATAAGGAACTTCCAGCTTTTAGCTGTGATGCACAACGCAAAGCACAAAGGTGGGGGGGGTAGAGGAAGGCACCATTGGGCTATTACTATATTTATATGCTGCACGGATATCAGTGGGAACTGGATGTCCCAGGAGATTTTAAATAGAACCTGCTGAATCCTTCACCTCCAGATCACCAGTTCAAATATATTCCAGGATCATGCAGTGATTGACAGGGTTGCCTCTTCAGTAGCTTATGATGTCCTTAACCAAACTCTTGTCTTCTTCCCATGGGCATCTGGGGTCTCAAAAACTACCTGTCATTTAGCAGGGTCTAAACTGTAGCCTAGATAAATGATTTGTTTATCAAATGGGTGTGCCCTGCGTTGTCCTTTTGCATCAAAGTCTCCCTAGGCAAGTAGTTCTGATATCAACAGCATTGTATGGTGGGGAAACCCCTGCTGCTACTCTGTCAGGTGTGCGTGCAGCAGCCAGGCCCTGTGACCAATAGGACTCTGCAGGACTGGGGCCTTCCTAAGTTTGTTCTGAAGAGGCAAGGCACGGCCACACAGGTGAGGCCGATTGGGAACTCACAGCACTTGGTGGCAAGAGCCGGGAAGGGATAGAATGTCAGCATTTTCCCTTCGGCTCTTTGCCACAGCAACACATTCTCTGCCTTGCTGCGTTTGACTCCTTGACTCCTTGCTTCTTGATCCTCGGACCCTTGACTTCGTGACCCCTTGTTTCTTGATCCTAGGACCCCTGACTTTGTGACTCCTTGCTTCTTGATCCTCGGACCTCTGACTTCGTGACTTCTTGCTTCCTGACCCTCGGTCCCTTGGCTTCTTGACTCCCAGCTCTCTGACCCTTGGATTCTTGGCTTTCTGTCTCCTGGCTTCTGGACTCCTGTTCCTGCTTGCACCCTGCCATCTTGCCCCCGGTCCCAATGTCCCCAGCCGGGATTTCGATTGCCCGTGAACCAGACCGTGACATACTCTTCAGGGACAAGAGGAGACAAGTGCCCACGGAGTAGGCTAGTGTTTGTGAAAGTTTCTGGCTTTCTTTAGGGAACCTGTTCGAGGTCAACCTGTCTCCAAGAAACCGCTGCATATCTGCCATGGAAGCCCTTGTTTATTGCGTAAGTTTCTGCATATGTAATCCAGTTTGGTGTAGTGGTTAGTGTGTTGCACTAGGACCTGGGAGGCCAGGACTCAAATCTCCATCTTAGAACACACCCAGGGCTCACCTGAGGACAGGTTGCAGGTTGCCAGTGTTGGTTCCAGATTTCAGGAGGCCCCTGGCAAGATGACCTCAGCGACTGATGTTACTTATGTTTTGCAACAGCTCTGAGTTTATTTACAACTATACAAACGAGCATAGGTGGAGGCACACATAAACATTTCAACAGACAGCCAGAGTCTACAGCTCCCACAACAGGTCTTTAGAGACAGGCAGCCCCCCAAAACATTTACAGATCACAGCGCTCAGCTCACAGTGTCTCTCCTGGTCTCTGACTCAGAACTGCAATCTGTGCTTAAAACTCCAGCTCACTTCACTCACAGTGCTCTAACCAAGCCTTATGAAGAACATTTGAGGGAGTTGGGTATGTATAGCCTGAATAAGAGGAGACTGAAAGGAGATATGATAGCCATCTTCTAATATTTAAAGGACTGTCCTATGGAAGATGGAGAAAACTTACCGTATTTTCTGCTGCTCCAGAGGGTGGAACTCAAACCAATGGATTCAAATTACGAGTTCCCAACAAAACATTAGGAAGGGCTTTCTGATGGTAACATTCCATGTTCGACAGTGGAATGGCTTCCCTCAGAAGGTGGTAGACTCTCCTTCATTGGAAGTTTTTAAACAGAGTTTGTCAGAAATCATTTAGCTGTGATTCCTGCATTGAAGGGTTGGATTGGGTGATCCTTGTGGTCCCTTCGAACTCTACCATTCTATGTTTCTATTTCTTAGCAATTTAGAAAACTTAAGGGAAATGGACTAAGGATTAGTTTCCACAGAAACATATCACTGGGCTATTAACATTCTCTTTCAAGTACAAAGTACATAAGACGAGCTCTGTTGGATCAGACCAAAAGCCCACCAGATTCCTATGAAACGTCCACAAGCAGGACATGAGCACAACAGCCCTCTTCCCACTTGTGATTCCAAGCAAGTAGCATTCAGAGGCATGTTGCCTCTGATCCAGGAGGAAGTTATATAGCCCTTGTGATTCGTAGCCACTGATCCATAGCAATGAATTCACTTTTTTCCCCACAGTTGCTGTGCAATGACTTGACATGTTTATTGAGGTCTCCACCAGAACCCCACAATCTTTCCTGGCCATTCTCCACCAGCTCCACTTTGTGGTTCTGCTTGGAGCAGGGATGGGGAATTTGCAGCAATCCAGATGCTGCTAGATGACAACCCCCAGAATGCCTAAACATTTGACACAACAGTCGGCAGCTGATGATGGGAACTGGAGGTTTAGGGGATTCTGGCAGGCTATGAACCTGCATCATTAGAGCAAACATCCTTGACATTCTTGGCATTGGTCCTTATCAGATAGGACAGTGATTCAGCAAGCACATAGACTTAAAACAACTCCTTGTCATCTAATCTTTGAGGTATGTTGCTAAGGGGCAGTCTTATGAAGTATGTGTTGCCACTCCCGTGGCTGTAAAGAAAAAAGGGAAGGGACAGCTGTCTAAGAGCTGTCAATTTGGTATTTTCCCAGGCAGGAAAAAAATCCAAGGATGCAGGGACAAAATAATAAGAGAAAACACATAGAACCTTCTCGAGTGATGAGAAGTAGATTTGCAGTACCTGCTTTCAGCCAAGATCTCTCCATGAAGAAGGTCTCTGCCTGTTTCCCTCCCTCTGCCCTGCTCCTCAGTCTCTCTCTCTCTCTCTCTCACACACACACACACAAATGCACATACACCCTTTATTTGCATGTATTTTTTAAAAAACAAATTCTACCCCACCTGTCCCTGTAAAACAACTTCATGGTGGTTTACACTAATAAAACACCATAATGCCACAGATATAATTTGAAGCCACAAGATAAAACAACTAAACCAGCGGGGGTGGGGGGTGGGAGGGAGGATAATTAAATATAAAACCAGCAAACAAAAGGTTCCTTTAAAATATCTCATGTTCCTGTCCTTCCCAACTTGGTGCTCTCCATATGTTTTGGACTCTTCATGTCGCCATGGCAAAGGTCAGAAATGAATTGCAGTTGTGGTCCAAAATGTCTCAAGGGCACCAATTTGGGGAAGGGTCTCATACACCATACAAAGCCTGAGAGAACATCACAGACCTTGTCTGGCACCCAGGTGGGTCTGTCTGAAGAGTTCTATCATCTGGGTTTCGCCATAGAAAAGGCCCCCTTCAGCAGCCACCTGCCTAGCTTCAGCAGAGATCCAGAGAAGTGCTTCTCATTTGACATGTGGATTCATTTAATTTTAGTAGTATACTCATGCTGGCCCCAATCTAGCACCAGGGCAGAAAATCCAGCCTTCACGTAATGCATGGGCCAGATTGTTTTTCAAGCATTAAAAAAAAAGGGGGGGAGATATGCATTCCTCCTTTGGAGACCGAGCCGCAAATGAGGGCATGGCAGAGGTGGAATGAGATTCACATTCCGTTCACTACCCACCAGACTGCAGACATTCAGTTCTGATGCAAGCTGTTTTGTTCTCAGTGAAATCAGGTGTCACGATATCAGCACTGGACACAGAGGGGAAGCTGGAAGCATCATTTGATTGCTGTTGCTTAGTGATGGCCGAGGCTGGGAAGGGGAGTTTGGATGTCCCTGGAGGGGAATTTGCTAGGTGCTGATATAAAGAGGCAGAGACTGGGCATTGTGCATGCAGGTCACCTGGGAAATGGTCAAAGTTTGCCTGTCAGAGATGCAACTTCTCAGGTTTGGAGCTTTTCGCTGTTCTCCAGGCACAACACGCAGATGCCAGGGAAATGCAATGGCTCAATCAATAAAATAATGGAAAGGAAAGGCAGACAGGCTAGCCCACAAGAGACGTATGCGTATGTGAAGTGTGTGGACAAATGAAGATACCTGTGTGTCTGTAGTTTTGTATGTGCACAGTGAATTAATGTGTGTGTGTGATCCAGCTGGATGGGTGGGGTATTATTATTACCATTAATAAGTGGCATGGCCACTTAGTAAATTTGTCCTTATACTTGGCAATGGTCTCTGTTGTTACTAGACAACAGTGCTAATTGTATGGGGAAATCAATATTTTGTGGTCTCCACACTCAAAACTAGTAGGACATAGCTGACTTCACCCAGTAGGCATGACGCTGTCAAAGGGACGAGAAAGAGCAACAATGATGGTACAGTGCTCTGCTCTAATTTTGCATTATACCTCACGCAGCCATGTTGAGTCATGCCTGACACCCCAAGGCAACCGTTTTGTGACTGGCACCTACAGCACTTTCCTCAAAAAAATCCAAATCTGCTGACCATTCCCAAAAAGACTGGCGACCCCTGGTCTAGCATAACACATACTCTGGGAAGGCAGCATTTGGGAGAAACTAAACTGTGCATTGACCGTAAAGAAGCCCTGCCCCAATACTGTGGCCATTGCATTTTAATTTAAAAAACACCTGGAGATGTTGTCACAATAGGAAGTAGAGAAGTGGTTTGTTTTGTTTTTAAACTGAAACAGAAGCCTCTGCTCTATAATGTAATAAACAAAAACCTGTCCTTATTCCCTTATGGGGGACACAAGAACCCTTATAGAGTCCTTTGTAGGTTCTCCATTGGTCGGAGAAAAGAACAGAGGCCAACCAGAGAATATTGAGAAGCAAAGCAGCTCGTAAGCCTGATCTTTATTGAACTGTTGCAACAGGGTGCTCCCCTCACATGCAGGAAAGGAGGAGGACCCAGAACCCAGGTGTGCCTGCCCTTATATAGACATTTTAAATTGCCTGCCCTGGAGTTCAAGACCACCCCCAGAAACATCATACCTACAGCAGAAACCTGAGTGCATTGTTTATCTCCTGTCTGGCAGGTTACCTGTTAATGCTTACTTGATTGGATACCCTGGGGAGCCTGGCCAGTCTTTTGTAGTGACAAATACTTAGTTCCTGAGCCAGGTCACAGGCTGACCCTATTCATAAAGGTAAAGGTAAAGGTACCCCTGCCCGTACGGGCCAGTCTTGCCAGACTCTGGGGTTGTGCGCCCATCTCACTCAAGAGGCCAGGGGCCAGCGCTGTCCGAAGACACTTCCAGGTCACGTGGCCAGCGTGACATCGCTGCTCAGGCGAGCCAGAGCTGCACACGGAAACGCCGTTTACCTTCCCGCTAGAAAGCGGTCCCTATTTATCTACTTGCACCCGAGGGTGCTTTCGAACTGCTAGGTTGGCAGGCGCTGGGACCGAGCAACGGGAGCGCACCCCGCCGCGGGGATTCGAACTGCCGACCTTTCGATCGGCAAGCCCTAGGCGCTGAGGCTTTTACCCACAGCGCCACCCGCGTCCCTAGGACCCTATTCATACACAGATACAATATACCCTTAGGACAGGTTTTGTGAATGAAAAGACAATGGGGAGGCTTTTCCATTTTCCTTTGACCTTGCAGAGAAAACATTTGGTCAGTTTGGGAGCCAAAATGGCTCCAGGACTGCCCTCCTGTGCTGACTCAGACATGTGGCCCATACATTTATGTACGTATTTGCCTGGCAAATCCATCAACATCTATATATGACCTTAACTTTTTTTATTTCAATACTAAGATGGCAGCCACCGATGCCTGGAGGTGGGCTCACCCTTGGGTGAGAAAGCTCTAAGCCCATGGTCCCAACTGGGGAACACCCCCCACAGGGGGGCAATTTGATTCTAAGGGGGGCAATTTGAGAATGAGTTATGGACAGTTAATGGCATTTTAGGCATCCTCCATGTGAATAGGAATTCATGTTTTGAATAATAAGAATTATATGTGGGGGTTGGGGGAGAGAGAGATCAGGATGTTAGAGATGTTTAGACAAAAAAAAATTCCTTCCAGTAGCACTTTAAAGGCCAACTAAGTTAGTTCTTGGTATGAGCTTTCGTGTGCATGCACACTTCTTCAGATACACTATCTGAAGAAGTGTGCATGCACACGAAAGCTCATACCAAGAACTAACTTAGTTGGTCTTTAAGGTGCTACTGGAAGGAATTTTTTTTTGTTTTGACTATGGCAGACCAACATGGCTACCTATCTGTAACTAGAGATGTTTAGGTGGGGCATGGCCAAAAAAAAAAAGTTGGAAACCACTGCTAAGCCTTTTGGGGGAGATAGAACCAGACACCGTCTCAATTGGCATCTTTTAACTTTGTCGACGGTGGTGACGGAGGGAAACCTGCAGAGGACCCGAAACGGGAGGGCGCTCCTAGCCAGGATCCTTCGAGGGCAGAAGAGATGCCGAAGCGATTGCCTTGCCATTCTGCCCGCAGCACCACGCCTTCTCTCGCCGGCAAATCCTTTTCTCACGCGCTGGGTGTAGCCGCCCAGCCTTCGGTCCCGTTTGCCTCGCCCACACCAGGATTTGAATAACACCTTCGGCTCGCCGGTGCGTACGTGTGCGAGGCAGAGGCAAGGGGGGTGAGGCGGCGGGCAGGAGGAGCAGTCTCCAAATAGTTCTGCTGGCCCGCCTGTCTCTGCGCCCGGTGCAAGGTCTCCGGAGCGCAGGAGAGAGCGAGGGCCTTCCGCATCCTCCCCAAAAGCATGTCTGGACTGGGGAGCGGCGGCTGAATCAGGAAAGTGCCGCGAAGGAAAGTGAAATGGACCCGCCCTGGGTGTGAGATTAGGATCAGGGCGCGATTAAGCAGGCATTCATGGCGAGGGTCAGCGTTAATTCTTTTTAATCTTCGCCGAGTCCCAAAGGCCTTTCCCCGCTTCCCTTCCCTCCCTCGCCTCCCACCTCTGGTCACATGCACCCGCACGCAGACATGCTCGAGTGGATGACTAAACTGCTCGGAGCACGGGGAAAGCAGACGCTTCAGAAACTCCCTGCTGCTGCTGCTTTGGCTCTGTGGGCAAAACACCTCATACAATGCCCGAGCTGTGCTTTCGCCCAGAGCGGCTCTTCAGCAGCTGCAGACTGTGCCCTAAACTTTCTGGTTTCCAGATCACAGGGTGAGCTCGCTCTGCTGCAGCTGTAAAATGGACATATTTTTGTTTCTCCCTACCTACCTTATGCGGGCTTGGGGGAGGGAGGAGTAGTGTCTGTTTGATGGTGGGTATGTAGCCACATACCCACCACCAGGGACACAGGTGGCGCTGTGGGTTAAGCCACAGACCCTAGGACTTGCCGATCAGAAGGTCAGCGGTTCGAATCCCTGCGACGGGGTGAGCTCCCATCACTCAGTCCCTGCTCCTGCCAACCTAGCAGTTCGAAAGCCCGTCAAAGTGCAAGTAGATAAATAGGTACCGCTCTGGTGGAAAGGTAAACGGCGTTTCTGTGCGCTGCTCTGGTTTGCCAGAAGCGGCTTAGTCATGCTGGCCACATGACCCGGAAGCTGTACGCTGGCTCCCTTGGCCAATAAAGCGAGATGAGCACCGCAACCCCAGAGTCAGGCATGACTGGACCTAATGGTCAGGGGTCCCTTTATGTAGCCACATTATATAATTAAAGCACTATTGTGCCACTTTAAACAATCATGGCTTCCCTCAAGGGATCCTGGGAACTGTAGCTCGTTCATAGCTGTCAACCTTCCCTTTTTTTGCGGGAAATTCCCTTATTCCAGCGCCGTTTCCCGCTGCTATCCTGGATTGTTAGATATCCCGTAGACTGTCCCCAGCACAGGTGAGGCTGCTGATCCCTTATTTTCAAATCTGAAAGGTGACAGCTATGAGCTCGTTAATGGTGCGGAGAGTTATAGGAGATCCCTGTTCACCTTACAGAGCTTCAGTTCCCAAAGGTTCCCGGGAAAGAGGGATCCAGCACATAATAGTTGCGGCTTCCCCAAGGCCCCACACCCAGCTCAACCAAACCAGTTGCACGCGCCAGAACTAAGCTTACCATATTTCAAAAAGTAAAATTCCTGACACCCGCACCCAAATTGTTGGGCTTTTTCCCCGGGAACAAACCCAAATGGCTGAGCTTTTTTTCAGGAAACCTCCCCTCAAAATAGTGGTTTTAAAGCTTTTTGAGCTGTTTCCGCTGCTTTTTCTATCGTGTTGCCATACATTCCTGACATTTTGCCAATTCAGCAAACAAAACCCTGACGCCATTTTTACACCCGAAAACCAGGACATGTCAGGAATTTTTCTGATTGTGGCAAGCCTACCCAAAATCCACTTCTGAGGGATTCACTGTTAAACCACTCTGAAAATTGTACATCTTTGAGAGGTAATGAAGGTGTCAGGCAAGCCTCCTTGGGGAGAGCATTCCACAAATAAGGAGCCACCACAGAAAAGGCCCATTCCTGTGTTGCCATTCGCCAGACCTCTCGTGAGGGAGGCACCCAAAGAATGGTGAAATATGGTGAGTGCAAGTTGAAGTTCAGAGTGAGGTCTCTTTGCAAATACCTGCCATTGTAGTTCATAGCCCGTTAGCAAAATTTCTGATCAGGCAATTATTTGATGTGCTCCATCCTAGAGCTGAAAAGGACTTCAACACCCTTCAGAGATTTCACAAAGGCTTGATCATGAGATGTTCATGCAACCGCTTCTTCAGGACCTCCCATGAAAGAAATTCAATTTTCCCAGTGTTTACACCTGTTGACATTCATTGGATTTTTGTCCAAGTAAGTGTGGTTATGATAAGATATGCCAGAAGCATTTCTTGATAACCAACCTAAGCAATTAAATTACATAGATAAATCTCCCTACAATTTAACCTTTTGGCATGCAGATGTTTCAGCTTCAATGTGAGAACATTACGTTTCCCAACAGCCAAACAAACAAATTATGATTTCTGGGCAATCTTCCCACAAACCAGGACAAGCAAAGCTCGCATAACCTTGAGTGACTATTGTGGGCATTTAGGGGACAATGTCTGTGACACAAAGACACAAGATCTATTACAGGCATATTTCATCATATAACAGATCTTGGCATTTAAAAACCTTTTTTTGTTTGTTTTCTTTTTTTAAAGCAGTTTTTAGACCTGCAAAAGTTGAGCAACCTTTAAAAAACACACACAAACACTACATAGCTATCCAGATAGAGTGGGTATTTATTTTTAAATTTTTAATTTGCTTCCTTTCTTTGAAGGACAGGCGTGTCAAAAGCGGTGAGCAGGCTCCCTCCCTCCATCTCTCAAAGCAAAGCTCTCTCCACCCAGTAGATCTGCAAATTTAACATGCAACTGCACTGGCTCCATTCATGCAGCACGAAATTGTTAGCAATAATCACCCTCCCTTCACAATCTTCTGAATCAATAAAGAGGGGCATCTGTAGCCAATCTGACCTGTGGTTTAAAAAAAAACACACACAAAAAAAATTCTGAGCTTGGTTATCAGTCTAAACAGTTATCTCAGCATAAACAAAACCCATCTACTGTATTTTTCCATGTATAACACGCCCCCAAGATTACTGAAAATCGCTCACCCGCCTGAACAACATTTGAAAAAGCACGCAAGGCAGAAGCCACCAATCGTCTGATCGCTCACCACCAGCAGCAGCCAATCGCCCACCCAAATGCCGCTGCAGCAGCCAATCGACAACAGCCCTTGCCGAAGCCCACAATCACCTACACTATCACCGCTGACAATCTCCTGCTCGCAGCAGCAAACAATCCCCTGTCTCCCCCCCCGCACTATCTATGTATAAGACGAGCCCAGTTTTTAAAGATTATTTTAACATAAAACTCGTCTTATACCCAGAAAAGTACGGTATTCTAAAACACTGACTTAGTGGGACTTTCTTCTAATCAGAAATGTGCAGGATGGTAGTGTAATTTAAGTGGGCACATTGCCAGGGTAATGCCCCCCATTGGAAGGTTTGTGTGATGTATCCCATTTCAAGAGTTAGTATACACAACAGGCTTGTAGGATTTTCTGCTAACGTATAGGACGATATACTACAATCTTAAAGCTGTACTTACACATTTATGTGCTATTGGTTTCAGCTGTTTGGTGGATAGTTGAGTCGATCACCCCTAACAGCCCAGTGTCTTCATATGGGGGGGGGGGTTTTGCTGTGCATCCTTATGGCCAACAAATAATGCCACTCAGGGTGAGAGCATGGGGGTGAAAAGCATGAAGTTGCGAGAGTCGATTGGCAGAGTGAGGCCCCTTTGGGGTAAGGGACAAAGGGTGTGAGTGGACTTCCTCTGGGTGGGAACTGTTGCTAAAAAACATTTGATTGGGTTTTTTTTTTTTACCCAGGAATTTGGTTAAATTGGAAATTCTAATTGTTGTCCTCACTGCTATTTAGTTTTGTTCGACCATTGGGAAATAGTTACCGTATTTTTTGCACCATAACACTCACTTTTTTCCTCCTAGAAAGTAAGGGGAAATGCCTACGGGTGGCATGCCTACGGATTTTCCTCCTCTAAAAACTATGTGCATGTTATGGTCGGGTGCGTGTTATAGAGCGAAAAATACGGTAATTTATGCTATTTATTGGAATTTTAAAAAAATGGGATTCTGCACTTTTTGCATATTGTTTCCTTTTTCTGTATATTTTTATTGTTAGTTTATTTCATTGTTCCCAGCTCTGGGGTTGACATATGAAATGAAGAGCAGTTTGATCACTGTTGTCATTAAAAGGCTTAACCGGGGGGGGGGTGGTAGCTTGTGAAGTGGGACAATCAGTGTACAAATCTTTTCTGGTATGGAACAAGAATAAAGCTGAGAACTCCTGACCTACTTTTGGTTTCACTGCTCTGATCTTGGGAATCTTAGTAGGGAAGGATGTGGTTGAGCAGCAAATGAGTGTTTTAAAAATAATAATAGAACAAGAAAACTCTGAGATTGAACCCCAGCACCATCTCTACAGCTGTGGGCAAAATCATGCCCAGACTTGTTTCTGGTACTAAGGAAACAAAGAGAGCATAGGTCTTCTTGGCAATATTCCTGACTCTGAGCTGTCTGCACAATAGACTCCTTGTTGCAATCCTTCAAGTGTCATGTGCGTCTTGCTCCAAAACTCCGTTGGAGGCTGGCTGGGCAATCTATATGACAATTCATATGCCTAAATACCTTGTACCAGCCACATTTAGATATATATGCCGTGTCAGACCATTGGCATGCTTCAAAGCATAACAGACTCTATACCAACAATAATTTTTTAAACTCGCGAAGGCTTCTGCAATTCTTTGCATTTGAATCTGTTGTAGTTGGATGACATTATTAAAAAAATAAATTCTTTGCCCACCTAGATTTATTGCATTATTTAAAAAAGAAAAAGAAACTGAACTATTAAGCAATTTAAAGGTTGCAGATCAGTTATGCCAGATATAGACCAGCATTTACTGGCTTGTCTATAGATACTACTCTATTGGAAATATTCCTATGGTTTTGACCCTATTCATGTTTACATAAAAGTAAACTGTTTGGAACTCTATGCCACCCGCTTTAAGCTGGGCAGTCTTTGGTCAATAAAGTGCTTAAATGCCCTGGTACAATCTTTACCTGCCCCAGCTGCAACAAAACATGCCTCTCCCATATCAGTCTCTACAGCCACAGGTGATGCTGTAAACTCTCCAATGGCTTGCCTTCACCCCTGAAGGTGCCCTCTTCCATTGTCTCCCAAGGCAGACAGATGCCAACAACTGCCTAGAAATCAGCTGGACTCCCCCCCCCCCCGCCCCATGTAAACGGGTTGTATTCAGTGTTGGCTTTGAACTAGCTTCATGGAACCTCCCCATGCTCTGCAGCCTTGAAAAAAAAAGAAAAAGTTGCTCCTGAAGGCTAGGGGAGCCTCCAGAGCATTGTAGGATACAGAGCAGAAGGTTGCAGCAGGTAAGAGCATCGCAGGAAAACTGGATGTCCCACCTTGTATGAGCAGAAACACTTTCTGCTAGTGCAAAACCGCCATTGGATACAAGCTAATGAAATCGTAAGCCTGTTGCTTGGGTCCATTATAGATATAAAGGTAAAGGGGCCCTTGACCATTAGGTCCAGTCGTGACCAACTCTGGGGTTGCAGCACTCATCTCTCTTTATTGGCTGAGGGAGCCGGCGTACAGCTTCCGGGTCATGTGGCCAGCATGACTAAACCGCTTCTGGTGAACCAGAGCAGCGCACGGAAACACTGTTTACCTTCCCACCAGAGCGGTACCTATTTATCTACTTGCACTTTGACGTGCTTTCAAACTGCTAGGTTGGCAGGAGCAGGGACCAAGCAACGGGAGCTCGCTCTGTCACGGGGATTCGAACCGCCAACCTTCTGATCGGCAAGTCCTAGGCTCTGTGGTTTAACCCACAGTGCCACCTGTGTCCCTCCATTATAGTTACTTCCAGATAAATACTTCCAGATAAAGGACTTGCACTGACAATTTCTGTGTTTTCATAATAACTAGCATCATCCGTCACGGGGATCAATGAAGCTGGCAGAGTCCAAAAGTGAGGGTGGGTGGAAATAAACATCTTGCAAGCATCTTTTGTCTTCAAAATCCCTTGGGCTCAGGTGACTCGGTTCAGCTCCCTTGTAAGCTGTGTGCTACTGTTTCACAAAGTAGGTGGTTTAATTTACAGAGCATGCAAAGGATGCCCTCCCGCTTCCCATGTTCCTGTCAGCAGGGAAGTCCTGGCTTGTGATTCTCACATGCAAAGCAGTTCCTGGTCTTCGGTGGCAACATGCGCTGCACATTGCTCTCGGGCAGCAAAAGGCCGCCTGCAACATGCTGCCAGATATTTTCCACCCCAAGGCAGCTGAGCTTTTCGCCTCCCTGTGATTAATTCCGCCCACTCTTACAGGCATTATTCTCCCAGCCAAGGAGGAATGGGAGACTCCCTTCTCCTAGTCTCACTATTGAGCAATCGGAGCCCCTCCCACCAGCTCTGTGTGTGCACTGTCTTTACACTAAGATTCAGCCACATGGGCCTAAAACTATAAGGAAAAATAAAGCTTTTGCTTTTTTAAAAAAAAACTGATCTAAACGTAGGCATGTTTACTTAGATGTAAGTCCCACTGTGTTCATTGGGGCTAGTCCTTATTAAGTGTGCTTAGGGCCCCCTGCAGACCAGTGGTTTATTCCAGCTTCATACAAGAAGCACAAGGGCTGCTGTTGTTGCTTTCATAGAATCATAGAGTTGGAAGGGACCCTGGGGATCATCTAGTCCAACCCCCTGCAGTGCAGGAATATGCTGCTGTCCCTTATGGGGATCGAACCTGCAACATTGGTATTTTCAGCACCATACTCTTAACCACTCTGCAACACGTTCTTGCCACATTAACAGTGCATTGGTGGGGACTTCTCCAGGTTCATTAATTGTTCTACGATGCCTCACTGATGCAGCCGCATTATTATTGTCCGGAGGGGCTACTGTGCAGCGATAGCAGAAGGAAAATAAACCAGGACATTTGTGGTATAAAAATTGATGAGATGTCAGTAGGAAGCTGCAGTGAATGAAGCATAGAATCATAGAAGTGTAGAGCTGGCAGGGACACTGAAAGTCTTCTAATCCAATCCACAGCAATGTAGGACTCTCAACTGAAGCTTCCATGACAGATGGATGCTCTGCATCTAACCCATGGGTCAGCAAACTAAGGCCCGGGGGCTGGATCCGGCCCAATTGCCTTCTGGATCTGGCCCGCGAACAGTCCTGGAATTGCCACATGGATCAGCATGGATCTGATTCTGATCTTTCAGGCTGTGCCATTCCTCCCCCTCCCTCACACACACCGCGGCAGCACCTCCTCCCTCCCTCCTCCTGGCTTCTCCCTGCCCTGCCTAGAGGAGGAAGGGGGCTGGCCTTTGATTGCTGCCAGCACCACCAGCAGCATGATCACTCAAGCGGCCGCCATTTAAAGCAGAGTCCTTTTGTATGCCACTCATCATCCCTCCACCGCCGCCCCTCCATAAGGTCTGAGGGACAATGGACCGGTCCCCTGCTGAAAAATTTTGCCGACCCCTGATCTTACCTCTGCTTGAAAGCCTCCAAGGAAGGACAATCCACCACCTTCTGAGGGAAGTGTGACCACCCCAAAACTTTTGTAGGCTCAAAAAGTATTGAATGTGTGGAGCATGTACCAGTCCACCCCTGATAGCATCATTTGCAGAAGCCTCCACAAATGCACAATAAAAAAAGATGTCCAGAGAGGCCCTAGGATTGCAGCCTTGGTTAAAATTTCATTGGCATACCTCCCTTTGGTTAACTCCTACAAGAAAGCATTCTTTAATGAGTAATTTGCAGTGAGTCACACACAAGAGGAGACGGGCCATAGTTCAGTGGCAGAGCACATGATTTGCCTGAAAAAAGATCCCACCAGATTCAGCTCCTGGCATCTGACCCCTGTCTGAACTTCCGAAGAGCTGTTGACAGTTGTTTTAGAGAGGTCCATGTTGAGCAAGATGGGCCAATGATCTGACTCAGCATAAGAAAAGTTTCCTTTGAGAAAATATTTAAGATCAAACACCCCAAAAACATCAACAGCAGTAAAGAAATGGCATCAGTGTGTCAAGGCTTGTGCTAGTGTATCACAAACACCACATAATCTACATGCATATACAGCATTGAGTTCACTCTCAGGGGACTCAGTAGGGCTTACTTTTGAGTAAATGCGCATAGAACAGGGATTTAGGAATAAAAACATCATTGGGAGGGTATTTTCTGGACAATATTTCTAACATGGTACTGGACTTTGAGATTCTGAAAATGAGAAGGTTTCAGGAATGAGCTGGTTGCTAACAGCAATTTTATGAATTTATTAGATCCTAAATTTGAAAGCAGAAGTCTCTGCCAAAGTCATATTGAAATAAGGGACTGTAGTTGTACATAGTTGTACACTGTTGTTTATAGACACATCTGAGAATAGGCTCCACTGTAGGAGAGAATGTAATCCTATGTATAAAGGTAAAGGTAAAGGGACCCTTGACCATTTGGTCCAGTTGTGACCGACTCTGGGGCTGCGGCACTAATCTCGCTTTATTGGCCAAGGAAGCTGGCGAACAGCTTCCAGGTCATGTGGCCAGCATGACTAAGCTGCTTCTGGTGAACCAGAACAGCGCATGGAAACGCCATTTACCTTCCCGCCGGAGCGGTGCCTATTTATCCACTTGCACTTTGACGTGCTTTCAAACTGCTAGGTTGGCAGGAGCTGGGACCGAGCAACGGGAGCTCACCCCGTTGCGGGGATTCAAACCGCCAACCTTCTGATCGGCAAGTCCTAGGCTCTGTGGTTTAACCCACAGTGGCACCCGCAAGCCCCACAGTAAGTCTCACAGAATATGGGAAGGTTTACTTCTGAGTAAGCATGTCTAGAATTGGATTGCATGGCTGCAATCCTATGCATGGAAGCAAGATGCATTGTACATGGTGGGGTTTACTTTCAAGTAAGCATGCAGAAGATTGGCTACCTGTTGAAGTCTATGTTCAATGGCATTTAGTTTGTGATCTTGTGTACATGGAAGTAAATCCCACTGAACATAACTATTTTTATTACGGTTTATTAAATTTGAATACTGCCCTTCATTCGAAAATCACAGGGTGGTTCATAACATAAAAACCATAATATAAAAACAACAAAATGCATAATAAAATAAGAACAACAACAAACCAATAATCCCCCCCTCCAACAACACATTTAAAAGGGCATTGGATGTCAATCAGCCAGAGGCCTGGTTATAGGGAAACATTTTCGCCTGGCGCTTAAAGATATGCAATGATGGCCCCAGGAGAGCCTCCCTTATTGACAAACCAGGTATGGGGAACCTTTGGTCGTCCAGATTTTGCTGAAGTACCATTCCCATCGTCCCCAGTCACTGGCCATGCTTGTTGGGGCTGATGGGAGTTGTAGTTCAGCAACTTCTGGAGGCAGTACCAAAGGAAGAGGGGAGGAGGGGGTAGGGTGCCAGGGGTGGCACTGAGGCTGCAGGGCTGGCTTGCAGGGTGCCCCAGCTGCCTCCCTCTCAACCACTCTCCAGCAGAGGGGGAGGTGGCGGACAGGTTGCCCCAGCTCTTCCTATCCAGTGGTCGGCCAGAACCGCCCATGGCAGCTAGCTCTGCCCCCCGGTGCCTGGCACCTGAGCAGCTAGCTACACTGCTGTCTGGAGGGCCAAAGACCATGGTGCTGATAATGCCAAAGTTGCAGGTTCGACCCCCATAATGGGCAGCTGCATATTCCTGCATTGCAGGGGGTTGGACTAGAGAATCCTCCGCTACCCTTCCATCTCTAGAATTCAATGATATGATGAATGCACAAACTTGCTGTAAATTCACCTACAGGTGTAGGGCAGGCCTCATTGCTCCTTTGCAGGGTTTTGTTGACTTCTTTGTTTTCTTATCGGCCTCGCAACGTAATCTTGAAACTTATTATATAGAGGTTCTTGGGTGGCAGAGCTCAGGGGCGGAACATCTGTTCTGCATGAGGAGGGGTTCCCAGGTGCATTTCCAAGCATCTCAGGTAGGTGTGGGAAAGTCCACCGTCTGAAATCCTGGAAAGCTGCTGGCAAGACCTTGTAGAAACAATACCAATCTAGACGGATTTATGGTCTGACTCAGTACAAGGTAGCTTCCTGAGTTCCTATGAACCTGCCTGGAAGTGTCGCGCGATCAGCTTAGTCTGTTACTCTGGCCCTGATTTCACTGTTTGCTTGACACAAAACAAATATACCTTTTACCTTTGTCAATGGTCATGACAAGTAGGAAGAGAGTAGGGAACACACGTCCCTCTCTCCCTCTTCCTCTCTCTCTCTCTCTCCATCCTCCCTCTGCCCCACCTACTCGCCACAGATCAGCCTACACAATCCAGACCATAGGATGCCAAGTGCAAAAACCATGCTGGGGAATTGCACCATAACGTAAGTTTGCTTTGCATTTTTGCCACTCTGGGAGAACATCCTCATTAGCTGCTGCAGAGCTGTCCCAGCTCCCTCGTCTCCCTTGCATCTCTTATGCCAGAGCGGAGAAAAGGCTGTGCTGCACCAATCCTGTCTCACACGTGGCAGGAGCACAGCACGCAACTGCTGCCGTCCCACCTCCCACGGCTGCCATCTGTCCCAATGATGCCTGTTGTAAAAGTGCTGCATTGTGCAGGGAAGGAGAAGCACACAGGGCAGCGTAAGGGAGCGGTCAGCCTAAGGCAATTTTCTGCTTAGATTAGATTGACTTGGCTCTGGTGCCACATACAGTTCTCTCTCCCTTCTTTTTGGATGTTTGCCCTGTGCTAGAGATATGTATCTTCAACTTAGAAATCAATGGCACCGTCTCATCCTGATCCTGAACCCTTCCACATCTCTTGCTGTTCCTCCCTGTACTTCCCTGGGCCTGATGGACCTCATGTAATGTCTGCAGAATGCAGCTGGGTGTCCCCAGCAGGGCCAGCTACAAAACAAAACAATATCTGCCCCATAGATGGCTTGGCCCTGGCATCCTGAGACTCTTAATCTCAGTGTTGTGGTTTCTAGCCCCACATTGGGCAAAAAGATTCCTGCATTGCAGGGGGCTGGAGAAGATGATCCTCATGGTCCCTTCAAACTCTACGATTCCGTGAGTCTGTTAAAAGAGAACAGAGCCCTTGAGAGGGCTGGAGAGGTTCCCAAGATCACGCTATTGGAAGTTCCCCTTTCCTTACTTTACCCTGCCAAGCATTTCACAAGGAAAGAAAGTCAGGGAGCAGTTCCTGTCTGCCAGACAATCCCCTGGGGAGTTGTGATGATGCAAGAAAGGAATGATTTCAGGTCTCCTTTTCCCTTTTCTTTTTAAAGGGGCGGGGGGGGGGATGATTGATTGCTAGAAAAAGAGGGAATAACTCAGCTGGACTCAGTGCTCTCTCTGGTTTGAGGGGTCTTTCCATGCAGCAGCTTTCTAGCCTTTTCAGTGAATGAATTTGGCTGGTCTCTTTTTAAGACTACCCCAAATCCTTTCCTAAGGGAGAAAGGACAAGAAGATGGGTTTTCATGTCACATCAACCCTGGCATGATTCTCTCTCTCTCTCTCTCTCTCTCTCTCACACACACACACACACACACACTTTTGAACCCTTCCTTCTCACCTCCTCACATGCTGTAAGATATATTCCTCCACCCTTCAGAGTGCAACCCAGTTTCCCCTTATGTAACACCCGGAGAAAATTCGCAAGCATCTGTAAAGGTGCAATTACCATTAGGCGTGCCTTTCGACAATCAGCACAAACATTTGAAGTGGGCATTATCGTGGCTCCTTCAGGCAGGTGGAGATGTGGGGTACGTAAGTTGTAAACATCCCATGCTGGCGAGCTGTTACATCACCAATGAGGGTGATCTAGAATTACATAACGGGTGTTGTTTTCTCTTGTCCACGTTCAGATTCTGTGACCTTTCCCCGACTGAAATCACTGGAGAAGATCGTGATCAGTGCCATGCGCCAAAACTTCACCCCACTTTACATTACAGCTGGGTGCTGTGCAGGGTGTTTGGAGCAGGGGGGGGAGGGATTGCAGTTCCTATGACCACATGTTGCAGAGCCTGGAGTTGCCATGGATACTGTGCTTCTCAGGATTTTGCCACTTGTTGGCAGTCACACTTGCTCAATAAAGCAAAACCAACAGATGTCATGACACCACCAGAGGGCTATATATCGTGGGCTGTTTCTCACCAGCTCATTGTGTGTGGTAGCTGTTTTATTCCCCCCTCTCACTCCAGATGCCTGCTTTCCTGCATTTTACCCCTAGTGAAATAGTCATAGAAGAAAGAGTTCAGTGTACTTTCTCAGATCTGTAGCATGAAACAGCATTGTAACCCTTCCAGACGTGCACTGGGCAACAGTGCACCAAAATGTGACTGCTGAGCACATCCACATCATACATGTAAAAGTCTCTTGTTCCACTTAAAACAGTTGTGGCTTCTCCCCCCAAAGAATTCTGGGAAATGTCGCTTGTGAATGGCCTCCTAACGATTCTCAGCTTCCTTTACAAACTACGGTTTCCAGGATTCTTTGGGGGCAAAGCCATGATCCGTAAAGAGGAATTAAAGTGCTTAAAATGTATGTTGTGGGTGTGACACACATGGAAGTTCCCCACTTGACCATTCCAGTAGGGTCAAAAGATAAGAAAACCAGGTATGGCAAAAGAAGAAGAAAGAAATGGCTCAGGAGAAGCAAATGTATTAATGAGAACTTACCCACTGAATTGCAGCTTTACCTTTTCAAAGCCTGCACTCTTGTATTTGCATGTGCACACAAGAAGACTCTCCACACTAGTGATGTGTCTACTTCCTTGCTACTGCTGGCTTCTTCTTCCTTCTTCTTCTTCTTCTTCTTCTTCTTCTTCTTCTTCTTCTTCTTCTTCTTCTTCGGCGATCACTCGTAGCTGAGTAAAATTGCCTTCCATAAAAACACGGTTTTAAAAGTGAGTCCATAAGAGACTATGGAGGCCAGTTCTGGATCCACACATCCTTCCACAGTGGGGGACATAGGTTTCTGGGCGGGAGTTGATCACGGTGAGGTTTTGCCAAGTGTGCCTTCCTCTTAGTGTGTTTCTCCCTTTCGTCCTGAGTTTGGGGGTCTTCAAAACCCATGACACCTTTGGTAAAGGCAATGGGGCTGGGAGGAGGGGAAGAGAGAAAACAATGCTTGGGAGGACTGGAGCAGGTTCCCTGGTCTGGATCAGCCACCCCATATTGCACATGACTAGAAAGCTTGAGACTGTGGTGGAGGAGGGTTTTATTTGTTTGCTAATAGTAGGGTAATAGTATCTGAACTGTAATTGGCATAGCTGTCTATGCCCCATTGTTGCTTTATATGGTCTAATCTGTTATGAATGTTTATTTCCCTCTTAAATACCCAATTAACAGTCCACACACCTCTTTATTCTGAAGTAGAAGAGTCCCCTGAAGTGACTTTCCTATTCCATTTATATGTAATAAAGTAGTTGTGTGAAAATGCCCCAAGGTGTTTGAACATGCCCCAAATACCACATTTTCAGGACATGGGACTTGAGATTTAACAATGCAGAGCTGCTTTCACAAAACTACTCTGCCATGGAAGTGCCACCTCAAAAATTGCCACGTGCCTGAAAATAACTAGTTGGAAAATACGAATAGGAAAACCCTGCCCGGTTATTACCACACTTTGGATATTTGTTCATGTGAGCTGCAATCCCATTGCTTTTGATTTGACTTACTCCCATGTAGCTCTGTGTGGGACTGAGCCATGCACAAAGGGAGTTAACAAAATATTTCAAAGTGGAGGCTAAATACAAAAATACAGGACACAGTTTATACTGTGCCAGCCCCATCAAACACATTGTGGCTTAGTTGGGAACAGGAATATCGGAAGTTGCCTTAAACTGAGTCAGACCATTGGTCCATAACTCAGTATGGTCTGCACTAACTGCCAGTAGTTCCCCCGAGGTTTTAGGCTAGGTTCTCTCCCGGCCTTACCTAGAGATGCCAGAGATTGAACTCAAAAGACCTCCTGCATGCAAGGTAGATGCAGGACTACTGCCAAACTACTGCCTCTCCCTTGAATAAACACGCATAGGATTGCACTGTAAAACCATCAAGGCCTAGTGGTGAAATGCTGTGACTCAGGATTCTCCTTTCTTTATATTTCTGCTTCTCCAAATGCATCGCAGGTGAATTAACTTCTCAAACCTCATTTCCATTAAACAGCACTCTGGGTAAGCTGCAGGCAGCCAAGGCTGGACACATAAGAACATTTAACATTAGATCTTTTCCTTTTTAAAACAAAAAACAGAACCTTGAGCAGTACAACTTTGGAAACCATAGTTTAACATCCAGGTAATTTTAAAAATTAAGTTTAAAACCTAGTTTACCTATTGTAACACACTGAAGCATTGTTCACAATTGCTGCAGAAGCATCATGACATTGAATTTTCTCTCACACCTCTGTAGGAAGAGCAAGCTATGGAAATGTTCCCAGCCTCAAGGATGTGTTTCAAGAGTGCTCTCAACCTCCAGGAATGAGAACAGTGTGATACTGTATCCTCAGTCCTCAGGAGCTCCTTTTAGGTTTCACTACTCAGAATCAGATTGCTATTTAAGCAGTCCATGGTGTAGTTAAGTCATCTGAGGTGATGTGGCACTGAAGTCAATAGCCACCTCTTTCCAACTTTATTTCAGTTAACTCTGACTCCTACAGTAGAGCTCACCTTTTACTGGTGTGACTAGTCTCCAGTAAAATGTTGCTCGGTGATTTTGTATTATTATTGTGGCTTTTTTTTAACTTCTGCTTGTTTCCAGTTGCTTTTATGCCTTATTGTTCCACCTTGTCAAGTTGCTTCGAGGCTTTTTATTACATAGAGTGGATGATAAATGCAAATAACAACAACAATGCAGCAACCCTGCTTTCCACTCGCTTTGAGCAAATGCATATGAACATACCCCAAACCCACAGCTGGGGAAGATCTTGACAAAGATGTCAAGGAGATAAGTAACTATAGAACCTTACAAGACATCCGAAGGCAGCCCTTTATAGGGAAGTTTTTAATGTTTCATGTTTTTAATATTCGATTGGGAGCCGCCCAGAGTGGCTGGGGAAACCCAGCCAGATGGGTGGAATATAAATAAATTATTAGTAGTAGTAGTAGTAGTAGTAGTAGCAGTGGTACTGTAGTATGTTTTTGTTGGAAGCCGCCCAGAGTGGCTAGGGTAACCCAGTCAGATGGGTGGGGTACTACTATTATTATTACTACTACTACTACTACTACATTATTGGAGCCAACCATTTGCTTTAAACACACACACACACACACACACACCACACACACACACACGAGTTATCCTTGAAACTCTCAAACCTGTGCAGTTTCCACCTAAGCCAATGAAATGCCATGCACGCGAAAGGTTTCATAATTGGTACAAAATGGGCGAGTCGTCACTGCAAAAATTATCAGTAACAATTGCCACCATAAAAAGCTTCTGGGGCATTTAGCATAGGCAATACTAGCTACAAAATGGAAAGCACAATGGAAAAGTAGGCGTGTTGTGTCAGAGACACGTTCTAACACTTAAAACCTCTGGCAGATGCATTGTAACAGCTGCATGGGAAGAATTGTAATATGCAAAGCTCTTCCTGCCAGGAAGATCTAGTGATGAGGACAGTTTCATCTGTTGAAATCCTGCCTGTCCTACAACTGATGGTAGAAGCATAGATCATTATAATCATATAATAATAACAACAACAGTGGCATGACAAGCTATAGGAGCCAATTCTTCTCCCAGACTAGTATTAGCATAAAGTTCAATGGCAAACAATCAGTTAGCAGTAAGAAAGAGCTAGATCTGACTCGGAACTTAGCCAAAAATCATGACATTTCATGCAAACTGCAGCCAAAGGGCTGGCTGGGTTGTTCTATTGAGGCTGTGATATCCAGCCTCTTCCCACCAACTCTTTGTCCTGCCTGACTCATACATTCTTCTGCAATCAGCACACTGCTTCTATTGCCTCAGCCATGCACGAGAATGTTCCATGGACAGTTTCACTTTGGCTCTCTCTCACCCTAGAATTCCTTGCTTCCTTCCTGCCCTCTCAAATCTGAATTTCCTTCATCCGCCTACTCCTCAGGCCCCTGGTTTTCAGTCTCCTGAGCCTCCTGCCCTATAATGGACTCTGTTCTCATTCAGCTTTCTACACTTCAGGGGCGGAGGAAGGGGGGTGCGGTGGGGGCTGTCCGCCCTGGGTGTCACCACTGAGGGGGGTAACAAAATGTCGGGTGGCACTCACTGCAGGGCCTGCAGCACGCCCAATCCATGCGTCTCTCCTGGGAGTGACGCAGTGGCTTGAGCGCCCGCAGCCTCCGCACTGCCCCAAACGGTCCACCCGCTGTCTCCCCCTCAGCTGTAGGGCGGCTGAGTGGAAGGAGGCAGGCAGACTCCTCAGAGGCCCCACAGAGCGTCCTGCCCTGGCTCACCCTGCCCCGCGGGCAGTTGGGCACAGGGCATGCATGCTGCCTCAGGCGCCCGATCAGCTTGCTCCACCGTTGCTACACATTAGGCTTAACATTTATGTCTACTTAGCATTCCATTTCTGTATACACTCCACCCCCTTTTCCTCTGGGTCCTCCCTTCCAGGCCTTTGCTTTCCCAACTCCCTGTCATCATCCCTCTTTGTGCCAGGTCTTATCTATCCTTCCTTTCTTCAAATTCCTCCTCCTTAACCCACTGCCTGATCTACCCCTCCCAGTCTCTAACCTCCCTGCCTTCTACCATTTCTGTTGCCTTCCATAAACATGCACACTTGGACACATCAAGCCCTTGATTCAATTGAAGACTGTGTTTCTTGTCCTCCTGGTTGTAAAATAAAACTTCAAAATGTTCCCTTTCTGGAGCAGAACCCAGTTGCTTTGTAGCACATGAGCCCCCAATATGCTCAGATTGTGAAGCCATATGGTTTCTGTATGACTGGCAAAAACTTGGGTGTCACCATGTCAGGATTAGACTGCGCCAAATCATTTCTTATAAGATGTCTCTCCTGGCCATTCTTTCGGTCTATTGTTTCAAGTGACTGAAGCTACTCCCAACATTTTGGCACAGGATTTTAGAGATTTAATAAATGTGAAAAGAAATTCGAGTGAATGTGAGTTGTTGTTGTTTGATTCCACATTGGCAAAGTGTTGGAAAATATGGAGCCAAAATATTGCATCAAGGTGAAATTCCAGAATGAAAGCTAGCACTTTAAATCGAACGCATACAGCAGTCCTAGGCCATAAGAGAAGGGGGGAAATGGACCCAGCCCCACAACAACAGGGAAGCATTGCGTGATTGCTGCAATCAGTGAAGGGGATAAGGGATATCTCTCAAATGCAGCGACTTAAAAGCTGCTTCTCAAAGCCCCAGCAGTTCAGCGGAAATCTTTGAAAGAGACGTTCCGGTAAGTTTCCATCCAAACAGCTACAAAGAGCACAGTTTTCCATGATAGAGTGGAAGATTGCTTCAGCTTCCAAGCAAAACCCAGAGGGAATCGCCACCTTCCCTCTCCTCTGCACTTGCTGCAAGAAGTTCCTGAGTTATCCCAGCCAGATGTAGCATTAAAGAAGCCCCGCAGGCAAAACAGTGTGAGTGGGCCTGCTGATGTGTACAGCGTAGGTAGCATGTGAATCCTGCCACAGCAAGCAGCTCTCTTAAGAAGAAAATCAATCTATGCAAAAAGGGTTCGCTTTTCCAGCAAACTCTTGCTCAATAAAGTTCCGCGTGCTGAGGTTACAGCCAGGGAGTAGGTGTCAAGAGGGATATGCTCTCATGCCCTGGAGTACCTTCTTATTCTGGCTCAGAGTGCATTTATAAGGGCAATTCTGGATTATTATTTTTACATGCCACCCCAATCTCCAAGCGATGAGAGATTCCAGGGGGTTACAGCAGTGGTGTCTTTAGGTTGCATGGTTTCATCTGCACCTATATGTATAATGTGAGCATAGGATGGAGGTTATTTGGCTATGCTAATCATGGTGCTTAACTAGTCGGCCAGAGCCACTACCTAGACAAAAGAACTGGTTCTGCAAGCTTCTTCTCATGCATTCTACCTCCACAGATACATGTTCCAAATAATTGGAAGGGACTCTGAACACCATCCAGACTGACCCCCTAAACTCACAGAATCATAGAATTGGAAGGGATCTCAACTAAAGCATCCATGGCAGGTGTCCATCCAACCTCTGCATAAAAACCTCCAGTGAAGGAGAGTCCACCACATCTGGTGGGAGTTTATTCCACTGTCAGACAGCTCTCACTGCTGTTTAATCGGCTTATCCCTAGACCAGTGTTTCTCAACTGGGGGCCCTCTGGGGCCCCTCCAAGAGGTGAAAATCGTGTAAGGGGGGAGGTACAGTACGAGACTAGAGGGCCACAGAGGGAAGTGAGAAGTGAAGAAAACAGAGAAGAAAAAAAGAAATTGATGTTTCTTTGCAAGAAGCTCTCATAGAGCTACAGAGCAACATAGGAGCCAAAGTAAATTTCAGTCAAGAAAAACACCATTTTTGGATAAAGAGTACAATATCTAAAAAGTTTCCACAGCTTTGGGATAAAGCTAAATTGTTTTTCATGGCATTTCCTAACTTCGTATTTGGTAGAATAAGGTTTTCAGGCGTGTGAATTACTTACTCAGCCTAACGCGGAATTGCCTTAACATTATGGACAGAGGTGATCTTTGGTTATCCCTCACAGCAGTAGAACCGCATATTAAAAAAGCTTGTTTCTGGTCATCAAGCACAAGGTTCACATTGATCGAGAAATACTTAAAAATCTATTGAATAAAAGGTAATAATAAATTGAAATAAATCTCTCTTCATACTTATTGACATTCAATAATCCTAATCCCATTTACCTAGTCTAGGGATTGAAGCAGTCTTTCAAATTCATGACGCAGTGTAGAAAACAATGACATTATAAAACAAAAGAGAGCAATGTCTTAATATTTTCCTTCTGGTTCATCTAATAAGACCCAATGTTATTCTTTCAGCTCCCCCCCCCCCCTATAGTCTGATGCTTACTTTGAGATTTTCAGGATTCAGGCATCACTGAAGTTTCTTTCCACACCTACCTTATTTATTGTCTTGATGTTGCGCTAGTGAATACAGCACTCTTATAACCATCAAAAAGGCTCTTAGTATGGTATTGCCTTATTAAGGATTAGATGTCAAGAATAGAAATAAGACATAGATCTCCTATAAGTGTCTCAAAAACATATTAGCTTTGTGTGTAGGATGGTCCCTCTGGCCAAAGGGAAAATAATGGCTGCTGAAATACAACATAAGGTCACCTGCATTTTCTACAATAAGGTAAGGAACATGTGAGCTTTTGTTATTTACAGATCAGTCAGTATTTTGAAGCAAACAGAAAATGTAATAAAAAAGGAAGATCAAGGAAGTTGTATTCTAAGAAGAATGTTCTTCAAAAGGCAGACAAGGTTTTGTTTTGCAAGGTGTGTTCATTGTTGACCCATGAGAGACGTGTAATACCTTAAATAGCAGGCACTTGCTTTTGTCACACTGAGCTGTAGCCTGCTCCCACTCCCCACCCGCAAATAACTCAGAGTAAAACACTGTTTGTTAAACAATAAAAAAATACAAGGTAAATGTTAGTCATGGGAGATAAATCCTGAGAACTGTCTCCTCTAAAACCTAAGACCTGATTCTTAATTCCTTTGGCAGCTGATAACCTCATGAATAGGAAAGATTGTGTGGAGCATCACATGGCCTTGGCCTGCTAGCTTAGGGATCTCATCAGCAGGAAGGAGAAAGGTAAGGCAATGGGCTGCACCCTTGCTTCCCTTCCCTTTCACTTATTATGAGTTGCTCCCCACATCCCATACACAACCGTCCACATCTGAATGTTCTGTATACGTCTGTCAGCAGCTACTTGACTAGAGGCCCATTGCTGTGTGCCCAGTTGCCCCCTGCGGCAAACCAGTGTTTCCCAACCGGGGCCATATGGCCCCCTGGGGTGGACAGGATATTCAAAGGGGGCCACAGGTGAAAATTGCATAAATGGGGGGGCACAACACGAGGTTAGGGGCCCACAGAGGGAAGTGAGAAGTGAAGGGGGGATCATTTAAAAAAAAAACAACCCCTGATTGACTGGCTATCCACTTGATCAATCACAAGCAGGTAAGGGGGCATCCCACCAGGGCCTAGTGCTCCTTTTTGCCATGTGCGTTTTCTTGGAGAAGTCCTAGGTTGTTTCCAGCGGGAAAGGAAGATCACTGAGGCTCCCATTTTGACCGTTAGAGCCAGTGATCTAGAACCCCCAGGTCAGAAGCCTAGATCTTAAGCCTAGATCTAGAACCCCCAGTGGAAGCCTGGGCCTGACTCTGCAAGGCTCAGGGTACAATCCACCCCAGCACCTACCCGACCAAGGTCGTCTGTTGCTGCTGACTCGCATCTAGTAAATAACAAAGTGTCTACTCAGAAGAAAGTTGCACTGAGTTCAGTGGGCCTTATTCCCAGGTAACGGTGTGTGGGACTATAATGTTTTATCTAAGCAGCCAGGGCTTCTCTGGATGACAAGATCTTTTTGCACCTGTTCAGTGAGGAGCACTTGTGTTTTAAAATTCTCCCATACATACAGAACTCCATCTGCGCCTTTTGGACTGTATCTGTAGGTTTCCCCTCCTGTGTCGAATAACTGGGGTCAAATAAGTGTTGTTTACTTTTTATAATAAATGGAAGATGGATCTCCCTTGGGAGGTTCTGGACTCTCCTTCCTTGGAGGTTTCTAAGCAGAGGTTGGGTGGCCATCTGTCGTGGATGCTTTAGCTGAGTTTCCTACATTGCAGGGGGCGTTGCAATAGAAGGATGACCCTTGGGGTCCCTTCCAGCTCCATGGTTCTCTGTTTTTCTGCTTCAACAATATTTCATTATGTTCCTATCATTTTATGTAATTGTATTTTGTATAAATTATAAAAAAATATAAATAAAACATGTTCTATTGACAAACAAAACATTCAAATTGCTACCTTTCTACCGGTAGGACAGTATGGGCATAAACAGGATTTTTGTTAGGGGGGCAGGCTTTTGTTACGGGGGGCAGAACCTCATATTTATAATATGGTACCTCGGGTTACAGACGCTTCAGGTTACAGACTCGGCTAACCCAGAAATAGTACCTCGGGTTAAGAACTTTGCTTCAGGATGAGAGCAAAAATCGTGCGGCGGCCACGGGAGGCCCCATTAGTTAAAGTGGTACCTCAGGTTAAGAACAGTTTCAGGTTAAGAATGGACCTACAGAACGAATTAAGCTCTTAACCCAAGGTACCACTGTATTTATTGGGGGGCAGTTGCCCCCTGTCCCCCCCTTGACTAAGCCCATGGGGGGCACAGGAAGGAAACAAAGTCAGAAGGGGGCCATGGCCAGAAAAAGATTGGAAAACACTGTGGTAAACTACGACAGCTACAGGTTAACTACAGGCTCACATATATACTATTTGGCCTGATCCACCCAAGGGCTATACAGGCTTCACATCCAGGCTTGGACTTTGCATGGCAGTGGTGATCTATCCTGGCTTTTGACCTGTTCTGGAGCTTGGCTATGATCCCTGGCATAACTCCTGGTTCCTACTCAATGGCTGCCTAGCGCTAATCTTTGACAGCCTCCAGGCCATTTGTGTATTAGTAATACTAGTACACTAGAACGTGGTGTTCTTGTTCCGTTTGTCAATGATTTCTTACTTTTTTATAGGTCACCCTCCCATAGAAGCATCCCAGGACAATTGTCATGCTCCAGGGATGTCCTACCTTGGAGGTTATGGTCCTAGTAACAAAATATCCAAGTCTTCAGTGATGTGCTCACCAATTAAGACAGGGATGCAGATGCAGCACAGTCAAAATGAGCCAAGGCCCAGTGCAGAGAATCAGTCCAAACGTGATCAGAAGACAAAGGTTGTGTGTACACCATACATTCAAAGCATGCCCCCCCCCCCCCGCAGGAAGCCTAGGCACTGCATTTTGTTAAGGTTGCTAAGAACCGAAGCTATGTTTAGAGGAAACTACAGTTCCCAGGATTCTTTGAAGAGGAAATGTGATTTAAATGTGTGGTGTGCCCAGTCTGACAACAGGCCAAGGACAATATCACAGGGAGTTCAGCCAAGGTAAACCACAGCAAGGCAGGGAGACAAGGCTCAGGAACTAGGAGTGAGAGTTCAACATAGCATTTGGGGGATCACTCCATCAGCGCAAGCACGTCCCCCCAATTGGGGGGGAAACCATGGACAAATCCCCCCACCCACCTGCTCAACAGATCTTAAGGATCAAGTTGGCTAGTTTGGGAGGCCTTCTTGCATACCTTAGTGCTTAGGACTTTGTCACTGACATATTGAATCAAGCAACCAATAGGCAACCAATGCATGCATGTTACATGATCCTATCTTGCCCCAGTTAATAAGTTGACAGCTACATTCAGTACTAGCTGCAGCTTCCATATCATTTTAAAGAGCTGCTGCACATAGAACACATTGCAATAATCCAAAGATGAAGTCCCGGTAAAAAAAACACAACCCTGTTAAGATTGGATCCTCGAAAGTTTGCACAGTTTATGGGAAATAGGTCACCTAGCCTTGCTCACAAATTTAAGGAAATGCAGTAGTTATTTTTAGGAAACCTTGATGAGTTGCCTATTCACACACCAACCAGTTTTTAACTTCTGATCAAGAAGCCATCATTAGGGAGCTGTGCACAGGTGGTAGCATGGTCAGAGCTTTGCGGCAGGCATCCGTGTCGTACCCTGCAGCAGCCTCATGGACCATCCATGATATGTTCCACATAAATGTGTTCATGTGAAAAGTAAACATGATCTGTGAAAAGTAAACATTTTCGCTGCTATGAGTACCCACACAGAAGCAGTTTCTTGGTTACAGATGCATCACAACAGGACAGCATGGATTGGGTTCATTTTTCTTACTTGCACTGCTAAAAGAAAGCGTGAAATCTCATATTATCTTCTTCTGCGAGTATGCTCATTTCAAATCTGAAGTTCATGAGTGCGCTACCAGTAAATTAATGCTTCCTTTCTAATTATTACCTAAACTTCCAATTTAGTTTGCAGAACATAACCTTGGTATATACTATATAGCAGGTGTGAAGAACCTTTGGCCCTCCTGATATTACTGAACTACAACTTCCAACTAGATCAGCAAATGTGGTCAATGGCCAAAGATGATGGGAGTTGTAGTTCAGCAACACAGTAGAGCAGTGTTTCCCAAACTTGGGTCTCCAGCTGTTTTGGACTACAACTCCCATCGTCCCTAACTATCAAGACCAGTAGTCAGGGATGATAGGAACTGTAGTCCAAAAACAACTGGAGACCCAAGTATGGGAAACATCTGCAGGATCAAAGGTTCCCCACACCTGCTGTATACAACATATAACATGATTATTATTATTATTTTGTCAATCTTGACATAGAAACCCTTGCTTGAACATTTTCTGTTACACAGATAATAATATATACATTTATGGGCTATAGGTAATGGGCTCCCACTTTTGGGTTGCTTTCACTATAAACATTTGCTTATCACCCCTCTCTCTCTCTCTCTCTCTCTCTCTCTCTCTCTCTCTCTCTCACACACACACACACACACACCCCTCTGAATTGTTAAAGTCTTTATTGCTGTTCTGATGAGGTTGATATGAAACCTTTCACTAATGTCATGTGACATAGCTAACTGTTACCAAAAGTCAATAGCTCATGTCACACTGCAGGGTCAATATCCACTAAAACTGTGGCTTTGGTTACATAGCCCAAGACCAGCAAACATATTTTACCCAAGTTGGCAGAAAGTCCTCAACCGGAAACAGGGTGTGTGTGTGGGTGTGTGGGTGTGCATGTGCCTGCGTGCCTGGTGTGTGTGTGTTTGGTCACTAATAACAAGGCTAGTTAGGAAACCACTGGCAAAGCTGAAAGAAACAGTCCCATGGTGTGGCCTTAGTTTTCTCCCCACCTCCCCACCCTGTGCACCTCTCTCCCTCACAAAAGGCCTCTTAACATCTCCTCAGTTGTGTGAGGAGAAAACTGACTTGACATTAGACTTCTACTGCTTTCTCTCAGTGCTGAGGCAGCCAAAGTCACAATTATCTGGTTCATTCTAGGTCTGCTGGGCTGGAACACGCCATGAAAACGTGTTTCTCCTTTCAAAGCTTCTTTTGTACTAGGGCACAGTTCAAGGGATCTTGCAAAGCCCACTGAAAATACTCAACACTTGCTATTGCGTGGTTTAGAGATGAAGGGGCAATGCTTTCCCACACAGTTTCTGTGCCACAATGTGTGGGAGTGGGATTTAGATATTGTTACATCATTGAGAAATAGCTATCCCCATTTCTGAGCATTTTCGGGATGTGCACATTACATTGCTAGAACTTGACTGCATCCATCAAGACTCAAACCTTCCCTCTAAAAATATGTCACAGTAGACTATTTTGACCTTACAGAATATGCAACGTGTAGAATCCATGTAAAAGTTCGTGAGGTTGCAAGCTAAATCACATTGAACAGAGACTTTGACCGGTAGCCAATCCTCTGCACATTTACTTGAAAGTAAATCCCATGGTGTACAATGCTTCTTCCTTCTGTGCATAGGATTACAGCCATGCGGTCCAATTCTAGACATGCTTACTCAGAAGTAAAACTCATCATATTCTGTGGGACTTACTCCCAGGTTAGGGCTTTCCCAGACATTACCAGGATTTCAAAGGTGGAATTGACATGGGAGGGGGGATTTCGAAAGGTCCTGGATCTTAGAAAGTCAATCAAAAAATCATGTTCAGTGCATATTATCATATACACCTATAAATAATTATAATAATACCCAGGTTTAATGCCTACAGGTTTAATGGTACCAGACTTCAAGCTTCCATGTCCTTTTAAATGTGTTTGTGTGGGCAAAGGGATTATAGGTTTGTTTTTGTTTCTGTTTTTATTATGAATTCTTTTGTTGTATATTATTATTATTATTATTATTTTGTTATGTTTTTTTTTGTTTTGTTTTTTTGTATATTTATGCCATGAACCACAGTGAGATCTTCGGATGAAGGGCAGCATACTAATTTAATAAACATATAACATAAAAATAAATAGATTGGCTCCCTCTTTGTTATTCTGCTGTCTGGTGAAAACATTCCTCTTCAGACAGGCCTCTGAAAACTATGCTGATTGCTGGTCTGCATTTTGTATTTTAATTATTGTATTTAACTATTTTGCTTTGTTGTTGTTTTGTATTTTAGAGAGTTGTTTTTAAATATGGTAAGCCGCCTTTGAATTCCAACTTTGGAGAAAGGCGGGATAAAAACGCATACAGGAATAACAACCACAACAGGAATATTAATAATAATTTTGCTATACAGGTGGCAGCCATTTTGCATGCGTTCAACTGACGTGCAATTGCCAACATGTGGGTTTTGGACCTGGAAGAGGGCGGAATGGGTGGCAGAATGAGGGGCATCATGAGGGTGGGGTGAGCATTTGTATAATGACAAAATGGGCTTATATGTGCACTCTGCCAATGCAGGCAAATGCCCAGAACACAACCCCTGTGCAAACAGGGAGTTGCCTGTACTCACCAGTTCCAGCAGAACTCTCAAACGGTCATGAATTAAATACACCAGCCCTCATGCATAAGCAATGAAAACACTTTTCTTCTAGCCTTATCCCTTCACCCTTCTGAACATTAAGACTGAGGGTGCCTGGAAAAAGGGTTTGGTGCTGATAGGTGTACGACTGGGAGTCTCTTGGAATAGGACGCCAGGCTTATGAGGCAGGCAAAAGGAAACTAGCGGAGCCTGGGGAGAGGCAAGCGGAGATAAGATTTGTATTTGGGTGGGGTGAGGGTGAGGTGGTGTGTGTTGGGGGCTGGCCCATGATATTTTGCTGCCTGAGGTGGAACCTCAAATGCTCCCCGCCCACAAGTCAAGGTACAGAGTAGTCAAGCCAAGTTATTTTGCCACCTGAGGCAGGAAATCTCTCAGGAACCTCTCACCCTCACTGGCAGTGAAATTCAAAAAGCATACGTTGAATAAATGATAATTTCATGCTCCTTCAAGATACTCAAAATCATTGGTTTGAGGAGGTCACCCCATTCTACCTAATAGTAGGGCTGGTTCTGTCATATATATGTGTGCATAATGGCTCCCACTTACCAGGAGGGATAAAATGGCGTCAAAATCAGAAACAATCCCGCACTTCTGCCTATGCGTCTGCACAGCCCCAACTTCACTTCTTCTTCACCCCACACCTTACTCCCCTCCTCCTGGGAAGTAGTAGCAATGGTCCTGGTGTTTGCATCTGTCAGAAAGAAAGAAAGAAAGAAAGAAAGAGAAAGAAAGAAAGAAAATCAACCTCAGAACTAAGGTAAACTAGTACAATGTACTGTGGTAGTTAAAATGGTGGTTTGGATATGGGAGAACCCCATTTGTGGCTGTGGGCAAGTCATGTTCTCTCAACTGACAAAGGTCACAAGGTTGCTCAGGAAGAAGCAGGGTATTAATGGAACAAACAACTGAGGAAGTGAGCAAGGATGGAACAAAAAGCTTGTTGGGTAACCCTCTGAAGTTCTCTTGAGGATAAAACTTGTCAGGAAAGCAGAAGTTGTTGATTTTATATCTTGTGAGCCTTGGCTCTGTTATACATGGGTTTTGGCTTGGGACGTTTTTGCTTTACTGGGCCTGTGCTTTGTGGGCTTGTGTTCATAGTCGTAGCAAATTTGCATGTTATGGGGTTGTAGCCCATGGGGCACTTTGTAAGCTTTTCCAACTGTGGGGAATCAGCCCAGTTTTTTCAGCAACTCCATGCAGGCCCAAGCTGACCACTGGCATGTAGTAGCAGGGTCAGGATAAGAGGATAACTGGATCCCATTAACACTTACAGCATAGATGGCTGAAGCTGACACTGCCATCTGTGGTTGCATTGCCACTTTTACTTTCTGCAACGCCTCATTTTCTCAGAAAAGCAAGCGCCCACCACGTACTGGCTACCTTTCTTCGTGTTTGGTCGGGGAGCCCTATTTATGGGCTGAAACGCCGCTGAAAGAGTTATTGCCATGTTATTCAGCCTGCTGTGCCAAGCTCGGGTTTCTGCTGAAAGGGTGCCAGGCACGTCTGTTTCCAGGAACCAGCAGCCGTATTTAGCCTCAGGCTGCACATGAAAGACTGCAGTCGGAAACGTGACATTGTGTCAACATTTGAGGCAGGTCAGAGCTGGGTGAGACCATGAAAACAAGCCAGGGAGGGGAACTCGACACACACCCTGTCTGAACAGCCCAAGTGCAGAGGCAGAGTGCAAAGCAACTCCCGTCACAAGCTGATAACTCCAGCTGCACAGAGGCCCTTTGATGTTCTCTCTCTCTCTCTCTCTCTTTCCCTTCCCTTCTAATTTGATATTTGTTTTTCAGCCAGGACAGAGTCTGCTCACATGCCTAAGAGCATTTTGGGTGAACGCACTGCTTCAAAGCAGTGGAAGGAGGGCATGCTGGAATGGAAAAGCAATCTCGCCTGCACATTTGCATTTGCACAGTAGGTTATATAACAAGAGCGTGCTTATGTAGGACTTTCCATGGGGGGAAGTCGGAGCGCCTCGCAAATAACACTCACGCCTAACATCATCGCTCTGGTGACAGGGAAAGACTGCTGCTCCCTCGGTGCAGGTCAAGAAACGAAACGGAGCTTTTGTCAGACCCCCTCCTGAATTGGGAACAAATGCTTTTCTACTTCTCACTGCCAGCAGTGATTATACAATCACCGTTACACGCATCAGAGCATTTGTAAGTTTATGGATTAGTTAGCTTCTAGCACAGTTAACCACCATTTTGTTCATCGGGGTGGTTTTTTATTTATTTGAATAAAAGATTTTCCAACTGCACAACTAACACACACACACACCATGAACACAAAGTTATTTGATTATACCCTGCATCTGTGGCAACTTCTCCATAAAAGTTAGTGGTTGTTGGCTACTATCCACACAGTGATGATTCATTTAGCCTCCATTCAGTAACTAACAGGTAAAAGGATGTGACAAAACATTACCTGAAGGAGAAGGAGAGGAGATTCTGGCCCCCCAAAGGAAGGTGTTTTAATATGGTTTCAGTGGCCAAGCACATCCTGCCCTTATATAATTTGTAGACCTGCTGCCCCTGACACTGCCTGATATTTAAGCACTTGATAAACACATATGTTTAAACACATATGTGCCTGATCTCCCCTCACACTATTTTTCCGACAGCATTTTTTTTTATCCGGCTCCACATTTTGTGTCCAGCTGTACACTAAAAAAAACATTTAATTGACTACTGATCTAGACCTGCCTCCCTACTCAAACGCTTTTAATTTGGTTCACGGGATTGTTGGTACGTGCCTGTTGATATTTTAGTCCGTCCTCCTGAGCCTGACCTCCCCGCCCCCAATGATGAATTATCACAGATTGTTCTTTCAGTCACTACTGCATAATAGAATTCCATCGTTTAGGAAGCTGTTTGGAACAATGGAAACCGTTCCACCGATTTGCCTCCTTGGTTGTTGGCACAAAGGGGTGATTAAGTTGCCGTAAAGCAGAGCTAGTTTGCAGCTTGCTTCAGCTTGCTGGGGGATTTGTTGTGCAGGCCAGCTCAAGTTTGACTGAATGAGGAAGTCAGCAGTATAGTAACAGCACCTTACTTCATGGAAATGCAGTGGTGTAGACCTAAGTGTGCCCTGCTTTGGGGTAAGAATGCCCCAAAGCCTGATTGCCCATGCCACCTGTCCTGCATGTATAATTAATTAATAGTGCAGTCCTATACGGCAGGACTTTTGACCTCCAGTAGAGCCTTGGACTTCCCGATCAGAAGGTCAGCGGTTCAAATCCCTGCGATGGGGTGAGCTCCCATTGCTAGGTCCCTGCTCCTGCCAACCTAGCAGTTTGAAAGCACGTCAAAGTACAAGTAGATAAATAGGTACCGCTCCAGTGGGAAGGTAAACAGCGTTTCCTTGCACTGCTCTGGTTCGCCAGAAGCTGCTTAGTCATGCTGGCCACATGACCCGGAAGCTGTACGCCGGTTCCCTCGGCCAATAAAGCGAGATGAGCGCCGCAACCCCAGAGTCGGCCACGACTGGACCTAATGGTCAGGGGTTACCTATGTTGCTGGACTGCAACTCCTAGGATGCACCAAAAGATGTTGAGGTTTTTTTAAAAAAACTTTTTATAGGAAACCGCCCAAGTTGAAATCGTTGAGCCCACGGTTATTTGACTGAGCTGCCTAAGATCCAGGACAAAGTGCCACCTTTCAGAAATTCCCCCCATACATCAATTCCACCATTGAAATCCCAGTAATATCTGGATGTATGGCAGCCCTACTTTACCATTGGCCATTTGGGCTGGGACCAGTGACAGTATAACAGCATCTGACGGGCTACAAGTTCACCACCACCACTCTAGCACCTTGATCGATGAGACTTCCTCCCAGGTAAATGTGAACTGGGTTACATTGCATGTTAGTTCACTCATAAGCACAATTATTCAGAAGTCCCAAAGACTGCAATGAGATGTATGTTCAGGTGCATAGGCATAGGATTCTGCTCCTGATGAACGAGTGATTGTAGTAGCAACAACATCATCAACTGTGGTCTCAATTCCACAGGCAGTCTCACAAGTTTATTATAACAGCATTAAGTGAAAACAGCTCTGGACAGAGCAAGCTCAACAGAGAAACAAGACTAATATTCTATGAATACTTGGTTTTGTTCTTTTCAGGAAGGCTTACTTCTAGATAAGTGTGATACAGTGGTACCTCAGGTTAAGTACTTAATTCGTTCTGGAGGTCCGTACTTAACCTGAAACTGTTCTTAATCTGAAGCACCGCTTCAGCTAATGGGGTCTCCTGCTGCCGCCATGCTGCCCGAACACGATTTCTGTTCTCATCTTGAAGCAAAGTTCTTAACCCGTGGTAATATTTCTGGGTTAGCGGAGTCTGTAACCTGAAGCGTCTGTAACCTGAAGCGTATGTAACCCGAGGTACCACTGTAAGTGTAATTTCATGAAATATTTCAAATGGGTTTGAAGCTAAGCATTTTCGAATTTTGAAGTTTTGGGGGTTGTTTTTAGAAACGGCAAAGTTTGATATTTATAGAACTCTGAAAGCACAATGTTAGTCTCACCCCCCAGATAGCTATGTTAGGCCCACCCAATGCTGCATGCATGATCAGCATGACTTTTGACTGCTTCTTCACACATGCACGTACCCCAACCATCGCATGTGTTGTGTCACAAACTACTTCCCCCTGGAATTGTAGGCAAGCTGATGATGTGGCACAGGGTTGCGGGGGTTGCTGTTCAAGAAACATGCCAAAAAACACCACCAGGAATGACAACTTGTCTTCTGGACGGTGGCCAACATCAGCAAATGGCAGTGCTGACAAACTGGGCATCTCTGGAGTGTGATTTCAAGAACGATTTAACAGAAAATAGCAACGTATTTGCGGAAAGCAAGAACGGGGGTGGAAATCACCCTATGAAATGGGTTTATTGTTCAAACTGTAACTTTTAAGAGGAACATTGCCAAACAGACAGACCTGGTGTTTTCCAGGAAGAATTAAACAGCACAGGGACCTTGGAGCCAAGATTAATCTGGTGCAACCAGCAAGATCCCTCCACTTAAAGAGGTGTGCACCAGCTACACCCAGGCAGCGTGTTGCAGCATGCAGCAAAACTCATGGTGACCTGGGTAATAGGAACACGTGCCAGGCATCTACTTCAGGCCAAGCCCAACAGTGCGTTTAAATAAATAAACAAATAAATAAATAAAATAAAATTTCTCATTTATTTCAAGTACATGAGGGTATAAATTACAAAGGAGCAGCAAGGACTAGAGTTGTGATGCTGAAGTTTGCACGGTGCCTTGCATGAAAAAGACACGGGGTGTTCGGTGTGGCAGTGTACCAGCCGTGAGTAATGGATGCACCTCTGAAGATCGACTGGCTACCAAGGAAGCACAGTGTAGATGCGTAGAACTTAGGGCGGCAGGGAGGGCAATAAATATAATCAATGATAAAATAAACAGCAAACGTCACCATTTTTTCAAGCCATACTATATACCGTAATTCTACCATTTGGGCATAAAGGTTGCCGAAGTCTGAAGCTATTCCATATGATCTTTCCCATCCTCTCTCTGTCTGATTAGGGGCAAGTTAGAAGGGATCTCAACTCTTTGATTTCGCTGGACAACTGGAAATGAGAGCAGGTAGAAGTCGCCATAGATACAGCCATGTGACAGGGAGAGTGGGAGAAGGAGGGGTGAAGACACCAACCTAGGCTGGTGCAGTGTCATGAACTGACCCTTGGCAATGGGAACGGAAGGTGGCTGAACCCCCCTCATCCTAAGCCAGTAATCAGGTACCTGTAGATCCCCAGCTGTTGTTGCACTCAATCTCCTGCCAGCTCCTACCAGCATGGCTAATGATCAGGGAAGATGGTAGCTGCAGTCCACCACTGTCAGGGCCACAGGTTCCCCATCCCTGCTGGGCATCTTTGCCTCTGGGACCAATTCTAGGTACTCATATTAACTTAAAGCACTATATGGCCAGGGAATTGTGGGTGTATCTCTCTCTCTGTATATATGTATATATAATTAGCCCAAGCACCTATTATAGTTTATACCAGAAAGAAATGGATGTCTCGTATACCCCAGGTAGTGTGGTTGCTGACCTTGAGCCAGACATCCTGGAAAGTGAAGTCAAATGGGCCTTAGAAAGCACTGCAAATAACAAGGCCAGTGGAAGTGATGGCATTCCAGCTGAACTATTTAAAATTTTAAAAGATGATGCTGTTAAGGTGCTACACTCAATATGCCAGCAAGTTTGGAAAACTCAGCAGTGGCCAGAGGATTGGAGAAGATCAGTCTACATCCCAATCCCAAAGAAGGGCAGTGACAAAGAATGCTCCAACTACCGCACAATTGCACTCATTTCACACGCTAGCAAGGTTATGCTTAAAATTCTACAAGGAAGGCTCAAGCAGTATGTGGACCGAGAACTCCCAGAAGTGCAAGCTGGATTTAGAAGAGGCAGAGGAACCAGAGACCAAATTGCAAACATGCGCTGGATTATGGAGAAAGCTAGAGAGTTCCAGAAAGACATCTACTTCTGCTTCATTGACTATGCAAAAGCTTTTGACTGTGTCGACCACGGCAAACTATGGCAAGTTCTTAAAGAAATGGGAGTGCCAGATCACCTCATCTGTCTCCTGAGAAATCTCTATGTGGGACAAGAAGCTACAGTTAGAACTGGATATGGAACAACTGATTGGTTCAAAATTGGGAAAGGAGTACGACAAGGCTGTATCTTGTCTCCCTGCTTATTTAACTTATATGCAGAATTCATCATGCGAAAGGCTGGGCTGGATGAATCCCTAGCCGGAATTAAGATTGCCGGAAGAAATATCAACAACCTCAGATATGCAGATGACACAACCTTGATGGCAGAAAGTGAGGAGAAATTAAAGAACCTTTTAATGAGGGTGAAAGAGGAGAGCGCAAAATATGGCCTGAAGCTCAACATCAAAAAAACGAAGATCATGGCCACTGGTCCCATCACCTCCTGGCAAATAGAAGGGGAAGAAATGGAGGTAGTGAGAGATTTTACTTTCTTGGGCTCAATGATCACTGCAGATGGTGACAGCAGCCACGAAATTAAAAGACGCCTGCTTCTTGGGAGAAGGGCAATGACAGGCCTAGACAGCATCTTGAGAAGTAGAGACATCACCTTGCCAACAAAGGTTCGTATAGTTAAAGCTATGGTTTTCCCAGTAGTGATGTATGGAAGTGAGAGCTGGACCATAAAGAAGGCTGATCGCCGAAGAATTGATGCTCTTGAATTATGGTGCTGGAGGAGACTCTTGAGAGTCCCATGGACTGCAAGAAGACCAAACCTCTCCATACTGAAGGAAATCAACCCTGAGTGCTCACTGGAAGGACAGATTGTGAAGCTGAGGCTCCAGTACTTTGGCCACCTCATGAGAAGAGAAGACTCCCTGGAGAAGACCCTGATGTTGGGAAAGATGGAGGGCACAAGGAGAAGGGGACGGCAGAGGACGAGATGGTTGGATAGTGTTTTCGAGGTTACCAGCATGAGTTTGAGCAAACTGCGGGAGGCAGTGGAGGACAGAGGTGCCTGGCGTTCTCTGGTCCATGGGGTCATGAAGAGTCGGACACGACTAAACGACTAAACAACAACAACCTATTATAGTGGAGTCAGCAGGTGCTGCTATTACATCACTGCATTGGGCAAAAGTGGTAGCAGATAGGATCAGGGCCTTTACCACTATTTCCCCAGGCTCTGGAACTCCCTGCCTGAAGAGATAAGAACTCTTTCTCTCTGCCGAATTTCATGTGGAGCTTAATTGGTGGCTTGCTCTGTAAATTGTTAGTTTGATGATATTATTATTATTATTATTATTATTATTATTATTATTATTATTATTATTATTATTATTTCAGACTTGCTAATTTCCCACAACCTTCTTACCCACTAAATATCTAAAATAAATAATCTGAGTGAACGGTGTCCGTACTGAGAGAACTTAAAAGAGGGTAGCCAATGATAGTAGCTGCTTGCACCTTGCCAAAAAAGGGGGATAAACGTATCACCAAAAGAGGACACAGGTGTGCATCGAGTCGGCATAGGCTAATTTATAGGTGTGGATGCAAATTTAGAAAGAATTAATACAATTTAAATAGAAACACATTCCACCATTGTGGGGAAGACTGCAGTCGGGTGACATGTGCACCTACTTGGTCCAAGTGCTAGACAACTGTTGGTGGGCAACTTCCAAGGCCCTTGATGGTCTCCCTTCTTATTGCCCTTTCTCTTTAAACCAGATTCAGACCAGACAACCCTTCAGTTTAGAGGTCGCCTTCAAACAAAGGAGTTAGCAAGCAGTGGTATTTGGCATTGGGTAAGAGAGAGAAGGCTACTTCTTTCTTCTCCAGTAGTAATGCTTTCTCTAAGTCTTGTTTAGCAAAAAACCAACCAACCATAGAATAAAGTTCAAGAGGGCCGCCTTGCATAACCTCCCTTACTTGAGGGCTGCGGTGGTACAATAGCCGCAGCTAGTTGAGTCTTAGGCCAAGCATAATGAGAAGGCGAGCAATTTCAGTCAGGGAAAGGCATTTTGGTGACTTAAGTAGAGAAGCAAGCAGCATCCCCTCCCTCAACTCAAATCAAGTTATTTTTAACACCTGAGACAGAAAATCCCACTCTCGGTGAAATGTAACAATTGTAATCAACTGGAATAACTAATGATTTGCTGCCCTTTTGTGATACCCCAAATCAGCTGCCTGAAGTGGTTCTCTCATTCTGCCCAATGGTAGGGCTGGCCCCAATTTCCCCTGTGCCACCATTTGGACCCTAATGTCTCATCTTGCAGTTGCTGTCTCAGCAGGCCCAAAATTCCAACCTTAATTTGGATTCATGATCATGTTGCCTGCTTCTGTACAACAGGGATAGGGAACCTGTGGCCCTCCAGGACTCCAGCTCCCATCATCCCCTGCCAGTGTATCCAATGGCCAAGCATGATGGAAGTTGTAGTCCAACAGCACCGGGTGGGGGGGCAGGTTCCCTACCCCTATTGCATAACATACATACCTGGATACAGTTGATGGCACAGACAGTATTTTATTATGACAACCAAAGGATTCCTCAAACACAAAGAGAAGCAGTGCTCATGTTCCACAGGAAAAAGAATTTTATTTAGTATTTTTTTAAAACAACTACGTAACATTTACTCTGATAAAAATATTTACAATATCCCCACGTTCAGGAAGGTTCCAAAAATATAAACACTCTACCTCTCCCTAGAGGATGAATAGATCATTCTCCTCAATAAAAAGAAAAACAGGAATACATTCATATTTCCCACTTTCTTTGTACTCAAGTAGTTTTACAAATAATAGACTTCTGAAACATTTTTTTTACATATCCATATAATATATATTTATATGTACACATTTATATTTATAACAGATTTTACAAATAAAGGCAACAACTGTGTACAAAAAAAAACTTTTTTTGAAAACAGACAATAAAATAAATGGTCAAATACGATCTGCAATTCAGCATAGTGCATTCTAGCAGTTGGTGCAATAGTGTAAGGAGAATTCGTAGGACCACAGAGCTCTATGAATGTCTCAGAACTACTCAGATGACACCACCATATGACATGGATTATTATTACTGTTTTAAGTAGCCGAAATCAAATGGGAGTATTCACCAGTGCAGAATCTGCTCCATCTAGATGATGGTTTCTCACACTATTTGGTTTGGTGCGGCAGCACACAACTATGAGCACAGGAAAGCGTCCCCAGGGGGAAAAGGGAACATCTTCCACTGCGGCACTCCAGCAGTGAATATGGCAATCCAGTTGTGCAAACTTCACAGCCCATGCCAGACACAATCAGTTCCAGGGGAGCGGGGCAGAGGCTGTAGAACTAGGGTTAGGACACACCAAAACAGCACATCTGGTAGTCTCCATCAAGAGCACTCATGGCCAACACTGACATTGCCACCTGGGCAAGAGACCTGCTTTTCTTTTGCAGAGAGCATTGCTCATCCACTTCCTGCAGTTCTTAAACTACCATCAAGGTCCAGCCTTAGGAGGATGCAACGTAAGAGAGTAGCTTCAGGCAGCAGATGCTGGAGGGGAATCCCTCCAACTATCATTGTCTGTTTCTTTGATTTAAAATGTGCTCTAATACAAACTAGTGGGGGCAGGGGGGGGGAATTTATTTGGTTGGGTGTGTTATTTTCACTTTTGGATCCTTTCCACCTGTACCAGGATCACAAGCCTTCCTCTTGCTTTAGTGCAAAAGTGCCATATATTCCACACCCAGTGAATTAGGTATTGTTCGGGGGGTGGGGGAACAGGATGAAGAAACAAAAAACTTATGGGTTTCAGGGAAGTGCTTAGCATTGCCAGTTCTGCTACTACAGACGGCAAGGGCTATCTGAGTAAGGCCTTCATCTTAGAAACTGTAACATTCCATATTCTGTTTACATTGGTACCTGGAAGAAGAAAGTTACAGACCCTGCTATGGGCATGAAACTCCCTTACATAACAGCCAGATCTTGTCGCCTTCAAGGACGGGGGGCAAACTGAGAATGGACTTCAGAGAATATCACGCTGCTGACATCCTTGCAACAGAATAGGATCCATAGTAAAACAGCTAGTGGCAGGCAGCTCCCTTGTAAAAGTACCAGTCTGATCTGGTTTTATTTTTTGTTTGCCAGAGCTGAACTGTGCCACAGCATGGTTTGTCTGTCCACTTCTTGTGGACAAGTCCCAGACATTCCTATCTAGCAGTTATGAGAAGCAATGCCTAGTGTGAGATACAAGGAGGCATAGAACACTCCTCAAGAATGTTCTCTCTCCCGTCACCATCCCTATCCAACAGCTCAATCTGAACAAAATTTCCAGGCAGAATCTAAAAGGAAAATGATGTATGCAATTCAAGAGAAATGTGATGAGAATCCAGTCTCAAAATCTCCCTGAATTGCTTACTGTGCTCTGCCAGCCATGACTACTAAAAGCAGGGCAGATCCCAATGCTTCAATTGCTATATATGTAATGTGTGTTTGTGAGTGTTAAGTTAAAAGGTTTTGAATATTGGCAGCAGCAGGAAGAGGGGAAGCCTCTCTGTTTGAATCCAGCTCTTTGACTAAGCAAAGTCCTCATGAGAAGTACCACTTTTTTTGTAATATTCACAAGAGTCTAAATCCACCTAATTTTTTTAGGTTTCATTCACAGCTTTGAAACATAATCCTAGCCAACCAATTCAGGTCTTTCTTTGCAGATGGCAGAAAGGAAAACAAACAAACAAAAACCCATCAACACATTTAAGGGGCGAGGAGAAGCAGCAAGAACCCTCTCCTTCCCATAACTAATTTGGGTTCATCTCTGAGGTCTTTCCTAAATTCTCTGGGCAGTCAAAGCAAGGGATGACTCAGCTTCTCTACATATAAATGATCAACGATCTCTCCACTCCCCTCAGTGCTTCTCAGTTCAGCCAGTTTAGGGTGTGTGTGAGAGAGAGCCGGGAACCCTGAAATAATCACAAACTCATCCAGCAAAGGGGGGGGGGGGAGAGAAAAATCTCAAGGAAAAGTCACTCCAGGTTTAGTCTTTGGTTTCCAAATTCAAAGGAGACATCTGCTTCAAAGCTTGAAGCAGAGCAGTAGAGTCCATGGGGGAGTGGGATGGTCCTGGAGAAGGGAGTTGCTGAGGCATTAGTAAAGGAGAAGAAATCTTATCTGGGTTCATTAACCCCGAAAGTGCTGCAGTGGAGGCTGGGAGGCCTGGGTACAAGAGAGGCATAGAGGCCGGGTACCAGCACTTCTCCAGCATAGGCAGGTAGGCTGTCGCTGAGGGTGGAATCAAATAGAAAGGCAGGCACAGAGGAGGCTGGTGAGGGTGAGGGCCCAAGAAACTGCTGGGAGAGCTGAGCACATCGCTGCCAAAATGATCTTCGTCCTCCAACATTTCCATCCTGGTTCTTTTGGCTGGCGGGTCCTCAGTCTCTTGTTTGATAGAGCTGATTCTCTCCTGGACAGCATATTTGAGTTCAGCGTCCTTTTTAAAATATTGCTGGTCGGATTTGGAGTCGCTTTTCTCCAGCTCTCCCCCATATCCACTGTCTGTGTCTGTGTCGCTGCCACTCTGCTCTCCGCTAGAGTGGGCGAAAGTCCTCTGAATCACAGGCACACAGTTTTTCCCATGAGCCTCAGCAGCTTTGGTCAGAGCGCCAGACTTCTCCTTCAGTTCCGTAAGTTTAGGGGCAACATCACCAGGCTTTCTGCCGGCTCCACCCTGAAGAACCTCGGAGGCCATTCTGTGCAGGTGGCCGATGAGCTGGGAGGATTTCAGCTCCTTGCTGTTCTCGTGTTTGGCCACGTACTGCAGCACTTCTTTGGCACACATTTGGAAACCGGACCGAAACACCTCCTGGCTGGAGTCAAGGCTCCTTGGGGGCAGCTCATCTGAGGAAACACCAGCAGAAGGGGAAAAGATTAAAAAAAAGGAATATATCAGAAAAGTTAAACGAAAAGGTAAACCAGTCATTATTATAACCATACAGCACAAGTTCATGCATGTTTACTCAAAAGCAATATGCACTTCTGTTCAGCACCGCTAACTCCCTCTGGCCAGCATGGAAAGGGTAGTAACCTGAGACTTTGTAAAGCCACCTATTTTGGGATCAGTACTGGAGAAAGACACCTTATTTCAGCTGAGTAGCTGTTTGAACCTGCAAGGGTGAAATTCAGGCTTCTCTCAAGTAGATAGGAAGACTTCCACTGCGTTGGAATGTCTCTGTTGGTCTAACAGGAGCCTTTGAAGCACAGCAAACAAACATAACAGGAAGCAAACGAGTTCTTATCATGCAAGACTCCAGTGTGTTGGGTGAACCGTGGAATGAAAATAAACCGCTTGAGGTTTCGGTCAGCTTCAGTGTATGTTACAGCCCCTGAAGTGCCCAAGCCACTACAGACTTCAGCAAGGGCAGGTCAACTTAACTGCAAACAAGTTGATATAGTAAGACCCATGACACTCGCCCTTTGTAGCGTTCTGCACTACAGCTGCAATGTCAAGAGCCGTTTGCTGCATAGACCTGCCCCCATCACACGGCGACATGTTTGGTCTTTGCTTGGCCATTCCTGGTGGTAGCTCACAATGGCACAGAGCCAAGATTTGGAGCCTGTGGCCCTACAAGACCTTGTTTGGGGTCTTATCACCCAAACCTTGTTTGGGGTCTTATCACTGTGGCCAGGAATGATGGAAGCTGAAATCCTCCAACATCTGGAAGGCCACAGGCAACACATCCCTGGCATAGAAACTGTCCACATATCAGTGGTAATTTGCATGGTAAGCAACTCTGGATGCAACAACCACAGAGGGCTACCTTGTGACTTTGCAGAGGGAGGTGTGGCTTTTACATTGTAAGCCAGGCATAGGCAAACTCAGCCCTCCGGATGTTTTTGGGACTACAATTCCCATCATCCCTGACCTCTGGTCCTGTTAGCTAGGGATGATGGGAGTTGTAGTCCCGAAACATCTGGGGGGCTGAGTTTGCCTATGCCTGTTTTAAGCTATATAGAAATGGCGCAGAAAGTGTAAAGGAGGAGAAGACAGGGCTTATCGGAGAAGAAGCAAAGACTTGGTTAGGGGGAAGTTAAAGGGCAGCAGAAGGCACAGAATGACACTGTGCAGGAGAAGAGGGCTCTGAATGAAGTGGGGGAGGGATCACTCAGAGGCGCAGAAGCTATTCCAGGCTTCTAGGTTGCTGGAACACCATGTTGGGAAAAACTGACCCTGCCAGAAATCCACCTCCTGACATGAAGGTGATACAGCAGTTGGCAACGGAACTTTTTTTAAAAACAACAACAACAACCTGATTGAATTTCAAATAAAGAGCTAGTTTTGAATGAAAAGGGCAAAAGATAGGGACACGTTTTATATACTTTTGATAGCACAAGGAAGAATTAGAGCTCTCTTCCCCCGGAGCAGTTCCACTGAAATCCACAGGACTGCTCTGATGTGTGCACGATTAGCTGAAGAGGGTTTGGAAGACGTTAGCAAGAGTATAAAAAGTGTGAGGAATAGAGTCATTGCAGTCTCCAGGAGCTTTCCTGGTCAGGGTAACAACAGCACAGTCACAGAGCACTCACCAGCATGTAGACCTTTTTGGAGGGCAATGATCTGCTGCTGTTGTTGTTCAATGAGACTGGTTAGTGCTTTCACGTGCTTCAAGGTAAGTTCAAGAACCACCGCCTTTTCCAAGTGTCCTAATGTCTAGAAAGGGAGAAAAATGGTTCATTAGAGGATGGCTGGAAAGGGGGGAAAAAGGAGCCTAAACACAAGACCGATAACTGATTGGGCAGTTTAGGGTGGGGAGCTTGATAAGGATGTCAATGGGTCTAAGTATGATGTGACACTCATTTTTATTCTGACTGACAGCTATGTATTATATAAGCTAAAAAGTATTATCTTTAAAAAAGGCTATGGCCATTTTGTGTCCTCCCACCCAAAAAAAACCAACTGTCTGCATAATAAACACAAATTTTATGTATCTCCCCTGCTGTCACCTCAGTTGTAAAACGAGGAATTCCAACATAAGGTTTTTCTTTTGCTGTGACTAAATAGGGCAAAGCAAATATTTGAAGCAGGCAACACTGGTTTCCCAAACAACCCTGAATAATAATTTAGACAATATGCCTGTCACTTTTTTAAAAAATAACAATGCAGTCCTTAATACCACAGAATGGGTTGCTTGGAGCTGTGGTCTCAACCAGCCTTCCCCAAACTGGTGCCCTCCAAATGTTGCTGGATTCCAACTCTCACGAGCCCCAGCCGGTATGACCAATGGTCAGGGGTGATGGGAGTTGGAGCGCAATAGCTTCTAGATGGGCACCAGGTTGGGGAAGGCTAGCCTAAAAGGAATTCAACTATCTGAAACCATGGGATCCAAAGCAAAAACATAACAATATGGAAAGGGGTCACTAGCAAATCCACATTAAAAGCTATCCAGCACAGTCCAGAAAAAAATCTTTTATCTAATCCCTGTTTATTTCAATGTGTCATCTGGTCCAGTCCATGCATGCAAGTTCTTGAGAAACTGATCTCATTGGAAACAAAACCAGGAGACTCCAAGTGGCAATCCAAACCCTGAAAAGCAACCCTCTCCAGTTAAATCTGCAGCACTCCAGAAAACCTCTAGGTGGCACTTTTACCTGCACAAAGATCCATGAAACCCAACATGCTCCCCAAAAGGAAGATGATTTTGGGCAGTGGCCAGAATTTCACTTACTGTAAGTTTGAGATGTTCTGGTAAGAGATCTTTCAGCTGGGCGATGCATTCATTAATCCTATCACGTCTTTTCTTCTCTATCAGTCTGTGGGGCAGCTTATAGGTCTCCTGGAAGTCAAAAGGGGAGAAAAACAATTGCATCACTCCGAATGAAAAGTGATTCTTAAGCGCTATGGAGACAACCTTTTCTCGGGGGCTCTAAAACATAAAGCTGCGCAGCCATAAAGGGGGGGGGGGGGGAGAGAGAAGAAATATTTCCTTAAGGCAGAAGCAAAATCCTCCAAATATCACAGAGTTTATATCAGAAAACTTATGCATTTTTGATCATGCCCAGAATAGTATTTTATACAGCTACAACTAATGGATTATTTTAGGTTATGACAAGGAAGTAAATTTTATCTACTAAAACTGTTTTTCCTTAAAAAGAAAATTTTCTTAGCAGTGTCGTCCCACCCTTCAAAAGTATATTTCTTCCAAAAAAAACAAAACACGTTTGTGCACACCTGGGTGTTGTTGTTGTTTTTGTAAAAGAAACCCACCAAGCTCCTTCATATATATTTCACAGGACAACTTCCTTATATTCGAACCCAAACTGTGCATTAAACCATCTCAAAAGTGGGCATAAACCAAAGATGCCAACAAACAAAAAAGGAAAAGGGAAGAAAAATGCTTGTATTTACCTTGCTGTCGTCACCCCTTTTTAACCCTCTTCTGGGCTTGTAAACTTGATAAATATGAGCGAAATCCAACCTGCAGAGGACAAAAAAACGTTATATCACTCATAACCAAGGGGACAACCATCTCCCCCTCCCCACGCAGCCCCAGAACCTACTGAAGCCCGTAGGTGCCATGTGGGGCGGAATTCGAAGGCTGCTAATGCGGACCCAGACCGGCCGGATGGGCTCGGAAAGCGAATCGCAGCGCAAGCCCCGGCACGTCTGCCCACCAGCAAACCGCGTTGGCTTCCATGGGACTTAAAATCCCGGGTCTGCGCGTTTGAGATGGCAGCCTTGAAACATCTATCAACAAATCTGCCCGGGATACCCTTCCGTAGCGGCACTTACCCTGCCATTTCGCTGCCCTCCAGAGCTGCCAGCTTGCCCAGGCAAGGTGGTGGTGGAGGAGGAGGCTGAGCGCTGGGGATCCTTTCCATTTAAACCGGCTTGATTTCTTTTTTTCCCCCACAACCCAAGTTCTGTCCTGGAAGTAAGGTGGAGGCTGGCAAGCTAGTTAGCTGGCTGGCAGGCGCACTGCTTCGTGTCAACGCGGATCCAGTGACTGAGCCGGGACGCGCCACCTCCGGCAAACGGTGCGCGCCTGGCACCCACAAAAGAAGCGGCGCCGGAAGAGCGCAGGAGATCAGCTAGCGGCGTCGGCTGCTGCTCTTAGTTGCTCATGTCCTCCTTCCACTTGGCAGCGCTGGGCGTCTGCACCGGGTCGCGCGGGAGCTGGCGAGCTGAGGAGTAATTGGAAGGCTGCAGGCTGGGTTAAATGTGAGCGAGTGGGTGGACTGGAGCTACGTGTTCTACCCTGTGACTCCGGGCACGTCTGGCTGCTACCGGAGGGAGGGACAGACCTGCCTTCCCCTCCATCACATGAGCCTCACGTGTTGGACAACGCTTCAGCCTCTCCCCGGGCCCCCGCCCTCGCCGCTCCCGGCCACACAAGCAGGCGAAGCCGCCGCCGCCGCCGACAAAACGTGATAGGGTGATCCCTCTCTCTCTCTCCCCACCCGGCCTGGCTCCTCTCCTGCTGGCGGCTTGGGTGCGCGCGCGCGCGTAGAGAGGAGAAGGAGGCGGGTGAGGGAAGCCAGGCTATCCCCGCACATGATGGGGCGAGGAGGCGGCGGAGGAGAGGGGCAAGGGATCAGATGTTCCCTAGTGGGGTGGCTGAGCGCCGATCCACAAGGCACTTCGCACATGCTCAAAAACTTCCTTGATCGGGACCTTCCCCCGAGCCCGAGACCCCGGTACGAAAAGCCTATCTTAGGGCTGCGCCCTGGAGAGTCCTGGCGCAGGTTGGGAAGCCCAGCCCTGCACTTTCCTGCCTTGGCTCCATTTAGCGCTGCAAGGTGAAACTTGCACAAAATAAGGAACAGCCGGGCTATGCAGTGCAGTGGGCCCTGGTTCAGAGAGAGAGAGAGAGAGAGAATGTATGCATTTTAGTTCTAAGAAAGGTCCAAGGCTCACATCTGCTTGGCAGCTATGCTTTCCCCATTGACCCCAAATATACCGTATGTGTTTGTGTGTGGTGCCACTGGTGGGCAGGCTGGGCTCTGCCCATGTTTGACGTTGCTTCATATAGATCCCAGGATTGAGTCTTGGCATTAGGAACATTTTCCAGGGTTGTGCCGTGACTCAAATCTTAATAATGAGGTTTTCTCTTGAGCCGGTGTGATCTTCAGGAACACAAAGTCTCTGATCCGCCCAGGTTACAGGTACTTAAAGATACACTAAATATTTTCCCTAACAGAGCGAATTGTAGTTGCAGCGGGGGGGGGGGGGTGTTATTTCCATCAGGTTAAATAGCATAAAAGGGAAGGGCTAAATCATTGTAACCAAGCAGCACAGGCCGGGCCTGAATTTGTGCACCCCATGGCTGCTTTTTACAGTAAAGAGATAAGAAAGCCTATTATGGATCTCCTTCATCCCATCTAATTTGGTACTAAGTGGCCAAATGGCGAGCTGCTTGCACCTCCCGTTGAATGACTAATTCTATTTAATAGCATTTATAACAATGAGCAACAGCAAAGTCCCCTCTCATTTGAGATACCATTTTTTGACATGTGCCTCCACCACTTCGCCCAATACAGTGGTACCTCTGGTTAAGAACTTAATTCGTTCCGGAGGTCCGTTCTTAACCTGAAACTGTTCTTAACCTGGAGCACCACTTTAGCTAATGGGGCCGCCTCCTGCTGCCGTGCCACAGGAGCACGATTTCTGTTCTCATCCTGAAGCAAAGTTCTCAACCCAAGGTACTATTTCTGGGTTAGCGGAGTCTGTAACCTGAAGCGTATGTAACCCGAGGTACCACTGTATAAATGCAGAGTTGATACAGGACTAGCTTGTACTTTTTCTTGATGGACTATTTGAAGAAAGGCAGAAGCAACAATGTGTTGAGAGGTCCTACAGTGTGCTTTAGGTGCAAAATTTAAGACACACATCCTGGTGAATTTTTTCAAGCCTTCAAGAAACGTGCAGATAGTGCTGCTGTGGAAAGGCCCTTCTCCCTAAGGAGTCCCACCTTTATAGAAACATAAGGTTGAATTCAGTTTAGGAAAATTCAGCTACATTATTGATAATCCCAAAGGAGCTTATATTAAGATGGTGGTGCAGATGGCTCCCGAAAGTGAACTCCTTCCTTCTGCTTGTCTAGTGTCTACTGCCTGAGAGCAAGTATCATTCAGTACAAAATTGACCTGAGAATCCCCCAAACCAAACCCTCCACAAGCTTACTGTTATAGATGCCATTAAATGAAATGAATGCTTCAAGGGGCAGTATAGCTGGGACCCTGACTGGTCACTTAGGGCCGCTATCAAGTCAAATGAAAGAAATCCATAACCCTGTACACCTTTGCTGTTGAAAAAGTCCCCCTTAACTTCGTGGAACTTACTTCTGAGTCAACATGCATAGAAGCTGAGCTGCATTGCTTCATCTCGCAATTTCCCCTTTAAAGAGGAAAATAAAGCTCGGAATGATTTACCTCTCAGGCTTGCCGTGAGAATGAAGAAGTTTGAGGGCCAAAGTCCTTGTTAGGTTAAGTGTGTGGCTCTTGTTTCTTAGAATGTGGTGGGCACAAACAAGTTAACTGCCCTCTCCTTACTGCAGACCTGGTCTAAGTCACCCTGCTTCTGAGTCCCCACAGGCAAGCTGAAACTGGTAGGAGCTGTGGGTGGGGCTGGCCGGCCCTGCCATTAGCCAAAGTGAGTCAGTTGCCCCAGGCAGCAGATGCCGTGGGATAGCAGTGGCAGGGCTCACGCCCCCCTCCATTTTGTTTTTATGTTGTGACCCGCCCCAACATCTGCAGATGAGGGGCAGTGTACAAATTTAATAAATAATAAATAAATACCTGTCTCAGTGGGCTGCTTGCACAAATTTGTTTGAGTGTGAGAGAGAGAGATAGAGAGAAAGCGAGAGAAGTAGCCATTTATTACCAGTTTTATAATGCAGGTTCAGAGATGCAAGATGCACACATACATTTAAAGTGCATAACTCCCTTCCCCAAGAAGAAGAAGAAGAAGAAGAAGAAGAAGAAGAAGAAGAAGAAGAAGAAGAGTTTGGATTTGATATCCCGCCTTTCACTCCCCTTCAGGAGTCTCAAAGCGGCTAACATTCTCCTTTCCCTTCCTCCCCCACAACAAACACTCTGTGAGGTGAGTGGGGCTGAGAGACTTCAAAGAAGTGTGACTGGCCCAAGGTCACCCAGCAGCTGCATGTGGAGGAGCGGAGACTCAAACCCGGTTCCCCAGATTACAAGACTACTGCTCTGAACCACTACACCACACTGATTTCCCCTGAAGAATCCTGGGAACTGTAGTTTGTTAAGGGTGCTGGGAACCACAGCGTTCCCTCTGTGTGTCAGGGTAAACTCCAGGTCCCATGATTTTTCAGGGGAAGTCAGGTGCTTTAAAGGTCTGGTGTGCAGACAGCTGCAGTGAAGGCAGATCAAGCTGGCTGCACCTGACTTTGATGCACGTTTAACTTATTCATACTGGAGGGAGTGACCCTGGGTGGAGGCAAGGACACCTGTAAACTGCAGCAGGAGGAATCCTTCTCCCTTGGCATGCTTTGTCTCAAACATTCCCACAAGCAGCAAGCCAAGCAAACGCCTGAGGCAGGAGGGCCTTGGGTCCGCTGCAGCAGAAACCTTTGCCTCTCACTGAATGAGGCTGAGATTACGGCAGCTCTCCAGCAGGAACAGAGGTAGGCCATGCTACATCTGTTCTTAGTTTGTTTGGCTCCTGTAATAAGAATAAAAAAATTGCATTTAGCTTTAATCTAGTAGCTGAGGGTTTCATAACGTGTAACACAGGGGTGGAGAAACCTTCCATCCTGAGGGCCAAATTCCTTTCTGAGTGACCTGCTGAGGGCCACATGACAATGGCCAGCAGCAAAAGTGGACAGAGCAATGCATGTAAATGTTACCTTTATACAGTAGGTTACTTTCCACAGAGACTCACACGTTTCTCTCTACGTTCTGCTCAGACAGGCAAGAGGCAGAGTTCATTTCAGCAAGGCAAAAACACTTGGAGCGACACGGGTGCGGCCTGGGAAGAGCACTGAGGGCAGACAGAGAGGCCTGAAGGGCCCAAGGGCCCTCAGCCCTGTAGTAGAGGATAATGGGAAAGACCTTCAGCTGAGACCCTGGAGAACCACTGCCAGTCTTGAGTATACACTACCGGGTTAAATGGCAAACTGTCTGATCTGACAGAAGGCATATTCCCATGTGAAACTTTGCCAGACCAGGCCACCTCAGTCTTTCCCTCTGTCCCTTTGCAACTCTTTGTCCTTAGCCTGTATTCAAAAGCCTCTTCACCAGATGCACGAGGGAAGTCCACTGCTACACATACCCTGCATAGCCTTCACCCCATTGCCTTCAATGGAAACCCCCAGAGGTTGCCGCATCCTGCCAAGGGACTTTTGTTTCCATTGAAGTCAATGGGAAGAAGGAGGGGTTAGCGATGAGAGTGAAGGAGATGCTACTGGTGTGACTAAACCACAGCACGGGGAAGGAATGTGTTCTGGCCGTGCAATGGGGCTGCCACGTCAGTGGTTGACTGAGTTCATGCGGCATTCGGGGCAGGGGAAGAAAAGCCAGGGAAATGCGTAGGGTGTGTATGTGTGTGTCTGCCTGTCCTTCACCTCAAAAGCGAACCCAGGGCAGGGTACAATAAAATAGGATTGAAACCACAAATAGCAACAAGGGAAAAAAATCTAAGACCTAAGAATGAAGCAATTTCTTGTGCATATACAGTGGTATCTCGGGTTACATACGCTTCAGGTTACATACGCTTCAGGTACATACCGCTAACCCAGAAATAGTGCTTCAGGTTAAGAACTTTGCTTCAGGATAAGAACAGAAATCGTGCTCCTGCAGTGCAGCGGCAGCAGGAGGTCCCATTAGCTAAAGTGGTGCTTCAGGTTAAGAGCAGTTTCAGGTTAAGAACGGACCTCCGGAACGAATTAAGTACTTAACCCGAGGTACCACTGTAGCCGATTGGCAGCGCAGCTTCCAGATTTCTTGCATTCAGCTCCGCTTGTGTTGCTTGAGTCTTGGGTCCCCCTCTGAAACACTCAACAGAGAGGATCAAAAATAGCTGTAGTTAGATACGTTTGCCTTAGCATGCTGGTAAAGGTTAAACATGTTGGTGAAAGGTAAACACGGTTACGTTTTGCACTTGCAGCAAAATTTGCCTTCATTAAGTAACCTGCATAGGAGCTGAGGTCAGGCAAGGAGCTGCGCTTTGATCTAACAGTTTATCATTTACATGTCTTATTTTAGCATGCAGAGGAGCTTGCGATGCAATTTGTTTTGATACTGTGGCAAGCTCAGATTGATGGGATTGCCCGTCACATTGCTTAAGAAACAAATGCTTAACACAATAACTATTTTGCAGCACATCATTAGGAGAAACAAAATCAAGACCAAGCAGACCACAAAGCTATCGAGAGGCAGGCCACCTTAAAAATCAGGAGAATGATGTTCAAAGTGGGAGAGCCAGCAAGCCTGAATTATATTGGGGGGGGGGGGTCTATGAAAACAAAAAACAGCAGCATAGTTCAGGTAGAAGCAGAGTTTCTTCTGCCAGTTTCCTCTGAGGATCTAATAGCTCTTAGAAAAGGAAGTTAAGTATAGCCACACCTTGCAAATGGGTATAATTTCAGCGAGGAAATCATTTTGCCTTTCAGAGGCTGGGATGTTTTTCAAAAGTGTGTTTAACAAGGTGACATCTGGTCAGTAGATGGAAGGTACATTTGCTAGATAAGATAATAGAAATTCAACAGATGATTTGTCAAAGGTTTTCGTGACTCCTTAGCGGAATCAACCTGCTGCAGCCAAAGGTCAGCAAATGCCATGCTAGAAATGGGCCGAGAGATATTAAGAGAGGATGGCGAGAGAGGATTAATCTCAAAATGTGAAAAATACAACTGAAGTATTATCCCGGGGTCACCAATGGGTGTAATGACACTGCTGCCTAAGAAGCATTGGAGGCAGCCTCGCCCTGGCTCTTTGGCCCCTTCATCATGAAGCGGCAAGAGGTTACCTTTCCAACCCCTGGAAAGTACATAGAGCTGGAAGAGAGAATGAGGAGAATGATTTTCTTTCCCACTTTCTGTTTCAGTTCTGTGTGTATTTCCAGGCTCAGAGTTGCATACCCCTACATGTAGGCATGTGCACACATGTGCAGCCCCTTTGCGCTGAGGCCAAATGTGCAGCTGGTAGGGAGCATGTTAGCATGCAGCAGGAATGGCTGGAAGATGTGATCACATTTGTAAACATGTAGGTTGGTGGGTTGTCTTTTACAGATACACATCAACTGTAGGACCAACAGAGCTGTAATTAACGGGTTTGGCATCCATATAGATACACTGTGTGAGTGACAGAAGTTGTCTTTCTTAAGCGCATGTTGATGTCTATCTCAGTGCCTTGCATGAACCACCATGCAGCTGCTACTCAGTTCTGAAAGATACAGGCTTTTACTTGGCAACCACAGACAAAAAGTTGGAGGAGGTCAGGACTCTACACAAAAATTCCTCATAGTGCAGTTGCAAAACCCCAGTGTGTTTTAATACATGCAAATTAGGGATGTTTGCATAACATGCTTTAATGTGGTTGCAAAATCTTGAGTGGGTATGTTTTGCAGAATTTGGAATTTTCTCCTCCCCCCCTTTCTCTTTTCATTTTTGTCGGTCAAGGACTGGGGAATAAAGATTGAAACTCTGGATGGAAGTACTTGTGGCAATCGGGGCATGAGGAAAGGGCAACAGAGACTGAAGTCATGAAATACATCAGAAAGCAGAGTGGATGCTGATGGCCATAGGATGAGAGTGAGGAAATACCTCAGCAGTCTGGTTTCTCAAAATATCTTTAATTTATTATTATTATTATTATTATTATTATTATTATTAAAAGTTTTATAATTTGCTTTTAAGTAAAAGCCTCATTAACAAGGCATATTAAAAGGAATACAAAATCATGCACAAATATACCATTAAGAACAGTCAATAAAAACAAGGTTCATTGCCTGCAAGCTATGCCCCTCAAAACTGGACAAGTACCCTTTCTCAGAACGAAACGGAAGGCTTTCAGAAGTTTTTTGAGACCAGCTTAATTGACGAGAAAGATTCCTCAATCCAATTGGTTGTACAGTATGTCCTCTGTCAAGACATTATGCTGCTTATGGGACTGTTGCAGACTAGACAGTGCTGTGTTACACGGACAAGTCGTTTGACCTGGTATAGGTGTCTTCCCATCTTCTTGTGTGAAACTTGGACCAAAGGCAATTCCTCTACAGTACTGACTTTGGACAGGTCAAAGCAATGTTCTTTCCCCAGAACAGGCAGGTCCAATAAATTTGTAAGGTTGTGGTGGGTTTTACAAAAATCTAAATGGGTCAGAGTCAAGGGTTGTCTCTTAATTTCATCCCATGGTACTCTGGTCATGTCTGCACCCACAAATCATATTGGAAAAATAAATCATATAGAATGTAGCCTTGCTAAGGTTGTGAATCCTTCAGAAAGAACATTGTTACATCCTACATATGGCTTACCCTCTTTGTGAGATTGCTGGATATTATTTTCATTCATTTATTTAGAATGCTTTTGCTCTATTTTCAGCCTCAAAGAATAATCCCAGGGAGCTTCCTATACTTAAAAAGAAGTTCTAAACATCCTAAAAAGATTTACCTGAGCTACCAACCTAAAAAAGGGATGCGGGTGGCACTGTGGGTTAAACCACAGAGCCTAGGACTTGCTGATCAGAAGGTTGGCGGTTCGAATCCCCGCGACAGGGTGAGCTCCCATTGCTCAGTCCCTGCTCCTGCCAACCTAGCAGTCTGAAAGCACATCAAGGTGCAAGTAGATAAATAGGTACTGCTCTGGTGGGAAGGTAAACGCTGCTCTGGTTCACCAGAAGCAACTTAGTCATGCTGGCTACATGACCCAGAAGCTGTACGCCAGCTCCCTCGGCCAACAAAGCGAGAAGAACACTGCAACCCCAGAGTCGGCCACGATTGGGCCTAATGGTCAGGGGTCCCCTTTACCTTACCTTTTACCAACCTAAAACAGACCTAGAACTAAGTATTAAAAAGCAGAAAGCATTATTAAGTTGGTTTCAAGTAAACAATGGGGGGAATATTGTCAGTGCAAGCAATTGACTTGATGGAACAATTGCCTCTCTCCTCCCCCTGAGTGCTGTTCTGGGGGTCCCCCAACACCCCCCCCAGCCAATTTGAGATGGGTCTATGAGATGCAGGGGGAGAGGAGGAAAGCCCCATTGTGCCAGTGGAAGTCCTTGCGTAAACTGCTGCTAGCGGGAGCCCTTTGTTGAATCTGGCCCAATATAAATAAAACTAAGCAGCAATAAAAATTCCACAAAGGAAGCAGGAACAAACATTGTGATTCAATGAAAGCAAGAGGAACAGGATTATTATTATTTATCTGACGTGGTTGATCTAGACCAACATGCTGCTGGGTGCTTGAATTTGGGGGAAGGGTCATAGCTCAGTTGGCAGAACATCTGCTTTGTATTGCATAAGTTGCCAGGTTCAATCTCTGGCAATTTGAGGCAGGGCTTGGAAAGATTCTGACTGTCAGCCAGAATAGACAATACTGAGTAAGATGGACCAGCTTCCTATGTACCTAACTGAGGGGAGAAAGGTAAGTGGGTGTGAGCTTAATTAAATCCACAAACAGTACATATTTTCATTTTTTAAATAAAAATTTTATTTTTGCATTTTCTATTTTACATAAACAAATGAACTGAATACATAAACATATAATCCCTTCTGACTTCCCTCTTAATGTAATGATTTCCCCCTCTGCATCTCTATTGTAACTCTATTTTTATAGATCCTTTGTCAAACCATAGTTCAATTTTTTACTACAAGTTTTCTGTCAATCCTACCAATGTATGTAATTGTTTACAATAGCTTTTCAAATAAATTATAAACTTTCCCCATTCTTTATTAAAGACCTCCTCTTCCTGGTTTCTAAATCCTCCTGTAAGTTCTGCCATCTTGGCATAGTTCATCAATTTTGTCTGCCACTCTTGTTTGGTCCACCTTTCCATTTCTGGGCTAAGAGAGTCCACACAGCCGTGGTCACGTACATAAATAGTTTCGTCTGGTCCTTTGGGATCTCTGGTCCTATAAAACCTACAAGAAAAGCTTCTGGTTTCTTAGGAGAAGTTATTTTCAACATTTTTTTCCCATTTCATTATATATCATTTCCCAGAAGTCTTTTATCTTCTTACATGGCCACCACATATGATGAAAAGTACCCTCTTTTTCTTTACATTTTCAAGTTTAGCCCAATTATTTTGCCCTGTAGCCTCCTAAACACAAGGAGCTAAAGGCAGCAGCACGGGATGTACAAGGGACATGGACAACCCGCATGGGAAATGGGTAAGTCAAGCCTCTGGAAGCAGTTGTTTGTAGGAAGCAGAGGCCTCCTGTATCCTTGACAGTTGTGCAGAGGAGGGCATTTCAGCAGGTGCAGCTGGTCCTGCAAGCTACTCCTGCTGAGATTTCCTCTGGAGCACTACTACTATTAAAAGTGCAGCAGCCTGATCCTTTTTAGCATCTGGCCAGCCTACCTGTAACAGGTGATCAGCAGGTGCGGGAAATCCATTTCTGCTTCCCGTTCACTGGGCATGATGCAAGTGGCGATGACTTCAACACACCTTCGGTACTGAACAGGTATAGAAAAGAAAAACCCACAGACGAGATGGTTGGAGGAAGCATTTAATCGTGAAGGTGCAGGCTTTCAGAAGAAGAAGAAGAAGAAGAGTTTGGATTTGATATCCCGCTTTATCGAGTCTCAAAGCGGCTAACATTCTCCCTTCCCTTCCTCCCCCACAACAAACACTCTGTGAGGTGAGTGGGGCTGAGAGACTTCAGAGAAGTGTGACTGGCCCAAGGTCACCCAGCAGCTGCATGTGGAGGAGCGGAGACGTGAACCCAGTTCCCCAGATTATGAGTCTACTGTTGTCAAACGTGTGGCTGTGTTTCTTCGCATGTGAAATGAATTCACAAACAGAAAGCCAGCTAACCCTGGTCCATAGCCTCCAGTGACCTGCTTCACACAGCTTGGCTGACAGAGATGCTGTAAACCAATGCATCCAGCAGCGCCTCTTTATATATCAAGTTTCAGGTGTGTGAAGCATCTGAAGAGGTGCATGTTATTCTCCTCGCTTCCCCTGTGGTGCTATAAAGGTCCAAGTCACAGCAAAGTGAAGGATGTGCTGATGCAATGGAGAAAGCATTGAGAGGGAGGGATATCTTTGGAAGAAGCCGCCATGCTTGATGGGCAAGGCAGGACTGAAATGTATAGAGAAGGGTGACAATGAGAGCTACTCTGATCCAGTGGAAAGAACATGTGCTGACAGTCCAGAGAGCAGAGTACATATCTCAAGAGTGGTTTATACTGCAAAGGAAGAGATGCCACATCCAATAAGGGTGCCGAGGGTCGTCCCCTCCCCCCCTTTTACACAACTGTCATTCTTTTGGAGTGTGCCATCTGCTTGCAACTCCCTAGTTTGATCTTTGGACTAGCAGGGGTCGGTATGGGAGTTGGCAGTCCTAAATGCTTCTAAGTGACAGGCCTGCTGAATTCATGTTATCTGATGCTTGGAAACGCACCTCTCAGATTCCTGGCTGTGCTAGCAAGTGCCAGTGGAAGCTGGGCAAGTCTATCCAGCTAGGTCACGGTGCACAGACATGTCTGGCACATTGATCCTAAACTTTTAAATGTGCTGATAAGTCCTATAGATGAAAAGATGTTGAGGATTGGAGCCTTACCTCTGTTGGAGTGGTTTGTAGCCCACTCCCATGATGACATCTTTATCAAAAAAATAAAATTATGTTGTGTTGGGTGGAGCTAGCTCCTGGCTAACTGGACATAAGATTGTAGCACAAGAAAGAGAGCCAAGTGCACTTCCCTGGGAGTAGACCATGCTGTACACAGTGGTGCCTACTTCTGAGTAAGCATGCATAAGCTGAAGCTGTATGTCACTGGAAAAAAACAAAAACAAATGGGCTATGGATGCCATCCACAATAATTTTTTTATGGCTAAGTCCTAACTAGGGATGAGGGACAAATCCAATTCAGTCAGCATTTGAAGATTCACACTTTTTGAAACAATAAGCCAAAACACAGCCATCCTTTGAAATCTGGGTTTATTGAAATTCTGCAATGCAGTTCTCCAACCAACCAATGTTTACAAAAAAAGTGTATATTAAGGGGAAATATGCATTAAAATGAAAGAGCTGAAATTGACAGATTCTTCCATCCCTAGTTGAGGCAGTGTGAGATCTCCTGAAAACTATATATGGGGCCAGAATATGTTTCTACATAAAGTCTGCTTGTTTCCCAAGTCTTGGAGCTGGTGTGTAACATTTTCTCATGTCCGTAACCTCGCCGACTGCATTGCGATTCTGCCCACCATTTATTTCTATTTTAAGGTTGGAAAATTAATACCCTGATTCTATGAGTGTCTACAAAGTACAGCTGATTTACCAGTACTTGCACCAGTACAGCCTCCTATAAGTCAACATCTTATTTCTGGAGAGCATCCTGTGGTCTGTTTGGGCTTGGTGCTTCGCAGCTTTTTGCCACATGTTTGTGATGCTGTCATCACGAGTCCTGTCAGTGAGGAGAGGATGGTGCTTGGTGTTGTCACTCTGGCCATGATTTGTTCAAGGCCTTGCGCATGCCATTTTGAGTCAGGCTACATCAGTGTGTTATTTGGATGTCTTGCTGTTCTATTGCACTGACTGGCACAAAGATCCTGGTACCCAATCCTATGCATATTTTTTTTGCCTTGTCCAGTACTGGGGCAGGATGAATAATTATTACTTTTGTCCAAAACTCACATGGCTGAAAGAGAACCTGTGAGAATAAAAGCTTGTGAGTTTTCAGCAGCTAGCTGTTCCACTGCAATTCATCACTTCATCTACTCCACAAAAGCACACAGTGTGGGGTGGGGTGGGGTGAGAAGGTTATGAAGCCAAACAATATGTTTGCTTTCTGTTTAGTGCTGCAACAGTGTCTGAGGTCCAGAGAGCAAGGCTTTTGTGGCCTGTGTGCTAACAGCGTGTTCAAGGAGTGCTAATCAGTTGCAACAAATGAGCCTGCACTGTAAATATTACCTTAACTTCAGTGACGGGATAAAGTCTTGGTATGTCACAAAGGCAAAAAGGATGAAGGAAAGTTTGTAGTTAGGACCCCCTAGAATAAAATGCAGACAGAGGCTGTGTTGACACTTTGCCAGTGCTAATAAGCGGGGTATAAATCCTGCCAAGTTTGGCCGTGTGCACCAGTTGCCCTACTGGAAACAGGCCTACACAGCCAAAGCAAAGCATGGAGCTGTTTGATAGCCCTTTTGCAAACACCAGGGCTGGAGCTGCAAATTTTGCCTTAGGGAGCAAAGGTCTGCACTGCTGCCCCCCACCCTGCTGCCATATGTATGGGGGAAACAAAGGGGGAAAATATTTCTCCCCTTCATGTCCCGTGCAGGCTTCCTGCCTGCCCCAGGAAGAGGAAGTCAAGATGTGACAGTTGTAGCTGGTGGCACAAGCCACACTGGTGACGGACAAAGGGGAGAAACTCTCAGCTTTGCTGTTCTGCCACTGCCTGCTGCTTCTCACCTTAGGCCACAAAAGAGATCAGAACGACCAAGGCAGCTGAGCTGGTGCCAGGCAGCTCACAGGAATCCTGAACCAGAGCTGGAAGGGGCAGAAGGAATGTTTGCCCCTGTCCCTGAAGGTGTTTGGCTGCAGGATGCTTTTGCAACCCAGGTAGCAGAAGAGATAGCTGCTTAGCATATGACATCAAAACATGTGTGCCTGGTGTCCTCAGCAGGATACAGGGCAAGGCTGTACCACTGCCAGCCTCTTTCTCCCTTCAGTTACTCCCAGTGGGTAACTGTCCATGCATCTCTTCTAATAAGCAGAACCTGCTGGAAAATAAGGAGTCACCAAGTGTGTGCTGTGGCCAAGCCATGCCCCTCTCTTCCACACAAGATTTTGTCGTGCTGTCCCTCTAACCTGCCATGCCGCCTCTCACCCCTTCCTTCTGTCTGGACCTGGCAAACACCCCCAAGCTCCTCTCTTTAAACCTCTGGTTTCCGGAGGTTCAAAGAACAACACAGGGCTGTTTGCAAAAGGGCTTTCAAACAGCCCACTGCTGCTCTTTGAACCTCCCCAAACAGCAAAACAGTGCATAGCCTGGTGCTGTAATTACAGTGTGTTGTAAAAATAAACGAATAGGTCTCTGGAAGTCAGGTTTGAGAATATGTAGGAGAACAGTATAAAACACTGGTCTGCAGCCAGTGCAAACAAGATTTGATGACCATTTCATCCGGAGTCTCTGTAAATAATGGGCAAAGAAAGGATAACACTTTCAGAGGAAAGGGCTAGTGTAGCAAAGAGCATGATAGGCCACCAGAGTTTTCATCACAGTGCTGTAAGACTTTGCAATTTTGGAGTAATTAGGGAGCCTTCTTTTGTTTGGTGGCAACATCCAGGATTAATGTGGTCATATCTGATAAATGGGGAAGTGATAAATACCCAAGTGCTTCCCGCCCACTGCCAAAGGTTCCGTTTGCAGGACAATCCTAACTTGGACCGTTGGAGGAAGTTGTTCATCTACCCACTTTATAGCATTTGAATGAGTCACAGTGGTAATCTGTGCTGTGTGTGCAACCCCTCCTCCAGGGATGACACCGAATATGTACTAACTCCTCATCCAGTGGTGAAAAATGTTGGAGCAGTGCAACTGTCTGTGGGTGGTGGGACACACAAGGACAGGGCCTGGGGAAGGTGAGATCTATCTTCAGCAGCTGTCCTCATGGCAGGGGTTGGGCTCAGGCCTAAGCACTCTGCACTCACATTGGCATTAGGTCTCTTCTACCCTGTGCTATTTTTCTAGAAAAAGAGGTGCCAGAACTCAACGTGAATGCTTCCCTTGTTCTCTTATAATGACAATGGCACTCACCTGAGAGGTGCCAGAACTGAGTTCCATTGAGGTCTGGTTGCAAACACACACACCCCTGCTTCTACCAGATGTCGTAAGCTGCTGCCTCATTGCAGTGATTCATAGCGTCAGACATTTGGTCCTCACTTCACCCCCTAATTCACATCCTGAATTTCTATCCATTGTCAAAATGATGTGTTCCTTTTGCAGGGACTGAAGAGGATCTGGTACAGCTTTAGGTGGAAAAACCACCATTTGACCCTGGAAATGAATGGAATATGAACAGAGGCCATATGGCATCCGAGACCGGGATGTGTGTGTGTGTGTGAGTCAGCAATTTGTGGTCCCCACCCAGATGTGGTTTTGGGAAACAAACACAGTGCTGATCTCCAAAGGGTAGGTCCTTTTGACACTGGCTGCAATCTAACCAAAACTCCTTGCTTCTGGTATAGCTCCAGGGTTGCCAGTAAAATTGTTCTGAAATGATTTTGACCCTGATCCTTGTTATCCTTCTGCTTTCTTATCCTTAAGGCTTTGGAGCAGCAGGGGGTTGAACAAGAAGACCCTAGTGGTCCATTCCAGGTCTTAATTTCGGTGATTCTATGGTTCTTTGTTTGTTTGATTTTTCCTTTTAAAAATTTATTTATTAAAGATTTCTTAGTTTACAAAAGTATGTGCAATGTCTCTTTTTTCAAGTTACATTTTCTACAGGTTGGTTTCATTTGTTTGAGCAGCAATCCTTTTGCACTAAATCCTGTGTTGCTAGCAGACCGTCTGGGTGGAGAATGGCAGAAGCTGCTGATTATCAGCAAGACAGTGTGAACAAAGCCCATGTCAGGGCCAGAAGGTGATAATTGTTTGAATGAGGAGCCACATGCACCAGAAGTGGCTGGTGCCCTTGGGAGCACTGGAATGTTCCAACCAGTCTTTATATCTAAGCTGTCTTTAAAAAAATTAAAACTCCAGGGCTTTGGAAAGGCTGTGCAGCTGCTCCTGTTAAGCAAGAATGCATGGTCTACTTCCCTGTAACACCAAACATATTCCTGCTGCTGTGATAATAAAGAAAATGTTAATAATAATAATAATAATAATAATAATAATAATAATAATAATAATAATTTATTATTTATACCCCGCCCATCTGGCTGGGCTTCCCCAGCCACTCTGGGTGGCTTCCCAAAAAATATTAAAATACTGTAATACATCAAACATCAAAAGCCTCCCTAAACAGGGCTGCCTTCAGATGTCTTCTAAAAGTCTGGTAGTTGTTGTTCTCTTTCACATCTGGTGGGAGGGCATTCCACACGGAGGGTGCCACTACCAAGAAGGCCCTCTGCCTGGTTCCCTGTAACTTGGCTTCTCGCAGTGAGGGAACCGCCAGAAGGCCCTCGGTGCTGGACCTCAGTGTCCGGGTAGAACGATGGGGGTGGAGACGCTCCTTCAGATATACTGGACCGAGGCCATTTAGGGCTTTAAGCTGGCTATGAGATCTGAGGCAAAATAATTCCATATAGCAGGGGTTGCCGATATGGTGCCTACAGGCCCATGTGAACCCACAAAGGCATTGCCTGGCATCCTTATGGCCCCCACTTAATATACCAAAATTCTGTCTTTGGCAAAATAGGTACAGTCGGAGTGCCTACAAATACAGTCTCTTCTTCCTCTCACTAGAAGTGTGTATGGAAAAGGACACATGCATCTCTGTAAGTGTAGGAAACTTTCCATGTGGCTGGGAACCTATAGACCGTGTGCATGTCTCCTTGCGCATGCACACACAGATATACACCTCTTCCCACAGACCTTAAACTTGTTAAGAAGCAGTAAGTGTTTTCAATTAAAAGAAACAATATTACTAACCCACAAACAAAAACATATTAGAAGAAAAAATACCACCAACATCCCATTCATCAGCCAAATTCATGGCTGATACAGTTTTAAGAGGGGGGTTGGGGGGAGGACCCTTATATATTGCAACGTGTGGGGAGAAATTCAATGTTGCACTAAAGCATTTTGGTTTCCTAGACAAAACAGCCCCCCCTTCCACCCATGTGTTATTCTGGGGGTTCTCCCGAACTGACCTCAAGCCAATTGGGGGGGAGCAGCAGGAAAAGGAGGGTGGGGGAAGCAGTGGCGTAGGGTGGGTTGTCAGCACCCGGGGCAAGGCAAGTAATTTGCGCCCCCTAACCCGTGGATTTGCGCCCCCTAACCCCATATGTTGCGCCCGGTGCGGCTGGCCCCCCCTGCACCCCCCACGCTACGCCACTGGGGGGAAGCTCCATTGTGCAAGTGGAAGTTATTGCATTGGGCCTCCACTGACAGGTCTCTGTAGCTGAATCTCGCCCATGACACAGCAGACCCTCCTAAGTGTGCATTTTTGCTAGCCAGCAGAAGCACCCCCAGCATCCGTTAGAAGAAATCGCTCCTCAGTCTTCATGGGCCCACGTGGCAAGTGACTTCACCCCACAAGTGACAGTGGCAGCTTCAAGACATTTGCTCTCCCTGCTTATGGTTCCCTATCTTTAACCTGTATTTGGATGAACAAATGGAGGCCTCCTTCAAACCGTAAAGTGGGATGTATGGTCATCCTACGTAGACAGCGAGTATAGTTTCTGACTTTGCAACAGGCAAAGTTCTAAGTGGCCTCGTTTGGCAATGACCCAATGTCAGTGAGAATGGGGCATACAGGTGCCACACATTAAATAATAATAATAATATGTAGCATTTATATAACACTTTACAGCAGAGGTCAGCAAACACTTTCAGCAGGGGGCTGGTCCACCGTCCCTTAAACCTTGTGGGGGGCCAGACTATATTTTTTTTTGGGGGGGATGAACAAATTCCTATGCCCCACAAATAACCCAGAGATGCATTTTCAATAAAAGGACACATTCTACTCATGTAAAAGTCAATAAAAGGACATTCTACTCATTCTACTCAATAAAAGGACACATTCTACTCATATAAAAACACACTGATTCCCGGACCGTCTGCGGGCCGGATTTAGAAGGCAATTGGGCCGGATCTGGCCCCTGGGCCTTAGTTTGCCTACCCATGCTTTACAGGGTTCAGAGTGATTTGCATGCAATATATTGTAAGCAATGTAACAACCTGGTCAGGTAAGTCAGTATTTTCATACCCCACTGAAGATATAGGGAAAGGGATGTGTGACTGAGACAGAATGGCTCGTCTGTGGCCGGTTAGAAAATGTGTGGCATGTGATTCGAATGGTGGGTTTCCTTTCTTTGCAGCTAACCTTCTGTAGCTGTCAAGGAGGGGGTTGCTTTCCCGAGTCCTCTCTCCAATCAGTCACACACAGGCACCAAACGCATTACCAGGTTTTACTGGCTTCTTCTCGGGCACCACAGGACATCGAACAGCAAATCTAATATACGGTATGTTCTCTTCCTTCCCTGGCAGGTTAACTCAAAGATTTATAGGGGCTGGGGAATGCTGGCAACGAGCCAGCCCCATCACATGCTCCTACTTTGGGGACTAATTGCTACCACCTGCCTGAGGGGCCCCACCCAGCGATACTTGCTCACAGGACCACTACTTCATGACAGTAGCCACTGTGCCACATCAAGTTTATAAGGCCTAAATGAGCATGTTCTAAAGAAATGTACTTTCCGGTCCTCTAGCATTCCTTTCCCCTAAAATCTCCAGTACTACCTGCCTTTGCACCTCCCACATGACATCCCACATTTTCAGCTTTTCTGAATCCGAAGCTTCATTGATAGTTTGGAGCCCACGTCTCTGCCGACTCGCAGTTATGCAACGGTGGCATGATTTGAATGATATAATCTTTTTATAGCTTTCAGGAGGGTGGAAATTAACATAGTCATACTGTGCTATCATACCTTCGTTTTGGCAGACAAGCCTGTTTTTCTGCCTCAGAGAGCCAATTTCTACAGAATCCAAACAATTAGCTACTATGATCATTCATTTCTGATCACAAGGCTTTGGGACTTCTGTTTTCTTCCCCCTCCCCCAACCTGTGACTCAGTAGCATGTGTTTTTTTAATCCAAGCTTTCCCCTTGCTTTTTATTCTTTTTCCCCCTCTCCCTCCATTGATTACATCTAGGAGAGTAAAATAAAGGTTTAAGGAAAGCAAATACAAAATACCCAAAATGTGGGTCCTTCTCTGGATCTTGTTAAATTCTTTTTGAATCAAGGAGAGGTCATTGTTGCAGTCCTTCTCAAGACCTTGCACTTGTGATTGGGAAAGAGCTCTTATGATGTCTCACATCATAGAACAGAAGGCTAGAGTGTCCTACCTGAGTCATGTGTTACTTGTGCCAATATTTGCCCTTCTGGGCCTTAAGATCGACCACAGAGGTCCTGCTTGCAGACCCAGCAGTGGCTACAGTCAGCTGGCAGGAATAAAATATATGGCCTTTTCAGTGGTGGCCCCTTGCCTTTGGAACTCCTCCCTCAAGGAACTTCCCTGCACCAACTGATCTTGGTTAGGAAGTTGATCTGGCTTAAATCTTACCTAGTAGTAAGGGTGCAGCAAACTGGAATTTGATGGTGTAGGCTGACATTATGTTGATAGAGGCTGGTTTTAGTCTTTTCTTTTAGCTTTTAGAGTTTCTCATTGCGTGTGGTTTTAATCATGGGATATGTAGTTTTTAATTGGGCTTCTGGTAAAAGGACCTTGGTGATAAAAAGCAGCATTCAAATAAATTGAAATAGAATAAGATTACCAGACGTCCCCGTTTCCCAGGGACAGTCCCCAAATTTACAAATCAGCCCCCTGACAAAATCCACCCATTCCGACTGAAGTTGAAAAGTGTCCCCGGATTCAATGAAAAAAATCTGGTAACCTTAAAATAGAATGAATGAAGTCTTCAAGCTGCTGATTGGTTTCTGGTAATGCAGGCTTGCCATGTGCCCTCTTTTTGCAGGACACATCCTCATTTTCAGGGCTAAATTTCTCTCCAGGCAGATTTAATTTGCCAAAATGTCTCTGGCTATACTTTCTGGATGAGACATAGACATAACCGGTGGCTGAAGACTTGCTTTCCTTTTTTCTTCTCCTACCCCCCTCAGCAATATATCACAGCTTCTATAACCTACATATAGTAGGGGTATTAAAGTCGTCATAACGTCCTCTTTTTTGCTCTTCAAAATATGGCATCCTATCCTTTTAGAAAAGACAGAACGAAGTTAACAAGGTTGAGAGGTATGATACATAAGCCCCTTCTTCCTCACCACACTACCCGATTCATGTGAGGGTTTTTTGTTTCTAAGGACAGAAATAAAGAGGATAATGGTGGGTAGGGGGAGCTTCAGCTCAGTAAAGTTGATTAGCAAACGCTATGGGTTATCATTAGAGTACAAAACATAAAATAATTGTGGAATCATTATGGATAACAGGAAATCATTTCCCGCAGGATCCCACAGTGCCTCCGAACTCATTCATTTGCGTGTTTGCCACAAGCCTTGAATATTGTGCCGTTAAATGAGTTCCAAGCCCTAGTTTCTCCCTACTCAGGGCTGCTTGGGCACAGACACCAAGGCGTAAGAGGCTGCTTCACGTGTTTCTCATTTCCAGGCTGCTGCCAGGCTGTCACTATTTTGCAGGTATGATTCAGCTGCATACCAGGAAATTTGGGCACGCCATATACAACTGAAGTATATGTTTGGTGCAACAAACCCAATTCCAAAACAAAACCAAACAAAAAACAACACATGGATTTCTGGGTGGAAAAAGAATGGTGACATTATATTAGCTCCATGCTAAGAAATCAGAATGAATGCTCAGTAACCAGCGATATTGTATAACCGCCATACAAACTTTGTGCGAACAAATCAGGATGAATGCTAAATAAACAAGTCATCTGTAAGAGCAGCAAACATGGTTTTTAACAGAAGACAGAACAGCTAGCCATTGGGCAGCCCTTTAGAGAGGACAGTCCTCTATTTGACGGAGTATTCTATCTGAAGGACTGTCAGGTTCAAATCTGATTTAAAGATAGAGAACCATAAGAAGGAAGATGGGGACTTAAATTTGCCCATCAACAGGTTTTTTTAGCATCTTGACAGCAGATTGAGCAGGCACACAGAGGTCACAGTCTTCTCCAACTTAGTGAGATGTGTTTCTGTTTAAATCAATAAATACATTTTTAAAAAAATAAAAATAAAACCATAGATCAGTGGTAGCCAATGTTGTCAAACTACAACTCCCACCATCCTTGAGCGGTGACCATGCTAGCTGCTCCTCTTCCTCTTCTTTTGTCAAAAGAGCTTAGTGACAACAAGAGACATGTCACAATATTGGCTGGGCATATGGTCAGCTTCCAGTCATGCGGGCTGTAGGTTTGTTTTCGTAAGGCCAGATTCATCTTTCCCTGAATAGAGAACAACAATACCTTATTTCTTCACTTCTCAACGATGAAGGCATGGAAGGCAGACTTCCTCCTTTTTTAAATCTTGAAGGCTGTAGCATTTCTAGAAAGCTGCTGAATCACATCCTTCTGATTCATTGTCCTTGACTTCGGACACAAAGTCCGTGTATGGCGTAGACACCATATATATGCTGCCACATATATGATGGTGATGGTGATGATGATACACTACTATTTGCTGTCCTGGGTAACATGCAACTACTGTTTGATGTTTCCCTTGCCTAGGAAACAGCCTGTACTACAATGGGTGGAGCCTGACCTACATCAGTCAACTGGCTTACTTCAGCCTGAGCTGTAGCTGGATGCTACACCCAGGAAGGTGTTTGTGCACACAGACTCTTTGCCCAAACAACCCCTTCCTACACATCAGCCATTTTACCACCACAGGCTTGTACAGGCTTGTTGAACACTGGAGTTCCCTGGGTATTCACACAGTACAGCACTCATTTGGATGCAAATGTGGCATCACAGAATTTGAACCAGGCCTGCAACCTTCTAATTATTTGGAGGAAAAACACAAAACCCTAGCCCCCTAGACTACCTTGCCACCATTGTGGAGCATACCAGGTGTACAGTTGGTGGACTATGGATTTTATAAATAGAGCACAAAACGTTTACTATTGAAAACAGGCAAGGGCCAATCCAAGAAGGAAATAAATGCAAGCCCTCTGATAAAGCACACAAGGATCTTAGTGAATGCTTAATTTGCAACTCCACTTCTTTCTCTGTTTAGTTGTGTGAGGCCCAGAGGGATCCTGGGGTGGGGAAAACCACTGGCATTTGAGAGAAGTATAAATTTTATAGGGGCCAGAAAATTCTGGTGCGGGACCAGCCCACCCATGGGGTAAGTTGAGGCAACCACCTCAGGCAGCACGATCCACAGGGGCAGCAGATCCTGATGTAGATCTTATTTCCACCATGTTCCTGATTTAAATATTCACTCACCCTGCCTTCCGTGGGGGGAAGTTGGGGTGCTGTTTTTTGGTCCACCTCACGTGCCAAAATGTCTTGGGCTGGCCCTGTCCGGGTGGCAGCTCAGAACAAATGCATACAATAGGAAAAAGCAAACATAAGTTTAAGGGATAAATCTGCCAACTGCCCTTCCCCAGCTGCCAACTCTTATGTGGATGCTGTGACAATGGGACTTGCTAGCAGTCCAAGAAAGAGGCAGCCCACAACCACCTACTGTCTCAAAATGCCTCATGTTTTATTATTTTACTTTATTTTATTTGGAGACTAAAAATCTCTTCACAACCAAAAATTACTAAAGTGGTACACAAGCTGAAATGCAAAATGTTGCATACTCAGTAAGCTAGAAGCAATAGAACCAATTGTAGCATATTTGTCACACTTCAGGGAAAGCCTTCTCAAACACATAATGTCTTCAACAGCCTCCTAACTATCAAGATGTGATGCACATGCCTGATTTCAGTTCGTAATTGATTCCAGAGGGCTGGAGTTGCATAAAGCTGGTTAATGACCAGGAGCATAAGATCAACTTATTTGCATCCGCTGTGATACAGAACTGCTTTGCAGTCTGCCGTCAGAGATCTCTGTTGAGGAAGTATATCGAAAATGATTTCAGCGCAGATTACTGCGTCAATTGTTTTTAATTTTTTGTTCTCACAACTCTAAACATCAGATGGGTCAAGAGGGTCGGGTTTTTGTTTTTTTTAATATTGTGAGAGGATATGTCATGTTGTGAATAGATATTGTGTTGACATATGTCTGCCGGAACCATGGAGGAGGTTTGTTTTTATTTAGCCTGATCTGCCACCACAGAACCTCCTCCAGATTTCCAGCGTATTCTATGTCACAGCAGATGTCCTGCTGCTGACTCAGTGGAGGCCCTCGTTCGGTTCTTACTTTTCAGTCACTTCTAAGGGATTCCTGAGATACAGTGAATCCCTTTCACCGCACCCCTCACAAAACTAACAGTTCTCAGAGCACTCGGGGTGGGGCAGGGCGGAGGAAACGACCCCAAGAAGCAGGCGTCTTTTAATTTCGTGGCTGCTGTCACCATCAAAATTAGGTCAAAATTATTCCAATATATTCTGTTTTTCCTATAGCATCTTCTCATTTTCTTACTTCTATAGCCACATGCATTGAGGTGGGCAATTCATGGCATTAGATTCAGGTAGGTAGCCGTGTTGGTCTGATGCAGTCGAAATAAATTAAAAAATTGCCCAGTAGCACCTTAGAGACCAACTAAGTTTGTTCTGGGTATAAGCTTTCCTGTGCATGCATACTTCTCCAGTTCATGGCATTGTAAGAAGTACAGAATACATTTTTTTTTTTAAAAAAAGAGTAACTACTGATAAAATATATAGCAGGCCCACAGCAGTGCCCATTTTCAAAGCCAAGACACAGTTTGAGGTGTTAGACGCTGATGTAATAAGGCACATGCTTCTGTTCTCAGATGTTTAACCTTATTAAGTCACTCATTTCTCTTCCTTTCTTTCCAAGCCAGAAGTGTACTTACCACAATGAGGGTAATTTACTGACCTCTTGCACTAGTGAACACCCATCTTGGCCAACATATCAGCATAAGTGGTCATTGAATCATCACCCTTAGCCTAAAGCTAGACAACCATTTTATTGTGCATAGAGATAACAGGCCTCCTGTTTGTTTTCAGCTGGGTATAACTGGTTGGAAGGTAGCTGTTCACAGGGAAGGTGAGGTATGTGTGGGCAGCAAAGAACAGTACTATCTTGGCTAGTGCCCTGCCAATAGGAGCCTCCTTTGTCTGGGACATCATTCCCTTGGATTATCTGAATTCCCAGAGGAAGGTTTTGAGGTAGAGATTCATGAGAGGAAGTGACTCAGGAGCATGGGTGGAAAGAGATTGACTGCCAGAAAGCAGGAGTGTGAGGAGCAAAGCCTTTTGCCTCATGTGGAGAAGCATGGTGGGGGGAGAGAAAGGGAAAAGGAAGAAATGGTGTAAGGAAGAGCAGAAGATAATTTTGCAAAGCAGAGGGTGTGTCTCTTATATGCTTCTCACATCATGTATAGGTAATGAAGAATTATGCACATGGTGTTTTCCGGCAGGGGAACATGCAAATATTAATCCCTGTGCCACATTTATTTGTTGGTGACTTTGTTCCTTCCTATCCTTTCTGCAAGGGCCTTGGGAAAGGGTTGCCGTTTCACGACGCCCCTGTAAAGTGGGTAAGGCAGTAAGACACTCAGTTGCCTAATGTCACCCAGTGACCTTCATAATGAAATGTGAATTTAAACCAGTCAATGCTGGTTCTACATAAAGCAGACACATTGACATTAGTTGACATGATTACTTTAGGTTCATTAATTTAAAGTGGTCTACTCTGGTTAGGGCCAAGGGACGCGGGTGGCGCTGTGGGTTAAACCACAGAGCCTAGGGCTTGCCGATCAGAAGGTCGGCAGTTCGAATCCCCGCGACCAGGTGAGCTCCTGTTGCTCGGTCCCTGCTCCTGCCAATCTAGCAGTTTGAAAGCATGTCAAAGTTCAAGTAGATAAATAGGTACCGCTCCGGTGGGAAGGTAAACGGTGTTTCCATGCGCTGCTCTGGTTTGCCAGAAGCGGCTCAGTCATGCTGGCCACATGACCCGGAAGCTGTACGCCGGCTCCCTCGGTCAATAAAGCAAGATGAGCGCCGCAACCCCAGAGTCGGCCACGACTGGACCTAATGGTCAGGGGTCCCTTTACCCTTTACATTTACTGTCATTAGGACTTAGATCTGGATGTAAGAAACCCAAGGTTTATTCAACTAACATGCCAGAAACTACAGCAGGAACCTGTTGCCCTCCAGATGTTGTTGAACTCTTAACTTCCATCAGCTGCAGCCAGCGTGGCCAATAGTCAGGGATGGTGGCAGTTACAGTCCAGCAACATATGGAGATTCAAAGGTCCTGCCATCCCTGGACTACCGTCTTCATTGTATGTGAGCAGCTGTATCTCTTTGGAATTTTGCTTAAACCACTGAATGGCACTTCAGAGTTCTGAAAGACATGGTGGAGATTTAAATTTGTTGTCCTTGGAGACACAGTAATTAACAGTGGCATAATGTACTCTTGTAAGTTTAATACAAGATACCAGAGAATTATTCCTGCAAAGCAACTTAATATTTTTTTGCACCCTGTCAAAATGTTTTACCCATTGATTTGAAGATGTGAGCATGCTGCCATGATTACTTTCGAAATCATGTTGATTGATTTGTATCGAGTGCTTCGATCGAGACACTGTGTGAAATGAATAACCATGTCAATTAGTTAAAAAAACCCAACACCCCAGAAACCAGAGGCCTTTCTCTTGGGCATAGCCGGACAATTGGTGTTAAAGAAAGATAGAACGTTTTTTATGTACGCAACAACAGCAGCAAGAATACTCATCGCAAAGTATTGGAAGACACAAGATTTGCCCACCTTGGAAGAATGGCAGATGCAAGTGATGGACTATATGGAGTTGGCAGAAATGACTGGCAGAATCCGAGACCTGGGAGAAGAATCAGTGGAAGAGGACTGGAAGAAGTTTAAAGACTATCTGCAGAAAAACTGCAAAGTTTATGAATGTTAAAATAATGTTGGATTTGGAAATAATAAGGCATTAGTGATATAGCTTAAAAAGTATGCAAAATGCAATAGAAAAGGAGGAAAGATTAAAGTGATATTATGTCGAAAGTAAATAATATTATAAAGGTGATTAAGTACGAGGAGAAAAGATTGGCAACATAATAGAATGAACTTAATAATTAGAAATGAGATCTGAAAGAGGGTAAGGATTTGCTGTATCTGATTGGGTAAAGAGGAACACAAAAAAGGGAGGCGTGAGGAAGTCAAGAAAGGAAGTTAATTAAGTATGATCGAAAAAGTTGGAGTTTTTATGTTTTTGTATTTGGTTGGGTGGAATTTTTCTTTACTGTATTTGATATTTTAGTGTTTTGATCTGTTCTATGTGTTACTTTTGATTATGCTTTATTTCTTTTTACATTTTTTCTACTTCTGTGGTGGTTATGTACTTTTCTTTTTTGTAAAAACCTAATAAATATATATATATTTTTTTAAAAAAACCAACACCCCTAAGGGCAGGGACATAATGTTCCTGGCTTAATAAAACATACTTTGTTACACTGGGAAGGCCCTTACTGCTCATCTTCCTCCTGTCTTGCAGCCCATGTCTCTTTAAACAGCAGTTCCTGTTACAACCAAAATAAGGAGCAATGCTTTAATGTCGGTTAACTAACCCAGATCTTATACCAGGCTCAAACCATAGTTTATGTTCCTGGTTACTAAAGTGACAGTAAACCATAGATTCTTGTTTCAGTGGCAGTAGGAAACTATGGTTTAAATCAGGGATGGGGAACCTCAGGCTCTGGTGTCAAATGTGCCCTTTGGCCTTTGGAAGGGAAGGAGGTGCAGTAGAGGAAGCCAGCAATGTTACATCTGAAAAGGCTCTTTGGAATGCCTGCATTTCCCACCATTTATCACAAGCTCAGAGTGTTGATCTCAAAAACAACTAACCTGGCACTGCTTTTTAAATCTCAGTCTCATGCTAAGAGACAGCATTAGAAACAGGGCAGACAAGCTGGGCGGGGGGGGGGGGGGGGAATCACGAGACAGAAATCAAAAGTATCATGAGACCTGAGGTTTAACAAGCATGTAAATTAAAGTTGGGTCTAATGCCAGATGTGGCCAAGCTGTGCTGTCCTGGAATATCGCAGGGTGGGGAAACAAAGACGGAGACCCAGACCTAATGAACTTTTTTAAAGATTTTGAACTAATACTTCTACAAGAAACATGGTCAACTAGAGATATTAAAATTAATGGATTCACCTCCTATACGAAACCCGCATTGAAAACTAACACGAAGGGCCGGCCGAAAGCAGGGTTCTGTTGTATGATCAAAGACAACTTAGGGTTTGAAATCAAGCAACTAGAAGAATGCTTACCACTTGCACAAGCTCTACTTTTAACCCAAAACAAAGATTCTTTGCTACTTGTAAATGCCTATATCCCCCCAACCAAAAACAACAGCAGCAGTGAAAACTGGTCACAACTAACCTCTTATATAGAAAATTTGACCGATAAATACCCAAATGCCTCACTGATAATAGCAGGCGATTTTAATGCCAGAGTAGGAACCAACAATGAACAACTATGTAGCAAACTAAATTGGAATACTGATAATGATATCGCACATGCCCTGAAAATAGGACGATTCTCCAGAGACAGGGTTGTTAACAACGAAGGCTTACGCCTACTTGAATTATGTAACAACTTTAATTTGCAGATTGTGAATGGTTCAACAAAAGGCGATAGAAGCGGGGAGTTTACATACTTCTCCCCCCGAGGATGCAGTGTCATCGACTATATTCTTGTCCCTTATAATATTATAAATTCGATCATGGACTTCAAAATTGGAACGCGCACTGAAAGCGACCACCAGCCATTATCGTTGTCTATTAACTTAAAGGACGAAACCAAAATAACTAAGTACAATACCATAGAACCTTCTCAATACAAACAAATGACCCAATTAAAATGGTCCCAGGAAATGAGTGTAGCAGTGGGGCAAAAACTTACAGCCAACCTGAGAAAACAAGTATTATCCAACTTAAAGATCACTAATTTCTACAGTGATATTCCGAAAATTTATAATGAAATCTTTCAAATGTTTGTAGAGCTTAGTACTCCACCTAAAGTTTGGGTACTTAAACATACCGCTAGCCCTTGGTTTGATGATGAATGTTTCCAGCTAAAAAGAAAACTGCGCCAAACATTTAAAAATAATCGCACTAAACTAGAGCCCTCTTATCTTGATGAAAAAAGAAAATATCATTACATTCTGGCCGAAAAGAAACAGAAATACACAACCCAAAAATGGCTACAATTATTTGACTCAATTCAGAGCAAAAACAACAAAGCGTTCTGGAACCTAGTGTATGGAGGATTGAAAGCCGAAAATCAACTAACTCTACCACCAATTGCAGAATCCAAATGGTCCCAATACTTTACATCTGTATTTAACAATCTACACAGTGAACTTAAAGGAAATGAAACCACCAAAAATAAAATTATTAAACTCCAGGAGTGGCCAAGGGTAGAGGAAGAGGAAATTAGAGAGATAGTTAAAAATTTCAAATCGGGGAAATCTCCTGGGCCAGACGGTCTACCAATAGAATTATTTAAGACCTATATAGATTGGTGGGCAGAACCCTTAGCCCAACTGTTTACGCTTATAGATAAATATGGGATCATACCTGAGATATGGCTAAGATCAATAATTATTCCAATCTTTAAAAATGGCGACCCAAAAGAACCAAGGAATTATAGACCGATAAGCCTTCTATCAGTGATAGGGAAAATCTACGCTAAGCACCTCTTATCTAAACTCCTTACCTGGATGAAAAATCTAAATTTACCAGGGAAAGAACAAATAGGTTTCTCCAAAGGTTGCTCCACACTAGACCACTGTCTTATACTTATGCATCTGGTTGAAAAATACAGATCCCAAAGGCAATCTAAGATATACGCTGCTTTTGTAGATTTTCGTGGTGCATTCGACTCAATTGACCGCCCAAAGTTGTGGAGGAAACTCGCAGAATTAAAAATTGATCAGCGCCTATTGATTCTAATGCAAAATCTACACTCTTCCAATACCTGTCAAGTCAAACTTAACATCAAAGGTCACCTTTCATCAGACATCCCAATCTCGAAAGGGGTAAAACAAGGGTGTATTCTTGCCCCCTTTCTATTTAATTTATTTTTATCAGACTTGCCAGATTACCTTCAAAAAATAGAATCACATGCCCCTAAACTTAATCAGAAACCAGTTCCTCTCTTACTATATGCAGACGATGCTGTCCTACTATCCTTAACGAGCTTGGGTCTGAAACGTCTTATATCTTCACTGATCCTCTATTGCGAATGTAACAAACTCTCTATAAACTATGAGAAGACAAAAATTTTGGTCTTCTCGAATGGTTGGAAATTAGAGAAATGGAAAATAAGAGGGCAAGAAATCCAACAAGTGAAAATCTATAGGTATCTGGGAATCTTATTCCAGAGCAATTTAGGGTGGGCAACCCATCGCACAAATGCCATAAAACAGGCAAAGTGCATCTCATCAGCAGTTGCCCGTTTTCATTATCAGAAAGGTAATCAATTTATTCCTGCGGCAAATCAGATATTTCAAACAAAAGTGCAATCCCAGATATTCTATGGAATCCCGCTATGGGTCCAAGCATATAACAATGATTTAAAAAAGATTCACTCTAGCTTTCTGAGACGTATTCTTGGACTCCCAGCTATGATCAAATATGAAACAATGTGTGCAGAAATAGGCATACACACAATGGAATATTGGGCATGGTCCACCTCAATAAAGTATTGGTTACGCTGCCACTTTCGCTGCCCTCCATCAAGTCTGCTCGCTGATTTGCTCAAGGACTCCTATAAATCAAGATGGTATCAGCACCTCGAAAAAAAGATTGAATCTTTAGGCATCGAGCTGGAGCCCCTGTACAATTCTAGTGAGCAATATATCTCCCATAATATCCTAACTAGACTAAAGGATGTCGAGAGACAAAATATTATGGCAGCTGTAAACAAAATTTGCTCCCCCATATTCTATGAATTAAATATCTTAGATAGCAGAGCCAATTACGTCACTAAACTAATAATCCCAGCCCAACGTAGGGCTTTTATGCTGGCCCGTTTGAATGTTTTTCCCTCAGCATTTGTCAGGGGAAGATATCAAAACATTCCTAGAAACAAGAGACTCTGCAGATGCTCTATGAATGTCCCGGACACTGTAGAGCATATTCTCCTTCATTGCCCATTGTACAGTACGCTCCGTCAACGCGTGCTGTCCCCTCTTTTGGGTGGTCTGGAACCGCAGCAAGGTGAATGTGTGGGTTTCCACCTATCCGACGTTGACCAAAGGGTAACGGCGGGGGTAGCCGAGTTTTTGGTAGCAGTCCTCCAAGGAACAGGATAACAAGGAAAACCATTGACTCTATATGTATATATATATATGCATTTAGCAAACTGCTGCCTTTTTATATATATTTCAAGGCTTTTATATGTTATTTTCTCTTTTAAGGTTTTATTTCCATAATGCCTAATAAAGGTTTGATAAAGTAAGTAAGTAAGCCAAGCAATTAAAAGAAAAAATACTGTGCAAATGCCAGTGGAACAAAAGTTGGCTTTTCCATATTGCAATGAGAATATTTAGACTTACTAACTGCAATAACAGCATGGAGATTCAAATGGAAGAAGGCATTTAAAATTGTAATCATCACTCCCTGACCAAAGCTAGACTAGTTCAAATCTTCTGTAAAAGCAGCTGTGGACAACCAGACTTTCCAGATGTTACTAAACGATAATGCCCATCAGCACGAGTGGGGTCATTGTCCTCTTTATTTGTATTCCATTAGGATTGGAATGGACGTGGGTGGCGCTGTGGGTTAAACCACAGAGCCTAGGACGTGCCAATCAGAAGGTTGGCGGTTTGAATCCCCGCGGCAGGGTGAGCTCCCGTTGCTCGGTCCCTGCTCCTGCCAACCTAGCAGTTCGAAAGCACCTCAAAGTGCAAGTAGATAAATAGGTACCGCTCCAGCAGGAAGGTAAACAGCGTTTCCATGTGCTGCTCTGGTTCGCCAGAAGCGGCTTAGTCATGCTGGCCACATGACCCAGAAGCTGTATGCCGGCTCCCTCAGCCAATAAAGCAAGATGAACGCCGCAACCCCAGAGTCGGCCACGACTAGACCTAATGGTCAGGGGTCCCTTTACCTTTAGGATTGGAAACATTTTTTTAATGACCTTTCGGTTCTGTCACTGCTTCATGCATTGATTGCTGGTGCTGCTGTTTGTGTTTTTTTGGCTTGTTTTTTCCCTGTTTTTCTGTTCCTTTTAGTTTGATAGTGTGTTTTCATTACTGGGTTATTATTGGAATAAATAAGAAAAGTACCCTAGCAAATGCCTTGCATGGCATCGATTCAGGAGGAGTATTTTTGGAAGGGATTTGGAAGTGGACATTCTACTCAACACAGGGGAACTAGATTTTGGGCAGCCCATAGGAAGCCTACGGTTTCCTGGGATTGCTATTATAATTGCCCATACAATTCCCTGCTGTTCCTCACACCTATGGTAAGTACAATGAACTTTCTCTTTTAAAAGCAAATACAATAATTTATGAAAGAAAGATGCATTTCCATTGAAATCTCTCGGTTCCTGCTCAAACTACTGTATCTTCCAGTTTACATAAGAGTGTTATCATTATTCTCTCTGATAGCAAATTTAGTGGCCTGCTGTCAGCTAATCAGGCAGTCAAATGTGACAATCCCAAAATGAGCTAGGAGCTTCTTCCCCAAGTATGCAAGAAACAAAAAGTGAGAGAAAAAGACCCAAACATCTTTTCAACCAGAGTTGCACAGAACAATCCTTAGTTAAAAACCCAGAGAGCAATGAAATTCGAAAGAAATGGCTCGGACTAACTTCCTTTGGCAGTTAAACAATGTGGGCATGAGGAGAGGAAATTGGTTACAGAGGGGTTAATTTCATTCATTCTTCAACAAGGAAAGTAGAAACTCTTCCAGACAGCTCAGTGAGGGAAAAGGATAATCCTCACCCCTGCAGTCTACTGACCAGGTTAGGTTGCTTATAGGTATGGCTGAATTTGTCAATTTTGGTTTCTCTCGGTTTCCAGTGTTCAGTTCAGTTTACCCTATTCTTTTAAAAAAGCCTGCATGAAAATTCATCCACATTTTCATATGTAGTTCTCCTAATACATGTATATTTGTGCCTAGTATATGCATTTTTCTTATAATGCATTGCTGTATCTCCACACATACACACATTTTTGCATACACAATGTATACGTATTTGTGTGCGTTCTTTGGTTGGAGAACTGTATCACCCAATCCAGAGAAGCACAATTTCTGAAGACAAACTCACATTTGCTTTTTTGATTAGGAAAGTGCAAATTTTCATTAAAATAGAAACCAAACACATTTTTCTGCAGTTTGAGTACACTGCAGTGATGAGGTGGTAAGTGTGTGTGGGGGGGGGCACATAGCTGTACTCTACTTCTGACACTGAGTGGCCTAATATTTGTTTACAGGAACACTTTGGGAGTGTAATGCACACACCACTCTAATGATGGGCATTTTCCTAGTTTTATAGAATTACAGCATAGAATTCCTCTGCGTCAGCTCAGCATCCCACAACCAGTGGGAACTGAAACCTTTCAGCAGCCCACATCTTGTGATTCTATCATCAAACTATTGCTCTGGATTTCTGCATGGATCTGAAGCCATTCAGAATAGATGATGAAGCATCCTTTATTTCTTCCGACGCCTGCATGCCATGTGCTGGCTGAAAGAGAAGCTCCTCTTCCCTCCTTCTTTTTAATGCCAGAAGGAATATCAAGTCATAAGTTGATCACACACACAAGAGGAAGCTCTTTTTCACACCTCACCTGCTGAACACGCAGAAATAATTATCAGGAGATGATGAGAAGGTAGACAATATTTCTAGATTATTATTCTTTTTAAGAGGTAACATTCACAGGAAGCTCCTTCAGACCAAGGTTGAATTGTTGCCTAGACCAGTGTTGTCTACTCCGGGGACAAGCAACCTGGGGTAGGCAGCATGGCCAATGGCTGGGCATAGTAGGGCAGGTCAGACACTCAGGAGCTACTCTGGCTGGCAGCTGTTATTCAGCGTCTCAGACAGAGGTATTTCCTATTGCCTGCTACCTAAGATGACCACAGTGCCTAGAGACGGGCAGTCAGGTCATGTACCCATAGCAGCAACCAAAGGAGGAATGACTGCTGGGAGGAGTGCAGAAAGAAGAGACGCCATGGTGCATCTGCAGCAGCACAATCAGATGCCTTCACCTGCCCCAGCTGCAACAAAACATGTCCCTCCCGCATCCGTCTCTACAGCCACAATAGGCATTGTAACCTTCCAATCATTTGACTCAATCCTCCATTGCCTCCCAGGACAGATGGATGCCAACAGCTACCTAAGATCAGTTTTTTAAAAAAACTGGAGAGCCAGGAAATGAACACCAAGCCTTTTGCAAGCAAATGTATAAACTCTGAGTCTTTATCAGATAGGAACAGGACCGGATTTAGGTTTGATGAGGCTCTAAGCTACTGAAGGTAGCTTTATATGTACCATATATGGGGCATATATGGGGCCCTTTATATGTCCAGCTGTCCTTTGTCAACATCAAATTGTCGCTGCTTTTTGGGTTGAATATGTGCTATATGGTAATTTATGGACCTAATAGGTATCTAAAGCCATTTGCACATAACAAAAGGCTACCAGGCGGGCTCATTATTTTCATCATAGGAGCCTACACAACACAAAACACTGTTGCTGTATGTAGATTTTATTTTATTTGTTTTTTATCTTATATTTTGGAAATGTGCATCCAGGTTTTTTCCCTTTAATTTTTTTGGGGCCCCCAAGAAAGTGGGGCCCTAAGCTATAGCTTGTTTAGCTTATACGTAAATCCAGCACTGGCTGGGAAACAACACAAAGGCAAGGATTCAGTCCATACAAATGTTTCTCTCTCTTTCTCTATTCATCTTGGCCAATGTCTGAGACAGGGCAGGGAGCTCAGTGGTCTGACTCAGTCCTTAAGTAACACAGCATTATGAAACTGCTCATTCCGTCACTAACGGGGTAAAAACAGAGAACATTTTTCAGATCTCATGCTTGCTGCTGGCTGTGCCTCTGTTTGAAAAAAGCGAACAAAGCAGCTGAGAGGAAGCACACAATTTGGATCAGGACCACAGTGCAGTGCAGTGGCTCCTTCCCACTGTGCCGTGGCCTCAATTCATATCGGGGGGTGCCACAGTCACTCTTCATAAACAAAGAAATGTGGCAGGCTGGAACCACGTGATTAAAAATATATTCAACCACATTTAATTATACAATCAATGGGTGCCTGGAATCAAAACTATTACTTGCCTACCAAAATGCCCAATGAGGAAATCTTGTAAAAAAAAATAGGTTCTTCTTGATTCTAGCCTATAAAATCAGATTATAAACTGACAATTAAAGCATGGGAATCTTGCAGAATGAGACAGTACTCCCCCCGCTTCTAATTAATCACCCACCACACAATCCCACCAGTTTACATCAAATCCCGTTTTGGAGCTAGTCCACCATCTTAAAAAGCGATATGAAAGAAAGCCAATTCATGTTTCCCAGAGACCCTGAAATTTCCACCATGCATTTGCTTTTTAGTCAAGTGACTTTTCATTAGTCCTTTCCAAAAACAAGCTAAAGTGTTGTTCGAGACTACAGTAAGATTTCTTGTTAAGCAACAGTGTTTATCTTTCTGACAGATGTATCTTTGAAGGATGCACATATCCACTATCAATGCCACTTATTGTCTACTCAGCAGTAAAACTCATTATGTTAAAATGGGGTTTAATCCCTGGCCACTGAATAGAGGAGTTTGCAGTCTCAGTTGTTCTTGATCTGTCTTTCTCTTCTGCTTGGATTGACCAGTTCTGAGGGGGAGGCGGTATCTCTGATCATATGTGCTTTTTAATCCTTTGTTAAGTTTTGCCAGCTAAATCCAAACCTATCCCTAACCTTTTCAGGCTTCTTCAGTCTTCACTCTGTTCCGGTTAACCTTCTGCTTCTCCAGCTAATTCTGCAGCCAGGAGGAGGTGTGACTCCCACGTTACAAGTCTAGCTGTGCTGTTGACTCATGCTCTGCACTCAAAACAGCCATATGCTTTTTAAGAGGAAGGCTTATACAATGCAGCCACACAAGGTCTCCCAGAGCACACACTCTTACAAGAGCTGTGAGGTTTCTGCTTGTTCTCCCCATTAATTGAAACTGGCGATGATGCAGTTTGGCACAGCAGACGCACACGGTTATGTAAGCCTGTACTACAGTCCAAAAATATACATCAGGAAGAGTCACCTGTACACTTCACAGGGCTGTACCAGGCAACAGAGTAATCAAGCTGGGGGAAGCAGAAGCAGATGCCCTCCTTCTCATCCACAATCATGTCTCCAGTTGAGATTTAGGGAGCAATCCTGTAGCAAGATTCACTGGGACGAGTGGCTTAGCATGCAGTGGATCCCTGGCTGAGTTGGGAAGTTCCTGGTGCAGCCGAGCTGTGCTGGCTTAAGTCCTGCATCCTCAGCTCAACCAGAGATACACAGGCAAATTTCCCTCCTCAGCTGGGACCCAGCCAGCTGAGCTGAACCTGGTAGATTTTAATCCTGTCTGAACCTTGAAAAAGGGGTGTGGTGGGGTTGGGACTAGATGGGAGGGAACTTATACTGGATCCTAAACCCATTCAACTTGGTCACATGACCTGGCAATCAAGTGCAAATTAAGGGTGGTGTCACTCGAACAAATAAAGGCTTGTTTTCCCTCCACAGGCTTAGGGTTTGGACCCGAACAGCATTTGGATCTGGTGAAACTTTATGTCAGCTTAATTTACGCCAGTTTCTTGCGTGCAGAATTCCTCCCTAAAAATGGCTGAGTTGTATGAATCCTGTCCCAGGGATCTGAGTGATGGAAAGCAGGTTGGGGAATTCCTTAGCAATGCAATAATGAGGAGTCAATATGAGTTGCAGCATAACTCAGGGTGCTATAGCCTCGAGCTGCTAATGAGTTGCTTTGTGAATGGTGCCAGTTCAGATGCTCCAAACACAAGATACTTGGGGAAAGCGCCAGATTATCAGCTGTGAGGAGATGGGCCAACCTAATTATACAGAAGCAGGTGACCTCTGAATGCCAAATGCTGGAGACAGACAAGAGACAATCTTGCCTTTGCACCTTGCTAGAGACAAGCCACCAGAGTTGTCAGAATGGCTACTCTTGGTTACTCCAGCAAGGCAATTTCCAAGTTCCTCTGAGATGAAATCAAACACAAGGTGCAGCTAAGGTCACTTCCAAGTGGCCTGTTCATTGAGCATTCATTCTCATTTGTTTGTGGGGAGGTTATAGCCTCAATCAATCACTTTTCTGTCCCTTTCCTTTGGGGCGCAAGAGCACCACACCAACTTTCTTTGCATAACCTGAACTAGCTGGCATGTGATTGAATCCCACTCAAAAGAAGCAGCCATCTGGAAGTGCCCTAATGCTCAAATTACATGGAAGAAGTAAAGCGAGAGAGAGAGGCTTTTATTTCTTCAATACTTTTGTATGTAAAAGGAAGCATTTTTAAAGATGGAAAGAGAATTCTGATCTTGCAGTGAGCTTCTTGGTTTTCATTTCCATTGATTATAAAACTGATTGTATCCTTTTCTCATGTGACTAACCCATAAAGACCAAATGCTATTATTGGATCTCCTGTAGGTTTTCCTGTGGATAAATAAATGCAAATCTTGGGGGCTGTGATTCAGGTTGGGGCTCTGGCATAGAAGGGGTGGTAGTTAAAGCTTTCACCTAGAGCCATTTTTTCTAACCCCCCCCCCCCCATCAGAGCATGGTGGCCATTTTGGCTGCTGTGATCTTGCACAATTTCACGCTGCAGTTTTGTCTTTTCTGCGGCTCCCCAAAATGCACGTTTTTGAGTGCTGTGCCACAAAAGTGTTTTTCTTCCCAGGTCTGCGATCTCATGCTGGTCACGTGAGTTGTATGGGAGTGTGTCCCTTGAAGATGGTGTCCCGGTTTTTCATTGTGACGTGTTGGTGGACATGCTTTACTGTCCTGGAACTATTTGCTTCCTGCATCAAAACATGCAAATATTGAATAGGTTTGACTACCTGTATGTCTGGCTCCACAGGGAAATAGCAGTGCAGGGTGATGGTAGGCAGAGCACAATTGAGATTTATTTAAGATAAAATTGTTGGGGAGTTAAACCAACCCTCCTGATCTGTTGCAGCCCCAATCCAAACTGGGGTGGGGTGAATACAGTTCTATTTTCCATTAGAACAACAACAACTACTGCAGGAGACCTGATCACAGAACCCTTCTTGCCACATCTTGCTTCTCCCTGTTTCTTTTTAAGGTTTCTCTCAATGCCTCCTGCAGAAAATGATAAGCTCCCAAGTGAGTTTCAGATCTACCAGAAGGAGAATACATGTACTTCTTCTGGCCAGATTCTGAGTGTTGATTGGGGATGTGTGATTGGGAGTGGAAAGGCAGCAGGCAGAAGGAATAATTAATTTTTCTCTTATTGCCAATTTCCAGCTCCAAATCCCGCCCTCCTGCAACTTCCCCACAGTTGTGAGGAACCTTTGGCCCTCCAGATGTTGCTGAACTACAACTCCCATCAGCCCTAGCAAGCATGGCCAAAGGGCAGGGACAATGGGGTTGTAGTTCTGCAAGATCTGAAGGACCCAATGTCCCCCACTGTCCCCCCCACACCTGCTGTACGGTTTAAAATATGTGCTTGAATACTCTCAGTTCATACTGGCCATCCCTCAGAATCTCATGCAAAATGGGCAGCGGGCTTGCAGAAAAAACAGGGCAGTTCCTTGCCTGTACTTAGAAAATTGCTTCTGAGTTTGGGTCTTTGTGAAATGCGTGTGCATAGCCAGGTAATCCAAGCATATTTCAATAAACTGCAATGCTAGTCACACATCGTGGCATGGGGATGATGGGGCCACCCATGAATTCAAATACAGTGGTACCTCTGGATGCAAATGGGATCCATTCCTGAGCCCCATTTGCATCCTGAAGCGAACGCAATCCACATCTGCGCGGGTCGCGATTCACCACTTCCGCACATGTGCGTGATGTCATTTTGAGCATCTGTGCATGTGCGAGCGGCAAAACCCGGAAGTAACACGCTCCATTACTTCCGGGTTGCTGCGGAGCATAACCTGAAAACGCTCAACTTGAAGCACATTTAACCTGAGGTATGACTGTAAATTATTTCAGGTAAGTGAGATAACAGTAATACATGGAGGGTGGAATTATGCTATGTTGGGCCTCCCCTATTCCAGGCATTGCATATGCAAATTCTTTGTACAATGTAGGTAATTCCCTGCAAAGGAGACATTAGGTAAGACTCAGACGTCTCTCTTTTTTTAAAAAAGAAAGAAAAAGAAAAAGACTTTCAGTGGTACTGAGTCACCATGGCTGAGAATTCTCAGGAAAGCAAACCAAAATGTTGACCTGAGGTTCTCTGAAATGTTCCTTATGGCACCCTTCCCAAAAGGAGATTGAGCCAAACAGCTGCTGATATGGAAACCAACTGTTTGAACTGCAGTGCACTTACATATGTTAATCGCGTCAAGCACGCCTTGCAAACGTGATGCAGGAAATGACTAAACGTTTAGTGCTTGTTATTTAGCAGTATTCCTGGAGACACGTAGGTGGTGTGGACAGCACGGTATGTGCATTAAAGTGCAATTTAGGTCAATGATTCGTTGAAAGGTCCAGCCTTAACTTTATCCAATTTTCCCCCCCAGCAATGAACAACGAAGATCACCTTCAAGAAAGTTTTACAGTGATACCTCGGTTTTCTAACGTAACCCATTCTGGAAGACCGTTCGAGTTCCGAAATGTTAGAAAACCGAAACCTCAATAGCTGACACCTACGCCTCTGGATTTTGCACTCAATGGAAGCCACATAGCTAGTTCGACTTCCAACACTTGTTTGAAAACAGAAGCATTTACTTCAGGGTTTTTGGCGTTCGAAAACCAAAACATTTGACTTCCAAGACGTTTGAAAACTAAGGTACCACTGTATTTTCCCAAGAAATGCATATGAAAACAAGTCAAAAACCGGAACGCATCACACAGCACAAAATCTCTCATTACTCGGTTCCATAGTTTCCTTTTTTTCACTGATATCTTTGTAACAAAAACTGTGTACAGTGGTACCTCGGGTTACATATGCTTCAGGTTACATATGCTTCAGGTTACAGACTCCACTAACCCAGAAATAGTGCTTCAGGTTAAGAACTTTGCTTCAGGATGAGAACAGAAATCATGCAGCAGCAGCGCTGCGGCAGCAGGAGGCCCCATTAGCTAAAGTGGTGCTTCAGATTAAGAACAGTTTCAGGTTAAGTACGGACCTCTGGAACAAATTAAGTACTTAACCTGAGGTACCACTATATATAAGGATTATGTAGTATTGCAAAGCTACCCAATTGTATAAAGTAGATTTTTTTAATTTGTAAAAAGAACAATTGCTGGGATAGCTGAATTGGTAGAGCGTGAGATTCTTAATCTCAGGGTCACAGGTTTGAGCCCCATGTGGGGCAAAAGATTCCGGCATTGCAGGGGAATGGGCTAGATTTCCCTCATGGTCCTTCCAGCTCTATAAGTCTATAAGAATTAAGAACTTAATTCATTCTGGAGGTCCGTTCTTAACCTGAAACTGTTCTTAACCTGAGGTACCACTTTAGCTAATGGGGCCTCCTGCTGGCACCACACCGCCATCGTACAATTTCTGTTCTCTTTCTGAACCCATTTCTGGGTTAGCGGAGTCTGTAACCTGAAGCGTCTGTAACCTGAAGTGTCTGCAACCTGAGGTACCACTGTACTCATATTCTATGAAATGCAGCAGTTAAAATCTGGTTACCTTCAGGAACACCTTACCCAGTATACCCCTGCCAGATCACTTTGAGCCTTGGGAAAGACACTCTTAGTAGTACTGCTTTTGAAGTTTGTCTTAGGTCCACTAAAAACAGGGTCTTTAGTGTGGTTGCACCTCCCGTTTGGGATGCTGTTCCAATGAAAATCAGATAAGCACCTGTTCACCCAGACTCTCCCTGAAGGGTGATATATAAATCTGATCTACAGATTTCTGATATGTTTTGCATTTGTTTTTCGGTTGTAATTCATTCCTGATTCTATACTGTTAACAGTCATGATATCGTCTCTTAATGTTGGCTGGGCAGGAAATTTTGCAAATTAATAAAACCAGCAAATAATAAATCTGGTGGCAGAAAGAACAACTCTGAAGCAACTTGAACAACTTTCCAGAGGAAGGTAGGCTTACAGGGGTGGCCGTAGGGAGAGTCAAGGGATAATAAAACCACAGAGATGAAATGGCCTGAAGCAACATCTACTGCAACTCTTTTCTATTCTTGGCATAGCTGAAGCAGATCATATTATACCTAGATGTGCAGTGCAAGGGATGTCATGCACTGTACTTGGATGCCCTGCCTCAGATGTCACATGTAGTCACAGTGGCTGCAGGCTGCAGTTATTGCAGTGGCGAGATTGCAAGAGGAATCTCACCACATTCCTTCTGAGAAAGCCTTTGGATGGGCTTCAGCTACAGGTATGGCAGGCACAACTTCCTCAGGAACCTTCCTCCTCAGGGGTCAGCAAACCTTTTCAACAGGGTCCACTGTCCCTCGGATCTTGTGGGGGGCCAGACTATATTTTTTTTGGGGGGGGGTGAATGAATTCCTGTGCCCCACAAATAACCCAAAGATGCATTTTAAATAAAAGCACAAATTCTACTCATGTAAAGACACGCTGATTCTCAGACCATCTGCAGGCAGGATTTAGAAGGTGATTGGGCCAGATCCAGCCCCCAGGCCTTAGTTTGCCTACCCATGTTCTTCCTGTTCCACACAGTTTTTGAAATGTGAAGAAGCAGGGGCACCCTTACAGAAGCTTACAAACTTTTATTTGGGTGGGGGAGGTCTCTTACTTGCCCCACCGTGGCAGTGACTGGTTCTTTGGGTACAGGAGAATGGCTTGCCTCCTTGCCCACTGGAGGACCATGAAAGCAAGAAGCTGTGTCATCCATAAGATCAAGTGTAGTGTAGTAAGTGGGAGACAGAGGAGATAGGTTAGTGTGGCAGTGCCAATCCTTTGTAACTCCCTCCCTATTGAGATCAAGTAGGCACCTTCACTGTACTCTTTCTGGTGTCTGCTGAAAACATTCCTGCTTAGACAAACCTACCCAGCTGCTTAGAAATTTGAGGGAATTTTAATCTGTTTTTGTATTTTAACTTTTGTATGTTTTAAAATAAGACTGTACAATCTTCTTTATTTTCTTGTGGTTTTTTGGTTGTGGGGTTGTTGTTTTTTACAATCAAGCGCTGCATAAATTTTATGTGTGTGTGTATGTGTGTATGTATATGTATATGTGTGTGTGTATCTATTTTTTCTTGTATCCAAAAGTGTAAGAAGGGCTTTTACACTTGCCAGAAGCTTGGCTCTGCCCTCACCGGTCTTGGAAGAATCCTTTTAAAAAGTCCCATATGACCAGAGAATTTGCACCTGTCCATTGGGGGATATAGGAAGCCCCAAACACATATTTTTTAGATGCCCCTTTTACGATGAGGCACGTAGAGAAACCATTGAACCCCTGCTGGTGAGGCTTGCTGACCTGCCAGTAAAGCAAAAATTCGATTTTCTCCTGTTAGGCAAAGATCACAAGACGACCCAGATGGTCACCAGATTCTGTGCACAGATCTGTAGGCACAGACCATCCCCCGATTCAATATAGTTTGTTAAGAAAATTCCCAAACTCGAATCCACGGGTAACTCTGGGTCATTTCTCTAGGGTAGTCTATCTTAAAGTTTTTATGTGTTTATATGCCTACCACATTTTTAACCTTAAAATCCATTGTTGTACAGTATATTGTTTTAAATGTTTGTTTTGCTTTTGGGATTGTAGTTCCATTTGTGTTTCACAAGCTGGTCTCTGACCGTAATAAATTTCATGTTCACATGTGTGTGTGTATATATGTTGTTATTTAGTCGTTTAGTCGTGTCCGACTCATCGTGACCCCATGAACCAGAGCACGCCAGGCACTCCTGTCTTCCACTGCCTCCCGCAGCTTGGTCAAACTCATGTTAGTAGCTTCGAGAACACTGTCCAACCATCCTGTCCTCTGTCGTCCCCTTCTCCTTGTGCCCTCAATCTTTCCCAACATCAGGGTATTTCTTTTCCTGGGAGTCTTCTCTTCTCATGAGGTGGCCAAAGTATTGGAGCCTCAGCTTCAGGATCTGTCCTTCCAGTGAGCACTCAGTGAGCATATATATATATATATATGGAAAAGACTGTGCTGGAAAAAAATGACTAATCTGACCTTCATTCCCGTATAGCTGATGTGTTGAAAGTCTTAGGTTCATGACCTGAAAATATCAGCCTCTCATTGACCATGATTACAAGTAATTAATGGTCTTATTAGTGATACTCCAAGTTGACTGCAGTGAAAAGAATGTGGAAATCAACAGCATGCAGTGTGACTCAGACATTATGGTGGCAGTGGGATAAGTGAAAGAACAGTTATTCAGCTGCAGTAAATAAAACTGGGTCAAGTAATTGTGCACAGAAGAAAACATAAGTGATTACTAATAGATCTTCATTTTTGGAGGCCAGTTGTGACGAAAGAGCTCATTAGAGCAGATTCTAGGCTAGAAGTTACGCATGCACTCGTAATTTAATTACACCCAGTGATAGTTGCCTTTTCCTTCATATCTTGCTATTTTAAAGTATCAGTTCAGCCAACCCAGTGTCTGATAAATCATTTTAAAAAGGAACCAGCCCAAATTCATCCTTTTACAAAACAAACTAGTTCAGTTCCAAGACCCAGCCTTTAAAATGTTACAAGCTGTTCTGTTGAAGTATAGGATCTAAAAGTAATTCAGGGGCCACACACAAAAAATAAGATGTCTGAAAGAACAGGCATGCCAATTCCCCATAAGATTGTTTCCATGCTACTGTGTTTAATTTCTATCAGCCACACAGCATAAGCCAACATTCACTTTGTTCATGTACCTGCATGTCTCGCTACAAGTTGCTCTTGTTAGAAGAGAATCAATCACTTCAGCAGGGAAGATACAGGAAATCCCTTACATTCCTTCCTTCTGATGGCTTAGCAACAGTGATTAAGTAACCAAGTGTCCTTTGCAACAGCTGCACCTCTGTATCTGCCTAATTCTAAGACTTGAATGCTGCCTTCACATTTTGTTTTCTAACTTTCTTTATTTTATGTATTTCATTAAATTTATACACTGCTTGATTGAAAAAAACCCCTCAAATCAAGAAAAAATTACAACCCTACTTTCTTTATATATGTTTGATTGACTTACTTTTTAAAAATGTAATACACCAACATATTGTCTATTTAACCAAATCAGACTATAAGAGCAACAGAACACATTTTTACTGATTTTAATATATTAGCAGTGTGAAAATGTATGACTCCACAGCTGTACCAGAGAAGAGTAATCCTAAAAATGTAGTGATTTTCAGGGTTGCATAAGAGCATAGTCACCATTTATTTCCTTGAATTATGTTTGTTTGTGGCAGTGGCACAGTGATGAAACATAACTAGTTGCTTTTTGTCTCATGCTGGTTAGACTTGAAACATTATGAAGAAAAAGTCCCTCAGACTTTGTCCTGGGACTTTCCATTGATCACCGGAGGCTGATGCATTGCAATGTTGTATGTAATCAGTTCCTGAAGGGCTGTTACTGCAATACTTCAATCTTCTCCTTAGAAATGTTTACTCTAGTTCAGAGATAGTGAACCTGTGGCCCTCCAGATGTTGCTGGGCTACAGCTCCCATCAGTCCCTGCCAGCATGATCAATGGTCAGAGATGACAGGAACTGAAGTCCAACAACACCTGCAGCATTACACAGTGGCGTCGCAAGGGGTCAGGGGGGCAGTGCACCCTGGGTGCCATGTCTGGAGGGGTAACAAGAAGGCACCCCATGGCGTGCTTGGCTTGGGCGCGGCGGTGTAAGCAGCTCATGCGCCACCGCAGCCGCATGTGGAGGATCCTCCATTCAAGGCTGCAGCCGCAAGCACAGGATCCTGCCACCGTCCGTACAGTGTTCAAGTGGCGCCAGCGGCAAACCACTACATACAACGCATGCATGGTATCACACATATGCACTGTACATAGCGACACCGCACATGCACTGTACATAACAGTTTGCCGCCAGCACCGCCTGAGCACCGTACAGACGGTGGTGGTATCTCTCCATCGCCACTACAGCTGCAAGCAGAGGCTCCCTCCACTGCCACTGCAGCCACGAGCAGAGGATCCCGCCACCGTCCGTACAGTGCTCAGGCGGCGGCGGCAAACCACTGTGTACAATGCATGCATGGTGTCACACACGTGCTGTACATAGCGACGCCACACATGCGTCGTACATAGCGGTGCAACGCATGTGCAACTGGCAGTTTGCCCCGCCCCGAGTGTTGGTTAGCCTTCGTTTGCCCCTGGCATCACATACTCCCCAGCCCTATTCTAGTTTATTGTGCCAACAGCATTAAGATACATTTGTGTCTGTGTGACACTGATATTTCATAAAGTGCCCCAACATAGAGTAAAGGCAAATATCTTCTCTAAGGAAATGTATATCTAATAAATACTGATGAACCTTTCCTCATCAAGCTGTAACCCTGCAAAGCTTTCCCCGCTCTCCTGCTCAGTCTCTTTTAGTGTAATAAGAAGTCTATTCACAGTTAAGTTTAGCAAATCCATTTAGCCAGCTAAGAACTGACCTCTGGTCATGCTGCTTTAACTGCACACAACAAAAACATCAGCTGATGATCCCCAGAACCTTCCAATACATACAGCTGGACATAGTGTGGAATAGAGCCAGCTGCCTCTCTCCCAATCTCTTAAAGCAATATGCAGCATAACCTCAAAGGTAGCTTTGTTCTCCTTTCCTATCCTTCAGAATCTGCTAACGCAACCTCACAACTCTTCATAGCTTTGTTGTAACCTACTGCATTCAGTTAACAGCACTAAGGTGTATGAAATTCCCTCATGAACGGTGAAAACATTTGGCTTCGATGGATGAATAAGGAAGGCAGTTTGTTGCAACTAAACGACGGTAGGTCTCATAGTCCTGTGACTGTCTTGTGCTAGATCATGGGCTAAAAGTTAGGGAAGGGAAAACAGTATAGATGGGCAGAAGACACGGTCACTCTTTTGAAGAAGTGGGAACCTGTAACTAAATGTTACAGTGCATCCCCAGCCTCCAACAGGAGTGTTCCTACGTAGGGCTCCACCCAGTCTGGAACAGGAAGCCTTGCAGTACTTTTTAGCACTTGCAGATGACCTTTTTTTTTCTCCCTACCCACTTGAAATCTTCCCCTCCTGCGCAATAGGGCTGAGGATTGTGACTGAATGACAGCGCTGAACCCAAGTTCTTTGTTTCTATATGCTGGGGGTGGGGGTGGCATAGTGCTTTTAAATTAATGCCACACATCTCCCTGGTTCTAATTGCTGACCTCAGGGTACTATAAACTGTTATGACCACAATTCTTCCACATATAATATGATCTAAATTTAACACAAAATCAGAATGCCTTCAACCATACATGGCCAAAAGCTATCCTCCAGTTTTAATTTAGGAAAGCCAGGTACGTTTGCAGTTAGAAAATTTTGTGCATATTCTAGGGGCTGCTGCATACCCTGCAAATGTCCTGATTTTCCAGATCCAGAATTATGAAAGCCATCCCAGCTTCTGATTTGAGCACAGAACGTTCCTATTTCCCCTGCCAGTGCTGCTGCCATGAAGCTTGGCAACAGGATGAGCTGGTGCTTGTCCCGAGTGGTGGTGGCTGAGTGGGAGCATCCCATGGCCTCTCCATGGCCACTGCTGCTGACCTTCTTCCTTGGGCGGCTCGTAGTGGCTGATGGAGAGCGGGCAAGGAGGCCAGGTTGCCTCCACTGGAGCCCAGCCCCGGGTGAGGCGCTGGCTCTGAGGGGCAGGCAGAGGGTAGGGCAGCACTAGGTGGGAAGAAAGGAGGAACAGAGCAGAGCGCAAGGAGTTCTGACTTTTTTAAAAAAAAAAATGCTTTGTGCATCTGCATCTAATCTTCCCCTTTTCTAATATTTATTTATTGGGGTGTGTGTTTTTCTTTTTGTAAATCTACCAAAGAATAAAATAAATTTGGGATTAAGGGGTTTTCTCAGAATGGTGGAGGGTGTGCGCTGTGTTCTGTTGATGAAGTGGTAGTGGCACTCGCCATTCTTCTGATAGGAAATGCTCTTTGGGGGGGGACACAGAAATGGGGGGTTGAGCGTGTAAGGACAAAAGAAGTAATTATAATTTAACAGGTTTCATGTTATTCTATTTTATTAAAGCAACTAGAAAAAAATATTATGATGGGAAGATCTCACACAGGTGAAGGGAAGCAGTGGGGAGGAGGGGAGGGTTAGGTTGAATTTGGGAAATAAAATAATATATGGGACAGCAAAGGATATAATAGATTCTTATAGAATAGTAATATATTGTTCAAAAGGGGAATATATATTGTAATATATAATGTATATAATGTAATGCATATAATGTATAATGTAATAATATAATGTAATATATTGTTCAAAAGGGGAAGTAAATATATTTTTAGTATGTTCATTATTGTAATAGTTATTATTTCTTATTGGTAGAATGCAATGTTAATTTAGGCTTCTTCGTTTTGCTGTCTGTATAATTTTCTTAAGCCAATAAAAATAAAATAAAATAAAATAAAGAAATGGGGGGGTTTAGGAGGATCATCTGGGGGAAGTGAGAAATGTCCCTCTTTTCATCTGAGAAATGTTGGAGATATGCTGCTGTTCCTGCTCGCCAACCCCACCTATGCCTTTGTCCTTTCCCTCCATCTAACCAAATCACCCCCCTTTACACCTCATCCACGCCCTCAACATATGCCACCTTGCTGCACACACATTTGATGGAGGCAGGAGGCGCTCCCCCTCTGTTAAACAGTTCGCCTGGGCCTGCCTGCTATTCCTCATGCTGCAGTTGCCGTGGCCTCCTATTGGCCATGCAAATGGCAGAATGTGATGACACCTACATTTTTATGTATATAGCAAGACATACACACATGCATATGTAAATACAGCAAATCAAATTGGTTTAGGCTACAATCCTATACCGCTTATCTAGGAGCAAGCCCCAGTGAACTCAATGGGATTTGCTTCTGAGTTGACATGCGTAGGATTATTCTTTAAATCTGCTATATTTAAACAGCAATGGAGAAGAAGGGGGAAACTTCTGATTCTTAAGAATGGGAGTCTAATTTTAGCCAGGCCCATTGTGAGGTAAGTGTGTGCATGACTCAGAAATGATTGTGTGATGTTACATAACCCACTGTATGTGTTGTATTTCCTAAGCACACACTGCCAGAAAGGAAGATGGTGTTTTTGCATCCTCTTCCTTGCCCATAAGTATGCTGGAACGTTCATTTCAAGAAAGACCCTTCATGCCAGTCAAAATGTATTAAAAGAAAAAAATAATTAAAAATAGCAGTGGGTTAGTTATGTAATGTGATTAAATTGCAGTAGTAGGGTGGAAAAAACCACCATAGGCCTTAAACATTCACATGCAAAGTCATGTGTAGGAGTGAGAGAAGAGGTTGAAATGCACAAATTATCTGTTTCATTACATACATTTCACGGGACATTGATCTATTCCTTGTATAATTTAATCAGCATATGGAGAAATTAGATAAGTCTATGTGATGCTAAAGCAAGCAGGAGAAACTAGTTCAAGACACAGAAGCAAATAAAATAAAATCTATGGAACTTTGAAACTCAAGGCACTTTCTAAATGTTATAAAGTCCCTTTGCAGATGTCAGTAGCAAAATAACCTTCCTGCTCATCTTGTGCATCCTGTGGTATTTGCATGCCTTACCCTGAAAAAAAATGCATTTTTTTTTTTGTCTACTGCACCCACATTTCTATAGAAACGGAAGGCTTGCTGTAATAACCTCTTAGAACATTTACAATCCAAGTAACAGAAATTTTGGGATTTTTCTTTGCAATGTGTTTATCAAAGAACTAAAGACACTCAGTGGAACTTTGTCTACACAGAAATCTTATTTAATCCAATGGAAGTTTATTCCCAGGTAAATGGGGGATTGTTGCGCCAGTCTACATTGTTTCCTCTGTCATTGGATGCCACAAAACAGTGAGTATTGATAAAAGACCAGAGCTGAAGGTGTGGAGTGTCTAACAGTGCTGTGCCCAATTTTGTTATCCAGCAGTCTTGCAGAAGAATGTTACATCCTGGAAGCTTTACCAGGGCACATGGCAATGATAGCTTTTATCAATACGTCAATACTTCCAACAGTGCTTCTTGTCACTATGACATCCTTGTATGACTTGTGGTGTGAGTGCTGTGCCACAACTCCGCCGCCACCTCCTCCTCCTCCTCCTCCTCCTTCTTCTTATTTTGTTCTGTTGTTGTAACTAGCCATACCATAAACCATTACTTGCCAAGCACTAGCTGCTAGAATCAGACCATAAAAAAGGTGCAGCAAAGTGTGTCAAGCTCAAGGGTAAATTTATAGAGATATCATTAAAGCTTCCCCTCAGCTACTTCTCTACAGAGCAGTTGCAGTTTCATAAATAATAGTGGTCTAATGAGACTTTGGTGAGATATTTTTCTTCCAATATTTTTCTAGTCTATGCTCAGCAAGGGTTATAGTTTAATTAAAGGATGTCAGAAGAAAAGGAAGCTGCCCCTGAGATAATCACTGCCTGTTGTTAGATAAGTACTGAGGTGAAGACAAGCAAAAAGGGCTATCATGAAAACGATAAATTATGGAGGAGAGGGGATGGCTGATGGTTCAAAAATACAACTGACTTTTTTTCCCTTTTAATTTATAAAGGATGCACCAGCACTGCTCTCTGAGTTGCCCTGTGCAGATGGTCTCCAAGTGGGAACGATCAGCTCCATGATGCTCTTGGGAAGGATGTTTACCTTTCAAACAAATGCCTCTAACACTCATTTCAACACTGAGGAATCTGTTACTCTTGCACAAGCTTTTAATACTGGTATCCTTTCCTTGTGGTATGACTTTTAATATTCTGATCAAGGTCTTAAAATGCTGTAAATTACCAAATGAGTCCATGTACATTTAATTATGAAAGGTCAACCAGTAACTAAATTTGCATGTGACATCTATTTGCATGCTAAATTTCGAATACAAAATTTAGGGTTTCAGAATTTTAATGACCATAAGTGTTCAAGTAAAAGGGAAGATAGAAGTGAAATAAAAATGTATGCAACACTGATAGCATCTTTATTATTCCTCCTCTGAGTTAAGCCTGTACACAAATTACCAAATCTCTCTCTCTCTCTTTACTGAAGCACTGTCAAGACATTTGAGTTGTAATTAAGCAGATATAGGATAAGGTTAATTCAAAATATCATCTATATTTAGTGGACAATTTATTTTATTGGCTTCAGGGATGCCAACACACAAAAAGGACTCTAATATGTGCAGTTTCACAGCTTTGGTGTCTGAACTACCAACTCCAAGCCTAGCCTACCCCACAGAAACGTAGTGAAGATTAAAAGGGGAGAGGAGAAAACACTGTACACAGCCTCTGGGAGGAAAAATGAGACACAAATCAACAACAACAACCAGCCATCTAACCACGTGCATTCCCCTTCCCATTTTGCCAGTCTTGATAAACAAAAAAGTAGCATTGTGTTGAAGTACAGTCTATATGAATTTTTAACTTGTTACAACTGTAAAGTGTTTGATGCTTTTATGGTTGTATTTGCTGAGTCATTTTTTATTTTTGTTTTATACTTCCTGTATAAGAATAACTATAAATAACAGCCTAGTGATGGCAATCAGGTCAGTGGTGGCTGTGTGTGAGACATGAAAAATGGTGGTGGTGGCAACTTTCAAAGTCACAATTTCTTTTCAGTAGGAAGGAGGCCTCATTTACTTCTGAGTAAAACAATTGCCAGCCAATTGTTTTTTATACTGTAAAGGCAGCACACTTGGGGAATAAATGAAATAATGTGTACATGGAGGACTTTCATCTGTCCAGTGTCAAGCTAGGAGCAAAACAAACAGCTTTTCCTATTTTTTCTGCTGCTCTAGAGGCCCCCCTCCAGATGCTTTGATGCCTGCTGATGCTTTGGAAAGTTGCTTCCACATTTTGCTTCCTAACTTTCTTTGTACTGCCAATTTATTTACTTTCTTTTAAAAGGAAAGCTAAGAGCCTGGGCCCCAATCAATATGTACCCGCTGAACAAGCCTTGTGAGCAGCCCTGATTTGTTATATTATTAGCCGCCCTGTTAGATCAAGTTAGGTTAGGTCAAGTTAGAAATCTAAGCTAGTGCGCAATAAAATCTTGGCAATGTTTCTGTGGACTCTGTCATACGGGTGGGGCAGTTTGTCCTAATTTTCCTAGTGTTGTATGGATTCATGAGCAAATACATTAATAAGTGTTGGTTATAGTTAGTTACAGTGCTTTTTTGCTTAAAAATGTTTAGGGGTACTCTCATTTTCCTACTCATATTAAAATACTGCCCCTCAATGAGGCCAAACTTAGATTCACAAAATGTTTAGGGGTATGCGTACCCCTGTGTCCCCCCCCCCCAGAAAAAGCACTGGTTCGTTACAAGGCTCGCTGCTATTTCAGTTTCCTCTCAGTCATTCCCACTTCTTTCCTCAGTTAATTTCCATCTTACCAAGAAAACTTGACTAGGCAGGAAGTATATTATATAAACTGAGATGTGATCAGAAACATTGACACCAGCGATTCTGCAAAATATACATTAAAATTTATTGGTAGTTTAGGCTAACAGTGAATTTCTCTTAATCTTACCTCACAAAATATTAATTTCCAATAGAACATCCAGGTTCAGTAGTCTGTGATTTACCTAAGTATAATACTTCAAATATTTTCTGGCTCCTCTTACCTGAAACACCAAATATACTTTTCCTTAGTGCACTGAACAAATTATCTTTAGAATATACTGCTGCCAGGGCAACACTCAATGCAAATCTATTGCTACATATCTTTGGTTACAATTGTAGTCACCAGCACAAAATGATAAAATAATGAGCACTGTATGTTTTTCCTCCCCCAATAACCTTTTCCCAAAGGGGACAGGCTCCAAGCTGAAAGACCGAGTGCTTTATCGTGAGGGAGCCAGATTACTGCTGAGAAAAACAGTGTGAGGTGACTATAAATAACACACGTTTTGCAGCCAGCCAGAGCCACATTGTGGCTATTAATCTTTCTGTCAAACGGTCATCATTTGCCACCATGAAATTCAGACTATGTCTCCAATTACCCCCCTCCCATAGAGGAGTTGTCCCCCAGAGGGTTTTTACATAAATATCTACTGGCAGTTGTGGGGGAGGGATCACTGCTGACAAGGAGATGTTTGCTTTTTCACATTTCTTTTTTCTGTGTCCTAATATTTTTTTAAACACACACCCCAATCAGTTAAGTAAAGGAAGCATTATTTGGCTTACTATGAGATACAGTCTGACAGTCCATCAGTTTGCAGGTATATGGGTCGAGATGCACGTGTGTTGTGTGTATGTGTCTTTGTCACATGGACATTCATCATTGCCTCAGGAACCTAAGAGTGGCCTTGCTGCATCAGACCAGATATGCCTCTAATCTACTTTCTATTTCCAACAGTTGCCAGCCAGATGCCCTTAGCCAGGCATAGGCAAACTCGGCCCTCCAGATGTTTTGGGACTACAACTCCCATGATCCCTAGCTAACAGGACCAGTGGACAGGGATGGTGGGAATTGTAGTCCCAAAACATCTGGAGTGCCGAATTTGCCTATGCCTGTCCTTAGCTATTAGCAAGGAGTTAAATTTGCCTGGTGGTGGGAAAAGGAGGACAGGGCTCTTGCATTTTCAACAGTTGCACAAAGGAGGGGTTTTCAGCAACTGTTGCTTGTGGGAGAGGGATTAGGGAAAGGCCATCGTCTTCATGCTCCGCTTTTGCCAAGAGGCCAGATTCAAAAGAGGATGTTGCTACTGTACCACAGCTGTCGGGAAGAATTTCAGCACATCCCATTGCAACCTGCACATTCCTTGCATTCTGGAGTTGAGATGTGTATATCCAAACTTCAGGTTCCATATGTTCTTATATACCAAAAAAAGTAATCATAAAGGGTAGCCCAAGGAGGAGGCGCGGACTATGAAAACGCATTCTGTGAAGATTCAACGCATCCTTGTTTAGGCTGCTAGAACCTTCTTCCGAAACACATTACAAGTCATCTTTCATTATGACTTTTGTTTGTCTGCTTAATTGGCTCAGACTGTTGTAAACTGCATGATCTTGTTCCTAAAGCTTGTAAACCAACTTCTGTGCAGCAATACAGAAAGGCGGTATACCGTACAAATTGAAAGTGAAATGAAAGCAGCGTCGCACCTGTCATTGCTATTATTCATAATAATGATAACGATAAAAAAAAGGTTTGCCTTGACAACCCTACTACACATTGTAACATATGCGAGGCACGGGCTGAAATTCTACGACGGGGGGGGGGGGCAGATCCGTCCCGACCCTTATCGTGTGGTAAACATCTTTATATATTTTTATTGCCAACAGGAGACAAGGCGCAGATACTTAGTTAACGAAGCGGCCGGTGGGCGGGGCGTTGAGAGGAGCGAGCGAGAAGGGAGCGCGGCTTCTCATTGGCTCCGCGTCGCTCGCAGGAGTCCTCGGGCCAGCAGCCCCTCCCTTAACCGTCCCTCCCTGGCGCTGTCCTCCTCCCTGCGGCCGTTGGTGCCTCCCGCCAGCGTGTGGAGCCGCGTGAGGGGGGCGGGGCCGCGGCGCGCGAGCCCACGAGGAGGAGAACGTGCTCGGGGCGTGGCCAGGGCGTGCTTCCCCCCTCCCTCTTGGCCTAGCTGGCCTCAGCCAGCCTAGCCTAGCAACGGCCTCGAGGGCTGAGGCGGTTGCATGACCGCCTCGTGCTTCCTCCTCCTAAACCCCCGTCTAGGTCCCGCCCTCACTCGGGTGCTGTCTCTGTGTGTGTTGTATTTGTATGTGGCCGTGGTCGAAGCTCTGCTGCTCACGGGGCAAGGCGGGGTCCTTGTGGGGCTGACGCGGACTCCCGAGGAGGGCGCCGGGAGGGAGAGGCTGCCTCGGCGGCTGCATTCGCCTTTCCTTTAAGGGCCAAAGCTGCACGTTAGGACGGTGCGGAAAACCCGCGTGGGGTGCCTCACTGTGTAAAGTCTGTGCTTGCGCGCGCCTGACAAATCTGCCTCATGGCCTTTCCCTCGTCAAAATGATCTCCCCACCACCAGTCTCCGTTGTTGTGTTCCCTGGCTGAGGGGGAAAACGAAGGCACCTCGTTCTTTTTCTTTCTTCCATCCCCTCGTCGACAGAAACCGGAGCAGGAAAACGCTTCATGAAAATGATGTGCCAAATAGGGAGGGGGGAAAAGCACTGCGTACTGGCGGCATTTTAAGCTGCTTCCAACCCCCGCCCCCGGTAGGTCCATTTTCCTGTACTGTATTGCAAGGAAGCACTGGTCCCTGTTTGTGTTTTGCAGACGCTTCTCTGAATTCATTCGTTTTACAAACGTGGTTGTGTCAGAACGCCCTCTTGCCACGCTGGCCCTTTGCACCGTCTCCCTTGAAGGTTGTTGCTCCACGTTTTCCCCTCCGTATTTCTTGCCGGTGCCTTATTGACCTGTCCTCCCTCCCATGCGTGTCTGGCTGCCGGGCCTGTCTGTGTCTCCCCGGGTTTGGCGCACCCTGCGGCGGTTCTTTCCAGAGCCCTTTCCCTTTTTCTTTCCCAGGGTTTCCAGCTCCCTTTTCGCCCACAGCCGAACTGGCGCTGTCTTGCATGTCATCCTTTCCAGACCGCGCAGGGAATTTTGCAAGCCTGTACTTCCTTTCCTTTCCTTTCTTTTTTTTTTTTTTTAGGGGGGCAGTGCTATTTTTACCGGAAGATAGGTGCCGGAACTTACCATGAACACCTCCCTTGTTCTATAATGGCAGCATGAAAAATAACAGTATGGGGGTGGGACCCAGCTTATGCAAAGAAGTCAACTGCGACTCTTAGCTGGACAGAGATAGCCTTGCAACAGTTATCCATACCCAGATGGATTACTGTACTGTAATGCATTGTTGTGCATGGAATGCACCTTTTGAAAATGGTCTGTAAACTTCAGCTTGTGCAAAAACACTTAGTGATATATATGATCACATCATGCTGGTACTTTGCTATTAGCACTGGCTTCCAGTTTATTGTTGGGACCAATTCAAAGTGGTGTTTTTTTAACCTAGTACAGGTACCAGGTTACCTGAAGGATTACATATCCTTCCACATACACCTACCTCAACCCCAAAATCTTCACAGAATGCCTCTGCCAAACGAAGTGTGCTGGGTAGCTTGTAGAACCCAGCAGTCATGAAATGCACTTCCTGGAGAGGTTGGAACCTATGCTCTGGATTTTGTGTTTGTTTGTTTGTGTCCTTGAATATATTTTCTCAGGCCTTTTAACTTTAACATTTTTTATGGCTCCATGAGATTTTGGGATAAGAGATTTTGTTAAAAAGGTTTGTAGTCAACCAATCTTTACTCAGAGTAGACCCATTGAAATGAATTGCCATGGCTAATGGTCCGTCCTTTTATTGACAGCCACCTAGAGAAAAAATTGTTATTGTCATTTTTGTGTTGTATTGGATGGCAATACAAATACAGCAAATAAACAACTATTATGCAGAACAATTCTCTCTAAACATATAGGTTCCATTTGGCTATCATGGTAAGACTTGCTCTCTATTCATTTCTGTAATCCTATTTAAAGTAATATGCGGCTGCAGCCATCACCTGTTGCTTTTGTCTGCTAGTCAAATTTTATTAGATAACTTTTAGTGGAGTAAGTCTGTTGCCAGGAGTTCTAGTGTTAAGGATTATAGAGGGGGGAAAGCCTATCTTCCTCTATACCATGCATCACTTTATAAACCTTTATTGTGTTCCTCTGCCCTTAGTAATATTTAAAACACATAAACTGACCCCCTTCAGCTTTCCTTGTAGGGAAGGTACTTCAATCCCTTCATATTTCTTAGTTGCTACTTTTCTTGCTGTACAGTGCTCTTTTTGAGATGTGTCAACTACATACACTATTCCAGAAGTGACTGCAACATAGAAGTATTATGATACTGGCAATTTTATTTTCAGTCTTTTGTCTTACAATCCCTAGCATGGAATTTGCCGCCCTAGCATGGAATTTGCCACAGAACATGTGAATTGGCATTTTCATTGAGATATCATGAGAACAATATCACTTCACTGGTTAGTCATGGCCAGTTCAAAGTACATCAGTCTATATGTGAATGCAAGGTTTTGTTGTTTTTGCTGCAAAAGACTAATACAGCTATTCCTCTGGAAATTGATAGGAGAATTTATAAAATGTTGCCTCAAAGTGCATCAATTTATAATTGTATTGGACGTCATTTGCCATTTTGTTGCCCATTCATCCAGTTTGGAGAGGTATTTTTTGGATTTTTTTTACTGTTTGAGGAATAACTGGGACAGGTGATGGGTAGGTTTGGGGGATTCTCTGGTCCTGAATGGGGTACCTGTGCCCCTAAAGGACCAGGTGCGCAGCCTGGGAGTCATTTTGAACTCACAGCTGTCCATGGGCGTACAGATCAATTCTATTTCAAGGGCAACTGTAGACCCTACCTGCTTATGCCCTGTTTTGTCAGAGTGGTACATGCTCTGGTTATCTCCCGTTTGGTCTACTGCAATGCGTTCTACCTTTGAAGATGACTTGGAAACTACAACTAATGCAGATTGTGGCTACCAGACTGGTGACTGGGAGTAGCTGCTGGGACTATATAAAACCTATCTTAAAAGATCTACATTGGCTTCCAGAACATTTACAAGCACAATTCAAAGTGTTGGTGCTGACCTTTAAAGCCATAAATGGCTTTGGCCCTGTATACCTGAAGGAGTGTTTCCACCCACATTGTTCAGCCTAGACACTGAGCTTCAGCTCTGAGGGCCTTCTTATGGTTCCCTCATTGCGAGAAGTGAGTTATGGGATCCAGGCAGAGGGCCTTCTCAGTAGTAGTGCCTGCTGTGTGGAATGCTCTCCCATCAGATGTCAAAAGACATCTTTTGGGTCTTTTTGGGTATAGGGAAGTTTTTAATGTTTGATGTCTTACTATGTTTGATGTTTTAATTTGTTGGAAGCTGCCCAGAGTGGTGGGGCAATCTGGTAGGATGGGTGGCATATAAATAATAAAGTATTACTATTACTTATAAAATTGTGTGTTTCAAAGTAGGTTAATTAATAGTTAAATTTAGAACAAGAAAAAGGAGCAGGTTTTTATTATTGAATTACCGTATAATCTTATTGGAGTTTGATATATTTTTTTTGAGGCTCAAAAAATATGTTTATTAAGAACACATCTAGCTGTTAAACAAAGGAGAACAGCATTTAATTGACCCAAAGTCAGAGACGTTACCTCATTATCATGAGGCCAGTTATAATTGGCCTTGACTGAGAAACCAGGACGTGGCAAATAACACATTAGTTTGAGGGTGGGCTTCATTTTGATAGGCACTGTTCTTATGAGGCATGCATTCTTATGAGGTGGCCAGACATGGTATTTTTGTCCCATGCTAATGGCCTATCCATCTAGCTCTGCTGAGCTGACTTAGCTTGCTAGCATAATTTCCAGGGGGTTTCTGTTGTTTGGCAAAATTTAATCAAACCTTGATTAATTCAAACTTTTACTAAATTATGGGGAATTATATGATACCCAATGAGAATTCTGTTTTGAGCATTAGACTTTTTATTGAAGACTCTTGTCAGGGGTTCAGAAGGAGAGACACAGGAGGGGGAGCAAATGGAGAGTGAGGAGGAGGAGTACGAGGGGGGCGCAGGCAGTGACAGTGGCCAGAGTTATTCCACAAGCCTCTCTAGCGAATCGGAGGACTCACAGAAGGGAGCGCCGGTGGCCAGAGCAAGGGAGATTCCAAGGGAGAAACCTCAAGAGGGAGGGGCCAGCGGGGAGTCCCTGAACAGCAGCTTGAGATCAGGGCCAGCGTCTCCACCAGAGCGCAGTGGGGAGGGGGAGTCCCAGGAGTCGGGACCAGTGTCCTCACCACCAGAGGGAGGAGAGGAGTCAGGTTTGGCAACACCCACATCAGGAAGCGGGGAAACGGTCAGAAGGAAAGTCACCGGCTGGGCGCGCGCGCCAAGTTCAAATGTACAGGAGCGCGGCACAGCGGGGAGCCCGGGAAGGGAGCCAGGTCCTAAAGCCCGCCGGAGGGAGGGGCAAGACTCAGGAGGCTCCGCGTCAGAGGAGTCCAGGAAGGAGGGAACCCCAGAGGGCAGAAGGACCCAACGCAGGAAAGAGCAGCGCAAGAGGTGGAGCCGGGCTAGAATCTTAAACTGGTGTGGGTGGAGCAGTGAGTCAGAGGGGACTTAGCCGGTCTAGCGTTAAGACGTGGGCCTGCGCGCCCAGAGCTTGGAAATGGAAACTAAACTTCAATAAAGACTTTTGTATATAATATCCACTGGGCGTTGGTCCTCTGTGAGCTGGGACCTAGCGGCAGTCCTGACAACTCTATTAGAACAAAAAGATAAAGATAGGTATTGCCTTTTGTGTAATGGGATCAGCAATCCCTTTGGCTCCTGTGTGAGCCTCCAGGGGCCATAGGAAGCATCAGATCTCCTTCTCTGAAAGTGGAGCGAGTGTCACTGGAGATCTCAGAGATTGAGATCTGTGTCAGATTCCCTCCTTCCAGCCCTAGACCTACCACCGTTGGAATGGTAAAGCTGAAAAAGGGATATCTGGAGGTGGGTTAGAGGTGTGCCAAAGGAGAACTGTGTGGAAGCCTTGGATCCAACACCTTCCAAGAACTCCAAACTCAGAGAGGGAACTGGTAGCCCTGGAGTTGGTATAGTCCAGTTCCATTTTTTCCAGGGGAAAAAATAGAAAAGGATGTAGGAGTGCATAAGCAATTCCCCACCCTTATTTCCATGTCACCTAGGGCTTGACACAGTACTGGATATGGCTAATGCCCTGCCATCAGCCTCCATCCCCTGCCTTAGGATTGCACACTTAGGGAATTTTAAATTCCTTGAAGACCAGCTCAAATTTTTTTTTGGATGCACTCCTAATCAACGCTTAATTGGAACTAGCTTCATTGACTGCATTTGGGCTTACCACAGCGTAGATATGGTTCGAATCATGTCATAAGTGGGAAATAAAATGCATGCCAAATGCATTTCTGGATTGCACTATACATTATTTGTGCAAAACATAGAATGCACAAGCTTAAACAATCTAACTCACAGGAATGTAAGAGAAAATGAAACTCCTCTGTTGTACATCTAATTAGATTTATGTCTATTTTGCTGGGCATATTAAGTATTTAAAATCTGTGAACTGACATTTAGCTGCTTAAATTATAATATATGAAGTTGCAAACAAGAAATGCCTCATGCACACAATCTGTGAATAAAAGAAGTGATGTATGGAGCTACTGGGTGGAATTCATCTGATGAGTCTCCGTCAACAGAAGTGTCAGGAGCTGGAGTCAAGAGAAGGTCAGCAATGAGAAGACACTAGTGTCAGTGAAGTTAACTCTTTAGTCAAAGAAACCAAAACAGTGCAGGCCTAGTGATCAGAGCAACTCTTCCCAGAAGGTCTTGCCACAATGAGTCAGTTGCAAGGACTGAAGGTCCCCACCTTCCCCAGTTCTTTCCCCAGCAGCATAAGGTTCTGTCGCCTTGTCTCTCATTGCTTTGGCCTCTTCAATTCCCTGCATGTTCTGGGAGACCAGTGAGGAGGGGAGGTGGTCACACCAGGATGGGGAGCCTCCCTGGATTCTTCTGCAACCTGCTTCATCTCTGTCTCCTGGCCCCCTCCTCTCCTGCCTCTAAGTCTGCCACGACTTGTCCTCTGCTACAGCCTCTTCTGCACACTAAACCCTGTTGCCTTATCAGCTTCTGACACCACCTCCTCCCAGTCTTCTCCCTCTGCATCCAGCCAAACCTTGCACAAGGACTTCCACTAGGGCAGTGGGGTTTCCCCCTCTCTTTACCCTGTGGCACAAATTGATACGGGGGAGGTTGGGTAGGAGAACCCTCAGAACATTGTGCTAGGGGAGGGGGATAATTCCATCAGGCAAACTGATCTCATAGAATTGTAGAGTTGGAAGGGATCCCAATGGCCATCTTGTCTAATGCCGTACAATGCAGGAATCTCAACTACAGCACCCATGACAGATGGCCATCCAACCTCTGCTTAAAAACCTCCAATCAATCAATCAATCAATCAATCAATCAATCAATAAATAAATAAATAAATAAATGTTTGCACTGATGGAGCAATCAGAGGAGTGTGATGTTTAATTCCTCCCACTATCTTTTTAGAACAAACACATTCTCAAAATAATCATTGCAAGTAGGACTAGTGAATTACTAATTTTCTAAAAACAAGTAGGCAGTGGAATTGGGCTGGAATTGGGCAGAACCTTTAAAATATTCTTAAGTACAATCTTCAGCTATAGACTGGGTGTGGACCATGTTTTGATAATTTTGTCTGCACCTCTGGTTTTCTGTCTAGATTGGCAATACAAAGACATCCACAAATCAATTCACCAGCTCACAAGAACATCTGCTTCCAACTCTGGTGAACAGAACACTCAATACCATACAGATCCCTGCTCCAGAGGTTTCATTTCCACTGTATTTTTTAACAGGTAAGAAACAGCAGGAGACTTTTATGAGTAACAGCAGAGAATGTTTCTTACCTTTCCCTTATCTCATATTAATGAGAGATAACCTGCCTCTCAAGCTCTGTGCATGCCTGAGGACTTGAGGGGGCAGTGGTAGGTAGCTCACTAGTACGCTGAGCCAACATTTTGAGACCCTGGAATATACAGATACCTTAAAGTTTCCCTTCAGTGGAGGGTGGAAGAGTGATTTTAATCAGGGCAAAACAACAGTAAGGTAAAGGGAAAGGTCCAGTCGTGGCCGACTCTGGGTTTGTGGCGCTCATCTCGCTTTATTGGCCGAGGGAGCCAGCGTACAGCTTCCGGGTTATGTGGCCAGCATGACTAAGCCGCTTCTGGCGAACTAGAGCAGCGCACAGAAACGCCGTTTACCTTCCCGCCGGAGCAGTACCTATTTATCTACTTGCACTTTGACTTCGAACTGCTAGGTTGGCAGGAGCAGGGACCGAGCAACAGGAGCTCACCCTGTTGCAGGGATTCGAACCACCAATCTTCTGATCAGCAAGTCCTAGGCTCTGTGGTTTAGACCACAGCGTCACCCGCGTCCCTAAAACAACAGTAAATAGCATCAAATAAAAAAGCAGATCACTAAAATATGAGGAAACAATGAAACATTTAAAAAGAGCCAGGATATGTGTGTGTGTGTGTGTGTGTGTGTGTGTATGCATCAGTCATATAAAAAAGATCACTGGAAACGTATTCAAGCAGTGATGGGATATCAATAAAGAAGGAGCTGGTCTAACATCCCTGGGTGAAGAGTTCCATGTAGTGGACTCCACAGCAGATTAGGTTCACTCATAAGGACCACCCTTCCACTGTATCTCAGGAGGCAAAACGATGTGCAAAAGGCCTCACTAGATGACCTCAGATGGTAGACGAATTCATTTGGGAATGGTGTGATATGATCCTTGGTCTTGACACCCAAGTTGTAGTCTCTACAAGTAGCTGTATTGTTGCACGCCACCCCAATATAAAAGCAGTGCAATATTCCAGGTGCTTACCCTGGGTCCATGTTTCCTTTTTGGAATGAGGCATAGTGGTTTTCTTAGGATATATGGTTTATTTACACACTTAGGATATATGGTTTATTTACATACATATGCAGTCTGAGCCTATGATGGAGGGTTTCACAGCATCAGCACCCCAAGAGTGCCTTGCTTTCCCCATAGCTACACCCTTAGATTCAAACAGAAATCAAACATTGCTTGACTCTCTGGCTTCCCATCTTGATGCTTTGCTTCTAGCTCACATCACACAACTCTCTGCTCTCAACTCTGCCTTTGTTCTTCTAACCACCAGCGAGTTGAGAGAGGGGACCCCACCTATTTCCCATCTTGCACAGAGCCCCTTTCTTTGTTCCCTTAATGGCCCATGACCTCACCAGGAAGCTAGCTTGGCTACTCCAAGAATTAGAAGGGGGCTCGGGCATTCAGCCTAACCCCCACAAAACTCATAACACAATTATCTGTGTTGAACAAAGGCATTATGGGAAAAGAAGCCCAAGCACTACTTTTAACATTCACAGGAGCAAATTGACTAGGTAACACATGTGCATAAGGAAGTTCATATTCCTTTTTGCTATTCATGTAGAAGAGTTTGAATATTAGGCTTTATCGAAACATGACAAGAGGAATAAAGCAAAAGCAGCTTATACTATAAATGGGAAAAATCTGTTTGCATCAATCAGTCTAGTAGCTGAATTACAGTAATCAAGCTAGAGTCCTTCAGATGTTTTGACCTATAGCTCATTGTCCAAGACTCCGAGTGGCTGTGATGACTGGGATCGGTGGGAACTGTATTAAAAAATGTCTGAAGGGCACAAGGTTGGCATAGGTTGCATAATAATTTCAAAACTTTCCAGGTTGCCTGGCTGATGCTTCGAGGTTTTAGCATGATAACCATGTCAAGGACTCAAAACTATTACAGATTAGGGTCACTATTGTATATTCTGTGTACATGTTTATTATTATGAGAAAATAATAAAGTTTAGAGCAGATAACAAGTATTTCTCATAAACACATTTTAGTACATCTCCTGTCCATTGAAAAGCACATAGGTAGCATTAGATTACATTTCTAAAACTCTGTTGACATTTACTTTTTCTGTTCTTTTATGTCACTTGCTGTGCACTTCGTGCTTAGTGTCTAGGGCTAGTAGCCTGGAAGGCAACAGGGGCATGTGGTCAATCATTTGTGTGAATTGATGAGACGGTATTTGTTACCATAGATTTAACTAGTCTTATTCAGACATGACATGCAGATTTCCCTTTTGATAGAGGATAACAGTCATTTTGAGAGACACCCACCCACAAAAGCCACAGACATGATGCCTGACTCAAATCTTTACCCACTGCTTTGCAATGCAAAACTGGTGGAGTTTTTGGTACTTTCTGATTAAAGCAAAAGTATTTTACAGGGGTTTTCCAGCATCTTAGATGGTTGCTCAAAAACAAATCAGCTGAGGTTAGTGGAGGGGGACGGAGACATTTTTTTTTTTGCTTATCTTTGACGCTCATTCAAAACAAAAAATAAATCAACCCCAAAAGAAATTGAGTGTGGTAAAACATGGCAATACCACTCCAGGTGTAGGAGAACAAATCATACTGCGAGGGCTTTAGTGGAAGAAACAGCTAAGGTGGGCTTTTTGATCAGCATCCACTCTTACAAGCTCTGGCACCCATGCTAATTCTATTGCACAGTTTTTCCCAACCTGCTGTTTTCCAGATATTTTAGACTACAGCTTCCATCTGTCCCAGCCAGTTTTGGAGTTGCAGTCCAAAACATCTGGAAAGCACCAGTTTGGGGAAGGTTGTTATAGAGGCATAGGAATCACTTTGGAACTTGTAGCATTTGGACACAGCATACCAAAATATTGAAAGCCTTCTACTTGAAAACTTCCAAAGCACAAAAGGCATGATATATTGGTTTTGAGGAAGCCTTTATCTCTTATAGTGCAGGTAGTCGTACTCTGGGAAAGGAAAAGGACTGTTTCTAGGTGGTCACTGTTGTGTGTTGATAAAGTGAATTGATAGTATACTAGTGAGGTATTTCACAAAAGGAGAACATGAATGTGATTATTCATATACGCAAACCAATGGTGAAAGATGGCGGATGAGAACTTTTAGAAGTAACATATACTGGAGTATTCTTTCCATCTTTCAACAAATCCTATGTATTCAGACGTAAGTATCTCTGGGTTCAGTGGGACTTACTCTGAAGTAAGAGCATAGGACTGCAACATTAGTAGCTTAAATAGAAATGAAGAAGTTTGGTTCAGTTAATATGGCACTCTGTTGTTGAATAGTTATAGAAGTATGGCAAGATATGGCGGTTTATGCAACTATATTAGACACAGGAACCCAGTCCATATAAATTTTTGGAGCTTTAGAGAACAATAAGGCAGGAATCTGTTTTGACCCATATCACTTTTATCCCCTTTTATCCAGTGAGACATGCCTAATGTTCAATAATTTTCAGTTGAAAGTAATGAATTGATGCCACTAATTTTAAAAACTCTTTTATTGTATGATGTTCCCCCACCCCCATGCTTTAGGTGTAAAGGAATGGGAGTGGAAAGGAATTCCCCCCAGATCAGATGTGTCAGCAGTTCTTTTTCCTGTAGTGAGTACAATAGGTGTACTCTGCCTCTGCCTATGTAACTACCGGTACATATTTTCCTAAGCACATTTTACCTTTGTTGCTCATATTTTCTGCTTTGGCACAAAGTCTTCTGTTAGGGGCAGCATACCTAGAGAACCCCGCTGCCGCAGTAGAGGGGATCAGGTCCCTACATTATAGTGTACTTTATTAAAAGCCACCCTCACCACAAAATCATCCTTGTTTGTTGGTTATTAGAAGATGATAGCCAATTTATTATTTGCATGTGTGCAAGAGCTGTTGCAGACCAACAATGGATGGATATTTGTTGTTGTTGTTGTTTAGTCGTGTCCAACTCTTCGTGACCCCATGGACCAGAGCACGCCAGGCACTCCTGTCTTTCACTGCCTCCCGCAGTTTGGTCAGACTCATGCTGGTAGCTTCGAGAACACTATCCAACCATCTCGTCCTCTGTCGTCCCCTTCTCCTTGTGCCCTCCATCTTTCCCAACATCAGGGTCTTTTCCAGGGAGTCTTCTCTTCTCATGAGGTGGCCAAAGTATTGGAGTCTCAGCTTCAGGACCTGTCCTTCCAGTGAGCACTCAGGGCTGATTTCCTTAAGAATGGATAGGTTTGATCTTCTTGCAGTCATGGGACTCTCAAGAGTCTCCTCCAGCACCATAATTCAAAAGCATCAATTATTCAGCTCAAAAACATTGCTTTACAACTTCCTATCAAGGCAGATCACAGATTCAGCTGCAAGTATAATATGGAAGATGAAAAATGATATACTTGAGAGGCAGTGTTATATAGTGGTTAGAGCTGGACTAGGGAGATCCACATTTACGTTCCCTTCTTAGCCAGGAAGCTCACTGAGGAGGTCATTCTCTCTTAGCTCAACTTAAAGCAGGCAGGGGGAAAGAATTCTTTATGCTCTCTCAAGCTTCTTGGTGGAAAAACAGGATATACAGTGGTACCTCAGGTTAAGTACTTAATTCGTTCCGTAGGTCCGTTCTTAACCTGAAACTGTTCTTAACCGGAAACACTACTTTAGCTAATGGGGCCTCCCGCTGCTGCCGCGCCGCCGGAGCATGATTTCTGTTCTCATCCTGAAGCAAAGTTCTTAACCCGAGGTAATATTTCTGGGTTAGTGGAGTCTGTAACCTGAAGCGTATGTAACCCGAGGTTCCACTGTACATAGAACAGCTTAATAACTTAACAAATTGGGACAACGGCTGCCAAGAGGCATTCTGTCTTTCAGACACCTTATTCTGTGCGGCCCCTGATTTACTTTTGGGGCTTTAACTCCCACCTGCAAAGGGGGCCATAAATGCAATTTCAATGCAAGTTATTCTTTTGTGAGTACAGCAGAGGGCCCAATCCATATACTGTGCACTTGGCCCCAGTAATTCTGGTAGTACTTCTGAGGTCACCTAAGCAATCGCCTCGCCACATATATCTCTGCCCAGCAACTGTGTTCCTGATAAGGGGAAATGAAGAGAGTACAGTGGTACCTCTGGTTACATACTCTTCAGGATGCACTAAATTCTTCCAGCCATCTGGAATCAATTACCAACTAGAATTAGGCACCAAGCGTCAGGATGTTTAGACACCCATATTTTTTTATTAAGAAGCTTTTTGTGAGATGTGACCCATTCTTTTGTGAACTATTAACTATGTCTGTAGGAAAGGTTTTATTGTTTTTAGAATTTGTAGGAAGCCTTGGCATAGGCATTGGGCGTGTATCTGAGGCATGACAGGGTCTGCTCAGGGGTGGATCCATAGCAAAACGTAGGTTTACGCAGATGGCCCCCAAATGCTGCGGGAAGCCCACCAGCCCTGCACAACTGACTCTTTGGACAAAGACTTCCCTCCAGACCCCTCTAATGTGGTACCCTGTTATCACTGTCACAGGGATAAATGTATGAAAGACTATAGGATTCTACCCAAGGCCTAAACTGCCAAAGCTGTGACTAGTGCTATGGGGAAGGCGAAACCTGCAGAACAGAGAAAAATCCTTCCCAGCCCTGAATATGATGACTGTCAAAAAACCACAGCAAAGCCTGAAAAGGAATTGATTAAAACAGCAAACAACTAAAACGAAGGCAGGGAGAAGGGTGGGTGACGCTCTTGCCTGACTGGATGAGGAGGGTAGGATTGGCTGGGAATTACAGTTGCCAAGCGGACCTGAGTGAAGCATTTCTCCCTCAGGTCCATTCATCAATCCACACCCCACTAAGGCGGCCACGGATTGGCTCATTTGAATCAGTGGGTTTGGCGGGAACCCATGAGCCTCCATGGTGGCTGAGGGGGACATGCTGTACATCCAAGCAGCAGTGAAGGCGCTGCACCAGGCCGCAACCACCGCCCACCAATGAGGTACGGTAAGCGGCCATTCTTTGCATTAGAATGCATTTACTTTAACTTCATTCAATCTGCAGAGGAGAGGTCACATACTGTTTCTAGCCACTGAATTACAAATGTGATGTTGGCATCTGTGAGACGATCCTAAGCAATATCTTCAAAAGGTTAAGTACTCTAAATATGGTTCCTCTATTCAGAAACCCAAAGGACAGTTTGAAAATCCAATTATGACACTTGAACTTGATCATGTTATAGACAACTTGAACTGTTGCTGGGAACTACATTATAACTTTTCCGACAAAAGTATCATTCAAGGCTCCCTTTTGGGTGGCGCTGTGGGTAAAACCTCAGCGCCTAGGACTTGCCGATCGTCAGGTCAGCGGTTCGAATCCCCGTGGCGGGGTGCGCTCCCGTTGCTCGGTCCCAGCGTCTGCCAACCTAGCAGTTCAAAAGCACCCCCGGGTGCAAGTAGATAAATAGGGACTGCTTATTAGCGGGAAGGTAAACGGCGTTTCCGTGTGCTGGGCTGGCTTTCCAGATGCAGCTTGTCACGCTGGCCATGTCACCCGGAAGTGTCTTCGGACAGCGCTGGCCCCCGGCCTCTTAAGCGAGATGGGCGCGCAACCCCAGAGTCGGACACGACTGGCCCGTACGGGCAGGGGTACCTTTACCTTTACCTTACACAAACTGAATTTGTTCATTCAGTTTTCTCCCCTTCTCAATATTGTTTGTAAAAAAATATAAGAATTGGAAAAACAATTAAACAAAAAGTTTAGAAACAATAAAGAGACTAAAAGAAACTGCTTGATGTTAAGAGCAGTTCAGCAATGGAACCACTTAACTAGCAGAGTGGTGGATTTGCCTTCTTCTGAGGTCTGAAGGGATGCCCTAGTGCTGGATTTCAGGCATCGGACATGGGGGTTGGAATAGATGGTCTACAGGGCCCATCAGTCATTTATACATCATCATGTGCAAGTGTCAAGCTCTTAAAATACAGAAAGACAGCAAAGGGGTGTGTATGCAGGGTGGGGGTGGGGAGCTTATTAACAGACAAAACTTCTGTACAGCAGCTGCACACACAGAGATGCCCTGTGTTATGGCTTCTTAGTTTTAGTATTACAACTACTGCTAGTTTTGATTTCTTTATTTAAAATGTTTGTATTTGTCATCTAACAGGATTTATGTTACACTTAATCAAAGCTGTACCGGTCAATACAAAGCGTCATTAGAGTCTAGATTAAGCCAGCAGGTAATAGCTGAATAACCTCTTTAGCCAATGAATCAGATTAGTAGATGTAACTTTTTTGGTTTTTAAATAAAGTTTCCTCCAATAATCAGGTTTCAGATCTTGTTTTAGAAAGAAAATGAAGTGTAATATAAGACTATAGCAAATCTACAAAGAATAAGCACCTTCTGTTACCACTTGTCCTTGTTTCCACATGTATAGGACTACACACACATCCACGAAACACACACTTAGCCCTTTAATTGTGAGCCATGGTGTGCCACAGCACAAAAATGGTGAGCATTTAGTGGAGCTAGCAATATTTTGGTTAAGCCTCTAGAGAGAGTAAGAGATGAAAAACCTGATGAGAAGCAGCAGCATATGAGTGACAGGAAGGCAGAGAAGGAGCAAGGCAACCATTGCCAAATAAGAATACAGGATGACAATCGAAAGTAGGCCAACAGATGGGTAAGGAATCAGGTTGGAGCAGTTTTTCCCAACCTGATGCCTTCCAGATGTTTTAGACACCAACTCCTGTCAGGCCCATCTAGCATAGTCAATAGTCAGGAGTGATGGGCAATATAATCAAACATCATCTGCAGGACCCCAGTGTAAGGAAGGCTGGGTTAGAGGAAGAAGCCAAAAGTGTATGCAGAATGCATGCAGCCATACATTCCCTGGGGATGCATAGTTGACTGAAGCACTAGAGAGGCAAGAGAGAAATTAGTTGGAGAGGAGGGAAAAAGAGATCAGAGCACAGTTACTACCAAGACAACCAGTGGTGGGTGGGTAGAAGGCGACTCTTCCTCAGGGATTTACTCTGCACTGGCGGTCACATGGTTATTCCTTATGATTTGCAATCATAGAATTGTAAAGGATCCTGATAGTCATCTAGTTCAACCCCCTGCAATACAGGAATCGCAACAATTCATGCCAGATGGCCATTTAACCTCTGCTTAAAAACCTCCAAGGAAGAGTCCATAGCTTCCTGAGGGAGTCCATTCCACTGTTGAACAGCTCTTACTGTCAGAAAGTTCTTCCTGGTGGCTAAGGCACCCTTTGAGAGAACAAGGTTTAACTTTTTTTTTTCTAGGCCACGATGAAGAGCTATAATCTAAGCTGTGAGTTGCCTTGAAAGAAAAAATACAGTGTAAGGAGACGGCTGCATGGTGGGGGTGGGGAAACAAAAGCCACAAGCAAAATACAAACATGGTTCTACTTGGGAATTCCTCTTAATGGCTTTTTTTTACTGAAGTAGTTTTACTAAAGCATAGGATGGGGAAAATATCTATAGTGTTGGTGGGATTTTTCCTTTCTCACCATGGGTAGTGAGTGCAAAGAAAAGTCTTCATTTAGTTGTGGGGTCCTATATGTGTTTACCAGTGGTTTCCCTTTTTAGGCCCACAGGAATCCAAACAATAGCTTTGCCACAAGGCATGATTAGGTTGGAACAAAGGGAGAATAAGGCTCATGTCTCCTGAATAGAGGTTGGGAAAAAGATGATGTCTTGATGAAACAGAGAAATTATCCCCAAATTTGTTTTATGAAGGATATATTGTGACAGACTTCATATAGTTGTAAGTCCTTGACTGCAAATCTGCCTTGACTGCAATTGCCAGGTAGTTTTTTAACTTTGGTTGTTGATTCATTAGGGCTTGTTGGCTTTTTTATTAGTATTTTACAGTTTTTTCAGTTGCATAAAATAAGGTGAAAAAAGAGAAAAGAAGAAAGTGCAATATATGCTATTGTATACAAGCATGGTGGCCATAATGCCAAGGTTGCAGGTTTGATCCCTGTATGGGACAGCTGCATATTCCTGCATTGCAGGAGGCTGGACTAGATGATCCTTAGTGTCCCTTCCAAGTCTATAGTTCTATGATTCTTATATATGCTAATACATATATAATTATTAATAACCACCTATAGTCTGTATAAACTTGTTTCACATGTAAGCATATTTATTCAAACAAAGTCTGATGTTGCAAGTGCCGTCATGCCTTCAGTCCATTGATGAAAGGAACCATAGTTTTTATTTGTTGGCTTAACTAGCCGTTCTTAACCACATGCAGTTCACCGGTTAATGCAATGGAAATACCGTACATCCAGGGGAGATAATTTGCTATTTAAACTTTCTGTAAGTAAAACTACTGGATTTGCAGTATTACCCATACCTGAGTTCTCAACTGAAACATCTGACTTAATGACTGTACCTATAAATGCCAAGCTGCTTTCCTTTAAAAGAAAAATGTTGAAGCTTTGCAATATATAAAGTAATAAATTCTTTGCAAATTCAGTATTTGACAGATTTAATTTTTAATTACAAACTAACTGACTTATAATGGATTGAAAAGAAGTAAAAGTTTTATTACAGTACTTAAAATTTTACATGTACTGATTCTTCCCATTTTGGAATAATGGGAACTTCAGTACTCAATTCACATTTAGGCTGCAGTTCTGAGAACGCTCACCCGGGAGGATGACCTATTAAACACAGTGGGATTTCTCTGAGTAAACAGGAATAAAATTATGTTGCAACAGTTGTACAGTTGTGAAGCATTTACAAATATTTCTCCTTGCCTAGTCACAATCATTGGTGAGATCCAAAACATCCTGCAGCATTCTTCCTATTCACCAAACAACAATTTTGTTTTTCCATGACTATTACTTAAGAGGATTTTTAAAATATATACAAGTTTTGGTGTAAGAGAAATTCTGTGATAATGCTCATGAAGAGATGTCCATTGGAAAGAGTATACTGCTCAGTTGTGCAAGAGTTCTGAACATTCATAAAAAGCTCATTATTCCCATTTGTTTTAACAGATCCCAATCAGCCTGTGCTTGAGACACTATATGAAAATAAGTTGAGCAGCCCACACAGGTAAAAAATCTGCAAACACAAACACATGAAGATTCCTAGCTTGGAACAACATGTTTTGTTTTAGCTATAATCACCCATAGAAATTTTTAGAGATGGACGGGAATGGGTGAATTCAGTTCGGATGACCATCATATCTACTACTGTGGGCAAGAAACCCGTAAAAGAAATGGAGTAGCCCTCATAGTCAACGAAAGAGTGGCGAAAGCTGTACTGGGATGCAATCTCAAAAATGATAGAATGATCTCGATACGAATCCAAGGCAGATCTTTTAACATCACAGTAATCCAAGTTTATGCACCAACTACTTGTGCTGAAGAAACTGAAATTGACCAATTCTATGAAGACTTACAAGACCTTATAGAAGTGACACCAAAGAAGGATGTTCTTCTCATTATAGGGGATTGGATTGCTAAAGTAGGGAGTCAAGAGATAAAAGGAACAACTGGCAAGTTTGGCCTTGGAGATCAAAACGAAGCAGGGCAAAGGCTAATAGAGTTCTGTCAAGAGAACAAGCTGGTCATCACAAACACGCTTTTCCAACAACACAAGAGACGACTCTACACATGGACATCACCAGATGGGCAGCATCGAAATCAGATTGAGTATATTCTCTGCAGCCAAAGATGGAGAAGCTCTATACAGTCAGCAAAAACAAGACCTGGAGCTGACTGTGGCTCAGATCATCAGCTTCTTATAGCAAAATTCAAGCTTAAACTGAAGAAAGTAGGAAAAACCACTGGGCTGGTAAGATACAATCTAAGTCAAATCCCTTATGAATACACAGTGGAAGTGAGGAACAGGTTTAAGGATTTAGATTTGGTGGACAGAATGCCTGAAGAACTATGGATGGAGGCTCGTAACATTATACAGGAGGCAGCAACGAAAACCATCCCAATGAAAAGGAAATGCAAGAAAGCAAAGTGGCTGTCCAATGAGGCCTTACAAATAGCGGGGGAGAAAAGGCAAGCAAAATGCGAGGGAGATGGTGAAAGATACAGGAAATTGAATGCAGATTTCCAAAGAATAGCAAGGAGAGACCTTCTTAAACGAGCAATGCAAAGAAATAGAGGAAAGCAATAGAATGGGAAGAACCAGAGATCTGTTCAAGAAAATTGGAGATATGAAAGGAACATTTCATACAAAGATTTCCATAATAAAGGACAAAAGTGGAAAGGACCTAACAGAAGCAGAAGACATCAAGAAGAGGTGGCAAGAATACACAGAGGAATTATACCAGAAAGAAATGGATGTCTCGTATACCCCAGGTAGTGTGGTTGCTGACCTTGAGCCAGACATCCTGGAAAGTGAAGTCAAATGGGCCTTAGAAAGCACTGCAAATAACAAGGCCAGTGGAAGTGATGGTATTCCAGCTGAACTATTTAAAATTTTAAAAGATGATGCTGTTAAGGTGCTACACTCAATATGCCAGCAAGTTTGGAAAACTCAGCAGTGGCCAGAAGATTGGAGAAGATCAGTCTACATCCCAATCCCAAAGAAGGGCAGTGCCAAAGAATGCTCCAACTACCGCACAATTGCACTCATTTCACATGCTAGCAAGGTTATGCTTAAAATTCTACAAGGAAGGCTCAAGCAGTATGTGGACTGAGAACTCCCAGAAGTGCAAGCTGGATTTAGAAGAGGCAGAGGAACCAGAGACCAAATTGCAAACATGCGCTGGATTATGGAGAAAGCTAGAGAGTTCCAGAAAGACATCTACTTCTGCTTCATTGACTATGCAAAAGCCTTTGACTGTGTCGACCACGGCAAACTATGGCAAGTTCTTAAATAAATGGGAGTGCCAGATCACCTCATCTGTCTCCTGAGAAATCTCTATGTGGGACAAGAAGCTACAGTTAGAACTGGATATGGAACAACTGATTGGTTCAAAATTGGGAAAGGAGTACGACAAGGCTGTATTTTGTCTCCCTGCTTATTTAACTTATATGCAGAATTCATCATGCGAAAGGCTGGGCTGGATGAATCCCTAGCCGGAATTAAGATTGCCGGAAGAAATATCAACAACCTCAGATATGCAGATGACACAACCTTGATGGCAGAAAGTGAGGAGGAATTAAAGAACCTTTTAATGATGGTGAAAGAGGAGAGCGCAAAATATGGTCTGAAGCTCAACATCAAAAAAACGAAGATCATGGCCACTGGCCCCATCACCTCCTGGCAAATAGAAGGGGAAGAAATGGAGGTAGTGAGAGATTTTACTTTCTTGGGCTCAATGATCACTGCAGATGGTGACAGCAGCCACGAAATTAAAAGACGCCTGCTTCTTGGGAGAAAGGCGATGGCAAACCTGGACAGCATCTTGAGAAGTAGAGACATCACCTTGCCAACAAAGGTTTGTATAGTTAAAGCTATGGTTTTCCCAGTAGTGATGTATGGAAGTGAGAGCTGGACCATAAAGAAGGCTGATCGCCGAAGAATTGATGCTTTTGAATTATGGTGCTGGAGGAGACTCTTGAGAGTCCCATGGACTGCAAGAAGATCAAACCTCTCCATACTGAAGGAAATCAACCCTGAGTGCTCACTGGAAGGACAGATTGTGAAGCTGAGGCTCCAGTACTTTGGCCACCTCATGAGAAGAGAAGACTCCCTGGAGAAGACCCTGATGTTGGTAAAGATGGAGGGCACAAGGAGAAGGGGACGGCAGAGGACGAGATGGTTGGATAGTGTTTTCGAGGTTACCAGCATGAGTTTGACCAAACTGCGGGAGCCAGTGGAGGACAGAGGTGCCTGGCGTTCTCTGGTCCATGGGGTCACGAAGAGTCGGACACGACTAAACGACTAAACAACAACAACAACATACATCAGCTTTCCCCAACCCTTAGGTCCCCAGATGTTTGATGTTGAGATGACAACAACTCGTACCATCCCCAGCCAGTATGGTAACTCTAACGCTTCATTATAGGCATGATTGAGAATGTAACTGGAAAGAGAAACAATTGTGATAAATTCAGAGTTTATATTCTCACATGTGATGATTATGAGTAGTGACCAGCATTGCAACTAAAATCCACAATGTAGGGTTCAGAGTTGAATGAATGACACAAAAGGCCACTAGTTTTCCAGAAGGTGTAAAGAGTTTTAACCTGTTTAATATAAATAAATCAGCATGCTTTGTTTTTGTTTGGTAATTCCAGTATGGCATAAGGTGTGTGTGTGTGTGTGTGTGTGTGTGTGTGTGTGTGTAAGAGAGAAAATATGCAAAAACAGAAGTATTAAAACATGTATTCCAATAACGGGCTATCTATTGTTAATTTAGTGCCAGGACCCTAGTTTATCCTTTGTTTCCAGCAACATACAAAGCAAACACCGAGGAACTGAAATACGGAAGGAAACCAGTGGGTAAGGTTAACATGAAATTTTTAATTTAATTAAACATGGGTTTGAAGAGGAACACAGCTATTTTTGGTTTGGTGAAGCATCAACTGCCTTAAGACTAAAAACACTTGCACATAGAAACATTAGCCTTTGCACGTTAAAGTAATACCAGATATGCTGCCTGGCTTGGAAATGGACTTTAGTATTAGACACAGTGCATAAGGCTGGTGTAGCAGTAAGTGATCAATCATTATCTACCCCAGCCTTTGGTTTTCAAGCACAGTACTTTATTGGCAAATGCATTTACTTCCCCTTCAGGTAAGCAGTGTTCATGACAGCATAAGCTGAATGGAGAGTAGTTTCATTAGTGCTGAAGAAGAATGAGACTATCACACTGAAGTACTATACATTATTATTATATATTTTATTTAAATATCTATATTTATGCATTTACAAACTTTAATAAGCATTCATCATTTCCACTTTTTTATAGCAGAGAATTAGCTTCTGTAAAATGACCATGTACAAAACTAGGCAACAGGTTTTTTTCCCATTTCTCAGCTGTCGTGAGCAATAAAAACGTGACCAAGATGGAATGAAAACTAAAATACAATCTCAAACCAGTGGCTCTTTTGCAAGTATTACAAAATCAGTGCTCAGCTAGGAGTCCCAAAAGGGATATTTAACATTTTAATTGGTTTAATGCATGAGGGGAATGTACTTCTGAGTTACAAAGTGCAGATGCTCAACTGAGGTGGTAGCCTGCAAACCCTTCTAGGATCCTCTAAATCAATATGGCACACGCACACACAGGGGAAAAAAATCTAGAGGATTACACTGATCTGCAGCAGTGTCAAATCCTCCTAGTTTTAATTTTTCAATAAAGAAAAAGGTTCATTTCAATACTTCAGATTTCTTCATAAATGAATGCTTTAGCCTCTTGCACACCTCTTGAGATTTAGGGATCAGTCCACCAAGGTGCAGCTTTGCACTGTGGTGGGTTCTGGAATCCTCAAAGTAACATTTAAGAACTTTGGGTGGTATTCAGAGTTTTACTCAAAGCAGACCTCTTGAAAAATAATGCACCTAACTTAGTCATGGTTATTCATTCCAATGGGTCTATAAAAACTCATTGCTCATTTTAATTTAAATCAAAAATAGATAAAGAGGAATGTTGGGAGATGGGGGTGGTAAGAGGAAGCACCATTGCCATGATGTGTCAATCTCTCAGAATGCCATGTGTTACAAAAATGTCCTGGAGGACAAAACCTCGCCAGGAACACGGTTTCTCAGCAGCCTTGCTTAACTGTGTCATTTGATGCCATTTAGTAAATGATGTAAGATGACACCAAAGATGTGTGCACTCCCTGTAGGACACACAGGAGTAAAGAACAAATATAGTGTGATTGCATAATTCATATTGCACAACTGTATAAAAACCCCATAAATACCAGCTATCTGAAGGTCTTAAATACAAAATACAGGTCACGTACTATTTTAATCAATAATCATTTTCAAGTGCAAGTTAGGTGTGCCCTTCACTTCTTCCTATAAAAGGCATTTTTTTTTGGCACAAATGTAACCCCCCCTTCCAATAATGTGCCCATACTTTCTCAATGAAGCCCTATACATACAGTATAAAAAGAAGGTTATTTACACACAATGAACTAGGTATACAGAAACAGCTTTAAGGGTTGAATCTCAACTCCTGTTATGAAAATGGGGAATAGGGTGGGCAGACAAGCCACCCATCTGATTTATGCTGGTTGCTGTGGGTTCACATTGATAGAAGCAGGATGTCCTAGGAGACCAATACGCTGTTTTTGCTTCCTCTGCTCTGTCATCTGGAAAATTGAAACATGTACTTGGTTAGACATAAGCACTTCCTGTACGTCAGACCACAGAATGAGCTATTGCTGTTATATTGTGGTCAAGGCTTATTCTGAAAGCCATTTGCAACAGAAAGCACGATCCTGTTTGATGCATCAAAAACAATTAAGAGAAAAACAGCTACCCCACCCCCGCCCAGTTGGGAAAATCCAGAGAGAAAGTTTGGGAGTCTAGCACGAAGTGCTCATTGACTCCTCATGACAGCAAGCAAGCTACGTGGTGGAATGGAGAGGTTGGGACATGGGAAATGCAAAGGAAAATCCCCACTCAGTCCCCACAGAGCTCAGCTGGGTGACATGGGCAAGCTATCAAATAAGAAGTTCAAACAAATAAATGCTTGCATGGTAGCTGTATTAAATCCAACGTTGGAGAGCCTGCTTTATATGTGGCAACATTTTGTGTGTAGCAGCTCCCTAGGTAGAATGTTCAGTTCTGCAAAATGACAGCCCCATCATTTTGGCTGGCACAGCTATTTGCTATTCTCCAGGATCTTGCAGAAGGGAATAGGAATGGACTCTATTCTATCCCCACCTGCTGATGCAACCCACTCTTAGGCTGTGTGCCACACATATCCCTGAGTAGAAACTTGAGCTTGGGAACACAGAATGCTACTGGATTGGGAACAAAATTCAGCCCAATGGAAGGGAGGCAAGTCAACCCGGTCCCTTTGTTAACACAGCAGCAGGCTATGTTAACCTGATCCTGCATCTAGAACTGGTACACTGATTCATAAAATTGGGCTGGAAGGTATTTGAATATGAATTTGCAATGTACCCAAGATATAAATGACAATTAGAAAATTACATTTTAGGCTGAGGAGATACACTGCACTGAGTGTTTACAACAAGCTGATTCAAAAATAAGTTTTAAGTAACTGCAATGTTACACAACTAGGAGTAAATGGCAGTGGACTAATTTCTGAGTAGACATGCATAGGACTGCATTGTAAGAGCCACACCTCTGCAGAAAAGTGCTTTGCCCAGCTACTGAAAAAGTGGCATTTAAGGGCTAAAACAAAATAAAAATAAACACAGTAGCAAGTGCAATTCAAAAGATTATTTATGTTACAATATGAATGTTACATTCTGTGGAAGTCAATTTTCTCCCTTTTTGAAAGGAACTTTGTATTACTAAACAAATATTTAAGCCCCACCCCAACTGCAAAAAGGTATTTACATTATTTTTAAATTTGCATATGCTTGAAGCATGTACTAAAATGTATATAATTGTTATTGAGATTTTATGTCTTAAACTACATAGAGAATGGGCAGATTACAAAATTAACTGCTAAAGAAAACAGAACTAAAGCACACTTAGTTAGCTAGTTTAGTGGAATGAGGGCCTAATCATAATCTTCATGCAATATCTCTAAATGTTCATGAAATATCATTCTGTCATGAATTAGCTACATTTCCATTATGGTGGAAGAAATGTTTAAGCTTGGTGCTTTAGTGCCTGATAAACCAGTTGCCTTTAATTATTTGTGATTTGCAGCATATTGCTTGCCAATTAGCATTTGCAACACATCACTTAAGTGGATCCTGAGGCAAACTATTAGTTGTTTTCCTTCCCTTCCTTTTAAAGGGTGTATGCACCTTTAAAACCTGGTTGTTTGCATATTCATACGAGGTTCACAGAGTGCATTCGTGAGATGTACAGGGCTGGGGTAAGTGGAGGCCACAAGTCACTGCAGAAAGTGCTTGGTCAGTACAAATCTGGTCCATTATTAGCATTATGGAGAATCCAAAATTTTTTTGAGTTATGTGGTTTGTGAACAAGCAATGTTGCCATAGCAACAGACCCTCCAATTGTTCCTCTTTTCCAAGGACAGTTCTGGATTTACAGAAGCCATCTCGGTTTCTGATTTGATCCCTGAATGTCCCACTTTTCTTTAAGGTGTCTCTATTATCACTGGAAAAATGTTGGAGGGTATGGTGTTATGAAATCCCCAAGCCAAGGAGACGTCTGAAGGCAGCCCTGTATAAGGAAGATTTTAAATGTTTAATGTTTTAGTATATTTTTATATATGCTGGAAGCTGCTGAGAGTGGACGGGCAACCCAGTTAGATGGACAGCGTATAATAATAATAATTGGATAGGGCGTCCCTGTTTTCATTGGAGAAAATTTGGAGCTACGTAGCAAAGGCGGTGGGAGCATATGGGAGAGGTACAATCACATGTACAACTGGATCCTTCTCTGGTATATTGCTTGCAAACTACTAACTTTGTGTGTGTTTGTGTGTGTGCTTGTGATGTAATGACATGCTGTGGAGTGTGGTATAAAAAAAGCAGACCAAGGCATTTACTAAAGAAAGAAAAAATGTAAAGGTCATATTAACTCCTGCATAAGTGTACTGAAAATTCGTAACAAACCAACAACTTTGTATTCATTAAATTGCCAGTGGTATTTTTTTTTAATAGTTTGCCAGGAATGTTTACACCACTTGTTGCAGTTCAATAGTGTTTCAAATGGAATTGTTGGATTTTGGCATTAATGACAGCTCTAGTCTCTAGAAACCAATTAGAAGTGACAGCTGTGAAAGGGAAACTTGCTCTTATTTGATTCAAACCAGACTCTCAGTTAGCTCTTCTTTCTAGAAAGGGTTGTTCCTAATGAGAAAGTGATGTATTGGTATGGTCACACAACTGGTACATGCTGCAACTTGATCTGGGCACACTCAATGACTGCACTTAGGGGAAATTCCAAAGAGTCCTCTCCTGTTAATAAACCTGGTTTCCTTCTTCCTCAGCAGGGCAGAGGCCCTCTGAATGCTAATGTCATTCTCATTTTCACAAGGGCAAAGTTTAAAAGCTGGGCAAGTTAAAAGTGGAAGGCTTTAAACATTAAGGCATATTTGGGCTTTAGCTGGTGAGGTTGAAGCAAAAGGTGGGGAAGGAGAAGAGGGGCCTCCCATTGAGCTTGCTATCAAATTCCATTCTGGATTACTTCAGTCACATGTTTTAAAATACTGGCTACAAATCCAAAATGCAGCAGTGCATGTTGTGGTTGATAAGGAACAAGCAGGAGGCAAAAGGATGTGCAGTATCCAAAGAAATTCCGAGAAGGACAGTGCATTTGAACTGAAATCCATGCCTTTACAGTGGTACCTCGGGTTAAGTATGTAATTCGTTCCGGAGGTCTGTTCTTAACCTGAAACTGTTCTTAACCTGAAGCACCACTTTAGCTAATGGGGCCTCCTGCTGCCGCCGCACCACCGGAGCACAATTTCTGTTTTCATCCTGAAGCAAAGTTCTTAACCCGAGGTACTATTTCTGGGTTAGCGGAGTCTGTAATCTGAAGCATATGTAACCCGGGGTACCACTGTACTCAGCCCTTAATCCTATGGTGTGTGTTTTTAAAAGATTATTAAGGCATAAACTTTTTTAAGTTTAAAAGGCAAAGAGTAAGTCTTGTAGTGTCAGATAGACAGGGCATGTGCAGGAGCAGGATGTTAGCATCTTTACATATTATATGTAAGTTAGGGATGTACTACGAGAATAGAAGTGAGGGTTGCCACATTGCCAGAAATAAAGAACCAGAAGCATGCTTATTTGCATGTGTCAATTTCCCTCTGACTAATTTTAAGCTAGAACAAATTAAAAATCCCGGTGGAACAAAACACGTCACAGAAAAAAACAAATAACCCCTCTTGCTAGGCCAGTTTAAACAAGCCTGGTGAATGGTAACCTAGGATATGTGTATGTTTGGCCTTCTAACTTAGCAACCAATGTCACCAACCCTGCAGAACAAGCAAAGAATACCAATAATTTTGAAGCTTCTTGCTGTATTACCTATTACCCATCATATCAAGGCAGGAGGAGAGTCTGTCATACTCTCTCCCAAGTCCAATATTATTTTGTAAATTGAAGGCTGCATTAAAAACACAAACAGTTGGTTTCCCCACCCTCAGGTTTTCCATTCAGTGACACTTATTAAATGTGACTAGGACATTTCTGGTTTTCCAAAATTTGTGAAAACATAAAGGCTTTGTGTAAACTCATACCCTGTCTGCATCTTCTGGAAGTCTCTTACCTGCTCTTTAAGCTCAGACAGCTGATTAGAAAGATTGGACACCAGCTTCATGGTAGATTCAAGCTTCTCTTGCAAGTTTCTAAGTTCATTCTGTTCTCCTTCAGAATCACTGCTCACTAGTGACATGGCACGCATCCGAGGGAACCAATCCAGATTTCTCTCCTGAAATTCAGGCATGACAATGACATAAATGCCCGCAAAGACACAATTGCATATTGGCCACTGTAAATTCACTTGAATATGGGTAACGTTCCAAAAGGGTGTTCTAAAATACAATTTTGTATCACTAAAAATGCATTTCATGTGCTTCTGGTGTAAAAAAAAAATCCAATTAATCTCAGACAATTTTAATGACTATTGCTCAGAAGTCGCAAAACAATGCAATATTAGAATTCCTTCACACCTCATAACTGTGAAGTTATTCCATGCTTAACTGTAGCAATTCAAGAAGAGATTGTTTGTTGTAGCCTCTGCTTTTGAATTACAGGTAACATGTTTCCCACATTAATTTTTTCCATTTGCATATCTAGTAACAATGTTTTCTTGAGCTCTCCACACTTGAAAAACAAGATGCTCATTTATATGTCTTATGAAACCTTAAACACTACTTAATTGTAAAACCCCCCAAAACCTCTATGTGTTTTACAACAATAGAAAATAAAACATTTTAAATTATCGTTAAAAACAGTTAAAAACAGGTATTAAAAATATTAAAAGCACTAAAATCAGCAGTAGCTAAAAAGAAAGAAAACACATGTAACTTCTATATGATGGATAGGCTGTGCCTAAAAAAATGTTTTAATCAGCAAAGACGCCTGCTTCTTGGGAGAAGGGCAATGACAGGCCTAGACAGCATCTTGAGAAGTAGAGACATCACCTTGCCAACAAAGGTTCGTATAGTTAAAGCTATGGTTTTCCCAGTAGTGATGTATGGAAGTGAGAGCTGGACCATAAAGAAGGCTGATCGCCGAAGAATTGATGCTTTTGAATTATGGTGCTGGAGGAGACTCTTGAGAGTCCCATGGACTGCAAGAAGATCAAACCTCTCCATACTGAAGGAAATCAACCCTGAGTGCTCACTGGAAGGACACATTGTGAAGCTGAGGCTCCAGTACTTTGGCCACCTCATGAGAAGAGAAGACTCCCTGGAGAAGACCCTGATGTTGGGAAAGATGGAGGGCACAAGGAGAAGGGGACGGCAGAGGACGAGATGGTTGGATAGTGTTTTCGAGGTTACCAGCATGAGTTTGAGTAAACTGCGGGAGGCAGTGGAGGACAGAGGTGCCTGGCGTTCTCTGGTCCATGGGGTCACGAAGAGTCGGACACGACTAAACGACTAAACAACAACAACAACAACATGTTTACCAATCAATTTTATTCCCCAAATTATGGGAGAAGGCTAAAGCTTCACAATGCTAACTTTCATAATAGTAATGTGTTCTGTGATCCTTTCAAAGTATTCAGTTAAAATAATGAGATGCCTTCACAAGGTATTTGGGGCGACTTTACTCACTAGTTGGCCTCTTTAAATCTATTACAGGTGATTTGGGGAGTAAGTCTTGGGATTTCCCTTGCAACTTTCCTTATGAGACAAGAACAACTGAACTGGAAGATTCCTTGTGTATTTGAAACTCCCTGGTTCTGCAGGAGAGAATCCATTAGAAAGCTGGTTCTTCCCTACAGAATATGGGTTCCTTGCAGAACCTAAGATCTCCTGGTGGTCTTGTTACTTTCTCCCCAAGGTGAGGAAGTGGAGGAGTAACCTCTAGTGAAATCAACATACATACCAACACTTATTGACAGAATCCAGAAGAGCAAGTAATAAGTGAATGCTAAATCTAATGTTGAAACCCTCCCCACCCCCAGTTCTAGAACCTGTTTTGATTACATATTTGGGGGATCCACAGCTAATTGCTTACAGGTAAATCAACTCTATAAATGTGATGTTGCATGCTTCTGTACTGATGTATACAGTTAGTGATGCAAAATAAAAGGAAAGGAAAACTGGCAAAAAGAAAACCCCCTAAGTACTGTGGGAGCAGAAAGGGAAGAGAAAGGGTGCGTAGCAGACAAAAGTTTCTCAATTCATTAAAGGCCAGTACTGACAGCCATTCAGTGCTACTGTTTGATTTCTCTCCCCTCCCACGTTGGAGGCATATCTTTAATGCTGAAGTTCAGACGAGGAGGAGGAAGCAAGAAAGCCTGGGTGTAAGCAGATGCACCTCATATGAAACCTGGGACAAAACTAGTCTGATAGCCAAGTTTTATCTATTGTAACAATCAATTTCAACCACACGCTATGACAACTGCCAAGTTCTAGCTATTTCCATTTAGTCAGTGGACCATCTCTAGGTTAGGCAACAGAGGTTGTATCAAATGCTGTGCCAGTGGTACTCGACTCACGCAACAGGACTTCCTCTCCCTCTGCCCCAAATCTGCTGCTGAGGATCCTCCAATCCTGTGCTGCAGATTTTGACAGTGCATTTGGGGGAGAGGGGAAAGGAGCTGCAGGAAAGAAGGTGAAGTTCTGTTGCGCAAGCTGGCGTCTGTTGTGTGAGGAAAAGAGCAGCGTCGGATACAACCTGAGGAGAGAAATCTGGCATTCACCTTCATGCTCCACAGAACCACACTTGAAATTGATAGGTGGCCTTTCAAAAACCAGTTCTTGCTTTAGGAACCAATATTTTATTATTCCGAGGTTCTAGTGCATTTGAGTGTACATGTACCAATTGGATCAGACCAAAAGTTCATAAAGTCTAGCGTCCTACTTTCTAGTAGCCAGCCATGCACCTGGAAGGCACACAAGCAAAAACATGGTGACCATAGCCCTGCTGTGCTAGTTGCCTCTATGTGGCATTAAAAGTACCATTAAAAAGTAAAATGTCATTATATTAAATGGAAAACCAGAAACAAGTAAAAACAGAAATTCAGAACTAACAGCTCAGTCCTATTACCATTTATGCAGCTGCACCATCAATGTAGATAGCGCTTTAGAGCACCTCAAAAACTAAAGCAAATTATGTTGCCCTCTTCCAATGAATTTACAATCTAACTTCTATTTTCAACAGGCATATGCTTGTAATAGTGATGGGTGAATCAAAGTTCTCACTGCAGATGAATGGATCACAAGATCTTCTCAGAACCATTGTTACCATTTTTGAACTTGTTTTGCAGCATTCTTGTAATCTAGTGCTAGCTTTTTATCAGAAACATAACTAAAAGAATAATAGAGTTGTAGAGTTGTAAGGGATCCTAAGGGTCATCTAATCCAAGCTTCTGCGACTTACGTTTCTGGAATCCCTTGTGGGATCCCTGTCCATACCTACTCAACTGCCACAGTCCCCTTCCATGAAAACATTTCTTCTTCTTCTTCCCCATGGGTTTAACGGTATAGCAAGGCCATAGATAGGTCCCATTATGGTCAGCAGCTGGCAACAGTGTGATCATGTTTCAGTTACAACCTTTCATATGGCCTTGTCCCTTTTGTAAACTGCCATAAATTCTCCAACACACCCCAACCCCCAAGTGTTTTGTCCCAGAGGGCAGGCCCCACAGACAAATTTGTAATACCCAAATCATAAAACCCATGTAGGACAGGCCCTCTATTTTCTATATAGCACAAACCCATAAAATCTGATCAGCCATTTCCCCTACCTTATAAATCTCACATGTTACTCCATAGAGCACAATGCACAATTGTCTGAACTCTAAACAGACCAACTTGTTTCTCCTGCCCTAAGTTTAAAAACTATAAGAAACTATAAAACAAATCCTTCGGTGATGGACAAAAGGAGAATGCCGTCCTACCAACACAACCCATCTCCCACTGCCTTTGCCATTCACCTGACAGAGTCTCAAACCATTTTCCTTTGTAATGAGAATTGAAAATGCATGAGGGAAAAACATCCAGTAACGAGAGAAGAGATTCTCAACTGGATTTTTTAAAGGCATACTGAAGAACATTAGGAGAGGTGGCTTGCTTGGCCCTCACCCCAGCATGAGGCAAGCAGTACACCTGCCGAACCTTACGTATTCTTCGCTGTTACTGGATTCACCCTTTAACCTACTCAAAGCAGTAAATGGGAGCAGGGGTGCTTGGCAACTGGCTGGTTTTATCACAGATCTATGACTGTTAATCCCAGCTGGCTATGAAACCTAAGACAATGACCCACATTAGCTCCCTTGTCAGCTGCTGAGGATATACATCACAAAACATTTCTGTATGGATAACTTACTTGCATGCATATCTCCACTTAATAATTAGTGGTTTGTGCACATGGGGAACAAGGGTTTCAGTACAGTAATACCTCCGTGAATGTCTGCCTCTTCTAACGTCTGCTTTGGCTAACATCCGCGGCAAACCCGGAAGTACCGGAATGGGTTACTTCCGGGTTTGTCGCTCACGCATGCGCAGAAGCACTAAATTGCACTTTGTACATTCGCAGAAGTGCAAACCGCTCTGTGCACGTGCGCAGACACGGCACTTTGCCCTGCGTGCTTTTCGGCTAGTAGCCAGGGCTCTGGAACAGATCCTGGTCGCAAAACAAGGTATGACTGTACAATAGAAATAAGGGGCTGCTCATTGAAACTGTGCCAGCAGCTTGCTGTGATTTGTGGGAATCAATCAAGGTACAGTGGTACCTCCGGTTACAAACTTAATCCATTCTGGAGGTCCATTTGTAACCCAAAACTGCTCATAACATGAGGCGTGCTTTTGGTAATGGAGCCTCCTGCTGCTGCTGCGCTGCCGGCGCGCGACTTCTGCTCACATCTCAGGGCAATGGTTGCAACCGGGAGCATCTACTTCCGGGTTAGCGGAGCTCATAACCCGCAGCGTTCACAAGGGGGATGGTATGTAACACAAGGTTCCACTGTAGTTAAATAGGACTAAAAGCAATAAAGCACATATATAACATTTTATGCAAACACCACTCCATACTCTTCCTCCCCCTCCTCCTCCTCCCAGAGTCATGATACCTTCTTAAATCATAGAATAGAACAATAGAAGAATAGTATGGAAATACTGACTATACATACAAGTTTGTGTGCCATAGACTAATGGGTTTAGTTAATGAACATGACTAACTTAAATACATTGCTTTCTATGGGTTTATTTCTAAGTAGAATTTTGTTGGATATAACCCATATATTCTCTCTCGGTCATCACTCTTCCTACCAGCTTACCCAAGAAATGGGTATTTGTGACTAGGTGGTAGTTATAAACCATGGGCTGTATTTAACAACAAAAGAAGGGGAGGGAGCTAGAGTGAGTGAGTGGTTACCACCGTAGAAATATGGTGCCACCCTAAGCACCACACTCCTGACACATTCAGCAAATCTGGTTTTCAGAAACTCAACACAGATTACTTTGGTCTTCAAAGAAATATCAAAAGCTGTGATCTCCATACGTAGTAAAATGGAACAGGTACACCTTCAGGGTGGGAGGAAAGGGGGGGCAGATAATAGTTTCTGTTGCTGAAAGACATACAAAACAAATATTTTTGGCAAATAACTTGACACCCTTGTTTCACAGATCTTGGTCATAACCCAACAAGCAGCAAATCAACTGGATTAGTAGCGGCTGACATGTTTCTGCAAGATGGCGCACCAGTTTTGCTTCTCAATTCTCTGCATGTTTTCAGGAGACATAAGAAATGAACCTGAAACGTGCATTCAAAGCAGCTCATTTTGCGGGCCAAAGAATTCTACAGCCTATATAACAGAGTGCACCTTAACCTGCTTCTCCCCTCTCCTTCATCTCACTATCAAATCATACCCATTTCGGAGGATTGTTTGTTTTTTATTAAAAAAACATTCAAAAGTTACAATACAATACATTTTAAATCAATATATCCCCTCCAGAGACACCTCTGCAATGATGGTGGCATTAAAATAAGAACAGGATATTTTAATTTTGGAGGTGGTGTGTCCAAGGAGTAAGCTTGACAAGCAGGTTTGTGTTAAAAGTTCAACAAAGCCCTTAAGGTGTCTGGTCTTGCAAGCAACACATGTTAAGTTACCATGGCTCCCCCCACCTCCTTTTTGCATGCATTAAGTGAGCCATAATCTTGAGCCTTTATGTTTGGTCTGTTTCCTTGCCTCCACAGGCACACCCCTTTCCTACTGGTGTCCCACATACCAATGCTGTTATGCACTGTCTGCTTTGGCCCTCCTACAAGCCTGGTGGTGCCGTCAGCTCCCTCTTCCCGTCACAGCAGCAGCTTCCTCTCTTTAAACAGACCAACTGAATTAAGCCACTGACGGAAGCTGGCTAACCACAAGTGTTGTGTTTCTGGCTAGCTCTTTTCTAGGTAAAGTTGGAAAAGTCCCTTTCAAGTAGCAATCGTCAGAATCTCAGACACGGGGGCGGCGATGGCCAGAGCTTTTAAAATGTCCATGATTGGTAACTTGTTTTGTTTTTTCTTTCTTTCCAAAAAAGGAAGCTGCTCTGTGCGATGGAAATGATAATTCATTCTGAGAAATCTCACACTTCCTTGCTTTCACTGAACTGAGCTTGCTTTAGGGGGTCTTTCCAACCTTGGATTTTATCTTTATCGTTAAAAGTCAAATCTATCTTCCAGTGCGCAGTCCTGATCTGTAATTGATTGGAGGTGAGTGGGGAATAGCTGCACTATTACCCTCTTTTAAACCACGGCATATGGGTTCAGCACTCGGGGGTTGGGGGGGGGAGCGCACCTTCTCCAAAAGAACGAAAAAACAGCATGGCAACAAATGTATTTCAAAGACAATGTGCTGTTGCGGTGAGGAAAAGGTAACTCTGTTCATCTCATCACATTTCATCATAAAAGAATGCTACAAAGAAGTAAAATTAAAGACTTTAAACAATTCCTAGAATGGTACAGACATGAAATGGAGTTTGTAGTTTGTGTTACTATGGTTAACACATGTCATATCTAATAGGACCTCGTGACTACTACTTACATGCAATCGCCACATCCTACACCTGCGGTAACAATTGTGGTGGACATACTGGCCGGAGAATTTTATTTTATACAGTGATAAATATCGGAGTGCTGGAAAATGCAGTATCCCTTTCTGGGGGAAAGACACCTGAACTTGCAATATATGAATAGCAGTATTTATTGCATTCTGCATGGATCTTTTGGGTACAGTGGCTAGGAGAAAAAATATCCAAGAGTTATTGTTTGTACCACTTTTTTAAAAGATAGAGAAACCTCCACTGAATAATAGCCAAGTCTGAGATCCTTCTCCCAATTTTTAATTTTCATTCTTGGAATCTTACTAACAGCGCACAGTCATTTTGTGGAAAGAATGACTATCCCTAACTCAGACGGGGATGTATCTAAAAGGATCCTGAAACAGTTCAGCCTACTGCCATGACTATGGGGAAAGACCAGTTGAAGCCATTCCACATTATGCTTATAGCCATGCTGTGAATTGTAGATGCAGTCGTGTAAGAACTGGAAAGAAATTCAAAATTTGTTTGAAAATCAATGCATATGTAGCATGAGAATTATGGTCAACAATTCCGTATATGAAAAGGGCAAATGAACTCTGGCGTGGGTAGAGAGTTTTGCTGTTGCCATGTAAAAAAACAGATGGAGAAGCTGTGGTCCTCTAGTTGTTGTAGGACTCCAGCTCCCATCATCCCAGTTCATTGGCCATACTGGCTGGGGACTGATGGGACTTGGAGTCCAACATTTGGAGAGCCGTAGGCTCCACATCTCTAAGAGAAAATGGAGAGCGAGAGTGAGCACACCTGCATCTGCTGGTGATTCTCTCCTTAGGCCTTTCTCAGACGCAGAAAGCTAGCCAGTTGTTTCCAACGCTTTGAGTTCAGTTTAGTTCTAATATTAAGCAACTTTAACCACACCCAACACCACATGCCAACCTGCGTGCAGAGAAGGAGACAAGGCAATTCAACAGACCATTGATCTTGGTGGAAACTTTTCCAGGTAGCAGCCCTTCGCTATTAAGAAATGAGTTCTTCTCAGTAAGCCACCACTCCACCCAGAGGCCAAGCAAGACAAATACTTGAGAGCTCATTCTTTCTTTCTTAATTTAAAATAGTTCACTGGCTGCAGGGAAATTCACAGCTCACAGCTGTTTCCCATGATGAAGTAATTTTCATTACGAGCAAACCTTGCCCAGCTTTTACATAACCAGTGATGAAGAGTTGCTGAGGGATTGCCCAAAGGAGGTTCCCTTTTGTGTTTCATACTATGACAGTGCTGGCCCTTCCGCTAACCTAGTTCTTGTTTGGTACTGTAGGAATTACATAAGTAAACCAGGACACATTATATCATGTGCAGCTGGGCTGGAATTAATTGGCCGATTGCATAAAATGGATCATTAGAAAAACACAACACTAGCGACACACACACACACACACACACACAAACACACACACACACACCAGGGATTGTCTATAACCTGCCCATGGTAATGAAGTCCACCCTAAAATTATTGTGCAATGGATAAAGTGGGTAGTAACCAAGGTGTTCTCTGAGTAGAAGGGCTAAGCAGGTAATGCAGAGCTCCACAGCATCTAGGCTGGGTACACAGAATATGGCAGCACACAAGATGGGCTAAGAACCAAGCCAATGTATGTTGCAAGTATTTTGGACTGGGGAAGCTGTGATTGAAAGATGTAGTTTTCTTAAAGAGAAAGAAAAATGGAAGCAAAATTAATATTCTTGAGTAGGGATGGATCTGTCAGTTTCAGTTCTCAGTTTCTTGTTTTCCCAATCTTAAATTTATTCTCCACATTTCTATAGCAGTTTTGTGATTAAAATTAAAATAAAATAAAAAACCTCATGAAAATTATTCAGCATTTTAGTATGACTTTCTCCAATAAACACATTTCGTACTGAGTACTCATGCACATATTTTTGGCAAGTGATTCCCCCTAGTATTTGTATGTTATTTTCACCAATATAATTGCCTTTATGCACACTTTCCCCTAATATATGCATTTTGGTTGGAGAACTGCACTGCAAAATTTGGATAAGTGTGAATTTTGAAGGACAGCTTTATTTTGTTTCTCACACTGTTGTGGAAAGTGTGATTTGGTAGAAGCACATTTAAATGCAAGCCAGATTGAGTCCCTGCCCCCCTTGAGAATTTCAAACATTATATGAAATTCCCTGTTATTATTTTGGGACACGAACAGTTTCTTATAAACCGTGAACCTGAATTTCTACACTCACAATCTCCTTCTGGACCTCAGCTATGAATAAAAAAAATTAGTACTCCGTTTTGCAAAAAAATAATAATCTGCAAATGGCAGAGAAAGAAGAGACTTCCAGTATTCAAGAACTTGAGAGTTCTTAACTTACTACTCTGTCACAACTTCTAGTTGCTGCCCTACTTACAAAAATCCCTTTGCACTTGCTTCTTCATCCCACTATGACTGGAGTGATCATGCCCACAGGGGATGGTTCTAGGGCACGGCTTTCAGCTAGTCAGCACAAGCAAAGCTTTCCTCACAGACATGTTGGCAGCTTGGGCTTGTACTGAATGGCTGATGGAAGGTCCCAAACACCTGCTCTCTATGGGAATGTTCAGTTCAGGGAGACTTAGAAAAGTTTAATCATTACCAAATTCTAGCAACTACTTCATACCCACATTTCAGAAAGCAGCAGATTTCCAGAGGGGACAGCCACATTAGTCTCTTGCAGTACAAACAGCAGTGTGAGAAACACATATTTATTTTGACATAAGCATTCATGGACTAAAGTAAAAAAAATTTATAATCCAAAGAATGCAATTCTATATACCACCCCCTGCATTTCGTTTGTCAATGAAATGCAACCTGTTTCTGAACACAGCACTCTACATAGCACTCTGGGACCCAAACAATTTACAAGAATGGACAACTCCACACAAAATGTGAAACTTCAGTGTTGCCATGAATGGCAGCTTCTCTAACCTTGTCTCTCTGGACTATGATCCTGAAATTGGGAGGAATGGCCCATCCTTCCTATAACAGAAACTCCCCTCTCATGCCAAGGGACAGGGCACCCTTTCAATCCCGCCCATGTACATGCACATATTTTGATCCCGGCCATTGAACTTCCTTCCTGTCCAGAAGTTACACACTTTTGTATAGATCATGCACAGGCATTAACCATATTGAGAAAGGGGTTCATGCACAGGGTTTCTGGCTAAATAAACAGATGGCAATAATAAAAGAGTTAAAATTGAGTCAACACACAGGACTTGGAGGGAGGCATACTGGATGAGAGCAACAAATGCACTTGAACATAACAATCCAGGTAAACAGAATAGATAACTCATAGATTAGCAAGAGAGTGAGGCAACTGAACACCTGTCCTGAAAGTTTACAGTGAGGCAGAGCCACAGTTATCAGTCTAGCACTGGTGTGCTGCCTTTAAATCTAGCGCATTAGCTCACTTCAGTGTTCCACAATAAGCCACTCACTGGCGGAAATTGTTACTGTTCCTGTTACAGCATGTAAAGGCTGCAATCCTTGTTCCACTAATCTTCATGACAACCATAGGAAGGTGGTAATTAATGTTCCCATTTGATGGTTAAAAAGCAGCCATTAGTATGGCCAGCTTCAGCCACGGCAAAGCAACAAGTTTATTATATCTACTTTTTATCAGGCTGCAGGGCAGAGGGAGAGAAAGGAAGCAGTACAATTCCATCATCTCTGTGGAAAATCTGGCTGTTTTTTGGTCCACCCCCTGCAAACTTGGGATCCTAGCTAGTTGTTGTAAGAAGTGTAAGCTTAAGAATTACTTGAGCTTGCTTCCCTTGTCCTCCCTCCCTCTTCCTTCTTTGTGTGTCAGATTGTAAGCCTAAGAGCAGAGACTTGTCTTACTAACAATCTTTGCAAGACATGGTGGGAATTGGCAAAAATGCTTTAAATAAGTAAATGAATAAATACTTGGACCATGTGCACTCTCAGATTTGACACACAATTATCTCTTTCCCTCCCTCTTTTAACTTCCAATAAGCTAAGCAGTGGCACAGCAGAAAGACTCTGAATAACTAGTTCGAGCATACTTCAAATGCGGTTTCCGACTTTACGTCTAGAGGACAGAATGTACTAGATATGAACAGGACAGACTTGTTTCTCCCTGCAGCAATGGCTGATGTGTGGCACACCCATTTTTTTTAGGCCATCTGTTTCAACCCTAGCATTATTTAGGCACATTTAATCCCGAGGCCTAATGATACCCAGCTTCCAGCAGCCTTGGCCCAGTACTAGTGACACAACATAGTGTTGCATGCCACCCTGATGTTCAAGTGGTGCAAGATCCCAGGGGTTCTAGGTTCTAACCCAGGGTTCGGTTTCCTTGGAATGTGGGGCTTTAGAATATATGGTTTATTTACACATATATTCAGTCTAAGATGGAGGGGCTCATGCATTAACACCCTGGAATGTCTTGTCTTGCTTCTCCCATAGTCACAGCTTTGGATTCCAGCAGAAATCAAGCGTGGCTCTCGCTCCTTGGCTTCTGCCTGCTTCTAGCCCTGCTCTCTCTCACATACTGGCTATTGTCCTTCTCAGTACCAGCCAGGTGAGGGAGGGGCTCACACACATTTTATGTTTTATTGTGTTTTTATATTTTGCTGGAACCACCCAGCCACCCAGAGCGGTTGAAGCAACCCGGTCAGATGGCAGGAATCACCATCACCATCATCCCTTGCACAGAGGAGCTTCCTTTGTTACACTAAGGACCATACTTTAGTACTTCGGTGGCAACTATGACCCTTGCCCGGCTAATTCAACAATGGAATTCTCCATTAGATTTTAATCCTTGCTGGATCCAGAGGATTAGAAAGGACTCAGGCATTATACAAAGTGACCCCCCCCCCAAAAAAAAAACCCATCACAGCAATAGTTTTCCTTTGCTTCTGAAGTTATTTAAGCATGTGATTATGTGAACTGGTTCTCTAGACATTTGGGTGGCGACAAAGCATCGATTAAGCTGTACCCTACTGTAATTTTAGTCACTCATTCTTCATTTGTATGGGTACACTGGTAGTTAGCTATCATTCTGGGTCAAATACATATCACACACATAGCAAAGAAAACATACAAATGAGGCCAATCCACTGAATTTCCCTTACCTAAACAACATCCATCAAAACCAACAAATTTCACTGTTGTGGAGCTTACTCAGGAGAAGAGTAAAGTGGATTCTGCTCATGATCAGCAGTTCAGCGACCTCAAGCTTAGGCCAAATATAGCACTAAACAGGATGGTTAGAATAACAGAATCATAGAGTTGGAAGTGAACCTGAGGATCATCTAGTCTAGCCCCCTGCAATTCAGGAGTCTTAACTAAAGCATCCATGATAGATGGCCATCCAACGAATACAATGAAATGGAATCTGTGTTCTGCTCACTGGCAAAAATATCCCAAATTCAACCTAAGCATTTAATTAACCTGTGCAGAGACCCAGGTCTCCCTGTAATCCAGCTAACTCAAACCAAAATTTCATGTTTCTGTGCTTCGCAGTTTCTTGGACTGTAGTACCACAAAAGGAAAGATTACAAAAAAGGAGGTTTGTTTGAATTCTTTCTCTACTCAAATGCTATGATGATGCCAAGATTGCAAGAGCAGGTAATCAGAAACTATGGCTGCAGCTGCCTACTGCACACAATAGAAATTTTATTGTGGTCTTCCCTAAAAGGCAGCAGACCACCTCTTCTTGAGATTTCGCTCTCTCTCAGAGCCAATTCTGATGTTCTGCTTTTGGTAGGGTGCAGCTAATAATCACAGCCGTGTGGGCAAGGCTCCATGCAGCTTAGAGAACAGTTTGATGCTCTTTCCCCATGAGTCTGCTAAATCACAAGGGAAAGAACCACGCCAGCACTATACTTCCCCAGAATCTAGCAGAAGAGACAGCATGCAGACTTCTCTCCCAGTTTGACAGACTCACGTGATAAAGGCATTTGAACTTCCTCGCAACTTCACAGGGCCTTGGTCAAATGGCTCCTTCTTGTAAAACATTTGAACCAGGCCTCAAGAGTAACTTGGGCTAAATATGTATCAGTATCTGAAAGTAAAAGTGACCCGTGCATCTCATTTCCTCACTTCTCCATAACTTCCACAAGTGGAAGTTTCACATTTCCTCCTGTGGTTAGACTTAAAACTGTCTCCACATTTAAAGCATTCACATCTTACTGCAGAGGGAGAAGTTCACATAGAAGCACAGGGAAGAGGAAATACTTGCAAGTCCCTGTTCTCTGAGCCCCTGTCTCTTGAGCTTCTGAAGCAGGGGAAGGGATCCCCAACCAGCTCTTTGCATTTTTAAATGTCTTCTGATATCTTAATTTCTATGGTGTATGCCACTGTTATGCTTTTCTATCTTCTTTCAGAGCACCTGTGTGTGTGTGTTTTGCAGCAATAGAACATAAAACCGTACAATAAAAACCATATAAAAAGTTAACTTTGAGCTTACCAGTGTGGTCACAGCTGGCATAACCAGCAGGAACTGGTAAACAGTACTCTTGGCCAAGGGTCATTGGGACCTCAGGTGATGGATCAAGGAGAGCCCCCAGGCTGTGTATCTGCTCTATTATTTTGGGCAACTGGTGCACCATGTCACTTCTGTCCCTCTTACTGAGCCCTAGGCATGGAACTCTTATGAAATTGGAAAAACAAAACATACATATATTCTCTCTCTCTGTCTGCCTCTCTCTCTGTCTCTCTTGAACACACATCACTTAAGTCACCCTCAAGCCATGCTGTGCCATGGATGCTTGACTAGCAGAGTTCAACAGCTGGCTTTTCTTGTGCTCACATGCTAAGGAAAACTGTAGCCCAAAACCTTTCCGCTATTATGTATGCGACTCCCATGATCAACATATTTTTTTTGGAACAAACTCCTGCAGGGTGCAAAAAAAACAACACAAAAAAACACGTTACATAACCCATTTTAAAGTTCTGCTTCGTTCCTCGATTAAAACAGACATTTAGGCAAAAGCACAATGAGCCTTCTTCCAACAGTCTTTAAGGAAATAAGTTGTTTACAGTTATGATACTGCATGACAATGCTGAAAATGTGCTACAGCATATGTAAGTGACGAAGAACAGAAAATTCAGGAACATTGCGATTTGAACTAGATTTAATAACTGCATTTTGGAACAGACTGCCCATGCATCTTACAAGTGTGTGAAACTATAGCACTGGATTTTGGAACAGATAAAAGGGAGTACTTCTTCATGCAGCACATAATTAAACTGTGGAACTTGCTCCCACAGGAGACAATAATGGCCCCCGAACTTGGCTGGCTTTAAAAGAAGTCTGGACAAATTCACAGGGGAGAGGGCTATCAATGGCTACTAGCCATGATTACTTTGTCCTGCCTCCACAGTCAGAGGCATAATGCCTCTGAACAGCAGTTGCTGGGAATCACAAGTGGGCAGAGTACTGTTGCGCTCATGTTTAGTTTACAGGCTTCCCATGAGCATCTCTTCAGCCACTGAGAGAAAAGGATGCTGAATAAGAGGATGCTGAATTATGAATGTGGCAGATTAGCAGCCAAACCTAACATGCATATCGCTGCTGGTTAGCCTGAGAAGGGGCAAAGTCTACAGTGCTGCCCTGATGACAGGCCACAGAAATACAATTGGTAGAGAGGGCTCTGTGTGATGTCATCTCTCCTGGACAGGAATGAGCATACAGTACTTCCTGTTCATCTCTCTTCCTTTGACCAGCGTTGGATGAAGACATGCCTCTGCTTGCTCCAGCCTCAGGCATGCTTATAGGTGTTTTGTAGCTTAAACAGTAAATACAAGTGTTTTGCCTGCATAGTTTTTTTTACTGCTACTCTTACTGTGAACCAATGCATGAGTATTTTTAAACTTAATTTACAAGTTCAATGCACTTTACAGGTCCAACACCCAAGATGCTCCTACAGAGATTTTGTCTGCAAATTCCTATGCTTTTCTCAGACATACATGATCACAAAGGTAACACCTTTTTAAGTCTAGGCACTTTGAAAGGAAGACACTATAGCTTTCCAGCAAAACATGGAATTAGAAAGGTTTTCCATATGCTATATTAGCATTCCATCTGAACTACAAAATCCATTCCAACAGAATGGCCGCTGCTTTTTCTAGCATGCCGAGGAGCCATAAAATAACAGGCTGTTTACACAGAGGACTGCAACATGCTTCACTTCACCACTAATCCTCTGTCAGGTGACTACTCACAAGATTTCTTTAAGCCCTTAGGAAGCACTCCAAAACCAGGACATAAGAATTCAATGACCCTGAGATAATATAGGTTACCTAATAAGAGATTTTGACAACAGGATTTATATTCCCAACAAGTTAGCATATGTTGCACCTAAAAAGGGCAGTTCCATGCCTTTAAGAAACATGCAAAACCAGCATTTAATTGGATTTGCCTCATAGGAAGTTTCGATGCAGAAGCTATCGGGGGGGGGGGGGAGATGCAGCTCACTCTCCTGACCAGTCAATGTGCCAATCAGCAAATCAGACTATGAGGAGAGTTTTTTTTCCAGGACTTATTAATCTAGTATGACCAGAAAAGGGGGGGTCCACTTTTTTCTACAGAAAAGTGACTTAAAATAAAACCCTCATAAATCAACATGAAGTATATAGGATAGGAACACACAATAAATGTGTCCTGATTTAATGTTTTCTCACTCGTAAGACAATTGTGATGAAAAAAGGAGGAAACGCCTTTATATTATTATAAATTGTTTTCAAAGTAAAGTAAACTGTCTGCTAGGAGGCTGATCTCAAAACACAACGGCAAGACTTTGCTATTTAGCCCTGTTTATTTGGCTCCCTTGCATAAATATGTTAAAGGCTTAACAACTTTAGTTATGAAGATGCTAACACTGATTGCTGCAATGAACATTTGGGCCTCACCAAAGAATCCTTTGATTAATTTAATATTAAATCAGAAAGGAAACTAAAACAAATTCACCCCTCCTTTGCTTGCATATTATGGGGCTATTGTCATTACAGAACCCAATCTAATCCTAGTTTAAAAATTAGATGTATTTGACGATGACTCCATATTAATGAAAAAGTAAGAAACTGTATTAGTAAATTTCTCTTTTTTGGACTATTTTGCAATTAAGTAGTATACTAATGTTCCATCTTCACCACCACCACCTCTTCTGATGCATATTTTGGGATTGGAAAAAGCCAACGTACAGGCAGACAGAATGGCACACTACAGCCTCTGGATAGTGACTAGGGTGGTAGGCAAAAAAACCAGTCACCTGAAAAATAATTGGAGCATTTACCACCTTTTCCTGCTTTCTGCATGTTTAACCAACAATGAAGGAAACAATACTAGACTTGTTTGATTGATTGGGATACTTTTGGTTTCCCCATCTTCTTTTCCTTGGGTCTCACTTAATGGTACAAACTGGATTTGCATTTAGTTAAATCAAAAGCAAAGAAGTCTGGAAAAGCCACAGTTCAGGAACAGCATGCCCAACTCACCTTTATCATTTCAGCCACGTAGCTTTCAGGCCCGGTATATTCCGTAGAATCCTTTACTTTGACCAAGACAATGAAGAACAAGTAGTGCCACATATTATGCTCCTCTTTAATATGCTCTTCAAAAGTGACAGTCTTATTATCAAACTTGTCTCTCTCCAGACCTAAAGGGGGACACACAGCCAAGTCACCTCCCTTAAGATTTTTACAGTGGGAAAATTATCACAATGAGATGAACACATTGATGGTAACAGGATTTCCCAAATTTGTCCACCTGTCCCTTCAGAACAAAAGCTTCCATTTACACTGGTCTGTCATTTGTTCATATGGGTGAACGGGATGTGTTGGGGGAGGAAGGCAGTTTGGCCACAGCAGCCTGCAACTGACCTCCCACTGTTGACATGTGGGTGCCTGGGCCCTTATAACCTCCCCCTACCATTCAGTGCCAGAACCACAAGCAGCTGAAGCAACTAAAGTGGTGTTCCCACCGTAGATATCATAGATTGCAACCAGCAATGGAGACTTTTTCACCTGTGCAATGCGACTTCCTCTTCCCTCCCCATGTGCCTCCAAATCTGCTCTGGAAGGCTGGAGGAATTTCTTAAAATCTTAAACAAAACCTACTTCAGGGAAGAACAGTGAATTGGGTTTGTGACCTCACTGGTCCCCAGCCAATTAAGGCTTCAGTGCTGCTCCTGCAACCAGGAACGATGTGTTGCCCCTGAGCTCAGCTGGAGGTAAAGTATTTATGTCTGCTCAAATTGCAGAAAGTGGCGCGCTACCACGGGTTCTCTGCTAAAATTATGTCTTGACACCCAACTGGAGCTTTTGGTTTCAGCCACATTGCGGGGGGGGGGGGGGATGTTCTGCAGCTGTTGTATATGAAACTGCTTTAGGTAGCACACTTTTTTCCGCTGCTTAAAAAACTCAAGGTATTCCATATATTGCAGAAAAAAATTGTATGGGCTTTATAGTACCCATATAAAATGCAGATGCTCAGCATGGTGCAGACCTAGAAACATTATAACACATAATAAAAACCACAGTCTTTTCTAAGCTTTGAAGAAGTATAACTCTCTTTTTTTGAAAATGAAGTATCGCAACTCTGCATAAGTATCTGATGACTATTTATATGCCATTATTAACACTGAGTTTGTGAAAACACAATTATTATCTGCCATTCAGGTGCACATTTTACAAATACACAAGTAAGCTTGTACCCACAAGCAATTCATTTATAAAATACTTTTAGAAACATGTATGCAGACATAAAACAGAAATGGAAAGTCCCCTTACCAAATCAACATATTTTACAATATCAAATCAGTCATTCAGATTTACATGGAGATTCCTTCCTTCCATTCAATCGTTCATTCAAAAAGTAAGCAACATTCTACTAATTATACAAGTGATTACAAACATCATCAGGTAAATACTGAATCTGCTGTCGAAGCCATACATTACTATTACTGCATTTGACTCTGGGGCAGAACAGCTGCTAGTTTCATAGCACTGGGTTCAACACTTACCACAAATAAAGCATGTTGTTTTTAGTATTTCTTCTTTCTTTTGTTTCTCACTTCTTAGATCCGCAAAGGTATCAATAATAACACCAAAAATCAGATTGAGGACAATAATGATCACCATGAAGAAGAAGAGGAGGTCATAGATCACTCTTGCAGCAAAAAGGGGCTCCTAAAATAAAATAGTTTCAAGATGAACAAAATTGGAGCCTAAAAGGCTTTGGCGCAAAGAAGAGCATGCTGCACAATGCAACATGAAAAGAAAAATGATATCAAGAGGGGCGTAAACTTGTGACCACTGCATACATAGATGTGTGTTTGGGGGGAAGCCTTGCTATTTATTTGCAGGGGGTGGGAAGAATTTATTTTTTTGTACCTGTGGCCTTATTAAAATTGTTAGTAACTACTGTAGTGCTAGCATTCCAATAACATTAGAAAAGTTTTTACAGTAGTTCTGATACTGCATGTATTAACTGCTGCATTTCATAGGAACCTCTTTGCGTGACCAAAAGATGCTTGTATGTCACATATAGTTTAAAAAAAAAAAATCACAACATTGTTGGGGGAGTGCTTGCACAGAGCTTAATTATTACAGCAGTATTTTTCCACTTAGGAGTACTTTTAAAGTATAAGTCTCCAAGTACTCACATTCCCTTACTCTTGACAGTACTAGAACCTGTTCATTTAGTAAAGGCAATTACACACACCTACACTTAAAGTCAAATAACCAAACTCCTTTGTACATGGCACACAACTAGACTTTTTTCCAATTGATGCAGCAACCTATTTTCCCCCCATGGAAAAGTGTTCTAATCCTTTAATGGGCATCTAACCCTATTTGGTTCTCTCTTGCACTACATCCCTTTCACATATGGTGGTAATTTACCTCCTTGGAAGGTTTCCTGAGGACATCTCCAACACCACCCCCACTCCGCAGGCCATGGCTAAGCACAGTAACGATGCACATCAGCAATGTCTCACACGTATGTTCTTTATCCTCTTCCTCAGCTTCTTCAGAAAACAGCTCTGTTAAACAAAGCAAGTTAGGGTACCATTGTGAGACAAGGTTGGTTTGGAAAACTCTCATCTAGTACATTTTTATCTTTGCTTGAATTTGTACCACTGCTTTGAAGATACTCATGAAGTCAAAGGAACAGACCTCCCTTTCTTTCGCCTCTTGAGATGCCACACCTTGGGTACAGAATGACACAAGTTGTGAGGGTGTAAAAAAAAAATTGCACCCATTAGGAATACGGCAACAGCACACCCCATCAAGTGATAAGGGCTCAGCCGAGTTGTGGGGACTTTTAAAATACCTCCAGTACACATAGGAGTGATATAGGTAATCTTTTAAGACATAGATGAATAGAAAATCCTAAAGCAAACCTAAATGAATCTTAATACAGTGGTGCCCCGCAAGACAAATGCCTCGCAAGACGGAAAACCCGCTAGACGAAAGGGTTTTCCATTTTTATGAGCTGCTTCGCAAGACGAATTTCCCTATGGGCTTGCTTCGCAAGATGAAAACGTCTTGCAAGTTTGTTTCCTTTTTCTTAACACCGTTAATACAGTTGCGACTTGACTTTGAGGAGCAACTCATAGAACGCAGTGTACATAGTAGCCTTTTTTGAGGTTTTTAAAGACTTTGGTGATTTTTGAAGCTTTTCCAAAACTTCTTTTGCAGCCATTTGGTAAGTTAAGCTTTTAAAACTTTTTTTGGGGGGGTTGGATTTTGGGTTGGGGTGTTTGGAATTCAAGGACTTGGTGTTGGGGAGGGGTTTGCAAGAATCTGGAAGCTTGTGTGTTTTTTTCTGCATTTTTATGATTTTCTGTGACCATTGGGGCACTCTGCTGTTTTTTTAAAAAAAATCTGGATTTGAATTTCTGTGTGCTGGGTGGGTGGGGGAACAGTTGAGGAGGGGTTTGCAAGAATCTGGAAGCTTGTGGTTTTTTTTCTGCATTTTTATGATTTTCTGTGACCATTGGGCCACTCTGCTGTTTTTTTAAAAAAAAAAAATCTGGGTTTGAATTTTGAAATGCTCTTTACAGTATGTGTGACTTTAAAGAGCACTTAATAAACTCTTGTTGTACCAAATTTGACTTTGTTTGGACTTTTTTTGACCATAGGAACACATTAATTGATTTTCAATGCATTCCTATGGGATTTCGTGCTTCGCAAGACGGAAAATTCGCTAGACGAAAAAATTCGCAGAACGAATTAATTTCGTCTTGCGAGGCACCACTGTATAGTCCTTTATCAGTTCTAGAAACATTTAACATAGTAGCTAAAGCCAAACATGTGCACAAGTGAACACATACAAAAGATACAAATCTCAATTTCTCGTTACTAATGCAGAGCACTCAATCTCTCTGAACATAATTTTTAAGCTCACAAGAGTTACTTGGGACCAGGACTATGGGTAGTTGTAGTCCCCCTATGATCTCCATCTCCCTGGAAGAATCCCAAATGCTGTTTGCAGCTCTTTCCCACCTCTTCCTGGAATGGTCAGGGATGATGGGATTTGCAGTTCAGCCACTGGTTAGCCACCTCGGATTGAAAGTCTACCTACATCTATCAGATGTGCAGGTAGAAATGGAAAACTGCCTGTGCCTTTACATCTGCACTGCCCTTCTCTTCCTGGATGCAGAGGTACATGATGCAGCTGGGGACAGTTTTGCCCATGGAATGCAGCTAGGCAGCCAAGTTGTGTAGTGCAGACATTTCCATTGCTCCCTGGGCCGCAGGGTGAGCAAAGCACCTTGTGGGCTACTGTCACCTTGTGGGCTACTGTCACCAAAACAAGGTCAGAACAGAAAAAGGTACAACAGATAAATTTTAAAAGGAGGGGCTGAAAGATGGGGATGCAGAGAATGCAATGACTGACCAAGTTTAAAGCCATTTTTTAAGGAGATGCGATTAAGCCAGTGTATGCTCTTTGTAAGCAGAGAAGAGCTGTTTTGTTTACCAAGAGGGCTAAATAGAGCTGGTCCTGGAGAAACAGAAAAATAGGAGTGTAGATCTGTGGTGGTACAGAAAGAAGAATGTGTATGTGCTGGTGTGATCAAGCTATGGGGTACATCCAATGGAGAGAGAGAGAACATTATGGACAGAGAACAGGAGACACAGAAGAGACCACATGGTATGGGTTACAAAGAAAGCAGGGTGGTGGTGGTGGTTTAAAAAACAGAGTCCAAGTTAAATTATGAGTATTATTTCTTCTTCTTCTTTTTCAAATAATGCAGCAATGTAGCAAAGAGAAAGTGATTCGACTTATGCACCACAATCATCCAGAAAACGTTTCTGTTCTGTTTGGTTTATTTAAAAAAGTACAACATATCTCCTTTTTCCCCAAGGATAGAAGCAATCTACCAAGAATGACTACATCCTCGTCAGGTCTTCCGACACCACTTCCTCCTCCTCCAGCTCAAGGTGACTGGGATGAATCATTCTGTGCTTCTTAATTTGTCTTAAGGAATGAACCAGGGTAGTCTTAAAAGGACTGACTGACCTTCAGAAGTTTGAGATCTTAAAACCCTTTGCCTTCCTAAGATGCCAAAATTTCATCTGGGCCTGATAGCATATATTATTCATTGCAGTAACAAACAAAAAAAGTTGCAGAAATGATGGGGGAAACGGCACTACTTAAAAGTCAATCACCATAATAAATGTGACTGAACAATCAGCCGCTCCTGAATGCTTCCAGATGGGGAGTGATCCCTTGCCAACGAGCCACTCAGATCCCATTTTTTTCTGTGTGCAGTTGGCATAAGAACATAAGAAGAGACTCTTGGATCAGGCCAGTGACCCTTCTAGTCCAGCTTCCTTTTCCCACAGTGGCCAATCAGATGCCTGTAGGAAGCCTGAAGCAGGTACCTGAGCACAATAGCACTCTCGCCTCCTGCAGTTTCCAGCAACTGGTATTCAGAAGCATATTGCTTCCAACTTTGGAGGGGGAAATATAGCCTTGTCCTCCATGAATCTGTCTAATCCTCTTTTAAAGCCATCCAAGTTGGTAGCCATTTCCCGTTGTGTAGCGTGGGTTGTCAGCACCCGGGGCAAGGCAAGTAATTTGTGCCCCCTAACCCGTGGATTTGCGCCCCCTAACCCGTGGATTTGCACCCCCTAACCCTAACCCCCAGATGTTGCGCCTGGTGCGGCCGGGCCCCCCCTGCACTCCCCACGCTACGCCACTGGCCATTTCTACCTCCTGTGGGAGTGAGTTGTACAGTTTAGCTCTTTGCTGTGTGAAGAAGAACTTCCTTTTGTCTGTCCCAAACCCTCCAGCATTCAGCTTCATTGTGCAGATTCAATCTTACGCTTTTCAAAATGTATCTACAGGAAGCGCTTAAGAGAAAACACAACCAACTCATATTCCCATGTTTCACAATGGGGTCAGTGGAGGTTTGTGCCTTTTTCAGGGGCTGGACAACACTCATCTCCATTTGTTCGTTTGTTTTTGGGGAAAAAAAACATAATACAGAGGTCTTTCACCAGTCTGAAATTTAGCTGTATTATTAATGATCATTTATTAGTTGTTCACTATAAGAGAGTCTCTGAGTGAAAAATTAAGACCTGAAGCCATAGCATAAAATAAAGAACTGCATACAGTAGACCATTAAAGGTAAAGGTACCCCTGACCATTAGGTCTAGTCGCGGACGACTCTGGGGTTGCAGCGCTTATCTCACTCTATAGGCCGAGGGAGCTGGCGTTTGCCCACAGACAGCTTCCGGGTCATGTGGCCAAAATGACTAAGCTGCTTCTGGCGAACCAGAGCAGCACACGGAAATGCCATTTACCTTCCCGCTGGAGCGGAACCTATTTATCTACTTGTACTTTGACGTGCTTTCAAACTGCTAGGTTGGCAGGAGCTGGGACCGAGCAACGGGAGCTCACCCCATCGCGGGGATTCGAACTGCCGACCTTCTGATCAGCAAGCCCTAGGCTCTGTGGTTTAGACCACAGCACCACCCGTGTCCCACAATATACCATTACAGTGAACCATAAAAGCAGACCCAGACAAACAGCAAAACTTTAGCAGCTGAAACCAGTTGCAGCGGAATATACTGAAATGCTGATAAAGAGGTCTTGTGCTGCAGAGTAAACTGAAACTCTGATAAAGAGGTCTTGGGCAAGACCTTTGTATTAAAAATAAATTAAAAAACTCCTGGTGCATGTACAGTGTTTACAGTCTCCAAGGTAATCTCCCACATAGGTTGAGAACAGCTCTTCTGAGCTGGATTGTTGATGTTCTAATGTGCCTTCTGCATACAGCAATTGGTGGAAATAGCTACTTTCACTCTCTCGAGTTGTTAAAGCATTTTTTGTTTGCAGACTGGTTAAAGGATAAAGTTTATTTGATAAGGTATTTGATTCCCCTAACGAAACACAATGGTTCTAAGAAATTTTAGTTTTGTGTATACACTGCTATTTTGGATTGCGGGCAGGTTGGCAGCTGCAGGTTTGAGCCTTCTTTTGATGAAAGACATCATAAATTTTAATATTTTAAAAAATGGTCATATTGTTTGGGACACTGGAGACAAAATAGCAAGGTTGTCCTCAGGTGAGGAGCAAATGGAAGTAGAAGCGTGGCAATAGAGAACAGTCACAGAAACGTTACCACGTACAACAAACCACCCACCTGAAAAAAAGTAGAGGAAGCACTAACAAACTTCCACACCAGTGGCAACTACAGATGCATAATAGATTATTATTATTTGCTCATTGGATTTTCCTCAGTGAGACGAAATCCAGATTATATGTGCAATAAAAAGAAGAAATAAGAAAAGATGGGCTGGCATTTAATTAAGACCAATGGGGCACAAAACTTGTGTGCATGAGCAGCACTGATTCTGCAATAAACTTCCTGCTGGGGGGGAAAACACATCTCTTTGTGGAAATTGAATTTTGGGGAGAAAATGATTTTGGGTGGGCAGGCAAGGGTTCTGAAAGGCAAATTTATCTGCAAGGAGAGAAAAGGCTTTGAAGCATAAGTAATGGTAACTAGATGCTGCTGCTCCGTAAGAATACACAAAGATCTCTGCTAGATCAGACCTGGCTCAGGATTCTGTTTCCAGCTGCAGGCCATGAACCTCTCTGGAGGCTTGCAAGAAGGGCACAGGGGCAACAGCGTACACTGCATCTGAACACTGCATTCCTTTTAGATGCAATAGCTGGTAAGAGCAGCTTCCATAGGGCTAAGCTTTGAGCATGTGGATCCCAAGGAAAAGGTTGGGTGGGAGTGGATTGTACCTCTTAAGTTTTCACTAGTTCGTGTAAACATTGTATGATGCCGATTTGCTGCCTCTAACAACGGCAATGAACACCAGACCACTGCTTCTCAGCCTTTTGGCTAAGACCAAGCATGGGTTACCAGAGCACCAGCAACAACCAACATTGTTATGTGGGTCCAATGCTCTATGCCAGCTTGGGATTCTAGCACAGCATCACGTGTTGTCATCTCAGTATGTGGTAGGACTAGCATGCAAAGGAAGTTGGTGTGTGTAGGTTCCATATGACATAGAAATCATGCACTGAGGAGCTGCATTTAAAAACTGGTACCCAATACTTACCTGCCGAAGGAACAACAGAAGAGCAGTTTTCCCCACTCTCTATTCTGCATACGTTAGAATACAGGAACTCTGCGGTCATTGCCTCACCAGCTTCAGTATGCTGATCTGAATGTGTGCAAATTAAGACACCAAGGATGTAGCTTTAAAAACAATACACCAAAGTTCTTACACAACTATTAGAATGCACGGTTACCACTTGTTTTTTTAAAAATAATTATTGTGAATTTTAAAATGTCTGTGTTGCTGTTTAGACTCTCAAGAGGACTTGAAACAAATAAAAATATATAAAATTTATAGGCAAAGGAAAATGCATACTGTACAAGTTTTGCCAGCTTTCTTTATAAGCTCACCAGGGTTTAACATTCAAAACCATTGATACTTTATATTGAATTAAAGGTTAAAAAAAAACCCCCACCAAAACTCAATTGTTCCTGTTTACTTCATTCAAAATGAAACAATTACTCCATATCCTTGCTTAAAAATCTGAACAACAGCTCGCAGTCATCATATATGTTGCATTTCCAAAATAGACATGGCTTTGTGACACTTCTTTTTTGTTCTTGGGTACTTGTTGTATGGGAAAGGTAGCATGTATGGAGCAGGGAAAATATTTAATTTGAATCTGTTTGAGAGATGATCTGGCATTATCACATGAGATTGGGGGGGGGGGGGGGTTAGTGGATTTGCCTAGTATGAGCTATATCCCACATCTCATTCAAGTAAGAAAAAAATCTCTGAGCCAAAGTTAACACAGTTTTTTCTTGACTTCTTTCATATGGCAGTCAGAACTGGGCCCAATTCTGTGGCAAAAAGAGACTCTTCACCTAAGGACAGCTAAAACGTGATCATGACAAAATTCCTCTAATTCATTCTACCTGATGAATGGCTATGGCTAAAAGTGTTGTTATGCCAGCCCTGCAAAACCTTTCCAGTACTGCTATCCTTATACCAGCCTAATTGGTAATCCAGATTACCAGGCTAATCTGGATGTTCCTACCTAGTCCCCTGATATTGGTTATGTTTAGGGAAATACAGCTGAGGGGGAGGCTGCTGCAAAGTTGATTGTAGCAGCAGTGCTAGGCAGACAGGCTGAAAGGGGAAAGAAAAGGACTTGGGGTGGGGGATTCTGCTTGCAAAGACAGCTTAAAGAGAAACTGTCAAGCCACCCTCTTCCAGTGCCCCTGCTGCAATGAACTATACAACCCCTCCCCTTATTTCCCTAAAACAAATAAAGAAACCCTGAGCAAGGCTATAGCTAGGGGGTGGTGAGGTGGGCCCCCGCCAGAGGCGCAGGCAAGGGGGGGGCACAAAATCAGCTGCTGAGACCCTCTGCAACCCAGGCAGAGTGGTGAAGAGGGCGTGCTGGGCGGCGCCAGCTCTGGGCTGCCCCCCTCCTGTTTGGCCATCTGGCTCTGCCTCTCCCAGACCTTGCTCAGGGTCGGGGCTGGGAAGGTCCACCAGCCTCAGCCCCTGACACTGCCTGGCCCACCTCACTGCCTGTGTCCCTGCCTCTCCAGACACCAAGCCTTCTCCAGAGTCACGTCACTTCTCTCTCCTTTTGCACACCCTCCCTCAAGGGTGCCAACTTGAATAAAATATATGGGGGGGGGGCAGGTAAGCACCACCCTGTATAATTGACCACAAGATGGAGTGCATGCACACTATTTGAATGGGAATGTCCATTGACTGGGGGGGAGGGGAAGCTCCTCAAATATTTTAGGGTGTGTGTGAAGGAACCTTGGCCCAAGGAGTTGGCTCCCATGCCCTTCTCCCTATTAAAGTGGGGTGCTCCACGCGTAAGTAGGGAGACGCCTATATACCATCATTTAGGTCAGCCTTCCCCATCTTAGTGTCCCTCCTTCAATCAGAATTCATTAAAAGGTGAAGTGTGTGAGGAATTGAATGGGTGCGGGGGGGGAGGCTTGGAGGAGAGGCGGAAAGAAGAGCTAATTTGTCCGTGGCTAGGGGGCGCAATATGGAGGGTTCTGACAGGGGCGCAAGATCACCTAGCTACAGCTCTGACCCTGAAACAACTTAGTGCCGCCTGAGCCCCACAGTTGTTAAACAGAATGCAGCTGTAGGAGTTATTAGCTACCACCATCCTTCCTCATCTGATCTATTTGCTTCGATTTCTAGCCAAAATACCCTTCCCACATTTGCACCACACAACAGGTCCCAGCAAAAGTCAGTATGGTTCAATTTGCTCCCTTCTTTAAACTCCCTCCCAACCCAACCAGCGTTAACTGCCTTCACACTCCATTGGCCAGTATGCAGGCATATACCGTATTTTTCCATCTATAAGACGCCCCCATTTCTAAGACTCCCCCTATTTTTGGGACCCAGGTTTAAGAAAATAGGGGGAGATGTATAAGACGCCCCCTAATTTTTGACATTATTTTTTAGGGGGGAACCTAGTCTTATACATGGAAAAATACGGTACTTATTACACTTTTGCCAGAGCAAAAGTTAACATTCCCCTCCCCTTTTCTTTTGCTCCAGATCAAGTTAACCTTTAAGCTGCACAGTGAGTCACTCTAGACTTTTCCTATGACTCTGCTGATAATCTGCTTTATTTTGGCTACAGAAAGTTAGAAATGCAACAGAGGCAAATTGTATGCATGCTTCACTGCCCCACCCGTGCCTGGAAAAGCAACTGCAGGTGTCCAGGCATGCGGGGAGTTTCTAGAGGCATATGAGATGCCTAAATAGGGTTAAGTTGAATTACCTTTGATCAGAAATAGGGTTCCACTTGCATGCCTAGCTCTTCTCTGCCATTCTCCCTAGTTTGCATTTCCATACTCTTTGCATTTAAATTTTCCTGGACCAGAATTCCCCAATCTGGTGCACTCCAGATATCCCTGGAGTCTGATGCCCAGTGCTTTTTTCTAGAAAAAGAGGTGCCAGTACTGTGTACCCTTGAACACCCCCTGAAAAAAAAGCACTGCTGACACATTTCAGCCCCTGGCAGTATGGCCAATGGATAGGGATAGCATGAGCTGCAACCAAGCACTATCTGAAGAGCAATGGGCTGCGTGAAGCTATCCTAGGCATCCCCCCAAAACTTTTCTTTTCTTTTTCCTTTTTGCCAAAAATGTACAACTTGGAAGCAGAAAAAGGAAATTATGTAAGATGATTATATGAGCTTTTCAAAATCACAAGTATGTCTAGAACACATAACATGATTATATTTGGTCCTCTGCTGGGTCACTATGGGCTATTTTAGAACACACGCACATAGTTTTGATCACAAAGTACTAGATAATCCCTACTACTGCGTGCTACGGGGCAAAAAACATCCACATTATTCTCTAAAGGAGATATTGATGCAGTCATGTTTTATTTTCAGCCTCATTATCTATGCTTTCAAAGCACCGAGACCTAAATTTTTGGCAGAATGCTCTCTAAGGAAATCTGATTTTAGCAGGCAGTCATCTGTGGAGGGAGCATAATATTCACAGGATAAACCCCCTTGGTGCATTTGCATGGATAGAAATCTTTGGGGGGCGGGGGGGGAGGTTTAAGATGATTCCGGTACGAACCTGGCGACAACGTCTCATTAGGGAGCTTATCTACTTCCAAGATAAAGTCATCCTTGAAGAACAGGTAGCCCACTATCGAGAACAGGTAAACCAAGATAAGAGCAAGAACAGCAGTCAGGATGATGGAGCGTCCATTGCGAGTGACACTTTTAATGACATTCAACAAAGTTTCTTCTCTGTACACCAAGTCAAAAAGCTGGAAAAAGGGCAGTTGAGAATGTTTAATAAGTTCACTTTTAACTACAGATAGCACCACGATACCTAGTAACCTATATGAACGGTGCAATATTTTGACGTATATGCTTTTCATGGTAATTAATTTTTGGAGGCCTCAGTTTAGAATCACTTTCTAAAACAACTCTAACAAAATTAAAAACAAACAAACGAAAACAGCAACATTATTAAACCAAGAACATGGAAAGCCATAGTAAAGGGGTGTATTGAGGGCCAGAGTTTTTCTTTCAAAATCCCCTCGAAAGTTATAAACATAGCTGGTTTTCTTGTTCCAGAACCTTGCTGAACTTAGCTGGTTTCTAGCTCATAAATTACAAGATATGCCAAGTCACAAATAGTGTCATAGTGATCACATCACTGCATCCTTCGGGTTTTTCTCCACTGCCTGTCTGCTCCGTATGCATACCATTGGGCTGCAATATAATCAAAGACTGAAATTGGACATGGAAATTCCCATATGAGTAGTTAATGTATCAGTGAAAAGCCACAATGCAGCCTGATGGAAAATTTGCTGCATCTTTGACTGCAGTAACACCAGAAGACAGTGAGCCTGAGTCAAAGGAAGTTAGTCACCCTGAAGTTCATTGACAGAACTATACGTTACCTTGTAAACAGCATGTCCCCAAATCTCAATTTGCTCAGGCAACAGAACCCAGAGGTGGATGGATCATAATTAAGGGTCACTTCAAAAGTTTCTCAACAATATCCCCCACTTTCAAGTGAGGAGAGATTTGAGGTGAAAGAGGCCTGTTTCAATCATGCTCACTCTCCCAATCCCCAGGTTTTGTGGCATTGGCAATATCCCTACGTAACTAGCTGCCTACTCTTCCCCACCCACCTGGGAATGATGGTTTGTTATCACATGACATCATTCCAAAGGGAATTAGTTTTTTTTTTTTAATTTTAAGAAAAGGTGTCTGTTATTTAAACCCAGCAATGCTACTTGTAATGATGAAACGGCGTAATTCACAGGAGCAGGTGGTGGTGGTAAAATGTCTTCTCCCTGTCACCAGAAGAGCTACTGCAAGCATTCTATTTCGATCCCTTTGTCATCCCCTCCTGAAAATTGCCGAAAATGCCTGCCATATTTGCATCCCACAACTGGGGTGGCAAAAATGGTTGGGGGGGGGTTCAGGCCCTTGGCACATGTGCAGTAGAGATGAACAGGATGTGAGAAGAAAACTAGATGGGTCATTGGCCTGTTTCAGTAGGCTCTTATTACATAGGTGTTCTCATTTGAAGTTTGCAATATAAATTGGCCAACTCATAACTTTAGGCTGCTTTATGAATTGAGCAGCAATTCGCCCATAAATTCTACTCTGGCTTAGAATAAAAATGAGGTTCCGTGCATGCAGATCAAGGACATAAAAGCGAGCTACTTTGTAGTCACATGTAAAAGATTTATTTCACATTGAACTGCCTTTGCTTATGTAAACACTTGTTAACTGCTGTGAAGTACATGACCAGATCACATGCCGAATATCTTTGCTGTTTTGGTAACTGTCAATGATTTCTTGAAAATATTGTATGTCTAAGCTAAAACCTTCTCTTGTCCCTTTGCGTATTTGTTTGGAAAGTGGAGGGGCAGTTGAATTTCTGAGCTGCTTTCTGCCATGGCTGGTGCTGGGAATCATCTGAAAGTCAGCTTAAACCCATTTAGGGTCACTAATATCTACAGTCATCAAGTACAGTAAAAAATATAAATTGTTGGGATTAAACGCTTACCAGCAAGCTGTAGAAAAATTCATGAACGAAAAGCCCCATTGCGCAAATAAGAAGATATAGTAGATGATAAAGGAACTCCACATCCAAGATCATGGCTTTGTATCCTCGAGTGAAGGTTCCACAGTTACCAACAAAACTCATCAGAAATATTATTTTGTTACAAACCTGTGGAGCATAGGACAGAAGATGAATGTCTGGAGAACATTCGTTCTTAAGCATATTTTAGAAAACCTATTAACACAACACACCAGTTCCAGCATTCTTCTTTTAAACTGGGGTAGCTAACTGGTGACTCTCCAGACCTTACGGAACCACAGTTCCCATCATCCACAGTGAGTGGTTAGGGTTGAGTGGTTGAAACCCTGGGGGGGTTGTTGTTAATGATTTACGATTAGTGATTAATGATTTATGGCAGAGCAATTAATTTTTAACATATAAGCATGTAGAGAATATTTCATGGTACAGGGCAAGAACATTTCAGAGAGACTTCTATCTGATACTTACATTGAAAGCCCCCAGAAGAAATAATGTTGGCTGCAAGCCTACAGAAAATATTAGCCGCAGTATTGTGGAAGCTATTAAGGCTCTAATGCCGTGGGGTTTAGGTAAGGCAACAACTATGGTAAATGATATCAGCATGGCTGTCCAAAGTAAGCCTGACAAGTGGGGCTCCAACGTACCTGAGGAGAGGAAGACACCCAAAGACAGTTCATTGTTTATTCAGTTTAAAATTTATCCTGCTTGCTCCACAAAGCCCCCTGAGCTGCTAAGAACAATATCTCAAACAATATCAGTTTGAAATATGCCAACAAACAGCATCTATAACTTACAGACTGGCATAGCCAACAGAGCAAGGCATAAAAACAACTAAGCAGTAGATTATAGTAAACATGCACCAGCCTTCCCCACAGCCCCAGACAAACCATCTAGGGAGGGGGGAATTTAACTGCCCTGGTTTGGCAGCATCCCTACCCACCTGACACAAAATTTTCAAAACTACCCTTGGAAATGCCATATTCTGATATACACATTAAGTATTGCTTATTAACCTTTTTGTCTAGACCTTACTGTTTTAAGTAAATTATACTTAAAAGCCTGTTGTGATTAGTCACTGATCAGTCTGAAATGGCCCTGGCGCAAACAGCACACTTTTGTTGCTCCTGTTCCTATTTCAGAAAACATCCGACATGAACTCCAATGCGGTAGCCAACATAAGTCAAAATACTCTTTTCATTTTAAATAAATATCTTGAAAACCTAGCTAGGAATGTGTCCTATGGGGATCCAATAGAAATCACCTGACATTAGAGATACACGTCTTGCCATCATTTTAAGGGAATTGGAGTTATACTGAAAGTGGGGCATGAACTCACCCTACTTCTCTCCCCGCCTTGTAAACAGACTTTTGTATAGTTTCACAAACGTTACACCTTGAAGGGAAAGTGCTTAAAATAATAATATGAAGCAATTATTGCAATACCAAAGTTCTCATTGCAAGGGTCCCTCGTTGCCAGTTTGTGAGCACTCAACACTTTCTCCTTCCATGGCCAAAATTGGTGAAGTCCCACTTCCACATGTGAGAACTAGCTTACTTGTCAATGGCCCATAAGTCAAATGGTGATGAAAATTGTGTGTGTGTGTTTAAAGACCTGGTTTTGGTTTCTTTCTACCATTTCTGCTCATTATCTTTTCAAGTCTCAGTAATGGGAACCTTGTGCTGAATGGCCTCATATAAATATACCAATTAATAAATTAATACAAAATAATGGATAGAAACCTGCATTAAAATGTGAAAGCTGTCATATTAATAAAACTCCAACTGAACTTGGAGTTCAACTCCAGTTGAAATGGATTATAAATCACGCCAACATTGATGCAAAAGCATGTTCTTACTTCTCTTTCCCAATAAGCCACATAGAAATGTGACTTAACTGCAACATGCATTGTGAAGCACCCTTATTTTAGGTTTACAAAGTAGCTGCAGTGGAGCAAAGCTGGTAGGATGCAGCTCTAACATCACAGGCTATATTAATGAACCTAACATCCATTCCATAGCCATTGACTGAAGTATTTATGGAGTGCCCTCAGAACATAACTTTCCGTGATATTCTGCTCTCTTGCGGCAGATATACACTACAGATTGGTTCCATGCTAGTTTAATGGTCATGACGTCCCCCAAAAACTCCTGGGGACTCTAGTTTTGTGAGACTGCTGAAAATTCTGAATCTGGGATCTGTTTTATACAGCTATCATCCTCAGGGTTCCCTGAGGCAAGGAACTGCTGAAACCATTTTTAAGTAGGGAAATTTGCAGCTTCCAGTCTAACTTGAAGTGTACCATCTGGACTACCATGCATGCTCTTTGCTCCAAAACATCAAAATGAATATTAAAATTTGCATTTTGAGATTAAACACCTTTAGAACTGTGCATTTTGAGAGCCAACACTTCTCCCAGATCCTAATCTGACACACTGCTTGAGATGTAAAGGTGAAGGTAAAGGACCCCTGACAGTTAAGTCCAGCCGCGAATGACTCTGGGGTTGCAGCGCTCATCTTGCTTTACTGGCCGAGGGAACCAGTGTTTGTTCGCAGGCAGTTTTTCTGGGTCATGTGGCCAGCATGACTAAGCCGCTTCTGGAAACCAGAGCAGCGCACGGAAATGCAGTTTACCTTCCCACCAGAGCAGTACCTATTTATCTACTTGCACTTTGACGTGCTTTTGAACTGCTAGGTTGGCAGAAGTTGGGATCAAGCAATGGGAGCTCACCCCATTGCAGGGATTCGAACCGCCGACCTTCCAATCAGCAAGCCCTAGGTTCAGTGGTTTAGACCACAGCACCACCCATATATCCCTTGAGATCTAGAGTGTGCTTAATAATATAACTGATAAAAATTCACCAATACTAAGATGCTTAAGTTAGCCGCCGCCACCCACCTGCATTGTGCTTTGATTTTTGTAAAAAACAACATTTTATAACTTTGAAATACTAGTACCTCCTTTGACTCCTTTAAAAGGATAGAAAAATGCTACCAAAAGATTCATAAGGACTGCAAGGTTAAAGGAAATACTGCTCCAGAAGGACATGTTGCGCGAGCACCAGTACAGTATATGCTGAGCTGCAAAAAATAAAAAATAAAAATGTTTACAAGGGATTCAAAGTACAAGATTGCCCCTAACAATGAATAAATCAACAGAGATCATTGTATTGCCAACTTTTCCTAGAATCACACACTGTGAACTGTAGTAATCTTTATTATTTGATTTAAAGTTTGTGCTTTAATTGTTGTTTGCAGAGTCCATAAGTTCAGGGCATTTGCTTCCTAGAGAACCTTTTTTCAGATCAAAGGCCATACTGAACAGAAACCAACTTTTTATATAAACACTTGGTTTACAAGCACCAGGAGAGCAAAAGTTGATCGTGCGTTAAAAAACACAAAAAGGTCAGAATGTGCTGACTGCATGCCATGGCACTCTGCACTGTGTGAACTTTTGAGACCGACACACCCTCATTTTCATTTCCAGTCTTTATTCTCTGCAGTGGAAGTGGTTGCTTCAGAGCTAAACCAGATAATTGCATTATGCATTTAATGCGTGACTGGTTTCTGTTTACTAAATGGTAGCTGTGGGACCAGATTGGGACCACAACGCTCAGGATGGAGGACAAGTGAAGATTTGACCCTTTAGTCCTGTGAATGGTCCTGCTCAGGATCACCCAGCCACAGATGCTATTCTGCGGCTGTGTAGGGACAGTGGTGCAATCCAAACTGTGGCAGGGGAATAATATCCCTCGGCTTCCATGCTGCTCTAGATCACCCTTCCCCACTCAAGCTATTTAGTAAACAAACATCAAGTATATCTTATAGGTTTAATGTCACATCAAGTTTGGTCCCCGATCATTACACTGCCAAACTTCAAAATGATGCAGTGGAATGTGAGCTTTAGAAAATGTCATAACCTCAAACTGAGAAAACAACCAAGATATAAGTGGACCATTGTGCCAAGCAGCTGTCTCAGAGGTTTTGACTTCCTGCCTACCTAAGGCCAGTATTGCTGAATGTAATGTTTGGTTCTTATTTAAAAGTTCTTCTCCTTTCGCAACTATATCAGCTGAAATGATGTAGCCACAAAAACAATAGCCACAGATGTGAGCTTTTGTAGTTTGAACATGGGCATGAGCATAGGCATGGTGCAGGAGAACGGTGATAAGCGTCTCCTGTGATTATATACATATGTAATTTTAAAGCGAATTTGGTCAGAGGAGCAGCACTGTGAGACAGCTGGAGTTGCTATTAGCCCTGCAGGCAATATGTACTATATTCTCTCCCCAAACTCCACCCTGAGCTGATAGTAGCTTAGTAGCTCTGCCTCCAGGAAATAGTGCAGAAAAGGGTGCAGCACACTTTCTCAGAGAGCTACTTCCCCAAATTAGCATCCCAATGCAGCTGCTTGAAGTAAAAACCAAAGCAAAACCCCACAGGAGATTGTGAACACAGATCTCCTGTGTCATGTCTAGTTTAGTCCTTATGTAACATATCTGACAAGGATCCTAGGGCAAATTGCCCCTAAGATTAATGGCTGGCCATTCCCTTCCCAATGATATCCATCTGCATAATCTTCTGGCTGCTTCAAAGCATTTGTTTTCACAATAGTAATCAGGAAATGTAATGCTGGAAACACATAACAATATGCACAGCTAATGATTAAACCAAGTCTTTCTGAAAATATTTAAGATACTGAAAGCAAAATTACATGGAGAATAATTTTGTGTGAGGATAAAATTCCCCAGAGGCTGAAATTGCTTCTCCGACACAGAGAAGAACTTTGCAGTCTCTCAGATCAAGAATTAGTATCTTGAAAAATCGCCTTTGGCAGCAATCCAGTTTACCTCTGAGTTTCTTTTGCCAGTTCATTTCATTGAAGAGGTCTTCTGATCTCAGGAAAAAGTCATTTATCTTACTGCCTTGCTCATCCCTCTCGGTAGTATAGTAAACCCGTAGTTTAGATTCCTTCGTGAGGAACTCACATATACTGGGCACAGGGAAAACTATTTGCTCCATGGTGCGATCTGATCTAACAATCTATAGAAGAGAGGATTTAAGTATTACTTCGTATGGCTGCCCCTTAAAACGAGCATGTATCATCCCCCACGATGCAAACTCTTCCTTTATCAGAACTTCACTTATGCAGTAGACCTGCTACTCTCCTCACAAAAATACTTCATGATTTCCAAACTGGGAGGGGTGGCTAACACCCCAGAGGACAGGATCACACTTCAAAATGACCTTGACAGATTAGAGAACTGGGCCAAAACAAACAAGATGAATTTTAACAGGGAGAAATGTAAAGTATTGCACTTGGGCAAAAAAAATGAGAGGCACAAATACAAGATGGGTGACACCTGGCTTGAGAGCAGTACATGTGAAAAGGATCTAGGAGTCTTGGTTGACCACAAACTTGACATGAGCCAACAGTGTGATGCGGCAGCTAAAAAAACCAATGCAATTCTGGGCTGCATCAATAGGAGTATGGCATCTAGATCAAGGGAAGTAATAGTGCCACTGTATTCTGCTCTGGTCAGACCTCACCTGGAGTACTGTGTCCAGTTCTGGGCACCACAGTTCAAGAAGGACACTGACAAACTGGAACGTGTCCAGAGGAGGGCAACATCAGTGTGTATCTGAAGAAGTGTGCATGCACACGAAAGCTCATACCAAGAACTAACTTAGTTGGTCTTTAAGGAGCTACTGGAAGGAATTTTTTTTGTTTTGACTATGGCAGACCAACACGGCTACCTATCTGTAACTAGTCCTTCCCCTGCTTAAGTGGGGGATATGTCAAAGTATGAAATTTTGTCCGTATATCTCTACTACAATTACACAGAGCTATGTAGCTAAGATCCACATGGCTAATCCGTCTTGTCTAAAGCTTGCCACAAGCACCATTTTTTAAATTTAAAAAATTTGATTTAGAAAAGAATTGGCAAACTCAATTAAATTCAAAAGAGGATGGAATATAAGCCAGTTTAGAACATATTGGATAGCATTGCATTTGCTATAATATTCCATAGGTGCAAGTTGTTTTTGATGTAGTACATCTGCATTGTTTGCACAGGACACTTCTGCTGGTGTTCCCGCCTAATTTTAAAACAATTTCTTGGTTTATCTTTCCTTGGACTGGCACAGCAAATATTACCCAGAATTTCCTGTAGCCTTTACCTCAATCTGAGCTGTGTGCTTAGCATAGAATTCCAAAGCTTCATCTCCATCAATTTGACCTCCAGGCTTCAACATGTTCTGCAACTCTTTGTTATGACGAGCGAGCTAAAATAAATGAATAGTACATTTGGTGATAGTGGCCTGCATCTCAATGAAAATGTACTTGCATTTTCTTTGTACTCTTCCAGGTGCTGGCTGGTCAGGGTAACTGAAAATAATTTTTTTTCCTGAAGTGGCCTAAAGCTGTTTTGAACCTGTGCTCCGTAAGTTACAGATGTAGCATTTCAGTGGTAAACCAGAAATTTAAGACAAACAGCACCAAAGGGAGGCACCAGTCTGTGAAACTTTATGCAACATTGCTGCCAGTGGAATGAATCTATGCTGACCTCATTACTCTCCTGGTCATTTGTGTACGAAAACATGATCAGCATGCAGAATCAGAACATCTGGGCTGTCCCAACAGAGATCAGATTTCCTGAATCTGTGCACTTGAGCCCAAATGATAGGTTGCACATGGCCATGCCTATATTTGGGTATAGGGCCCTGCTACTCGTAGAATGTGCCACAAAATTCTCCTTGCATAAATGCAATTGTACCTGATGGGCTAATATGTAAATATTATGCCCCACATTTCTAGGAGATGCAGCAAGATCTTCACCATTCTCTCCATCCTCAAACTCAACTTCACCTTGCAGATAAGCCTTCTTAATCACTTCAACCTGGGGAGAAAAGATAATACAACACTCAAAACTGTGGTGTTGGTGGTGGTGTGAGAGACAGAAATACCAAGGCCAAAGCCAAAACATACTGCCAGTGGACGACTCCTCTAAAGGAATTTCACATTTATTGCTCCCTCCCTCCTGAAGTAGAGTTCTCTGTTTCAAGTTATAAAAAGGTTGGTTTTTCCGTTTTGTTTTGTCTTTAAAGCAGCTGGTATTTGCTGTCAAATTGAGTCTACATTACAAATCACTTGACTCAGTGGAATAGGAGCCAAAATAAAGACTGAAACTTTATCCCCAGCTCACCCCTTTGTTGCTGGATAATAAATACATTGCATCACACACCCGTCTCGGACTACTGCCATAACCAAGGCACAATGTGGCGAGTTTATAGACTTTCAGCCCTGCACTTTGGAAACCCAGGCTTGACGTTTTGCTGTTTATTAATGCTGGATGGAACAAAATGCTTAGAAACTGTTAAATGGCTTTTGTCTCAACTCGTCAAATTGATATCTAGTTGTGATAGATTATTTGAATCCAAACACTGTCACCCCTCATCAACACAGGATGTTTTCATATGGGTGTTGATGGATCAGTACACTTCACGCTTGCAAGGTTTTCATTTCTTTTTTACAGCGTTGCCAACTACCCATTTGTGATATCTCAATGAGTAACTTGCAAATTAAGCAGCCATACTACTATACAGCTGATTAGCAGTTACATCAAAATAAATTTGAGGGTGCAGAGAGGACCGTCATGGAACCACAGATGTTTTCCCTCCCTCTGCTATCTGATCTTCAAAGAAGCAGGCAGAGTGGACCACCATAGCTTTCCAGGCTGCCAAGAGCTACTGAGCTCTTAGCCCCAAGTTGCGCAGGAGATAATTTCACAGGAATTTGTCAGAAGAGAACTGTACAACAATGCTTCTCAAATCCTTATAGGCTCTGATGCTGCACAAACAGTGCTTTCTGGATGCACCCTTTTACTTTTTAATCTCACTTGGAAAAATTAATTTCCCCACCCTCAACTGACCCGTGTGCTTATGAACTCCCCCAACATCTTTGCAGTCCACTTCAAGAGTTCAGTGAGTGGAAGTAACTACTTTACTTAGATCCTGAACTTAGTATGAACTTAGCCACCCAACCAGCAGCAAGATTATTGCATACTGCCAAATTCGCCTTTGCCACCACAACCCCTGAAAATCTGGAGGCATATCCTTGGAAACGTACCAATTCTTTGGGTCTCATATTATACAGGATCCTTTCTGCGTTCTCACTGTCGTGCCTACTTTCCATTATTGCCAAGAGTAACTTAGAGGCATTGTTCTGGTAAAAGTCAAAGAAAGATATCTGATGAATAGTTGAATGAATTATAAAAAACTGAAAGTAAAAAAGACAACCCACAGATCTATGTGACTATTTCCAGCTGCATAAACCTGTCAAAGCAACGAAGATGAGCAAATGTGAAAGACCGCAAGGTATCATAAAGTTGAAATCTAACACGATTTCTACTAAGAAGCAATGATGTCATTTAGATACATAAATACAATGAAAGTAGGTTTCAGGCAACACACAAAGGATAGCTGCATCTTTTCTCCTTTTAAACTGTGAAGTCAAGTGTCTATCGGTTTGGAAGCAGAACAGGACCACTATAAACAATAAGGTGGTGGTTTTTTGCATTTGGGGCACTCCCTAAATATGTGGAAGTATAGATATTTATACATTAAAAGATTTTTAAAAACAAAACAAAAACAACCTATCTGTTAACCTGTAAGCTGAAAGAATACTGATGGCAGCTGAGCTTGAAAGGGGGAAAATATAAAGAACCGCAAACTGGTTGAAATCAGGTGAGACTGTGTACACATTACCACCTTAGGACACAGTGAGGTAGCTTTCTCCCTACTGCATTTCAAGTCGCAGTTGAACTTTGCTGTACACATCAGTATGCTTTGGTATATATCCATGCCACCCACTGCCTGTCTGCTTCAGTGGGCACAGGTGTTTTCCATGGTGTAAGTTGCCTGCTTGGTTTCCTGATATAGTTTCAAATCAGACTGAAGCTGGATTTCTTTTGGGGGAGGGAAGAGATACATCAAACCATAGTATTTCACAAGAAACTACAGGATCACTCTACCCCTCTTGTAATATTGGGTATGAACAGCACACTGCAACACTGTATACTAGACACAGATGGTAGCTGACCCATCTCCAATATAGCGTGAGGGGACTCAATGGGACTTTTTCCTTTCCTATCGTCTTGCTTCTCCAAACTGCAATTAGCACTGGAAGTCCCCCCTATGTTAAGTTCTGTATATAAAAATTACGTTAAATTCACAGTGCAGAAGTCGATGCTGGCAGCAAGGTCAGCAACTATGTCCAGCAATTATGCACTAACACAGAGTAGAGGCTCCACTGATTTAATTGCAACTCAAAGTTGAGCCTAATCAATGGATCAGGATCAGCACCGGATGGCTTGCCCAAAGTAGCTATTATTCAATAGATGACTGGCCCCTTTGTCCTGTTCCCTCAACATCTATATTCTGCCTTAAATTGCAGGACAGCTGTGCATAAGACCACCTGATGGTTTCTATCACAGGACTGGTTATGTATACAGCTCTGATCACATGTCCTGAGCCCCTTAACAGGCTGAAATAATTTTGCAAGTTACAGTATCATAGCTAAGTAATTGTACTTAATGTTCTCTTTGAAATTCAGGTTTTGAATGTATGAAATACATTCCATATCTTAAATTAAGAACAGGCAAGCTGTTTGAAATAAAATATTATGCAGTCTTTATTTTAAAATGATTTTTTAAAAAAATAATCCCATGTGATAGCAAACTGCCCAGGGCACTCAAGGAGCCTGCTAGAATTATCAAGATCTGGATAGAAGCTTTTGCTTTTTCGTTGTGATACTACCGTCCATCTTCAGAGTTGAGTATCCACTTGCCTTCAGTTCTAATACTAGATCCATCCGCTTCTTTCCCAGAGGGTTGATATCATTGAGAATTAATGCTGTAATTATATCTATACCATTGGACTCATGAGTTGCGATGCAGTTCTGCACAGGGGAGAAAGAAACGTAAAAAGAAGAAACCTTTTTTAAGTGGCTAACAAGAAAACATAACCTTTCTTCCCAAATGCCTATTAAGTCTCTCTCTGCCCACTACTCCCATGAAGAGTTCCATAGGGAAGAATTCAACTAAATTATTACACTAATGCAAAGGAATTTCTTCCCTTTCCACTCCGTGTGTGTAGCCCATGTTGTCCCAAAACCTCCTCAAGAAAGTTGGAGAAAACCCCAGAATGGATTGAGCCGGTGAGGGGGGAAGAGGGGCAGGAGGAGGGGAAAGAGAAATCAAAATGCTCACAGAGCATTCTACTTAATGCTACTTTCATTGCAGCCCATAGTAAGCTAAACTACTGGGCTTCCCTTTTGTTAAAGGTAAAGGACCCCTGACATTTAAGTCCAGTCGTGAACGACTTTGGGGTTGCGGCGCTCATCTCGCTCTATAGGCCAAGGGACCCGGCATTTGTCCGCAGACAGCTTCCGGGTCAGATGGCCAGCATGACTAAGCTGCTTCTGGTGAACCAGAGCAGCGCACGGAAACGCCATTTACCTTCCCACGGGAGCAGTACCTATTTATCTACTTGCACTTGATGTGCTATGTGGGCAGGAGCTGGGACCGAACAACAGGGGATTCGAACCGCCAACCTACTGATCGGCAAGCCTTAGGCTCTGTGGTTTAGACCACAGTGCCACCCACGTCCCTTTTGTTACCTTACTACAAATCCAACTATTCTCTATTTGCACCAAGGTATTTTCAGAGTCTCATGCTGAAACCAGCTTTTCCCCTGCACTAAGAAAGAGTTGGGGGTTCTCACTGATGAGGATGCTCTGTTCTAGACATCTCATTTCTGATTTCTTTGGGGTGTTGTGGTTAAGCAGCACACTTTGGAACGATTGGTGGTATGGGAATGGATGCCCCTTTGAGGTCCCTTCCAACAGTTCTGTGATAAGTTCTTAGGGTGCCAACTAGTACATGAGATTCCCAATTTTGTGACTACGTCACATTTTCTACTGCAATAACTGGATTACCTGGTTTTCATGGCATGGTCCCTGGCAGTACTCAGTTAAACTTTCCAGTGTCTGGTTGATCAATGCTACATTTTTCTCATTAATGTACAGCCCAAGAAGTCCAAGTCCTCCAGTTGTGCTTCCACAGATACAGTCCAGAAACTGCAGAGTCTCACACACTAAGTTGTAATTTGTCTTGTTGTTTTGACAACGCAGGAAATTCTATAGATGAATATGAAATAATGGAGAGGGGAAAGTTCAGTTTCATTTTTGAACATTGATGCTGGTCAAAAGAAATCAAAATGTGATTTTTTTTTTGCAACAGATTCACACAGTTTTCCATTCACACATCACTTTCTAAAAGCAATAATGAACATGATCTCAGTGTGATCCAAGCCTCTCAACACACCCATAGATAAATATTTAGGGCTTTTGACTTTTGTAATGTTTTGCAAGTGCCTATAGGTCAATTACACTCATTTCTCTCCCCTCAAAACTTTCCTTTTAGTTAGTTGTCTTTGATCTATAAAGAGCAACAAGTTTTCATTCCACCCACTCAAAGTTCCTGCAGATTACAGCTAGTTAGAAATTCCCTCTTTGAGCTTAATTCTTTTATTTTTCCCTCATGCTTGCTAAGTATCTTTGTTCCTAAGTCAGCATCTGGGGCAAGCATTTTTGGACACGTGCCAAGGCTCACTGCCAACCCCAGAGGCTTGTTCTTCTACTATTCTGCCCCTTATGAAATCTTGTCACATGTCTGCCTATGACATGGGGAGACAGATGAAATTACGCTGGTATCTGGGATAGGGGAAGATAGAGATGTGAGAGACAAGCAAGCCAGAAGATGGAAAGAGAGATCAGACATCTTTATGCTGTTCTCTTATCCCCTTCCAGCAGTGGAAGTCTGAGGGCAATGTTTCTTGCCCATTGCTTTAGCTGCCATTTAATGCCCTGTTGGTAACTGGAAAGAATTTGATCCTGGATGAGCGGGATAACTGGGTGTGCAACAATGAGATCCTGACTTAGTCCACCACATCTAAGGGATGCATTCACTATATTTGGGTTATATTCAACAGTGTCTTGTTCATGGAGGGCTTTCTGATAAAAGGGGAAACTCCCATGAAAGGAAGCAGGACGCCGGCTGGTTTTTTGGCTGACCGCACCCTTCAGTCTTTAGCCACCATCACTCCGCCCAAAAGAATCTGTTCCAGAGGGTTAGAAAAACCATCCAGAAAAGCATGAGATGGGTGTGTGAGGGTATATTTTTTAAAACTGCCTTCTTCCCTGTTCCATGCACTGAAGCCTCTGCTGAATCAAGCCTTCAGTGAATGGAAGAACACATCTGGCTACAACCCACCACCACCAGCAGCCTAAATTTGATGAGGGACTATTAGGATCCCACTTCCCTTGCTAGGTATTCTATCAGTCACCCACTTTTGAGTGTATGCACCTGGTTTTGTGTACCTGCCTCCCTGCCTGAGTCTTGTCACTGAGGTGGACCCCAGGTGGTTAGGAATGTGGCCACCAGGATACTGGCCAGGGAAGGCTGCAAGGAAGAACGCAGTGCCAATTCTGAAGCAATTTCATGCTTCTTATTTTAAGGAGCTGTTTTTGATCTTTGTGATTTTAACTGATTTGGGTCCAGGGTGTCTTTAAAATCTCCTGCTTTGTATGAATCCATTCATAGTGTTTTAGGCTTAAAACTATAAATGACCCAGCTCATGCCTGTGAGATTTGCTTTGCTTATAGCTTTTGGCACTGGAAAATATGTCCTGGACCATCTCAGCACTGCATGTTTCAAAACAGTCTCGAAGATTGTGGAGCTTCAAAGAAAACATATTGTCAGGGTTTCAGTTCATTGGTTAGACCTGGAACCTTTAACAAGCCTAATGCAGAACAAACAGCCCATCTATTGTTAAGCACTGTGAAATTATCACAATCAAAACTGGGCCACACAGATAAAACAGTAGACAGACCTATCTTCTTAGATCAAAGTAAACCGCACCAAATCAAGATGATCAGGGATAATCTTTAGAGGGAAGCTACATGGATCAACCCTCTTCATGGATCACTGCCTTGTTGTGGCGAAGGGGCTTGAATAACGAGCTATGCCATGCAGGGCCACCCAAGATGGACAGGTCATAGCCGAGAGTTGTGATCCACCTGGAGAAGGAACTGGCAAACCACTTCAGTATTTTGCCAATAAAACTCCATGGACATTATAAAGGAGAAGCTTTGAGAAGAAAGTCAGAGTTTCCAAGGCATGCTCTGGTTCATAGGGTCAGGGAGAGTCGAACACGACTAAACAACAACAACATGAATCAACATCTCCCCATGCTTCCTTGCCTCTAGCAGGTTTCCACTCAGGAAGGGACAGTTTTGATATCACATGGGCTTCAGTTCCAAGCTACCACACTCCATCAGAGAAACACTTTGCTCCTCAATGAGCTGGCAACAAAATGTCTTGGGAAGGCACTGCTGTTCATTTAGGGGTAAAGTAGCATATGTCTCCATGCCCTCAGCTCAAGTGAGATGTCTGCTTTTCTGCTGACAGGATGGCAGAAAACCTTTTTTGTAGAGCTGAGCCTGAAGATGCTGCATAGCCTACCTGCAGGTCCCGGTTGTGGTTTTCACACAGCAGCTGCAAAAACCGCAAGATGGGCTGCATTATTGTGATAACAGGACTCATCTCCAGTTCGTCTTTGTTTTTGTCTGCTGCAGACTGTGCGCCATCTGCAGCTGAATAATGGTCATCGGGATCAGCTTCCCTCCTGTAAGTGTTGTATGCCTTCCTTGTAGCAGCAGAGGCTTCAACCAACTGATCTCGCACCTCCTCTGTTATTTGGGTCATGGGTTCTCTCAAAGCTACAGAACACAAAGACAAAGGTCCATTAGCAAACAACAACCAAGCAGAGTCAATTCAACATTTTTCAGTATGTTGACACATCTACCTTTGTAGTAAGTGTTATCCAAATTAATGCTGCAAGTTTTACTGAGGCAGCCTGATTTGGTTCATACTACCACACAAGACACAGCAATATCCTTTCTGTAAATGTGAAGGCTGTTCCCTAAAGAATAGATAAGCATCCACCATTACAGTACAGGAATCAAATGAGATTTAGAGCAAAAAAAAAGGATTTGAGAAGTTTTATGGGGAAGCTCCAAAGTTCAGTTCTTGGAATCTCCATGTAGGGCTGGGACATACTGTGTATACAATACTGAGCTAGATGGACTTTGGTCTGTGTCCCTATGATCCTGTCATACTCATGTCCATGCTATTCCCCCTGTCCAGCCCTGAATGCTTGCATCTGGTGCCTAAGTACATGCTGCAGGATGACCGATAATGCAAATAGGTTCTTCAGATATTGCAGCAGGGCTTTCTAACGAGTATTGAATTTTCAGTAGTGAGGGTATATCCTGATTAAATAGGAGGTAATGCAAGAATATGTGCTGGCATTTTGATGCCAACTGACACCAACAAAACTCATATATGAGGGGCACCAACCCCACAAGAGAACACCTGACCGTAGGCATGTAAAGTGCCACTAGGAAGCAACCTTTTCTGTTTTTTCCAGTGTCATCTTATTGACAATAAACAGTATGTACTGATGCATCAGACATGTACGTTATAATGATTCCAAAGGAAAAGAGACGTTTGAGAGTGCAAGTGCCCATCTCAATCCCTCTCTTATTACAAATGGAGAATATGGGACGTCTGTTTTTAGCTACAGAATCCTAGACCTATTGCACGCAGGGCAGAGTGTTAAAAACAAGGATTAAGCAACATGTCAAGCTACTCAAGCTGGCTGGCCCATTAATGCTAAAAATACCTGTCACCACTATAGCAACTGCCACATCCCAAATGGATGAAGGAGGAAAGCAGTGCCATGGTAGGGATGAATTTTTAACTTCCATGTTGTGGACCAGAACCTCTGGATCCATAAAAGAATTCACTGAAGGGTTTGATTTTCATATCCTTCTTTAAGGAACACTGGAGAATTACCTCTTTTCCTGGCTGGTATATCTCTGTCCGAGTCATCATCTTTCTTTTTATTTCCTAAATCACTGGTGTTAACTGTGACTGTAGCCTTGATCTCTTGCTGAGCCACTTTCATGCGGTCGTAAAAAACTTTGAAGAATTTTTCCGACTTTTTATCTTCCGTTAGTCGGCAGAAGAATGAGTGCTACAGAAACAACAGAGATGCAGAACACCTTAAATGGTAAAACCCAGTATCAATGGCACATAGATACCAGGTAGTGAACCCCACAGTCACTGACGGAGCTTCTGTTAATGAAATAAAGCAAATGAAGGCCCCAGAACCAAATGCAGCCTTTAAAGAGTATCAAAATGCTCCCAACTGCAATATTCAGGGCAAGAAATAAGGGAATAAATGTTATGGAAATGGGTATTATTTGGAATACGTTTTGTAAGGGAGGTTTGCCCGCCACCTTTACCTCTCCTCAAAGCAATCCTCCTGTGAAGCCAGCTGCTGGCCCCAGGGTCCTATGCTTATAATTGCTGGTGAAAGGGAGATATTCGAATCATGGAATACTGAGAAAACACTGCAGATCCTTCAAAGGATGTGAAATGTCAGTTTGGCTACAAAAGATTGCATTTTTAGTCACTTCTCAATACATCTGGGATTAGGGGATAGCACTTCTGGGTCAGAGGGATTGTTTGTTTGTTTGTTTGTTTGTTTGTTTGTTTGTTTAGCACTTACCTTACAGAATTTGCCGGTTTGATATGATATACTACATATGATGCTTTCAGAACGGACAGGGAATACTCTTTAAACCTGGCATGAATGCTGCTAATGCATGGGAAAGAATATTCTCTAGTCATAGTCAGACCTAATGTTAGTGTTTCACTTACATTTAGTGTTCATATCATTTCGATGTGGAGAAGTCAAATAAAGCACCGTTTCCCCCAAAACTGTGTGGAATACAGATCAAAGACTGTGTGCATGGAGGAAGCTAGAGCAAGCAGCCAGGGACTACATCTGACAGCTATCTGATGAAACCAATATGCTGTTACGTAAATCAGGAACAAAGCTTAAAGCATGACTGCAGGATGAACTTGTAAGTGGGTCACCTTATGCGGAGTATTATGAAATTAGTTAGCATTCTGCAGTGGCTCATGTTGCAACAGCTTCTCCTACAGCAGACTGACACCAAGTCAGATTTATTGGAAAAGCAAATCGAAAAGAGGAAAAGAAGAGGAGGATGGCAATACATCCTTCTGAGATGCAGAGAACACAAGGCTGTCCCCTGCATGGTGCTCTTTAATCACTCTCCAGAGAAATTGTGTGGCAAGGTGACTTTGAAATATGGGTAACATCATTTCCCCTTACTTTATGGAAGTGTAGGCAGATAAGGCAGCTGTCACAAATACTATGTGAAGCTTCGGAAGAAGAGATTTTTGATACTAAGGACAAACAATTTATTGACTTGTTCTGCATGTGCACAGACTTCGCTGGGAATGCTGGACTGGGTGAATCTTAAGTGTGTGATTAGAAAGTCAATTCTCATATTCTTTGCACCAAAGGAGCAAAAGGGAGAGGATGCTGCAGCCATCTTCCTAAGACACATGGTCCTTTCCTGACATGCACCAATTAATTTCCAAAAATACAGAGTAAAATGCTTAAGCTTGCCTGGAAGCCATACAGTCTAAACTATAAGTTTCTCCCGGACCCCAGATACATACATGATAAAGGGAGGATAAAGTAATGGAAGAACTCTGCACATGTTCAGAGGTACTTTCAGATGCTCTGCAGCTGAGTCAAGTCAAGCTTCTATACTATCAGTAAGTCTCTATCAATGCAAGCACAGGCAGGCAGTAGTTTAAAAAAACTGCCTTAAAACTGGTCCACAAATCTAATTCTAATTAGATAGACAGCAAATAAATTATATTAAATAATTACTAGACAAGAAGAAATGTTAAAACTGATTAGGCTACCTACTTTATTACAAAGAATTCAAGGAGTGGAGCAACATAACAGGGTGCATTATGCAGCTGCAAAACACAGAATCTAACTGCTAGTAAAAAGAGCTGCGTACACAACCAGCCTCAAAAGTATAATGAACATGTGTTTAAAATGTCCTGGACATTTCCAAGAAGAAGACCTTCCTCAAACAAGCCAGCTGGGTACAAATATTGAGCAAACATGAACCACAGCAAACTGCATGCTATTAATTTTATTTGCTCAGAGATTATGGCTCCTTTGTCCTTATTTGGATGTTGATTTGCTTCCAGTATGCTAAATCTGGGTGGCTAGATAAAGATTTTGAAATATGTCTCCAACATTTCATGGATGAAAATAGGGACATTCTTAAGTATTTTTAACCCTAAAATTTTTAATTTCATACAAAATATTAACACTTATGTGCTTCCCTTCCATTACATGGTGGTCACATATTATATATTATTTCTGTAGCTGTGTTAACTTGTTCTGCAAACAGGTTGCCCTGCCCTGGCTTCTAAAGCTATACCAGCATGGTCAATAAACTGACCATAACAATTTAAAAACAAAAAGATCAAAATGTTTAATCCCATAATGGATCTGGGTTAACTTGTTCGAGAACTACAACTCAAAACACAACTAGCAACAACCTATTTTGCTGAAAAAAATATTTATTTTATCTATTAAATTTATATACTGCCCTTCATCCAAAGATCTCAGGGTGGTTCACAGAATAAAATACAAGATAAAACACAAGTAAACAATTAAACCAAAACAAAGGTGCAATTGTTTAATTTAAAATAATGGCTAGTGCACCAGGTTTTATTTACTTATTTATTGAATTTATGTTCCACCTTTTTCTCCAAGGAGCTCAAGGTAGAGTGAATGGTTTTTGTTCAGTTCCAAGAAAACTTTTTTTATGAGGCAGAACAACAGTTTGACTGTATTCTGCCTGAATATTTAATCAGATGCTTTCTTTTGAATTGTCTTGAGCTAGCTTGCAGTAACTGGTTAACTGCATCTAGATGAAAAAAATAAAACACTGTGATAACAATATATAATTCATACTGTACGCATCCCAAAAAACTGCTTCAGTTTGGCATTTGTATCCTATTAAAATTTGTGGAAAATGCACTACTAAGACTAAGTGAAGTTATTTAAAGTGACTGAATAAACATTAGAAACTGCAACACATCGGTTCTGGAAATGACAGTTTATAGTCTTGCACACAGTAAGATCACAAGTCATTCTAGTGTTTCATGTCAGATTTTATCTGCCGAAAGAATATCGCCTTTTAGGAAACAGTGAAAGCTGTGCTGTATTTCACATACTATTGGCAGCTATATCTTTTCTCTGTTTTAAATATTGTTTCACTGCATTTCACACACAAAACTGTATATCCTATAAGGCACTTGTGCTTACAGCTCACATTGGATGAAGATTGTCCTAAAGTAGCAAATTCCACCCGGGTTAATTCCTTGACACTGTATGCTAAGAGGCAATGTTGTGCTATTTTCTAGGCGTCCCCAAGAACCACAAGTTTGAAGCACCTTTGTCCTGTGACGGGACTAAGAAACATGAGAATGGGCCTTTCCTGTGGTGGCTCCTTGCTTGTGGAATGCTCTTGCCAGGGAAGCTCACCTGGAATCTTTGTGACATATCTTTAGGTGCCAGGCAAAAACATTCTTCTCCTCTCAGGCCTGTGGCTAATTATGCAGTCCATTACTTTTTAAACTGTATTGTTTTTGATTGTTACTATGCTATGTATTTTTGTGTTTTTGTAAACTGCCCTGTGATCCTGAGATGAAGGATGGTATGCAACAACAACAACAACAACAACAACAACAACAACAACAACAGCAGCAACTTGAAGGTAACCTTTTCTGGTTCTGGGATATTGAGGGGAGCACTAAGGTTGTACCTCTTGCCAGACTTAGGGTTTTCAATGTTTTCTTTAGCTATCCCCCAATAAAGAGTTATGAGCTAATGTAATCATATCTTCCTTCTATATATAGAAGGGAGATCAACTGTCCAGTCTTGTCCATACATGAAAGGTCTGAGTACAGTCACCTCTATTCCTTTATTTTTCTAAAGAAGTACTGAACCATGGCATCAAACAAGTGGTTGTTTTTGCTTGCTTGCTTGCTTTTTAAAGGTCGCTAAACATCCCACTGTTATCTTGCCAGTTATTAATTAGGCTTGTCTCAGAAAAACTGTCGACAGGCAAAACTCTGGGAAACCCCTTGTAAGAAACCCCTGTGAATTTCCCCAAGGCCTCAGCAGCAGCAGCAGCAGCAGCAGCAGCCGCCGCCTTTTCCAATTCCAACTTGTTGAAAGTGCTTTCTAGACTTTTTGCTGAGGTCACATATTCAGCCCACCTGCTGTTCTTTGTCACCTCACACTCACTTATGCCTACATTACTACCGCCTCTCCTCCTTTTCCTCTTATTAACAAGGTCCTGACATGTCTCAACAGTGGGAAATCACAACTTCCCCATGTTTCCCTAAAGGCACTGTTTGGAGCCGCACATTTACTTCCTTTTATCTTGTTTCTGGTGCTGCATGAACCCTTCTACTTCCGACTGGTAAGTCCACCCTGGAACTTACTTGCCTTTTTCCTTCCTTCCTTCTTTCTTTCTTTCTTTCTTTCTTTCTTTCTTTCTTTCTTTTTAGAAAAAAAGAAGAAAACGTTTGAAAGAAAACTGTACAGTCCCATATGCCAATGGTGACAGGGGATAACACTTGGGAGAACGAGTCAATGCCAGACATATGGCAAAGCCTGCTGCCATTGAGTCTGCCTTTTGGAGGAACCGCTGATAATCAGATGGTATTGTGTTTCACAACGAAATCATTTGCCATGAAACAAGAACTATCACATGACGTGCAGAGGTCATGAGGCATGCTTCACAAACAATGGGCAACAGTAACTACACATGCAGCCCAAGCACACTTTCATTTCTAAACTGAATGTCTTTCTTCTGGTAGGAGATTTGAGATAATGATTGTGACTGATTGCCACAGAATTTCAGAAAAGTCATAGTAATTCACATATTTGAATTATTGCCTTTCATAGCTTTTCTCCCACCCTCCCCACTCCTGATGCCCTCCATATGTTTTGGACTACAATTCCCATAATCCCCATCCAGCACATTAGGACTGTTGGAAATTGTAGTCCAAAGCCTTTGCATGGCACCATTTTGAGGAAGGCTGCTCTGCACTCCATTTAACCAAGCAAACCTTCCTATAGACTTGTGTCTTTCCTAGTGCGCTATATATTTCATTTTTCATGCTTTTCCAGACTCAACCATCCTAGCTGCACTTTTTGGTCTAACTCAGAATATCTAAAATAATAATAATAATAATAATAATAATAATAATAATAATAATAGGGGGGAGAGGATATAACTGCTTGTTCCTTGTTCCTTTTCTCTTTATTTGCTCACTTTATCACCCCTATTCTGCTTTGCATAACTGCCACAAGTGCACTTCTCATTATTAAATAGCATCCTGTTGCAGCTTATGACTTGAACAGATTTCTTGCTAATGCAAGCCATCTCCCGCTTCACCTTTATATCTTCCTATTCCTCCTCATATTTCATCAATTCCCCCATCTGGCCATTCACCACTGTCCTGTTATTTACAATGCAAAGAAGCACAGGGTAATGGAACTCATTCACATTAATTAATCCTCTTATCTAGGTCCATCAAACTGCTGCTGTTGCTAAATAATAAACACTGGTGTCCAGTTATAAGTCAAGGGTTGCATCTTAGTTGGCTGAAGCTACAAATCTGCCCTTTCAAGATTCAGGGAAGTATTGGATAGCAGATCATATGCCTTGCTGATTGATGTCTTCATTCCAAAGCACACTAGAGAACCGTAATTTAAAAGGTGGACACTCAGCCTGGACCTCTCTCTGCCGCTGCAGGTTTGCTGAACTGGTAAAGCATATTCAACTGTTCAGGGGCCAAACTTTTTTTATATTAAAAAAACCTCCAACATTTCAGATGCAATGGACTAGTTAAAGGTAGCTTAAGGATTACTCTTGCATATATGCGGCTTATCAGGTTTTGCTCAGATCTTGAAGCGTGTGCATTTGCCATACACATGGGGAACATTATCATCCCAGTTAGCTGTTAACTAGGTCTGCCCTGCAGTTACAGCTATTTATACTGTAACACACACACACACACACACACACACACACACACACACAGAGGAAACAGAAAAATTTGGATCAGGTGGTGTGGTTTTTGCTTGGACTTGATAATTAGAGGTTTGCTACTGCAGAGGCTTTGCTTGTTGCAAGCTCATGTTGTAAGAGCAGTAGGATTTATCCACATTCCTTCATAAAGAGAACAGTAATGTGATTACAGAAACATTCATTAGGAATATTTCATGCATAGGGTTTCTCACGCTTGGCCATATGCATTTCCCTCCCCCCAAAATAAAAATAAAAAATGTCTTTCATGGTATTTTGCCCTTGAATAACTTACATGGAACATGCAATATGAATAAATACTTTTCACATATAAGCATCCATAGGCTCTGCGCCCACAGGCACAAAACCATACACAGGGAGGTAGAGGACAACAGGGACTATGGAAGCAATCCTGCTTCTCTCCTGTACAGTCACTGTATATGCTTTTAGATTCAAGGCAAATCAATGAAATGGGACCTTAGGTTCCCATTAAATTTTGAAGAAAATGAGACAAATCATAACAGGATCTGAAAAAGGATTAGCTTGAATAAAGGGTTTCTGTAAGGGAATGGGCATAACCTGGTCACATTAATCACTGCTAAGACCCTTTGGACATACATAAAACTTGTTTATCAAGATATGGGAGTCAGCCCTTTATGCTTTCCCTAAGATAAGTAAACCTTCATTGTTAACTGTCAAATATTAAATTCTATTTTCAAAGCCAACAAGGCACATCAAAGATGCACTTTTCTTGGCCTGAAACCATTTGCTGGCCAATGGTTTCTTAATATATACTTAATAATTGTTAAATTCCCTTGCTCTTCTTCAAGTATCCCCCAAAAAGCAAGAAATGTTCTGGTGGCAGTCATCCTTCTCAGCCTAAAATAAAGCTCATTGGGGATTTCTGCTTTGTGCCTTAAGAGTTAATATAAGCTTACAATCTGGTTTTAAAATAACCAGAGAGTGTCATGGGGACATCACGTAGTCAGAGTATGAAGTTCTAATATGAATCAAACGCACAGTTCGGTTGTATTCCTGATGCTTCCCAAAAGGCCAATCATCAGAACTGGATGCATGACATTTTAACAAGAAACCTGATTAAGCAGACACTTTCAAAGGGACAAAATTGTTTAAGGATAGGCTTGGGTTGCTACTTGTCTTCCTTTGCAAGCAATAAAAGGGATGTCGGATGGGGCCATCTGTGACATTTGATTCCTGAAAAAGGTATTTCATTTGATGGTTCCTCAATAGGCACACCTAAAATCCTGATTGTCTCCAATTTAAAGGAGGCAGTTAACCAAACAGGAGAGATGGGGGGGGGGGGGGGAGAGGAAAGGACAAAGGGACTCTGAGACCTTAAAAGCAACTGATTGGAGGCTGAATGTGTACACTTTACAGTTCTGCTTCTGTTATGAGGATTAAACATTTAATAGAATGCAGCAGATGATTCTGGTTATGTGCAAGTTGTGGGGCTACCATTTCAATACTGCTTCAAAAAACAAAAACAAAAAATGGAGCCTCTGTGTTCATACATTTAAACACAGCTCCACACAAACACATACCCACACAAGTACACGAGCCTTTAAACCACGCAGCACTATCAATACAAGGCAGCACACATCCTACTTCCTTCCTGAATGAGGGAGTTTTATGTAGGTGTGAGAAACAAGGATGTTTTGCAGGCTCCTGGAAGTGAGGAACCCTCAAAAAAACGGGGGGGGGGGAGAAAGTGAAAGAGAGGGGAATTATAGAAAAACCATAGCAACTAGTCAGTCCATCTTCCCACACCACCCACCAGCCACCAGCTTCATTTGCTGACGCACTTTTAAAAAAAAAAAAACCCAGCAGAAAAACTCAAGCTGTCTCTACCAGCCTGGGAAGGTGAGCAAGCCTTGAGAGCTCATTAAATTCCCTCCTCAGCTTCTCTTGTATGCCTGCAGCTAGTGAGCAAGTAGGATATAAATAGAAGTTATATAACATCTTTGTTGATTCCTGTGCTTACCAAAAAGTAGCATGACCTTGTTTTCAATAGCCTGCCTCTGCCTGCTTGTCAGGGACTTTAATCTTGTTAGGGATCATCTGAAAAGTCTGAATAAATGTTATATAGACTTTGCAGATAAAACAGGAATATCTGGGCCTTCATGTGTGACTGTAAACACACTACCTTCGGTATATGCCTAAGTTACAGATGAGAACCACCTAGTGTTCAAACGAACGGAGATAAGACAATATTATCACTACAGCAGCAACGTTACCAAACTTTCAGAATGTGATTTCTAAGACACAGTACTGCATATAGAGGCATCTCTAGAATGGAGATACCATTTCAGAGGAAGAGTGTGTGACTTCTCTAGGGAAAAAGAAGTTAGCTGACAGACTTTCAAGTGAAGGCACACACTCAGATAAAAATAGACCTAATAAAATAGACCAATGTGCATTAAAAAGAAAAAGAACACACATACATTGTGCACAACGATGCAACTCCATACACCCAAATGTTAGCAATGGTAGATAAGAGACAGTTAGCGTTTGTAGCAGCCCGCTCTGCCAACACCCAAAAAAACCTCTTTGGGGATCAAAATACAAACATGGAATGGATTGTCACACAAAGGCATTGTCAAACAATAAAGAGTTTTTGCTTTTGTCACATAGGTAAAAGGTAAAGGTACCCCTGCCCGTACGGGCCAGTCTTGACAGACTCTGGGGTTGTGCGCCCATCTCACTTAAGAGGCCAGGGGCCAGCGCTGTCCGGAGACACTTCCGGGTCACGTGGCCAGCGTGACATCGCTGCTCTGGCGAGCCAGAGCCGCACACGGAAACGCCGTTTACCTTCCCGCTGGTAAGCGGTCCCTATTTATCTACTTGCACCCGGGGGTGCTTTCGAACTGCTAGGTTGGCAGGCGCTGGGACCGAGCAGCGGGAGCGCACCCCGCCGCAGGGATTCGAACCGCCAACCTTTCGATCGGCAAGTCCTAGGCGCTGAGGCTTTAACCCACAGCGCCACCTGCGTCCCTTTTGTCACATAAGAAGAGCCTATTATGCTATTTCCAGGAGATTTAAAAAACAAACAAACCACAAAACCTGTAATTAAGATGGGAGCTGGCTATGAAAACATTTGTGAATAATATGCTAGTATTTTAATGCTCTCCAAAGTAAGGATGAGTTCAAAGTTGTGCATGCTGTGAAGTACAACACCATGCAAAATGAAAAAAAACTGCTGGAGCTATCATGATCACATCAGCTCAAAATACTGCAGATTCAGCTACAAGTCTTTGAATTATATTAAGGGGGAAATCCTACAGCAAGATCTGCTGGGATCAGCGGCTCCAAGATGCAGCAGATCCCCTGGGCTCCGCCAAGCCAACATTAAGTCTCCAACTCCAGCTCAGCCAAAGATACACTGCTGGAACTTGCTCATCATAGCTCAGAGTTCAGCTAAGGTTGGTGTGATTCCCCCCAAAAGGGGTGTTCCAGGGGTGTGGTCAGGGCATGACTAGAGGAGGAGGAGGACCTAAGCTGGATCCTAAACCTAGTCAATTTGATCACATGACCTGGCAACCCAGCACAGAACACTCTTTTCACCGGTGTTAAATTGAGCAGTAGCTTGTCTACATTTTTACTACTAAAGAGAATATTTGTGAGACTTTCTGCCCAAGGTGCCGAAATAACTTGTCAACTTTTTGAATCATGAACCTTGATTGGGATGCAGGGTTGCGGGGGGGTGGGGTGGGGGAGAGATGGAGAAAGGTGCTGTTCTAACTCAGGGACCAAAATGTCTTGCATAAACCCTTGTACCCAGAGATAAATATACAGACATGACAGTAGATGTTGCAATATTTGCATGCCGAGACTGCTTAAGATATTCGGATGGCTCAGAGTTTGGGACATAGATGTGAAAAACCCAGCCACTAAGGAAACTGCAGTCTTATGCAAATCAATATTGCTGAACATAGCCTAACTAGCAGAGTACAATCTATTTGATAAAGTTTCAAAATTCAGCAACTTTTTTAAAAACAATAATCCTGCTGCATGCAGTTTTTTTAAAAAAGGAACAGTTTATCAAAATTATGTTTGTCTAGAAATCTTTAGTAAGCTTTACACAATCAGTACTAACTCCCTCATGCTGCTTTTTCAGGATTCCCCAGACCTGCATGGGAAGCTGCGGCTGAGAAAACCCTGTTAGATTTTTCCTTTGAGTACTAAATCTGGCTCTATTCTCATCTGCCACACCAGTATGGCTACCTCCCCAAATCCTCCAGCAGTGAACCTAGAGCAAAGAGTGGAAAGCAAAGTTATTGTACTTCAATATCAGCATGAGCATGATGGATCCCACCTCTTTACAATGCAGTGGGCTCACCAACTTTCATGTTAAACCCACAAAGCTTATCAACAGGAGTACACAAGCACTTTTCCTACCTGTATAATAGTGTTTCCACCTTCCAAAAGGGCAATAGCCAGAAGGATGCTTTCATGAAAAACTCTGTCACTGGTGGCATTCATGATGAGATCTATGACCAGATTGGATGCGCCTTCCTTATCCAGGTGACACTGGACTTCTGACAAACTCATTTCACCTCGGTTTGCTGGGCTGGAACCAGACCCGCCTCCTACAGAAAGGTAAGTCACACAGGTTGAGCAAAATGAAGCCTCTTATGAACCCAGCTTAATTATTTCTATCTGAAAACATTGGTCACTCGCCTATAAAAACGAATGAATCGAAGTGTAACTGTGAACATATTCCATTTATTCACAGCTTTATTAACCATTAAAGTGTGAACAACATGCTTGCCTCTTAATAATACAAGCAGATGATGCTGTCATTAAGACTGATTGATTTATGTAGAGAGCATTCATACTCTCCCGCTCCTCAACAAACCCACGGCAGCTAACAGACGTTAAAACAGTCAGTTAACAGTACAGCTACAAACAATAAATGCAATTCCTACTGGAAGGAATTTTTTTGTTTTGACTATGGCAGACCAACACGGCTACCTATCTGTAACTGCAATTAAACAGCCATGACAAACAAAATCAACAGAGAATAAGAAGAAAAATACAACCACCATAAAAAAAACCTTTCCAAAAAACAGAGCAACTGTTTGTGGCCCAAAAACCTATCTAAAAAAGGGGGAGCCATATAAAGGACATTAAAGGTGACAAACAATACATTTTCTTTCTCTAATTACTTTCAGTTGTGAAGAAGTCACATGAATTCTTATATAAAATAAAAATCACATAGGGGCTACTTCTAACATGTAATCTTGGTCTGGAGTAGGAACATAGGAAGCTGATTGATACTGAATCAGACCATCATTGGTCCATGTAGCTCAGTACTGTGAAGCTGTTCTCAACCTGTGGGTCCCCAGATGTTGTTGGACTACAACTCCCATCATCCCTGACCACTGGCTAGGAATGATGGGAGCTGTAGTCCAACAACATCTGGGGACCCACAGGTTGAGAAACACTACTCTACATGGTTTGGCTGCGGCTCTCCTGGGTTTCAGACAGGAATTCTCCAGTCCTATCTGGAGTTGCTGAGGAGTGAACCTGGGGCCCTCTGCCTACAAAGCTCTACCTCTGAGCTACAGCCTCTCAATACCAGGAGATTCCAAGTAAACATCGGGGGAAACTTTCTGACAGTGGATCCATATAGATTTTTTGTATTTTAATGGGATTTTTTTTGTTCACTGCCCTGTGAACCTTTGGATTGAAGGGCAGGATATAAATTTAACTGATCATCAGTATCATCCATGTGTCAGAAACCTCTTTAAATAGCAAGGGCTTGGACCCAAGGGCAAGTCATGTAAGGTTTGTGGAAAAGGCACCATCTTGTTAACAGTAGGCCATCAAGCCACCTCTGTTTCGAAAGTACTAAGTCCTTCAAAATGGAAATAAAGGTTTTTTAAAAACAAACAAACAAACAAAAACCGTGTGAAATATGACGAAAGACCACATGTTGGGAATGGACTTCTACATACAGTACAGATTTTGGGAACTGGCAAGAAATTGGTCATATAATATAATTGAAAAGTCTAGAAATGGAAGGATGGAGAAGGCAATTAGTGGATTAATTTTCAACTTTTTAAGGAACTGCAGTAATTCTCTTCTGTAAATGACAATGTGAAAAACATACCTGCTGACAACCTGCCAAAGCTATTAAATAACTGATTTGTTATTCAGAGACAGAACGTTCAACATGGCAGGCTAGAGTCACACAAAATTCATAATTAGCACAGCGAACATCCTACCTCCTCCCCCAGCTTTGCCAGGGCCTCCAGGAGACAATGGGCCATTGCCAAAGCTGGTCAGGCTCTCTCTTCTTCCTGTGCTTCTGACGTTGCCATAGTAACGGTTGACCAAAACCTGTCTGAGTGCCTCACCCTTAATTCAAACAAGATATTAAATTAAAGAACAACAACATGTAGTCGAATTATGAGTGTAGCAGGGTTGCAGGACTCAACAGGACTAGCAAAAGTTATTTTTAGTACAATTATACAGCAAGACGACAACAGCAATGAGGCTGAGAAAGAGAGAGAATGTTATTAAGGGATTAAAATATTATAATAATTAAAAAACACTGTTGCCAGATATATACTCCTTCACTTAAAAAATCTGTCTCCATATGTTGAGATAAATATTATGAAATAGTAACAAAAAGATGCTATTTCCAGAATTTATCCTGACCTTTTCTAACTAATACCAGTTATTATTTATTCATCAATTGTTATGAAAGCATATTTTGAAAGGCAACATTCTTCTTTAATTTCAGACTTGATACAAATTTATTCGCTACTATGTAACAAGTGTCACTACCTACAAAGTATTTTGAATATGATCACTACACTTAGAATATAGCTATTGTGGTTCAGGTTATCCCTGATTTGTTACATTCATAGATTTTAAGGCCTATTACCTCTTTAAATCAGACAGCTAGTCCCCCTACTATAAACACACTCTATGAGCACTGACCTCTTAGTCACCAAGATGTAAGGCCCCACATGGTGGGTAGGATATCTAGGTTATTTGAACAGATACATCACACAACAAGAGATAGAACCTTTAGCCCCCTTCGTCTCCTCCCACACGCCTCACAACATTGGAAACAGTCACTAATTTATCTGCCAGCAAATTATGGGAATAAGTGGCTGTGAATCTTCACTGTAGACTGGATGACTTTAGATAGCAAAATTCTCACCAACTGTCCAAGAAAACAAAAGGTGATATTTTGAAAACAAAAAGATGCCCAACTCCTCAAAGGATGAATCCAATACCTGATCTAGGTATGGTCTTTGTATCTCAGCCTTTTTTAGTCATGATGGTTTAGAGAGGAGTGCAGATGTTCATATACAGCAGGGACGTCCAACTCCCAAGAGACTGTGATCTACTCACAGAATGAAAAACTGGCAATGACCTTTTTTTAGGGAGGGAGGGCAGTCAGAATTGTCAGCCTTTTTTTAGGGGTCAAGGCAGTAACAAAAATAGATAGACGAGAAGTCATCCTGCCAGCAGAAACTCTGTCTTCCGCTCTTGAAATCATGCACGGATAAAGGAAAGAGGGAGGGGGCAAGGCCGAATGCGAAAATGAGCCCACAATTGACTTCTAACAACCAAGGGTTGACCTGTCAATCATGGTCGACCTGTTGGACATCCCTGATATACAAGATCTGTGCTTTCCTGATACAAATTACAGCAATGGGCCTCTACATGGGGCCTGACTTTGGAAAAGGTTTGGAGGCTACAGCTGTGGCAGAATCCAGTGGCTCAGTTTCTGAGCACAGTGACTAAAGGACAACACATCATTCCAGTTCAGAGAGCACTGCACTAATCTGTACCCAATTCAAGGTACAGATACTTGTGTGATGATTTGGCGGGCCCACCATATGCTCCAACCAGTAGGTGCCAGTCAGGAGGAGAGGCCTTTCTCTCACTACAGCTGTCAGTATGAACACAAGAGAGTGTTCCCCATGACAGTGTCCTCTTCTCTGAAACTCCCTCCTGGGGAAATCTGGCACTCCCTTTCCTGGCTTCTTTTTTTGGTGGGGGCGGGGACAGGTAAGGATATTCTGCTCTTTAACTTGTTTGTCTCCATCTCCTTGCCTAAATGAACCATTGGTGCTGCCATACACACATAATTGCCACTTTTTAGCTCCTCTCCAGTGAGTTGTAGGGCTGGGTGAAGATTTGAGAAGCCGAAAGTCACAATAGATCAGTAATAGGCATTGTACATTAGTTGCCCTTTGATGAACCACCTTGAGAGCTCTCCAGATGTTTGCAAAACATTATTTGCGGCCCATTTCAAGATAATTCATGTAATGAAGTGTGTGTTTTTTAATAAAAATATCCCTCTTAAGCACTCCCTCATAGCAAGAGATATCCTGCGCTTGGGACTTGTTCAATGAAGCATATTTAAATGGCATCATTGGCTTTGGGACTTCCTAGTACTTTTCCCATCCACAAACCTGGATGGATTAAGCCCAGAGAGACCCACATCTGCTTCTGAAAGTGACAATGCTCATCATAATGGAGTGGCCGTAAGCTTTTAAGTAGGCACTAGATGGCTCCCAGACTGGCAGCTCTCCGTGTTAGTAATCACTGTTCTTCACTCAACTGAATTCACCTGTGAAAAACTAATGAAGCAAAAGGATATATTTAATAAGTGGAATTGAAAAGGAAATGACCCGTTTAGTTTGAACGCTTCCTTACTCTTTACTTCCAGGAGAATTGCACCGTAAGTTGCAGATTCTCACTCCTCTCCCTGGATAGCCTTAAGCAACTAGTTATGGAAATGTCCTTATCCGTTACACTAGCATTCGTTTGACAGCTGCAACTAGGTGGTTCATTCTTCTAACATACCTCCATGTTAAAGGTAAATGGGTTATAAACTGGCTAGAAAAATCCTGACATAGGGCAGTTCATCAGAATCTAAAAACAACTGGGTTTCTACTAGAGACAGAAAAACAATAATTTTCTATAAACAGAATGACATTCATGGTTTAAATATTTTCATATTTTTCCATGTAGTAGAAAATAGATGTACTGGCCTTTTGGCCACCTTTAGAACAAACACAGAAGTCCAACTTATACACTTACTTACCTGAGTAGGATCATTGTTCTGTGGTGGAGGAAACTGGCTTATTCAGATACAGATCATTGGTCCACCCAGCTCATTACTGTCTGCCAGGGACTGAACCTGGAGCCTTTTGCATGCAAAGCATGTGCTCTGTCGCTGAGGTACAACAGTGCCTCATAGACACGGTAAGGAAAAGAACACAATCTATTCCTTCCACCATGGAACAATGATCTGCGACACAGTGAGTGAGCCAGTCCAGAGACTCAAATGTATTTTAAGCATCTCATTTTTAATGAGACCAAACTCCACCTTTCTCACTAGAGTTATTTCTGCCACACAAAAAACAGATTGTGGAACATGTTCCACCAAAATATTCTGTTAATAGTACCCACTATCTGCATTTTCCAGAAACAACTAAATATATTTTTGTTCTGTCAGGCTTTCCTAGCTACAGAAACATCTATTTTGCATGGTTTCTGTCTTGTTTTAAATTTACTTTTTGTGCTTTAACTGCTTTTAATATTTTTTAGTGCAAATTGCCTTTAGATGGTTGTTTAGGAGATTATTAATAAATCAATGATATTTAGTGGTGGTGGTGGTGGTGGTGGTGGTGGAGAAAGAAGAAGAAGAAGAAGAAGAAGAAGAAGAAGAAGAAGAAGAAGTTGTTGAAGTTCAGCATCACAATGAAGTATTAATGACAATACAGACCTCACAAAAACCCAATTCAAACAATCATGGGGTGAGTTAATTAGAAGGAGACAACAAAATCTGCATAGCTGTCTATGTTGACATCAATCCTGCACAGTTTGCAAGACTGGAACAAAGCACATACAACAGACCCAGGCAAGTTTAATAGGCATCCAATTATATTGTATTTCCTCCCCCTAGGAGAAAATTGATTTATGTTAATGAAGTGCTAGAGCTGAGTTTTATATTCTTATTTCTACAATATTTACTACCAGTTGCCGTTAACAACTGGCCCACAGAAGTCTTTCTCAGTTCCTGTAGGGCCCCCTCCATCTGTCTTGGCTGAAGTTCAGGTTGCAGTATGCGGTTTTTGTTGAGGGTGTGCGCAGCACCCACAATAGTTCCTCCTGTTTGAAAATGTGCCCACGGGGCCTAAAATATTGGCAAAAGCTGATCTACAGTATATGGAACAGTAGTATTGATCCTCAAGCCCAGTAGGAAAAAGAAGGCATGCCTCTTCAAAATATTAGTATGGGGCACCTGTGTTACTTCCAGTAAAGAAAGAAATAACATTGCTAAAATCATGCATTTAAATAGGCAGACAGTAGGCTACTGGAAAAAACACAAATAATTTTGTGTATTCTGCTGCTATATTTCAGCATTGGCTGCAAGAGTTTTCCAACTGATTATGTTAAAATAAATCCTGAGCTTTAGGACTATGGGTTGGTCAAGTGAAGACACCTCTGTTTCTAATAGTCTATGCAGCAGAATACTGCAATATTACGGGACCCCTAGAGAGATAAGCCCTCTAAATTACAGCTTTAGAAGACTTTGTGGGACATGGTTTAACTACAAGTGGGGAGAGGGGCACACAAGGTGATATTAATGGGCTTCATTAATGCTGTAACCTTCCCCTCAAAACTGAAGCCCTGCATCTATGGTACAGAACACATTATATAAGGAAAGAGACATTGCACCAATGTTTTTCCCCTGAAAGCAAGCCCTAATTTCTAAAACACTTACTACCAGTTTCCACTGCAGCTACATCTATATTAACTTAATTTACAATGTCATATGTCACAAGTCAGGTGACACCATTAAAAATAAATAAAAGAACACACCCACACATTCTCTAACTTCCGAAAGCCTCCAGAATCTAATATGGACCTATCAAATAGCATTTGTCATCTTTGTTCAATAATATTTTTGAAATTTGCAACAGCAACAAACAGATGGATCCTTCAGCTACTTCCACATTTTCTTTATGCTATTTAAAAAGTGAGAAAAAGGAACAAAGAAAGCCCAGGTGTAATTAGCACCCAACATATTAAACCTAAACACCACCATAGAATATACGTACCCTTTTATGATCTTCAAGCTGTCTTTGTGGTAGACTTTGATCAAGCTCCTGGCGAGTATGCAAAAATTCTGTTTTAAAGTCTGATACTAAAGAGACACTAAATAAATTTAGCACCAATAACTAACTAGTTGCTGCAATGAATTTGTTCAACATTCATCTAGCCTTGATAGCACTGGCTCTAACATTCTTTCTCTACCTAACCATAATGAATGAAGAGAAAAAGAAATTGCCAATGGTTGCCTCCATGCAATATACAGACACGTCACAGTTTAATGTGCAGTTATTCTGGACACAATTCACTCCAAATATCTGTTTCAAAAAATGGAACTTAAGAAAAAGTGCTTCATTTCTGCTTGATGTAAACTAGAAATGTTAACTTTAAAAGAAGGGCCAACACTACAAGTAGATCTTTTATTGTCAGTCTTCATTATTAGTTTTTAAAGAAATGTTTTGGAAATTTGGTCTGGTTTGTATATAAGATAAACTATGGTTTAGTGTTTCATGCAGAAGCCATAGTGAGTTGTGGCTTTAAGACATTCCCCTTCTCCTCCCTCTAGCACAGACCTGAGGAGAAAACACAAAGTATCCACTTCTGATTTTAAACCAATCACAGTTGTTTGCTATGTCTGAATTCTGGGAACTCTGGTTAGTTTAAAAGCAACAAATTTTAATTTCCTCTCGTCTGTGAGAAGAGGAAGAAAGGGGTGCATATAAGTGATTGTGGCTCCAAGCACAGTGAGCCAGTGACCTGGGTGGTGATTTTGTAATAGCAGGAATGATGAAAAGATAATAATCTGGGATTTAAATTGGCCACAACTTCATTGATTACAGGTGTAGTAGACTTTGGAATAGGCACTGAGTGTGTAGCCAAAATCAACCAACCCACTTGCTGATTGATTACTCCTTCAGGATTGATGGGGGATTCAAGGATCTCCCCATGACGCAGATCAAATGAGGCAATCCCACCAGGGCGCCAGTAGGGCGTTCTTTGGCCCAACGGCCCCCGTCTGGACCACTGGACAAAACCTTCCCTCTGGATCCTTTACTGGGGTACCCTGAATTAAGTAGACCCACTGAAATCAACTGACCAAAATCTACTGTATGACTAATACGGGATATCACCCCAAAACAAAAGTAAAAAGTTTGCAAGTAACATGCAAAGTACTCTCTCTGATAAAACGTTCACACGACAGTCACCAATGTTTACGCATACAAAACACTGAACCACACTTTCCCAATACATGCATGTTCATTATGTTACTGAGTCATCCTGTAAGAAAAGGTCAGTAAATCCATTTAAAGTAAAGTAGCTTATTTTCAAACAGGATTACACGGCCTACAAGATTAATGGGCATCATGTTCCGCTTCAAATGCCTCATGAAAAGTAGTATAAAAGTTCAAAAGATAAATAATAAAAACAGAAACACATAGCTCAAGGGCAATCTACTGTAAATGGAGATCCAAGTACAGGCTTCTCTTGCTACACCAAGGTGATAGGTATTTTGAATTTCAAGAGACTAAGTACATTGCAGTTATATTTAAATATTCCAACTTTTGTTCAATATTTCTTTGATAGTAAGATGTAGTTAGGCATCTATCAGAATTAATAGACATAGCCCTTTGCTATTTTGTTTTTCCATTTCTCTCTCTCTCTTTTTTAGTGAAGCAGGATGAATTCATCCACTTAGCACTATAATCCAAGCAGTTGTAACACATGCAGAGAACACTGGCTAAACTTCACTGATCTGAACGGAACTGGAACCACCAAAAAGACAGACAGACATCCAACCACAGCTACTTTAAAAACCACCAATATTTGTATGTTTTACAAATATAGGTGAGCAAGTGACAGACCTCTATGGAGCTTTCCATTTCTGGTGCCTGTGGCAGCTATTTAAAAGCAAAATTGTAAAAAGAAAATTCATTAGTCATCAATCTTTCCCGTAAACCAATGATTGGCACATGGAGATATTGACTTTTTTTTTACAAGACAACAAAATACTAATTTGACAACAGTACAGAATCCTGTCCCCCATCCAAAAAAAATGTCCACATGCATATCTTGCTCAGAAATGCCAATCCCAGTCGTATACACATCAATATGCTAGGGATGTAGTGTTAAATATCTGTTCCCAGTTCATACAGTTCCCTTTTATTAATTTAATTACAGTGGACTTCTCACCTCCAGTCCAAAATAATGGAAGAAAAAACGTTCAAGACATACACAAGCAGGAATGCCATGTCCAAGAATACACAATTAAATTCTAACCTTTTCCAATACCAAACCTTCCTCTTCCACAATATATGTGGTACAGATTTGCTATGAGCAGCAGCAAAACAGAATGTCTGCATAGCTGATCAGTAATGCTTTCAGCATTTAAATGTTTAAAAAATGACTAAGGAACATATTCAAACTTTAAATGACTATACCAAAATCCATTAAAAACATGAACATCTATTGCAAACCAATACCGCATGCACAAGGAAACACCTAGATAACACAAGTAAACTGAAGGCAAACAACACCACACAGACATACCAAGCACTGGACTATAACCTGTAATAGCAGCAGTAGTAGAAGTAATGATGATGATGATGACTTGGAATTCGGTCATGTTACACGAAAAAGGGATGCTTCTCATAATATGTTTAAATATATGGAACGGCAAGATTCGGGTCTATTTCTGAAAATACGTGTAAATTAAAGTATTGCCAAAGAACGTTACGAGCGGCTAACTTCCAGATAATCTTGTACAATGCCCAACTGTTTCTGGAGTGGTCTCTTTTCCTGAACTAGTTCCAAGAAGATGGATGCTTGTTTTCAGGAGACTTTGTAAATCCTTAAATGAGAAGCAGCTGTAGGAGTTTATCCTCCTTCACCTAACATCTAGCTCAGGGGTCAGCAACCTTTTTCAGCCATGGGCCAGTCCACCATCCCTCAGACCTTGTGGGGGACCGGACTATATTTTGGGGAAAAAATATGAAGGAAATCCTATGCCCCATAAATAACCCAGAGATGCATTTTAAATAAAAGGACACATTCCACTCATGTAAAAACATGCTGATTCCCGGGCCATCCGCGGGCTGGATTGAGAAGGCGATTGGGCCACATCCGGCCCACAGGCCTTAAGTTGCCTACCCCTGATCTAGCTCATTCTGGTATATCTATCCTCTTTTCAGATCATACTGGAAATTTTAAACAAAATAGTTTTCTTCCGGTCCAAAGTGTATAAAAATGTTAAATAGCTTGCCTACAACTCCAAGGCCCATTCACTCCAATACTACCACCTTTTAACAACAGGATTGCAAGGTACAAGCTGTTCAAGAAAGAGTTCAATTCCCCAAAAATGTAATTCTGAAAGCATTTCCCTGCTGTTTTGCTATACTGTTGTTAAGTAAAGGGGGACATTTCTTGGCCAACTATTTACATATTATCAAAGATTTAGTAAAGTAAAGTTACTGTAATGGTTAAGCATATATATATATTGCTGAAACAACAAATCTCAAAAGAGAATTTAGTCATTATAGATTAGAAATTAATGAATGCTAGGGTTTTAGTTATTTGTGATAGGAAAGGAGAATGCAAGCTGCAAAAGGCTTAGTAAAGAGAAAACCTGTTAACATGAGAAAAGGTGCTGATGGGCCACTGAGGAGAGGAATCCTTCAGCCTGGGGGATAAGATGTTACCAAGGTGACGGGGTGTGTGTTTGAGGGGACGGGAAAAGGGAGTTTTCAAGCAAGGGTAGCTTGGAGGAAGAAGCAGGAAGAGGGGCAGGGAGCCATCTTGGAGAGGAGAGAGAAGCAGTAGGATGCCTGTGTTGCTGCCTCTTGAACAGGCCATGCATTTGGTAATCACTATGCAAAGTGCTTTCAAGCCCTATGATTTGTGTTTGGAAACCCTTCGGCCGAGCCCCACCCTTAATTGCCTGCCCTGGGGGTAAGGGGAGGTAGATATGTAGAGGATATGGCTTGGCAAGAAGAGTCTTGTGGGTCAAAGGCCAGGCAAGCCATATTTGGCTTATGGGGGGCAGTTTCCCCATCCTTGCTGTATGACAAGCATAAATGGTTTAGGTGAAAATGATTTGGATTTTTGGGGTGAGTGCATAAGCGAGTTGGGGAGCATGCTATATAAAAACTGAACAGTCTTCACTGTTCTTAAAACCATTTAAAAACCCCCACATACTAGCTAGCAGGAACATTAGGCACTCTACATGCAAGCTTCCTGCTTCCTGGTATGCCCATGGGACCACATGTAGTAACATGGTTATTTCTAGAAAGACGACAGGGCGCATTCATGTAGACAGGGTCGCACCATGGAATTCAAATACAAGGATTTAAAAACACTTTAACGGTAATAAAGATTCCTTGGCCACATTGTACAGTTAAAAAAGTGTACCCGCCCCCAATTTCATTGGTTCCTCCAGGTCAAGAGCTCAAGAAATGTTACCTCCGGTTTTGCAGTGAAATTGGAGAATAATGTTTGGCCCACCTTTAGTTTGAATCAGTGTGCCCCAATCTGATGGCCTTCACATGTTTTGGACTGCAGCCCCAGTTAACCCAGCCAAGTTGTAGTCTAAAAAAATATATGGAGGGGACTTTGGTAGTAAGAGAAGGCTGGTTTAAACTATGGTTCCTTGGAATATGCTAGCTTCAGAAATGACAGACTTATTTCTGCTTGTTTCAACTAGTTTAAACTAAGCACAGTTTATCCTTTCTGGGCATAATGCTACTTATTTCCTCATCTGGATGCATCAGAAAAGAGGGAATGGGAGCACAGAAGCTTGAGACAGAAGCAGTCTTGTTAGTGTAGCACTGAAATATGGTTTCAGTCATTAAAATATATTTCATACTTTCAAAGAATGTACCAGTGCATTTTGGGGGGACTTGACTATACAGGTACAAAATAATTACAAGTCCACTTCATTACTCTTCAGTTTAAGTGACCATTAAAATGAGAACAGAACGTTTTCAAGGAGACATAACCTGAATAGTACACCTGGAGCTATTCTTATCCCTATTTGTGGCTTAGGGCAGTTTCCTTAAAGTACTTTTAGTCAGCAAAATTACAAGTTTAACTGTGTCCCAAAATTTCAGCATTCCTATTTCCAATGCATATTTTTTCCTAAACAAATTCTAAAGTGACATGCAAAACGTAAAAACAGATTAAAAGCAAATATGCAAAAACATGAATTGAAAAATTTCACTCACACACGCACATACATACTTTGTCTTTGGGGTCTAATATAGTATGCTGTTGCCCAGATTATTTATTTGTACATGCTTGTATCCAACAATACTGGTCTGCTTGTGCAATGAAACTTCCTACTCCTCTCCTCGGCAGCCCCACACCCATCAAAATGTGTTCCAGCAACTTGGTAGACATTCCAGAGCAAATTTTGGAGAGGAAAGTCCTTATGTGACAAAACTCTGTTCACACAGAGTTGCACATGTGTGTGTGTTACTTCCCTCTTCCCTCCATGTAGGGAGGAACTTAAAATGAAAACCTTCCCTGAGTCAAGGCAATGCTGGCAAGGTTAGTTACATTAGTGGACTGACCCCTCCCCTCCAACAGCAATCTACAGCAGGGGTGGGCAACCTAAGGCCCATGGGCCACAAGTGGCCCACGGGGGTCATTTATCCGGCTGAACCAAACCGCCTGTTTGGTGAGTCCTCGCACACTGCACTAAACCAGCACAGTGCGGCACGGGGACTTGCTTCCACGGCACTGGAAATCGCGTCTGTGCAGACAGAGACACCGGAAATACACACACACACACACGCAATCCAGCCCACAAGAGGGATCTCCGCTGGAGTGAACCAGCCCAGGTGAGGTAAACCTTGCCGACTCCTGATCTACAGCTTCTATGTAGGAGAGGAGAGGAGAGGAGAGGAGAGGCATGAAATACTTGGCTGAAAACACTCAATATTATGACTAGTCTTGAAATGCTTCTCTTTCCCCCTTTCTCGTTCCACACCCTACTGGAGCTGCTGCCCTTTCTTCTGGCAAGACACCCAACAGTTATAAAACAGTGGCCATGGGAAAAAACTTCATTTGTTGAATGCGTGCCTGGCATGCAGCCGAAAAGGCAAAGGCTCAAAAATACTCCCTTTATCCTATCAGTTGTCTTTGATAATAAATGCAAATTTGCTTATGATGTACGCATGAAAATATATAAGGGGATGGGGGAGCTCCCTTTAAATACAATCACTTAAGCATAATGAGCCTCTTAGTAATCTGGACCAAAGTCTTTTATAGACGAGCAAATTCTCCAGCATAGTGCTGGTTATAAAATATTCCCTCTTTCTTTCTGGATGCAAACCCCCACCACCACCTCTCTTGCTTTTACAGCACTATTATAGCTTTGGGCACAGTTCCCTGTATGCTTCCTTGAAGCTGTATTAGCATTTTAATGTTGCTGCTTTTTTCTTTTTCTTTTTTTAAAAAAGAAATGCTTTAGCAACCACACAGACTGCAATATCTGCCAGCATAGTCTGGGATACTGACAGCCAGAGTCTGGGCTGAACTAACAGTAAACAGCTCCACCACATTTTATTGGCAATTACTGCTGAAGGTCACACATCAGCAGCGAGCCTAAATTCCAGGAAGAAAAAAAAAAGATGCCTGTTATGTAACTGCTGCTTGGCTGTTGGCAGGTGCCCAACTGAGCAGTTCACTGCAATGTAGGAGGGAGGGAGGGAGGGAGGGAGGGAGGGAGAGAGAGAGAGAGAGAGAGAGAGAGAGAGAGAGAGAGAGAAGGCAAGTAGGACATCTCTCTGCTCCATTCAGCATCACCAGAATGCCCCCTTCAGGCAACGTTTAATAGTTTCAGAAGAGAGATCAGTTCTTCTAAACGCTATTTCACTCCAGCATTCCATTTGATTCCTCCTGCTTTACAACTTTCTTTATCAAGGCCATTAAGATTTTCAATTACTCTTCCTCCTCCTTTTTAAAAAAAGAGATAAGGCTTATTTAATATATCCAGTTGCTACTGAAGGAACAACACACCTCCAAGATCAATTAAAGGTAAAGGGACCCCTGACCATTAGGTCCAGTCGTGGCTGACTCTGGGGTTGCGGCACTCATTTCGCTTTATTGGCCGAGGGAGCCGGCATGCAGCTTTTGGGTCATGTGGCCAGCATGACTAAGCCGCTTCTGGCGATCCAGAGCAGCGCACGGAAACACTGTTTACCTTCCCGCCGGAGCGGTACATATTTATCTACTTGCACTTTGACGTGCTTTCGAACTGCTAGGTTGGAAGGAGCTAATTAATTGGCAGGGCACTTAATCCATTTATGTAACCAGCAGAAATACAAAATTAAAATTATATTAGTCCTACATGCATATATACCCCCCCCCCCCAGCACAGAAACCCATTTCACATAAGGTCCTTGGGCAACAAAGCTCTGAAGCTGGTTCTATGTAGGAAATACCATAGAATCATAGAGTTAGAAGGGACCCCTAAGGGTCATTAGTCCAACCCCATGGAATGCAGGAATCTCAACTAAAGCATCTGTGACAGGTGGCCATCCAACCTCTGATTAAAAAACTCCAAGGAAGGAAAGTTCACAACCTTCCAAGGGGGCCCCTTCCAATTAGTTAGTTCCTCATTTCCCATTTGTTCAATCCCTTTTGTCCAGTATGGCCAGATTCACCTAAGATGGCATGTACTTGCCTCTATTCCAAGACTAACTGTGCACATTAGGGTAATTGTTCGCCAATGTTTTCTGTTTCCTTCATTTTTCTTAGCAGAACTGCTGAAGGAGTTTCCAGGAGCTGGAGAGTTCTTATTTTGCCGTTCTTCTACCTTAAGGCAGCAGTTTCATGACTGCATAATTACTATTCACTGTAATTTTATCTCACCTTTCTTCTACTGATACTTGTTCTGAGGTTAGGTTTAATATAACCAATGGTTCACGCTCCAAAAGGAATTTGCTTATCAGCAGCCAGTCCACAACTGCAGCAATGGAGTGTTAAGTTGAAAGCCCAGCACTTCCAGCAGAGATTCCATTGGAATAAATGGGGTATTTCTTATTTGGAAAACTCCACAGCTGAGTTAACCATTGCACTAGGCTACTGCTATTCTTTGTCAACCTAGCCAGGATCCCTTTCTTGACTTAATGTGTCACACAGTATGTGCTGCTGGTGATCAGTACAAAGCACTAGTTAAATGGAGGACGCACACCCACAAAATAAGTACTGCTGCTTTTATTTCTGCATTGGACAAGGTGGGTTCTAGTGCATGAAACCTTGTGGAAGAGACCTGCAGTTCTATACATGTCAGAAACCAAAGACATATAGTTGGGCTGGCAAAGAGGATGAGCAAATAATTGGACTTGCAAGAGCAGATTTTATCAGAATGAATACTAAAAGGGTGAGTTTCTTTCATTCCATGCTTTTACAGTGGCTGGTGGAAATTACGCAAAGGAAAACACTGCGGCTTCCTTACAGAGGCTTCAGGGAATCCAGACTACTGCCAGAAGACACTTTTAATAAACAGACAGTGCTCATTTCCTATATTTATAAACACACCTGCTTGAAGCATGAAATCCCTTCCATGCAAGGCAGCCAACAAAGTTCTTACTTGAAATCAAGAGCCTAAGTTCTAAATCGAGCCTGATCACTGTAGTTGATTTACTGCAAAACACAGCAGGCTACAATGGCTAGAGACTTGGGGGGGGGGGGGGAGTAGGAAGAGTTTAAATGAAAATCAAAGCAAAAAAACAAACAGCCCCAAACTCCATCTGAATTTGTCACAAATTAATTAGACAGAGAAATACATGAAGATTCTCTACACCAGCCTTCTCCAACTCGGTGCCCGCAGTATGTTTTAGAGTGCTACTCTCATCAGCTCTCTAAGCAGCTGCGATCCAAAACATCTAGAGGGCATCTGGTTGGGGAAAGCTGATCTATACTTTGAAGCCAATGTGGTCTAGGATGAGGCTGAAGAAACATAGCACCTTGGAGACAGCGGATTTCCAATACAGGATTCTAGGAAGGAGTTCACTTTAGTACAATTTCTTTTTTTTAAAAAAAGCCTACATATCAATACAAAAAGGCTACAATATGCTTACACTTGATCAACTCTGCCACTTAGGTTATGCTCTCTTCCAGAAACTTGGAAGTATCTAGGTCCTAGAGTCCCTAATAGCAATGTAGACATAGACCAGATCCTAGTGACATTTAAACAGCAGCAGTCAACTTGGATCGGAATGAAATTTTGGCAGCGGAGAAGACGACCAACACTACTACCTTGAGCCAAAGTAAAAGCAACCTAGCCCTATCCATTTGCCTGAGAAGGAGCAGCTGCAGTAGGGTTGTTCCCAGTCAACCACTCTCCAGACACAACTGCCAGTTGCCCTAGGACTGCAGCAAAACGTATCCTGGCCTGTGCTATCAGCTAGGGGACATAGGATTGCTGAATTGTGTGGACTTTGTGTGCATCTTTTTGCAAACTACGTTAAGCCAGCTTTGGGATCAAAAGAGGTGAGATGTAAATATTCTAAATAAACCTTCACCATTTTCTCAGAGCTATTCAGTGGAGAAATAAGAAAATTCGCTACACTTAAGAGACATTTCAACACCCATCAATGAATGTCTTCATGCATTCAAAATGTACATTTTTCAAGTTATCTAAAGTGTACCCCAGTTCTACCCATGTCTACTCAGAGTAAACTTTAGAATTCAATAGTTCTACTCCCATATGCAAAGGTTTGCTGATTTAGCTTTATAGGTGTCACCTTCAAAGCTGCAGTCTTATTCAGAATTGATTAATTAATCCACAATAAAAAATTCACCACTTGGTTTTGCTCTCCCATTCAGTTACCTAGATTCAACTTTCCATTCCAAGTTTTAGGCTGTATGGCCGCTTTTCACTTTAGGAGATAAATGTAAATCTTTCAACGTCACTGATACCAGCTCCCTATTAGAATGAAAACTTTGGGTCAGCTAGTCATTTACCCACTGAAAGACTCACACTGTTTAGGTGTCAGCATAGGGAAATTAATCAACAATATAAACAGTTAATATTGGACTACACTGTTGTAGGGTGGTGTCTCCCTGGTAGCAGCAGTCAGTTTCCAGGATCCAAGGCATCACACAACTACTTCTGCATATCTAAACATGCTTAGTGCATTTCTCAAAACAGCAGTCTTTCCTGCTGCATGGCAAACTATTTTAGAAACCGAAAGTCCTTTAAAAGGCAATTTGAGATACGGCATGAGCTCAAAAACTTCATTAGACACGCTCAAGTCTATTAATGAATAGTGAAACTATTTGGATCCCTTAATTTAGTTGTCTTTCCCACATTTAATTACTCAGAATGGCAGACAATGGGACAAAACTTCCTGTATCTTTGCATCTTCATTAACTGCTTCTATATGCACGCAAATAATCTTTGGGTGGGGTGGGGGTTACATTATGTTTAGTAATGCAAATGATGGATACCTCTCCATTCTACCTTTCAAGAGAGGATAAAAATGTTGCCTCCAGAGGACATTTGGACAAAATTAATGTTGAAGGATAAGAGACAATATAATGACTTATTTCTTCACTGCAGGCACTGGCAAGTTACATTCTACTACGTCACTAGTACAAGTACACAAACCACAACGCTTAAGCACTGGCAAAACAGCACAACAGATTACAAGGCTACAAACACTACATTTGGGGGGGGGGGGAGAAAGAAATGCAGAACCTCAGCATTATCCAATTCACCAAGTGCAATCAACTGGAAAGTGAAAAGAAGGAGGAGAAAAAGTTGAAAACAAGAATTAATACAAGAGAAATTGCAAGTAACCAGGTGATAGGAGCACCAAGATCCACAATGCATACTCTACCCACAACCACTGCCAATATTGTATTTGTACTGTAATGCAGAAAAAAGGTGGCAAATCATAGGAATGCAATGTTGCCCGTTTAAGTAGAGTCAAGGAAGTAAGTACTTGTCCAAATTCACTGAAAACCAAAGCAGTAATGGATCTCTTCTTCTACTTTTTTGAGACAGTAGAATCTTCTTTATGCCTACCACATACTTATAAGCATTAGAACGCAAGTGATCCCATGCAGATGATTTAGAGCGAAACTAGTTGTTATTGTTTCCTAAAGCCTGGAAGTCCTATGCCCAAAAGAGGACCTAATACCAGATAAAATATTAATTCTGAGTTCTTAAAGAGGCATGAAAGGTTAATGGGTTTTGTTCAAGAATATATTTGGGGAACAAAGGCGGAAGGACAGAAAGGTAAAATCTCCCTGTTGTCCCCTCCCTATGTGTAGCCATGGCTGGCAGGGAGGGCTTCTGGGACTAAGAAATACAGAGGGAGCCAAGAATGCTTTTCTGCCTCCAAGTCAGGGGTTTTAAGAGCTCACCTCTCATGCGTGCTAGTTTTTTGCGAAGCCCCTGAATTTCTTATCTGATTCTTAACTGAGTGAACTTCACTGGCACCTCAAAACTTACATAACCTTAAGATTCAGATGTAACATATAGTTTATCCTCATACAAGTGGACTTCATAGATGATGTGCATTTTTATTTTTATTTTATACTAAGGATCCTGGGAGACCATGTGAAGTATAGTAGAACAATCATTTAGGGCTTACATTGGGGTGGCTGTCCTTTGGCCCACCGGGTTTTGCTGGACTACAGTTCCCATCACCCTTGACTGCTGGCTGGCTGGGCTTGGTGGGAGTTGAGGTCCAACAGCATCTGAAAGGCTGCAGGATAGTCACCTCTGATTTAAACCATTGGTTATCCTAGGCTAGCAGCCTTACAAGTATTTTCACTGATTTCAGTATTTTCAGTATTTGTTTACACAGTGAGTAGGAAGGGAACCCCTGGAAAAAAACAGAATCACTTTCCCCTTGATTCTGTATTCATGATGTGATAAAAAGCCAAGTAAGCCATTCTATGATCGGTTATCTTCAACAGCAAAGAAAAAGGTATGTTTGAGGTACTTTGGTATTCCCAGCCTACGTTACAAATACCTGGGATAATAACAACAGCAGCAATTCAATTGTGCACAACAATGCTTCAGATGTTTTTACAATGCAGAAAGTAGACAAAGATAAGGACCCAGTACTGATGTTGCTTTTACTACACTGCAAATAGAAAGACAGAATAAAAGACAAGATAATATACGGTAAATTAAAGTACCTTCTCTCCATAGCCTCTATCTTTGGTCATCATTTCCCTGAGTGTCTGTAATACTTTAATACAAAGTTTCTCCTCATTTTCCTCCAGCAGCTGTTTAGTATGTTTTATTAACCTGAAAACAACCAATTGATCACAGTTTGTTTCAGTACTAGAATTTCTAATTGGTTAGGAAGGCATTCGTGGCTATTTAAAATCAAGGGTCAAGAGGGAGAAGAAATTGGCTAGCATATGCCATATTCATCTGTTGTTTATATTTGCCGTGTTACTGGTGATAGGTGTCACACAACAAGATAATTTTGACTCACAATTCTTCTATATGTAAGGACTATAAGGCTTAATGATAAAAGAAAGGCTGCTTTAAATATGCAAGTGCGCAGATCAACCATGTGATTCTGGGGTGCTGTTTTTGGAAACTATTGGGTCACTTACCTATTTTCATGCTCTAAAAGTATTTCTGGTCTAAAAGTTATCAGACTCTTTCATTGTGAATTGTCCTGAAGGACTGAACAAAGGAACACAAAGAAAGGCAAGCCTCTGGGCACTTAGGGCTGAGAGATGCACGGCTTCTACCAAAGAGCCTTCTACCAAAAACAGCAGCACCACCGAATCCCACATAAAGTTTAGCAAATAGAAATGACTTGGCGTCCCCACACTTCTGAGAATGAGAAAACCCCAAATATGACAATGACCTTATTCATCATGGCTTAGCATGAACGATCAAACGTATTGGTTCCCAAGGAGAATATTATAGTCACCTTGCTCATCCCTAATCATCCTACTGCTGTGTTGCGCTAAGCTGTAGGATTGCTTGACCTGTTGTCCCAACCTGGACTTGTGGTGTAGCTACCACAGACAAACCATGAACAGCAAATCACAGGGATAAAGAAACATGGTTACAGCTCATGGTTTGTTTTGAGAGCGCTAAACCACGAGCCTGGGCTCAGATGACACACTATGGCAAACTGCAGCTTAGCTCAGTGCACCACAGGAGTAGAACGACCAGGGAGGAGGACATCAGCCAGGATCATATCTCTGGAAGCCTTCATATTTGTTTGTTCATGCCAAGCTATGGTTAACACTTAAAGAGTGATGTGTGAACTGGGCTAACATGACGTTACACATTTTTTTTCTTACAAGTCATTATGGAGGGAAGGCTGTTTTTGAGGGCAGTCACACATCTAGTTTTGTCATTGAAATCCTGGGAACTTGAGAAAATGGAACTGTCATACTGGTCCTGATACCGCCCACATGGCAGGAAATATGGTGAACTATAACTCTGCATCCAGGTTGTTGAAGCTGCACTTCATATTTGGGGGGGGGGCATTGATCAGTGTTCCTGTTACAGAACCTGCAACCATAAAGATGTTGCCTGTATCCAGAACCTTTTACTGACAGCCTGATCCATGTGCAAATCTGCAAATATCTCACCAAAGATAAATGATAACAAGCTGAGATTAGACTACGGTGCAACATCCTAAAAGGAAAAAGGACCAGGATTTACTGGAAGAGAATTAAGTAAACACAACTCCACCACTCACTTGCAGATGAAACCTCCACTTTCGCATTTCCTTCTTGCATCTGTATTCTCTGGGAAGAGCAGCTCTGGTCTATGAAGGACGTCCACCAATACAGACAACTCAGCCTGGACAAGCGGGCGCAAGCGATCTTCCAGAGCAGACACTATATCCTGAAGTGCAGATATATAACAGTTTAAAATTAACATTGGGAAATTCGTAGGGACTAAAATGTTTTTTAAAGGGGTTTCTGGCTACACCCATGAGTCAGTGGTGGATGTTTGCAGCCCTCCGCGGTCTGTGAAGAAGTTCAGATAGGGGAAAGGGAGAAAATGTATAAATCCTCCAATGCTTCTCAGTGGGGTATCCTGTATCCTGCAGTGCCGCGTAATCCTGTGTCTGCCAACTTGAAAGGCAGAACAGGAGCGACCTAGGAGTGTGTCCCTGCCATGAATGAGCCTCCGTTACTGGCATGATTTGTGAATACAGTGGTACCTTGGTTCTCAAACGCCTTGGTACTTAAACAACTTGGAATCCAAACACTGAAAAACCCAGAAGTAAGTGTTCCGGTTTGTGAACATTTTTCGGAAGCTGAACACGCTCCATTTTGAGCGTTACGCTTTCGATTTGAGTGTTACGCTGAGATCTGTCTGGTTTTGCTATTTATTTTGCATTTTTGTTTTTGTAGCTCTTTTTTTGTTTCGTTTTTGTGACTGTGTGGAATCCAGTTCAGCTACTGATTGATTGTGTGACTGCAGTACATTGTTTATTGCTTTCATTTTATGGATCAATGGTCTCATTAGATAGTAAAATTCATGTTAAACTGCTATTTAAGGGGTTGTTTTTAAAAGCCTGGAACAGATTAATCCATTCTGCATTACTTTCCATGGGAAAATGCACCTTGGTTTTGGAACGGACTTCCAGAACGGATTAAGTTTGAGAATCAAGGTAGCATTGTAGTTCCTCCTTAATCTGGACAATTGGCATTAATCAAAAGGCGTTCATGAAGCGACATATCCTAATGGACTGCAATCAATCAGCTGCCAAAAGGACTGGGCTTGGCTCTCTGAAGGTATTTGACTGTTTTTCTGAAGCTTGAGAATCCTTGCAACAGCTGGGAAAGGAAGGTGCTTTGCGCTTTATGGTTTCCAAATGGTCCTTCTTTTTCTTGTCCTCCACTGCACAATGAAAGAGACGTGTGTAGTCGTTGCTTTGTTACTCTGTTTGGCACTTTGAAAAAGAGGGGGGAGCCTTTTAATTTATGCTCAATATGGAATTTAATGAGGTTTTGCTATGCCCTCCTCCCTCAATCGAGGCTGAATGGACTTTAACCACTTCTGGGTGGGGGTGTTGTCAGAGGACTGCAGTAGGGGGGGAAATAGAATGTCCTGCTACACCCGAATAGATGTGGAAGAGAGGCTGAATTTGAGAAAAGACCTTGCTGTTAACTGTGTGCCGAGAAACAACTCCAGAGGGGAACTTAATGGCGGAAGCCTGGGGTGCACCCTGTGAGTTATTTATGGCTGTGGTTCGTAGGTTAGTTTGAGAACAGTGGAAAGAAATGGCATGTGACCTTGTACCATCCGGATAAACACTGCAAAAAATTGAACAAGAACGAAAGAAATAACTGAACTCTCTCTACACACCAAGTCTGGAACAAAATGTATATGAAGGATTACACACATGAAATGGATTATATATTTATAAGATGTAACAGAGCTGCTGTTTGTAAGGTGAAAATTGGTCAGCTAGAAGAACCGTTTAATTGCAAGTGAAGGATGTCAACTGGAGACAAAATAAGAAATGAAGCAGCAACAGGGAGTATTATGGACATATGTCTGCAACAGGAGCGGAAACCTGATTTTAAGAAATCGCATTAAAGTAATTTGGTTTGATTTGTAATAATTTCAAAAAATATTTTTAAAAATGTTTTTAAAGTGTGGGAGAGTAAGTCTGATGCTTACTAGCAGAAGAACTTGTCATTGGGAATGCTAGGTCTTTTCAGCATATTGAAAGCTTGCCGAGCTTTATTCTAGAAAAGCATTTGTTTCAAGGAATTATTTTTCCTATATACTAATGGGAAACTCATAGTTTTGAACGGCAATCCTTATTTAGCCCAAATGGCACCATCTATGCAGAAGAGGAAGCTATAAGCAGGCTTGGGGGAAAACCCAAATGTTTTAGGAAGTACATATATTTAAAAAGATTTAGAAAAAGAAATAAAAAATGAACTTTTCAGAGGTCATGAATGAACATGCTCATTGGCCATGAAACTCAGAGTGTCTGTTGGGGTGGGGGAATGTAATGGATTATCTGGAAGAAGGCGTGGCTGATTGGTACGCTGAATATTCCTCATCCCCACTGCTACAATTCCCACCAATTTAATGGTCTGTGTCTTCTAGACTGTGGTATGGGAGGAGGGACTTCACACAGCTTTCTAAATGTGCTATCTGTGCAGTTCTGAATTACATTGAATACAATGCTCATTGTGCAAGACACATCCCTGTTAATGAAAGTATGTGTGGCTTAACAGAAGCAAGACATGCTGTCTTGAATATCTCTTGCACAAGCAATTAATACCATTTCCCTTATTCATGTAAATACAACCTAAATCTTTAAAAAATAAATATGAGAAGACTACTGGCTGGATCAGGCCAATGGCTCAGCAAGTCAAGTGTCCTGTTCTCACAGTGGCCAACTTTGTCTATGGGATGTCCACAAGCAGGACCTGAATGCAACAGCACTCTTCCTGCTTTTGATTCCCAGCAACAGATACATAGAAGCGTACTGCCTCCAACAGGGGAGAACTGAGCATAGCCATTGTGACCAGTAGCAATTACCAGCGTTATCCTCTAGTCTTATGAATTTGTCTAATCGTCTTTAAATTAATGGGAGGATTTTAAGCAGAAGTTGGATGGCTATCTTTTAGAAGACAGCTGAAGGCAGCCCTGTTTAGGAAAGCTTTTAATATTTTGTTGGAAGCCGCCAGATGGATAGGGTATAAATTATTATTATTATTATTATTATTATTATTATTATTATTATTATTAATGTCATGGATGCTTTTAGTTGAGATTCCTGCATTGCTCGGGGTTGGACTAGATGACTCTCGGCATCTCTTCCAATTCTACAATTCTTTGATTCTATGGAGTGAAATCTATAGTGTTGTGTGAAGAAGTACATTCAGGTTCACTGGATGAATCTGAGTTCTAGTATTATGAGAGAGATCTAGCCATTTTCTCCACACCATCTTCCACCTCTATATCACATCCCCTCTAACTTGTCTTTTCTCCTAACTAAGAAGTACCAAGTGGTTTGGTTGCCCCTTTCTGAAACTTTTCTAGCACTAGAATAGCCTGTTGGAGGTGATGCAACAAAACTGTACACATTATGCAAAGTGTGGTCTCAGTACAGTAGTACCTCGGGTCACAGCCACTTCAGGCTGCGTTTTTTGGGTTGCGGACCACCGAAACCTGGAAGTACCGAAATGGGTTTTGGCGGTTGTGCATGCGCAGAAGCGCTAAATCACGCTTTGCGCATGCGCAGAAGAACCAAATCGCAATTCGTGCATGTGCAGATGCGGGTTGCGAATGCTGTGGGTTGCGAATGTGCATCCCGCACAGATCACATTCGCAACCCGAGTGTCCACTGTATATGTTTCTATTAAAAGTTTTATGTTTTATTTTCAGTCCATTTCCCAATGACCCCTAACACTGAATTTCACCTTCTTGCAGCTTCATGAAGCTATCTACCAGAACCCCAAGGGCTCATTCCTGGGCAGTCACTGCCAGTCCAGACCCCAATAGAATATTTTTTGAAATTTGGAATTTTTTTCTGTCCCACTGTGCTATGTACGCACCTGCAATCTCTCAATGATGTTGCGGTAATCCCTAGAAGCAGCCATCACCGAATCTCTCCGAGCGGCATTCCTTGCTGTCATCCTCCAGTTCATTGCTGTTTTTTGTACTATGTTATGAGATTTCAGGAAGAGGTTGTTTACTTGGCTGTCCAGGTCAACCGGGATGGCAATTGCCCTGCTCTTTGCTGAAACAGACAAATGAAAGTGTCTCCATGATCCAACAGTATGTCACAGAATGTGCATTTCAGAACATTTCTCTTCTCATAAGATGCTTATTCATATTGATCATACAAAATCTAGATGTATTACGGCAAGTTCCAACAAGGAATTTTGTTCACCTCAGGGGAGGCAGGTGGAGAATTGTTGTGAGTAGAACAAACATTGTTTTTCACTCCGTGTAATCACACACACACATTGTTGTAGCACACTATGAAATAGTTGCATGGGCTGGATCAAAAATTGTGCAGATGAAAGGCTGCATGTGTAATTGGATTTTCTGACCTGTTCTCTCCAATACAGTACCCTGAACTTTCTGTTCAACATTTTAATGACTTGGACAAGGATGTATATAGAGGGTGGCTTATCAAATTTCCCTATGACCCAAAGCTGGGAGGGGAAGCCAACATCAAAGATGACAGAATCATGATTCAAAATGATCTTAACAGCTGGAAGTGGAATTGGAATTTAGCAGAGATAATGAAAACTCCTGCATCTTAAGTACAAAATAATAGCAAAAGGTGCAAGGACTGGGTAGAGACCAGGTCTAGGTGTCTTGATCGCAAGTTGAACGCGAGCCAGTGGTGTGATGCATCTAGAATTTCAGGCTATTTTAATGGACACATAGAGCCCAGATCATGGGAAGTAATAGCTCTGCTCTATTCTATGTTGGTCAGACCCATACAATTAGTACACACATCAACTGAAACAGAACAGTGTGTTAAAACTATATTATGCACGTAAATGTCCACAAGCATATTTGTGCATTACCATGGTAATGAACTGTTCTAGCCATTAAAGTTCCTTTATTCTACTTAGATTTAATTTCTTTAAAATGCTTTATAACCATCTCATTCTTCTACACAAGTCACGTTAAAGTTAAAAAGAATATATACACAACTGTATATTAAATACAGTTCAGTTATACAGAAAAGCATGGCCCCTTGGCAGTACCTTGCAGCAGGAACAACCATAGGCTATGTGAAGCAGTTTTCAGTATGCAGAATGAACAGCACATATCTGCACTGATGGAAAAGCACCCCAAGTACCACATATGTAGCAAGTTTGAGAATGTTGTTAATATTTTTGCCAAAAACAAAAATGCAAACAGCAGCCAGATATATACGCTTTTGCAAAATTGTAGGAAGAGCAGAGGAGGTCTCCTTCCACATCTTCTCAATTCTGGATTTCAGAACCTAAGCCATGGGTAGGCAAACTAAGGCCTGGGGGCCAGATCCGGCCCAATCGCCTTCTATATCTGGCCTGCGGGCAGCCAAGAAATCAGCATGCTTTTACATGAGTAGAATGTATCCTTTTATTTAAAATGCATCTCTGGGTTATCTGTGGGGCATCTCTGGTGTTTTTACATGAATAGAATGTGTGCTTTTATTTAAAATGCATCTCATTTTGAGGGGCATAGTAATTCGTTCATTTTTTTTTTCAAAATATAGTCCGGCCCCCCACAAGGTCTGGGAGACAGTGGACCAGCCCCCTGCTGAAAAAGTTTGCTGACCCCTGACCTAATCTTTCTGCGTCAGGTCAGGTCATGCATCCGTAGCACACAATGAAATTCAGCTTTTACCAATTATGGATGTGGCCTCAAACCAGTTTCAGGAACCAGCAAATAGTTCTTTACTCAACAAAGTTTACACACCAGCATGAAGCTGATTTAAGCCAATGAATGCCTGAGCAAGTATGTGAATTCAGGTGTCATTTTTTTTTAAAAAAAAATCAATAGAAATAGACATTATTTGAATCTGATGACAAATCCAATCAATTGCACCAATATATACATCATTGATATACATCAATCAGCACATGAGAAACCAGGTATTAGCAAGGGCAAAGAAAAATATTTTGTATGTACCCTGAACATATGTATATTTTGCATACAGCAGCAATTACATGGAAGGGCTGTTTTGGTCTACGAAGAACATCCACCAGTAACCAAGAGAGACAAGTCAGCCTGGATAGCTGAGTGATAAGGTTAAAACAAAAACAAAAACAGCCTAATAAAAAGTCATGGCTTGTATGCATAAAAATTTGTAGAAGGTTTAGAATGGCAAAATAGTGTCATCTAAATATAGAGAGTATTCGAAGTAGGGCATGGTTATTTCATCCCTCATTTATCTGTTTAGTAAGAAAGTCTGTTTGTTCTTTCAGACTGACAAGAGCTTGCCAGGCAACTTCAGGACCACTTTATTAAGTGATGGTACTCCAGATCTGCTTATTGTCCCACATGCCTTGGGACTAAAGCCAGCCACATCTCAAAAACCAACTAGAAATTGAATATCTCATGTGTGTTGTGTGCCTGATCTCTGTCTTTGTAACCAACAACAGTTCAAATTATGTATTTTATTGGACTTGCTATTATTGCTAAGGGCAGTAAAATTTGAGATTGCCCAGAACTTGGCCTGTAAATCTTAAAAGGCTCCTAGACTCATCAGTACAAATTGTCTCAATAAAAGGTATCACTTGAACCACTATAAAAATAGTGGAGGGAAGGGGAGAAGATGGACCTTGGAGCGCTTCTGCTGCCACTCAACCGATGTTCTGATAAGCACTGATGTAATATAAAGTAACAGATGTTGCATAGATTATGTTTAAATGCATGCACACAGTTTTCTTACCTACATCTGAAAGTACTCTGATACAGCTTTCCACTGATGCTTTTTGGCTAGGCATGAGCCAGTTGCAGTGATACACTCTGAACACACCTTGCAAGAGCTGCACAAATACAGGCTGGCGAGTCTGAAACAAGCACACACACAAGCATAAGTCTGAGGCAGGGGAACAGTTCCAAAAGCTTCTTCTTATATTTGGACAGACTAAGGGGTCTGTCAGGATGCTAAGCAAACTAGTGGGTTTGTTCAGGAGTCCAAAGACACTTTGAAAGCAAAACCAAATTGAGCATCTGAGCTACATATGCATTGTAAAACAGTAAAAAGATTGTGACTGATTTTGATGATCAAGTTTAACTAGGATATGCTCAGCACATGCTAATTTGATAAAGGAAAAGATAGAAAAAACATTTTTTTTAAAGAATTTACGAAGAAAAAAGTAATTAAATTTACAACTGACCAGCAGGTGGCTCTATAATGTTATTAAAACTTAACGAAGGATGAAGAAAATTTTAAAGCTCTATTGCACAATTAAAAGTGTTCCTTAATTATTTTTATTTTGATCGTTCTGGAACACAACTTACCATATTTTTCCAAAATTAAGAGATTTTTTCAAAATTAAGAAAATGCACTATGCACTATCCGTGTATAAGATGGCCCCTTACTTTAAACTTCAAAAATTCAGGAAAAAATATAGTCTTATACACAGAAAAATATGTTATATATTTTAAATGTCTCTAAAATCTACATTCCTAGCTTCAGGGTTGAAAGCAACATAACCAACTGGTGTGGAACAAAGAGATACAGGAATATATTGTAATATTTTTCCACTATGGATAGGCTGGATACCCCGAGATAATCAGAACTCACCCATGACTGACATTTCCTAAACCAGTAATATACCGTATTTTTCGCTCTATAACACGCACCTGACCATAACACGCACATCGTTTTTAGAGGAGGAAAACAAGGGAAAAAACATTCTGAATGAAACAGTGGATGTATCATTTTTGTGCTTCATGCTGTGGCTACAGACATGTGATCTGATGGTGAATTTGGGGTGACCCAATACAAAAATCCTGAGAATTTCTGTGGATCCATGCTTTGTAACCACGTTTTTGCACCATTGCAGCCTCAGGCAACAGTGGGTGAGTGATTTTCTTGGTGCAGGCTGTAGCCATGGACGTGCTATGTGATCTGATGGTGAATTTGGGGTGACCCAATGCAAAGATCCTGAGGATCCATGTGGATCCATGCTTTGTAACCACATTTTAAGTGGGGAGGGAAGGAAAAACAAAGAAGGGAAAAGGAGCATGAGAGGGGTGTGCAGAGAAGCAGCTGGCTAAGAATGCAGGAGAGGGAATTAACGGGAGGGAGGAAAGAAAGGCAAAATTTTCCCCCCACCCAAGCACCCAAGCCAGCCAGCTAGCGCTCTCTCTCTCTCTCTCTCTCTCTCTCTCTCTCTCTCTCCCTCCCCCACCTGCATGTTTTCAGCAGCACCAGAGCACAGAGAGTAAGGAAGGACACTCTGCTTTCCCCTCTGCTTGCCTGGAGGGGAGGGGCTTTCCCTGCTCTTTGTTCCGTTTGAGCAAACACAGCAACGAAACAGAGAAGGGTGGGCAGTAAGACCCTGAGGCAGAATGCAGGAAAGCAGCCGCTTCCTCTTTTCAGGTTTCCCTTCTCCGAGACGCGCAATTTGATTTTTGCCTGATTTATTTTGCCTCCCCTCGCGCCATTTGGCTCCAGGGACCACACATTCGCTCAATAACACGCACAGACATTTCCCCTTCCTTTTTAGGAGAAAAAATCTGCGTGTTATAGAGGGGGAAATACGGTAATTACTGTGTTGTAGAGCAGGAGTAGTAATTTTGTTCAAGCTCTGTATTTTAGCAAGGACTAACAACCCCAAAAGGAAGATTTTCCAGGGATGTGTAGACAAGCCTACCAATAGTAGAAAAAGAACCAATTAATAAATAGTAATATCTATTATACCTATTATCTACATCTTAAGCATCTCAACTAGCTAATGGAAGTTAGTGACACTAACACAGAAACTAAAGCAGATCAGGAGCTTCCAAAAAGTACCTCTTTTAGTTTGGCAAAGACTGATTGCTGTTATATGGAGAGAGTATGTAAAAAGTATTAGAGAAAAGAAGGGGGAAATGTATTTTGAAAGAGCACAGGCAGGAAATAAAAGCAGTCATTACCCACATGAACTAAAACTGTCAGTTACATTAGAGAGAAGTCAATTTAAATACAGCCATCCATGTTATTTCAGGTTAAGCTCAAGCACTCGTGGACAGACTTTCAAGCCATCACATCTTCCTCTCCATTTCAACATGGGGCAGTGGCGTAGCGTGGGGGGTGCAGGGGGGGCCGGCCGCACCGGGCGCAACATCTGGGGGTTAGGGTTAGGGGGCGCAAATCCACAGGTTAGGGGGTGCAAATTACTTGCCTTGCCCCGGGTGCTGACAACCCATGCTACGCCACTGACATGGGGACAGTATCAATTTTCCTGGCGTAACTATGGGAAAAGTCCCTGTATTTCTATAGGATCCATTGACAGGCACAATCCCAAAACAGTTGCATGGACAAATTGATTCAATTTAACCTCTCCAAATGCAATATCTCTCACAATTCTCTCTGGTTTAGATAGAAATGGTTCTACATCCAATGCACAAAGTGATCCACAACAGTGTCTATGGCAGCTGCATATCAGCATATACCCAGCAGATGCATCCCAATTGCTAATCTGCCAGTATTGCTCAAATCCCCAGAATGCAATGAACTCCAAACATAAACCTAGCCATGTTTTTGAATGAGTTTCCAATAGCCACTGCAAAATGTGAAAACTGAAGCATTTGGTGGGGGGTGGGTGTAGTGAATAGTAAACCACCCACAAGGCACCATATGAAAAACTATTTAGAGGACTAATGACAGATACTCGGAAAGTTTCCTCTACTATTAAAGTGTCACTGAATTCAGCCATTCGCTGCTATTGTGACAGAAGCCGATGAGCAGCTGTCAAGGCTGCCACACAGCTCTCTGGAAGGAGGAAAAAGTCAGTCGTGCAAAAAATGGTACAAAGGAAGACAGGGGAAGAATGAGGCTTTCTGCCACCCCCTGCGCATTAGTCTTGAGGGATTATATGTAGGGTGAGGCGGGGCACATTGATGCATGGGGCACATTGATACACCAGCAACATTTCAATTTTGAGAAACGTTATTTGTATCGTGACATCATTAAAATGTGTCTATACATGTGCGAATACAATACGCTGCCCGCCAGTTAGCTGTTGGCGTTTGATGAGAGTAGGTGTGTTTTTAGTGCAGCCAACTAGAAAAGTACGTGAAATGTAAAAGTGTTCCAACGCTGTTTTATGTCGTTTAGTTAAGATTTAAAAATACCAAATACTGAGTTATTCCACTCAGTAATCAGGCTTACACGTGATTTTTAAATAAATTCAGTGGTTTTATTAATAAGCGTTAGTTTTTTGAAAATGTCCATTGGGGTACTTTGATACACTAAGAAACGGGGCACATTGATACGTATAAAAGTGCCCCGCTAGTGTACAATAGTGCCCCAATATACAATTTTGCATGAAATCTCTAAACTAGTTATTCTGTTTTCCAAAAGATGAGGATATAAATTTTGATGTTCCCAATCCTGAAAATATAAATGTTGGAGATTTCCTACTCATTAAATTTGAAAAGAAAGAAAACTGTTGTTTACTACGGGGCCAAAGTCATTTCTAAATATAATATGACCGATTTTCAAATGTCATATCTCAGGAAAAAACCAAGATTGTTTATGTTTGTCTTCCCCATTGTAGAAGATAAGGCAAGCGCTGATTTCAAGGATGTTGTTTTGCAGTTGCCAAAACTGAATTTCTCAAAGGGCACATCTCAAACATCATCTCTTTGTACTTTTTCTATTGACTTCAGTGGATATAATGTGCAATAGAAGCTAAACATTAAGTAATTATCTTATTTCTTATAAGAATTTTGTTTAAATTACTATTTTTTATGATCTAATGTGAGTTCTTATACTTTTTAAAGTTTTTTCAAAGTTTTTTTTAAATACAAGTTTTTTTAAATACAAGTTTTGATGTTTTGTTAAGAAAACCACAAAGTCTATGATATGTGTGAAACACTGTTGGTTTTGATACGTTATTTAGATTTTAAGTAACAAATTATAAGGCTGATTATGACCTCTCACAATAAAAACTGTTTTTTCATTAAATTTTTGTAAATAGTTACCATTCTCATAAAATTTACACTTTGTATCAAAGTGCCCCATCCAATGTATCAAAGTGCCCCGTAGGTGGGGCAGAATGATACAAAACCCATTTTTTTACTCAAGTCATTATATTCTTGTTATCTTCTAACTACAATGGTTCTTTTGATTGCTATTATAATATTGATTAGTTATGCCATGCATAAAGCAAAAAATATATTATTTGACTCGTTTTTTGTTTCATAAAATATGATATTGAATTTTTCTGCGCCACCTCACCCTAAGAGGACATTGTTCAGGACTAAAAGGCACGGGTCAACATAAACATTCCATGAATGTTCACTTTATGTTGGCCCTAATCTTTTTTTATAATGCTGGGACAGGTGTAGAAAAGGGCAATCAAAGTGATTAAGGACCTAGAGAAATTCACACCAAATATTACAATGTATAGAGCTTCTCAGTTTACCAGGAGCAAGGTGTTGAGAAAATGGATAGAGAGAAGTCCTCCCTACCCGCTCTTTCAGTGGTACAGTGGTACCTCGGGTTAAGAACTTAATTCGTTCTGGAGGTCTTTTCTTAACCAGGAACTGTTCTTAACCTGAGGTACCACTTTAGCTAACGGGGCCTCCCGTCGCCGCTGTGCGATTTCTGTTCTCATCCTGAAGCAAAGTTATTAACCTGAGGTACTATTTCTGGGTTAGTGGAGTCTGTAACCTGAAGCATCTGTAACCCAAGGTACTACTGTACTAGAACTGGGCTCATCCAATGAAGCTAAATTACATTTTTCCTATTTATAGACCACTTTACCATCTGGAGATTCCAAGGTGAATGGTGGGAGATTTGGAACAGGCAAAATTTTCTGATGTGGTGACAGCCATCCAACTTCAAAAGTGGACAAGACAAGTTCATGGAGGGTTATCAATGGTTACTAGTAACTATGGCTAATATTCTACCTCAGCATGCCTCTGAATACCAGTTGCTGGGAACAGCAGTATGAGAGGGCTAATGCCTCCCTGAGCTGGTTGTTGGTTTCCCACAGGCATATGGTTGCCCATTATAGGAAACAGAATGCTCAACTTGATAGGAAGCAGTACATGTCTCAGTCATGGGGACTGGGGCAATCACAGGAAACATGCACACAGTCTGCATGGAGGGGAAATGTGTCAAATTGTTCCTGTTTTCCAGGGACTTTCCCATACTCCAGCATTACTAAATGAGTACTAGAGACGAGCAGGAAGCTCCCACACCCCCACACTTTTAGGGAAATGAGAAAAGACCGAAGCAATGGACTCACCGCTTTTGTAAGGTTCACTGCCGTAAAGTTAACCACAGAGAAACACTATCAGAAGACACCACCGTTTTCAAACTCAAGTTGGTGTTCTAGTCTGATGCACAAAGGCTGTTCTGCTTCACAGGTGGAACAAATAGTAAATAGTAGAACAAAATATGTTTGTGTGTGGGTGTAAATGATTCTTCTTGGTTTCTTACCTGCAGAGTTGTGCTTTGATCTGAGAATGGGGAACTGAAGAAAGTGGTAACTATACTCATCACAATTTCAGTCACATACTTCTCTAATACAGAATCTGCATGCTTCCTGTCACTGGTGTTGTTGCAAGTCTGGAAAACAATTCACATTAAAACAAAACAGAATAAAAACAAAAACAAAACCCTATACAATAATGATAATTCCCCAACAAATGCAAGCTAATATCATTGCGATATGCACTTTCTGAAATACCACAGACTGTACTAGACATAAACTCAAGTGATACATCATTCCTGATAGTAACGAGTGATACCAGGACTATAGTAAAAATTGTGCCACTGACAAATGTGAGATATCTCAATTCTCAAGGGAACTTCAAGGTTTGCAAAAAGAAGAGGGGGAACCTGAGGCAGCAAAAGAAAACAGCCCGTTGAGGACAGAGCGTGTTCTGTGGTCATGGAATAGAAAGTGAAATTGGATTGTGAGGGTGGGAGAGAATAGAATGCTCTCTACTTAAAGGGAGTGGCCAGCTGAAGATCCAAACAGAAACGCTCATTTTAGGAGGGAGAATAAACTCTGCAACATTTTGTTGTATGCAGCATTTGTACAACACTGTAGCAACATGAACTAAGGAAGAAGTTCCCACAAATTCTAACGAAGAGTCAAGAGAACAGAGAATTTCCCCCCTAATTTCAATACTTTATTTTGTTACAGCTAGAAGCAACCCAAGAGTGAGAAGGACTAAAGTGCTAGGAACCTTGACTATGTGAAGAGCCTTCAAGGCATGTGCAGATGTGCTCTGTACATATAATTAGCTATGGCTATGCATCATCATTCGGGACGCGGGTGGCCTAGGGCTTGCCGATCGAAAGGTCGGCGGTTCGAATCCCCGCGGCGGGGTGCGCTCCCGTTGCTCGGTCCCAGCGCCTGCCAACCTAGCAGTTCGAAAGCACCCCCGGGTGCAAGTAGATAAATAGGGACCGCTTACTAGCGGGAAGGTAAACGGCGTTTCCGTGTGCAGCTCTGGCTCGCCAGAGCAGCGATGTCACGCTGGCCACGTGACCCGGAAGTGTCTCCGGACAGCGCTGGCCCCTGGCCTCTTAAGTGAGATGGGCGCACAACCCCAGAGTCTGTCAAGACTGGCCCGTATGGGCAGGGGTACCTTTACCTTTACCTTTATGCATCATCATTATCATTGAATCCTATAGCCATGGATGAATGAAAATGTATGAAACTAAGGCAATGGATATTACCTTCATGAGTGTTAACTATATGATGTGATGTGATTAGCAGTCAGTTATGGGTGCTTTGTGTCACTCAGCTTTTTTAATATTTCCAAATATTGAAAACACTTACCCTACAGATGTCAACGAGGAAATTCTCAAAGAGCTTCCACATGTGATTGCTTGTATAAATCTCTTTCATTTCAACTTCTGTGTCTACATAGCAATGATTTAGGAAATTTATATAGGCAATTTTAACCTGCCGACAGGAAAACACAGGCAATAAGAAAACCTTAGTAATGACTTGCCATCAAATTATCTCTAATAATAAAGTTAATTGTTCTGCTGATAACAAGAATAATCTGCAGTGAACAGGATTTAACCCTGCTTCTGTAGTTTCCCCCCAGTATTATAGGGATACTGACAACCACTGTGAGGTTAATGTGGCAAAACGATTGTTTTATAGGTAGGTTTTGAATTTATTATAAAGTTCTATACTTAAAAGCTAACTTGGAATCCTTCCGCCGACTTACATAAGCCCCTCTTAGAAAACTTGTCAGGGAGCAGCAGGTCCTTAAATTTGAGTGACAGATAAAAGTGACCAGAGAGTTATTTGGATGAGACCTCTGAATGAGAGAGGAAGGGGAAGAAAGGACGATGGACAGAACCTCACCTCAGGTATGCAGTCCTCATGGGTCACCACCCTAACAATGTCATCCAAAGGGAGGAGAGAATTGCACTTGATTTCTGTGTAGACATTTTTGCCCTCAGTGCAAACAGCCAACAGCTCAACTAAATGGATATGATACATTAGAGCACTGTTTTCATCCATCCTGTCCCGTTCTGATCTCATCATCTGCACTAGTGTCTGAAAAGAGGCCCTGTCATTGTAGAAAACAAGGACATCTTCCCCCGCATTGACAAGCTGGCAAAAGAATAGCATTATTGTCCCATTAAACATACAAAACAGAGAAAATGTAAAGTAATTAAGTTTTCATATGCACCAACATGCATGCTATCTCTGTCTGAAGATTAATGATTTCTACAGCTCTATCAGTGTACAAAGCACTTTATGATGTTTGTTTTGATTGCTTATTTACTCATTTCCTAAATTTATAAGCCACCACTAAAGCACCAGACTGGTGCAAGCTACAAACTTTCAAAACATACACAACTACAATGTAACCAGATTGAGGGTAAACAGAAAAGAACCAGCTAGTTAATATAATGAAATGATGGATTAAATCAAAGTCTTTCATTTCGCTGCCGGACATTGGTGATGGTGACATGCAAATTTCTTTAATAAGAGACTTCCTAATAAAATGTTCCTGATTAGCTAACCATTTTGTTATTTTTTTTTTTAAACTGTGCTTCATGTGTTATTGCATACATATTACTGTACACTGCTCAGATATTTCCTGAGTTAGCAATAAATACATCCTCCCCACCTATGTGCAAACGGCAACACCAGAAAATAAAGAATTCAATTCCAACTTTGTTGGAGACAGCCAATGCAATTAATCTGAAGTTTCATAATGCTGACACCTAGGCAGCAGTGCCTGTGCACTCCTTGCATGGATTTTCCTCAGGCTGATTTTATGCTCACAAATATGTATACACAGCCTTCTCACCTCAGCCATGACCATATCCTGGCACTTCTTAATGAACTTTCCTTCGGCCTTAACAATTGTCTGCAGGAACTTAATGTACTGGACATTCCGTCCATGAGTTTCAATACAGTGCACAAAGTGTTGAACCACCCGCTCATTAATCTCGCTGCATAGCTGGAAGTTATTCATGAAGATATGTTGCATCGTTACAGCCTCCAGGATCTATTAAAAGGGACAGTAGTAGAGAAAAACGTGAATCCTGACAAAGTCAACACTACAACATTTGGAAGCTTTTAGGGAATGCATATTAGAGCAGAACAGTAGATTTAGTGCTAACAGACAAACTTCCGAAAGCAAGCTGATGGAAGGCGAGTTTGGTCAGAGAAGATTCAGAAATCAGGCATTCTGAACATATTGACACAGAAGTATTTAGAGGCTATTTTCCTTTGTCCCTGAACTGCTTGAACTCTCTTTTTCCTTAGAAAACCCCCCGCAATAGGCGTACACCATGCCAAAAGCAACTTAGCAGCAATGTATTGTGGCCTTCCAGGTACACTACAACTTTCCCTGTTTTTTGCAGTTCCAGCAAACCAGTAGAAAGAAGAAAAAAAAGGCAGGCTGCACTGTAAGCTGTAGTGCATAAGGAGCATAAGTTGTGCAATGCACATGCAAGACATCTCATTCCTTCCAACTTATTATGTATTTCCTCCCCCACCCCTCCACATACAGAAGCACAATCTCACTACAACACTGGGGAAAGGACACTGTCCTCCATGCACCTGAGATCAGCAGAAATAGTTTAGGGGTTAAAGAACAGCCTTGCTGCCTGAGATGACTGTCCCACTCTGTCTAATGAATGATAGTCCTGCTGAAAATTTGGAAAACTCATGAAAAGACTGTAAAGTGCCGAAATGCCATAGCTGTGGTGATGGGCTTGTAAGAAATTAAACAAAGCAGCTTGGAAAACGAGAAGCAGCCCCCAGGAGAGCTTCTGGAGAACACAGGGGGTGGCAGTAAGCAGGGCAGGGGGGGGGTGTGGGAAGCTGCTTTGCAAAAGAGGATTTCCACACTCAAGTAACTCTGGTTACAGCCCCCAATCAGGAAAAGGTTTGCATTCTTTTCTATATTTTTAATTTAACTTCTTACCCCAGGGTTGAGAAACAGATTTATATGCTTGTGGAGCAATGCTTGGTTCTGTTGGTTGCCAGCACAGAAGTTCTGCAGGAACGCATGGGCGAGCTTCATGATCTCCTGCATCCTTGTATCTTCAGCCTGGAAATATAAGGCACAAGTGCTCCAGAATAAATTAAAGTTAAATTGATTTACAAGGTGCTTAAGCAAACTGACCTGTCTGCTCAGTTCTAATTTCAAAATACCAGTATTCTCATTCTCTTTTTAAAGCATGCTGCAAACTGGGATAAATTGAGCCAATCTTAAAGTTTTTTAAGGCTTTGTAATGTTTAAATGGGGACGCGGGTGGCACTGTGGTCTAAACCACTGAGCCTAGGGCTTGCTGATCAGAAGGTCGGCGGTTTGAATCCCCACGAAGGAGTGAGCTCCTGTTGCTTGGTCCCAGCTTCTACCCACCTAGCAGTTCAAAAGCACATCAAAGTGCAAGTAGATAAATAGGTACTGCTCTGGTGGGAAAGTAAATGGCATTTCCGTGCGCTGTTCTGGTTTCGCCAGAAGCAGCTTAGTCATGCTGGCCACATGACCTGGAAAAGCTGTCTGCGGACAAACGTCGGCTCCCTCGGTCAGTAAAGCGAGATGAGCGCCGCAACCCCAGAGTCATTCACAACTGGACTTAACGGTCAGGGATCCTTTACCTTTACCTTTACATCTCAAGCAGTGTGTCAGATTAGGATTAGGATCTATAACAATATGCCTTGAAATATCAGCCAGAACTAGTTGCATTATTTTTATTTTTCTGCTTCTTAACTAAAATACTTGTAGGGCTGCTATGTTTGCTTCCCTCCTGTTTTACCCCCCCCCCCCAAAAAAAATTATGAGTCCAGACTCCTTGCCTAAGGAGGCACAAATCTCCTTCCTTCTCATTTTCTCCAGCACAATGCTTTTTTTTTGCGTGGACTAGAGAATTTCCGAGACTAAAAATGGAATACATATGCTCCCCCCCCCCCATTCTGAACCACAGCAACATGTGCCTCCATTATCTTCATCTGACTGACCATTCTGGAAGCAGATACAGCATATTGCCCTTTTATAAGGACATTTAAAGCAGGTAAACCAACTTGTTGCTGTGACTTAGAATAATGACCACTGTGTGAACTATACAGCTTCAATTTGTCTTTCCACAGTAAAAAGGTTTGGAAAGTCCTCAGCTGACTTATGAAGAATTTGTACAAGAGAAACTTAGAAACCTTGGGGGCACCTTTGTAATGTTATGCCTAGTGCCTCCTTGAGACAGCCAGGAAAGACTATATAAACCTTAGTTCCTAATTTGTTCGTCCTTGCAATAATTAATGTATGAAACTGCTTCAATAAACCCAAAACAAATGAATTATTCCTTAAGACATGAATATTTAGCAACTGCTCCTTTGATGTTCAATGCAACTTGTAAGAGACAACTTTTAGGAAGATCTAAAGACACTTTAGTGGTTTGTTGATGGATTGTAAAGTAACTGATGCATGCAAACCTCACTTTCTCATACGGGATCTGTAAGAGCTCCAGGACCACAGTGTGAGCTCCCATGTTTCGGAGCAACCTCTGTTGCTGCTTCCGGCTTTTCCTGACCAAGATGCTTTCTTGTACACAAAGCTTGCTAAGTCGAAGCAAAATCTGCAGAAACACATTTCTTTTAGAGCCAGATGACATACTAATGTTTTTTCCCCCAGACAGGCTGGAGGAAAAGCTCGCTTTCAATAACATTATCACAGAATAACATTAAACAAGCAGAATGAAATTAAGGAGATAAAGACAAAAATGTGAACACCATGTTGCATGCAACTGACACAGCAATTACGTTTGGATGACATGTATTGCATCATGCATGTACAGGAAACTGGCACTGGCTAAGGTATCTTGGCTTTCCTTTACCAAGGAAAATGAGTGTCAGCCTTTAAGTGCTACAATGACAAGTCTTATGGTGCCTTCCAGATGTTTCAGACTACGACTCCTGTTGGCCATGCTGACTGGAGTTAATGGGAGATTCAATCCAAAACACTTGTAGGTGGGGGGGGGGGGGAGAGAGAGGCTGGTTTAGACAACGCCAGGCAAAACTCTCATGTCAGTAAGTATTATTTCCATTATATAGGGATCAAGCCTTCTTTGCATCACACAACTTCCTTGCCCTTTCCAAAAGGACCAAAAGAAGCAGAATGCTGTGGACAAAGTTGATTCTTTTGCCTAATTTATACCTCATGTAGCTTTTCTTTCATTCACACGCGACCCTGAATATAACCCTAGAATTAATGTTAAGACTGAAAGACTGTCCGTGGAAATTATACAACAATGTTGCATAAGGTTCTTCTTACTTTCCTTCTAAAAACCAGTGGTAAACCTGTGTAGATTATTTTAAAGCTCGCACTTTGAGTACATTTTAGTGCATGCATTATATAAATCATTAACACGTACATTAACTGTCTGTACTTCATTAGTCTAGTCCATAGCACTATGAGATTTTAATGATTTCATTAAATCGAGTTATTATACATACTATACACCCAGGTGCTGTGATCCAACAACTCATTTGGCATACAAAGGCTCCAGTATATGCACAGAGCTCTTTGTGTGCAGAGGCCTATTATCTTCTAGGAGGCAAGGAATATTCTATATTCAGACAGGTAAAGGTGCATGGTATATATTCATAGCATTCCTCAACTCATAGAAAAGAAGAAGAAGGCAAAAGTAATGGGCAGCTGGGAAAGGATGAGTCTTACCTCTTTGACCACCCTGTAATTATAGCTACTAGTGCTTTCGGGTTTCCGCGATTTGCTGTGGCCTTCCTAGGGGACAAGCAAGATTTATTAATTTATTACATTCCCCTCCTCCCCACCCCCAATTCTGGTGATCATTACAGTGATACGAATTAAGTACTTAACCCGAGGTACCACTGTAGTACAAATTTTAGCAGCTATTTCGCACCAAAAACTCTCCAGAAGTTTTAAAACTTCTACCAACCTTTCTCCCTTCACCAATATTCAGTTTTAACACAAACTTAACAGCGGTATTGTCGGAACACGCCTGGGGGGCACATGCAGCCCCCGGAATGAGACAGGCCTCTCCGGGCATCTTCCTGATGAAGCGCAGCCCGGGACATTCACAAATCAGTTCCGATGCACACAAGTGGCACATATCAAAAGACATGTGCATGCTCATTCAGCAGAGTATAGCAGAAACGATTGTGGAGTGTGAGTGTAAGCACTCTAAGTGATTTATTAAGCAATATATACAGGACAAAGTAACTATGGCGTCCTCTCACTTCTTCTCCAAGAGAGAGAGAGAGAGAGAAAGGAAGTACAAAAGTACAGCACAGTGGAAGAGAGATAAGACTGACTTCCGTTCTCATACTTTCCAAGCCTAGAAAGTAAACACTGACATGTGATGTAACAATCACACATCCAGCTACAGAGGAGTGAAATGCTAACAGGTATTTCTATAGTGAGTCTTCACAAATTATCAAGTCACACACTCGTGCTATTTACCTAAGGCCCCCTACCCAATTCATTTAAATGGATAAATCTTATAGCAGCACAATAATATAACTGCAGCATTCAAAAAAATACATTACATTAAAGGCACAATATGATTAGTGGTACTGCTTGCAAGTAAACAGTGAGGAGATATTACACATATGTACACTGCGTTATTGGTCTTTTATTCTAAATTTCAGTTTAATGTGAATACCTATGGAAGAGGTGGTTGAGGCATAGGGACAGGGGACGGAGGTTAGAGGAGGCATATATAACATGATGAATGGAACAAAAAAGGAGACAATCCGATTTTAGGGTTAAAAGCAGCTGGGAAACAGACCAAGAAACCTCTTAGAGGAAATTTTCAGGATTCCCATGAATTAAAAATGAATAAATATGTAAATGTAGCTTTAATAATATATTGCACAAACATGAACAACGATACAACTGGCCGGGAGCAGGGGGAATAAACATAAACTGTGGAAAGAGAAAACAGCAGCAACAACAACAAAGGTGTAAGAAGACGGTGAGAGGGGTGGGAGGAGAAGAGAGGGAAATCAAAATGATAAAACTATGATTCTAGCATAACTTTGCTAAAGTCTTTTAGAACTTATGTTTAAAATATAATACTTTTAAGGTTGTGTACAACATTGACATGTTATTCATGTTCATCAACCCAGTCAACCTTCACAAAAGCCATCTGAGTTAGTCAATGACATTGTTCTGGAGCATAGGGTAGCACACAAAATGAAGACTGCAAGAAAGCAATTTGCCCCAAAGCCACCATTACTTTATATAGCTTCAGGCTGAGATGAAATTTGAACTCTCCTGCTCTTGACCACTACGTTACGCCGACAATGCAACAAAGAAAAGCTATTCTTACCTCCTTTTTCTTATGTTCATTCTCTCCTGTCGTTACATCCATCGTTTCATCAGGTCCCTGGCCTTTGTACACCCAGAGTTCGGATTTTTCCACAATTGATCTCAACTGATCCAAATCTTGCTTTATCTGCTTGTAGTTGTCCACATCTTGGCTGGTGACAAGCAGTTGGACCTTACATGAATCGCAATCCATTAGTTGCATAACACCCTTGCATCATCACACAAATTTAGAGTGAAAGTGTGGACAGTGTAGAACGCTACATTTACCTGTTTAAAGGCCTGAAGGACTTCTTGCCTCTGACTAAAGTGCCTAAAGAGTAGCTGAAGGGCTCCAGACACGAGAGGAGGGTAGTCGTGCATGGTTAAATGGAGTAATACTCTAAGGAAAGTTCTGCCACCATGATCATCCAAATCCAGCGGTGTATTCTCTTCACTGAAAATAATAAAAATATACAGAGTAAAATTGAGGTGGGGGGGATGGGGAGGAAATGGTTCCACTTAAGAACTTCCAGGCAGCTTCCATAACTGTGTTAGTCTATCTGATGTTGGGAAAGGAACCAGAAACCACCACAAATTCAAATTCAAATACAGTGGTACCTGGGTTTTCGAACGTCTCCGTTGACGAACACGCCTCAAAGTCGAACAAGCCACGCAGCTTCCACTGAGTGTAAGATCCTGAGGCCTAGCTGTCAGCTATCGAGTTTTCGGTTTTTGAATGTTTCAGAACAGTCTTCCGGAACGGATTAAGTTTAAAAGCTGAGGTATCACTGTACAGTGTAAGCTACCAGTGGCAATGGAGGAAGGGCACCCTTTTTCATATTAGAATCATAAAACTGTGGAGTTGGATGGGACCCAGAGGATCATCTAGTCCCATGGTTCCCAACATGGCCAACGTTAATGGCCTTTTAGGCTTCCTCCATATGGAGTTCACTTTCTGAATAATAAAAATTATATGTCACGGGGGGGGGGGTCAGGATTTTAGAGATGCTTAAGTGGGGCATGGCCAAAAAAAGTTTGGGAACCACTGATTTAGTCCAACTCCCTGTAATGCAGCAATCTCACCAACTCACCACCACGATCTCAGCACTGCGAGCACTTCACCTCCTCATTTATTCTCTTGAAACTTAGCAACACCCTAAAAAAAGTATTTACCTTTCTCTAACTAATCTAGACCAAGGTGGGAGATTTGTGGCTTTTCAGATGTTTCTGGACTCCCAACTCTTATGAACCCCAACAAGCATGACCAGTGATCAAGGATGATGGGAGTTGTAGTCCAGCAACATCCCTGATATAGACACTTTTTTAAAAGAGCAGCCCTCATCATAGTCACTCTTTCTCCAGGCTTCCCTCCACAGCTAACACCTTGGATTCTGCAAAGTCTTCTCCCCTTTTGCCATTCTGAAAACATTATTTTTAAAAAAGTTATTTTTCCCCTAACAGCAAACACTAGCAAGGCTGTCTGACCTGGCAGTGCTACCCAGTCATTGGCAAACTCTCCTCCTCCCATCAGTTAAAAGTATATTTCTTTGATTTACATTCTTCTTCATTTTAGGAGAACGTATCTATCCCATTAAATATTCTGGGTGACATTTAGCAATGGCTGCTTGCTTGCACCACCAAAATCTGTTGTACAACAGGATACCCAGTTTTTATTCTTTCCCCTCCAGCCCCTACATCTGTTCCAGGGGGTTCCCCACAATGCTCTTGGGCAGATTCTGGGGTTGCACTGGGACCTGAAGCAGGGAGGAGAGGAAGGAGATGTCTTGTTGCACAAGCATCTGCTATACTGTATCACACCCCTGCTCTGCTGTATGGTATTCTTAACACCCACACACCCCACAAACAGACACCCCCACCCACTGTGTGCAGGGGAGGGGGACAGACAATGAAACCATAGCTGCAAGAATACAGTTTACATCGGTCTGTCCTCTCGTTTAGTAAGTACCTTAGGAAACATACATGGATAATTCTTTTAACTCATTCATGGTAATTAAAGTAACAATTAGTGTATGAGCAAATGGGTACATGAATGATTAGTGCAAGTGACTTGTTCCTCTGAAGAACTGTGACCTGCAACTGTCCAGAAGCAGTTCCACATACAGTTCAGAACAGACAAAGGCAAATCGCAATAGTTTACTTTCCTGCCTCCAAATATCCCTTCTGCTTGCTCTTCAATGTGTTCAAAGTCAAGAGCTCCTGTAAAGGAAAACAAACAGTTTTGTCTTCTATGCCAAGCTGAAAATATAGCTTAAAATTCATTAAGGGGAGCAGAGGAAGCAAGCTACCATTCTTTCCATCACAGAAACTACACTGTAAGACTCCTCTGCTGAAAGGCAAGGAAATCCTCTGTGAAATAAGATCCAAAAGGTTGTTTTTCAATCCAATTGTATAAATTTAATCCAGTTGGCATCCATTTCAGTTGTATGGGCAACTACTGTGTGAAGCTGTTTCAAACTATACAGTAGAATATGTGAGGGTACTGTGTGCATGCAAACTTATGCCTGCATCCGTACACAAACACACAATATTTAAAGGCAGCCTTGGATTTTTCCAGAGGAGCAGTATAGCAATTTGTGAAGCCTCCACCTTACATAGTTTCAAAGGGAACTTATGTCTTCCATAGTGTGAGACTGTGCACATATGATTTATTTATTAAACTTTCTTTTTTGAAATAAAAGTTTAAAAATGAAACAAATAGTGCAAAGGATAAGCTCAATAACTATGCATACTGATAATCTTTGTACTTTCTTCCTCCTTTGTATTTTCTTCACGGGGTTTTCTTTACAGGAATTTTCCTCACAGGGTTCCAAGATGTGGAGGTAACTAATGACATCCACAGTCTAGAGCAGTGTTTCCCAAAATTAATAAAGTTATTATAGTTTGATAGCATATTATTGTATCTTGCCTAATTAAGAAAAACTAAACCCACATGGACAATGGAATGGCTGTTTTCCTGCTCTTATTCACAAATGGTTCAATAAGTCATTATTGAGGGAATATACCAAGTGGCACATACCGGCACCTAAGAAAATTTTCACAGCACTTTAAGATAACATGTTGTAACTGACCTGGTACATTTGGCATTTCTTGGTTATTGCTTCCTGTAGGTGAATCAGGTGTCTGTGCGTTGCTTTCATCAAACTCATGTTTAAATATGCACAGAAGGCATGAGATTCTATAATCCAATCTCACATTCAAAATGAACTGATGATTCCATAGTGTTTTAAAAAAGAAAGAAAAAGAAAAAGAAGCTTCAATAGCACAACTCATTACCTCCCCCTTTTTAATATATGATATATACGATATACGATATCTTTATTGTCATTGTCCCATGCAGACAATTTTGCGTTTTTAAAAGCAAGGACCTTCCCTTTCACATGCTTAAAGCATGCATTTAAAATATATTAGATATTGAAAGTAACTCCTGCCATGAAAACCAAAATCTACCGGTCTAGTTTGTATTATATATTATAGATGCATATTGTGTCTAGACAAAAACATACACAAAACAAAACACATACCACCTTTTTCAAAACAACACAATATAGCAGATTTTTTTTCCTCTTGTAGCTAAGTAAAAATAAGAAGATGGTCATTCTGGGTATTTCCAATGTGTTTTAATTCACATTGGCAGCATCAGTCAGTTTTACCCTTTCAGTTCATGCTTATACATTTCAGCAAGTTAAGCAATAAATCTGTATAAGCATAACTAGGGAATGCTCATGAAGCCCAGTTCTGTGTACCCTAACTGGCAGCAGCTCCTCAGGGTTTTGAGCAGAGAGTTCCCTATGACCTGATGTTTTAGCTGCAGAATGCCAGAAAATGAACCTGAGGCCTTCCACTTTCAAAAAAATGTACTTTATCCACTGAACTACAGTCCCTTCCTCATTACATTTATCTAAGAGTAGCACAGGCTATAGAGCAGACACAAAAAGTTTCAGTTTCCTTCTAATTTATAATATATTTTTTTCAGTAGTTATCCTAGGGCTATGCACTCTGACCCAGAAACCTTGCCCCAGTTCCAGATGGGTAGATGGGTTGATGAAAATGCACAGCACACTGAATGTCAGACAGCCTATTGCAAAGCCGTAGCTTTCAAAATAGGATCTGCAGTGGAACTCAAACGAAGCCTTAGAAATACTGTCATGGGAGCATTGCAGCTTTCTGAACACCTCCACTGGATTGCTCTGCTCCAACTCTCCTGAACAATATCTGTATTTCAATCTGACTGCTCAATGTATTATAGGAGCTGGGTTATTTGAAGTTACCTTGCACGGAAAAGTTTTAAAGTATGTAACTGGTTTTAATGGTTATAATGTAACTGGTTTAATGGTTTTAATGTAACTGGTTTTAATGAGGGCATGGGTTAAACATTTGCAACTGTTCACGATTAGTAGTTGTTATTAGTATTTTGTTGTTAATACCTGCAACAATGTTTATTAATTCTTTTTCTAATGATAATTTTTTTAAAAAAAACAATAAAGCTTACACACAATCCATCCAGTGAAAAAATTATTCATTTCTAATTCTGTCAAAAAGAGAACAATGGTCTAGAATGAAAAATCCCCAAACAACATAAGCATGACAGTACAGCTCTTGCGTCAATATAGTTTTCTAAGCTATGTCACCTGAAGTATACCTGAAGTATCTCAATGATTTTCAGCTTGGTGTCCATTACCAGGATGTCTTCTTTCTCAGGTTCAACCTGTTTCACAGTACCTTCTGGGGCAGCAGCAAGAGGAGTCATGGGCAAGAACCCTCCACCCCTCAGCACAACTTGGGTCATCAGCTCCCCAACACCGTGGATAGATCTCATCACATTGCTCCCTTCAGAGAGACAATACAGGATAAAGTTTTGTAATACAGTAATTAAGGTAAGACCTGTCTCAGCATTACCTGTCTCAGCCTATTACACACATTACTGTATAGCGGAATCAGATTTAATGTGTACCTGCTTCTTATCTATCAGATGCAACATGTGCAACATACAAACTCCAACTATAACGTATTTGTGGTATTCTGCTATTTATTAAAATGCTTTGAGATCGCCCTTCATCTGCAGAGATACAAAATGGGCATGCAAAGGCAGAGAAAAATAAAACAAACAAATCCGATATAATACAATTAAGGATACAACATTGTTATAAAAATTCTACATGCTGTAAAATAGGCAACACCTTCCACACTTACAGAAAGTAGCAGGAACATTTAATGGATACTGTGTTGTACGAAGCAATTTCTATTCCAGGTTGCAGTTATAAGAGCAGTTACTTTAAGAACTGGGACCTGTTTTTTTCTCCTCTTCCCTCTCCAACTCTTTCTCCTTGTGTGACATATATCTTTTACACTGTAAGCCTAAGGGCAGGGACTGCCTTACTAGTGATTTTTGTAAGGTGCACTGAAAGCCTTTTCAGTGGGGCACCAATGCATTAAATAAAGAAACAAACCCTACCGCTATATCATATTGAGGGGAAGTCCACATATTACATGCAACATGGGAGTTGCCCCCAAAATTTGCATCCTTATACTTTAGTCTTCCTCTCCCCTGACCATGTGAAACAATGGCGCAAGAAATGGATCTTTATCTGCCTCTCCTGTCCCATACTATGCACTTCAAAAATCTGCTCCAGAGGTTCCTTCAGCCCTCCGGAGCAGATTTTGAGATTACACGGAGGGCTGATCTTTGGGGAAGAGCAAGGTAAAAATATGTTGCATGAGTGGAAGTCCATTCAGATGGTGTTGGATGCATCCCACTGATAACACCTGGGAACAGATGCAAGCCAGGTATAAATGAGATGCTGAAGGTTGCACAACAGGTATAAATGAGATGGCATGCATTTTGTGCCACCAGCTCATATGCTCAGTCCACGTTCAATCATGCAGTTGCAAGCTCATGAGCATATGCACATGTTAATAATGTGCACTGACAAGGTTGGGTGATGGCAGCTTTTCAATATCACCAGCCAAACATCATGGTCTGGCAATGTACCGCAATGTTGAAAAAGTAAGCCACATTGGCCTCAGCCTGTGAGGTGCTGGGTGCAATTGCCACAGCACTCACCAGCAGAGCCACCCCCGGTGCTCTCCCCATTTGGATGGGAGCCAGCGCTGAGCTGGGCTATCATTTAACTGCTTGGCTGAGGGGAGCAGCAGCCACACACTTCTCAGCCAAGCACTTTAAAGATGCAGAGGGAGGAACAAGCTGTACCGGCGCCTCGTGGATGCAGCTTTTTTCTCCCTCTGTGCAGTATGATGTATGATGATATATCACTGGTGAAACCGCCACCATTCCTGAGTCCCTCTGCTAGCAATGCTTGCTGGAGGAAGTGGCTAGTAGAGGAACTCAGGAGCGGTGGCAGTTTCACCAGTGATATAGCTGACATTGCGGTCTGCTCCTCATATATTGATATATCACCCAGGCTTAGAACTGACTGTTTCTTTGGCTGGCACAGCCTGAGAGCAAAGGAGAAGCCATGAGAAAAATTCAGAAGCCACGTGAAACTCAAACTCCTGTGAGTATTGTCTGCAACCTGGAGCATCAAACTACCACCATCATTAAGCAGAGGAACCTTGTCAAATATGGATGGAATAGGTGTTCCCCACACCTGACTTTCATGATAAGAGGCCTCCACGATAGGAGTAAGTCAGGAGGAACAGTGCTAGATAGCCTATCTTTTACAATTTACAAGCCTGCTTCCCCCACTCCTTAACACAGGCTGACAAAAACAAATAGCACCGACAGAGACCAATCATTCTTCAATAGCATGTTTTTCTTCCTCTATGCCCCATGGCCATTCATACCTTTACTCTCTTCACCTTTTGCAACCTTTGTGATAGGAAAGATCGTAGCAACATGGACACAGTCCAAAATAGCTAGGAGGATTTTTGTTAGCCTGAGCAGGTCACAGAAATTGTAGAAGCCAAAATAGATCAGGTTTCGGGCCAAGTTTACCACCTATTGTTTTAAAAAGAAACAAAAAATGGTTTGTTACAATTTCTATGATATGTACCAAAGCACCTGAATATTGACTTTCTGGCACCCACTATTCAAAGGAGCCAGTGTGGTACACTGGTAGACTTCAACCGTGGAGATGAAGCTCAGTGGAAGATCTCAGGCTAGTTGCTAATTCTAAGCCTTTCTCATTTGACTGGGCCACTGGGAGCATTGAAAGTTGGTAACACCCTGAATACCACCCTGAGCTGCTTGGAAGAGCAGGATGCAGCTATCCTTTATTTTTCAGAATATATAATCATAACACACCATGCTGTACCACTTCACTATACCTTGTTGTCATAATAAACATAATTTTCTGTATTTTAATAAGCATTCTACTGTGTTTTACTGATGTATTATATACAGAAACTGAATATTCTGGATTTAAATCTGCCAGTTCATATTTTTTACATTTTTTTACCATTGATTTTTGGACACCAACCTAAGGCAGTGCTTTTTCAGAGCGCTTTTCTCAATATTTCGTAACAGATCTCCTGCAATTGTTTCTGTGGGCTTTTCTGCTTTTTAATGACTTGCTATTCTTTTTGGTCTTTTTTGTATAGTTTCACTTATTATTGTTGTGCTTTGCCTGTCTTAGTGTAAGGAAGTTTCATCTGTTGATACTATTAGTCCAACTATGTGGGCAATTTAGGATTAGCTCCAGCATGAGTTAGCATCTACTGTATTCAGAGGTCTTGCAACTCAGCTTTATTTTTTTAAAAAAAGATATTTACCTCAAAGGTGAGTTTATTTTTTTCTTTGTCAGAGAAAGGAAATCTCTGACAGACAACATCTCTTAAATATTCCTCAACGAAGTCCATGGTTTGTGAAAACCGCTCCTTGATTTCATCTTTGGAAGTTCCACTGCTATCATAGCTGAAGAAATGAAACAAAAAACTTCAAATGGGTGAATGCCAAAGGTAACTTATGGTTCTTTTCCTTTTCTTGAGTCAGTCAGAAAGTACACAGAAAACTGTCTTATGCTGAGTCAGACCACTGGTCCATCTAGCTCCATTCTGTAACACTTTTAGCATAATTTTTTTAAAAAAAACATGGCTCCTGGAGCAAGCATTCCTGCTTTCCAAAAGCCAGCCACCAAGCAGTCACTCCTGACATTCCTGAATACGGTCTCACAGTAGGACTGCTCCAAGGCATTGTGCAAAGGAGCGAAAAAATCATCTAGGTATTTGATAGCCCTCGTTTCAGAGAACCATTTGATCACAAAATACTCACTCATCGATTGCAATTTCAGAAGGAATCTCTGACCACAACCGGGCATATTTTACTGGTGTCACTTGTTCTTGGGGATCTCGGTCAACGTGCATATGCAGCATCAGCCGGCAGAAGGACGCTCTCAAGTCATAAGGCAAATTTTCGTCAGACATGCAGCGAAGGATGAGATCTACATCTAGCTGGCCAGATATTTCATTTATAGCCAAGTACTGCCGATCAAGGCACATCCTAGCAAAAAGATTCAGCTGGTACCTTTGGGAGTTAGGAGAGAAGGAGAAGAGTATCATTTTGCTTGCCTGGGACTGAAAATTAGAAGATACCTCAGAGGGAACAATACAATGCATATTCTGATGCAGCAGCAGAAATAACACTTCTTCAGGAACAGAAGTACATTAGCAGTCCATGGGAGGATAAATTTCTCACTTCTGGACCCATTACATACACACACACACACACACACACACACAATCTGCATATAATTCAACAATACTATCATTTCTTTAAATCCAATTTGAAAAATATCTCAGATGAACTGCTGATGAACCTTTAAAAAAATCAATGTATTTTATGTACGTATTTTAGAAATTTGGACAAGTTCCACCAAACAAACATGAAGCCTCCAAACAATTTTAAGGAGTTTATAATACAAAAGTAGATTTGAACAACCAATTTTGCCTCAGTGAAAAATGCCACTTGATTGTAAAGAACCAATATCACAGCTGTATGAAACTGTTGTTACGGAAAGCATCATTTGAGAGCTATCTCTTTAACCAATTATATCAATTAACCTTGAAGTCTTCTAGAAGCTGGTTAACATTACAAATAGCTAGAGTCAGTTGTCTATACACTTCAGGTTACACTGCCATAGCCAAATATCGCTTGCGGTGTTAACCTGTAGTAGCTGAGCACATCCCGGTCTTCCTTCTGCCCTTCTTTAGCATCCTGAGCCAGCTCTCTGATACTCTTACTGCGGACCTCTTTGTTGCTGTCTCTCCAGAATAACCAGACTTCTTCCTCATCCTCACCAACCTCCAATGAATTCTCTCCAGACGACAGCTCTTCAAATTCAAACCGAGACAGGACCAGTCTAAGAATTGAGCAAGAGTGAAAAGCAATTATTCATATTAAATATCTTAATGAACCTACACAGGTTTCTTCTATTAGTTATCAGAAAGCCATTTTCGACCAGCCAACACTACATACAATGGCAACAGCACACCTTGGCGTAGGGTAAAGGCTTTGGTTAATTTTAAATCTACTTCATGACACACCTACTTCTAGGATTAAAAGCTTGTTGAAGAATCCATTGTTCCATCAAAAATAATAATCTATGTATTATCTGTATTTTCCCCAAATTGGAGGGGAAAAAATTTATGTGTCATTATTGTCACCGCAATCTTCTTATTTCTAAAAGAAAGTTCTTGAAAAACACCTCAACTTACTTGGTTTCAATGAGTATGTCTGCATTTGCTGGGTTTAACACAGCTTTACAAATCAGCTCCTGGGTCACCGGAATAGATTTGTTCATGGACACACAAAGATCTGAAAGGTAATCCAAGAACCTAATAGGGAGGGAAAGCCAAAGCCCATTAAACTTTGTACAATGTTTCAGATGCTAAAGAGCTATATTAAGGAAGGTGATAAAATATACCTCCCCCCACCCCGACAGGCCCTCAAAAGATTAAGGCCTAGGGTATGCAACAAATAACTTACCAGATGCAACTAACCTACCAAATCATTTCTTGTCATCAGACATCTCATTTTTAAAATCTCCTTTTCTACAAAAAAGTATTTAAAAAAATCATAAAATCAAAGAATTGTAAAATTGGAAGGGATCCCAGGGGTCATCTAGTCCATCCCTCTGCAGTGTAGGGATCTCAACTAAAGAAGCTATGACAGATGGCCATCCAACCTCTGCTTAAAAACATCCAAGGAAGGAGAGTCCCCCATCTCCTGAGTGAGAGCATTCCACTGTCAAACAGCTCATACTGTCAGAAAGTTATTTGTGGTATTGAGCTGGAATTTCCCTTGAATCCATTGGTCTGGGCCTACCCAGTGCTCTTTTTTTAGAAAGGGCCATTAAGTTGTTGCAGCAAATGCCACACTTTTAACATTTGAAGAAAAACAAAGGTGCTGTTAGTACATATCCTTGAGTATCCCCCTTCAAACAAACCAACCAACCGATCCTACCCTCCAGAGCAGGAGAGAACAAGCTTGCTTCATCTTTCATGTTATGATATTTAAAGATGGCTATCACAGCTCCTCTCAGTCTCCTCTTTCCCAAGCTAAGCATACCCAACTTCCTCAACTGTTCTTCATAAGGCTAGGTTTCATCACGACTCCCATGAAACCAGGGTTTATTCATTTTTGAATCAGCAGTAGATTTCACCCCATTAGGCCGCATCCAGACATTATAACACATGACAGAAGTAGGTGCCCCCAAAAGTATTCACTGGGTGTCTGCTGACAACAGCACAGGGCACAGGCACTGATAATAACCCCTACCTACCTGTAACAATAACCCCTTCAATAACTTATGTTGCACCCCTTCTACATCATTACAACTCATGACATTGTGTGGAAAGCTCACGAGTGTTGTTGGCACGTCAATTTCTCCAAGCAGAAAGACCCAGGCAGGCATGAAAACAGACTACTGACCAATCGTTCAGGTAGTTTCAGAAACCTACAGGAGTGTTTATGCACCGTTTATTTTGTCTAAGCAGTAGAAGGAAGAGTCTTCTCTTACCTCGGCTCTCTGTTTTTCCTTACAAGGCTAACAAAGGTATCAATCTCAGCAGCAGTAATGTGCTTCTCCAACAGCTTGCGGTTATTATGGAGCAGTGCTGTTATGGTGTCTTCTGCCAAGACGTCATACCCAATTTGCTTCTGCATAAAGCCAAACTGCTTGGCTATATATTCCTTGCAAAGAGAAAATGGGTGGGGTGGAGAGAGAGAGAGAGAGAGACACTAGATGCTTACTTAAAAACCTTAGAATGAAAGGAAATGTGAAATTATCCATGTATATTGATTTATTGATGTGATTTTTTGTTTTTAGGAAAAGACTACTGAAAAGCAGGGTGTGCAAGATCCTTTTGTCATATGAACTGCCCGGTCTAACTTGGATCTGCAGTTTCAGTTTGCAATCAGCCCAATTGTTCTTTGCGCAAGTCATAGTTTTCCCCCGGTTTGGGTTTAACAGCAAACAATTGTTATTATTGATCATTACTGGGTGGTGGTGGGGAGGCTAGAGAATGTAAATGATTCAAAAGCCTTTACACCAAGCAGTTCAGTTGTCCTTTATGGTTACATTTTAGAAACACACTAGACTGTCTCAAACTCCTTGCTAACCTGGTTCTTCCTGTAGTCTTGTTGGGAGTGTCTCAAAACTCTGTAACAGAGCCGACATATGTGTCTGAAAGGAGCGTGGCGTTGGTCTCCAAGTTCTTCTAGTCTCAGCATTGGTCCATCTCCACAGTCAGTAAATGGTGCTTGTAATAGCTTGAATATCTGGCAAATTATTTTAGAAAGAAGAAATGAATCAGCATTAACATTGCAGCATTAGAACCATGAGTATCATCTACACAGAGTCTTGCCTTAAGTTTACCATGAGACTGAAGTGATCCTGTCTACTGACAGCCACTTCTGTTTCACCAGAGGCCGTGTCTACATGCCAGGATCCTTGCCTACAGCAACTAATCACATGATGGAGAAGCCTATATTGCCAAGGTGCTAAACCCCATACATATGCAAATTAGCATTTTAAAAAATAGGCTTCTGAGCATGGCAGGTGACACCAGACAAGCAAACTTCCCCTTATAATCCGTTATATAAGGGCTGGTTCACATGTTACAGTAGACCATAGTTAAAGGTTTACCAAGAATGAGCAGATTGATTTACTTCATTCCTCTCCTAACATGTGCGGAAGCAATCAGCCACACTCCTTGGCTGAGTGTTAAGCCCAAATCAAGTACCATAATTTGTTTTGCTCACACCATAACCGGGAAGTCAACAAGAACAATCACTGGCTTTAGATCATGTTTGCTTGGAGCAAATATTCATTACTGTCATGCAATGGGCTGACACTTTTTCGTAGACATATTCACTATGACTTCAACTTCTCTCCCCCAGTTAGCATACACCCATCACTGTAGATGTGAACTTCAGATATTTGCCCCACTATTCACAACTTACATTGAACAACATTTGATATTTTGTTGCCCATTTATTCAGGGTCCAATTTCACAAATACTTCTCAATTGAAATCTGGGATTCTGGCCAGGGATTTATGTTGTGGCATCTCTATTTACAAGTCCCTTGTCCCAAGAAGTCCAGACCATCAGCTATTTTATTTGTGACATCTATGTCATCAGAAACAACCTTATTAAACACAATTTACTGCACCTGTTTCAAAATATTTTGCTCCCTCATTAGCTTTTGTCGTTCTCTGTTTGGCTTTGAGAACATGACTTCAAGCACATCTTGTCCAGAATTTGTTCCGCCGGTAACAAAATATACCAAATCTTCCAGCAACTTTGTAACAGACCTACAGTTTGTTTGTTTTGAAAGAAAATCCTAGCTGTTAATCCAAAATATAATATGAACAGTGAAAATATCACCCTCTTAAAATAAATACAAGCCACTGAGTTACAACGAAGAAAAGGTGCTCATATTAAAAACAGAGCACTGTATTCAGAGCCACTCCAAAAATGTATTACATTTAAAAGTTCAAAGTTATATTTTGAGTAATTGTTGAAGGAGAGGGGTTGTTAAATTCATAGGTATCAAGGAAATTGGTACAAGAAACACATGCAAGATCATTACAATATGTAACAGTTTTATTATTGACTCCTTGTCTAACAATCCCTAGCGTTTTAAAAACTAAAAGTAACTTGATGCTTATTGTTGCAAATGCTACTTTTCTGTACCACTCTGTGACATCCACCTGATAAGCAGTATATACGGTAAGTAACTTAAATATTAAATTAATGAATGAAATAAACAAAGCTGCCTTCTCTGTCTTTCAACCTTTGTCTTATGTTGGAGAACATCTTTTTTCCATTAAGAAGCTCGCATTATTATTTTTCCTTACCTCCGTTCATTCTGGGTTATTGTCCCCTTTTCCAACTTGCCAGCAATGGAACCCAATACTTTGCTTGCGTCATTTGCAAAATCCAAGTCTCGGACTTCTGCTGGAGAAACTGGTACTATAGCAAAAGCTTCTTTGTCCTCTTTTACTGGAGAGGTGCCAATCTTTAAAAACAAGGCAATTTTAGTCACAATCTTCACAGAGAAAACGCTTTTGTAATGAAGACCCTGGGGAAACAATGCTCAGGTTCTCCAAACATTATTGTGAAATTGTGGTAGGAATAGTTCCATTACCACAATAGGCAATTCATTGTCTTCAATTATCATAGTTCAAGCCAAACTCATTGCTTCAGATTCTTCAGTTTGTTTTTAGTGAATATTCTACTATTATCCATTGGAGTTTATTTTATTTTTTAATTATGGGCTATGATCTGACTTCTGTTTTCCCCTTTGACTCTAGTGCTAAACCAGAAAAAAGCAGCGGGAACGAGGAAGATGATTTGTTAACCACTTATCTTTTCTGATGAAAAGCAGTACACCAATGCTTGAAATAAATAATTGGATGAGAGACTAGCTACTATAAGGGTTTAAGCGTTGAGACAGTAGAGGGACTTGCCATTAGACAAATGGACAAGCACTCAGCACGAGTATCGTACCTGATACACAAAAACCTTTGGAGGTCTTCCAAGAGATACTTATTTAAGATGCAAAGTGTTAATTTATGTTCTTCTACTATTCCATTTTAATAATGGACTGGTGTTGTGCCCAAGCAATGCTGTGTGAATCATGTCCTAAATAAGAATTGTGTTCATCATTGTCTTCTCTGAAATAGCTTTATTGGTAGCAGAAGAGATGAGATACAGATGAGATTCCATTGCATGACTTACTTTAAGCATCACAGGTTTTTCTTCTTCTTTATCAATGGGGATATTTGTGCTGTGAACCCAGGTATTTGTACACAAATGTCTAAGTCTGACATAGGAGTTCCTAAAAAGAACCAGGTATTATTTATATTATTAAGCTCTACAGTAAGCCAATACTTTTCAAATAAAAACAACACCTTTTCAATCTCCTTTTAATTTTTTACTTGCAAGGTTTTATTTCAGCTGGAATATGAAATGCAGCCAAGTCTTAAATTGCAAGGTATTCAGTATGTAATGACTTCTATGAAGCCTGATTCACTATTTCAAATGATCTTTCCCAGGTACAAACAGGATGCTAGTTGCAGAGGTGTAATATGACACTGTTTTTTTTAAGGTGAGATCCAGCGTTGTGCTGGCAGCTGCAATGCTTCATCCTGCAGCCCTCAGCTATTCCAGAGGGGGGCCCCCAACTCACTGGCACAGATTTGTGGGGAGTGCTGTTTCCTAGCCATAAACACATCAAGGAAGCACTGGAAAATAAGTCACAATTCATTTCTGCAAAAGTGCTGGCTTTTGTAACTGTCTGCCGCAGCTATCCAAGACTGCCTAGCAAATGGTCTGGCATTTTAAAGTGGTCTCACAACAGCTGCAGACACCTTCATCATTTATAACATCATACCTTGGGACAAGGCTGTCTCCCCCTCGTAAAGTAGTGGGGTCAAGCTCAAAGATGGAAGAGATATCATTTCCTTCAGGCACAGAGACTAAAGAGTATGCCATCTTCTCTGGAGTATTATGCAAGCCCCTTCTGGATGCATCCTGGTCAGCATCCAGCTGTGGAAGAAATTGCAAATCAAATCAACATTGCAAAGCTGCCTGCCCAGGCTGGAAGGCAGAGCACCTCATGGTTATAACTGAAGCATTTCAAATATAGATACAGGCACAAGAACTCAATGGCACATCACAATCTAATAGGGTTAACTAGAACTGGGCAGAAGACTTAGAAGCAACAGTAAACCATCAAGCTGGGTTGTGTCAAAGTCACAGAGAAGCCAAGACATAGCCTAGGGTTTTCCAGAGCTCCTCAGTCTCCTAGAAAGGACAATTCTACCCAAGTTAGGCAACCCAAATGACAGCTGCCAAGTTTTGGCAACCAACAATTAATTTATATTTGTTCTCATTGTTTTAAGGGCAAGTTGATATCCTCTTAACCCCTGAATTCCGCTTGTGTAGGGAAATCTACTTGGAGGGTTGAGAGACCCTCTGGAGGAGCATGAAAGGTGGTGTAGAGGGCTTCAGAGAGAAGGGGGGAAATAGTGGAAATTGCCTCCCACTAAAAATAAATCTTATGAATTAAAAAAACTGAAGGTTCTTGGAAAGGCCAAGGATACAAAGGGGAAACAATGAATTATCTTTTCTTCAGTTTTTATAACAAATATGAAGGTGCTGGACCACCCTGAGATCTGTGGCTATAAGGTGATATGTAAATTTAATTAATTCATTAATTATATTGTTAAAAAGCTGAATTACAAGAAAGCAACCCTAAATACAAAAAGGCATATGATTTTTACTTGGAGGAAGTAACAGTTTCTATGGGTACATGCACATAAAATAAGTAACTGCAAGCGGCTCGTCCACCCATCTTCCTAGAGGCAAACTTGAATCCCTTGCAACTCCTCCACAGAAAATGTGAACAATCCCTTCTGCAAAAGCACCTCACGACGAACTAGAAACATTGTCCAAGAAAACCATAGCGTAGAAGCACTCCGCAGCGCTGTAAGTGAAAGGAGGCAGAGGAAAAGCAAAATTCAAACCACCGAACAAATCAGATGAGGAAAGGTAAAGCCAGACCTTACAAAAAGTGGAGTTTGGAGTGAGGGGAGGTAATTTAGTTGAGGCACCACAAACTGCCCTTGCAGTGTATGGACGGAGCAGTAAAATGTAGATCTAGAAGGGGCAGCATAGATCACCTGTATAGATTCTGGCCCAATGTCATGCTGAGTACACTGCCAGATATTTCTAGTTCAAAAAGAAGAGAACTTAAAGGAGCCTGATTTGGTTGAAGTGGAGCTTCAGGGAAGTGGGAAATTTCAACCTTTTGGGTTACATTCCAAAAGACAAAATTGTGCCTTCTGCGCAAGAGACTGAGCCCTTGATGTCTTATTTTACTATATGCTTCTGTATCCAGCGACCATCTCCACACCATCTTGTCATTTCTCTTACACATCCTGTACATTGTTGTACAGGAAAAAAATCAATTTGCCTCACACTATGTTTATCATGCTTATGGTCTAATCTCGCCATCTGGTGGTTAAAAGCAAGAAAAGAGGAAATTGTGCAAGTAAGACCTCCACCCTCTGTATGTGTAAGAAACGTAGTTGTTTATTGGTTTGCACAGAGTTTCCCCTTAAGGCTTTTGGAATGTTGCTTTTTTCTGTTTTAGAGTAATATGTAACAGAGGAGGAGAAGATAATGATGCAACCCTTATGTCAAGACAACAGCAGTGCCACATGGGCCTGTGCCACAATCATGGGGACCTACTGGTTCTTTCTTGTGACACAGTTACTGGCAAGACAACTCATCCTATTCCCAAAGCCCATAGCATTATGTAAATGCTGTGGACAACCTTGTTGTGCACCCTAGTGGCTCAGCACCCATCTAGCAAAGTCCCCTCACCCTTGGACAGTGGGAAATCATGCTCAGAGTGCACAAGACCCCAGATGCAATCCCTGATTACACAGAAGGGATATCAAAGAACTACAGTCGAGAAATAAGTTAAATTAGGCATTCCTGGGATTCCTGCTATTTTACTTGATTTAAAGCAAACCCTGGTAATAAACTGATAAAGCAAAATACCAGGCCTGTTAAATTATTCTTTCCCTCCCAAGGAGACTCTGACAGTATCTGTCAACCACAAAAGTGACCCCACCAAAACTTAGCATTTCCTACAGATTGTAGTGCAAGCAAAATGTGTTGAAGCTAAAAAAGAAAATAAGAAAATGAGGAAACTGGCAGCCATTGGCTCTGAGCATATAAGGCAGCAATCTCTGAACCTCAATAAGCTAGTTCTTCTCATTAAAAGGACCATGCTGCAACAGCCTCCTTCTCCTGAACCTAAGTACTTTAGTCCTCTTCCAGCTTCCACTGTTTCTGCTTTCGTATTTGAAGCATTTCTCCCACTCTAACCAAAAGGGCTCCCAGATTGGCTTACAGAAGTAATAAAAAAGCTCCCTGCTCTCAGGCCTACAATCTAAAATAAAACACACACAAGGAAAATGTGATGTGGAGGGAGGAAGAAAAGGGTAAGTTAAGGAAGCTGGTTATTTTTAGTTACATTTCTTATAACAACCAGCTGGGATGGAATGGCTGAAGGCAGACTGAGACTCAGCAAAAGGGATGAAATAGACTTGCTTCACTTGTTAGCACTTTTCTCAGCAGTTCCTTCATTGTCTGCTTTACAGATTGATTTCAACTTCAATTAGCATTGTCGGATTGTAAGCCGACAGGGGAATGTTGGAAATTGGACATGTTGATGAAGGTGGAGATGCTGGCTGCAAGGAAAAGCAGCTGGGTTCTATATTTAGATGGATGCAAGTTGGATCAGCACCACTTCGGAGAATTGACTGAATCTACCCTTGTTTAACTCCTGCCAACCTAGCAGTTCAAAAGCATGTCAAAGTGCAAGTAGATCAATAGGTACCACTCGGCGGGAAGGTAAACGGTGTTTCCATGTGCTGCTCTGGTTCGCCAGAAGCGGCTTAGTCATGCTGGTCACATGACCCGGAAGCTGTACACTGGCTCCCTCGGCCAATAAAGCGAGATGAGCGCCGCAACCCCAGAGTCATCTGCAACTGGACCTAATGGTCAGGGGTCCCTTTACCTTTACCCTGTTTAACACAGCTATAAAGTGGGGAAAGGGGTTTTGGGTGGAAGCAAAGAAAAGAGGGAACTAATTTAATTCCTCCCCCCCTCACTAATATTTAGGTTCAGGGCTAGGGCGCTTCATGTGTGTGTTTTGAACACTCTGCAGGACCCTTCTTCATAACTATATAAAAAATATATGAACAGCATTATTTTGTGTGACAGCCTATATCATGCATTCCAGGACCTTAAGTGGTAAAGAGAATTTGGGTTTGACATATTAATGATGATTGCAGTGATGACTTACCCACCCTTCATGCAAAGTCCCCGGGCAGGTTACAGCAATTAAAGTAGAGTGTTTAAAACAGTTCAAAAACAACTTACAATTGCTGCTTATAGTTGCATTCCCATCCCCCCCTTCTCCTCCTGTCCCCCAAGTTCTGTGTTGCAGAAGGCAAAGCATGATAAAATGTTGGAAATAGCTATGAGAAACAAGCACCTCTCACAGCATTAGCATGTAGAAACAGAAAGGGGAAAACCCCAAAATTTCTTTTTTAAAAATTATCTGAAATCAGCAACCTTGTAATGAAACTAACATGTTATTGAACTTCCTCCGTCTTTTTTTTCAGAAGTTACAATTTTTTGATAAGTGTCCTTAAGGGCTTTTCCAAATTCCCCTGCCCTCCCCAATAGTTCACAACTCTAAATAGGAGAGAGTCTTGTCGCCCTGGGGTGGTAATTCAATGCCCTTTGCCAGGAAGGAAACTGTCATTAGTACAGGGGAGGGAGCTAATCTTCGGTGCTGCTTCCTAAAGGGTGCTCCCTAACCCTCTAAATCTGCTCTGGAAGGTCCTAAATGCAGGGGGAGGGGGCTGCAGGGAGATATCTCTTAAAACCACCTCAATCCCCCATTTTGTTAATGTATTCCTTCAGCCAGTAAATGAGCAGCGCTGAATGAACAGCACAGAATACCCACCTCTGTGATTTGCTGCGCACAAACCACCATTAGAAACCTTTTAATAGTTTCTGAAAGAGCTGAACAAGTCTCCTTAATTTAGCACTGAAATCATGTCCTTCTGGTTACTGACACTCCCACTGTCCTACACAATATCCTCAATCAGGAGATGGGATACAATTTCCTGTATCTATACATATACTTTCTCTGTCTCTCTTTACACACACACACACACACACACACTTCCTGAGGTCCTTTAATTACAGCATCTTGCTTCCAAGTGCTTAGAACCCGGTGAAAATGCTGCCGCTCAATTCACAGACAAAGATCTGCAGTTTCACCTCCACTATTTGTACACAATGTGCTCCCTGCACCACATAAGCATTTCGAACTGCAACAGCTAGCTTGGCATATTCAAATGCTGACACACACATCCCACTATTATCCATACATTGGAGACATGACCTTCAACCTCCTACAGTCTGGAGGACAATCAGCATCTGCATATACCATACTTCCGAAAGACTAAGTCAGGAGTGGGAAACATTCAGCTCCTTGTTTTTTCTGGTCATGCAGCACAGAAAATGCTTGCTCACTGTTCTGGAAACTTATCAACAGACACATCGTTTATTACAAGCAAGAGTGGAGAGTGACTACAATTTCAATGGAGGGATATAGTTTCCCTGTTTCTAAGGTAGAGAAACACTGTTCTAACCAAGGTGTAAGAAGGGTTTTATAACATGCTTGGATATATAAAGGTGAGATTACAGCAGGCAGAAGGATAGCAGATTGTTTAGCTAGGTATCTTACCTAGGTAACTAACGATTACCACAGCCCAGTATCACTAGAGATGGCAGTGGAAAACGCCACGTTAAATACTTCATCAATTAAGAGGTTAACAAAAAGCTGTAATACTAACCCTGCTTAGTGAGTAAGCCCCACTGAATTAAATATAACTTATTTCTGAGTAGACATGGTTAGGATTGCACAGTAAGCTTTGATTTGTCTACATGCTTGCCAATCATACCAGGGCCTGTGTCAACACCAGTGCTCAAATTACAGGGGGCAGGTGGGGCTTAGCCCCCTTATTTTTTGTGTTGCCCCCTTAGAGACTTACTTTAGAAACTCTAGAAGCATATCAGGGGCATAATTTAGCTAAAATTTGGGGGGGTAGGCAGGGGTTGAGTTTGTGGATTTTGTTAAGGGCCCCCTCAACTTCCACTCCCCCAATAATTTGAGCACTGGTCAGCACCCCTTGATTAGAGGCAAGAGGATACTCTTGCCTATACTTACTGAGGACTGACATTCCTGGTAATCTTCCACATAGTCAGGATTTACCTGATGGAAGAGAATCACAAGCAGGTCAAAACAACAACTAGCTTTCCCCCCCATCCAGAATCTATAACACAGTACACAATGAGCATAAATAAATTCATAAAATGCTATCATAGCCGTGCTATGGCCAGCCACTCACAAAAGCAAGCTAAGCAACTGTAAGGCTAAAGCAAAAGAAAAACCCATCAATGTAGTGAGCTGGCTCAGCTCTTTAATATGAACAAATTTGTGCAGGACATAAGAAGAGCTTGCTGGATCAGACCAATGACCCATCTAAGTCCAGGATCCTGCTCTAACAGTGGCAAACCAGATGCACGTGAGAAACCTGCAAGCTGGACAAGAATACAACAGATCTCTGTCCACTTGCAATTCCCAGCAAGTGGTATTCAAAGGCATATTGCCTCTGACAGTGGAGGTGGAACCCAGCCATTGTGAATGTCGCTAGCCTTGTGGCTCCATGAATTTGCCTAATCCTCTTTTAAAGCCATCCAAGTTGGTGGCCCATGGCTGCCTTCCATCGGATAGCGTTCCGTTGACTATGTGCTATGTGAAGAACTTCCTTTTATCTGTTCTGAGTCTTCCAACATTCAGCTTCATCGGATGCCCATGAGTTTTAGTGTTATGGGAGAGGGGAAAAAACTTTTCTGTATCCACTTTCTCCATGCAATGCATCATTTTATAAACTTGTTTTATGGTACCTCTCACTCATCTTTTCTCTAAACTGAAAAGTCCCAAAGGCAGCAACTTTTCCTCACAGCGGAATAGCTCCACCCCCTTGATTATTTTGGCTGCCCTTTTCTAACTCTACAACATCTTTTTTGAGGTGACAGTATCAACCAGTTCTAGATATCACGGTTTTCAGGGAACTTTTTTATTAAAGTACATCCACAGAACTCTATAGTAGGAAAGTCACTTATGGAGAGAGTTTAGTCTTTGTTTCAAGCTTAATTCAGAGAAATGTCGGTCCTGCCTAACTTGCGACCCCTTCAGATTAAGATATTCTTTCCAAGTCTCAGTTTAGTAACCCAGCACTTATCCTGAGTAACAGTACCTATAAAATAAAGGAGGATGGCAGCATGTTAGGAAAAGGTTCTCGGGATACTGACCTCTGCAGCTAAGTAGTGTCCAGTGGCAAGATGTTTGAACCGAAAAAGGCTATTCCAATATCCCGCACCACCTCGACAAGGGTCATGTTGTACTACCTGTAATGCAATAAGAAGAGATGCCCTTCCATAAACCACCTCTCATTTGACCTTAAGAGGTGAACAAGAGAATGGGCCAAAACTAACAGATAGGATGAAGAGAACGGGGACGATCAACAAGAAAAAAGTTGTCTAAACAGCTATGACAAAATATATTTCCAAAGGTTTCAGGTAAAAAGTGCTTGGTTATCTCAACATGTTTGTGATAGTGCATCTTCCTACGATGAGTAGCAATGCTACGCTGATAAAACATTGGCACCAGTGAGTGTAAAAAAAAATGGCTTGGTGTCGGAGGATACCTGCCTTGAGTGAGAGCAGGAAGGAGTGGTTCTATGACCACAGGTGAAATGGACTGAGTTCTGGAGGAAAGGGTTATATTTGGTGCCTGGACTCCTCACAGATAGATAATGTAACATCCATATTTGGGGATGTATTTGTTTGTGGAGATGTATACTGTGCATTTATTGGTGCCACAATAAATGTTGTGCAGGCAAAATGGTGCTGTGAATAATAATAATAACAACAACAACAACCACAACAACAACAACAACAACAACAACAACAACAACAACAATAATAATAATAATAATAATAAATTTATTATTTATACCCCGCCCATCTGGCTGGGCCTCCCCAGCCACTATGGGCGGCCCCCAACAAAATATCTAAACACATCCCTAAACAGGGCTGCCTTCAGATGTCTTCTAAAGTCTGGTAGTTGTTGTTCTCTTTGACATAATTGGTCAAGAGGAAGACTATTAAGACAACTGTGACACAACATCCTCCTAGCCTCAACAGTTTAGAGGGCTTGTTTTTAGCACCCTCTAACCTGGTCTGCAGGTGCTGCTCTGAAATGCCACTCTGGCAGGTGGAAAGGAAGTTTAAACACCAGCCTACTGCTTGAACATCAAGCCAACCTGAAATGTGTAACAGAAATCAGGTGAGACAAGGGTGAGGGGTAAAGCTCTCCTAAAGTGTTCACCAGCTTTCCAGGCACAACACCCAGGTGGCCAGGTATCCAATCCAGTTAATAACCTGTCCTTGAGAACATGTTGCTGTTTCTGGAATCTAAACAGTGTTTCCAGGTGCGGGGGGGGGGGATATAGGATGGGAAGCGGAATAAGCTTTGGTGTGTGCGGAGCTTTCAATCTAGGTTTTAAATAAAGCCAATACTCATAACAAACCTATTCAGAAATCTCTATTGCCATCTTTACCTCAACTTCCCACAGAGCTTTTGAGCTAGTTGCAGAAGTAGCTGACTGTCTCCCAGTGGTTCTCAGGAAGACATGCTGCTTCTTTCTGTGCTCATCACAAGTCAGAAATTTTTCCTGCTCTGCATGAAACAACCGCACCACATCTCCCTGCAAAGGCAATGAGAAGGCAAATGGGTAGGAAAGCTCAACAAATACTTTTTAAATTTAAAACCTAGCAATGAGGCGCATTGTTCATCTTACCCCTTTCAGGATATCGTCTTTGTTATCGCTCCATTTCATAAAGAGGACTATTTTCCAGCTTGTGTTGCAGTTCACCGAGTTCACCTGTAACAAAAGCAAGCATAAGCAATTAAAACAGAAACATGCAGACACATGATTTGTTATGAAATACTTTTGTTCAGCTGTTGCCTTTTTTAAAAAAACAACAACAACACACACACAGGCTTCATCAGTGATACAAATTTCGCAGGGGAAGTGGCAGTGTGCATGAAACATTTGGAATGGTAATGGAAACCATGATTGATGCTAACTAGGAATTTCTCTCATTGAGAGCTTGCTAACCATGGTGGGAGCTGTCCTTTTTTGGAGTTTTATTTATTTATTAACATTCTTATGTTACATCAGTAAACATTATCATATTACATCACAAGGCTTATTATAATTTTCAGCATGTATGCAAAGTTTATATACCTAAAGAAAAGAAACAAGGACAAAAAAACTATTCCAAAATCATATATGTACCAACACTTTGGACTTCCTGTCTATCCCGTTGTATATTTCTTTTTTACAAATGAATGTACTCTTATTATTGTATATTTCTTTACATTTTATCTAATGAGAGATGTCTGATGAATGGAATTTCTGGTGAAAGTGCAAACACTCCCAAAGCTAATTTCACTCATGCAGCATAGTTAAGTGTGGCAGCATTTGCCAAAACTACAGGGAATCTTTACAGTTTAGGAGACAGGTATAGAAACAGACAACAAAGCTTAGTTGAACAACCTTACTGAGGCTATGATTCTGAACAACTTGAATGTAGCTGCCTAGTTTGCTCAGCAAAATTTACAACATGCTTATGCAGTTTTCAGAATTTGAAAAGACTTACAGTGCAATCCTACTCATATCTAATCAGAAGTAGATCCAAGGTGAATTCAATAGGGCTTGTCTCCAGGTAAGCTTAACCCAACTTCCCTAGGAGTAAGTTCCATTGAAATCACTATAACTTACTTCTGAGAAGACATGGGTAGGTTTCTTGAATATAGCAAACTTACTTCTGCATAAGCAAGTTGGGAATTTTGCTGTTAGTGGTCAATTCAAGGCTCTGTCCTTCAATAACATCTTCAGTAAAGCTAACTGAGCTACAGATGAAAAATGTGTCATAGCAATATTACTATTAATGTAGTATTACTATTAATGTAAGTGTTGAAACATCTCATTTATACTCTTTATTTGCAGCTTAAAAAACCCACTCTGGTTAATCTGCAAACCAGTTTATAGTACAACAATTTTTTATTGGTTTGGGTACTTTGTTTTAGCTTACCTCATTACAGCCAGGATTGTCTACTAGTTGGTGACTACTGGCGTGCAGAGGCTGGCCAGCATTAACAGGATTCAATACCACCTTGTCCCCTATGACGACCTGAAAAACAAAAGAGTAAAGGTACAGTGTTGCCCCTATAATTCTAGTGACCTCCTGTTTGTGCTACTGCAATGTTCTCTTTGTGGGCTGCCCTTGAATTAGCTTGAATTAGCCAGATGCAGAATGAGGCTGTCAGGCTGATGCATGGCACAGTTCAATGGAGCTGTGTGTCATTGGTCCTGAAAGTGCTGCACCGCCTACCAGTGAGCTTCAGGGCGCAATTAAAGAGAGTTAGTGCTAGAGTACTAACCCATAAATGGCCTGATAACCCAAGCAGCATCCTAAAATGTCACCTTCTGAAGGAAGCCCACTGTTAGTGGTGCTGCTGAATGGCTGACACTGACACATGACAGGGCCTTCTTGGTTGTGGTCCTCCACTTATGTTGTTGTATACAAACAAAACAGGTAGGGTAGAGAGAGAGAAAGAGAGAACAACAATTGGTGTTTGTTAAGTCCTCCATATCCACATCTTGTTAAGTTTTAAGATGGAGTGTGGGATGAGTTAGCAAACATTCAAATGAGGCACTTTCAGGTGCACATGAAGGTTTCAGGTTGCGCTTTTGCCTCTTGGGGAAAAAGAAACACAGAATGGTTGAGCCACGATCTCTGCAAATACAACAACCAGCTGCTGCTCAGTTCTGCCTCATGGAAACTTTGAAAAACAAAGTTTCGGATGGACTGTTTGACCATCAAAGAATGGAACTCAAGACAGAGGCACAGTTTTTCTAGTGCTCCTTCCACCAGCATTCATACTTCGAGGTTAATCTGAAAGTTGACAAAGTGAGTCTTTTTCCATCCACGATAGTTCAGAGATTAAACTATTTTATCATCTCTCTCACAGACATGACTCAACAACATCAAAAAGTATAACCAAAAATGCAAAATAGCGAACAATAGTTTACTTCAGCGATGCCATCCGCCTTCGCTAGTGCATGTTATCATGAGTCACGGAAACCTCTCTTTAAAAATAATAATGCTTAATGCATTTTAAATGAAGCTCTCGACTCTTGAGCAGTATTTCCACAGCAGTATTGAGACATTCTAGACAGCAGAAGTAGAGAAGTAGAGACATCACCTTGCCAACAAAGGTTCGTATAGTTAAAGCTATGGTTTTCCCAGTAGTGATGTATGGAAGTGAGAGCTGGACCATAAAGAAGGCTGATCGCCGAAGAATTGATGCTTTTGAATTATGGTGCTGGAGGAGACTCTTGAGAGTCCCATGGACTGCAAGAAGATCAAACCTCTCCATACTGAAGGAAATCAACCCTGAGTGCTCACTGGAAGGACAGATTGTGAAGCTGAGGCTCCAGTACTTTGGCCACCTCATGAGAAGAGAAGACTCCCTGGAGAAGACCCTGATGTTGGGAAAGATGGAGGGCACAAGGAGAAGGGGACGGCAGAGGACGAGATGGTTGGATAGTGTTTTCGAGGTTACCAGCATGAGTTTGAGCAAACTGCGGGAGGCAGTGGAGGACAGAGGTGCCTGGCGTTCTCTGGTCCATGGGGTCACGAAGAGTCGGACACGACTAAACAACTAAACAACAACAACAACAATTGAGACATTACTTTAAAGCCGCACACAGCAAGGATGGAAAGTACCAGCTACACCACCCCTATCATTACAGTTTGCTGCTTATCAAGTCATTCATGGAAGGCCTGAAGCAGGAAACCTTTTGTAGGTTCCAGGGCACTTCAGAACTCTGAACAATCAGAGGTCTAACAGGTACAGGGAGTCTCCATGAAGACAGGAGGCTCTCCCTGCCATATTGTTGCCTTCCATAATTTGGAAGGCGACAGAAATGGAAACCAAGCGTAAAGGCTATGCATTTGTCCCTGCTGCTGTTCCTCATACATTAACAAACACATTTAAATAATGCCTGAAGAGGGTTCATATCCTCAATAAAGCTACATTTAAATCACTCTCACAAAAATATGTATGGCAATATAATCTGGAGCCTCTCCTGAAAACTGGCTATTTAAAATGCTTTGGCCAAACTGATACAGTAATTGGCTGTGTTTCCTGCTTGCACTATTATAACAGGTGCATCAAAACTTCATCAGCTTCAGAATCTCGCAGCTATGGTACCCAATTATCTACCATCACTATCAAGAAACAGTATACTAGAGTTGCCATGTCCTTCATGTTATTTCCATAAAGCAAAACAAAACATATTAAAAACGTCTCAGTGCTACATCTTCTGCCACAGAATCACGTATGTGGAAAATCAAGGTCATGGAAAGAATTATAATGCGCCACGTTAAAGATTCCCAACAAAAGCCTGGAATCAGCAATGGACTAGATGAAGGCCAATAAACTGAAACTCCGCCCTGAGTTTTTGTGGGAAAGTTACCTGGAGAGAGAGAGAGAGAATTCTCCCTCAAAGAGCTAGTATTTTGGGGGTACTCTGAGATTCAGCTGTATTCAAAGTGGCCTAGGTCTTTCTCTGCCTTTCTTCAGACTAGGTTGGCGTGCCAGTTGTAGCCTCTATTGGACAAAGGCAGCCTAGCCAGTATGTTCTAGTAACATCCGGTTTTGCCTAATATACTATGTTATATGTTAGGCTGTCTTTGAAGACTATTTGGAAACTTTAATCAAAGCAAAATACATTCTCATAAATCAGTCCTGGATTAGAGATTGCATCTCAATAGTATTAAAAGAACCTTCAGGTCCATTTCCAAACACAATTCAATATATCACGTAGGACAATATATCACTTAGGACGCAGGTTCTTAAAGGAATGCCTACCACTGCCAACCTGCCTGAGATAAGGTGTGCAGTGATCAGAGGGTGCACATTCTCAGGGAAGGCACCGTAGGTCGATTTCCTTCCCTAGAGAGACGTGTCTGACACATATTGTTAGAGGCAAATGGATTTTTATTCCCCCAGGCTTTGAAATGCATTTTAATATTTTCATTCTTAAAATGCACAAACTATTACATATTCAGCTCTACTGAAGGGGATATATACAACTTTTAAAGAAATGAACAATACTAGCCCCATGTAACTGAGGGGCAGACATGCTAAGCTGTTACAGAAAAAGCAATGGAGACTACCATGACACTTTAAAGTGAATGGGTGACATCCAACAGGGTTTCTCCTTCCTCTCTTCTCTCCATGCAGCCACACAAGTGCCTCCATATTATGCTCCAGAGGATTAAGAAACTATTTGGAGCAGATTTTGGAGGGTGCCCAGGGGCCTGGAGGGAGAAAGGGGGAACAAGAAATCCAGTTGCACAAGTAGATTTCTGGTGTGCAGATGGGCAGACAACAGAGGATGCCCCCCAATGCTAATTCGGGCACACAACTTTCATGGATGCTATGCCCCCTCCCTCCAGTTTTTGCTGCAATGAAAGTAAATTTTAAAAAAAGGTTTCCAATCGCTTTATGATGGGGAAACTAAATGCTTGGCGCATTGCTATATTTTAACTTAAGAACAAATTAATACATCAACAAAATAACTTAAGTGTTTTCATAACCATTTGAAGTAAGTGGAGATTTAGATGGCTACTGTTCCAGTCTTTAAAAAATGTCCCTTGTTTCCAAAACATTTGTTGCCATAGCAATTCACCTCCCACTCTCTTCAGTCCAGGAAAAAGAGACATGTATACTGTATAAACTCTTGTGCATTTAATTAATCACAAGAAAGTAAGCTACTGATGAAACAGCTTTGCAATATATTGCACCGCACACCGTTTTCTCTGACAATCCTGTAAACTTACGCTATCTCCTATGGAACGCAGTTTGTAGAAGGGCTGTATGTAAAACCAGGACCCTTCATTGCCAGCCTCGTCCAGAGTCACCCTCATAGCATTCTTCTCTAGCAGAGCTGGAAGTCTCTTGTTTACCGTCAAGTATTTGTTGCTTTTCAAGTGCAAAAGCTAGAAGTTAAAAAGAAAAAAGGGGGGAAAGAGAAGGAAGGGCACCACAAACACAATTAAAACAAAACAAAACAAAAACTTTTATCCCACTGACTACGATAGTCAAAGTTTTCATAGGAACGATGAGAAAATTCCTTTTGTTCCTGAATGCTTTCACATATTGTACTTATACATACTGTACTTGTACAGTTCATACTGAGGATGAAAGCAGAAGACAATTCGGTTTTTAAGGCCCCCTTAATTATCCCAAGACATTTCTTACATGGAGTAGTAAAGCTAAGAGTTGAAACCTCCTACCCAAAATTCTCCATAGTTGAAGGAATACTGCTCGTTATGGAGTAAAAATCTGTAGAATACCAATATAATTAAGAGCTATATAGGGTGCTATAAAGAGCATTAAATGTTCACTCAGTATATTTATAAATACCTTACAGCTATTACTGCATATACCCTTGTATCAGCTTTAGGAAGATGCTAAAGGCTACAAAGATGCCTAGGCTACAAAAACTAGCAACCAATCTAACACCCTCCAAGTGCCATATTTTTCCGTGTATAACACCCCCCCCCCTATGTTTAAGCCGACCCCTATTTTTTGGGACCCCAAATTAAGGAAATGGGGGGAGATTTCCCAGAGTTGTTAAGCTTTTAGCATTTTTTAATAATAAAAAACATTGTCTAATACATGGAAAAATATGTTACATATTGGGATTTTAACCTGTGCCTCTCATATTCAAACCCATCACTCTAGGTGCTGCACCACATTAACCCCTTAGAAGAATGCCTATATATATATGGATAAAAAGTACAAGGCCCAAAGTGCTGTGACAACACAGGGCAACAAGTGCTCACTAAAGCACAACCTCTTGTGAGTCAAAGAAAGGCTCTGATGCTTGGGCATCTCTACTTGCAAAACAAGGAAATTGCAACATCATGTCAATTCAAGCCAGTCTGTGTGGCATATACAGCTGCATAGAATTATGGGTGCCAGGTTCATGGAGACTTCTTAAAACACAGCTGCAGCATACCTGAATAACATTGCCATATTGGATAACTGTCCCAAGCAGCTTCCTATTCTCGGTCTCGTTCTGCTTCTTCTCCAAATCTGCAGCATGCTACAAAGAAAAAAGAATGCTGATAAGCAGCTGATTGCTTTAGTAAACGAACAAACAAACAAAAGTATTTTATGAAGACTGCTTGGAGAGCAGGGCAGTGGTGAGTTTTAGGGAGGAAAAATAATGTGGAAGTCTAAAAGGTCGGCCCCTTGCTGAATGCTAGTTTTAAAACCATCTAGCTTTACTTTGGCCACCTCATGAGAAGAGAAGACTCCCTGGAAAAGACTCTGATGTTGGGAAAGATGGAGGGCACAAGGAGAAGAGAACGACAGAGGACGAGATGGTTGGACAGTGTTCTCGAAGCTACAAACATGAGTCTGGCCAAACTGCGGGAGGCAGTGGAAGACAGAAGTGCCTGGCGTGCTCTGGTCCATGAGGTCACGAAGAGTTGGATACAACTAAGCGACTAAACAAACAAAGCTCTACTTATACTTTAAAACATTTTCCCAAAAAAAACCACAACCACCCCAAAACCAAATCAGGACTCAGGTTTCCCAAAAATACAGCTACACAAATATATAAAAGTCAACATTATGAATTAAAGTGATATGTGCTGTTGTTGTTTTATTTATATCCCGCCTTTCCCCCTGACAGGGACTCAAGGTAGTTTACAGCTCAAATAAGCTGTAAATAGGGGGGGGGGACAACAAAAATTGAAACACACACATACATGATTCATTAAAAAAACATACCGATAATTACAGTAAAAACAGCACAACACCAGCCCTTTCATTAAAAGCAGTCAGTACAAGGATGGAACCAGTCTAACTTCTCTAGGGAGGGCATTCCAAAGTTTTGGAGCAGCCATGAAGAAGGCCTTCTCAGGACTAAGAGAAAGGCCTCCCTCAAGTATATAAACCCAGGCACGTTCATATGAGGGAATACAGTCTTTCAGAAAGCTTGGATCTAAAATGTACGTCTAGATGGTTTGTTGCTAGTTCAGTTCCATCATGTACAGTGGTGGCCTACAGTGCATTACAAAAGGAACAAGAAGTCCTGCACTATGGAAGAAAAGTCATCTTTCATATTTCACAGAATGTCTCCTAAGACAAACATTCCTTTTTGACGTGCTTGCTAAACAGGCTAGTCAGCTTTCCATTAAAACATGCTGGAAGTGGCTTTACATTGCAGAACACCAAGAAGGATATTTTGGAACAACCATACAAGGTTAGACAGGAAGGGGGATATAAACCCAAATGATTGTATTCCTCTAATCCATTCTTTAAACAACAACAAAAATCAAAATGAAAGAGAATACTTCAAGTGTTTCTTACACTTCATTCTTTCAAGAAGTGAACATTTTTTGAAAGGTGTTAAATGGAGGTATAGGGTCCCACAACTCTTGATACTCAGAATCCCAAAAGTGTCAAATTAAAAAACGTTCGCAAGACCAAGAAACCTAAAATATGGGGTTACTGTCTACTAGTAGCAAAGCTATTATATTTATCTAGATCCATTTCAGTCAGACTTGGGTCAGGAAGACACCTTGGTTAGCCCTGGGTAGCATGGGAGCAGCAGGACTAGAGGAAGAGAACTTCGGCCACAATATTTGGTCCAGGAACACACACAGCTGCTAATTTGTGCTAAGCCGTGGTTTGGCTTAGTGTTGTATGTGTGAACTCCATAAGTGTCCTGGAGTCACAAAATGTTTCATCATTGGTTCTGCTTGGAAACTTCACAGCACTTTCAAAACCATCAACCAGAGTAAATTTATCAGTTGAGGTCCTGAGCTGCTGGTAGAGGTGGCAAAGAACTAGATGTGGGTTAACAAGTATAAACATCACAAAATGACAGTACTGTAATGGCTTACACACAAGGGGCACACACGTGGAACGACCAACTTTTGATGCTGAAGAACAAATCAAGCCAAGTACTATATGAAAAGGCCACTAGGTGTCAGCTTTCCAAAAGGAGCATTGATTTTTGATGCCGGTCAAAAACTTCAGCGTCCCAGATTCCTAAATCCCTTAAATGGCATTAGCTTAAAATAACCTGACCCTTCGCATTGGTTGATCTGCAACAGAAGATGCTGAATTCCATTGGTAGACACACAAGCCAAAAATGCAAGTGATTAAATATTGGAGTTTAACGTTTCCTTAAAGATTACTCCGAACCCACATGACACAAAAGCAGTAAGACAGGAAACTGCTTTCACGTTCTGCAAAGACTGCGCCAGGAATTCTCAATGAACAGTCCTCACACACTAAGATGCTTGTGTGCTTCTATGCTGGCAAGAGATTCATGCAATAATACACACCATGGTACCACTTAGGCATCTTCTAACCATATTAGTTTGTTTGCAGCACAAACAGCAGAAGAGCCCATTGGCATCTTGAAGGCTAACTCATTTTATTATGGCATTATGTATTGTGATGAATGTTCATGCTGTAATAAAACTGCCGTAATTAAACTTTTACTGCTACAGGAAATTGTGGTGTCTAGGTCTGCGGTCTACAGGCACATGCTTCAGCTGTGAACCAGTAAATACGTTTTCCTTTAGATTTACCCCTGAAAAACAAACTCCGCTATCCCTCCTAAATGCTTTTCTTTTTATATACTCATGTGTGTAGTTTAGGTTTGATAAAACAAATTATCATTCTTAAAAAAAATCTCCTGGTTGGTGTGATGGTAATCTCAGATCTTTTTCTGGATGAGCCGTTCCTTTAAAAACTCTTGTATATGATAAAAATCCATCACTTGTCTGCCACAGTTAAGTATAGCACTGAGATCCATGACTTGCTGAGGCAGAGATCTTAAAATAATAATAATAATCTGCTTGCTTTGAACAATCCAAGTCATATCAACTGTTTCTGAAACCCCTCTGTTTCAGAATAAGTTGGTCATGAGACACTGTGAGCCGTCGTGAATTTGCTTTTAAAAGACAGACTCGTACCTGCTGTGACTACAGTGAAGGTTTACAAGCATCCAGTGAAGGTAGTTTTTCATATGTGGAACTGACCTCACATGCAAGGTCAACCCATTATTAATTATTTCCTAAGAATAAATTAAGAGTTAATACACTTGGTAATTATACACTCTGCTGGTTCTTTGGATTACCTATGTCTCATTCCTTTCCCAGAAGAACTTAGCATAGTCCAATGAGCATTTGATTTGTTCTAGCTAGATCGATACGTGCAGGGGTATTTTCAGGCCAAAGCATGCCAAATACATGGTGCCAACGCAAGAGCTATATACATTTATTCTGAATGGAACGTATTATATTCAAAACTGAACATTTAGTGAGTCCTGATCACGATGTCACAAAACTGATCACTGAAAGGAAAGAATTAAGGAAAAGAGGAAATAGCAACAACAACAACAACAATATATTTATACCCCACCCAACTGGCTGGATTTCCCCAACCACTCTGGGCGGCTTCCAACAAAAGATTAAAAATACATTAAAACAGTCATTAAAAACTTCCCTAAAGAGGGCTGCCTTCAGATGTCTTCTAAATGCCAGATAGTTGTTTACAGTATTTCTTTGACATCTGATAGGAGGGCGTTCCACTGGGTGGGTGCCACTACCAAAAAGGCCCTCTGCTTGGTTCCCTGTAACTTCACTTCTTGCAGTGAGGGAACCACCAGAAGTCCCTCGGAGCTGACCTCAGTGTCCGGGTGGTACGATGGGGGTGGAGATGCTCCTTCAGGTATACTAGCTGAAGCCATTTAGGGCTTTAAAGGTTTAAAGATTTAGGACTTTAAACTCACATTTCAAATAGGTTTCCTTTAAAAAAAAATAGCCCAGTAATTTTTTATAATGGGAATATAATAAAATAATCACTTGTTTAAAATATGCTCCTATTTCAACTTGAGTGTAAGCCTTTGCCTTGTATTTATGTACTTCATATAAAGTATTTTATGTACTTTGTGTAAAACCAGCTACAAACTGCAGGAATAAAAGAACTTAAAAGCATCTGACTTCAATTATTAAGTCTTTATTTTCAAAGTAAGATAGACATAAAGCTTATTCCAGTTTTCTTCCCTACCCATGTAGAGAAGTTTATTTTCAAAAATTATATGTTGTTACTCACACCACACTTTTGTAGTAAGAGATTTGCTTACTGCAGAGATGAGAACAGGAAAGTTTAATTTTTTTAAAAAGCAGACTCGGGTACCTGTCTAAACTATGAGTACTTTCAGCAACAGGTTTGTTATGAGAAACTACTGTGTAATAAGAGGTTTCCCAGCCTTTCCTTGCCAAGTTGCTACCACATTTTTAATGATTCAGGTCTGGGGAAAACACCTTCTCCCCTACCTAAAAGGGGGTAGGCATTGTTTCCCTGTGGAGCTCTCTCGTCCTACGCATGCAGAATCTATTCAAGGCCCATGTCCCTCATTTCTATGTTCTTAGTTTCTTGCACTCTCTTATACATGTAGCTGATTACAGATGTTAAGAAAAAGTATCATCAACTCTGATTCCCGCCCCCCTCATTTGACCTGGGTTTGGTTTGTTCACATTAAAGCATGTATTGAGAAGACCCCTCTGCCTACCTCTTTGTTAGCCCCCTTTGTCCACACCTAAACAAAGACACCCCCCCTCACCCTTCACACCTCCCCATCCCCTCGCAGTTTGCCTCAAGCACCTCCCCTCACAGATCACAACAACTCTCACCCCCTTTTAAAGGAGAGCAGAGGTGCTTCCCAGAGTAGCTTCTGTAAAGTGATACTCCACTCAATTAAACAGCTCGCCTAGGCAACCTGCCACCAGCACTAATTGCCTGCTCACCTGCGTGTCGTTCACCATGCAGGAGTTGGCATGGCTGCCTGTTGAAAGCCATATGAACTGCAGCATGGCAACAGTCTTACATATATGTGTGTCTGTGTGTAAAAATGATTATCTAAAAGTACTGTAACATAAGATGTTGAAATCAAAAAGTAGCATAAGATGAAGATCAAGATCAGTACCATACTCACATGTAGCTTGTTGAGCAATACAGCGTCAGTTGTGCTGTTAGCTCCTGGCTTAGCAGCTTTCCAAAACTGCTTCTGTGCAGAATAGCGATTCATGGGACATAACTTGAAGAGGCAATCTACAAAGAGACATAAAAAAGAGCCATAGTTTAGCCATAGTTACATGATATTAGTTTTATCAACTATTATTAGTTTTAATAACATACACCAATTTAAAATATTTGGGAGACGTTTGGGAGAATTTTTTTTTTTTTTAAGGAAAACAAAGCCATTGTATAAAACAGAAGAATTCATTATTCCATGATTTATGATAAACACCAGAATGGTGGTATTTGACTTCAAATCTGCAAAGCACAAATAGTATGTTGATTTCTATATAATCAAGCACGTGATAAAAGAATTTGTGCTTTCCAAGTTTAATTCTCTTTAGCTCTAGTACACAGATCTAGATTTGGCCATCTAGATATGGCTTGATTTTTATTTTTAGAAAAGATAAATTGATGATTCATATAATATTTTTTGAAAACTCAGAGGAAGGCTGTGACATTTATAATTCTGGAATCAAACTTTTGTGTCCTACTCTTATATGGAACTGAAATAGGGGACTTTAAAGTAGCACCAAGGAGATTGCTGCATCAGTACAACCATTTCTGCTTGTTTGATGGAATTATCTCCTTTTTTCTTGCCCCACATGCCGATCTGTGGGTTCTCCCCAGAGCCTATTAGGTGGGCAAGAAGGAAGGAGAAGGGGGCAAAGCCCTATTGCACTTGCAGGACTTGACAAACTGGCTACCACTAGGCACAACTATTTGATTTTACCCACCCTTTTGACAGTACAACTAATGCAATTTTGTTTTCAGAATAAGATCTGGCAGGTCTATTTTACGAGCACCTACCCTAAGGGAAATCCCCTCAATTCTTGTTGAGAGCTGAAACTGGGGTATTACCTAGCAGAAATGAAAGTTCATACACAGTAGAAGTTAGACTTCCAAGACTTAATCTAAGCAAGCAGATGCAATCTTTTTCTGACTCAAATGTTTGATTTCACAAAGTTGCTCATATGGTTCAGCTATATGTGTCTTCTACGTACTGTTTTCAGGAAATGTAGCCACTGAACACAAACTGGAATCCAAACGCAAATACATTATTTTTGGGCAGAGATTTTGTTTATTGGCAGGATTAAAAGCACCCTGATATGCAATAATTAATTCCACCTATTAATAGCCCTATCAGATTTCATGCCAAGGAGTGTTCCAAGCCTTCTGCGTTTTCAGTGAGTTTCCTCCACAATTTCAGACAAATAAAGGAAATACATGCCTATGACTCTATGTGTTGTTTAAGTTATAGCATCATACTTGTAGAGGTACAATGTTCCCTACAATTCCACTGTAGCCTTTTTCAGGAGGTATGGAAACAGGGGAGCTACCATGTGATGGGGCTGCAGCAGGGTTATAAGCATGCTAGATCCAGTCCTGGGTCTGTGGCTTTCCAATAATAAGGCCTTTGTGAATACATCTTGTAAAATCCAGATTGCAAAATGTGTAAGGAATCCTCGTGCATACAAAAAGTTGTCCACTGCAAAAAGTCACATTCTAAATCATGGAAGGCAACTAAAATGCGGCCAGAGGGTAGCTCTGATATGTTGTCAGATATCTGATATCCCTCACCTGATATGTTTTCTATTTCCATAATTCCTGTGGAGAGATTGGGTTATATCTCATAAAATGCAGTGAATAAGCTACTGAAAAATTAAGAAAGTTATTCAGACCAGCAGAAAGAATAATCTATCCTGGTCAGTGAAAACAATGACAGGAGTCGAAACTATGGAAACTTTTGCCTTGGCAGCTGTGAAACAATGGCAAACCTCTTGTGGCTTGAATGAAGCTGAGATGGAAGCTTTTATTTTATTTAAAAATAAAAAAAACCACACCAAAAATAGCTTCCTTCTTTACGAGCAAATTGCTGTGTACATTTTAACGTTGTTGTTTATGCTTCGGTTCCATGATCACTTAGATTTACTTATTGTTTAAGTGGTTCCTTTGGTCTGACATTTTCTTGTTGCAGCTTACAGCTAAAACAGCTTATGGCTAAAACTAACAAAATCTAGTCAAGCAAGAAACACCAAAATAATTGCATTTTGAAGCAATGTATTTAAATAGGATAAATGGACCTAAACAAGAATTATGGGCCAAATCTACTTATGCCAACAGACAAATACTAAAAAGGTTGTAATAGTTGTTTGCTCGCAGAGATTTATACAAGTTGCAGTACTCTCTTCTACAACTGGCTTAACATTCCACCATAGAATGTGTGAGCCCCACTAATGTGCAAAGTTTCATCTCTACATCCAAAGTAAAGATTACTTTGTCATCCCTCACAGCAGTACCAATCTTCCGAGCAGCTATAATTTAAAGGACCCATGACTGTGCCATCAGGCTTTTCAAGCTGAGAGAGAAAGGCAACTGTAGACAGGTTCTGGACATTTAATACCTATGACTACCTTCTGTTTTGCCATAAGCACGAGTGAGCAAGCACGTGACATTTAACCATTTAAGTAGCGAAACAGGTAAGTGACCTTCTAAGGGCTGCTTATGGAGTTTAGGATGTCAATCACTGACTGCTGCTTGTATTTGTGGCATGAAGCAAATATATTAATGTATTGTAAGTTTCAGCAGTGAGGGTTTTTAAATAGAACGTGTTTTAGCAAGTTCAAGATGCTATTTCCACCAACAACTTGGGAAGCCACAATTAGATATAACTGCTTGGGAAAGGGGAAGAGAAAAGGAAAAGAGATTCTCCCTAGATCAGAACAATTTTTCCCCTCATCAGTTGCTAAGCAACAGATAATGCAAAAATTAAATCAAGCTCTTTCAGAATTGAGTGCTCCAAGTAACCATTAGAACTTCTAGCTGCCAGAAAAGTGAAAAATAGAACAGCTGTTCCAAGTGCCTCTTTGCAATTATGCAGAAATAAAACTTTAGGCTGTTCATTATGTAATACAATAGACAATGCAATGTTATATGTAGTTGCATAATCAACTTCAAAATATGGCTTAATATCCTGGTTTGTCCTAGAGCAGTTAACCATAGCCCCCCAGTTCGTACAAAACAGGAAACGATGGTTAATTAAGAAATTTAATCACAGCTTGCATGGCGGGGCTCTGTGCATGAGTAAAAGGCCTGTGCATTGTTTCAGCTTAATAAGCAGTATAGGATCATCTGAAGCCTCTTACTAAATAAAGGGGGGAAACTTACTTTAAGGGATCTTAGTATCCCACATCAAGTTATTGAAAAAGACAACAAATGAGCCAATCTAACCTATTATCCTATTCTGCAGGTAGTCAGGCCCAATAATCTTCAGCAGAAAAAATACATTGATGGCTCAAGGCTCAAATCAATTGGACCTGGAACAAGAAGTCACCTGGATCTTATCACTGAAAGTTATTTACTATCCTACCCGCACAATTACAATCCTAAATTCATTTCAGAAAGAGTCCTGGCAAAATGAGAACAGGAAGTCTTGGGAGCCACAGCTAAATAGTTAGATTTGAACCCTAGCAGGTAACCTGCAGGGTTTTAGATGCAGAAGATCTCCAAACAGAATCCTGCCATTGGACAATGAAAATACTTCAGTCCTAGGAGCCAGAGGAGGAAGTAAGAAGCATGCATCCAGGCAACAGCCTAATGAGAAGAGGATATGGGGGTGGGGTGCAGTATGGAACAGGGAATAGAAGGATGTACATTTTAGGTAAACCACCTTGAGATTCTTCTAAATCAAAAGAAAGAGCAGAAAAGAAGAACAGAATATTCCATTTTACTGACCATGATCACAACAACAACAACCCCTTCCCAATTCCATAAATCAAAACAAAAACAAAGCAAGAATATTTGACTTTAAAAAGAAGGAAATGGAAGAGGGGTTAAGCTTTCAAGTTGAGTTTTTCCCCAGACACCAATGTTTCGAATTTACATCCAAATGATTTGCAGAGATTGACAGCTGTGACTAACACAGAAGGTACACTTCAGGCTGGTATTTTTGTATTGCAAATTGTAATCAACGTGCCAGCCACAAAGAATCTTCATTTCTACCCGAGAAAGAAATGTATTCATTTGCCATTAGCAATCAGCAAATGGTGCTTCCAGGAATGTAATAATGCAGCAACTTGGAGAATCAGGGGACAAAAATATTTCCCAACCAACTGGAACATATTTAAGTTTGCACAGATTTTAAACCAAGCTAAGGAACCTGTGGTCCTCCAGAAGTTGACTGACTCAAATTCCCATCCATTTCAGCCAGAATGCCAAAGGTCAGAAATTATGGGAGTTGTAGTCTTGCAACATCTGGAGAGCCACATATTCCTCATTCTGGAGTAGAACTTCTGGGCAATGCCATGAGTTGGGCCCAGAACATGCAAGTGTGACCAAGACAGCTATTGCCTCCACCTGCCTACTCATCCTCTCTCCAGGTTGCACAGAAGAGAGAGTATCATGCTTTCTTGCCCTTTCCCCACCACTTTGAGAAACAGCAAGGGAGGGAGACACCACCCATTCCTATTGCTCACATGTTCCAAGGGAGGGAGACTCTACTGGGCACAGTTTTAAAAAGCCACAATTCCATAATGAAACAGGTAATGCAGTGTGTAACGGACATTAGAAGCAAGGACAGAAGTGCTAGCATTATAAGAAGGAAAACTAACACAACAATCTCTCTGTCTGAGTGCTCCCAGGGAAAAAAGGGGTGAGTTCTGTGATGGTGTTGCAACTTTGAATTCCCCCCCCCCCCCAGTTTGCTAACCTGACACCTGGTTTCCCATGTTTTAAGCACCAGACTATATTTAACTGATTTAACTGATATTTGACAGTAAAACGACAGCACCACCTGGATGTACTTTTCAGTTATTGTTTTTAGTGTGTGTCTGTGTGTGTGTGTTTGTGTATAGCAGCTTAACTTGTGCTTCATTCACCTCAGGCTCGACATTTAAAAAGTTACAGCATTTAAAGAGACACGTTGATAGCTCATAGCTTATCAGTGGATGCCATACAAAGAATAAATACAACACAGAGAAAACAAAACCATGCATTTAAATTACCAGAAGGATGTGAAGAAACGGTTGCAATGTGAGAGGATATTTATAACAAAACCCTGTTGTTACATTTTAACAGTGGTAAAGAGTGAACTGTATGAAGAGATAAACTGTCAGTTGATTTCTGACTAAAGCCAGGAAGAGCTGCAATGCATAGGGGTTCAGTTGGCAGTTTTCCAAGAAACAGCTAGGCTGTTGGTTTGTGGGTTTTTTAAAAACGTCTTTACATACTTGGAAGGTTTTCTGTGATGGCAATTAACACCAGAACTTGGCTTTTATACAAGAAAGGAGAGTTGGGAAAGGGTCAGATTATGACAGTGGAGATTCTATTTTAAAAAATAAAATAAATCATCAGTTCTTTGTTGCCACAGATTCACAATTCCAAGGAGTACCTAATGACTGGCCAGAGGGATCTGACTGGAAATAATATAAGGGCAAGCAGAGCACTGTTTGAGAAGGAAAGGGGCTAGTCAATGAAGCGCCGAGGCAGAAGCTGAGAAGCCAGAAAGGACAGGAAGTCTCCAGAGACAGTTTTCTAGGACAGCCTCAGACCAGAGCTGCAGTCACCAACAGCTGGCCACAGGAAGACTTCAGAGGAGGCAACTGCAATATTTTCCCGGGATCTTCAAGTTTCCTGGGATCTTCAATATTTTCCTGGGATCTTCCCCTGAAGGAAGACTTCAGGGGAAAGCTGAAGGGAGCCTTTCAGAGGAACAGAGGCAGCTTCAAGGAGATTGAATCTAGTGTGAGTGATGAGCCAATCTTGGACTCCCGGCAGTGTGTCCACTCAGCCCCAACTTTTGCCACGGCCATGCCCACTTGCAGCCCTATCCAGGCAAATTGTTGTACTGTAGTAGCAGTAATGGCAGTAAGCAACACTGTCAGGGAAGTCTAATATTGTACAAAAGGTACAATATTAGAAACGTTTTATTAAATACGATGGAACAAGCCACTTCCAGAAACTCTAGAATTTCCTTTCAAACACATTTAAGAGAGGGCAGGGCAAGCATCTCTCAGAGGCCAACACAGCTCCAAATGCACTTATATTCCATTTACTTATTTCCCACAATAATATAAAGTTAACGCTATAAATATAAAAAAAGGTATGTGAGCAAAAAGGAGGAAATAAATACATAAATAAATGATCAAATGGGCTGAAACACGTTAATGTTTGAAATGCTAAATTTGTTTACAATATAAAATAAGGATTAACATTTACTTGTGCTTTATTGCACCAATGCATGATAAAATAAAACCCTCAATTTTTTAATAAATAAATTATCTGGTTCTTTACCCTCACTCACACTTATAACTTTAGTCAACTTATGGGTGCTGGCTAATTAAAAAATATATTTATAATCCATTATTTCAATGTAAAATGCTCCATTAATTTTAACAGGATTGCATGTGCATATCTCTGCAATGAATTGTGGTTACTGTCTCCAGCTGGATTAGACTACAGTATTTTTCCATGTATAAGACGTCCCCTATTTTTTTTGAACTCTAAATTAAGAAATCAATATTTTAAACACCTGAGATCGCCCAAACATGTTGACTTTTTTTTAGGAAATTCACCCAAATGTGCTGCCACTGAGGGAGGGAGGCAAGGCAGGGCAGATGGGTGAGCGATAACTAGCGACAGGGAGCGGGAGAAGGATTCAGAGCCAAGCAGGGCATGAAGATGGCTGACACCAATCAGAAGTACAACGAGCAGGTGAAGTGCTGGACTGTATTTTTCTGTGTATAAGATGACCCCCGTGTATAAGACGGCCACCTATTTTGGACTAAAAAAAAATAAGCAAAAAAACCCACCTCTTATACACGGAAAAATATGGTACCTGCAAAGTGACTTTTTTTTTTTAAAGCATGTGAAGGAAGGACATTTAGAAGCAAAATTCCGTTTTCATATCGGTCACACATGCTTTTCACAATATATATTTAAGTATGCAGGTCATATATTAAGCGCTATGAAAATACCAATCCACCTGTTCTCATTCCACGATAGAATCAACCTGAATTCCTATTATTCTAAATTACTAAATTCACAGCTCCTTTCAAAAAAATAAAATAAAATTTGTAAGTCTGAAGTCACCAGTCAAGATATTTAAGTTTTATATTCTTCAAAATTATTGGAAATAGAATCATTAAAAGGAGAACTGTGACTGGCAGGCAGGAGATTGCAGTGTGGATATATGCTAACATCCTGCCCCATCCTTATGACAGAAACAAAATATCTGCCTGTCTCTGTGTATATCAATATTAGACAGAGATACCATGAAAATCCCCATGGAAGAAACATTATTTTCTGGCAACAGAATCTCAAGCATATCTGCTCTAGCAACAAACAGCATTCTATATTTCTACTAAGGGATTCATATTCACAGACTTCCCTGGTCCGACTGCCACAATTTCCAAATGATTGCATGCATGCTTTAATAAATGGGTAGCTCTTTAAAAAGCTTCAGATAATGCAAATCTGAAGAAAGCAGGAAAATTGTCATTTGGTTTGCATGTAAGTAGTTAATTTTTTAGAAAACAGTGGGAGGACAAGCCAGGCCAAGACAGGGACAACAGTTTAGTCTCTTTCCCTCATGAACCCAAACTCATAACCCTAACCCCTCAAATACTAGCTTATTTGCTTTTTAAAAAATGCTATTCAATGACAAAACTATGTGACAAATGCCACGTCTAGTTTTGTCCTAAGTTTTCATTCCTAGATTGGCATGGGACAGGGAAAATAACTGATCAATGGAGAAGGTAGCCACAACGTTGCCTGCTCCTTATTTGCTTTCAGTAGTAGTGTGAAACTTTGCATTAAAAATGCAGACAGCCACAAAAGGCTCAACAAGAACTGTAATTCTTGCAAGGTATTTTATATTCAGGTACAGTTAACCAAGTACAAAATATGCATAACGTTGTCAATGGCAAAGGGTATGCAAATTTCAAATGTGACTTTCCCCCTTTTTGGAGGAGGGAAGATTTAGGCTGTGTAGAAACTTCTGAGCAGAAACAGGAAAGCCACATTTGAAACAAATGCACCATATTCAGCAATCTATTGACTAGCATATATCAGCTGGTGACAGAACCGTGGGAATACCCAACTCTTCCTTCCCAGCTAGAGAAAGGACAGTAGCTTTGAATCCCCGTTACCAGAATTAGAGCTGCCCCAAATATTCTCCATTTTGTTCTCAGAAAGAAGCTAGCAAACGAGGTGGAGCGCTATTGTCCCGTCCCCTGCCAAAGAAAAATGCAGTTTATGCGAATATCTACCCTACCCTACTCCACCCTATCCAATCCTGTTTGGCACCATTATTCTCTCTGATGGCTGCTGTTTCCTCTTTCTGCAGCTAACCCAAAGAAGGATGATGCAGCAAACCCAATGCACTGCACTGCACACACAATCAGATTTGGCTACGTGACAATGTTAGGGGGGCCCTTGAGGAGGTTTGAGAGAAAGGAGGCAAGTGAGGTCAATGTAAATGAATAAGTGAATATTTTCAGAAGTTTGGGGGGGCGGCATTTTGGGAACTCCTAGAAACAGTATGCTGAAAAAAACCAGCCTAGCTGATGCACTCTACCTGTAGAATATCAGAGTCTTATTTTTTTTTAAAATGCAATCTAGTAGTTGGCCCAAGAGATAACTGAGTGAAATGGAGATAAGTTGGAGATGGGTAGAGCAAACTGGGATTTAATAATAATAATAATAATGATGATGATGATGATGATGCAGTATTTCTTTGCTCCATATTTTCATATTTAGCAGCAAAGTAAACAATAGCTGGGACGCGGATGGCACTGTGGTCTAAACCACTGAGCCTCTTGGGTTTGCCAATTGGAAGGTCGGCGGTTCAAATCCCCACAACAGGGTGAGCTCCTGTCGCTTGGTCCCTGCTCCTGCCAACCTAGCAGTTCAAAAGCACGTCAAAGTGCAAGTAGATAAATAGGTACCACTCTGGCGGGAAGGTAAACGGCATTTCCATGCGCTGCTCTGGTTTTGCCAGAAGTGGCTTAGTCATGCTGGCCACATGACCTGGAAAAACTTTCTGCAGACAAACGTCGGCTCCCTCGGCCAGTAAAGCGAGATGAGCGGTGCAACCCCAGAGTCATCTGCGACTGGACTTAACTGTCAGGTGTCCTTTACTTTAAATAGTACCTAGCTTCATGTGATGTTCTCTAACACTCACCAGACAGATAGTTAGAAAGGGCTTGGGGAGTCTCAGAAAGCAAAGCAAGTTATAGAGGAGATAACTACATTTTAAAAGGACAGTGTTTGTCAAACTTCTATCGGCAGTCTTGATTTTGTGAGGTGACATGCACAATCCCCAACATTTAAGAGCTAGTTTGTATGATCAGCACCTTCACGAATTTCTTGCCTAAAAATGCAAGTGTGTGTGTGAGTGAGAGAGAGAGAGAGAGAGAATGAATATGAAAGAAAGATCAGTCAAAACCTGCTGTTTCCCCACATCTGCAAGAGAGGAACAAAGCCCACTGGTCATTTTATAAAGCTGATAAAGTACATTGCCTAATATTAAGACTTAAACTAGCTTCAAACTATCATTTTCAAAGCATACTTGCTAATTTTTTGGTAGTACTACTTCCCTATTTTGTTAATGCAACTTCCCTATTTTGCTCAATAGTGCCCTTTTGCATTTCTCCGAAACCCGTAGAATAACATGGCTCAAAGCTGCTTTTTGAATGTTGCACAGTTCTTGTTTAATTTTAGATGCTTTTAGGGAAAGACCCAACTGCTCAAGCTCAGAGGAATTCACCCTTCTCTTCCCTTCTTCCCGCCCTGCTGAGCTCTTCAAATCCTTAGTGGAGGCCCAAGACAGTCTACATTAAACAACTACAATCTTTTGGCAGAGGATCAAAAATTATTGTAACATAGCATGGAATTTCTCCATCAAGACGTTTTTAGAGACGTGGCTTTGAAACAGTCTCCCTCTTCTTCCGAAAAGAAACAGAGATAGTTTCTCACTTGGCAACCCTCTTGTAATCTGAGATAAAAAGTCAACAAACAAAACCTGAATTGCTCCAAATATTGAAAGATAAGTACCTGTTAAAAGGTACGACCCCAAAAGTTTTAAGTGCAATAAAGCCATGTGTGGCAAAATGAACATAGGCTTCAGCCTGATCCAGCATAGTGTTCTCCAACTAATATGTTCTCAGAATGGCCAATCAAGAGGCCTCTGGGAAGTCTGCTAGAAGGGCCTAACTGCAACATGGGAGTGGTCTAATTGCTCCCACACAGCCTCAACCTATCTTGGAATACAAAGCTCACCTGTGACCACTGAAGCTTCCAAAATCTCTATAGCTCTAACTTCCCCAATGAATCAGTTACAGATAGGTAGCCGTGTTGGTCTGCCATAGTCAAAACAAAAAAAATTCCTTCCAGTAGCACCTTAAAGACCAACTAAGTTAGTTCTTGGTATGAGCTTTCGTGTGCATGCACACTTCTTCAGATACACACTTCTGAAGAAGTGTGCATGCACACGAAAGCTCATACCAAGAACTAACTTAGTTGGTCTTTAAGGTGCTACTGGAAGGAATTTTTTTTGTTTTCCCCAATGAATGTAAACAGAGAGAGACTTTGGGCAAGTTGGTAAGCAGCTCCGACTCAGGGCTCCATGATTGTCTCCAACACACTACCTGATCCATATTGGCGCTAGGGTCCTGGGGAAAGATGCCTGCAATGGGCCCCATCTCCAAGTGGGCTGCCTCCATGTCATTGCCCAAAACGAGAGGAGCAAGGGAAGTGGAGGGTATTGCTCTCTTTGGCCCATCACTACTTGCATGCTTGTGAAGGGCAGGGGGAGGAAGGAGCAACAATGATGGGAACCATGGAGTTAGTAGCCAGCCCATAAATTCAGGAGTGTTGGCTTTCTGAGGTCCTCAAGACCCACCCTGCTCACCAATTCTCTTCTTCTGCCTTGGTCTGATCCAAGTCTTTGGCTCTTACCTGGACTGTTTGCCTATATGTGTCCTTAGTGTTCTCCTGACCCAGCTATGCCTTATACATGCCCACAGCATTCCCTTTCCAAAATTACAGAAGAGGCACAATATCGTCAACTCAGCTATTCTGGCACTTTTTAGAACACCGAAAGCCATTCTCAGAGGAATTGGCAGACATGGGTGCCCTGCATGAAGACATTGAACTAAGTGGACTTTTAATTCTCTCAAACGCTTAAAGATTCAATGACACAGATATACACAGAACAACCTTCCACCAAGCCTATTTCCTATCCACAATAATCCAAGTTGATTAACACTGACGATTTCCCTATTACTGAAAACAATCTCCTTAACTTTGGAGGAAGGGAAACGAAAGTGGAAAAATAGTCCCTAAACTAGCAGAACAGTTCCTTCCAGAAGCAACAAGGAGCAGAGCGTTACCAAATAAGGCAAGTGAAAGCTAAACGCTAGAAAGAAGCAGGCCTCATTGTGGGTATTTTTTATTTTTTATTTTTTTGGTGGTGTGTGCTAAAGATCAGACAGCTGGATAATAGAAAATGCAACTATACCAGCATTATTAGAATGGTTCTCAGATGGGAAGAACAAATGTTCAGAAACCATGAACGGAAGCAAGGTCTGCCAGAAAAAGGGACCTAAAGGCATTTAAACAAGGCTTCAGAATGCTACCACATATTTTTAGACACAGAATAATATATGTAAAGTCTAGAGTTAAACAGCCTATCCTGTCTTTTTCAGCAGGGTAGTTAAAGCTTAATATTTGCTTGTGCTGTTATTGCTCATGAGATACAAGCAATCACTAGATAAACAACTGCAAGTTTAAAATGCAGAGTGCACCCCAGTGTAATATACAGTACTCTACATTAGACACTTGTGTTTCTGTGGGGGTTTCCCCCCTTTTTTTTCTTTAAGTGCTTTAACACCTCTCTTCTAGGTGACTGTCATTTCCACTGTAACACTTAAGCAAAAACCATGCAAAATGCTCTAGACATAAGGGTATTCACACCTTGGAATGTAAATGCTGCAAGATAAATTCTGAGGAAAATTTTTGAAATGTTGAGGAGCATAGACAGCTTAACTATGTGCTGAGTGAATAAATACTTTCTTTTGTCTGCTCTACATCTTCCAACATTCAGCTTCATTGGCAGTCCCTGTGTTAACAGTAGTGCCCTGAGAAAGAACTATCTAAGATTGTCAATTAAGTTCAAGGCCACGGCAAAATTTTAACTAGGACTGCACACTTTGTGAGCTTTAAAACCTTTACTTCTTCAGAAACCACGTTTCTTTCAAAAGCTAAATTGATTTCTGCTTCGAACCTACATCAGGAGAATAATATGAAGCTATTCTCATTGCCTATTCACGGTTTCAAAGCCCTAAATAGCACGGTCTTTGAAAATCCTACTTGCTGAACCACTTCAATATGAGGAGCATTCAAATTAAGAGAGCCTTACAAAGCAGGATTTTAAAAAGGCGTCCTGTTTAATGGATGTGCGTTTACAGTAATGATAATGTGCTTCAATGTCTCACATCTTTTGAATGCCTTAAAAACAAAAGTGATTTCTGCATATCACTTTCAGGATATTAAGCTATATTTCAGTAAATAGGATAAGCCATAAGAATATAAATGCACGGGTGGTAGCAAAAAGAGAGGAAGCGGCTAAGCTGGGGCAAAGAAATGAGAATGTGGTTGAAGTATGATTCAACATTAAGTTGTCCTCCAGCACAATCATTTAGTATATTGCTCTGGGAAGCTGCCTAAGACATTTGTCAACCAAGAGAAACAGAACCAGCAGTCAACTTGCATTTCCTGTTTGAGCAGCCAGTCCGTGGCTCAAGCTTCTCTCCACACATCTGGTGTTCCCACAGTTCCCCATATAGACACTCGCCACTGAAACACTGCAAAAACTGGGGCCTAATTTGAAGGTTCCACAAAGAAAGCTTCTCCAGTGTGAGCACCGTAGAAGTGCCTCTCACTTATGACAGGATTGATGCATGCTATTTTTAAACACAGGCTACATCACATGCTATACCAAGGTGGGCAGAAGATATTGCAGAAGCACTTGGGAATGCTGAGCATATTAACAGGTCTCTGAATAAAAGAGAGTCCTTTCCATCAACTATTGGTTTAATTTTCTACAGATATTCACACAACACTTTGCTTTATCCTGAAAATATGATGGGTAGAGTGTAGAATTCACACTACATGACCATGCATGCTTCTAATTTAAAATATGACCATTTTACCCACTAGACAGGAACAGTGAATGAACAGGTACTAATTTGCAAAAGACAAGAGGATTGCGATAGCTTGAGCATTAGGAGAGAGAGAAGAAACATAAGAGTAGCTCTAACTGCCTCCTGAAGGAATCAGTTGCTCAGTGTCCAAGAGGAAACATGGTTGACGTGAGTCTCTCAGTAACAATAAACAGAAGTCCTGTGATAGAAGGTAAAATCAAACAGGCATTTCAAAGTCAGTAGCAAAGATGTCCAGAGCCTCCCTGATCAGCTTTAATGGAAAGATCAAGCAGGCATTTCAAAGTCAGTTGCAAAGATGTCCAGGGCCTCCCTGATCAGCTTTAATGGAAAGAGTCTCAATTGTTGACACTCCAGGACTGATGGTGGAAATGCCTGCTCTAAAAATCAGATAATACTCCCAGAAAGAACTAATGTGTGATTGGAGAATGTTCCTAAATCCAGGTTCTCTCTGGGATGCCCAAGTGCAGGTAGTGTCCAGGAGCATGTTTCATCAACAAGTGGATTTGTAAATTATGCCCCTTCTTTTTAAAAAAGAGAGGATTTTTATCATTATGGTGTGTGCCCTGGGAACCTCCTGACCAGACTAATATATTGCATGTGAGGCCTTTAAAACTGTTGAGAAGCTACAAAATGTGGCAGTTAGACTGGTTTCAGGTATGAGACACAGAGAACAAGATGCACAACTTAGCATGAGCTGCACTGTTGTCAATTCCTTTGCAGGTTAATCTGAGGTGGTGCATCTTACAGTCTTCATAGACTGGGGCCAGCATCCTCTTTCTTCTTGCTCTTTGAGACCTAGCATTTAAAATGTGCTAACAGTATTATTGGCAACACAGGTTGCTGATGATGGGGTGGAGGTGCAGAGCGTATCTCGAGCATTTTTTACTAGCTAGTATTGCAGAACATTTCCACAGAATAGTACCGGAATAAAAACATATAGCATGTTTTTATAGCTTGCCTTCTATAGCATACTTTTATAGTATGCTTGTCTCACCTATGCACAGCCTTCTATAGCATGCTTGTCTCACTATGCACTATGCAGAGGACGTTCAGGTGAAAAAATACAAGTCCAACCATTTTCAAACGCAGAGCTGCAAGGCTTTGCACATCTATAGATTTCTGAATTCACCCCTGATACCATTGCCATGTCAAGGACACGAAGATAAAATCAATGCAGAATTCGCTGCCTCTGAAGACTTCGCCTGCCCCTGCGCCTATTTCAAAAGCAGTATTAGGGCTACTTACTGGGCCATTTTACTATTTTTAAAGTTACATTTTTGTTTCATTTTAGCTAAGTGGCTTTTATTACTATAGGTTGGTGGTTCGAATCCCCACGAAGGGGTGAGCTCCCGTTGTTCGGTCCCTGCTCCTGCCAACCTAGCAGTTCGAAAGCAGTTCAAAGTGCAAGTAGATAAATAGGTATCGCTCCGGCGGGAAGGTAAATGGCATTTCCGTGCACTGCTCTGGTTGTGCCAGAAGCGGTTTAGTCATGCTGGCCACATGACCCGGAAGCTGTACGCCGGCTCCCTCGGCCAGTAAAGCGAGATGAGCGTCGCAACCCCAGAGTGGACCTAATGGTCAGGGGTCCCTTTACCTTACTATAGATTATTGGTGGTTTGTTTGTTTGTTTGACAAACTGTTAGCCACCAGATGACATTAGGATAAAAGACTGAAAGTGTCTATTCAAATATGTGTCTATTCAAAAGTAGAAATGAACAAATCTATGCATTTTGGTTTCTCTCTGTTTTAAAGTACTGTACAGTTTACCTCATTTTTTTCCATCAGTGGACAAACTTCATTGAAATAAAGAAAAACCTGCATGAAAAATTATACTCATTCTCATGAACGTTTTACAAGCCATTCCAACTATTATTTTTGCCTGCTATTTCCCCAATATATACGGTTGGATGCTTTTTGTTGCTGGAAAACTGCATTACAATATCCAAAGTATCGCTGTGCAAAGAGCAAAATTGACAGGTTCACATCAAAATGCAAACCAAGAGAACTTCTCCTTCATCCCACATTATTTTTATTATGTATTTTGTGGTTTTATATCTTTATTTTATTATGTGAACTGCCCTGAGACCCCCAGGTATAGGGCGGTATATAAATTCAATAAATCATCATCATCTCCTCTACACAGAAGCAAGTCCTGCTGAATTCAACAGGGTTTCCTCTTGGGGGGAAACGGGTAGAGAACTGTATCCTGAATAAGCTAAATTAGCATGAAGTGTGTGAGCAACGGAAAGGGCAGAAGGAGAACAGGAAACAGAAACTCTTGCACTGGATGTTCCACCACTTGTTTTCTTGCTGTTAGTGTTTTAGAGAACTAACAAGGTCCTCCTACTTCAAAAGCAGTCCACCAGGACTGTATCAGCAGTGACATTTGATATCTCATTCTACACCATACCGTGCCAATTTCTGTTCACTACCACAGAAGAAAACTGGCTCCCAATTAAAATGCCACCATCTGATATTAGGCCTCCCACGGAAAAGGTTTTCTTCCAGGCAAAAGAAAATCTCAAAATTTAAAGCCAGAAACTTGACTTATTACTGAAGCTGTTTGCAAAAATTAATTGACCCCTGAGCTTCAAGCACAAGTTTTAGCTTTTAATCCGCCCGTTTTAATCCTACGCCGTTTAGCTAAAATCTGATTTCCTATCTAAAAACCTACATTTTCCTTAAAAGCAATGGCATTGTCACTAGAGGCTCAGGTGGCCTCAGTAGCTATGGCTGCCTATTTCCAGCTCCAGCTCCTTTTGAACAGAGATGACCTGGACATTGTACTCCGTGCTCTGGTAACTTCCAGACAGGATCATTACAACGCATTATGCTGGACTCCTCTCCAAAGACAAATCAGAAAATTCAACTGGTCGAAAATGCAGTGGCCAGATTCCATTCAGAAAGCATACAGTCCCTGTGATAAAACAGCAGAACTGGTTGCCAGTTCATTTCCAGCTGTCGCACATTGGGTCAACATCTTCATTGAGCTATCCACTATGATCCTGAAGTCTTGTTTGTGGTCTGTCAGCACCAATTCATATCTCATTAGCATATGGGGTTTTTTTAAAAAAAAGGGGGGTTAGGTTGTTGTTGTTTTTTGTGTCCCAATGTACATCACTTTACACATGCTTAGACTGAATTGTATTTTCCATTTAACTGCCCATTCACCCAGTTTGGATAGATTGTTTTAGAACTCTCTGCAATCTTTTATTTTTAAGCATGATGAGCAATAGGCATCAGCAGTGATTAAATAATAAAGTAAAGGCAGCAAGCAGTGGGGAAACACCCTTTTAAAAAAGCCTACTTCTTCGTTAAACTGTGACCAGAAGGACTACCTGCACCCATATGAATCTCCCTGTGCTGTAAGGCTAGTATCCAAGCTCTTCCTTGTGGGTCACCTTTAAAGATCAGTTAGACTGGCAGGCACTAGGGATAGGGTCATATTAGTCCCTTCTCCGAGAATATACAGTTGGTCCCTTCAGTTGTAATACTAAATAAGACGTTGAAAACCCTCCTATTTCAATTAGCCATTACTTGATGTGAGGTTTGTTTCTATAGCTCTGGAAACTCTGCTTTATGCAGATTTATATTCTAACATTGCTATTTCATTAATCATGCCTTAATTTTAGTGGGTCTACTCAGAGTAGGACTTACACTGAATACAACACACTGGGTGAGGTTTACATAACCAGCCCTATCAGTGGAAGCCTTGTGCAAGGACTTCCACTTGTGTGATGGGACTCCCCAATTGCATCCCTCCAAAATTGGCTTGGGGCAGTCAGGAGAACCCCTAGAACAGCATGAGGGGGTGGAAGGGATAGTTCTACCTGGCAAGCTGAAATCCTTGTATAGGTAGAACAACTGAAAGAGATGGTGGTGTTGTATTTCACCCAATGATTCCAATTTTCAATTGAAAAAAACAAATTTACATTAGACCAAATCAAAAATATTTAAATTCCATTCACCACTGGATATCATACAAAATAGATTCAGATGAAGTTTATCCAAAATTAAGTTAGCTTAATCTTCTTATTAAAATTTTAATATCCTGGTTTCAGAAATATTATTCACATTCATACTATATAATCTTAATATACTATGTTTTGCTATGTCTTTATATACAGTATACTGTATATAGAGTGGCTGGGGAAACCTAGCCAGATGGGCAGGGTATAAATATGATTATGATTAGCATCATCATCATCATACATTCTCTCTCAGGGATACAAAGTTTAGCCCTACAGCTACTCCATCCTGGCAAAGCACACTATTCCCCCAAATGGCAACTCAAATCTCTGGTTTTAATTGGCTGCTGCTGACCAATTGCACTCTATTCCCTTTTGCCTATTACCTGATCCTCCTTTGCCTCCTTTTAGCATCACAGCCTCTGTCCTTTCCTACTTTGCCCTTAACTTTTCTGAACACCAACTCAGGTACCAAGGCAATACAGAGAAGGACAAACCCATTTCATCTGCTAGTGGAGGAAACCTATGCCAAAGTGAGGGTTATTTAAGGTAAGTCTAGCCCAGCTATACATGAAGAACTGCTGCCAAGGAACTATTCAGTACCACTGTTGAGAGTCAGTGTGACGTACTGAGTAAAATGTTGGACACGGGCAAAAGAGACCCGGGTTCAAAACTCCCCTCAGCCATGAAACTCATCGAGTGACCTTGGGCCAGCCACTACCTCCCAGTTTAACCAATCTTGTGTTAATACAGTACAGTGGACAAAATCCATCAGCCCCTTGGAAGAATAAAAACATGCTATTAAACTCAAGCTAGTCTATAAAAGATTGTACTGCTTAATAGAAGAATTCTGTCTTCTGATGGAGGACAGAATGTTACTTTGTCCGTGCTTAAGATGCTAATCATGCATCCATCACTTGCTGAAGAAAATTATATCTCTATTGCCAGGTACAGTACTGGCAGTTAAAATACACCTTTAGCTTACGTTGAAAGGCAGGGGGTACAAAGAGAAGCTGCCAAAACTCAAAGTGAAAAAGGACAAGGATTCAATCCAGTTAGGGTTTACAGAACAATCAGCTGAATAGTTTCAGTCAAGGTCTCAGCTTTCAAAATATGTAGGAGAAATCTTAGGGGGTCACATATATTAATGGAGCTTTAGGTCTCCCATGAAGGTACCAGAAGTCATAAATCTATCCTGCAAGGCAATATTGCTCAATCCAAAAACGAAACAAAAATCAGTGATAGATCTGATTTTGATTGGGTAACAATTTTCAAAATAAATAAATAAATGCAGGCAAACAGTTGCAGCATGTGAGGCTTCCACAAATCTACTAGATAAGTCAACAGCGACATTTGCCTTCCTCTCACTCCAACAGCTACTCCTGTCCCACAGCCCAAGAAGAAAGATTTGCTCTGCAAACTCTCCATTACAGTGGTACCTCGGGTTAAGTACTTAATTCGTTCCGGAGGTCCGTTCTTAACCTGAAGCACCACTTTAGCTAATGGGCCTTTCTGCTGCTGCCGCCGGGCCGCCGGGGCCCGATTTCTGTTCTTATCCTGAAGCACTATTTCTGGGTTTGCGGAGTGTGTAACCTGAAGTGTATGTAACCTGAAGTGTATGTAACCCGAGGTACCACTGTACTTGCAGAGAACTTGGGAGAAATAGATTTTGCTCTCCCTTCAGTAGAAGCCCAATGTGAAGCCTAAGGAAACAACTCTCCCTTCCCTTGAGTTCTTGGCACATGCCACAACACTCGGGGGGGGGGGGGGGAGGTGGCAATTAAGAGCCAACACAAAAGCCAAGCCAAAGATACATGGCCCTTTGTTCAGAGAACTATCATAATTTCAGAGAACTGACTCGAATTTGCAACAATTGCTTTATCAAATGTTTCTCCGCTGGATGAACAGTTTTGCTTATTTAACACATAGCAGTAACTCCTCGCAGCAGAAAAAAGAGAAAACAGCCTCAATAAATTGCTTTGTGTCGGTTACTGCAGTCAACATGCAATGCAAGGAACTTTGGCATCTAAAATCAGAGGCGAGTGAAGCAACCATCAGGACATGCCCAAAGTGTTGGCAAGTAAAAACCACCACTGGGCCACTTGATGATGCACTATATTCCTTAACAATTAAGGATGATTAAGTAAGTACTGAAAGTTCTATTTTCCCCCAGGCTGAAATCCACCAGTAAGTCACAATAGATGGGGTATAGACGCTCTGCAACCAAAGCATGCCTAATGTTTGTATAAAAGCTGTTTATCTTTGAAGACACAACATTCGTTCTGTGGTTTGCTATGCTGTTAGTGAAAACTATAAATTCACCTCCAGAGCTTACGCACTGAATACAGGGAAAGTCTCCAGCACAGACAAACTGGACAGGCAGGTTTTCATAGCTTGCATAACAAAATGACTGAAACCAGCATACTCAAGGACAGAAGTCAAGGACTGGATGGTTTTGCTATACAGATATAATTACAGTTGCACAAGCAGGTGTACTGAAACTGTAGAGAGAAAGAGAAGACAAAGGAGAAAAGCAGAACAACACTGACAGCAGGAAGTCAATGGCCTTTTAATCTGAGGGGGGGCGTTATTGTTTTGTTCATTGTTATGGTGTGTTTTTATATTGTAAACCGCCCTGTGATCATCAGATGTAGGGCAGTATAGAAAATTTAAAAATAAATAAATTGTTGAATGCACCAGGTAGTGGTGCCATTAGTTTCACTTAGTGTAATAATGTATTAAGTGGTGAGAGTATCAGGCCATGAATGCTTACCTACTGTAGTACAGAGGTGGGATCATAAAGAGAACAGAATTGCAGAGTCTGCCATCATTTGCACTGTACTTGTGCAAATTGATAAAACTTCTCACACATACATGCATTCCTTCCCCATATTTTGTTCACCGTTTCCCCCTTTCCTAAAAAAATGAAATATACTAAAACATTTGGATATATTATTGTAAAAGCTGAACATATATGCATCATGAATATGGATAGCAAGGATGCAATCCAGTCATACTTTCTATGAATTCATATTTCAGGAACTAACAGTCCTACTAGTAACAGTGTGCATATGGAAGGATTACTTGCCTTAAAGATTTTCAAACAGCCCTGTCTCCTCTTTCAAAAGTGCTTATTTGAGAGAGGAAAGGAAATATTGCTTTTTAAAAATAAAACAAAGCTAAGTAAGTATAGTGTTATGTTGTCTGCCATAAGCATGCTGAGAACTGAACATTCTGTACGCAACCATGTGTTTTGTCAGTTGTTTATTATTTTATTTGTTTTGGTATGTTACAATCTCAGCTGGAAGGAACATCAGGGAACCAACCTTGAAAATGTCAATTTGTTGTGTTCTGAATATCCATAATTCAGAAAGCTAAAGGTGGGCAACCTGCGTACACCAAATTTGTGCAGGATTCTGGACTTACAGTCCCTGAAATCGTAGGCTGCAGTCCTAACCCTGGGAGTAAGCTCATTAAATAGAACTCCTGAGTTATCTACTAGGATTGGCTACACAGATGTGTTAACAATATACAGTCGTACTTTGGTTTTCGAACAGCTTAGTTCCCAAACGTTTTGGCTCGTGAACGTCGCAAACCCAGAAGTGACTGTTCCGGTTTGCAAACTATTTTTGGAAGCCAAATGTCCAACGGGGCTTCCATGGCTTCTGATTGGCTGCAGGAGCTTCCTGCAGCCAATCAGAAGCTGTGATTTGGTTTTCAAATGTTATAGAAGTCAAATGGACTTCCGGAACGGATTCTGTTCAACTTCCATGGTACGACTGTACCATCCTATCAGCAGAAGGATTTCCCCATTTGTGCATCAGGACTTTCCCTTCTCTCCTCTCTGAGCATACACTAAGGTTACCAGATTTTTTTCAATGAATCTGGGGACACTTTTCAACTTCCTACTAAATAGATTGATATTGTCAGGGGATTGATTTGTAAATCCGGGGACTGTCCCCGCGAAACAGGGACGTCTGGTAACCTTAGCATATACCCTGAGCCCTTCCCAAATCAGCTCCAGAGGGCTGGGGAAATATTTGCAACAGATTTGGGGGCACGCAGGAGGAGGCAGGGAATGTTCCATTGCTCAAGCAGAAATCCTTAGCGCTACACTGGATTCCACAGTTAGTCTTTCAGGGAAGATACTCAGACCACCTGAACATTATTTTCACAGTCACACTTCATTATGCACTTTTAATGGCTTTTATGAAGCTATAAGTGAGGCTAAGCCGTCCTGAGCTCAACTCCCCATAGATCCAAAGTATTTCAGTCCCATGGCATATTGTAACCAAGTATAATATTTCATTAAATATCTTGCTCATACCAGCTTATTAAGTAGGGAACACACTAATTTTAGAAAACTGATTATCTAGTTCTTTCTAACATAGTGTTACTGCAGTTAAGGTCAGATTTTACACAGCAGCTATGGCAACAAATCTGCAATATGCCTTTGTCTATAATGCTGGAGCTAGATTTATTTGCCAGAGTGTTCTACTTTATAGCTAACTCAGCCTTTTGGCATGGTTGCCCTCAGCCCTACCCAAAACATTATGTGCTTCTTTGCAAAAGTGAAGAAGGTTGGAGGAGGGAGGAGTTAAATAAGCTCATTAAATACACACTCACCAATTTTAAACTGGCTACCACTGGTATTCATTGTTTCCCAGTTATTTAGAGGCAGATCTTGTCAATGTCTCCCTTCACCCTGCACAATGCCACCTTACAAGCATATTTCAAATCTACTCAGCAGGGGTCACAGCTAGAGGCAGTCATGAAGTAAACCGGGTAGCTTTTAGGCCCTGCAGCACAACTTGATTCACAAGGGTTCACTTCACCCTAATTCTTAGGTAAGCCTCATCGCATATGTGTTGCATGAAGGATGTCCCAGTTTCAATCCATGCTATCTCCAGCTAGAAGGCATGCTACAGATGCCAAGCTGGCCTGGTATATGGCATGACTTAATATGACACAGTGCTCTCCTTTGTTCTGCATCGTCCTTCACACCCACACCACACATTGAAAGCAGCAGCACATTTAAAACACATTGCTTTTCCCCAAAGAATCCTTGGAACTTTGGTTTAAGGGTGCTGGGAATTATAGCTCTGGGGGGGGGGCTAAACTACATTTCCCAGGCTTATTTGAGGGAAGCCATGATTGTCAAAGTGGTATAACTGTGTCCTAAATGTACGGCACTGATGTCACCATTATCAGCCCCCTATCATAGCAAGCCATGCAAGCTATTTAAAAGTCAAAATGGAACAATCCCACATATACTACTCCCTGAACACTTTTGATTTTTTTTTTATTCTAATTGCCATATCTTTCGCTCTATAAAACACACCAGACCACAAGACGCACCTAGTTTTTGGAGGAGGAAAACAAGAAAAAAAAAATTCTGAATCTCAGAAGCCAGAACAGCAAGAGGGATCTCTGTGCAGTGAAAGCAGCAATCCCTCTTGCTGTTCTGGCTTCTGGGATAGCTGCGCAGCCTGCATTCACCCCATTTCCCCTTACTTTTTAGGAGAGAGAAAGTGAGTCTTATAGAGCAAAAAATACGGTACGTTTGGAACCTATAGCTTTTTCATTCCTATTGTTTGAATATATCTCACTTTCATTTAAGAATAGAAATCAGCTGTTTACAAGGGCTAAAATGTTCAGCCATTCTAAATCATACTGTGTATGCTGCTTCAGGGAACTGCAGCAGTCCAGACACACCAAGTAACACATTTGCCTGTTTTTCTTTCAATTTTGGGAGATTTAGATGTTCAGAAACGCCAAATTAAACCTCCCATCTCTATGGCTCCCTAGGCTTCAATTTTATCACATTTGCTGCTGTCATCTCTTCTGCAGCTTGTATTTCAAAGTAACAAACGTGCAGTACCTTTACAGTTTATTTCCATTCTGGAGAAAAAGGAACCATTAAAAAGGAACTTAAATGCTTACTGCCACATTGATGTTTAACATTTGTGGCCCTCCAGACATCCTTGGACTCCATCTCCCATTGGCCCCAGCCCAAATGACCAATGGTCAAGGATGAGGAGAGTTGGAGGCCAACAGCTAGAGGACCAGTTGTTTCTCATCCTGCTTTAAAAATTGTGCTTTGTGTATGCATGTTGAATATTTGGAGAGGACAGCAGCAAAAATAAATAAATATATACAATATGGTGGATATGTTGCCCTTCCTTCTCGTAAGTCTAGAAAGAAATGAACTTCAAGGTAGATGTTCAATTTCCACAAAGTTGTAATCTGAGGGAATGCAGCCCCAATTCATGCGGCAGTCTAAGCTCACTAAAGGCAGATGAAACAGAAGAAGAGGAAAGCTTTAGCCTCTAACATTATTAACATCATAGTCAACATCAGCTGAAAATTTGTTAGTGGATATGCACAAGACATTTGATTTGATTTTGTTTTCTTAAGTCCTATATCTCCATGCATTGCACTCTTCATCCAAGGAGCTCTACCTACATTTCTCAAGTGGCTTCCTTGAAGGTAGGTCACGGGAAGTGCACTTCAGTACAGGAACTGCATCATGTCCCTCCAGGCCATTCTCTCAGCGTAACATTAGCATCACCATGACACCACCCAAGGAGAAGTTCATAACACTTCAGAATTTTCCCATGTGGTCAGGCAAGAAAGCATCAATCTACCCAAGTTTCTGGAAACACGTCATAAAAATATGAATAGGGCTGAACTGAAAAGTCAGAGATTCAAAAATTTAGTATGCAAAGCCAACCCATGGTTTCAAAATGATAACTTTCCCCCTCTTCCTTTCAAAAACTAGCAGAGGGGCCCAAACATGTTGAAAATGGAATCAAAGTACAGTATAATCTGAACTGCTATGTTTAAAGATACATTAAATACTTGTGTTGGAGGCCACAAACTTGCACCATAATAGTTTATGGAATGTTTTAGCAAACAATGCTTAAGCCTTTGCAGAAAAATACCTACCAGAGATCTAACCTTGTAATGAGTCTAGACTTATTGGGATTCCAACAGTTATAAAGTTCTGTTTTGCCCTGAATGAGCCAGAAATGCAAACATGTTATCCACGGAAGCCTATTACATATAAACCCAAGAGTCGTTTTGATATCTAAGGGGATTTTGTCAGTCGGCTAGACTAGCATCTGAGTCAGAGAGCAGCCTAATATGGAGATAACTCTGGTCCTCTAACTTGGACCTAGAGCATACACTGCACTCCTATAGAAGCCAGTGACATCATTCACAAGTCTCCAGTTTCATCTAGAAGGCTACAAGTTGGTAAACCAATTGTCAGTGCCACACAGAATGTGTTGTGACCTACTATGATTGTGATGTAACAGCCATAGAGATGGTACCAATGAGACAAATCACATCATGTCTCAAACTGGGGAAATTGTAGGGAGTGCTTGAACTTTCACTATGCAATCATTTCAAGGTTCCCTGACGTCACATTGATCTTGGGGCAGAAGGAACGAGAAGCAAACTTGTCGCTCCCTTAGCTTGCCAAATAATCGCCCAGCAGGCAGTGTTGCTATATTCACCCATGGCCTTCAAAGTACATAGCAACATGAATCAGATACTAGCCACACAAAGATAAAAACTGCTGAGCATGTTTAAAAAGGACACAGTAAGAACACTGAGAAGTCAGGAGTATGTAGCTATAGCCTCTGTGGTCAATCAGCAGGTCTGCTGGAAAAACCTATAGACTTCTGTGTTCATTGTCCAATTTGTAGCAGGAAATCTATGTGTGTGTGTCTCTGTGTGCTAAACTTTTGACATGGCCCTAAACTTCTTTTAATTTCATAATCTAGTAAACTGCATGATGCACAAAGCTAAGCAGAACTTTTCCATGCTATCTAGTATTTTGACACCTCTCCAAAATATGTTTTGGTTTTTTTGTTTAGACACTCAGCAGTAGTTATACCCTACTAAGCAGGCATTATTTTAAAAAAACAAAAACAAAACTGTGTGATACCAGTATTTGGAAACCTCAGCAAACATGGTATGGTTTGGTGTCAAAGAGCCAAACAGAATTGAAAACTACTTGCCATAAGTTTGGCTATGAGGATTTCCCTCATTATATACATTTCATGGACTCCATCCTTCCAACAACATGCTTTAAAAATTGCGCAATTGACTCTAAATCAACCGTACTAAGCACAAGTTCAAAGAAAGAGTTTTGGTAAGCCAGACTATGTGATGAAAATTTTTGTCACAATAGATCTCCAAGGGAGAAAGAAATGGTTTACTTATGGAATTATCCATTAGATACAGAGAGCCATGCGGTGCATGCTACTGAACTAAAGGGAAGCACCACAAATAAATTACCAGCTTCTGAAGGTCTCATCACCCTAGATCCCTATCACAACTGAAGAAAGCTGTTAACATTCCAGCACAAAGATGCTCTACAACATTCTTCCTGGACAGCTGATGGCAACAGGTCTCCACAAGCCTTGAGGAAATAATGCCAACTCCCACTCACAACCAGGTGGTTGCATGCTGCTAGAAACACCTTGCAGAATGGTCCACAAAGTGCTTAGATCATCCTTTTAAGACACCAAAATACTGCCATACTTTAGGGCTGCAAACTAGACTGAAGGTGCTTTGGAAATTTTGGTTCCAAGTGTGTTCATGTTAAGAATGTTAAGATACTAAGGAGTACAGAATGTTAAGATACTAAGGAGTTTAGAGGAAACCAGATCAAGCAAGGCATTGTGATTTAGTAGGAAAATTGTGGAAAAATTCATCATAATCAGTTGGAACATATACCCAAGTCTCACAGCCAGGGATGTGGCAGTTACAAGGTGAGGTTCACCCATAAATTCTGCAAGTTAATATATTCATGAATGCAGAACCCCTACATTATGGAGCCACAAACTACTGCAGCTTAAGAATAGCTGAACAGGTTTTTTGTTGTTGTTGTTTTTAAAAGGAAACAATGATCTGGCTTGCTTGTGATGCATGGTTTAGTATGGAGGAACAAATCTGTGGGCTCCTAGAGAAAAAAAATAACCATGGGCAATGTACTCCTGTCCAGATCCTGCTCCTGCTGCACCACCCAAGGTTAATCCATGGTTTGGCTCAGCATTATACCTGGGCTCATGGTTTGCTTCACTTCAGAGAAACCACAAGTTGTAACCAAGGTTTAATTGCTCATGGTTTGTCTACAGCAAGACCAGGATTCAGATGAACTGCTAAGCCCCAGGTAGCATGGTAGCTCAAGCAGCAGCAGCAGGATTAGTGGGGGAATGCAGTGGCCAAGAGCTTCTCTCCGAGAACCTGCATGTTTGCTCTTTCACACTAAACTGTGGTTTGGCTTCACATTACGTGCTACCTGAGAAACAGGCTTAAACTCACAATATTGCCTTGTGTTTGTCAAGAGTTCTGAAAACTACAGGGGAGGTAAATGAAATAAGCTTATTATTCCACACGTTATTTAAAATACACAAATAGTTAAATATGCCACTGTAAAGGTTAACATTGCAATCCATTACAAAATTACCTAAGAGTAAGTAAAAAATGATTTATTTATTTATTTATTTATTTATTTATTTATTTATTTATTTTCTATACCACCCTATACCCAAAGGTCTCAGGGCGGTTCACATGAATAATCAAATACATAAAATCAAAACAAAAACAACAACCAAATTAAAAATCCCCAGAAGAGCCAGCATTTTTAAAAGGGCATAGGATGTAGATCAAGTCAGGCAAAGGCCTGGTTAAAAAGGAATTCAAAGGAACTTTAGCAGGCATAACAACAGGCTGTAAAAGGCACCAAACTCAGCAAACCTGGGCTGCAATCCAATACACAATTACTCAAGAATAAGTCCCACTGAACTCACCTGGGCTTACTTTTGAGAGGACAAGTACAGGATTGTGCTGTTATTATGGCAGAGACAAAAGCCTGATCAGGATCCTACTAGTATGATATAGTGGTAAGCACTGGACCAGAATCTTGGATTCCAGGGTTCAAGTCCGCCCTCAGCCATGAAACCTGTTAGGTGACCTTGAGGCAGTCACTGCCTCTCAGCCAAACTCATATCTCACAGGGTTTTTGTGAGGAAGAAATGGAAAGAAAAGAACCATGCACAGCATACTGAGTTCCTTGAAGGAATGGTGGGATTAAAAATGTAATAAATCAGAAACCTCCTGTTGCAGAGAGTATGTCAGACGTTAAGCTTGCGGCAACACAGCCAGCTCTTGTAGAATTGAACAATATGTAGAACAGAGTTGCCAGCAACAGAGAGCCCTCATGCAAAATACCTGCATAGAATTAACTCTAGTGGTGGCAGGAATCGGCAAATTTGTCAACTTCACTTTCTTTTTTCAAGGGGTTATTCAAATCAACAGGAGCTAAAAAGAAATAAAACACTGAGAAGTGTACAATGAAGGTGCCTGCCTGATATCAATAGGCAGTGAGTTCTAAACTATGTATGCTTCCACATTAAAAGATCAATTTCTTACAAGTGCAGATTAAGTATGATGTACTATACTTGTAAAAGGGAAGCGGGTGGCGCTGTGGGTTAAACCACAGAGCCTTGGACTTGCCGATCAGAAGGTTGGCAGTTCGAATCCCCATAATGGGGTGAGCTCCCATTGCCCAGTCCCTGCTCCTGCCAACCTAGCAGTTCGAAAGCACATCAAAGTGCAAGTAGTTAAATAGGTACTGCTCCGGTGGGAAGGTAAACAGCATTTCCGTGCACTGCTCTGGTTCTCCAGAAGCGGCTTAGTCACGCTGGCCACATGACCCGGAAGCTGTATGCCAGCTCCCACGGCCAATAAAGCGAGATGAGCACCGCAACCCCAGAGTCGGTCACGACTGGACCTAATGGTCAGAGCTCCCTTTACCTTTACTATACTTGTAACAGCACAAGTTCTGCAAAATAGGGCATTTTGAAGGTAATTTTCACTAATATAATGCACACATTATGCTAGTATATGCGTTTTTGTACACATTAATTGGCTAGACTAGAGAACAGCATTGCAAAATTCGGAGAAGTACAAATTCCAATAGATGGCTGTGTCGTCATATTTCAGACGGTGAAAATTAGGTAAGTTTGCCTTTAAATGCAAACTGAACTGAATTTCTCTCTTATCTCTAATTAATAGGATAAATTATCATAACCAAAAGGAAAGCAGAATTGAACAGATATCATTAAAAAAAATCCCTCTTAAACCATCTCACATTTCGACCAGTTTCCTGATTTGATAAAATACAAATTCTTAACACAATAATTTAAGATTCACATGAACAAGAAGTCATCATGGAGACACAAGAGAGAGCCTTCCAAGTCTTATTCTGCCAGGGAAGAAACTCAACAACCACTCATTTTCATATCCCAAACAGACTCGTGGATAATTACAAAGGTGCCATGGTTGAATCTGCTAGTATGCTAGTCAAGCAGTACGCTGCTGAAACACACACACGCATGACAGCGCAGATAAAAAGCAATGCCAGCTTCTTTGGAATAATTCTGAACTGCTGAAAGCAATGTAGATAATAAAGGGACCATCTTTCCCTCCCTCCGCCTCATCTAAAGAAATGAGACTACATTTTATGCAGTAGCATACAAGTGTTAGCATGTTTCTTTTAACAAAGACATGAAGCTCGAACAACATGCCTGCAACTGGGAATCCTAATTTGAGTGTAGCTGCCCAACACTTGTTCATAGGTCATGGGAAGCAACAATGCACCCCACTACCTTTTTACAGTGAAAACTGCTTATATTGAAGGATAAAGGTTGGTTAGTTTTGCCAATGGAGCCACCAGTGCCCCCAAAACACCACCTCACCATGCTAGGATGCAGCAATGACATCACTAGGGTCCACAGGTTATCAATAATTACTTCCATTGTTGCCTCCTAGTAATCTATAGTGTTCTATATTCCATCAAAGCACTTATTCTCTTCAGATACATGAACACACACATGGAAGTGTGAGAATATATGGGAATCAAATAGGTGTGGTGAACTTTGGGTTCACATGGTCTTTCCTCCCATCTCCTTTTTTCCACAGCTATAAAGGGCAACCATAGGCTTCCAGGGGTTGTTTTTTTTTTAACAAACCACAGCCCGCCATTCTGTTTGAATTAATGGAAGTGTGGCTTGTCCAAAAAGCCACAGTTTGAACCTGGTTTGCTCTCACCAAGTTTAACCCCCTCCTTCTCCAGTTTCAGATACAACGAGAACTGTTTGTGTAAAGTGGAAGTGAAAACTTCTCATTGTGCCCTTTGATGCATGAAAGGAGGGGGGTGGAGTGGGGTGGGGAAGAGAAGCACACAAACCCAAGACTTGGTGCAGCTTGTTCACATAGTAAGAAAACACATTTGAAGTGGGCATTGCAGAGTTCCCTACTGAGTAGACCTTGCATTTCCTCCAGCAATTACTAAGTATGTGTCCAAACCATTAGCTCTAAATCATAAACAATGCTTCATACAATACTATTATTACTACTACTACTACACAGAGGTAGTTTCTGCATTATTATTCTTATTACTAGTAGTAGCAGCAGCAGCAGCAGCAGCAGTAGTAATAGTAGTAGTAGTACACCCTCAGCAGGGATTAATAACCCAAGTACAGGTTGCTTGAAAACAAGATGTGAAGCTACTGTGTTATGCATGAAACAGCAATTACACCCCCCGCCCGTGGTGTATCTCACTATATGATGATCTTTTATTTCCATTTAGTCTGAAGCACCCCATTAAACATCCACCCACTCACACCTCCTTTAAGTACTCAGGTTCCATCAACACAACAGTGGTTTAATTTTGTGTGGAACACATAATTCCACCACTGCAGTGCAACCAAATCAGTGCACACATAATTTTGTAGGATGGTTGGTTGGAGAGAGGAATCTATCATACTAAGATGGTCCAAATAAAATGTGTTTCACCTAGGAATATAGGATATAAATGCCTTAGTGGACACTCCTTGGATAAGAATTTAACAGTTGTGTTACCTTTATTCAAGAGTCCTCTTTTATAAACCAAAGACCAGAGTGTTTTGTCATTGAAAATCAAAGTCCAATGAGAATACCCAGCAGCATCACTAATTCAATTAATATCCCCATGGAGGATGATTGAATTCAGTCACTTCAAAGTGCCAGAAGTAGTAAATAAAACACATTAAAAAAACTATAACAAGATTTGCCTCAAAAAAGAAGACCAAGTGTTATATCTCCATTTTACTTTTGTGAACTGAAAAGTTGCTGTTTAAAAAGAACTAGGTTAATTCCCGTAACAAAGCCCACCATTTGCAAAAATAAAATAAAAATCTAAAGGAGAAAGGTTGTAAGTTCACAACACACTGCTGAGATTAAGCCAAGAGTCATGTCTGAGTCAGTCAATGGTCTGCCAACCCATCTTTTTTTGCTTGTTTATTCAATACTAGAATGAGTATTATCCTTCACACCTGGAGAAAAGCAAGTGAAACTACACAGACATCCTGTTAGTCACGAAGATGTCTTGTTGCACATTCTCAGATTTATGTGGGTTCTTAGAAGAGGTAAGTCAGTCTGCTAAAGTACAATAAAAACAAATGTGCAAGGCTTCTTCAAGGCAATACTCTTTGTTTTGGCAACCAACACCAACTTTGGAGCCTCAACCCAAAAGACAAAACACCATTATATTGCAAACAAATAACCAAAACTATTGTTTCATGTGCGCAGCTGTTATTTTGGACAAGCTAGACCCACGTACAAAGGAGTATCGTATCAACATTTCAGCAGATGGCTGAGAAATCTCACCTCTGAATTTTTTGGGAGGGTTGTTAAGGTCCCCTGTTTCTGGCTGTACAACACACCGGTCATCCACAAGTCTGAAAGAGAGAGAAAATGGAAAACATTTAAAAGATTGTCAGAAAACTGTCCTAGCTTTCCATGGGATTGGGAACCATGGGGGAAAATTGGAACTCCAATCATTTGTAGTCATGCAAATTCTGTTTAGACCTAATAGGTTAGAGGCAAGGACAATAGGCTCAAACCTACTCTTCATCACACCTACAGTGGACAAATGATTGCTGCATGAATAGGTTAACACCCTGGATTGCACCACACTAAATGTTTGGAAGCCTTATGCAGCAAAGAAGAATGAGTGCAGCAGAAGCAGATGGAAGGGTGGGATGGCTGCACTCACTTGGCCTCTGGCTGATCACATCACTGCTGCTTATGCAGAAGGGGAAGAGAAGGCAGCCTTGAGTTTGGCATGGTGCAAATGAACTGGGGGAGCCAATTAAGCACCTGACCTTGCTGCCGCCCCGTACCCTCTCTACCTTTGGGTAAGGTAAGCATCAGCAGCAAGGCTGGCTGCTGCTGCACCACACCATCTGCTACTGGAGCATAGTTTTATCCAAAAACTGAAGGCAGAGAACCAGTGACATGAAAAAAATGGCCAATGAAGTTTAAAGGAAAGTTTACATTTCAGAAGATTTTGAGCTACACAGAATTGACTGTCCCTTTTACCATCTTCCTTAAAAAAATGTTGAACTAAAACCCAGAGTCACTGTTCAAAAGTCACCTTTCTTCAGTATCAAAACTCCAGGTCATTTTTTACATCAGAGGCATTGTTCATAAGTTCACGGTAACATGTATCATCTTCAAGGTACACGGTACTGGTTTTAAGACACTGAGCTAGTCCAGCACACTTTATGAATAACTTTATGAATTCATTTCAAGATTCTGTGAGGCTGATGATGTACCCAAATAATTACTGTGCTCATTATGACCCTGAACAAAATTAAATTTTGTTCAGTACCACTTCCTGTGTCTCCTGCTCAGTGACAGGTAGGCTACCATCCAACAGATTTACGGCATGGTGTGGGGGGGGGGGGGAGAAAGATCCAGATATTTGCCGTGTACTTCCTGGACCCAGGAAGACGCAGAGAAGTTGTAGTAAATGCAACAGTTTTATTGAAACAGGCCCAATGCAAACTGTAAATGTAGAGCAAGACCTGTTGTAATGTTTTATAGCTGCATACACAGACTCAGTTTGCCGAGAAATCCAGGCTAAGTAATTGCTAAAACCTGTGGTGGAACTACTCTGATTCTCGCACACGGAAACTATCACAAAACATGAAATAAAGGTATTTGTGACTGACTTAAATATTACACCTTTCAGAATACAAATGTCCTTGCTTGCACAGAGATGTGAATCTGATACACAAGTAAGCATTTATCTGGATTACTTCGGATGACAGAATATGGATGTCGTTTAGGACAGACACCATTTTAAAAGTTCTATTATATGGAAATTACTGGTCTCTAAATGAAAACTAAAGAAGGCAATGACTGATTTCTAAACAGTTTCAACAGACAGTTTAAAAGTGCTTTGTGTTTTCTTCACATGCTTGTAAGCTAGTGTGGTGCAGAGGTTGAGAAAAACTGACTAGAATGTGGAAACATATATTTGAATCCTCACCTGAGTCACAAAACAAAATGACTGAAGAATTTTGGCCAGTCACTACCTCTCAACCTAACTTACCCCACAGGGCTGTTGAGAGAATAAAATATGGAGGTGAACCATGCACACCATTCTGAATTCCATGGAAAAAGGAAAAAATGTCCAAAGGTATTTTTGATTTTTTTTTAAACCACCTCACTTTGGAATTTAGTTCAATGAATACTTCACCTAACATGCTAATGGAGCTATTTTAATTCAATTAATTTAAATGTTATGAACCCATTGTAAAGTATCCAAAAAATATACAAGAAATAAATCTGAACTTGGCTGTAGAAGACAGCTCCCTGTCTTCTACAGGGAGTTGCCACTCCCACCTCCAAGAGTTACCACAGGGGCTTCTGCGGGACCACCTTGCCCAGAGGGGAAAGTAAAAGAGGCAATGGCAGCTACTTCTCAACAGCTGTCTTCTCCATTTCAGTATAACACTTTTCACTGCTTTTCATTTTGGTAAAAAGGAAGGTGCCACTATTCATACATTGATAAAAATGCCATGGGTGCCAGCACAAAATGGCCGCTATAGACAGCAAAATAAGAGGCGGGGGTACTCCATACTTGTGAGTAGTGCCACAAAAAAGCACTGTTATTTAAAACCCACTCCCACCACTGCTTATTGTTATCATAAACAGCTTTGTGAGGTCTGCCTGAGAAGCAGTGTAGCCTTACATTTTTAACAAGTGGAAGTTACTGCCACAAACAAAAAAAGTTTGAGTCCTGTCCATGGAAGCCCTCCATGGGCCTGTGCAAGGGGGGTCTTGCCCCTTGAATTTGGCTTCTTCCAACCCCCCAACCCCGCCCCGAACAGTGCAAGGGAAGAGGAGAGGGGAGATAATTCCATCCGGCAAGCTGCAATGCTAGCCCAAATGGAACAATTACCTCAGCGTGACGCTGAATTCCTTCCACTATATTCCTATCCAAGTCTTGCTTGCATGAGAGATGTTTACAGTCAACCAAGTGACATTCAAGTGGCTAAAAGCTTCCCTCAATCTTTAGAGACTCTGATGTAACTCTTCTCACACATATAGTCAAAGTTCAACATATAGTTCAACCAGCTCCCAATCTGAAATGCCATCATTTCAGCCACTCTCCTTGGCTAGAAGCATATACAGTTTTGCCCAGTGGCTGCTTACGCAGCCAGCAATCATCTTGCACTAGAGCTATTATGCCTCTTTTTCCTTCATTTGTATCTCATCTTTCCTCCAAGGAGCTCAAGAGTTCTTCTCCCTCCATTTTCATTTCTCCCCCTGCATTTCTTCTACACAACAACCTTGCGAGGTAAATTTAGGATGGAAAATATAGTGAGTTCTGCAGCTGAGTGGAATCTGAGTGCAGGTCTCCCCAGTTGTAGACCAACATGGTAGCTTTTAACACAGACTCTAACAACGGCTCACATTACCAAACTAACTTAGCAAAAGGAATGGTTGACCCTGTTTTACTTTGACCCCAGAAGCTGATGAGCTGATCGTCACCTGCAGAATTTCTTTCCCTCTAATTATTATCTTTGCAGTAATAAAATGGACTTTGGTGATCAATAAATAACAGCGTATCTGTTAATTTACTGCAGTTTAAAGAGGCATTGCAAAGTATAAAACAAAGAGTTACATTTGTAGCAGTCAGCCAGGTAGAAGAGGTATGTTTTCATTAGACTATTAAAGCACAAGGAATATTTGACGGCCACTCTCTCTGGAGAAGGCGTTCCGTGGTTATAAAATAGTGTATCAACTTTGTAAAAATGAGCAGAGCATCCATAAAGTCTCATATTCCATATGCCAGCCTGAATAAAATTGCCTTAGCCTGATGTTTTAAAGGACTACAGCAGAAGACGTTTATTTATTTTTAAGACCTCTTTGGAAATGCTTTCCACCAGAAAGAAGGTTCTGCTCTAAGTCCCTGCCTGACTAACATGGAAGACAGAAAGTCCCCAGAGAGGGAGTATTTCAGACATACTTTGATGCAGAGAAACAGGAAAGGAGAAGAAACCACTATTACTGTACAGCACGGTGCTCAAATGCATTCTCATCATCTATTGATAAACCTCTAACATTCAGAAGGTACCTTCAAGTGGTGGATTTGTGGACCAAGTACTGTAAAGAAAGTCTATTGTCTATCCAAGTGTTGCACTAGCCAAGGCAGGGATACTTCATGAAGACATTCTAATGGCAACTTTCAGGGTCTCAAAGTAATAGAGTTCAGCTGCAGATTTAGGAAGGCAGAAGATGAGCTGCCATCTTGGCCTTCTTCCCCTTCTAAATTTTTATTTTCCCAGCATGCTCTTCCAGTCTCAATAATTTTTCTTCTGTAGCAATGTGCAGCAAGGAAGACCATAATAGAGATAAGATTCCAATAAAAACTCCCTTTGTTCGTGAGAAGAGTTAATGGCAAAAAAATTACAATATATGCAGTGGTTTTATATATATAGTTATATATGCAATTGTTTATATATCCTGTGAACAATCCCAAGTATGCACACTTAGGAGCACACTGTAAGCCACTTAAAGTGAAAATAACTCCACCAGGGAGGCATTCAGTAACAATCTGTGTAGTTCATAGGAACGTTAGTTTCAGTGGCCATGTTTGCAGCAGCAAGCCAAACCATGACCTAGCAAAAATGAGTAAACGTGCTGGTTTTTAGGGAGGAGATCCCAGCCACTTTGCTCTTCCTTGTAGCTCAACACAGCATGCCACGCTTGAGCTTTCTCCTCCTTAATCATGACTTATACCCATGGTTTGTTCTTTGCTAATGATTGTGGTGAAGGAAGGGGGCACTTAACCACAATTTGATGACATGTTAAGCCAAACTTTGCCTTTGCTGCTGAGCTACACTGAGTTAACGGACTGGGAGGAGCCAAACATGTTGGCTCTCTCTGCACCTGGTCAGCTCACCACTATGTGTAAACTAGGTACAGTGGTACCTCGGGTTAAGAACTTCGTTCTGGAGGTACGTTTTTAACCTAAAACTGTTCTTAACCTGAGGTACCACTTTAGATAGCGGGGCCTCCCGCTGCTACCGTGCCGCCACCATGCGATTTCTGTTCTCATCTTGAAGCAAAGTTCTTAACCTGAGGTATTATTTCTGGGTTAGCGGAGTCTGTAACCTGAAGGGTCTGTAACCTGAAGCATCTGTCACCTGAGGTACCACTGTAATGCCCTGAAGATATGTTGATACTGTCAGTTATTTTTAAAAACATCTTCTTAATGGATTCTGTGGTCCAGTCAGTCACACATCATAGAAATTCCACTTAGGACTTGCAGTTATGACTTGCCCCCTTGACAAATGAAAACAACCTTCCACCCCAGGGCTTTCATATGAGGGAAATAAATGTTATATGGCTCCCTCACAACTCCCCCCCCCCAAACTAAAGTTCAAAAAGGAAGGAAAGAATCCAGCTCTCAGCCTTAGCATTGCTTTAACAGGACTAACATATGCTCTGAGACTATGAATAAGGACATACTCGTCCTTCATCCACAGCAGGGGATAAAAACACCCAATGCAACAGGGAACATTGCTTCTGTAACTTTAAAGCAAGAGGGAATATCAGCTAGACAGCTATTCACTGCTACAGCGCAATGACGTGAAAAGGTGAATCTGCTGAAATTCTCTGTTGCATCTGCCCTCCCACCTCCCCATAAGTATCAAAGGATGGGGAAAGACTTGCTCAGGAAAGGGTAGGAGGAACTGAGTATCAAAGCAAGAAACCACCCTAATTTTATGAAGTTCAAAAAAAAGTCTTGCAAAAAGCATCCAGACAGCTAATTCTAGTAGCTGAAAGATTCACCTTGTTCCAAAAATAGATCACAAGCAAGGGAGCATTATTCCAGGCAAACAGATGATCAAAACAAAGATTACACAGCTTGCTTAGTGTTCAAAAGGCAATTAGGTATATTACAAACTAGGAACCAAAGGCATTGGAGCACTGTATTTAGAAAAACAGAAGCCAGGCTGTGAATAAGCTTCAAGTCATCATCTCACAGGAATATTAAGCAGGATTCAGCTTCAGAGAAATATTTACTTGAACAAAATATCATTACTGTGTTTAGCTATATTCAGTTCCCATTGTTCTTGAGCTCTTAACATGCAAACCCTTGCACAGTTGCTCCGAAAGGGTGTTCTGGTGGTTAATGGCCAGCTTGACTGTTTGCTGCCCAAGGCAGAACAACAAATATCGTATCCAAGGCTGAGCAAGTTATTTTGTCACCTGAGGTGGTGTCTAGCTCTGGGAGCAGTGTTAGAAACTCGGATCTATAAGCCAAGCACTAAATGGCTCCTTAAACCAAGGTTGAAGTCACCAAAACAGAACGTCTAGTTGCCACTTTGGGGGGTGTCTATAAAGTCTTATTTTTTTGAATGATTGTCAGACTGTGATTGATTCTCAGTTAAACATCCGACTAGTTCAGATGAAACCTTGAGCTAGGTATAGAACTTTGAGAATTTAAAGAAAAACAATAAGCTTACCCAGGGAGAGTCCACATATCTATTGGCCTATTCAGACCTCTTTTTCTTAATGGTGACTGCTCCTTCTCAGGCTGCACAGAAAAGGCATTTTGGTTCCAGAAATTCATTCTGATTGTGCAGATAAAATATAACTGATAGAATTCTACCAGTGGTGGGGGGGGGGGGGTATTAGTGTGTTAAAACAGTCCAGGTCCTATGCTTCCCAGATGGTGGAGATGTCAGGCGCCAGACCTCTTCACTTGGTCAAAAGCCAGGTATATACTCTGACTGTATTGGACATCTGCTTCTAGAACTTCACACTGGGATCCTCAAAACACAAAAAATTAATTCTGCCGAGGAGCAGGAAAGAAGCCCAGGCCAGAAAGCTTAAACTTATGTCATTACACAGGAAAAAAAGAAAAGAAAATACACCAAAACACTTCTTCCAAATATGAATTAATTATAAAGGTTGGTAGGTGTGGGGAGAGAATCATATTTAACAATGCACAACCTTTTTCATCAACTTTCCTGCCTTTACTTACTCAGAGGACTCAACATTTAGTGCAGGGAAGGGGAACTTCAGGCCTGCAGGCCAAAGTGGCCCTCTGGACCTCTCTAAGTGGCCCTTGAGACTATCTCTCCATGTCCTCTTTGAGTGCTTCTGCCCAGATAGAATTAGCAGGATATGCTAATTTAAACACTGATGTCTTCAAAACAGAGCTTTATTCTTATTTGTTTAATTGTGATCCACCTTTCATCAAAAATTGGGAATCCAGGGCAGCAAACAAGGAGATTTAAAATTACAAAAACACAACAAGAAAAAGGGGAATAAAACCATTCAACAGCTATAGGCATTGTTCTAGAATGCATGGGCAAATTAAAAGGTTTTCACCTGCTGCTGAAAAGAATACACTGTTGGTGCCAGGTTTAATTCCCTCAAGAGGGCATTCCACAGGTAGGATGCCACCACAGAGAAGGCCCTCCTTTTTGAACATGTGTGAGATAGTTCCCCTTAACCTGTTAGCACACGGGCAAGTTGGTATGGCACTCCTTCAGACATCTGGCATCCAAGCAGGGCCAATGTTATCATTAGGCCAACTAAGCCGCCCAGTAGGGCACACAACTCAGAGGGGCACAGTTCTGGTCTTTGAGGAGCATAATTTTACACATATTAGTTTATGTTATCTCATAAATTTCTGAGAATATTTTACTTTCATTTTATATATCAGCACCATGAATTAGACTTAGTAGCAAGTGGGGGGGGGGGGCAAGGGAGTTCCTTTAGAACTGATGTAACACAGATCAATTTGGGAAACCTGCCAGTATCCTAGCAGCCAAATTCTGTACAAATTGAAGCTCTGAAACTGATTAAGGGCAGTCCCACATATAAACACCTTGCAGTAATTCAGCCAGGAGGTTGTAAAATAGAAGAGGTTCCAAATCATTAGTATTCGCCCTGTCAAGGGTCTCATCATCGTGCTCGGCACACTAACTCTTCATACAACCTTCCACATTAGGCTAGAGAATAGTTTCGGGTTCCCTACTGTCGTTCAATTTGCTATCATGCCAATAAGCTCCATTCTGGTCCCTCATCTCACTGTTTCCTCAATTTTCTTGGTAATAAAGAGTGCCCCCTAAGAAGCAGAAGGCAATGACATGTTGTTATTCTCTCTTTGGATTCCGCTGCCAGTTCCTCATCTAGATAGTAAACCAAAGAGCTCCGGGCTTCAATATTCTGCCGAGACTGCCCTGAGCAACAAAATGAAGATGAAGAAGCTGCTGCAGTTGTTTTTTAAAAAATCTATCTTAAGTGAAATGTTTAGATTCTGCTGAAGCAGATTCACTCACCTGGGAAACTTCTTATCCCAGGATTTATAGCTGCAGGGAAGGAAAGAGACACCCAGCGCTGTTAAACACATGGCGATGACAGCGTTGGCTTCTAGACAACCATGCCTATTTTTCCTCCACTGCCAGCTCATTAAACACACCCTGCAGCACCTGAAAAACGGCTCACTTACCCCAACGTGCTGATAAATCCATTTGTTGATCCCTCTGCGTACAAAGAACATATGTCTCCAATATGCAGGAAACTTGACATTTTGTCGGACATCTCTGGCTTGTTGGCCCTATGGGAGAGAAAACAAACTTTTCATTATTTATTAGACATTTGCTCAATTATACTCTAAGGGCAGGCAATTAAAGTCAATTGAAGTTTTGCCACATATTTATTGTAACTATATATTATATTATTATTATTATTATTATTATTATTATTATTATTATTGCATTCCCCGGAATACAAGTATAAAATATCTAAGCCTTACTGGCTGAAATTAATGAATGTGACTAAGTTAGGTCCATTATAGTTTATCTACTCTGCATAAAATTTAGCTGAGTGCCACCTCTACAGATTAAACCATCACTATACCGCTTGCAACAAACTCAGTAACTCGTGATCAAAACTAGACTTTTAAACTTATTCATAATATATGCAATGCCCAGGTTTGAATTATAGCCTGCAGTTCAGGTACCTAAAACCTACTGTTGCTAGGGATTATCCAGAAGGAGCTGAGTCGAATGACATTTGTGGCTTTTTGTCCTCTCCTTTGTGAGTTAGGGAAGAGGCATAGCTTAAGTGATGGAATAGAATGTCCCTGATTCAATCCCTGCCATCTCCAGTTAAAATAATCAGGTAGCAGTGATGGGAAAGGCCTCTGCAGGTAACTAGCTCAGATAAACCAATGGTTTGACTCGATATAATAGCTCAATATGGTAAAAGGTAAAGGTACCCCTGCCCGTATGGGCCAGTCTTGACAGACTCTAGGGTTGTGCGCTCAATATGAGCTTTACCATATTCTTCTAGAAATGTTGCTGGGCATCATCTTCTCCTACGATAAATACTAATGCAAGGGAATCATCAGCTTATCATCAGCTGATGTCCACTCAACCCAGCATTCTTCTCATATTGCATGGGTTTTTGAGCGTCAGATCACTGGTTGTGAAGTATATTATTTATGAATTGTGAGACTGCTAAGCGTAACTGTATAACAAGCATAAGGGTCATAGTGCAGGGGTCAATGTATGAACACTATGCCCACATTGGCAGGTCCAGTCATGCAGAGCTTTCTCAGCCAATCAGTAGCCTCACAAAAGGGTACTTGTCTGGAAATAACCCATTCAGTCTTCTCCATTCATGTGGTTGCACTATTCATACACACAACTGCATAGCATGGGATTGTGCAACTAGGAAGGAGCCCCCATGATATGGGGAACACTTGTAAAAGTTTGCCCCGATTCCTCTCTCAGCAAGAAGTGCACACAAGGACAAACAAAAAACCAATGGAGATAGATAAATTATTAAACACAGCATTAGAGTTGTTTGGAAGTTAATATAGTAGTATCCAATATTTTTATTGCAATGTAAACACAGCCTCTGATCTGCAAATACCAACTGGGGTTTTTTACTTTTGTTCTTTAAAAAAAGGTTTATACCTTACTCCTATAGAGGAAATCATCAAGTATACAGACACTTGGGAGTATAAAAACTGAAGCGAAAGAATGACAATTGTTTCTGAACTAAACCGCTCTGTGTGCTGTGTTTCATTAACAGTCACTTGGCTTTGCTTATTCATTTTTCACCCGCTGACCCTGAGAGACCTGTGACTAATTAAAAATTTCAGGAACAAGCCAGCATGTTGTAGCTCTTAAGTGTGACCAAGTGCTCCACCACCAGTTCCCAACACCCACCCCTAATGACACAGCTCAAGTAGACATGCAAGCACTGAGATTATTTCTCTTTTGGTGGAGAAATGGCTTCAGTAGCAAGAAATGTGGCACTTATTGCAAAACACAGCCCTGACATCATAAGGGGGAGAACTGTTCCCATTTCATTGAACATTAACTTGTTTACAGTGAAAGGTACAGATCAAGCATATTAAAGCCAACTGCGAGATCAGCCAAGGACAGCACTTGCAGCTCACACAAACACACCTGAAAGAGAGAGATTTCAAGCTGTTTAAGCTCATTGGGGCTAGTTTGGGTTTCTCCTGAGGGCCTTTTTAGTGTAACGAACTTGAAAGAGTTTACAAGCAATTTGAATCTAACCTGTGCTCTCTCAGAAGCCACGCTGAGAAGGGGAGGGGAGTCTACAACTCTGAACAGCCCCAGCCAACAAAGGCCAATGGTTGGGGATTATGGGAATTCTATTCCAAAATCTGGAGAACACCAGCTTAGGGAGGACTGCTGTAAACCATCAGTGCTGACTACTTTGACTGGCTAAGGACATAATTTTACAAATTCTAATAGTACCGTCTTGGCCTGAATATAAGCCTCACTTTTTTTTCCAAATTCCGATTGTGTAAAGTTAAAGTGCAGCTTAAATTCGCAGGTGGCACTGTGGTCTAAACCACTGAGTCTCTTGGGCTTGCCAATCAGAAGGTCGGCGGATCGAATCCCCGCGATGGGGCGATCTCCTGTTGCTCAGTCCCAGATCCTGCCAACCTAGCAGTTCAAAAGCACGCCAAAAAAAGTGCAAGTAGATAAATAGGTACCACTCCAGCAGGAAAGTAATCAGCGTTTCTGTGCGCTGCTCTGGTTTCCAGAAGCGGCTTAGTCATGCTGGCCACATGACCCGGAAAAACTGTCTGCGGACAAACGCCGGCTCCCTTGGCCTTTAAAGTGAGATGAGCGCCGCAACCCCAGAGTCATCTGTGACTGGACTTAACTGTCACGAGTCCTTTACCTTTTTACAAAAATTGGCTTTTACGATATCATTGCTGAAACAGACATACAGTAAAACGGAACTGCAGAATTTTAAGGGAGTGGCTTATATTCAGTTTTTTTCTTTTCTTTTCTTTCCCCCTGAAATTCCCCTGAATTTTAAAGGTGTGGCTTATATTTGGGCCAATATAGTAACCACACTGGCTCTGTTAGGATTGCCCTCTTAGGATTTGAAAATGATCTCTAATTGTAGATCATTAGGTAGTATCCTTCTTCTATCAGGCAAGGAACCTATCGTATATTCCCGATTTTTAAATAACAATGAGATTCCTTTAGAAAACAAAGATAACTACTTTGGAATAGAGTAGAAATAACTTGTATGCATATTCAAGGCAGTTTATAATCGGTTTTCAAGGGCTGCAACAAAGCTAGTTATAGCCCCCACAGAATTCAGATCCTTAGTCAGAAAAACAGGAATGCTGTCAGTAGTACAGAACTCAATACTAGTTTAGACTGGAGAACAATGTCAGTAGCATGGAGCTGGATCCAAAATCTAGCAGATATCATTATGCCACTCCATAGCTATACAGTGGTACCTTGGTTTTCGAACGTAAACCATTCCGGAAGACTGTTCAAGTTCTGAAACTTTCGAAAACCGAAAACTCAATAGCCGACAGCTAGGCCTCAGCATCTTGCACTCAGAAGAAGCTGCGTGGCATGTTCAACTTCCAAGGCGTGTTCAACAACTGAAGCATTCACTTCCAGGTTTATGGTGTTTGAAAACCGAAATGTTCATCAATGGATATGTTCGAAAACCGAGCTACCACTGTATCTGTATCTATATATTCAAGTCACAAGGCCGACTCAGACTGGCGTAACTCACCAGGTTACTTTTCCCTCAAGCTCTGCTACTAAATAGTATTTTAACAGGGGACAACATCAAGGGTCATATGCATGTGGCAATTATGACCCCATCTTTAGGGTTGGGCTATCATGCCCTTCTTCAAGTATAAGAGGAAGGTAGGGAAGGGTTCCCATACATCAAGCCTACTACAAACCATGGTGGCAATTTTAGACAGGGTCAGAATAGAGCTCAGAATGAATCATAAAAGCATCACTACAAGAATGAAGGATTGATGAAAGAGCTCACAGAAGTACTCAGTCAGGGAAATGCTTCACAACACACAAACTGTAGTAATTAAGCACTTGACATAAATATTCCTCCCTATCACCATAATCAGTTTCTGAGCCACTGTTATCAGGGCATTCCTTAACAATACAAACATTAGGCAGTTGCCCTAGAGCCATTGCCATCATTCCTTGTCTTATACAGTATTCTAACTTCAGCCATCCCCAGCAGATACTTGCTTGATTCTAGCCAATAGGGCTGCAAATTATAATTGGTCATTAACCTACTAAATCTTCAGTTACGTGACCAGAATTATGCTTCTTTAGCATATGTTCTACATCAGTGGTCCCCAAGATTCCCCCCCCCCAGACCACCTGCCAAGTGTCTTGGCCAACCATTAAACGATTTTTCTTGCCTTTTGTAGCAGTTGTGCTGGATGGTCTTTAATTGTGTTTTTACAGACCTTCCATAGACCACCTGCTGCAGACCACTTGCTGACCACGAGTGGTCCATGGACTGCAGTTTAAGAACCCCTGCACTACACAGGGTGTGGGGGGTATAGCACCGTGAGGGGTAAACTACAGTTCCCCCCCAAAAAATAGGGTCAAGGAAGTAATGTGATTTCACATGTATGGTGTGGATGTGATCTTATTCATTGAGGTGGTGAAGCAGTGGTCTGGGGCTGGATTACTTTGGACTGCAGGTAGATGCTCACACAATGAAAAACATTGTCAGAACTTCCCCCACCCCATAAAATGTATACACCACTTGATTGTAAAAAAACACACAAAAAAACCTTAAAGAAGTTTACAAAAGATAAAACAGTAAAATCAAGAAAAAACCACACCACTATTTTAAAACATACAAAAGTTTAAATGCTAAAACAGATTAAAATTACCTCAACATTCTAAACATCTGGGTAGGCTTATCTTAAACACAAAGGTTTTCAGCAGGAACCAAGAACACAGGACACTAGGTATCCACAAGAAGGGTACCAACCGAGATTTTTCAATTTGACTCTCTCTACCTCACATATAATTTTTCTTTGGGAAGGGCTTTTTATTTTATGCATGCATCCAACCTGCAGCCTGACTGACACACACATCACTGTCAGACTCAACATCTTTTTATACTTTGGGGGAACAAGACTGATGCAACTTTCAATCTCTTCCGTTTCATTAAAAGCAAAATGCTTATTCAAAATTATACCTGGTGGCTAAGAAAATGACAGTGTAGTCTTTTAAAAGCCACAAGTTGGTGAGGAAGCATGACTGCCAAAAGTGTTTAATAATATTAAAGAGGAAGGTAGATAAGGACACACCAAAAATAAAATATAAACAGGAACAAGGCAGTTGGTGCAATTCATCTCCATGTTCATATATTTTATCTAATCTATCTATCTACACACACACACACACACACAAACCTCTCACACACAAAGCAATAATGAGTACACTCTGATCTTTTCAATTTGTAGCCAAATACTAGCCTTTTAACATGTCAGCTCTCTCTCTCAGCAGATTAAATCTGAATCCAATCCACCATTACGTACATTTTTGATATGCAAAGTGATTTATGCCAAAATTACTACTGAGTGGTGTAACACTAAGTCATACTGTGGGTAAGTTAAGTTCATTATTTCAGAGGGTCTACTCAGACTTACGTTTTATACTACCCACTGTACAGTTAAAAAAGAACACTTTCCATATATCAACCTATGTTCTTAGTCCAACCTACTTTATTTTTCAGTATGTGTTACCCCACCCACCCCTCTTCTAATGCCTTCTACCTTCCCCCCAAAGCACCTCATTTCGGATGCAGCTGTGGCCCTTCTTCAGACTTCAGGTTCCTGGAATAAAAAACTGGGAACAGTTCCTTGCTGTTTTGGATCCCTGCAGGAAGTCTGCCTGCTGCTCTTCCCCACAGCAGCAGCAGCAGCAGCTGTCCTCTCTTCGCAGAGGCTGGAGGTGATCTTAATGCAAGCAAAACTAGCCTCTTGTCTCTTACAGCTGCTTGTGCAAATATCCCGTCTCCGCAAGAAAGTATCGGGATGGCTGTATGAAACAGATGTGCAGCAATCACCTGAACAAGCGCATGCTTTATATGAAGAGTGCCATGGGCGGGCCAAGAGATCTAGTTTTAGAGAGGGGAACAATTCCCATTAGGATAAAAAAATAATTACGAAGCTCTAGTTTCGGCCCACATAATGCTAGCTTTCCACTTCGCCCTGAGGCAGAATGTAACACAAAACACGATTCAGTTAAAATGACATTCTCCAACGTTTCAGCAACTTGCACTTGACCCTAAATAAATTTAACCGGGGGGGGGGGGGGGAGTTAACTCAAAAGTGGGTTTATTTCCGATTATGTTTGCTAAGCTCCTGATGTCCATTTCCAATGGGTTGTATTCAGCGAAAGCATCCATTTAGAGCAGGGGTCAGCAAACCTTTTCAGCAGGGGGCCACTCCACTGTCCCTCAGACCTTGTGGGGGGGGGGGGCAGACTATATTTTGAAGGGAAAAAATGAACGAATTCCTATGCCCCACAAATAAGCCAGAGATGCATTTTCAATAAAAGCACACATTCTACTCATTTAAAAACACGCTGATTCCTGGTCCATCCGCGGGCCAGATTTAGAAGATGACTGGGCCGGATCCAGAGCAAGGACTTTCCTGAGGAGGAAACCACAGAACAGATTTGTGGGGAAATGTGGGGGTGACAGGGAAAGGAAGTTCCACAGCAGAGGTGGAAGTCCTTGCACCAATGGGACAACTTCAATGAATTATAGTCCATTTAATCTTTACTGTATTAACAATAACCAAAGGATCTAACAAGTTATTTTAGGTCACAGAAGACAAATTCCAAATGAGCTCTTGAAGCCAACTCTAAAGGCACAGAGCCCAAGAAAAGTAGCCAAGTGTCTGATTCCACTAAGCCCTGCCTGTCAAATCTTCCACCTAGATTTGAATTGTCAAATTCTTGGCTGAATTCCAGAGTTGCATTAAAACGATGGACAGTTTATAAGCCTGCAATGTACACACTCTTTGCCCATAATTGGATGAAATGCACCGTGCATATAAAATCCCATAATGAGAAAGTTGTGATACAGGACAGAGTAAATTCCACAAGGCTTTTTTGTTTTGTTTTTTTGTAATCTACTTAAGAGAATTTCTTACAATTTTTTAATAATAAAGTAAAATAATAATAATAATAATGAAGTATTGCACCAGATGCCTTCCATGCCATGACTTAAAATGGTGAAGTAATTCTACTATTCACCATACCTAGATATAGGTTTTTTAAAAAAGTTTCCATTCTGCTTGACAGTTCTGAATGCAGACTCACATAATCCCTTCACTCAGGAAAAGATAAAATGAGGTTCTTGCTAATCTTTATATTAAGTCATATGTATGGTTCTATAAAAGGCATCTTCAAAGGGAGACAGCTTTTAACCTTGTTCACTAAGGTTGCTTCACAGCTTATAGCAAAGATTCATGCATTTGTCTGCACATATATACAGTGCAAGGGGCTGCAGCTTTTTGGAAATTCTGTGTACCACATCACATTCTTGTTTGAGCCACATTACAACATCAATGAATTTTAAACGTTAAGGCACGTAACAGTCCTTAATCTACAGTTAGAGTTTGTCAATCCACACCATTTCTTAATATATCTTCCATCTTCCACAATACCCTTGAAATGAACACATACCGACAACTTGGTCCTCAACATGATCAGTTAGAGGTAGGTTGTTGTTTTGTTTTTTTGCTTGCAGATACATACAGTTACTATTAAAAGCCTTTGAGAGAGATATCTTCCCTGAAAGCACTACAAATCACGCTTAGAATTAGCTTTCACAGTTACTGCATTTACAATTCAAAATGCTAATATGAACCAATATGTATATTTGGTTTTAAAAGATAAACAGCAATCTTCTAGTTCCAGCCATTCAGCAACATATTCTAGACAAAAAGGAGTCTCATGACTCAACATAATGCATTGGGAAAGGGCTGGTATGCATTTCCTTGCCCTTTCCTCACTTTCACACCACGTGGCTTTAAATGAATGCCTAACCAGGGCTTTTGTCTCTGTGGGACAGGGGTGGAGAACCCAGTGCCCTGCATATGTCGTTGGATTACAATTCCCATCATTCCTGATCACTAGCCATGATGGTTGGGTCTGATCTGCAGGGCACCAGGCTCCCAACCAGTGCTACAGAATTTGATACTTAAAACATAAAATATATAAACCTATTAATTGCTTGTCTTCTGTCCAGATGCAATTATTACCATTCTGACTGGGTCAGGGGAAGTGATAATTTTTAAAAGAATTAACAGCAGGTTTGTCTTGCCAGATCCTCAAGACCAGCATGCCTCCATGGCGGCCATCTCTGCTTCCTCACCCTCCAAGCATCTGGTACTAAGGGATACACTGCATCTGAATGTCAACATTACATACAACTAGCATGGCTGATAGTTATTAACTGGTCTTTTCCTACCTCAAAGCTATCTGAGCTAGTAAGCTACCATCTTCTGGGAGCGAGCACCCTAAGTTAATAGGGTCCTGTGTGAATAAATTACCAGTCCTAAACCTACAGCTAATTTCATTGGGTGACCCTGAGTTTTCTGAGGTCTTCTCAATGGGAATAAGGAGAAAGGCATTCTCTGTCGCAGCTCTGAAATGGACCACCTGATTCACTCTTTATTTTATTTCTTTCACCTGTTGAAGACAGGGCATTGTATTTAAGGGATATAAGGATGGAATTATATATTATTATTATTATTATTATTATTATTATTATTATTATTATTTTATTGATTGAATCTATATACCACCCTACATCCAGAAGTCTCAGGGCGGTTTACAGAACAAAATCAAAATATAAAACCACAATGTATATAATCAAAATAAAAACAACCCAATAACACTCCACAAAAAACAACCACATTTTAAAAGAGACTTACAGCCTCTCTTTTTTTTTTTACACTTATTGATACACAAGTGTTAACTCTCCTGAACCAAGTGAAGCCCTGAGAAGTTGACTAGAAGTTCTACGTAATACCTCCCCACAGACTCATTTTCTCAGGGGACGGCCCTTAAATGAGAAAAAACCTTAGCTACAGGAGGGAGGACTTAGCGCTAAAATGCTTCGAAGTCTGTTTGTGGGTGGCACTGATAATGAAGGCACAATCTCTAGCGTGTAGATGAGGCATGACTCCATTCAGCGCTCTATGCAGTACATATGAAGCTTTTCCCCCAACAGTTTAAGCCGATTTAAAAAGCAGTAGCTGCCCCTTCAAGTGTGAAGCGACTACACAATCTGTCACACAGCAATTTTTCTTGACTTCTTCCTAACTAACCAGAACAAATTAAGTGGGGCAAGCTAGCAGGTGAAAGGATGAAATTCAGCACAACTGAGGGATGGGCTAAGGGAGGATTGACAAAACCACCACCAAATTATGGATCAATACCATAATGGGAATTCAGCTCAGTTACCTATTTTTCATACTACTTCTTGAGTCCTGGAAAGTGACGGATAGCTTCCATCACTTCTCTTCAGTATGGCCAACGGGCAGAGATGATGGGAGTTGTCTACCAGGCTAGGAAGCCCTGTGCAGAGGATGAGTAACATTTGGAGGGCCCTAACTAACTAGGAGCAACTGTGGACAGAATTACGGCAGATAGCATGTTTGGCATTATACTAAAGGAAGGAATTTGTTTCCAGAATCCCAGCTTTCAGACTTCATTAATAGCAAACTTGCTCAGCCATCTGACACAAAGAAGGTTTCCCAAGCCACAGTTGTGAGAGGTAGAGCATGGCACTTGCTAGTGGAGAAGCAAGCCCTTCTTCAACCCAGTTTTGTGCAGACCAGTCTCCTTTGAGCCAGCCAGTATCGGATACAGGGCTGAGTTCTCCCGATCTGAAATGAGATTTCTAATGTTGATAGAGCACCTTTCACTGATCACGCAAGGATATTGTGTAACGGCATTTTGCAATACAGCTCAGCTCTTTGCAAAGAGTAACAGGTTTTCAAGTAGCCAGAAGAGGAACATGTTTATTTTGCCTCTGGGAAGCATGAAAAGATAAACCACAGCCGCATTAGTTACTAGCCATAGTTGGCTACCAAGGCCAGCCACAATTGCAGGATCCCTTATGACGGCTCAGACCCAAGTTTCACAGTACAACTTACTGGGAGAGGCCTAGCTTAGCAGTGAAAGAGTTTTTAAAGACTTTGGGCTGAAGTCCACATAGCACTAGACAGGATAGATTAGTGTACATTGAGGAATATGATCTGAATGTGTGCAAATGCTAATACAGGAACCCAAATGTTAGGTGCCTTCCCTTGCAATATATTCCACATTAAGGGAGACAGACCTCTAACTTTCATAAGATACACTTGTCTGTGCCTTGACTGATACTTCACCCAGTCAAAGGAAGCAGTCATATCGCACAGATGGCTTTCAGGAAAAAGAGAACACTTCTGTAATTTTGTGTGCGTCCCTCTCAGTTCCAAATAACAGGGATCTGCCCTGCAGTGAACAGAAGAGAACTGCTATTGCAATTTAGGAGGCCCAAACAGAGCCCTTTTTTGCAATCCAATATGAGCAGATTCAGCTTACACAGTGCAATCTGGGATTTAAAAAACGCAACACTGCTTTATCTGCTATAAATGGCTGGCTTTTCAGCTCAAGTTATTGTGCGCTAGCAATTCTAATCCAGCATATAAAAACATTCCACTTAAACACCAATTTTATAACGTTAAACCTGCACTGATGCAATAGCAATCCTATTTTTACACAATAACCCATGATCTTCAATTCATAAGGTCCTCTGTCTTTCATGAGCTATTTGTTGGCAGGGATGAGAGTCATCTCTCTTGCCGTACATTACCTTCAAACAGTGCTTTTTTCTTAAGAAAAAAATGTTTAGGGGTACTCTCATTTTCCTACTCATATTGAAATATTGCCCCTCAATGAGACCAAACTTAGATTCACAAAATGTTTAGGGGTATGCATACCCCTGTGTCCCCCCCTCCCCAGAAAGAAACACTGCCTGCAAAAGTACCTTGCACAACATGTTGGCTTGTAGGCTCACTGAAGTCATGCATGCAAGCACGCTTAGGTAAATAACTTGGGGTCCTGAGAAGCAGCTGCAGACACGTTAATCTGCCCTCAATGCAACTGCAACACATCCTCAGGGTGCTTGAAGCCTAGCAGTCCCAGCATGCAGCAGCACAAATTCTTAATACAGCTTAATTGCAATAAACTGCAGGCTTACAAGTGTAAAACCAATTACAAAAACATATCCACACACAGTGAAATTTCATCAAAACATTTAAAACAGCCATAATTAAGAGGTCTAATAAAACAAGTCTATTAAAACAACATAAGAAAGCAGATAAAACAGCAATTAGATCACAAGGTTAAGATCAGGAGAATGCTTGTTTAAACAGGTGTGTCTTCATGAGCCAGCTGACTGCCAAATGGAAGATTTATAGGGATATACCAGCTGAAAGTTTGTGCCAATATCCCTGGCAATAATTTTACTCAGTCAAATGTATGCCAGCACCAGAGAGATTCCATGGACAGGATCCAACCAGCTAGATTGCCTTTCCTCCCCAGCACCTTTTAGCAAATCGGAAGGAAAGGACACATTTTAGAACTCAGCACAAATGTTCACAAACTGATAGATTTTACTTCCCTTCATCCCTTGATTCACTCAGTGAACCAGACATGTCCAAATCTAAAGCTACCAGAAAGCGAAGCAAACGAAAAGTCCTAGAATCTCAAATCATTTTAAGCTGCCTGCCCCTCAGAGATATACAAAGGGCGTCATCCCACTGCTCCCAACCAGGATACTCACTCTTCTCCCGCTAGGCCAAACTCAGTCCCAAGGCATACAAGCTGTGCACTCCTCTGTCTTTGGGTCCTAACCTCATACAAACAAAAATCTTAATACAACCTCTTTCACTGAAAACATAAGTACCCATCTTCAGATAGGGTATCTGCAACCTGAGGGGACCCCATTCTAGGCTGGACTAGCCAAGGACCGGTGGGATGGTCAGGCTCTGACAAGAGGTTTTCATCTCTTCCATGCAGCAGGTTGCTTGGTTTAGGCCAGAGATAGACAACTCGTGGTACAGGACCTTGAAGCACATGAAACTGTTGTTGGGCCCCGACGGCACAGCTATCTTTTAAACAAGGTGTAGTAAAAATACAGCCCACAGATTCACACACAAGGAAATGAAAACACTTTTCAAAAACTGAGAAGTAGAGATATCCCAACACCTCTTTTGTGTGTTTTATATGGAGCACCCAACTCATTAGCTCCTTAGAGAGCCTAACCAGTTCCAAGAGGGATTTTTGTGTGACATCTTTTTGTGGTGGGAATTTTTGTGTGGCATCTTTTAAAAATGAAGAAGCAAAAACCAAAGCTTGGCTACTGAGCCCCAGTAGACTATCATATACATGATGAAGCAAGGGTGCAGACCTGCCTTAGGTGCTCCAAAGTCCTATAATTTAAGTCATTTAAACAAACATTTAAGTTATAAAACAAAGATTACTTTTTAAAAATTGGTGAGCTGCTTTGCGTAGCCTCACTACTAGAACTAACATTGGTTTTGCTCCCCACACATTGAATCTTTTCCCCTCAGTTCAACTTTTTCTGTAGTTAACAAGTTCTTCTATGACGAGAAGTTCAGCGTACATAACGCCTTGCCACACCAAGTATTTTTAGCATGTGCTCCAGCACTAATTGTCAGTACCTGTGAGTCTCAGCCACAGACACCACCGACTAAGCAGAAAACAGGAGTCAAGATAATGCACATTTTGTAGTCACAGAGACAATTCCTTATTTAGAACTTGCAAGCTTGTCAATACCTGAAGATTAGCTTTCAGAACAGAGAAGCCATGCCTGGAATAATAACAGAACTGTCATCCAGTATAAAGGAAATAGTACTCTTGCTACCAGCAGCTTCCACGATCAACCCAATCATTCAGAGATATGCTCCCAAGCATTTTGCCAAGTACTCAGGTGCTGCATGTCAACCTTCGTAGAAACTGGAGCTTTCTGCCCCCTAAAACCAGCATTTATCTTGTGATCCCTTGTAGTACATTGGTGGGGTGGCTGGATGAACTCTTTAATCTTATGCTCACACACAAGCCTTTTTTCAACTTGGTCCAAGAAAAACGAGCAGACATCTTTCTTACCACTGTGGTAAAAGGTAAAGGGACCCCTGACCATTAGGTCCAGTCGTGACCGACTCTGGGGTTGTGGCACTCATCTCGCTTTATCGGCTGAGGGAGCCGGCATACAGCTGGTCATGTGGCCAGCATGACTAAGCCGCTTCTGGCGAACCAGAACAGCGCACGGAAATGCCATTTACCTTCCTGCTGGAGTGCTCCCTATTTATCTACTTGCACTTGGACGTGCTTTTGAACTGCTAGGTTGGCAGGAGCAGGGACCGAGCAACAGGAGCTCACCCCATTGCAGGGATTCGAACCACCGACCTTCTGATTGGCAAATCCTAGGCTCTGTGGTTTAACCCACAGCGCCACCCGCATCCCTTACCACTGTGGAGTAATCCATTTATTATCATCATCTGGCACCCTACCCGCCTTTTGGAATAGAAATAGAAACCTTTTGGAATAGAATTGTAGAGTTGGAAGGGACCCTGAGGATCATCTAGTCCAAGTCCCTGCAATGCAGGAATACGCAGCTGTCCCATATGAGGATCGAACCTGCTACCTTGGTGTTATCAGCACAATATTCTAACCAAATGAGCCATCTGGGCTTTTGTCAGAGCAGATAAGGCTCTGAAGGAGGACTATGCTTTTTGGACAGTGGTGATGCCTCAGAGTCCCCTGCACCTTTAATACAGGCAGCAGTCAAAAAATCTTGCATGCCGTCATCCTTTGCATGATGTATTTCTTTTATCTATTTAAACAATCTATGTACCACTTAACTGCAGTCACCCCTTCGTGATTTACAAGGATACAATACAAAAAGCAAATGGCAGTTGAAACTATAAACCCACACTTCAATTAAAATGCTTGCTGGGATATTTAAAGAGTCTTCAGCAGGCCACAGAAGTTCTGCACGGAGGAAGCTGCAACTTAACTGGAAGTCAGTTCCATAAAATTGAGCTCACAATACTAAATGTGCAGCTCCTGGTGGGATACGAGCCATGCATCTAAGCCACACGAGACCACTAACAGTCATTCACCTGAAGATTTCAGGGATCAGGCTGGGAATATAAGGGACTGGGCAGTCATTGAGTATCCTGGACCCCAATTGTTAAGGGCCTTGCAAATAAATACATACAAGAACCTTGAGCCTGCCCCAGTAGCATACAAGCGGCAGCCAGTGCAAAGTTTTGAGCCCCAGTGTTATGTGCTAGCACTAGTCTGTCCCCATCAAAAATCTAGCCACAGAATTTTGCGCCTGCTGGAGCCTCCAGTCCAGGAACAAGCATACTTCTTATCTATTAGCATAAGAGAAGAATGATGCTACACAGGGGCTGTCTCTGGTGCAGCTGGCGGAACGCTCAAGGTGGTACCTTACTTTTTCCAAGGCACACTTTAGCTCATCTTGTGGCACAGCAAATGCGTTCCAACAAACACTTACTGCTGGGAAAGTTAATTCAGAAAAAACTGTCCGTAAAGGGATTCCAGGGAGGGTGGGAAATATACCTCAGCCATTCTCAAAGACTTCCCATGCCCAGCTGTGTTTCTCTTTGAAATGGAGACAACATCCTCCTTCCCATTCACTGTGATGCTTTAGAAACAAATAAAAGTGGCAGTACCTGGAGTTTAAGCTTGTTGAACCTGCAATTCCAACATGAAGGGGACTAGTCATGGCATTACTCAGCAGGGAGAGAAAGACACTTTGTATATGCTCGGTGGCAGTGGGAAAATGAGTCAAAAGAGCAGTTCCAAGGCTGAGATCCGGGTCAGATTAAACCCAGCTCACCCGCAAACAGAAACAAAAGGAGCCCTTGATGATGTTGTCCATTTATTGCACCCTTTGCCAGCTGCAAGGGTTATGAGTGAGGCTAACTGATTCTTCACTATTCAGAGTTGTGGGTCAACCACATGCACTCTCTCCATCTAACGCACCTTAAGGTTTTATCATGGAATGAATACCAGAACTGATTGCTCCAGTTCAGTTTCCCCCCTGAGGTTGCCAAGAAGAATGGCAGGTACACACCAAGTTGTATTCTTCTATGATAGGCTTGGCATTCAAGCAAGCAGAGTAATTAGTTGCCTTGTCCAGCATCCAAAAAGAATGCCATCTTGGATGTAATTTCTGGTGTGCAGAAGACTTCAGTTTGGCAAGCTACCCATCTCAAATTAGCTCATCTGACTGTACAGCAACCTCACCAAGACTCTCAATCAGCATTTCTCTGACTGTGCAATAGGATGCCACAGGAGGAGCTGAAACGTGCTTTGAAAAATCAAATCACTTTACTAAAGGTATCCATTACTATATGCCCTCAGAACAGGGAAGTCCCATGAAGCATCTATCTCCCCATCATCCTGAGAGAGTGGGAACATTTGCCTCAAGTTTCCCTGGCACAACCCACACTACAACTAACAGAGGCAGGGCATTCAGGAACATTGCTTCTGCCCAGAAACAACAAACCTGTCTCCCAACTCATGAGTGACTGGGCAAAGAGGAAGATGGGATGCTAGGAGAAAATATTAACTGGGCTACCTTGCAGTTGCAAAAAGGGGTGCCTATTCATGGCTTTGGATAACTAATTGAAACAGCTCTATATAGAGTTTCAGCTATATGCTATCCAAATCACAAGCACTTAACTCCTCTCTGGTTTATTAACTGTTGCAAATCCAATTGCCGGGCACGAATCTACAATTCTTGCAATACAAGTGCGCCTTGAAAAAAGGAGTACAGCCTACACTTTCACTCAGAGCAGGGTGGGAGGGCTCCTCACAGAGCCGATAAAACTGATTACAGAAGATACATAACAGTTGGTCTTGCTTCTCAGGCACCCAGGTTGGAAAGCAATTGCCCTCAAGGCCCACTGTCAACCTGAGGAACACCTCTTAAGCAAATACTTGGGAACAAATCAAATGGCTTAGGATTCGTTGCTTTTCTTTTGTGGAGACCCTTGGCTTTTAGCTAGGATTCCATACAAAGTCCTAAGCCAAGCTCGCTCGGCTGAAGTGAATAAAAAGCTGTATCCATCTCAAAGCTCCACTTGCCTCCTCACACGCATCCTAATTTCCTGCTTTTATTGCACCTTCACTCTCCTGCTTATACCTCACCAATGAGATTTCAGCAGAGAAGAAACACTTGATGTACTTGTTGCTCCATTAGACGATATCTACACCCAGGGCTTTCATGTTGTCCATGTCTATGTGAGAATTCTGCGTGGTAGCTACCACCTAACTGTCTGTCTCCTGCTACAATTACGGGAGCATCACCTATGGGCCTCAGGACGTTTGTAATAACTGAATTTATGTTTCTCACCCAACCACACTGGGTGCCCATGCTTTGCATGCAGAAGGTCGTAGTCCCAGTTCAATCCAGGCCTTGGCATCTCTAGTTTGGACTGGGATAGACCCCTGCCTGAGATAGCTGCTGCCAATCGGTGTAGACGAAACTAGGCGAAAGGGATCTGTAGTCTGACTCGGTAGATGGAAGCTTCCCATGTTCCTAACATGCAGACACAAATAAAAGTCTCTAACAATTACCAGTAGTACCAGTCTTCTCACCAGGCAGCATACCGCTGTAAATTTTGGAGACCTATTAGAGGAGTACTACACTGATCAATTTAATGTATTATTATAATATTATTATTATTTTTCCTGTTACAGGTGGGGACTTTTTTGTGCTTTCTGGCTCCAGCAACAAAATATTCTGAGCAGTGTCTGATTAGTCTTTAAAAAGAAGTCAACAGGAAGCTAAAGAACACACAATTGAGAAGTATGTGGCTTTTTTCCCTCCTCAGGCCCAGTTATTGTAGTCCAGGAAACAACTAAATATTTAGACTGTTAGACTAGTTACCAAGACCCTCAGAACTAGCCAGCTGCAACTGCCCATCTTTTGACCATTTAAGACCATCTACAGCCAAATCTGCAACAACATTCATGTGTGTTTATATAATACATCCTTTAACTTATGTATCAAGTATTCTTAAAAGCTTGAGAGAAGGGACAATGCACTCTCAAATGACTGTTAAAGAGGCCTATCCTAGCACAAGACTGCACATTCTTAAAAAGGCACCATGGAGGGTGAGGGCTCAGGGAGGGTTCAAAAAGGAAAAACAGCAATTCAGAAGTACTGGCAATATTCAAGGTAACAGCCTCTTTGCCCAGCCGAGATACAACTTTAATAGTTCTTTTGGAATTTATCTGACACCATGTACCTAGGGATCACTTTAACCCTGTGAACTAACCAGGCAGCTGCCAGGAAATTGCTACCTTTCAGTCTCCCATCTGTATTATGGGACCACAGACTCATTTGCCTTACAAGTAAGCAAGACCTACCTTCCAGGGTTGCTTCTTGGGAGAAAAGCAATGACAAACCTAGACAGCATCTTAAAAAACAGAGCCATCACATTGCCGACAAAGGTCCCTATAGTTAAAGCTATGGTTTTTCCAGTAGTGATGTATGGAAGTGAGAGCTGGACCATAAAGAAGGCTGATCGCCACAGAATTGATGCTCTTGAATTATGGTACTGGAGGAGACTCTTGAGAGTCCCATGGACTGCAAGAAGATCAAACCTATCCAGCCCTGAGTGCTCACTGGAAGGACAGATCATGAAGCTGAGGCTCCAATACTTTGGTACCTCATGAGAAGAGAAGACTCCCTGGAAAAGACCCTGATGTTGGGGAAAATGGAGGGCACAAGGAGAAGGGGACAACAGAGGACGAGATAGTTGGACAGTGTTCTCAAAGATACGAACATAAAGTTTGACCAAGTTGTGGGAGGCAGTGGAATACAGGAGTGCCTCGCGTGCTCTGGTCCATAGGGTCACGAAGAGTCGAACACGACTAAACAACAACAACATAATGTGCGTGAAGCACTTTGGAAAATAACGTAACACTGGCTTGCAGGTGACAGAGAAACTCTCAGCAAGAATTGCTCTCCACAATCTCCAACTCTCCATTAAGTCAAGTCAGTTGTTGAATAGCCCAATAGCCTACTTCTGCCCACTCCCAAGGGTAGCACCTTGAAATCTGAACAGTACCCTAAATGGTACGGTGCATGAAACCTTTTCAGGGCCCCACTGTGGCACAAATATAGTATTTTCCCTCTCCTTCTGAAAATGAAAGAAAGATATGACGTACACCATTTTCACCTAACATGCATCTTCTAGTACAGCAGAAGCCAACATGGTGCTTCCTACAGATGTCGTAGGACTCCATCTCCTATCAGCCCCAGCCAGCATGGCCAGTGGTGAGGGCTGCTGGGAGCTGTAGTCCAGCAACATGTAGAGGACACCACAGAAAGTGGTGCTTGTCCACTCCTATGCTTGTCCACTCCTAATTGCAAAGGAAGCTACCTCATCTTATACCAAACACGGTAATGTGGCTGTTGAAATCGAGCCTTTATCATTATACTCAACCTGCTTTGTGATAGTTCAGTCTTTTAGCATAATGTGATCAACAGCTAGAGACTTCATTGTGATGAATTCAGACAGTGAACTCAATGGGGCTTCCTTCTGAATTGACATGCACAGGATTGTATTAATAACTGGTAGGATGCAGTACTGACCAAGTCAATATCCCATTGATTTGAATGTGCAGCCTACAAATCTAGCAAGGTCACTGAAAGTAGACTCTACTCTTGGAAGAGAAGCTTAATCCGCCTATCACAAGGATCTAAAAAGTGAAGGCGGGGAGAGAGAGAATATTACATTTACAAATTAAAGTGGAATATTGATCAGCATCAAATCCATGCATGCAAATATTGGCTTTGCTTATATTGAAGTTTTTCTCTACTCCTCCCCATCATCCAAGCAATTTTAGGGATACTTGGAATATATGGAGACACCCTTTAATAAGCCTTATGAATAGCAATAAAGGGGAGAGGATCACAGCAATTCCCTCAACCACAACTTGCTCATCTTTAAAACAGAACACCCACACTCAGAGGGTTGTTGTGCAGATGTTGCAACAAACTGTGCAACAGCTATAAAGTGCAAGTGAACATCATCACTACAAACATCAGTCTCTTTACCTACAAATTGGAAGACAGCCCAAGAGGCCTGCAGTTTCCTGGTTCCATTCTGGAATTATTTTTGACAAACGAAGTGTTGTGGTGCCTAACAGCTAGGTAAAATAGCAGAAAGAAGTATTAAAGATGGAATTCTGAAATACTGATTGGTGGGAGAGAGAAACGCTTTGCTAAGGAAGAATCAGCATGCCTTGGGCAAAGGGAAGTCCTGTATCACTAGTCTTTTAGATCTAAGTGTGATAAACAGGTTGACTGGATGGTCTTGAACAGCGCATACTTAGGCTGTCAAAAAGTCTGTCACTAAAGGTGAAGTGGCAGTCACTAGATAAGACAGGTGCACTTATGCATCAGCAACTGGTCAAAACAAACAAGCAGCAGATCTTAAAGCATTATGTGGACAATAATTGCAGTGCCGGAATGTCAACTGGATCTGTACTGGTACCGATGCTATTTAATCTGAGTCAGGGTGAACAGTAATGTAGCCAAGATTACACCAAATTATACAGATGCAAAGAGCTCTAAATGAATTACTTCATGCTGGCTGAATGGGCAACAGAACAGCAAGTGGTGTTTTATATAAGCAACTATAAAGTAATGCACACTCTCATTCACAAACTTAGGTATGTTATATATTAAGCACACACAAGCATGTACACATGCAGATGGTATCTATCTGCAATCTTCCAGAAAAGAAATCTTGGGGTCTTGGTGGCAAGCTCAATGAAAGTATTATTTAAACATCTATAGGTAAAGGTAAAGGTACCCCTGCCCGTACGGGCCAGTCTTGACAGACTCTGGGGTTGTGCGCCCATCTCACTTAAGAGGCCAGGGGCCAGCGCTGTCCAAAGACACTTCCGGGTCACGTGGCCAGCGTGACATCGCTGCTCTGGCGAGCCAGAGCCGCACATGGAAACGCCGTTTACCTTACCGCCGGTAAGCGGTCCCTATTTATCTACTTGCACCCGGAGGTGCTTTCGAACTGCTAGGTTGGCAGGCGCTGGGACCGAGTGACGGGAGCGCACCCCGCTGCAGGGATTCGAACCGCCGACCTTTCGATCAGCAAGTCCTAGGTGCTGAGGCTTTAACCCACAGCGCCACCTGCGTCTCGTCTAAACATCTATACATCTATAGACCACTTCTAATCTAAACTATCCAGGTGTGCTGTGGCAGTAAACATGGTCAATTCCTCGCTATGTATTATTAATAAAAGGACTGAAAATAAAATGGTCAGTATCATAATGCCCTTATGTAAATATATGGTGCAGCTGCATTTGGAATTTTGTATTCAGTTCCACCACCCCCATTAATAAAAACTAAACACTACATTAAACACTCCACCACCTGACAATTATTTCTCATTTTACCTATTGTTTCATTCATTGCCAACAGGTGCAGGTGTAGGGAACAGGTCTTTTAAAGACTACACATTTCTCCTTTTCATCATTCTGTTCCTGCACACTGCATGTACCCAACTGTTCAGCTACCTCCACAGGAGAACTGCACCATGGACTACTGCACGTGTGAACACAACCTGGGTGTTTTGTTTGCTTTTCCTAAGACGGCATCATTCTGATAGACTTCAACAGCATTAGAACCTCCCACCCCCCAAAAAAACTAGACGCCTAAATCTCTAAGCAGGTGCTTCCCAAACCTTTCCCCTCCTATGGGGCACTTGAAAACTGCTGATGGTCTTGGCCGACCACTTGATGATTGATGATGACCACTGTGCTAGATGCCGTATGATTTTTAATGGTATTTTTATTGCTTGTTTTATACCATGTATCACAACTTGGATCCCACAGAGTTCAAACTACAACGCAATGCGTGACATGTACAAAGCCGTAAAAATACAATTTAAAAACCGATATGAATACAGATGTGGGTGGGTGTGCTGTGGACCATCTGAATGAAGTTCATGAGTGGTCCACGGACCACAGTTTTGGAATCCTTGCCCTGAACTAAAGTGAAAGGAATTTTAAGAACCTTTTTTTAAGAAAAATGAACCCATTAAAACTCCAAAAGGCAACCTTCCACATGCCCTTCCCACATTAACTCGGGCCAATTTGTGTCAGCTTCTTTCCACTCTGTTTGATGCAAAAGCAATCAAGTTAATAACTTAGGAACTCGTGTTGCTCCCCACGAGTCAGAAGTTTGCTGCCAAAAAAACAGACCTACAGAAGGCTAGAGAAGGCTCGGCTCTCGCTTAAGACGACAGCAGAGATCCGAGGGGGGAAATCTGCCAGTGTTTCCAAGAAATGAAGGCGAGTTTAAAAACGGAAGGGGAGAGGATGTCGAGCCGCAACATCTTGCCGAGACCTTTGGGAATCACCCGTGTTTTAACCCGTCTCTCCCTTTTTTCCGCCCAAACCCCAACCGCACACACACAATCACACCTCTCGGATCCCCGCTCTAACACCCGCCTCCTTATCAGTTTGCTGCATCAGTAGCAAGTTTTAACAAGCCGGGGGACTCCGCCTTTCAAGAGAGGTCGATGCCTTCCCCACATGATTCAAGCAGCATTTTTTTTTTCTTCCTGTCGCTGTCAAGAGTTGCAAACTTGGGCGGTTTGGGGGGGGGGCTGGATTTAGGATTCAAGAAAGGAAGGGAAAGGGAGCATTATTTGATCTGTTGCTTCTTTCCCCGCCGCCGCCAAAGCCACAATCCCTCCTGTATAAACAGGATCAGGGTGATCTGATAATAAGAAAGGCAAGCCAAAAATAATATTTTTTTTTTAAAAAAAATAACAACCAACCACCCCCCACCGGAGGAGGTTTGTAAAGGGCTGCAACGAGAAGCTTGCAAACTAAGGCGAGTCGAGACTGGGCTTTTGAGCCTCCCCCTCCCCCTGGAGGGGAAAAGCCAACTTCTGCTGCTTCTGGTCTCTTGTCACTGCCGCCCCCCGCTGCCTTTTGCCTTTTACCTGATTGCATAAGGGGCTCGGCTCGCCCTGGAGCTGGAGCGGGTTAGGAACCGCTTTGTAATCCCATGTTCCCGGAGGAAGCCCTGTTGCCCCTGCCGAGGAGCTCTGTGAGGGATGGAGGCTCGCTAGCCCCCGCTCCGGCTCCCAACCCTCCTCAGCCAAGAGCTGGCTCAGCAGCACATCCACATGGTTACTGCACTTCTCGGGCTCTCTGCGGCTGATTATATAGTCCCCGCCGGCTCCATGGGCAATGTAGTCTCCGCCGGAGAGATCCTGCCGCCCGCTGCTAGCTGGCGGGGCCTCAGCGCGGAACTACGTTTCCCAGCATGCACCCCGCTCCAAGGGTGGGCTGCTGAGGGAGGCTCGCGGACGGGGCAGTGTTACACTCCCTGTGTCAGATCAAAAGGAATGTGTTGCAAATGAGCGCTGGAAGCCAAAAGTATTTCCTAAGCCGCTATTGGCTGAGCTTTTTCCCTTTATCCCCTCCCCGCTTTCCGCCTGTAAACCAATTGTTTGGCCCCAAAGCAGCCCACCTTCCCCATCTCCAGTGTAGGGAGGGGGGTACTCCTGTTTCCCGAGGAAATGTGTTTCCATTCAATTTCATAGACATGCTTCCAGAGGAATTTTGTTTGGAGCATTTATTTCTCCCTCCCCAAAAATATACTTTTTGGAGGCGGTCAACTGTCCTTTGAGCTGTCTTGGAATCAGCCAAGAATTACAACCATCTGTGACATTAAAAGAGAGAGAGAGTCTGTTTGGGGACAGAATTGAGCAACATGCATATGTAGTATGTATTGGAAATCTCCTTGTAATAACTATTATGAAAGGAAGGGAGGAAAGAGTGATGACAGAAAGACAACTCATTAGTCTAAGGATCAGCCAGATGTAAAAGTACGCTGGTATGTGACAAAGGACATAACAACACCCCATACTGCTTTGAGTTTGTGGCTGGAACCAATAAGGCTTGTGTGTTAAAACTGTGTGTCCGGTTCCCACATGTTAGACTCTCAGCAAGACCTGCATGTGTTAGACTGCGCAAGACACCTCTTTCATCTTAGGGAATCAACAAGTGTTAAAAACTAATTAAGTCAGGATAATTTCCTTTTGAGGTGATGGCCTGGGGATGACTCATTAAGACAACAGCAAGGATCAAAGATGAATCTTACCTGCAAATGAGTGGGCTCCCTCCCTCCCCACAGAAGATAGTTTAAAAAGACAATGCTAGCATTTTAGGTTAGAGTTTAGGGATTGTGGTTAGGAGTTATGCAACAGAGTTAGCAAACTAGTCTGGAGAGAGAGAGAGAGAGAGAGAGAGAGAGAGAGAGAGAGCCAGAGAGCAATATTTGAGAGCAATGGCTGGCATAATGCCAAAGCTGCTGTGGCTATGGAAGACACAAGAACCTCTGGGAGTTTTAATGCTGCAAACCCCTCCATCACAGGCTCAGGTTGTATATAGGTGTAAATAAACCATATATCATAAGGACACCGCAGTCTCTTCTGTGCCTCATTTCTAAAAGGAAACACAGACCCTGGGTAGGCATGCCTGGTACCCTTGGAATCTTGCACTGCTGTGGAGAAGGGTGGCGTTTAACAATGCATTTGAAGCATGTCTCCCTCTCCAAAGAATAATGGGGCCTGTAGTTTGTTAAGGTTGCTCAGAGCTGTAGCTCTGTGAGTTCTCAGGATTGTCTGGGGGGAAACTACTACTGGTGATGGATGGCTTGCATGCATGAGATGTAAGTGTTGTTGAGGCAGTTGGGAACAGTGACCATAGTGCTATTAAATTAAACATACATGTAAATAGTCAATTTCCCAGAAAATGCAATGTGGTCACATTTGATTTCAAAAGAGGAAACTTCTCCCAAATGAGATTGATAAAAAATAAGTTGAAAGGCAAAAGCAAGAGGGTCAAAACACTGTCCTGAAAGAAATGTGGGCTGTGCAATAGTGTAGGATTTCAGTTTAATGGGGTTTGCACTGAAAAACTTCCCAATTAATGGAGGGAGGATGCCATTTGGATTTCCTCCCTCGACTATCAAGACATCTTGGTGCCAACTCTGTCCTGGTCTCTGCTTATAGTATGTTGCTTTACCAGAAGCACGTCAGTCATGTTGGGAGTTCTGCAGGGGATCAGGCTAAGCAGGATTCGACCTTGGAGCAGCAGGCTGTGGTTGATTACCTTAATTTCCAGCAAAGGTTTTATGGTTACAATCCACCAACCACTGGCACTAATAACGCACAGCACTTCCACTAACCCATGCAATCAACAGATCTAATCCCATTTAAATGCAAGCTTGATGGTTTAAGTGGTTTGTCAATGGCATCGTAAACCCCCTTAAATGGTTTTTGACTAACACTGCACAGTGTGAAGCAAGAGGGAAAGTTACTTTTATTAGCAATAGCAATGGGCACATTGTTGAATTTCTGTGAAGTTTGCCTAACTGTTTTGGAGTCCTTGTCCCAAGTAGCAGGACAAGGTCACTGAACTTATGTACCACAGGAAGTAGTGTGTTCAGATTCAGCCTTTGTTCATATTCACATTTGCACCAGTGATGCACTGGGTGGCTTCAGTTAGGATGGGCTGAAGCCTTGGAGAACATCTCCTTGGGAAGATAGACAACACTGAACAATCCTAAATGAGCCTATAGCTTGACCCAGCATAAAACATCTAGGCTTAAACCAGAGCTTTCAAGCTCTGCAAGGGGCAGTTCCCATGATTCTTTTGGAGGAAACAATGAATGTTAAAGTGTGCTTTCAATGTATGGTGTGGATGATCAAAGTTGATGTAAAAATGGATTTCCTGCATCTGTAGCAGATAGGGTTAGATTACCCTGAAGAAACCTTCTAGCTCTATTATCTTCTTACCAGGGAGTAAGTTCCATTGAATGCAATGGGGCTTATGTGTTAGTAGATATAAGTGAACTATGTAATAATAGTAAAGCACTTCATATGCTGCAAAGGGCTACTAGAATATTAGTGCATTTATATGAAGTTCATGCCTTATTTTAAAATGTGCTTTATTTCATTTTTGCAGCCGTACAAACTTCCTGTGGTGGGCAACCCAAGGAGCCGTTCTTGTTTTTTAAAATGGAAATCCTTAACAAATACTTCCCCACCCTTCTATATTATTGAAATCACTCTGACCTTACGTAGCTGCAGAGGTTTTTTGTTTAAAGGGGGAGTTGTAACTAAACAAGGTTATGTAACAGCCAACTTCCATCAGTTGGAATTTACTGTTGTTTAAAAGTGTATTTTATTCAAAAATCCCACTAATAGGATTAGACACAGTTCCCATTAGCAATCTTATTACTACTTGTTCACAGTACTCAGATCCCAACTTAGTTTCCCACAGGCAAGGGAAGAAGGAACATGCTCGTTTGTTTAAAAATTTCCCACTGGCATTCTTTCTTAAACAAGCATTTAAATATATAGTACATTCACATATAGCCTGGCTTATTCTATGTAGTTTCACCAAAGCAGATGCACTGAATGAAATGTGCTCATGTTCCCTTGTGTCTTCCCCAGGACTCTTCAACCTCAGGGCCCCAGATGTTGCAACACAATTCCCATCGTCTCTCACCCTTGGCTAAACTGGTTGGGGATTATGGTAGTTGTGGTAGTCCAGCAAAATCTGGGGATCCAAGGACACTGACAACAGGCTATGTGCGCAAAGTGCTTTGTCTTCAAGGTTCCCACCAGTAGAGTTCTTCCCAATGTGCTCTAACTGTGCACAATCTGCCATAGCTGTCAACTATCCCCTTTTCTGGTGAGGAATCCTATTCGGAATAAGGGAATTTCCCTTTAAAAAAAGGGAAACATTTACAGCTATGTCTGAGACTAGAAAAAATATTCCCCCATACCGTGCAGCCCCATCATCTAATTAACAGCATCCCTGGATAGGATTTGCATACGGGGGGTGGTATGCTATGATTATGCCCTATCCTATACTCTACTGTAACAACATGTAGAGCAGAGAAACAAGAGAGGAGCCCTACTGGACCAGATCAAAGACCCCTCTAGTCTAGCATCCTTTTCTCATAGCAGTCAACCAGATGCCTGTGGGAAGTCCACAAGCAAGTGGAACCCGAGTGCAACAGCACTCTTCCCATGTGTAATTCACAGCAACTGGTAATCGGAGGCATACCAACACTGAAACTGGAAGTATACAGCCATTGTGTCTTGAAGCCATTGATAGCTTTATTCTCCATGAATTTGTCTAAGCCGCTTCTAAAGCCATCCAAGTTGGTGGCCTTCACTTCATCTTGTGGTACCAAATTCCAGAGAGAAAACTGTGCGCTGCTATAGTAATTGTCAAATTATTTTTTCCTTCTCCAATAGGACTTCATTTCCCACTAATTCCTTGTGCCAGCTGTGAAGTCACTGTAAAGTTGAAAAGCCTCTCCCCATATGAACCAGCCTGGAACCAGCAATCATCATCTGAGGCCCTTATTCAAGGTCTGGAGGGTGGCAGCATGAGAATGGGCCTTTTCTGCGGTGGCTCCCCGTTTATGGAATACATGCCCCAGGGAGGCTTGCCTGACACCTTTGTTACATATCTTTAGGTGCCAGGCAAAAAGCATTTCTCTTGTCCCAGGCCTTTGGCTAATTAAACAAACTATGGCCTTTGAAACTCAGGAAGTGGGTGTTTATTGTTTTTGTTTGTGACTATGATATGTATTTTTCTAATGTAAACCACCCTGTGAATCCTCAGATGAAAGGCATAATAATAATAATAATAATAATAATAATAATAATAATAATAACTGGGCCATCAGTCTGAGGTCAGTGAGATACATAGGTTTATGTATTTTAGAGGCACAGCAGGTGCTACCCATGCCTTCACAAGCAAAGATGTTGATCCAACAATATCACTGTTAAGTTGTGGGTGAACATATCAGACAACACAGCGATTCTTCAAACAGCTCTTGTTTATTCACAGGCCGGAACAGAACTGAACTGAAGGGTTCAGCCAGCCTGCTTATATAGAGCTCCACTAGAACGCAACAGTAACCATTTTCTGTAACTATCCAATCACTGAACGTCACTTTCAATCCCTTATTTGCATATGTGGACCTGAGTATCCCCCTGCTGGCCCAGGATGAGAACTTCAGTACATAACAATCACGTCCTCTGCAACTCTGGGAAAGGGGTGGGCACAACTTAGCACAGCAAGACTGGTGAGGAGATGAGACAAGGTGATGAAAACCTGCCTTTCACTGGGACCTTCCCCAGGATTCTCTTCCTCAGGCTCTCTGATCTGGGTAGGTATCTTCCCAGCTCACTGGATTCCCCCACCCCAGGTCACTCCTCTGGTCTGTCCTGTCCTGTCCATCACCCCCAGGGCCCATGACAATCTGGAGGGATATAGACTACGGCAGAGCTTTCCAAATTTTTCATGCTGGTGACACACCTTTTAGACATGCATCATTCTGTGACACAGTAATTCAGTTTTACTAGCCAACCGGGGGTTAAACTAACCCTTTTCCAGCCCCTGGAGGAGTGTGGGGAGCGTTCACACAACACACCTACACACTGCAGCTGACACACTGACATGTCACGACACGCAGATTGGGAAGCTCTGCACTATGGTATAAATGTGTTCTGCCTCTTTTTAGCCATTTCAGCAGCAGACTTTTACTAGCGTTTAGCAGATGCACTAGTGACATGTTAAGCCAGTCCATCTGAAAACCTGAGCCAGGACATCTCTTTTGGTGGTGGCAGCCGCATATCTTACATCGCACTGACATTTTCATGCCCTGTGCCAATTCTTCTTAGAAGAGAAATCCATTTTTAAAATTTGAATCAAACATCTCCAGGGCCATTGGAACAGAAATACACCAGATGGTAGCATAAAAATGTTCTCAGAAGGAAACGTGGGAAATGCAAGGTAATGCTGCAGAACAGAATCACATCCAATACCGACATATTTCAGAAAAGTAAACAGGACAGAGGGTTGATTCTTTAACAGTACAACCAAGACAACTGTATTCTTGCATGCCTATATCAAATGTGTGGGGAAATCTTTCTTAGTGCTTAGAAGGTTGATAGAGATTAACAGGCCAATATATAAGATTTTCTCTATAGGTCATAATACAGTACTAGAACTCAGGGTCATCCCCTGATTGGCCGGAGATTCTGGGCAGGCAGAAGAAAGCACATCTTCATACCATGTGCAATTTATTTATGGAACCTGCTGCCATAAGTTGCTATCAGATGGTGCCTTTAAAGGAGGCTTAGACAAATACATAGAAGCTAAAGCTGCCAAGGGCTACTAGTCATGGTGGCTTTGTACTACCTCCAGTATCAGAGGTGGTGCCTCTGAATACCAGTTACTGGGGAGTGAGATCTTCTACTCTTGTCTTGCTTTATGGGCTTCCTAAAGGCATCTGTTTGGTCACTGTCGAGAACAGAATGTTGGACCTTTAGTCATACCCATTAGGGATGTTCTTATGCAAACCTCTCCACCTAGCATGCAAGCTAAACCTAACCACTGTCAGTTTTAAACAGAGACTAAAATTAGATGACTCTAAAGCAACATCAAAATGTTAAAAGATGTTAAAAGACCTGGGAGAAAAGGAATGTCTTCATCTGCCACCAAAAAAAGTCATTAAACAAAGTTTAGTGGATAAAATAAAGAAATAAATAGTTGCATTCGAGAGTGCGTGAATCTGTGGAGGATAGAAAGCAATATATTGAAAGCAATGTCATCATTTTTTCATTTTTCTTTGTATACCGTCTTTCTATCTTACAATACTCAAGGCGGTTTACAAGCTGAAGAAACAAAAAATGTACATCTTATAACAATCTAATGCAACAGAAAAATGTGATGATAAAACAAAACTTTAAAATAAGCATCCTACATCAAAAAGTAACATTCAACAATTACTAGAGTACTATAAAATAAAAAGATCAACATAGAAAAGTTAAACAGAAATCCACTCAACAGTTACAATAAATAATTTCTAAACTATAATCAATAAAACAACGGCAAGCCACAGTACATAAAATATTACAATACAAACTGAGAAGCATACAAATATATTGCCTGCAACCATGAAAGCAATATATTGTCACACGCCACCCCAGTCTCTGAGCCGTGCGAGATTCTAGGGGTTCCAGGTGCTTACCCAGGGTTTGTGTTTCTTTCTGGAAATGAGCCACAGCAGAGACTGTGGTGTCTTTATGATATATGGCTTATTTACACATATATACAACCTGAGCCTGTGATGGAAGTGTTCACAGCATTAACATCCCAAAAGGGTCTTGCTTCTCCAGTAGCCACAGGCTTTGATTCAAGCATAAATCAGCCACGGTTTCTTCTCTGCCTCTTCAGCCCATAGTTTTTTTCCCCCCCAGGTGACACACTACACATACTTTCCAATTCTAAACTCTGGCTTTTGTCCCGCTAAGTATCCAAGAGAGGGAAGAGGACCCCCACTCCCTTTGGCACAGAGGCCCCTTTCCTTGGCTCTCCTAATGGCCCATCCCCCAGGTGACCACTTCATGAGAAAGATATCTTGATTTATATTTTCACAGTTGCTGGGATTATAGGGATTAGAAGTCAAACTCATCACAATATTATTAAATGCCTGTTCAGCAGCAACACAGGGTGATGGCTAGAGGGTTGTGTTTGGGAACAAGCCTACTGGATTGGATGCACATTTGGACTCTGTCCACATTATACCTTTTCAGAACATTTGAAGTACATTCCTTCCCTCAACGAATTCTGGGCAGTGTTAGTTTGCTAAGGGTTGCTGGGAACTGTAGTTCTGTGAGGGGTAAACTACATTGCCCAGAATTCTTTGTGGTAGAGAATGTGTTTTAAATGTGCTTTAGAGGTATACTGTGAATGCATCCTTTCTGAACGTAGTTTCTGAATTCTGTTCCTCACCCAAAAAAGTGGTGGAAAGGTGGAATGATTGTTCTGTGCACTTCACACCAGGGAATACAAACAACCCATCATTACAAGATAAAAGGATATTTAGCACAGCCCTGACCCCAAAAAACAACATGAGCAAATTGGCTTCCTAATTAAATTTGATCTCAGTTTGTTTTTGTTTTACTCTCTTGCTTTGCTAAAGATGTCACAATGCTGGAGGGAACCAAGACAGATAAACGGAAACCATCCTTGTGCAAGCTTTCAGCTCTGTATTCCTAACTCCCTGGAAACTTCCAAGGCTGGGGGAAAGAACTTTGTTAATATGTTCCTATCCAAATCCTAAAGACAACAAATCATTCCTATGCCTTCGTTATAAGAGGCTGCTTATTTTTATTTCACAGGACAAAATAAATGTTCTGTTCAAATTAAGATGACATTTAATATGCTTTAACTGTAAAAATGAATTAATGAATATTTCTTTTCTTTTGAGGGCTGATCCTGCATTCCCAGTGTCTGGCTGCCTGCCTGCCTGCCTGCCTGCCTGCCTGCCTGTTGAACTCACCATTCTCAACATCTTCCATCTCCCCTGTAGCTTTCCATGCTTAGATCTGAAGTACCTTATTTGGAAAAAAAGCTCCACTGAAATGAATATGACAGTGTGGCAGATTCATGCCATACATTAAAAAAATAATAATCATGGGAACTGTAGTTTCCCTTTCACAGAGACACAATTCCCCAAACTTTTAACAAACTACAGTAAGTAAGTAAGGTGCACAGGACTAGCACCACCTCTTTTCCTGTAGTAGTAGTAGTAGTAGTAGTAGTAGTAGTAGTAGTAATAGTAATAATACAGTAGTACCTTGGTTCTCAAACGCCTTGGTACTCACACAACTTGGAACCCAAACACTGCAAACCTGAAAGTAAGTGTTTCAGTTTGCAAACTTTTTTTGGGAAGCTGGACATGCTCCGTTTTGAGTGCCATACTTCCATTTTGAGTATGCCGACGTCTGTCTGTTTTTTTGCTATTTATTTTGCATTTTTGTTTTTGCGGCTCTTTTTGTACGTGCATGACTGTGTGGAACCCAGTTCAGCTATTGATTGACTGATTGTATGGGTGCAGTACATTGTTTATTGCTTTCATTTTATGGATCAATGGTCTCGTTAGATAGTAAAATTCATGTTAATTTGCTGTTTTAGGGGTTGTTTTTTAAAATCTGGAACAGATCAATCGATTTTGCATGGGAAAGCGTGCCTTGGTTTTGGAATGCTTTGGTTTTGGAAAGGACTTCCGGAACAGATTAAGTTTGAGAATCAAGGTATCACTGTAATAATAATAATAATACATTTTAATATCTAGGTAAACAAGCATAGAACACCCCAAATAAAAACTACAGGATGCAAAAAAGAAGAAATAGAAATACAGTGGTACCTCAGGTTAAGAACTGAATTCGTTCTGGAGGTCTGTTCTTAACCTGAAACTGTTCTTAACCTGAGGTACCATTTTAGCTAATGGGGCCTCCTGCTGCCACCGCCACGCGATTTCTGTTCCCATTAGAACTATGTATCAGTACTGTGCTTTGTCCAGTCTAGTCAATCTGAACTGGGCCATCTTTCTACACTCTTGTTTGCCTCATGGATCACCCCACTTGAACATGCCCTTGCATAGCCCCACTCTTGTTCCTTGTTTGGGGCTCTGTTTTCCTGTACCTAGGATTGGCCCTGGATAGTACTGCTTTCCCCCATGCTACCACTGGCAAATACCCAGATCCCACCTAGTGCATGTAGGACCCAATGGTTGAAATTCAGTTTGGCAGCTCCGTGCCTTTGGCTCCCATCATCTCAAAGTATTGTAAGGAGTTGCATTTGCCTTGGATAGCAATGAGCTGAAGGGAAATTATTTGTTGCAAATGCAGTTGGACGTACCTTGCTTTTTAGCTGATTTGGTGATCTAAATCAGGGGTCTGCAACCCGCGGCTCCGGAGCCGCATGTGGCTCTTTTACACCTTTGCCGTGGCTCCGGGGCGGATACTAGCGAGGGGAGGAGGCGCATTGTGCACCCCTACACTCCCCACTGTGGCGGGCGCTGTACTGGCTGTGACGTTGCATGGGGGCGGTGCGTGCGTTAGTCATGCACCGTCCTGACGTCACCTTCCCGCCCGCTGTCAGATCGCGGCTCCGGAGATATATTTGTTTTAAATGTCTAAATGGTTTTGCGGCTCCCAGCTTTTTTTTCCTTCGGAAACGGGTCCAAGTGGCTCTTTTTGTCTTAAAGGTTGCAGACCCCTGATAAATGAAAGCTTAAAAGTGAATGTCTGATGTGTTCATTTCCTCTTTATGACACATCATGAGTTTTTCTATTAAGTGCGATGGATTTTTTATAGAACCAGGACTATGTGCAGACCCTTAAGACGGGAGATAGCTTTTGCTTTTGAAACTGTAACTCATCCCAGTGCAACAAGGGTGAGACAGCCCCAGATTTAGGGCAGTGTGGGTGGTTCCCCTGCACAGGGTGCCGAGCCGAGGGGGTGCAATAATAAAAGATTAAAAAGGAATTATTGTGAAAATAAGAAATATTTTGTCCTTGATCAGGGTGCCATATTACCAAGTCTACCCTGGGTGAGCTGTTTGTGGTGGCAGGATTTCAACACCTTTAGCTGTTTTGGATGCACATCTGGATGAGTACCCCTTTCTACCCTGTAATTATTACTTGAGTTCTTTTGCAACATCTGGGTAAGTCTTTTCATGTAAGTGAAGGTGCACATCCTCATTAAGGGACGCCAGTGGTTGCAAAGCTGCTCAGAGCTTGAGCTGAATTGCTAACAGAAAATATAATAAGAATAATAAGAATAAGAATAATTTATTATTTCTACCCCACCCATCTGGCTGGGTTTCCCCAGCCACTCTGGGCAGCTTTCAACAGAACATTAAAAACAGAATAAAACTTCAAACATTAAAAACTTCCCTAAACAGGGCTGCCTTCAGAGGTCTTCTAAAAGTTGGATAGTTGTTTATTTCCTTGACATCTCATGAGAGGGTGTTCCACAGGGCGGGCGCCACTACCAAGAAGGCCCTCTCTGCCTGGTTCCCTTTAACCTCAGCTCTCGCAAATATTAAGCTGTAATCTAATTGTAACAACGGCAAGAATTAGGGCTTCCAGATAGCTTCTGTTTTAGGTAGTGCCCCCTGTTTTAAAGGATTATCTCCCGTGTCACAAATTCACAGGCCTTCAAAACACTTTAACTACTATTTATTTACGAGAAGCATAGCCAGAAATATTGATTTCGTACTCTAGGTTGCAGGCTATATTCTCCTTTTCTCTCTCTCACATTCACACTATGGGTAAAATGGAGATAATAGGATGAGTCTCAGTAATGGGGTGGGGAACCTATAGACTCATTTCCTCAGACTTTCCCCAAAATATAGACAGTGTGGGATGTGGCTGGCAGGGGATGTGGCAGTGAGATCATAAACAAGATTATCCATTAACAGCTGCTATTGATTTCAGTGGGATTTACTTCCACATAACTGTGCTTGAAGTCTAAGAAATTTATTAGACTACAATCTTTTGCAAACTACAGTCCACTTCATCAGGTGCATGAAGCCTTATTATGAGTTGCTGTGCATGTGTCTCACACACATGGTTAGCTGCGTAGTTGGTGAGATTAAATATTGTATTTCCTTTCCTTCTGACCTCACAAGTTACAGGCTACCCCCCCCCATTCCCCCATCTGCACTATAAATTTAAAGTAGCATTTTACCACTTTTTTTACACACATGGTTTCTCAAAAAGAATCCTGGAAACCATAGTTTATTAATGGCACTGAGAGTTGTTAGGAAACCCCTATTCCCCTGCAATTTTCAGTTCACTAAGAAGAGGGATTTATTGTTAAACCATTCTGGAAATTGCATTTCTGTGAGAGGAATAGATGTCTCCTAACTATGCTAAGCACCCTTAACAAACTATAGTTCCCAGGATTCTTTGGGGGGGGGGAAATGTTGACTGTTTTAAGTGGTATGATACTGCTTTTAATGTATAGTGCAGATGGGGCCTCACTAACAATGTGCGTGTTTAAGCACAGGGTAACACTTTGTTTATCTCAAGTAGTGAGCTGTGATGCACACACATTTATGGCACAATAATGTGTTAGTTTTTAATGTCACAAGGCTTTTTAGTTGCTTATGCTGCAGGAGACTAACATGGCCACTCCTTTAGAAATTATAATTATGCTGAAGTCTTACAGTCCACGAGGGCATATTAATCCTCCCCTGCCCCCCCCCCCCAATCTGTAAAGTAAAGATGACCGAAAATAAATAGATAAACATAAAGGATCCAATACCTGATCAAAAAGTAATGAACTTTAATTATGCTTAAAGTTGGTAAACAGTAGTTCTGATATTGGGATTCACTGTGGGGGAAAATATGAATAATACGTGAGAGCTGTAGTCCCAAACACAGTCACTAGGGAATATGTTCTGTTGAACTCAATAAATCTGTTTATGATCACGTTGCAAGAGCTTCCAAACAGTGTGCAGTGTTTTAAGAGCTACAGGAAACAATACAAGTTTTTTGAACTAACTTCATAATTGCAAAAACACAAGACATTGCAAAACTGGCACAGTGTTTCAGAAACAATTAGGTACATCAATAGTTTGGAAGATCTGGTCCATTGTAATTTCACAGCTTTTTCTAATTACTATTTTCCCATTTCTGACTTGACTGAATGTATTTCTCTTTAATTCAGCATAAACAAGCTGTTATGAATTCCAGACATTAGTATACTGAGATAGTGGTCCTCTGCCATTGTCCTTTTAGTTAACATACACAATAACTTTAAATGCTTCTTGTGGGGAAAATAGTCCATCTTTATCATGGGTGTAATTTGGAAAAATGGGTGAAAATGCACTAGTCCATGTCTTGAGCTGCTCATTCTCCATGTGTGGATTGTTTAGAGTTAGTACACCACTTGCACTGGGTGGCTTAGAAACAGTCCGAGGCTAAATGCCTGGAACACAATTTATTTACCCTCCCCTTCTCTAAGGAATGTGTGTATGTACATGGGGTATAAAGATGTGGGTATAAAGCCAAGGCTGAAGAGTTTTTGCTCAGTGCAAGGTAGCAGCAAAGAAGCTGAAGGTTATGTACTGTATGGTTCAATATAGTATGGTGAGCCAGCATGGTAGTGCTAGCGGATTTCTCTGTATATTTGTATCTTTACAAGGTTGACTTTTAAGACCAGAAGAACTGTATTATAGTAGATTAGTTCATGATGTGTCAGCATCTCCTAAAATTTATGTAGCTAGCGTGTTTATGCTTGTGCCATGAGACTTTATATTCTAAACTGAACTGATTGAGATAGGAGTTTTCTTAACTGGGAACTCTGGAAAAGGCTGACTATTAGAGAGCAGGAAAACTCTTCTGCTGGAACACTCTGCTCCGAGATGGATTTAGGGGAACACAACCAGTTCTTCCACACTGAGCTGAGACACCAAGCTGGGAGGGTGCCATAGGAGACATTGCAACAACGGGAGGCGAGAGATGGGGCGGTGTAATATCCACAACAGATGGTGGGCCCAACTCTCTAACACAGGCTTCCTCAACCTCGCCCCTCCAGATGTTTTTTGAGACTACATTTCCCATCATCCCTGACCACTAGTCCTGCTAGCTAGGGATCATGGGAGTTGTAGGCCAAAAACATCTGGAGGGCCAAGGTTGAGGAAGCCTGCTCTAACAGGTTCATGGGCCAACTGACTTCTACAAGTCGTAACATTTATCTTCCCCTTGGCCATTCTGTTTGTGTGTTAGTTTCCCCCATAACTGTAATACTCCCCAAAAAGTTTATGTTAACAGTCCCTTTTGGCCCCTTTCATACTGTTCCGAACTGTGATCACTGAGTGGCTGATCGGGGCTTTACTTTTTTTAACTGCATTTGATCTTGTTTTAATAAAAAATATATATTTGGAACTGTGGGTTTGGATCTAAGTGTTGATTAGTTTTATTCTTTAATTCCTGGAAGAGAGAGACCAAAAGATTTGGTATGTCCCTAGGCTGGCAGTTATGAGAAACCTGGTTGATTTTGGAGTTTAGTGGGTACCACACCATCCATGTGTCACCTTTAACATGCCAATTTATTGGGTGTGTGAGGAAATTAATTTTGGGACTGACTGATCGTGCAATTAGTTCTAGGCCATCTCCTCTATTTCTTTACCACAATCAGTTTCCCATAATTTCCTGAGACTTTCTATAGTACCCATGTCTAAATTTAACAATATTAGAGATCAAACTTGTATTACTGAATCAATATCTGTCAGCTAGGTACTCTAAGACAAGCAAAGGAGGTAGGGCTTACTTTTTCTTTTTAGCTTGTGCAAAGGATCCAGCTCAGGTTAATAATGCAGTTTTTAAACAGAGTGGAATATTTAATTCTCTCTGTATTTATTTTGTGAGTATCGTATGCAATCCGGTTTAATCTGAGGTTAGAATGTTAAGTGGCATCTGATGCATTTCTTATGCAGCAGAAGCTTCCGGGAAGAGCCACAGGTCAGGGAAAGCGCTCGTGCTTTGCATTCACAAGGCGCAATACTCTGCTCTCAGCGATGCTGTCAAAAAGGGTCGTAAGAGAGGGAACAGATGAGATGCTCATAGAGCCCGGATAACGTGGGCAGCGAGAACCAGTGGTTAATTACAAGGTCGCTTCACGCGTTCGTATTTAATGAGAAAAAGAGGGCAGCCTTTAAAGTGGCAAGGGCAATACTTAGCCAGACGCAACGGAAGACGGTCTCCTGCGCTTCTTCAAATTAACCTAGAACAAAATTCAGCAGGTGTTCAGCTTCTTTTACCTCTAGAGCCGTTTGCCGAATGCTTTAACCCAGCCTGTTACCTGCGCGCATGGGTATGATTTCGAATAACATGGTCAGGAGGGAAATGCATAAGGAAGCGCGACTCCGAGAATGAAAGCAGGAAATGGGTTTAAGAAGGAATAGGTTTGCATTTCTTTGAGGAGCGGGGCTCGCGCTCCCAGCCCTTTCTTTTACTTTTCTCTTTCTCACCCCCGTCGCAATCATTTGCCGCGGGAGACGAAAACCACGGGGAGCCAGTTCCCTTGGAATCCGTGATCCCGAAGAAAGATGCTTAAAGTTTCAGAGGGAAGCCAGAGGAGGAGGAGGGAGAAAGAGACGCCGAGAGAAGTCAGCTGACCGCTTTGGCTTCACGTGACGTCCCAGTCAACATGGCTGCGCCCAGGCACAGGCCGCTTTGGTTCGCTCTCGCTTGCTGGGCTGTATGGCTCCGCGCCGCCGTGTGCTTGGAGGGAGGCCAAGGCACTTGTGGCTGCAGTAGTGCCAACCGGGCGAGCGGAGAAGAAGCAGCCGCGAGGAAGTATTCCCTGGAGGCGAATGTCGCCCATCAGCCAAGAGGCGGGCCGGAAAGCCCGCAATCGAAAGAGGAGGGCAGGCAGGTAGGTGGGTCAAGCGAAAGCGGTCGAAGGATAGCTGTGGGGAGAAGAAGGGGGCGGTACAGATGGTGGCACCGCAGAGACCAGATTAGGAGCACGGCGAAGTTTGGTGAACTTGTTCCAGTGGACTCTGCGGATGGCATTTGATCCGAACCAATGGCTTCAAGCTATAAGAAAGGAGAGTACCACGGAACAACCTTTTGACTGTTCAGAAGAGGTGGTGGGCTTCCTTGGTGACTGGATGGCCATCTGTCATGTATGATCTAACTGAGATTCCTACATTGCAGGAGGTTGGGCTACATGACGCAATCAGAGTCCTTTCCAACTCTACAATATGATCCTAATAGGACCTCAGGCAAGGTTACCCAGGAGGTATCCTTAAAAGTGCTGTGTGAACAAGTGTGGCTGTGTGCTTAAGTCTAAGGCATATTATAGCCTTCCTCTGTGTGTACCCTTGAGTACCCCCGGAAAAAACCCACTGGCCTTTCTCAGCCTGGTGTCATCCAGATAATTAGGGCTACAATTTGCATCATCTCTTCCTGCCTGCCAGGCTGACTGAGGAGCTCTAGGGAAGTGGCTGGGCAAAGGCAAAATCACTCAGACCTGTGCCTAGAAAGCACGACAAGTTGAAAACCTCTTGGACCTATGCTCTCTAGGCATGGGGCAAACAGAAATGTGGATAAGCCCTTATTGTGGAGGTAGCCATAGGTTTTTCTCTTCAGCTAACGTATCACATGAGAGCTGGGTTGATCAAAATACCATTTCACCAGCTCCCTTTCTTTAGTTTGTTGTGAAGAGGCCACGTTTTCTCATTAATAAAGTTAAGTATCTTTTTCTCCTGTGACAACACCCACACCCACAACATCTTGTGGACTTTTTGTTATTTCTATCAATAATATCACCATTCTATACCTCAGAAAGCAGAAATGGAATGATTTGTACAAGTTCTTTTTTGCAGCTCATGAGGATCCTAGGAGCTTGATTGCTTCACAGATTTGATCTGGTCTGGAATTTAGATTCTCCTGTTCATTGTTGGGTATAGCCATGCCTGCCCAACTGCACTGGCTGTCAGTTAATTTCTGAGCCCAATTCAAAATGCTGTTTTTGACCTATAAAGCCTTAAATGGCTCAGGACTGCAATACCTCAAGGACTGCCACTCTCCAGATGAACCAACCAGAACCGGTGATCATCATCTGAGGCCCTTCTTTATGTGCCTTCTCCACAAGAGGTCCAAAGGGTGGAAATATAAAAATGGGCCTTTTCTTCAGTGGCTCCCCACTTGTGCAATTCTCTCCCTCAGGGAGGCTTATCTGGCACCTTCATTACATATCTTTAGGCACTAGGTGAAAACATTTCTCTTTAATCAGGCCTTATAATACTTACAATAATAGTAATAATGCCTAACAACTCATTGGTTTGAAACAGGAGCACCATTAATGTGATGGCATTCAAAGATCTCAGGCAAATCACTTTCTCAGCCCTCAATGGGTATTATTTATTTTATTTATTAATTAAATTTATATACACTCTTCATCACATAATCTTGGGGTGGTTCACAGAATAAAATACAACATAAAAACACAAGTAAATAATTAAAGCAAAAACAATAAAATAAAGGGGTTTTTCTTCCCACAGACCCCTTTAAAAGGCTGTAGAATATTAATCAGTCCAAGGCCTGGTTGAAGAGGAACATTTTCACCTGGAGCCTAAAATATATATAATGAAGGCGCCAGACAAACCTCCCTGAGGAGAGCATTCCACAAACAGGGAGCCATTGCAGAAAAGGCCTGTTCTTGTGTTGCCATCCTCCAGACCTCATGTGGAGGAGGCACAGGAAGAAGGGCCTCAGATGATGAATGCAGAGTCCAGGACTCTGAAACTGAGGATTGCAAATGGGATTCCTTCATTCAGGCAGAACATGCATGCAGTCCAGTGTTGGAATGCTCAGATCCTTAAAAATATGTTAGCCCACACATAAGATATGAAACTGTCTTCAGATCTGCACACAGCTACCCTAGAGTTTGATGCTGTTGCTGTCTTGACCACTGAATTTCGAACTGTTTAGTAGAATAAAGGTCTGGTTGCATGGTACTAAGTGCAGCTTGATAAAGAGTCTATCCCAATTAAAAGATATATGATTGTGTTGTTAATTTTAATGGGAAGACGTGGCATGACTGGGCGTGGGATGACCACTGTCAGTGCTAAATAGAACTCACTTCTGAGAATGCTTATACAGTTCTACCAGTCTTTTTTGGGTTGGTTGTAAGGTAATTAGATTTCCAGCTTTCTTTTAGGATTCTGGAAGGAGCATGGTAAATCTAAGGTTATTGGCATGATTGTATTTTGTGTGGGTATGATTTTAAGCAAGTTTCTAGAAGACCATGTGATTGCAAAAGAAGTGAAATTGAATCCCAGAACTCGTTCACACAACAAAGAAAGAGTCCTGACATTGATGTCTCCTCATGATGTCTGAACGTGGCATCTGGATAGGTGTGGTGCCCTAGCTTTTCCCAAGTCTCCATGGTTGAAGTCATTGAAGTGCTTCCTAAGATCACTAAATCAAGATAGAAAGCATACCTTTAAGTCAGTGGCTGTCCTATTCTTGGGGCTTCTGGCAATTTGAAGATACCTTCTTACTTCTTACTATATTATATAATCAGTCTTCTAGCCTGCAGCTGCTTTTTTGCATATAGTAGGTGTCTTTGGGAGGGCGTGTGCCAACTGCAGTATTGGCAGTGGGTAGTTATCTAGGAGCTGGTGGGCAATTTCTGCTAGAGGCAGAATGTATTACATAGCACACATGTACAATACGTTCATAAATTGCAGGGTTCACTTTGCATCTTTGCAAGAGCCTTCATATACTTAAAAGGCTTCCAGGAAGAAGAGGTATAAGTGCTTGCCTTATTACCTTACAATTGCTCATCTTTGCATTACTGAGGAGAATACAATGCGCAGCAGTTCTGAATTTACTTAAGGAAGAGCAATTCAAGTGAAGAATCTTAAGTAGGGCTTTGGAATCTATTTCCTTAAAGGGTTTCAAGAACAGTTTGTGTGCTTCTTGAAGATGCTCCCCATCCCAATAATTGCTAAGAGTCTTGGCAGACCATGCAATGGTTTTTCTGCCTGTGGTGGCAATTGTAATGCACTATGCGAGATGCTATATGATTTTTAATAGTATTTTCTTGCTTCTTTTATTTCTTATTGTAAAGGTATTTTATTTTATTTATTATTGTAAAGGTAAAGGACCCCTGGACAGTAAAGTCCAGTTGAATTCGACTATGGGGTGTGGCACTCATCTCCGCTTTCAGGCTGAGGTAGCCAGTGTTTGTCCGCAGACAGCTTTTCTGGGTCATGGTGCACAGAACACCAGAACACCGTATTGAGTGCCACAGTGCACAGAAACGCTGTTTACTTTCCTGCCACAGCAGTACCTATTAATCTACTTGCATTGGTTTGATTTCGAATTCTAGGTTAGCAGGAGCTGGGACAAAGCAATGGGAGCTCACACTGTCGCATGGATTCGAACTGCTCACCTTATGATTGGCAAGCCCAAGAGGCTTGGTGGTTTAGACCACAGCGCCACCCGTGTCCCGGTATATTTATATACCTTTATATTTTATTGTATTACAGTTTGAATTCCGTGAACATTTAATATGGTTTATGTGCCATCTCCCATCTTTAACCAGAAATCCACAGACAAGCTGTGGACCAGCTGAATGAAGTTTGTGGACCATTGGTGGACCACAGCTTAGGGCCCCCGGTATAGGGCAAAGGCCTTCTTCTTCTACCTATCAGGTCATTTCCAATGTCATGCTTCTGTAAAATCAATAGAACTAATTTGAAGCAACTGCAAAGTTACTAGCTTGAAAGAGCTTATAAACCACACTGTGGTCTGGTTTAAGTGGTTTGCAAATTATCTTCAGGAAAGATGGCATGGAATTGTGCAGTCAGTATTTCTAGTGATTAATTTTAGTGGTAAGCAAAATAAAACCCGGGCACTTCATGAACCTTCTAGATTTTGTTATCTTCTGTATCCGAGATTTTAGGACAGCTCATACTCATGTGCTGTCCTAATATCTCGGATACAGATAGTGGGGTGTGTTTCTGAATGTACTGAAAACTTTTTTCAAATTGAAGTACAGAGTTGACACAGTGAAAAGACACTTGATCAGCAAACCAGCAATCTCAGGTTGTCAGCAAAAGCCCAGCTGCTGCCTTTGCTCTGCTGAAGGAGCAAGCGCCTGTTCTGGCAGGGCTCTGGTGCAGAATGGAGGACTGTTTTGGGTGCGATACAGAATGTTGCGTATGCCTGCCAATGCAGAATTGGATCTGCAAAGCTACTGGTAGATGATGGATCTTGTGTGCTGCTGGAGTTATTAGAATCGGGGGGTTGACGCCATGCAAGAGGATGAATTGTGTAATTGGGCAGTATATTTGATGCTTTGCTCAGCTCTGCCAATTCTGTCCTGATTAATTTGAGCGGCTTTGTGGCAAGCACTTTACAAGCATGCCCCTTCATGTCATTACTCTTTGCTGAATGCCCCTGGCTGTTTCTTTTGTTGCACAGCAGCATTTTGATAAATGCTTCTCAGAACTGCACACAACCTCTCATACTGAACTTGCAGTCTCAGTTGTTGGTTGTTCCATAATTCTAAGTTACAGCAATAAGTGCTAGTGGTCCAGGACTGCAGGAGCAGCCAGTCTTCATCTCTCAACGTTTTATCATTCATTGTCTGGAAAAAACTAGAGCAGAACTGATGGCCGGGAATCTCTCTCTGGTCTTCCTTTTCCCAATAGAGTATGGTGAGTACAGCTATCTTTGCTGCTGTTCCTGGGACCTAGAAGTTTTCATATTCTGAGTAGGTGACGCCAGAAACTTCTATAAATGGCGAAGCTAAGGAGCTGGGGCCACTCATACCCACCCCATATACAGTGGTACCTCGGGTTAAGTACTTAATTCATTCTAGAGGTCCGCTCTTAACCTGAAACTGTTCTGAAGCACTACTTTAGCTAATGGGGCCTCCTGCTGCCGCCGTGCCGCCGGAGCACAATTTCTGTTCTCATCCTGAAGCAAAGTTCTTAACCTGAAGCACTATTTCTGGGTTAGCGGAGTCTGTAACCTGAAGCGTATGTAACCTGAGGTACCACTGTAGCTGCAGCAAGTGCAGGAGGCTTTGCCACCACATATTTGCTTAGGGGATGATGGGAGTTGTAGTCCCTGGTTTAGGGAAATATGTAGCTGATTCCTTATTAAAGACGCAACAAAGTACACAAGTATACTTCATAATAATACTCAAGGGTGTTTTTATGTTACATAATACTGGATAGAAACAACATTTTAAGTCAGTGTGGTGCTGTGATCAGAGTGTTTTGTTTATTCATATATTGCATTTCTATCCTGCTTTTCCTCTAAGGAGCTTGAGGCAGCGTACATGGTTTTGTCCATCCTCTTCTCCTCAAGTTTTATCCTTGTGAAAAACCCTGTGAAGATAGTGCTTGGTCCAGGGTCACTTTGTGAGTTACATTGCGTTGGCTCCCCATGTTGTGTCTTGGTTGTGGGAGATGCAGGTTCAAATGGCCTTTTACTGTGTGACTTAGACAAGTCACTGTCTATTGGATTACCCTATTTTTAAAGGAGTACACTATGAGGTGAATGGAGGGTGAACTGCAAAGCACTGTTGTGTCTTTGAGCTACCATTATTTATCTCGCTAACCTTTCCTCGTGACTTTAGAACAACTTTGGCTTGAGCAAAAGCAATTTTCCATTTGCAAAGAGCTTTGCAAACTCAGCACATTGTGGCATTGTGCCAGGAGGATATTAATTAATTGGATGTCTCAACTCCTAAAACTAATTTTTACTGAGGAAAATATGATTTGTGAACATAATCCTCCCCTACACCCCCCCCCATTTGTACATTACATATTTGCATGTTGGCTAATACATTGAGCACAACTATTGTTTGTTTGATAGGAAAACAAATAAAAGTCAGAGGCTATAAAATAAAAAGCAATCTTTCCATTCATTCCAGCTCTTTCAGACATTGGCAGCAAACCTTAGAATGCCAAGGACAACCTAAAAGGAAAATAATTTCACCATTAAGAAGTTTAAAGACTCCAAGTTCTTCTGCGAAGGGCTAATATATGAAACTGCATGCTTGCATGTTTTGCTTCTGTGCTGATAACACTTCCAGTTTTTTATCCTGTGTCTTGGAATGTGTCTGAAATTTTGAACTGGAGCTTATTCTAGTAACTTATCTTTGTGGTATGGTTGCTGTTCCCTCATATTTGGCTTCCATGATTGTTCTCCTCAGGCACCCTCCTCACATTCATTCATTCATTCATTCACTCACTCACTCACTCAGTCACTCACTCACTCACTCACTCACTCACTCACTCACTCACTCACAGGGCAGTTTACAGTATAAATCACATGTTAAACCTACAGTCAGTTTGGAGACAAGCGTGCAGAGCTCTGACCATTCCTCGTGTTGGAGGTTAAATTTCTGAAGCGAGAAAACATGTGCACTCAAGGAACTTCCCTACAAAATTTAGAAACTTGGTCTTCCAACTTATTTATTTAATCAATTTGTATACTGCCTTCGAAGAAAGAAAGAAAAAACCATTCCCAAACTGTACTTGCCATAGCTGTTGTGTTTTACATGCAGGTAGAATTAGTGTGCTAATTCATTAGTAACACTTGTAGGTCTATATCATGTGTCATCCAAATTTTTGTTGATGTTTAGTTTGTGGTTTATCCTGTCAGAATGAAAGGTGGTATATAAATTCTTATGATAAATAAATAAATATTGTTGACACTGCCCCTGCACCCGAAGCTTTTATAAAAGAAACTTCTCTTTCTGCGCCTGCTAGAAATTGGACTCTTGTATGGTTTTCCAGCCTCAGAATGATTGGTGGCTGCCTTGGAAATGGCTGAATGGCATGCCAATAAATTGGCATCCTGCAGTCATTCATTCCCAAGTATCCGTCCCCTTTACAATTCTCATAAAATTCATTTATTTATAAAAAAGTATTTATATACCACTGTGTCATAAAAATATATCACAGCAGTTTACAACAGTATAAAACCATACAGTGAAAAACATGAAAAGTTAAAAACAAGTTAAAAAGGAAAAAACAAAAAACAAATCAGTAAGCCATTGTGGGGGATTAGTTGGGACGCAGGTGGCGCTGTGGGTTAAAGCCTCAGCGCCTAGGACTTGCCGATCGAAAGGTCGGCGGTTCGAATCCCCGCGGCGGGGTGCGCTCCCGCTGCTCGGTCCCAGCGCCTGCCAACCTAGCAGTTCGAAAGCACCTCCGGGTGCAAGTAGATAAATAGGGACCGCTTACCAGCGGGAAGGTAAACGGCGTTTCCGTGTGCGGCTCTGGCTCGCCAGATGCAGCTTTGTCACGCTGGCCACGTGACCCGGAAGTGTCTCCGGACAGCGCTGGCCCCTGGCCTCTTAAGTGAGATGGGCGCACAACCCCAGAGTCTGTCAAGACTGGCCCGTACGGGCAGGGGTACCTTTACCTTTACCTTTACTCACAATCACCTGCATAGGCCTGCTGGAATAGAAAAATTTCCAGCAGGCATTCAACAGTTGACACTTGTTGTTGTAATGACATAAGGCTGGGGAGGAGAGGGGAAGGATGATCAGTGAAATGTCCAGAATGCATCTCTAATGATTTATATAGATATATATTCACATGTTAACACTAAGACAGGGTCAATTTTGTGATGTTGTTAGATCATAGTTCTCATTATACCTGATCATTGGCTTTGCTGGGAACAATGATGATGATGATTATTATTATTATTTATACCCCGCCCATCTGGCTGGGTTTCCCCAGCCACTCTGGATGGTTCCCAACAGAATATTAATAATAATAAAGCAATACAACACCAAACATTAAAAACTTCCCTAAACAGGGCTGCCTTCAGATGCCTTTTAAAAATCAGATAGTTGTTTATGTCCTTGACATCTGATGAGAGGGCGTTCCACAGATGGGTGCCACTACCTAGAAGGCTCTCTGCCTGGTTCCCTGTAACCTTACTTCTCGCAGTGAGAGAACCGCCAGAATGTGCTTGATGCTGGACCTCAGTGTCCAGGCTAAATGATGGGGGTGGAGACGCTCCTTCAGGTATACTGGAGTCAAACAACAGTGAGACGACGCGTTGGCTACCCCTGCTCTGGGCCGTAAAGTGTGTTATTGCACCACGCTGTTCAGAAGCTGTGAACAGCGTTTCTGCTCTGCACGAGCAAGTAAACAAACAAACCATAAACAGTTTATCTCAGTGTAACGTCTGAGTCCAGGGCCCATGGTCTATCTATTCCATCCTTAACAAGCCTCAACCATGTATTCAACAGCAAGCCATGATTTCAGGCTGCCCAGCGATCATATTTCATTGGAGCAAAACAAAACCTGGTCTGAGGTTCAGCTGTCGTACTATGCTTCATGGCTTGTTGCCTTGCTCGTGTGATGGGAGAAGCAAAATGGGTATGTGTGCTACACAAGCAGCTGATCTTACCTGCCCCCCTCACCTGACATCACTATGATGCCAGATGTGTGACAGGTGGGTGTCATTTGGGGACCTGGCAAACCAAGGGGGAGAGGCCTAAAGGGCCATATCTGGCCTGCAAGTAGATCCCCGACCCCACTATACAACATAAACAAGTTTGAATTCTGCTGGAGACTGAAAACCAACATTGATGTTAAATAGCAATACAAATTGGACTCCCTTGGGATGTTGTCGACTCGCCTTTCTTGGAGGTTTTTAAGCAGAGGTTGGTTGGCCATTTGTTATGGATTCTTTAGTAGAGATTCTTGCCTTGCAAGGGGTTGGACTAGGTGACTCTCGGGGTCCATTGCAGCTCTACAGTCCTGTGATTCTTTGAAATGAAGAGCATGCACCTTAAGAGCTATATTTCCTTTACAGCTAAGGCTGAAAATAATCCACGCAGGTACATAATTAAAGGTATGCTGAAATTGAGCTTCAAGGACAATATTGAGAGGCTGTTGTTTTTGGTTTTGTTTTAAACTGTGCATTGACGGGCGAGAATCTGCCTGCATACGTCATTGTGGGATGATTCAGTCGCTGAAGCATAAAAGAAGGGTTTTTGTTCTTCTGCCTTTAATTTTTGAAATGCTCCTGTTCTTGTGTGTGCTCCAGAGATAACCGAGGGGTGAGCTATTAATCTGTGATTTCTGAGCCAACTTGAAACAGCTACCTTAGCAGTAGTGAGTCAGCAAGAAATGGGAAGATAGGCAGAGCTACAGTTCATACCTTCGTCATAGTCTTGCATTTTATTTAGATCAAAAGAAACTTGCACACACAAATAATTGCGCCCCGCCAAGCAATAAACCAAGGAAGACAGAACACAGAACTCCTCAGCTGATGGGTTCTGTTGATGATGATCACAAGGCATTTAGGCAACTGCTGTGCTTGAGAGATGCAGGAGGTATTGCTAATATTAAATCCAGCCCAAGCTTAGGAAATAAACAGAATTCTGTTGAAAGCATGTGTGTCTCTTTTTCTTTAGGGAACTTCCCAGTTCTGGGTGCGCTGCTAACGTTTGTGCCCATTTTGTATTTGGCTTGATTATAAAGAAATCTAATGGAGCTGAATCTCTGTGCTGGGAAATGTTCTACCTGTTGGATTTTTGCCTGCTAAGTGGTTGTGTCCAGGCACAGGAGGGATAAAGAAAGAAATAGAAAATAAAAAGATGATCCAGTCTTAGAGCACAACAGTTTGGAGGTTTATTTGAATATAGACTGCAGTTTTTGTTCACTGAAAGCCTTCTTGCCTGAGACTTACAATAAACCAAATATATTAGTGCTGTTTTGAAAGGTCCAGTCTACCATCTTGATTCAAGATGGCATCCAAATGTTATTCAGAAATAGACTTTCTGCCTCCCTGCAGTCCGGATAGTCTGTATTATTTTGTCTTCATTTGTTCTTCAAACTTCATCTCAGTCTTCTTTGAAGCACACCTTTACGTATACCCCCATTGTCATTTACCTCTTTTGCATTCAGTGTCTACTGATTCCCCATCCCGCTCTGTTTTGCCTGTGTAATACAGTAAAGCTTCAGATACCCCCACTATCAACAACCTGAAGCTCCCCCAGCCCCTTTAAGTAACTTAAATCCATTGATTTCAGTGGGTCTACTGTGAGAAGCACTAACATTGACAATTACCCAATATGACCTCAGTGTAAAGTTTTTGGTCAATGGCACGCCGACGACCATACAGGTACAGGAATTGCTGCTTTCCACATCCAGCATGGAAGGAAAATGAGGAGCTTTGCTGATATGTACATTCCTGAAACAGCCTTCTTCATTTTGCAGATGGCCTCTATTCCAGCCGGAGTTTTCACGATGGGAACTGATGAGCCTGCTATACAACAAGATGGAGAGTCACCCGCCAGGAGAGTCCACATTGACCATTTCTTCATGGATCGCTATGAAGTCAGCAATGCAGAATTTGAGAAGTTTGTGAATGCCACTGGCTACCTCACAGAGGTAGGGAACAGAAATGTTTGGGGTTTTTTTTTCACAGCAACGTTGCAGGAAAACAGTAACTTACAAAGCGATCATATGTGATGGATTAAGATAAAATAAAATAAATAATATAATACAGGCGACTTCCACTTAAGAGGGGGTTACGTTCCGGGCCCCTGTGCACATAAGCAAAATGTGTGGAAATGGGGAGCCTTGTCAGAGCGGGGAACTAGGGTAATTTAAGAGGCATCAGAAATAACTTTTTCTTTTATACTGTACCTTTGCCTCCCGATCACCAGAAAGGGCAGGGAACAGCCCTTCTGATCCTGCTGCAATACAGTTTCCTGCCCAACAGCTGTTGAGCAGGGTAGCACTGCAGCAGTGAGAGGTCCCGTGTGCCAATTTTGGGAGCCCATAGGTTCTTTTTAAAAAGCCTTTCAAATACTTATTTCTGGACTTTTGGCTCACTGACGTTCTTTTCAGGCTCTGAGGAGAGACTCCTCATGAGCCTTGAGGACTTTCCAGCTCTTTCTCGCCATTTCCAGGATTGCTTGCTTGACTGATTTTCTGGCGCCACAAGTATACGTGATAGCCGCTGACTTCTGGTCCTGCCCTGAGAAGATGCACTCTACTTAATAATAATAATATAAAATGTTTTTGCATAGTGAACCATTTTCCATGGATTTGCTGGTCTTCAAATCCCACCTTAATGACAAGTTCATTAGATGCTTCTGATCAGGCTGCTTTCTTTCAGCTTCTTCTTAATAATATCTCTGATATGAGCATGATTGTATCCCTCAAGTTTCATTTCAGCTTTTAAAAATAAACTTCTAAATAATAATAATAATTGAATCTGAAATATTATAAAATAGTATTCCCAATCAATGGAAGTAGAAATGTTTGCTGCAGCTGCCATCTGCTCTTCTAATCAGAACCAACAGTTGTTGTTTTTTATTATTATTATTATTATTATTTATTATTACTACTATTATTTCCTATTATTTCTATACTGACCTTCATTTAAGGATCACGGGGTAGTTTACAACAGAAAAACACAAAAATGCATATCATAGTAATAAATAAAAACAATACCCTCCCTCCACACAGTTTAAAAGGCCATAGATTGTTTAATTAGCCAAAGGCCTAAGAGAAGAGGAATGTTTTTGCCTGGTACAAAAGTGCCAGGGCCAAGCCTCCCTGGGGAGAGTGTTCGAGGAGCAGGAAGCCACCGCAGAAAAGGCCCGTTCTCATGTTGCCAGCCTTCAGACCTCTTGTGGAGGAGACATACAAAGAAGGGCCTCAGAAGATGATCTCGGGGGTCCGAGTCACTTTATATCTTAACAATGGCTTTAGGAAGTTCCTGGGTGTATCAGTGCCAATTTCTGTGGTGTTAAGCTCCCTTCTTTTGGCTGAGATGGATTTAAAGGGAGGTTTAGACCACAGTTTAGTTCACTGGGTAGGGTTTATTTCGTAGTCTATGAGGGAGAAAAATAGCTTTAGGAACGATCATGACCTTGAGCAGAGCGATCTTGTCATCTCCCTGTGAGTCTGCTGCATGGCGTATTACTTCCTTTAACAACAAAATCTGAATTGCTGTTAGGGAGGATTAAGTAAAGGCCATTGTGCACTTAATTGTCTGATTTGATGCTTTCTTCTTTTGGCATTTTGGAAATGAAAACACTGGTGCTGCAAGCATGCAAATCCAATTGACTTAGAGTTGCCTCTTCTTCTCTCCCCCTCCCCCTTTCTTCTTCTCAGGCAGAAAGATTTGGAGATTCCTTTGTATTTGAAGGTGTGTTGAGTGAACAAGTGAAGACTGGAATTCATCAAGCTGTGAGTCACATACCTTCCTAGCTATTGTGTTTTGGCCTGATAATTCAAGGCTGTGAACATTTTATAGTAATAATACTAATAAGTCTGTTGTAATCAAAGTATGTGGGGACCTGCAAAGATGTGTTAGATTTCAATATAGGAAACACTATCATAATTATTTTCAAGGATTATTAGTTCATGTTAATTTTGTCCATTGTATTCCTCAAACTCCTTGGGAGAAGAGCAAATACAAGTACAAAGGAATAAGTATATCAGAAATAAATGTGGTTGTGGCTGGGTTTTCTCTCCTTTCTAGCTCAGCCTACACTCGAGTAGGACCCTGGCAGAGATATATGCCCGACTGACATGTTCTCTCCCTCCTGGTCGATCGTTCGGGGGCTTCAGAAGCTTTCTTCAGCCCAAACATCATAGCGACTGATGCCAATAGACACCGGCACACTTAGGGATCCACAGAGTTTGCGCATCATGCGTAACAGACCTCAGGAACTCAGCATTTTGGCTAATCTACTTTATTTACATATAAACACGCACAGAGCACTGCAACATGGCTCCCTCTTTCTCTAGCACCAGACAGCAAAAATAAAACAAAACATAGGACAATAGTCCCACTTCACGGAACACAGTAACACAAACATCCTGTCTCCGTCACTTCCCACTCTGTGGAGTCAAAACGTATACCATCATGTGATAGACAACAATCCCATGACTGCAATCATGGAGCAGGAATTCTAACAGTGGCTGGGTTTTCTCTCCTTTCTAGGGGTGGATACAGTGATCCATGCAAACAGAGCTGTGCCTTTCCTTGTAAACAGTAATATGAATCATAGAATTGTAGAGTTGGAAGGGATTCCAAGGGTCATCTAGTCCAACCCCCTATGATGTAATTGTTGTCATCTCTGTCCATTTGGCTTTCGCAGGCTCTGAAGATGCCTGCAAATTAGTTGGTTGACACCTACAAGGTGCTTTTGGGAAGCTCCTAGAAAGGAAATGTAGCTCAGTGGTAGAGCAACAGCTTTGCATGCAAAATTATTGATCGTTTTACTCATAGAAATTACTCAAAGTGATCTACAAACACAATAGAAATACTGAAACCAATTTGAAAAGACACAATGAATAATAACTTTTTAAAAAAGAAAACCAGCTATATAAATGAGCTCTAAAAGAGGCTACAAATTCTTAAAAACACTTAAAGTTAAGGGCCCAAAACCCAGGTAAAAAAGAATATTTTTTTGCTTGGTGCCTAAAGGTGGTGCCGGGGAGAACATTCCAGAAGTAAGGAGCTGCCATTGAAAGGGCACTTTTTTTTGTAGCCAACCTCCAGACCTCCCATGAAGGAGGCTTATGGAAAAGGGCCTCAGATGATGATTGCAGGGTCCGGATCTGTTCATGTGGGGAAAGATGGATCTTGGTATCTTGAGCTGCACAATGCTGTAGCAGTCGGTGTGGTGGAGCCACCCTCCTGACAACAGCATCGCTGTAGACTGTCCTGGGGCAGTGGTGAAGTTGGGGTTGCATTGGACTGACTCCACTGAAGTGTACATGCCTCCTCCACGTTGCTGCTGTCTCTTCCCAACACTGCCTGGGTAATCCATAGCGACATCAGTGAACCCAGCTGTTGCTACTATCAGGAACCCAACTTCCAATCATAGAATCATAGAGTTGGAAGGGACCCAGAGGGTCATCTTAGTCCAACCCCCTGCAATGCAGGAATCTCAATACATGGCCCCTCCCCTATCCAGTTTGAAACTATACCAGACACTGCTTATCTTTGCAAATGCGCTAGCAGTGTTATTGCTGCACTGCTAGATAGCCCATGCACTCACAAATCCCTATAGGCCAGCATGTACAAACGTGTGATGTGGGAATGGGCTGTGATACTGAAAACTAAGGGTGGCATTCGACTAAATTGTTGCAAGGAATAGAACTAAAAAAAAAAAAAGGTAAAGGACCCCTGACAGTTATGTCCAGTCGCGAACTACTCTGGGGTTGTGGCGCTCATCTCGCTTTACAGGCCGAGGGAGCTGACGTTTGTCCGCTCTGCAGACAGTTTTTCCGGGTCATGTGGCCAGCATGACTAAGCCACTTCTGGCGAAACCAGAGCAGCGCATGGAAACGCCATTTACCTTCCTGCTGGAGCGGTACCTATTTATCTACTTGCACTTTGATGTGCTTTTAAACTGCTAGGTTGGCAGGAGCAGGGACCTAGCAACAGGAGCTCACCCTGTCGCGGGGATTCGAACCGGCAACTTTCCGTTCGGTAAGCCCTAGGCTCGGTGGTTTAGACCACAGCGCCACCCACGTCCCGAGGAATAGAACTAGCATGATGCAATTTTCCCCCTCTCTTTCCCCAACCCCATGTGAAGCCACTGCTGCCCACAAATCACCTCCAGAGGGTTGTAGGAACTCCCGGAATAGATTTAGTTGGGGGGGGGGGGAGATTGCTCCGTTGTGCAAGGAGAAATCCCTACACTGGTGAATGAGCTGTTTAATGCTACCACCTTGGTTGTGGACTGCCTTTCACTGGAGGTTTTTAAACAGAGGTTGGATGGCCATCCACCTGTCATTCTTTAGCTGTGATTCCTGCACTGCAGGGGGTTGGACTAGATGGCCCTTGGGGTTCCTTCCAGCTCTACATTTCTATGAATAAAACCCTAAAATTCAAGGTGGTGGTGATTATATCTGTATTACAAAAACAAAACCTTTCTAGGTGACTTGAAGGCTTACAGAGCAGATAAGCTGTTCAGAGTCAGGATAAGTGCCTTGCAGTGCTATACAGTGTTTTCCCTCTGTTTTGCTTCTGCTTTTCACCTGAGAAATACAGTTTGCTGAGAGGGGCAAGAACACATTAATTTCCCCTTAAACACATGTAGGGGGCTTTCAGTTGCATTTTGGCTGGCTGTTCGGGGAGAGCGCCAGGTGACTTAGTGTTTTTGTACCTTAATCAGTTTAGCTTTCGCAGAAGTGATTCATCTTACCATGCTCCCACTGTGCTCTCAAAGGAAAATATTATGCATTGGATAAATAATAGCACACACTGGAGCACATTGTGTGCAGAGCTTCTAGGTGCAATTAGACCTCGCCGGGTTTATTCTTTGTCGCTGAAGAAAGTGGAAGCTGTGAAGAAAAGGGGGGAGAGGAAACTTAACAAATCTGTTAAGCCACAGTTTAAGAAACCAACGGAGTGTTGACTCTGACCCGATACGTGTGGCAAAACAAAACTCCCTCACCTCCCTCAACTCTTTGGGGAAATGGGCCCTTCTTCTGCTGTTGACGAACTTTGAGGTGATGTGCTTGCTGCTTGTAGGGCAAGATAGATGGCCTATTTTAATTTCAGCTAGAAGGATCTTGTTCAGCAGCCTCCATGGTTTTGTTTTTTTTTGGTTTTTTTTTTTTGCATCCTTTGAAGATGAAGGATTCTGATAAATGCTGAATGGCAAAGGATTTTGTGATTGCCAGACTCTGCTCCTGTTCGTGGGATGGAGGGGAATTGGGCAAGTCTGACAGACATATGGTAAAGCTGGGAAGTGTGTGTGTTCCAGGAATGCTTAGTTTTAAGTGTCAAGCTCTGATTTTGGGAAGCCTGAAGAGGCGTCACTGCTTCTAAATGGGGCTCTGGAGCTTAAATCTGTTGGGAGTTCAAGCCCAGTTATTTCCCAACACCCCTGGCCATTGGTCATGCTTGCTGAGGCTGATGGGAGTTGTAGTTCAGCAACCTCTGGCAGGTCAAAGGGTCCCTACGCCTGACTCTCAGCATCACATAGGCACATAATAGGGGAGTGCATAGACTCAAGGTTATGGATTTGTATCTAGAGCACCATTTTAGTTTTTCAAAATGGCATGGCCTGTTGAACCCAAAACTGATTATTACTACAAAGGCCAGCACTTCAAGGCCTGCTGTTTTGTACTGGCTGGGCAGGGGTGATAGTGACATTTGCCTTTTGACAACAAAATGATCCCCTCAAAGGCAGGCAGGGAATGCATGTCTCTCTAAAAATATTTGCCCTGCCATATTGTTTTTCCCCTCAAGGAACTGTCAATTTTGGCAGGGAAGTAGAAATGCTGTAATTAACGCATGCCCCCCCCCCCAGCATTTGTTTGCATGCCTTAAAAAACAAACACATGTGAAATACCAGCACCAAACCTTGCAATAAACATTGGGAGATTGTCCATCTCTGCCTTAGAGAGCTATTCAGGAAACAACCATTTTAATATTCTTTTTGCTAATCTGTTCCTCCACATTTTACTGTACTACCCTGAGTCAAATGGCAGAATGCCTTTTTTTTAAAAAAAAAAAAAAAAGCAGCTATTCTGTATGTCACGGTCCTTGGCCTAACTCAACAAGCATTGTCCCTGATGCTTGCAATTGGAAGTGAGTTGGAACTGGCTCATGGCCCAAAGTGTTAAAACGCTGTTGCTTCTTTCCAGCGATTTCCCCTATTTGGTTAGAGTAACTTTTAGAGGACTGTCCTTTGCCTTGTTTTTCAATATGTATTATTAGGACATCCTGGCATGCAGAACATCATCTGGGTAGGCATGGAAAAATGATATTATTCTGATGACTTTGGCCAGCAGCCTAGTGATGCAGGGACTTGCTTTTCTTGTGGTTTGGCATTCTTAACCTGTTATTTAACAGTTCACCCCAAAGTGTTTCCCTTTTCAAGTATGTAGGCTGGACTGGAGAATACAAAAGCAACATCTGGAGGAATATTTGCTGCTTGTTGTCTTTTTCTTTTTAAATATTCTTACATTTAAAGCATTAAATACAATGCAGTTTTGTTTCTAATTTTCTAAACTTCGAGCGCTCAATTGTATGTAATCGAATACTGCGCGTGCACCCCCCCCCTCCCTTGGGTATAAATTGGATGGTGCTGGCAAGCCCAGGGCTGAGGAATTCATACAATTGACATTCAGGCTTTATGATCACAGTCGTTGACGCCATCTAAGGAATTAACAAGGGTCATACCTAAAAAAATTGATTTGCACAGGTGTTAGGAAAGGCAAGTCAACTTTGCATCGGGTTCCCAGTCCAAGGATGCAAAGTTGGATCCAAAAAGCAGGCAGGATTAATTTGTTTGGCACTGGATAATCAGTAGAAAAATTGCAGAGCACAAGAATACAGACTAATAAGGGTCAAAGGGAGGATAGTTTGACATGTTTGTTTTTATTCTTCTAAGTAGCTGGTTACGACAGCAGTTTATCAAAACTTTATAAAATGTGGCCCCCTTAGATCTTCTGATCTTTACTCTAGCCTAGAAACCTGCCTGCCACATCCCCTGGGCTGCTACTTCCCTACATGCTGGGTTTTTGTATACACTTCTCCATGATGGCTTTTGCATGGCCTTTTTTAATGCTGTTTGTCCTGCAGTACTTCCAAACCAACTCAGCATCAACCCATTATATGGTGTCATTGTATGCCTTTGCATGGGAAGTCCTGTTGCGCAGAAGAAGACCTACCACTGGGAAGATGAACTAGTTGCATATCAACCAATAACGGGGCATGGGGTAGGTACTATGTGTCTGGTTTCTCCATTGCTGTATTTGAACTAGAAGTTTGGGGAGCATGTGTGTATTGGTTTGTGTGACTGTAACTTTTTCATCTTTACCTTTTTTTTTTGATGAACAATGTTCTATAAAATCTCTTGGAAATATCTCATCCGCATAGGTTAGCGCAACCTGAGGAGGCCCTCTTTTCTTTTTGTCTTGAGCAACTCTTCCCTCTTGGTATTATTTGCGTTGCAGTATCTCTGTATGGTCGGTGGCTGCTGTTTTCAAATTTAACGCAATTCTGTTGCTATGGAGGCAGAACGTTGAACAGAAGTAGGTCAATTCAGTACAGGGTCTGATGTGCTTGGGAAGCAGAGAAGCTTAGCTGGAGAGAAATGTGGATCAGGTGAGCACCAAAGGTGGCTCGCCTTGTGGACAGTCTGTTTGGAAGAGCACATTTACCTGTATTTAAGCTCATATCTTTCTGATCGGGGCTGTCAAATATGCTGAAGTGGACAGGGAACGTGCAGTGTGACAGGTGGGCTGATTGTCTTGTTTACTTTGCGTGGGTAGAAAAATAAGTCGGGCCTGAAATCCTAAGAAGACTTGTTGTTGCCTTAGTTGACAGAGGTGGGGTTCAGCAATGGGAATTGTGCAGGCTGTCTCCGTTCTGGCTTCTGGAAGAGGAAAACTGAAAATAAAATAGCTGCCACATCGGTTGTTGCCCACAGAGTGACAGGGAAGCTTTGTCGGGTATGTGGGATGATGATAATGTGCAAGCTGATCCCATTTACTTTGGGGTCAGAGACAGAGTTGAGGTTGGCAGTGAAAAGGACAGGCAGGTACTTATTGAGGTGTCATCCTACAGATGAGACTTGGATAATTGTATTGCCCGTTGCAGAGCCTGTTCCTGAGTAGAGAAAATGCTATGTTTGTCACTTCACAGGAAATGAAGACACACTCTTCAGGAGCAAAGGGTGGCAGCCTGAGGATGAGATCAAATATGGTATAAAAATGGTATCTGCTGACCAAAGGAGCTTCTACCTTCCTCTCCCGGGCCCCCCCAGCATTCTTCCCAAATTTTCTCCATAGTGTTAGAGGGCAGACATGACTGGAGGTTGCCCTGAGTCAGTGATGCTAAAGCCAGCTGGGTAGTGCTCATGGCAACAGTTTCTCCCCATGCCCACACCATTTTTAGTACATTTTTTAAAAAAACCATATTATTGCCCAGAAGGATGAATGCTTTCCTACTGTACTAAAGAAGCTTAATGCTGAACACACAACACCAGCAAAGCTACCTGTCTCCCTCTCTAGTAATTTTCCTATCAATTTAGATTCCTTTCCCATTCTTTTTTTCTTTGAAAGCTGGGCACCCCACCGCCTTTCATGGGTAAACATCTTGGGATGTTCCTTCGTCTGAGAGAATTCTGGTCTTCTATCCTTTCTCTTCCCTGCTCCTACTAGGAGGCTGACAGCTGCATTGTACAACATGTACAGTTTGGGCATTGTCCTTAAGGGTGCTACCCTAAGGTTACACTGCAGTGTCTCATCTTCCAGCTAATGAGGAGGCGAACAGTGGTGTGTTCTGACAAGCTGGATTTCTGACACATGCAGCGAGGGTGGGAAATATTTTTCAACTCACAAACCCATCTGGGCAACTCATCTAGGGCCAAATGCTGGTTGTGGGTAGAGCCAGAGGCAAAAGCGGGCAGAGCAATACATGTGAATTTTACCTTTTCCGTAGTAGGCTAGTTTCTACCCACACTCATGCAGCCTTCTCTATCCTCCAGAGCAAGAGGCATTGTCAGAGTTCATGGGTGCATTCCATCCAGGCTCAAAGAGGCTCCAACAGAGGGCCAGTGAGAGGTGTGGCTGGGGAGTCCCAAGAGCCTGGAGGGCTATATTTGAGCCCTGGGCCTGAGGTTCCCCATCCCTCGCCTAGAGCTACTGTCTGGCCTATGGACTCACTATTTCGGGAAGATACCAGAACCAGGCAGTCTTTCCCCCTAGATTGTGGGGCTCCCAACCATTATAACCTCTCTTTTATCCAGCTTTGGTTTGCTCCACAACAGCCTGCACTAATTCAGAACCAACGCTGCTGCTCTTGAATTTGAAGATAATGAAACTGTAAGCAGATAACACAGGATATATTTAAAGCCTATTCAGCGCACTTTTAAAGCTCATGACTCCCCACCCCCCACCCTCCAGCAAAACAATTTTGGGAACCATAGTTCATTAAGGGTGCTGTAAATAGTAATTCGTGGACACACACAATTCTTGGTTTGCTCCAAGTGTGTGGTTAATGATAAACTTCAAATGGAGCAGGGGGGAAAGGCCCTCTCAACCACTGGATCTAGGGAGTGGTTTTCTTAGCAGCAGCGGCTAGCTCTGCAGCTTGGGAAGAAAACACCTCTTTGTATGAAAGAGGTTGATTTGATATAATTAGCCATAAGACAAGCCCTGCTGGATCAGACCAAAAGCCTTTTTAAACCTCTCTTCTTGTTTCCTGCAGCAGCCAACCAGATGCCTTTAGGAAGTCCACAAGCAAACATGTGGTTTCACTGTCTTCTCCATGCACTGTTTCTGTGTCCATTGATATCAGCAACCAAAAACTGAGTCATATAATTTCCAGGGTCACTTCTGGTTTGCTTCAACTGCAAAATCTAAGTTTGGATCCCTTGTGAGTGTTTTTTTTTTTTTTAATACACAAAAATTGCCAAACATGTCACATTAATCAAAAGTCCAGCTTTCATTCTTCTTTTTGTCGATTGTGCTACTTCTGATAGGTAACATTCAATACCATAAATTTCGTGAGAGAATAGAATTCACTTCAATTTAGTTAATTGAGCTTTTGGGAAATAACTAAAGTTAAGGCACTAAAGTTTCCTAACAAACAGGACAAACAGAATGTCCACATTCGTTTTCTTTTATTAAAAAGTGGCATTTTAATGGATTGTTTTCTACTGTTAGGCACGTCCAGCATTAGAGTATTGGACCTCATTTTATTGGCTTTATTTTCTGTAAATTGTCTTTGGTTTTGATGTCAAAGTGAAAAGACTTAAGAAGCTGTTTGGCTATTATCTCCGCACTCTACCCTGGGTGTGCTTCAGGCTCATGCATTTACCAACATGTATGAATCTTATATTGAATCAGAACAAATGCATGAACTGGGAAAGCCTACATTTCTTTGATAAACTAAAAAGGTTTGATATCCATTCTTGAGAGATACTGCAGTTTAGACAGTCACTTCTGCAAGGGAGTGCATGGGTGGGTGGGTGGGTGGGGAGTGTGTGTGTGTGTGTGTGCATGCCTAATTCCTGATGCATAAGATGGTAGTTTTGGGTGGGAGGGAGAAGAATGCTCAATCCTTAAATGCACTTCCCTTGGATTTCCAAACATTAGCTGCTATGTATTACATGGGTGCTATTGTGAGTTAAAGGGTGGTAAACAAAGCAACGATGTCTCTTTAAATGGACATTTTCCTCTTCAAATCTGGAACCATTTCCAGTTTTAGAACACGCAGTCTTGCCAACCTAAGGGAATTAGAAGTATTTTCATGATTTTGTAAATAACCAGTCTGTAAACATCTTCAAAACAAATGTACCCCAGCGATCTTCCATAATTCTTTTAATGCAACAACATGACAGTTTTGCATTAGTAAGAATCGAAATTATCAAAGTAAACAGGTTAGCAATGGTACAATAAAGGGACCAAAACGTTTTGTTTTGTTTTTTGTAATTTATAAGCCCTACCTCTGGCAGAGTAAAGCTTGAACATGCAGCTGTGGCAAGTATCCCAAGACCTGTAGGGAAAAAATAGATTTACTATCGATGATTTATATGACATATTTTAAGTTAGCAAAGCGCTATGGAATGTTCTTGCAGGGTTTTTTGCCCCATGTTTTCCCAAGAACTTTGGCTACTACCATACTTATTTTGTAGGTGGACAACAGAGAGCGTAAAAGGAGTCACTCCCTCTCCGGCCACCATTGCATTGGCAGCAAACCTGCCTCCATGACTAGCATCTCTGTAGGAGACTGGTGTTTGTACACATGTTTTGTTGCATTCACACCTTTACGCCAAAGATGTATGGATTTGCACATGAAAAGGTCCATACTTTGGTGGCCTCAGCACTGAGGCCAATAGCTCAGTTGCTAGAGCAACATGACTCCTTCATTAAGCTTTTAGGTGTGGTCTCCTCAGCTGTAGGCTCCAACCTGTGGGTTTCTCATTCTTGCAGCTGTTGGGAGCAAGCTACAGTCCTGATTCTAACTGAAAGAGCAGGAACTCTCCTCATACAGGATGATGGAGCTTTTTTATCAGATTAAGTATTCAGTTGCACAAGCAACAGTCTCTCCATTTGTACATTCCATCATCACAAATGTTTCATTGAGAGGAAAGAGGTTTTGAGACCTTTCACAGTAAGCAAAAGCCCTGTGGAACCTGGCCCACAAAAGAATTAAAGATCTTGTTCTGAGATATAGCCTGGCTTGTTTGAGTGCAGATTAAAGTGTGCTTTGTCATAAGCTCGATATACGCACACTTCTGTCAGCCACAGCCAGCTTGCCCAATGGGCAGGAATGATGGGGATTGGCTGGGCATAACATTTGGAGGGTGCCACATTGGCTACCCCTGCCTTAGGTGTTTAGGGAATATGCCTCTATTTCATAGAAGAATCATAGAAGAGTAGAGTTGGAAGGAATCCTGGGGGTCATCAAGTCCAACCTCCTACAATACAGGAATCTCATTTAAGGTAAAGGTGAAGGACCCCTGGACGGTTAAGTCCAGTCAAAGGCAACTATGGGGTGCAGCACTTGTCTCACTTTTTAGGCCAAGGGAGTCGGCATTTGTCCACAGACAAGCTTTCTGGGTCATGTGGCCAGCATGACTGAGCTGCTTCTGATGCAACGGGACACTGTGGCGGAAACCAGAGCACATGGAAACACCATTTACCTACCCGCCACAGTGGTACCTATTTATCTACTTGCAGTGGTGTGCTTTCAAACTGCTAGGTTGGCAGGAGCTGGTACAGACAACCGGATGGATTCAAACTGCCGACTTTCTGATCAGCAAGCCCAAGAGGCTCAGTGGTTTTAGACCACAGCACCACCTGTATCCCTAGGAATCTCGGTTATAGCATCCATGACAAATGTTATTGTAAGACAAATGCAATATTGTAAGTTTAATATTGCATTTTATTGTCGTAGCCCGTGTTGGGACACTATGACAAAGGGTGGGAAGTAAATAAATGGATATGTAATCACACAAACACGCCGCTGTTTACCCGTCATTCCTATTTGGGCACACTTCTTTTTCCCGGAAGATGTTTCAAACCCTAAATGAGATTTGGGGGTGGGGGTAGACACTGAGGAAACAAATTGTGACTTTTCTCCCTCCCCTGCCCCACTCCACAATTCCCTCTACCCCAAGTGTGTATTGTATTTGGCTTTGAATTCAAGTATTTGGTATGCAGCTGCCAGCTTTAGGCATTATGTAACTTCAGAAAATAAACTGCCTTTACGGAAAAGTGAGATTGCTATGTTTCAACATTTTAAAGGAAGCTTGGTTGTGACCTGATGACTTGGCAAGGCTAATAATGCCTTGTCGACAGAACACAGATTTCTTTGCGAGCGCAGTGATGGAGCTAATCTATGGTCATGGTGATGTGGGTTTTGTAAGCTGATCACACGCACAAGAATGCAAAACGATTGATTGGAGGTTTCTGCCTGTGAAATACATCACACCATATCTCTGCATTTGCAATTATGCAAGCATTTCCCTCCGAGATCTTGAGCCTGTGCTTGTTAATGGATCAGGACTCGGTCACAATAATATGCCAAGACCCGAACAGAGGCAGGGTTTAATTTGAGCCAGGGCAAAGTAGCAGGACCTGTTTCAGTGCCAAGTTTCAGCTGTGGGGTCTACATGAAGGAGTAAGAGAATGCAACTGAGTATGGATAAGTTCCTTTGTCTCACCACTCAGTAGTCACACCTAGTCTCTGAAAATCTGGGGTAAAGAGAGAAGACCACTAAATCAGAAAGCATGACCCTGAGGTAGACCGGAAGCCTCCTCTATACTTCGGTATCTACCCTTACTTTCCTTTCAAACTTGGTACCCTGAACCCAAGTGGAGAATCCAAAGCACATGTCAAAACTTACTGCAACCCCATAGCATCTTCAAAGCACCATCTGTGCTCCAGTTTCCCTATCACAGAATCCCACAAGTGACTCCCATCGTATGCCTTTCCCCCCAAATCTGGGACCTTGTTCTTTGTGTTTCCCAGCTTCTTTTGTAGTCTTCCATCTACTTCTTTCAAAATTGATACGCCACTTCTGCCACTGTGCTATCACCATGTTGCTGTCTGATGCTCCCACTGTTGTTAAAACAGGTCGATTATAAATGCAGGCTCCACTTGGGTCAGAGTGGGTCTGTTGGAAGGCTCTGTTGTAACTGCACATTGATACTGGCTTTTCCTGGGAAGGTTGTTTCACTGCTAAATCTTGAGAAAGAGCCCAGCTTGGTGGTCTGACTCTCACTTGGGGTATGAGAGATCTTCAGGGCAGGTGTGGTTCTCCAGATGCTGCATATCAAAAGTGGGTGTAGCCAATGTGTACTTATGGGCATGGCAAAAGCTGCAGTTCTGAATGCTGTCTTCCAAAGGTATCCAATTACAGTGGTACCTCGGGTTATATATGCTTCAGGTTACATACGCTTCAGGTTACAGACTCCGCTAACCCAGAAATAGTGCTTCAGGTTAAGAACTTTGCTTCAGGATGAGAACAGAAATTGTGCTTCGATGGCGCGGCGGCAGCAGGAGGCCCCATTAGCTAAAGTGGTGCTTCAGGTTAAGAACAGTTTCAGGTTAAGAACGGACCTCCAGAACGAATTAAGTACTTAACCCGAGGTACCACTGTATTTTAAATAATGTCTTTATCATTCCTTCATTATTAAATATTTCTATCATGTATTCATTATTAAACAGAGCCCCCCCCCATTTTTTTAAATGACAAATTTTGAATGGGGTTTGGGAGTGTCACAATTTTTTTTTTGGGGGGGGTCATAGAATCCCAGGGGACCTGCAGAAGCAGTAAGTTTTCTAAAAAAATTAAAAACATAATGGCACATGGTGGGAGACTTGAAGGCCACAAAACCTGGTTTGGCCTCACAGTATCACACGTATCAGCCTTTCTCAATCCCCAGATGTTGGACTACAACTTCCATCATCCCTAGCTAGCAGGACCAGAGTCAGGGATGATGGGAGTTGTAGTCCAGCACCTGGGGGCCCATGGTTGAGAAAGGCTGCTATATTTTTATTTATTTATTTATTTATTTGACATTGAGGGGACCAGGCACAAAGTTTGGGGGTTGGGGGGGGACAGATATAGCCTGTGAGACATGCGTTAACTACCCCTGCTTTAGAGCCATTGTTAGTCAGCACTAGACTACACAGCCCAATGCTCTTAAGTTTATATAAGGCCAGGGTGGGAAACCTGGGGGCCTTCAGATGTTCTCAGATTCCAACTCCCATCAGCCCTTTCTAGAATAGCCAGTGCTCATAGATGTTAGGAGCTAGAGTCTGACCACACCTGAAGGGCCACAGCTTCCCACCCCTGCCTTAAATGACATCATTCCTGACCCTACAAGACATCATCATATAAACCTACAGGGCCAAGATTTTTGTTATTGCTGCAGGAAAAAAAAAATCTATCTGCTTATTAACCAGATTGCAATTGTTATTTTGTGAATGATTAGGGCAAATACAGCAAGGGCAACATCCAAAACTACTCAAAAAGTACCAAAGGCAGAAAGTGTTTAGGTGCAGAATACATTATCTTTGGAGCAGAGGATTGCGTCTGTTGATCTATAGAGCCCTTCTATAGAGAGTTGAACACAGTGAAGTCCATGTTTTTCTCTCTAGTCAATACTCCCTACATCTATGTTTCTGCCCCAACCCTTTCCCTTTCCGACGTATTGCTGCTTCTCTTGTAGAACACATTTCCTTTGATCCGAAGCATGAGAATGCAAGGTATTAGGAAAGCAATTAATCCCCTTGGTTGCAAGAGAAGGATTGTGGTATTAAATGATCTGGGGCTCTTATATCTCTTACCTCATTAGTACAAAGGCTAATTAGATTTATAACAATTAGAAGCTTTACAGCATTCTGAGAATTTTTTGGGAAGGATGTAAGATTTAGGCAGCTCACTCTATTTTGAACAGAGCAGCTTGAAGCATACTTAGAGGATGCTGGAAAATAATTGACTTAATAGGCACTTGGAAGCTTTCATTCTGAGGTTGCGACATTGTTTTGGCAGAGGCACTGTCCTGTGAATTGTGGGCGTACCTCACGTTGGAACTTGGCTTACCTGCAATAGGTGACTGTCATTTTCTCTTTATTGCAGTGCAGAGTATGAATTGGATCTCATCACAGCATCCCCACATGTAAAAAAGCATGGATAGCCAATGTGGAATTTTCCAGGTGTTGTTGGAAAACAACTCCCATTACCCCCTGCCATTTGTGCACCTGCACTTTTCAAATTTTATTTAAGGAAAAACAAGATCTTGAGTAGCACGGGTTGGGAAACAACAGGCCCTGGGCAACAAGAAGCCCAGCAGCCAGGGAGTTAACATGCTCCCTCCCCCTGTTTCTGCTTTCTTCTCAGTTTTAGAAACATAATACGGGCGAAAGCAATAGAGATTAAAGCTCTAATCCTTGTTGATGACTGAAAAACCTGAAGCTTTTACAATGGTGGAATACCTAAAACTTTAAACTGGGACGACGTTGTGATGTTTACACACATGTTGGGGGTGGGGAAGGTTAGTAAGAAATCCCTAGGCAGGGCTTTATGGATATTCTGAGCCCTTGCAACTGGAATTAGGTTGGATGACGTATACTCAGCCATGTTCTTGGGACTGCTGCTGGAAGCGTTCCAAATGGGAGAAAACGTTTGTGGTGTAGCATTTCAGACAGAGGAAGGCGGAAAAGAAACCCAAAGGTGATCAACGGAATAGGATAATGGAACATAGGAAGCCGTTTTATACGAGGCCACACAATAGTCTAACATCAAAGTACTGTACGGTTTTATGATCCTGGCTTGTTCCAAAGCTAGTAACCATAGTTTCCTTGTTTGGACGAAACAGGAAACTATGGTTAATTAGAGACTTCCTGGACAAATCACAGCTTCCATAAAGTAATTGTGCATACAGACAAGGTGCTTGTTCGAAAGCTGTTTCATGTACACTTATCTGAAATGGACCATTAACTGCCACTAAGTCAAAAATGTGCACCAGTCCTTTCCTACCCCTCTTTTTACTGCCAATGATAACTTCCTTATTGAATGACCTCTGATAGGCTGCCAACACTTTCTTTGCCTGTTTCGTTTTAGGTGGCTGTTGCTCCTTGGTGGCTGCCTGTTAAAGGAGCTAACTGGAAGCACCCTGAGGGTCCTGATTCTAATATCTCAAACAGGTGAGCCTCAGATAGGTATTGGGTTTCAGCTGTGGTATTTAAGGCTGCTTCTCACTGGATATTTTGAATTAAGGATGTATGTACATTTCAGCAGTTATGAAAGCCACATTATTTCTAATGCGGCTTTCTAAAGAGAGGTAGAGGGCTTTGCTCTGTCCTTTAAAGGAAGAGCAGCAGTTTTTGAAAGCCATTTGTACCCATAATTGATGTAGGGTGCATATACCTTGCTCATCGGCATCTGTGCCCAGATACTGAACACTTAGTGAGAAAGGGCCTTTAAGTACATCATTTTCTTCCTGTGAGTAATGAGATTCCTAGGGTATTTGGCTTCCTGCTCTTTGACCTGCCTCTTTCCTTCCACGTTTCCATGTTTTTCTTCCATTTTCCTCCCTTGAACATTGGTAGAAGCGTTTCTTTGCTAAAAATAAACAAATAAATAAACATAAACAAAACATTTCATTGTATGCTATTAAGACCTTCTTTGAAAAATGGCACCATGGCTAGTGAACAGCATTAACCTATTTATATGCATTTCTTTGTAGATGCACAAGGCAAGGAATTATGAGTACCATAGGATCTGTGAACCTATTTTCTGTTTATAACCTTCTCATGTTCTTTACAGAGTATTTGAGGAGGGCATGCAGGGTTTCTTTTCATTTCCCCCCAGTAAAGCTAAAGGTAAAGGTAAAGGTACCCCTGCCTGTACGGGCCAGTCTTGACAGACTCTGGGGTTGTGCGCCCATCTCACTTAAGAGGCCAGGGGCCAGCGCTGTCCGGAGACACTTCCAGGTCACGTGGCCAGCGTGACAAAGCTGCATCTGGCGAGCCAGAGCCGCACACGGAAACGCCGTTTACCTTCCCGCTGGTAAGCGGTCCCTATTTATCTACTTGCACCTGGAGGTGCTTTCGAACTGCTAGGTTGACAGGCGCTGGGACCGAGCAGCGGGAGCGCACCCCGCCGCAGGGATTCGAACCGCCGACCTTTCGATCGGCAAGTCCTAGGCGCTGAGGCTTTAACCCACAGCGCCACAGTGAAGTATTCTGGTGTGCTATGAAAACAGCAGACCAGCCTTCCTCAGCCTTGGGCTTTCCAGACCTTTTGGACCACAATTCCCATCAGCCCTGGTGTGATGGTTGGGGTTGATGGGATTTGTAGTCAAAAACATCTGGAGAATGCCAAACTGGGAAAGGCTGCAAAAAATACTTAAAAATGCATACGACTTCAGATAAAAACAGGACATTTAAAAACAAACCCTAAGAGAAACTTTTATATTCTGATTTTATTCTGTGAACCGCCATGAGACCTGCGGGTATAGGGCGGTATATAAATTCATTCAATCAATAAAATAAAATAAAAAGGCCACTCCAAATCCCCAGCACCAAGAACACATATTTGAGATTTTTTTGGGCTGTTTGTAGAATATGTTAAAAGCTGTTTGGGTTCTTCATATTTGCTACTTTGAATGGTCTGGTTCTATTATCTGAAGTTGTATGTATTTTTATATTAGTTTTTGCTTGTCAATTTTAATGTGAGCTGTTAAGCTGCCTCATAGGTACATTTTCTGTTAGACTATTTTATTAGGTTGAATCAAGTATGTAGCGAATCTCATTTATATTGTCAAAATACAAAAAGCCAAGGTAGCTGGAAATGGGAGGGATGGGATGGAAGAGCAGAAAATGACCTAAAAGGCCTGAAACATTCATGGAAAGCTTTGTTCTACTTCATTTATTCCCAAAATTTATGCCTTCACTCCTCCCTGCACCCCTTTCCCTGATTATTATGTGTAACATCACAATGTGCACCCTTTATTTTTCTTACCTGAATCGCTTTGCGGAATGCTACAACAAATGAAGTGGCCTTGAGTCTGTCATTAGCATGCATTAATCAGATTCTCCCCCTCAGGGCTGGCAAAACTTGGCGTATTCTTCAAATCCTTTAAGACAAGAACCACATCACTGTAATATCATCTGATGCTTGCTCCTCAGGACAATTCCATCACTTGCTCTCCGATGGGACGGAATGAGAATGAACTGACATCAAAAATAGTTACACCAGTTGCCAGGAGATAATTAATTAAAAAAAAAAGAGGTCAAAATTAGTGCTAAATAACAGTTCTAGAAAGCTGCTCCCTTTCTTCCTATTGCATTCTGGAAGTTTATCATCCTGACCTAGGACAGGCCAAAGGCATGCTATTCCAGAATAGTATTCTATAATAAGAAGGCAGTGTAATACACTTTCTTATTATAGAGCAGCGTTCTATGATACTTTCCTTTGTAGGTTTTATAAAAACCTGAAAAAAGAAGAAGCCAAATACAGGTGAATAAAATGGGTTGCTGAATTTGTGACATGCAGAGAGTGTTGTTTGCTAAGGGAGATTCAGACAAACTGTTTCTGCAAGACCATTATTTTATCCGGATGGCAGGAGTGAAAACTCACAACATGTAGGGAGGTGTGTGGGGGAGAATCAGAGGGGAGAGATGGGTGAGCATTGCTAAATGCACTTTTGGTTACTGTTGGCTGGTCCTGTGGCATGCGCACACGTCATTGCTCTCTGTGAATCAAGTTAGTGGTGCAACTCTCTGGCTTGGATTGGACGTAATGTTCCTGCTTTTCTTCTCGAAGAAAACACAATGTATTAAGCTAGAAGTGGGTGTCAGAATGCCACACATACTCCCTCTGCCCCCTCTGTGGTTTAATGTCTGTTTACTAAACCAGGATCTCAAACCACAATTTGACCATTGTTAAACAGGACTAAACAGGACATTATTAAGCCACAAATCTCCATTTTGGACATCATGTAGAACTGCAGATCAACCAGATTTGGGCCAACGTGAGAGCACAAATGAAGGAAGTCAGGTGAGGGATGACAGGGGGAGTGTGCACTTCTATTTCCTGGCTTAATTAACTATGGTTTTATTAAGCTAGGTATATTCAACCCAAAATGAATTTTTCAATGTCCCATTCTTTATTCTTCTTTTTGGCAACTTTGGATAATGATGAGCATTCAACAAAGATTGCTTAGAACTCATTAGAGTATTGTTTGCCGTATCGTTTTAGACATTATGTTGTGCACACAAAATGAAAGGTCTGAATAACACTTCAAAAAAGTGCCACCATATTGATCTTTAGGTACCTGATCTCCTTTGTATTTGAGTGACTCCGCTTTGCTCATATATACGCCAAAATCAGTTTTGTTACTTCCCTTGCCATTTCCACCTTCCACGCTTTTCTGAGCCATTGCTTCACTTTCTTTGAGAGCCAGTGTGGTGTAGTGGTTAAGAGCGGTAGTCTCGTAATCCTGGGTAACCGGGTTTGCGTCTCTGCTCCTCCACATGCAGCTGCTGGGTGACCTTGGGTTAGTCACACTTCTCTGAAGTCTCTCAGCCCCACTCACCTCACAGAGTGTTTGTTGTGGGGGAGGAAGGGAAAGGAGAATGTTAGCCGCTTTGAGACTCCTGAAGGGGAGTGAAAGGCGGGATATCAAATCCAAACTCTTCTTCTTCTTCTTCTTTTTTCCTCCAGTCACCTTTGTATGTTCATGTTGTGTTCTGTCGTTCTACCCACTTGAGTCTAATAAGGGGAAATACTAGCAATAGGCAGGTTGCATTTGTTTAATATGCTTCGGTGGGCTCGTACATTTTTGTGTCAAGCAGTTCCATGGTTTGGTGTGACGTTCTTAGTGTTTCACTGTGTAGGACCTGTGCTGAGGTTAGTTAGCACCTCTGGTGCCCTTGATCACACCATTTTGTTTTTTGTTTTATTTGTCTTTCAGGATGGATCATCCAGTTCTTCATGTTTCTTGGAATGACGCTGTGGCATTTTGCAGTTGGGCAGGAAAACGGCTACCAACAGAGGCTGAATGGGAATATAGCTGTCGAGGGGGCCTTGAGAATAGGTTCTTTACTTTTGATCCTTTCCTTTTTGCAAGTGGAAGCAAAAACAACAAAAAAGCCCTTTCCTATACAGAAGTACCTCAGGTTACATACACTTCAGGTTACAGACTCCACTAACCCAGAAATATTACCTCAGGTTAAGAACTTTGCTTCAGGATGAGAACAGAAATCCTGCAGCAGCGGCACAGCGGCAGCAGGAGGCCCCATTAGCTAAAGTGGTGCTTCAGGTTAAGAACAGTTTCAGGTTAAGAACGGACCTCCAGAACGAATTAAGTACGTAACCAGAGGCACCACTGTATATGCTTCCTTAAGTTGATCCTATATATCCCCCTTGGTCTTTAAGTCTTGCTAGTCTCACCTTCTAAATTGACAAGATGCAGCCCCCTAATAACTTAAATTATTTAAGTTTAAATATGAGTCCTACAAATCTTGTAACTAACGAAGACTCCCCCCACCCATCACCTTGTGATGAAGGGACTTTGCTAGCTGCTGGAAAACCTGGATGGGGAGAGGTAGCTGCCATACTAGAAATGGCCTTTTCTATTTGATGGTAAACAGCTATATGCAGAAGCATCAACATAACAGAACTTTAATAAATGCACATGGGGATCGGTGAAAAGGGGGAAGAGGAAGGAATTGGATTGGATTGTCATTTGAGGCCCAGTCCCTTCCTGTATTTCTTTAAACTGTGAAGGAACTTCCTCATACACACTTTAACATTTCCTAATGCCAGGGAGTGGTTAAAATCTGCCGTTTATGTTGCACGGTGGAAATTGTGACCCACAAGGCATGATGTATAAATCTCCAAACTTAGTCCCATTATTGCTTCTGTTTCTTAAAGCCACTTTGTTTTTAAATCAGAAGGATAATACAGTGTCCGCTTTTTGTAAACAAGAGCGCAGCCTTAATCTCCTGTTCGTATGACTTACATTCTGCTTTGTATATCCTGTTCATCTGGACCCCCAGGATGTCAACTATATAAGAGTTCCAGATTCCCAGTTCTTGTTCCTTTTCAGAGATATGTTTTGGGTAATAGGATCAACAGTGTTGCTTTTTGATATGTTAAAATGTTGCCTTGCAATAACTATCACATAGGTAGAAAATGTTGGGTACATGTTTTTGACCTACTTCTTATGGATTAAAACATTTATCTCTGTGCGTCATTGGGAGCTATAAAACTATCATTGAAATTCATAGCCACTCTTTTCTCTCATTTTTGAACCTTCTCTCATCTCCAAGCCAGAAGCTGCCTACTGTTGCCCTGAATAACACTTGCCTGTGTTTTTTTACAACAGACTTTTCCCCTGGGGAAACAAGCTTCACCCAAGTGGTCGGCACTATGCTAATATCTGGCAGGGAGAATTCCCTACAAGCAACACTGGGGAAGATGGATACCAAGGAACTGCACCTGTAAGTGTGGTGGATGAAATAAACTGGAAGCATCAGTGCAAAGGTGTATAAACTTGGGAGATCATGGGAAACATAAAGCAATTTCAAGCAAAGGCATAGAGTGCAATTTGGCCATTTTCTCTCTTTTGCTGCTGAAAAGCTGAGGAACAAATTCTTTCCCATGACATCTATCCCACCTGAAAATGGGGAAAAGTCACTTTGCGGTGACTCTTCCATTAAAAAAATGGCCACATGCCGCACTAATCCTTAGTATGAATGCAGGAAGAGACAAAACAGGAACAAGATGAGAAGCAGGAAGTTGGTAGTCTCTCTTTCCTTTCCTTTCTTTTTGTGTAGAAAATGCATGCATTCAAGATGTAGGCTACTTGGCTCTATGAACTGATGACTGAAGCCTCATTCCTATTACATTGTAAATGAAGTTACTAACCGGTTTGTTGATGAGAAACATCCAGCTGTCTGCTTGCCCTATGCAGGGTGTCATTTTTCTTGCTACAAATCATTCCTTGGTCACAAATGTCAGGATCAGCAAGTAGACGATTGACAACTTAACAATTGTTCTTGTAAATGCAATGAGAACAAGTTGTTTCAATCCATGATGGTGATTTATGCCTATTGTCGCTTAGGAAGAAAAAATGTCAAGGATTTTGTAATTCGATTGTTTTGCTCTTACATTGCCAAACCCACGCCTAGACATCATTCCACACCTGAATGGTGTCCTTGTTCATGACCTTGCATATTTCCTTTCTGCTTTTCTGCTGCTAACTTTCTGCCAAGGCCCAAGCTGGAAATGTTGGTTTTTAGATACGCAGTTGGAAGGAAAGCAGGTAGGCAGCCTGGAACTGGTGCAGTGATTGGACTAAGATTGGCTCTCATGGTTTCATTTGATGGCAGTGAGGCTGGCTCAGGATCCAGCAGATCCCAGGCTGGTTCAGTCCCCATTTGGGTCTTTCCTCTCTCTGCCACTGATGCGATATCTGGTTTTCAGTATCACAATACAGTGGTACCTCGGGTTAAGAACTTAATTCATTCTGGAGGTCCGTTCTTAACCTGAAACTGTTCTTAACCTGAGGTACCACTTTAGCTAATGGGGCCTCCTGCTGCCACTGCACTGCTATCATGTGATTTCTGTTCTCATCCTGAAGCAAAGTTCTTAACCCGAGGTACTATTTCTGGGTTAGCTGAGTCTGTAACCTGAAGCGTATGTAACCCGAGGTACCGCTGTATATCACCAGCTAAACATCACGATATACTGATATATCACGGTATCTGAAATAAGATGGAGCTATGTAGAGGTATCTGAAATAAGATGGAGCTATGGTAATGTCCTGGGAACTCTTACTAAGTTATGGGTCTAAATCGCCACACACTGATGAAATCATCACTTTCATCAGCAGGCAAGCCAAAATGCATCCAGACAGGATTTTGGTTTGGGGCTTGGACCAAATATATATTCAGGTCCAGGACAATCCAGAATACAGTGGTGAGTCATAGTGAATACAAATAATCTGGGAAAATATTGAATAACAACAACAAAATCTAAATTTGATATATATAATTATATGAAAATTAACTCAACGATAGTATGCTTCAACTAAACCATTAAAGATTTATGGAGAATATATTAATGTTCTTCGCAGTTTCAGGGGCAAATTTAAAATTTACAGAAGTAGTAGATTTAGTAAAAATATTACTTTAACATGCATATGATTTTCTACCAATTTAAGAGTAATATCAGTAATTTACTAGCGTCTTCTTCCCCACTCAGAGGGCAAACTGCAATTCTATGTATGAGTAAGCCCCACTCAGTTCAACTAAACTTACTTCTACTTTCCTGGGAGTAAGCCCCATTGAATTCAGTAGAGCTTGCTTCTGAGCAGACACACATTTACTTGCACTGCTTAAAGATAAGCACCCACCCTCCCCATCATTCTCACCTCACAACAACCTTCCAATCTCCCATTTCAGCATAAGGCAGCAAGTGTTAAATCTTGCCTCCTCCATTCCACCCACAGAAGGCCCCAAAGCCCCCATCCCACCAATCTCTCCCTTTTTATCAAAGGGAAGGAGGAAGGGCAAGCAAGCAATGAGATAATATTTTTGTTAACTTCCTTTTTCATATGAGGGAAGCTATTTAAGACGAACCAACAATGTCTTACATAGCAGCTTGGTTTTTTGTTCTTACTTTTACACAGGGGTCCATCAAAGCCTTTGATGGTAGTAAAAGGCTTCAGGGAGGGGAGAGAAAGGCTTCTCTCTTGCTCTCATACACACACAGACAGAAGGGGAGACGGGAATATACAGAGCCTTAAATAACAGGGCAACTTGGTTTCTTGTCCTTTTACACAGGAGTGGTGGGAAGGGGCAGGAAAGGCATCAGGGAGGCGAGGCGCTTAGCACATCCACTCACACACAAACACAGGCAGAAGGGGAGACAGAGTAAAGAAAAAGAGCTAAGTAACAGGGCAATGTTTTTTGTTTTGACTCTGAAGAAAGCAACCCCAGTTTCTTTTTTCACGGGGGTAAGGAAGGAGCAAAGGCTCAGACCAGCATCTTTGTAAACCATACCTACAGACCTGTCACGCAGGCTACTAGCCTGCTGAGCCAGGGCTTGCTTCAAAATCGAAAGAAGTATATTGTGAGGGTGGATAAGTTCTGCTGCTGGCTGGCTGCTGCTTTCCCAGCTCCTTTCATAATCATCACCTGCTTTTGCAGAGGCAGAGGAGCTGAGCTGGGGCTCATTGCAGAATCAAAAAGTGACGGCTGCCATGCCTGCTCTTGTGAGTCGCTCGCTGCAGGAGGCAGAGGAAGCACTAAGAAGCACTGGCCGGCTGCACAGTTTCCCTCAAAATTGCGGTGTTTGCCAGATAACATTTTATGAAACCGTTATCGTGCTGTGGACTGCATAACTGATTTTGAACGATATATTGAAAAATCGCCCAGGTCTAGAGGAGACGCTTGCCCACACATTTCGCAAGTAGAAGAGAGAGCTCTGCATCAGCAGAGTGCCACTGGTGCCACTGGTGCAACCAATAAGATGCCAATAAAGCACAGTAGGGCTAGCTGGAGGGACAGCTTTCCCCAGTCACCCCACCTTGCCCAGCGGATGGTGGGTTTGGATAGCTCTGCCCATTAATGACTAATGTCATATATACAGATTGGTGAAATGGCCCATGAGGTATGAGGTCTTCAAACAGGGACCAGATTTATTTATCTTATGAATCAGGGGAGAAATAAAATGAAGAGTGGAAAATAACAACAACAATATTGTATTGGCTTGTGTACCTCTCAGTTCTCCAGTACCCTTTGTTCTTTTTCTTTTCTTTTCTTGGCAGGTAACAGCATTCCCTCCTAATGGTTATGGCTTGTACAACATTGTGGGAAATGCCTGGGAGTGGACCTCGGATTGGTGGGGTGTTAGGCATTCTGCAGATGAAACATACAATCCGGTGAGCATTTTGTTACTGATAAGCATATCAGAAGGCACTCATCTGTTGCTTTGCTCCTTTTCTGATTATATCTCTGCATGTGACAGTGCAGGTCCTGCTCCGGTGTAAAGCCTTGTAAAACAGTGCTGGATTGTAAACAGACACGTGCCATGTAACAGTTCCATGTCTGTAACTAAAGGTGGAATGGAAAATTCCCAACAGGTTGCACCTAATACAATGGCTGTGTCTACACTAGGAGCCCCAGGATCTTTTCCACAGCCACCCACTCCATATGTAATTTGCTTTGGGACCCAACTCAAGGTGCTAGAATTGACCTTTAAAGCCTTTTATTAATTTACATTCGTAGCCCTGAGGTTGTGGAACGGTTTACCAAAAGGATGCTCACTTCCCTCTTATTTTTTAGAAACCTGCTGCAGTCAAATAACAATCATACATGTGCCTTCTTTTTAAAGATTGTGCACACACACACACACACACACACCTTTATCACTTGTCTGTCTGCTTTTATGTTTGAGTTGGCACAAAACGGCTCTGTTGAATTGTCCTATCTTTGCAGCCTCAGGTTTGAGTGTCTCTAGGTGATTTCTTTTCAGTGAGACAGATTGTTAGCCTAATACTCTGATTGACAATCTCAGCCAGCATGGCCAATGGTCATAGGTGATGGGTGGGAGGTGTCGTTTCTAAGGCAGTGGTGGGGAACCTGTGGTCCTCAAAAGGTTGTTTGAGAACCACAGCTTCCCCATCACTGCCTTAGAAAACAAGTCAGCACCCATCAGTTAAAGACTAGTGGTACCACAGATAGTGAGAAAAGGACCAGGGAAACAAGCATTCAGATCCTTGCCCACCTGCATGCTGGACTGGATGACCTTGGCATACATTTCATTGTCTCTGTCTGTCTCTCTCTGCCTAATCTACCTTCTATGGTGGTTTTGAGGACAAAGGGCACTTTTTGTATGCTTAGTTATAAGCAGCTTCACAAACCTTGGATGGGAAATGTGGTATAAATACCAGCCTGCTGTCTGTACTCCTGCATGAAATCTCTGACGGAATTAAAATTTGACGGATGACTATCTAGGGTGTAAAGCTTTCAGCAGTGAAGGTGTTGGAAAAACTGTTCCGAGTGCAGCACATCCTTGTCATGTTTCACCTCTAGAGATTATGGTGTGTTAAGGAGTCAGCAGGCTCAAATATAGCTGCATAGAAGGTCACACAGGGACTCCTATACATCTGGAGTGGGTAGCCTTTTTCAACCTCAAGGCCACATTCTTTGCTGGGCAAGTTTCCCAGGGCCACATGCCAATGGTGGGTAGCAAGGGCAAACCAGGATGGCAGGAAAGTATCTACACAAACCAACATCTGTATTGAGCAAAAGTAGCCAAGGTGTTGCCATCCAAATATTGTTGGACTACAACTATGGACTACAGCTGTGCTGGCTGGGGCTGATAGGAGTTGGAGTCCAACAAAATCTAGGGGGTACCACCTTGGCAGCCCCCGATGTAGAGACTCTCCCATTCTTCCTTTGTACTGTTTTGTTTGATATGCAGACATTGAATTGAAATATATATGCAGGCTCATATTATTCAACATGGCTGTTGCATTAGACGCCTATCTTTCTTGTTGATACACCCGTGTCCTATTAATGCTATGGAATTATCTGAAAGAAGCACCATTTTTGAATACTTTTGAAGATCCTCATCACCTCAACTTGGGTTTGTGGCTGCTTTACCTCCCTGCAGCTCTGAGCTGCATTGTTTGCCTGAGCCCAGTATTGGGGGTGGAACACCAGTGGAGCAGTAGCTAGGAAAGCAGGTGGCCTCCAAACATGGATTCCCATCAGCCCCCCTCCAGCATGGCCAGTGATCAAGGATGATAGGAGTTGTAGTCTGCCAACATTTGAAGGGCACCCCACCTTGGCTAGTCCTGCAGTAAATAGTGGATGTGGCAGCTGTCTGGGTTTATTTCCTTCCTGCAAAGGTGTTACACTGCAGAGACGTCTTTCAAAGTGAATGATGGTCCAGTCTGGAGACAAAGCAGAGAACAAACATCTGTAGAAGCATCCAAGGGGAAAAGAATGTTAAAACAGCTGTATAGAACACATCCCTTATTCTTGATGCATTTCAGAGTCAACTCTCTTTTCTCCCCCAGGGTTAAGGTTTTAACAAGTTCACTCATGAACACAGTCTGAATCCCTACAGACAGGAGCCTTATATGCTTGTTTGAATTTGAGGCAGTTAGAATCTGCTTATCTCTGAAAATATATCTGAAGTTGCCAGCCTGTTTCATTTATCTGCTTAAGAGCGGTTTTGAAGAAATTTGCAGATTCTAGACACGTTGACTTAACCAAACTTAAAAAAAATGAAAACTTTGGGCTCTGTGAGATGGACTAGCTGATTTTCCAGCTATCTCTCATGAGTGAATTTTTCATTTGTCAAGAGCTGCTCTTGAAACACATTGGGGATGGAGGGCGGCATCCCTCCTCACCCTTCCTGTCATGGGGGTCTGTCTGTCCTTGGGATTGCTGTTTCCTCTGAGGGCGAGTTTTTAAGACTCTACATTGCCCTCATGCCCTGCGCATAGGCTTCCCAAAAGCCATCTGGTTGGCCTCTGTGGGAAACAGGATGCAAAACTAGATAGGCTTTATCTAGCTGAGCTGGTGCTCAAAATGGTTTTTTTCTTGCAAAGGAACAGGAGCCTGTCGTGCCATGTTCCTCTTCAATGTGTGAAGATTCTGCAGATCTGCTAGCTTGGAACAGGATCTTTTAATTAGCCACTGAATCGGAAAGCGCAAGCAAAGCTTAATGCTCAGACCTACAAAACACTATTGCCGTAAAGTAGTAAACACAAATTCTCCGGGTGGCCTAAATAATCAAGAATTCTTCATTACTCTAATTAAGATTTCCATCAGGCCGCTTCTTTGTTTTTGTAAGGTTTTCTGTTTTCATGCTGGGGTCAAGGCATCAGAGCTCAAGGAATGGAAGAAGTTGGGCTCTTGAGCACCATCCTGAACAGTAGCTTTTTCTGTCTTTTTTATCTTTTCATTTTGGTGCAAGGCTGCTGCGGCACAGACCGGGAGCACACAGCTGTGTAAATACACGCATATCTTTCCAAATTTAATGCACATCTCCCACTTTCAAAGACTTTCTTTTTATTTTTCTTCCTAACATCCCCCTTGCGATTCCTTCTCCTTCCCACCACCACCCCATGCTGGTTTTCTCCTCATGACACTAGGCCAGTAGGCAGCCCTGGAGTATGGTATTAGAGCAAGGCGCATGGGATTAAGGCCTTTGGCTAGAGCAACATCTCTCTCTCTCTTTCTGCTGTGGAGGAGATTTACGTCCTTATTTTTATTTTATTTTTGTCCAAGTTATCAGTTTAGGACAGGTTGAAGGAGCCAATTATGTTTAGCCTTGAAGAGATTACTATTAATGAGAGATAAGGTAGTTGTTGTCAGATACTGAGCTGTGACCTAGATGATGCAGCAAATTATGTTTTCTGCTGCTCTAGAGGGTAGGACCCTAAATAAATGAGTTCACATGATGAGAAAGGATAACTTTTGACTAAACATTTGGAACAACTCTTAATGCCACAAGCTGCTTGGCAATGACGCAGGCTGCCTCAGAAGGTGGTGCAATCTTCTTTGTTTGAGTTAGTTTTTCAAGTAGAGGCTGAATGGCCACCTATGAGAGATTCCATAGTCTCCTCCTCCTCCTCCTCCTCCTCTTCCTCTTCTTCTTCTTCTTCTTCTTCGGCAATCACTCATAGCCGAGTAAGATTGTCTTCCATAAACACGGTTTTAACAATGAGTCTGTAACTGACTGTGGAGTTCTGGACCCACATGTGGGGTCATGTCCCCACAGTGGGGACATTGGTTCCCAGGTGGGAGTTGATCACGGTGTGGGTTTGCCCAGTGTGCCTTCCTCTTAGCACGTTTCTCCTTTGCGTTCTGAGTTTGAGTATCTTCAAAGTCCATGACAACTTCCTTGGCAGGGAGTGGACTAGATCAGTGGTTCCAAATGCCTCTCTTTCCCCATCCCTTGCAAATGAGACACAGCTCTTTCTTTAGAAGGGAGCCATAGTGAAGGGCCACCTCCACTGTAGTAAATTTAGCTCTCATTGGGATCATACAGTTGCAGAACCTCACAGGGGTTGCACCTGTCACTTTACCAGGGAGGAGGAAAAGGGAGAAGGGGATGGACGGACGGACAGATGGATGTGGATGCCTGTGCAAGGAAAACCCATTCACTTCTCTTTCCTGCTCCTCATACCCACTCATGCAGAAGCAGTGAGAGCCACTCTACCTGACACACACACAGCCAACCAGTTGCCCCATTCCCCTTTTCAAACAATGGGTCAGCTGCTTCCCCCAGGCAGTTGGGGCACCCTTGCCCAACTCTGAGCCACCCGTTTTCCCCTTGAGGGGAAGGACAACAGGAAACACAGCTAGCAGTCTCAATGGGATAGCCTTTATCTCTTCCCCTTGAGGGGAAAATGAGCTGAGGGACACTAGTTGCAAAGCCTTGCAGACCCGCTGGGATAGCTCCAAGGACCCTAGGTTATTTCTTTAGGAGTTTAGCATTTTGACATGGCATTGTTTCAGTATCTGGTGTTTCCTGACCATGCTTGCTAACGAGAGTTGTGAATGAAACAGCGTAGCTTCTTTGAACTATCAGTAGCAAACCAAGCCATTTTTCCTGATAGTTCCAGTGGAGCGAGGGCTGGTTAACAGTACCGTTGTATGTGAGAAAAAGGAAGGACTTGAACGACTGTCTCCTCCTGTTTTGTCAACTATAACTTATCAGCTTGCAGAGAAGCAGCCAAGCATGAATGTGATAAATGAACTGTGCTTCTTAACCTAGAGATGGCTTTTAATTCCAGTCCCTTTCAGCTCTTGGAAATGCATGGTTGCTGGGCAGAACTGTACGCAGTTCAGCACCGAAAGGCTAAATTAGCTTTGTGGCGCCACAGCAAGTTAGAGCTCTCCATTTTTATACGTGGACGGTTACAGATTGGTGTTTTGAAATGCATTTTGGATTGTTTCATAAGTGTTAGCAGATGGGGGACAGTTTAAATGTTTAAAGAAGCACTTGTAAAACAAGCTTTTATGGGTGCTGTAATGAGACTTGCTTTCCCTTGAATCTGTCTTTGCATATTCCACCTCAACCAGTTTCCAGGCTTAGCAGGGACTTTTCCTGGTTCATGGAGGGAAGCAGGGCAGGCTTGAAGGAGGGAAGCAGGCTTCCAGGTTGAGTACCACCTTCTGGCCTAAAGACTTTCCCCTCAGTTTTCCTTCTTGAGTCTAGGCCTCAGGGATGGACCTAGTTCTGAATCGAAGGGATACAATGCCCACAGAAACCAGGGCTGTGTGTACGCCATACATTTAAAGCGCATTTTCAGCACACACCTTTCCTCCAAAGAATCCTGGGAACTGTAGTTTATGCCTCACAGAGCTAAAATTCCCAGCCTCCTTAATAGACGAAGTTCTCAGATTCTTTGAGAGAGTTTTAATTGTGCTTTAAATACATGGTGTGCTCACAGACAAGATGTACTGTGACCGGCAAAGATGCCGAGCAGATGCAGGGCTGTAGTCTGCCAACAAGGGCCACAGCCTGCCTAATTTCTGTAGAAAACGTACTTATTGGCCTTCTTACCTACCTACCCACCCTGACTTTGTTTCCCCTAGACCAGGCTTCAACTTGATACCTCCCCTCCCCCCAATCTATTTTGGGCTCCAACTCTCAGCAGTGCTGCTTAGACTCTCTGTGTGGAATTATCTTTAGAAAACTCTTTCTGTGGCTCTGTACTGCTTTCATTTTGTCTCTAGGCTCACTGTTGGGTGCTTCTAGGGTTCAGCCAGGGGTAGCTGATGTTGTACCCTCAAGATGTTGTTGGGCTCCAGACATAGGCGCCGACTCCAGGGGCCTGAGGGGGCCCGAGCCCCCTCAAAAATTCGTTTGGGGGGGCAGAGCCCCCCCAATAATTTAAGAAAATTATTACCGTAAATTTCGCTCTATAACACACAGATTTTTTTCTCCTAAAAAGTAAGGGGAAATGTCTGTGCGTGTTATTGAGCGAATGTGTGGTCCCTGGAGCTGACTCGCCGGAGCGCAGGGGCAAAAATCAGGCAAAAATAAGATCGGTCAGTTGGGCGGAGGGAAGGCGGAAGCTGCTGCTTTCCTGCATTCTGCCTCAGGGTCTTACTGCCCACCCGCTTCTGTTGCTGCGTTTGCTCAAACTCAACAAAGAGCAGGGAATCCCCTGCCCTCCTGGCAAGCAGAGGGTTAAGGAAAGGATCGAGTCCTTCCTTCTAATTCTTTCCTAGTCACACTGCGTGCAGGCTCCAGCCCACCACCTCCTCCTCTCCGTGCTCTAGGGATGCAGGTGGGAGAGAGAGAGAGAGGGCTGGCTTGGGGGGGGGGACTTTTGCCTTCCTTTCCTCCCCCCCACCCCGTTAAACTCCTCCCCTGCATTCTTAGCCAGCTGCTTCTCCGCACACCCCTCTTGTGCTTCTTGTCCCTTCTGTGTTTTTCCTTCCCTCCCCATTTAAAACGTGGTGACAAAGCACGGATCCACATGGATCCTCAGGATTTTTGCATTGGGTCACCCCAAATTCACCATCAGATCACATAGCATGTCCATGGCTACATCTTACACCAAAGAAATCACGCACCCACTGTTGCCTAGGGTCACAGTGGTGCAAAAACGTGGTAACAAAGCACAGATCCACATGGATCCTCAGGATCTTTGCATTGGGTCACCCCAAATTCACCATCAGATCACATAGCATGTCCATGGCTACATCTTGCACCAAAAAAATCACGCACCCACTGTTGCCTAGGGTCACAGTGGTGCAAAAACGTGGTTACAAAGCATGGATCCTCAGGATCTTTGCATTGGGTCACCCCAAATTCACCATCAGATCACATAGCATGTCCATGGCTACATCTTGCACCAAAAAAATCACGCACCCACTGTTGCCTAGGGTCACAGTGGTGCAAAAACGTGGTTACAAAGCATGGATCCACATGGATCCTCAGGATTTTTGCATTGGACTACTCCAAACTCACTGTCAGATATTAAAAATCTTTATAAAATAGAGAATTAAATACATACAGAATGTTAAATTTTCAGTTTTGAAATTTTAGTACTAGTTTAGTACTGTATTTCTATATTACTATAGTACTGTATTAGTTATTTTCAAATACTTAAATATTTTTAGGGTGTAAGACCCAAATAAAGCCCGTTATTTACATACAGTATTACAGTATTTACATACAGTATTAGGCATACTGTATTAACTTTATTAACTGTATTAAAGCATTAACTTTGAGATATTATATTTATTTAATGAACCCTCAGCCTTATTCAAAGTAAGCTTAAATTATCTATTTCACTTATTAATCAAAGTGCTATTACTGTGCGACAGCAATATTTTATGTTTTATTCTTTTAATGATAGTTTAGGATTTATTTAAATATCATTTCAGTCTTTTCAGAGCTATATATTCACTGCTCTGTAATAGTCTATAAGCATAATTGTTACTGTAAATTAAATTAGCTTTTTACGAAAATACCGTGCGTGTTTTTGTTTTGTTTCTTTTTTCAAAGCCAAAAAGTGTTTCAGGCTTGTCGAGTTTCGCGGAGTGTGGAGTTATAGAGAGTCGAGTTTTCGGGGTTCTAATGTTGATCATATGACTCTAAAATACTTTTAAAAAACTTTAAAACTCACTAATTTTCATCTAAAATTTAGAAAACTTCCCGGGGCAGGACCCCGGTATGGGCCCCCCCAATATTTTTTATAAGTCGGCGCCCCTGGCTCCAGATCCCACCAGGCCCAGGCCATCTGGCCAATGGTCAGGGATGATCAGAGTTGCAGTCCAACAATTTCTGAAGAGCACCCTGTTGAGAGCCAGTGTGGTGTAGTGGTTAAGAGTGGTAGATGCGTAATCTGGGGAACCGGGTTTGCGTCTCTGCTCCTCCACATGCAGCTGCTGGGTGACCTTGGGCTAGTCACAGTTCTCTGAAGTCTCTCAGCCTCATTCACCTCACAGTGTTTGTTGTGGGGGAGGAAGGGAAAGGAAAATGTTAGCCACTTTGAGACTCCTTTGGGTAGTGATAAGGCGGGATATCAAATCCAAACTCCTCCTCCTCCTCCTCCTCCTCCTCCTCCTCCTCCTCCTCTTCTTCTTCTTCTTCTTCTTCTTGACTAACTCTAGGCCAGACAGATAAAGCTGCACTCCCCTGCCTCAAGATTCTACATGGAAAAAGCAGAAGAAACCTCCCCAGTCCTGTAGGATCCCAGTGGTGAATTGGCTACTATCCATAGTGACTGTGCAGTCCCTCCACTGACAGAGGCAGTGTTCCGATGAATGCCAGTCGCTGGGAGCCACAAGTGGGTAGAGGGCTGTTGCACTCAGGTCCTGCTTGCAAGCATCCTTGGGGATTCTGGTTAGCCATTGTAAGAAAAGGATGCTGGACTAGATGGACCATTGGCCTGAGCCAGCCAGCTCCTCTTATGTTCTTAATGGGATCCCTCCCTCAAAGCAAGCCAACCAGAGTGCCAGGCATCTGTCCACCCAGCCACCCTTTGAAATGTGGGTAGAGTTATTCCCAAGAGGGGGAATAATTCCCGTATAGCCTTGCTATATATTCTGGGGAGCTCTCCCTCTTGGATGATGTATTCTTATTGCCACCTGAGTCTTGAATCAGTTTCTGGGTTACCAGAAGGAGGAATAAAATTTTATCAATAAAATATAAAATAAAATTCTACCTTTCTTTTGTCTCTTCCTACAATAGCCAACATCTGTCTATCCCTAAATCTGCAATAGATGACCTAATTGATTTGCCTGCCTTGGTTACTGCATCCCTCTTTCCCTGGCCTTCCTTGTTCTCATCTCTGCTGCCACAATTAGCCATCATTCATTGGTTTCCTTCACTTGATGCACTTCCACACAGCAGTTTTGTTTTGGGCTTGGCGTACCACATGCATGCAAGTTTTGTACAACATCCACGAAGCACTGTCCTCATCAACATGCCATCTCACATAATTTCCCCATTTAATCCAGGTTTACCATTTCCATAAGAAAATCATAATTGAAAAAACAGCAAAACTACACCCCCCCCAAAAAAAAATTGGACAGGGGAGTGGGATGGCATTTTCACTCTTCTTCTTCTTCTTCTTCTTCTTCTTCTATAAATTATACCTCGCTTTTCACCAAAAATAAAATAACCCAGTCCACAGTAAATTGCCTGTGGAATTTTTCTATCCAGCTTTCCTTTCTGGGATAAATTCTTTGTGTTTACTCAACAAAACTCTTCCTTCATTTTCCTTACCCGCCCAACCTTTTGTTTCTTATCTTTTTACTCTTTCTTCATCCAAGAATTCTTTCTAACTTTTAAAAGTGTTTCAACTCCACTTAGGTATCTATTTTCAGATCTTCCCTTAGAGTGCACCTTATCTCCCCACCCAAAATTTAGTTTCTCCATAGTTCTTTCCTCCCAGGATTATTGCAGAGCTGTACTGTACTTGTAACATGTGTGTTAACTTCTGTCCCTCCAGCGTTGGTCTCTCTCCTCTGAGCTAAATTGTAAGCCACTTTCAGGCAGGGAACTATTTTTAAGTCTGTGCTTGTACAGCGGCAAGCTGGCACTTAATAATTGGAAGTAATTAATAACAGTGCATGAATAATGACATATAATCAGAAGGTCTTTGGGAGGTGTCAAATAGGGCCCTTAGTTTGTCTCTTTCAAATCAGCCAGGCTGATTTTCAGGCTTTCGCTATGACTGAAGGCAAACAAGCAGCAAGATGCAAGCACAAGTAAATATTAGCTTTTCATGACCTTAACCTGCATATAAACTTAGGTGGGAACTTGACTCAGTGCTTGTTGCAACAATAATATACTACCCATATGGCACGCTGGGGCCTCTATATAGGACCAGTCCAGTGGTGGGGGTTCCTGCTGGATCTGTTGGATCACATTGCAGTTCTGAAGCAGTCCTGCTTCCGAGTCTTCACTGATTTCTAGTTTTGGTGGAAATTTTAGTAAATATTGTAAAAAAAAAAAATCCACATAAAAGAATAACAAAGGGAAAAAATCTCTCTTTTTTAAAAAGAAAGGCCAATTCAGTTCAAGGATTGTTTATCTAAACGACTCTGTCAGGGTTCCTTGCAAATTATATTTCAGAAACAGCTTGTTTACTCAGGTTCCTTTTAACCACAGGCAGATCATCCTGATATGAATGACTGATATATGAAGCCCATCTGTCGTCGCAATTTAAATAAAAACCAGCAGAAAAACAAATACATTCTGTATTCAGGCCACTACTTTTGTGACCTTGCAGATAACCTAACTGCATGTGTTGTAACTGGACTACATGTCCCATCACATTTGTCTGCTGGCCATGCTGACTGGGGCTGATGCGGGTTGTAGTCAAACAACGTCTGAAGAGTACCACATTGGCTACTCCTTCGGGTAAACTATGGTATAATGGATAGCAAGTAAAAGGAACAGTCAGGGTGACAGGAGATCGAGCGATACAGCTACATATACAAGCCTGCCCTTAGTAGGCTTGCAACATGCCATCTTCATAGCTCATGCTTTGGCTTGTTTAAAGCAAGCTCTGGCAAGTTTTTAAGCCACAATTTATGGTCCCATTTCTAACGATTTATGGTCCCATTTCTAACGACGAGCCAGATTTCATGGAAACGGAAATGAAACTGCTGCAGTCATTCTCCTGGCCGTGCAGGAAGAGGAGAGGGAAAGTGTGAGAATGAGAGGCTAACAGCAGCTCCTCCCATTAAACCATGATGCAGTGTTACATGCAAATGTCGCCAAAGATACTAGAGGACCTGCAAGTGTTATCTGGGAGAAATGGCAGTCTTTGGAAAGGGAGAGGTGTTTTTTTTAAAAAAAATAAAAATAAAACAATAACTTTGTTTTTTTTAAAATAAATCGGTTGTGGTTATTACACTCCTAAATTTAGGCAAACTTTTAAAGGCTTAGCTTAATCCTAGATTTTTCCAGAATGTGTTTTAAGATTCTGCATGGTATTTCTACACATGTATGATTGAGGGTATTTTTATTTTTAAAAGGTAAGCCATTCCAGAACCAGCCCTTAACTGTTCTTTTTAGAGTCAGGGTATGTGTGAAGAGAGAATGAGCTACAGAAGCATATTTGCGGCTAAATAAATAGAGGCCAACAAGCAGAGGGAGTGGATCTGTTAGGATGGGATATTTTCTACTTACCAGTGAATTCGTTCTACTGTAATAAATACTGTTTGTACTTGAAAGGGGATTCCATTAAGGGGATAATGTTGTGTAATGCAATAGGCAGCCTGAAGAAGGTACAGCTCAAGTGGCTCAGTAATGCGTGGCTATGTACTAATCCTATTTTGCAATAGGCAGTTTTCACTTTAATTTTTGCTTTGCTGCCAAAACACTCTTCTCTTGCATTCTCTTCATATAATTAATAGCTTTCGAGGGGGCACTTAATCCAAACAACTCCCTGCTCATTGTATCTGTGCTTTAGTAGCAGAGGTTATCCTTTTATAATCCTGAGCACACACCATGTTTGTGAGAGATTGAGCCCTTTGTGGAATCAGAGACTGCAAAGCTTTTCATATCAGTTGCTCTTCTTCCACCAGCAAAAGACTGACTACCCTAAGATCGGGTCACATTCAGTGTTGCTGTTGATAGACATGCTTCCTGGATTTTCAGTCACACTTTTTGTTGACGGCACAATGTTTCTACAGGGAACCCTGTTTCAGGCAGTGGGCAGGTCCTTTTCCACATTTTGTACACAGTTTGAGAGGTTCTTTAAGGCAATAGAACTCCCAGAAATTATATTAGTGGAGTTAAAAGGCACAGACCCTGAGAACTACAAGTACCTCTAGAAGGATTTTTGGCTGGCTCATATATCTCAGCAGATTGTGATTGAAACCAGTGGGATCAACCTGAAACCTTTGGTGACATTAAGAGTTGTAGCCAAATGTTAGTCGGAGTAGACACATTGGAATTAAAGGACATGGCTACCTTAGGGCCATTAATTTCATTGGGTCTACTCAGTTTAGGATTGTATCCAACATACTCAAACTAGAGCCAGGGCTTTTTCGGCTGTGGCTCCAATCTGGTGGAATGCTCTGTCACAAGAGACTAGGGCCCTGCGGGATTTGACATCTTTCCGCAGGGCCTGCAAGACAGAGCTGTTCTGCCAGGCCTTTGGTCAGGGTTCAGTCTGACTCCCTCCCCCCTTTCATAAGAACTTGCATGAAAGTGGCCTCCCAATTTTTCTCACAGGCCCATATAAGTTCAGCACAAACAGTTGGGCCTGGTGAGCATTTAAGGTCCCCAACCCTAATCTGCGGGTTGCCATCTGATTGGATTTTATTCTGATCCTGATCTGATTTGAGGATGTATTTTAATTGATTGTCTGCTTTTATGTTATACATTTGATGTTAGCCACTCTGAGCCCGGCTTCGGCTGGGGAGGGCGGGATATAAATAAAATTTATTATTATTATTAACTCTTTTGTAGTGAACAATGAGAGTGTCTCCCAACCCTCCGTATATCCAGTGGGTACAGGGGAGAAAAAGATTGGGATGTGGTAGCAGGCAGAGAATTACAAAATTTGCTTTGGTTTCTGCTTACAGTGCCAAATGAAAACAAAGGAGACCCAGATTTGAATTTTCAGTCAGCCATCAAGCTTTCTGAGTGACTTTGGGCCAGTCACAAGGAAGGAAAGATGGGATCCAAATGTCCACTGACAGAGGCATTATGCTTCTGAATACCAGTTCCTGGAAACCACAGAAGTGGGGAATGTTTTGCTCAGGTCCTGCTTGTGGACTTCCTGTAGGCATCTGATTGGCCCCTGTGAGAACAGGATGCTGGGCTAGATAGGCTACTGGTCTGATCCAGCAGGTTCTTCTTATATAAAACACACATCGGTGTATTAATTCTTGTATATAGAACATTAGACTGAAGGTAGGCTTGAAAGTGTGTAGACAGTATCCTTTGAAGCAAGAATGGTGTCGTGATCCTGGCATTCTGCAGGCGATTCAGCCCAAGGATTCAGAGTGGGAAGATGGAATTGTCCTCAAGGCCAGCCCCAGGTGTGCATACCAAACCAGGAGACCTATTCAAGATGAAACCATTGTCCCAGTATCTTTCTGTCCCCTCCTCTGACTCTTAGGACTCCAGCTCAGTCCTGGTAGAACCGCAGCATGAATCATGCTCATTCCCTGCAGTTCTGAAATCAAGGACTTCACGGATGCTGTGATTCAGCAGCATCAACAAACAAAAACAGAAGCAAGACAAGCATTGATGTTCTTTCTGATTCAAGACTTTATTTTACTTTTTGTTAAGGTTTTTTTTTTTTATAAAAATCCAACTTGATGCTCCAGCTACTTGCATGTAGCTAAAGGACCTGAATGGAGTTCCCATATAATACTAGAAACAAAGGGGTGCATATTTTTTCTACCTTATTTTTTCTGCATTTTAAATGCCTATAAGTAAAAAAATGAAAAGAGAGAAGTATGTAGTTATTACTGCATAGATCTCTCTTTTCATTTTTTTTTTTTTTGCTTATATGCTTTTCTTGAGATTCTTTTGGTCCTCAGACCCTGGATGCATTTAGAACACATAGCAGTACTAACAATGCTAATTACTAATACTTCCAATGACATTATGAAATAACATCATACAGATCGTTTTCAACCATAAGTTTCCCAAGGTTTGTAATATTAGAAAGCTTTCTTTTACTTCTCTCTCCTTGCCATTCCCAACAACACCTTACCATGCACTGTAGAGTATGGTTCTGTTACAGTCCTTGCCTTGCCAGCATCTTAAACCCTATCCCATTTCACCATTTTGCAAATTGTTCCTAGGGGACCCTGCTATATAGATCAGGCCAAAGGCCCATGTGTTCCATGTGTTAGAATTCCATGTGCCCACCAGGTGCCTTTGGGAAGTCCTGAAGCATGACAGCACTCTCTGCCCTTGTGCTCCCCAGAAACAGGTTTAAAGGCATGCCACCTTTGATACTGGACGTAGTACACAACCATCATGGCTGGTACCCCTGAACAGCCTTACCTTCAATGTTTTTCCCCCCATCATCCCCTTTTAAAGCTGTGTAAGATACATCTTGTGGTAGAAAATTCTATAGTATCCTGAATCTTACACCCTTCAGCTTCACTTTGATGGCTCCTGGGTTCCAGAATTATGGGAGAGGGAGGAAACTTCTGCCTATTTTCTCTACACCATGCATAATTTTATTCGCCCTCTATCCTGTCCTCACCTTACTCCCCAGCTTTTAAAATCTAAAAACTCCCAAATGTTTTAATCTTTCCTCATAGAGGAGTTGCTGCAGCCCATTGGTCATTTTTGTTGGCCCTGTTTGGTACTTTTTTCAGCGCACCATTTCCCCCTCAGCTCTAAAGCACTCTTTTTACACAAAGCTGTAGGTTCCCGGCATTAGTAATTTCCTTTAGACATCACCTTTTGGCAGCTGCTGGGAAGCTGCTGTTCCCCAGGGCTGCAGAGCTTTCTGAGGGTCCCAGGAGCCAAAGCAGGAAAGGGCCAGTTGTTGTTTTGTCAGATTTCCACTGCTTAAGGATTTAGTCCTTTGTGTGCCTCTTCCCACTTCTGAGTTGACTAGCAGAAGCCAAACAAACAAACAAACAAACAAACAAAATGATCAGATATATTTACTAAAAGATTTATATCCAGCAGTTTCTACTGAATCGATCTTCAAGATAGCAATGATTTTCTTTTTTAAAACAACAAACCAAAAAACAACATAATTTTACCAGTTCCATTAATTTGCCTTGTTTATACAGGTTGTAAAGCTCGGCTATTCTTGGAGCATCATTTGGGTTACCTTAGTACAGAATGTCAATTTTTTAAAAAATGGAGTAGAGCACATAGCCTAGTCATAGCACAAATGACACAATTAAGGTAGCTCAAGATTAATTCCAGAATTAGTTGGTTATTACAGTTTCTGCCCAGTATGTTTTTGAGGTGAATGAGTCCTTTTAAACCTTAATTCTTAATTAATTAAACTCCACACAGGGTTTTGTTATCTACTGCCTGAGCTGTAATCTTTATTAAATCACAAAATGCTAAAGTACATGCACCTGGCAAATCGCAAGGGAATGATTCTTACCCAGCTATACTCTTTGAGGAATGACGGGTTTTGTCAATTCAAAATTGGGTTGATTAGCAGCTATGCAATTGTTCCTGAATAATCTCTTTCCAGGCCTTTTATTTGGTGCCTTGGCAAGCAAGGTTGTGTTGGTAGTAGAATACTGGCTTTCCAGGGCTTCGACCATTTGTGGTATCTCAGAAAGCAAGTACTTTCAAAAGCAAACAAAATTTCCCCAGAGCCATGCTGTTTAAGAGCATAGGATGAGACCTGCTGGATCAGGCCAAAGACCCATTGAGTCCAGCATAGTGGGCAACCAGGCCTATGGGAAAGGGGGACCTCAGTGCATCAATGCTCTCCTCACTTGCAATTTCCAGAAACTAGTATTCAGAGGTACACTGCCTATGTCAGTTGAGGTATGGCATAGCCTTATCCTCTTTGAATTTGTCTAATACTCTTTCAAAGCCATCTAACTTGGTAGCCATAGTTTTAAGTATGTACTGTGTGAAGAAGCCTGTTCTGAATCTTCCAACACTCTGCTTCATTGGATGACCCGACTTCTAGCGATACAAAAAAGGAGAATTCACTTTCTCCGCACCATGCAAGATTTTATAAACCTCTGCCATGCCCCCTATTACTCACCTTTTGTCCAAACTTAAAAGCCCCAGATGTGATAACCTTTCCTCGCAGGAGCATGGTTCATTTTAGTTTTCCACCATAGAACATTTTCTGGCTGTACAATATCTGTTTAACCATGTGATAGTTAATGTGTGTTGTTTTTACCTGTCTGAAAGCAGGAGTGGGGCGAGATCTATATGCTTCTCAGGTCCTGAGAGATATGCTGATAGCGGCACACATTATGGGAATATGGTAAAGGTAAAGGGACCCCTGACCATTAGGTCCAGTCGTGACCCACTCTGGGATTGAGGCGCTCATCCTGCTTTATTGGCCGAGGGAGCCGGCATACAGCTTCCGGGTCATGTGGCCAGCATGACTAAGCCGCTTTTGGTGAAACCAGAGCAGTGCACGGAAATGCTGTTTACCTTCCCACCGGAGCAGTACCTATTTATCTACTTGCACTTTGGCATGCTTTTGAACTGCTAGGTGGGCAGGAGCAGGGACCGAGCAACGGGAGCTCACCCCGTCACGGGGATTTGAACCGCCGACCTTCTGATCAGCAATGGGAATATGGACTACCACCAAATAGGTGAATGTATCACAGTGATGCATCTCTTAAATTGGCACAAATCTTAAAGCTATATGCCACAGGAGCACAGCAAGTTGGACAGAATTATACTAATTGTTAATACGTTTTCAATCCATCACCACAATTTCAGTGTCACTGAGCTCTGAGTAGCATGTTATAAACTTACCCAGGGAAACCAAAATAACATGCTTGCTGCAGACTTGACAGAAGAAAGCAGCAATTAGACACTGATGCAGTCACTGCTGCGCTTTGGCTGGAGCAATTACGATGGACTGTCTTCTAGTCCTGAGCAATGTAATTATTTTCTAGCTTTTTCAAACCCCCCTCCCCCTCCCCCTCCCGCCTGCCAAGCAGCTGCAGTTTGCTTACACAAAGATTAGAACATCTCTTAATTCCTTTCTACCTCTCCGTTGGGTGGTGTTTGCTCCTAGTTTTGTACAGATGATCAGTCATTGGTATTTTTCCATCCACAGAAAGGACCCCCGACCGGGACTGACCGAGTGAAGAAAGGAGGATCCTATATGTGCCACAAGGTAATGCTAAAAGGCAGTTGTCAATCTGCTGCTGTGCAATAGGCTCTTATTTTGTACGCCTGAGAATTAGTGACATAAAGTGACACACAGAGAGAATTGCATCTCGTGGTGCACATCTGAAAAGAAGCACTTCTGGGTGGACAAATGTGGCGGGGTGGGGTGGGGGAGATAAAACAATGAACTGTTAATTTGAATTCCCATTTATCTAAGCTGAGATAAAATATCAGTCGTCTCCTAATTTTAGCTTGACGGCAATTTAGCTGTCCCACTTTTGCATAGTTAAGACAGCAAGGAACTTTGCAATCTTCCTTTTACTCCAGCGGCCAACCCACACAACTGCTGGCACAAGTGCTTCTTGAAATCAAGCTTCTACCGGGGCCTCTTCAAGTGCAACAGTGTTAAGGATATAAGGAGAACGATGCTGAATTGCAAACAAGGCCCATCTCACTCTCAGGGGTGAGATCTCAGGGGTGAGAACTGGATCTGGTGGGCGAGCCAGATCCTTATCTCCCTGCCCCAGTTTGACAACTAGTTATGGCCACCTGATGTCAGTCACCTGATGTCACAAGGATGTCAGGCAACTCAGTTTCGCCTGTGCAGTAGTTTGAAGGCCTCCCTCCCCACAAAAAACCCTCTGATTGTCAGAGTTTGCATAGCACATGGATCTATGCAAGTTCTGGGCTTTGCAGGTGCCTCCAGCTGATCAGCAATGTCTGCAGCTCTTATGGCCCAGCCATGCTTGCACTTTCCTCATACCTGATGTTACATCAGATGTAGAGCAGGTGGGTGTAGCTTGGCCAAAACGGGCTTCTAGGCGAACTGGAAAAGCCTGGCCAGCTAATTAGGCCTGTGGGTTGGAGGTTCCCTACTGCTGACAAATCTAAGTCCTCAACCGCATCCCCAGAAGAAGGAGATGAAGAAGAAGATTATTTTGGCAGGTTGATTTAGAGCTATGGTGATTGGAATAATGTAAAGGTAAAGAGACCCCTGACCATTAGGTCCAGTCATGGCCAACTCTGAGGTTGCAGCGCTCATCTCGCTTTATTGGCCAAGGGAGCCAGCGTACATGACTAAGCCGCTTCTGGCGAACCAGAGCAGTGCACGGAAACACCGTTTACCTTCCTGTCAGAGCAGTACCTGTTTATCTACTTGCACTTTGATGTGCTTTCGAACTGCTAGGTTGGCAGGAGCAGGGACCGAGCAACAGGTGCTCACCCGATTGCAGGGATTCGAACCGCCGACCTTTTGATCGGCAAGTCCTAGGCTCTGCGGTTTAACCCACAGCGCCACCCACGCCCCTTGATTGCAATAAGAGGAGTGTGCTATTGAGGGAAGAAGCTATTGGTGGATTGTGTATATGTACCTACCACCTCTTGAAGATCCCAGGACACCTGTACTTTATTTTTTAAAACATGGTCTTACAACCAGTTAGGATTCTGGCTCCTGTCACCACTACAATGCCAGGATGTCAGCCGAGCGATTGGTTTTCTAATGCGGAGACTCTCAATTGCTGAGCCTGATGATAGTGTACTTTTTAGGCCTCCAAAATCAAGGATGCTAGCTGTTTTTATATGATAGTGAACTATATTCTGCAGGAGCTATGTAATTAAACAGAGCCCTCAGCTGACCCTACAGTAGTTCACACCCAACCTTGGGTGCTGAGATGTGTTTTAACCTAAGAGGAAACCAAGAGAACATCTTAGCTAAATGCTTAATTTCCCTTCTTTTCTTTTTTAAAATAGCATGCTTTCTGGCCTGGAAAGTTATTGCAGGTAGGAATGTAAGCCACCTCAGCCACAAAGCTAAATTTAAGATTGTGGGATCTCCAATAATCTTTATGAAGCTAACTTTTGCTAGAGCTGGACTACTCACCTTCAAAAGAAAAAAAGAGGAGAACCTATGACCCTCAAGATGATGTTGAACTCCAAACCACATCTGTCCCAGCCAGCATGGTCAGGGAAGATGGGCTCTGTAGTTCAAATATCATCTGAGGTGCCACAGGTTTCCCCTCCTTGCCTTATGATGATGAATTGAGTACAGAGACAAGACAGACAAGCAGTCTACCTTTGCATTCTTCTCATCTTAAATATGAAAGTTTTGGGAGAAGTTGTTAAATAGATTGTGGGAAAAACTCGAGAATATAAGAGAAGTTAATGATAAATAAATAAATCCTACATTCTTAGCAACCACTAATTGATATGAAACACTTCTTTCACAGCGTTGTAATAGGAAATGCATGTTCCTCCATCTCCACAATTTGGTTAATTCCAATGAACCACACAGCATAATTCTTAGGGGGGGGGGGAAACCACCTAAGTCACAGCTATGACCCCAATTTTATTTATTCTAATTAAAAATTAATCTTACTGTGTTTATCTTTTCATTTGGGTGCTTTGAAAGGTCCTGTTTTAAAAGACACTTTAAGATTCTCATCTGTAACCTATCCTCCATAGGAAGCTTACATTTCCTACTTTCAGATCACATGTTCCAGGTTTTATTTTGGGGTGAAATCAATGTCACACATTAATTAGCAGATTTGATTAAATTAACAGCGGCATTGCAGTTTTCTTTACAGATGAGTAATATGGCCCATTTTAGAGTCTACTGAAGATAGTGTAGTCTTCTTTCTTTTCTTTTTTTTAAGGATGTGAAAAGTCATCTGTTATCTCAGGGTCAGAAAGCACAGTATAACGAAGCAGTGCAGAGCCTTTACTAAACTTTACTTCTGGATTGTCTATCCATTTCTAGGGTTTAGACATAGGTAAGGTAACTGAGACTAAATCTGCAGGAGATTATCTGAAATAAGCCAAGAAGCTTTCTCTGAATTCTGAAAGTACCAACTTGAATTATCCCCTCCTGAGCCCATAAATTCCCAACCTCCCTTTCCTCCTATTACTTATAGTAGAATACTCTTCAAAGCCGCTTTTGTTTCAGCACGACAACTGTACAAAAGATTTCATACGCCCAGCAATAAATGTTAGAGGTCAAATGGCATAAGCTTACTTAGAGATCTTATATGCAGATTTGTTCTTTGTCTTTTGCCTGTCAATAAACAGTGTTTGGGTGTGAAAATAAAACAACCTGTAAACAGAGAAACTGACAAAGTGTTATGATAGACAGCAGGCATACTAACACAACACTTTTCCTTGCTGTCCAAAGATGTCTCCGCAAGTTTAACAGTTCAAAGTGACCTGCCTTTATGAAGCAATCAAAGTGATCTACCTGTAAGGAGCACCACACAATCCTTGCACTTGTATTGCCTTGTGTTTTCCCACCTTATACCTTGCCAGTCCCAAGCTTAACATTATAATATGTGGTTTGTGCCAGGATTTTAAAATTATAGCTTGCAAAAAAGAGCAAAACACAAAGGTCAGACACGATCTAGATGAAGGTTACACATTTTTTAAGGAAGAAGAAGAAGAGTTTGGATTTGATATCCCGCTTTATCACAACGCGAAGGAGTCTCAAAGCGGCTAACATTCTCCTTTCCCTTCCTCTCCCACAACAAACACTCTGTGAGGTGAGTGGGGCTGAGAGACTTCAGAGAAGTGTGACTGGCCCAAGGTCACCCAGCAGCTGCATGTGGAGGAGCGGAGACGCGAACCCAGTTCACCAGATTACGAGTCTACCACTCTTAACCACTACACCACACTGGCTCTCCAGTGTGGCCTGTTGAACTCATTCATTCAAGGGCCTATTGAACTCATTCATTGCGACTTTGTTCGGAGTAAGCATAGAATCATAGAGTTGGAAGGGATCCCAAGGGTGATCTACTTCAAGCCCTCTGCAGTGCATGAATATGATTAGGCTGCCCGTCCTGTTTGTTTCAGTATGAGAGTAAAGCACCTGCCCAATTGTGGCGGGCTGGTTTACAGTCTCCCTTCTGCCCACCAATTCATGGAGCCCCTGGGGTCTTACAGTCCTGCAGCTGCCCCTCAGTTTGTCATGGCGGAGGCACTTAAGGGAAATAGGGGAGGTGGTCTCTTGGAGGCACTGCGGGAGGCCGTTCCAGGCACAATGACAACATACCACAGCAACACAGAGATGGAAAGGGAAGTGCCCAAAATGAACTTGTAAGTGAGAAGAGGGAGCGACCACGGGCTTGAAGTGGCAGGGTGATGCAAGGACATCAGTGCTGCCATTGCAGCAGCAGCAGTAATCTAGGGCAGGGTGTGTTGGAACAGCAGAAGCGTCCAAAGGAGAGCGCAGCAGCAGTGATACTGTTGAGGAGAAGCTAGATTTTGCTGGTCAGGAAAGGAAATGACCATAATACACAGAGCTTGCCTATTGAGGTACGTGAACGGCCTACAGGTTCTGGGTACAGAAATATTAAAGCTAGAAGAAGGAATGCAGCAGTAACCTTGTGGCTACAGGCCCAGCTTCGGGAATTGTGGAATGGGGAAAGAGAAATAGATTAAGCAGTGGATGACCAGGGGCAGACGGAGTGAAGAAAACTGGGACTGTGATGAGTTTGAGAGAAGCTTCCGGAGGGAAAGAGGATTCTCAGCATCAACAGTAGCTGAGAGGAGATATGAAATTACACTGACGTGTGTCTTGTAGCTGATGGTTATGTTGTATATTCTGGCATGTCACTTTTAGCCCATCCTTGCTATATCAAATTAATTGAATCTCTACACTGACTGGCAATTTTTGAAATCCCAGGGCACAGCTGTATGGTCCACCCTTCCTCTTTCTTAAGTTTTCAGTCAATTAAATAAGATTCTCCTAGACATATGTCATTACCTCTCTGTTCCAGGTCATCTTAATTCAAAGTCAGTTGTTGACCCATGAGCCGAGTTTTAATGCAGAAGGAAAATGAGTAGTCAGTGTTGATGACTGATCTCGTTTAATGGGAAAAGTCATCTTGATGTCATGCGTCCCAACAACTGCTGACTGTATCAATTTAATCAGTCACATAAGGAAATGTTTGGCTTTTCTAAATGTAGTGCTGCTCAGATAGTCAAACACGAAAAACTGAAAGCAGAACCCTCTGCCTTATTCGGTAAGTTTCTGTCTTCTGCCACAAATTAATAGGGTGGCCACAGGCAAACCAAATCCAGTTATGGATTTGCCTTACAAAGTGCATCCGGTCATTAAGTAAACATTTTGGGCTACAGCCCATAACCCCAGAATCTCTACTAGACAGAAAGGTTGAATCTGTTTATTAAGCTATAAATCCCATTGGGGGTTACTGGCTATAGACTATGAGTGATCCAGCTGTGATCACCTGTGATTATGTGCTGCAGGATTAGGCACTGGATGGTCCTTTTAATCAAGATCTTACATGCTATATTGTGATAATGTGTGTAACTATTTTGAGATAAGCCTCTGTTGGCAAAAAAACAAACAAACCAGTGGTCTATTATTAGATTTGTATCTCACTCTTCCTCCCAAGAATCCCAGGACAGCAGGCCTAGTCTTTGCATCAAATGAGATTGATTGGTGGGTGGGTGGTTGTGGCAAACACATACAAGAAATGCAGGTTTATGTCTTTCTGTGAATGGTAATGGATAATTGGATTTTAAAATTTGCTATACTATCACATAGCTTCTAAACAGGATCAATAGAAAGAGTTTGGCTGTATAATAGGTGGTTGAGTTTTGCCCCATGAACTAAGGTTTTCTCTCTTGTGCACCCCGTAGCCAGTGCTCACAGCTATCTATTAAAGTCCAAATGAGTTGATTTCAGTGGATCTGTACATGCTGAGCCAGCCTTGCAAATGCTTAAAGCACATACCTACAGTAGGGTTACAGATACACTTACAGATGTGTTGGAAGTATTCTCAGGTAAATACTCTCCAGCCTGTTGAAACTGCCAACTTTGTTGACTTTAATGTGTTTTAATAATTATGTAAATAAGATATTGGGATTTATTTCGAGTTAATGGGTTGTATCCAATGGGTGCTTTGCACTAGTGAAAAGCATTTGCCAGTCACTCCTACCACCTTCAAGGGATGCAGGTGGCGCTGTGGGTTAAAGCCTCAGCGCCTAGGACTTGCCGATCGAAAGGTTGGCGGTTCGAATCCCTGTGGCGGGGTGCGCTCCCGCTGCTCGGTCCCAGCGCCTGCCAACCTAGCAGTTCGAAAGCACCTCCGGGTGCAAGTAGATAAATAGGGACCGCTTACCAGCGGGAAGGTAAACGGCGTTTCCGTGTGCGGATCTGGCTTGCCAGAGCAGCGATGTCACGCTGGCCACGTGACTCGGAAGTGTCTCCGGACAGCGCTGGCCCCTGGCCTCTTAAGTGAGATGGGCGCACAACCCCAGAGTCTGTCAAGACTGGCCCGTACGGGCAGGGGTACCTTTACCTTTACCTTTACCTACCACCTTCAGTATCATTTCCCAAACTGTTCTAGAGGGTCCCCCAACTCTCAGCAGCACATCTTTTGGAGGGCTGCAGTGGATTGGGGGTGAGCAGGTAACAAATATTGAAACTGTGTGCTCTGTAAGGATGAGGGTTTTTTCCCCTAGTTCAAATCCATTTGGATGCAATTTGGAAAGTTTTCAGATTATAGGGATAACAGGCAATTGCAAAATTATGGAACAAAAATTTGTGTCCCATTAACTGTGTGTGTGTGTGTGTGTGTGTGTGTGTGTGTATTACAGATAGACCCCATAACCCCAGAATCTCTACTAGGTATGTGGTTGTGGACATCAGGTATGGACACCAACAGCATTTCTCTGTTACCACTTCCCCATCTCTAAATATATCACTGTATCACACAGATACTGCTGCCTTACATATCGCCACAGCAGATATGCTAAAGGATTACAAGGGGCTGAGATCACTATGGCAACAAAATTCCTATCATTCTCTTACAGCTGCACTTCTCAAAAGATAAGGCAGGCCTCCCCAAGGAGATTGAAACGATTGCTAGGGAGGCGCAGTCCATGACAGAATATTTTTTTAAAAAAAGGGCAAAAAGTGTGGAGGAGGATTTTAAAAGAAGCTAAAGTGGAGAGAAAGTGACAATTCTTCTTAGAGGCTCATTCAAAGGTGGTAAAACATTGGCACCAAGACCCCTGACTACTAAAGGGGTTTCAGATCACGCGCCAAGAGACTCATAAAAAGCATCCCTGGCTTGACTACGTCTTCCCACAGATGCTGCTAGGCAAGGGGAATTATACACCTAGGAAAACATTACAGGTTTGATAGTCTCCTATGGCAGAAAAAGTGAAGGGGTCCAATCTGTGACTACTTGAGAGTCAGGGTACTGGATGATCTGGAACCATTTCCAAAATAGAACCATAAAACAGAGCCAGTGTGGTGTAGTGGTTAAGAGCGGTGGGCTCGTAATCTGGTGAACCGAGTTCACTTCCTCGCTCCTCCACATGCAGCTGCTGGGTGACCTTGGGCTAGTCACACTTCTCTGAAGTCTCTCAGCCTCACTCACCTCACAGAGTGTTTGTTGTGGGGGAGGAAGGGAAAGGAGAATGTTAGCCGCTTTGAGACGCCTTAGGGTAGTGATAAAGCGGGATATCAGATCCAAACTCTTCTAAAATTGTAGAGTTGGAGGATGTTCTTAAAGTCAGAAGGTGTTGTTTTGCTTGTTGGAGTTGAGTTCCAGTAATATTTGCCCGAGTGAAAAAGCCATGAAATGCGAAACTGGTGCCAAGCCTTTACATCAGTAGTGCACAGGAGAAAACCTAACCATTTTTCTTCTCATCCTAAAGAGGCAGGCTGTCAAGACCATCCCTTAAGAAGACGGGCTAATTTATCTAGTTATGATTTTTCGTTTCAGGCAGGCCCAATTTTTTTAGGAGGCTACCGCACATGTTCCTTGTTGTTGATATAGGATCTCCCCAGTGCAGAGCTACTTTGCCATGTTCAGCTAATGAATTGGCACCCTTTAATTGACACCCGTGGTAATGTCACTATTGTCCCTCTCAGTCCTACTGCTATAGGTATCGATGCACAGCCCGAAGCCAAAATACCCCTGACAGCTCTGCTTCGAACCTGGGGTTCCGCTGCGCTGCTGACACACTGCCTGACTACTTAAAGTGACAAAGGCTGGCTGGCAGCTGTGGAGGACCGAAAGATCTCACCCGAGGCGAGAAGCGCTTAAGGAAGAGAAGGACTGTGGCTCAGTGAAGGATGTCTTTCTTGGAAAGATGAAAATTGAAATGCTGAACTTTCTGCTTTAATGAACCTTGGCGAGAGGGGGGAAACGGGCTGGATTTCCATTTGTATTTCTGGAAATCTAGCATTGATGTATGGAGTATTAACTTTGATTGTTTTACGTCTGAGAACCGAGAAGAATTATGGCCATGAATTGAGGGGGTTCTCTCTTAATAAGGAAAAGAAATGTTTAGAGGCAATTGGCTTCAACTAGGAGATGGATTTACCAAAGCAGGAAGTGAAATGCTGCTTTATTTATTTTAATAACAATTCAGTGTGTGGCTTCCAAGTGGCCCCCCAATACCAGATATGGCCAACTTCCTGCAATATTGGAATCAACTTTGGTTTAATTAGCCTTGTGGATTACAGTCCTAAAGATGCAGGTATCAGTATATACAGTATGAATTAGTTGCAAATTTGTTTTCACGGAGTGTGTAGAATCCTTATAGGAGCTACAAATGACCCAAATTAGAAAAATGTGCACAAACAATGCATTTAATATTTCCAGTTTATCCTTGTTGCCAAATCTAAGGTACTTTCACTAAGGATTGAAACCTATATACATTTAGTTAGGAGTAACGTTGGCATTTCTGGACCAAATGTGATTGTTGGTTGAATGAAAGGGACATCTGAAGTGTTGGTGTGTGGAATGAGGAGGGCTAGGGTGAAAATCAGACACAGTGTACACCAGAGGTGGGAAACCTGGACCCTCTAGGTGTCTTTGGATATTTCCTACCAAACTGCCATTGAACTTTTGCACATCACTGACTTATACTAAGCAGTCTCCTTTTGCAGAACAGCAAAAAGTTCTTTCTCTAGTCAGTGGGGGGGGGGAATACATAAAAAATAATGATAGGGGAAATGAAGATGAAAATAAGTTGTGAGGCTTAAATGTGCTAATACTGAGACCTAGCTATAGAATTTTGAAGCAGTTAACGAATATCTTTGATGTCATTCGGTCTGAGAACTGATAAAGGTGGAAGCCACACCGTTTTGCTGTAAGAATTTAAAATTTCTGTCTTGTTTCTAATCACTATAAAGTGTGTGTGTATGTGTGTGTGTGTGTGTGTGTGTGTGTGTGTGTACACACACTAGTCTTCTGGTTGTAAATGGTTTTAACTTTTAACTTATTTTGATTCTGCATTTTATATACAGGTAGTTGTAACCTACTCAGGAACCTTATGATGGGTAAGAAATACAATAAATCAGGCATAACCAATGAAGTGCCTTCCAGGTGTTTCTGGATTATAACTCCTGACATTCATGACCATTGGCCATGGGGCTGATGGGAGTTGGAGTCTTAAGCACATCTGGTGGGCACCATGTTGTTAACCCCTGAAATGCCATTACTACTTAGGGATAGTGAACCTATGGCACTACAGCTGTTGTTGAATTCTAACTTCTGTCATGCCTGACCATTGGCTGCTGGGGGTCCATCTGGTGGGCCACAAGTTCCCCACCTTTGACAAAATATTTCTAATCATATGAATTATGCATCTGTTAATGCTAAGCAAGCTGGTGTGCTGTAAGCTTCTCACATTTCATGATGCTGTAAAATACATGGTTTTTAAATTCATTTAATTCGAGTAGCTTATTCATTTTTGCCTATTTATTCTACTGTTTTCCATTCTTCTTCCAAAGAAGGATATCGTATCTGTTTGGTGTTTTGATACAATGGAACTGGATACCACAGAAACATTTTCACTGTAAAACCATTTATGGTTGAGTTCTGGGTAGTAAATGTACAGATTTTGACCTTGGCAGAATAACCAACCCAAACCATCAAAGTGACTTCTGTGTAATGGAAACTGCCAGTATTAACTTGTATATAGCTGCACATGGTGTGGCCTAGTAAATAGCACAAAACTGAGATGAACTAAGTTAATCAACAGCACACGCTTGGATAGTTTTGGCCTTGGTTCCCATGTGTAAAATGGAAGTCTCATTCACTGGGGTGAATGAGACAAGGATGTTAAAGTGCTAGAAGGATTAACAATCACCACAGCCTCATTCTGCCTAATGGTAGGGCCAGCCCTGTATTTGTTTTGCTGACAGTGGGGCAAGTTATAGCAAACTGCTGGAAAACTGAGGAAGAAATAGCTTTGACTATCTGGTACTGTCTAGACTACATTGTTAGCAGGGAAACTTATTAAGCAGATAAGAGTAGCATGAGCTTGTGTTGCAACAGATGACTTTTTGCAAGTGTGGCACTGCTTTTATACCTCATATTAATCATCACTAAAGCCACCAGCTACCCACAATGACCTCTGCAAGGGCATCTTCAGATGCCAGTTTTCACAAAATGCACAGAATATGAAACAAACCTTTACCACAAATACACACTGAGAAATTAGTAACACACTTCTGTATCTAATTGTCTTGTTAAGAAAAGCATTAAGAAGTTCACACCAGCAGTTTAGCACAGAAATTTGAACATGTCCAGCACTCATTTCTGTTCATTCCTGCCACTATAATGCTCAGGGATTTCTTCACTATACTGGATCCCATATTGAAATCCATTGGTAATTATTTAGCAGTTTCACTCATCTTCCGCTTTCTAGCAAATACATTTAAAGGTTGACAACTCAGTCAAGATTGTTGCCTGGATCAAGCAATGCGTTTTGTTTTCCATGTTTCTTTGGGCAAGAAAAGTGCTTCCCCTTTTTCTTCCTGGTCCTGCAATTTTCTTTTAAAAATACAAAATCAAAATAAATAAATCATGGCTTCTAATTAAACACTCTGTTCCCAGTTGTGATTCTTGCATTGGGCTAGTGTTTTGCTTGCTTAGCTATTCAGCGTTTGCGGCATTTCCTGTCCTAAGTAATTGTTGTCAGTCCAGCTGTGAATTTAGCAAATCGCCCTGTGTTCTACTAGGGAAGAAGTGCCCAGCAAGATTTGGAGACGTGGAAAGATGGAGATGGGGATTTTGTTGTTATGTTAGATTGTGTCAGAGGGAGTTGTTTTGATCATAACGGAAAGTGCTCAGCTGTTGTTGTATCATCCTGTAGCCTTTGATTGCACAAGTTTGCTGTCTAAAGTTATCATCAAAGGCTTTCCTGTTTGTGCTATGGCATAACACTGCAGGAGGCAAGTTGTGTTGGGAAGTGTGCCCCAGTGCAGTTCTCCAGTTATGAACCCTGATTCATGCAACAGTAACTGAGAAGCAACTAGGTGGGTAGAACCTTGACTCCCATCCTTCAAGTTCATTCAGCTACACCCTGAAATCTGAGAAAACCACTTGATCCTGTGCATGCATACTCAGAAGTAAGTCTCACTATGTTCAGTAGGGCTTGCTCTCAAGTACGAATAGGATTTCATGATGAAATTACAATTCCTGCTTCTCCACTGGCACAGAGTGATCCTTTGCACTATACCCACAACCTGTAACCTGTCTCAGTCAACGCAAAACATATTTACAAGCTTAAAACCATTCCTTGATCTTTCCTGCTGGTGTATCTAGCAATTACTTGTGTATGCCCATAAATGACTAAGCCGCTTCTGGCGAAACTAGAGCAGCGCACGGAAACACCATTTATCTTCCCGCCAGAATGGTACCTATTTATCTCCTTCACTTTGACGTGCTTTCGAACTGCTAGGTTGGCAGGAGCTGGGACAGAACAACAGGAGCTCACCCCGTCACAGGGATTCGAACCGCCGACCTTCCGATCGGCAAGCCCAAGGCTCTGTGGTTTAGACCACAGATGTGTACAATGTACCAGCATAATGGCAACGATGTGGGGGGCACTATTCCTGCACTATGCAAGTAATTTCCCAGTTGTGATAGCACAGGTGTGGCTCAATCTGACTATTTAATATGCAAATCATTTAGGTGTAAGTGACCCTTAAACAGAGGGATTCTTTTCTCACCTTGGTTCCTTTGTATGCCATGATAATGCAGATTTTCTGCCTATCTTGGGTTAGCAGGAATGAACAGGAAGCCTTGGCTTTGTAGTACATCCAAACCAGCATTCTTGGTTTGCTGCTCCTGAACAAGCCACCATCAGCAAACCAACAACAAGCCATGGCTTCTTGGTACTTGTTAAGGAGCAACAATAAATGATCCCTGGTTTGTGTTAAGCCATGGTTTCCTGGTTTATCTGATTCTTGACAGGGGACGATCAAAGCAGGTGGTCAGTGTTCATTTCTGATTAACAGTGTAAAGCCAGAAAGTCTGCCTTACTGTTGGCACAAGTCTGGTTATTAGTGTGCCATTTATTCATTTCATAAAAATTATACACTGCTTGAATGTAAAAAAAAAGAACCCTTCAAAGCAGTTTACAATGTTATGTACTAATCACACAGAGTAAGAAAGAGCAAAGAGAAGTGCATGAGCCAATCTGAATGTAATCTCTAGATCCACTATGTCTGTTTATGCTTAAAATTGAGTGTGTTTATGCACAAGCAGAACCCAAGTCAATTAAGTATTTTGAAAGGTCCAATCTTAGATTTAATCTAATCATATCTAATCTTAAATTTCTATGTGCCTTTTTGCGCTTAATCCCTACAATTAGTAGATTTCAAGACTATGAAGATATTTTTTTTAACAGAGCAGAATATTAATTCTTCAAATAAATCTAATTTTGAAAGATAGTTGGGAAGCAGGGGTGCTGAAAGAAATGCAGTTGTCACTAAATCCTACTTTAGAACATTTATAGATAGTTCAAAGCATTGGTTTCCTGGTACTTTCTGCTGTTTAATATTCCACCAGTATGAAAACAAAATGTTCCCTTCCAGCTCCTGACATATGGCTGAACAAATCTCTTGTATGGGACTAAAGGCTTTTGAATATATTTATGAATAAGTCTGAAAAGCCTTGCTCTTGGATCTACCCACTCATCTGTAAAATCAGAACACAAGTGAAATGGATGGCATCTGAACCAGTAGCTTGCGATTTCATGCCTGTAGAGCTATGCATTTGGTAAGCATGACATCTCTCTCTTGCTCTGGTGTCTGTCGGTTGCGTGGCGAGTTCCCGCCTCCCCCCAAAGAAATAAAGACACAGGACACAAGAATTCAGGTTAGTGGGTCAAATTAGGCCACAACTTTATTGATTAGAGGAATTGAGCAATCTTGGCCTTAGGCATTGGTCCTAACTATTAACCGGCTAAAAGCCGGAAGGGTTAATCACCAGTGGGAGGAGTCCTGCTGGGGCACGTCAACTAGGACCTCCCCCCGGCGTCACCGCGTGGGGGCGTGCCGTGGGCCCACACCTCCTTAGGCTTAGGACAAGGCCACGCCCCCCAGAATCCTTTACCAGACTACCCTTGTCTGGGGGAAGGTGATGGCGTTCCTTCCCCCCTCATTTGCATAACAATAGGACTGTACCCCCACCAATGCCTAACCGCCGCAGGGGCTGGAGCCAGCCCCCGTGTGTGGGGGGAGGGGCGTGATGCCCGCAACCCCACCTCCTTTCCAGCACGGAAGTGGCTTTGCAATCTTGCTTTTAAAGAGGTACTGGTAATGGTACGTATTGGGTGAGCAGAGGCGAGCAAGATAGCTTATTCTCTGGCATCCTGGAACTCCCAGCTCCAGTTTTACACAACATCTACAGATGTTGATGGACTATAACGCCCATCTTCTCTGATCATTGACTAAGCTGGAAGTGGATCATGGGAGTTGTAGTCCAACATCTAGGGACCAATTAGGAGGGACAGACTGGTGGGGATGGAATGAACAAAAACACTTCATTCACCTAGATACTGCTTAGAGAATATTCTAGAAGACATTTGTCACATTTTACATCTGAGTAATGAACTTTTTGAAAATCTTCTTGTTAAGGGTAGGTAATTCATCCTTTTTTTCCGTTCTGTGGTTGTTGGTGTATCCTAAGGTTGCAAACTTGCATTCTGATACAGTGGTACCTCTGGTTACGTACTTAATTCGTTCCGGAGTCCGTTCTTAACCTGAAACTGTTCTTAACCTGAAGCACCACTTTAGCTAATGGGGCCTCCCACTGCTGCTGCACGATTTCTGTTCTCATCCTGAAGCAAAGTTCTTAACCCGAGGTACTATTTCTGGGTTAGCGGAGTCTGTAACCTGAAGCGTATGTAACCTGAAGCGTATGTAACCCGAGGTACCACTGTACTAAGGAAGGGACCCAGGGCTAACTTGGCCATGAGACAGACAGCTGATGCTGAGGACCACAGCAGCTTGCCATTCTTTCCCCCTGAGCTAGCCTGCTCTACAGTTCCTGTGCTAACTAGCTGCCCTCAGGTGCAATGGAGGATCACCCAGGTCACATCAACATGCTGATCTGTTTGAATTCTGTATGTGGATTGGCGAGGGTACCATCTTCTCCTTTGCCTCAGGCAGCAAAATATCTTGAGCTAGCCCAGCAGGGAGCAGGACTTGGCAGACTCCTGTGGCCAGTAGTGGTGCACCCTGCTGACACTTACCTGGACACGGTTGGGCCAGCAGGGTGGTGAGGTCGAGTCTATGTGGGTGAACAGGAAGGAGCAATCATTCCCCATCCCCCATATGCAGCAGTAACTCCAATAGCACCCCGAAACACACACTACTACTGCCTGTGGCTGGTGCTGGCAGCTGCGAAGGAATGAGTCCGCCCTTAGGTTCTAACACAGGGAGGAATGTACAGCAAATCAGCTGCTGCTGTAAACCTCTCTTCATTCTAGTCTGCTACTCTAGCTATCCCCAGCTCAACAGAGCCTATGGAAAAGGCTCAAGAGAGCCTATGGAAAATGGCTATGAAAGAACCATCTGAGCGGGTAAAAAAACACACCCCAAAGCCCTGACAAGATCATTATTTTTTGGTTGAGTGGCTACCTGTGCTGATCTATGTCTATCCCTCTGGGTCGTCCTCCATGCATCTTAGAATTTATAAGCAATAAACGGCATTTCAATGCCATTTTTATTTTACCCCCTCAATAAAAAAATAAATTCTATGGAAGACGAAAGTGTAGCACTGAGGGTTGTGGAAGGTAGGGAAAATAATAATAAGATCACACTCTAGGAATAAATGAGTGGAAACATGGGTGAGGAACCAGATGTTGGAGTGCAAATCCCATAATCTATCTGTTGTCCATAAGACTGGGGCTGATATTATAATAATAATAATAATATTATTATTATTATTACCACCCTTCATCCGAGGACTGCAGGGGGCTTTACAATATAAAAACACAACAATACATACCATATGGGACGCAGGTGGCGCTGTGGGTTAAACCACAGAGCCTAGGACTTGCTGATCAGAAGGTCGGCGGTTCGAATCCCTGCAATGGGGTGAGCTCCTTTTGTTCGGTCCCTGCTCCTGCCAACCTAGCAATTTGAAAGCACGTCAAAGTGCAAGTAGATAAATAGGTACCACTCCGGCGGGAAGGTAAATGGCGTTTCCGTGTGCTGCTCTGGTTTGCCAGAAGCGGCTTAGTCATGCTGGTCATATGACCCAGAAGCTATACGCCGGCTCCCTCGGTCAATAAAGCGAGATGAGCGCCGCAACCTCAGAGTCGGTCACGACTGGACCTAATGGTTAGGGGTCCCTTTACCTTTACCTTTACATACCATAGTAACAATCAAAAACCATACCCACCCCAGTTTAAAAGGCCATAGATTGTTTAATTAGCCAAAGGCCAATAACAGTTGGAGTCTAGCAACATCTGGAGGACAACAGTTATCTAAGCATGATAAATCTTAGATCATACATGGGAAAGTGTGGGACAGTTTTGCAGCAGAGATTTGTGAGAAGGGGCTATGATTTTGATTTTGAGGCAGGGATAAGAGAGATAAGAGAGATTCTCGTGAATCTCTGCCACAAGATTATTCCACTATTTATTTTGTATTTTCCAAATAGATTTATTATGCTTAGAGCAAACTCTAAGGTGCACCTATATGCAAGTCTTCCAGATGGTAGAAATAGGAGCTCCACTGCACCTCTTTAACTGTTGATTCTGACTGGTGTCCATACCAGAGAAAAGATTGCTAAAAATTTGCTTAGTAGAACAAAGCCAGCTCTGCATGGCCAAATAAAAACCTGGTATTAAAGGATAGTGCAGTCAATTCTTTCATATGGTTTTTCAGTAAACTATGTTCATTGATACAGGAAGTCTTCTGCAGAGCAGGAATTAAAAAGCAACAACAGCTAGATATGTATAAACAAAGTGATTTGTCATCTTTGGATACCACTAGAACTGCCCCCTGGTATACTATGTTTAAATATCAGCAGGGCCATGAAATTACTTTACTGTTTTGAAAGCTTTCAGCCCCGCTAGCTCAGATTTCATTTGATGACCTCTGCAATTTTTAGATGAAAGACACAGCTATATTCCTTTCGTTTGGAAAGGAATACGGAGGTGAGGAACTCAGGAGTGCATTGCACTATTTGTCTTGCTGCCCTGTAGCAGAATGGCAGCATTAAGGTGTCACAGCAAATCTCCAGTATTGGAGGCAGTAAGCTTCTGAATGACTGTTGGGAATCACAAGTTCTGTTGGGCTTAAGAGCTGCTTCCTGCAGACAGCTGTTTGGCCAATGGGATAACAGAAAGATGGATCAGATGGGCCTTTGAACTGATATTATTATTATTATTATTATTATTATTATTATTATTATTATTAGTTTGTTGATACATACCCCAGCCACTCTGGTCGGCTTTCAACAGAACATTAAAAACAGAATGAAACTTCAAACTTTAAAAACTTCCCTAAACAGGGCTGCCTTCAGATGTCTTCTGAAAGTCAGATAGCTGTTTATCTCTTTGACATCTGATGGGAGGGCGTTCAACAGGGCGGGCCCACTACTGAGAAGGCCCTCTGCTTGGTTCCCTGTAACTTCGCTTCTCGCAGTGAGGGAACTACCAGAAGGCCTTCAGTGCTGGACCTCAGTGTTCGGGCAGAATGATGGGGGTGGAGATGCTCCTTCAGGTATACTGGCCCAAGGCCATTTAGGGCTTTAAAAGTCAGCACCAACACTTGGAATTGTGCTCAGAAAGAGCAGCTCTCTTTTTACACTTTTAAAAGACTGGTTCAGAAGTAAGGAAACTTTAGGAAAACTATGGTGGTTTAGAAGAGACAATACTGTATTCACGTCATTGCTGAGAACTAAGCCTGGAGTAAACACCACAGAAGAACTGTAGTTTTGTTACTGACTCTTAGCTGCTTAAAGCCAAAGCTCATAAAGGGGGTGTTTTTGATCTCACACTTGAATATGATGCAGAGTTACAGCTGACTCTGCTGCTGCTTTCCTTCCCTGCTCATCACACTTGCTGCGTTCACCCCAACTGTAACATTATCTGTGAAGTACATGACTTCTGCACTGCTCATATCACTTCTTTGTTTGAAAGATCTCTTCTTCCTGCCAATGAAGAGATCCCAAGGCAGGTACAAACAGCACAGTCAATAAAAAAATGAAATCCAAACCACAACTACAAATGCTATATGAAACAAATTGCTTTGGCTTTGGTCCTGGCACAAAACCATTATTCATTTCAGTGGCAGTCATAGGTTACGCCCTTAAGCACAAAGCAGGTGTAGTTGAGAGAATTATTTGCAGCCAAGTTGCATTTCTCCATTGGGATGCTCCCACCTACTAAGGAGCTCCAGTTTTTCCAGAAAAGGCATCATAATCATTAGACCTGCCTAACTGTATGTTGAGGGCCACGGGTGGCGCTGTGGGTTGAACCAGAGCCTAGGACTTGCCGATCAGAATGTCAGCGGTTCGAATCCCCGCAACGGGGTGAGCTCCCGTTTCTCGGTCCCTGCTCCTGTCAACCTAGCAGTTCGAAAGCATGAAGTGCAAGTAGGTAAATAGGTACCGCTCCAGCGGGAAGGTAAACAGCGTTTCTGTGTGCTGCTCTGGTTCACCAGAAGCGGCTTAGTTATGCTGGCCACATGACCTGGAAGCTGTATTCCTCTCCCTCAGCCAATAAAGTGAGATGAGTGCCACAACCCCAGAGACAGCCACGAGTGGACCTAATGGTCAGGGGTCCCTTTACCTTTACCTTTAACTGTATGTTAACTTATTTTGCTACATTGGCCTATTTTCTTTGGCATATTACACACACATTTTTGGAACGCCTTCTGAGTTTCTGCACTTTGTGGGGGTTGGAGGCTATCTGAAAAGTACTTCCAAAGTTCCACTCTCGATTGTGGCTGAGCAATTTGTTGGAAGATTCAGGACAGAGAGAAATTCACACACTGCATAGTTCAGCTATGGAACTCACCCCCACAGAAGGGCCACCCACAAACTAGGGTGGCTTTTAAAAAGGATTAGAAAGAAATTGTGGACAATGATAACAATGGCTACCTCCACTATTAGAGGCGACATGACTCTGAACACCAGTCACTTGGAATTGGCTTCCCACAGGTTTCTGGTGAATGTGAGAACAGGACAGTGGACTACAAGGTTTGACCCAGCAGGCTCTTCCTGTGTTCTTAAAGGTATACATGTGCACCCATACACACAATTGTAATAATTATAATAATTCTGTATCAGAAATCTAAGCAGATAAAATACTTCCGAATGCCTTTATAACGACGCCGCAAGCTGTTTGTGCTTGTGGATTTTGACACAAAAAGGGAAGAGGAAAAGTTTGAAGTGTTACATTGTAAGTGAACGTTCATTTTTAAAGGGGGAAGTGGTCCCTCCCCAAAAGTGGTTAATACTTAAAGTAATACAATGGACACATGTCGGTGTATAAAACAAAAAGGGAAATGTCTGACAGGGCACTGAATTTCAGACTGCTTACGTGGCGCCTCAAAAGGCAATGGTTGCAGTTATGTTATGATAAGATTAGCTAATCTTCATCTGTCCACTGTGACCCAGTTGGTTTCCCAAACTTGTCTTGCAAAAAAAAAAGTGTACTGGGTAAACCTGTCACAGGCAGACCGGAAATGAGAGCAACACTCATTATCCTCAAAGAGAACAAACTTCTCTCTTTTCTCCAACCCCCCCCCCCCCATTTGTTCCTTGTTTCCTCTGTATAAGCATGGAGTTAACGACTATTGAACTTTCCTTTACTAACTAGAATGCACAGCTGATCCAGAGCAGAACTCGGCTGCTGAGGAACTGTATTTTCCCAGCTAAAAAAATATAACAATATGGAGTTGCGATGAAAATGAGATTCCCCTGCCCACCTCCACCTTCCCTTCCATCCACCGAAACACGAGGTCTTTTGCGGTAATGAAGCTGTTATGAATTGCTGGTGTGGGAGTGCTTTGCTTCAGGAGTCAGCCTGGTGGTAAAAGTGGGTGGTTGGCAAGCTCATATCCCCACCCAAGCTTTTGCAGCAGAGATGCGATCAAGGGGGCAGTTCAGACTTATCTTACAAAGTCAGATAGATGCCAAGCTAGTTATGATGCTTGTCATTGCAAGGATTAGCATGGCTCTTGGCAGGTAAGGGCCATAGCTTAAGGTTACCAGATTTATTTCAATGAATCCAGGGACGCAATTAATCAATCAACATGTTTTTAAAAGAGGGAAAAGGTTATTTAAAAAATAGAGAAATAATATCTTATCTTCTGTGGTCTCCTCTGTTGCGCGGCCCCAGCCTTTCTTGGAGCACTAGCCGTGCTTCCCCTCTCCCTCCCTCCTTGCACTGCAATCCCCTACAGACTTACTTGGGAGTAAGCATTAGCAGAACCCCCTCCTCCTGCTGCTGCCCTGCCTGTCTGTCTGGGCATCTCCTGCACAGGCATCGTCCAGCGGCCGCCCATCCGTGCCGTGGCATGCCCAGTCAGCGGGTCCGGGGCAGAGCCAGCAGCAAGTGAGGGGGAGGAGGCGCGCTTGGGCTGGATCAGCTCTTATCCTGCTCACCTCTCATCCGCCAACAAGCTGAGCCACCACTTGCAAGTCGAGGAGCACAATGGTGAAGCTGAGCAGCAGCTGCAGCTGCCCAAGCACTGAGGCTGAACCGGAGCCCAAGCCTTGGGAAGCGGTGCCGACAGTGAGCTGAGCGCCAAGTTGCAGGGGCACACCCAGCTCAACGACCCCGCCAACGGCACCCAGCACCGTGTCTTCAGCCCCTACTCAGAGTCTCCCTATGTGTCTTGTGTGCAACACATCATATGGGGACTTCCAGCGAGGCAAAATGGCGGGCAACACGGTAGTGGGCAGCTCCTGAAGCTAGCCAGAGCCAACTGGTTCCGGGCTGCTGAGGCTGCCGCTGCCACTTTCCCCGGGAACATTAGATGAAATCCGGGGACTGTCCCCGAGAAACGGGGACGTCTGGTAACCCTACCATAGCTCATAGGCAGTGCATCTGCTTTACTTGAGGAATGGCTCTAATTTCAATCCACAGCATCTCCATGTAGAGCTGAGAGATTTCCTATTTGTAACCCTGAAGAACTGCTGCCAGTCAGTGCAGACAATACAGAGCCAGGTGGAGAAAGGGCCTGACTCAGTATAATGTTCCTAACAGTTTCTGGGGGAAACAGTGGAAGAGAGCTATCATCCCAGTGTCCTGCTTGTGGGCTTCCCAGTGACATTTGTTTGTCCTTTGTGGGAACCAGAATACTAGATGAGGGAGGCCTTTGGTCTGATCCAGCAGGGCTCATGTCTTTAAGGCTTGAAACACAGATGGTTTAAACATGGGCATCATCACAGTATAATATTTTATTCATTCCTTTTTTAATGCCTTATAATAAACCGTATCTCCATCTCAGGAATAACTAGACGTGCTAACAGATGGCTATATGGATGGGGGTGTATACAAATATATTTGTATTTTGAGTTTAATGATCTGACATGGTCATCTCTTCCTGCCTCTGTTTACGTCCCCTATCTCTTGTTAAAGTTATTTGGTGGCTGAGATCAGCCTTTAATGTATAATCTGGTGGAAGGAAGAAGTGATAATACAGGGTACCTTCTCTGATGTTAGACATTGTTTGGAAGAACATGCGGTATTGGAAGAGGGGGCTAGCTAATTAATAATCTGCACTAGCTAGTCAGGCAAGGCATGTAGGCTAACAAGTTAGCTATCTATAAATTGGATGGTTTTGGGGCATAGTTCTGAGAAGCTCGTGCATGAACTGATGGCCAGAGGGTCGTGAGAAAACTGAAGGCTACCTGGGGGGGTCACTTTGCCACTTCTTGAGGGCTTCCCAGTGGCAGATTGAAGTGCTTGCTTGGTAATGTTTGCTGTTTAGAATAAAATCTTTAATCTTCTCACTCACTTGTGTTTGTATTGCTTCTGAATCTAATTAAAAGAAGCTCCTTGCATTTAGCAAGACAGGGGCACATTCAGCTTGTTGCTGCTTCCAAGTCAGATTGAAAAATTCACAAAAGAAGAAAACAGGCCCCTTGGCTTTTATTGAAGGCAGACTTGAATGATCACAGAAATAAGGTTTCATTCATATATATATATATATATATGGGACGAGACTGAATATTTCACTTCCTAAAAATAACTGTGCAGCAGTGCTATTGCTTACAGTGATTTCCTTTCTCTGCTTAGAGAGAGCCGAAATTGAAAGGGTGGGAAACCATTTTTAATCATAATAATATACATTCTTGTGTATTCAACACCAGTATCAGGGTATTAGTTCTACTGGTATGCAAGTTTGGGGCACTGATTGACACATTTCCATTCTGGGAAAGGAATGTGAGATTCAAAGAAGGCAGGAAAATGGCCAAGACAGAAGCAGAGCTCTGCCTCCAGTCCCCACTGAATGAGTTATTAGAATAATCTCTAGGTATAATTTATGTTACTTGACTGCAACAGAGACAAGGTAAGGCAAGGCAAGGGCAGTATGTGTTTCTGAAAACAGGACTGTAGAAGTGCAACAAAGAGAGCAAGATGGAATGGTCGGAAGACTCAGAAAATGTGATCAGTGGAGAATATCTGTTGAGGACAGTTAAACAAGTCAGTAAAAAGGGGCAGGGGGAAAAGTTGATGAGCAAGATGGTGAGTGGAGAGTCATATATTGTGCCAGTTTATTGGGTAGAATTATTTCCTCTTCTTTACTGAATGGCTGCACATTCTCACTTGTTTATGTTCAGTGTTGCTTTTGTTGCCTAAATAAAATAAAATACCTGGCTCATATACTTGATGCCTTCTGGTCTGGATGGCTAATAAATCTCAACCCACATCCATGCTTTTATCAACAAAGTAAAGGATATTTAAAGGAGGTAGTGATAGTGGTAACTTAGTTTAGATATTATGATGGGTGTGAACTCAGTGGACTGCCTATTAGACAGTCATTTGAGATTACCAAGTCACCCCTAGGGAAAGGGCCTGGTGATAACCCCAGACAGATTACAAAGGTATATGAGACAGCAGCTTATGTTAAGCGGTTAATAGTATACACAGACTGTTTCATAATTTTTTTATATATTGATAGATTTTAGGTCTGATGAGGAATCTAGTCACACTGGCATTCATTTGTTATGTCCCTAATGTTTTAACCAAAGGGGTTGGAAACCTGTGGTCATCCATATATTGTCGGACTCATAAGCCCCAGAGAGCATGGTCAATGTTCAGGGATCATGGGAGTTGCAGTCCAGCAACCTATGGAGAGCCATGCATTATCATTTTATGACTAGAACAAGATACAGAAGGGGAATAAAACTTATTGCTGTACAATCCAAGACCAGAAAATTACTGGTTATACGTATGTACTGCTAATCACATGTACACAAAAGCAAGTTTCAATGAAATCATCATGTCCCATTTCTAGGTTTAGGTTCTGGATATAAATATGGTGAGTCATTCATTCCACAGCAATATATTTTGAAAGTTCATTAAGTCCCCAAAGGATTATTTCAGGAAGAGAGGCCTTGATCCAGCTTTGGCTGAGTGCAATTAGTCAAATGTGACAGCTAGTAGTGGCCTGGGAAGTCACATGTTCCATGTGCATCAAAAGGTATATCCAGCTACTTCAACCAGCATTGCAATGTTAGATAGGGAAACACACCATCATCTACCTGTGTGGAATGCTGATTCCATGCACTGATCCCTCATACCAGAATAGGGCATTAGTATTTTTGCAATGTAATTGATTATATATATATATATATATAATTACACATACACACACACACATCATTACATACTACTGGTTCTATTCTCAGAGTGTTTCTACAGCACGGCTTCTTAGGTCATCTTTGTGGAATAATGAACTATCATAAGGCAAAAAATTTGCACATAATTTGGCCCCACAGTAACAGGGTTTCTTAGATACTTCCACTTGCTGCAGCTCTTCTTGATCTTTCTCAGGTGAGGAATTATGGTATCTACCTGAATAATCATATGAAAGTTCTTCATTGGCACAAATATCACGGTTGGCGAAAAGTGCCAATTTAGGTACCATTGAGTCTACTCGTACAGGGACCATAAAGAGGTTTGGTTCACAGGAATGGTTCAGGAACCTACCAACATTACCAATGTAAGTAGGATCCACAAATGTCTCAATTATCTGTCTGTCGCAGAAGTGTTCTCTTACTGCTATAATGTAATTTGAATCGCTTGATGTCTGCAATTGTATCCTTCTACATGCTTCTCCGAAGCTGAGTATTTCCCCAGCGTATTCACAAACAAATCTTCCTTTAGGTATAAACTCCAGATTGCGGAGACCCCATCCTTTCTTGGCAGTCTTGAAGACTTCAAGCCGGAATTGCAAGCCCCTTTGAATCACCCTGTTTTGGCACAACTCTCCACAATGGCACATAGTGTTGCATTCAAAAACAGGCTTAGAAAAATCCAGTTCATTTCCTTCACAGTTAATGCACTGATTGTTATAGTTTTCCCCATAATGAAGGCAGGAACACATGGAGGCAAGACAGGAAGAGGAGTGACAGCTGCAGCCATTAAGGGAGACTTCAGATGGGTCTGGTCCTCCTCCCTCTCCAGCCACATGATCTGGGCTGTACTGCAAAAGAAAACGGATCATTGTGTAGTGTCTTCTACATTAAAAAAACCAGCCATAGCATATGATACAAATAGTGCATACTCCTATACATGTCTACTGAGAAGAAAGCACCACTGAGCTCAACAGGACTTACTTTTGGGTAAATACATATACAGTACAGCTGAATTCTCCATTCAAGGTTGTCAGTATGTTTGCTGAAATGCACATCAACATATGAAATGTAAACATCCTGATGTTTACAAGCATACACAACTAAATGCTTTTCTGCATTTGCATTTTTGATTTTGCCTTGCTCCCTAGAGGATATCTGCAGAGATCTATTTTTACAACGCAGGTGCTAGTCCACATTGAATGGCTGAGGATGCACTAATAATTTAATTCCCTTAAAGTAGCTCATTAGCCAAAGCAAGGATAAAATTACACTGCCAAGCCCACACAAATCTCATGCTTCTAATTTTATCTGAAGGGACCAGCCATGATTCAGCGTGTTTGGGATGGCAAATGGATCCTTTAAGAACATTAGAAGAATGTGAAATAAAGTTTGCTTTATTTCTACATGACAGAATACAGAAAGGAGATGGTTAAAGTTTAATGCATTTCCTATTTAATTTTCATCAATACGTGACTGTGATAATGTACATACTGATTTATCACAGCTTTGCTAGTTTCATTTCCCAGAAGGTGGAAGAAGCAACAATGGGATCATCTAGCTTGGACCTGGTGCTCACCCACAGGGAGGAGTTGATTGACGAAGTGTAAGTACTGGGAACCTTGGGAGGAAGTGATCATATCCTCTTAGGTTTCATTTTCAGAGACAAAGGAAAGCTGAGTGTAGTTGGGGTAGCTAATACCGCAGATTCATATTCACTATGACCTTAACAGTTCAGAGAACTGGGCCATCGTTTCCCCATCCCTGAAATAGATGACACATATTCTGGAAGGGATTGTGTTGATGTTGAAAAGTAAAATATTTCCATAAGTCTCTTATTCTTTTCCCCTTTCCCTGCCATATTTAATCCAAATTTAAATTTGCAATGATTTTTCACTACAAATTGACTGGGAGGAATAAATTTCTGATGTATCATGTCTATTCCAAAATTTAAGATTATGTAATTTCAAACTATATTTCAATGAGAATACATTTCAAAAGTTCACCCACTTTTTGTAGCAGCTCATGTTGATGACCGATGTAAGAATACTTTTATTTGGTACACAGTGTACACACGTATTGGAAAAACATGTCATTGCAACCCTTTTTAAATCAAGTTATAATAAGGTCTGCATTCATACAAACAACACATATCAAACAGCAACAGGAAATCTAAACATTTGCCTGTGAATTATGTTTTCAAAGAACACTAATAATTTAAGCAATAAGATGGAACGGTTTTGCCAAAGATAAGAGTGACATCTCATGGATGTAACTGATAGTGCAGGGTCATTTAGCACTCACTGGAGGAAGCAAAGGAAACTTGCCTGCTTTTCCACGTAATGATGGGCTGGTGTCTGGAAGGGTTCCAGTGGCTTAAGCATCCGCACAACAGCTAGAAATTGAACTGGAGGTAATAGCAGTGCAAATACCTTCAACTTTTGAACTCCTGCCTTAAAAGGAGGATTAAAGTAATAGGAGACCTTGGTACATGACACCAGTCAAGCTTGCAAAGACATATCATTTGCCTGACAATAAGTGTTGGAAATGTAAGGAAACTGAGGGAACATTCTTTCACCTCTGGTGGACGTGCCCAAAGGTAAAGGCTTTCTGGGAAATGATCTATAATGAACTGAAACAGGTATTTAAGTATCCTTAAGAAACCAGAGGCCTTCGTCTTGGGCATTGTTGGCCAGAAGGTGTTAAAGAAGGATAGAACCTTTTTTATGTATGCAACAACAGCAGCAAGAATACTTATCGCAAAGCATTGGAAGACACAAGATTTGCCCACCTTGGAAGAATGGCAGATGCAATTGATAGACTACATGGAACTGGCAGAAATGACTGGCAGAATCCGAGACATGGGAGAAAAACAAACAGAAGAAGAATGGAAGAAATTTAAAGATTATCTGCAAAAACATTGTAAATTACTTGAATGTTAAAGTGATGCAGGATAGTGAGATAATGTGGCATTAGTGACAAAGCTGAAAGGAATGTGCAAAGATGTTTTATGAGTAACAAGTAAAGAAACACAGCTAAATTAATCAAATGATGGGGGACTAGAAGATAAGTGGACAGCAGTGGGAATGGTTAATTTAAAAGAAATTAAGTAATATTAAAATTAGTCAAAATAGAGGAAGAATTTGCTGAAACTAAATTGGAAAGTTGAATATAGAAAAGGGAGATGTGAGGAAGTCAGGAAAGTAAGTTATATGAAATTAAGAGTTGAACTTATATATTTTTGTTTGGTTTTTGTGTTTTTTACCGTTTATTGCTTGTTGTTGTGTTGTTTTGTCTTGTTTGTTATTATAAAATCTGTTGAAACCTTAGTAAAAATCTTTTGGAAAAAAAATAAAGTAATAGGAGACCTGCCAGAAGACAATGGCATCTATACTTTCAAAAGACAGGGGAGATTGCAATACAGTGGTACCTCAGGTTAAGAACTTAATTCATTCTGGAGGTCCGTTCTTAACCTGAAACTGATCTTAACCTGAAGCACCACTTTAGCTAATGGGGCCTCCTGCTGCCACCGCCGCACGATTTCTGTTCTCATCCTGAAGCAAAGTTCTTAACCTGAGGTACTATTTCTGGGTTAGCGAAGTCTGTAATTATTTAAGTCTGTAATTATTTATTAATTATTATTATTATTATTATTAAAGCAAAGTCTGTAATTATTTATTATTATTATTATTTTGTTTCACGTTGCAAGGTTGTGGGGGATTAAATGGGGAGGGTGGGTGGGAGAGCACAAGAGCCACGTGTGCCACCTGGTGCTCCTTTGGAGCTGGGGAAAAGAGGGCATGCAAATGCAATAAACCGATTAAATGAAATTGCACGGAACTATTCTTGCAGTGATGGGTGATATATTACGTGGGCTTCCGTCCCAAACTTTGCAGGTACAACACCCGTACATGCGCAGCCCATTCCTATGCAACACTTCCGAGTACATTTGTGTAAGTGAATAATAATAATCAGTGCTTTCTTTCTGGGGGGGGGAAGCATAGCCCTAAACATTTTTTTAAAGAAAAAAAACTAATAATAATAATAATAATAATAATAATAATAATAATATACCCCCCCTTTTCGCCAAAGGAACTCAGTGTGGCATACACAGCTCGGCTACCCTCATCATTTAATCCGCTGTGAACTCTCCCCCCGAAGGAACAGCAGTTAGAAGGACCAACGGTTCTCCACCTCTGTATTGAGAGACCTGGGGAAATTCTCCTTACCAGAGGTAAGTGGCAGACCAGGAAAGAACTACAATTCCCAGCGACCTTTGCGAGAGAGAGAGAGAAATGCCCCCCGCCCCCTCCCCGCTTTCGCACAGCTACTGTAACTGGCTTCGCCCTCTCAGTCCCCCGCCTTCCGTTTCAACGGTCGCCGCTCTCACCTGGAACACCGGCGGCTCCTCCAGCCGCGGCCACACAGCCACGGGGAAGTTCTCCAGCCCTCCACTCACGTCCATGCTTCGCCTCTAAGGGTCAACCTGAAGAGTCAATACGACCGGGGCTTTTTCTTTTAACCCTACTCTTTTCCCCGCCCTGCTCTCTTAGGATTGGTCAGCTGTGCGCAAGGCTTCGTTCAATGAATGGCCAAACCACCAATGAAGGACAAGCTGGAGATGGACGCCGGAAGCGTCAGTGGAAGAAAGATCCAAAGACTTGAGTTGAGAGTCGCGCGTGGAATATCGCTTGCGGGCTACGTTGCAGGAAGGCATTCTCCTTAGTAATTTTGTAAAATGTGCACGCCGCTTGATTGTAAAACAAAACAAAAACAAACGCTCAAAGCGGGTTTGCAAAAAGATAAAACGATAAAAGAACATTAAAAAGTCATAGCTGTATTTTAAAACATTACAAAGCAGCAATAAAACTGCTGCCACATTTGCTAAGCAGGGTTGATTTCAAATTGGATGGGTGACTGCGCGTCGAGATGCCTGCACTGCAGGGGGTTGGACTAGATGACCCTCGGGAACCCTTTTCAACTCTACATTTCTGTGATTCTACAATTAAAATTACCTCGGATTTATAAGAGAAGAGTACAGTGAAGGCATTTGAGAGCTACCTGTAGAAAACTCTGCGTGTGTGTAGGAAAACACCATACTTTTTAAGCATAGCAGCAGTGTGTCTCATTCCAACCAAAAGAAAAAGGGTTTTTAAACACACGCACACACAAACACGAACAAACAAATTTTAAAGTGGAAGAATAAGGCATCTTCAGAAAAGTCTGCTGAGCACTTGGGTCTGCATGTGTTGAACTTAGGCTGGGAGGCGAGAACAAGGTCACATTTTTCTTTGGTGCAAATTGAGAGGCAGTGTGTAGGATTTGTGGTGGCCATTTTGTGTGTGTGTGGGGGGGGGAAACAAAGCAGCCACAGCTAAACCTTGTAAACTTACTGGATGACTTACTCAGCTATATTAGCGCTATTGTAACCCCACTTCTCTTCTCACCCTCTGCATGTCTCTGTTACAACAGTTTCAGAGCATAGGAACAGATGTTAGGCTATCCCTGTCCAGACAGAGGCCACCAGCTGATGTTGATGGGAGGCAGTCTGCACTACTGAGGCCATCTAAGCCTCAAGCGGCACCAAAACATCCAGAAGAAGCCCCAAGCTATATACCCATTCCTTCAAAGGGAGTGTAACGCCATCAAGAGCAAGCAACCGCCCATCTGATCTGGGGTACTATGGGCCTGAAGAACATTCCCCAAGCATTCCCCTCTGGAAACCACCATACAAAATTTGTAGTGAGCCTAAACAAAAAAAAGTGTGTTGTCTGGTTTAAATCTAAATTAAAGATAAAGAAACATGAGAAGGGAGAGGGGGGCCTTGAACAGAGCACTTGGATGGCAGACTGAACAGGCACACAGGCTGCCTACTTAAAATCTTCTTCACTATGGCAAGATACATTGTATTTCTAGTAAATTATAGCAATTATTTTTTAACTTTGCATCTATACATTTTTTGGTGTGAAAATATTTGCCTTTTTTTGGTGATGTATCAAATTCCTTCCTTCCGGCAATGGTGAGTGGTTACCCACCTCTATAGGCGATAGAGACTCCATAGACCATGAAAAGATGTTGGAGAAGATGAGAGGGGGAGGAATGACAGGAAATAATTGTTTTACTAGTTTTTGATGCCTCAGCTATTACAATTAGGTTTCAAACTTTCATTTTCTTGCTCCCAGCACAGCTAGATGTGTGTTCTCTCTAACAGCTAAATTAATGCAGAACATTAATTCAGTTGCAAAGCCAATCCCAGCCAACCCTTTAGCTCCATTAATTATTTTCTAGCTCACAAAGTATCTGAAAGTATACTTAATAGCTGCTCATTTTATAAACTTCTGTATAGTCCCTCTACTGTGTAATGTTGCAGAGCCATTGGGCTGTCAGCATGCCCCTCTTTTGAAAGGCCAAGCTCATTATCTGTAGGTCACAGCTGGCTTCTCCTGATCTGAGAAGCAAAAAGGAAGTCAAAGATCACTTCCAAGGCATTCACTAGCATTAGGGCTTTCCTGCTGTTTACTAATGAGATGGGCAGCCCTAATGAACAAAACTTGAGCTGGAACCACAATCAAATTAATGGAATATAGCAAAGTCAAATAAGTCAGTATGTCACTTGACTTTTCTTTGTCCAAAGGCAAAAGCAATGATAGTTAGGGTAACCACTCCCAACTAGCCCCTAAACCAACTAGGTGTCCCCATTGCAGCCCAAGACTATTGGTTGCCTCATTTTGCTTAAAGCAAACACTCACAACACAACAATCTTAACACCTGATGGAGAAGAATGTCTGCCTCTTGTGAGAAACTTGTTCCAGTCGTAACTGAGGGCAATCATATCAGATTATCTATGCAATTTATAATTCAGTTTGGCTTATGTAAGCAGCAGAAGACCATTGTTGTAGATCACGTTAGAGGACCCTGCAGCTGAAAAAGCATCCAAAAGTAATTCTAGTGTTATCTGGTCCAATAATATAGCATTGTTATGGGGAAATAATTTGCACTGGGGGTTGTTTCTGGGTTTGGTTCCCTTTGCTTCATTTTTGATGGTCCATTGCTGGTGGCAAGTAGTCATTTCAACTTGAGGGTCTGCCTAGGAGAAAGACAGGTGTGCATACCAAGGCCCAATGGAGGCATCATTTTCCAAGATGGGTTGCAGTTGCTTGAGAATACATTGGAGAAATTTCAGGGGAGAACTGCAGATAATATGGTAAGTTTTTTTGTTACTTTCCCTGAGGGTTCTTCCCCAAGGCCACAGTTTCGTTTTTGTGAATCCATTCATTCACATTGCTTAATAGACACTGAATATTTAAGAATGTCTGACATAAGATAGAATCCCTGCCCAAGAAATTGGAGCAAACACATTGCATCATAAAGTTTAGCTGAAAGACTGGGCAGTCTGCTCTGGAGGAAAGCTGGAATCACATAGGCCTATGTGGAGAAATTATTTTTTAAAAAATTATATTTCCTGTGGTAAGGATTTTGCTTCAATGAAAACCACCAACTGCATACGAATGTAACGAATCACTATGGCTAACTGGACCGAACAATATCCCCCTCATACATGCAAACAAACCTCACTGTAACCAACTAAAGACAACTAACTCTCCCCCCATCCCTCTCACTGTCAAGGAAGTGTAATAAGTGAATAGAAAGAGAAGCTACTCAGTTGACGCAGACACAAAACCCCACACATACACTTTATAAAGGAATATGTTTCACTATCCCACTCCCTCTTCCCACTCTCTTCTTACCCCGAATGTTGTGTTTTTCTCAACTGGATCTCCTTCTTTTAACATAACACTCAACAACCTTGAATTCTGCAAGTTGCTATTGCCATAGTAACAGTATATCTCAAATTTTCACTGTAATACCAGCGAAGCATTTACTACTGTACTTAGTAGGGTTCAGTAGTCCAGACAAGTCTGACTAATGGGGGATGCATGAATTATTGAAATTCGCTGTTTTGGAAAAAAAAGAAGTGAAAATCCTGTGTAAGATCACAAAAGTAGTCCATAACACCAAGGTTAAAAAAACCCTAAGCTTAGTGGTATCTCAGTCATAAATAAGGGTAATTTCTTAATTGTATTTAAACATTAAGAATTATTAGGGCAATCTTAGACATGTCTGCTCAGAAGTAAATCCAGTTGAGGTATATAGGACTTACACCTTTAATCACAACAATAGCAAGAATGCAAAAACAATCCAAGCAAATCCAAGCAAAGTCAAGTCCTTTTTCTATATTTTGTCCAGTTATCTAATTTCTTTGAATACTGCTTCCCAGATTGTGGCCACCTTATCACAGGTCCACCAGATGTGATACAAACCAAACATCACACACCTCCTCCAACAAACTATTCTCTAATAAATAATCTCATTATGGACACCAGATTTTCCAAGGCTGTTAGGGAGAAACCCTTTATGGGCTCCCCGAATGAATCTTCTTCCTCACTTTCAGGCGAATAAGCTAAATGTGGAGAGTACAAGCAAGTCTAAGAGCCTTGGTACCAGCCTTGCTAGACCTCCTCTGGGTTATTCTAGTATTAGATAAAGTCCATGACAAAGTAGTAGATAACTAATTTTGTCTGGGAATTTTAAACACAACCTATAGATCTATGGTTCTGTGTACTCCTAATGCACTGTTCTAGAGCAGACATTCTGTGTCCTAGTGCCTCATTTTTGCTATCATTGCACAGATATGCTGTAAAAACTGCCAGTTATGCTTTTCAGTTTTTAATTTATTTGCCTTATGTGAAATGATAACATTTCTCTTGGGCTGATGTTGAATATTATCTTGTTATCAGCCCTTCATGCAGGACTAAATAAATAAATAAAATGCTTGCCTGCCTTCTCTCCCACTCCCATAGCAGCTCTGATTGATTTGTTTCTTTGTTTAGTGATGAATGTGGTACATTATATCAGACTGCTGAAGGAGATCTACAAGATACAGTATTTGATTTCCAAATTCCTTAGCTGATTAGACCCAACTGAAGAAAGTGAAGTAGGTTATGGATAGATAGTGTCTTATAGCTCCATGCTAATTTTGGCAGGACTGTAATATATATTAGCAAGTTACAAGTTAATTAGCAAGTTACAAGTTAAGGTATTAGGAAGAAGTGGCTTGTAAAAGACATCCGCCAAAGGGATGTTTCTGGAATGAAACCATATGTTATGCTTGGCAGCGTAGTTTGCTTGTATACTGTAAGGTAAAGGGGCCCCTGACCATTAGGTCCAGTCGTGGCCAACTCTGGGGTTGCAACGCTCATCTTGCTTTATTGGCCAAGGGAGCTGGTGTACCGCTTCCGGGTCATGTGACCAGCATGACTAAGCCGCTTCTGGCAAACCAGAGCAGCACACGGAAATGCCGTTTACCTTCCCGCCAGAGCGGTACCTATTTATCTACTTGCACTTTGACATGCTTTCGAACTGCTAGGTTGGCAGGAGCAGGGACCGAGCAACGGGAGCTCACCCCATTGCAGCGATTCAAACCGCTGACCTTCTGATCGGCAAGTCCTAGGCTCTGTGGTGGAGACGCCACCCGTGTCCCTTGTATACTGTACTATATGTTTAATACTATCATAGAAAAGAAAAAGCTTATTAAAACACATTCATTTTAACAGATTTTAATATTGCATTTTAAAATTATTACAACCTGCCATGGGATCTCACAATGAAGGGTAGGTAAGAAATCTAATAATAATACCAGTATCACTACTGGTAATGTTGGATGGGGTGGTGGTATCCAGCTGGCCTCCCCACAGTGTAGTCACTGCTACTTATGGGGAGGGAGGGTGGGAGGAGCAACAGGGAGAACAGCGCTGTGCAAACACACTGGCAGGAGTGCCAGGAAGTCATAGAACCATAGAATTGTAGAGCTGGAGGAGTTTCCAGAGGGTCATCTAGTCCAATCCCCTGCAATGCAGGAATCTCAACTAAACCGTTCATGACAGATGGCCATCCAACGTCCGCTTAAGAGTGCACTACCTACCGAGGGAGTTTGTTCCGCTGTCAAACAGCTTTTACCATCATTACTTTTTCCATGACATTTAACTGGAATTTCCATTCTTGTAACTTGAAGCCATTGCTTTGGGTCCTACCCCCCCCCCAAGAGCAGGAGAAAACAAGCTTGCTGCATCTTCCATGTAACAGCTCTTAAGATATTTGAAGATGGCTATTATATCTCCTCTCAGTCTCCTCTTTTCCAGGCTAAGCATGCCCAGCTCCTTCAACCATTCTTTGTAAGGTTTGGTTTTCAGATCCTTTATCATCTTATCCTCCTTTGCACAAGTTCTAGCTTGTCAATATACTTCTTAAATTGTAGCTCCCAGTACTCCAGGTGGGGTCTGACCAAAGCAGAATAGAGCGGAACTGTGACTTTCTTTGATCTGAATACTAGACTTCTATTGATGTATACTGGAATGGCATTCACTCTTTTTTTGCTGCTGCATCACACTGTTGGCTCATGTTAAATTTGTGGTCCACTAAGACCTCTGGATCCTTTTCACAAGTATAACTGTGTCCCTCATCTTATATTTGTGCACCAGGTTCTTCCTGCCTAAGTGCAGAACCTGACATTTGTCCATTTGAAAGTCATGTTGTTAGTTTTTGCCCAGTCTCCCATCTGTGAAGGTAATCCTGAATCCCAGTTCTGTCTTCTGCGGCATTAGCTACCGCTCCCAGTTTAGTGTCATCTGCAAATTTGATGAGCATTCCCTCAATTCCCTCATCCAAGTCACTTATAATGGCTTGAACAACAATGGGCCAAGGACAGAACTCTTTGGCACCCCACTTGTCACTGTTTACCAGGACGAGGAGGAACCATTAGTAAACACTCTTTAGGTGAAGTAAACATTGCTGCTCCACTCTGTCACCTAGTAGAAAACTGATAATTTGCTACTCATTAAAATTCTGGTTACAATAGCAAGCTTTTCAGCTTCACAAGCTGATGTAGGGCATTGTTACAGTATACAATTCATGAACGCTCTCTTTTAAAAACCTTTTAAGAGTGAAATCGATAAGCTAGTGATTCCTTCTCATAGGATTTCTCCCTCCATGTGGTAGAGAGTTCTCCTGCTTAGCCTCAATTTTGTGCCACCAAGTTCCAATGTCTGAGATTAAAGCTTGTATTTCCACAGCACTTTTCCAGTCTTTTCGCTTTCTACTCTGCCAAAAGTATCAATCTGTCAAATTCTCTTCAGCTGTCAATTTGTATCCTTCCCCCCCCCTCAGGACAAGTTGACACAACTGTTTCCAATATGTATCCAAAAGAAAGAGACAGTCTCTAAAGTCAAGGCAAATTGTTACTAAATCTCCATGGCTGCAAATGCCACTTTATTCCCCATTCACAAAAAAGCCCCTTGCAGAGCCTGTCTGCAGAAATCGGAAGCTGACTTCCTTTTTTGCTTCCGTTTCACCAAATCAATCAATCAATTTAAACCTAATGAATTTTTCAAAATGGTCTATCTGACCATTTTCAGTACTCTACTGAGGGTATAGGATCAGGACTGCGGAGCCGTAAGGTTTCTTTTTGTTTTGTTCCCTCTCCAAAAAAAGGGAAGTTTGCCTTTCCTTGCACCTGTTACACCAATACAGTGGTAAATTTACCATTGCTGGACAGGTCTGCTGCTAATATGGTGGTAGCTTGTTAAAAATATTTGTTCGTACACAGCTTCCGCTTTCTGTAATCACATTCATCTCCATGTTTGTCATGAGCTTTTGTAGGTAATGGCCATTTTAATCATCTCCTTTATCCATCCCTATAGTTCTCATTTTTACATCTGTGCAAAGCAGAAGTTCAATTTCTTCCAGTCCAAAGGCCTCTAGCACTGCAGTATCAGCAAAATAAAAAGAAACCATAATAAACCTCCCAACCTCCCTTGCTATCTAAACACTTGACCAAGAGATGGCAGTAAAGCCATGTTCGTTACTAGAAACTGATTAACTTCCTGGATGGTTCACAACCACCTTCTTTGACTGCTTCATTCTTGGCATGGCTCTTCCAAGATCAAGTTAGTTATGTTTTGCCAACATTCTTTTGCAGTATTTTGCCTGTTGTCACAAAATTATGGCTTCTTTTCTTTTCCCACACCTTACCATTTCTTAGCTCATTTGCCTCCTCTTCCTTATTATTTGTTTCTCTTTTGTTCTACTAATGAAAATCTGAAATACCCCGCTGTTTCATTTGAGCCAAGGTGTATCAGAACACCACAGAACATACTTGCAAATAAATAAATAAATACAATAAAATGTTTAATGACTTTTTCTGTCTATGAGTTGGAATGCTTTGTTCTTTTAATTTAGAGAAAAGGGTGTTTTGGATAATGAAAAGTTAAATTGATTTTGGACTGGACGTGGGAAGGAAAACTGCACGCAACAGGAAGCGAAGTGTTCCTGACATTTTTAAAGTTTTTGTGTTTTGATTTTGGCAATGGATGTGTAGGTATAATCAGTGCATGAATTCAAAAACTTCTCATGTGGCATGGCTTAATTTCTAACTAAGAGGCATGCAGCCAAACTTGTCTGCAAATCATACTTGGACCTCTTTTCCCCTGCCCATAGATGTGAAGAAAATAATTGATGTTTTTAATGAGGAGACAATGGCACACTGCATGTGCTGCTGCTGTTGTTGTTATTTATTAACTTAACTTTTTCCAGATTAACAACTTTACTTAAAAAATGCAAACTTAAAAAATGAGACACAGAATACCAGGGTTTTTTTTTGTTTACCAGGCATATTATTAATTTTTATCCTGCCTTTTTCTAGACTGGGACTCAATGTGTCTTACAACAAATTGTAACAAAGATAAAATGAAAAATGCAAAAACATAAAATATTAAAGAAAAACATAAAAGATTAAAAAGTAATTAAACTGAAATAGAATTAAAATATAAAAAGCTCTATTAAAGTACAGATAATAAAAACAGCACAGCACTATAAAAGTGTACACAAAGATAAAGATGATGAAAATTGACTGTATTGTTAAGCAGATAATGAGTTAATCTGTTTTAGATTAATATTTCTTCATCTTCCTGTCCTGGAGAACGAGACATTGCTCACCAGGTGTTCTGGACTTAAAATTCCTCAATCACATCATTTTAATTAACTGATGAATCCAATTCTTGTTCAACATGCAAAATTATGAACAAGGGAAGAAGAAAGGCTGGAAATCAACAGGATGGAAAAAATAAGAACGAGAAATAAGTAAAGAGGCAGAAAGCTTACAAAAGAACCACAAGAGTGGTCAAGAAGCCAAAACAGGAGATTTTTCCTGCAGGGAAGACAGCCCACACCAAGCTGACTAGAGGCAGGACGGATCTGGAGGGCTGAGGGCAGAATGGGTCCTCCTCCTTGCTTGTGTGTCACAAAAGCAGCCCCTTACCCCCATAGACCTCTCTTCACAAAAGAGGTGGCGAGCAGAGCTTGGACAGAGAGAGAGCTATGAAACAAAAATAGACACAGGCAGAAGGAAAAGGCTGGAATGGCTCTGCAGCTTCTGCCTGTCTCTGGAAGAGACCTGGAAGCTGATCTGAAATATAAGCTGCCTTTAAGCTGCTTTGAAACATGAGTTGCTATGTTTTTCCAAGGTTTCCTTACACGTAAATAGTCAATTAGTTACTTCTGTGTTTTATTTTCTTTTGAAAACAATGTCCCATTTCCGAATCTCTGTTCTGATTATCAAATAAATGTACTTAATTGGACTCTTGAGACTCTTGAGAGTCCCATGGACTGCAAGAAAATCAAACCTATTCATTCTTAAGGAAATCAGCCCTGAGTGCTCACTGGAAGGACAGTTCATGAAGCTGAGGCTCCAATACTTTGGCCACCTCACGAGAAGAGAAGACTCCCTGGAGAAGACCCTGATGTTGTGAAAGATGGAGGGCACAAGGAGAAGGGGACGACAGAGGACAAGATGGTTGGATAGTGTTCTCGAAGCTACCAGCATGAGTTTGACTAAACTGCGGGAGGCAGTGGAAGACAGGAGTGCTCTGGTCCATGGGGACACGACATGACTAAACGACTAAACAACAATCGGACTCTAGGGATGCCCCAGTTGTTTATCTAGGCCGAATTGGCTCCCCACCACTACCTCTTGGTGTTCCTACCAGTGTGGTTTCACAGATTTTTGAAGCAAGCCCTGCCAAAAAGAAAAGCCTCTTTCTCCTTTAAAAATGTAAACTGTCTGTGCATTTGGGCAGAGAGTTAAAATAACAGATGGTGACTACTCTACCTCAAGGGTGGAGGGTGCTTGGACCTATTTGTCATATATGGAATTAAAAACTCTTCACTGAGGTTTGCGTATGCATGAAGCGCTACTATAGTGCCTTCTTTCAATTGGAGATATTACCTCTTTTTACAAAAAATGGGGGGGGGGGAATCTTCAAAGGCTCCCTTAACAGCTAGACAGCTTCTTGACATTCACTTTGTGGTGACCTTCAATATAGACTTTAAAATTAACTATTACCCTTGCACTGTCTTCCCTCTGTTCCTCTAAAAATGGGCCTTGGGACCCGGCCTAGGGAACTTTGAGGCAAAGTATAGTCATAACAAATGGATCTGTCAAGCAGCAGTTTGCATTCATGAATACACTCACAAATGCAAACTTAAAAGAAGACATCAGGAAATGCCACAGACAACTCAATAAGTATGTTTTTAGGTTATTGCCAAATTTATTTTATTTTCTGAATATTTTAAATAGCTGTTTTTAATTGTTTATACTGATAATTTTCTTGTTTTATTCTCTTTGTAAGTCACAATCAAGTGGTGTATAAGTTTTATGAAATTTTTAAAAACCACAAATTTATTTTGGGGTCACCACATTGGGCTTTCAGGAAAGTATCAGATGTCCCTATGATGATTGCTGAGTAAATTTTCTACAACACATTTGATAGTATGCAGGAGTTTGAATGCGTTAATTGCAGCTAGTTGGATTTCTGAGTCGGGGCCCATACTAGGCAATATGTTATTCTAGTATTTAACATGCTCACTGCTCTTAAAACCTGGAGCTGGAGTTTGTGGCCTCCAAAACAATGTTTGCAGTTTCCCGCAGTCTCCAAAACAAACTGTGCCTCATTATGCCTTGCCTTCCTGAACATCCTTCATGCTCCTTTGATGTTCATCATTATAGGTCTGCCCAAATGTCAGTGACATCAGCAAACATTTTTGCGGCTCGTCTCATTTCCTGAATGCATTTATTAGCAACTTTTATTAATAGCCACACATACATTATCATATTTTCTCTCCCTTCCACTTTTTATCCTTTTCTTTTTTGAAGTCATTTCTTATGTTTCCATCCTGGTGTTCCTCCAGAGACCTTGCAGTGGCACAGCTAAGTTTATTTCACTTTATCTTTGTGTGGCAGATAAATGGGAGGGCATGGACATTACTGTGTGTCTTGGGGACTTTATGTGTGAAGCCAGACAGACATGGCTCTGATTCAGTAGCTGCCCATGTCGGTATAGCAGAGTTCCCCTCCGGACACCAACACCACTGTATCTTACTCGGACAGGGCAAGGCAGTGGTGATGTTCAGGCTGCTCCACACACTGGTGGAGATAATCTGGTGCTCCCACCAGTATGGCTGGGCATCCTCAACCATGCCTCTGCTCTATCCTGCCATAGCCCCATCCCAGTAAGGGTCAGCCCCAGCACTGTCAGAAGGCCAGCTCTGTAGCCCTGCCATAGAGCTGCTTCTGGTCTGATTCATGGAATTTCTTGCATCCCAAGAAACGTGGGGAGGGATTGAATTTTTTTCACCCTTTTGTACACCCCCCTGGAATTTTCTGATAAACGGCAGCTGACTATTCTTTTAAATAAATGAAAAATAGAGAAGCGGGCTGCTCCAACTACAAAGCTCTTATCTAGCATATCATCACATGTTCATGACTGAGGGAACGTACACCCACCTTCTCCTCTTTCAGGTAAAGAGAACTGATGACTGTGTGGACCAGCCAATTGACTTGCCCAATGTCACTCAGGCTGCAATCCTATATACACCTACCAAGTTCCCATTGAACTCAGGAATTGCTTTTGAGTAGAAACGAGGGAGATTACAGTGTTAAGTGAGCTTCATGAGTCACTGGGAGTTAGGACATGTCATCTATCTATCTATCTATCTATCTATCTATCATCTCTCTCTCTCTCTCTCTCTCTCTCTCTCTCTCTCTCTCTATCATCTATCTCTCTATCATCTATCTATCTATCTATCTATCTATCTATCTATCTATCTATCATCTACCTATCATCTATCTATCTATCTATCTATCTATCTATCTATCTATCTATCATCTATCTATCTATCTATCTATCTATCTATCTATCTATCTATCTATCTATCATCTATCTATCTAATCTATCATCTATCTATCTATCTATCTATCTATCTATCTATCTATCATCTCTATCTATCATCTATCTATCTATCTATCTATCTATCTATCTATCTATCTATCTATCTATCTATCTATCATCTATCTATCTATCTATCTATCTATCTATCTATCTATCTATCTATCATCTATCTATATCTATCTATCTATCTATCTATCTATCTAATCTATCTATCATCTGTCTGTCTGTCTGTCTCCAAACAGAACATTAGCCTCTGCACAGCACTGGCTTCCTGACAGAGCAGAAATTTGTAAATATGCCAAAAGGTGTCTCCACAGCTGAATGCTATTACCTTGACATGTGTCAACAACAAGGTCAGGATGTACTTAGTTTATAAGATATGATGCTAAAAAAAAAATATGATCATGAAAAAGAATTGAAGAAGCATTTCTAGGCTAAAGAAGCTACGCCTGCTGTAGAGAATTTCCAGATTTTTTTTTTAAATAATTTTTATTCATTTTTCAAACACATAATAAAAGCAAACAAAACACAAGACAAAAACATACAAAACATTTAAACATGTATAATTTCATAATCTTATATTCATAGACCTTCTTTCCTCCGACTTCCCCATACCTCCCTTTCGCTGCATCCTTATTTTGGAATTCTTTAGCAACCCTTTAGTCAGTTTATCTATTAGTTCCCTTTCATTACGTTTCCATAAACTTGTTAGTTACAGCTGTAATTCTCTACTTCTTACCCCTTGACATCTTAACATTCCTCAATTTTACAACAATTTTTAAGATATATTTTGAATTTCTTCCAGTCCTCTTCCACTGTTTCTTTCCCCTGGTCGCGGATTCTGCCGGTCATCTCTGCCAGTCCCATAAAGTCCATCACCTTTGTCTGCCATTCTTCCAGAGTAGGTAGTTCTTGCATCTTCCAATACTTTGCCAGAAGAATTCTTGCTGCTGTGGTAGCGTACATAAAAAAGGTCCTATCCTTCTTTGGCACCAATTGGCCAACCATGCCCAGGAGAAAAGCCTCAGGTTTCTTAGGAAAGGTCCACTTAAGGACTTTCTTAATTTCATTATAGATCATTTCCCAAAAGGCTTTAACCCTCGGGCAGGTCCACCAAAGGTGATAAAAAGTACCTTCAGTCTCATTGCATTTCCAACATTTGTTCTTGGGCAAATGATAAATTTTTGCAAGCTTGACTGGGGTCATGTACCACCTGTAGATCATTTTCATTATGTTTTCTTTTAAGGCATTACATGCCGTAAATTTAACACCAGTGGTCCATAACTGTTCCCAGTCAGCGAACATAATGTCATGACCGATGTCTTGTGCCCATTTAATCATAGCTGATTTCACCATTTCATCCTGTGTATTCCATTTCAACAGCAAGTTATACATTCTTGACAAATTTTTTGTATTGGGTTCTAACAATTCTGTTTCTAATTTTGACCTCTCCTTCTGAAATCCTATTTTCCTGTCCTGCTTAAATGTTTCATTTATCTGATGGTAATGCAACCAATCTCGAACTTTGAACTTTAATTTCTCATAACTCTGAAGTTTAACCTTTTCACCATCTTGTTCTAGAATTTCACAATATTTTGGCCATTTAGAGTCCATATTAAGTTTTTTCACCGCCTTAGCTTCCATTGGTGACAACCACCTGGGAGTTTTACTTTCCAACAAATCTTTGTATCGAGTCCAAACATTGTATAATGCTTTCCTAACAATATGGTTTTTAAATCTTTTATGCACCTTTGCCTTGTCATACCATAAATATGCATGCCAACCAAAGTTATTGTCATACCCTTCCAAATCCAAAATGTCTGTGTCTTCAAGAAGCAACCAATGTTTCAACCAGCAAAAAGCTGCTGATTCATAATAAAGTCTTAAGTCCGGCAGGGCAAAACCCCCTCTATCTTTTGCGTCAGTTAAAATCTTAAATTTTATTCTGGGCTTTTTGCCCTGCCAGACAAACTTAGATATGTCTTTCTGCCACTTCTTGAAACAGTCCATCTTGTCCAAAATCTGTAACGTCTGAAATAAGAATAGCATTCTAGGCAATACATTCATCTTGATAACAGCAATTCGGCCTAACAAGGAAAGTCTCAACCTAGACCATATTTCCAGATCTTTCTTTACTTCTGTCCAACACTTTTCATAATTGTCCTTAAATAAGTTGACATTCTTAGATGTTAAGTTCACCCCCAGATATTTCACTTTTTTCGTTATTTCCAAACCTGTTTCACTCTGAAACCTCTCTCTTTCTTCCATTGTTAAGTTTTTTTCCAGCACTTTCGTTTTCTGTTTGTTCAATTTGAATCCTGCTACTTGACCAAATATCTCAATTAGTTCTAATACTCTTTTAGTGCTAGTGTCTGGCTGTTGCAAAGTTAATACTAGGTCATCTGCAAATGGCCTTAGCTTGTAATGTTTAACTCCGACCTGAATTCCTTTAACCAACTGGTCCCTTCTAATCATATTTAACAAAACCTCCAGGACTAATATAAAGAGCAAAGGGGATATTGGGCATCCCTGTCGTGTACCTTTTTCTATTGATATTTCTTCCGTTACCACATTGTTTACAATTAATTTTGCTTTTTGTTTAGAATATATTGCACCTATACCGTTTTCAAAGCCTTGGCCTACCCCCATCCCTTGGAGATTCTTCTTCATAAAGCTCCAACAAATATTGTCAAAGGCTTTCTCCACGTCCACAAAAATCAAAACAGCCTTCCTGTTAATATCAACTTCTAACAACTCCAAAATGTCTATAATGTTCCTCACATTGTCTGACATATGTCTCCCTGGGAGAAAGCCAGCTTGGTCCTTATGAATCTCCCCTAACAACACTCTCTTCAATCTTTTTGCCAAAATGTCTGCAAAAATTTTGTAATCCACGTTAAGTAAAGATATAGGGCGGTAGTTTTTTACCTGGTTCTTTTCAGTCTCTGTTTTCGGTATAAGCGAGATCAAAGCCTCTTTCCACGATTCAGGTGCCTTTTTCCCCTCCAGAATTTCATTGCAGACTTCCTTCAGTGGTTGTATTAACCATTCCTTCAACACTTTGTAATATCTAGCAGTCAAACCATCTGGTCCTGGTGATTTTCCCAATTGCATATTCTGAATGGCACCCTCTATTTCTTGTTCTGTTATTTTCTCATTCAGGATCGTTTTACTTTGTTCTGAAATTTTTGGTAGTCCATATTTTTTAATAAATTCTTCTATTTCTTGTTCGTTAACTGGCCCTTGTGCATACAATTTCTTAAAGAAGCTTTGAAAACAATTACTTATTTCATTAGGTTTGTGGATAATCTTCCCATCCATTTCTAGACTTGTCACTGTGTTCAATTTCTGCCTCTTTTTCAATTGCCATGACAGAAGTTTCCCACATTTGTCTGCTGATTCAAATGTCTTTTGTCTCATTTGCTTTATCTTCCATTCTATTTCTTGATTCATCAGTTCCATGTATTGCATCTGATAATACTTTATTTCTCTCAGGATCTCATGAGACTTTGGTTTAGATCTCAATTTCTTTTCTCCTTCTTTCATTTTTTCTAAGATTTTTTCTTTCCTCTCATTTTCTTTTTTCTTTTTTATGGAATTCTGTTGAATTAGGAAACCTCGCATCACGGCTTTGCTAGTGTCCCAGATTGTTCTTTTCTCCATTTCTGTTCTCAAATTTATCTCAAAATAATCTTTCAATGTTTTTTGGGCCTTCTTATAAATCTCTTCATCTCTGAATAGGGTGTCATTCATTCTCCATCTAAAGGATCCAGTTGTTGTTAATTTCATCTCCATCTTTACCGCATTATGGTCGGAGCAAGTTTTTGGGCAGATTCCTACTTTTTTTATTCTTGGCGCCAGGCTACTAGTAACCCAAATTTGGTCAATTCTTGTCCATGTCATTTTTGCTTCAGAGAAAAAAGTTCCCTCTCTCTCAAGAGGGTTCCTTGTTCTCCAAATATCAATCAAGTCCATAGTTTCAGTCATTTCAAAAAAAGTCTTTAGTAGTCTCCCTTCCTTAGAAATCACTTGTCTCTGTGCTTTATCCATGTTTGTGGAGACGACTCCATTCATATCTCCCATCATTACGATTTTATAGTCTAAAAAGTCCATTAAGGTCTCATGCAACTTCTTAAAAAATTCGGCCTTCCCGAGAATTTCCAGATTTTGATTGGCCAGGTAAGTGTCAAATAGGGATGCGGGGGGCACTGTGGTCTAAACCACTGAGCCTCTTGGGCTTGCCGATCAGAAGGTCGGTGGTTCGAATCCCCATGATGGGGTGAGCTCCCGTTGCTTGGTCCCAGCTCCTGCCAACCTAGCAGTTCAAAAGCACGCCAAAAAAAAGTGCAAGTAGAGAAATAGGTACCGCTCCGGCGGGAAGGGAAACAGCATTTCCATGTGCTGCTCTGGTTTTGACAGAAGCAGCTTAGCCATGCTGGCCACATGACCTGGAAAAAACTGTCTGCAGTCAAATGTCGGCTCCCTCGGCCAGTAAAGTGAGATGAGCACCGCAGCCCTAGAGTCGTTCACGACTGGACTTAACTGTCAGGGGTCCCTTTATCTTTACGCATCAAATAGGACTAAGCATCAGATTAAAATGGACCTCTTATTTAGATTGATTAGCAGCTGCTTACTGGTGGTGTTTTGGCAGTTATTGTTGCTGCTTGAAGACTTTCATATTCACTTTTACATTTAGATTCAGCGTGTTTCTTTGTTACAATATTTATCAAGCAATAGGTCTGCCTTATTCACAAAATGTAAGTGGTGCTTGTTGCACTCACACCGTGAGATCTGCTTCGTTTCCAAGGTTCTGGAAAATATGGATGCTTATTCCTTCTGGAAAACTAATAAACATCATTATACATAACTAGAAGCCATTGCATCCTATTAAATTCAACTCAAACATAATATAAACCAATTTTCCAGCCTAGTGGGTCAGAGTGGAGTCACTCTCCTTTGGGTACACAGATATTCATAAGGTAATTGCCACAAAACACAGCTATACATGGAGTGAGTATTCCAGGATACTAGGAAATGTGGTCTGACCACAAATCTGTGGCTAGCATTTTATCCAGCTTTCTCCTCCTGCTGCTTTGTGTACCATTTATTGGTTATGTTCCTTATTTTCTCACTAGTTACATGATGATCAGCTGCTGCAAATGGGTGTGGAAATATAGGCCAGGGACAAGTGCAGAGTAACTGGTTTTATTTTCTTGAGCCCAAATCCTAGAAAATGCTCCTGCTTTCCTCAAGTCTTGGACTTGAATTTTCTGGCCAGGTAGGGAGTTCATTGTCACAGTCAAACCTTTGTTTCTATGGTCACATCCACATCATACTGTAGTTTGTTGAGAGTGCTGGGAACTGTAACACTATGAGGTAAACTAAAGTTTCCAGGAGCCTTTGGGTGAAGCCATGACTGTTAAAGTGGTATAAACATGCTAATGGTGCAAGCAAAGTCCCTTTTTATGGATGACAATTATTGCCCTGCTTGATCATGACAGTTTCTGTTTCCTTCTTAGCGTATGGATTGTCATTATTATTTGTCATTGCTGCAGTTTATTTTTAATAGTGCTGTTGTGCCATTCTGGGCAGTGTGTGCTGCAGAACCAGCCAAAATGTCTGAGTAGCTTTGCTTGAGTTGAGGGCCAATTGGCTGCTGGATAATTTTTGATTTAGAGGCATGGAATGTGCAACTGTAGATGACCTCTGTTTCCACGGAATGATTTGTTTGACTACGCAAAAAAAATTGAAGTAGAGTCCATTGACTGCAATTATCACATCAAGGGAATAATTCACAAACTTGTTCTCAGAAAGCTCTTTCAGTATAACAGGCCCTTAATATAATCTTGGTATTTCCCACTGCAAAAGACTATCATGCCCCACAAAGAGGGAAAAGAGCATAAGCACTGGACAGATAAAAGATAATGACATCACCGTCTCTGTTACAAAGGTGAGGCCAGGACATTTGGATTGAATTGGGGACTTTGACGCAGAGCAGTAAACCAAACAAGGATAGCAGAGTGTGCTCATAAACCACCCCCACCCTCTCATCTTTTTGTTAGAATAGAGACTGGTCTTTTATTCTGTAAGGATAGTACCACGTCTAGGTGTCTATGTGCCTGATGCGATTGCAATACTAGAGAATATTGTTAATCCCTAATCTCCACCAAGCAGTAGCAAAATTCAAGGGGGTTCCATAGTTGTGTTTCCATTGGGAAAATCAAGGCACAGGGGAGGCTAGTGTAGTTAAGAAATATGGTTTATTGTACACATATTTACACCTGGAGTCTTCAATGGAGGGGGTGCAGCAAATCATACCCCTCTACCATCCCAATATGACTGGGACATCCCAGAACTGCACAAGCCACCCCAGCTTTTGCTGGGATCCTGGAATGTCCCAGTTTTTGGTCCTGCGCTCTTGCATGAGTCAGCTGGCTCCCATGAGAGTGTGGGACCCAAAGACACTCATGTGCATGAGTGTGTGGGTGTGTTGTGGGTGGGGTGGGCGGAGGGGGCTGGCGAGAGACTGTTGGGGTGGAGAGGTGAAGTGGTGGCAGCAGTGCACAAAGGCGGGGCCCATCAGTGGGATGGGGGGGAGTGGTGAGCTCTGAGGGAAGGAGGGGGCCTGGGTGAGAGGAGGCGGAGCCTCTGTTGAGGTGTCCTGTGTGAAGGGGGGGCATCACTGAGGGGTGGATGTATCTGTGGAAGGAGCAGGGAGGCATTGGGAGAAGGCATGATTTCAAGTGTGTTGAATTCAGGGTAAGGTCCCAAATCTCATCAGCAAGATGTTGGAGGGTATGGAACATTATACCCAAAAGTGTCTCTTACTAGAGACAAACAGGTCCAGTTGGGGTGTGTGTGTGCTGGGCACCTTTTAAAGTTAAATAAAGGAGAGACTTAAAAGTGATTTGCTTCCCTCCTTATGCTTTGTGGACAACAGTTTCCCTGTGAAAATGGAATGCGCAGTGTAGGTGCCCCTAGGAAAGTAACCTATCCAATTTCAGAAGAACAGGGCAGGAGCTAGGGAGATGTGGTGATTTTTTTTTTAACATCTTCAGGCCACAAATGGCATCATAAAGTGAGTGCCAAGCTTATTTGACAAAAGTGGATGTGTGGTCATGTGACAAAGGCAGAAGGTTTTGAATGCCTAGCATTTTCCAAACAAGCACTGCTAACAGAACCAGGAAAGAGCACGGAACAAACAAGAACAAGAGGACATGAACTCAGCACCCCCTTTTTTCCAAAGCACTGGTAAAATCATCTCCTTTGTTTAGAAGCTGGATCTATCAGTCACAAAACAGGTCTCCCTCCCTGGAATGTTTACTCATATGTTGAGTTGTGGAGAAATGTTTTTCCTGCCTGCAAACAACAACATCTGAAGAAGTTCAGAGGTCTCCACTTTGTTTTGGGGAGGTTCAGATAGATCTCACTTGGACAGCCTTGACTCTGTCAGAAGTGGCTCAGCTTTCATTTTTCATCCAGGATTCATCTGCATCTTATGCACGCCCCTAATAGTGAATGCATGTTGAGCTTCGAATGGCCACTTGGGTAATGGACCATAATGGATGTACACAGAGAAAAAGGGCAACACTTCCAAGGGCAGGGGAAGTAAATTTCAATTCTGATTGTAGCTTCCATAAAGAGGAAGTGCAATGATTGCAGAGTGCTAGGAGTCACCCCTATTGAAGCATCTTTTCTTTCTGTAGACAGTAAATTGTGTGGCTGACTTTCATTGTTTGGCTTTGAACTGAGATGAAACCAATTTATTGTCTCAGTGTAGGTGTCTCCTTGTTATCTCAGAGTGTTTTGCTGTTGTGTTTGCGCTCTCTCTCTCTCTCTCTCTCTCTCTCTCTCTCTCTCATCTCCTCATTCTTTCTCTCTGAATGTTCATTGTTCATTCTCTGTTCTTTACCATCTGCTTTCTCTCTGAGTGTGTGTTTCACCATTGCACTCTCTCACCTCTCATTGGTAGCTTGGTGTATTCTAGAGTTTTCTCTTTCCCCACACTTCCATCTTTCCCCAGTACTACTCTGTATGGTAGGGACTTTACCAGTCTTGGCAATTTGATATCCGCTTTATTGCGGTGGTCTGGATCCAAGCCCGCAATATCTCCCAGGTATGTCTGTAGTATAAACGGGGTTTTCTCTCTGAGTGATGAAGAATTTGGGATAGGGTAGGCGGGCGATCTGGGTAGACTGCTGAACTTTACGCCAAGTGCTCAATTTCTCTCTAAAAAAGGCTAGAAAGACAAACCACCCATTCCTAAGCATTTTTTCTCTTCAGTGAGTCCACTGAGTCCAGCAGGGCTTACTCCAAACTAAGAATGCATAGCATTGCAGCAGTGAAGCTTGCAGAATATGCAGTTTTACTCAGAAGTAGGCAGCAGGAAAAAATAGTATTGAAAAGCTTATTAAAGATTTACATATTATTGCCCCTTCTCCACTTCAGTGTTGCTCTTGACCTGCAATAGAATATGACAGGGCTTGAAAAATGAATAGGGACTGAGTTGTAAGTGGCAAGCACAATATGTGCCTGCATAATGTGTTACTGCTCTTTACACGGCAGGGGAGTTAATCTTAACTTAACAAATTCCCTGCTTTTTTTGGTACGTGAGTTAATCTGTGCCTTAACTCTTCTCTTAAACTGATTCTTTTAAGAAAACAAACTTCAGAATTGCACTGGCATTTGAACAGCACAGCATTTTTCAGCAGTATCAAGCCAGAGGTTTATCTGTTCATGTGAGTAGGCTGGTTATATGGCTGTTACAGAGCTGCTATGAGGCTTCTTTTATCTTTGTCAGTCTTTTGCTATATATCTTGCATCCAAATTGTAAAAGAAATGAAAATAAATCCTCAGAGGGGTTCTGAAGTACAACTAACGCCATGCAGAGAAGGCGAAAGGCAGCATTTCGATGGTTAAATATTCCATTGTCCTGTTTTATAGTTTAATGAGTTGAAAAACCCAAATACTTTGTTGGTGTTTTTCCCTCTTGGACAAATACTTTGATTACTCATTTGCTTTGTCTTTCCAACTGCTCACCGTATTTCACAGAATCCTGCTTATGGAGCTTGCAATTAGTGATACTTTTTTATATATTTCCCCAGAGTCTTCTGAGAAAGGGCTACAAATTTGTTGTTTCAGCTGTGGTCATCAAACTTTATTTTCTAGATAACAAATGTGGTCCCGTGGTCCTCTATGCTAAAGTAGCTTTTAAGGATTTTTGACAACCTCTGCAAGATAATAATAGCTCCCAGTTAAATTCTTCTTCAGCAACATCTGGGGGGTCAACTGTTCCCCACACCTGGCCTAGACCATCACCTAATGCAGTGTTTCCCAAACTTGGGTCTCCAGTTGTTTTTGGACTACAACTCCCATCAACCTTAGCTAGTAGGACCAGTGGTCAGGGATGATGGGAATTGTAGTTCAAAAACAGCTGGAGACCCAAGTTTGGGAAACATTGACCTAATGCCTGCTTCAGCAGTCGATGCAAGTTCTTAGAATAGTTGAGAAGCAACAGCTACACTAGTGTTACAAAACAATGCCAATGCAGTTTTTTTAGTACTGGGACATAAGCTATAGGTTTTGTTTACTCTGGTACTTATGCTAAGAATATAATGTTGTTGTTTAGTCATTTAGTCGTGTCCGACTCTTCGTGACCCCATGGACCAGAGCATGCCAGGCACTCCTGTCTTCCACTGCCTCCCGCAGCTTGGTCAAACTCATGCTGGTAGCTTTGAGAATATAATAAAAGGCCCTAATATTTGATTATCAGAAGCAACCCAACTCATACAGACTGCAAAGGGAAAGAAAACGACTGACTCTGGAGTCGATTTATTTTCCTTGAAGGCTGATTTGTTTACCTTAAACTTCCTTTAGTCACAAGTTAATTATTGGCAGTAACATTTATGGTAGATATCCACACAGATCCTGTTCTTAGGAATGGTTCTTTACACCCTAGCTGCTGTGCAAGCTTACATTTGGCAGACTCTGGCTTTGAGGTCATCCTATGCTCACAGGTTGTTGTTGTTTAGTCATTTAGTCGTGTCCAACTCTTCGTGACCCCATGGACCAGAGCACGCCAGGCACTCCTGTCTTCCACTGCCTCCTGCAGTTTGGTCAAACTCATGCTGGTAGCTTCGAGAACACTATCCAACCATCTCATCCTTTGTCGTCCCCTTCTCCTTGTGCCCACTATCTTTCCCAACATCAGGGTCTTTTCCAAGGAGTCTTCTCTTCTCATGAGGTGGCCAAAGTATTGGAGCCTCAGCTTCACGATCTGTCCTTCCATAGGAGTGCTCAGATTAGGTCTGGTTTGTGTTTTTGAAATGACTTCTTTCTTAGGCTAGGCTACAGAAAACCCAGCCCAAAGTCTTTGGCAGCTAAGATGTATAGGAGCACCTTGTTGCTTAGCCCAACTAATACACACTGATGGGTGAATTCATTCATCCCCTAACATTTTTCCAAAGCTGATAAAAAAAACATTTTGGTCACCCGTGTGGAATCTCATGGCAATGAAGTTCATAAGTTGATAATTAAACACAGAAAGCTACTTGTTACTGAGATCTAGTATGTAGTTTGACTGTTTTAGATGATTTTATGCAGTTCTGTTAGCATTGCACCCTTGGATCTTCTGTGAGGAAGGGAGGGCTATAAATTAGTTTAATGAAATAATTTTATATTTGAAGACTCCGATCCTAAGCACATCTACTATGGCGTAAGCCCCATTGAACAATGTGGGACTTACATTTGAGTGGACTGTGCTGCAGAAGAATAGATTTTCTGAATTTCCTAAATCAGAGGAATAAAGGTACCACAATTCACATGAAAGTTGAAGGACTGCCGATAAGACAGACACATTCAAAGCAGCTGCTGTCCACCATTTTGTTATTTTCCATGCCTGGTTTCTAAGCAACAGTCCCTGTGCTCCCTCCACAAGGAAAACTAACAGAAGGGCCCATATGCTATTGTGGTTGTGATGTGAACAAACAAGAGACAAATTTGTGATAATGAAGCGTGTTGTCAATTCTATCTGGCAAAGATAAAGGTAAAGGTAAAGGGACCCCTGACCATTAGGTCCAGTTGTGACCGACTCTGGGGTTGCAGTGCTCATCTCGCTTTATTGGCTGAGGGAGCCGGCGTACAGCTTCCGGGTCATGTGGCCAAAATGACTAAGCCGCTTCTGGCGAACCAGAGCAGCGAATGGAAATGCCGTTTACCTTCCCACTGGAGTGGTACCTATTTATCTACTTGCACTTCAATGTACCAAAATGAAAGCCCAAATCAGAGACAGTAGCCAAACTAAAGAGAGAGAGAGAGAGAGAGAGAGAGAGAGAGAAGAATTTTCCAAATCCAACACTTGGATGGCTGTCCTTGTAGAAGCTGTGGATCGCTATGACGACACTCATTTTACATACCCATGAAAAAGAGGACACGTCCTGGAAAAGGAGGCAACTCTATAGGCGAAAACTGTCATTGAAATGTATTAACTTTTGTGGACCAAGTTAAGTGGTGAAATGCCAAATGCAAACTCATGACTTGCATTGTTCCTGCGCTTTTCACTTCTATACATTAGCAAGTGAAACTCTTCATGGCATGGAAATAAGCACAATCACCTGCTAATTTGTGAAGCTCTAGCTGCGGCTTAAGGAGGAGAAGCTGCAGAATCCTCTAATGTGATATATAACAATGCTCTTCTCCTGTTTTTATACGCTAAACTGAATTATAAATTATGCAGCTAATATGATATGGTTGCACTTTATCCAATGCACATGGGCCCAGATCATGCAGCTAATTTTTTCTAGATAAAATCCAGCTGCATTATCTGGGCCTATATGCACTGGATTTCACATGCTTATGTTCCAGCATAAATGTATATTTATAGCAAAGGTGGGCTATAAAATATACACTCTGCTTCCCAGTCTTCACCATATTTAGGGGAACGATCAATTTGTCCAGTAGAGCTAGCTTGTAGCTTGTATACAGAAGATGCTGAGATATTACTACTAGACCTTTAAATATTTATTCTTGAAGTTCTTAGGAATATGGATTTACATGGGAACAGGTTTGACTATGAGCAGGGGCAGCCCATCTGAGGCAAAACAGAAAGGTGCTTCCCTTACTTGGGTTGTGCGGCGCTGTGAAGTGGCAGTGGCAGGTTCCGGCAAGATCTCTTTAGGGATCACCAGAGCACCTTCCCAAAGGCGTGCTGGTGATTTCCTCCAGGGACATGCAGAGTGAAGCATCTTCGCCCCGCATGTCCCTTGTACAAGGTAAGGTGGCTGGTGGTGGGCTGGGGGATGGACTGGGGCGGGTGTGATGTCATACATGTGCAACTTGTGTGTGTGATGTCATACATGTGCAACGGGGGCCCTCAATGTTGGGCACAACTCGGCACACCTGATGTCTGATGTCTGATGATTTCCTATCACTGGCAGCTTAATGCTCTTTTCCACTCTAAATAAATCTATGTAGTCTTTATTCCCCAAACAAGTAATTTTACTAGATTTGAAATAAGTCATTTTTGAAATGAACCGCTAAGAGTAATCACACACAATATGAAAATCAAGTCATAATTCAAGTTCATGATCGTTGCTACATCCAACAGGAAAATATTGCAATGCTGCCTATATTTAAAGTCATATTATAAATGCAATGCAGTTTTTGTAAGGTTCTTCAGGACTTATGAATACATTATTTGGCATGTTCCATGGCTTTATCACATAAATGCTGACCTCTGAGTGTCATGTTAGGCAGTGTTATCCTCAAAGCGTTTGAGCTGGCAAAAATCCTACTGAAGTTCCTGGGAACTTTTTTCAGTATGACATGCTTTGAAGGTGACTCATTTCAGAGGGTTCCTAGGCACTCATCATCTTTTGAAAGTCTGTCTGTTTAAGCCAATCTCCAAGTACATCAGAGGCTTACTTAGAAAAGTAATTCATCTCCATATTCAAAACCATATTGTGCATGGTTGAAAACAGCATTTTAGAAGGAATTCTCCAAAATTGTTTCAAGTGAAACTTCACAAGAGCTCATTTCACTTTGAGAAAAATGCATAAGGAACCAGCAAATCAAGCTTGCGTTGAACAGAATGTTTTAGATAAGGAGAACTCCCTTTAAAATTGCCTGAATGTGGAAAAATGTGCCACAGGAATCAATCAGTTTCTCTTCATCTGAATTATTTTCTGCAATTTTGAAGACCATAGATTAACAAAGACTTGAATGGTTTTGGGTTTTGTGTGTGCTAAAAACAGAGAAAGGAAAGCAAGCAGGCATCGGGTTCATTGGGGGAGGGGGCACATTTTATTGCAGTAATTTCCTGAGGTGATTTTCATATGAATTTTTGAACCATTACATCTGTGTGCCATGAAAAACTATAATTTGAGATTACAAAAAGATTTGGCACTGATTTTTCTAAATGCGGAGGAATTTTGCTTAAAACGTATTTAAGAATTTCAAGGATATTTGATGAGGCTGGCAAAGGTTCTTGGTTTCTTTGCTGCTGTTGTTTGTATATCTCTAGTTTTAACCAAAAGGTAATGGAAATATTGAGATCTAAGATGCCTTTTCTGTAACAACTAGTCTATTAGGCATTTTAGTATGCAGGCTGGCTCTCTGCTCATAGAGCAAGATTATTCCAAGTATACTCTCTTTCAAATGTGCCATCTCCCATTGACATGATTGAACATAATGACATCCCCTGTGATATAATCGGTAGACCAAGACTCCTTGATGCAACGATAAGGATGCTATTATGATTTAGCATTTCATTGACCCTCAGAATGAGGATTCCTCTAACATTTATGCCTATTATTGCCCATTGAATCAATGCTCTCCAGATGGGATGCAGAGAGACCCTGCCAGGCACTATTAACATTCCCTTTGAATTTATTTTTCTCATTCTTACTGATGCACACATTTCCTTTATGGAAAGTTGCTCGAACAACTGATGAGATGTGGATTTTGCAAGCGCATGTTTAAATTGTGTTGACATCATTTTTAAATAATTATACTGGTGGCTTTTAAAAGGCCATTAAGGATGCTCACATTGTCTCTGAATTATCCTTAAGGACTGGGCCAACAAAACAACACGCTGTGTCCTAGATAACCTATACCTTTAATATCCTTAATTCAAATAATAATAATTGTAGTCTTCATACACGTATTATAGATTTTTTAAGAATACTTTTTTTTTTTTTTGCAGAGTGACCTGGCACCAAACATACTGATGAGGCCATACCCTTCCAATTGGTTTCTGGAATGAAATGTGCCCTTTCATTTATAATATCCAACAGATATAACTAGGAAGGACAAAATGGACCATGGCTGATCTAACGATGCACCAGACAGTGGATTTGAAACTGTGCATCCAGCATACATCTATCCACTGAAGTCTGCATGTAACAGAGACTCCTTTCCCCTAATCCCTGCCTGTCCCTACTCTTCCTTACTGCTGGTGGTAGATGTTCTGGCACCTGTCAAGCCCATAAAGACATTGGCTCTACCTGAGAGTAAGGAAGAAATCTTTATTGTGGCAGAGAAGAGATATAGGCTCAGCAGCAAGTCATGAGTCACAGAAACTGCTATGGTCAAGTTAGATGATAGGAAAGACAAGGCTAGCCACTCTAGAAGCAGTGGCCCAAGTTTAAGGAGTCAAGGAGGTCAGTAAAGGAGTCATCCCAATGAGGTAGCATCCCCTCCCACCATGTTTTTAAATGAGTGCAAGGAGCACTCACTTGTGAGACTCTTGTACCTTGTGAGGACATTCACTGCATTGGAGTGATAGGAGTGCCACAGGCTACTGGACCACCAGGCTGTGCCTCCCCTTTTGAATCCCTTCTTCCCATGGTGGGCTGATCCACACTGTGCATTCTGTTGCTATACTCCTGTCCCTGGGCAGGAAGAAGGGAGATGAGAGCCCTCGTTCCCTGGCGAGGGCAGCCTGATTCAAGAAGGCCGAAGCACTTGCTTGCTCCAGTCTCTGTTCCCCAGTATCACTCCACCCCACAATCCTCCTGTTCCTCTTCTTGTCAGTCTCAGCCTGCCTGCCACTCATCTCCTTAATCCAGCAGTACCTCAGAACTCAGGACAGTAGCAAGCACAGAAAAAGTATCAGTTATGCAATTCACATAGTAGGAATCATGGTATGTCAGTACACACATTTTTGGGTGGTTAGTTGCCCATGCTTCCAGTTTTTGGTGCATCTACAATGAGTTGAGAGTTTGTGAAGCTGCCATTCTTATCTGCTTCTAGGCTGAATAAGAGGAGAATGATCTCACTGAAATGATAAACCTGTGTCTGGGGTATAGACAGTCCTATCATTAGGCTACACGAGACAGCTGCTTCAGAGAGCATATGCTGGGAGACAAAGAGTGGGATGAGCTGTGTGTGCCACAAGGCCTGCCCTGCATCCCCTAAGCTAGCCTGCTGCCTTCAGGTGCAGCAGATGACAATGGTCTGTCACCAGTGCTGAGCTGCTGGTCAGACTGTTTGGTAGCCAGTGGCAATCTGTCAAGCTCTGCACATTTATGTGCAGAGGATGGTCCTTACAATGCCTCAAATAAAATCTCTCTCTCTCTCTCTCTCTCTCTCTCTCTCTCTCTCTCTCTCTCATCTATCTATCATCATTATCTATCTATCATCTATCTATCTATCATCTATCTATCTATCTATCTATCTATCTATCTATCTATCATCTATCTATCTATCTATCTATCTATCTATCTATCTATCTATCTATATCTATCATCTATCATCTATCATCATCTATCTATCATCTATCTATCTATGATCTATCTGTATCTATCTATCTATCTATCAATCATCTATCTATCTATCTATCTATCTATCTATCTATCTATCTATATCTATCTATCTATCTATCTATCTATCTATCTATCTATCTATCATCTATCTATCATCTATCTATCTATCATCTATCTATCTATCTATCTATCTATCTATCTATCTATCTATCTATCATCTATCATCTATCATCATCTATCTATCATCATCTATCTATCATCTATCTATCTATGATCTATCTGTATCATCTATCTATCTATCTATCTATCTATCTATATCTATCTATCTATCATCTATCATCTATCTATCATCATCTATCTATCATCTATCTCTATCATCTGTCTGCCTGTCTGTCTGTCTGTCTGTCTGTCTGTCTGTCTCTCTCTCTCTCTCTCTCTCTGTGTGTGTGTGTGTGTGTGTATGTGACAGAAAGATCTGAGAAATAAGTTGTAAGACTTCAGCCTGTAAAAGCTCCTTCTCTACCAGCAGACTCATTAGTTGAATCGTGCCCTGTATCTTCAGTTCACACAAAAGATCTCAGGATAACCAGTGATGTGAAAGACCTTTGCCTAGTGAGCTACTGCTGGTCACAGTACTCAGTATTGAGTTGGATGGACAAATAGTCTGACCTGGTACAGAGCAGCTTCTTATTTCATACATTTGTTTATTACATTTATATCCTGCCATTCTGCCAGGAGCAGCATCCATGGTGTGTCCCTCACCATTTCATCCTTGAAATGATTCTGTGAGGTAGGCTGAGACAAAAGGTCAACCAGGAAGTTGCATGCCTGAATGGGAATTTGAATTTGGCTCCCCAGTTCAGCAGTCTAACCACTAGTCCTCAAATTCTTAATGCCATAATAAGTCTGTTACTTACCGTGCAATCCTAGGCATGTTCAGTTGGGTGCAAGTGGTTGGCCCAAGGCTTCATAGCTTGGTGGGAATTTGAACCTGGACTTCTCTTGTCTTCGCTGCACATGCTAACCACTACACCCCCTTGTGTTTCAATAGAAAGAGAGTCCTGGTGTTTTGCGCATGATCTCCTGAAGCTTGAAAATCCTCCTGAATGGAAAATCCTCCTGAAATATGCACGTGCATGGAAGAACATCTTCTACTGATAATGCTTTGCAGCATATATTTTAGTTCCTGGAGAGCTGAAATAGCCAGCAGCTCAGCATGACAACTTTAAGTTCTGCTGCATAGCAAGGGGGTGAAGAGAATTGTGCTAAGCTAGCACTGTTCTCTCCCTGCTTCTCTGTGACAGCTGACAGCTGCTTGTGCCTCTGCGAATTTGCACACCACCGTCTTGAGTGCTTTCCTCCGCACCAATGCTTGTGGAAGAAGGTGACAGAAGAACGAAGTGACAGATGTTATTAAAAGCAGTGGCAGAGCATGACTGTGAGAGGACAGTGAAAACCCACACTGACACTAGCACTGAATGACGAGATTACACAGAAGAGAAAGGGATATGCTGTGTACCTGTGAAAAGAGATTTCTTAGCTCAAAAGGGATATACTTTTGCCCAGAGAGTCACTGGAAGGGAAACTCTTCCATTGCTTGCCACACAGAGCATCTCCTGAGCAGCAAATCTGAAGGTAGTTTGTTGCCTGATTTAGTCCTCTTAGTAGTCATACCGATGATATGGACCTCTTTGCTGGTCATCATTGAGGAGGATACTAGTTTCAGGCAAACTTTTCCGAAGTTCCAATTGCTGAAATACAGTCCACACATGTCTTTGGACCCAACAGCACAAGAAAGCAATGGAAAACATATACATAGGCAATTAACCCTTCAGCAATTAAGGACATATTTGACTGTGCCCTGGTTTGCATGCAATGCTAAACCAAATCTTGGTTTGGCACAAATGAGGGAACACTCAGGTTCCTGGAGCAAAGATTGCAGTGGTGGCACTCCTTCAGTCCTGCTGCCGTGGCACTACCCAAGGCTAAGCCATGCTTTGACTTGCATTACATGCAAACTGTGGCCTGCATATGCCAACTCAAAAATATTGTCATCGCCAAACTCTGCCCCCCCCGCTAACTTTATCTGAACTGAGCCAAGCTGTTCAATGCATAAAATAATTTTCCCACAGGAAAATCATTTGGTCTGCAACATTACCACCAGTGCTTGCTCAGTCTAGAGTCTTGTCTATATTGGTGGCTCTTGAAGGGCTCAAAATTGATGTGTCCCACCTATGAGAAGAGTGGAACAGGGAATCTGAACGTCCCACATGACACAGGAGGTGGTCCTTGATACTTCCAGCTATTTATGTAAAGATGCATCTATCCAGCAAAAAGGAGAAGGCTTCACGACAAATGATTACCATTCTCCCTGAAGCACTGGCAATGTGGAGCAGGGCTGGGACTCTCTCTTCTGCATGATGTGGTGCCAGTGGCGTAGCGTGGGGGGTGCCAGGGGTGCCGGCCGCACCAGGCGCAACTTGGGCGGGGGGCGCACTCGCACTAGCAGCTCTCTGCCCCTACTAAAATCCACAGGTTAGGGAGCCCGCGCTCGCTCGGCTTGGCGAGGAGGTCGCAGAAGGGGGAGAGCAAAGCCTTCTGCCGCGGGCAAAAAAAGGAGAGGAAGCCGGGCGGGCGGGCGGGCGGGCGGGCTGGCTGGCTGGCTGGCTGGCGGGGGTCTGGCTGCGCCTGCTGCTGCCGTTGCCGCTGCTGCCGGGCTTTGACAGCTTGGCGAAGTGGAAGGAGAGGAGCTGTATGGTAATTGCGGCTCTCTCTCCACTGGCCGCGCCGAGCAGGGAGTCTGGCAGGGGGCGGGAAGAGACTTTCCCCCCTTTTTTCCACCTCGCCTGGTCAGAAAGGAGAGCGGAGTCTCCTCAGGGCGCCCTCAGGCAGGGCAGGGCAAGGCAAGCAGAGCGAGGAGGAGAGAGAGGGGAAGGGGGGGGGAAGCAGCCAGGAAACGCCGCGGTGTGGAGGGGGAATCAATTAAGGAGAGAAAGCGAAAAGCCTTGGAGAAAGGGGAAAAAGGAAAGAAAAGAGGCAGCTCCGGGAGAGCGCGGGGAAAGAGAAGCCTCGCTGCTGCTGCTTGGGAGAGTAAATTACTGTACTTGCCTTGCCCCGGGTTAGGGGGCGCAAATTACTTGCCTTGCCCCGGGTTAGGGGGCGCAAATTACTTGCCTTGCCCCGGGTGCTGATAACCCACGCTACGCCGCTGTGTGGTGCTGCCCAGTAATAAGACCTTTCTGGAATGAGAGGTCAGCAAAGATTCTGCTCCCAAGTAGTGATAAGGCTGGATTTTAGTTATGATCATTCCTTTCTGTAGAACTTCTAGAATGCTGAAAATGAGAAAAGAACAGCTGGAAAATATGGCAAGAGGCGTTTGGAAGCAGACTTCTGAAAGATAGTCCCCCTAACTCCAACAGCTGATCACACAAGATGAAAAGCATAGCCAGGAGGACTTTTGTTAGCCGGCTGTCAGCATCCTAGCTATTAGTACAGCAAGTGCAGTGGAGCTGCCCCCTCTTCAATTTCATTTAAGACAGCCATATAGTTAACAGAATTTAATAACAGTAATACTAGCAATAGCAATTTAATAATAATCATTCTTAGTAATAGCTCTTCAGAGCTGAGAGCTCATTCTGCAGAATTGTGGTTTACAGTCTGCTTAAACCACCATGATAAAAGGGGGTTAAAAATGAATGAAAAAGAATGGGCTTGGGAAATGAACTGGGCTAATGGGGCAGGTGGTGTCTTGAGAGCCAGTGTGGACTTGGTCTTAAGCATAGGTGGACAAGCTGAAGCCCAGAAGACAAATGTGGTCTGCAACTTCATTTTATGCAGCCCATTCTTCCATCCCATCAGAGTTCTTTCTTTCCTGTTTCTGCCTTATGTTTCCTTGCTTTTTTAAAATGATCCCCTTCTGTGTAGTTTCAGAACAATTGGAAGGAAGACCTAACCCCCTCCCCCTACAAACCCTGGTTGTAATGTTTTGGGAATAGAAAGGAAGGAATTGCTATCCAAAATAGTCACTGTACACCAATACAGTCTAGTACAGTGGTACCTCGGTTTACATACGCTTCAGGTTACAGACTCCGCTAACCCAGAAATAGTACCTCGGTTTAAGAACTTTGCTTCAGGATGAGAACAGAAATTGTGCACCAGTGGCGCGGCAGCAGCAGGAGGCCCCATTAGCTAAAGTGGTGCTTCAGGTTAAGAACGGACCTCCGGAACGAATTAAGTACTTAACCCGAGGTACCACTGTATATATCTTTTATACTAGACAAATATAGGACTGGGAATTCTAATGGGAGCTGGCCATCATGTAAACCAAAACAGAGCAGTTTATACTCCAGAGATCTTTGGTTCCATGCAATAGATGATATCCCCTGCCCCCCAAGAGGAATCCAACCCTTGATAGAAAAAGTTGTCTTCATCTAGATCCTTGCTCAGCTGTGAAAAGCTCCATATATGCTTCCAGGTATCCTATTTAGTATGGGATAACCAGCCTCATATAACCAACATGTTTAAGTCTAATTAATGCATGAATGGGTTAACACCATAGAGTAGGCTGCCCTGTCAGGCTTAGTTAGGTCACTTCCCCTCACCCTGAGAGGATGGTAATCAAGCCTGTTCTTCACCCCTCATAGAAGTTCAGCATGTGAGGAGGTCTGAGCTGGTAGCTGCCACTCAAGCCACTCTTGAGTTTCTACGCCAATAATTTAGGAACTTTCATCCCTGTAACTAAGCCAAGTTTTACTGTCTGTGCAACTTTTCTGACTGATGTTTAACTCACCAAACGTGTGGTCATTTTCTATGTTGGGGGAAGAGGGAAGTGTGTTTTTTGGGTTCTTTTTTGAAAATGCACTAACAGCCTATATTTCCAAGCTTTACTTTCCTGCATGTCTTGTGATTTAAAAGTTCTGCTGGGCTTCTCTCACCAAAGAGTACTTGCCCCAAACTTGGAACTTGGTATCCAGGAATTCTCCTTTTATGGACCCTTATTTTTCCTTGAAGCCAACATTTAGTCAGTGAAGTGGGGGGAGAGAATAAAGCAGTGATGTCCAAGGGGTGTTTATGTGTGCCAGAATGTCTCTGACTGGGTTAAAATATATGCAACGTCACCAAAGCTAATTCATGTTTGGTGAAACAATCAAGAATGAACTCAATATCTTCTCAATTCATACCTCCAGGAGGCTTTGCCCCCATTTGATACTATTTGCATTTTTAAAAATCCTGTGTGCTATAGTATAGTTTAGTCCCTGGATAGGTCACTAGTGATGGATTTGTTAACATGACATACCTTTCAATGGGCTTTGTGCTCAATTGCAACACTTCCCATTCTACAAGGGGACATCTCACCTGTCAGCTACATATAATTGTTTCTAGGTAACATCTGCTGGAAGTGCTCTGGTATGTCTTCTGGCTAAGCATTAGACTGGCTTGGGGAATGAGAATTTTAGTATGGCTAAGCCCTTCTGTGATACAGTGACCCCAAGAAGTTAAGAGTTCTTAGAAGCTCTGTTATCTCTCTTTCTCAATGTTGTTGTGCTAAGCTGGATATGATTAGTTTTCAGAGACTCAGGATTTCTCAGGTGGCAGATATTCCAGCCTTCTGACAGACAACGTAAAGTGATTCTCTTTTTAGTCTGTGCCAGCCTCTTGACAGTGCTGGGATACCCAAAGATAGAGTGCCATTGGCAATGCATCATTCTTGTTTCCCCTGTGCCTTCCTACTGTTTTCATCAGCTGTGCAATGTAGTTTTCTTCCTCTAGATGATTAGTATCCCGCTGTTTCTTCTGTTAATTGTTGAGTTCAGTTAGACTTTTTAAAAAAATAATCCTGATGAGGATTTATATTTCATTTTCTAAAACTATTGAGGTCCTTAAAGAGCCATTCTGTTAATGACAGACTAAATAACTTTGCCTACTCATAGGAAATGTTGGAAATACTGTACTATTACAAAATACTTGTCTGTTACACTGTAATGTGCAAGTTAAAAGGCAACCTCCCAATACTCAGGGGAGAAAAGCTGTCCTAATTCCAAACATGTTTAAGTTTCTGCAGTTCAGAATTCTACTCCATTTATCCAGCCAGTCTCAACTTGGACCATACAAATAATAGTAATCCCCACCCCCCGCCCCCCATAACCTAGACTGAATATCCAGGCTCTGGGTCAAACTAGGCACGATGTTATTTGCAAGAATGCAGTTTATGTGCACCCTTTTTTGTAATGAGAATAGCAGCTGCAGAGGAGTCTCAGCTGCTTCAGAATGTGTTGATGTTGATGTGGAGAGTTTAACTCTTTCTCTCTCTGTCATGTTCTGGTCCCAATGAAAAATGGCCTCTCCAAAGTTAATGGCATCAATGGTGGCTTTCTTTGAAATCCAAATAGCAGCTTCAGAGGGGTGATTTTTGTCAGGACAGTGGCAGACATAAAAAGAGTTAATCTGTCCTGCAAGAGCACTGCAGCCATTTTGGGGCCTGTGATCTCACCCCCAAAAGCATGACTTGCAGGGAGTGCAGCCCCAGAAAATGGCACCCTGGTTATTCATTGTGACTTGTTGGAAGGCATGCTTTTCTTTGGTTCTGAAAAATCAGTACTATAGATATTTGAATGCCCAGGATGCCCAGCTTCTGTTTCTCAATTCTGACATGTCAGATTGTGCACTTCCTATCACATGTAGAGTTTCTTCATCCAGATAGACTAAAGGAGTTCCTCAACAATGATCCTGAGCGTTTGCAGAGTGATTTTCTTTTGCAAAAGGGAAAAATGCATATCTGTCTAGATATGCCCTGGAACCCAGGATCATATGTATCAATAAGCTCAATGGGGGGGGGGGGGATATTTCTGTATGGAAGAAAACATTGGTCAAGAGACTCTTGTGCATGACATAAGTAGCCCAGAATGTCTGTCATGAGGGCAGAAATGTTCATCTGTCTGGAGTGTGTGAGAAGCAGAAATGCTAACAAGGCTAAGACAACGCACCAGTGTGAAAAAGATAGATTTGTTGCTGCATATGGCTAACACTGCTGGCACCTTCATTAGACTCCCTATATTCCAATAAGGCTTGAGATCACATTACCCACCCCAAACACTGGAAAACTTTTTTTTGCAGGTGTTGAATTTGTGGCCTGTCATTTATCCATACAGAACCAATAGTAGTGTATACGTGTGTGTGTGTGTGTGTGTGTGTGTGTGTGTGTGTGTTAAGAAAGGAGCCAATCAGTGAACAGGAAAAGGTTTGTGGGATGTTGGAGAAGAGAGAGTAGTGGCTCCATTTTTTTCTATACAAGCAGCTTTAGCTATTGTTCTAATGTTTCTTTTCTGGAATACACACACAGAGTAAACTTTGCTTTCAGATTGCATTCTTGCTGCTTGGAATAATTTTACGCTTGGTTAAGTTTTTTTTCTGTGCTGAGTTTTCAACATCCTTTTTGTACAGCTCTTGAGTTTTCTATTTTTAAACATTTGATTTTAGTTTCTTTTCCTGGATTAATCATCTGCCTGTATTTCCTGCATCCCATATCCTGGACACCAGACTGATCATTTGCAGCTTTTCTCTTGCTGATGCTTCAGATTTGGAAGAATTCATATGAATGCACAAAGCTTCTTTATGCTGAGTCTGTTAGAATTCCTGCTCCATGATTGCAGTCATGGGATATTTGTCTATCACATGATGGTGTATGTTTTGACTCCACAGAGTGGGAAGTGACAGAGACAGGATGTTTGTGTTACTGTGTTCCGTGAAGTGGGACTATTGTCCTTTGTTCTTTTTTCTCTTTGCTGTCTGATGCTAGAGAGAGAGGGAGCCATGCTGCAGTGCTCTGTGTGTGTTTATATGTAAATAAGTAGATTAGCCAAAATGCTGAGTTGCTGAGGTCTGTTATGCAAGCTGCAAAGACTCTGCAGATCCCTAAGTGTGCCGGTGTCTGATGGCATCGGTTGCTGTGATGTTTGGGCAGAAGAAAGCTTTTGAAGCTCCCGAACGAATGACCAGGAGGGAGAGAACATGCCAGTCGGGCATGTGTCTCTACCAGGATCCTACTCGAGTGCAGGATGAGCTCCTGACAGAGTCTACCTAGCCCATTATTGTCAGTGCTGATTGGTGCTTGCGTCTCCAAGGTCTCACCCCCGCCCGCTTGCTGCATATGATTCTTAGTTGGCAGGGGTAGCACTGCTTACCTGACCTCCTGTCACCTCCAGTGTTGTGGCATACCAGGAATGTGAGTTGGTAGTGAAGTTCAAATGCACCGGTGGAGCTAATCTGGCACTCCAATCTCACTCCTCCTCCTGCTGGTACACCATAGCGATGGTGGTAACAGGAGGTCAGGTAAGGAGCATCGCCTCTCCCATCAAAACTGTAAGCTAGAGGTGCCAGATGTGGGTGTTCTGTTAAACGTTCAACATACAGATATTGTTAATCATCATCACAAGAGAAGCTTGTATATATCTGATGAATTTCTTATATGTTCAGATCAGTGGAACCTGCCATAAAATGTTAAAGTGGAATGGTATCCTCTTCAGGATTTCAGCCAAGCCATTTCCTCCCCATCCACAATCAGTTTTCTGCTCCCCAATTGTCGACACCCTGCGTTTTCACTGGGCTGTTTTGGATCTCATCTTGCAAGTCTGAACATCAGAAACAGGGGGAATATTACATCACAATTCCCCCTAAACCCATCTTTAATATTGACTTTTAGAGGTACAAGATTCCATGTTCCTGAAATTACTTTGCCTCATGAGAAATGTTTAAGTTTGGGACTTTTGTCCTAGTTGGACCTTTGGTCCAAATGAGATGGAAGTGTTGCCCTGAGTTTTCAGAGAATGTATTCTGAATTTCCTTTGCCGTTTCCCCCTTCTCTCTGTCAGCAATCATTTGACTTGTCTTTGCTGTATATGATGCCCATTTTATTAGTGGATTATTTTGCCAGCAAAGGACTTGAATCGTATCTGGACATCTAAGCCAAATAACCTCATTCCATTCTTATAGGAACCCTCAAAACAACTTGTTTCACTACAGCAAATTTCTTGCAAGCTTAACATTTGAATTTACTGGTTCTCGCAGTTCATTATGGCTTCCCTCCTTCACCTTGACATGATGCATGATAGCCTTTGTGTAAGGGGCTCAATGCCCAACTCAACGTTGAACGTCAAACAATCAATCAATCAATCAATCAAGTAGCTTGTGAGTCTGGTGGTGTTTAATGGCTTCTTTCAGGCTGGATGCCTGAAAAAAAGACAGAGCACCACATCAATGAATAATACCCAACATTGATCCTTTTTAAATGACAAACTATATATTTGGTGTCATCAACAATCTGTATAGAAGTGATCCAACTTGATTAAACTTGAGAAAGACCTGACCAGCAAATGTCTTTTCTTCTTCTTAAAAGAAGGATTAGAAAGATATTCAATTCCAAACGCTACACTGAAAATACACAAAGAGCCAGACATTCACAGCTAATATGCCCCTCTAGGTTGCTCACTAAAATAATTTTTATCTTTTATTAATATGTACAATTGATAGATATGTAGTACTGAGTCTGCAAAATTCCGATTCAGAATCACATATATGCTGGATAACAAAAGCAACTGGAACTTCCTTTTTAGCTGCTCCCCTGTTTTCGTATTAATTTGTGTTTTAGTCATTCATTTATGAAGCCATGGAAGCTGGATAAGTAGGTTAAAAAAAATCAGATTTACAATATTCCAGTAACAAACAGCCAGGGGTCTGTATTTCTGGCAGTGCAAGGTGAAAAACAGTATGAAGGAATTTGTGATGCATTCCACTTTCTGCACTCCATTAGGCTGTCAGTGCGGAGATTCCTCTTAATGATTAAGTCACTAACCTCTAGAAAATCAATGCTACCTTACAATCTGCTCTCTAACCTCTTGGTACCAAGAACTAGAGTAGTTTGGTTGCCCAGTGTGCTAATGCATTATTTATAGGTCATTGCCTAGCAGAGAAGAAGGGGTGGGGGGTGGGAAGAGTCTTGCCAGTGCAAAAGGGGTTAAACATTTTCTTGCCCAGATGAATACAGTAGTCATTAATTGCATAGAAGTCATCAAGGTCACACTTCTCCTTGCATGTCAATGCTAATTTCCAATAGACTCAGCCAGCCTTGTCTTGGACTGTGGGGAATTTAAGAGAGAGGCACATACATGCTGGTTATAGAACAAAGGCACCTATATACAGACGCTGCTTTGGGTGTGTGTGTGTGTGTGTGCGCGTGTGTGTGTGTGATGATGTGGGGAGGAACTTAAGGAACCAAAAAGTGCTGGCTTCAAATGCTGAAAGACACAATGCAGTCAAAAGAAGGGTGTTGCAGCTCAGATCAAATCAGAATTGCCAAGCATTCAGAGTTACCTTTTCACTCCCAGTATGGCTGTCAAACAAGGCTAAATTAAAGTTGATAGGGGCACCGAGGCAGCAATAATTTTGAGGGTCCCCTGGAGTACAGATACACAGAGGAATGCTCACTCCAGTTAAAGGAACCTTATTTCGCCTCCTTTCACTTCCTCTCTGCTGTCAACAGAATGAGCACAGGTGTACTTAACTCTGCTGTAAAGAACACTCTCTTTAAAGAAAGAGAGCAACTCGGATGCTCCAGGAATAGCACAGAAAATTGGAGAGGAGGGCAAGGCAGAGTGTTCTACTTGGACTTAGGTGAACGGCGTTCAAACCTCAGCTTGACCGTGGCTCTGCTGTGGTGACCTCTCCAACTGCAGCTCCCTGCCTGCAAAATGGACGCCATCACCATTGTAGTTGAAAACAGACCCTCCAGGACGTTGTTACTATCAGATTGTTACTTTTAATGTTTTATGATGTATTATGCTTTTATATGTGTTGAAAGCCACCCAGAGTGACTGTAGCAACCCAGCCAGATAAATGGGGTATAAATAAAAAATGGTTGTTGTTGTTGAACTCCCATCAGCCTCAGCAATCAGTGGTCAGGGATGGGAGAATTTGTAGTCCAGCGATATCTATTTGATATTCCTCTTCCCAAAGTAAAACTTAGTCAAAACGATGGATTTGGCTCACACTGAATATGGTGATGGCCATCGACTTAGATGGCTTTGAGAGGGGGTGGTACGAATTCTTGGAGGATAAAGCTATCCATGACTAGTTGTTATAAGTGCTTCTGAATAACATGTTGCATAGGGCAGTTAGGAGAAGACTATCTGCACTCTACTTCTGTAGGCATTGGGTTGGATGCTCATAGCCTCCAACATTTCTCCGATGAAAATAGGGACACCCCATTTTACTATTTATACCCCACTCTGGGCAGTTCCCAACAGGTATAAAAATAAAACATCAAACATTAAAAAAACCTCCCTATACTGGATTGCCTTCAGATGGCTCAGGGATTGGATAACTCCATACCCCCCAATATTTCTCCAGTGAAAATAGGGACATCCTAAGGAAAAGTGGGACATTCTGGGATCAAATCAGAAACTGGGACGGCTTCTCTAAATCAGGGACGCCCCCTGGAAAATAGGGACACTTGGAGGGTCTGGGGTGCTTGGCTAGATAGGCATTTGGTCTGCTTAAGCAGGACTCATATTATGTTACAGTATTAAGGAAAAAACCCTCAGTCTAGAGGTAATCATTTATACCCCCAAAATTTCAGACACAGAGCAAAGCTTTTGATTTCCCCCACTACTTTTGAATATCAGTCCCCTGTGTTGCACTGCAAGCCACTTTTGCAATTCCCTTGGGTTTTCAAAGCAGTGTTTGTTTGTTTTTGCTGATAGAGGCATTAGTTAGGGAAGAGAGTCAAGGACCTCATGAGGTACACAGAATGAAGTTCACAGCATTCTAAGTAACAGCAAAATGCAATGAATTATGGATGTTCTTCTGCATGGTTAATTTGCCCCTGATTAGGGATAAGTTTTGATTTGTCTAAGCTATAAACAAACTATAACATTTGGTTGGATGCCTTTTAAATGATTATTTTCTTTTAGGGTTTGTGCCAGCCCCTGCTACCGCAGAGGAAGGCTATTATTTGCTGCCAGTATGATAGATATACCAGCAGAGCACCCCATGTGGTTTTCCTTGTACATTTACCAGGACTGTGCATGGCTCCCAAGCTTTGCCTTGTATCTCTCTCTCTGTTTCCATGTGCATGTGTGTGCGCGCGCACACACACATGTTTTGAAATCCAGTCACTATGTGTTTTCTCTGCTTCAGTCTGTGTTTCAGTTTCTGAGCTGTTTTGTGTAAAATGAAGCTCTGTGATCTCCAATCACTACAACATGGAACCTAAAAATGTCTATAACTTCCCTCCTTTTTTGGCCAAAATAGATGAACTTTACAGGAAAAGGAGCCCTCCCAGAATGGATTAAGTTTGCCAAATTGCAGACAAATAGGTCTGGTGGCTTTTTGTGTGTGAGAGAGTGATTTCTCCGTATTCCCTTATAAGCAGAGTGGACGCGAGGGTTTCTTTCTTTCTTACCGTAAAATAATTAAGAGCTGACTGAGTGGTGTGAATTCTTGCCTTGTGCATTTTTTTAAATAGTGGATTCACACTCTCTTTCTTATGGTTGTTTGTGCCCTCTGACAGGCTTTACATACCTCTTAATATGCCTTTACACGTCTCCTAATCAAGGCTTCCCCCCCCCCCCCAGTCGGAACTCAGTTCTGGCACCTCTCAGGTTGGTGCCATTGCCATTATAAGAGAACAAGGGAGGCGTACATGGTGAGTTCTGGAACCACTTTTTCTAGAAAAATAGTACTGATCCTAATACATGTTTAGGTAAAGGGACCCCTGACCATTAGGTCCAGTCATGGCCGACTTTGGGGTTGTGGCGCTCATCTCGCTTTATTGGCCGAGGGACCCGGCGTACAGCTTCCGGGTCATGTGGCCAGCATGACTCTGGCGAACCAGAGCAGCACACAGAAATGCCGTTTACCTTCCTGCCACAGCGGTACCTATTTATCTACTTGCACTTTGAAGTGCTTTCGAACTGCTAGGTGGGCAGGAGCAGGGACCGAGCAACGGGAGCTCATCCCGTCGCGGGGATTCGAACCGCCGACCTTCTGATCAGCAAGTGCTAGGCTCTGTGGTTTAACCCACAGCGCCACTCGCGTCCCTATAATACAATGTGAGGATGTGTAAAATGCCGCCTGCAGAGTTCTGAAGAGCCCAGGTTGTTTTGTTGCTCTGCTTTAACATAAAACCATACAATTAAAAAAAGAACTTAAGTGAACAAATAGACAAATAGCAGTTCGTATTTCAGTGATGGATATTGATCTCATCCACTATTAGAAAAGCTCTCTAAAATGATATATATTCTTGGCCTGGTTTGGACATACGCATCTCAGCTAAATAAGCAAAGATATGAACTAGCCTTTTGGCACCATGTACTGCCCTTTCCCTTCTCCTTTCTTGGCTCACCATAATCAACAAATGGAAAGATCTAGAAAGCCATGGCAATTTGTGCTACAAAGTACAAACATGTATAGCCACAATTAAGCAGTTAATTTGCTAAGCTAAACTACCAATTTAAACGTTAGAAGCCTTTAATTCACCATAGTTTCATTTGAACCAGGAAACCATAGCTTCCCACTATGTTTCAACCAGGAAACTATGGTTACTAGGTTTGGAGCAAAATGAAGCTTATTCTGCACCTGGTAACCACAGTTTTCCAAACTGCGTATATAGAAAATGTAGTTAATGGAAGACTTCCAGGCTCATTGTAGCGTGGTATCTCACTTCATATCTCAGCTTTTTTATGCCTCCCCAACCCTGCCCACATCAATAGTTCTATACATAATGCCTGCTGGAATTATGGCTTTCTAGAGTGGCGCTCACAAAAATCCCCTCACGTGTTGAAAACTTATATGAGGGGCTTGTAGATAATTCTAGCTATCCTTCTTGGTCCAATATTTTCCAGTGCATGGAAGAGCCCTTGTGTGTGTTTGGCTGCTTCACATGGCTCCTGAACATGTAGGAGATAAAGCTGGTCTTTGTGTCTTTGTTGGAGGCAGGACTGACTGGTTTGATCCCACAAAAATGTGTGGAGGCTTATGTGAGCTCCCATCCAGACAGTCATACTCCCAGTAGACAGTTCACATAGAAATCTGATGCATGGGTGGGTGTTTCTCAAGAGACATACAGTACAACCCTGAGTAAAGTGACAAAAAAGGATTTAATTTTAGATAGATTTCTAACACTGAATGGAGTTGATACACATTGCTGAAACATTGCTCAACGGTTTATTGTATTGACTTTAATCCACCATGCATTTCCCCCCAGAAATGGTCCCAATATTGAGAAGCAGGCAATATCATGGTATTGAAAAAAATGCTGCCTAATACCCCTGCTTAATATTTATTTCGGGTGGTGGTGGGGAATACAGGATCCAACTAACCCCGCCCACTAGTGGAAGGCACTGCAAAGGTTCTCGCTGTGCAAAGGGGCTTCCTCTTCCTGCACCTTTCCTAAAACCGCTCCAGAAGGTCAGGAGAAACTCCTAGAAAAGCATGCAAGAGGGGAGGGATTGTGCCATCTGACAAGCTGAAATGCTTTGTGCTGACAGAACAATCAGAAGCGTGTGGGGTTGAATTCCTCCCACAACCCCTTTCTCCCAATGCAAATCTTCTTCATTTGAACAAAAAGCCTGGTACTGCCTGAATGCTATTAGTAGCCGCAAGGTCTCCACTGGTACACAGTAAAATGTGCTGTCTCACATGAAATGCTGGCGTTTAAGGGCCTTGTGTTCAACTGCATACACATCTACAAAAAGGGCAGATGGTGCAGGATACGTACTGGAGGAAAGATGGCTGTGCTGCTAAGCAACCAATTATGCTGGCATGATTTATTCTTATGACAAGATTCCACACAAAGCAATTAAGCAGTGTCAGTGTTGCACACTGTATGCCTCAGGGGGATGTGATTATTCATGCAGTCATTCATTTCGTAGCTGGTGGGAGCAGGCAAACTTCGGAGACAAAGATGCTCCAAAATACTACTACAACTACTAATAAAAAGTGATACAGAAAATTTGTAGGTAAGTAGTACAGTGGTACCTCGGGTAGCAAACACCTCAGGTTACAAACACTTCGAGTTACAGACTCCGCTAACTCGGAAGTAGTGCCTCAGGTTAAGAACTTTACCTCAGGATGAGAACAGAAATTGCGTGGCGGCGCAGTGGCAGCAGCAGCAGCAGCAGCGGGAGGCTGCTGCTGCTAAAGTCGTACCTCAGGTTAAGAATGGTTTCAGGTTAAGAATGGACCTCCAGAACAAATTAAATTCATAACCAGAGGTACCACTGTACTATCTGAGGTTGAAAGAGGAAGGGCCCTAAGTGTTAACTCCTGGTATTAACATACAAGGCGGGGTGTATAACCAAGATGTCAATGGTACCCCAAACTCAACATATCACAACTGCCGTTATGAAGTTGTATGTATACCGCATTCCGGCCTTCTAATTCCACCCTGTAGTGTCACCACAGTTATCCATTGGTTATCCCCATTTATTTCTTATTCGTTTGTTCGTTCGTTCGTTCGTTCATTCCATTTATTTCCTTTGGTTATCCCCATTTATTTCATTAATCGGAAGCAGTTTCAAAACCTGCTGCCTGTGACTAGACAGGGGGAAGCTGGAGAGAATCTGTCAATCCAGAAATCATTCACCTTTGCTGGGGGAAAAGCACCTTCTTCTCCAGTGTGCTTCCATTCAGTATTATACAAGTACAATGTCATCCCATTAAAACTAGAGCAACCACCATAAGCCATACATACAGTCTTGCCCGCTATTGCTGCAACAAGATTGAACTGGGGATGACGACACCCATTTACTCAAGCAAGAGCCTCTACAGCTTGAGTTCCAACTGGGTCTTGGTAGCTCATTATGGAACAGGAGCAGCAGGTACCTATCACGTTGGTTGTATTATGAAGACCTTTGCCGATGAATTTTGAAGTATAAGCTGTGAAAATGCACAGACTTTGGAAAAGGCTAAGCTTAGCATGTGTGCGTGTGTGCATGCACGCGCGCGCACACACACACACACACACACTATACTCAGAAGTTTGACAATGCCTTAGTCTAGACATGGATGAAATATGCTTAACAGTAGAAAAAGTTTTATTAACTGCTCTCCTCACCTCATTAAACCACCTCCTCCCACGCACCACTTTTCTGCTCTTATAATTCCAGTTGGCATCGTCTGCTCACCTGAGACATTCACATTCAAAACTGTCACTAAGACTCACAGGGGAATGTTTTTTCAGGGTTTCTGTCTTGTTGGAAGGTGCTGAAAAACCTGCACCAAGGAGAGCCTCAGCCAGGGTTTGCCAACCTGGTGGCCTCCAGACATTTTGGACTGCAACTCCTCTCAGCCCCAGCCAGAACAGCCATAGGAGTTGCAGTTCAAAGCATCTATGGGCACCAGGTTTGTGAAGGCTAGCCTAGGAGTGCAAACCTGGAATTGTATAATTTATACAATATTGTAAAATACAATGCTGGGGAAGCAGATACATTTCCTCAACTGCTTAAATATGTGACTTTAATAATTTCTTTTGTAAAAAAGCACATCATTAACTGTTGTTCTTTTCTTTATTGGCTATTGTGACATCATCCCCCCTCCCTTCTGCTTACAACATCCTTGCCCCGCCCTAGAGGGATCCCAGGCAGTCAGGGATCAACTGGGCTATGCAGCTAATTGGACTCAGTTGCATGCTGCTATCACTGAGACTGAATCAATGCCATTCTGAATGGGTCTCATGGATGATCCTGGACAGTAAGTGACTACATTGGGGTGGCAACATGATGTCAACAAAGATTTGGCTGCAGACAGACATATCTGATGGTGAATGAAAGATATTGAGGGCAATGTTTTCTAACTGGAGAAACGTTTCATCTTTTTGAAGGAATCACCGAAAAATTGCCAAAAGGACTGCTCTTTTTGACACTGATAAAATGTTTGATGAAGTCACATTCTTCTTCTCCCCTGCCCTTGACTTCAGTTCTCTGAATTGCCCAATGCAGGGACACAAAGTTTGAGGAGTATCCAATTCTAGTTGGTTGCAAGGAGAAACTGCTTCCATGATGTCTAGTTACTGAAAGTCTGCAAAATGTGAAAAGATATACCTTGCTTCTAAGGACCAGAAGTGCTTAGAGTTTTGCAAGCTATGGTGGGCAGATCAGGCACCCTGCATATTCTATGCAGCAACACAGCATTTGGCAGCCTTAATATAATGGAATATAAACAATGCATGTTTATGTTCTACTTAGAGATAAAGATTTAACTTCAGACCAACATCAACCACAGTAAACCCACAGTAAATGTTACTTTATTGGTGTACCTAGAACCTGAATACCCTGCCTGATATTGCACATTCCTGACCCCCATCTATACACTGAGATTTTGTGTGCTTTTGCCTGTCGAGGGCTAGTGAAACAGAACCTGGATATCCACAAATATGAAAGCCTTTATTTGCCCTTCATGGCAATCTCTATTCATTACAAAGACTTTGGATGGGGAAATCATGGATGCCAACAACTGATTTTTTAAAGTGTCTTTGCTCTAAGCAAAATATCCAAACGCAACCAATGAGTTTCATAGGGTTGATATAGTATAAATCAAATCAGGTCGTATTTTAACATCACTGGGAATTCTCTGCATATCAGAGAAATAGCCCACAAGGTCAATACATGCTGAGCAGAGCATGCCTTTAATGATCAAACAACCATAGAATTCAAAACCAGTATCTGCAAGAAGCTGTGGTCATCTCTGCCTCTCCCTCTCTCCTCATTTTATAGCTCATTCCCATCTGCCCCACTCGAGAAATGTTCCTTGATAGAAAAGCTTGATTTTCAGCAGAACTGAGCTAAGCAAGCAGGAGAGGCAGAAGTAGGGCTGCTGGCAACCTCTGTGGTAACTGTGTGGCTTTAAAAAGGAATGAGAATAATTCCTAGAGGATAAGGCTATCAACAGCTACTTGTCGTGATGGCAAGAAACTGCCGCCAAGATTCAGAGGCAACAAGCCTCTAGATACCAGAAGCTGGGGGTTGAGAGAGAAAGAGAGAGCTATTGCCTTAATGTCCTGCTTGTGGGCTTCCAATAGTCATCTAATTGGCCACTATGTGAAACAGGAGGCTGGTTGGTCTGGTCCCACAGGTTATAAGGCTAGGGTTACCGGCCCTGCATGTGATGCTCTAGCACACATAAAAAAGCAACAACCCTATTTTCTCCACCCCTGGTTTTCAAAACATCTTTAATTGACTTTAGACAGATTTCCTGACGGAGGTGAATGTTTTCCAGCAACTGGTATTTGAAAACATTACTGCTTCCCACCATGGTAGCTATTGTTTTCTGCTACGGGCTAGCATGATCAGCTTAGAGTTATGTCTCTTTCCTTAATAAGCCCCCGTTCTTCTGTGCATCTATACGTGGACACTCCTTGTGTGTCTGGCCGCTGCTCTGTTTCTCTGTATGACTGTTTCCATGAAGGCTGAGCTCTAATAAGCTAGTAAACTGCCATGGAGGAAAGCCAACTAATTCTACATTTTTAGTGAAACGGTCAGCATTTCAGCCTTAAGGATAATTAAGCTAATTTATCCCCAATATAATTGACGTAGAGTACATTCTGAAATTCTCTGTTAATTCCCGTCTGCACATTTATTTGAGCAAATATGTTGCATAAACTTCTTCCTGGCTAGTGGCCTTATTCTAATAAGACACATTCTCATTAACCACAATAAGCTGTGTCCAAAGACACCATTCTGCTTGTGCGACAGAACTCCTCCCTCTTTTCTCTCCTCTCCTTATTAGGAGTGTGCTGAGTTCCAACCCACCATTTCCTTCAAGCAGGGCAGACCATTACCCATCCCACCTCAATTTTCATTTTTCTTTTTGCTAACCCCCTAAGATTTTCATTTGGGGAGGGGGCGGAATTTCTGCAGATGTTCCCCAGCCATGGTGATACTTTATTCTTGTTTCTCTAAGGCCACATTTTGACTCCATTTCCGACTGCACCCCTCCCCACCAATCTCGCTGTTAGATGGAACCATTTCAACCTTGGTCCCCTAATCCGATTGACTGAAAAGAGGTGGAGTAGATAAAGCCCTTAACAACCTGGGACCAGTCGGCCTACGGAATCACCTTACCCTCCATGTGCTCACTTGACTGCTTTGATTGGTGGAACTGGCACTATCACAGGTGAGATGGAATACCTGATCCACATTTGTAAGAACTTGATTGCTTAGTGTGGCAGTGCCTATACTTCGGAACACCCTGCGTATTGAGATCAAGCAGGTGCCTTCAGTGGACTCTTTTCGGTACCTTCTAAAACCATCAAACAAATTCTGTTCTCATATCCCTTATATGTCAGCTAATTTGCTTACTTTATAGACAATATTTGATATTACCACGTTGTCTTAACACATTTCAGCAAATCCAAAATCCTGAAGAAGAGAGGGTGGGTGGGAAGAGGCAGGAGAGAAACTTAAAAGCAGGTCCTAAACCATGATTGCTTAAATATCCTTCATTTTTATATGCACTCTAAGTGGCTTATATTTCACCTCAACTTCACTCTCCTAGCACAAAGCAAAGAGATTTTCTAGCACAATATGCAGCAGTTTACCTTTAGATGGAAAAGGCTATTAGCCAGCTCCTGCTGAGCTATTGTGTGCAATGGGCAAGCTGAAAAGAACCATGGCTTGCTCTTCAGGCTTTTCATTCCTGGATTTTGGGAATCATTAGCTGAAATTATTTTTCAAGAAATATTTTTTTTAATAGGTGAGGAAGAAAATAATAGGATTGAGCTGTAGGATGACTTCTCTGTTGAAAAGCCAGAGAGAGAGAGATTCAGATCCTGCTTTACATGAAGGCCAGGCCCATATATTAAACCAATTATCCCTTAGTTGTGTCTTAGTGATTAATGGGATGAACTCCGCACTGCCCATTATCTTACTCACTAGGCTGCACTGGTCAAAGGAATAATGCTACTGGCAGGGAGAGGAAGAAGTGTTTCAGTTTAGCTTCAATTCCTTTTCAAGATTCCCAATTATTTTCATTTCTGTGTAACCATCAAATGCTCCTGAAGTCCTTTGGCAGGTTGTGGCTCAGCAGCAAAGGGATTGGTGCATAAAAAGAAAGAAGGTTGGTGAGGTGTGATGAGAAGGGTCCCACAAACATGCCCATACAATTTATGAAAACATTTATTTAGCCGACCCTTCATTGATCAGGATCTCATGGTCTCAGGATCTCAGGATCTCAGCTAAAACAGGCTTCTGGTTCCTGTCCTGCCATGGTGATGGCTCTTTCAACATTGGAGAGAGGCACAGGCTGAAAAAGGGGGGTGGGAGGGGTTAAACTATAAACCTCTTGGGAGTTACAACGGTTTGTCCCCACATGGATCAGCACAGGGACGGATGCTATGCACTTCAGCTGATGCAAAAACCCCAAATGATGTGGAGGTTCTCCTTATAATTGGGTTTTAATTGGCATTAAGAATAGGCACGCACCGGAGCAGATGGACATTATAACTGCGAACAATCAGCTGCATGGCACTGAGGTTTGAAATTGGGAGAAGATTCTATTTTGTGCTGGAGGTTGATGGAGGAGAGTAGGGGCTCTCTGCTATATTTTATGGAAGTTTTTGCATTTATGATTTGGCAACCCTCTCCTAATACTGAATTTTGAGATATACGTACAAGTGAGAATGGTTTGATGTGCAATGTAACATTGAGATTCAAGTATTTCAAGCATGAGGCTTGAAAGGAGTAAGGGAGAGCCTTTTTGTTTTGTTTGGAAGGATGTTGCTGGGCATACCACCCCTAAAAAAGACTGAAACAGATCATGGAGATGTTGAGATATAACCAACATAAATGCAATGGTAGCAGCAGAAGGGAAAGTGCCGCGAGGGCTTTTTGGATGCTGGAAGAGGAATGGCACTGCCTTTCTCCTCCCTTCCCAGCCAGAGGAAGAAATGGCAAATCTCTGGAACTTGTTTATTCTGCCAGTGGAAGGGAGGGATCTGTTGTTCTTGATTTGGAGCTGCTTGAGTATTATGGGAAGGAGATGAGCTGGAGGAATAAGAAATCGCAGCTCTGCCCCAACCAGCCTGGAATACAGCAACAATCGGAGTAAGGCGATAGCCCCAAATGCCGCAGGAAAGAGGAAAACATCAGAGGGACATATAAGGCCAAGAGACTAACAACTGACTTTTGGATGTGGCGCATGCAGGATTAAAAGGAAAAGCTATGGTTCCTCACCACAAGCTTTTTTTTTTTAAAAAGAAGTTAAATAATATAATAACACAAATAGAAATCATTAAGAATACAGCTGTTAATTATGTGATAATTTTGAAAAATGGAATGTAATAGAAATAAATGAGAATATGAAATGCAGTAATATTAGATTATAAAGAGCCATCAAGAATGGTACTCGGGAAGCCTCTTAACAAAATTGTATTAATTTGGAACTAATTTGTGTAATTGGGTTTATATTGGAAAATCAATAAAAATGATTGGCAAAAAAGGCAACAGCTAAAACAATAGATGCTATGAAACCACATAAACATCAAGCAAAACATTAAAAAAAACAGTGTTGCAACAGGCAAACCATATCAGTACATTTGATCTTGAACCACATCAAGCATTCACAAGGGCACAAAGGAAGAGGTGCATCTTAAGGCTTTGTTGAAAACTCATCAGTGGGGAGGCCAACTGAATTTCCTGAGGGAGAGTGTTCCAGAGGTGGGGTGCCACCACAGAGAAGGCCCTACATTGCATCACCTGACAAAAGGCCTTTCCCTTTTGACAGGAACACTAGCAGAGCCCCTCCTTCAACAGATCTTAAAGCTCAGAATAGTAGGTTCAGAGAGAGGCACTTATCCAGGCATTGGGATTTTATATCATTTAGGGTTTTATAGGTTAATATCAAAACCTTGTATCGGGCCCACTAGCATATGAACAGCCAGTGCAACTTGAGCCGAATTGGTTTAATATGATTCTGGATAGTCGTATCATCATGCAGCACTCTGGCGGCTGCATTCTGCACTAGCTGCGATGCCAGACCATCTTCAAGGAGAAACCCATATAAAGCACATTACAGTAATCTAATTTTGAGGGTGGATCACTGTTGGAAGGATATTCTGGCCCAGGAGCAATCATGCCAGTCAGAGTTGGAAATCGAGACTACTTGCCAATGACTTGCCAATGATTGAATGCAGAAATAATTTGAAGCAACAGATCTGTTTTCAGGGACAGTGAGACTCCACTGTCTTCAGGCTCCCCAGTTTCCTAACACAGGCCACCCAAGAGCAGTCCATCTATTTTGTTGGGATTCACCTTTAGTTTTTAGCCATCATCTGTTTCTGCCTTCAGGTGCTGGTTCAGCATCTGCATAGTCTCACCTGAGTCAGATAGTATGGAAAGGTACAGCTGGGGGGTTAGGACTCCATGTCCCAAATAACTTAACATTGTGGGAGATTCCTGGCAACTGCTAAATACAGTAGCACCATATCATTTCCTCTTGTCTCTCCCAGAAAAGTGATATTGTTACACAGCCAACTTCCCCGTCCTTCTCCATTTCCTTGGCTGATGCTCACGGAGTGGGAAAACTCATAAGGTGAGGATGTCATTTCATACAATTTGTATTGCAAAATGTTAGTACGAGAGAAGGAGGAATGACATAAGGCTGCTGCAGTGGTTTACACTTTTGGTCCTTGAGAGCTGGCAACCACCCTATATTGTAATTCTTATTAAATTTTCAGAGTGCCATAACTCATGCAGCCAAAACGACAGCAGCCAGGGGTGTATTGGACTCAGAGGAACCCAGAGTTTTGCAGAAGTACAGTTTCTAATAATAATAATAATAATAATAATAATAATAATAGATGGCGGCTAACAGATTGAGGTTGAATCCTGACAAGACAGAAGTACTGTTTTTGGGGGACAGGGGGCGGGTGGGTGTGGGGGATTCCCTGGTCCTGAATGGGGTAACTGTGCCCCTGTAGGACCAAGTGCACAGCCTGGGAGTCATTTTGGACTCGCAGCTGTCCATGGAGGTGCAGGTTAATTCTGTGTCCAGGGCAGCTGTCTACCAGCTCCACCTGTTACGCAGGCTAAGACCCTACCTGCCCATGGACTGTCTCGCCAGAGTGGTGCATGCTCTAGTTATCTCCCGCTTGGACTACTGCAACGCGCTCTACGTGGGGCTACCTTTGAAGGTGACCTGGAAACTGCAATTAATCCAGAATGCAGCAGCTAGACTGGTGACTGGGAGCGGCCGCCGGGACCACATAACACTGGTTCTGAGAGATCTGCATTGGCTCCCAGTACGTTTCCGAGCACAATTCAAAGTGTTGGTGCTGACCTTTAAAGCCCTAAATGGCCTCGGTCCTGTATACCTGAAGGATCATCTCCACCCACATTGTTCAGCCCGGACACTGAGATCCAGCGCTGAGGGCCTTCTGGTGGTTCCCTCATTGCGAAAAGTGAGGTTACAGGGAACCAGACAGAGGGCCTTCTCGGTGGAACACCCTCCCTTCAGATATGAAAGAAATAAGCAGTTATCCTATCTTTAAAAGACATCCGAAGGCAGCCCTGTTCAGGGAAGTTTTTAATATTAAACACTGTACTGTTTTTAACACTTGATGGGAGCCGCCCAGAGTGGCTGGGGAAACTCAGCCAGATGGGAGGGGTATAAATAAATAAATAAATCATCATCATCATCATCCAAAGGAGGGGAGAAACCCCCAAAACTGCTCAGTGAGACCTGAGCTTGCTCAGTGCCCAAATGTGGTTAACTGATTGACATGAAAACAACCAGATGGGAAGGGGAATGGAGAAAGAGGCATAGAGATCTAGAGAGACCCATCTTTTGGTCTGGATGGACCCCTAGTTATCACTGAGAAGCTTTTTTAAAAATATCCTTAGGGAAGAAAGTACGATCTGTTCCTAGAACTCAATGGTGAAATCCAAGGGTTTAATATATCTGGGAGTGGGCGAGGTCACTGGAATGCTGACTGATGTGTCGAGAAGAAAAATTGGGGTGTGGGAAGAGAATGAAACTGAATAGTCATAATATTTCCTCAGTTCATCCAATTATGACCCCTCTGGATCTTAAATTAAAGCTGGAGCTTTAATTGCTAACTTCCTTTCATTATCTATAAGATCTGTTGCTTTATTTTTAAGTTAAGTTATTTTTAAGTTTTGCTATATTTTTAAGTTAGAATGTTTACACTTCAAAGCTTATTTCATTCCCTTGCATTCAAGTTTTAGAAATGATTTAGGTTAGACTCTTACTTTCAGCCTCTACATTCCCTCGTTAGGATGACGGATGATCTTCCTCACAAATCCAGAGTTCTCCACTCCCTCTTTTATTTCCCGACCCCTTTAAAAACAGCCTCAATGTATGCTCAAACAGCCATGGTTTAAAACATCCACGAAAGGAGATCACACAGCTTTTTTCAACAACTGCTCCTTAGAATTAGAATATTTACTCCCAATATGCAGTTAGGCATTCCTGTAGTATGCAAAGACTTGTTTCAACAGCTACAGAGGGATATCATAGAAAGAAAGCAAGATTTAAAAACAAAAAAGGCTAGTTCATTGCACTGTTGTTTTAATGGGATGCTTATATTGCATATTTTAATTGTGGATGTTTATATTTTAATGGGACTGTTTAATATTTTAATATTTAAATGGGATTGTTTTATTGTGTGTTTTAATTATGGATGCCTATATGTCAATGCTTGTGCAATTGGGTTGTTTTTTTTATCTTCACAAACACTTAGAAGTCTATTTTGACATTAAGTGCTATAAAATTAAATAAATAATAGGGGCAACAAAATTCCTCTTCTCCCAGGCCTGTGGCTAATTAAACAATCTATGGCCTTTTAAACTGTGTGTATATGTTGGGGATATTGTTTCTGTTTACTATGTTACATATTTGTGTGTGTGTGTGTTTGTAAATAGCCCTGTGATTCTTGGATGAAGGGCTGTATAATAATAATAATAATAATAATAATAATAATAATAATAATAAATTCTTATATGCCAAACTCCCAAAAGGCTTTGGGTAGCAGAACAGTGGTTTGTTTAGGGGCTTTCATCAAGCATTGACCCAGTAGCACATGTGATTTAAGTATTGGAACAAGAGGGCACAATAAAACATTGCAACCTGAATCCTGGATATTACAGTTAGGGCTGTAGAATGAAACTCCATTTATTTCTTTTCCTTCCCTCTGAGACGATCCTTTAGATGCCTGAAAACTGCTATTGTGTTCTCTGTTCTTCCATAAACTCTGCATGATTACCTCTTGCAACTCAAATCATCTGCTTTGTTTATTTCCTTTGGACTCCCTCCAGTTTTTGAATACCCATAAACTGTGATGACCGAGACTCCAGCTCGCCACTTGAGCTAAGCCCTCCTGTATCAAGTGCCAAGGAGAGTAGTAGCTTGTCTCTCACTGTGAAAAATTAATCACAAATCAGCTCCCCACCACCCCAGACAAGAATGCCACACTGTTGATACAGGCTCAGATTGTTATCTGTATACTTTCCATAGGCTCAGTGCAGTTGGCTCAGTGCAGGCAAAGCCATTTTCTATTTACACATTTCGTTTCCTTCTCCAGGATTTAATTGCTTTATATTTGTCTTCGGTGAACTTCATTTTATAAAGTGCTTCAATTTTTAAAATTAAATATTGTCCTCTGTGGTGACTGAAGCCCCAGTTACGCATTGCCTAAAAATTAGATGGTCATAAGTGACAATATAAAACATCTAGACTAGGATGTGACCTCTGTGGAATATTGCTTGCTTATTTTACAGTGTTTTAATCTAGTGGTAATAGTTTTCTGGAGCGGTAGGAAGAGGAATGGGAATAAACTCTCTCGAGGGTCAGGAGTGTGGGTGAGTAGTAGTGAGTCGCATCTAACTGCAGTGGAAAATAGTAGCATGGCTTGCTTTGAAATGGAATCGTGTTAATGGAGAATGGATCTATTAATGGCTGTTTGCCATGATGATGAGATGGAACCTCCAGATTCAGAGGTTATATGCATGTTGTTCATGAGTAGCAGAGGGAGAATGTTGCCTTCATGTCCAGTTGGCGTGTTTTGCAGGAGCATCTAGTTGGCTCTTGTTGGGAACTGTATTTCATCGGCCCTGAGGAGGGTTGGCTGTCTGGGTGAAGACAAGGGGTGGGAGCTATCCATAGATGATCCTGTGGACTAGGTCAGGTCATACTGAGGTCTGGAGCTGACAGAGCCAGCCCCCCAGCTCAGTCTCCCAAGAGGAGGTTAGTGATTCATCTGTTCCCAAAGTGTCACTCATGCCTCCTTTGTCACTAAGGAAAAGGTGATACTAGCTCAGGAGGGAGCAGATAAGTCGGGCTTAGCATTCCTAGAGCTGTGCCAGTTTGCTTGTCCAGTCCCATTTGCTGCACTAAGTTGTGTTCACTCCAGTCACATATAACAGGATCACAGTTTTAGTTTCTCTAATCTTGCCTAGCACCTGTTGTGCATATTTCCCCTTGCCACCTTTTTTACTCTGCTTTGAGCAACCAATATTTTTATAAATCTATTATCCAAGTCTGATAATCCACTGAAAGCCAGGGCACTGTATTAAGGAGGAAGCAACTACAGTGGCACCTCAAGTTACATACGCTTCAGGTTACAGACGCTTCAGGTTACAGACTCCACTAACCCAGAAATAGTACCTTGGGTTAAGAACTTTGCTTCAGGATGAGAACAGAAATCGTGCTCCGGTGGTGTGGTGGCAGCAGGAGGCCCCATTAGCTAAAGTGGTGCTTCAGGTTAAGAACAGTTTCAGGTTAAGAACAGACCTCCGGAACGAATTAAGTATTTAACCCGAGGCACCACGGTATTTGATGTAATACAAAAATTATTTTTGAGACTGCTAATACGAGTGTACTTGAATCAGGATGTCTGAAGCAATTATTCTTCTTATTGTTGTAAACATCTTGTTTCTAACATTTGGTTCACTGCTGTACGTAATCCTACAGACCATATCTGGGCAACCCATGGTCCATAGGCTCCATGCCCTTGGTGGCTTTCATGCAGCCTAAATTGGTGCTTAAGCTATCTAATTCCTCCCACCAATAGATTTTGCTGCCTCCATTAGCCCTGTCCCATCCATGTAAATCATGTCATGTAAATGTAAATCATGATGTCACTGAATTACAATTCTCATCTGCCCTGGCCATTGTCCATGCTTGCAGGGGGTGATGGGAGTTGTAGTTTGGCCACATCTGGAGGGCTAACGGTTCCTCACCCGTGTTATGAACCATGTTCCCTTCAGACTGACAAACAGGCTGTTTGAGAGGCTAGATGCACCACAAATGTGAGGGGGAGATCATCCCTGCATCCATCCTAGACATGTAAATGGTGCTCACCAGTAACAAACCAATGCTCTCAGTGCTGATCCTTACGTAGCCAAAATAACACCATTCATGCACAAGTGGGAGGTATTAGCAGGTTCTATAAGGCAGGAAGAACTCCAATTTTTGCAAAAGTACAAACAGAAACTTCATTAAAAAGGGGTGGGGGCGGGGGCAAAATAATGAGGACTGACCATACTAAGTCAGAATGGAAGGGCGCACCTTTGCCACAGACAGTAAAACTCTGCACTGTAACATTTTGTCACAGCTCCCCCTCGTACTAACTGTAATCTATTCGTTATTATATAACCTATTGTTATATAACCGCTTGCCACCTTCTTTCACTTTCCGTCAATGGCCCATAACTACCTTGTTCTCCCATTTGCTTTTCAGCGCATAGCCCCTGATGGTGAACCCTTTGAGGATTGAGAGTTCCAAGTTATGAACACATTGTTTTCTGGGGAAATGCTGTACTGCAGGACAAAAGAATCAAGAGTTTACAAACTGCTGATTGAAGTGAACTGGCGATATACCTCATACTGGTAAGATCTATTGCTCTATGCTACCTGCAGGCTTAAAAGCAGGAGCTTCTGTATCAGCAACCTTTCAAGGTTACCTATGCAACTATATAGATCACTCTCTTTTTTAAAAAAAAATCTATAAAAATACAAAAAAAATAAAATGGGGGGACAGAACTTGAAGACCTTGTTCTATTGTTCTTCATTATTCTAAGTCTGAGTGTCGTTTCTATTATAAGTCAGGGGAATGGTTGGATAATGATGAATAAGGCAAAGCTTCTTTGCTAACTTTGATGTTATAAAGAACTGAACTGTGATTTTGGAAGCCCATTCTATTTAGGTAGAAAATGCAAGATGATTGGGAGATATGGTTGCCTCCTTTAACAGAGAGCTTTACCACAAAAATAAACAGAGTTTCAAGGCTTTCATTTTGTAACATGAACTATGATGAATTATTTTTACGGATGTAAGGCTTTTTTTATCCTTATCCTTTTGAAAGCCTTTTGCTGAAAAGCATCACTGAGTAACAAAAATGAGAGCATTACCACTCAGACCATAGTAAAAGCATCATTAAAATGTAAGCACGAAGGTACACTGTTTTTAAAACTTGCCTCATTACATGTGCAATTAGGGAATAAAAAAAAGGCAATTTTTCTGCTGCGGCTTCTAATTACAGCTTTAAGTTTAATTAGGGTAAAAAAAAAATCTGCAGAATAAACCAAAAGCTTTATAAGCAGTGTCATCAGTTAATTTGGTGACAGTATTATTATTGCTTGAAGTCATGCATTTAGTTTTTGCTACAGTATAGGATATACTTCAGCAACCACCTTACACGCATACATGAAATATGCTTCTGGAAATATTAGGATATGACTTCTGTTCCTAATTTTCACAAAGTGTTGTTGTTTAGTCGTTTAGTCGTGTCCGACTCTTCGTGACCCCATGGACCAGAGAACGCCAGGCACCTCTGTCCTCCACTGCCTCCCGCAGTTTGCTCAAACTCATGCTGGTAACCTCGAAAACACTATCCAACCATCTCGTCCTCTGTCGTCCCCTTCTCCTTGTGCCCTCCATCTTTCCCAACATCAGGGTCTTTTCCAGGGAGTCTTCTCTTTTCATGAGGTGGCCAAAGTACTGGAGTCTCAGCTTCACAATCTGTCCTTCCAGTGAGCACTCAGGGTTGATTTCCTTCAGTATGGAGAGGTTTGATCTTCTTGCAGTCCATGGGACTCTCAAGAGTCTCCTCCAGCACCATAATTCAAAAGCATCAATTCTTCGGCGATCAGCCTTCTTTATGGTCCAGCTCTCACTTCCATACATCACTACTGGGAAAACCATAGCTTTAACTATACGAACCTTTGTTGGCAAGGTGATGTCTCTACTTCTCAAGATGCTGTCTAGGCTTGTCATTGCCCTTCTCCCAAGAAGCAGGCGTCTTTTAATTTCGTGGCTGCTGTCACCATCTGCAGTGATCATTGAGCCCAAGAAAGTAAAATCTCTCACTACCTCCATTTCTTCCCCTTCTATTTGCCAGGAGGTGATGGGACCAGTGGCCATGATCTTCGTTTTTTTGATGTTGAGCTTCAGACCATATTTTGCGCTCTCCTCTTTCACCCTCATTAAAAGGTTCTTTAATTCCTCCTCACTTTCTGCCATCAAGGATGTGTCATCTGCATATCTGAGGTTGTTGATATTTCTTCCGGCAATCTTAATTCCGGCTAGGGATTCATCCAGCCCAGCCTTTCGCATGATGAATTCTGCATATAAGTTAAATAAGCAGGGAGACAAAATACAGCCTTGTCGTACTCCTTTCCCAATTTTGAACCAATCAGTTGTTCCATATCCAGTTCTAACTGTAGCTTCTTGTCCCACATAGAGATTTCTCAGGAGACAGATGAGGTGATCTGGCACTCCCATTTCTTTAAGAACTTGCCATAGTTTGCCGTGGTCGACACAGTCAAAGGCTTTTGCATAGTCAATGAAGCAGAAATAGATGTCTTTCTGGAACTCTCTAGCTTTCTCCATAATCCAGCGCATGTTTGCAATTTGGTCTCTGGTTCCTCTGCCTCTTCTAAATCCAGCTTGCATTTCTGGGAGTTCTCAGTCCACATACTGCTTGAGCCTTCCTTGTAGAATTTTAAGCATAACCTTGCTAGCGTGTGAAATGAGTGCAATTGTGCGGTAGTTGGAGCATTCTTTGGCACTGCCCTTCTTTGGGATTGGGATGTAGACTGATCTTCTCCAATCTTCTGGCCACTGCTGAGTTTTCCAAACTTGCTGGCATATTGAGTGTAGCACCTTAACAGCACCATCTTTTAAATTTTCACAAAGTACTTGATGGTAAAATTCCCAGGTATCTCACTAATCTTCCCAGAAACCAAGGTCTGCCCCCCCTTGTGTGTGTTTAGAAAGGAGGGGAAAGGCAGAGGTAGTGGTACCCGTTAGGAGGCTTTGCAAGGGCCATTTCCTTGCCACATGCTTAACCTCACACTGAGAGCCAGTGTGGTATAGTGGTTAAGAGCGGTAGTCTCGCAATCTGGGGAACCGGGTTCGTGTCTTCCCTCCTCCACATGCAGCTGCTGGGTGACCTTGGGCCAGTCACACTTCTCTGAAGTCTCTCAGCCCCACTCACCTCACAGAGTGTTTGTTGTGGGGGAGGAAGGGAAAAGAGATTATTGGCTGTTTTGAAACTCCTTAGGGTAGTGATAAAGCGGGATACCAAATCCAAACTCTTCTTCATATGTCAGATTGTAGGTCATTTGTGGTCTGAAAGCTGAGCTCTACATATGCCGTGCAGCCGCCCTCTCAGCAATCTTGCTGAGAAACACTGAGCAGTGGCATTATTTTTCTGCCAACAGCTAGGTATGCCCTTGGTTGGATTCTCATTTACACCAGCCTCATGGCCAATGGTTAAGGATTATGGGATTTGTAGTCTAATTCTGGAAGGCACCAGATTGGGGGAGGATGAATTAGGCCATACACCTGCTGAAGCAGGACATTTTCCATTTGGCTTAAGGACAAATTTAGGAGTTAGAGCTGCTGCATAGATGTCACCATAATGTCTATACATCTGTAGGTAAACGTATTATTGCAAAGACCCCACAGGTCTCTTGTATAAGGAATCTTCCCCTATGTTGCGTACAAGACACCTTGAATTCTGAACTTCTGTTCTTGATGAAAGGGAGTGTGAAACGAAGCATGATCCTATTAGTGTCTGAAAAGAATAGACTTTCTCTCAGAGTCAACTGTTTAACATGCCTGTATTTCAATTTCCACCTTTTAATAACCCTAAGCAATTTACCTTGACTTTGCTTCTGCCTAGAAAATAATGAAACCAGAAGTTGATGCTCTCCTTTCAGTGGCTCCAAAACTGTAGAACAGAACTGACAAATTACAAGTTGAATCAATCAAGTTGTGCAGCGCTGCATTAACAAAGGATCAACCTATAACAATTTGGTCTGTTAAGAGCAGGCTGTACTTACGACTAATGCACATTTTGCAAGCCATTGTGGAATCTATTAAATGACAAAATATATCTCCTCCATGGTCACCATGCAGTATATCTGTGCATTTGAATATTATCCAGGACAGTACAACAATGAAGGATTATATGATATATGAATTCCAGAAAATGTTGTATTGCTCATCTTGTTTCAATCAATGCAGCACTTTGCAGACAAACAGGTGCTTATCTGTAAAATATATTGGTGAGAGATTAATATTTTATGAGACAACATTAGTATGCTGGACCTGAAAGCATTATTATGCCATAAATAACAAAATAAATAGAACTACAGAACCTGATGTAGCATAAGGACGAAAACTTTATTTTTCATTTACCCGTGGAACGGCTACAAGATATGCCCTTTGCCCAGATGAAGGTCATTGTTAAATGCCTGCATACTAGAAGTTACACTTTTAAAGGCTTTTAGAAAAAAAAGTAGTTTCTGGTGCACTGTTTCCAGTACACTGAAAAAGAACTGTGGATGAAATTCAACATAGCGCTAAGTGGGGGGGCAAAATTTACTTGTGCAATGGGACTTTCAGCCCTCTCCTCTCTCCACACCCTCCAAAAAACATTTTCTGGGAGGTTCCCTCAACCGTCCAGAGCAGATGACGGTGGAGAGTCTCATTTTACTTGAATTTTCAAAAGGGTTGAAATATTGCGACTTTTAATTATGAATTTTAAATTTATATTGTACATAGTTTTTGGAAACCCTTGTGACCCCTCCTCAAATCTTCATACACCGCCCTGAGGGGAAGCACACCACTGGGTGATAAACCCTGCTGATTGCGTTGAAGCTGGCCATGATTGAGTTTTGTCATGTGACTCTGAATATTCTCCTCATTTGAGAGAAAACCACTTGCTCTTATACCATGGTCTTCACAATAGGCTTGGTAATTCTCATGAACTCCGACCTTGATAATTGCTCCCTGGCCACATTGATGTGATGCTGGCATTCATCTTGTGCTGATGAATGTATGTGATGAAGTACCTGATAAGAATGTGTTGATTTTCCCCACTTACTTGCCAAATCTGGCCTAGGGAAAGACAGTTACTGAAGCCAGGACACAAAGAGAGCAAGAGTGAGGGCGTAAAATGTTCATAAAACATGGACAGCCACTGCACTGTCTCTGGTTAACTGTGGAAATGGCAGGGTCTCAACAACAATACAGTGGAACCTTGGTTTTCGAACGGCTTAGTTGACGAACAAATCGGCTCCTGGATGACGAAAACCTGGATGTAAGTGTTCTGGTTTGCAAACGTTTTTCGGAAGCTGGACGTCCGATGCGGCTTCTGCTTGAGTGCAGGAAGCTCCTACAGCCAATCGGAAGCTACACCTTGGTTTTTGAATGGTTTTGGGAGTTGAATGGATTAAGTTTGAGAACCAAGGTTCCACTGTATTAAAGAACTCATTAATGTGATTTTTAAAAAGAGAAAAACAACTATCCATAGATTAGAATAGGAACATCAGAAGAGCCCACTACATCAAGCCAATGTCCCATCTAGTCCAGCATCCTTTTCTCACAGAGGTCAACCAGATACCCGTGGGAAGTCTGCAAGCAGAGCAAAAGAGCAACTGGTATTCAGAAGGATACCGTCTTTGATAGAAGCAGGCTGCAGCCTTAATCTTGGCTAGCAGCAACTTATAGCTTTATCCTCCATGATTTTGTCCAATCCTCTTTCAAAGCTATCCGAGCTGGTGGCTATCACGGCTTCTGGCGGGGGAGCAAGTTCTCCAGACAATGTTCACCTATGATAGAACATGCTTTCCTCTACAGATAAATGTTTAGGGAATAGGTCATGTAGAAATTGTCTGCCACTGCTTTGGTCTGTTCTGTCAGCGAAATAATTTAGGCACACTCTATCTGAAGGAATATGCAGACCTATTTATTGTCCTGTTAGTTCAGGTTTTTTCCTTTAGTACTCAAAAATATACTTTAGTACTTAATATATATATATATATATATATCATATTTTAAAAAGTATTGGTATTTATTTATCTGCAGGGCACAGCTAGCATGATATGCTGTTCCATAATTTTAAAACACTGGCTTTCTTTGCATTCTTCTGGGAGGAATTTGTGAGGCAACCCCCCCCCCCTCCGGCCAATGCCATCTGCGAGGACAAATCAATATATGTGTGACTATCTTGAATCTTAAATGAAAGATGGTCCCTCATATATCGATTTGTTCTGGCAGATGGCATTGGCTGCTGCCTTTATTTCATTTTAGCTTTGTAAAATTTTAATACTTCTCTTCTGTGGTGAAAACATATCAGTGCGTCTCCCTTAATAGTCTGCATCAAGGATTTTCAGTCTTAGTGCTGAAATCTTCCATGGAGATTTTTTTCTGGGATGTGTTGCCCCTTTCAGTTTCCAGGCTTTCTGAAAGAAAATATGCAACAGGAGACCCACCCCCAATAGAGCAGTGATTCTCTAGTCATGCACTATTGCTAGCTATATAGAGGTACTCAATGGGATGTGAAGAAACTGTCCCCTGTTTTTCAACTCTTGAGTTCAGTTTACTTCATTTCTGCACAAAAATGCATACAAAAAAGCTTCTCCAGACTGATGCACACAAACATTTGCATGCTTTTTATGTGCATTTCTCATAAGAAACTTATTTCTGTGTTGAATTCTGCCATTTGAACAGATATTTTCCCCTCTAATATAATGCACACAATGTCATTTTAGTAATATATACATGTTTGTTCACAGAAGGCATTTTTTTGATTGGATAACTGTACCACAGAATTTGAAGAAGTGTGTTTCGGTTTGCGTATTGCTTCAGTAAGTACAGTTTTCTCATATTTATTTTCCCTGTTGCATATTCTGCGCAGATGGCCAATAGATCAGCGGGAGCTGACAGAAGTGGCATTCTGAGGAAGGACCTTGTGGGGAAGGGCTGTAGCTCAGTGGTAGAGCATCTGTTTTGCATGCAGAAGACTGAGAGGAGATATGATAGGCACCGTCAAATATCTTAAGGGCTGTCACACAGAAGATGGAGCAAGCTTGTTTTCTCCTGGTCTTGGGGGTAGGACCTGAACCAATGGCTTCAAGTTACAAGAAAGGAGATTCCAACTAAACATCAGGAAGAACTTTCTGACAGTAAGAGCTGTTTGACAGTGGAACAGACTCCCTCGGGAGGTTGTGGAGGTTTATAAGCAGAGGTTGGATGGCCATCTGTCACGTAGACTTTAGTTGAAATTCCTGCATATCAGAGGGTTGGCCTTTATGACCCTTGGGGTCCTTTCCAGCTCTATGATTCTACGATTCTATGCTCCTAAATTATTTTACTCCACATGCCACCTGTTCTATCAGCTAAAATTAGCAGAATGGTGGACTTTATTATGGGATGACTTGGGGTGGGGGTGGGAAAGGAAGGAGGATGTCATTTGTACTACAAACCATCCCTTTCCACAGCAGAGCTCTATTCATCACCAAGGATCACAGAAGGTGGCATACCAGCTAGCATCTCCTGAACGTCTGTGCAAATATTTGCTTTGCTTCTTCCAGGAAATTACAATCAAACAGAACTCATAGTGTTCTCCACATCTGTTTGACTACTTTCAAGTCAAAAGAAATAGATCAAATTTGATGATACTTTAGGCTTTTCCATTTAGGTGTCAAACCTGGAAATGTTACGACTGCGGCAAAGATGATCCTATAGAAGATCAACATACAGAAGTCCTGATTTTTATCCTCAATTTCATTATGCAATGTAGCCAGAAGCCGTCATTCAGTGTGCTGGTCCCGGGGGTAAGGTACCGTGGGCGTAAGCAGAGTCCACACGAAGAGGGGCGAGGTCCGAGGCGGAGAGCCGGGCGGGGAACAGGAATGCTGGAACAGGAGGCCGAGCAGGGAACAGGAGCACCGGATGGTCAGGAACAGGAGGCCGAGCAGGGAACAGGAACACAGGAAGGTCCGAAGCCAACAACGACGTTGCTCCCGCAACCTGGGACCGGGCTGACTAGGCTTTTATCCTCTTCTAAGGCCGGGGGCGGCCCCGGCCCCCAGGAGCCCCGCCTCCTCTGGCCTTAAGGCGAGCACTCCTCCTGGGAGCAACCAGTTCCCTTCGCCTCTCTGCCCTAAGCCTCTGCAGATCAGGAGAGGCCGAAGGGTTACTGGGCCCTGGAGGAGGCTCACCTGACGCCACTGAGTCCTCAAGCACCTCTGGGGCCAGAAGGGTTTCACCTGGGGCCAGCTCCTGGTGCTCTGCCACAGGTGCAGGCTCTTCAGCATCTAGGCCTTGCCCCAGTTCAGCCGGCCCTGGAGGCGGGGACTCCTGTGCAGGCTGGGATTCCTCTGGTTCATCCTCTGAATCGGAATCCCAGGCCATCACACCATCCCCCCTCCCAGGCCCCCCCCTCAACCGAGGGTCCGGACCCGGCTTGCCGGGGTACGTCGCATGGAACTCTCGGAGGCAGGCAGGTGCGTGGACGTTGGCCGCTGGTTCCCAGGAACGGTCCTCCGGTCCGTACCCCTTCCAGTCAATGAGATACTGCAGCTTTCCCCTGCGGTATCGGGAGTCCAGGATGCGTTCCCTGAACCAACTCAGGCTCTCCCTGAACCACTCAGGCTCTCCCTGAACCAACACTGGCTGCGGTCGGGGACGGTTCGGGTGGAACTCGTCGGGTGGGGCCACCGGACTCAGAAGGGACCTGTGGAAGACCGGGTGAACCTTCAGGGTTGCGGGTAACCGGAGACGGAATGCCACAGGAGAGACTTGGTCCACGATAGGGAACGGGCCGGTGAAGCGGGCGTCCACCTTCCGCGAAGGTCGAGAGGGGTGGAGGTGGCGAGTGGAGAGCCAAACCAGGTCACCGACGCGAAGTTCCGGCCCCACCTGGCGGTGGCGGTCGGCCTGGGCTTTGTACGCTTCCTTGGCCTGGTGCAGTTGCTCCACCAAAAGCTGTTGCTGGGACTGGAGCTCTTGTAGCCACTCCGTCACCGCCGGGACCGCGAAAGCTGGCAGCACATCTGGAAACAGCCGTGGATGATAACCGTAACTGGCCTGGAACGGGGTCTGCTGGGTGGACGCATTCACCGCGTTGTTGTAGGCGAACTCCGCCAATGCCAGGTGGTCGACCCAGTCATCCTGCTGGTAGCTGCAGTAACACCAGAGGTACTGCTCCAGCACCGCGTTCGCCCGTTCCGTCTGGCCATCGGTCTGTGGGTGGTAGGCTGACAAGAGGCAGACCTCTGTCCCGAGAGTCTGGTGTAATGCTCGCCAGAACCGGGACGTGAACTGAACGCCCCGGTCGGACACCACGCGCTCAGGTAGGCCATGCAGGCGGAAGACATGCTGAAGGTACAGCTGGGCGGTTTCCTTGGCTGTGGGTACAGATGGGCAGGGGGCGCAGTGCACCATCTTGGTGAAATGGTCGGAGAAAACTAGAAGGCAGGTACAGCCATGAGACGGGGGTAAGTCCACTACAAAGTCCAATGAAACCGTGTGCCAAGGGCGTGGTGGAACTGGCAATGGCTGAAGTAGGCCGGGGGGTCGCCCGGTAGGGCCCTTGGCGCGCCGGCAGACATCACAACCAGCAACGTAGCGAGCCACGTCAGCCTTCAGGCGGGGCCACCAAAACTCACAACTTACCAGATGGGTGGTCCGATACCGTCCAAAATGCCCCGCTGCTGGGGCATCATGAACCATCCAGAGAACCTCCTGCCGCAGTGGCCCTGGCGGGATATACAGACGACTGTGGTGCAGCAGAAGGCCCTGATGCAGGACCAGCCCCGGATACTGAGGGCTGGACCCTTCAGCCAGCTCCCGGAGTCGTTCCTGGGCCCAAGCGTCGACCCGCTGCTGTTTCCGCACCCGAGCCTGCAGTGGCTCCGCCTCCTGGGTGGCCAGGAATGCAGCTGGAGGTAGGATCGTGGTGGGTACTGCTTGCTGTACCGTGTCTGCGTTGTCTTCAAGCTTCCGGGACAGGGCATCCGCTTTCTGGTTCTGAGAGCTAGGGATATAGCGGATCCGGAACTGGAACCGGGAAAAGAACAACGCCCACCGGATCTGTCTTTGGTTCAGCTTGTGGGTGGTCTGGAGGTACTCCAGGTTCCGGTGGTGGGTTCTCACCTCCACCGGATGTCGTGCCCCCTCAAGATGGTGGCGCCAGACCTCAAAGGCCACCTTGATGGCCAGTAGTTCCCACTCCCACACAGTATAGTTACGCTCCGCTGGTAGGAGCTGGCGGGAATAGAAGGCACAGGGTAAGAGTGGCGCTTCAGGACCATTCTGTTGAGACAGGACGGCACCGAGAGCCGTACTGGAGTCGTCGGTCTCCACCACAAGGGGTCGAGAGGGGTCAGGGTGTTGTAAGATTGGCGCCCTCTGGAAACAGGCCTTCAACCCCTGAAATGCCTCCTCTGCCTCCTTGTCCCAGGAAAACGGCGTCTTTGGGCGCAGTAGCCGGGTCAACGGGGTGGTGCGATGAGCATAATCTGCAATGAAGGTCCGGTAGTAGTTGGCGAACCCCAGGAAACGCTGTAGGTCCTTGCGGTTCCGGGGTGCCGTCCATTCTCGAACCGCTGCCACCTTCCCAGGATCCATCCGCACCCCGTCTGGAGAGAGCCGGTGACCAAGGAAGTCCACAGTCCGCTGATGGAACTCGCACTTGCTGAGCTTTGCGTACAAACGGTGCTCACGCAAGCGCTGCAGCACGGTCCGGACATGTCCCTCATGGCGAGCCGGGTCACGGGAGTAAACCAGTATGTCATCCAAGTACACCACCACGTACTTGTCTAACAAGTCCTGGAACACGTGGTTTTCAAATTCAAAATCCTTTATTAGGCATAACACACCACACATAAATAACACAATACAATATAATATAAAATAATAATACAACGCAACATCATCACCTACCATTAACATTAAGTCCCCTTATCATGGCCCATTCTTTCTTCATGGACAGCTCTTAAAAATTCGGCCGCTATTAAAGTAATTTGATCATCGCTGTCCGCCAGCATGTCCTGAACAGTTGGTTGAGTAAAAGTCTGTTTATTGAATTTTAGGGCCTCATACAATTGTATTCTGGCATAGCTGCCAAAATCACAGGAGAAGAATATATGTTCTAAAGTATCTAGTTACAGATAGGTAGCCGTGTTGGTCTGCCATAGTCAAAACAAAAAAAATTCCTTCCAGTAGCACCTTAAAGACCAACTAAGTCAGTTCTTGGTATGAGCTTTCGTGTGCATGCACACTTCTTCAGATACACACTGTATCTGGGTGTATCTGAAGAAGTGTGCATGCACATGAAAGCTCATACCAAGAACTGACTTAGTTGGTCTTTAAGGTGCTACTGGAAGGAATTTTTTTTGTTTTGACTAAAGTATCTAGTTCCTCTGATTCTGGGATAGCTAAATATCTTCCTCTCACTACCGCCGAGGGAAACATGTTAAATCTGACCAACATAAACAGCCTACATGATTCATGTTTCTTCAGATTTGTCATGTATCCCTTTTGGAAATCTCTACACAAAGGGAGATTTAAGTGGATAGGAGAGCAGGTGCTATGCTTTGCAACCTCAAGCATGGCGAGAACACTTTTTTCTGTGAAGGTCTTCCTAATAATTTCCCATGTATCTTTGGGATCAGCGATTTCAAAATCAATTAGATTGAGCCCTATAGAATCCAGTTTTCTCTTACATATCAATGATAGATTGTAGATTGCATTATCACTTAAAAGATCGTAAAGTAGAGAATTAGGGGATAGGGCTCTATAATGGAGGAAGATCCAATATTTCAAGGTCCTCAGCCATGCTCTTACTGATAAAGGCAATATTCCCAGCTCACAACATATTGTTTCATATTTTACTGAGTTTGCAAGTCCTAATAATGACCTCAAAAGGGAAGTGTGAAATTTATCCAACCTCTTGAGGTCGCCTGAAATCCACACTGGTGTGCCGTATAGAAGTTGGGCACAAAGTTTCATATCAATCACTTGCAATACAGCAGGTATGTATCTCTTTCCCACTGGGGAAAAAAAATAGGATTTTATATGGTGGGCAGTCACTTTGGCCTTAGCTATAGCTGCACATATATGTGTATTCCAATTCATATTATTTTTAAATGTAATTCCCAGATAATTGAAATGCTTAACTTCCTGTATTAGATGTCCATTAATTATACAGCCTTTTGGGTTCCCTCTCTTTCTGAATTGCATAATCTTTGTCTTATCATAATTAATTTTGAGATTATTAAGAGAGCAGTAGTTTGAAAAACTCTTGAATAATTTTTTTAAACCCAAAACAGATAGTGAAATAATTACAGCATCATCTGCATAAAGTAGTAAAGAGAGTGGGCAATTGTTTAAATAAGGAGTATGAGTGGTTGCGTTTTGAAGGAATAATGGTAGGTCAGATAAAAAAAGATTAAATAGGGTGGGGGCCAAGATACAGCCTTGCCTAACTCCTCGATTGTTCAGAATAGGACCTGCAAGTCTACCACGTGGTTGATGTAGCGTTGGAACACAGCAGGCGCGTTGCACAAACCGAAAGGCATAACCAAGTATTCGAACTGCCCGTACCGGGTCCCAAACGCTGTCTTCCACTCATCCCCGGCTCGGATCCGAATCAAGTTGTAGGCCCCCCGGAGGTCCAGCTTGGTGAACACCTGTGCCCCTTGCACCCGCTCCAGCAACTCCGAGATAAGGGGCAAGGGGTACCGGTCTGGGATGGTAATTTTGTTCAGGGCTCGGTAATCATAGCAAGGGCGGAGTTCCCCACATTTCTTCTTAACAAAGAGCACTGGTGCCGCGGTAGGCGAGGTGGAAGGCCTAATGAACCCACGCTCCAGGTTCTTGCGCAAGAAGTCCTGCAAAGCCTCGCGCCCTGGCTCTGTTAGAGAATATAAGCGACTCACTGGTAAAGGCGCTCCGGGTTGGAGGTCTATGCCGCAGTCAAAAGGCCGATGCGGCGGCAGCTGGTCTGCCCCCCGTTCCTCGAACACGTCCTGGTAGTCCTGGTACACGGCTGGGAGCGTGAGTGCTGCCTCCTCCGTGGGCGCGGCCGCCAGCGTCTCGGATTGAGCATGGGAACATGGGTCTGGGAAGTGCACAGTCCGTTTGACCCAGTCAATCTGAACGTTGTGAGCTTCCAGCCAGTCCATCCCGAGCACTAGGGGGAACCGGGGCATAGAGGCAATGTCCAAAGTTCGCAACTCCCGGTGCTGCTGGAGACACAGGACCAGGGGCTGGGTCTCCTGAGTAACGGCACCTGAACGCAGAAGCCGTCCGTCAATTGCTTCCACCAGGACCGGTTCTGGCTTATTCCGAAGTGGCACCTGATGATGGGCAGCAAAAGCAGCGTCCATATAGGAGCGGGTTGCTCCTGAATCTACCAAAGCATGGGTGAGGATCCAGGGCCCGCCTGGAGGGTATAAACGTACCGAAACCATAAGATGTTGCAAGTCCATTGGTGCGGGCCCATTCTGCACTGTTTGGGACCCCCGGTAGCTAGGGCCATCAGCTACTGGGGTTGGCGGTTTCCCTGCGGCTGGCGTTTCTCAGGGCAGGACCGAGCGTAGTGTCCACTTCCGCCACAGTAGAGACATAGATTTCCCTCCCGATGCCGTGCCTTCTCTGTGGGGGAAAGGCGTGGCCGCACTGCCCCGAGCTGCATAGGCTCTTCCGTTAAATCAGTTGTGACCGTGGGGCTGCCGGGAGGAACTGGTGCCGAGAACTGGAAGTGTCGGCGACCCCGGGCCTGACGACGATCCTCCAGCCGGTCGTCTATTTGTAGACTCCGTTGAATGAGAGTGTCTAGCGTGGTGGGGCGTTCCATTGTGGCCAGCTGGTCCAGTATCTCGTCCGAAAGTCCTTCGAGATACTGGTCCCGCAGTGCCGAGTCATTCCAGGACAAGTCCTGTGCCAACAGCCGAAACTCCGTGGTATATGTGGCCACCGTGGACTTGCCCTGTTTCAACCGCCGAATCGCCCGGTTGGCTTGACTCCCTTTCTGGGGGTTGCCTAACGCGGCCTCCAAAAGATTGCAAAACCCCGTATAGTCTGCCAGCAAGGGGGAGTCTTGCCTGAGTAGCGGCAATGCCCACTTGGCCGCCTGGTCCTTTAACAAACTAATCAAAAAGTGCACCTTGGTGCGGTTGTCAGGAAAGTTCCGGGCTCGCCCCTGAATATACAGCTTGGCCTGGGCAAGGAACATGGGAAAGCTGGCCGGGGCCCCATCAAATTTCTCAGGCAAAGCCACTGGGTACTTGCCAGGAGCCGGGGCGTCGGCCCCAGGAGCCGGTAGGGCTTCCAAGCGCTGCTGAAGTGCCGTAACCGCGTCGCTGAGCTGCTGCACGGTGTGAGTCAAGGCCTGGTTCTCCTGGGCTAAAGCCACCAGCGCAGCCGCCTGGTCAGCCATGGCCTCTGGCTCTTCCCGAACGCACCCCAATGAAGGGGGAGCGTGGGTGTGGCGGGAGCAAACTGTGCTGGTCCCGGGGGTAAGGTACCGTGGGCGTAAGCAGAGTCCACACGAAGAGGGGCGGAGAGCCGGGTGGAGAGCCGGGCGGGGAACAGGAATGCTGGAACAGGAGGCCGAGCAGGGAACAGGAGCACCGGATGGTCAGGAACAGGAGGCCGAGCAGGGAACAGGAGCACCGGATGGTCAGGAACAGGAGGCCGAGCAGGGATCAGGAACACAGGAAGGTCCGAAGCCAACAACAACGTTGCTCCCGCAACCTGGGACCGGGCTGACTAGGCTTTTATCCTCTTCTAAGGCCGGGGGCGGTCCCAGCCCCCAGGAGCCCCGCCTCCTCTGGCCTTAAGGCGAGCACTCCTCCTGGGAGCAACCAGTTCCCTTCGCCTCTCTGCCCTAAGCCTCTGCAGATCAGGAGAGGCCGAAGGGTTACTGGGCCCTGGAGGAGGCTCACCTGACGCCACTGAGTCCTCAAGCACCTCTGGGGCCAGAAGGGTTTCACCTGGGGCCAGCTCCTGGTGCTCTGCCACAGGTGCAGGCTCTTCAGCATCTAGGCCTTGCCCCAGTTCAGCCGGCCCTGGAGGCGGGGACTCCTGTGCAGGCTGGGATTCCTCTGGTTCATCCTCTGAATCGGAATCCCAGGCCATCACATTCAGTTTCTGATGCCCTCCATAGTTACATGTGACTACCGATGCCAGAATATGTATGTGGAAGAGCATCCGACTGTGTATCAAAATGCATATTTGATTGAAAGCAGTGCTTGTGAATTGATGATACCTGCATCTGGAAGAGTGAGGCAGTTACCTCAGGAAGCAGATGCTGAAAGGAGTGGTGATGAGGGGTTGGCAGATGCACTGGCGGAGGAACGGGAGTGCGGAGGGAGCGGACCGCCCCCGGCACCACTATTCTGTTAGGGTGCCATCGCGGCGGCCCCCCTGGACATGCACCATGCACCCCCCATGCACCAGGTGCCACGCCCACTCAGACGGCACACCACGCCCCCATAATGCGTGCCACACCGCTGCAGGCGCCCCCGCCTGCTCTTCACCCCTGGTAGCAGAGCATGCAGCTTTGCCACTGGGCAGATGGACTGTATGTGCCACAGGGCCTGTCCTGCACCTCCTAAGGTACCTTGCTACCCTCAGGTACCATGGAAGATGCTGTCCTTTACATCACTGTTTAAGTTAGATTCAACTGCCATGTCAGCAATCAAAATGCCTAGAGATCCCCTGATTAGATGTGCATCTCATTGAGCTCCACAATTCTTGATATCAGCTTAAGTGGATGCTTAGTATGTCATTTCTGCATCACCGTAAGAAAGGGCACTGATTTGAATATAATGTCCATCCATCCATCCATCCATCCATCCATCCATCCATCCATATATATTTATGTGTGTGCCCATAATTACTAGAAATTAAATAGAAATACCGTAGTATAGTGAACTAAAGTGAGGAAGGTGCCAAATGACTTGGGTATCAGTACAGTCTACTGACCAGGTGGTGTTATTTTCCCTTATCTTTGGGCTCATAGAAAAGACACCTTCAAATAAGTGATTTTTCCTTTGCCAGCTATACAAAACAGAGGTCCTGTGTAAAGCAGAACACATGGTGCCCACCCACCAAAAAATATAGTGAAATATAGCTGCTCTCTGAAAGTAGAATACAATCATAATATATTAGCTGCTTTTTCTTGTATCTACAGGAAAAATTGAAATTTTAGAGCAGAATTCCTGAAAGTGCAATAATAGGAAATTTGTATTCTTTTTTTTTTTAAAAAAGAAGTGTTTCTATATTTATTCCACACCAATCCTTCAACCCCCACCCGCACCCATATGGTCCTTTTCACTTTATCATCACAACAAGCCAGTGATGTAAATCAGGCTGAAAAGACTGACCCAACTGTTTCACATTAAATAAATATCATAGCTTAGCATGGACTTGAAACCAGATCTCTTCAATCTTAAATTAGGCATTCTGTCAATGACATGACATCATATTGGTTCTTTATGTTGTAAAGCCAGGGCCGATCAGGTTCGTTCTTAACACCTGCTGACCCTCGTTAATATTAGTTTCTGGTTGGGTCTACTGACTGTCCTCTTTGATATTTGCTTCCTATCTCCAGTTCCCTTGGAGAGTTTCCCGCTGTGATTGAAAATTTCCCAGACCATTCAGACAATTTGGTTAGGTGCTGTCAGGGGCTCAGGAGCAGAGGCACAGGAGAGGGAGGAAATGGAGAGCGAGGGGGAGGAATCCGAGGGGAGCGTAGGCGGTGACAGTGGTCAGAGGGATTCCATGAGCCTCTCCAGCGAATCGGAAGATTCACAGAAGGGAGCGCTGATGGCCAGGGCAAGGGGGGTGCCAAGGGGGAAACCCCAGAAGGAAGGGGCCAGCGGGGACTCCCAGAGCAGCAGTTGGAAATCAGGACCAGCTTCCCCACCAGAGTGCAGTGGGGGGGAGGAGTCCCAGGCATCGGGACCAGTGTTCTCACCACCAGCGAGAGGAGATGAGTCAGGATTGACCACGCCTCCATCGGAGAGCGGGGAAACGGTCAAGAGGAAAGTTACCGGCTGGGCGCGCGCGCCAAGTTCAAATGTACAGGCAAGCGGCACAGCAGGTAGCCCGGATAGGGAGCCAGGTCCTAAAGCCCGCCGGAAGGAGGGGCAAGACTCAGGGGGGTCAGCGTCAGAAGAGTCCAGAAAGGAGGAAACCCCAGGGGGCAGAAGGACCCAGAGGAGGAAAGAACAACGGAAGAGGTGGAGTAAGGCTAGAGTCTTAAACTGGTGTCTAGGAGGCGGAGACTCAGATGGAGCTTCGCCGGTCTAGGTTCTAAGACGTAGAGTTGCACGCTGCGGTTTGGAAATGGAAACTAATCTTCAATAAAGACTTTTATATGTTACTACTGACTAGCGTTGGTCCTCTGTGAGCTGGGACCTAGAGGCAACTCTGACAGGTGCCCACATGGTTCAGGATGTTAGTGGAAAGTGTACGGATAGCATAATGTCATGTTTATCCCTCAACCATTTGAGATACTGATTACACAGCATTTGTCAAATGGTATTGCTTCCACCTTTGTTTGACCTGGGGATCTACAAAATATTACTCATGTAGGAACGAGACTTGGGTATATACTGTTATCTTCTTTGTCTTCTTTAGTTACTCCTCTTCCTCCATAGTGCTCTTTTTAAGATTAGTTATCTGGTGGCTATACTTGAAGTACAGGAAAGGTTTTCCAGCCAGACTCTCCGCTCCTGTCATGTTATGCCCATTTAAACACAACCCTCATATTCTTATCGACCTGATCTTCCAACTACTTAGCTGAGTCAGGCGCCTTTGATGTTTACATGGGTTTGATGATCAGGAAGGAAGTAGACTCTGGGGAGTGATAATGGGCTAAGGAGTTTTGTTCCAGTTCCTAATCTCCATTTATTCTTTAACAAGGAACTAAACATTGTAGTCCCATGCCAGCTATGTTTTCCCTCCCTACAAGTCAGGATGAGGCCTCTTTCTGAAACAGTCTGTGACATCATCATTGGCCATTTGCAACATAGCAGAGCTGAGATGTAGTCCTTGAACATATAGGACCTGGCATCTAGAAGGTCCAGACTTTATTTTTCATTACCACATTACCACAATAAAAAAAATAATCTTCTCTTTCTTGTATCCCCAGATCAGTTCAACGGAGGCTATCTAAATGTACAGAAAAGACTGGTGCACAGCTGCTGACTTTCATAGGTGTTTCAGAACACAGCTCCGGCATATTTCCCAATGGTGGATCATTTGGGTGGCAGTCTGTTTCAGTTCTCATGGTCCCTCCGTGATTATTATGTAAAGAATGTTGGCACTGCACTTTTTATTTAAAAGGTGTAGAGTAGATCCTTGCAAATCACTGAATGCCCCTGTTGCCCCATTACTAGTACATTAGCTTGACTTTATGCTTGAAAAATCAATAGTGTTTTCTGAAGTGCTGTCCATATTTTGATCTATAATATGCAGCATCTAAAAAAACCCTGTTTAGCCTACATTTCTACATCTGTGAGGAGCTCTGTCTTCTGAGAGCTGCTTCACACATGCAAATTTATGTTGCCTGTAGTGCAGTACGAAGTCATATCTTATATGTATGACTGAACCATCACGAGTCGGCTTTTCTATCACTTTAGGTCAACTGAAGCATAAGACTTTCCCATGCAGACAGTTCATCCATTTACTGAGTTAACAAGCATTGAGTTATCAGGTGATGGGAAATAAGTGATGCCAATCTGTGGGTTCATGGCTTGTGTCCTTCATGGTCTGTGAGTTTTATAGCTGTTTCTGGAGGTTTCCAATTATCCAGTTGTGCATATATTCCAAATGACTTCCCAAAATAGACACAGTAGATTCTGGCCCCAGAAAGCCTTGCCCACCCTACATCCTGGAAGCTTTTGCATGGGGAAACTGTTGCTTTAGGGTTTGCCTATGCAAATATACTTCCGCTTCCTATACAGAATCTCTGCCTTCCAAATTCCTTGTACCAGCAAAATATTTAGGCCACATTTTTTGTCTTTAATGCCCAGGAAGCAAAACTCCATCAGTAAATCATGCTAGCTAAGACTATTTCTTCATAATTGTCACCACTATGTGGTTAAGAGTCACTTGGATGCTGCGAAAATAAATACAAACCATGGGTAAGGGTCTGAGATTCAGCCAAGTTTCTTGGCTTCTCCAAAATAAGCCAGAGAGTGTGTAACCAAGGCAGGTTCTCTCATAAAAGGTGGGATAAAATGTGTTTCGGTATCAAGCTGGGCTGAAAACCTGCATGTTCTGAACATTTCTTTATTAGGCTCTTTCACGAGTCCCAAGGCACCTATGTAGCCATCAATGAGAATCCAAAACAAATCAGGTTACCAGCCCCTCTGCTTTTAAAAACTGGAAACACTTCAAGTAGCAGTGGCTCCACCATAAGGCAGAGTTAGGCAGCTCTCAAAACGTAGTTAGAAGTTGAGGACTTGTAATGTAGAATAGTAGCTTCAGTGTGGTGTAGTTGTTAAGAGCGGTGGACTCGTAATCTGGTGAACCGGGTTTGATTCCCCGCTCCTCCACATGCAGCTGCTGGGTGACCTTGGGCCAGTCACACTTCTCTGAAGTCTCTCAGCCCCACTCACCTCACAGAATGTTTGTTGTGGGGGAGGAAGGGAAAGGAGATTGTTAGCTGCTTTGAGACTCCTTAGGGTAGTGATAAAGCTGGATATCAAATATAAACCCCTCTTGCATAGATCCCATGTGCTTATTCTACTGAATGGTCAACTCTGGGATTTAGGGTCATCACTCTTCCACTAACAGCTTCAAAGTCCAGTGAAGCCAGACTTAACCACAAGATAAGGTACCATGCTATATGAAGATTGCCCAAATAACATCCATTGATGGCATGTTTCTTAACAGCTGTGATTTCCTGGCATTTTGGAGCTCTGGGTGAACATGAAAACCGCTTATAGCAACATCTTCAGCCCCAAGGTTAATTGAATAAAATTTTGCATGGTGTGGAGAAAGAGACATTTATCTTCATATTGCCTACTATTAGGACTCAGAGTCATGGTTGGAAGGAGATTCAGGGCAGATGAAAGAAAGCAATTCCTCATACAAAGCAATTAATTTATGAAATTCATGGGCACATAATGTTTAAAACTTAAGAGGGTTTTAAAGAGGGAATGGACAAATTCATGTAGAACAGAGCCATTATTATTAATATTATTGTTATCATTGTCCATCTGACTGGGTTGCCCCAGCCACTCTGGGCGGCTTTTAAGGAGTATAAAAACACAGTAAGACAAACATCAAACATTAAAAACTTGCCTATAGAGGGCTGCCTTCAGATGTCTTTGGAAAGTCATATAATTGTTTATTTCTTTGACATCTAATGGGAGAGCATTCCACAGGGCAGGTGCCACTACCAAGAAGGCCCTCTGCCTGGTTCCCTATAATTTCACTTTCTGTCCAGACTGAATGATGGGAGTGGAGACACTATTTCAGGTATACAGGGCCGAAGCCATTTAGGGCTTTAAAGGTCAGCACCAACACTTTGAATTGTGCTAGGAAACGTACTGGGAGCCAATGTAGAACCTTTAGGATCCGTGTTATATGGTCCCATCAGCCACTCCAGTCACCAATTTGGCAGCCCCATTCTATATTACCTGTAGTTTCTCAGTCACCTTCAAAGGTACCCCTATGTTGAGGGCATTGCAGTAGTCCCAGTGGGAGAAAATCTGAGCAATGGCTGTTAGCTAGGATGCCTAGATGACGTTGAACCACCCTGTTCAGAGACACGAGGCTACTGGAGGAGGTTATTGCTTTTGTGTCCTCATTGCAGAATTCTGGAGGTATCTGATTTGCCACTATGCAGTGCAGCATGCTGGATTAGATGGGCTTCTAGTTTGAGCTAGCAGGGTTTTTCTTTTGTCATTGTGATTTATTTATAAGAATATTTATAAATCACCAACTCACAGAAAACTATCATGGCATTGTACACAAATGATAATTAAAATTGATGGCATCTCTTTTTTTCCTTTTCAACATACTCTCCTCAATGCATATAATTTACCTAAATAAGCACCCCTACATTTGCCTACATAAAACTGTGCTTTAATGGGGTTGCAGATATGCTTGCTACACTCAGGACACAGACTGGACTGGGACCTTTGCCATTAAACTGTATTTTTTTATACAGTGAACACGAGCAAGATATTCCAGACACAGGAAATGAATAAATTCCCTATTTATTACTATTTCACCCCCCATAACTGCAAGAGAACAACGACAACAAAGAACAAGTCTGTTAGCAAATCAATAGGCAAGGCTTGTTTAACAGCAAGACAATTATAAAGGACTCGGGATTACTTCAGTTCAGCACAATATTTTTACTGATTCCTGTACAAGGTGGGACATATATTTTCTGTTCCAATATAATGCATTTTTTATGTACCTATTAGCCTAAAAAGTTGGCCTTGATCCTATAATCCAAAGTGCCTTAACACACAGGTGCTACTGGAAATATCAGCTCAACAATGCTACAGGAGGGACAATAAGAATCTAGTGAGTGCTGGAAATTGAATGATGCACAAGAAAGAATCACTGCCAGGTGCACACCTTGAAAGAAGTGGTTGAAACACCTTGGGACACCTATTTAGACAAGCGAAAGTTGTGCAGCAATGCTCAGTGGTTTCTTTCCACTCCGGCATTCAAAGCTGCCATTTCTTCCAAAGTGCTTGCCTACACAGTAACCTCAGTGGCATCCTTCCTTTCAGTGATTCTGCTTTGTGTTTGGGAAGATAAAGCACTGTGAAATTCATGCTTTATAGGCTGTTATTTCCATACGATTTTTCTTCATCCATTTTTTACTTGATCCCTTTTGTATACTAGGTCCCTGTGAACACATTTCTTACTAGGATGCATATTTTGCCCAATTGTAATGGGCTTCCATTTTTAAATTTTTATTTTAGAGCACTTTAAAAAATGTCATAAATAAATAAAAAGTACAACTTGATAAGCGTGTAGCTGTTTGTTCCTCGTTTTGCTGTGCTGCCATTGCTCATAGTTCACATTACACCTAGTTATTTTGGATTCCTTTCTTTCTACCTCCACTGACATTGTAAGCATTATAGGACTCTGCCTTATTCCGAGTCAGAATATCGATCCACCTAACGTTGTATTGCCCTCACTGCGTGAAAGCTGTTTTCAAGGAATCCAGACAGGGTTCTTTCCCAGTCCTTTGTAGGGAAGCCAGGGACTGAACCTTGAATGTTCTGTGCTCTTCCATTGAGCTACAGACCCTGCCCCTGACAGCTTAACTTCTTGTCTGTTAGGTCCTCTCTCCTTTTATTTGCTTTAATGCTGATCCTTAGGCAAAGAAGTATAGGAGCCTTATTTTAGGATGAGCTAGTCACCCTTAACCTTGTGGTGGATGAGGAACTGGTGGATGAGGAAATGGAACCTGGATTGCGGTTTTGACCACAAACTGTAATGCTCAGATCATTACGGAATGTAGGCAAAGGAAGGGTTAAAAGTGCATCAGATGTAATGCATGGCCAGATGAACTAAGATGTTGATCCAATGGCTGACACACCACATGAGGATGCCAGGAAGTGTCTGTAGGCTGGACAACCCCCTGTCCCCAGGGTTGACACCCTGGACAATCCAAGACCTCCTGTGAGACCCATTGCTGCCCATCCCGGCCTACTAGGTCCCTCTCCAGGATAATCAAACTCCAACTCATGAAGCTCTGACTAGCCCCTCCAATATATCTCCATGGGGCTCATGGCAAGCACCAGCAAAAAGGTTTATCATTAGCAGAGTTAGCTAACATGGGTACCTTCCAGATGTTGTTGGACTACAACTCCCATTGCCCCCAACCATGATGGGGTTGACAGGAACTGTACTTTAACAATACAATATCTAGAAGGTACTACATTGGCTACTGCTGTCATTACGAAACTGCAACTTGGATATTGGTATTCTGTTCATCTCCTGAGACAGTGGGAACGCACCCCCATGTTGGTTTTATTTCATTCACACATTCTGATTTGGGGGAGCCTGGTGAATGTACCACAACAGGTGTTTTTTGGTCAAACCCTAATTTGGAACCAACAAACTCATTTTTCCTGTGCTGGTCTATTCTGTATCAAGTTCAATAGAGACTTTCAATTAGCTGTTAAGTTCTCTTCCAGTTCAGCTCAGTAAAAATGAAATATTTATTTCAGTTTTTCATTCAGGTTCTGTTTGATTCCATAGTTTAAAAGCATGTGGAACCCAACCACTTACAACCTTTCTTCATTTATCTTTTAAACAGGATACAAAATGTAGTCTCACTTGGACAGCATTTGTGCGAGTTTTTTTTATTGCCACATAAATGTTTTAATTTTAAAAAATCAGTCCCTTCATCACTAATTTTCTTCCTTTTAAGAAAAAAATATCCACGAACAAAAAGCAATCAGTAATTGCCGGTGGCAGCTGATCTGTTTGGCAATTATCAGTGAAGTATAAAATACAATTTGACTTCTCATTAAGATTATTTCATTTCGTCCACCAAAGATTTTGACCTTCCAATTTAGCATTAAAAGACATTTATTACATAAGTATTAAATGTGCACTAAACTAATAGTTGCTCTTTTGCACCAGCTTTCTAATGTCATATACCTTGGAGTCTCGCGCAAGATAGACTGGGTGGGGATTTGGGGAGGGGGAGGGCAGGTCCAGGGAACCTTGCAAAGGACAATTTCATTACTGTCATTCCCTGGCCAGATGCAAAAGGCCTGCTCAGATCTGGACCTATAAGCGAAATGGCAATGATTTCTTTGGCATTTCTTTCATTATTATATTTAGAACCAAGAACCAGGACTCAGGGAGGCTCACAAAAATTAAAGCAAATGCAGATAAAAACACACATAGCTAAATATATATAGAAAAGGTTATTGCTAAAAATTATAATATTATCAGTGGAATTAAAACAATATTTAAAATATGTATTAAAACGCAGATACAGTAGTTATACACAAACAGCACACTGTTAAGAGCCCACTCCTTAAAAGCAGCCAATTCCCAAAAAAGTCTGTCAGAATAAAAAAGCATTTAGCTGCCAGCAGAGGGAAAACAAGGAGGGAGCCAGTCTCTCTAGGAAGGGATTTCCAAAGCCTGGGAACAGCCACGCAGAAGGCCCTTTCTGGTATCCCCACCATCCTTGGCTGTGATGGTGTTGGGGCTCTGCCAAAGATCATAGAGCCTGGACAGCTTCATGTGGAAAATATGGTCCTTCGTATAGCCTGATGTGAGGTGTACACAGAGTAAAGAGCAGAGCGGAGGGCAGTGGCAGAGGAGGCCGATTTGTCACCTGAAGCAAATGCCTCGCCTCACCTTGGGGGTGGGCCAGCCCTGCAGTACATCTACAATTAATAGAATGGCTCTTCCCCTCTGTCCTAATAACTCATTTCCATATTCTGAATTACCCCCTCTAAAATATATCTTTAGGGGGCAACCTTTTGTCTGGTAGCAAATAGGTCATGTTATTTTGGTTAGGAATTTTAAGGCAACGTGAGGAAGACCATTAGTGTAGAGGAGGACACAAAAGCACTGCACATTGCAGACTCTCTTGTGCTTTTTTTTGCAATTTATGACTCTGTGGTGCCAAAATGGCCAAAGCCAGGTCACGATGTAGATCACAAATAAGTTGAACTCAAGAATACAACTAAGCATAGTCACCAGGGTGGGCTTTTGTCCTTTTGGCCAGGCCTCAAACAGAATATACTTAATGCGTTTCAGAAACATGAAGTGGGAATTACTAAATTATCAATAGCAAAACCATACATCAACTATTACAAGTTAGAAAATGCAGATTGCTAATTATGCATATTACAAATTAGCTAATTTTTGTTGCGGTTCCTCAAGGGTGTGAATATGATTTCAGAGATACTCATCAAAACAAATGAATATTTAAGAGTGGATGAATTTCAATATATTTATTGGTTTTAGGTTCATTTGATTTATTTCATTTTAGCTTTTGAAAACTTTTATTTTACCTCAGCATCCCAAATAGTTTATCTATTTTTTCTTCACAGTACATGGTATCGTTTGACATAGTCTCTTGGCTATGTTGATAGATTGTAAGAACATCAGCTCCTATCTTCCCTGAGCTTTGGTCCTGATGGAAGTTGTTCCAAAAACTTCTGGAGGCAGAGCTGGCCCACCCATGACTCCTTCTACTGCTGGTGGAATGCCCCACCTCATCAGGAGTCTTCTGCTGTGCTGCTTGGCTGCTCATCTTCTCTGCCCTTGGGGCAGAGAAGACGAGCGTCAAAGCCTTGCAAAATGCTCCAAGAGGGGTATTCTGGCATGCAGTGAAAGTGGGAGTGTGGGAGAGGGGGGTACAGTATGGTTACCAGGTTTTTTTCAAAGAATCCGAGGACACTTTTTTTTTTTGAAAAGAGGAAAAAAGTTGTTGTTTTTTTAAAAAGTTATTTTTAAAAAAAATTAAGAAGTAATATCTTCTCTTTTGTGGTCTCCTCTGTCATGCGGCCTTTCTTTGGGCCCCGGCTTGCTCTTTTTGCCCTCCCAGTGCTCTCCTACCTCTCCTCCTCAGTGGCATGACAAGGTTGGGGCTCCCCTCTTTTTTATCCTTCCTCTTTCTCTCCCCTACTTCTCCTCCTCTTCTCCTTCTCCCTGCATTGGCCCTGGAGTGCCACTGGACAGTCGGCTGGGTAACCGGGTGCTCTTGCTCCCAGCTCGATTTGGGTCATGGGGGGGGCAGCGGTTCCCCCAGTGCCCCCTTGGCAGTAGCGGCGGCAGCAGCAGTCTCAGCAGCCTGGAGCCAGCCTGGTAGCGCAGTTGGCTCTGGCTGGCTTCAGGAGCTGCTCGCTGCTGTGGCATCCACCATTTTGCCTTGTGAAATATACTCGGAGTCGCAAAGTGATTTCATGCTCTTTATTCAGCTCATAGTGGTGAGGAGGAATGAATGAAAGTCCCCTCAAAGTATCTGCCTTATATACATTATTTACACAATGGGCTGCACATGATTGGCTAATTCAGGTTGTGGATTCACTTCAATCTGGAGCATTATTGGGTGGTTCCTGCCAACCAATCATACTGCTGCATTGTTCTAGGACCAATCAGACTGCTGCATTCTGAATCCTATTGTTCTAGGACCAATCAGACTGCTGCAGTTTGGATCCTATTCGACTCAGTACATAACACCCCTCCCCTCTAAGTTCCAGTCCTGCCCGGGAGGTCGCATTCATAGTCCTCAAGGTACGCTGGTGGCCTACGTGTGCGTTGCGGCCTGGGGTGTTCCCTGGTCCGGGGTTCAGGTTCTGGCTCGTGTTCCAAGGATGCTGGCTGTGATGGGGCTGTTTGGTCTGGCGCCACCGGCTCGCTCAGTCGTGGTTCTGGTTCCGGTGTCCTTTCGGCGTCCCGGGACCTCTCTGTACTTACTGGTTCTGCCTCTCCTGCTGGCCCCTGCTGCTCTATGGGCCTCACTGCCCCACTGTTCCCCTGGGACTCCTCTGACCTGTCCTCCTCCTCCTGGTTTTCTCCCGGGAATCGTCGCCGTATCTGGTCACAGTGGCGGCGCCAGCATTGCCCCCCATCCGTTAGCACCTCGTACGACACGGGGCCAGTGACCCTGGTGACTGTGGCAGGTACCCATGCAGGGCCTGCCCCAAAATTCTTTGCGTACACTGGGTCCTGGGCCTCGAAGGTCCGGGGGTTCCCGCCTTCCCCCACCACTACCTCATCCTGAGCTCTATCGGGGTGAAGGCGGTCCAATCTGATTGCAAGGCGCCGACCCATTAGTAGTTCAGCGGGGCTCCGGCCAGTCGTTGAGCTGGGGGTGCTGTGCTGTGCTAGAAGGAATGTGGCAAGGCGGTACTCCCAATCCCCTTGCGTCATGCGGCGAAGGGTGTCCTTGGTGGTCCGCACCATGCGTTCTGCTTGGCCATTGGTGGCAGGGTGGAATGGCGCCGAACGGATGTGGCGGATGGCGTTCTGCGCTGTGAAGGTTTGGAATTCTCCTGACGTAAATGCAGTCCCGTTGTCTGAGACAAGAGTGTCAGGGAGCCCGTGGGTTGCAAACAGCCTGCGTAGTACCCGGATGGCTGCGGATGTAGAAGTGGACGGTACCAGTGCGACTTCCAGCCATTTGGTGTAGGAGTCCACCACTATGAAGAATGTTTTCCCCTGAAAGGGGCCAGCGAAGTCCACATGCAGGCGTGACCATGGTGCTCGGGCGGACTCCCAGGACTGGACTGGGGCCCTTGGGGGATCTGGGCGGGATTCTTGGCAGGCCTGGCAGTGTTTGACCCAGGCCTCTATCTCTCCGTCAATCCCCGGCCACCACACATAACTCCTGGCAAGGGCCTTCATTCTTACTACCCCTGGGTGTGTCTCGTGTAGGGCTGTGAGGACCCTTTTGCGGAGGGGCTGGGGAACAACGACCCTGCTTCCCCATAACAGGCACCCCTTGTGGGCCGACAGTTCATGTTTGCGGGTTGTGTAGCTGGCGAATTCTGGCCCGGGGCTGCTGCTGGGCCATCCCCTCCACACCCAGTCCAGGACCCGGGAGATGACCCTATCTTTCTTGGAATGGTGTGCAACTTCTTGTGCCTGAATGGGGCGGTCGGGAAGCAGCTCCAGGCTCATAACCTCTTGTGCAGGTGCCGGGTCGGGGCCTGTTTCTGGTAGTGGTAGCCTGCTGAGGGCATCCGCATGGCCCATCGCCTTCCCAGGGCGGTGAATCAGTGCATACTGGTAGCTGGCAAGGAAAATTGACCACCTGAGGACACGAGGAGACAGCACTTGGGGGGTCTGCTTTTCGGGGGCAAACAAGCCAAGCAACGGTTTGTGGTCAGTCACCACGGTGAAGGGCCGCCCGTACAAGAAATCATGGAATTTTTTTACTCCCTTCACGATTGCCAGACCCTCCTTGTCGATTTGTGAGTAGTTCCGCTCGGTTGCGTTGAGTGTCTGGGAAAAGTATGCCACCGGTACCTCTCTTCCATCTGGGAGTTGGTGTCCCAGGACAGCGCCAATGCCATAGAGTGAGGCGTCGCATGCTAGCACCACCGGCAGCCTCTCGTCGAAGTGTGCCAAGACCGAGTTTGAGACAAGCAAGTCCTTGACTGCCTGGAATGCGGCCTCCTGGCGCTGGCCCCACACCCAAGGGGCCCGCTTGTCCAGGAGTCTGTGTAGGGGCTCCGCTACCGCCGCCTTGTGGGGAAGGAAGGAATGGTAAAAGTTCAATAGTCCCAAGAAGGCCTGAAGTTCAGTCTTGTTTTTGGGCGCTGGGGCATCACAAATGGCCCGTACCTTGTCCCCAGTCGGGTGGACCCCTTCTGCGTCCACCATGAATCCCAGAAAGTCCACCTGGGGCACTCCTAGTAGACATTTTTCCCGCTTTACCTTGAGACCCGCTGTCTGGAAACGGTGCAGAACGGTGCGGAGGCGGTCCTCAAACTCCTCTGGTGTGGGCCCGGCAATCAACACATCATCGAAGAAGGGGGTGACGCCAGGAATCCCTTTAAGGAGAGAGTCCATTAGATTCTGGAATATGCCTGGTGCCACGCTGACACCGAATTGCAGCCGCTTTACCCTGAATGCTCCTCTGTGCGTCACAATCGTCTGTGCCTCTGCTGTTGCCTCATCTACTGGCAGCTGTTGATATGCTTGGGCCAAGTCCAGCTTGCCAAAAATTTTCGACCCAGCCAGGGTGGCAAGGACATGGCTGACCACTGGCACTGGGTATGCATGGGCCGTGAGGGCCTTGTTTATGGTACATTTGTAGTCTGCGCAGATACGGACTGAACCATTAGGCTTGACAGGTGTGACGATTGGGGTTTCCCAGGGGGCATTAGGTACCGGTTCCAGCACTCCTTGCTCCACGAGCCGGTCCAATTCCTCGTCTATACGGGGTTTCAGAGCGAACGGGACCCGGCGGGCCTTGAGCCTGACCGGTCGTACTGCGGGGTCAAGCTGTAGAGCAATGGGGGGGCCCGTATACTGTCCCAATTTCCCATCGAAAACCCCCGGAAATTCCTTGCATATGGCGTCCACGTCCACTTGTAAGCTAGTGTGGTTCACCCCGGTGACAGCTAGCCCCAGTGGTCCAAACCATGCCAATCCCAGTAAGCTAATGTAGGGGCCCTTGACCACAAGCAAGTCTAGTTGCCGCGTCCGCCCTCGGTATTGCACCCTGAAGGTCCCCACCCCCATTGTGGGGACCTTACGTTTCTGGAAGTCCCGGAGGGTGAATGGGGCCGGCCTGAGTTTGGGACCCCCAGTAGGACACAGTTTCCTTAAGGTCCTTGCCGAGATTATGGATAGAGTTGAACCCGTGTCAAGCTCCATGCGGCATGGGGCCCCCTCTATCTGTACCTCTACATAAATTTTCTCTATGTTGGGGTGGGGCAACTGGTATACCTGGAAGTCCGTGAGCTCCGTCGAGTTGCCTTGGTGCGTTGGGCCCCGGGACCTGGGGCTCTTGGATTGGTCGTCTGATGCCTGGCGTCGGGTGGGCCGAGCCCGACACACCCGGGCGATGTGTCCCGATTTTCTGCACTGTCTGCACTCTGCATTGCGGAAACGGCAGGTCCTCCTCTCATGACTTTCTCCACAGCTTGCGCAGTTCCCTCCTTCTCGTCGAGGCAGCTGTGGTATGTGGGCTGCTTGAGTGCGCTGCTGTACTCGGTGCACCTCCTCCCTGTCAGATCCTGAGTCGTCGGTGAGGTCTTCATGGTGGACCCTCGGTTGGGACGGCTGGCTCGGCCGTGCCTCTTGTGTCGACCTCTCGGCAGCTTCCGTTGCCAGGGCCTCCTCCAGAGCGACCTGGAACGTTAGGTTCTTCTTAGCGTAGAGGCGTCATTGCAGCCTCTCATCCCTCAGGCCACCGACGAGGCGGTCACGAAGCATGTTCTCCAGGTCTGAGAAGTTGCAGAACCGGGCGGCTTGGCGGAGAGAGGTCACAAACCCAGTTATGGTTTCCCCAGGGGCTTGCCGCTTTGCGTAGAAGGCATTTCGACGAGCCACCACTGAGGGCTGTGGCGAAAAGTGCCCCTTCAGCTGTTCCATTATTGTTTTGTATGGAACAGTAGCCACGTCTTCAGGCGCAAGGAGAGCCCGGGCGATTTCAAATGTCTCCTCTCCGCAGACGCTGAAGAATATTGCCCTCTTCTTGGCGTCTTCATCATCGGTGACCCCTTTGGCTTCTAGGAGGAAGGTGAAATGGGAGGCGTACGCTTCCCAGTCTCCAGATGCTGGGTTGAACGGCGAGAAGCTGCTGTCAGTTGCCATTCTGAGTTCCTTGTGTCCCGGAGCTGAAGCCTGGATACACGGTGCGAGGCAGCAGTGCGGCAGGTGGCGGTGCTGCGGTGCTGTGTGTGGCAGTCAGCTCAGCGGGATCCCACCTTCGTCGCCAGTGAAATATACTCGGAGTCGCAAAGTGATTTCATGCTCTTTATTCAGCTCATAGTGGTGAGGAGGAATGAATGAAAGTCCCCTCAAAGTATCTGCCTTATATACATTATTTACACAATGGGCTGCACATGATTGGCTAATTCAGGTTGTGGATTCACTTCAATCTGGAGCATTATTGGGTGGTTCCTGCCAACCAATCATACTGCTGCATTGTTCTAGGACCAATCAGACTGCTGCATTCTGAATCCTATTGTTCTAGGACCAATCAGACTGCTGCAGTTTGGATCCTATTCGACTCAGTACATAACACCTTGCCAGAAGTCCCCATATGATGTGTCTTCTGTGGTTGAACCAATCACGTAACATTCATTCCCTACTAAAAAATCTACAACACTTAAAATATAAATCCGGGGACATTAAATGAAATCCGGGGACATTCCAGGGACGGATTTTGTTTGGGGACAGATTTGTAAATCTGGGGAATGTCCCCGGGAAATAGGGACGTCTGGTAACCTCAGGGTACAGGGAGTGGCACATTTCCATTTCACCTCAGGTGGTGAAATGGGATAGACAGCCCCTTTCTGGAAGACCACAGTTTCAATCACCCCTGCCTTATAGAACTAGTGAGCACATTTCCAGCAGGTCTGAGTAAGCAGAGGAAACAGTTGCGAAGTACAGAAAACAGATGTAGCTTTTTTTTTTTTTTGTAGATGCAAAATGCAAATCTTCTTAAAACGTCGATTTTACAAAAGAAATCAGCCAACTCAATGTTTGCTCGGATGAATACATAACTTTTCCACAGCATGGAAATGATGGGGAAATGACCATTGGCTACATCCAATGACTTGGATTATTATTATTGGGGAGGGGAGGCAAGGTGTAATGTTATAACAACTTGCTAAAACCAGAAATAATAGGAGATTGGATGGGCAGTCAGCCTGACAAATGTAGTGAGCATCCCATTTTTTGTCATTTAAATGTGACAAGTGACCATTAAAGTTTGCTTTTTCTTGCTGAACAACATTTTACTTGATTGGTTTAAAGATACTCAGCACTTTCTTGGACAAGATACACTTTTTAAAATGGTCTTCCTTTAGGCTATTTGCAAAGACACACAAAAACACATTGGATTAATTATCCTGAAACTGGATAACTCTCCAAAACTTAGGAACATCCATACTTCTTTTTTTTTTAACCTCGTGCGCTTCTGATTAGTGGTGTATCAGAAAGATGCTTTGAAAGATGAATCTTTGAACCAGAGCATTTTGCATAAAGCATTTTATACTGCTGCATGTGGATCTATTGCAGATGCCTTGGTATTTTACCTTGACAATTTATATACCACTTACATTTAAAACATCACAAATAAAAATCAAATACCAAAACATCCCCACATTATAGAACGCTATAATAGGCAGCTAAACTAAACAGCCTCTAAAACATCAGCATAAAACATTACAGATGAAAATCAGTTACGAAAATACATAATACTGATCCCACTTTCGAAAAAAATAGCTAAGCAATAGAAAAATAAGCTCATTCTTTTCAACCCACCATATGCCTAATCAATCATACAATTAAACAAACCAATCCAATTCAATTTCCAGCCTCCTATACAACAATAAATGCAGCTTAATCTAACTACAGCAAAAAATACATTTCACTCAGTTTCACTCAAATGCACCCCTTACATAATCATCACCTCCACAACAAAAAAGTAAAGACTATTAACCAATGTGCTCAAATTTCACACTTCTAGCACGCTCTCTAATCACATTGCCCACACTCTGCAACCACTCCCACAACTCAGTCAATGATCCACTCACTTGCTTGCCCCATGAAACTCAGACAAACTGGACAAATACTGATACAATGCACATTAGCGGGTGCCACAGAACAGGCTTCCCCCCGCTCTTCCTGTGTACTCTGCACATCCCCCTAAATCTGCTGTGGAGGATTGGGGGACCACATTAGCAATGAGAGTTGGGGGGCATGTGGGGAGAGGAAGTGCTGTTGCACAGGCAGATATCCTCTTGGTAATGGGCCAGCTTCATTAGTTTTACCTTATAAAAATGTTTCTGGGCTGATCTCTTTAGCTTCACTTTAACAATAGCAGTGCACAGCAATCAGGTTCCCAGTCAGCATCAAATTATAGAATCACAGAATCATAGAGCTGGAAGGGACCCAAGGGTCATCTAGTCCAACCCCCTGCAATGGAAGGATCTCAGCTAAAGCATCCATGACAGATGGCCATCCAACCTCTGCTTAAAAAACCTCCAATGAAGGAGAGCCCACTAGCTCCCGAGGGAGACTATTCCACTGTCAAACAGCTCTTACGGTCAGAAAGTTTTTCTGTATTTTAGTCAGAATCTCCTTTCTTGTAACTTGAAGTCATTGGTTCAACTCCTTTGCTCTAGGGCAGGAGAAAACAAGCTTGTACCCTCTTCCATGTGACAGCCCTTGATAGATTTGAAGATGGCAATCTTATCTCCTCTAACTCTCCTCTTTTCCAGGCTAAACACGTCTCCGAGTATATTTCACGTACCCAGCTCCTTCAAGCGCTCCTCATAAGGCTTGGTTTCTACACCCTGACAGAAAGGCCCAACTAAAAGCCCCCAGAAGTATGGAAAGCTCAAGAAAAAAGCTTGTACTCCATTCATAAGAATTTCACTGAAATTTTCTCTTCCTTTTGGCAATTTCTGAAAGCAGTTTCTTGTCTCATTAATCAATGGAGAATGGCAAAAAATGCGGGATAGGTTTTCAGCACAACACTCCTGTCAGGAGAGGCAGACATTCAACCCACTGAGCATCTGATTGTCACTAGAATAAGGGTCATTTAATTTAGTCTGTTGAATTGATCTGGCTCTGCTGCATTCAGTGGACATTTAAAATATTTTTAAAAGGAGTTTGCAGAGCAATTGCTTAACCTATCAATTTCCTTTGTTAAAGGTTTACCCAGAAGCCACTGCAGAAAGGATGCTGCATAAATCTCTCATATATATTAATAGTGACTTCTCAGATACTATATGTCCAGTGCACTCCCTCCTCCAGATTATTTCTCTAATGGAAAGGGGTATGTGAGAGAGATTTTTTTATATTTACAGGTTTGTCAAATGCAGTAATCCATTATTGTTGGTAATTGCTGGAGTAATCTCAACTCATTGGCTTCCAACAAAGCCTCCCAGATTGACATCTCAACAAATTGGAAGTTAAGTGTAGTATAAAAGCTATTAACAAAACCTGACTGCCTTGTATGGCGGCATTAGATTAATGGTTAGAATGATCTAGCCGCCTGTTTCTACCTTCTGTAAAAACAAGAACTGCTTCTTCCGAAAAATGAAACAATCATAATATCTCCTCTATGTAAGGGTTTTCATATCTGGGCTGTTCAGCTGGGCCTTTTCAGTTGTGGAAAAAGATGACTGAAAGGGACACAATTGTGGTTACCTGTTATTCAGGATCACCCAACAAAATTAGTTGATTGGATGAGGAGAAGGCAAAAGGAGGCAATTCAACTTCTCACATGTTTACCAAAGGTGTGAGGCTGTAGAGTGAGAGCAATCATACTTACTGGCCACCCTCCAATTCCAAATATGCCTGACATTTGCATGTTCCTCACATATGAGAAGAGGGCCTACATGCATTCAGAGGTATAAACACCCTCTTCCTTCACATGAACAGAAAGCCTGAACAGACCTCTCTGATGACAGAAGGGAAGTATTAGTGCCCTGTCCTTGTTGGGCTCAGACAGCAGCAACATTCAAGGCCACCTCTTCATTGGCTGGTGGGACCTTCTTGGACAGCAGACATTGATTCTGGCAGAGACTGCTCTGTTTTGCAGTGATGAAGAAAACCCCCCAGGTCTGCTTGCTTTCACCGCATTGATATTATGAGGGCTGCCCCAAACTTTTTTCTTTTCAACAGTTGTGTGTTAAGTCATACTGCTGCCATTGCTTTGTTGTTTGAAGATCCTGTATAGCTGAAGGAGGTTACATTTTCATGATGAAATTTCCGTAGCTGCTGGGCAATAATTGTTTGCTATAATCTCAGTTGGAGGGTCTGCAAACAAAGAAGTTCATAGAACATACTTTAGTGAGGGTTTGTGTCATGTTCAAGAAATCCTGCAGTATTTAGCTGCAGTGGGCTTTTCATCTAAATCAGGGCAACTGTCTCACAGAGGAGATACAAACCACTTTTCATTTCATTATGTTGCTGGTTTGAGGTAATCATTGTGTATTTCCAACGTGTGCATAAATAGGCATGCAGTTCCAGCGCTGACAGGCAAGGCTGGGGATTGAAGCCACAGCTATTAGATGTGGCGGAAGTAAGTGGCGTCTCTTCCTATTCACATCTGAAGTCTTTCTTCTTTAATGCTTCAGATTTATTTTATAGGCTACCAGATTCTATTGCAGTTTTGTTGCCGATGACTTCTTTGTCAGTGACTGAGGACGTTTTCAGAACTGAAATTCTAAGTGTAAGCGTGTAGGAACACGAACTATAGATATTTACTTGGTGGGTTTTGCACCACCCCTCAACCATCAGTTTCCAGTGCGGTTTGCAAATTGCACAATGAAACCAAGCAATGCATAAAAGCAATGATACAACAGTTACAAATGAGTTTTTGAAACACCTGGGAGAAACCTGGAGCTGCCATGGTAGCAGATGAGCCTCCTTGAGGAGAGTTTTCCAAAGGACGGTGTGATAGCCAAGAATACCCCATTTGCCCGTTGCCACCCATCTCACCTCAGACAGCAAGGGCACTTGGAGGGGGAAAACAGCAGTTCTCTGCAGTGTACAGGCAGGTGATGTGGGAGCTACTGATCTATGAATGTTTCCTCAGGACAAATTTATGAGTTGTTTTCACCCATAGCTGTCAACTTTTATTGAAAATAAGGGATCAGCAGGCTCGAAAATAAGGGACCAGCAGCCTCACCTGTCCCGGGGACAGTCTATGGGATATCAAACAATCCGGGATAGCAGTGGGAAACGGCGCTGGAATAAGGCAATTTCCCTCAAAAAAAAGCTATGTTTTCATCTTGGGTCTAGTTCATATGCATTTTCCTGAGAAAAGTACCCCTCCCCACATGGTCCATTTGCCTCTGGGAGAAGGCATTCTTTCTGGTGGTGCCTTGTCTATGGATTGCCTTTCCCCAAGAAGTAGGTCTGGCACAGGCACTGCCTGCACTTTTATCCTTCAGGCACCAGGTACAGACTCATTTATGAGCCTGGGGATGTGCATGTTGCCAATGATTATATGTGGAAGTGAATTCTTCTCTGCAGTTGTTATTATCATCTGCATTTTTTGTAAATTGATTTATGGTTTGATTGTTTAGGGAACAATCATAACCAGGATGAGTGGGGTAGGATCCAGCAGATATCCTGCTGGGCCAGGAGACTCCCAGTGCTTCTGGGCTATGCCAGCTGAATTCGCTCGTCCTTAGTTCAGCTAGAGTTATACTCACTTATCTCTGCATCCCAGCTCAGCAGGTTGAGCTGAGCCTGACAGATCTCAATCTAGCAAAAGAAAGGCCTGAAAAGGAGGAATTCTGGAGGTGTGGTGGGAGTGGATGCTAGAGAGGAGGGACTTAGGCTGGATCCTAAACCCATTCAATTGAGGCTAGATCTTAAACCCATTCAACTTGGTGATCTGACTTGACAACCCAGTGTAAATTAAGCTGGAAAGATAGCATAACTCAAACACTATTTTAGGGCTCATTCAGACATCCACTTGTTCTGTGTTTTCTTCTGCTTGTCCCAGGAGGTTTTTCATTCTCTTTACCACTTTCCTCAGGAAAACCTGCTGTTTATCGCTGAATTGGAACAAACTTTAATCTGCAGAAAACCCAGTGGACGTTTGTTATGATTCAGCAGTAAACAGTAGGTTTTTCTGGGGGGAAGTGCAGGGCAAATGAAAAACTGATTGGACTCTTGCCTAGAAAGCATGGGGCAAGCGGAAGTGTGGATGAACCCTAAGGCTGGCTCAGCCAGAAGTAGCCCCACTGCTTAATGGGGTTTGAATCTGGTGTGACTTTATGCCAGCTTAATTTACATGGGCTTACTTTATGCCAACTTCTTGTTTATAGGATTGTTCCCTGAATGCTTTATAAATTTGGGGGATAGTAATTTTTATTGTACCCTTCTCTGAGATTTCTCATGAAGGTCAGGCTGATTAACATTCTATGTCCTTTTAGATGTGTTTGTGGGAGGGGGGGTTATGGGTTTTTGTTGTTGTTTTTACTATGTATTTGTGTTCTCATTTTGAATTTTTATGCTGTGAATCGCCCTGAGAACTTCGGATGAAGGGCATTATACAAATTTAATAAATAAAAACAAAAAGCTACAAATGTGTTTTATAAACGCACAAACAGAAGAACAGACAGTATACGAAGGCCAGCTCCATTTAATATGCCAACAGAATATACTACTGTTCTTTACATCTGAATTCTTAAATCAGTGATGATTGACATAAGTTGTAGCTTAATGCACTTATCAAGACGGATCGTCTTTGCCATCTCATCTGTAGTTTCATATTTGGTAATGGAATGCAATATTTGACATGGAGGGTGTGAAATTTAGTTGATACCATCCTTCGCAAAGTATAAGAAGATATTAAATCAAATGTCTATTGGCTCAGGCAGGAATGTAAGTCGCAAGAGACATTAACAACTTTTTTCTCTTGAGGGAAAGTTTGCCTGCTTAGTCCAAAGGAATTTCCCACTTGCCATGCTGAAGTTGTTCCCACCCCATTCCCATATAACTATGGTAGATTAGCAGCCAAACCTAACAAAGGCATAGTCTTCCCTAGTTAGCGTGAGAAGGGGCTATGTCCACAGAGCTATATTGCTGATGGGCACGTACAGTACTCAGACCATAGAAATACAATTGGTAGACAGGGCTCTGTGTGATGTCATTTCTCCTCCTCCCATGGAGAGGAAGGAACATATAGTACTTCCTGTTGCTCTCCTCTCTCTATCTTCTTGTGACTGGCCATGAGGGCAGACCTAGGCCAGGCATAGGCAAACCCGACCCTCCAGATGTTTTGGGACTACAACTCCCATCAACCCTAGCTAACAGGACCATGTCTGAAGCTGATTATACTGTAAATATAAATACTTTGTTTGCATAGTTTTTACTGCTGCCATTGTTGTAAACCAGTGCAAGATTATAAGTAAATTATATTTTAAGACTTCCCAAGTTGTTGCCAGCATCTTTGTTAAGTGGGTTAAGAAGGGGGAAGCCAGCTTACTTCATTTGCTGGACTGCCTCAAAACAAAGCTTTACAGGCTAATTCCTATGCTTTTAATTTTGCTGCCAAGGACGGGATTTGAAACTCTGTTCAAACCACACATGTGGGCACCTGGAGGGATAAATCACAATTAATATATCCTTTCCTGACTGTTAAAACCCATCTCACAAAAACAGGACCCATGCCATTTGTTGGATAAATGTCTTCATTTGTTTAGCCTATGTACCATACTGAATTAAACATTAACAATTTTGAAAGAAAATGCAATGTGAGTTTGAGTTCTTCATCCTCTAATGTGAGCAAGGGCAACACAGGTAGAATCGGCCTGTTGGGATCCTACCTGTTAAGTTGTGGGTGAACATATCAGACGACACAGCGATTCTTCAAAGCAGCTCTTGATTATTCACAGGCCACAACAGAACTGAACTGAAGGGTTCAGTCAGCCTGCTTATATAGAGCTCCAGTACAACGTTACTGTAACAACTTTCTAAAACTATCCAATCACTGAATGTCACTTTCGATCCGTTATTTGCATAACTATCTACAGTATCCCCCTGCTGGCCCAGGGTGAGAACTTCAGTACATAATACTACCAGCCCCTTGCGTAAACTTTTTGCAATCATAAGATTCTGTGGAAACTCTCTGCATGACTGAGAACCCTGCAAGATCTCCACTGCAGAAGCTTACTAAGGCTCTGAGAATTCTTGCAACCTAGGGATGGGGCTATCTGGCTCTCCTGCACAGACCCAACTATACCCCCTTTTGCATCTTATGGCAATAATGCCTGAAGTGGGCATCTCACTCCAATCGCTTTGCGCTGCTTAAAGCTTTCTATCTCTGAGATAACGGGACTCTGCCAGAATGTATGATAATAGTGTAACATTTTCCCCTGGCTGTCACCAGTGAGTGATTAACTTGTGCACTTGCTATGCTTAAAGGAAACGGGGCATACAGAAATAATGGAAGGGTTCTTTAATGGCCATGGCCATCCCATAAATATTTCAGTGTTGAAAAAAATTCCCATGATGTTTAGATTAAGGTCTTCAGAGCCAGAAGAAATGATGGGTTTACTTCTGCATCCCCATTAAAGTATAAACTCCAGGTGACCATTTGCTCATCACTTCAATATTGATTGCTGCAAATAACAGTCAGAGAAAATGAAACCTGATCCTTCCTGAATATAAGCACCAAGTTAAGTTTTTCAGGAAGGAAGCTCCCACCGGATTTTGCTTCTAGTATTGAGTGCTGCCAGAAAGCCACGAGGCTTTAGAAAATCTGAAATGTAGATCAAAAACAATAGCACTATGCATCTTGAAGTCGAGAGCAGGCATTTTGTTGCTTCATCATCTTGAACTTGCGTAAAAATCTCCCGTCATTCAAAATTAATCAATGCAGTGGCATTTGTGAATAATTCAAGTATTTTTCTGGAATAAAATTTAAAAATAAAGCAAGACATTGGAGAGCTTTAGAAAGTGGGAAAAGGGCAAGCAGGAGAGCTGCCATTAAGAAACTACAGTAATGGCATTTTAATAGGCAGAATTTTTGTATTTTTCTGATTCATTTTCACTTGTAATATTTTTTATGTTTAAGAGAATGCTTTGTTTTAATGCTCATTATCCTGCATTAAATATAGATCTGTATTATATTTTGCATTAGATTTTCATTAGAAATATTTTATTTTAATATTATGTAATGTTACATGTGATGTGCTTATGATCTATTTTTTAAATAATTACTGCATTTTCACAATACCGTAGAATTGTGTTTAACAGAATACAGTGGTACCTCCAGTTGCGGATGGGATGCATTCCAGAGCTGCGGTCGGATCCCGAGGTTTCCGCAACTGGAGGGACCGATTCTGCGCATGCGCGTGGGGTGGTAGAGCACTTCTGTGCATGTGCACATGGCAAAAATCCAGAAATATACTTCCGGGTTTGCTGCTTACATATCCCAAGTTTATGTAAGCGGAGGGATACGTAAGTGGAGGTACGACTGTAATAATAATAATAATAATAATAATAATAATAATAATAATAATAATTTATACCCCGCCCATCTGGCTGGGTTTCCTCAGCCACTCTGGGCGGCTCCCAACATAATATTTAAAAAAGAAGCAAACATTAAAAACTTCCCTAAACAGGGCTGCCTTCAGATGTTTTCTAACTTTGAGCAGAATATTTAAATCAGTTCACTTTCCCAAAATAAGTAAACAAATAAATGGTATAATGCAACATCTATCTGGCAAATTATAAAACAGAAATGTAAGTTCTATCTACATACAAGACTCACTAAGCAAGATGATGAAAAAAGTACTCTTAAGCTAAGCCCACAGTTCTTCAGTTCTTCCAAATTTGTAGATAAGGATGCTGAAAAATATTCTGAAAAAAACACTGCTAAGCCTGGGTAGACATTAGTATTGTGGGTAACATACGCTCCAAAAAGAATCCACGTAGAAGCCGACGAAGAGCCAGACATGAGCACCTGTTCTTCCTAAACATCCATCACCGTAGCTATCTCCTCTCACCTGAGCATTTGATACTGCATTTATCATGAAAAAAGCTAGAGTAGAAAACACTCCACAAGTATGGAATGTGTGGTTCATTTGCTCTGGCTTGTGATTAACTACTGCTGCATCTATCATTATCCACCAACCTTTGAAAAACAGAATCCCAGCTACCACAGAAGCAACTCACATTCAGGCCATCGGAAAGTGTCTAAGAAATCTGCCATTTCTCAAGTTCAGCCTCTCTCTTTTACATGTGTTATTTACATTAGATTTTCATAAATCTCCCAAGTCCTGGAAGACTCCCCACTCTGCTCCATTCAGGACCATTACCCGGCTTGCTCTGCCAGCCAGAGGTGTTGGGAGACTCCTCATTATGCCAGCTGTAGTTTAAATCCCATCCATTGTGGTTTCTGGTTTTCAAGTTGAAGATTAAAAATCCACATTCAAATCCTTTAGGACACTCCCTCCCCCCAAAAGGGAAGGGATTGGGAAAGCGAATAATAGAAAAGTTTAAAAGCATGCCTTGAATAGCTTCATAATTCCATGGTCCGTTATGTGTTTTATCTAATGCTGCTCTTCCACTGCATTGGGGGTCTCTCTGAGCATATTTTGTGGGTTCATGGGGAGAAGAGAAAGAAATGGCAGCTCTCTTTCCATATAAATTTAAGTGTAGTGTGCTCGTTTAACACTGCAAATAGAAATGGAATCAGGATGGAGTAGATGTAGAAAAGAAGACTTGTGAAAGTGAGACAGAACAGAAATAGACTGATCAGTCCATCTCTAAGAGTGAACTATCAAGATCTTTAAAATAATATGCATGGTTACGACAGACACCATTTCTTATGGGGAATGTTTCTGTTATGGCAAAGTAGCTTGCTGGACCAAACAGAATTTTTCATGGAAGACATAGCACCTGGAAGAGATATTGGGTAAGTCAGGTATATTCTGAGATAGCACTTGACAGGGTGGAACATTTCATCACTTGCATGCCAATGAGGTTAAATTGCCAACTTTGTGCTGCTCATTTGTATCTGTCTAAAGATGGGATTTAATCAATTTAACGCAAGGAAAATTTAATTCAAAAGATTTCTTTTCTTTTCTTTTTTGCTTATCCTGATCTAATTTGCACAGTCTGTGCCAAGGTCTGGCATTAGATATCATTGTTTCCCTATCCCATTGTAGTTAAAATGCTGTGTCTTAAGCTAATGGAATGTGGCTAAAAGAAGGAGAGTTAATTTTCCCATGTGAAACAACCATTTCTACCAGAAACATCACAAGCATAAACATGTATATCACATTGCATCAGACACCATCATTTTCATCGGAGGTCCCCCAACTGACAACTTTCATTGGAACTTAATGTCCTCATGAGTAAATGCTTAAATGTGATGAAGGACCACCACTCCAAACCGCAGACTTTTATGGGGGGGGCAGGTATATTTTGCAGCATGTCATTGATGGAATAATAGTACATTAGTGGTGGATTTATGCTGGACTAGTCACACATCCTTTCACTTTATCAGTTCTGTGATACTTCCCTGATGTCAAATTATTTCTGTCTTGGATGAGTTGTAGTCTGGCTATGCCAACAATCAGCCAGCTGAGCTGGAGATTCACTCACTCATCCAAACCCAAATGGATCTTGGATTTGGATCACTCCCTAGAACATCAGCAACCGAAGGGAAAATATCCTCCTCTTACATTAGTGGACATCACCACTGGATCAAAAGCACAAAGATTTGACTATCAAAAAATAAATAAGCAATTTGGTTGCGTTAATTAGTTCTAGTAAGTTTTATTTATCTCTTGTGAATAAAAAATTGCAGGGTTGGATCAAGCTAAATGCATATATCATAGAAGAAATATTATTAAAACAACCCAGCACAAACAAACTCACAAAATTCGCTCTGCACATTAATTTTGGCAACTGCTTTATTGCCTCTCTTTCCACAGTTCTCCACTAAAAGCTTCCCATATACTTTAAACAAACACTCCTTTTTATTGGCTCCAATTATAAGGCATAGTGGCCACTTGGTGCACTTAAGGACCATTTTGGTCCAGGCGCTCTATCAAGTGAGCGCTTTATAGGCATCTTATCTACAGTGCCAGCACCTACACCTCATTAGCGATGTGGAGGGCCTTTTCCATCAATGGACACTTTCTTGGCAGGCCCCATTACATATCTCTGGTGTAAGATTATCACAGTCTGATGCCGGCAGATTTTTAAATGACTCTTTCCTGCTATTGCCGGAACAATCAAGGCCGATTCATTTGTAAGCGGGGAAAATATCAGGATGCAAATTATTACAAGAATAAATGAGAGGGATCCATTTGCTGAGATACTGGCAATACTGATTGCGATGGACTCCTCTCACAGCTTGCATGGTTCTGCTGTGTGAGGAATCTGCCAATCCTCCCTGCGTACGGAAGCCACATTTGGACTATGAGCAAGTAGCACTCCTGGTGCTTGGAGTCTCGGCTAAACCGGAAATAGCAGCATAAAAAAAGCTTCCCATAAAACTCTGTTTTCTTTCTTTGGGTAACATTGGGGGGGGGGGGGTTTGCTGAAAAGTCGTGAATGCGTCAGTGCTTAGTATCCCTCGCCCAGCAAGGCAGCTGTACACAGAGGGCTGATTCATAAAAGCACCAGCCACTGCTGCTTTTTGTTAAAAAGGATCTGATGGATGCCTGCTATGTCAATGGAACAGAGTATTTTCTGTGAAGTAGGAAGAGAATGACTTTGACTTGTTCTATTCTGCAGCTGCACAGAGAAGAGCAGAGGCCCTGGTCCTGATGGTAGGGAGATGATGAATCTGGGGTGGTGAGGTGAGGGAGCTCAATGGACCTTTTTCTCACCCCTCACCTTTGCTACCCACTTCACCCCTTCATGTTTGTTTGGCAGAGGACAAAGGGTGAGTTTGCTCAATAGGTTACTAAAATTCACCCTTTTGCTCCTGAATAGCAATGGAGGAGGAAACTGTTGTAAACAGATAAATACACAGGATTTGGCGGTGCTGACCCCATCAAACTCTGCCTGCCCCTTGCATTGAGGGCCCACTTATGCCTGAGTCATCATACATTGTCAGGTTTTATTGTTGTTTAAAGTGGTGACTAATTCTACACACACACACACACACACACACACACACACACACACACAATATTTGGGAAAGTGTTTGTCTGTCTGTCAATCTGTTCTCCATAGGTTTGGTCACCTCTCAGGATATCATGGGACAGCTCAAGTGTTCCTGAGCTGGTGGCAGCAGTCGCTGTCACTGTTTGGACGCCAGCTGCTATTTTGAATCAAGACAGTGGCCTGAAACATGACTGTGGCATAACTTTGCCCCTTTTCTGGCATAGGTTCCACCACCTCTCAAGATATTGTCACAAAACTCAGCATGAAGGTTCCCAAGGTGGGGGCAGTGAACTTCATTAATGCTTGGATTCTGCGCATCATTTTGAACCAAGATGGTGGACCGAAATGTGACTTTGGTCTGGCTTCTTTGGCACAGGTTCGGCTGCCTCTCGAGTTATTATTTACTTGACTGCAACCTACATCAAGCACAAGGGTCTTCACTTTTGAGTAAGCATGTATAGACTTCCACTGTGAGGCTGCAATCTCATCCACAGTCACTTGGGCTTAAGGCCTATTGAACAGAGTTGAACTTCCTTAAGTTATGAGTGAACATGTATAGACTTTAAGATGATACTTTCCTTAAAACAGGGATGGGGGACCTGTAGCCCTACAGAGGTTATGTGACTGCAACTCCCATTGTTCCTAACCAATTAGTCAGGTTCACTGGGACTGATGGGAGTTATAATTCAACATCTGGACTGCCACAGATTCCCCATCACTGCTATAAAAGTCATATAAAAATGCTTGCTGCTTTTATATCCAGACATAATTTTTCAAAGATGCAGAGAAGGGCCATTGCTGTGTGGAAAAATACTTCCTTTGTATGCAGAAGTCTCCAGGTTCTATTTCCCCCATCTCCAGAGAGAGTTGGGGAAACTGCCATCCGTGTAGTCAGTACTGAGCTAGATGTACCAATAGTCCGACTCTGTAAAACAGTCTGACTCACAGCAGGTTCCTTTGTTCCTAATGTTATTCCTACCCTTAATGATGTTTTATTTCAGCTGCTACAGTTTTGGGACTCTCAGTGGGAACTGGAGGCAATTAGTTCATCCAGACCTTTAGGACCCATCTCCCAAAAAGTAAAAAAGCAAAGTTAAATTCAGTGCAAAATTAAGTATCTCCCTGGAGAGATCATTAACACCTACCAATTAATTGAGACAGTCACTAAACATTTAGTACCTAATGGGCTATATCTAGTAAGAATGGATAGAATTGGATGAGGAAAATAACATAGAAATTCAGCTAATACACTTCATTTTCAATATGCATTCTAAGAACACAAGAAGAGCCTGTTGCCTCAGGCCAGTGGTCCATCTAAACCAATGTCCCATCTATGCCAACATCTTGTTCTCACAGTGGCCAACCCAGATGCCTATAGAAAACTCAAAAGCAGGACTTCTGATAGTGGAGGTTGTACGTAACCAAGGTGACTAGCAGCTGTTGATAGCCTTCTCCTTCATGAGAAGAAGCACTTTCAGGCACTCATTCTACATAAATGTTTACCCACTAGATGGAATGACCTTTGGGAGACAGTTCTGGAAAAGGAAGAGCAAAATGGCAGTTAGCCTCAGCCAGTCTGATGAAGTCTTGCCTCTCCCTAATCTACAGCCATGTGATAAGACTGTATCATTGTTCCACCTGACAGATGCCCCCTCCAAACAGAAATGGTACTATTGGGTCCTTTGAGTGAAGTGTAAGTAAAACCCCTGAGAGAAATTGGACATTTCTCCAGTTGTGAGTTTGAAGGAGAATTCATCTTCCTCACAGGATAAGGTGCCAGAGTTTTCTGGTTTATTATATTTATAATCATAATTCTTAAATGAATTTATAGATTGTTTCATGCATAAAGCCATCAAAGAGGTGTACAACATAAAACAGAATAAAATAAATACACATAAGCTCTAAAAACAATAAAATTAATTCACCAAACTCTAAAAACAATAAAACCATCCACACAAATGCTAAAATCAACAAAACTTCATTTGATATAAAATCGATCTTCCATAAACAACAGGGGCTACACCTCAGGGGAAGTCTGAGGGTTATACCTGGGTCCCATTTCAGTACTGAAAATCAGTAGAGGATTCTTCACATTTTGCATCATGTTTATTGCAGCCATTTTCATTATTTAGGAGTGCCTCCTGCTTTGGTTACATTTTGGAGGTGGTTTGGGCAAAATGCCCTTTAAAAATTAAGGAAGTGGTAGATATTGCATGGTTAAAGGTAATACTTACATAATTGTAAGAATTGAGCTGCCGCATAAATGGCTCAGAGCATGCACCCCACTTTGGTGAGGAACAAATGGTTTTATAGGGTTTGGAGGAGAGAGGTGGAGATACAGACAGACCAACAGACAGAGAGAGATTAAAGCTTGTTTTTATGTCGAAATAGAGTGAATAACACATTTTTCACTGGAAGAGATCTTGAACATCTGAAAGTCAGTGTCTTAAGTTAAAAGAATTGAGGTCTCTCTTCTCTGTGGCAACCATTTACAGTGAGTGAGATTCTGTGGGATCCAGCAATACAAAATCATTTCACCCATCACTGGAAGCGCAATCATCTTGGCGTTGGAATGGGGTTGTGTGTTAATGGAGTATGGCAGCCATTTGACAGAAACTGAAGGAGCGAGGGCGGGGAAAGGGTGATCATTTGAAATGAAATGATTAGAAAGTTTGTATTGGAGAAGAGCAATTATACAGAGCGGGCTTTGATGAGGGCAACTATTGTAACACTCCTTTGCTTTTAATTAATAGCTTGCTACTTAATGACCAGAAATAGCCATGACTCAAGCTTTCATCTGAAATATATTCCTGTCCTGCAGATCTGGCTTTGAGAGTTGTTAGACACCGAAATAATAAACTCTAGCCGGTTTTGTTCCTCAGTCTACAAAGCACAGTTGGTATGTGGGGAGTAGCAGCCAGCAGGGTTAGTAATCCGTAGACTTTTCCTTTGCAGGGCATGGAACTAATTGAAGAGCTGTTGATGACATTTTGCTGTTATTGTTTCAGTGAAAAGAACAAAGACAGCACTGAACTCTCACTGATGTGCAAGCAGGCTGTTATCAAGGCTTCACCCCAGACCCTCACAGCAACACCAGCCACACTCTGCTTGTTGCCAATAAGCAGCGCAGACTAATAGGATAATGGCTTTTCTTCCCCATTAGTGTTTTGTACTGTCAACTCTGTGAACTATGACAGTGAAAAGGCAAATTGCAGTGTTACCATGATGTAGGAAGAGATCGGAAATGAAACAGCAATTACTATCAGAAATCTAAAGCCCCCTTCATGGAATTACTGGGGCGTGAGGCTACGCTGCTGACTTGGCCCCTGATATTCATGCACTGAGCATGGGTGTCTGCATGGATGTCAGTATATTTCCAGTGGAACTGGAATCCTATGTGATAAGCATTCCAACTTCAGGGAAAGCCTATGTTTTCACCCTGCAGACATCCATAATCAACACATGGACATTGAGAGTGTATGTGCAAGAGAGGAAGCCATGGAAACACAAGAGATTGCATCCACATTCTGGTAATCACATGAATAATAATAATAATAATAATAATAATAATAATAATTGTTTATACCCTGCCCTCCCCGGCTCAGAGCAGCTAACATCAAATATATAACATATTACCATAAAATCAAGCAATCAATTAAAATACATGAAGGTCTCTTTAAGCATATGTGAAGGGGTTGCATCCACATTTTGAATATTGTATCCTAGTTTTGAGGTCAGATCTAGTGACCAAATTCAATGGAAGTTTCACCAGCTACATTTCAGCACACCAGGCTGCTGTTCCAGCGCCAGTGAAAGACCTGACACTCTTGTTAGCGAGGGAGACAATTCATTTTCCACAGTTGTATCCAGCTCTTCAGAGAAAATATCCCATTCTGAATGAAGAAGGATTAATAACTGAGAGAAAGACTGGTGTCAGAATCTCCTCGTTTAGGTTCCCTAGGATCCTCAGAACCCCAGGTGGTCCTTTAACTCCAGAGATTGCCTGGTGGAAACCTCAGCACTAGGGCTTGGAAATACCTTTTTCATCACAGGATCCCTTTTCTATTTTTATTTCCAAGGTGTGGGGTTCTCCTTCCTGTTCCTCATCTAATTGCCTATACTGTAGTGATTCTCTATACCTGTTCATGTTATTCTGCAATGTTCCCTTACTGACTTAATCTCTTTCCTCCAATTCTAATTGCAGCCTAACCAGGGTTTTTTCTGCCTTTCTTGTCTTGTCCCTTTCCTTCTTCCGGATTCTGTTCATTCCATTGTTAAATTTCCTGGGGCCTCTCCAACACCCCCCCATCTTGCCTTTTATGTAGCCACTCTCATCTGGTTAATGTTTTACAGCTGTTGCCATCCAGCTGCCCCCCCCCTTGGCTCACTGTCCTGACAGCCTCCTTCTACTGGGTGGGGCAGAACTGCTGCCATTTTGAAAAAGCTCAATTGAGACTTCCCGCCCGCTCTGTGCATTAATTTTGGACACATTTTAACACATTTAAATTGTACAACGTGTCACAGAGAAGGGCACCCTGGAGTTAAATTCTGAAATCGAGGACTAATCTTGTGGAAAGGAGAAGCATTTGAAATACTTCCAGAAGATCCCACGAATTTGTCTGATTTGTCATTGCTGCTGACGGAGGATGACCCCCCCCCCGGTCATATTGAAGGGCAAAGGGTTTGGGATGTGGAACCATCCACATATTTTTATTTGCCCAAAATGACAAAGCTGGAAGAAAGACAAAGTAAAAGGCCAGAGAATGTTATTAAAGAAAGGAAGCCCAAGAGATTAAAAGTGACAATGAGATATACCAGTTACAGATAGGTAGCCGTGTTGGTCTGCCATAGTCAAAACAAAAAAAATTCCTTCCAGTAGCACCTTAAAGACCAACTAAGTTAGTTCTTGGTATGAGCTTTCGTGTGCATGCACACTTCTTCAGATACCTGAAGTATCTGAAGAAGTGTGCATGCACACGAAAGCTCATACCAAGAACTAACTTAGTTGGTCTTTAAGATGCTACTGGAAGGAATTTTTTTTGTTTTGACAATGAGATATACCGTATTTTTCGCCCCATAGGACGCACCTAGTTTGGGGGGGGGGATAAAGGAAAAAAAAATCTTTCACCCCCAGGCGTGGGGCTGGGGCAGGGGAAGCCCGAGCTTCCCCCGACCCCAGCCCCCAGAACAGGCAGCTCTCCACAAGCCTTGGGAGACCGGCACGACTTCCTGCCGGGCTCCCACGCCTTGCGGATATCTGCCTGAAGCCCAAACCAGGTCGGGGAACAGTGGGATGGCGGCGTTCTGCCCCCGAGCCTGTGGGGCTAGCGGCAGGGAGAAGCGCGTTTCTCCCCGCCACCAGCCTCCAAACCAGGTCGGAGAACCGAAGCCTGGGGTGCGCTGTGCAGCGCGCCCCAGGCTTCGAGATGCAGGCTGCTATCCACAGAGGGGTGAGCTCCCGTCGTTCCATCCCAGCTCCTGCCCACCTAGCAGTTCGAAAGCACCCTTAAGTGCAAGTAGATAAACAGGGGAAGGTAATAGCGGGAAGGTAAACGGCATTTCCGTGTGCTGCGCTGGTTTTGGCTCGCCAGGTGCAGCTTCGTCACGCTGGCTATGTGACCCAGAAGTGTCTTCGGACGGCGCCAGCTCACGGCCTCTAGAGCAAGATGAGCACGCAACCCTAGAGTCGGACACGACTGGCCCGTACGGGCAGGGGTACCTTTACCTTTTATCTGCAAGCCTGGGGAGCCCGACGGGAACTCCCGCAGGCTCCCAAAGCTTGCGGAGAGCTTCCTGAAGCCTGGAGAGCCAGAGGAGTCGGTGCGCACCGACCCCTCTTGCTCTCCAGGCTTCAGCGAAAGCCTGCATTCGCCCCATAGGACGCACACACATTTCCCCTTCATTTTTGGAGGGAAAAAAGTGCGTCCTATAGGGCGAAAAATACGGTAATACAGGTGTCATTTTTATAGAATAAAGTGTGGGTGTGTGTGTATTCTTCATATTTATTTTTTTTAAAAAGTATATTATTTCCATTTTTGGTACTGTAGATTATTGCTCCTAAAGATAGAATCTATTCAGCTAGGCAGTAGACTAAGTGTTCCTGGGTATAATCTCTTCCGTCTTCTGCATGCTCTGAAATCCCCCCCCCCTCGCATTCAAGTAAAATTTGAAATGGTTCTCTTGAAAGGGAGACCTGGGCAGCTAAGGGCAATTTGCCATAATAGCATCACATGCTAAGGGGGGAGCCTTTCTACTTGAAATAGTCAAGCATAAAGTAGTTAGGGATTTACAGACTTCCCTGTTATCAAGAGTGGGTGCCACCCATGATGATTAAGGGGAGGCATCTGTAGTTCAGGATTAGAGCACATGCATTGCCTGCAGAAGTTTCCAGGGTCAACCCCTGACTTCCCCAGCTAGAAGGCTCTCAGACAGAAAATTATGTGAGGGACTTTTGCTGGGCTCAGATGTTTCTAGGCTCACAAATAGAAAAATCGTCTTCTAGTGCTCAGAATTTTAGGCTTCCCATAAGCATCTGGTTCGCCACTGTGACAACAGGATGCTGGATTAGCTGGGCCATTGGCCTGATTCAGCAGGGCTCATCTTATGTCCTTGTGTTCTTAGTATGAGCTTGTGAAAGTCAACATTCTATGTTCCAGAAGGTGGTGTGAATAGTGCCCAGAATGTCTAGACGTACGATAACTTGCACATATATACAAAAGTGAAGGCCTCCTGTATTATCTCCAAGACCTTCTGCTCACTACCTTTAAAATTTTGAACTTAGTCAATATTTAGTTTACAAATATTGCTGCCTAGCGGCTTCAAAATACCTCAGTCATTCCGAGCTTCTGACTTCTAAGATTAAGGCAGCAACCTGTACACACTTATCTGGGAATAATTCCTGTTGAATTTAATGGGGCTAACTTTCGAATAGGCAAGTACAGGATGACACTGTTCATCTTCAATCTTCTGTACACTTACCTGGGAGTAAATCCCACTGGGCAGAGTATATAGGATTGCACAACTGGTGATTTACATTAGTGTCTAAGCCCAATAGTGGTACTTCTTTTTTAATCTGCTATGAATCAATGGTTTCTTCTTCTTTTTTTGCCAGCCTTGACAAATACAATTTAGATTATGCCACAAGAGGTTCCTCTTTGTTTTTAGCAGTTAGCATATATTTCAGAGAGGGATCCAATGAGGAGACAGATGCTAACGTAATGGGCACTCAGTGTGAATGACAGTTTCAGATCAACAGATCATTATTTTTCACAGCAAGCCAAAACAACATTACAAAACCTCAGTGCCATCCACTTCAGTTTTTGGTAGCTTTGCCTTTCAATGCTGCAGTAAGGGAACATTTCTACGGCTCTGCTTGTTCTTTGTTGGTAGGATGAAATAAGCTCATTATAGCCAAGTTCTGTTAGTCTGGAAGAATTTAAAAAAGCCAGCGTGGTGTAGTGGTTAAGAGCGGTGGACTTGTAATCTGGCGAACTGGGTTCACTTCCCCGCTCCTCACATGCAGCTGCTGGGTGACCTTGGGCTAGTCAAACTTCTCTGAAGTCTCTCAGCCTCACTCACCTCACAGAATGTTTGTTGTGGGGGAGGAAGGGAAAGGAGAATGTTAGCCGCTTTGAGACTCCTTAAGGGAAGTGCAAGGTGGGATATCAAGTCCAAACTCTCCTCTTCCTCCTCCTCTTCTTCTTCTTCAAAAGAATAAGGTGTAAACACAACATACCTTATGTCTAGCATGCAAGTCTCAAGCAAGGGGAAGGGGAAGTGACAAAACTCATTGGATCTGTTTCCATTTCAGGTATACCAGGCCTGTACAACCTGCAAGCCATCAAGCCCATCAGAACCCACAAGTCTTGTGTTTGTTATGTGGCAAATCCATTAACTGTCTGGTGCAACATAATACAATCAACACAGCCAAACACATAACAATATTTATATCTAGAGACCAAGCTGAAATAGAGACAGGATTTAACTGTGCAAGAAGTGATGTATTGTCTTGAGAGTATTTGTTTGCCTGCTTTGGACTACCATCTCAGGCAACGGTATCCTGAAGTTTGGTTTATAAATGCTGGTTTGAACTAGCCAACATTTTTTTTTTGTCTGTTTGCTTAATTGATTGTTACATTTCTGGATATTAAATAGCCACAAAGTTTTCTGCACCAAATTCTTCTGCTTGTTTATAAATATGCATGGTAAAGATTCAGAACATGCCCATGCATTGCTACCCCTCCTTAAAATTTCTTTTTCCTTTACTTTTTTTCAAGTAGCTCCAGCTCATATGCTGCTGTGTTTCCAGCAGTTTAAACTTGATTTCAAAACACTACCAGAGGAACAAAGCCTCAGGAATATGTTATAACAAAGGGCTGGAGGGAAAACAGCCACAATCTATTAAGAAAGAAAACGCTGTCTGTGTTTGTTCCCTTTATAAATCACTGCACATATGCCCTTAAAAGATGTGAAAATCTTGGACCTATATATTAAAAAGGAGAGAAATAAAAGAGCACACTTTTGAATGACCTCAATTGCCAGCAAAGAGCACATTAACAATCAAGCCTATGTTATCCAGTCCAGTAAAATTACCATTTGAGCTGGATATTTAGAATAAAAAGCAGAAAATTGCAGGTTTGATAGCTGGCATAAACATACAGAAAGCCCCTCCCTCGAAAAACCCAGCTTGAGGAGAAGCTGCTCTATTGGAAAATGGTGAATTTATTTCCTTATTTGTTGTTTAGTTGTTTAATCGTGTCCAACTCTTCGTGAGCCCATGGACCAGAGCGTGCCAGGCACTCCTGTCTTCCACTGCCTCCCTCAGTTTGGTCAAACTCATGTTGGTAGCTTCGAGAACACTGTCCAACCAACTCGTCCTCTGCCGTCCCCTTCTCCTTGTGGCCTCCATCTTTCCGAACATCAGGGTCTTTTCCAGGGAGTCTTCTCTTCTCATGAGGTGGCCAAAGTACTAGAGCCTCAGCTTCAGGATCTGTCCTTCCAGTGAGCACTCAGGGCTGATTTCCTTAAGAATGGATAGGTTTGATTTTCTTGCAGTCCATGGGACTCTCAAGAGTCTCCTCCAGCACCATAATTTGAAATCATTTTTTAAAAAATGATATTTATTAAAGTTTCCAATAAAAACATATAAACACAAACAACAATAAAAACATACACAAACAAAAAACAGAAAACAAGTATAATTTCAAACCTTATTTTCTTAAACCTAATTTCCCTGACCTCCTCATACCTCCCCTTTCTGTATTCTAATTTCATTATCAAATCAGCAACTCCATTCCCTTATTTCCCATAGTTTTTGATAATTCTGTTCTTTTTCCTGATCAACACCCCTGCCAACCACATAATTTTTAAACCCATGTCATTCTAACCTTCATTAATTTTATAGTGCTTATTAAGATAGTCTTTAAATTTCTTCCAATCTTCTTCCACTATCTCTGTCTCCTGGTCTCGGATTCTGCCAGTCATCTCTGCCAGTCCCATGTAGTCTATCATCTTCATCTGCCATTCTTCCAGGGTGGGTAGATCTGATGTCTTCCAATACTTTGCAATAAGTATCCTTGGTGCTGTTGTGGCGTACATAAAAAAAGTTCTGTCCTTCTTTAACACCACATGGCTAACCATACCCAGGAGAAAGGCCTGAAATCAATTCTTCGGCGATCAGCCCTCTTTATGGTCCAGCTCTCACTTCCATACATCACTACTGGGAAAACCGCTCCTACTTTAGCTGAACTCATTATGATCTCTGGAACATAACAAACAGAAAAGAATTGCAGTTTGCAATTTTCAGTTATTTGCAAAATGGTTTGATTTGATGTACAAGGTAGAAGCCCAGGATGTGGCACCAGAAAAGAATGGCTTCTTTTCAGTGTTTACAACCCTTTCAGAGTATAGACAGCTTTATCATTCTTCTCTGTCATCTATACAGCCCTGTAACATCAAGCCACTATTTATGTTTCACAGATGGACAATTGAGATAGGGAGAGAAAGACACATCTATCGTTACCCAGAAAGCCTGTGGCTGAGCTGAAAACTGAGCTTAGGCTTTATACAGCCAAAAGCAACACTGAAAACCCCAGCCAATTCACAGTGCCCCTGGTACACTAACACTTGATTTAGGATTGCTTTGGTATATGTGGAGTATGAGCAATGAAACCAGCCTTAGGTGTATGGGATAAAAGAATTTCTCTCTGTTTGCAAGATCACAGATCATATTCTAGAATTCAATTTCTGTTTTACTTGGTGCACCTTTTTGAAGGGATCAAAAGTAATCAGCGTATTGGTCTGGGTTGATTCGCAGGACATCATTATGTTGAAAGGTTATTCAGTACAGAGGATTATTTGTGATATTATCAACTGAAGTTGAGCTTATGCCGAGAACTGACACTTTTGAAGGGGGGGGGGGGGAACATGTTGAGAAAGAAGGAAAAGGACAGACATTTGATCTTGTCTGAGAGAAAGTCGTCAGAGTTTCAAGAAGGAAACATTTATAAAGTCCATGTTCTGAAATGGACAAATCAGTGATTCTCACCACTACCACCCTCACCTGCACAACCCATTTGTCCTGTATTTGGCCTGTTCATGTGACCAAACTGAATCTGTGTGGGGAAAAGTGGAATTACATTGGCATGAGGCTCAGTGCATGAGGCAATCTGGGGGCACAGCTGGGAGGAGTGCACTGTCCGCTGCCACTGAGGTGGGTGCAGGGACACAATCTTCTGTTTTGCCTCTAGCAGCAAAACATCCTGGGCTGGCCCTGGCCCCATTTTAATCTCCATAGCCTAGGTGGCTCGCCTGCTTGAAACCTACACAACCACCATTTGCGCATACTGTAGGCTATGTGCAGAAAAACCCATGAACAAGAAGAGGACAGCGGTAACTCTTGCTGCTTTCTTGCTCTACCCCAGGCATTGACTATCCTCTGCATAGCTGCATGAAAAGTACTATTTTAAAAACCTAAATGCAGAGACCCTCCAAGTGTTCCTATTTTCCAGAGACATCCCTGATTTAGAGAAGCCATCCCAGTTTCTGATTTGATCCCAGAATGTCCCACTTTCCTTAGGATGTCCCTATTTTCATTGGAGAAATGTTGGAGGGTATAGAGGTATCCGACCCCTGAGCCATCTGAAGGAAATCCTGTCTAGGGAAGTTTTTTCTAATGTACATGTTGTATTATGTTTTTATATATGTTGGAAGCTGTCCAGAGTGGCTGGGGCAACTAAGTAAGATGTGTGGGGTATAAATAGTATAATTATCATTATGGAATAGGATGTTCCTATTTTCGTTGGAGCGTATGAATGCATCTGTTATTAATATAGTGAGATGTTTGCAAATAAATCCTAAAGTAAAGATGCAGTTAAGCAGTGGATGATTGTCACTCCTAACATCCATTCCTAGCTAGGTTTGTCACAGCTTTGTACTCCTTGGCTCCTGCATCCTTCCACTCTTGGACCTGTGGGATCTTTTCACCTGCTGTGTCATCTGGCCTTTACCACAGCAGGTTCCTTCTTCTCTCTTCCCTTCAGACGTACGTGGCTGGAGCATAACCCTGTGCTCCCTTCTCCAATGACAAGAACGTGAGTGGAGACATGGCTTAGAGATGCCCAAATGTCTGCATAATCAGCATACTTTCTGTTTTCTCCTTTTGTTTACATTTGCCTGCGCTCCTCTGAGTCTTGAACTTTCACTTGTTGCCTTTCCAGACAGTAGCAATTAAAATAGGGTTGCCCAATTTGTTTTGGGGGTAGGCTACTTATGGAAGCATGCTGCAGGATTTGTTTAATTTAGAGTTCATTTACTTGTTCAGGAGGGTTGATTAATGGTTGTTAACCTGAATCAACATGCTTCATTTAGATCAATTAAAGCACCTCCCTCCTCCTCTCTGCCGCTCAGTCTTTCAGGCTGTAACCATGCCGCTGTGTGCTTGCAGTAAGATCTGAAATCTGTTTTCCTCAAGGTGTGCTTGACATCTTTACTTACCTAGAACAAAATAAGCGAGCTCCCATCCAAAAGCCCTTCTCAGCGTAGCTCAGACTTATGAGTTATGATGCTTGCTGCAGTCAAGCTGAAAAAGGACTGCACCTATATATTGCTCCGCCATATTTACCCTCTTACAAAGGTCACTGAAAGAGGAAGAGCATTACATTAAATAATGTTTGAGAACCTTTCAAGAGAAAGTACAGTTGTCATATCGGTAATAGTGTCATCCTGCCTTTGCCTCTGGGGCAAAGAAGAAATGGCTTCATTTCCACCCCCCAGAGAGAGCCTACACTGTCAGTACAATCCACCTATGGATTGATTCCCTTGCGGGATGAGATGAGAATTGGGATGCACATACGAGATGCAGAGATCCAGCAGCGTATCAAGGTCATCAATGTCCTGATGGACATCTGGAGTTATTTCTACTCTGGGAGGGTAGAAAATCTTCATGTGTTGCAGTGTGGGTGGGGAATAGACTTCCCTGTTGAGTCTCATGGGCACCATGGATCAGAACCTCTATGACATTGCTCAAATATGGTCAGGATCATCTCTCCCTGAATAACAGTGAACAAATGTCATCACCTCATCTGATTTACTGTGTAGGCTTTGACTCCACCATATCTTATAGGAGTTAGTAATAATTGATCAAATTCTGGGATATCTTTCCATTTTTGGGCAAATATCACTCTTGCAAAGAAGAAGAAGAAGAAGTCCCAACAAGAGAAGAATGGCTACATAAATTAATGGACTATGCAGAAATGGCAAAACTTACCGGAAGAATAAGAAATCAAGACAACAAACTTTTTATAAAGGAGTGTAAATGGTTTATTGAATATTTACAAACAAATTGCAAATAAATTAAGACATTAGCAGGACTACTCTAAAAACGTGCAGTTTCTAAAACATATATGAAACCAGATGAGTAAAAGAATAAGTTGAGACAATTTGGAATATGCAGGGGATGCAGGGGATGGTGAAAATAAATTTGAGCTGCAGAAAGAGGGGGAGGAATTTAGAGGTTTGAAATGTTGAGTTATTGCTGAAATGTATATTTGTTATAAATAAAATTTTTTAAAAATGGGATATCTTGTACCATATGTACACAGGTGTTTTCACATCATTGGAACCACATGCAAATATCTCAAACTTTTCCTCTGCTCTGCTTCTGAGGGAGAAAAGAGTCACCCCTTCTCTCACCACCTGAGAAGAGATGAAGTGGACCTTATAGTGATAGTCGTCATGTGAACAAACAATTTAGAAGTGGGCAGATGCATTATTTTTAATGAGTACTCCTTTACTCTCTCGCTAAAACAAAGCAGGTATTTAGGTGCTTTGAGGTTTCATGAAATTGACACAAATATTTTCAGGTTTGTATCACATAATTGCTCTGACTCATAATTGCCTGAAACTTTGGCATTTAATCCTTACTAGTTCTCTCTCTCTCATTCTTTCTTATTAAGGTATTCCTTTCTTAAGGAATCTTTTGAGAAGGGAAGCAAAGAGAAGACAAAAGAAAGTCTGCCTGAAGAACATTGCAAGAAAAGTGTGGTACCGTGATTAATGACCTGCTACAGAGCTGACAGAGTGTAATATTGGAGTGTGAAGTGTTTCTTTCTTGTTTTGTACGGAATAGGCAAGTTTTGCCGTTGAAACATGTGGCAGTTACTGCAGTCATCAAAAAATGTTTGTTATGCTGAAGGTCAGATGCCTTTTCTGGCTAACAGGATGCAAAACCTTTCAGTTTGCAGAATGATGGCCCTGTACGGAGACCCTCAAGTGATGAAAGAACATTTCCCAGTAGCATTCCTTTGGGGCAAGTTTGTTTTGAGTACACCAGCTAACAGTAACACTTTGGGATGTAGGTCATTGATTTAAAGGGTGATCTTCTATAGTTAGCTAAAAGAGATTCCCCCCCCCCCCAGGGAACTTCACTGGAGAAATAAATAGAATAGGATATATGCATTGCAAACAGTTGGCTTCTTTACAACTATGGATGAGAAGCAAAACAAGTATTGCAGAACTGGAACACTTTATTGGATGAAAACAGCACTGACTGTAAAGTCTGTATTGCAGATATTCATATTGAGCAGTTCGAAGCAACTGGATGCATGAAAACTGAGTCCTTTGGGAAATGAAGGATTGTCCAGAACCATTAGATATTATCCAAACTTTTACTTGCAAAACTTAAAAAAACAAAAACAAAAAAAACCACAGAACAAAAGCATCAAATATACTTCCAGCACAGGCTTAGCATTTTAGAAATAAAATAAACTTATAATCAGAGCAGACAAACATATCTCTCTCTCTCTCTCTCTCTCTCTCTCTCTCTCTCTCTCTCTCTCTCTCTCTCTCCATTGCCTGCATTCTAGTCTGTATCTTGCCTTAGACTGTTTAACTGGAGAGCTTCATTTACACCCTCACTCTCAGAGAGTTTTAGGACAAAGGAACCAGCCACCACCCTCTCAAGATGGTGAATTTGCAATTTAATACTTCTCACATGATCCAAAAGCTATTCACTCACATGTTCAGTGCTAAAGCACAACAATCAACCATCAACTCAGAGAGAGCTCTTCTTGCTTAAAAGCTTCAATAGAATATTCCTGTTAAACCCTTCCACCAATACACAGACATTCCCATTTCGGTGTCAATTAAATTAATTATACTTAACAGTCTCAACATACCAATGAGGTCCTGGATTTGCAATTTTTGGCAGAGATGAGTCCCTTTGCATGCTTGGCGTCAGACAAGAGGAAGTGTGGATGAGCCCTAAGATTCCACTGAGTATTTATATTGTGGATGAGGATCCTTTAAAAATATTATCTCTGTGTCAGTGCTGCAACCACAAAACATTCAGTACCTTGGAGACTATACTGGTAAGTTCTAAGCACTTTATGTAAGTGCTTCTCTAGATTAATGTACACCGCAAAGTGGAAGAAAACTTCACTGCTTTCTAGCTTTCTGGCGGTAGGGAAACTATTGCTTTGGCCTTCAACCTCAATTAGTTTGCTTCTGAACTATCCAAATGGCCTTTCAGAGCTTTTTAGCACCCAGTCATCTTGCAATTAACAGCACTGACTTTTTGTCACCTCTACTCATGATCACATCCAAATCTCTTTTGTTGATGGATTTAAGGTGATAACAAATTTGTCAAGAATCTTCTTCAGAGAGGCAGGAAAGAAATCACAATGACCTCGTATGAAACAGTTTTCAGTTCTATTCATCTGGACAGAAAATGCAAGAAAGCCACCACAAATTCACATAATTGTTAAGAACTGTTTATTATGTAAATAATATGTAACTCCTTAATATGTAAATAATATAGTATTCATTTCCTTATCCACACACACAGAGAGCCGAGTCATAAGTTTTTCCATTTTACAGAAGGGAGCATTGCCATAATTATCTCCAGGGGTTATGTCATGGCCTCAGCAAAATGTCTACCTTATATCACTTGCTGGCTAATGAACCAAATTTAACTACCTTGTGGTATCAGTTTTAACTGCCCCTTAATGCTGCTTCTGTGTTTTTTTAAGCACAATACTTTCCACTTGTGATGAGCAATGCTGTCAAATCTTTTAATGGTGTTTGAATTGCAAATAAGACCTAGGTAAAGTAAAAAATGGAACAGACTGTGCAATCAATTTTGCGTTTAAGGGAGATTGGGGCAAGCCTTTTCGCTTTTCCCCAAAGGCACCAACAGGATCGACTTCCACATGAATGTGGTTAAGTTTCAGCTGTAAAGAAATAATTAAGGTCTAGCATTTCTAACATTACTGCCTCTGCTTTTTAATACTTAGGGTGGTCATGTGTCCTAATTTGTTCGGGGCAGTCTACTGTTTGAAGGACTATCAGTGCACAGTCCTCCATCTGAAAGGCTGTCCAGTCCGTGTTTGGTGTTAAAATAAAATTAACGAACAATGAATTAATTTATTAAAACATTTCTATGTCCTCTCTCAGCCTAGGACTCCTGAGGCAACGAGCAACATTCAAAAACAAAGAATGTGGCAACGTCCTAAAACTTTTCAAATAAACAAAATAATAAATCAATCAATAGACTCAGAGTCCAATCTTATCCACACTTACTGGCGAATGAATCCAATGGAACATAATGGGATGAGAGAAAGATCAGCTGCAGCTGACTATGGGATATCAACAGATTCAGAGAGTCAATGTGATGTAGTGGTTAAGAGTGGTGGACTCGTAATCTGGGGAACTGGGTTTGCGTCTCTGCTCCTCCACATGCAGCTGCTGGGTGACCTTGGGCTAGTCACACTTCTCTGAAGTCTCTCAGCCTCACTCACCTCACAGAGTGTTTGTTGTGGGGGAGGAAGGGAAAGGAGAATGTTAGCCGCTTTGAGACTCCTGAAGGGGAGTGATAAAGCGGGATATCAAATCCAAACTCTTCTTCTTCTTCATAGGGAGCACTTATGAGAGCCAGAATCTCAGGTCTCGGATGAAAACTTCTTTTTGATTTAGGCATAGAATGTTCAAAGAATGGTAGAATTTCTGAAGTTGAGTTATTTTGTATTAAATATTTCTCTCTTTTTTATCTTAATTCTTTTGAAACTTGCAAATGAAATATCAGCAGAAAAAGCAGTGCAACTTTGTGACATTTACCCATTTTTGAATAAAAAAGGGATATGAAATCATGTGTCCAAATGTGCAGAAGGTTATCTTTGCTTCACAGGATTCAGATGACGCCATTTCCATCTGCTCTCATCTCTGGCTCTCGGCCCAATCAATAACCCAGTTTTGCACACATACTGTATATTGCCAAGCAAGCAACACCCTCCCCACCCCCCCTCACAGATTTAGAGATCAGGCTGTCTTTTATTGCTGATGCTCAAGTCAGATGCTCTTCGTGCACACTGGAATCTTCTAAGAGGGAAGTACCACTGAAATATTTATTTGAAGTATTTTTTAAAAATAATACAATATGGCCTCCAACCCTTTTTATAATACAGTATGTTATTTATTGGTAAATGATCTCCCAGTATTTAAATGGTGGGAAGGTAAGTGAGGGTACTATCTGCTATTTGCAAATCAGTTGTTCTAAATGTTGATAAACGAAACAGAGTGTATTCTACTTGTAAGGCAGCACAAATCTATGAGGGCCTACTTAAAAGTAAGTCCCATTGAGTTCAATGGGCCTGGACATAGGCACAAAAATGCATGACATAGTAACAAATAGAAACAACACACCTGCCCGGTTTAAAAGGCCATACAATGGTACCTCCGTTATGAGCTTAATACGTTCTGGAGGTCCGTTTGTAACAAGAAACCACTCGTAACATGAGGTGCGCTTTTGCTAATGGTGCCTCCCGCTGCCGCTGCGCCGCTGGGGTGCCTCCTGCTGCTGCTGCATCCTGAGGTAAAGTTTGCAACAAGGGGCATCTACTTCTGGGTTTGTAACTCAAAGCATTTGTAAGGGGGACGGTATGTAACACGAGGTACCACTGTAGATTGTTTAATCTTCCCAGGAGAAGATTAATGTTTTGCCTGGTGCCTAAAGATATATAATGAAGGTAACAGATGATCTTCTCTGAAAGGAACATTCCATAAGGGGGGAGATATTGCAGAAGATTTCAGGTTATTGCATTCTGAAAATCAGTATGGGGTTCAAGGATGTCATAATCTGTAATGTCCCTGTGTCCATTCCACCCAAATAATTCTCTGGGGAGTTGTGGATTCTTTGGAACACTAGGATGGCATTGACCTATGGAGAGAAGGGGGAATTGGCAAAAATCTGCCATATCCAAGCTTCTTCCATGAATAAAAGAGGACCTTCAACATATTACAGAACCTCTATTAGCAGAAGGGATTCTATATATTTAGTATATATTTCAAATACATTTCTTTTTTAATTTATAATTTTCAGTTATATACATTTCAGTAGCTTTACAATCATTCTAACATTTCAAAACTAGACTTTCTCCTCTTTCTGCGGTTCTTTAACTTTGTTTTTTTACATTTCCTGCACATTCTAAATTAACTTAACTCATTCTTTTATTCATCTACTTTAAATATATACTCTTATGAAACTGCAGGTTATTACAATAATCCTGCCAATGTCCTTACCTGTTTACAGTTTGTTTGTAAATATTCAATAAACCGTTTCCATTCTTTCATAAAAAGTTTGTTATCTTGATTTCTTCTTCAAATATGTTTAGAATTATTACAAAACTTCTACCAAACTGAGGTGTTATTAGAAATCTCATAACTTTGTACTGTGCAAATGTTGATTTTTGAGATGAGAAACTGATTCATCTTGTTGTAATAGCTCACAGTGCAACCTATACAAGCCAGCTCAGAATTTAGCTTCATTGCATTCAATGGGACTTTCTCTCAGATAAGTGTGTGTAGGGATGTGTCCTAAGTGGGTGCTGATGTGGCAGAAGGATTTGAGAGTTTTCCATATGCTGGTTAAATGTAGAGAAAATAGTACAAGTTAAATGTTAAATTCTGCTTTGGTTTATTTCTGTAGCTAAGTGGGCTGAACACCATATGGTGATGGGACACTATCCAATGGCTGCCGGTTGTACATCTGCGCTGAAAGATTTGGATTGCAGATGAAATGTCCATATGCATTTGGAAGGCAGGGGATAGGAACACAATGTAAATTGCATTTTTGAAAAACAGGTTGATAATCTGGCTTCCTGATTTAAGTTTATTTCAGCCTGTAGGCATCTTCTAGAAAGACTTTAAATGCATTGGCATTCCACCAGTAATAAAACATCGGGGCAAACATTTTGGGGATGCATAGAAGATACTTTAAAAAAAACTGAGAATATTATTTATGAATATTTCATGATTTTTTTTAAAAAAAGTAATTATTGTCCACTTAGAGCCAGTGTGGTGTAGTGGTTAAGAGCGATAGACTCGTAATCTGGTGAACCGGGTTCGTGTCTCCACTCCTTCACATGCAGCTGCTGGGTGACCTTGGGCTAGTCACACTTCTCTGAAGTCTCTCAGCCTCACTCACCTCACAGAGTGTTTGTTGTGGGGGAGGAAGGGAAAGGAGAATGTTAGCCGCTTTGAGACTCCTTCGGGTAGTGATAAAGTGGGATATCAAATCCAAACTCCTCCTCCTCCTCCTCCTCCTTCTCCTCCTCCTCCTCTTCTTCTTCTTTTGTCACTGTTTTGTGAAATTTTGTAATCTTACAGCTTGAGAAATATCTTGAAATTTTGTTTTTAATCAGATGTTTGCAGGCTGGTTTTATCCTCAGCACAGAAGACAGGACCTTTCACTGGTGGCCCTTGAGGAACTCTTCACAAAACTTCAAATGGCTCTCTTATTTGAGGTTTTTAATGGGTGCTAAAGACTGCTCTTTTACTTAAATCTTATTCTGCCTTACATTCAGGGGAGATCTGCTTTGTTTAGGTAGACATCCAAATACCTAGAAGTTGTGTGACATATGGGAATGTCACGGAATTCTACTCAATAGTGATCCAATGTATACCGGTAGTTAGCAGAGTAAAAACTTAAACACGTTGCAGAATTCCCCCAAAATAGACCAGAGGCACTTATATTTCATCTAGCAGAGCTTTACTGCTACTGAAGGAGCATGAGCAGAATGGTCACAAATCTAATACATTCAGGATTGGCCCTGTCCATAAGAACTCCAGTTGCCACAGACTTAACTTAAATTTACAATAAATCGAAAACTTAACACTAAGCATACTATGTACAGAAAACCACACCAGAAGGAAAAGAGATAGAAAGAGAAAATGAAGCCCAGGCTCCTTCTGGCCTATATTTATAGTCAGCATGACATTGACTAAAAGAGATAACAGAACCAATTTAAGCCAACTGTACTCGGCTTCTCTGAAGGTATAACCCAAATATCATGAACCTTCTGTTTGTTTGTTTCACACACAGAGAGAAGCTTCCAGAACCCTCTTGAATTAGGTAGAATAGGAAAGATCTCTACACATCATATCAATACCTTCTGCACTCAGAAATGCAAACTGACAGGGAGCTAGGCTTGTATCATTCTGCACTTATTCTCTCTATTTCTTGGTGAGGCAAGACCACTTCAAAGAAAGCATTTTGACTGATAATGACTGTTTCTCAGGATACAAAGCTTGTTGAGAATTCCTTTGATAAACCCCTTCACTCTGAGTAGTGTTAAGAAAGTGTTTCGAACAGCAGTTAAGCTGCAATTCCAAAGGGGAATGGGGAAAAAACATGGAAACATCAATATCTAATAGCTCATCTATAATGAATGTCTATAAATGGGCCATCTTATGGTTCAGGTTTTTTTCTTTTCTTCAGCACCATTAATATGATACAGTATAGACAGACAGACAGACAGGCAGATAGATAGGCTTAGCAAACACTCATAATTAAGTCAGCATTTTAAAAATAGAATTTTTGATTCACGTGGAATAGCATTAATTTCGTATTCTTCCCTAACAAGGCTTAGAGAAGAAATGAATCATTTATTCATGCAAAACTAACTCACATGAATCATTTATTTATCCAGATCTGGTAATTTTGCACAATATAGTGCTGAGACAAAGTGATGGTGGTGGTTTGCTAATGTTTTCATCAGCATTGGAAGCTGCTTCCCTTTACAATGATTTTTTCCCCTGGAATTGCTATGAAAGGACTAAAAAAAGGTCCACCTCTTCAGGGTCATTGCCTTTACTCTGAATAGGCTTCATTTGCCTTAACTGGCATTAGCACATAGCAAAAAAGTAATGATTAGCTATGTAACATTTGAATGAAGAATTGATGCTTTTGAATTATGGTTTGGAGGAGACTCTTGAGAGTCCCATGGACTGCAAGGAGATCAAACCTCTCCATTCTTAAGGAAATCAGCCCTGAGTGCTCACTGGAAGGACAGATCATGAAGCTGAGACTCCAATGCTTTGGCCACCTCATGAGAAGAGAAGACTCCCTGGAAAAGACCCTGATGTTGGGAAAGATGGAGGACCCAAAAGAAGGGGACGACAGAGGATGAGATGGTTGGATAGTGTTCTCGAAGCTACCAGCATGAGTTTGACCAAACTGTGGGAGGCAGTAGAAGACAGGAGTGCCTGGCATTCTCTGGTCCATGGGGTCACGAAGAGTCGGACACGACTAAACGACTAAACAACAACAAATGTAACATCAGAAGTGAAGTGGAAAGGGACCCCCAGGTAGCACAGCTTTCGGATATTTTCAGAGCAGGATGATATCATCTCACACAGTGTCAGGGTGATAAAAAATGGGTATGGGGCAGCATATTTTATCCTTGCAACCCTGTGAAGCAGACTAGGTTTAGACAGTGACTGGCTCAAGGTTACTTGGAAAATTTCATGACTGTGAACCAGAAGCACCAGCTTGTGAGGGGGATGGGGGGGACAACACTGTGAGTGACGTAATACGTGTTGTGATGTCCTGACATTGGGAGTGTGGTGTCAAGAACTTAGGAGGAGTTGAGGACGGAGCCAAATGCAGTGGCCATGCGCCTTCTATGACTTGCAGCTCCTCCACCTCCTCCTCCTGGGACCGCCACTGGTGGGAAGCTGCTTCCACCTGTTAACAGAAGCGTAAGTGTTAAGCCAGGGGTCAGAAACTTTTTTCAGCTGTGGGCTGGTTCACCATCCCTCAGACCATGTGGTGGGCCAGACTATTTTTTTTTGGGGGGGGAGGAGAAAGAACGAATTCCTATGCCCCACAAATAACTCAAAGATGCATTTTAAATAAAAGGACACATTCTACTCATGTAAAAACACGCTGATTGCTGGACCGTCCGCGGGCCGGATTGAGAAGGCGATTGGGCCACATCCGGCCCCCGGGCCTTAGGTTGCCTACCCCTGTGTTAAGCTTATCTGTCTGCCAAGCTAGTAGTTTCCCACATTTATTAGCGGATTCAAATGTCTTTTGTCTCATCTGCTTAATTTTCCATTCTACTTTCTGATTTATCATTTTCATATATTGTACTTGATGTAACTTTATTTCTCTCAGAATCTCTTGCGACTTTGGTTTCGCTCTTAGTTTCTTCTCTCCTTCTTTTATTTTTTCCTGGATTTTATCTTTTTTCTCATTTTGAATTCTCTTCTTTATTGCGCTCTGTTGAATCAGAAACCCTCTCATGACCGCTTTGCTTGCGTCCCAGATTACTCTTTTTTCAACCGTAGTATTCAAATTTATCTCAAAATAGTCTCTCAAGATTTTTTGGGCCTTCTTGGTAACCTCTTGATCTCTAAATAAGGTGTCATTCATCCTCCATCTGAAAGAACCGATTGGTGTTAGTTTCATCTCCATCTTCACCGCATTATGGTCGGAGCAAGTTTTTGGGCAAATTTCCACTTTTCGAGTCTTAGGTGCCAGTCCTCTAGTTTAGTTCCTTATAATCCATATAAACCTTTTAAAAATGGCAATAAGCAGAAGGATATTTGTGTACATTAGTGGTCATTTTGCTGGAAATCTTAACTTCAAAAGGACAGCTATTATAAAGATTGCGGCAATCTTTATAAAAATAAAATGAAAGCATTTCTGAAAAGCTCAGAAGTGAATGGAACCTATTTTTCTTTTTAATAAAAACCACAATTATTTCTGAAAGCAATGCAAGATGCTTTTGTCTAGGCAAGCATTTTGTCGTCAGGAATAAGCAGGAGGTTGTCTTAGCAAAAGGCTATATCAACATATATTGCCTGAGGCTGCAAAGCTGCATGCGCTTACCTGTTGCTGGGAGACCCTGCTGACTCCTCATCAGCTGTCCAAGGATGCTGTGTGCTCACTTGATTTGCAGGTGTGAATTAGTCATCACAGATTAATCATAGATGACCCAAATAAGCTAGTGGAGATGGTTTATATGGCTGTAGTCCCAGGGTATGGTCTCAAGGCACATGAGGCCACCAGTTTGCTTATACCAAACATGTCTGGGTGTGGTTACTGCAACTCTTCGTTTGTGCCCTTAAATCTGTTCTGGGTGTTTTGCCAACCTACTGCAGCAGTTACGAGGGGTGTATGGGGAGAGAAAGCATGTGGGAGTTTCATTGTGCAGTTGGAAAATCTTGTGCTGATGAAATGAGGAAGTTGCATACCACCCAAGGAATCATATATGGAAATGGGTGATTTCCCATTTGGATGGTCTCTTTAAATGTGAAGGTTTATTATTGTTCCACAAGATGTGTATGTCTTTAAGGGCCAGAGCAAATAACGAGACCCAGTTTTACAGCTGTGAAACAGTATAGCAGGTGGTGCTAAGTTGTGTTAATTAAGCTGTGTCAGCAATTGGGTATAGTATATAAAGAGCAGCACCTAGCTCTCTCAGTACCCTGGGGGATGGGCTGGTGGTTGGGTCATGCTTCTTGATATATTTAGTGTAAAAGGAGTTTTTGTTATTAAAACCTTGTTCAAGTTATTTTTGAGTTCCTTGTAATGTGTGGTCTCCCCAGCAAGCTTTCTGCAGTGCAACTAAACTGCAAATAGCCAACACCTTGCATATACAGCCTCTGGATGGTTCAGGGCTGGTTCTGTCCAAGGTGATTAATCTATGGTGGCTGACTCCCAGCCATAGATAATCTCTTGCCTCTACTGTGGCTAATGAGTGATGTACGCTCACTTGTGAAACAGTTTTTGGTGAGCCTTGAAAGTGCTGTGGCCAGACAAGCAAGAGATTCTTTTAGAGCTTAAAGGTAAAGGTAAAGGTACCCCTGCCCGTACGGGCCAGTCTTGACAGACTCTGGGGTTGTGCGCCCATCTCACTTAAGAGGCCAGGGGCCAGCGCTGTCCGGAGACACTTCCGGGTCACGTGGCCAGCGTGACATCGCTGCTCTGGCGAACCAGAGCCGCACACGGAAACGCCGTTTACCTTCCCGCTGGTAAGCGGTCCCTATTTATCTACTTGCACCCGGAGGTGCTTTCGAACTGCTAGGTTGGCAGGCGCTGGGACCGAGCAGCGGGAGCGCACCCCGCCGCAGGGATTCGAACCGCCGACCTTTCGATCGGCAAGTCCTAGGCGCTGAGGCTTTAACCCACAGCGCCACCTGCGTCCCCTCTTTTAGAGCTTAATAAATAATAATAATAATATAACTCAGTTGTCAGTGCTGTTTCCTCTGATGAGTATTTGAGGATAGAAGTAACTAACTAAATAATTACCTAATTATCTAATCAGAAAATTATGCCTAATTCGCAAACCGACGTGGCTATAAATTTCTCCACATAGAGGCATGGGATGACTTACAATTTCACCCCTGAGTGTAAAAAAAAATATGACACAAGGACCAGCCTAGAGGGTTCTAGCTCTGAGGCTCCCTATAGTGCCTTTAAATCAAAATGGATCCAATATTAGCTGGGGGATCTGCCCGCACTACTGTCATAAAACAGAGATTCTCCAGAGATCCCAGTGAAAGTCTGAAAGGTCAAATCTGCACTGCAGTTCAGCATCAGAGCAGTATATTCTAACTTAAACAAAAGAATCTTAACAATTGCAATCAGATAATTTTAACTAGGCTAAAAAAGCAATTATAGATTACAAAGGTGCTCCATTTGCCTCTACAGCCAAGGACTTGTCAACATTCCAAAGACTATTACAAGCCTGTGTTTTAAATGACTGATACAGCTTTAAATTAAAATAAAAGCATTAGTGACTAAGAGGGTTCCTGGCAGGTGAGATTAAAGATGAGTACAAGTTGTTCTTCTTTCCCTCTCCAATATTAAAGAAGAAGAAGAAGAAGAAGAAGAAGAAGAAGAAGAAGAATTTTGGGATTGGGTGGATGGGGGGTGTTGGGAAGGAAACAGAGGGCTGGGTCTAAAGAACCATGAAACCAGTTTCACAAACGGTTTTGTTTTTTTCCTCTCTGACAGCAATGTCTCCATGCTGCATGGAAGACCTCATCTGAAACCATTTGCAATATGGAGCCAAAGAAAAAAAGAAAGGGAACATTTCAATGGATTAACTCAATTTGAAGTAGCTCTTTGTATCCCAGCCAAACCCTTTATATGAGAATAAAAGAGATGCTAAACTTACTTTTGATGTTTGGCCCAGTCCTATGAATCTTTAGGAAACATTGCATTATGCATATATATCTATCCAGAAGGTATGGTTTGGAAAAGAGATCTCTACTGAATGGACTTCAGAAACATCATGGTGGCATAGAAATACAGTGATTTGTGAATGTAGTCTGTTCTTAAACCAAAGTGTTCTTAAACCAAGGCGTGCTTTCCCATAGCAGCAGGGGACTCAATTTACAAATGGAACACACTCAACAGGAAGTGGAACATGTTCTGCTTCCAAGGCAAAGTTCACAAACCAAACTTCTGGGTTTGCAGCGTTCTTCATCCAAGTTGTTCATAAACTAAGCTGTTCTTAAACCAAGGTACCACTGTACTGAACAACTATCAGGACCATAGAGTCCTTATAGTATAGCTAAGTATCCCAAAAATACAATATATGGAAAGTTATTTGGCTCTGGAGTGGAGATGGGGAATCTGTGGCCCTCCAGATATTGCTGAGCCTTAAGAACCTCACTATCCTTTATTATCTCTATATCTTCCCAGTTCCTGTATAGTAACCCTCATTTAACACTTGGGAAAGTGATTTGCCCCGCAGAGCAGAGGACAAAAACTTTCTGTAGAGGAGCTCTGTGTCACAGAGGGATGGGAGCATGAATGACTAGAGAAGCAAGTTCCCCAGAGTCTCTCTCAAACTCAAGAGTCTCACGGAAACTACTCCCTGCCATCCTTTATGCCCAAGAGGCTGACAGAAGGAACCAGAGAACAAAACCTTAAATTATGTTGCCAGGTGGGAGCTGATTGGCACTTCCTTCGGGGAGCATGAGCTTCAAGGCTTTCTGATATCACTTTAGTAAGTAGCTTTGAGACTTAGGCTGCTTAATGAGGTTGCTGTGGGGAACGAATACTGCACAGAGTTCTAAAACTTGGGATCAAATTCGGAAGCATCCAAGAAGGCGTGCACAAAGGGTCCCTTGTGTCCTTGACAATCAGCAGTAGTAGCATCCCCATAAGGACCTGTATCAGCCCAACCCCCTAAAAAAATAAAACAAATCACTTTACAACAGTAGCCAGGTTAGAAATTACAACATTTTACATGACCCAAGCACTTGAAGCATCCAGAATGAGGGTAAGGCGAGGAGGGAGGGTTGCAGTGTGAGAAGGATGAGAAGCTTTTCCCATGTTCAGTGGCATGGGGGAATGGTACAGGGCACAAAATTGTTAATTTCAACACCTGGTGCTGCCTCAATACAGCTGTGCACTTCATTTTTGGGCTCTGTTGAAATCGACTTCTCCATGCAAACCAGGAAGTTACCTCTCTGGACAATGGAATGACTCTTCTTATCTCGGCAGCTGCGATCTCTTGGGTGATGCAGATGCCATTAGGCAGTTGAATGTGCATGCCTACTGTATCCATTTCCCTCCCTCCTCCCAACCCTGCACAGCCCTGGGTGCCGGCAACCCATGCTATGCCACTGCCTGCATTTGATCTCACCATGAAAGGAGTAGGGCGGTGCGACACACATATACATCATACACTCCATAGCCTGATCAGTGAATTTTGGCCTCCACCTTGGGCCTGTGTTTTGGGGTGAGTTTTGCCAATCCCTAGGTATGCCTCTGGGGCTGTCCTGTGAATGGTGGCTGGTGTCTATTAGTACTGGTATGGCATTAGTACTAGGTGGAGCCAGAGCCAATGACACACATAGCCAACTAAATCTACTTTTCTCCCCATCTTGCTCCCCACTAAGTTCTATTCGTTCAACACTGAGACTAAGGAGCAGGGCTGGATTAACCATTAAGCAAAACAAGCACGGGCTTAGGGCAACAAGGGAAGTCAGGCACCACAGAAATATCCCATTGCTGGATTTACCATGGACCATATAGTGCAGCTGAACAAAAACAAACATTATTTATACAAAAAGAAGCATTACTTTCCTTCTTTCTGTGGGTTTCGTTTCATTTTGAAAAATAAGCTTTTATTTTATGGTTTATTATTGTTTATATTCTGAATTAGATATATGGGGCACCAAAAAATTTTAAGTGCTTTTAGGGCCTCTAAAGGTCTTAATCTGGAGGAAGATGTTAACTGCCTGTGCCACTCTCTGGGCTCATTGTAAGTAAGCAAGGCAGGTGAAGACTGGCTGAGGGCAGACTGAGACTGGTGAGGCAGTGCCCTATTTGCCCTACTGGACCCTCCACTGACTGTGATTCTCCCTGTTGTGGAGATATTGCAGGATCCAAAATAAGGATGAACAGCTTTTGTGAGGGAAAGAGTAGAAAAAAAGAGAAGATGCTTTATCTTTCTTTGGACACCAAACTTCTGGGCCCAGCCTTTTATTTACTGGACCCTGCAACTTCTCTGCAGAAGTAATGCAAACATTTTCACATTCTTTTGATTGTTAATTTGACTAGTAACAGAAACACTCCAAAGCTTATTAGATCTTCACAAGGCCTCGTTTCAGGGGTAATTAAACAATTCATTATTCCTTTTAATGTTAATTGCATTTTTAATTTTCTTTATCTTCTGTCATAATTTACTTCAACTAAAATATATATCCCATCTATATGAATGGAACAGGAAGCCAGAATCAGATGCATGACGTATGGCATTTAAAGGCAGGGGAAATATAAGAAGGGTGACCAACTCACTTTAAGTACCTGAATAAACAACTAATTTATCCACTAATTTTATTGATGCAATTTAATTCAGAGCACAACTGTTTCAAGGAAGACCATTGGTTACGTTTGAGCTGATATACACCCCATCGTCCAGAGTTCTGTGCCAAAGACATATCCACAGAATTAAATAATGCTAGGCCCAGGAATTCGTTATGAGTAACGGGAGCCAATGTGATACCTCCAGGTTTGCCGGACAGCAACTCCTATCCCCATGGCTATTGACCATGCTGGCTGGGACTGATTGGAGTTGGAAGTGCAACAACATCTGGAAGGGACCATCAGTGGCTTACCTCTGGTTTTGAGCATCAGAACTTCATGGAGCTCACAGTCCTTCCATGTGAAAGCTACTCCTTGTTACCTTGGACTGTTCCCTCTGCCCACCATTTCTGCATTTAGCATGGTGTGTGGGGGATCCTTTCACTGCTGCTATTGTTAAGTAGTTATGAATAAAAAATGCTTGCCAACCTACCGCAAATCTCACAGGCTGCAAAAAACTAGAAATCACAGGGGACAATTCTGCTGTTTGTAGTATAGCAGAATATGCACAGCTCAGCCCATAAAGAACTGTTTCTACCAGAAACATCACATTTCTTCTACGTATTTTTACAGCTCCTCAAAAAGCCGCCTTTCCTTTCAGCTCTCGGCATGTTCCATTTTTTCACTCCAGGAAAAGGAGGTTAAAGACTTGTTGATTTGAAGATGGCAATGCTGCTGGCAGCACAGAGGGCAGGCCCTGAAAGACAAGTGCCAAGCTCTTAATTATAAAGTAGTTTTGTTGTCTCTGAAACTCTGTGTAAAATGGCTTTCTTTCATTTCCCCCTTGATTGGGATTTTATCTCAGACAAATAGAAGTTCATCAGAACAACCTTTTGACTGGGCCTTCCGAGACCTAGAATGGAAGGGCTTCAATCTAACCTAACGTGCTTGTCAATAGGAAACCATCTACAACGGCTGCACTTGATGCATTGGAGCGGAGGAATTGTTCCCCTGGAAGGACTCTGGGGAAATCCGCTGTGCTGAGCCAAGAGTCGCTAGTCCAGTTAAGCTGACACAGCAATGATTGCTCACAGCCACCTAGAGCTTGAGAGTCTCGTTGTGATTTTCCTTCCCCCACTGCTGAAAAGGTGTCCTGCCTAACGGGTGACTCGGTGAGCTCTATCACTGCAACCACAAGGAAAGGGGACACAGAAGAAGGGAGCTTGGTCTGAAAGAGACCTTGAAGAGCTTCTGTCCCTATCCACTACCTTTCCTGCTAGGTATATGGAAATAAATAAATGACGTCATTGGCTGGAGGTGAGATAAGAAACTGAATGCCCATGGAGCGCTTTTCATCTTGACCCAGACAATGAGATGCTGAACTTCTTAGGCTCCTTTCACCCCCATGTTTCAGACTTGAAATAATTCTCAGGAGCCAGCTCACTATTCTGCAAACTGAGTGATTATGAACAAACTCTTAAATGGGTATAGTCATGCATGCCAGAAGTGGAAATCCCATTGCTTCAAAAATAAAAGAAGTGTGGCTGATACCATTCACTAGGGAACAATAGTGGGAGAGTGCTTTTGTCCTCATGTTTTGCTTGAGGGCTTTCCATGGGCATTTTTGTTGCCCAGTGCAGGGAAAGACCACATATTGTAACTCTGACAGTGGTGGTAGAGGCCGAGGGTGAGAAATGATCACCTTGTGTTGCTGGCTGGCATCAGGACTGGCCTAGGCTGGCTCCAAGGATTGCCCACCAATAAATTAAAATTAAAATGGGCTACTCAGAGACTCAGAAGAGAGGGGACCTGGCAGGGACAGTCCTCAATCTGGTCTGATTATGAGGCATAAAAGTTGGCTGTGCTGCTATCCAGCAGTGTCCAAAATGGTTGTCCCCCACGCTACCCCCCACCCTGTATTTTGTGATTCTGCCCAGTGGAAAATAGACAGTAGATACATGCTGGGGAAATTTTCAGTCACTGTATTTGGGGCCAAAAAGCAATCTACCTGCAGATGTATTGGGCTGCTTAGAGTTTTTTTGCCTCCTTCATAGCAATTATCACAACTTTGCAGGGAAAAGGCATTGGATTGGAACCTTAGTCAAAAGCTAGAAGGATGGGTAGCCCATCCCCAAAATTCCAGGGTGAACTCAGGGTACCCAGGTAACGAGGTCCAAGGGTAGGAATTCTGCCCCAAAGCCCAGATGGGACCTGAATGTCATCCTGGTGGGATTTCCTTGTCAGAACTGCATCAGTGGAGGACATCCTCTCACCAGGACGGACCCTGATGGAGATATCAGTCAGCAACCAGGTTGGCTGATTCAGAATACACACCCAGTGCCTCTGCCAAATCTGATCTACATCTGTGATCAATAAAGTTGTGGCCATTTTGATCCCAAGGGGGTGTCATGTCTTTCTTACAGTATTCATGCTGTTAATTCACACCCCCTTGGCCTGCTGTGTTGTGGCCTGCAAGAGAATGCTGGGCTAGGCAGGCATTTGGTCTGATCTAGAACAATAATAACATAGCTATAGCTTTTGTGTGGCAGCAGTAAAGAAGCGTGAAAAATGTTGATGATTTGCATGCTTTGTTCTTAATCCTTGTTTTGTTGTTACACCCCACACTTACAAAAGGATTGTGTGTAGAATTGTGCTGCAAAACTGGCGCTGCTATTATATCAACCTTTCCTCTCTTCCTAGAAATCACATTAAGAATTAATTTTAAAAAAAACAACTTTGAAGCCTTTGCATGTAAGCACAGTAGAACATGGTATGAGCATTTCAAGTGCAAAATGGATTGTGGGAAGTGAGGATAGTGGTGTGTATCAACAATCTTGTCTTGCTAAGGTAAAACAAGAAAAGCTTGTTGATGCTAGCTGAGCTCTCCATATCTTGTCTTAAGCAATATTCCCATTCTTCAATAATAAATTGCTCTTATTTATCTAGTGCTGTGCTTAATGGTTCACATACAATCCTGGAAAACCATCTGTGTATGTTTCACAACAACGAACTTGATTTGCTTGTTTATTTAATGTTAAGAAACACACACAGCTGAATCTTTACCACTGTCTTCCGTAGTTAGGCAACCTTTAGCTACAGAATGCTGAACAGCAGATTTCTATACATGTATCTAGTCTGATTATCAGTCCTGTTAAGTTTAATGGTAATCTCACAGGTAACTGTGTATGTGATTGCAACCTATTGATACTTTTTACACCCCCACCCACCCTAGATTACTTCCCTAGAGGAAGTTATGCCTTTTGCCAAAGTAGCTCTCACCTTCCAGCGGTGTCTCTAGCTATCATTTAGTAATTGTGGACTATTTATTTATGATTAATTTACTAAATCAATCCCCACCAGTCCCTCTCCAACTTTTTCCTGCCCTACTCTTCAGGGTTTCATGAACCTACCATTTGTAGTAGCATAGTTACTATAAGGGATGCGGGTGGTGCTGTAGGTAAAATCTCAGTGCCTAGGACTTGCCGATTGTCAGGTCGGCGGTTTGAATCCCCACAGCGGGGTGCACTCCTGTTGCTCGGTCCCAGCGCCTGCCAACCTAGCAGTTCGAAAGCACCCCCGGGTACAAGTAGATAAATAGGGACCGCTTACTAGCGGGAAGGTAAACGAGATTTCGTGTGCTGCACTGGCTCGCCAGATGCAGCTTGTCACGTTGGCCACGTGACCTGGAAGTGTCTGCGGACAGCGCTGGCTCCCGGCCTATAGAGTGAGATGAGCGCACAACCCTAGAGTCGGACACGACTGGCCCGTACGGGCAGGGGTACCTTTACCTTTAGTTGCTGGGTTTTTATAGTTTAATTTTTTGTTTTGTTTTTCGGCTTGCTGCGAAATGATAATATCAGTATTCAGCAAGTATTCCAGAATTAGGTACTGAAAAGAAAACTTTTTCTTTCATCCCAATTTCTTTTTTTGTGAAAGATCCTGAATAGATCCTCAATATTATTATCAAGTCTCAGGGGGGTACTTGCCTGGAGGCAGAGTCTGTATGCAAGGTTCAGTCCAGTCCTAAGGTCAGGAGTATCTCAGTTTATGTAGTCAGATGGTCTGGGGATCAAGAAACCTGAGAGTCCAAGGTCACGAAAAACAAGAAGCAGCAAGGTCTGGCCAGGAACGACAAATGTTGTTTCCAGCAACTGACTGAGGCTGGAAATCCTGCTTTAGAAGGCTGGAGCCAGCTGATTCACTTCAGAAACTAGAAGGCTGATCAACAGCAAATGGAGTCATTCTACCTTCTGCTTCTTCAGGCTGCTGTTCAGCAGGTAAATCTGATTCCTGGCCCATGACAACAGGTTTGGAAGACATCTCTTATGTACAACTTCCCTCTGCCTGGTGGGAGCTGTCAGTTCGAGAGCTCAGCTTGGAGGAGAGATGTGGCAAATAGAGATGATGGTACTGAGTCAAAATACTGTCCATGACAGCAGCCAGTAGCAGCAGACAAAATTTCATCACCATAACCAGGTTCGCCATAGCTCTGGCAGACACATATTGGAGTTCTTTTTCTAAGCTCGGTATGAGAATTCTAAAATACTCGGCATTAAATAAATAATAAAAAGCCACAAAACGTCCATACTCAGCTCATAACTCTGAAATGTACTGGCTGGAGGATGTCATGGTTTTTCCAGACTTGTGGGGTATGCTACAGACATGGAAGCACAGCCTGCCTTCAGTGTGGAAAGGAAAACCTCACACTCACTCTCTAATAACAGCAACATGTGTCTAAAGGTGCAGCAATCAGCCAGAAATTTACTCTAAAAATGTTGGATCAAACAGCAATCATGCCACCATTCCCATGCCCAGCTTGTCTGAAGCCCAGGGCAGGAGTCTTGTTAGAATAAAGTTATAAACTCAAACAAAAAAAGCAGCCAGATGGACCCCCCCCAGCTTAGCCCTCTGAGACCTGGGACAATGTACTCGGATGCCCACCCCCACTGTAAGTAAGTGTTGAAAGGCCTTTAGTATCCATGACAAAATGGCTGAACACTGATCTTCTCTCTCATCCTGTTTTCAGTGAGGCGTACAATTGCTAGAGGGGGAGTATACAATCCTCCCCATGCTATGTGGAGGAAACTTGCATGTGCTGTCCATAAATAAAACCTTTAAAAGGTCCAAGATATTTCCACCCATTTTTCAAATTTCCAAGTACAGCATTCTGCCATGTGAACCACAATAGTCCCTATTTCATGCACAATGTCCTTCTAGCTCGCCTCCCCGACCTTCCACAAATGCTGTTTTTCTTCTTTAAGCTTATGCATTTCTGTAAATGCATCACTGAGAAAGACTAGGGTGCTTCTTTTTTTTTTTTTTAAAAAAAAGAGCTTACTCTCTTAACAACTACTACAAATGCCCTTAAAATTTTAACTGAGTGCATTTGCACTATCTGTTCGGTTACGACTATTTTACTGTTTAAATACACAATCAATTATGTATAAGGGACTTATGAATTAATCTATATTATCTATCTTAGTCTCATAAATATTGTACATGTTTTTGCAAACGCTGTAATAACAGAGATGCTGACTTTGAAAGGGAAACATCTATGTTCTATGTCATGATACAAATCAGCTTGCTGGACTTTTTCTGCAATATTATTTTGGCAAGTGTGAACATTTTGGCCATTTCACCCCATAATGTAATGATTAAAAATGTATTTCACACAATGGAACTGAGATCAGGCCTTACTAACAGGTGGAGAAGATGCGTTTTATAATAACTACAGAAGCTGTTTGTTTGTTCGTTTTTTGTTTCAGCAGGATCTTTGGAATAGTACCCATTATCCCCAAGAAACTAATTATGTGGCAAAATTAAGGCACTAACAGGTTGGAGCAGAAGTTCAAGAGCTCAGTAAATAGCTATTACTACACTATAGACATCAGTTAAGTTGACATCAGCAAGAAGTTTAAAAATAAATCAAGGGTTGCAGTAAAACACTGAAGGAAGGGCATGTTTCACAGCGAAGGGGTAGTTTCTTGACAACCCATTCCGTTGCTTGCCTGGAAATAATAACTGTGGAACAAGTTCTTATGATATCCCCAATTTAATTCTGCAGTTCACTGCCTCTTCACAAGCCTCATTTTAAGTGAATGGTGATTGAGTAGAAGCCACATTTTGTGATTTGCATCCACAGCCTGTTAGGTCCATTAACCCAACCTAACCTGGTACCATAGTTTGTTTTCATTGAGTTTTTCATTGTTTTCTTGAGTTTTTTCATCTGAGGGTATGGTTTGAGTTTCTGCTTACTTTATTACTTCTATGCATTTTTATACTTTCTACTGCTGTGATCCACCTTGTTGGTGAAAGGAGTCTGAAACAGCCACTCAAGGCCATTGGCTTTTCTGAAGGCCCCAGTTTAGAATAACCAAATCCCAAAAAACAAAATTCTGGTACCTGATGAGATCTCAGGGTGATGTTCAGAAAACCAAGAGAAAAATTATTACCTAGGCTTGTAAATACTTAACAGGTAAGTCCAGGAAACCAGGAAAAGAATTTTTTGCTGCTTGCAAGACAGCCTGCACTTTTCTTCTCCCAAGCCATGCATGTACTGCAAATGGCCAAGCAAATGGCTACCGGTTAGAGAGTTTGGGTTTGGACTAGGTTCAGATCCCTGCTTAATGTCCTAGGTGACATAATGTCCTAGGTGACAGTGCTGGATTACCAAATAGGCAGAGTAGGCACCAACCTATGGGCCCACACCTTTTAGGGGCCCAGCAACAAAAGATCAAAATAATATTGATATGATCTTCAAAGAAAACTACAATCAAGCTTTCTTAGTTCAGTGTTATCCCACTAGAGCACAAGAGCCCTCCCAAGATTTCAACTGCCCAGGGGCCTCCACAGCGTTTAATCCAGCACTGCCATGTGACCTTGGACCGTTGCAATCTCTTGTCCTGACTTTCCTCACAGGGCTCTTATGAGGAAGTTGCCTTTCTCTGCCTTCCTTGCAATTTTCCCTCAAAACCCACCTTCTTCGTTGGCACAGCCCCTTAAAATATGTGTAACCAAAATATAAAAATGCAGATTCTTCCTTTTAACCCTCACCTTTGAGCTCCCTCTGTTACTGATGACTTTTAAATTGGCAGTGTCTTAAAGCAGGACCCTTCACCATGTACTCCAACGCTGCCAAGCAAACAAACAAATACTATTTGGAAGCCTATTTCCTAGGCGGGCAGGTTGGTTCAAAGGCTACTATCGCTAAGTGCTTAGGATAGGAGTTGAATGGCCTAGAAAAACTTTTTTTGTAAATACGAATGAATGTCCCCCTATATGTCTTCCAGAGCAACTAGCTCTCCTGCAAATCCCTTTCTACCATCTTCCACCTGCTTCTGAGCACAGCTATCTAAAGCCCTTCTGCAAAGCCCTGTGCAAGTACTGGTCATTAGCTGATATTGCTTGCAATCGGAATGAGTTTTTCTCCAGCTCCTGCATTTTCCTCCCAGTATACAAGTTCTATAGTTTTACAGTGAAAACCAAGGGCTCAGTATTAGATTGCTTATTCCCATCTGATGGATTTACAATTGCAGCTTCAATTGGATTTCATGCATTATGGATTCCGCACCATGACTGAAAGCTGCTGTAGGAAAATCCACCCCTTACCATATATTTTTTTCCACATCTGTCTCTTTTTATTAAAAATTCAGGCTCAAATAGCATGCATAATTAAACAGAGCATCGCCATCAGCAGCACGAACTAAAATCTTTAGCAAGGATGAACCGTCTAGTTAGCTCCCCATCTTAAGCTTGCTAATCTTGGAATCTACATAGGCAAGTACCAGCCTCAATATAAAAGTTATATGACACACCAACAGTATCTATTTTTATTTTTTATTTTGTTCATTTATTTCCTGAAACTTATACACTGCTTAATTGTTTTGTTTTTGTTTTTTTAAAAAAAACACCCTCAAAGCAATTTACAAAAGATAAAACAGTAAAATCAAGGGGGGAAATCACAGCAGTGCTTTAAAACAGACAAAAGTTAGACTACTAAAACATTTTAAATCTTTTTCTTTATTTCTTAGCTCTGTATATATTAACACTACTTTGCAATATGCCAGATCCAAATTCAGAAGCAAGGCTAATGCTGGCTGAGCCAACCCAAGAATGTCAGAGGGGAAAACAAGGCCTTCAGACAAGTTTGGTCTTTTGCTGGTGTACGTTTTGCTGGGATGCCAGCTCATGTCACTGAACTGCACAAAGTTTGCTTCCAAGCTAAGCCCCTCACTTCCCAACAATGTCTCCACCACACCCCCAAAACACCCCTTGTGTGGGCCTTGACTAAGCTGATTTTGCCTGGGCCAATATGAGGGACTTATGCTGGCATTGCCTCCGCTGAGTGGAAGATCTGCCAGATCCTGACTTGGTGATCCAGGAGGATCTGGAGTTCGGATTGTAAGAACCTTAGTAAGGTTAAAACAAGATTAAGCATAACAATGGAATCACATGCAGCTGTAAAATACAGAACCTGCCGGGGGGGGGGGGGGGGAATACAACAGATTCCCAACCACTATAAAACCATCTGTGTTAGGGAGAGCTAAAACAACCTCAAAAGGTCTAAAACCTTGACCAGCTGCCACCTAAGCAGATACTGATATTGTTCTTATTGATTTGCTGACTGCTTCATGCCAAAATAGGCTTTTAAGCAGTTTACAAGTATAAAACCAATTATACAATATTTAAATTGAAACATTCACAATTAAAATATCAATGTCTAATCTTTGAAAATGTTGTAAGATGTTAAAATAACATAAAATTGATGGGGGAATTAAAAACCGGAACTTTGAATTGGGCCCAAGAACAAATCGGAAGCGAGTAAAAGTGAATAAGGACTGGCATAAAATGTTCATAAGCAATAAATTTATGTCCTGTGGGATTTCTTTCACATTTTATGGGCAAAACTGCAGGCTTGTTCACATACGCTGAACAGAGGTTTGAGTTGTCTCTACAAATTTACAAGTGTTTGTGTGAAAGAGTGTACAGCTCAGCTATTGTGAACACGGACTGTACACTTGTTGAATGTTACTTGCGAAAAACGATGCGAGTGTACAGCTCAAGTATTTGTGTGCCCATATTGTACACTCATTCAATGTCACCTGGAAACAACCCTCAGTGACTCTCAAAATAAGGGTTGAAATGTGGTGAGAAGCTCAGATGATAGCTTGACAGTTTTTGTCAGGTTCCCTGAGCTCAGCAGACTTGCCAGGTTCTCCCTCTGTAATCCTTTGGCGTTCATCCATTATCATTCATGGAGCCAAGCCAAAATTAATTAGATGTCTATTACTTTTTACTCTGGGGTCACTGAGTAAAGGGTAATTTTTATTCTGCACTTTAGCTTGGATATATATTCTACATTAAATGGAATGCCATTGCCAGAAGTGGCATACTGAGCATTTAATCTTTGCCCAGACACTGCTCCTCGATAACATCAAGGGAAATTTGGCCATCTTCTAACATTTCAGTCTAAAATGTTTCTCCACCTTCTGCCAGCAGCAGCCAATGACAAGCAGCGGAGAATGTAGGATGTCAGGGCGCAGGTAAGTTGTCCTAATTCCTGCCTTCACATCCCAGCCCTCACTTGCTCAGCCCTTCTCAAACACATTTCAGCTTTCATGCTGTTATGTCAATAATTTCTCTGACCAGTCCTTTTTTCTGGGGGTAAGCATGGGTATGCATACCCCTAAACATTTTGTGAATCTTTGTACTTTTATCCATTTACTGTATTAATTTTTCCCAGTTTGAACTATAAAATGGTGATTTTCTTGATGATGATGATGATGATGATGATGATAATTTATTATTTATACTCCACCCATCTGCCCGGGTTACCCCAGCCACTCTGGGCGGCTTCCAACGAAGATTAAAAATACATTAAAACATCAGTCATTAGAAACTTCCCTAAACAGGGCTGCCTTCAGATGTCTTCTAAATGTCAAATAGTTGTTTATTTCTTTGACATCTGATGGGAGGGCGTTCCACAGTGTCAAAATGAGTCAAAATGAAAGTACCCCTAAACATTTTTTTTTTAAAAAAAACACTGTCTCAGACACATCCATTTCAACTAAACATGATATCTATGGGAACATGAGAAAGCGTGTTCTCCTTCATGGAGAGCACGTGTTGCGGTGGGGGTCGCCAGGACACTCCAAAGTTGGGGGCGGGCTAATTGATCGTTGGCCACTGATGCGTTTGGGGCTTCCCTTGTTGTTGGGAAGAAGTTAATGTTGCCATTTGTTGACTGACAGCCAGAAATGCTAAAACTCCTTGCACGAGGCTAGGGCTTCCTCTTTTCACCCGTGCATCGGATTGCCTGTCCCCCCCCCCTAGAATTAGGGTTGTTCGCTTTGACCTTGCTATGCCTGTCATGGGGTCGTCTGTTCTTGGGGCAGGGGCCCGGTAGGAATTTTGTCCATCTGGCTGATTGGCTGGGGCCATTTGGTTTTTGCCTACTGCGTAGCAAATCGTCACGACTTGTAAGGTTGCGGTTAGGCATTGGTTTATGGTTTGATTGGTTGAGGGGCATGGATTGGCTGTGCCTGCCCCTCTAATGCTGCTGCTGCAAGGGATTCCGTTAAAGGAATTGGGGGCTAACTATTGCTTGTCCACTCTGTCAAGGGGGCTCGGGCCATAGCAATGAGCTCCTGGTTGCATTTGGGGTGAAGGCAGGTTCCCTGCTCCGTCGCTACCCCCAAGTGTATTCCCCTATTCTGACTTTCGCATCGTGTGGAATGTCAGTCTGTCCCCCATGGTGGGGGCAGATAGTCTCAACCAATGCCTAAGCAACCACTCACAAATTTGTATTTTAATAAAGTTGTGGCCAAAATTATGCCAAAAATCTTAAACAAAAATTCTGCGTGATATGTGAGTTATTGGGGTGGCCCTGGGGACCTTGACACGCAACTAACAATGCTAGCACAGTTAGTCAAATGCCTTGTTAAAAGATGTTACCTCCTCATGTCCGTATCATAGAAACTATCCTCCCGCATTGGCTCCGTATTGCTGAGTCCTAAAACACGTAGTTTCTACTAACATGGCATAAGATTGCATTGTACAACCCTAGGCAACATAAAACTATAAGTCATGATTTTTCAGCAGCAGGGGGAATATAAATACTGTTAGAAATTTTTTTCGCACACAGCGATGACACATTTTTTTCCTTGAGCAAATGTATACCAAAGAAATTCAGCTGTGCAGCACTAACTATAATTCCATAGTAGCTCAATGGAAATACTTTGCTCTTATCTGATAACATTCAGCCCACTGATTTTTACAAATATCTGGTGGAATTTGCCATAAAATATGTAAGGTAAGCTCTAATTATGCTGCTGCTGCAGAACTTTCAAATATGAGGTGACAGAGAAGGTTCTGGCCTGATCCAGAATAACTCTTTTTATGCTTTTATGGGTTGGCAACAGCTCTGGAGTTCTTTGCATTTGCAGGGAATGTTTGTCTGGTAATAACGCAAGTGCCTGCAATGTGTACTACATTCTAGGAGATGAGTAAAAGCAATTACTTTGTACAAAGGGACCACTCTGCTATAAGAGAAGAGCCTAAAGGAGATTTTTATCGCGTATACTGGAGACTGCATTAATATGTAGCTGGCTGAGGCAGAGTGACCCTTCCTAATGCTTCTTGCATAAAAGATTCGGAATTGATCTTTAAGTGATCCTTTTTCCGCTGTGGTGAATTAACCGTGATGTATAACAATATAATTAAGTTTTGAATGCTTCAGTAATGTGAAGAATGCACATCACTTCATGGCCATTAAGCAATTTTGTAGCTGGTGGCTTGGAAGTTCCAGATAAATTCAACAAGATGGCTTTCTCGGGACCTAAAAGGGTCCTTTTATCAGTCTAGTTCGACAAATGAACACTGACATGCCACAATGAGATTTGCAATGAGGTTCAGGTGACATTAAGACATTTGAATGAAAGTGAGGTCATGATCTGTATTTTTTATCTTATTTTTAGCTGATTGGCTAAGGGCTTATCAACACATCCTTTTGTCCTGCTGCTTTCCTCCAGGGAAAACCACTCTTTAGCACTCAGGGCAAATGACAATTTGGGCTTTCTCTGGATGGATGTTTGCTCCAATTTAGCACCAAAGAGTGGGTTCTCCATGAAAAGGACAAGGGGAAAACCCTCAGACCTGTGCTTTCTAGGAACAGGACAAGTGGAAGAGTGAACAAGCCCTAAATCTTCCTGGGCTCTTTGTTTTGGGCAGCCAACAGCTTTTCTCAAAATAATCACTGCTCCAGAGGTTTGTGGTGTGTGCGCCTGTCAAATTTAGAGCTCACTCTGCATAGGATTGCACCATTAGATACTGTTTTTATTTGGCTGCAAAGGTGTGCTCACGTCATACTGAAATTCACTAAGGGTTCTTTTGTCTTTTCCCTCTTGATTAAAGCAGAGAGAGGAAGGTAGTATTTTGTCGTCCAAAATCCTAAACTTGGCTTTCTTTAATTGTAGGCACCCATATTTGCTGATTATGATATGTTTTACATTGAAAAAGTTATCAGGGCAACCTTGATTGCACAGCACTCTTTGCACAATAAGCATTTTATCTCAGCTTATCAAAAAGAATAAACATCTATAAAAATATCTCTTGAGGGAATTTGGGTGAAGGGCAATTTTTAGCAAGCTGCTGCAAAAAAAGGGAAACAAATTAGCCATTGTTTCTGCCCTTTTGCTCCCTAAACCTTCTTTCTCGCCTACCTGGGATTCAAGGGAGGTTGAAGATGAAGATTAAAATCATCTTCATAATTAATGTAATCAGCAGCTCAGAAGAATAATGTATACCCTTCCCCCGACGAAGACGCTTGTATGACCAACTGAATGGCTGCATTACAAGCCATAAACCTAGACTTTCAATGCACCCCCCTCAAAAAACTAAACAACAACACCCCACGCGCCTCATTCATTTCAAGGACCTTCTGGAGAAGTGTTTCCTCACTAAGGGAGTGTTTATAGGCACATTATCCTTTTTATTTTTTAAAAAAATGCAGCTATGAATTAACAATGCTGTTATCTCATTACATGGCTTGTTAACATGTAGCAATTATGCCATGAATCCCTTTAGAAAGGTATGCTTGGAAGTTCTGTGAAATATCAAAGATATATAGAAGGGTTTTCCTTTGCCCAGAGTTGAAGGAATAAAATGCTATCGGTGGGGTGGTGGGGAGTGCAATTCTGGTGAGTCCCATTTAAAATTCATGGGCACCCATATGTTGTGATTCGAGGATCCGATCCCCGCTTGGGGAATAAAGACACGCGGACACAGTATGTAAGGTTAATGGGTAAGGTAAATGCCACAACTTTATTGATTACAGCATGTGAGAAGGTATTGGCTTAGGCATTGGACCACAGAACATTAGACTCCACCCACTCGGAGAGGGGTGAGCCCAAAGGGGGTTTATTCACCAGAAGGTGGAGCCTGTTGATGCTAATACAACTATAGGCTCTCGCCTGATGTCACCGAGGGTCGTGTCATGCCCCCCCCCCGCCACACAGGCATCGGACAGGATCCATGACCGCTGGATTCCTTTAGCGGAATACCCAAAATTGTCGGGGAAGGCGATGGCCACACCTTGCCCCCCGAAACACCAACAACACATTCCAATGCCTAACCGCCAAATACCACAAAAGTTATGACGGTTGCTACGAGGTAGGCGAAAAAAAACCAAGAGGCCGGGCCAATTTAGCCAATTGGAAAAAACTCCTACCAGGCCCCCTGGTTAAACAGGGTGACCAACCAGAGGTCCATAGCAAAGTCTCAGGAAAAGCTAATCTAAAGGGAGTGGAGGGTGGGTGACTCAAAGAAAATGTGTGTGCAATGGCGGGGATGGCTGGCGCGTTTAAACGGCAAGCCATGCCCCCGCCGAGCTTCCCTATTGGGTGCCCAACCGGGGAGGGTCGTGGCACGCCAGCCCTGGAGTTGAAGCAGGGGGCGGAGCGCCCCCTGCATGATGCGGGAATCGTCCCCCGCTCACAACCCCTGCCCTTTGGAAGGAGGAGAGGCTTTCTCATATATTTAACCGAAACATCAGTCCTAGAACTGAATTCACATTCATGGTGGATGATGGTGATGATGATGACGATAATCATAATTATTTATTTGTACCCTGCCCATCTGGCTGGGTTTCCCCAGCCACCCTGGGTGGCACCCAATAGAATATTCGAAAGGGAACAAATAACTTTACATGTGTGCAGCTGCTACTCCTTAATACTGCTTGTTTTGACATTTTAGGGCATGTTGACAAACCTTCCACAAGGCCTTCCATCACCACCAGATTTGGGGCAGAATGGGTGGGTCCCCTGCAGAGGGTGCTGAGCCAACGCATAATGATGATGACAATAATAATAATAATAATAATAATAATAATAATAATAATAATACCTATATTTACGTGGTTGCCTACACCAAGTTAGGCCTATCGAGAAGATATATTAAAAAGCAACTGTACAAAAAGAAATTATTGTGAAAATATTTTTTTTGGGGGGGGGGGTGCTGGAATTTTGTCTTCACTCAAGGGGCCATATTACGAAGGTCCTCCCCTTCTCCCACATTGTTTTGGCTGCATGCACACTCTGCCTTTAAAACACATTTCTCTCCCCCCACCCCAAGAAATTCTGGACACGGTCATTGCATAAGGGTTGCTGCAAATTGTAGCTCTGAAATGATGGTGACAATATTAATAATACTAATGCCATGCGCTGAGCCAATACTAGATGTTGCTGAGAAATGGGCTCATCCTTAAGTCTAGTTAAAATATTGATTTTTAAGACTATTGCAGTGCAATAATGTCATACTATCCATTGAATTTTACAAGGGAGGGAAGAGATAGTAATGTGGGGCTGTTATTTCCCCCTGGCTATCCCACATTGTCCACAACAGCTAGTTCCAGACTAAGAGGATGTCTTTGAACGGGACCAACCTGAACATTTAAGTTAATATATTTTAAATAGATCCTGCCCACCTAGCAGTTCAAAAGCACGTCAAAGTGCAAGCAGATAAATAGGTACTGCTCCGGCAGGAAGGTAAACGGCGTTTCCGTGTGCTGCTCTGGTTCGCCAGAAGTGGCTTAGTCATGCTGGCCACATGACCTGGAAGCTGTACGCCGGCTCCCTCGTCCAATAAAGCGAGATGAGTGCCGCAACCCCAGAGTCGGCCACAACTGGACCAAATAGTCAGGGGTCCCTTTACCTTTTATTTTAAATAGAAAGTAGCTAAAGGTCACTTGACACAAACAGGGTGTTTGCCAGCAGTGTTTCTGAAGGATTACAGCTTTTGTGTGTCCTGAAAATTGATATAGAAATCTAATCTATGGTTGATCACCTTTGTTCTCCTTTTTAAATGTATACTCTTTCTAGCTCCCATGGAAAAGTTATTGCTCTGAAATCATCCACACACAAAAACACCCAGAACTCAAAATCGGCGCTTGCAATATCTGTATGATCTTCCTGTTTATACACTTATCTACTCGCTGCACTGACACGTCTTGGAAAAAGACATTTATCTTAACAGCTAGGTTACCTTTGCCACGCTCACTTGACAAAGGGGAGAGAGGCTTCAGACACAGTCATGCTTTGCCAGCTGCACAGAAAGTTAACTAGCGTTATGTTGGCTAGCTGGGACTGTTTCCCAGTGATGGTATTTCATCAAATGACGACAGCCTTTTGGACGCAGCATGGCAGCTCCGGGGTTCTTAGTGTCACCTGAACAACAGGAAATGAAATTGGAAGGCTGTGCTAGATTTCCCTGCAAGTAAGGAAAGTACAATGCATGCCATGACGAGTCAAGGTGCAGGTAAAACGACATCTATACAGCTTCTTCTGTGCAATACCATGCCAAGTTCTGCAGTTTTTGGTGACCATGACGGCTTTTGCCTGGGCATGGGGCTGCCAGGGGAGTGACCTGCTGATTTTACTACTGCTAGAAATGACAACTTAACATGTGCCTCAGCAGTTATAAGCATTATGAGGAGAAAAACGATGGCATTGTGACCTATGCGTATATGAAACTGCCATAGAGAAGATGTGGGGAACCTTTGGCTCTCCAGAGGTTGCTAAACAACAAATCCCATCATTCCTGGCCATTGTCCATTCTTGCTAGGGCTGCAGCTCAGAAAAATATGGAGCTGATTTTTCCACTGCATTCTTGAGGTAGGGAACACACATTTCTCTGAGAAATTTCAGGTTATCGCTTACCTTATGGCATTGGTGTGGAACCTGCAGCCCTACAAATGTTGACGGACTCAAGCTCCCATCATTCCTAACCTTCTGGGACTGGTGGGAACAGGGTGTTCAACAACATATGGAGAGCTGCACATTCCACAACTCTGCCTTACTGGGTCTCAATAGGAAGTGTGGCTGGCAAGAAGCTGTGGAGACAGTTGGTTGCTGACAGCCACACTTCTTGGAAAAACATGGGAGTTGATGTGCTGCCATGTGACATAGTGTTGGATCCCTTCCGTATACTCTGGAGGAAAACAGGACATCCCCCTTTTCCTCATGAGATCTCTAGCTAGTTTATGCAGTATGCGTTCCAATACCCCTTTTGTGAGTCAAAGCAGCTCTAGGTGCTGCTAGAAAGGAATAGGCTAAACAAACACCTGTCGGAAAAAATCAGAGTTGCTCCTATCTGCACTTTTGGGGCATGGAGGTGCTGGGATGATGCTGGTCCTCACTCTGTTCCTGTGCTAACAAAGGGCTAGTTCATGTACTTGGCAGCATCTTGCATGAAATAATTGCCATGATTTTTCATGGCAATGATTTCATGGTGGCTACATCGTGTGAACTGGAGGGATACAAATTTCATGGTGGATACATCGTGTGAACTGGAGGGATACTAGTATATACAGCTGCCATGACTGAAGAGATGCATATGTGCTGCTATCCTGGGCTGAGTCATATCCTGACCTAACAATGTGAAACTGTCAGTGGTACAAGAAAACTCTTCTAACGCTGAGCCCTGGTTGCAATTCATCGGGGCGTAATTTTCATGCGGTTTCAGTGGAGTCAGTAAATAGGGCTATAAGTATGTTTCTTATTTCCTGTATCATTTCATTGTGCACAAGACATTAACCAACTCTGCTTACCAAGGTGAAAATAAAATGTAGGCACAGAGTGTGTAATTACTGGGCTCCTACATGCTTACCGTGAAAGTCTTCTTGCTCTGAAGAACAGGATAATGAGGATTAATGTGTCATAAGGCTGCTATGGGGGAAAACATTAATATCAATGAAAAGCAAAGAGTTTTGAGGTATGCTTTGAACTGGCATCCTCGCTGACCCTTGTGGAAGAAAAATCAACATGAATTCAGCAGCAACCTGCCTACCAAGTTGAATGTGAGCAGGTGGAAGAAAGGTTTTTTCTTGCACTGCTGAACGATAAGCTTATAATATCAGCCTGTAGCAGAAAGGTTTCCTGCCTGCCTGCTTTAAGATTTTGTTTCCATTACAGAGATCGTCATTTCTGTCCCTAAGGAAAATTGTAATTTAATAATGCAGAGCAACGAATGCTGAGAATACACATTATATAGAAAAATCTGCACGTCAACGTATTGGAGATAGCAAGGAGTGTGCTCACAGGACTGCTGTAAGGCAGATTTCCTGCTGTTGGTATTCACCAAGCATGTAGCGACATGCCCATCCTATGACTGATAAGTGTTTATCACTGTTCTGCCAATGGCAATTGCATCCATTCCAAATGAGTCCAGTTACTTTAGAAGCTGCCTTATGCTTTTCAGATGGGTCATTCCCAGTCCTACCAGGAGATGCCTGGGGTTTGAACCTGAGTCCTTTTGTATGCAAAGCATGTGAGCCATGGGCATCTTGGACAACAAGGCAAAGTAATGTGGAGGCCATGGCCTGACAACAGCCCAAGGTCAAATGCAGAGTCTTCTGTACTTGAACGCTCTTATACTTACGATATAGAAAAAGGATATCCCCCATCTTGTGGACTGCAAAGGGAAATGCTGTCTCCCACAAAGTGGAACATGGGACCTTGAAAAGTGGAGCAAGATAAGAAATATGCTTTCCCTATATATTTTGAACGTTCTTTTAAAATGAATATGTCTGTTGGCCTGCTTTATTTCCCAAAACATCTATGAATGACAGTGAATATGTGTGAGTTTGAAAGCTTGCAGCATTTTTAGCACCTATATTTTGTATCTCTCTTCCCCAATCCAAAAAGTCACTGGGAGAGCACTGTTGTGGGGTGACTCTTTGTGACCCCATGGACCAGAGCACGCCAGGCACTCCTGTCTTCCACTGCCTCCCGCAGCTTGGTCAAACTCATTGGGAGAGCACTATGCACCATTAACTCAAAAAAAGGAAGCCGCGTCTGTGAAACATTGCCTTTTTGTTAATTAAGTCTCTTCCTGCTGGAGGAATGAAGAATCATTAACTGCTGATATTGCCCCAAGGGCATTGGACTGCCTGAGATCTCGAGGGATGCTACAGATAAAAGCCTGTTTATTTTCCTGCCTTAGTTTATCCAATTATTTCATGTAGGAAAATGCCCGAAGAGGATTAGTTGGAGTCAAATAAGGGAAAGATTGTGAAATTGTCACCCTTTTGAGGTCATCTGTGAAACTGACTGCTATTTTCACCCCCCTAAAACCTTCCAATTCAATGAAGTGCAAATGATGCTGTTAAAAAATTATTTTATGCAGAAAGCTAATAAAAGGCCTTTCTCTGTGTCCTAACAGATTTTTCTGGAGAGTGAGGTGGGGGGTGTGTGGAATCTAGTTTCCTTTAAAGGATTTCAATCTCCTTGGAGTGTGTCTTGCTGCAGAAGACAAGTCAGACTTCAGTTTCCTTGTGAAAGTCTTTATATGCATACCATAGTCCATTGATCCTTGGCAACTTATCTTGCTTTTGTGTGTGAGAGTGAGAGAGATGTTTCTGTAGGCAAATAAGAACAATACCCAAAAGATGACATTGAAAAAGATTAAGATGAAAACTCTCTGTAAGCCTTCCCCTTGATTAAGCTTGATTACTACTTTGGGTAGAAGGGGACTGCTTTCTCTATTTATGCAAATGAGGAAAATTGCAGATAAGGGAGTTCTGGGTCAGAGGGCCACAGGCTGCGATCTTAACCTATTCTGATTTTGTGGCTTATATTGCCAGATCAGATCTTGGCCTGCCCTGTGATGGCAGGTATACATTCATCCAGCGTAGTATTATCACAAATAAAATTAGCACAAGTACTGGCCGTGAACCTTACCTGTCCTATCTTATTTGCTGTAGGCCTCATGCCTCTATGAGCACTTCTCCAAAACAGGACAGGATAACAAGGAATATGTGCGAGCAAGAAACATCAGAAGAATTTAGGAAGAAGTAGTCGACCAGGTTTGCTGTGGTGGTTTGCAGGGTTTTTCCAAATGTCTGATTTCCTCTGATGAAAATAGGGATGTCCTACCATACCATCCAACATTTCTCTGGAAAAGAGGGATGTCCTAAGGAAAAGTGGGACATTCCGGGATCAAATCAGAAACCGGGATGGCGTCTGTAAATCTGGGATTGTCCTGCGAAAATAGGGATACTTAGAGGGTCTGAAGTTGTTGGGCCCAACCCAACTTTTTAGGAATGCAAATGAAATACTGTATAGTCAAGAACTATCAACATTTATTAATCATCAATCACCATAACTAGGGATTATAAAATGTAAAAAAAAACAAACTAATAAGTAGTTCTTATGATTGTGATTATTAGCAATGTGATCTCTGTCAATTATACTGCAATATTTATATGAAATCTCATCTTAAAAACAAGGTATCCCAACAACATTTTGAATACAGTGCCTTTCAAATTTTAAATTACAGTCTGCTCATACAAATTACAGAAAATGAAAAGCTCAGTGTTGTCCCTTTGTTTCCCAAACAGCCCCATTGACTTTCTCTTCTCCCTGCCCCCCTTGCCTTGGTCTTTTCTTGGTTTCTATTTGATTTTACAGCTCAGAGACCCCCATTCATGACCTTAATTAATAAAGGCCAGATACTGCCCTTGATTTGAGCATGACTCATTTGAAACCAGCTGGTGTTTCTTCAGTTGCTGTGAAGAACTGGGGGCAATGCAGGCTTTCAAATGTTCCCCTGCATTGCAGCATAAGTAGTCAGTCCTTGGATGATAAAAATTGAAAGGTGGCAACATTTATTTTCCATGTCTTTGTTTAATAACACCATAGGCGTACAATTGTACATGAATCCTTGCAATGTGGCATATGCTCTGCAGAACTGTAATGCAGAGATGGGTTCATACATAATAATGTTTCAAATGGAGTTTGGAAAAGATAGAGCCATAATCCACCTTGTGATTAGGTAGCAGAAACTGCCAAGGGCAGCCACATTTGGTGAAATATATATGGTTGTGAGAGCCTTTTTGGTGGTGGCTCTTCTCTTTGGAATGACAACACATACACCCCTTGAAGGCTGTCTTTCCCCAGCCTTTAGGTGCCAAGTAAAAACCCATCTTTTTGCTGAACTTTTAAAGACTGATGGGTTAAGCCATTTTTATGATGTTGTTAATTATATGTTATTAGATGTATTTCAGTGTTTCTGTTTGTTTTGTATTATGGATTGTATCCAGGGCTGTGTAAATTCAGTTCTGCTTAGGCAACTGGACTTTCCTCTCCTCTCCCTGTGTCCATCCCCATCTGTCCCCACAACCGTCTGGAGAAGATTTGGAGAGTGCCCAGGGGTCTTCAGGGGAGAGAAGGGGAAAGTTCTGTTGCACAAATCGAAGTCTGTTGTGCAAGCAGAATGGCAGCAATAGATTTAACCCTATGTTTTAATATTGCCTTAGTTTTGTAAACCACACTATGACCATTTTTGCTCAAGGATCATATAGTCGTTGCTTGGTTGACGAACATCTTGCGACTCAAACATTTTGGCTCCCAAACCCACAAACCCAGAAGTGAGTGTTCTGGTTTGCAAACGTTCTTTGGAACCCAAATGTCTGACATGGCTTCTGATTGGCTGCAGAAGCTTCTCCTGGACACGTGCTGCACACCCCTCATGTGCCAGATGCCACGCCCCCACAGGCGGCACACCACATCCCCAGAACATGCACCACACCCCTGTGGGTGGCGTAGCATGCCCTGGGATGTGCGCCATGCCCCCGGGGGGCACCAGCCACACCCCCGCCTGCTCTCTGCCCCCAGTAGTGGAGCATGCAGCTTCACCACTGAATGCAGGTTAAGTTTATTGAAAAATAGAGGCAAGTAACAAGGAAACAAAGAACCCACACCAAGGAGGTCGGAGGTTGATGGCTGAAATGTTTTTACATCGTACTGTTTTATTTTCTTTCTTTCTTTCTTTCTTTTTTGTGAGTTATGTGCTCTGTGTTTTCTTCTTTTGTTTTCACTGTGTGTCTGCTGTTGATTATAAACCAATAAAGATTGAATTTAAAAACCAAAACAAAAACACATGCCACAAATTGCATAATTTGTAGGGGAAAGTGTTGATGACACACTTGCACATAATCATCCGTAACCGGAAATGTAGCTTTAAGGCATCATTCCAATTAATACAACTTGCTTATTAATTGGGAAATGTAGGGAACCCAATAACATAAAGCCACTGCCACCCTCTGCCCACGCTGTCTTCTTCTTACCTCACTAGCTGGCAAAGTAAGGATGAGGGATTAGATGAGTCTGGGCATAGAGCAATGTTTGAGTTGCTAGGCACCATTTGCCTTCCCTGAGTGGGTGATGGCTGTGAAGGTAGGCATTGCTGAGTGACACTGATTATCAGGGCCCATTTCAGTCTGGCTTCATTTTAAGATGGAGCTACCTTGCTCACCACGGTAAATGATCTGTGCCAGGAGACCACTGTGGGAAAGCAGGATATAAATAAATGAAAACGTTTTATTGATCACACTTTATACATATAAAAAGAACTGCTTATATAAAGAAGGTACTTTCAAATTTGATGATCAGCTGGATATAGATAACTGAATATAGGTCAAGGTTTCTGATCCTGTCTCTCCTACCAGGCTGCTTCAGCTCTCCAGTCCTGTTGTGAGAAAAAAAGATAAAATTCAAATAGCTCCTGTTACAAAGGGGTGTGTGTGTGTGAAGCTCAGATGATGCCATACAGATATGCATGCTGGGAAGTGTCTCATTTGAAGGAAAAATGAGATTGCGAACGGCTCAAAGGGAGGACGAGTCTTTCAGAGTGTTAGAGAGCCTGCCGAGAGAGAGAGAGAGAGAGAGAGAGACGGAGAGACAGAAAGAGAAAAGCACCATGCGGCATGGGAAAACCATCCTTGTGCAAGCACATAAGAAAAGGAAGCCTGGCAGCCAGGAATGAAAAGGAGCATCAGTAGCCTTGGCAACATGCCTACTTGGGCAAGCAGTGGCGAGGGAGTCCCAGCAGCTGCTCACAAAGTCAACTCTAATTCTCAGTGAAATGCTTTTTTTGTTGGTTATATGGGGCTGGCAGATAATAAACCTTGGTTTGCTACCCCAAGACTCTCTCTTTGAAAAGGGTGCTTTCACAAACAGTGGGATTCAACCTCTCTCAGCGCTGTTGTTCTTTAAGCACACCTATTCCTGAGTTTCTTTACTGTCTCGTAATGTAGGTGCATGCATGCATGATGATGGAATGGGCATGCAGAGCACCACTGGAAAGGTTTACCTCTTTGACCTTTGGCTTGGCAGACAAAATGCCGCATGAAATCCACAGCTCTTGCATGCGCCGACAAGTTCCTTTGCCATCAGGCAATGCACCCATGCATGCTATCAGCGGCAACCCTGAAGGTTGTTTCAATATGCTGAAATCAAGGAACGAGCACCATTTGCTGCACACTTTTCTCTTCCCACTGCACACTATTTCACAGACAGATGCCTGTATTTTCCTCACACACATTATCGCCCAACCCTCCCCAGGACCGGATTCCTGGTCCATTTTGATTGTGTGGGCTGCATCAGCTGGCTGGCACTGTGGACTGGAGGGTTTTGGCAGGCAGGGCAGAGACTGAGCAGAGCAGCAACATGAGCAGAAGGGTTGGCATTGTGGTCCGAAACATTTGGAGGGCTCCGGGTTGATGGAACCTAGGCTATGCTTATCGTCACTTAGTATGGCTGCTGGAAAAGATATTTGGCATTAAAATGGCCATTGTTCATTCTAACCACCAATGCATTTCTTCCTGTAGAGAAGAGGCAGAGGTCTTTCTCTCAACAGATGATGAATGACAAACTGATACCTTTGCTATAATTTATTTAGTGCATCACATAACCTGTGGCTTAGAATAGGTTTTTGTTAAATGTCATTACTCAGCATGATTTCTAGACTGAAAACTAAGGAATGGCTGAGACAGAAGAAGCTCCTTAGAAAAGCAAAATGGCAAATTACTGGCTGCTGACAAATGTAGGCTATATATAACTCACTATTTTTTTGGTGGGTGGGTGGGTGGGTGGGTGGGGGAGTTACACATTTCCTTGTTTTATAATATGCTCTGAGGAAAGTTCCTGTTGCATATTGCATTCTAACATTCTTTTGAATTAAAAGGTGGAGGTAAATGCTTTGAGGAATCAATGTGCATGGAATGTGGGCACATTTTTAATCTCTGTAGCATGCTTTGTTGTGTTTAGGCACTAAGGACACAAAAAGATCCTTGCTGGGTTAACGGTCCATCTAACCCTACATCCTGCTTCTAACACTGGCCACAATATTCTTCTGGAAAGCTGACACACAGGTGTGGCACACAGGTATGAAAGCAGGTACCAGTCCCCGTTGCACATTCCCCACTTTGAACATGGAGGTTCTCTTCAGCTATCATGGTTCACAGCCACGGATGGACTTCTCTTCCAGAAATTTGTCTCAGTGCCCTTGAAAGCCATCCAAGCCAGTAGCCATCACCATAACTTTTGATTCCAGAAGTTAATTATATGTTGTGTGAAGTACTCCTCAGTCTACTGCCCATCAGTTTCATTAGGTGACCTCAATTTTTAGGATTATGGAAAGGCGGGGAATCGACCTCCACTTTCTCAACATTGTTCACAACATTTAAAAGCCTCAATCACGCCTATCTTTAAAAAAACCAAAAAACCAAACTAAACTTAAAAGCCTCAAAACATTCAGTCATCCCTCTGAGGGGAAAGTGTTCCACCCTCCTGTTTTTTTTTAGTTGCTGTTTTCTCTACCTTGTAGAGTGCTATAATATCTTCTCTCTTTTTTAGGTGGCACTGTACATAGTATTCAACATTAGTCATGGGTGAATTCTCCTTAGTCTCCCTTTTAAATCCATTAGGTGTTTGTTTTTTTTAAGTATCTCCCCACCAGAAAGCTAATAGAAGCACAAAAGCACATTCTCCCATCCTGTGCCAGTTTCCCTGTCTTGTTTCCCAAGCAAAAATACACCTCAATTTTAAAAAGGGGAATGAGCTTCTAACAGCAAGAAATGGAAAATACAAGCTCCAGAGCATTGTTGGCCCATCATTTACTAACAGGGAGTCATTTTCATTATTATTTGATTTATTTATTCTTACATTTATATCCAATCTTTTCTCCAAGGAGCTTAAGGTGGCCTGCATACATACTCTTTCCTTCCGCATTCATCCTGATGACAATCCTGTGAGGTAGGTTAGGCCAGGGGTCTGCAACCCGCGGCTCCGGAGCCGCATGTGGCTCTTTTACACCTTTGCCGCGGCTCCAGGGCGGATACTAGCGAGGGGAGGAGGCGCATTGTGCGCCCTGACACTCCCCACTGTGACGGGCGCTGTACTGGCTGTGATGTCGCATGGGGGCGGTGCGTGCGTTAGTCACGCACTGTCCCGACGTCACCTTCCCACCCGCTGTCAGATCGCGGCTCTGGAGATATATTTGTTTTAAATGTCGCAATGGTTTTGCGGCTCCCAGTTTTTTTTCTTCTTCGGAAATGGGTCCAAGTGGCTCTTTTTGTCTTAAAGGTTGCAGACCCCTGGGTTAGGCTATGTCCCCAGTAAGGATATTTTTCTCCTCAGGAAGAATCTAAGGCACATTCTGCAGGAACTGGTATCATTTATTTTGTCCTGTTCACTGTGGCTATATTTCCTCCCTTTTCTCTAATACTACATTTCTCTCTCTCTCTCTCTCTCTCTCTCTCTCTCTCTCATATCTATCTATCTATCTCTATTCAGTGCTAGGCAAGGCATATTGTATTAGTATAGTGCAAGATCACAGTCCCAAATGATTATGGTCATAATCCATGAATAGCTGTACTCCATGATATTTTTGACTCAAATTTGCATATGAGAAGGGAAGACACTCTCTCCTCTGTTATTTCTTAAGATGGTCTCCAGTTAGAATTCAGCATTTAAAATGGAATTTGGGGCTCGTTCCTTGTTCAACTTAAGCCCTGCTTAATTACTAGGTGGTCTCCTTTGATCAAGTTTCCTTGCTCTGAACAATAAATAGGCAATCATTTCCCCCTAGCTGGCCATGACTGAAGCTACTGCTTTATACAACACACCTCATCCAATGAGCTAAATGAGTAGGAATCTGCGTATCCGGTGTAAAAGGAATGCACATGTACATTTCTTTCCACACATAGCTTGTTGCAATTGGAGCAAAGGGAAGGATAACAATTATCTGATGGTACTAAAGGTCCTTAATACTGGTCTTGCATAGCCATGAGTTCTTATTAGTCAATACAGACTAACAGATATTTTTTCCTAAAGTGTATGGTTGGGGCTCCCTGAATATTCCAGCTCCCAAGGTGAAGAACAGGAAAAACATTTACCATCTGCTTTTAGACACTTAAAAGTCTCTCAAATGGATATTTTGGTGTTGCTGAACCACTGAGGGAAGCATCGCAACAGCTGAAGCCTCCTCATATTGGTATACTATAATGAAAAGGAAAGTTAGCTACCCATTATCCAGGGAGTGCATGTCATAAACAGCAGTGTGGCTTTTGTATGCACAATGGTCTGCCAGCTTTTTTTCCTGGGCGGATCCTTAAAAGCAGCATAACATGCAAATGAAGCAGTTCAGTGTCTTCCTATGAGCATCACTAAGGAAAAGTGAAGTGTAAAGTTCAGGTCCACTAGCACCAACTCCAGGGCTCCCACAATTTTGTTGTTGTGGGTGCTCAGGGCCTTGGATGCAACATCCGGTTCCCATCCAAGGCTTCAAGGGGCCTTGGAAATAGTGTCCTAGGCCTCACAGGGCCTCTGACGCCCCTTTTGATTCCTTATGAGGGCCTGCGGGGCCTGGGATACCACTTTCAAGGCCCTGCAAGGCCTTGGATGGGACCTCCAGTTCATCACAAGGTCACGGGGACTTTGAAAGTGGTGTCCTAGGAATCACAGCACCTCTGGCACCACTTCCTGGGGCAATGTCACATTATGTTGGCATTGCTGGGCGCTGATGATCTGGGGCCCAAGTCGGCGCCCCTGCTCAGGTTGTTGCTTGCTTTCAAAAGAGTGAGACTCGGTGAGCTTACTTCTGATGAAATATCCATTGGATTACCCTGCACATCTATGCAACTTTCTGCATGTCTTGTTAATGGCACAAGAGCAGCGTGAAGCTGATTTTTATGGATCAGCTGTAATCAGAAATACATAATTCACGTTGGACAATATGCACTCGTGGTTTTGGCTTAGTTTCCAGCACCTATGAATATCCCTTCCTGAAAGAACTGTGTCCTCTGTTAGATGATTCACACCTTTTAAAGCTTTGTCAGTACTTGGTGGAGTTTGTCCAATGAAGAGCTTTGTGGCACTTTAAGGACTAACAGATTTATTATGTTGTAACTTTTGTGTACTGGAGTTCACTTTAGCAGATTCATCCAACAAAGTGGGTTGCAGCAGAAAAGTTTATGGCGCAAAACTCTTCGTTGGTTTCACAAGCCAACAAAGTTATCCCCTCTTGAATCCACCCAGGGAAAGAAACCTTACATTCATATGTAGCTATGGTTGATGATTTACAAACAAAGCAGGATATTGAGCCATTGTTTAATGTCCTGGCTTATTTGTAAGCCATTAACCATAGTTTCTGGCTATAGAAAGCTACAGAAAGTCGAATCCTGCCTTGTACAGCGGCTTGAACGAAAGGATGAGTGAAATGGCTCCGAAGGATCGCCATACATCCATACACCAACTTGTTCATGTCTGAAGGCAGCCCTGTTTAGGGAAGTTTTTAATATTTAATGCTATATTGTTTTTAACACTTGATTGGGAGCCACCCAGAGTGGCTGGGGAAACTCAGCCAGATGGACGCGGTATAAATAATAAATTATTATTATTATTATTATTATTATTATTATTATTATTATTATTCTATCTGCCTTATTAAACCGGGAATTGCTCATGCAAACCAGGCCACTTTTGCTATCCTCTTTACTTGGATCATTGTCAGGATCTGCTAATTGTTTGCCTAAGAAAAGTTTCAGACATGAACCATGTTAGCTTGTATTGTCTATCCTCAGTTGTCTTCTTCTGATTGTCTTCTAGCTGCAGTAATATTGTTTCTGGTTTGTACACATTTCCCCAGAGTAATGAAAAGTTGCATAGATTAATATCCATGTTGAGTGTGAAAGTTGATTGCATTCTGGTCTGTTTTATGTGATTAGATATGGATGCATTTGATTCTCTATTTAGGCAGGTAGTAGCTTTGAATTTTCAGATGCAATTTTGATGATTTAGCAGTCACTGCCACTGGATAATAAAAGCTGGTAGTATTATGTCAAAATAGCACCAATATATCTAATGTGTTTAAAATGGGCAGATATGTGAGGTGGAACTAGAAAACCCAGCCTTTGTTATATAAAACATTTCAAAGAAGTTGTTGGGCTTTAAACAACACACAAGGGACAATGCTTGCCTCTAACCAAGAAGTGCTGAATTGCTAAAGATGGTAATGGCTCCTTAGTCATCCTTCCCCTGTGTATAGTCTCTGAGATTCCTATAAACAGTAACGTTTTAGCACTTGCTGAACACTTTATCAACACTTAGAAGGCGTGTAGCTATGAGGTTACAGCTATACACATCTTGCTGGCTGTGCAAATCAGTTTTCCCATCCTATGTTGGGAGTAAGAGAAGGAGATGGGAATGATGTTTAAAAATAGCAATTTGTTTTACTGAGGGCACCCTGTAAACTCATGTATAACTGTGATGTTATACATTGTTCTATAGACATTTTTAGCTCTCCGCAGAGATCTTGGCCTGGACACATGGGCAAAGGGATATATAGGAATGGGGTGTGTATGTTCGTCAGCCAGTGTCACTGGACACACCTCCTCAACTTCCAACCTTTGTGTGTCTGCCTCCTCCTCCTGCTTTTTCACTCCCAGAGATGTAGGAGACTGAGGCAACGGAAGCTCCCTTGATCATCTCTAAGCTCAGCAAGCTCAACCTACCTGGTGTGACTTCAGGACCCATGTATGGGTCAGGACCGGCCAGTTGGAGACATTGTGTTTCCTTTCATAATGTCTTGTGGTTCAATGACCTGATCACCGCACACACACACACACCCGACTCCAAACCTCATGGCTGAGCTCTTCCCTGTGATGACTCCTAGCTGATTCCAAGCTGAAAATGAGGCGGAATGGCTGGCACAGCAGTAAGTTAAACTGCAAACCACACCCCCTCCAAGCCACCCGTTCGGGTGCTTACCCGTGGGCGTGGTGCGCCAGCCAGGTGAGTGGGGCAGGGGGCGTAACGTCCCCTGCGTGATGCATAAATCGCGTCCCACCCACAACATCTCCCCTCTAGTATGAGGAGAGGCTTTCTCAGTCACCCCTGACTGTATGCTCAGAGACACTCTCTAAGAACTCAAAAGGGTTAGTTAGGTAGGACTACTCCTGCAAAAAACCCTAAGATCATGGCCAATGGTCCCATCACCTCCTGGCAAAGAGAAGGGGAAGAAATGGAGGCATTGAGAGATCTTAGTTTCTTGGACTCCATGATCACTGCAGATGGTGACAGCAGTCACGAAATTAAAAGACGCCTGCTTCTTGGGAGAAAAGCAATGACAAATCTAGACAGCATCTTAAAAAGCAGAGACATCACCTTGCCAACAAAGGTCCGTATAGTTAAAGCTATGGTTTTCCCAGTAGTGATGTATGGAAGTGAGAGCTGGACCATAAAGAAGGCTGATCACCAAATCATTGATGCTTTTGAATTATGGTGCTGGAGGAGACTCTTGAGAGTCCCATGGACTGCAAGAAGATCAAACCTATCCATTCTTAAGGAAATCAGCCCTGAGTGCTCACTGGAAGGACAGATCCTGAAGCTGAGGCTCCAATACTTTGGCCACCTCATGAGAAGAGAAGACTCCTTGGAAAAGACCCTGATGTTGGGAAGGAATGAGGGCACAAGGAGAAGGGGATGACAGAGGACAAGATGGTTGGACAGTGTTCTCGAAGCTACAAACATGAGTTTGACCAAACTGTGAGAGGCAGTAGAAGACAGGAGTGCCTGGAATGCTCTGGTCCACGGGGTCATGAAGAGTCAGACACAACTTAATGACTAAACAACAACCCCTGCAGAAACCATGCTGGTTTTCCTTCAGTAAGACCTGCTCTTGTTGCATACAGTGTATAGAATAAAAGGCCCAGGCAGAATACATAATGTGCTATAAATGTAAAGTGTGGTGCTTTGTGCTACTTTTCTTGGCCTATTCAGGAGCAGAATTGTTTCTACAGTGCTAAAGCAGTCTGTTTTGAAAATCCTTGCAGTTGTAGTGAGCTTCTTTTATTACAAATTATTGTCAAAGGATACTTGCCTGCAATCAAGGCGAGAGATGAAATGCTAGAGAATATAAAGAGCAGGCAGGATGCAAAGATAATTAGGGCCCAAAGGGAAAGAAGTCTGCTTTTGTGTGGTCTGCTAGGTCAATTGCATTTCAACAAATATAGCAAATGCATGTATCTTGCTACAAAGCAGAACAAAATCTCATTTCCTCTTGACCTTTTAGACAATAAAGATGGACCACTGTTTTGTCCGGAAGAGTTCAGGCTATTATTTCTGCATATTTATTGATATAGCAGCATATAATATTGTCATCTGCAGGTTTCAGTTTGGCTAGCCACTGTACCTTGTAATCCCATTATTAAATGCCGAAAAGAACAAGAACCAATGGTAAAAAAGACTGTGATGGATACATTTCCATCTAAAGAATGCAGCTCTCTGCAGATCAAGCTGGCAAAACATTGCCCTTTATAATATGTCAGCCTGTTTCTTTTCCCCAGAAAGCTGTTCATGCTTGAAATATCTACAATGAGGAGAGGATAATTTTCTGACCTTACAACAGTAGCCTGTTTTCTTTATTTGGAAATAATGGCTACTTCTTTACAAAATTGAAAGTGCTATTTTTATTTCTCTGGGCTTGTTTGATACACATAAGCTTTCTTTTCATTTAATTTTTATCTGCAGTTTGTCTGTGAATGATGCACTATATCTAAGTTCAACATTCACAAATAGGGTTGCCAGACACCATGGGGTGACCTGAAGTCTCTTGCTTTTCCAGCCCCCAGCCCCCATGTGGCAAGAGGAGGGCTTGAATCTCCAGGTGGGCAAGAGAACCTTTATTTTATATATATACACACACAGTGCATGCAACTGGTAAGCTTCAGCCTAGCAGGAGTCAGCTCCTGCCTCCCCCTCCCAATTAACCCCCATCTCTAGGGCTCAATGGTGAAATGGAGTGCAGAGGAAGAGCTGGGCTGGAGGAGCAGGGTTATGAGTGCACATGCGTGCCTGGCATGATATGTAGGGCTGCAGAAGTATGCAGAGCACATGAAGAGCACCAGCAGGAGCCGAGCTCTGTTTCCTCTGCTGCTTGCAGCAGAGATGAAGACAAAAAATATCTAAGGGAGACTAGAGTGCTATGCAACAGGAGTGGAGAGTCTGGACTGGAGGAGATATTTATTATTATTTCTCATTTGAAGTAGAGTGGAGGCTAGATGGCTCATTTCAGGGGGGAGTGGGTGGGGTGTGGGGTGCCTCGGAGGTAGAAGAAAAGAAAACTATGGATTGGAAAATTCCCAATCCCATTCCAGTATTCTCTCCTTCCACTTCCAAACCAAACCGTTGCTCCCTGCTGAAATAATCCAATTGGGAATGCTAGGAATGGACAGAGGAAATAACTATTGATATGGAGAAGAATGGAGAGGCGGAAAGGGAGGAAGCGTGTTTGGGGAAAATAGAGTTTTCTGAACTAAAATCTGGATTAAAGATTGTTTTTGGCTCCCCATCTTGTCTTAAATGCTTGGGGAATGAATTGTGTCCACTTCTACTGGATTGTTTCCCACTTCTGCCAGATTGCTTTACATGCTAGACAAGTAGACCTGCACAGTTCATCGTGTATATGTTGACATTAATGTTATATGTTCCTACGAAGTCTTAAATGTGTTTTCTTTGTTTTGTTTTGTTTGTTTTTGAAAAAGCAGGAATGTTATGTTGCACCTTAAAGAGTAACAAATTGTATAATGGCAGAAGCATTGGTGAGGGGGCGTGTTTAGTGTGGTCAGGGGAGAATTAAATGCATATAGTATTTATGGCAAGCAGCCATATTGTCAGCCAGTGCTTGTTATTTCTAAATCTCAACAATAAAGGTCCTATTTGGGGCAACTTCAGAAATGTGTGCCCAATACTGCTGATAGGTACAGAGTACAGTTCTTATTGTTACCCTCTTGTTTAAAAAATATGTGCAGTATATCCTGTAGGACTAACACCATGACCAAAACAAAAAAATTCCTTCCAGTAGCACCTTAAAGACCAACTAAGTCAGTTCTTGGTATGAGCTTTCGTGTGCATGCACACTTCTTCAGATACCACCATGACTTAAGGGTCAATAGACCCTTCAGGAAAATTTCGATTGTCTAAAATGTAGTTCAGGAAATCTTAATGTCCTCTCTCTGGTACATTGTGACCATCCCATGAGAGGCACTGAAAGAACCTAGCCTATTATCCGGACTTTCCATAAATACAGCCACAGTGTCCTAGATGCTATTTCCAAGACTGTGGTGGCACAGTTTTTATAGGTCACATGCTAGGCTCTCTGAGCAAAGTCCTTCCTTGGGTTGGTTAGCATCCCCAAGATAATATTTTAAATGTCTGTAGCATCTCTTTTGGAAACATAAACTGAGCCCTATGTTAAGTGATAGGGACACGGGTGGCGCTGTGGCTTAAACCACAGAGCCTAGGACTTGTTGATCAGAAGGTTGGCGGTTTGAATCCCCATGACGGGGTGAGCTCCCTTTGCTCGGTCCCTGCTCCTGCCAACCTAGCAGATCGAAAGCACGTCAAAGTGCAAGTAGATAAATAGGTACCGCTCCGGCGGGAAGGTAAATGGCGTTTCTGTGCGCTGCTCTGGTTTGCCAGAAGCAGCTTAGTCATGCTGGCCACATGACCCTGAAGCTGCTCCCTCGGCCAATAAAGCGAGATGAGCGCCGCAACCCCAGAGTCGGTCCCGACTGGACCTAATGGTCAGGGGTCCCTTTACCTTATGTTAGGTGATAGCAAGGCTTAAATCAGACCAAATTCAATTGCCTTGAAATCAAAGCAACATACTGTTTAGGCCACTCCAGTTCCAGGCTGGGGGTGGGGGGTGGGATGAGCTCAGGAAAGATAATTTCCCCTCTTCAGGGGGCTTCATCCTCCTTATTGCAATTGCTGCTACTGATTGCTTGCTGCTGGTTTACATAAGAAGAGTGCTGCAGCTGGATTAGACCAAAGGTCCATTTAGTCCAGATTCCTGTTTCCCAGAGTTGGAGCCAGGACGCCTCCTTGCTTCACTCCTCATGACATTTTTAAAGAATCAGTCAAACCACCATTTCAACCTGCTCTGGCCCTCATTTCTGTGTTGCTGTGTAGTTCTTGGATCAATAGCAGTAGTCTGCAGTTGATGCTGGCAATTTGAAATTTTTCCCAGTCTAATTTGATTAATAGTGCCAAATGCAGCAGAAAGATAAACAAAGGCTACATAAAGATTATTATTACTGTTCTTAGTATATTTTCTTATATTTTCAGGGTAAAACATTGATCAATGGTAGTGTGTCCTCCTCTGAACCCCACTTGTTCTTTTGGACTGTTTATAACAATGTCTAGAGCTTTCTAACTATGAAGGTGTGTGAAAAGGAAAAGCCCCAGACCAGGCCTGATCTGTTTTTGTTGTTGTTTTGTTGTTGTTCCTTGCTTCAATTGCTCGTTATCGCCTCTGGACCTCCAAACAAGTAGCAACAGGAAAAAGGAGGAAAGGTGAAGCCAGGTAATTCTGGGGTGCATGGAGCCTTTGGGGGCATGTCCCCAACCTTGCCAGTCCCTGATGGCAGCCCTGATTCAGACTCAATGATTGCATAGCAACAATAAAATTCTTCACCCTTCACATCTTGTTTTACAACCGAAAGCTGTGTTAGCAACCCCCAGCTGAGTGACTTGTCTAGAATATTCTAGCATTGGGCCCGTTTCCCCTAAAGGACACCAACTGCTGTTATCAGAGATGAGGTGACTGAGACTGCCTATGTGCAGGGCAGTCACAAAGTCATGTCTTCCAGAGGAGTAAGTTAAGTGCCAGGCCTACAATGGGGCCTTGTTGGTTGAGACAAGGGGTGGCCAAAGCGGCAAAGCAATATATTCACAAAGGCTAAAAGGAGTTTACAGAATAGTTCTTTTATTCTCTAGAAAAGTCAGAGGTTTGCTGGCTGCCAATGATAAACCGTCAGGCATAAAGCACGACACAGTCTCTCTATGCAGCAATATGGATTTATGTTCTTTAGCAAATGATAAGCTTTATGTTTGCCCATTAAATCACAGATACATCTAGGGACACCAGATCAACTGAAGGACAGGTTAAATATTCCCCTTCTTGGAGCGAAAAGCATATAATTTCTGTTAATACTAATATTAAGCTTTTATAAGGTTAACTGAGCTGGGATCACTGTAATTAATTGCCTGCAAAGTTCTTTGTGGTCATTGATTTATAAGTGCTGTGTAACTTGAACAGTGGTACCTCTGGTTACGTACGTATTTCGTTCTGGAGGTCCATTACCTGAAACTGTTCTTAACCTGAGGTACCACTTTAGCTAATGGGGCCTCCCGCTGCTGCCATGCTGCTGCCGCACGATTTCTGTTCTCATCCTGAGGTAAAGTTCTTAACCCGAGGTACTACTTCCAGGTTAGCAGAGTCTGTATCCTGAAGTGTTTGTAACTCAAGGTGTTTGTAACCCAAGGTACCACTGTATCCCAAGAACAATGTGGTCATGATGATGATGATGATTAATTGAATTTATATACCACCCTATACCCGAAGGACTTTATTAACCAGATGCCCTTTCTCAAGTTTTTGAAATCACTAAAGTGTGGGATATTTTCATTTCACCACAATGACTTGCAAGTGGCACAGGTCTCCAGGAAACCCCAGGTAGACTTCCAAAAACCAAAGTCTATAGTTGCCATTGCCATATTTTAGCTTAAAGGTATCCAAGAAAGAAAGAAAGAAAGAAAGAAAGAAAGAAAGAAAGAAAGAAAGAAGAACATAGGAAGTTGCCCTGTACTGAGTCAAACCATTGGGTCCAGTAATGTCTACACTGACTGGTAGTGGCTCTCCACGATTTCAGGCAGGAAGTTTCTCCCAGCCTTACCCAGATATATTGGGGACTGAACCTGGGACCTCCAGCATGCAAGGCAGTTTTAACACTGAATTGTGTCCTTTCCCCAGAAAGCAAAAGGGTGGGTAATCTTGGACAGCTGCTGCTTAAGTGGACATTATATGTAACCAGACCCTCCAAGTGTCCCTATTTTCCAGGGACATCCCTGATTTAGAGAAGCTGTCCCGGTTTCTGATTTGATCCCGGAATGTCCCACTTTTCACTGGAGAAATGTTGGAGGGTATGGAGTTATCCGACCCCGAGCCATCTGAAAGCAATCCTGTATAGGGAAGTTTTTTCTAATGTTTAATGTTGTATTATGTTTTTATATATTCTGGAAGCTGCCCAGATGAGCTGAGGCAACCCGGTAAGATGTGTGGGGTATAAATAGTAAAATTATCATTATGGAATGGGACGTCCCGATTTTCATGGGAGAAATGTTGGTGGTTATGCATAGCTAGATGGATGACAAATCATGTGAGCCGGTATAAACTTCCCATGAGGTTTTGTGCTATTAACAGCTGAATAACAGGCATTCCTGTGATGAATGTACCACACCTCTTTGCATGACCTCCAGCTGTTAAACACATAGTGCCTCTGTTGTAAAAAAAAAAAGGAAAAGAAATCAGGTTCATATGGCCTTCCTTGACAGCAAATAATGTTATGACTTTGGCTGTCTAGTTTTGCATAATATGGATCCTGGATCAAAGGAGGTTGGTAGACTTGAATTGCTTGACATCTTTCAACAGCCTTGCGAATGCCACAGCCTCCAATGAGTGGGAGGGACAGAGAAACACCCCCCTCCCATTTCAGTTTGGGCTAAGATTGGTGTGATTTTGTAAGCTGTTGGCTGAAGTCAAAGCACCCTTGAGATGCATAGAACCTGATGCATAGAATATAAATCTGGTTTCATCCAATATAATTTGTTGCAAATTAACAGATACAGTATTTCAAAAATACTGTCACCTTCCTCCTCGCTCCTGAGCGACACCTGTGTCCCTACAGCAAGGACTAGATGTAACTCCCCCTTGCTAACAGGGGCCTGGACCGTGAACTGGACAAGCACGCTGTGGCCCTACTGGGGTTCAGTGTTCACTCCAGTGCCCATGCCTAGCCCATAGGTAAAGGTAAAGGGACCCCTGACCATTAGGTCCATCGTGGCCGACTCTGGGGTTGCGGTGCTCCTCTCGCTTTATTGACGAAGGGAGCCAGCGTACAGCTTCCAGGTCATGTGGCCAGCATGACTAAGCTGCTTCTGGCGAACCAGAGCAGCACACAGAAACGCCGTTTACCTTCCTGCTGGAGTGGTACCTATTTATCTACTTGCACTTTGAAGTGCTTTTGAACTGCTAGGTTGGCAGGAGCTCATCCCGTCACGGGGATTCGAACCGCCGACCTTCTGATCGGCAAGTCCTAGGCTCTGTGGTTTAACCCACAGCGCCACCCACGTCCATGGGTGACCCCAAATCACTTTGCCAGCATTGCAGTGAAAAGTGAAGGAATGCCCAAAATGAGCCAGGAATTTAAGCCAAATGTCTCAAGTTTTACCTTCTTACTCTGACTAGAGGCCAAAAGAAATGCCACTCTAAACAAGTGTGACGTAGGTGAAAAAGAGGCATTATGGACCAATTAGGGTCCCCCCACCCCAGAAATTCCTACTTGAACTCTTCAACAGGTATCTAGTTGTTTTAAGGGAGGGAGAGGGCACTGCAAAGAAGAGGAAGAGTTTGGGTAGGGGCAGACTTATAAAGGAATCTCTCCTGGCGCCTTTCTTGGTCATTGGCCACAAACTGACCATCTCTAGCCCCCCACCCCCAGGATAAACCAACTTGAACCCTTCTTTAGAGGGGACTCTTTCCCACCCTAGAGGGGGAAAGAATTTGTCTGTCATTATGTGAAAAAATGGGAGTGTCACTTCCTACCACATGGGAAAATAGGATAAGCCTTTTGTGACTGGGGGCTGCCTAATAAACTCTTGACCAAGCCAATAATTTGACTGACCTACCAGGCTAAGCTGAACCACTATATTCAGACATGTTCAAGTCCCTTAGAAATAAATAGAAATAAAGCACCCAATTAAGCTATTAACGAAACAGCACAATTTCTTTTCTGTGATGTTGACAGCATTAGTGGATGTGGTAAGCACACAGTCTGGACTACCAGACCTTTCCTTCCTTTCTTCACGGCTGTCAAGTTCCCTGAGCAGAACAGGGGCATGGAAGCACAGTGAACCAGTTCACATGGCTATTGGAACATGGCTGCTACTGGAAATCCACGTGGAATGATTGCATCTATTGGAACAAAAGCACATGATCCATCAGCTGGGAAGTCTGTATGAGTCATACTATGATCCTGCTTTTAGCATTAGAAGAGCCTGCTGAATCAGGCCCATCTAGTCCAACATCCTGTTCTCACAGTGGCTGACTAGATGCCTGTGGGAAACTAGCAAGCAGGATTCCAGCACAGGAGCACTTTCCCCTCCTGTTGTTTCCAAAAACTAGTATTCAGAAGCACTGCTGCCTCTAACTGTGGAGGCACAGTATACACATCATGGCTAGAAGCCATTGATAGCCCTCTTCCCCCATGAGGGGACAATCACTAATTCCTTCATCAACATGTTTACTTGGAAATGAATCTTGCTGTGTGGAGCAGGAATTGCTCCAAAATAAATGTGCATACGTTTGCCCTTTAAATTTGCTACTTGTGATAACAAATAAAGGACAGCAACATGCATTTCAGAATAATTTTCAGAATACTTTCCTTGGAACTTCAGATGTACCGTAATCCTTGATCCACAGCACCAAGTGCATTTTTCTCTGCACTTCTGGACCTTTAGCATGTAGTATAGTTTTCTCTCAGCATATGAGAGCTATACCTATTCCTAATTATCTTCTTAATGTCTACTAAAACACTGCTTTAAGCACTTTTAAAAGCATACGGTGCAACAATTCTTGAGCTGTAGTGGTTATTGATCATTTGTCTCCAAGTAAAATTTCAGCCAAGACAAAGGCCCTCTGTTAAAGTGAAAGCTCATTTTTGCTCATTTTGTTTTGTTGCAATTAACACTTTGCTGTTTTGCATATAATTAACATGTACCCTACCTAAATACTCATAGCACCAGAACAGACATACTTAGGAGGCGTGGGTGGGGAAACTGTGTCTTCTGTTGCTGGACTACAATTCCCATAATGGCTTGCCATTGACCATGTTGACCAAAGCTGATGGGAGTTGGAGTCTAACAACTTCTGAAGTGCCCTAAGTTTCCTACCCCTGCACTTGGTGTTATGCCAGTCCAAACATCCACAGTTGCTAGTTTGAGCAAAGGTCAGCCAGGAGACAAGACCATTCCAGAGTGGATTGGTCAGTGCATGGATTCAAGAGGGAAAAGTGGCAGACACACTAAAAACCATCGGTCGAGAAATCAAGTCCCTTATGTTGAATCTCATTGAGATACATCTCTGGTTTGAGTATTTTCTTTTCCAAGCAGAGAATACTACATCTATTCCTCTTACAATCAGATTAAATCATTCATGCCTTCAGGCTTTACTACTGTAGTTTCTTCAAAGATGGTGTAGAAGCTAGAGCTGACATTTTGTTTATTTTTAAGCTACTATTTGTATTCTGGAATCTTACTGTAATAGCACTTCAGAGCTTGATCCAAAGTAAGCAGGCACAGGTTTGTAGCCTTAGTTTATTATGCTGAGAGATTTGTTTTTGTCTTACAGACAATTTTCTTAGAATCATCTCAAGGATCCTCTTTCCCCATATAAACCAATCTGGACCCTGCAATCCTCATCTGAGGCCCTTCTTTGTGTGCCTCCTCCATGAAAGATTCGGAGGGTGGCTCCCTGTTTGTGGAATGCTCCCTCAGGAGACTCGCCAGGCACCTTCGTTATATATCATTGGGCGCCAGGCAAAAATGTTTCTTCATAACCAGGCTTGATTAACATTTTATGTCCTTTTAAATGTGTTTGTGGAAGGGGGGAGTTAGTGGCTTGTTTTGTGTTTGTTCTTGTTTTTATTATATATAGTTGGGTTTGTATTTTTATGCCGTGAACTGTCCTATATTCTTCAGATGAAAGGTAACGTACAAATTTAATAAATAATAACAATAATAATCACCACTCCTTTAAGACTGGCACTGAAGTCAGCTGGAAATTTTACATGTGTCAAATTCAGGAGTCTGTCCAAAGTGCTTTTGAAAAATTCAGTGTGCTGTCATCTTTGTCCCCATGTTAAGTTGCAGTTTCTTCCTGTCTGGCACGAACATCAGAACATTTCCCTCCAGTTCACAGCTTTCTGGATCTAGTTTCTGTTCTACCCTTGGCTAGAAAAAGAAGTGTGACGATGCACTTGAGCTGTACTGAAAGTGTGTCTTTTGAAATCAATGTAACTGCTAGTTAAGCTCACCAAAGTCAATAGGAAGTAAAGGTTGGTTAATGGATCATGTCAGAAGACTTTGGCATCGACTCTGAAACCTAGAAATCTCTTATACCAGTGTTGTCTCTCATTAAGGGTGAAATCACCCAATCATTTTTGACAGGGAAACGCCACCATTTGGTGCACTGGTCTTAAACTAGTGCATTGGGAGCCAGTAGAACAGAGCTTTCCAAACTTTTCATGTTGGCGACACATGCTTTAGACATGAATCATTTAGCAACAGAGCAATTCAGCTTTACTAGCAAACCAGAGGTTAAACTAACCCCTTTCCAGCCACGGGAAGAGCATCAGGAGCGTTCACTCGACACACCTACACACTGCAGCTGAAACACTAACGTGTCGTGACAGACAGTCTGGAAAGCTCTGCACTAGAGGACCATGGCCTGACTCAAGTTGGATTGTAACAGGATTAAGCAGTGGGTCTCCAAAGGTATATTTGGCATAAAGGATGAGGCTGTGTATTCCAATCTCCTTTCTAGGACAACTGCATGTACTTACATAGGAAGCTGCTGGGTGAAACCTCTTGTCAATCTAGCTGCTATACGGACTGGCACAGTTTCTCCAGGGTTTCAGGCAGGGAATCTTTCCTAGCCATATCTGGGGATACTGGAGAGTGAACTGGGACCTTTTCATGCAAAGCAGCTGATCTCCCACTGAGCTCTAACCCTTTCCCAAATAAGTGAAAGCTACGACTCTTCCACTTATTATCGCACCTGCATGTTACTAGGTGCCCGACACCTATTGTTGCACATGCATTTGCATTGCAGCCCATGCGGCTGGCAGGGTGTTGCTGTGGTTCTGTACCAAATTATTCTGTAAATTCAACCATGGTTGAATTTAGTAGAGCTAGAAGGCATTACAGAAACTTATTTTTCACTGCAGTGGTAAACTTGTCCCCGGGCGATATTACTTCAGATTGCATGCGGCAGACAGATTGCAGATTGCAAAATAAAGTAGCAACCCTATATATAGAAAAATTAGGTCAGGAAGACTTGGCTTTGTTGTTGTTGTTTAGTCGTTTAGTCGTGTCCGACTCTTTGTGACCCCATGGACCAGAGCACGCCAGGCACTCCTGTCTTCCACTGCCTCCCGCAGTTTGGTCAAATTCATGCTGGTAGCTTCAAGAACACTATCCAACCATCTCATCCTCTGTCGTCCCCTTCTCCTTGTGCCCTCCATCTTTCCCAACACCAGGGTCTTTTCCAGGGAGTCTTCTCTTCTCATGAGGTGGCCAAAGTATTGAAGCCTCAGCTTCACGATCTGTCCTTCCAGTGAGCACTCAGGGCTGATTTCCTTAAGAATGGAGAGGTTTGATCTTCTTGCAGTCCATGAGTGGGATTTTATTTTATTGGTGTGGAGTATTGTTCAGTTATTTTGAGTTTCTACCTAAAGTCTGAATTCAGTTCGTGAAGGTTTGGTAGGGCATCTGTTTTGCACATAGAAGGTCCCGGGTTCAATCTCTGGCATCTCCGGGTAGGGTTGGGAGAGACTCCTATCTGGAACCTCAGAGAGTTGCTGCCAGTCAGTGTAGACAATATGCAGCTAGATGGACCAGTGGCTTCATTGAGTATAAGGTAGCTTCTTGCATTCCTGTGAGCTGGTACATCCCAAGGACAGGTTATTATTTCTCATCTGTCTCTAGACTTAAACTCAACTAGGTTCTGTGTTGCAGGAGGAAGAACTGAAGGAGGAATTGTATAACACACTTTTGCACATACAGTGGTACCTCAGGTTACAAACGCTTCAGGTTACATACACTTCAGGTTACAGACTCCGCTAACCTAGAAATAGTACCTCGGGTTTGCTTCAGGATGAGAACAGAAATCGTGCTCCGGTGGCACAGAAGCAGCGGGAGGCCCCATTAACTAAAGTGGTGCTTCAGGTTAAGAACAGTTTCAGGTTAAGAACGGACCTCCGGAACGAATTAAGTACTTAACCCAAGGTACTACTGTATACTGTAGTTCCTCATCCAGTTAGTTACATCGAATCAGGACGTGTGTTGCCACCCATTTCTCTGGGAAACAATAATTGCAGTGTGACCTACTTCACAAATTTTGTCATGAAAATGAATGTGAGGTCTAGTAAAGGCTTTCTGCTTTTTATAAGGTGCTATAAAATTATGAACAACACACAAGTACGGAGTGCTGTTAAATTGCCACTCAACACTAGCGGTAGCACAGTGTGGGTTGAATTTCATGCTACTTTGGCAAATACGTGTTCTAAAAGCCGAGATGACATTCTGATGGAAGTAAACCTTCAGGGAATTTGCTGGAAAACAGGAGTGAGGTGTGTCTAACCCACCCTTTGGTTGCCAGTGATTTTTCTCTCCGGCTTAACTAACTAACAACAATAACATCTTCCAGTTTTGCAGCCTGGCTGAGCCAAACAAAAATCCTAAGATTTTCAGGAGAGAGCTGGTGAGGAAGGGACTGCTCATGTCCTCCAGTTCTCTCTCAACCCAATCCATTTGGCTTACAGAAAGGGCTGGCTTGGCGGCAGCAAAGGAAGTGAATGGGAGAGAGCAGCAGCTTAGGACACCCCCCAAACCAGCTTACCTGTAACTGGTGCTGGCAAAGGGAGAATTTAAGGCCAGCCTGTGGGGAACAGCAGAGGGGGCAGCAATGGGGCTTTCCTTTTTGGTGTGTGATAAGGGCCAGGATAAGGGACGCGGGTGGCGCTGTGGGTTAAACCACAGAGCCTAGGACTTGCCGATCAAAAGGTCAGTGGTTCAAATGCCCACGATAGGGTGAGCTCGTGTTGCTCAGTCCCTGCTCCTGCCAACCTAGCAGTTCGAAAGCACATCAAAGTGCAAGTAGATAAATAGGTACCGATCTGACGGGAAGGTAAACGGCGTTTCCGTGCGCTGCTCTGGTTCACCATAAGCAGCTTAGTCATGCTGGCCACATGACCCGGAAGCTGTATGCCGGCTCCCTTGGCCAATAAAACAAGATGAGCACCGCAACCCCAGAGTTGGACACGACTGGACCTAATGGTCAGGGGTCCCTTTACCTTTACCTAAGGGCCAAGATATCTTGGGCCAATCTTGGTTAGGAATTCCATGTTACCCTTGCAGAATCTATCTCCATTTGGTATTGCATCATTTTGCACTGTTTGTAACAGCAACAAAGGAAGTCCAAGTGATGATGATTTTGAGTCAAATGCCAGTGGTCTGCAAAGGGTACTTGCTAATTGGACTGAACTAAAATCAAGAGTCTGACCAAACTGTGGGAGGCAGTGGAAAACAGAAGTGCCTGGTGTGCTCTGGTCCATGGGGTCACGAAGAGTCGGACACGACTAAACGACTAAACAACAACAAAAAAAAAATCAAGAGAACCCCAAGAAGTTTTAAGGTTGACATTGATTTCAAGTGGAGATTGCATTTATTTATGCTTTTATGTTTGTGTATTTTATCCTACATGCAATTGCCTATTCATACAAGCAATAAATATTTATGCTATCATGAGCAACTATTAAAGAAGCAAATTAGAGCGGGAATTTAGTCATTTTCAGCCGTACTATGCTAGAGATAGTTATCCCTTTAAAAATTACAACCTTTAAAATGGGCATTGGTTCATGGGTTTTCCTCGCAGCGTAAATCCCTGGCACATTGACCTTTAAAGCCATAACATCTGAATGAATGTAAAGCAGGGAGGGGAGGGGGGTCATATTTGTAGCTCAGTCACCCAAAGGTCAGTGCACTGGAGCTAGAAATCCCACTGCTTTGTATACATTCATCTGTTCTGCTTTGCAAGTGATATTTATGGAGAAATAATGGTTTGGAGCAGCTGTCATATGGAATCGCTTCTGAAAAATAAAACTGGCAGCTGAACAGGTATGATAGTTTTAAGCAGTGAAGAAAGTCTCGAGGAAATAAGAATGTGTGACCAATATCAGTCACTTTCTAAATGCCACTTTGAATGCACTTTCTTCCTGGGATGGCTTCAAGGCATTCTGACAACCAAATCAATGAAACCAATATAGCTGTAGTAGGACAGGAAGGTGAAATATATTTCTGAAACAGAGGGTCATATCCAAGACATGAGTTCATTGTAAAGTTGTTTTTAAATAGCCAAACAAACTTCAGCCAAGAAAACAAAGCTATATGCTATTTATTCTTATTATTCTACCTTACTTATACATTTTCCTTATGCAGCTGCTGAACAGAGACATGGTTGATTGGGGCTGCAATCCTATACACACTTAAAAAGGTAAAGGGACCCCTGACCATTAGGTCCAGTCGTGACCGACTCTGGGGTTGCGGCGCTCATCTCGCTTTATTGGCCGAGGGAGCCGGCGTACAGCTTCTGGGTCATGTGGCCAGCATGACTAAGCCGCTTCTGCCGAACCAGAGCAGCGCACGGAAACACCGTTTACCTTCCCGCCGGAGCGGTACCTATTTATCTACTTGCACTTTGAGGTGCTTTCAAACTGCTAGGTTGGCAGGAGCAGGGACCGAGAAACGGGAGCTCACCCCGTCACACGGATTTGAACCGCTGACCTTCTGACTTCGGGGTAAATGTATGGAGCTTATTGAGTCTTACTTCTGAGCAGCTACATATCATATTGCACCACTGTTGTTTTCTTACATGAACACGTCATGCACCTATGGACACACACAGTGAAGCTTCAGACCCTGCATAGACATCCAATGTCCCAAATGGAACTTCCCCTTCCATTGCTTATCCCTGCAGTCCCCCTGCCCGCAAAACATGGCAGGAGGAGGAGAGGAAGGGGAAGTTGTATAAATGGAAACCATTTGCACCATTGAGTGTGCATTGTAGTTAACGACAACAAACACAGGAAAGGGTAACAGATATTCAAAATTCTGGAATTATTTTTATTGGGAAAGTTTGAAGTGAAATTTGAGGGACTGTAGCCTGCTGAACCTATCAGATCTATGGCTATTCCAGTTGACCTATTTACTGAGCATTCATCCTGATTTGCTTGTGCGAAGTGTATGTGGATGTTAGACTTTATTGAACATTCATTCTGATTTGTTTGTGTGGTGTTTATACGTCTTCCAGTTAATAACTTCTTGATCCCAACAGCTTTCAATGTATTCCACTGTCACTTTCCTAACCTTTTCCCTTTTTTTTTAGTGGATCTGTTGTACTAGAGTGACAGAGCACTTCAATCCTCTTTAATTGCACAAAGTTAAGTTTTCTGGTGCTCGAATCCCTGCCACAAAATACTGACAGGATCTGGAGGTAAACCTAGGCTGAAGCAAATGGTTCAGTATTAAGTATCAATGCTTCATTGTTGGATTGCACTAGGTTGGAGACTACGGGCCTGATATTAGTAGACAGCCACTACTGGAGACCTTGTTCAAGGACAAGACCTATCAGTGGCTGCTTGCAACTCAATTTTTGCCTCCTGCTCGAAAGCAGAACTTTAGTTGGGTTACACTGAGGTGAATATGATACCCCAACATGGTCTAATGTGGAATGGTCTTCCTCAATTTTGGAATGTGGAATGGTCTTCCTCATTTTTGGTGATTGTAGCACAGTTCCTTTTGGTTGTTAGAAGCTCCCAGAGAGGGTTGAAAAGATTTTGGAGGAGACTGTGAAAGAAATCTGAAGAGCTCTGAGGAGAGTCGCTTGTGCATTGCCAAAATATAGGGCCTCATCCACTCAGAAGAGGTCAGATATATGCATAGTTTTTGCATATGCAAATATAGAAATAAGAACTATGATAGAAATTCAGTGCATCTCACCATAGTGGAGATGGCAATGACAAAGTCATCTGTGTGCTCACTCCTCTGTCCAGCTGTTAACTATTGAGAGGCAACTAGTGGTGGGTGTACTTAGTGGGGGTAGTCATTAAACATGTTAATTAGTCACATAGGCATGTAGGTGCTGGAAGTAATGAGGTAGAATGGGTTTGGTGAGCACTCTTAGGAACCTTTAAAGTTGAAGGTTGTGATTCTGAGATCAGGACGGTGGGGCCCACTTCCATGGTCAGGAAGCACCTTTGGGGTCAACATGTAAAAGCACCCTGGACCTGTGGGGTCCAGAAAGGGGTGCAGCAGGAAGGTCTCCCTAGTCATTTGAAAGGGTGGGGACTCTGAATTACCCTGTGTAGTTGCAATGTGTATCCAGCAGCAGGTCCAAAGCAAGAGCGTGATAGAGACTGAGCCCAGGACTATGTCTAATGAGAGTCAGTTCTGAGAGATACCAATCACCCAACTGTGGATAGCTAAATTATTGCACTCCATCCTTCTTCCTCTTCCTTTCTTTTCCTTTCTTTTTTGTAGATTAAAGGCATACCTTATCTGGCAGATTCATCTGAGTTGCTCCTTTTATACTTCATCCTTTCTTCTCCTCTTGTCAAATAAATTGTTGTTGTAGTCCATTTGGTTCAGTTGCTCAGTGGTTTTTCTTTACAACCTCCATAGACTAGGAGCACCAAACACTCTTTGGGGGCACTGGAATTCACCCTCCTACATCTCTCTGCAGCTTGAATACTGGTCCCATAGTTCCCCATACAAGGGTAGCTTCATGTAGGAATTGGGGTTACAGTTCTATTCAATTGGTCTATCTCCCTCTCTTAAAATTGTATTTTGAGAAAACTACATAGATGACAGGCAATTCAACAGATTTCATCAGTTATAGCAGAATGGCATTTTTCTTCCTTTGAATGTCTGACAGACTTGGAAAAGGGATTTCCAAGATTTATCGTCTGAGTTAATTGTTAACGGCTTATTCAGTCTCGAACTTCTGGCAATTATTGCTTTTTCTCACAGAAGAGAAGTTATGAACAATTGGAAAGGTGGCCCAAAATATTTGAAAAAAGAGATTATGATTAATGATTTATTTTGATCTATTTTCTTCTCCCTAGGACATTAAAGGAAAAGGGAAATGAGGAAAATCATTTCTTGTGAAGTGATGACTTAGAAATCTTGCCTTTTGTTCTTTGAAAAACTATTTCTTGCAGGGCTTCGAGCCTTGAGCATATTTGCGCCTCCAAAACAAAAGTAGGCAATGGTTTTAAGTGGTTCAGTTTGAGAGAAAAATCCCACCTATGCACCTCTGGGGCCATAGACAATTAAGCTCAAGGGAGAAAGAAGATATCGTCCGATTTAAAATGTGATCTGGAATTTAGCAAATAATTTTCAGACTTTCCATTCAAGATGAGGATAATTTGGGGAAAATGATGTTATGAGCCAGTGCAAAGCTTGCTGGTATGGTGGTCTGAGTTCAGCTGTGAAGGAAGGTTTGCAGAATGGCTGAAGAACGCAGTAGCTATTAGACCTTTATAATACATTTGTTTTCACCCTATAGAGAACCCCTCCAGCCTCTTTTTCCAGCCATCAGACTCTCCTCTGGTCACATTTCTCCCTAGCCTACTGGCCCTGCTTCACATGCTCTCCAGAGTCTTTGGCCTGGCTGGAATGTGTCCTTGAACTGGGATGAATGCCTCCAGCTTGCCCAGATAGAGGGGTGTCCATAAAAAGGCCTCATCCTTAGAACAGGTATGAGGAACCTGTGGCCCTTCAGATGTTGCCAAACTGCAACTCCTATCATCCATGGTGGCCATGCTGGCTGGGACAGATGGGAGTTGAAGTCTTGCAACTTATGGAGGGTAAGTTTCCCATGCCTGTTCTAAGGATATGGTCTGTCCATGGTAAAACAATTTTTGTTTTTTGGGGAGGAGTTGAGGATGTTTTTAAAAACAAAATATCAATGCATCCACAGCTGGATACTGTGGATTTCAGCCTGTTCCTTCAGTTAGATCCACTCAGAGGTTAAGCATGCAGGGTTTGTTCAGTAAATGGTTTGGGCCATTTTATCAACACATCCTGCGTCAGAAGCCAGGCCAGGCCAGGCCATTTCAGGGCAAAAGGCTGCAACATATGACACAGCAGGCCCAGCAAAATGTGCTAGTTGGACATGGATTAAAGCAATTATCGATGTAAGAATAGGAGTTTCTAAACACACACCCAATGCCTCTATTGTTATCTGTGAAATGATGGAGGATACAGATCTGGTGCTGATAAAATTTACATTTCTGACAGCAAATTTAATTCTCTTTTGCTTCTACATCGTATTTCCCTTTTCCATACACACTGGGCATTCTCTAGGCATATGGTACACGAACCTGTGTGTGTAATATCCGTTATCTCCACTCCGGCAATGTATAGCCAAGGGCAGTACTGACCGAAGTCTGCTTTATCTTCCCTGAGTTGTTAGTGGAAATTAAACGTTGCTTTCCAATAAAGTTACGGCTTCCCTTGAGGAGTGCCTCAGATTGCATCGGAAGCTACTGAAAATATGGCCAGTGCTGCGCTGCAGCGTAAACTGCAGCTTGGGGTGTAAAATGAAGGGCTATCAAAGTGCAGACTTTTAATGTTCTTAAGTTATAGGCTGGAGCATTAGGCTATAAAGACGGGAAGGCATTTGAGCTCCTGAGAAATAGTCATTTAAATGGGGGAAGTTGGTCGGCAACCTGAACACAAGTAAAGAAGAATGCCAGTTTTCAATTTTTTAACACTCACATTATTACCACTGGTATTGGCAGTATTATTTATTGAGCAGAATTAGCATTATTCACCGTGCTCTAATTTTATTAACAGCTGCCTGGAACGCCCTTTAGGTTCCAGCTCCCTCATCTCTCAGAATTAACATCAGCTCTTTGGGCAGCTCAATAGTGGTTAAATGATATATTCTTTATAGGTGGATTAATCTAAGTACTGTTGTCGATACTGACTGCATGGTACACAAGAAACTTGGTAGACGGAACAGCACCATTTCAAGTTAAAATTGATAGGAAAAGCAAGAAAGAGGAAAGATTTGTCTATAAATATATGACCCTTGGATCAGGGCCAGGTCACGTGATCAGATGTGTAGCCAGATGCTTCCCATTCTCTTTACTTGCCCGGATCGCACACTTATAATGCATCATGGGAATAATTGGCAAGGAGTGCAAATCAGTTTGTCATGTCACCACTCGTTTGGAATGATGAGCTGGAAAATTGAAAAATAATAATACACTCATGACAGAATAGGCAATCCACTTGCCAGAGGAACTGAGCAGCATGATGGACGGTGAAAGCACACAAGCTATGTGCAAAATTAGTTATGTGAACTGTCCTATTAGGAAAAGAAAAATAAAGTTAGGCAGACAATAGTGTTGCAAAGCCATTGTGGAAAGAACAATTTGGAGTACCGTATTTTTTGCTCTATAAGACTCACTTTTTCCCTCTTAAAAAGTAAGGGGAAATGTGTGTGCGTGTTATGAAGCGAATGCAGGCTGCACAGCTATCCCAGAAGCCAGAACAGCAAGAGGGATTGCTGCTTTCACTGTGCAGCGATCCCTCTTGCTGTTCTGGCTTCTGAGATTCAGAATATTTTTTTTCTTGTTTTCCTCCTCCAAAAACTAGGTGCGTCTTGTGGTCTGGTGCGTCTTATAGAGTGAAAAATACAGTAGTTAACAATGGAGGTCTGAGGAGGAACATATAGGAACATTGAGGATTATATGGGCTCTTTCTGTGACTATCACTGGATATCCACATTTTTTTTTTTTTACCAAGAATCTAACTTAGTGCAGGAAGCTGCCACACAAATCAACTGAATTCTAGGACGGGACAGCTAAACTTGTAGGAAACATCAACTTCAAATGGAGTTAGATGATGGATTATGTTACACCACCACATGTAGAAGTCAGCTTTTTCTTGCTCTATGTGGAAGCTGACATCAAATGGCAAACTGTTCACACACTGTGGGTTAAAAGGCACCTAATTACATGGATGTTGCTGAACTACAACTCTCACAAACCCCAGGAAGTATGGCCAATGGTGAACTATAATTCAGAAACATCTGGTGAGCCAAAGGTTCTGCACACCTGCCTTACCCCGCACTCCTCAGTGGCTCTGTTCCACACTGTCCCCGAGTGCTTTTGCCTGGTCGGAATGCATCCCTGAACTGTGAAAATGCTTCTTGTTTGCCTGGATGGAGATCTGATGTTTGCACAGCTGGAATGTAGCTTGCTGTACAAAGGTAACAATGCTCCACTTTCGCCACTTGCCTACCCACCGGATAATGTGGTCCTCTGCCTGAAAACATCTTCCCATCTCTGCTCTAGCCCTTTCATATAGATGAAGGGCTGAATCAGGCTTGTGCCCATGTATATGTTCAGAGGAAAGTGTAGCCTACAGGGATACAAGCTCTGTTAGTTTTCTCAGCACAGACTACAGTACTGCAAAAGGCCAGACACTACTGTCACTCTGTGTAGACTGAACACATGGTCTGTTAGCACAGTCCTGTTCTCTCCTCACCTGATCAGCAATGAGACTAGGTAATGTGAAAATGATTTTGACTGCACATCAGATGAGCATGAAAGGCCTCACAAACATTCAATTAATGCTATTTTTGCAATGGGACTATAGCTTTGCTTATTGGGTAGTGAACGAGAAGGTGGCAGATTTAGGCAGTAACAGAAAATGGTTTATTGCATTATCTCTTGTACACACACAGTTGCACACCCCTCCATATGGTGGCTGTTCTATATGAAGCAGCCTCAATCTTCAAAAGTTACTTCTACAAATGCTTTTCTGCTCAGCATTCAACCGCCAGTTTCAATAACCGTGTGTTGAAGTTCATTACTTTTACAGATGGGAAGGAAAGCCAGGCTTTTAATTGGGCATCACAATAAATGAACAAAATTGCATTGGGCCTCATCTTCTTCAGTGTGTCAAATTACATTGCACAGGAAAAACTAGAGTGGCATTAAGGGAGATAGCTTTCATTTACTCATGGCAGAAAAAGAAGTCAGCAAGATAGATTATAGTGAAGGTTGAAATTAAAATTCCACTTGCTGAGTTGCTTGTGCTTGATCTGAATCATACTGACATAATCATCAGTGGCCCTGGTCTCCAAGGGAGAGCTCTTGCAAAAAGAGGAAGGAAGTTGTTGAAGGATTAGAAGGGAAACAATCCAAAACAAAATATAAATAAGTCATTAACAAGAATCTTTTTGTGCCTTGTGATGTCCTGCTGAGCTGCCAAACTAGGAGTTTCAGAGCTTATGCTTGGGGTTTTTTGGGTTTTTTTTATCAAAGCCTTTAGAAGCAAGGCAGGTTATTCTACATATGCTTAAAGTAGGGTTGCCATATTTCACAAAGTAAAAACCAGCACACCCCCAAAGTTGTTGAGCCAAAAAACCACCCCAAAATGCAATTTTTCGATTTACTTGCCTAAAAGCACCACCTCCGTTACTGGTGGATGCAGAGAAAGCCTTCGACAGTGTGGCCTGGAACTTTCTGGTTCACACTGTGGAAAGTTTGAAACTTGGGAACAAAATTTTGAATGGTATTAAAGCGATTTATGAAAACCAGAAAGCTAAGTTAATAATTAACAATGAAATAACTGAAGAATTCAAGTAGGCAATGGTTTTAAGTGGTTCAGTAGGCAATGGTTTTAAGAGGCACCAGACAAGGATGTCCTGTATCCCCACTTTTGTTCATTGTGACACTGGAAACACTCCTAATAGCAATAAGAAAGGACCAAAAATTGAGATTAGTCTAGGTAATAAACTATATAAAGTTAAAGCATTTACGGACAATGTAATTATTACTACAGAAAATCCAGAAGAAAGTATACAAGAAGCCTTAAAGAAATTGAACTGAGATGGAGGTGTATCAAGCTTCAAGTTAAATAAAGAAAAATCTAAATTATTGATGAAAATATGGGGGTAAAGGAACAGGAAGAATTGGAAAGGGTAACAGACCTTAAAATCACCACAAAAGCTAAGTATTTGGGGATCTGGATTACAAATAAAAATACCAATTTGTACAAGGATAACTATGTAAAGAAGTGGAAGGAAATAAAAGGATATTTAAATAAATGGAATAAATTGAACTTGTCTTTATGGGGTAGGATATCCTTGATTAAAATGTCAATTCTCCCAAAAAATGCTCTTTCTTTTCCAGATGATCCCAATAATTATTGGGACAAAATGTTTTAAAGGCTGGCAAAAGGAGCTTTCTAATTTTATTTGGCAGGGTAAGAAGCCAAGAGTAAGGTTCAAAGTACTGATGGAGCCCAGAGAAAGGGGCATGTTCACGGTCCCAGACCTCAAGCTGTATTTTGAGGCAGCATGCATGATGCGACTGAAAGATTGGATGTTACTGACAGATACGGAAATCCTAGACCTGGAGGACTGGGACAAAGTTTTTGGGTGGCATGGCTACCTGGGTCATGATAAAATAAAACACATAGAGGCTTTACTAATCATTTGGTGAGAAAGGCCATATTTGAAGTTTGGGAAAGAAATAAAACAGTAGTAACAGTCAAAACTCCCTGGTGGCTATCACCTATAGAGTCATCAGCCATGCATAGAAATAATATGAAAGACAATTGGCTAACATATAGGGAACTCGTAGAAGAGATAAAGGATTGCCCGATTGTGAAGAAGTTTGAAGAATTAAAAGAGAGGGGGGTGAATTGGTTAGAATTTTTCCAATTAAAAACAATATTTGAGAAGGATAATAAAGGATAATAAACTTAAGGGGTTTGATAAAAAAAAATCTTGGTATGGGAAAAGGAAATCAAATACAACAACCAACAGACTCTCTCAAAAATATATATTGTTACAAAATGGGAAAAGGATGAAAAAAGTGACACTATTAAAAAATGGGAACAAGATCTGGGCCACTCAATTGAACATAATGAACGGGAAACACTGTGGACAAAAAATATAAATTTCATAGCATGTTACCTAATAAGAGAGAACTATATGAAAATGCATCATAGGTGGTACCTGGTGCCAGAAAGGCTGGCAAAAAGGAATAAAACATATACTAATAAGTGCTGGAGATATAAGATATAAGAAACAAAAAGGAACCTTCTACCATATGTGGTAGACATGCCCCGAAACTGGGAAATTTTGGAGCATGATTCACGAAGAAATAAAGAAAATACTAAGAATATCATATAGTAAAAAGCCAGAAGCATTCCTTTTAGGAATTTTAAACGATATTCCAAAAGACAAAACTAAATTTTTCTTATACGTTACGTCTGCAGCAAGAATCCTGGTGACTAAGTATTGGAAAGGGAATCAGTTACCCACTAGGGGTGAATGGTTATGTAAGCTTTCACAATATTTAGAATTAGCCAAACTGAGATATAATAAGACAAAAACCAAAAAGTGAAGTGAAAAAGGAATGGGAGTGCCTAAACGAATACCTTAAAAGCCAAGGTTCAAGGACAGAAATCTGGCTAAGTCTGGAATAACCTTGTGAAGTGAAAGGATAAGAAAGAGGGATTTATATCTAGATGCTAGGATAGAGATGATAAGGGAAACAGGAAGATACAATGAGAGGTAAACGAGGTGCTGTGGGATTGGTGGAAGTCAATGTTTTCCTTTTGAGTGTTTATATTATTAATTTGTAAGATTTGGATGTTTTTCATATGCTCATTTTTGTGTTTTGTGTATTGTTATTTTTCATTTTATTTTTGTAGTTGTGTGGAAAATACTAATTTTTTTTACTAATAATAATAAAAAAACACCGCCTTTCGGATATTCCCCCCTGGACGTCAATTCCACCTTTGAAATCCTGGTAATGTCTGTAAAAATCCAGACGTATGGCAGCCCTAGCTTAAAGGCACTCTCTTGTAATTATTAATTCACATGGTTGAGACATGAGAACATAAGAGTCAACTTGCAGAAGCCAATGGCCTATCTAATTCAGCATGATATTCTCACAGTAGCCACTCAGATGCCTATGGGAAGCCTCAAAGCAACAGCACTATCCCACTCCTGCAGTTTCCAGCCATTGGTATTCAGGAGCACACTCCCTCCAACAGTGAAGGTAGAACATAATCAGCAGGGTTGGTAGCCACCTGGATTTATCTAATCCTCTTCTAAAACCATCCAAGTAGATCACCACCACTACTGCATGTGGGAGTGGATTTCATAGTTCAACTATGTGAAGAAGTACTTTATTTTGTCTGCCTCAAATCTTCCCTCATTGAGTTTCACTGAATGGCCACAGAGTTTAGTATTGTTATGAATTTGTGGTGTTAAAACTGGGACCAGATCTGTGTGTTTTAAGACACTTCTAAATCCCTGGAACTAGTAAGTGTTAGAATTCAAGGCTTCTAATTCTGGGAAATGGCCAGACCACTATAATCTCTGGATCCAGCAAAGTGTTAGAATCCAATCAAGCCTTGGGCTGTTAAATAGAGTGATAGACTACTTTAATCCCTTTAATCTGAGTAATACCCCTCCCCACCTTCTCACTATATAGAAGGGTCTGGAAACTTCTGTTTCAGTGTATCTGAAGAAGTGTGCATGCACACGAAAGCTCATACCAAGAACTGACTTAGTTGGTCTTTAAGGTGCTACTGGAAGGAATTTTTTTTGTTTTAATCCTTCAATTCAGCAAGTGTTAACAGCTAATTAAGCCAAGCTAGCCTCCTGGTTGATGAGCCATTAAAAAGATAAAGCATCGGACTTCCGGAGGCGGCGCGAATGGTAATGGCTGCCCTCTTCTAACCGGGAGAGGGAAGCTCCGCTGAGAAAGGGTCGTCCGCTGCGGCGAAGCGGAGACCCACTTTGAAAAACCACAGGCGGCAGAAGCCTGTGGTCTCGGGACCCGGCGGGCGCCAGGAGCTACCTCCAAAACGTTGAAGGAACCCCGTAAGGGGCTCCGGATCGCGGAGGGGGTAGCGGCGCTGTGGGTCGTTTCGCAATCAACGGAGCGAAGCCGCGTTGCTGTTGCCGGTGAGCGCTGACCTCTCTTCCTGAAACTGCTGATTCGGAAAACAACAACCCGTGAGTAAATAAGGACTTTACAAAATTTAGAGGCTCAAAAACATTGAATTTGGCTGAAAGCGGAGTGACGAAAAACAGGAAGTCCGTCTTCCGCTAACACTGAACTTGAAAGTAAAGAGCTGGAGGAGTGGAGGCAAAGAGTGAACTTTTACTTAACTGATCTGGGCATCCATGGAAATTACTCTTAAGCAGAATAAGGACTTTAAGCAATTGATTTTATGACTTCCATCTGGACTGTGTTACCTTTCTTCTATTTGGATTACAACTCAAGCAAGAAACCCAGGTGCTGGAACTGCCTGAGTAACTGAGCAGCCAGTCTGCAGGGTTGGATACTTTGAACTTAAACTTTGAAACAATCTGAGGGAGTTTGAACTGGATACTTTGAAGCACCTCTTGGAATACCAGTAAGCACTGTTTGAAACATTGTGACTTTTTAAACACTAACTCTGCAAAATCTACTTTATTGAAGGTTCCTGGACATTAAATTAGATTTTATTAACTTTATTGGAATTGATCTCTTCCCTAAAGACATTTTAAGCTCCCCCTAGAGGATTTGGGATTTATAGCAGTGACATTGTTTTATTTTCCTTTTCCCGGCCTCCTGTTTGACTGCCACCATCTGGGCCGCTGTTTTCTCATGGGAACAACTCAGCTTGACCTTGACTTTTAGATAACTTTGGAATGAGTGGCGCTAGAAAAAAGGGACCAAGAACTAGACAAACAACTTTAACAACTTTAACCGCAGTCTCTCAGGTACGTAGATCATCTGTGCCTACTTTGCCTTCGGAGGAAGAAGCTGCTTCTCTGCCACGTGCAGGGGAGGGAGAAACTGAGGAATTACAATTGGAAGATATGGCCTCAGGAGCAACTGGCTCTATTTTAGAGAGAATTCTAGAAAAATTGGAGTCTTTGGATAGAAAAGTTGATCAGCAAACAGCTAAAATTGATCAAAATACAGAATGTTTAAATAGACTATCTGGACAAGTTGCACAGAATGCTCAAGCAATTGGAGAACTGAAGGAGGCTGCAGGTGAAAATCAGAAATTGGTTGAGGATACCAGCCAAAGACTGGGAGAGTTGGAAAAAGAGGTAAGACCACTCAGTAAACAAGTAGGTGAACATCAGACCTATCTTTCTATGATAGAGCTTCGGAACAGGGAGACCAACTTAAGGATAAGGTCGATACCAGAAGTGGAAGAAGGTAACCTAGCTGAGTTTTTGACTAAAGAATTCTCCAAGTTTTGGAACCTAGAGGAAAAAGACTTTAAAATTGTATCAGCTTTCAGGCTTGGAAGACTTATAAAAAAAGAGAAGCCCAGAGACTGTTTGATTACGTTGAGATCAAAGGAGGAAAGGGACAAGATTTTGGGCCTGCATTACGGAAAGTCACTGGACATTTCGGACAAAAGAATTGAAATTTACAGGGACATCCCTAAACAACTGTTGGACCCTAGATCTGATTATTTGGAACTAGTAAAATTGTTGAGGAGCAACTCAATCATCTTCAGGTGGGACTTTCCCCAAGGATTATCTTTCACTTTCAGAGGGAAGAAGATCAAAATTAGAACATTGGAAGATAGAGATAAGTTCCTGACTGCATACGGAGAGGACCTTCATAAAGGACTTGAACTACCCGCGGGGCCTGAACTACCAGGGGTACCTGCACCATTGGACCCTAAAGACCCGGAGAACAAAGTACCACCCCAAGGAAAATAACCAGGTTTATTCAGGATGTCTCTGCAACTTTTAAGTTGGAACATAAATGGCTGTAATATTCCGGAAAAAAGGAGGAAAATTTTTCACATATTAAAAAAGGAACAATTGGACATTATTTGTTTACAAGAAACACATGTGACTAGGCTCCACAGAAAAGTATTAATAAATAAAAGGCTTGGCCAGGAATTCATATCTTCGGACACAGTAAAGAAGAGAGGCGTGGGGATATATGCAAAAGAGAGTCTTTCACCCAAATTTCTATTTAAAGATGAACATGGAAGAATTTTGGCAATCGAAATACAACATCAAGGAGAGAAAATCCTGATATTAGGAATTTATGCTCCGAATGAAGGTAAATCGGAATTTTATAAGAAGTTGCATGAGATTATGCTGGACTATCTGGACTATAACAACATCATAATGATGGGAGATATGAATGGGGTCGCATCAACTAACATGGATAAGTCACAAAGCCAAAACGTCACAAAAGACGGAAGACTACCAAAGACCTTCTTTGAAATGACAGACAATATGGATTGGATTGACATTTGGAGAGTGAGAAACCCCTTGGGAAGAGAAGGAACATTTTTCTCTGAAGCCCAGCTGACTTGGACAAGAATCGACCAAATATGGATAACTAGAGGTCTGGCACCCAAGGTCAGAAAGGTGGAAATCTGCCCAAAGACCTGCTCCGACCATAATGCACTGAAAATGGATATGACACTATTACCAACCGGTTCGTTTAGATGGAAGATGAATGACAACTTGTTTAGAGATCAGGAGATCATTAAGAAGGCCCAAAAAACTCTGAAGGACTACTTTGAGATAAATATGAACACTACGGTGGAAAAAAGAACTATTTGGGACGCAAGCAAAGCCGTGATGAGGGGGTTCTTGATACAACAGAATGCTGTAAAGAAAAGGACACAAAATGAGAGGAAAGACAAGATTTTGGAGAAAATCAAAGAATTAGAAAAGAAGTTAAGATTAAATCCGAAGTCACAGCCGATTCTGAGAGAAATTAAACTTCATCAAGCACAATATTCTAATCTGATAAATCAGGAAATAGAGTGGAAGATTAAACTAATGAAACAAAAAACCTTTGAATCGGCAAACAAATGTGGGAAACTGCTAGCGTGGCAGTTGAAGAAGAGACAAAAATTAAATACAGTTACGAATTTGGAAATTGAAGGAAGAAACATCCAGAACCCCGCGGAGATTAGAAAATGTTTTCAGAAATATTTTAAAAAATTATACACTCAAGGGCCGCAGGATGAAGTAGAGATTAAACAATTTTTGGAAAAAAAATGGACTTAAAAAACTCTCACAAGAAAATAGATCACTCCTGAGTAGTAAAATAACACGACAAGAGATTGAACAAGCCATTCAGAACATGCAATTGGGCAAATCTCCAGGACCAGACGGGTTGACCTCCAAGTATTACAAGACATTAAAAGACTATCTGATACAACCACTGATGGAGGTCAGCAATGAAATTATAGAGGGGAAGAGGGCGCCGGAATCGTGGAAAGAAGCTTTTATCACATTGATACCCAAATCGGAATCTGAAAAGACACAACTCAAGAACTATCGTCCCATCTCCCTTTTAAATGTGGATTACAAAATATTTGCAGACGTTTTGGCAAGAAGATTTAAAAAAGTTCTAAATGAAGTAATCCATAAAGACCAGGCAGGCTTTCTCCCAGGTAGACACATGTTTGCTAATACAAGAAACATTATTGACATTTTGGAACTTTTGCAAACAGACATAAATATAAAAGCAGTCTTAATTTTTATAGATGCGGAGAAGGCCTTTGATAATATCTCTTGGAAATTTATGAAGGGAAATTTAAAAGAAATGGGAGTGGGATGGGGTTTTGAGAATGGGATTGATGCAATATATTCAGAGCAGAAGGCAAAATTGATAGTTAACAATGTGGTTACAGAAGAGTTTAAAATTGAAAAAGGTACACGACAAGGCTGCCCGATTTCCCCTTTGCTATTCATTTCGGTCCTGGAGGTGCTCTTGAATAGGATTAGAGGGGACCGGTTGGTGCAAGGGATTCAGGTCGGAGCGAAACAATATAAACTTAAAGCTTTTGCAGATGACCTAGTTTTGACCTTGCAGGAGCCAGAATCTAGTACAAAAAGAGTTTTACAACTGATTCAAGACTTTGGTCAGGTGGCGGGATTTAAACTAAATAAACAGAAAACCAAGGTGTTGGGGAAAAACTTGACAGATACAGAGTCAGAACGGTTTCAGAGAGAAACAGAACTAACTGTGGTTAAAAAAGTAAAGTACCTAGGGGTAAACATAACAGCAAAAAATCTGAGTCTATTTAAGGACAATTATGAAAAATGTTGGTCTGAAATTAAGAGAGACTTGGACAGTTGGTCAAAATTGAAGCTTTCTTTGCTAGGCCGAATTGCTGCTATCAAGATGAATGTATTGCCTAAGATGTTGTTTTTGTTTCAAACACTTCAAATTGTGGACAAGACGGAGTGTTTCAGGAAGTGGCAGAGAGATATTTCTAAATTTGTCTGGCAGGGCAAAAAGCCCAGAATTAAGTTTAAAATATTAACTGATGCGAAAGAAAGAGGGGGCTTTGCCCTGCCAGACTTAAAACTGTATTATGAAGCCGCAGCTTTCTGCTGGCTAAAAGACTGGCTACTTCTTGAAGACACTGATGTGTTGGATTTGGAAGGTTTTAACAATGCTTTTAGTTGGCATGCATACTTATGGTATGACAAAGTTAAGATCAATAAGGCCTTTAAGAACCATATTGTCAGGAAAGCAGTATTTAATGTCTGGATAAAATACAAAGACTTATTGGAAAATAAGACTCCGAGGTGGCTTTCGCCTCTGTAAGCTAAGGCCCGAAAAAGACCCAATATGGAAGCCAAATGGCCAAAATATTGGGAAATATTAGAAAAAGATGGAGACAATTGGAAATTGCAGAGTTTGGAGAAAATGAAGGATAAAGTGCGAGACTGGTTACATTACGCTCAGATTAAAGAAGTTTTTAAAAATGACAGAAAGTTAGGGTTCCAGGTGGAGAAATCGAAATTGGAAACAGAATTGCTAGAACCAAAGACTAAGGTACTATCTAGAATGTACAACTTGCTGTTAAAATGGAATACACAAGACGAAACGGTTAAATCGGCTATGATAAAATGGGCACAGGATATTGGGCATAACATTGTTTGAGAACTGGGAAAGGTTGTGGACCACTGGGTTGAACTTCACCGCATGTAATGCTCTGAAGGAAAATGTAATGAAAATGATGTATAGGTGGTACATGACCCCAGTTAAACGTGCCAAAATATATCATTTATCTGACAATAAATGTTGGAAATGTAAGGAAAATGAAGGAACATTCTTTCATCTCTGGTGGACTTGCCCTAAAGTGAAGGCCTTCTGGGAAATGATATATAATGAGTTGAAAAAGGTATTTAAGTATACCTTCACTAAGAAACCAGAGGCCTTCCTTTTGGGTATTGTCGGCCAGAAGGTGTTAAAGAAGGACCGAACTTTTTTTCTGTACGCAACAACGGCAGCAAGGATACTTATCGCCAAGAACTGGAAAATGCAAGATCTACCCACATTGGAAGAGTGGCAGATGCAGCTGATGGACTATATGCAACTAGCCGAGATGACTGGCAGAATCCGAGACCTGGGAGAAGAGAGGATTGAGGAAGACTGGAAGAAATTTAAGATGTATTTACAAAAACATTGTAATTTGTTTGAATGTTAAGAAGGATGCTAGATTATAAATAATTGGCCACCACTAAATTAAATCTGAATTTGATTATAAGTGAGGTTAAAGAAAACACAAACCTTTTGGAGAATTACTAGATTGCATTTAAATGAGTGGATATAAGATTGTAAACAAGTTGATAATTTGCTTGGAAAAACTTTTTAACGATGTAAGTGGGAGCGGGAGACGTGAGAGAGTCCAAAGAAGTGATGAAACCACGTTTTGATATAAGCAATGTTGTTTATTATATGGGTATTTGTATCAAAAAACCTTAATAAATATTTATTTATTTTTTAAAATAAAAAGATAAAGCATCAAAGAGCTCGTGAGAGATGGCAAATGGGTGGATAAAGCCAGTGTTTAGAGTAGAGAGTCAGAAGCAATCCGAGTTGGAATCTTAGGTTAGGAAGGAGTTATGTGACTGGGAAATGAAAAGCAGTAGGCAGAGCATGATGTTTCATGTCTGTTTGGATCCAAGGCTACACCCATGGCGGAAGCAAGGCTTTCTTGGAGTGTTAATGCCATGAATCCCTCCATTGTAGGCTCAGGTTGTACAGGCTTAGTCCTTTAAAAGAGGCCCCGTGGATACAGAGTACACATGTTTTTAAAAGACTCACCCTGTATAAATGGGTGAATAGATTCAGGTAGGTAGCCATGTTCGTCTGATGCAGTTGACATATATATAAAAATTGTCCGGTAGCACCTTAGAGACCAACTAAGTTTGTTCTTGGTATAAGCTTTTGTGTATCTGAAGAAGTGTGCATGCACACAAAAGCTTATACCAGGAACAAACTTAGTTGGTCTCTAAGGTGCTACTGGACAATTTTTTATATTTTTAAAATATATTTCATATGTGTAAATAGTTAGACCTTAAGAGGGGTATGAGGGTATGGCAGCGGTGGTCTTGCACAGACGTTTTATGCATAGTACTGACAACAGTACGAGGGGGGTAGGCAAGAATTAAGAGCTTTTGGTGTTTAAAATCACACCTACTGTTTCACTCTCAATATATGAAAGCACACTATCTCTATCTATTGAACTAATTTCCTTTTGTTGTAAAGGCAGTTGCACCTGCACTCTTAATCTCTCTCTTTGACAAGCTGCCTAAAATGTTCAAAGCCCTAATTCTTTGGGATTTTGTGCCTTCAAATCATGTTTTCATGTTACTGGAATAGAAGAGACAGAAAAAGGGGGAAAGCTTTCAGCAGCATCTGCTGAATATCCTGATATATCACATCAATGTTGCACATAACCTCTGGTTTCTCGCTCACATCAGAAATAACTCTTTATGTAAGAGCAAAATACAAGCTTCTAACTAAAGATTGCCTTTAGCGCAGAGTTATTGGCATATCAACATTTTAGGAGAAGAATAACTTGTGTTACCGCAGGAGAGCAATGGAGGAAAATTTGGATCACATCTAAATGTATACATGTTGTATTGTCCTATAGAACAATCCTAAGCCCATTTACTCAGTAGTCTGTCCCATTGAGCTTCATGGGCATTAAGCAACCCACGATAGCTTGATTTCCTTCTCTTAATGAAAGATACCATTTGTTCCAGTTGGAATGTTGTTCATACACTACAGAAAGAAAAACACTAAACATACTTTTGATGTGACTGTAACATAACAAGTTGTGCATTCAACATACAAAGTTTTTTTCTTCCAATGAAATACCCATCCATAGATTGTTGGTTTGGTTGTTTTTTGTTTGTTTAATATATAAACCAACTGTGACTAAAACTCACATTTGATAAAATAGATTTTTTAGGAAAAAAATGAAATCTAATTTGACCCAGAGACCCACAATTTTATATAAGATTGGATATATTTTATGTCAAAACATAATCACCCATTAAAGCTGGTGATGCAACTAAAAAGATACATTATTGCGATTGTTCTAAAAAAAAATAAACAGAACAAAAACTATAATTTATTATACTTCTGTCTTCATTCTATGCCAGGTGTTGGTGGATTACACAGAAAAAAATTAAGTTTTCTTTAAAAGTTTCTACTAAATATAATAAAAGAGCAATTAACATTTAGTTTGTTACATTGAAAAAGTGTACACACTTAATTGCTTTGTTAGCTTTACCTAAGTCTCTTCAGCTATAAAAAAAGAAAGAAAAAAACCTGTTGTTCATAGTCAAAAAACATTCAAATCAGTTGATACAACATTACAGTACAGCCAACTAACATTGTTCAAAATCTTGTCATTTTATCTCAAGTAAGAGAGTCCTTAGACCAGATTATGACAAAGCTGGTTTAATGTATTTTCAAGTTGGTCGAGTTAAGATTTTGCAGGACACTGTACTTTCTGTTGATGGCTTCAGAAGAAAGGGGTCATGCGACTTGTAGATCAAAGGGCAATCCCAGCCTTCCATTCCCCACCCCGCAATCGTTAGAACAGCATTGTTAAATTAAGCAGAACTAAAAAAAATTGGAAGCTAAGTGAAGCTGCCATTTGTGTGTGTCAAAACAATTGCGATACGCTATACTAAAAACATTTTGAAATATCCACCTGTCCTCACCACTCTGCCACAAAACCAGCAAAGTCAAAAAAATACAAAAGTCTTCAAACTTGTCACTTTTGCAGAATAAAGCAAAAAAGTCTTTGTGCTCCTTACTACCAGAAGCAAAATACCATCTGAGTTACCACATATAATAGCTTCTGGACGTGTCAACTTGAGTTGGCTTGGTTTCTGCAGTGCCCTCCTTGTCTTTTTCACTGTCACCTTCCCAGAGGTTAATAAGTGGAGGATATAGTTCATTCAGAGGGATGGAGGAGGTCTTTTGCATATACTTTTTCAGTGAATGGTGGTAGTTTTTCCTCTTAAACCTCTTAGCAACATAGACAGAAACAGAGGCAAGACTAATAACAGCAAACATGGATCCCATGACTGCAGCCAGAGCTGTGCTTGTTTCTTGGTCAGTAATCTCAAGGGAAAACGCTGCATTTTTTGTTGTAACGTTAACACAGGACTTTTGAGTTTGCTGATGGATGTTAGATACAGTGAGACAGACTTCGTAATCTGTGGAAGGTTGCAAGTGTGTGAGGTTGTATTCATGCACATCCACCGGGACCCTAGCAGTATAGGTAATGTGAGGATTATCAATCTTCATTGTAGCGGATGACCATTTCAAGTTGGACGTCATTACGTTAGAGTTAACCTTCCAAGACACCAAGATTGAGTGAGATTCTGCTTGTTTGACATATATTTTCAGAACTTGAGTACCGTCCAGCAGTGTTCCATTCACTCTAATTGTAGCTACTCTTGTATCTGCTCCTTCTATGTTTTGAGCCACACATGTGTACCTCCCTGAATCCTCGGTCTGAATATTTGATATTTCCAGAGTCCCTTCACTGCTAAGTTTGTATTTGTCCGAAAGGGTTTCAGCAGTTATTTTATTCCCAAGTGGAGTTACCCAATAAATTTCAGGTTCTGGCTCTGCCATAGCCCGGCAATCCAAGAAGACAGTCATGCCGATGTCCAAATTCAAATGATTTGGAAATGTGTCATGAGAAATCATTGGAAGACATTGCTCACTGGAATCCTGTATTAACACCTCCTTGACTTGCTGCCCTCTGTATTCTGGTGGCATAGCACAGAACATTGATAAGGGCTCCATGAAACGGATATTAGTCTTGTTTGAGTTTATCCAGTGGATGACACAGTCACACCTGAGGGGATTACTGTGAATGCTGATCTCACGCAAGTTTGGCAGGGATTCCACTGTTTTTTGGTAGACTGCATTCAAGGCATTATTGTTAAGCATCAGGCTTTCCAGAGCAGGAACATCCCGAAATGCTAAACGATGTATATAAGATAACTTTGGGTTGTTCGTTGCTTCAAGCTTGGTAAGTTCAGGAAGATTGTCTAGTGCATACCTGTCAACAGAGACCAGCTCTCCCATATTGTTGATTCCAAGTTCTTTTAACCGAAGCATGTTTTTGAAGTCTCCTTCTTGGATTTTGTGGATTGGGTTTTTGTTAAGATCCAAAAATTTTAAATTTGGAACTTTCTCAAGTGCAAGCTGAGGAACTTTAACTAATCTGTTGTCATAAAAGGAGAGACTTTCAAGACTATCCAAGCCTACTAGAGCATTTCCAGGGATGTCAGTCAGATACATACCAGCCAGAACCAGACTTCTTAAATTTGAGAGTGGCTTGAAATTCATATCTAATATCCCAATGACAGGATTTTCCCCAATCATCAGAATTTCCAAGTTGGGTGTAGAATCAAACCAGCGACTGTCAATAACTTTTAATTTGTTGGAATTAAGATGAAGTCTTAAAAGGTTCTTCAAGCCTGAGAACGCATTTGCAGAAATGGTACTGATTTGGTTATGGTTTATATAAAGTTCCTGAAGATTGCACAGATCCTGTAAGCAGTAATCTGTCATCTCCGTGATCTGATTCTCCTCCAGATGTAAAGTAGTGAGCTGAGTAAGATTTGACAGCCCCACATCTTTTATACTAGTAAAATTATTCTGCGAAAAATCCAGTTCTGTTAAATTGAAAAGCTGTTGGAGCTCATCAGTGGTCTTGGCAATGTTGTTGCTTTGCAAGAGAAGAACTTGAGTATCACTAGAAAGATTACTGGGGATTTTTGTTAAACGAAGATCGTTGCAGTCAACTGTTGTAGCTTCTCTATAGGTCGACTGGGGTGTAAACCACGGCCTTATCTCACAGACGCACAATTGTGGACATTCATTATTCGGTATGGAAGATGCACTAAATTGATTTATGAGTAATCCCAGAACCAAATGGCAAACCCTTAATGTAAAATTAATCCCAGCCATAGCGGTTTCCTAGTAGGTTCTTCTGGTTTACTACTTGCAAGTACTAGTAGATCAAATGCTTAGGCATTCAAAAGATGGAAGATGTTATTTTCTTGTGAACAGTTAGCGATGTGATGTCTCTTCACCAAGCCTAGTTCTTTCACTTTACGGAAGCTATGTTCCTCAATATATTGGGATACATCTGAAAAGAAACAAACAGATATGAAATGCATGCCATGTATTTCCTAAATTAAAGCCTTCTGTCTTCTGGAGACTTTATTTTCAGTACACTATCATTAGAGCTTTTCTATATGCAGCCAATATTGATTTAATGAACTTCTAAAAATGCCTGACTATTACAAATGTTCAAAATTGCCATTCAAATATTCAGTGGTTTTCTCTTAATCATAAACAGAACAGACAACATTTGGATTGGAGTTCAATGTCGTAAAATATTTCCCCAACAATGGTATTTCACTGGTATCTCTCCCCACACCGATTCTGGTCCCTCTTGACTTTGTTTACTCATGTAAACTGAACTGCTTCTTACTGCATAGGATGACAATTTTGAGTAGTCTCCAGTGACATGATTGGGGAAAGGGGTTGTAATTCAGTAACAACAGAGCATCTGCCTTGCATGCTAAAGTTCCCAGGTTCAACTCCCAGCATCTCCAGGTAGGGCTGGGAGAGAACCCTGCCTGAAACCCTGAAGAGCCACTGCCACTCAGTGCAGACAGTGCTGAACTATATGGACCAATGGTCTGACACTAGGAGCAGCTTCCTGTGCTAATGTTGTGCTTGCTTGAGCGGCCAGATGTTAACATATGGAGATGCATCAGATATATAACAACATGGAAGTTTCTATGGAGCTACTGGACCATGGATAAAGGAACCTCTGGTCCTCCAGCTGTTGCGGGACTTTAACTCTTCACCATCCCAGCCAGCAAAGCCAGTAGTCAGGGGTGATGCGAGTTGCAATCTGACAACATCTGGAGGGCCAGAGTTTGCCCATCCCTCTACTAGTCCATAGTTATGTATTTCCAATCCACGAACACACACACAGTTAATAAATACTGTACAAATGAGGGATGCCCACTGACAAAAATTCTTCCAACCCAATTCAGAGCATTAGAAAACAGTCTGCCTTGGTCCTAGTGCTTCATAGGTTGCCCAATTCAGCTTAGGGTCCATATCTCCATTTCCCTGCCTATTCATTCCGGGAAATCAAAAGACGGCAATAACTTTGTCAGGAGTGGATAACATTTACAGGAGTAGTAACACCGGTCTTGAAAGACCTACATTGGCTCCCAGTACGTTTCCGAGCACAATTCAAAGTGTTGGTGTTGACCTTTAAAGCCCTAAATGGCCTCGGTCCAGTATATCTGAAGGAGCGTCTCCTCCCCCATCGTTTTGCCCGGACACTGAGGTCCAGCTCCGAGGGCCTTCTGGCGGTTCCCTCACTGCGAGAAGCCAAGTTACAGGGAACCAGGCAGAGGGCCTTCTCGGTAGTGGCGCCCGCCCTGTGGAATGCCCTCCCATCAGATGTCAAAGCGATAAACAACTACCTGACATTCAGAAGACATCTGAAGGCAGCCCTGTTCAGGGAAGTTTTTAATATGTGACATTTTAGTGTATTTCTCATCTCTGCTGGAAGCCGCCCAGAGTGGCTGGGGAAACCCAGCCAGATGGGCGGGGTACAAATAACAAATTATTATTATATTATTATAGTATTCCTCCACAGTGGATAAAGCCAGCCTAATTACATGCAAATAGGTCCATGACCCTGTTTATGCTAAAGACCTTTAATTGTGAATGATATTATCTATAACTTCTTTATTTTTAGGTAGAAATGGATAGATTTTGCAGCCACTCACATCTTCAGAGGGAATGAATCCCGCAAAATTTCAGCTGGAGTGGTTCTCCCATTGCAGTTTTGTGTTGGTTTTAAAAAAAAGGAATCACTTGACCTACCCATACATTTTGTGGGCAATTGGTCTGAAAACTTCAGGCATGAGAGATGTGCCCCCTGGGTAAAGAACCTACCAAACTGCAGGCAAATAAGCCTAGTGGGGTTTGTGCTAGCCACCTTCAAAGCTGATTTTGGGAGGATTCATTTTCCCTGACCTATAACATCTGATTCTCCCTCTGCTTTCTCCTCACTTTGCTGCTTGCTGTGACTTCCCAACAACATCCCACGTGGGTGTGATTCTCTGTACAGTAAACTGCAAGAAATTACTATTGCTTCGAGCAAACAACTGTCTGCAGCATTTTGATGTCTGGATCATCAAACTTGTGTAACTTTTTACAGATCCCTCTTCATTTCTAGCAAGACCAAAGTCCCTCCAAGGCACTGTCTCAGGATTCAATATTTGTCCAGATGTGATGCACACTCTATGCACGTTGCATGTACACAATATTTGTGGTAGACTTAAACTGGCTATTTTGCTTCTACCCAAAAAGGAAATCAGCATCATTTTGCGAATTCAGTGCGCTCTCTCTCTCTCTCTCTCCCTCTCATCATCTAAGCCAATTCTCAAGGGTTCCATATTCAGGCACTCCCCACTGTACATGCAGATAAATTCATCTCATAAATATGAATGGAAAGCTTCTATAGATGTTGGGCGCTAGATGACTCCTAATAACTCTGTTAATCCACGAAGTATTTTTCTTCCTTTCAGATATCATTCACTAGTTTACAGTAATTGATTCCATGAATATAACTTCTATTCAGCAAGGAGAATGATTGTTCTCAATTATGTGCTTAAAACTGCTCTGGCTATATCTGTTTATGGAGACTTATCTTATACAAAGCCTATAGTAAAACATATAAAGCACAGCAAGGTTCAGGATAAGCCGCAAATTCAAATCGATTCTGGTGTTAATGTTTATATCCTATCAACTGCATATCACATATTGTGCAACTGTACATTTCTGTACAGAATAGCAATTATTAAGCATTTCATTATTTTTATGTCAATAATCTGAATACCACTTAATCACAGTCTTCTCTAAGCAGTGTACAGGAGACTCAAACGAGTTAAAACTAAGCCTGCTGGAATAAAAAAAAAATACTCAGTAAGTACCGGAAGTTCAGCAGGGAGGGAGCCTATCTGTCCCGAACCGAAAGAGAGTTCCACAAAAATGGGCCCACTCTGAATGTGTGGCTCCTTTTGTTTCTTAAAATAAGTGATCTCTTACAGAAGGAAAATGTAATTTTCTTTTAACTGGGAAAATGTTCTTTATGAATAATGTGCATACTAGGTTTTTTTTCCTCTCTCTCTAAACAATGGCTAGAAGTGATTGATTGTACATATCTATTAATGAAAGTCTGTTTCAGTTTTAACACAGTAAATTGCAATTACTTTCACATGCCGTGCTCCATTTTAATTTTTGCACTCAGGTGAACTGCAGTTTAGACTGGAGTGCAAAAGCAGTTTAGAAGGAGGAGAGTAAGTCAGAAATCGTGGGAGAGAGAGGAAAAGAAAGAAAAAAGAAGTGAACTCTACACTGGACTTTTGAGTACTTTTATAAGTGCACTTTTGAGTACTTTTAAAAGTGCACTTTTATAAGTGCACTTAATACCTTTTAATGTATTAAGTCTCTGGTCTGTAGTCTGAAATAAAAATCTAGATGCCAGTTTACCTAGCCAACTTTCATTTAGCAATGAGTCTATAGGAAGGAGGCCAGGTTTCACAAATACACTGCACTACAGATATGGCACCAAAACTTCTGCTCAGGATGATGCTGATCTGTGGCAGACTGCATTATGTTGTTTTTGTTATTTGTATACCACCCTTCATTTGAAGATGACAGGGTGGTTCATAACATAAAAATACAAAACGAGAACACAAAATGCATAATAAAACAAAAACAAAACATCTCCCACAAAGACATTTTAAGGGACATAGAATGTTTAATCAGCTAAAGTCCTGAAACGTTCTTGTCTATCGCCTAAAGATATGTAATGAAGGCACCAGGTGAGCCTCTCTGGGGAGAGCATTCCGCAAACAGGGATCCAATGCAGAAAAGGCCTGTTATTGTGTTGCCACCCTCCAGGCCTCTTATGCAAGGGGGACACAAAGAAGGGCCTCAGATGATGACTGCAGGATCCAAATCAGTTCATATGGGTAAAGGCAGACCTTGAAATAAGGATTTTGAAGGCAAGTGCATGCCTATCATGGTAGGCAGTGGTTCAAAGTGGATTAAAACATTGCTTTGTTGCAGAGTTGTTGCAAAAATCAAATGGGAAGAGTGATGCTGTTCTCTACTGTCCAAAAAGTGGTATTGTATTACTAGGAATCTCGTGGTATAAATAATAATTACAACTCTGGCTCAATGCGAGTAAAGGTAAAGGTAAAGGTACCCCTGCCCGTACGGGCCAGTCGTGTCCAACTCTAGGGTTGTGCGCCCATCTCACTTAAGAGGCCGGGGGCCAGCGCTGTCCGGAGACACTTCCGGGTCACGTGGCCAGCGTGACGAAGCTGCTCTGGTGAGCCAGCACCAGCGCAGCACACGGAAACACCGCTTACCTTCCCGCTATAAAGCGGTACCTATTTATCTACTTGCACTTGGGGGTGCTTTCGAACTGCTAGGTGGGCAGGAGCTGGGACCGAAAGAAGGGAGCTCACCCCGCCACAGGGATTCGAACCGCCGACCATGCGATCGGCAAGTCCTAGGCACTGAGGTTTTACCCACAGCGCCACCCGCGTCCCCTCAATGCGAGTAGTGATCTTCATAATGTAAATCTCACTTGACAGGAGGATAGGAGGGAGGAATACTTGGCCCCAACACTCATTGCTGACTTCATGGGGGGGGGGGGGAAGATTGATAAAGTCTGGAATGTGATCAACCAGATGCCACAAACAAGACACAAGTGTAACAGCATTCTTGTCACTTGTGATTCCTGGCAACTGGTATAAGAGGCACGCTGCCTCTCAGACATCTTAGCAAGTAGCCACAGATATCCTTAACTGCCATGGTATTATCTAATCATCTTTTAAAGCTATCGCAGTTGGTGGGTATCGCATCTTGTTTGAGCAAATTCCAGTGCACTGTTGTGAAGAAGTACTTCCTTTCGTCTGTCCTGAAGCTTCATTGAATGGTCCGAGGTTCTAGTATTATGAGAGAGAAAGACACCTCCCTACCCACCTTCTCTACATCATAATTTTACACACCCAAATCATGTCCCCTCTTGCTCACATTTCTCTAAACTAAAAATACCCAAGCGCTGCAGCCTAAGAGAACTACTCTTAAGATAATTGCTCCAGCCCCTTCATCATTTTCATTTTGCTTTTCTGAACCCTTTCCAACTTTAAAATATCTTTTTGGAGGAGCTGTACACAGTATTCCAAGTGTGGCCACACTTGTACAATGGCACTGGCAGTTTTATTTGTAACCTTTTCCCTAATGATCCTGAACACTCAATTCATGTTTTTCACACAGCTGCTGCACACTTCGTTGACATCTTCACTGTGTTATCTAGGAAGACCCCAACATTTCATTCCTTGTCAGCCACCACTTCAACCACAAGCGTATGTATGAAATTTCAATGGTTTTGCTCCAATTTGCATCTTTCTACACTTGCTTACAGTGAATTCTGCTTGCCATTTTACTGCTCATTTACCCAGTTCTTTAAATATTTTCAGGTGGATGCCATCCAGACCCAGTGATCTACCAATTTTTAATTTGTCAATGAGACCTAGAACTTTGTCTTTTGTCACTTCTATTTATTTTTGTTCCTAAGGCAGAAGTTAGCTCAGGTGGATCTGCCCTACGTCCTCTGCTGTGAAGACAGATACAAAAGATTTCATTCAGCTCCTCCAAAATCTCCTTTAGCACACCTTTGACTGCCCTGTCATCCAAAAGTCCATCTGCCTCTTCCTATCCAGCTTCCTGCCTCTAATGTATTTTTTTTAATGGTTGGTCATTCATATGTTCTTAACAGTTTGCTCTTTGAATTCTTTTTAAAGTATCCCTTATTGTTTCTTGAAAAGTCTTTTCCAATGTCTATGTTCTTTAATTACAGCAGGAACTGGTTTCTAACTGAAGAAATAAAAAGTTGAAGACTTCTCTGCTACTAAAACTTTGTCTTACCCCTGGTTGCTCTCAGGATGGTAGCTTTCAGGGACTAATTTATGTTTGCATATAAATGGCTGTGTCTTTCATTTTGTGGTACTTTTGAGTTACCTCACTTCCTCTGCATTATCGGAAATTAATGGAGAACCCCAGGAAGGAGTGGTCACGATCAGTGAGCTGGCAAGGGATAATAATAATAATAATAATAATAATAATTTATTTATACCCCACCCATCCGGCTGGGTTTCCCCAGCCACTCTGGGTAGCTCCCAACCAAATATTAAAAACATAATACAGCATTAAACATAAAAAACTTCCCTACATCTATACATTTTCCCCCATATAGACACTATATGATAATATTAATGAATACTATATGGCAAGTTTCAAACAACTGAAGTGGGCCATCATACAGTTAGATTTTGGCCACAAAATTATTTCAAAAGCAATTGTTTTGCTAGTTACCCATCTTTGGGAGAAATTTAAAGAAACAAGATAATCAGCTGCTAATAACCTCTCTCTCTCTTTTCCCCTGTACACACCACCAACCCCTAACCTTAATTAGAGCTTTGTAATTTGTTTTTACAGAACACACAGTCATAATAAAGAGTCAAAACCATCCATACAATAAATTATCAGCACACAAGTCCTGAGGGTTGCTGAGATTCTCAGTACAGGTACACACACAGGACCTGCCTGTGAATGGCAAGAAAGAAATAGGTCATTTCAAAACAGAAGAAACAACATAATCACAACTCCATGCAACATTCTACACAAATCCAGTCACTGAAATCACTCTTTGATTGCCACTTGCTCACACTTTGATTACACTAAATTAAAATACAAATATCAAAAAAAGGGAAATAAAGCAGCTTCAAAAATTATGTTAAGATATTGAAAATCTATCTATAACTGTCTGGTTAGAGCCCAGGATGAGGAAGTCTATATTTTAAAATATTATTGCATATTGTTTTATAACTCATAATATTCATTAAGGGCTAGGAAGAAAACAATTACACAAAAAAGGAACATAGTTTGCATTGGCTGCATTTGAAATCCAGTCTCGGTTTGCAAAGGCTAATAGAGTTTTCTTCAGGGGGATCATCTGTGAAATTATTAGACAATTTATTTGAATAATGGTGTATTATGCTAAAGAGTGGGAGTTCTGATGTTTGAACACTCTGGCCAACATGATTGTTAATGTAATTATTTGTACTGTTGTTGATGCTATTGAAATGGCCTCTGGCTAAAGCAATTAAAGAAACTGTATAATTTCACATGGCAGTTGTTTGTATCAAGTTGGTTTATGCAAGCCGATTCAGAGAAGCAATTACTCACAAAACAATGTATGGAACTGCTTTAACAGATTTCAGGAAATAAATAAGAGAAAACTCTTTTGTCTAAAAGGCTCTGAAAAGATGGATTTAGACCAAACACCACAAAATTGATCCCTGGGAAATGAAATGGGGAACTGCCTTTGCTTATCTACCTTTCCCTTCATCATTGTTTTCGAGGAAAGGAAGGAACAGATCCAATAATGAACTCAAAATAAACTGGACATTAGTATTTCCCCATTTATCCAAGAGAAAATTTAAGGATAGAATTGAAAACCATTACAAAACTGTATTTCTCTTTGTAATATCTGAATCAGGAGCTGCTGAGCAAGCCCTGGGCTGGTGTCCAGATACAGTGATGGGTTGGATGGGAGCTAATAAACTGAGTTTGAATCCAGACATGTCAGAGGCTCTGTGGATGAGTGGTTTTTGGGTCCAGGAAACTAGTACGTTGCCTGCTCTGGATTGGGCACACTTTCACTGGAAGAACAGGTCCATAATCTGGGGGTGCTCTTAGATCCAGCTCTGCTGCTGGAGGAACAGGATTCTCCAGTGTCTGGAAGAACCTTCTGCCCATTTTGGCTGGTAAAACAGGCATGGTTGTTTCTGGATTAGGACGGCATGACCACTAATCATCCATACATTGATCATCTCAAGGTTGGATTACTGCAATGTGCTCTATGTGGGGCTACCCTTGAGGGTGGTCCAGAGGCTGCAGATAGTGCAGAACTCAGCAGCTAGAGTGCTTGTGGGGGGGGGGGCAAACTACCATTGACATATAACAGCTTCCCCCCCTTTTTTTGCAAGATTTGCATGGGCTGCTTATCTGCTACTGGACCAAGTTCAATATAAGGCTTTATAAGGCCCTATAAAGCTCAGGATCAGGTTACTTGGAATACCACCTTATCCCTTATATACCCAGTACATCCTTGTATTCTGTAAGAAAGCTTTCTCCTTGGAAGTCCCAAATCAGAGGATTTTAGTGACCACTGTGAGAGAGCAGATGCTAGACAAGATTAATCTTTGGTCTGATCGCCAGGGCTCCTCTTATGTTAAAGCCTCTGTGTTATTACTTTTATTGGACCATGTAAGATTAATGTATTGTCGGCACAGCAACTTTGGTGTTTCTTTCTCTGCAGCAAGTTCTTATAACTGGAAGTCTTAAAATGCAGCTACTGCATACTGGCATTCTGCAAAAGTCAACCAGGGAATTGCAACATTGCTCCTTTCTGTCATTCTCTAGCTATGTATATGTCATTAGCAAAGCATTACCAAATCATCTTAGAAACTTAAAAAATAATAAGTGCTTGCAAATAATGGGCTGTCAAATTATCTACTATACCAGATTGCTTTTTGGTTTTGTTTTCAGTGGAAATAAAATATGCCCTTGTTTAAAGACTACGGGGTAAAATGACAAGACAAATGTAATTGTGTAATTGTTGACTTTACGATGAAGAACCACCTTCAACTATTGTGCTCTCTCTGTGCAATTACGTTATGGGCTTTCAAAACAGCATCTAAACAGGCCAAGAATTTCATAAGATGTTCTATGCAGCAGTGAGCAGAAGCCAGTTGATTAGGTGATAAATGCTGCTACAGGCTTCTTGAATTCTTCCCAACTCAAGATAGGACGTGGACTGCCATGCACTAAGAACCATCTTGAGAGAGGTACACAAAATGAAGCCTCAGCTACCCCTTCAGCTGGTACCCATTAAAAAGGAAACATATCCTAATTATAAAAGTTGTACCAAACCTTGAATGACAGGAAGATGGGTGCTGTGCTAGCTTCATGTTTCTTATATTGCTAGGTTCCAAGTGGTAGCACAGCTCACAATTTTAGCTATCAGATGCAATCAGGAACTCATTCTTTCCTATTGCACACAACCAAGAAAGTGCTCACTTTTGTGCCTTACTCTTTCCCACTTTAACTAACCAACATGATTCAAAGTGCAGCCAGTAGATGATCATACAGAACCACTCAATGATCATACAGTCCACTCAAAAGCAAGGAGACTCTGAAATATATGCGTTGTATTTACATGAAATACTGTAGTTTAAGTTGTGTAATGACCGGCTTGGATCTTAAATTGCTTCTCTGTTCACGTAAGGGACATGATTACCGTATTTTTCGCCCCATAGAGCGTACCTGCCCATAGGACGCACCTAGTTTTTTTGGGGGGGGGGAATAAAGGGAAAAAATCCCCCCCAGGCACGGGGCTGGGGCGGGGGATGCCCGAGCTTCCCCCGACCCCAGCCCCCAGAACAGGCTGCTATCCACAAGCCTAGGGAGCCCGGTGGGAAGTCACGCCGGTCTCTCCAGGCTTGCAGATATCTGTCCCCTGAGCTTGTGGGGCTGGCGCTGGGGAGAAGCGCGCTTCTCCCGGCACCAGCCTCCAAACCAGGTCGGGGAATAGTGGGATGGCGGCGCTCCAGGCTTTGGGATGCAGGCTGCTATCCGCAAGCCTTGGGAGCCCGATGGGAACTCCCGCGGAGCTCCCAAGGCTTGCGGATAGTTTCCTGAAGCCTGGAGAGCGAGAGGGGTCGGTGCGCACCGACCCCTCTCGCTCTCCAGGCTTCAGCGAAAACCTGCATTCACCCCATAGGATGCACACACATTTCCCCTTCATTTTTGGAGGGGGAAAAGTGTGTCCTATAGGGCGAAAAATACGGTAACAAACCTTTTCCAACTGCAGCAGCTCCTCCCCCGCAATATCTAAAATAATTTTTGAGTGTCCCCCAACAGCAGCAGATTTGGGGAGAGCAGAGGGGGCTGCAGAGGAAAGGGAAAGTCAGGAAAGCTTCATTGCATGGGTGTGTCCTCTGCACCACTCAGGGACAAAAGTATGAATCAAAGCCATTATGAAAAGGCAGATCCAATGTTTTCTGTCCTGTGACTCCCGTTGCAGTCACAGAAATGCCTTTTGTCCAATGTGTAAAAACTCCAAGCTGGGTTTTGTTTTCAAATTCTTAGGGTACAAGAGATTTTTTCTAAATGGATATTTGGAACCCCACAGACAATGCCATCTCCCTGATCTCAGAATCTGTTCCAGGATGCCTGATGCTTACATGCTACTATTCTGTTTGTAGTGACTTTCATTCTTCACTGCACTTTCTCTCCAGGGGCTTCCCCAGTGTCTAGGAAACCCTTTGCTAGGATGCTGGACTGTAAAATCAAATTTAACAACAGTTTCTAAGTGTGCATTTATTAAATTAACATATTAATGACAAAGGCTATCGAAAAAACATAAAGCTTGTGATAAATACACGTATAAACAGTTAATCCATTTTTATAGCTTTGACTCTTCAACAATACGATAGCAAAAATGAAAGCGCACAAGGATTTATACTGGTGGGGGACCTAAGTGTTTTCCCCAATATAAAGCCATGTGCCCTTTCATTTTTTGCAGAACAGCTGAAAATGAGGGAGGGGGGGGACCTAAATGGCTCTTCCTCTTATTTACAGCTCTTCTGCAATAAATTGGTCAGTATTGCAATTAAACATAAAATAAAATGGCAAATCGCAATTGCCAGAATTCGCTACACACTGGTGCAGTCACCAGGAGAGGAACTTCCTGTTGTGACCCATAACACTGGGCTCTGCTCCATGATGACACAGAGCAGGGCAATAGTGTAGTGTTCTGGAAATTCCTTCTGGTGCATATTAGATAGGTGCCAACCATTTGGGCACCTGTTGAATATCTTTTTATTACATCAGGCCTTCCCAGAAGGCTAATCTGGGCCTGGATGCTTTATTGTTTATATACTGTTGATTTTGAAACAGTATCATGCTATTTCAATAGGCTTTCATGTAGTTCTTAATCTACTGTATTGATCTGGTTCCTGTTTGGTATATTTGCCTTGAGGTTCTTTTGAATAGATACAGATTTTTAAAATTTGTTAATAAATAAAGATCCCTTGATTTGCTATAACTACATTATTATGGAAATTGTTATTATTATTATTATTATTATTATTATTATTATTATTAGAGGACTTGACTTCTAGAATTCAAGGTTATTTTGCTGGTTATTAAAAATCAGGTGAGTCAAAGGTGATGCCTATACATTTTCCCATTATCCGTTATTGAAAATAGTGGCAAGACCCTGATGTTGGGAAAGATGGAGGGCACAAGGAGAAGGGGACGACAGAGGACAAGATGGTTGGATAGTGTTCTTGAAGCTACCAGCATGAGTTTGACCAAACTGCGGGAGGCAGTGGACGACAGAAGTGCCTGGCATGCTCTGGTCCATGGGGTCACGAAGAGTCGGACATGACTAAACAACTAAACAACAACAAAAGCCTGCACCTTGTCCCATAAGTCGATGTGCAGTGTCATGACTGCCACACTTCCACAGCTTCCTTACATGACAGTTTATATCTTTTTTAAAAAATATGAATTCAGCTTCCCACAATCTACATGCTTTTGTCTGGAAAAGACCTGAGCTACCCGTCATCTATTGTATAGCTCTGTCTTTTAAAATTAATTCCTGATTGCTTGACTGATTGCTTGATTTTGGGGGGGATAATTTGTATATAACCACCAATTAACCCCATCCATCAACAAAGCTACCCCCATTTTTCATAGACTTCACCTGCACATTGTCCACCCACTCACCAAAGACTAATTTCTTTCTGGTGAGGAATACATGGTTGTTTCTGACTATGCACATCCTCTGCTACTTTACAAAAGCATGGAAATCTCCTGAGGTTCTCTCGCTCCCCGCCCCCTTTCCTACTCATCTCTTGGATTAAGATAAAACAGGTGAAACTATACATATTTAGCATACTTTGTGAAACAGGAGGCATTCATCACAGTCTTCCATGGAGGAAACAGGCACATGGTGATAAAGGTTTTAAGATTTAATACCAACCCAGATTAAGGGATAAACTGAAAAATAAATACATTACAAAGCGCTGGTAGATACATATCCTCTGGGCACACCTAACTCTATGGCCATGCCCAATGAAAGTAGCACAAGCCCACTGATTTCAACAGGTGTACTCAAGAGTGTGATTTCAATAGTGATTTAGTTCACTATTGTCCAAAGCTACGGTAAACATCAGCCAGGCATCCTGAGTATAATTAGGAAGTGTTACCAGCACAACTGAAACCACATTTGTTTTGCAGAACACCTGCATAGGTGTAAGTAGCACCTGTGTGCATCTGTCTGCTTCACTCATCAACCCTACCTTGCTTAAGATACTTACCTCCCTCCCTTCACACCTCACCAAACCTCCGAAGCTCACCTGGGCCTCCCGCCTGCCCACTCTGCCTTCTATGTCAGAACTTTGTAACTTTGCCTCCAAATTTTGTCTGAGCAAAGCAGGCATCTTGAACAGAAATTGGTACAAATGCTACAACCGAGGGGAAATGTCATGCCTGCTGTACATAATCAACACAGGCCAAATAATGCTATGGCTTAAACTGACGTCCTGGAGGAAGTTATTTGAAGAGGCCTTCTACCAGTGTGAAAATATTTACTGCTGCATTTTGCCACTTGCCAACATGGACATACACATCATTTGTAGGTTTGAAACAGTGATAAAAAGGGTATTCTGTGAAGGTAACAAACTTTGGGAACAGCACATACAACTGACAGTACTCAAGTTTAGTGTATTTTTCTTGTTTGCTTGGCTTTAAATCACTGCAATCTCCATATATTCTAGAAATACCCAATATAGTGGCTTACAAACCAGCTTAGCTTCATTAAGGTTTAAAGGATCTGGTCTGAACCTAGATGGGAGACCAGGTGGGAATTCCTGTTTGTCACCACCTTGAGTTTCCCAATGGAAGCAAAGGCAGCCAGGATATAAGTGTACTACAATAAAATAAAGTAAATAGACCTACTTTTAAAAGAGGCTATGTTCTGCAGAAGAGATCTATCATTAATCTTTTATACCAAGAAAACAGCACTTGCCCTGGGAGCTCAAGAGTAAAGGGGTGTATGGGGAGGACTGCCATGGCTATCCTTGTGCAACTTGTCTGTTTCACTCTACGTAATAGGGGTTTCAGCTCTGAATAACAACCCTGGGAACTGAACTGGAGATCTTAAAAAAACACACCACAAAAATACATTAAGCATTTTACCCTATGGCAGCCTTCCTCAACAGTGCCTCCAGGTGTTTTGGACTAGAGTTCCCAACATCCCTAAACATTAGCTATGTTGGTTGGGGCTGATTGGAGTTGTAGTCCAAAATATCTTGAAGGTACTAATTTGGGGAAGGCTGCTCTTTAACATGACTTGATTGTTTGCTGATGCTTAACACCTGATGCAACAGTGCAAACCTATTTGTTGGAGGACAGAGTTTTGTGTACCACATATCCTGGCCTGCACTCTGTAAGGTAGCCTGAGGTCCTCAAGTGTGGTGGATTACACTGTCCTGTCACCACAGGGAAGGTTCAACTGCCTGTCCAGTCATTCTCTATATGTGAAATGGGGGGTGAAGATGTCATCCTGTCCTTTGCTTTAGACAATTTGTGTGTGTGTGTGTGTGTGTGTGTGTGTGTGTGTGTGTAATGGTTCATTGTCATTCTGGGGGGAAAGTGATACGTGGGGTGCCACAGGGTTCTGTCCTGGGCCCCCTTGTTGTTCAACATCTTTATAAACGACTTGGACAAAGGAACTGAAGGGATGCTCATCAAATTTGAGGAGGACACCAAGCTAGGAGAGGTAGCTAATGTCACTGAAGACAGAATCAAGATTCAATATGACTTTAACAGATTGGAGACCTGGGCCAAAACTAACCAAATGAATTTCAATAGGGACAAATGTCAGGTTCTGCACTTAGGCAGGAATAACCAGCTGCACAAATATAAGATGGGGGACACCTGGCTTGCCAGTAGTACTTGTGAAAAGGGTCTAGGGGACTTAGTGGCCCACATGCTTAACATGAGTCAACAGTGTGATGCAGCAGCCAAAAAGCAAGAAAACAAACAGAAACCAATGCTATTCTAGGTTGCATCAACAGTAGTATAGTGTCTAGGTCAGTGGAAGTTACAGCACCACTCTATTCTGCCTTAGTCAGACCCAACCTGGAGTACTGTGCCCAGTTCTGGGCACCACAATTTAAGGAGGACATTAATAGGCTGGAATGTGTGCAGAGGAGGGTGACAAAGATGATCAAGGGTCTAGAAACCAAGCCATTGAGGGAACTGGGTATATTTAGCCTGAATAAGAGGACACTGAAAGGAGATACAATAGTCATCTTCAAATATCTAAAGAGCTGTCACATGGAAGATGGCACAAGCTGGTTTTCTCCTGCTCTGGAGGATAGAACCTGAACCAATGACTTCAAGTTACAGGAAAGGAGATTCCAACTCTGTCAATAGAGGTTTTTAAGCATCTGTCATGGCCATCTGTCATGGCTGCTTTAGTTAAGAATCCTACATTGCATAGGGTTGGATTAGATGGCCCTTGAGATCCCTTCCAACTCTACAATTCTATGATTCTATGCTACTTGCGTAGCCAGAGTCCTGATCTGACAATGCATGGCAGCACCTTACTCAATGCATGTCTACATAAGTCCTGTCCCTGGTTTTGCTGTTCTATCATTTCTCAGTAGTTGAGAAGCACTCCGGTGGTTTCACATTGAGGTGCCTTCACTTACAAAATTGGTAGCTTTTCATGAACCTTCTATTTAAACGTGGCAGTTACCTACAGCTGTCTACTTATGAAAGCATGTCATTACAGTTTCCTAACTTTCAAAACTCTTTTGGAAGTTATTTGGAGACCAGAAATAGTTTTATTTTCACCATGACGTAGAACTGTTTAGCTGTACACCCTCAACAAGGGACAGTGTGCAACGGTGTTGCCATGAAGTCCTGTTGGTTAGCAGATTAGCAAAGGTGTGCAATCAAAGACTACACCAAAGTTTGCACAAAAGACTGGATCCCTAGGAGCACCTGCACCACTTCTCCTGATCTCTGAAGTACTCTAATCCAAGCAAAGTTCTGCAAGTGCTGTTGACAAATGTTTGGTGTATAGTGCAATGCCACTTAAGGTGAAAAATGAAGGGCATTAATGACAAAACTGCCATTGATTTCATCCTTTTCAGTATTTCATTTCTTATACCTTTTAAAGGATCTCTCTCGCAAACAATCTAATATATGATATAGTGAGATAAATCACTTTATTGCAGGACAAATTATGTGACAGAAGTCACGAAGTTACACAACAAGTACAAGGGGCTGAAACAGTGATTTACGGTGTTCAACACATTTGTATGCCACTCCTCAGTTAGCAAGAATGCCCAAGGCTGCTCACAACAAAACAGTATGAAGCATGTGACAGATGACCCTTCCCTGCCTGTGCCCTCCAAATGTGATTAGACTCCAATTCCCACCATTCCCAACAAGAGGCCATACTTGACTGAGGCTGATGGGAATTGGAGGACACCAGATCGGGGAAGCTGGTGATCAGTAGAGGATGCTCACTCAGGGCAACATGGAGCTTAAGCTGAAACAAAAATAAAAAGCTTCTCCCCAAATAACGCCCTCCAACCCCCCCCCCCCCAGTTTTCTGTTCCCTGCATATTCCCTAGCTTTCCATTTGAACTGTTGCAACCATTTCCATCCATCAGTTATTTCCACTGCTCAGCCAATCCTAAAACAATATGTGCTAAATGAGAAGTAGTGATGAATTAGAGAAACATGTAGCTAAACCTGAACTGGAAATTTGTCTATCTAATGTGAAGGTGCTGCAAAACAAATTGTGGGCTAATCTAGTATCTTTCTGAAGGACAACTTTTGATAAAGGCATGCGCACTTCAAGCTTGTTACAGAAGCTGTGTTTCTTCCTTGCCATTGTCAGTAATTTAGTAGCTGCCAAATGAATGAATGGATATTAGACGCATGATTGGCTTGTATGAACATAAGCTTGACATCGTCAGCATCACTACTGAATTTGCATCCTAGGCTTTCTCCTGAAGAAGCCCGTGGTAGCAAGTAATGTAAGGATGTTACATGTAACCAAGACATGAACCAATACTACAAATCTTTCCTTGCATTTTAGCTGTAGTTCTCCAAAAGGCAGCTTGTTCGTGGACAGCAGTAAAGCAGCTGCGAAGGCACTTTTTTTTTTTTTTAAAAAAAGTTACTGTTCTTATTAAATATAGAAATTCCTCACTGGCGAGGGAGGTGCACATTGTATATGCTTTTTCTCTTTATTTCTGAGGCACACAGTTTGTAAGTAGGCCTCTTCTGCCTGCTTAAATCTGTATGAAGATGCTGTGGGTGACCTGGAATGGGTTGGTCCTTCATCTCTGTTATTTGCACATTTTTCTTTTCTGGAAGCCAACTGGCAAGAGTCTCATCTTTATACTCCCCACCCCCAAACCAGTGCACTAGGTAACAGAATGTTGATCGGGGACCATAATTCCTTTGCTATAGCCTCTTTGTATGGTGCTACTGTTGGGTAAATTACTCTCAGTATTTATATATAAAATTGTCTGGTAAACTTTCAAAGGGGTAACTATCCACCTAGCTGCCACCTACAGCAGAGTTGAAAGCCAGCAAATGTCTTGTTGTAGGATTGGGTGTTTGTTTGTTTGTTTGTTTAGATGATATACTGGCTCTCCTCCAAGCTTGTGGATTTGTTAAGGTGGAAGCACTGCTCTTTTCGTTTTGCTAAAAATTGCATGGTGGCCAACTTTGCATGGTTGTTGCAAGGATACACTTTGGCAAAATTAAAGTGCTGTTACAAAAAGCAGAAAGCTGCAGATGAGAACATTGTGTACAGAGCCTAAACACAGTATAGGCACATGGATTACACGTGGCTCGCACAACTCGCCCAGTCAAGCCTGTCCCAGCAGACATCCATCCACACATTGGAATTGCTATGGACATGCATGTAATATCTAACATGACTAGGCCATAATATCTTGGTTGTGCCCCAAATTATTTTTCCAAACCTACCCTCTCCTATTGCCTTCAAAAACAGGGCGAAACATGCTGAAGATCATCATCTTCTTTGCATTTATACCTCCCCTTTTCCTCCAAGGAGCTCCAAGTGGCACTCATGATTTTCCTCTTCCCAATGTTATCCTCGCAACAACACTGAGATGCATTAGGCTGAGAGACCATGTCTGACTCAAGGTTCATGGCTGGGTAGTTTTAACCCTGTTCCCTCAGATCCTAATCCAATTAATATCACACGACTTTACAGATTATTCTTTAAAATTAGATCTAGAAGTGAACAAGCTGGAGGAGGGGAATAATATTTTCCTATAGGTCTGGAAGTTTATGGGTTCTATGTGGCACACTTTGAACTGTGTGGCACACCACTGGCCCCATCTATGAGACCTCATAAGTCCTGCCTAGTTGCCTGACAAGGTCCAGCATCCACCAGTCACCCCTGACTGTAACAGAGGAATATGTGGGTATGCACATATATGGCTGGTAGTCAACAGCTAAAATCAGCTTAGGTGACATACTGGAAAAGGCTGGCCAAATGAATTGGTCTTAGTGACAACATAATCAACTTCAAGATACAGTGGTACCTCGGGTTACATACGCTTCAGGTTACAGACTCCGCTAACCCAGAAATAGTGCTTCAGGTTAAGAACTTTGCTTCAGGATAAGAACAGAAATCATGCTCCGGTGGTGCGGCGGCACCAGGAGGCCCCATTAGCTAAAGTGGTGCTTCAGGTTAAGAACAGTTTCAGGTTAAGAACGGTCCTCCGGAACGAATTAAGTACTTAACCCGAGGTACCAGTGTATTTCAAATGGAAGGTTGCACCATTACAAAGGTCCTATGATCCAGTCACAACCCACAGAATTTGCCAGGCAGGAGAACACTGAAGAGAGCTTTGAAGATTACTGCAGCATTCAAGTAAGAGTCCTGCAGGACAACATGGTGCTTGTTTAGAAACCTAGATTCTAAACCGTTTAAAACCTTAAAAGGTTAGCACCATCACTCTGAATTATGCTTGAAAATGGATTGGAAAACTGCACTGTTGTTTAAGAACAGGGAAGGTGAATTTCTTACAGGCAGGCCCAGTTAGAAACCTAGCAACTAACTACAGCTTCTGGGTGGAAAAGTACTTCAACAGGAACACCAACCATAGCAGTGGGAAGCTCCCTGAGAGCTTTCAGGATTTCATCCAGATGCATAAGCATCTGAAAGGATGGACAATTCTATGAAGTCTTATTACTGCAAGTCTAAACCTCAGCGGGAGATGATACATAATAATGGTACAGCTTATATCTTCCTGAAATGTGGGGATTTCCTGTTAGTATTATATTACTATTAAGAATTAGGAATCACCTTTCACCCTTGCTTTTGCCATACAAAATAAGTCCAAACATCATTTACAGCCTGGTGATCAAGAAAGCACCATTTTCAAATCAGAGTTCTTACTTTCAGCTAAAACAGGATATCATGCCCTACAGCCAGCGGTGGAGGAAGCCACTCAGGCACCTGGGGTGGTGCGCCCAGGGGCGGGGTGAGCCACCCATAGGGGCTGGGCGCACCGCAGGGCCTCCGGAGTCTGCCTTCCTCCTCTCACTCAGCCACCCTACAGCTGGGGGTGGGGGGAGGCAGTGGGTGGACCGTTTGGGCAACGTGGAACCTGTGCGCGCCCAACCACTGCGTCTCTCCCAGGAGAGACGCATGGCTTGGGCACGCTGTAGGCCCTGCAGTGAGTGTTGTCACCCCCTTCAGTAGCGACACCATGGCAGTCCGCACCCACTACACAAACCTTCCTCTGTCCCTGCCTACAGCCATCTTGGCAGTACCAAATCAGAACTGGATGAGATCCTGGATGAGGAGGCGGCTCTAATTACTTGCTATTTATGTTGCATTCTTATACACCTTTTTTCATTTTTTTTTTAAAAAAGGACCTCAAAGAAGTTTACAACACATCGACAGAAATCACGAAGACTTGATAGAAATATTAAAAACCAGCAATAAAACCGCATATAATTATAAAATGCAGAAAGACTAGAGGCTAAAAAAGTTAAGTCAAACAAAACACAGGGCGTACAAAAGCTTTTTAAAAAATCAAGTTAGTCTTCACAAGGCAGCAGAATCCCATCCATTTCATGACCATCTGTGCCTCCGTGAAATTCCAAAATTGGGCACCACCGTGGAAAAGGCCCTACTTTGGGTTCCCACACAATGGGCCACACATTAGCAACCCCCTCCTCTACTGATCTCAGGACTTGGCCTGGTTGATATGGGGAACAGCATCCCTAGTACTTAAAGAGGATGGATGGGGAGGTGACCACTACCATTAGCATTCCTGAGCCCACTACCCTGAAATATATCTGTTGGAGGATGTTTCAGGCTTGGAAGAACAAATCCAATCTGATTAGTCTCACCGCTGCCCCCCCCCCCAAAGTCCTGAAACTGACATATTGATTTTCCCTTCCACTGCTGTCAGTGGGAGGCTTCAGGAAAAACCCCTCACCACCCTTCCACCACCTCCCTGCTTGGAGCAAGCCAGCAGGCTTAGGAAGTGGCAGTTCTTCCACAGAATCCTTTACCCAAAACCTTAAGATTTTAAACCTCTGGGCACAGAGGCCAACCCCACTGTGTTCAGTACTTTTAATATTTTACTGAACAGGGAATGGAGATGGGTTGTGGGCAGGTGACTCTCTGTCACACTATGAAGCCAGGAGCCAAGGAGAGTTTTAAACCCCAATCCAAGTTCACCATTCCTTTTGCTGGACTATGCGACCTCTTGGGAGTCAAGTTGAACATTTCATATATAAATATCCTGTAAATCTTGAACGCCAGGTAAAGCTTACTTTGTGACACAACAGCATAAATCAGCCCCAGATTCCTGAGCCTACAGGACACCTGCAAACCCACATTAGTGTGGCAGCTTGCTGGATGAAGTGCTTAATTGGCTGGAGGCCTGCAATTAGCTTTTGTTAAACTAAAAAGGAGAATTGCAATAAATTAACATTGTAGAAAGTGAATTAAAGGGGGTGCTTTAAAAAAATGTTTAAAGTCACCCTTCCCATAGGTTTGTCCCCCTTGCCTGGCAGACATTTTCTAGGCACAGAACTGAGAAACCCTTTTAGCTTGGAAGGATGAAGTACCACACGTGTATTGTTCATGTAACTATGGTAACCTACAAATGACACCAGTGTTTCTATTTCATACACAAATGAGAGGACAGCTGTGGGGACCACATGCCTGCCAAAGAGTATTATTGGTGAACTGGGATGGCTCGAGTCTGAAAATTACAGTTTGTTTTTATTAAGAAAAGCTCCAAAATTAAAGAAATAATAAAGGAGCTTAAAGTAGCACTAGAGAAGACAGATTTTGTTACTACAAGTATCTTCATTATTTCTGTTTTTTTTCCTTTTCCTTAATGAATGTATATATTAAACTAATATTCTAATGTCCTTTGTTAAAGGTTATTCACCTGTTCCATTTCCTGTTCCCTTTCTTTAAAGCTATTCTCAAGCCCTGACCCTACCTTAATCCTTCCTGGTTTTTTTACCTATTCAGATTGCAAATACACATCCTAGGAAAACTAAATCCTGGTATGTGTATTTGCAAGCCAATTTCCTTAGAAGAAACATTCTCAGGACATCCTCCAAAGACTACTTGATCTACAAAGGGTTGCAGTGACACCTGAGAATCAGGTCCCTAAGGCTAACCAAAAGAACAGAACTAAAAAAATACAGGTGCAAACCTATACATATTTATCAGAGTAAATCTCATTGACTGCAACACCTCAAGCACCGCCTGTCCCCATATGAACTGACCTGGACACTGTGATCATCATCTGAGGCCCTTATTTGCGTGCCTCCTCCATGAGAGGTCCAGAGAGAGGCAACATGAGAACGGGCCTTTCCTGCAGTGGCTCCCCATTTGTGGAATGTTCTCCCCAGGGAGACTTTAGGTGCCAGGCAAAAACGTTCCTCTGCAACCAGGCCTTTGGCTGATTAACATTATATGTCCTTTTAAATGTGTTTGTGGAAGGAGATTATGGATTTGTTTACTTTTTGTTTTTATTATGTTTTATTATGCTTCAAAGCAGATATGCACTGTAAAACTGAAACTCCCTCTTTGTTAAAAATTTCAGGCATACTTACAGGGTTTTGGTTTTTTAAAGTTCTTAGTATGTGCAATAGATTTCAGTTCAGCTCTAAGATGAGCACAAAAAATTAAATCCAGATTTTCAATAATTTGGGTGCACAATGCTTTTAACTACATATTTATAAAATAATGGGGCCTGAAAGAATAAGGGACCTTTTCCTCTTTTTAAGAAACCTTGCTTCAGAAGTGAACGGAACAAAACTGCATTAAGGAAAATAGTTTCTCCTGACCAAATATGCATCTGATTATGTTAAAATTAATGCCTGATTTGACTTGTAAAGTTTGCTACTTGTCTTAAAAGTTTCAGAAAACTTAAATGATTTCCCACACTAAGCTGCAGTTATGCAAGTTGATTTACATTTAATCTTGCACTCGTAATTGTTTATTTTTCATACTTCTCTTAATGTTTGGACAGTTCTAATTATTGTATTATATTACACTTTACAACACAATGTATTAAGAGAAACAGACTGCAGAACAGGAAGTTTGTGGACTCTTAAATTGTCTTGATATATTGTACTAAATTACAATGCTATTCTAGTACTTTTAGCTTTGACTCACCTAAAGTACTGCTGAAATACACAGACCATCACATTTCTTCAACTAAAAGTAACAGCGGAAAAGAAATAGCAGGTAAAGCAGTAATTGTGACTACCAGCATTGAAAGTGTCTAAGCCTGTGACCTGGATTGTTAAAATTAGTCATACAGGCCTCTTACGAGCAAGTATGCCATCTTATTTTCATGAGCCATGAACGACATCTTCCAACGCAGGATTCTGAAGTCAAAGCAGATTCTATATGTGTGTAAGTATCAATGGTTCAGTTAGAAATTGGGGTACTTTAGGGGCAGAAAAGCCTACTTTCACATTGCTGCTCTACTGAAGAGCAAACACTTTAAAATTAAAGCATAAGTTGGGAACCGATGGCTCTCTAGATGTTGGTAGACTGCAAACACCCACCCTATCACTGACCATGCAGGCTGGGGCAAATGGAGCTGGAAGTCCAACCACATCTGGAGGGCTTCAGGTTCATCTGCCCTGGGTTAGAGACCATTTGTCCTGTTCTGCTGGGGCTTGGAGACCACAGGCAAAGTGAAAATTAATGCCAGAGCCACCAGCTCTGTTCCACTCCACTCCAGCCCAGCAGGATGAGGGAAATCAGAACCCTGGGCAGCTCCCAGGGGCTCTGCTGGCTGGGTTTTGCAAAGGTTTGGAGCCTTTAAAAGATTGGCAGGGTTTGACATTGCAATGGCTTTGCCACACCTGCCCCCCTTTTGCAATATTTAAAGGGGAAATGGCTCATCTAGGGCAGTTTATTCCGTTTCCCCATAGTTTCCCTAACAGATCTTTTCCCCATTGCACTTGAGCTTTCTCAGGATGTAAAAGCCACTTCTGGAAATATAGTGGAAAACAGCACAAGTTTAGCACTCTTTCCATGTTATTTGGACCCAGAAAAAAAACAAAAACTGTTTCCAAATGACATGGAAATGAGCACTAAATGTTTCGGTTAGGCATGTGAATACAGCCCAGATCAGTCAGGAAGTAAAGGAGAGGAGCTTGTGTGGACTGTGAAGAATCCACGATCCAGAACTCACCACAAACACTGCAAGCATAACTTTTCAGGCTTTCATAAAATATTGTTTGCAACATACTAAAAGTAGTAGGAAACCTCAAAAACAAGCCAGACTTCCAAACAGAGAGTCATCCATAGGGAGGGAGGAAATGCATCTTTATACAAGTTGTCACTTTTATGCCACAAATGTTGGATGCAGCTACATAAGGAGAGGTGGGCTAGTAACTTTTCTGGATTTATTTGCAAGGCTTTAACAAGAGGTATGTAGAAACCCTACATGGGATGGCTATCTTATGAAAAGCTTGTGTACACCATCACCTTAAAACAAAACAAAACAGGCCAATAACTTCAAATTCACAATTCACTGAAAGTATAAAGGCAATATCTGACTGCATGAAATAATAGCCCTCTTTAGATAGGATTCCTGCGAACAGGGCAAGTGTGGCACAAAGCGCTTGCTTCAGCCTACCATGGCTCTACTTGCCATTGCTGTTTGGGACTATAACTTTGAAAAAAGGGAGCCTGCTCTACACATGGGGACTCCACAGTTTGGGAAACTGATCATGAAGGATTCTAAATTGCACAGGAAGTCCTCAAATGTAGAGCAGATGTCATACTTCAGAAGTCATAGTCCAATGCAGCAACAACCGGAGTTGCACAGGTTTGGGGGTGGGGGCAGCTAAATGCAGCCACATTTACCCCACTAATCATCTTCTTGAAGGCAACCCCTGAATACGTATTTAAAAGCACTTCCTTTCCACTTTTTAATAAGTTAATGGATGCATTGAGTAGCGAAGTAATTTCACATGGGATCTCACAAAGAAGAAAATAACGTACAACCTAAAGAGTTTTCTGATGTATTCCTTGGCAACTCCCAAACAGTTTGGGGGGGGGGCTGATCATTCAGTGGTGATGTTTCTTTCTCCCACCTGCAAACTGTACTGCAAACTCTTCATTTGATTCTGCCTCTTTTTCTAGCCAGTTGCTCGCTGGGAAGCACGCAACGAACCGGCACTAAATAACTTAGCGAAACATGTAAAATAGCAGGCGAACATCTGTTGTCCAGCCCGAAACAATGCCAATACAACCAATACAATGCCTTCTTTCCCGCTAGCTCACTGAAACGCCTTCTTCAATGAAACCGTGGAACCCAAGGGTTAGCTGCTTTCTTGGTGAATGGGGTCTTTTGCTTTCGGCTATGCAGCTAAACAAAAGAGGAGGCAACTGGTGCCTGGCACACAAGGAGGTATATTCATCCATGCTCACGTGTAGTCCACACCACAAGTCTGTGATGAGGGCTCCACAAAGCCAGAAGGTGAAATGCGCCAGCTGCTGTCTACCAAACTAATGCCTGAAAGGGCAGAGGAAAGGGCATGCTTTGAAGACGTATAAATTGCCTTAGTATTTTCTAGCATTTCACACTGAACCACACTGAATGCTTTGTGGATGTGGTTTTGGTCCCCCGCCCCTTAAGCACTTCAAAGTCTTTAGAGGTGCGCACAACAATTTAAAAAGATTAGGTCACCATTAAAACCTACTGACTCAGGATCTTGTCTTATCTGGCCTGAAGGCAAGGAAGCTTAGTGAATCCTTTATTTGATGTCAATGTCATGAACAACACAGAGAAAAGGAGGGAACTGCAGTTTGTCTTTAAGAGCAAAGCTACATTCGGTTCAAACTTAACGGAAAACAAAGTAATCTCTCCCCTCTGGAATGCAGTTGGAGAGAAAAAGTTCTGAACATCTGGAAGGATATGAAAGAAGCAACTCTACCCTTTTACTTGAAGCTCTCAGATAATGATTGCACAGTTTTATATAGAACAGTAATATAGAGAGATAGATTGAACTCCTACTCATTTGATGGTTTCCAAAACAGGCTGCTTATTTCTGGAATGAGACTAGGCAGAAACTGAAAGACCTGGAAATAATATCTAAGGGTAGAGCCCTGCCTCAATTCATGACAGGAACATAGGAAGCTCCCTTATAACTGGTCCATCCAACTCAGTATTGTTCGCATTGCCTGGCAGTAGCTCTCCAGAATCTCCAGTGGAAGTATTTCCCAGTCTTATCTGGAAGGTCAGAGACTGAACCAGGGATCTTCTACAACTTTGTTAGGGCCCATCCCCAAAAGGATTACTACATTCCTCCCCTCTGGGTGCAATTCAGAGATCTCCTTCCCCTCACTGGAGAATGACTTCCTTCAGAAACCGGATTCTCTTGAGGACAGCTCTGTACCTCTAGCTTACTGGCTAGGTGACCTTGCAGAGGGCCTAAAGTCCTCGCTGTCTAAAACCTCAGTAACAACTCCAGGACTTTGTACTTTTGGATGCTCCTTCTTCTCACATAATGGCTCAGACACAGGCACACCAGTTTGTATGTGGATGTTGGTCTTCAAGTTGCCAGGCTGTCTGGCCATCAGTTTCAACAAATTTGGGGGAAGAAAAGCCCTTGTTGGATCTTGTATCCTACCTGGAATCTCGCGGTTGCAACAAACTTCTCCAGAGGGAGCATATTTTACCCTATCATGGTCAGATTACTAGAGACAGCTTGCCATATAAATGTCCAAAGAGCAAGGGGAGCTGGTGCAGAAGAGTGGGGTGGGGGAGCAAGCCTCACACTAAGCCTTTATACCATTTTCTTAAGGTCTATTGTTAAACTGAAGACTCCTTGTCTTTTCAAATTCCTTCATGTGAATGGATGAGGCAAGACATCTGCCAGGGTGCATTCCCATTTGCATGCAAATCAGAGATTTAGGGGGACACACAGCACCAGCCTCCTCCTCCCCATGAGAAATGGGAATCACAGAAACTTCAGCCTGGTACTTTTCCCATTGCCTGTGCCTTAGCAGCTCAATGCAGCAAGTCCATTAAAAATCAGAAGGAAGTAAAAAAGAAAGAAAGAGGACAAAGTTAAGTAGTAAAGTGTTTCTTAAGAGCAAGACAGAGGAAGGTAACAGAAGTCATTCAGGCATCAGAGGATATTCCAGAAAACATCTTATTGACTTTGACTATTTTCACACACATGCTTTTCTTCTTCTTTTTCTAAAGAAGAAGCCTCCCCTGGAAGATACACAAACACAGTCCCAAAGTCATGAAATAATCACTGGGCATAACTTTCCTGACAGCAACCAGTTCCCCAATGCAGAGCATGACAATTGCAGATTAAGCACATGCATCCCACTGAAGTGCTTCAAGCCTCTGCAGAAAAAGACAAGGCGGGGAAAGAGTTTCATGCTTTGGCTGAAACCACAAACTAGCAAACTGTCTGGCTCAGGTAAGATTTTTTTGGGGGGTGCAGATTTTCATCATAGCTGCTACCAGCCAGCATCCTCTTCACCCTCCTGCCTTGGGAGAGGACAAAGGACACTAGCTGGCAAACTTTCCATACTTGGTCTGCCTGGGCTAGATGAGAGACGGCAACAGCAAAACACACACACACACACACACACACACACACACACACACACACACTTTTTTGTCTTCTAGCCAGCTGGATGGAGTCAGCCAGCCTTTGGAATCAGCACACCTATTGCAAAAAAGAACAACAGCTAACACCCAACTGCTCCCTTCTCCCCCCCCCCCTTTAAACCAGGTTAGATCGACCTTTGTTTCTTCTTTCTAGGGTCTCCAACCGCAAGTCAACACTTAATAAAAAGAAATTTTGGGGCAAGGGGGAGGGGAGAGAAGACAATCGTCCCCTTGTTTACCCTCCTTTCCCCTTCTAACCATGGCCAGAAATCCAGGGCCAGAGGGCAGAGTGCTGTTTGCTCCATCTGTTTTGCCCATTGCTTATCAGCCTTCTGGACGCTCTCCGCTAGGCAACGCTCTCTAAGCGTCCCAATTCCCTGCGCAGCCTTTCCAAACAAAAGCAATCCCTGCTAGGTGACATCTCAGCCTCTGCTCCCTGGAGGGCTCGCTTATCGTTCTGCCCAGTGAAATGCCACCACCTCCCAGCCCACAAATTCCCGGCACTGGTGGCTTGGTGGCATGCTAGAGATATAGCATATATACTAGAGAGCATTTCTCTCCCTGCTTACTACTCCATAGCAACTTGGCTTCCGCTTTAACCCCTTCCCCGCCCAGGTAACCCATCTCCCTTCCTCCCCGCTGCCCAGACGGAGGACACACTTACCCAAAGAGAGGGAACAGCGGCCGCTAGGAACGAGCCTGGCTGGCCCTCCCCCCCATGCAGGACGCAAGAGAGGCTCCTTAAACCGCGCCCGGAAAGGCACAACAATCCCCGGTGGCGAGGAGGCTCGCTTAGCCAGGCTCCGGCAGCTCGAGTTTCAAACGCCACAAGTCTGCGGCCAGAAGGACGGCGGGGCGCGCCCCCCTCTCCTGCCGCCGCCTCTCCTTTCTCCGAGGCGACCGCGGCTGTAATTTCCACTCGGGGCCCCCGCGGCAAGGCGCGCGCTCTTCTTCTTCTTCCTCCTCCTCCTCCTCCTCCCCCCGCTGGCCGGGGGTCTCTTCGTGCTCGCGGGCGCCTTCCCTCCTCCCGCCGCGCGCACTTGCTGCTGCTGCTGCTGCTGCCTCCTCCTTCTCTCTCCTCAGCTCGGCTTTGCACAGCCCGCAGCCGGCGTGCACCTGGTGTAAGCAAAGCAGGTCAGCTGACGGGCTGCCTCGCCATTGGCCACTCGCCGCGCGCCCTCCCCCCCCCCCCCGCGTCCGCTTCGCAATACACCCGAGACCCGAGCAGGGCACCATCTGTAGGGGCTGCTAACAAAGGGGGAAGGCGAGGGAGCCTGTTCGAGGGGGCCGCGAGGGGCTTCTGCCCTGCTGCCAGGGCTGCTGTGGGAACGGCGGCGAAGGGTGGGGTGGGCGACAGGCAGCGACAAGAGCCCCCACCCCCGCCGCGTCTCGCAGACCCCTTTTCACTGGGGCCTGAGCAGGGGGACGGAGCGGGGAGGGAGGCTGCTTCTTTTGGATGCTGGAACCAGGCAGACAATGGGCGCACAAAGGAAACCGCTTCTGCTCGGCGGATTACCCCCCCCCCCCCATGGAAGAATGTGCAACACGTTAGCTCGGTCTCTCTGTCTGTATTTGCCTTCTTCTGAGCAGGTGGAATTGTAGGGCATTTGGCACTTCCCCTTTCAGTCTCTGCACCAAAGAGGTGTTTCCTATACATGGGTAGCAAGTCCCATTGAACTCAGTGGCGCTTGTTGCCAAGTAGGCAGGGTTGCGATGTTGCCTTTGTGTGCGTATCTGGCCCTCCTTTTAGGTCACGGCTTAAGGGTAGGCAATATTTTTAAAATGTTGAAAGCAAAGCAATCTGACAAAACCAAATAGAAACAACATCAGAGTGTGGGTGCCCGCAATAAAAAGCATGGTGGAATCTACCAGATCCATCCATCTATCTATCTATCTATCATCTATCTATATCTACTTTAGGAAGTGCTTAAAAGCTAAAGAGAAGAGGGGGGTAACTAAAGTTCTCAGGAGAATGGTGGGGCCACATCTAAAAAGACCCTTTCGTTGGTTTCTGCCAGTCTTAAAAGGTAAAGGACCCCTGCCAGTTAAGTTCAGTTGCGAACAACTCGGGGGGTGTGGCACTCATCTCGCTTTGCTGGCCAAGGGAGCCGACGTTTGTCCACAGGCAGTTTTTCTGGGTCATGTGGCCAGCATGACTAAGCCGCTTCTGGCAAAACCAGAGCAGTGCACGGAAACACCATTTACCTTCCCACCGGAACGGTACCTATTTATCTACTTGCACTTTGACGTGCTTTTGAACTGCTAGGTTGGCAGGAGCAGGGACCAAGCAACTTTAGGACCATAAGAACAGCCCTGCTAGATCAGGCAGATGGTCCACATAGTCCGGCATCCTGTTTGCACAGTGGCCAACCGGATGCAAATGGGAAACTCATAAGCAGGACTCACTCAAGTGCAAAAGCATCTGTGAGTCTCAGAAACCAATTTCTTACCTCATCATTCTTTGTGGTACTGCCTAAAGCAGAACCACCCCTTCAGCCACACTCTCCCCATTTGCAATGCCCAGAAACTTGTGTTCAAAGGAGAGGAATAGTGATGTTGCTCTTACCCTCTGCTCCTACCCTGTGCTCTTCCCCTCCTTGTTTAGGCCTCTGGGGTGTCTGCATAAATATAGGGCGTGCACTGCAGTAATGTGCAATGCAGTAATGATTGCTGTGCATTCAGCCTAATAATAAATTCTTCCACAGTTGCCTGTCTATAAATGTTTTTGCTTGCTTGCTTGACTACACATATCAATGTTAGTCATTTGTGAAAAGGTGTGAAAAACAACATCAACTTTTGTAAAGTTTCGCTGCTTGCATACCTGGAAGCAGTTCTTAACTTACCATACCTGGCCAGGGATGCAGCTATTCCCAAGTCTAATTTGGCACTAACAATGTGCTTTAGGGGGAAGTGCCATAACTCAGTGGCAGAGCATGTGCTGTGCATGCAGAAAGTCCCAGATTCAATTCCCAACATCTCTATTTAGGACTGGGAATGTCCTGTCTGAAAACTCATGTGATGGCTTGGGAATCTGATTCAGAGGCTGAACTTGAGGAATCCCAGCCTGCACAGGAGTCCCCGCCTCCACGGCTGGCTGAGCCGGGGCTGGGGCTTGAACCTGAAGGGCCCTCACCTGTGCCAGATCCTCAGGAGCAGACACCACCTGAATCCGCTCTGGCTGATCGAGGACCCATTGCCTGCAGGTGCTCCTCTCTCAGCCCTGTCAGGGGAAGGTGAGGTTGCCTCTGGGTCCAGTAACCCTCCAGCCTCTCTGGAGCTGCAGAGGCTCAGGGCAGAGAGGTGGAGGGAACTAAGTTCTGGCAGGAGGAGTGCTCGCCTCCAGGCCAGGAGAGGCGAGTCACCTGTGGACCGGGGCCACCCTATGCCTCAGAGGAGATAAAGACCAGTCAGCCCAGACCCAGGTTGCTGGAGCAACATCGTTGGTATCCTGTTCCTGCCGGCACCCTGACCTGCTCTCCTGAGTTCCTGACCACGCCCGACTCCTTGCTTTGGACCTCGCTACACCCCTGATGGACAGCCTCCTTACCCTCAACCTAGGACCGGACTTAGACCACGCTGTACGGTACACCCCCCCCCGGCCACACCTCAGGGAGCCACTGCCAATCACGGTTAAGGTAAGGTAAGGACCCCTGGACGGTTAAGTCCAGTCAAAGGCTACTATAGGGTTGTGGCACTCATCTCGCTTTCAGGCCGAGGGAGCCGGTGATTGTCCACAGACAGCTTTCCGGGTCATGTGGCCAGCATGACTTAACTGCTTCTGATGCAACGGAACACCGTGATGGAAACCAGAGTGCACAAAAATGCCATTTACCTTCCCGCTGCAGTGGTACCTATTTATCTACTTTCACTGGTGTGCTTTCAAACTGCTAGGTTGACAGGAGCTGAGACAGAGCAATGGAAGCACACCCTGTTGTGGGGATTCGAACCGCCAACCTTCTGATCGGTAAGCTCAAGAGGCTCAGTGGTTTAGACCACAGCGCCACCTGTGTCCCAATCACTGTAGACAAAACTGGATGGACAAAGGCAGTTTTCTATGTTCTCTCATTAATTTATTTAAAATATTACTAGTTCACCTCACCACATGCTTGTAGTGGTTTACAACAAGAGAAGGAATCTCAGCAACAAATGACTAAAACCTTATCAACTATAAAAACAAATATATAATTACAGGTTTGTGGGTGCCCTGCCACCCTCTAGGTTTCTGGGTGCTGAGGTAATCAAGTGCTGCTGGGAAGGAGGACAAGGAAATGGGCAGAACTCCATGCAGGGACTGAAGGGCAGAAGTCATTGCGGCCTGACTGGAACAGGCTGTTACAAAGAGGCTCTGAACGATGCTAGCTTTTGCTTTGAATCCGTGGTTCAGGACAATGCTGCTTGCTAGTTTGGATAGGTTGCTGCTGCGGAAGCTGGCTCCTTTTGGACTGTGAATGTACACCCTTCCATCCTACAGGCAGCAATCATTTTGTGCACATTTGATTGCTGCACAACAACTGACGTGTGCGCTGTTTTCGGCCCCAGAAGGGGGCAGAACGGACTTATGCGCACCCTACTGATGCACACGATGATCCAGAATGCAACCCTCACACAAACGGGGAGTTGCCTGTATATGTGTGTATAAAGACACCATGGTCTCCAAAGGAAACACAAACCCTGGTTAAATGCCAAGACCCTTAGAATCTTACACTGCTCAGGGATTGGGATGGCTGGTAACAATATTTTATAAAAGCACTAAAATTAGCTAAAGAGGTTAGCTAAAGGGCCAGTCTATTTGCTATGATAAACACACATCTTAAAAACTTGCTTAAAACACGTTTTCATGCCAGATCAGGGGCCCTCACCAATTTCCTGCTGAAAATTCTTCCCCTCTGTTTCTGCCCACTGGCTGCTGTTTGCTCCCAGTGGATGAGTAAATACTACTTTTGGGGGAAAATAGCAGCCTGGGGATGATTTTTAGCAGGGCCCTACATTTTTTTTCTTCCAAATAAAAGTGGCCAGTTTCAATGTGCTGTTAAAATGTATGCTTATTATAATGTGTAGCGTGGCTCTCAGTGTCACCAGGCCAATACTTAAAAGGCAAAATGCTCCTACTAGTCCAAAATTACCATTCATTACTTGCTTCTTTAGAGGTTCGCAAAAGTTCACAAGCACAGAAGAGTGAGGGTACGGCACAGGGCTGGAAGGTGGTTGCCCAAATGATGGGGGTGGTGGAGACGCTTCTTTATCTTTCAGTCCTGTGCTGCAAAGTTGTAGCGCAGCAAGGGAAGTGAGAGGAGAGACCCGTCTCAGCAATACAGAGACTCTTTCCCTGCCCCCCCCATCCACTCCCTAGTATATGAGGAAAGGAGGAGGGCTGCTCTGTAGCCTACAAAAGAGACTGCAAAGTTACCCGCATAGCCCTACTGAAAGTAGCAGCATCAACTAGGAAATCCTAAACCAGTGTCAGCAATAATTCAGCAGTGTAGCAAGGCTAGCCTATAATGACAAAAATTGTGTAAACCAAGTTGACCTTGTATTGTTTCCTAAAGGCTAAAGTAAATATTAATATGCAAACCAGTAACAAGAGATAATTCAATAATTTAGGGCTGCAGCTGATAAAGCCCCACTCCTGGTTGTGGATGTTGTGACTTTCCCAAAAGAGGAAATGTTCAATAATGCTCTATACAATTACCTTAAGTGGTGAAGGAAGGTTCATAATATTACTGGGCATATACAAGACACAGGAGTTATTTGGTCCATGCCTGGAAGATATCCAAACTGGTGCTATTTTTCTAGAAAATGAGGTGTGGGATCTCACCATGAATACCTCCCTTGCTCTCTTAGAATGACAATGGTGCCCAGTGTGGTGTAGTGGTTAAGAGCGGTAGATTCGTAATCTGGGGAACCGGGTTTGCGTCTCCGCTCCTCCACATGCAGCTGGCTGGGTGACCTTGGGCTAGTCACACTTCTCTGAATTCTCTCAGCCCCACTCACCTCACAGAGTGTTTGTTGTGGGGGAGGAAGGGAAAGGAGAATGTTAGCCGCTTTGAGACTCCTTTGGGTAGTGATAAAGCGGGATATCAAATCCCAACTCTTCTTCTTCATCAGAGATGTCCGGAAGTTCCGGATTGAAAAAAAGCCTTGCAGGTGATGCAAAATGGTAGTTTTTGCAGAAACCTGAGGAGTTCAGTGTTTTAATGTTTATAAATGTCACACACTGTTATCTTGCAAAAGCATGATTATGGTGTACCAAAAGATTTGAAGGGTGTATTGATTTGAAGGCCATAAATTCAGCACACTTCACAGTCCCCTAATTCACTAACCCCTGAGCCAACAATTTTAAAATTAATCAAACTTATTTTTTTGGAAGAAGTTAGGATGTAGTTCTCAGAAATACCACAATGTTTATAGGCAGCTGTTGCTTTTGCCATTGGAAAGATAATGAAATCGCCAGCAAGGTGCTTTCTAGGAACCAATTAGAGAAGAAAATCAGTTCACCACTGATATTAAGGAAAGTTCTTCCTTTTAATCAGATGAAGATAAATTAAATCCACAGCCAATATGGTCTTGGCTTAATTATGCCTCAAGCTTTGAGGCAGTATTGCATGCCAGAGCACCAATTTTATTTTTTGAGGTTTGAAAGGTTACTTGGGCTATGCTAAGAATGCACTGAATTTTAACACGTGAGCATATTGAACAGAAGTCATCACTGCCTTTCTGAATGCTGCTTTCTCTTCCATTGCCACTTGAATTCTCATCAGTCAGTCTCTGTGTTACTTTGCTACTATCCATCATGTGTAATTGGTATAAACGGATATCATATTTGAAGCTTCCTTTTGCAAAACCTTCTCTGTTGTGAATAGATTTTCATCCCAGGAGCTATCTTTTTTTGGATTTATTATACCATTTTTAATGGAATAAATTTCCCATTTCTGTCACAAAGCATTAGATGAATAGCATAACACTGCACTATTTTTTAGACCAAGAAAAAGAATTGTGTTGCATAGAAAGCAAAAGATATGCAATGCCAGCAAAAAGAAAGATGTTGCTGCTTCCTTGTAGACCTTTTACAGGCATTGCGATGAAACCTTTTTGTATTACTTTCAAATCCGCAATCTAAACATCTGGAAAAAGCAGCCCTATTTTAAATAATGCAATACATGTGTTTGTGTGTGTGTGTGTTTAGCAATCGGAAACAGCTGTCAAGCATATTGCTATAGGGGAAACACTGCACACATATTTGTTTTTAATGAAGAACTAAGTACTCATCTATGAAATCATTGGGGAATATGCATCTACTGAATTATTTTTTCTTAACTTTTAAATTTGCTGTGCAATACAGCATAATCTGAAGCAGCTCAGACAAAGCTCATATTAAATGGTCAAAACTGTTTTGGTAGGCACACAAGGAAGCTGCCATAGACCATCTTAGTTCATTGGTCCATATAGCTCAGTGTTGGCTACATCAGGAGAAGTCAACATGGGGGCTTTGGACTATATTTCTGTCAGTCCCAATCAACATGGCCAATGTTTAGGGATGATGGGAGCTGTAGTCCACAATATCCTGAATGCACCATATTGGTCTTCGCTAACTGGCATCTGCCCTCCAGGTGTTTCCCCCCAGCCCTCCTACCTGGAGGTACCAGTGATGAGAATCTGGGACCATTTGTATGCAAAACATAAGCTCAAATACCGAGCTAATGAGAAAGCCAGTGAGAAGGCACACTGCTGGCTACTACATTGAATTCATATTATTGCTCTCATAAATGTTTCTGCTCTGAACCCCTGGAGAAAAGCCCATTTACTACCATTCATTGGCTCCTTATATGCGACAAAAGACTCTTTACAATGGGCATTAATATAGCCAGCCTAGCTAGTACTCCTGAAAGATAGTTTGGATCTTTGCATGGGTTCGTAGTCAAAGGAATTTGCACACGAGATTTAGAAAGCGGCTCTTGCTTTTAATAAATTTCTGATGCAAATGTAATACCTACCAGTGGCTGGAGCGCTCATTCACACTACATATAAAATGTGTCTCCTCCATTTTCTCTCCTGCATTAACAGTGGTACTGTAGCTTCACACAAGAGATACTTAAAGTATAGTAAAGTCCTATGTGAGAGTGCTTGACGATTTCTCACCTTAAAGACTAATCTATTTCTTCTCCAACTTTCATACACACATTGAACTGGCCCAGGTCAGAAAGGTTGGTCTGTTAATCACAGTTATGAAATTAAAAGTCAGCCAATGAAAGGGCCACACAGGGCCCTTCACACAGGGCCACACACAATTCTCTCTTTCAGCCTACATATGGATCTGGGTAAGAGTCTTATACCTATCTTTGTAAAATCAACTCTTGGTATACTAGCAGCTCATTAGACTAAGGGCCACCTGGAATAGCTCATTCCCTGGGTCCCTTCCAGCTCCATCATTTTATGACTTTTTTGTGATTGGAGGTATAATAGTTGCTGTTGCATGCAGCTGTAACTGTCTGACACTTCAAAATGAGGAGGGTGTATTCGTAAGTATGTATGATGAAGGCTCTTTCACATATTGTACACTAACAAGCCCAAGTTTGCCATTGACAGTATGTGTAGTCAGCTAGGAGCAGGATCCAATCCCAGCTATCAGATGTGTGCCTCTGCAAAATACAGGGGCTTCCCATATTCACACTTAATATTTTTGGATGTTTTAAAAATCCATTTGGCATATGCCTAAACAAATGTAATTTGTGAAGAGGCCCCATGTGTTTGATGAATGAGGTGGCCTTTATGACCTCCAGATGTCTAAAACAAAACATGGCTCCAGTCATATGGATAATTTTTTTCTCTTTTGTGTGCGTGCTGGTGTTCCACAAGTAATGTTTGTGCAGAGTTCTATGCAACATAGAAATGCTGCCTCAACAAAATACCTCAGACTCTCTAATGAAGATGAGAAGTGGTTCTGTTGTGTGTTTGGTATAGTATAGCTCCTTGCCAAAACAGTGGACACTAATCTGCATAAAATTTGCATGTGCTAATTTATATGTATAGATGAAATACACATTTAGAAACAGAATTTTTAATTTAGAGTTTGCTGATCAGAAATTCTGAAGAAGTTATACTTCCCCCTCTCCTAGGCAGCCCCCTCATCTTCCCTTTCTACTGCTAGTTTCTTTGCATTATTACTCTTACTATTATCATTGCTGTTATTGCCACCATCATTTAACATTTTACTTCATTTGCTAATTTCCTTCAACACCTCCCTCTGGCCCTTTCCACTCAGAAGAGAGAGATCTTGCCTTCCTCCTCCCCAAAACTTCCCTGTCTCCTGACCACCTTTACCCAGAATGTAAAGTTGCTGCTGCTGGCCCTGATCCAACCAAAAGGTCTATGGCACAGATAGCTGGGGCAGGAAAGTGAGGCACTGGGTGGCTGTGGCACTGAGGCTGGCCCACAATTTGACAAACACTGGTCTAAAGATAACTACAGTGCAGCCATACTAACAAACTTACTAACACAGGCTTTTATTCTGCTTCAGTCCTTCTCATTTCACTTTCTATACCATACCATAAGGCCTTCTATATCATACCATAAGGAGTGTATCAAGGCACTCCTGTCTATTTAGGATCACATTTCACGACACCAAGTAGGACACACAGCAATCCTGTGGAAACTAGGAAATTGGTACATCCCAATGTACCAGTGTGGTGTAGTGGTTAAGAGTGGTAGTCTTGTAATCTGGGGAACCGGGTTTGCGTCTCTGCTCCTCCACATGCAGCTGCTGGGTGATCTTGGGCTAGTCACACTTATTTGAAGTCTCTCAGCCCCACTCACCTCACAGAGTGTTTGTTGTGGGGGAGGAAGGGAAAGGAGAATGTTAGCCGCTTTGAGACTCCTTCGGGTAGTGATAAAGCAGGATATTAAATCCAAACTCCTCTTCTTCATCATCCCAGCTCCTGGTTATGAGTCCCTAGCCAAGGCCTAGAAGTCACTTTAAGAGGAGTTTTCAAAGCAGTTCAGACAATTCAGGAAAGCATCATTATCTCTGTTCTATCAACATGCCTGAAGCTTTTCCTTCACCTGATGTTCCTATTCCCCAAACGAACATGGCCCTAACGTTTCATGAACAAACCCCATTTGACTCTATTAATAGAAACTCCATCAGCTCTCCAGATAGGCACTTAAAAACACCTAGCAACTTTAATTACAGCCCTATCTTTTAAATCTAAGAACAAAAGCCATGATAAACAGAGCATAAATGCTGCTTCTCCCTTGCGGACTCCATGTTCAGCTAGCTGAACAACATGCAAGCGATAATTTCAGCAATATATGGAAGTGGCAGTGATTCATTATATTTTGCCAAAAAAAGTCCATTTCTTAAATTTATTCTTATCATGAGGCAGTGCTTAAAGAAAGTAAGGCAAGTGACTAGCAAGTCATAATTTAAAGATGTGGAAATGAGGAAAGGGGGATCTGGTAGCTGGATAAACAGAGTGATTCGCTACATTTACCAAAGGCATGGCCACCTCATGAGAAGAGAAGACTCCCTGGAAAAGACCCTGATGTTGGGAAAGATGGAGGGCACAAGGAGAAGGGGACGACAGAGGACGAGATGGTTGGATAGTGTTCTTGAAGCTACCAGGATGAGTTTGACCAAACTGCGGGAGGCAGTGGAAGACAGGAGTGCCTGGTGTGCTCTGGTCCATGGGGTCACGAAGAGTCGGACACAACTAAACGACTAAACAACAACAACAACAACAACAACAACAACAAAGCATTAAAACTGCACAATGGAAACAGTACGACAGAGCAGGGATGAGTACTTTTTTCAATCCAGGAACCAATCTGAGAACCAATTCCTTTCTGGGGACCACATGCCACTGGTAGACAGGGCCAAAGCAGAGCAATGAATGCAAATATAACCTTTGTATAGATTCTACACAAGTAACCACACACACATACATCTCTCTAGTCTCCCTGCAGGCAAGCAATGGACATTATCAGAATCCAAGGACATATTACAGCACGCAAATAGCGTCAAGAACAGTGAAGCAGGATAGTCGTGGGTAGGTGGTCTGTGGGGGGAGGAATCCTGAGGAATGGCTGGAGAGGGCCTTATTCAGTTTGCAGGCCTGAGATTGGTGAAGCCATACTGGTTAAGTTTTATCTGCTGCTCTTTCCTTCCTTCCTCCTTCCTTCCCTCTGTTTTGTATACTGCCTTGTACTTGCAGGTCTCAGGGAGGTTCACAGGATAAAATCACAATATAAAAACACAAAATGCATAATCAAAATAAAAACAAGAACAACCCAATAACACACACACACACACACACACACACACACACCACACACAAACACACAACTTAACATGGTGTTGCTGCCAGGGGACTTTTTTGTGTAAGAAACAGAAAACCTTGCCTTGGATTGGTTTAAAAAAATAATAATCGGCATCTGAATTCCAGCAACATCTGTAGGGCTGTAGGTTCCCCATCCCTGCTCTGATACGTCCTTTTGTTGTCCTAAACCTGCTTTTATCGGTTTCAGTGTATTGCCCTGATTTTTTGTATTTCAAAGGAGTGTGGTGGCTAGGTGCATCCCTGGTTCAACTTCATCCTAGCCACAAACTCATTAGCTGCTCTTGAGTAAGCCACTATTCTCCCTGCCACTTCCTGACTCCAAAATGGATTGCGATGCTGTCCTACTTTACAGAGCTTTTGTAACAGTTAATGGCATAATATATATTTTGCTTACTCAAAATACCCTGTAGTAATTCTAAATATCACTTCTGCTTTGGTGCATCCATGACTGAGTGCCATCAGGTAATGGGGGGGGGGGGGGCAGAAGGAGAAAGAAGGTTCAGCCAAGGTAACCTGTGCCCGTTCATTGTGTGCCCATCACAAACATTGGCCTAGCCAGAGCTATCTTGGCTTATCTTGTGATGCAGTTTGATGGCTTTGTCTTAGAACCTGGACGTGCAAATACTGTCTGATTTCAAGCAGTCTAGTGCAGAATCAGAGACCTTTTGATATGACCTTTAAAAACTCTGTCCATGTGTTCCCTTTCAGTTTGCCATATTTTGGGAGAGCGGTTGACAAAATTATGCTACCTTATTTTATAGAAGTTTTATATAAGCGTTATATATTACGCTTTTGGAAGTTGCGGGAAATTCTAATTAGAGAAACAGAAATGGCATCTTGATTATTGGAGCTTTACCAAAATTGCAACTCTGAACAGGCTCTGACTCCAGCGTAGCTGCACTAAATACATAATACGATGCTGCGTTTTCATAAACAAACACCAAAACAAGCATATTTATAGTTTAAACACTATTTTGCATTTAATCCATCAGTCTGTCTAGGCTGGTATTTTACTTGTAGAGATAAAGCCAGCAAGCTGAGATCATAGCAGTCGTGTCCTTTAAAGCTTTATAGAAGGCTATTGCTTTTTTAAAATCCTCCTTTCCCTGTTATTTTCCTACCAGTGGGTAAATCCGGTGGCAGAGAAAGCTGGCACCGTGTAGGACAGCTGCGTAATGCTAAGTAGTCGGCAATCCTTCTGTTTGTACAATACTCAGCACACATTTTAAATGTCAATGTCAGCTGAGTGTGTGCCCTGCATCATTCAAAATAACTCATTAATACTCAACAGAGAATTACGCATGTGTGCGCTCACCTCTTCAGACCTCAGTATTAAATCAGAATGTATAATCGTACTTATCAAATATAGGTTAGGTAGGATGCTAATGCCACCCCCCAAAATGATGCCTCGTGCTGTATCACATACAATGGTTTATTTGCGATGGTTCTCAATCTTTTTTCTCTGGGTCACACTTTCAGAATAAAAATTTGCTCATGCTACACCAATTTTTTTATTGATAAGAAATACATTGGAAAACAAAAAGGAGCAATGGTGCTTGAATTATAACATAGAACACCACTGCTTTATAACACGATCATGGGACACCCAGAAAGTACGGTATAAAAAAAAAGGCAGTTACATAAGAACATGAACCAATCCCAAAATATAATTAAAAACTAGCCTCTTGAACATGTACCTTAAGTATATATACAAACTCAATGAGAGGCGTGAGCTTGGTTTTGCTGGGTAATATTATTTATATTAGGTCTGATTTGAGACAAGCAAAAACTCTCACCTCCTCATCAATTTGTCAAGAGTTGAAAATCCCTGCTTATAACAATATGTTGTGGAGAACTGTGGAAGAATAGCCAACGCTCTTGAAGAGAGGTGTTGATAGTGTTCCTGGTTGTATATCCACACTACATTGAAATGTTTAAATGCTTCTTTGTCCTTGAATCTTCCCACCTCACTTGCCATCCTCTCTTGCCACACCAGTGTGGCAGACCACACCCTGGTCGATGGACTTGTTATATGGATGATACCCTGCTTTTCCATCAAGAGCTGATTAACAGTTAGCATATGGTTCCAAGATGGTTGTTACATCTAGCTTAGTGGGAATGACCTGCTTTGCTTCAGCAGTAGTGCTGTGTTCAGATCCCCACAAGACCATGAAATGCGCCAGGTAACCTTGGACCAGTTCCTCTCTCTCAGACTATCCTGTACCTCACAAGGGTAATGACACATAACTCTGAACTCATTGGATGAAAGCTGAGGTGTTAAATATAATACATATCCACCTAATCTAACCTGATGTTTGTTACATGGGAAATTAGCTAAAGAAATACAGAAGCAGAACTTGCCACAATAGATTCAGACGGCGCTTCAGTGCAAATATGCTATTTTTAAAAGTGGAATTCTTAAATAAGAAATGAACTTCTTCTATAAATACTTGATTTAAAGCCAGTTTTATCTCGCCCTAATTTAAATATTAGGAATTCAACATGCTAAATGAATCCTCTAGGCTATGTGCTTTGAAAATAGTGAGTCAGAAACTCGGAGAAACTGCAGTCAGTTTTGGATTATATGTGTGTTCCTATGAAATGCAAGTGATGCCTTTCTGAGTGTTACAGCTGGCATTGGAAAATACTGCAGCTGCTGGTAAGTCTCTAAAGTTATTCCCTGAAAATTCCACTATCTGCAACAACAAATAGGGTTTTGAAATGACTGGAGAAGAGTTCACCATATTGTTAAATGTATTTGGTCCCCATGACATTTAAGCATGTTCATTTGCTCACTGGATTCCATTCTTAGGTCCAGTCATATTTTGAGGTCACGTGTGAAACTGCTTTAATGTCTCTAGTGACAAAAAGTGGTATATAAATATATTAAATAATAATAATAGCAGTGGCAGAATCTGGGCTTTAAAATTTCAGCAGCAAGCTTTGTGACAACAAAATTTGGTGCCCTCCTACCTCCCACCTTCCGTTCTAAGACATTGTTGCAGCACCCCCTGTGGCACCCTCTTTGCTCAGCAATTAATGTGGGCGAAGTAGTTGTGCTCCCTTAAATCCACCTCTGACAATAGTAGTAATAATAGGTATTAAATTCTCTTTAAGTTCAATGGCCATGCATTTGGGTTGGAGATCCTTCAAGAGGATTAATGCATCATACATGATATTCTAGGTCTTCTTCTTTGGAGATCACTCGTAGCTGAGTAAGATTGTCTTCCATAAACACGGTTTTAACAGTGAGTCCATAAGTGACTGTGGAGGCCAATTCTGGATCCACATGTCCTTCCACAGTGGGGACATTGGTTTCTGGGCAGGAGTTGATCACGGTGTGGATTTGCCAAGCGTGTCTTCCTCTTAGCTCATTTCTCCCTTGTGCCCTGAGTTTGAGTGTCTTCAAAGCCCACAACAACGTTGGTAAGGCTGTTCTCCAACTGGAGTGCTCGCAGGCCAGTGTTTCCAAGTTGTCAGTGTTTATACTACATTTTTTAGATTTGCCTTGAGGTATAGGTAACTGTGTACAGCTTCCATCATCCACTGGCCATGATAGCAGGGGCTGATGGGTACTGGAGACCAACAATATCTGGATTGCCATAGGTTGTCCACTCCTAAATTATCCCTTATGATATTTGCAATGGCCCTGGGAATGAGTAGTTTGGATTCAGGCCTCTTGAGTTAGTCTAATACGCTATCAACTTTCTTTATTTAATTCCATAAGGTGCAGAGTCAGAGCAGCTTGAGATCATGCCTTCGGATTATGCTATTTTTTTATAGATGTTATCAGTAAGGAACAATAACTGTTTTGAATGGGTTAATAAAAATAAGCTTTAATAGACCCAGGTTGAGAGTGACATATTTGTTTCAAAGTATTCCCTGGAGGGACATAACTTCTTGAGTGAATAAGAACAGAGCATGGTCTTTTAACCTAGAGCTGAAGGGAGCATCAAAGCACTATCCATTTAAGAATGTGACAACAAAAATATGTATTCTTTCAGCCATAATAATTTAAAACAACATTTTGTTTTCCTGCTTTTCCTGACTATACTTTTCTTGCAGATTGCCTGAGGGTGGCAGGTCCCCAGCTTTTCTCAATCACTTAATTTTTTTTTATCCCCCAGGGAAATGACTTTAAGCCTGGTGTTAGAACCTTCAAAGTCAGTATTTTACTATCAGTCAATCCATAGTTTATCATATTAACCAAAGGCCATAACAATTTCAACCATTACAATTTGCCACACTGCACATCATCACACACAATATACAGCAATTACATGAAACAAGGCATCCATAGCTTGAAGAAAGACAGTCAGAATTCATAAGTATCATCTGCTAGCCTATACCAAACTTAACTTCCATTAGACCTCAAAATGTTCTGTGCAACTTATTGCAATGCTGTCTAGCTCTCTCTTTCTAATCTGTCTTGCAGACAGAGCATGAAGTGCCACTATATGTGTCAAATCTGTTAGTATCACACACAAAAATGAACTGTTTCTGCCATAGTGAGCCTGCTTCCCAGAGTTAGCAATGGTTTCAAGAATCGATCTCTTAGATTTAAAGCCAGATCAAAAAGTAGCGTGTGATGTCTTCCATCTGAGGTTGGCTGCATATTCAGAGTCTGTCATCGTATGGAGCCCTGTTCCAGTGTCCATCTAAAACTGCTGTGGGCACGATTGGAATTGGAGCTCTGTGAAAGCATGAGTTTGGTCAAAAAACATTATCTGAAATGCTCTGTTTTCAGAAGTGGGAACCATGGCGAGAATCTAGAACTCCTAATTAATTGCAAAATGCTTTTGGATTCTGTCCAGAAGAGCCAATCCTAATGTTTGTTATTCACAGTCACAGCAGAATTCAGTTCTGAGATGTAGTAACTATCTATAAGGTTTTGACATATGGACTTCCTGTGTTGATTATTACCCTATTCCATATAACACAGAGCAGGAAAATGTTCAGTTGGCAGAGTTGCATTTTGTTTGATGCAATTTAGCTTGGCGCAGTCAGCTCTTGTCTTAAGTTTTGGCCACCCCAATTCTGAACATAAGAGAGCTCCTGTCTCAGCGACGTCTACACTGGCTTGGTCATGACCACAGGATGGAAGGTGGCAGGATCTCCAAGGACATGCTCTACGTGGAGCTGGCTTCAGGCACCAGGCCAAATGGCAGACCAACTCTGCATTCCAAAGATGTCTACATACGTGACATGAAGCTGGCAACATTAACCCTTGCAGTTGACCACAGTGCCTGGAGACAAGCAGTCAAGTTGTGTATCCACAGCAGTGACCAGAGGAGGAAGGACTGCTGGGAGGAGCGCAAAAAGAACAAACACCATAGTTTTTTTCTGCAGCAGCACAACTGGATACTTTCATCTGCCCCAACTGTAATAAAACACATCTTCACCCCTGAAGGCACACCCATCTACTGCCTCCCGAGGCAGACGAATGCCAGCCAGGAACCAGGAGCAGTCTGCCTACAACTGCGGAAGCAAAGCATAGCCATTGATAGACCTCCGTTTCCTTTCCAAAGTCTAACACCATTTAAAACTAAGGGACGTTTAATGCTCTGTATGCTCAGCTGCCTGTAGTCCAGGGCTGCTCTAGGTTGGAAGCTTGGCAAGGTCTCATCTTAAGTGGTGTCTTCAAGTCTCAACAGCAATGTGTATATCTCCTCCCCTGTCCAAATGTTTAGATTTTAAAATTACAATTGGGCTTTTTACAGTGGCAGCCGGCTTTTTTAAACAAAGCTACTCCTTTTGCCAGCATGCTCTTTCAGCATTCCTTGGCCTGGGTTGTGAAAAAGAAAGAAGCAAGCTGGCAAAGAACCTATGTTGCAGCTCACAATATGATGCCACCTATTGCTGGAGGTAGCACTGATTCTCAAGAGTGCTGGGTTTATGGTCAACTTTTTCTTATATTGGCTGAGTGCCAAGCTTGGCCATGCCTGGCTTATGGCAAGGGCATCATATGATTGATGCATACCACTTCAGACCAGGTCACAAAGACAGAAGCTTTTGCCTACGGTAAAAGCATCATATGACTTGTATCTGCCTGCAGATCTGTGTTCAAGTATCCCTGTGTGGTTTTTTTACAAAAATATTTATCTGTCATTAAGGCTGAAGTCCTATAGAAATGCCTGCCATGAAGTAACAGGGTTTGATTCTGAGTAGGTAAGCACAGGATTGTGTGATTAGGATTCTTTAATAAAATCTACACTTCTATCCCACTCCAACTTTTAAGACGTGAACTTTTAAAGTTTCCATTCTATAATCAAATGCCATTAGCTGTGATATTTCAAGTACAGCGTATGCTTCAGCGTAGACCGAACTTCCAGCAGAGACATTCATCCATAATGGTCTCGTATGACCTTTTTTATGATGAAAGAAAATGCCCGAGTATATAAAGAGGAATAGGAATTCAACACTTTGGGCAAAGCTCCATGCTCTCCTACTCACTCATACAGCCGCAGCTGCCTTTCGGCACATATCTCAACAAGTGGTATGCTTAATGGCAGTAGCCTGGTAAAAGGGCATTTGTGTTGTTTACCTGTGAGAAAATGATGGATTTTTGGCTTTGCCAAAAATATCGTCAGATTTTACATTAGGAAATGAGATGGAAAAGGAACTCCGGGGCGACACATGAACCGAGTTGAGCGGAGTGGGATGAGGATTGTTTAAGGGTCCACTTATCTTTAGCTCTGTCTGTCAGTTCCTATCCCTCCCCCCACCAAGTCCCTGTGCATTGTGTTTATGCTGGTATGATTTTCAGAGCTTTTGAAATGAATGCTTCCTGAAAGAAATATGTTTCCCTGGGGGCTTCGACTGCTTTCAGTCCTGCCTTTGTGAAGGTGAAGATCTCTGCTTTCATTTAGTATTTATGAGATGGGGCATTCGTATTACCCAGTGACTGGGAGATTGTGTGCACTTAAGAACCTGCAAATGAGAAGCAGCTCATTATTTTTTAATGTAAAGAGGATGGTTGCATATTCTTCAGCAAAGTTTACAATCAGAGATATCGAACTTGACTGCAAAATATAACCAACAACCTCCCTCGGCCCCCAATAATTCAAGTAGCCAGTGTGCGAGGCACAGTCTTCAGCTTGCTTGGCATTAAAAAATAGAGCTCCATTGCAATGAACATTGAACAGTTTTGTTTTGTTCTTGTTTTATTGCCAAACATGCAAGGGCTGTCGTTCAGTGATACAGCATCTGCTTTGCATGCAGAAGGTCTTTGGTTCAATCCTCCGGTGTCTGAAATCCTGGACAGCCGCTGCTACTCAGTGTAGATAATCTGAGCAAGTGGCCCAATGGTGTGGCCTAGGTCCCTTTTGTCTCTAACTAGTTTATCCAGTATGGGGCACTAGACGTATCCAGATGGCAGTTACATGAATGAGTGGCGGACTGATTTTGTAGCCGTTCCAGAGAAGTCGGGCTGCTCTGCAGCACAAAGCACAGCAAGGAAGCTAAATGGCTACTCTTGACGGGGGGAGAGGATGGGGAGGGGGAGTTGGTTCCGTTCACATTCAAAGGCGAATCTATCAAAGCTCCACTTTCTATCCACTTTCTAAAGCAATATGAGAACCACAACACAAACGTTCTTCAAAATCCACGTTTATCCAAACTCTGTGATGTGGTTCTCCAAGCAAGAGATGTTTACAAAAATGCAAATGTCAAGGGCAAGTGTGCATAATAATATGTGTATATAAGTGAAAACAACTTCTTAAAATGCAGTAAATTAGGGGGAATTGGGTACCTTAATAAACTGCATACAAAAATGTATTCATCAGGAGAAATTTGCACTAAAATGTTGACAAATTTTCAAAGAGGAGAACTGAATTTAAGATTGGAGAGATCATAAATTGAGAGAACCAAAATTAACAGATCCTTCCATCCCTTGATGAGAAGGACCATAGGTCAGTGGAAAGAAGGCGCTATGTATCCCAAAGGTCCAGGGTTCAACCCCTGCATCTCCAGTTTAAAGAGTCAAGAAGCAGGTGATGTGGAAGATCTATGTCCAAGATTCAGGAGAGCCACTGCCAATCTTAGTTAGATGAACAAATACTCTTGACTGGTATAAGGCAACTTCCTATGTTCTACTCAGTGCAGCTTAGATTGCATGGCTTCTCACTATACTGAAGACAAATGGGTCTCTGTTGCAGAATGGACGACATCGTACCAAAGACAACGGAAGCCTTCTCCACCACACACATTGCCACTATACAGTAGTATATTGTATATCAGAACCTACTGTGTGTGTGTATCTATCATCTATCCATCTGTATGTGTATATGCGTGTAGAGATGGTACAACAGAAAAGGAAAGAGTCCACCAGGCTTTTATTAAGATATATACAGAGGCTCTGTAGACTGTACATATCTCTATTACACAGACGTTGACATCTCATGTCTTGATAGATTAGGCAGGCACCGCCCGCTATATATCTTCCCTACTTTTCATTCTGCGGACAGTGCTAACACTGTGCCTTCTTTTCTTCCGCTGTACAGACAATCTTTTCTTTGGCAGAAGTGTCAACAGGTGTGATCATGTAAAGAGGGAGCAGTGGGTGAAAAATGTTTCCTACCACAGAGGGAAAATACAGATGTACAAAGAAACTATCGAAACATCGCAAACGATCAATGATTAGAAAAAAGTGCCTTGTTTTTTGCTGGGTGCTCTTAAAAATATATCTTTATATTGTGGCTTGTGCAAAGTTATTTTGTGTGCTAGATGTGACACATCCCTCACTGGAGAGGATCTGCACACTTCTTCAGATACCACATGCGTGCACACGAAAGCTTATACCCAGAGCAAGCTTAGTTGGTCTCCGTTTGGTCTCTAAGGTGCTACTGGGCAATTTTTAAATTTATTTTGTACTGTGTCAGGCCAACACGGCTACCTACCTAAATGGAGAGGATATGGTGGTGATGTGGTGGTGGTGGTGTCCAGGGCTTTAAAAGAAGCAATCGTGCATCCACTCCTTAAAAAGTCCAGCCTGGACCTAACTACTCTGTGATAGTTATTGACCAGTTGTTGAAGTGCTGGTTATTACCTATACAGCTTAGGTCCAAGCTCTCTGAAAAACCTTATTCCCTCATATGAACCCGCCTAAGTTTTGAGATCTTCAAGGGAGGTCCTTCTTTTTTCCTACCACCCTCACAATCACGCTTGGTGGGGACACGGGAAAGGGTCTTTCGATTAGCTGCTCTCAGGCTTTGGAACTGCCTTCCTAGGGAAGCGAGATCAGTTCTCTCCTTGTTGTTCTTCCTCCAGCAGGTGAAGACTTTTTTGTTCTTACAGACTTTGGGGAACTGACTGCTTTTAATGAAAGGGCTGGTTCCATGCTTATTGTAATTATTTGTATGGTTTTAGCAGATTTTATATATGAATGTACTTTAACTTCTAACAATGTAGAATTGTTTTTTAAATTATTGTTTGTTTTGTGTTTTTAGCAGTTCTCATTTTTATATGTAAGCCACCTTGAGTACTGTCAGGGGAAAAGGCGGGGTAAAAATAATAAATAGTAATAATAATTGTGACTACACTTTTTCTTGGGGAGATGATTGAGAGGGTTGTGGCAGAGCAGCTACAGGCATTTGTATAATGATGAGGATGTAAGTGCTCATGCCCCCTGCAAGTAAACAGGGTTTGCCTCAATGTGTTATTTCTGCATTAGGATTTCACTTTCCAGAGGTATCTTGAGAGATGAAAAGAGCTCATGGGAGCAATGGATTTCAGCAAAGAGCAAAACAAACTATTTTTATAGCACTTCTAGTGCACAGTGACTTATTCCCATTTTATAGATACGGAAATTTAAACAGAGACAGCAAGATTTTCTCAAGTTGAGCTGGAGAACTCATTGCCAAGAAAAAATCAAGGCAGTAAGCCTATGGGGGATGCCAAGCAGCTAGCTTCTAAGGAAGGTTCTAAGGCATACAGATATGTAAGAGGTTGCTCTTAGAAATGGCAGATTAATTACACCATTAATTGCAGTCCTGAGGTTACTCAGGGAGGCTTTTTTCACCACCTTGGTCTCTCCCCCCCCCCCCCAAACCAGGACTGTCACTCTCTCTAGGTTGGCTTTATAGTTTGGAGGACCTTTGGCCCTCTAGGTATTTTTGGACCACACCTCCTATCATCCATGACCTTTGGCCATTGTGGTAGGGGCTTGGCTAGTACTGCTGCTATTACTAAAACAATCAGATATACTCTTGTTGCTACTTCTAGTAGTGATAATTGAATGTTCATTCATATAGAATATCAGTAATCAAATTGGGCCAAAAATTCTATCACTATTCACTAGCATCCGCCTGGGAAAGAAATGGTCGAAACGAAAATGATTGAAAACATTCTGATTGGGAATGGCAAGAAGAATATAGGGAAATGGCTATTGGTACTTTGAGTTAATTTAGGACTTTGGTTTTACTTGTGATCTTTGAGATCCATGCATGGAAAAGGATTGGACCGTAAGTCACATTTGCTGTACTAATAACTAAAGTAACATAATTTTCCTGGCTCAACATAGCTTAAAATGATTGGGGAAATTATCAGGAAAAACCCCCACCCTATCTCTAAACTTTCTGGTAGGAATCTAATTTATCTTAGAATCCTTAGAAGACTAAAACAGCTTAGAATCATGGAGCATAAATTTATCCAGTGAAGCAGAAGGTTCTAAGAGAAATGGTTCTTCCAACTTTGACCAATAAAGGTATTCCACTTTGAAATCTGATACCACTTTTCCCACTTGGCACTAGGCTGATAAATGCAAAAATATTATTGTTGTGGGAAATTGGGAAAGAGACATTTGTAGTCATTTGGGAAGGAAGGAACTGATATCAAAGCAATCTGAACATTCCTTTGCCACTTCCAGAGTCCCATAACATCATTATATTTGACCTTGTGTCACTTTCTGCATTTTTTAAGTCCCTCGGTTGAATTGGATAAAGCTTTGTCTGCAATGAGCCTTATGAGGAAAGGCAGCAGATTGAAAATTAGAACAGGTTGTTAACTGCTCAGAGAAAAAGCACTACCAAACTGTAGTCTTCAGGTCAGTGCGGCACTTATTAAACTATTTCTTCTGAAGACATTTAAACTGTTAATCCACAAAATGTAGTTTGAGGGCTGAGCTTTAAGTAAAGGATGAGGCACTAATGCTTTCTTCTTTTTGATAACTAAAAATAAACACAAAATATTGCACCAGGCTGGTGATCCTCATTCTATGGCAAGAATTTCCAGAAGGGGAGCTGTGTCAGTCTTTTGCAGCAAAAACAAGAAAGAGGCCTACCGTGACAATCAAGGAGTACCTCAAGATACGCACACATCTGTTATTATGAGAACAGGGTCTCTTATTCCAACAGATTGCCCTCAGTCTGTGGGAACTAACCATTTTAATAGATTATCTGACCCTACAGGGGGACATTGCCATTGCCAGTCAAATCTATGGTCTCCATGATCATGAATTCAGCCCTACTTTGTTTTTTATACCTCAACATGTTGAATGTGGCCAAATTAAGTTGCAGAAAACAAATACCGGCATGCAGTAAACAAAAATCTCATTCATATGCACAGGCAATTCCATTTGTGTGATTGTTGAGCTGATGTGTCCCACCATGTCCAGATATTCTAAGCAGAGGATTGATTCAAGTGATTCTCCTGTGTCAAAAAGTAAAAGAATCCTCTGAATTTGGGTTATGCACAAATAGACTGTTTATCTGAAAGCTGGCTTTGTATTTTAATCAACCAAGTCTTGAGGCATCTTAAAGATTAAGAAACGTATTGTGGCAAAAGCTTTTGTGTCCATCAGATTTATTTGTTGGAAACTATTAGGAATCACCCAAAAACTTTTATGTACTACAGGCCAATTCATCAGATGCCCAAAGTGTTATCTTAAATTTCAGGATCTAGATACTTGTGGGGGGGTGTGTGTATTCCTGCAACTCATTAGTCACTTGGTTGGACGTTTGCTTGTGGTGAGTTGATCTTCTGTTTTCAAGGATGTTTTATTATTTACTTATTTCAGAATTTACAAACTGCTCTGCATTCAGAGAATCCCTTCTAAATGTAGACAGGGGTAGCTATTCTATCTGTCACAGAGCCTTGCAGTGCTTTATCCACTTTGCTAGAGGAGTGGCCTTTAGTCCACAATAGGTTGTGCCCTTTGTCTTTAAAGTACTACAAGCCTCTTTGTTGTTAACTGAAAATGGGAGATGGGGAAGGAGGCGGGATGGGCAGACAGCCGCAAAGTGATGAGTTGAGAACAAAGATCACAAATCAAGAAGCTTTACTTTCTTTTCGGTTTTGGAAGGCACACATGGTAATCCAATTCTTCAAGAATATGTGTGTTCCCCTTTTCTCAACAGCAGCAGGATGTTAAGTATTTAACTATATAGCTTTAGGCTGAGGAGAGGCCACAGGGGTGAGCTGTTCCCACTAAGGCCCTTAAACCTCCATGCTGAGACATAGGAAGTGTACTGATAAGTGGCAACAACTGCAGCTTTAGAGATAGGAGTCGGACTACCCCATTATATTTTTATTTCATTTCCCACTCATAATTCCGTCTTCCACCTTGACTGACGATAGGCAACCCCTCTGAGTTTCCCAAACAAAGAAGCACAATTACAGCCTCTGATTTAAAACAAAAAACCCCCTCCACAGCATGATGCTTGCAAATCAAGATAAAACATTTATCTGCAGCTCTTTGTGCCCTGGGGAGGTGGGGGACATAGGATCAATCTTGGTTCAGATTGTGAGAATATTTGCTTGGGTCAAGCTTTAAGGTCCAGATGGAGAAAGGCCGAGGCTAGTCCTGGATCTGCGAGTGAAGATAAGGGCTGGATTTACTGGGAAGGCTGAATTCAGAACTTGCCAATTGCCAGCTGCAGATAATAATACATTTCTACAGTGTCTAATTTAGTAACTGGTGGAATAACCAGGATTGATTTTAGGTGTATATTGTTCTAATATGTAGATTATTGGCCTTCTAGAGCTTTGTGTTTGGCCAGATATTAATTTCTAAGTACACAAACTGATATTTTTAAAAAAGATATCTAGTTCACATTTTACACAGGAGATGTACCATATTTGTGTTCCATGTTGATGGGTCCTTGTGGCACTTTCAAAAGTAGCCCATCTGTTTCATTGGTCACAATTAACAGGGGAATCTATCACTGTTTTTGTATTTATTCAGACAAGTACAAGTATAGTTACAATGATATATCCAAATTTTTGGTGAAGCTGTTTATGCAAAAAATATTTTACAGGGGGAAACCTATTGTTGCTAGTGTGGAAGTAAGATTCAGTGCTAGTCTACTGGAACTGGGAAGGGAGCATCTTCCCCAAATACCTTGTACCAGCTCTGATCCCACTAACTTCCATTTATTTTAAAATTCAGTAAATGCCTAAGGAAGCAATGGGATGTTTGCTGTCAATGCAAGAACATTTCTTTCTAATCAGATGGTTTTGGCAGGGGAATTTTTGCTTGCCTAGCTTTCTAGAAACAATAGAGCAGGTGATTTTTTAATAGGGTGGAGTCTTTTGCATCTATATCATTTGCTGAAATGCAGACAAGGCAGAAAAAGTGAGAATCATCTCTTGTCACATTGCATTAGTTTGATTTCAAAACAAAGCAACAATATTGTCAAATCCAATGTACAAAACACATTGCAGATACAAAATTCTGCTAAGTTATTCACATTTTCTGAAATCCATGGCTCTGTTTAACGATTGCTCTCTCTCAGAATGAAACTAAGGCCAACTAAAACAGACTGAGGTTAATAGAACTATTTGGGAATAACAGATTTCCAGCGTTTTATCTACAGTATTGGTGGCTACATGAACGGAGCTCCAGAATGAATTAAGTTCTTAACCCGGGGTACCACTGTACACCTGGGAGACAGCTTTGGTTCCATACAAGTCTAAGGTTTCAATCCTGTAATACTTACTTAGGAGTAAGCCTCATTGAACTCAGTACATGATTGTGCTATAAATTAATTGATGTTTATCTCTGTTAATGAAATAGAGCACACTGGCAAAAATAATCCAAATGACATTTTCCTTTTTTTAAAAAAGAAGGGAGGAAGAAAAGGCTGATTTTTGACATTTTCAAAATGCTATTCATCTTTACATTTTAAATCATTTGGAAAACTTTAGAAATGTCAGAACTATTTAACATTGACATTGTTAATTGGAAATTTTGCTTGCTGCCGTTTGTGGTGCCTCCAGACTATTTTGTGGGAGAGATTCAAGAGCATACCGGAAATTTAGGTTTGTACAGTTATAGTGGGTTAAAGTACTCTCTCTGCCTAGTGAATGCAGGGCTCAGTCCCAAGCCTTCAGATTTTGGTTTAAGATTCTTTATGCTAACACATCTTCGGGATATTTGACCCTCCTTCAGAAAGATATTTATGTTAGCTTCTGGTCCAAAGCTTTCAGTAATAAAAAACACCAGTTAGTCCTTCCTATAAATTTTCTTCATACTCAGGGCCATTGCCAGGCAAAAGTTATTCTTAGCCTCCATATTAAGGATACCAATACACTGTATTCCATGTCAGCTGCTAGTAAAATCCGCTCTCTTAATTCATCTTGGTTTGTCTTTTGACTTTTCTAAGGGTCATGTCAATTATTTGGATAATCTGAATCTCCCAAATATTGGCTGGTCTTTTCTAGGGCTAAATGTAATTGTATCTCTTCTCCCGCAATGGATGGGTGGTTTTAGGGTACTCCACATAATGAATGACTTTGCTCCGGTAAGGAACAGAAACGTTAATTCATACTCTTTTTGTATGTAACTTTAACAGAGATGAGAAAATAGATTTTTTTATTCCAAGCTAGAGGTTGCACCAATAAAATTAATACAGTATCTTTGCTACATAGTTATCCCCAGTTCACATCACATCAGACGTCAGAAGTTTCTCAAAGTCCAGCTGTGAGAGTTAATAGTGAAATTAAAAAATTGCCACATATAAATCTAATGGAAAATAACAGCGGTGCTGTGCATAGCTCTGTATCTTTTCAACATCCAGATACATAGATTTTTGTTCTTTGAAATAAAATGTCATGAAGATACTATTTCCAAGAATATTCATTCAATGAATGGCCTAGAATCTCTTAGTTGACTTAAGAGAAACAATCAAATCTGGGTCAAAGTTAATAAGTAAATAAAATGCTGTGCTGCCTAAAGAGTCAATAATACAATCAATAACTGGTCATTTGAGAGTCCTATACAATTATTAGAAGTTCCTGTGCTTGAATCACAAGAGCACTCACAGATGCAAGATAGAGTGATCCATATTGATACTTACTGTATTTCAAAATCACATTTGTCTATTGGCTAATAAGTATAATTGTGCACTTACATTATGAAGGAATTATATACATGCCTGCCAACCTTTTGTTCACTAATTTCAATAGAAGTCAACATCTTAAGTGGAAAAATAGATGGGCCCATTCTCTATTATGGATTGCTTCCTGTCTTGATATGGACAGATTTAAAGTGCGACACAAAAAGCCTCTTCCTAGTGGCAGGAGTTTGCTCCTTTAAATGCCTGAGAGGTTGGTATTGGATTAGATTTAAATTTATTAAATGTATGAATTGCTTTATCTGGCAAATCTCCAAGTGCTGAATCATATTAGCCTATAATAGATACAAAAATCACATAACATACCAAATTAAAATGCAATAAAATAATCCAATATTTTGAACACATAAGAAAAACATACCTCACTCTACAAAGATCTTCCACAGCTATGACAAGACAGGAAAGGGATTGAAAATAAAATTGCTGATATCATAAAGCTGTTGTACAATCCTTCAGTATAGCCACATCTGGAAAACTGTGTACAGTTCTAGTTGCTATACCTCAAAATAGGATATTGCAGAACTGATCAAGCTCATGGAGTGAGTCTCCTATGATGAGAGGTTACAGTACTTGGGACTTTTTAGTTCACAGAAAAGGCAAGTAAGAAGTGGCATTCTAGAATTTTCTAGAATTACGCATGGTATGGAAAAAGTGGAGAAAAGTTTTTTCCCCCTCTCCCTCTCCTAACACTAGAACATGTGGACATTCAATGAAGCTAAATGTTGGAAGATCCAGGACTGATAGAACTTCTTCACACAAGTGCATAGTTAGACTATGGAGCTTTCTACAAGAAGAGGCTGTGATGGCCACCAACTTGGATGGCTTTAAAGGAAGATCAGACACATTCACATAGGATAAAGCTATCAGCAGCTACTAGCCATGATGGCTGGTTTCCATCTCCATGGTCAGAAGCAGTAATGCTTCTGAATACCAGCTGCTGGAGACTGGAGGAGCAGAGGATGCTCTTGCGTTCAGGTCCTGCTTGTGGGTTTCCCACAGGCATCTGGTTGGCCACTGTGAGAACAGGATGCTGGACTAGATGCGCCCTGATCCAGTAGGCTCTTTTATGTTCTTAGTATCAGGAAACAGATCAGAAACAGGCTAAACAAAACTAAATCAGTTTGGGAAGGGTACAAGCAGATACTCTGACTCAAAAGTTTAGGATTTGGTGTTTATGCTTATCCACCTTTCCACTTTTCCCACTGCTTTCGCCCAGGGGAAAGAGCTCTTTTGCACTCAGAGCAAATGGCAATTTGGGTTTTCTCCAGATTTGCTCTGATTTAAAGCTAATGGATAGGTTTTCCCTGGGAAAGGAGTGGGGCAAGGGGAAAACTGCTTGGATCGATGCTTTCTAAGCACGAGACAAGTGGAAGAATGGAAGAGCCCTTTGTCTAAATGCATCCCGCTTTTTCTGGAGTATTCAAATCACCAGATGATCTCTACCATGGTTAGCTTTTATATGTCATAAACAAGTTGGCTTATCAGACAGTGAAGTGTTTAAGCACCAGCTGTTGCAGAAATGATTGTTTTCTTCCAGAGGGCAAAATAATTGGCAACCTTTGGCTCTTCTTTGAGTATCTCAGTAGGTTCAGAAAACATAAACAAGCTTGAGAGCTGAGAGATTCCCCCCTGTGGCTTCTTTCTTTAAAAAAACTAATAATGCAAAGAATGAAGGGAAGCATCCAGCTGTCTGCTACTCTAATGGGAAGTGGGTGAATTATATTTAATTAAAATACACACTTATTTGTTTGTGTTCCAACAAACATTCATGAAGGAAGACCCAGGTAACTACCGACTGGTGAGCTTGACATTGATACCAGGGAAGGTCTTAGAACAGATAATTCAACAGTCGGTCTGTGGGCATTTAGAAAAGGATGCTGTGATTACAGCATGGGTTTCTCAAAAAGAAGTCATGCCAGACCAATCTGATTTCTTTCTTCTTCTTCTTCTTCTTCTTCTTCTTCTTCTTCTTCTTCTTCTTCTTCTTCTTCTTTGATGGAATTACAAACTTGGTGGTTCAGGGAAATGCTGTGGACATAGCATATCTTTATCAAAGTCCCCATGATATTCTCATGAGGAAGCTGGTAAAATGTGGGTTGAACGAGCTCACTGTTAGGTGGATTTGTAGCTAGTTGACTGACTGAATCCCAAGAGTACTCATTAATGGTTCCTCATCATCCTGGGGAAAAAGTAGGGTGCTGCAGGGTTCTGTCCTGAGCCCGTTGTTGTTCAACGTCTTTATAAATGACTTGGATGAAGGGATGCTTATCAAATTTGCAGATGACACCAAACTGGGAGGGGTAGCCAATGTCACAGAAGGCAGAATCAGAATTCAAAATGACCTTAACAAATTTGAGAACTGGGCACAAGCTAACAAAATGAGTTTCAATAGGGACAAATGTACGGTTCTGCACTTAGGCAGGAAGAACCAGGTGCACAGATATAGGATGGGGGACACCTGGCTTACTAGCAGTACATGTGAAAAGGATCTAGGGGTTTTGGTGGACCACAAGCTTTACATAAGTCAACAGTGTGATGCAGCAGCAAAAAGAGCTAATTGTATTCTAGGCTGCATCAGCAGAAGTATAGTGTCCAGATCAAAGGAAGTAATAGTACCACTCTATTCTGCCTTAGTCAGACCACACTCGGAGTACTGTATCCAATTCTGGGCACCACAATTTCAGAAGGGTGTTGACAAGCTGGAACGTGCGCAGAGGAGGGCAACCAAGATGATCAGGGGTCTGGAAACCAAGCCTTATAAACAGTGTTTGAAGGAGCTGGGTATGTTTAGCCTGGAAAAGAGACTGAGAGGAGATATATAGCCCTTTTCAAATATCTTAAGGGCTGTCACATGGAGGAGGGAGCATGCTTGTTTTCTCCTGCTCTGGAGGGCAGGACTTAAACCAATGGCTTCAAGCTGTAATAAAGGAGATTCCGACTAAACATTTGGAATTTTTTTCTGACAGTAAGAGCTGTTCAGAAGTAAAACAGACTCCCACGAGAGGGGGTGGACTCTCCTTCCTTGGAGGTTTTTAAACAGAGGTTGGACGGCCATCTGTCATGGATGCTTTAGCTGAGATTCCTGCATTGCAGGGGGTTGGACTAGATGAGTGTTGGGTGCCTTCCACCTCTATGATTTTATGATTCTGTGTCTTGAATTCTGCTTCAAAAGAAATTGCCATGGGAAATTATTTGCTCTCTGTTGCTTATTTAACAGCCTGGGTCAATAATTACCGTAAATTTCGCTCTATAACACGCAGATTTTTTCTCCTAAAAAGGAAGGGGAAATGTCTGTGCATGTTATAGAGCGAATGTGTGGTCCCTGGAGCTGAAAAATCAAGCAAAAATCAAATCGCGGCGCTGCACGCTGCACGGAGAAGCGAAACCTGAAAAGAGGAAGCGGCTGCTTTCCTGCATTCTGCCTCAGGGTCTTACTGCCCACCCTCCTCTGTTTCCTTGCTGTGTTTGCTGAAACGGAACAAAGAGCAGGGAAAGCCCCTCCCCTCCAGGCAAGCTCCGGTGCTGCTGGGGGAGAGGGAGAGAGAGGGGGGAAGGGAGCGAGAGAGGGGGGAGGGAGAGAGAGAGGGGGGGAGGGAGCGAGGGAGGGAGGGAGGGGGAGAGAGAGAGAGAGAGAGAGAGAGAGAGAGAGAGATGGCTGGCTGGCTGGCTGGCTTGGGTGGGGGAAAACTTTTGCCTTCCTTTCCTCCCTACCCCTCTCCTTCATTCTTAGCCAGCTGCTTCTCTGCACACCCCTCTCCTGCTCCTTGTCCCTTCTGTGTTTTTCCTTCCCTCCCCACTTAAAATGTGGTTACAAAGCATAGATCCTCAGGATCTTTGCATTGGGTCACCCCAAATTCACCATCAGATCACATAGCATGTCCATGGCTACAGCCTGCCCCCCCCCCCCAAATCACGCACCCACTGTTGCCTGGGGCTGCAATGGTGCAAAAACGTGGTTAAAAAGCATGGATCCACATGGATCCTCAGGATCTTTGCATTGGGTCACCCCAAATTCACCATCAGATCACATAGCATGTCCATGGCTACAGCCTGCCCCCCCAGAATCGCGCACCCACTGTTGCCTGGGGCTGCAATGGTGCAAAAATGTGGTTAAAAAGCATGGATCCACATGGATCCTCAGGATCTTTGCATTGGGTCACCCCAAATTCACCATCAGATCACATAGCATGTCCATGGCTACAGCCTGCACCAAAAAAATCACGCACCCACTGTTGCCTGGGGCTGCAATGGTGCAAAAATGTGGTTAAAAAGCATGGATCCACAGGGATTCTCAGGATCCTTGCATTGGGTCACCCCACATTCACCATCAGATCACATAGCATGTCCATGGCTACAGCCTGCCCCCCCCCAAAATCACGCACCCACTGTTGCATGGGGCTGCAATGGTGCAAAAACATGGTTAAAAAGCATAGATCCACAGGGATTCTCAGGATCTTTGCATTGGGTCACCCCAAATTCACCATCAGATCACATAGCATGTCCATGGCTACAGCCTGCACCAAAAAAATCACGCACCCACTGTTGCCTGGGGCTGCAATGGTGCAAAAACGTGGTTACAGAGCATGGATCCACAGGGATTCTCAGGATCTTTGCATTGGGTCACTCCAAATTCACCATCAGATCACATGTCTGTGGCCACAGCATGAAGCCCAAAAATGATACATCCACTGTTTCATTCAGAATGTTTTTTCCCTTGTTTTCCTCCTCTAAAAACAATGTGCGTGTTATGGTCAGGTGCGTGTTATAGAGCGAAAAATACGGTACCTGCCATTTAAACTATTATCATTTGATGATTACCAGTACATGGGCAGCGTTTATAATAAATATGACAGGTGGGCGCTATATTTGCACAATATTGGAGTCTTGCCTGAATATGAACAGAACAGTAGCTCCAAGTTGCCATTATCCCAAATGAAAAGTTGTGGCATGATCTACTTATAAGTGGTGGTGACAGGCAACCATTTACCAAGAGGATCATAGGTTTGGAAAGGACCTTGGAGGTCATCTCATGCCCAAGGCATGATCAGCAATGCAGGATGCAACTACAACCTGTGTGATCCTTCCTCTTGTTGAAATAACCCTTGTGAAGGACAGCCCACTAACTGTTTAACAGTTGAACAGTCTGCCTTGAGAGGCAGTTTATTTCTTTTGCTGGAGGTATTTCAGCAGAGGCTGGGTCTATCAGGCATGCTGCAGTTGCATCAGAGATCTTGCTTTGGGTAGGGAATTGAAGCTCCCTTCCAATTCCAAAAGCCTATGATCTGCTTGGAAAATGGCTGTCTGTAGCCACATTATGTAGTCAATGCACAATTGCCATCTTACTGCATGTTTACTGCACACAAATAGCTGCTGTTAATATGGGCAGTGTCTGAAATGGAAAATGCCTCAGCAGAGTATAGTAAGGTCTCCTGAATCCCACGAGTACAACATAGCTTTCCAACTAAAGGAAGAGAGTGTTGAAATCCTTATTGGTTCCTCTTGCTGATTTAATGAGAATTACCACAAATTGATTTTCAGAAGCCACTAGGTTGCTTACAGCTCTTGGCTATTTGTAAAATATGCCAAGTCCTCACAATTGTACTTTAGTGAGCTTCTATTAGCAAGGCGGTTATTATTATTTTTTGCAATTCTTCAATTCTAAGTTATTTGACTTGTTCATAGCCTTGGATTAAAAGAAAAAGACAATTAAAACAACAACCTCCACCCCCCAAAAATCCAGACATTCAAAATATGTAATGGTTTATCACAATCAATGATAGGATCTCTGGATGGACAGATGTTTCCCACGATGCACTTTGATGTTATATTGATGTATGCAATGATCTGCCTGTACCAAAATAACTCCTGTTCCAACATTTACTCGTAAAATGTCACAGTGGGATCCTTTGTTTACTATTTCTCATTTGTTTGCATATAAGCTCACGCTCAGGAAATGAAATAAAATGAAAGAATGTGGGTATTTTTTAATTCAGCCTACCTCTGAAGACTCTTTTGGCTTATTTTCATGGCTGTCTTTCATTAATTCTGATTTCATGGGGATTTATTGCGTATCGTACCAGCACCTTTTCATGCAGTGAGACTTGGCGAGTGAATGTGCATAGTCAGTGATTCTTGGTGAACATGCCTCATCTTTCCTTTTGCCATGACTGGTCCTGGGTCTGCCTCCTGATGACCCAGCAACCAGTGAGAGCTGGTGAAACCATCAGCTAGCCAAGAGAGAGAACGTGGAGTTTGAAGTGAGATTCTGATAATTTAATTGTTAGATAGCCTGGTGGAGCCAGGAAGAGCTGGGCGGAAGGACTCTTCTGCTCCGTCCAACCCCTGCTTCCAGCACAGTGGACTGGGAGTGGGGTTGGGTTGATCTGATAGTACATTACATGTGAAGGCTTCCACTGTGCCCTAGAACGTTTGATCAAGGAACTGACCATTGAGGAATCAAAATGGTGGCAGCAGTGCTATCAAATTCCATCTCTATTCAAGGCACTACCGCACAGTAATATTTGACTTTGAAAAAAGAGAAAGTTCAAAAATAAATAAATATGGGAATTAGTCAGAAGAAAGCTGGAAGGGAAAGTCACAAGGCTCATAAATCTCCAGAACGCTTGGGATTCTTCAAAGCCACAATAACAGAAGTTCAACTGGAATATCAGGAGAGGCACCACTAAATGCAGGAGGATGCAAAGATGATTAAAATTTAGGGAGCGATTAGAGACAAGAAAAAAAAATGAAGTCTTGCTCAAATATGGATGGGGAGGGGCACAAACTTGTACCCCTTCACACAATTAATGTATGAAGAAGCTTATATTTAATGCACTGCATTGATTGTCCTTTGCATTCATGTCAAATCCTGCTATCCTCTGAGCATTCCTTTTATCCATGGGATGGCTACTTATGTTTGCTGTGCTGGCAGATAATATTGATTTATGTCTCAATGCAACAAAGTCTTCTTTACTGTCTTGAGCAAAGGAGCTGTGCTTCTTTTACACAGGATCTCACATGAGTGAAAGGAACAAGTCAACCAACAATACTTTTATACTGTTCACTAGTGACGATTTGAATGAAAGCAACACTAAGACCACCGTATTATGTGTGTGGACCAACTTGCCGCTAGGAATGTACACTTCGAACCTGCAGTTTGTTGCATTTGCAGCTTTGATATATGTAGATGTCAAAGCACACCTTGGAAAACAGACTCAGATATAACTCAGTGCACCTGTGCTTTCACGTACGGGTCTATGTAAGGCAATTGCCTATCTGGCAATTTTAATATGGTAGTATTTGACATAGCTGCAACACTATATTATTAATAGCACCCTCAAGAGCAATCCTTTTAATTTAAGGGCTTTCTGCATTGCAAATTCATTGTGCTGGCAGCAGGCACAATGTAGGGTACTGTGATTCACTTTTCTGTGGTGAACAACAGCTACTGATACACTGCTTAGATGAAAAGATCAATCACCAGTCACCACTGCTTTACATGCATGCTATAAGCATATGTGTTCTTCACAAGGTATGTTCTGCTAAGTGAAAAGGCCAGTTTAAAATTCACACCAGTGACTTCTTCCTATATACCAGTGAGAAAGAATAATGAATTTTAATACTACCACTAAATAATTTTATTTAGAAATGAGAGAACCGGCTGCTCAGGGCTATTCCAGAATTCCTATATCCAGCTGTACCACAATGTTTGTATAAGAACAGTGGCTTTCTGCAGCTCTTGAACTTCTTCCTTTTGCCACCATCAAAGTATTCTGGATAAGCTTAAAGTAACAATGAACAATGTTCCTTTCTGACCTTCATTAAGTGGAGGAAGCAAAAAAATGCCCATGTTAGTTTTCTATATTCTTTAGATTGGCACCCTCAAAAAACCTAACACCAGTGTACAAAAGCTTTTAAGGGAGAGGAGAACTCCTGGTGGTTTGAACAGCTCCATACAATTTGCTGTTCAAATCCTCAATTCCTTGAGCATCCTTGTTAAGGCTGTGTCAACAGTTATTAGTTCTATAAAAGGCGTCATTTCACCTATTTGTCCCTAACTTAAAGTGTGTGAAACTGCCCTTCTTTTGTCAAGACGGAGCAGCTGCTGACTTGCTGAAAGCCTCCCACTCATAACTGCCAAGTGTTTTACTAAAAATATTGTTCCCATTTTCTTTTTCACCTGATGACTCAGGCTAGCCTCTACACTTTGGCTCACTTCCGTCTGCCTTTGTCATCAATGGATGGAGGTGTTTTTTTTTCCTTTCCCATCACTGCTGTCCTGTCAGGAGAGTTTTTCAGTCCTTTACAAGCAGGTCATTGATTTTGATGGTCTAACTTGCAGCAAGAAAAGTCCTTGCTTATCAAAGTGACCTCTTTGTTTTGTTTGGGTCAGGAGGGCAAACTTTCCCATGGGAAGCTTCCTCATTAGCTTTTTATAAAGAAGGTAACATCAGCACTAATGACAGACACTGAGGTAGCTGGCAGAATATGGTGTTTGCTGAGGGTGTAAGGCTGAGTGAGCTTCCCGTTCAAGAAGTTAAAGGTTAATCATGCTCTTCAGTGGAGACACTTGAGAACTTTGTCATATCATGCGGTTAGATTCTGAATTTCTGGAGAATGGGTTTTTAAAAAATAATCTGCACTCCTAAGAACATATACTACAGTAGCCTCATTGAGTTCACCAGCATTTAGGGGAATGTAATCAATGTACACAATGTCACCTAGGAGGAAGGACACACTCTCATTAGCTGATCTTAATATCTCCAATGAATCAGAATCTGGTATTACTAGCACATGTCCAGATATCTATCAGAGACCAGGCTGAGGAGTACTGCGCTAATGAGGAATGGTGGGAGCCTCTCCCTCCCCCTGCTCCTGACCAGGATCTTGAAGCTGCCCAGGAGCAGTGGAGTGCTATAGATTCGGAACAGTGGTTTGCAGATGGGCATAGTTCTGAAGACAAAAGTTGGGAAGAATTGGGGGTGAACAGCAAAGTGAAGAAGAATAGGAAGAGACAGAGCTAACAAACACTCTCTCGCTGGAAAGTATTCAGCATATCAGTCCAAGATCACGTAGAGTAGATAAGGTGGCTGCACAAAAAGGTTGTGATATCAGGTTGCAAGCAGTGGTAGTGACTCGGGGGGGGGGGCAAGTGGATGGAAACCTTAATTGGGAGACCTTTACTCTGAGATGGACTCTTTGTTCTTGAGCTGTGATCATTAAAATCTCTTTAAATGGTAAGAGAAAAATGGAAGCAGGAAGAACTCTTGAGGAATGGATAATGAAGTTAACGGACTATGCAGAACTGGACAAACTAACGGGAAAAATAAGATACCAATGAGATCACAAGTTCATTGAGGACTGGGGAAATTTTTCAGAGTATTTGAAGAGTGTATGTGAGGAGCAAACAACGCTAGTGGGTTTTAAAGAAGCTTTGTGAAAAAAATAAGGAATATTGCAAGAATGCAAATATGTTTGTAAAGGTATCTTAAAAGGCAATACTAAATTTGGGGAATGCGTAGATAAAATTTAAATACGGATGATTGTCAGAGAAGCTGAGGGAAGTCCAAAAGATGAAAACATGTTATTTGGGAAATTGTTTATTTGGCGATATTTGTGTAAAACTTAATAAAAATCTATCTAAAAAAAATATTAAATGGTAAGAGACAATTTTTGCTTTGTCCTGCTTATCTGCGGCCAAAGTGGGGGAAGAAGCTGAGTCCCTGGAGCCTGGCAATACCCCATGGACATTCACAAAAACAGTCTAATTTGCAATAGCAACACATATTTACAACAAACTAGAGGACTCTTTTCTTTCAGTAGAGGGTAGATATTCCTTCTCTCTCACCTAAACTCCAGGACTTAATTAGAATCTCAGTACGTATTTAAGTGCCAAACTTGAGCACAACATCTCAAAGAAGCAAAAGCTATCTGAGCTTTGTGAAAAGTGTTGTAAGGCCAAAATAAACAACACACTGGGATAAGCATAATACTACTCCAAAATCCTTTCAAACAAAAACCTGAAATGCAGCTACAGGGATCTGTGAATGTGCTCAGGACACTGTAAAGTTTAGTTTGTATGTATGAAAATACGATAATGTCCCAAAGATAATCGTTCTTCTTTACATTAATAAATCACAAACCACTGCAGCTTGTTTGGGTATGAGTGCAACAAGTCTCTTCAACAAATCTCTGAATTGTCTACTTCAGAAAAGAAGCACAACCACAGAAATTCACAGATGACTGCAAAATTCATATCTGGCTAAATTTCTGCTTTAGAATCTGCTTTGTTTCTTTTTGGAAAATAATTTCAGACAGTGTGGTAAATAAAACTTGTTTCAGATTGTAAAAAGTTTAATGGGTCTTTCAGATTTAGGATGTAAATAACCTACAATTTAGTTTGATTTTTCTCCTACATTTGAAGGTAAAATTTCTATTTGTTTTTCTAGATGTAATCTCCTATAAATAACAGCCACAGTATGGATGAGTTTGTGCATAGACTCTAAGAGCGTGATGTGCATATTCAACCCTAATGCAAACAACTCCCGCTTGGTGCCAGTGTAAACAGATTAGATTGAATTTGACATTAATGTTCCAAAAAATCTTACTTCAAACATTAGGTGCTAGGAAAAGACAAATCCAAAATATTAGCAGACCAAAAAGCCATTTTATTCTCCCACAAAAATTTGGAAAAGTGAAAAAAAACCACACACACATTATGATGGAACACAGATTAACCAAACTCCAGTAAATGAGTTACATTTATGAGTTTCCTCAGTGTCACCCATAATATGAGGGTGGAGTTTCAGGTGAAGTTCCCAAATTACAATGGACTGGAAAAAAACATAGACCTTTTTTTTGCAAAAGAAAATGTGGCAAAATAATAAAATATGTTAGGATGCCTACTTTATTGGCACTCCTACTATATATACTTTCCCCCTCCTCTCCCTCTGTCTTTCCTCCGTGATAATAAATCGCGTGACCTGAATAATTGCATGTCTAGAGTAAACATCTTGATAATCACGCCTCAAGAATGGCAGCTGAATGCTGTGGATAGTTCAATCCATCCTAGTTTCCCTGCAATATCTCCCCTGTGTAGCACATTCTGTCCATTCCTTAAGGAAAGTACAGATTTATACCAGCATATGGTCAGTTTGAAATCAGCTTTAGGACTGTAAGAGTCTTAAATGGGAGCCTGGTGTAAGGCTTTCTGCAGGAAACACGTACACAAGAGCGAGCCTCAAATCTCAGGACAAAAGGCTGGAAAATTGAAAATGCTGCAGAAAAGTGGCCTTTAAAATGGTACTCACACAGGTATGAGTGCCAGTATGAGCTAGTGGTTAGAGTATTGGACCAAGTTTCCAGGGATATAGGTTTAATTCTCCCCTCAGCCCTGAAGCCCCCTGTGTGATACCCAGCTAGTCATTTTCTTTTAACGTAGCCTACCCCACTGGTTCTTGTGAGGATAAAATGGCGGGGGGGGGGGGAGGAAGCATCATATACACCACCTTGTGCACCTGCTGGAAGGTTGGAAGGGAAATTAATGAATAGTTTTGCAGAACCAGTATATTCTCTCAAACAGTAGGTGTTTTCAGGCATGGTCCATCACTACTGTCAGCCGTTGACCACATGTCATTTTGTCATTTTAAAATCTAATGGTCAGTTGGATCCTGGGCTGTGGGGGGGGGGGTACAACATCCTTCTGGTAGAGACCAGCTAATCACACAAACTAAAAGTAGTGAAGACCATATTACCACATCTGTAATTTATCAGCAGGGAGTGGAAAGACATTTGAGGACTGCGTTGTTTCCCTAAAGGCCTGCCTGTTAGCCAGTACTTTACAGTACTTAATATGTGGGAGTGAACTATTAATTCCAAGTAACCAGTTTAGCCAGCTGGATAATAATCATGGGGAATCTGAATTTCTACAGCCCTTGCTGCGCTACGTGGAGGAAAATAGATAAAAGGAATAAGAAAGGAATTTTAAAAAGAAAAAAGAAAGAAAAACACCCAGGATGGCTTTTCTGTAGCTAATAGGGTGAGGGGAAAGAGTTCATAGCATTATGAACATCACACATATAAGGGGTACTTTTCCTGGTAAGACACCTATGTCTTGAATGGCCACTTAATGCAGAAAATTCAGCAGGGAAGCAATTTACAGTGTAATCCTGTGCATGTCTATCCAGAGTTCAGTGGGGCATACTTGCAGGAAAGGGTGTACAGCAAGGGTAGCCAATATGATTCCATCCAGATGCTTTGGACTACATCTCCCATCATCCCTCAACATTGGTTGTCATAAAGGCACAAAACAGTTGCAAAGAATGATGTCTATGCACAGCTGGGAATAAGAATTAAGGAGAGGAGCCAAAGACAGTAGCAGATAGCGTTGAGGGCTGTACCCCTTACCTGACCTTCCTCTGGCTGAGTCGCTGTTGTATACTGGGAGCGACAAAGCAGCAGTGAGGTTAGTGTGGTGTAAACACACCAGAAGAAGCACTGGATCGGCTCTGCTGACATGTTTGCATTGCACCAACCTTGCCACTGCTTTACCCTTCCTTCTCTCCTGCAGTGACTCAGACAGAGGGAGGCCAGGTAAGAGGTGCAGCCCCACTGTGCTATTCAATATGGCTTTGGCTCACCTTCTTATCCACAACATAACAAAGCTTCAAGTACATGGCCCACATTTTTTCCTCCTCTCCACTATCTGTGGCAACCTGCCTGTACTGTTTCCCCCACTCTTTCCAATGTGCCATCTACTACTGGCAAAAGGCCAGGTGGAAAGGGCAAGTTTTGAGGACAGACTTAAAGGAGCAGAGAGAGGTAAGGCAATGAACTGGCTGTGCAATTTGTAACAAACCCCACAAGGGACCAGGGCTGTTGCTTTAAGAGAGACAAATGATACTATTCAAATACTACAATGAACTCTTTACTAAGGTTGCTGTGTACATTGAGCTGGGAGTAAGAACATGTGAATAAGTATACTCATTGAAGGAGAACATTTCAAGCTCTTTCCTTTCAGTCCAGTAAAAAGTGAATTGTTCAAACTTAAGCTTTAATAAAAACATACCTATTTTTAAAAAGGAAATATTTGTCCCAATCCTTCACTCTAGAGGGTTAACTGGGGCAATGAGCTCAGAATGTTGCTCTGTTCCCGTTTTTGCCATAATCCAAAATATATGGTGTCATTAATGAATAATTATTTTTAATCTCCATCACAGCAAGGTGGTAAAAACCTCATCACGCTGCTGCTTCCATCTGCACTTAATACTCTGCAAGTTATCAAGGGGTGAACTGAAAGTCTGAAAAAGCTTAGCAGCAGAGCATTTAATATGCTAAATAAGTGTTTCTTACCTTCATGACAAACCTCTGAGACAAGCTCCCATTATTCACATTTTACAGTCTTAGTTCTAATATCATCGCAAAGAAAGGGATTTCCCCCACATCAATCCTTTGTCCACAGTTCAGCATAAAGTTGTGTTTGAGTCTGTTGAAATAAAGGAACTTTTGTCAACTTGGATAATGTTGCATGCTGGAGTTCCATGTTCTACTTCACTATCAATGGTTTAGGAATTTTATCCTTCTCTGTATCTGGTTGCCCACTTAGAAGCAAATACCCATCTGCACCATATATTTAAAGAAATACCACTTTAAATAGCTGTGCCTTCCCCAAAAGAATCCTAAAAAGTGTATTTTGCTAAGGGTGCTGAAAATTCTTAGGAAATCCCTATTCCCCTCACAGAGCTACGATTCTCAGAGTTTGACCGTCAGTTCCTCTTACCCAGGGAACTCTGAAATTATAGCTCTGTATAGGGAATAGGGAGGTCTCCTAACAACTTTTAGCATGCTTAACAAATTATTATTTATTATATCATTTCTATACCACTTTATATTTTTAAGGAAAAAAATCTCAAAGCAGTTTTTAACCTACATTTAAAACATCAGGGAAAGAAACACACTCCAGAACAAAATATTACTGGGGAAAGTCAAATATAGAGTATACATTCAATGCAACATAATTAACAGGAGATTAAAATATTATCCTAAAGATTTCAAAATAAAATATTACTAAAGGATATCAAATATAAAATGCACATTTAAAACAGCATGATTAGAAAGAGAATAGACTATTATCATAAACTACTCTCCCCAGGATTTTTTGGGGGGAACCATGATTATTTAAAGTGATATGATACCACTTTAAATGTATAGTGCAGATATGGCCTAAACTTTTAAAACCATGCAAAAACCACTCACATCTTTATTGAGAAAGGTTGCCATACTTCTGTTTGCTAACACACAAGCACGCACATGGCAAACAACACTACACAGAATTTGGGAGAATGTAACCCTTACATTGTTCTGACATGCAATGAATCTGTACTGTTAACACTGATTGAATAAACCATTACTTGAGTTGTATTGACATCCAGAGGCATTTACTTCCAAGTCTAACATGTTTCATATCTGAGGGCAAAGCTTGACTTTATAGGTTCTGGACATGAGAAGTTTAACCCCAGTGGTTCTGCAACACGTCTGGAATGCAAGCTCCACTAAATATGTTGGCTCTCCATGTTGAAGCACATTTATCATTTCCTCTTGAAATTGCCAAATGCACATAATAATCTGGATGCCACAAGAGGTCCAGATGAAACATTAAACTCCTTTCATCTTCCTTTTTCACTTTTGTTCCACCTATGCGATCAAAGATACTGAACCCTTCAAAAGATGGACATAGGATTAACTAGACAGATCATAAAGTCTGTGCATACCTATATATTTCACAAGATGCTTTTAAAAAACCCCATCCTGCAATATGTATTAAAAATTGATCCTCCCTTGTCACATCAACAAAATATTAATACATTACAAAAGTCCTTCCTAGGAAGAATAAACCATAAACCTCTCTCTATTCTTAATTAAAGTAATTGGGAAAGATGATACAGAACATTCAAATGAACTCACCTGTTGTTCATGTCACATAATGCTGCCAATTTGTTCTTTGTTAGCTGTGCAATGAGGTATTGTTTATTCAGGTATATACACCTAATTCTACATAGCTAAACTACAGAAGACATAGAAGATCAGTGCAATTTAATAGCCCTCCTCCCCCAGCCGTTCTGTTACCACACTATGTGGAGCTAAACTATGGTTTGGCCTGACATTAACCAAGCTGTAACTGTGATTTGTTCTAAGTAAACTGCTTGTGGTTTGACATGGGGACATGAACCATGAGCCCAGATTCAGACATAACACAAAGCCAAACTATGGATTTATCCTAGATGGTGCAGCAACAGCTGTGGTTACAATCTTAAGTCTGAGGGAGCTGTAGAACGAAGGAGGAGGCAGAACAGCCTGTTTCATTCAGTCAAGTTTGTCAGGATCTGAGCTATGATGTTGAAAAGTCTCGTGGAACTTCTTTTCTCCTTAGGTTGAAAGATGAGGCGCTAGTGCTAAATTTATTGTGCCACCAACAGGAGACTTCACAACGGAGAAAACTAAGTAATGGAAAAAAACCTTGAGCACTTGGCCAGCTCTTTGGATGAGCAAGAGTTTACTGGTGTGTGACATTTCCCCCCTTTAAGTAACAATGGGATGCAACCCTTTCTTGAAGGAACATTGGAAGCTTTGATTTATTTATGTTCTCGGGGATACAGCAAGATGCTTCCTTACCCTTATGATTTGAGTAATGTGCTATGGCCTGTAGAATGGTGCTGTAGGATTATAAGCTGAGAATGTGCTTCCTTGAACGCTGGCTAATGTGCAACTGCAGAACATGTAATTTCACTTTAAAGGGAGCTGTTAAAAGATAAGGGCAATCAGTTACCAAACACAGATGGTACACTTGTACTAAAAACATTCTAGAACCAAGGAAAGAAAGACAACAAACATGATTTACCATCATGTGAGAAAAACAGATACAGTACCTTGGACAGATATATGAACAATTAGATGCCTTGTATGCATTCGTAGATGGTTGGAACATTGAACCCAGTTTAGTCTAGTCTTTTCTACTACCTTTTAACGGAAGGTGCCAGTGACTAACTATTCATGCACAAATGTATCCTCTCATTTATTATTAGTTAATTTATTTATTTTAATGTCAATATCTATTTCATGAATTAAAGGTGCAGCCAGACATAATCTGGAAATCCATGACTTGGTTCTCTTGTGCTTTTGCTAAAAGCTGAACCTGTAATATTCCATTGTGTCTAACCTCTTATCCATGAGAAATAGATTTTACTGATTCGTAAGGAGATCTTGATTCATAACACCCAGTCACATCCTTAGCCCATGTTCTCTGCCTATTTTGCTCTGACCTTCCCATCTCTTCCCTCAGCTACTGGGTCCTGCATAGGACAAACTTCTTAAAGCTAAATTTTATAGTTAATTAGCAGAATGCAACAATCCATTAAGTGTGAGGCATTGGAGCAGATTAATTGTGCCTCTTGGTTTCAATTCCACTTTGTTAAACTATCAGCTGATATAGTACTATTTTATGTGTAATTCAAACTCCTAGTATGCTAGAATTCTTGTGCAATCATTTCCACATGTATATGGTGGGGGTGTCATGTGTAGCTATGGACAGGGTTCCAGCAATGGCCTGAACCGTGTCGGGTTTTTGCATTTATTTGATTGGAATGGTGCAAGTAGCAATGTAGAATGAGCTATGCAGGAACTGCATGGCAGTTCATTCATCTCATGTTGAATGCTAAAGAACAAAAACCTTGTCACTTGACGAGTACATATTGACTTGTAATGAAAAGTAGTTTCAGAGTTTAGGTATCCATATTCATAAAATTCACTTTCAAAATTAAAACAGCCAAAGAGTTAATTACTGTGGTTTTCTGGGCAGACTTTTGAAGTAATAATAATAATAATAATCAACATTTCAGTAAATATGAAGGTCAATGTTAAGAATGCTCTTAATTAAGAATAAGTGGCACATTTTTGGCGACCTTGGTCTTATTCAGAACTGCACACATGTGAGAGGTACGCTCTGTTATTTATTTAAAAGACATCTGTCCATCCCTTAATCTGAAGATCTCAGAGCGCTTTATGTGGGGCTGCCCTTGGGCCTGGTCTGGAAGCTCCATCTAATGCAAAACGCTGCAGCTAGACTGTTTATGAAGACAGATCATCACCAGCACAAAATTCCAGAGCTCAAAAGTCTGCTCTAGCTGCCCATGTGCTACCTGTCCAGGTCCTTCATTATTTGGGTCCAAGATACCTTAAGGACCACCTAATCCCTGACATCCCTGCCTCATCACCAAGGTCTTCATGAGAGTCACAGTTTGTGGTCCTCCATGCATCCGATGCACAGGTCATATCCGCCAGAAGACATGCATTTAGCTTTGTGAGCCCAGTTTTATGGAACTCCTTTCCAGCTGAGGCCAATCAAGTCCCCGTCCTCTTGCACATTTATTCCAGCAGGCGTTTTAACTGATGTTTGACTTTTGACTTTTAATTCATTTTTATTTTTGTATCGTCTTTGGAAGCTACTTAGAGACTACTGTAGCTAGACCGTATATGTTGCTTTTTTAAAAAAAAAAAAAAAAACCAAGTGCATTTACATTTTATGGCTGTCCGATGTGGTCTCTTGCTCTCAAAAGGAAAGTTCTTCCCATTTGCTTCCTTCTTTGCTTTGACTGAGGCAGTGTTAGGGTACTCTGTGGACAGCTGGGCAGGTCTCTCCCTGGAAGCCTGGATGGATTAATTGCCCACATTAGCAAATGGAGCTCTGCAACTGTGCTAATGAAACCTAACAGCTTAGACCACAAGCTGATTGCCTGGGGAGGTCAGCAAAAAATACTCTCACCCACATATTGCTTACATGATTGCTTTACTTGTGTGTTGTCAAGGAACACAGATGTATTTATATCATTAAGTGTGGAGACTGCAGCACAACAATAGTGCATTAGTCTTTGTTAGCAAATTTGTATTTTTATTTTTTTAAAAATATATATCAGCCTCCTACAGCTCTTCAGCGGTGCTTGTTTTATCATTTTATTACCTTTTGTTTTCACTTTGCTTGCAAAAGAAAACTTTCATTGTTCCACTTCTTGGTTCCTCTATACACAGAGCTCCCAAAATAGCCAGTGTCTGTCACCGGGAAATAGCATTGATTTACATACTGGTGTTTTATTAGTAGCATCGACTGTAATGTTCCTACTAGAGATGGATGAAATCTGAATTAAGTTTGGACTGCTGGATAAATTGCATAATTATCTGCCTGCCATTTTCAGGCTCCTTCCACCACCCCAGCTTTGACGGATGAAGGTCCAGTGACATTGTTTCCAGTCAAAATGGGGTGACACACACAGGTGCTGGTTTGCCGGCATATGACACTCTTGCACATTGGTTGGCATGGAAGTGCGGTATCTGAGGGCTATTGAAGACCACCTCTAGTCTCACTAGCCTAGTTTTCTGCTTGTTTTGGTCTCCACCCTCCCACCCATTCACTACTGTGGAAGATTGGCTGGCTAGGTAAAGGTGAAATATGATTTATGTACTTGTTGCCTGCCATCCAAATTGGCATAGGGAGATTTGTTCTGCATACCTTGGGGAGATTGGCTATTAGTGCTGAGGGTGTGCTAGTAATATGAGAAGGAATCCAATCACAACAGGCCAGTCCGTACATGGAAGTCAGTACTAAGTATTGTCATTAGTGACCACACCAAGGGATCAGGATAGTGACTGGGGATTCTCTAGCACTTTGGGACTCCACTGGGCTTTGCCTGTTTCATATACCCATGAGTGTTCTTTTTGTCATCCTGGCTATTATAGTTTACTTGTCTCAGACTGGATGTGTTGTGTTTACCCGTGTGAAAGAGGTTCTTATAGCCCTATTTTTAGTATCTTTCAGCTTCTGGATGTGACTGCACGGGAGTAAATCAATAATATTAGATCAAAACGCCGGTTTCAATTTCAGAAACAGCCAACTACCAAGAATTACTGATTAATCAACATTTTAAAACAATTTACAGCCTACTATAAAAATAGCCACGAAACTAAATAAGCAGGAGAATTAAAACTCAACATTCTAAAACTTCAGCAATCCAAATAAAACTATCTTAATTAAAAGCCAGCTGAAACAGATGGCTCTTCAAGATATATATATATATATTTACAGGCTTGTACTGATGAGGACAGCTACACATCCTAAATGTCCAGATAACTCCCCCCACCAGTTTAAGATATTAAACAGTGCAGAGGACAGAAGAGAGCTCTGGGACACCCCGTATACCAAAGACCATAAAGCACAAATACCCCCCCAGAACCACCTTCTAGGACTGTCTCTCCAGGATGAACCAAAGAGCCACTATAAGATTGTACCTTCTAAGCCCATCAGCCTGGTAACCCAGAAGGAAACCATAGCTAAAATAGTATTGAGTTTCCTGAGGCTGGACTAGACAAACCTTTGGGTCCTTTCCAACTCTACAATTCTATGATTCTATTAATATTGCCAAGAAATTCAGAAGAACCTACAGGGCTGCATAAAGGGGACGCGGGTGGCACTGTGGGTAAAACCTCAGTGCCTAGGACTTGCCAATCGTATGGTCGGCGGTTCGAATCCCCGCGGCAGGGTGAGCTCCCCTCGTTCGGTCCCAGCTCCTGCCCACCTAGCAGTTCGAAAGCACCCCTAGGTGCAAGTAGATAAATAGGTACCGCTTTATAGCGGGAAGGTAACGGCGTTTCCGTGTGCTGCGCTGGTGCTGGCTCGCTAGAGCAGCTTCGTCACGCTGGCCACATGACCCGGAAGTGTCTTCAGACAGCGCTGGCTCCTGGCCTCTTAAGCGAGATGAGCACGCAACCCCAGAGTCGGTCACAACTGGCCCGTACGGGCAGGGGTACCTTTACCTTTTTACAGGGCTGCATTTCCCCCATCTATTCCCTTTTATAATTCACCCAGCAGGACAAACTGAGCAACATTTTCACCACCAAACCAGACCTGAAAACTGATCCAAATGCTTAGTATCCTCTAGGACCATGTGGAGTAGATATGACAGAAAATTATCCATAACTATCATTCCCCATCAACTGGAAGGCTTGTAAGGCCACTTGGGTGCCGCCCCCCCAAATCAACAGCAAAATGAGAAGAACTGCTATAAAGCTTGGTTCTTCTTTGCTTGCTCCAGCCAAAGTTTTAGTTTCCCCTTGCTATTCTAATGAAATCCTTTTAAAGACGCTAAGTAATGTAGGCATAGGTGCAAATTTTTGTCACAGTTGGCACAACTTGTTCTCTGAGCTCTGAATGAGGCTTCCCAGCTCAACACTGTCTCCAGTGAGTGTGTTTTCTTCCATTCTAAGCAATTAGCTTCATCCTTTGCGTCTGAGAAAAGGCTTTCTGAAATATACACCTTGTTGTGATTCTTAGAACAACTGGACATTTGCAGCATGCAGAAAGGAATGATTGATTTTGCTATTCTTTCGCCCTCTCTCTGGTGGGAGGGTGAGGTGCAAACAAAGCACTGATGGATACTGCGTTCAGCCACGGGTTGAGATGCACTGCCATCACTGATGCTCTGCATGGCTGGAGTCATCTGCTCGTCTGCAGTTTTTGAACTGGTTCCAAAACTCTTTCCTGTGCCTGAGATTATACAGCATTCTAGGTTGCCTTCCAGCTGACGCTATCAATAAACAGAATGTAACCTGAATGCAGCCAAGATACAGGCTTGAGTTTAGGAAAAACATATGCTGAGCTATTGGGGAGGACAGGGTCTATATTCCAGCTAACTGATATTTTACTGCACATTTAAAGGACTATCCAACTGATTCTGGCCAAAGATATAACCAGAGCTCCATGTCTATGGTAAAGAAGTACTTATGAATAAATGCAAATCGAAAATCAAAGGAAGATGCTGTATCTAAGCACCGGGATTCATGTTATTACAAGTAAAATTAAGACGTTAGTAAGATATAGCAATATCAGAATTATTATGGGGTGGAGTGTGTGTTTTGGGATGCAGCTGAGGTTTACCTCCATTCAGCTGAGCTTCACCAATGTGTAGGAGAAGCTCCACAGCAAAAAGCAAAAGGAAAACAACTGCCCACTACATTTACACTGGTTGAGCAGCAATGGCTCCACTAGTCATTCAGCTCTGCTATTCCCCTAGTCAGGAGTTACGTGAAACACCTTCCCTGGTTTTGTGTTCTTTTTCCTGAGGGTCAAAAAGTATCTTCAGCATCATTTGCATTTTTTAATAATAATAATAATAATAATAATAATAATAATAATAATAATAATACCACCATTAACTGCCATGAGTGTGCTTTTTCTTGATGATGTCATCTTCCTCTTTGCTGATGTCATGGATGCTTATAACCAAAGTCATATGGATTGATGCAGCCAAGTGGACTATAGAAAATCATGTGCTTCACAACAGCCAATTCAGTTAAAAGGTAACCTGGGTAAATGAGAGGGCAAGAGCAAAGAAAGAAACGGATAAAGAGGACCAAATTACTCATGATGCTATTTTTAAACAAATTGTAGGTGCAGTGAACCAGAGCTAGATCAGGGCCCTGATGTGTGTGGGGGGAAGCAGGGGGTGAGGGGGTTTTAACCCTCTCCCCTGGCCGTGGCCCAGATCCAGATTGGGTGGGTGGTGCTCACAGCTACTATTTGTATTATGGAAAAAGTTCTTATTCAATCCACTGGTGGTTTTTCTCCTGTGGAAATATCTGGCAATGAGGAGAGGAAATGACATGCTTTTACTAATGGATTAAACTATTCAAAATCCCTGTTGGGGCAGCCCAACTTGTTTTAAATTGTCAAAAGACTGCTCACAAACTTTCACCAGAAAAAGACATCTTAAAAACAACAACGGTCTGCTGGGGGATTGAATTTGTTTTATTTATGTATGTTTAGAGTGCCTACTTTACGGCAGCCCATTTGTTTGTTTACTCCCAGGCTTCCATGTGGCTGCTTTCAAAAATAAATCATTTCCACATTTCTAATTTTGAATATTGCACATAAAGGCTGTGAACGTCTATAAAAACTTCAATCGTGCATCTAAGCACTCAGAGCCCCAGCTATATTCCCATCGCTATAGATAATCTCTCTCAGTTATTTTTGACTCACAAATCCCCAATTCAAAATAAATTATTCAAGTAACAATGCCCAAGTAACTGATTTCCAGTTTAGATTGTGCGATTTGTTAAAATCATTACATTTCAATGGAAACAAGGCATCGTACAAATATACAAGTTGCCCTCTCCCAGAACAAAAGTACAGTTAATTTTAAACAAGCAGATAACAGGGGAACTATGCACCCAAATCACTGGATAAAGCAGGAGTGGAGACCCTCCAGATGTTGTTAGGCTCCAACTCCCATCAGCCCAAGCCAGCATGGCCTATGGACAAGGAGGATGGGAGCTGCAGTTCACCAACATCTGGGAGACCACAGGTTCCCAACCTCTGGCGTAAAGTAAGCCTTCCTGTTAATTAGGATGAATATCTCTTTAATTTTTTTAATAAATAAATAAATAAATAAATAAATAAATAAATAAATAAATAAACCCAGCTGCACCCTGTCCTTTCACCAAGGAAGTCACAGTGGTGTACAAGGAAGTTCTGCCATTTTATCCACAGAACAACTGTATCAGATAAACTAGGCTGAGAAAGTGCAGCCGATTCAAGGCCAGTCAGTGAGTTTCGAGGCTTGGTGAGGCTCTGAATCCATGTTGTGGTTGTTGTTTTTTGTTGTGCTATAATTTAAGAAAGTTTAAAATTAAAAATTCAAAGTACCATTTCATTGGGGGGGGGAGGGAACTGTTTTGTTTTGTTTTTGATGAGCAACCTTAGGCCCAGGGGCCAAACCCCGTCCATCTGACTGGGTTGCCCCAGCCTCCCTGGATGGGGGGATCAATCTGAGAGGAATGTGGGGCATGCTTCCCCCCCATCCCCATATGATCGCTAATTGCATGAGTGTTGATGACAGAACCAGGTGGAAAACTGTTCTGTGTCACAGGAGTTCACTGCATATCTCAGCACCTCTACCAAGTCAATTCCTGCATTTTTTGTCCTTTTGCTTTCCCCTTTTGTCTTCCTGTTTTTTGCTTCTTATTCAGCTTGTTAGCATTCTAGTTCCACTTTTACTCTTAGACTTGAAACATTTTTATCCCATATTTTGGAATGAATGTCCAAAACTAAAAGGAAGGAAATGGATCATATTTTGGTTTTGTCCCATTCCCTCCCTCCCCCCTCCCTTATTTCTCTCTTTTCCTCTTCACATTCTGAACATGTTATGTAAAATGAAGCTGTATTCATTTTGATAGCGATCACATTCAAACAATCAGAGCGCATTTCATCAAAGAAGCCTGTGCCCCAAAATTACAACAATGTGTGCTGTCTGCCAGCTAATTAAAAGACCGAAATTTGCTGTTTACTGTTCCCTCATTTGCAGGAGCTGTAAGTCACAAAGTAATTAGAGAGCTAAAACAATATCATGAGAAATTGATGCTTTCGTTCCTGTTCTGTGAAAACCTCATGAAATGGATCAATGTGTTTAAAGCATAATAATATGGCCATTGTGCTAGAGCAAGTTGCCTCTGATGGAGGAGAAAATAACTTTAAGCAGAGATAGATGTTGGGTGTTCTCCCCCCACCCCACCCCCCATGTTGTAAGTAACACTATAGTTCAACAGGGACGGATCTTCTGTTTGAGGCTATTCCAGCCAGAAATGAATACAGTGCTTAGCCAGACTAGAAGGGAGTGAAAAATAGGATTGTGCTGGAAAATAGAGAGCTACTTTATCTTTGCCAGGATTTGTCTCTTCAAGTCACAGTTAGGTCACACAAGAACACAGGTGCAAGCACCAATTAAAAGTTATATGGGGAGCAAGGAATAGCTTGGCAGCTCCCAGCCTTCGGCATCAAATTAAAGAGTCACCATAGAGGAATAAAAAAAATGTTCTGTATTCTGAAATCTTCCCAGAAGTGCTAAGGTTTTATAAAGCCCCGATCCAAACCACAGACATCCTAAGCTCATTGATGTTTGCTACTGTTTTGCTCTCCTTCTACAAAATTCTAGACAGCTCTTTCCTGGGTAAGTTTCCTGATATTGCTGCCTTCTTGGAATACTTACTCTATCATCTATCTATCTATTTCTATCTATCTATCTATCTATCTATCTATCTATCTATCTATCTATCATCTATCTATCTATCTATCTATCTATCTATCTATCTATCTATCATCTATCTATCTATCTATCATCTATCTATCTATCTATCATCTATCTATCTATCTATCTATCTATCTATCTATCTATCTATCTATCTATCATCTATCCTCTATCTATATCTATCTATCTATCATCTATCTATCTATCTATCTATCTATCTATCTATCTATCATCTATCTATCTATCTATCTATCTATCTATCATCTATCTATCTATCTAATCTATCTATCATCTATCTATCTATCTATCTATCTATCTATCTATCTACCTATCTATCTATCATCTATCATCTATCTATCTATCTATCATATCTCTCTCTCTCTCTCTCTCTCTCTCTCTCTCTCTCTCTCTCTCTCTCTCTCGTATCTCCCCACCTGCTCAAGCACCTTGTCCCCAAAGGGGAAATTTGCCACTGGATGATAATTATTTAGCATTTCTGTGTCCAAGGAGGTCATCTTAAGGGGGGGGGCATGCGCCACCAGCTCTTTCAAGGCAGATGGTATGTTCCCCTCCTGCAGTGAAGCATTGATCACTGCCTGGGCCCACCCAATCAACAACTAGTAGGTGCTCATTATAGGATTACATTGCACATGGCTGGCATCTTACTTTTGTCTAATGGTTGCCTCAGATTTGCTGCCTAAGGCAGCTGCCTTCACTTTGCCTAATGGAACGAACAGCCCTGATTTTTAGAGCTTCTTCCTATACTACTGCGGTTAGTAGCTGATTAGTAGCTAATATAATCAGATTCCAATGTGATTGATTGATTACATTCTGCATTTCTTTAACTAAAACAACCCAAAGTGGCTTACAAGCTAAATCTCATAAAACATCATTATCAAGCTAATTTGTACACAGTGCTAACAAGAATTAAGAGTACAAAACAACACATTTTCATTGAAATTAGCAATGGAAATATGTCACTGTTTGCATAAAGCAGCTTTAGGCTGCCATCTCATACATATTTCCTTGGAAGCAGGCTCCCTTGAACTGATGCTGGGGTTTACTTTGGAGTAGTTCTGCAATGGATTGCAGGGTTCAGATCATTAAGAGAACCATTGAATGTCCTGAAGAGGAAACGTTCTAATGGCACTTAGAGGTTTTGATGATTAAGCCTGTTAAATAAAAATAAATATTTTTGTTTTTTCTTGTTCCTGATGTTCAATAAAACCTTTTGAGGAAATAAAATAAAAAAAATGCTGCTGGAAATTGCTGGAGTCTGCAGTTCAGAGGCAAACTTGATGTTTACTAAATGTGGGTTGGGGAATGGCTGGCTTGTAGCTCCTCCCCATTTGGCCTACAAGGTTGCTTTGGCTGAGCCTCACCCACATGCTCTTCACAATACATGTCAGGAGAGGCCAGGTAAAGATAAAGATGGGTTGCCATACACCTGGAATTTCCTGGACATATCTGGAATACTGCAGTCTGCAGCAGTGCCCAGGTGGCAGCCCATGTCGGCAGTGTTGTTTTTGCTAATTTTCTGTAAAAATTGCTCAAAACTGGCATTCCCCCCCCCCCAATTGGCAACTTTGCCAAAAAGAGCTCAACAACTTTCTGGATTTTCGCTGTTTCACTGTGCCTAGATGATCAGCTGATTGCTGGGGTTTGCAAAGCGCCATACCTTGCACAGTTTGATTCTTCATAATAATAATAATAATAATAATAATAATAATAATAATAATAATAATAATATCTTTATTGTCATTGCCCCCTCTCGGGGACAACAAAATTACTTGGCTGCTCCATCCACCCAGGTAGGGCACTCCACTCAAAATCAGAACAACTATAAAAACACTAATTAAAACAATATAATATAATACAGCAAGGAAGATTAGATGACTTTCAAAGTCCAGGTTTCCCATTCAGGGCCGAGATCGCTCTGGAGAAGAAGCTGTTCTTGAGACGGCTCGTTCTTGTCATCATCGTCCTGTATCTCCATCCCGACGGCAGGAGCTCGAAGAGACAGTGACCAGGATGCGATGGATCTTTTACTATGTCCAGTGCCTTCCTATGGCACCTTGTGGCATAAATCTGCTCTAAGGTGGAGAGTGGGCAGCCAACAATGCTCTCTGCTGCCTTCACAACTCTGCACAACACCATCCTGTCCTGGGTAGTACAGCTTCCGTACCACACACATAAGCCATAAGTGAGCACGCTCTCAATGGCACAGTGATAGAAGGCAAGCAGAAGTTTCTGCGGAAGATGGTTTTTCCTTAGGATTCTTAAAAAGTACAGTCTCTGCTGCGCCTTCTTCACAAGCCCCCTTGTGTTGACACTCCAGGACAGATCCTCTTGTAATTCAATACCCAAAAATCTGAACGTTGTTACCCTCTCCACACAGACCCCATCAATCAGAAGTGGCTGGACATTGCTCTTCTGTCTCCTGAAGTCCACCACAAGCTCCTTTGTCTTCCTTGTATTTATGAGCAAGTTGTTAGCTCTGCACCACTCTGTCAGCCGCTCCACCTCATCTCTATAGTCCGTTTCACCCTCCCTTTCAGAGATGAGCCCAATCACGGTTGTGTCATCTGCAAATTTGACAACCCTATTACTAGGGTGAGCAGCGACACAATCGTACGTGTAGAGAATATAAAGGAGCGGACTAAGTACGCATCCCTGTGGTGTTCCTGTGTTAGTCTTAAGTGTATTAGAGGTATCAGGGCCCAACCGAACCCTCTGGGTGCGGTCTGACAGAAAGTCCAATATCCACCCACAAAGTGATAACGGGAGCCCCAGATCTTCCAGTTTAGACACCAGACGTTGTGGTAGAATGGTATTAAATGCCGAGCTGAAATCTAAAAAAAGCAGTCTGGCATAACCCCCCCGCTGCTCCAAATGTGCAAGAACGGCATGGAGGGCAATCGCCACAGCGTCCTCTGTCGATCTTTTCATTTTATAAGCAAATTGGAATGTGTCCAGTCCCTCTGGTAAACAGGCAATGACATAATTTCGTACCAGCTTTTCAAAGCACTTCATGATTATAGGTGTGAGTGCTACTGGACAAAAGTCATTCAGATCTTCCGGGTTAGATTTTTTTGCTATTGGAACGATAGTAGAGGACTTTAGGCAGGATGGAACAATAGCCTGGGCTAGGGATCGATTTAAAATCCCAGTGAAAACTCCTGCTAGTTGATCTGCACAGTCTCTCAGTACCCTTCCAGCTACCCCATCTGGCCCTGTGGCCTTCCTTGGGTTGATTCCCTTCAGCACCTTCCTCATCTCTTCTTTTTCCACAGAGACTACCACATTCCTTTGTACTGATGATGACGATGGTGGTGATGGTGGCAAAGCCTTCACAGGGAGTGGTGGTGGTGGTGGTGGTAAAGCCTCAGCAGGTGTTGCTGCAGATGTTACTTCAAAACGGGCAAAAAAGGCATTCAGATCCTCTGCGAGGGATGCCCCTCCCTCGTCTGCCAGGGAATCCTTGGATTTATACCCTGTTAATTCTTGTACGCCTTGCCACACCTGCCTGGTGTTGTTGCCTGGTGTTATGGCATCCAATGATTGACAGATTGGTGGCCCCTTCAGTTGGACCCATGGGAGTGAGTGGGAGAGATCAGGATCCACCCACAGGCCAGTTCCACTTCCCCACTCCTGGCTTAATATATAACATGGAGCTATGTATCTTATTTTTCTTTAAATTATTACAGGCACTGGATGGGGAATTCTTACTGAGAAGGAAGCAGGCAGGCAGGAAGGAGAGGCCAATCTACTGACTCCCATACTAGAGCTGGAAGAGAGATCACCCCCCCCCCAACCTCCATGCAGCTTAGCGGGGCAGGGAAAACCCGATTTAAAACAGGGCATTCCACAGAATAGGGCTCCTGTGGGAAGGCCCCACATACCTCTCAGGTAAGGGGACTTTTCATCAAAACCTCAGTTTATGATTCTGAAAGCTCAGTATGGGGAGAGGTGTTCTTATTAAACTAGTAGCTTCCACCACATTTGATCTCATTCTGTAAAGGAAAAAACCTTGCTCTGGGCTGTAGTTATGACCAGGTCGGCCAGGAAGATAATAAAGCATCACCGCTGAATGTGCAAAACAAAGACAAATTGTGTTGCTATGGGTTCCTAGGCAACACAATGCCAGCAGCCCGCAATCATGTGTAACACAGATTGCAGTAAAGCAGAGAGTATACATTTTGATCGTTGTCTGCAATGTTTTGTTGCAGTTATGCCGTGCCATTCAAAGCAAAAAAAAAAAAAAAAAGCCCTGAGGGAATTATACAAAGGAAACGAATTTCTCATTTTGTTAAAAAATAAATGAATCCTGGAAAGAGGAACATTTTAGCAGATTCCTGCCTGGCTGCTGGCAAAGCCAGCCCTGTCATTAGGCAGAAGGTGGCGGCTCCCTAAGGCAGTGGATGTACCGGTGGAGATGGCACAAAGTGGCAGCGAGGTGTTGGAGTGGACAGGGTCACATGTGCCTGCATAACATGCCCTGCATTCCCTAAGATAATCTGCTATGCTCAGGTGTGATGGAGAATTTGCCCTACCTCCAGTGCTGAAGTAAGTTTTGGTCAGCTTCTGTACAGTATGTGGATTGTCCTTTGCTTCAGGCAACAAAATCTCTTTGGCCAACCCTGATTGAACATTTTTTATTATTATTATTATTATTATTATTATTATTATTATTATTATTTGTATATTTCCCTATACCCGTAGGTCTCAGGTCAATTCAAAACACAAAATTACAGTATAGAGTATTCCACAGCTGTGGAATTTTTTATGGGTAAACCTAGCTTTAGTTGGGAGTTTATAAACTGGAGTTGAAGGCCAGGTGACTGAGTATGGGTAATTCAATTTTATGAAGCTATCATGTTTTTTTATTAGGGTGAACACACCTGTGCCTGTCCCCACCACATTAAAATCTTGAATTTCTCCATTCATTACAGTGGGCAATTCTCACTTCTGTCTCTGGGGGCATTTAAAAATAGCTTTTCATCCATATATGTACCATAACTTGACTTATGAGACAAATAAGGATTATGAATCAGCATTGATTTGGGGGAAATATAATTCTCCCTGCTGTCTCAAAAGCCGGTCAACGGTAGATATATGTTCCAATCTGATGGACAGCTCACAGCTTTGCTTCAGAGTCAGTCTTGATATATCAATATGCACTTGGGGCAACTTTTGGGCCTGGTAAGGATTATTACAATTAGCTTAATTGGTTGTTGCTACTTCTGATTTATGTTGTAGATAGATGGTGAAAACCTCTTCTTACTCACCCAGCATGGGAGTGCAGCATTGTGCCAGGGGAAGGACAGATTGCTTTTTCCTTCCTTCCGTGGTTTACTTAGTATCCATGCTTAGCAGGGAGAAACATGCTTCTCAATTTCCCCATGGCAACATGGGGGGTTGCTAAAGGAGGAGCAGAACATTCTTTCCCTCCTGGAATATGTAATGTAGAGCGTGACCTTATATCATTGGCCCACCTGGCTCATTTCTCTTGGCACTGGCTGGCTGCAGCTCTCAGCGGTTTGGACAAGGAGCCTTTCCTGGCCCTCCTTGGAGATGCTGGGGGGTTAAACCTGATACCTTCTGCATGCAAAGCATGTGATCCACCACTGAGCCATGGCCCTTCTCCATTCCTTCTCTAGCAGCTCTCTGCGCTGTTATGCTGGGCATGGAAGAAAAGGAGTCTCTTTCTCCTTTCCTAGCATGGAAATGCATCAGGCCGGGAGCTCACCTGGGTGATGTGGATGAGGAAGGGGAATGGGGCCCAGAAGATGCCACAGCTCTGGCCTGAGGTACAGCGGTTCCCCACACCTGTCTGAGTTCTCTGCTCGTCAATAAAGTCTGTTACAGACCTGGAAAAGGAGTTTTCCAGCCCCTGATTGAAGAATACTAGCACACAGAGTGCAATGAGCTTGAGTGTTTGTGGGAGGCAAGGAGGCTCAGTTAATTTCATTGTACACAGGTTGTGTACATTGACAATAAAGGTGTTGTTGTTGTTGTTGTTGTTGTTATCATCTTCCGCATGTAGGCCACCCTCTCTGGCCGAAATCAAATTTCCTTTTGTACCTTCGAGCCATGACAGCATCCTAGTATGGCTAGGGTTTGGTCATAGCTAGTAGCCAATTTGACCAGAGCTGGATCAGACCAAAAGGACCTATGTCATTCTCAGATATTCCTCCTTCCCTCCCTTTTGAAATCTGCTTGAATTAACAAGTGTCTGCCTTTAGTGGCTAGAATGGTATTTTAGCTCATTATTCATTTTGAAGAGGGCCCTAGAGATTAATGAATAACATGATTCTGGTGGTGCTGAGTGTCTAGACTTGCTCTCTGAATGTTATATGGACAAATGGAAATGACAAATACACTTTACATGTTTATTTTTGGACTGTTTTGTTGTTTAGCGAATATACAGTGTATGAGAGTGTGTGAGAGTGTGTTAAAGAGGCTTTTTCACATTAATCATTTTGGCTACCTGTGATTGTTTTTGGAATTTCTACCCTATCTCAGTGGCTGATGTCGGGAATGAACTGTTGAAAATATATAATCACTGGCATTTTAAAGAAATAAATCCCATGAACCTTATCAGTCAGTGTTCATACAGGGACTTCCCAGCTGGAAATATCTCAATTTCTAAAGAATGCAGAATATATACCACTTGCTATATTTTGATTAGCACCGGCTTGGCATGTGGAAATCACAGATCTGCTCTCAGATTTGATAACAAGAAGAAGGATGGCTTGACAATGTGTTGGGCCCAAACTGTTTTTAGAAAGTTATAGGTTTAGATTTGTTAGATTTGTATATCTCTTCCCACTAAGAAAGTCCTGAAGCCATTTACGATCAAAACTGATAGGAAACAAGTGTAAATATGGGAATACTGGAAGATGGGTGCTTGACTTTCTCGTTCACACATCCCACTGACTGTCACTCTGCAACAGGATGTGGAAAAACAGCAGAAACTCCACTCATTCCTTTATTACACAGTGTGACCTGAGCTCTCTACTTGTATGGCCAATTATGCACCTGTCTTTATGCAGAGTACAGAGTTCTCATTGAAGTGTGTCTGTGTGGTAGAGGCGAAGATGTTGCCATTGCTTGGAATGAACTAGTTCAATTGAATAAAGTTTACTGAACTACAGTAGTTCAAAAATCTCTGAAGTATACCTGAAAGTAGTTCCTATAATTACCAAGTGAACTAAAAGTGTATTATGTTCACTTTGAGGTAAAGCTTTGAATGATTTCTAGTTCATCTTCACATTACTTCTGCCCCCGCCTCTAAGCAGGAGGCCCAGACCCTTAACTTTCATTAAAAATAAATAAATCAGTCAATCCAATACCTAAGAAAGTTAGAAAGCAAACTGTGGAGACTTATTAGGCAGATGTGGAAGTGCTGCTGTTGCTAAGGATGCTTAGTCACTGTTGCTAAGCAACCAGTAGGAAGGAATGTGAGACATTTCCTGTATCTTTATTGCCGAAGAAATTTGCTTTTCTAGTATGCAAATACAACTGTGAGGAAACCTCCATCTGTTGCAATTCTGTCTGTCAGACATCTTATTACTTGCATGTTGCCCCAATTTAGATTTGGACCCTATGCTTCAGCACAGTGTCTCGAAACATTCTGAATGTGGTGTGTGTGTGTGTGTGTGTGTGTGTGTGTGTGTGTAGCCAAATATGAACTTTTTGAGAATTAAATATTTCTTCTGGACAGACATGAACTTTTGGATATGAACTTGAACTAGTTTTTTTTTTAAAATGAACTTTTCAAGCACTAGATTTTATACACTTCACCACATTATTGTAGCATGTATACATGCCTAACTACATCTTCAGTTCTCTACATTTCCAAATCAGTTTGCAAGGTTTTTTGGGTTTTTGTTTTTTTAAAATCCCATGCAAATTCATTAGCCTTTTATCCTAATGCACACATTTTTTGTATGCAGTTTTCCTTAATGTATACTTATTTACAAATAAAATTTCCCAATAGTTTGCTTTTTGTATATTATTTTCAATAACCTGTGCATTTTAATGTATAAGGTAAAGGTAAAGGTACCCCTGCCCGTACGGGCCAGTCTTGACAGACTCTGGGGTTGTGCGCCCATCTCACTTAAGAGGCCAGGGGCCAGCGCTGTCCGGAGACACTTCCGGGTCACGTGGCCAGCGTGACATCGCTGCTCTGGCGAGCCAGAACCGCACACGGAAACGCCGTTTACCTTCCCGCTGGTAAGCGGTCCCTATTTATCTACTTGCACCCGGAGGTGCTTTCGAACTGCTAGGTTGGCAGGCGCTTGGACCGAGCAGCGGGAGCGCACCCCGCCGCAGGGATTCGAACCGCCGACCTTTCGATCGGCAAGTCCTAGGCGCTGAGGCTTTAACCCACAGCGCCACCTGCGTCCCCATATTTTAATGTATACTTTACTATTATATGTGCATTTTTGAACACATTGCTTGGTTGGAGAACTGTACTGTAAAATTTGGAGAAGTGTGATTTTTGAAGGATGGCTGTGTTTTGGTCCATGTATGGTTTCAGAAAGTGTTAGTTACAGGTAGGTAGCTGTGTTGGTCTGCCATAGTCGAAACAAAATAAAAAAAAAATCCTTCCAGTAGCACCTTAGAGACCAACTAAGTTTGTTATTGGTATGAGCGTTGGTGAAGGAATTTTTAAAATTTTGTTTCAGAAAGTGTGCATGAGATAGATGCATCTTTAAATGTGAACTGAATGAATTTCTCCTCCATCCCTAGCAGGCACACTGGTCTTCTGGTACCAATATTTTTATTTTAATTATAGTAATTCTCTCTAGAAGTGCATCTCTATAAATTAGTATATGTTAATTCGTGTTCTCTTTCCCCCCTGTTTTTTTGTTGATGCATTTTTTCTTTTAAGATGATGTGTAAGTAGCCACACACATCTTGAATTTCAACTCCACCAAAACACATATTGTATATATAAATGCTTCTGAGGTTTTTAGCATTCAGAGAATATATATATATATATATATATATATGCAGGTTTTGGTGTCCTCGGGTGTCTTCCCGTGTAAAAGTTGGGGTGTCTAGGCGACGTTTCGACGAGGTCTCACTCGTCATCTTCAGGCTGGTGCTTTCGGCTTCTTGTTACTGGAACAGAGCGGGATCTCAATGTTTGAGTTCCTATAAATACTGTAGAGGGGGTGTGGTGTCTAGCCTCCAATGTTCTGGGCAGAGAGGAAGTTCCCAGGCTAGTGTGCCTTTTCTTCTTTTGTTCCTTAATTACTTGAGAGATACCTTGAGTGATTTCTTGAGTGATATCCTGAGTACCACTTAGGTGGGTCATTAGGTGTGGATTAGTTGCTAAAGTCTTTGTGTCTTGACCTCTTGAACTTTGTGAAGAGTTTTCCTGAGAAGATGGCTGTATTGCACTTAGTTGTGCTTTGGCTTGGCTTCGTGTATAGGGGCGAGCTGTGGTTTTGTGGCTTGTGTCAGCCAGATCTGTGTAGGGATTGCAGGGGGGTGCAGCATCCGGAGGTGCCACCATGGATTGGCTACTGGATGGTGTCAGTAATTCATCTGACGAATAAATGCACGTATCGCAGAACACAAGAATGCCGTCAAAAAAGAAGAAAAAACTTCCTCTCTTTTCCAACACATGAAAGAAACAGGACACGAAATTAATTTTGCAGATTCCAAATTGCTCTTTAACACGGAACATCACCACAAGAGAATAATCATGGAAGCCATCGAGATAGAGAAACACCCTCACAACATGAACAAGCGTGACGACACATCCCGCTTGCCAGACATCTGGAAATTAGCCCTCCCCACAAAAACTGACACCAGATCCAGAGGCACACAGAACGCCAACACCAATCAACCACACCAGACCCAAACCCAGACCCTCTCCACAGATGAATTACTGACACCATCCAGTAGCCAATCCATGGTGGCACCTCCGGATGCTGCACCCCCCTGCAATCCCTACACAGATCTGGCTGACACAAGCCACAAAACCACAGCTCGCCCCTATACACGAAGCCAAGCCAAAGCACAACTAAGTGCAATACAGCCATCTTCTCAGGAAAACTCTTCACAAAGTTCAAGAGGTCAAGACACAAAGACTTTAGCAACTAATCCACACCTAATGACCCACCTAAGTGGTACTCAGGATATCACTCAAGAAATCACTCAAGGTATCTCTCAAGTAATTAAGGAACAAAAGAAGAAAAGGCACACTAGCCTGGGAACTTCCTCTCTGCCCAGAACATTGGAGGCTAGACACCACACCCCCTCTACAGTATTTATAGGAACTCAAACATTGAGATCCCGCTCTGTTCCAGTAACAAGAAGCCGAAAGCACCAGCCTGAAGATGACGAGTGAGACCTCGTCGAAACGTCGCCTAGACACCCCAACTTTTACACGGGAAGACACCCGAGGACACCAAAACCTGCATATATATATATATATATATAAAATTTTAGTGGGGAAATTAAGACCCTGCCATGCTCAAAATTACCTTCACTCTTTTATAGATAAGTTTTCTTTTCTTTTCTTTTCTTTTCTTTCTTTCTTTCTTTCTTTCTTTCTTTCTTTCTTTCTTTCTTTCTCAAAAAATGTTTTTATTGGTTTATCAAAAACAATACAGGCAACACAGGATCCATGACTGAAAACAAAGCAATGACTGTAAAGAAAAACAATACCAGCCAAAATACAGTAAAAATTTGACTGTTTCAAGGAGACATGAAATAGCCACTCCATTGGGAGGCGTGAGTTGCCAGGAAGGCCATAGTTTGCATTTGACCTATTAATAAAGCTTAAAAAGGGAAGGCAAATTTTCCAGAATCAATTTTACAGAATCCCTCCCCCACAGTTTTTTTTTGTGTGTAAATGGTTTAAAAAAAGAATACCCACCCGAACTCCACATAAATGTCTTTATGACCTTATGTCCTAGTCAGAATTCATATTCACCAGCTTCTGCTTTACAGGCATATTTCCCCTTCTTGCACTGTTCTGCGCGTTTGAACACACTTTGATAACCTTTCATTGAATTGTTTCATTTCTTTCTCTTTGTCGTTAATGTGTGTTCCTTGACAGTTTGCAGGGCTTGTATAAATACTTGGACTCACAGCTGAATAAAGGAGTGTTCTAAAATGTCATCACTAGGAAGGAAAAATCCTTCAGCTAAATGAATTTTTAAAAAGCGACAGACTTCACATTCACCATTGATTACCGTCAACAAGTGAGAAGGGAATTGTTTTCTCTCCCCCCCTCGCTTCTTCTTCTTTTTTATTATTTCTTTCATTCCGCTATTCACTCCACTATTCCATTGATTTCCTCTTCCCTCTGTGCCTCTAAGCAGCTTCTTCTCTCAGGCCTGAAGGGCAAGTGAATTGCTTTTCCATCCTAGTTTTTTGCTTGTCTAAGAAGCAAATACCTCTGCCTAGGGTGACAGATTCCATTATCCTCCACAGCCGCTGAGTACATCACCTCAGTGACCTGCTCAGCTTCCTCTGCTCAGTGACTAAGCAATCCACAGGCCCCCCTTTTCCACATGTGGCTTGGCTGCACAAATCTTATTATGATTCGCTTTTAGAAAACTTTCACCAGGTGATTTGAGTGTACGTGCGATATGATTCCGCGCCAATAATGTATTCTGAGGCTGTGCCAAGCAACAGCGGTGTTTGCACCGTCTGCATCAAGGACTAATAGCTCGGCGCAGTTGTCTTTAAGCAGTGAGTGAAATTAGTCAGCTCTCCCTCAAAAGATCTGAAGAATAATTAGCTAGCAATTCCAAGTGTGTGTTAATTGAACAGAGCTGTCATATTATGACATGACGTTTTATGGGTACCGCACGCCTACGACAGAGCAACGTCCCAATTGCCCTATGGTGGAGCTGGGAACCTCATGCTCACAAGAGAAAAGGCAGAAAGAGAGGATGCTGAGCAGGACCTGCCCTGCCATGCATAAAGGTGAAGCAACCTGCTTCAGGTGGCACCAGTGGAAACTGGACCATTAGAGGAAGTGGGGCACTCCCCCACCAAACTCAGCCAGCCCCCTAACTGCCTAGCTTCTTACTTACAATCAGTCCGAAAGGTGGCACAGGCTTTCAGCCTCCTCCTTAGTGTTTATGTTTTCTTTATAGGACTCAGCAGAAAGGAAGCTGTTGCCTTCTGATTTCCCGGTTCCTTTGCAGAGCTACAATGTTAAAGCACCCTGAGAATTGTAGCTCTTTGCAGGGTATAGTCTCTCTACGACTCTCAGCATTCTTAACAATCTACCATTTCCAGGATTCTTTGGGAGAAGTGGTATAATTCTGATTTAAATGTATAATGCAGGCCAGGCTGTTGTGTCCTTTGTTATGTATCTTTATGAAATTTATGAATTTATCCATTAAGGGAAACACCATCTTTTTCTGACTACTCCCTTACAGATGGTATTGTTTGTAATATCCATCTATTTGCATATAAAACCCTCACAGCAGTGGCCATATAGGACGCTGTTTCTTCATGTTCTATTTTTAACAAAGCCATTCATGTAATTTAACAAGAAGAAAACAGAAGCTTGTGCGACTGGATATCCTAATAGTTTTTTCATTAGGTAGTTAAATTTCAGTGTTTTGCTCTTGCTGTTTTTAAGACCACTAAGTACATAGTGACTGCTTTAAATTTTAGCGCTTCCCACATTTGTAGCCAGCAGAATGACTTCACAATGCTACGCAGCCCATTCGAGTTGGCACTGAGAAGAAGCAACGAATCGGTGATCATATACTGAGCAGGATGACATTACAAAGACTAATCCTGGAAGAGGCAAAAAACAATGCAAGCAGAATGACGCAGAAGGAGCAATAAGACGCAATGCCGGTGAACAAGATTTCCCAGCAAATGGGATCATGTCATAAAAATATGTAGCTAATAATATTTAGTGAGGTGATTTATGTTACGAAGGACAAATCAGTCCTATTGAGATGAACGGCATGATAACTAAAGGAGACAAGACAGATGAGTAGGTGGATATTTTCATAGGCAGTCCATTAAAAATTGGCAAAAGAGGCCCTTCTCAACCCTGCCAAAAATGTCCAAATGTGCTAATAATTTTGACTCTGCCCTGAAATGACACCTTTAGGTGGAAATCCTAAAGGTGTGGGGAGATAGAGGAGAAAACTGAAAGCAATCAAACTGCCTCATTCAGCTCACTCCAATGGGGTGGAAATGATATATAGGAGTGGAAGTCTTGCACTCCTTTTACTTTTGTGTAGTTGTTTTTAACCAAAGCAATATCCCTCCCACCATTCCCAATAGGATGGAAATCCATACCCCAACTCCATGGTTGTTGTGTCCCCCCCCCCCCATTTGTAGGGCCCAATGGGGACTTTCCTCAGCAACCCACTGATACATTCCCTAGCATGCCTCTGTGAAGCCTTTTCCCACTTCAGAGCTTGAACAATGGAGAGGCTAATCCTGGGGAGGTTTCTGCAGTGGTGTGGAAGGGCCTTTCAAAGTCAAATCTCCTTTTACAAGGGGGGACTGCTCTTTCTGCCCTTGAGAGGGAAACCCAAAAACCCCATGGTCCCTGCTTTCTCCCCCCAGGGATCATAGAATTGCAGGGACCACGAAAAAAATAGGTGCTTTTTCTAATTATAAGTATAGCAAGTCTTCTGTACTGTGTGATAAAACATAGGAGACTGCAAAGAGCAGATTCCAACTGTTCTGAGGTTTGTTTGTTTGTTTTGTGGTAAAATATTCAATTAGGATATAAACAGGAATGTAAAAAAGCATCCCATACTCATCGTACCCAGCTCTGTTTCTGTTCTACTGCAGCTCAGCTTGGGGGAGGGATATCTCACTGTCTCACTACAACAAATTTTACATAATTAATTATGCAATTATTTATGTTAGCATGGCATTATTCCACACACCATCCATTTAAAAGCAAAGGGAACACAATGCAAATTAGAGGAAAAAGTCACGTGTCATTAAGTATCATTTGGGGACTGAAAACAGCAACAACAGTGAATACCGTACTAATCTTATTCACTGGATTGATTTCCATTCAAGACATGGGAAATTTCTGTTCCCTTTTCCATGCTGTTGAAATTCTCTGAAATCCCTAGATATGTTTAGAGAATAAACAATGGGATCTTTTTCTATATAGCTCCCCCCCCCCCAAAATATATATATATATCTCCAGGACCTCAGGATAAAATTAATCACAAAGGTACTTGAGGCATATTGTAATGGAACTTTCTTGGGATCCCTTGGTATGTAGTGCTAAAGGTCTGTATCCATTTACTTACTTTGCAATGCAATCTTATGCATGTCTACCCAGAAGTCAGCCCCATAGAGTTCAGTGAGAAATACTCACAGATCTGTGGGTATAGGATTTGCAACCTGACTTACAAGCTTTAGAACAAACATTTCCACCACTGAAGGAAGCTTTCAGTAAACAATAAAAAACCACTCTCCTTTGCAATAAAAACCACAAAACAGATACAAGACCTCTTGAAACAGGTAGTAAATGATAAATCATTCATAAGAAAAATATCAATAAAAATAATAATAAAGCTTGGACAAAGGAAGAACATTCTTTCAAAAGCAAATCTGCCTGGAGAAGATGTTCCATAATCCAAACCCAAGAACTACAATGGGATATCCATCGCTTCTTGACACACCAGGGCTATGCCACTGTCCACTCCGCAGCCTGGCTCATCTGGAGATATCCCTGCATAAATCCCTCATTCTGACTCAGCCAGCGAGCTGAGACCAATGAAGCTTATGATGGCATTAGCCCTGAAAAATGGGCTTTCTGGAGGATTGGCAGGGGTGGAACTGGGGGGGGGGGGAGGATGACACATATGCCACCAAATCCTAACTCTACTCAAGTCGTAACATGACCTGGCAACCCAGCAGAATTTACACCAGCAGAAAAGTCCAACTCTGTTTTAAAGACGCAATTTCCCTCTGCCAGGCTTTGGCTAACTCAGATGGTGGTGCTCCAGTTCTGAACAGAATTTGAAAGAGGGGCAGTTTATGACAGCTTAAGTGTCTGTCCTTAGAATTGTTTTGCCTAAAATTGAAACAAGCAGAACTACAGGAGTTAGGATATGGTGAGAGGATGACATTCTCAGATTATGTTTGTGCCAACCCTCTTGCCTCCATGCCTCCCCATTTGGCCCATGAGGTGATTTTTATGGAGGGAAGTCTGCGCCGCTTGCACATTACCTGATGTCATATGACACTAGGTGCTGGACAAGTGAACCTGTGCCACAAAATTATAAAGGAAGAATCCTTCCTGTCCAGTTGCAGCTTCAGTCCTAGCACTTCTTGAATTTGACACGTCTTTTGTCACCCTGCCCAGCAAGAGCAAAATGTGATAAATTCAAAATGTGATGAATTCAAGCCCAAAAGGAAGAATTGGCAGCATACTTAGAGTGATGATCACTCAGGTGATTGATAGTTGGGAGGTCTTGCTCACCTATCAAACTGGGTCATGGAGGATATAGGTCAATTTTGGATATGGTCCAGTGGCCGGATCCAATTCCCTATCCCTGCTCTTGGGCTCTGATGCCAATTTAATTCCCAACGGAAAACTTCAAAGAAGCAAAGATTTGCATGGAACATATAGTGGCATGCAAGAAAAAGAAAATCTCTTGTCAATTTTGCACAGCACCTGTTGGCCCCAGCAGCTGACGGGGCTGGCAGCCTATTTTAGTAAAGTGAGGAATGTGTAGCATATTTGATGAAATGGTTATTCTAGGAAACAAGGGCCAAGTGAAAGAGGTTACTGACAGCAAACCCAATGCCTGTTCACTGAGCACTTAAAATAAAATTGCCATTGGCGGGGGTCAGAGGAAGGGGCAGGGATGCAGGCTTAATATTGATAAAGTCTAAGAAGACCTGTAATACTGTATGTAATTAAAACTCCATTTATCATAGCTGACATCATTTAAATGAATTCTTTGTCCCAGAAATTATGAAGTTCTTGGAAAAGTGATCAATAATCAATTATAATGGGGGGCGCACACTCTTAATCTAAATATCAACAGCAAAACAGAGGAATCTGCCTAATGAGTTGTATATATTATTTCTTACGGGTGAACATAGTTGAAGTCATTTTTAATACAGTGGTACCTCGCAAGACGAAATTAATTCGTTCTGCGAGTTTTTTCGTCTTGCGAATTTTTTGTCTTGCGAAGCACGGTAAGTTTAACTTACCAAATGGCTGCAAAAGAAGTTATGAGTTGCTATGAATTGCTCCTTGAAGTCAAGTCGCAACTGCACCTCTTCAAGCAATGCAGCCTGGGTATTAATGGTTTTAAGAAAAAGGAAACAAACTTGCAAGACGTTTTCGTCTTGCGAAGCAAGCCCATAGGGAAATTCGTCTTGCGAAGCAACTCAAAAAATGAAAAACTCTTTCGTCTTGTGAGTTTTTTGTCTTACGAGGCATTCGTCTTGCGAGGTACCACTGTATCTATATTGCCTGAACTAAGGGGAGCTTGGAAAGATGTTAAGCATCTTGTCTTAAAAAATAATAATACTCTGCAGGCCATCTTTTTCTCTTTATTTTTCCCCTAAGGATCTTATTTGCTGTAAGAACATATGATTGCTTGTTGGTTCAGACTAAAATCTAGCATACTTTTTCCCGTGAGGTGCCTCTAGTTGGCTCAGTGCAGGGCATGACAAAGATACCCTTAGTCTCTTGTCTGTCTCATGCTCACAGATATTATGCTTCTCAAAGCAGAAGGTCTCTTTAGCCATTATATTCTCATACTATGGACTGCTATTGCAGTTTAATACTACCTAATGCTTTTTAAAGCCTTCTAAGCTAGGGGCCACTGCCGAATTTCTTGGTTAGTGAATTTTGTAAATGAATTATGTGCCGTCCATATAAATCATGACTTCTTGGAAGCGGCAAGGTGACTGTCCTTTCTGTTTAAATGCACAACTTTGGGCAGTTGGCATTATCTTTCTACACATTCCCGTTCCTGTCTACATTGGGTGCCTGAATTCTTAAAACAAGAGCAACAGGTGCCTCTCTACGGGGGAAACAAACAAATCTCTAAAGGACACCTTTTCTCTGTCTTCAAAAAACTCAGGAAATGTGTATTCAAGCAACTCTCATTCCACGTTAGCCTGCATGTTGATGTTCAGCCTACTTTTGTCTCACAGAGTTGGTGTGTTCCAGGGATATGGAATGAACTGGTTTGATCGCTTTAAAGTAACGGATGGGCTGCAGTTTTTTCCTGAGAGCTAAAAGCATTATTTTGCGAGATTAGAAGACTGCAACTTTACCCTCATGCACCAACACATAGAGTGATCTTTCTGCCTTCTGCATCAATGGAGAAAATAGCAGCACCAAACAGAAATCCTGGAAAAGATATGGGGATGTGTCATCAAAATATGAAACTATTAAATGCCAATTTAATATACCTTTGTCACTGGTACTCCCAAACATTGCTGTGCTTACTTGTCTATTGATCATGTTAGCAATGAATGCACCACAGAACGACAAGCTTCTTACTTTTTCATTTTTATTCTTCTTTTCATGTCCCTTTCACTTTCCTTACAGTCTGCTTTTTCAGTCTGCAGGAAGAAGTGATCTTATAATGAGTCAAGACCATTGACTCATCCAGCTCCACATTCTTGCACACATATGCAGACAAATGCAGCACAGCCTGGCTCTGGCTACAAAAGGTGGCATTTCAGGAGAACGCTTGCAGGGGAGATTACCTTTGAGTAATATATGGACCTAGTCCCTATATTTAACATAGGAACACACTTGTTTAACACTATGTACATGTGTGTACACTAAGGCCAAGAAGCCTTTCCCTCCATTCAGAACTGTAACATCTAGAGACCAAAGTAAAGGATCTGGCACAGGGCCAGATTTGGGATTTGGCTGTTTTGAAGAACGCCAGGGGTTTGTGTGCTGTTTTTATGCTGCTTTCCCCTCCAAGACTAAGTATGCATAGGTTAAAGTGGGCATTCTGCTAGTGTAGCAGTGATGTATATCTTCCCCTAGTATAACGAGGATATAGGATTGCTCTGCCCGATAACAATTCAATTTTATGAACTAAAAAAAAAAGTTAAAGTATTTTCTTGCCTCCTCTGCTAATAAAAAGCTAATGACCCTTTAACATATCTCCTCTGACAAGTATAGTGGGTGCCTATTATTGCATGTTTCCTGGTGATTTATCTAATTTACTCTTTACAAGGCCATTCGTAGTCTAGTAAATTCATCCCAGAAGAAATATAGTCCTTTTTCCTAGCTTGCCTCTTCCGATGCTCAGTTTTTCATCACGGGGCTTTTAATTATTGGGTTGTACAGACCTTTAAAGGTTGCTTCTCTCTCCCACCAAAGTAATTCTTCTCCAAGTAATTGCATAGATTTTGTCTGAGCAAAGATAACCAGCAAGAACGCAAGCACAGGCTTGGAAAGAAATCTTTGCTTGTGGATTTGTTAAATAGATGTAACATTTCTATGAAGGTAATGGGTGCTACAGTAGATATAACTTTTTAAAGACGTTAATTAGTGATCTTATTGGATTGTTGTGTGGTGTTCTTCTTTCTTGTTGCTTGCATTTTTAACTACATTTCAAAATAAAAATCCGTGTCCAGACGCTTAATAAATGGAACTAATTTGCATAGAAATCATTGTGTTTTTTTCCTGCCTTAGGACGCAATGAAGTACAATACAATAAAAAATATACATCTCTGTATGCAGTCATAAAAATAGAGACCTTTGTATATATAATGTTAATGAGAAATACAATATGTTATTTCAACGCAATTTTAAAACTTCTAACATTATATCACACTTCTAAACTACACTGCATTTGTAAATTAAATTATGCTGCTCTCCATAGTCACTATCAGTCAGTAAAGTATTTATACAGGGTTGTTGTTGTTTTTTCTTTTACAGCAGCTCTTGCAAAGTACCATATACTACACCCCATTCATCAAAGGCACCTGATACTGTATGGTTCATTGACACTAATTTTCATGGTGTAGAGGATCATGTTCAGTAATGAGTCTGGCGCGGGACTCCTCCATTCTAGAGTTCCCCATTCACATTTTTCTAGGATCATCAACGTTGCCACCTAGTGATGCACTGCAAATATATACACTGTACTATTCTGTGTATAAGACTGGGCGGTCGGTCGATTTGCAGCTATCGGCAGTGAGCGGGCAGTTGAATCCCCCCCCACAAAAAAAGCTCAAGAACTCTGGGCAATCCCCCCCCCCAAAAGCTTAACAAGTCTTGGCAATCCCCCCCCCCATTTTCTTAATTTTGAGTCCTCAAAAATAGGGGGCGTCTTATATATGGGGGCATGTTATATACAGAAAAATAAGGTAAGCAGCAGCCAGTAATGTGGGACATTTTCTGACTAAAGCTGAGTGTCTGGAGATGGTTGGAGGATGGATGGCGGCTAACAGATTGAGGTTGAATCCTGACAAGACAGAAGTAAGGTTTTTGGGGGACAGGGCGGGTGGGTGTGGGGGATTCCCTGGTCCTGAATGGGGTAACTCTGCCCCTGAAGGACCAGGTGCACAGCCTGGGAGTCATTCTGGACTCACAGCTGTCCATGGAGGCGCAGGTCAGTTCTGTGCCCTGGGCAGCTGTTTATCAGCTCCATCTGGTATACAGGCTGAGACCCTACCTGCCCACAGACTGTCTCGTCAGAGTGGTGCATGCTCTAGTTATCTCTCGCTTGGACTACTGCAATGCGTTCTATGTGGGGCGACCTTTGAAGGTGACCCAGAAACTGCAACTAATCCAGAATTCTGAAGCTAGCCTGGTGACTAGGAGCGGCTGCCAGGACCATATAACTGAAAGACCTACACAGGCTCCCAGTATGTTTCCGAGCACAATTCAAAGTGTTTGTGCTGACCTTTAAAGCTCTAAACAGCTTCAGTCCAGTATACCTGAAGGAGTGTCTCCACCCCCATCGTTCTGCCCAGACACTGAGGTCTAGCACCGAGGGCCTTCTGGCAGTTCCCTCGCTGCAAGAAGCCAAGTTACAGGGAACCAGGCAGAGGGCCTTCTCAGTAGTGGCACCCACCCTGTGGAACGCCCTCCCATCAGATGTCAAAGAGATAAACAACTACCAGACTTTTAGAAGACATCTGAAGGCAGCCCTGTTTAGGGAAGCTTTTAATGTTTAATAGGTTATTGTATTTTAATATTCTATTGGAAGCCACCCAGAGTGGCTGGGGAAACCCAGCCAGATGGGCGGGGTATAAATTATTATTATTATTATTATTATTATTATTATTATTATTATTATTATTTGCAGTGGTGAATGCATTGCGTGCAGTGGCAATTTTCTTCATGCAATGGCCATATCATAACATATTCAGGCTACATATATTCATAGTTTCTCATAAAGAGACTGGTACTTTGCAACCCATTTGTATCACTTCTCCTGTGATCACATTTAATTGTCACATAATAGAGATAACCAAGCACATAACATTTCAGATTTACTCTTATCAAACAAAGCAGTAGTATGAACATCCAGTTCAAGTGTGCAAAAAGATGATAATATTACATCCCCTCTGAATGGCAAATTCTTCCAAAGGAGGGCTTGTTAGCTTTCCTCATACACTGTGTAAAAGAATCATTTCAAATAATGACTGGCAGTGATGTGTAGAGCTCATAAATTGAGTTATTTCTCTCTTTTTTACATGATTTCTGTAAAACCATGTTTATCCACAAGGTCATCAGGTGGGCACTAATATAATGGGTCACACTGCCTATAACAAATATCTTTCTTCAGCAGTTTCATATTTTCTTTCACTCATATTTCTTCCATGCACTAGTCTTGCTCAATTCTTGGTGCAGGGATATGAAGCCTGTAACCCTCCTGATGTTGAACTCTGGCCCTCATCAGCCCCAGCCCATATCTTTAATGGGCAAAGATAATGGTTGCTGAATTTGTTAAGTAACTCTGTATATTGTCATATAAATCCTATCATGCACTGAAAACATGCAAGGGAAGGGGAGATATTGGGGTTGGACCAAACAATCCAATTTCATCAGGTATCCACACAACAAAATGTAGATACCATTTTTATAGTCATTGGCTTGTTGGTGGACAACCTGTTTGTCCTAAATCTTGAAGGCATTTCACACACATAAGAATATTAGGCAATATAATGAACATCTATAGCTGAGCTTCATGCCCAATGAAAAGTATTGAATCCAGTGGGTTTGGTGGAAGGGTCAGAGCAGATGTTCAAGAAGATGAAAAGGTTTGGGGGGGTTGACATTCTGAATGTATTGTTATTAGCATTTCAAAGCCCAAATGCCTTGTTCTCTTTCCCTATGCATTCACTAAATTGCTCATGAAGTAAGGTACTAGCTGGTGTGAATAAAGGGAGCAAAAATAAAGCATAAGTGTGTGCAAATGTTAATGGAATTCATGGAGAAAATGGTTAAAAAAAACCCATTATATTTCTGCTTTCTGTAATACCATAATGGGGTTGGTTTCTGATTAAAATAGGCAAGGGACTAGTCTGAGATGATAGATTGCATTGATGTGATGACTGCATAGTCCCAGTGCATGGAAATTGTCTTTAAGTAAGTTTTAATTTGCTAAGCCCTATCAAAAGGCCACTGGCATTATTGGAAATCTGTACTCTGATTGTTGTTGGCTTCGAATTTAAGTCCATATTGTCAGCACCTCTGTGTAACTCAGTGGCATCAAATTTATAATAATACCAGAGTGGCTTATGCTCCATTCAGCCTTCCCATTATGTTCATGGAAGAATTTTTCAAAGAGTAGCTTGATGCATTAAAAGTGATGACTCTTTTTCATTGCTTGCTTTGAAAAAGAAGAAGAAGAATACAGTTTTTCTTCCCCTCACAGACATGCACATCCAGCAAGACATTTTGAAAATGGAAAAGAACCATATTGATGTCTTTCTTAGGCGGTGCCAAATTAATGATTGATGTTTGCCATTTATAGATTTTGCAAGATTGCTGGGAGTATTAGCAGTAGAAAATGCCCTAATCATAACAGCTGCAAATTAGACCAAAAACATTGCATCAAAAATTGGACAGTGTTTGATTCCTGCCCTCCTGCTCACATTTTGCCCTTCAAAGGAATTTGCCTCTGGGGACCTGACAAATAATGATAAATTATCCCTCTGGAGCTTTCTTCCTGACTGAACTGCTGAAGTGACTAAATTAACTATATAAACTAAACATTCAGCTTTGGACACTAAAATCATGTGCATTACTCTTCTCTTTTTAATCAGGTAGCAGTATCTGTCGTGTTGAAATGCTCTTGTTAGTGCAGACATTAGTAATTTGGGGAGGTTTAGTTAAGATTAATCAGCTATCACTTTATATCTGTATGGCTGTTTGTTTTAAGTTTGCCAGTTTGATGGGTATTATTATTATTTATTGAATTCATTTATATATCGCCCTATAGCCAGGGGTACCTAAAACCAAAGATGGTCCCCCCTCCCCTTTCCCCATCCAGTTCCTACCCTCTATTGTGATGGAAATGTTACTTGATTAAAAATAGTCCGTTTTGAAAAATGTCAGTCTACAGCTACCAGAAATATTAAGGCAATCTTTCCCACTGGTTATCAATGTACACATCCTCCACCCCACCCACAAGAGCTGAGAAAGAAAACCAGTTTGTACTAGATGCCAGATCATTGTACTTAGATGGTTCCATGCTCCTGTTAAGCAGTGGGTCACCATGTTCTGCACCAAGGAAGTATTTAGGGACAGTGCCACCCAAAATATATTTCAGTGCTCTATATGTGAGACAACAAAGACGTGAAGTATAGTTGTTAGGCCCACAGCAGACTGAAGGGAGGCACACTTCTTAGTAGATTGCCAAAAGTGCTCTTGGCCACTGCAAAAATACAGCACAGTAATGGATCCAGGAAGATGCTGGAGCTGATATTAACCAGTTAATGCCAAATCACAACCACAGTCATTCTCAGACCTAACGAAACGCTAGATCGTGCCAATCATCTTCTGTCTAACTTCTCATTCAGCCATGTGGCTCCTATACAGTGACTCTTCACAACACCATAACACTCTGAAATGTTGTTTGACTTGCTATCTTTGACAATGAATCCAAACAGAATTCGGAAAGAATGAGATGATAAAGTGCCTAAACAATTTATAAGTTAACTTATACAAAATAGCATGCCTAAATCCCATCTGTTGGTGGAGACGTCTGCATATTTTTTGATGGAGATTGATTACTGAGCCATTTTAACTTTCTGCAGTGTTGTACTGTATGATTATTAGAATGCTTGAATTAGGGGTTTCTAATGAATGTTTTACTTCATATTATGCTGAATTGTTCTTTTAAATTAACCCTGTCCTTGGGCCCTGTAGCAAAGAGCAGATTAGAAATCCCAGTACTAAATAAATGTGCAATATGAGGGAAATGGATAGCCCAGATGATAAAGATCAATGAACTTATGGTAAGATTCAGTATCACATCAACTCTGCAAGCAAATAATTCATTTTAAATGACTACAGTGAATATTATTTCAAGCATACGTCAAAGGATTTTTGTATGAGCAAAAGAGAAACTTTAACCAATACAGTTTATTTTTGGAGAATCGACAGGATATTACAATCAACACACAGTGCAATTCTCCGAAGCAAGACCAACTGAGCTCAATAGCACTTACTGCCATATAAGTGTGTATAGAATTGCCACTATAGTAACAGAATAACGTTGCTAATTTTTCTCCTTTCCATCTCCATGCCTTATTCTTGCTCTTTTTTTATTGGGCAAGAAATCCCTACGCCGCTATCAAATCTCTGTGCAGCCCTGTTAAAAAAAACACACAAAAAACTGTTGTATGGTGAAACCCAAAAATGGTTGTCTTTGTTACAAGCCATTAGCTGGCAAGACATATATAAGGTTACTCACTAGATGCAACTGAAAAGATGTATGGAAATAAGTACATAAAAGAGTTATAAATCTTTCATTGGCCACATATTATATTAATGCATTTTTCATTTGAAGGAAGTAAAGAAGATGGCTCAGCGGTGTAATTGTTGGCCCTCCCAAAGATAATAGTTTCAGAGAGCTTAGTTTTATTGGCTGTCACAGAGTTTATCTCAAAGGTAGGCAGGATTAATGTGTTCCAAGGGAGAAGATAATTTGTGGGTTCTTGTCTTATTTTGTTCATGTGCAGCCACTAGTGGTCCAGAGTGGAGATGCTTTATAGAAAGAACAATCAGCATGTTCACTGGGGCCTGGAGGAGCAGGGCCGTCTTTACCCAGGGGTGCAAGGGGTGTAGGGCACCTGGGTGCCAAATTCTGGGGTGCTCCAGGCACCCGCCGCTGAAACTGCCTAAGCATATTGTATTGAACTGCTATGTGGCAGCTGACCCTGAGTGAAACATTGCAAATTGCATTTTAATTTTATCACTTATAGTTCAAATTTGTTTAGAGAAATTGTTAACAAAATAATGTTTATTTTCGCTAATTGTTAGTATTTTCTTTGACTAACTACTTAGGACTTAGGACTCTACTACACATGCGTTTCAGCACGCGATTTTAGTTTTCTGTTTCCGCAAAAACACGCCTAGAGCACACACTATGAATTCTACGAGCTGCATTTTTTCTTCATTTTACAACGAATGCTAAGCGAGAAACACATTTTGGAGTAATTAGAAATACATTCCAAAATAGATTTTAACAAGACTGTGTGCTTTGTAGCAGTAATTTAGGGGGGGAAAGAGCTCTCTGGAAAGTCTCACTCACCAAAGCCGGAAGGAGGGGGAGTGACAGGAAAGAGGGAGAGACAGACAGAAAGAGAACGTGCCCATCTAGCAATGGGAGTGCACACAGACTCTGGAACCTTCCCAAGAAGAACTCGTATATGCGCGCTTGCAAGGGCCCTCCTAGCTCCTCCAGAAATAAGGTTGCTCCCACAATGAAAGGCTGCCCAAGATGGCTCTCCCATACAGGTGCACAATGCCCGCCCACCTCATCTTTCAGACACCTCCCTATGACCGTAAGTGCATGCATGGAGCCTTTACACCGACTCCCAATGTGTTCTTTGTCTTCTTTAGAAAAGCTGGTTTTAAACAAACACACACACACACACACACACACACACAAAACTCCTTTTGGAGGCACGAACCGTACCCAAATCTGGAGTGGAGTTCCTAAGGTGGTTGGATGGCATATTGTCTGCCTCGTTGCAGCAACTCCAGCAGCCAAGCTGGTGCCAAACGTATTGCTCTGTTTTCCTTTCAACCACATCAGCGAGGCTGAGGGGGGGGGGAGTCTTGTCATCTGGGCAGCCCATGACCTCCATATACACTGCCCAGGCTTGTGCCCTGGAGAGGTCATTTTGGTGCTACAACACAGCAAAAACAACACAGGAGGCAGCAGTTACAAGCTACCAGTTTCTAGAGCCGCAGCGCACTTGACACTGTCTTTTGAGACAGACAGCTGCCAACAACTTGCAGATTTCCTGAACACTGTAGAATCCAACCTATGCTATCAAGTATGTTCTTGGGTGGGGGAAATCAATAAAGGTATCACCCTTTGAAGGAGCTGGTATTGCTCCTTTGGTAAATGGAACCAAACTTTTACACATGTGTAGACTGATGGTGGTGAAGAAAGTATGGCGGCGAAAGCATCCACGTTGGCTTATACACACACACTTCCAAGAAAGTGTGCAATAGGATTGCAGCAAGGTTCACATACATTAAAATACTGCCTATTTTAATGCTCTGTGTTTTGTTTGCTATTCTGTGGCAGACTTTTCCAACCTAATGCCCTCCAGATGTTTTGGGTGACTCCCATCAGCCCCAGCCATGCTGTCCAAAGGGTTGCCAGTCTTGGTATTAAGATACCTTACAGCAGTTGTGCTCCATAGAGGAAGAATCTGTAGACTTCTTAAGTTGAAGGAATGCACTGCAGGAATCACCCATCTTTATACTGAGGCCTGCTTCTGATATGTGGATCTTGCCTCTAACTGCTTGCTATCGTGCCCACTCACTGCTGCTGAGTGTTTCTCTTTCCCCAGCTGAGATATATATATATGAGTACATTTCACCACTACTGTGCCAGATACCTGGCAGTCGGTTGCTGTCTTCCAGCCAAAGGAAGAGGAGAAGGCAGAAAGCAGATGAGGAAGTTGGGAAGAGTAACAGCGACATATAGGCAGTTGATTCTCTGGTATGCTAGAGATGGATGTTAATATAAAAAGAGAGCGGGTGGCATATTCACAGCCCCATGAGCTCCTTCTACTATATTATGTCTATCTTCAGTCTTAATTATTCAGTAGCAGATGGATTCTTCTGGGTTAGTTCCCACAGGATTAAAGAGTTTGCTGCTGACATATGGTTTTTATAAAGTAGATAACCATTGACGCTTTCCTAATTCTAAAAGGGTGTGTGTGTGACTGCATACAATTCCAGCTCTTTGAAAATGTTTGAAGAATTATTCCGTCAAAGCGGGCATTTTATTTTTCTTTATGATATAACTACGTTCCACAATGAGATTTCCTTTACATTAACCTCTTCCAAAGTTCTGCCCTCCAAAACCTCTGGAGTCAATATATATTGTTGGGGAGCCTGTTCTGTGGCGTTGCTCCATGGCGTTGCAACCTTCTCCTCCTCTGCTGAACTACCTCAGGGTTTGTGGATATGGAAGGTCGCAACCAGGCAGGCCCCAACACAATCCTGACAGGTCTAGCCTAGTCAACTCTTGACTATGCATCTGCTTTTCTTAGTCTAAATCCAAGGCACTGAGGGGAGAAACAAACATGTAGGGGCTTGTAGGGAAATTATGTGGGCCTTCCTTGGAATTAATGCCCCCACATTTCTTTCTCCAGATGAACTTTATAGGAGGAAACATTACACAGAATATAGCCAAGAGAAATTGAAGAAGTTGGAAGAAAGCTACAGCCATGACTAAAGACTGACTGGACACATCTAGCTGTGTTGATTCCAACTCTACAATACAATGTGTAGCCCAATCTCAGAGTGGTTAAAAAGAAATCCCAGGATTCTCCACACATCCCTTAGCTTTGGCTTCTTTGAAATGATGGCCTCTGGAGGCTTCTGGTATTTTCTGTGATTTAGGGTTTTATTCACACACACACAGGCTGAGCCTAAGATAGAAGGTCTGCAGCATTAACACTCCCCGATTTAGTTTCTAGACGGGCTTCCCAATGTGTCAGCACTGGCTCCAGCACAGAGAGCAAGCTGGGCCTCTCCATCGCTTTTCAGCTCCGGTCCCAGTATGGACTGTCCAAAGAGCAGCCTGTGTGGTTGGGCAATGCTGAAGAGCCACCTTTCTGACACAGGATTGCTGCTGCTTATTTTGACAAGGCAACAATGAGCGTTGAGCTGGGAAGGGACCCTTGTGGCATCAGTGCTGTTCTTCCCACAGAGTGCTCATTCATTCCCAACTCCACCAATACTCTGACTTAACCCTACGCTGTCCAGGTATGAAGCAGTGATGCTGCTGTCAGGAGAGCAGCAGCACCCGGCCACACCAGCTGTTCCTAGGCTGTTCTTTGTTTTCTGTCAGGCACAGTTTGATAACACCAAAAAGCTTGCCCCCATTCTGCTCATCTTTCAGAAGGCTTCCCAGCTATTTGCTTCTGACACAATATATTGCCTTAGCTGACATTACGGAACTTATTTAACAGGCCTGACTAGGCTATTTACTTAACAAAGAAACTGGGATGACCATTTTAATGGTCTATCTCTGCGTGCCCCCCTCCTGCCAGAATCCAATCTTACAGCTTTAAAATCACAAGATTGGCAGGGTCCTCTAAATCCATTTAGTCTAATTTTAAACTAATTCTACTATGCACCTGCTACTTCCTGCATGTGTGTCCTGAAAGCTTGCGCGCTTGGTATGCTATCGGTTAGAACCATTCAATAAAAGAGTTTATATACCTCATAATGAATCATCAGACTATTCCAACCAATCCCCACTTGATTTTAAAACATCAGACTTCTTACTTGTAGATCTCCAATCAATGATGCTATCACGAATTTCAGTTTGGGGGAAAGAGTTCTATCGGAATATGCACATGTGGAATTTTAAAGTTCATATCTAAGATGAATCATTTGGTATTGAATATTGAGGTTATGTGGTAGATGTAGGCTTGTAATTAATTGAGTGTTGTGTCAGAGTGCATAAAGGCATGGTCAAATCAGCCTTAAACCTGTGGACTCAGTAATGACTGGATTGCCATGAATCTGAAAGTTTTAAGCATCACAAGGATGTCAGGTTTACAAAAGTCTAACTACGGGGCTAGGTCATGCTACTTAAAGTTTTTGGTCATGTTTTGTTTTGTTTTAGCCTTGAGATCTTCTTTGAAGTTGAAAACTAGAGGACAAATGGTTGATTTGTAGCATGAGCAGAAAGCTTTCTATGCTTAAATAAAAATCACTGGTTCATTTCCTCAGTGAGTGAAGTTGCCAGGAACACTTTGTTTTAAATTCCCTCTCTCTGCATCCACCCAGATTTCCACAACATGCCAGAGACATTTCTCCTACCTCCTCAATCCCTTTGTGCAAACAGTGTTATTCATACGTTTTTCAGCTTTCTCATTGTCTACCACTCGTATGAAGTTTCAGTCCTGGTCTCTGTGGCAATACAATCACCATAGCTATGTTTTTGTCACCTGCCATTGCAATATTTTATAACTGTTACGATATATTTGGTCTCTGCCTTGCCTGCTGATCTCTTGCTTAACATTGGGGGATAGAATTTGTACCTATAACACTTTGGGTTATAATTTATAACACTTTGGGCAAGAAAAAAAATATAAAGAACTAAGTTTTTTATATATGCAAATAAAGACGCAACTTTTCTGTGCAAATATAAGTTGCTTTAAGAAAATTTGTTAGTGAACAGATGGCCGCCAACTCCCATTCATATTCATGAGTGCATTTATTTCATTATGCCTTCCCCTGGGAAAATGCCATGCTTCAGCTTTTATAAGTTTGTATGGCCATCAAATTGAGCAGTCAAAAGCCCTCTGTCAAAAGCTGTGCTGCCGTAGAAATTGGAGGAAAGTATGTGAAAAGCCTTTTCCACTTTTTGTCTTGACTTTTATCGCCTCAACACCTGTTATTTTCAGATCTCAGAGATTTTTATCAGGCGTAATAAATGCTGCATTTTGATAGATAAGCAGACATTTTCATTTAAATGGTGCTGCTCTACCTCACATTCATGTGATTCTTCTAATTAAGTGTTAACAATTTCGGGACCCACATAGTTTGTCTGTGTTATATGATTCCCAAACCATCTGATGCTGCTCTCCAAAACTGCCAAATGCGTATTTTGCAGCGAGAGGACATTTCTGGGCACAGCTCCACAAACACAAGTATGATGCCCACCACAGATTTATAGTTGTTCTTTGCTTTCTGAGAGAAAGTGAGAAACCTTTTTTGAGGTGCAAAATGCAAACCGTAAATAAAACAGATCAAGCTAAGTATAAAGATTCAAAGCAAATAACTACAAACCAAATTGATTGCAACTTTCCTTGACAGAAAAAGAAAATGCACACCCAGATGAGCAAGGATAATGAAATTTTTAACATACAACAAATAGGTCTGTGAACATGATTTATAAAATGCAGTGGAGCAGATTGCATGCAGGACCCAGACTGTGACTTTGACTGTGACTGCTCCCACTTATTCTTCTTTCTTGAGCCCACCTAATGTTTGGAATATTTGCTTTCTTCCTTATTGTGCCCCCTGGAATATTGGGAATATTTGCTTCCTCTAGCAAACAAAAAGTGGTGTCCCATTTGTTATGTTTTTGGTTATATGAAGATGGTCCTCAATGCAGAAGAAACACTATTTTCCTTTGATTGCTTGGGTCAGTGCTGTGCAGACAAACACATACACATTCCTGCCCCCGCCATCCATGCTATCTCACTCCAGTTAACCATTTCCATAAACAGGAGGGGCTTTCAGTGAAACATATATATATATTATGGTTGCCAGATGTCTCTTTTCTAAAAGACTGCCCTTATTCCAAAGGATGTCAGTCCCATAGGCTATAATTGAATATAATGGGTGCCCCTTATTTTGGAGCAGCCAAGGCATCACAGAACAAAGACTGCAGCTCCATGGTGTCTTTTAATTATGAACTCTCAATCTGGTAACCTTAATTCACACACACAACTGTGTGCTAGACTATAGGCATATCATATGCCCCACCGCATCCCACTGAAATACAAAATATCTAACAGAGGCAAGCAAGATTTATTTTTCACCTTCTTTTTCTAAAGGTTTGCAGTTTAATACTGCAAATTTGGATCCGGCAGTCATTTCTCTGTGTATCTGTGGAGGTAGGAATTGCTTCTTGCATGAGTAGCAGTGACAAAGTTGAGCTTGCTGTTGTGACTTGAGAGGTACTGGAAAAAAATTATACAGGGGCTAGAAGGCTCACGGATTTCTACTGATTATAGTCACCTATCTGATCTCAATAGGATCTTTTACACATTATGGTTGTTATCCAGGAGCTCATGCATGCACTGAGGAATTTGTCATTTTCTTCTATAGGTGAGGAATTTTTATCCATGTACTGGATATGTGCATGTGGATCTGTAGGTCATTGTACCTACCCTGTTTAGTTTGCATCCCTGTATTTATTTCGCTCTTTAAGGAAAATGCGAAGGGAATAGTATGCAGCAAACAACAAATAGTAAAAAAGAATAGGATAAAAAAAATTAAACTCCTATTTTAATCTTTTAAAGGCCAATTAAGAACGTGTAAGCATATCATCAAGCAATCCCATAATGTCCCAGCTAATAATTTCGGGGAAAGCATCTTTCACCCATCAAGGAACAGAACAGAAATGTTTCTAAATTCCCCCTAAGAGTTAATAAGGAGGGAGATAGACACACTTCAAGAGAAAGTGCATTCCATAATTCAAGAGCCACCACCAAAAAGGCTCTGTCATAGGTCAATGTCACAGGTCCTCCCCTGCTGACCAGAGGGCACGAGATAGTTGATTTTGGGAGACCCACTCTTTCGCTGCTTGGGTTCTCTTTCATTTAGGGCTTTGTATGCATCTGTTGATATAATATCTTGTGATCAGCCCAGCAACACATCAGCAGACAACTCAGTGCTTTCAGTATGAGTGACACAGAATCCCATTGGACTGCCTCAGTTTTTACAGCACAGGGTGAGATTTCATGGTACTAAGTATTTTTCAGTCCTCACAGGCGAGCACGTATTCTGTCTTGGCCAAACTCCCCTAAAGAGGTAGGAAACCAATGAAATTAAACATCCTCTTTTAAATTAAACCAGCTTCCAAAGCTTAGAGAGATATGGACAGGAAAGCAGGATGACATTAAGAAGTTTTCTGCTGAAAGGCTAATCTGACATGAACTGGATAAAACACTGAAATGTTCTTTTGGGGAGCTTTACTTAAACAGAATCTAATCACAGCCAACATAATGTTACAATTAAAGCTGTCAGCTGTCTGAACAGAGTCTAAATTTTGCCCTTGGCAGTGAGCACTTGAGGTGAAAAGGTGCTTTATTATTCTATCCTGTTTTCTTCTTTAAATAAAATATAACAAAATATGGTTAATGTCTCACCATTTGGCTTAATTGACAAAAGAGTGCTTTTTAATTAAATAAAATGTTCACAGCTATAGTGCTTTAAAAGAAGAACTGTTAGATGAACGAGCTATTCCAAAGGGTGCTCAAAGGTTCATTTAATTTTAAGATGATTGTAGACTGAAATAACTTAAAAGGGAGAATGGTACATTTAATCAAAGAAGGTAGCTGCTAATATAAAAACAAATTGTTCGACCATGGAGAATGTAAAAGCTGGAGAATCTTGCAAAACCAGCAGGGAAAATACCTTGAATATAGGTCTGCCCTTGTCACTGTGGGTTGAGTATTAATATTATTGAGGATACAGCAGAGGGAGTTGCCTACTGACACAATGGAATGAATTCAAAGAGCTCTGGGAACAGGTAGGAAACACATCCCAATGGGCATTGAGCAGCTGTTGGCTCCCCCTCTCCCCAAGCTGTATCTTCTGTAGAGATGCTGGTGATGCTTGCCGGGTTCAGCCCTTGATGTGGGCTTACCTCTAAGAAGTGGCCTTTGTAGGAATCCCGTATTCTTCTTCAGCTTATATTAAAATCTGAGCCAAGGAAGAATTCCCAATTTACTAATGCACTAAGTGCCCACTGATTTCCAGCTCCTCTCCTGCTTCCCTGTAAACAATGCGTACCAGACAGGACTCAGCTAAACTGGTAAAGAAAAGGCGTTTTATATGTGTTGTATATGTGATATAACACTGTGACACCAGATGGCGCTGTGGAGTCCTGTCTTCCCCTACAGGATTTCCCTGTACGATTTTACAACGTGCTTAACTGAACCACTTATTTGTCATGTCTAGATCCAGCCTGTGGCAGCTGATCTCTCCTTCCTCTCTCAAGTGCACTGGTAAAGCATCAGAAAAAAAGGCCCCCCGTGAAGTTTTCTCAAGGTCAATTTCAGGAATGATGGTGAGTAACTCTCATAGTTTGATTGGCTTTAAATTATTTCTGATTGAGGGCAAAGGAATAGCTTGGAAATGTTTTGGGAGACTATTCCTTCCTAGTCTATATAGGGTGTTTTGTTCTTGTTTGTAATGTCAATGATTTCCACATTAAATTATACAAAGGCCATGATCCAACTGAGGGCACAAGGAGAATGGGACGACAGAGGACGAGATGGTTGGACAGTGTTCTCGAAGCTACAAACATGAGTCTGACCAAACTGCGGGAGGCAGTGGAAGACAGAAGTGCCTGGCGTGCTCTGGTCCATGGGTCACGAAGAGTCAGACACGACTAAATGTCTAAACAACAAAAACAAGTCAGTTGGAGAGTTAAATTTGGGCTGATTTTAATGGGAGGGATCTAAGTGCTTAACACTTGCAATGGGACTGAAAAGAGCTTACATTTTGGTAGATTTGTGTCCCCAATGTCCAGCTGTGTGCATCTTTTAATTTTAATTCACTTGCCCTTTGATCTTTGCTCAAAAGCGGGCTTACTTTCATGTCGGTATAAAACGGAAGCTTAACATATGAGATTCTTCCTCATTGGCCATTGTTTGAGAGCTTTTTCTGCACATTACGCTTCGTGAAATGGTTGAATAAGGTGGTAAAATTCTGGACTGTATTTCTTTGGAGAGGAAGTGAGAGGGATTGCCTTCATGCCCTGCCTATGGGCTACCCTAATGCATCTGGCTGGCTCCATCTACATTCTCATTCCACATAATTATTTACTTATTTTCCCCCTGCTCCAGTAGCATCCTCCGAAGTGCAACACAGCCATGGAGATGCTCCCTGACAAAGTGCCGGATTTACGTATAAGTTAAACAAGCTATAGCTTAGGGCCCCACTCTCTTAGGGGCCCCAAAAATATAAAGAAAAAAAAAACCTGGATGTATATTTCCAAAATATAAGATAAAAAACAAATAAAATAAAACAACAGTGTTTTGTGTTGTGTAGGCTCCTATGATGTAAGTAATGGGCCCCGTCTGCTAGCCTGCTCCCTAAAATATCACTGGTATGCTCATTTCTATACACAGTGATACCTTGGGTCTCAGACTTAATCCATTCCGGAAGTCTGTTCCAAAACCAAAGTGTTCCAAAACCAAGGTGCGCTTTCCCTTTGAAAGTAATGCAAAACAGATTAATCCATTCCAGACTTTTAAAAACAACCCCTAAAACATTTTATTTCACTATTAATAAACTTCTTCAACAATTACTTTGATAAAATACATATTTTGTTTGATAAAATACATACTTTGATAAAATACAAATGGCTTTAGATACCTATTAGCTCCATAAATTACCATATAGCATATGGTATCTGAAGAAGTGTGCATGCACACGAAAGCTCATACCAAGAACTAACTTAGTTGGTCTTTAAGGTGCTACTGGAAGGAATTTTTTTTGTTTTGCGTATAGCATATATTCAACACCAAAAACAGTGACAATTTGATGCTGACAAAGGACAGCTGGACATATAAAGGGCCCCATTACCTGCAGTAGCTTAGGGCCTCGTCAAACCTGAAGCCAGCCCTGCCCTGACACCAGTAGCATTGCTGCTTCCTGGATGGGGAAGAGGGACAGTGAGTGCAGTAGCAGAGCTGCATGCTCTGGCACCGGGAGTGGAGAGCAGGCAGGGGGGTGGTTGGCGCGCGTCCCAGGAGGCGTGGCGCACATCCTGGGGCATGGCCCATGATGGTACCCCCCTCCCTGATGGTGCCAGGGGCGGTGCACTCCCCCGTTCCCCATTCCTCCACCAGTGAGTGTCTTGCCCCACTCCAACTGTGTTCAGGTAAGCTGCAGCAATGCTGCAGTCAGTGGGTGGCTCTGCCCTACTTTTTAGCCAAAAAGGCTCCCAGAGCAGGCTTACAGATTAAACCCACACACCAATATAGTCCCTGTTCTCAGGTTTGCAATCTGAAAGTAAAAGAGATGGAGAGATAGAAAAACAGAACTCACATTTGCTATAAAAATGCACCTCAACGTTTTAAAGAAATATACACTGTCATATACCATGAATCACAAACTATTGGGATATTGTTCTAATATTATTCTAATGATATCGGCCAACTCCTGCTCTTTCTGCACTCTGCATGGACCATATAAATCCACATTCAGAAATGAAATCTACCTTAGGTCCCCCCCCCCCATGACTGCCTATGTATTGTGACCTCTTTAATGAGACTTTGATTTTCCAGACATTTTGGAATGATTGATTAATACTGAATTCACAAAATATTTAATTACTAAGCTCAAATCCACTTAAACTTTCCTGGCACACACACACACACCTCTTTAGAAAGATAATAAATGAGCTGGGAGTGAAGATTTTGCCCTCATAAATCAAAATATAGCAGTACAGTTGTTACTCTGCACAGATCAATAAACTGCCTTTTGGAAGTTAAAAGTACTGGAAGAGTCATAAAATGGAGCTGCCAAACCACAAAAAACCTGATGGTATTTATGTATTTCTCACCAGGAAAACTCTTAACACAAATGAGTCATAGTATTTATAATTGCAAAGTTAAGATGCTATTTGTATGCCTTGCATCCAGAGGTTCTGTTGAATTATGCTAATATTTCCAAACAACATGTTAACGGATATCTGGACAAGTGAATTTCATTCTTGATACATCACATTTTTGAAATTTCATGAATGGTCGAAAGCCGTGTAGTTAAAGACTAACAAATTTAATGTGGCATAAACTTTTGTGGGCCAGAACCAATTTCATCAGATGTTCTGTTGCGATAAGCATTCTTTGTCTGAAGCCTGTCTGATCATAAAATTCTTAGTCTTTGACAGGTTTCTTGTTTTTATTCACAGCGGACTGTTACATATGTCTACTCAGAAGTAAGTCCCATGAAGCTCAATGGGACTTGCTCCCATGTAAAATGTATGTACAGTGGTACCTCGATTTACATACACTTCAGGTTACATACGCTTCAGGTTACAGACACTGCTAACCCAGAAATAGTACCTCAGGTTAAGAACTTTGCTTCAGGATGAGAACAGAAATCATGCAGCAGTGGCGTGGCAGCAGTGGGAGGCCCCATTAGCTAAAGTGGTGCTTCAGGTGAAGAGCAGTTTCAGGTTAAGAACAGACCACCAGGACAAATTAAGTTCTAAACCCGAGGTACCACTGTATTGGATTGCAGCCTTATAGTGCAATCCTACCCCATGAAGTAAGGGTGGTGAAGTTCATTAAAAGTGAGCAAACGGGCAACTTCTGGAAGAGCTTGCACGCTCTGCCAGAAACCTGTCTCCTGCCTTATATGTGAGAGCTCACAATACCAATATGTCAGTAAACTTTTCACCCTGAACTTCCCATCACTGTTCATGATTTCTGAGATTAAGCTCATAATTCAGCTCGCTTTTTATACTGTATATTTGACCTGCCTGTGCACTCTTGTTACATTTAGGTGATGATTTGTTACCCTGTATCCTGCACTGGTACTACACAACAAACTTACAGAAGCGATAGATAGATAGATGATAGATGATAGATAGATAGATAGATAGATAGATAGATAGATAGATAGATGATAGATAGATAGATGATAGATAGATGATAGATAGAGATAGATAGATGATAGATAGATATAGATAAATAGATAGATAGATAGATAGATAGATAGATAGATGATAGATAGATAGATAGATGATAGATGATAGATGGATGATAGATGATAGATGATAGATAGATAGATGATAGATAGATAGATAGATAGATAGATGATAGATAGATAGATAGATAGATAGATAGATAGATAGATAGATGATAGATAGATAGATAGATGATAGATAGATATAGATAGATAGATGATAGATAGATGATATAGATACAAATTCTATCTACTTCTGTCAGCATTCAGCAACATGCATTACCAAAAGCAGAAAATAAAAGAAGTAAACAAGCTTTGATTGCTAAAAATGTCATGATGGCATGCATCTATTTCATTTATAACAATGCACACCATTTGCACCTATTATCCCTCATTAGCTATAATCTTATACTGAATTAGAAAAGTTTTGTATTAGTTTGAATATCTGAAACTTTCTTCAGAAAATATACTTTGTTTTTAGGAAGTGAATGTTTTTCCAAGAAAAGTCAAGGCCGATTAAGTGCATACTTTTACAAGAGTATATATTTTACATATTTTGTATTTGTACCTAAAACTTGAAATTGGTCATTTGATTCTAATTGTGCCATTATTCTCTTTTCCAATGCAGCAAGATAAGCTAACAATTATGTAAGATTCACATTAAATATGATTGAAAAGTTCCATAGTGCTGGTCATTGACTGAATTCAGCTCTAGGTAGACCTATTTAAATCAGTTAGTTGTGCACGTTAATTTCAAAAGATCTGCTCTGAGTATAACAAAATTGGATACAACCCAATGAATGGCTAACACTCGCAAACAAGTCTCGAAATTAAAAGACCGCTGCTTCTTGGAAGAAAAGCGATGACAAACCTAACAGCATCTTAAAAAGCAGAGACAGCACCTTGCTGACAAAGGTCCCTATAGTTAAAGCTATGGTTTTCCCAGTAGTGATGTATGGAAGTGAGAGCTGGACCATAAAGAAGGCTGATCGCCGAAGAATTGATGCTTTTGAATTATGGTGCTGGAGGAGACTCTTGAGAGTCCCATGGACTGCAAGAAGATCAAACCTCTCCATTCTTAAGGAAATCAGCCCTGAGTGCTCACTGGAAGGACAGATCCTGAAGCTGAGGCTCCAGTACTTTGGCCACCTCATGAGAAGAGAAGACTCCCTGAAAAAGACCCTGATGTTGGGAAAGATGGAGGGCACAAGGAGAAGGGGGCGACAGAGGACGAGATGGTTGGATAGTGTTCTCGAAGCTACCAGCATGAGTTTGACCAAACTGCGGGAGGCAGTGGAAGACAGAAGTGTGTGGCGCGCTCTGATCCATGGGGTCACGAAGAGTCAGACACGACTAAACGACTGAACAACAATAACAGTGGTGACTGGCGTCCCTTGGGTTTGGCGTGGTGGAAAGCAGGGAGCACCACAGTTGATGGAGCCAGAACCCAGAACAGGCAGAGCTACCTAATTCTAGTTATCGTACCAATCCTCTTCCATACTAAGTTCTACAAGGGCAACATTGAGCCATAGAGGTGGAATCTGATAAGCGGTGCCATCCCCTGGACAGGTTGTGAGTAAGAAGGCAGGCAGGAGGGAACTGGCTGAGGGCAGATTGAGGTTGGTGGGGCAGTGTCCCATTTGCCCTAATGGACCAGCCACCACTGTACATAATATCCCTTCATAAGGTGAGAAGTAGTTTTGGAAAGTATTAATCATATTTCTTGCTTTCTTTATGACGGAAGGATTTCATGAATTAAAAGTGTTTAGAACACTAGTCAGAAACCAACAATTGGAATGGATAAATGCAGCATATAGATTTGAGGAGACTGCTGTAATTTCCTCTCAAAGACAGATAGAGCATTGAAAAATACAGTTAAGAGAGTACACTATGCACACGCAGCATAATGAGTCCATTGTAATAATCTGGCTCTGATTTTTATTTCCTTGGCTGTCATGTATTGTTTATTATTAAACGGGGTCTTGGTTTTGCTAATTGGTTTAACGCAGAGACAGGCCATCCTTGTCATCGTTTCCTTACAAACTGTCCATGTTATGATATCAAGCTTGTTTTTGAGTGAAATTATTATGTCAATTCAAAAGCTCTCAGAATGATTTAATTAAAAATGATTTGTTTACTTTTTGGCGGGGAATGTATGGGTCATAAATATGAGATAACCTGCCATCTGCTCATTATGCATTCTTCAGTGATAAATTTGTGTGCCAAAAAAAAGCGCTAATAGAAACACTATGCATTCCCTATGCATGCTTACTCAGAAGTAAGTCCCTTTACTACTCCCAGATAAGCATCAAGGGGATTTTTTTTTAGCTTTAGTAGGTTTTGTCACCTTTCTATTTAAAAAAATAATTCAAATCAGCAATAACTAAAAACCAGATTGAAACACATGTCAGCATTTACCTGTTTGGATAGGCTTTACCAAGCAAAAATGTTTTTAGCAGACGCCAAAAAGAATACAGTAAAGTTGCTTGCCTGATGTCAATAGGCAAGGAGCTCCCAAGTGCAGGTGCTTATTTGATTTATTACAAATGTGGAATGAACATTACGTGCATGTGTAACAGTGCCAGTTCTACAGATCGAAGCAGATGAGCAGGTATATATGCGGTAAGGTATTCTCGCAAGTAAACGGGTCCCAAACTGTTAAGAGCTTTATGTAGCAGATCAATAACTGGTGCAGGTTTCTGAGCAGAGGTGTTATATGCTGACAGGGTCTCACTTCTGTCAGCAATTGTGCTGCAGCATTCTGCATTAACTGCAGCTTCTGGAAGGGAAGTACTGCAGAGCAGATTGCACCAATCCAGTTTTGAAGTAACCAGTGCATGGACTACTGTGGCCAAGCTTTCCAAGTCCAGGAACAGTCACAAGCTGTCCATGGAGAGCCAGTGTGGTGTAGTGGTTAAGAGCGGTAGTCTCGTAGTCTGGGGAACCGGGTTCGCGTCTCCGCTCCTCCACATGCAGCTGCTGGGTGACCTTGGGCTAGTCACACTTCTCTGAAGTCTCTCAGCCCCACTCACCTCACAGAGTGTTTGTTGTGGGGGAGGAAGGGAAAGGAGAATGTTAGCCGCTTTGAGACTCCTTTGGGTAATGATAAAGTGGGATATCAAATCCAAACTCCTCCTCCTCCTCCTCCTCCTCCCCCTCCCCTGCCCCTCCTCCTCCTCCTCCTCCTCCTCCTCCTCTTCTTCTTCTTCTTCTTCTTCTTCTTCACTTCCATGTTAGACTGCTGCAAAGCACTAAAAGCTGGCAAGATTCCTCCTCTGATTGGAAGGACACCACCCCCATCATGAATAGAGAAGCAATTTCTACGGCTTTCAGAATGGTGAGGTGATGCTTTGTAACATCTTCAAGGTGGGATAGGCTTGCATAATATTAAGGTCATGAGCTCTTGCCCGGTTGCTGCAAGTATCTGAGCCTCCTGCTGAGTTAGAACATAAGAAGAGGGCTGCTGGATCAGGCAAGTGGCCCATCTAATACAGCATCGTCTTCTCACAGCAGCCAACCAAATGTCTATGGGAAGCCTGCAAGCAGGACATGAGCAGCCTCCTCTCCTGTGGTTTCCAGCAAGTGATATTCAGAAGCATTACTGCCTCCAGTAGTGAGTATATGAAATCAAGTTGCACTTTCCAGGTGGTTTTTCTTTCCTGGAGCCAGAAATACAGCTTGGAGCCTGCAGATAGGATGACTATGTGACATTTAAAGCACAGAAGATTTTATATATTTTTTGGGGGGGGGGACAAAGGCTTTTTACATTTAAACTTTCTCTGCAGTGCTTATCCGTCCAGGGCAAGGAGGCTGACCATGTGAGGGTTTGATTTTTCCTCTTCTCCTTTTGCCCTTTAAATCTCATGCACTTGCCCCAAAGAAAGATGCACAGCTGGAGAACTGCAGCGAGAGCTGAGGGGTGACTAGGATGAGTGTTTGTTTTCTTTCAAAAGTGAAGCTCAGCTGAGAGGATTGGTGAGAGACTTACAGAGGCTATGTAAGGATTTTGTTTTGTTTTGTTGAGCAAAGAAAACCATCCGCCTTGTAAACCTTGTCTTGTAAACTGCCCTAGGAATGATTGATAAGATATATAAAATTGTTGTTGTGGTGGTTGTTTAGTTGTTTAGTTGTGTCCATGACCCCATGGACCAGAGCATGCCAGGCACTCCTGTCTTCCACTGCCTCCCACAGCTTGGTCAAACTCATGGTGGTAGCTTTGAGAACACTGTCCAACCATCTCATCCTCTGTCGTCCCCTTCTCCTTGTGCCCTCAATCTTTCCCAACATCAGGGTCTTTTCCAGGGAGCCTTCTCTTCTCATGAGGTGGCCAAAGTATTGGAGCCTCAGCTTCAGGATCTGTCCTTCCAGTGACCACTCAGGGCTGATTTCCTTAAGAATGGAGAGGTTTGATCTTCTTGCAGTCCATGGGACTCTCAAGAGTCTCCTCCAGCACCATAATTTGAAAGCATCAATCCAGCTCTTACTTCCATACATCACTACTGGGAAAACCATAGCTTTAACTATAGGGACCTTTGTCAGCAAGGTGGTGTCTCTGCTTTTTAAGATGCTGTCTAGATTTGTGATTGCTTTTCTCCTAAGAAGCAGGCGTCTTTTAATTTCATGACTGCTGTCACCATCTGCAGTAATCATGGAGCCCAAGAAAGTAAAAGAATTAAAAAGTAAAAGAAAGTAAAATCTCTCACCTATATTTAATAATAAGCAAATTACAGCACCATAACAAGAAGCAATCCACTGTGGGTGTTGAATGGGGGTGGGGGAGTCTCCCTTCACCTAGTCTAGGACACCTTTGTTGGCCTCAGTCTATGGAGTGATGCAGAATTCCCTCTTCTGCCTACCTAAAGTGATGGCAGGCAGAAGTACCACCAGTAAGCTACATAATGGAGCATTCCAGGGAAGGATCTGAGTCAACCAGGATCCACCAGGTTCTGAGCTATCCCCCCTGCCATCACCTGACTGCATTGGTCCAATCACAACTCGTGTGACAACTGTGCAATAAAACCAAACACCTGGAAAGATCTGAAACCTCAGAAGCTGCTTTGTGCCAAGTCAGGCCACTGGTCCATCTAGCTAGTTATCATCTACTCTGAATGGGAGGGGTTCTTCACAATTTCAACAGCTGTCTTTCTCAGCCTTACCTGGAAGTACAGAAAAATAACTCTGGGACCTCCAGCGTGTGAAGAATGAGCACTACAACTAAGCTAAGGAAGTTTTTCTTAAAGATTGAGTAATCCTGGGTCTGGAATTCTCATGGCTCAGGCAAGTGCATTAAAGTGCAGATAAAAATATGGCTCTGACGTTTGCTTATGAGAATTTAAAGAAATGGTCAACTACATACTGATTTTGAGTTTTTTATTACCCTTTTCTGAACTGTATGCTTGTGTCTACGTGTGCCATATTAGCAACTAGATATACAATCTACAATTTTGACCATGATTTAGATAGAGAAGCTGTGTGTGTGTGTGTGTGTGTGTGTGTGCGCGCGTGCATGCACCCATTTTATTCATCATGCCAGCTGTCATTTAGATATTTTTTTTTAAAAAAGGAAAGATTAAAAAATGTTTTAATTTAAGGATCAAAACAGAATGAAGCAAAACCCAGTCTGCCGTATCTATATGTTACTTACTTTGATTTTATTGTGGATAAGAGGGTTATGCTAAGACTTTGGAAAAGCTCTTCATTTCCGAACCAACACTGACTTAATGAGAGAAAAGCCTGCTATTCAACAAGGAAAGCAACAGGAAAGTGAATAATAAAATCTGGAGTTTTTACAAGAAGCTCGGTGAAACACCTACGTGAATGCTTACATTTCAAAATGGTCCTTTTCTCTGATACTAGAGCATTAAATTATGAAGTTTACATTTGTGTGGGTGAGTGTTTTCCTAGCGGTGAAGAAGAATTAGAAGTAATCTCAAAAGACATAGGGGAGGGCACTGAGGGACTGTGGTGGAGAGAGCCGAGGTGGGAGGTGGGGAATCTTTTTGGGTTTGCGGGTCAAATTTGATAGGTGGGAGGATCGCCTGTCAGGCATCTGGTTTCACACTCACATCAAGTGATTGAGCACTTTGAAGTCCCTCCATGGGGCTCCAAGTTAGCAAGGGTGGGGTTGATCCACAATGTTTTGGCTCAGCTGATAAACAGTAGAGCCCAAGCCCGCTTTCTGCAGGCAGCATATGCCTGAGGCAGTTCCCTATAAGCTCTCTTCACTTCCTTTTCATAACATCTGCTTCAGGTGACTGCCTCACTTTGCCAAACAGTAGGGTCGACACTAGCATTAACCTCTCTCACCTGCTGTCATGGCAAAATAAATCATGCCCAGGGATTTCTAAGAGTTTTGCAGATTTTCTCACACCCTCTTCTGAGTTTGTTTTCCTCTACGTCACCCACTTCCATATTTTTTGAGACTAGGAGAAGAAACGCACACCTCAGGAAGCCTGTCTTCCCAGGCTAATTGACTTTGTAAAAGGACTTCCAGACCAATCCTTTACACTGTTTTTAACATTTGATTAGGAGCCACCCAGAGTGGCTGGGGAGACTCAGCCAGAAGGGCGGGGTATAAATAATAAATTATTATATTATTATTATCAGTGATGGCCAAACTTGGCCCTCCAGCTATTTTGGGACTACAACTCCCATCATCCCTAGCTAACAGGACCAGTGGTTAGGGATGATGGGAACTGTAGTCCCTAAACAGCTGGAGGGCCAATTTTGGCTATCACTGCTTTACATGGTTGCTCCTAATTGTACCATTGTGAGCATATGATTGCTGCTTCAGCCACTGAGTCCAGCACACATTGATTTCCCACCACTGATATGAATGGGAACTGCTTCAAAGTAAAGAAATGAGTTATGAGTCTTTTTCCTTCCTGCCATCTTTCAGTTTATTGTCTTTTAAGGATTTTGTGTCAGGTGTGCCTTCAAAACATTTCCTAATTGGAATTTATTGTAAGCTGTTGCGTTTTGTGACTTCAGCCTTTATCTGACGATCTACACGCAATCTTTTTGTCTGTTCCTCCTTGTTTTCTTTGTTTGAAAAAAAGAAAGCACAACAGATAGATTGAAATAGCTTGATTGTGCTTGATTGTGCTTTTAGCTCAGCGCTGCGGCAGATGCCTTCATGCTGTAAGACAACTTCACTCCCTAGGGTGGCCTTTCAGTATATTTAGCAATTCCCTTTAGTTGACTCTCAAATAATGGAAGCAAGTTAGTGGAGGATGGCTGATTCCATCAATTCACAGAAGAATATCTTAAGACTGTCATTGTGAATGAGGCCTCAGGGCACCCCTCTGGGCTTTTCCAAAGTGGCACATAAGAAACTAGTTAGGAAATAGCAAGGATAAACAATGGAAAAGAAAACAAGAGATGGAACTAAAGCTCTGCTCAAGTATAGACACCACTCCATGGCTCTGTTATGTGGCTAGTATTTGCCTATATTAGGGTGGGTTTACAGCTGAGATTTCCTCTGCATATTATGCCTCAAGCACATATATAGCCTCATGTGAACTGCCCTGAGACCTCCAGGTATAGGGCAGTATATAAATTCTAAATAAATAAATAAATAAATAAATACTGGAAACATCAAAAGGAACGGCTAAGGGAGCTGGGCATGTTAAGCCTGGAGAAGAGGAGGTTAAGGGGTGATATGATAGCCATGTTCAAATATATAAAAGGATGTCAAATAGAGGAGGGAGAAAGGTTGTTTTCTGCTGCTCCAGAGAAGCGGACACGGAGCAATGGATCCAAAGTACAAGAAAGAAGATTCCACCTAAACATTAGGAAGAACTTCCTGACAGTAAGAGCTGTTCGACAGTGGAATTTGCTGCCAAGGAGTGTGGTGGAGTCTCCTTCTTTGGAGGTCTTTAAGCAGAGGCTTGACAACCATATGTCAGGAGTGCTCTGATGGTGTTTCCTGCTTGGCAGGGGGTTGGACTCGATGGCCCTTGTGGTCTCTTCCAACTCTATGAATCTATGAAAGTAGTTGAGAAACTGGATTAGTGTTGAGTGAATTTCCCCCTGCTCAACTGAGAATGTGTGTGAGAGAATAAAAAGCTGCCCCCTGCCATGATCAAAACCCATAAAATTCTAGCTGCTCAGAAGGCCTCTCCCATTGTGTTCCCAATGACACCACCTGAAATTAGAGCAAAGGTCCAAATGCCTTCCGGCCCTCAACCCCTTTCTGTTTTCTTAAGCAACCTGGTGGTGGTTTTGGCGGCAGCAAGAAGGTCCTCTCAAAATGTTATGTTCTGAAATGCTGCCTAGTGAAACCCCAGGAACTGGAAAGAAGCTATGGGTAATGCTATTCCTGCATAGCTCCTGGAGTCCTTACTAGGTTCTAAGCTAGGGAATCCATTTCCAAAATCCATCATTCTGAATCTCGCTAAACAAATTAGTGTTAATTCTCTCTTTGTATGGGAAAAGATGTAGGCGGTTATTAGATGCAAACCACTGCTAAATTAACCTACTTATTTTGAATTCTCAGCAAGCAGTCAATGCATATTTAATGGATTTTTATTGTTCAGTACTTCTTTATTTTGCCTCATGATTACCCTTTCTGAAAGTAGCATGTGTGATATAAGGTATAATTTTAGATGAATGGAGTGTTCATTCAAGCATGCAACCGTGCACATGATAGTCCTCTATGTAACTCTATAACCCCAGTGCAAAGTAGCTTTAGTGCCTTCATGTAAAAAAAAGGGGGAGGAGTCTTCACAGACACATAAAGAGCACAAATCAGGAAGAAATGCATGTATCTCGGTCTTGTAGGAACATCTGAGACTCAGTTTAAATGTTGAGACCAGTATGTGGTACAGTCCTCCACAACGTTATATAAAGAGGTTTAAAAGAAATCTAAAAGGAACCATGTCAACTTTCAAACAAGCAATGTGTTGCATGTTGGGTTGTTCTCGCTGAACATTTGAGGTGTGAGTCACATAAACAACTTTGCGTGTCGAGGTCCCCAATACACCCCAAAGGAAAACACAATTGACACTTAATTTTTCTTTAATTTTTTTGGCATAATTTTGGTCAAAACTTTATTCAAATACAGCAATGTGAGTGGTTGCTTAGGCATTGGTAGCACTAACTGCCCCCGCACAGGGACAGCTTTGACATTCGCACCCCCCGCGAAGTCAGGAAGGGTAAGTCACCTGGGGAGAGAGACAGGACTGGGAACCATGCCTCACCTCTCCCCAGAATGCTCCCAGGGGCTTGCGTGGCCTAGCCCCTTGCCAGGGGGTTTTGGACAAAAGCATGGGGGAGCCCCTGGGTTCCTTTAATGGTAAAACCCTTCAGCAGCAGCATTTTGGGGGGCAGGCACAGCCAAATCCATACCCCCCCAGCAACCAATTCCAGACCAATGCCTAACCGCAAACCTTACAAGTTGTGTCAATTTGCTACACGGTAGGCGAAAACCAAGTGGCACACACTAATCAGCCAAATGGCAAAATTCCTACCGGGCCCCTGCTCCAAAGCTGACGACCCCATGACAGGCAATAGCAAGGTCAAGCAAACAGCCTAACATTAGGGAAGGGAGGGCGGGTGATCCGAAGAACGCAGCGAAAGAGGACGTCCGTTGCTGCGTGCCTTGTATTTAACAAATAGGGCTGTCAATCACTAAATGGCAACATGTAATTTTCCCCAGTAACAGCCCGCCCCTGCTTACAAGTTGGCCAAACCATCTGCCCAGAAACAGCAAGGTGTCTTGGAATCCCCAACCGCAACACGTGCTCTCCGTGATGGAGAACACGCTTCATCATTTCTTGTCCTTTTATGACCTATTGCCCAACAATTTTCAGCTGAATGTGTCTTGACTGCCTCCACTGAAAAGCCTTTTGCTTAAGGTGATGAGAGTTGATATGAAAGTTCTTGTTATGACCTTTCAACCATGATGGCTGCTTCACTAAGTTATGAACATGTATGTGCAAAACCAGTTCTGCAGGTACACATCTGCAGGGACTAGATAACAGCAGATGGCTGCCACTTTTTAAAAGGCAAACAGTTGTGGACACCACTAAGGGCAATTTCATATAGTTTGTGTGGAGACAGATTAATGAGTGTACACTGGCAGGAATCTGTAATTTGTCCTGACTAACTGATGACTTTCCATTGTAGGAAACACAGATTTGCAAACACATTATGTTTCTTTCAAGTTTTACAAAAGATTACATAATGAAATATCTTATACGTCACTTAAAAAAAGTAACAGGTCCAATTCCATGTGCCCACTACCAATAAGCCTGCTATATTTGCTTAGGTATTGTTGTTTTATTATTAAACTTAATGGTTTTTAATAGAATATGCAAGTGCCTAAAGACATTTTTGTATTCGGTGACAAATAAAACGAATAAATGAATAAGGCCTGTGTTGACTATTGGGAACAATTGAAGGCTACAGTTGTTCACTCTAACTTATCCCAGAACTTAGTCAACTCTTCAGCTCTTGGTATGAAATCCAGAAGCTACCAGAACAGCAAAGAAGCTACAGAGCTAGGGGTCTATGGAGCTTGGACAATCCCTAGAGGAGTCCACCTAACCAGTCAAATTACTTTTCTAATTCCTTTCATCTCTCCTCAGATAAATATTTCTTTCTTTTTCATCTGAGATAGTTGCTGGTTTTAGAAGTGAGAAGGAAGTGCTATCCAGGTCAATGGGAAATACATTTGATTCACTTTACACTTACCCGATCCTTGAAAATTAGCACTTCCCTGAATTTTACAGAGCAATTCTCCAGCCAACTAATGGGCACAAAAATGTATATGCTGGGGTAAAGTGTGGGTAAAAATGCACATATTAGTGAAGACGGAATACAAAATGCATTACATTAGGGGGAAATGTGTATATTAGGCAAAATTGCATATAAGATGTATGCATTAAAAGAAATTCGCATCAGAAAGCTGATGAACTTAGGGCTTTTTAGTTTTATTTTAAAAGAAAACTGATGTAGAATTGTGCAGAACTAAAGTTTGGGGGAGGCAGAGAGAGAAACTGAAAGAAATCAAAATTGACAGCTTCACCCATCTGGATATCCAGGTTGATTTGTATTCAAGAGTTTCCAGATCAAAATTTGCATGTTATTTGGGTTAGGACTTGCTCAGGCTACTGCTGGGGGAAGAAGTGTTGTATACAATGTGCAGATGGCTCCATCCATATCTCTCTCTCTCTCTCTCTCTCTCTCTCTCTATCTCTATCTCTATCTCTATCTCTCTATCTCTCTGTGTAGCTGGAATTGAAATTTGTTGAAATTTGTCCTTCCTGTCTCATTTGATGTTCCTTCAGATACAATATGGTTTCCCTGTGTCAGGCATCCTTATCATCCTCTTGAGTTGCAGGGCTGCCAGCAGAGCTATGGATGTGCCAAGCCATCATTTTACCAAGGCAGGTGTTGACTGCTGCTCCTGCAAAAGCCAGTTCTCAGCCACTCAGCAAGAGCATCTGCTTCTGCATTTAACTCCCTGCAGCGTGTGAAGTTAATGTTCTTCATAAAAGCGCAAGAATTATTTTTCCCCTCCCCTGCCTCATCTGGGCCTTATGATATCTGACTGCATATTGTAAATTGCTGCTCATTCCCCAGAATCATAAAACTGGATGATAATTTCCTGGCTCGAAGGATCTGTGGTTGTTATTCCCCGCCCCTTACTTCATTTAGGGAGGTGATGTCAACCATTCACCAAAAAAAACAAAAAACAAAACCCTCAGCAAATGGTGTGGCAAAATAAATTTACCTGGAAGGAAAAGTACTGCTTTTGGCTAGAAGCCAGGAGTGGAATGAGCAAGCTAAAATGCCCTCTGACAGAACTGAATTTAAGTGCAAGCAAACCATGTCAAGGTGGTGTTTGCTTGTGAGTAGTGTAACTTATATAAAATGTACTTTTAAAGGTGGATTCCTGCTGTTCATGCTATCCTCCTGTTTCTGCTATTTCTGTTCATAATGAGTAATGGGGAGGGGGGGAGACAATTTAATGTGACCTGCAGTATATCTCTGGGAAGGAGAAAGGCCAAAGAAAAGTCCTCTCCTCTGGTCCATATTTATTGCCAGTGTTGCCCTTGTTCTTTACACTGGGAGAGATAAAGGGGGGTGGAGATATATAAACTCGTTGTTCCCTTTTAAATGATAAAAATTAGTGTTATTTTGAGCCTCAAACCAGTCCAAAAACAGAACTAGATAGGTGCTTCCATCCTTTGGTCATTGTCTGCCTCTGATACAGAATAGGTGCACATCAAAATATGTCCAAGAGATCAGTAAGTTCTTCATTTGCTGCTACTGTGACATGTGAATTTCTTCTTTGCTCTGTGCATAATAGTGGTAGCTTGAAATGCAAGGGGGGGGGAATACAAACCATGGGTACAAGGGGAAGGATCACAGTTTAGTGGGAGGTGGCAGGCTCTGAATGCAGGGGGACCTGCCCCATCTTGTTACCTTAGGCCAAATGGGAATTGTCACCATTGCTATGCCCTGCCTCTCGCTGAACTCAGCAGGATCCAAGGCAGTCCTCAGAGTGTTGCCGATCAGCTTCCCTCTGCTCTGAGGGAAGCTGAACAACAATAAACATGCAGGAATACCCAGGCTCTTGCCAAACTTGGTGGGAGCCAGGGCACTCCTCAGAGTGTTGCTGCTCACTCAACTTCTCTGCCCAGGCACAGGGAAGATGAGTGACAACGCTGTGCACTGAGACACCTTCCTTTCAGCAGCGGAAAGATTGGGGTGGGTGGAGTGCTGCCACTTGCACTTCAGACACCCAGTTTCAGACTTCTAAATTTCTTAACGAATTCCAAACAGAAGAACAGAACATCTATTCTGGAGCAGGTCAAAGGCCTATCCAGTCCATCATGCTGTAATTAACAATGGTCAACCAGCTGCCTATGGCACTTCTGCAAGTACAATCGGAGTGCAATAGCATTCTTTGGACTTGCAACTGGTATTTAGAGGCTTACTGAGTCCAATAGCAAAGGTAAAACACAGTCATCATTATATGAATTTGTCTCTTCTCCTCTCCTACAAATGGATTGGTGTTTTGGAAGATTCATTGCAGGGACCAACCTATGCTCATAAATTGTAGGACTACTTGCAACCTAGTAAACATATCTCTCCTGAACTAGGCTATTGGCAGAAATCTGTATTCAGGTAAGAGGACTATATTTGCTTGTAGGCTGCCTGCCATTGTTTTTAGAGAATTCAAATAGGTAATAGAAAGTCAAAGAACCATAGAGTTGGAAAGGGCCATGAAGGTCATCTAGTCCAAAGCCCCAGCATTGCAGGAATCTTTTTCCCCAACATGGAGCTCAAACCCACAACTCTGGGACTCTGAGATTCAGAGTCCCATACTCTACCCACTGAGCTATCCCAGCTTCTGATGTTCTCAACTGACTTGCATTAGACCAAGAGTCTAGAAGATCCACTGAATCATGGATCTCACCACAAGTAAAAATAGAGGTGCTGCATGTGTCTGAATGCCAGTTTCTGGTGAAAAAACAGTGGGAGACACCTACTGACTTCCAAGAAGCAAACGGCTATATATTTTTGGAAACAGAATGCTGGAATCGTCGATTCTTTGGTCTGATTTTTCAAGGTCCGTAAAAATCACAGCAGCTTTGTGGGTGTCTGTTTGTGTGTATGTTCATTTGGGAATAACTTATCAGGAGAGGCCATTGGCTCCTCTCTTTCTTATTACTCTGATCATTATATATGCTGCTATTACAGTAAGCCATCCTACAAGGTACATAAGGTAACAAATATAATCCTAAAATGGTCATCAGCTCTAGGGCTGTGTGACTTTTCTGCCTGCTGCCACCCTGCACTGACCACAGCACAAGAGAATATATTCTCTTGCATATTGGTATTTAATAACTTCATAAAGCTAAAACAAGAATAACGTACTTAATGAATTAAAACATACTTAGCTTAAATGACTAGAAGCTCCCAGTTAATTACTTAGAAAGGAAACTACAATCCAGTTTTTATAGGGACTCCAGGATGTCACACTAAAAAAAATGCTCTTTCAATCATATCCCCATTAAATTGGCCAAAGATCTCAAACCTAGCATTGGGAAATATGCTTTTCTTTGCATGTTATTCCAGATGATATCAATTATATGATTTGCTACCCATGAAAAACTTGGAGACAATAATACTTGTCAAGTAAACTCCCAATGAAATAGCAAAAAAATCCCCAAAATTGTAGCTACACAAGTCATTGAAAGTACTCCAAATAGGTCTTTAATGTGAAATGCCCCCATACTTCTCTTTCTATCCTTTAGGCCCTTAGGGTTTTTGAGGTGGTTCAATTTTTATGTAACCCCCACCACCACCACCGCTGCCGCCTAAAAAACACCCTATTCATTTGTCAACAGTAGGGAACACAGAGCAGTTTAAGCATGCAGGTAGGCTTAGCTCAGGGATGGGGAACCTGTGACCCTTCAGTTGTTGTTGGACTCCAATTCCCATCAGCCCCAGCCAGCATGGCCAATGGTAAGAGATGATAGGCTTTGTAGTCTAGCAGCAGCTGGAAGGCCAAAGATTAACTTCCTGGCTTGCAGGGTTGAGATGCATCAGCATAAGAAAGTAGACAAACTGGTTTATTGTTTGGAAATCATAACATGCTATTCAGTAAGAAAGAAGGCATCTCAAAATCTGGTTGAAAACCTAACTTTCTTTAGCCTAGGATAATATATGGGGGGAGGGGAACCTTAGCTCATTCTTGAAAGATTGCGATTTAAAAATCCACTTCCCAATTTCATGGCAAGTACATAAAACAGCTTCCATTATGCCCAAGTAAATTTATTGTGCTGGTTTATCCAGCCAGTCAAAACTGTTTCCCAGGGTGTGGCCATTGTCACATGCTGACAGCTTCAGCAAGACACAAGTGAGAGTTGAGTGCAGAGTGGGGACTAAAGCTGGAAAAACTACCCCAGAAGGAGCACATTCCCCACCATGCAACCCCAAAGTCTTGTCTTAGAAAATTCAGGCAGATCTTTTTGTCCTCAATCACATTGCATTCCTATGATTCAAAGAGAAGAAACACAAGGCGGGTGGTTAGTTGTCTCATTAGCTTCTAGCACCATAAGAGGATGATGGGAACCTCTAGTGCCATAGGAAAGAGGATGATAGACAGCTCACCATACCTCGCTGTCCTAGATCCCAAAACTCAGTGGGTGGAAAGATTTCGCACTTTTCCAACACCTGCTTGCTTTTCTGCCTTAGAAAGTCCCAACTATACTGACAACCATGAAATGAGTTTGGTCAGGCTTAACAGAGCTGCATCTTCTGTCGCTAGCAAAACAGCAACAACAATATTTTTGTGCAAATAACAGGATGCAATGTTCCATAGACAATAGTAAGTAGCCTTAAAATAGGAAAATACATAAAGGGGTGTGTGTGTGTTTTAAAGTTAGTTAAAATAATTGCATTTCAAATTGCAGTACAAAAAGCAAAAGGAAATCATGTGGAATGTGAAGTTTTAAAAAACTTAGACTGTTTTCCCCCCCAACCCCCCCCCAGTGTAGATTAAAGGGAAGAAAAGGTCCACAGATTCCCACTTGAAGCTGAAGATAATGATAGAAGCATCAGTATAATTGTGAATTACCTGACGTCCCACAGTTTGGGGAGACTGCTATGAGTTATCATTTATTCTGAAGGAAACAGTGCTTAATATTTTGGTGTTGCTAAAAAAAGAAAAAGAAAGAAATCCATTGTTGGCTCCCAAAAATAACAGAAGATCCTGGTGATACATCTTTTGTTCAGAGCAGTCAAAGATTTTCTGAAAGGACCAAAAATCAATTAAATCCTTTTGCTTTCCTTTGTAGCTTTTGTAAAGTCGGTAACCATGCTCTCTGACATCTGTAGCACGCTCGAAACTTTTATATATTTATATATATACACACACACACACACACACACACATTGTGAAGATTATGACCTGGTTTTCACATGCACACACACACACGTCAAAACCAAGTTACAGTAATTTCAAAACCATCTTCACAATTTTGGTTCTTTTGCTCAGATGTCTAAAAAAAAGAGAAAATAAAAATAAACTGCATATCAACATCAGGCTACTCACTATAGTAATTTCCACAGAAGGAAATGTGGCTGTAGTTTTCAAAGCATCCACCTAATTAACTGTCACAAATTTAATCTGTCATAGATTTAAGACTGCACAGTAAGACTTAGGGTTATGCTCAATGGGACTTGCTTTTGAGAGTATATGCTTAGAATTCTGCTGCAGGCAATATATTATCCAGTTATTATGTCCAAACAAAATGATTCATTCATTCAGAAAATAGTGCCACTGTTTTCTCTCTGTGTGTCCCCCCCCCCCCCGATGCTGTTTAAATTAGATTTTATTACCATTTATATTTTTTATTTATATTTCTTTTCTTTTTAAAAAGTCAACTGCCCTTTCTGTTAATGGGCAATATATAAATGTTGCAAGAAATAAATAAATAAAGTTAAATAAATAAAGCCCGTATCTCCGAACAGTCCATTGAACATGGATGTTCTTGTTGGCTCTCTTGGGAGAAAATGGAGGAGTGTGCCTTCTTGGGGGGGGGTGAAGTTAAACTGCTGGAGAGTTACAGCATCTGCTGTGGCTGTAGAGAGCAATACAGCAAAGACATGTTTTGTTGTAGCTGGGGCAGATGAAAGTGTCTGGTTGTGCCGATGCAGGTATACCATGGTGTTTCTTCTCTCTGCACTCCTCCCAGTGGTCAGAATGGAAGAGCATCGGTGCCCAGTGTGGTGGTACTGGCCCAAAATCTGCCTCTGTTAGGGATCCTGGATGTTTAAAGGGGAAATTTGATAAAAGGCAGATCCACACCCAGGGCTGGCTTCAGGTTTGAAGAGGCCCTAAGCTACCGAAGGTAATGGGGCCCTTTATATGTCTAGCTGTCCTTTGTCAACAACAAATTGTCACTGTTTTTTGTGTTGAATATATGCTATATGGTAATTTATGGCCCTAATAGGTATCTAAAGCCATTTGCGCATAACAAATAGGAGCCTACACAACACAAAACACTGTTGCTACATGTAGGTTTTTTATCTTATATTTTGGAAATGTACATTCAGTTTTTTTCCTTTAATTTTTTTGGGGGCCCCCAAGTGAGTGGGGCCCTAAGCTATAGCTTGTTTAGCTTATACATAAATCTGACACTGCTTTCAGTAAGATTTTTAGCCCACAGTGTGTCCTGTTGGAAAGATACAGAATATATTGTTTTTAAAAATGTTTAAAGAGTGCTCAGAATGGACGAAGCTGCCTTATAGTGCATGAGATTCTTTCCTTCAGTTAATGTGGTGGTGCCTATGATATTACTCACATGCAGACCTCTCTTGAATCCCTCACCTAACACTCAAGGCAATATTGAGTGTTCCAGCAGGCGTGCCAATCCTGCTGATTTCAGTTAAATTTACAATCCTGCCGGTGGATTAAGGATTGCAGTCATAATACATATGGTGGCTGGATATATTTAGAAAGGTCAGGAGCTCAGCATTCACCCAGCCAGCTGCAGCTCCTTTATCACAGGATTAAGGCAGATGAGACGGGATGCATGAGGAACATTGTATTGCCCTTCTGATTCTTTGAGTAAATGGAGAAATTTAAATTGCAGTAGCATTTATCCAAGCCATGTCTCAAACTGTTAAAATGAAGGACTAAAACAAGAACAGATGGGGAGGAGGAGGGCCAAAATGACAGGCGTTTATGAACGCAAAAGGAATATGAGCTCCGGTACAGGTGTTAACATGGAAAAAGAGGTTATCAGCAGAATTTGCACCGGTGAGCCGAGAAAACTCTCTTGGCTTGGCAAATGCAAAAGTGCTTGAGAGATATTTGAAAGTACGTGTCAGGGTTTCAGGGACAGAGAGCGAGGGGGAGGGGTCCCAGGGTGACGAGGAAGAGGACGACGATGACCCGAGGTTGTCAGTGAGTCCGTCAAGTGAATCCGAGGATTCCCAAAAGGGAGCCCCCCTGGTCAGGCCAAGGGGCAGTAGAGAGGGAAGCAGTCAGAAGCAGGGGAACGAAGAGGGAATTCCCAGTGGGGGTTGGAGATCGGGACCGGCCTCTCCGTCGGAACGGAGTGAAGGGGGTGGAGTTACCAGTGTGTCAGAAAGAGCAGAACAGGGAGCAGAGAGGGGAAGGAGTTCGGAGCAGAACGTCCTGCCGGAAGGGGAGGAGTGTAGTACCGAGAGTAGCGTAACGGTCGAAAGGAAGGTCAGAGGCAACGTACGCGCGCCAAGTTCAAATGTGGAGGCGCGCGGAAATGAGGAGAGCCCTGAGGAGGAGCCTGGTCCCAAAGCACGAAGGAGGGGGGAGCAGGTGTCAGAAGACTCAGCCTCGGGGGAGTCCCGAAGGGAGGGAGCACAGGGGGGCAGGAAGACCCTGCGGAAAAGGAAGGAGAGGAAAAGGTGGAGCAGTACAAGCCTCTTAAGCTGGTGCAGGGGCGGGACTGACTCAGAGGGGACTTCAAACATCTAAGGGTAACAGATGCTGAGCCACGGAGCTTGGATGTAACGACAACAATGTTCTTCAATAAAACCTTTTGTATATAACTTGGACTGGATTTTGGTCTCTTGTGAGCTGGGACCTCGGGTGGCTCTGACAGTACGTAACAGCAATAGGAACCGTACAAGGTTGCAGAACACATTTGCTTTATTTTGGGCTGTTTCCTTCCAGTAGTAGTTGGTATTTCTAGCAACAGAAATGGTTGATCATGTGATGTGTGGTTCGTTCGTTAGCATCCTGCTCAAGTGTGGCCCAGACTAAGTGCTCCATGACCTTCTTGGCTGTTTCTTTTCTGTCCTCTGAGGTTTTGTGAAACTACCCATACATTGTTAGTGTTGTTGCTCCAGTGGCACATTATACGTACTGCTTACCTTGAATGCTAAATAAGTTGAAGGTCACACACAGCAAGATATGATCAGAAAATGGATGCTGAAGCTATGGTTGAATATCCATTTTTGTTAGCGGTCTGGCTTTTTCTGTTGAAACATAAAATAAAAGAGTGTGGTGATAAAAGACATTTAAGGGACAGGGGGCTTTATCCGCACCCTGCTGTGCTGTAAGCCTGCTCTCTTTTTATACTAGCCTGGTAGGCACAGGTGACCAGGAATTTCATGCAGGTATGTGGGTGGACTTCCATGTGGTTGAGTGTGCTGGTGGCAGAGGAACAGATCACTCCGTTCCTCCTTATCAAGTCTGTTTGAATTCTATGTTAGCTGGAGTAGAAGAGAAGTTTGGCCCTTCACAACCAGCTTGAAAATGGTGTGGACTGACAGGAGAGATTTTATCCTTATTATTGATTTGATAATTCCATTTATCTCACTATAATTCTTTATTTTACCCTCTAGCTGTCTTGAGTACCATTTGGTAGAAAGGATAATAATTTAGTGAGCTAACAAATAAGTAAATGCAGGCAAAGTTAAGCACTTTAAAATTTCACAGATTTCAAAGGCAGGCACCCTCCCACTGAACTCAATGAGACTTAAAAGTGTTTAACTCTGGTGGGATCACAACCTGTCTCTCTTATTTGGGTCTGCAAATCTGTTTAGGCAGTCAATCGTGCATCCTAATGTACTCTACCTTGTTTATATATCAAAGTAGCAATAAAACAGAGTCAATTATAACTATATATTTAAGACAGGGACCCATCTTCAGCTCACAGAAGTACTGTAGGCACTGAGGATGTCCCTCTCCAGCAGTGACAAATTACTCCAGCAATCCTTCGATGAGCATAAAAGCCACAAACTCAGTAGGCATCTCTCCAGGCATGCTGTCAGCATCTGCTGATGAAAAAAGCTGAAACTGATTTCAGCAAGAAGGACCAAATGAGACAAAGGACACCTTCAACTCTCATTGTGGCATCTAAGTTGGGCTGGATGTGTGCAATTTTATGCAAAAAGTTTCTTCTAAAAGTGCAACAGCCTGTCACTGCTAGTGAAGCGAATGTAAGGAGAGAGAGAGAGATGGTCACTGCTGGTGAAGAGAAAGTGGGGAGAGGGAGACTCTTTACCAGCATCAAGCAGGCTCTGTCATGCTCAAGGATGCTTGCATCTGTAATCCAGGTATCTGGGACTGCAGAGCCCATCAGTGCTGGCTGGGGCTAATATGAGTTCTTGCACAAAACATCTGGAGCTCACCAAGTTGAGTAAGAGTGGTTTAGCTCTTGTGTTGAACCATGCTATTTTATTCTGTGATCTAACAGTTGCACAGCATAGCCTGCTAATTATAGATGGAATCCGATCTGATGAATTTATAAATGCCTTTGAATATGGTGCAGCAAAATACCTGTAATGAATTATAGCTAATTAGAACAAGGGCAGGAAAGAGGAAGTTACACTTGGCAAATGACACCATGAAAACAAGAAAGCATCCAATTGATTAAAGAACAGAAAGGAAGGGGAAGTGGGATATTAGGAGCTTGGGTGCTGAACGTAGACAGAGCAAAATTTCACATCAGAGGAAACCTTGGATCTGAAGGGTATTTGTCAGCCTTCGTTACTTTGACTGTGGGAATTCAGCTGCACTGCTTAACATGGTGTGCAGGTCTAGGTCAACCTGAGAAATATATTGACAATTATAAATCCTTTTATATTTAAATTTGCCTTCTTCAGTGAATGGAAACTACACTGTGGGAAGAACTGAGGCCCTTTCGGGCGCAAATTATTGAACCAGCTTCGGATGTGATGCAATTCAGCAATAAATTTTCTTATTGCTCCCAGGTTCAGAGAAACGTAACTTAGAAAAACTACTGAAACAATAACTTCTCCTCTGACAAGAATCAATTCTAGGCTTTCCCCCTTCCCAGCCACAACTATTAAAATTAGGGCTACTGTACTAAATGGAACATGGCCTGCCATGAAATAGTAAACAAGATTTCTTCATTGATATACTTGTATGCTCTTAGTGAGGTCATGTTTGCGGTGCAAAATGTTAGCAAGCTGTGAAATTGGAATTTAATTGTGATAAGATCCTCTCTCTCATTTCAGTGTGAAAGAGAACCTTAACACTGTTCTACTGGCAACTGGTTTTATTTTAATTAAATGCAATTACACACACAGCTGAAGTGAAGCACAGGTTGTGACGGTGGATTTGGCCCCCATCATATGCAGACTTACTTCATATATTCTGTCAAAACTAATAGTGTTAACTTGCACATATACTTAGAAGTGGATTCTTTTCTGCTGCTCATTTGGTTTTTTAAACCCTCCCTTTTTAATGTACATCACCTTGATAATAAAATGAAATCACCAGCTTTGGGGCTATGATGAAGCCAGCTAGGGAACCAATGGAACCAAATAATGACAGGGTTGCAAGGGTGACATAATAAATTTGATTTTCATGCTTTCTGAAATCTACTAATAACTTGGATCAATTGGCTCTGAAAGTTATAATTAGTGATATAGCTCAGCCAAACCCATAAGTATATCGTGTTCATAATCTGTGTGTCTCTAAATGGGGCTAGATTTTGCTTGGTGTAAAATCCTTGTCTCCCTCCTTCATGTAATTTGGCAAAACAGCTGCCTGACACCAGCTGAGAAGTTGGCTCTGTGCAATTTCTGTGCTTTAAAGCCTTTCTTTAAAATAAATAAATAAAAATAAGCCAGCACAGCATGATTATGCAAATCATGGAATCCAAGGACATTACTAAAAACATTTCACACTTGAAGTTCTTGGTGATTATAATCTGAATTCAGAAAACCAGCTTGAAACAAGGCCTTCTATTTCAGTAATCATTACATCTCTCATCAAGTTGTGAAGGCTTATGCACTGCTTAACAAGACTTGCTTCACTGTGGTGTTGAAGAAAACCACCACATCATCCGTTATAGTGAAATCTAACTTCTGTGTGCCTTCCCTTCTTCTCATTCTTCTTGAAGACGACTTTCAAAATGTGAATTGCAGTGTCTTCTGCTGCAGATGACACTGAAAAGAATTTTGTGAAATTTGGTGTGAATTCACTGGGGCATGGTAACATAGAGTACACTATATATTATGTGGCTAATAAGAAGTTCGACCCTAAGAGGAGAAAGTTCTTCAAATTATATGAACAAAACTGAAGGAGATACAAATAAATCAGACTAATGCACTAATGCTCCTGGTGTAGTACAGGGTCAGGTTTAAGGTGCTGGTTTTGACCTTTAAAGCCCTATGTAGCCTAGGACCCACGTACCTACGGGACCGCCTCTCCTGGTATGCCCCGCGGAGGACCTTAAGGTCCACAAATGACAACACTTTGGAGGTCCCAAGTCACAAGGTGGTTAGATTAGTCTCAACTAGGGCCAGGGCCTTTTCAGTACTGGCTCTGACTTGGTGGAACGCTCTGTCACAAGAGACTAGGGCCCTGCGGGACTTGATATCTTTCTGCAGGGACGGAGCTGTTCCACCTGGCCTTTGGTTTGGACTCAGTCTGACCCTTTTGTTTCCTTCCCCTTACTGTTTTGACCTAGGGCTACTTTAAAAAGAGGCTGCATTTTAAATTGCATTTTAACCTGTATTTTAAATTGCTTTATTTATTTTTCTATTATGTTTTTATTGTAATTTTATTGGTGTTAGCCGCCCTGAGCCCGGATTTGGCCAGGGAGGGTAAGGTATAAATAAAATTTATTTATTATTTATTATTAGAATGCATCATTTCTTCTTCATATAACCCTTAGGGGGGAATTTAATGTGAAAGAAATCAGGGATACTTTTCAAAATGATTGATGGACTGGAAATTGTATAGATTTTCTGAGTCAGCAAATGCATCAGTGTCATAAGAGGATTTTTTTTGGGGGGGGTGAGAAGACCTCTGAGTTCTTTGGAGGAAGGATAATATAATGTAGAAGAGATGTGTCAGCAAAACTGCAGCTATTGTTGAAAATAGCTTCTGCATCTCTTGACCCTTCCACCATCCTTCTTTCTTCAAAATATTACATGTTTTCTTGCCATCCCCGTCCCCCAACTGCAGACAGGCAATGACGCAGAGGAGGGGTGGGAAAATGCAAAAACATGGGAAGGACTGTGCCATTTAGTGCCATCACATTACAGAGAGGGCTATTGCAATTGGGAAACACAGATGGGAAGAGCAATTTTGAGTTCAGGTCCTGCTTTTGGCTTCCCAAAGGCATCCAGTTGGCCACAATGAGAACAGAATGCTGACTAGATGGGCCTTTGGCCTGATCAGCAGAGGTGTTCACATGTTCTTCTGGAAAGCCAAAGTTTCATCCTGAAATGTAGATTATCTGGTTATCAACTGGAAGCAAAAACTCAATTTTGTTTCAAGGAAAAATCTTGAAGGTTCCCCAGTCATAGAGTCTTAGACACTCTAAGTTCTAACATATGCAAATACACTGATTAAACTATCAGGGCTTGTGGATTTACTTTTAATTCAAGCATTTCTGTGTCTCACTGCTTTCTATAAAGGCTATGGACCTCTTACAGACTGATGCTACCATGTTTGCTCTGAATAATGGCACAGCTTTAATCAAAAAGTATATATTTGAAGTGACTGAGCTTCAGGAAATAATAGTTTTATTCTACACACCTGAGATCACAGGAGAAAACACTATTTAATTATGCTCAGCATTTAATGATATTTAAATGACTCAAATAGTTTCTGTAAATGAATACATTATAAGGTTCGTGTTCAAATACCACAATAAACTGTAATGGGCTTCACAGCTTATTAGTTCCATAAATGTCACCTTGTTATTAACAATAAAGGTAAAGCAATTTTACATGAGGTTCCATTATCATCTGGACAATGAAATACTGTACTTGACATGTGGAATATTTAGAAATATCCATTTACTATTAATGCATTTCTAAGCACAGCGCCAATAACTGTACATTGTAACAAACAGTAAGTTACAGTTCCCAGACTGAGTCCTGTGATAAATTTGCTAGCATTGTGCCTAGAGAGTCAACTGATCCTTTATTCCTTCAATGGACTAGCTGCGATTTGTTAAATTACATATATAGTGGAGGTTTTTTTAAAAAAGAAATCATTGCTGTAGTTAAAATTTGAGTATTCTATCATTATACACTGGAGGGTAAGAACACACTAGAAATCCTGAGAGCCTCTTGACATGGATTCTGTGCATATACAGTGGAATACTACTCCCAATTGCCTTTTTAAAAAAACCCACTGATAGGTACTGCAAGATGCTTTCTGTTAGATACTCCTGCTACAAAAATGTAAAGCCCAAAGGGCTTTGTGGAGTTCTAAATTTCATACCTAAGCCCCTTAGCTTTTCCACGCACCCTATTTGTATCTAGAAAGCTACCTTTCCTTGCCAGGAAGTGACAGCATCAGCAAAATCGTAAACAGGATGTTCTGAATAAAACAACTCAAGTTATATTTAAAAACTCACCTGGTGGCCTCAGGTGATCAGGAATTGCATGCAGGCAAGTGCAGGTCGACAGAGGCAGGATGTGTTTCCTTGGCCCTACTCTGCCAGCCTGCAGGTTGTTGTCCTAGCTGCAGAAGAAGGAAAGCAGGCTACTGGCCTATTAGCATGCTAGGGTGTTTCATTGTTTGATGATTGTGATGATTATCAGTAGCTGTGGGTGGGGTTGTGTGGGTGGAGATGCACGGCTCTCCTGTCTTCTGAATGCAGCGGATTGTTGTTTCTTACCAAGAGGAAGAGGGGCAGTGGCAAGGCAGTGGCTCATTCACAGGTGCTGGACAACAGGTAAGAACATTGACCATACCTGAAAGGGACATCATATCTGGAAGGGACAATGTTTCACTACCATGCAAGAGGGAGTAAGATTCTCTTTCTTTCCTCTTGCATGCTACCATAAGGTTAAGACTTTATGAAAGCACAGAAAAATGTGGTCAAGTGTGTGATATCGTCAGTTAATTAATATTCTGCAAAGTGCTCTGAAAGGGGGGGAAAGCACTAAATATCTAGTTTTATGAATACATAACCATGATCGATAAAAAGAAATCTGACACAGTTCACTGTGTTTCCTTGGGGATTATTCCCCAAGCAAATTAAGCAATGATATCAGATTTGATTCTCAAATTAATCTTATGGTATCATGGGTAGTTTTGGATCTACGCTTCTCAGAAATATTAAGCTTAAGAAGTCTAAATCAAACATTTAAAAGCCATTTTTTCTCAGAATGACGATGAAGGTCATTGTGACAAGTATCCTGTTTTTCTAAGCCTCATCTCAGATATGAATATATGTGTGTAATAGGGGTGAAAATACATTCAGGAAAAGCTATTTATTTTCTTGAAATTCTATCAGATTCCCTGTGAATAAGCTAGAAAGATAGATTTGGGGGGAGGGGGATGTGAATGGCACAGATAAGCTTTTGAAACTTAAGACTGCAAACCTAAACACAGTTACTAGGGAACCCATTGAACACACTTCTATGTGTTACTTCTATGAAAAGATGAATAGGCTTGTGGTATTAGGCTGTGAATCTAAAGAATAATTCCTGAGCATTTATACATCACTGTGGCTCACTACTGAGGAATATGTTTTGGAATGGGATGTTAGGATGCTGTAAAACCATAGCAGGTTCGTATTATGTTAGCATTTTTTAAAGATGAAAATGCATCCAGACATTAGAGATAATATGTGAACAGGAGTTTATACTGTAAGTCTTGGGCAGAAACATCAGCATCAGTTTCCACACATACCCTGTCCATTTTTTGGATGTGATCTGCGTCACAAGTTGATGAAAATTGTAGTCTGTATACTTCACTGGGCATAGGGATCATTACTGGCTGATGTAGCGGGGCAGGGGGAACCAACTCTTTAACCATTCGTTCAGCTTACACACAAAAAACAAGCCAACTCACAGCTCAGCTTACAATGGAGGCATGAATTAGCTTGGGATGAAAAAATAAAACTCTCCTCTGCTTTAAGGTAAAGGGACCCCTGACCATTCCAGTCGTGGCCGACTCTGGGGTTGCGGCGCTCATCTTGCTTTACTGGCCAAGGGAGCTGGCGTACAGCTTCCGGGTCATGTGGCCAGCATGACTAAGCTGCTTCTGGCAAACCAGAGCAGTGCACAGAAACACCATTTACCTTCCTGCCGGAGCAGTACCTATTTATCTACTTGCACCTTGACGTGCTTTCGAACTGCTAGGTTGGCAGGAGCAGGGACCGAACAATGGGAGCTCACCCTGTGGCGCGGATTCGAACCGCCAACCGTCTAATCAGCAAGCCCTAGGCTCTGTGGTTTAACCCACAGTGCCACCTGCATCCTCTGCCTTAAGTGCATATTAAATATGCACAGCAGCTCTTTTGTGCATTAAAAGCATGACAGTCCTATGTGATTAAAGGGGCAGCAGTTTTAGACCACTGACCCTACAATTCCCCAGCCCCCAACAGCAAAGAATTGAGAATGGGAATCAGGATCATAGCTGCCTTGGAAGTTTATTCATGTAGAGGTTTCTGTTTGTAGGTTTCTGTTTCTTAAACATCAATGCGCATGGATAGTGGGATGGACAGCTATGGAATCTCAGGGGTGGTGTGTTTCCACTACCCCTTTAAACCCCATGAATGGGGCTATGAAAGGGGCTATATTTAGGCTTGTTTGTTTCTTAACTCTCTTCCTAGGCATATATGGGGAATATATCAGTGAGAGACAATTACAGTAAGCATTATTTTTTAAAAGCATGATTAGTACTAGTCTCTTTCTTGTTTCAGGAAAGATCATGGCCCTGATCTTAAGTACTCTGGCTTCCATCACAGTGTTCCGTTGTTCCAGAAGCGGTTTAGTCATGCTGGCCACATGAACTGGAAAGCTGTCTGTGGACAATCGCCAGCTCCCTCGGCCTGAAAGCGAGATGAGCGCCACAACCCCATAGTCGCCTTTGACTGGACTTAACCATCCAGAGGTCCTTTACCTTTCCCCCCCTTTAAACAGGATTGTGGAATTTGAGGAAAGTGCCTATTCTTTCTTTGCTGTACCATTTGCCATCAAAAAAATTCCCACTACTGCTGTTGTTTCCCCTCAAGATTTTGTTGACTGTAGTTAGCACTTTCAGGTGCAAAGAGCAACAGTTCTCTCTCTGACAAATTGGAGGATTGAATTTCTGTTTGCAGCATTACCATATATGTCTTGAAGTAACGACACCTTAACATTGTGAATTTCCAATCCAATTGCAAGCACTGCAAATGTGAAGAGCTAAATTTGTAATACACAGATGCTAGTCACATAGCTACTGAAATCCAAGTTCTCTTAAAATATTTTGCATTTAAGAATTATTCCCACCACTATATCAGTGGTATAAATGCACTTCTGCCTAAAAAGGTCCCACCCCCACCCCCAATCTAAGAAACATAGATTAAATTATGGTGTATAGTAAAGGAGCATCATTTTAGCATTATATATTCTGAAGTACCAGGGAAATCAGTGGATTGCAATTAAGTTCTAAGCATGGCCTAATTGAGTTACACCTAGGGAAAGGTGTACAGGATTGCTGCCTCCTTTTTATTTTATTTTTAAATTTCAAATATTTATAACCTGTCCTTCACCCAAGGGCCCCAGGGAAGGGTACCTCAAACATTTTAAAATCTCAATAAACAATATATAAAAACCAAACCAAAAAAATCATAAGTCAACATCAGCAGTCACATAAAATGGCAGAATGGACACATAAAAATACAGCCCCTGCTTTTCAAAAACTTGCAGTTGTTTAGGGTCAAATAGATAATTAAATGCAAGCACTTCATTTCATCACAGAATTCATTGTTCATTATTCTCTTCTCCAGAAGAAAAAGCTTTGAAGTAGATCTGCAGGTGATCAATACCTGTGTGATCGCGTACATGCACATGGAGTCAAACCTGGAAGTGACCCAGAAACATAATAAAAGACATCACTAAAAGGGCAGAATGGGGTCAGGGCGGAGGCAGAGCAGGGGCAGGGTGGAGCAGCAGAGTGTTTCAATTGCACACTTTTTCGCAGAAGCTCACAATGACCAGGAACTGCACCCCACACTGATTGGGGGTTGCTTAGATTTTGTTGCATGTATTACATTGACTTTCCCTTCAATTACTAGAGTTGTGGGCTCATCCACATTTATCTTTCGCCTCGCATTTCCTGGGCACAGGTCTGTATCTCAGCATCTCTGCATCTCAGCACATTTTGTTTTCGTCCCGCCGCTTTCGCCAGGAAAACCTGCTCTTTAACGCTAAATCGGAACAAATGGCAATTCAGGTTTTCCACAGATGCCCTTTGCTCCAATTCGTCTGTAAAGAGTGAGATTTTGTGGAGGAAGTGCAGCTAGGTCACGGAGCTTTAAAGAGTGGACGTGTGTCTAGAAATGTGGCGCAAAAGGCAGCCTGGATGAGGCCTCTGTGTACATCCTCATTGGCATGAAAGAAATGATAGCTCTTCTTTAAGCATTGCCCTCACCAGTCCTGAACACAGTTGCTTCAGGTGGCAGCGACTGATTTTAGTAACACTTACTTCCGAATAATAATGTGCTTAGGACAGCACCAAGTAAAAAACGCATTTGAGGAAAGAAATCACATTTGCACAACAGGTAGCTGTGAACTAAGCAGCCGGAAACTCATTAGTAAGGGTTGTGCAATATGCACTCCTTTCATTTCTGTTTTCAAACTCATGGAGTCAGTGCGCCATTGCATATTTTTATCCTTGAAATGGAAATTTAAAATGACACCCTTGCTGTTGCCTGGAGCTCTCTCTTTCCCTCTCTGATATACAGAGATGGATATTGGATGCAGGAAATTGTGTCCACTCTGGAACCTGCACCCTGAAGCTACTGTTTCACATGTTGCTCCATGGCAACCCTGACTCACCATGGCCATTTGGACAAATACTGACTACCAAATGCAATCCTGTTGCTAATTTTTTTTTTAAGGAGTTATTCAAAGTGATACACTTGAAATGGATTTTTCCCCACTTAGCAACCTGGAATTCAACAGGAAATGACGTAATTGGGTATCATCTGTCTGCTTATTAAATGAAAACCATTTATCTGTTTGGAACAAAAGCTTGCAAGCTTTTCGCTTATGTTATCTTCACCTGTCAGAACAGCTGTCTAACCAATACTCTCTCAAACTGTGGAAAACTATGCCCGCCCATCCCCATTCATACAGAGAATTTAAGGTTTCAGTTACTGCTGTTGCCTGTTAATTTGCATGGAAAATGTATTTCATATCCCTGTGTCCCGTCAATTATACATAACTGATATTTTAAAATCAGATTGTTTTTGGAAAAAACCAAACAGTTTCTGCATCTTAATTACCTTCACTTCTGTAAAAAAAAGAGCTATTTTATATACTTAGCAACTTGATAAGAGGAGAACATGGCATTCCATTATTATATTTTAATGTATGGCTAACTCACAAAGGCACTTTGGTGCTGGGATTTATAATGTTAAATTAAGCACCTTTATTGTCTCTGAATTTAAATTATTTAAATGGATTATAATTTGTTGGGTATCCATGCAATGGGAATCTCGGGGGGGGGGACACCACTTTTTATTTATTTTTATTACATTTATATACCACTCTTCCTCCAAAGGGAGCCAAGAGTGACAAGCAGCAAGTGATAAAAAATAAAAATATCTTTAAAACAATTCCAATACAGGTGCAGACTAGGAAGCATTTCATCTTAAAAGGTTTGTTGAAAGAGGAAGATGTTCAGCAGGTGATGAAAGACTATAGAGATGGTGTCTAAAGAGACCTCAAGTTTTGTGTTTTTAAATCTCCAACAACCACTAGAAAACTTTAATTGTCTCTTCATGTTAGGCATATGGCCAGGGCTGCCACTTGTCTCTTTTTTTAACCTGGACAGAACAGGAATTGAAAATCCAGGTTTTGTATTCAGATCCAGCTACTCAAAATCCAGGGAAGGCTGAGAAGAAAGAGTCCTGTCTCCAGTCCAAAACATGTAGACAGAGGCTCTTGTAAGTAAGAGCCAGTGTGGTATAGTGGTTAAGAGCGGTAGTCTCCTAATCTGGGTAACTGGGTTCGCGTCTCCGCTCCTCCACATGCAGCTGCTGGGTGACCTTGGGCCAGTCACACTTCTCTGAAGTCTCTCAGCTCCACTCACCTCACAGAGTGTTTGTTGTGGGGGAGGAAGGGAAAGGAGATTGTTGGCTGCTTTGAGACTCCTTTGGGTAGTGATAAAGCAGGATATCAAATCCAAACTCCTCCTCCTCCTCCTCTTCTTCTTCTTCTTCTTCTTCTTCTTCTACAGATCTTTATCCAGGCAAGTAAACGACAGGCTCTGCAGCAGACACAGTGCTCAGGTATCACGATTCAGAAGTTCGGGAGCAGAGCAAGAAGGTCAGAACCAGGTAGAAGTTTTCCCATTTGTCCTGCCAAGCTTTCAAAGACAAAACATGGAGTGGTGGACTATTAAAATGGGAACTTCATCTCCTCCCTCCATCAGTCTACACACACAACCAAATTAGGGTGGTAAATCAGAATCCTGGTAGTAGAACGGAAAATATAATTACAGGCTGCAGATGGGAATTACATTGCTGAGTGCTCCTCTATGTAAAAACACCCTGCCATTGGGTTGTTGTTTTTTTAACATGCAATGACCTTTGTTTGATGCAACAACAAGGGAAAAAAGTTGGACTGGCTGAAGGATTGCAAGTGGTTGTAATAAAGCAATTTTAGAAACAATGGTGCCAGGCCAAACATTCCTTTTGAAATGCCCTGCCAATCTTAGCAGTAGCAGCAGCAGCAGCAGCTCTGCATGGTACCAACCGAGCTCAAATATTGCTGAACAGTGTGTCCTCCGGAAGAAAGTTACTGCTGCTTCATGATTCATTTGGCATCCTCTGTGAACACTCTGGTAACCTTGCACACTTCACCAGAGAGCTACAGTTAAACTGGAGGTCATTATTTCTGAAAGTGGTGCCCTTTAATTACCAGCCATTATAGACAGCTGGAAAAATCAAACCAAGCAGCTCGTGCTACTTTCATGCGAGCCCTAAAATTTACCATTGTTTCTGATAATGTTGCATCATGGTACATAAATTCTGTAAGGTGACCCATGAGTGTTTGCTGGAATTTACTTTAGGTTCACTTATTGTCGCTTAGCAGACTAAACAAGAATAGATGGCTCTTCAAGCAGTTATAGTAAATTATACTTATGGCAAACCCTAATGCCTCATTAACTTGAGTCAAGGTCTATTTCCTTTTTACAGCGTTAACCATTAGAAAGCGTTGTTTTTAATTTATGAATAAGGGTGTAGAGGAACCTTAGCTCTCATATTTACATAAACACAATGTACAATTAATCTTCTGTAAAATAACCAGAGCACCATTTGGAGAATAATAGTCTCCTTTGGAAGCCCATCTAAAAAGATGCTGGTAGGGAACTCGTATTAGTGTGTGCTTATGCATCAGCAGTAATTCGTGGGATGCATTAATATAAGAAGAATGAGCACTCATTCTTTGCGGGATTGTGTGCGGTGCTACAGTTCCCTGGGAACCTACTGGCAAATAGGGGCTGGCCTGCCTCTCGGTGTTAATTTTGGAGGTTCACGCTCAGCCTCAGTAATCAAGTTTCATTGCTGGGAGGTGGGGCCAGTCCCATATATATAAGGGGGTAGAGCCGACAGTATCCAGGCAGTTGGCTCTGGAGATTCACCCTCCCTACGTTTAATGTTTTCCTGTTTGCAGGTCAACTTTTTCTTCCTCTTTAGTGGGCGCTGTTGCGGTCTTTGACTGGTTGCTGTTGAAGGAACGGGAAGAAATTTTCCTGCACTGGCAGGTTTTGTCTTCCCTGTAGCAATTCATCACAACTTTGGTGGTTATGGCCTTGGGTGGAATCCTTTAGTCTTTTCTTCCCTATAATGGGGGGGGGGGTGAAGTGGTGACTCACCCCCCTGCGGCGGCGATTCCAGGGTCCCCTCTTAAAGGGGTTACATAAATGGGTGTCACTGACCATACACTGAAAGGTTGTCAGTGAACTACCCTGCGTGTGAGGATATGAGCTTGGCTGCCTGCTACACTTACATCTCGCAGAGCACCCCCATATATCATTTACCCTGATGAGCCCCAGTTCCCCCGGCTGGGGAGCTGGGAGGGATACATGGCCAAGGCCTAAGCCAAGGTCTTCCTAAATTCGGAAGTTTAATAAAGTTGTGGCCTAATTTTAATTCCATATATCATTGTCAGAGTCTTTATTCCTTCCTTATGATCCCTGGGGGCTGGGGCTGTTGCCGCCTGGTCGCACAATGAAAATCACCTTTAAAAAAAAGTGAATTGAAGAGCTGGTGGGGTCTGAATGAGTTAGGTCCATTTTTATAACCCCAGGTAGATGTTTTTAAGTAACAAGTTGCCATTGCCCTTAATGACTGAGTCATGCAATTTTGATTGCACAGACCCTTAAAGACGTCCTATTATTGCCATAGCGGATTGTGGTGGATCACACTCCCTTCTAGGGTGGTCACTTGTCCTACTGTACAGCTGTCAGTCTTCTTTTTAAAGGAGCCCTCTGTTTGAAGGGCTGCCGCATCTGATTTAAATACGAAGTACCATACAAAAGGAGCACTGCTGCCCTGAGGTTGTCACACAAACAACCGGCACCTGGACAACAGAGTGAGCAGGCACACAATCAAACTGGATGGCTACCAGATGAAATGGGCCTTCTGTTTTTCTCACTAATAGCCATTTTCCAGATCTGTTTTCCTACTTAGATACAGCATAGGGGGCAAAGTATAGGGAGAAATAGCATCCACTTTTTTTGATGCCTGGCTACATTTTTTAAGCCCTCATGAGAGAGGAGGGGGAGGGAATCTACACTGGCATAACTGCTCTGTGGAGAAATCAAAGATGGTCAATCCCAGTGCTACAGATCAAGCCATGGGCTGCTCTTTTCAGACTCTTTTGACCAAACTTTCTTGCCTTGCACAAACAACTAGCACGATTACAAGACACCGCAGTCTCTGCTGTACGTTATTCCACAGGAAACACGAACCCAATGCAGAAGTGTATTGAAAACCATGTTATCTGGCCAGGCTCTACATCATCATATAAGACCACTGACAAGATCAAGTCAGATCCCTTCCAAAGAAGAGCACTGATGCCATGAAATGTGCTGGGCCACAATATGTTGCTCTCAATGCCCCTTTAAGGCCTTTATTTTTCACATCAAAACCCATGACATGAAAATATTTTTTGCCTGTCTTCCGCAGAAAAGGTTTCAGATAGGGCTGTGTGCTTGTGTTGTGCTTTTTCAAAAGCTGCTTTTAATTACCACCACTGGTCGCTTAATCATTTTTCTTTTATAATCTGAAATAATTCCAGTTCATTCATTCTGCTTCACGCAGCCCTCGCCCCCATTTTATAGAATACATCACATGCCAGAGCTCTCAGCCTTGTATTGATTGATTCCTTGCAATGGACCTTAAAACTCCATTAAGGAAGGAGTTGGAAATGTGAATTAATTTTGCATTCTTTTATTTCCTTACTTTCTTTTCTTGTATGGCAAGGCTAAGAGAGGTTTGAAACAATTAATCTTACCTCAAAATACTTCTCTAACTTTAAAATCAACTTGAAAGCAAAGCAGAGGGTAAAAGTGAGGCAAAATAGATCGTTTTCCCCCTGCGTGCATGAAACTTTAATGCAGTGACAGAACAGTATTACCTTTTTTTTCCCCTCCCTGGTGCATTATGCTGATAGATAGCACCTTGCCACATTGCCTTCTGTAGCAAAATGAAAGACTTAAGACTGTACTTTAATAGATGAGGTATGTCACCAGGTTAAAACAAAAAAAACCCCCAAACAGTAAGACAATAAAATGTGTGCTGAGGTGACAGCATTGATCACATGAAACCTAATTTAAACCACCCAAAGCCTCTCCAATGTTAATTATCAACATTAATATTTCATTAAATGGCCTATTCACTCTCTGCTCCCCAGAACATCTCGGTCATAAAAAAATGAAGTTACAGAAACTTTAAACACAATGTGAGGTGCAATAGAAATTATATACGATAGTGCATGGCAAAAAAGGTAAAATTTCAACAGAAGGAAGTTCTGCAGATTTTAATATGTCCATTTCCATTCATGTCCCAGTAAAAGATTAGAGTGTTTAGTTGCAGGTAGCTCTACAGTTAATGATATATTTGCACATGTGTTCCTCCACAAGATTTTTGGAAGATGATGTCTTTTAAGAGGGAAGTAAAGAAGTCACAGAAGGGACGCGGGTGGCGCTGTGGGTTAAACCACAGAGCCTAGGACTTGCCTATCAGAAGGTCAGCAGTTCGAATCCCCACGACGGGGTGAGCTCCCGTTGCTCGGTCCCTGCTCCTGCCAACCTAGCAGTTCGAAAGCACATCAAAGTGCAAGTAGATAAATAGGTACCGCTCCGGCAGGAAGGTAAACAGCGTTTCCGTGTGCTGTTCTGGTTCGCCAGAAGCGGCTTAGTCATGCTGGCCACATGACCCGGAAGTTGTACGCCGGCTCCCTCGGCCAATAAAGCGAGATGAACGCCGCAACCCCAGAGTTGGTCATGACTGGACCTAATGGTCAGGGTTCCCTTTACCTTTACCTTTAAAGAAGTCACAGTTAGGGTGTTTGATTGGATGCTGCAGACATTTCGAATCACTATGGGAGGGGGGCAGAATCAACAGAAAGTATATGATCATAAAAGGCCTGAGTATCTAGAGGATGGGGGTTTTATTAGGGGGAGGTGGAAGCATAATCATTCTAGTTCAAAGATTTCTTTTAACAACAAATATTACATTTTCCCTCCACACTTCCAAACATTGAGAGCCAGTTTGGTGTAGTGGTTAGAGTGTTGGACAAAGAACTGGGAGACCAGGTCTCAAATCCCCGCTTGGTTAGGAAGTGACCTTAAACCAGTCACTGCCTCTCAGCATAAACAACCTCACAGGGTTGCTGTGGGGATTAAATGAGGAGGGGGAGAAGCACCTTGAGGTTCTTGGAGAAAAAGTAGAATATAAATGATATGAATAAAAAAATAACATCCCTAACCATTTTCTTCTCATGACAGTCCTGTGAAATAGCTTGCTGAGAGAGAGTGACTGGCCTAATATTGGACTCCCTGCCAGGGTGGAGATGTGATATATATGTGTGTGTGTGTGTGTGTGTGTGTGTGTATTCTGAACTCTTGCATCTACAACTTTTTAATTGATTGGGAGACATCTAATTTTAAATAGTAATACAGTAAGAAATCCCACATCTCATTTTGCCTTGTATTGTGTTTGTTTGGCTTCTATTACCGTTCCACAGTGGTGTGTCTAGGTTGTGCTACAGTTTCTCTGAGTTTCCATCTTCACTTGTAGACATCTATCTTAATTTTCCCCCTTTGTGAAGGTTGTGCATCCAGATTGGGTAGTGCCCACTAAAATACGGTAAGTGACTCAATGAAGCTAGGGAGACTATAGATGATGGAGCTTGATGGTTGGAATGGGATGAGGTTTGTGTACAAATAAAAGGGAATCTATGTTTGCCTTCTTTCCAGTTTATGCATTTAAAGCACAAGTAAAAGAAAAGCAAGGAAGTGGATACACTGGGATTCAATTCAAAATAGAATATTAAATTAAGCCAACAGGAATAAATCAAGTATAGATTTAACAAACTGTTCCAAAGCAGCAAATTTTAATTTCATGAGCTCTTTAGTATTATTAAATTATCCACATTCATCAAATAATCTGAGCTGGGTGAAATGAATTAAAAGCCAATACAATTTGCTCATCAGGCAGCTGCTGATTTGGATACCATTAGAAACAAAAAACAAAACAAATATGTGAATTGGAAATTTAAACTTTTGCAGTCTGAATCTAGGCTGTAAGGAAGTTCCAGGGACGTGTGAGATTCAGTTGCCAGGATGCATGCTTAGGACTGCAACCTTGGAAACCCGTTCTGTTATGTATGGCAAGCCACACTTTATGTTTTTAATCCATTGCAGCTGAGCAAACTCCAAAGGAAAAAAAAACACCACTTAAATTGGTCTTTATTTGCAATAACGACAAGCTGGGGTGACATCGTCTCTTTTGAAATAATCTAAAATGCTTAGAACTCTGTATTCTGGGGTTCTGAATGGAGTACTGATACCTTTAGGATCTGATATAAATTCCTTCAGAAACATTTCCTTTTGTTTATTATTACTAAGCAAGGGTGGACTATTGATTATAACAATGCTTCAGAGGTAGCGAAGCAAACCCTTAGCAAAAGAAGTAGTAAATCAAGCTGTTGATATTTCTTTGTGCCTAGCCTCTTAGCACCAGTATGCCTTAAGTATATGTGGATAGTATTTGAAATTGTGCTTCCCCCCTATCTGCAATGAGTTTCTTGCTCTTCAAACACAGAAGTGAGGGTGGTTATACAAGAGCTGCATTGCAGCATTCTGCAGCAGCACCTGCCAGCAGGACCCTTTGTTGCATCATCTATCGGCATTCGAGTAATTTGACCCTGAAGGTTTTCAGTGAATCAGACTCCCATTCAGATGTTGATATGGTTTAGAAGACAGCTTCGCCCTGGCCTGAATTTTGTGTGTGTCTGTGTGTCTCTTTTAATAAGATCAGCTTTTGGATCTAAATGAATAAGCCTGACATAAAACAGTATTAAACCTGTTAGACTGTCCAAGTTTTCTTTTATGTGCCATATCAAATTTTGTTCCATACTGTTAACCTTTGGTGAATTTTACAAAAGGATACTGTTTCCTTCCAGTTCTTATTTCATCAGTTACCATTTCACTGTGATTCCAGCGCAAAAGCCAGAGAGGTTTCAGGTGTTTATAATGAGGGAATAGATTACTAAATGGATTTGCCAGGCTTCAACCATTATCTCACTTACAAGTATGATCTAGCTGCACCCTGCAGTTGACAGCAGATCTTTATTTCACAATCTGGTTCTTATTTCTGTGAATCAAGTCGCTATTATTTAGAAGTTGTGGTTTGAGATTGGAAGTTCAAGGCGACAAGAGGCTCAAAGTAATCTTGGTATCTCATGAACAGCATTTAAATCCAGATCTTCAAGTCCAGAACACTCAGCAGGGCATTCCTAGGACCAAGTTGGCTGAACAGTACTGTTCATTTTTACTACAGAATTGTATAAAACTGACTTGTGACTAAAGTGGAATTTGGAGTGGTTCTAGAGATTATTCTCCCAAATGTTGAAGCTAGGAGGGTCTCCTCAAAATATTGTGCCTTTTTGCTGGGTTCTAGTAATTTTACCACCATTGGCTATGCTGGGTCTATTCCAGAGTTGCCAACAATTTGGTGACCTGTGGGCACAGCTGGTATTTTGAAAGAGTGCTCAGAAACCATAGATCTACAAATCTTTCTACGAACCAGCCCAAATGCTAAGATCCTTGGAGAGCACCTTCTCTTGGCCCCAACCACCTCAGAATCATGGTTGATGGTGATATGAGAGACCGTCTTTTCTATGTCTGTTCCCATATTGTGGAATTCCCTCCCTAGCGAGGTTAGATTGACTCCCTCTTTTATTATTCTTCCACCAGCAAGCAAAGAACTTCCTATTCAGACAGGCCTCTGAAAACTAAGGTGTAGATAATGCTGATCACTGGACTGCTGTCTGGGCCAACTGTTTTTTATTGCTGGTTTAAAATGTGTTGGATGTATTTTAATAATTGTTTTTAACTAGGTTTTTTATTACTTTACATTTCATAATGTTGCAAGCTGCCTTGACTCCCAGCTTGGGGAGAAAGGCAAGACATAAATACATTAAATAAATACATATTCTTTTTAATGTATGATAGCAACAAATTTGCAGGACACAAGTGACCTATAACTGGACAGAAGTGAAGTTACAGGGAACCAGGCAGAGGGCCTTCTCGGTAGTTGCGCCCACCCTGTGGAACGCCCTCCCATCAGATGTCAAAGAAATAAAGAACTATCGGACTTTTAGAAGACATCTGAAGGCAACCCTGTTTAGGGAAGCTTTTAATATTTGATGAATCATTGTATTTTAATATTCTGCGGGAAGCTGCCCGGAGTGGCTGGGGAAACCAGGCCAGATGGGTGGGGTATAAATAAATTGTGTTGTTATTGTTGTTGTTGTTATCATCTAAAAATTATCAGGCTCCATGATGAGTCATGTCTCAGACCCCTATCCTTTTTGCCATAACATTACTGGAAAGCACCAGATTACAGAAATTTATAGTTCAGTCAATGGAAACAGATGTTATATGTGATTTGATGGGGGTTGGGGTGGGGACGAATGTAAAAAAGAATTATTGCAAGATAATGTGTTTTATTGCATCCAGTATATGGCACACATGCTTTTTCTCCACCCCAATTTCTGTGGCACCCCTTCTCCCCCGCCTCTCTCCAATTGCTCTGCTTTCCTCACCCCAGTCCCCACACCCAAACCCCCTTTCTATCCTATCCTCTCTATTCCTGTACCTGCTGTTCAGCTGCTCAGGTGCTGATTTGAATATTGAAAAGTACATGCAGCTGAAAGAGGAAGTGGGGAAGGGTGTTGCTCTTCCAGCTTCTCTCTGTACAATACAATACAATACAATACAATACAATACAATACAATACTGTTTATCCTTCATCTGTACCTCAATTGTACCAAGACAACATGTACCTCAGCAAGTCAATGGCTGCTGTAGGGGCTCTGCACCACCCTTACAGCCACTGCTTCTCACAGGAACTTTTCCATATAATGTGCAAGAACTGGTACTTAAAGTAAGAGTTCAGAACCCTAAAGAGAATGACTTCATTGAAATTGAACGGGACAGACAAGAGCTGACTTATCGAGATTTGCTCAGGGTGAGTTGCCATGAATAATCCTGAACAAGTGGAGAAGGTTAGAAAGCTACCAAACTCTCTGTACTTTCCAGGTAGGTAACCACCTAATGAGAAAGATGGCAGTGAGTGGTGGATAGTGGAGTTCAGAGGCTTCACAAATGCTGCGGTTGCCACACTGCAGTCACTTCTAGTCTGAGCAGCCAATGTCATCCTTTTATGCCTCTTTATTGACACCACATCAAAAGGTGCAGCATGTTGACTGGATGCGGATGCAACATTAAAAGTAGACTCACAACATATTCTTTGGACGTGCTGTGAGACCGTCTTCACAAGTGGAGCCAAAGTAAAAAAATAACCCAAGCACCACCAGGCCACCAGAAGTGTGCAACTACCCACCAGGCCCACAATTGTCTGCCTGTCCACCATTGCTACTAAAGGCCTTAGCCCAGGCATCCCCAACCTGCGGCCCTCCAGATGTTTTGGCCTACAACTCCCATGAACCCTAGCTAACAGGTCCAGTGGTCAGGGATGATGGGAATTGTAGTCCAAAACATCTGGAGGCCTTCTTTAGCCTTTCACTGTTGCCTTCAGTGTTGTTTGGGAAGACTGGAGTTCACATTTGGTATTTTCCGCTACCGTCTCCCCTATTCCCAAGTTGCAAGCGATTTAACAAACCAGCTGAGTCAGAGGAGGAGTGATGGCATCCAGTAAGTACTAAATGGCGAGACACCAGTGGCTCCTTGATGTTGCCTCTCAGTGAAGAAAGGAGTCCACAGCTCATAAGTTCGTAATGCACTTTTTTGCATTAAAGCTCTTCCTACGCCGCCTCATCTCCTTTAGGAGGGTCTGTCATTTCACACACTGTAGACTTGAAAATACATTAGTGTTTGCAATGTGTTTAGCTGGGAAATGCTCACACCTCATAAGTCTGTAATAGGTTCCTACATTACAGCACTTTGCTTCTGCAGTTCAGCTGTTTTAGCCCCAATATCATTTCACACGCTGTCATCTTGGAAAACGCAATCGCATTTTCAGCAGCTGCTGCTGTTAGGACTTGTTCGTGTATTACGCGCCATCTAGTAGGACACCAGCTGAGATTACTGTTGAGCACATGCTTCTCATTGAGCACATGACTTGTAAGGGGATTTTCAGAGATGCCTCAGAGACAAACACTCAGCAGGACTGTGTTAGGGGTGTTGTCTCTTCCATATGCTTTTTAAATCGGGTCAGGTGAATCAAATCAAACCCAAAAGGTAGCTGTTAAGATAGATGTATTGCCCTCCAGGAACTGGGGACTATGATATGTTTAGATGTCATGCTGGGTGTAGAATATATTGATCGAAAAGAAAGAAACCATAAGAGCCATGCTTGGTTGGGGCTGGAATGTATTTTTGCTAACGGAGGGAAACTAATTCCGCATTCCAGTTCAGCAAAGCTTGTGCTGTAGGACTGTCCTACCCAGAAGCCTTCAGGGTGTTTTGGAACATGGGAGGAAATGCTCAGTAGTACTACATACTGGCCACTTTTTCTGCTTTATTGTGGCTCCACATTCTCTTTCCACTCTCAGAGTTTTTATGAGGGGAGGGGGTTTAGGCTGTATACCAGAATCTCTTCTAATTCCTGGATCCAGCAAAGGTTAAAATCTAATGGAGGATTCAGTTGTTGGAATAGCCAGGCCAGCTTCTTGGGCCTAAGTATGGGTCATTAGTATAAGAAAGGAAGCTGCTCTGTGCCAGAGGGCAAACGCGTGGACCCCCTCCCTCACCTGGCTGGTAGTGAGAAGGACAAAGGCCACAGTTGTGTGTGAGAGAGAGTTGACCTAGATGCAAAGATAGTTGGCCTCTTAGATGAAGGCAGAACTGCCAACTGCCAACGGCCACCTCCCTTCCTCATTCATTCTTTGTGAAATACATCTCCAATGCAAATACAATACAAAACGAACACCTACCATCTTTTAAGAATCCTGACTTGGGCAGTTCCAATACTACTGCATGTGTGGATCAGCAAAGCACTGTTGACCTACCTGACATGATGACATTGTGTGGGTAGTGATATCATTGGCCAAGGTCCATAGTTCTGCATTTTTTTGCTCTAGTTTCCTTAGTGCACTTACCAGTTTGTGCATGCACAGTTCACTTAAAACTTCCTTTGCTTCAGACCCTGTCTTCTTGCTGCCGTTTTGGGGAGACCAAGAAGTAGAGACACCTGTGCTCAAAGTTTTCCCCATACTCTTCTAATGAAAATAACACTTCAGATGACCATTCTGACTTTGGAGGCCAAATAAACAACTGTATCTATTTCTGTGCAAATAATCAATTAGAGATCTGAAGTCTTTATAAAATATCCAACGTCCAGTTTGGAGCAGTGCTCCTAACACATTACACCCAGTAGAGAATTCTCTCTCTCTCTCTCTCTCTCTCTATATATATATATATATATTCTTTAAACAGGAAAGCTTTGTAATACTGATGGGAAGGTCAAGCCTATATAACACTGCCAGAACTCTTGTGTTCTTGGAGCAGCTAGCTATTCCAAATCTGGTGAAAAATGATTTTTGTGAACATGCATCTTCAAAACCAAACAGTCTCCTACTACCAGCAACTGAAGAATTACATTTTTCTTGGAGTGGGGGTTTGGAATGAAGCCATGCAGCTCTGTCAATCCGCTGAGATGAGTTATAGTGCTTTCCTCTTTCAGCTTAACAAGAAACATGTCACACGAAGAACAAGGACATTAGGCACCTTGGATAGCCACTAGATGAGCGAAGGAGAGGGTAGGAAATTGCTCACGATAATTGTCCTAAGGAGGAACGAATTCACCCAAGGACAGCAGCCAGAATGCAATTCACACACTAGTCATGATAAACCCTGAGTGACAAAGCTCAAAATGGAAAAAATAAACTCTTTTCCGAGACAGTTTTGAAGCAAATACTTTATACTGTCATTGATGTCATGGAAGGCTTAGAGGGCACACCAGTGAGAAAGCTAGACATAAGCCTCCTTGTGGCTCTTGAGCCAGAACAGCAACAAGAAAGTCCTGCGCCCACATACTCCCTAGGTTGGGTCAAGCTGTGAGGGGATAGGGGAGAGATGGGCAAGGTGTAAAGGGGGGAAGAGGGGACCAGGTGGGGGGGCAGAGTTGGCAGGTAAGTGCATTTGGTAAGGGGAGCAAGGAGGATAGGCAGCCCCTGTATAAACATAAATGCATCCATCCATCCATCCATACATACATACACATGCACATTTAAAACCCTAAAAATATTGGCAGTAGCGTGGGGGAGGAAATTGTATGGTAAGCAAAGGATGGGGGGGAATGATTAACATGCAAAAAATAAAGTGGTTATGAAGGTGCGGAAAGTTTCATTAAAAGTTACACTTTCTGAGTTCCATCAAAATTTAATAAGCGATAATGTCTTCAGCTTCATAGAATTTAATTTTGTAGCTTATGAAAGGAATAATTAAAACATACCAAGCTATCAGTCATTTTGTATTTTATCTGCCTTCCAAGGTATCACTCATAAAGCAGTAAGATTTTTTTCTAAGGCAGTGGAGGGGGTCCCTAAGAGTTCCTTTAGTCAGCATATCAGCATTTATTAATCTAGAAGCCATGGGGATGGAGGCTGAGGGGAAAAAGAAAGAAAATGTGGTTGGCCTTTGGATTAACTTCATCAGATCTATCGGTCTGGAAACCGTTCAAAACAGGGAAATAATCTGTAGCTGTAGCTGATCAACTGGCTCAACAGGGAAGCTACTTCTCCAGTTAAAGCCAGCTTGCCTGTTCAGCAAGGTGATTGCCTCCGGTTAAACATTTCAAAATATCTGGATACTGTATGTGCACACTTCTTTCCTTCCTGCAAATATGGCTGCCCAGGGGCAGTGTGTCTTGCTTTGCAGCTTGAGGCAAAGCAGGACTTTCTGCCCTGTGCTGCTGTTACCACCAGTGCCACAATCGCCAGCACTGCCATGTCTGTTCCAGCCACCTGCACCACTCACCCTGACACCACCGCCACCACTGGTGGATAAGCAGCGCTGGCATGGGCACCAATTTTGGGCGAGATCTCAACCATTTTAGGTAAGATTTCGGTGATGTCAGGTGAGAGCTCTGCAAAATCTCACAGGATTTTAGCAAGATCTCAGCTGAAACCACCACCAAGATCTTGTTTGAAATCAGCACTGATGTCAGTGTTGCGTCTCCATCACTGGCAGAGGCAGCAGGGCAAGCAAAGTGCCTGTGTGGGGGTGTTGCTTCAGGGACTTCCGCCACCTGAGGCAGTGGTCTCACCCTGCCTAATGGCTTTGCCAGCCCTGTGACTGTCTAAGGACCAAGCCCCATGTTATCTATGTACATGCAGGGTGGATACTTGTGGGCGGGGAAGGGCAAGGCTTGATCCAGATTGTAACCCAAGCATGGGGGGAGGGGGTGTTGCCCTACACCTGCAAAGCAGTATTTAGGAACCAACCCAATGAGTTTTAAAACAATAAATAGCTCTTCACTAGGACAATAAGGACAATGAAAGGGACCACCTCACAGGAAAAACAATTTAAATAATTGAATTGCTGTTATATTAAGAATCTTTGAAAAGCTCATTGCTTCACTGTACTTACGACAACCGCATGGTAGACAGATGTGAAAACAATGCAGATTCAAATCTGTCTCAGTGTACAGAGAATCCCTCATTATAATCAGTGCCCCTGATGAATAGCAGTAAGTAACTCAAAGCACATTTGATTTCCAGAAACTATTTTTGTAATAAGCTTACTGCACTCAGTTGTGAGTTATATCTTTTTACTATTTAGTGTGTCTGTTTTGGTGTATCCATAGAATATATCTTTTCACATGGGCAATACTGAGGAGGATGTAAACAATTCAGATAAAGTTACGAATCCTTTGCTTTTCCAGTGCATTTATCTTTAGCTAATTCTCCAATAACCTGGTGAGGTGGACGAAGCTAGTGTCACAATATATTTAGCAACAGAGAAACCTGAGATCGACATAAGTTGCTTTTTTAGCAGAAGAAAGCACTGGAATTCATCACAGAAGAAAAAATGGTCCTGGCTCTGGGTTCCATAAAGTCACTGTCTCTTTAGATGGAAATTTCTCAGCACAGTCATGAATTCAACGAGTACTGTTGGGCAACCTGCTTTGTGCTTGAGCTCTACTTCTGCAGGCTGCCATTTTCTATAGCATGAATCCTGAAGGTTTTCTGTTTCCTTCCATAATGTTAATTGGAACACTTGCTGGGAACACCTGACTCAATTGCTGTGTGGCAATCTTTAGCATGGTGCTCTTGATTTATTTCCATATTCTGTTTCCTGAGAATTGGTTTGTCCTGTGTCACAGTTGTGGGGGAACATTTTCAGCTTGAGGAACACATTCTCTTCTGGGCAACCTTCTGGTAAGAAAGGGTAGGACCAGAGGTGAAAGTTGGTGGAGCAATTAATAGGTTTCAACACTAGTTTCTACACATACACACACTCAAACCCTCTGCCTTGCACTGAGGCAAGCAAGAGACATTATCAGAGTTCAAGAGTTACTCAAATCAAGGGCTAGATAGAGAGGTCCTGGAGGTCCACATTGAATCCCTGGGCCTCAATTCCCTACACTTGTTTTATAAGATTTAAAATTTGAATGGGGAACCTATGGCAGATTACGTCTGGTTGTTTGTTTCAAATGTTCTGATTCCAGGTCTCTCCACACCATACATTTAAAACATACTCAACATACATTTAAGGCAAATATTGGGAATTGTAGTTTTCCCCATATAGATACAATTCACAACACCCTTAACAAACTCTTTGGGAGACATCATGTGCTCAAAATGTATGCTGCGGATCTGCCCGCTATAGAGAAAGAGAAAGAGATGGAAAGAGAATGAGATAGAGAAAGAGAGAAGCAAATAGGAATCACTTCACAAAAGCCACCTCACCTCTTAAATAATGTGTGTGACAGGAAATTGTTTACAGATTCAGAAGGATTCTTTTCGGAACTGATCCCACAGCTAACACAACTGGTTCAGCATCAAGCATGTTGCTATTCAGATGTTAACTGTCAAGAACTTCAAGCTGTCACGTTACACTTGCGGCGAAGAAATTTCCTCCTACACATTATCAAAGCATTTTTTTCCTTATTATTTATCTTTCCAGTAAGTGACAGGTGAAGGGAATTTTGTTTTGGGATGGACAGAGGCTGTTCTCCACCTGATACCTTATTGAAAACATAGTTATAATAAAAGCAACACATTGACACCAGCTTGCTTGTTTTTTTAAATCAAGGCAGCAGGAAATAAAACCACAATTTGACAGACTTTGGAGGAGCTGCTCCAGAATGACAAAGTTGCTTTACTGAGTTCCTGAAATTACGTTATTATTTTCAGTCTACCAAGTGATTAAGGAGTTAGCTAGGAAGTGTGGACGTTACAGCCCACCGATTCCCCAAGGTCACCCAAGAATTGGCAGATGGGAGAGGTTCCATCCTGTCAACTTTCAGAATTGCACCCGGCTGCCTGCTTACTTGACAGAGCAGTGCTGTAGATGAATTCAGTTCACGCTGACAATACGCTGCATAGCAATCAGCCAAATCCATCAAATGAAGGAATTTTTTTTAATACATATATCAGGGAAGAAAATATATATTTTTACATATATCAGGGGGGAGGGAAGAAAAACCACCTCTACAATATGCTTTTTCCTTTTCCCATGAGGCAATCGATGCCTTTGTTTTCTTGTGGAAACCAAATCACCCACCTCTCTTTGCTTTTCCAGAAGACTGACCCCTTAATAAATGTGATTGCGACCTTTAGTAGTAACTTGCCTTTTCGCCACTAAAAAACTGTACAGCCCACATACAAGGATGGGGAATCTGTTGCCAACTTCCCATTCTTTCATGATAAGGGTGGAACTATGTGCCCCACACATTTAAGTATGGGGAGTTTGGGGAGGGCTGTAGCTCAGCGTGGTAGAGAATCTGCTTTGCCAGTTTCCATCCACAGCATCTTCAAGTCTGTCTGTGAGAGACTCACCTGGAACCGTGGAGAGCTGCTACCACTCAATGTAGACCAGGCATAGGCAAACTTGGCCCTCCAGATGTTTTGGGACTACAATTCCCATCATCCCTGACCATTGGTCCTGTTAGCTAGGGATGTTGGGAGTTGTAGTCCCAAAGCATCTGGAGGGCCGAGTTTGCCTATGCCTGATGTAGACAATACTGAGCTAGATGTGACCTGTCTTAGTTGCTAAGGAGCCTTTCCATGTTCCTATGCTCTTAGACTGTATACTGGATTTCTATATGCCAGAGTGTCTAAACACATGGTGCTGCAACAGTCTCCACGGTCTCTGGCATTATCAGGAAGCCCATTCCATTTTAAAAGTATAGACTGTATTAGGGGGTTGTTATGCTATGCAGCTGAGCCCTGCCCCAGACACTGCTCTCACTGGATGCACCATCACCAAGTCCCACATTTTGAGACTGTGGCAGCGGGTCCTATGCAGGGAGACCTCCTCCATGCAAAAATTGAGTTCTGATTAGTCTCAGATTCTTCCTTACACGGAAAAGGTCTTTGAATGTACATTGGTACATGCTGAATGTGCAGCTGGCCATCACTGTCAACTTTTCCCTTTTCTTGCGAGGAATCCTATTCAGAATAAGGGGATTTCCCTTAAAAAAAGGGAAACGTTGACAGCTATGGCAGCTGGTAAGGGTGAGGATAGCCTCTGCAGCCCTGCTTTTAGTGCATGAGGGGTTCATCCGGACCTCCCTTTTGAAACGGGGTATTCATATATCCTTATACGTGTACACCCATAATGCCTGGCGTTTTTAATCTGCCAACAGATTGCTGAATAATTTTCATTGCGGTGCTAACACTAATTTACATTATAATGCAAGTTTGCAGCAATTACACCAGCCTCCATTTACAAAGTGACCTCCCTTGAAATATGTCATGTCCTACTTCAAAACCCCTGATCCAACTTGTATCTGACACTGCGTTTACATTAATGAAGCTCATTTGCTTACTTAACAAGAAACAAAGCCGAACCCACTGAAACTACAGCTTCTTACTAACCTGGCAGATGGGGGGGGGGCTGTATTACTTCATACTGGAGTATGGAGCTCATATATTCTCTTCTATGCTAAATCCCCATCCTACAGAAAACTAGACATCAGACAGAGAGAGCTAGGCCCCATCTGCACTTATGCGTTTAAAGCAGTATCATACCACTTTAAACAGTTATGACTTTTCCCCAAGAATCCTGGGAACTGTAGTTTGCTACGAGTGTTGAGAGGAGACCCCTGCTCACAGAGGTGCAGTTTCCAGAAAGGTTTAACACTCAACCGCTCTTTGCAGATAACGCTCCCAAACAGCATATGGGATTGCAAAACACTGTGCGTTTGTGCATATGAATGTCAAAATGATCAGGAAAATCTGAAATGGTTAAGACCACATTTTGCAAAATGTTATTAGCCAAAATTGTTTAGGTTAACAGTGAAAACTGCTTTGAGGTTTTACAAGTATGTGTAAGAAATCAATAGAAACGTCAGGACTTGATTAAAATGCTAAAAGCATTTTAATACGCTTCACAGACATTATAGTACCTCCTGCTAGATGATAGTATGAAGTCAAATACAATTTAAACAATAAAGGGTCACACACACACCAGGTCAATGACTATGTGATGTGGTATTTTACAGCTCCAGCGTGGGGTCCATGCCATTCTCTGTGGCTGTTAATTATTATCCAACAGGCGAACTCATAAGTGCTAAGTAACGGCAGCAGGAAATCCCTGCAGAGCATCTGGCTCTATGTATTTTATTACACACACAAAAATAGCTGTTATTATAAATCAAGAAATTAATCTGAGGAAAGAAATATGAGGCCAAGTGGGAGAATGATGATTACATAAAGCAGATTATAGTTTTATAAGTCTCGAGGTTCTTTAAAATATGCATTCATATATATGTTGAGAGAGAGTTATTTGCTTGAAGTATTTTAATTGTATCAGTGAGATCATTTCTCTTCCATAGTGAAATGCAAAACTCTCCAGAAACCTGTGGCAGTTAACCTACTCTGACATTTATGCCCATTGGAACTCCAATTTATGCTGTCTTGTATGCCCGCGATACTGACATAATGAACTTGCAGCACATTTGTGTTTTCAGTTGTTGGACCACAAATTACGTATACTTCAGGATCCCTATGTGACATTAACATATGAGGCAAAATAGTTAAACAGGTTACCCAATCAGGACCCGGGGGTGGGGTCAGAGGGACTATAAAATCAGCTCTGGGAGGGGCAAAGGGAGGAGTTTGTTGGGAGGTTGGTTGGGGTGGGAGTGAACTGGGATAGAGTTTGTGGGTAGGTTGAGTTAGTGTAGCGAAATAAGCTGAGTCAGGAATAGTTAGGGGCTAGGAAGACATGTAAATATCTGAGAGGTGGTTTTGTGAGTGAGAGCAGGTAGCGGAAGTTATAGGTCTGGATTGTAATTCACCGATACTGTTTATGAAACCACACACTTGTTAAACTGCAATAAATAAACAGAAGTTTATGTTCCAATTTAAACCTGACTGGATTCAGTATTGTACCAGGTGGGTCCTGGGTGGTGGCAGCGAGGAATAAAGTGGTGGCACAAGGATCAATAGACAGTGAAATGTCCGGGTACCCTGTGTGATTGCCACACCCTCAAAGGAGGGATAATAGGCAGATATAAAGACGGCTGCCTTATTGACAACCTAGGGGCATGAGGAAAATAAATTGTGGGACACAAAACCAAATCTGACCCATAGTGCTATAAGCCACTGGTGGCAAGTACAGTGGTACCTCAGGTTACATACGCTTCAGGTTACATACTCCGCTAACCCAGAAATAGTGCTTCAGGTTAAGAACTTTGCTTCAGAATGAGAACAGAAATTGTGCTCCGGCGGTGTGGCGGCAGCTGGAGGCACCATTAGCTAAAGTGGTGCTTCAGGTTAAGAACAGTTTCACGTTAAGGATGGACCTCCGGAACGAATTAAGTACTTAACCCGAGGTACCACTGTAGCTGTAAAGGACATGGTCCAAGGTCATCCTAGTTACACTGACTGAAGAACATGCCATTTTGAAATGAAGGCTTGCCTTGTAGATTTACATGATACAGGTGTTCCAAGGGTGGAGAGGTGGGGAGGCTGAGCCAGCCTGGGATCTGCTGAATCCTAAGCCGGTCTTCTCTGCCATCAGAAACAAATTCAGGCCTGATCCAGACTTGAGCACTGTGACAGCCTTGGAGCTGGGATCATATCTGATTCTCCTCCTCACCACCACCTTTTGCCACAGCAGTGTCTCCACTGTTCTGCAAAGTCCCATTGGTGAGGAGTGTACACAGCCTAAGTGTACAAACAAGATGGAGACTTATCCTAACCTGGACAAATTGTAATATGTATAAGACTCACAGCAAGCAATGGAAAATGCATGTTGAGCTTTTCCATTCACGAGGTTGGTTGATAGGTGTGCCGGCTGGGTGCTGACCCATGCAGGGCCTTCTTGGTGGTGGTTTTCTGCTGGAGGAATGCTTTCCCTGGTGAGAAGCAACTATCTCCCTTACTATTAACAATTAGGGTTTTAAAACGGTTCTGTTCATCAAACGTTTGGAGGCTCAAAGATGCTGTTCCTGGCAATCTTGGTCTTATTAGCTTTGAGGATATGACTGTTTTTGAAAAATGTTTTTCGGTGCTCTTGTTTCTAAAGTTTTAACATGTTTTAAATATGCTTTCATTTTATTTATAATTGCATTGTTTTGCTGCTTGGTTGTTTGCCACCCTGGGCTCGTTTGGGAGGCAAACGGGATAGAAAAGTATCATCATCATCACCATCATCATTACCAATAATAATAGGAGGTTTTTCTCCTCCTCTAAGAAATACTGGAGCAATATTATGCTTAAACTCATAAAGCATAATCTGATTCTCTCTGACTGTTCTGTTAAAATGTTACTGTGTTTGTATTTCCCCCTAATAAAAAAAACACCCCACCTTATTTTGTAAGCCTGCTTCTTCACCACGGTATTTCACACACTATTTTCCCATACAAATCAAAGCGAGAGTTAGAAAAGGGGTATAAATTACTAAATGAGTTTACTGAAGACTTCATTGTGAAGTTCTCTCAAAACATCAGATAGGATTATCCCACAGGCTTTGAAAATGACAATAATACATGTCCTGTCTTCTGCTCAGTATAACTTTAAACATTTATGAATGCACATGGATTAAGTTTGAAAGAAAGCAGTAGTACCCACATCAAATGTTTCTGCAGCGAGATAATGCTTTTTGTTACGACTGTTGTCTTCTTGGAAATAAACTTGAGGGCATTGCTTTGAGAAAACCCCAATTTCTGCGAGCATAAAGCCTTATAAATCATTTGTAATCCTCATTAAATGAAATCAAATGTGCACCTATTCTTAAGTACTAAGGCAGTCTGTGACAGAAATGTACTCTGCAAAGACAGGAAGCAATTAATTCAGGGGGATATATATATATATATATATGCAGGTTTTGGTGTCCTCGGGTGTCTTCCCGTGTAAAAGTTGGGGTGTCTAGGCGACGTTTCGACGAGGTCTCACTCGTCATCTTCAGGCTGGTGCTTTCGGCTTCTTGTTACTGGAACAGAGCGGGATCTCAATGTTTGAGTTCCTATAAATACTGTAGAGGGGGTGTGGTGTCTAGCCTCCAATGTTCTGGGCAGAGAGGAAGTTCCCAGGCTAGTGTGCCTTTTCTTCTTTTGTTCCTTAATTACTTGAGAGATACCTTGAGTGATTTCTTGAGTGATATCCTGAGTACCACTTAGGTGGGTCATTAGGTGTGGATTAGTTGCTAAAGTCTTTGTGTCTTGACCTCTTGAACTTTGTGAAGAGTTTTCCTGAGAAGATGGCTGTATTGCACTTAGTTGTGCTTTGGCTTGGCTTCGTGTATAGGGGCGAGCTGTGGTTTTGTGGCTTGTGTCAGCCAGATCTGTGTAGGGATTGCAGGGGGGTGCAGCATCCGGAGGTGCCACCATGGACTGGCTACTGGATGGTGTCAGTAATTCATCTGTGGAGAGGGTCTGGGTTTGGGTCTGGTGTGGTTGATTGGTGTTGGCGTTCTGTGTGCCTCTGGATCTGGTGTCAGTTTTTACACCCCAAAATACAATTCACTATGGAAATAGAAGCCAACAACCAACTTCCCTTCCTTGACGTCCTAATCTACAAAAAACCTGATGGCTCCCTAGGACACACTATCTACCAGAAAAAAAACACACACCAACCGCTACTTACATGCACAATCACACCACCACCCTGCACAAATAAACTCCGTAGCCAAGACTCTCATCTCCAGAACCAAACGCCTGGCTGACAAAGACCACTTGACAACTGAGTTACAGAATCTCTCAAATGTGTTAATTGCCAATGGATACCAGCAAAACAGGATTACGAAGCTAATCCAAAAGGAAACACCCCCCAAAAACCAAGACACAGAAGAAAACAATGGCATGGCCCTCCTTCCTTATATCAAGGGCACTACAGATAAAATTAGCAAAATCCTCCATAAACACAATATCAAAACAGCCTTTTGCACCAACCAAAAAATAGCCAATATCCTCAGAAACCCCAAGGATAAAATCCAGTTGGAAAACCAAGGGATCTATGAAATACCCTGCAAAGTCTGCCCAGCCACGTACATTGGACAAACAAACAGACGAATAAATGCACGTATCGCAGAACACAAGAATGCCGTCAAAAAAGAAGAAAAAACTTCCTCTCTTTTCCAACACATGAAAGAAACAGGACACGAAATTAATTTTGCAGATTCCAAATTGCTCTTTAACACGGAACATCACCACAAGAGAATAATCATGGAAGCCATCGAGATAGAGAAACACCCTCACAACATGAACAAGCGTGACGACACATCCCGCTTGCCAGACATCTGGAAATTAGCCCTCCCCACAAAAACTGACACCAGATCCAGAGGCACACAGAACGCCAACACCAATCAACCACACCAGACCCAAACCCAGACCCTCTCCACAGATGAATTACTGACACCATCCAGTAGCCAGTCCATGGTGGCACCTCCGGATGCTGCACCCCCCTGCAATCCCTACACAGATCTGGCTGACACAAGCCACAAAACCACAGCTCGCCCCTATACACGAAGCCAAGCCAAAGCACAACTAAGTGCAATACAGCCATCTTCTCAGGAAAACTCTTCACAAAGTTCAAGAGGTCAAGACACAAAGACTTTAGCAACTAATCCACACCTAATGACCCACCTAAGTGGTACTCAGGATATCACTCAAGAAATCACTCAAGGTATCTCTCAAGTAATTAAGGAACAAAAGAAGAAAAGGCACACTAGCCTGGGAACTTCCTCTCTGCCCAGAACATTGGAGGCTAGACACCACACCCCCTCTACAGTATTTATAGGAACTCAAACATTGAGATCCCGCTCTGTTCCAGTAACAAGAAGCCGAAAGCACCAGCCTGAAGATGACGAGTGAGACCTCGTCGAAACGTCGCCTAGACACCCCAACTTTTACACGGGAAGACACCCGAGGACACCAAAACCTGCATATATATATATATATATATATATATATATCCCCACTTTGTGTTTGTATATATAATCACACAAAATCACACAAAGTGGGAGTTTTCGTGAACCTTATTAGCTGCATTCCAGTTGTCACAATCTTCAAGGTAATTTACCAAAGATAGCATCTTACAAATATACAAAGCAGCATCATTATGATTTTAATTACTTTTTATAATGTTTTTATAATGTTGTACTGTTTTAGTGTTGTTAGCCGCCCTGAGCCCGGCTTCGGCCGGGGAGGGCGGGATATAAATAAAATTTATTATTATTATTATTATTATTATTATTATTATTATTATTATTACAATAAAAAAGCAATCTAAAATTAACCATCAGAACAAAACCTCTCACCCAGCTCAAAAAGTTTTAGTTTTTCTAAAGGTTGACAGTGATGGCATCAATGAGCTCCATTGTGGAAGTAGTTCGACAGTAATGGGATTTCAAAGGGTGGGGGAGTCCCATTCATGCACAAGAGGGAAGCATGACTTAGAACCAGGCAGCCCCTAGACTTCCTTCTTCACATAATAACATGCCTGCACATAACATTAAGTGTTTCTCTAGCCCAGCACAGTGGTCTTGATAAGGTAACGCTGTAAAGATAGTAGAACTATTTGTTTTCCTTGGAGTGGCAAGCATCATTTGTAAAAGTGCTGAAATTAATGAAGGGAAGTGTAGGAGGCCCTTTATTAAGGCCTCCAGTCCTCACTACCTGACAATTTCAGTCAAATTATGTCACCAACTTGGCACCAAAGGAGCCATCATAAAAGGTAAGGAGCCCAAACATCTCTATCACATCCAACGCAAACTTCATATCCTTGCATTTGACTCCCCCCCCCCTCTTTCTGACCATGGCCTGTTGCTATGACATTTCTGCCCAAGAGTTTCATCTTGGCTGACCCTTCAAGTTTCTTCCTTTTCTTTTTCTAAAATAATTTTTGTACATTGTAAAACCTTGGAGTACTGCCAAGCTTATGAACAGCTCCCATTGCGTGTAGAAGTTGCTGTTTGGGCTATATGTGGACTACAACAGCACTGTAGTAACAGGGAAGCGCAAGATACACAGAAATAAATAAAATTCTAATTTCTCAACAATATGCGGCTCAATATTTACTTCAAGTAGACCATTCTTTACTGTAGCCTATTATTATATAGCTGGGAAGCTTACGGATCATGTCTCTCAGAACCTAAATGCTGAAGTAGACAGGTGAGACTACCTACTGCTGGGAACTTCCAAATATATCCATAATAACATTCTGTTCTGCTTTCTCAGCTCTGAGCTGGCTGAATGTTAATGGCATCAGAAAGTGTTTGACTTTCCACTGCTATATCTTCTTGTCGTCTTTGAGCTCATAAGCACTACCGGATATCTCCTGGATACAAAGTTTTGTGATTTTTTTTTAATAAGTCTTTGTAAACTGGGGAGAGATTGGAGTGGGAAGCTCGTCTAAAACTGCAGTGCTGTATCCTCAAGTTTCAGTTTAATCTCTCTATTTTTCCTCATACACACACACACAAGCAATAAGAAAGAGAGATCAGTTCTTATGAGATAATCTGATCTCTGGAGGATTGCTGACAGGATTTGAGTCTTGTGTTTAGCCATGTGCCCAGAAAGGGGGGGGGGCATCTGATTCCCTTGTGAAGCAGGTAATTTTGTGTGTGGTAGTGGTGGTTTTTTAAAAATACATTGTTCCGCCAGAAATAGTTTTATTTAAAAAGTATATTTGCATGCACCAATTCATCCTTTCCCAAACAAAAAGAACTGAATACTTTTACACATTGACTTTGATGTATATCGTTGCTATGTGTCAAATTATAAACCAGTGAAAAAAGGAATGAAATGTAAAAGTTGCTTACTGATACTTAGGTGTAGATATCAAGATGTACTGACACATGTATGTGTTTCTCATTGGACTCCACTTTAAAATACATAGGAATAGTAACTGGGCATATGGGGTAAGAATCTACAGTGGCCCTGTACTTTGCCTCTCATGAGTGACAAAGCAACTTACTTGGAGGGTGAAACCTGATTTCTTCATTGTTCCTCTCTGTTGGTGAGGACCAGGTCCCAGAGACATGGTCCCATTGTTGCTTCTTCCACCTTCTAAGAAATGAAATTGTCTTGAATTGTTGTGGCATCTTTACTATATTTTCCCCTAGGCTAATTAAATTTCTGTAGCATAAATGTCATGATTAATTCCATCAAATTTAGTGGACCAACTCTTTCTTTTTCCTTTCCCCCCAACTAACAGACCATCTTGGCTGTCTCTTAGTGCAGATTCAGGTCACTGAGCCTAAGCTTTCAAAGCCACTGCCCACCATGAACCGCCATTGGCAGGATTAGTAGCAACAGCAGCAAATATGTTCTATGCTTATGATGACATTTTATCCTCATGTTTCTAGTTACAGGTAGGTAGCCGCGTTGGTCTGCTGTAGTTGAAACAAAATTAATTTTAAAAAAAATCCTTCCAGTAGCACCTTAGTTTGTTATTGGTATGAGCTTTCGTGTGCACTTTACAGTGGTACCTCAGGTTAAGTACTTAATTCGTTCCAGAGGTCCGTACTTAACCTGAAACTGTTCTTAACCTGAAGCACCACTTTAGCTAATGGGGCCTCCCACTGCTGCCACGCTGCCGGAGCCGGATTTCTGTTCTCATCCTGAAGCAAAGTTCTTAACCTGAATCACTATTTCTGGGTTAGCGGAGTCTGTAACCTGAAGCGTATGTAACCTGTGGTACCACTGTATCTTGTTTTCTCTGCTCTTGCTGCAACCAGGGAAGGAGTAGCTTTCCTGGAGCCTTGACGCTCCATAACCCTACAGGCTTCCTTCTCTTGGCTAAGGTGTCAGCAGCATGGTGGACATTCTTCTCCCTCACCCACCCAATGACAGCAGCAACAGGGAAACAGTGACAGTGGAGCATGGGAAGGCCTGCCTGGGCTGCCCTCCTGCCTTCTTGCTCTGCCCCCCGCCCACTTGCTTGCTCCATAATCCTGCTCACACCAGTCTGCCTCCTTGCACACCAGGCTGCCAGTGTGACGACAAATGAGCGCAAATATAACACAAAGAGAAAAGTCAGTGTTAATAGTGATGCCATTTAGAGGCAGAAAGCTAGTTGCTGTAGCAATTAATAAAATCACTATGTTGAGTCTTATCCCAAGGTATTGAACCCAAGCTTATTACAGATGTCAGCATCCTGATTTATGAGGAGACAGTTATGTACGGATGGCCCATAAAAAGTCATTTTTTGAGTCCAGAGTAAGTTGATTTGTGGTTTAATGATTTTTATCAAAAATGAAATAAGCATTTTATCTTTGGATCTGATCTGCCTCTTTATGCAGCTGCTACTCTGCAATTACTTCAAAACAGGGCTTAAAGTCCGAGCAAATGGAGGTCATCTTTTTTCCATGTCTCATTGGATGTTCTGAAAATGCACATTTTCTTTGAAAGCCATGAAAACTCAGAGCATCATAAGCCATTTCCCCCAATAAAGAGCTGCATTAAAATTTATTGCGGCTGTATACAGACCTGCGGTGAGAATCAGTGTGGTCCAGGGAATAGAGTGTTAGACTAGCACCTGGGACACAGGGGTTCAAATCCCTAGTTGGGCATGAAAATCACTATGAGACTTTGGACCAGTCACTTGGCTTTCAGCCTAATCTACTTCACAGGGTTGTTGTGAGGATAAAATGGAGGGGGGAAGAAGCATACAGCAGAAAAGGTAAGTTATAAATGCAGGGGTGGCTTGAGGTGAAACGTTCTGCTGCTACCCCTGCAAGAGAGATGGCAACCTCCATAAGGTCTTCTCCTTGGGAAGCCCTTGTAGAGTCTCCCCTGCTTGGGGTCGGAAGAGAGCATTTCCAGATTCCCCATCCCACAAAGTGGCAGGACTTGAAACTAGCCTCTCCTTGCAGGAGAAAGCCCCACCACACTGCCAGGAGGACAACAAAGATCTCTCCCTCCCACACAACAGCTAAGCTGAATGGCAGAACACCTCCCCTTTCGCTGACTTGGCAGAAGGGGAGGCATTCTACAGAGCTTTGTTGAAAAATTAGGTGGATTTATAGTGAATGTAAATTTTACCTTTGTACAGTAGGCTAGTTTCTACTCAAATTCATACTATACAGTGGTACCTTGGGTTACATACGCTTCAGATTACATATACTTCAGGTTACAGACTCCGCTAACCCAGAAATAATGTTTCACGTTAAGAACTTTGCTTCAGGATAAGAACAGAAATTGTGCTCCGGTGGTGCAGCGGCAGCAGGAGGCCCCATTAGCTAAAGTGGTGCTTCAGGTTAAGAACAGTTTCACGTTAAGGACGGACCTCCGGAACGAATTAAGTACTTAACCTGAGGTACCACTGTACTCAGAGCTCAAGGACACTTTCCAGCAAGGCAAGAAGCCCTACGGGTCAATGAGGGGTGTGGTCTAGGGAGAGGGGTGGTGGCCTTATGAGAGTTCCAAGAGAAAAACAGAGGTGCCTGGAGGCTGCATTCAACCCCCAGGTTTGAGGTCCTCCTCCCCCCCCCCCCCGATATATAGCATACCTACTACTGCCAGCTTCAACCCAATTGTTTCATACTGCGCAAAATAAAAACAGCCGTGCATGTTTCATGCAGCAAACCATTTCTGTGAAAGGATTTTTAACCATGACGATTCCTCTTTCTGGGAATCTGTATATTGTATTGCATGTGTAGAATCACCCAAACGGTGCAGAGAGAAACCTGCATGCCTAACACGCCACATAGAGCTCTGCTCCTGCATTTCCATTCCAAGCAATCCCTCGCCCAGATGGCTGCCTTGCACCTTCTTCCAGTTTTTGTGTCAATTCAAGCAACGCCGAATTAACGGGAGCTAAATCCTTTTGACAGTTCTTGCAGACGTTCAGAGGACTGAGCTGTCTGAAGATTTGACCCCCCAACTAAAACATTCCGAGTCCGTCAAAATCCAGAAGGGAAATGGAGTTTGAAGTTGTGGCTGCAGGGTGAAGGGACTATTTCCTTGCTCACCAGGAGTGCAACAATTAAGAGCTAAAGCTTCCCTACTCGTGGCTGCAGAGTTAGGTTGTTCATCCTACCTAAATGAATGCCTATTAATAAAAACAGCTTCAGAAAGTGTTTTTGCAATAATATAGTTTTCTAATAGAAAGCCTCAACAGATTCTTCTGTCTGTGCTAGGAAGATAAGGCACTGATGAGGAATACTGTATACCGAGGATTTTTTGCACTGGAATTCTTGCCGTATCTTTAGCAGATAAAACCATCCTGCTCCTTAATTGAGTAAAATGAAACCCACGAGTGTTAGTCCTGCCATCTGCTCTTCCAGGTGCTCCCTTGCTTTATAGGAGATGAAGAAGGGATGTGACCTCAAATCCCCATTGCTTAACTTGGCACACCCCCAGAAGCCTTGAGTTTTATTCTCTTGCACGACACAGGATAACGGCGCTAGAACATATGCTTGTTGTATATGCCACTGAAAAATCCATATTTTAAAGTCTGTATTATTTACACCTACATCACTGCACAGAAACCTGAATAAATAGGCGGCAGAGAGCAGGCAATGAGCAGAGACTATTACAATGTATACCCAGCTTTCAAAAATAGAGGTAACATTCATTTTTTGGGAACTGAAGTTCTAAATAGAATGATCACATACATGATTTACACCTCTTTAATCTGTTAACTCAGAACCTAGTTTGGGTTTTAGTTGCTCCTATTTGTTAAAAGGACTGGTAATAGCAATGGATAGCTAAAGCCAAGCTGGCATAATAAGTACCTTCCATTTGTAGCTGATACAGACTAGAAAACAGGGATGGGGAATCTGTGACTCTTCAAATTTTGTTGGACTGCAACTCCTGTCCATCAGTTATGTGGGCTGGAACTGATTAGCGTTAAGAGTCCAGCAACATCTAGAGGGCCACAGGCTCTCTATCCCTGGGATATAAACTGTTATAAGCCTATGGAAAATATTTCCTGTGGTAGCTTCCAACACGCAAAGCAGACACACCGCCATTGACCTTTCAGCTGCAGCAAACCATGGCAAAATATCTCCTTCTGCATCTGCTCTCCCTGTCTCTTTCTCCATTCATCTTCTCACCCATTTTTTTTTCTGTTCCACATGAACCAATTTCTGTGTGCCCCCTTCTATGATGTCTATGCTGTTTGTGGCAAACCTTCTCCAACACAACGTCAATAAATACAATACAGACTGTGTCTTTATATTATTATTTTTTATTTTGAACTTCCAGGTGTTTCCATATATCCATTCTGATCCCATAACAAAAGCCAACAGTTAACGTATGGCGTGTCCAAAATAATTTTATGCAGTTGCATGAAAACTTCACACAAGCCCTACATAGTTAATGTCCTGTTAATAGGACTGGAATCTGTGGACCTGAAAAGGAAAACAACAGCAACAACAGCAACAACAATGTGGAGGAATAGGACTTTCAGCCATTTTGTGTTTGGTTTTCAGTTGTAAAATGTGGGTAGAAAAAGTGGTTGCTTTAGAGGCTCTTTGGTATAGAAGGGTTAAAAGTTCAAGTGAAAGTTTTGCTCAGGAAGCTCTGAACTGGAGGGTTAAAGATTCAGCCCAGGATCCTCACAATTATGGGGAAATAGAAACTTAATTCTGTATTTGTATATTTGTGAATGTGCCATACTGCTTCCAGTGGTGGAAATTGCAGTGTAGCGAGTGTTGAAGCAGTTGCTTGCATCTTGCTCAAATGAGAGTTTTCTCACATTATGTATCATTTGGACAAGGAATCTAGAAATTAAGGAAAAACAGAGACTTAACTAGGTGTCTACTCTCCTTCTGACTGAAAAGTTGAGAGAGCTGAAAATATTGCATATGCCAAGCCAGATAATTGGGTAAATCAGCTGGCTAAAATGGATGCTAAATCGACAAATCAAGAGGGTCAATCACTGTAGAATTCTTTGGGGTTACAAAAACACAGATTCAGTGAGAATGCATACTGCAGATCAGGAAAGGTACCACCAAGGTCAACTGGATGCCAGAATGGTTAACAAGCAGAGCCAAATAAGCTGTTTAGGGGCAAGGCGGCTTCCTTCAGCAAATGATCTATTTTAGTGGAGGCAACCAGGGGAGGAAAATATATTTTCAAAGTGGCAGGTGACATGAACAAATAAGAAGGATTGATTTGCCTGGATTACTTGCCTCTTTTCCTTCCCGTGTAGGTAGCTGCCAACCTGTGAGCTGGAATTCCAAAGTCAAACAGGTGTGTCCACTCTCACTCTAGATGGTGCCCTCCTTGGTAAGGTCTATTATCATGGAGCCAGAGCTCCAAAATCTATTTTTCTGCCCTCTGGCACAGCACTGAGAATGGCTGGAAATGGGCCAGAAGCAGCATAGACGCATTAATTTGATTTTGGTACCTTGGCTCAAAAGGTGCCACCAGCTATCAGTTTATTTTTAATCATGATAGCTACAATCCAGTAGTCAGTAGGTTCCATATCCCGCTGCTCTTGCCTGCTGTGGTTTTAATTGATTTTATGCTCTTGGATCTGTTTTTGATTATTCTGTTCTACTGGTTGTATTGTTCCCTTAATTGTATCATTTTGGGTTTTTTTAACTTGGAGGGTGTCTTTGAGGCAGGGGATGAGAGGCCAAAGGGAGAGTGGAAACTTATATAATAGAATATAATGTGTATTTATTTAAAGCATTTTCATACTGCTTTATATTTAAATATAAAATAACACTTCAAAGCACTTTGCAACCTCAAATAGAACATTACAAAACGTCAAAATAAAGCAAATTGCAAGTGAAGGTCGAACACATAACACACATTCAAGGGAGTGTGATGAAAAGGAAAACAAAATGTTCCCTTAAATGTTTTTTGAAAAAGCAGATAACAGCCAAATAGAAAAATATAACAGAATTCCACAAAAACAGCATAACTGGCAACTCAACAAAACAACTCAATTGAACTGCCCCCCTCAGATACAGTGACGTCTCCCAGGTACATTCTTAGCAATCTTCCACATATATTTTTTAAAAAATATATTTTATTTTATATATTTTATTTATTTTTATAAATATATTTTATTTGGGTTTTTAAACATAAATGCAAAAATAAAAACAGTATAACATATGTCATAACATCTTTTCTTAACATCTTTGGACTCCCTCACGCCTCCCGCTCCCATTTGCATTATTGTCAATTCTTGCCAGCAATTTATCATCTTGTTTACACTCTTGTGTCAAATTCATTTAAATATAATCTATAAGTTCTCCAATAGGTTTATAATTTTTCCTCAAATCTACTTATCATCTTAATTCCTTCTAATTTAGTGGTGCACAATTATTTATGATCTAGCATCCTTTCTTAACATTCAACCAAATTACAGTGTTTTTTTAAATAAATCTTGAATTTCTTCCAATCTTCTTCGACCCTCTCTTCTCCCAGGTCTCAGATTCTGCCAGTCATCTCAGCTAGTTCCATATAGTCCATCAGTTGCATCTGCCACTCTTCCAGTGTGGGTAGTTCTTGGGTTTTCCAATTCTTAGCGATGAGTATCCTTGCTGCCGTTGTTGCATACATAAAAAATGTTCTGTCCTTCTTTAACACCTTCTGGCCAACAATGCCCAGAAGGAAGGCCTCTGGTTTCTTGGTGAAGGTATACTTAAATACCTTTTTCAGCTCATTATATATCAATCTTCCACATATAAACCAACTGATAGCTGAGTTATAATGCAGAGCTCCCTATCAATTCATGACTCTTGTAGCACTTTCCCCACAAAACTAGAGAAGTATTCTAAGTTGTTATTTGAATCTGTAGTATTTTGATCAAACATAATTAAAAACTGATGGCCCCTCAATAGGTGTTTCAAATATTTTTGTAGGGGTGACCCCAAGACTTTGAATTACAGGCAACTAAATTCTACTCAGAGTAAACGAATTGAAATTAATGAACCTAAGTGGACCAACATTTCTGGGGCCATGAAATATGAACCAGTTATGGGGGCCCCTCCGTAACCAGGATTGTGGTCTGGGTAACCACTGTTGTCTTATTCAGTGCCGGTGTTCCACTGCAGAGCACTTAAAAAATAATAATTACTACATCTCAGATTTTGATTAAAATTGCTGCACTGGATTATCTCACTTGCCAAAGTCACTGGTGTGAATAATAATAATAATAATAATAATAATAATAATAATAATAATAAACCTTATTCAGATCTGTGCTACTGACAGACTTTGGGATTGTTGAGCTATATATAACAAAAAGATTCATTAATTTGACGTGTGCAGCTCAAATTGGGTCTACTATACCTAAAACTGTTAAGCCATGTAGACTAAAATCATGTTTGGGACCATTCTGGGATAAGCAGCCCTAAAGCTTAAGTTTTGTTAGTTTCATAGTAGAGCCTCCCCATAACATAAGTTAGTTGTGCCCTTTAACTTCAGTGGACATTGTGCTGCTCATTGGTACTAGATACCATGCTTTAATTCATTCATTCATTCATTCATTCATTCATTCATTCATTCATTCATACCCCGCCTATATGGCTGGGTTTCCCCAGCCACTCTGGGCAGCTTCCAACAAAATATTAAAATACAGTAGTCCATTAAACATTAAAAGCTTCCCTAAACAGTGCTGCCTTCATATGTCTTCTAAAAGTCTGGTAGTTGTTTTTCTCTTTGACATCTGGTGGGAGGGCGTTCCACAGGACGGGTGCCACTACCAAGAAGGCCCTCTGCCTGGTTCCCATGGGAACTGCCAGAAGGCCCTTGGCGCTGGACCTCAGTGTCCAGACAGAACGATGGGGGTGGAGACACTCCTTCAGGTATACTGGACCAAGGCCGCTTAGGGCTTTAAAGGTCAGCACCATCACTTTAAATTGTGCTCGGAAACGTACTGGGAGCCAATGTAGGTCTTTCAAGACAGGTGTTATGTGGTCTCGGCGGCCGCTCCCAGTCACCAGTCTAGCTGCCTCATTCTGGATTAGTTGTAGTTTCTACATCACCTTCAAAGGTAGCCCCACATAGGGTGCATTGCAGTAGTCCAAGCGGGAGATAACCAGAGCATGCACCACTCTGGTGAGACAGTCCACAGGCAGGTAGGGTCTTAGCCTGCATACCAGATGGAGCTGGTAAACACCTGCCCTGGACACAGAATTGACCTGCACCTCCATGGACAGCTGTGAGTCCAAAAAAGCATGGGGGAAAGGACAGAACCCTGAGGCACCTCACAAGTGAGAGCCCAGGGGTCTGAACACTCATTCTCCACCACCGGTTTCTGAACACAGCCAAGGAGGAAGGAGCAGAACCACTGTATAGCAGTACCCCCAGCTCCCAGCCCCTCTAGACGGTCCAGAAGGATGTTATGGTTGATGGTGTCAAAAGCCACTGAGAGATCCAACAGAACTAGGAAACAGCTCTCACCTTTGTCCCTAGCCCGCCAGAGATCATCGGCCAGTGCGACCAAGGCAGTTTCAGTCCCATGATGAGGCCTGAATGCTGACTGGAAGGGATCCAAATGTTCCGCTTCTTCCAGGCGTGCCTGGAGTTTTTCAGCAACCACTCACTCAGTCACCTTGCCCAAGAATGGAAGAATTGAGACTGGGCGATAGTTGGCCATATTGGCCACATCTAAAGATGGTTTTTTTAAAGAAGCGGTTTAATAACCGCCTCTTTCAGCAGGTCTGGGAAGGCTTCCTCACAGAGAGAAGCATTCACCACCCCGTGAAGCCCATCGCCCAGCCCTTCCGACCTAGCATTTATAAGCCAGGATGGGTAAGGATCAAGGAGACAGGTGGTTGGTTTCACTCATCCAAGCAGCCTGTCCACATCCTTGGAAGTAACAGATTGGAATTGATCCCACGCAACTTGACTAGACAGGACTCTATCACTTTCCTGCCCCGGCCCTTCTCCCACAGTGGTAATACCACCCTTACTTCCAGTGCTCTCCATAAAATACTTTCCCCAGTTGTTTCCAATTAAATTAGGATCCAGATTTCCTCCACAGCCCCAGGTCATGGGGTTAAAATGGCACAGATAGCAACAGCAACTAGGCAGGTGCACACACAAACAGACCTGAAAAAGACAAATGAGATGTTTTGCATTGGACTGGCCCAGAAGTGCACACAGGAGACGGAAGCACAGAGCACTTCCCACAAACTCGCACATGGAGGATTATAATTACAATGGCTCACCAGGCAAATATAAAGCTCCATATTTGAAATTCAAGTCACACCAGGAAGGATCACAAGTGCAGAGTGCACACAAACAAGCAGGATTAGAGAGGCTGTTGGTTCTGGTGGGCGGAGGGCAGGGTTGTCTGAAAAGATGTTAAACAGAAGTTAATCTACTTTTATATAATTTGTTTTCCTATTCTTCCCGAACTGGCTCACTTTGGAGACAGCTGCTTTCGAGGCTTACAGCATGCATATGGTTAGAAGGCATATCCTTGGCAGTCAACCCAAATGACAGAATAATGATGACTAACTGGGGAAAGGGTGGGGGAGAAGAGACGAGTGTATCATTTAGAGGCGATAGGGCTGTATCGAAGTCAGTGAAACATGAACAAATAATTTCTATAGTCAGATTGCTATCTGCCGTGAATCCTCCCTTTTACTACACGCTGCCTCTGATATTGCTACCAAGCAGCCGTGTGGAGCCACTGCCAAGTCAATGAACAGCAAGAGCCTGAAATGTCTTCCTGGTGAATCCAAGCAGTTTCACTCAGCCTATGTTCTAAGGGAGGAGATTCTAATAATGTTATAACACCACACAGGATGCTGGACTATGCATTGGGAACTAATAGAGTGTCAATGGGCCTTGCCAGAACACGCCATGGGAGCCAGCGTGGTGTAGTGGTTAAGAGCGGTGGACTCGTAATCTGGTGAACGGGGTTCGCTTCCCTGCTCCTCCACGTGCAGCTGCTGGGTGACCTTGGGCCAGTCACACTTCTCTGAAGTCTCTCAGCCCCACTAACCTCACAGAGTGTTTGTTGTGGGGGAGGAAGGGAAAGGAGATTGTTAGCTGCTTTGAGACTCCTTAGGATAGGGATAAAGCGGGATATCAAATCCAAACTCTTCTTCTTCTTTCTTCTAAATGGAACTGTAGTTCTTCAGCGGTTCTTGGTGATCTCATCATAGGGCAAGGAACTGTTGGCTGAGTGCAGCCCAACATCACACCTCTATGTGGATCACAGTGTTTCCTCCTTGGACCCACCCAGCTGCTACTCTCCTGTCCCTTCATTGGCTTGCCAGACATCACACTAATTCGAGGCAACACACACACACATATACACACACAGCTTTGTCCTCAGTGTGTGTGTGTGTGAATAAATATACGTTGGTACCTCGGGTTACATATGCTTCAGCTTACAGACTCCACAAACCCAGAAATAGTACCTCGGGTTAAGAACTTTGCTTCAGTATGAGAACAGAAATCGCGCATCAGCAGCAGGAGGCCCTATTAGCTAAAGTGGTACCTCAGGTTAAGAACAGCTTCAGGTTAAGAACTTAATTCATTCTGGAGGTACCACTGTGTGTGTGTGTGTGTGTGTGTGTGTGTGTGTAATTTTATTTGTATGCCGCATGTGCAAGGTTGCTTACAACCTGAAAAAAGCTGCATACTCACAAATGTAATGAAAGTAGTCATAAACAGTAGATAAAATGTATTTTTAATTTTTTTTAAAAAAATTAAACATATTTCACAAAATTATACAATATACTATATTACAAGTTATATCCCAGCCCATACAACAATTTTTTAAAAAAAGGAATACAAGGAAGGAATTTAAAAAGGAATACACAGTGTCATACTATTATATTATTTTCATAAAGCTTTTTGATAAAGAAATAATAATAATAAAGAAAAAAAGAAAAAGAAAATAGAAACAATAAATTTACATATATTATCTGTACATTGCAAGACTCATTCAAGATCTGCCATAAGGTTTTTGCTGTCACAGTAATTTTTTCCGATATTCTTTGAATATAATCCATTCTTGATTTACTTTTTGCATCGAATACGCTCTTACCCTTCCTGTCATTTTTGCCATTTGCAGGTATTCTAATTGTTTAGTTGTGGGTGAACATATCAGATGATACAGCGATTCTTCAAACAGCTCTTGTTTATTCACAGGCCAGAACAGAGCTGAACTGAAGGGTTCAGCCAGCCTGCTTATATAGAGCTCCACTACAATGCAACAGTAGCAACTTTATGTAACTATCCAATCACTGAACGTCACTTTCAATCCCTTATTTGCATATGTGGACCTGAGTGCAAACTATCTACAGTATCCCCCTGCTGGCCCAGGGTGAGAACTTCAGTACATAACACTAATAGTTTAACTTGCCATTCTGATTTTGTAGGCGTAATTTCATTTGTCCAATACATTGCAATTAAAATTCTGGCTATGGATGTTGCATACATAAAGAGAGGTCTTACTTCTTTTTTTATTTCAGTTGACATTATCCCTAATAAAAAGGCTTCTGGTCATTTTGTGAATGGGATTTTTAACATCTTTTTTAGTTCGTTATATATAACATCCCCAAACTTCCTAATTTTTCCACATTCCCATCACACACAATATGCATAAATGACCCTCTCTCATCTTTACATCTCCAACAATTTTCCGACCTACTCTTATACATTTTGGCTAATCTGGTCAGGGTGAGGTGCCACCGATATACCATTTTCGTAATATTTTCTCTTAAATTATAGAACACTGTGAACCTGATATCTTCTTTCCATAGCCTCTCTGTAAATAAAACTTATAAAGTACAGAAGCAAACTGAACAATTTCCACATAAAGTATAATAAGATTTAAAGTAAAGATACAAAATATTAATAGCAATAACAGCAACCTCCCTCCCAACAAAACCCCCTGGGCAATACCCCAGTCTGTTCAGCAGCAGCTTTTGTAGCTGGAGTCCATCAGGGCCCACCCTCCTAGGCCAGGTGGGAAAAGGCCTGCAAGGTCTACCTGTGCAAACCAACTCATTTTCCATTTTTTTATAGCTGTCTAACTTTATGCCTGAAGTTTATCTCTTTTCCCTAGCTTGCTCTATGATTTGCAGCTGTCCTGAGGACAGAAGAATTCTACACCATGTATGTAGGCAGTGAGACTGTAGCAAATATAGCCTTCTGTTTGTTCAGACAGCTTCAGGGACAGGCCCAAGTTGGACGGGAATTATACTGGGGGTGGAATGCAGAAGGCTTATGGGCATTTCCTTTGCCAAAATATCTCTCATGGAGCTTGAACATATTTTAAATGAGATGAGTGCTACCAGCAGAGCTCCTTTTCTGCTGTTGCTTTTCTTTTGAAAGGATGTAAGGAACCTCTTTAGAACTGAGTTTGAGAAGTCAAGCTCTGTTCAGGGGGTTAGTACATGCTACCTGCCTTCTCTGGGCTGAATTTTTCATTACTCAGAATTCTCTAGAGTTCATGTGCAGATGTTGATGCGTTTCACAGTTCATGATCCACTGGTCATCTTGGATACCTTCATGTTGCAAGTCCCAGGTGCTCTGCCAGATCCGTGTAATACATTTTGTTAGCAATGCATCTGTGCATGCTTTCAGAAATCTCAAACGAGATGGATGCTGGTGAAATACAAGCATCCTCGAGCACTGGGCTGAGTGCTGCTGGTATTGATTTCAGCCAGAACATTGTGCACAGAACAAAGTACAGCTTTCCACAGAGGGATGTGGGACTCCAGCCAAGCGTGGGAGTTGGTGAGGATGACAAACTGCAAGATTATTTAAGATGCAAAGCTAGAGTATTTTTATGTAGTTCCGCTTCTTCTAAATTCTGCCACTAAAAACTTTCACTCACAAATGTCTAAAGTCTCTCTCTCTCTTACACACACACACACACACACACACACACACTACATGTAGGGCAGATCCACACCAAACATTTAAAGTGCATCCAATGCACATTTAAAACACATGATGTTCCCCCAAGAATCCAAGGAATGCACAGAGCTAAAGTTCTCAGCACACTTAAACTACTGCCCTAGGATTCTTTGGTGGAAGCCATGTGTTTTAAATGTGCATTTTAAACAGTTCCTTAGTGTGCCATGTGTCTTCTGGTAAGAAATGCCCGTGGGACAAAAGAAACCTGGGTGGAATCTACACACATATAAAAAAAACACTCTGAAAATCCTTTTTTTAAAAACGTTTTGAAAAATATTTTGAATTTGTCATAGCGCACATCAGTGTCACATATGTATATTACATTTTAAAAGGTAAAGGGTAAAGGGACCCCTGACCCTTAGGTCCAGTCGTGGCTGACTCTGGGGTTGCGGCGCTCATCTTGCATTATTGGCCGAGGAAACCGGCATACAGCTTCCGGGTCATGTGGCCAGCATGACTAAGCCACTTCTGGCGAACCAGAGTTGTACACGGAAACGCCGTTTACCTTCCTGCCGGGGCCGTACCTATTTATCTACTTGCACTTTGATGTGCTTTCAACTGCTAGGCTGGCAGGAGCAGGGACTGAGCAATGGGAGATCACCCCACTGCGGGAATTCGAACCACTGACCTTCTGATCGGCAAGTCCTAGGCTCTGTGGCTTAACCCACAGTGCCATCCGCATCCCCATATTGCACTTTACAACACACTTAAAATGTTTTATTTGCAGCTGCATAGCTGAGTCCCTGCTCTATAAAATAGTCATACGGTATTGTTGCCTGTGAAGAGCTGAGTGAAGTCTGGAGAGAGAACAGTCATCAGTGTATGGCTCTGATGAAATTCATAGTTTATTCGTATTGGTACAGATGGATCAATTTATTTATTTATTTATTTATTTTAAGGTTTGGAGCAGTTTATCCTGAGTGTTTTTCATTCACACTTCATTTCCCTGCCCTTCAGCATTGTCCTTACAATTCCAAGCTTTCTGTACCAATAAATGGCTTTGGATATTATGAGCTTTTAATAAGCCATTCATTCCAGCCAAATGACACATCCGTACACACAACAAAAGAGAAATAGAAAGGAGCAGAAAAGCAGGACGGAAGGGAAATGAAGAGTGGGGAAGGACCAGATGGTTCTCCATATTGCTTCCTTTTTATGATGTGCATTTCAGTGGCGGAGCTTCACGCTCCGGCACCGGGGGGAGGAGAGCAGGTGGGGGCGGGGCACACCGCCTGCAGGGGCAGGGCGCCCAGTGTGGGGGAGGCAGCCATGATGGCACCCCACTGGGATTGCGCTGCCTCCTCCTCCTCTGCCAGTGGTGCATTCCATCCCTTTCTAAGTTGATGAAGTTTAAAGCAGGGGTGAGCAGAAAGTAGATCAGGATCTACTAGTACTGTACATCTACGGGTGGTTTTGAAGGAGATTGGCAAGGATTTCCAACTGATGGTTTGGCAGCAGTTTATTTATTTATCAGCAGTCCTTGTTTATCAATTTGATCCTTTTACATGGTTTTGCATGTTTTGTGGTATCTTATGCATCGTGATTTGCCATTATTATTATTTTAACTACAGTTTAGCAATTCTTTATTGTAACTGATAAGTGCAAAATGTTCGATTATTATTTGCTGATATTTAATTTTATTGTTTGCTTTTATATTCAAATGGATTATTGAATATTGTTTTGTTTGATATGAGTTGTTTATTTAAAAGCTATTTTGACATTTTCGTATTGGATCGTATTGTTATTAGGTTTGTGATCTTTGCTGACTATATCGTTGTTTCTTCAGCTTGTTGTTTCTTCAGCTTGTAAACCACCTTGTGGTACACAAATTAAAAGTGAAATGAAATGAAATGAAAATGAAATGAAATTTATTTATTAAATTTATATACCACCCTTCATCCTAGGATCACAGGACTCCCTCCTGCCTCTCCCTCCCCAAATAAAAATGAGAGAGAAAGTCAATTTAGTTTACATGGATGCACAAAAATGGATATATAAGCATGCATGGAAATGCAACAACAACAACAACAATCTTTATTACGGTCCAGAGACCCAACAAATCGTTACAAAGCAATACACAATTCATACAGCCTACCTCCAGGTTAAACAAGCATTTTGTTCAGAATATAGGGATCATTGGTTCTTGCAACCACCGATAAAAACTTTGCCACTGCTAATGTTCTAGCATTTGTCTGGTCTTCCAATAGGAACCTGACATAGTGAGCCTCTGATTTTCCCAGGAAAGGTACCAGCAAGGGTAGTATCAGTTCAGCCCTGGAAATGCATATATTTATGAAAACAGCATACAAAAATGCATTATATTAGAGGAAGTTGCTTTGCAAAAATGTAAGTGAAATTTATATTAGGAGAAATTCACATTAAAACACAGATGAATTTTCATGAAGTTTTTTTTTTTAAAAAAAAACCCAATAAGAACCTGATATGGAAATGTGGATAACTGAAGAATGGAGAAATAATTAGAAACTGGAAGAAACTGAAATTGATAAATTTTCCCCATCCCTACCCCTAAGTTATAGTGTTTAAATGAAGAAAGCTGAGGAAACTATGACTGAATTTTTGCATAGAAGGACTCTGAGCTCTGCTTAGTTTTGGAATTCAAATGAAAAAAACACGAAAATGTAATAGGCTGTATTATAACAATTGTAAAGTTATTTACTAGAAACTACTTCTCAAAATTAGATACAGCTTCTCATAATGTCAAAGTCAACATCGTGACATAACATATTAAAATGTAGCTTATTCATTTGACCACCAATTCCAGTACGTACAAAATGCAATTCCTATTTTGTCAGTCCCGTAGTACATTCATATTCTAATTTCTTCATTCTTCTCTTGTCTTTTTCTATCTGACGTATTCCTTAGAAGAGTACAACATTAAATCATTTGAACACTGGCACTGGTAGATTTTGACATTATGAGAAGCTGTATCTAATTTTGAGAAGTAGTTTCTAGTAAATAACTTTACAATTGTTATTATGCAGCCTATAATTTTACGTGTTTTTTCAATTGGATTTGCTTAATATAGGCATTCTAGTGGTTTTGATTTTAGTTTTGGAATTCAGCACAAATTCGTCAGCTCAAACGTCTTTAATTCTAAGTGCTAAGACTCTTGCACCAGCTCTCTGCAATGTAAACATTGTACCAACATATTGCCACCATGTTCCCTAACTGCTAGTAGAGGACTGTTGTTATCCCCCAGCCACCCACCCGCCACTAGTACCATAGTAAGACATAGGTTAGGAGAAATCCAATACTGTACTGCACAGTTGATATAAAACATGGATAAAATTGTTCTGTTAACAGATTACTGTTAGCATCTATTAAAAAAATGAAAATTTTACTCAGTGCAGGACATTTCAGGGCAGCAGCAAATTTGTCATTAAAATTCATCTTGACACATTAATTTTTCAAACTGTTTGCAACAGCCTTGCATGCACTCAGACATTCATAAATATTCCAATTTAGAATGCCTTTTTTCTCTTTTATTTTAAATAGCATCGGGAAATTAGCACTAACTGGTGGAGAATAAGAGGTAGTTTGTGGTCATTTCCCCTTCACTTGGATTACCTCCCAAATCTCATACTTTTAGATAGAGAAACTGAAGAATGCTATAGCGAGGTTGTCATTCAGAAACAGGTGAAAGCTAAAAGAATGAAGCACCCTGGGATTCTTTGCTGAATGCTTTTGGGTAGTGCAATGGAGGTGAAAACATTTCGTTCTTCTGTCTATACTACTCAGGATGCAATCCCATTGTCCTTGAGAGGTTCGTGGGTGGAGAAAGGGGTCTACCCCAGCAGGGAATGACTGAGGTGGCCACCAGGCAGCAGATGATGGGGAGGTGGAGAGCAACCATGAGATGTTGGAGGGAAGGGCTGTGTGTGACCACCCTGGAGCTGATGACAGTCATACTTCATGTTACGTTTGCTTCATGTTACATTCTTTCAGGTTACGTCCCGCGGCGACTCGGAAGTACTGGAAAGGGTTACTTCTGGGTTTCGCCCCTCGCGCATGCGCATAAGCGCAAAATGACACCACGTGCATGCGCATAAGTGCAAAATCACAACCCGCGCGTACGCAGACGCGCCGCTGCGGGTTGCGCTCTTTTCATGTTGCGAACGGGCCTCTGGAATGGATCCCATTTGCAATCAGAGGTACCACTCTACTTATTTTATTCTGGAGCAAGTGCTTTGAACCTCTGTTTTCTTTTAAAACAGTAAACCAGTGGATAAAAATTTAGGAAATGGTCAGGCCATAAGCACATCAGAAAGAATAGCTTAACTTGTCATCTGAACATAAGGCAGGGGTGGGTGAGTGGTTTGCAACCAGATCTCCTGCATCAGCCAGTTCCATGGTTCCACATAGTCAAATAGCCTCAGGCATGGGTACCTGACCATTGAGGGGACTGGAATTTTTTTTATCTTTCCTTACTATTCCAATAACAGATACTCTCATGTTAAGTCTGCATTCCCATTTTCCTACTATTCTGCTGATCTACATTTCTAAGAAGTTGGGCAGTTTCTGCAATAATTACCTAAATGCTTTCCGTTTTCACATGGAAAGTGCCTATTTTGTCACACTCTAAGCAAGGGACACTATTCAGAGTGGCATTGTTTTTGCCTTTACAGCATTATTTTCTGAGCCATCCTGGTGCACCCATTCAGTTCTTTTGTCTTGCTTATTTGGAAAGGCAATACACTTTTCCGCTTTGAGAACAAAAGCGGGGGGGGGGGGAGCTATTGATGTTTTGTATTATGCATTGGTTTCTTACCATCAGCCTTTCTCCTTTGGCAGCCACCTGCCGTCTCTTTCTTTTCCAGGCCTTCAAGGGGAGGGGGGGGGGAATCTCTGCCAATCACCTCACTTCGCACACAATCAGAAGCAGAATTAGTAGCTTCTTTGGAAGGAAGTGTGCTTTGAGCTGCTCTGTCCTACACCTTGGCATAATCGTTCTCCAGATGAATGATCCACAAAAATTGTGAGCTTTGTGGATTTTCAAGCTGGCTTCTAGCTATCTTGGTGAATTTAAGACCCCCGTAGGGCAGCACACTTTGTTATGTGATGCAAGGTTCTGTGAAACTTTGAAACAAATACATCTAAAAGTCTGTAAAATATACAGCAGTCAGACGACATAAAACGCCAAACTTAGGCTTAGCTCAAGATAGCAGTAGAAAGGACCGAGGAGGACCAAAGGGGCTGCAAGCTGCTCTCTGGGAGGCTGAGCCTTTGCACTGTCTCATGAAGCCATTGTTTGGCTCACTATGTCATGTGAATCCAAGCACTGCATTAGTGGACAGTTTGTCAGCACAAGGACATCAGGATGAAAGAACTTCCAAGGGGTGGGGGCAGGGGAGAAAGGAACAATCATTTATCTTTTCCTCTCTCCATGTGTGTGCCATGGCTGTTCCTGCATCCATTACCTGGTCAGGTAAGCTTCAAAGGGAGAGGAAAGAGGGTATTAAGGGAGAGAGAATCTATCAGGGAGAATGCTTTGAGGATCATAGGGGAAGGGAATCCAGGAAATATTCTTAGGCTTGGATTTTAATTGCAGTCGGAGAAGAATTCTGGGTTTTGAAGGACCCATAAAGGTCATATCGGAGTCTGGTTCAAGAGAACCGCATCACCATCTTGATTTGTGGGTGTAGAAGTCATTCCAGATTAATTCACAATAAAAAGTTGTTTTTAAACTGTTTTTATGCAGTGAAAAGGATAACAATCCAACGTACACTACTGAATGTTTAGAATTTATGTTTATAGTTGCAGGAATGTCTTTTCTATCATTACAGATAGATAGCCGTGTTGGTCTGCCATAGTCAAAACAAAAAAAATTCCTTCTAGTAGCACCTTAAAGACCAACTAAGTTAGTTCTTGGTATGAGCTTTCGTCTGCATGCACACTTCTTCAGATGCACCTTATGGTGCAACTAGAAGGAATTTTTTTTGTTTTTTCTATCATTAATTTTCATTATTCATTTCTTTTAACAAACCTGTGTTTCTGTGTATGCTGTGTTAAATAGAATTATGGTCCTTGTTTGAAAACTGGAAGGGTAAAGGATGGCATATTTTAGATACCTAAAACAGCACAGGTACTTACTTGATTAACTATTATGTCAATATTAGTGCAGCCGTTTCTATAGCAACTCTTTGCAACAAAAAATATGTCCTAACCATAAGTAAGAAACACTTAGGGTTCAGTTTTTTTCAGGCTGAACCAAATCATCTATTTAATCTTTCATTTAACTTTTCTTCCGAATTATCTTCCGAATTATCATGTTTGTTGCCTGAACAACATGGGCTAAAACTGAGGATATGGGGCAGGGGTACAAATTCATGCCTTCAGTGTCTCAGAACTCAGTTCCTGACCTTCTCTGTTTTGAGCAGGGACGGTCTACGGAGGGCTTTTATTCATGCATGCTTAAACGCGAGTAGAACAGCTTGTGTAATCCAAGACCCTGCTTCATCACACAGATGATTCTACTCCTGTTCAAGCGGATATGAGTAAAAATCCTGTGCAGATAAGAGGAAGGTTGGCTACTGAAACGGCAAGGTAATATACTGTACACTTGGACATTGGAATTGAGGCTCGCTGATGGTCACTAATTAAATCAACAAATGGATGATATCGTATGAATTATCACAGAACCAGAAGAGGAGGAAATTGAAATTGGCAGGTGGATCAGGAAATTAACTGAAAACAGATTTCTTCCAGCAGAACTCACTTAGCCAATACATGCAATGGTCCTCACTCAGGAAGAAACTATATACTTTTAAAGAGAAGTGCATTATTTTCAGTTTTGAGCCTGCTCTCCAGAGATCTTGGATTGGCAACATACAGGGCAGAGCAAAAATGGTCCTGTCAGGTTCACCACCCAAGTCACAAGTAGCAAACAGGGGTTGGGGGCATTTTGCCAAGTTTTTTTTCCAAGAGGCACAAAAGTTCCCCAAAGTTTTCCAGTGATGATGGCAGCAGCTTAGTAGCTTTTGCCACCTCACCACCACAGGCAACAGCAGTGATGAAGCTCCTCGTGATGTACCCTTATTTCAAGGGGAATTTTGGAGCCCAAAGAATGGCCATTGTGATGTAGCACCATTGTGGGACATGGAGCAGAGAGGCAGGTGAATGGCAGCTTCCCAAAGACTCTAAACTGGCTCCTGGTAGAAGCACTCCTCAGGTCCCACAGAGGATTTAAGACCTGGTTCTGCCCCTCAAACCACAGTGGTACTCCACTATGGCACAAAACCTATGCCACTCATTCCCTTATAAGCTCCCAATGAAGACACATTGGGTCCACCTACAAGCCACCAGCGATGCCAGAATTTGCATCCTCGTTCTGTTGCCCAATCTTTGTTCTTGCTGACTTTGAGCTAAGGAGAGGGGCTTGGCTTTTATGCAGGTCTGCTTTGCTCAGATGATCTCAGAACTCTTTCAAAGCAACATATTTTTTGTCCAAAACAGGTGTTTTGGAGAACTTTCCTTCTCCTACCCATTTAGATCATGAATGAGGAACCATGGATAAGGGGCCACATCCCCTTTGGTTTGACCTTCAAGGGCCACATCCCAATGGTGGGCAGGGCTAGAAGCCAAGAATTTGACAGAGCAATAAATGCAAATTTTATCTTTGAACAGTAGGCTTGTTTCTGCACACTCAGTCACCCCTCTCCATCCAAACAAGCAAGAGTTCAAGGACATATTCTAGGTAGGCAAAAACACTCAGGGAGGGTGTAAAGCATGGGAAGTGAAAGGTGTGGCTTGGAAAGGTATGTGGCTTCTGGACAGCTCCAAGAGCTGGCCAGGGAGGCCTGAAGTGTTGGCCACTCCTGGTTTAGATCTTGTTCTCTGGCTATAGCCTGCTACCTCTTGACTGGTGCCAGATTACCACTGCTATAGTAGAGCTTCATTAAAACCATGCTCAGTATCCGCCAAACTCTGGACCTGACCAGTATAAGCCAGCAATAAATCAGGCATGATAGATTCCTAATAAGTGTCTAGAATACCAGTGCATGGTACAGTGAATTAAAATTACTCTATGCCTTTGTAACCCTTGCAATTAAAAGATATCCCAACAAAAAAATTATACAGTTTCTAGAAAACAATCCACTGGTCATAAATCACAGAGCAAACAGAATCTTTCATAGACCTTGAAATATCTGGAGGGCTTTGTAAGGCCACTGAAGGCACTTTTCTAATCTATTGGCTGTCATCTGGTTATCAGGCCAAATTTTAGTAACGGAAAAGCACATTGCGCAAATTAAGATGAAGGAAGCAACATATATAGGTAGCTTTATTTCCTATCTGTTCTGGAACTATTTTCAAACATGTTTGGTCTCCATCTCAGCCCCATAATGACTTCTTCAGTTTTATACAACAATAATTACCTTCTGTTCCTTTGCCTGAAATGTTATAATGGCTGCAAACCCCTCTTTAAAACAACTGTTTGGAATTAGATTTTGTGGCAAAAAGAACAAACGAATTGTAATTGAGAAACTTGTTTCATGTAAAGGATGTTAAGTAATGTAATGCAACCATAGTGCCGTACATTTTGTTCCTGTATAGATAATATGAGCAGTGAAAAATACACAACCAAATAGAACTATTTCCACGTAATATTTTGAATTATTATTAAATCTGTGGCAGAAGCAGTGGGCGATGTATTCCTTGGAGGCCGGATCTGCTGTCCTTGGGATCCTGCCACCTGAGATGGTTGCCTCACCTCACTTCATGTGCAAAGGCTTTCCATTCAGTTCTGCATGAACAAAGAGACATGTGTTTGTGTGTCTTCCTTTTCCAAGATTCTTGTGAATGTGTGACCTCCATATATAGCTGGGAGCTGTTGTATGAATTAGAAAATGCTGGGGTAAACTGCATCTGTATGTTACAGTCTTCTCCATGATTGTCCCAAATCTGAGTGAAAACCTCTGGTGTATACTAAAGTTAACAAGGAATAACTTTTTATGGTTCATTGTGTATAAAGAGAGCCTCTGGAGCTTATTTTGCTTGCCGTGCTTTGCATCAGAGCTCCCCTATTTCGATTAATCTTCAGATTTACAGTTTTTCATAAGAACTTAAATTGCAGCCTGAAAGATTTTCTATTGGCTATTCTACCTTAGGAGGCTTTGAGCATATTTCTACTTCATTTCAGTAGTAGCTGAGAAGCTGTGAAACTTTGCCATAATAGTGCACATCTTCTTCCTTCCAAGAGCTGGGGGAAGCAGGGGCAAGGCACTTAAGTCAGAAGTTCTGCAGCTAGTTATATCAGTGACCCTCTCATTCACACATTATGTTTCTCCTGATATAGTCCTAGGAAATGCCACTGCAACTCATGTGGGAGAGAAAAAAATGTGTTGCATAAATAATTCCTAAAGGGTTGGTGAGGAGAAAATAAATGTTGGCAAACAAAATCCTTTTGATCATTTAATAATAATAATAATAATAATAATAATAATAATAATAATAATTTATTTATATCCCGCCCTCCCCAGCCGGAGCCGGGCTCAGAGCGGCTAACAGCAATAAAAGTAACACAGCATTCTAAAATCAATATTCTAAAATCAATTCAAAATCATATGGCAACCACTGGGCCAGAGTTCTACGAGGATCACCAAAGGAGGGGGTCAGACTGTGCCTTGGCCAAAGGCCTGCTGTAACAGCTCTGTCTTGCAGGCCCTGTGGAAAGATGTCAAGTCCCGCAGGGTCCTAGTTTCTTGTGACAGAGCGTTCCACCAGATCGGGGCCACAGCCGAAAAAGCCCTGGCTCTGGTTGAGGCCAGTCTAACCTCTCTGTGGCCCGGGCCCTCCAAAATGTTTTTATTTGAAGACCATAAGGTCCTCTGTGGGACATACCAGGAGAGGCGGTCCTGTAGGTACCTTAAACCTGATCCTGTACTCCACCGGGAGCCAGTGCAGCTGGTATAGCACTGGGTGAACGTGATCCAATGGCGAGGACCCCGTAAAGACTCTTGCCATGGCATTCTGCACCGTCTGGAGTTTCTGAGTCAGTCTCAAGGGCAGCCCCATCTAGAGTGAATAATAAAGTCTGGAGGTGACTGTCGCATGGATCACAGTGGCTAGGTCAGGGCGAGGGAGGTAAGGATCCAACTGCTTAACTTGTCTGAGATGAAAAAATGCTGCCTTTGTTATAGCTGCAATCTGCGCCTCCATGGAAAGGGAGGTGTTGAAGATTACACCCAAACTCTTAACGGACAGTTCCGGCACTGATTGCGCCCCTGCAAAAGATGGGAGTTGCCCCCCCCCCAATCCCATATCACCCCAGCCAAAGGACCTCTGTCTTTGAAGGATTTAACTTCAACCGGCTCCCACGTAACCATCCAGCCACAACTTCCAAACATCTGATCAGTGTGTCTGGAGCCGAGTCAGGATGGCCACCCATCAACAGATAGAGTTGGGTGTCATCAGCATACTGATGGCAGCTCAAACCAAAACTCTGGACAAGCTGGGCGAGGGGGCACATAAAGATGTTGAAAAGCACTGGGGAGAGTATCGCACCCTGAGGCACTCCACACACCAAGGAGTGGCGCGACAACAGTTCCCCCCCCCCAAGCGCCACCCTCTGTCCCCGACCAGAGAGAAACGAGCGCAGCCATTGAAGGGCTGTGCCCTGGATCCCCACATCAGCAAGGCGGTGGTCCAGGAGTTCGTGATCGACCATGTCGAAGGCTGCTGACAGGTCTAGGAGAATCAGCAGCCCCGACCCGCCTTGATCCAGCTGCCTGTGGAGATCATCTGTTAGGGCAACCAGAGCCGTCTTGTTCCCATGACCAGAGCGGAAGCCAGATTGGAATGGATCCAGAGCCATTGTGATTCATAATGTCATTGACCACTTTGATCCATTTCAATTATGTAAAACTATTAACTTGGAAAGCCCATTAAAGGCTCTATAAGAACTCTGTATATGACTTTAGAGATATAAAAGCTCTCAGCTAAACCAGTAAATTGTTTGGGGAAGTTGGGCACAGTGCCTGCAAACAAAAAATACCCTATTTGTAGCAAAATTGCTATTCGGCAAAGAGAAGAATTGAGTATCATATGACTAGAAACCTTAGGCACAGTTCCCCTTTTAGGAATATATTTTTTGTTTTCTAAAAGAAAAGGTGTGCTGCCCGGTTAAAGAAGCCAAGCAAATAGGAGCAGGAGCTAAAGCTATAAGATATTCAGCGCTGAACTGATGGATGGGGTTGTAGCAATGAAGAAGCAGAAGAGAAAGTGGCAATTTGGGAAAGCTGCAACAATTGCAGAGAGTAAATGTGTAATTTATCTCTCTGTTAGTCAATAAAGGTGAATTAATGGGAAGATGAGAACCGAGATTGCACATGTGTAACAATAGGATCAGAATATAGTCCGTGGCAATCTTGTATGGGTGCTATTGCAAAATGGCAGGCAGCAAGTAAATAATGATATATATTGGGATCTGCTTCTCTTGCCAGTGCTAGCAAGGTTTTGAGGCTCAGAGCACTCCTGGGAAAGATGGTCTAATATATGCTGCAAATTTAGACATCAGTGTGTGCTGTGATATGATTCAGGTAGGTAGCCGTGTTGGTCTGACGCAGTCAAAATATATAGAAAAATGAAAAAAAATTGTCCGGTGGCACCTTAGAGACTAACTAAGTTTGTTCTTGGTAGAAGCTTTCATGTGCATGCACACTTCTTCAGATACACGAAAGCTTCTACCAAGAACAAACTTAGTTGGTCTCTAAGGTGCCACCGGACAATTTTTTATATATTTTTAATATATTTCGACTGCGTCAGACCAACACAGCTACCTACCTGAATCTAGAACCACGGAAGGTACCACATTGAGCCGCATGAAATGGAAGTCCATCAACCTCACAAGAAACTTGCACAGGTACAGACTGATATCTCCTTTCTGGCTAAATGCAAGAACCTAAGGGTCTCAGAATTAAGAACCCTCTACAATCCACCTATCCTACTGAATATGCAAAGAAACTATGCCACTCTTTCTCCAAGAAGCTGCTCAAACATCTTATCAGTGTTCTGTACTCTAAACAGAAGCAAATAAAGAGGGAACTCTCTGTACTGGACAACTCTACAAGAAATCACCCATCTTGGCAAGAATTCCACAAGGAAAGACAAACCATTTACCACTCTCAACTGGAGTTGCTGAAAAAACAGAATAACAAAAAACTCTCTAACCTTTCCAACTTACAGGCTACGAATCAAAACAACAAGATCAACAATATTGTCAATCCCTCACAGCAAACACTCAGCCCAGCTGAGGAATCAGTCCTTTCACGTGGACTATCAGTCTGCCTTGCCAAATCCCCACACGATTCAGTTCTGTGGGGACTTGGAAGCATTTTTCCGCCATCTACGCCTGAAGGAGTACTTTCAACACACACAAGAACAAGACTAAGAACAACAAACAGCATCTTCACAACATCTCTCAACCTACTGGGGAACAGCTACCATCCTCCCAACCCACAAATGAACAGAACACTGACTACCAACTGCCATCTTCTGAAGAAGTGTGCATGCACACAAAGCTTATACCAAGAATAAACTTAGTTGGTCTCTAAGGTGCCACTGGACAATTATTTTTATTTTTATTTTGCTCTGATATGAACAAGGAGCTCCTCCCTTCCCCTTCCAGGCAGCACAGTGAGTATGGTTCTTATATGTTTTTTTATTCCTATAGTGACTATAAGAAGTAATGTCTCTTGGACGAGGTGACTGGCTAATGACGATTTGAGCCAATTTCCACACAGTACTAATCCAAAATGCCACACGCTGACTCTCATTTATTACAATGGGATGAGCTGAGGAACAAGGCAGGCCAGCCTCCTTTATTGAAATGAATGGGGAAGGCCATTCAGTGGCAGAATCATTCTATAGGAACTCCCAAGCATCTTAGCAAATTGCTTGGATCAGAGCTGATAATGAGACGGTGTCATATCACCAGGTTTTTCTTCACTTACGAAAGGTCAGGTTAAAGCCATCTATATTTTAGAAGAATTTTTTTTATTTTAAAAAAATGCCTAGAGTGGAATGGCAGTTAGTGGAATTTCTCCTGAGAAAACACCTGAACAGGTCGTGTCACTATCATAATCACTTCAGGAAACAGAGCAGTCAGCAGCATTTCTCTCCCTAGTGATAATTTAAAATTGAAATGGCATCTTGGTTTTATCTTCTGTGTCTTGCAGTGTAATGATGTGGGGAAAATGCCTCCCCTCCAGACGTTTTGGAAGGTAACTGAAATTCCTTTATCCTCCGTGCAACACTGAAATGCTGCTTCTCTCACTTTGGAAACTACAGGAGCATAAACGGCAGCATAAAACCTTATATGCATGGCCTCGTTTAAAAATTTCATTCATTGCCGTCAGTTATATGACTAATGTAAAAAGCACAGGAGATCAATCACTTGTGTAGCAGATTATGAGTTTTGTAAATTTCGCCTCTTTTGCCAATGTGGAGGATGTGCTTGAGGGCAGAAGACCATCTGCCATTTATTAGCCATTGGCAGGAACCGATGGGTTGTATCCAATGGCTTTGCACTGGTGGGAAATGCTGGTGCACGATGGAGTGTCCCGTTTTCTCCAGCCCCTCCCAGACTATTGCAGCCCCCTGCCCTCAGGGGCAGCTTTTTGGGAGGCTGAAGGGACTTGCATAGCAGTGGTTCTGGCAACTTCATTGTACAATTTTCAGCAAATGCTGAAGATGTACCTCTTTACTCAGGCTTTTGACACGCAAGTTGTTTATTTCAGGACCCACCCTATATTTTGTGGTTACACTGTATTGGCCTGAATATAAGCCCCACTCTTTTTTCCCCAAATTCCAACCATTAAAAGTTAAAGTGCGGCTTATATTTGCGACATTACAGTATGCAGTCAGGAGTGCAGGGCAAACAGTGCCAGGAGCATGACAAAGCAGCACCTGCCCTGAGCGTAGTCCCCCGTCCTGTCTGCCAAGGCTGGGAAAGGAGAGAGTGAGGAAGGGGAAAGGCTGCCGGCAACACAGTGTGGCTCCCCCCACCACCCAGTATGCAGCCAGGAGCAGTGAGGAATGGAACGGCTTATATTCGAGTAATAATAATAATAATAATAATAATAATAATAATAATAATAATAATTTATTATTTGTACCCCGCCCATCTGGCTGGGTTTCCCCAGCCACTCTGGGTGGCTTCCAACAAAGATAAAAGATACACTAAAATGTCACATATTAAAAACTTCCCTGAACAGGGCTGCCTTCAGATGTCTTCTGAATGTCAGGTAGGTGTTTATCGCTTTGACATCTGATGGGAGGGCGTTCCACAGGGCGGGTGCCACTACCGAGAAGGCCCTCTGCCTGGTTCCCTGTAACTTGGCCTCTCGCAGTGAGGGAACCGCCAGAAGGCCCTCGGAGCTGGACCTCAGTGTCCGGGCAGAACGATGGGGGAGGAGACGCTCCTTCAGATATACTGGACTGAGGCTGTTTAGGGCTTTAAAGGTCAGCACCAACACTTTGAATTGTGCTCGGAAACGTACTGGGAGCCAATGTAGGTCTTTCAAGACCGGTGTTATATGGTCTCAGCGGCCGCTCCCAGTCACCAGTCTAGCTGCCGCATTCTGGATTAGTTGTAGTTTCCGGGTAACCTTCAAAGGTAGTCCCATGTAGAGCGCATTGCAGTAGTCCAAGCGGGAGATAACCAGAGCATGTACCACTCTGGCAAGACAGTCTGCAGGCAGATAGGGTCTCAGCCTACGTACCACATGGAGCTGGTAAACAGCTGCCCTGGATACAGATTTGACCTGTGCCTCCATGGACAGCTGTGAGTCCAAAATGACTCCCAGGCTGCGCACCTGGTCCTTCAGGAGCACAGTTACCCCATTCGGGACCAGGGAATCCTCCACACCTGCCCACCTCCTGTCCCCCAAAACAGTACTTCTGTCTTGTCAGGATTCAACCCCAATCTGTTAGCCGCCATCCATCCTCCAACCGCTTCCAGACACTCACACAGGACCTTCACCACCTTCACTGGTTCTGATTTAAAAGAGAGGTAGAGCTGGGTATCATCTCCATACTGATGAACACCCAGCCCAAACCTCCTGATGATCTCTCCCAGTGGCTGCATGTAAATGTTGAAAAGCATGGGGGAGAGGACAGAACCCTGAGGCACCCCACAAGTGAGAGCCCAGGGGTCTGAACACTCATCCCCCACCACCACTTTCTGAACACGGCCCAGGAGGAAGGAGCGGAACCACTGTATGACAGTGCCCCCAGCTCCCAGCCCCTCAAGACGGTCCAGAAGGATGTTATGGTTGATGGTATCAAATGCCGCTGAGAGATCCAGCAGAACTAGGAAACAGCTCTCACCTTTGTCCCTAGCCCGCTGGAGATCATCAACCAGTGCGACCAAGGCAGTTTCAGTCCCATGATGAGGCCTGAATCCCGACTGAAAGGGATCCAAATGGTCCACTTCTTCCAGGCGTGCCTGGAGTTGTTCAGCAACCACTCGCTCAATCACCTTGCCCAAGAATGGAAGGTTTGAGACTGGGCGATAATTGGCCATCGTGGCCACCTCTAAAGATGGTTTTTTAAGAAGCGGTTTAATAACCGCCTCTTTCAGCAGGTCTGGGAAGGCTCCCTCACGGAGGGAAGCATTCACCACCCCACGAAGCCCATCGCCCAGTCCTTCCCAGCTAGCTTTTATAAGCCAGGATGGGCAAGGATCCAGGAGACAGGTGGTTGGCTTCACTCGTCCAAGCAGCCTGTCCACATCCTCGGAGGTAACAGATTGGAATTGATCCCACACAACTTGACTAGACAGGACTCTAGCACTCTCCCGCCCCGGCCCTGCTCCCACGGTGGAGTCTACTTCTTCCCGAATCTGAGCGATTTTATCTGCAAAAAAAATTTGCAAAATCATTGCAGGAGAACATGTGGCCCGTACTGGTACATTTTCTTCCCACCCCCCACCAATTTTAAAGGTGCAGCTTATATTCGGGTGCAGCTTATATACAGGCCAATGCGGTAATAATATAGTTTTTGTGGAATTATTATTATTATTTTCTCCTAGCTCAAAGCAACCATTGGATAGAATTCTATGAATATTTGAACTTTACACTTAGACAGTGCCTAGCCCAACCCTAAGCACTTGGTAAATAAATAAATTGGTTCCATCCCCATTCTGACAAGGCAAGCCATTTGCAAGAATTATAGAAGGTCCTGCTATGTCTATTCTGAAAGCCAAAATGATGCAGCAGCAGCTCTGAGATCCTGGGTACACATCCAAGTTTAGCTAACTTTGTGTGTCGATATCTCTCAACATTATAGCTCGTATTCAAAAGCACCACTGTTTAATCATGTCCAGGTGCATGATGGCATGAGAAGGCGTGTGGAGGGTTCCTTTGCCACAAACAGAGCTGGGCTCTGCCTGGGTTGAGGAGGTGAGCATCAGCTCACCATCTGAAGGGTCCTCCAAAGTCTGGTGCTAGCCCTGCTTAAAATATTCTAGTCCCAGTTGTGTCATAGGTAGCAAGCAGCACCTGGGTTTGGGAGTTAGCAAGAATTAAACAAGGCCAGAGTGATATTGTCAATGTAATGAGTACCAGAAATCATTCTGGCCACTCCATTTAGCAACAATTCAAGGGCTCTCCATTTTTTTAAACTGCTTTTAATGTTGTACTTGTACCCCACCCTGGGACTTCATGGTGAAGGGTGGGCAAGAAATCCAATATAAAGCAATGTAGAAAAGATTACAGTAATCTGGACTATGTGACTAAGGCATATGTCACAGTGACTGGACCTGATTTCTCTTTTGCTATGGCCATGTATTAAGCGATTGTCCTGCTGTGTAGACCATAACCCTTAAAATGTACCTAGCATTGTACTTCCTTTGTGCTGCTTTCTTCTTTGACAATTGATTTCCCAGTGCAATACAAAATGCACTGTACAGAATCGTTCAAACTTAAACATGAAGAATCACATGCCAATGTTTTCATCACATAACTTCACTTTAATATGTGTGTGCTTTCCTTTTCACGCAGTACATCTGTAAATTTTGTGTGCCAGGGCCAGCTATAGAAAATTGGCTATCTTTCCAATGGGGTTGTGCTCTCAGTTAGTCGTTTATGATGCAGGGCATGGGACTCAGCAGTTCGGCACCAATTAACAGCCCACCTTTTAATATATCTGCATTCCAAGTCCGCCAAGTTGATAATTACAATAATTAACTCCCAGAGCTCTTCATGCACTTTTGAACATAAATTTGGCACTTTCATCAGCATGGCTAAAAAGAAAGTTCACAGACCAGATGTGGATCATTTGAAATAGGACCATCAGTACCAACCTCAGGGTTACTAAGTCTGCACTCATTTGAGAAATATTCCATAAAAACCTGGATAGCCTAAGAGGAATTCACCATCTACACGACGCTTTTGCAGATACTAAGGGCGTGTGAGAACCGAGATTGAAAAGCTGGGAAAGGGATAGACATCTCCTTCTCTGTTCCCCAGCCCCTCCATGTTTAATGGTTTTAGTATTAGATTCTGAAAGGAATGGATGTAGTTTGGCAATGTAGCAAAGGAAGTTGCTGAAGCGATTTCAAACAACAAGGAAAGGGAAGGGGGAGTTGAATATATATGACACATTATATTAAATTACATTGTTACAGTATGTGGGGTTCCCCCTCCCCAGCTTCCATAATTTTGTAGTATGTCTTCACACAGTATGAAGAATAGTCTGATCACTCAAGAACGATGGTAAGATATCTGCAAATTGCTATTTTACTTTTCTTCACATTGTTTTGAAAATTGGAGAAACATTCCATCCACTGGGGGTCGGGAAAAATCAGTTATTGCTGTTCAGCATAAGGCACAAACTATTATGGTTCACTTAGCTATTCATATACATTAGAGTGCACTCTATGTGCTCCATCAAACAGATGGCACACCCTCTTATTTTTAAGACACTCTCAGCTTTTTTTACTATTCAATCTGTCCCTGACTGGGTTGAAGAATATCGTAGAAACTAGATTCTGGCCATGGGGAGGGCAACAGCTCAGTGGTAGAGAGTGAGCCTTGCATGTAGAAATCCCCAAGTTCAATCTCAGCATCTCCAGTAGGGTTGGGAGACCATGCCTAAAACCCTGGAAAGCCACTGTCAGTCAGTGTAGACAACAATAAGCTACATGGACCAATACTCTGACTTAGCATAAAGTAACTTGCTGTGTTTCCAATGCTGATTTTCTTATGCTGGGAAGTCTAAGCCTGGTTCTTGAACTGGAGATTGCTTGTCTGCAATGAATATTTACTTGGGACCTTAAATGAAGGAAAAGCCATTGAGTGTTCACTTGTCGAGTTAATTAAAGACCTCAGTTGATCGACTGTAAAAAGCATTTTCAGCTATGGGGATAGAGCATGAAATTGAGGAGGACTGAAGTAGTTAGGCTGGTTGAGGAAGAATGCAGGATCCCCCCCCCCCCCACTTTTAGACAAAGCAACCATAGGTTATATTCTTGGGTGATAGTGAAGTCAACAGAAATGCCCCATGCAAAGGCAAGCCTATTGCACACAATACATAATAGCACTCTAGTGGGGAAACAGGCGTGGGCCTATCTCTCAGGAGCCTAGAAGTTTCCTAACTTAAAAACAACAGTTTGAAAAAAGCATACACATAAATTATTATTGTACATCTAATTTGAGTCTACAGAACTTGAAGTACACTTATCGCTTGGTCCTAAATATGCTGAATGGAAAATGAGTCCCAGCAAGTTTAATGAGAGTTCCTTCTAACTAAGTGCTTCTGACATATTCACATCTGAAGTGAATATTAAAAATGAATGGCACCTTGCCCCTACTAATTTTTAATGACACACAGATGTAAAAGACAGGTAGAATACAGGGGCTTCCGGAGGCGGCGCCATCAGCAATGGCGGACTCCTTCTGAGTAGGAAGGGGAAGCTCCGCGGAAATCGGGTCTACCCGCTACAGCGAAGCGAGGACCCTTCCAAAAACTGCAGGCAGGTGAAGCCTGCGACCGTGGGACTCGGCGGGCACCTTTTGCGCTCCTCCCGTGTGTGAAAGGGCTCGGAAGAAAGCCCTGGAACAGGACGGGGGGGGACGCGGTGCTGAGAGGCGATCGCTACTTCCGCGGAGTGAAGCTGCGCAGCTGATGCCGGAGAGCGCTGACCTTTCTTCCTTTGAAAATTTGACTTAACAACAACCCGTGAGTAAGAACTTGATAAAAACGGGGGGGATCAAAGGGATTGACCTCCTTTGATCGGCACAAAACCTGAATTTGGCTCTGAAGCGGGAAGACGCTAAAAAGGAAGTCTGTCTTCCGTTTTGTAGGCAAGATCAAAGCAAAGACTTTGGGAGCTGAGAACTGCAAAAGTAGAGATATAAGGAGTATAATTCCAACATCTGCTGAAAGAACCCCACTTAAAAGTGGGGGGAAGAAGAAATTGGTTATTTAAAAAGGGAAAAAAGGGGACTTAAGACTACCACTCAATCCCTGCTAGCGGGCTGCCAGAAACAATTAGAAAAGTTTTGCACCGCTTATGGCTACATTGTTTGATCACTCTGCTTTTGGACTGAAAACCTGGTGAGACTCTCTTGTATAACTGTTGCCTGTGCTTGAAAATTGGGACTCCCTCTGTAACAGTTGCCTTTGACTGAAAGATCTACTGTATCCATTTTAAAGTGAACATTGTTGCTAAGCTCCCCTAGAGGAGGGCTGTGATATAACTGGGGTTTTTCCACTACAGCTGGCTAAGAAACTTTTCTCATAACAAAAGACTGGACTGTGTGAGTGACCTTGAGGGAGATAAAGTAATGGATCAACTTCAACCCCAGGATAAACCTCCAAGAGTAAAAACTAGACAGCAGCAGCGAAGACAATCAATTGTAACCCCCCCCCCCCCCCCGTGACAGAAAAGGAAGAATCTGGACAATCTGGAGCAAAAGGTGGGGGCTCTGATGAGACACTCTGATGAGCATTGGAAAAATTGTCAGCGAAAATTGACTTAAACACCACAACTATTAATTCTAATACACAGGCTATTGATAGGCTGCTGCAGGAATCTAAATTGACAAGGGAAATTGCAGAAGAAGCTAAACAAAAGGCACTGGACGTAGAGGGGAGGATCCAGCGATTTACTCTGAACAAAAGGCAAAGCTGATAGTGAATAATGTGGTGTCAGAAGAGTTTAGAATTGAGAAAGGGACACGACAAGGCTGCCCAATTTCCCCATTACTTTTTATTTCAGTCCTGGAAGTCTTACTTAACATGATAAGAAGGGACCGTTTGATACAGGGCATTCAGGTCAGAGTTAAACATTATAAACTTAAAGCATATGCAGATGACCTTGTTTTGACATTACAGGAGCCAATAGCTAGTACTAAGAGGGCCTTAGAAATTATCCAGGATTTTGGTCATGTGGCGGGATTCAAATTAAATAAGACAAAAACTAAGGTTTTGGAAAAAAATCTGACTCCGTTTGAAAGAGAAAGGTTTCAGAAGGAGACAGATTTAACACTGGTAAAGAAAGTCAAATACCTAGGGGTAAACATGACCTCTAAGAACGTGAATCTATTTAAGGATAACTATGAAAAATGCTGGTCAGAGGTGAAAAAGGATTTGGAAATATGGACAAATTTGAAGCTTTCCTTGCTAGGCCGAATTTCTGTTATTAAGATGAATGTATTGCCGAGATTGCTGTTCTTGTTTCAATCGTTACAAATTATTGATAAAATGGACTGTTTTAAGAGGTGGCAAAGAGATATATCAAGATTTGTCTGGCAGGGCAAAAAGCCCAGAATAAAGTTTAAGATACTTACAGATTCTAAAGATAGAGGGGGATTTGCCCTGCCAGACTTGAAATTATATTATGAATCAGCAGCTTTTTGCTGGTTGAAGGAATGGCTACTTCTTGAAAACACTGACATTTTAGATCTTGAAGGTTATGATAATGCATTTGGATGGCATGCATATCTGTGGTATGGCAAGGTTAAGGTACATAAGTCTTTTAAAAACCATATTGTCAGAAAAGTATTGTTTAATGTATGGTCGAGGTATAAAGATCTTTTGGAAAGGAAAACCCCAAGGTGGCTCTCACCCATGGAGGCCAAAGCGCTGAAAAGAATTAATATGGAGACAAAATGGCCAAAGTATTGGGAAATTTTGGAAGAGGAAGGTGGTAAATTGAAACTGCAGAGTTATGAGAAACTTAAAGATAAGGTGCGAGACTGGCTACATTACTTTCAAATAAGAGAAGCATATAATCAGGATAAGAAAGTGGGCTTCCAGGTGGAAAAATCAAAGTTAGAGACAGAGTTGTTAAGGTATTGTCAAAAATGTACAACTTGCTGTTGAAGTGGAACACGGAGGAAGAAACGGTAAAATCAGCAATGATAAAATGGGCACAAGATATAGGATATAATATTATGTTTGCTGACTGGGAGAAGTTATGGACCACCGGGATTAAATTTACGGCATGTAATGCCTTAAGAGAGAATATCATGAAAATGATGTATAGGTGGTACATGACCCCGGTGAAGCTTGCAAAAATTTATCATTTGCCCGATAACAAATGTTGGAAATGTAAAGAAACTGAAGGTACATTCTTTCACCTTTGGTGGACGTGCCCAAGGATTAAGGCTTTGTGGGAGATGATATATAATGAACTAAAAAAGGTACTTAAGTACACTTTCCCTAAGAAACCGGAGGCTTTTCTCCTGGGCATAGTCGACCAATTGGTGTTAAAGAAGGATAGAACCTTTTTTATGTACGCAACAGCAGCAGCAAGAATTCTCATCGCCAAACATTGGAAGACACAAGATATACCCACGCTGGAAGATTGGCAGATGCAATTGATGGAATATATGGAAATGGCGGAAATGACTGGCAGAATCCGGGATCAGGGAGAAGAGTCGGTGGAGGAAGATTGGAAGAAATTTAAGATGTATTTACAGAAACATTGTAAAATTTTTGAATGCGTATGATGTTGGAATGAAACGAAGGGGTACTAGCAATATGATTAGAAGTTAAAATTCGTGAGGATAATTAACTAAGGGTAAAATTAAGAAGATATGAATTTGCTGTTTAAATTTTTAAATGGGATACAAAAAAAGGGAGATGTGAGGAAGTCAGGAAAATAAGTTAATGAATGTTACGATATTTGAAAAAGGGATTTTTCTTTTCTTAAATTTTCTTTGTAAGTTTTGGTTTTGCTTTTGCTTTTTTATGTGTGTATATGTATTTTCTTTTTTGTTTTGTTTTTGTGAACCTTTTTTCTGTAAAACTCAATAAATATTATTATATAAAAAAAAGACAGGTAGAATACAGGGCTGGACCTGCCATTAGGCAGAGTGGGGTGGCCACCTCAGGCAGCTGATTTTGTGTATTAAGGAAAGACAACAAGTTGCTAATTGTTTATTTTTATTGTATATTTCCTCCCATTTAGAGGAGCTTGCTTCTCCCAGGGACACACCGTTTCCTGTTCTGCCTCTGACAGCAAAATGTCTTTGACAGGTCCTAGTAGAACAGCAACCATTATGGAATCATCTGCCAGTGCCCCCCCCCCCAAATTAAATCTTTCATATACTGCTTGCTTTATGGTAAGACTATGTTACAGTTCCCATATGGCACCTCATATTTAGCACAGTATTTAACAGAGAGGGGACAACCATCTTGTAACTAGTGTTAGGTAAAGATAAAGGGACCCCTGACCGTTAGGTCCAGTCGCGGACGACTCTGGGGTTGCGGCGCTCATCTCGCTTTATTGGCCGAGGGAGCTTCGAGTACAGCTTCCAGGCTAAGCCACTTTTGGCGAACCAGAGCAGCGCACAGAAATGCCGTTTACCTTCCCGCCAGAGCGGTACCTATTTATCTCCTTGAACTGCTAGGTTGGCAGGAGCAGGGACTGAACAACGGGAGTTCACCCCATCGCGGGGATTCGAACCGCCGACCTTCGAACCGCCGACCTTCTAATCGGCAAGCCTTAGGCTCATTGGTTTAACCCACAGCGCCACCAGCGTCCGTGTAACTAGTGTTAATTGTATCCTATTCTCAGGGATAGGTTTTGGGAGACTCCCCCTTTGCCATTGTTACCTTGTTGTCTGCTGTGGAAAACTACAAGCTCAGCCTGTTCTTGTTGACATGCTTAAATGCTTAACTGAGATAGTAGCCTAAAAATCCAGAATGCTTCATACAGGCTTGGGGAGAGCAAGAAGGTAGCTAGAGGGTGACATCACCATTTCCAGTTTGGGGAGAGACAGCGTGACTTGTAAAAGAGCCACATAAGAGATACATTTATCATAAATGGGACAATACTCCAACAGCACAAATAGATTCCTGTGTAACTCAAGAAAAATCGGCCGGTTTCAAGGTGGGTGAAACAGCTGACTCATGGCCTTTGACAATTTGTTATACCCTAGTTACAGCACAGCCTATACAGGAATTAAATAGTTCAATATCCAGCCAGTAGCAGTGTTAATAAAGTTAGTTGGAAATAAAGGTTCTTAGAAGTCCAAGTTGTAAAAGGCAAATAATCACCCCAGCAATCCCAAGTTAGCAATTATGTCTATTGTTATTAATTTTCAAAGAAATCAAACCAAATGATTCATTATCTCAATTCCTTAGCCTGGACTCACTGATCCTCTCTCCCTATTGTGTCTAATTCTCTGTAATATCTGACTTCAGTATAAAGATGAAGATTTAGTGCATTAGTGATATAGAATCATTATAAACAACCTCATTTATTGGCTTCAGTGCTTAATGGATTGGATGCTTTATATTACTTTATTGAAACAAATTATTCATTTTGAATGAATGAAAAGATGCTACGCTATAGAAGTGGCAATGGCTGGGCCAGAAACATAAATAAATACATTTTCCAAAGCAGGTTTATTTCAGCTTGGGATTTCACTTGCCTTCATTTAAGGCTTCGAAAATAAATTTATCCATTTGATGTAATGTTTGCTGAGCCTAGTCTTGACAACGAGTTATTTTGACAGATGAATCCTTGGAGATTAAAATAAATGTCTGCAGTTTCATTTTAGCTGTTATGGATGCTGTTATGGCTTTTTAAAAAGCAGAGTGATGGGGTTTCTTGAATTTGCATCCGTGCAACAGCGAGGACCCCATGCAATACTGTGGGAGCAATATTAGGGGGTTAAGATAAACTAATCTGTAAAGTGATTGTGGAAGACATATAAACTTAAAACTTTTCAGTGAGAATCAGGTGCAACGAACTTAGTCTGAAACTGACCTAATTTCTATATTAAAACCATAAATCCCTCCTTGATCAGACCAAAGGCCTGTAGAATCCAATATCCTGTTCTCACAATGGTCAACATATGAGAAGCCCCCAGGGACATGAGAGCCACAACACCTCTCCCCTCATGGTTCTAGCAACTAGCATTCAGAGGCACACTACTTTTGATGGGGGGGGGGGTAAAATGTAGCTATTTCTGATGAGTAAGCACTGTTAGCCAAAATCCTCCATGAATTTAGTTCATCCTTTTTTGAAGTCACCCAGTTGGCCACCCAGCTACATCTCATGGTATTCAGTCAGAAACTGTTGGAAAAGGGTGAGAGTGTTTCTACAGTAGAAAAGGACATTGCAGGCCCAGGCTGCACACTGCCCCACCCCCATCCCTCTGCTCAGGTGAGCTACCAATAAAGAAGACCACACAGCCAAATGGGATCAAATCAGGCCAATACTTTATTGACTACAAATGAAGTGATTTGGCGTAGGCATTTATTTCCAGGCTGCCTGCCAAAAATGACATCAGGGTCAACCCAGTAAGTCCTATGACTTACATTAAATGGGGGGTCACCACAGGGATCCCCACCTCTAGGAGCGCTGAGGCCCAAGCCCCCCATCTGGGCAAATGGGCAGAAGCAACTCCATCACAGATCCCTTTAATGGGATGCCCTATTTCTGGAGGGGAAGGTGAGGGTACAACCCCAGCTCCAACCAAGGCTAAGGTTGCGCAATGCCTAAACCGCCAAAGTTGTGATGATTGCTATAGGGTATGCCAAACCTCCAGGTCACAGCCAATTCGCCTGGTAGGGAAATCCCTACCCGGTCCCACAAATACGTCAACCACCGCAGCCATAGAATAGGTCAATTCAATGCGTAAATGCAAAAATTGCTGGAGTGGGTGGGTGGGTTGATCCGACGAAGAACAGCTGAGTGTTGGGGGCCGGCATGGGCTGTTTTAAATCCCCTGGGAGCTGACCTGAGGGAAGCCTGATTGTTCCCTCAATTCACCCCAAAGAGCCCAAACCTTCCACACCAGACTGACATTGGCCAATTCAGCAGGCTGACACTGAGCAGGATTTCAACCTGGGAGTGCGAGCCAAAGATCAGACTCCGATGCCCAGCCCTGCATTGTTGGCGGGAGGGGAGGCGCTGCCCCCCCCAAGCCGCCGCACCCCTAAAAGGGGGTAAACGGACTTGGGAGCTCTAACATAAAATAGTGATGAAGTATTATAGAATAATTTGATATGAAAAAATACCTACCATGCAACAGTTGGATATCAGGTCAAGGAAGAACCATCTAACATTACAAGATGGCTGTGTATACATAATACCTTAAAAACACACTCATTCCCTCAAAGAATTCTGTGTATTATAGTTTACTCCTCACAGTTCCCAGCAACTTTTATCAAACTACAGTGCCCAGAATTCTTTCAGGGAAAAGAATGTGGTATGAATGTGTTTTAAACAGGTATTGTGTACACAGCCAAAATCACCGTAGAAACAGAAAATAGTTAGTTACATATATTGACATCCAAATTAAATGCCAGATCAAGGTTAACACACTTGGATAGTTTATAGTGGAATTTTTACCCTTCCGTTAGAAGTATTTACTTTACAATAAAATATCACGTGGCACTCTAAAAACAGTGCACTTGTGATGATAGTTGACTTCATAAAATGGCTTCAGCAGCAAATGCCAGTAGGCAGAAAATATAAGAAAAAAGATGTTTTACGTGAGCCCCTAAAAGAACTTTCTTTCCTCCTGCTTTATATCAGCAGAAATTTCATAATTGTTAATGATCCTCCTCTCCCGTCTTTAAGGTCAGACAACACTTATTCACACTCCTGATTACAGCCAGTTGTTTTTAATCAAATTTAACCCACTGATGTGGCAATTTGGAATCTGCAAATTCTGGTGCATCTTAATTATGTTTCCTCTTTGCTGCTGTTTTGGCTTCTGCTTTACTATGGTTTGATTTCTGTTTTAATCTGACTACGAATAACATTAGCTTGTCTATAAAGTATATGTATAGGCTGATAAATAATATATTGCTTGTTGCATATTTAGAGTCACATGTATAGCTACTGCTTGATTCTTTTTGTCTCCTTCCTTGGCCATTTCATTCATTGTATGTGTGTAGAACTGGATTTGTTCAGTTTCAATATTATTATTATTGTTATTTTTAAAAGATTTTTTTTAAAAAAAAAGTTTAGAAAGGTAGCCAGAAAATTGTCAGGTTCGTGAAGTTATGCACTCTGTCATGGTTGTGTCACAGCATTTGGAGGCCTAATGCACAACAAACAATATGTCAGTGTTTGTTTCTTATGTCTGATCGTAGGATGTTGACTATCTCACATTAGTGCAAGCAGAAACACAGCAGCAACCATCTTAGATGGATCACAGAATCATATTATTGCTCTCTAAGGTGCCATAGCATTTTCTGTTACCTTACACTTTCCAAGCTAGCCTTTCCAATTGATTTTATGATATATATATTTTAGAACGCCATGGAATTGGAGCACATGGGACTGGCTGCAGTGCACTTTGCCCATCTAAAATGATGTAGCGAAACTAAAAGTATGAATAGTAATGCACAACCTTGTAATGTTTATAAAATATTTCTTTGGGGACAGTGTTACAAATCTGTAAATAGGCCTAAAAGCTATGCTTTATAAATATTCAGCTCTTGCAAATGAAGGCTTTCTCCCAAAGGCTGTTGCATGTAGTTTTAATGCCATCTTACCACTATGCACTTTTCCATTTCCAGTCCCTAATGATTAGATGCTCATTTTGTTGCTGTGCTCAGGATGACCTTTATTTCATGCACAGCTCAAAGTTGAGAGATGAGAAGCACTTATGTCATTGTTCCTGCGCACCTCCCATCTTTAAATTTCTGAAGTCTAGGTATTTCTGCTGTGACAAGCAAGCCTTTCAGACAGGACCATATTCTCCCTGGCAGTCCCCTCTGACATTACAGGCTATGTCTTTATGATATCCAGAGGTGGGTTTCAGAATCAGAACTATTAAATGGAGCATTTAATAAATAAGAAGACCACCAAGACAGCCCTTGGGACATTTCCTCATCTTGACCATTTAACCTTTCATCAACTGCTTAGAATTTTCCATCAGCCATACGTCAGGAATCAAAAAGATACTCCAGCGTTTAGTAGCCCCCATAGACCCACAAGCCATTCTTAGGTATTTTGAGACAATTCATTTATTTGCACTGGTGTGCTTGCATTCGTGCAGCAGTCCTGAATATGTATCGGAGTGGTATTTATATTATGGCATAAGCTCCTCAAACTGATCATCTAACTCGGTGCTTCTGAATCTTTGCCATAGTGAGCCTCACAGGATTAAGCAGACCTTTATCCACTTCTTTCCAAAGGGAATGCAAAATGTTTGAAGGTTTCCTGGATGAGCACTCTCTTAAAGCTGTCTACAGATGTGACAGAATAAAAGGAATTGCAAAAAACAACAACACCCCAACAAAAATCATGATTCTCTATTGACAATCCAACAATCCTTTCACAATGGATGCAAGCAACTCTATTTGTGCCAAGAGGCTCACATTAGGTAAAGGTAAAGGTAAAGGTAAAGGTAAAGGTGTTGTGACGTGGGGTTTGTGATTTCAGCTCTCTTGAAATAATATGCTGGAGACAGTTCTCTAGTGTTGTTGTTGTTTAGTCGTTTAGTTGTGTCCGACTCTTCGTGACCCCATGGACCAGAGAACGCCAGGCACCCCTGTCCTCCACTGCCTCCCGCAGTTTGGTCAAACTCATGCTGGTAACCTCGAAAACACTATCCAACCATCTCGTCCTCTGCCGTCCCCTTCTCCTTGTGCCCTCCATCTTTCCCAACATCAGGGTCTTCTCCAGGGAGTCTTCTCTTCTCATGAGGTGGCCAAAGTACTGGAGCCTCAGCTTCACAATCTGTCCTTCCAGTGAGCACTCAGGGTTGATTTCCTTCAGTATGGAGAGGTTTGATCTTCTTGCAGTCCATGGGACTCTCAAGAGTCTCCTCCAGCACCATAATTCAAAAGCATCAATTCTTCGGCGATCAGCCTTCTTTATGGTCCAGCTCTCACTTCCATACATCACTACTGGGAAAACCATAGCTTTAACTATACGAACCTTTGTTGGCAAGGTGATGTCTCTACTTCTCAAGATGCTGTCTAGGCCTGTCATTGCCCTTCTCCCAAGAAGCAGGCGTCTTTTAATTTCGTGGCTGCTGTCACCATCTGCAGTGATCATTGAGCCCAAGAAAGTAAAATCTCTCACTACCTCCATTTCTTCCCCTTCTATTTGCCAGGAGGTGATGGGACCAGTGGCCATGATCTTCGTTTTTTTGATGTTGAGCTTCAGACCATATTTTGCGCTCTCCTCTTTCACCCTCATTAAAAGGTTCTTTAATTCCTCCTCACTTTCTGCCATCAAGGTTGTGTCATCTGCATATCTGAGGTTGTTGATATTTCTTCCGGCAATCTTAATTCCGGCTAGGGATTCATCCAGCCCAGCCTTTCGCATGATGAATTCTGCATATAAGTTAAATAAGCAGGGAGACAAAATACAGCCTTGTCGTACTCCTTTCCCAATTTTGAACCAATCAGTTGTTCCATATCCAGTTCTAACTGTAGCTTCTTGTCCCACATAGAGATTTCTCAGGAGACAGATGAGGTGATCTGGCACTCCCATTTCTTTAAGAACTTGCCATAGTTTGCCGTGGTCGACACAGTCAAAGGCTTTTGCATAGTCAATGAAGCAGAAGTAGATGTCTTTCTGGAACTCTCTAGCTTTCTCCATAATCCAGCGCATGTTTGCAATTTGGTCTCTGGTTCCTCTGCCTCTTCTAAATCCAGCTTGCACTTCTGGGAGTTCTCGGTCCACATACTGCTTGAGCCTTCCTTGTAGAATTTTAAGCATAACCTTGCTAGCGTGTGAAATGAGTGCAATTGTGCGGTAGTTGGAGCATTCTTTGGCACTGCCCTTCTTTGGGATTGGGATGTAGACTGATCTTCTCCAATCTTCTGGCCACTGCTGAGTTTTCCAAACTTGCTGGCATATTGAGTGTAGCACCTTAACAGCATCATCTTTTAAAATTTTAAATAGTTCAGCTGGAATACCATCACTTCCACTGGCCTTGTTATTTGCAGTGCTTTCTAAGGCCCATTTGACTTCACTTTCCAGGATGTCTGGCTCAAGGTCAGCAACCACACTACCTGGGGTATACGAGACATCCATTTCTTTCTGGTATAATTCCTCTGTGTATTCTTGCCAACTCTTCTTGATGTCTTCTGCTTCTGTTAGGTCCTTTCCACTTTTGTCCTTTATTATGGAAATCTTTGTTTGAAATGTTCCTTTCATATCTCCAATTTTCTTGAACAGATCTCTGGTTCTTCCCATTCTATTGCTTTCCTCTATTTCTTTGCATTGCTCGTTTAAGAAGGTCTTCTTGTCTCTCCTTGCTATTCTTTGGAAATCTGCATTCAATTTCCTGTATCTTTCACCATCTCCCTCGTATTTTGCTTGCCTTCTCTCCCCCGCTATTTGTAAGGCCTCATTGGACAGCCACTTTGCTTTCTTGCATTTCCTTTTCATTGGGATGGTTTTCGTTGCTGCCTCCTGTATAATGTTACAAGCCTCCATCCATAGTTCTTCTGGCATTCTGTCCACCAAATCTAAATCCTTAAACCTGTTCCTCACTTCCACTGTGTATTCATAAGGGATTTGACTTAGATTGTATCTTACCGGCCCAGTGGTTTTTCCTACTTTCTTCAGTTTAAGCTTGAATTTTGCTATAAGAAGCTGATGATCTGAGCCACAGTCAGCTCCAGGTCTTGTTTTTGCTGACTGTATAGAGCTTCTCCATCTTTGGCTGCAGAGAATATAATCAATCTTATTTCGATGCTGCCCATCTGGTGATGTCCATGTGTAGAGTCGTCTCTTGTGTTGTTGGAAAAGCGTGTTTGTGATGACCAGCTTGTTCTCTTGACAGAACTCTATTAGCCTTTGGCCTGCTTCGTTTTGATCTCCAAGGCCAAACTTGCCAGTTGTTCCTTTTATCTCTTGACTCCCTACTTTAGCATTCCAGTCCCCTATAATGAGAAGAACATCCTTCTTTGGTGTCACTTCTATAAGGTCTTTTAAGTCTACATAGAATTGGTCAATTTCAGTTTCTTCAGCACAAGTAGTTGGTGCATAAACTTGGATTACTGTGATGTTAAAAGGTCTGCCTTGGATTCGTATCGAGATCATTCTATCATTTTTGAGATTGCATCCCAGTACAGCTTTCGCCACTCTTTTGTTGACTATGAGGGCCACTCCATTTCTTTTACGGGTTTCTTGCCCACAGTAGTAGATATGATGGTCATCCGAACTGAATTCACCCATTCCCGTCCATTTTAGTTCACTGATGCCCAGGATGTCAATATTTATTCTTGCCATCTCATTTTTGACCACCTCCAACTTACCCAGGTTCATGGTTCTTACATTCCAGGTTCCTATGCAATATTTTTCTTTACAGCATTGGACTTTCCTTTCGCTTCCAGGCATATCCGCAACTGAGCGTCCTTTCGGCTTTGGCCCAGCCGCTTCATCAGCTCTGGATCTACTTGTACTTGCCCTCCGCTCTTCCCCAGTAGCATGTTGGACGCCTTCCGACCTGAGGGGCTCATCTTCCAGCGTCATATCTTTTATATGCCTGTTGTCTTTGTCCATGGAGTTTTCTTGGCAGGGATACTGGAGTGGCTTGCCGGTTCCTCCTCCAGGTGGATCACGTTTGGTCAAAACTCTCCACTATGACCTGTTCATCTTGGGTGCCCTGCTCGGCATAGTTCATAGCTTCTCTGAGTTCTTCAAGCCCCTTCTCTAGTAATACTTCTTTATTAAAGCAAACAAGACTAAGACCTGAGGAGGGGAGAGCTACATTTATAGGGACAGGGAACTAGCTAGAAAGGATACATTTTGGAGGGAACAATATCAGGCAATCACAGTCCTGCCTTTTGGAGGAAACCAATAAGACAGAGGATCCAAATACAGCAGCTTAAATGAACCAATAGTAGCTGTACCCTCTGGAACCAAAAGGCAGTTACTTTACCCTAATGCAAATACAGACAATAATAATACAGATATAAAATCCTTTGACTCAATACACAACAAAAGATACCCCTGCCCTTACGGGCCAGTCTTGACAGACTCTGGGGTTGTGCGCCCATCTCACTCAAGAGGCCAGGGGCCAGCGCTGTCCGGAGACACTTCCGGGTCACATGGCCTGCGTGACAAGCTGCATCTGGCGAGCCAGCGCAGCACACGGAACGTCGTTTACCTTCCGGTTGGTAAGCGGTCCCTATTTATCTACTTGCACCCGGGGGTGCTTTCAAACTGCTAGGTTGGCAGGTCCTGGAACCGAACGACGGGAGCGCACCCCGCTGTGGGGATTCGAACCGCCGACCATGCAATCGGCAAGTCCTAGGCACTGAAGTCCTTTACCCACAGCGCCACCCAATTCTTATTTTTCTAGTCTTAAGCTCAATTTACAGTATCACATTTCTCTAACGGTTTTGCCTATTAAAAAAAAATCATTGTGAAAATCCACGCATATTCAGTGCACATTTCTCCTTACACACACACACACACACACACACACACACAAACACATATTTGTATGCAACTTTGCATAATATGCACACTTTTGCCAGTCATTTTCTGTCATGTAATGCATGTTGTTTGTTATATTGATGGGAATGTGGAGTTGGAAGTCATCTATAGGTGAAGGCATCCAGTTGTGTTGCTGCAGATGCAGCATGCCATTTCTTCTCTCTGAGCTCCTAAGGTAAAGTTAAGTCCAGTTAAGTCCAGCTGCGAACAACTCTGGGGTTGCAGCGCTCATCTCACTTTACTGGCTGAGGGAGATGACATTTGTCTGCAGACAGTTTTTCCGGGTCATGTGGCTAGCATGACTAAGCCGCGTCTGGCGAAACCAGAGCAGCGCACGGAAACACCATTTACCTTCCCGCCAGAGCGGTTCCTATTTATCTACTTGCACTCTGACATGCTTTCAAACTGCTTGGTTGACAGGAGTTGGGACTGAGCAACGGGAGCTCACCACGTTGCGGGGATTCGAACCACCAACCTTCCAATCAGCAAGCCCTAAGCTCAGTGGTTTAGACCACAGCGCCACCCGTGTCCTAGCCGTCATCTATTACATTTCATTTTTAATCTGTACCGCTTTTCTATCTTCTTGTGGTCAGGGTAGTTGACAACCCATAATAAATGTCGGAGTATACAAGAGCCATATTACCATCCTATGTAGAATGGCCATTCAAAATGGAACTAAAAATAATTTAACCAAAATCAAGAAACCAGTTAGAATAAAGATGCACAAGATAACACCAGCAAAGACTCTCCTCCCTGAAAGAGAGGGGAGTGGTTGTGGACGGGAGCCCGAACACCGCTCCTAGCAGGGGGCGTCGCCCCCTGCCTCCAGCTCACCTGGCTGGCACTCACGCCCCCCCGGTGGCCGTCCAACCAGGTGCCACGGGGGGGGGGCGTGTCCAGCAGCCTTTATGCTGCAGTGCCAGCCATTTCCCCGGCCTCATTTCTCTTTGTCGTCCTGTGCGAGTCAGGAGGATCCTCACCTCCGTGTTCCTGCATAGAAGCGGCCACGTGGAGCTAACTTTGAAGAAGACTTTTGAGAAAGGGAAGTCTTGCCCTCAAATCCTCCTTCATTACTTTTGCGATTACTTTTCCTTTCTCCTGGTCTTTAAATCCTCCTTCCTCCCCACCATCATTTCCCCCTTTACTTTTCACAGAATACCCCCCTAGTATCATCTTTGATCCTAAAGCCTTTTCGCTGTGTAGAGGGTCTTCCAGTGTGTGTTGTGGTGTGTCGAAGTGCTAGGTGTGGCCATCGCCTATGCCTTCAATGTCTAGGGGTATTCCATTAAAGGAATCTGGCGGTCGTGTATTCCGTCCGAAGCCTGCTTGGCGGGAGGCCATGGCACGACCCTCGGTGACATCAGGGGTGAGCCTATAGTTGGATTAGCATCAACAGGTGATGAACCCCTGGTGAATAAACCCACTTGTTTCGCGATCCAATGCCTAAGCCAATACCTTTTCATTGCTGTAATCAATAAAGTTGTGGCCTTTTCTAGCCCATTAACCTTATATCACGTGTCCCTGTGTCTTCATTTTACTTCGCGGGGGTCGGGTCCTCGAACCACAAATGATCAAATAATGAAACAAAGCCATCCCCATCCGTTACAACAGATCAATTACAAACAACCAAGACAACAGAAGCAAAAGACGCAGTCCACAAAATGCCAGAGACCACACCAAAAGAACAAATAAGCAGCTAGATCACATCTCTGTGTAAATAACTAGAAATGTACTGAATCCATAAACATTCCTTGTTATCTGCATTCACCCTTTGTAGTTTCATTTCCATAACTGTGATGTTTTGCTGATATTTTATAGGAGGGCGATTAGCCCATTTTTGCACTGGGGAGAAAAAGGCATCTGAGGCACAAGAACCCAAAGCCCCGAGGTCCTCAATGGAATTGCTTAATGGGATTTTAAAAGTAGTCAGTAAATAAATTTTAATGCTTAGATGTATGATATAAATCACTGTTGATTCCAGGGTCAAATTATAATGTCTATGAGTCAATTGTGATGGAGTTCCTTGGAAGGAGACCAAAGTGTGGAGACTCAATCTACATCTTATTACCTACTGTATCAACACGATCATTTTGTAGAGTCTGAAACCATTTCTAGGGTTCCCCCCCCATAACATATAATTGCAGTGTATATCATGTCATATTCTTCACGACATACTGTATAAAAGCTATAAAATGGATATTAAAATTTTATTATTTCCAGATTTTAATAGAAATACTCCATAACAGAAGTATCTCCTTTTTTAATTTAGCTTGTGAGGCTTCACTTCGGTAAATCTCTGCTTATTCAAGATGTCATTCTCTGTCATATGATAGGTTTCATTGGTAAATAAAAGCAGGAGATGCTAATGCCTCAATCATCCTGTTTTTCTTTATGGCAAATAATAACTCAGTTTTGAAAGAAGCCGAGACTCAGATGCTGTCATAGTGGGGTAATCATCCGACTGATTGCTTTACACAAATAGCCTTTACAAATGGTGAATCCCTAATTAAGATAATAGGGCAGTGGCCAGATTTTTTAAAATTGTGTTGAAATATATAGTCCAAACATACAGGCACAGCCCTTCTTCAAGCAGACCCACTGAACTCAATGGGATTTAAGTACTGACGTTAGTCAATGACTTACTTTAGCATCAGCTGATGCAAATGTTCAATCCTGCTTGATTTGTGAGTCAAGGCACACTGACAGAGACACCCCACCTATCAAGGTTGGCCCACAGGGAGTGTTAAGTATAATTGATTTAATTCACACTGAAATGTAAATGTAGATGTATTCATGAAGATTTAAAATAGGAAATGGCTAAATGTGCATTGCTAACATTCAGACTTTTCCACAGTGGACCCTGCTCTTGCTGAGTTTATAATTAACTAACTGACTGTTGCTCTCTGGTAGCTAACATGTCAGTGTTGTAACCTTAGATCATGTGATGAAGGTATTGTGTTGCAAATCTCCATTTTAAAGGGGAGCTGCCTTTAGTCTCTGTCTCCCAAGCTCCATGGAGTAAGGATGTAAATGTAGCTCTCCTGAATGGAGAGTAAACAGCTTAAGGCCAATGGAGGCTGGAAAGCAGGCTGTGGAGAGAGACAGACAGACCTTTGCTTATAGGTCTGTTTGCATTATTTCATATTTTGAAAGTTGCTGAGCCTGTGCTGGACAGCAGAACACATTGTATGGATATTTATGTTTCGTTTGGAAAAGTTATGCCAGTAAAGGTTTGAATAATATTTTCATGGGCATGGAAAATGCCCACTCCTTTCCCAAAGGGGTTAGTTCTTATGCTTCCAGTCACTTCAAACTGTGCAATATTAAAATCTGCAACAGGGAGGGGCGGGGCCAACAAGGTTTCCCATTAAACATGACAAATTCTTGGTGCACTCCAAGGTTTGTTGCATTGTATGTTCTCTGCCTCTCTTCCTGTGTCACAGGGTAATATAAATCTGTTCCCCAACATGGGCCAGTTGGCTGCTGTTTTAAAGCACCCATTCCAATGGCGTACATGGGCTCCATCCCTCTAGTACTCCTTGTCATGTGACAAAGGTCTTTGAGAGCAGAAGCAGTAAAGTGTAGAGTGTTGGAAAAATGCTGAAAAGTGCAGACTCATTCAGCTAGCTGACTTATTCTGACTCATCCTCTAGATGACTCATTCCTAGTACAAATATTGTATCAATTACAGGAAGTCACACTGGAACCAGGAAGGAAAAATACAATGAGCTCAGTGTGCTTCTCTAGTCTAGTCTAATCTTCTGTTTTACCTCGCTCTCCTCCATTATGTGTTGGTAAAGAAGTATGTTTGCCTTCACTAAAGTTTTATTCATTTACTGTGAAGACTCTGTGTTTTGACTTCGCTCCGCAACACTCTTTGCTATATGAAAGTGAAGTCTGATGTCAGTAAGCCTGCAAAGGTTCCTGCAAGCAGCTAGAGTTGCAAGGATGAGCAGCAGAATTAGGAATGAGAAGTTGCATTCCTCCAGCAGTGCGGATGCTAAGACTGAACTAAAATGCAAGCTGAGCAGCTTCTGGTTGAGACACAAAATGAGGGTTAATCAAATTCGGAGCATGCCCCAGCAGCGAGCCTGGACTGATAAATGCCCACCTCACAGGCACAAAGTAGGACACCGGCTAAAAATACATCTTGTTATCAATTACAAATGGAGTGAGAATGTCAGGATAAGGGCATGTGACTCATAATAAAAGCAAGTATTATGAGTAGTGAAAATACATATTACAAGGCCGTTATCTGTGAACTTTGTCAGCATCACTTGAGGAGAAGAAAAAGCACTGAAACAGCAGCTCACTGGTACCATGAACATCAACAAGCCAACATGCAAAAGAAGGTGGGCACATTTGGGGGAACATGTCAAGTCCCTGAAATGCCCCTTTCCAATCAAAAACGCTCTCTGAAGATCATTCAGTTCATCTGTACCAAATGCATTATGAATCAAAAGCAGTGGCTCAGATGCACAACTAGGAAACGCCAGTAGTTATGCATCCAGCATCATAAGCCCAATTTTGTGGAAACCTCTCACAGCTGGGATTAGACAGGTTCCCCTCCCTGCTGACCTTCAGGCGTGTGACAAAGGCTTTCTATTTCGGCAGGCCTTTGAAGGAAGTCATCTGTTTTAATGATTACTTTTAACTGACCTTATCCATTCTATACTTTTTCCTTTTTATGTACACTGCTTAGATACTTTGGTAATTAAGAGCTATATAAAGCCTATCCCACAAGTGTCCCAGAAAAAAACGAGGCACCCCGTATCCTGCGCAAGAGCACAGCGACCATTTTGGGTGCCGTGATCTTGTGATTTTGCGCCAAGATCTCGCTCTGAGGAAAGCTTGTCTTTTAGGCTCCATGATCTCGTGCAGGTCACGTGACTCACAAGGGAGCACAGGTAGGAAGATGCACGTCCCTGTTTGGGGACTCAGTATGTTGAAGGGTATGTATGAATAGCTTAAATTAATTAAATTAATAAACAAGGAATACATCTCTAGGTATTTGCTGGATAACCTCCCTGGGGTGGTGACTGAGATATGTGTGGTATTTTTCACCTTTAATTTTTTTAAAAATAAATAAATTAGAACTATGCAACATCATCTGTTCCAAGAAGTTCCTATCATTCTTGAGAGAACTGCATGCCTTAAAATGTTATGGACGCACAGCTCTCCATGTTTCCTGTCTGGTCATTTATTTTTAAAGAGTCCTGCTAGAATTGATAGAACCATTTGAAACTCATCAGACCCATCTCCCGTCACAGTGGAGCTATGAGCATATTGTGGCCTTTCCTTGCTCCAAGGATGATCAAAGGAATGTGTGAACTGGGAAGATGTGTTGTTGATGTTTTCGCACACAGGCTTCAGGCCACCTGCTGAGACCAAATGATGCCTTCAAGGAAGACCCCAATTTATCCCCCTCCCAAAGTTTCGCAGGAGCAATACAGAGATGGCAGGAGAAAAATTAGTCAATGTAGCAGGTTTTGTTTCCTGCTGAAATCTCTCTAAATATATTATTGGGGGGGGATTAACTGTGACCACAGGAATCTGGTTTGTTCTTTGGCTCTTTGTCAATATTTAGCATATGGTGTTTGTTGAAGTTCTTGTACTGTTCTGTTCAACCCTTCCTTCCTTCCTTCCTTCCTTCCTTCCTTCCTTCCTTCCTTCCTTCCTTCCTTCCTTTCTGATTAGCACATAATCCCAATTGCTACGAAGATTGAATTTTATCTCAACCCGCCATTCCCAGGGAAGCTTGCCATTAAATACGGCATAAAAATCTACCTCTGCCACAGTGGTGTTTTATCTTCAAGCATAAAAGTAGTGGTGTCTTTAATCAAGAGGTCTGTAGCATTTCATGATACAGACTATATATAACAAAACATGTGCAGGAAGGTGTATAACAGGCATACCTATAGATAGGTTGTGACTGAAAGGGATATAAATAAGTATGTACAGCTTGATGAAATTGAGTTTCTGGGAGTTTCTTGATTAAAGGTGAAGATATAATGTTTGTCTAGTCGTGAGACGGGATGGGGAGCACTCCCACTGCATTTAATTCACATGTCTTGAGCATGATAGACATATGAGGCTGCCTTATAATGAGTCCATCTGCACCAGTATTATTGCCTTTCTGCCCTTCCTACCAATGAGATGTTAGGAACTGACTTGAACCTCAAATCGTTGCATGCAACTATTGAGCTACTATTGAGCTCTGGCCCACCACTTTATCTCATGTCAAATTCTACCGAAAATGGTGGTAGAAGCTGGCTGTAGGCAGCAATCCTTGTAATTAACCAGCATAATTCACAGCAGCAAAATATGGCAAAGCATTCTGATGCATTTTTAATTCAGAGTACACACAGGCAGCTATTCATTTTGACCAGTAAATCACCCTTATTTTATTGCTAATAAGTACCATTAGGGGACGCAGGTGGCGCTGTGGGTTAAAGCCTCAGCGCCTAGGACTTGCCGATTGAAAGGTCGGCGGTTCGAATCCCTGCGGCGGGGTGCGCTCCCGCTGCTCGGTCCCAGCGCCTGCTAACCTAGCAGTTCGAAAGCACCTCCGGGTGCAAGTAGATAAATAGGGACCGCTTACCAGCGGGAAGGTAAACGGCGTTTCCGTGTGCAGCTCTGGCTCGCCAGATGCAGCTTTGTCACGCTGGCCACGTGACCCGGAAGTGTCTCCGGACAGCGCTGGCCCCTGGCCTCTTAAGTGAGATGGGCGCACAACCCCAGAGTCTGTCAAGACTGGCCCGTACGGGCAGGGGTACCTTTACCTTTACCTTACCATTATAGAAACGTAAATTTTAAATATGTTACAGCTACAAAGTTCCCCAGCTCCCTTTACCAGGCATGTTAGTGAGCCTGTACTGTTTGTGCCATTTCATGAGCCAAGAATATAAAGCTGGTGGGAACTACAGGCCCCATCAGCCCCAGCCAGCGTGGCCAATGGTCAGGGGTGATGGGAAATGTAGTCCAGCAACATCTGGAAGGCCACAGCTTCACCATCCTGAGTTGAAAGCAGGTGTGGAGTGCTGGAATTCTGCCTGGGTCAGAGGAATGTGCCACAGCGTAGGCACCGGCAGATATTCCTCGTCGACCTCCCCGCTGCTACTCCCGGCAGATAAGCAGGCGAGGTCTCGGCGATTCTTCCCAGATGTGTGAGAAGAACACACCGTTCCTTCTCTCTCCCCTTTGGTGTCCCCCAGGGAGGGGAAAGAAGCAGACAGAAATCTATTTACATCCTTTATTTCTGTCTCTTACATCAGTACAGAGAAACATGTCTGCACTCCACAGCAGTAAGAATAAACTCCACCCATGTACTTCCAGTACGGGTCATATGACACACACACTGAGCTAACATCCGGTGCTCAATACAGAATGGACTGCCCCTTTGTTCCCATGGCAACAGTCACAAACATCCTGTTTGGCTTTGCAGCCACCTGCAGCTGACTGAGCTGCTAGAGCCTTTGCTTGCTGCTGCATTGCTGCTTTATGGTAACATGGAGAACTTTAGGGGCTGAGGTTCTCCAGGGTGTGTGAGTGTGTGTAGAAACCTGTGTTTGCTTCTGGCCTCACCCACCACTGTCATGTGGCCCTCGGAATGTTGCCCAGAAGAGAATGTGGCCCTTGGACTAGAAAAGGTTCCTCACCTTTGCTTTATAGCAAACTACATCTAAACTGCTGTGGCATGTAAAGGAAGGTAGTGTTTTCCTCACAATATATTGAGGTTTCATCTGATACCTGCAGCTACGCAAATCGGCTAATTGGATGTCCCCGTCATCATAGTTCACTTTAAATATTCTTAATAACAGAGTAGCAGATGCAAATATTTACTCTTCCCAGGAGAAGGGGGAAATGATACTCACAGATTTCAAGTTTTCTTATTCATGACAGGCAACGAAATGAAAGGGATGCAACACATTTGCAGGTGAAGCCAGACATTTGATGGCTTTTGCAGTCATCCCCCCCCCAAAAAAAGGGACTGTTTTGTTCTTTTTCATTTGGAGCCTGGCAAATAACTCTTCATTGTCATTGCTTCATCTTATGGTGGCTGAGCAGCAGATCATTAAAATAAAATTATATTACCAAGGTCTCTTTGGAAACACCAGAGATGGCTTGTTTTAAACATATGGGGGGTATAAAAGACTACAATAGTAATTTGTTGGTGGCAATGGGTTTTTTTCTTTCTCCTGTACAGTGGTACCTTGGGTTAAGTACTTAATTCGTTCTGGAGGTCCGTTCTTAACCTGAAACTGTTCTTAACCTGAAGCACCACTTTAGCTAATGTGGCCTCCCGCTGCCGCCGCACCGCGCCGCTACCACGCGATTTCTGTTCTCATCCTGAAGCAAAGTTCTTAAGCCAAGGAACTATTTCTGGGTTAGTGGAGTCTGTAACCTGAAGTGTATGTAACCTGAAGCGTATGTAACCCGAGGTACCACTGTATAATATATCCTTTCTGGCTTATTCCCAATGGTGGACCACTGAGGTTGAATTGAACAAAAATGCCTGTTGAACACACACACACATACAAATTTATGACCACGTTGCAAAGCTTGGCACAGACCACCTCCACTTATGTGACCAGCTTTCATCTGATTCCAAGACTGGCCCTTCTAGGCCAGCAGGGTAAAGTAATAGGCTTCAGATAGCACCATAAGAGCATGTTAGATGTAGTCGGGAATTGGTATCAGAATAAGAACACCAGAACATAAGAAGAGGTTGCTGGATCAAACCAGTGGCTCATCGAGTCCAGCATCCTGTTCTCATTGGAGCCAACCAGATACGTATGAGAAATGCACAAGCAGGACCTTAGCACAACAACCTTGGTATTCAAAAGCCCACCGGCTCCAATAATGAAGGTAGAACATATCCATCAGGATGAGTAGCCAGTGATAGCCTTGTCCTCCATGAATTTGTCCAACCCTCTTTTAAAGCCATCCAAGTTGGTGGCCAACTCTGCCTCATGTTGGATTGAATTCCATAGTTTAACTACACAGTGAGCGAAGAACTACTTTCTTATCTCTGTTCAGAATCTCCCAACATTCAGCTTCATTAATAGCCATGAGTTCTGGCTCTATGAGAGAGAGAGAAACTTTTCTCTATTCAATTTATCGTGCATAATTTAATACACTTCTGTCATGTTGCCTCTTGCTTGCTTTTTTCTCTAAAGAGCCTCAAATGCTGTAACCTTTCTGCATAAGAGAGTTGTTCCATCGCCTTGATAATTTGGGTTGCCCTTTTCTGAACCTTATCCAACTCTAGAAGATCCGCTTTGAGGTAAGGCAAACAGCACTGCGCACAGTAATCGCAAGTGCAGTTGCACCATAGATTTGTATAAGAACAAAGTGATATCACAGGTTTTATTTCTAGTTGGTTTCTTAATGACCCCCTAGCATGGGACACCTTTTAGAGTATTGACCCTAGCAGTACTAGAAAGCGCAACATTTGGATTTGCTTCACCTTGTACTGTCTAGCTCCTTTTCTCCACACATCCATTGTTCTGTGGCTGTTTATAAAACCCGTCTAATGCCCCATTATCCACCTCCCATACACTTGCACCTGCTGGCTATTCATGAGATCAAAGGACCTTGGACTATGGCGGGAGGGGAGGCATTAGGTTTAGCATTTTGTTTTCATGTTTATGCTTTAACAAAATTTATATTCTGCTTGATAGTAATAAAACCGCAAAGTGGTTTACAGGAAATGTTAAAATTATCAATTAAAAACAAGCAATTAAAAGCATTTAAGTCAGGCATGGAGAATAGTGAAGCACCGGCTTTTACTGTTTTTCTGTGTTTATTATGATTTTAATGATAGCTTTATTATTGATTGATACCGTTATTATTGCCATTTCTGTGCAAGTCACCTTGGGCATCACTGCAAAGATAGCATAAAATTAATGATGATAGCAAAAGCAACAACGGTGAGAGATGACAACTGTAGTATCAGCCAGTTGAGGATTATGAAGGGGCATTAAAAGCGCTTAATTTCCGCTGGATTGTCATTGAACCCATGACAAAAAAAGCTAATGGAAATACAGAACACCAGCCATCTAATTTATAGTCACAACTAACCCAGTAGGTCTGCTCACACACCTTAAGTGAGAAATATATTTCCATAACTTGCTTTACCAGAATCTCATGAAACACTTGGAGGCATTTTACAAATGCATTGCTGTAACTAAACTGTTATTGGCTGGTTTTGAAAATGTGTTTCCTTCTTGGAAATGTTAACAGACCTGTCCAATAACCCGTCCAATGGATCATGCGTAATCAAAAAACCAGTCCACTTGATCACCTCTGTGGAGCAGTAAGCCAGATGTGAAGACTACATAATTGAATCTTTACAACAAATAGAGCCAAAACAAGCTGACCTACCATGTGCTCTTTCCTGTGCTGAAGCTTTAGCACTGAATAGTAAAGGATTCTTACTTAAGTCAATGACATTGGTAATGTGTGTAAATATACTACAATACTTTATGCTCTGTAGCAATGCTTTTGGCTTTCCTATCATTGGAGGTTTTTTCTAGACATTTTCTCTAGTATATGCCGCAAGCATGCCACTGGTTCTCTTGGCTTTGACTGCTGCCTCTGCTAAATTTCTTGTATTCTTTTCATGTTGTGGGAGGGTGTGTGTCGCAATGTGATAGACAAAACCCCAGCTCAGCCTGTATAGATCGGCTCCCACTGTGAGCGAGCAGCATGTAGGCTCAGCCCTTAACTGGAGGACTGTGGTTTCCACGATGCCATGGGCATAATAATTAAATTTTCTGGTTGTGTGTCCCTTCCCAGATTCAGCACATGTTGTGTACAGTGGCTGTTCATAGCTATAGTGGTCCAAGTGTGTGTATAGGATTGCAATGCTATACTATATATGAAAGATCTTTTAATGCAATTTATTTTTGCATTGAGTCTTTAAATATTCTACTTAGTGTGATAAGAAGAAGAAGAAGAAGAAGAAGAAGAAGAAGAAGAAGAAGAAGAAGAAGAAGAAGAAGAAGAAGAAGACATAATCAGACTCATACTATGCCCTGGCTTTCACACAGCAGTACAGTTAATGCATATTTTGTAAATTACCTGGCTCACATCTGGATACTGCCACATTGCTAGCTGTAATATTCAGAGCTCCTCTGATCTGAAATCACTGTCTAGCAGATTTCTTTTGATCCAACACATCATTGTGGGAAATTTTGCTAGAATCTTTCTGGCACTTCTCAGGGGAAAACCTGTTGTCAAACAACAAACGCATGACACGTGAAATATGCCATTTTGAAGCCTAACTCTCTCCTAGCTTTTCATCAGTGCCACTTCCATATCCTTTCCACATTCCAACTGCGCATATCCCATTTCTTCAGTATATGCTTTAGTTTCCTTTGTATTATTGTCATACATTTTCTTATTTAATTAGATGTTTTCCCAAAGTAACCCCATGAGACATAATCTTTCAGTAGTTTCTGGGACTGCCTTTGTTCGTTTGTGTCACATAAGTGGGATAACATTTGCAACAAAATTCCTAGATATCCTTCTTAAGTAACCTTTTAGCGGAAGAGAGTCTTCTCAAATATAATGAATATACCAAGAGAAAAAAAGTTATAAAAAAATATTGTTCCTTATGCTTCGTAATGAATGAAGTGATGATGCTGTACAGCTATAGAGCCTTTCATCTACTATTGGGACTTATTTTACTCCTCTTCAGTTCTATTTAACTATCTATTTCTTCAGGAGTCTTTTTTCCCCTTAATGAAACTTTGGGCATCCAATCCTTCTTGTTATTTTTCCCATTCTTCCTTCCCATTCTTAGCATTTGGTGTCCTTTCTCAATGCCATCCCATCTGATCTTCCTTCTAATGGTGGTGGAATAAAATCCTATTTCACCACCATCAGTCTTGGAAGGTTCCCATAAATATCTGTATACCTCATTCCCAGAATTCAGTTAAGCACTGGCTTAATCAGAATCACAGAACAAGATGTCCTTGTACAATGGAACGAATAGAGGTTCCCCCACCCTAATTTTCACAAAGCTCTGTATCCTTTCAGTACATGAAATCTATCCAAACCCTTGAGGATGGTGCGCTAGAGAGAAAAGTTAATGAACCAGCTTAGCTCCTAACTCATTGGGACTTCTTTTTGAACCTGTAATGATAAAGTTGCAAAAACAGTTGAAAGAGTTCTCCTTGGCATCTTATTTGAGACTTGTCAGCTACAAAACAGCAGATATCTTCTACCTGTGGAGCACTTGCTAAGTGAAGTCTTCTTGATTCTCATAAAATCACTGCAGGGAGATTTTAATCATGTATTTTGTAAACCTGGGGAGGGAAAGCATTCCCTTATTGCCTTTGGAATTAGTGCACTAGCTTTGAAGATAGCCTTAATAGCAATTACTTCACTTTTGCCGCAGTACAATGCATATTTTACGTCTGGGTCAGAAAGGGAATTGATCAGTCAACATCAATGCTGAAGTTCTAATGGCTGGATCATTTGTAAACTATTTTGAGGTTGTTGTTGTTGTTGTTTACAATCAAGCAGTGTATAAATTTTATGAAATAAAAGGAGTTGGGAATCATTGAGAACTCTTACTTTGGAATGTATTAATTCAACATCACTGAATGTAGAATAATGTAAAATTAAAAATAGAGTACTTCATGCTTTGCAAACTTGCACAACTTGTTTACATTCTTAAAGAAATTGAATCATTTTCTGTGGATGTGCACTATATCACAGAACCTCAGTCAGAATTTCATATGTCTGTTAACCCTGTTCATTTGAGCATCCCAAGTGATATCAGTTGAATGTATGCAAAAATAGAGTTAAGTGCTAAATTTGCTTATTTCTCTCCCCTATCTCTCTCCATGGTGTCATGTGGCAGCTGTTGCTGCTATATAAATCCCCCACATTTGTGTTGGAGGGGCCATCTCCTAATAACTGGATTTTCACCTTTAGACATTTGCAAATGTGTTTTTTAAATAGTAACAGCACATTTGGGAGAAAGGTCTGCTGAAAATAGACTGGTATCTGTGGTTTAGAACCTCATGCTGTTGACACCAGATTCTACTGCTACCAGCAATAGGGCAACAATTTAGGCCCAGTTTCCAGAGACTCATATTTTCTTAGCAAAGGAAACTCTGAATACATCTGTGAACCAAAATGGTAAATATTTAGAAAACCTATATCTAACAGTGTATATTATCTAGTCACCTAGCACTGTGGAATTTAGACTGTCTGTGCCCTTGCCACCATCAGTTTGCAAACAAGCAGACATGAATTTAAACTAGCTTAGTCCACTGACATTAGTAGGACAAAGTATCTGGAATCCTGGCTCACTTAAATTTCAAGGAAAGCAACTACAAGTAGAATGTGATTAGAAATTGTAAAAACATGTTAAAACATCCACTCAAACTTATTAGAATCATAGAAGGCAACCCAAGGATCATCTAGTCCAACTCCCTGCAATGCAAGAATCTCCAAAGATTATCTCTTGTGGGAGTCTGTTCCACTCTTACTGTCAAAAAGTTTCCCCTGATGTTTAGTTGGAATCGCCTTTCTTGTAACTTGAATCCATTGGTTTGGGTCCTAGCCTCCAGAGCAGAAGAAAACAAGCTTGCTTGATCTTCCACATGACAGCTATCATTCACCTCTAAGCAGAAAGGTTGACTTTCACTACTTACATTGAAGGCACATTTGACTTTCTAATGCATATTTTTTTAACATGATGGAATATTAACGCAGCAAGCAATGCACACAAGTATACAACCATGAGATTTGGGACAGATTTAGAATTGCCTAGATATTTAGAATTTGTCCCTTAAATTGAAGTGAACTGGGATGGGGGATGGATGGGTGGCTGTTGCTTATTTTAATTCTAGGACTAAATTAAGCAGTTGTTTTTGGCAAAAGCACTTTGCAGGGTGTGGGAGTTATCACCATCCTAATAATGGACACTGTTAACATCACCATGTGGAGAGTAATGGTATGCTTTCTCTTCCCTTGCCAGAAGACAGTCCCGGTATGGAAAAGGAAGCAATATCTTTCTCACCAACTAAGTTATACTCAGAGTAGACCCACTGAAATTAATGAACCTAAGTCAGTCATGCCCATTAATTCTAATGGTCTGTTCTGAGTAGGATTAACTCTGGAAACAATCCAATGGCATGCAGGAACCAACAATGCGCAAGTTTAGGACGGCCAGAGAGCAAGAGATATGTTGTGTTCCGCATTGTATCTTTTCCTATTTCCATTCCAACCCAGCTTCCTTCCTATTTGGAAAAACCGGGGGGGTTGTTAAATTTCTATATTGGGACCACAGGGCAATTTACAATATACAAGCACAAAAATATAACATAGTAATGAACAAAAAAATACCCCCCCCCTCCCACATAGTTTAAAAGGCCATATATTGTTTAATTACCCAAGGACTGGAAAAATAATACAACCTTGGTTTACCTGAGATCATGGCTTCAGTTGGTTTTTGGGGTTTTTTAGGAGTACGATTAACAAAGAAATTGGCAAGTGATATTGGGGAAAAGATGGGGGTTTTCTATTCCTTCTGCTCACACTAGGGTGGTCTTGTGTTCTCCTGTACATAGGACAGTCCTCTTATGTGAAGGAGTACTCTTTTTAAGGGCTGTCCAGCACAAGAACCATAAGAAAGGGAGAGCAGGGCGGTTAAAGTTACCCCATCAATAGTTAGCACCTGGGCAGCTGATCAGGCCTCCAGGTCATCTGGTCCTTTACAGTGTTGTGAGATGCAATGTATTTCCAATTAAATTACAGTAAGTCTTTCTATAGTTGCATGGGCACATATAAATTAGCAAATGTAAATTTAATGCCAATATCCATTTTCTCTTACCCTTTTTGTGTTTTCTCGATAGCAGCGCTGGGCTGAGTGGAGTGATTGAAGCCTCCTCACTCAGCTCAGTACTGCACCAGGAGATTCTAACCACAATTTATCAGCACTGAAGAGATGCATAGTTTTGTGGGGGGCAAGTAGGTCATGGGTCACCCACAATGGCTTTTTTTTTTGTCAGTTGCATCCCATGAGCCATGGGTCAGCTACCACTATTCTAGTCTGGGACACAGCAGACAGTTCAATAAAGAATAATGCATTCATTCCCTGAGCACATAGTTATCACTTGCATTTTATTCTTCAGTTATAACTGCTTTGTCTAAAATATGAGAGAACACACATATAAATTAAGGATAATTTCAATTGCTGGTAATCAACTATAGTCATAAATTGCATGTATCAGAGTCTTCATGGCTATGTGAGATAAGCAGCTTTTTATTTTTAAAATATATAATAACACCAAAGTCTCTAAGCAACTATAATGTTTCTAGACTAAACAAATATGGATTTTAGTACCTTTTCATTTGTTTTACAGGTTAATTTAGCCACTGATGCAGTTGGTTTCAATTATGTATGAAGAGCCTATGCATCTGAAGCCTATCCAGTTCTATTTGCAAAGGATCCTTTCACATGGGTGCTGAGTGTGTGGACCTCAGGAGCTGGGCCAATGCCACTACTCTCTGTACATTCAGTATATTGGAAGGACATGTGAACTGCTTCAGTTTACATGCGGACTGTTATTTCATGGTAACCAAGGGTACAAAAGGGACTACAGTGGTACCTCGGGTTACATACGCTTCAGGTTACAGACTCTGCTAACCCAGAAATAGTGCTTCAAGTTAAGAACTTTACTTCAGGATAAGAACAGAAATCATGCTCTGGCGGCACGGCAGCAGCAGGAGGCCCCATTAGCTAAAGTGGTGCTTCAGGTTAAGAACAGTTTCAGGTTAAGTACGGACCTCCGGAACGAATTAAGTACTTAACCCGAGGTACCACTGTATATCACACAGTCCATACATCAGTAATTGCTTCAGTCAAGCAGACAATTCTGTGTTTCTGGTAGATTTCAGAATCCAGAATATGGCAATCTTCATTTTCATCTGATGTTTCTAGCCCTTATTTCTGTACAAATCGACTTCAAAAAGAAATCTTTCTGCAGTTAGTAGAAAGAGTGTGGGATCACGCCTTCTATTTGTCAGCGAATGAGGCTTATGAGCTCTGAATAGGTACTTCCCTCCGGCAAGCAGAAGAATGAGAAATCAACAAACAAATGCAAATTTGGTTTCACATGCTTTCATAATTAATTGGGCTTACAAAATTGGATTTTCTCAAGAGAATTTGATTCTTTGTTTGGTTTTGCCTTGGTTGCTGCACGCAAATATTAAAAGCTTATTTTTTTAAAAAAAATATAAAAAGCTTATTTAATTGCCCAAATACCTGAATTTATAATATAGACGCTGCCTTCTCCTGAGTCATCTAGCTTAGTACAGTGGCACCTCAGGTTACATATGCTTCAGGTTACATATGCTTCAGGTTACAGACTCTGCTAACCCAGAAATAGTGCTTCAGGTTATGAACTTTGCTTCAGGATGAGAACAGAAATTGGGCTCTAGCGGTGCGGCGGCAGCAGGAGGCCCCATTAGCTAAAGTGGTGCTTCAGGTTAAGAACAGTTTCAGGTTAAGAACGGACCTCCGGAACGAATTAAGTTCTTAACCCGAGGTACCACTGTATTGTCTACACTGACTGGCAGCAGCTCCCCAGGATTTCAGACAGGATTCTCGCCCAGCCTGGAAATGCCAGAGATTAACCTGGGACCTTCTAGGTGCAGAGCAGATTCTCTGCCACTGAGCTATGGCCCTTCGCCATATTCAGTTAGCTAAAATGCAGTTCTGGTGCAACAGATACCTATGAGCAGCTCCTCACTTATAAGGATCCCTTTGCAAGCAACATGTGGGCCTCAACGGGCAAGGCCTAGCGCAAGGATGCAATGTCAGGGGCAGAGCAAGCTTTGTGGCCCCACTCCAGCTTCACTGTTGGACTGCTCCACATGTGGGTCGTGCATGAATAAGGGCTTGTGTCTCTTTCCAAAGCTAAGTTAAGAGCTAGGTGGGCAGTCTCCGGTTTCTAAACTCTGTGGCAGGAGAAGCTCTTACAGCCTGAGGGACATGTTCCCTTGTCAACAACCTCCCAGAGGCTGCATACTAGGGGTGGGTCTGCTGAAAAAAATCACACACACACTGCATCCAGGCAAGCAAGATATATTATCACAGTAAAAGGACACATCACAGACAAAGGAAATCACAGGAGGAGATTGCAGGGCTGGTGTCATATCACTCAACCGTGCCCCCAATGGCTGTCGTGCTTTTGCGGGGGGTGAAATTGGATGTCTAAGTTTTTCTGGGACAGTTGAGCGATGTGCTATGGCCATTTCTGGATCGGGATAACTTGACCACAGTTGTCCATGCATTGGAAACTTCACAGTTGGATTACTCCAATGTACCGTAATAGATGTGGGGTTACGCTTAGGGTTGATCCAGGGTCTGCAGACTGCAGCGGTTAAATTGCTTGTGGGAGCAAACTACCGCCGGCATATAACACCTTGCTTTCAGGATTTGAACTGGCTGTCAATTTGCTACTGGCATGAACATATACAGCTTGGGACCAGGTTACTTGAGAGATTGCTGCCTTGCCCTTTATACACCCTGCAATCTGTGGGAGAGTCCTCATGCATGTACCAGAGGACCTCAGAAGCCTGCTCCACAGTCACTCAGAGAAAGGCTTTTAGTGCTGCTGCCCCTGTTCTGTGGAACAACATTCCCATCAAGGTATAAGCACCCACTTCCCTAGCTGTTTAAATGGGCCTCTACCACAGTTTTGAGTTTGGTTTTAAATGTAACTTTTTCTCCTTGTGTTTTTATGTGTAAATCACCTTGAGATAGTGATTTAGAAGGCAGTTAATAAATCAGCAATAATGATAATGATTACGTACTGTAGAAAGGGTAAGCATGTTGCACTTGCACTTTATTTTTTTTTTTTAACTGCCTCAGCATAGAAGTGCTGAGGATGAAATTTCAGATGCGACTGGGAATTCTCACATTTCACATGATCTCATCAAGCAATGGGCCAGATAGGAGGAAGCTCTGAAGAAGAGTGGTGCTGTGTGTTAAATGAGGAAAGACTTTCACAGCTGCATTCTTCATGGCCCTTGTAGAAGTATCACGAGTATTCTGGGGTTTAGACAACCAGGCTCCCTTAACAATCTTAGACTTTCTTCTGGGATTAGATATCCATCAAAGCCGTCTGTGCCTTCTCTTGTAGCGCAAGGAATGTGTTACCAAATACAGCAAAAATATGCCAAGTCCTAAAGAAGAACTATAATTTTGGATTCATGCAAATAACATAGACAGAAAAAGTGACTGACCATTCCAAGTTCCTCTACCCAACTTTCTCACTATTTAGGCATTAACTCTCTCCCCCCTCCCTCCCCCCCCCCATATATAACCATAAAAATACAAAGAGACCATCCTTAATAATATCACCTTCTGGTGATATTCTCCTCCTGGAGAATTATATGGAGAAAAAGATAGTTGCTCTCATGTACCTATGGGAGCAGCCATATTTCCCCATAATATGTCCCTGGTAGCCTTAGGAGGAGACTGTATAGAAAATTATGGTTTTACCACGTACAGCTTCTATTCTTTCTATATTGAGGAGGCAGCTCAATTCACTATCTGAATTTCAGTACACAAATGCATATGGAGTTGTTTGCCTTTTTTCAAATGAGTCAAGATTCCAAGGCCATGCTAGACGTGGGACATAAATATGACTATATTTCATAAATAGCAGACCCAAGAATGCCAAACCTAAGGGGGAAAGAAAAGAGGGTTAAGCTATAAGCAGCTCATCCCACTCCTGAGTTATTTAAACAACGATTCACTGCAAAGTATCAGCTAAATATGGCAGCAGCGGAATCTGCTTTAACCCACACGAAGCAAAGGCATTGAGAGCAAGGAGGGAGACCTAGTCAATTGTTGGCCTTCCACCTTTGGCAAATACAGTCTAGAACATGGGTAGGCAATCTAAGACCCGGGGGCCGGATGCAGCCCAATCGCCTTCTCAATCCGGCCCGCGGACAGTCCAGGAATCAGCGTGTTTTTACATGAGTAGAATGTGTCCTTTTATTTAAAATGCATCTCTGGGTTATTTGTGGGGCCTGTCTGGTGTTTTTACATGAGTAGAATGTGTGCTTTTATTTAAAATGCATCTCTGGGTTATTTGTGGGGCAAAGGAATTCGTTCATTTTTTTCCTTCAAAATATAGTCTGGCCCCCCCACATGGTCTGAGAGATGTTGGACCCGCCCACGGCTGAAAAAGTTTGCTGACCCCTGGTCTAGAAACTCAATTGCTGCCACTAAACACACACACAACCAGGTTCATGCAACTCCAGAAGTAATAAATGAACTTTTTTTAAAAAAATGTTCCAAATTATATTTAAATGACACAGATCCGATGGAGAAAGTTGTTTCTTTGTCCTAGCTCAAGCAGCTCTCCCACAATTGGTTCAAACTAGTTAGCAGCACCCTTGCAATTGGAAAAAATAAATAAATAGAAGGAGCAGTGAAAGACATGAGTACTGGCACATCTCCAGGACCAGGTGCTCTCCAGCCAACTGGAACATGCTAAACCTTAACCTACTGCCCTTACGTTCTTTGAGATCTATAAAGAGGCAGGTTTCCTTGCACCATCATTCAAGGAATAATATGTTCATTGTTTCATACAGCATCCTTATCGTGTGCTGAAGATTGGCCGATTTCTCTAGCAAACATAGATTCCAAAATCTTGACAAAGATCCAACAAAATGAACTGGAAACTTATGCAAGCCATCCTTCAACCTTTTGGCCTCCCTCCCCGCTCCCATGTCTACTTCACCGACAGACACCCTTTGTTGTTGTTTAGTCGTTTAGTCGTGTCCAACTCTTTGTGACCCCATGGACCAGAGCACGCCAGGCATTCCTGTCTTCCACTGCCTCCTGCAGTTTGGTCAAACTCATGCTGGTAGCTTCGAGAACACTGTCCAACAATCTCATCCTCTGTCGTCCCCTTCTCCTTGTGCCCTCAATCTTTCCCAACATCAGGGTCTTTTCCAGGGAGTCTTCTCTTCTCATGAGGTGGCCAAAGTATTGGAGCCTCAAGTTCATGATCTGTCCTTCCAATGAGCACTCAGGGCTGATTTCCTTAAGAATGGAGAGGTGGACTCTCAAGAGTCTCCTCCAGCACCATAATTCAAAAGCATAAATTCTTTGGCGATCAGCCTTCTTTATGGTCCAGCTCTCACTTCCATACATCACTACTGGGAAAACCATGGCTTTAACTATACGGACCTTTGTTGGCAAGGTGATGTCTCTGCTTTTTAAGATGCTGTCTAGGTTTATCATTGCTTTTCTCCCAAGAAGCAGGTGTCTTTTAATTTTGTGACTGCTGTCACCATCTGCAGTGATCATGGAGCCCAAGAAAGTAAAATCTCTCACTGCCTCCATTTCTTCCCCTTCATGGATCACTGCCTTGCTGTGGTGAAGGGGCTTGAATAACACAGAGAAGCTATGAGCTATGCAGTGCAGGGCCACCCAAGATGGACAGGTCATAGTGGAGAGTTTTGACCAAACATGATCCACCTAGAGCAGGAACCGGCAAGCCACTCCAGTATCCCTGCCAAGAAAACTCCATGGACAAAGACAGCCTTTATGCCACACCTAATTCCTGTGTCAGTCCAATTGGCATTTGCGCACAACCCTTCTTTACAAAAGGAACACTCACTTTCTCCCCGTTCTTATTGATGTCTGGAAACATTGGCATGTGCCATTCAATATTCTAATGAGTTGAAATTTTGGTGTGGGGAGCACAAACTGGCTTTATCTATGCAGATGATGTAGTGGGCCATGTACGCGTTAAAGACAGCCCAATGCATGGTGCTTCAACACTGGAAGGAGAATTCAGTGTCTTCCATACAGTAATGGAGTAACGATTCACATTCCCTGTCCTTATTTGAGTTGGCAATGTATCCACATGAGTGCAAAGAACAGAAATATGAGAACATTTGGTCAGCTTTTCTTGTGACTTAATGCATCACAGTTGACAGTCAAGTAGGTATAATTGCCGAAATACCTTAACCCATGTCCCTTTCCTGTTTTGTCTTTCCCTTTTTATTTTTGCTTTGCATGTTATTGTAATTGTGTTGTTCAAAAACTGTAATAAAAATTCCTGTCTAAAGAAGTGTGGGGATATTATATGCTCTCAGTTGGAAGAGAGTGTGTGTTTTTGTTAAAAATAGTAATAATCCAGGTCTGTTACCTACAAAAGCTAAATTTAGCAACGGACTGGATAAAACGTCTTTTGCATTTCAAATAAAAGATTGCCCTGTGAGAGACTAAAGGTGAATGCATGGCAATACAGACTGAATCACTGCTAATCCTTGGCTATTCATTTTGCAAATGACAAGTCAATTAAAAAGAGAAATGTAGAAGTTTAAATTCTGTAGACTGATGATTCACTTTTATTTTCATCTGCTTTTTTTCTTTGTTTCTCTGCTCACAGTGGTGGGAAGAACAAGTTGCATTGCTGGTTTGACTGCTATGAATAATAGCAAGCAGCTGTGCCCCTGTGTCTGAAGCAGATGGGGCCACACGCAGAGACGTTTTGACAAGACCTTGCCATGCCTTTTAAAAGTTCTGGAAACAAGAAACCTACGTAAGTAACCAGAAATTATAAGTGGCACAGAAAACAATGAAAGAACATTATAAATGTAGGGTGGTGGGTGGTTTTTTTTGGGGGGGTCACTTTATTCCTCACTGAATTCAGAGGTCAGACAAGAAACTATGGAAGTACCAGGGAGGGGGTGAATTACAAAATCTGCTTTAATCATTGAAACCTGTGGAAAGCAATCTCACAACCTATATTTTTGTGCATATGCTCAGGAGCTTGTTCTGCTAATTGGGGAAAGACAGAAACACCTGATATACACATTTTCTATACTGGCACTGCTGTCATTCCAATTTCCAGAATCTATATCTGACCACGAGGAAAGCCCTGAATAAATGTAACTCTAGACTAGTCAAATATTCAGTCAACATAAAACCCATCCTTTATGGCCCAGCTAGTCCACTTTCGTCTTTGCCAGGCTTTCGCAACATGATGTCATCCATATGTTGTTGACTACGGCATCTAACAGCCTTAGCTAGCACAGTGGGAATTTTAGGCTGCATGCACAGAATACCTTTAAATCACATTCGAAGCATGTATTCCTCCTTATAGAATTATGGGCACCGTGGTATGTCAAGCATTGTTGGGAATTGCAACTCTGTGAGGGGTAAACTACAGCACCCAGAATTCTTTGAGGGAAAGACTATGCTTCAAGTGTGCTTTAAAGGTACAATGTATACATAGCCTTAGTCCAACAATATCTGGAGAGCACTAGATTAGGAAAAACTAGTCTTTTATGACAAACTACAGGGTTCCCATGATCCCTCACAACAGTCTTTGCCAACCCTGCTGTCTAAAGGGCTTTGAAATGGGGGGTTCCAATGATCAAACACACAAAATAAGTGTTTTGCCACCAAGCTACAACACTCCTCCTGCTTTACATTATGATTTGCTCTGAGCCATTCTGAGCAGTTAGAATGCTTCCTGAAATCAGGAATACATCTTGGTAAGGGCTGTAAGTCAGTAGCAAAGCATACGTTTTGCTTGTGAAAAATCTCAGGCCACGGCATCCCTGGTTAGGGCTCAGAAAGACTCCTGCAGGTCATCCTGCTGCAAGTCAGGGTGGGCAACAGGGGTGGACGGGGTGGGCAACACTGAGCTGGATGAACCAGTGATTCAACTAGGTGTAAAAAAGGGGTAGGGAACTCATGCCTGCTATTCAATCCCCACATTCATCTTCATCTGCAATGCACACAGGTGAGAAGCTAGAGCAGGATGAAAGCAGGACACAGTTTGCGTTACAGGTGGGGACAGGTGAATCTGTTAAACCTGTATTTGTTTTGTTGTTTAGTCGTTTAGTCGTGTCCGATTCTTCATGACCCCATGGACCAGAGCACGCCAGGCACTTCTGTCTTCCACTGCCTCCCGCAGTTTGGTCAAACTCATGCTGGTAACTTCAAGAACACTGTCCAATCATCTCGTCCTCTGTCGTCCCCTTCTCCTTGTGCCCTCCATCTTTCCCAACATCAGGGTCTTTTCCAGGGAGCCTTCTCTTTTCATGAGGTGGCCAAAGTACAGTGGTGTCCCGCAAGACGAATGCCTCGCAAAACGAAAAACCCGCAAGACGAAAGGGTTTTTCGGTTTTTGCGTCGCTTCGCAAGACGAATTTCCCTATGGGCTTGCTTCGCAAGACGAAAACGTCTTGCGAGTTTGTTTGCTTTTTTCCTAAAGCCGCTTGAAGAGGTGCAGTTGCGATGGACCGTGCTTCGCAAGACGAAAAACATTGCAAGACGAAAAGACTCGCGGAACGAATTATTTTCGTTTGCGAGGCACCACTGTATTGGTGCCTCAGCTTCAGGATCTGTCCTTCCAGTGAGCACTCAGGGCTGATTTCCTTAAGAATGGAGAGGTTTGATCTTCTTGTGGTCCATGGGACTCTCAAGAGTCTCCTCCAGCACCATAATTCAAAAGCACCTAGCAGAAAATCCCATTGAAGTCAGTGGGGCTTACTTCTGAGTTAGGGATCAGTGTAAATGTCTCTCTTGAGTTTCCCATTTTTCCAGTCTTTTACGTTCTGTTCTCTACATTTCTGCATCAGTTTGCATTTAAAAACCAAACCAAAACAAAGCCCTCAACAAAATCCATCAGTATTTCAGTATCGTTTTTCCTAGCATACACATCTGTATGCAGTTTTTCCAATATACACACTTTTGTCAAGCAATTTCCCCTAATATAATGCAGTTTTGTATGCTATTTTCACTAATATATGCATTTTTATGAACACTTTGCTTCAGCATATGCATTTTTTGCACACATTTCTTGGCTGGAGAACTGCACTGCAAAATTCAAAGAAGTACAAACTCCAAAGGCTGGCTGTGTTTCATTTTTCAGGTTGTTTCAGAAAGCGCAGTTCAGGTATACTTGTGTTTAAATGCAAACTGAATCTAATTTCTTCCCTCATCCCTAGAGCTGGATAGCTAATCTGTTTTAGGTCATCGAATCTGACCTCTGGAAAGTGTCGTGTCTGTAGCTGTGTCATTAGAACCTGGCTTCTTTTAGAGTCCTGTGCAAGAACTAATATTGCTAATGCTGCTCCAGTGACTGGGCACTTGGAAATCAAAATGGAGAAGCCTTTTAATTGCCCTTACTTTATGCTGCTGCTGATTGACCATGTGATGGCTAAATCCCTTTCTTCCCAAGCTAAAGTGGCATCGTATGAGAAAAGTGACTTAAAAGATTTGCTCTGGTGCCTTTCCTAAAACAGGAATGTTAGTTCTAGCCACAGACTCCGGTGGCCCCTTTGACAGATTTATCATTCATCTTCAAAAGCTACTCCCATGTGTGTGATCTCGCCAGGAAGCGGAGAAGCGAGGGTGTTTATCATTTTAAAAGATTTAATGAGCAGGAGTGAAAAGCGTTCAGCTTTGCTAACAAATAATTTCATTTACGGGCTGCACCGGTGGTGGCAAACAATCCGGATTTTAAAGCTATAATTGACTTTCTATTATAAGCTTCTCGCTAATACACACAGAGAGAGGTGTACCCACAGTACACTTGCACTACCTTCAACTTTCATGAGAGTCATTGCTTTTCAAAGGCTGAATTGTCGGCCTAGCTCACATTGGTTTTTAATGGCAATGAAGTTCCGTTTTTGCCTTTGGAAATTTCTCCCTGAGGAGCAGGAGGCTGGCGTTTTAATCCTCAGACCGCCTATTCCAGTGTTTCACTGATACAAACAAACTCCTGCTCATTAAATCAGAACTTCTGTGTAAACATACAATGGATCAAGCTGCATGTTAGCCAAGTGTGTAAAGGTTACAGGCAACTTCCCCCCTCAACACACACACACACACACACACACACACACATGTCTGCACAGAAACTCTCCCTTGCACCCAAACCTAGCACAAGAGAAAAATCACTGAGAGAGTATGAAGCAGGGACAGTGGAACCTGCTGACCACCAGATGTTGATGGACCAGGCTACCCATCAACCCATGCTGGCTCAGACTGATGGGAGTCCAACAACATCTGGAGGGCAACAGGTTCTCCAACTCTGGTTTAAAGTATCGACCTCTGGTGCAGACTGAAGAATCATGCTGGCCCTGTGATAGCTCAGTCGGTAGAGCATGAGACTCTTAATCCCAGGGTCAATGTGGGTCATTGCCCCGCACTGGGCAAAATATTCCTGCATTGCAGGAGGTTGGACTAGATCATCGTCATGGTCCTTTCCAACTCTTCAGTTCTGTTTCCATGCCACCTACCACATCCCAACATAGGCTGTGCATGGATTTCAAGCAAACATTCCGGCGTACCAATGAATACTGCCTCTGTGTCTATGTGGAAATATATCCTAAGATTTCTGAGACCCCTTTGCTTTTTTGTGTCAAGCCCACAAACTTTAATCAGTCAATTAACCTGCCATTTGATGCTATGTGAATTTACTTAGGCCAAAGTCCCCTGAGTCTGATGGGTCTTAGTAAGCAACCTGAATCTTTAATTACAACTTAAAATTTTAATATCTGCGACTGATAACAATAAAAGACTCTGAGATTTGGAAGTCATAAAGGGACTCTCACTGCACAGGCTGAATAGTTAAGTTGGTCCCTTCTTTCCTGCACCAAAAGTGATTAAGTTGAAGATTAGTTTTTTTTTCTTCTTCCACATGGTTACCTTCCAGAATAAAAGCACCAAGGTTTCCTTAGAAAAGTCTAGATAACACTGAAGCAGATGGTGCTCAGTTGAAGCCAATGTCAATGCATTTTTTGTATCTTCCGCTGTACTGCTGGCTGCGAAAAATTATTTTAATTCATTGTGGTATGTTACTATAATGGGGATTTGATCTATACTCCCCAAATTAATTAAATGTTATCATTTAGTACCTTATTTTGTCTATTCGGTTTGTATCTTGGAGGTCCACTTTGCATCCTTCCTTCTTTCTAGTTTGGTTTTTTACCTTCCCTTCACCACAAGATCCGAGGGCAGGTTTCAGCAGTTTTAAAATAGAATATTAAAATCTGTTATATTATTTTTAGGATTTATTTATTGAGTTATATTTGAAATGTCAAAAATTCCAGCGTAAAGTCATGTGTATGTAGCATGTAATGGAAACTATATCATGATGCTGCCATGTGCACATCTGTGACAATTATTCCTGCTTTAACCTAAATTGGTCTTCCATCTCTCTCTGTTGATATACTCATAACAGCTATCAAACCATCTCTCATGCTTCCTGTTTCCAAGTTTCACAGGAATATCTCTTGGTCTTATGATCTTGTGAGAGCTGATGTCCTTATTGTGGAAACCTCTTCCTGATTCAGTGCAGAATCTCTGCGTGGTTAATCTGGAGATGTATAAATGCATCACAAGCAAATCAAAATGAATCCTCAGTGAAGACCAGACATAGTCTAACATCTGCATAAGCTTTGTGAAAGGAAATCAGGATGAGTGTGCAAGAAAAGGAAGTCTGGGGGAGCCCTTAAACGTAATAAGAAATAAGGAAATCACCTTACTGGGCTTGCAAAAGAAAGCTGTAATATATGTTAATACATGAAATGCATGATGGCTAGTAATAACTGAATTTGCAGACTGCTCCCAAGGAAGATTCTGGGTTCTTTGAAAGTAGTTTTTGGCAAATAGGTGTCCTCTTTCATACGGTTATGCCACTTTAAGAGACAGGAAAAGAGCATGCAAATTCTGCAAGTGTCAATAAAATCATTTAATGCTACAGTAGCTATTAGGAGTCTCATTAAAATGCAATTTAGTGACAAACCAAGATATGTAATGCTACAGTGACATCATCAAAGGAACGCAAATCCAGATAAAGTCAGGTTTCTAAATTTGATTTCTGTGCTTTGAAATAAATCTTCAGAGCCTCAATTACTTTATCTGTTTTAAAGCAATTACAATCAGCTTCCATCATTTTCCTTTTTACACATTTAAATTGAGTTATTAATTCTTCATTTAAATGTTAGGATAAGAGGCTTTACCGACTTACTCCTCCTTCCTCTTGCTTCAGTATTTATTTTTTTAAGAAAAAGAATCAAAAAGATCTATGAAAGCAGTACTTGCCTTCTCTTTTAAGCAGGTTTTTTGGTGGGTGTATAATCAAGCACAGCAGTTGCGAGACAGATTAACAGATTCCTAGTGGTCATTACTGCATGGAAATTTAATCTGGGGAGTTCATTTAAAATTTTGTCTACATGACATTATCCTGGGTTTTTTAAAAAAAGAAAGTAGGAAGCCAACTTGATAGATCAGTTTCTAATTTCCCTTGAACCTGAGGGCAGTGCAGACATAGCCCACATCTCCTATTTAATTGAAAAATTGATTTCTATAGATCATGGACGTTTAGTCAACATGTTCAGAATTTGCTTCCATTCCCAGTAGCTTCTTCTTGGAATAATACTGCTCATTTGAGTATCTTAAAAGGACAGGCAGCTGAATAAATTTATCCCATCTCAGTCCTGCAACTGTCGAAGAATGCATGAATAGGCCCCGCCCCTCCTCCTGAGTCAATCAGGATTTACCCCTTATGAAGGCACTCTCCATCTATAAGCATGAGAACCCCTTTATGCGGCTACCATATGGTCTGTGCACATGGGCGCATGGGGGGGAGGGGCATGTGAGGTTATGCAATGCAACCCCCTCACACGTTCAAGTGAAAGGGCGAGGAAGATTGTGTATACATCCCTATCATGTATGAGATAAAACAGGTAAGGAAAGGCACAGTTATTGCATGAAGGATCTTTTCATTACTTTTTACTGTCCCCCTGGACTGGCGGAATGCAGAGGAGTGGTGGGAGGCATCAGTTGGGGAACCCCCAAGGGAACCCCCAGGTGAAGAAGGCTCAGAGCATGGGAATAGTGGTGGTGGGATGACAATGAGTGGTGGGAGAAGAGGGAGCAGACTGGGGCGAGGAGGAGGTGCCGGAAGCTGAAGAGGTAACAGGGTTTAGTGAGCAGGAAGACTCTGTGGAAGAGAGCAGCCCAGAATCAAAGGTAGAAGTGGAGGCTAGAGAGGAGGGGTCCAGGAGACAGAGAGGAGGCAGATTCCTGAAGAATCCATTGGGTGCGTTCCAAGAGAATGACTGCTCCCCACATTAAACAGGGGGCGCCCTTTGCGTGGTCGCGTGCAGCCCCTGGACCCTTTGCGGCTCCATTAGCACAGGCTTGGCTTCGCCTTCCCCCAGGTGGGATACCTGGAGGTCTCCGCCTACCTCAGTCAGTTGTCCAGTCCCGCCTGGGGAAGCGTTGCCAAGGAGACCAGGCCAGGCAGGCCAGACTACCTGTCCACACAATAGAGGGAGGATCTTACCTGGGAATTTTCAGTTGGCTCCAGAGTTGAAAATTGGACGTCCCACCAATGCACCCTGAGAATAATAGTAATAATTATTATTCACCCTGCACCCCCGCTGGCTCTGTCCAGAGATAAGTGAGCAATGCATGTGTATGGCCTTGCTGTGGAATTAATTAGTCGCCATATTCGGGTCCAGGGAGGAATTTGCCTACACACAATTTGGACCAGTCTGGGAATTTTTCCTTCCTCGTAGCAACTGTCACAGTTTTTGGTGGAAAAGGCACTGGGTTGGATCCTTAGTCTATGCTTGCACGGTTGTGTGCCCCAACCTCTGATCCAGGGTCAAATGCAGGCCACCCCAGTAAAGGAGTCTAGGGGTTGGGTTCTGTCTGAAAGCCCAGATGGGGGCAAGGGGCCATAGAACACCCCAAGTGGCGACCTGACAGCATCGCCCTATAGATCTGTGTCATGGGGGGATCCTTTACCCTATGATCAATCCTGATGGAGTATGAGCCTGCAATAAAACAGCATCTTGTCTTTCTTTGCTGCACCTACGCCTCCCTGGTGGCCTCTGGCCTGCTGTGCACGGGCCCTCCAACAACTTTAAGTTAGGGCCAGTAATTCATGTTTCGGTGAGAACTGCAACAACCATAGGAGCTTTGGTTTCTGGGCAAAGTTGGATAATTTATGAAAGATGTTACTTTACTTTTCAGCAGTTTAGATGGCTAGGTCTAACTAATCACCATATTGAAGGTCAAGAGGCTCCTTCAGACAGCTTGGCTGCCCGTCTATAGCAAGAAACATGGAAGGGGCTATATTTGCTTCCACCATTTAGACACTCTAGCACCTTTGACACTGTGCACCTGCTATCTTGTATGCTCTCGCTCCCTGCTTGTGGCACGCTACCATTTGGATGGCATAGATTAATCTAAGGCAGGTAGTGGGAAGTGATGTGTGGAAGACAGGGCAAGAGTGTGAGGTACATAACCTTCAGTCTCCTTGCAGTTTCTTTGTTGCTTTTGTCTGTTCAATATTTAACTAAATGAGATCATGAAAATGAAAGAAAAATTGCAGACAGAGATGCCGCCTGGCATGTGCATGTGTGTTACTCAACAAGAGACAACAAAGGGGAGAAGAGTGGCGGGAAACCCTGACAAATTATATTCATTTTCATGGTGCTTTGTTGAGCAACAGGGAAAAAAATTACCATGAGAATAATTAGGGATTTCCAGCTGTGCATTCTGGAATGGCACACATGATAAATGGTAAATCCTCAAACGCTCTTGAGAGCCAGCAAGGCACAAAATGGAAGGCACAAGTCCCAGAACTGGATGCTGAAAATCAAGGCTGGCTCTAGCTTTCCAGTAGGCCCTGGGAAGACTCGCCAGCAGGGACGTTTTGCCACAGAGACTGAAAGCAGTTGCAGTGTCAGAGCTCTGGGTGGCCTCCAGATGGCTTTCTTCCACCTCACCCCACCCCTGAACCTTTTGCTGTTGGTGCTTTTGGTACAAAGTGCAGCACCGATATGAGGGCTGCACAAGAGGACACATGGTTCTATTTGATAGCACCCATAGATGACAGAGAGAAGAGGTGAAAGGGAAGCACAGAACATCAGGCTCAACAAATTATACCTTGTTCCTTTATCGTTATCTTTTGGGGAGAGACTGTAGCTCGGTGGCAGAACATCTGTTTCACATGTACAGGGTCCTAGGTTCAATCTTTGGCATTTCCTGATAGGTTTAGGAATGTTCATTCCAAAATCTTGCAGTGTTTCTGTCAATCACTGAAGGGACAATAGTGAACTAGATGGACTAATGGTCTGACTCAGGGCTTATCTACGGACAAAGGTATGCTCCATTTCAGAGCATTTTGGATTTTTTCACCCTGCCCTGAGCTTCCCCTGCGAAAACCCACTCTTTGAAACTGAATCAAAGCAAATGTCAATTTGGGTTTTCCATGGATTGGTGTTTGCTCCAATTGAGCTTTAAAGAACGGGTTTTCACAGGGGAAATTCCAGTGCAAAAAAAGGGGGACACTCAGATACAGAGCTTTTAAAATCATGGAGCATGCCTGGAAAGAGCAGGGGAAAGGTAAGTGTGGATAAGCCCTCAGTATAAGGGCTTATCCTAAGTTTCTTTCTATATTAATATAATATAATATAATATAATATAATATAATATAATATAATATAATATAATATAATACACACACACACACACACACACACAGGCACAACCTCCTGCAGGATTTATTTCTTGGAAAGAAGCTGTGTGAAACCTCACAGGAAACAGGCTTTGCTGCCAAAAGAGATAAAAAAAAACCCCATTATAATCATACACTAAAACCGAAAGGCTTATCAAGGAATAGATACAAATAAATGAAGATCTAAGTCTCTGTCATTGCTTTTGAAGGAAAAATACCCCTGAGGTATCTCAGGCACTGCATTCTGTGTGACATTTAATCTGCTTCTTTAAAAAGCGAAAAAAACAAAACAAAACCCACAAACAAATAGAATTTGTAGCATACAAACTAAATGAAACACTCTTTCAGTTGGGGAGGGGGGAAGAGTTTGCAGGTGCGAGCAAGCATGAAATGAAATTCTACTAATGAGTTTCCATTTAGGAGCTAAATACATAATCAAATCATTTTTTTACCTGATGCACAGAAGCGAGAAAATCAATTTATTCATCATAAGTGTTACTTTGTGTATTGATGTTCTCTGTGTGTCTAAAACCAGCTACACTGAGTGAACACTTCGGTTTCAGTTATGCTTATACGCTGATGTTAGCTGAATAATTTTCTTAGAAACAAGCTGTGATTATTCCTGGACTAATACATATATATATCAGCATTTATCTATATGCTGAAATACGTTGCTTTATAACTAAATACACCAAATGCCCAAAGCTTAGTTGTTGGAGGTATCAATGATATCCTACTTCCAATGCTCCTGGGTCTTTTCAGTAAATACAAGAATAATGTAGCTTGCCCTGTTAGAGATCATTTCTGCACTGCACCAAAGATATCAACAACTGGATGCTGGCAGCATACCTCTGTTATGGTCATGTCCCCAAGCACTGCATTTCTGGCAAGCAATATGTGACAATAAAAGATATAACTGGGTGTGACATCCCCATGACACCAAAAAGAATTTTCTTACACGATTTAAAATGATTTTGATTTTATTTTTTTTAGTGGAAAGGATTTGGAATCGTTTTGTAAGCTACTGGCAGAGGATATGTTGGGCGCTCTGACGTGGTGCTGATCATAGAATCAGAGAATTTTATAGCTGGAAGGGAACATGAGTATGTGCTGGTCCCGGGGGTAAACCTTGAAACACGGTCCAGGACCAGTCCAGAATCCGGAGGTTCCACTAGGAGTCAGTCCGACACAGCCAACGCAGGATACGAGGCAGGAAATCAGGCAAGGACAGGTGCAGGATCTCAGGCAGGTTCTAGCAAACAGCAATGTTGCTCCCGCAACCTGGGATGGGGTCCATCAGCCTTTTATCTTTGTCGGGGTATCGGCCGGTCCTGATTCCCTGGCGACTCACCTCCCTGTCTTGCCCGAAGGTGAGCACTCCTCCCGCGAGTACTCAGGTCTCTCCTTCTCTCAGACTTTAGTCTCTGCAGCTCGGGAGACGTCGGTGGGTTACTAGACCCAGGGGCCGCCTCAGCCTCTCCTGACCCAACCTGTAGTGGAGCAGCTGTAAGTGATGGCCCAGCTGAAGGCAACAAGGTAATCCCCACATCTGGAGCCAGGGCAGGCTCAGACCCCTGACTCGGCCTAGCTGGTGTTTGTTGTAAGGGAACTTGTGCAGACTGGGACTCTTCAGGATCAGGCCCTAGACTTGGTTCAGATGATGCCTGAGGCAAAGGATTGGGTGCAGACTGAGACTCCTCTGGTTCCGAGTCCCAGGCCATCACTGAGTGTCATCTAGTCCACCCCCTGCATCACAGGAATCTCAGCTAAAGCATCCATGACAGATGGTCATCCAACCTCTGCTTAAAAACCTCCGAGGAAGCAGAATCCACAATCTCCCAAGGGAGTCTGTTCCACTGTTGAACAGCTCTTACTGTCAGAAAGCTCTTTCAGATGTTTAGTTGGACTCTCCTTTCTTGTAACTTGAACCCATTGGTTCGAATCCTACCTTCCACAGTCATATATTCCTGTTTTGCACAGTTTCCACATGATGTCATCCTCATCAAAACACTTTTCAGTATCATATGCCCCTTTCATCTGATTTACTATTGCCATGGAAAATCCAGTGTTAAAAAACAACTTTTTAAAAACCCTAACAAACAGTGAAAACAGTAATGTCCTGGGTCTCACTGGAATAAAGACTCGCACTCAGAAGAGAGTACAGTTTCTGCCAGAATCTTTAATGCTCAGATCAGTATGATACATAGGCAAAGGAAGGATCAAAGGTGCAGCAGGAGCTACCCATGTTGACCTAACAATGTTGACCTAGCAAGCAACACGTTTGCTTGCGTCCTTTTATATAGGAGTGGGGCGGGCACAACTTCAGTGTGGCAGACAGGCAAGTTAATGGGAACTCCTTCTGGAGGGTTTGACCTGAGCTATCTGTTCATATGCTGGTGTCTCCATGACCTAGGCAAGAGTGGCTGCTTTGAACCAGACTGAGTACCCAACTCGGCTCAGCTGGAGGGGTAGAAGGGTTGCTGAGATCAGAGATGGAGCTGGCACAGACGTCTAGGGTGCAACAGGTGCAGCAAAGTCTATGCTTTGGATGTAGAAGTTTACAGGTTCAGTGTCTGGTTTCTCTACTAAAATGTTCTCTGGTAGTGGAAATCGGAAATACGTCTGCCTGAAACTTTGGCGCTCCAGTGACAGCTGGAGTAGAAAGTTCTGGGTAAGGTGGTCAGTAGTCATCCTAGCCATGCCTTCTCAATCCTATATGTGTCTACCTGGAAGTAAATTCTATTGGGGGCCAGTGGGGCTCACAACCGGGTTGGTGGAAGTTTTCTTGTTGGTATTTCTTTTATGTACTCTTGCTGGAACAATGTTTTAAGTGTCAAAACTTTGACAGAGAATTTATTTTTGAAGGGTTGCACAAGGGGTTGTACACTGCTGCCAGAAAGGGGGGGGGGGACATTAAAATTGATTTATTGATAAATGAAAGCAAGTATTGTTTTTTGTTTTTGCAGAAATATTCATATGTGAAGTGATGCAGATTTAATAGCTTAATGAATTAATAAATCAATTCATTAATTTATGGATATAGTGCTAAAACCCATACTACAGACTGCTTTAGAGATTTCTTTGACTGGGTGACATCCTCACAAAGGCTAAAATTGTCTAGCACTGGCTTCTACTGATAAGTTTTCCATAGGACTATGATAAGCCTCTGCCCCCTGCTCCAAAATCCCGTACTGTGATCTGATGGGGTAGGAACCTAAACCCCTTTTACCTTCATTGGCCTAAAGTCAAACATATTCTTATGATACTATCTCTGGCTAGAACATGCAGGTATTTTAGGCTAGGATACAAGAAGGTATCTTGAAACTGGTAGTGGGTATGACAACTATTATGTAGCTCATTGAGATGGAAAGAAGTGATTTAGTGCTGCGTAGGTCTTTGTCATAGGTGATGAATGCATCTAGTCATGAAGGGCAAAGAAAATGAGAGAAATCCAGAGGCTACAAGAAGAAAGGCACTTCTTGGAAAAGATGACACAGGCGGTAAGCAGGTGGCAGAAAGCTTTTCATTCACAAAAAAATGAAGGAAACTTAGGGTCCATTTTTACTAGTGTGGAGAGTGTTGCTTTTTTATTAATAGACCTATAGTGAGGCAGACAGGTACTAAATAACAGAAGTCTCTGACCTTCAGGGGGCAATAGGCACATTTGGGATTTTGAGAGTGTGTTATGTGTCGTTACAAAATGACTGTGATCGTGAGTGTGGCCAATCATAAAAATTATCCCATTTCACAGAAGGCAAACTGCTGAGAGACTGGTAACTTGCCCCCAAAGCCTGAGTAGAATTTGAGCCTCAAAAGATAAAACTATTCATTTGAATCTAGTTCTCTGTTGCAACAGAACACCAGTTTCACCGGAGGTAAATATTATTTCTTTAGAAAGAGTGAGGTTTTTTCAAGAGAAGAAAACCACACAAGAAAACCCAAAGAATGAACTGAACTTTCCATTCCTGACCTCAACCTCATTATGACTCATCCATCCATATGTGATATCATTTTATTTTGCGTATTGTCTCCTCCTGAAAAAAAGCAGGGCATTTTGTGAACTCCTTGGCCAATTCTGTAGCAGGACGCTCCTGGTTGCATATATGGCTATGTCAATCTGTTTCTTTACTTCATTGGGCAAGTGCTATAGTTTGAAGGAAGTCCAATGTCAACTTTTCGTCATTTCTCCCTGGAACAGGGTGTGATTATATTGCATTGTTTTCCTTGTTGCAACCTGCTCTTGTCATATTAGTGCAAGAGTGGAGTAGACATAATAATACATTATCACTATCATTATTATTAGTAGTAGTAGCAGCATTAGTAGTAGGCATAGGTGGCAACAGACAATACACTTTGCTCTGAGTGGGTTCTGGAGATAAGTGTAATAAAGTGTGAGTTTCTAATATACAGTGGTGCTTTTGTGTTCCTTGCATAGATACACCGTGGTGTCTAGAAAGTGAATCTATGGCTTGATCTGTCTTTATAAGTATTTAGTCCTGCTGAGGCCCTGGCAAATGCCTGAGTGTGCCATGTGCTGGCTTTGGACATGTCATATGGTACCTAGGGTTGTCCAGTTTGTGCATTTTGGGTTGTGGCAAGAGACTCCTGCTCATGATTCCTGTGGTTTATATAAACACACTCCTTGTTGCTACTTTTAATGAAACAGACCAGTGTCCTTCAGGAATTTTGTACTTGTGTCTGGCAGTGGAGCTGATACCAGCCTCTCACCATCAACCACTGATTAAAGCAAAATCTCTGTTTTACTCTTAACTCTGTATATAATCTTTACTGGAGTTTTGAATGGATTCTCTTCCAGTTTGGCTTGTTGTAATTGATGAAATCCCAAGCTATAACTGAACGCGCTGCAGAAAACATGCACACACATGTACACACAAATAAACCTTCAAGCATCACTCATGTACCATGCTCTGATAAAAGCTTGAATTTTTGTAACCATATACCGATATATATATGTGTGTGTGTGTGTGTGTATCACATATATTAACTGATCTTCAGAAAAGAAAGCTTTCATTACTGGCAGCGTGCCTGCTGTCCTCTGGAAAATTGCAAGTGAAATGGCCATGAATATGATCATACTGATGAAATATAGCTTCATAGAAAAATGTTTTAGCAATATTATCTTTGTCAAGGGAGGTCACACAGAATATGCATTCTGGATGTGTTCTCAGCATGATTTACTTTGATATTGGCATCATAAGACAATATAAATGTGGGAAAATTCAATGCACTTTATTTCATCATAAAAATGTCAAGCGTGCAGCTCTATAAATCACAGTTATATTAGCAGCTGCCTAGTTTGGCCCTAATTCTATTTTAATAATGATTTTTTTGGTCTATGAAAGTCTAATTTTTCAGATTTTGTTTTGTCTATTAGAATATGTCTTTAGAGGAAAAAGATTCTGTGTCAGCATTCGATGAATATTCTGAGTCCACTTATTTTTCAAGGCCTGCCTTTGATAAACTGTTGATGCAATTTGCTTTTTCACTGAATGCTCCTTGCAATTATAGCCAGATCAGATTTCATTCCCTTCCGTAAAATGGTTGGATGAATCAAAAGCATGAATCAATCCCAGCAGCAGTTAAGATTTTCAGTGTTCCTTCTATTGCCGTTTAAACTTCCACGGCCTTTTTATTCCACAGCATTCACTTGAAGAATTTTAAATGACAGTTCAAAACTTTTGAGTTACATGCTTTCTGGCCCAGAAGCACTACTATTGCCTTCCCTCACAGAGTAATACGGCATACGGGAGTATTTACTATCAATCCTGCACCTACTTAGGCTGCTTACTTCCTATTGGCTTCAGCTGTGTACAGAAAAGGGACTGTAGCTCAGTGGCAGAGGAGATGCCTTGCATGCAGAAGGTCAAAGGTTCAGGATCAGGTAGCAAGTGTTGTGAAAGACTTCTGCTTGGCACCTGGAGGGGTTAAGCTTTAGCCTATTGCCAGTCAGAATGGACAGTTCTGGGCTAGATGGACACGTGGTCTTACACTGGCAGCTTCTGATGTTTAAGAGGGCTACCTTAGAAAACATCCCACTTTGCAAATTGCTTGGTAATATACCATGCTGTGAAACGTGCACTCGGTCCATTCACCAATTAACTATCTACCTTGACCCAGTCAATCCTTTATAAATACGCCATGTGCACTTACTGGATTATAGACCTGCTCCGTTTGCACAGCAGATGTGACTCCAAATTTACCTCAAACTTAAACTTGCTGAATAAAGAGCTTAAGCTGCCAATAAAGGAGCAGGAGTCTCTCATTAGTATTTTATCGTACTCCCTGTTTTTCTTTGCCTGAAGAGGGAGATAAACTGCAATTCTCAGCAAAGGGAGAGTAATTGGGTGAAGCTTTAATAGATGGACCATGTTTTTCCTTGGGGATCTCATTGATCAATTTAGCAGGGACGGTTTTTTCTTGTCATCCCAAATGGGCTGAAATTAATTAAAACAGACTACTTGGATTGAAGCCTATGTCTAGCTACTGAAGCCCCATTGGGGTTAATGGGATGAAGTTGACTTAATAATACGCACATAAAGAACTTCGAAGCTGAAAAAATTCACATACCTTTTTTTTGCTGTTGTCTTCACAAGCGTATAGAGTAGGTTAGTACTATCATCCCCATATTGTAGATAGGAATCTGAAAGAACAGTGACCACCTGGTGGGTCTATGGAAGATTCAGCCAAAGAACCTTGTAAATTAGAGTTCAGGATTGCAGTTGTTAGGTTACTAGCTGCACTAATGCACTGCTGGTGAAACAAGTCTTGATCTGTGTCCAAAAGGTAGCTTCAAACGCAGACTGATTTAAAACTCTCTCTCTCTCTAACACACACACATTTGCCAATCAATCCTCTGTATTTTAAAAATTGCTTTTCATGTAAATTTATTGAAGGGGGTTACAATATGGAAATTGGGGAGGGGCATTTTTTTGTGGCCGGCTGTTTGACCCCCCCCCCCAATCATTCTCTGACAACTCTGGGGGTGTCATCACTTTTCATCAATCTGAAAGCTTCTTTTCTTTTCTTTTCACCAAGGAAGAAACAAATATGGGTAGGCAGAGCTCGGTTCTGGTTTCTGCAGCCCTAAAACAGACTGTTTACTAGATTCCCCCACCCTCCTTTATTCTTTTATAATAAAATCAAGCATAGGAAAAAAATCATCACAGAAAACAGGTATGAAATATAAAAGTGGAGGAGGGGAAAGTGAGGCCAAAGACATCAATAACACATTCCAGACTTTTGATATAATAGACATTGTGGCAAGTCTATGAAAATATAAACACTATTAACATGGATATCCATTATTTTCGGGGGGTGGCGGCAATGAGTTGCATTTCCAGCAAACCTTACTTTGTGAAGTTCTGCCATATTCCTATTACAATATCCGCAGCCATTTATAGGCTGATGGGAGGGAGATTGGTTATGTTCTGCATTATTGTTTTACTTTTAAAATGAGAATCCTGGAATCACATCTTCCTGCCTCCCGTGGGCTGAAATAGTACTTCTCAAGTTTGGGCAAAGCAACAGTTTCAGCCAAGTTCAATACTGGCCCATGTCATGCACTGCTAGTTCAATTTTTAGTATAAACTGGAAAAGCACTAACTGGTACTAAGGGAAGGAGACAAAGACTATATTGTGTATGGATTGTGATTACTGAATTGTTTCCCTTAAAAGTGCAAACGTATACTGAACATCTGTTGGTTAAGGGGCCAGAGAATTCGGTGGAAGCCCCACCCACTCCTAATCTGTTGAAACGTTGGCCTTGATTGATAAGATTACTAGAAGTAGCAATGAGATCTAAATGAAAGTAGAATCATAGAATCATAGAATCATTGAGTTGGAAGAGACCACAAGGGCCATCGAGTCCAACCCCCTGCCAAGCAGGAAACACCATCAGAGCACTCCTGACATATGGTTGTCAAGCCTCTGCTTAAAAACCTCCAAAGAAGGAGACTCCACCACACTCCTTGGCAGCAAATTCCACTGTTGAACAGCTCTTACTGTCAGGAAGTTCTTCCTAATGTTTAGGTGGAATCTTCTTTCTTGTAGTTTGGATCCATTGCTCCGTGTCCGCTTTTCTGGAGCAGCAGAAAACAACCTTCCTCCCTCCTCTATGTGACATCCTTTTATATATTTGAACATGGCTATCATATCACCCCTAATGTAGCATATGCTCACATTAAAAAGGGCCACCGCAAAATTAATACTGGCCAGGAAAGGGGAGTGAACCGTATATGGTAGGGCTGCCATACACCTGGTATTTCCCAGACATAGCTGAGATTCGCCCATCCAAAATGACGTCAGGGCAGAATTTTCGGAAATCGGCTAAAATGTCTGGGGAAACCCAGGCATATGGCAGCCCATATCAGAAGTGTTGACCTTTTTTGGCAAATTTTCTAAAAAATAGCTGGAAATAGCTGGAAAACTTCCACAACTTTGCCCCCCCCCCAAAAAAAAAGTCAATAACTTTTGTGTCTGGATTTTCACTTTTTGAAATATAGCAACCCTAGTATATGGTCTTCAAACCTGACCACTTGCTCAGTAGTAAACTACTGATCTTAGGCTTGGTTTGATATGGATTGATATTGACATACAAAGCCCTAACAACGCGGGTCCCAAGTATCTGAAAGATAGCCTCCTCCCATATGTTCCCCAAATGTTCAGTTTTGTTCCTGTTAGGAGTACCACCACCCTGTGTGGATCGACGGTGTGTGTGTGTGCGTGCGTGTGTGTGCGTGCGTGTGTGTGTGTGTGGAGCCTTCTCAGTAATGGCCCCCAGGTTGTGGAATGCCCTCCCCTCCAAGGCATATCTTGTGCCGCCATTGTATACTGTTGACATTGACAAGTTAAGAGTCACCTCTTAACCCACACCTTTGGGTAAGGTGAGTGGAAGTTTCTTCTCTTGCTAGATTGCTATTTTGTTGCTCTGATGGTTTTGTCAGTTCTGAAATCTTTTAATTTAATGGAAGCTGAATTTTGTTTTAAGCTATGATATCTAATGTAACCCACCCCGGTACCATCCCACAGAGAATGGGCTATAAGTAAAACAAACAAATATTGTTAAGCAAAACCATCTTTAAATCTCATCTCCATTATTGCAACATCTCCATCTGCTTGTGAGCCATAGGAATTGTACACAGTCATTGTCTACTTAGATGGAAAACAGGGGGAAATGTCTCACAATTTAATTCTGAAGACATATGCGTGCAATTTATCAGCAGCGCAACTGGATCAAGGCCGCTCTGTCAATTAGGTTTTTATGTTGAACTTAGACACCTTATTTCTGTCAAGATGAATGACTTACCACAGCAAATTGTAAGGTATAAAAAGTATAGAAAAATCTGTAAATTGAAAAGGGAATTGACTGAGTAAATAACATCATTTGCACTTTGGGGTGCCATGAGAAATGGGGTAGTAAGCACACGTCTGTCAAACAGAGCGAAATTCCACTTAACCTATTCATTCACTTTTTTATATCTAAAAAAGAGATATTACCTTTCAGTAAGGAAAGAGACACAATATGATCCCGTGATAAATAATCAATATGGTACTTTCATTTGATTTACAGATGTGAGAAATTCATATAACATTTTTAGTGCCCCTTGTGGGAGGAAACCCTACAGATTTTGATTAGAACACAGAGACACAGGAAGGGAAAAATCAAACGGATGGTTATTCTTACATCTTTCTAGCTGCTTTCTGGGAACTACGTCTTTTGTACTCAAATGCTGCCTTGGTTGAAATTTATGCCAGATTACATTTCGAAATAGGGTATTATCCAGGCAAAATAAAGCACCTACATCAAATTAACGTTAACTATACCTGTTCTCTTTCTCACCTTCCTCTTTAAAAAAAAAATGAATACTATTAATAGGATGTGTTGGATATTAGAGAAGGGGCTGTACCTATCATGGAGGACATGCCATGTCTACCTTTGGGTCTCCACTCTGCACTCAGCTCTCACCTGTGGCTCCTAGAAGCTGTCAGCAGGTAACAGCAGCCACACCCTGGCTGGACAAACAGGTGAGGGTAGCCAACGGGTCTCAAACCCAACAGAGTTTTCCAGTGTGCTCAAGCCAATGTGGCTCTCGCTAGATTCACCTTGGATGGAGATAGAATGTGTTTGTGTGTTGCGGATGTTTTTTCAACTATTGCACTCGATGTTATCATTAGGGGGAAACCTAGGTAAATGAATCTATGAAATATATTGCAACTGCCTACCTTATTGTATATTTTCCAGACTAGATTTCTCATCTTCTATCATGTGTTCCTTTGGCTTAGCTTCAAACCTAGACAATAGCAAGTGTTTACAAGAAAATTCCATTTTGCACACATTCAAATAACATGCAAATGTACATGTACAGGCCTTTTTTGGAACCGGAAGAGGTGTGATGAGGGTGGAATGGGGCAGGTTTATATACACTCTGGCAATATGTGTGATGGCCCAGAGCATAACATACTGCTCTGGTAATGGGATATCCATAAATTATGAAAAATCAAAAGTCCTGGTGTTTGAGAAGAGATTTTCCCGAGTAAATGGGTACTGGATGGTCACAAACTAGAGCAGACCAAATTCTTCTGGTACCTAGGGCTTCTATTCTATCATTCCAAGTCCTGGAAACATCATTGGCAGATTGCCTATCAAAAGGCGGTGGTAAGCAAACTGGCTATACTTTGATTCTTTTATACAAGGGGAGGCCATTATGTTCCATCAGCCATTAAGGTATTTAATGCAAAATCTGTCTCTCAACTCCTCTATGCCTCAAACGTATGGTTCAATGGCTCATTCTCCAGGTTCAATGGCTTCCAGGCAAAGTTTCTCCGGTCCCTCCTACAAGTTCCAAATTGTGTTCCAAATACAATACTATTTTTAGAAACAGGTGAATGTCCTTTATCAACTAAAGAATGGGGGGCTGCCCTGCGATACTGGCTCAAGATTTCAGTCTTTGGCCTAGGGAAGGGGTTACTTCCATACCTAAACAATGAGGCATTTACCAACTCATGGATGAAAATTATGGTTAGAAAAGCCACTTCGATTGGTATACCACTTTCTCTCCTGTACCATCTAGGCTATGATACCGCCCTTGAATCTCTGAGGCAAAGGCTCTGGGACATATCACATAGTGATTTCCAATCCCAATCTCATGTTATCTGTGGCCCATTAGCAGTAGGAATCCACTATGGGTTCAATTTTCAGGCACCTGCATATCTTAGAAATTTGTCTGTATCAATATACCAGCGTCTTTTCACCAAAGCCAGATTAAATGTATTTCCATCAGAAGTGTTAAACGGCAGACTGAGAGGTATTCCTTATCAAAACAGTATCTTTGTGGGCTCTCAGGATGTCGACTGCATGAGGCATATTTTATTGCATTGTGACAATATGATCAAGAGAGGGAACTACTGATTAAACCACTATTGGCAAATCAGCCAGGTCAATCCGAAGCCTACTATATCAAATATCTTCTGGATGACAAGTCCAACGATATCACAGTGGCCGTGGCAAAGTTTCTTTCAGTAGTCATACGGATCCAAGATCAACACACCCATGACTAAACGAATAACGCTTCGGTCTCCCTTCCCTGGCGGGTTGTCTATACAAGTCTGTATTTTATTCTGTATTTATGTTATGGGTTGTTGGACCATAATAAAGATTATATATATAAAACTCCCGGGCCAGTCAGGGTTGCCTGTATTTGAATGCATTTAAAAGAATTAAAAGTAGGTGTTTGGGAAAGAGCTACAGTCTTTGCTAGTCTCTTGAAGAAAGTTGAAAACCCCAGCAGAAACTTTTTTAAAAATCAGGATAGACTGACATAGGAAAAAGAGGACTGAGAGCAATTTGGAAGTGGGGTATATTAAATTAGTGAACTTTATATGGCCTAACCCTGCTTTAAGCATTCAGAAACCTTGCTTTACTACATGCAAGACTTGGTCTTGCTTCTTAATTGTTCCCTAAAATGTCATTAAAAAGCTATAAAATGTGGCTGTGACAGGGTTCACTCTGCTGAAACTGCAGACATGTAACACAGCAGAGGTTTACCCCTGTTCGTCTCAGAGCTGCAGGGACAGGGCAACTATTTGTTAGGGGCGTGTCACACACACGCACACACACACACACACTTAACACATCCTTTTCCAAATGCTTCTGTTTGAAATGCTTATGGCACAACCCTTCTCTGAATAAGATGGCAGTGATTCAACATCTCCGCAAATGAAATGAAGAAGCATGGGCACCACCTGGTGGCTAAATGTTTGGGTGCAATCCCTTTATATTTTTAAATTTTGCAAAGATATAGGGAGCAATTCTATGCACAATAAGCTGGGGTAAAGCACCAGATCCAAACCCCAGATCCAAGCTCTGTTCAGCCGCAGGACTGCTGGCTGGCCAGCCTATGCCTAACAGAGGGAGAACAAGTCTTTTAAAGTGTTCTGAGTTACACCACCCTCTTGCTGACCTAACTTTCAGTGAGTTGCCAGGTCATATGACCAAGCTGATCCAGCCTAAATCGCATCCCTGGCACATCCCTTGAACACCACTTTTTCAGTGCTTAAACCAGTTCATGATCTGCTGGGTTCAGCTTAGCTGGCTGGGTTCTGGATCAGCTGGGATTTGGGAGATATTCTGCTATATCTTCAACCACCACATTGTATCCATATTCCATTTCCATATTCTCAAATTCTGAAGCCAGCTTCTACTATAAATGTGTATCATTCCATTAAAATAAATTCCAGATTATTTCTTTATAATTCACCACCAGTCTCTTTTTGTGAGTTGTTCTCATGTGGGGATACAAAATACAACTAGGTGATTTATTTTCTGCATTGATCATACCCCACCTTTCAATCCAATAAAATAAATAAAGGTGGCTTACGATAAAACACATTGATAAAAACAGTAAAATGTCATAAAAATATAAACATCAATAAAACAGGAAAAATTTGTTGTGGTTTAAAAAACTTACACCTGCAATTGTATGCATACTTACTTTGGAGTAAGATCCATTGAATACACTGGGACTTTATTTTGGGTAAACATAGGATTGCTCCACATATTTCCATTGTCGGTTTTTTTCTGCAAACTTATCGCACTATTTTGCCACTAACAGCAATTCCCTCGGTGACCTCAGTGATTGGGCAGGGATATAAGGCATCAAGCGGTCTCTTTTCTAGGAAATAAAATATTATTGAAAGACCAGACAATGCAAAATAGGCAGCTGAGTGCAGAGTGCGAAGGGCATAAAATTGTAACTATCAGGTTTAACAGCGTTTTAGTTCCGTGTGCAATAAAAATAATTTCTGCATTATGAGCTGATCATGTTTTATGATACATCCATCTCATTTATGCAGAGCAGCTGCCTCTGCTAGCTGAGTAGCTGATGGACTTCTGACGGACCCTGCCACCTAGCGTTTAGCAATAGGAACAGTAGACTTGTTGAATTTGCCAAGAACTGAAATCTGAACCCCCCCCCCCAAACTCTTGTCCAGTAAGAAGGTGGGAATATGCAGAGGAGGCAGGCAAGAACTGCAGCTCTGCCTGTCTTCTATCATGTGGTGAAGTTCATCCAAGAGAGCTACAGTTTCAAGTATTACTGATTTCTTCCCCAGACACCTGTCTTTTGAAAACAGGAGGTTAACTGGCCATTCTTGCAACCTCTACTGGCACTAGAGTTTCCCTTGAAACCTGCTAAACAAATAAGGGATCAGACAGACAGAAACAAGGGATCAGATACATCACAAAAGCACATCTGAACCACATCTGTGGCATATCCCAAGAAGCAAAGGACAATAACTCCTAGGCCTGCTACTCTGTTGGTTTTTTTTCTTCATAGTTTTGCATATGCTTTGTATGAAGCTTAATGTAAAAGAATAATGCGTGAAGGCCAGGTTCTCATGATAACATAGTGGGCATCATTTCCTAGTTACTGTAGTTCACATTTTCCGCATGAGATTCACGGCTTCTTTGATTACTTTTTATTTTTATTTTCTTATATTACAATACAACAAGAAACGGTATTAAAACAAAGCCCACCCTTTCTGAAAATGTGAAATCAGATTACTTCAGAGCTTACATCCCTTGTCATATTCCAATTGTGTGGCAGTTACAGCTACCCAAGGCAATCATAACAGCCAAAAACTTTAATAATGTGGAGAAGATCCCACATTCTCTTCTTCTGCATAGTACATAATAAATACAGTCACCATCACTGTATCTTGTTGTAGCAAATTGTTGAGTTATGTGTTGTATAAATAAGTATTTGATTTCTGAAGCTGTAAGTCATTTATATCATTATCATCATCATCATCATCATCATCAAATCTTTATTATGGTCATAGACCAGCATAAGTAAGGTGGGGGTACCATCATTTAGAATCTGTAAAACGTTTTGGAAAGCTAAAAAGTATTAAAACAGGAGGTATATCTAAAGGACTATAAGAAGCTATATGAAGGGTTAGGGGCATTAAACGTATGTGGAAGAGCATAAAAGGTTAGTATAAAAAAGACTACAACTATCAATTCAGAGAGCACTCTGATGCGAATTTCATTAAATCTAGTTTGTGGAACAGGTCATCATCCAACAAATTTTGAAAGCTGCTGTGCAGAATCTGGCAACATTATATGTAGCAGGGTTGGTATCTGAAAGCAGCAGGGAGGTATCGAATTGTCCTGTTCAGCTTGGGTACTTATGCAGTGATGGTAAGATGAGGCTAGTACAAATGTCTCTATAGTATAGGCGCTGGAGAAGCACATGCTCTATTGTTTCCATTTGACCAGAGCAGGCATAGGCAAACTCAGGCCTCCAGATGTTTTTGGCCTACAACTCCCACCATCCCTAGCTAACAGGACCAGTGGTCAGGGATGATGGGAATTGTAGTCTCAAAACATCTGGAGGGGCGAGTTTACCTATGCCTGGTCCAGAGTCACAGGGGCATTGTCTCTCTGAGTAAGCAATCTTACTGGTCATTTATATGTCCCGTGGCCAAAATAAAATAAAACAAAAGATTAAATATTGAAAGCTGCTTTAGAAGACAGTTCCATTTCTAAAAGAAAGGGAACAAATTATTTTTGTTAACTTGCTTTTTATCTCCAACAGGAAGTAAGTGAAGAAAGGTAACCTATTTCTCTAGAAAGTTTAACAAAAGGAAAGTACTCTGGAGGAAAAGAAAAGCATGGAAAGGCAATTTCCCACAAATAATTGTAGTCTTCTATATCACCTTTGGTTATTTTCCTGTTGTTTTTAATGGAGAACGACAGAAGCACCATAGATAAAAAACCTTCTAATGGTTCATTAGCACCACTGGCCTTCCTGTCTTCAAAGCTACAAGTCACACATAATTTCAAAAATTCTAGCATCCAGTGTGCTAATATAAGAAGCTATTTAAGCTGTATTATTTCAACTATCATCAGCTGATATTTAAACATAGATCATTCAGTAACTCAAGCTGTGATAAAAGTCTCTTGGTGATTAAAGAGGAAAATCATTTGCAGAAGTATTTGGGTTAGAATTAAAAACAGTAAATGTAAGAAGCTTTCATTTTCTGCAGTTTGATTGTATTTAATTCTGCTCGAGCCATCTACTCAAACAGAATATTTGATATTGCAAACTTTACTAGATCACCATGCCTTCCAACTAAGCTTCCTGCCAAACAAAGACAAAAGTTGACTTACTTGATTCAATGTCATTGTTTTCACAAATATCAGTGTTCCTTTAAATATTCACAAAGAAATGTGATAGAGATGCTAAATATAACTGCCAAAAAGCAACTTATGGTGCTGACTTCCGAATGAGTGATAGTCAAATAGAGCACTATTATTAGTAATATGTTGTTATTTCCTAAGACTAACATATTTCATGAATATATGTGTTGTTTGTTTTGTCATGTATATTGTGCGGGGTCTCACCCACTCACTCCATTTTGATTGGTGCTTAAACCAGGGCTTAGTTCAAATGTGGAAGAATGTGACTGCTAGATGGGAGGCCATGGTCATTTTGCTCCTTCTTGGTCATTCTGCTGCAGCAATGCACTGGGCCATGGTTTGGCTTAGTGTGTCATCCAAACACAGGCTCATGGTTTAATTATGTCCAGATTAACCACAACGTTTGTCTTACTGTTTATAGCTCCTGGTTTATTCAGGAGAGTTAGACCACAAGCCAGGTTTGGTCAGCATGCTACACCAAACCATAGCCTAGCTCAGCAGACCAGCAGAATGGTCAATGAGGACAAAGTAGCTTTGATCTCCTCTTTAGCAATCTGCACACTCATGCATCTGCACTAAGTCATGATTTGGCTTAGCATGACATGCAAACCAGGTCAATGTCTTACATAACAATGTTATTTTGCCTGTCCTCACTGCTCATTTTATGTCTGTTGAAGAAGGTTCTTAACTATGGAAGCTGATACTGAAGACTGATGCCACATAATTCTGTTATTCCACATCTGAAGTACACAGCAGTACAAGTATGTGAAGGACAGAATATAAAAAGCATCCATCCAAACCTCCCTTCTTATTGTAACTTCTTCCACCTTTGTTTGTCAAAGTAGTGACAGCTGAGATTGCCAAGTGCCAATGAGCACTGTAAAGAAGTATATGAAATGATTCAACCCTAAGACCTTTAAGATATAACATACCAGATTTCCTGGAAAATTCTGTGGAGGATTACAGCAAATACTAGGTAAGTAAAAACTCAATAGGTCTTGGGATAATAGAATCTTTGGAACTAATCAATACCTTTCAATCACATTGGCTCACAAGCTGACAGAAGAAGACATCTAATATCTTCCTTTCTTTATTATCCTATCTATATAATCACTCCACGTTGAATCAATAGTGATACAGAAAACAATGCAAGCTTTTAAAATGCAGAAAACTTCGAAAGAAACCTGCTTCTTGCAGCTAGTATTACACTAGCTGTTAGTAATGTTTACAATAACCCTGCAAGGAAAGTCAGTATTATCCATATATGGCAAACAAAAGTGGGCTAGATTGATGCTCACAGCAGTGACGTGGTGAGTTCATGGTTTCATGCAGAATTTAAGTTAGGGGCTTCCTGGCTCAGAGCTCAAACATTTTGGTCTTTTGCAAATCACTCATAGAGATTAAATATTCCTTCCTGGCGCCTTTTGAAAATGAGGTTTTCAGGTATTTAAAAATAAATAAATCTACAGTCTTTGGTAGTGGTTTGGTATCTCTATTTGACCCTTATCTGTCAAATTACCTTAGAACAAGCATTTCTCAGGTGAGGGATTAGCAATTTTGTTTTATATCATTTTGCTGTTGTATACAACGTCTGTCAGACAACTCACTGATCTGTCAGTCCTGAGCACAATAGATTCTGTACAGATTTAAAAGCTTTCGATGAAAAGAAATTACTAACTTGAAGCAATAGTTACAACTGGATTGTAACTGTAACACATGAGTATTTCAACAGTACCCATTCATAATTCGTAAAAATTATAAGAACCCCATTCCCTATGTGCTGCCTTCTTTCTTGTGATATATGAAAAGCATCAGGGAGTTTAGCCATCCAGCAGATTTTACATGCTAAGCTTCACCAATGAGAGTTGAGAATGAGAATCAATGTCCACCCATGGAAGGGACCATAGCTCAATGGTAGACCCCTGTGTTTGGCATGCAGAGAGTCCTGGATTCGAGTGTCAAGTAGCGGGTGATGGGGAAAGCCTGAGACATGGAGAGCCATGGCTACTCAAGCGTAGGCAATAGTGGGAAAGAAAGGCGATTTCCCATCAAAGTCTCATTCTCCATCCCTGTTGGAAGACTTGCAGTCCTGTTCGCTCCCATCTCCTATCTTTATACCCCTATTTAACACAATTTTATGCTCATTGTGAGTCCAGGTTCAGATTTCTGGTTTTTCATTCGGAGTTCCTAAATGTGCATATGGGGAACCAGTCATATGAGACAAGCTGGCATATCCATATATCACCATGCTGCACTTCCCACTCATAAGAAAAGCCCTGTTTGATTAGGACCAAAAGCCTATATAGTCCAGAAACCTATTTCACACAGTGACCAACTAGATGCCTATTGGAGATTCACGAGGCAGACCTGAGGACAATAGCTCTTTCCTACTGCCGTTTCACAAAAACTGGTATTCAGAGGCTTGTTTCCTCTGATCCCAGAAATTGCATAGTAGTAGCCATGGATAGCCTGATTCTTTCATGGATTTGTCTAATTGCCCTTGAAAACCATGCTGGTTGCTGGCCATCATCACTCAAAGCACCTTGTATTTTCAGTGGCATGTAAAATTACAGACAAATTCATGGAGGAGAGGGCTATTGAAAGCTACTAGCTACAATGGCTAAGCTCAGCCTCCAAAGTTTGAAGCAGCAATGCTGGAAACCGCAGGAGGGGAAAGGCCTCCTGTGCTCGAATCCTGCTTGCTGGTTTCCCACAAGCATCTGGTCAGCCATTTTGAGAACAGTAAGCTGGACTAGATGGGCCAGCAGGCTCTTGTGTTCTTAGAGGCTATACCTGTGACAGACTGCTTGCACATGCTTGCTACCTCAAGAGCACATCAGGAGCCTGGACTGAAAGCTGACTCCCTTCCAAGCACATGAGGGGTTCAAACTAGCTCTCCTCTCAAACTTCGTTTTGCCTCTTTTAAAAAGAAAATGTAGTCAACAGTTTGGAATGCTGTGACTTGTGGGAATGCATAGCAATAATTTAAATTAGTGTCTCTCTAGAATTGAATTGTTCATCTCTTTTGTAATTAGTTAGATTATAAACATGCCCGTCATCTAATATAGTCAAGAGGAGAAGCGCTGGCAAACCTAGCAGCTTTGTTGCATGGTTCTCAGTCAGTCAGTAAAGCATCAGGGATTACCTTATGTCTGATATTGCAATCTGTTATGATTAGGTCTGTTTACTGTTGCAATTTGTTTCATGTTTGAACACATGCACATGTTCAAACTATTGATGCTAATTAGCCATAGAGCATATTTTCTATGCGATGATTGCTGGATTTCTTACTAAATGAAAATGAGTGTTGAAAGAGTGTCTCAGTTTCATCTACTAAATGTCACTGTCCTCTTACTGAGATCCAAAATTCAGAAGATGACGGATACTATTCCCTGCTTGTAGTTGTAACAGAAAATACATTTTAAAAGCTATTAATTAACATGTTGCCAAATTGATTGCTATAATTATGGGAGACTATGTTGAAGGAGTTTTGTGGGTGCACAGGGACAATCTGAAATCTGCCCCACTGTGGGATTACCCTCACAACAGGTGAGACCACATAGTATTGGGGACAGCAGCAATCATGTTCCCAAGTGAACTGCTATTACTAGAGAATATTCTATTTTAGATGCCTGCTTTATTTCCTTCGGCCTCCCAAGATCCCCCTGAACATTTGGCTCAGGGGAATTATAGACTTGCAGAGTGGAAGAGACTATGAAGATCATTAGTCTACCCCTCCGCAATGCAGCAATCTTTCACCCAATGTGGGGCTCAAACCCACAACCATGAAATTAAGAGTCTCGTGCTGTACCAGCTGAGTCAGATCAGTGCCACAATGTCCCCAGTATGCATGAGGGATGGTATCACCACCCACAATGAACCTGTGGGGCAGTCTGCCCTTCTTGGGATTTCTAGCTAGTTGGGCTCTATGCCCTCTTTGGCAAACAGAGAGACACCACCTCCATCTCCACTAATCTTTCTACAGAGTTTGTATTTGGAAATATAACTGTATCTGACTGGTTCTTTCCATTCCATCAGGTTGTGCCCACTATATTTTTGCTCTCTTCAACGGCATGTCTACTGCAACATTTATAAAAGTATTTATATGCTGCCAGTTATAACAATATAGCATGATGGTGTGCAGCAATATATAGAGTGAAATATAATAGCAGTAAGAAATAGACTCTTAAATGACTGAAAAATCAAAACATTTGAACAGTTACATAAGTCTGTCTACATGATAAGGTCTTCAAGAGACTACTGAGGTCAAAAGCGAGGGTACCTATCAAATCTTTGCTGGAAGAATGACACTAAATGCCCAACTTCCAGTGGAGGCTAGCTGGGCCTTTATAACACAGGGGTCAACTGGCAGTGGTCCTCTGGATAATCACAGCGAATGATTGGAATATACCATCCAAGTGCACCTCTGGTAATCAAATGGCTTTGCCCGCCTCTGTCATCGCTCAGCACCAGGAACCCAGCAATGTACTCTATTCTCTTGCATGTATACACATGAAAGCATTCATAAATTGGAGTGATCTGCAAATACCAATGCTCAGACGTCAAATCCAGGCTTACATCCACAGAGCAGTTAGCTAAATATCTAGCTAATATTTGACTGGGCAGTTATGTGTGTAAAATGCTGATATATTTATTTGTGAGCCAACTCCCCCCACCCCACCCCATGCCTATTGATCTCTCTAGTACACAGAAAATGATGACACATTTTTTTCTTGGTGAGTTATTCTGGTCTATGTTATGTTAGAAAAGGGATGCAAAGCTAGCTTTCAAGTGACAAATGACATGGCAGGAAGGAAGGAAGGAAGACCCATATGTTTAGAAAACCAATGTGACAAGGCAGATGATATGCCTGTTACGATATGGATGCAATGCAGCTGCAAACTGCTAGCTTGAAAACATCACATGATGGAATGTTGGGACTGTTCCGTGGGAAACAGAGGGACAGTCAATTCACAGGGCAATGCACCGGAATTAGCTCAGAATGTAATATGAGCTCTTCCTCTTGCTCTTGTACAGGAAGTACAGGAAGTCTTTGTCACTCGACTGCTGGAGCTTGAAGAGAGCAGTCATGTTTTCTGTAATGCTTCAAAGACAGAAATAAAAGCATGTAAATACGTTTCTGTCTATCTCCTTTTTCCTGCCGGGAGTACAGGAGGGAGGGGGTGTGTTCTTCCCATGCTGAGAAGAATTGCCTATCGAGATCTAGCCTGGATCTTGCTGGGGAATGCAGCCAGGGAGGTCAACAGGAGACCAAGCCGGGTGCCTGGGAGTGTTGCCAGTTACTCCCGATATAGGCTTGATTTCCGACAATGCCTTCACTAATCTTCAACCTTTTTGGACCCAAGACCCACTTTTAACCCAAACATGCATTTGGGGACCCATTTCTTAATCTTTTACCAAATATTTGCATGGTGGTAGTGCTCCTGCAATATCTCATGGTGGGAAAATATGGTCTGAACTATTTTGAGTATCTGTAGCTAGAACATTAGTAAGGGGGGGGGACATCTATGCCATATACAGATTTCACCTTTGCTACCAGTAGTCCTTTAGTCCTTGGCTTACTACGCATGGAAATATAGAAAGCTGGTGTGCTGGAAATGCCTGTTCAGTCATCAGCTTCCTAAATAGCCACAGGCAAATCACCTGCCTTTCACTCAGCCTCAGTTCTGCATCTTTAAAATGGGAGTCTTAACCTCACTGCAGCAATGGCCACATTCCCTTCTGGGGCGCATACCAGTGATGGGTGGGTGGAACTTGTAGATGTGGTCAGAACAATAAATGTGTCTCCTACACACAGTTGCACACCTTTCTCTATCTATCCTCCATTCAGGCAGTCAGAAAGCATTTATCAGAGTTCAAGGAAACATTTGCTAGCCAGGCAAAAGCATCCAGGAGGGGCAGAGGTGGGTGTGGAATGAGAGCGCTGAGGTCAGAGTCGAGAGAACTGGAGGGCCACATTTGGCCCCTGGGCCTGAGCATCCCAACCCTGGCCTCACAGAGTGTTGGAGAGGATAATGAAATAGCTATTGAAGAAGCATGCTTCAGAAGCAACATAGGAAGTAATTGAACAATGTCACATTTAGGGTTTCTTCACTGTCCAACACCACCATCCCCAACACAAACACACTTGCCTTTTTGTGAGTTCCAGGAATTTAGTGGGCAAACTAGGGGAAGTGTCTCCAACGCGAAAAGCGTCCCGGTTGGGTTTCTGTCTGCGATGCAGTCTTGTAATGGCACAGAAGTAATACGGGGTGTGGGTGTGTAGCGAAGAACATTCCACAGACAGAAAAGAGTTAAGGGATTCCCTATGGGTTTGGTGGCTCAAAAGCACCACTTCTTTATATTTCTTTACAAAGGAAAAGGCCGCGCAGTGCAATGCCGAAACGTCCTCAAGCGCCCTTTGTCTTTTTCATTTCGCATCCCCCCGATTCCTATCGTAAGAGGGGAAGCGGGGATTGTCGTTTGGGAGCAATTTCTGCCAATGCTGTTGTGGAGCATTTCTGAGGAAGAAGCAGCAGCAAGGAAGGTGCAGCGCTCCCTCAGGTCGCTAGAAGCCGCTGCCGCCCCCGACGGATTCGCAGCTCCCCTTGAAAGGGCCGCCTCCCTCCCTCCCTCCTCGCGGCGCCTTCCCAGGCTCCTCTCCGGGTAAACAGAGATGGCCGCAGACGAAGGAGGCGGAGAACAGGATAACAACATGGGGAACCACTTGCAGCTCATTCCCGGTAATGGTCGCTCCCGGCGCACGGCGCGGGCGGGCCCCTCAAGGGTGGGCGGCGGGGGAGGCAGAAGGGCGTGCGAAGTCTCCCGAGATATTTGGGGGGCGGCGGCGCCTAGTGCGTGGCAAAAAGAAATGGGACGCTGCTGGGGGTGGGGGCAATAATACTCGGGCTTCCTGGAGGAGTGGGGTGAGGGGGCCGGGGGTTTGTGACAGTTGGGGGTGTGTGAAAAGGGGTTTGTGGGGACGAGAGGAAGGAAGTAGGGGAGTGGGTGTATCGGAAGCAAAGGAATTGGGAAGGGGGGGGCTCTTAAGGAAACCGCAGCGCTCGGGCTTTTAGAAACTGGAGTTGCTTTGGGAGAGGGCAAGGCATGGGTGAGAGCTGGCAGTTTCAGGAATTGGGGGAGGGAAAAGGTGTGGGGTGTATTGGGGGTGGGGTGGGGTGGGGAAGAGGTGGTGCCGAGACCCAGATAATATGGGGTGCTGGAGCCCTTGGCGTAGGCGGGGACAGGGACTGGGATGGGTGGCCTTTAGTTGGAAAAGTGGGGTGTGTCTGGAGTAGGGCAAGAGAGAAGCTGACACAATCCAAAGGCAAGGAAGGGTGAGACTGGGTTGGGAGGAATTAGCATCCCGCTGCCATCTGCCTGCATAAAGCTGGAGGAGCATCTGGAACCACTCCTGCCTGCTCCTTAAGCAACACAGCAAACAGGTGGACATATGTGTGGGTTTTTTATCGCAGGAGGATGCAAGGACTTTTCCAGTTAGGTTTCTGCCTCTCTCTGGTGCCACTAAAGACATAGGAGTTGTGCCAGGGAACCGAAGCTTCAATGCTTGGTTCCAAAGGTGAGTGCGAAGATGGAGATGGTGACCTGAAGGAACCGAAAGGGGAAAGTGCAAGTGTGGGAGCTGAGGCAAGGACCTGGGATGTTGTTGTGGATAGAAAGGGAAGGGTAGGGAATTGTGGCCTTGAAGAGAGTATTGGAGCCTGGAACTTGAGGTAGGACAGAGAACTGAAGTGTTAAGGGAGGGTAAGGGAAATCTTCCAGGGTCACAGATTAAGAAGAGTCTGGAGTAATAGTGAGGTATCCTATTTTAGCGAGGAAACAATAAAGGCAGGAAGATGGATAGGTATTTGTGACATTGGGTAGTGAGGGATCTGGCGTTTGGAATGGGGTCAGGTGGGAAATATTGTATCACTGGGGCAGAAAGAGAATATGCAACATGGTACTGGAAAGCTGGTGGAGGTGAGAACCAAGAACAAGAATAAGAATCAAAAGCAGCAGCCTGAGACATAGGCCATTAGGATTTAAGGAACTGGAACAAGGGGGGAAATGTGTAAGGGCTTGTGGTAAGTATTCACAAATATGCTGCTACTATATAAACAGTAGTAACAGTGCAGACTTGTAAAGTAGGAGTATTAAAATTTGCTTTTCTTTGTCAAACAGTAGTCAGCCAAATGTCCCCAAGTGATTGTGATATCTGTCCCCTGTGTGTCACCAAGGGTATATGGGCTAAGAAGTAAACCTTACACAATATTCATAGTGGAGCCCTAAGATAGTTGGATGGCGCCTTGTATGCCTACTTTTGGCAACTCATGCAGCCAAGCTGGTGCCAGACATACTGTTCTGCTTTCCCCCATCAGTGAGGCTGAGTAGGGGGTCGTGTCATTTGGGTAGCCCAGGACCTCCACACACACTTCCCAGGCTTGCGCTCCAGGGAAGTCACTTCTGCACTGCTATCACAACGATTTGTCTTCACACTTGGAGGCGCACTCCATTTTCTGCTGAAACAGATGGATGCCATTGATGTATCTCCAACAGGTCGGTCACTCTGAATTGTGAGGTGTTGTTTTAAGCTGCCATAACTAATCTCTGTGATGTTGTCTGTCAATGACCGAGAATCTAAATAGTCACAATATCCTGTGGCCAACCAGGACAGGATGCTGAAGTAAATGAACCTTTGTCACAACAGGATGGTTCTTAAATTTTAATGAGGGACCTAAATAATAATAATAATAATAATAATTATTATTATTATTATTATTATTATTATTATTATTATTATTATTATTTATACCCCACCCTCCCCAGCCAAGACCAGGCTCAGGGCAGCTAACAACCAATAATAAAAACAAGTTGATTGAAATACAACTTAAAAAAACAAGATTTAAATACAACATTAAAACAATTAAAACATTAAAATTAAAATGCAGCCTCATCACAGGAGGAGAAAGGAAAAAAGAAAGGTGGGGGAGGGAATCAAACTGATTCTAGATAAGCTCACAAAAGTTATCAGCCTGCTAAGAAGCTAGTGGCCTGCATTTTGACACATACAATGAAGGAGAAGTATTGTCCTATTAGTTGGGATTCAGCAGCCCAACCTCCCCACCCCCATTGCATTGAAATCTATTTGTTCTTTTGTTTTTGTGTCCAGTTTTGGGATAACCTCTTGGAACACTTTACATTTCCCCTTGAGTTTTCACCATCCTACATAAATTGGAATAACAAATCTTGGCTACCTCACTGCTCCCACTGAATTCAGATACTTTTGAAAAAGTTAAATAGCACTGATTGTAGTATTGTACAGAGCCTGGTGGTTTGCTAAGCGGCGGCAGCGAAGGAGTATTTCTTTTAATGAATGCAAGTACTCTTGGTACAGTCTTCATGTGACCATATTTTTTAATGTTTTAATATTTCAAAACGGCAGAATCTCTCTCCAGTTGGAAAATGCTCTCAAAAGAAAGGCTTTTGGTATAGGAAGAGAAACTGGATTGCTGTGTAGCATGGGGACTTTTGACATTGGAACAAAAAAACAATGTAGGCTTGTGTCTGAAGCAGCAAGACTATTTTGGAGAGAGGGAGATCTACAGCAGTAAGAAGCATGGTTACTCTCCTATTATTTCTGTAATAACTAGCACACAGTTTTATGTGAAGTTGAGGGAAAGGCCCCTGACAATGCTTTTTATGAGGTTAACGTTGTTTTCTCTAGGTAGTTCAGTAACTATTCCCATGTAATGGAAGCATCAGCAATGATAGTTTGCTTCAATGAATGTGTAGGAGATGGTGTGGGTATTCAGCTTCCAAAGAAAAAGAAGAGAAAATGTGTTTAGATTCAAAATGGCACAGATGGGCCTGGAAATCTTTGCAATTTGCCATGGTAAAGTGTCTTGGGCAGTAATGAATAAGTATTTGTGACACTGACTTAAGAGCCAACCCCAGAGCAGCCACCTTTTCTAGTTGGGCTTATCATGCATTATCAGGAATTTGCTTTGCTAAACGAGCAATTGTAACTACAGGGGGGAAGCCAACATAATTTATGCCAGTTTAAATTAAGCCAGCGGAAAGTATACCAGAGCCAAACTCCATCCAGGAGTGAGGCCACTGCTAGCTGAACCAGGCAAAGCCTAGCACAAAGAAAACAAACCTTTAAAGGAGAGTTTGTCACACAGCACCTTTTTCTGGTGTGAGTATTGCCGAGTTGCTAGGTCACGTAACTGAGCGGAACGGAGTTAGGCTCCAGCGTAAGTCTCCATCTTGCCAAGTCCTGCTGTATGCTCCTAGATTGTTCCTTTTGAAGGGCTTGCTCTGGCCTTGCCTGAGCAGGGATGAGGGATTTACACTAGCACATCTCTGGCTGTGTTGGAGATCCACCAGATCCTAACTCACTCATCCCAGCAGATTTTGGGTTTGGATTGGCTTCTTGCATATTACAGCTACATTCTACTTTTCAATATGGTTACATAGGTTCCCACTATCCAAACTCAGAGCAGGCACAGAGCTGCTTAGCTTTAGTATAATGGCAGACTGATGCGCTTGCTCTGGTTCTTCAGTTTGAGCACTGATAAACAGTGATTCTTTCTCCCTTCTCCCAGATCTGCTTGCAAGGTCATTTGGCAATTAATTGATGATTGTTTTGCTGTCGTGGCTATAGCTTCTTGAACAAGATGCTTAAGGGAGCAGACTAGTTAAATATGGATGGGATAGTGGCACAGGTGTTAGAGTCAATAAGGAGATCTTAGAAGGGCATCAGGAATGGGGGGGAAAGATTGATGATATATGCTAAGGAGTGGTTCACAATTGTTTTTTAAATTACTATTTATCATTTACAAAGCACCCAAAATGTTCTAGGTACTATACAGTGGTACCTCGGGTTACAAACATTTTGGGTTACAAACTTCACTAACCTAGAAGTAGTACCTCGGGTTGAGAACTTTGCCCCAGGATGAGAACGGAGGCCCTATTAGCGAAAGCATGCCTCAGGTTAAGAACGGTTTCGGGTTAAGAACAGACCTCCAGAACGAATTAAGTTCGTAACCTGAGGTACCACTGTACAGAGATTTAAGAACAAGAGTCCTGGCCTGTGGGCTTTCACTTTAATAGATTCAGTAAAAAAGGAATAGGGAGGGAAAGAGAAACAAGAAAATGAATACTGTATGCTGTTTCTTGAAGTTAAGTTACATAATTGTTCTTCTAGTGACCAGCTGAAATGGCTCCTGAGGAGATTGTTCTGTGATTAAAGAGAAAGTGTCATATGAGCAAAAGAGGTGCCATAAATTTGGCTGTGATGAATACAGGGTTTTCTGTAGTCAATATAAATTTTGATTCTGTTAAAAACAAAACCACAAACAACTAAAAGCCCAAATTGTTTAAAATATGTCTGTAGCAGGCCATATATATTTTATCTGAATAGCTTTCAGTTGGATGTGCTGTAGTGGTAAGAGAAGATAGCTTAGAGTAACAATTACTGGTTTACTTTGAGAAGACACCTTAGATCTGTGTTCCATTTACTAATCCTTTAAAATTATATGTGCACAATTTTGTGGTCATAAGACTGGTGGTTCTGTCACCCGAAGCAATTCAATTCAGGCAGCCTCTGTTAGGAGGGCACAGCTGAATTTCTGTGTGTTTCAAACTGAAAAATAAGAAAAGGGAAAAAATTCTGGCCACCTAATTGGAAAAAATAGACCATTATCTCTTTTCTTTTTGTGGAGATTAGTAGAAAACTACTCTTTGACACTCACACTCTGTCATCTGCAACAGTGATGGGGCTAGCTACTGACCATAGGCTGTTTGCTGTTTTGCAGGGCCTACCAGATTTCAGCTGAACACTGTACCCCATTTACCCCATTTGTACAATGTCATACCATGTAGAGGGGTGACAGCTGGGTCTTTTTGATGATGCCTCAATTATAAGCATCTGCTCATCTCAGACTTTATATTTTTCATTTTTGTTTAAGGGGTTTTTACTTCGCCACACGTTATTGATCATTAGCAGTAAAGTAAGCATTTCCATTTTTTTTTAAAAAAAATCAGGACAAGTCTAACTGCCTTCTGCTAAGTTTTTTGTTATGCATAATTAGTTATGAGGTGTCGAGCACAGTCAGATTCAATACATAGTTCACAATAAAATTATTTTCTTCACAGGTTTAGGTTACAAATCAAAACGATTCCTTGCTTATTAAGAACAGAATGATTCCTTACTATGTGTTAAAAACAAGTTAGCAATAGTAGTATATTATTCTGCTGAATGAGTCGCATTTCCTGAACAGCTTTCACTTGGAATATACTTCAGAGAGGAAATGACAAGGTGAGCAGCTGGGCATATTGGGATGGTTGCAAGAAAGTAAAGGTGAAAAGGAAATGAAGGGAGAAAACAGCATACTTTGCTTAGCCGTATGCAATAGGCTGGTTGCATGGATACTGTGGTAGGTGTTATCCTTAAAGAATGAAACTAAAAGAGGAAAGATTGTGACTAAACCTGTTTTTCCAGCTGTTTTCTTGTGATACGTTGGCTGCAAGATAATACGTAGAATTGATATTAATAAGACCTCTTAGTATTAGTCTAGTGTTCAGGGAGGAATGCTCAGTTTACATACTATTTGCATATGGAAAAATGGATTGCTTTTGCATAAAACCGTGGCAAGGAGTAAAGGCAACTTGGCTTTCTGTTCCGTATGTAATTTGACTTTATTCTCTGAACCATTTGTATTGAGCAAGTAGACTATTTTTGACTACTGGCACCCTTGGCATGGTGAACTTTGCTTTTCTCCTGCTCTCTGCTTATAGTGCAATTTAATTTGGAAGTTGGGTAACCATCTCTATAGATTTTGTTGCACTATCATCAGAGAGCAGGACGAAAGCAAACTTCACCATGCCATGGATGCCAGTAGCCAAGCAAAGTTTAATAGATAACATGGGAGATTCAGCCTTAGAGCAGATGATTTAATTAGAGCAGTAGTACCAGTGTTTTGGGATCTACTATCTGTGACCTGGGATCCACTTTGGGATCCACCTTAAGCCCAACCAGATGCAAGAGGTTGTTTAGCTGTTTTTCAATACAGTACATTTCTGTTCTTGCCTAAAACACACAAAAGAGTTTTAACAGTTTTGCTGGTTCTACCTGACTGTGCCCTTTCTGTAAAACTGTGACTTTCAAAAGTGTTAGACTCATAATTACTGTTCCCCAGTTATCCAAAGGAGAACTTCAGTATCACAAGACTATTAACAAATGAACTTCTTAATCCATATCCTGCAAAATATAAATGTTTCAAATATAAATAAAATATGTTGTTTTGCACAACAGCAAACCATACTGTACTGTGTTACCTGAAACATTAACAAATTGATCATGGCATAAGCCTCTGTGGTGAACTCTTATTTTTTGCTGCAACATTTAACACAGCTATCCCTCTGAAAATTATTTTGGATGTTTACCTTAATTTGATATATCTTAAAATATGTGTGTAATTTCACTTCCATCTTAAGATGATAGAAGGCAAGATGTGTGGTGTCTTCATCCATCTGTATTTTGTCTTGCATCTGAGAAAGATAGGCTAAAGTGATGGTTTTTTTCCATTGTGCCACTGCAGTAAGATGAGTCATCGCTCTTCACAGGCTTTAGGCTCTTTCAGCCAAAATGCAGCACAGTTAGGCTGCCACTTCTTTTTGTGTTAAAATAAGTGAAAATGAGAAACAGAAGAGTGCTTAACATGAGGTGGTCTTGAGAATGAAACACGACCTCATGCTAAAAGTAAATGGCAGCACATTTTAAAGGTTGCATTCACCATTTGATCAAGCTTCAAAGGAAAGCTTTACAATGGAATGTAGATAAAATTGCATTCTGCAAATGGGCCTTTAAAAATAATTATTGAAAGGTGACATAACCTGATAAACTATTTATGAAATGTGAAAGCTGGTGATGAGCTACTCTGTGTTCTAACAGAGTAGAGATGATGAGACCAGCATTTTAAGATTTCAAAAGCAATCTTAAGTATGTGACTATAGTTGCTTCTGCAACAGCAGTGCAGGCAAAGAAATGTCATTTTGACTGTCTTAAGATTTCAACACAGTAAATTTTAATTTACCTTGTGTGTTGAATGTATCATGGTATGCCAATACTGTTCATATTGATAAAATGATGTAGGAGTGTCATGGCAAGGTAGAATCATTCATCATCCTCGTGGTCTAGATCAAGGTTAGGTAATGTGGTGTCCTTCATACATTGTTGGACTTCCTGCATCACCTATAGTCAGGGATGATAGGAGTTGCAATCCAGCATTATCCGGACATTACCATATTGACTCCCCTTGATCCTAGGCATCTCTTGGAGTTTGGGGGCTGAGCTGTGCTCACCATGGTGACTTGTAGCTTGACCTACATTCTGGAGAGCAATGATTGCTGTTTCAAAGGGGTGAACGGACCTACACTTTATGATGTGGCTTTCTACAGCTTAGTCAAAAAATGCTGCCCATGTTTTATGATGCACTCCTACTGCTCCACACTGTGTTTCACTCTCCATCTGGCCTTGTACTATTATGGACTGTAGTTTTTGTGAAATAATTTGCCTGTTCACCTAACAGCTGAGCAGCTGTGTATTTTTAAATGTAATTGTGCGGAGGGGTTGTTTCCTTCAGGTTAATTTGCCATAACCCAGGGGATTAGAATGGAGGTAGCAACATGAATCACAACTAAACAAGCCCTTCAAATTAAATTCTGGCCAAAGAAGAAAGATATTTTTTTTCCAGTTTGTCTTCCCATCATCTGATGTATGGTTGATAGGCAGAAAGGGATGTTGGAATGCCCTACCTAAGAAAGTGTGCTTGGCCCCATAGTTTAGTTTTTGTCTGAGGTTTTCTAAACTGTGTATGGAATCGCCATGAGTAGAGGAGGCTCCCTGCTCCAGATTTTTGCCATCAGATTAATTGAAGGTGGTAATGATGACACAGTGGAGAGGTTTGGCAGCACACCTGTGTCTCCATGTTTGCCTGTGAGTAGAACTAACACCAGAATTGGGTTAGAGAGCTAGTATGGAGAGGAAAAATGTTAATGCACCCTACTGATAAAGTTTAGAGGCTACAAATCAGGTGCAAAGATTACGGTTTACATTATCTATGGTATTGAGGGTATTCTGTTTGCTGGGGTTTTTTTGTTTGTTTTTTAAAGGGACATACAATTACAGGAAACACTGGGAAGGTTTGCTAAAGTGGCATTAGAATATTAAAGAAGCATGAAAAGATGCAAATCATCATAATAGATTTCTGCTCTACAGTAATTTGTGAATGGGTGTCAGTGCCTTGACTACTCAGCTAGAGCTAGCCCAAGACTGCTGACCAAACTAGATGTGCTTCTTATAATGCAGTTTGGCATTTCATATCTACGTTTTGTTTAACAAATAGGTCAACTGGATATTCTGATTGGACCATGATGATTAAATCCTCTCCAAACCACCGCCCACAGGCAATATTCTAAATCCTGTATGCCCCTTGTGCCAGCAACATGTTAAACAAAGAACAACCAAACAAAACTAAACTGCACAATAAAAGTCATGTCTAGTTTGGCCCAGAACATCTTTCCATATCCATCTTATTTGGCACTCTGATTTTTTTATCAGAATCTCAAAAAATAAACCTGCATGGTTAGCATTTTTCTAATGGAGGTACCATAAAAACTAAAGTGGTATGGTTAATAAAGTACCATTACAACAAATTGATTTTGAAAGTGAGATATTGCTGTGAGAAATGTCTAATTTGTTTTAGGAGTCCAGTTGCTACCCCTCCCAGTTTGGTGTCTCCTGCAAATTGGATGAGCATCCCCTCAATTCCTTCATCCAAATCATTTATAAAGACCTTGAATAACAGGCCTAGGAAACAACCCTAGGGCATTCCACTTGTCCGTTTTCTCCAGGATGATGAGAAACCATTAGTGATCACTCCTTGCGTTTGGTTAGTCAGCCAGCTACAACTCTACCTAACAGTATCCTCATCCAGCCCACATTTTACCACGTTCTCTGCAAGAATATCACTGGTGACTTTGTCACAAGCCTTTTGCATATTAGCCTTTTGAGTCTGTCATGCAGAGATCCATATTGTTTTTGTAGAGCTCAGTACATAGAGCTTCTGTTCTGTTTTGTGGGTTGGATGCAGACTTTTCTCTCACTGTTTGCTGAAGAAACCAGGATCCTATGGGCTTCCTGTGGATGGAGGAAGCTCAGTGATTTTCTCTAATCCTTTCTTCCCACCACTACCACTTGCCTCACTTCTGCAGAGGGTTGTCCAACCCTCTAGAACAGTTTGTGTGGGCACGGAGGGAAGAGGAACTTAAGGAACCATATATCCAGATGGCAAAGCATATATTTTATGTTCACAAGAAAGTATTATAGATCAATTCCTTGGCATTTTATTTAACAAAACTTGAAAAGACATTTATTTAAGTTGGACACTTGTTTCTAGGTAATGTAAATGATATTTGGCTAGTCCAAATAAGGCAACTGCTTATATTCTCCTCAAATAAATAATTTGTCACAGTACATCACAAGTGATGGACTTTCACCATCATTTTTTTGTACATATTTCCCTGATATCAACTATTTTAGGCAATTTAATGCTTGTGGTACTTTATTTTTTTGACAACTTGTTTTTTGTTTTTTTAAAAAAACTTTCTTGGACTTCTTAGCAGAGAGTGAGGAAGAAGATGACGTTGACATGGAAGTTGAAGATCAAGACAGCAAGGAGACTGAAAAGCCAAACATCATTAATTTTGATACTAGCCTGCCAACTTCACATGTGGTATGTGTGTCATAGTGTTGTTCTTGCTTCAGCATCTATATTCCATGTTGGAAATTTAGAGCCCCAGGGACTATGTATATGGAACCATCAAAAACCATCTTCCACTCCCAAAGAGATTTTACTTTTTCCTGTGACTTCCAATTTTATCTCATGGTAGTAGCAAGAAAGTGAACCTAAATCCAGTCATGTTCTCCTACTAGAGCAACGTTTTGCCTCATCCTATTATGGAAAAATATCTTCTTACAGGGCTGTGCACTCATTTCCAGTTAGCACTATAGTCACATTGCCTAGTTTGCAGGGGTTTAGTTCCAGTGGTTGCACGTAGCCAAAATTACCTTTTCCTTAGCCGGCAAGGGGAAGGTGACTTCCCTGTGTGTCCACTGCCTCTTCTTACTTCATATGCCAGCGACCACCAGGCAGAAGGGAGGAGAAGGAGGCAGACAGAGAGACACAAAGGCAGAAGAAAAAACCTGGAATGGATCTGGAACAGAGGTGCAGCCAAGCACGTATGATTGAAATTGCATATGTTAAATACGTAGAAATGAGGCTCAATTGTACTGCAAGCATGGGAAACACTAGTGGCTATTTTTGTTTTTCTTTTTTTTTTAATATAATTTTTATTAACTGGCCAATCAAATCACATTAATTCCAAATCACATTAATTCCAAATTATACAGCCAGATTTTTAAAATTTTTGTTGAGGGTACCCATACATCAAGCTCCGAAAGGGGTCCAAACATCACTCTTGCTGCTGCTTTGATTAAACAGTTCTGTCCAGATAGTCTTTTTGTTATTTTCTTCATCTTCTTGTTGTTATCATGTATTCCTTTCTTTGTGATCTCTGATAATCTTCACAAGCGGGTGAAAGACAAACATCTCCTGTGTGGGTTTTACACTCTCCAAGAGTCATATCACATAAAGGACAGATGCCATTTCCACACCTCCGTTAGAAACATTCCCACAGTCTGTCCGCTGATTCACAGGCTTGCCAAACTATATCTCAGAGGGCCCTGCCAGGTCAAGATAACGTTCCGATAACCATACATTCACATTCCAGTGACCCTGGTCCTCCTCCTTCTCGTCCTCCTTAGGCAAGCCTGTCTTCTCGAAACTCGATTTATAACTGCGTCATAAAATTTTCCTTCCATTCCCCTATGTTTCCACCAGTCCTCTCTTTAATCAGTAATTCATTCCCACACAGTTCTTTGTCTCCTGCTTGTGATTAATAATAGCAACAATTCTTCTCTCTGGAGAGGAGGGTTATTGGTACTCACATAAGGCAAAAAAAGAAAAGTTTTTTCCTCCTCCCCCCCTTTCCGTTTCACTCCAACATACCAATCTTCTAGTGATGATTCTTCACTTGATTTATTGTCCCGCCCGTCGCTCCGCTCCCAGAGATCCCATTATTCAGCAGTCTTTACTCCCGATCTTCACTTGATGTATGTGCATTAGCTTCTTTCCAATTATAAATTTCCAATTATATATTTCGAGCTAATGCGAACCAGTGCGCTGATTAGAGACAGCGTCAGGGAGAGCTAACCTCCCTTGAGGGCTTCGTGCCAAGTGTCCACACCCCCTTCTTTCAAATCCGAGGGTGAATTATGGACACAGCTGGCAAAGGCAGTCCCCCCCATTCCCTTGGGGGGGGGGGCAGGGAAGCTGCATACTCCCATCACAGCCTCTTAATTACCTCGTGTGGGTCGGAGAGATGTTATTGTCGGCCATCTTCCAATGCGCCCCCTGGTGGCCCCCCTATTTTTGTTTTTCTTAGGGTTCCGTAGATCTAGTCCATTCATCCCAAAGCTCTGTTGTCTTTAATTTTTGCGTTTATAAACTGTGAACGATTCCAAGAACCCTCCCACTGAATTGCGACTTCTAACTGCTTTTTATTTCTTATTTTGGAAAGTATTTAGGATCTGATATGGAAGAGTTTCATGGAAGGACTGTCCATGATGATGACAGTTGTCAGACTATTCCAGTCTTACCCCATCTGATGGTAATGTTGATTCCTGGACAAACACTGCCTCTTCAGCTCTTTAGCCCCCAAGAGGTTAGCATGGTGCGGAATTTAATACAGAAAGACAGAACGTTTGCTGTTCTTGCATACAGGTAAATTAGTAAATAGAGTTGCAGTGATGTGAAATTTATGCCATATCTGTAATGTAGAATGTTCTTGATGAAGAGGTAATTCTGAAACAAGCTTACAGTAGCTTTTCCTAATATGTTGGTTTTTCTTCTTCTTAGCAACGTACTTGAAAGAGAAGCACATTTTGGAACGACAGCAGAAATTTATGCCTATCGAGAAGCACAAGAGTATGGAATTGAAACAGTCAAAGTAAAAGCAGTGGGAAGGCAAAGGTTTAAGGTTCTTGAAATAAGGACTCAATCAGATGGGTAAGGAAATAAGGAATGTGGCAATGTTGAACAGGGGAGCCTGTTTATATTCGGCAAAATTTTACAATCTTGCCAGTCTTAAATTTTCTCAAAATTCTCTCTTCACAGTTTGGTGTTGCTTAAAGAAATAGGTGGGATGTCTAAGTAATGAGTAATAATACCTTTTGTGTGTACAGGTGTATGGTATGAAGCCACTTCTCTGCCATGTAAATATGATTTTGGCGGTGTCATATTGTGAACTAACCCAGGGTGTTTGATGGTGTGCTACATAAATGCGCACCTTTAAAATTATGGGTTATGTCTTTTTGAGGCAGTGCATTTATTCTCTTTAGCAGTTCTGAAAACTATCGCTGCTTTTGTGGCACAACTGATATTTATTACTCCTTTTGTCCCTCAGCATCACAGACCTAGCAGAGGATGAACAATAATAAAATATTTATGTTGAGTAGATAATGACTCCTTTACAGCAAACAGCATCATAAATAGCAATAGGCTACTTAGTGCAGAAGTAACATTTAAAACTGTCTTTAACTTTAAAAAAAACAAACTCCTAAATAAAGTTCTTCCAGTTCTAAGATTATTATTATTTAATTAAATTTCCATACCACCATTCTTATGAAGACCACAGGGCACTTTACAATATATATAAACCCAACAGTTTAAAAGGCCATAGATTGTTCAGTTAGCCAAAGGCCTGGGAGAAGAGGAATATTTTTGCCTGGCCAACTATGCAGAAGGTTGGGAAAGGGGGGCTGTTTCCTGTCCTTTGCTAGATGGGGGTTTCTGAGATTATTTTTAAAGACTTGTTTTCCTGCCAGGGGGCAGTGGGGTTGTCCTTCCATAACTTGCCACCCTAAGAGCCCTCAGCAACTTTTAAATTTGGGGGGTTTCATCTCAAAAAAAAACAAGAGCCTGGGTTCTCCCCCCCAAAAAAATCCCACTTTTTTTTTAACCTGGAAAAGTTTTGAGCCATAGTTGGCCACTGTTGGACTACCTTCTGAAAAGGAAGCATTAAGGAAAATATATGATTAAGGTCTCTGTCTGTTTTGCAGAAATCTGTGTGTATAGAAAGAAAATGATTTAAAGACATGTTTCCTTCGTAATAAATTCATAATCCTTACTTGGAATGTAGCAATTTGAACACAAGATGGCGGCACACATTAATGTCAGAAACTATATGTCTTACGGGAATATTCTTGAAGCAGGGTGGTATTCAAAGAGTAGACCCGTTGAAGTTAATGGGCGTGACTAACTTAGGTTCATTAATTACAGTGGGTCTACTCTGAGTTGGACTTAGTTGACTACATCTCTATAAGATCGTTCTCTTCTGTAGTGGTGGCATTGTTTTTGTAACCATTCTACCGCCAGTGTGGTGCAGTGGTTAAGAGCGGTAGTCTTGTAATCTGGGGAACCGGGTTCGCGCCTCCGCTCCTCCACATGCAGCTGCTGGGTGACCTTGGGCCAGTCACACTTCTCTGAAGTCTCTCAGCCCCACTCACCTCTCAGAGTGTTTGTTGTGGGGGAGGAAGGGAAAGGAGAATGTTAGCCGCTTTGAGACTCCTTGAAGGGGGGTGAAAGGCGGGATATCAAATCCAAACTCTTCTTCTTCTTCTACACTGGGAGAGAACAAAGGCACCTGGAAAAAAGAGGAATATTGAGGAATAAAATTCTTTGTCTAGACCTGTCTTATGTTTTACATGTTTTTCAACTAAAATTTTCGTTATCATTGGATATTATCTGTGGAATGTCAGCTGAATAACACATATCAGGAGGAGACAGGTTTCACGATGGCAGCAAGCTTTGCTTAAGACTTGGAACTTGTTTGGTTTTAATATCTTTGCCCATTTTAAAAGAACACGCTTATATTCAGAAGCACGTCTATTGACCCTTGGGGTTTAACTAGCATTGGGGAAAATCCAACCAAATAAGTATCCATTATAGGCTGCAAAAGTAAAATGTGGAACTGAGATTTTTAAAATCCATTAAAATTTATGGGAGTTGCTTCTCCCCCCCCCCCCCCGATGTCTTATTGATGTAGCTAAATAGCCAGACAGACGCAGTTTTCATACCTATGTGAAATCTCTTTATCAGAATACAACAGGCAAAGGTGCAAATCCTCCCTGAGCGAGTTCTGCCTTCAACTATGTCAGCAGTGCAGCTGGAGTCCTGCAGCAGATGCCACATATTTCCTTCTTCCAAGCCTGCAGCATGGCAGGATCAACATATACATCAATGGCGGCAGAAATATCAAAAGGTCAGAAGCTAATGGTATTTTTATTTTTTACGTTTTTGGTATGACATTTCAAAAATCAATATAAATTCCATCTGTGTGTCTCTCCTTTTAAAGAAAGACGTGTGAAATGGGACGGTGCCTGTCAACCCCCTGCTGCTGCAGATTATTTGTGTGACTTATCAGTTCACCACAATGGGCAGCTGCACATTTTATATTAGACAAGTTATAATTGGTTCCAATTATCTTTTGGCTACTCATTTGAAGAAAAGGTCTTTTTGTGTGTGTGTGAAAGTGGAGGGGGGAGACTAATTTGAGAGGCTTAAGTCAAAGTGTGTGTTAAGCCGTATGCTGTATGTGTCATGCCTTATGGAAATGGAACAGATTCTGACACATTGCATGTGTCTTCAGAGTAATAATGCAGGATTAAAACAAAAAAATTCCTTCCAGTAGCTCCTTAAAGACCAACTAAGTTAGTTCTTGGTATGAGCTTTCGTGTGCATGCACACTTCACCTTGACCTCCTGAACCATATTGTGTGCATGCACACGAAAGCTCATACCAAGAACTAACTTAGTTGGTCTTTAAGGTGCTACTGGAAGGATTTTTTTTGTTTTGACTATGGCAGACCAACACGGCTACCTATCTGTAAATGCAGGATTAGTTCCTGCTTTCTTTCCTATCTTATGTACATGGTACTTCAGTTTAAGAACAGCCCTGTTTACGAACTATTCGGTATACAAATTCTGCAAAACTGGTAGTGTCCCGGTTTTCAAACTTTACCTCAGTCTAAGAATGGAACCCGAACAGTGGAAGGGCACTGATGGCGGGAGGCCTCATTAGGGAAAGCGCACCTCGATTTAAGAATGGTTTCGGTTTAAGAACGGACTTCGGGAACGGATTAAGTTTGTAAACCAAGGTACCACTGTACTAATAGCAAACATATTCTCGAGGTGTGGATGCTTATGTTGCCAAAATAGGTAAAAAAGTAAAGGACCCCTGGACAGTTAAATCCAGTCAAAGGTGACTATGGGGTTGCGGCGCTCATCTGGCTTTCAGGCCAAGGGAGCCGGTGTTTGTCCAGACAGCTTTCTGGGTCATGTGGCCAGCATGACGAAACCACTTCTGGCGCACTAACTGCATGCTTGAGGAAGCCCCAAGGATTGGTGAAGTACAAAAATATTGTGGGACTTGTGACAAGAACATCCTAGGAAGACTGTGCATGCTCATTTGGGCAGAAAATGAAAATTGAGGGTGGGTAAATGATGTACAGTGGAACCTCAGGTTACGTACCGTCCTCCTTATGAACACTTTGGGTAACGAGCTCCGCTAACCCGGAAGTAGTTGCTCCTGGTTGCAAACTTTGCCCCGGGAAGTCGCGCACTGGCGGCATGGCAGCAGTGGGAGGCCCCATTAGTGAAAGTGTGCCTCATGTTAATAATGTTTTCGGGTTAAGAATGGACCTCTGGAACAAATGAAGTTCGTAACCGGAGGTACCACTGTATCCTGGAAAAACAGGTGGGACCACGAGCAGGAACACACCGCACTGCAAAACTTGTTTGCAGGTTTCCCTTTTTCTAATTGTATGGAAAAAGTGTGTACTGGGGCTGGATCTAGACACATCAAAGAAGCATTTCAGTTTAAAGCATTGTTAATTTAAACAGGGAAAGCTGGTAGAGAAAAACGGGGCTCCACGTTGCCATCTGGTGGCACAATGTTATACCGCACACACAACGCATATAAATCTTTTTCTTTGCCAGTCTAGCTGAGTCCTGAGTCAGATTGGTTGATGGCTGCAAACTTTTTACTTTTAATGCGTAAGAACATAAGAAATGCTCTGATAGTTTAAGCTAAAAATGCATATAGGGCAGCACTCTGTTCTCACAGTGGCCAACCGGATGCCCAAATGTAGCCAGAGGTGCAGGTGCTTGGTGCAGAAGTCTGGGACCTGTTCATCAGAGCAGCCCCAAAACATGTCTTCTTCCCTTTCCAAGTGACTTGCCTGGAAAAAGAGGGCTTTCAATCTCTCAGAAGAAACCTGCAGGCACCTGAAGAGTACTAGATGAAGAAGAGCACAAACTAATGATGCAGCCCTGTTCAGATGGTGTTTTGGGTCAAATCTTCCAGTTGCTCAACATTATCCAAGTAAACAGGATTCACTGAGATGCTCTTGCCGTGGGGGCTATGTGCTGTGCAGTTCTTTTTCATTTGAAGATGAGCACTACCCTGTTATACCTGAATATCTTTCCTCAAACTTAACACCATAACTTTTCCTGAACTTAATGCTGATGCATGTTCAAGCCTTAGCAAGTTCCTGGCGGTTTTGTTGCCACTCTCCATAGTAAAGTACTTAATGAGAAGTAACTATTCAGTTGGGTGCAATTCAGACTAGTGAACTGAAGGGGAAATTGGTATGAAGACTTCTGATTCTTCATCAGAGGAAAGTGGATGCACTCACTTCTAGGTCCAGTTACAGTTCTAGGTTTGAATTCACTGCAACAGGTGTGAGCCATTTTATTTATTATTGGCATTTTGTGACCGCGTGGTTCTTCCATTTATCAGTAATACATCTGTTTAAACTCTCTCAAGTTCCAATTGATCTCTTTACACCTCTTATGGACACATAGTTCCTACTGCCTAGTTATTTGCCTGGCTAAGCTGCTTTCTGGAGTTCTCTATTCTGCCCTTATCTATTGCTAGCCAGGCCATTCCCAAATTTGCTTCACTCTCGGGCTCAAGCAATCACATCCTTCTTATTAAAGGAATTATTTTTTATATTAATCTTCACTTCTTTGGATACCTGCTGTGATAGCCTCTTTCAATGCAGAGCACAGGTCTGTTTATCATAAATGCAATTATTCCCACAAGCACTAGTTTAACAAAACTTTTTTTTAAAAAAAGTCTCGGAATAATCTCCCAGCACCAGACTTCTTCAGTGCTTGTGTAAAGTCACTCACATTTCCTCTCTTGGTATTAATTTGCTAGCTTTGGGGAAAGGTAGAATGTGTGGTTCATCCCCTTAGCACAAAGACTCCACATCTCACCCTCAAAATGAAACTTGCAGAAAATAGCGTTAGCTGTTTGAACCATTGCTCAGAGTAAATCTGATGTCTTTAAAAAGTCCTTAAGTGGGCGTTTATAACTATGGTCCCCAATTTTGGAGGTAACTTAAAATGACAGTTATATCTTCAAGGAATATTGTTAGCTTTCCTCTTCTCTTTTGTGATCTCTTGGATCCCTTTTACCTTTTCTTGAGGCTTAGATCCCCCCCAATTGCTGTGTTTCAGTTAATAACTGGAATGTATAGAGTTTTGCAGCTTCCTGATATATGCAGTGGCGTAGACACAGCTTCACTTAACCCAAGCCGTTTGTTTGAAGAGGTTTTCTGTGTGATTGCAGCAGCTTGGACCTCATAAATGCAAACGGACCAAGGTTGCTTTCACACTGATGAGAATGCCTTGCATTCCAAACTCATTTTGGCCTGCATCATTCACACAGTGGTGTGCTGTGAAAAACAAGAAGGAAATAGATGTGTGTTTATATCAGTTTGTATTCTGTTGTGGCTTTGTACGAAGCAACTCACGCAAAGGAAATATTCCATTTTTGCTTATTTCCCCCTACCTACCACCCATTTACAGTCCCTGAAAAGTTGTTCCAGAAGTGGGCATAGTTTGAATAATGGCTCAGAGGTTTGTAGAAGGTAGAACTGGGCAATATATCAATATATTGTTCAATACTGGTTTGAAGTCCTCTACTGTGATATCTGTTTCATAATTTTTGACCTGGCAATATATTGCGAATCATGATGCATGTATGTGTGCTCTGCAAAAATGACAATGTGGGAACAACCGTGAAGCCAGTCTATGCCTCTACATAGCTCCATCCTTATTTCAGACATTGTACATTGTGAAGTTTAGTTGGTGGTATAGCATGATGTTGAAAACCAGATATCACCCAGCCCTAGTAGGAGGATTGGCCAAAATTGCATGTCCCACCTTGCCTCACTTTAAAAAATAAAAATAAAAATCACATTTTGATATACCCATAGATTTTACTTTATTAGTTTAATCTGTAATTGATGGTGATGATGATGCCTTTAAAGAGTGAGAGTTGTGCAGGAACTTTCAGGGCTAAAAAAAACCTTCAGTGGTAAGAGGAGTAGAGGTTAACTTCAGGAACATTTTAACCCTGTTTTTACTTATGTGAGGGTACACTTTGGAACCATTGAATTGCTAGGCAGCACGATCCGCAAAGCAGTTGCAGTAGGCTATTTGGATTTTAAGTGATGTTTGCACTATTGGGGTTGGTGTGAATAAAATAAACTTAAACTGCAATATTTGGAATTATCGCAGTAGAAATATCAACCTGATGTCTCCAAATAAAAACAGTATTGGATACTATGTTTAAAGATATAAATAATGGGGATCAAGCACATTTCTATCTAATCACCAGGGTTTTCTGAGGTTCACAAGGTGTGTTTTGTACCTTGATCGTAACATAGTGAAACAAATAATTATGCTAATAGAGCATGCATTGGGGAGGGGAGATTTGCTTGATGAAATATTTATAGAAGTGTTCTCTTTCCTCTAGTAACTGAAGAATATAATTTATTACTTAGCAGTAAGGGTAAATATCTATATCTCTTTTGTCTTGCAGCGCAAATTCCACTGTGCTAGTCTGACTTCCTGGCCGTCTTGGTTGTATTCCTTATATGATGCTGTAAGTATTAATAAGGTCTTGCTCTTGGTTTTATCTCTCAATCTGGCATGTTCTTTTTGCCTCCGAGAGAACAAACCTATGTTTTAAAATGGTGGCTAACCAGTGAAATGCTACTATGTATTAGATATCTGACCTTCTGTCAGATATTGCCAAGGAAACACAATATCGCTGCCCCCACGGCCTATACCTAAACAGCATTGACAGGTTCAGCCACCTCTCGACCAGCATGCAGTCGTCTTGGTCGAGACTAACAAGAGTGGGAACCTCCAGACTGTACAAGTTCTGCAAGGGATAGATATAGTCTGCCAATACCCACTGGAATCCACCCTGCAATCAGGGATGACAAAGTGGCAGGAGCCAGGAGTTTGGTGAAGAAGAAACTGGATCATAGGCTAATTCAGCAGCAGGATTACATGGTTTTATTATGCCCTACATCTGCCACCCAACACACCTTCACCAAGGGGTGCCTGAGACTATCAACTGATAAGATTGATGATTGCTAATTGAATTGTATCCAAGGATGACTCCTTTCCATGAGTGGAATCCCCATGGTGAAATCACTGGATACCACTCATAACGTTTTAATATGTCACAGTTCCCTCAACCCTTACAGAGAGCTAATTGGTTGGCATACATATATTTAGAACAAGAAAGGTGTACTATGTGCCCATCTTGCCCATGGATAAAACAGTATGATTCAGGGGGGTCACCAAGCTTTTTGAAGTAGTGGGGACATTTTGAATTTTGAAAGAGGGCTGGGGGTGCCAAGCACAAAATGGCTGCCACAGAGAGGCATGGCAATAACGCAGAATTAATGAGACAACCATGCCTGAAAACCTTATTGTTATCATGGGAATTCAGCTATGTCCAACTTGTCCTGATTGTGGAGAAAACACACACACACACACCCAGAGAAAGAGAGAGAGAGAGAGATGCTGTTGCTATCTAACAACAGGAAGCATTCCTTGGTACCATGAAAAATACGCAAGGTAGCCATACAATTCTTATTCCATAGAAGCAGGTACCTGCACATTTTGCCCCATAACTTTATTTCTAGGAGGCCTAAATATTTTTTGGAAATGAAAGCTCAGAGATTTGGGCACCACTGTAAGACTTCAGCTGTGCCATGGCTTAACACCAAGCTGAAATTCATACAAGTGTGAATTAGACATTGATACCTGTATGGATTTCAGCTTGGTGTTAAGAAGCTGCACCTTTTTTAATGAAACTTTACTGCAAAAGAGACAGCCAGATATACTTTCTCTACTTTATTCTTCATTCTTATTTTTTTTAAAGAAAAAGGAGTTTGTATGTTTAAATTAGGTTTTTCTTCCAACACAAGGAAACCTTGATGGAAAGAGTCAAGCAGCAGCTGCACGAGTGGGATGAAAATCTTAAAGATGAATCGCTTCCATCAAATCCAATAGGTACTCTTAATAAATAACTTTTCCTTGAAAGTTGTGCTTGTTTGCTTCTCTCTGCGCTTTAACTGATATATTACATAAGTTAGAAGAAAAAGTTGCATTTGCCTAGCAAAGTAGGCTCTGATCAATGAAAGTTCATTAAGACACTACACATTTTCCAGTTCTCCATGGTGTAGGGGATTGGCCATGAATAGTGTGTATACAAGACAATAAGATTTAATTCACATCCCAGTTTAGCATTTAAAAACAACAACCTGATTTCAGTTCACAGTTATTCAGACACTGCCTAATTTGGAAAGTTTAAAGTTTAAAACTTTATGTTTTCACATGCAGGATTTTTTTTTTAAAAAATCTAACTTTTCTCTGTTTGACAGGGCATAATGGCCCTTCCTGGATGGATAAAGCCGGTCAAACCCTAGGGTTTTAGTTTGTGCTGGTCACCTTTTTACACACACACACACACACAGAGAGAGAGAGAGAGAGAGAGAGAGAGAGAGAGCACACATTTCAGAAAGCATTTACTTATCCTAGCCAATTGTTTTGTGGGAAATTTGCCTAAAAAGAGAATACAACAGAGAGGTATCCCTAGCTAAGAACCCTGCCAAATTTTGGAAAGATGTATAGATGTATAGTGGGTTCTTGGCAGTAGACACCGTTTTAGAGTTTAGATTTTGTAGGGAGAACTTCCCTTCCTGTGGTTTGGTGGGCAGCAATTTTATTTTGAAAATGGCATGCATAACAGGTGCTCCTAGAAAAGTCACCTGCTAATTTTCAAATGGAGAGACTAGGAAGTTATTATGAATAGTGAGGGGAACATCTTCAAACCCATTTTCTGTTCAGTTGACACTGGCATAGCAGAAAACCATAGAAAGTAAGTGCAAAGCTAGTTTGAGAGATGTGAATGTGTGGGCATGTGGCATAGCAGCAGCAGGACTTGAATGTTCAGCATTGTCCAAGCAGGGACTGCTGGGAGGGCTACTAAAAGAGAATGGAATAGGCACTAACTAATTTCTTCCCGATTAGAGGCTAGACGGTTCCAAAAAACAAACAAAAATACCCCTCCCTTCTCTCTCTCCACCCTGACATTTTCCTTATCTGGCTAGCTTTGGGAGAAAGATTTCACTTTTGACAAGCACATTGTTTCCCGTATTTATTTTACGAATCTCAATGCATAAAAGGCTTTGGAGATCCCTGCTTTATTTCAGAGTGCTTTGGCGAGATCCTACTTTGGTTCAGACAAATCGCAAATCTTTGGCTCAAGGTTCAGGACTTGTCTGGATCTAATGCACGCCCCTGTTCCCTCTGTACCTTTTAGAGTTGTCCGCTTTAAATAGCACATGTGTGCTTGCTTCTCAACATTGCAGATTTTTGGTGTGAAAGCCACAAAATTGTTGCTTTACAGTTTGCAGAATGCAGCCTGAGAGAGTTGCATCAAAAAAGCAGTATTGTCATCCTTTTGAATTTTTTTTTTCTTTCCAGTGCTATATGTAGTGCATTTTTTTTAAAGATCAGTCCATATGCATCTGCTAAAAAGCATGCGGCAGAAATTGCCACTTCGTTTATTCCAGTTGACCTGATGCCAAAAAAGATTGCTGGTAGATTGTGATTGATTCCTTGTAATAGTTATGCACTGATTAACTGGAAATTATAATGTGCTGTGTGTCTTATTGACCTTCTTTTAAATATATGAAATTGAATTTCTTCAGATTTTTCATACAGAGTTGCTGCTTGTCTGCCCATTGATGATGCGCTGCGAATTCAGCTGCTTAAAATTGGTAGTGCTGTTCAGCGACTACGATGTGAACTAGATATAATGAACAAAGTAAGTGTACTGAACTCCTTACAAGGTCTTGAAATTGTTCTCTTGCTTGCCTGGGAGCAAGTTCCCAGTTAAGACTTTTGAGTAGACACAAGGCTATCAATAGCTACTAGATACGATGGCTATAGGCTGCCTGCAGGATCAGATACAGCATGCTCCTGACTATAGACACTTGGACACAACAATGGTTGAGTGCTATTACACTCATGCCTTGCTTTTGAACTTCTAATTGTCATCTGGTTTGCCGCTTGTGGAAAATTGGGATGTTGAATGATGATGGCCAGAGGGACAGTCATGGATAGGGACATTGGTGGCTCTGCTCCATCACTGGGTCTAGTGTGTTTCCAATTTTGCGAGTCTTAGGTCTTTACAACTTTCAGTAAGGTTGTTGTCAACTTTATTACATTTAAAGTGTTGGTCTCTTCATTGCTGCCACAGAAAAAGAGTTTCAGGAAGCAGTTATGAAAACTTCTTAAAGGGAAAATAAGGTTCCAAGTGGCCTCCTTTTTAAGAAAAGTTACTGGATTAAATCTGCTTTGCTTGCAATTTAAAGTATTTAAACAAAATGTTTTGTGGATCTTCGTTCTGTTAGTTAAAAAGTGTTAGTTTCCCCATTTATGTTTGCTTTATTGCTTTTGTAGTGTACGTCTCTCTGCTGTAAGCATTGTCAAGACACAGAAATAACTACTAAAAATGAAATATTCAGGTGAGTTTGCAAAGGGCTTACACTGTAGAAATTGCCTTGAAATAAATACCCTCTTAGCTTCTAAACTGCATCTAAGTGGATCTCACTGATACATGTGAAAACCACTGAGAGTGCTGATGTTCTCTTATAGAAAAATTTTATTCTCCTGATGAGAAATTTTCACAGAAACATGTTAAGGCAATGAACCAATTATGTGGTTGTTGGCCAGATTGTTGAAGCAGATAACAAAATGTTTTGGGGCAGAGTGTTTCTTGAAATGCCATCCCTTGACCTCAGATAGCCTTGGCTGGTCTCCCCCTTACTAACTAACTATCATCTATCTATCTATCTATCTATCTATCTATCTATCTATCATCTATCTATCTATCTATCTATCTATCTATCTATCTATCTATTATCTATCATCTATCTATCTGTCTGTCTGTCTATCTATCTTTCTATCTTTCTATGTATTTTTATATTATTATTTCACCTATATACTACTGTATCATAAGAATATATTACAGCTGTTTACAATATAAAAACATAAAACCAAATAACAACATAATAAAAAGGTAACAATTTTTTAAAAAAACATTAAAAAGATAGACCAATTTATTTATTAAAAAAATTATAGCATTCACCTACAATTCCATGTTTCTATGATCTCCCCCCTCCCCCATGATGAATATTAATGTTATTTCAAAACAGTAATATTCCCCATGTCTAATTTCTCACCAGCCACCAGTATCTTGAGTTTTCGAAGTTGACTTTTAAAAATTTGTTTCTTGCAGTTTATCTCTTGGTGGGCCTATGGCTGCATATGTGAATCCTCATGGATTTGTGCACGAGACGCTTACTGTGTACAAAGCTTGCAACTTGAATCTGACTGGCAGGTCTTCCACAGAGCACAGCTGGTTTCCTGGGTAATAAAATGCCTCTCATTAACGCTAGTAGGTTTGGGGATTAATATGCTGTTTGAATGCTTTTGCTATTTACTGTATTGGTGTATACCTCATACATAGTGTATACCCCAAGAACTAGTAAAATAAGAGTACCTGGGAGGTGCCAAAAAAACCAAGCCCCCAGAATATTGAGCGTTGGGCAGGTGGGAGGGACAGACAGCCAAGACACCTTATTCAGGTGTGCAATATATTTCTTCCTTATCCATCACAAAGTTCCTTGTGGCTCATGCATTTCTTTTAATTTGCACTCAACATTCCTGCGTGCACATAATGATTTTTTGACAACTTCAGGGCATAGAAAACAGATATTCCTGCTGCTGTTCCGGTTCCAAATGCAAACTGGATTATTGCTTGTTTGGAAACACTCTCATAAGCATTACCCGTCAGGGAAAGGTTTCTAGCCTAAACATCTGAATACAGTGGTACCTCAGGTTACATACACTTCAGGTTACAGACTCTGCTAACCCAGAAATTGTACTTCAGGTTAAGAACTTTGCTTCAGGATGAGAACAGAAATTGTGCTCCGGCAGCGCAGCAGCAGGAGGCCCCATTAGCTAAAGTGGTGCTTCAGGTTAAGAACAGTTTCAGGTTAAGAACGGACCTCCGGAACGAATAAGTACTTAACCCGAGGTACCACTGTAACCTCTAAGCAAATCTGTTAACTCTTATTCTGGAAGCCACCCCTATAATTTTAGTTCATGCCCTTAAATTGGTTGGATTCTGCCTGGAACATGTGCAAATGATTCCTCTTGCTGAAGTACTATACAGTTGTACCTTGGTTTTTGAACAGCTTACTTCTTGAATGTTTCGGCTTCCTAACGCTGCAAACCCAGAAGTGACTGTACTGGTTTGTGAATTTATTTTTGGAAGCCAAATGTCTGGCGGGGCTTCCGCAGCTTCCAATTAGCTGCAGGCTGCATTCAGAAAGCGTGCTTTGGTTTTCGAATGTTTTGAAAGTCGGATGGACTTCCAGAACGGGTTCCATTCGACTTCCAAGGTACGACTATGGTGGCTTTGCTACTCTGAGCTCCAAGTGACAGTAAGGGCTATTGCAAGTAGTGATTTATGAGATATATCCTGCTCAAAAAGGCTAATACAATGCTGTCCACTCCTAGGTATGCATGGACTATAGCCGAGTGCAGAATCTGCGGAAGCCACATAGGCTGGAAGTTTACTTCAACAAAGAAGGATATGTCACCTCAAAAGTTCTGGGGATTGACCCGTTCTGCCCTGCTGCCAAGGATTCCAGAAACAGAGGATGAATCCGGTAAAAGATCACTGTTGCTTTGCCTGTGATCAGATAACCTTACCTTGGATGAATTAGCAGTCAGTGTCTTCATTAAAAAAAAAAAATCTGCAAAGTGCTGCATCTTATGTCTGATTATCTAAAAGGATCTGTACACCTGAGCTTTGTGCAGATAAAAGTACTGTTGCTTCCAAAGGCCCTGAAAAAATGACATTTTAAGATTTAGACTTCTGGAGGAAGACGTACCAAATGTGCAACGGAGATGAGAAAAAAAGCAGCCCCCCCCCGATTCTTTCATAAACACTGAAACAGACAGCTCAAACTTAGATTTGCCCTGTAATAATGCAAGAAGACTCATACTATCGGTGGGAAGATAAAACTGTGGAGGAGGAATGAAGACTGAGTGTAACTCAACTTGTGGATAATGAAACAGGTATAAGGTTTTGCCCACCGTTATATTTGCCTGTAGAATGTTGTGAATTTATAAGAAGCCCTGTTGTTTTTTAACTGTGTGAAATAAGCTTACAGGTATTAGTGTTTGCTTGAATAAGCCTTAAAAGAGGACAAGGCCTAAACCTCCTATAGGGGTTCATGTGATGACAGTAGGTCCCTCGTCACAAAGTGGTTGCTGGCAGGAGCCTGCTGCTAAAAGGACTATTATATGCAATTCCTTTGTTTTTTTAAAAAATCCCTATAGAATTGTTTTGTTGTATCACCTTTAGCTGACTTTGCTCCATTTGGCATGTCTGACTGATTTTTTTTTTAATTTTTAATGAAAACATAAGTTATTCATGAAAATGTTTAGGACTGCGATAAAGTGTAATTTTCTTCGTTAATATCTTCCGTCTACCATATTGCGATTGTGTATCTTTTTTACATGGCTAAGATTCTGTGGGGTCCTTGGCAGTGCCGTTTCTTTTGGCACTGGTAAGTTGCAGCTGTCTGTCAAAAGTTTGAAAGGGTGTAATTCAGTTATAACTTGCTCTTTAGAACAGGAACTAATGCTTCCCATTTGAGCAAGTTGGTTTTCAGGAGACGTGTGGGTTATTGAAATGGGGGCTAAAAACAGCAAAAAGGTGTGTGTGTTTTTGCCTTGTTTTCTTAGAATGCACTTTGGCAAGGAAAGTCTGCAGATGGCAGACTTATTTTACATATATTGGTATTCCCTACCCCTGCCCCGAGTCCATTTTTGTCACTGCACTTCTTCGGAATATATTGTTAGAGATCTCATTAAGGGTGGCTAGGTATCTTGTTGAAGTAACAGCATTGCTGATTTTATAGGAACCAATGTATTTATCTGTGGAGGGAGATAACGGCTTTAAAAAAAGCAAGCCCCCAAGTTTAGTGATCCTGCCATGGCTTCCGTCACTCTGCTGCTGAAAGCTTATTTTGCTGGCAATAAACGGCATTAGACACAGAAAGGGTGTTAGGAACTCAGTGTGCTTGATAGATAGGAACAAGCAACTCTGTAATTCAGGGTTGCTTCCTTGAAGTCGTCTACCTCTGTAGTACTATGTTTGTTTCTTTTTATTTCTCATTCCGGTCACAAATGAATGATCACCTTTATTTCGTGCTGCAGCACTGTCTCTTCGCTGAGCTGTGAAAAGCAATAGTAGCTAAAACCTCATTTTGGACAGAGTGAGATGTAGGTCGTTGTGTTAAGAGAGAGTATTCTAGCTTTTTATTTTCTCCAAAAGGAGCTTGTATAGGATTGCAATATTAAAACATTAATGTGAAAGCACAGGATTGTGATGACTGGCCTGTACTAAAATAAGTCAGGATACTAGAGAGCTTTCTCCTAAGTGGGAAAAATGTTGGAGCCTCTGTTTTGTTTTTTGTTTTTAAAGAGGCTGGAGTTTTCATTGCCATCAGTGGGATTTGCAGGTGGCAAGAATTTTGAAGGGGGGGGGGAGCCTCTGTTTTGAATGGTGGTGGGACATGACCATTTGCGAAGCTGGCATGTGGGTAAGTGGGGAGGGTGGATTTTGAACCTTTGCTAACAATAGTGTGATGGTAATATGACTTCTACATGTTAAAATCTCATCCTTCCATCTCTTATGTGATGAATGCTCACTGTAGCTGGTGCACCATTGCAAGACCTCTCTCTACATGCTGCTACCATCTCTTCACCTCCTAAGCATGATGAGATCAAGAGCAGGTCTGAGGTTCCAACACTTCTCTTATCCACCATTGTAGGAGGGGAGAACGTTTCCTCCCCCTCCTCCTCCTCCTCCTCCTCCTCCTCCTCCTCCTCCTCCTTCTTCTTCTTCTTCTTCTTCTTCTTCTTCTTCTTCTTCCTCCTCCTCCTCTTCGAACAGATCACTTTACTACCTCTTCCCCACCATCACCCCCACAATACTATAGAACAAACTTTTCTATCTCGCACAGTGTCATAGGATCAGGGAGGTCCCACGTTTTCAGTGAACCAATACTTTTGTTAAATTGCACAGAATCAACTATGCTTGTGTGCAAGCCAGCTTCCAATAAACAGAGGTTGTGTAACAGCAGTGTTTGATGAACTGATGTCAATATATTTTACTGGCTTTTGTTATGCAGTTGCCGCAGAAGAAGACAGACACAAGACGTCAGCAAGCTTAAAATTTGCCTATTTGGTGGAAATGTGTGTAAACATGGGGGGGGGGAGGTTGTTTTTTTTTTTTAAAAAAAGGGGAAAGAGTTATAGTGAGATCAACGAGAAATAAATACTCCACTAATTTCATTTAATGTTGACTTGTTTCTGCCTTCTACCCCAGTCTGTGTAATGGGTTTGATATTATCAAGCTCATAACATTTTCTAGCTTATAAACTAGTGTGATTTCAAGTAACTGCTAAAACCGTTTATTCTGGTGTTGTGCAACTGGATGTTGTACCCTCAATAGAGAATTCTTTATGTAGATTATATGCTTTCTGGTTCCAGTATAAAACCAATAATGCTTCTCTGTGTTGTCTGGGTTTTTCCTGTGCTCGTATATTGTTGGTTTTACATCAAACAACTGGAGAAAATGAAAACTCTCAGGGAGTTAAAGTCTATTATATCTTCATGTTGAAACAGATTATAAAAATGTCAGAATCAGTGTTTCCATCTGAGCACTAAATATTAGATAATTGCATTTATCAAAAACATCCCTGCTGTGCAAACCTATACATGTCTACTCAGAAATAAGCCCCACTGAATTCATTCCCAGATATGTGTGTGTGTTAGATTGCAGCCTTAGGCTTTACTCAGAGCAGACACATTGAAATTAGCATGTCATAAGTAAGATCCATTAATTTCAGTGCATCTACTCTGACCGAAATTTCGTTGAATTAACACCCTTACTGTTTAAAAGGTTTTTCTAAAATCATTATAGATCTTATTACAGATCTCACATCTTTATTTTCACACACAAATAGCTATACCAAACATTTTTTTCTTGTTACCGTTTATGTGGAAGTGCATTTCAATTTTCATGCAAAGCATTTTTAGGAGTGCTGTTTCTGTTCAGAGAACAATTCTTCGTTCATCCGGTGGTGGTTTTTGCCTGACTGTTGTTAAAACCGCTCTATGGAAGCTGCGGTAAGGAAAGCACACTGTGCTTGTAACTGCTCCTTTGTTTGCCTTTGGGAAGAATAAACTAGCAGGTAGCCGTGAGAGGTAGAAAATGAGAATCCCCAGTACAGTCAATGACCCATTTGCACAGGGGTTAGGTTCCTGGCCCATGTGTCACTGGAGTACACATAAGCCCTCTCCCCTCGCCCCATTAAGCCCCCCCCCCATTCTGTGCATGCATACACAGTCAAATGTCAGTTGGATGTGCAGAAATGGGTCATTGCCTGTACTCCCAGAACCTGTGCTGAGCGGGTCTTGCCCCCCAAGCAATGCGGAGAGCTTAAAAGCTTGTCTTGTGCCAGGTCCATTGGGTTACCCATCATGAAAAGAGCTTTTAAGCTCTCTGCCTTGCTTGGATTTCTGCTGGCCTGTAGAAGCTTAAATTTAAGCACAAGCTTAAATGTGTGTTAGATGTGATCATACTGCAGTTAAGCAGAGAAGACACACAAATATCTGATTTCCTTAAAATAAATAAATCAGAAATTAAGCAAATTTCTGCAGCGTCCTTGATTGAGCTTACTTGACAGCTGTTTCTTGGAAGTCCAAACTTGACCAGTTCTCCTACCGTCAGAGCACCACATTGCTGACATTCTTGGACTGTAAAGCATTTAAATCTAAAGTTTTCCTGCCACTTCGTGTTTCTACTGTAATTTTTAAAATTTTTATTTCCAATACTTTATAATATGCTTTTTGAATTTCATTTTTTGTTTTGAAAACACTCACTATTTGTTATTTTTCAAGGTCCTCCATAGATTTCAGCTTCTTTAAAAGGAATGTGTTTCTTATTTTAAATTCTGTGGCTGAGTTTGAAATAAGGTCTTAAGAAAAAGGAGAAATCATAAGTGAATTAACATAATCCTTAGGTTTTCTTTTTTAAAATGTTTGGAATGTCTGGGTTTTTTATGCATGTCACAAAACATTTTTTAAACAGCTCTTTGGAAGTTACAAAATAAATTTATTCAAAACATTTTCTCAACTTTGAAGATTTTGTTTTGATCAGTAGTTACATTTGTTAAATTAAGAATTTCACATTAAAGACAAACTGCTTTGAAGACCAGTGAACGTAGTTTCTTCATTCCAAGAAAATCTTATTGTGTTGTGCTAAAGATTCTTCGTAAGATCTTGAGCTGTTAAGACTTTCAAATTGTATGCTAAAATAATACTACATGGCCTATTGTATACTCCTAATCCACAACTATTTATTTAGTGCTTGATGAATATCAGTCTTTATTTCACTGGGATCTTTGCAAGGCTGCTACTTGAGACTCACTAAAAAGGAATGAAAATGACACTGTAAAGTTGCAGTAACAGAACTGTTGTCTAAAGTCTCTCTCAAAGAACATTGTTCTGGCTGGTCAACAGGCGACTTGAAAATGAGCCAGTATTGCATGCGTACGTGACTGGGGTTGTTAATGTTGCCAGTAACTGAAGATGATGAATCTAAGATTCAGTCTATAGGATCCAGAATTAGCCAAATGGAAAGTTAGTTCAGGTAAAATTAGAGGGTTGGTGTTTTTTTTTAATGCAGCTGGGCAAAATTGTTCAGACCAGTGAAGAAGTGAGCTTTTAGCACTTAGGTGCTAACTTTATTTATTGCCCCTCGAAACCCTTTGTTTTCTGGTTCATCCTTTTCTCTGGCCTCGCTACTCTCACTAAAATTTAGTTCTGAATTGAACAGCAGGTCAGGAAGCAAGACACCTGCAGAAATAATTTTTGATTTTTTTAAAAAGAGATTGGTGTATTATTAGGTGATAGTAGGGAGACATTCATGCAGGTTTCTCAGAAATACTAGCTGAATGGAGTAACAAATTGTGCATGATCTTCACACAGGTGCATTATCTTTTGGCCTTCCTTGACTTCTAGAAGTGCTAGTGGACTGGCCATCATCTTAGAGACATTTGAAAATGCAGCCTGCAGAAATCATCAATGGACTGGGCTTGTGTATGTTCATCAGCAAGAATGTGTGTAGAAATTAGTCAATGGATGATTGAAATTAACCTCTTGCGCAGATTCTTCGCTCTATAAGTAGTAAAGAATGAAAAGTATAAATGCAGAGCCATGTTCATTGTGGAAATCTAAAAACTCTGAGAAAGGTCTATAAACCTCATTAATGCAGCCTTAGAACAGGAATAATCTCATACTAGATTTATTTTCTATGCAACACAGAGCTACCACTTGTTTTCCCCCTTGATAGCAGCACCAGCATATTCACTGTCAGACGTTCAGGTTTGGAGTTAATCTGTAAGGAAAATTGCTCCCTATGCAGATTTAATCTGCTGCCTGAATTACTTTGTAATGAAATTTATGTATACCCCTTCCCTTCCCTGGCCCCTCTGATAATTACATTTACAAACCATTGTAAGATACTTGTAGTAGAAACCAGTCTGTTCCATTGACTTTCAGTTTAATGTTTTGCTGAGCCTCTCAAGCAGACAAATTGCATCTTGCCCCTTAATATGCGCATACCCTAATTAATATTGTATTAATATTGTAACAGTGTTTCCCTCACAAACATGCACAGGCCAGTTTGCTCGGAATAGAATCTTCCTGGTGATAACTACAGCTGGTTTGCGCTTCAATCAAAAAAACAAGTAAGTGGATCATTTATTTTTATATGGGAATGTAGGTCATTTTAAAGCATTTTGAATCATGGGTTGCCTTGCAGTTTATGCTGGGTTCCTGACAGACCATGCATACCGCAGACTACAGTATTTAAGGCAGAGGCCACTGACCTTTCTGGGCTCATGGGAACTTTTGCAAACTAGAATTGTCATGGGGATCATACAACACTCCTCTGCCAGCAATTAGGCTTACAAAAAGTGTTTTTGCTTCATTTCAAGCCTAATTGGTATGTGTGTATGATTTGCCTCCCTATGTGTATTCTCCAGATCACTCCCCACCCTGCAACAATGAAGAGGGTGGGTTTTTCTGGTGGAATTGGGGGTGGGGAGAGACATCTTCTATTGGAACCAATAGTAGGCTTTTTAAAAACAAACAGACAAACAAACAAACCCACCCCTAATTGAGGCAGGAGAGGGGTGATGGGGGGGCAGGAGTTATGGTAGGGAGAGGTCCCCAAAACTGCCACTCACCCACAGCAATTAGGCTCAAAAGAAGCCTAATTGTGTATCTCGGTAGGATATTTTTAGAAAGGGTAGTTAACCTCACCTTCCCAATTTGTATTTCAAAAACCATTGGCTACAATAGAACTGCCTTTTCATGCCTAATTTCAGCAGAAGTAGAGTTAACTGCGGGAGGCAGTGGAGGACAGAGGTGCCTGGCGTGCTCTGGTCCATGGGGTCACAAAGTCGGACACGACTAAACTACTAAACAACAACAGACTTAATACAGAAGTTTGAGGAGAAGGTAGCACAAGTTAGGCTTTTTAAATACAAGTCTCTAAACTTCATACTTAAGGGGCCTTGAGGAACAGACAGGTTTGGGGAAGAGTGTCAGTGTTTTGAGGGTTCTGGTTTGCTGTGCCTCTTAATTACGTTTGGCTTACATGAATGTCTCCCATTCCCATGAAATGACATGTTCACAATACATACCACAATATGTATGAAGTATACTGGGACCCATGTGCTCTGCAACTTTATCATAATTTACTGTAAGGATTGGTGCATTATTTTTTTTCAAATTCATCTTGCTAAATAAAGGCTTTGGGACATGTGTGATCATGAAACTACTGCCCTGTGACAATTCGATGTCCAAAAGTAAATGGCAGTAGGAAACATTAAAGTCTAAGACACAGAAGCCACACTTCTATCATATAAGAGAAGCACTGAGCCTGAAAAGATGTACATAGGAAAAGAAAGGAATTGCTTTGAGCAGCCTCCTTAGTTCCCTTAAACCGGGGAGTCTTGAACACTGTGCATGTCAGTAGATTGAGAAACAGCCCAGAAGAATTAACAAGGCTTTCTATAATACAAGACGTGAGACCTCCCTTCAATCTTGAAGCTTGTTGAAAAGTCAAAGAATCATTTTAAAGGTTGGCAGATGAAGGATTGGTGGCCAGGATTAAGCTTATACACCTATTAGCATTATTACCATCAAATAAATAATACAATTTTAGACACTACCAGATCTTGGGACTCGTGTAGTAAAACTGTCTTCAGCAGCAGCAGTCAATGAATATTTCCCTCCACAAAAGTCATTTAATGTGTAAATAAAAAACCCCTCTACAGTCTTCTTTGGCAATCACTCATAGCTGAATAAGATTGTCTTCCATGAATATGGTGTTAACGGTGTGTCCATAATTAACTGGAAGCCAATTCTGGATCCAGTGTATTTTGTTTGCAGCTATAAAGGTTCCTATGTACTGCCACCTAGTGGACAAATACTGCTGTCCTACCATTACCCAAACTTGCACTAAACAGAAAATTTGCAAGCTATTTCAGACTTTTGCAGCATATGATGCACGTAGGAGAGCAAAGCACAACTTAACACCACAAGGGCATTCTTAAATAGTTCAGTAAAAATACAAAATACATTTCTTACTCAGAAAATATAACCACACATAAGTAGAAGAACACAGAGCTGCTTGTGAAATGTTTTGCACTTTAATTGCTTTAAAAAAAAATCCATCAAAAATAATAATCCCGAAGATTCCAACAGTGCTTGAAACCCAAGTCAGTATGAACAATGGAATATTTACATGCAGAATTTGATACAATTTTATGTACTCAATTTACTTTACATTTTTAATCATTATTTTACACCTTTTTTACATGGCTTAAGAGTTCTTCCTTTCCCATCTGGTATCCACTCTTTTTCCACGTGTCCCGCAACTGCTGCAAGAGTATCCCGATTTCTTTCCCGGATGAAAACCCCATTTTTCTTATGTCGTGGCCACTTACAGGAAAAGAAGGGACAGACCACTGTTGCATTTCCTTCAGAAGAAGTCCTTCTCCTTGGTACTTCAGAAGCTCACAGATTCTGGATGCTAAGTCAGCCTCCCTTGACTTCACAAAACACATATCATAACATCGTGAGAGACCTGAACACAAGACATCTGCAGCAGCAGTGGGTGGTGTAGCGGGGCTGTGTTGCACACCTGACCATGCCACCGAGTCACTGCAGCATACCATGACAGACCAGGGCGCAGATATGGTGGCATGGTGCAAATAAACCAGAAGGGGTGCTAGCTTGGCTTTGCTGCCACATTTGCAACATGTTGATCTCACTCCTCTCAGTTCTGGTATGCTGCAGCGTCTTGGCTGAATGGTCAAATGAGCATTGCAGCCAGTCACACCACGCCGTATACACAACAATTTTTACTGAACAGCTATACGATACAATACGATATATTTATTGTCACTGTCCCATGCAGAACATTTCCAGTACAACACCAACAACTTAAAAAGCCTTTATTGGCTTAGATTCTAAGCAAACTTAATTATGGAAGTTTGTGTAAGGCCAGACCTGGGGAACTCTCCTGAATAATGTGTCAGAACCTTTTGAACTGCACCCATGATTCTCTCCGGCTCTAGCTTAGCCAGTGACATATGTTTCGACATAGAGCCTTCACAGCTAAAATTCAGGTAATGGTTATGTCTAAATGGGTATAAAGAGGTAGACAAGCTAAAGTGCACTCTCTGTGTATTTTTAAGAAGCCAGTTCCCATTTCCTTATTGCCTTCATCCCAACCAGTAGGTTTTATCTGCTTTGGAGAGACAATGCGGCACTGGTAGCTAACAGCAGGTTAATACAGTCATGCCTTGGGTTATAGCTGCTTCAGGTTGTGCTTTTTCGGGTTGTGGACCACCGAAGCCCAGAAGCACTGGAGTGGGTTACTTCCGGGTTTCGGCGGTTGCACATGCGCAGAAGCACCGAATTGCAACCTGTGCATGCGCAGACGCAGGTTCTGAACGCTGCGGGTTGCGAATGTGCATCCTGCACGGATCACGTTCGCAACCCGAGTGTCTACTGTAGTAATAAAAAAACCTGAAAAGTTGAGCACCTTTCAAGAAAAGCTTCTGGCGCAGTATTTTTTAAGAAATGTTTGACTTTTTTCTGTGTTTCATAATTTGTTGGAGGCTGCCCAGAGTGGCTGGGGCAACACAGAGCAGTGGCATGATGATGATGATTATAGTAATAATAATAGTAATAATAATAATAATAGTAATAATTATAATAATAATAATAATAATGATGTCACTTACATCTATAATGAACTCTTGATATGGTTTGAGTGGCTCTGTGGTGTCAGTAGCTTTGACCAAGTCTCTCCTGTGCTTCAGCAGAAACAGTGCAAGGTTTTTCTCATCTTTTGAAATTTTCAGCCTTAGGTCCAGTTTCGAGACGTCGTCTGGCACCTTTAACAGTGATGTTAGAACGGTCATTGGTTTTGGAAAGAGATTCTGAACATTTTTACAGACTGTGTCAAACTCCTGCAGGCTCCCATTAACAGGTAATCCTGAGGGAGACACACAAAAAAGGAACATGAGAATAATGAAACCAAGAAATCAGAAAAGCTGTTTAGAAAATGGCAAACAAGAATGCAGTAGCGAGTGGCATCATTAGTCCCAAACCACAACCGGTTGCCTTGCACCAGCACTGGGACAGGGCAACTGTTGGAACTACTGATGAATGATGTTTTACAACCAATATACAAGCAGGGCTGTTAATGTGAGTTTGGCTTAAGTCTAGCAGGCAAGGCTAGGCTCTTCTGCCTTAAGGGCTATTATAGTTGTACCTTGGAAGTTAAACGGGATTTGTTCCGAAAGTCCGTTTGACCTCCAAAATATTTGAAAACCAAAGTGCGGCTTCTGAGTGGCTCCTGTAGCCAGTTGGAAGCCCTGCTAGATGTCTGGCTTCCAAAAATAGTTTGCAAACCAGAACAGTCACTTCCGGGTTTGCGGCATTTGGGAGCAAAGATATTCGGGAACTAAGCTGTTTGACTTCCAAGGTACAACTGTATTATTATTTACTGAATTTGTTAGTCACTTTATCTTGTCCAGGGCAACCCAAGCAACTCACAAGCAAACAGACAAAAAATCCCACATTAAAACCAAGAGGGGGAAAACGTACAATAGAAACATCCCACCCATTTCTGAAATGCCACAGACTGTAAAAGGCCAAAGGCCTGGTTATAAACAATAGTTTTTGCCTGGTGCCTATCAGAGCAGTTTTAGATACACTGCATGGGCATAATAGTTAATGCAACACACCCACAGGAGTGCTATTGTGCATCTGTGAGAACAGAATGCTGCACTAGATAGATCTATGGTCTGATCTGACAGGCCCTTCTTGTGTTCAAACGAGGGACAGAGATATTCACTGCAGGTTATGTCACTGCAGGTTTTCCCCACTGCTACCTCTGGCTGAGATAAGCATTACTGCTATGTAAAACATAGCACTTTACCTATATAGCCAGCCACATCCAGTTCGTACATTAGGCGGATGAGATGATTAACATGGTTTCCAACAAGAATTTTTTTCAACTCCACCCAAATCCTCTCGCCCGATATTCCAGCCAAACCTTTGGCATTATCTTTGATTGCTTCCAGAGTGTCAGGTTCGTGGTGGCCAGGTTTTTCTGCAATCCGTCCATAAAATCTGGCGTGGGTGGGAGGGAAAAGAGAGAGAGAGAGAGAGATCAGTTTTAGTACCTGGAGCAAATCTGTTTTTATCAAATGTCAAGTTGGAATGCTGGTGGTCACCATTCCTCTTCAACCAGGCCTTTGGCTGATTATCAGTCTGTGTCATTTTAAATGTGTTTGTGGGAGGGGGTGTTATTGTTTTTATTGTGTATTTTATTATTCTGCATTTTATGCTGTGAACCGCCCTGAGATCTTTGGAGGTAGGGTGGTATACAAATTCAATAAATAATACAGGTGGTGACCATTTCATGCAACATTTCTGTTCCCGGCTCCCATTCTGCCCTCTTCAAGTTCCAAAAGCACCTATGTGTCAGTGTCATGCTCTAACCAACTGAGCTATCCTGTTGGCCAACTGGACACACCTAAAATGAAAAAAAATTCCTTCCAGTAGCACCTTAAAGACCAACTAAGTCAGTTCTTGGTATGAGCTTTCGTGTGCATGCACACTTCTTCAGATACACTGAAACAGAAGTTTCCAGGCCCTTCTATATAGTGAGAAGGTGGGGAGGGGTATTACTCAGAAGGGTGGTGGGAATGGGTGATTGGCAGATATCTGTGATGAGCCTGTTGACGACTCTTAACGACTGCAATAGGTCTTACAGGAAAAAGCAAGGGGTGAGAAGGTGAAAAATGGCTTTGTCATGTATAATGAGATAAGAATCCAAGGTCTTTGTTCAGACCAGGTTTCTCCATGGTTTTAAGTTTGGTGATAAGTTGCAATTCAGCAGCTTCTCTTTCCAGTCTATTTCTGAAATTCTTACTACAAAGGAATTTCACTGCCTGTAGTAAAAATAATCATTTTTGAAAATACAGACATTTGAGATGCAAGTACCACATACGGATATTGAGTAACCTGAAGAGAAAAAGGAAGAGAAAATGAACAATGCCTTGGTGCACTGTCTCAGTGTGGGTCCACCGCCCCCCTCGGGTGAGTGAAGAAGTGACGCCGTTCAAAAATACTTGTATACTGCAGTTTCATTAAAAATACCAAACTAGCTCCAAACAATTTTATATGCACCATTAAAAACACATAAAACTAAAAGCATGAGTCACCAGCTAACTTTTACAGAAATCGAACCCCAGCCAGCAATCTGCCAGCTGTGTTTTGGACCAGTTGTAGTTTCTGAGTTGTCTTCAACGGCAGCCCCAATAATCTAGTCTGAAAGCTACCTGAAGTATCGCAGAATTCTTAGGTAATCCTCTTGTATTCTCTGGTTTGCATGTCCGACAAATCTGACTTTGTTGTTTTTTAAATCATCATAGCCGTTGAAATAATCATAGAGTGTTCCATCTAAACCTACATAGCAAATAAAGGCATGAGTTTACTTCAGTTCACAAGTTTACTTCGTGAAGCATTTTTGATAGAGGTAGGCTGCCAGAAAGTTCAACCATGGTTGCCTACATGCCAAAATAACCTTCTCAACATGCAGGCCTAATGAAGCCAAAATGGCACCATGCGACAAGAGATGAATATCAGCAGACTTGAGGAATCCCAAAATATGCGGAAGTACAAAAAGACTTTAGGAGGAAGGGGGCAGGGAATAAAAAACAGCCCAGTGAGATCTGAGCTTGCTCAGTGGCCACAGAACCCCAAGAGTTTGTTGTGGGGAAGGGAGAATGGAGGAACAGAGATGGGAAACGAAATGAAGTCTCCTGGAAATGGGCAGGGCTGCTGTCTGAAACTCTCAATGTGAGCACTCCACACTGAAACTTTTGTGCTGGGTTCCAATTGTCCATGTCACATAAACTAGTCAAAGAAATAATAAATACTGTTTTTTGGTTACATTTATATCCCTCTCCCCTGTCAGGCAACTCAAGCTTGCTGCATATATAGTATGTGGGTCCCAGGAATTTTTCATTCTGGTCACAGACCAGACCCCCAATTTTGACAAGCGAGATGTAGCAATTGACTCGGACCAAAGATTTGTCCAGGTAAAACATTGTGTGGGTGGCCTGGCTTGAAACTAGAATGGCACATCAGAGGATTGGGAAGGGGAGTTACCTAAGAACATAGAATTGATTGTGAGATCTCTCCTCTCAGCATCTTTTTCCCAGTCCGTTGTAAATTCCACTTCCGCATGTCTCCCATCAGTAACCAGATCAAGTCTAAGCGTGGTAATTTCAAAGTTCTCCTCATGGAGCTATAACAGAATTTCGTAAAAGCATTTGTTCACCTTTTTGATAACAGCACCCCTTTTCATATGGAAAGAAACTAAATTATTTGCATGTCCCATTAGACTGCATGCAACCTGTTAACAGAATGTGTTTATTAACATTCTGTATGCTGAGCATCTGTCCTTAGCTATTAGGATATTCACAAACATTTGCCGACACTACAGTAGGATATCTAGTGGAAGGGTGGTGGAGATTCATAGATAACCACATTTAGTGCCTTACATTTCTAGAAACAAATTTGAAGTAAATAAATACATATTTATCTAGGAAAGCAGGTTAAAGAGCAGACTTTCCCAGCCTGGGACTTGCAAAATCTTCTTACCCTGGCAGTGATAGTTCCATGTTTTTCTCCTCTGTTGTTGATCATTCGGACACCTGCAGCTTGGAACATTTCCTTCATCTCAGTAGGAGTAGCAGTGGTGGCAAAGTCAACATCTTGTGGTTTCATTCCATTGAGCAAGTCCCTTACTGCACCTCCTGCTATCCTCAATTCGTACTTTGCTTTGTCAAATAATTCTGGGCAGTGGAGGGAAAAAACAATCATTAGCAAAACTTTTTTTAAAAAAATCTCGAGAGTAGTAACTGCCACTTGTACTAATTCAAGCCCACTAAAGTTGATGTGATTTCACTAGCAGAAATGATGATTCCATCTATCAGTTAATAAAACCAAGATATCTTGGGTCCATTTGTGCCCTCTCAGAACAGAAACAGTTTACTTCAGCTCTAAATGACTTTTCTTGTACTGAAATGAACCAATGCTGCTAAAAGGATTGGTGCAAACCCCTTCCCCCAGCAGCAAAATTCCCATTTCATATCTGATGTCTGTTATCACTCGTGCTCTGGGGGTTCTTCTACGCTCCTCTGCCAGCTGGGTCCTGAACAACCATAAAACCATAGAAGTAATAACAGAGAAACATTAGTACCTGCAACACTCTTCAGTCCTGGTGTGAAGAGGGACTGGAATTCGGAAGACTCTAGTTTCATGGTGCCTAAACACCGCCACAGGATTTTAACCCCTGTACTGCTGTGTGGGGAGAAGGGAACACCTGCTTTACAGCCAAGGAGCAGCAGGTGATGCCACATCTAAAGAAAAGGGCACAGGTGAGTATTTCAAATATTTCATTCATTTAATAATACTTCTATACCGTTTTCATAAGAGGCTCAAAATTCCCGACAGGCCACACTTGCTAAGCAGCTCAGATAGTTTGCTTCTGGGCGCATAATTTATCTCTTATGCTGTCCAGCATAAGAACACCACGGCATGCCTCAAATGGAAAGGAATTTGGCAAATGTTCATGCCCCGCTGAAGTGGCTAGGTTAACCCAACCCATGGGTATGCTGGAAGTACAATTTTAATCAAGTGTGCACAGTGTGCAGATGCTATCATGCACAGAGGGGGAGATGGGGAAACTATTGCCCTTCAGAGGCCTCTGTGGGACCGCATATTCCCTACTCATGATGTCTACTTCTCTGATGAGAGTTGGTGGGGGAGAAAGGTGGCCCCGAGTAAGAACGCAAAAGGCAAATTCTGGAAGCTACTGCTTTACATGCTCAGACCAGACAGCGAGGAAGGGCAGCGGGTGGGCGGAGGGTCCGCAGTGGACCCCCTTGGAAGGCATGTGGGGGACAGGTGCCTCCCTCTGACGTCAGCCCTCCCCACGCCCGCTCCCCTTCCCTAACAGAACTATGCGGAGGCCTGGACAGGCGAGCATGGATAAGGCAGCAAGCTCCGTGCGCGCAAAAGCTGGTTGGGATACAAGCAGGGGCGAGGAGGACCTGCGCAGCCTGCAGAATCTCAGGCTCGTGCATTTTGGGACGGAGCACTTCCAGCAGCTTAGCAAGAGGAGGGGGAGGAAGGGGCAGCCACACTCACCCAGGCGCTGGCTCGCTTGCTTTGCTCGCTTCCACCCGGCTAGCACCTTCCGTCGCCGCAGCTCCTAGCAGGAAACGCGTTGTTGGGCTTCAAAACGAAGCGACGGAAGAGGAGGAGGAGGAGGAGGAGGAGGAGTAAAAAGGTCTAGGCCGCGCTCCTCCTCTTCCCCGGAGGCGGGTTGGCGGAGCCGCTCCTCCTTCAGCCCCGGCGCTCCGGGTGGGGTCGAGCTTCGAAGTGCGGCCTTTCGCGCGCGGGTTTTTGAGGCGCCTCCGTCTTTCTACGAGGCTCTTCTGCGTTTAACTCCTCACCCCGCTGGCGACAGCGTGGCTTTCCTGAAGGGCTTGTTTATAGTTATTTGTCGCTTCGCACAAAAGGTTTGCGCCAAAAATTAGCTTAGCAGGGTGTTGCTGCTGCTGCTGCTGTCGTCATTATTGTTTATTTATGACCCCACTTTTTCCTCCGACAGGGACGCAAGGCAGCTTGTGGATAAAATTAGGGTTGTGATATTTCAAAAAGTAAAAGACACCCGCAAAGCTGTTGAGCCTTTTTTTAAAAAAAAAAAAAAAAACTACCAAAATTGTTAAGCATTTTTTGGCAACAAACCCAAATTGTTGAGCCCCCCCCCTTAGTAATTTTAAGCTTTTGGAGCTGCGTTTTTATCGCCGTTTCGTCAGAATTGCCCCCTGACCATTTTTACACCCGAAAATAAGGGCATGTCAGGAATTTTCCTGACGTTTGGCAAGCCTAATAAAATAACAGCTCTAAACATAGCATGTGGGGGCAATCATTTAAAAACAATTGAATCTGTATATATAACATACAGACTAAGCAGCAGGACACCAGCCCCTCATAAAAGTAAGTCAGTTTCCAGAAGGACGCACTTTGCTTCGTAATTTTCTAGAAGCGCTGGAGAGTTGCATTTTTTCTTGTTTTAAGGAAAGCTCAAAGAGTCTGGCATCCCCAAACGGACACCAAGTTGGCGACCCACGTCCTAAACAACCAGCCTCCACTTGCTTTAATCCGGGAATATCAGAAATGGAAGCTTGGTGGGAACTAAGGAACAAACCAAAAAGCTAGAATTCAACAATGGCAATGCATTGTTTGCATGTAAAAAATAAATGTAGCCTTGTTTCAACTAAATTTTACTTGAGAGTAGACCCATTGAAATGAATGAGCATGTTAGAGATACCTATGCTAAGTAACAGTTTAATACCACCCGCAGTATAAAAACCTGATGCAACACAATGCAACTGAGGGGAAACAACTATAAAGTTAGAAAGGAGGAAGGTTTCACCCTATTAAAGGAAATCTTATGTAAGATGTACAAATCTGTAATTAAAAAAAAAACCATCAAAAGTCATTATTAATACTCCCATTGTACATAGAAATGGAAAACAGTAAATGTAAGGGGGGTTATTAATTTAAATTTATAAAAGTTTCTATAGTGCCATGCCGTAAAATATCAATGTTAAAACACGAAAGACCATTTAAATAATAAAAAATACAGATAATAATTATGGTGACTGACTTACCGGTAATCAATATAAAAATTAAACAGCTGCAGAGGCCTGTTGAACTTGCAAAACGTGTTTCCAAATTCTGTTTCCAGGTTTTTGCATGTTTTGCTATAACTATGCAGGACATAATTCTGGTATTTATACAACCATTCCATTAAAAGAACACAAAAAACTCAGACAAATGCAATCATACAAAATCTATATAGCATTATGTAAAATATTTTTACATTTTCCAAATGTTTTGTAAGTTGTCTCAGATTTGATACTTCACACAGTGCAAATCTTCAAACTGTGCTGTGTACAGTATTAGCAAGGAACATTCCATATTGTTTTCTGAAATGCCTTGCAGAATGCTGTGGTGAAGCATATCGGGTATGAAAACCTCACATACTAGTTGTGCATTGCTGGCATGATCTTTAACCATTTTTTTCTGCTTCATAAGGTTCTCCTATGTAGCAGGATGATGAGCCATTTTTTACAATTGGAAGAGAGTCAAGGGTAATTTTTGATGCGGCATGAAGGGCTCTTGTGTACGGTACAGAGAAAAAACCAAAACCTTAGAGCTGCCTGCAGGACCATTCTAGATTGTACCCTGTATTTTGTCATGTAAAGCTTGAAAGCTGAAGATAAAATTATTCCTAAAAATTAGGCCCTCAAGTCAAATCCCAACTTTTAACAGCTTCACTTGAAGAGAAAAAAAGTAGACTGAAATGGAAGTGAAATGAAATTACATTTTCTACTTCAGGACCTAAATACTGTATAGCCATCCACTTCTGTGAATCTTTTCAGGTGCTGCTCATTTCTCCAGCCTCAAATTCACACACACAGCAGTCTTCTACATGCCTCAGTCAGTATTTCTCATGAAAATAAAATACCCTAAATTAAAACTTCAATAGTTTATACAGTATACTTGTTTACAATCTAATTATGGAAATTAATGGATAACTATCCATCACAACTACTTTCATGTACACATTTGTCTTTCTTTTTGAGGTGTGTTCCTTAGTTTTCTATTAACAACAAACCCTCCTGTTTATTGTTACCATTCATGAGGTTGTGACTTTGCTTTCTCTTTGTTTGCTGAATGCCTCGTGTGTTTTCATCTGTGCTGATCGATCTGTGTAACAATGCTCTTTGCTGATACATTCTTTGATGTGATCATGGTGATTATGGTCTAGTTTTCTCCTGGTTTACCTTGCTCCTGACATAAATACAAAACTAACTTTTAAAAATAGACTAGCACAGAATTTTCAGTTTATTTTTTTTTAAAAAAAAACCGAAGCAGCTTTTAGTCTCAGAAAGTTTTAAGTTGCTGTTTAAATGTATTTTTGTGGTGAGCATTCCCTTTTCTTTCTTTCGCCTCATTATTTATGTCCGCTTTCTATCATAGAGTAATACTGTCCCTGGCTGAAAAAATCCTTCAGAAATCCACTGTTACAGCTGAATTTTTTGGATGACTAGTCTGAGTTGCCATTAAATACAGCTCTCTAGCTCATCTCCTTCCTCGTTAATTCTTCATGTTGCTTACCAACTGTTCAAGTTGGCTTCCCCTCCCAGCAACTGTTGTTCATAATTCAATTTTCCTATAGTTTCAAGTATCAGCTAGCCCAGTGATGATAATTCTCCTTGATTGATTTAGAGCATGTGCATAGATAAAAATTTCATATCTATCACCAAAAAGCTGTAGTTTTGTGCATGCAGACTCAATGGAGATCTGAATGGAACAGAAAATTTGGCTCTCCAAAATGTGGACAGGTGTACACAATTTTCCTCTTTTCCAGGCTGGTTGCTATCTTTGGGCTTGGGGATGTGGAGTATGAAAGGCCAAAGGTTAAAAAATGATAGTTCTAGCAATAACAAACCATGCAATCAAGCATATTGAATATTGATTCCAAGAGGGCAACTTTTGCACAGTGTGTTTTCATGCAAAAAGCAGTGCCTGGCAATATTATGCTAGATGGCCTTATGGTTTGATTCAGGATAAAGCAACTTCCTATGTTCCATTGGTTTTCTTCGGAAAACCAGGGTGGTCCAGAGGATTGTGTTACAAATTGGAATTTGAAACATGAAAGATGAATTAGAATTTACTGTTGTCACTTTTCTGGTCTGCACAGCAAGACCAGCCCCTTCACAGTGTCTGTTTGCATTGTTACCCATGAAGTTATTGTCTCTCAGTTGCATATTTAGGAAATGAAAGTGAATGTTTTATGTAATGTGTCTGCTGTGATTATGAATGGTAATTTGAATATGCTTTGTCTCTGAAAGAACTATGAAAGATAAGTAATATCTTGAGTCAGTGTGCAGTACAAAAATACCAGTTCCCCAAATATACACAATAAGATTATTATAAAAATATTTTTGGAATCTGGTATGCCTTGTGGTCTTTTGAGCTTCTGGTGTGATGCAAACTCCTGTACTTTATAGCTTTGGTGGTATTTACTTCGCAAGCTTCTCCCATACAGGTGACTCTTACTGTAAAGGGCACAGGAAGGGCTTTTTAGGGGGATGGGGAAAGAGCAATGTAAAGAGTCATTTTTCCAAAGAATCTTTGTCATGCTGAATTTGTCTTTCCAATTATACAGGGTAAATTGTTGTTTTGACCATGACCATTTGTCACATTTGGATTATCATATCTTGGCTTACTAAACCAAAATATGAACAAGCTTTGCTTCTTTCTTTCAATGAGTGGGTTAACAAACTAGGAAATCTTCCATTAGCCATTGTTTCCAGTTCCATCTGTACTAGGAAACTGTGGTTTCTGAAACCATTCTTTGTAGTTGTGTTGATATCCTACCTTGTTCCAAAGCCATTCACTATAGTGTCTTGGCTCAGATGAACCATTAAACTTTAATTATAGAATAATTGTAAGTCTGCCCTGTGACTTGGAGTAGCAGATGCACTGCCGCATATAAAGCCCCTCCAGGGAGGGTCTTGCACCACATATCACCATAGTCTGCACCTTTGGTGGGTGAAGCAGGAGCTTGTGTTGTGGTAGAATCACCAGTGGAGTCTGGTGGAATAAGACCTCTGTTGAATCAAAACCCCTATCAGCAATTTAAAGCAAAAAAAGAAAGAAAGAAAGAAAGAAAGAAAGAAAGAAAGAAAGAAAGAAAGAAAGAAAAAAAGAAAAAGCCAGGCAGGGGAAAGAAACTCCAGGTGCTTATTATAAGCCCCATACATTTCAGGGGGGGGGGGGAATTCATTAGCAAAGGCATGCTGATAAACAGGAGAAATTGCTTTAAAAGTGCCCTTGATAAAGGAATTGTTCTGAAAGGGATTGGATGCATATTAAGCAATATTTTGTCCCCCCTCCCCCGCAATTCCCCCTCTTTGGGTCTTGATAGTAATAGTTCCTTGGTTTTTTTTTTTTTACTGTTTCCCTGGAAGGTTCATTCATATCTCAGATTAAGCCAGTTTATAATTGTCTGAACAAGCTCATTACATCACATGACCTTACCATTAAATTGACTAACCTTTTGTTTAGTTGTCATAATCATCATTATTGGGGTACAGTCTGCCAGTTAGTAGCTGTGAGTAATTTCCCCTTCATTTCAATAATGCTCATGGTTTATATTGTACATAGAACAAGTCTTCTGCTCCCGGAAGCGTTTTGCCAACAAAATAAAAACAGTACATCCAAATATTACATTTTCTATAAAAGTCAGTTATCTGAGCCTTTCTACCTTCCTTTTGTTATCCTTTAGGATAGGCAAGAAAACAGGCCTTAGAGATTAGTGCTTAAATCTTTTTGGATTGTTTTTAATTAAAGTGAAAATCAGCTGTGGAAAATTAAACACAGCTGAGTCTTGACTAAGGGGAACAAGTGTTAGCAATGTAGCAACTAGAAGCAAAAACCAAAACCCAGATCCCTGAACTCTGAGGCTGTATTATAGTATTCTATGGAAGAACACTGGATTTGATTTGCAGTCTTTGTGTTCCGAATTCTGGAGAAAAATGGCCTGGATACAGGTAAGTAGTTATAAATAAAAGTGTTACATCTGAAGGGAAGGAGTGTGGTGCACACTTTCCCATAATATGCCACCAATATCTTTGCTATTTGGATGGAACCACACAGCTTATTTTTGTGTGCCTTGATAATATTGTTAAGGTTTAGTCAACCAAGCATTGCGCTTGGTCAATACAGATGGTAATTGCATAGGAGAGTGTGTGGTGAATTATATCTCGGAGGATGTGGTGTAGCCTTAATATGTTTACCAGATTGCAACCTAAAATTTTGCATTATGGGTAAGATCCAACAGAGTTCAAGCGGACCTCATGCAGCAGGACTTTTCATCTCTCTCCTCCCCAGTGCACACCCTGAGAATGTGTTCCAGAGGGTTGAGTCACCCTTTGGAGCAGATATTTAGGGCATGTGAGGGGTCTGGAGAGGGGAGAAACTGGAAGTCCTATTGCATAAGCAAAACTCCATTTCATAAGTGGGTAGACACCATTAGATATCACCCATTGTTTTTAAAACAACTGTTGAAATAAATTAGTCAGCTGCTATCTCGAACTCAGTTTTTGTTCTTTATGATTTGACAGTCCTACTTTTTGTGATTTCTCATGTGGTGGTCTTGGATTCTTGCATCTCAAGAATTTAGTCCACCCCCTTCTTTCCCAGTGACTAAGGGATCATTCTTTTTTACAACCATGGATCACTCCTATGGAATATTTGTGTGTCTCTTTTTGCCATTTTGCCCTGAAGTTCAGGTAGTGAAACATAGTTGTGATTTTCACTATCTGATTGACTTCATCTCCTTTATTTCATGAGCATTATTTGTCAGAGGGTAATATCCATAGATTTCAGTGCTTTTTATAAAGTTTAAGCATCACTCACCTTATTGTACAGATGGAGACATTAGTTGGAGCAAACCCTATGCACTTATGTTATACAGTATTCAGGACAAACAAATTTATCACATTTGTTTCCTGCCCTTAACTCAGGTTGCTCAGGGCTCTGTGCATGAGATCTTTTTCTCATTCATGCTTTTAATGTCATTCTTAATGAACCCCACTGCTTAGAACCATTTTGATAATTGTGAAATGTACATTATATTTCTGTGACATTGAATCAAGGACTGGGGACACAATTTGTTCCCAATTTATACTGTAAACTGTTGACTTTCAGTTACCTACCTATAGTAGTTTAGGACTGAATCCAACTAAGTCCTTGGGCATTTCTCCCACCCCCACTTTCCTCACTCCCCTTGTACTATCCCCAAATGTGCCCTGGAGAGTTGAGGGAACACCCAGAACAGGTATTTTGGGGGGAGGGGGGAGAAGAGGGAGGGGGAGCTCCAGCTTCTGTGTGAGTGGAGTTCAGTGACTTAGTTGGGTACAACCTTCATCTTTCACCACCCGCCTAGAATAGGTTTTGTAAAAAGTTCTGAGGAATAAGATGCTGCTGTTGCTATTTTACTGTTGTGTAGTGACATTTTGTATTCTGACACTGCTATGATCATCAGCATATGACTTGGCTGACCAGAACCCTTATTTTTTTTGCGAACTTCAGTGATGTATGAATCTAGCCCTTGTTGAAATACACACTTCATAGATGGTAGGCATGGCCCAACATCATTTCCCTTATGTCTCCCTATGAAATATCCCCATCTTTTTGTAGCTATGATTATGAAAACCAGGTTTGTAGCAAAGCATCAGCTTCTTAGAGTACAATTTGGTACAAGTGAAGTGTATCAATGATGATTCTACTTTGAACTCCCTTTTTATCTGAAGAATAAAAGAAATATCTTTCGGTTTGTTCTCTAGAACCACATGAGTTTCAGAGGGCCCTGCATCAGTGAATAAAGTAAAGAAATCAAAAGCAATGCTTAGACCCTGGGAGTTAGTTTGAGGAGCTCCGCTTTCCTGCCTTGGAACATTCTTCAGTCTGTTATTAAATATGGATGCAGTTCAATGTTGAAACTGATCTCAAAATAAATGACAAAGGAATCCAACATTGCTTAAAATATTGCAATGGTTTCGTAACAAACCTAGCTATGTTCTATCAAGGAAGTTTTAGAGGTTGTTAATGTTAAAGACATTTCTGTCGTATACTGCAGCGGTATCCTTTGACCCAAAGATGAGCAAAATGTCACAAAGCTTTGTTCTTCATAATAATGCATTCCTACAAGCAAATCACTGAAGCTGTTACAATGAAACTGGTGGGAGATGACGATCCAAGAAAAGTAAGTCCCGACCCCCCATGTGTAAATTACTTATGGAATGTACTGCCAGAAGGATATGGTGATGCTCACAAATTGTAGAGTTGTTGTTTTTTAAATTGATTATGGTTCCATGACATAAGATTCTAAAGACCACCATTTAGCATAAAAATTAGCATGCTGAACCCCATCAAGTTTGATCCTAGTCTTACGTCTCCAGTTTCCATTAGAATTGCCCCCCAAAATAAAGCCTTGGTCAATCAGACCAAACATCCTCCTACTTTAGCATTGTACTTTACGTGGTGGTCAATCTTGATACCACAAGGAAATCCAAAATGACGCTTCATGGCAATCTCTGCCCCTTGCATGTTTGCTTCTGAGCACCATACCGCTTCCGAAACCAAGATGCTCCATAAAGCTGTCGTGACTAAAATGTAAAATTCCGTCCCTTAATTTGCCATTAAAGCCACCGTGACCTTTCAAATCATTTGTCATGTCAAATATTCCATAAGAAGTAATATCAGTGAAGGTTCCCCTTCTTACAGTAGAGTTGGCAAATCACAGAATGAAGAAGAGTCATAGCCCTGTTTCTGGTTTTCAGGAAACTTTTTGTTAAAATGAAATATATCCTTTCATTATTTATTTGTTATTTAGAATGAAAATGTTTTTATATCACCCTTCATCAGCTTTGGATTCAAAGTAGCTTATTAATATATAAAATATACTATTAGCAGATGCCTGCTGCCAAGAATATTGCATCATTGGCACCAGACACACCTCTATAGCAGGGATGTTTCACAAGAAAGGGAAATTCCACAAATCACCACAGTAAGTATAAGAAAGCCAGCACATGTATCACAAGGCACTGAAATTATTCCTTGCCAAGGGCTTTGAGTCTATGCCATGGGTAGGCAAACTAAGGCCTACCTGTGTAAACCAGGCTCTCTGTTTTTTTTAGAAGGAAAATTAACATAACCTTAGTCTCTATAACAGGACATTCGTTTGAAGGGCAAGTTATATAGGTAACATTTTTATTGTGCTATAAATAACACAAGAATACAACAGAGCTTATAATATGAATGCATTTTCATTTGTTTTGTGCCTCGGGATACCTTGTATGAGAATGCTCATCTATGTTGCAGCTGCATACCTATAATAGGGTGTGAGTTCGTATGTGCTCTAGTTGAGCTCTTGTGTTTTGATAAACATTTACGTTTGAAATCTTTTATCATGTAGTGAACAAGTTAGTCTCCTGCTAGCCACGTCCCAGACCCAAGCCCTATTTTTGATGCAATGTACACACACAGAACTTCTCACACGGAAGGGCTACCTGTATCCCTTTATGGCCACAGTTCACTGCTTCATTGGAATGAATGGGAAACCACTATGAACAGAAGGAGAAATGGTTTAGGGCTTAAGCTTCTGGTCTTGAGTCTCTACAACTCCTTTTCAGATACCTGTTACTGGGCAGTGGCTAGGCTTTATACCCTTTAATGCCCTCTTTTTCTGGAGCAAATTCAAAAGGCTAGCTTCATTTTTGCACCTTAAATATAGTTGCAAGGAAGGGAAAATGAAGTAATAAATATGCACCTGATCCACTTGCAGGATAAGCCTCTGCTTGTCTACTCAAGGGTCAGTCTAACTTCCATGGGTCTTGCTCCCAGATAAGTGTAGAATTGCAGCCTTGATGTGTCACCAGATAAATTGACAGCCAACCCAATAAATGGTGCATCTTGGCTAGTGAGGTGCTGAAGTTTGAACTAGGCAGTATTCGAAGTCCAGCTGTTTGCAGTTTCAGCCTTTGCTTCTTGGCACCTTGCTGTGAACTTCTGTAGCTCCGTCTATCATTCCCAAACTTAGGCTTCTGGATATTGCTACAAGCACACATACAGTTTCCAAGGATATCAGGACTACTTGGAAATGTGGTTCCTGCGGTTTCCGACATCCCCAGAAAGGGCACCAGGAACCTTTTAGCAGTGAGGGGTCACTAGTATCCTTAAAGACATCAGGAACCATGGGAAGTACATTTCCAAAGGTTCTTATGGTCTTGAGTGTCTAGGGTTTAATAGCACTCTGGCTTGCGAACCTTTGCTACTGCTATCCATAGTCAAGTTTGGAAATGAGGAATGCATGTGTGTCTTTTGGGGATTTCATTGCAGGGTTTGAAGGCAGCAAACCTCTAGCTCTTCCTACAATTCCAATTACAGCATTGGCATAGGCTCTTAATTAGAAATAAACATTTGTTTTAAAATTATTTTAAAATAATGTTGTTTTTCTTCTTTTCTTTTCTTTTTAATGGTGCCCATTCCATGTTGAGTTTTTGGAAATCTGTCCACCATTGATCCTGGGTGTTTTCACAACACAAACAGTTGAGATTAAGAGTGTAATGGAGTATTATTTTTTTTAACAAAGAACCACCACGAATGCAGGAAAAATGCCTATAAACACAGGAACATTTACAAATAACAGAATATTTATTACCAATAACTATAAAAAAGATTACATCTGCTAGATCACTGATAAATATCATTTACACTGGGGAGAAAAACTACAAGGCTTTTTTTCTTTCATTTTCTTTCTTTTGTGGGTTTTTTTGTTTTGTTTTTGTTTTTACATAGAAGTAACCATATCAAACTAAGAAAGGAACACAGCTTGAAATACTGACAATATTTCTCTGGTTAACACCCCTGACTTACACAAGTGGAATCCTGATTATGAGTTACTTAGTAAATATATTTTGAAAGTAGTTTAAAAGTTAGCTTGTATTGTTCTGGAAGCAAAACAGACAAGTTACAGGCAAATTTAAACTATCAGGAAGAACAAATTATAAACCTCTGCAGTGCATTTTTTTTTTAATTTGGAGAAAAGAATGAACAGAAAGCTTCATTGATGTCTTAATTATTATTGTTCCATCTGAGCATATGTACAAAATTTTACCCCAGTAACAAATAAATCTTTTGTATTAATATATTTTTTCTTTTTAAATTCTGGGCATGGTTCATATACCTTCCCAGACTCTGGTGAACACATGGAGTGGAGCTTGGATGGAGCTCTGCATGTGCAAGCTTGTGCAGAAGTTCATATGTTCTTCATTGAGAACCGGTATGCACACCCAAGTCAGTGGAGATAGTGCTCAACCCAAGCTTTCATGGAAATGGATGACAGCTTCATAGGAAAATGTCATGATGGACTGCAATCACTGTCACATTTGAATAGGATTTTATCAACATGCTAGATATGTATAAAGAGCTTGTCAAGAAAATTAAAGCTAGGTCTTCAGAACACTCTTCAGGTGTTGGGTTCTGTTCACTTGTGCTAGCAAAAAGGCAAGAGGGTTTGATATCTTAAAATAAAGGAGCTATTTGGAAGTGCATAGAGACACCCAGACATACATATAATTTTTTTTTAATGGAAAAAAGCCTTTTTAGGGAAGTATTCACTAGAATGGTATTTATTAGAGTTAGCTTATAACCTATACTCAAACAAAAATCGTATAAACAGATAATTTCGGAATTCAGTTTATGAAACCAAACTATAGAGAATTACAGTTAAACATGTACCTGTCAAAAGAAACATATGTTCCAACACAGAAATCAGCATACTTATGTTTCATTTAAAGTCTCACAGACGCACAGACTTCCTTATTAAAATGGTGCAAATCCAGAATTCCATGAATTGCTCAAAGGGTGGAATTTCAAGATTTTCACCGCATTCAGCATCTTGTCCTTTGCTATACCAACGTCTGGTCTACATTACTATAGGAGCGATCACGACTAAATGGAACGAATGTTCAATTTAATATTTATTAATTTTTTAGAGAAAACTCAAGTACATTCAAATGAAAATCTTTGCTATGCATCATTAAAATATTAGCTAGCTGATACTATGCAGTTGACTTACACAAACCTGAAAGCAAATGCATTGAAAGTTATTTTAGATTTGTCTTTTTTTGTAATTTGATCCAAGAATGAACACCTTACATGTCATTTAAACAAACAAAAAAACCACTCTAGCTGCTTTAAATAGCAGCATGGTCCATCTTCCTCCTTTGCACATATTGGGGGAAAGGATCCTGAAAAAGTATTCCAGTTAACCTTCCTCTTCCCTCTCCCAGTCCTCCAGCTGGCTGTACTGCTGGCACCAGACATGTATATCCTGTCTTTCATCTAGCAGCCCACTCCATCCCTCCTTGTGGAAGTTGTCTGTGCATCAGGGGCTAGGAATAGCCAATGGATAAGGCCCAGTGCCCACAAGTGCTGCAATAGCAGCAGCAAACCTGAGGCCATCAGGGAGAGGGGAGGGTAGACTTCATATAATGCCTGTTTGGGATCCTACCTGTGTACAGATAAGCCCAGGTACCTTGAAGAATGGATCGAGGTCAAAAGAGCTTTGCCAGTGCACTCTTGTAAAACTATACAATCAATTTGAAACCAGTGTACTGAGAACTTTCGACCTGGCTATAAAACATTCCAAAACAACGTATTTTTGCAACAGTAAATGCCATCAATAGCATTTCATAGCAGAGGGGGAAAGAAATTAATATCTACATCATATGTTAACTTTAAAAAAGTCTATAAAACACTAAATATATAATAAAAAATATGCATATAAGGACATATGTAAACTGCTTTGGTAACATCGTATTACAGATGTTTTCAGTGCATTGCAGAGTTTCCAAAGAAACTTCAGACAAAGCTATATTTGCTTTGAGGAAGTACTGTATAATGCCATTCCTAGAGAAGCATAAAACATTTTTTTTTCCAGTAGTAAGATGTACTCGAACAACAATATTACTTAGTACTGGGTGTCTTCAAAACAACTAGCTAAATGTTGCTTAGTTATATTATAAACAGGAAGTCCTTTAGATATTTTTTGTCATAAACTTGATCTAGCTGTGAGGGAAATCATTATTGTGCTGATGGCTGACAACGTACAAGCATTTGAAGTAGAAGCGCCCGACCCTCTCACATAGGCATCTAGGAAAAGAAGAAAAAAGAAATCACAAGGTTTGATATCTTGCAGCTTCACATACATGAACAAGTGACATAACATGCCTCACTTTTATGGTGCTCCTGCATTCAGTAACATGAAAGAATTACTTTGGCACTGATTCAAATGGAAAGCTTTTATACTGACAGGAATGCTAAGTAGCAGGAAGGAAAAACAGGGATTGGGGCTCTAGTCCAGAGTTTCAGTGTGCATGCAAAAATTCTGCATAAAAGTATTCCCAATTCCACTGTAATGCACCGAAGTGTTTTGACATACGTTTCCTGCCTTTATATCCTGCCTTCCCTCCAAAGAGCTCAAGGTGGTTTATATGGTTTCCCCCTATCTTTAGCCTCACAGCCACCTTGTGTGGTACATTTGCTGAGAGACTATAACTAGTCCAAGAAAGAGATGCGAAGGCCTGGAAAAAAACCTGTAAAAATGGGGGGGGGGGGACATTCTTTTTCTCTGGGGTTTTTTCCAGGTCTTCCCATCTCTAGTCTAAGGTCACACTCAATGAGGTTCTTGGCCATGTAAGAATTTGTACCCAGGTCTCCATAATTCATTAGCTGGCATTTAAGTTGCCACAATAATTTTTGGTAACAACAATAATAAAATATTGATATGTGAATGGAAAAACCCTAGTGTACACGGGAGCCCCATATAAACCTGTTGTGCTCTGTGTTGTGGGTAGTAGAGCTAATGACTAAAGCAAGCCTATTCTTTTGTTCCTGACTTAGTACTTGTTATGTGCCTGCAGGAAAACTACTGCAATGCCATAATTAACCTTTAACACAACTCCACTTTTGTAGGGACAATTTACTGTCATTTTAGGTGCACAGAGGGATAAATTCTAGTGCTTTGTTTGGTCACACAACTGAAAATGCCTATATAAAAAGAATCTCCCATTATGATGGAAAAACCATTAAGCAGAAAAGGAGGGCCTTTTCTTTTGCAAGAGTTTATTCAAAGAAGATAGTTACAAAACTGAGAAAGTCACCTTCTGTTCTAACTAAAGAAAATTTCATTCATTGCCAGGGCCAGCCTGAGACATTTTGGCACCTGAAGTGAAGCCCAAAATGCCATCCCTCCCTACTGGGTAAGTAAAGATCTACATCAGGAACAAGCGGGGCTGGGGAGCATCAGTTTAACTTTTCCAGACCACTGAAGCGGCAATCAAAGGCCATTGCAAGGCGAGGGGGTGTACTCTGAATCACTCTGGGTGGGAGCAGAGCCCAGAGGATCCCAGAGGGCAGCCCATGCCATTTCTTTCTTTGGGTGGGAGGAGACCAGGGCTTCCTATTTCCCAAAAGGCCGCAGTAGAGGCGGCATGGGGGATGCTCCTGAGGATGTAGCAGATCCAGGCTCAAAAGCAATGTGTGTCAGTGGGCAATGCATTCCTTGTGGGCTGGATCTGCTGCCTGAGGCAGTTGTCTCATCTTGCCTTATGGGTGGGCCAGCCCTGCTCTGGCTAATATGACCATGATATAGATACATAATTTACAAAACTGAAGAATTCTAAATACTGTCATATGGGTGACAGAGGAATCATTAACAAAACTTTATGTATAGTAAGATACTTCCTTGGTACTATTTATTACATTTTAAAAGCACTCTGCAATAAAGTTCTATGCACAGAGAAACAAATTCAGCCCTGGATCATTCAATGGGGGGGAAACTGAAGTATCCTCACATGGCAAAGAACATCAAGGGCTCTTACTTGATATCTTTGGAATTCGGATCTGCTCGCTGCTACTGCCATCTCCTCCATCACTGAATGGCTTTATTTCTATGATGTAATCTTCATCAAAAGGCAGCGAAAGCTCCACAGATGTTTTGTTAGTTTCTATAACAGATGTGCTGCTTTGTCTATTCCATCTGTATAAAACCTAGACCGTATTTTTAGCCAAGGGGAAGAAAGAAAGGAAGAAAAAAAAGCAAGAGCCTTAAATTTTCTATAGAAGTTGCTTCTATTTCTAGGACTTATATTAATAGCTAATCAACTCTTATAGTCCCTAGAAAAAATATATGCCTTGGCTTTTGAAAAGTCGTGTGGCTTTTTGTCATACTCTTGAGCATTAGGATGCATTACTTTCATTCTCTTGTTGGTTTTGTGAAGTCAGAGCTGTTCGTGTAGCTCTGCTCTCCTTGAGATCAAAATACCGTACTTGGTAGAATTGCACCAAAAATTTCATGTCTTATGATCTGCAAATGCCAATACATCACCACCATGCTGAGAAGCTGCTGTTGCACCAGTGTCACAATGGCTGCAACAACTCAAGCTCCCCATGCAAGACCTTGCCTGTATCAGATGAGCCCGGCAAGGAAGTGGACTGAAATATTAAGCAGAAGTCATCAGGATGAACAACTCCTTTGCTACTTGCAGCACTGCAGACATTAGTAATATCTCATGAGCCTAGGCAGCACAGCATTAAGCTCATGCTTTGTGGTTCTTTCTACAATCGAGCGGTATATAAATTTTATGAAATAAAATGGGGGGGGGGAATGCTCCAAACAGGTGCTGAGTAGGAGGAGGAAGCTAGGTAGCCTACATTGGTGCAAGTGCTAGTGGTGTATTTTGTCCTGGGATTGGGCCACTGCATTTTGAATCATTTAAAACCTGTGCCTCTCAGAGGCATTGGTTGTCAGTTCTTGATCAGTTTGGGTGATGCTTTAATGCCATTGGACTTGCTGGTGAAAAATAGTCCTGGTTTATTAGATTATCATCCTCATAATATACACTGCATAGTATGCATATTTACTGATATCACTGAAGTCTACAGAACATTATCAAAGTTGTTTAGATCATAGCCCATGTGAAGTTTATGTCAATTTCAGATCCCACTGAAAATTTTAAATGTTCACAGTTCATCCAGAAGTTAGGTAGTTCAATACAGCGGTACTGCTTAATGTCTCATAACAATGGAAAAGAAGGTTCGCTGCCCGTTACGTACTTTATATCCTTTCACCTCAGATTCATTATTCTGTGCTTTTACTTGATCCCAGTTCAGTATAATCTTAGAGTCCGATGAGTTCCAAATGATGTTTCCAGGGGGTTGACTTGGTGCTAAATTCAAGGTGAAGGAGAGTGAATGTTATTAAGGAGCAAAGTTTTCCTTCCTCTTTCAGTATAGTTTATGAGAGGCTCTTAGTGAACTCTTACATTTGCTTAGTTCAAGAGCTCCTGGAAAACATGTATTCCAAGTCAGCAGCAGAGCTGACATGGCAAAGTATTAGGGATGAAAAAGGGAATCAGATGGTAATTCAGTGCACTGGTGACAAGTAAGCACTTGCTTACTGAACAGAAAGACAAATATTTTTCTTTCCTGCCCAGCAAAGACTGCAGTTTTCTGTGTTCCCGTTAATAAAATTAGGGATGCTGGAATATTATGGGTACTCAAAAATGCAGCACAGAGTAGTACCATGTAGCAAAAAAAAAGAAAGAAAGAAAGAAAGAAAAAGTGCTCCCCCCACACTCACGTGGCTTTTTAGTTGTCACATTGACTACTGGACTGGAAGGTCCCATTCCTGCTGTGTTGTAAGCTTTGACAGCCATGTGGTACAAAACATTGCCTTTCAAGCTGGTGACTTTTGCAAAGGTTTGATTGGTAGCCGTTCTGATTCTTCCAGCCTGCTCTTCCTTATCCCCATGCCTCCAGTATCTAACCTGCACAAATGAAACACATGCTTTCATATTTAAACTCCACACCTGAATAGCCACTTTACAATTTGAAGTAGCTTAGAACAACCCAGCAAACCTTCATACATTCCCGCCACAGAGTAAGATTAGCTCTACAAAATCTGTCTCTGACCGAAGTTTCTATCATGCAGTTTTCTATTCCATTCCATTCAATTCAATTCCGTGTTACGTTTATTGGTTTCCCATGTAAATAGTAGATCTCTCATTGAGCCAATCCTGCTTTGGGCCAATCAAATGCCATAGCTCAATTATTTAAGGTTCTGCCCAGATGGAGGGCTCTAATCTGCCACAGTCACATGGCATCTTGTGGTTGATATCGATCCAAAGCTGCATTGATCGAAGCTAGTGGTAAACTGAAGGCCTAGGTTTTTTTATCTGAAACAGGGGTGCCACATTCCCGTGTTGTTGTTGTTTGTGTGTGAAATGACGTAAAGGCCTTGATATCATAAAACCTTTACTACAGAAAAAAGAATCGACACAACTTCGTTCTTGGAAGAGTTTACAGTATCTTTGTCTGGATTTTTGCTTTAGCAGTTCTCCATAAATCCTGCCATTGCCTTTATTTCAAGAGGCTGCACTGTTTCAAGATAACCCTTCCATGCGTGAAACCAGCAGTCAGCACATCTGACCACTGCAGTAGTCTCACTGATGGGCATGTTTATAGCCCTTAATAATAATGATAATGATAATAATAGTTTATGACATTTATATACTGCCCTATACCCGCAGGTTTTAACATTCCACTTAACTACACTGATCATAGAATGTTGTGTTCTTCACAGGTCCAAAGGAGGGGTTCCCTAACAGGAGCATTTCCCTATTTTTATTTCTAGTTCTATGACTTTAAATCTTGTATCAAAGAAGAAAGACATCTAAAATATAATATGCACAATAAACGGGCATTTAGGCTTGCACTGTGGCTGCGTGTTGTGTATTTTTTACTATATGGTGGAGCAAATATGGTGGAGAGCCAGTGTGGTGTAGTGGTTAAGAGTGGTGGACTCGTAATCTGGTGAACCAGGTTCACTTCCCCGCTCCTCCACATGCAGCTGCTGGGTGACCTTGGGCTAGTCACACTTCTCTGAAGTCTCTCAGCCTCACTCACCTCACAGAGTGTTTGTTGGGGGAGGAGGAGGAGGGGAAAGGAGAATGTTAGCCGCTTTGAGACTCCTTAAAGGGAGTGAAAGGCGGGATATCAAATCCAAACTCTTCTCAAATCCAAATAGCTGATAGTTCATGGAATTTGCAGAAACCTAAGGCCTGCATGAGGGCTTCCACCTTGCATTGCAACGCACTAAGACTGACAATCACGTTTTATTACTGCTCATTGATACCAAGTGGATTAGCATACGCTTAAGTGCATTAAGAGGGGGGGAGGGAAGGGAGATTTTCAGTTTAAAACAAAGTATTTGTGCACATAATACTGTTTCAGACTAAACAAGGATTGTTTCAGGCTAATTATGTCCCTTACGTTCTTACCTCGTAGCCCTGTATTCTTCCTTTGCTCTGGGTCTCTGGGAGCAAGGTCCAAAATACTTGTACTTCTGAAGCAGAAAGGCTTTTGGCAAAGACATGGGTTGGAGCTCTGGTGGGTTCTAAAAAGAAGAAACAGTGGTTAGATGTAGATTCACCTTTGTAGTCATAGCTATTTTTCATCCTACCTAACCAATGGATAAAGTCAGCTTTGACTCTGTGGATGCCTTAAGGCAAGTCACTATATCTCACCCTCAGATATAAATTAGACATTACTACAGATGTTGGTCTGCTAACAAAACAACAGGCCAATGACTAGCATCAGAATTTCACTATTTTGCAGGAATGCATGTTTTTGATAGGTTGAAGAAATAACGTGGATTTGGGCTCTTGTGCAATAAGATAAAATAAAATAAAATAAAAAATAAAATAAAGCCCCTCAATTTTTTGTGGTGCTGGAAAAATGCACTGTAAAGTATGGGATAATTGTGCCACATAGCCTCCCCATAAACAAAGCAGAATGGACGGTCAACTAACAATGATGTTGTAATAACTCTGTGCAAATTCTTTGCTGGCAAGTTGGAGTGAATGCTCAATAAACAGGACGTTGGAAGACTCCTCCATCTCCCCCACCCCCCAACCCCGCAGCAATACAAAGTGATACTCAGCATATGACATAATAATATCATGAAGAGATATTATTTCCTGTTCTCCAGAAGGAACAGGCAGTGAACCAGAGTGTGATGATTATGTCTCGAGCATCCCTAGGTTTGTATGAAGGGAGGAGCTGAAGAAGAACAGCCCAGGAATAAGGTAGCATAGGGTAGCTTGCAGGTGTCTCTACACATTGGGGTGAGGAACCTTTGTAGCCAAGTGGGCCAGAGCATTATCTCCTCACCCCTCCTGGGCTACGTTTGACAGGTAAGTAGGCTGCTCACCTGTCAATCACTGGACATCATGCAACCTTTTGGCCTCCGATTTTCTGCAGTGCTTTTAACGGGGCTTTTGAAAAGCTGACAGTTGTTCTCAGATCTTCACAAGCACCATTCAAACTGCTGTGGAGAACAGAGCTTTGAGAAGTGCTATCTTGCCTTGCACTTTGGAAGGGGTTTTGCAGGCACCACTGATTGGTGGTGCCTGCAAGCATCCTTTTGGCTGAGCCCTGCCCTTAGCTGCCCCACCCCTGGCTGAAACGGCCTCTCGGGTCAAATGGGGCGGCATGACAGGCCTAATTAGGTCCCCCACGCCAGCATACCTGTTATGGAGACCAGATTCAGCTGTTAAAAGGATTGTGTATAATCAGTAGGTGAAGGGAGAGCCAGGATTGTGGTGGCAGACCTGAGTTGGTAGTTCTATGTGCCCAGAGGCAGCCTGTGCCCAGTCTGCACAATCTATCCCACAATTGTGTGGGATAGATGCAACATAAAGTGTGCGCACAGCTTGTATGCATGTAGCCTCTGCCCTGAAGAATTGTCTGCATGTGGAAGTTATAAGAGGGCCAGCAACTGATGACTGTATAAGCCTGTTAAGCTCCACATTTTCAAACCTGCCTGGCAGCAGCTCTCCAGCATCTTAAGCAAAGGCCTTTCCTAAGCATTATAACCCAAGGCCATTTAATTTGAGATAGCAGTGGTTGGATTTGGGTCTTTGCATATATGAAACCTGTAAATGTCATGCTCTACAACTGAGCTTTGGCCCTTTTGTGTGGAATATCAATTCTGCAACAAATAATTCATGAAAAGATTTCTTTCCTAAATTTATTCAGTGTGCCATGTACTGATAACATTTAAGATAAATCAGAGCAGTTTCCAATTGGAGGATACAGTGGTACCTCGGTTTACAAACTTAATCCGTTCTGAAATAGAAACCGCTCTTAAACCGAAGCACGCTTTCCCTAATGAGGCCTCCCACTGCATTTCCATCATTCAGATTCCATTCTCCTCCTCCTCCTCGTTTAGTCGTGTCCGACTCTTCGTGACCCCATGGACCACAGCACGCCAGGCACTCTTGTCTTCCACTGCCTCCCGCAGTTTGGTCAAACTCATGCTGGTAGCTTCGAGAACACTGTCCAACCATCTCGTCCTCTGTCGTCCCCTTCTCATTGTGCCCTCCACCTTTCCCAACATCAGGGTCTTTTCCAGTGAGTCTTCTCTTCTCATGAGGTGGCCAAAGTATTGGAGTCTCAGCTTCAGGATCTGTCCTTCCAGTGAGCACTCAGGGCTGATTTCCTTAAGAATGGATAGGTTTGATCTTCTTGCAGTCCATGGGACTTTCAAGAGTCTCCTCCAGCACCATAATTCAAAAGCATCAATTCTTCGGCGATCAGCCTTCTTGATGGTCCAGCTCTCACTTCCAAACATCACTACTGGGAAAACCATGGCTTTAACTATACGGACCTTTGTTGGCAAGGTGATGTCTCTGCTTTTTAAGATGCTGTCTAGGTTTGTCATTGCTTTTCTCCCAAAAAGCAGGCATCTTTTAATTTCGTGGCTGCTGTCACCATCTGCAGTGATCATGGAGCCCAAGAAAGTAAAATCTCTCACTGCCTCCATTTCTTCCCCTTCTATTTGCCAGGAGGTGATGGGCCCAGTGGCCATGATCTTCGTTTTTTTGATGTTAAGCTTCAGACCATATTTTGCACTCTCTTCTTTCACCCTCATTAAAAGGGTCTTTAATTCCTCCTCACTTTCTGCCATCAAGGTTGTGTCATCTGCATATCTGAGGCTGTTGATATTTCTTCTGGCAATCTTAATTCCGGCTTGGGATTCATCCAGCCCAGCCTTTCGCATGATGAATTCTGCATATAAGTTAAATAAGCAAGAAGACAATATACAGCCTTGTTGTACTTCTTTCCCAATTTTGAACCAATCAGTTGTTCCATATCCAGTTCTAAATGTAGCTTCTTGTCCCTCATAGAGATTTCTCAGGAGACAGATGAGGTGATCAGGCACTCCTATTTCTTTAAGAACTTGTCATAGTTTGCTGTGGTCGACACAGTCAAAGGCTTTTGCATAGTCAATGAAGCAGAAGTAGATTTCTTTCTGGAACTCTCTAGCTTTCTCCATAATCCAGCGCATTCCATTCTTAGACTGAGGTAAAGTTCGCAAACTGGGACACTACTTCCAGTTTTGCGGAGTTCGTAAACCAAATCATTCGTAAACAGGACTGTTCTTAAACCAAGGTCCCACTGTATTCATTTCTGCTAAATATTAGTACATTCCTTCAGAGAAGACATACATGTAATGGAAACTATCAAATTCCTTGTTATGTATTGCAAACAAATAAGATGTGTTATTGCATCCCTAGTATAATCTCGGAGTAGAGTTAAACTCAAGATCAAAGCCCTGGTACTGGACATACCGCAATCCTGATAAGAGCCCCAACTACCCTGTGAGGAAGAAATGACACAGCAGACAAGAAGGGACAGTCCTCTCCACTCCCTGCTAGGCCAGGATCTTCTCCCTCCTGGAGATTTTAGTGCCAAATGCTTCTAACAAAAGGCAGCAGGAGGACCACTGCTCTCAGGCTGAGAGCATCAACATGTGAGCCTACCTGCTGCCACGAGAGCGGCAAGAAGCTGGAAGATCCAAGCTAGGCTCCAGAAGGCAAAGGCTCCCTATAAGGTCAGCAATTTCTGGCTGCATTAGGGACCTTTCCAGGAAGGCTGGGTTGATTGTGAGCAGCTTGTTGCTATGCAAGCTGGTCATTATAAAAACCTTATAGCATCAAGAATTGAGCCCGAGTTTTCTCATTTCGCTCTTTAATGTCATGCATTTCCCCCTCTCCTTTTATGTCATGTATTTTTAGACTGTAAACCTCGTGGCAGGGTATGTTGTGTTTATATATCCTTAAACCATTCTGTAATCCTTTCCAGCTGAAGAGCTGGGTATAAATTCTTGAATGGACAAATGAATGAATGAATAAAATTGCACAGTGCCAATAAACATCAAAATTAGAAATTAAGTTTGCAAAGCGTTTAGACATAAATGGCAACTTAAATGAATGACCTAATTCTTCTTGATGCACAATATTACTGTTAATATGATTATTACTAATTTAGAGGAGAATATATTCCAAAACTGGACACATGCTTATTTATTGTAAGCAGACCTGGACATCAGTAGAATGTGCCAATAATATATAGATGCCTTCTGTAAATGGCCAACTTGTCACATGCAATAGATTACTAGGCTGGACTTTACCTTCATCAGCTGAATAAACAATTGTGACGGGGCTGAAAGAACCTTCTCCTTTGTTGTTGTACACCCCCACTTTGACTTCATATGGAGAAAACGGTGGTAAACTCTCATTCCGGAACACGTATCTGGAGGCATCGGGAGAAACCACTACCGTCTGCATCCAACTTATTGTCCCAACTGGACGGAAGGCAACCACGTAACCAAACCCACCTCCATTTTGTAACTCTTCAGGCACTGTCTACATCAAGAAAAGAAATAATGGGAACAGCCCAATGTGTAGAATGGATTTACAAAGAGGCACAATAAAAATGGTCTCCAAGAAATTTAACGGATCCATATAGTGCAATTTGGAAATACACTCTCTGGCAGAGGAAATTAAACACTCAACTTGAAAAGCATTTTATGTTTCTGTGCTAATTTGTTCCAGCTATCTGATGTGGTTTTTATGGTCTATTTGCGCCTATGAAAACATGACTTATTAAAAATAGCATAAGAAGAAGAACCAACTGCAGCCTAGATATTATGGACAGCTAATAATCAAAGCTGAAGCATGTAAATGCCATCTGCAAGGCAGCTCTTAGAATCTGAATTTATCTAAATGGACTTAAATCCAAATAAGGACAGAATTACACATCCATCTGGAGATTTACTTTCTGTTTTTGCTCCCACCGTCTTCACTAATAAAGAAGAAGCCACTTTATAAGCTGTGTTTGCCACTTCCTTTAGATCTGAGTCATAAACATGTTATGAGTGAGATGCTCTGGTATTTGTGTAGTGGGAAAGGAAATGGGTTTTAACAACTCAGGGGAAATCAGTGTAGGAATGTGGTGTACAAGCATATAATAAAAGCTTCTTTGCAGAGATTACAGAGAGTTTCCGACTTCTTAAAAACCCTAGTGTCGCAGTTAAGAAAAGCAAGTGTCTTAAGTTTTCCAGTCCTACCCCTTTGTATTCTATAGGAACCACAGTTTTAAATCCACACTGGCACTTTCAGTTGCATGGGATATTGCCCAAACTGGGTATACAATAGAATGTTCACAACTTAACTGTACCACACGCAAAGACTCATAAAAATGGACCAATTGCCTCACTCGGATGTCCGCTATTAACTAATCATGTAAATAGTCAATTCAATCTATAGTATTGTATATACCCAAAGGCCTTCACAATGAACAACAGGGGGCAGAAGTAAGACATTCTTCAAAATCACACAACATAAGTCTACAACATAAAATTATAAAATCACAATGCATTAATATAACTGGAGTGAAGCTTCGTAGATGGCAGAACCCATTTGAGTTTGAAAACTACAATTGAAGCATTTCATAACCCCCAGTTCCTCTTTTGTTAGAGGCAGTAAATGCAATGATTTTAAAGCGGTTGAGATTACTACACCACAAAGACTCCATGACTTTTACCAATGTCCCTCTCTGTTCCCTTGTGTCTGTTCCTACCTTACCAGATGCAGTGAGTAGCTAGTTTTGAAGCAAAAGGGCACAACCTACTTTAAGTATGCTGTGAACTTCTATGTGGCAGGGAGTGCATGTTGAAGTGGGATGCAGACTAGCAGGCAAATGCTGTCTGATGTCAGAACCAGTCACATCACCACCAGGTCACTGGTGCACATATTGCAATTATCTAGTCTTGCATATTTTAAGCTTTAGCAAGGAAGCTAAAGAAATGAAAAACCGCATTCTAGGAAATGTCTGTATTCAGAACGCCACTTAAGCACGTTCTCAAGTTTGGCTGAAACCAATTGGATTAGCATGTGCTCAAGTGTTATATTTGAATTGGAAGAGCAACATGGTTTTCTCCATTCTTATGGGTTCTCACGGAGGGGGAGATTTTTGTGCACCTACAGTCAGGTCTTAAATATCTCCGATTTATACTTCTTGAAAATTATGGGTTATACTTTAGACACTGTACATTTTTTAACATTGTTTTTGTTGAAGGCATGGAGCAAAACTAATTAATTCCAAGAAAGGTGAACTTCAGCACATTAAGGAACGACACAAGTATTGGAAAACAAATATATTGCCTTCTAGTACATCTCAGAAGCAACAACCTGCTTGTCAAGCAATCCATGCATTTTTCCTTCTGTAAGGATGTGGAAAATGCAAATCAGAAATGAGAGTACTTTTCCTGACTGTAACCCACAGGGTCTGTTTGAAATTGCTAAGCAGGTAAGGCAAACGTATATTATGCATGCTTTCTCTTCCCAAAGAAATTATAATTTGGTGAGAATTCTTTGTTGGAGAACCCTAACCCATTCCCTTCTTCTAAAACCTCTTCTTACGTTTTACACTGGGAAGAGAGAACAATTCCAAAACCAGTTTGGGTATGTAGCAAGGGTGTGCTATCTCTGCCCTGGGCTTCTCCTTTCTTGCCATGTTTCAGCCCTGCAACCCATTCAGAGATCTTCTTTCCCTCTTGAAATTTGGAGTGGAGGCAGACAGGACTGGCGTATTATTTATAACAATACTACGTCCCTTCGCAAAATGCTGCCTGATTCAACACCCTCAAGTCAGTCTCTGGTAGGTTTGGCACAAAAAGGGAAACAGTTCATTTCCCTCCCCTTTCTTGCCCCGTGAATTCACAGCTCACTTACCTCCCAGGTTATGACCAACTCAGACTTGGTACCACCACCTCCACTGACATTAGCTGGAGTGACTTCAGGAACTATAGAAAAGGGGAGAAAAGTGACTATTACAAGGTAAGGATAGCTTGTTTGGTGTTTATACAGGGAAGATATATTGGTGTCTACGCTTTTAGCAAAGATTTAAAACAAAAACAATTTCTGGGTTTTCAGGAGAAATTGAAAATACAGTGGTACCTTGGTTCTCAAACGTCTTGGTACTCAAACAACTTGGAACCCAAACACTACAAAGCCAGAAGTTAGTGTTCCGGTTTGCAAACATTTTTTTGGAAGCCGAATGTGCTCTGAGTGTTACGATTCCGTTCTGAGTGTTATGGTTTGGTCTGTTTGTTTTGCCTTTTTGCGGCTCTTTTTTTGTTTGTTTTTGTGACTGTGTGGAACCCAGTAATACTGATTGATTGATTGATTATGCGACTGTAGTACATTATTGCTTTCATTTTATGGATCAGTGGTCTCATTAGATAGTAAAATACATGTTAAATTGCTGTTTTAGGGGTTGCTTTTAAGAGTCTGGAACAGATTAATCCATTTTGCATTACTTTCTATGGAAAAGCATGCCTTGGTTTTGGAACGGATTTCCAGAATGGATTAAGTTTGAGAACCAATGTACCACTGTTTTTTTAGATAACCTGTTGTTGCCAGATGTTTTTTTCTCCATTTTTGAACATTTTAAAAAATAATTTTTCACCTTTAATAAGATGAGTTTGCCATCTTTATGTAACATTTCATTTATGTGCTGTCACTCTTAACTATTCTGTCACTGAGATTTCAAAGCAAATTTCTTTTGGAAGTACCATTTTATAAAATGGAGAGGGGAGGGAATTCTAAATATCTTAATGTCTACGTTGCAATGTAAAAGAGAAGCATTCATCAGAATATTGATTAAAATGCTTTGCAGCAGGTTTTTATGATGCACTTTGAGAGCACGTAATACATAATTTTGAAAATGAGATGGCCAAACAGCATATTTATGAGCCAATTACCTGTTGCAAATAGTTTTAAAAATTATTTCCCCTATAACACATTTCATTTATTTATAATCATAAAACTGATTGCTACTAACTTAGGTCTACAGATTTTGGTAAATATGCAAGCAGACAATAAGGCTGAGTCAACAGTAGCTAATTTAATGAACTGGATATTTTATATGTCTTTGACTTCCCTTGCAGATATTAGAGAATTTAAGGTCGTACAGGCAACAACTAGTACCCATTCTTTACATTCGATTCTAAAACAACACTGTAGACATTATTATCCTTTTTTCATGTCAACACTTGAGTGTTTTTTCTGCAATCAAATGGTATATAAATTCTATTATTTTTTTAAAAATAATAGTTGTACCATGGAAGATTACATGGTATTGAAATTGTTTGATAGGACCTTTGTCCCTCCCACCCTACAAAGCATATCTTTTGTGGGGATGGGGTGGGGGGCACAGGGGGAAGAGAGGGAGAGGAAGGTCTTTTGCACAGACAAAAGGTGTTTCACTCACAATAGCTGTTTTCAACCTAAAGTAATACTGCAAGTGTAGCATGGGACATTCCACAGGGACTCTGTTTTGCATTATATTCCATTTGTTACTAGAGCCACCCCAGATTGCTGCACCACATAATAAGGAATATACAACGTTAGCAATAAAAGCTTTTCTCATCGGTTCAAACAAATGATGGCTTTTAATATAACTTGAGAGTCTTTAAAGCTCCCAATGAATGGGCAGATTAAATTTTGATTCCATCCAAATTGGGGGGGGGGGTGTAGGGTGTTTTCATAAAAATGAAGCCCTAGCACTTACGTGAGCAACACTCTTTTATTATATAACCACACAGGATCTCATTTATGTCACTGATGCCTTTTGGCAAACACTACCTTTTTTTGATGTTTACAATAAGTTTAGAGATTAATCGCCTTATACCAACTTGGAATAATGAACGGTATCTTATTGAGGATGCTGGAAAGTATATCTATGATGGGGAAACTACAGTTCCCATGATTCCCCCCCCCCTCCAAGGGTGATTTCAAGCTCTTGCCTCAGTCAGCAAGGCAGTAATTGGGGGTGATGGAAGTTCTAGTCCAAAACCTCAGGAGGGCCTTCAGCTTGGGAAGGCTGGGATATATGCGCTATAAGGTGTCAAAAAGGAAACACTGTACCTCCATGCCTCCTGTTATGAGCATGAGGAGGTGTGGACACAGCAGTAGTAAACTGCTAAAAATAAAGTTTGCTCAGTTAAATGCATTGCCTTCTTACACAGACAATTTTGACCAAGTAAATGTAGTTATTTAATGGAAGTGTCAAAGACTGATTGAAATGCCAAATGCAGCATTTCAGCTTCTACTTACGAGCCTCTTCAGTTCTCCGTTTCTCTGATGGTTTGCTTGGCTCTCCAATCCCAATAAGGCTGGCGGCAACTACCCGGAATTCATACTCAACCCACGGGTTTAAACTCACTACTGTTGCCGTAAATGTGTTTCCATCTATGACGTCGGGCACTAGGGGAGAAAAGCGTAGGTCAAGAATGTAAGAATGCCCAATGGTTACCGAATAATGAAATATTTGGATTAAAAACAAAATAAAGTGGGGGAAAGGACAGAAAGTAGACTCTAGAGATAAGCCATTAGTTGGCCGCTCTTTTTTCTGTTTGCTAAATTTGGGATGAAAAAATATTGAGAAAGAAATATAGATATAGATGTAAATGAGTTAATGATATGTTCCATTCAGTCACAAGAAGAGAACTGGATCAGACCAACACTGCTTCTTCCCCATAACCAGAAATCCCATGGGCTCATGGAAAACGGTTAAAGCAAGCTTCAGTGGTCATATTCTGCATGTTCTAAGATGTCTAGTTACCTGTGTTGACCGCTTGCCATCCCACAGAAAATGGGGTCCTTGCTTGAACAACGTATGTTGTAATGGGACTGCGATTATCTGCTCCTGGCCTCCAGGATACCTGAGCTGTAGTGTCTGTGATTTCATCAATTGTCACAGCTTCGGGTGGACCTGGTGGACCTGTTATGAAGCACACATAACACAAGTTTCAAATATCCTCAATAAGACATACCCTGCATGTAAAATATCTCACGTCAAGTATTAAGAGGTAACAAGACCTTTCAGCTCAAGGTTTAAGTTAATAGTTTTCAGTATGCAAAGAAGTCTTTTAAAACAGATCAAACAATGACAACTCTGGGATACTTTGGACAATATATATTTAATTTGAACCACTTATAGTTCCCTTCAGCAAGAATGAATTTCCATGATGTGCACTCTTTTTTTCTGAGTTTATTTTCGCACAGATAATCAAACATTAACCATAGTGGCTAAAGCTACATATTTTATAGTGGATTAAATACATGCATAGTTGCTTTTGCAAATGAAATCTGCTCTTGGACACTCACTTTTATCTCCTATAGATAGATGCTGTCTACTTACACATTTTTAATAAAAAAGCCTTTAGGAAAAGTAGCAGATAGGGACCCCAAATTGCATTTTGCCGTAGTTAAAAATATGAGGCTTGTGAGGCAAGGCCTGGAAACTTTGCGAGATAGCAGCTTCAGGATTATGTTAAATGAATGAATGTCAGTGCAATCCTATGCACATTCACTATGAAATAATCCTCAATATGTTCATCACGTTCAATTAAACATTTCAAAGATTGAAATATCATGATTTAGTCACCTATTTTTAATGCCTAACCTTCTAGCACTTGAATTTCCATTCAAACAGTTCAATAAAAAAAGTCACAGCCTGCTTTGCAACCCCAGAGTAAATTAAGTCATTTTAGAACCATAATTTGAAATGTAACCACTCCAGTATAACTTTACCCCTCAGCACTCTATGAAATCAGTTCTGAATAAGGTTGTACTGTGTGCCTCCAGCAAGAATACTTAGTAGTCCTTGCTTTCACAGCTGGTCAGTCTTCATAGATCTGCCAGTTCAAAGGCAGAATGGTGGGTTATTATAGCGTTACCTAGCATGATGTACTTTACAAATTACATCTCCCTAATGGTCAGTAGATGGAACAATTGATTATAGGGAAATATGAGACAACTCAAACAAACTATACTTTCATTTCAGAGCTTTCTCAATTGAATTCTTACTGAAATCAATTTTGATAAGTTTATCTTGTTCTGTAATGGATAGACCATTTATTTATTTATTTACTTATTTACTTACTTACTTACTTACTTACTTACTTGCTTACTAACTTACTTAACTGACAGCTAGAACAATATTTCGGGATGAGACTGCCAAAAATAGGATTTTTATCGAACAAGCAAGACTATATAACATCTAAAATGGCTGTTTGTGCAGCAACAGCCAGAAACAATCATAAAATGTTTTGGTTTTTTTGAAACGCTATAGTTTGCAATAACAGAGACTCTGATCTAAAGCTCTACATTCTGTGATAGCCCTGTCCATAATGGAATTTTCTGTCTTGTATTTTAAGCTCTGCTGCCAGCCTACGTTTAATAGTAGATGCAAAGCCTATGGTTTAAAATTAAAAAATGGACTGAGACTGAAGTCCTAAACACACTTACACAGCCACACTTATTTGTGAGTACACATGTGGAGGATTGTGCTGTGAGGATGGCAGTCTTCACACACCTAAGAGCAAGCCCAAATAAACACGTATAAGATTGCACTGTTTCGACCTTGCTATTTTTAAACCCTACTATTAAAGGTTAGAAATGGGGTGTAAAACACCTGCCTTAAGGCAGAACCAAGAACCTTGGAGGCCACATTAAAATTATGTCATTTGTGACTTTCTAACTGATCCTGCTTTAAAACTTTCAAAGCAAGAGAGTGGCTCATATTTAGTGTATGGGGCAGTGAAGATTCTTGAATTGTTAAAAATGGAATGTCTGCAGTAGAGTTCACCAGCTGAGTGCCCACATAGGCTTACATTGGTGTCCCTGGACATGCCCCACCCCAAACTCTGAGCTTTCATTTTTTTTCTATTCCTCATAGATAAGAAAGTTAGGAAGCAAAATGTACATGCACCCTTGCAAGTAATTTCTATGAAATGAGCCACCTTGGCTGCTTCCACCTGTCATTGTTTCTGGACAGAGCTGTGATTGGTAAGTGAGTTGTTTACACACCAGACACACTCTGGGGTCCTAAAGAGGTGCAGTTTTCATCTCCCCTTTAATGCACTTTTCCTGCTCTTGTCTTAGTTTGTAGTTTTTAGAGTCTCTGCAGCTTGTCCTTCCTTTTCCCCTAGTAATCAGGACACATCTAGCCTGTGGTTGGGTACGTCTGAGATCAGGTAGTCTTCTGCAAATATCACTACACAATATATGTGGATGATGTTAAATAATAGCAACTCCCTCTAAAAAGAAATACGAAAACTTTGCAAGGAGGCTTAGTCCAATATGACATATCATGGATGCTTTTGTTGAGATTCCAGAAGAAGAAGAGGAGGAGGAGGAGTTTGGATTTGGCTCACAATCTCCTTTCCCTTGCTCCCCCACAACAAACACTCTGTGAGGTGAGTGGGGCTGAGAGACTTCAGAGAAGTGTGACTGGCCCAAGGACACCCAGCAGCTGCATGTGGAAGAGTGGGGAAGCGAACCCGGTTCCCCAGATTACAAGTCCACCGCTCTTAACCACTACACCACACTGGCATTGCAGGGGGTTGGACGAGAAGACCCTCAAGATCCCTTCTGACTCTACAGTTCTATGATTCTCATGTCCTTCCTTTCAAAGAGTTTTGGACTCTGCTACAAAGGGCTCTGTAAAGTTCCTCTGGTGGTTGCATTTCATAGGTGGTATATCTCACCATTTTGGTTCAGTACAGTTGTACCTTGGTTTTCGAACGCCTTGCGACTTGAACATTTTGGCTCCCCAACGCTGCAAACCTGAAAGTGAGTGTTCCAGTTTGCAAACTTTTTTTGGAAGCCAAATGTCTGACGTGGCTTCCGATTGAGTGCAGGAAGCTCCTGCAGCCAATCAGAAGCCATGCCTTGGTTTCTGAACAGTTTCGGAAGTTGAATGGACTTCTGGAACGGATTCCGTTCAAGAACCAAGGTACGACTGTACTAGTTTTAAGGGATAAAAGTCGTAACTCTCCTTCTCATGGAGCCATACAGAGTGAGTCTGATACTTCCAAGTTCTCCTATATTTGGGAATGCAACTTTGATCATAACAGTTTTGCCATGTTCTGTCCTGAAAGTGGTTTCTGGCATCCCAAGAGGAGTGTCCACAGATGTGCTCTCCCACATGGCTTCATGGTGAAAGAAGCCCCACCAGCTTGACCAAGCAAAAGCTCTTCTCCCAGGTTTGGAGATACCTGCTAAAATATTCTGCTTCGACCTACATAAAATGTTTACTAGTTATTTTTTTAAAAAATGGGATACAATCCTATCACCAGAATCCAAAAGACAGGTTGTTAGAGAGATGAAGCAGAAGGTCATAGATGCTTGTGCTACCTTAAAACCTAGCTGATTTATTCGGAGGTGAGTTTCTATTGGCAACAACCCAAGAAATTCAGAAGCCTTATGCTAAGCCAAAGTGGAGAGAGATTAAAAGTATCACAGATCTCTTAGTTTTTGTCAACTGCCATGTATTTCAGTCAAATTCAATGATGTAGTGACAGTAATAATTTTATGTGTAGCAGAAACAGAATCATAGCTCTAACTAGTTTCCCCCCCCTGTTCAAGTCAAGTTCTAAGATAGTATTTGACTAGAAGGGCCATGTGCCTTTTCATCACTAGCTGTTATCAGCAGGTGATGTAAAAGCTTGATTTACTGATCTTTTCTCCTCTCCAGCAGATGGTGCAATGTGCAAAGAAAATTCCTTTTGGAAGAAGGAGGGGTGTGGGGGAGAAGGAAATTCAAAATGCAGGAATAAAGTCATTAGCAGAATTTGCAGGCTCCTTGCAATATATTCTCCTCTTAACAGACTCCTAGCAAAATTTAAGATTATTCCCTACAAAATGATGCATATACTTTCAGTTAAGAACTTCAAGTATTACGGATTTTAAATATTTAACAGCCTAATGTATTGGTATTTAAACTGCTCATTGGGCCTCGTCCTCATTAAATGGAGTGTGCATTTAGTGCAGCAACAATATATCTTGCTCCCATGAGGGAACAGCTGATAAACCACTGCTGTCTTCTTAAATGGACAATGATCACGTTTCCTATTCTCTCTCCTGGCAAGAGGAAGATGGCTTCTTCTCTGAATTTCAAGAGGTTTATGTACGGACCACAGTGTTCATATTCAGAAGCACAACACACTTGATCAAAAACATGAGATAATTAAGGATTAAGCAACTTAAATCTATATAAGGTGAGAATAAACTGAGCGAACTTTCCTTGCTTAAATGGCTCAATATGGCCATCGTACTGTATTATAAAATTAGTCCTTTCTTCAATATGTGTGGGATCCTCAGACAACCTGCTATTCCAACAAAACCTAAAATGAATGTGCTTCAGTCAGGGGTGTCCCAAATCACTCCCTGGTCCCAAACTGTCTTCAGGACTCTCTCGTGCTATATGAAACTGCCTGTCCAGAGGCTCTGATTCCTTGCCATCTAGAGTATGCTGTATTTTTTTTTTTTTTTTGGGGGGGGGGAGAGACACCGCTTTCTTGGTTGTGGTGCCTGAGCTGTGGAACACCAAACAATCCTGCTTAGCTATTTCACTCTGTTTGCCCTGCAGCAGGGAGTGTGTGGCTTTTCGGATAGTAACGTGGTCTGTGCTGAATGAAATCCCCTCTGGACTTTCCCTCCTCTTCTGTTAGCATTCTGTCTCTTGCTTTATACTGTAGGTGGGGGTGGGGAAGCTCTTGCTTGTAATCCTAAGTCATGGGTAGGTAAACTAAGGCCCGTGGGCCAGATCAGGCCCAATTGCCTTTTGGATCTGGCCCGCGGACAGTTCAGGAACTGCCAAGTGGATCACCAGCACGAGCGTTCTTTCCCTCTCTCTCACACGGCGGCGGCTCCTCCCTCCCTCCTCCTGGCTTCTCCCCGCCCTGCCTAGAGGAGGAAGGGGGCTGGGCTTTGTTGGTGCCAGCAGCAGCAGTGCTCAAGCGGCCACCATTTTAAGCAGCCCCTCTCCAGAGCCCTTTCACTCGCTGCTCATCGTCCCTCCGCTGCCAGCCCCTGCCACTTGCAAGACACAGGTAAGCAGCCACTGGGGCTTGTGCTCTTGCATCATCCCCCCCCCCAATATGGTCTAGTCCCCCACAAGCTCTGAGGGACAGTGGGCCGGCCCCCTGCTGAAAAAGTCTGCTGACCCCTGGCTAGTGGTCCTGTGAGCCAAGGTGCACCCGCCTGCCCTACACCTGATGTTTGGTGTGGAGTAGGAAAAGACATGGCTCTACCAAAATGGGGGTTCATTGATCCTTTGAAAGAGCTACCATGGCCCTTCCAGCCCTTCCAGTTGACTAGTTGACTGATTGACAGCACTGTGCTGTTGTCCTCATCGTTTGATTTAAATTTGTATGGGCAAAGGAAAATGGCTTTATGTCACATTACTGTGACATAAAGCGGCAGACAGGTGAATGGCCCTGCCCAGCTATCAAGGCTGGCCTTGTGGGATGAGGTGGGTGAGGATCTGGGCCACCAACAGGTTCCAGCTGTAGCTGCTGCACTTATGCTCCTGTTTGATTGTTTTTATCATGATATCCTTATCTGCCTTGAAGGTTTCCACTATAAAAGGCTGCAGAAAAATGCTTGAATAAATACTGTCACAGTGCAGGCTGTCTGGGGGAGGGGAAAAAAAAACCATTTCCAATAGATGGATGTCATGAAACGTTGGTCCTAACTACGGAACAAATATATTATACAGTTGCCATAGCTCCCTCAAAAGAATCCTGGGATTTTTAATTTAACGAGTATAAAGGATTCAGTATTAAGTATATTTAGTCTTTTCCACAGCACTACATTTCCCAGGGTTCGGTGAGATGACATAATTATCATTAAACTATCTTAAGTCTATCCTGTGTGTTATGCCCAAAGCCACAAATCTGTAAGCCTTCCTTGTTTTCTGAAAGGCAGCATGGGAATAAATTCTAACTAAAATTAGTAAATCTCATATCAAATGTTCACCCCATAACAACAGCCAACGTGAAAACCAGCAATAGCAGGAAATGTATTGGGGCACTCTGTATCTTGAAATCTGATTTCATTTTAGGGAGCAGCTGTCTCACTGTCCCAAGTCAAAATTGCTGTAACATTTCCAAAAATTTTGAGAACTGAATTTATTTTCTGGCCCCATGCCAACACTGGACAATGATAAAATTGCTGCCAGTTTAGCTTTCAACTTTCAGACTCCAAATCTATCTCTGTACTAATCACCTGTAACTGGATCAGTAACTGAGCTTGGCTACTTGAATGATCCAGGTGCAGCTGCTGAGCTGAAGTGACCAATGCATGACGTGAAGAGGACTGGTTTTTCATTTTCTGTGTAAGCCACCACCATTTGCAATGTACAGTGGTACCTCAGGTTACATACGCTTCACGTTACGGACTCCACTAACCCAGAAATATTACCTCGGGTTAAGAACTTTGCTTCAGGATGAGTACAGAAATCGTGCTCTGGCAGCGCGGCAGCAGCAGGAGGCCCCATTAGCTAAAGTGGTGCTTCAGGTTAAGAACAGTTTCAGGTTAAGAATGGACCTCCAGAACGAATTAAGTACTTAACCTGAGGTACCACTGTATAGCAGCTGTTTGCCAAGCATATTTAGCTGAAGTGGCCATTGCGCAGCACAAAAAAACCCCATTGGTTTCTTTTCTTTTCTGCAAGCCATCATTTGCACATTATTGCACATGTCCATTGCTGAGCAATGGTTAAACCTAGGGAGAAGTGAAAGAACATATGTAATTTTCAACCCTATCCTGCCCAACTAAGTGACCCACTGAAGTGTCACAGGAAGGCAGTATGTGCCTATGCAAATTTGTAAAAGGGCAAAACTTGCAAGCAAATTGCCACTGCCTGACCCAAGCTGAAATGCCATTCCCTCGTGAAATGCCATGAGGTGAAACTGTGTTCACACCAAGGGGTACAGGGAATCAGTACATGCACAAGGCCTCAGGGTTTTCAGCAAAGTACATTCTCACATAAAAAACTGCCTCCGTGCACATCCACATTCAGCAAATTAACACCGCCATCAACATTTCAAACAGAACTAAATAAATAATTAGCGCATGTTGTTACCATTTAAGGTTCGATAGAAGACACCCCCCTCCATATTTTGTACCAAATAATCAGTAGTACTTCATAAGCTGCTAGTTATCGAGCGTAGTAAACTCTTTCAAGCTGTGCTTTATGTTATTATCCATAGCAGCGGTTGGTGGGAACAGTAGTTTTACTACAACAACGGCAACAAAATTCAAATACCTCTTACAATCAGGTCTGCAGCAGCTGATAGCTTGTCCACACTTGTTTGCACCATGCAGACGTATTTTCCAGCGTGATTCAGCTGGATGCTTCTGATCATCAAATCACCAGCTGAATCCTGCTGATAAAGTAAGGGAAAGTGGTTACAATTACTTTTTAATGAGCTCTAAACATCATTATCACATGAAGGACAACTGTGGCTAATGGATTTATTTTACATCAGCTGATGAAAACGCTCATAATGCAACCCAGAACCTATTTAATATATGTGAGCTTTCCTTGAAGATAAGAGCTGAAAGTATGGTTGCCTATAAGGGACATAGGAGCTTCGGGTCAGTCAAATTGTTGCCGAAAATGTGATTTGATGGATGGGGGGGGGGGGAACGGTGGGCTGTGCTCTGCCATACTCCAGACATCCAGTTTATAGCCTTCATTGCTATTCAGATGTCTGCATTCCTCCTACATCCATTTAACAAGTGAGCACCAGCCCAAATTGGGACGCGTTTGTTAACAGCTTCCACAGTCTTTGTGCCGCAGCCAGCATTTCGATTGCCTGGCTTTTGTATTAAAAGGTCATGAGGACAGTGCTCTCGGAGGACAAGTGCATTACCTAGCATGAAAGAAGGATAATTTGTTTTTCCAAATGCCAAATGCTCATGTATGATTAGCAATTGCAGGTAACTAATTATGGTTCTGCATGATTGTGTGACTCGAAAAACGCACCCACCTAAACACATTTTCTCTGTCCACCAGGCACAGTGCTTAACAAGTTAGAAATCTAAGCATAAGATTGCAGTTGTAGCCTTTTAATTGAGAGATATTAATATAGTACATATTTTGGGGTTTGGGGATACAATTACGTGTAATTGCAAGCCACAGCTGTTATCGCCGCTGCTATGCCCCCTGCAGGGCAGAACATTTGAATGATTTATTTTATCTTCCACAGCTTTTCGCATTTCAGCACCTGTCCTGATAGTCAAGGGATGGCAGCTAATGTTTGCAACTGCAATTTCCTCTTCTGTTTGTGGAATGAAAACCAGTATGGCTCAGAGTTTGGATCTGGGATGGCTGGTTCCAGGTAGCACTGGCTTAATTTGCCTTGGGCAAATTACTAGCGCTTGGCCTCAGCTTATCTTAAAATAGCTGATGACCATTTTACATGAGGTAAAAAAAGAATAAAGGCAGAGGGTACAGCATTTTGAAAACAAAAATGCTTCATAAGTAGCAGCAACAGTGACTACTGTTCAAATGGCTTTAAAATGAACTACCGTATTTTTCCATGTATAAGACTAGGATTTTTTACAAAAAAAAATAAGGTTAAAAAGGGGGGTGTAGTCTTATACACAGGGGCAATCTCCCCCGATTTTAAAATATGGTATATGTTTAAAAAGCCTTGACTACAAGTAGGAGCAGGCAGATCTGTCAATTTCAATTTCTTTCAGTTTTCTCAATCTCAAATTCAGGATTTTAAAATCCTCATGAAAGTTTGTCTTCAATTTTTCATTCTATACCTATTTTCCCCAAAGCATTTCCCCCTAATATAATACATCTTCTCATGCTATTTCAAAATTCACTAATATGTGCATTTTAATGTGTTCTCTACCCTGGTATATGCATTTTTGTTGTTGTTGCATTACTTGCTAGGAAAAAATGAACTGCAAAATTTAAAGTGCAGATTTCAAAGGAATGCTCTATTTTGGTCCATGTACTTTTTCAGAAAGTATGAATTGGGTAGATTTGCCCTTAATTGAGAACTGAACCAAATTTCTCCCCATACCTAAATACAAGCTACTGAAGCCAAGCAAAATAGCCTGCTGTACTCCAGCTGTGTCACACTCATTTTCCATCTATATGTGTGTGCAGCTTAGCATGTAGACAGAATAGAAATTCGTATGGCGGTAATGCTAAACCATAGTTTACTGCCACATGCCTGTGCCTCAGGCTCATGTTTTCTCACCTCGTCTCTTCTGATGGAATAGTAAGGAGATCAAAAACTTTCACTTACCTTTTTAAACAAACCAGTTTCTCATTATGTTTGAATTCAAGGAACTCTGGTTAGTTTAAACTTGTTTGAGAACAAACAGCGGTCACAAACCAAGGTTTGATCACAGCTTTTTTTCTCAGGAACCACAGTTCCCCTGAATTCAGACATAATGAAGAATTCTGATTAAACAGGAAGTGGGGGCTTCTCATCTCATTCTTATGCCAGAGAAGAGGCATGGGAGCAAGCATACAAGCCAGAGGCTTGGTGTCGCTCTTGCATGTACTGCTAAAACTAGGAGAAACTCAAACAGCATTGCATAAATGCAGGATGGATATTAGACAGTAGCTAGGATCCAAAGAGCTGCTCATGAAAGGGGCTTGCACTAGCCCAGTGGAAACAGAGTTTTCTCCCATTTCAACAGCTGTCTCCTATGTCGTATCACAAGCTGTGTTTGAAGTTCCCTTTGATTATAAAGCAGTTTGCCATACATGGGGAGAGCAGGGAGGGGGCTGCTGTTTGGTAAGTCTGAGGGCTCCTTGTGATCATGAACAGTACCAGTTCTATAGCTCTTTGGATTCTGGTCCAAGTTTCTATAATGTTTCTGAAGCCTGATTCCCTTAACAGCCAGGGATAAGGGGGTGATTATGAGGATGGTTTAGAAGATGCTGTAGCAGCTGCTTGGATAATCTCTAGAGCCCAAAGCATGGCTGAAAGTCTGCATACACTAGACCAGGCATCCCCAACCTTTGGCCCTCCAGATGTTTTGGACTGCAATTCCCATCATCCCTGACCACTGGTCCTGTTAACTAGGGATCATGGGAGTTGTAGGCCAAAACATCTGAAGGACTGCAGGTTGGGATGCCTGCACTAGACAACTGCAGCAGCAGAAGGGATAAAATAGAGCCTGATTATGTGGGCAGGATTTATTGCAAGGCTGTAGGTACGTTTCTGGGCTCTGGTGGGAAGGGTAAAGACAAAGTCATGTGCAGCCTCATATGATGCCATCAGAGCTGTATATTCCCATACAGGAGCCTTGCATTCTATGTAGTATAGAACCCACCCATTCTTATTTCAGTTTCAAAGAACAGCTTGCTGTCTCTGCCATTTTGGATTTTGGTAACACATATACTAAATATAAGTTGATCTCCATTATATAGAAAAGGTGGCAATCTGCCTCTCAGACACCATCTGTGGCTTCCTGCTTAGCAGTAATGGGTGGTATGCAAATAAGTATTACTCAGAGTAGATCTGTCGAAATTAATTGACATAACATATTCGTGTTCATTAAATTCAATGGGTCCACTTCCGTGTAGAGCTTAGTTGAATGTCATCCAATTTCTTTTTTTAAGCTGTGAAGGGTGGTGACAAATAATGCAAATAAGGCTGGTGACAAATAATGCAAACTACTGGCAAATGCTTAAGACCTAACTTCACATTTGTTTCTATGTCAGTGCAAAGTTGAACATTTGTCATGATTTGCTAATGATCTGTAGCTACTGAAAAGCAGAGAATTCTGAGAAATTACTCTTTGGACAATGCAACTGAGGAGGTACAAAGATTACCACACTAGCAAGACAATCAGAAAGAATTAGGCTGCAATCCTGCCCCCAACTGTGCCTTGATGTCATTGGGGGGTGCGGGAGCAGGTAGGTTGTATTTCATATCCTCTCTGCCAGCTTTAGTAGTGCAGAGGACTACTGGTGATGGTGGAGTTTCACTGCAGCAGATGTCCCCAGCTCCACCTAAAATGGTAGTAAGCTACTGCTTGCAGTCCTCCAGCCGTCAGGAGAAAGGCCCTCAAACAGGCCAGTTCAAAGCAGTGCAGCAGGAACTTGGCATCTGCTTGATGCTAAGCTCCATGGATCCCATGAGGGTCTAACCCAGGGTTTTCCAAACTGGGTCTCCAGCTGTTTTTGGACTATAATTCCTATCATCCCTGGACACTGGTCCTGCTAGCTAGGGATGATGGGAGTTGTAGTCCAAAACCAGCCGGAGACCCAAGTTTGGAAAACCCTGGTCTAACCTGTTGGCCACTGAGCTACACCAGCTTGGAACTGATGGAGCAAAAGAAAAATGGTGATAAGGCCCTCCTCTCATCTCACTGGTGGCAGAAGATGGCAGGGTTTTGGGTCCAGCAGAGGATTCAGTGTCCCACTCTTCCCATGTCCCTTATTAGGAGTGGTCAGTTAAACATGGGTTTGTTTTCACAGCAGGTATATCTATTCAGTGCACAAATTTCACACTGATATTCTTAAACAGTACTGGTTTACACCGGCAGCAAAGTACTTCTGTTCCGATTGCACTGTCAGCTCAAGGGAGAGTGAACTGTACTGACACTGTAGACAGTACAGAAATGAAGCATTTCATTGCTGGAGTTATTATGTTGCATACTATTACAGTTTGAGTGTGTAGGTGTGTACACACCCAGTGTTGGAAGCTGGCAGAGGCTGCCTGCATACTATACCTTTAAAACACGTTCAAAGCACATTTCCCACACTCAAGGAATTCTGGGGAATGTAGTTTGTTAAAGGTTGCTCGGAACTGTAAATCTGTGAGGGGTAAAATGCAGTGTCCAGAATCCTTTGAGCGGAGGAAATGTGCTCTAAAGATATAAACACAGCTAGAGTTGTAGGTCTGTCCATAAACATATCTTGCTCATTGCTGAAATTCTCAGCACTCATAAAGAATTGCCTTGGTGGATTACTAATAGTGATACTTACCCCTCCAACTCTTTCAAAGTGATCCCCATCTTTTTCAAAGTCTATCAGGTGTCCATTAAATGACCAAGTAAACAGAATATCTAGCGGGTGATCATGAGATACCTGGCAAGGCAAAAGAATACTTTCGCCAGCAGTGACATCCATGCTGTTAGGTGCCACCATAAATCGTGTTGGATCTGCAGGTAATAAAGGACACCAAAGAAAGTAACTCACCTGATTTAAAAACAACAGTAACAACAATACACACAGAGAGAGTACAGCTCTTAAGTGGTCCTTAACTAGAGAAGGTTCAATGAGGTTTATACCAACAGTATGACCAGTAGTAAAAGGTAAATGACCCCTGGACAGTTGAGTCCAGTCAAAGGCGACTATGGGATGAGGCGCTCATCTCGCTTCAGGCTGAGGGAGCCAGTGTTTGTCTGCAGACAGCTTTCTGGGTCATGTAGCCAGCAGGACTAAACCACTTCTGGTGCAACGGGACACCGTGATGAGTGCCAGAGTGCACGGAAACGCCATTTATCTTCTGACCACAGCGGTAACTATTTATCTACTCACACTGGTATATCAGGTCACTGTACTGTTCCACACTGACAAGTGGAGAGTAAACTGAGCTAGTAGTTTGGTCAGTGCAGAGACAAGTTGTCATTACTATTGAAAGTTACAGCTTGAGTGTATTTATTGCTGTATAAATTTAAGTGTACCTCAAATTAAAATAATGATGGATTGACAAAATTGAGTTGTATGCAACATTAGTCTTTATTGAAGTTCATGAATATGGCTAACTTAGGTCCATTAATTTCAATGTGTCTATTCTGACTATAGCTTAGTTGGATGAAGCTTACTGTGTTCTTTTTTAAAATCGCTAGTTTAAATACAGGTGATAATTTTGATTTTAGTGTATTTCTCTTGTTTGTTTGTTTGTTTGTTTGTTTGTTTGTTTGTTTGTTTGTTTGTTTTAAGAAACAAAACCAAACGTGTCAACTTATAAAATCAGCAACCAGGAAAATCCAGAAAGGCAGTTATGCTCATAGCCGTATACAAATAAAAAACATGCTTCAGAACCATACAGAGTAAAGGTATATCTAGCCAGATTAAGCACTTTTATGTTTTCAGTGAAAAGCTAAGCATGGACCAATGGTCACGTAATCCAACCCCTGCAATGCAGAAATCTCAACTAAAGCATCTGTGACAGATGGCCATCCAAGCAACCTCCAACAATAATAATAATAATTTATTATTTATACCCCGGGTCCTATCCTCCGGTTCGGGTCCTATCCTCTGGAGCAGGAGAAAAAAAGCTTGCTCCATCTTCCATGTTACAGCTGTTTAGATATTTGAAGATGGCTATCATGTCTCCTCTCAGTCTTCTCTTATCCAGGCCAAACATACCCAACTCTCTCAACCGTTCCTCCTAAGGCTTGGTTTCCAGACCCTTGATCATCTTGGTCACCCTCCCCTGCAGCTAAGTAAGTGTTGAGCTGTTCTGCCTTTTCCCTGTCGCCCAATAGCATCTCTCCATTTTCACGTGCCCAACAAATTATTTCCTGACAATGCATTGTGTTTTGGTAGCAAGACCTCTGCGTTGTGTGGCGTGTGAAGTACAATTGTGGTTAAACTGAATTAAACAAGGTAAAAATAAAATATAACCAATAAATGTGTATTTTCAGTCTTTATAGAATTTACAGTGTGTTGCTGGTGACAAAGCAGTAAAAGTTTTTTAAATGGCAGATTTGTGCAACCTTAATCTGCATGATGATAAAGTATGGGCCCTATCTTTTTGAAACTGCTCTCACACACTTTGTTACATGTTTAAATATTATATTAAACCTTTACAACCCAGAAGCATATGGTAACATGTAGCAAAAACTGAATATTCTGCTCATATAAATAGTGAATTATTGTAAGGAGTGTCTAGTCTTAGAGTCTAAACAGAATACACTGCCATGGTTTCTCCAATAAGAATCCCAGGAAATTATTTTATTAATAGATACTATTTATATCTAGCCAGTAGACACACAACCCAGGCAGCCAATGATATGTTATAAACATGAATAATGCAAGTATAAGGGAGTCCCATGGACTGCAAGAAGATCAAACCTCTCCATTCCTAAGGAAATCAGTCCTGAGTGCTCACTGGAAGGGCAGATCCTGAAGCTGAGGCTCCAATACTTTGGCCACATCATCAGAAGAGAAGACTCCCTGGAAAAGACCCTGATGTTGGGAAAGATGGAGGGCACAAGGAGAAGGGGACGACAGAGGATGAGATTGTTGGACAGTGTTCTCGAAGCTACCAGCATGAGTTTGACCAAACTGCAGGAGGTAGTGGAAGACAGGAGTGCCTGGCGTGCTCTGGTCCATGGGGTCACAAAGTGTCGGACACGACTAAACAAGAACAACAAAGGGTGGAACTATATGGTCTAAAAAACTTATATCATGTTTTCAAAGTGGAAAAATGGGAGCTCTATCTCCAAATAGAAACTTCATGCCAAAATCTCCCTGCACAGTGTATAGTGGAATGAATGACATGGCCTGGTCATGTCATTAGGCTGAGCATCTCTCCATCTGCCCATCAATAGGCAGTGATGCAGACTGGGAAGAAATACACCATATAATGACAGAAGGACTCAAAGTGACTTGTACCACACCTTTCCAAAGTGGGTACATGACACAGAGCTGCTATTTCACCAGTACGCCCAAGTTCCTTCTAACATATTGTTCTCACCTATGGAAAGAAAGGAAGTATTTGATGAAACATATCAAGAGTCCTTGGGCCACCCTACTACATATTGACTTGATCTGTTGTGCTCAGCAACCCCTTCTAGGTTTGCTGGAAGTCTGCAATAGAGATGGCTACATATTACCTCCAGTATCAGAAGCAATATGCCACTGAATATTAGCTAGCAATATAGCATGCTATCTTATACCAAGGCAGACCTGCGGTTTGTCGGTAGTGTCTACACTGATTGACAGTGGCTCTCCAGCATTTCAGAGAGAGAGTCTCTCCCAGCCATACCAGGAGATGCTGGGGACTGACCTTGGAACCTTCTGCATGCTCTCCCACGGAGCCACTGTGAAAACAGAATGCTGAGCTAGATTGGCCTCCTGTGTATATAAGAAGTTCTCAGTAGGGCTTTCCTTAGATTGTTAGAATCATGCCATTTCTGAACATTTGTTTCCCCGACATCCCTTTGTAACGAAATACCATGCAGGGTTTCAGATAAAATTAGGACTTTTAAAACCTTGGATGAGGCAATTGTAAGTTCTACCGAGGACTTAAAAACTGATTACAGACAATTGGATGAGTTTCACTGTATTTACAAAGGAAAAGTACACCAAGGAAAGATGAGATTTGGGAGGCAACCAGCTCTTTCTTATCAGGGCCTCTCTCATCTATATGGGTCTCATTCAAGCCGAGGGAACTTTAAGGGCAGGTTTTCTGATGAATTCCAGGCGACTCACAGCAACCTCTCAATGATTTGCTGTATTGCTTTAGGCAAGTAAGTTAATTGCAATGCTCCTCAGGTTCTTTTTCAGCACAAGGAAGCAGCATTTATCCACTTGACGTAATTTAATGAGACCCGGTTAACAAATATGAACAGAGGAATAAGTTTCTCTAATGATTTTAGGAAACAGAAATGGCTTCGGTTAGACATCTAGTAGAGAAGAGGTCCAGAATTCACCACTCAGTACATGGATTCCAGGTATAATTCCTTTGTCTTTACAGAAATCCACTCCTTTCCCTACCCCTTTCAACTCTTTTCTTAATCAATACCAACAAAACTGCAACATCGACATGCTACAAATACTCAACAAAGGGGAAACTGTGCTATGTGCATTACATTACAGACTGAGTCCATCCACATTATCATTATCCTTTAACCACAGTCATTTGGAGAGCCAAATTGGCTACCTTAACATGTGATCTTGTGATAGGAATTTTATGGTTTTAGATATATGGCAACGTTCATAACCACATGTACATAGATCAGCACAGGAAAGCCAACCTGGAACCATTTTGATTCCTAAACTGAGCAAATGTTTCTCTGCATGGTCAAAATGGAAAAGTCTCCCCATTGTCTCTTTCCTCACAAATCCTGTCTTAAGGACACATTTAAGATACAAGGTGTGAGCCTGTGACCTGGCCCAGGAAATAAGTATTTTACCACTACAAAAGAATGGCCAGGCTCCCCAGGAAATCCAATCAAGTAACCTGCCAGACAGGAGATAAACAAGGACAAGAGAAAAACAACCTTTAAATTTCTGTGATGTAGGTGGGATGTATCTGAGGGGTGGTCTTAGGTTACACCCCTTCTGTGATGTATGCATAATGTTTCTGGGGGTGGTCTTGATCTACAGAATGGGAATTTCAAAAGTCTTTATAAGCCCTTGCACAGCAATTTTGGGGGTCCTCTTCCTCTCCTGCGTGTGAGGGGAGCACCCTGTTGCAACAGGTCAATAAAGATCAAGCTTACTAGCTGCTTTGCTTCTCAATATTCTCTGGTTGGCCTCTGTTATTTTCTCCTACCAATAGGGAACCTATGTAAGGACTCTATATGGGCTCTTGGATACCCCATAAGGGAAAAGGGCATATTTTTATTTACAACAGATGGCGACCACGCACGAAGGGACTTTTGGTTACCCGGATTCTGGAAGCGAGGAAGGACTGGTTATCCAGCGCGCACCAGGCAGTTTGCCAGGAGGAATAGCCAGTCTTCCATCGATCCCAGGGTCTGGAAATAACTGGAGGTTCAGCGGGGCTAACCAGAGGAAGCAACGCTTGATCAGGCCGGCCTTAAACAACCAGTCAAGAGATCGTGGGATCACCAGGAACAGCGCATGCGGAAGTGAGTATTAAGTAGGAAACACGGGTAGTGGGTTGGGTTCTCTAAACCACAGCAACCAAAATTCTTTAACTCTTCCTTTTCCTTTCAAATCTAAACTTTCTATTTTTTTCCTCATCTAAAAATTGTCTTCTCCTCCTTTCTGTCCCCTTGATTTCAACACCAGCCCTAGCCCTTCGGAGTATGCCCAGGCAAAAGTTGTGTGTGACTTCTTTCATTTCCCTTCTACAGTCTATATGCTGACCTATTCCTTCGGAGTTTTGCCCAGAAAAAAGGTCATGCTTTTTCTTCTGTACTGAAAACTATAACTCCCAGGTGCAGCCGCACCTCTGCCATGGCGATCTTTGTTAGAGATGACCTGTGAGCAGAGAAAGCAAGGGCACCTGATTCCTTTCCTTCTTTGTCATTTCTGAGTCCCAATCTGGCAGTGCGCTACGCAAGCGTCCAGTAGGGAACTCTCAGGTTAGATTGTAAGAGGCAGGAGGTTGCTGTGGGCTCCCTGGCTGAGAAATGACCAAAGGGGGGGGTTGAGATCGCTGACCGCACTGTTAGCTTAGTAGCCAGGAAAGGCCAACAGCTGTACCAGCCTAGTAAGTCAGGCCAGACGAACGGCGGTGTGTCACAGTACTAATTCTCGGAGTTGTCCAAATTGAGTCTACTGTGGGTTATTTATTGTGTTTCCTGAAAAGTGGGGATAAAACCCCGGCTGCAGTATAAAAGTAAAAGCTAGCGCTATTAAAATTCTTAAAATGGGTGCACCTCAATCAAAAGAAATGAACCTGCAGACTCCTGATGGGAAAGAAGCCCAGTTGGTGCTTACTTCCCGCCTGGACTCTGACAGTCCCCTTCAATTTGTGTTTAAGAAACATTTTTCCAGTGTTTAAATTGTACTTAGGTAACATCCAGCAGCTGCTTATCTTAAATGTGCCATCTAAAATAAAAATGCAAGCTTGCTCCAAAATTTTAAATCTAAGAAAGCCATGTTGGGCCTTATCAATCTTAAACAAGACGAAAATGAGAATGTAGTGTTTGTTATTTGTTATGTTTTATATATAGATAGATTATTAGATGATAGATAGATAGATAGATAGATAGATAGATAGATAGATAGATATAAATGTTTGTTATTTGAGAGAGGCTCAAAAGAGTCTTCCTCCTTGTATGTACTTCATTAAGCATATGCCTATGAAAGTATGGTCTTCCTTCTAAGAAAAATATCTGAGTCCAGTTTTAACTTTGATTTGGTTGGACAGAAGAGTTATTGTAAGGCTCCTGATATCAGTCTCTATAAGACTTCTTGGCCTCTTTTCTTAGAAAATGCCCCCCCCCGTTTCATTCTGTCTCTTTCAGGGGGTTTTTTTCTTCTTTTTCTGTGCCAGGTAAATTTACTCCCGAGTAAGCTTCCTTTAAAGGAAACTGCAAAAGGGAAGGGGGGCATAGATTAGGTTTACTATTCCTCTGCAAGTTCAGGAAAAATTGTCACTTTTGTATTCCTTTTAAATCAAATCTATGGCTGTTTTAACTATGCTTTATAAGAAATCCTATCCCTATCCTAGGAAAAAATGTTCACTTCAATCTTCCTTTAAAGATCATTTCTCTCACTCAAACTATCTCAAGATCTACTAAAAGGGTTCTGTATAAAGTTGATAGGCACATGGCTTGTGGTCTCTTCCCCAGTTGTGTCTGTGTACATAAGTATGTGCGTGTTTCTGGTAGTACAAATCTTGCTATGAACCCTGTATTTTAGGGTTGGACTAGATGACCCCAGGTCCCTTTCAACTTTCCCTTTCAACAAATTTGTGGCTGATGAGTTGAAATTTAGCCCAGATTTGCTCTTTGGTTTTTTTTAAAAAAGGTGAGAGGTAAAGGCCGTGATGTTTTGAAGCAGAACTGGTGATATCAGGCATTTAAGTGATTACAGTGTTTATCATTTTGTCTATTATTTACAAAAATCAGACTCAAAGTTTAAGCACATACAAATTCATATAATCAAGTAGAGTAGCCTTGACCAATCCTGTAAATAAAGGGCAGGAAAATTTTGTCTGCAAATGGTAAGGCTGAAATGACAGAATGTTAAAAGTCTTATGAAGTCTGACTCTCTGGCCATTTTTTCCCATATATAAGGGCGTGGCAGATTGTTCCGCGAATGGCCAGAGGGATATTAGCCCTTTCCTGTACATAAAAGAAGCAATTGTCCCTTTGCTTGGGCTGCAATTGTTAGCTTTGGTGAATACTTCAATTGCTGAGTTTCTCTTTTTTGTTTTAAAATCTAACCCTATTTTTAAAATCTACTCCTTACCCTTCCCTTCCCTTATTCAAATTCTAATTCAGCCAAAAGATGGAACATTTTCAATAGTATAAAAGGTTTGCTGAGACATGAACTCTGCACATGCACAGAGGCTAGATCAGCTTTAAAAAAAGAGAGAGGGGGGAAGGGGGGAGAGGTTTGCAGAGTGTGTGCTTGCAGGGAGAAACCTATCCAAATTTCCTTATGTAAAACCTGGAACCATTGAGGGAAATCACCCTTAATGTGTCTTTTGCTCCAAGGGCTACTTAATCAAGAGGTTGTCAAGTTTCAAATCTAACATGCCAAATTCTTTTCACAGGTAAATATCAAAGCACTCCCACTGTGAGTTCCTCTCTTGAGTAGTTTGCCACCCCAATGGGATTTAAATTTTATAACAGTTTTTTTTTGTGTGTGTGTGTGTGTGCCTATGCATTTTAGGAACAGCATTTCCTGACTGACTTCTCACATGAAATAATTTTCCCTTTTAACAGGATATGTGAACCCCATTAACAAAGTGTTTGTCCCTTCTTTTCTCCCACAGCACAAATGATAATGAGGGGATGCAAACAGTGATTTAAATACTCTATAAAAAGTAATTGCATTTGTATTTCTTTTTGTCTTTCTTCCCTTAAAGCCAAACAGTCACTCTCTTTCTGTTCAGCAAAACAAGTCTGAATCCCTGCTATATTAGTTGATTTCCCTCTATCTCTTTGTGGCTTTGACATTTTTTAGGTTACAAATAATCTGTTTTTCATTTATTAATCAGTTTTTCATTGGGTTGTTAGAATGCCAAAAACAGATTACTTCAGGTTACTTCAGGTTTCTTTAAAAATTGTGTGTCTTAGCATTTATTTATTTTTGGTTCCTCATAGGTCATTTTGTGTGTGTGTGTGTGTGTGTGTGTGTGTGTGTGTGTGTTTTACTTTGGGGACATGTTCATCACATGTTGAAAGTCAGTTTCATGAAGTTCTTTTATCAGATAGCACATGGTGAATTTTAAGTTATTTTCCCCATTGTTTTCCCATTTTTTCAGTCCAGTAGTAATCTGTGGTTTTGATAATATCTTTGTATTATTTAATAATAATTCTTTTCTAAATCTGATGTCTTTGGGTCAAAATCTGTTTTCATCTGACTGGTAATCTAATTTTTTTGCTTTCTTTTTTATTTTTTAACTTTTGTTGTATTTTTTACAGTTCTCTTTCTATATATGTGGAGTAATTTTTATTTAATAACATAAAAAAAAAACTAAGTGAAGGAAAACAAACAAACTTAGCAGATAATAACAGTAATTATATGAAAATGTGATAATATTAAATTGAGTAAAATGCTTAACATGCTAAGATTTTATTATTTGCAGCTAATAACTCAAGGAGAGTTACTTGGGGAGGGGGCTTTTGATCCTTCCTTTTGTCTTTTAAGTCCCCCCAAAACCCTGCCCCCTTACAGGATATCACTTCTACAGATGTGCAATGATGAAAAAGCAGCAACAACCCCTCAACTCAGTTCTTCGCCATCACAAGACCTGCAACAACAGTTTTCAAAATGCCCACAGCTATCTCTTTCAAAGTATATAGACTGACGGAGGAGTGGGGCTGACAAAGGGGGGAGGAGTTGAATTGCAAGGACATTTTGCCACTTTTGAACCTTAAAAACTGTGCTCCAGGATTGAGAAGATCACAATTGTCTCAAGATATGCAACTGATATTTAATTAGTTTTTTTTGTATTATGTATTATTACGTAGGAATGTTGAAATGTGTCTGACAGTATGTTATTTCCACAAAGGGGGGGGGGCTATTTTTGTGTGTAATTGTTTTTATGTTTAATGTCTTATTCCTTACACCCCAGTGGAGGAATCTCATACATTTTATGCGTTCTAATAGACCAGGCTATTGTATAGTCCAAGGTTTAGATTGTCCCACCTGGCACTATGCCAACCTTCCCTACCCATTTTAAAATGTGCTAAAACTCGCTTTACCAAGGAGAAGCTTCTAAGATACATGAAGGTGTATATGCTTTGGTTTAGCAGGAATGATCCCTTATAGAGTTAAATTGACTTATTTGGACAAGTGCCCTTTTTAAGAATGGTTTTCTTTTAACAAGATTGGTTTGAAGAGTTGAGAACCATGAGGCAATACAAATTCAAATTGGACTCAGTTTGAATTGGGCAAGTGTATCCAGGCTGCAATTAGCTTTTTGGTCCTTCAAGTGCAAGTGAGCAACTTCCCATGAGTGCAAGACCAACGCCAATAAAATAAAATCCCATAGAAAGGCCAAGGCAAAGACATCTCTCTCATGATATGTCCAAACCTGTGGCAGCCATGGTGAGTGCCAGGCGACATGGTTAAATGAAAGCCCCGAGGGGATTCAACAGACAGGATGTGTTGCTGTAGCACTATGCCGGTGTGAGACCACAGAAGAGCTAGCTTGACACCTGAGAAACACACAAAAATGGTGAAGGACAAAACACCAACTGCATTTTTCAGTCAGTAGTGGACCTTCCTGCTAAATGTAAAGCATAGCCACTATTGAGAAAATGTTTCTCCCAAGAGCTAGAATGCCACAAGTAATTTAGTAACAGAATGCAACATATGTTATTTTTATATGATATATTTATACAAAGGCATCCATTTACAACATACGATGTTATTATTTGTGGGGCAAAAATTTTTAAGAAAAATTCTAGCCCCAAAGGGGGGATAATGTGATAGGAATTTTATGGTTTTAGATATATGGCAACGTTCATAACCACATGTACATAGATCAGCACAGGAAAGCCAACCTGGAACCATTTTGATTCCTAAACTGAGCAAATGTTTCTCTGCATGGTCAAAATGGAAAAGTCTCCCCATTGTCTCTTTCCTCACAAATCCTGTCTTAAGGACACATTTAAGATACAAGGTGTGAGCCTGTGACCTGGCCCAGGAAATAAGTATTTTACCACTACAAAAGAATGGCCAGGCTCCCCAGGAAATCCAATCAAGTAACCTGCCAGACAGGAGATAAACAAGGACAAGAGAAAAACAACCTTTAAATTTCTGTGATGTAGGTGGGATGTATCTGAGGGGTGGTCTTAGGTTACACCCCTTCTGTGATGTATGCATAATGTTTCTGGGGGTGGTCTTGATCTACAGAATGGGAATTTCAAAAGTCTTTATAAGCCCTTGCACAGCAATTTTGGGGGTCCTCTTCCTCTCCTGCGTGTGAGGGGAGCACCCTGTTGCAACAGATCAATAAAGATCAAGCTTACTAGCTGCTTTGCTTCTCAATATTCTCTGGTTGGCCTCTGTTATTTTCTCCTACCAATAGGGAACCTATGTAAGGACTCTATATGGGCTCTTGGATACCCCATAAGGGAAAAGGGCATATTTTTATTTACAACAATCTCAACACATGTTGTGTCCCTAGATGGCCGATACACTTGGTCTTCTCCAAAATGTCAAATACTATAAATGAGATAGATGACAATAAAAACACTATGACTGTACTGCCATACCAATGGAAGGGTTTCTGATCCAGTGGGTGTGTCCGTAAGGGGGAGAAGATTTTTACAATTCCCCCTCTCCTGTAGCCCTCTTCACAGCTCCATCCAGAAAACCTGTGTGAGCTGCAGGAGGAAGCCGAGGTGAGGAAAACTCACCTCCACTCTACATCCATTAGAGAGCCTCCACTAGATTAATGACTATTACATGAACAGAAAAACACAATTGGCTGCAACCCTTCATCTTTACAAGGGCTACTTAAATAGTACACAAATTATTCATACATACTCATTAAATGCAACCATCCATTCCTTGGTTTGTCCTGGACTGTTGATTTCCTGAATTTTGGTAATATGTAGCCACAATCTTTTTGAAATTTTATGTTATAAGAAACTTCATTTTTACTAGTATCAGCCTCTAACTTGTAATATACATAGCAACTTTACATCTGGATTCACGAGGTCCCTTCCAATTCTACAATTCCATGAATGAAGTATTCCAACTTCATTGCAGCAAGCTCTATATTTTGCAACTGGAAGGTTTGTTTGTTTTTACTTCTTTGAGATGAGTTTTGAACACCTTGTCCAGCTGAACTCAACAAATGCACGATGTCTACAAAGGCATCAATTTTTTAAAATTCATTAATGTTTTGTAAAAGCCAGGCAGAGATAAAGTTTGACATATTGCATTTCTGTGAGTGGCTGAAACAACCTGATGAAAAATGACACCAGAGTGCAACTCTGATGAAACTTTTTCTAGTCGTATTCATCATGAGCTTAAGCCTTCTGCAAAGCAATTTACAAATCACCCCCAAGGAGAAAGCTTACCAATCTGTTTTCAAGGACTTGAAAAAGTGAAAGATATATTTAACGACCTTACTGTAGCAGCAAATGAAAAGTGCAATAGAGAAGTCAAATAAGGATAGCCAAGTGTGCCTGGGTGTTATGAAGCCAAATGCCAATCACACATAAGACATCTGCATTTGTCAAAAGTATTAGTAAGAATGAGCTATTTAATTATGGCATCTCCTTTTATGGAACCCAGCATCATTCTGGCTATCTTCCATTTTTTAAAATCGGCTACTAATATCAAATATTATTTTTTGCCTTGAGCTTTCCCGGCAAAAAGTCACTCTTTAGTGTGCACACTAAGCAAACATCAGTTAGGGATTTCTGAGGATTGCCATTTGCTCTGATTGAGCTTTGAGAGTGGATTTTCATAGGGAAAGCTCTGGAGCAAAAAGGGCTCTCGGACCTGAGCTTTAAAGTATAGTCCATACCTGGAAAGAGCAGAGGAAAGGTGCGTGTGGATAAGCCCTTAGACATTCTCTGTTGCTTCAGAAGATCTGTGAAACAATCTTCAGAAATAAACTTGCAGTGTAAATATTTCCCCAAAATGAAAGGTGGCATATAAATTCGTTTACAAATAAATAAATGCTGAGTACATCAGAAAACACTTCTGACTGCACTGTTCTTTTTTAATATCTTTATGTGGACTAGTGTATGGCAAGCTCCCCATTCAAATGTATTTGAATGCATAAATTAAAATAACTAATCTTAATCCCCTCTTTTACAAAGGCCTTTTATGAAAGCCCTCTTCTTATCTCCCAGCTACCTTAAACTGCTTTAAACCAAGGATATAACCAAAGAAGGAATGGTTCCTCTATTCCTCTTCCTTCTAAAGCAATCCTGGCAAGAGGGGTCACACAGCCAGCTGTAGCTATAATCTATCAAATTGTAAACTAAACAGGCTTTGCAGCTGGCAAAATTGGATCCCACCTGCTCATGGTGATGATTAGATATTCTGCCTGTTTACACAATTGCTTACCTTGGGAAAACAACTGTTTAGCTCATCTCCATCCCTGATTTATTGAGAAGCAAGTTTTCAAGAGGTAAACTGAACGGAGAGTTAACTCCTGGCAAAATAAAGGACTCTTGATTTACTTATCTTTCATCCCAAATAAATTACGATGTAAACAATGATAGGCTTGGTTAGACAAGCTGTTGCATTCCATAAAAGCACAAAATAACATAAATGATCCGTAAGTCAACAATTTGTGTGTGGGAGTAAAATACAGTGGAATTCCTTGCATTTATGATATATAATTAAGCTGGAGGAGGGGAATCAGAATCCTTAATTATTGAATTGATTTTTTGTGTGTGTGCATTTATGTCTTCCAGGAAATTTTATTTTATTTATTATTTATAAAAGTGTTGATATGCTGCCTTTAGGGGCATAGCCCACCCAAGGTGGCTGACAAAATTAAATATGTTAACATCCATAAAACTAAGCACACCAATAGCAGCCACATAACAGTCCATTTAAAAGATTTTAAAGCTATATACAACAGTTAAAACAAATATAAACAATACATGTGACAGCAGTATCAAGACTCAGGACATCAGGTGCGGTCCCTAGACAGGACGTAATTATTAAAAGCAATCCAAAAGGGGATTTTTTAACACTCACTTAAAACTTTGCAGCATCGGAGCCATGTGCAGCTTTGTAGGAACATTTAAAATCTTATGAACATACTTCTAAGTATTGCATTGTATACTGTTGTACTCAGTAGTCCTACCAGGGTGCAATTTTTGCCATTACTACTCAGAAGTAAGTACCATTGGATTCAATGGGGCTTCCTGCCAGGTAAGCAGAGTTAACACTCCAAGCTTAAACTGTAAGATTCCTAAAAAGCTTCCTTCGTTATGTGTCCCAGAACCAAACTGATCTATAAGGTTCCAGCTCTTCAAAAGAGACTATAGCTCTCTTAACTGTAGGTGTCACTGGAAGATCAGAAGAGTTTTGCTTCTGCCTCTGTCAGCAATTTCTGTATTGCAGCTCTAGTTCTTATCCAAAAAAGGAAACAACAGCGCTGTTTACGGAGCAGAGGATTTTTGCATTGCATGACAACAAAAGCAGCAACAAGGCATCTTAGCTACATTTTAACTCTCTCTTGGAATCTCAAATCTTCCAAGGAGACAATAGACATACATTTCACTTACTAAGCAAGAGTGCAATTTCTCTGCTGCAATAAATAAGCACACATGCAAGCCAGAGTTGAGAATTAACACTGGCAAAATGCTGGCCCTTATAATTGGCTCTAGCAGCTCCTGAATAATCAGACACACAGTTCCCGGTGGCTTCGTCTTCTCTCTCCCCCCAGCAACCCTCACTCCAAGGTGAGCAATATCTGAGAGGAGATAATTTTATGTGCCAAAGCCATTTCCTTCTCTTACCAATGCTTCACTCATTTCTACCTTTGGACAAAGCCTCAAGAAGAGATGTAAAGTACCTAATTTGTGCCATTTAATCCTCTTGTATCTGTGTTCTGACAGGGCTGGTGTCAGGATTAAGCCCTGTGGGACACCTGCTAAGGCACCCACTCCAGGGCTGACTGGGCATCCCTCTAACCACCTGGCTACCTTCCTGCCCCTTGCTGTCTGTGGTCTCCTGCCATATAAGCCATGACCAGAATATGCTTTGGACTTCCCCTCTGGATGGCTGGGTGGACAGAGGGTAATGAAAGCTAATGTGCACGGGTGAAGAGAAGATAAACCCATTCAGCTTGCCTCAATGTCCCATCCTCCAAAATCTTCATCCAGCACTTTGTTCTACTTTGCAGTTCTCCATTCTGGCTGATTTACAGGTGTATTCAAACTTCAGCAGTTATACAGCAGGACACCTGACTCTTGTTCATAAGAGAAGCACATTCCACAGGGACTATTCCTCCCTTGAAAAAGAACTCAGCAGCTAGTAGGATAGAATGAGTTAGGTGCAGATTACTTGGATATGCTTGTTATGTTTGTTTTACTCAAGCTCTTCCTTTCCAAAGCAAAAAGAGTTGGAATGGGTGACATTTGCTAGCAGCACGAACACTGCAGTTGTCACAAAGCTGCAATGATTTTCTTTTTTAGAATTACAAGCCACCCAGCTGCATAAGTCTGTGAGTAACAAATCATCCAATTTGAAAACAAAAAACCACCCTGGTTTTATATTGATTGTGTGTCCATTAGGAGGCATTGTTTAGAATAAGCAGCTCTGCATTGTCTTATTTGCTTGTTGTAGATCATGCAGAGCTGTGTTGTGTCATGTTAATCTGGAGTACATGGCACAGTGGGACACTTATCTGCTGGGGCCTGAAACCAAGCAACAGAAAATAAATCACAGCCTGGCACTCCAAAGGCAGGTGCCTTTTCAACTCCGGCTCCAAATGTAATAAAAACAGCTACAGAGTGAAACAGGCAAAAATAACAGAGAGAGTGCAAGAAGCAATTGGGCAATTTCAGAAAGTCCAAAATATCCACCATGATGTTATTGTAGATAGTTTTAAGGCAAGTAGTGAATGAGAGTTCCAGTTACAATCCAGGTTGCTTTTCTGGTTTGTTTCCAACTACAGTGGTACCTCGGGTTAAGTACTTAATTCGTTTCAGAGGTCCGTTCTTAACCTGAAACTGTTCTTAACCTGAAGCACCACTTTAGCTAATGGGGCCTCCTCTGCTGCCGTGTTACTGGAGCCCAATTTCTGTTCTCATCCTGAAGCAAAGTTCTTAACCTGAAGCACTATTTCTGGGTTAGTGGAGTCTGTAACCTGAAGCGTATGTAACCTGAGGTATCACTGTATGCAGAATCCACGGGGGGGAGGGGACGGGCATGCCTGTCAATTTAAATATACAAGGATGGTGCTTGAAAAGAACATCAACACAAAAGGAATGTGTTGAAACTCGACTGCAGTCAGAAATATTTGGGGCATAAGCACGTTGCGGGTAAGCATTTTTTAATCCTACTGATTTTAGGGAGAGACATCAGCATCATAGCCTCCAATGCTCCCATTTCAACTTTGACTATTAGCTGACTCTTTCTGCTTCTCAGCGTTCCTCGATGTCAGGAGTGAGCCAGTAATAAATCACACAGAGTAACTGAAGTTAACTCTTTATTAGAAGAAACAAGATCTGCTCAGGAGTGCCAGGCCTAATGAGCACAGCAACTCTTCTCAGTAGGTCTTACACCTGAGAGGCAGGTGTGGAGACTGAAGGCCTTCCCACAGCTGCCTAACTCTCCTCCTCCCCTGGGTCTTCCCAAACAATCTAAGACTCGGATGGCATGCCTGCCTTTGCTCCTCCTGCTTCATGCCTCTCCTGGTCCTGGGGGACCAGCAGGGAGAGGAGACACCCTGGCTTCTTCACCAGCCTGACTCATCACTGCCTCTTGGCCTCCCTCTTCTCCTGCTTCCACTTCTGCTTCTCAGCTTCTCTGTGCCACATACTCTTCCTGCTCACTAAACCCTGTTACCTCTTCAGCTTCTGACATCTCCTCCTCCCAGTCTGCTCCTGCTCCTCCCTCTGACCACTCATCATCATTCCACCGCAAATCCCTGGGCTCTGAGCCTTCTTCCCTTGGGAGTTTCCCGCTGGTTTCTCCCATCTCTCCTTTGTGTCCAGCCAGTCCATGACACTCAAAATAGCAGGAGCTGCAGCAGCAGAAGTTTGCAAGGCTGGCGGATTAAAAGAAGGGAATGCTTTCTGGCTCCCATTGGATCATACAAAGAACCCTCTGGATCAGACCACAAAGGCCTTTCTAGTTCAGCATCCTCTTCCCACAGTTGAAAGCCATATGACAAGGGAAGCCTGCAAGCAACTGTTGAGGGCAGTATGTTGAAATTCACTGGGAAATACATTGTAAGTCACCTGTGTAACAAGTGACCAACAAGTTCAAAAATAATAATAATTGCCCTCTCCTACTGTTGTTCCCCAGGAATGTCTATCTTGAAGAAATCCTGCCTCGTCCTAGTCCACCGTACGGTGAACTGTTTGAAAAATTGACTGCTGAAGGAGTAAGGTGAAAGGGTGCAGCCAAGAAAACTAAGAGCAGCTGTTTTCATATTCTACTTGTGGCACATTTGAATGTGGAGTCTCACTACTGCTCATGAGGCCAATAGGGAGATGCCAGTCTCTGTCACAAGCCCCAACCACATATGTGGAAGAGTGACCACGTTTTCAGCTATTTTAGCAGTTGTGGAGGACATGCTTAAGTCTCTGGCTGAAGTCAATGGGACATTAAAGCACTACATTTGGAGGTCTGTTCACATGACCATCAATGGCAGGATGGGCATGTGGAAAGTATTTTAAGCCTGCACATGCTTCCTAAAATGGTTCCCATTGTGAAATGGCGGTGTGTACTCTTTCCAGGGATAAAGCTTCTTCTATATAAAGCAGGCTTCACTGGCCTGATGCCATTCGTATGTTTTCGACTACTAGCTCCCATCAGTCACAGGCAGAATTACACACAAAGTATTCTGGAACATTTCTTTGGAGGAATCTTTAGGCTGAAACTCAAATGCTTCAGGTTTCTAATGACAGTTTGTTAGCCATCTTGCTTTCAGAAAATAACTCAATTTCTCATTTTATCTGAAAGGACTATTTCTCCCTGCCCTCAACACTTAACCGCAGAATTAGTATTTGAGGTGTACTGAAAGGATGTTGCATAGGCATTAAAGAAGTTCAAGGAAGGATACATTATGGCCAGACATGAGGAAGTGATGGTAAATGGAGTACTAAGGGTGAGAAGGAAGAAATGAGATTTGAGCACAATGTATTCATTTAACCAATGCTTAATGCTGTTCTCTTAACACTTGACAGTTTTGTTCCTGTGTGTGAGAGAGATTGTACATTGTGTGTGTGTGTGTGTGTGTGTGTTTTAATGGCCAGGGGCTTTACACTTGCTTCTTTTTGCTATCTTTTTGCAGTTCTATTACTTTTTCCTTATAAAAGAGGTTTGCACTGCCTTCAAACATTTTGATAATGGAAGCTACCAGAATTGCTAAGAAGGGTTCCAAAGCATTGTAGGCATCCAGATGGTTTGAGGGGGAAACAGCTAACCCAGGTTAATTGCCAGGCAGGTGACAGTGGTGGCCTATGGAACTGAAAGAAAAAGGACAAGACGGAAGTGCCTAGGATCCAGGGGTGTTGGAAAAGAAGTAGTCACTAATAAAAATGAAAATTGTACAGAAGCAGTAGCTGACTGAAGAAGCAATGACAACAAACTGGGTTGGGGTGGAGGAAGCTAAATTATCTTCCAATGGAAGAGATTTTCAGGAAATGTTTCCACCTCCCAGGTCCAAAAATCCCTATTTTTTAATCCAGAAAATGAAATGGAAAAACTATTCATGCAGGACATTTTCCCCATTATTCTTATGGAAATTTCAAGGAGCACAGCATTCTACTATGACTCCGATTTCTCTTCTCGCACTGAAGCCATTATATTGATATAACCCAGAGATCCTAGTTTTCCTGTCCTTCTACACCATATTTTGTATAATAACTAATCTAACTCTAACTTTGAGCAATTGCTGGGTTGAGCAACATCCAGGCAGAGAATGGGCAGACCTTCTGGTGGCAAATACAGCACTTAAGCCATTTGCTGTGAGCTGGAAAGGAATGATACCATGTAGGCCAAAGCCATTTCAGCACATGAGGGGGAAATGGGTTTCTACACTATGTGGTGCAACCGGGACCAGAATGAATAAGAAGGTAATTTCGGATTTAAGCATGAATGGCCGGGTGGAGAGGTTTATGTTTACCAGATGCTTCAAACAAGCAGAGCAGACAAAAGGACACAGAACGCTGAATCTAGTGCCAGTGAAAATGGACAGGACGCTCATTTACTCGTGGCCAAAGGAAACTTACTAAGGTAATATATATGGCTGACCACAAGATTTGGCAGCTTTTATTTGGATCAGTGGCTTTAAAATGTGTATGGTGGTGTGGTGAGTGGGAGGTGGAGATAATGATGTCATAAATGTGGGTTCTCTTTGCTAAGATTTTCATCCTTTTTTCTTCTTTACAAAAAGTGGCCCTTCCTTCTTATAGTGCAATATGAAGTAAGTGCTGTTAAAATGGTTAGGTTTTGTACTGGTGATTAGGAGAGAGCAGGTAGCCTTAATTAAAAATATTTTTTATGCTGATGACATACAGCTCTTCTCCTCCATAACATCTAAGCCAGAAGAGGCTCAGTATGATAGGGAACACTGTCTGGGTGTAGTGGAGGAAGGCCAATAAACTGATATTGAAGCCTGGAAAGACAGAGGCCTGGTAGGTCCCAATTCTGATCCCTCAGAGGACTCCACTTCCTACCTGTCTCCACTGGGAGAACTGTCCATTTATTCCTACTCTCTAATTCCTGTTACAGCTTCTGATCCACAAGAGGACCTCGACTCTTATCCATGAATGCTCAGCTTAATTGGGAGTCTTTGGTGAGGTATTCCAACAGTCTGTGTTGTTAGGGGTCAATGACTGATCTCAAAGTGGCTTGCAATTCATCAGAAACCACATAATATTTCTTTGGAATCTGATTAACCTTCTCTGCAAAATCCCCATCATTTCAGCAATGACAGCAGATTATTCCATTCTTGAAGAGATGGATATTGGCTAGCTTTAATCAATAGCCTGTAAAGGATGACACCTTGAATTCGCCGGGTTATCCATAATGCCTGCAACAGACACTCTTTGGGCTTGTCATCATGCCAATTTAATTTAAGGCACTCCTGAAATGATGTGTGTTCTGTTTTGCTGCTAAAGACATAGTGACACAGAACAGTAAAACTGTATACTTTGTTTTTATAGGATAATCAGGCAGCAGTGTGGTTGCTATAAAAGAGCAAATAAAAGTTTTGTCGAGTGACAAATTTTATTGTCATTTCCAGACCCCATTCCATATTATTCTTTTTGTGACATCGGAATGTGGGAAAACCAGACTCAATAAGATGGCAAGCTGTTTTATAAAGCGGCGATTAAAACAAACAGCCATTGTTGCTGTTTTTCGGGAGGGGACCCTATTTTTTTATTTTCTTTTGCACTCAAAGGCTTCCATGTGTTTACTCTTCACTACCATCGCTATGAGCATCCTTCTCTGGCACCGCCTGATGCTGTTCCATTTTCTAATGTGCTTTCAAATTTAAATTAACCTTCATTTATTATTCAGCCATACAAAGAACACATATTTCAGTGTGCAGAATTGCTGTCTAGTGATTGAATGCCTTGTCCCTTTGCTAGGAGACAGGAGGTGTTGATTCGAGGAGGAAGGCTCTTACATCAAGGGCTGACAGTTTTGAAAATCTGCACTACAGCTTCTATATTTACTGCAGGGCAGTGTGGTAATAGTATGTACCAACCTGGCATTCAAGAGAAGCACCACTAGCCTGGAGGGCTGATTGGCAAGGCAGCCCAAGTCTTGCCCGGTGGAAAAAAAACCCAGGAACCCCCTTCACCATAGCTCCCTTTGCCCAACAGGCACATAACAACAACAACATGAACAAAGCACACACACATTGCTGCTCTGTCATACAAACACAAACTCCTTGGACCAATAAAATGCAACTCGTGCACAAAATAGAAAGTGCATGCAGTGTATATGTGTAGTGCTCAGCAATCATAACCACAAGCAAAGCACAGTGGTATATCATATAATTTGTATGCAGAAAGTCCTGGGTTCGTTCTGTGGCATCTCTAGGTAGGACAGGGAATGTCCCTCACCTGAAGTCACAGAAAGCCACTGCCAGTGATTTCTGAACTCAATGGGCCAATTGTCTGATTCAGTATAAGGTTTCCTATGTTTCCAACTAACCAAACAACATCGTCATTGCTTTCACAGTAGATCTTATACAGACCCTGTCTTTCATCCAGGCAACAATGTTCTGTTCCTTCACCCTCTCACCTCTCACTTTTACCTTGTAGAACTGAACTAACCCTTTGCCCAGACTCTCACTCCAGAGAAATGCTAAACCTAAACATGTGAAGAAGAGAGAGGGAGAAAAAGAGAGGGAGGGGGAACAGCCTTGCTCTTGTGGTGTCCCAAAGAGTTGATGAGGATTCTGAAAAAGAGGCAGCAGAAGGAATACTGAAGACTAGGTGAATAGGGAGAACAAGGTCTTGATAGGGGGAAGCTGTAATAGTCAAGCCAGTTGAATAGTCTGGGATAAATGGAGGTAATTTAACAAGCTACTTTTATCCCCAAGACATGTTGTTGCAATAGATCTATATCCAAAGAGGTGGCAGTGAACAAGGTGTTCTCTAAGACCCAGCTTTGTAGAAGTGGTGAATTTGAGACTTCTGAAATCAAAATTGCAGGTAAAAGAAGACTCAGAGTAAATTAGAAAGACCTATGCAGCAATGGTTGCCAGGGTAGCGGGCAGTGAAGTATCCAACTTGGCACTCCTATTGGGGTGTAAGTATGTAAAGCAAGCAGCAACTGAGTGAAACGTGTGCCTCTAGGTCTCTTTGAAATTTAGGCTTCTCATCAGGGTGGCTGAATTTGGAACCTGAACATTGGATCTTTGTTTATTCATGCTATGACTGCCCAGTCCACTAAATCAAAGCAGATCTTAAGGTGTCTAAATGTAGCAGGATTTGTGTTTAAAGCTTCCACAATAGTCTCCAGAAAAATAAAAGCCTTGAAATCATATTTACAAAATGAAGATGAAAGAGCACTACCATTTGGCAGGGTTGTTGTTGTTTAGTCGTTTAGTCGTGTCCGACTCTTCGTGACCCCATGGACCAGAGAACGCCAGGCACCTCTGTCCTCCACTGCCTCCCGCAGTTTGCTCAAACTCATGCTGGTAACCTCGAAAACACTATCCAACCATCTCGTCCTCTGCCGTCCCCTTCTCCTTGTGCCCTCCATCTTTCCCAACATCAGGGTCTTCTCCAGGGAGTCTTCTCTTCTCATGAGGTGGCCAAAGTACTGGAGCCTCAGCTTCACAATCTGTCCTTCCAGTGAGCACTCAGGGTTGATTTCCTTCAGTATGGAGAGGTTTGATCTTCTTGCAGTCCATGGGACTCTCAAGAGTCTCCTCCAGCACCATAATTCAAAAGCATCAATTCTTCGGCGATCAGCCTTCTTTATGGTCCAGCTCTCACTTCCATACATCACTACTGGGAAAACCATAGCTTTAACTATACGAACCTTTGTTGGCAAGGTGATGTCTCTACTTCTCAAGATGCTGTCTAGGCCTGTCATTGCCCTTCTCCCAAGAAGCAGGCGTCTTTTAATTTCGTGGCTGCTGTCACCATCTGCAGTGATCATTGAGCCCAAGAAAGTAAAATCTCTCACTACCTCCATTTCTTCCCCTTCTATTTGCCAGGAGGTGATGGGACCAGTGGCCATGATCTTCGTTTTTTTGATGTTGAGCTTCAGGCCATATTTTGCGCTCTCCTCTTTCACCCTCATTAAAAGGTTCTTTAATTCCTCCTCACTTTCTGCCATCAAGGTTGTGTCATCTGCATATCTGAGGTTGTTGATATTTCTTCCGGCAATCTTAATTCCGGCTAGGGATTCATCCAGCCCAGCCTTTCGCATGATGAATTCTGCATATAAGTTAAATAAGCAGGGAGACAAAATACAGCCTTGTCGTACTCCTTTCCCAATTTTGAACCAATCAGTTGTTCCATATCCAGTTCTAACTGTAGCTTCTTGTCCCACATAGAGATTTCTCAGGAGACAGATGAGGTGATCTGGCACTCCCATTTCTTTAAGAACTTGCCATAGTTTGCCGTGGTCGACACAGTCAAAAGCTTTTGCATAGTCAATGAAGCAGAAGTAGATGTCTTTCTGGAACTCTCTAGCTTTCTCCATAATCCAGCGCATGTTTGCAATTTGGTCTCTGGTTCCTCTGCCTCTTCTAAATCCAGCTTGCACTTCTGGGAGTTCTCGGTCCACATACTGCTTGAGCCTTCCTTGTAGAATTTTAAGCATAACCTTGCTAGCGTGTGAAATGAGTGCAATTGTGCGGTAGTTGGAGCATTCTTTGGCACTGCCCTTCTTTGGGATTGGGATGTAGACTGATCTTCTCCAATCCTCTGGCCACTGCTGAGTTTTCCAAACTTGCTGGCATATTGAGTGTAGCACCTTAACAGCATCATCTTTTAAAATTTTAAATAGTTCAGCTGGAATGCCATCACTTCCACTGGCCTTGTTATTTGCAGTGCTTTCTAAGGCCCATTTGACTTCACTTTCCAGGATGTCTGGCTCAAGGTCAGCAACCACACTACCTGGGGTATACGAGACATCCATTTCTTTCTGGTATAATTCCTCTGTGTATTCTTGCCACCTCTTCTTGATGTCTTCTGCTTCTGTTAGGTCCTTTCCACTTTTGTCCTTTATTGTGGAAATCTTTGTACGAAATGTTCCTTTCATATCTCCAATTTTCTTGAACAGATCTCTGGTTCTTCCCATTCTATTGCTTTCCTCTATTTCTTTGCATTGCTCGTTTAAGAAGGTCTTCTTGTCTCTCCTTGCTATTCTTTGGAAATCTGCATTCAATTTCCTGTATCTTTCACCATCTCCCTCGCATTTTGCTTGCCTTCTCTCCCCCGCTATTTGTAAGGCCTCATTGGACAGCCACTTTGCTTTCTTGCATTTCCTTTTCATTGGGATGGTTTTCGTTGCTGCCTCCTGTATAATGTTACGAGCCTCCATCCATAGTTCTTCAGGCATTCTGTCCACCAAATCTAAATCCTTAAACCTGTTCCTCACTTCCACTGTGTATTCATAAGGGATTTGACTTAGATTGTATCTTACCGGCCCAGTGGTTTTTCCTACTTTCTTCAGTTTAAGCTTGAATTTTGCTATAAGAAGCTGATGATCTGAGCCACAGTCAGCTCCAGGTCTTGTTTTTGCTGACTGTATAGAGCTTCTCCATCTTTGGCTGCAGAGAATATAATCAATCTGATTTCGATGCTGCCCATCTGGTGATGTCCATGTGTAGAGTCGTCTCTTGTGTTGCTGGAAAAGCGTGTTTGTGATGACCAGCTTGTTCTCTTGACAGAACTCTATTAGCCTTTGCCCTGCTTCGTTTTGATCTCCAAGGCCAAACTTGCCAGTTGTTCCTTTTATCTCTTGACTCCCTACTTTAGCATTCCAATCCCCTATAATGAGAAGAACATCCTTCTTTGGTGTCACTTCTATAAGGTCTTGTAAGTCTTCATAGAATTGGTCAATTTCAGTTTCTTCAGCACAAGTAGTTGGTGCATAAACTTGGATTACTGTGATGTTAAAAGGTCTGCCTTGGATTCGTATCGAGATCATTCTATCATTTTTGAGATTGCATCCCAGTACAGCTTTCACCACTCTTTTGTTGACTATGAGGGCCACTCCATTTCTTTTATGGGTTTCTTGCCCACAGTAGTAGATATGATGGTCATCCGAACTGAATTCACCCATTCCCGTCCATTTTAGTTCACTGATGCCCAGGATGTCAATATTTATTCTTGCCATCTCATTTTTGACCACCTCCAACTTACCCAGGTTCATGGTTCTTACATTCCAGGTTCCTATGCAATATTTTTCTTTACAGCATTGGACTTTCCTTTCGCTTCCAGGCATATCCGCAACTGAGCGTCCTTTCGGCTTTGGCCCAGCCGCTTCAGGGTAGTCAGAGGATATAATAGTTGGGCAGTATACAACTAAATAAATGTGGAAGCTGAATGACTTCCGCTGCAGCAACATGGCCTTCCTCACCTTTCCTCTCCCTGTGCTGTCCCTAGATCTGCTCCAGAGGGTTAGGGGATTCCCCAGAAAGATTTAGGAGTGCACAGGGGGAGGAGAGAAGTTGTTGCACTCGAGCAAGGCACTACTTGGCACTACTTTGAATACAGCACAGTTGGTTCATGACACTGCCCTAGCCTGTTTCTACAAAACTTTCCTAAGTAGTTGAATAGTTGCATAGCGTATTCATATAAATCAATTAATGTAGATATTACCTCTATTTTGGGAATGGCTCTAGATGAAAGATATTAAAAAAATACAAATATTCAGAATATATAATAAAATGGATTTTTTAAATAAAAAAAATCAAATATTCAGTACACCAATAAGCACCAATATTTTTATTACTCTAAAACAGGACTTTCAAGAGAGCTGTAATGTAGGTTCACATCACATCACATGGTTTCAAATAACTGCAGTTTGGACACAGAGATTCTGTTGTCTCTGTGATATTCAAAAGCATCTCTCCCTTTGAAAAAGACTGACTAAACTTTGTTCTGCCCTCCTCCTCGCCCCATACTAAAATGAGTTTTGGTTATGCTCCATAAACTACTCAAACAATCCATTAAAAGAGCTCCAGAAATTAGAACAGTGGAATACCGTAAGTGACTTTAGTTATTCATCGGCTATTAATCTTCTCAGCTCAGGGTCATGTTTTCCCCGTCTTCAGCATTTTTCACAGTACCTCCCTATTGTCCAAAATAACAGAGGCCCCAGAAACTATGACAGGGATCAAACCAAACATTTTAAAAAATAACTGCACACCACTCATTATGTACAAATGTTTGGTTTGGAATTCTTCTATAATTGTCACACTCAGAAGAAAAGAGTTTGGACATATGTGTGCCTCTCAGGAGAGTTAGAATGGATCATAACCAATGAATGGTGCACTTAAGTATCATTGATATAACTGAGTATCATTAACTTCCATGTAACTTCCTCAGCCATGGACAACTGAGTCCTTTATATATGTTAGTTTGTACAAAGTAACCTATACGTGTTAAAACTAAGAAACTGCTTCACAAGTGATCTAATTTGATTTTATTCAAATGTTGCCAAAATAATTTTAAAGATTTTTGTATAACAAAATATTTAACACTTTGTATGCATACATCACCTTGCCAACAAAGGTCCGCATAGTTAAAGCCATGGTTTTCCCAGTAGTGATGTATGGAAGTGAGAGCTGGACCATAAAGAAGGCTGATCGCCAAAGAATTGATGCTTTTGAATTATGGTGCTGGAGGAGACTCTTGAGAGTCCCATGGACTGCAAGAAGATCAAACGCATCCATTCTTAAGGAAATTAGCCCTGAGTGCTCACTGGAAGGACAGATCCTGAAGCTGAGGCTCCAATACTTTGGCCACCTTATGAGAAGAGAAGACTCCCTGGAAAAGACCCTGATGTTGGGAAAGATGGAGGGCACAAGGAGAAGGGGACGACAGAGGACAAGATGGTTGGACAGTGTTCTCGAAGCTACAAACATGAGTCTGACCAAACAGCGGGAGACAGTGGAAGACAGAAGTGCCTGGCGTGCTCTGGTCCATGGGGTCACGAAGAGTCGGACACGACTAAACAACAACATGCATACATACATAATAAATGTAATTATCTCATTGGCTGGAAACTACAATTCCAGCCTCTTACTCAGATTTTTGTACTCTCCAATCCTATTCAGATATATGCAGAAATGTCAACAGAGTTCAATGGGACTTACTTCCAGGTAAGTTTCTTTAGAATGGCAACCTGCAAATTAATTCCTACTGAATGCAACAGGACATGCTTTCTCAGCAGACAAGCACAACATTGTGCTACACATCTCTTTCACATCTTAGTTTGCCCTACGTTTTGAGCCAAGTACGGCTGGATCTCGAATATCATTATCCAAAAGATAAGGAAATATTTAAAAAACCATTAGGTAAGTTTCATAGCCAATCTACTCTTGAATTTTGGAAGACAATCTCACCACGGTGAATTAAATGCTACTACAGTTTTCCTATGGGACGCGGGTGGCGCTGTGGGTTAAACCACAGAGCCTAGGACTTGCCGATCAGAAGGTCGGCGGTTCGAATCCCTGCGACAGGGTGAGCTCCCGTTGCTTGGTCCCTGCTCATGCCAACCTAGCAGTTCAAAAGACGTCAAAGTGCAAGTAGATAAATAGGTACCACTCCGGCGGGAAGGTAAATGGCGTTTCTGTGCACTGCTTTGGTTCGCCAGAAGCAGCTTAGTCATGCTGGCCACATGACCCAGAAGCTGTACGCCGGCTCCCTTGGCCAATAAAGCGAGATGAGCTTCGCAACCCCAGAGTCGGCCACGACTGGACCTAATGGTCAGGGGTATCTTTACTGTCAGAGCCACCCGAGGTCCCAGCTCACAAGAGACCAAAATCCAGTCCAAGTTATATACAAAAGGTTTTATTGAAGAACATTGTTGTCGTTACATCCAAGCTCCGTGGCTCAGCATCTTTTACCCTTAGATGTTTGAAGTCCCCTCTGAGTCAGTCCCGCCCCTGCACCAGCTTAAGAGGCTTGTACTGCTCCACCTTTTCCACTCCTTCCTTTTCCGCAGGGTCTTCCTGCCCCCCTGTGCTCCCTCCCTTCGGGACTCCCCCGAGGCTGAGTCTTCTGACGCCTGCTCCCCCCTCCTTCGTGCTTTGGGACCAGGCTCCTCCTCAGGGCTCTCCTCATTTCCGCGCGCCTCCACATTTGAACTTGGCGCGCGTACGTTGCCTCTGACCTTCCTTTCGACCGTTACGCTACTCTCGGTACTACACTCCTCCCCTTCCGGCAGGATGTTCTGCTCCGAACTCCTTCCCCTCTCTGCTCCCTGTTCTGCTCTTTCTGACACACTGGTAACTCCACCCCCTTCACTCCGTTCCGACGGAGAGGCCGGTCCCGATCTCCAACCCCCACTGGGGATTCCCTCTTCGTTCCCCTGCTTCTGACTGCTTCCCTCTCTACTGCCCCTTGGCCTGACCAGGGGGGCTCCCTTTTGGGAATCCTCGGATTCACTTGACGGACTCACTGACAACCTCGGGTCATCGTCGTCCTCTTCCTCGTCACCCTGGGACCCCTCCCCCTCGCTCTCTGTCCCTGAAACCCTGACATCCATCCCCCCCTCGAAGCCCCCCCTTCCCCCCTCCCGCCCATCGGGTGCAGGTTGTAGGAGCTGCAGCTCTTCGGAGGTGGATGCAGGATGCAGGTTGTGTACCTCCATTTCCTCTGCTTGCAGTTCGGTGTATGAGTGTTCGAATTCGGGTTCTTGACCCAAAGTGTTCTCTTCTCCCTCTTCCATTGGTACCTCGTCTGGTGCAGCCGGCCAAGGTCCCGTCAGCCATTTCCTGCGCCAGTCCTCCTCTGGTTGCTCGTCCCACCAATAAGAGGGTTCTGTGTCCACCCCTGAGCACAATCCCCTGGGCGGGCTAGATTCTGGCGTTCTCTCCTCGGCTGAAGAAAAACCCCGGAAAGTACTGTCTGAGAGTGTGGGCGTAAAGAGCCAGTCATCAAAGTACTTGGCTGGCATGGGTCTATGCGGGAAAAGGGCATGGAACTCGTCTTTTAGAAGAGGTTCGTCTAAAGCGTAGCCCGGCACCCAACCGTTGGCACTGGCTGGAGTGCCCTCTGTGGCTAGAAAGTATTCTACCCCCTCTTTCCCCCATCTCGAGTCCAGGATTTCTGTGACCTCGTTGAGTGGTTCGGCCCTAGGCGCCCTCTCCCTCTCCTGTGACTTAGTGTGTAGTTGCGGGACTGTTTCAGACTCCTGAAACCTGTGCGGTGCCTTGTAGGGGGTGAGCACCGACCTGTGAAATACCGGATGCACTCTGGAACCTTCGGGGAGGGCTAGTCGAAAGGCTACAGGGTTGATCTTAGCCTCCACCTGGTACGGCCCTAACTGCCTGTGCCCTAGCTTCTTCTTGGCCAACGACTTGGCTGGCATCGCTTGGGCCGCTAACCACACCCAGTCCCCCACCTGGATCTCCTCCCCCGCTCTCCTGTTTTTGTCTGCCTGCACCTTATATGCTTGCTTGGCCAGCTCCAAATGTCTCCGCAACTCTTCGTGCACCTCCTGCAGCTCCGCTGCAAACTGGTCGGCTTCTTGCGGCACCCCCTCTCTCGGTGCCCCGAACCCCGGGAAGGTTCTGGGATGACGACCGTTGTTCGCGAAGAACGGCGTCACCCCCGTGGACGCGTGCTTCGTGTTGTTATAGGCAAACTCTGCCATCGGCAGGTAGTCCACCCAAGCTGCGGGTCGCTGATTGGCGTAACATCTCAGGTACTGCTGCATGATCGCGTTGACCCTCTCAGCTTGGCCGTTGGTCTGTGGGTGTCTCGCCGACGTAAGGTTGATCTTGACGTTCAGGATACCTAAAAGCTTCTGCCAAAAATTGGAAACAAACTGGCGCCCCCTGTCGGACAGGATGGACTGCGGCAGCCCATGCACCTTGAACACGTGATCAATGAAGAGTTTGGCAGTCTGTTCCGCCGTCGCCACCTTTGCGCACGGAATGAAGTGCGCCATCTTGGTGAACAGGTCCACAACCACCAGTACCGCCGTCTTCCCTCTGGAGCTGGGCAGGTCAGTAACGAAGTCCAGGGCTACCCTCTCCCACGGTTGCTGTGGCGTTTCCAGCGGTTCCAACAGCCCCGCTGGCTTCTGGTGTACTGGCTTGGACCTTTGACAAGTGTCACACCTGGCGACGTAATCCGCTACCTCTCCACGCATCCGAGGCCACCAAAAGTCCCTTGCCACCAGTTCTATTGTCTTCTCCTTGCCGAAGTGGCCCGCACTGGGGGCGTCGTGCAACTGCTGCAGAACCTTTGCGCGAAGCTCGTCGCTTGGCACGTAGAGGGCACCTTTGCGAGTTAGCAGCCCGTCGCGTAGTTGGAAATCTTCGCCACTCTGCACACCTCTGCGCAACTCCTCCATTTTGGACTGTGCGAACTGATCCACTTGCAACGCGCGTCGCACCGCGTCCAGATCTACTGTGATGGCAGCGCACGACCACGCCTGCGGTGCGAAAATGTGCCTGGCTGCTACTGGTGTCGCTTCATCGAGATATTGCGGTTTCCTGGATAGCGCATCGGCTATAACGTTGGAATCTCCGGGGATGTACTCTATCCGGAAGTCGAAATCCGCGAAGAATTCCGCCCAGCGCATGTGTCTCTGGCTTTGGAGCTTCGCCGTGCACCAATACTCTAGGTTCTTGTGATCCGTGCGGACCTGTACTGTGTGCTTGGCTCCTATGAGGAAGTGTCGCCACGCTTTGAACGCTGCGTGAATGGCCAACAGCTCTCTGTCCCATATGGTGTAGTTTTGCTCCGCCTTGCTGAGCTTTCGGGAGTAAAAGGCACCGGGTCTCCAGTTCCCATGTGGATCTTCTTGCAGGAGCACGGCTCCAACCGCCCTGTCTGACGCGTCGGTCTCTACTCGCATGGGCCTGCCTGGATCCACGTGCAGCAGCTGCTCCTCGGAGGCGAAAAGGCTTTTAAGCTTCCGAAAAGAGCGCTCCGCCTGTTCCGTCCACACGAACCTCTTCTTCTTGGAACTCAGAGTGTCCGTGATCGCTGCTGTCTCCTTTGCAAAACCTCTGATGAATTTGCGGTAGAAGTTGGCGAAGCCGACGAATCTCTGGACTTCCTTCCGATTGCGTGGGCTCTTCCAGTCCAACACCGCGCGGACCTTGACGCTGTCCATGGCCAGCCCCTTGTCGGACAGCTTGTAGCCCAGGAAATCCACCTCCGTCACATCAAACTGGCACTTCTCTAACTTGGCGTAGAGCCTGTTCTCCCGTAGTCTTTGCAGGACTTCCTTTACGTCCCTCTCGTGGGCCTCTTCCGTCTCCGAAAAGATCAGGATGTCGTCGAGGAAACACACACATTTCTTGTAGAGGAGTCCCGCTAGCACGTGATGCATAAAGGCTTGGAATACGTGAGATCCATTTTGGAGACCAAACGGCATAACTCTGTATTCATACGTGCCCAGAGGTGTGAACATGGCCGTTTTCCACTCATCGCCCTCCCGGATGCGTATGAGGTTATACGCTCCACGCAGATCCAACTTGGTGAAGATCTTCCCCTTCCTCACGGTTGCTAGGAGATCATCTATCTTGGGCATGGGGAAGGCCTTGGGCTTGGTCATACTGTTTATGAACCTATAATCCACAATGAGTCTTTTTTGGGGCGTGTCTTTCTTCTTTACAAAGAACACAGGACTGCCCCCCACTGCTTTCGATTCCCGGATGAATCCACACTTCAAATTGTGCTCTATGAACTCCCTGAGCTCTTGCATCTCGTCCTCAGACATGGAATACAGTTTTGCAGTCGGCAACTGCGCCCCCGGCACCAGGTCGATGGCACAATCATAAGGTCTGTGGGGCGGCAACTGGTCAGCTTCCTTCTCGCAGAAAACCTCCAGGAACCCTTCGTACTTGCTAGGTACTGCCTGCACCATGCCAAGTCGCAGCTGGTGCTCAGCCCCCTCCTCCTGGCAGGACTGGATGCAATTTTGAGCACAGTACGATGAGCAAAAGGTGATCTGGCGTTGGTACCACGCTACAGCAGGACTGTGTCTCTCCAGCCAACTCATGCCTAATACTATAGGCGTGTCAGACAGTTGGGTGACATTGAAGCTAATGACTTCTCGGTGATCTCCTATCCGCATCACCATGGGAGGTGTCTGTTGCACAACTTGCCCTCCTAGCAATTTCCTGCCATCCACCGTGACTACGTTCAGAGGCGTTGTGGCGGGCAGAAGTGCTATGCGATGCTGCTTGACGAATTGCATCCCCACGAAATCGGCGTTGCTCCCCGAATCGATCGTGAGGGGCACTTCTAGGGTGGTCCCATTTGGCAACTGAAGTGTTGCAGTGAGCTGCACCGCTGGCTTGGGTGGTAAAGGGTCTGTGGGTTGCAAAGACGCTGGGGACTGTTCTACAGATTCGCCTGGCTGAGCCCCAGCAATCCTGCTTGCAGCCAGGCATTGTCGTTTCCCTGAGGTTCCTCTTCCTGGATCACTTCTGCAGCTACCGTCGCTAAAGCTGCAGTGTGCATCTGGAGCCTCTGGGGGCACTCTTTCGCCATGTGCAGTGCACTGTCGCAGATGTAACACTTCCTGGTCCCTCTAGGAGGCTTCGCCTTTACTGCACCGGAAACTGGGGCTCTGGCTGTTGCTTGAGCCTTAGCACCACCAAGTTCCATCGGCTCCTCCCCCTGCCTCCCTAGTGGCGAGGGATGTGACTGACTGAACTCCCTGGGGATGAAAGAAGACGTCCTCGCTGGTGGATGCACCTGACGTTCTTCCTCATTGTGCCAAGGACGTCCCTCGTGACGTATCCCAATCGCCAGAGCCCTCTGCACCACCTCCTCCAGGGTCTGAGGTCTGTCTCCCCTGGCAAGTTCGTCCTTTATGGGACCGCTGAGACCCTCCCAGAACAAATCCCTCACAGGTGTGCAGTCTTTCTCCCAGCGTAACGCAGTCAGTAAAGCAAAAAATCTGGAATGGTACTGACGCACAGTGGCTTTGCCTTGCCGCAGTCCAAATATCTCCCTGCGTGCAAGATCCAAATCTACGGTTGACTGGAAGCAGGCATCCATCGCTTTAATGAATTCATCAGAATCGCGGCGGGCAGGGCCATCTTCACGCCACAAATTGCGCAACCAGTCTCTGGCCGGCCCATGCAAGTGAGAAACAATAAACCCCACTTTCTCCTCCTCATCTTTAAAGTCATGACGAAGCAAGTGTAATGCATACAAAACGTCTGCTCTGAAACTGGGGTAGTGCTTCAGGTTCCCATCGAAGTGGGTGACTAGGCTGCCCCCCCGCTTTCCAAGTCCAATGCCCTCTGATCTGGACCCTGGGAACCCTTCCCTGTTTGCACGCTCCCACCTTGTTTGCAGGTCCTGGCAGCGCTTCTCCATTTCGTCATGCTTCTTCTGAGACGCAAGGACTGCAGCAGTGAGTTCGGAAACTGTAGTTCGTAGTGCTGTCAGCTGATCCTCCGCACTCATGGCTGTCACCGTTTGTGAGCTTTGCAAAAAAAAAATTTTGCGTTCTTTGGGAGGGGACTTACTGTCAGAGCCACCCGAGGTCCCAGCTCACAAGAGACCAAAATCCAGTCCAAGTTATATACAAAAGGTTTTATTGAAGAACATTGTTGTCGTTACATCCAAGCTCTGTGGCTCAGCATCTTTTACCCTTAGATGTTTGAAGTCCCCTCTGAGTCAGTCCCGCCCCTGCACCAGCTTAAGAGGCTTGTACTGCTCCACCTTTTCCTCTCCTTCCTTTTCCGCAGGGTCTTCCTGCCCCCCTGTGCTCCCTCCCTTCGGGACTCCCCCGAGGCTGAGTCTTCTGACGCCTGCTCCCCCCCCCCCTTCGTGCTTTGGGACCAGGCTCCTCCTCAGGGCTCTCCTCATTTCCGCGCGCCTCCACATTTGAACTTGGCGCGCGTACGTTGCCTCTGACCTTCCTTTCGACCGTTACGCTACTCTCGGTACTACACTCCTCCCCTTCCGGCAGGATGTTCTGCTCCGAACTCCTTCCCCTCTCTGCTCCCTGTTCTGCTCTTTCTGACACACTGGTAACTCCACCCCCTTCACTCCGTTCCGACGGAGAGGCCGGTCCCGATCTCCAACCCCCACTGGGGATTCCCTCTTCGTTCCCCTGCTTCTGACTGCTTCCCTCTCTACTGCCCCTTGGCCTGACCAGGGGGGCTCCCTTTTGGGAATCCTCGGATTCACTTGACGGACTCACTGACAACCTCGGGTCATCGTCGTCCTCTTCCTCGTCACCCTGGGACCCCTCCCCCTCGCTCTCTGTCCCTGAAACCCTGACATTTACCTTTACAGTTTTCCTGCCAGCCATTAAAAAAATTAAGTATCAAGCACCACTGTTAAAGCCAATGATCGTTGCACACTTTAAAACAAAAGTTATCTGTAGGGATGTCTGAAACTTGCAGGGGAAAAAATCCCCTTTCAGTTCAGGTCTCTCATCACAAAGCAACAGATCCATATAATAGAAAATCTGTCCATCTCCAAAGGAAGTAAGTAGCAGGTGCTAAATTTAAATTATCAATATTTAATGCACTTCAAGCTAAAATATGCTCTTTATGAGGGCTTATTTAGTTTAGTCAAAATGTCCCAATCCAACCATAACTGTGTAGCTCATGCATAAAGGTAATTTGTGCTTTTTCTTGCTCTCTGCTGGCTATGCAAGATGACTCTGGGTAAATCTGTCTGTTCAAATGTTGTCCTCAAGTCTACACTCTCCACAAGTTTTAAAAACATGTTTAATGGTGATGACTGGAATGTGGGGTTTGTTTGTTTTTACCATCAGCACTCTGGTATTACAGTGCTATAACACTGTTTAATTTAAGTCATATTTCATTAATATTTTAATAAATATATATATATATATATCTCCACAAAAGTGTTTTGATGCTAATTTAAATATTGATAAGTAAAAAGTGTAGTGAAACGGTGCCCACTATAAAAGATATAATGCATGGGTAGGCAAACTAAGGCTCTGGGGCCGGATCCGGCCCAATCGCCTTCTAAATCCGGCCCATGGACCTCCAGGAATCAGCATGTTTTTACATGAGTAGAATGTGTCCGTTTATTTAAAATGCATCTCTGGGTTATTTGTGGGGCATAGGAATTTGTTCATTCCCCCACCCCCACCAAAAAAATATAGTCTGGCCCCCCACAAGGTCTGAGGGACGGTGGACCGGCCCCCTGCTGAAAAAGTTTGCTGATCCCTGCCCTTAACCACAGTAGTATTCTTAACTGCAGCACTTTTCCTTTCATAGAAGTGAGTAGCAACCATTCTGTTATAAAGCAGAAAATAGAGGAGTGTAATTGTGAACGTTGCTTGGGTGCGACTAAACCTATTACCTAATACCCCAGTGATTCAAGTCGCCTCTTCCTCCTCCTTCCGTCTGCATAGCTCCTTCCTGGGTTTTGTTTCTTGATCACACCAGATTGTAAAGAACAGACTGATAATAGATAATAAATAATGAATAGATAGATAATAATAGATAATAAATGTATGCTACTTTCATACGGGTGGCTCGTAATTATTGCTCCTCCATAATAAGTGTTAATAAATTTGCATTTCTGCACTATTGGGAACATTTCACTTTTCCTGAAGGTTCCTCCCACTGTGTTCTGTCCACATAAGAGAGTATGCATAGCTGCTCTGGTGAGGAAGGGGAAAGACCATCCAAGAGGCCATTTGAAGTTCTGCACACACACATTATATCAGGGGTCAGCAAACTTTTTCAGCAGGGGGCTGGTCCACCCTTTTTTAAATAAAAGCACACATTCTACTCATGTAAAAACACCAGGCAGGCCCCACAAATAACCCAGAGATGCATTTTAAATACAGTGGTGCCCCGCAAGACGAATGCCTCGCAAGACGGAAAACCCGCAAGACGAAAGGGTTTTCCGTTTGCGAGTTGCTTCGCAAGACGAATTTCCCTATGGGCTTGCTTCGCAAGAAGAAAGCCCATAGGGAAATCTCCGGGGACCTCTTTTAAATGCTGGCGGTGGGGAGCAAAGCCTTTCCCCCCCCTCCGGCCTTCAGAAGAGGTCCAGGAAGGCCGGCGGGGGCCGAAAGGCTTTGCTCCCCACCGCCAGCACTTTAAAAGCGTTCTGGGATAGCAGGGACCTCTGGACCTCTTCTGAAGGCTGGCAAAAGTCTTTGCTCCCCCCCGCCTGCCTTCCCGGGGGCTTTAAAATCGCCCCGGGACAGCGGAGAAGTCCTCTGCTGTCCCGGGGTTTTTTAAAATGCTGGGGGTGGGAAGAAAAGCCCTTGTCCCCCCCCCCCAGCCTTCAGAAGAGGTTGGGGGACAGACTGTCCCCGGACCTGGTCTGAAGGCGGTTTCCATAGGAACGCATTGATTGATTTTCAATGCATTCCTATGGGAAACCGTGCCTCGCCAGACGAAAAACTCGCAAGACGAAAAAACTTGCGGAACGAATTAATTTCGTCTTGCGAGGCACCACTGTAAAAGGACACATTCTACTCATGTAAAAACACGCTGATTCCCGGACCATCTGCGGTCCAGATTTAGAAGACGATTGGGCCGGATCCGGCCCCCAGGTCTTAGTTTGCCTACACATGGTTTAGGGTCTCCTCTATCCTTGACTTTTTATTGGCTTACACACTAAAGGTCATAAAAGACACACATTTTGTTAGCATTCAAGGATGATTAAAGATGTATAAGAAATGTATAGAACCTCTTCCTCCTCAAGGGTCAAGGTAATTTACTTAATAATAATAATATACATTTGGTTACTCCAAATGAACTTCCTGTGTCCTGCTCTGCCCTTGCTATCCATAGCATAGTTTTATATATCATGCATTTATTCACTCTCCTCTCCTAATGTGAAAAGAGACTGGGACATACGTCACACACTAGGGAGAAGGTAATGGGAATATTATTCCATGAACCTCCCCAGGTTTGCCATAATGTATAACTTGGCCCTGGGACGCGGGTGGCGCTGTGGGTAAAAGCCTCAGCGCCTAGGGCTTGCCGATCGAAAGGTCGGCGGTTCGAATCCCCGCGGCGGGGTGCGCTCCCGTTGCTCGGTCCCAGCGCCTGCCAACCTAGCAGTTCGAAAGCACCCCCGGGTGCAAGTAGATAAATAGGGACCGCTTACTAGCGGGAAGGTAAACGGCGTTTCCGTGTGCAGCTCTGGCTCGCCAGAGCAGCGATGTCACGCTGGCCACGTGACCCGGAAGTGTCTCCGGACAGCGCTGGCCCCTGGCCTCTTAAGTGAGATGGGCGCACAACCCCAGAGTCTGTCAAGACTGGCCCGTACAGGCAGGGGTACCTTTACCTTTACCTATAACTTGGCCCTAACAATAGCCTAAATGCATAGGCAAGGACTACCGTTCACAACGATTTTTATTCTGCTATTCCAGATCCTGACATATGGTGACAAAAGAAACAACGCAATTAAAACTATACTAGAAACCTCATTATGGAAACCTGCAAATGAGGACGCCATCTCTGTCTCCCTTACAGTTTATTGATTTGATTTACCATCTTTTCAGTCAGCCTGAATTGGTACCAGGAGGTAAATCTTCTTAGTTGTATCCAGACTTCTGTCCACAAAAAGCTTTTGAAGGGGGAGTGACTTTTGCCTATTTCGTTTCCATGTGAAGCTTCCAGTGCCACTTCCACACTGTTCAAGAGGGCTTTCCAACCCTCCAGAGAAGCTTTTGGGAGAGGGATGTAGGAAGAATTGGCAAATGTTGCCTCTACTCTTCTCCTGGCATGAATGAATCTAGATGCAAGCTGCTGCATATCTACATGATTAAATAATTTGTAATAAAGAGGCTTGGCAGAAAACATTACCTGTCCTCTGAGGAGGTTGTTCCATTGCCTCACTGCACCCTGGTGTTGTCCCCTCAGGTGCAAGGACAAATTAATTTTAATTCCAATCTTAATTCAGAGAATCGTTTGTCAGCAGCCTGAACAACACTATCCTTTGCTTATATAATTTTCATGCATCTGCTGTATTAACAAATTCAGCCATCTTGGAAGCCAGAATGTACAACATCTTACAAGATGACCATAATGCGGGATGAGGAATGTTCCGTTATGATTCACGGCTTTAAAATGAGTTGTATGAAAACGTGAACATTCCACTTTTTTGGAAGCATTTCTAAAACACTTTTCAAATGGTAAGTGGACAATTAGGCTTCATTGATTTTTACTGCAAACCAAATTATCCATGTTGTTAAACAGCTTGAAGCTACAAAGAAATACACCAGATGGAGTGGAAAAGAAGGAGAAATCAAACCATTTAACATAGAGAGGTCCGCAGAGTTATTTCTTGTCGGGAGAGAAAATTACTATCGTCATTTTCAGCACAGACTGCTGTTCACGGGGAGATTTTGCCTTCTGGCTGGGTAGCAGTAGCATTTCCACTGGTGCCCTGCAACCAAAGTGTTCCTCTAAAAGCAACAGCTGCCCCTGTGTTTTATAATTAGGATGCAAGTATTAGAAGTGCTAGTTAAAAGTTCCCTTAGAGAGATGACTTTATAACAGCAATAGAATAGGCCATGGTCCTCAAGCTTCATTGATGCTGCATGGAAAGATGCTGGCTCACTGTGCTTTGCTATAGGGCGATATAAGATCTTTGGAACAACAGCATGAGGTCAGACTGAGCATACTCTCTCATACGGAACATATAACATTTGGCAAATCTTTAAATCTAGGTTCAAATCCAAGTACTGGAAGCTTGGGCTGTATAAAAACAAAAAAGCATGCAGCTTCCAAGTGGTATTAATGCTCTGGGTTCTAACTCTCTCAAACCACCTATATAGCCCAATATTCACACACTTGTTAAAGCCCACCAGGGCCATTCATCTCATTATACAATATAAAAAGTATGATGTTATTTTTCACTTGCTTTACTTCTTTTTTTACATTCTATGATTCCTAGTGGGGATTAACATAGACTCATTATGTATTTCTATTTCTAGAATTTATTTCATTTACGTTTCTAAGAGCTTGAGTTTTGGTCAACGAAATCCTTTAAATTTATTTCCCACCTTTCCTCTCAGAGGAGTCCATGGTGGCAAACAACAAGTAACGAAACAATAAAAACATATTGAAAGCAAATTCAGCAGAGAAATGGGAAATATCTCAACTTAAAAAGCTTGTGGAAGGTCTTAAACAGGTGACACAAAGATATGGAACCTATTTAATATTCAAGGGAAGGGAATTCCAAAGGGTGGGTGCCACAACACTAGAAACATGGTTCCTACATTGTACAGAACAGCCTCCCAATTGGATGGTATTTGCAGAAGGCCCTCCCCTGCACAGCACAGTGATCAACTTAGGATAAAAGGGGTGAGACAACCTTTCAAATATTCTGCTCCCAAGCTGTATAAGTCTTTATAAACCAAAGCCAGCACCTTGAGATTAGCCTAGTAGCTGCCTGATTGGCCACTGTGAGAACAGGATGCTGGACAAGATGGGTCATTAGCCTGACACAACAGGTTCTTATGTTCAGCAACTCTTAAATTTGGGAAGCCCTGATGTAGGGTAAAACAACATGTTTTGTTACTAATGTCTTGTTGCAAACTAGGATCTTTTCCAGTTTAGTCTGGCTATTCAAGAAAACAAGCACTGTCCAAATTGAACAGTATTGGGAATACGACTCCTATATTCTGAGGTATCTCAGCAGTTCCAACCAGAGTGTCAGAGATCTGCAGACCCCTCTCGTGCAGCATGAATAAGTGTATATCCTGTGTCTTGTCTCTGAACGCTGCATTGTTAGAACGTGCAAGCTCTGCTGAGATGTAAGTCTACAGTTATTAAGTAGTCCTCTAAAATTTCTAATTCATCACACAAATCAGTTTTCCCCAACCTTGTGCCCTCCAGATATTGTTAGGCTCCAACTTCCATCATTCTCAGCCAGAATGGCTAATAGGGATAATATCCATCAATATCTGGAGGGTACCACTTACATCAGAAACAGAGCTTCTTTCACCATTGGACTTAAGAACATACTGTCTTTTGCAGCTCTCAGGTACCCAATCAGTATGTGAGGCTTCATTCTCAACTTTGTTTTCCTGGAAACATCAGGAGTCCAAAGATGCTCTTAGCTGCTATCATGCAGCTAGTTAAATTAAATTGGGTGGGATCCAACTAACGAGTCCTGCAAAGCAGAAACCTGTGCAAAGATGTCTGCTGGTGCAACAGTACTTTCCACCCCCCACTTTCCCCTGCCTGTCCTCTGAAATTGGCTTGGGAGGATTAAGAGACTCCCCCCCCCAAAAAAAAAAACAAAAAAAAAACACCAGCATGTACTGAGGTGAGGGTGGATTGCTCCCTCTGGAAAGCTGAAATGCTTGTACTGATGATTGCCACACTGCTATGTTGAATTCCTTGCATTGAGAGCCAGCGTGGTGTAGTGGTTAGGAGTGGTGGACTTATAATCTGATGAACTGGGTTTGCTTCCCCGCTCCTCCACATGCAGCTGCTAGGTGACCTTGGGCTAGTCACACTTCTCTGAAGTCTCTCAGCCCCACTCACCTCACAGAGTGTTTGTTGTGGGGGAGGAAGGGAAAGGAGATTGTGAGCCGCTTTGAGACTCCTTAGGGTAGTAATAAAGCGGGATATCAAATCAAACTCCTCTTCTTCTTTGCTGATTTTATACCATTATATCACCTCTGTGTGCAATTGTTGCCTTCCCATTTTCCTCCATTCATTCTTTCTCCGAGTAATATTCTTTATATTTTGACTTTTGGTTTCATTAAAAAAAGAATTCTATCCAATTTCTCTCCAGGATCTTCCTGTGTGCTTAAGATTGCACAATTAAACTACACCTTCAGGATTGTAAGGATACTTCACAAAGCTGCGTACAATGCAGTGTGTATTTCTGAGAAGAATAAAAAGAGTCACCTTTCAAAGTTTAATTCCTAAAGTTCATTATTAGTAGCCTTTCACCATAACAAGTGCAATTTCCCCTTACTGCTAAAAAACATGTTAAAAATAGTGGGAACAACACCTCAAAATCGTTTAAAAGCTGAAGTCATTCAGTAAATGCACCGGTGTGCTGAAAAACTTTCGCCCTTTCAACCAAATAATTTAGCTGCAGCTGTTTTGTGGCACTTTCCCCTAGTAGGGAAATACCAGACAAATGGTAAGTACCTGTATGGAAATACAGCTATAAATATGGATTGTAGCATGATGGATGGATACCAGAACCTACTTTTCCATCCTGATCCTACCTGGCTTTGCCTCATCTCTTTCCCACTGTTTCCAGGAAATCTTGTCTGAATCTGCTGCCTCATATGCCATAGCTCAGTGGTAGAGAATCTGCTGTTGATGTAAGATCCCAGGTTGAATTCCCAAGAGCTCAGGGTAAATCTTTGAATGCCACCCTGTCTGAAATTCTGGAGGGCCTCTGCCAGTCAGTGTAGACGATGCCATGCTAGATGGAGGGATAATGCTCAATATAAGGTAGCTTTCTACATAAGGCTTAACACTTCTGGGCTCACTAGAGTCATCTGACGGGATGCTGTTGGAAAGAGGATGTTGACCTAGATGGACCTTTGGCTATCCCAGCAGAACAGTTATGTTCCAACCCTTGTTTCCTTATTTTCTTTGCAACTTGAATGACTGCCTAAATGGAAGGAAAGGATAATCTGCAAATTGTTTTAAACTTCTGAGCCTTTATATATATATGGGAGGTCAGGAGAAGAGCCCTCAGATGCTACAAAACCATTAGCTCTAGTCCCCACAAGAAAAACACTAAGAAATAAAAACATGAAATGCACACAATAAAACACTTGTTTCTTCCTGTGCAGAGTATTAGCTTTGTCAGATCTCACCTAGTGAAACAAATATTTAGGAACATCACATGGTTCTGTCTTTCTTTCCTTATTTATGTGAACAATAACATCATTTAAAGCCACTTAACTGACTAGAATGGTAAACAGCAAGGGAAATAAAATGTATTGAAAGTAAAAAATTTGTAGAGTATTTCAGTTTCTCGTTTAATCAGTTTTCTAAAGGCAAGATAACTGAAGGAGATGTTCAGAGCTACTAGATCCATTTTAATTTCAAAGTGTGTGTATACACACACACACACACACACACACACACACACACACACTTTAATAAAGCTAGAGATAAGCTGTGGAATGTCCAAGAATTGTAGGTCAGAGATCTATGCTTTTTAATATCTAGCTGCTCTTCAGTAAGCCTTTCATCACGTTAATGACTAAGTCATACTGATTGTAAAGCAGTTGTAATGAGGCAATTAGTAAGGCAAATGACAACCATGGAGAATGAAATGAACAAGGCTCTCAACACAAACCAGATGGATATCTTCAATATATTTCTTGTTATCAGCTTGTGGCTTTATGCTAAATTGCATTGAATCAGTACTCAAGAAAACCATTTGAATTGGTTAATAAAGAACAACAACAGGAAACAAAAAGATATCTGTTCCAAACTTAAAATTGTGGGGAAAGCACTACTAAAATAGACCTGGAGGTGGGATCATGCCCCAAGTAGCCTTCTAATTGGTTAAAGAGGCTGTCAGAAAAGGTCCTCCTGGAGCAGGACCTACTGAAAAGCAGGTTACCATGTCCAGGAATCTCCGAAAATAAGACCAGGTAGTGAAAGGACATAAATGCTGTAATGGTAATTGATATTGCTTTGAAGTTGGAAACTTTGCTGTGTAGACGAAAATAAGTTGCTACTACTTTAGAAAGAAAGAAAGAAAGAAAGAAAGAAAGAAAGAAAGAAAGAAAGAAAGAAAGAAGGTCTGTCTCATGTAATATAGTCAGGTCAATATAAATTAGTCTTCTTGTTCCTATCTGCTACTATATTTATGGCTTTCTAAAGGACAACTTAGGGATGCAGGTGGTGCTGTGGGTTAAACCACAGAGCCTAGGACTTGCCGATCAGAAAGTTGGCAGTTTGAATCCCCAAGACGGGCCACATGACCTAGAAGCTGTACGCCGGCTCCCTCGGCCAATAAAGTGAGATAAGCGCCGCAACCCCAGAGTCAGTCACGACTGGACCTAATGGTCAGGGGTCCCTTTACCTTTAAAGCACAACTTAGCATACATTTGACAGCATACAACCAATAATTCTTACATTATTTTTCATGTAACCAAGTGATATGAAGGGATTTTTACTTTTGGTAGTGAAAGCAATTGAACACTATGCCTGAGGTACTGTAAAAAAATGGGAAATGACTGACAAATTAATTTTTAAACACAGTTTCTGTTCTACACATCACCTCACAATGTTTGCTTGTTTGCCCCTTCTCCTGTCTACTTTAATAGATAGGTAGATACATTCATGGTTCTCATCAGAATCTTATTCAAAACTTATTCAGATTAAGCAGCAATCCCAAAATATGGTCAGATTTGTCTGGAGCAGTTTCTGATGGGATCCTATTTAAGGCAACCGAAGGGTAAAGTTAAAGTTAAAGGTACCCCTGACCATTAAGTCTAGTCGTGGACAACTCTGGGGTTGCGGCTCTCATCTCACTTTATTGGCCAAGGGAACAGGTATACAACTTCCAGGTCATGTGGCCAGCATGACTAAGCCGCTTCTGGCAAACCAGAGCAGCGCATGGAAACACTGTTTACATTCCCGCCAGAGCAGTACCTATTTATCTACTTGCACTTTGACGCGCTTTCGAACTGCTAGGTTGGCAGGAGGAGGGATTGAGCAATGGGAGCTCACTCTGTCCTGGGGATTCGAACTGCCGACCTTCTGATCGGCAAGCCCTAGGCTCTGTGGTTTAACCCACAGCACCACCCGTGTCCCTTAACTGAAGGGTACCTTTAATTATTTCTGTATGTTCTAAGACTACGTTTTGGCTTGTTGCTTGTTGCTTGGATGTGACTTGTTATAAACTTCATTGTATGTAGAGAAAGATATGATATACCCATAATGTCTGTGGACATCTTGCAACAAAAGGTAAAATAAGCCACTGGACTTGAAAAGCTCACATTCTTAAAGGAAGAACATTTAAAGTTGGGAGAAAAAAGTCTTCATTGTATTATAATTAATGAGGTATGAGAGCCAAAAGAAATATATTTTATGGTCAGAGAAACCTTCATATGATAAGTTATGTGTAGGCCACAGACCTGATTATTATTATTATTACAACTACTATTATTTATATTTGTATACTGCCCTATACATGTAGATCTCAGGGTGACCCACAACATAAAAATGACAATATAAAACACACAAAATACATAATAAAAACAAAAACAAAGACCACCCAATAATCCACAGCACATTTAAAAAAGTGGGCACCCAGTTATCATTCTATGGTTCCAGCCAAACTAATATACATCTCACTCAAGACACAGACCTATCCATGTAAAATAGGGTACTTTCACAGTTCATTTAGAGTTCACAACAGTTTTCTGCATTTTATATCTTTCATTATGGGACAGATTTTAGCACTGTGATTCTCAGGTTGCAGTTAATATCCATGTCTCAGCCCTACGGGTATATTCTCTGCTTCATGCACACATGTAGCTCCCATTAATACTAATGGGATTGACTCAGAACTGAGCACTAGGGAAAATAAAAGTACTTTTTAATGTCCCCTGACCTTATCACGAAGTGAAGGAATTCTTAAGCCACGTGAACTAACCATGAAGTGAAGTTTGTATCAACAAAGGCAACCGACACGCTCCTAGAGAAGCGGCAACAAAGTCTGGGGTTGTGTATGCACTACCAGCTTAAAATGCTGTGTTTCCAATCACATTTGTACATCATTGTACACATCAGTATGGTTCAATGTGTTTCCAAGTCGCTGCTGTCCATCCACACTAGTGGGCAGAGAGGGGGCGTGGATATCTTCATATGGCTTACATGTTCAGATCCGATCAATGCTGGTTTCAAAGGAAACCCATCCAAATGCAGTGTTTCTCATAACGCTACAGGATAGGCGTGGTTGTCGCAAACGTTGTGTGTACATGGCTCCACAAACTAAATGGCGAGAGAGCACTGGTTGCACAGTAAATGGGAGTGTGTACACAGCCTGAGATCAGCCAGACACTGAAATGTCAGTTTAGGAGGCCCTAATATGGCAAAACTTGTGAACGACAGGCCAAAGTGCAAGATGCATAGTCCATGATGCTTATACGAAAGACCAAAGAAAAGGTCCCACCAACAGCAGCAATGGATTTCCTATTGTGAATTTTATAGGGTACATCAGAGGGTCCTAGGTAATAAAGAAGGCTACAAAACAGCTAACACATTACAACGAAGGCCCGTTTGCTATAGTTTTAGTCTTGGTGTGTCCACTGGAAAATGCTATAAATAAATAAATAAATTCTCAAACTTTACAGTACTACAAGTGAAACTAATCCTTTCTAATAAATCTTCAAAAAGGAACACATATGTGCAATATATGCTTTCTTTTATCAGATTTCCTAACTCCGGCCTTGCTTCCTTCACTCTCACAGTTGATAAAAACTGTCATTTAAATACATGCCACTCAAGAAGACTTTGAACAAATATTGGCTAGGAAAGGCTGAAAGGCTGTGGCCATCTATCTCTGCTGGTGTTTGGCAGAATTAAATTGACAGGGTTAGAATGCTGTGATTGATTACAAAGCAATAAATCCATCTCTTTTGATCTATTTTCCAATAGAGGATTTTCCCGCCACAAATGAGAGAGAGATGAAAAGTGTTTATCAATGTTATAATCTATGTGTCTGTTGTGTAAAGTAATTCATCAGACACAAGACTACTCATAAAAAGTGCATAATTTAATTTAAAACATTTGTCATTGTCAGCACATCTAACAAATTACAACACCAAATGTTATTGCCGACATTTTATTATTACGTTTAATTTGGTGATAGAGAGTTTCTGGGCACACATTTCAGAGCCTTGAGATACATTTTTAAAAATGATCAGTGGCTAACAGTATTCAATCATGCACTGATTATATCTTGGGGAAAATATGACTGGTGTTGCAAGGGCAACAAGAATAAGTTACTAATTTTCTCTGAACATGACAAATTTTACTGATGCACTTAAAAATGATTTTTAATACCATCTCATTCACTGAGACAACAAGGAAATATATCTACCGCTGGGATAGAAAAGTCAGAGAGCCAATATTGCTCTTCAGGCTCAAACCACACTAACTATTAATTGTATGGCTAGCAATTCTTGTTCCGCATTTGTATTTGTATTTTTTATTTCTGTGAGCCGTACAGAAAACATATGTTATCCATTGTCTGTCCTATAATAAACAATGATGATTTTAAACAGGCACATAGGCAAACTCGGCCCTCCATATGTTTTTGGCCTACAACTCCCATGATCCCTAGCTAGCAGGACCAGTGGCCAGGGATGATGGGAATTGTAGTCCCAAAACATCTGGAGGGCCGAGTTTGCCTATGCCTGAAAATAGTAGCCATATCAGTTTTTTTTAAAAAAAAATAATTCTCGGCAACGTGTGTAGTTTTTCATTGTGTGTGGCTTCACACCACTGACTATGCAATTAATGTAATGTGTAGTTCCAATTCCTAGCTTGTGCTCAAAGTTTTGCTCACAGGTTTGCTACTTGTATTTCACTAGTGTTTTTAGCCCATTTTACAAGGTTGATCTAATGATCAGCGGAGGTGGGGGGAAATACTGTGCAGCGCTTTTGCCTACCAAAGTCACAATCCTAAACCAGTTCAGCTGTGCATAGGATTGTGGCATAGAGCTTGCTAAAAACAATTATTTCTTATCCAGAAGCGATCTCTCTCTTAATACTGTAATGGCATGATCTGCAGCTTGATAAATGATTAAGGAATCAGTATAATGATAGAGGGGGAAAAGGAAGGGGAGCCACACAGTGGAGGTGGTACTGGGGGAAGAAGCTGCCTAGTTCACTCTGCTTTCCTAATTGCAGCTATTTCCGCTAGTAGTTCTACTAGACGACAAGAAATGAATTTGTAAAACTGATGGAACTGCATGCAGCTCTTTGTTAGGTACTCTCATATAGCAAACTTTACACTTTTGTCTATAAAGTGCTAAATAAGCACGTATGTGGATAGATGTGCCCAGAAGCTAAAGGCACATGATGGAATATGTTTGCTGAATCTAAGCGATACTGAGACTGGGCACCAGCCCTTAGTCCTCTTTCGCTGTTTCTTAACACATGAAAGCAACAGTCTATACTTCTGGATGACTTCTTTACTGAGCATTCATCCTGACTGGTTTGCAGGAGGTTAGGCAACAACACCTATTCACTGAGCATTCATTCTGATTTCTTTGTGGGGAGGTTAATGACATAGTGCAAAACAACAAAACATGTTATCCCACACTTTACCTATTGCAAAAAATCTGATTTTGAGGAAGCAGGTTTGCTGCACATGAGTTGCAAATCAACTTTAATTGTGTGACCTGAATTTGTTGGTATAGCAACAGTTTGGATATGCCATATTTCCTTGCCAATCTACCCTGGGAGAGTAGTGCATGGTGCTTACCAAGGACAGCAGGTGGGCATGGGAAATGACCAGGGCCATGGACCAAATGTGTCCCTTGGGCCAGAGGTTTCTCATCCCTGCACTGTTGTGGTGGTTGTTGTTGTTTTTATATCCTGCCTTTTTCTAGACTGGGACTCAAGGCAGCTTATACAAATTAAAACAACACAGGTAAGATACAGAAAGCTAAAAACATATAAAGCGTAACAGTTAAAAGGTAGTTACCGTATTTTTTGCCCTATAGGATGCACTTTTCCCCCTCCAAAAATGAAGGGGAAATGTGTGTGCGTCCTATGGGGCGAATACAGGCTTTCGCTGAAGCCTGGAGAGCGAGAGGGGTTGGTGCGCACCGACCCCTCTCGTTCTCCAGGCTTCAGGAAGCTCTGCGCAACCCTCCGGAGCCCGGCGCGAAGTCGTGCCAGGCTCCCAAAGGTTGAGCAGAGCTGCCTGCATTCCGAAGCCTGGGGTGCGCTGAACAGCGCGCCTGGGCTTGGCGCAGCTCTCTGCAAGCCTGGGGAGACCGGCGCGGCTCCCTAGGCTTGTGGATAGCAGGCTGTTCTGGGGGCTGGGGTTGGGGGAAGCTCGGGTTTCCCCCGCGCCAGCCCCGTACCTGGGGGGGAAATAAATTTTTTTTATTCCCCCCCCCCAAAAAAAAAACTAGGTGCGTCCTATGGGGCGGTGCATCCTATGGGGCGGTGCATCCTATGGGGCGAAAAATACGGTAAACTATAATAGAATAAGAATTAAAAAATCTACAAAGTAAATATAGGCATGTAGAAAACCGTATGTGACTCTTAACTTAATAATAGCAATGAAACAATGCAATCTTTTGAAGTTTCCTACTTCAGACAATACAGGGGGATTTTGCAGGGCCAAACTGAGCTTTGCTGCTAAAATTAGAGTTATGCATTAGTGATTTTGAATGTCAAAAATCTGGCTCATTTTTCATTTCAGCAATATAGGGTCAGAAAGAAATTTCACACTTGGATATGTTAGTTTCAAGGGGAAAACTTAATTAGCTCAGCAACAAGTGTGAGCGCTAGGGTTTTGCTTTAGGAAAGCATACAGAAAACACTAAAATCATTCCCCCCCCCCCCGAAGATTCTGTTGCCTATGTTTGCAAGTACATTTCAGTACAGCAGCTAAATATAAATTGTAAAAACATAAATTGTAAACTCTTACATTCTGTTCATAGTGATTTTTTTTTAAGTACCTTTTTCCTTCCAGGAAGATCACTATGGCCATGGGGTAACCAACCTGGCTCCATCCATTGTACAGAGATTGAGCACCTGGACGGTGCTGCAGATTCCCTCTACATGAAAGAACCGTCTGCTCTGATTGCTATTTACGTAGGTCTTCAGAGTGGAAGGGAGACATATTCTTGCATCCGCCACCAGTCAGGTGAGCCATGGCAGTCAGGTGTCTTGTGCTGCACCCCCTCACCCCCATGACGAACATCATGGCAAGGGAGAGACCTATTTAGCCTTGTCCATTGACCAATGAATGAGCAGCAGTATCAAGTCTATCAGACTGCGACTGTCATATATACAAAACTCCAACTTTTTCAACTCAGACATACTACTGAGCAAACCATAAATAAGTATGAAATACTACACTCAGATACCTCATTTGAAACTTCCCTGCCCAACCCAATCCGAAAAAATCCTAATAAGTAACATATACCCACCCCTCTCTAAAATCAAACCGACCCGTATTCAACCAAACATATGAATGAAAACAGGAAAAAGGCCCATCAAGCTTAAACCTCACTATCCAACCAAGAGAATTGACATTATTCAGTAATATACCAAAAATATTAATGAGCACCAGCCTTAAAGAAAACATTTTTAAAATAAGAGTATAAAGGGAGGGATAAAGGATGAAAATAAATAATGAATGAGCTTGCTGAACTAATTTTTAAAGTGGAATACAAGAAAGGAAAGCGGGTGGAAGTAAGGAAAATAAAGTTATTGAAGGTTATTAAATTGAAAAAGAGTTTTTTTATGCTAAATTTTCTTTTTTTATGTTTTTCTTTTTTCTGTTTTGTTTGTATTTTTGATGTTTGTTGTTTTTTCTTGAGATTTTTGTTGATTGTTAATCTTCTGTAAAACTTAATAAAATATTATTTTTTTAAAAAAAGAAAACATTTTAATATTTATCAATGGTATATCACTGCCCAGACTGTGCTGAATATACAAGAATGATATGATTTGCTGGAGGTGCGTAAAAATTAAAGCCTGATTTTCTTCACATTTTGGAAGTGTGTCAAAATAAACTATGGTATTTATGAAACACTATGCTCAACATAGTATTGCTCTCGTCCATGGGCTCACCTCTTTATCTTAAAGTCAGAAGGAAGGAACAAGGACCTACACTTAGTCACAACTTTCTTGACAAGTGCAATAATCCATATAGCTTGGATTCATGCTAAATTTGGTGTTCTCTAAGTCTTATCTGCCAATGAAGAACTGTTAGTCGAAACACATCTTGCTGCAGATATTGGCTTTGGACAATGTTTGTTTCATCAGGTGCCATGTCACTTCATTTAACTGATTTGTATCTTCTTCTTCTTCTTCTTCTTCTTCTTCTTCTTCTTCTTCTTCTTCTTCTTCTTCTTCTTCTTCTTCCTATACTGCCCTATACCCGGGACGTGGCTGGTGCTGTGGTCTAAACCACTGAGCCTCTTGGGCTTGCCGATTGGAAGGTCGGTGGTTCAAATCCCCATGACGGGGTGAGTTCCCGTTGCTCGGTCCCTGCTCCTGCCAACCTAGCAGTTCGAAAGCACGTCAAAGTGCAAGTAGATAAATAGGCAGGAAGGTAAATGGCATTTCCGTGCGCTGCTCTGGTTCGCCAGAAATGGCTTAGTTATGCTGGCCACATGACCCAGAAGCTGCCTGCAGACAAATGCTGGCTCCCTCGGCCACTAAAGCGAGATGAGCGCCGCAACCCCTGAGTCGTTCGCGACTGGACTCAACTGTCAGGCGTCCTTTACCTTTACCTTTATACTGCCCTATACCTGAAGGTCACATGTAATCAGTTTGAATATATCAGTTTGAATATATCAGTTTGGAAATGAATATGTTGGCTATAGGGCTATGGTATTGTTTTTATTGTTTTAAAGCTGGTTTATGTATGCAAAAGATGCATATTTATTTCAGATGTTACCTTGACTTTTTATTTTATCTGTATAGTGTTGGTCAATGAACATATTCTATTTGTTCTTGATTACTCAGTCAGTAGCAAGTTCTAATGAGTTCAATGGGGTTTTCTCCCAGAGAAGTGGCCTTAGATTCTGGCCTAAATTGCCCTTTTTTTCAACAACAGATGCTTCATATTTAAAAATTCACAAGATCTAAAATAGAAGAGATCTGCCCCATTAGAACTGAGGAATCGGAAATGTGTGGGAAGAAATGTGTTACCTTTTACCACCAGGTTTCCAGTGCTGCTGGCTGCCCCAAAATGATTTGTTGCTATACATGTGTAGCTTCCTGCATCAGCTTTAGTAACATTGGTAATCTTCAGAGTTCCATCTTCCAAAATAGTGTGTCTGAAAAATAATGGAGAGATGCAGGTTAGAAGAAGAAGAAGAAGAAGAAGAAGAAGAAGAAGAAGAAGAAGAAGAAGAAGAGGTATTGCAGCACTCAACGTTTATTATTTACATTTCAGGGGGTTGGACTGGATGACTATTGGGTTCCTTCCAACTCTATGATTCTATGAATACAAACACCTGAGAAACCACTGCAAGTTACAATAGAAGTTGACTTGAGAGACTATTAAGGAGGCAGAAATACATTAATCCAACAGAGACAAATTCCATGAGTTCTCAGTGTCCCTGGACTTAATACTGAGCGGTGCCCAGGGCCTGGTGCAAGAAGTAAGTGTTGTCAAGTCAATTGCGAGCAGTGACCATACCACTATTAAACCAGATGTAGATGTAAATGGCCAACGGCCAAAAAAACTCCAACACAGTCACATTTCACTTCAAAAGACCCCAAATGAGGGGATTGGTAAAAAGGAAGCTGAAAGGCAAAGCCAAGAACGTCAGATCGCTCTGAAATGCTTGGGATTTGTTTGAAAACACAATTATTATAAGCTCATCTGGAGTGTAAGGGACGCAGGTGGTGCTGTGGGTTAAACCACAGAGCCTAGGACTTGCCGATCAGAAGGTCGGCGGTTTGAATCCCCGTGACGGGGTGAGCTCCCGTTGCTCGGTCCCTGCTCCTGCCAACCTAGCAGTTCGAAAGCACATCAAAAGGCAAGTAGATAAATAAGTACCGCTCCAGCGGGAAGGTAAACGGCATTTCCGTGTGCTGCTCTGGTTCTCCAGAAGCGGCTTAGTCATGCTGGCCACATGACCCGGTAGCTGTACTCCGGCTCCCTCGGCCAATAAAGCGAGATGAGCACCGCAACCCCAGTGTTGGTCACGACTGGACCTAATGGTCAGGGGTCCCTTTATCTTTACCTTACACCTGGAGTGTATAGCGCAGATCAGGAAGGCTAAGAACATGGGCATTCAGCAGAGTCAAAGAAGCTTTGGAAAGAGAGAGTGGTGGTGGTTGTGAGAATGAAGGAGAGAGAAACATCCCTCACCTCCTTCAAACCTCCAACTCCTTAGAGGAAATTGAAGGCATGCTTTTCTACCCTATCAGCCGAGGTGTAAGGGGGATGGGGAGGTGAGCAATACAAACACACACACACACACACACAGAGAGAGAGAGAGAGAGAGAGAGAGAGAGAGAGAGAGAGATATTGCTTAAATTAGAATAAGTTTCTTTTGTTTTACAGAGTTCACTTGTCTGAAGAGAACAGTAACCAAAGACTGCTGTTGCACAATCTCCATTGCTCTCAACTACAGAGTTCTACAAGTTCCACTGACATGCACAATTACAGCCATGGGTGTTTTGGACATAACACATCAGTATAGCAACTGAAGAATGAGCTGCATTAACATAAATGGCACTCTCTTACATGTAGTGAGATGAATCAATATGTTAATGATTTGTTGATAAAAAGTGGCATACAATTCTTGAAATAAATAAGGAAATAAACACTATCCAAACTTCAGCATCTTGATGACATATGTCAAAAAATAATAATCTTGTTTTACCCAGGTTTATTTTTAAATACTTCCTGGCTTGTCTTTTTCTCCAGCACCCAAACGTCCTTGCATTTTCTGCATTTTTTACTTTGTAGTGTAATGTTAGGCTGCTGATCACTTGAAAGGATTTGAGGATTTCCAATTCCAAGGAAGTGATGCTGGTAATTCTGGTATCAGCTCTCTGAGCCTCAAGGGGTTAGCATTACTTTACAGAATACAAATCTGTGCTGCTTCCATCTGTGAACTTGAGGTGTGAAGCTAGCTCTCTATAGCAAGTGGATGTCAGGAGGTATCTTGTGGCAGATATTAAAACTGTGAACAGGCAACCAAATCGTTTCATGAATCTGTGCAACCAAATTCTAGAACCACCATTCCTTTCAGTAATCTTCTTCATTTCATCCAAAGGATTTGCAATAAAACTGACAAATACCTGCTTAAGACAGCTGCAGGTTTTTGTTAAAATAAATATATCAGAGCCTTAATTTTCCTCTTTGAACTGTGACTCACTGATGAAAGGGATTCAGGGCGACTAATCTAACCATTCGTTTCTGCTGAAGGTGCCTTTTTTCTTTTTCTTTTTTAAGCCATACTTATATTTTGAAGCTGTTGGGGCAGATGTTAACATAAGTAATTATTCTAGCACTTTGAAATTTGTTAAAAGGGTGCTCAGGAAATAGGAATGACTTGAACTTGTTTGTGTTGCCTAAAAAATGTCCTTTGTAAATGTTAAAACAGGGGGAAAGGCCCTTTGAGGCTACTGAATTGCTAATTGGGTTGAAAGACAATGTCCCTTGATCAGCCATGCCAAGTGGCTTTATGGGAAACGTTTTGTTTGAAGGTGAGAAGTTCAAACAAATTAAGCATTTTCCATCTTACTGAGAATCAAATATGTTTCAGCTGACAGATTACATAAGGAATTTCAATGGGTCAGAGTTTGTTGGATAATCTCAAACTGGTCCTAATGGATGAACGGGGTTCGCTGAGCAAAAGTGTGCTGCAAGTTTTATCCAAAGATGGTAGAATACTATGCTGGTTTAAATAAAAATAGGGCTGTCACCAGATAAAGGAAGTGTTCAACTATAACCCTATGCACATTTACCTCTGAGTAGATGTGCACAGACTACATTGTTAGTCAACTGGTAATATGAACCAGCTAATTGAGCAAATCAATAAAATAAAGCTTATCTAGGCTCCATAGTCAAAATGTGTAAATGTTTACTGACGTTAGTCATTAATCTCTGTTGAATATTGTCTGCTAATATCTATGACTTTTGACAATACTTGACATAAACTAAAGATGTAAATCTGCTAATACTACTTGGGCTATCACAAATGAGCTATAACTGGGATGCTTTTTAGTCATACTGTAAGTTTTTATCAGCAAAAGGAGAGCAAGAGATAATTTTACACTGGGAAAAAATAAAGGTGATAAAAAGCATTGCTACGTCCCTATAGAGATAGGTCATCTTATCTTCCATGTATTACATTATCTGCAACATACAGCAGCTGTTGATCTTTGCTGTGAACAGACCCACAGAGATGAAGAACGCATCTGAGTTTAGAGATAAATGGAAACACTCTTTTATTAAAAGTAAAGCTTTTTATGTCTAAGCCTTCAAAAACTGGCGGGCACCTCAGTTCTAGAGATCTGTGTTGCTGAATCTGACTTCGTATAATTATGATTGGCTTCAATTTTAAAAACATAAACACTTAAAAAACACTTCCTTTAGACTGCTGAGCAAAGGAACTGTTTTCGTCTTTGAAAAATGTAATGCATCAAAGCATTTGTTGATGGTTCATCACTTTCTGTTTTGCCATTTGCAAAATGGAATACATAAAGCATCTGTAGAGGTTGGTCAGTCGGTAATGTAAATTGTAAGATGACTTGTCGTTAGGATTTATCATCCATAAGTATCTATACAAATGATTTAATGAAGCAATCCTAAAGTTGGGTCAGTGATTCACCTCACGCATAAACTTCCATAGATCTATAAAGACGACTTTCACGCAGTGCTTTTAAACTTAAATTTACTTTGATCTATTCCTGCTTGTCTTTGACCTATGATTCACTTTCAAAAATTTTACTTCGACCTGTTTACTGCGAGTGCGCAGCTACCAGCAGAATGTTAAAAATAAAAAACCTTAAGTATATAATAAGAAGGTGTTTTTTTTAAGAACACAAATCCACCTGAGGGACAGCTAGTCTTTTCTTGTAGACAAGGAAGGGTCTAGCCACAGTTAGGCATTCTTTGGTGACATTCAGACTGGATTACTTGGTTATGGGTTTGGGTGGTGGTGGTCAGTTTGAGTTATACCTGTTATTCCCTGCCAAACCTGTGTATGGGAGGCTAGAATCTATAGGAGGAAGTTTGCTGAACCAGTCAAGCCTGTTAATGTCTGTTAGCAACTCAGCTAAACACCCATCATACACATCTTAAAAGAGTAAGCTCCATTTCCATAGAGACAAATGGGTTGGCCATTTCTCATCTCACCTGGCTAGATGCCATATCATCCTAGGATGGAACAGCCAAGGTTTATAGCAGAGTTGTGTGTATGAGCTGGACTGATGCTAGAAGTTGGATACACAGAGACATGTCTGCTCTGTGCTAGACCCGAGGGTGTGAGGTTGGGGTTTCCCTAGAAACTCAATGAAAAAGAAAGATCTGTTGAGGTGTTAATACTGTGAACTGAAGTTGTATGTATATGTATATATACATACACAGCACAGTCTCCATCAGAGGCACAGCATGGAGGGAGTCCATGGGAACTGTGGCCCCAGAGGCAATTTTGTGAGGGGGCACAAACAGGCTCCTTCATCAGAGCCTGGTTCCAAGCGAGAAGGAGCTGTGTCTTGACTGGGTGCTCGTGCCTGGTCACAGCTCCACCCCCGAGTCAGGACTGACCTAGGGGAGAAAAGCAGGAAAATGGGTGGCAATGCCACCGCCCAACCTCCTTGGCCACAGTGTACCTCACACCTGGCCACAGCAGCTCCACCACTGGATCACATCTGACCTGGCGGCAGAGAGCAGCTCTCTTTGGCTGTGGCAAGGCATGCCTGGCTGCAGAAGCTCCGCCGCCAGATCAGGTTTCACCCAGTCAAGGAGAGTGGGCAGCAGCTTCCCCACCCCTCTCCTCCTCTGGACTGTGGTACCCGAGAGGGCACCCCCCCCCCCCGTTGGGTTTGCACTCCACGCATCTGCCCTCAGTAAGTGCAGGCATTCTTGGAATCTCCTGTTGCTCAAATGCTGTGGTTGCACAAGACACAACTCTATGTAGCATTCCTTCAGAAAGTTATCAGAAGCTACATAATGTGGCCACCTGAACTTTGATCGGGGTCAACCACAGGGAACATATGTCAGTTTTGAAAAAACTTCATTGGCTTCGAGATGGTTTCTGAGCCTAAATCAGGTTTGATCTTTAAAGTCCTAAACCTGTTGGGAATTCTATTACTCCTGCGCTGCAGATGTGTGGGATTGTTACATGTCACATGTCTGTTTACATTCCAGCACAGATTATTGGAGTCTTGTGAGCAGTACATCCGCTCTGTATTGCTTTTGTGTTCTCTCTCTCTGAGAAGAACGACAAGGAGAGAAACCATGTTTTCTTTGTCCTGATTTATGTACAATAAACGTAGACTAGTATCCAAGCCTGGAACCAGATCTGTTGTGTGTTTACTCTGCTGAGTAACGTGCTCATGCAAAAAACAGCATGAGTCACAGACGCATGTCGGAGGAGGATGACTGATGGATCTCCGCAGCGGCAAGGCTAGAAAGGAGACGCTCCAGCTGGGGCTTGTCCAGCTGGCTTTCCATCCCATGGTTCCGACGAAACCATCTGGGCCTAGGGTATCTTAAGAATTGCCTTTATTCATATATGAGTATCTATAATTTAAGAGAGAGGTGGGCTATCTGTGGTCCTCCAGGTGATCAAATGTCAGGAATGATGGGAGGTATAGGGTAGAATTTGATGTAACGATAAGTGGGGTGTGCTTGCATGGAATGAGGTCTGCTCACACAGTGAGACTTTCCCCCCTCTCCTCCCCACTTGTGTGCCCCCTGTGCCCAATATGGAGGTTCCCCCAACACTCTGGAGCAGGTTTAGGGGGTGCAAAGGGCATGCAGGTGGAACAGAGATCTGTGTAAGCAGATCTCATTTTGTGCACGCAACAATGTGCTCTGGCATTGATTTAAAGATCTTCTTAGAGCGTCTGCTCTGGGTTCCACAGCCATCAGATAACCTAGAACAGAACCATTTTGATAGCAGCACCAAAACTGTGGAGCTCTCTCCTAGCAGAGGTTTGCTCCACTTCCACTTCTAGTTTTCAAATAGCTGATTAAGGCAGCCCTTAATTTATTACTGTTTTTTGATACAAGGTTTGCAAACCACCTTGAAGACCTATTATATCAAAAAGCAAGCAGCACCCGTTCCACAGTCTAGCATCTCCATCCTATAGCTTTCTCCATAAGCTAAAGACTCACCTCTTTACTCTTTGAGAATTTTGTGGGAGTTTTGCTGGCTTTATATTGTTCTGTTCTGTCTGCAACAGTTTTACCCTATTTTATAACTGACTGTTTCATCTGCTTTTTATAACTGTATTTATTATGTCGTTGCAACCCACCTTGGTTTCGTATGGTGAAGGGGAGGTTAAGAATTTGTCTAAATAAATAAATAAATGAGGTAAAATTATTTTAACAAATACCGGTAAATTGAAGCACCATTCAAACACCATATTTATAATAGTGCAAAAAATAATTGTGCTATAAATGTGCAAATTAGTGCTGAAATAATTTGTAAATGCTACTTCCTTCGTAAGTTATAAAAGTAAGCATCCCTTATAAAAATTAGCTCTGTGTTATAGCACTGCATATGTTAGTAAGTGCAACATCTGTTGTCACCTGGACTGATAAAAGCTAATGGGTATTCTTCTGCCAACATCAGAGCTACATCGTGTAAGTCTGCAATCTTGTAAATTAGCCTTCAACCAGATTAGAAATAGTCTTATTTCTGTCATCTGAATTCGGAACACATGTACTTGGATAGATGTTCCTAACATCTAATGACAGCATCCTGGTGACTCAGACCCAAGGGCGATGGAGAGAGATATATAGAATTTATAGAACTTTGGGGTGGCTTAGAAGCAGATACATCACATTTAACTCACACAAACGGTTTTCTTCAGTGAAATTGCCCATTCTACTTTGCAGAGGGAAAGCGGGGAGGGAGAGCTCATCCAATTCATTCTCCTCCCTCCCCTGAGAATGGTACTTTCTCACAGGTAATGGTGGAGGAAATTCAGTGCAACTAGCAAACTCCAGATGAGAGTGAGAGGCTAGAAGAAAGCTGGATCTGAACAGGGCACTCTCATTTTTATTCCCTCTATCTCTCCTTTATGAACACACAAACAATTCAGGTTCCTGCTGGAAGGAGAATGGCAGACGCCTGGTTTTTTTTGCGAGCAGAGAAACCTAGAAATTGGTATATGGCTTAAAGTGTAAGTCTCTTATACTTCGAGCCTGGATAAATACCCACCATCTATTACACAGTGGTCTGGGGACCTTAGCTACATTCAAACATGTTTCATACAGGCATCAACTGTGTGTGGGTACCTATATTTGGACGTCTGGAGGACTTATATTAACTTATATGTTTAATTTAAGATTTGTGTACCGATGGTCACTGTATCTGCAATGTGAACTGATGGTGGCTTATTTTTATTACTATTATTTGTATATCTAACAACATCTGGGAGGACACCTGTGGCCTACCTCTCCAGAAGGAAACATTATTGTGCTGAAGCTAAATATCAGCAACATAATAAATTATGCTGCTACCTACTTGATATTATGAATACATCAATTTGCTAGCTGCAAGCAGATCTTACAGATTCTGATTGTTGATTAAGCATACAAGTCAGAAATATTTCATGCTTAGCTAAGCATTAAAAAAAAAATCCCAGGAAAGATTCTTAATGTTTTCTTTCATGGGTAGCAAGGTACTTAAAGCAAAAAGTTAAAGAAATGCCATCTATAAGCTTTTCGGCAACAGCTTATATAACAAGATGTTGAAAAGGGGGTGCACTGAGTATCTACCAATAACAAAATCTGTATTCTGCGAGAAAACACAGTTTAGCGGTACTTGCCGATATAATGGTCTTTACAGCTGTTTACCATTGATACCATTTGCTGTTTCTTTAAAAAGACACATAAGCATAATATGGGGAAATGTCAATGTTTAACAGATCATTTTGTGCAATCTCTACAGATAATGGACAGGGGTTTTTTTTCTACTACAGAAACTGATTCGGTGACTGGCAAACAATCTGGAGACAGCTGTGAAATCAACCAGGTAATATGCTCTAATGACTAATACGTCTGCAGGAGCTGATGAAACTTTTTTGCTCAAGAGATTAATCTTGAATGAAAGTAAATGCTTTATAATGACAAATATTTAAGGGAAATGGAGAATGAAAGATGCAATTCTAATTATTATAAAGAAATTACCAGTGATTTAGGGATAATAAATCTAAGCCTTTTGTTCACTTTAAATATTACCTGTGCACAAGAATATTCGTGCTTTCCAACACTGGATTAGGTACATAGTGCCCAGCACATGAAATCAATACAGGCTGAATCCAAATGTAGTATCTATCAGTATTACTTAATGATGATGATACTACACAATGTCATCAATTATCAGGGGAAATAGTGGGTGGTATTCAGCTTAGTTTTAATCAGAGTATACCCATTAAATTAATGTATCTAATATTAAATTGAATACAACCCCACATGTAAAATCTTGGCACCTGAAAGTATTTCAGGGCATGCTTGTCCTAAGTCAGGCATAGGCAAACTCGGCTCTCCAGATGTTTTGGGACTACAACTCCCATCATCCCTGACCACTGGTCCTGTTAACTAGGGATAATGGGAGTTGTAGTCCCAAAACATCTGGAAGGCCGAGTTTGCCTATGCTTGTCCTAGGTTTATCCCATCTAACTGTTTCCCCCCTTTAAAGTAATTGGGTCTCTAAGGAAGTATACAAGTCTGTCATGGAACCAGCTTCACTTTACTGATTTACACACAACTGATTCTAAAATCCGCAGAAATTACTGATAATAAAAAAACAGCAAAAATATTTTCAGAACATAGAGAACTTAAACTGAACTCTGCATTCTGCTGCGGCTGCTACTTAAGCATAGCCTCCCCTTTTACATCACTCTATGCATGCACCTTAGTGCAGAAAGATCTGGATTTTAAACTTCAAGCAGAATCTCATGTGGTAACTGAAAGGCAAGAAAATGTACTAGCCAACTACTCCCCCTCTCCTTGGAAAGCAACACTAAACAATGATACACAGTACAAAGTTTAAGAAGTGATTATGTAGATTATTAGGGATGCGGGTGGCGCTGTGGGTTAAACCACAGAGCCTAGGACTTGCCGATCAGAAGGTCGGCGGTTCGAATCCCCGTGACGGGGTGAGCTCCTGTTGCTCGATCCCTGCTCCTGCCAACCTAGCAGTTCGAAAGCACATCAAAGTGCAAGTAGATAAATAGGTACCACTCCAGCGGGAAGGTAAACGGCGTTTCCGTGCGCTGTTCTGGTTCGCCAGAAGCGGCTTAGTCATGCTGGCCACATGACTCAAAAGCTCTACGCCGGCTCCCTCGGCCAATAAAGCGAGATGAGCGCCGCAACCCCAGAGTCGGCCATGACTGGACCTAATGGTCAGGGGTCCCTTTAACTTTATGTAGATTATTCATATTGACTCCAAGAGAGGCAGCCATGATTTTCCAGTCAGGAATCTTCCTTCTTATGGAAAACCCCTGCATCAGGGGGCCATAGGGGAAAAACCACATTCCCTCCTATAAATCTGCCTGTGTTTTGGGATCTTGGCGGGGAGGCCCTTCTCTGAGTCCCATTGCACTCACAGGCAGAGGTGCCATTTTCTCAAGAAGATTGAGGGGGCCTGATGTGACGGCTTCACATCACATGCGCAACATTAGCCATTCTCATTTTCAGCTCCACTCTGCCTTGAGTCCCATCAGGGCAAATGGTGGTGTCTGGGCTATCAACTGCAACAGGTGTGCTTGCCTGTTAGATAAAGCAGTTCCAGACTAGCAACACATTTATGCAGGAGTTCTATTGAGATAATGGGCTTATTCCTTGGTATGTGGGTACAGACAGGACTGCAGCCCAAATTCCAGCCACAGTTCTACCTTCTTACCCACTTAGCAAGTGATCCTCACTTTGGAACTGACATCATATTACCAGTTATGTTGGAAGAGCACTGTAGATCACAAATGTGTGTGCAGCTTCTACTTCATTTTCAAGTGTCCTGGATTGAAATGAATAGGCTTATAATGTGCAAAACTGAAACATGGCTCCCATGTCTGCAAGCAAACAAAAAACACCTTCCATGGTGATATCTGGCGATCAGGATGCATGCACATTTTGCTATGCCTTCGCTTTGAAATGAAGCCCTTCTTCTCCTGAACACCCCCTCCCCCAAACACACACACACACTTCATCCATTTCAGAAAGGGATGGGATTAATTTTGAAATAGGATACAAAAATATAATTATTATAGGGGGATCCACTTTCACAAGGAATGATCATAAATGACAATCTAAAGGGAAGAACTGACCTTGTATAATTAGGAACTGTGAGTCACAATCACTCGGAAGAGCGATTCAATTTTGTAAGATGTAAATTGCTTAGAAAACTCAGAGGTGGATGGAATCCTGTGTGATTGGAAGAAAGGTGGCTCTGGGAATGCACCACATCCACAGGAGAAGAACAAAGTTAAAATAAAATGAAACTTCAGGAGGTCTTTATAATTGGCAATCACACTGAGCTGCATTTAGCCTATTGCATTTGAAAAATGGGCAATTAGATTTTTTCGTCTCACTAGTTCATAGCTAATTCTTAATATTAATCTCATACAGAATGTTAAATGTACTTCATTCAAAGAAGCAAATTGCTGCCTACAACCTATTTCCAATATTCTCACCAGGGACCTTATAACCAAGTCTGAGATAGGCACACGCTAGGTTTTGGGCAGGTTACAAATACCAAGAAGTACCAGAAAAGAAAACGCACAATTTGTTCTACTAAAAGTGTACTTCTTTCAGCTACTTCTTTTGCTTTAAGAGTTGTCCAAGCGAATATGCTCCATAGTAGTGTTTATTAACATTTGTGTACACAGGAACGCTATGCTTGATCTTCATTTGAACTTTCCCCCTAAAGTACAATTTCACGTCTTCAAGGCAAGCGTGAAACTGATGGAACATCATCTTGAAAGGGCTGAGGGGAAGTATTTATAGTTATTAATGATCTCCCTGTAGTTACAAGATTATTGAGGTCAAACCTGTATAAAAATATCTCTAGGTTATGTAGGAGGAACAACTAACTGCAGGTATATTGTTTTCACAGGCTACTGATAACAAAGGTAAAAAAAAAAACAGGTCAAATGACACTGGGAACCCCAAGGAAAATAAGTGGATACTGTTAAGGGGTGGGGAACATATAGCAGCCCTGTTGTCTTTGTTTAGGCAATTCAAGGAACAAATGAAAACAAATTTATTTTGCGGAAACTGACTCTTTAAGTGCCCTTTCATTGACCACTGTTGTCATGTCCAAACTTTGTCCAACAGTCCATAAGGCCAAGACCTTACAAAGTAGATATTGTTGCCATTATCCCTACAGGATTTATCTACGCTGTTCTTCCTTCACTTTTCTCCAGAAACTGAGACAGAAAAACAGTAATTTTGAGACATAGTGCTGCTAACGACCTGGAACAGAGATCAGAGCTTTGCAAACAAGACCCCTGGAAACTACCTAGCATGACACCTCCACCTATCAGTGTCATAAACCTCAGCAGTGTTTCTGGTTATAAACTTCAACACTGGGGAGATTAGAAATCTCTGTGTACACAGGGAGCTTAAAGGTATCGTTATACTCTTTGCCAGCCAGAATTGGCATGAACTCTGAAGACTAAACCAATATCTATAGAGCTACAACTTGGACAAAGTCCTGTGTGAGGCACATTTACTTGGCAACAGGAGGATTAACATTTTCTTTTTTTGGTTAATCTTAATGACTGAGAAGGGAGAGAGTCCTTAAGCAAAGCCATTTAGGACTTTAAAGGTCATGGCTGACACTTTGAATTGTGTCTGGAAGATCAAATAAGGGGAAATGGAGCAAAGCTGTAAAATATCCTGGCATGATCACGCATAGGAACACAGGAAAATAAGAAGCTGACTTACAGTGAGTCAGAACATTGGCCCATCCAACTCTCTCCATCACTTCAGAGAGAGTTCTCTCCCCTGAGACTTGAGAACCTGGGACCTTCTGCAGATAGAAAGCAGCTTGCTCTACCATTGAGCTATGGCGCTACCCCAAGTTGCACTGCACTTCTGCATAGATTTTAGTTGTCACTCCTCAAACCACTTCCACTTCAAAAATGTGCAGAGAAGCACATCTCTGTCATAAAGTGGGGCACATAAAATAACATTTTAGAAGCCTACTTTTGAGTTAAGCACTATTTCTTTATTTCCTTGGTTGTCCCTCGACACTCCTCTTTGCTCGAGCTTCTGGAAAATTTGCTTCTTTGTTCTTTGGCCGACTGTGGTTCCAAACTCAGGTGCAGCAGGCATATATATAGCTGGGACATCTGGCCGATGCAAAACTAGGGGACGGTGGAGTATCCCACCCTCCTTTGAGGCCAGCCAGGGGAAATCCCCAACAACCGCCTTCACGATGGAGAGACCTTTTGTTCTCTGGAGCCAAGGCTCTGCTATCACAAGCCACAACTGCCTCCCACCCAGAGACTGGGTAACTGGCCATTATTTATTTATCTCCCAGTATCCAATATCTATGTCTTTTCACCCAAAAACTCATTTCCCCAGCCAGCCAGCCGCAAAGGGAAAGTGTATTTCGTATCATGATCTCAGAATTATCTCTGTCTGGAGTCAATTGAGATTATTTGTTTATTTTAAAAGCCACATCACTGCCTGAAAATGTCAAAGTGGCGTACAACAAGATAAAAGCAAACTACAAAAAGTACGAGTTGTTTTTTAAAAAAGAAATAGAAGCACTCTAAAAACGTAAAATAATAGAACAATTTCTACAGATGTGCAATTAATATTCCATAAATGACTGAGTCACACCTTAGGGAATTTAGATATTATTATGCCTGTTTCTATGCGGGGGTAATTGTAACTAGAGGCACAAAGAAGCCAACTGCTTTCTTTGGAGTTATAAAGAAAGGCTACAAACACACGATGCCACATAAGCAACACCCGTAGTTTTGTACGGGTGTTTTAACAACTTTGCCATTGGAAAACAAGTACTTTCAGCAGGTAATTAGAAGAACATACACTCATCACAACTAAAAACTCTGAGAAGCTCAATATATATTTAGAATGAGAAAAATATAATACAGATTTTTCTGCGTGAATAAAGTGCTGACAGAAACCCATTTAGGCCCATTCTGTGAGATTAGAACATAAGCAGTAAATGCACTCTCAGCTTATTTGTTCTAGCTGATGCTATTTGAATAGAAGCCCAAAGGCACAATCTTTTGAGAAAATAAGATTACCCCCCTCCTTAGTTTCAACTAAAACTGCTCACTGTAAAACAACAAATTACCCACTTCACTAGTAATTGATATTTACACAGATCTTAAATATCTAGAGAGACATTTTAAATCTCTGGAAAACATATACATATGAAAAGTTCATCTAAAACATAAGAGCAGAATTAGAAAAGGTCTTTAGAAATGTCTCTTCCACCATTCCACCTCCCTAACATACTTTTCCTTAAGGCATATAATTATTGCCTAGCATTTAAAACTCATTACGTGAACTTCTCAGAGCTAAGGTTTGAATGTAAATTGATTGTCTTCTTGTTCTAATGAAGTAGAGAGCTCAGAAAAAAATATTTCACAACTACATCTCCACAAAATACCTATGATTTACGTCCTCTTTTCCTTTCTACTGGTAAGACTTGTTCACATGAACTTCTGTGTTATTCACACCGTGTTAAGACATTTGCATGTGAACCACAGGTATTCTACTGCCTGGCAAAGATTAATGCAGTAATATTAATATAATAATATTATAATTAATGCAGTAATATTCTTAGGAACATACCTAAGAAAACACAGTTACAGATAGGTAGCCGTGTTGGTCTGCCATAGTCAAAACAAAAAAAATTCCTTCCAGTAGCACCTCAAAGACCAACTAAGTTAGTTCTTGGTATGAGCTTTCGTGTGCATGCACACTTCTTCAGATACACTGAAACAGAAGTTTCCAGACCCTTCTATATAGTGAGAAGGTGGGGAGGGGTATTACTCAGAAGGGTGGTGGGAATGGGTGATTGGCAGATAGCTGTGATGAGCCTGTTGACGACTCTTAACGACTGCAATAGGTCTTATAGGAAAAAGCAAGGGGTGAGAAGGTGAAAAATGGCTTTGTCATGTATAATGAGACCAGGTCTCTCCATGGTTTTAAGTTTGGTGATAAGTTGCAATTCAGCAGCTTCTCTTTCCAGTCTATTTCTGAAATTCCTTTGTAGTAAAACAGCTACTTTGAGATCTTGTATAGAATGTCCTGGGAGATTGAAGTGGTCTCCTACTGGTTTCTCTGTCTTGTGATTCCTGATGTCCGATTTATGTCCGTTTATTCTTTGGCGTAAGGTCTGGCCTGTTTGTCCAATATAGAGAGCTGAAGGACACTGTTGGCATTTGATGGCATACACAATGTTAGACGATGAGCAATTAAATAGTCCCGAGATGGAATTAAAATAGTCCCGAGATGCAATTAAATAGTCCCGAGAAAACACAGTCACTATGCAATATCTGAATTTGCTTCCTGGCAACATCCATATTGTTTATCTTGCACTGTGGCAACAACTATATTTGCCTGACTGTCGCTGCTCCTCAGTCCTCAAATATATGCTAGTACTGAATGAAGCACCAGAGTAGGCATATAGCTGTGAAAGATTCCTCCCAGATCTCAGGTCATCATTTCATTTTCATATTTCCAGTTCCTGACACTTGCGGAGGAATGGGGGTGGTGGATCGCCCCCGGCACCATCGGGGATGGGGGTACCATTGCAGCCAACCCTGGACACGTGCCGTGCACCCCTCCACCGCGCCGGGTGCCATGCCCCCGCGGGCAGCACACCACGCCCCCAGGACGCACGCCACACCCCCGCCTGCTCTCTGCCCCTGGTGCTGGAGCATACAGCTTTGCCACTCGTTCCTGAGTGGACTTTTTATTCAGTGAGGGTTACTCCCTAGTAATTATGAACATTTAAATTTGTTCCTGCTCTAAAATAGTCGAAATAGGTGGCACTCAAGTTATTTCGCTTTTAAATACAAGGTAAAGTGCACCATTTCATAAACTTTTCGTCCAAGAACAATTTCAAATGCTGCAAGGCGAATTCAAACTTCAGACAGCTATTTACATGGTGCCGTTAGTCACTTTATCAGGGCAGGATGTAATGGTGAAAATCCATGTTATTCATTATTTGACCGTTTCTGTGCCTGAAAGAAATAGCATTATCAAATAAATGCCAGTTAGCTCCGTTATTTAGAGCATGGGTAGGCAAACTAAGGCCCGGGGGCTGGATCCGGCCCAATCACCTTCTAAATCCGGCCCGCAGACGGTCTGGAAATCAGTGTGTTTTTGCATGAGTAGAATGTGTCCTTTTATTTAGAATGCATCTCTGGGTTATTTGTGGGGCCCGCCTGGTGTTTTTACATGAGTAGAATGTGTGCTTTTATCTAAAATGCATCTCTGGGTTATATGTGGGACATAGGAATTTGTTCAATTTTTTTTTTCAAAATATAGTCTGCCCCCCCCCAAGGTCTGAGGGACAGTGGACCAGCCCCCTGCTGAAAAAGTTTGCTGACCCCTGATTTAGAGCATAGTGCTGATAACGCCAATGTGGTGGCTCACCATATGGGCCATGTGCATATTCCTGCATTGCAGGGGCACCTCAGGTCCATTCCAACCCTACAAGTACTATGATTTACATTTTTAAAGAAGAGATATAGGGCAACGATCCTTTTAGGGACCTTATCTCTCTCCCAAAACTTTATATTTGAAACATCTGTCAGTATAATTCCACTAGCATAGACTAAACTGAAGAAATAATGTATTTTTTTCTGATCGATGTCCTCTTTCACAGAACAATTAATCTGAAACATCTGGAGGGCTGCAGGTTGGGGAATGTTGCATTAGGTTGCCTAATGGATTATCCCTTTCAGGGAGCTTCAAATGGTCATGTTTACAATTAATGTGCATAGAGAGCCAGTGTGGTGTAGTGGTTAAGAGCAGTGGACTCGTAATTTGGTGAACCAGGTTCGATTCCCTGCTCCTCCACCTGCAGCTGCTGGGTGACCTTGAGCTAGTCACACTTCTCTGAAGTCTCTCAGCCCCACTCACCTCACAGAGTGTTTGTTGTGGGGGAGGAAGGGAAAGGAGAATGTTAGCCGATTTGAGACTGCTGAAGGGGAGTGAAAGGCGGGATATCAAATCCAAACTCTTCTTCTTCTTCTTATCACGATAGTCCTGGTTACCCAAAACTCCCATTATTTGGGCGGGAGGAGGAAGTGTACAATGTGATAAACTGATTTTGATATTGTTGCCATGTGGACTTAGATCTGTAAGCCACACATTCAGACCAAGGGAGCTATTCTGTGATGCGGATTATTCGGCACTGGAAGTTCAAATACCATGTATTCATAGCAGGTGCTTCTTTCAATCTTCTCTGTCTTTAAAGGGGCAAAATCAGCAACTTGTACTATTGCCTTGTAATAACTAAGCAGATGAAAGGAGAATAAAAGGAGGCGTCAGCCCTGAATAGTTGCCTTCAGGTTTTCATTTGTAACTTGCCTCGTTTCAAAACAGTCCAGGTCTATGCAAGAAAACAGCACTTACATACCATAAAGCATGTCAGCACTACGGTATAATGGGAGAGGCAAGTGAACTCTCATGAAGCTACTGAGAGCACCTAGCATATCTAGGTCAAATCATACCGCAAAGGTACGACATAGGCCTTCTTATATAGAGTCTTTGTATTGTTGCAGGTGTTGCTATTATATGAGTTCAGCTGAGTAGTATACTTTTATAATCTTTGCTGCAAATATAGGGGTCATTTAAAGCCTTAACAAAGTCAGACAAAGTCAGACTAAGCAGGGATACAAAGGAGGGCAAGTACTAGTAGGGTAAGAACTGAATATGAACAATAACAATGGGAAATACATTTTTCAAACCTTTTTTTTTAACCCCCATTAACACATCTGGCAGGAGACACTGGCTGAGAAGCACTAGGAAATGAGATTCTTTTGAGTGGGTGTTTTGAACAGTCATTTCAAGAAAACAAATTGGCCTACAGAAGAGGAAGCAAAGGTTTCTGATGGCAAAAGAGATACCTGACAGGACACTGTAGGTCTGAACAGAAACTATATGATGTAACGAGGGAAGAGATGAAAAGCCAAGGCAAGAATTAGCACGGGCATTCTGTAAATGAATTAATATTTGTTGTATTTTTTGTTATTAATCTGTACGAATATTTGCATTTAAATTTATATGTGCTAACGTAATTTCTCTCAAAATTTGAATTTTGCATTTTAAAATGCATTTTGCACCACCAGCTGCATTGGGACATTCAGGAAGTGCATAAGGCAGTGCAATTTGCACATTAGTCTGGAAGGTGTGCATCAAAATTCACAAAGATCAAATTCCTCAGGCACCCCATTAGAAGATAAGCCCTTTACAAAGGCAGTCAGTGTATAAATCAAAGTGCAGACTCCTTGTCCTAAAGAGATAGCTCTAAATCTCTTTATCTTCTGAAAAATCTTCTGAAAGTTAAAAGGGCGATTGCTACCTGTCATCCAGCTCCCTTTCCTGGCGGTTATAAAGATGGATCCTCTAAGAGGGCAGGCATAGCAACAATTTCCATATATTTTTAAAAAGAAAAGAAAGAGCTGCTAAAAATAGGATGAACAGAAGTGGGTATAATTAGCAGAAAAGTAAAATATAGAGGAAGGTCAGCAATGGAAGTATATTTAGAGGATGATGAGGAGTGGGCACCAACACAAGTATTCTATGTGTTCTTAGCATCATCATATGGAGGGCACCACCATGAAGGCTTCCAAAAGTGAGAGAGAATTTTAAGCACAATTATATAATATTTTGGGTGTACAGTGGTGCCCCGCAAGACGAATACCTCGCAAGACGGAAAACCCACTAGACGAAAGGGTTTTCCGTTTTGGAGGTGCTTCGCAAAACGAATTTCCTATGGGCTTGCTTCGCAAGACGAAAATGTATTGCGAGTTCCTGCGGGGTTTTTTCCTCCCCCCCCCCTTTTCCCCAAGCCGCTTATCAGCTGATCCGCTAAGCCACTTAACAGCTTATCCGCTAAGCCGCTTATCAGCTGATCCGCTTATCAGCTGATCCGCTAAGCCGCTAATAGCGCTAATCCGCTAAGCTGCTAATGGGCTTGCTTCGCAAGACGAAAAAACCGCAAGACAAAGAGACTCGCGGAATGGATTCTTTTCATCTTGCGAGGCACCACTGTATGTATATAATTTTTAAAAACATACAAGACAGGTGAAATATGTAAGCTATGTTGCTGAAAACTCTGATCACATGCTGACAAGATTGAATTTGAACTAAATTTTAAAAGGCCATGTGAAGTTGTCAGAATTTGGAAGAGACTAAAGAATTAAGTTTTGTGTGTGTGTGTGTGTGTGTGTGTGTGTGTGTGTGTGTGTGTAGAATGATGGGAGATATTGTGTCAATAGAAAAATGGGAGATATGCAAACTGGATGTTCAGGGCTAGAAGGAAAGTAGGTTTTGGATCATGGATTGTTCCAATTTCCTTAAATTGCTGGGAAAGGGGTTTGCGTAAGTTTGAGAAATGTTATTATATGGGAAGATATGCTCTTGAAAGTAAATACTAGGCACTGGGTATTCCTGAAACCCCAGAACTTCTGAATCAATGGCTGCCAGGGAGCTTTCTTTATTTATGAGGTTGAATTTCTAACATATATATCTGAATCTTATTCCACGGCAATACATAAGTTACCTTCTGGAGTGAGGTTTCTAAGCTTTACTTTGATGCAGTTATGCCTCCAAGAGAGGATTTCCATTATTATGGAGATGAAGTATCTTTAATGACTGCAATAATGTAATTGTACCCCAGGGCAAAATTCCTAATAATGCAATTGTATAGCTTTCAAGCACCAGTAAGAGACGTCTTCAGGGCAGGTTATTCATTAAGGGTGTAGTGTACAGTAGCTCTGCTTCACTGGAAGAGTAAGAAAGCTAAAGCAATAAAGCTCCCTTTTCAAGATAGGCTTTGCCTCCTGGGCAAGCATCTAACATCACACTTGGTTCTGCTTCGCAGTCAGTGGCAGCCTCCAGAGGAAGATTCCCAGCAGCCTAATAAGATCCACCCTATTACTTCTCCAGACACTCAGTCCCAGATACCACCTATTACGGCATATATCTCAAAAAAGATACTGACAAATCTTTCACAAAATAGCCACATCTCTAAGACTTTTGCCTACCGTAAGTCTCTCCAAAAACTGAAATGCATATGTGTTGTTTTATTTTTTGGGTTGTTTTTTAAATGAAAGATTACTTTTTTAAAAAAGGTAAGAAGAAGAGCGCTGCTGGATCAGACCAAACAGCCATCTGGTACAGTATCCTTTGTAAAGGACTTTGAGATTACCGATCAAGCGCTGTATAAATTTTATGAAATAAATATATCCTATTCTCATGGTAGCCAACTAGATATCTATGGAAGCCAAGGACCTGAGTGGAACAGCATTCTCCCCTCCTGTCCTCCCCAGCAATTGGGATTCAGAAGGATTACTGCCTTCAATACTCCAATACAATTTTCAGTGACCAAGCAGTGCCAAGCCCTGGGTTGACCTGGACTCTGAAAAACTTGTTTTCCAGGACTGTCCTTGCATTGTTTCTAACTTGGCAGGACAGCTTTCTATCTCCTGATGGACCTGGAATCAAGACATCTTTTCATCCAGAGCTGAAAGCCTGAATTATTTCCCTAGCTCCCTCCCCCTGCTTTTAGCCCTTGATTATTTGCACTATTGCTACAATCTACACATTCCTCTGTATCACCTCAATCCCCCGTCCCCAAACATGGCAGGCTGCAAATACTAGACAATGCTGCAGGGCTGTCACTATTCTAACTCAGCCCTCCTCCCTCTTCCCCTGCCATTGCAAATGACAAACTAAACACTGCAATTGCTAGTTGATCCTCAAATAATTTCTGTTTACCAGGACTCTCACAGATTGCAATTATCCGAAGGATTCTCTAAAATGGTATTTTGATAGCTATTCTCTTGAAGCTAGTCAGAACAAAAATACTGTTCTTTAAACTATATGAAGAGGCAGGTGATGTACAGTGAATTTAGGAATCAATAGGGTTTCCTTCTCCCTTAAGAGCAAACACCTGAGCTTTTCACAACAATCATTGTCAAACCAATATTCATGGGAGGTATAAAAACATTAGCAGTCACAAAACACAAGCAGTAGATTTTTTTTTTTAAAAAAGATTACCTCTCATTTTCTTTTAGGATCTCTTTTCCTTTCTTCCAGGTAAAGGTAGGCCTCGGAGAAGCTTTGGGTTTACACTCGATTGAAGCATCACCACCAACTTTGACAAAAGTTAATCTTTTCAAAAAGTTTTTTGAAAAATCTGGACCTACAGCTGAAAGACAATAGGTAAAAGGGCTTAGAATACATGAGAAGTATTATCCAACTCCTTTTCAATAGAGCTTTTTTTTTAAAGCTGAATTTCTGCATTACTGATCATGTACAGCACACACAAGTACATTTCATAATGGCGCCTCTAAAGCAGGGATAACCAACTTGGTGCTCTCTAGACTCCCAGCAGTCCCAGCCAACATGGAGAATGGACCGGAATGATGGAAGTTGTAGTCTAACCACTTTGAAGGGTACCACATCCGAGAGCACCATGTTGGCTGCGAGAGCAGATGTCTTAAGCAAACACATAAACGAAACAATGGCTTGCACCCCAAGATGCACTTCTGTGCAAGGAGGGAGCCTTGCTTTTTGCCAATTCCCCTACATGTTGCACCCCTTGTAAAGCTGTTCCTGAAGGAGGTCTCTGGAACAACCTGAAAGCAGTCTGAAGCAAGAAGGGAGAATCACCTCCCTCTAGATCCAAGTCAAATCTGCAGTATGATTTCACTGACGTTACAAATATTGGACACTATGCAAGATCCTCTTCTCATAAAACCTTTACTGTCTGTATGGCATCTTGAACAACTAGGGTACATTTATACTAGACGTCCTGGTTTGCAAAGGCACTGTAAGTCTCAAGTCCCCTGTCAACCAAAGGAGACTTATCCTGTGAAGACTAACCTGAACTCCACATCACCACTTAGAAAAGGTACAGCATGAGACATGGACATCTCCCTAGAAGCTTCATGACCTCTATGTATGTTCATCATACCATGATTGCAAATTTAAGTGGTAATCAGTACAAATGTCAATAAACCCCTCAAGTCAGATCACGCCCCCTATGAACTGTGTTTTTCCCCTGTAAGTCTGTGTACCTTATGGTTCTATGTCTTCCTCTATCTCTGTGTTTCTCTAGGTCCATGGGCTTTGCAAGAAGTGTGACTATTCAAAATGTTGCCTGCAAAGCACCAAAGTGCTCTGGATTTGTTTATTTATTTTGTTAAAGGATAGCAGCAGGGTTTTTTGTTGGTTTTGTTTTAAAAAAGCTAAAAGCTTAATTTAAGCTCTTTAATCTTAAAAACAAAAACCTGGAACTCTGCTGGCCCAGCAAACAAGATCAGGAAGGGGGAAAATACACACCTCAGCCATCTCTTAATTATTTTAAGATATGAAAGAGCAAGAGACAAACCCCCACTCTCCCCATGGGTTATGGAAGAAAGTGAATTCCTTTTATTTCATCTACAAAGGCTCCTAGATTTATTTATCTGTAATTTGGCAGCCTTGATCCATTGAAGAGGGGCTCCTGTGACTGTAAATTTCATCCACTTTGGCTCAAAGGGGAGAAGTTAAAGCCATTGTCAGAGTTTCTGTTATTGTTTTATACAGAACAGCTCAGAACCTGAAACAAAGATCAATGCAGGCAGAGCACAGTGTTTCAGAAACATAACTGATTTTTTTTTAAAAAAACACAGAGATACAAGACAAATTTTTGGGCCTGTGCACACCCCTAATAGCTATACCATATAACACCATAAAGGACAGAATCAAGGAACATTCAAAGTAATCTTGATAAACTGGAACTCTGGCCTGCAACCAAAAGATGTTCAACACACACACACAAAAACCCCATACATACAAAAAAAAATCATAGGCATAATTTCAGTCTGGGGGAGACTTGGCTTGACAGCCTTACATGTACAAAGAGTTTATGTGTCTTATTTTGTTATAAGCTGAACATGAGACAGCAGTGTAATGCAGCTACTACAAAAGAGAATAGAAAGCAATAGTTCTGCTCTATTCTGCTCCAGTTGAATCACCTCTGAAGTACTGTCTTCAGTTCTGGGTGCCACATAATAAAAAAGCACATTATCAAAGCAGAGTGTGTCCAGAGGAGAATGGCCCTAATGGTTTGGATACCAAGTCCTATGGGTAATTGTTGAAAGAGCTGAGTATGTTTCGCCTACATGAGAGAAGATTAAGGTCTTCAAATATCTGAAGGGCTTCATGCAAGGTGGAGGAGACTCATTTTCTTGTAGCTCCAGAAGGCAGGGCTAGAACAAATGGGTGGTGATTCCAGGGAAGCAGATTTCATAGTGGTGAGAATTGCTCAACAGTGGAACATGTGGCTTCAGTGGGCTCTCCTGTTTAAGGAGGAGTTGGACAGACATGTGTCAGGGAAGCTATAACTGCATCCAGCAAGGATTTGATGACCTTCAGGATACCTCCCAAAACTTTCCATGCTGTTGCAGCAGACAAGAAGGACATTTTGTTTGTAGTAACATTTTGGGCTAGTATTACCTGATACTCTGGCGGGGGTAGGGAGGAATCTAATGTTAAAGGACGGAAAGGAAAAAACAGGCCACAAATAAAACAATTATGTCAGCTGCAGAAGTGGTGGGAAAGGAGGCATAGCGCTGGGAAGGAGATCTGGCATTGGTATTCGTCAAGATGTTAGATGTGTGAAGGGGCAAGTCTTCTCCAAAAGGAGTAGCAATCTGGTCCGACTATAGGAATGGAACAAGCAGAATGAAGGAAGTTCCATAAGTGCTCAAAAAACGCAGGGCCAATAATGATGAGTGAAGCGGTGCCAGGCACTTCAGGGAAAGGGTAGAGTCATAATGAAATCTTACTCACTGAATTCTAAAAATAAATAATCATAATAAAATCCAATAAAATTCCACTGGAAAACTAGAGATCAACTCTTGTTTTCAATCTGGTTCCCTTCCCTGCACTGCAAGTAATCTGTCTGACCGTAATAGCATTTGCCTGCTACAACGGAAAACATATAACTACTGAACACCAAGTAGCAAACATGAGGTTTGTGAACGATACGACAGAAGAACATATTATCCAAGAATTATGATTAAGCCTTTATTTCCTGTCTGCATTAAAAATTATCAGTAAAAGGCAGGTACCCTTATTCCTAGTAGAGAATATAGCTGCTTAATTCAAAATGAAGGAGAGCATATTATTGTGTGAGCGCTCTAATTAAGGAACGTTCTAATTATAGCAGACTTAGCAATGCATTTGTTGGACAGCAATGCTTCAGCTTCGTGCTTCACTTTTAATATATTTAGGACATCTATCCATTCCACATCCAGTTTTAAGTCTCTTGGCACTGCAGTAACTTTTTGCAGAAACAAAGCATGCTTGGGTTCTTTGTCTGTTATCAGCACACAAAATACAGCTTTTTGAAGTATTCCTCAGATTAGAAAGGCATCACCCTCTGGGCCTAAGGAACTAGGTCCTTCATCTGGATCAGCACTCCTGTTGCATGACAACTTAAGGCCAGTTGATCTAGTGGAGGCTCCCATTGACAGAAAGGGGGGTGGTGGACATTTCAATCAATCCTTCCTTCTCCCTACAACTGAACACTCCACTTCCCATGCTGATTCAGAGTGTGGCCAATACATCTCCAGTATACTTTCAGGATGGGCAAGGTGCTGCACAGGAATCCCATTCCCATTCTGTCATCAACATAGTCCTATGAAACTCCTGGGATCTCTATATCAAAGTCAGAGTTTCCTTTTAATTAATGCAAAAATTACATGACCGTATTACATAAGAAGAGCCCAGCCGGATTAGGCCAATGGCCCATCTAATCCAGCATCCTCTTTTCACATGGACAACCAGATGCCTAAGGGAAGCCTGCAAGAAGGACTCTGGCTCACCAGAACTTTCCCCCTCCTGCAGTTTCCAGAAACTGGTATTCAGACACATTCTGACTGTGGAGGCAGAGATTAGCCATCATGGCTAGAAGATACTGACAGCCTTATCCTCCATAAATTCCCTTGATTAATCCCAGAACAATGGACAAATATATTCTTTGCAGGTAGACAGTTAATAGTGTTTCTCAGTGTCCTGCTCCTCCCTTTTGGCCAACCAATTGGGATGGACCGCTCTTGATAATGGTTAGTCTTCTGAGATTGTCCAATATCTGTTAGCTCTTATGGTTGACTGTGCAAGGGAATCCTGATGCATCCGTATTCCTTCTTTAGAAAAAATCCTTTCAACGAGCCTTTTAAGTATTGGAACTATTTTACATGTGGAACTATTTTAAAATGTTTGCCATGTTTTTATATATGGTTTTTTTAAAAAGAATTATTTTATATATGGAACTGTTTTTAATTGCTTTTGCATTTCCCGTGATTTATGGTCATTTTATGATGGTATGTTTTATTGCTGTACCCTGCTCTGGGACCTGGTAAAGGGTGGGTATGAAATCCAATGAATAAACAATACTGTATATGATTTCCTGGTTACATTGGCAGCAAAAGCAGATGGAACAGGTGCAGAACAGAGATTGTCCACTCCAATGGGCACATAGTAGTGGTGCTAGCTCAGTCCGTAGAGTATGAAATTCTTACTCTCAGGCCCTTGGGTTCAAGCTCCACATTGGGCAAAATACTCCAGGATTTCAGGGGGTTGGACTAGATGACCCTTGGGTCCCTTCCAACAATTCTATGATTCTATGAATCTAACATGTCTCCTCAATTTTCCAAATTCCACTTCAAATACAGCCCTGCCACAAAACGTCTGAAACATACCATCATCTACTGCCTTGAGAATAATTTTCCTTTGTACAGTGACTAGAGAGAAAAGGCCTGAATTTTAGTGACAGGTCACTGTCCCTGACAGATGCCTGTGCAAAATACCTCCAGTGCCCAGTGACCATTATAGATGTTTGGCAGCCTGACAAAGGGACAAAGCAAGATCTCACTGAGACTCTGGAGAAAATTAGGGTCACAGGGCATGGCAGAGAAGGCAAGCTGCTCAGCATTCTATGCGGTCCCTACCCTTTAAAAGAAATCCCAACAATAAGATTTGGTAAATTCTTAAGGTCTTAAGGTCTTAAGATACAGCAAACACATCCACTTTTTATGGAATATAGATATATATTGTATGAAAAATGCCATGTACCTCTGCTCATGTTCAGTGGATGCCTCTTGTTTAGTTTTAATTTTGTTTGTTTGTTATGAGGAGTTTCAGTCTGTTTTTAAAAAATTGTTTATTGGAGATGAGTTTTTCTTTTTAAAAACAGAACGATCAATCTCATGTACAGGCAAAAAAATACATTTTAAGGTATGATTACTTGTTGTTGTTACCTCTCCCCTCGTGCACAAATACTTGTTTAAATTATGTAACAAAGGACTCCCTATATAATGGTATTCCTGTTTGAATTTATTTTTAAACGTCCAGGAAAATTTTCAATATAAAAATGGTCGCAGGGAATTTAATAGCTGCTGTACAAGAATAAAAAGGCAGCTGCACAGATTGGGAATGCTCCAAATGTGGTTTGAAAAATGTTTCTTTATAAAGAGAACAGTTTGCATGTAAAACCAAAGTGAAACACACAAACATGCTTTACGGTTTTTCTATGTGTATGTGTGCTAGCATCTGAATGAGATGTGTGTTGTCCTAGTCATTCAGTAGATACACTTGCGCTGGTTTTAACCTTTAAAGCTGCATACGGCCTAGGACCCTCGTACCTACGGGAACACTTCTCCTGCTATGCCCCACGGAGGACCTTAGGGTCTGCAAATAATAACATCTTGGAGATCCCGGGCCTCAGAGAAACTAGGCTTGCCTGTCCCATTAAACTTTAATTAGTTTAATGTAAATGCCCAGTGCGCTTCCATCGTCACAAGTCCCACTACAGCAGAGTATTTCGCACAGCAGTTGAAGAAGGGCAGGAGAGGCAGTATCTTTTCAAAGAGGAGTCTTGGAGCATGCGGTTTGTAACTCAAAGATAAGGTTTATTTACAAAACAAAAAACAACCCTGGCGAAGAACCACACATCTCAGCAAACACGCCCAAAAAAGGGAGACGAGGGGAAGAACAAACACACAGGAGACTATTTATACAAACTCATGTTCCTGGAAGCCTAATGACCTCCAGCTGCTCAGTGATTAGAGCGTTTCTGCTACCCTTTAACCCTTTGATAGCAACACCCCCTCTCGCTCGTAACACTGAGCTGTACCAACCTTAATTCAAATTTAAACCTGAACAGAAACATTTATGAGATTGCGGACCCAAAGCTTTCGTAAAACCGTCTGCAAGGTTTTCTTGGCTTGGACAATACTTTAGTTCAATTAAACCTTGTTTTACACTTTGGCATACATTTTGATAACGGATATCCAAGTGTTTTGTGTGTGCCTTGAATTGACCTGATTTAGCTAGTTTAATACAAGGTTGATTGTCTTCCCACACTCTGATAGGTAGGGAACATTCTCCAAACAATTCTTGTACCAGTTGCTTATAAAATTCCAGTTCTCTACATACATCTGATAATGCATTGAACTCAGATTCAGTTGAACTTAAAGCTATAAGTGATTGCTTTCTTGATCTCCAACCAATTAGTGCATTTCCAAATTTTATCGCCATTCCTGACACTGATTTTCTATCTGGTCCAGCATCTGCCCAACTACTGTCGGCCCAACATTCAAGTTGTGTGCTGCCCTCTGCTGATAGTTTTAAGCAAAACCTTTTGGTAGTTTGGAGATAACTTAAAACTCTTTTTACTCCTTGCCAAGCATGCATTGATGGTTTTTCAGCTTGTCTACACAGCATGTTGACAGCATATGTTATATCGGGCCGAGTCCACTGTGCAATGTGGAGTAGACTGCCTATCGCTGACTGGTAAACCCCGGGATTACTGAACTCTGTCTGTTGCTCGGCTTGAGCATCCTTTATGTAACTTAGCTCCATTGGGGTTTTAACACCAGCACAGTTGTCCATTTTAAACCTTTCCAGCAACTGCTGGATCTTAGCTTCTTGGCTGAGCCAATAGTTCCCATTTTCATCTTGCTGAATTTTAACTCCTAGATAAACAGATACATTGCCTAGTGATTTTATCTGAAACCTTTCTCCAAGCTTTGTGGCAAATTGTTGTGCAAGTTTATCATCCTTTCCACTGTATAATAAATCGTCAACGAATATCAAGACTGCTTCTTGTTCACATCCCGAGCCTTTTAGATAAAGACACGCATCTGCTGCGCTCTTTCTGAACCCCATGCTCTCTAGAGCATCGTTTAAGCAGGAATTCCAATTATGGGCGGACTGTTTCAACCCATAAATGGATTTGTGTAGGCGCCAGACCTGGTTTGGCTTGTCTCCTTCAAAACCTGGTGGTGGTGTCATATAGACTTCCTCCTGTAAGTCTGCATTTAAATAAGCCACATTGACATCAAAATGAAACAGCTTATTTCCCTTCTTAGCTGAAGAGGCTAAAAGCATTCTTAGTGACTCTGATCTTGAAGTAGGGGCATAGATTTCAGAATAGTGAACACCTTTGCGCTGCGAAAACCCTTTTGCAACTAGTCGGGCTTTATATTGCAACTCCTCAGTAGTTGTGGGCTTTAAACGATATACTCATCGACAACCTACAGCTTGTTGCCCTTTCGGAAGCTCTGTACTTGTAAACACACCGAGAGACTTCATTGAAGCCATCTCTTTTTCCATTGCTTCCTGCCACTTAACGGCTTCTGAGCTTGGAAGCTGTTGTACTTCCATATAGCTATCTGGCTCACACTGTGCCATATTTACGTATACACTAGTCACCTTAAACCGCTCTGGCGGCTTGCCCTTTGTGGCACGATTTGACCTGCGCAATTGTTCCTCTTGTGCCCCCTCTGACCGTTGGCTGTCAGAATCTGTCTCAGACTTTATACCTGGATGCGCCTCTAGGGATAAAGACCTCTGTTTAGATACCTCCCTTGGGCTTGGTGTTGCAGGCGACCTGCTTCGCTTTTGCTGTCTGCTAGGCCTACTGACTGGCGATGTTGGAACACCCCTAGATTTTGGCCTTTCTACCTTAGGAAAAGGACCTTGTGCCTGGTCAGAATCTGCATCTGAACCATGTGCACCATCCTCTTCTGGCTCACTACTCTCTGGACTTTCATTCTCAGCATAAATGCCTAAATCATCTCTCAAAATGTCAGGGTTAGCATGTAAGTGAGTCCATCCAGATTGCTCACAAAATTCAGCGCTCCTACTGAGGACCACTCTTGTAGTATCCCCATTTGGGTTCACGAACCTCCAAGATTTGGCGTGTGGTTCGTACCCACAAAAGATGAGTTTCCTAGCCCTTGGACCTCCCTTTTTCCTTAACGCTTTTGGGATAAGTACATAGGCTGGACATCCAAACACCCGAAAGTAATTAATTTTGGGCTTCTTCCCATATAAAGCAAAATATGGGGTAGTTGCAATTACCGAATTATATACTCGGTTCAGAATATGAGTAGCCGCCTGCCAGGCTTCCGCCCAGTAACTTTGAGGGAGTTTAGCATCAAACAACAAAGAGTTTGCCAACTCTTGCAGAACCCTGTTTTTACGTTCGGCCACGCCTCCTTCTTGGGGGGAATAAGGTGTAGACAGACGATGCTTAATTCCCTTTTTCTTAAAGAAATTCTGCAACACAGACCCGGTAAATTCTGACCCTCTGTCTGTCTGAAAAGCAAGTACTCTAGTACCGAATTCAAGTTCCACTGCATGAACCCAATTTTTAACTGTTTCTGCAGTATCTGCTTTTGTTTTGAGAGGAAAAAACCATGTAACCTTCGTTTTGTCATCTGAGAGACACAGTGCATACCTCGAACCTCCCATGCTAGCAACAGGCATTGGGCCACATAGGTCCATATGCACAAGTTGGAATACTTTGTCAGATTTCCTATCTGAACTGGGATAGCTGCATCTATGAACCTTTGCCCTTTTGCATGCAGTACAATCCAAATACTTAGTACATTTGTTCATTTTGCACCCTTCTGATAATTCAGGTTGCCTTTTAACATACTGAAAATTAATATGTCCCAGACGGCGGTGCCATAAATGGACACAAGAATTATGGGTAGGCGTGTTCACACAACCAGCATGAACCTGTTCAACTTCATCTGGACTTGTCTCAAAATAATATAACCCATCTCTGCATTCCACCTGCAAAAGAGATACGTTATTCTTTGAAATAGTGCAAACCCCATTTTCAAACACAGTTTTAAACCCATTTCTATCAAGTTCTGACACAGACAAAATACACCCCTTCAATCCCTTTAGCACGTAGGCATCAATTTCTGTTTGCAAACATTTCAAGAACACTGTGCCTACGGTCTCTAAGGAACGTTTAGTTGAATCTGCCATTGTCACAACTTTAAGGGTTTGCAAATGTCTGCAATTCTGCAAACGGACACTAGATGGCGCCACCAGGTGGTGAGATGCACCACTGTCGATCAACCAGCGTAGATTGCTGCCTTGGCCACGCCCTTGCATCAACGCCATTACTGAAGCCATGTGCTGTGTGCTGTGGGAGTAGCCACGACCTCCTCCTCTTCTTCGACGTCCCCTGGAACTCCTTGTCTGGTAACTAGGGGTAACGGCCTTGGTGCTGTCTTGACCAGGTTCACGTGTGCAATTCCTAATTAAATGGGAAGGGGAACCACAGCGAAAACAGTGTCTAGCTGCAAAAGCATTTACTGTGTACTCAAACTCAGCATCAACACTCTTAGGCACAGCATAACTCCCCTTTAAAGACAAACCTCTTTCTCTTTGCCTTTTATCCTGTTCATCTGCAAGCCGAGATGAAATGTACTCAAGGGTTAATTCAGTTGAAGGCATAGCTTCCAAGGTTAGAGCTAGAGTCTCATAGCTTTTATCAAGAGAAGACAACAATATGTATGACTGCTGCTCCATAGAGAAAGGAATGCCCAGCTGTCTTAGTTGATTAAAGGCAGGCACCATTTTGGCAATATGTTCTTTCACACACGCTCCCGGTTGGAGACGTAAATCAAACAAACATCTTGTAGCATGGATCTTGGCCCCCGCAGTGTTTCTGGAATTTAGCCGCTGCAGAACCGTCCAGACCTCATGCGTGTTCTTTAACTCAGAAACATAAGGCATTTGCTCTGGTCCCACTGCCAAAACTAGTAGACCTTGGGCTTTCCTGTCACGTTTCTGTGAAGCTGCTGCTGTTGCTTTGTCTTCTGCAGACGCGTCTGCAGCTGCCTGTAAAGGCGGTGCTTCAGTACAACTCCACAACTCTTTTGCTTGCAACCAAACCCTTACTCTAGCCTTCCAATCTTGCCAATTTTTCCCATTGAGTCGCGTAAACGGGACAGAAAAACTTTCCTGGGACTCTGCCATCCTCCCTGGGGCTTAGGAACGATACTCACACACCTGTAGACCGTCTCCCAGCTGCTGAGGTGGCTCCTTGAAGAATAAGACGTCTTCCAGCGAGTACAAACTGCTCAGTGCCTGTTTAAAACTTTTCTAGGCACATTGCAGGACTCAAGCTGCTTTGAAAGCTTTCGTTGTCGGCAACCGCTTCTGACTTCGCTCCAGTCCTTGCATAAATCACTCTGAACTGCACTCCTTAGCTCCTTCTTGACGTACAAACAACCATAACCTGTCCCATTAAACTTTAATTAGTTTAATGTAAATGCCCAGTGCGCTTCCATCGTCACAAGTCCCACTACAGCAGAGTATTTCGCACAGCAGTTGAAGAAGGGCAGGAGAGGCAGTATCTTTTCAAAGAGGAGTCTTGGAGCATGCGGTTTGTAACTCAAAGATAAGGTTTATTTACAAAACAAAAAACAACCCTGGCGAAGAACCACACATCTCAGCAAACACGCCCAAAAAAGGGAGAAGAGGGGAAGAACAAACACACAGGAGACTATTTATACAAACTCATGTTCCTGGAAGCCTAATGACCTCCAGCTGCTCAGTGATTAGAGCGTTTCTGCTACCCTTTAACCCTTTGATAGCAACATTGCCTCAACCAGGGCAACCTGGTGGAATGCTCTGCCACAAGAGATCAGGGCCCTGCGGGATTTGACATCTTTCCGCAGGGCCCGCAAGACAGAGTTGTTCTGCCAGGTCTTTGGTCAGGGCTCAGCCTGAACTCCCCTTCCCTTTTTGTATAAGAACTAGTACAAAAGAGGCCTCCCAGCATTCTCACAGGCCCATATAAGAACAGTGTAAACAGTTGGGCATTTACTGTTCCCAACCCTAATCCTGTGGAAAGCCATCTAATTAGATTTTAATTTGATCCTGACTTGTTTTTAGGAGGTAATTTAATTGTTGCTTGATTTTATACCAATGTTATATCTTTGATGTTAGCTGTCCTGAGCCCGGTTTTGGCCAGGGAGGGTGGGATACAAATAAAAGTTGTTGTTGTTGTTGTTGTTGTTGTTGTTGTTGTTGTTGTTGTTGTTGTTGTTGTTATACTATATTGATGGAACTGGGAAGCAGCCAGAAGGTCACATTTCCTCTGACAGCATAGAAACATAAAAGTATTTCCTCCACTCTTACACTCATTTATTCAGAAACTTTCAAATACTCTGGTTACAGGTAATATACGTTACATGTTCTCTGGTTAATCTAGTACAAGACAAACTGGAACTCCTTGATTTTATACTATAATTTATAATCAGTGTGTAAGGCAGACTTCTATAGCAGCTGCTGAATAGCCTGAAGAAGCATCAATGCTTTCTTTTTATTTCTTTTATACAAAAGGTAACATCCCTAATAGATTTTGCCACTATGGATTCTAATTTGTTGAATGTTACTTGTTCTTTCCTCCAGCAGCAATAATTTCGGGGTGTTCCCCCACCACTATGTAGGCATCTATCCTTTTTAATAAAAAAAAAGCCCAGCAAAAAACAAACACTGGCTGCTTAAACCATTCTCTTCATAAGAGATTAAAATTACAATATTGAACATTCTCTTTGAACTATGTCAGAGACAATGCTATCTACTCACAAATTGTATTAAGTCTTTTAAAAATGAAATATCTATATTGATATAAATATCTATATTGATTCTCAAAAGGTTTCTTGAAGCAGTGCAAGGGAGCAAAACACCTGGTGACAGCAAAAAAGATAGTTTTGGTAAGGAAGGAGAGAGGGACTGGCAATTTGACATACTCGTTTTTGTAAGTTTTCTATCTTGATCTAAATATGTTATGTTGGCATTAGTTTTATGGAGAATTACATGGGACTAGCTTACAATCAAACAATCCCAGTGTGTAAATTTGACACATCAGAAAGTCTAAAAGCAAGATTTGTACTCACATGTTACGTTTAAACAAAAAAAATTCCTTCCAGTAGCACCTTAAAGACCAACTAAGTCAGTTCTTTGTATGAGCTTTCGTGTGCACATGCACACGAAAGCTCATACCAAGAACTGACTTAGTTGGTCTTTAAGGTGCTACTGGAAGGAATTTTGTTTTGTTTTGACTATGGCAGACCAACACGGCTACCTATCTGTAAATGTTACGTTTAGTGTGAACTAAAGCCTGCACATATCATAACATGATTCGTTCCAATGTTTTATGTGAACAGCAGACACGTGGCTAAAAATTATGCACGTTATCAAACAAATACTCAATTCAAGGTCAGTTTCTTGGTCATTGTTTCTTCTCTTGTATGGCTTAGCCTATACAGTCTCATAGATAAGAGCTCCTGATTACAGAGCAAGGTTATATGCTGGCTGTATTAAAAGGTTCTGTTTCTGGTTCACTGCAAGTTCATACTATGGTACCAAACCATAGAAAGGGCAGTGGAGTCATGCTGCTGGTTTCACTGACCCTTGGTTGCATGTTCGACTGGCCCTGCCCTCAACCTATAAACACAAAGGGTGGACTTCTGCAGCCTTTGTGCATAGATTTCAAGGAAGGTAGTCTCCTATGCAAGGAGAGAAGAAGAGTTTGGACTTGATATCCTACCTTTCACTCCCCTTAAGGAGTCTCAAAGCGGCTCACAATCTCCTCTCCCTTCCTCCCCCACAACAAACACTTAGTGAGGTGAGTGAGGCTGAGAGACTTCAGAGAAGTGTGACTAGCCCAAGGTCACCCAGCAGCTGCATGTGGAGGAGCGGGGAAGCGAACCCGGTTCACCAGATTACGAGTCCACCACTCTTAACCACTACACCATGCTAGCTTCCTGGATTCCTATGTCATCAGATGTCCAGCTCATGCGGAACCCTATGCAGACATCCTACTGCCCCTTCACCATGCAGAAGGAGAATTTTCAGCATGGCATGGGGGGGGGGCGGGAATACACTTCTGTGAAATTATGGGGGGAGCAGTGCTAATAGTAGATAAGAACACAACTAACCATAGCAGGGTAGACACTACCACTCCCTGAACACCCTAGAATAACACTTAGGTCCTGGGCATTATGAGGTGGGGGGAGAGGAAATGTCAGCTTCCCGATGGACGCTGTTAAAAGCAACTATGCCCCTGCCTCTGGCAGAGAGCTTTAAAAACTGTTAAAGAAAGCTAAGGAGAGAGATAATACTGATCTGCCATCCACTACAGGACTTTCTACAATTCCCCCCTCATATGGGCCAATGTAGAAGAGTGGCTGAGGACAAGCACTTAACAATGAAGGTCTTGCAGAGGTCAAGTAACACCAAGGGAAGCTGGGGAAAATGCTCACATCTTTATGTATTACATCTTTTCCCGAATTCTTCCTTACCAGCAACACACAACACATTTTGTACATAGACTGTTTTATGCTGAGAATTTACTTTTGAACAGTTAGAATCTTTGGGAGCATCTAATGATGCTCCCTTAACCAGTGGTTAAGGCATGAACTAACATTTTAGTGGGGGAGGAGGAAAATCTGAAGTCAGAACTCTGGCACCTTAAATCTACATGCTTCTGTCACATCAGAATAGTTCAGTCAGTAACTAGAGAGTGCACACTGGTAGGAAACCACAGCTCCTGTGAGGTAGCATGTGTGTGTGTGTGTGTGTGTGTGTGTGTGTGTGTGTGTGTTGCTAATTAGAAATACTGCTATCCTTCAGAAAAGGCTTACATGCTATGTGCTCTGAGATCTTAGGTCTTCTCTACTGGAGGAAGCTCCTCTGGATCTTACCCACAGCTCACCCATTTGTTTGCTTCTTAAAACCCACGTCAGCATGAAGCTATCACTACATCTTGTGGAGATGAATGCTGGACTCTGATCATGTATGAAGCTTAGATAGCCAGTGAATGCATGTCACATCCACATTTTTGCTACTGTGGAAGTTTCAGGAAACCCCACTAGAAAGGCATACCCACGGAAGAAGAATTTGGCCTTGATATCCTGCCTTTCACTCCCCTTCAGGAGTCTCAAAGCGGCTAACAGTCTCCTTTCCATTCCTCCCCCACAACAAACACTCTGTGAGGTGAGTGGGGCTGAGAGACTTCAGAGAAGTGTGACTAGCCGAAGGTCACCCAGCAGCTGCATGTGGAGGAGTGGAGACGCAAACCCCGTTCACCAAATTATGAGTCCACCACTCTTAACCACTACACCATGCTGGCTACAGATCATGGATCAAAGCTATGTTGCACTCTGTGTTTTTCCAGGATTTACAATGTTAGATTCCATGTGCGGAGAGACTACTGAAGACTTTGGATGTTTTGTAATATCCGTTTATTTTTTTCCAATATACAGACTGGCCAGGAGGGAAGCAAGGCGGTACCAGACCAAAAGCAGCATCAGTCCCCAGCAGATATAACAGCACTCTAGCCATCTCCCGTGGCTACTTCTTGCTAGCTGGTTGGGGAGGTGGGGACGGGACTATGAAATGCGTTTTCACTCTCTGTCCAAATCCAAACTGCTTCTTTCTGCCTCCACCACACATGCACATGTGACTTAAAGCACCTTCTACTGAACATTATTAGATAAAGAGAAATGAGCAGCCACTAGTGGCCATTAAGGAAATCCCTATGCTCATTATCTAGAAGGAGAGGGTCACCGCTTCTCTTTGGCCCAGCAGAACAGCATGATCCATAACAGGTGGAGAGATTGTGTTGTGGGGCATTCACTTTTAGCCCCTCTTTTTTATTTTAAAAAGCAAGGTAATTAGACTTGCAATCTTCCATGTTTCTTCAATAATGATTCAGTCAGTGCTACCACACTGTAATGCACAGCTGAGAGGAACTCAGACACCAAAGGCTGTCTTCTTTCATTTCACAAAAAGGCATAAGGAGGCTGGGATGGGAATGGAGTGCCAAAAGAGGACCTGTAGCAGTCAAGTACTGACTATGCTTTTAAAGCAAGACTCTGTGGCACAATTCAAGTTCTTAAAAATGTGAAATGCCCACATCAGAAGCACTAAAACTCAGGATCCCCTCAGTGTGTAATTACAGATTTACTGCACAAAAAAAAATACTGTATAGAAGGTACTAGGAGGTCTAGGAACACAGGAAGCTGACTTATATACTGAGTATAAGACGGATATTGACAAGCTGGAATGCGTGCAGAGGAGGGTGACCAAGATGATCAAGGGTCTGGAAACCAAGGCTTGTGAGGAACGGCAAAAGGAGCTGGGTATGTTTAGCCTGGAAAACAGAAGACTGAGAGGAGATACAATAGCCATCTTCAAATATCTAAAGGGTTTGCTTGTTTTCTCCTGCTCCAGATTCGAACCAATGCCTTCATGTTACAAGAAAGGAGATTATTACTAAACATTCTGGTGGTAAGAGCTGTTTGACAGTGGAACAGACTCCTTCAGAATGTGGTGGACTCTCCTTCTTTGCAGATATTAAAGAAGAGGTTGGGTGGCCATCTGTCATGTAGGATGTAGTTGAGATTTCTGCATTGAAGTGGGTTGGAGTAGACGACCCTCAGGATGCTTCCAACTCTACAAGTCTATGATTCCATGAGTCCATCTAGCTCAGTATTGTCTGCACTGACTAGCAGCTTGTCTCAAGGGTTTCAGATAGGAGACTTTTCCAGTCCTGCCTGAAGATGCCAGGGACTGAAGCAAGCTATAGCCCTTCCCTATGCTTAAGTTCCAGATGGACCAAACAGCTTGGATATGGATGCACAGGAGAAAATAAGAACCAGCTCTACCAAGCCAGGAAATCCTGGCCTATTGGACACTACTTAGAGAACTTCTTGATCAATCTGTTTATAAATTTTCCAAATTAAAAAAAAGTAATGCAGAATGTTCTATTTATACCACATACAGTTACTACTGAATGATGTTTATACTGGACAAAACTAGTAATACTAGCAATGGATGACTTCTGAATGATTTGCAACAGATCTGTAAAAGTTTCTAGCTGCTAACAAAGATGACTTTCTCCTTTCTTAAGTTAGGCTGCTGAAATTAAGAAAGTGTGGGTGCGGGGCGGGGGGAACCAGGAGCAGGACGTTCAGTATTGATACTGAAAATAATTTCCAGGGCAGAAAAAGTGCCTATTCTCTTCTTGCCCCCCCCCCCCCCAAGATTCTGTTGCACGTGAATCTGGCTAATGTGCCTCAAAGTTGTATTAAGATCTTGCAAAAATGAAATCTGTCTATCCCTGTCCTAGAACATTTCCCCATAATCCTCTGTAATATGCCTGTGTTCCCTGAAGTTCAAATCTGGGTCATTATTAGAATCATAGAGTTGGAAGTGACCCTGAGGCTCATCTAGTCAAGGGGTAGTCAACCTTTTTATACCTACCACCCACTAATGCATCTTTCTTGATGGTGAAATTTCCTTACTGCCCACCAGTGCTTGATGGAAGGAGGATTCAGCTTGTACCGTAGAACCCCCTACCACCCATCTAGAATCCTGAAACGCCCACTAATGGGTGAAAGGGACCAGGTTGACAACCCCTGATCTAGTCCAATGCAGGAACATGCAGTTGTCCCATATGGGGATCGAACCTGAAACCTTGGTGTTATCAGCACCATGCTCTAAGCAACTGAACAATCTGACCACCAAATTCTTGTACTAGACTATGCATAAAATCATCTATCCTCTCTCCTCCAAAGTATGTATTTGTAACAGCTGAAGCAAAATGATGGTGATAGCAAATATGAAGTGTTTATGACTTGTTCATGTATGCAGACAATCATTGTGACAAGGGCTCAAGCTGCTCTGAGTGGGCCTTTTGCCTAGACTGATATAAATTCTCATAAAAATAAATATTAGTTATTTGTGGACTTCATTAGAGGCAGCAAAACAGGCTAACATGTATTTTTCAGTATTTGTTAAGTAAAAGGAGCCCACCAATTACGCTCAGTTCTGCGCTGATATAGATGGTCCCATGTCTATTTTCTGCCACACACTGATACATGCCGGTATCCGATAGGTTCACACTGGTGATGGTGAGCGTCCCATGTTCTATCAAGATTCTTTCCTGCAAAATAGCAAAAGGCACAACACAATTTTGAAAAGCTCATATTTAGAATATATGCATTGCTGCAATCATATAATTTATTTTAACCTGTCAGGGGGAATCAATTTTGATGTTAAAAATGCAAGTTTATGAACAATTTACATGATGTCATCTATTGATAAATAATTTATATCGTATTAATTGCTGAATGGAGGAAACCAATATCGTAGTTGGTAAATGCCATTTAAACAGTATATCACCCCCTCCCCAATTTAGATTAATAGTATCTTCAAGTACATAAACTTGCAACTAATACTGCTTCTGTCCTGTAGTGTGTTGTGGTTTAATCATGCCAGGCAAGTTCTTCAGAAGATTTGGAACAGCAGAACTATTAGCTTTCTGCTCCCTTGAAGGTTAATGGGAACAGTAATCACATTCAGTGTTGCAAAGCTATTGTACGCAGTTCACTCCACCAGAATTAAAACAAAAATAAAAAACCCCTAAACCCTAAAGATGTAAATGTTAATCATTTAACGATCCTTACTTTAGTCTAATGTGATTTAAGTTCAAGACCATCTGCCAGTGACCAGCATGAAGCAAGTGAAATTAGCATGTGGAACAAAAGGACCCTGCAATCATTTGTCAGCCTACGGATATGGAACTCACATTATCAGTTTTAATCAGTACAGCATTGTGTACAATAGGCATCTGGGTGTATTTTTAACAACGAAACATATAACTAATATAATTTTTAAAAAACTGACCGACTTTCTACTTGGCTGTGGGGTTGCAATTTTATGTTTGCATAATCTTTATTAGAGCTTGATTGAATCTAGGCAACTCATCAAAGAGCAGGTTAAGAAAAAAAAAAGCTGGTCACTCTGATAACGGAGAGTGAATAATTTGCCTAGTTTGCCTATATAATTGAGACATTCAAGGCCTGAAAGGATCTCCTCTGGTGAGACATGGAATGGAAAGGGTGCTAATGAGATTTCCTCCTTTTCCATAGATCATTAATCTTTAGGCAGTTCATTCTGCCACTGCTAATGGTAGGTCAACTCCCTTGTTGTCAGTTCTTGCAGAGATCTGAAGAAGTTGAATGGGGTTACTATTACAGACCAGAGGGCTTGTTTACCTCCCATAAAGTTCAATTAAAAATCAGACAATCAAAAATGGAAATGGAGGGAAGGTGTTTTATACAGCCTGAGTAAGTATATTCCCATTCACTCTTTTCACAGTTCACACTTACACTTAACTAGCGTTTCCATTATTACTTTTCCTTCCCCTACAGAGTTGTACAGAGTGTAAAAATATACAGCCATTTTATGTACCCTTCTTCTCATAGCAAATGTCCTCTGGAAATGAGTCCCACAGCTTCTAAGTTCCAGTTGATTCAGAGAAACGCTTGTCAAAGGCAGAAAGTGGCACTTAAATGCCTAACTTTCATTGAACATTTGGCTGGGAATTAGGTGCCTGAGGGTAATTTCTGCCTTTGAAAAGTATGGCTTGAAGTGTCATTGTTTTAACTACAAGGAAAGCTCAAGGTGATTCTGTGACATTCACTCAGCAGGGAAGGAAGTCTGCAATGGGACAGATGGAATTTTAAGGCCACTCGGTTTCATTAATTTCTTTTTCTCAACAGCAACAAACTATGCAGAGATGAAAAAGGTCACCACTTCACAACAAATCCTTTCAAGTTTTGTCACCCAACTCAAAAGCATCAAGGACACCAAGCCTGAATATTACTCATACCTGAGGGAGAAGCAGTTCGCCATCCTTTAGCCAGCTGTAAGAAGGCTTTGGTCTCCCATTCGCCTTACATTCCCAGTATATGCTTTCTTCCATGGCCACATGAGCATCACTTATTTTCTGAATCCAGTTTGGAGGAGCTGCAAGGAGGACAGCAACACTCTTCTAAGCAAGTGTTTGTTTTCTGCGTGCCATTAACCTTCAAATGACTTTCTTCCTAACATACACATTTATATAATACTACATACAAATATCATAACATTGTTCTTGAAAGTGAATTGGATCTCGTCTCTAAACATTAGAGACACAGTAAAAGAAATAAGGAGATATGTTTTCCTTTTTTGCAAATATTAGTAGCAAGAATGTTTTAGCTGGATAGCTTCCCCCATTGCATTAATCCAGTGTACTCTGGTTTAAATGTGCTGAATTGGGCATAGACTGCCAATTTATAGTTATCCCCTTCTCCCAGGAAACCCTGAAACTGAGGGCTCCAAGGGTTTGTGAAAATCACAATTCTCAGAACTGGCACTAAGCTACAATTCCCAATATCCTTTGGAGAATCTATGACAGCTAACCTTGTAAACCATTTTTAGTGTGAATGTGCTCCTTATTTCTAAGGAAAGCTGTATGTTTCTTTAGCATAATAACCTGCCAGATAGGAGAATAAAAATGCTGCCCAGTCCTGGTATCAATTATGTTGTACCTAAGAAAATAAATTTATCCTGTATGCTTGCAAACTGCATGCATCAAATTCCAACCTGCAGAAACCATAAGCACTTAGGTCTACTCTCGAGTCTAAAGTGCTTCAATGTGTAAACTATGAGAAATCAGAAATACATTTGCCATCTTGTTCCACGCTCTGTAGAAAATGGGTGGTATTCAACCAAGTTATACTCAGAGAAGTCCCCTTAACTAAGTTAGGTCTATTAATTTCAATGGGTCTACCCTGAGTAAACCTTGAATACCATCCACTCAAACTAGGGGATAGAAACAGCCTAACTTCCCCATGCAACATATTTGAGAGGAAAATATATGAGCATAATCAAGCCAAAGTTAAGAACATTACGTGTCCCATTAATTGCAATGAAATAGATTTAACCACTTATTTAACTTGCTCGGGGAAATATGTGGAACTTAAAACAGTCTCCCAGGGGATGTTTTTTCCTCTGTAGCCTCCAAAGATATGTATTTCAAGTTTATAAGACTGCTATTACTTTGCTTTCAGATAACAAACACAAGTGACAGTGAATGTTCTGGGGACATCTCAGGCTGCCACATCAGAGAAACTAGACAGCTAAACTGTCCCTGGAATGGCAAAATACTGTGAGCCCCGTATAGAAGCTTCTGAGTCCAAAAGATAATTGAGCTTAATGAATAGTGACTGAAATCTGCACACACAATTGTCCAAAGCTTAAAGAAATATGTATATTCTATGCCAGCAGAGGTCTCTATGAACCTGGGTATTTTACAATGCTGTGTCTCTCTATAATCAGATAAAACAATTTCAGATTTCTTCAACAAAGGACAACCACTTTTAAAATCCCCCAGGGGTTTAGATGAGATCAGAGGAAGGTTTGCAAGGGTAGAATTAAGCAGCAAAAGCTTGATAAACAAGAAGTGTCAGGTTGAATACCAACATGATGCTGCTACTTTTAAATCCATCTCTGCTATCAGCATTACTTGCTGATAAACCCAACAAGGAACAAGCAGCAAGGATCTTTTTGAATAGTTCAAGCTCCTTTGGGTGAATTAATTGAAATAGGAACTAAAGTTAATGGCAGCTGAACGCCTAATTCCAAATGTACAGTACAGATTCTCCCAGATCTAGAAGAAAGAAAACAAGAAGAAAAGAAAAGCTGAAGAAACCTAGCTCAGAAAGTTATATATGCCAAGAAAATAAGACTTAAAGAGATTCAGAGGTGGGGTGAGGTGGGGAGGGGTGAGAGAGAAACAGATTGACAAACATAATAAAAAATAAATAGGATACGCCCCAGGTTTTTCATTAACAAGAAAGCAACACACTACAACTGACAGATTTAGCATTACACAAAGCTTCTATCACCTCACTTCTTCAGTATTATAAAGGACAATTCTAGAGACAACAAAAAAGATCTGCATAGAGCAAGATAATCTATGGATTCAAAGAGCTGCCTGAAGTTGCTTGTCAAAACATGCATTCTTGAGTCCGAGGCTATTTTTCAGCAAGTGTGAAGTGTACAATAAAAGGCATCCTTGTCTATAAAAGCACTATTACAACTCAAGTCCTTGGGTGCATAAATTAACTTTTATATAATGAAAAAATACGTATTCTCAGCTTCAGTGATTTTGTTTTTCCCCATAAAACACAACGACATATATGCCTTTGAGTCATACACCCCAAAGTTGTAAACATTTATTTTTATCATTATATATTTCACTTATTGCTGAATAAATGGAATATATAATTTCACTTCACTACTGAGAAGTCCTAAGAAGAGGCTGCTGGATCAGGCCCAATGGCTCATCTTGTCCAGCATCCTGTTCTCCCAGTGGCCAGCTGGATGCCTGTGGGAAACAAGGGAACAGAACATGAGCACAAGAGCCCTCTCCTCTCCTGTGGTTTCCAGAAACTGGTACCTGGAAGCATTGCTGCCTCCAGCAATGGAGGGAGAGCATAGCTATCATAGCTAATCACCATTGATAGCCTTCACCTCCATGAATTCAGAGTTGCCATATTTTGAAGAGCGAAAAAAGAGGATGCTATGACGACTCTCATTTTAAATACCCCTACTATTTGTAGGCTATAGAAGCTGTGATGTATTGCTAAGTGGGGCAGGAGAAGAGGAAAGCAAGTCTCCAGTTAGGTCTATGTCTCATCCAGAAAATATAGCCAGAGACATTTTGGCAAATAAAAAGAAAATCCATCCAGGTAGAAATTTTACCCCTGGAAAAGAGGATGTGTCCTGGAAAAGGAGGACACATGGCAACTCTTCTAAAGCCATTCAAGTCGGTGGCAATCACTGCCTCCTGGGAGAGCGAGTTCTATAGTTTGACTATGCGCTGCATGAAGAACCACTTTCTTTCACCTGTCGAAAGTCCTCCAACATTCAGTTTCACTGGATTTCCATGAGTTCTAGCATTCTGAGAGAGGGAGAACAACTTTTCTCTATCCGCTTTCTCCATGTAATGTATAATTTTATAAACTTCTGTCATGTCATCTCTTACTTGTCTTTTCTCTAAACTAAAAAGTCCCAAATGCTACAACCTTTCGTCCAAAAGCATGAAATCTAATCAAAACATTGCAGCAAAATCATTTCTTTAACCCATAAGAAAGCCTCAGGAAAAAATAACGAAAATTCTAGCAGCAAAAACATTTCCATCAAACAGGCCTAAAGATGTTCAGGAGATCAGCTGATAGAGGTGCCATTCAGAAACAAAGCAATGACAAACCTAGACAGCATCTTAAAAAGTAGAGACATCACCTTGCCAACAAAGGTCCGTATAGTTAAAGCTATGGTTTTCCCAGTAGTGATGTATGGAAGTGAGAGCTGGACCATAAAGAAGGCTGATCGCTGAAGAATTGATGCTTTTGAATTATGGCGCTGGAGGAGACTCTTGAGACTGGACTGCAAGAAGATCAAACCTCTCCATTCTTAAGGAAATCAGCCCTGACTGCTCACTGGAAGGACAGATCCTGAAGCTGAGGCTCCAATACTTTGGCCACCTCATGAGAAGACTCCCTGGAAAAGACCCTGATGTTGGGAAAGATGGAGGGCACAAGGAGAAGGGGATGACAGAGGACGAGATGGTTGGATAGTGTTCTCGAAGCTACCAGCATGAGTTTGACCAAACTGCTGGAGGCAGTGGAGGACCGAAGTGCCTGGCGTGCTCTGGTCCATGGGGTCAAGAAGAGTCGGACACAACTAAACGACTAAACAACAACAAGAACAACAAAGATGGGGATCAACAACCAAGGGAACCTTCTCCTTTAATGTCACCCTCAAACCGCTTGCAAGGGAACTATTCGGAAGAAGCCCTCAGATGAAGACCAAAGGGTGTGGGTAGGTTTCTATTGGGAGAAGCACTCCAAAAGATATTGGGGCCCAGAGCTGGTGCCTTTTGCCTGGTGGCTCCCTTGGGAGATTGGCAATTGTGTCTCTGAAGGGAATGTGTGTTTATCTGTGTGGGAAAGGGAAGAGGGGAGGCAATTTTAGAAAGACATCCATACCCACAGTGAATATATTGTGATGAGTTTGTAGAGGGGCCAGATCCCTCTAAATCCTTAAATTTAGTAAATGTTAGAATTTAGCTAATACTTGGAGTATTAAGGGAAAATGTTGGGTGCACTGTAAAAATACAGGCTGCACCTGTTTTCCTGTTCAGGAGATCAGCTGATAGAGGTGCCATTCAGAGTACTGGGCCGTTAAGGGCAATTGCCAATGCCAATATTGTCCCTCCCCTGGCTCTGAGGAGCAAGAGGCAGCCAGAGTTACAGGGGGCAGGAATAAGTGTCCTTTTGCAGGATGTTTTTGAAAAGAGTAGAAAAATAAAATAAAATAAAATAAAATAAAATAAAATAAAATAAAATAAAATAAAATAAAATAAAATAAAATAAAATAAAATAAAATAAAATAATAAAATAAAATAAAATAAAATAAAACAAATAAAATAAAATAAAATAAAATTTATACCCCACCCATCTGGCTGGGTTTCCCCGGGTGGGGGAAGAACTCCATGCAGACTGGCTGGGAGAGGCTGTACCCAGAGACTGGGAAGCATGGCTGGCTTCTGCTCTGAAGCCAAGCCTACTTGAGCTATGGGAGAAGCAACAGAAGACACTCTTGGGGTATGATGTCCTGCACTCTCTCCAACAAGGCTCAGGTATACATATGTGTAAACAAAGCCATATATCTTAAAGGCACTACAGTCTCTGTTGTGCCTCACTCCAAAGGAAACACAAACCCTGGTTAAGAGCCAAGACCCCTGGAATCTCACTCAGCTCAGCAGAGATTGGGGTGTCCCATAGCAATATGTTAGGATCAAGACTATTATTGTATATACAAGTGGGTGGCATATGCATCTATCTGGCTGTAGCTGGGAACAGGATGCTACACTGTGCTGTGTGTGCAGTCATCCAGCATGAGGGGTCTCGTGTGTGACTGTGTGTGAGAGAGAGATACGAGTGTATTACTCCATCTCTTTCTTTAGCTCTGATGAGCTCCCTTGCTTCCTAATGTTAGCAGGGGGAGAATGGATGCATCAACATGCATGTCTCCTGCTTTTGTGTGTCTATCTGTCCTGCTGGTCACGTGCCCTGCTGCCAATCTTTTCTTGAAAGGTGTTGTAGAGAGAGTGTGTGAAAGGCACTGACAACCCAGCGGCATCTTGTGTAGAGGGTCGATCATTGGAAGTTCTTGATTTGCCACTGTTGGGATACCAGATGCATCTTTGCTGTCATATAGCAAGTGAATTTGTATGCTGTTTCCTAATCATGACAGTAAACAATAAGATATATATCTCTGAATACCAGATGCTAAAGTATTCAGATGCTAAAGATGGTTAAAGTATTAACTGCTCTCAATCTGATAACTGATTGATAACTGATAACCTGATAACTGACATTTGTCCAGATTTAAATTTGTCTGAATTAATTTTAAGATGTATTTTAATTAATTGATGCCTGTTTTTATGTATACTGTGTTATTTATATGATGTTAGCTGCTCTGAGCCGGGCTCCGGCCGGGGTACAAATAAAAATTATTACTATTATTATTATTATTATTGATAAAAAATAGGATTTGTGCACATGACACCTTGAGCCTTCCTTGAGAAATAGTATCACAGTGTGGGGACAAAGGTAATCCAATGAATGCTGAGTTAATATTGTATTTGCATTTTAATAAATCTCAGCTTTACGTAAATGCAAACTTATGCAAAACTGAATTGATAGATTTGTTTGGTTAACTGAATAAAAATCTATTGATTCAATAATTAAAATTCCTTCAACTGCACTGCAAATCCAGTATTAACTGAAAGGGAAACTTTCACTAGATCCATGGATATCATCAGGAAAGCTTTTGGTTACTTCAGTAGAAATAGGTCTGCCAACAAAGTAAACCTACTAATAACCAACATTTTCCAAGTTTTGGATTGCTTCACAATGTCTCAGTCTATATGCATCTGTGTAAGCAAGGTAGGAAATTTCATTATACCAGTCACACCTCATAATGTTGCATACTCTTATCACACAAATGTTCACACCAAAGGAGGAATGAGCCACACTGACTTTTGTGAAACTACAGCCAGAGATATAATTGTTTCCTTTTCCCCTTTGGAATATATATATTTTAAACCACAGCAGTTCAAACGACTCCATTACTCTGATGCTGTTTTGCAAGATCAGGATCAGCTCTTTTAGAATTAGCTCAGATAGTTCCCATAAGCCTCATAAGGGGCTCCATTGTACTTCTAAATGAGATACAAACCTTTACTTTATTGCAAGGGATCACCAAGGTTAAATTCTGTGTTCAGGCAGACTAAAAATAGAGTTGAGGTTAGTGTACGTTTTTTTCAGATCTACAGTATAGATGAGGATACAAAGCTTTGCCTGCTTCCTTCCCTTTTCAGTTCAGACAGTTCAACAAAAACATATAAAAGGGAAGGGCAATATAAAACCATATAATTTGACAGTAATGGATCCTTACTATTTCAGAACATTAGGTTTGGTAACAGGCTGAGAGCTACAATACTTAAAAGGAAAATACTTTTTTGCAGAATCTCTGTGAGTGGGAACACCAGTCACAAAAATAATTTTGTACTAAGGACGTCGTTGACCAAAAAACTGAAGCAATCTTGAGATGGAGAAGAAAATGTTGTAATGATGGCTGACTTCAATTACCCTCATACAGAGACTGGGTAAATGCATGCTCTAGTTACAAGAAAGAGGTAGAATTCCTAGAACACCCTAAAATACGGTGTCTTGGAACAGTTGATTATGGAACTAACCAGAGGGGAAGTGTCCCCGGACTGAAGCCTAAGTGGCTTTTAGTTTGGAAAAAAGGCAATTGGTGCATGGTGTTGAGAAATACATTTCTCTCTCTCTCTCATAATAATAGAACTTGGGTCATCCAAAGAAACTGGCAGGAGATTTAGGACATATAAATTAAGCATTTTTTCATGCAACCTATAATTCATTTATGAAATTTGCTGCCACAAAGGTTGCTGATGGCTACTAGATCAGGTAGATTTAAAAGGGTATTAATGGCTTTCAACCAAGATGGTTATATGCAATATCTATGTTCAGAAGCAGCACCTTCTAAGTACTATTTACTGGAGGGCAGAAAAGGGGTAGGGCTATTGCATTCATGTCCTGCTTATGAGTTTCCTGCAGGTGTCTGGTTGCCCACTATTGGCAACAGGATACTGAACTTAAGAAGAGTGCTACTGGACCAGATTTACGTTCTTAATACTTTGAACTCTGTTGATAACATTACTAGTTATTGTGAGGTGCTAAAAGAAGAAGAAGGATACACATTCACAATTTAATTTCAAATATAGCCAGAAGTGGGCCTTTGAACTTTGCTGAAAATCTCACCTCCCCAAGTGAAACCTCTTTACCACCTGCAGAAATTTGTAATAGCAACTATGATTTTTAACAGAAGCAACCAAGGACATGAAAGAGCTCTAAGATTTGTCATAGATACCAGAGTCCTCTCTGTCTTTTAAGTGCTGCCTTCCAGGTGGCATTATATACCTTTTTTCGCTCCATAAAACGCACCTGACCATAAGACGCACCTAGTTTTTAGAAGAAAACAAGAAAAAAAAATTCTGAATGAAACAGTGGGTGTATGATTTTTGTGGTTCATGCTGTGGCCTCATACATGTTATGTGATTTGATGGCGAGTTTGGGGTAGCCCAGTGCAAAAATGCTGAGGATCCATCTGGATCTGTGCTTTGTAACTACGTTTTTGTGCCATTGCGGCCCCATGAAACAGTGGATGTGGGGTTTTTTTGGTGCAGGCTATAGCCATGGACATGCTATATGATCTGATGGAGAATTTGGGGTGACCCAATGCAAAAATCCTGAGGATCCATGTGCTTTTACCTCCCCCCTTCCAGGCAGCCTCCTTTATCTCTAGAGCCCCTTATCTCCCTCCCGATCCCTTGCCGATCAGCTGCTCAGCGGCTTTGTTTCAACACCCTCTCTTCCCTCTTTCTTAAAAAAAAGAAAGAAAGCACTACCTGCTTTTTGCCCCTGGGCTATTTGGCTCCAGGGACCACGCATTCGCTCCATAAGACGCACAGTCATTTCCCCTTACTTTTTAGGAGGAAAAAAGTGCATCTTATGGAGCGAAAAATACGGTATTTGCAAGACAATCACAGGGGATAAACAAAGCAGGTTGCTACATTTTCAATCAGGTCTGGGCCCTCTTGTGGCTTCTGAAGCAGCAGAAGCAAACAGGAATTTTCTTCCATCTTCCAAGCAGAGACACAAAAACAAAAGCACCTGGCCAGTCTTAAAAGAGTCTGTGCCCTCCTTCCTCACACTACCCCAAGGTGATTAAAGTGTACCAGTGTTCAATAACCTAACTTGCTTTCCCTTCACGCATGCTACTAGGCTAAGCTGTGAAACTGTACAACTGAGGTGGAGGAAAAGAGGCTGAATTGTTCACCTGTGTCAACCTGTTTAACCATACTGAACATGAAGCATGAAGCATGTTGATGCCACTGATAATATATATATATATATATATATATATGCTTTCGTAAACGTCGCCTAGACACCCCAACTTTTACACGGGAAGACACCCGAGGACACCAAAACCTGCATATATATATATATATATATATATATATCACAAAAGAAAACTAGAGTCAGCATAACAGCAACAAACAAGCAAACCTCTTTCAACAACTTTACTGAGTGCTGAATAATATGGTTGGTGACAAAAAAAGATAGTCTGGTTTATCTGCAGCAAGCAGGCAAATTTGAATTTCATCTTCCTTTGCTTCCTTTGCTATTCACAGAGGCAGATAACTCAGTTTAAAAGAGTAACACTGTTAGAGCCAGATTTTAATCTCCAGGGATGCATTATGATAGAACATTTCACAGAGAAAGGCTGTAAGTAAGTGACAAGTTTGATTTTCCATATCAAATACGTTCCAGTGTTCCTTTCTTTGAATGTGAACTTTTGACCCAGTAGAAACAACTTGGAAAAACAATGCCAGCATTGCAGTTTTCCCCCTCCCCATTAAATATATATATATTTCTTACATTAAAAAAAAGAAAGATTAAAGATGTTACCATTCAGCTTTTGTCACTAATGCAGGATATTATATGAGATCTTATGACAAGCTGCTTTCAGAATGACAGGTCTGGAATGGCTATTTTGATGAAACTTGGGGAACATTTTCGTGGTTTGCATTTTCAAATTTAAAAGGCAGCTGAAATTAAGTTATTTGTATAAGAGAACACTCCAAGTTAAACACTGATCACCTTTAACAGCAGGCTAGTGGGGCATCACCTCTAGACAAGGTTAACTTTTAAAAGTAAAATACAAGCTGAGACTGCAAGGGAAACATATTTTCCCATTTGTAAACCACTTGGAGGATTTTAAAGAAATATATACAATTAAAGTGTATATAAATTTTATGAAATAAATAAAATAAAATGTAGCCAGTGCTAATGTGAAATGTTAACATGATTCTGTTCTGGCCTACATTATTTTATTTTATTACCTTTATAGAATTAATCAGTTGCCTTTTCATTTAAGTACAAGCATGAACCAACTTACAAGTGTAAAAAGAAATCAAAGTTGATTAAGAAACAGATCCAAACCTTAGGTTTTCTGATGCTGATGAACTACAACCCCCATCACCCCTAGTCAGAATGGCCAATGGCAAAGGATGGTGGGAACTGTAGTTTAACAACATCTAAAACGAAAGGTTGGGAAAGGCTGATCTGATGAATGCTCAGTAAGTAGATTGTCTGGAGGGATCCTTAGATCAAAAGAGAAGACATTGTTGAGGAATCCAAAAGTGGCATTCCTACATGCACACTTATCTGGGTGGAGGGAGGTTAACCATCAGTGAACATGGTATGAACAACTTCTCAATAAACAATGTTCACTTAGTGGAACAGAGGAGGAAAGGGGGGGAAAGTAAGCCATGATTCAGAAAGTGAGAGAAAGGATAACAGGAACCAGCAAGGTGATAAATAACAGTAATATGCAAGTTAAATGGAGAACTAAGATGGTTCGTGGGACTGTCAAAAGTGGAAAACACACAAGATGGAGGAAAACACAGCTTAATACGCTCCCCCCCCCCCAGATACTGATCTGCCACAAGGAGTGGGAAAAGTTAAGAAATCCATTTGAGAAAAAACAGGATTAGTGGTATCAAGGGAAAGATATCGAAGTTTCTGTTAATGTGAATAAAGAAAAAGTATTAAAAAGGAAAAGGTCACAAATCACAGCAGGTTTATTAACTGCTACTAATAAACAAACCAGACACTGCCAAAACAACAAGGGAGACAGCGCAAAGGAGCAGTATGAAGCTAGGATTTGCAGAAATGATTAAAAGTAGAAAGATGAAAATAGCAAGCAGCATGGCTGATAACAATCAAGAGAAGCCCAGCAACGACAAACCAATTTTATGGCACCTCTGTGTTTCATAGGTCCTTGCTGTCACCATACAATCCAGCACATAGGTATCAAATGGAGGCCAGGAAACCTCCTCCACCTCTTCCACTGGTAGAGCAGGGTGGAGAGGTAGAGAAGATTCCAGGTGGCAAAGGAACAGGCTGCAATACCTAATGGCTTGGGAGGGTGATCCTGCAGCTGAGAACTCTTGGGAACTGGCAGAGACTATCCAGGTGCCGGAGTTACAAGAGGAATTTCATGTCCGATACCCCCACAAACCCAAACCCCACAATTGGCAACTCAAGGAGATATCTGCTGAGACTGATGAGGAAGAATTTTTCGGGTTTCAATCCTCAGAAGAAAGCGAGAGCAACACAGATGAGGGGGTCTTAGAAGGTGATGTCATGGGACTGCCAGGGAGGAGCAGGAACAGGAAAAGGGAGATGGGCAGGAAGTGGCGATTGAGGAAAGAGGGGAGAGCCAGGAGGCGGAAGGGCTCTCAGAGGCTGAAGCAGAGCCCCAGCACCGCACAGAAAGTTCTGGCACCGGTAGTGAGGCAATGCCTGTTCTGTCTGCCAAGGAGAGGAGAGAGTTAAAGAGGAGGGGGGAGAGGCATCACATGAAGCTTCCCAGCCTTTTCTGTTGGAGGAGAAGCCAGCGGAGGCCACTCCCAGAATCTGAACTGGAGGATTCAGATGTATGATTGTAATGCGCTGCCTGTAAAATAAAGAACTGTATATATCTGTGAGTGAGCAGAGGTGCTTATTGCGAAGAGCATACCAAGCCATCACACTATCCCAGCAACTTTAAGGAAACTTGGAACTGGCTAGGTCCAAAGAACTCTAGAATATAGTTATTTGCCTTTCTTCTGGGCCCTCTCATGCTAATTGGCATTTTATGGTGGCAGGACCTGGGGAGAAGGAGGTCTAGAGTAAAGATTTGCAGTGGGGTTTCAGTGATTTTTGGTGGGAAGGGGGCTGGGTTGCAGCAAAATATGACATTTTGTGGGGGGATGTTTTCACAGGAAAAAAAGGGAGTGAATCCATTGAAAAAAATTACCTTTGTTGAAAAATCATGATCTCTCTCCTTGTTCTCTTGTCAGGAGAGGTGAAGGGGATTGTGCTGTGAATTGCAACCTTTAAAGTAGTTGCAACAGCCACTTTAGAGGAGGCAATCCATTCTGCAATTGGGAGAGCATGACCCTACTTCTCTCTTGGCAAGAGGAGGAGGGCCAAGCTGCACATACTCAGTCTCGACTGCCTTCTCTAAAGCGTCTGGTGCACTGCTATGCACAACATTACCCTCAGTCTCCTTTCAAGAGAGGAAGAAGAGAACAAATCCTTAAAAGATCTGTAGCTATGCAAACTTTTTCAGTCTTATATAATCTGCAGGGACATATACAGAAAAATCCCATAATTACTGTTACACAAGAATGAGTCCCAAATTCAGTGTGATACAGAGGGGGGGGGAGGGGGGGCCATTGAGATTAAAAGCTAGCCAGAAATGAAAACTCTAAATCTGAGGCCAAAATAGCCATCGTTTTTCAGAAGAGCATGTGGTTTTTCTTCCAGATGCAGCAGGAGAAAGACAGATAAATTGCTTTACAACTGCGTTTTACATCTTCCAGACCAATCTCCTTCTTACAACGTACGTTTTCATTTCTCCCTCACTTCCCAGCCTCAATCAATATGCCGGTCTCAGAGGTTTTTATTTTATATAAAATTACACTTGCTGAACAGTCCTATTTGCAAGACAAATATGAAGAGAAAAATCAACATTGACAGTGCAACAAAGCATTTACCACATTTTGGCCTCAGCTATAATGAAAAACAGGTGAGTAAATAATCAGGGTACCATAAAACGTCAGCTGGCCTCTGGCCACGTTCTTCCCTCTCACATTTTCAGCCACGCATTCGTACAGGCCAACATCTTCCTGCTGAAAGTTTGGGATTTCAAGGATGCTGCTTGATTTGTGCCTCCGAGCTTTTTTGGGGATCTGTTTTCCATCGGCTCTTCTCCAGGTGATCGTAGGAACCGGGCTGTTTATCAACAACAGAAGGGAGAAAATCCTGATGGTAAAGGCTGCATTCTTTTAATTGTGCTGCTATAGACAGACAAGTTCATTTATATATATAACACATCATTGCAAATACAGCCACAAAATGACTAGCCCCCCCCAACCATTTGTAGCAATAACTGTCAGGAGTTCAGCCTCCACTCGAGTAGGACCCTGGCAGAGACACATGCTCGACTGTATGCGTAACAGAGCTCAGCAACCCAGCATTTTGGCTAATCTACTTTATTTACATATAAACACACACAGAGCACTGCAACATGGCTCCCTCTCTCTCTAGCATCAGACAGCAAAGATAAAAAGAACAAAGGACAATTGTCCCACTTTACGGAACACAGTAGCAAAAACATCCTGTCTCTGTCACTTCCCACTCTGTGGAGTCAAAAAATACACCGTCATGTTTAAGACAACAATCCCATGACTGCAATCATGGAGCAGGAAGCCTAAGAAGCTCTGGAAGCCTAAGGAATGCTCTCGTGAGATCTCGTGGGACAATTCAAGTCTCTGCAAGATCTCACAGAAGCATCCAAGCAAGCAGGCCTCTGCCCGCTCTTGTCCCAAGTCAGGTGGTGAGTTTAAAAGCCCCTTTTTCCACTGGATAACCCAAGTGGACCAAGCATGCAAAACTCTCCACTTTACTTACAGGGCAAGGCCCACTCAGCATGCCGGCTCTTGAGAGTGCTGAGGATGCTCTCTCTCCCCACAACCTGCTGGCCACAGGGCAGCTCCAAGGGTTTGATCATACACAATTTTTGGGTATACATGTTACCGTTGGAACACCCCCCCCCCCAATAAGATGAGTGATTACTGCATGCATTTATATGAACAGCCTTGATGGATCAACACAAAGATCTGTCCACCGCATCTTGTTCAGCAGACAGTTTGCTGTATCTAGATTTTCACAAGCAAATGTATAATAAAAGTAATGGCCTACACAGTTTACTCACACCAGTGGATACTTGGGAGTCACAGATCAATTTACCAGAATTGTCCCCTGTGGTCCAAATCTATACTACAGGTTGGTATAATGGCATTATGATACTTCCTTTATATTAAATACCTTCCCCACTATTTCCAACATTGAAGTTTCCTTTTTCACTGCTATAACATGTTGACTTTCCACTGAATAACTCACAATGACATCAATTTTTTGTTTTCTAAGCAGCTGCAGCGAAAGTAGGTATTATCAACTGATACATTAAGGTCCCCACCCCCGCTGGTGGGGGAGTGGGGTTGTTCCGAGGTGCATCAGATTCATGCACCAAACTTCATCAGTAGCTGTCCAAGTGATCATAATTCGAAGTAACAATGTACATGTGTATTTGGATAGCAAAACAAAATGAAAAGTCCACAGAGCATGACTGGTCAAACTGAGAGGGGCATGAATGAGCGCTGTAAGCCAAGAGAGACAACATCACAGTTAATGGAGGTTGTGCGAAGCAGAAAACCCACAATTTACTTGATTTTGCCCTAACAACCTGCAAACTGTTTTAGTACAGCAGAATGGGTGAATGGCAAAAACTTACTTTCCCAACGCAAAGCATTCCAGTCTCACAGTTGTTCCTTTCGCAGATGGAACCATTTCTGGGAACTGCACTTCTATTTTCGGCTCATATTCGCCCATCACTCCTGTGAACATATAATGGATGCTAAATTGCCTTGAATTCTGCATTACACATCCCCAAGTATGCCTGAGTTAACCCAGGGCAGTTTTGTACATCATTACGTGCCCAATTAATCTGTTCATTTCAAACAGGACCCTCGTCTCCAACAGCCACACACCGTGAGGCTCCCTTTCCCTATTTACTTCCAGAGGAAAATTTGTTTTGCAGCTCTCAGCCATCTGCCTAAGATTACATCTCATCATGGCTCTTTGCTTTTTCATTTTTCTGCATTCTTCTTGTGAAAGGAAAGTGCTAATAAAGTACAATCAATGCCTTTTGGAGAAAGTAATGCAGAGCAAACAACTCTTGATAAAGCACTGCCAGCTAACCAAAGCTCCTATTAACTTTTAGGGTGCAATATCCTCTAAGGCGCTACAGCGGTTGTGTAGTTTGCTTAAATTTTACTGTGTTAGTAATTCGACCATTACATCAAAGCAGTTGTTTTATTTTTCTAAAAAAATCGTATTAAATAATGCACATAAAAAGTCATTCTGTTTATACTAAATCAACACTTTTCTTACCAAACGAGTAGCTTCCATAAACCATTAAATACAGTCAAAAACATAAATATATATGGTATCATAATTCAATTCTTCTTTATGAACATTCATTCTTGCCCAGCTTCAATAAGACTAAATATTTATGCACGGTAGAAGTTAGGGAAGCCTGTAGCTATAAGAAAGTAATAGCTGCATGTGAATTAGATTCAGAATGACCACCTTTGGGAATGTAATTCAGTGGTCAGCTGGATAGCCTCTGGCTACCTGTGCCTTGGGATACGGTCTGCTATTTAGACAATGTGCTGCTACAGGTTTTGCCTAATTGCCCTCTCTTTGCTGGATGACTGGCTCATAGTCCAGGTGGCAAGTTGATGTTTCATCAATGGAAACTAATGACAGTAGAGGTAATATCGGTGGATTGCTCTCCTGCTGTTGAAATGAAATGCCAAGTCAAGTTTCAGGAGGCAATAGTCCTGCAGCTGAAGAATGGGGAGAACTAAAAGAGGCAGAAACACACAGAGAGGACTGACAGTTTCACAGATGGGTGTTAGTAAGAAACTGGGCTGCAGAAGTCGCAACTCTCATGCACTGTGCTTATTTGGGTATATCTCATTTCACAATGCTTTGCTTTGCTTTTATATGCTGAATCATGGTCCCACATTCAGGTACTTATAGCTGTTCTTACTGTCCCTTCCTTGTTGTGTGCATAGAAAAGAGAGCACTCCACATCGAATCCCAAAGGCGCTATTACATGGCTTGTAGTTTTCTTCTTGTTCTACTGCCAGTACTTCTCCAACAATGATGATGGTGATGGCGTCAACAAATTCCTACTGCTGCTACCACCGTGATTGACTATTGATAACAATAGCAAGCTAGATGCTCAGCTAAACAGACAATGGCATGATTCCCCAGGCAAGGAGGGGGACAAAAAGAGAACAGAAGCATCCAGCTAGTAACAGGTGAGGGAGTGACATGAAACAAGCAAGTTTAAGGATTTGAAGGAAAAAAGGCATGGGGCATAATGAATGGGGAAGAGAAGAATTTGCTGTACCTTGTAGCCTCCTCTCATAATCTCAAATGATACATTTTCCAAGTAAGCATTCAGAGATTCTCATTAACTGTTGTGCGTAGACCCCTGCTGCTGCACACGATGATCCGTAGGCTACACAGTGGTACCTCTAGATACGAACGGGATCTGTTCCGGAAGCAAATGTAACTAGCGACGGCACGTCTGAGCATGCACACGTCGCTTTTCGCCGCTTCTATTACTTCCGGGTTGCCGCGGAGTGCAACTTGAACGCGCTCAACCCGTAGCGCATTCAACCCGAGGTATGACTGTATCTGTATCTATAGACTATATCTGTAGGCAATCTTTAGTTGGGTATGGAAAGGAAATAGGGAATCCCTGATCCCCTCCTAAAATAATACACAGAACATGAGCGGGGGTGTGGTGGGAAGTACCAGCTTCTCCTGAGCTTCCTTCTTCCCAAACATGGTTGGGATTGTTTATTTATGCGATTTGCATGTGCATAACTAGAAATGAGTGCACAAAATCTATGCAGCCATAGGCTTCATACCACGGGGCAGCCAATGTATCTAGGCCTTCGCTGGTTGAGGAAGGAAGATTTCACTTGCCTCAGGATCCCTTCTTTTCCTGGAACCTTGAATAATTCGTATCAAGTATCCTGTGTTTAGTGGTGGACTTTGGGGTCTTCAATTTCAGTGGTGCCCTATGCGATGCCAAAATTCAGTGGACCCCTGCCTCTCGCCTTCCATTATGCATTATAGTTGTGGTGCCCCGAAGGCTCCGCGCCCAGTGCGACCAAACCAATTGTACTCCTCTAAATCCGCCTCTGCTGTGCTGCACTAGGGGAGACCGCTCCTAAGTTTTAGAACTGTCATAATTGCTAAATATATTTCCTACAACTCTGATATATAAAGTGCAATATAGATGTTTTCCCTCAAACATCCAGATAAGGAAATGCTTTTATTATAAACACAGCTTTCTCAGAAGGAATGTGGGTTGATGTTGATATGCATGCTACTTTTACTGTCTATACTGCTTCAACACAATAACAGGTTGCCTTTCCCCCCATTCACTTAGCTTCAAAGACTGTACGATATAAAGTGCAGCTGCCACATAAAATCAGTCATCTAAACAAACTATGCTAAGGATACTTGTATGGATTGCATTCTAAACAGCCAGGGAACACCAGTCACTGTCAGTATCCTGTTTCTTTCAACATGCTTTCCAAAGGCAGCATATGTTTCTCCAAGCTTTTCAGCATTCATCATTTCAAAGTATAAAAAAAAAAAGCAAGGGGGAAAAGGCGCCAAACCAGTGCTGCAAGCAAAACATGTGATAGCCCAACACAGACTTAGACTCTAGGAGCCTGCAGAGAGAGTGCTAACAAACAGGCCACATGGTTGTGGAAATCTACAAAAAATAAAAAAGAGAGCAAGAGATCAGATTATACACTGCAGTCTGCCTACTTGTCTATTCTCCCCTCCTAGCCACACAGCAGAATTCATCATGTTATGCGAGTGCTGTGAGAATGTGAATGGTGAGACCTCAATGATCTCTACAAACTGGGCAAATGGACAGTAAATAGTGAAATGCAAATTCAGTGCAAACCTAAAGTCATGTGCACTAGGGCAAAAAAAATAATTGCACATATATGTTCAGGGGTCTGAAGCGTGTGACCAGGAATGAGACCTTGGAGTTGTGAGTATTTCAATGAAGATGTTGACCTAGTAATCTGTGAAAAAGTTAAATTCCATGTTGGGATATCATTAGGAAAGAGGCTGAAAAGAAAACTGCCAATCTCTCTCAATTTTAGTGTAACAGAAAATATCCCAATGGCCACCCCCAGCAGCTTCATCTAGATATTGGCCTGTTTGCAAAGCATTTTGTGGATAAAATTGTTAATAACCACTGTTATTGCAAATGACTTTCCAGAGGTCTCCAGAACACCATCTAGACCTGTTGAGTTGGATGAATTTGAATTACCGGTAGTAAGGCTCTTGACTCTCATGACTGATAAAAACAAGCAGGGAGGGGATGCGCCAGTGAGGTGAGTGTTGTTGTTGTTGTTGTTGTTGTTGTTGTTGTTGTTGTTGTTGTTGTTGTTGTTATTATTATTATTATTATTATTATTATTATTATTATGCCACCCATCTGATTGGGTTGCTGCAGCCACTCTGGGAGGCTTCCAACAAATTATAAAACCACAGCAAAGCATCAAACATTAAAAACTTCCCTAAACAGATGCCTTTTGAAAGTCAGATAGCTGTTTATTTTCTTGATATCTGATGGGAGAGCATTCCACAGGGTGGGGGTGACTACCCAGAAGGCCCTCTGCCTAGGTCCCTGTAACCTCACTTTTTGCAATGAGAGAACTACAGAAGGTCCTCAGAACTGGATCTCAGTGTCTGGGCTGAACGATGGGTATGGAGCCGCTCCTTCAGGTATACAGGGCCAAAGCCATTTAGGACTTAAAAGGTTAGCACTAACACAGGTGCAGCAGTGGATGTGCTAGGCTGGTGTATGGCAGGATGCAAGCCAGTAAACTGAACTTTAAACCAGGTAAGTGTGAGGCACTGTTAGCACAATCAGAAAGTGCTCCTTAAAATCTATGTCCCCGCTTTAAAAACAAACAAAAAACCCAACTCTATTGATTACTATAGGGAGGTCTTTATGGACTAATTGAGGAGTGTCTGAAAGTATAAGGAGCAGATTGTAAAAGTGAAGTCCAAACATAAAGACAATTCTTGCTAGGAAAGACAAGTGCATAGAGTATTATTTTTTTTAAAAAAAGGAAAAAGTTTATACCACACAGATTGCCTTTTATATACTTCTCGTAACAATGAAATAAATACCATCTCTATAGAGGAGTTACAAACTGGCCTTATATTGATCCAGGGAACAAAGTCTACTTTTACCATTGCTTGGCTGCCCCCATTTATATTCCCTGCAGAGAAAATGCTACCTGGTATTGAAAAGGCTTGACCAATGGGTTAAGGAACATTTTCTGATTGTGCCATACAATATAAAGAAACAGCCCAATTTAAGGAAACAAGAGAATAAACTATTGCTTTCAGGAAGCTCTAAAGTAACATCTGAAGATTTATATTTTAGGAGCCTTGAGAGGCAACTTAGAGTGCACAACAGTTTGTAGATGTCATGCCTTGCACAAAGGCTGAGGTGTGAACAGGTGAGAAGAGGGGGCACACATTTAACAGAGCTATTGGTGTTTTACACAGCTTTCCACTGCTTCTTCTAGATGCCAAGTAGCTACTTTTCCAATATCCTTGAGGAAAATAACTAGGGGTGGCTTTCAAGTAAGTTTTGTTCAGAGAAGACCTACTGAAATTCATAAGTTTGACTAGTCAGGGTCATTAATTTTAATAGATGTAATCCAAGTAAAACTTAATTGAATACCAAAATATCACCCTATCTATCCAAAATCCCTACAAACTCTTATGCCAACATTGTACAGTGGTACCTCGGGTTAAGTACTTAATTCGTTCTGGAGGTCCGTTCTTAACCTGAAACTGTTCTTAACCTGAATCACCACTTTAGCTAATAGGGCCTCCTGCTGCTGCCGCCGCGCCACCAGAGAACGATTTCTGTTCTCATCCTGAAGCAAAGTTCTTAACCTGAGGTACTATTTCTGGGTTAGCAGAGTCTGTAACCTGAAGCATCTGTAACCTAAAGCATCTGTAACCTGAAGGGTATGTAACCCAAGGTATGGCTAAATTATAAGTTCCAAGCTGTTATTTGACATGGGACAAAAGCTGTCATTGCCACCAATGGCAGCTTCTCTGCATTGCTACATCACAGCTTTGTAGTGCAATTTTTCATTAGGGCCACGATGTGGAAGATGCCTCTAATCATGATCACACACACATATAACTGCTATTTTTAAAGGGGAAAAACATACAGAAGGACAGATTGGGCATTTAATGTAATATGCAGTCTAGTCCTTGTTCTCTGGGTAATAAAATAATTACATCTTTTGATACTTTAAAAGTTTCCAAATACTTGTGTTGTCTGTGGAAGACAGGGATGGAAAAAGATTTCTTCTGCCATAGAATGGTGTATTTTCATCAATAAATACCTTATGTGCCTTTGTTCCTAGACCTATTATAACGGAAATAGTTCTAAACTGCATGACTAGCACCAAAGTGATGAATTACACAGTTCAGTATATTTTACATTAAATGAGAGAGGAACATTATGAAATTTCTTTTTGTAACACTTATTCATGTAATTGGAACATTAAACGTTGATGAATTTGCCTCTTAGTGTGCTAATTTAATGATGAAATGCTCTAATGAAAATAATCTGTCATATATATTGAGATGTACTGGACATGTCAAACTCAATTTTTTTTTAAAAGGATCCAGATGTTCCTGTCAGCATGTTAGAACATGCATGCCTTGCAGTTTGCATTTCATTGCAACAAATGCAAACTGCAATTCGCTATTGAAAGACTGGGGCCTTGCCAGTTGGCCTCTCAATACACTGGAGTGTATGAATAGTCAAGTGTAAATTGCATTTAAACATGTGAGCTACCAGAAACGGGAGAGCTGGAATATGAAAATTATAAATTGAGGTCTCAGGCTGTTCTGTGACGAGCCTAATGCAAATTTAACCTGTCTTCAACGATACTAACACTTCAGCCTCAGGGAAACCTGATCATCTTGTGCTTAAATGAATGTTGCTGATCTTCCCTGTTGAACTCAACAGTGTTTCCCAGCACATCTATAATAAACAGTAGAATACACTTCAAGTACATTTCAAGTACATTTTACATGAATGACTTCAGTAAACATGCCAGAGTAGGCGCAAAGCATGAATTCCTAAGAGAAGCGCTTATGGGTAACTGACTTCAAAGTCACCACCGTAAGCAATCATTATATTAAAGCGTTATTTCCAGGGTTTCATCAGGTATGAGTCCAAGACTTGCTTCCTTTGAAATAAATGCTTTGCTTTACAGAAATGCAAGGGAAGACAGTGATTCTCTGCCACTTCCTTGTGATGTCTTATCACAGCCGGAGGCCCTTGTTTAATAATAATAATAATAATAATAATAATAATAATAATAATGTATATATTATACTGTTATTCTAGTTCATTTTCCTTTGCCAATGCCAGAGGAAGTGCTAGAGCTGCTGCCGCCAACATTCATTGTCCAAGGACACCACATGGCTACTACAGAGGAGGTTACTTCCCTGCTCTCTCATTCGTCTTAAGTGATTACCCCTTTGCTTTTGAATATTACAAGTGTATTCCATTTCTTGGGTGTGATATAGAATAGCAAGTCGCTTTGGGTTGCTTTGGGCAAGATAAAATGACTAACAAATTTAATAATGAACAATAATGACAATAACCCTAAGGTCAAAATTATCCCATTGGTCTTTCTTTCTAAGACTCCTTGGTACCTGTTCTTTGGTAAAAAACGCACCCATTACCTCTTTTTCCTACAAGGAAGCCAAACCTACTCAGCACTTAACAGGAAATCTTACCATCGTTTCTCAAGATTAAAGGTGTAGGAGGTCCCAGCACTCTGTTGTTAGTTACAGTGTTTGTCACTACACAAGTGTAATTCCCCACATCAGATTTCTCCACTTTAGCTATGTACAAATTTCCAGTCTCCTGAGAAACAAAACGGCGATTATCCTGATGCACAAAAGATGGGTATTCATTGAAGATCCAGGCATAGATCAGTTCTGAAAGGGAAAGGGGAGAAAGACTATTAATATTATTTTTTTATACAAATACTGCAAAACTATAATCTTGATGATATAATGGAATCACAGAAATGCACAGCCATTTGAAGCAGTTTCTATAAGGCCTATGGCCTTGTGAATCAACTCTGAGCTAGTCGAAAAATAATCAAAACTTAGCTTAGGTGCTTAAAAATATTAAAGGTTTAAGACATTTAAGAACACAGGAGCCATAGATCAGACAAAGTCCAACATAGTCCAGTATCTCACTATGACCAACCAGAAGCCTGTCTATAGGAAGCCCACATGCAAGGCCCAAATCCAAGAGCTCTCTCTGAATGCACTTTCCAGAGGTGTTGGCTGGGCAAGAAAATGTATCACATGTAATATGAGAATTTCCTGGATCCCAAGATCAAGGTTTGGTTCAAGTACTTTGGTGAGAGAACTCCAGCAGAGATTTGAAATCACAAAACATGCAGCGAAGTAAATCGTGGGAATATAGGCTGTTAGACCTTTAAAATATGCCCTTTTAAGTTCTTCCAAGGTTAACTACTTCCCCTAGTGTAGAAGAAAATTAAACACTTGGAAAGTTTAAAATGGATTCCTTACAAACTCTTCAAAGGTCAGATTCATGTACTTTTCCATACAGCATTCAGAAAATACGGGCAACCAAACATAGGTGAAAGTTCTTAAATCATTTGTATACGGACAAAAGGAATGGCTTGCTAGACACTGTAATGATACCTCTTATTGAATCAAAAGCTTGCAGCTCTTTGCTCCTCTCACCCCAACAGTCAGCCAGACCCACTATTTGTGATATGGCTGAGCTCTGCCACACCTGCACCTTCTCCTGAAATGGATGGGGCACAGCTACCCCTCTCCTCCCCCCACTCACAATGAGAAGGGGAAATGGCTGCTGTTTGTTCATGACTGGTTGAGTCTCTTTCTCCAGTTTGATGATCAGTCCTTCGTCCACCTTCCTTGTTCCCTGGTGCTCCAGAGTCTTGCTACAAGAATTCTCAGAGAAAGGTGAGCCTAACAGGCAGTGAAGGGATGTTCTGATGCAGGGGACAGCAACCTTTTTCAGCTGTTGGCCAGTCCACCGTCCCTCAGACCATGTGGTGGGCTGGACTATATAGTACATATATATATTTTGGGGGGGAATGAACAAATTCCTATGCCCCACAAATAACCCAGAGATGCATTTTAAATAAAAGCACACATTCTACTCATGTAAAAACATGCTGATTCCCGGACAGTCCATGGGCCAGATTGAGAAGGCGATTGGGCCGGATCCGGCCCCTGGGCCTTCGGTTGCCTACCCCTGGTCTAATGTATCTTTCCCCCTACTTAAGCACTGTTAATGGAGCAAGCAGGATCTCCGCACTGCAACCTGCAAAGTGTGCGGTTCCAGAATACGGAACAGGTGCAGGATTAATTACAGAGACTAACCCAACAGACCACGCCCACTTTTGGAACATCTAAAACATCCACCATTTCCCTAAATACACAAATGGAAACTGTTTGCATATATACAGACATCTGTTTAGACAGCATCTATTGACTGCTTGGAAATTTGCATGATTTGGAGATAATGTGCCCAGTTCCCTGTGGTTAAAATCTCCATCTGATTCTTCTAGTGAGCTCATCTTCTTGGATTAACAAAATAAACATTATTCAAGGCCTCTCCGTGCCTCCCCCCCCCCCCGCCCAAATCATATACAGATTTGGTTTTATATACGCTTGAGGGCAAGAGAAAAACAAGCCTGTATAGTAAATGAAGTTGTAATCAACTGAATTATGACTAATTATATAATACTCCCAAATTTATAGAATATATTTGGAAAATATCCAACAAGGAAAACAAGAATAGTGTTTAGGTTAATTTACTACAATCTCATGAATATAAAGCGAATACCCCGAACACCCTGGATAGACTCAGGAAATTAGAGAACAAGAAGATGTTGCCTCTTTATACGAAGAACACTAATTATAGTGAAAAAGTGTGCTCTTATTTTAATACTCTCTAATGAGTCATCATTGTAATTGACCTCAACTGTTGTGATGCAATTTGCGAATATATTGGGCTCAATCCAACACAATAATTTCCTGCAGGATCGACCACCATTCATCTCTCTGTGACTTGTGTGAGCCTATTATGTTCTAATGTTCCATTGTTTGCCGACATAAGATAAAGGCATGTAGATTGTTGGGCTTTTATAGTAACAAAAACCCCACAGGGCTAGAGACCCTCTTCATAGACGTGGGATTTTTTATAAAAAAAGATATGATAATTATGTTTATGTGGGACTATCTAATCATTGTATTTACACATGTGCATCTAATTATGAGTAACCCCATGCTGATGTCAAGAGGATACTCAGAGTAAACAAGGTAACACTTCTCAGCAGGCTTAAATTTTCCAGAAAGTAATTAGCATTTATTTTTTGTTTTAATTTACACTTGCCAAACAATTAACTAGTTTCTTTGTAATGCAGGCAGCAGTAAGCAGCCATTCCTACTTTCCTATGCACAGGGAGGTTTTTGGTTGTTTTTTTTAAGCCTTCATTTATTCTCCACAGACCCTACACTTCTCATCAGAAAACAAGGAAGAATCTGGGAACACAAACCTTCTCAGCAGTGCTAAAACAAGATAATTCGCAAGCACCTTTCACATGCTTCCCCTGCCATAAAGGGGAGCTATTCTACTATGGCACAATGCCATGCGGCAGAGGAGCTCCTTTGAAATCTGTGACCACATCAGTAGGGTCAAACACATGCCTCTTACCAATGAAACTGGCCTGCTAATGGGATGGAGAGTGATTGCTATGTAGGGCCTATGCACCTGGTTCTACATAGCCATTTTTTTATTCTTCACACATGTACTCCTTCAGTGTTGGGACACACTGCATTGAAATACAACCGATACGAGGCAGGGCATTTGGAGGTCGTCACATTCTGCTTCTGAAATGCAAAGTTGAGGAATGGTGTTGGCACCACAGTAAACAGAGCGCAAGATACTTGAGGGAGTGGATTTACATGTTCACACCGAGAGCATCCCCCATGTGCAGCATAGTGAGTCACTGCCGATCATTGTGCTTTATCACCTCTCATCTACATTTCTGTTTTAGAGTTTTTATCAAGATGAGAAAACAAGATCGGCTGTAATGGTGACTCAGCGCATGGTGACTGATGCAGGAGGTGATAAGTGCACACCCCATATGGATTAACGTTGCAAGAACTTCCTCATGGAAACGCTTAGTTTAAGGGTGTTCTTTTAAAAAGAATTGGGGTGGCCATCAATGCTGTCAATTAGAGCAAACCATTCTAAATCTGATGTGACAATCTGGAATTATTAAAAGAACGTGACTCAAAGTTAACATGCTCACTTTGTGAATAGTGTTGGCCTAACTGAAATTTTATAAATGGTTTTCTTTTGCCTCTGCTACCACAACACTGCACTATTTTTTAAAAATAAATAAATAAACTGAACCAACCAAGTAACCCATCCTATTCATTTCTAAATCATTATTTTTAAAAATCTGGTTTTTTCAAAAGCATTAGCCCATAGTATTTTCCTCAGTACTGTATAATCTGTATGGAACAAGGGTACCAAAATGATGGCTATTTATATTATTCTATCCATCTACAGGAATACAGAAACATATAAGTTATGACTGAATGCAGTAACAGCAGCATGTAAATATATGCTGCAAAATACTCATTTTGATTTCCTTAGAGATTCCCATGTGCTATTTGTGTCTGTTCAAACTTGACGGATTTCTTCTGATAAGGCTTCACATGCTAATTGCTCTGGAAGTGACAGGCAGTTCCTGTCCCATAGGCAATTTGTAACAACTGAGTAAACAGACACTTAAAATACAGCATGAAATGGCTTTTGGCTAGTCTGGCGAGCAACTGAAATACTATTAGAACTTATAACAACAAGGTGTCTGCCAGCGCTGAGGATGCAAGCACAGCAGCAAAGTAATTTAAGGCTTTTCAGATAGACAGCGCCAGATGTGAAGTAAAATTTCATGGAAAAATCTGGGAATTTTAGCCTAATAGAGTGTGTGTGAGTGTGTGTGTGTAGCAGAAAGGGTGCTTCTTGGAAGTAGCTGTCTCATTCATGGAAGAGCATTTGTGTATCTTCACAAGTGTGCCACTAGATTAGTTATTCACCCACACAATGTAGCATTCTTGTCATCTAGCTGTTATTTTTCCTTACCCTAGTCTTTGAACATTTAAGTGGTATGTATATTTAACTAGGGACGTGGGTGGCGCTGTGGGTTAAACCACAGAGCCTAGGACTTGCTGATCAGAAGGTCCACAGTTCGAATCCTCGCGATGGGGTGAGCTCCTGTTGCTCGGTCCCTGCTCCTGCCAGCCTAGCAGTTCGAAAGCACGTCAAAGTGGAAGTAGATAAATAGGCACCACTCTGGCAGGAAGGTAAACGGCGTTTCCGTGCGCTGCTCTGGTTCGCCAGAAGCGGCTTAGTCATGCTGGCCACATGACCCGGAAGCTGTACGCCGGCTCCCTCGGCCAATAAAGCGAGATGAGCGCCGCAACCCCAGAGTCGGTCACGACTGGACCTAATGGTCAGGGGTCTCTTTACCTTTATATTTAACTAACCCTTCCTTCTAGTCCTATGTTTTGGAACTCAAATTCTACATGCAAAACTATAATAATTATGGGGAAGAGCCAAGGCTCACTGCTAGACTGTACCCTTCCATTTACAATATCCCTGGTTCAATCCCTGTAGCCTATAGTTCAATCACTAACAGGGAAACCTCTAGTCTATGGGTCTAATTAGGGCTCCCCACTTTGTCTGTGATACAGTTTGATCCAAACCAAACCTACCTGGCAATCAACTAACAATAAATGATATCAGACACAGGACAGGTAAACTTATAGGGCCAAACAGAAAAGGAAGAATCAGGAGCACACTTCGCATTCACTCTGTATTCTTCCTTTCAAGCTGCTGGTACAAAATCAGCATTTTTTAAAAAATGGTGCAATATTCAAAATGTATCAAATTACAGCTTGGTTCAAGAAATGTGTGCAAAAGAAGAAGGGAAGAATCAGAAGCATACTTAGAGTGAGCTCGTGAGTCTTCCTTTGAAGTTGAATGACCTGATATCATGTGATTAACAGGTGGGCAGCATTGTTTGGATTTGCCCACCAACTCCTGAGCTTAAGGAATGCAACAAGGTGTGGTATGAAACAAGGATAATGGAACCTGCTTAGCCACAAGATCACTAGGTGACATTGGGCAGATCATCATTTGCCAAACTGACTTGATATAGGGCATTTGTCTGTTCTTGGTGGGGTTGCACTCTCTCTGAAAGAAAAGGTTCATAGTTTGGAAGGGCTCCTGGATCCATCTCTTGTCACTTCAGGCTCAGGTAGTCTCTGTGACTAGGAATGCCTTTGGTGGCTCCCACAACTATGGCTATTCTTGAATGGGGATAGCCTGGTCACAGTGTTTCATGCACTGGTAACCTCAAGACCTGATTACTGTAATGTGCTCTATGTGGGGTTATTCTTGGTCCAGATGGTGCAAAAGGCTGTAGCTAGGCTAAAAGTTTGCACAGGCTGCCCCTACATTACTGGGCCAAGTTGAAGGTTCTTGTATTAATTGACCTCTTGGACCCAGGATACATTAAAGACAGCCTGATCACTTATATCTCTGCTCAATCATTAAGATATTCAAGGGAGTCATCATTGGTGGTCCTCCATGGCTTGATCCTCCTGGAATCTCCTCTGGAGGTTGGGGGGAACTCCTAGAACAGAATTAAGGGGGATTGGGAGGAAGGAAAGGGGGCAAAAGTCCCACTGTGCTAGTGGTAAACCTTGCGCAGACAAGAACCTGACATATTGCTCTGCTGAATAAAACCCAAATAACTTCCTTTTTCAGCTGTTCACTATCATAGACTTTGCCCAGTGTTTAAACACAAGTACCTGCTTAACACCTGAATTTTAATCTGATTACTATTCTAGTTAGTTCTCTACTGTCCCATTAATATTTAAATTATCACTTTAACAGTTAATGGGCTGTTTCTCCCTGAACATTGTAGCTGCATGAACTAGAAGCGCTTCCCTTCAGCTCCTTCACGGAGCTGCGTGAGCACAACTTTTCTTCTATTCACAAGAGCTCCTTCCATTCACAGAACAATGCTGGATCCCACCTGATAAAATCAAATGGGCAGACTAGAATTTTTCACACATGTGCTGAATGCAGCATGTACTCTTGTGTATGGACATTTCACTGACCAAAGGGAATTGGTTTGCCCTAGATACCTCATTGTGAGTCTTTCTCTACATGCCCTGGGTACTCCGCTAAGCTTCCTGAAACACAACAAAAGGAAAGCAGATTTTGTCAAAGAGTTAAACTCTTTGTGCACAAGGTCACAAGGTATTAAAACCTGCTCCAAAGCTCTGGGGCAACAAAGCAGAGATGACACGGACATGAAACATGTTAAATTCCCTAATGACCCTCAGGCTCTCTGAGGGAAACCTGAACTATCCAAGCATTTGAAATCTGGTGAAGAGGAAAGAAGAAGAGGAGTTTGGATATCATATCCCGCTTAATCACTACCCTAAGGAGTCTCAAAGTGGCTAACATTCTCCTTTCCCTTCCTCCCCCACAACAAACACTCTGTGAGGTGAGTGGGGCTGAGAGACTTCAAAGAAGTGTGACTAGCCCAAGGTCACCCAGCAGCTGCATGTGGAGGAGCGGAGACGCGAACCTGGTTCCCCAGATTGTGAATCTACCGCTCTTAACCACTACACCACAAAGATGGTGACAATGCTATGGATGAACCGAAATACAACTCTACAGGTTCCTTTGGTGAAGGGCTGTAGCTCAATAACAGAGCATCTGCTTTGGAAGGAGAGTTCTCCAGGTTCCATAGCTGCCATCTCCATCCAGATAGGGCTGATAAATTCTTCCAGTCTGAAACCCTGGAGAGCCACTACAGACAATACTAAATTAGACAGACCATTGATCTGACTCAGGCACCATGCAATAGCACAGTGGCAGTCAGACCAGCTTGGGATCCAGGAGATCCTGAGCTGGTACAGTCCTGTCCCCACTTGAAATACCTCCTTTTGGAGCTTTTCTACTTGGTCCTGCCAGTGCAGATCCTAGCAGCAGGGCTCCTACCACCCCACTCATTCAGCCACTGGTGGTAGACTGGCTAAGCCGGAAGAGCTGGACAAAGGGACACCTCAACCTAATATCACCACCCCGCCCCACCCCACAACCTGGAATATGAGGGGCTTGGATTGCTCTGTAAAACAGGCCACTAAGTAAAATCACATTCTCAGTTTAAAACAAAATGAAAGATGTTTACAGTGGCTGCCTAAATCACAACAAGGAGCGGGGCAGTTGTATTTGCCAATGGAGGAAGTTTCACAATTGTGGGGCCACTACTGAAAAGGCCACACTTGTCTATTGCACTTACCAAACTAAATTCCCTTCCAGACAAGTCCATGAGAAGCCCCTCTGAAGCTAATTACACTTATCTGGCAAGTTCATAGGCACAGGATTTAAATAATTTGGTCCCACACCATTTAAGACATGGCTTGGGAAACTTTTTCAGTCTAAGACTCAGATTACATCTGAGCTTTCTTGCAATCAAGAGGCCTGATGCTCAAGGAGGATTAGAATCATATAGATTTATTATACATGTGTGTGTGTGTGTGTGTGTATGCATGTATGCAATGATATTCTAAAGGAACACTTTGAGGACTGACACTATTAAATAAATTAAAGATTTCTCTCTTATCTTTGCTTCTTCCCTTTGAGTCTATAGTCTTCTAACTTTCTCACTGGGCACCTGCTCCTTTTTATAAATCTTATACCCAAGCATGGTACAAAGACAGGTATAGATTTGGTTGGCTGTAGCAACTTAGATTTCATCATTTTTAAAATTAAAAGATGAAAATCTGCATTCAGTTGAATGTAGGGCCTCTGAATATACTCCTCAAACAGTACTGCAGCGTATTTCTGCATAAATTGAAGTTTCTATTTTAAAGAAAGTAAATCTGAATTCTGAAACAACTGGTTTCACTTGTGATGTGCAATGAAGGGAGAAGGAAATATCTAACCTAAGGTATAATTTTAAATAGATGGTTTGTCAAAGTAATGTTCTCAGATACTTGTGAGTCTCTTATATTCATTTACTATTCTTTCTTAACAAAACTAGTTCACACATGGGGTGGTACTCAGCTATATTTTCCTCAGAATAGATCGGCTGAAATTAATTAACATTACTAAGCTACGTCTACTCTGAGTAAAACTTAGTTGAATACCACCTGTGTACTCTTTCCCCACCATTTTATAACATGTAGTAAAATAACACATTTTCCATAAAACTAAGCAAATTTAAAAGGACTGTGATGATATGAAAAGCTATTAAAACACCATGATTAAATTCACTATAAAGCTAAATGGAAGACTCAAAATGTAAAAATTAATACCACCAACAAAAATGGGACATTCATAACTTTTATTAAAAATGGAATATTGCAATATGCAATTTTGGGTTTTACAAGGTCTCTTGAAGCAAAAAAGATAAATCAGCTCATTAATAACACCTTCAATCTGTAGTTTATCATCCCTCAATATTTTACCCCCAGTGAGTGGGGAAAAAATGATACCCTCTTAAACTGAGAAAGTTTTAGCTTTATAAAATATGAAATGTTAAGATGAAGCATAGAAAAACCATAGATGTAAATCAGTCAACCCTATTCTGTACCTGCCAATCATTAGTTTTGAATAATACCTGTTTGCCTTAATTGTGCAGAGGCTACTTTTTCTCCTTTCTCCCTTTGTCTATAATACAAAAGGAATTTGTTCTGCAACGCCAGGTCCTAGAAGGCCTAGTGCTGTTGAAATATTTTATTAATTTATGATATGAATAACCATGTACTGAAAAAAAGATAAATAGCCTCTCACAGATTTGTTCTAAGAACCAGGTTGGGAGGTTTGTTCCATATCACCCAACCATATATGGGCTTCCCCAAGGAGTACAGATGGCTGCAGCTTCAAAACTGTACTGACAAGACAGCAGCTTTTGTTTATGGAATACATAAAAAAAGCCAGCCTGCTTCTTATACACACCTATTGTAGCACTGCTGCAGAAAAATAGTTTCAAGGCTTGCCATGTCAAAATCTCTGAAGATTCTAAATAGGCATACACTGCTTTGAGTATACAGCTTCAGCGTTCAGGGACTTTACTTTAGGATTTCTTCCTCCAGGACTGTCAGTATTTCATTCTCTCATTGCTGTATTATGGGATCCTTATTTACACTCCATACTGCTGGAAGTGTGGGAGCGGAAACTCAGACAAGAGAACTTCCGTTCTGTGTGCTTTTGTTTTTCTGCCCTCTGTTCTCTGCTTTCGGACAGAGAAGACGTGTGTGAGAGACACTGCTCACACCAGCCATGGTTTGTTGTTTTGATCTGCTGTAAATTAAAAAATTTCGTGATGCCACATGCCTACACAGCCTTGCTTCTTGCTCAACTCTGATCAGCATGCATACAGCTCTATTGGATGTATGTCACAGTTCTCCTGGGTTTGAGGCCCAACAGCTACCCTCACCTAGTTTAGCTGGCAAGTCAAAGCCGTTCTCAGGTTGTGGCTGCTGTCACATGCTGACAGGTGCCACAGATGAGAGCTAAGTGCAGGTTGGGGACCAAGGGTGACAAACTATCCCAGAAGAAGCAGAATGTGTCCCCCCCACCAGAAGTACTACCCCTCCTCTTAACTCCCACAATAGGAGAGAAAATGGATGGTGCAGATAATGAACAGTGGGAGGATCCAAGTTCCCATGCAATCCACCACAACTTGCCTCTTTTCACACCCTGCCACTGCCAGAGCTTTAGGCCACTGTAACAAGTATGCCACTGGTATCATAACGGATAGGAGAGCCCACTAGAGTAGACAAGTCTATTATTTGGGCGTTTGGCAATGGAGGGACTCCATGTCACTTAGTTGCCACTCATGGAGTCCTCTCTTATACTTCACAGCCATTGTGATGGCAAAACTAAGTCTCAGCACACATCTTTCTTTAGGAGATAAACTGAAATGTTTGATTTAAAGGATCAACTTCCCCTTCACTAGCTCTGTTAAATTCTGCTTCTTCGGACCTCTAAACCTCCCCAGATTCACAGTACTTGGAGAGCAGATGGAGTTTTGACAGGTATATAAAGCTATGCACTCTACAAGTTTCTTGGGAGGTGTGCTTCACTTAAATCAGCATGGACGGAAAATAAGGTTTATATAAAGGATTCCTTGTAGACACTCCAGATGGAGGCATGGGAAAGACTGAAGTTATAAGGTATTCATTTTCTTCTCTCATATTACCTAGAATCAGATTTTGCAAGTTTCCTTTGCTCACTATGGATGAAGGAGCAAGGACACAAGTAAATTTATGGAGTTACTGGTTACCTTCCAACGATTTTCCTGAAATGGAAGGGGAAGAATTCGCAGCTAAAACATCAGTGTTTTGTTACAACATTTCCTTGCAGTGTTTAGTGTCCTAGATTAATAGTCCTGGGAGAGGGGGGACTTGTCCCACCTCCCCAGGTTAACACTGTTGTTGCTCTTGTTTGCTTTAAGCAACATAATTGTTTTGATTACAGTTGATAAGAGTGTAACTGTCTTTGTGTAGACAGATATGCGCAGCACCTCTATTGCCGTGCACCATAGGCAGTGGACATATAACAGCATTTGCCCTGATTAAGTGATGATTTCTACACTGTAGGAACCACATAAAAATGCATTACTGCTATCCACATTACAAAACACATGGCAGGTTGTGATAGAGCACCGTGCACTGTGCAGCAGGCTGTCAGGACAATGCCTCAAGGAGGCCAAATCGAACAGACCAGTGCTAGATTTATATTCAAATCTTCCAGCCATGGAGAATGGAAGACAGTCTCTTAGCACTGTACTTAACGCATCTACGTGTAAATTTCCATAGTAATTTCCATGGAGACTTACCTAACAAACTAAAAGGAGCTGGTATTTTGCCTGCATTCCCTAGCAGCAACGGGACATGTTGTATACATTCTAGACAGCTTCCATAGCATTCACTTTTTCCCCCTCTCTGTCAAGTACTGCTATTCTTCACTTTTATATCCTTACACCACAATCCATTTTGTTAGAGTATTAAAAAAGAGAGAGAGAGAAAGAAGTGACAAGGGGCCCAAAGCACAATGAAATAACTATCTGTCAACTTTCAGGCATTTGCTAAAAAAAAAAAGTCTATGAAACTACATCCTCCCAAATAGTCCCACTAAAGTCCTAGATTGCATCAAGTTACACCATCAAAATCATTACAACAGCATACAAGACAAGGGTAGGCATAGATCTCTGGGCGATCTGCAGTAGAATGGCAATGGCTTCTGACTACCAGGTTTTTATAGCAACAGCAACAACATAATGACTCACCACACAAATTATACTTGGGGAATGACTGAGCTGGGATATAAGGGTTCGTGAGATCCTAAGGTAGCTTGGATCTAAGTCAGGGCTTTGTATATGAATACAAGGACCCTGAAACTTCGCTGAACTTAGGGTTTTGGCAGGTATTTATGGGAGAAGACAATCTTCCAGGTAACCTGGCCCCAAGCTGTTTTGGAAGTGGCCACGTATCTGTTCAGAATTTCAAGCAGCATGATCATGTCTGAAGAGGTAATTCTAAAAATACCGTATTTTCCCGTGTATAAGACTAGGTTCCCCCCCTAAAATATAATGTCAAAAATTAGGGGAGTCTTATACACGGATACATCTCCCCCATTTTCTTAAATCTGAGTCCCCCAAACTAGGGGGCGTCTTATACATGGAGGCGTCTTATAGATGGAAAAATATGGTAATTACTTGGGAGTAAGTCACACTGGGCACTTCTGAGCATTCCTGTGTGCATAAGTCCCACTGAAGACAATATGATATATTTCCAAGTAGGCGTGTAAAGGATTGGGCTGCGATTCACGAGCAGACACAAACAAAATAATTATGTCATTGTTGTTTGGAAACAGTGACTTGCAGGTGATCTGTGTCTGCATGTATCCCGACAATGACACAGAACAATGTAAGTGTGAGTCAGGCCAATGGAAAGAAACAGGGAGGACTGGCCTTCCAACATCTCAAGCTCTGAATGTGAAAGGGCAGACCACAAATTGAATTGAATATTGGCAGTCTTGTCCACATACTGCACTGCAAACCCATCACATAGGGCATTAGATGTCTCCGGGTGAAGACATTCTAAAGTGTGGTGGAAGTGGTTTGAAGAAGACAAGGTGGCTGCATTCCAAAACTCAAGTGTAATGTGTGTTCAAATCACTCCCACAGTACTTTATAATGGCTGTCTGTCTTCATCCTTCGTCTCTAGGTAGAGACTGGCAGGATCCACTAGGATATTCATCAGCCATAAAAAGCTTCACTAGATGACAGATGAGGCGGCAGCAAAAAATAAGGATTTCATTGGCACAACTGCTGCCAGGGCAAAATATTTTAGGAACACTTTATGTGGTGACTGGTCAGCTTTGATGGAAATGCCTTGGTTAGTGTTTCTGCCCTGTAAACAAGCATTTTAGCTGTGATCAATGTAGTTCAGAAAGCATCTTTTCCTGTTTATCTGCAGTCTGAATAGCTACTCTTCAGCTGAGGGATGCATTTCTCTAGACTCCTGAGAGCCCCACAGTTTCCTCATCATCTCTCTTGTGGATATTATGGTGGGAGTGCATAATAATGTAAATTATTCATTATGTATAATATTTGCTGTGATCTTGCTTAGCTCATTTCTTTCTTCACAAATCACGCAAGAGCTGTTCCTGGCGTCTAAAAACTTTTCTTTTAAACAAAAAATTAATGCTCTTAAATATACAATAAATAATTAAGCAGAACAAACTGAATTCGCCAAACTACTCGCCTTGCCTTTCTCCTTCACGGAATATGACATGGGACACGAGAAGCCCATGGAAGTTGCTTCTCATTTTTTCTTTCTTAGGGAGGATATTGGAAGTGAAGTGCAAATCATCATCATCAAAATTACATTCACAGAAGAATAGCTTCATGTGCTAAAAAATAATTACATTTGTAGAAATACTTTTCTCTCTGTTTCCAAATATCCGGAAACAATGCTCAATTAGATAGACTTTAAGACATTCAGCTATACGGGGACTTCCTATGCATGAGCCTGTGTGGTTGGGATAACTTTTAAATAAACCAGCTACATGGGTGGGTTCTGATAGCATGCTACTTCCCATCAGCCTCCAAGGTAGAATTGGAAGGGACCCTGAGAGTCATCTAGTCCAACCCCTTGAATGCAGGAATCTGAATTAAAGCATCTATTACTGGTGGCCATCCCACTTCTGCTTAAATGAGGGAGAGTCCGCCACCTTCTGAGGGAGTCCATTCCACAGTCAAACAGCATAATGATCAGAACTGCAGTACAATAATTTCCAAAGCGCCACAGGCTCCCCATCCCTGCTAGCAGGAATTTGGTTTGCATTAAAAAAGAAACCCAAAACCTGACTACTCACATGTTTTTAAGGTCCTTCAAGCTCCCACCCACCCCATTTGTCCATTTTTTAAAAAAATAAACTTCTACTAGTATACTTTGTCCACACTTACTCTGAGATGCTTACCTCAGAGCGCTGGCCATAGGACAATCAGGCCCTTAGCCTCGCCCATAAAAGGTCAGCTGAATTTGGCCTCCCCAAAGCTGATGCCGTCTATTCTATGAATTGCAACCTACAACAGCTTATGACACAACAGTGCTTAACCTATAAATTAAACCTAACAAATGTTGCTAAAGATTATGATGACCTATAATATTCATCACATTACCCAGTCCTCATGCCAGACATTATAGGCTTGCATCAATGAATGCAAGAGAAGTGCACTCTCTACTAATTAATTCTTTTTTTTTAAATAAAGGCACCGCCGTTGTATTTTGGACCATTGTAGGGTGGCACATTGAAATCAGCTGTCTCTCCACTCTCTCCGAGCCTCCTCTATCTTTAAAACTGTTAAAGATTTGACAGCTGTTCAATAATTGCCCCGGCTTATCTCCTACAAACAGGTTCCCTTCCCAGTCAATTGCTAGCTATCATAGTTGCTATAGCAACTGTAAACATTAATGATTACCCCAACATGCTATTGGGAATTTCAGCACATTTTTAACTTAAATTGCCTTAGGGGAGAAAAATAGCGGCAGCTCCTATCTATGACAGGAGGAGATACTGCAAGACTGAAACCCCACTGTTTCTATATTTATGGCAGCTAAACCCAAACCTGTCTCAGGGGTGTCAGAAGGAAGCAGCCAGATGAGTTTGGTTTGAATCAAGTACGTATGAATCCTGTTAGTTATGGAAAACAAAAGGTGATTTGCTGCCCATAATAGAACAATTAGAAGACTGTGGGAGTTGGCATGGGATTGTGGCTAAGAGACAGCGCTATGAATTTTAAGGCCCTTCATTCAAACCTTGCCCGTTTGTGATCTCACTAGGTGGCATTAGGGAGGCCACTCTCTCACCTCCACAAAGGTTGTGTGATAAGGTTTGTGTGCGAAATGTTTTTAAGGCATTGTGTAAACGCTAAGTATTTTCATTAGAAGTGCAGCGCTATTAATCAAAGGAGACAGAGGTGCCACCTTGGGTCCAACACTGGAAGGGCTGGGTGCTGCGATACATGCCTGTGACATAACGCACATGGCATACACACACACAAATGCAAAGCTGGAAGAAGGCCAAGAACCTAGCCCAGCCCACCAAGCCTGGCAGCAGACTGGGTGAGCCTCCTGCTAGCTGAGGCTGTCATGGCCAGAGGGGGAGCTGCAGCAGCAGTGAAGGGGGAATCAGCAGTGGCAACGGAGAGCTGCAGCAGGTCTCTCTGGTCATGGGAGGGCTAGCCACTTGCAGAGCCACAGCCACTTCTGCAGAGGGCCTTGTGGAAGCAGCGGAGAGAGGTAGAGGCAGCAGTAGTGGCAACAGGGTGGCGTGGGCAGCGCTTCACTTAGCGCTCAGCCTCCTCTGCCCCCTCAATATTTGGGGGGGAGCTGAGCTCCCTGTTAAAACAATATAAAGAAGATTCCTCAGCACATAGTAGTTGGTGCCTATGAAAGGAGATATTCTAACACTGAGCTCTAGCCCTGCATTCCATCAGTTCAAAAGCACAAAGTGCAAGTAGATAAATAGGTACCGCTCCAGCAGGAAGGTAAACGGCATTTCCGTGCGCTACTCTGGTTTGCCAGAAGAGGCTTAGTCATGCTGGCCACATGACCTGGAAGCTGTACCCAGGCTCTCTCGGCCAGTAAAGCGAGATGAGCACTGCAACCCCAGAGTCATCCGCGACTGGACATAAGGATATTAGATATATCATTCTAAAACGTCACAGGGCATACTTGTAAAATAAGGTCTTTCTTATCTCTGTTTTTCCATCAATACACTGTCTCTCTACTGTTGGTTGCTCTGCAGCGCCCTCTGGTGTCACAATCTAATAAAGTATTATGAACATTAAAAGTAGGACATTATCAAAACCCTTCCTTAACGTTAAAAACCATGAGTGTAGATCTGCCCTGTGTTGCAAGCAAAGCCAAAGGAGCGAGAACTTCATGGTGTTGCTAGAGCGGTGTAGAGGAGCAGGTGGTCACATAGGAGGCTGCCTGGGGGTAGATGTGGAGGATCGTAGGGCAGATTATGTAAAGGAGAAAAGAGGGGAAGGGAGTGGTGTTTCTGAGCTGTCATTAAAAGAAAAAGGCTGCTGTTATGCTTAAGGACTTTATTTCCAACTATATCCCCTTTACCTCTGTTGGGGTTGCAGCATTAATTTCTTCCCAAATTCCCATGAGCACCCATAAGTACTGCACTTGGTATATACAAATCAGGTGAGTCTGCAAGCCTAAACACACTGACAAGGGAATAAATTCCATTGAACACGGTGGAACTTGCTTCCAATGAGACATGCCTAGGGATTGTAATGTCAGCCACTGGCTTCCTATGAATGAGTCGCCTTTTACTCTCACGTTTGATAGTAATACTCACGTTTGATAGTAATAAAGTGGTACCTTGAGTTACAAACGCCTCAGGTTACAAACACTTGAGGCATTACCTCAAGTTACCTTGAGTTGAGAACTTTGCCCCAGGATGAGAACAGAGATCGTGTGCCAGCGGCGCAGCAGCAGTAAAAGGCCCCATTAGCAAAAGCACACCTCTAGTTAAGAACAGTTTCAGGTTAAGAACGGACCTCTGGAACGAATTAAGTTCATAACTAGAGGTACCACTGTAATGCTCAAAACATGCAACTGGTTGGAACTAAAAAAACTCAGGAGCTGCAAAAGACATCTGAAACTGACTGGCCATTCTTGGACCACACTTGCTGATAGCATGCTATCAGACCTGGGCAGCTGCAAGCGGGCAGAGGAAGAATCGGCCCAATGGCTTAGACTAAGACAGGCTGCAACTTTACTGGAGCAATGCTGCATCAACTAAGAACAGTGTGGAGGAACTGGTTTTAATCCAGGGGTTCCCAAATTGTGGCCCGTGAACCACCAGTGGTCCGTAAGATTCATTCAGTTGGTCTGCTGCCAGGCTGTGGATTTGTGGTTGAAGACGGGAGATGGCACATCCATCCCATTAAATATTCATATTAATTTTTAATTGTATTTTTATTGCTTCTGTTACTTCTTACATTGCATTTTATTGTCTTACTTCTGAATTACTTCTGGAGTTACAACTGCTTACAACAGGCAGAAAAAAATCAATAAGTGGACTGCTAAGACCCTTTGCAATTTTCAAGTGGGCAGTCCTTGGGGAACAAAGTTCTAATCCTTTCCTCAGCATGTTTAGGGAAGCTTTTCATGTTTGACAGACAACTGTATTTTAATATTGTGTTGGAAGCCGCCCAGACAGATGGGTGGGGTATAATAATAATAATAATAATAATAATAATAATAATTTCCAAAGAGCTGTTCAGGGAAAGGAGCATGGTGAGCCAGCCACAAGGTCTGTGCAGGTTCTTAAAGTTTGATCCTGAGCTATACTTCAACTGGTAGCAAGCTGTCCCCTTTGTGAGACAAGGTTTGCCTACAAGCTGCCTAAAACATTGCTTCTTGGTTCAATCCACTTGTAGAGAGAACTCGGAGGTGACTGAAAAGGAAAATGAGTAATGACAAAGAGTTGAGAAGATGGACTGGAAACATCATTGTAAACATGAAAGCAGCAGAAATATAGATGATTGGACTCCTGCCGATTGCGAAGCATGGGTACCCCCCACAAAAATTCAAAAATTTATCATTTGGACTACATTTGGACTTTATGATGTGTATTGATATAATTTGGACTAATTGGTATGATATGTTTAATCTGGTAAATGGAAACTTAATAAAAATTATTTTTTTAAAAAAAATGCTTCTTGGACCCTAGCTTCACAGAACCACTTTGGAGACAGGGGCTGACTTTGGTCTTTCAAATTTCAGAGACTTACTGTGTGAGGCCAAAATTTGGCACCCTCTTGCCTTTTACTTTCCATTTTGCTCAATTCACTACAGCGTAGTTGTGACACCCCGAGGTGCCCCCTAGGCTTGGTATCCAGTGTGGAGGAACAAGTTGTGCTGCCTTAAATCTACCTCTATTTGAGCCCCTCCAGCCTCATTAGTGTCTTGCTTTTTCGTATCTGGCGCCTACTCTCAATATGTTGGTGGCATCCTCTGCTTTCTCAATGGTCCTTCAGACAAATGATGAACAATTGCGCAATGCCAAATTGAACCAAACTGAAGCAAGACTTGTAAGCCACATCCACAAGAAGGAATAACTGAGGAAAGGTGAAAATAACATATCAGTCTGAAATCCAGCTTTTGAGGTAATTTGTGGGGGTATTTTTTAAGGAAATGTTAGCTATAAAATCAACATCAGGACTTCAAATGTTAGTTTTGTTCACCTTGTCATTAAAAATATGAATTTTTAAATAATATGAATCATAAATATTGCACTCTGGCCCGATACCGACTTTATTTTCTTTTATGTTGATATGATAGCTTTGCCTAATCATTCCGAATTTATACAGAACTTTCACTACATGCTCAAAGTATATTATGCCATCAATTTTCAGGTCATTCGTCACTTCTGATTTCATTGGGAAGTTCTCCTCTAAACAAAAATACCCCAGGCTGACACCATCCAAGGAGCAGCATTGACAGGTTTCGAAAAACTACTCAACTCAACTGCAAAGCTGAGATAAGGTACCTCAGTGGCAGATCTTGTCAGCAGAAAAGAAAAAAGGAGATGTGACAGCAAAAAGACAGCAAAGAACAAAATGTTGCTGTTAATTACTTGATAGTTACACATGTCACAGTGGAACTGGTTCCACCGTTTAAAATACCCATATTCTATGATATAATTTAAGAGTTAATTACAATAGCAGCATTTTATTTTCATTTTAATATGCATATCATACTGAGATTGGGACATAGACTTAATCCACCTGCTTGCTTTTTTGTTTAATAGTCCAAGCCGTTAGCCTAAAAGCCTTCTTTTATGTTTGCTTCAACAAAACTAAGAGACCTCGCGTTTGTTTGGAAACATATTTCAATGTGACCCAGCTAATCCTTTAATACCATGCTTTTACTACACTTTGATCAGCCTTTCGCTACACCTAAAAGAGATTAGATCAAACTGGTATGTGCTTTTTAAAGTAATGTTTCTGAACGTCCCTTCTGAAGTGCATTAAGATTATGTAGTTAGCTCTTAAGGACTGAATGTCATCGAAGCTTGGATGTCCCTTTGAGGTATAACAGAGTATGAATAAACATTTAGTGTTCCTGACTGTAACCATGCCATTACTATTATATAACATAGTGTTCACTGGAACTGAACACTGTACACAACAGATTTTTTTTTTTTTAAGAAGCGAGATATTATACAAGGTTCATTATCAATTGATAATGTCTCAAAATGAAACATTAGCTGAAAAGGAAGAACAGAAATCTAATTAGACAGTACAGTGGTATCTCGGGTTAAGTACTTAATTCGTTCCAGAGGTCCGTTCTTAACCTGAAACTGTTCTTAACCTGAAGCACCACTTTAGCTAATAGGGCCTCCTGCTGCTGCCGCGCCGCTGGAGCACAATTTCTGTTCTCATCCTGAAGCAAAGTTCTTAACCCAAGGTACTATTTCTGGGTTAGCGGAGTCTGTAACCTGAGGCGTATGTAACCTGAAGCGTATGTAACCCGAGGTACCACTGTAAAGGGAATTAAGAAAAAGGGTGTTGTAAGTCGTGAATGTGAATGGGGCATATACAGGTTTGAACCAAATTCAAATTCTGTAATAATCAGAGTTTTACAGTCTATACTCACACATCACCACTGATTTCAGTGGGTTTTACTTTGTGGTATGTGTGTACAGAGGAGTTGCCTTTTGGATGAAGGGGGCTGAAAAGCTGTAAACACAACCCTTACCTGAGAGTAAATCTCACTGAACTCAGTGAAGCTTACCTCTCTCTGTGTGTATTATTTATACACACATATGGAAGGGGAGAAGCAATCTTTGCTGTACCTGCCTCCCCTATGCAGTCCTCTGTGCCTGCCAAAACCTGCTCCAGAGAACTGGGGAACCCTATGGAATGGCATGGGAGGCAATGTGAAAGGTTGTAGGGAAAAAGGCAGAATTCATGAAATTTCCATCCTTCCGCCTTCCATTCACAGAAGCTTCCACTGAATCAAAGAGCCACCCGTGAATAAATATTTCTAAAAAATAAACTCCTCGTTAAGAAAATGCCTGAGAGGCTCTTCAACTCCAAGATTATGGTTATTAAACATGAAACTACAAATTAAATGAGAATTTGGCATTACGAACTTGGAATTATATCACCAAGCTTACTTACTGTCAACTAATAGATATTGGGAACCCAAAACTAGTGATAATTTTCCAACATGGGCAACCTTCGAATATAAATATATAGCCCCTTTATTTGAATGGATGGCATTGGGATCAAAATGCACTAAAACCCGGGATTTGTCTGAAACAATTTTGTCAGTTAGAAAGATATGGAACATTCTGCTTAGTAAAAAGACATTTGACCAATTTCCCCATGCTAAACTCACTTTGTGGGGAAATACTACTTTAAAAATCGGGGCGGTGGGTGTGTGGAAATGGTAGCATGGAAGAACTGGATGGGGATATATAAAATCTAGACCAATTAATATATAAGAATGACAAATTCTTTACTTAAAAACAAAATACCAATTATTGGATTTGACCCAATGGACCCAGTTGCAATGTATATTAACATCTTTCTTTGAACCAGCAGCTTTTACAGAGTCTAAGATATCTGAGATATTAGAAGCATTGGCTAAATCTATCAGAAGAAAAGCCAGTGTTTGTCATTTATTGATATCTGGTTTCAATTAAGCCATGCGATGTACAAAATCTGAGAAATGAATGGTATAAAGAACTGGCAGTTCCAATTCTACCTATCCAGTGCAACAATGTTTTAACTTTGGTAGCTAATGTGCCATTACATTATAAACTATGTTTTATACAACAAAAATATTTAGAATTTATTGGACTCTGCTATATTTGTACACAAATAGAATAATAATAATGATAATAATAATAATAATACCCCACCCATCTGGCTTAGTTTCCCCAGCCACTCTGGGCGGCTGCCAATTGAGTGTTAAAAACAATACAGCATTAAATATTAAAAACTTCCCTAAACTACACAATGCTGCAGATGGAATAAGGAAAAAGCTTCTTGAAAGATGTTTTTGCAGCATCTGACACATAAGTTTTTGGAGGGAGAAAGGAGGGACATGATGTGTTATTAGTTATAAAGCTCCCGCTTCAGTTTAATTTTCCTGAAATACCGTCTTTGCAGGTAGTTAAGCAGCTGTAAGAAGAAAAATAAAGGTTCTGCATGATGCGGGAGCTCATGCCTTAATTTTTATTTTATTTTTGCATGCCACAAACTGTCAATCAGGAAAGCAACATAATTAACGGCATATTCCACATACTTTAAATATTCCCAGGGTCTCTGCAGAGTGAGGATAATATTAAAATTCCGTTTCCATGAATGCAGCATGAGTTACGGATGCCAGATGTCTTTCCCCTGACTGTCTGTCATGTGGCAGTCCAACTGGCATCTAAAGGTAAAATAGTAGGCGTTTGCTGGGAAGCTTGCAGTTTTCAAAGATTTAGTCAGTTATTAATGGGGAAAGTCTCTGGGTACTTAATGCACACGTGTCAGAGTTTCAAACTTTAGTGCAAATCCCTAGGGAAAGCCACAGTGACAGATGTGTTCCAAGACAGAATTGCAAGTGGGCTAAGCAGTCAGATGGAGATCATTAGTCAGTGTGACAAGTTACACCTCTTGAGTGATTAAATGGTAACAACCACCAGTAAAAATATGTAAGTTATATATGTTTTGGTTAGCACAGCATGCATTTTCATATATGTTATATGCAAAGTTAGAGGAAAATTGTAAGAAAGAATATTAGGTAGAATTGCTTAACCATCTCTGCTGCATAAATAGGTATAAATAAGGTAGGCAGCTTATTTATACCTATTTAAACCAAAGGAGCTGGTGGCTCGAAGAAGCCAAGGCAGCCAAATTATAACCTCATTGAAGACAATCAAAGCATGCAGCTGTTCTAGAGTTATGACTTTCAGAAGCCCCTAATCACTGCCATGTGGAGAGAATACAAAATTCAGCTGTTACAAAAAAAAATCAAACTAAAAAAAATCAATCAATTAAAAATAATACAAAACCAAGTTATTCTATAAACACTATGTGTTGACTGATAACCTCTATGAGACCCTATCTGTGGTCTCATGTAGATTATTTTATTTACACTCCAAGTAGATCTGGTCCAAACTTCTTTATAGGACACGGACATTATTATTGCTGAAAACTCTGCATTATGGCACAGATATTTGGTAGTGCTTTTCAGAGACATATCCTTTGTGGATGGAGATGGGGGGGGGGAGAGGCTTGTTTTCTAAGCATCAGGTGAGAACAACCATGTTTTCCTGGGCTTTCACCTGGCCGGGTTTTCACTGCTGCTGCTGGTTTCTTTTTATTTGTTTTTTAACAGTTCTCAAGGTCACTGGTGGCAAAGGTGGTGAAGATGGGGCAACTGTCAATGACCCCATTGCCTCAGGAGAACCACTACTGCTGACCTGTCAAGGCTGGATGCCTCTCCAGAACTGTTTTGAGCTTCTCCTTTGCATCAAATATGTTACTGAAGAGAGTGCTGCTATTGCAGCTTCTGTGCTCAGGCTTGCTCTCTGCTTCTGGGACTGGGTGCATAGGCATATTCAGGCTGCAAAGGTAATCCTGCATGTGCCTCACAAGGAAGCGAGGAGAACGCAGTGATATTACAGGAACAGCACAAAAAACAGAAGCATGCTCACTGAAGCTAAGGGGTGAAACTGGAGATGGAGAAAGAATTCTGAGTGCAGCTGGGCACACACAGGGCAGCATCTTGTTCTCACGGTGGCAAACCAGATAACTATTGGACACCTGCCAAGCAGGACTTGAGAACAAGAGCACTCTCCCCAGTTACGTTTCCCAGCAACTGAAATTCAAAGGGATACCACCTCTAATACTGGAGGTAGTGCAGAGTTACCACAGTAAGAAGCCAAGTATCTGCCTCCCACAGTTTGGTCAAACTCATGCTGGTAGCTTCGAGAACACTATCCAACCATCTTGTCTTCTGTCGTCCCCTTCTCCTTGTGCCCTCCATCTTTCCCAACATCAGGGTCTTTTCCAGGGAGCCCTTTTAAAGCCACCCAATATGGCAGCCATCACTTGCAGGAGCAAGTTCTGTAGTTTAACTATGTTGCATGAATAAGTTCTTTTATCTCCCCTGAATCTCCCAACATAGTAAACTTCATTGGATGTTCATGAGTTCTAGATGGGATAGCCATCTTCAAATATTTGTGGGGCTGCCACATGGAAGATGGAGCAAGTTTGTTTCCTGCTGCTCCAGTGAGTCCAAACCAATGGGGACTCATTACAAGAAAGGAGATTCTGACTAAACTTTAGGAAGAACTTAGGGGCTGTTTGACAGTGGAATGAAGTACTTCAGAAGGTAGTGGATTTAAAACAGATGATGGATGCCCACCTGTCAGGGATTCTTCAGCTCTGATTTCTGGATTGCAGAGAATTAGATACTAAATCAAGAGGCACAAGTCACAATATTGCTCTACAATCAAAGCAAAGCAAAACTACTGATTGGTCACTAAAAGAAGAGCAATAGGTAAGGATGCTGAATGGGTCATAAAGAAAATACAGCATGCATCTCTTCAAATTGTCATCTTAAACTAATATGCTAAAAAAGCAGACATATGTTAAACCACTAAAATATATATGTTTAAATGTGATGGAGACACCCTGCAGCTATTTTGATGGCTTCCTTGGGAGAATATCTAGTTAGAAATATACAGATTCTTTTCTATCTTATTAGCAGCTGCAAAATTGCTTATGGCACAATTCTGAAGAGGAAAAAAAGACAATGTACCATCAGTTGATATAAAAATAAATCAAGGCTCTGGAATAATGTAGTACTGTCAAAACTGACATACCTTATTAAATTTAGAGAAAGTAGAATGAATTAATAAATAAATTGGAAAAACTGAGTCTGGATAAGGTTATTACTTTTGGGGAAATATCAAAATATCATGTATTTGGTTACATACTACAGAAAAAAAGGAGAAAACATCATGAGACCACCCTGACTAAATCTTTTGCGTGGACAGGCGGAGTCCCCAGATCCCGAGTGGTCCCCCCCGTCATGTGGAATAACGACTCTAGACAACGTGCTATGGGATTAAATTGGCCACAACTTTATTAAATTTCAAATGTGGGTAGACCTTGGCTCAGGCATTGGGCGTTCTCCCTCCCTAGTCCCCAGCCGGGGACCTAGGGAGCATCAGGGTTATCCAGTGGGGGGGGGGGGGATGGGCCGGCTCTGGAGAACATATGTTCAAGCAGAGATAGCCGCCCCTGTTACGCCGCCGCAGGGGAGAGCAATGACGACCTTTCGGCGTACGGCCAAAGCCTCCCTTCAAAAACCCCTTTAACGGGGAACCCTGGTATCGCCGCCGCAAAGAGGAAGATGGACAAAAGGATTCCGCCCAAGGCCTGATACCGCCACCCGAGACCGCAAAGATTGCGGTCTCGCCGCCAAGCCTACCTACATCTGAAATCCCCTTTGCCATCCTCCAACCAGTCAATCAGGCCATGCCTGATGTCGCTCAGCCAACACTCGTTACCACGGTCTGATAGGTGCACGCCATCGGGCCGAAATAGCTCCTTCATGTAGACTTTAATGTTGGGGTGTTTTGCGACCCGACCTCCCATGCAAGTGATTGCAGAGCGCACTGCTCTATTGATTTTTTCAACGGTGTAATTAAGTCTAGTGGGTCCAATTAAGATCCACCCTCTATTGTGTGGGCAGGTAATCCCTCCCCCTACCTGGCCTGGTTTCCCTGGCAACGCTTCCCCCAGGTGGGATTGGACAACTCACTGGGGTAGGCGGGGACCTCCAGGTATCCCACCTGAGGGAAGGCAAAGCCTATGCTGATGGGGCCACTCCAGATCCAGGGCTGCACGCGTCCCCGCAAAGGGCGCCCCCCGTTTTAAGTGGGGAGCGGTCATTATGTTTGCAGCTTCAGACTATGAACCTTTTCAAACTTTACGAAATCTCAGCCTTCTGTCACCCACATTAGTATAAGGAGAAAATATCACTTACTCCAGAATAGACTATGTTTATTTGAACATGGCACTTTCCACCCTGACCACCTCTATGTTTCTGTCTAGTTGGTTGTTTTGTAATGCTTATATACAGAAAGGAACCTCAGATTATATAGACCCACTGAGTTGTCACTAAAAGACTGATAGGTAAGACAGGGGCAAACTTTAGTCTTTCAAATTTCAGTAGCGCCCTGTGACAGGCCAAAATTTGCCCCTCCTATTTCTCGACTTCTGTTCTGCTTAATTCACTATGCCATAGTTGTAACTCCCTGTGGCGCCCCCTGGGCTTGGTGGCTATAGCGCTGGAACTGGTTGTGCTACCTTGAATCCACCTCTGGGCATGGACCATGACATAGTGTGAAAATAAAGGCTAGTGATAAACAGTCTTCCTAACAAATTAATGACTGGTCAGGTATAGTAACAATACTGAACCTTCTGTTAGAAATCTCATGGAGCATTTGGGGGGCGGCAGTCTAAACCATAAAAAACAAGCAAAAGCAATAGCAAAATTTCTCCCTTTACCCTTAATTACTTTGCTATAGCTGGTAAGAACAATTGGGGGGGGGGAGATTATGGAAGATAAATGGTTGTCTTGCTCATTTTATCCTTATGAGAAGTGTTCAACATTGCATTCTCAATCATTTAAATTTTGGCTGTGGCATCTCATAAAATATGAGTGAACAAGCCACGAACTTTATAAAAAACACCATAACCCTAACCCCTCTGAATTTAAACATATGGTTTTAAATTCATAACTGTGGATTCCCCTACCTGCTCTGCAGACAACAGGTGTCTTAAAAATTGTGATGGCAACATTAATAAACAGGTCCTTACTCTGACATTTCTGACTGGATAATGTCATAATTAATTCTTTAACAGTAATGTTGTTTCCTTCCAGAACAACAGCTTCGATCCTGAAAACCATGAACAAAAGGAAATTCACAGAAAGGAATTTTCCATACTCTTCATCCCTACAGACACCTGTGCTCCCCAGAAAGCTCATCCAGGGGGCCAGGGGGACACACTAGGATAGGGCTAGTGAGGGAAATAAAAATGTGCAAAATCAGGGTGGGGCACTTTCTATGAAGGGAGTACATGGTTCTTAGGATCCAAGCCACGAGAACCTAGCAGTATCTAATTTTGCAAGTCACATTGATAATGCTAAACTTTATTGTCTTGATAAGGTTAAGACAGGCATAGGCAAACTCCAGCCCTCCAGATGTTTGGGGCTACAATTCCCATCTTCCCTGACCACTGGTCCTGTTAGCTAGGGATTATGGGAATTGTAGTCCCAAGGATCTGGAGGGCCAGAGTTTGCCTATGCCTGGGTTAAGCGATGAATTGTTACAAAATGCTTCTGAATGTCAAAGGAATTTAAACTCCTCCCCCTTACATCACTGCCTTATTCACAATGTGACCCTCAAATATTGACATTCTAGCAACTTCTGCACATTGGAAAGGAAACATTTCCAAGAATATTACTGGGAATGAACCCAAAATCACATTCTGTTAAGTTCCACATAGGCTGCATTCACAAATGGGGTTTACTGTGTAACAAACTACTTTGTTAGTTTAATTGATTATAAGGCTTCCCTTTACATTTTTTTAAACATTACTTTTCTGCACACCGCACACTCCTGTTTTGTCACATCTTCACAATTATACCATCAAGTTGCAGTAAATGTCATTCAAACATGTCATTCTTCCATGTCATTGCTATCCCTCTACATTCCAGCACTCTCCTAGGCTCCCTCCACCTTGTTGGCATGACTTTCTTTGCCATAATAATAGCACACTTTCTCATCAGACGAAAATAAATAAATAAAAGGTTCAAGCCATGAAATGGACAGAGAGAGCAGTGCGTGCCGGTGCGCTTCTCAAGGCTCATCACATGAGCAGCTGTGATGTGAATGCAGGAAAAAGGCAGGAAAAACATTGTAGGAAATTCCAGCAGTTTTTTGGGCTGAGAGGGCAGCAAAACATTTTCTCCAGAATCAAATAACATGGAAAGGAGCACTAGATGTGCACTATGTTCCACTCCATCCCATTAGTTTTTTAGAAGTGGCTTTTATGCCATGTGAAAGCTCAAATATAACGCACAAAATAGCAACAGTTGGGGAAATGTCAGGAAAACAGAATAAACTGCAGTGTGAAGGCAGCTGTAAAAGCCACTTCTGGAACTATAGTAGAATATTGTGCAAGCTGAAGGTTCATTCCCGTGTTATTTTTATCCGGGGGGGGGGGTCATTTTGGAAATAATATGGAAATGAATGCTAAACTTGCACTTTATTCCACTATAGTTACTTTTATATCATGTGAAAGTTCAAATATAATGTGGAAATTAACAGTTGGGAAACACTCCCCCCGGGGGGGAACCTGCCATGTGACTGCAGTCAAAGACTTTGACCAATTTGTGAGAGGTATAAGATGAAGAAGAAGAAGAAGAAGAAGAAGAAGAAGAAGAATAGTAGTAGTAGTAGTAGTAGTAGTAGTAGTAGTAGTAGTTTGGATTTGATATCCCGCTTTATCACTACCCAAAAAAGTCTCAAAGCGGCTAACAGTCTCCTTTCCCTTCCTCCCCCACAACAAATACTCTGTGAGGTGTGTGGGGCTGAGAGACTTCAGAGAAGTGTGACTGGCCCAAGGTCACCCAGCAGCTGCATGTGGAGGAGCGGGGAAGCGAACCCGGTTCACCAGATTACGAGTCCACTGCTCTTAACCACTACACCACACTGGCAGGTTTAGGAGGGCTTGACTGAGCTACATGTATTTCTTCTGGCAGCACCTGTACAGGTGTGTGTGCTTTTTATATATGTAAGCAGTTATCCACAAGCTAAACCTGAACATTCTGTATCAGATACAAACATATTCCTATTGCCAAAAGTAGAAAATCAGATAGTTACTTCATATTTAGCTTTCTTGAAGCTAGACTTCAACGCTAGCTGTACATTTCCCCATGATGTCCTTTGGAATGGGCCACCAGGTACCATTTAGGTTTGTGCTGTTTACCTATTTTATCTCTCACTCAATAAAGCAGAGAGCCGGAACACTTCCACTGTTACACATTTCACACATCTTGGTGAGTAATTGCCCCAGTGTCATGGCTGAAAGAATGCCCTTTCAAAGCAATGCTTAAAACTTTCAACTGTGCTAACTGAAGCTGTTTTAGTGATTTCTCCCAGTTTATTCATGCACAGAGGAAATATGTTGCTCGTACTTTCAACCCCCGTGAAGTAACATTGACATTCATTTGACAATACATTTTCTTGAAAGTAAAGAAAAACAAACAAATTTCTGCATTTATATAACCATGTATAATCCCATGCTGGTTATTTTCCTTCAGCTTAGGTGTGGATTTTTTTATGAGAGGACACCGCTTTTGGTTGCAATGTTTAATTAGTTACAACAGAAACCTATGAATATCTGTCAATTAAATTGGAACTAGGATTAACTGAGTAGCATTTTTTTAAAAAGGTGGGATTCAAACTTAGCACCACTGCTCACACTGCTAACCAAATCTGCCTACAACCTCAGCTGCCAGACACCCCCCCCCCCAAAAAAAAACAGCGTCTCCATTAGACCGGGGTGGGGAATCTTTTTGACTTGCACCCTGAAGGCCAGGTGGGGAGGCGCAATGTCCTCCACTATCAAGAGTTGCAAAAGAGTGTCAATCCCACCTACCTCCAATGCCCTTGGCCAACCCCTCCACTGCCTCCGAGTCTTGCCAACCCTCCCCTCCCCTTAAGGTAAAGGTAAAGGGACCCCTGACTATTTGGTCCAGTCATGACCTACTCTGGGGTTGCGGCGCTCATCTCACTTTATTGGCTGAGGGAGCTGGCGTACAGCTTCCAGGTTGTGGCGAACCAGAGCAGCGCACGAAAACGCCGTTTACCTTCCCACCGGAGCAGTACCTATTTATCTACTTGCACTGTGATGTGCTTTCGAACTGCTAGGTTGGCAGGAGCAGGGACCGGGGAATGGGAGTTCATCCCGTTGCGGGGATTCGAACCGCCGACCTTCTGATCGGCAAGTCCTAGGCTCTATGGTTTAACCCACAGTGCCACCCGCGTCCCATTTCCCTCCCCTTAGACCTCACCAAACTTCCTCTCCATTTGGACCGCTTCAATGGCCCCTGCTCACTGGACCTTCTCTCTCAAGGAGAAGAGAAGCAAAGGTGGGATGGTGGAATAGGGGAGTTGCAGAGAAACACTAATGACAGGCCAGAGCAGCTCCTCAGCAACTGTCCTGCTGAAATGGTTTTCCTGCTGAGGTAGGAGATAGTTGCTGAGGAGCTGCCCTGCCCTGTTGCAACTGTTCTTCCTTTTTTCTGCCTGCTTCAGCTGCTGCTACAGTGACCTGGCAGCTGTCAGAAGGCTAAGGTTATGCTGCAGTTTCACAGCGCCATCTGTCAGCAGTGAAGCGAACTGCTGCATGACAACAGCCTGAGGTAAATATAGAATAGGAGAAAGGAGCTTCCGCTCACAGAAGGACGTCTAATTCATTATTTTTAATAGTGCCAATAAAAACTATGTCAACCGCGATCTTAGAAGAGGCATTCCCCGTGTCTTTGAAGATATGCCTGCTGCAACACATGCCTGATTATCTAGAAAAAACCCATCCTTTTTAAGGCCTATTGTTTTATGTGAAAATATACCCTGAGCTAATCTATTAATTAATCGACTAAAACTCATATACCGTATTGCCCTGAATATAAGCCTCACTTTCCCCCCAACTTCTGACTATGAAAAGCTAAAGTTAATTCGCGACCTTACAAAAATTGGCTTTTACGATATCGCTGCTGAAACAGACATATGGTAAAACGGAACGGGCGTGAGTGCCTGAGGAATTTGAAGGGAGCGGCTTCTATTCGAATATTGTCTTTTTTCTTTTTCCCCCCTTGAATTTTAAAAGTGTGGCTTATATTTGGGCCAATACGGTAATTATTTGACTAAGGTTTATTTAACTAGGTGACAATATTAGCAATGAGAGAAGAGAAATTTGAGCTACTGATAACTAAACGTATAAGCAATTTAAGTGCAAGGCATAAATCTACAATCTAATACTGAATTGCACACACCTAAATTCCATTTGTTGCAATATGTGTACACAAACCTGTATTCAGGCAACATAAATATTGCAGCGTGGAGAGTATAGTAGAGAAGAGGATGTCAAAACTCAATCTTTTTGGGGTTGCATGGTTGAAAATGTTAAGCTCGTTTCAACATTTCCTAAGCTCACCCAACATTTCATAATTTCAGTATGTTGCATCATCATGCTGCTCAGCACTATGTAACACCCATGATGAATTAACTGACCTGACAAAACATTTATTCCCTAACGAAAATGCAGCACAACATATTGATGGGACTTTCCTATTACCTTAAAGGAGAAAAGCTGAATAATAATTTTGAAGTGCTTAGGAATTAAACAACAACGAAGTAACCTCACTGTGCGTTAAAATCCCACCTGTATTAACTGCATTGATCCTATTTCTTTTTTAAAAAACATTTTTATTAAAGATATCTTGGTTTACAAAAGTATGTACAATGTCTCTTTTTTCAAGTTACAATTTCTACAGGTCAGTTTCATTTGTTGAGACATTAGTGTTACATTAGGAAGAAAAGGGGGAAAGAGGAGGAGGGGGGCATGGTGAGTGGGGTGGATTGGGGTGGCAATGATTCTATTCTACATATTGTATGTGTGGGGTTTTGTGTCAGTGTCGCTTGTGCAGGTTCTCTTTACTATTCACTTGCGTTCCTTTGGTGGTGGGAAAGGTTGGGGCTTGGCCTAGGCTGTTGTTGTTTGTTTGTGATTGGCTGTGGTGAACTTTGTTTTCATGTGTGAGTGGGGTGGGTGGGTGTTTTTGAATCAGGTTAGCCATATTGATTCGTATGCTGTTGGCAGATTCTTGTCATTGTTTTGTTGGGCTGTGTATGTGAGCCATACTAGGGTGAAGGCATCTTCTATTTGTCCCCATGTCAGTTTCAGTTTATTGGCTAAGAATTGATTCTATTTCTGATGTTAAGAATACTTGATAATTTGGCCCATTTAACGTCAGCTGGCATTTTCAAAGTTTATCCCTGCCCCCATGTAGCAGAGCATTTTAATGCTGTACAGAGTGCTTTATAATTGGCCTTGAAACCAAAGTGAAGAGACTAGGAGTAATCCCACTGAGAATCGGTTGCATTCTTCACCAAGAATTCAAGAGTGCACCTTAAAATTTATTCAATAATAATTAAGTGTTTACACCTCATTTTTATAGTTGTTCATTTTCTTTCTTTCTCCCTTTCATTCTTTCTCCTTCCTACCTCTTTTCCTCTGTTGGTTTGCTTGTCTTAACTATTTTGTAATGTCAGCAGTGACACTCACAGGTTGCTTTTGAGAAAGTTCCCCAACCAACTGGGGAAAGTTCCCCGATTTTTCCATTTCCCCAATTGAGGCTCCATCTGCACTATATGTTGAAAGCAGTGTCATACTGCTGAAATAGTCATGGCTTCCCCCAAAGAATCTAGAGGAGTGTAGTTTCTTAAGAGTGCTGAGAGTTGTTAGAAGACCTCTATTGCCCGCACACAGAGCTGCAATTCCTGTAGTGGTTTAACAATCAATCCCTTTCCCCAGAGCACTCTGAAAAGTATAGCTCTATTAAGAGAATAGGGGCCTCCTAACAACTCTTAGCACCCTTAATAAACTACATTTCCCATGATTCTTTGGGGGAAGTGAAGATTCTTTAAAGGGGTATGATACTGCTTTGAATGTATAGTGCAGATGGGGGCTGAATCTGTCTATCACTGAAGCACTGCTCTCCAGCCAGGCCACCCAAAAACGTACCTTCTGAACACATTCAGCACTGGATAGAGCAAAATATCAAGACTAGAGAGACATGTCCTCCTATCCCACTACCCTAGTCACTCTGCTGTTACTGGAGCCACTGTTATTGTAACATGTTCTTTCATAAGAAGAGAATTGCAAAGCTCATTTATAAAAAAATCTGGGGTTGCAAAGAGTTGTCATCAAAGTTCTTTTAGTAAGAGTGATCATCAGCCGGTATAAACTGGCATTTACCCATTTGTTAACTTGCAGAGCTTGTCAAGCAGCAGATCAGTCCTAATACAATTAACAATATTTCTAATTGAATTTGTACTGTTTGAGAGAGTGGAATGATTACCAGCTAATTACCCATACAATAAGATGGGTAGCAAAAGGATCTCCTTCAAGGAAGATGGGTACTTATCTCACAGCCCTCATGTCATGCCAGCCTGGAGTGGGAGCAGAGGCACTGTTCTGGTGTTACCAAGCCATCGCTTGGAATACATTTACACTTAATATTTCCTCCTGCAACACTTAAACAAGAGCAACAACAAGAGTTCAGCCACCAAGCTCAATTTACACTGCACAGCTTTTAGCTTCAAAAATAGAAAGACATTTTCCTACCGCAAGAAAACCACAAGAACTAGAAATTGCTGGCTTCCTTTCTCTCGTGCTGGATTTATCCTACCACTTTCTTCCTAATGTACAATAACATTTCAATTACACACAATGACACCCCTATGAATATAGAGGGCTGTACCAGGTCGGCCTTAGAAGATTTCTGAACCCGTTCTCTTCATTTTGCAGGATCAACTCCCTGATAATTAATTAACAAAAATCTAAAATTATGATTTTTTTCTAAAAGTTGTCAAATGGAGACTAGACGATTATCCCATTGACCAGGTAAAATCTTCCAAATACCTAGGGATATTTTACCAGCCAAATTTAAACTGGACAACACACAGACGTCAAATGATTATTCAAGCAAAATGCACTACATCAGCGATTCTCCATTTTTTCTTCCTCAAAGGCAACCAGATGGTCCCTGCTGCAATAAATATCTTTAATGCCAAGGTCCTTCCTAAGCTATTGTAGGGTATTCCAATTTGGATGCAAACATTCAGTAGAGAAGCTGAACAAATCCAAGCGACCTTTCTTCGTAAGATCCTTGGTGCCCCTAAATGCATGTTATTTAACCTTATGTGCTGAAACCAGCCAACATCTGATGGAAACCAAAGCATGGCTCTCTGCAATCAAGGCCTGCCTAAAAGTCCACTTTAGAACAACATCTAACTTCTTCTTAACCTCTATGCTTGAAGACCACATCTCATCCAGATAGTATAGAGCAATTTAAGACAAAATCCGTAGTTTGGGCATTGCTCTCAAGAGCCTTGAAGCATGTGATGAAAATAACATATTCCAATTAATCAATGACCACGAAAGACAGTGCTGTTACCACACACTCCAAGACCTTGTTCTCCAGAGGCCTTAGGTATTACAACACCCTACAGAACCTGTGCCAAATACCTAAAGGATTTACTACTCCCTTCCCATCGAAGAGTCTTTATGCTCACAAGATTAAATGCTTTCCTTCTGCAGTGACTAAAGGCAGATTCACACACACTCCAAATCAAGCCCATTTGTGTGCCTGCAACCAAGAAGAACCAGATTCAATGGACCACATTCTCTTAGATTGCCCTTTACACAGCAGACCTCGCCAACTGATGCTGAGTAAAATGTTGGCTCTCTGGCCCACAACTCTGAGAAGAAATCAAATGAGGTTTCTCCTTGCAGATGCCACTGCTCTTGTAGCTTCCTTTTTAGCCACATTTTTATCTGAAAAGGTTTCCAACGAACCATCCCTTCGGGAAATAGACTAGGCGTAGCAGAATATCTAAGTGCACTTGACCACAGTGTGACCTTATAACCCTTGGCAGCTTCACCCTTGTCCCTTTAATTATCTCAGTGATTTGAAACGTTTTATATTGTGATGCCAATAAAGGTATGATTTGATTTGATATAGAGGGGTGTAAGTCTGCTACAAAATATAAACAAACATATAGGAGAATCTTGGGGCACCTTAAAGAATATAATACATTGCAGAATAACCTTTGGTGCGCACTTATGCCACAATTAACCTGACTTTCTGAAAATAATTTCTGCTGCTTTTCTTATGAACCAAGGTTAACTGGGGGATCAAAGAGGCTGAATCTGGTACTGCAGCTTTTGCTTTTCATTAAAATAAAATAAAATAAGTGGGAGTACAGTCAATGATATTTACACCAGTATATCATTTACACAACACTTTTTCTGACTATTTGCTATATTTTAAGTGCAGCCTCTCAGTAATCCTTACTGTCACCCTGTGAGGGGTGCTAATATTATTATTATAACCACTACATTGCAAATACCATGAGTGGCTCAAGGATCATGGCTTGTCCAGGGCTATTTGCTTAACCACAAAGCTACACTAGATACAAAACCTGCCATCCTATGTGGTGGAGAGAGATATTCTCTACCCCATGACTGGTCCAATGTTCAACTTGTTGTGAGAGTTGCCTTTGTTTTTCGGGGAGTGGGATCAGTTTATATTGTAATAATTTCCCTGCTGATTTTGATCTTGTGCTCATGAGAGCCTCGAACGGAAACATTTCAATGTGTACTTTTTTGTCATTTACACACACAAATCCACCTCCCCAAATAAGGCTTAAGCTTACCCTGTGTTTCAGGGACAGGGTATGGTGGAATAGGATCTGCTGTGGTCTGCAGCAGGGACTTCCGCAGAAGGAGCAGCCTCTTTTGGAGCTACTGACAGTGGCGTTTTGTAAGCAAGGTGCGCGGCAGAGCCCCCAAGGATTCCTGGCATGCTCACCTACCCCATTTGCTAGAAAGGGCCCTTCTACTGTGCCAGTCTGGCACTGGCATTGGTGCCCCCTTCCACTCTAACAGGAAGCAGACTACATACTTTCAGATGCAGCAGTGGCTCACCATTCTGACTGATCCCAAGACAGAGTTAGGGACAGAGTCTGCCCATGATGAAATAGTAAACAATGACAACAGTAAAAGTATTGTTGTGCAAATGCATTACAAAGGCACAATGTGTTCTTGGTTGAATCCTGACAGTTGAATTCAGACTCCACATAGGTATTAGCAAGTTTAATACTGTAGTTTATTACAAAGTTAAAGATAGTTGCCCACTGCTGGTCTTAGCATAAGCGAGGTTTCTCCTAGGCCAAGTGTACTGCGGATGGGGAAGTCTGTAGGATGCAGCATGCTTTAGGGAACAGTGCACAGATAATTCAGAGCATAATACACCACATACACTACTACAACAAACAACTTATCTGCTCTTCATCTGGATTCCCTAGAAATTTCCTGGAACTCATGAAAGAGGTTCATATAAAAATATATGAATGCTTGCTCAGTTGTTCTAGAAATGCTTACTTGCTGATAGCTTAATAACAGGAGTCTATCTCTTATGAATCTCTGAGGACATTTATTTTAGAAACCATAGTTCCCTATTCAGATGTGTTTATGTGAACAGAAAGCAAACTATCAGCATATCTTTAACATCAACACTGTAATTACACTGGAATAATCCAGCAGGGGAAGTAAAATACAAAACCAAGGAATTTTCGCCTAAAACTGAAAACCTGAAATGTTAGATGTGTGAATATTCTGATCACTTGGCAAATATTAGTGACTAAATACATTCAAAGGTGTGAGTTAGAAGTAAATGCCTGGAAATGAACACTTCTTCAAAGTAGAATAATTTGAAAAGGGAAAGATTAGTGTACAAAGAGAGTCGTCATAAGATAGGGAGAAATATGTTTTAGGGGAGGAAATCTTGATATATGTTGTTTCCTGTGTTGTAGCTTAGGTACCTCCGAACAGGAACAATCATCTTCCCCCTATATTCTCTAATCACTTTACATCCTGCTTTCCTACAAATGAATGACTATTGGTTCTCCCATTGTTCAGATCATCTTGTCACTATTACAGATGGGGACAGGATTCACTTAATAAGCCTCATCAGCAGAAGTCCTGTGCAAGGGGGTTTCCCCCCCTTTTCCCCTCCTGTACCCCCTGAAAGTTGTTTTGGCTGGGGGAGGGGGGTCAGGACAACCCCCAGAACAGCATGTCAGGGGGAGAAGACTGGCAAGCTGAAAAGCTTGTGCAGATGGATCATTCATCACAGCATGACATTGAATTCCTGGAAGCTTTTCACTTAACATGTAGCCTAAGGATTTCTTCCCTGGCGAAATTTGAAAATAATGTAGTCTCCGCTGCAATATTAAACTTAAAGCTGAACATTTATCTTCTAGGGGGTCAGGCCATTTGTCCACCCAATCCAGTATTTTCAACTCTGACTCTGAGTGGCTCCCAAGGCTTCAGAGATGGGTGTTTTGTAGCCCTTCTAACTAAGATCGTTTAATTACAGGAGAATGCTGCTGCACTCATATTTCACTTAGGGGCTTCTGTAGGTAACTTATTGATCATTGTGGGAATATAATGCTGTACAGTGGTACCTTGGTTTAAGAACAGCCCTATTTACAAACTATTCGGTATACGAACTCCGCAAAACCGGAAGTAGTGTTCAGGTTAGTGAACTTTACCTCGGTCTACGAACGGAAGACGAACGGTAGAAGGGCACCGGCGGCGGGAGGCTGTATTAGAGAAAGCATGCCTCAGTTTGAGAACAGCTTTGGTTTAAGAACAGACTTCCGGAACAGATTAAGTTCATAAACAAAGGTACCACAGTACCAGGATTACCCTTTAGGTCTGATTCCAGGTTCTTAAATGCTGATCCCAAAGTTTACCGCAGAACTTTCTGCAAGATTTCACAGCCATTTTGTGTTTTCCAAAGCACTGTGGTTTAAGAAGCTTCTATTTTACCTGGGAAGGTAAGCAAAGCAGGGGGCCTGACTGCACAGGCATGCCAGAGTCCCCCATAGGCTTTGCCTTTGCTTCCGCCCTAAATCTCTTCTTTCCTTCTGGAGTTACAGATCTTTCTCATCAGTTCCACCCCTGAGTCTGATTTCTAAAGTTCCTGCTTCCCTTTCATCTTCCCATTCCAGGGTTCACAAACTCCCAATTGGTTTGTGATTTTGCACCACTCCTTCTCTAAATCTGAAACATAAGAATAGCTCTACTTTCCTAAACATCTTCTTGCTTCCTCAACAAGAACTTCTACCCTGCACCTCACCTGAAGCCTGAATCTGCACCAGATGGCCATATTGTTTTACCCTACAACTCCTCCTTTCTCTCTTTCTTGGAAACTCTTATTATTTATTATTAATTTTGAATACAAATATAATTTCTAGAAAGGCCTCCCATGAATATGTTATGTGGGTGTGCCTCTCTTTATGGCCCATAGCTACCTGTCATGTGCCACATTGCAAAAGCCTCCACACGGAGCAACTTCAAGGAGCCCCTGTGTGCTTGCTGTTGATGTTTCATCAAGTTAGTTTAGCAGTATTTTCCATTAGGCATTTTTGTAATGTTGATATAGATCTTTTAAACCCTGCTTTTACATAATGACACAATTTCACATCATCTTTTAGGCAACAATGGAAACCAATGTTTTGTTATGCTCTTAACTATAATTGTTTTTGTAGAAAATCCTCTTTGAAACGTGATCATTTTGTTTGTCTCTTCATATTGCCATCTGCCACTCAGCAAACATTGACTTTTTGACTGTTGCTAATGCAACTTCCTTGTTAACTTCATTTTCTCAGCAGCAGCATCAATGAAATTGGCTCCAATTACGGAACAGGTTTTGATAAACATCCCATATCCCCAGAAGACAATGAACCATTTTACACTGTGTGAAGTGATTGGTTCATTTGAGTGAGAGACCTGGATATTGTTTTGTTTAAGTAGTTATATTTAGGATGTCAAAGGCATTAATGTTAAGCATGTGAACCCATCAATCATAAAATACCCTTTTATGAACTAAAGAAAAAGCCATTCTTTAACAAAACAACACCACTTCCTCTTAAAAAAAAGATCACATAAAAATGAACCTTCATACATAAATAGAGTCATGGAGACACAGTACATAAAATACAACATATTAGGAATCCTCCTAATAACAGCTATGGGGGCAGGAAAGTTAAGGGTTTTTTAAATTCTTAATGAATAATAAAGGCACGTCATGTGGGTGGGCCCCCTCAATGTGGGGGGGGGGGCAAGTCGACGCCCCACCAGCTTGTTCTTAATACAAAAGTATATTTGTATGAAGTTATTTACCTTAGGAATTAGGAACCTGCGGTCCTCCAGATATTGATGGACTACAACTCCCATCATTCCAACCACTGTGAGACGCGGAAGACCTGCTCCCTGCCTGGCAGGCCTTTTCCACCTGGCCTGAGAAGGCGGAACCATGACTCACTCCAGCTACAAAAGCTGAGGCTGCTCAAAAGACTCTTGGACTGGGATGTTATTTGGGGGTTGTTGTTGCTTCTGCTGCTGCTGCTGGTTTTGTGTACCTTTATTGTAAATCTTGTAATTTATGTGGAAATTGTTCCATTTATTGGGTAGTTTTAAATGTTTTATTTATTGTTTCTGACTACTTTTGTTTTGTTATAGTTATGTATTTTTTTTTCATTGTGTGAACTGTGGAAGATGTCATACAGATGTCATATGTATGTCTATGCTGGCTGCGGCTGATGCAAGTCGCAGTTCAACAACATGGCTTAGGGCCCTTGTATCTATGGGACCACCTCTCTTGGTATGCCCCGCAGAGGACCTTAAGGTCCATGAATAACCATAGTTTAGAGGTCCCAGGCCCTAAGGAAGTCAGACTATCCTCCACCAGGGCCAGGGCCTTTTCAGTGATGGCTCTGAACTGGTGGAATGCTTTGTCCCATGAGACTAGGGCCCTTCAGGATTTAACCTCCTTCCGTCGGGCCTGTAAGACTGAGCTATTCCACCTGGCCTTTAATTTGAATTCAGCCTGAACTTTTATTTCCCTTCTCTTCCCTCCCCCTCCCCTTTTATGAAGATCACCCACTCTGAGACCCCACAGCTAATTCTCCCCTGGCCTCCTCGATGGCCCAAGTAGGACCAATTCAGCCAGCTAGCCCCAGGGATTAACTAATGCTTATTTCCCCCAAATTGATTTTTGATTTTTGAATTTTATTGTTATTCATGTTTTTATACTGTATTTTATGCTGCTTTTATAATTAAGTGTTTTAAATTTGTTGTTAGCTGCCCTGAGCCCGGTTTTTGAACCAGGAAGGGCAGGTATAAATAAAATATTATTATTATTATTATTATTATTATTATTATTATTATTATTATTATTTGGAGGACCACAGATCTTAAAAGACTCTGCTTGGAAAACAGAGAAAAGGTGCAGTCTAAAGTAGGTATCATCTGCTCCTTTCAACCGAGGACTGACTCTATTCTGTGATTAGCTGGTTCAGAACAACTATTCTCACACTTAGATGTAGGCATTGAAAAAAATATTTGCTCCTGGTTTTCACTTTAATAATGAAGCAATTGTTGTAACTATTATTAAACAAAACAGATATGAGAAATATTTTGTTACCACCCAATAAAGTAAAAAAATGCACCAATGCTAATTATTATTATTTTATTATTAATAATCATTTTATTATTTATATCCCACCCATCTGGCTGGGTTTTCCCAGCCACTCTGGGCAGCTTATGGCATATCTAAAAACAAAATAAAAACATCAAGCATTAAAAACATGCCGAAACAAAGCTGCCTTCAGGTGTTTTCCAAAAGTTGTGTAATTCTTTATCTCCTTGACATCTGAAGGGAGGGAGTTCCACAGAGAGGACGCCACTACTGAGAAGGCCTTCTGCATGGTTCCTTGTAACTTTGCTTCTTGCAGTGATGGAACAAGCAGAAGACCCTCAGAGGAGGACTTCAGTGTCCAGGCTGGACGATGGGGGTGAAGATGCTCCTTCAGGCATACTGGGCCGAAGCCGTTTAGGGGTTTGAAGGTCAGCACCAACACTTTGAACTGTGCTCAGAAATGTACTGGAAGCCAGGGAAGATCTTTTAGGACTGGTATTATATGGTCCTGGCAGCCACTCCCAGTCACCAGTCAAGTAAGAGGTGATATAATAGAGGTTTATAAAAATTTGCATGGCGTGGAAAGGGTGGATAGCGAGAATATTATCTCCCTCACTCATAACACTAGAAATCATGGCACAGCAATGGGCACCCGCATGGCCCCACAGTATGCCAACATCTTCATGGCAGATTTAGAACATCAGAAATAGACTGGAAAGAGAAGCTGCTGAATTGCAACTTATTACCAAACTTAAAACCATGGAGAGACCTGGTCTGAACAAAGACATTGGATTCTTATCTCATTATACATGAAAAAGCCATTTTTCACCTTCTCACCCCTTGCTTTTTCCTGTAAGACCTATTGCAGTCGTTAAGAGTCGTCAACAGGCTCATCACAGCTATCTGCCAATCACCCATTCCCACCACCCTTCTGAGTAATACCCCTCCCCACCTTCTCACTATATAGAAGGGTCTGGTGACTTCTGTTTCAGTGTATCTGAAGAAGTGTGCATGCACACGAAAGCTCATACCAAGAACTAACTTAGTTGGTCTTTAAGGTGCTACTGGAAGGATTTTTTTTTGTTTTGACTAGAAATCATGGACATCCAGTGAAGCTGATTATTTGAAGGTTCAGGACAGCTAAAAGAAAGTACTTCTTCATGCAGTGCATAGCTAAACTATGGAGCTCACTGCTGCAGGAGGCAATCATGGCCAACAAGTTGGATAGCTTTAAAAGAAGATAAGAAAAGTTAATGGGAAAAGGCGCTATCAATGGCTACTATCCATTATGGCTATTCTCTGCCTCTATGGTTGAAGGCAGTATGCTTCTGAATACCAGTTGCTTCAAACTGCAGGAGGGAGGAGTCCTCTTCCGCTCAGGTCCCACTTGCACATTTCCCATATGCATCTGGTTGGCCAGTGTAGGAACAGGATGCCGGACTAGAAGAGCCAATCATTTGATCCTGCAGGCTCTTATTATGTTCTTATATAAAGGTGGCATATTTGCCATGATTCACTGTGGCAGCATGTGGATCTAGTTAAGGGATCACTGATGGCGCATATTTATTCCTTTGTAAATCCCATTCATCACAGTGGGGCTTACATGCAGTTTACTGGCATGCAGAACCCCAGTGCTCATTTGCAAGACAAGGGAGTTTATACTGATGACATTTATACTACTCACCGCCAGAATGTGGAGGTGGTCCACAAAGCAGAACCATCCCTTGTCCTTGTCGTACTGACACTGTACTTCTTGTCCTGGTTTTGAAATTTTCAAGATCTATTGGGAATAGATAAATAAACACATAATGTTATGGTACACATGTTATGGCACTCACTACCCAAATGAGAAGGGATAGGATATTGAGCCTTTAGATTCTCTAGAAGAATTTAAAGCGGTGGCATGCAGGAGAACTGCTGATGGTCAAGAAGGTCTATCCCCCAAGAATTCTACTGCCTCAAGGGAGTGAGTAGTGTTCAGGGTGCAACTTGGTTATCTCCATATTGTGCACACTCAGGATACATCTGTGTGAAACATTTTTCTTGGGGGTGGGGGGATAAACTTGCAGGGGCCTTATAGGCTATCTAATCCACCTGCCTTTCTGCTCAGTGCAGGAGATCCAGAGCTAGAGCATCTCCAAGATATGTCTTGAAGACTTTCAGAAGGAGACCACCAACCATCTACATAACTGGTCTCATTGTTGAACCATCTAACCACCAGGAAGTTTCTCCTAATGCTTAACTGAAAGCTATTCTCCTGGAGCTTGGTTCCATTTTCGCCTGTCCTGTCTTCTGGGGCAGAAGGTAACAAAACACCATGCATTAGCCCTTTAGGTATTTGAAAAATGCTCTCAAGCTCCCCCCTCATTTTTCTCTTCTCATGATGATGATGATTAACATTTATTAAAAAGTTACAATACAGCTTTGTCCCCTGCCATATTACAGAATTATCACTCCAATCCTCAATTCCACTTCACTGTCATGTTGGCTCACTGAATACCCTCAACAGGAGCTCAACTACTGATCTGGTTTTCTCTTCTCTAAACCTAATCCAGTTTATCTACTTTGTTCTTAAATGTGTGTTACCCAACACAGTATGCAGTGCTTCCGATGAAATCTGCTTAATATTGAATAAAGTGGGGTTTTTTAATTGTCAAGTGGTATGTGCGCATCAGACAGATTTAGTAGTAAATAGGACATTTCTGAGTCAATTCAATGTGAGTTACAGGCAGGCCTTATAGTGGGGATTTGCCCCTTCTTTCCCAAGTGTCCCTCTTCACCCCACCTGAATTTAAAAAGCATATTGAATGGAGCACAATGAGCTCTTAGGGAATGCACAAAAGGAAAAAAAATGGAATAGTCCACTCATGGACACTAAATACAACATTACAGTAATCATGTGGTCAAATATTTCACACAGACAGTTAAATGCACAGAAGACGTGGCCGAGATTAACTCTTGAATTATCTTGCGCACTGAACTTTCTCATCAGAAGTGTCCCAAGTCACTGGAATGACAAGAATTGAAAGATGGGGAGGACTCATGTCTGTGCCTCATTGTAAGTTAGACATGGGTATATTGAGGTTCATGAGCTATGGCAACTAAAATCCCCCTTTGTTTTGCATTTATCATCCCAACATTAAGTTGTGATAACAACCACATGAAGGAAAACTGCAAAATGGCCAATTCTGTCCCAACACCAAGCACTCTGAAACATTCTTTTTCTCTGCCTTGTGTATTACACTTAAGCTTATTAATTGCCAAGGTTACTATTGGTAACCCAGCCAACGGCACTAGTTATTGATCAGCAACTTCAGCTGCCAAGGGAATTCAAGGCAAATGCTCCAGCAGCACTGAATCAACTCAGGGGCTTTTTATCTTACATAGTTGTTTGTTTTTCCCAGGTTTTTATTTTTTATTTTGGGGGAGGGGGCTTTTATAGCGGCTGAGTCTTCATTTGCTGATCTCAAAATTGATGTTCAGCACAGCATAAAACCAAGAAAATACACAGGAGATAAATGTATTGAACAGCTGGAAAGTAATTATATTGTTATAAAGGTGATAAATTAAACTTTGATTTTTATCCCACTTTGATTTTTTCCCCATTCCTGTTAAGAGCACAGTTGCACTGGAAGTACTGCTTAGGTGTGCTTCTCACAAACCTGAATGTATTTTCCTCCTCCAATTAGGACAAGCTGTTCTTTAGAAATCTGGGTGAAATTATGCCGACAGTAGAATTCTTAACATAAGTTAAGGCTACAACCCTATAACCATTTTCCTTGGAGTAAGAGCCAGTGCAGTTACTTCTGAGTAGACATGCATACAGTTCTGCCCTTAAAGGTTTGAAGTTGAAACAAGGAATTGGGGGAGGGGGATAGCTTTGGGGAGGGCAAAAAGAGAGAAGTTTTAAATTTAATTTTTAGGAAAATAGCCAAATAATCAACACTTCCGATATGGGCTGCGATTCGCCCAGGTTTTTCCCAGAAATTTTAGCCACTTTTTGAAAATTACACCCGGACACCATTTTCAACAGACGAATCTTGGCTATGTCTGGGAAATTCCGGACGCAAGGCAGCCCTAGTATCTTCGAATAAAGAAATTTTACAAAGTTGTCAGAGCAGGATGAGCACAGGATGAGACAGAGAGAGACTAACTATACAGAGAAATGATCTACTATCTCTGAAAAGCTCTAAGAACTTGGGACACAAACACCCGAAATAAACTAATTGTAATTGCTGAAATTCCAGAATTAGCTAAAGGGACCTGTCTTATTAAAGGTGAGTGCTAGCAGTCTGGATATTTTCAAAAAAGTTGACAGATCAATGGGGACTAGGTTTATCACTGACTATTAGCCATGGCTGATACTGAAAAAAAAAAATCCTTATTCATAGTACACCTGTGATTATAAAATACTGTACTTTTGAAAATGTGAGCTTCCCAGATGAAAGTGGACTGGGTGAATCTTCATTTTGATAAAGGATGTGGGCCACTCTTTACTTCCGCCCTGCACTCCAATCATTTAAAAAATGACAATAAAATGTCCCTATTCCTGTAACAGGTAATTTTTAAAGAAACTGAGGGTTAAAAATATTCAGATCTTATCTTGGGCACAAGAGCTCATAAGACTAGATCAAGAGGCCATCAGCGCATCTTAATAAATGTATGTGTCTGATGCTATTTCTGCAGTCATCCCTCATAACATGCACTTGGTACAATTAGGAAAATAAACTCCACATCGTTAAACCAGCATTTATTATTATTAATTATTAGTATTATTACTACTGCTGCTATTACTATTTTTGCAAGAAAGGTCTCTACCCCAGTCTCTACTAGTGAAACACTGTATGCTTGTTCCACCAAAGTATCATGCTACCATTAATAATCCATTCATAGAATTGTAGAGTTGGAAGGGATCCCAAAGGTCAACTAGTCCAACTGCCTGCAATGCAGGAATCTCAGGTAAAGTATCCATGACCGATGGCCATCCAACTTCTGTCAAAAAACCTCCAAGGAAGGAGAGTCCCAAAGGAGACCGTTCCACTGCTGAACAGCTCTTACTGTCATAAAGTTTTTCCTGATGTTTAGTAGGAATATCCTTTATTGTAATATGAAGCCATTCGCTTTTGAGTCTTACACTCCAGAGCAGGAGAAAACAAGCTTCTTTCATGTGACAGCCCTTGAAATATTTGAAGATGGCTATCATATTTCCTCTCAATGTCCTCTTTTCCAGGCTAAACATACTGAGCTCCTTCAACCATTCCTTATAAGGTTGGTTTCCAGCCCTGATCATCTTGGTTGCCCTCCTCTGCACACATTCCAGCTTGACAACATCCTTCTTAAATTGTGGTGCCCAGAATTGGACACAGTATTCCAGGTGTGGTCTGACCACAGTAGAATAGTGTGGTATTATTACTTCCCTTGATCTGAACACCAGACTTCTGTTGATGCAGCCTAGAATAGTGTTAGCTTTTTTTGCTGCTGCATCACACCGCTGACTCACATTAAGTGTGGTTCACCAAGATTCCTAGATCCTTTTCACATGAACTGCTAGTAAGCAAGGTGTCCCCCATCCTATATCTGTGCATCTGGTTCTTCCTGCCTAAGTGTAGAACCTTACATTTGTCCCTATTGAAATTCATTTTGTTAGCTTGGGCCCAATTCTCCAATCTGTTCGGGTCATTTTGAATTCTGATTCTGTCTTCTGCGGCATGGAGATTATCAGCATTTGAAGATGTGCAGCAGGTTATATCGTTACCCTTTCCCTCCTCTCTTGTTCTCATATATAACTTTGATTAATGGTGGAAAAAGGAGGTGAAAGATCATCTGCCCTTGTTCCTCAAGTGCAAGGAGCTACACTTGAGATTTACCTGAGAACTAAATTGTACTGCAAGAAGCAGCTCTCAGATTGATGATTTAAATCTAGTCAACTGATTTCGCTCAAAGGTAGATTACAGGGCATAAATAAAAATGTTGTCGATTAATACTTCATGTAGTTTCTTATTAATAAAAGCTACTAGTCTCAAATTAAGATCAACACCTATTCAAAAAGCTGCTTCATGACTGTTCACAGCCACCTTTAATATTACACTTGATTGTTGCCCATGACTATGATATACTTGCATTAAAAGAAAGTATTGATTTCTTCAACTGACTTGTTATGTGACCTCGGGTAAGTCATTTAGCTTCATTGTGTCAAAGTTTGCTCATTTGAAATGATAAGTGCAATGATGCTTGAACTATCTGTGCTTCTGAAGAGGCCTAGTTAATTAATTTATGCTAAGAGGTTTGATGCTCTAAAACGAAAGGTACCAGATAAGTGCACGTGAGCCAAAATCCTCTTTTCAGCATGAACTTTGTTTTTCTCTCTAGTTCTGTGCTAACTTTTTAAAGTCACCTTCATTATGAAGCCAACACGAAATTCTCAGCAATGTCTGAGAAACATGCCAGCTGGAAATAGATTGGCCCCGATTAAAATCTCCGTATATCGTCTAAGGGAAGAGGAATTGCCAGCTCTATCTGGTACAATACATCTCCCATTTTCTCTAACTGCTAACCTTTTGTGTAGGATGTTCTATGACTCACTTCTGCAATATCAGATGTGTCACAACAGAAGCAGAAAAATCAGAGAAAGCGAAAAACTGACAACCCACAAGTCACGCCAGCATGCTAAATATGAACATTCTAACCTGCACCATATGGCTCTTGATGGTAGCACTGATCCATGTTTAGCTTGAATAAGCAATGTTTCTTCGCACATTTTAAAATTAAGAAGAAGTGCAAACATCAATATTTACAGTCTATGAGCATGGAATTGTATGGCAAATTAGGGCTGCATTATTTCCCACCCCCTCTCATTTATAGCCTACACAGCCAGGGATAATAATAATAATAATAATAATAATAATAATAATAATAATAATAATTTTTATTTATACCCGGCCCTCCCCAGCCAAGGCCGGGCTCAGAGCGGCTTACAAGCAATAATAAAAACAAGTTGAATGATTACAACTTTAAAACAAAATTAAAATACAACATTAAAATATTGAAACATTAAAATATTAAAATGTTGCCTCATCGCAGGAGGAGAAGGAAAGGAAAAAAGAAAGAGAGGGAGGGAATCAAATTGGCTCCAAGCCAAAGGCCAGGCGGAACAACTCTGTCTTACAGGCCCTGCAGAAAGAAATCAGATCCTACAGGGCCCTGGTCTCATGAGGCAGAGTGTTCCACCAGGCAGGAGCCAGAGTTGAAAAGGCTCTGGTTGAAGCCAATCTAACTTCCTTAGGGCCCAGGACCACTAGGGTGTTGCAATCCTGGCTCTGGTTGAAACCAATCTAACTTCCTTAGGGCCCAGGACCACTAGGGTGTTGCTATTTATGGACCTTGAGTCTCTCCGTGGGGCATACCGGGAGAGGCAGTGCCGTAGGTACGAGGGTCCTAGGCCGTGAAGGGCTTTAAAGGTCAAAAGCAGCACCTTAAATCTGACCCTGTACTCCACCGGGAGCCAGTGCAGTTTGAAAAGCACTGGGTGAATATGCTCCCATGGTGGAGACCCCGTGAGGAGCCTCGCTGCAGCATTCTGTACCCTCTGGAGTTTCTGGGTCAGCTTCAAGGGCAGCCCCACGTAGAGTGAATTACAGTAGTTAAGCCTGGAGATGACCGTCGCATGGATCACTGTGGCCAGGTCGGGAAGCAAGTTCAATTCATAAATTGGGACAGGATTAAAGTGCATGCAAATGTTACAAGAAGCCCCAGAACAACTGAACCTCCTCCTCCTCAAATACATAGACTTGATTTGTATTGTGCCGATTATGCTTCCATCAAAATCAGCCCACCCCACCCCCATGCTGGTCTTGTAGTTCAAAACATATCCATTTCACACATGTGCATAATTTCATGGCCCATATGTTACTAAACATTCTCAACTTGGCAGCAACATCTTGAGTCCACTCAAGGTAAAATGGAACCATGATTGAGAGAGAGAGGACAAAACAAAGTGATGATTTAAGTTGAAATGTGAACCCTGTGAGAATTCAATCTGCCCTACTTTGGGAGATGGACTGTCATTTCTTCCTCAAACGTTCTTCAGAAGCAACCTCTGAGATATACCAAATCTAACTGACTCCAATTTTCATCAGCAAGATCCAGGAACCAAAGGAATATCTCATGCGGTGGGGTGCAGCCACCAATCAACCGCCCTGTCACTGCTGAAAACCTCGTGCCCAAGGCAGCAACTAATCCCCAGTCCCCCCAATGCACTGTCCATGTATAAGACAACCCCCCATTTTAAAAGATTATTTTATAATAATAAAAAACCTCGTCTTATACACGGAAAAGTACAATAACTGCAATGCTATGAACTTAAGTCCATTCATTGATCAACTCATATTCCCCACTCACTCCATCCCAATTTCTAGTCAGGCATAATGCTTGTACATTTCATACCGAAGGCTTTTTTCTTCTTGTTGTTTTTAGCTACAATGTGGAAATAATTCAACTAGTGAACTCAATGCACCCTCAAAACAATAATGAATGCACTAAAGAATCCCTAGGGAGGCTGCTTGTCTCAGGTCATTGACAATTTGACAAAGAGGCCCTTATCTCTCATGAAAGCTAAGCTCTGTTTTACACTTCTTGTTTACCAAATGAATATTTTCATAGCTGTTTTTCCTTAGGCTTATTTTTTTACCCCCCAAAATAAAAATAAAATAAAAATTGGTTAAACATATTTTAAAATCAGAATGCTCTAAGGATTATACACTCAGGAGAGTTATTGAACATAAAAAAATAAAACAGCACTTTCCTTCACTGGTCTCGTCAGGTCGGGCTATAGCCTTCAACTGCCCCTTACATTCCAGAATCTCCTTTCAACTTGTAGGCAGCACACAATCATATATGTTGATTCAATTATTTTACCTTTAACTCGAATGGTAATTAACTTGGTGGGAGCTCATAATTTCCTGGTTATGGCTTGGATTCAGACTTTGCTTGCAGTGGCTGGAAAGGCTGCTGCCATCCCCTTACAGCCTCCAGCAATACTTTCTATCCTAGGGCCTCCAATGAGATGCCTGCAGGTTCAAGTTTTCCTGCCAATACCTCCTACGATGCCTGCAAAAGGTCTCAGCAAATACTCCTTCAAAACTGAACAATGCACGTGAGGCTTATGGCTCTTTCTGCTCATTTCATGAGACCATAAGCAGAGCCTACTGGATCAGGCTAATGGCCCATCTAGTCCAGTTCATCCTCTTGGCGCTCACGACTCTCCTGATTTGTGGTATGTACTTTTACCCTGGGCTCAGACTCTCCTAAATTAAACATGCACCCTCGAACGTGCCCACAGTTCGTTGGATGCCAGGACTAGATCCAACCCTCTTTTCTGTTCTGAGCACAGGACAGCTTCAAGGCACTTCTCTCTGTGAGCAACTGCAGTGGTGGTTTATATGGGTGCCTTTCCCTTCATTGATGGGAGCAGTGGCAACAATGCAGGGGCAACAATGCAGGGGAGTGTCTGTACCTTTTTGTAGTCCTGACCCTTTTTCTGCCCTTTAAGTTCTGGAAGCCATTTTTTAAATGTTACATCCCCACAGCACTTTCTCAAAATTCCAGATGTACCCATTGGCTCATAAAGGTTGATGACTCCTTTCCTGCACTAGACAACCCTCTGAGACTGTGTTGGAGGCAATGTAGGAGGTGGCAGACACCAGTGGGCGCTTTCCCCTCATTCAAACCTTGCTGAGAAGATAGTCCCACCTATACAAATCAAATCTGCATCCAACCCTAGATCTTGCATCTATTTATTCGTCCATTTTCTATATCCCAACATTCATCGATTCATGAATCCAAGGTGGGATAAAATACATAACACTCATAGCAAATAGACATCACCCACCCACCCACTACAGAATAAAAGTTTAAATATCAAATAAAAGTTAATGTCCTTTAAAAAATATATACATAATGCATCAAGAGTTTTCTAAATTTGTAAAAGAATTAAATGGCAGTGCAGAGAGTTATGTTAATGGTAAGTTAGCCAAAATAAGTGGCCACGGCCATCTTTAGATCTACCAGAATATTCTAAATTATTGGCTATTTTGAAATAATTAAATGGCTCTGATCCATTTATGCATGTGGATGTTGTATACAGATAATTAAGAAGCTTCGGTCATTGTCTGGGGGAAGCAGGAAAACCAAGACAACATCATTTGCACAATCATTTGTACACACATGCAGAGGCATAATGAATTGAGACCAACGTGTTAATGCAACTTTGAGTTACTTGAATCTTACTTATGAGTGTGTGTTAAAATTTAGTATTTATATTGTTTGTATGCTTAAAAATGAGATAATTATACATTGTGCTATAACCTAAGAGAATGCTGAGATCAATCAATTCTTCATACATTGTTAAATCCAGATTTATGAAAGCAAACATGATTAATTTTCTGGCTTAGAGCAGAAATATTAGATGCTATTACACTGCTACTTCTGACTGAAAAGCTGTCTCTTGAGGCACAAGTGGTTTATAATTGGTATGATGTGCAAAGAAACTGCAAGACAAAAATAGCTATGGTTTTGCTTTCTCAGGATATTCTTTGTTACCACAGGTCTTTGACTCTTGGTATTTGAAAATCTGTCATGAAAGATTAGCGGCTCCAATACAAGGCTACATGTTCATTCTGATGCTGAGAAGTGGTAGAGGCATACCAGTGCTGTGGGAATCATACAAATGCACCACCGGGACATGGAGTGGTAGTGGTAGGATTTTAAACTGTTGAATAGGAATTTTTCATATTCAGTAAGAAAACCTTTTTGTCAAACAGCATAGCAAGTAGCACAGAAATCAAGTACTTTTTATTCTAAGATTCTACAGGCTAATCACTGCTCAGGCAGAGCTGTGCAAATGTGTCTAAAGGATGACTTAGAATGCTCTTGGGAACTGTGCACAGCTCTGGGAAGCTCCTGAGTCTTGGAAGCAATAATCTCTAGCTTTGACCAAGCTCAAGAAAGTTCCTTAATCTGAGAGAGCAAAAGTGTGCCAGTGATGGGAGATGCTAGAGGTAAGCAGCTGGTGGAGCAAGAGATGTGAATCTGAGCTTTGTACAGTTGACTTATGTTCCAGTCCTGCAAAAGCCAGGAGTTTTGTACATACCACATCTCTCTGCACAGGCAAGCAAAAGGTACCCATCCAAGACCACAATTCAGCCAGGCAAAAGCACTTGAAGGAGGCATGAAGCACAGCCATGGATGGGTGTGGCCTAGGGTAGGCTTAACAAAGGTTTACCCTGTCTACTATTCATGGCAGCTAGGCATTTCTATTTTATTTTGCACATATGATTAATTGTAGTATTGTTAAACAAAAAAAACTATTATCTACCTGAGCAGAATGATGATCTGAGAGTGGTGTCAGGAAAACTTAAGCAACTGCAAATTGTATTTGGCTGGGCCTGAAGCGATTCTATGATGCTGCCAGCTAATCTATATATAGTTCCTTTTTGTACCACTTCTTGCATCTCCGTATTTACAGCAAAATCATGCTTTTCGTATCCCGGACACAAAACAGACCTGGCTGCATGTGAGAAAATAAGATACCCTCCACTGGCAAACAGCTCATCCCACAACCATCGCCATCAGCAGTTTTCATATTTACTCCTTTGTCCCATGAGGAATAGATTTAAAAAATGCTTAGGAAGATCTTTAGTCATAATAGCTAGTGACATCCTCGGCATATTTTTCTCTCTGCATCTTTCCTCTCCCTCTTTCCACCTCCTCTTCAAATACTGGGTCTTGCTCAGGACAAACTTATTAAACACAATACCCTAACTAATATAACACAACAGCAGTCATACAGCACACCTGGCTGCAAACGAAGAGGCGAGGCTTTAGCCCACTGCATCAGCCTCGCTTGGATTAGCTCCATCTCACAGAGCTGATTCCATCAGCATCTATTCTATATGGCTATAACAGAGAGAAAGGAGAGTGAAACAGCAGTGCCCCCTTTGTTAATTAAGGTAGGATCAAATGTGATTTGGTTCTTCCCTGTCCATAACTGTTTCCTGCACTGGTAAATATTTAAGTTAGTTATTTAACAGCATAAAAGTAGTAGAGTCTCTGTGTTGCTCATTTTCCCCTTCTCTCCTTATTCCTCCTTCCTTTTGTACCATGTACCACCGCTTGGACATTTAAAACAAAAATATACTAAGCAGTATATAATTGCTTTTTATAGGCCAAGTGGCATATAAATACTTTTAGATAAATAACGAAAGTCTATTAGCATGAGCTAATTATTTTAAACTGTAAACGACCTTGAGAACCTGAGGAAAGATAGAATGTTAAAAGCAAACAAATGAATCTCATTTGCGTTCTACAAACACTACCATGGTACACATTGTAAATTAAATTTTAGCACTCTTCAACTGTTTTCACTCTCCTTCCTTGGAGGTTTTTAAACAGAGGTTGGACGGCCATCTGCCATGGATGCTTCAGTTGAGATTCCTGCATTGCAGGGGGTTGGACTAGATGACCCTTGGGTTCCCTTTCAACTCTGATTCTATGATCCACTGTTTTGCTATTTAAACAATTGTTTCACTGATGCTGCAATATTGCTGCGATATTGCTTTTATTATACTTTTCATGCACAGCATGTTTTTTGTCAGAAAGAAGCATTCAACCTCAAAAATAGTCATCTTTCTTTCTGGTGTAAATCTGGGCTGGTGAAACAAGAGGATGACATGGAAAAGAACTGTGTAGTAAAAGTAGTAATTAAAAGCCTGCGGCCACAAAGTGGTGTAATTATGGGTGTAGACAGCTGTACAACTTCAGCATCAATTGTGAACCTTAAATCTGCCAGAGGTGGATTTTTTTTACATCCACACTTGTTTGGGACATATTTCTTTACACATTTCTGAACATATTCTCCATGTTCAGGGAGTAAGTAGATAATTTTTTTTGTTGGGGGAGGGGGTTATGCTGCCAGTCTGATGTTCTTCCCTCCAGCCCCCGGCACTATTCTTCACCTCAGAAACTGCACAAGATACCAGACAAGCATATCTGGTCTCTCTAATAATGTGGGACTGAGCAGCCAAATGGTCTATGAAATCTAATGGCTGCAAGGCCTTTAAATATATTAACAAAAATTATTACATGAAAAAGAGCTGAATTGTTTTATTAGAAGACGCAAAAAGGCAAGGGTACAAAAACCCTGAATAGCATATACACAAAACCTATGATACAATTACTAGGGTGGTTTTAGATTCAGACTCTTAGCTTATCAAGAATATATATTTGATAAATGTATACACTGACATTCTATGAAGGCACAGTTTTATGCCAACAAGTTTTCAGCCTGGGGACATAATTCCGCTCCTTCTTTTCATCTCAACAGCCAAACATAAAAACAAATATATAAGCATACCATTCTCCCTTAGTGTTGGGCCAAGGCTCACTATGTTGGACCAGGGCTCTATTGAGACAAGATTCAACAAACCCCTCAGCAAATTTAATGTCTAACAGACCACTGTATTTTAATACTTTGTTGGAAGGGTGGCTGGGGGGACCCAGCCAGATGGGCAGGGTATAAATAATAAATTATTATTATTATTATTATATTATTATTAAAGTACAAGCATATAGCTGGCATGCCATAAAAAAACTATTACTAACAGTCATCAGGTAAAAGCAATCATCATGAGAGTGATGATCTAAAGGGACACCTCTTTTGGAGTCACCCCTTCAAGCTTGTTATACAGCTAAATTTTCCTTACGCAACCTTTAGGCCTAATAAAAACCATATGGAATTAACTCTCTCACCTTTATGGCAACCTCAAGGGGGTATCCCAATGGGGAACTACAAAGGCAAGATCTCCTTTGGTGTGGCCTCTACTGAGGCAGTTCACCACACCTTTCGTAAGGCTAGCAGCCAGTCAATCTGATAACGGCCAGCTGCTTCCAATCTTTTCTATCTCCTCCTCCTGGATCTTTTGTAGCAGGCGATATCAAGAAGCTGAGGTGAGTTGAATACTGGGCAACAAGGAATACCGTACCTGCCATCTGAAACACTGGAGAGCTATTGCCAGTCATCTGGGATGATACTGAGCTGGATGGAGCCATAGTCTGCTTTGACATAAGGCCTATTTTCTTAGGGTTACCTCTAATATCCCTGACTTTTCCGATGTCTAAATGTTCTCTGGGTGATACTGAACACAAACATTTTAGATTGTCAAGTTATTCATATTTGCTGTGCCCTCATTAAATATTCCATATGCCTAACACACTTCAAAAATAAAAGTATTCAGTCAAATTAAATACAAAACGAGAGTTTACACTAAAATGATGTACACATTAGCAGCTTGAAACACAGTGAGGTTGCTTCCCCCCACCACTGTGTTTCAAGTCACATTCCTAACCTGTTGTGCAGATCAGAGAGAGGGTTGGGATATCTTCACCCAATACGCATTACCTGATTAGTTTCCTCATCCCAAACCCCAATTCACAGACTCAGTAAATTGCCCATGCACTGTTACTGGCATGTGTGCAACAGCTCCCTGAAATGTGCACTCTTCAGCTTAACTGAAGCTTCCATGAGGAGAAAAGCACACCACACAGGAGCATTTCTCAAGAAGCTACAAGATGCCTCGGGATTGTGGATAACCTCATTTGCATTTGACTTCAAACACCACCAGTGGGTGGGGGGCACATGGAGCTGGAATAAGCGGTAATGTTTGCACAGCCTAATTTTCAATTGTCAACAACATTAATTATTCTAAAACGACAACATCCCTGTGATTATCCTGTGACAATTTCACTTTCATCTCTGCATGATAAAGAAATTGATGGCAGTGCTCCAACACTGGTAGAGTATCTTCTTTTTCCAATATTTACTTGAAACTATCATTTTAAGAACACAACACTCCCTTGTGCATTCTCTTGCTGATTTGAAAGTATCTTCTTTGGGTGATATAAACTGAAACACATTTCCTGAGTATCAATGGGACTTTACATCACAAGACAATTATTTACAAACTCCATCAAGTCTTTAAGTAATAATGGTGCTCTTCTTATTTATAACCCTCAGGAGAAAACAGATGGATATAGATCCCCATCCCCTCTGCTTCTTTTAAAGTCTTGAGTCCTTCCATCACACTTGCAAGTACAAGATGCTAAACCTTTCATAGAATGTATTCTACTGTTTCATCTCAAATGCCACATTTGCAGTAGTGCAGAGACTGTGTGCTGATGTCAAACATATCCTATCACAGCAACAAAGATTAGAAGGTGTGAATGCATGCTTAAATGACTTCAGTTCTTGCCTCTTTATGGGATTGGTTTTGTAATTGTTTTGCTGCTTTGGTGTAAAACTGTATTTTAGGATTTGTACTTACAGTATATTGTTTTTAGTGCTTCATGTAGATTGCTCTGAGGGCACCTTGTGACAGTGTCCAATTTGTGAACTGCCCTGAGGTCTTTGGATGAAGGGTAGTATATAAATTTAAATAAATAACATCAAGAACCATGAGTCCAGTTAACAGCCTAGGGTTAGTTTAACTCTCGTCCCTGACTATTGACCATGCTGGTTGAGGATGATTGGGATTTTAATCTAACAGCATCTAGGGGCCAAAGACTGCAGAAGGCTAATATAAAGCATGACTAGTAAACTTATCACTGAATGGGGAAAACATCTGCTTAGGATCTTGAAGAGCAGCTACACTTCCAAGATTTACACCTGTGTGCACTATATGGGCTGTGGGGTCTGAAAACAAAAACAGAGCAGTCCTTTACTTTATAGCATCCTCTGAATGCTACAGAACACACAATCCATCAAATTCACCAGTGGAAACATCTAAATTAGCAAAACCACACACAAAACAAAAACTAAAAGGAAGATAAATATAACAATAAAAACACAATTAGTCTGAACACGTCTGAAAAGCTGCAGCAACTAACTGTGTCTGAGTAGAAAAATGTGTGAAGTATATATGCATGTTTTTTAAAAAATAAAATAAAAACCTGCTCTCACAAGCCAATTTAGTACATTCAGTTTAGCACAAAATATTTGTTATTGGAAAAGATATATAAGAGCTCCAGGGAATAGAATTAAATAGTCTTGACACAGGAAGAAGAGCTCTTACTGTGTCACTTAAGTGGCACACAATTCTTAAATCTGCACACAAGGGTTGCAAAGAGGGAAGGCAAGGAGTTCCTGGGCTGGTTTTATCAGGGCCAATTAGACATCTTGATTTTCAGCAAAACATTAAGCAGAGTGCAACTAGACATTGTGTGATCTACATTTCCCCCCCAAAACAGCGGTCCAATGTTAGTATTATTTTAAATCTATCTATCCATCTGTCTATCTAATTCATATTGAGTGACTTCACAGTGTATTATAATCGCATAAAATATAATTTGAAAATGAGTAACATCCACCAAAGGTACATTAAAACAGAAGAATATGCAATTCAATTAAAAAAATTATCCATGAGGGCACACATGAAGGTGTTGAAAGTAAGAATGTCTTTCTTCCCATACTTACCTATGTTGTAAACTTGTTGTGCCTTATGTTATCACATAAGGCATCTTCCTGTCTCTGCTAATGCCTTACCACTGACTGGCACTAGTGGAAAAATGCAGTAGTTTTTTTCATCCCTAACATAATCTGTTGTTACAGCCTTATCCAACCTGGCACCCTTCAGCTGCTGGGTTACAACTCCCATCTGGCTGAGGCTGATGAGAGCTGTTGTCCAAAAGAGTCAGAAAGCACACTAGAGGCAACACTAATTCAAAACAGAAATCTCCTGGTGATTTAATGCCTGTGATTTAGGCCTTCTATGCCCCAAACTCACAGTCTAAATCAACATGGTGATAGGGAGGTTATGTCTTCAAAGTAGGCTGCTGTTTTGGGATGAGGGTGGCGCTGTGATCTAAACCACTGAGCCTCTTGGGCTTGCCAATCAGAAGGTCGGCAGTTCGAATCCCCCGCGATGGGGTGAGCTCCCATTGCTCAGTCCCAGCTCCTGCCAACCTAGCAGTTTGAAAGCATACTAGTGCAAGTAAATAAATAGGTACTGCTCTGGCAGGAAGGTAAACGGCGTTTCCGTACGCTGCTCTGGTTTCACCAGAAGCGGCTTAGTCATGCTGGCCACATGACCCGAAAAAACTGTCTGTGGACAAACGGCGGCTCCCTCAGCCACTAAAGCAAGATGAGAGCCGCAAGCCCAGAGTCATATGTGACTGGACCTGTCAGGGGTCCTTTATCTTTTTTAGGCTGCTGTTTAGAAGCTAGGATGAACGTGACAGAAAGAAAGACCTGATAATGACCTAAATCCTGGTGGTTTGGACTTCCATTCTAGTAAACATACAAGAAAGCAAAGAAGTGAACAAAATGGGTCAGCCCCCTGGTTGATAAGAGACACTCCTCTGACTTTGCGATTGGAAACAGTGACACGTGATAACAACTGTTTCTTCTCTGAAGGAATGTGCTGGTTCCTAACATTCCATCTTAGCATAGCTTTTACTTAGCTCACTGAATTAAAAATGATTGTGGAGAAAGTGCTTTCAAGCATAGTTGCTATAATATTTACCGAAAGCATTTAAAAAAAAACAACCCAGAGCAAAACATGATGTTCACCTCCCCAGGTAAAAAACAAAACAAAACACTTCACAATGAACTTCCAGCAATACTGAAGTGGGTGATAGTTCACTGTTAGTTACATATTAAAATTATGAGTACATAAAACAGCAGATTCAGAGGTTAAATGTTTTACGGTTGAGCAAATAAAGCAAAGCTCTCTATAATTTCTGCTAATGTGCATAGTTTAATTCTAAGTGCTCAGCATCTGCATCTGTATATAAATTTGGGGCTGATTGTTTTTAAGAAGTTATAAAATATTTAACACTGAAATCTCTTATATAACATCTATAAAGAAAATAAAAATTACTACTTGGCAATATGGTTCAGAAGACTAGAGAGATGGTAATCTGTCCCCTTTGCATGATAACAGCATGTCCCAAAATACTACCATGATTATACTGAAATGGTCCTAAAAGGCAATATGGACAAAAATTCCCTACTGCAATTGCTCAGTCTTGAGAGCAGCTTCCCAAAACGGCAAAATTATAATCCCGATCTGCACTCAACGATAAAAACCTGTTGGGGGAAGTGACAAAAAGTCTGGGAAATGGAAGTCTGATGCAGCTGAATAATGTGTCACCACTGTCACAGGGATGATAAAGCAGCACAGTACTTGATGTTTTCAAAAAATGACACAAACCAACCTGATTTGCACCTGGCAGACTAATGGCCAGATTGGAACTTAATTGCTGGATTGGAACTTCCTAACATAGTTCTCTCTCAGAGAGAGAGAAAGTTGAGAAATGCATAGGCGCCGACTCCATGGGGTCTGAGGGGGCCCGAGCCCCCTCAAAAATTCGTTTGGGGGGGGCTCCGCCCCCCCAATAATTTAAGAGCGCAGGGGCAAAAATAGGCAAAAATCAGGCAAAAATAAGATCGGGCGGTAGGGCGGAGGGAAGGCGGAAGCTGCTGCTTTCCTGCATTCTGCCTCAGGGTCTTACTGCCCACCGGCTTCTGCTGCTGCGTTTGCTCAAACTCAACAAAGAGCAGGGAATCCCCTGCCCTCCTGGCAAGCAGAGGGTTAAGGAAAGGATCGAGTCCTTCCTTCTAATTCTTTCCTAGTCACACTGCGTGCAGGCTCCAGCCCACCACCTCCTCCTCTCCGTGCTCTAGGGATGCAGGTGGGAGAGAGAGAGGACTGGCTTGGGGGGGGGGACTTTTGCCTTCCTTTCCTCCCCCCACCCCGTTAAACTCCTCCCCTGCATTCTTAGCCAGCTGCTTCTCCGCACATCCCTCTTGTGCTTCTTGTCCCTTCTGTGTTTTTCCTTCCCTCCCCATTTAAAACGTGGTGACAAAGCATGGATCCACATGGATCCTCAGGATTTTTGCATTGGGTCACCCCAAATTCACCATCAGATCACATAGCATGTCCATGGCTACATCTTGCACCAAAAAAATCACGCACCCACTGTTGCCTAGGGTCACAGTGGTGCAAAAACGTGGTTACAAAGCACGGATCCACATGGATCCTCAGGATCTTTGCATTGGGTCACCCCAAATTCACCATCAGATCACATAGCATGTCCATGGCTACATCTTGCACCAAAAAAATCACGCACCCACTGTTGCCTAGGGTCACAGTGGTGCAAAAACGTGGTTACAAAGCACGGATCCACATGGATCCTCAGGATCTTTGCATTGGGTCACCCCAAATTCACCAGCAGATCACATAGCATGTCCATGGCTACATCTTGCACCAAAAAAATCACGCACCCACTGTTGCCTAGGGTCACAGTGGTGCAAAAACGTGGTTACAAAGCACGGATCCACATGGATCCTCAGGATTTTTGCATTGGGCTACTCCAAACTCACTGTCAGATATTAAAAATCTTTATAAAATAGAGAATTAAATACATACAGAATGTTAAATTTTCAGTTTCGAAATATTAGTACTAGTTTAGTACTGTATTTCTATATTACTATAGTACTGTATTAGTTATTTTCAAATACTTAAATATTTTTAGGGTGTAAGACCCAATTAAAGCCCGTTATTTACATACAGTATTACAGTATTTACATACAGTATTAGGCATACTGTATTAACTTTATTAACTATTAAAGCATTAACTTTGAGATATTATTTTTATTTAATGAGCCCTCAGCCTTATTCAAAGTAAGCTTAAATTAGCTATTTCACTTATTAATCAAAGTGCTATTACTGTGCGACAGCAATATTTTATGTTTTATTCTTTTAATGATAGTTTAGGATTTATTTAAATATCATTTCAGTCTTTTCAGAGCTATATATTCACTGCTCTGTAATAGTCTATAAGCATAATTGTTACTGTAAATTAAATTAGCTTTTTACGAAAATACCGTGCGTGTTTATGTTTTGTTTCTTTTTTCAAAGCCAAAAAGTGTTTCAGGCTTGTCGAGTTTCCCAGAGTGTGGAGTTATAGAGAGTCGAGTTTTCGGGGTTCTAATGTTGATCATATGACTCTAAAATACTTTTTTAAAACTCTAAAACTCACTGATTTTCATCTAAAATTTAGAAAACTTCCCGGGGCAGGACCCCGGTATGGGCCCCCCCAATATTTTTTATAAGTCGGCGCCCCTGGAGAAATGCATATATATATATTGAAATAAAGTAGTTTAGAATATTTAAATACATACACATTTCCATGCAGATTCCTAAAACACCACACCACAACAAAGGTTTTTGATTCCTGCATTGCAGGGGATTGGGAACACATGACCCTTGGGGGGTTCCTTCCAACTCAGCAATGCTATGAAACCTCAGACTGTGGCAATAATGAGATGGAATCGACTTATGCATGAAAGCATGTGAAAGGCATATGAACTAGGAATAGACTGTTTGGGCCACCACGTTACCATTTGAAATGCTTTATATAAATGCACCCTAAAAGCAGTCTTTTAATACTTTCTCAGCGTTTCATACAAGCAGCCCTATAATGTAGACCACAGTTATAATCTCCATACAGTATTGCAGGTGGAACGAGGCTGGGGCTCAAGCAATAATAGTAAGATTGTGGGAGAGGAGAGAATTTTTAGGGCTGTAAGAATTACAGCCTGTGAACCACATTTTTTTCAGAACCACATGGGGATATTTGCATGTCAGGGTTAGCGACAGTTGAGTTTGGGATTATTAGGGAGGCAGGAGAGGATATATTATTTAATGATATCCTTCTTAACTTGCACTAGCAAGTTCCATATTCTAGCAGAGTTCCAAACACCCCCCTTTCAAATTATGCAGCCATCAGCTTATTGCTGACTCATCTGAGTCTTACTATTAAAGATTCTTTCCTGGTAAAATCCCTTCTAATCCCTCTTAAAAAGAATAAACACAAGAGTCTGATTAATGTTAATATAAAAGTAGTTTCCTCACAGATTCATTCAGGTTACCCCTGAAGGCAGGCTTAGGTTACATAACAACTAGAACTATTCCAGAAAGAAGTTAGTCCCAAGTGACTGCAACTAAGCAGTCACTTCTCCAAACACACAGCAACATACAAAATAGAGAACACACACTGATCAGAACATGGAGGCCATGTGCTCCTCTATGCTAGTACAACAGACTACACCCTCTTCAAGTCACGCGTAGTGGAAGTCTGTCCCAGCTCAGGAGGAAACAGGAAGTCTTCTCCTGAGTGGTACAAAACACCTCCTAACATGTTCACTGTAGGAATGTTGTACTTGACTGCTATAAGTTTTACATCCCACAGAGTTGAGATCCATTTCCTCTTTCCTGCCCTTCCCGGAACAGACCAAAAGGTCTCAAATAGAAATTTTGGTTTGAGTCCCGTTCCCCCCCCCCCCCGCCCTCCAGCTTGCCTTTCTCCCCAATCTCCTCACTATATTATTATTTTTCACAGTCTTCAACGGCAGAATAAAACTTCACTTTGCCTGCCTGTTTAGAACCAGCATGTTTGTGATTGCTCATAGTCCCTGGTGCCACATACTGCTAGCTATGCAGGTCTCTCCTGGCATTATGCTATTAACTAAGTGTTAGATTTGGACTCCTGGTATTCCCAACGCAGCAGATTTTTCCAAACACAATTCATTCTCACATGCTCTTTACAGCTCCTTTGCTGTGCACATTTCACCTGTACCATCTGTGCTATCATGAGCTTTGCCTTTCCCCACACTTAATCTTCAAGATGCTTGTATGATGATACATGAATAATGAATAAATGCTAAATGAATGCCCCCTGGACAACTTTCTTGGGGAATATCTTACTGTAAAAAAAAACATTCCTGAAAACTTGTTTTCTCGCTACAATTTGCAGCTAGCAATATTTGAAGAGCAACTATTCAGCAGGGACTCGATCTTACAACAGTACCATGGTACCGCAGGACACAAACTTGTAGTTTTAGGGGTGCTGTCATATTTTACATTTTAATGCAGGTGAAAGGACCTAATTAAATGACAAGATAATTTGCAAGCATCTGGGAGGCTAGTCTGAAAAAGCTTGCATAAGCATGCAATGCAATTACCTGTATTTCTGCACTCACTTGAGTCTGCTTAGCTCAACTCTCCTGTTATCAACGTGAGATGGGTAAAGTGAAACAGGTGACCAAACTCTTCTCTACTATAGTGACTTGAACAATGTGCCCATGGGAGTCCCAACCTGAATTTCAGTAGGTTACCAAATTACTGGCTGATATTGCTAGAATGGAAGTTCACTTACACCAGTTAATTGATAGCAGCAGGATGCCCCAACACATAAAAAACAAAATACAGCTATTGCACTTTTAAAATTTATTTTCAAAATGCCTCTGACCAAAGACCATCATCCAGGAGTTTACATTCAGGAACAAGAACACTGGGAACAGATTGCCTTTGCCACTTCAAAATCTTTAGGGATAAAGGTGCTACATATTCACTTACTTACTTACTTACTTACCTACCTACCTATGTACCTACATTGGTTCTCAAATGCCTTGGTACTCAAACAACTTGGAACCCAAAAACTGCAAACCCGGAAGTAAGTGTTTTGATTTGAGAACTTTTCTCAAAAGTCGAACATGCTCCGTTTTGAGTGCCACACTTCCATTTTGAGAGTTACGCTGAGGTCTGTCTGTTTTTGCTATTTATTTTGCATTTTTGTGGCTCTTTTTGTTCTGTTTCTGTGACTGTGTGGAACCCAGTTCAGCAACTGACTGACTGACTGATTGATTGATTGATTGATTGGCTGCAGTACACTGTTTATTGTTTTCATTTTATGGATCAATGGTCTCATTAGACAGTAAAATTCATGTTAAATTGCTGTTTTAGGGGTTATTTTTAAAAGTCTGGAACAGACTAATCTATTTTGCATTACTTTCTATGGAAAAGCGTGCCTTGGATTGGGAACGCTTTGGTTTTGGAACGGACTTCCGGAACAGTTTAAGTTTGAGAACCAAGGTACCACTGTATTTCATTGAACTCAGTAAAGTGATCTCCAAACCAAGAATTGCCAAGACCAAGATCTGCATTGCTTCAGAAAGGTTGCTGAATTACAGTGGTACCCCGCAAGACGAACGCCTCGGAAGACGAAAAACTCTCTAGACGAAGGAGTTTTTCGTTTTCTTAGCCGCTTCGCAAGACGCATTTCCCTATGGGCTTGCTTCGCAAAACGAAGCTTGCCCCGCAAGCTCCGGGGATAGCGGGGAAGCGCAGTGCGTCTTCTCTGCTGTCCCCGGACCTCTTTTGAAGCAAGGGGCGGCAACGGGGAGAAGCGATCTTCTCCCCGCCGCCCCTTGCTTTAAACAGGTCCGGGAACAGAGGGGAAGGCGAGCGGCGCTTCCCCTCTGTCCCCGGACGGTCTCCATAGGAACGCATTGATTGATTTTCATTGCATTCCTATGGGAAACCGTGCTTCGCAAGACGAAAAACTCGCAAGAAGAAAAAACTTGCGGAACGAATTAATTTCGTCTTGCGAGGCACCACTGTATATGGCTTCAGACCATACCCTGGCATCCAGGCATCATACCAGGATGTGCCTGGCTTTTGTTTTCTGGTTGCTTTGTTACCAAGCAATCAGACAAGTGGATGCTAATTGTTTATAGAATAGGTGATTGACCAAAGGCTCTAATTCTTTTCATTAGAGATATGCAGGTTTTTCCCATTGGGGGAAATTTGGGGTGTACTTTTGTCCACTGCCCCCCGCCTCACAGCCTTGGGCACATTCCCTTCAGAATTGGTACTGTATTTACTGCAGTAGTTTTTATTGGTCTTTTGAAAACTATTTGGTCCTCGTTGAAGTAATAATTTTTCTCTGAAATAGGTTACAAATAGTTTAAGGTCTTACATTATGTTTCTTGAAAACACAAGTGATTTTTCTGGGCAATAGTAATGCATTTTGGGTTTCTTATTTTATTTTGTGTTTTTTATTATTAGGGTTGTTATTCAGAATGTTCCAGTTCTATATTCTAGCTGGCATTTGATTGGTCAAAGAAAATTTCTTCAATTGACTGATAAAATATTATCAAATAGTGATTAGATATGCAAAACATGCATTTATTGGAGCAACTGAAAAAAAAACAAAACTTGTACTAATTACAGAAAACGACAGTCACCACAGTTCAGTCCTGCCCAGTCACTCCTATAGTTTTTACTGCTGTGTTTTCTGTGAACCAATGGATGTTTATAAATTAAGTAAATCTTATTTTTAAACTTACTTTACAAGTTGCCGCCTGATTCTTTGTTAAGTGGGGTAAGACGGGGGAAGCCAGCTTACTTCATAGCTGGACTTGCTCAAGACAAAGCTTTGCAGCCTAATTCCTATTCTTTTGATTTTGCTGCCAAGGGTGGGAATTTAAAACACGGTTCAAGCCACACATGTGTGCACTTGGAAGGATAAATTTCGATTAATATATCCTCCCCTACCTCATAAAACCCATCCCACATTTGGAAATACCCTTGATTCCATGGCTGAAACTTCCATAGTTCCTGACTCACAGCTCAGCTCAGACAGCTTCCCACATCTATTGCTAGAACAGTTGAGGGCACAGTGAGTGCAGAGTTAAAAGGATGTGGACCCACACTTATCTTACATATAAGTACTCAGAGCATAGGGTGATTCTTTCAGATGGGTTTTTGAAGAAGCAGAACAGGAAGAGAAATGTATTTTGCAGAGCTGCTCTATCCCACTTGTATAATGAAAATAGGTAAGGTAGAGAGACTGAAAAACTGAAATAAATGCTGCATTAGGAAGAGGATGTCAAATTTTACACCTCTCCCTAGAGGAGGAAAGGGCATAATCAGGGATGCAACTAGTTTGTATGTTCAATAGTTTAGGAACAACATGCCCTTTGAATTGAATTCATAATAAAAGTATAGCTCAGGGCTTACAGAGATAAAAAAAACACAATGTATTTGCCAAGGGTGTAAATGGATAGTCTATGGATAAATTTAATAAACAGAATATGTGCAAGAGAAGATGCTGACTTGGCTAGCATGTTGCAAAGAGTCACATATCCCTATTATCTGGTCACCGTTATGCATGCCTAAGAGCTCACATGAATGGTCTCCTTCCACAAGCAGCATAACATATGCAGGGAACTCACACAACGCACAAATCAACTTCAGTGAACAAGACTGTCAAATTTATGAGCTCTCTCTGTTCACAAAAATCGATCTTGGTAACGCGTGACTTATCTCCTTGTACGCTGCACTACACTGAATAAAATTACTCCTTTCAGCTACTCAGTGAATCAACCACTGAAAATACATGAAACTACCCTAAAGCTAATCACATGTGGGAAGTAAATTATCTCTATCTATCTATCTATCTATCTATCTATCTATCTCTATCATATTTTTAAAACTTACTTTGCTCTTAAATGTAAAAGCTTATTTAGGATGGTTTGTGAATTTAAAGGAATTGAATTCTGGTGGTGGTGGTTAGCAGTAGCTGGTCTTCAAGTGTGTCTGCCCTCTGCAGACTCCATAAAGCCCAAAACCACACAAGAAGGACATGAGTGCAGTCGTACAAACTTGTGTTCCTTAGCCACTGGTATTCAGAAGCATATTGCCTTTACCAATTGAGATTATATATAGTTTGTACATGACCCATAACTAATGAGTAGGGTTGGAGTATTGCTTAGGGATTTTTGTTGGGTGGGGGTTGTTCTTATTGATATTAATTTTTGTATCTTTATATCATTATGATTTATGTGGGTTTTTTCCAATTTGGCTGTGTATTTCTTTGTTCTATGTATTGTTTATGACTATTTTTGTTAGTTTATAATTGTGTGTTCTTTTTCATATTGTAAGTCTGACCTATGGAAAGGCAGCATACAAATAAAATTATTAATGTAGGTACATTTGTAATGATAGCTATATCCTTCATATCCTCCATGAGATGTTTCATAGCATACTATATTGTTTCACACACCATCTCTGAGCAGAGTAGCTTTTACAGGGTCAGAAGACTTTGCAGGTAAAACAATGGAAACAGATTTCTACAAAAAGGTTTCAATACAAACGTACAGGATGAATATGTATGCAGTGAGAATACATGTCATGTTAGTCCCATGGCAGTCTTACTGCAAGAAAGCTGTTCCATCTCTACCTCACCCAGTCTCTTCCCCAACAAAACCCATCAACTCCTGATTTAGACCACCTGGGGGCATACACTCCAGTTGACGTGGGATGCAGACATCAAGATCATGTATGTGGGATGCAACAATCAAGATCATCCAACAGCCAGAACAAAAAAAATGCAACCAGAACAAGAATTGAATTTGGCAAGCCAATGGTTAGCTCAATGTTTGCTGAATATATTGGCAGGGTTCACTGCATGTGGGCTGGAGGCTGGCTTGCATGACTCTCCCTCCACTGCTTGAATGTCCAGCAGCAGCTGGGTGGGGTGGGGGTCTCCTAGCCAACTACTCAGACCCTTTTGCCAACAGTCTCAGCATCTCCTCCCATTCCTCCTCTCCCTTTGACACATACTGCCAGGACCGCCCATTCCTGCTTGTTGGACATTTGTGTGCTTCTTCCAATCCACTACAGCTCAGGGGTGTAATCCAAATGACCTAAATTAGGATTACAACATGACCCTAAAATGCAATGGATTATTAGGAGTCATTCCTGATGATCACCTCATACATCTCCACAAAGGAAACAAACAGTAGCAATAAGTGAATACTCTGAAATATAAGGTTTGACATAATTCTTTTTATGACAACACAAATATATTGACTGCCAAGCCAGTAAGTGAAGTCACTATGCTTATCTACTCTCCTGATCCATGTGGTCTGAGATTAATCTTTGTGCAGGGAAATGTAATTTTTCAGAGTGTCCCCAAGTCAGTTACCTAGCTTCTGAATCACACTAGTTTTAAAATAGTAAAAAGTCCAGTGGCTTTTTCAATCAATCAGTCCTTCAAATTCTGGCAGCTCAATAATATTGGTATGAACAACTGTCGTTTTACGGCAGCAACATCCATCAAATAAAATGAAGGATCCAATGTCAATCATTCAGGATAATAAAGTTGTTTCAAAGGTATCATTACATGGGATCAATATCTGCTGCATATCAAGTACATTTCACTTATTTTCTCTGAGATTGTATACTTTGGTTGCTTGTGCACCAGGATTCCTCTTCATCAGTACTTATGTATGAGACATACAAATTTTATCCTTCAGAACAAAATGCATAGTTATTTGTTTTTCTGTGTGAATTAGAAGGCATCCCTTAACAATAATGGCATTTGTTGATCCAGTAAATAAATAAACAAATGTTATGACTAACTTTTAAAAAGTATTTTCCTAATTACGGGTAACCATTTTTATTATTTATCTTTTCCACGGGGGAGTCCAAGTGGAGTTCACTTGGGAGGAATCACACAGCATGATCACTAGGTGTAGTATAACCATAGGGGATGCGGGTGGCGCTGTGGTCTAAACCACTGAGCCTAGGGTTTGTCGATCGGAAGGTTGGTGGTTCGAATGCTCGTAACAGGGTAAGCTCCCGTTGCTCTGTCCCAGCTCCTGCCAACCTAGCAGTTCAAAAGCACACCAGTGCAAGTAGATAAATAGGTACCGCTGCAGTGGGAAGGTAAACAGTGTTTCTGTATGCTCTGGCTTCCGTCATGGTGTTCCATTGCACCAGAAGGGGTTTATTCCTGCTGGCCACCTGACCCAGAAAGCTGTCTATGGACAAACGCCAGCTCTCTCGGCCTGAAAGTGAGATGAGCGCCACAACCCCATAGTAGCCTTTGACTGTACTTATCCATCCAGGGGTCCTTTACCTTTCACCTTTACATAGTATAACCATTTTCTGAAAGTAATGATGACACAAGTAACATTTGCAGTCCAAAAAGAGTCAACCAAACTTTGGGTTATAGACTAATTCTGACTATTTGAATCTAAAGGAACGCACCTCCCCACCACAAACATAGGTTTGTTTGGATGGTTTGAGTAGCAGGATGGCAAATGGAACCAATGGGTTAGTGCTACAACTCTCTTCAGGGAGAAAAGAAAATACTGTTGTAGACTTAAGAGAAACATAAAGGTAAAGGTAAAGGTACCCCTGCCCATACGGGCCAGTCTTGCCAGACTCTGGGGTTGTGCGCCCATCTCACTCAAGAGGCCAGGGGCCAGCGCTGTCCGGAGACACTTCCGGGTCACGTGGCCAGCGTGACAAAGCTGCATCTGGCGAGCCAGAGCCGCACACGGAAACGCCGTTTACCTTCCCGCTGGTAAGCGGTCCCTATTTATCTACTTGCACCCGGAGGTGCTTTCGAACTGCTAGGTTGGCAGGCGCTGGGACCGAGCAGCGGGAGCGCACCCCGCCGCAGGGATTCGAACCGCCGACCTTTCGATCGGCAAGTCCTAGGTGCTGAGGCTTTAACCCACAGCGCCACCTGCGTCCCTAAGAGAAACATAGAAATTAATAAATTCTAGGATTGTGATTATTTGGGGCGGGAAACGAGAAATATAAGATGCAAAGGGTAGCCTGGGTAGTCTGACCAAGCTAGCACCATTAAGGGAACAATAGAGAGCCACTGAAGGCCCATAGAGGGTCTTTAACAAGACAAGGACCCTGGAGATTTGGAAGGTTGCCAGGGTAACTGCTCTGGGAGAGGGCAAGGGGTTTCTGGGAAGAGGGGGGGAGGGCGGATGGGATCCATCTTTGAGGAAAGCAGCCTGAAGGTTACTTATGCTGCTGTCTCCAGAAATGTGCATGATGTAAGATCTGGACTTCCTCCATGAAGGCTGAAGGTGTAAATAGGCGAATAAACCCTATTTCTTAAAGCATGACAGTCTCCGCTGTGTCTTCCATTCTCCAAAGGGACACAGACCCTGTGTGTATTCCTGTGGCCCCATGTGCCCTTGTCATGGCTTGGGGGAGAAAGGGGCAGGCACCAGGCTTTGGAACAATACAAAACCCTCTTCAACTTAACTCTTGGAAATATTAGACCAAATTCTCTTCATGTCTACTAGCTGCAAATCATACAGAAAGAAAAAATACATTTCACATGAACATAATTTCTAAAACAAAAGAAGTTAGAACTAATCCTAGATGGCTGAGGACTTACAGGTTTACTGTATGTTTATTGGCTATTTAATTTCTATACCACTTAATATATTTAAAATATCTCTAAGCGGTGTAAACAACTAAATCAACAACGGTCAAGTTACCAAAATATAGCTACATAAAAGACCCTGACGTGGGGAAAGATTGAGGGCACAAGGAGAAGGGGACGACAGAGGACGAGATGGTTGGGCAGTGTTCTCGAAGCTACTAACATGAGTTTGACCAAGCTGCGGAAGGCAGAGGAAGACAGGAGTGCCTGGCGTGCTCTGGTTCATGGGGTTACAAAGAGTCAGACACAACTAAACGACTAAACAACAACAGAAAAATGTTACAAAGTTACACACACACACACACACACACACACACACGTATATTAATTCATTTTCCATTTGGCATACACTCCCTCTAAGCCTCTGGGTTCTCACCCAGGTTTCAAACAAACTCTCTGCTCACCCACAAATGTCTCACAATGAGACGGGTTCCTGGAAACAGTGGATATCACCCCAGTTGTTCACTCCAGGCTTGCTTTTTATGGACAGGCCCAAGGTGGATGGTACCTTCCTCGGGCAGTCCCTCTTCACTCTCCTCACCCAGTTCGAGATGCAGTAGGTTTGGTGAGTTTCCCAGAGTGTCCAGAGGATGGGAGAAGGGCCCCCTCCACTCACACAGTTCTTTCTTTGCCGCCTCCTCCAGCCATTGAGGAAAAGGCCACTGCCCATTTCTTATGACTGAGCTCTTGCAACTCACAGAAGCATGGCGTGTGCAGATGTTTATCTGAACCCCCTGCGTAAGCTTTCCTTCTTTTCTTAAAAAATCTATTCCTAAATCTGATTTAGTTTTGTACCAACATGAAACAAATTTCCACTGAAAGATTCATGAACAACTGAAAGCTATATGTGATCTCGTATAGCTTTAAAAAACGTAGAGTGGCCTGATGAATAATCATCACGAGTGATAAGGCACACAGCTATAGGGCCCCTGAAAGGCTTTGCTGCAATACTGCCACAATATACTAATTCCCATGATATTATGGAGCGACTTCCTCTAGCAGCCAAGAGGTCAGGCCAGAGCAAAACAAATTGGTGCTTCACTTTAAAAGCACTGGACAGCATGGAATGATCAAAGTGGGCTCAGAGCTCTCCCTTAACTCAAAACCAATCTACCAACAGAGCCTCACGATGAACTGCAACAAGCCCTTGTGCAACACAGCCAGGGAGGATCTTCCATCCCCCTCCCCCCCAAAAAATGTTGAAAGGTTAACCCATGCACTAGGAACTAAAATTTATGAGCAACCAGATTTTTTCATGGCCACAAGCACAAAGCAAACGGATCAAAGTGTACCAACCAACACCATAGGTGCCTGTAAGACAAGAAATAAATGTAATAAACCAGAAGGAGAGGAGGCTGCACAGCACTTTAGGAGATCAATTATTTATTTTGCTACTCAGTTATGTGTTAATAATTCATAGCTCCGAAGATCATCTTTCTGAATAGGATGAACAGCATATTGCCCACTTACAGATATAGGCTTAGTTCCTTGTTGATTTAGGCTGCAGTTCTGTAAACAGCTAGGCTGCTTAACGCCTGCTGACTTCGAAATGCTTTAAGTAGCCTAACTGATTGCAGAATTTTGTTTCTGAAAAAATAAATCAATGCTTGCATCCAGTTGTGTTCTTTCACCGATGGATAAATGTCAAAGGCTTCCATGAAAGGGGGAGGGAGATGATTTTTGCCAATTCTCTCTCTCCCCTGCAGTTTCTTGCACCACTATCACGCTGTTTGCTGTTCTGAAGTGTCCTCAACCACCAGGGACAGATGGCTAGAAAGGATAGGGGAAATCAGCAAAAAATGCCTCTGCCCTTTCCACTAATGGAAGCCTCCACCTGATCAAACAGCCTTCCATCAGTGGAAGAAGACAACTGGATACCACCCAATGCCTTTATGTCCTTTATTTAAGTTATCAAGCTAATATCCAGCAGAAAACAACAGTGCCATGCTAAGCTTCCCCATCCAGGAAAACCATCACAGCATAATCTGAATTACTTCATTCATATATTAATATTAGGGGCTATGCCCCTTCTCACTCAACTTGCCAAATCCCTGCCGCCACCCCCCACATTAAGTCCCTTGAGGTTTTCTTCCTCACCCTGTACAATTATTAAGCTTGTTTTTTCTTGGCCTCTTGGATTTTACTGCATGCAAATCCAGGATTGTGATGAAGCACTACAAATCCTCCAACAGGGGCTGAGTGATGACAACCTTACAATTTTATGGATATAGGAAGATTTAGTCAATGAGTATTTGACCATGCTATGAAGAATTAAATTCTGTGAATCTTTACAACTGCAAACAAAGGTGTGTGTTTTTTAAAGTATCATCAATCCACATCTCATTAGTTATTCCTTACTTTTGTATTTTTTTTAAAAAAAAGCATGTCAAGAAACAATGAGGAAAATTTGAAATGTTAATTATTATAACATATCAAGTATTTGAGGGCACATATATAGCACTTTTATCAAAATCAGTTTGTAACCTAAATACATATTTCAGGAATAATTGCTGATCCACTCTGACCTCCTCAAGAGCTTAAATAGCTACTTCAGAGTTTAATCTGCAGGGAATAAGCTAAATGAAAAATAATTTAGCCCTTAACCAGGAGACAGAGGGAGAGAGAGAACCAACATCTTTTAATGATGCCCTTGTATTCAAATTTAACCCTTGAGTATAATGACAGCCTTTTATCTCCAAGCTAGATGGGTATAATTTGCCACAGAAGTTAAAATGCAGCATCAGAGGGAAGAAAGCAGAGAGGTCATCAACAACATAATGGGTGGTAGAGATTAAAGGAGGAACTGTGAAAGGTGCTGACTGATAGACTAACTGAACCTCCAACAGTCAAGCTATAAATATCTTATAAATATAAATATATTTTCCCATGCTATAAATATCTTATAGTATGATGGAAATGAAGCATGGAGCAGCCGCTGAATCTACAAGTAGGTCAAGGGCTGCAAGTACGAGAACAGTCAATACAGAGGTCCCTGAATAGCAAAGTAAGATTCAGGATAAATACTATTGTACTGGCAGAAATAGAAACCCATGGAGCTACTGAAGTCAAATGAACCTTTTTAGTGGTGCATCAAATTATTAGTATGGGGGTGGTATTTTGAGATTTCTCCTTCACACAAAACCAAAAAGAAAGCATTTCTTCAGTGAAGGAGGGTTTGTGCTCTGAAATCAGCTTTGACGTTCATGAAGTGTCCATTACAGTTCATTTTATTCTATTAGAATTACATACATTTTGGAACTGAAAAGAATACATTATTAAAATTGATGCACATCTTTATTGCTTTTTAGAAGCAAATGATGTGTAATAAACTTAACCCAACAAGGATATTTCAAAATCTAGACAGTTCTGTTTGCCATCTCAGACAAAATAAGTTGATATATATTTTTGAGAAAAACAAAACAAATGAAAAAGCCCCCAAACACAACATGCCCCCCACTCCTTTCATCCTATTTCAAATCAAAATGTGAGTGATGTGTCTGACATTTACTTGATATAAATGTTAAGAAGGTGCTGGGTATGAAAGTCACCATTTGCCACTTCATTGCTAAAGAACAAACTTTGCTTATTAAGGCAACCTCCTTAATTAAAAATCAGTCAAGCCAAGCTTATGCTTGCTCATCTATCAAAGCTTCTATTATAGTCCAGATGTTTTCTTGGGTCTACAATGACATACCAATTAAACAAAACACATATTTTAATGTAGCATGCTCACAATCTTCAAAGTTCTTTCTTTCTATTACAAAACAAATCAACACACACAAAGAGCAAAATCTCCAAACCTGCCAAGTTCAGTAGTTAAAAGGGCACCTCCTATTGATGTCAATTCAATATCCCCCACATTTATTTTGACACTGGATGATTTAGCTATTTATTATTGCTCTTTAAGCTCAGTGAACCGTTTAAGTAAGTGGCCAAGTCCTAGCTGAATTAATGGCTTTTGCCATTTTATCATCTTCTGTGTGGCTTGAATATATGGTCAGGCTGGTGTGGAACTTTCTCACATGGTATGATGACAGCAAAATCTTTTCAAAGCAGTTGGCTTTGAATAATAATGTACCACTGTATAGAAACTTAGTTTGATGAATAGCAAACTTATTTGATTTGTGATGTCTGAGGTACTGGAGAGCACCAGGATTCAAGAGGAAGAAGAAGTATTTATGAAGCAATCTCCCTGACAAACCAGCATCTAAAGTTATTAGTCTCCAAGAAGCTGTTCATTACCTATGTTCCACAAGAAGAGCACATTTTCAGTCCTTGAACAAACACCATCAGTATATAAGCAGCTGATATTATACTGTAAATTATTTTGAAAAATATAATACTTTGTCTTCCCAATAGCTATTACTTTTCACCAATCATTTTTCAATAAAGCCCGACATAAAAATTGGCTTTTGTTTTGGTATATGTTTTAATTTTCAATTTTAATTTTCAGCATCAATATAATCAGCATAATTCAACTACATAAATAAAATGCTGGCCAAGGAAGAGAAACGGTGACAGGGCACAAACAGGAAGCTCACTGAAAAAGTATGTTCTATGAAACTTAGGAATGTTTCACTTAAGAGGCAATTATACACATCAATTCCAGTGAATATGCGTGCGCACGCACAAACAAACACAGGGACATAGGACAACAACCAGCTCTTTGTGTGTTTGCAAGCGGTGAAGCAAATGTCTATAATTGATTCATATACAGTATATATATATGTGTGTGTCTTACCTGAGTAATTCTAGCCTTTTATTGAAGGGAACTAAAACAGGATGTGCATGCCTGATGTTAAAAACATTTTAGCTAAACACTTTGTGTTTTTAATATCCTGTTGGCTGGGGAGTCCAAGCCAGATGGGCGGGGTATAAATAATTTATTAGTAGTAGTAGTAGTGGTGGTGGTGGTGGTGGTAGTTGATTTGTAGTTTAGATGTTTTTGTTTTTTTATTTATTATGTGATTTTTGCTTAACTTTTGTAAATCACCTGGTAATGAGTTCCTCCAAAGAGGCAGAGCATGAATGTGTAAAATAATAAATAATTACAATGATTTAAGAGCAGGAAGAGTGTCCCTGCCCAAATCCACAAGTTATCCAAGGCACACATGTCTATCATTTTTTTCATACTTTGGGAAATTATGAATACAGTGGTACCTTGGGTTAAGAACTTAATTCGTTCTGGAGGTCCATTCTTAACCTGAAACTGTTCTTAACCTGAGGTACCACTTTAGCTAATGGGCCTCCTGCTGCCGCCGCGCCGCTACAGTGTGATTTCTGCTCTCATCCTGAAGCAAATTTCTTAAACTGAGGTACTATTTCTGGGTTAGCAGAGTCTGTAACCTGAAGCATATGTAACCCGAGGTACTACTGTACTTTACAGAATACATGTCAAAATAAGACTATGATATCCTAAGCTATTTCTGCATCTTCATCAGATTTAGATGATGATGATTAGAAACCCTAAAACCAGGACAAGCAGACTTGAGGAAGAAGAGTTTGAGACAAAACCAAAACCTATCCCAAGGGTGTACTCTACAGCAGGGTTCTAAAACAAAACACAGCAAAACTTAATTTCCATTTCATGGTCCAATGCAGCCGTTCCAAACAAAGATTTGCCAAAATATTGTGCCAAGTCACATCCACAAGCAAGAATCTTGATATGAATTACTTCTAACTGCTAGTATCCTTTAAAACATAGTACCGAATAGATTAATACTGTAATTCAAACGGCTAAACTGAGCAGTATAAGCAATGCTTTTTACTAAAAAGAAAGAGGTAAATGAGTAATAAGATAGGTTTAAATACATAGTTTATTGTATGTTCATATTTATGTAATATCACGCGATGCTCTATAAAGTAAGGCAAATCAGAACAACCTAAGAGTACAGTCTTCAGTCACCTGATACCACAACCTCAGCATGCTGGCTCAGAAGTAATTACCACAGTTTTCAGTGGTGTTTTCTCCCTTGTAAGTATACATGTGATTCCAGCCTAAATGTCTTTGGGGCAGGGGTAAAAAATCGATTTAAACCTTTTGACTAATTAATTAACTTTGATAGACATATATGACAGCCGAAAACATGGGGGGGGGTGTCATCCAGGAGTTCAGTACAGAACGGACAACAAACATTTGCAGACAACTAATCTGGTTTTATGTAAGTGACGTATAAAGTTGAAGGACAAATGCCATTTTTCACAGTCAGCAGTGCTGAGTAATCTACAGCCTTTCTTAGATCTCACACTACACACTATAAAAAGTCACTGTAAGTTTTGCCTTTTTGAAGTTCTGAAACGTAAAAATGTTTTGAAAACTGATGCACTTAGGCTAACAAAACTCCAGTGTCGGGAGAGAAAGATGATCTGATGTTAGATTCGCCCCTCCTTGCTTCTGTGGACATCTCCAATACTCTGGCCCAACACCAACAAAAGAAGGCTGAGGTTCGAAAAACCAAAAAGGAGGCATGCCAATGGCAGCTCTGAAGATCCAAATCCATCATATGGGAGAGATCCAGGATAGCTCCAGGTAGATTTAAAGGTAAAGGTAAAGGGAGCCCTGACCATTAGGTCCAGTCGTGACCGACTCTGGGGTTGCGGCGCTCATCTCGCTTTATTGGCCGGCGTACAGCTTCCAGGTCATGTGGCCAGCATGACTAAGCCGCTTCTGGTGAACCAGAGCAGCGCACGGAAACGCCGTTTACCTTCCTATTTATCTACTTGCATTTTGACATGCTTTCGAACTGCTAGGTTGGCAGGAGCAGGGACCGAGCAAGTGGAGCTCACTCCGTCGCGGGGATTTGAACCGCCAACCTTCTGATCGGCAAATACTGGGCTCTGTGGTTTAACCCACCCCTCTTATTTCCCCCACACTGCTTACAATGGCAGGAAAACTTCACTCTGCAAAACAGTGCCGTGAACAAATGCTATTTTGCCCTCATTTCTGCACTGCTGATGGTCAACCTGCCTTTGGTTCCCTCTCACAGCCTTAATATTGCACAAATTATTAATAATTTCTCACTACATACACTTTTTTCCTTTTTAATTTCTTCTGTAAAACAGACCTATCAAAATGTTTACTTATTTACAGATTAAATAACACATCCTATGAATCAAGATACATTCTAAATGGAGCTATGTATATATGAACCTTTAAAGAGACATCAATTTAATAGCCCCACCCCAACATTATGTTGCAACAAAGTAATATCTACCATATGATATTGTTGCTACTTACATGCAAATTGTAGTTTAGCTTCTCGGCTAACAATTGTTCCAAATGAGTTCGTTGCTACACACTGGTATGTTCCAGCATCTTGAGTTTTATTGGGATTATTGATCAACAAGCTGCCTTCAACCACACTGTAGCGGTAATCCATACCAATGTCAACAATGGTTCCATTTAACTTCCACCTATGGTACAAAAGTGGAAGTGGTTGAATTTTGCTTGGGGGGTTGGGGAGCGAGCGAGAGAGAGAAACAGAACAAATGACCTTCTCTTTATTTCCTAAGTACCATGAAAACACATTTTCCTGTATAAATCTGAAATGTTATGTAACATTTAACTTGAGAAGTAATCTTACCAGTCAGTCACAAACCTGATTAATGTTTACATCACTGTTGTGGTACTGCTTTTACTGAAGCCGATGCTCTGGGTGATTACTTATTTTTACAGAATCTTACAGCTCAAGGGCTAAATCATCCACTCCAACACCCCACACTAAGGGAAGGTCTATTGTATCCAACACCTTCATTGATTACCTCTTCTTATTTAGATTATAATGTATAAACAGCAGAGGGATGGAAACATAATACAATAGAAACACAGAAATTCCTAGAGGATATGAAAAGTACCCCAAACTGATTTTCCCAGGGCAAAATCCATAAATTTCTAAAATAGGTCCAGAGTGGGTTTATTTCAATTTATGCCCTATAAATTGTTGTTGTTGTTGTTGTTTTGAGAACACTCATATAACAAAACATTTTACTTAAAATTTGTTTGGATTAAAACATTTTCATATTTATAGTCTTTGGTGGAGAATCTTTACTATTTAAAGCAGAATATAAAGCGAATGTAATACACATTTACACACAGCATTTTAAATCTGCTATTCATGCTATTATTTCAGTGTTACAATCTACTGACCATGCATTAACTTCCCTATTTATAAACTACTTTATACCCCTATATTAAGTCCAAAGATACTCCCTCACTGCAAAACAGATGCTTTTTAGATCTACTAATTTTTTAGATCTACTGCTCAGAATATCAACCTCATTTTTCAATAAACAAGTCTATTCAGACTATTTAGGCACAATAATTTTTTTCTTTATTGACCTTCCTTTTAAAGTCACAGAAAGAGAAATGTCCAGATCCTATTGTGCTTTGTTATCTCTTTCCTTTGTCTACCAAGTCTTCTTGCCTAGTCTCTTTTCTCCTCAAGAGATTGACTATAAGGCAGTATTCAAATTAAACAAATGAATTAAATGAAAATAAAACCCTTTTATCTCTTTCCTATTATTGCTATGATCATGTCACTCCTCTTATTAACCTTCTCCATTGGCTCTTTGAACATCACTTTGCCCATTAACTTTTAGATTTTAATTCTATGCAAAGCATCACAAGTTGTCACAAATTCAATACTTGTTAGGCATAAAATCATAGACTTGCAGAGTTGGAAGGGACCCCAAGGATCACCTAGTCCAACCCATTGCCATGCATGCTAGTAACAAACAGTATTTTGGCACTTTAAAGGATATCATTTATTGTGTGGCATAAGCTTCTGAGTGCCACAGTCTTCCTCAAACATGTGAAATCAAAACCCACTTTTACCTCCTTACGTAGTTACCCTGTACATCAGCCAAATTACACCCTAGTTTATGAAATCATTTGACACAATAAAAATGAGCCTCTTCACAGTCCCACAAGCTTTTTCAATGCTGCTATTGAGTGAATATGGCTGGTCCTTGGAAAGCAAAAACATTAATGTAGGCCTGATAGTTTCTTTTCAGTCTACTGGAGTTTTTTTCCTCCAACATGTACAGTGCCAGGATTTTTCTTCTCTTCCTTCATAGTAACAGAACATTGTGCCCCCCTCCAAAAAAAGTTGATTGATATGCAACAAACCTTATAGTTGGTTTAGGATTTCCCTTCACTTCACAGTTGAGTTTGACTTTCTTTTCCTCAGAATCCAGTGCAAAAACGACACTGCTTGGTTCCTGGATAAAAACTGGTCCGTGCAGCGTGTTATCATCTGTGGTATACATAATAATAAAATTCACGTATATTTCATGTAACTAAAACCAACCTACTATTGCTTATAAGGAAGACAATTTGAAGTGTAACATCCAATTTACATTCAGTTATGAGAGCTCCTTGGAGGAAAAGTAGAATGGATATAAATGGATAAATAAGGAGTAATCAAAATTAAAAGTATCGCTCCACCCTGCCTCAGTTTGAGGTTTGGAATCAAGGGGGAAGGGCGCCCCTAAAAACTAAATAAATCTGAACAGCCTGAGATTCAAGTATGTGAGAGAATGCCTTCTCTCCCAAACCTTCTCTCCATTTTTTTAAGCTCAGTTAAGGAGGCCTTCCTGGTAGTCCTGAAAATGGATGAGATAAGTAGTGCTGGGGCCCATAGCTGGGCTTATTCAGTGGCAGCTCTAAAACTTCCTACTGAAGTACACTTTGCCTCAAAGTTAAATCTTTTTAGAAGCAAGTTGAGGATGTACCTATTTCACCAGGCAGGTGGCAACGTGTAACCTGTCTGTGGTTAGTTTTGGATTGTGTCACTCACTATTTTATGCTTTCTGTCTTAGTTTATGCTGTGCTTGTCTTGTATTTCTGTTTTAATCACTTTTAGAATATATATTGATGTGTTTTAATGTGCTGTATGTCACCCTGTGACCTTATGGTGAAAGGCGGTAAGTAAATTCCTAAATAAAGAAATGGACAGATAAACCAATAAAAACCCCTAAAGAAAACAGAATCTGGGTCACAACCAGGATATTCAAGGTAAACACTGGATTTTATATGTGGGTCCTAAGCAAACCCTGCCGGGGCTGTCTGTGTGGGTGGCTGTCTGCTGGGACAGGTTTTCCTTAGTAGGTGTACAAGACTGAGTAATCCATGTTCTCATGCTACATATGGTCTTTGAACACTTAAGTTCTCAACTGAACAACCCTCCGTACCATCCTACTATTTGTAATGGTTGCCCTCATAACAACAGGAGGGAGGGGGATTTCCTAATACTGAAATGTCAGTCACATGATTTTTCTACCCTTGCACACATGGAAATCACTTTACTCCTGGATTAAGAGTGCCTGAGCAGTGCACAGTCCTGATTGGCCACAGAAACAGAGTCTGACTGAAATGCCGACATAAGCCTCAGTAAATTCATAGAAGTATAAAATGTGGGACAGGGAAGAGTAGTATTAGTTCACAGAAACGGACTAGATGCTATAAAATCAACTAACTAACTAACTAACTAACTAACTAAAGATGGTAAACATTTGCCATGGATGGTAATAATGTTAAGGGTCTTGCAAAGCTCACTTTTTTGATTGACGTGAGTTTGAGCCAAAACTTTTGGAGTTAAATGGAGTTCATTAATGGAAAAGGAGGAAGGCAGATCATTGCTTCGATATGAAGACACAGTTGGGAATAAATGGTTTTGAAATGCGAAAGTGATCTGTATGCCTTATTATTTTAGTGGGAAAACATGAGTGATTACTAGGCAACAAGAAATGACAAAAGGTGGAAGGCACTGCATATCGAAGAACAACAAAACCCTCACACAGCAGAAGTCACAGGACTGAGCATCCATGTTCCATAGTTCATCACTGTGAAAAGTATAGTATTCCTGAAGCTTCCAAGAGCAAAGGTTTTAATATATAACAATGAGATATGTTGCTGAAATATGAAAGTAGGTACTTTTTCTTTTAGTCAATGGGTCACAGAAATGACCACTAAGCTGCTTTTGTATGAATATAATAGTCCTGAAGTGGATCGAAAGAGATGTAGGAAATATAACAAAAACGTCTGTTGGAGAAAGGCTCAAGGTGATTTTGAGAAAAGTGAATGAAAATAACTGTTATCAAAACTGATCTGGATGTACTTCCACTCTTCCACTCTTGCTATGACCTTTGGAAGGATATTTCAGCAATGTATGAATATAGGACTAGAAAAGGTCTCAACACCACACCACTAACATGCTCTCTAATGCATACCTGGGAATTTACTTGGCACCATGAATGTTGCAAGAGGAGATACATCTTCCTGCAATATCCTATGCATGGTTACTCAGAATTAAATCCCACCATGTTCAATGGAGCTTTCTCTCAAATAAGTGTACACAGGATGCTACCTTAATCTTTAAGTTTCCACACCTGCTATCCAGCAGCATTCCCAAACTTATGTGCCACACTGCACAATTATGACGATACATGATAAGGAGAGGGGGGAATGCTGCAAATCCAAAAAGGTTTTTAGTTGGTGTGGTAAGCCATCACAATAGGAGATTCCCTATACAGTGGTACCTCATGTTACATACTCTTCAGGTTACAGACTCCGCTAACCCAGAAACAGTGCTTCAAGTTAAGAACTTTGCTTCAGGGTGAGAACAGAAATTGTGCTCCGGCGGCGCGGCAGCAGCAGGAGGCCCCATTAGCTAAAGTGGTGCTTCAGGTTAAGAACAGTTTCAAGTTAAAAACGGACCTCTGGAACGAATTAAGTACTTAACCCGAGGTACAGTACCACTGTATGAATTCCCAACAAAGGACCCCTCCTAGACTAAGCAACAAATAACTAGGAAAGTTTATGTGACTCGCCCCACCTAAGGGCTGCTTTATTCACACAGTCCCAAAGGGATGTGGGATCACCCCACAGTGAATATATGCGTGACTAGGTCTAATGTTATGATCCAGATACAGAGCTGAAGTTCCTCATAGCAGTACAAAAACAGGGATGTGTCATGATGAGCCCATGGAGACCTCTTGGCATGACTGGCCAGAGAGGAAGGAGGAATGGGATGAGAGTGCTGAGTTTGAGGGTGGGTAGTTCACCAGATGTTTCTGCCCTGATGATGTCGGACATCCCAGCAGAGGTGGGAGAGCTATCTGAACCAGTCCCCAAGCTGCCTCCTAATAGCATGAGTTCCATGGTAACTGGGGAGACACATGGACCCCAATTGTACAGTGGACTGGCTTCACAGACTTAGCAAAGGTCTGAGTACTCTAGGAGATATCCCATTGCAGGACATTTCAGCAGAGGTGGAGGTGTCATGGAAGCCTCCAATCACTCCACATTCTGTGAGCTAGGTTGCCCCAGCAACTAGGAAGGCACATGAGCCTGAGTTGAACTGTCAGCCGGCTAAGCAGAACAAAGTCCCATCTTCAAGAATATAGTGCCAGATGCACTACTATACAAGGATCCCCAGCCTACTCACAAGAAGACCAACTTGCTTTCCCAGTCCTATTGCTCAGGACCTGAAATGCACATATACCTATACCCACCCTAGTCTTCAAAAGCAGGGCAAAGGGATGTGTCTGTCAGGCGAAGAGGCAACACCCTAGCTTGTGTCTTCCCCATTTACCTTCGAGCTCTGCTTTGAACCACTGAACCATGTAACCTGAAATCTGATCTATGTTTAGACTGTGTGGTGATTTTTGGAATAAAACCTTCATTAGTAACAGAACTGCAATTTCAAGTACTGTGACTAGGAGTGGGTTAAGCAGGACTAAGCTGCAAACAGAGGTGGCATAATGAAGTCACGATAACTGACAAATTACACTTAGCAAGTCCTTGAATGCTTACACCTGAGGGTTCTAAAACAGCTTAAATCTGAAATTGTTGCAATTTTTAAATATGCAATTTATCTCTAAAATTGGTCTGCTTACTAGAGAGTTGGAAATCAGCCAACACCACATTTATCAGAGAAGCCAGGAAACTACACATCATTACATAAAGCTCAGGTACAGTTGCCAGTTGCTTTGTGCTTGCAGAGGTAAGGAGAGACACACAACATTTGAGGCTTTTAAGCTATGAAAAAAGGTAGAATAAGTGGGCACTGAAAGACATGCAGAAATCTATCCCTGGTATGGACAAAGTGGAGAGGGAGAAACCCTCATAATACAGTTGTACTGTGGATCCTGAATGCCTTGGTACACAGATGTTTTGGCTCCCGAATGCCGCAAACCCGGAAGTGATTCTTCCGGTTTGCGAACGTTCTTTGGAAGCCAAACGTCTGATGGGGCTTCCATGGCTTCCGATTGGCTGCAGGAGCTTCCTGCAGCCAATCGGAAGCAGTGCTTTGGTTTCTGAATGTTTTTGAAGTCGAACGGACTTCCAGAACGGATTCCATTCAACTTCTGAGGTACGACTGTACCAGAACTCAGGTCCATCGAAAGAAATTGAATGTTGGAAGATTCAAAGAAAGCACTTCTCACAGCACGAAGTTACACTATGAAATTTGTTCCTACGAGATGTAGCGATGGCCACCAATCGGGATGGCTCTGAAAGGGGATTAGACAAATTCATGGAGGATGGCTACTGGGCCATGGAGGATGGCTACTGGGCCATGATGGCTATGTTCTCCCTCCACAGGTGGGAGAAGTAGTGTTGAACACAGGTCCTGCTTGTGGGCTTCCCTTAGGCATCTTTTTGGCCACAGTCGCAACAGAATGCTGGATTAGATGACCTGACCCTTTGACCTGACCCAGCAGCATTCTTCTTATATTCTTGTGAATATAGGTCCTTTAGTTGTGTCCAGTAGTGCTGGGATTTGTCACTGTTACATTCAACAAGTTAGCTTGGGTAAGACAGAAAAAGTAAAAAGTTGCATAACACAGTGCAAAACTTTAGTGTAAACCATGCAGGGATATGGTTGTTTCTGACATGTCCATTTGTGTTTTCAATCCCCTCAAGAAATAGCAATCACTCACATAGAACTTGGGGTACAAAAAAGTATTAAGTTAATTAGCTTATGTCAAACATGTAGATTTTTATTGTTTTTTTGTGAGGGCAGGAGAAATTACATCAAAACGATGATGACAGTTCAGCAGTTCAGGTCACTATCTGCATTTGAAAATGCCAGCAACAGGCACCTTTTAATATTTGTCTTTTAAACAATGAAGTTCTTTCTCTCAGCAAGACAAAAAGAGCCCATTAAAAATATTACTAGGTTTGAAGAAAATTAATTACATGGGCTAAAGAAAATGAGAAATTCTGAGAGCAGCTGTCAGCATAAAAGCAGAACAAAGGGGGAAATGGGGAAATGACAACAATGCACAATTATCATTATTTAACTGGTTATTCTTCTCCCCTCCCCCCAGCCCTTTTAATTACTACCACTGTATAGCGGAGATAACCAAGTTCATAATCTGTTTAGTCGACAGCCGATACAGTCCTTTAGAAAGAAAAGAGCTTGTGCATTATTCTACCCATTTTGGGGTTAAATTCTCAGATGGTGCGAATCAGCACTAAATACAATAGTCTTACACAGTGCGCACCTGTTGGCCATCTGGAACAAATAATTCAGACACTTAGCTATGAATGAATGATACAATTTTTTTTTTGATGCCACACAGAGACAGAGAATGCATAGAAACTGCAATCCTGTGACCGCATATGTGTTTTATTTCCTTAAAAATTAAAATTGACAACTATGTGATGAACACAGTCAGTTTCAGCGAAATAATGAACACGATGGAAAAGCAGCACCACACAGCATAGAGGAAAGAATAACCTGATATTCAATAACACGACTAGTAAAAACATACCCATGTATCACAATATTTAAATCAGCCAAACCACCCAAATTATCTCCCCAGATTTTCTTCTGGTTATTTTGGAGAAAGACCTATTTCAGTCTGTGTTCTGAAGCCCCCTATGTATGGGATGCTTAGAGCACACTTCCTTTTTGGCCTGTCACAGGACAGACAAGAATTGGTGGTCTCAGGAGTTTCTGCAGTGGTGGTTCTGCACTCACCCTCCTGCATTCTACAATTAAGAGTGGGTCAATAGCAAGAGCAAGGAGGAGGCACAACTACCTCTCATATGCAGTATATTTTCCACCCACGGTCAGAAAAGCAACTGGGGCAACAATTTTGGGTAGAAAATAATGCTGCATGGGAAAGCAATAAGCAGTCCACTGGACTTTAACATCTGCTTTCTACTGGCATGTCCTTCAGACCACACCTGGAGACTGTGTCTTGTTCTGGATGGCACAATTTAACAAGGATATTGACAAGCTGGAATGTGTGCAGAGGAGGGCCACCAAGATGATCAAGGGTCTGGAAACCAAGCCTTATGCGGAAAGGTTGAGGGAGTTGAAATCAAATATCTCTAGGGCAGTCACATGGAAGATGGAGCAAGCTTGTTCTTTCCTGTTCCAGAGGGTATGACTTGAACCAATGGCTTCAAGTTACAAGAAAAGAGATTCCAACTAAACATCAGGAAGAACTTTATGATGGTAAGAGCTGTTGTAAAATAGAACAGACTCCCTCAGGGAGTTGTGGATTCTCCTTCATTTGAGGTTTTTAAGCAGAAGAGGCTGGATGGCCAACAGTCATGGATGCTTTAGCTGAGATGCCTGCATTCCAGGAGGTTGGACTAGATGACCCTTGGAGTCCCTTCCAATTCTACAATTCTATTATTCTATGGATGCTTGTCATTGAAAAGAAAAATAGACTAAGGCACATGTTTATCCTGTGGGGTCCACTTTAGTCATAAGTAAGGATTTCAGAGAACTCTGATGGGAATGGGAATGGGAATTGCTAGTGCTCATTAATATGTTCCATATCCAGAACGGATCTCAATCAAGTAAATACAATCAGTATTTGCTGCTGTTGCTGTTTTTGTGTTCACTTCACAAGCAGTACATAATTGGTTATGCCCCCCCCCCTTTCCATTTGAACTGAAATGAATAGGGTGGAATAAAGTAATGACAATGTCGTTTTGCCACAGTGAACACCAAGATGAATCAAATAGCTTTTGGTGGAATATGAACTGCAGTGGAATGGAAACAATGCTGCACACTCTGAATACAGGAATAATGGTATCAGGTGCCTTCTTACATCTCTATTCATAAAGGTTGATTTTATCTGGGACAGAGCTCTATAAATTGGAGCTGTTTATGAGTAAGAAATTATGCACACACATTTAAGACAGAGCAAATAGTCTTGTACATTTAATTCAGTCAAAACCTGCAGTGTGTGTGCACACCTACACACACACTAAAGCTCAGTCTTTAAATGTAAGTGAGCAGGTGAACCATTTCAGCTGTAACTCTTCGTTAGATGCACTGATTGATATTGTTAGCAAAATGAAATTTGGTTTATGTTAATTGAAAGTTATGGCCAATTTGAGAGAAGGCTTAATTGAATATTTTGCACTTTGGGGGAAAGCTAATAACTAAACTGAAGAATATTTTTGGATTATATCCAGTGTAAATGATTTTTGAAAGATGTCCTTGTGTTCTGCTCAGGGAATTTATTTTAGATACCTTTTTATAATATAAATTGATAGAAAGGCATATTGAATTGAAACTCTGGATTTCTGTAAGACAAAAATGAACCTTGGGAAGAGTAACTCTTCTAGAAAACTAAGAAGTAAAATGGTTAAGACAGCTGAAGGGCATCACTCATTAAAATTAGTGACTGTTTTTTTAAGACTAGTCAGCTACATCAAGTCTTCCAAATATGGAGGGTGGAAGGAAGAGAACTAAGGCTGCAATATCCTATCAATACTTACATGGGAGTACCATCTATAGCATTCACTGTGGTGGCACCTAAGCTATGAACTCCCTCCATTACAGAGGTGTGTCCAGACCCTTCGCTACACAGTAAGATCACAGCTTACATGGATTTTACTTCTGAAATTGCAACTTTACATATTTGGCTGAATTTTTTAAAAACAGGAGAGCACAGGACACATCAAAAGGGGCTGTCCAAGATCTCCGTAGAGCTTTCAGAACCTGCATGAATGCTTCCCAGAGCCCAGAAAGCAAGTCAGAGAGCTTAAAAAGCTCTTTCTGCATTGTGTTTTCACACCACAGAAAGAGCTGTAAAGACCTCCACCTTGTTCAGTGGGCTATGGGAAGGTCTTGCACAAGCTCAAAAGGCCTGCACAAGATCTTGGACAACCCCACAAGATCTTGCATCAGCTTCATCAGGTAAGACTGAACGTGTGGGGTCGTTCTGACTTTACATGGTTTACACACTATCCCACCAGAATATAACCCCTGTGCAAGATGTGATCCTAGTATATAGCTTTTGAAATGTGCTGAAGCCACACCTCTAAACCCTATTATTTGACGTGTATATATGTGGACCCATCCTATTTGTCCAACTGTAAATTATGTTAATATTGTACTTCTGCATTATTGTTACCCAACCATAACTCTTTGTCAGCATATTAACTTCCTAAATGAACCCTTCTGTTGCACTTCCAACAACCTTATGGTTAAAGGCAAGTAATAAATCTAATAAATAATCAGAGCAGCAGCAGCAGTGTCAGGGACCGTGCTGAGGGGGGCTGAACTGAGGAGGCATGGTGGGAGCCACCTGCTCTCCCTGCTCCTGCATCTTCCCAGAAGCAGAAAGACAGTATAGATTTGGAACAGTGGTTTGCAGAGGGGCATAGTTCAGAAGGCAGAAGCTGGGAAATACTGGATGTGGAACAGCTAAGAGAAGAAACACTGGAAGAGAGAGGGTTAACAGATTCACAGTCTCTGGACAGCATTCCTCCGCTCAGCCCAAGGTGGAGAAGAGTTCAAAGTCTTAGAACAGAAAGCACAGAGGGTACGAACTCAGATTACAAAACATAGGAGTGACGTAGTGCTAAATTGGGAGCACCGCCATTCTGGGTAGACACTTTATTTCGTCCTTCGCTGTGTTTATTAAAGAAACTAACTGGTAAGAATTCCTTTCATTTGATCTGCTCATTTATGGCCACATGGGAGAAAGACGATTTCCCAAAGCCTGACAAGCAGCAACAGTGCTCACAGTGGAAGTGAGATCAGGTACTATCACTCTTGCTTGGGACACATGCATCTGTAGGCTACTTTTCTGTGTTGAGGGAATAATCCCTTCCAGAACATGTATAACCCCAGACACAGGGTATGTGGGTTTACCTCTAATGTTGGAATCTGGTGGTGGGGGTGGAATTAATAAGACAAATGGGGTTTGCAATATCAAAGAGAAAGGATGTGCATGCACAGAGGCCAATTTCAGTGTGGGGGAAAACAATCCGGTAATATGCATCAGTTGAAGACATGCACACCCACTCTCTGGTGTGTGCAGCATAAAAACAACAACTTGAAATGTAACAGGGAGGGAGGGGGAAATGACCTTGCTGTGTTTTAAGCCGCTGATGTGTACATAGCCCTTAGACTCCATGAGAAGTAATCACCAACTTCCTACCCTGCTATTTAAAGAAGGGTTTAGGCAGAATCAATGTACAAATATTTGCGGATAAGAAAATAGTTGCTGCTAATTCTGTAGATAAATTGATGCTCCTGCTAGATAGAAGACGGTTGCAAATAATCAGTCTGATGAATTTCTCTGAAAAGAAAGGCCTGAAAACTAATTTAAGTGACAGCAGAGAATGACGGAAAACTGCATTTCATAATGTATGGTGTTCTTAAAATGCTTAATTTTTCCCCGTAGCTGCATGATGGTGGTACGTGGTGCCAAACATGGCATTCTGGCAGAGGTTGGATGGATGCTTAAGTTGACATTCCTGCATTGCAGGGGGTTGGACTCAGGATCCCTCCGGATCCATTCCAACAATTCTATGATTCTATCTATATCTATCTATCTATCTATCTATCTATCTATCTATCTATCTATCATCTATCTATATCTATCTATCATCATCTATCTATCATCTATCTATCTATCTATCATCTATCTATCTATCTGTCTGTCTGTCTGTCTGTCTATCTATCATCTATCTATATCTATCTATCTATCATCATCTATCTATCATCTATCTATCTGTCTGTCTGTCTGTCTGTCTGTCTGTCTGTCTATCTATCTATCTATCTATCTATCTATCTATCATCTAGCTATCTATCCCTCCCTCTTTTTGCAACCATCCCATTCTCTGCAGCCCCTTCTCACTCTCTTTCCTTCTTCCTATCAGCCCATTAGGTTATTTCAGGAGACAAAAATTCCTCTTGTGAGAGGTATGAAATGAAAGATTGGACCTTGCTTTTCTTGCTTCATTTGTTACCTTTGGATTTCTACCTCCCATCCCTGTCTCTCCCTCCAGGCTCCCCACCACCACTTTCCTTGGGGAAGGACCATAGTTCAGTAGGTCCCTGATTAAATCCCTGGCGTCACCAGTTACAGCATGGAAAGAGTTGAATGAAACCCTGGAGTGTCAGTGTCAACAGTGCTGATGGTCTGACTCAGTCTAAGGCAGCTTTCACTGTTCTTATTAAATTAGTCAAAGGGCCCAATGTAGCCTTTGGCCCACAGGTTTCCCCACCCCTGCTAAAAACTTTAAAGGGTAAATGACCTGGCATATTTTATTATGCATTTCAGCTTCCATGCATTTCTGCCTCCGTGTTTTCCTTAAGTATCATAATAGGATAACTGCTAAGCAACTGTGCTGACATTTCATACGATCTACTTGTCAAAACAGAAGAGTCCTCCTGTGCTTCACTTCACAATTAAAGAAGCAGGCTGCATTGATTTATTGATTTAGTCCCTTTATTTATACGCTTGCTATTTAGTTCCCAAATTTGTCTGCAGCTACAGGAGGCCCGGCTTTATAAAGTGATTTTTGCAGATGCAGCAATTTAAAACCAGATGACAATCTTATAACAGTGCCGGTGCACATGAGCAGTCATTTCACTCTGCTGCCAAATTAATAAAACCACCACAATCACAAACACTTTTGTGTTGCCTTGATGTGGCAATGTTTCTAAATATATGCAGCTTACCTTGGACACAGCATTTCAATCTTCAGTCCTCTGCTGCAGTTATGATCTGCTTTTATTCTCAAATTATAAAATAAACAACAGCCTTGTTCACACTTGTACCTTAACCTCAGAAGAATGGCAGAGTTACAGATGAAGTGTGAAAACAGAGGTAACCGATGCTTTTAATCAGTGATGTGTGAATTAATTTTCAGAAGGAGTTAAATGTAAGCATTAAGGAGAAGAGTTCTCAATCCTTACTCAGTTTTAATGAAGTTATGTCTGTATCTTAGGTCAACTCACTGATTTTATGCAGTTAAAAGATGTTGCGCAGTAAGAGAATGGGACATGTTGCCTCTTAACTTATTTCTGGGCATGAGTAGTGACACCTCCTTCCTTGGGACCAGGAGGCAGCAACCTGAAACTGATTTATATCTGAAGTAAGGGGCTTCCTGTGCTCAATCTGGAACCTGAATGGTATCAAGCACTGAACTCCCAAAATACAAATGGAACAAAACACACAGCAGGTGAAATCAGAAAGAATAGGTTGAGAATGTCCTTTTGGCTATGACAAGAGATGAGATACACCAGGAAAGAAATTCATCTGGCTGCTCTGTCCCTAGGCATGAATCTGCCACTAAATGATGCCATGTCATAGCTTTGTTCCGGGGCAGAATTCAGTGAGGTTGATCAGGCAACCATCCATCTCTGATACAATTCGAGGGTACATAAAAAGGGACAACCTGGCAATATACACACAAGAGGTAACAGTGAACTCTGTGAAAGCGGCTCCTTAAAAGTGGCTCAAGAGCATTGGAAGTGTGACCCTAATCCAGGCAAAAGCAAAGTATAGACCTTAACCGGTCTGTGCCAGCTTCTGCTTTGCACTATTCTCCTCCCTTTAACTGATAGGTGCAACCTCTGTTGTGACCCCTCAACCAGCCCCTCACACCTCCAAGATGAGGATACAGATGAAGAGTAAATAACAGGCTGCAGTTGAGCCCTCCTGACCTCTCTTACCTTTCTCAGACAATAGCATCCCCATCTCAGCCACAGAACAGAGGCCCCTTTCCAGTTTCTTTGTTCCACATCCCATGTGAGACACAATAATGGCAGGTGGAAGAGCTAGTCTCCTTACCAGGAGTGTGAGGACAGAGCAGCACAGTGGTGAGGTCAAGGTAGCACAGGACTACTGGTGGAAGCACTGACTGGCTCCATTATGTTGTCTTGACCTTTTTGCCACCATCTAGTCCCAGTAAATGGCTGAGGTGATGCTGTGGGGGTGCCAGCCTTGCAACCTTATTACTCCAACCACTCCAGCCCAGGAAAACAGGATGCCCACCCCAGCTGTTTTCAAAATGTTTGGGCAGCAAGCTGTTGCCTCTTTTCCATTCCAGCACTTTGTGTTGGCTCTCCTTCCTCCTCCATTCCTGTTTCAGACATAATTTTACTAGCACAGAGCAGATTAGCACACATATTGGTCTCTACTGAACGACTAAAGTTACTATTCCACAACACACATCCCCGCAATTATTTGGGGGAAGCAATGTGCTTTAAATTTAAGGAGTGGGTGTGACCATAGTGGAGACTACATTCTGGATCCAACTTACAGTGTGTCAGCTGAGAATAAGGCCTGGGCCAGAATTAGAGTTAATGGGCCTACAACAATTATTTCAATGTGCACAGGCTGATATTTGACTTTATCCCCTCATCTCACCCTAGTTCGGGAAACTAACAACAGCTGGATTCTAATAATTACCTAATTTTACCTAATTAGGTAATTAGGACACGGGTTGCGCTGTGGTCTAAACCACAGAGCCTAGGGCTTGCCAATCAGAAGGTCAGTGGTTCGAATCCCCGCGACAGGGTGAGCTCCCATTGCTCGGTCCCTGCTCCTGCCAACCTAGCAGTTCAAAAGCACATCAAAGTGATAGTAGATAAATAGGTACCGCTCTGGCGGGAAGGTAAATTGTGTTTCCGTGCACTGCTCTGTTTCACCAGAAGCGGCTTAGTCATGCTGGCCACATGACCCAGAAGCTGAACGCCGGCTCCCTCGGCTAGTAAAGCAAGATGTTCGCCGCAACCCCAGAGTCGTCCGTAACTGGACCTAACGGTCAGGGTTACCTTTACCTTTACCTATAACTGCATTAAAAAAGATCCTCGCTGAACAAAAATAGGTATAACTTTAAACTTCTAAATCATGCACCATAAACTGAGATAATTGGAAGAAAGTGACTTATTTTCACATCTTTCTTCCTGTCCGAGATCATATGAGTAGACTTTTTTAAAAATGTACTTTAAGAGCTACTCTCTGATCTTACAGGATATAGAGGAAAGAAATAGGCCAGAGAAAAAGCAATAAAGCTTTCTGTATATAAATCAATGTCAATGACCTATTTCCACCAGAACGTATATGTGGATTATTGTAAAATCACACAGTGAAGGTAGCCTTTCTGAATTTAAACCAGAGGTAGCCAAAGCAGTGCCTTCCAGATGTTGTGGAATACAATCCCCATCAGCCCAAGCAGCATGGTCATTAGTCAGGCATAATGGGAAGTATAGAAGTAACCCCCCCCCCAAAAAAAAATGTGAAGGCTGCTCTATACATACAGCAATCTGTATATGTGAAGTATGTGCAATCTCAGGAATTTTCACTATACCACTGTAATTCTTCCCCCCCCCCCACCTTTTAAAAAAGTATACAATCACATGCAAAAATTGAGAGAACTAATGAGGAACATTCAGATTAATTTCTTACCATATCATATCTGCCGAGTGCCCGAGGGGGTGGGGAATCCCATTTTTTCATGCAAGACTTTTATTTCATATGGCCATTTTTAGTGCTGCAATCTCACGTGCTCTTGTGCTGTGCTCTTGCCCCCTAAAAACCACGTCCCAGAAGACACACATCCCAGTTTTGGGTCTCCCAAAGTATGCCATATGCAAATATAAATGCAGTTTTGTTTTCAATACCTGACCATACTATGTTTTCAATACATGACCATGTGTTTTCAATACATGACCATACCATACATGTGTGAATTGGACATGAGGAGCAACGCAAACCATATCTAAAAACGATAATCTGTGTAACTGAATAATGAAGTATAAGAGCAAACAGTATAGGAGAACAATTGGGAAATTGATAAATCAAGGCATTTGCTGGGCAACGAAAAATGCCCTATCTGTAATATACAGTTAAAGCTGTATCATACCACTTTAAACAGTCATGGCTTCCCCCAAGACTCCTGGGATCTGTGAGTTGTTAGGAGACTCCTATTGCCTTCAGTTTCCAGAGTAGTTTAACAGTCAGTCCCTCTTAACAGGGAACTATAGCAGTTGTAGCTGTGTGAGGAGAATTGGGGTCTCCTAAGAACTCTTAGTGCTCCTAACAAGGGTTCTTGGGGGGAAGACAGGACAGTTTAAAATGATATGATATTACTTTAAATTGATAGAGCAGATGAGGCTTAATTTAAAAAAAAAATACATCCAGTGACTCAAGTGGTGAGTGAGGCTACTTATTCCAGGAATAGGCAAAAGAATAATTGGCCATCCAACCATTTCTTTATGTCTACCACTTGGGCTCTAAAGAGCAAATTAGACACAGTAATCATATTCCCCAAGGTTAATTTTGTATAGCCTCCAATCCCTGGCTGCAAAGGAATGAAGATATTCGAGTTCCAATATTTCAGAAGAAAATGCAAGTATTTGTTTTGCTTTCTAATATTCATAAAATTGACTAAAGTATTTTGATAAAATATCCATTAAGATAATTAAAAAGTCCTCCTGTGCAGTTCACAATCTGCACTTGTCATACTTGACTGAGGAGGAGAGATGGGAAATATTTATATAAGAAATGAATAATGGACATGTAATACATGACATGTACTTTGGCCACCTCATGAGAAGAGAAGACTCCCTGGAAAAGACCCTGATGTTGGGAAAGATTGAGGGCACAAAGAGAAGGGGATGACAGAGGACAAGATGGTTGGACAGTGTTTTCGAAGCTACTAACATGAGTTTGACCAAGCTGCGGGAGGCAGTGGAAGACAGGAGTGCCTGGCGTGCTCCGGTCCATGGGGTCATGAAGAGTCGAACACGACTAAACGACTAAACAACAACTACATGAGTAAACAGTGTAATCTTAAGCATGTTTACTTAAAAATAAGTCCTACTAAATCCAATGGCACTTACTTCCTAGTAAGTGTGTTTAAAATTGCACCTTAATACATTTCAACATAGGCAAATTAGCAAGCCTATGGATTTTACTAGTGCATTCCAAGAACTATTTTTCATAAGGTTCCCTGCCCAAGAGTTGAAAAAAGCTAAGCATTGTTCATGCATAGCATATCAGTAGCTCCCTATTCATCTCTAAATCCAGTTCAAAATTATTGCCTTGACTTACAAAACCCTCCACAGACTCTCTGTATAGCCAAACTCTCTTCTCAAAACCACCCATCTTCCCATTATCCATTCTGTATTATTTTAGTTTACGAATACTTCACATCAACAGCTTCAGCTATCTAAAGCTTTTTTCTTTTTTTTCTTTTTTTGAGCTACCAGATCATTTCTCTTTCCTTTAGTTTATGACTGACTATAGCATTAATCTTTCATTTGGTGCACTGCTCAACATTTCATTTGCATGCTATTGCAACAAGCAGAAGAGAGTATCTTCAAATGTAATGCTTCTGTGACATATGTTTTATGAATTCATCAGCAGAATAGGGAGCTTCAATCCAAACCCACTGTCAGGGTAATCCTTTGTCTACCAGCCTGTATTAGTAGTGCTCTTCAGAACTACTGAAACATGTGCTGATTTTTTAAAATAAATTAGATCATAAAGAATATAAGTTGTGTATATTTATCACATACATATTGACATTACAGAACAGTCTGTAAAGGAGCTTTGTTTGTACACATTAATTGTACACACAGTTTCACAAATAATGCTAGCAACCTGGTCAAATTCTTACAGTTAGACTTACAGCAAAGTCAAGAAAATGTTCTACCTACCAGAGATTAGCTGTCTCTAGACCTATCTGTTCACATCTGTGGGCTGATTGACATCTAGTGATCACTGAATAGAAATAAGGTTCACTAAATTCACTGGAACTTATTCGCAGGTAAGTATGAACAGGACTACAGCCTGAATATTTATTAACTTAAATAGATGAACACACAAAATGGTATATCTGTGTTCAGTATGCATACATAATCAGACATTGTACAGAAGTTTTTCTCCATTATGTGTATGCATAATTGTCACTAGCCACTTGGAAATATTGATAATCTGCAGTTCATGAAAGCTTATGAATGATGCAATACATGTGTGACACAGCAATCTCATGCCAGGCTTGACAGGGGATGGGTGGGGGTGGACTGAGTGGGTGGAGGTTTCCCCTTCATCCAGCTCTCCCAGCTAAGCCACCTGACTGCTGCCCACCGCCATATATATGCTCACTGTCCCATATATGCAAATTTCACCACTTCAATCTGTGTAAATGGCACTACAGGTTCCACATATTTGTTCCACACCTGTCAAGAGTTTTCGTGTGACAGCACCCACACTTTGGAACTTCAGGCGGCTGGCCGCCTTCACTAAAAACATTTTAGGCAAGCCTATCCAGACAGGTAGAAGCTGTCGTGTCTTTTAATATGGTTTCATCTTACTGTTGATTCTAGTTTTTGAATGTTTTAAGCATTTGTTCTCAACCTGTGTTTTTGTTTTCTTTTTACTGATAATTTTTAATAGTTTTATTCCTCTTGTAAACAGTTTTGAGGTTTCATTGCGATCAAGCAGAATATAAATGTTGTGAAATAAAGGGGCGACACAATTGTCACTTTACTGATGCAGCATTCTTCCTTCCACAATGGGTAGGCAGGTAAGTGGGGTTGCTGCTGGGCTGCCTGTTGCTGTCACAATATGGCGCTGGGCCCAAGCAAAGTGCCAACTCCAGGCAGCAGTAGTGTGATCTTGCTGCCCATCCCTTGCCTTGGTTGTCAGTGAAGGAGAGGGGAGCTTTGGGTTGCAGCCTAAGTCTTTAAACCAGGTGAGGAGCAACAATGTGTGGTATGCACACAGGGCCCATGCTATGCACACAGCAGCTTTCACCATCAGGTAGGGTGAGACCTCTGACAATCACAGCATGTGGCTTTGTTCTATGTATCTAGAATTGGGCACATCATTCTTTATGTGTTACATTCATGTGCAATATCCAGTGACCAACTACCCCAAGTGAAGAAGGTGAAAGGAAGGAGGCACAAGGCAGGGCCCTGCATCACCCTTCTAAAGAGACATTCCCAACTCAGAAGAATGTGCCACAAAGACAGCACAGCACATGTACTTTGGGCAGAGGTAATGGATAGATAAATGGGCTGTTAATCCTACAGGATTCTGCATGCAGAAGGTTGTAGGTTCAATGCCTGACATCTCCAGGTAGTTCTAGGAATGTGCCCTGTCTAAAATCCTAGAGGGCTACTGCGGGCAATACTAACCTAGATAGACCAATGTTCTGACTTGGTATAAGGGAGCTTCCTATGATGACTGATCCCTGCTTGCAACTTAAAGGGTATTACTTCAGCAGGACTGGGAGCAAGACTTGCAAAGCAGCCAGGGACAGTGGGTTCCCCTCCAACTCAAACCTAAACAATGGTTTCACACAGCAGATTCAACCTATCCATACCTGAAGATTTGTACCCATCTGAGATCACACAATTACATACCCTCCAACATTCACCCAATGAAAATAGGGACGTCCCATTCCATAATGATAATTTTACTATTTATACCCCACACATCTTACTGCGTTGCCCCAGCCACTCGAGGCAGCTTTCAACATAAATAAAAATATAAAGGTAAAGGTAAAGGTACCCCTGACCGTGAGGTCCAGTCGTGACCGACTCTAGAGTTGCGCGCTCAACTCGCTCCATAGGCCGGGAGCCGGAGCTTGTCCGCAGAGAGCTTCCGGGTCATGTGGCCAGCATGACGAAGCCGCTTCTGGCGAGCCAACACCAGCGCAGCTCACGGAAATGCCATTTACCTTCCCGCCGGAGAGTGGTCCCTATTTATCTACTTGCACTTTGAGGTGCTTTCGAACTGCTAGGTAGGCAGGAGCTGGGACCGAGCAACGGGGGCTCACCCCGTCGCGGGGATTCGAACCGCCGACCTTTTGATCAGCAAGTCCTAGGCTCTGTGGTTTAACCCACAGCGCCACCCGCATCCCTAATAAAAATATACTAAAACATTAAACATTAGAAAAAACTTCCCTATACAGGATTGCCTTCAGACCACTCAGGGATCAGATAACCATACCCTCCAGCATTTCTCCAATGAAAATAGGGACATCCTAAGGAAAAGTGGGACATTCCAGGATCAATTCAGAAACCAGGACAGCTTCTCTAAATCAGGGACATCCCTGGAAAATAGGGACACTTGGAGGGTCTGCGATTACATCACTCTTTCCTAGCATTTACAACTACAGCTGCATATAAATTTTTGAAGGGCTTTATACTCAAGTTAAGTTCAAAGTAGATTTTTTTTTTTTTTTGCTCAGCACAGCTAGCTAACTAGCAAGGTTATTAAGGTGTGATGCAAGCCTGCATGAATTAGTATTTACAGCAGTAACAAGCAAAGAAGTGATTGTGTTTGGCTGAACGGAGAGAGCCTCCTGCATCATCGCACCCCTGGGGCATTAAGGATAAACACAAAATAATTGTATCTCAGGAGATGAAGTGTAGCTAGTTGTTCCCTTGAGGAGATGCTTGTTTTGATGTTATGATGAAGGATGTTAAGTTGGGAAAAGCTCAGAAGATATGCATGCTGGTAAATAAAACCAGCTCACAGATAGGGACCAGATCATACATTAATGAGGGAAGTATGTGAGCAGACCCTGTGTGCAGGAGTTGGCATATTTCTTTGGAAAACAGATTCCAATCAGAGCAGCTTATTGTTTCAAAACAATGCCTTTTCATTGCCCTTGTAAGAAGTGTGTGTGTTTTGTTTCTGCGCACGGTGAATGTGGCCCTTGTGAACTAAGCTAGCAGCTAAAAAATGTATATGTGGAGGTAAATCAGCAGGTCTTTGGTTTCTTACCAGAAGTCACAGACTTGAATTTCAATAGATAGTAATAAATGTTATCCTTTGATGTATTTGAGTAGGATTAGCACAGGGGGAAAGAAACATTAACATGGAAATACAGCAAGAGAATCTTAATACAACAATGTTTCTGAATGTTTATGCCTCTGCGCAGTGCTTACCAGGTGAGCACAAGGCAATTCAACAACAACACAGTCTGGAAAAGAAAAGAATAGCATTGTGCTTTCCACCCCCCACCCCTACCTCCCATCTTTTAAATTACAAACCATGGAAGCTAAGAAAATGACTACTGAAGGCGGGGGGATATATAATCCTCCCTCTATTCTGTAAGGGGAGAGAAATCACAGTGGGTAATCAAACTATGTGTCCTGCTTCAGCAATTTTATTACAATTAAAATAATGGGTTTCACATATTAAAATTTAATGATTATGCTCAATTTGATGACACGCTGCACACAGTTTACAGACTAATTTCTTAAAAAACCTCAAATACATAAATACTTTTTTTTTTAAGATGGGATATGCATAGCAGCAAATGTGTGGTGTGCCCCCTTACAGAATGACTTATGTGCAAATAAACTAACACATTATGTCCTCTCTAGGAAGCACGCTACTTAGAAAATTCAAGAAGCAGCAATGTTTTAAAGGACACAGATTGGACGGAGCGGGAGGGGAAAAACTAGGCAAACCCGGAGAGCTACAGGTTCCTCAAAGAGGTTTAAGGACATGGCTGTTAACCTAGACCCTGATTTTATTTACTTCTTACAAATCTTATGATCTTAAAATAAGTTAAAACCCATTTATAATCAGGGGGATCTAAGGTGGGATCTAAAATCTATACATTTCAGGTATCGAAGTCCAGAAGAGCAGCATTTTCAGCATGTGACAAAAGTTATACAATGAAGGTGTCAGGGCACCTTTGTGGGGAGGGAATTTCACAGCTTAGAGAGAGACAGCCCTTTCCTTATCTACCACGGATGGCAGCGGGCCCCCTCTGCTGACCTTAGCACCTGAGAGTGTCTGTAGGAAAGAGCACAGCCTCTCAAATATTTCGGACCAACTTTGCCAACCTGGTACCCTCCGTCAGCCCAATCTACACTGGCCATGTTCATCAGTGTACTTATTTCCACCATGGGAAATAAAAAAGACAGGACATAAATTAATAGCACACTCCTCCTCCTCCTCCTCCTGTTCAGATGTAAAGAGATTCACAAACATGCTACAGGACCAGAATCAGGGAAAGCGTTCATCTGTTGATTACTGGGTCTTTATAAATCTGTACTTTTATGAAACATGACACTGAGGGATCATTAAGGGCCTGCCCTGCCAGCTGGTGTTTGCTCATATTTTAGGCTTTGCCTTGAGAGGACAGTATGTTTGATCTCTTTTAATTAAGTATGTCTTCATTGAATATTTGCATACAGAAGAAACAGGGTGTAAAAGGATCTTGAAAACTAATATAGGTATTTGATTACGTAGGAAAAATGCATCAACCCTTCAACAAACCGCTTCACGTCGCCATCTACACCAGCATCATCTGGGCGAAAGGAATGCAGGGACAGGCTTAAAAATGCATTCAAATGGCAAAGGGAATTCAAAAGAAGGTGTAATATAATCAAATAGAACATTTGCAAATGGCAAAGTATACCCAATTGGACTATAGTCAATAAATTTAGTAAGGGTCTACATATGAAGTGAAAACTTATTGAAATCTCTGACATTAAAGAAAAAGTCCATATCCCTTTTCTTGTTGGCAGAAATGTTCACTCCTCAATTACTTTTCAAGGCAGGAACAAGTAATTTGTGCCCCTGAAACAGCAGCTTGTTTGCTCCTCCTCTTTTCTTGAAATGGAGAGAATTTCTAAAAAGTGATGTGACTCGTCCTTACCAAACCATAGAAAGTAAATGGGTGAAACAAAACTGTGGCAACATGGAATGTAATTTTTTCGGTTTCCTCTTGGAATAAATGAATAGGTTGGAAGTACCCTGTCAGACTGGTGCCACAAGTGGTCACAATTTATTATGTTAAATGTATTGGTATTTTATTGATGATGGACATTACGTTCCCTGCTCCAAGCACACAAGGGCACAGTTGTCCCAAGGCCTTGCTGGGTAGCAGCATGGAGTGGCAGTTCGAGCAAGACAAGGAGGGATAACAGGAGGGTAGCATGGGGAACGTGAGACCAGGATGCGGTGGCTACAGGAGGCAAGCACTTCCTTATCCCAGGAAATGGAGTCAGAATGGGAGGGCACAACCAGGTAACCCAGGACATGGTGGTGCTCCCATTTCTGGAAACAGACACAGCCTGCTCTTCTCTGTAAGAAGCAGCAATACAACTAATCAGAGTTCAGGTGAGCAGCACTGCCTCCCCACTACTGTTTAAAATTAGTTTGTTTCCTCATCAACCAAAAAGGACTCTTTACATTGCTCAACAAGATAACATGTCCAGCTAAGCTTCACAAGATGATTGTGGCCTTCTAAACAAAGATGTGCTCTCCCAAGCTCACACTCCTGTCTCAGCGATATCTAAGCTGGCGTGGTCATGTCCACAGAATGGAAGATGGCAGGATCCCCAAATGATGTACTCTATAGGGAGCTGACTTCTGGCAGCAGGCCAACTGGCAAACCAACTCTGCATTACATGTCTGCAAACATGACATGAAGTACCTGGAGACAGACAGTCAAGTTGTGTATCCATAGAAGTGACCAGGGGAGAAATGACCGCTGGGAGGATCGCAGAAAGAAGAATAAGCATGGTGCATCTGCAGCAGCACAACCGGATGCCTTCATCTTCCCCAGCTGAAACAAAACCTGTTTCTCTCTCATCAACCTCTACAGCCACTGCAACCCTCCAACAGCTTGACGTCACCCCTAAAGGTGTACGCCTCCATTGTCTCCTGAGACAAATGCATGCCAACACTTTCAGTTGAACTCTTTTGTCGCAACTTACTTTAGCGGGATCAGGGCAAGAACAGGGAAAGATACCATTTCAGCAGCTAGTCTGCTGAAAATAAATCTGTTGCAACCAATCAACAGATAAAAATATTAATCTGCATAATTAGGAGTGGAGAAATGGACTTGATATTTATTCAGCAGCTCTACATATGCGACCCTACCCAATCCTGGCTGGCATCTTTCAAGGGGTAGCTACTTCTACAGTTCACAACACCGGTCCCATGTTGGGTTGATTTAATGGCGTATGAAAGTACAGTTAGAAAACTAATTTACTTTCTGTATTCCCCATAGCTGCTTCTCCCCCTTTCTATGCAGCTGATCCAAGTTCCCAGTTACAAAAGCAAAACCTCTTTAGAACCAAAATAAATACTAATCTTAAATTCAATGTACCCTGACAGCAAATAAGTTTGCTGTGCTTACTTCAGCATGAATAAAAAAGCCTGCAAGGAGACTCCTACATAAGAGTATATTTACAAGTTCCATTACCCACTGGAGAGATTGATGTTATAAACCTATAATAAAAAGCCTTATGTATGGATTTCTCTAATGTTTCTTATCAAGCAACTTGTATTATCTTGGCTTGTGTATTCAATTTAAAACAAGTTTTCAATAAATGCTTGGGAGCTAGAGGTCATTTTTGCTTACTTTTTTTTTTTAAAGACCTAAGACTCTTCCCTAACCTTAGAATCTAAAGCCCTGTTTATAGTTTAGGCATGTGCTTTAAAGTACTACCCTATATTAATCTGCACACACACAAAAACCCCGTAACCATTTGTGGGCTCCATTATGTGATTAATTTCTTACTACTAAGCATAGTAGCAATATTTCTACTAATCTTTGTAAACATAACCCTCTCCACCACTGAGAGGTCCCTGAAATTATATTTACTATTTATGGCTTTTATTAACTTGCCACTTGTTTGCACTTCATGTTGTTTGGCTAAAGCACAAGAAAAACATTTCTTACTACAGCTTAGAATGAGCACTTTTTAGGACACATGCATTTTATTGCAAAATACCAAACAACATACTTGTAGAAGATGCAGTAACAGGAAAAAGTAATATAGTTTAGTGGATATATTAGTAAAGGATGCTCGCAGAAACAAAGCGGGGGCTGGGAACACCATTTTAAATATTATTTCTGTGCCGCTAATGGCGATAACTGATTTTTCTGTTTGGGCCGAACTGCTAATTAGTAGGCTGCAGTTTATCTCAGAAAAATATTTGGAATGAATTCAACATCACTGAAGTAATTATTCACCTACTGAATAGCTGAATAATATTATAAATTGTACCAGCAGTAATCATTGTAAATTAGTCCTGTGATCTGGAATTGCTTTTCACAAGCTGAAACTTGTGAACACTGGCAAGGAAGGCACTGAGCAGAGGGAACATGCCTAAGCAGCAGGCAGCTGTGACTCTACTGCAGTTGTCAAATGTTCCCAACTCCTTCCTGTACCCTTGAAGGCATTTCACAGTAGCTACAATTTTATTATTTGATGGTCTACAACTACTCCACCGCTGGATCTGGTCCATCAGCTTCCACAGCTTTTCCTCTTGATCTGACAGGGAGACAGAATGCTCAGCTTGATCTCTGGGGAGCAATCTCTAAATAGCAGGCCAAGTGTTTTAACTCGCAACCTCCCAGGATAAAAATCTGTCTGCTACTTGCTCTTTTCAGAGTAAAAGGGGGCATTCCCTGCCACCCACACTCCACTGCTGGTGCAGCAACGGGCGGAAATGCTCACTTTTAATTTTAAAGAGCAGACAGAGAACTCATATCTTCAATCTTAGGAGACTGAGATGAGATATGATAGCCATCTGTAAATATCTGAAGGGCTGTTACAGGGAAGATGGAGCAAGTTTGTTTTCTCCTCCAAAGGATAGGACCCAAACCAATGCGTTCAAGTTACAAGAAAGGAGATTCCGACTAAACATCAGGAATAACTTTCTGACAGTAAGAGCTGTACAGTCTTTCTCGGGAGGTTGTGCACTCTCCTTCATTGGAGGTTTTTAAGCAGAGGTTGGATGGCTCCCTGTCATCTTTTTAACAGGCAGGAACTTTTTGAGCCATGGAAGGATTGAAACATATGGTTCTCATTTCTTTGTTGTTGTTGTTTAGTCGTGTCTGACGCTTTGTGACCCCATGGACCAGAGCACGCCAGGCACTCCTGTCTTCCACTGCCTCCCGCAGTTTGGTCAAACTCATGTTAGTATCTTTGAGAACACTGTCCAACCATCTCGTCCTCTGTCGTCCCCTTCTCCTTGTGCCCTCAATATCTCCCAACATCAGGGTCTTTTCCAGGGAGTCTTCTCTTCTCATGAGGTGGCCAAAGTATTGGAGCCTCAGCCCCAATTTGCTTTGGCAAATTGCGCCCTAACCCCTTTTCTGAATATGTGACTTAGTTCTATGTATAAGAGCAGGAGATGTAAGTTCCTTATAAGCTGCACGGAGGAAACAAAGCTTGGAGAGCAACCCTGCACTCCTAAAATAACAGGATTGCCACTGCAAGGAGAAAACTAGTTTTGTTTGTGAAGGCATATGCTGTTCAGCAAAGGCATCTGAAAGTCCCCACAGTAAGGGCCTTTTTGTACTATCAGCACAAAAAGTGACAAGCTGAATGTAGTATTGGTTAAATGAAATGAGCCACTGCATTCACCTATGCTACAATTACACAAAGCAGCATGGCTTAAATAACATAACACATGATGCATTAGTTTAGGTCAGATTAAATGAGACCTTTCATGTTTTTATAATAAAGGACCTTGTTTGGTGTGTAATAGCTTTCAAGATTGAAAAAGAAAGGGAAAAAGGATACTCAGGAGCAACTTTTAATGAAACATCTTGAATGAATTACAGCAAAAGATAAGTTGAGTCCTTGATAATTTAAATGTTATTTTTACCACTATTGTGAATTCAACCTTAGCAAATTAAAACAGGAAGAATTAATTGGATATGCAAATGAGATTATTCAGTATATAAATCTAATTACATCCCAATTTGCTTTAACAGCATGAAAAAAGAATAAATTGTTCTTTGTAAATTGACTGTCTTAACCACCTGTAGCACAAGGCAATGGTGTTGTAAAGCTGTATTTTAAAGGCAGTCATTTTGTTGACATTAATAATACAATGCTCTTCAAATATATGTCAGAAGAGGCAGCCTCCTTACAATACTGATTTACAATATTCCATTATTAGGCTTTAAGTATGTACTAAAACACAGTCAAACGGGCTTCACTTTTCTTTGAACAGCAGCTCGACTGAAGACAGTTTTTTAACAGAATACACTGATCTTTAAATCACTGAGTGCTCTAGTAGATAAAGCTTGGTTATCAGCTCAAAGATTTTTTAAAAAGACACGAACGTTACATTTTTTAAAAATTCAGTAAGAGATATACTACTGTTGTGCTTGGTAGTCTGAAACAGCATACAATGTCATTGGCAAGGATTACAAAAATAACATGGAAGATAGCTGGGATAGCTCAGTTCATAGAGCATGAGACTCTTAATTTCAGGGCCATAGGTTTGAGCCCCACCTTGGGCAAAAGATTTCTGCGTTGCTGGGGGTTGGATGAGACAATGCTGGTGGTCCCTTCCAAATCTTACAATCTTATGATTGTAAATCAGAAAACTTAGGAGAAAGAGAAATATGGACTAGATTCTGATAATAACTGCAAATGAAAGGATGGTGCCCATAGAAAGGGAATTTCTCTCTTGTCTTCCCTACCTTTTTAAAATATATCCATATTAAAGATTTTCTTGGTTTAGGAAAGTACATGCATTGTCTCTTTTTTTCAGGTTGTAAAGTCTTTTCTACAAGTCAATTACATTTGATAGGAGGCATTAGCGTTGTATATAGTATAAGGTCGGGGAAGGAGGACAGATAGGAGGGGGGGTGAAACTTATATCCTTTTATACAGTGTACGTGTGGGGTTTTGTGTCAATGACAGCTGGATAGGTTCTCTTTCTATTCTCTTGTTACATTTCCTTGGTAGTGGAGGGATTGGGGGAGCCCAGGGTGTGGTTGCTTGTCTGCAGTTGTTTGCATTTATGTTGTGGGGGAGGAAGGGAAAGGAGATTATTAGCCGCTTTGAGACTCCTTTGGGTAGTGATAAAGCGGGATATCAAATCCAAACTCTAAAGTAAGCCATATTGATTTGTATGTTGCCAGTGGGTTCTTGTTGTCTTGTTGAACTGTGCATGTGCTAAAAGGGAGCCATACTGAGGTGAAGGCATCCTCTTCTGTTTGCCCCGTCTCAGTTTCAATCTGTTGGCTAGCTTTTCTAGTAAGGCTGTTCCCCATGTGATTTGGTAACAGTAGTCCATGTTCACTCCTGACAGGGCTTTCCAGTGGCTATGCTGCTTCTGGCTGCTGAGAGTAGGTAAGTTATAAGCACTTTATAATGTGAGTGGCCATTATTATCTTGGAAAATGTTCAGTAGGGCTGACTTCTGCTCCAAAACACTGTTCCAGATGCTCCCTCTCGAACAAGGTGCCTCTGCTCAATTCTGGACAATTCCCCTCTCCCCTAACCATCCCCATGCCCATATCATACTTCCCCCAATCTTCAGGAGAGAGCTTTAAAGAGGCACAGAGCCTTTCACTGCTGCTTCTCAGGATCCAGCCCTACCTAAACTGTAATGGTGTTGTAAGCCAAAAATGCCTTATCTTCTGAGTTTAAGCCAATAAAACTCAGAGAAAAGAGGAGTTAGGAGTCCACTGTTGTTTATTGCTAGGCAATAGTTTACAGTCGAATTGTTTCGGAAAACTGCAAAACCACCCAAGGGTCAGGGTGGTGGTAGTTATAATATTTCAAACTAAGGATTTCAATTTTCACCAATCATGTACATCATTACCTCATTTCATGTTCAATACCCCAGCGCAATAAGCATTGCTAACTAAGCTCTGATTCTCACCGTGATCTGTTACATTACAGTATTATGTTAGTATGCATATTGAGAACCTGTGTTACGTGTAGCCATTTGACCATGTATCAATTTATGTTCCAGTTTATGAGATGTATATTTGTGATTCACATATTAGCTGTACTTCTGCCCCAATGGGGGCAGCAACTTACAAAATCATCAGTTTCATAACGCAATAGGTTACCATAACATCTCTATTAGAAGCACACTCAAGGATTTATAGGGGTTCACAATGGGACAAATAAATCCCCATTGTATCAAACACTCCCCCCCCCAATTAAAAGAAGTAGAAGTAAAGGAACTATAAAGACTTACTTAAAGAAAAAGAAAATGTAAGACTAAAGCTGGAAATTAAGGGAAAGGGTCTTGACTGTCCTTTGCAGGAAACAAAAGACCAGTATAGGCCCTCTTTAAGCTGTAGTCCTTGGTGGCAATGCACAATCATTTACTCTGACTTTCTACAGAATATCAAGGGCAATCATACACCCAGCCATGAGATAAAGCATAACTTTTATTACTGCAGACTACAAGGAGTAGATCAAAGCACCGTAGGCAAGGAACTTCAAAGACTGAACCCAAACAACAAACACTTCAAATAATATGCAGGCCAGCAAAAATCCAGCACTGTTTGCAGAACAATTAGATGTCAGATTTACTGAATCTACAGTTACTGATGTAGTGCTTTGACCCTAAAAAAAGAGCAAATCAAGGACCATCTCACTTCTTAGAATGTTAAAAGGAATAGTTCCCTTTCTATTTGTTTTTACTAAGGAAAGGAACGAGTCTCAGTTTGCATAGCACAGCTAATAGAATACTGAATTATATATTTGTGTATATAGTTTACATAGATAATATATCTCATATATATCTTAATATACAAAAAGTGATAAAATTCAAAATTATAATAATTTACGGAATCTTGGCCCACTTAAATTGTAAATAAAATAATGATTCTAAACGTGTAGTAAAACGTAAAACCTGTCTAAATAGATTTATAGTCAATAGTAAGATAATGGCTTTCACTTTCAGAAATTTGTAAAGGTCTCATTTAGGGGGAGAAACTCTGTTTATTGCACACTAATTATATACTTGTTAAACTTGATGGATGAGAGCACTAAATGGCTATCAAGCATCCCATGGATATTGTTGTAATACTGAGGGGGTGGCATTGGACAGAAGAAGGTTAATGGAACTGGTCTTACTAAATTGCCAAAGTTAATAGTCCTAGCAAAGTTGCTAAGTGCTTTACTTTGGTTAGTGAGATGAGGTTACCGCTCTCAGCAGCTGGCCTTCTGAATGGCTAGAAAATACCTGTAAGGGGGATTCCTCTCCCTCTACCCTAACTGAGCGTGGTATGCTCCAGGCATTTGCACACAAACAGCAGCTGGACTTGAAAGTCATGGAAACAGATCTGACTTTGGGCTCTGTAAGCTAGCAATATTTTTTTTGGGGGGGGGGGTGATTTCTTCCTAGAGATCAGATGTGGGAGCCTTGGAATTTGGAGAGTAAGTACAAGTGTTGAAGGTGAACCTCCACCTCTCTTCAACATGCTTGTTTGTAAATAAACAATCACAAATATTACAAAATGCCAGCACATCTCCAGTGATCTCCTTCCAGAGAAAACCAAAGCTGGGAAAGACCTGCAACCCTTCTTGCTGCTCAGAGAGGTGCATGATTTGGCTGCTAGGCGTGATGGCTAAATCCACACTGAATGCCTATGAATGCCAGCTGGTGGGAATAACAAAGGAGGAGGGTACTTTTGCACTGATGTCGTACTTCCTGGCTTCCCATAGGCATCTGGCTGGTCACAGAGAACAGAATGATGGGCCTATGGCATAACCCAGCAGAGCCCTTCTTATGTTCCCTGTACTGTTGCCATTGCAATGAAGGCAGCAGCTTAACTGAAGGGGGGCGGTGTATGTAGCTTTAACCCTTTGCCCCCAAGCCAGACATTCTCCCCATATGCCAGCAATTTCTATACAGAAAAAAGCTCTCATGCAGAATTCTCTATACAGAAAAAAGCAAATAAGACTTTCCCCTTGCAAAGACTGGAAGGGTAGGGTCCAGAATGGAAAAGCAATTAAAGCCCCCTAGCCTCCACACTAAGGGACACGAGTGGCACTGTGGTCTAAACCACCGAGCCTCTTGGACTTGCTAATCAGGAGGTCAGCGGTTCGAATCCCCGTGACGTGGTGAGCTCCTGTTGCTCAGTCCTAGCTCCTGCCAACCTAGCAGTTCAAAAGCACACCCAAAAATGCAAGTAGATAAATAGGTACCACTCCAGCAGGAAGGTAAACAGCATTTCCATGCGCTGCTCTGGTTTCGGTATTCTATTGTGCCAGAAACAGCTTAGTCATGCTGGCCACATGACCCGCAAAAACTGTCTGCGGACAAACGCCGGCTCCCTCGGCCTGTAAAGCAAGATGAGTGCCACAACACCAGAGTCGCCTGGGACTGGACTTAACTGTCAGGGGTCTTTTACTTTTACCTTTAGCTTCCACACTAGGTTCCCAATCTAGATCAGGGACCCTACACTATGAATTTTTGTGGGGGTGTTTTAAGCAGCTTGTATTTTAAAGGCACTAACACCATAGCTAGTTTGGGCCTAAGCTTCTACTAGCAACTAGTAACCTGAACAACTCATGAATAACAAAAGAAAGAAGAAGAACGCCCTCCCTCACCCTCTCCTTCCTAAAACAGAATATGTTTTACATGTTCACATAAGCCGTCAGACCCACTAGAGACATGACCTTCATTTCAGAATGACTGAACAGCAGACTGCCAAAAGATCTACAAAGTGCCTTGCAAAGCAACAACTTTCAACTTTCATCCTGTTTCCCTAAGGAGAATTCTATTTTATCCAAGTTAACGAAAATGAAGTTTCACCATAAATGGTGTTTATTATCAATGAGGAGGAGAGCTTAGTGTCACCTGTACATGGGGATTTTGAAGTCAGCAGCTGTGCCCGATGTCACATTTTACTTCTTTCGTCTCAGTGGGCAAGATGTCAGCACACACTGCTGAAAAATTAATCACTGCAGCATTATTTGAGAAATCTAACATAATCTTAAATATTGCTGATGCTTGGGGGAAAAGATAAGTGCTGCAGTGACTTAAGTAGAATGATTAAAGCACAGCTGGTTAAATATGATGACAACCCATTCACTTACCTACCTCGCTACCCATGCTTTTGAGTCTAGCATATGCACTGAATGTAAACACTTAACCCTGAGTCACATTAGCTGTCAGGTAGATCACGGATTTAACCTTATCTTTCTTCTGCTATTCCTGACTATTTCCATCAGCTTTCCAACATTACAGAATGTGGGGTATTAACGCACAGTCCTTCTACTTCATCCTTTCTCCTGCTTGACTTATTTCAAAAGGAAAGAACCATTCTTAAATTCTTTAGGTTGCTCAATATAAATTCTCAGATGTTAACAATGTTCAGAGGGGTAGCCATATTACGACACAACAAAGGCAGCAAACACAACAAAGAGCCTTGTGACATCTTAAAGACGGACGTTTTTATTCTAGCATGAGTTTTCGTTTTGCTACCGTCTACTGCATCAGGTACACAAAGTGTTAACCCAAGCTGCAGGTACTTATATACGTGTGTGTGTGTGTGTGTATGTGTAAACAGTAAGGTTAAAAGGAAATGAAAAACAGAAAGGCACAGATGGTGAAAATTACCTTATGTACACACATTCCCACACAAAAACTGTGTGCTGAATTGACAAGTAGTAGCATGGAGCCTCTTGATATATTGTAATTCCACTACTTCTCGTTGTACTTTCACTTTGAAATTATTTTGTTCAATGGCCACCTTAAAGTTATAGAGTGTCACAGAAGGTCTAAAATGTTTACCCACTGGCTTTTCTATATTGCCATTTCTCATGACACATTAGTGTCCATTTTTACTTTACATATGGACAGGAACTTCAGTAATGCAATTCTCAACTGCTTACATGTCTACAAATATGTGGCTTTGCCCATACAAATGCAAAATAAGTAAACATACGCAAATCTTCCAAGTGAAAAAAACAACAACAACCTCATTTTGGAGAAAAATTAATGATTAGCAATGGAAGATATGGGATGGAATAATGGTTCAACAATGTTAAAAGAAAACCAATTTTATCCGTCCCTAGGTTGTTTTGAGACTGAACCAAATCTATTCCAGCAGGAATCCTGAAGGAACACCATGGAAACCTGCAGAAACTTCAGGTTTCTGGCATTGGCTAGAAGTTCTTGTAGCTCCTTAACTACTAACAGATTTAATATGAAAAACAAAAAAAAAATTCCTTCCAGTAGCACCTTAAAGACCAACTAAGTTAGTTCTTGGTATGAGCTTTCGTGTGCATCCAAGAACTAACTTAGTTGGTCTTTAAGGTGCTACTGGAAGAAATGTTTTTGGTTTTGACTATGGCAGACCAACACAGCTACCTATCTGTAAGTAGATTTAATATGGTATTGGCTTTTCCAAACACATCAGTTTATACTGTTTAAAAACTGTTAAGTGATACAAAAACCTTTGTTTTGATTGTACACACACACATACACACACACACATATAGTCTCGGCCATGTTGGGGTTTTTTGTTTTTAATGAAATCCAGAAGTATTTGTTTCAAGCTTACTCTCCTTACAAATTGGGTTTATCGTTTCCATTCACCACCCTACATCCTGAAAGTGGGGTGTGTTGGCTGCAAGCAATTAACCTGCAGCTGACAATCTGGGATGTTTGTTTCAGGCCTCCTTCTGGTGACTTCAAAATCTTTGCTCAAATAAAGTGAAAGGCAGGATGAGAAACAAGCAGCAAGAAGACTTTTTTGTGTAAGGAACTTGTATTCATGGGCATGAACTTGCACTTATCCTGAATTTATATCTTGTACAACCTTTTTTATATATATTGCAAAGCTGAAGGTGACTAAACTACCAAGGTCACTGTGAAAAGCTACTCAGCACAGAGGCTCTATTACTATGACAACCAGGGGGCACAGAAGCAATATCCCGCCTGAGCTTTATTTCTCCTGTCACTTTCATGAACATGACCTCTTTGTGCCATTGCATCATTTTTAGTTATTAAAAGTTTAAACATAAATGGTTGTCCAGGCTCAAGCTGGTTAACCAATATAAGCCTTCCCTTTGGCACAGAGACCAGAATGTAAAAACACTCAAAACACCAATATAGCTTTATAATAGAAATTCTAAAAAACGGATTTAGGAATTTTAAGCAAGCCCAATCTATCAGTTATAAAATTGCCCCAACCTTCCAGGATATATTCTTTTAAAGAGGAGGGGGTCTTTAAAACTCATCAAAATAAATATATATTTTATTATTTTTAAAATATTAAATATGGTATGATAACTCTGAAAATAACTTTATACTGTTAGCTTGAATAAGGAACCCAGTAAACATTTGTTGAATGCAATGGTCCCTTTATGAAAGCTGTTTATGTGTACTACCGGGTGTATCATTTGTCAGTGTTTGTAAAACAAAAAGAAAAGGAAAGGGTTCTGACCTCCCTTTGTCTCCTCAGCCTGGTCCTCAGACCCTTGTCGGCATAAGAGAGTCCACAAGAAGAGTGCTTTCTGCTTTTATTCTTAAAAGTCTTTGTGCAAAAGCGACTGACCAACTATACACACAACAACACTATCAGCTTTCACTAACCAACCAACCCAACCAACATTTCTCACTCTCTATATACAACCCAGTGCGGGCCGCTGACTCATGCTGACCCAGCTTGTTTAAGTATTAAAGAAACAGCGGCCATTTTAGCTGTGACATCATTAAGGTCTGGGTATGGTATGAGGGAAAACACTTTGTTTCCCACAGAAAAAGGCACTGCTCCCCCCACCCTTTCTGTCTCCTTTGGCCTGCTCTGGTGCTTCCCCTCTCCCCTATTCACTTTTTTTGGGGGGAGGGGGGTATTTTCTTTAATAAACACAACTCAAACACATACCTAACTGTGGACCATTTTGGATGTTCTAAAGTAGCAGCAACAACTGAAGCAAGAATGATTCATACACCCTTCTCCCCTTGGTTCCAGGTCTTATGCACAAAGGGTAAAGGGGATACACGTGCCATATTTATTTACTTAATGTATTTACAGGCGGTGAGCATTTCATGTGGGGGCTCTGTTCCCAGCCCCCATGCACATCGGCATAATGCATATAAGCATGCCCTGCCCCTATTCTGCTCTCTTCCAGGTCCAAAAATACCTGCACGCCAGCGATTGTGTGTCAATTGGATGCACCTAAAATGATTGCTGCCTGTATTACATTTATAGACCACCTTTATCTTCCAAGGAACTCAGGGTGGTGTACATTGTTGTCCTCCTCCCCTCCCCATTTCATCCTCACAGCAACCCTGTGAGGTAGGTTAATGGCTAAGTAGGGATTCAAATCCCGGTCTCCCAGGTCCCTAGTCTCTAGCTATTTAGCCGCATTTGTTCCCAGCTAAGCTAGAGGGTTTTTGCTCCCAGCCTTTGAGACTGAGGCTTGGTGTGTTCCAAATGGTCTGACCATTCAGGTTTGGGAAAATTACGTCAGCCCTTATTATGCATATGTATAAAGGTAAAGGGACTCCTGGCCGTTAGGTCCAGTTGTGGACGACTCTAGGGTTGCGGCGCTCATCTCGCTCTATAAGCCAAGGGAGCCGGCATTTGTCCGCAGACAGCTTCCGGTATATGTGGCCAGCATGACTAAGCCACTTCTGGCAAACCAGAGCAGCACACGGAAACGTCGTTTACCTTCCCACCAGAGCGATACTTATTTATCTACTTGCACTTTGACATGCATATTCACTGAATGTTTCAAAGGAGTGCAGAGTCTGCTAGGTTTGAAGTTGCATTTTGTTGTTCACAAATAAAGATCCCCAAACTGATGTGACAGCTGTAAAATGACTTCACTTTCTAAAGCAGAGGGAGGCAGAAGGAAGACTGGTATCCATTAGTAAGTCACTGAATGATTTGCAATAGCTCAGCAGCTTCCAATGGTTTACAAAATTGATCACATTGCCCCTCCTCCTCCTCCTCCTCCTCCTCCTCCTCCTCTTCCTGGAATAGCCAGGCTAGCTTTCTGGTGAGGTGATGGTCTTTGGAGTATGGGTCATTAACAAAGGAAGAGTATCTGTGACGGATGTAAAATGGGTGCCCCCTCCCCAATTTGCTGGTAGCTAGAAAGACAAAGACCAAAGTTGAAAGTGGTGCTATGTGAACCAGAAGCTAGAAAGTGGCCAGCTGAGCAGCTGGGAGACAGAGTAATGCCCGATTTCTGCTGGAATCCAAGGTTGTGGCTATGGGAGAAGCAAGACCCTCTTGGGGTGTTAATGCTGTGAACCCATCCATCATAGGCTCAGGTTGTATATATGTGTAAATAAACCATATAAATATCTATCCTAAAGACACCATAGTCTCCACTACCCCTCATTTCAAGGAAACCAAACCCTGGGTAAGAGCCTAGAACCCCTTGAATCTGGCAGTGCTCAGAGATTGAGGTGCATGCAACAATATACAAGATATAGAAACAAAGTAAAAAGCAAGTCAATTATCCATATGATGTCTAAACAAAGCAAAACAGCCAATGTGTCTATAACACAGTACCATGGGCCTGTAAAAATATTAGGGTCAACATCAACAAAAGTTTATTTCCCAGACATCAATCAGAATAAAAATAAATAAATTACTGCAGCAGCCCATCGCCTGCCATCCAGAACTATCAAAAACCTGGAAGCAGAGGAAAGTTTTTAATATTTAACTCATTAAAAATGGGAATATTTGAGTTTTGTTCTGAATCTTATCATTCTTCTGCTACTCAGTTTCAAGGTGGATGAGGAATAAATTTGCACTCATGAATAACCTGTGAACCAGTACTTTCTGTCACTTAAAACCAAAATCAAAGAGAATGCAGCATTTACTTTATACAGCATTCATACTTCACAGACTAGTTAAAGTTAAGCATCTCATAAGTACCTTTGCCTACAAAGAAGAATGAAATATATCTGAATGCAGTGATGAATACATTTCCCTCCCTTTAACTCTGCTCTGACTACACAGTCAGTGCATATTTTGGCAGCACACACAACATACATTCAAGCACACTTTGTTTCTCCCAAAGAATACTGGGAGCTAGCAGTAGCTCTGTGAGGGGCAAACTACACTATAGGATTCTTGGGGGGGAATAATGTGCTTTAAATGTATGCTGTAGACACAAAATGGTTGCATTACTTGAGTGACTGCCCAGTTACTAATAAGCTTACATGAAATAGCGAGAAGTCAAAATAAACAATTTAAATCATTTTAAAACTACTGCGTTATTATGCTTAGATAATGCAGTAACCATAAGGAATAGTATATCAGTAGTAGAGTGTTACATCTTTATATTTATCAAGCAGCTATTTTTGCACCATAACCCTGAATTGCTGAAAATGCACATTTCCCTTTATATTTCATCATTGTCTCCTTCTTTCTATGCTTTTTGACAGCTGATATTATAGGGTCTATTTTTGCCAAAGGAAGAGAGATAGGTCAACAGACAATGCCACGACTCCTCCGAGTATCAACTATTACAGCTTTACACTGAAACACTTGTCTACACCCTGGCAAGCTGGAAATGTAATCAACCCACTGCTTCAATGAGTGGGAGGGGCTTTTATTTGAGGGTGGGGAGTTAGGTATAAGAAATATACCGTATGTACCTACCCTATGTGCAAGGTTGAATTAGTAAGTTGTTCAAGGAGATTGATCCATAAAAAAGAGCCAACACGATGTACAGAACTTGTTTATAATATTTTTGCATTGTTCACTACATCTGTTAAGACTTCAGTGTGACTTCTTTTCTCTTAAACAGCTGCTATGTCTTTACTTAGAATTTAGACTGATTGATGGTTACAAAAATGCTTCAAATATCTGGTATTTAAGGAGTGGATCCCTGCAGAGCCACTGATATGGTTTTGCAGAGTCTAAGATATTGACCAAAGCACTAAGTCAACATGTTGATGATTAAAGGTCAGGGGCGCTTCCAGACTGTCACTACATTCAGACAGGAATCAATCACATATTGGCAAATTCAGGTTGCACAATGAAACTTGATTTGGTGCTCTTCCACAACAAATCCATATCACCCCATCAGGAAGGTGACAGGACAAATGCACTGGAAAGGGTCTTGCTTGACAGAATGTTATGTAACCCCACCCCAAACCCGCAAACAAATCAGAATGAAGACTTAATAAATAGTGAACATTGTCCAACATCCTCACAGATGTTGCGCAAATGGAATCAGAACATATTTCAAACAGAGTATTTGCCAAACCTAGTTCTAAGCAACACTCCTAGTTTCCACTTCAAAGCTAAATGACGCACAACAATGTTTTCAAGAGCCATCATTGAGTTTCTGTGCTGGTGATGATGGTGATGATGGTGCTAGCAGGTAACTCTTAACTGATAGCATTTGGAGAGAGTATCACATTGCCTGGGCCTTAAGGTCTTATGTCTTGTGCAGGTTTGGACTGCGGAAGCTATGCTGTCAGAACTCTTCTGGATAAGAACTAATTTAGTACTTCATGTAAGTGGGTTGCAGTCAGGGTGGATAAAAATCAATGATTTCTTTCCAAAAAAAAATTGGATTTTTTTTAAAATTTAAATCGGATTTTTAAAATAAAATGCTTCTGGAGGAAACATCTTTCTAAAGATAGTTTTCTGTTTAAGTTACAATATACTCCAAAGGCTATTCATCAGGAAATAAGGATTTGTTTTAAGTTTATCATGTGTGCTAAAACTCAGTCTAAGGTTTTTAAAAAACAACAATGTTTAACCACATCAGTTAAAAAACATGGATACATATGCATTTATTATTGTTATTGCTTTATTGCTTTATTTATTTATTTATTATTTATTTATTTATTTATTTATTGTTATTGCTTTTATTGTGTTATTGCTTTAGTTAAATAAGTTGTTTAAATTGTTATTAAGGAAATGATTATTTTTCTCCTTCCAATAAAGTACAGCAGAAAAGTTGTCCAAATATAAACAGTTAACATTAAAGCTCACAATAATTTCATAATTATCTGTCTATGTATTTCTAATAGTATAACCAAATCAGTATTTTTTGATATGACTGTAAAAACTACTCTGAAAATTTATTATTCCAAAAATGAAAACTTCATCTGGTTCTAAATATTAAGATTATACCAGCAAGAATGAGTCTTTTAAATAAGAAAAATAGGAGCAACTTGTCTTGTGCGTTAGTATTCTTAAGATCACATTTTTAAGGCCTGGTGGATGCCTCTGAGACTGGGAAGTAACTTATTCTCAGATCAGCCTGGACAAAAGCCAGGGAAGGGAGAAGGGAGGGGAAATAATATATTAATAATGTGAACTACCCTGAGGTCTGTAAACAAGCAAAGCTAGTCATGCTTTTCCAGGCATGGAAATGCAAAAATAAATAAATAAAACAAAATACATTAATGTTTGCCACATTTGTGCCCATACAACTTAACATAAAAGCCACAGAAGTTGGAGTGTGGGGGCAGGAGAGGGTCTGATCACCTATTTCAACTAAGCAAAAATGTTCCTCACAGAGAAATTATGTAATCAGAAGTCAAATGGTACGAAAGTGGACCATTTAAAGTGCACACAGTTCCTAGCACCTTGATCATATATTAGAAAATATACAGTATTTTAAATAAAGCTATACTATAAATAACAAAGCATTTATAGAGGCTAAAACTTAAGCACGTGCAGCTCCCTAGAGACATTTCACAGAACTATTTTTTGGTCAGTCTTGACAAGAATAAGACTGTGCTGAAAGTTCAACTGAGGATGTGTTCAGGGTGAAAGGTGTGATTCCACAAAGAAGATGAAATCCCCACCCCACACAATTTGGGGGGGATGTTCATAGTGATTAGCAGCCATTCCCTCCAACACATTACTTCAGCACAATTTCCATGGGTCCTATCTTCCCAGCAGAACCAATCTCAGTCAACTAGGAAGCACAAGAGCTACTGTGACATCACAACAGCACAAAGCCAATCAGAATTTGGTTATAGGATTACGTCACTGAAGACAATTGTCTGCAACCTAAAAAGCAGTGTCCTTTCTCTTTCAAAGTCCTCACCCTCCACTGCCTAAAGTAGAAGGGTTGCCTCTGTTTAAAGTGTTTGTGCAAAGTATCCCCCACCTGTGGTTTAACCATAGGTAAGAGGGCAAGTATCCAAGCCGTCTACTTTCGTCCCCAAAACCAATTGCTTCTGCAGTGTTCATAAGCAGCATGTGACATTAACGAGCAGAAAAATAATCATGACTGTCCAGTCACACATTGCCGTTCATGACATAAGCAGTCTTGGAGGATATGCTGCAAAGGTCATTACAACAGTCCTTTCTCAAATAATCTCACTCATACAACTGACTGTAGGTCTCCTAAAGAAGAATTGCAATGGGAAAAGGGTCTCTATAGGTTGCACTCAACTAAATTCTACGCAGAATAGAAACAATTAACCTAAGTTGGCCATGCTCAGTAAGTGCAATGTGTTTGTGTAGGACTAGCATTGGCTACAACCCTTATTCTCTAACTCAAGAAACTGCTCTTTCTTAGTTAAAATACAAATTGTCACAACCATTAAAAGTTCAAGAGTCACATCTAAAGTGCTTTCTGGTAATTCCATATGTACTAAATTTTAAATATAAAAATACTGTTGTATATTTTATTCTCCACTTACGAAACACACACACATTCTTATGTATATGAATCTTTCAATTATTTACAACCAGAGACAACATTTTTAAAAATAATTTACATGCCACAGAATCGCTACATTCCTAGGAGGAAGATAGCCAAAGCTAGAGGTTAATTTTACCTTAAACTGGGGGCTGCTTCAGAACTATATATATGTATGTACAGGCATTGTGCTTGTGTTGCTTTTAACTCAACATATGAGCTGTTAATTCAGCTGCTGACTCAAAAGTGTAAGACCTAACAGAAGGCTAACAACCTTTCCCACATCAATTCTGAAATCTCCTTTGGCAGACATTTAACTTTGTGTGTCACAGAGGGAGGAAAAGTAAAGCTTTCAGAATGTTTTATGCATAGTGAAGTTATTTTAGAAGCAGCTTAGGAAGGCAAAACACCACTTCATTCTGAAGACCATTAGAAAAAAAAAAACAGAAGTAAACAAAAAAAATTAACCGAGTTCCTTAATTCCAATTCAACAGGACTCAAAGCAAGCTGTTAAGGAGATAAAATAGTAAAATGTTTATGGAAATGAACCAAAGTTTATTACTGACTTGGTAAACTTTTGCTTTGCCCACTCCTGCTGCAATCCATGCTGATATCTGTGAACATCATTGATCACACCATGAGATTTGCGAGTCCCATTTTGTCTGTTAAAACAGATTGTGGGGAAGTGGGAAGAACAACTCACTCATATCTGTGCAGTTCCCTATTTTTCCAAGTTACATTTGAATTTTCTTAAGAGAGGGGTGTTCTGTTGTGTGTGTGTGTGTTTTTAAGCCAAAAACAAGGATAGAAACATAATCCCTGATGGTCATAGTTATGCAGCAAAAATATTTGAATTCCTTCTTTACCCCGTTCACTCTGCTTGCTAACCCCCTGATATCTCCCCATTAAGTCCTTAGACTTAGAGCTATCCCTTCCCACCTCATGCAACTACTAAGCTCTGATTTCTGAAGCCGCTTCTCTTCTTTTGCAGCCCTGCTTTGCACCTCTGCTTTACCTTCACCCCCATGTCCATGCCCAGCTCCTTTTGTGCAACCATCCATCCACACCCATCCACCCAGTGGTAATCTTTTGCATCTTCCTTCTCCCACACATTGCAACTGCTAAGCACCCTATCCATCTTCCACCCAATTATAAAAGCACCCCCTCCTATTCTTCAGACTGTTTCATTCTCCTAGTCTCATCTTCAACTCCATTTCCCTATCTCCCACTCCCTCCTTTTTTTGCAACCCCCTATGCACCCCCCTTTCTTTTTCTTTCCAGCATCCTCCTAACTTTCCTCAACTCTCCCTTGCACACAGATCACTCCCATATCTATATGATTATGTGAAATCAAAGGCAATTACATGAATATAATCCTCAATTTGAGTCTTCCAACATGAAATCTTTCGGAGAGTTGGGCTGGAACTCCTTAAATCATTTCCCCCCTTTGTGGAACACTATATAGCTCCTTAGTCCAAGAAACTTTTCCATTTCCATTATCCCCCGCCCCCAAAAAAGCACTTGGTCTCACCTCTCAACTCACTGTTCTCTTTTAGTCTCCTTGCACCTCACACCCCACACTTAAAATAGTTTTGTTTTCAGTATGCTGGATGTTCAAACTCCCTTCTTTGAAGATCATCTTCAACTCTACTCACAAATCAAACCTGGGAAGAGAGTGAGAACATTTTAACCTACACCCTCTCCCTTCTTCTCTTCCACAAATTTGTTCAGGAAGAAAAAGGCACAGTACTACTAGTGCAATAATCTTGTTAACTCCAGAAGAGGTTAGAGTTTAACAGGCTTACAGGGAAAGCCTGCCAGAGTTTAGAGGGTTGTCAAGGACCCAGAACCATACCAATGCTTTTTAAAGAATTGTTTCATGGATCCAGGTTACTTCATCTAAATGTGCAAGTGTGCATTAAGGACTCATCTGGTAGAATCACAGAATCTTAAGAGTTGGAAGGGACCCCAAAAGCCATCTAGTCCAACCCCCTGCAATGCAGGAATCTCATCTAAAGCATCCATGACAGATGGCCACCCAGTCTCTGCTTAAAAACGTCCAAGGGAGGAGAGTCCACCACCTCCAAGGGAGTCTGTTCTACAGCCAAACAGCTTCTGCTGCCAGAAAGTTTCTCAAATGTCAGAATCTCCTTTCCTGAAGCCATTGGTTTGAGTCCTACCCTAACTAATACATATATAATCAGTCAGCCGCAACTTCATTCCATATACTCAAAGACCATTAGAATGGAATAGCAATTTCATTAAAATCAGTGTGTTAAAAGTAAACCCACAAAATAACAATGCACAAAATTTCAAAAGTAAAGCAAGAGCTAGCAAGTCATTAAACTTAAATACAAGAATCAGTTTTAAATGAAAGGACCATATAGCCATAGAAAAAAATATTATGGGAAAACGCATTTTGGATTTATATATGGGAAAATTAATGATTTTTCAAAAACAAGTGTGTAGTTTCTTAGCACAGCAAATAGAGCTACTACTGTAAATAAGTAGCATTTATCATCCAGTAGTTCCAACACCACAGCCTGGGGGGCATTTGGTCTACAAGTTGCTGGAGAATGGGCAATAGTATACCCCCAACCCCAGCTACATATAAAAGGGATAGAATAGCAAATAGCATACCAGATCTTGGATCTGTTTGCAATTGTTTGTTTTGCTGGTGAAATTTCTATATAACATCTCCCCAACGTAGGTGGAGGGCATCACTTGAAACCTGAGTTCTGCATATTTATTTGAAAATCACAGCCTGAAGGTAAAATGCTGCAGAATGGTTCGCCTTGAACTAGGCATACCAGGTGGAGAAAAACATCAAAAATCATGGTGTCCCACAGACCAATATTTCTCCATAGATAAATTATAAACTGGGGACATTATGTACTCTACTTTGTATAGGGGCAAAAACCTCAACGCCACATATAATTCCAAATGCAAAATTTATGTGAGGCATCAATTCTATTTGCATGTTTTGGAAGCTTCAGTAGACAACAGCTTTCAAACACATAGCACAATTCTGTGCGTGTCTACTCAGAGGTAAGTTTCTTTAAACTCATTGGGGACTTACCTCTGAGTGGACAGAGTTATGCTGTGGATTGACAAAAAGTAAACTGCAGAATCTTCAACAATGACGTATATATGCATGTCCTATTTTTATTCACATTCATATTTTTTAATTGAGGAAAAATGTGAAGTGAGATGCAGTCCTTAAAAACACCAGTTAAAATAAATACACATAATTTCCAAGACACTGCAATGAGAATGTTTTAATGTAGCAGTCCTTATGCACAATTCAAATATGATTTAGTGGTTGTTATTTTCAAAACAACATGAAACAGGAATGGAACGCACATAATGTTTCTTTTAAGACACAAAGCCTTTCATAATTTTAAAACATAAAAGAAAAATGATGGTACTTCGCCACAGAAGATTTCTGAGCTTAGACACCTTAGATGTTTAATTAAGTTGGAAATCACCAACTTCTTCTCAAGATGCTGACTGCTGGCTTGTTAATTAGTTCCCTCTTTTATTGATTAGCAACTTAAGCAGTACTCAGTTATAAATGGCTGTAATGCCTGCCTTGTTTCAGAGTCTAATTAATATGATATAGACTGTTTAACAATTGGTGCCTCCAAGTAATTTATTGTTCTAAATCTGTATATTTTATTGCTAATCAGCAACAATAGTGCACAATGAAAATAAAAAAAATCTAACTGAAGCACCATAGTCAAGATTTGTGTTTTGTTTTTATTATAATTTGTTTCTAAAAAAACCTTTTCAAAAGTTGGCATAACTGTGAGCCAGTAGAAAACCTATTGCTTCATTTCAGAATTGAGGTGTCACAATATTTGATGAACAGATTGATAAAGTAGGATTACATTATGTGAACTTCTTCCCCAGTAACCCTACTGAAAGAAGTGGCGGCTAGATAAGGGCATGTAGCTCAGTCACTGAGTATTGAACTAAAACTGAACGGAGCTCTACAAGAAGAGATTATTTATCATAGTCAAGCTCTTACTTGCTGTTTATAAAGCCTTGGAATTTATAAAGACTGCTCACAGGACAGGCCTGGGGCAGGGGGGACACCAATTCCTCCATCTCCCTTGCCTTCAGCTTCCAACCGCCCAGAAATTTGTTGCAAAGAGCTGGGGGACTCTTCAGAACAGCATGGAAGGTGGCACAGGGAGCTGCAGGTGTTAAGGGTGAATCAACAGACAGTGCCCCTCTCACCTTCCACCAGCGGGATCCTCTACTGGACTGAAGGGCATTGTGTGGATGGAATGGGTTGCTTACTTTTGCTGAAGAGCAAGTGACAGTGCGAGTCATATTGTTTGGTCTGGAAAGTATTCTCTTAGCATGGGTACAATTATAAACAGAGCACACCTAGGCCTTACAGAGTAATCCTATATAAAGGTAAAGGTAAAGGGACCCCTGACCATTAGGTCCAGTCGTGGCCGACTCTGGGGTTGCGGCACTCATCTCACTTTATTGGCTGAGGGAGCCAGTGTACAGCTTCCGGGCCATGTGGCCTTCATGACTAAGCCACTTCTGGCGAACCAGAGCAGCACACGGAAATGTCGTTTACCTTCCTGCTGGAGTGCTACCTATTTATCTATTTGCACTTCGACATGCTTTCGAACTGCTAGGTTGGCAGGAGCAGGGACCGAGCAACGGAAGCTCACCCCATCACGGGGATTCGAGCTGGTGACCTTCTGATCGGCAAGTTCTAGGCTCTGTGGTTTAACCCACAGCGCCACCCGCGTCCCAATCCTATATATGTCTACTTAAAAAATAAGTCCCACTGGGTTTTCTCTGTTAATAAATTATTTTAATAATATGAGTTTAAATCTTTTATTTAAAACAGGTGTATGGGAAGCCCACAAATAAGAGCTCAGACTCCAACTCCTGCCTGACGTGTCTTGTAAAGTAGGAACAAATTCCAAAACATAGCTGTTTTATTCTGTAACAGCAAAGAGCAACAAGGAGTCCTGTGGCACTTGAAAAATAACAAATTTGGTGTGCAATGGGCTTTTGTAGCCAGAGTCCATGACTAATTTCCAGAGTCCATGACTAAAGCTAGAACCACAATAAATTTGTTGTTTCCTTAGTGTTGACTGAATACACATGTTGAGAGCTATACACATCTCTCGGTTGTGCATGAAACCTAGAAGCAATGAATGAAGCTTCACTAATAAAATGAAGGACCTAGAACATACTACGTATTATTTTTATCAAAGCAAATTGATACTGGGTTGTGGTGGTGGACTGTTCCTCTATTCCTCTCCCCGCTGTCCCTAAATGGTAGAGGCACTAAGATCTGGGGTGGATTGTCTGGGAAGCGGAAGCAGCAGCAGCAGATGCTGTGTGTTATGACTCCCTAGTTTCTATAGTTTCTTATTTCCTCCTCTCCCACCAAAGACATTATCTTGCCTGATTCATAATAAATTATAAAGCTGTAAAGTCCTTGCTGGGGGGCAGGGGCACTGAATCAGCTTCAAATGAGAACACACTACTGGCAGTCTCTTATTACAGGAGTACACCGCCCTTCACTGGTTTCCATGATAAATCTCCTCTGGCATTTGCTGGTTTGGAAAGGAGTTGAAGCCAGTAGCTTCACCTCATCTTCAACCTACCTGCCAGAGTTCTCCACCATAACTCTTCTTCCTTCAGTGCCTGAGCTTAAATCTATCCATTTAGCAACTCACCCTGAGCAATATCCCATCTCACCTCCCTGAACTGAAACCAATCATGGACTATACATTACGCTTGCAGCTGTCACATTTCTCACTGCTTGCATGATGACTTCCCTTCCTCTGCTCTGTGTCTGTCCTGTCCTGTAACCTCTTCGTGACAGGGCTTTGTTAGAGTATTTGTGTAGTTCTCAGGAGAGTGGAACACCAGTTATTATACCTGGTAATATAGGGCAATGAAATAGTGGAGTTCTAGCCAGATAAAAGAATAAGAATGACTTAGATCCAGCCTGGGGCACTTTTTTTCGGCCTGAGAAACACATTCCTTTCTAAGCAACCTTACAGGCACCTGCCACTTGCACACTTATGGGTTTCCTGTGTGGAACTATACTTATTTGTTTGGGTGATGAAGTTTATCTAGGATGGTTTGGCCCTAACTGCAGGCAGGAGATTTCCTAACTGCCTGTTTAGGCACAAGTTTTCCACACTGTATTTAATAACTATAACCTTTCTACCAATACAGTGGTACCTCAGGTTACATACGCTTCAGGTTACATACACTTCAGATTACAGACTCCGCTAACCCAGAAATAGTGCCTCAGGTTAAGAACTTTGCTTCAGGATGAGAACAGAAATCGTGCTCCAGCAGCGCGGCAGCAGCAGGAGGCCCCATTAGCTAAAGTGGTGCTTCAGGTTAAGAACAGTTTCAGGTTAAGTACGGACCTCCGGAACGAATTAAGTACTTAACCTGAGGTACCACTGTACCTGTTGTTGAATCTTCTGAGTGTAGGACAAATGATGGATGTCCCTTACTATCATTCTGTCACATACTACAGCACTCCAAAATAAGGGGCTTCTACCAAAATAAGGAACTTCCACCAATCCTTGTTTCAAGAAATTTGATTCTTGACGAACCCCAGGTGAACAAATCAGTTCTCAAAAGTGACTTTTTGGGTAAGGAAAACTCACTTTGAATTCACAGGATGACAAGTAAAGAATAGATGAATAATGCAAATACAGTTTTCAGCTATAGAGGTTCATGTGAAGGAAAAGAAAAGATTCTGTAATGTGCCCTAAAGGAAGCAGCAAAACAAACATAACATATTGCTTTCTTTATGCTCTGTGCTTTGAAGTAGTGAAACAACAAAACTTTATCCCTGCTGCAAACTGCCAAAAAGGATCAAGGTGTAACACAGTCAAATTCTCACTTCCACATTACTAAATTACCACATTACTACTATTACTTTCTGCTCATCTTTATTCATTGCGGTGTAGCATAAACTTTCCACTCAGTCTGTTTCTCATTCATTGTGACTAGAACAAAACATTATGCTAGATTTAATTGGCATGTGTCCACATTTCTTTCTTTCTCTCTCTCTCTCTCTCACACACACACACACACACAGAGAGAGAGAGTGGGGGGGGGGGAGAGAGAGAGACTGCTTCCTTGAATGCATAATGAGATACCTCAAGACTGTTTCAGGCACTGATAAATTCCAAATCAATAATTCTGGCTCTGATACATTTACAAGGGCAGGGACTATCAGAGCCATTTTAGCATATTCGTTCCATTAATCTGGGCTCCATTTGGAAACACCAGACAAAATTATATGCATGCTTACTCAGAAGTAACTCCCATTATGTTCAACATGATTAATTTCAGGCAAATGTACATAAGATCACAGCAACAAGGTATCAGAACCCCCATCTGGTTCTGAAAATTTGAACTAACCGAAACAGAGGAGAAAATGATTATCGAAGGCAATCACCTCCTCGCTTGCAACTTGCTTCAACCTGAAGTTACCAGCTTGAACCATAAAAACCTTCCAGCTGAAGAGGTAAACTGTGATCTCTTTGTGGATCCTTTGCTTGGGAAAAAATGCTGCTGAGCACCTGCCACTTTTGTCCAGGCCGCTAGCCCTGGCATGAGGAGGAAGAAACTCTGGATAACCAGTAGTGTGTTGGCAGCTGTGAAAACAACAGCTTGACAACAAAAGTAGTTCTTATTCAGAGCGGGGAGATGTGTGTGTGTGTGTGTGTGTGTGTGTGTGTGTGTCAGAATTTGCATAAAATCAGTACCATCTGAAACAGTAAGAACACTGTGAAACGGTCTATGTACGTGCAAACCTGAACAGCAGGAAATTTCAAACATACTAAGTTATCTTTCAGGTGGAACTAGCCCAAATAGAGACAAGTGCTTGTTGCCTTTTCAGCACCCACTGAAGACCAAGACACTGAGGTCCACCTCTGAGGGTTTTCTGGCAGTTCTCCCACAGCAAGAAGTTAAGTTACAGAGAACCAGGCAGAGGGCCTTCTCGGCAGCGGCGCCCTCCCTGTGGAACGTCCTCCCACCGGATGTCAAGGAGATAAAGAACTACACAACTTTTAGAAGACATCTGAAGGCAGCCCTGTATCGGGAAGTTTTTAATGTTTGACGTTTTATCAGGTTTTTAAATTTTGCTGGAAGCCGCCCAGAGTGGCTGGGGAAACCCAGCTAGATGGGAAAGGTATTAATAATAAATTTATTATTAATAATAATAAGGCTTTAAAAATATTTTTACCTCAGTCTGTATCAGTACTGGATTTGAAATTCTTTATTATGTATGTTTTCATGATGTTTTCATTGTCAATTGCTTTGGGCTGCTTTATGGGAAGTTATTGCTAAATGAAGTAAATGAAGTTGTGATTCGACTTCAGTTTAGCAGCCTCCCCCCCAATCCAGCCTATTATTTCCTCTAGGCAACGGTCCAGCACCTGCATGGCTTCACCTGATGGAAATGACAAGGAGAAACAGAGCTGCATGTTGTCCACAAGCTGGTGACACAATAGTCTACACAGTGCCCAATAACCACTCCCCCAACAGCTTCAAATAAATGTTTAAAAGCTTGGGGGACAAGATGGAACCCTAAAAGACCTCACAACATTATTGCCATAGGACCATACAGCACCCCCCCCTTTCACTCTCTGAAAACAGATGTGCAGGTAGGAGGGGATCTACCATATCACTATGCCTTCAATTCACATAGCCATTCCAAGAGTACATCATGGCCGATGGTATCAAAAATTGTCCAGAGATCCAGGAAAATTGACAGTCACACTGCCCTCTCCTCCTGATGAAAGTCACCAGTCAGGGCAACCAAGACGGTCCCGGTGCCAAAACCAGGCCTGAAGCCAGACTGAAATGGGTGTAGATCAGTGTTTCCCAAACTTGGGTCTCCAGCTGTTTTTGGATTACAAAACTCAAACATCATTGAGCTTCCCCCCGCCTAAATGAAGCCTTAAAATAGAGTAGGGAACGCACCCCCCATATTATTTATGGCACATGGGTTAGCAGTTTCAGAATCAGAACTTACGGCAGGGGGGGAAACAAACAAAGCAACAAAAACCACTCAGCACTAATGCTGTAGCTCATCATTACCAAGGTCCCTGTGTTTCATATGCATGCTATGCCATTAGATAATTATATATATTTTAAATCAGCTCCACATTATACAGCTCAATGAAAAGATGTACTGCGTCTACCCTGTACGCTTTTCACTGTATGGCCTCTATAATTTCGTAAGAAATCACTTAGACTGTACAGATAAGTCCTTAACAGCCTTTTCATTTTCAAGAAAATGAACTTATTAAAAACAAAAGCATTATCATAAAATTATATGACAAGCTATAGCTCAGGGATCCATTTCCTCGGAAATGTCACGTGTGTATATTCACTTTCATTATGAACGAAAAGCAGACATTCAATTTTGCTTGACAGGTTTAGCAAATAGCTCTTTCTGAATAAAACCTGGTGAACCAACAATATTGAAAGTCTGCAAATGTGAGATCCTAGAAGACTTATGAAAAAATAAATAACCTAGATTCTAGTAGACTAAATGACAGACATGTTTTTAAGTAATTGGTTTTCTTTTCCTCCTCCTTTCTCCCTGACAATCGTACGGACTATGTTTGCATGTCACACTAAACAATGTTTTTAGTGCAGCATGCACAAGCTTGTGTACCTTCCACCTATAAGCCAGATGGAGTACAGTGGTACCTCAGGTTAAGTACTTAATTCGTTCCGGAGGTTCATTCTTAACCTGAAACTGCTCTTAACCTGAAGCACCACTTTAGCTAATGGGGCCTCCCGCTGCCGCTGGAGCACAATTTCTGTTCTCATCCTGAAGCAAAGTTCTTAACCTGAGGCAATATTTATGGGTTAGCGGAGGTTATAACCTGAAGCATATCTAACCTGAAGCATATGTAACCCAAGGTACCACTGTACTTGGGATGTTTTAACTTTCCATTTCCTTTAAATGAAGCCTGTTGATTCCTTCAGCTGGGAATAGTTTAGTCTAACTACGTTTAAACATGTTTTGAAGTTGCCTTGTTTTCAAACTGTCCGCATTCAGTGATAAACTACCTAGAAACTGATAAAAAATATTTCCCCAGAGCACTAGCCGTTTTGGTCTGTTGCAGCAAAAGCTACGAAGTGTCTTGTGGCACTTTAAAGACTAACAAATTTATTATATCGTAAGCCTTCAAGGACTACAGTCCACTTTATCAGCTGCACTGAATGTTACCCTGAGTATATGTGCAGCTGCTACTCAGGATAATACTTCAAGCATACCATAATAAATTTGTTAGTCTTTCAGATGCCACAAGACTCGCTGTTGCTTCTAAGGTCTTCCTCCTGGCTACACAGAAGGGATGAGGTAAGCAAGTGAACTTGAGGTTTGCTTCACCTTGTTCCTACTTGTGCTCCTCATGATGCTAACACAGCCACTGTCGTTATCTAAAACATCTCGTCAGCGTATTTAGAGCAGATAGGTCTCATAGCTTGGACTAATTTTCACTTTAGAAAATACATGCTTGCACGATATCACTTCCGATTCCTGGTGGGCAGGGCTGGTCAAGGCCATTTTGATGCCATGGCATTAACTAAAAATGCCACCACTTGCCCTCCTTACACCTGAGGAGCCCCAGGGAACAAAAAGAGGAGGGTGGCAGTATGTGGATTTGCTAGGTAAGTGGGTCTGGAACCTCTTGAATCTCACACTGGGCAAGACTACTTGATTGAATTTTAAGGGATCTACAACAGGTTGCAGCCCAACATAACTACCTGCCTTCAATGTGCTCCCCTATCAGACGAAGGTAGAGGAGCTTCCTCACAACCCTCACATTAACATGCCAATGAGGGCTTGCCAAATCATAACCACTTGGGCCTCACAGTTTTGTATGAATGAGTAGGGCAAGCAGCAAGTGGAGGTCCTGTCCTTTCTAGCCTAGTAGCTTTTTAAGAAACTTCAAGGAAGCCTCCCTTGACCTAACAGATGGCTCAGGATGTCTGTCAACATGTGTTTTTCATTTTTCTTCTCTTAAATATACATGGCACCTGCTAACATATCCTACGCTGGCAATCACTCTGTAGCCAGCTTCACACTCATGTTAAAACACACACACACACACGCACACACACACAAAAAATAGCCACCAGCAACTTTTCCAGTCCGAGGCAACAGACAAAAAAATTCCTGCACAGCCCTGCTAAGCAGCAACCTGTTCAACCTATATTACATAGTGGGCAGGTGGGTGGGTGCTGAGCCCAAGGGCAAAAGAGAGGATTTCGGGAGAAGAGCCAGGCTCCACTCTGCTAATTCTGCACCTGGTGTGCCAGTTTTGCCACAGCCAGGTCACTCTTTCCTATCTTTTGGGGCAAAGTGTCCCCCATGTTTACCAGAAAAGTGTGTGTGTAAATTGGCAATGGTTTTTTGTTTTGGTTTTTTTACAAAAATACAAGAGAATACAGGAAACAAGCAAACTCCCAGAGCGCACAGTTCAACTGCTAACTGATATAGGAATTAGATACCCTAGGTAAATTTTTATTATTTTAATAATGTTTCAGTGGTTCACTGTAACTGCATTTAACATTTTAGACTGTATTAAGCTTGATTTTTGTGTGTTCTGCATTTGTGAGTCTCCCCCTCTTATACGCTGCATTCCATCTCTCCTTATCTACCCCTGAAAGTGGTACAAATGACAGGATGTTTTAGCACCACAGTGTAAATCAGCTATCCTTGAAGCTATCTGAGACCCAGGAAGAGGATTTTATGATGCTCTTCCCTCACTGAAGGCTAGGTTGCCAGGGTAACACCAGACATCTGATACCTAAAATGGCCTGGGCACACTGGGGCCACTCCAAGGTAACTGCAGGGGTGAAGATACCAGTATGGAGCCATGCATGTTTTACTTCTCATGACTTGTAACCTTTCCTGATGTATGTGAAGATGTTTTATGACTCTTTGTTTGCTGTGTTTGAACTACTATATAAGCTTTTGTTTTGAAGTGCCTCAGGGCAGACCTTCTCAACTAGCATGTTGAGTTGAGTGAGCTCCGTCCTATTGCAATAGCTATAATAAATGCTGGCTCCCTAAATCTGCATGCTGAAGATATTTTCCTTGGTTCTGTTGTTTATTCCAAAGGTGGTTGTTCCTCAGCTGGGTAACAAATAAGGTGGTGTAGAGGTGAATTCTTACCACATCAGCCTGCATCAAATTTTGAAGGAGCAACACTTTGAGATTTTATCCTGAAATCCCAGATGAAACTCCCAAGACTATTGTTTTTGTTGTTGTTTTTTGTTATTTTGGACCCTATAGAATTTTTTTAAGCTTCTGATCACCTTTGCAATTCACACAAAATCATAATAATCAAGAGAGCCAAACCCGTCACTTTCCCAACTGACAGTCGCATGTATAGAAGATAAAACAATGTGGTTTTAAAAAATAAAGCAGTAGCTTTCAGAAAAACAACAACACTTCTATTATATTAAAGCATAATTAAAAAATGAGAGACATTATCACGGTTATTACAAATATGCTACCTTCTTTTAAAAAGAAGTCAGGTCAGGATTTGCTATGCAAAACCAACTGATCATTTAGAAAGTAGATTTCACATAGACCTTTGTTCATAGTGAAGTGAAGTGATTCTGAATGGTCACCACATGCCAAAGCTGTGCCCAAAGCACTAACTGATGTACTTGGACAGACTTTACACTGGAAAGGACCTATGCCGTTGCAAATTTCCTACTTTTAGAACAAAACAGTTTGCAAAGTAACTGCTCAGGTTGTTGGCAAAGAAACTGGACTATGATGCACAGAGCATTGGTTTGATTTAGCAGATTTTTAAATCTTGATAGGCCTTGCAGAATCTAAATGACTAGATCACAAGATGCCCCTCACACATTTTAAAAATCATACAGCATCCACAATACATCCTTCTTAGCAAAACCTATCTGCCTCAGAAAGTAGATTGAAAGCAGAAGGAGAGAAATGAAGGCCTAGGGCAGCCATGGCCAAACTTGGCCCTCCAGCTGTTTTGGGACTACAATTCCCATCATCCCTGACCACGGGTCCTGTTAGCTAGCGATGATGGGAGTTGTAGTCCCAAAACAGCTGGAAGGCCAAGTTTGGCCATACCTAGCCTAGGGAAACAATAAAGCCATAGTTAGCAAAATGTAGTGATACAAGTACCAGAGTTCTACATTCATACACATTTGAGTCATTTCTTAAGTGCATTCATTTTGTAACTGAACCACTTCTCACAAGTGGGGGACCTGCCACCTCAATAGAGGGCTCAATTGGACATTAAATGCTTTACATGAAAGAGGAGGAAAGTAGTGCTTCTTGTCAATGAAAAATGTTGCAAAATGGAACAGGTTAAAGTAGCTTGAACCTAGGTGTGGAAGGTACTACCAATATTAAAAGAGGAGGTTAAGAACATCAGTATAGTCTAGTTAAATACAAGCCAAGAAGGGCAGCTTTATTCACTACTTTATCATGGGCGTATGAAATTCAATGCCCTTTTGAATTAATGTATAATATTACAGTGGCATTTTAAAATAAGAAATAAAGGAAGGGGGAAAAGTTTTAAAAATGACACTTTACCTGCAAGGCACAACATGAATGATTGCAGTACGAGCAGTTCCCATAGCAACCTCATTTTCAGTTTCTGAGGTCAAAGGAGGCCCAACTCCAATATGTAATGATTAGAATGCTGCTTCGTTTAAGTTTTATACAATCTTTAATCTGTAGGGATACAAAGAGAAATATCATTACTATGAGATTCAGGATTACAGCTCCGTATGTTCTTTGAGATTCTCTGCCTTTCCATATGATCTAAAATAAATTCGCACCCGAAGGAATGCAGAGAAGCTGTTATTTTTAAGTCGGTGAGACAGGTAAAAATAAATAAATCATACCCTTTAGATATTATACTATATTTTAATGTGTGTGTGTGTGTGTGTGTGTGTGTGTGTGTGTGACAGAGAGAGAGAGAGAGAGAGAGAGAGAGAGAGAGAGAGAGAGAGAGGCTGTGACAGAAAGACTAAGTTAAAAGAAAGCCTACAAGTTGTGAGGAAAAAGCTCTTCTGAGTTAGATATTAGATCTTCCCACTCTGTCATCTTCTTTCCACAGCCTTATACAAGCCGTATTAACCTCACTGCCAGCTCACTAATCTAGTAATTATTATTTAGTTAATTGTACAAAACACCTTGAAGATGGCAGCCCACTAAGTGTTTGTCATCCTCTACTTTATCCCTTGACAACTTTGAACTTGCTCACATCGCAGCAAGTGAAATGGTAATAAGGGCAACCTACGGGTCCCTGTGGAGATGATAAATGCCCTTCTGTATACAAAGTCAGGGTGAGCCATTAGAGAAGAGCAAGACATCCCTTTTTGCCCAGGGAGCTAGGGCACAGTCTCCCCATTGCTCACGGCCTTCCAGCAGCACAGATAGCCCGAGATTAATTGCTGCACTGTAACTCAAATCTCCCGCATGACAGTGTGTTGTCTTCCTTACAGACCTCTGGAGCAGCTGGGGGAGGGGGGGTCAACAAGTTGGCAAACCACTTAAACTCTTTTAGCCATTTGACTGGAGGTAATTTATTTTCAGCAAAACACGACTCCATTCTCCACCCCTCCCCTTTTTAAAGGAACTTCCCTGCTCTATTTTGGCTTCAACAAAAAGGTTCTATCAGACTTGTTTCAGTATTCTTAATCTAAGCTCCGCTCAATCTAATATAAATTCAAACAGCCTCCCTTCATCTTTGTACTTTAAGTAGTTTTAGAGAACTAGTTCCACAATGTTTTGCCTGTGTGTTTGGGTGGCTGTGTGTGTGTGTGTGTGTGTGTGCGCGCGCACGCACGCATATTAAACACACACACACACATCTCTTCAAGTATCTATGCTAGGCATTTTTAGATTAAAAATAAATAAAGCCATCTAATCATATGTTCTCATCATTTATTCATCTTTCTGATGTCTGGAAGTTAAGGAGCCTTCAAGTTTACAAGACAAACGGCATGCCTAATAGAAAGTGAAGTGGTATCATTAGAGGTCCCTGCTTGCTTTTGTAAGTTAAAATTGTTCAGTTTCTAATAAAGTCAGGTTCAATGTGCTGAGAAGACTAAGAATCCCTATCATCTGATCTGCAGATGTTACTTGAAGGGAGTAATTGGAATATATTCCACAATTCTGACACGTTCAGTGATTAAGCTGACTGCAGATAAGCAGAAAAGTGTTGATCAATGGAACTGAATAGCATTTTAACGCAAATGATTACAGCAAACATTATTAATTGGGCAAGGAGCATGTCACAGATTCTGCTATGCAATGTTCAGCAGCTCCTGTCTTGTATCTTTAAAGGACAGTTCAAGGATGCACCAGGTTTTAGGGCCATATACATTAATTGTGCTGATGAAATTAAAGCTCCCCTTTTAAGCAAATGTAAGTAACAGCTGTATGGGGGACTGAACAGAATAGGAACCATGTGGGTGGCGAGGGGGGGTTTAACTCTTTCCATCTATGATGGTCCCAATTAACTACCCCTACCCTCAATCTATGTTTATCAGAAAGGAAGCCAATCGTGGCCCAATCTTGGGGCACAAATTTCATCAGGACTAGGGTGGTGTTGGGAAATGGCTAAATTGTCTCTTCCAGTCCCCTGTGGTTCCTGTGCTGTTCAAGGTTCTGCCAATAAGCAACCATGGCAACTTTGGCATCAGAACAGAAGGCTGGCAGGCAAGCCAGTAGCACAGGTGGAAGGTAGCCCGGGTGAGCTATTTTAAGGGGAGTGGGAGCATCTTCCGCCTCCTTTAAAAAGGGACTGGGGTGAGCTATAAGGGAAGGGGGTGGTTTGGGGTAAGACAGAAGGGTTTGGGGAAAGCTGTAAGTGGATAGGCAAAGGGGTAGGTGAGGTGTAAATGAAGAGCTCTTTGGTCAGGTGTAAAGGAAGAAGGAGCTAGGATGAGGGGAAAGGAGGCCCATCTTCCAGGTCCGCACTGCCATGTGAGATCACTCTTTTTTGAGCTGTGCTTTTTCGGGCGCAGCACCCAAAAACACACATTTGGGGTGCCCTGCCTGAAAAAAGTGCAGCCCGAAATCACCTGTTTTTACTGGGACAGTTGACAGGTATGAATGTCATCAGAACAATATGACAATATTTGAGTCCCGAAATATTGGACTCAAACAGCCTCAAGCTCGCAGTACAGCCCAGAGTGGATACCATTATCTTGAGTAGTGACATTGCCAACTGTTATCACAGTTTCATAGAGTTAAAACTACATGTAATGTTAAATACATCCTGGGGTAGCTCAGTTGGTAGAGCATGAGACTCTTAATCTCAGGGTCATGGGTTTGAGCCCCATGTTGGGGGAAAGCTTCCTGCATTGCAAGGAGCTGCGCTAGATTACATTTGTCAACTCATGGACTCTATGAGTCTACGATCAATTTTAACATGTTTATGGCTGTTGCTGTTTTTCTTGTGAAAAACAAATTGTATTTACTGATTTCGAATTTACCTTCAGAACTGTGTGTTTCTTTTAAACAGTCTCGTTCCTTTGGCAAACAGCATTTTGTGGGGGAGAGGGATTATTGACACTGTGGTGCAGAAAAACAGGTTGTGTACCATGTGCAGCCCCAATCCTGATCCACCCCACTCTCGGCTAAAAGCCAAAACAGACATTAAAAAAATGCAATTATGCATTTCATGTAACTTGTAATTGGTGCATGTACTTTATTTTTTTGTATTTCAAGTACTGCTTTTCCTAAAACATACTGACTCTCCTTAAAACTGCTACACATGCCAGGAAGGAAAATCTTTACCATACAGTTATCCAAAAGTTGTCCCCTTAACACTTCTGTTTCAGCTATGGGACTTCATTTTCTACTCCAGTCTTTGTGCCCCACTTCAAAAACTCATACAGGAACCCCCAGAACAGTTTGGGGAAGTGGGGATAGAGAAGATGGAAAGGAAATACCATTGTGCAGGTGAACAGGGACAGTTTTGTTATATACGACCCATAGCTACATTTTTTGTATGTTTAATAATTTCCAAAAAGCCCCAATTTAATACATGCATTCTGCCCTAATTTCTGTAATCTATAAGCACAAAAAAATCGCAGACTCTAAATGGCACCAAACATAAAGTAAATGTTTGCCTTATTAAAAAGGAAAAAAGAAAAAGAAAATTTGCATAGTCACAAGTGACCTGAAGAGATGGAGAAAAATGATATATAAATACAATTTGAATCTAATGCTGTTCTCACATTTGTGCTGATGCTTTTCTAACTTTACTTTTTGGCGATTCCATCCAGCTGTGGCAAATTGTTTTGAAAGGCACCTTTGTTCGTAATTGGATTTTGATAGAAAAAGTTGACTGTAAGAACTCTGAGCATGATAAGGCAAGGAAGAAGCAACGTGGGCATTGTTGAAAAAGTGTTTAGGGGCTCTTTTTCAGAGGCTCTCAGCAAATCAAATACACTGCTATGGGTACTCAGAACCTTTGGAAAACAAATTGTTGAACCTATGTGTTGCTTTGATGACTAAAAAGCAATTCCATTTTTCCCATTCAGAAGGAAAACAAATCAGTCTGCCATGAAGATGTTTGCATATAAAGTCCTATTGCTTGTACTGTCAATTTCTCCTGGCATCCCATAAAAAGTATGTTTTATAAAGTAACTCAGAGCCATATCAAAAGAGCTGCAAACAAGAATAGGCTTCTTTGGGAATTGTCTCACGTTTGTTTTTCTTCTGCCCACTGGTGTGCTACTGTGTGCCAATTCTGTTAAATGCCAAAATAAATCACCATTAATGATGTATGTTGTGCATGCCAGGCAACGACTGGCATTTTAATCACCTAAATAAAAGTCAAGCTAAAGATGAGCATAAAAAACAACTCTAAAACCTAGTGTAATGACTGTCAGAGTAATGTTGCAATGCTTTGCACTCTTCCTTCAGAGTAACTCAGTGGAAATTATGTGCAGGATTAGGTGGCATGTCTTCAATCATTAACATGCCAACATGGAACCAAATCCCAACAATATAACTTACTTCCAAGTAAACCTAGGGTGATTAAAGTCGGTTGCAGCACAATGAATTCAGTTTCAACTTTAAAATGATTGATTCTGTTTAATCCTATAAAAGTTTAAGAAGAATGCATACAGGAGATCACTAAAATAAAATTAGTTATGCTCGTCCTTAACTTTGCTGTTGTTGTTATAATACGGAAGCCTCTTGTACCAACGTGCTTAATTCAGCTAACACTCTCTGCATGCCCCTGAAGCTTTACTCTAGATTGCACAACGGAAGAAGCAAACTGTAGTGTACTTGACCCCATTGAAAGGTGGCTACTAACGCCCATGGATTTCTAGTGCAATTGTTTTAAGTCTAGCAGTGTTATTTTGTAATAACTGAGGCCTCTGAACTATCAAGGATGTTCCATGTACAATGCATTGCAGAAATTCAGACATGACAGCCCGGCCATCACTGCCTAGGAAAGTCTGTAGCTGGTACACCAGCAGCACCCACTGAAAGTGTTTCATGTCACTATGGCCAATTCAATTTCCAGAGTTACCTGTACTAAATGCTAATGTACCGTTTTCCACTGTACTGAAAGTTGAGCTCCAACAGACTCCTCTCTCTTAATAATAATAATAATAATAATAATAATAATAATAATAATTTATTTGTACCCCGCCCATCTGGCTGGGTTTCCCCAGCCACTCTGGGCGGCTTCCAACAAAGATGAAAAATACACTAAAATGTCACATATTAAAAACTTCCCTGAGCAGGGCTGCCTTCAGATGTCTTCTGAATGTCAGGTAGTTGTTTATCGCTTTGACATCTGATGGGAGGGCGTTCCACAGGGAGGGCGCCACTACTGAGAAGGCCCTCTGCCTGGTTCCCTGTAACTTGGCCTCTCGCAGTGAGGGAACCGCCAGAAGGCCCTCGGAGCTGGACCTCAGTGTCCGGGCAGAACGATGGGGGAGGAGACGCTCCTTCAGATATACTGGACCGAGGCCGTTTAGGGCTTTAAAGGTCAGCACCAACACTTTGAATTCTGCTCGGAAACGTACTGGGTGCCAATGTAGGTCTTACTGTCTTTGTAGCTCTGTAAGGGATAAACTACAACTCCACAAATACTTTAGGAGGCGGGAATGTACTTTAAATACATACTGTGTATGCAGTCTTCACCAGCTCTTCCAACAACTTTTGGATCCTCCTCTCATTGGATTTTATCTATTTGGGGTGGTCATTACAAGAACTTTGTAACTAAGAATTAGCGTCCAGGTTTGCCTTCCCACCCTACCAAGCCCTTTTCATATGCCACCCACTACTGGGCCAATAACGATACATCCAAATAATAATAATAATAATTCACCAATAACTACTTAACACAGACCACTTAATTTTATCCTAGAAGAAATAACTCCAACCTAAATGGTCTTACCAAAGAAGGAACCATTGTCTTTATTGCACACTACTGCTTCCCAAAGTTCTGCTACTGGAATCATGGGGGAACTGGTTGACCCACTTTGCCCTGAGCTCCTTGGAAAATGAACTGTATGTCATACATTTAAATAATTAATTTAACAGGTGTTCTTAGTAAGGAAGTATACTATTAAAAGCACTAATATCTTTCTTGCAGAACATGGATCTCCATTTTCAGCTTCTTCTTTTTTGAGCTACACACTTTGAAAGCTTGATACTTGCATAGTTTTCATGAAATATGTACAGTACCTCTAACTTCCCTGCAAAACATGATGCACTATATATAGCACCCAGTCCTTGTAAAAGGAATTACTTGACATTAATTTAGTCTTCAAGGAGGCATTTAGTGATATATTCCCAATGAAACTTATGCAAACGTAGTATTTCAGAAATCACCTTATTTATATTACAAGTGAAAGCAGACGAAATAAGAAGAGGGAAAGCAGTTACAAGAGGAAGAGTTATAGAAGCAAGATAGTGGGATCAACAAATGAACTCAACTCACCACTCATTCTTCCAGAAAACATGCCAGATCATGAAATGTCTCACATCTTCCTTATATGTCATGAGAATGACATATACGTAAAAGCCTTTGATATGATAAGCACCATGCAGAATACTTATATGCAAGCAGCCTACTGTACGAAGTTACTTTGTCAAATGAGGCTATTATGCATAATGTTCACAGTGTGGGATAAATGGAATTTAAATAGCTGAAGTACATATTGAGTTATTGGGTATCTCCTTGTCAGACTAGGACGTGATTTCATTTTGCTGCTACACTGAAGTCACACACAATAACAAAGCAAGAGCTCATCTCAGCCTAGCGATTCATACTTGTCAGGCCTCTTCTCTCTGTGGTGTACAGAAAGTCCCATTTCGCTGCAGCACATCCACCATCAGTTGTCATGAAACTCAATTACAATCTAAACAAAATGAGAGACAGTGGGCTCTGTACATATCTTTGTTATTTTGTCTCTTCCAAGTTCCTCAAAAACAATTCTGAAAATCTGACAGATTCCTCTCCTCTCCAATAAGCCCACCCCCAAGCCTGTAAAAGCTGCTTCGGACTGCCCTCCAACCCTCCAGAGCAGATTTTGAGGGGGTTGCAGGGATGAACAGATGAGGGTTCAGTCCTAGTGCATGAGTGGAAGTCTGTTCTGCTCATTCCTAGGTAGCATTAGATAAACTATACTAGTTCATATGAGAATGCTATTTTATTAAGGAATTCCTGGTCTGCTTAGACATTAATTCCTTGATAAAAAGCCCTTGCCACAGTGTTTTGCAAATTACATAGTGGCAACTTATGCAGCTGAAGCATTATTGGTTTTGGGTGAAGACAAAGGCAAAGTAGGTGTTGAGAAGTTCCACCTTCTCTCCTTCTTCTTTCCCAGTACAGTCATACCTCAGGTTGAATGTGCTTCAGGTTGAGCACTTTTGGGTTGCACTCCGTGGCAACCCGGAAGTAACAGAGTGCGTTACTTCTGGATTTTGCCGCTCGCACATGCACAGACGCTCAAAATGATGTCACGTGCATGCGTGGAAGTGGCAAAACGCAACCCACGCATGCACAGATGCACTGTCGTGTCTTACATTCCATTCAGGATGCGAACAGGGCTCTGGAATGGATCCCGTTCGCATCCCGAGGTACCACTGTAGGTGGAAGTGTGAAGAGGCAAGCCTCGAGCTGCTATGCCTTCTTTTCCAGCAAGGCATTTGCTTCAGGAGTAGTTTTGCACAACATCCTGATCCTATGTCTACTGTGAGACAGCACCCCGGGACTCTCCCTCAAACTTCCTCACTAAAGGCCCTCACAAATGCCTCTGTTTACAACCACAATGATAATGGTAATAATGGTATCATTTATCCCCCACCCATCTGGCTGGGTTTCCCCAGCCACTCTGGGCAGCTTCCAGCACATTAACAAATGTAAGTCCTAGTCACAAGTTGCAATCAGCTAAATAGAACTGCTACTGATTGTTAACGCTTCCCCCAATTTTTAGAGGAATAGAAGGCTACTGTAACGCACACGGACATTTAAATTATTGTGGTTTACAAAAAACAGAGCAGTATGTATACAACCAGTAAATCAGTAATGCATCAAACCATTAACACAAAAACATTTATAACTGATATAACTTATATTGGTTTAAACTTTACACTGTTAGCTGATCTGTATTTGTGTATATTCTTTCAACCTAAATGCAGGTTATAAATGAATTAACAATGCTAATAAGTAAGTAAATACATTTCTGACCAGCTACTAATCTCATCTCGTTCTTTGCCTGGAGTGGATTTCTAACCTAGAAATACTGTGCTCATAGTTCAAATATTTTTCATTGTTTGGTTAAGAGTTCACATTTCTACAAAGACTGAAAGGCCCATTTCTCTGTAGCTTATATTATCTGATTATTTAACTGCCTTTCTCCTAGCCTACAGATACTATCTTTCAAGGCTGCTTCACACTGTCCATTCTTTAAGTGAACAGCTTTTGCCTTCAACCCCAGACTTTTCAAACATAAGGTTAGGAGCTTAGTTCTTTATTACTCCTGTGATGCCATTAACGTTCCACTTGCCTCACACAAAAAGACATCCACCCTTAATTTTTCAAACTAATAGCATCTAGAAAGCTGTGTATTTTCTCTTACTGAGAAAATAGGCTTCCCAGAGCAATTGGGACTAGAAGTAAATTGTTGGAATTTATCTCCCAGCATCCTTTGGCATATCCATTGTGCACTGTTCAGCTGTAGAAGAATTTATGCAGTATCAGCTTTAATTCATTTTGGGCTGGACTGAACACAGTCTGCTAATTTAGCTCATCAAACAAATCTACATCAAAAACATACTATTAGTATGACTAATTAGTTCAGTGTTGGGAGTGTTAATCTGACTCAGTAGTTTGTAATTTAAGCAAATGTCAACAAAGTCCATACAAATATATATAGTTTAATGAAAAGTCCTGATGTGTGTTGTGGTCACTGAAAATATGTAACAGTAGATTTGAAAAATTTTGCTTTCTTTGATCAGAAAATAAAAATGATAAGCGTTTTAGTGAATGAAAGAAAATCACGGGAAGAAACAACATACACACATTTATCCAATTTCAAATTACATAAATTATTTTTCTTTAAAAGCTGTCACTGTTGAAAGCAATGTTTTAACTTTTTCCACCAGCCAGAGACTGGCAGATGACATTATTTTACACTTTGTTTCTTTTTATTTCTATGGTGAAACTTTAGCATCAAGACCTCTCTGTGTTTGGAACGTTCAATATGCCAGACTAGAAAGAATTTTTAAACTTGCATGGCTACTCATCATTACAATTCTCTAGACAGCTTACAAATGATGTTTGTGTGTCTGTCGATAGGCAGTATTTAATCTGTGGCTTAACTTCAATGTGACTATACGCAGAAGATAACACCAGGTTTATTGAAGGTGGTGTAGAGACACTTCAGATCTAAGACTGCAATTATATACACACTCAAACGCAAGTAAGTGTGATCAAACTCAAACTTATTTCGGAGTAGATATGTAGAGGATTATGCCAATTCACACATGACCTAGTGGCTTATTTTCTCCACATACACTTTCCCCCCATTCATGTCCCACGTATGAAACTGCATGGGGGGGGTATCAAGAGTGAAAAGATACTGCTAGTATACAGCTTAATGATATATCCATTTACTATCCAGATTTCACAGACATGTTCTTTATGTGATTCCACACATGAGGCAAGGTTGGGAAGAGAAAATGAGTAAACAATTTGAATACATGAATCAGATTATATAATCTTAAGAAGAAAGCAAGCTGGCAAGCTATGCTCCACTACTACACTACCTAAATGTAATATAGATTCATTAAATCCTATTCATGTATAGTCAAATCACATACATTAGCGTTTCTCACTCAGTTACGTCCTAGCATTCATCCATGTGAGCATCAGTCCTCACACTGGCCTTTTTTCAGCTGCAACACTAAACTATGGTTAGCATTATGGGAGGAAGCCTTGGGCTATAAAGACTCCCCTTCCCTTCTGATAAACTTCCTCAGCTTATCACAGTTAAGTATTATGTTCAAAACAGATCAACGACTAAACTTGTTAGCATCCAAGCTCATTTCCTTTGGGGATTTTATTATTTCTTTCAAGCAGCATCTGGTTGGAAATCAAAGTTTTTATTAACAACAAATGCCATACCGTGAATATTCAGTTTATCCTGTATTTATTTTTTTATCTTCGGCAGATGGTTGTAAAACTATTAGCATTTGTTCTTTTAAAAACATTCTGGAGGGATCAAATAATACAGACAAGTAAATACAAGGAGCAGTCAAGCAATTGTAAGTGGTTGATGAGGATACAAATAATCAGCTTAATTTAAAATTGGGCTTTACTTCAGCCCTGTAAGTGGGTAATGCTCATTTGGTGTATACCAAACCACAAAGCTACTAATCTCGCTACTTTCAAAATGCAAAACAAATGATCTACAGGTGCAGAGCAACAGGTTTTGAAAAAGCAACAGCTCACCGGATGTCAGTGGGAAGCTCCAGAAATTTATCAGAAGTTAGTACAGAGTGGCTTGGCAGCTGTTACTCTTAATTCAGTAGCTTCTGGGAATGCTGAAGCCCCATTGAGACAACTTCTTTTTTAGAGGGGAGTCTGCCCTATAGCTCCTCCTACTTCTTCAAACTTACCATTTTATATTTAGGTAAAGGTAAAGGAACCCCTGACAGTTAAGTCCAGTTACGGGCAACTCTGGGGTTGCAGCACTCATCTCGCTTTACAGGCTGAGGGAGCCGACATTTGTCCGCAGACAGCTTCCGGGTCATGTGGCCAGCATGACTAAGCCGCTTCTGGTGAACCACAGCAGCGCCATAGCTGTCAACCTTCCCTTTTTTGGCGGGAAATTCCCTTATTTCAGCGCCATTTCCCACTGCTATCCCGGATTGTTAAATATCCCGTAGACTGTCTCTGGGACAGGTGAGGCTGCTGATCCCTTATTTTCAAATCCGAAAGTTGACAGCTATGAGCAGCGCACGGAAACACCATTCACCTTCCTGCCGGAGCGGTACCTATTTATCTACTTGCACTTTGATGTGCTTTCGAACTGCTGGTTGGCAGGGCAGGGACCGAACAACGGGAGCTCACCCCGTTGCTGGGATTCGAACCACCAACCTTTTGATTGGCAAGCCCTAGGCTCTGTGGTTTAGACCACAGTACCACCCACGTCGCCACATAGAATTTCAGTTGATTCATAATGCAGACCATTATCAGGGAACCATTCTATCTTTTCTCTTATTATCCCAACTGTGTGACTATCCTATCAGAGGATGAAAACCAAAGATAAAGCAGTTTTGGAAAAGTACAGATCTTTTAATGGCCATAACCTAGTTCTTAACAGTGAAAAACCAATATAATAGGATACAGATTTGTAAACAAACCCAACAAAGCAAGTATTATGTTGTAAACATTTTTCTAAAAGGCAAAGTACTTGTATATCTTCTCTATTTGTGTGTAGATATGCACACTTATTTGGCTCGGCAATTTTATTTGCAACCTATTAATATTTTAATTAATATTTAATCAATTTAAGTAATTAATTTATTATTGTTGCTCATTTCTTTTATCATGGTCATCTCAGGACCCTGCAAGGTAATTGATAATTCATTTCATGTTGAGAGAACTATAAGCCACATTTATGTGGCAAGCAAAACCAGCTCTTCTATCACCTTCCTTCACAATGGTGACTACTCTTCTTACCAATGTATGACTATTGTTACCAAGGTTTTCTTTCTCGTGACTACTTCGCAAACTTTAAGACACTGAAGTGGTTTCCCTGGCATTCAATAAGAACCCCCTTGGAGAGTGTAAGAATAGATTTGGAAAACCTAAATGGCCAGACACCGTGAAAATGCTTATTGTACATTGTCTGGATTCCCCATATGAAAATCACTGCAGCAGTAGCACTCATGTGCCTACAGAGAAAACTGCACATGATGACATTTAAAATTTAACACCTGGAATGCTGAATCCACTGTTTCAGCATTTGGGTGTGCAGTAAGCCATCTCCAACAATTTTAGCACTCATCCCAGAAGATGGTTATTTATTTTATTTCCGTATGGAATGTATTATTCACTTTATATTCCAGAAAATCCAAAGAGATGTTCAGAAAGTCTTTATATGTAATTTAATGCTTGAAAATAGATAAGAAGCATGGCTGTGACCATCTCTCTGGAAAGGCTTGTCTAGATATGTAATAGGCACAAAGAGACCAATATGATTGGTGCCTATCTAATTTGTACAGGGTGGAAATTTCTATACAACTGGTACTGCAATGCTAAAGGTCTGGTTTTGACTTGTCATGGAGCAGATGTCCTAGGCACCATCGGAAGAGCTTCCTCTGATGAGCACAACTGTCCAACAAGTATATAGGGGGTGAGATTATCTTTCAAACGACCTGGTGTTGAATTGTTTCAGGCCCCTTGCTAAAACTTTATATTTGGTCCAGAGAAATATTTGCAGCTAGTGTAGGTTGTTCAGTCATAGTTTTATATACTAGTGGTAGTCTATTCCACTTCCACCTACCCTTTTTGCACAAACTTAAGCTTCCAGGCTAACCTTAAGGGCACCAAGAGTATTGAACTAATTGAGTATTGAGGTTAACCTCTGTGAACTTTGATAGGTGTCCATCACCTGGCATCCTGGTGACATCAGGTGGTAGACAAATGGGTGGTCCTGCCCACCTGTCAAAGCTAGCCCACCAGAAGGGGGCAAATTAGGGATGTGATTTGATCTAGTCCTCTACCCCCTGTGCACTTTTTAAAGATAACATTTTATTTTTGCTTCTTTTACATTGTGTGGAAAAATCCAATCATAATTTCCCATGCAACATCCAGTTAAGTTCTCAGTTTGACAAATGTAATTTGGTTGCTGTGAACATTCAGCAAAAACAAAAAAAAAACAAAATCCACCAGCCATACAATTATATGATACCTACATGTCCATGAACTGATTAATTCTATAGAGCAAATGTTTTCATTCTGTCGCTGTCCCCTTTCTCAGTAACTTCCCTGAATTGCTGAATATAACTGAAAATAAACTCTGAAATTAAAGCAAAGAAATTGCATTGCATTCAATTTATGTAAGGCATTATTTAGCTTAAAACTGATATAAAAACCCTGCATGTTTACAATATCCTAGCAGAAGGCTTGAAAGCATGAATGAAACAGCACATCTTAAGTATGTGGATTTTGTGGCATTATTGATACCAGCCCTCCCACCCTTTTTTATTTCCCAAGGAGTGAATTATAGTTGTATAAACTCAGCCTCACACTAAATGCTGGCTCCTGCTGGAAAGAAAGCAGTAAGACTGCAGAAAGCTCTTTCTCCTAGCCAGAGGCCATCAAGCTGCTAAAGTATTCAGCAGTCAGCTGTGGCATGGAAATGAGAGGAAACACCTGCAAAAGCAACATCAAGCCCGGGTAATACCAGAAAGATTCCTACAGGGGGCATCATGTGGGATGATCTGAAGTGCACAAAATAATCTCTCCACTAACCTGTTTGCAGACCCAAAAATGTAATTTTCTCAATCTGAAAGTGTTCATACTTGTCCTCAACACACTACTTTTGACCTACATTGATTCTGGACCTTGTCATCCACAAGAGTTGGTGAGGTTACTTGATATGTGTCTGAAAATTATCCCCTTAATTAGGTTACCCATGTCTTTTCCTCCCTGCACATGCCCCATGTGAATGAAGAAAGAAGCAGTGGTTGTGATCTCGGTACATGTCCACCCACAGCGCCATTGGACAGGTGTGGATACACACACACACACCCACTGTCAGGACCACCTGTGTTTTCAAATAGACACACTGCTGGGTAATGCAGAATCAATCTGCAATCAGCTTTTAGTTTGAATTCAAACCAGTTTCTCAAGAAGCACAAACATATGCAATAAATCTTGATTTTGTGTGTAGACTATGGAGAAAAAAGCAAGCACTCCATTGAGTCTAGAATAAAGTGTTGTGTGTACATAGCCCTTATGTGTTCTCTCTCATTTTTAAATAGAGAAGAGATATACATCCAACAGCAAAGGACCAATTTTGTATGCAGAAGGCCACAGGTTCAATCAAAAGCATCATCAGGTAGGGGATTTCATATAGTGTGGAAGGGAAATAACTCACTCTGCCCAAGATTATGGGGACCTGCTGACATTGAGATCAGATAGTGCTGGGTTAGATGAACATATGGTGTGACTTGGTATAAGGCATTCATTTATGTTCCTTTGTTCAAGTGGACAGAGCCACCACCAAAAAACAGGAAATTAATCTTCCATTTCATTTTCTTCCATTGCATGACTTTCACAGATACAAGAGGAGTAAAGGACTACTCAGCCAGTGTAAAAGAGCACCAGTATACTTCAAACTAATTCTCACAAAATCAAGAGAATTCTCTTAAAATCAAAACTCATCTATAACTCCTAAATACAGAAAAGGAAAAAGGGACCACATAAAAAGACAAAGACATGATTAGAATAAGGAACAACATTATGAGTATTGTTAAGTACCCAAATATCTCTTGATGAATAAGCAATTTTCAAAAAAAATATTAAGCAAACAAGTTGAGGCATTCTTGGCAAATGACCAAGAAACATGATCTTTCTCAGGGATGGGTTTGAGGGTTGGGGAATGGAGAGCTAATCTCATTTGGGAAAATTTCCTCCCATCCCCAAACAAGTGGATTAGACAAACCTTGGGTATGAAGAGCTTCATTCACCATGTTACTCCACTCATTGATGGGAGACAGCTTTCTTAGTCCTTTAAGCACCAGTCCAATGTGACCAATACCCCTGGAGCCATCTTTGAGGGTTCGTGTTTCTCTCCCCTTCCAGGATTACAAATAACTCTCACTGACTTCAGAGGGAGTTACTTGTATCTGCCAGGGGAGAATCATGATGGAGTGTGCAAGGAAGCATTCTGCCCTTAAAAATGTCAAAAATCATTAGGAGTGACTGCGCAGCATGAGCAGGAATCAATATTAGAGAAGACAGGAGTAAGCAAATGAGACAGGAAGTGGAGACTGTTAAAGGGAAACCTAGAAGCAAAATAGAAACCTGTGGGGGAGAGAAAGATATTGGCCTAGGGATAAAAATATACGCAGGGGGAGGAGGAGGAAAATGAAAATAAAGAGAGAAATGAGACACTAACAAGCCTCAGCAGCAAAAGAGGGGGAAGAAAATGGCCTTTGCAAGGGATTAAACAGAAGGAAAACAGATTGGATTATAATTCTGAAGCTACATTGTAGCAATGTGATTAGGATTTTAATTTATTTTTGTATGTTAATAGACAAGCACTGTAATATAAACGTATACCATGTATCATATTTACATGTGAAATTTGGAACTATATATTAACTATATATTTCACAGGTAACTATATATTAACTATATATTTCACAGGTAATGTACTATAGAGTTCCAAATTCAGTCAGTTTAAAGCATTTGCATACTTGGTTTTTGCTTAAGAAAAATTATTCCAGTTCAAGCAGCATTTAACCATCAACTAAAAAAGATTTTTTTCATATGTATACACTTCATACCTCAGCATTTAAGACCCACCACTTGAATGGGTTTGTCTTATTTCTACTATAAAGCACCGAACTACAAGGTGGTATGAAAACTCTCTGTTGTTGGTTCCATGATAGCCAAAGAGCACTACTGTATTTAGCAAATGCAAATCAATGCTAGATGCTAGATGTTGCTGCTCTATGAGATATTATATAAAAGTAAACTATTAACTAATGGAGTGTTACGAGAGGGGGTAATAGACTCCTTCTGGAGTAGTTTGTCCACCTTTGGTCCCCACTCTGCACTCGGCTGTGGCTCCTAAAAGCTATCAGCGTGAGGCAGCAGCCACACCCTGGGAATGGCTTCAACTGGCTGGCTGATCTTCCCCTGCATGTGGAAAAAAGGCAGCAGCGGATTCAGCAAACAAGATCAATAGTGGGGTCCAATGGTCAAGAAGGAGGTTTCTGCACATGCTGTAGAAGAAAGTGAGGAGCAGATGGGGCTTGTCAACCTGGGAAGGTAGCCCATCTAGAAGAAGGAAAACTATGCTCCTAATCCTCTGCTGCCTTGGGCGGGAGGGGGAGTTGGGAGAATAAAAGGCTAAGGAGTAGACCCTACACAGATCCAGAGTGGAGTTCCTAAGACAGCTGGATGGCACCTTTTGCACCTTCTTCCGGCAACCAAATTAGTGTGAAACGTATTGTTCTGCTTTCCTTTGGACCACATCAGAGAAGCTGGAGGGCGGTCTGGTCGTCTGGGCAGTCCAGGACCTCCATATACACTGCCCAGGCTTGTGCCCCAGGGGTTTCACTTTGGTGCTGCTAACACAGTGATTTGACTCCATCCCTGGAGGCACACTCCATTGGTTTTCAAGGCAGATGGATGCCAACAATAATGACTTTGGCTCTCCCACATTGAACCTGATGTGTTTTGACTCTATGTGGTTTCAGCTTTAAGCGCAATCCCTAGAACGTAATCCCCATTTAAACTGCAGGCTTACGGTATCCGGGGAGAAACTACAGGTTTCTAGATGGCTAAACCAGAATGAACAGATTACTTGCTGCAAAGCAGCTGTAATACTGCTGGATCACTTCTCCTTATTCTAAAGAAGAAAGACATTAAATAAAAGATATTTATGAGCTACTGAATGGTAAAGTATCTTTCCTGCCTGAAGAAAATATTAATGAAGCAGACAAAATTTAAAATTTGTTTCCTAGGACTTGGAATTAGTTCACAGAGCAGAAATAGATAGGAGTAACAGGAAGTCTTATCTCCCCCTCCCTCCCCCCCCATGTGTCCACATCATCTAGACACACTGGCCCACATTATTTTACTTAGGTATTTTGAGTACTGTAGTGGATTATTTAATTTGCAGCAACTGACTTTTAACAGCTCAAGCCTCACGTCAACTCAGTCAAAATCATTTTGCAAGTGAATGATCCTTTGCTGGTGACAAATCTTCTGAAAATAAAACCCCAAACAACCCTCTGGTAACACAAGATGCTCCATTTCCTTAAATTGCTATATAATGTGTTACAAGGCTGAGGGCTACAGGCTTGAAAAATTATGGAGAACATGATATATGTGACTTGAATCATGTATGTTTCCCCCTTTTCTTTTCATTGCTTTAGGTATATTTATTATCACTGCAAAAAGGACCAACCAACTTAGCATCCCCTAACATCAATTCCAGCTAAATATCCCTCTGAGAAGGCAACTGTCAAATCATCTCCCACAACTCAAGAGGCAACGGTTTTCTTCTTTTGTTCCATCTCCCTCTCCCCCACGTTTCTTTTCCACTGGCTAACTTTCAGCCTTCAGTGAGTAGAGTCATATCCAGCTCCTTTAGCCTCAAACAATAGTTCCAAAAAGGCAGTGAGAAATCAAGATAAGCTTCAGGTGGACCAATGGAAATCACATGAAACATTATACTATCACACAATATACTCCAAATATATTAAAGTAGTAATACCATGGAGGTGCACACCTTATAGTACCCAATCTTTCAATTTATGCTATGAACTGTAATTAAATGGCTAAATACACAGTCCTGCCATGGTTTCCATGTGTGATATAAACATAACAGGTAAAAAGAAACAATTGACATGAAATATTCACCTGTTAAGGAACCCTCAGTTAAGGAGCACCACACCTCAAAACTCACAGGCATTGTACTCAATTGTAGCCTTCAACATACCAAACTGAATACAAAAGGCTAAGTAAAAAAAGGGAATCACCTCCAACTTTCTCATGAACCCTGAGATGCAATCTACCAAGTCATGGCTTTCGGTAGAGGCCTGTTTTAGGATATCACTTATTATGAGTCTCTAGTACACAGGCATCTTTCTTCTTCACTTGCCGAGTTCCATTGCATCAGAATCTCTGGCTGTTTTAAAAGAAGTTACCTACTCAAACTTGTGTGCTTGAAAGGGTTAACCTGGTCCCTGAGCTCAAGTTACCAGTGTGAGTATGGCTTAGCGGGTTCTGCTCCCTCCTCCATTCTCAGACTTTTTCTCCTTCATGCAAGTGAACTGACTCTCTATAAAATGAGATTTTATAGCCTGCATCTTTGCTAATCCAAATACTGAATGATCTTTTGGTAAGGAAACCTAGTATTTTTTTTTCTCCTTTTAAATCATTTGGAACATTTTTCATCATCTTTTTCCTACTCCTAATGGATGATGACTTGTTTGCTGCAACTTCTGGAAACTGTGAGTAAAATATTCACTTATTTGTGAAGCTAAGTGTCTGTGATTTATTCTAGCCTAAGCATTTTCATGGAGAATTTTTATTTAAAGGTGGATGAGGACAGGTGTAACCCTAACCAAGTTTTAATATGCTTGGCAGCAATCACCATTGCACTTAACTCTCCTACTGGAGAGTAGGAATCTCTCTTCCAAACCTCTCTCCAACAGTAACCTACACTCAAAAGGGTCAAGCTGCTAGACGCCCAAGTTGAAAATGAGGGTGGTTTTCATCTGGCTTTGTCAGTCTGGCAACACTAGGATTGGGACAGGTTAATGAGCAAACCATATCTGATTGGGGCAGCAGCACACACAGAACTTCAGCCTGTTGCATGAACCTTGTGGGTGTGTGGGTGTGAAAGAGTAAGTGAGAGAGACGTGCAAAAATAATGACTATTGTATCAGAATAGAATTATTTTATATCACATCTGAATCTTGACAACCGAAATTTAAGTAAGCAACAGAGGCCTATCAAAGATTAGAAGTAAAATACCAGGACTAAAAACCTCACCTAGTGCTAAATTAGTTATTGCTTGGAGTGATTTTGCTTTGTATAATAATACGTTTACTATTCACGTTTCATACACCATAACCACAAAAATCTCACCCAAATCTAAGCACTTCATGGTAGTAAATCTTCATAGGCAGGCTCAAATAATAACTAATATTCCCCTTGCTATAACGATAGGTTTATTGAAAGTTTAAAGGAAGATTAATTCCTTCAAACATAGACAGCACACAATTTGTTGACTCAAAATACTTAGTGGTCCAGACTTTTTCACTAGGAAGTGATTTCCATGAAGCTGTAAAAGTGAGCATGCCTTTATCGAAAGAATTTTAATCATTGTATCTTTCTCCTTCCTACGACAGCTGTCATTGTGTCACCATAGCAGAAAGAAGTTAAATGTCACTCCCCAGCTTCCAAGTTGTCACTTAACAGCAATGAAATATGCATTGTTCCAAAGAGGAGAAATAAACATTTTTACTGAGAGCTTCAGGATGCACTGAAAACGTTCTAGCAAGCTCATGCATTTTGTACATGATGCAGAGCAGAAACAATTAAACACCCCCCCCAATAAACACATTGCACAATTGAAGTGTGCACAAATTACAGCATATCATATGGGCCAGGTCTTGGAAGTCATAGAATTGTAGAGTTGGACTACTGCTTCCTCCATGCTCCCTAAAAGGAGAGAGTCACTGTCATTGATTTGCTATCACACCAGCATCACTTTATCTTGCTAGATTCACATAGTCCCATTCAAGCCTCCTGCCTTTCTTGTTCTCTCAGATCTGCCTTCGTTGGGAAAGGATGAAAATCAAGCAGCAGAAAAGAAAAAGAAAAAGAACAAAAGAACAAAAGGCAAGCAGAAAAGTTTCGCAGAAATTAAATCAGTTATTCTTGTTTTATAAATGGGGAAAAATAAGGTATTGTGACTTGCTCAAAGCTACCAAGTATGTTTGTAGCTTAAGCAGGACACAAGCACAGGACCAAAGAATGTGACACCATTGGTTTCAAATGTGCACTTCCATTGAAATGTAACCCAAGCTACTTTGGGGGAATGTAGCTAAACAACAGAGATCTATCTTGTTTGAGGCAAGCCACAGAGTGGCTAGAAGTAGTTATCTTCTAACCAAGATTCCAGTGACCCACATTACTCTAACCCTTTCCTTCTGTGTATTCAAGAGCCACATGCTGAAGTTTCAAATCTAAAATTCTATCATTATCTAAAATTCAAGAGCTTGACTTTCCATTAAGGGCTGGCAGAGTTCATCTTTAAGATTCTCAGTCAGGGCTCTCAAAAATATGACCAGAAAAGTATGATTTCAACTATTGTCTTTCTATGAAATGAAACATCTGAACAGAGAACCCACAAGATGCAATGACAGCCACCAACTTAAAAGGGAATTAGACAAATTCATGAAGAAGCCTATCAATATCTATTACAGTCACGATGGCTATATATTACCTCCAGCATCAGAGGCACTAGGCAGCATGTGTCTGAATCCTAGTTGCTAAGGAACATGAGCAGGAGAGAGCTGTTGCACTCAGGCCCTCCTTATGGGCTTCCCATAGGCACTGTGGGGAGCATGATGCTGGACTTGCTAAGCCATTGGTCTGATCCAATAAGGCTGTCTTTATGTTCTTAAATCGGAAATATGATGGACTACAAAGGCAGGCCAGGCTGAGACTCAAGGCTGTATTTAAAATTCAGTCACAACAGAGGATAGCTTCTGTACTTTTATAAGCAGGTACTTTGCTTCACAGCTGAACAGGGCATACTCCACTGAGCGGGGCCCTATGGGGCCTTACATACTGCAGAAACTGTGGAACCCAGCACAAATGAAAGCTGATGTTTTCATTTTGTTCTTGTAGTAAGCGAAGGGAGACTAGCTAGATCCTGCTTCACTTTGTGTTTGAAGTGCTGTACCTCAAACCAACTTTAAGGAACAATCTGCATGGTAAAGAGCCCTGGAATCTCCTCATCAAGTGATAAATATATCTGGCAAAATTCTAACAGCATTTGTTTTTAAACTGGCTTTTCTGATTGCGAACCAGATAAACGTTCTGAAGTTATATAATGATGTCAGAGAATATGTTTTAAAAGAATTCTTGGATTAAGAAGACACAATGATAAAAGGCTTTGTGACTCCTTAAGGTTTATAGCAACGTATTCTACAACTGTAAAAAGACAATTATTGCAATCATAGCCTGAGCTATACAATACTTGACTGAAAACATGAAGAAAAGGTGAAGGACATTTATGGTTATGCCAGAGTTTTAGTTACATTTTTGCCAGTTTGTTTCCTTCCTTCCATAACGTATACAACCTGTACAGAAAAGCAATAATTACACTATTTCTATTTTTAGTGCAGAACACTATTTTGACCTACTCAGCAAGGCAATTCCTTCCTCCGCCCCCCCCACCCCCGCTAACCTTTAATGTCATTCTATCATTGTGCTGTTGGCTGAACACTCCCTGGCAGATGTGGGATGGGCCACTAGCTCTTCATTAACTGCAGCTGCAGCTTCTTTCTTTTCGCTTGAACAAAGTATCCAGAGAGCAGTTCATAGTCTTTAACCAGTCCTTCAAGTTAGATATCAATGCTATGTTGTGAAACATTCACCGGGATGTTGCCAGACTCGGTGGGGCCAGCATTCTCCACACACACACACACACACACACACACACTTATAACGTGTTTTCAGGAGTCACTGGTTCTTTGGCACACATGTAAAACACTTCTGATTTGCAGGAAACTGATATACAAAATAGCTATTTTGTGCAGTCTTTGGGTTGCATTTTGTGCTAAATAGTTTTGGCGGGTGTAGGGGACTGATTTTAATTTTTATATATGGTTCTCCAGTTGGTTTCAAGAGCAAACAGGAGGTGAAGGACTATAATAAACTGCATTTGCCTCATTTGAGTTGTGCTATGGCATGGAAAGGATTACCAAGTAGAACAGAACTCTTGGACTTTGAAACATACAAATGCAGCTGAACAATACAAGCTAATGATTATCTTTTTAACAATATATTCTATAGCATAGAGATGATAGGTAGGTAGGTAGGTAGGTAGGTAGGTAGGTAGGTAGGTAGATGATAGATAGATAGATAGATAGATAGATAGATAGATAGATGATAGATGATAGATAGATAGATAGATGATAGATAGATAGATAGATAGATAGATAGATAGATAGATAGATAGATAGATAGATAGATAGATATAGATTGATTATAGGAGCCAGCCTCAATGCACTGGGAAGTTGTCCTTTGTAAACCAAATTGAAATGAATGGGGAAACTTCTTAGAACTGCCCTTTCACACAAAAATATTGTTATCTGTGCAGATTCTACAAGGATCACTAATGACAGTAATTAAAGAATAAAAAGAAAAAGAAGAATTCAACAGAAATAAAATTCTTTGAGTCTGAAAAGTACACAAACATACCTTAAAATGCCACAATTTATGAAATTGCTTTTTGCTTACTGAACCAAATCCATTACCTTGATCATAAATAATCACATGCCTAATGACAAAAGGCATTCCAGTAAACCTCTGTGGTGCACAGATGTTTTAGTTTCATTTGAACTCTCAGAACTTATAAAAGTTAATACATATGACATAAAATAGTTTTAACAGAACATCTAATCTCTCATAGATCCTCCAAGGATATTATTTCCCTTTATAAGCATTGTAAATTTTAGTTATTGTAGTATCTGTACATATATGTGCAGCGAGCTACCTTTGTAACCACCCCTCACTAATTTCTGCTTGTTAAATAAAAGCTATTAAGCAAGCATTGCCTCACACAGTACCAGGAAGAGTGAATGCATCTAGTACTATTCTAAATACTTTCTATAGAATAGAGTTTGCTTCAAAGCTTGGGCAGTGATGCTATTAATGTGCTCAGTCATAATAAAAAAAGTTGCTAGAGGCAACAACATTTCTAAACATCCTTTTCACACTACAAGCTATTCAAGATTCATAGTAATTTATTCGGCCACTTACCAGCAAACATGACAGCTGCTCCTGAATCTGTCCCAATGTTGTTGATATTTTTTCCACTCATACACATCCTCTCCCCTCCTCTTCTGAAAACTGTTTCCCTGCATTTCATCTGGCCATAATAAGCCCAGGCTTCTTTTGCCTTATTTACATTTTCTTTGCAGTGTCAATACACTTTACTGGACAGCAGCAAGCATTCTGCCAGGCATTTGAATTTCTTCCCACTGATATAGTCTTCCGCCTGGTGAACCTTAAATCTCTCTTCCTGACTCTCCTTTGCCAGCAGCCTGAGATATCTTGCTTCCGTAAATTTTGCCATCTCCTCTAAAATCCACACCACTGCATTTTATGTCTCACCGTAAGAGATACTTTATTCCTTTGCAGCCCTTCTTATGCTTTCCTCTCAACATTAAATCACAAGATTCTCTTTCCTGACAAACCAACTGATGCAAGTACAGCCCCTTTTCTGTGAGAAACATTACCTCCAGACCTTCCCTCTCTAAGAAAGCAAGCATGTGAATTGCAAGGCAGAGGGGTTTAGCCTCCTTCTCAAATCCTCGTATGTATGTCCTGTTTGAGAAGCCTACCATTGGCTTATACCATACAATACAGCCATTTGGTACATAAGCAGAACTATTTGCTCAACAACAACGAATACCACAAACGGCCAGAGCTGTTAACTTAAAATGATACATTTGAGGTTGATGTGCAAGGCACAATAATTAACAACTTGAAATGCATCGAAGATGCAAGTGATATAATATCAACAACCACAAGACTGCCTGTGTAAAGGTATACTTTTCTTCAATTTAGAAATAAAATTCCAAGGCGGAGGGAGAGGAAACAATGACGGGGAAAGGGGACTAACTAGGTTAACCTGCATCAGTGCTTCCACTTAATTGGTTTGCTACTGTCCAGCAAATATATATTGATACTAAGGAAACAAAAGCAAATGATTTTCATATACTGCATTGATTCACATAAAATATTTAACTGTCTCCTGGCTCAATAGACTGTGGTGTGGATACTTAATGAGGGGCAACATTAGCCTCAGATTCTCATCAAACAGTGAGGAGAAGCAAAAAAAGAAAAAGAAAAGAAAAAGCCAAGTTCTAATAATTTCAGTAGTTTGTGTCTGGGGATAATCACATGGCACAGCATCATTATAGAAATGCAAACTATAAAGGGAATTAACATTCTATTTTTTTATAGTACTGTTGCATCAACACTAATTGCAAGCATGCACACACACAGAGGAAGATGCAGCACAAATGCATTCTCTGCCAGTTATTTAAAGAACAATCTTAAGCACATATACCGGTACTTGGAAAGTATGTCCCATTAATTTCTGGAGATTTAATTCCAAGTAAGTGTGCTTCGGAGCACAGCCTAAGGAGATATATCATCATTTCCACATGTAATGCATCAAGAAATAGGTCAGATATAAATATGCTTAAAATAAGATCTTATAAGAACCACAGGCTTCAAAGGATGCACCAGAAGTTTCAAAATCAATGTAACATGCAAAGCACTTCCTTAACATTTTGATTGAGTGCGAAAATAGTGTGCCAAATTTGTTTCTTCAGTGCTAGAGACAGAGTTGTATTCAATGTTAGTTCTACTTAGAGTTGACCCATTGAGATAACTGGCATGGCTTAGATCCAAGTAACTACTCAGAGTATGATTTAGTTGGCTATAATACGAGATGCAAAAGTATTCCCTCATTCACCCCAACGAGGCTTGATTCCAACTGGTTGTGAGCAAAACCAGGAGTGACTCACTTGAGGTGAAGCCATAGCAATAGCTTCTTGGCAGAAGTGCCACTGCTTCTTACTTTGTGACAGCAAGGTGGGAGTTGTCTGGGTGCACTGATAGGGGTCACCCATGCAGCCCCGCCCTTGCTGCCACCTTGCCCAGCAATCAGCAATGATGCTTCCGTTGAGAGGCTACTGCTGTAGCTCCACCCCACCTGGCTAGCCACTGATGAAAAGACTTGTGGATGCCTCCCTCTGAAGACATCTCTTTCACCTTCTCAGCCTCCCAAGGACCTACCACACTTAATTATTATTATTTTTTTCATTTCTTTTTATTAAGTTTCATATAATTAACCAAATAGGAAAAACACATCAGCAGTTACAAAAAAAAGAAAAAAATAGATGGACAATACTTTTATGTTATGTTTGGATATTTCCTATTTCCGTTACAGTTCTTTGTCTACCACACTTAATTAAAAGAGGGCTGGTTCAAGTTCCTTGCTGGTGAGTCCAAGTGCTTTCACTGGACGGAAAAGGTATGTTGAGGAGTTGAAGCTCTGCTAACAACAGGATTGGAGCCAAAATGGGGACAATGAGAAATAAACGGGAAGCATCAACATCCTTGGGTAAAGTCCCAGGTATGCAGAAATCCATTTAAAAAAAAAAATCCACAAGAGGATCCTCATCCGGTGGGAAAACACAACCACTCAATGGGAAATGAACATCCAGGAGCCACAGAATGTTGGGTGCCAGCCGGAAAAGAAAACCAGAAATCTATCCTAGTGGTGGGAGAGAGAAAGCAAGTGAATTGGTTTGCTTGATCCCTATGAAGCTTATATTGTCCTGGAGGGAGGCATAGCTGACTGGAATCCTTAACTGGTCGCAGGCCCCACCTGTTACGAGTAATAGCCGTTGTTAGACCATGTCTAAGGCATCTTAGCGGCTACAGCCATCATGACATAATGAAGGAGTATTCAATTTCGTCTGATTGTTGTGTGTATGAAGGAGCAAGGCGGATGACCTACATTTTTACTCTATTGTCTTTGTTAAGGATCTATATTCTGACAAACTCATTTATCTTCCCCCCCTTTGAGACACATTCTGTTTAGGCTCATAGCCTTTGTGAGCCAGTCACAACTCATTGGTGAATCATTACCAGTTTGAGATTGTATTTCCAGAATGTAAGTAGAAGGATATTACCTATATAGAAGGCTAGAAATATTTCTGAGGTGTGTGTGTGTGTAAATTTTTTAATAAATTTTCTGTTTTTCAATGTAGAATATTCAAATAAATATCAATGACTTTCCTTATTCTCTTCCCATGGTTCATTTTGCATATTATGGAAGATTTCTGAGGTTTGGAAGAGAGAGTGGCAGACCCAATCACTCAGTTCTTGTGTTCTGCTTCTCATGTAGATGGAGCCCGGTCATCCTAGTCTGAGTGCCAGTCCTGTACCTTTGCCATAATGCAGGGGTGTGTGTGCAAGGAATGAAGGACTGGTTAGCCCACCAGCCAATCTGCACTTCTCCCACAGGAGCAGAATTCAAGACTGGTTTGGAAAATGGCAGGTACGTTTCAGGTGGGATTTAATATGGGTGGTGTGTCATGCCTTCCTTCTACAGCAGACGCCTGACGCCAAACGTGTGTAATGCTTAATTATTTACTCACACTGTTTGCAAACTGTCAGCACAAGCTTCTGTTTGGTCCTTACTGGCCCTGATGAGAACAGAAACTTGCTCCTGAAGGACACTGGTAACTTAATGCCCATTTGCATCTTCTAAGAATAAGCCCAGTTCCCACATGGGACACTTCTACCAATCGAGCACAGATATGATATAGAGACTTTAAACAACTTTGTTCCAATTAGGACTGCACAACCAATTTGCTTCGCTTGCAGTGGCACAACAAACTCACATATTGTTCTGCTGTGTCCCTTCTGTCCACCCAAATCAAAATTTGTCTCTGGTGCCCTCTTCCCTCAAGAAGCCAGCCAGGTCTTTAGTCCAGCCTGTAAATTCTTCGCTACCCAGTTTAGTCCTCCTTGGATCATGCCTCAGTGAGACTGCTCCAAACTGATTCCGTCCACCCAAATCAAAGTTTGTCTGTTCCAGACTGATTCCCAATAAGCAGAAGGGCTTCAGCTCCCCTCCTTACATCTTCCACTCCATTACTATACAGTGGTACCTCTGGATGTGAACGGGATCCGTTTCGGAGCCCCGTTCGCATCCCGAAGCAAACGCAACCTGTATCCGCGCATGCCGCGATTTGCCGCTTCTGTGCATGATGTCATTTTGAGTGTCTGTGCATACGCGAGCAGCGAAACCTGGAAGTAACACGCTCCGTTACCTCCGGGTTGCCGCAGAGCGCAAACCAAAAATGCTCAATCAGAAGCTACTTCAACCCAAGGTATGACTGTACCTCTTTTCCATGTTTGTTATTTTCCTTGAGCTATTCAGGAAATTTAATGTCTCATGTTTCCACTTAAATAATACTTATCTGGGGTTGTTGTTTTGAACTGCATTGGGAGGTTCTAAAGAAACCCTAGCTGCTTACTTGGACATCACATGGCACGGGGCTAGAGTGTGACTTACAAAGAATGGCACTCCTTCAATCTCCGCATGACTGACACTGTCCTGAATGATTCGAAGTCTGCTTTTCAGTATTAGCAGACTGCAAGCAAAATCCACAAGACTTAGCTGATTATAGAACACTGCTATAAAGCCATGACCCTAAACACTTTGGTCACATTTTCCCTTTTATTTGAACCCAGATTTTTAAGTATCCATGGTATAGTGCAATACAGGCAACCCCCAATTTGCGCAGGGGTTGCATTCCAGGTCATCACATGCAATGGCAGAGTGCACAGAAGCCCCACCTGCCCTGTTGAGGCCCCGCCCCCTTTTCCAGCCACTCCTGGGTTGCCACAATGCGCATCAATTGGACGCATGTAAATCGGTCATTACCTGTTTCCCTGATGGCATACAAAAATTTCCTGATCAAGGACCCGAAATATCACACCTGTAATTTACCTTGCCATGTTGTAATAATAGGCTTGGTATCTGGGGGTGTGATGAGACTGTAATTTAACAAAGATTTCATTCTTTTTATAATTTAATACTGATAGATATCAATGTGATCAAAACAGAGAAAATTATAAAAATGCCGGGTGGATTAAACACATGATTGAGAATCAGAAGGCATGGCTTCAGTTTTCATTGTTATCATACTGAAGAATTGCCTGGAGTTTATGCAACTAATGACGATGATGAAATCATGAGAAACTAAATTGATACCTTGAAAAACAAGCAAGGGAGGAAAATGGGAAAAACAGAACATAAAGTCAAAACACAAGCTAAAAGGCACAAGATGAAAGTGCAATAAATATCTGCATTCCAAATCTACTACTCAACCCCCCCCCCCCCAGGATCTGCTTGAGTAAACATTGTTCTTCACCAAATATAAGCTCTTTGGTATTCCCAAGGCTAACCTCAATTGAAGTTACAACCTGAAACAAAAATAAGAAGGTGCTGTGCAACCTTTAAAGACTAGCACATTTAGCACATACTCTGATGAGCTAGATTCCACTTCATTAGATGCATCAACTGGACTCTAATCTACAAAATCTTATGCTCCAATAAATCTGCTAAGTCTTTAAAGTGCCACGAGATTCTTTGTTGCCTTTTTACTGCAGGAGACTAACACAACTACCTTTTTGTAAGTTGTCACCTGAATCAAATTCCTACTGCTGTTCTGACAGGGGTACAACTTGGTAATATGACTGTGCTTCTGCTGTGGGCATGTTTAGAAGCACTGGCTCAACAGCGTTCTTGTTAATTCCTTCTTCTATCCATTTCTGAGTCTGTGGATCCAATTCCAAACATTTTTTGTTTTACTTTATCTAACAATAAGGGTTTGCTGGCGCTCTCCAATGCCAGCAACTTTATACACATACATGCATAACGGCAGCACAGCTTTTAATCCCATCAGGGAATTCAATGCTTTCCTAGGCTGTTCTTTACACCTGTCGCCTATACAGTATCAGGTTTTCATTCACGTAAGAACAGAGGCAGTCAGAAGCTCAGATCTTCAAACTGTTTCAAACAACTGGAAACCCATGTAAACTTATTAAAGTCACAGAACTACAAATATTCAAAGTCTTAGTAATGACTGTGGATGTTGCAGTGCAACTCAGCAATATCACCAGCTCAAGCCTTTTCTCCTCCTCTACTCATTTAAAAGAGAATTAAAGCAATTGCTTTGACAAAATCATGCTTCCTGCAGGGACTTTAGATAAGTGTTTGGTTTCTACTGAAAAAAACACAGGTTCTTAGGAGATCAGGTCTGTTCACTACCAACACCAGCTTCATCCACCCACCCATTGCAAAGGAATACAAATGGAATTGTTCTCTCATTTTTTTAAGCCTTTATGTCTGCGTGTATATATTTGCAAATGGTTTGATAACTTAACTAAGGATGTTAGTTTCACTAATATGCCTAACAGAGCAATATCATATTCCACACCATACTTGCTTATGGCCATTATACAAATGCTGAAATTACAAATTTCCTGGGAGAATAAATTACTGTAATATCTCTATAAGCCTTCTGTAAAACAAGTGCTCACTGAAATAGCTTTTTTGTTTTGAAACAAAGGCTGACCCTTCTTTCAATTAAAAGAAAGTGCTTCTGGAAGCAGTTGCTGAAAACAATAAGATTTTTTTTTTAAAAAAAAAAAGAATAAAGAAATGTTTATTGATGCATATTTACTTCAGACAAGCCCTTTCCATGGATCCAGCCAGTACCAAGCTGAAATATCAGCATACTTCTGTAAGGCGGAATAATTCAGGTAACTTTGGAGTGGGGGGAGAGACTGAGAAAGAAAAGAGGCTACGTTGATTTCCTACCATTTTTTCCAGGTACAGTTTCTTTATTTTGCTCCCAATACCCCTAGGCTGCGTGGATGCTTTCTGTGCTACTGTAGGTAACCATCTATTGTGACATTCTCCCTTTTCTTTAGCCATTCACATCAACCACAGCTAATGAGAAGATACTCTGTCCTCAGCAGCGAGCCACTTTCATACCTAACAGCCTGTGGTTCTGCTCTGCTTTGAGACTTATTGCCTATTCAGGAATATATATATATTTGCATTCCAGTAGGTGCTTTCCACACCACATGGTTTCATTCAACTTGTGCAGCATGCCAGTTTTCAAACAGCGGTGCCTTAAAACTGCTTTGTCCTGAAACAGGCATGAACACTAGAACAACAGGCCCAAGGCCACCGTAATTCATATATTTTTGAAGGTCAGCTCTCATTGGGAAACGAATGAGGGAACCCCAAAATGTATGTTATGAGCCACACACCCTTTCAGCTGTCAATATGCAATGCCACAACTTGCTGCGACCTGTCATTTGCAAAACTCACACAGTACTACTATGATAACTCAGTAGTACTTTTGTGTCTATATCAAAGAACGAAGAGGTGTTAAATATTAGGGATTAACATACTGTGTTTTGCAAGAAAAATAATTCTATTGGAAAAACGCTGTTTTGAAAAATAAAGCCACATCAAATACATCAGTTGCATAATAGTTCCCAGTTTTGAATTCAATACTCAAATCATAAATAAAACATTTCAACAATTTTTAAATAAAACACCTGAACATTGTAAGTAATATTATTGTCCCTATTCTGCACACTAAGTTATGGACTACATTTGTCAGAACAACAAGTCTGCCACTACACTATTCCTTCCCCCAACACGACTTTTATTGAAATTTAAAAAGGTATAATGAGAAACTGTAAGACTACACCAAATTTAAAAAGGTGCTTTCTGATGGCACTTAGTAAATGCTGATTTGAAGAAATAGTACCCCCCCAATATTAGCTAACACAAAAATGATAGTTTAAAGAACACATCCAAGCCACACTTCAAAGCAAAATATCAAACTATGCAGCTACATTTTGTTAAACTCTCAAAGAAGAAAACCCAGTTTAAAAAGTCAAGTTATTTGTTTCCTTGAAACAATCATCACATGCCTGCATTTTAGATAGCCAAAGCAACCTGCAATCTGTAAACAGATTACCCTCATTCCTCCCTGTTAAATTCAGCAAAGAGCAGTGGAACAGAAAATTATATGTAGCTGGCAAAGTCACAACTCGCTCACATGCAACTACGGAAGAAAAACCGGTACTTACAGAACTGTAAGATAAAATATCCCAGTTTCTCTTTTACATTTTACAGCAAATCAAACAAAGATCTCAGCTCTCATCAAGTCACTGCTTCCACTGTACTGATCAGCCAGGCAGAAAAGGCCCTTATGGATTCCCTATGCAGCTGGGAGATAATGGAACCATATTCTCAGCTGGGACTAGAGAAGCCTAACCGCTATGCACTGAGCACTGTATGGCTGCTCACTAGCATTAATCAGGAAGTACAGTGCTCCACCGCTTTATGCCTCCCTTCCCCCAAGGACCTGCACAATTAACACATGAATCAAAGATGCACACATTGGGAGACCTTGTACACAGAAGGACATATAATCCCAGTTCAGGGATATCTGAACACTGGTTAATTTTGTTCACTGATCAAGGATACGAGACTTCTTTTTAATTAAAGGCAAACACACACATTTATGTATATGGTTCCTGGATTTAAGTAACACTGTAATCTTGCTATGACCACATAACAGATGATTGCATAAATCTCTGTAATTAAGCTGAATGCTTTGCATATACAGCATTGTACGCTGCTATAAACCCAGATTTCTGCGTCAGGTCTTTTCTGAAGCAGTTAAATTTCTAACACACTGGGTTGTGTGTTTTTATTTTTATTTTTAAAAAAGTCTCCACCTTTCCTAATCCTTAGGATGAGGGCAGGTAACAATTTTTTTAAAATATGAACCACAACACAGTATTTAAATATAAAGCACAAAAGTGAGTAACATATAAAACGTAAAGGCCACAGCTGAGCATCATGTTAGTAGATAGAGACTGGGGTCTGAGATACCTTTGTTTAAATTCAGGCATGGATAACTGGGTGGTCCTAAGCCTTGGTTATTTATTCCTCAGACTTCAGTTAAATTAAGATTTGACCAATTACATAGTGTTATCAGGGACAAACAGTGACGGTTAAATGCTAAACATAGTATAAATGTTTGAGAAATTATCAGTGGGAAATATCCAACAAAATATTTGCCTGAGTACAATGACTTCTGCTTGTGCAATAGGACTCCCCCCATGACATACCACCCCCAAATCTGCTGGGGGGGAGAATGTTTGCCTTATGGCTCTGCTGGAATCCCACCCATTAACAACAAGTAAAATAATTATAAAATAATTATATTGTTATTCATTATTATTATTATTATTATTATTATTCATATTAGTGGTCCCAGGCCCTAAAGAAGTTAGATTGGCTTCAACCAGAGCCAGGGCCTTTTCAACTCTGGCTCCGGCCTGGTGGAACGCTCTGCCTCATGAGACCAGGGCCCTGCAGGATCTGATTTCTTTCCGCAGGGCCTGTAAGACAGAGTTGTTCCGCCTGGCCTTTGGCTTGGAGCCAATTTGATTCCCTCCCTCTCTCTCTCTCTTTTTTTTTCTTCTTTCTTTCTTTTCCTTCTCCTGTGATGAGGCTACATTTTAATATTTTAATGTTCCATTATTTTAATGTTGTATTTTATTTTTGTTTTTGAGTTGTAATCATTCATCTTGTTTTTATTATTGCTTGTAAGCCGCTCTGAGCCCGGCCTTGGCTGGGGAGGGCGGGGTATAAATAAAAAAATTATTATTATTATTATTATTATACTATTATTTATTTCTCTCAAACAAGCAGTGTTTTAAAGATTCTACTGTGTAAACATGAGGTTAAATTAAGCTGCCATTGAGCACTTTCTCATTGCGGAAGATGTGTGAATAGGAAATGGGACAAGTAATCATCACTATCAGGACAACTTCCATAGACGCAGGGTGGGAGGTCTTGCTGTGCCTTGACAACTAACACGTTAATTATGGTTAAGCTTTCATAGACAAGAGTCAAATTCACCTGATAGAAGAATGGAGTGTCATCTTCAGTTGGCAGATGTACAGGTACACACAGAGAGATTCAGAGAAAAAGATAAGTGGAAATAATGCAGTTAAATTGCAAAATATGCATGGAGTACAAGCTGTGACAGTTTTATGGGAAGCTAAAGAGAAGCAAAGTTATCATTCACAAAAGCAATAAAGGTTTGGTGATAACTTCCAAGCATTCTTGAATCAAGTAAGCAGTGGGAAAGGAAGCTCTCGAGCCTTGGGTTGCACCATCAAGCAATTCACACTTCAGGTTCTTTGGGATTACTTGGCTGACAGTGGTACCTTGGGTTAAGAACTTAATTTGTTCTGGAGGTCTGTTCTTAACCTGAAACTGTTCTTAACCTGAAGCACCACTTTAGCTAACGGGGCCTCCTGCTGCCGCTGTGATGCCGCTGCAAGATTTCTGTTCTCATCCTGAAGCAAAGTTCTTAACCCAAGGTACTATTTCTGGGTTAGCCGAGTCTGTAACCTGAAGCATATGTAACCTGAAGCGTATGTAACCCGAGGTACCACTGTACAGGTTTTGGCATTGCTATGTTTGCCCAGCTGGATTTGTTCCCAATGGTTTTGGTGAACCAGTCATGATTTGTGTCACAATCACAGCTGTCTATCTGGGATGCCCTCAGACAAAAGAAAATAGTGACCACCAATCTACCAATGTCATGTTTTCCCTGGATTTTTGTTATGTTATGTTATGGTTTATTTGTTTGTTTGTTTGTTTAACACAGAAATGTCCAACTGGTCGATCACGATCTACTGGTCGATCGTGGAGTGTTCCTGATCAATCCTGGGCCAAAAAAGAGTGCTCAACAACTCTGATGAAGCCTCCCCAAAATAAGCTCAGCAACTCTGATGAAGACTCGCCCCCCCCCCCAAAAAAAAAGAACAACAACTCTGTGCAATCCTGGGTAGATCACTGCCAGCTTTTTATACTGGGAGTAGATCACAGTCTCTTGGGAGTTGGATGTGCCTGGTATAACTTTTGGGGAACTAAAGAGCAGAGAATAATATGTTTATACAAAATATACAATCAATCAATTTGTGATGCTTTACTCATTGTTCTGAAAGTAGGATGTTGGTTTTTCAATGTTGCCATACACGTTTTGTCTGCTTTCTTATGGAGAGTATGTCACTATTGTAGAAAAAAGCCTTCAGCATAGTCCATTATAATCTGCAGAGAGCTCTGGTTGAGTAGGGCATCCATTATTATTTATTTTTGAATGCTGATTTCTGGTATTCTGATTTCTGATAGAAAATGAAGCACTGGGCACTTTCTGATTCACACATGCATATAAATAACTTGATTTCTTTATATGATACTACTGACTGCTGAATGTGTGCAATAACACTACTGAAAAGCATTAAAGCAACAATGTGCTGTTAAAGTTCTGTCTGTTGTTTTTGAACTGAAGTGGTTCATTAATGCCTGCAACTTACAACTTGATATTGCAGTCATCAAGTGAACAATATATACTGTAGGACAGCAAATTACAAACATAGTTTATAAACAATATGGAACTGTTCTAAACATGAAAGCCAGGCTTGGGAAAAAATTTACAAACATTTACAGAAGAGCAATTAAAAACAATGTGGCAGGGTGGGGGGATAAAAAAAAAACCTCAGTCCAATAAAGTATAAGCATGTTCAGTGGCACAAAAGGACAGAGCTGGCTAGAAGCATTAAAAGGAGTACCCCACTGTGCAACGTTTAGCAGCTAATCCTTCATAGCAAATTCATAGAGATCTGAGATACTCTATACATTATAAAGCCACCTGCAGCATTCCAACCTAAAGACCACTTCCATTGATAAATTAAATCACACCTGAACCAACATATCAATCAAAACATTACCCTGTTCCAGAGGGCACGAAGGAGATATGAAAGCCTTTTTCACAATTACCATTCATCTCTACCCAGTTGTCAGTACTCTACACTTTTTGTTGCTGTTGGTTCCTCTGGCTATCCACGCATATGTCGGAAGGGCCATAGCACTGTGGCAAAAAATCGTGTTTTCTATGAAGAAGTTCAGAGATTCAGTCCCTGGTTGCTCCAGGTAAGGTTGGGAAAGACCCGTTTGAAACCCATGGAAGCTGCTGGCAGTAAGCGCAGAATAGCTAAAGGGACAAATGGTCTGTCTTGCTATAAGGCAGCTTAGCTATAAATGTTTACTTAGTTTTAAGCCCCAGTGAGTTCAAAGGAGTTTGCTCTCATGTAAGTGGGTACAGGGTTACAGTCTAGGTATAGTTTTATCAAAATATGTGTGGATTATAGAGAAAGCAATGTTGGAGTAATATTTTTTTAGACTTTCAGGTGTATCCCAGGAAGCTAGAATAACAAACTATTCAACTCAGTAGCAGGCAGTATTGTGGGGCAGCATCGCACAGCTGACCTCCACTTTTGCATCCTGCTGCTTACCAGGATGTAGTGTGGGAGAGATAAGCTTGATGCAACGTGATTTCACCCATGGGAGCACTGAATTAGCTCCACCAGTGTGTGTGCACGAGCCAGCTCTCTGCCTCCTGTTTGCCTCTCTGCCTCCTGATAAGTAGCAGCGATACAACTGAGCAGAGGGCACATGAGCTACTGATACAAATGTTCCCTTACTATAGCTTTGACAAATGCAGTTGGAATCCTGTTCTGTATTTGAATAAGATGTATAAGACATTGGAAGAAGCTGCAGATAATTAAAAACAATAGCATAATCCTATGCCTGTCTAGGGGACGCGGGTGGCGCTGTGGGTAAAACCTCAGCGCCTAGGACTTGCCGATCGCATGGTCGGCGGTTCGAATCCCCGCGGTGGGGTGCACTCCCGTTGCTCGGTCCCAGCGCCTGCCAACCTAGCAGTTCAAAAGCACCCCTGGGTGCAAGTAGATAAATAGGGACCGCTTACTAGCGGGAAGGTAAACGGTGTTTCCGTGTGCGGCTCTGGCTCGCCAGAGCAGCTTCGTCACGCTGGCCACGTGACCCGGAAGTGTCTGCGGACAGCGCTGGCTCCCGGCCTATAGAGTGAGATGAGCGCACAACCCTAGAGTCTGTCAAGACTGGCCTGTACGGGCAGGGGTACCTTTACCTTTATGCCTGTCTACTCTTAAGTAAATACCATATATTTCAACTGGATTCAGTCCCAGATAAGTGTAAACAGGTAAGATTGGAGTCTGAAAAGTATTTCACAGTGTGGGTTTTGTTGGGTAAGGCTGCTGTGAGTACTGTATTTGGATTTGTGTGAATCACACGGCCTGCGTCTCTTATTCATCTAATACAAAAAAGAGGAGCAGAGAAATTAGAAGCACAACTTGCCTGTTACCTTGTAAATATGCCATCTTCAGAGGCCTTCGCAACTATCGCATTAAAAAGAAACCCAAGCGTACTTACATAAACAGTGTGCCTCATTTCCTGTTTGTAAAATACAAGGCCATTAATCTCTTTCTGTCTCACTTACAAAATGGTTATAGCAATGATAATTACCTACTCCACAGGGGTGTATTGAGGCTTAGTTAATATTTAAAAAGCAATTTGGTATTTATGGACAAATGGTACTAAATATAGGTGTAGTTTATTATTGCAATTATTATTACTGTCACTTCCAGATATAGTTCATTCTGTGCACTGTGCACAAAATATCCTGTGTCTGATTTTGCAAACTGCATTTGAGACATATTATATCTAATAGCTATGGAGATAATGCAGTTCTCATATCACTTCACAGCTACAACAATGACTTTAAATGGTAAGCCAATGAGAGGCACAATTTGATGAATCCAGAATTCTACCATCAGCTTTAGTCCTCTTTGGATAAGGTCCCAAGTTAACCGAAACCCTGAGCTCTGGAAAAATAATAACCGTATGTACCAAGTACAAAATTCTTTTCTCTGGCATTCCTGGTAGGGTACATAATGAGGACTGGACCCAGGTAAATCCTTCCTGGAAGACAGAGGGAGAAAAGGGAGGCTGGACTGCATACAAAAAAAAAAAAAAAAAAACACACACACACACACAGAATAAAATAAAATATTGTAGACCCAGTGCTGATAAAGTGTATAGTTTAGGCCTGCCCAACATGCAACTCACCAAAATGAAATTAGCCCACCACACATGCATAGTGGCCCACCAGCTCAATAAACAATATATTGTGCCTCCTGCCTAAAGCCCAAAAGGCAGATTGCTTGTTAATCTCCTGCACCACAGTAATTTGCTGTGATGCAGCATCAACTCCTGATTTTCTATGCAAAAAGCAGCAGAAGACTTACCTGAAAATGTTAAAATAAGCAATAAAAAAGAGAATAACTCAACAAAAATAGACTCTTCAAAAGTATGAGAAAACTATGGTGTGCTTCAATAGCTTATTTGGCTAGTGTGTGGTGGGTGTGGATTACAAGTGGAAATCTCCCCCCTGGAGGGTACCCGGTTGATGAAGGCTGCATACAATACTGCAAACAAGTGAGCTCCAGAAGTTCTACTAAATAGTTTTGCACTAAGAAAACACACCAAAAGCCTAAATATAATGCAGAAGGTCCTGTATACATGAAGGGCAACATAACTCTCTTCAGATTATGATTCTTCGAATGTGATCCAATACAGCAAATTAAGAATGCTTCTGAGATGAGAGGTTCCACAAAATATTGTTAGCTGAATACTGCCCTGTACAGAGACAAATTTGCTTGAGGGATGCTCTTGTGAGCCAAGTGCTGGAGGCTATGTCTTGAACATTCTGCATCCCCATCACCCTAGATCTTACATGCTAGGTACATTTCACATCACCCATCATTTTCTTAGAAGATCACAAAGATGAAAAGCAACTGAAGAAACAGCAGCAACCAAACTCTTGCTGCAACCACCTGAAGCAATAGTAGCAGGGAATAAAGGCTCTATAATGTTCCCGCCTGGAAGAGAAGACTATGTTCTATTAATATTCCTTGAAAGAACTCTCCAAGGAGGAATTGGGCAAAGAAAGTCTTCTGTTCCCCAGGCCAGCTTAGATTCTGGGAGTTCATTTCAAAAGCAGAATGCCAGAGCATATATCCCCACCTCCTCAATCTCCTAGAATCCCAGATGACTAGATATATCATATGAAGCAGAAGCAGCATATAACTGGGAGATATGTGAAAAATAAGAAGAAGCTTGGTTCAGGTTAAGATGACATAACATCTTTTTAAATTGGCAATCCAGGGAAAAATCTCCACCACCACAATTTTTGGTAGCATTGGGAGCTTCTAATTTTAATTGTGGTGGTATGTGAAGATTTTTTTAGGACTGTGCTGGGGTGGTAAGAATTATACCTCTCCTGCCTCTATGTCATTTTAATGAATATTACCTAATACTGAAGGCGGGGGGGGGGGGGGAGACGCTCAGCTGTAGTTGCTCATAATGAAAGTAATGCCGTATTTACTCGAATCTAATACTCGGCTTTTTAAATTACATTGCAAAAATTAAGGTGTGCATTAGATTAGATGGTACGTTTACATTTGCCAGCAAATACTTTTGTTTTGGATTCAATGCTCTGAAAATTGGGGTGCACATTATATTCGATGGTGCATTAGACTCGAGTAAATGCGGTATCTAGAGAAGGTCTACAACGTGCTTGTGTGAGTCACTGAATACTTTGTGTGAATCTCCCACATACTACTAACATGGCAAGCTTTCCAAATGTTTTGCAAAGGTAAGAACATAAAAAAGAGACTGCTGGATCAGGCCAGTGGCCTATTTAGACCAGTATTCTGTTTTAACAGTGGCCAACAATCTCTAGATGGGTCTGGGCAATATGAATGGTGGGCAGAGCACTGAGAGGGGTTTGTGCCCACTCGTCCCTTGATGCTCTCTATGCCAGCCGAGGCAAACTTGTATTCCATTCCTTGCTACTGAAGTGGAAGAGGAAAGGTGTTGAAGCGAAAGGATCAGCTTAGCATGGCGAGTCTTCTACGCCCTGTCATTGAGACTGAGGAGAAATTAGCCTGGGACGTGCACCCAAATGTACACCCAAACATTGCCTGCTCTCTCTTAGGAGAGGGTGGAAGGTGAAGCATCTTTTATCCTTTCCAATTAGCATGGTAAAATAAATGACAAGGTCTCAACATTAAAATGTATGGATCTTCCCTAGCCTTCCAACAAAGATCATTGGGAAGGAGAAAGTAATTATCTTGATTACTAATTGGTCATCTCTTTATTGGGAGCTCCCATGAACTTTCAGTCTCTGTGATCAAGCCAATCCTATCAACTAGGGGCCCCTCATCTTGGACAGTATGTTTTAAGAACCCTGTCTGGAACCAGGAATTGATTCAATCTCAGTTTATAGACTTTCCTAGTGATATGGAGAAGCGAATTCTTGGATGATACATGAGCTGCTTGAAACAGCAAACTATTCACCCTTCATGGTGTGAATCCACTTATCAGCAGCCAAGGAGGAGGCAGGGAAAGAATTCTCAAGGATCTGAATTACAGTAACAATTTGCGCTTCATCAGATTTGATAGTGTCCCATACATAATGAAGGAGACGTCTTTGTAGGCCTTCATAATGGATGTCCAAGTATCTTGTGCCTCGGAATGCAGCACTGTCAGGATAGTCAATAAGCCATTTAAATTGTTGCTCCTCTGCATCTCCATCACAACTCAACCATTCCACATGTCATGTCAGAGGAAGAAAATAAGCTCGAGAAAGAAGTTTTTTAATCTGTTTCTAGGTGGTTGATACCTTTGGCACTCTGTGGTCCTTTATAGCTTTTCAGATGAGCTTTTCAGAGGGTTCCCTCAGGAGATCAATAGCTCATCATGTCTTCAATATGGCTTGTACTCCCTTGTGCCTCATGCCCACTCTGCATTAGCCCCCCCACACACTTCTTCTTCAAAATTTTGTCACAAATAAAAGATTCCTTTGTAGACTGGCCTTTTCTTTTTCCCTTCAGAAAGTAGGCATTCTAGCCATATTGACAAGAAGCGCCTCACCATTCTAATTCCTTACTTCACGATGCCTTTGGGGAAATCCCTAATTCTAGTTGAGTATAATGGTTATGCCTACAAATTAAAATACCCACAGAATATTGAAAGCAAGAGATGTTCTTGTTTATGACAATTAGCATTTATACACGGGGAAAAAATATTTTCATTCCATACAAACAAAGCTTTTGATACCCAAAGGCAATTAAATTTTATGTTAATTCAATTAAAGATCTACAACTCAGCATGTACATTTGTTGTACTTTTCAGGGGTTTTTTCCTCCTTGTAAAATTATTTTTTATTAGGAAGAGCAGAAGAAGATTATACACATAATTATTATCATCGCCCTGAGAATCCTACTACCTTTGTGGTAGCATTCTGAAATCAAACAGATAGTGGCAGCAGACCTTGCAAGCAGGCAAAGGTGAATGGTGAATGGTCAGAGATGATGCAGTTCAACAACATCTGGAGGCCACAGGTTAACTTCTCCTGCTTTAGAGGGTGGTATATTATACAAATAAAATGACATTCTGTTGCCCATTTAGTTGGATCTATTTCTTCAGTCAATTCAAATTCCCAGATTTGTTTTAGGAATTCCAAGAATCCCTTTCGTGATCTTAAGAGTACACATTCACAGAACTGAAGAGTCATCTGGTCCAACCCCCTACAATACAGAAATCAGAAATAAAGCATCCCTGACCGGTGCTTTTTTTCTTTTAAAAAAATGTTTAGGAGTACTCTCATTTTGACTCAAGAAAATCACCATTTTATAGTTGAAATCGGGGAAAATAAATACAGTAAATGGACAAAAGTAGAAAGATTCACAAAATGTTTAGGGGTATGCGTACCCCTGCATCCCCTCAGAAAAAAAGCACTGTCCCTGACATCTAAACTCTGCTTAAAAACCTCCAATGAAGGATAGCTCACAACCTTTCGAGGGTGTTTGTTCCACTGTCAAAAATTATAAATGAGAAATTAGTTCCATGGGTGGGGGTGGGCGGGTTTAAATTGTACATTTAAGAGTGAATTTTTCAAAGGAATTATTGGTCTAGTGCAGGCTTCCTCAACCTCAGCCCCCCAGATGTTTTGGGACTACAACTCCCATCATCCCTGACCACTGGTTCTGCTAGCTAGGGATCATGGGAGTTGTAGGCCAAAAACACCTGGAGGGCCAAAGTTGAGGAAGCCTGGGCTAGTGGTCTGCTGAGTCTGACTACTAGTTTCAACATCTTCAACAGTATAATTCAGACGATTTCTCTTTTCTAATTAACACTATATACTGATTGAATACAATCAGACGCTAATATCCAAGGTTGCCTTGGTTTAGACAGCTATAACATTTCACGTTATCTTCTCTACTAACAAAGATTACCGTTTTCTATGCAGTGATCAGGGTTGCAGTCACAATGTTAACTTAAGATACCCCTAGTCTAGCTAAGTTTCCATGTTTATGCTTCTGTGGTCCATATCACACAGTATTGGTCTCAGAGTTTTCAAAGAACATATCTGGAACCAACAAAGGTGCTAGGCCTTTTCATCCTTCCTAGAAGAATGGGTCACATTAACTGGTGTAGTTAAAACTGAGTACTGGGTGCAATCTGATATAGACCTGTGTTGTGGCTATGTTGTCCTGTAGTCCAGTGTTTCCCAACCTTGTGCCTCCAGATGTTTTTGGCCTACAACTCCCATCATCCCTGACCACTGGTCTTGCTAGCTAGGGATGATGGGAGTTGTAGGCCAAAAACATCTGGAGGCACAAGGTTGGGAAACACTGCTGTAGTCCCTTTGGAGTGGAATTTAGAAAATGACCGTATGTAAGGCATGATATACAATGGGATGAGAGGAAGGCTAACTTGCAACCCTCCAGATGTTGCTAAACTTCAACTCCCAGCATACTGACCATTGGACATACTTGCTGGAGCTAATGGAAGTTGGAAATGAACAGCATCTGGAGGGCTGCAGGTTAGCCATCCTTGCAACAGAATGAAGAATTGTACAAAATTACAGCTCTAATGTTTTACAGAATATAATCAGCTGAGAGCAGCAGATGAAAGAAAGAAGGCCATTGTCAAAATCTACTTATATTTACATTCCTGTTGTTCATAATTAGCAGAATTATCTTCTTCATAAAAGCCTGCATGTGTGGAGCTGTGAGTCTGAAAGAGTATCCTTCAAAGTATGTTTTATATTACTTTTCATGGTTCATCTCTTGTTGTGGAAATCATTATTGCGTTACTTGCTTAGAACAATAGGCTGTGAAAGCCATTCAAACAAAGCCCTATGATTATTTATTGCCTCGTAGCAATCTGCTGAAGCATCAATAGTAAATATGAAAGGTCAGGAACAACATTAACTACTAACCTTCTGAAAGCAAACCTTTCTATGATAGATGATGACAATGACTAACTTCCATGACTATTCGGCACTTTTCCTAGAGAATGTGCAAAAATATGTTCATTCTCCTGCTATTATTATCCATATTATTCACTTTTCACACAGAGAAGAGAGTCCCAAGCAACTTAGAGAATAAATGACATTAAATTTAATCATAAAACAATCATGAAGCATAATAACCAAGCACAGTACATACGGTATATAACAATTATTACAATTGATGTGTGCACTGATAGTTTTCTAGGGGTGCATCCATTTGTGGGTGGAGCTAAACAAAGTTATGTTGTGCAGTTATTCATCATCATCATCATCATCATTTATTATTTCTACCCCGCCCATCTGGCTGGGTCTCCCCAGCCACTCTGGGCGGCTTCCAACAGAAGATTGAAAATACATTAAAACATCAGTTATTAAAAACTTCCCTAAACAGGGCTGCCTTCAGATGTCTTCTAAATGTCAGATAGTTGTTTATTTCCTTGACATCTGATGGGAGGGCGTTCCACAGGGCGGGCGCCACTACGGAGAAGGCCCTCTGCTTGGTTTCACAACAGTATTCTGCTGATGTTATTGTTCTTTGTTGCTACAGAGGACAGACTGGAAATTGCGAGAAAACAGATTTTGGCAAAACGTTCAGGGACACTTTCTGGTGGCACGAGCTGTTCAACTGTGGAACAGACTGCCTTGGGAGGTAGTGGACTTTTCATGTAGATGCTTCATGCATAGCACATCCTGCAATTAGTACTGTGGGATATGGGGTGGTCTAAATAACACAAAAAAGTTCCTTTGAAACCCTAGGATGTGGTTTCAAATCTGTCACCCCCTCCCGCATTTTTTAAAAAAACCTTGTTTTAAATATACAAATTATATACAGAGCATCAGTATGCATACTGACATTCACTAATAATAATAATAATAATAATAATAATAATAATAATAATAAATAATTCACATGTCCATCAATCTGCCCAGTTTCAAAGAAATGCAAGAAGAATTAAGAATAAAGTACCGTATATACTTGAGTCTAAGCTGACTTTTTCAGCACATTTTTTTATGCTGAAAAAGCCCCCCCAGCTTATACTTGAGTGAGGGTCCTTTCAGGCTGCTCCTTCCTCCTTCTCCACCTTTGCTGCTGTCGGTGGCAGTGGAGGAGGAACGAGCAGCCCGAAAGTAGCCCTTTTGGGCTGCTTGTTCTTCCTCCGCCACTGCTGCCGCCACCAGGTTTGTGGTGTGGTAAACCGGCTTATACTCGAGTCAGTAAGTTTTCCCAGTTTTTTTGTGCTAAAATTAGGTGCCTTGGCTTATATTCGGGTTGGGTTATACTCGAGGATATACTGTAAATTTGCAGCGGTATTATTCTGTCATTGATAAGCACTCCAAACCACACACATGGAACTCAGTTGCATGAAATACTTTCCACACTCAGTATAATGGAAGGAAGAATTCTGCATGAACAAAGAGATGCACTGGATTATATAGAATATTGCTGCTAAACCCAGTGATGTCCTTACTGAGATAACCGAGTGACTGCCCACTACAGTGCAAACAAAATTCTGAAATGGCACAAACCTGTGCTTTGCATACAGCATAGACATAATGTCTCTGCCAAATCATATCTACCAACTTTGATGAAGTTTATCTTATAAATCTTCATTTCACATTCTTTCTTGCAAGATTTCTTTTTTCTTTTTTTAGGAAGGACAATTCTCACTGTTTTACATGCCTATGATTGCACCAGATCAGCAAATAACACAAAAAATATTTCAATTTCATAACTAACAGGAATATAATTTGGAAAAACAAAAACAAAATCTGGTTGTGTGCCAAATGAAAACTAATGCAAGTCAGCAACTCTCCATGGGGCCATGGTAAAATGAATGATTTGATCCCTTCTGTATTATTTATTATGCCTCTTTATCTATGAATTTTAAACTACCCATTACCAGAAATGATGCCTATTTAAATAATATTATGACAGGGAGTTTTTTCTTTTTCCTAAAAGCTCTTTGCATCGAATCTGCAGTTAATACCATAGAAGTTAAGCCTCCATACTTCTTCCAATTGTTGTCAGGCTGTATAATACCCTCTGTATTGTAAGGGATTATTTGCTTACTTGCCGCAGCATGCAAGAATGTGGATTGCTAATTGGTATCCAATGCATTTTAAATAATTAGTGATGATTGCTGTATTTGAAGTGTAAGCAATTGTAAAATGTGCTACTTGGCAAAAGTCCAGAAAATTAACACAGTATTTGGGATAATTATAGACAGTTAAATTGCTTTGGGTGTATTAATTGATAACGTACATAAAAAGTGAAGGAGAAGAGAAAAGTAAAAGTGTCTAAAATTCTGTGTGGGTCCATAGATTTGCTTCTTAGGTTCTGGCCTTATATTATTTGGAAATGTGAGTAATTTGGGGCCTACAATTATTATTTGATTTAAGTTATTTGGCCTTTACACTTTATTTATACTGACACTGTTAATAAAAAGAATCATAGCAGTGAGCAGCATAAAATCAACCATAAAATTACATCCACAAAACAAGCACCAAATACATCATGTTGTTTCAAATACACACATTTGAATAACCCGTAATAACTGTCTCCATCACTCAACAAACTCACTTATGGGATGTTTTCTTTTGCAGAATGTTAAATACGATTACATTTCTAATGAGGTTGTTCCCAGAACGGCACTGCAATGCTGGCAGCCCAACGATACCACTGTACTCCATTATAGCCTGAACACAGCACTGAGGAAGTATAAAATAGGGATGGAGGAAAACCACATTTTCCCTCAGTATTCCTCCATTCCTGCCTTATTCAAACCTCTGCCCATGTTTAAAATAGCCACTTCCCCCTATCCCTTCTCGCTCTCCCATTCCTCAGCTGCCCCACATGAGAAATGTCAAGGATGTGGACCCCTCAAATATTCCCATGATACTTTATTCAATCCTGTGTTCTTGTAATGTAATAATAATAATAATAATAATAATAATAATAATAATACTGAAATCGATTCCTCACCAATGTTTGGTGTTAGTATAAGATAGATTTCTGTAGACAGATAAATCAAATGAAAACAAATTTAAAGTGCTTAATAAGAACCTGTATCCGAACATCCTCTTGACTGGGCTTAGTTTCAGCGATTACACTTAAAGAATTTTTTTGCTGGTTTTCATTTGTCATATTTCTATTTTGGTAGCATTTTATTTCATTTATTATTGCATTTATATATTGCCTTCCTGCCAAGGCACACAGTACAGTTATTCAATATTTATCTATATTTTATCTTATATTTCCCCAAAGTATTGTTACTTTCTCTGAATCCTTGGCATGGAAGGAACTAACATAAAATGAATGAATGAATAAATGCTTGCAACATACAGTATTTGAAATGGTATTCTACCTTTTCTTTAGGAATTTGTCTATCAATGTTATTAGTCATGCTAGCTTAACTCCAGATCCAGGCACAATAAGCCCTAAATAACAGTTGTGGAGAAACAGTGGTTGAGTGCTGTTGCCTTCAAACCCTATCTGCGGGCTCCATGGAGGCATCCAGTTCCTACATTATTATGCTTGGTTCAGAAACAAAAATTCAAGAACCAACATAGAGCTCCTTGTGTTATATCCTTGAAAGCTATATAGCTGAACTAGTGTGAAGCAGTCATGTCATTAAAACCTTTTGATGTTGTAGGGTGTTTGTTTGTTTGTTTGTTTGTTTGTTTGTTTGTTTGTTTGTTTGTTGCGGGGTAAGGAATTCAGTTTGATTGAATATATATACATGCTAAATCCTAATCTAAAAATGCTAGCAGCCACTCAGGAAGCTGACATGGGTTTTTTTGGGGGGGGGGCGGGGGCGGGGGGCGGGACGCCGACACAGTTACAAGTAACACATTAACAAAAACTATTAATTCTGAATTCTTTTTAGTATTTTGACATTTGTGTGCACATGCATTAAAACAACAAATATTTTAAACATCCCAATTTCAAGACATTTATGTAATCTGCGTTCTCCCCTTCTCTCAGTAGACTCTGAGAGTGAGGATAATGAACTGGAAAGGCAGATTTCATGTCTTATGGGTGTGCATTACACATGTGCTTAGGCCAATGTTCCATGCAGGAGGACAGATAATCCTCTCAGGGATGGCTTGGTGGCTCTTTCCCTGCCCACAGTCAATCCTTTTAGAACTTATTTAAATGTCTGTCACAAGGAAGATGGAGCAAGCTTGTTTCTTCCCACTTCGAAGGCTAAGACCCAAACCAATGGCTTCAAGTTAGAAGAACGGACATTCCGACTAAACACCAGGAAGAACTTTCTGACTGTAAGAGCTGTTCAGCAGCAGATCAGACTCCCTCAGAAGGTGGTGGTCTCTCCTTCTTTGAAGATATTGAAGTAGAGGTTCGAGAGCCATCCGTCATCAATGATCTAGTTGAGATTTGTGCATTCCAGGGGTGGGCAAGATGACTCTTGAGGTCCTATCCAACTCTACAATTTTTTGATTCCAGTCACTTGAAAGCCCACACAGCCCAAAGCTGTTTGGTTTAGTTTGGATGACATGTTTAGCATCAGCTTTAAGATAGGCTTAGTATTGTGGCATCAGAGTTCTATAGAAAGTGAAGACTTTCAGCCAATGCCTTCTTTTGAAATTAATTGTGGTAGCTCAGGTTAAGAACTTAATTTGTTCTGGAGGTCTGTTCTTAACCTGAAATTGTTCTTAACCTGAAGAACCACTTTAGCTAATGGGGCCTCCCACTGCCGCCGTGCCACCACCGCACAATTTCTGTTCTCATCCTGAAGCAAAGTTCTTAACCTGAGGTATTATTTCTGGGTCAGCGGAGTCTCTAACCTGAAGCATCTGTAACCCAAGGTACCACTGTATTTTAAAAACATGATTATCCTGAATGTTTACAGTGTCATGAAACATGGTCTTACTTTCTAACCTTTTCATGAACAGAAAAGGTTTTAATAAATGATTACAGCAAAAAAAAATCCCTATTGATACAATAAACTGAATTTATTAAGATATCTGAGCAATCAGAGTTTAAGGTTAACATTAAGACTTCATTAATATACTCTAGTAAAACTAGTCTGGTAAAAAAAAGTAAGTTATGTATACATTAATAAATGACAGCATTTGTTCAAATTAATATAGTACAGTCTTGCTTCCATCTTTTGACCTGCGGTATTAAAGGCACAGGAAATGAGCTTTAATTTATGAAAATCAAGCTTTGCCTACAGCTGAATAAGGTTGCAATAATTTATTGTACATTCATAAAGTAACTGTTATGAAGCTCAAAACTGGCATTCAGGTGAGGTAGAATGAAGTACTGTACCAATGACATAGGATCTATCCCTCATATTATTAGTGGAGCTGCATATACACAAGCATTACCTAACCATTCATTCATGTAGTTGATACTAGCCAACATATTTAAATGCATTCCAGTTGTTGATGCCATAGAATAGCCTTAAACAGCTGTGCAGTGATATAAACAGCAATAATTCACTGAGGGATGCTGCTAGATCTGTGGCAACAATGACACTGATTAATCAACATGATATCACAACAGCAGCCTGCAATATTGTGCTCAGGGCATTTTCGTGCAATAGTACAATAAAGGAGGGGGAGGAACAGAATAGAGACCAAGGGGAAATGTAATACCTGCCAGTCTGAGTATATAAAAGCTGTTTTTTTCAAATTATTTGTTTTCTCCAAAATGGTTTTATTTTATTTCTGTAATACCATAATCTCTCTCTCTCTCTTTCTCTCTCTCTCTCTCTCTCTCTCTGTGTGTGTGTGTGTGTTTCTATTTTTACAGTGCAATATTTGTGTATGTGTGTGTTTTCAATCACCAGCCATATTAGATGAATCTCTGTTAAGTTCTGAGGGATTTTTTTAGTTTGATATTTAGGGCATTATATGTAAATCATATTATTTATAACCTTTATTTTATGCTCAGTGATGTAGCGAAGAATTCTTCTCAGTACTTTGTTTTTTGGTGGAAAAAAATTATTTTCATAAGTTTCATTAGTAACAATGAATGAATGCCAGTTCCAAAATCAATATTAGGCAAGCTTGGCAGTTTCAAAGTATTTATCTTTACTAAATGTATGTAAAATAAGAATGCTAAATTAGAACACTTTCTAACGCAAAGTGAACATTTTCTAATGCAAATTATCCAATGCAATAATTTGCATAGAATTTTTTTTCTATTCAAAACTTTCCAGAAACCCAGTATAACTGTTTATACTTTTAGCTGAACAAAAGAGATTATTTCCATTATGCAATGGGAAAATGTGGTATTACTACAGTAGTGATTACCAATGACAGCTAAAAAAATGATGCAAGTGTATCTGCTTGGCCTACCCTACAGCTGCTCTGTGAACTGAATGTTAGCGTATTAACTTCATATGTTAATTAGTTTCACTTAATTTTTAGAAGATGTAGTGCTGCACCTGTTGAATACATACATATGGGCAAACATAGCAATGCCAAAACCTGTACAGTGGTACCTCGGGTTACATACGCTTCAAGTTACAGACGCTTCAGGTTACAGACTCCGCTAACCCCGAAATAGTACCTCAGGTTAATAACTTTGCTTCAGGATGATAACAGAAATCGTGCTCCAGCAGCGCAGCAGCAGCGAGAGGCCCCATTAGCTAAAGTAGTGCTTCAGGTTAAGAACAGTTTCAGGTTAAGAACAGACCTCCAGAACGAATTAAGTACTTAACCCGAGGTACCACTGTATGTCTTTTAAAAACACAGGAGGTCTACTGGAACAACAACAGCAACAACAAATGAAAAAGAAGGTTAATTTTTGACTAAGCACTGTTAATTTTTGAATACATTAAGTCCTGATATTTAGATGAGAAGGACACCCACGGGAGATGTCTAGGGATAAATCTTGTAGGGATGAGCAATTAGATGTGTTAAGAAGAAAGATGAGCAGTGAAATCTAGACATGTGAAGAATGCAGAAAATGGAGTGCAAAGCCCTTTGGCAAAAGTTGACAGGCTATGATGAGACGGAACAAGGAGAAACGCATCAGTAGAAAACATAAAAGCATCACAGCAGGAGAAAGAACTGCATAGGTTCTGCATTATCAGACTGTGAAGAGACTCACCCAAACAATCACTCTCAGCTGTTGCTTAAGTCAGGCAGGCACATTACTTAATTGGCATGGCAGGTAGCAAAAGTGCTTTCCCCAAAGACCCCAGTATGGCACCATCATTAAAAATCATAGCCTAAATATTTAAAATGTTATCAAAATATTGCTGCAATGCCATGAATGCTATTTAATCAGATTTCTGAAAGCGACTAGGAACTGCGTTCTGGTAACCTTTCAGAGTAACATTTTTATCAGAGAAAACTCAGAGCTCGTAATGAGAAGAATAAAACACACACTAGAAGAACTCTGCCGTTTTAAGCTGAACATTTGTTCTTGCTCTTTCCACAACAGATTCTTTCTAATAAATATTAGTGTACCACTCAAAAATATAAATAAATCTAGAGCCATTCAATTATTTACTTTCCACAGTTTTTGTGTTCCTCAGACACTGTGGAACGTAGCAAGGTCCCTGGTTTACTTGGGAACCCCAGGCAATGAAGGCAGGAGTGCAAATTCCTGTTGTGATGGTGACTTGGCATGATCATTCTCTCCACTTTGTAGCAGTGGAAGAGGCCATGAAGTCCCGATTTGCAGCCTCAGTGGCCCAGGGTGTCCATTACCAGCTTTGGTGAGTTAGCCTGCTATAACTGTTCCTCAACAGGATTAGCCTTGTCATCATTGTCCGTGCACTGGTAACAAGTCTGGATTGCTGCAATAAGCTGTATGTGGAGCTTATGCATGATTTGATAGCTTCAACCAGTGCAAAATTCAACTGCTAGGATGTCTAGTTTTGCATAAATTACACTGGTAATGAAAAACCTGGTTCAAGGTTTGTTGTTGACATTTAATACCATAAAAAAGCCTGGCACCAGTTGCTGGAAACTTGGGTGGGTGGGAAGAGTGTTCTTGTGCTTGGGGTTCTGCTTATGGGTTTCCCATATGCATCTGGTTGACCACTCTGAGAACAGGCTGCTGGACTAGATGGTCCATTGGCCTGATTGCCACCTGGTCACAACACAGAAGCAGGATTTCTCAGTGCTGGTGCCCATCCTTCGGAATGCCCTTCCAGAGGTTGATTTAGATGTACAGTGGTACCTCAGGTTAAGTACTTAATTCGTTCCGGAGGTCCGTTCTTAACCTGAAAATGTTCTTAACCTGAATCACCACTTTAGCTAATGGGGCCTCCTGCTGCCGCCGCGCCGCCGGAGCACAATTTCTGTTCTTATCCTGAAGCAAAGTTCTTAACCTGAAGCACTATTTCTGCGTTAGCGGAGTCTGTAACCTGAAGCATATGTAACCTGAAGCGTAGGTAACCCGAGGTACCACTGTACATACAGTAGACTGCATGAAATGCCCCTTTAAAATATACATGTTTACTCAAGTTTTCCTGGATACTGATTCCTAACGCTTAAACTTTATTTACAGCAGAGCTTTCCAAACTGTGTGTCGTGACACATTAGCGTGTCGACTGCAGTCTGTAGGTGTGTCACTGAACACTCCCCACGCTCCTGCTGCGGCTGGAAAGGGGTTAATTTAACCTTCGGTTTGCTAGTAAAACCAAATCACTGTGTCGCAAAATGATGCATGTCTTAAAAATGTGTCACCAACATGAAAAGTTTGGAAAGCTCTGATCTACAGCATATACTTTTATCTACAGTATATCAGTTTTAAATGCTTTGTAAAAAGGTGTTACTTGATTTCCATGTGAACACACACAAGATTTCTATTTTTAGGTACTACATAAATGTTATAAATTATAAATAATAATGTACAGAATGCAGATCAGAGAGTCTAAAATAGATAATTTTCCACCCTTCAGTCATCTGAAATAGCTTTCCGATAGCAAAATCTAGCTCAAAAGGATCATTATTCCCCCCCATATATATATTCAGAGAGACCTATTATTTCTTCAGAACACAAAATGAGAGCCTTGATTTAGCTCAATAGCACAAAAACTAGACAAAGAGAATTTAGAAAGTCATTGATAAATTAAGGGCAGAAGGAAAAAGTTATCAGAAATGAGGGGAAACTATAAATAGAAAGGAAAAAAAGTCAAGTAATAGTAAAAAAAAGTTTTTTGTTTCTTATAAAAAGAAAAGACTAATGAAGGCAAGGAACATTTCTCAAAAACAAAGGAAGAAAAAAGAACAGGGAATAAAGGAAATGGAATTTTAAAAAGGCAAGTGAATACAGATTTTTAAAAATCCAGAAGACCCTGGAGACAATGTATGCATATGAATGAAGGGAAATATTAAGACAAGTTCTTGTACGAACAGATGTTTCTGGTGTAACTCTCTGCAAGCAGCATAATTATTTTAATCAATGCTGCACACTGTATCTTGCTATGAAGTTATCAGGCGTGGCCATCAGTATCAATGAAAAAAGGTTAATAGAAGAGGAACTCCTACATGGAGGACATCTTACAGAGATTAACTAATTCAATCTTTATACCAATCTCTACAAAGGGATACATTAAGCTTTGTTCTGTATTGTAAATTGTTGCAGATATGTCCAGCTTCACTAAAGCTGGGTTAGCATTTTTATGAAGCAAACACGTCACTAAAGTTAACTCTTTGTGAGGCTGCCCTTGAAGTCGACCTGGAAGCTGCAGCTAGGGCAAAATGTGGCAGCTCAGCAGCTCAACTTCATGTTACACTGCTGTTAATAGAATCACACTGGCTGCCAGTGAGTTAATTGATAGATTGATAGATAGATTGATTGATTGATCATAACAATTCATATCCTGCCCTTCCTCCCAAAACCGGCCCAAGGTGGCAAACACACCATTGATAAAACAGTCAAAACTTCTAAAAACATGAAAACAACAATTTCCCCCCAAAAGGTGCAGATTGGGAAAGATCTCTACCTAAATGACTTGTTGGATGAGGAAGAGCTTCAGCAGATGCGGAAAAGGCAGCAATGTTAGTGCCTGTCTAATATTTAATGGGAGGGACTTCCTATGAGTAGGTGCTACAGCACCCAAGGCCCGATTCCTATATTATAGACGTGCTTCTTGACAAGATGGTATTTGTAGAAGCACCTGCAGAGCACAGTAATCAGCTAAGTATATAAGGGGAGAGATGATCTTTCAATTACCTGCTGGTACTAGTGTATAAAGCCCTATACATATTTGGACCAGGATACCTTAAAAAAAGAAGTCTCATTGCTTATATAGCCATCTGATCACTGCACTCTGCAGGAGATACCATCTTAGCAAGAGGTTTATTTTACATCAGGCATAGGCACACTCGGCCCTCCAGATGTTTGGGACTACAGCTCCCATCATCCCTAGCTAACAGGACCAGTGGTCAGGGATGATCGGAGTTGTAGTTCTAAAACATGGGGGGCTGAGTTTGCCTATGCCTGTTTTACATAATGCTAGATTTGGGAGTTTAGCATGGTAGAACCTACCCTTGGGAACTCCCTCCTGTTATATATTGGTCAGGCGCTGTCTCTATTGCTTTTCGGCATCAGTTGAAGACTTTCCATTTTAGGCAAGACTTCTGAGTGGATTTTTTTTTATCCTAATCTGTATCTGTACTGGATTTGAAATTGCTTTTATATGCAATTGTTTAACTGGTTTTATAAATGTGCTTGTTTTTATATATGCAATAGTTTCATATGTGCTTTAAATCCATTGTGAAATCGCTTAGAGGTGCTTCATAGGAAGTGTTCCATAAATGAAATAAATAATAATAATAACTTTGTTGGTTTCAACCCAGTACTGTAGCAGTATTTCTGGAGTGCTTTCTTGTGATGGCTGTGACTTCATCAAGTCTTGAATTCAGGCTAGAAACTAAAAGTCAAATGGTGTAGAGAGACTTAAATAAGGAGATACAAACACTGTGCAATAATGTTGTGAGTCGAGGCCCCGCTCCCCGCTTTGTAATGAAATAAGACACATGAACACAAGTATTTTAGGTTAATGGGCTAAAAAACCCCACAACTTTATTGGTTACAGAGTGTGAGTGGTATTGGCTTAGGCATTGGATCCAAACAGACTATACTTGACTCCTGCCCGCTCTGCAGGGAGTCACACTGGAGTTAACAACCTGTAGGGGGAGCTTGTTGATGCGAATCAACTGGAAGCTTTCCCCTGGAGTAACCGGAGGGTCGTGCTATGGCCCTAGCCACCACCTGGGCATCAGACAGGAACCACGACCACCGGATTCCTTTAACGGAATACCCTTCAAGGGGAGGGGTAGGTGATGGCCACAACCTCTCCTCCGACACACAACACCATTTCCAATTCCTAACCGCCAAACCTTACAAAGCTGTGATGATTTGCTACAAGGTAGGCGAAAAAAACCAAGTGGCTGGCGCCAATCTGCCAAGTGGAAAAAAATCCTACCGGCCCATTGGACAACCAAGGCGACCAGCTGAAGTCCATAGCAAGGTCAGGTGCTAAGGCAAAACCTAAAGGGAGGGTGATCTGAGGAAGCCAGGAACAAGGAGGAGGAGCTCGTCGGCCCGCAGCCATTTTAAACTGCTAAACCACGCCCATCAGCCAGCCAGGTTGACTGGCTGAAGTGCATGATGCGGGCCCAGGCCTTCAGTGACACAGGGAGCCCAACCACGCCCCCCTGCGAACGCGGGAAGCGATTCTCGCTCACAACCCCTCCCCTTCGGGAGGAGGAGACGCTCTCCGTCAACATGTCATTGAGACTGAAGTGGCTGTTCCTAGCCTGTAGGAATGTCCCTGTCAAAAGGCATAGGCCCACAACTATAGATGTTCATATAGTATATTCCCTGAAAACGCTCTTTGTCTAATCAGCCACGTGGCATATGTATGAGCTTTTCCATATAAAACTAAGCAGCTAATTGTACTGCATTAATCGGACTGTATTTTATGGAGCAAAATAGAGCAGAAATTTTTGTTGCTGTTAAATTAAAAAGCTATTAACTAACATACAATCCTTTGCTTTAAATTCAAGATAAAGACACCACAACATTTATTATTGCTCGAACACATTTATTTGCACTACCGTCTTAGGCATGCATATTCTGAAGAAAGCCCCGTAGTAAATGCACGTAGGATTGCAATCTAATAATATATTGCATATCAGTAATGCTGTAAAAATGGTAACGTGAGTGTATTGCCATCATGCATTCAAATAAAAATTAGACAGGGGAGTGCGATGGTTTAGCAGCTCCATCCCAAAGTTAATGTAAAGCTGCATTAAACCTTTCAGTGTGCTGAGGAATTAGGACCCCATAAACTATGGAATGTGTATCATTCACAGTGCATATTTTTTACGGTTCTGCTAGTAACAATCACATATATACTGCAAATGCACAAAAAGCAAAGTGGAAAAAATTAGTCACTTCAGGAACAGTTTGACATAATGTGAATTTAAAATAAGTTTGTGGATAAAACTGATTAATGGAATGCTTACAGGTAGCTATGTGGCAATTTCAGATCAATCTATTTTTTTGCTTATGCTTGTTTAACATATGTAGGTGTTCGTTTCATCCTGCAAGTTTGGGACATGCTAGCTCTCTCTGCCTCCCTCCATCATGTACTTGCCACCAGTCCCCCTGCCCTCCACATGCTGAAGTGTGAAATAATAATAATAATAATAATAATAATAATAATAATTGTGGAAGATCTGACCATGTGCATACCTCTTTGAATTCAGCAGCATCCCTACTGCAGACATTTGCCTCCCCCACCCAATGCGGGAGGAGAAGAATGCCTGAACAGAGCTATAATTTGATCTGAACAATAAGCAATAAATACTGAAAACAAACAGAACAAATTTTATTTGCTTATTGTGGTAATACATAATTAGCTGTGAACTGGCCAACCTAAGGGGCTTGTGGCATGCATTTATATTAGGAAATACAAGGCAATGAGTTAGGGGTTTTTTGTGATACGTGTGTCCTTTAAAAAATAAAACCCATGAAACATACATAGATCAGAAAAATAAATAAATAAATAAATAATATTGTAACTTTCATAAATGCTGGTGAAAGCTATTGATGCCTTTATGAAATGTACTAAATAGAAAAAGTACATTTTAAAGCACATCAGACAATATATGCTTGTCTTATGCTACTGGCACACCTGCAATAATTATTACAGAGAGATTAGTGAGTCTATTCTATGCTCTGATAGCTCCATGTAGTGTTAGTTTAGTGCACTGAAGTGCATGTAATAGACTGAATTCCCTGGTGCTTCGAACAGACATCCAATTACAAAGTACTTGCACACTTTGTGTTTTTGACCTTGCCCATAACAAAATCTGAGAATGATGTACCAAGTCACTTTAAAATTGTGGAAAGCTAATAACAAACAGAATGCAGGAGCCTCCCTGAAAATGTTTTATGTTTAAGAGTACTCACAAGAATATTAAATATGTACACAATACTGAGCAGTAAGCACGGGCAAAAGAATGTGTAATGACCCCATGTATTCAATCGAATGTCTGGGCCACAATGGAAAAAGACAAAAGGTAAAAGGTAAAGGACCCCTGGACAGTTAAGTCCAGTCAAAGGTGACTATGGAATTGCGGCAATCATCTTGCTTTCATGCCGAGGGAGCCAGTGTTTGTCCACAGACAGCTTTCCGGGTTATGTGGCCAGCAAGACTAAACTGCTTCTGGCGCAACAGAACACCATGACGGAAACCAGAGCGCACACAGGAAAATGGTGGGGGATTTTCACCGGAAACATTAGTGCTTAGCATCTGATCATGTGCTTCCTTTGCTGCTGTAAAGAAGCCTACCGGTATATAAGACCTACCGTAAGTTAACATTTTTTGAGCAAAGCTCCAGTCTTGATTTTAAAGCAAATGCATTACATTGAAGTCTGTATGAATTTTGTGCACACCATGGATCTGCACCAGTGCCTTCCCAAATGCAACTATACTTTGCTGTTCATTATAATTTGTCGCAACAAGAGGAACACAAATGTTAGGAACACTGGAAGCTTCCTTATATCAAGTTAGATCACTGGTTCATCTAGTTCAATAATATTTAAATTGACTGGCAGTCACTGTCCAAGGCTTCAGGAAGGTTTCTCTCCCTGCCCTAACTGGAAATGCCAGGGACTGAAACTGGGACATGTTGCATGGCAAGTCTCCATCCATACCAACAAGCTATTTTCCCTATGGAGGGAAGGATTGGAAGTCAATGATGGCACAGCTGAAGTCATGGCCCAGGAGTAAATCCTAGTCCCACCCACTGGTCCCTCTTCCAGGTAGATTGGCTTCCAGGTGGATATGCACCTGAATTAAGTCAGGTACCTCCCCCTGCCGCACCCCCAAATCAGGGGCCCTGGCAAGCTGGGGCCCCCTTTTTACAGGTGAATTCTTAAGGTACAAAAATAATTTTTGCTTAAAAATATATTCTGCTTAAACTAAGTGAATAAAACATGCATTTCTCATAACTTGTTGAGCAAAACATAGTCTTTGATTAACCTGAGGCTGTGTCCCATTGGAATTGGGAGCCCAGCAACATCGTGAGTTGTCCCCCAACCCCACATCTACCTTAAATCATTCCACTGCATTCCATTCTATATGTGCCATGAATCTAAAGGTGTTCTAAATAAAACAAAAAGAAACATTTATATCAATGTCACTGTGATAGAACATTAAAATTACTGGAGTTTATAGTTTGCACAGATCTCATTAAAAGGTTAGTTTGTTTCTTGATTCCTGTGACATTCCATAGCAAATGACTGCCACTGAATTTCCTTCTTGAAATTGCCCTTGAATACATGCATACAGGAAGTAATATCTCACTCTGGATGCGAAGAGGAAAGCGTTAACACTCCCCTTGGCAGCTACAAGAAACAATGTAATCATTTAAGCTTATGCTGAGATTGCAATTCGCTTGCCTCAGGTATTAAGTGTGTGTAATTTTCTTAACCACGGGATATCCATTTATCAGACGTGATACTCAGAAGGGGGAAAAATGGTGCTGACACCCTATAGCTGATTCCAGAATGGCATTACCCCAATAAAGGGATTTTGAAAACAAATATCTAAAAATCACAAGAAATATCCAATTTATATTAAATAACCCAACATCCTGTGGAAATGTTATAAGCCAACAATAATGCAACGCCACCTTTGTAAACATTTTAGAAAAAAATTAGTTTACAGTGGTACCTTGGTTTTAGAACAGCTTAATTTATGAACAACTTGGAAATAGTACGCTGCAAGCCCAGAAGTAGGTGTTTCCGTTTGTGAACTTTGCCTTGGAAGCTGAATATGTTCTGCTTCCTGTTGAGTGTGTTCCATTTGTAAATTGAGTCCCCTGCTGCTAATCAGAGGCTTCCTGTTGAGTCTGTTGGCTGTTGAGTCCCAAGCACCCACACAACACAGAGGCGGTATTTGGAGCTTTTGTTTTTCCTTTTTTTGCGTTTTTGTTTTGTGGCTTTTTCATTTTTTTGACTGTTACCTGTTCTTTGTTTTATGGGACTGACATGTGACTGTGGTTTGTGACTTTGTTTTGTGACTGTGTGGAACCCAGTTCAGCTACTGATTGATTGTGTGACTGCAGAAATGGATAAAAGCCCCCCATCCAAACAATGATTATCATCAGTGCACATAAGAAAAAATATTACTGTCTTATTTATTTTATAGCACAGTACATTGATTATTGCTTTCATTTTATGGATCGATGGTCTTGTTAGATAGTAAAATTCATGTTAAATTGCTGTTTTAGGGGTTGTTCTTAAAAGTCTGGAACAGATTAATCCATTTTGCATTACTTTCTATGGGAAAGCACGCCTTGGTTTTAGAACGCTTTGGTTTTGGAATAGACTTCCGGAACGGATTAAGTTTGGGAACCAGGGTACCACTGTATTCCATTTTTAAGAAACTAAAGTACATTCTTGTGAGTGTTTTTTGTTTACTCTAATGCACATATGGTCAACTCCTGAGACCACATGCAGCTCTTGGAAGCCTTCAGTGCAGCCTCCATGGATGGGGGGGCGACGACCCCAAATTTCCCTTTGCCAGCTGCCTCCCTGAAAAGGTGAGAGTAGTGTGCAGGGATTATCCTCCACATATGCTTTCCTCCCCAGCCTGTCAAACAGGTGTTGAGGGAGCAGGATTGTTATGGGGGAGAGGCAGCATGTGAGGAGGGGTCATTCTACATGCCCCCTATTTGACTGGGGAGGGGAGATAGTGTGTAAGGAGGGGAAGGTTTAACCTCTTCTCGCCAAACACATCCTTCCATTGAGTGTGGTATGAATGGATGGGAGAGAAATTCAGTTCAGTCCACATTTAAAGGGCAGCTTTCTTAAGTCACACTTCCTGAAGGAATATTCAAACTGAAATGCAGCTGTCCCTTGAAATCCACACTTCTCCAAATATTGCAGTGCGGTTCTCCAGCCAAGTAACATGTACAAAAATGCAAAAACTAAGATAAAATATGTATCAAATGCATATATTGGTGAAAATAACATAAAGATGCCTTATAGGAGGGGAAACTGTGGAAGTTTATATATTAAGCAAAATTGTGTTAAAATGTGTACTCTAGGAGAAAGTCACATTAATAATAATAATAATAATAATAATAATAATAATAATAATAAATTTTATTTATATCCCGCCCTCCCCAGCCAAAGCTGGGCTCAGGGCGGCTAACAACAATCAAAATAATCCAACATTCTAAAAACATTCATTATAAAATTAATTAAAATCAAATTGATGGCAACCATTTAGCAAATTCTGTGCAGATTGCCAGAGGAGGGGTCAGGCTGCGCCCTGACCAAAGGCCTGGTGGAACAGCTCTGTCTTGCAGGCCCTGCGGAAAGATGTCAGGTCCCGCAGAGCCCTAGTCTCTTGTGACAGTGCGTTCCACCAGATTGGAGCCGCGGCCGAGAAAGCCCTGGCTCTAGTTAAGGCCAGCCTAAGCTCTCTGTGGCCTGGGATCTTCAGGATATTTTTATTTGCAGACCGTAAATTTCTCTGTGGGACATACCAGGAGAGGCAGTAGGTACGAGGGTCCTAGGCCGTATAGTGCTTTAAAGGTTAAAACCAGCACCTTAAACCTGATCCTGTACTCCACCGGGAGCCAGTGCAGCTGGTATAGTACTGGATGAATATGATCTCGCAGCGAAGACCCCATAAGGAGTCTCGCCGCGGCATTCTGCACCCGCTGGAGTTTCTGGGTCAGTCTCAAGGGCAGCCCCACGTAGAGCGAGTTACAATAATCCAGTCTGGAGGTGACCGTCACGTGGATCACAGTGGCTAGGTCAGGGCGAGAGAGATAAGGAGCCAACTGCTTAGCTTGGCGGAGATGAAAAAATGCCGCCTTTGTTATAGCTGTAATCTGCACCTCCATAGAGAGGGAGGTATCGAAGATTACACCCAAACTCTTAACGGATGATGCTGGCACTAATTGCACCCCCGCAAGAGATGGGAGTTGCCCCCTCAATCCCATATCGCTCCGTCCCAGCCAGAGGACCTCTGATGAATTTTCATGAGGGCTTAAAAAAAGGATATCACAAACTGTTGTGGAAATGGGGGGAACTCAGACTAACATTGGAAAAATGAGAATCTGAAAGAAATTGTCAGATTCATCCATCCCTAGTGGTATGTGAATGAGCCCAGGCCCTACCTACTGCCAGTTCTAGCCTTGCCCAGCTACTGGCTGTGATCCTGCCTGTGGCTGGGTCTGGTCAACCATCCATCTATGTCCATATATAACCATTATCTAGCCCTCATCAAGTGGATAGAGCAAAGGAGAGTTGGGCAATTAAAAACAACAGCGTAATTCAATTTTGAATTCCATCTGATTGTGCAAATGGAAAACAAGAGTAGCTGCTTTTGCCCAGTTCCTAACAAAGGAAACTTCAGCTGGTCCAATATGCAGCAGCACAGGTCTTGTTGGGTGCCTTCGCTTCAGAGCATTTGATGTCAATTTTTGCCATAGTGACACTGACTTTCCATTGACTTATAAGCACAATCAAAAGTGTTGCTTATTAATCCTAAAGCTCCCAGGATACCACACAGCCCGCCCTCTTTTAAATGCAAAGAAGGGCCCTGTCTGCATTTTGATGGTAGTTGACGTGTGACTCATTGGGATACTGGAGACAGCTTTCTGTATGGCTGCATCCAATATTTGTAATTCCCTTTTGCAGAAAGCTTTGTTGACCCCAAACTTTGGGGTCACCTTTGTTGTATTTGTTACAACAGCTATTTGGCCTGGTCTGTTGAGTAGTTTTAATAGATTGATGCCCGCCCTGTGGTTTTTGTTTGTTCATTTTATATTTATATATACTGCCCCATATGTAATTTTTTAATGGGTTTTGCGGGGGGGGGGGTTATATTTTGTAAGTCATCATGCGTATTGTGAGTGCAATGCAGGCCAGGAATGAATTTTCCAAATAAATATGTATAGGTGCTCTTTTCAGAATGTTTAATCCTAAGGAAAATTCATTAGCAAATTGCATGCTTTTCCATAGCATGTCCATTCCAAATGGCTATTATGAACAGAGCATAAGAAGTAGAAAAATATAATGGAAATAAATCACTTTACACTTAATGAAGATATCCAAGTACAATAAATATCTTTTACAATTAAGGTTGCTTTCTTGTCCAACAAGGAATGCCTAAATAATTAAAAACGATCTAAATAATGTAAAGCATGTATTTTTCAGATTATATATAATCTATTATTTGCAAACCCCCCCCTTTATGTATATTTTTCACAATTTTATTCATTAACAATTCATTATGTAAACTAAAATAACTCTCAGGGTGTTGTATTTTTCATGTATCTGCCTACAGGTTTAGATCATTATTAACTGAGTGAAGCAGTAGAGTATTTTCCTACATTATACCTTTTAATATATTTTAGCTAAATATTCTATTCCAGTTTATGTTAATTGTATAACAGGACTGGCCCTACCACCACCACCTTACAAAAATAAATTCCTGCATTAAGTGGGAAGGTATACATGGGGATTGTAAGCATATTGGCCTGTAAATAGGAAGAATAAATAAATCCCTACCTGTGGCCAGAAACTGAATCCACAGGGTTTCTGATTGCAGGGAAGACTGTAATCATGTTCAGTCAAATTCACTTACAATACTTCAGACCTTCCCACTCAGTGCAGGAAAGTGAGGGTGGTTTGTACACCTTGTTCCCCTTCCAATTTAAGCATTGCTGAATAGGACTAGATTGGAAAACTGAGAAAGTATAGAATTAAAGTCACAGATCTGTAGAGTTGGAAGGGACCCCAAGCGTCATCTAGTCCAACTGCCTGCAATGAAGGAATTTTCATGCCATGCTAAGCTCCCCATGTTGAATTTGTGCCTACTAATTCTTGCTCTGTCATTATGAATGTGCCCACAGTTTAAAACAAAAACCCTCAACCAGCCAAAACCAAAACAGAGGGTGTGGGAATATTTTTTAACATGTGTGTGTGTGTATGGGGCTTTGATTTCAATATACTGGTACCTCGGGTTACAGACACTTCATGTTACAGACTCCGCTAACCCAGAAATAGTTGTTGTTGTTGTTTAGTCGTTTAGTCATGTCCGACTCTTCGTGACCCCATGGACCAGAGCACGCCAGGCACTCCTGTCTTAGTACCTCGGGTTAATACCTGTTAGTACCTTAGTACCTGTCTTAGTACCTCGGGTTAAGAACTTTGCTTCAGGATGAGAACAGAAATCGTGCTCCAGCGGCGCAGCAGCAGCAGGAGGCCCCATTAGCTAAAGTGGTGCTTCAGGTTAAGAACAGTTTCAGGTTAAGAACGGACCTCCGGAACGAATTAAGTACTTAACCTGAGGTACCACTGTATTTCAATTTCTAGGAGACTTAAGAGTCTACTTTGCCAAAAACATGGAAGCATAACCTAAATTGGAAAGCTATGCATCACATTTGTGGGCACTGCTACAAGTAAATAGTTTGTTTCTAGCGCAGAAATGTGGAATCCGAAGGATTCCAGGTGTTACTGGACCAGATCAGCTTCAACCAGCACAGTCAACATTCAGAGAAAAGTTGCATATAAATGTTGTGAAATTAAAAGTAAATTAAAAAATCTAAAGAATACCTTAGAGAAGCCTTTCTTTGAAGTTAATAAATTTCACCCTGCAGCATTATACAGGTTTTAAATAAGGGCTCCCCATTCACATACCAGTACCGAAAAGCAAAACCAATTCCCGGGTTTTAGTTTCATCTCTTCCCCTGCACTCTAGTCATTCTCAGCCAGTTAATATAGTTATTTCTGGTTAATGGCCCTCTCAGCAGAGTCAGCCTTCAGGCAGAATTATACAATAACCTCTCATTAGACAAGTTATTATTGCTCTGTGTAAAAATCAATAATGCTGAATGATGAATAATGGTTATCAGCAGCTGATGACTTTTCCTTACTGATAAATAATTAGCGTGTTGTTTCCTGACCTATTTGTCGAGTGCTGCCCATTCTTCACAGTATTCAGCTCAATGAAAACGGAACATTTTTCTTCAAACAGAAAGAATACAAGGCCAGCAGCTTTACAGATTGCTGGGTATCCTTTCCTGAGTAATTGCACCATGATTTGTTTTTTTCCTATATTGTAAATTCCAGGCTTTATTTTTGTCTCTGTTGTGGAGACAGATATAACACATCCAATGTGTTTTAGCTGCTGCACTTAGACATCCCTTGCACACCAATCTGTCAGTATCCCATCTGATGACATATTTAATTACAGGATTAAAGTAATATATATTTGGGATATTTCTTTAGGGTCCTTGATCCTGTTTTTAGAGTGGTGACTTGAAAGGGAAAGTCGTTTCTGATTAATGCTAAGCCAAAAGAAGGAGTTGTTTTTGCAATCCTTTTCACTAGCATTTGCCTATTAACATATATTCCCTTACTCTGAATAGAGGTAATTTGCTGTCACTGAACTCTCATTGGCTAGGATCTTCCATAAGAGCAGTGCAGGAAACATTCGGTAGTGGCGCCTGCCCTGCGGAACACCCTTCCATCAGATGTCAAGCCAATAAACAACTACCTTACTTTTAAAAGACATCTGAAGGCAGCCCTGTTTAGGTAAGTTTTAAATGTTTAATGCTGTATTGTGTTTTTAATATTCAGTTGGGAGTCGCCCAGAGTGGCTGGGGAAGCAAAATGGGCGGGGTATTATTATTATTATTGTTGTTGTTATTATTATTATTATTACTCCGACTCTAAATCAGTTTCGTTTCCCCCTCAAGTGACGCCAGCATGTAACAAAACTTTTCAAGTTACAAAACATTACTGTACATCATTCTGATTAGCTGGCATTAATCTAAGTAGGGGAGCCTTAATCAGGAAAAAATGGTACAGAGGGGGCAGAGGAAACATCAACAAAGAGCTTTGACAAAGGTCACTTTTTAAAGGGAACCTTTGTCACATCATTTCTGCACAGAACTCCTGACAAATATTCAGACCAGGTTTGTTTGTTTGTTCCATGGCACTTCTAAGGTTTTGTACTATATTTGGCTTTGTGGCCATCATAATTTTGAAAGTGGAGTAGAGCAATCATGAATATTGCATGTCTGGATGATTGTGAGTCAGTGAGAAGGTCCTAGATCACTTGTTCTTTGAAGGGAATAAGGGAGCACCCAACTACTTCTCCACAAAGCACAGCTGGTTGTGACATTCAAGTTCACAAGTTTATTGTTCCTCGCTAAAGGTCTTCACTAATCTGCAGCAACGGTTTCAACAAAATAACACAGAACATACACCCACAATACAAGCCAAAACCCATGATGCAAGAGAGGGAAGACACTGGAGACACCAACAAGCTCAAATGCAGCTTAATTTCAGATGAAAATATTATAAGTGCTGTTGTTGTTGTTTAAATTTCTATGCTATCCTTCATCCAAAGATCACAGGGCAGTTTATAATATAATAAGGAAGTAATTAGAGATAAAGATTTTTTTGTTGACATGCACTAATAAAAATAACACAAAGGAACCAGGGGAGGGACAGGAGGGAAGTCAGGGGATACTAAGCATGAATATAGATGTTTTAATTGTTAAAAAAAACAATATAATAACACAAAAGTACGTAGGACCACTTTTAGCTTTTGAGTTACAAACTCTTTTTTCCATTTCTCTTCTATATATGTGCTCCATCAGAATACACACAATATAACAATATCCTGAAGAAACCGCAGTTTATAGTCCAGTTCCCTAAAAGCATGGAAATTATTCTTCCACATAATCTATGATTTCCTTCTTCTCCCCATCCTGGTTAGCTCAAATGTAAAACAATGGAGATGTTGATCTCTAACTTTGTATATTAATTTGCTTTACTGAATTCATAAAGGGAGTTCAGTGAAGTTAACAGAGTGGTACAAGACAGTTTTTCAGAAAGTTATAGTGATTTGTTACACAGTTTGATGATTTTGACATGATTGATTTTTGTTCTTGGTCAGTTAATTATATAGCTATAAATTAGTGGATTATTTTATCCTGGGAGATGCTTGCAGAAATTAGGTCACTGTCATATATCATTATAATATCTTTTCCTAACACATCTGATCTCTGCATCCATTTTTACTTTACAGCATTTCCCCCCCAGTTAACATATATTCTCAATAATTACCATGATACAGTGAATACAAGTTGAGCTGACAAGGTCTTATAAAGCATGAGGAATTGCTCTCCATTTTTCTCATCCTAATTATCTTCATTAAAAAAGTCTATAATAGGACTGCACTTTGTTTTGTTTTTACACATACCCATATAGTATTTGAGAAAAGTACGAAGTGATCATTGAAATTTCAAGTGTACATTAATATAAGGAGACTTTCTCTTTGGCCTGCAGATAAAGGCATAAATCATTGCTGTGCTCCGAGGTACTGTGGGATACCATAGAAAGTTATCAGTAGTTCCTAAATCCTAACTAAGCACAGATATTACTCAACCACTATTAATCAATGTCTGCAATATGCAGAAACAGGGAGTTTCTGAGTGTGCTCTACCTCAGTTCTAACCAGATGATGATGAAAGCCAACAGGCCTGACTCGTGCCCTGACCATGGGCCATAAAATCCTCAGATTCCATTAAAACCTACAAGGACATCCATTTCGGGAAAATTAGGGGATCCATGGTGGAGAGGTTGGAGCGCAGAGGTCATCAAATTACCTTCCCATAATTATTATGTCTAGAAGTCCCAGTCTTCCTCCAAAGTTTGTAGCAGAGAGATAATTCTAGTGGTTGATCTGTTCTTTGAACATATGTTTTTTGAATACATAGAAGTATGACAAAGCTGTAGAAACAATCCCGTCCCCCGTCCCCCATTTGCAAGCTCATAAAAGGTCCTGTGTCTCATCATGTTCACAAGAAAACAGAGCGAAGTTCCATATACCTGCCTAGTGTGATGCCTGAGCACTTGCCAGAATGGTAAGATGGGAACAGAGCTTGCTTTTCCCAGTAGTGATGTATGGAAGTGAGAGCTGGACCATAAAGAAGGCTGATCGCTGAAGAATTGATGCTTTTGAATTATGGTGCTGGAGGAGACTCTTGAGAGTCCCATGGACGGCAAGAAGATCAAACCTCTCCATTCTTAAGGAAATCAGCCCTGAGTGCTCACTGGAAGAACAGATTGTGAAGCCGAGGCTCCAATACTTTGGCCACCTCATGAGAAGAGAAGACTCCCTGGAAAAGACCCTGATGTTGGGAAAGATTGAAGGTACAAGAAGAAGGGGACGACAGAGGGTGAGACGGTTGGATAGTGTTCTCGAAGCTACCAGCATGAGTTTGACTAAACTGCGGGAAGCAGTGGAAGACAGAAGTGCCTGGCGTGCTCTGGTCCATGGGGTCACAAAGAGTCGGACACGACTAAACGACTAAACAACAACAACAATGACAGAGCAAGGAAACCGGCGGCATAATATATGTTGCTAGACTACAACTCCCATCACCTCTGATCACTGATGCTGCTGATTTGGGTAGAAGTCAAAAACATGTGGAGAGCCACATATTCACCAGCTCTGTCCCATGACCATGCCTGCACATGCAAATTGCAGGATGAAATTGCTGCTGTGCAAAGAATTATTCACATATACTGTTACTCTGGAATTAGCACTCAGGCAGGGGGTAAAGTATAGGAACTGTCAATAAACACTGCCCTGAATTCTACAGCTCAGTATCCATGTCCTGGAGTTTTTTTTAAATGAAGCTATAGTTCCAAACATAGTCAAAAAGTTGCTTGGTTCATGAGACAATCAAGTGGAAATCTGGCCTTTGTGCAAGTTTTCCAAGTTGTAAACTGCAAAGAAGAGGCTCTGTGATTGCTACCAACAAGATAATGAGAATTTAAAGTGTCGTCCTTGATTAAACACCACATCTAGGTCCTAACTTCATATTATGGAAATGACCTGATTAGCAGTCATGTTGTTTATCTTTTATAGGGAGGGGTGGGGGGGCACTGGCATTGCAGTCACACAGAGCAGAGGTTAAGCCTTCCCTCTCCAGCTTAAAGGTAAAGGTAAAGGTACCCCTGCCCGTACGGGCCAGTCTTGACAGACTCTGGGGTTGTGCGCCCATCTCACTTAAGAGGCCAGGGGCCAGCGCTGTCCGGAGACACTTCCGGGTCACGTGGCCAGCGTGACATCGCTGCTCTGGCGAGCCAGAGCCGCACACGGAAACGCCGTTTACCTTCCCGCTGGTAAGCGGTCCCTATTTATCTACTTGCACCCAGAGGTGCTTTCGAACTGCTAGGTTGGCAGGCGCTGGGACCGAGCAGCGGGAGCGCACCCCGCCGCAGGGATTCGAACCGCCGACCTTTCGATCGGCAAGTCCTAGGCGCTGAGGCTTTAACCCACAGCGCCACCTGCGTCCCCTCTCCAGCTTAGATATCAGTAAAAACCGCTTACTCAAAAGCACTTAGCATCAGGGAAAAACACTCCCCACTTCGCTAACTGCCACATGGCCAAGGTTTTTTTTACCACCATTTCATCTGGGGAAGGAAAATTGAAGCCTCCAGTTCACACACTACAGTGCCAATGACCAAACATTTCACTTTATTTTCAAAACATAATGGACCAGATCCAGCATTCTCTGGCCATCAGTGTAAGTGCTGTTGGACTAACGGGAATAATGGCTGCGCAATATGAAGTCCAGTGCAACAGTTGTGCTAACGGAAGCTTGTTCTGTAACTGGCTGTAAAACTGCTTGTGCAGTAGGAAGTAACAGTGCTACAGCACTCTGTTGTGTAACCAGCCACAAGGCTGGCTTTCTGTGCCTTCGTTTGTGCAAGCCATTTCGCTAACACAAGTAGTACATCACTAAGAGACTTTAACTTAGCAAGATACTGAATTCCTCCCAATGAAATGAAAGGGATGCAGTTTACTACCATTGCCTTAAAATGGCAGAATCTTAGAAAAGACATTAACGGCTGTTTTAAAATCTAATTAAATTTTAGAGTGCTAGTAATACAGCCATAAGGCTTGCATAAGCCATTATCTACATTAATAAAAATTAAAGTAAAAAATTAAAGTCAAACAATATCTGCACAATAGTAATGTACCTGGATTCAAGGTCACTTTAATTCCCTGATTATGTTATTCTTGTTTATAGTTGCCATAAAAATTATTGATTATTTAATCAAGTTTTCAGATGCATGTTCATTTGTTTTAACTTTGTTCTCCAAATGCACATTATTGAGACAGAAATTATGAAGATAATTATTTCTTTGCTTTATTTCTTTGCCATTACAAACAGAGTATGAATTTTATGAAAATCTGCAGAGATGATTGGGAAAGAAAAGTGTAGGGGGGAAAGAAAAGAAGAGATTTAAGATGTATTTCTCTCTAAAGCATGAAGATGTACAGAACAAGCATCACCAGTTAGGCGAGAATATAAACATAGGGAATGAAGCAGTCAGTATCCCTGCATAGCTCTGTAGAATATATACAACACCATGTGAAAGATGTGCTCTCTGTGTGTGTTAATATCCTCACGGAGGGTTCCAAGTTGAGTTAAACATTCAGGTAAGTAGGTGTGGTGAAATACCTCTATTTGATACCTTGGAGGCTCACTACCACTTACAGTAGGTAATAACGGCCTAGATGAACTATGATGATTGCTGTTCCAATAATTTAAATTTAATTTAAAAAGGTTGGATTATGTGAGTCCTAAAAAAAGAAAAGAAAAGGAAGAAACATAGGGGGAAAGTGCAGGAGAATGACTTTATTGTGGCACCCCCATAACAGATACTCCATAAAAAAAACAAGTGACTTGAGAGTGGCATGTCATTTGAAAATACCTGGGGGTGGGGTGGGGGGCTGGTTTTTGGAAAAGAAAAGTCTTGACTTTTACTCAGTAGTTTCATTTTAGATTATTTTTTATATCCCATTTTCCTACTAAAGTAATACCAAAAGTGGTTGTAGTAGATAAATACTATCCCAAAATGCCAGATGGGAAGAGCTGCATTTGCTTTATTAGCACAAATTTGCAGGAACTTCCATTATTCCAAAAGCCACTAGCTGATGAAAATAGTTAAGAGTTGCTGTTTTAATTTTCCCTGAGTTCCTGAAACAATGTGAATGGGCACTTTTCAAAGCTTTATTAGATTTTGGAGTGTAGCCAAAATATTAGAGTGGTGGTGGGAAGTTCAGATGTCAATCGGCTGACAGAGGGAAGATTCTGAGGTATCGGGCATGGTGATTTAGTATGCCTACACTGAGACAGTAAGTCATGCAGGGTTTGCAACAATCCTCATGCCAAACCAAATAGCTGTTCAGGGACCACCAAGATCAGTCTAGGTCAGCAATATTCAAAACAGCGACCCTAAACATTAGGAAGAACCACCTAAACATTAGGAAGAACTTCCTGACAGTAAGAGCTGTTCGACAGTGGAATTTGCTGCCAAGGAGTGTGGTGGAGTCTCCTTCTTTGGAGGTCTTTAAGCAGAGGCTTGACAACCATATGTCAGGAGTGCTCTGATGGTGTTTCCTGCTTGGCAGGGGGTTGGACTCAATGGCCCATGTGGTCTCTTCCAACTCTATGATTCTATGATTCTATGCTAATAAATCACCCTCCTAGTTGGTACCTCTCACATAGTGGACAGTTCTCTTTAACATGCAGGGGTGTCCATGCTTTTTTCAAAGAGGGCCAGATTTGATGAAGTGAACATGCATGAGGGCTGACCGAAGTTGTTGACCTTTCTTTAGCGATGAAGTTGTTAAGCTTTTTTTTAGCATTTTACCTCAAAGTTGTTTACCTTTTTTTAGGATTCAGGTTGTTGGCCTTCTTTTCGGATTTTACCCCAGGAAATAAACTACCACAGTGGCCAGATTAAGCCGAGGGGCCCCGGGCTGGACATTGGATATGCCTGCATTACAGCTATTTAACATTCCTCTCCACAAAGAAACTTTTATTTGTTAAGGGTGCTGGAAACAGTAGTTCTGTGAAGGGTGAATTAGAGTTCCCAGGATTCTTTTTGGGGGTGGGATGTGCTTTTAATGTAGGGTGTGTATGCAGTTACAGGAGAGACATAAAATAACTTGAAGGATTGAATAGGCTGCCATGCTTTCTTGTTTAAGCCCTGTAACGTCACTCTTAGTATTCCACTTTTAAGCTACTATGTGTTGGAAGAAGAGTGTTCCTTTTGTGAGTAGAAGTGCTCATTTTGCCTTTGTGGAAAGGACTGTGATCCAAAGGGTGCTTCAACTGGAGGAAGGCAGGGAGGCAACTTTCACTAATCTCTCCCTTCATCCCGTAGACCCCACTGTCAGCCCTCCTAAGCAATGCTGCAAGGGAACTATGATATCATCAAACACCATCTTTCTCCTTCCACTAGCAGGAACACCCTGTGAGTAGAGTTCTTACAGGAACTTTGGATCTAAGCTACTGTCTTTAGCCGCATGCTCCTTTTCCTTCAAAGCAAATAGTGGGTGATATCCAGTTGTGTTCTCTCTGCTTATTGAAGGCATCTATCAGCACAATAAGGACAGAGACAATTTTCAGTGATGCTTCTTCCACCCTGCAGCTCTGTGTGCCCCCACCCTGTGTGCTTTATAGAGTCTCCAAACCCTTCAGAGCAGATTTATTCCAAGAGATGCCTTCAAATCAGTGGAGGTAACACTATGAACACCACCCTATACTTTAGTAATGTGCTGCAAGAAGATCCTTATAACATAACTCACTTGTTTCTGATGGTCCCAAATTGAGTCTATATGCTGTAAGTCTGGTTCTTGCTATTTGAAAATAATCTTACAAAGTGCAGTGCAGTAAAGTACTCCAACACCCACTTTTCAGTGCAGGGATGAAGAACCTGTGGCCCTCCAGATGAAACCCAATTCCAATTCCTGCCATCCCCAGCCACCATGAACAATGGTCAGAAATGACAGGACTTAGTCCAACAAAATCTGGAAGGTCAGAGTTTGCGCACCCTTGCTGCAATGGTTCTTCCACATGAAGTACGTATCTTAACAAACCACATCCAAATTGCTTATCCTGTAAAAACCTAACTTTAAGAGAGGTATGTACATAAGCAATTGTAGAGATAGCTGGGAATGCTTGGTTTAAACAATGTGTGCAAAAGAAACCACTATCTATAAACTACTGTCTAGTCACTCAATTCCAGTTAATTTCTTCTAGCTTTTTCTAGTTCTTTACCACTCCTTTGCTCATTTTTTACACATGAAAGAAGTGCCAATTGCTGCTGGCTTGAAGAGAAAACAGATTCCACATACAGGAGGACCGTGCATATGGTGTTAAATGTAGAATTATGTCTTTCTAGGTCTTTCTAGGATACACACATTTTTTTCTCATCAAATTAACTTATAAAAATATGGAGAAGAAAATGCATACTTCAGGTGGCATAAGGATCATAGTCTACTTGAAAATGCATGTACTAATAGGAGCTAACAACGGTTTAGAGGAGAAAGTGGAATGAGAGAAATAAATAACCACTGCAAAATCCAACTAATAGCAAAACACGCTATTCAAAAATATGTGCAAAACCTACAATTTGGAAAATATTTTGACAGATTCCCTTACTCTGCCAGGGAAATATGGTATCATCAAAAACCATCTTTCTCCTTCCATCAGCAGGAACATCTGTGAGTAGAGTCAATTTTCAGTATTGTGTACTATATCTAGAACTTTCAAAATGAGTCCCACTAGTAGATTTATCTAATTTCTTTTTCTCTTATTTAAAACGACTGCTTCAAGAGCTTCACCCAAGACTTAAATGAATGGATGAATCACCATGAAAGAAGATAGTCTTAAGGCACTATTAAGAGGGCAGCCACATTGCTGCAGTTAATGAAGGGAAGACAACCAGAGAGAAGAGGACGGATGACCATGGATGTGTAAAATGGGATGGGGTGGGGGTAGGGAGAGTCCATGAAGCATGAATAGATCACAAGAAGCATTTGGTTTTGGATGACAAATTGTACTGCAATACCCTTTTTCTGTGCCTTCAGGATGGATAGCTGGTAATGGAGCAAAGTGTATCAATTACTCTGGGAAAATAGGTAGCACAAAATGCCTTTTGCTTCTCTTGCTAGTGCACAGAATAGCATTTTCAGTTCTATATTGTGTCAATTAGCCAAACAGGATGTGTTTGTTAAAAGAAAATGTTTGTCTCACACAGTGACCATTTTAGGATTTCTTCTCTCTCTCGCTACAAGATTGAGGTTGGGATGACTTCACAAGCAACACACCCCAACAAGAAAACTTTACCACAGGAACTGGAAACTTTTTCATCTCAAGAAGAATTTTATGTGATTACAGTTGTTTCTCCCTTTTTAAAATCTGTCCACAAGAAACCTTTGAAAATTATTCTATACCATATAATAATAATTATTATTGCTATTTTGTCAGTTATTGAATTATTCTCCTGTCCTCGCCCCCGAGATGCCCAGGGCAGCAAAATATCTACAACCAGTTACAGCTAAAAACATTCTTCCATCCAATTATTTTTGGGTTGCCAGGAACCATATTCTTCAGACACCAAATGGTTGGGTAAATAGGAATGCTTTCAATTTCCTCCTGAAAATTAATAATAATAGAGCCAAGTGAACCTCACTAGGGAGGGCATTCCACAACCAAGGAACCAGCACTGAAAGGACCCTGTCAATAGTCAATAGTCAATAGTCAGGTCAGAGGTGGTTGGTACAGTGGTACCTCGGGTTACATACACTTCAGGTTACAGACTCCGCTAACCGAGAAATAGTACCTCGGGTTAATAACTTTGCTTCAGGATGAGAACAGAAATCGTGCTCTGGTGTCGCAGCGGCAGTGGGAGGCCCCATTATCTAAAGTGGTGCTTCAAGGCAAGAACAGTTTCAGGTTAAGAACGGACCTCCAGAACAAATTAAGTACTTAACCCGAGGTACCACTGTATGGGGGAAGGCACTCTTTAGCATGAAGAAGAAGATTATGAAGGCATCTTAGCACTAAGACAGATAATGTTTACCACATCAGGGGAAAGACTTGTGAGCTTCCTAATATGGTACATCTTCAGATGTACACCAATGATTTTTATCATTAATCTCCCTGTATAGTTGAAATTCCATACATTGCTAAAAGGAAGATCTATTGTTGTATTAAGGCAATTCACTTTTGCTTTTCCACTGAACAAACATCTCAAAAACACCAGCTCATAGCATGATGGAACATAAAGGTAAAGGACCCCTGACAGTTAAGTCCAGTTGCGAACAATTCTGGGGTTGCGGCGCTCATCTCACTTCACTGGCCGAAGGAGCCGATATTTGTCTGCAGACAGTTTTTCCGGGTCATGTGGCCAGCATGAATAAGCCGCTTCTGACAAAACCAGAGCAGCACACGGAAACACCGTTTACCTTCCCACCGGAGAAGTACCTATTGATCTACTTGCACCCTGACATGCTTTCAAACTGCCAGGTTGTCAGGAGCTGGGACCGAACAACTGGAGCTTACCCTGCCGCAGGGATTCGAACCGTCAACCTTCCGATTGGCAAGCCCAAGGCTCAGTGGTTTACACCACAGCACCACCCACGTTCCTTAATATCTCAAAAGCACCAGCTCATAACATGATGGAACATAGAGAGGAGCAAATGAGCGCATTCCACAATATTCTGTATGGCCAGAGACCTATATACTAAATGTGCACCCATGAAACAAACATGTTTAATATTTGGTATTTAAGATCTTTTGGTGTAGCTTTCATGTGATCATTTTAGTTTCTGCCAGAGGCTCTTCCCATTTGTGTCCTTTTTTGTAGTTTCTTCTGACAGTTACACATTTAAACAAAAGGTTCTCTGTATGTGTGTATATATACTTTAATAAACTTTTCCCTTTCATAGGAAAGGTTATGTTGTCTTAGGATGAGTGAATAAAAGGTCTCAGAGCATCTTCTGTTTAGCCCGCAGAGGAGCTGTGAGCCTCGGGCAGAAGGAATTGCAGATTGCTAGCCGATTAGAATAAAAAATATTTTTTTTAATATTTTTGTATGCTTTATTGCTTTTTCACTTGCTTGACAGTTTCATCTACCCACTGCCATCGGCTATCTTCATCAGTGACTGATCTCTTTTCCCTCTCCTGTCCAACAATGCAGGAACATTTGAATTGCAGGACAGGCTAGAAACCTTTATTTCATATAATAATAATTGTTACAATAGAAAGTGACTGCTGTGCTCTGAACATTCTTGAATGTCACTTGACTCACATTTAAATATTCTCCTCTATGTCTCACTGTAACAAAGAAACTGAATACTAAACAATGGAGCCATTACCAATCCAAAATCTACATCCTTCTACTACTCGACAGTCAGTGGTCAGTAGGACTATTTTACCTACTGCCCAGATGATTGTAATGCAACACAGAACAAACATAAACATCCATGGAGAAATTTTTTTAAGGACTGAAGTCATATGTGGCATAATCTCTCTCTCTCTCTCTCTCTCTCTCTCTCTCTCTCTCTCTCTCTCTCTGGAAAATATAGCAGATCAAAGAAACTGGACTGTCACATTTAGGGGTCACCCTTCTGGATAAAGCGGGGGTTGGGGAGAGGATAAATTATATTTCGACAGCATTCACGTTGCTTGCATTTTGTACACAGATTCCACTGAGATGGAAAGCTGTCTCAAGTAGGTTGTGCAACATTTCAGAAACCACCATGGTATCACAAATTCTAAATACAGGCATATTGATTTGGTACATGTGTTTGGGTGTCTTCTTGGTTAACGAAAGCAAGAATTAATGCCAAACTTTATAAAGAGCCTACATCCACTGTTCAACTTAGTAGTGTGTCAGTTTTTTCATAAGCATCAACAACCGCTGACAGTTAATTTACTGTCATTTATTGGTGACTTCCTGGTGCTGGGCTATTGTTAATCTCGTTGCCACTAGACTAGTCATCTATGGGAGAGGAGGCTCATATCACCAGAGTGGGTGAGGGATGAAATACGCAGACTTTTCACCCTGAAGCATTTCATTGTGAAACTTTTTATAAGCCAACGTTCAACAGAGTCCTGTGAAGAACATTCACTGTTCTATAATTTATCAATAACTTTTCTGGGTGGTGGTTATATAAATTATTTTCTCATCAACCCTTTTACAAGGCAAGTTAAATGATGAGAATGAGGAAAAATCAGCCTTGAATAATTTCTAAAAAGAAACGTGCCAAAATCAACCAGATAAATTATTAAGGTAAAGGTAAAGGTACCCCTGCCCGTACGGGCCAGTCTTGACAGACTCTGGGGTTGTGCGCCCATCTCACTCAAGAGGCCAGGGGCCAGCGCTGTCCGGAGACACTTCTGGGTCACGTGGCCAGCGTGACATCGCTGCTCTGGCGAGCCAGAGCCGCACACGGAAACGCCGTTTACCTTCCCGCTGTTAAGCGGTCCCTATTTATCTACTTGCACCCGGAGGTGCTTTCGAACTGCTAGGTTGGCAAGCGCTGGGACCGAGCAGCGGGAGCGCACCCCGCCGCAGGGATTCGAACCACCGACCTTTCGATCGGCAAGTCCTAGGCGCTGAGGCTTTAACCCACAGCGCCACCTGCGTCCCGATAAATTATTAGCAATGAATAATTTGACCAGCTCAGTTAGGCTAAAATGTCAGCATTAGCCGCTGTCAGAAAAAGGTTAGCTAATCAGGTAAAATCATCTGACTGTTCTGTGGGACAAATTTTGATGATGATGATGATGATAATTAATTATTAATAATTAAATAATGAAGCATTTGTAACCTGAAGTGTATGTAACCCGAGATACCACTGTATATGGTAGATTGGCCCTGACAACTTTTAAATGCAAATCGGTGCTCTACAGCACTTCCAAGAGTGTTTCGTTACTACTATATTGCAGGCACAGAAGTTGGCATGTATGTTTAGGAACACAGTGATGGCAAAATTACAAAACACCATGAGAAATACTTAGGGATGGATGGAGACTCTTTTGCTGTTTTTAGAATTGGAATACAATCCATGGGGAGAGGGGGAGGATTAACTATGCCACGAATTATTAACAATTTGATATTAGAGGCCCAGTGACTAGAGTATATTTGGGATTCTAATCCTGGCCCAGCCTGACATATTTGGGCTGCTGCTGCTAAACCCAGCTAGAAACTACTTGCAAACTTTGATCACCAGGATTATGGCACAGGTACTGCAGAGTTGAAGAAAACATAGCCTGAACATAGAAAAGTATTTTCCTCTTCAGAGTATCTGAAAACTGACAAACAAGGAATGTATTGTATCATTCAGAAATCACGCTCACCTTTTTTTGAACCGCTTCTTAAACTGTCCATTGGTTAGCTCTTTCCCTGGTATTTATGATGAAGGGTCCCAAGCATGTGACACGCACCTGCATTAAAAAAACAAAAACAAACCAGAGGTCATATTTAGATCAGTGAAGCAGATAATGTAGGGAGGATAGTGCTGAGCCCATAGACCTAAAGAAAAACAGAGATGTAGGACATCATAGAGCTATAACACAGAGAAATGATAAGAAACAACCGAGTCACATGATCCTTTGTAGGGATGCTGATCCACCTTGTCATCTCCACCCATAAAAGCAAGCTCTGCCATGGGACAGCAAAGCAGCTGCATGAGAAGCCTGCAGAGGCTACAGAAAGAACTGTAAGAGTGGAGGGATGTCCTATTTGCCATCCTTGGGCCCACCTGGGAATATCACCAAACCTGCTATAACCTGGAACTGAATGTGGAGAGCCAGGAATGGCCCAAGACATTTTGGCACCTGAAGTGAACCACAAAATGGTGCTTCTTAGGCAAGGAAAAAAGTGTTGAATGAAGCTCTTCATCAGGAACAAGGGGGGAGGGGGTGCGGAATAAAGATCTACACTGGCACCTGTTGCCCCTGTGGATTCTGCTGCCTGAGGTGGTTGCCTCAATTTACATCATGGGTGGGCCGGCCCTGAGTGCAGCTGACTGCTGAATAGGGCATAATGTGGGAAGCCTGAGGAAATGCCATCTACCCTGATGGCAGTCAATAAAAACTGCCTAGAGAGAGTGATTAAGATAACGACACCAGGTTCTTGAAGCTCTCTTCTTTGTGAGATTTTGCAGGTGAGCTGTGAGCTTGTTTGGTCCCTGGGAGGGTGGATAAGTAGAGTCCTGCATAAAAGCCAGGAGGCTGAGAGAAGAAGTGTGTCATTAAAAATGAACTGGTAACGAGTCTATATTTGTATCAACATAGCATTTGCACATGTAAATACCATGTGTATTTTTGTAACATTTGTTGTTTGAAGTTGTCTGTGTTGGTATAGTTCACACACACACAAAAAAAAACACAAATATAACACACTATCCAGCAAAGGAATTATTGTTAAAACGGGTGTGTGTATATAGAGAGTACACCAAAGAATAATAACTCTTACACAGTTGTCAGTGGGTGTGTGAAATGTAGGAGCACAGGGGTTGGGTGAGAAGGAGCAAAGCACTTCCGGAGCCGGGGGCAAAAGAGTAATGGTGCTATGCAAGACATCTGCCTCTCTTATTTTTCCTGGAGGACAGAAAATCTTTTGTTATCAACTTGTTCAGTTAAATTACAAGCTCCAGTAAAGCCGATTACGTCCTATCCAGTGCCTCTTGCTATTCTTAATCATTTGACTATGACTTCAGCCGAAAGGAGGTGCTTTCTCTAGACGTTGCAGAGTTTTCAGCTGAAATAATCTAATTTCACTCTCACTTAAGTAAATCTCTAGTTCAATAGACACTGTTCCAATTGTTCTTGATCAAAGTTCTAATGCCCTGCTCTGGGGAGCAATAAAGCCACCCCCCCTTTACAAACAATATCACTCCATAGCCTCATGACAGCAGTATCTCCACATATGCAGGAGTAAGAAAGAGCAGTCAAGAGAGCATATCTTTTCACTCTCAATAAAAGGTTTCCTCCTTTCTGTCATTTCCCCCCATAAGAAAGCATCAAAATAACAACTTCGACTCTAAGTGGCTCGTATTAAAGTTGTGCTCTTCATAAGCCCATCTAAAAGACATTTGTTGCTATTAAGGGCTTCAGTTTTTGAAAGCCAAGCTACATAGTATCTATCAAAATATTTGTACTTGTCTGTAAACTGCTGGCTCAACTTTTAAGCTATCATTTCTTGGGTAACTAATCTCTTCTATGAAGTAACACCCTAGGATTATAACCATATTTATACACTACTAGATAAATCGCAGGATAAAAACATTTGAGGGTTATTTCAGGAGGAACTGGAATGTTCTGTGCTGACCTATTTCTCAGACTGTAATAGCTTTCTTAAGAGTGGATCATGTTTTATTGGGATTAATATTGACTTAAGGTGCCTAAAATGGATAAGTGTCTTCCCAGGTGCATCCTGGGGCTCTTTCAAATATTAGTCAGAGAAATAAGCTCAGCCGGTGTTTTGAGAAAGCACTTCTATTTGCTTAATTCAAATATATGTCTGGATGAGCATGATCAATGTTCATTAAAAAAAAACCTACCAAAGTGACAGGTACACAAAACAGCTCTGGATGTTTACACATTTAAGCTTTCAGAGTTTTAATGAATAAATGGACTGTGTGCTTCCAAACGCAGGAAGGCATCATCTATAACTTTATATATTTGACAGTTGATTACTCTTAGAAAGAATCTGGCTTGTGTGTTTGTTTCAAAACTTGCAAGGATGGTACTACTTAAAAACAAGCTGCAGGAAGCATAATCTTTTAAGATTCCAAGAAAAATGGAAGTGGTGATATTTTGGTGAAATGAAAGATTTATTATCTTCAATATTGCCACTATCTAATTTAATACAAAGTTTTGTTGAAAATAAAAATTGTCTCCACATGCTCCATAAGCTACTATTTCCTCTACCCACTTCAAATGTATGCAATATTTCTGAGCGATCTCTGCTATAGGGAAGCGGATTCCAAGTGACAAAAATGGACTCTTCTTAAAACTTAAATAGAAAAGAGCCCAGGTCATGAAAACCTACTGGATTTACAATTTAGCAGGATTAATAAAGGATGTAAAAATTTACTCCTGATTTCTCAAGGTTTGACTGGGGACTTGCTTCTGCCAGCCACAACCTAAACTGGAAAAAAAAGAAACATGACGGATAGACAGAGGGGAAGATTCTCACTCCCCAAAAGCTTGTACAGTGAGCACAAAGGCTTGTAATATTGCAGTCAAGCAGAAATTTACAGACCAAGTTTGCAAAGCAACAGAACAAAAAGAATACTTTTTTGTGATGAATGGCTTCCATCTGTGGAGTTCACAGGCAAAAAGAAACTAGATTTATCTAAAGCCTAACAAGATGAATACAGAGTCAGCTATATGCTCCAAAGACCGTGACTAAGGAATGTGTAAAGCGAAGCCTTAGACAACCGACACACTTTGGTAACCACTTGTGGGGTGGGTGGGAGAGAACTGTGATTCAATTATGTAAGGTGCACAAGGTTTTTTTAAAATTTAATTTTCCTGAGAAGTGATCCCTTGTATAGCAAATCTTAACCAAGGGACTGATTCAGTTTCCATCTGCATCCCCTATGTGTACTGGTCCACACACGAAAGTTTTCACCTGTCAACCTACCAGCAGCTCTCCCACCAGCACAGTAATGCACTTGTGGAATTGCTATGGATGTCTTGTGGCATGAATAAGGATTAGGCTTAAAATGTTCACTTTTTAAAAAAAGAAATCCTGGCACATTAGTCGCTCTTGTGCATGTAAAAAAACCCCCTGAAACCTTCTAAAATATTATCTATCCAATAAAGCCCTAGAGCTAAACTTGTAATTGTGGTCATTATACTGTTAGTGCTCCCGACTATAAGAGCAGCTTCACACCAGTTGGATACTTACAGCTGTATGCAATGTTAAGAAAGGTGCTATAAATAAAAGCACTTTCTACCTTTGAGAGCATTCACTTTTGGCATGCTAATTGCATATGTACAATCACCCAGAAGGCTGTAGCTCTGCCCCTGACTTTAGTTGTTTCCCAGTAAGGCAGTAACCACCCAGTGAAAGTAAAGTGACAGGCTTCGAGAAAGCTAGGACTACAATCCGCCAGTAGTCCTGGGACGTAGAATTACAATGCCACATGAGCGAAATGATCAAACATCCAGCAATAAGGGACCATGGAAGAGGTTTCTCTCCAGCTAACTATCTGTCAGGTCTTCAGGTACCCAAATACAGACGGTCTTTTACCCTCGCCAAATTTAACGTTCTTCCTTCTGCCTTACTTCAGGGCAGATTTGAGGGTAAACCATACACTGCACGGGTCTGTCCTTGTGGCTCGTTGGAAGTTGAAACTGCTTCACATGTACTATTACGTTGTCGTCTTTATGAGGATATACTTTTGACTTTTATTACACCTGTTTTGCAAAAGTCCAGGAAAGAATCGGAATACCATAGTTTAAAACTACTGCTAGAGGACAAGAATCCCAAGACTACATTAAATGTAGCTAAATTCTGTGCGTCTGCAATCAATCGCAGTAAGCAAGTGGTATCCCATAATGTTCAAACCCCTAAATGTTAATTACAGGGGACATGCTAACAATTAATTATATTTTTTATATTTAAAGCCTTGTTATGTTCGTGTTGTCCCTTGTATTTCTGATATTTTTTTATGATTTGTGATGTTGTGTGTGTTGATGCTGGTCTGTGACCGTATTAATAAATTCATTCATTCAATACTCAAGCTAGTGATTGCAAGGTGTGCTTACTGGCAGAACTTCTAGCTACAGGGAAGGTCTGAGGATTTTAATATGACATCACAGCTACCATTTTTTCCTTGTTACTTTTGCAGCTACAACAAGACATGGGCACAAACATCTCCTAGCTTGCATATGTCTCATCTTGCTGCTCTGGATAGGGCTGCCACTGCTGCAAGAAAAATGATGGAAACCTATAAAGAATTATAGCCTGAGGTGGGTGCTACATCTGCACAGCTCCTCTGGTTTTTTTGTTTGTTTGTTTTTCCTGTGCGACATTATCCTTGCCAGACTTGATGCCTTTAGGCAAACAGCTTGCTGCTTTACTACCCCTTTGATGAAACAAAACTGATGAATGGGGTTGGGTGTTTTTGCTCATTTGTTTTTTTCTCCTCATACTCACGTCTGTTCTGGTTTTTAAAACTGCAACATGTTCTTCTTATCTGTAATTAAATAATGCCCTATTTTTTATAAAGTGTGTTGAGGGGAGGCCCTATTCATTTTCTCTCACAAAAATGACTTGGCAAGTCTTCCTTGAGCTCAGAGTTGGCAGAGGACAAGCTGACTGAGACTAAGGCTATCATACCACCAGCTGGGTAATTGGACCAGGCTCCCATGGCTGGTGGATCAGAGTCCATGGAGCCCAAGGCTGGTTGTCCAAAGCCTGCAGCAGAATCACAAATGTGTACTTGCTGTTGGAATTGAGTGCCTGCATTTACCAGCCCTCCTACTACCATGCATGGAGATGCAGAAAAGCAAACAAGTGCAATATAATTTTCCAAACACCCCAAGAAAGTGGCATGCTTTCCTTTCAGATAGACCCTAGCCCCAGGTGAGTGGTTTGTTGTCTGAACCACTCACATAGCCCCCAATGCAAAGTTCCTCTTTCTCTTCCATCTAGACTGAAGCCTAGGTGAATATCTGAAAAAAGAAAACCTCTTATTTCTGACACACACTAGCTTCCCCCTTCCTGCTTTGCTTCCCTGGAAGTAATATCAATGTGAAATGATAGCCTGATCAAGCTGCACCGAAATAAGAAGGGTTTCTGATCCTGAGGCCACAGAGATCCGGCCTGACAGTGAGAGGATTAATCTTTCTTTTGCTATTCAACTCTGATCTAAACCTCAACCCAAGAATTTGCTGGTCACACAAGCTAGAATGTACCAGATATATTTGTGTAGACCTTTTGGTACAAGTGTAAACAGGCAAACTCTGCTGTAATATTCCACTATTTTTCCTGGGTGGAAGGGGTAGTATTATACAACATGGTTAAGACTGTATTTTTAATTTCAAAACCAGACTCCACTAAAAGGCCAAGTCTCAAGTACTTAAAAGCCATTCTCTAGAAGTCTTCAATGGGTGAAGACAGCCACGGATGTAGGAGGCTGGTGTCATGGGTAGAACTGTGTAAGGCACAGTAGCTGACACAAGCCTGAAAAAAGGAGCATTAGCAGACCTTCAGAGATGTAGTGTAGAGACTAAGAAATGATGCAAAAAGGAAAAAAAGAGGGAGGAAAACAGGTACTAAATGAGCTATCCAAAAGTTAGAAATGAATGAATTTTACAGGAACCTGGATTTTGCTTTCCCCAGGTGTTCCATGAATAAAATGAATTGGTAGCATCATAACACACATGACTTGGAGACACTGATAGATCGATTCACTATTGCTCTCCTTTCGCCATGAAGCAGAAAGCAAATGCCTATAACAGAGTACTGCGTAGTAGAAAGTAAGTCAACAATATTAGATATAGAGAGAATAAAAATGCATTCTCTGTTTTGTTCTTTGTTTTCATCAGTCACATCCCCCCCCCCCCCCAAATCCCTATTATAGAATTATTATGTCCCAGTTCACATATAATTCTAATCACAATTCAGCATGAATGAGTAAATATGAGCATGTTCAGAGTAAAATTGTGGCCACTTTGCTTCTCCCCCTGTCCTGTGGTTGTCATGCTACCTGCCACTAAGACATGGTTTGGCTTAGTATTGCATCTGAACCAGTGCTACAGCTCATAGTTTTGTTTGGAGCCAGGCAAGTAATAAACTTGGGTTCACATGAACACTAAGTCAAATCATTGTATGGCAGCAGCAGGACCAAGGGAAAAACAAAGCAGCTGTGGCTTTTCACAAAATCCACTCATATTTACCATATTTGCTCTTAGTAACATCCAAAGTTGCATTCTTTTTTCTTGCCTATGCTGTGTTTGTGCTTGTTCCTTCAGACAAGAAAGCTAACACTGAACACTATTGTCTCAAAGAGAATATAATGACTACCATATTTTAAATGTTATTCTGATACTAAAACATTTCCAAAACTCCACCCAAATGTTACCTTTATCATAAAGAAAAGATAAACCTTTTCATTGCCCCTTCCAGAAATGAAAAAGTAAATATTGAGGTCTCTTGTAGTAACATGTAACAACTAAAAGCCCACATTGTGAAAATTCTGTTTTGCTTTGGGTAGAATAATATAGAGTCTTGACGAACAAAGACAATCAATAGCAGTACAAATATGTTTGCTCCCTGGCATGGTCACTCACACCAGGAAAGGTTAAGTATACAAGGCCAGATAAAAGGCTCAACACTCCTGGCACAACATTTTATAAGGTAAAGAACTTTGACAATGTGATGTAAGATTAAATAACAGCTGTGCTATGTCTGGTGAAAAGCCATAGTGGTGCTACTGAAAGGTGAAAAGGGAAACATTCGCAGCTGTGTGGTCAAGGAACTGCCCTGCTCTTCTCTCCCAGCCAAGGTATTTGATCATTGCTTTATGCATAGTCCCAGAGAGATTTCCTGTGTTAGGTAGTGCACTCTCTTAGCATCTGATAAAATCAACAATGAATAGAGCTGAAGGTCATCAAAACAGGTCATTTCAATAGGTTACATTTAACTTGAAAAGAGGCACACACTGCTCTAGTTATCGACAGACTTGTAGGAGCTAGCACACTATACTTTGCAGAAAGAAATCCGATCCACAGTTTGTCTTGGGTTGTATCTGAATTGGTTAGGGAGTGGCTTTCAGTCTGAGCCCCGGCCAGAGCAATAAACTACAGCAAGATCCACTCCAGGACATACGGCATGCACTAAAGAGTCAACAGTAGGAATAAGGCTGCTTAGTACAGTATTACTGGATTAATCAACAAGCTCATGTGGCTCTAGGGAGCCATTGCCCATTTGCCAGTTGGCAAGGTCCCATAGCATTTATGGCCAGTCTTGAAAATGGGGGAAGAGGACATTCACTAGGGGGAGAGCTTGTACTGAAGTAAGTAGAGGAAATGGATTGAGGTGAGTTGAATTACACAATTAATTTTTTAAGTAAAACTCAGAGAAGCTATCACTGTATAAATCCATACAAGATACTGCATCACATACATATTTCTTCTTCTTCTTTTGAGCCCGATGAAAGAACAGCTGAGGCAACTGACAACTAAATGGAAAAGCTATAGAGCTATAAATGATTATGAGGCCTCTGTATAAATTGAGCTTGGGAATCTGTGGTTTCATCTGAAGAAGATGGCTAAAGGCAGTTAATGAGAAAAACAAAGACAAGATATACCTCCATCTACTTCCCAATTAATCAAAATTTAGTGGACTGTTAATAAGGTAGACTTTGCATAATTTCCTGACCCTTTCATATTTTCCCTCGTTCATAGCAGATTGTAACAGAGAACATAAACATTTATTCTCATTTGACAAAAACATACAGAAGAGAAGTCTCTTTCAAAGGTCAATGTTACAAATATCACACCTTCATTTTAAGACACTAGGGTAGACTGTTATATTCAATGATAAAAGCTAGAACTGATTCCAGCTTGTGGTGAAGCATTTACTAATACCATCAATAAAATTCAGGAGAAACAGCATCCTGCTATGATCAACAGTGGATCATAGTAAATACTGGAAAATAGCCTCTTCATTGTAAAACCATAAACAGCAGAAAGCACATGAAAGTGTTTTGAACGAGAAATGGATTGAAGATTACCAACAAAGTAGTTAGACTCTGAATAACCTGACAAATGAGTCTCCAGATAAACCTACAATATTAATCAGGCCATTCAGGAAATAAAGGAAAACTATTCTGTTGCTAACACAGGACCCAGTAATAAATGCGGATGAGATAGCATTTGCACTGCTTATTGTAAATTAAAATCAATGTTTTTGCAGCAATAAATATAAAACAAAGGTAAGAAAACTTTGAGAATATTACATCCAATACAAACTAGTGTGTAAGCCACGTACACACACTAAGAGAGAAAAGATCAAGTTGAACTAAGATCCCCTCTCTAGGTCCACCCCACCCCACACCCCTTTAGGGATCTACACTGTCAGCTTTGGCTCGGTCAGATGAGACCAAGCTAATCTAGAATGAGCATGTTATGCCCACATATTTTGGGTTGTGCCAGGGCTGGAGACTTAATGTCAGCTGAGCTGAATATCCTTTGCATCTTAAACAGCACATCCTGGTGAATTTTGCCATAGGACTGCCCTCTAAATAGGGATTTTCTTCAGTTTCTCACTGCCCCCCTTGTGACCCCAAAAAAGTAAATGGTTTCCCCAAGTCTGACAAAAAAGGAGAAAAGCTAGAAAACATGTGGTTTTTTAAATAGGGCAAAAATGAAAGGCTCATGGCCAAGATCCTGGCTGTCATGGTCAGCATTTTTTCCTTGTGTTTTTATTTTTAATTAAAAATCAAATAGAAAATATATCGGGTTGCAGAAGATGCACTGAAATCAATACCCCTGACTAATTTACATTCACTGATACTTCAGTGGATCCATGCTTAATATGACTTAGCTGAATACAACCCATTCTATTTATCTTTCTGTTATACCATTCTGAAACTGAGGGAGTGATAGGTATCCCAGCAAGAATAATAATAATAATAATAATAATAATAATAATAATAATAATAATAATTATTATTATTATTATCATCATCATTATCACTACTACTACCACTCAAGCTTTGTTGCCACAATGGCGCTGTTTTGTTTATTTTTAAAAATATATACCACTTGATTCTAAAAAACAAACAAAGCGTTGTACAATAAATACTCAAATAATCAATAAAAACAATGAAAAACAAATAATTAAAAACATTTAAAAGACAATTTAAATAACAGTAGGCTAAAAAGAAATTAAAACACGTCCATGTTTACATGCCTTGACAGGCTTGCCCAATCCAAAATGTTTTAAGCAAGCACTGATATGCAGACAAAATATGAAACACATACACGTGCAGTGGAGAAACACATGCATTGTTTATTTTGGTTGAATACCTACTGACTATCAGAAGCATCCCTGGGTGTCAAGGATGCATAATAGCCCAATCATACACCCACTCTGAATATGATAATGCAATCAAACATACTCCTTTGAACACAGCTCAGCAAAAGGACAAATATTTACCAAAATCAAAAATATAGCACATCACAGAATACTACACATTTCAAGAAATGGCTATCCGGCTTCATGACAGAATAAATCAGCCTGCAGTTTATAAAGGAAAATTCAGTTTTCTATCAATTACAACACAGACAAAGGAATAAAAAAAGTTGAAGCAAGGGAACCCTTCAAACTTCGAGAGGATTATACTTCAAAACTGTCATGAATAATACAACAAATTGTGTCTAATTTTCTATTTTCAGTGTATGATAAGGGGAGGCTGGATAAGTTTCAAATCACGTAGGACAACTGAACACTATTAAAAGGGGGCAGGTGGTTGTTGGGTTTGTTTTGCATTATGTTACAAATTTTACAAATCTTTGATGGATAATTATGATTTTGTGTTGCATTCTTCTCACAATGTGAAGTATTTTATTAGTCTGGATTAATTAGGAACCTCTTATGCTCTCTTTATACATTTATTTCCTCACAACAGCAGAGATTTATCACAGCTGTTCCAATTTTATTTGTCTTAGGGCAACATCTGTGTGAGCAACTCTATTCCAAATAATAAAGTAGCAAGAGTTAAGTGGCTAAATATATGCACTGCGGTGCCTCCTTCCAGCTATTATTTAATAAGAATGGGTTGATGTTATCGTAATCTCTCAGTTATTCATAAGCTTGGCTCAGTATAGTAGATGCTTTATGGTGACCTTTAGAGTTCTGCTTCACAATTAAGAGACCAGCCAGTCATTTTTCATTGCAGAGCAGGGCAGCTGTGGAAGCCAGCAGTGAATGGAACGATACAGCACTACTCCTCATTGTCAGCAGGGCCACGTATTACCTCAAGCCAGGAGTAGTTGCCATTGGACTGAGAGGGTCTAACTGCAGACAACTTGCCCTCAAGCATGTATTTCTGCATGCCACATCTGCACACACAAATGGTGAGGAGCTGAAATACTTGTAGACTGATAAATCATGGAGCTTATAGAAGCACGAAACAACTAAAATTTAAACAGCTCCTAGGGGCACACAATGGATTCAAGTGCATTTCTTCGTTAGTGGAAAGGAGGGAAATCAGAGAGATAGGTGGGATTATACTACAGTGGTACCTTGGGTTACATACGCTTCACGTTACCTACGCTTCCGGTTACAGACTCTGCTAACCCAGAAATATTACTTCAGGTTAAGAACTTTGCTTCAGGGTGAGAAAAGAAATCGTGCTCCAGCGGCGCGGCGGCAGCGAGAGGCCCCATTAGCTAAAGTGGTGCTTCAGGTTAAGAACAGTTTCAAGTTAAGTACGGAGCTCCGGAATGAATTAAGTACTTAACCCGAGGTACCACTGTACATCAGCCATGATGAAAATATTTCCGTGTGACTGAGCCCAAGGAGGACTCTTTCGCTGCAGTATTATGTCCAGTAGCTTAGGAAGCAGCCCATACAAGGTGAGCAGTAACCTGAAATTTGGTAGGTCACGGTGGTTCTCTCTAGACCCAACACTGTGAGGTTGAAAAGGGGCAAAGTATGATGGCATAAATGAGGGATGTGCAAAGTTCAGACTTCTTTTTTTAATAAGAACCCCAGGATGTACCAACCAAAGTCAGGTGCTTAAGACATACAGGTAGAATTAAACAGCAGGGTACCTCTAACACATTCTGAGTTTAGGAATTTGTTTTTTTGTGCAAAAACTGAACCAAAGTAAACAGTCCTTTCACGTAAAATTTAGGTGGGAAAAGAAGTTCTGGTAATATTGAATTTTAGGGCAGCTATTGTATGACTAAAAATCATTGGACTTGATGGCAGCCCAACATGCTATACATGATTAATTTCTAGCAGTTGTTCAATTTTATGGAGCTAAAGTGCCATAGAATGTCACACAGATCTTCTTTGCCATGTTCAGGGGTCCACAATCAGAGGATTTTCTAGTATGTCCATGAAAACTTCACTGTCATTGCTGACCTGCCTTGTGTACTGAACGAAGTGGGGACCGGAACAAAGGCATTTTGGAGTTGTATCAGGGACACGTTGGGGGACATTTTGTATCCACCATATCTAAACTGCTCTCATTCCACGGACATGCCCACAGAATTGGGAGAGGGGATATGCTAGCCCTAGAGAACCCCACTTCTCCCCCTGGAGTCAACAGAAGAGAAAATCTTAAAAGAGAAAGGAAAAAGGAAAAGTGTTACCTTCTAACTAGGGTCGGCTACTGTAGGCCTAACAGGGCTTAAGATGCAGTTGCTATTCCATCTCTGTAATAGATATAATAATAGGTACCACATGGATTCAATGAAACCCATCGTCTACTTGGACAATAATATTTTGTCAATAGTGTGGCAGATATCAACAATTGGGAAAATAAGCAGAATCTCTGTTAGCAGTCCCTGAATAAGAGATGTTTTAGTCAAACAATAAGGACATTACTTTAGGGCAGCACACTGAGTGATTGACAGATGACTGTGTTAAAGGATGTAATGGATTGGTTATTACAGGGCAGGTTGTAGAAACAGGTCTTATGCAAGTGTGTACTTGAGTCGCAAGGTGAAGTCCTTGGTGATTATTGGCTTGCTGGAGGAAAAGCTGCAAAAGCAGGTTCATGAGTTTAAGATTTCCATCTCTTGCCCCCTCTAGAGTCCTGCAGACCCTCTGCGCTCAAATGATCAGAAACCTAAATCCTAGATCTCATAAAAATTGTTCTGACAAAAGAAAGGGAGAATTGAGTATACTTCTTACATTTCCAGTCCAGTGGCTTTGATTCTCAAAGTTCACATGGATATTAGCATTCCTAGGCTGATAAAATCATTTTAGGTTTAAACAACAAGATATGAGCAAACTCTCCTCTGTTTACCTTAGATTCTGAGCCCTAAATAATTATTCAACCTAAGTGAATAATCTGGCAGTGATCACATTTTTCCACATAAAGGAATGCAAATTTACCCTTATATAATCTAATGTAGGCAAGGAAATACTTGATCAACCCATCTGTTAAAAATCAGCTACCAAAGGATTTTATTTTATTTTAAAATCCCGTTAAACCTCTTGTATGCTATTTAACTTTTCCCAGTAAGTCACTTTCTTAGACACTGTGCCCTACCACCATGTTGTATGTATATTGTAATTTTACTTGCTGCAAGTAAATACCGTTGGGAGAACTTTGATTTTATTCTGATCTGTAATCTTGTTGCTTTCAAACATTTCCAAGCATTGTTTGTTAAGGTGAGCAAAGAATGTAATGTTCCCTGCTGTATACACAGGTGGCATTATGTTCCAAACACACCTCGACCAATGAGGACGAGTGACGGGATTTTTAGTTCTTTATTGGCAAAGCACTGCTAACATGCAAGTGAGATAAGATGACACATCCTGCTAACTAGCTGTCTGGGCAATCTCTGGTTGCAGACCTGTGCACTGACCCGGACAATTACAGCAACAGCATAACCCCCCTTTCTTAAACCCCCTTGTCTGACGTGCAATGGCAGCTCTAACTGTTCCTGTAGCTTCAAGCCCCTCTTTGAGCTTGGAGACAATAGAGGAGGGGACCTGGGGATTCCAAAGACACAACTCTCTCTAGGAGCACCACAGGCTCTCCAGACTCCTTCTCCTTTGTCTCTGGTTGCCCGGTCTCCTCCTCCCGATTCCCTTCTTCCACCACCACTGGCAGCTACCTCAGGGGGAGCATAGAACTCCACAAATCATTGGCCCCTTCACCCTGGATCATCCTTCCCACCTGCCTCCTCTGTCCACACATCCCCCCACTCCTCGGGTTCCTGTTTATCTCTGACATATGATCACTTCTTTGTTGTTGTATAGTCGTTTAGTCGTGTCCGACTCTTTGTGACCCCATGGACCAGAGCACGCCAGGCACTCCTGTCTCCCACTGCCTCCCGAAGTTTGGATAAACTCATGATGGTAGCTTCGAGAACACTGTCCAACCATCTCTGTCGTCCCCTTCTCCTTCTGCCCTCCATCCTTCCCAACATCAGGGACTTTTCCAGGGAGTCTTCTCTTCTCATGAGGTGGCCAAAGTATTGGAGCCTCAGCTTCAGGATCTGTCCTTCCAGTGAGCACTCAGGGCTGATTTCCTTAAGAATGGATAGGTTTGATCTTCTTGCAGTCCATGGGACTCTCAAGAGTCTCCTCCAGCACCATAATTCAAAAGCATCAATTCTTCGGCAATCAGCCTTCTTTATGGTCCAGCTCTCACTTCCATACATCACTACTGGGAAAACCATAACTTTAACTATACGGACCTTTGTTGTCTCTGCTTTTCAAGATGCTGTCTAGGTTTCTTACAGAGGCAAAAAGTATCCATTGTCTGCAACTGACTATTATTATTATTATTATTATTATTATCATCATTATTATTATTAGTGTTAAAAATCTTACACAACTGCCCACTCAGTTTGCAGCACCTAATTGTACATTCTCCTAAACTGTGCAGAGAGCTTTCATCAGCAGAGAAGTCTCCCAGGTTTTCAGACCTCCACTCAATAAACCCAATAAAGGTGATGCACTTTGGGGCAAGGCTAACTTGGCCACTTCCCCCTCACATTTGTTTTCATGCAATTACAGCAAATGTCCAAACGCAATCTATGCATCCTTTGTAACCACATGAGCCATAATGAAATATTTATATAGTTAACTAATTTAGCAATGTAAAGTGCTGTTCTTAGAATTCTACCTTCAGACTCTCTCCAGCACCCTTGAACCCAGCTGCCTCCCCTAGGTTGCCCAACCCATCTGTAAAGTCATGTGAATTAAGACAATGGCAGCCAGTAGTTCTGACCCCTTGCCTAATGCAGCTTCAGTGTGACATATTATTGCCAAGAAGCTAATGGCTAATCTCAGCCGGAATGCTCTGAACATACTGGCTCCTACATTATCTACAGAGAATTCCCAACACAGATTTGCACTTTTCTAAGCATATGCTAAAATGGACCAGAAGGCCAGATATATGTGCGCTGAAATACCACTTTTGCAATCTTTATTAAATAAAGCCATAAAGCATTTTTAAACAGCAATTTTTTTTCAAAGCATTTCCATTAGCAAGGAACATGGTTTTTCTCCCCGCAAATGAGAATTAGAAATGATAAACCCAACAACTACTTCTATTTTGTAAAGCTAAATTTTCCTAATATTTAATTTATAAATAAATTCCCAGATGGATTAGTAATAAATGTTTGAAGGCGGCAGACAGGAATACAAGGAAGTATAATGTTTGCTGGTTACTAGGAGGCCTCATTAAAAAGGCATCAAGTGAAAGAAAAATAAAAACAACCCTGTGAACTTTTGTAATTGGTCTCAAGGGAAATGTAACTTTAAGGACATCAGTGTAGTCTCAGCTTGATCAAACATCCCAAAACTGAAAAGCAACATTCTATAGCATTTCAGTGTCACTTCTTGCTATGTCAGTTATTTTTAAGGTTTTTTTTATTTCCCAGTGTGAGCCCCTGCACAGCTATAAACCAGTTTCTAAACAAGAAGCATACAATTAGGATTTTGCTTTGAAATAAAGCAGAGGTAGGCTAACTTCAGACTTGCAGAATCGGTTTTGCTTGTTACTAGTACCCTGAGATATGCCTACTAGAATCAGTGCTAATTATTAAAGAATTCTGAGCACAGAAACTTATTTTGAGTTCCATAACTCAATTCGCACTTCACACAAAAAACCTACTCCAGTTTTCTTTCTTCTAGTATGGAAAGTTGCTTTGTTACTGCCACAGTTTATCAAGTGGGAACCAGAAATTATTGCTGATCAGTTTCCACATCCTCCTGAAACCTACCAGTAAATCTCGATTGACCTTCTAACCCCATCCCTAAAGCAAAGAACATTAGGTTCCTTTTCTTTTAATTACTTAGTTATCTAACAATGTTATCAGAGGCCATATTTGAATTCAACAAGCTTTTGACAAAGACAAATGATTAATTAGGGTAACTGTAAATTAAAACAAATGTTGTATCGGAACCTACTCTGCAATCTATTGTTTCAGCACTTATGTAGAGCTATGCAAGTATGCAGCTTATGAGTTTTTGATTGTTAAAACAGAACTACATATAGCACTCTGGCAAAATATGGGTTACAGCGATCAAAGCAATCGTGTTCAAGCAAGGAATTCCACTTCTGCAACATCACCTCCTCTTCCTCTTTTCCCACTCAATCTGCATAACTGAGATGCAGATTGGGTACATGGAGAAAGGAAGGGGAGAAGTTCCCACAGCACAAGTGGAAGTGATTGAAACAACTCTGTTGGATATAACCCTATATGTATATCCAAGCTACAATGCCCAATGTTTTGACATCAAGTAGAATGGAGCAGGTACTTTACTTCACTCCAAGAAGTGCCATCAATTATTTCAGGAGTGGTTTCCAAGAGTGAATCTATTAAACATAATCTTTTGCTTCTTTTATATGAAGCTGTTGTCAGACTGAATGGAGTGATTATTCCCCACCCACCCTGCAATACACTAATTGTACTACGGTTATCAACAAGTAAAGTGCTTTCAGGAAAATGCGTAGTCATTTGTGAGAATGTGCAGCTACTATGAGTACTGTATCCTTCTTCGCCGGGAACTTTACAAAGCTGCTATAGCCAGTTACAATACTCCTTGGCCAGGAATAGTGTAGCACTGGTGGAACTGTAGGGGCTATAGGGAAGGCAGGGACTGGCTACAACTCAGGGGCCAGTACTGGACATGACCATGTCAGCAGAGCAGAACACTTTGTGGCTTAATCAACTTTTAACAATTAAGGCTGCAATCCTTTACTCACAGAGCTAGAAGTAAGACCCATTGAACTAATTACAGATAGGTAGCCGTGTTGGTCTGCCATAGTCAAAACAAAAAAAATTCCTTCCAGTAGCACCCTAAAGACCAACTAAGTTAGTTCTTGGTATGAGCTTTCGTGTGCATGCACACTTCTTCAGATACACTGAAACAGAAGTTTCCAGACCCTTCTATATAGTGAGAAGGTGGGGAGGGGTATTACTCAGAAGGGTGGTGGGAATGGGTGATGGGCAGATAGCTGTGATGAGCCTGTTGACGACTCTTAACGACTGCAATAGGTCTTACAGGAAAAAGCAAGGGGTGAGAAGGTGAAAAATGGCTTTGTCATGTATAATGAGATAAGAATCCAAGGTCTTTGTTCAGACCAGGTCTCTCCATGGTTTTAAGCTTGGTGATAAGTTGCAATTCAGCAGCTTCTCTTTCCAGTCTATTTCTGAAATTCCTTTGTAGTAAAACAGCTACTTTGAGATCTTGTATAGAATGTCCTGGGAGATTGAAGTGTTCTCCTACTGGTTTCTCTGTCTTGTGATTCCTGATGTCCGATTTATGTCCGTTTATTCTTTGGCGTAAGGTCTGGCCTGTTTGTCCAATATAGAGAGCTGAAGGACACTGTTGGCATTTGATGGCATACACAATGTTAGACGATGAGCAATTAAATAGTCCCGAGATGGTATGTGTGATGTTGTTGGGGCCAGTAATGGTGTTGTCCGGGTGTATGTGGCAGCAAAGTTGGCATCTGGGTTTATTGCAGGCTCTGGTGACAGTGTCCGTGTTAGGTCTGGTTGTAGTATTATTGTGGGTTAGGAGTTGTTTAAGATTGGGTGGCTGTCTGTAGGCAATGAAAGGTCTTCCTCCCAGAGCTTGAGAAAGAGAACTGTCATTGTCCAGGAGAGGTTGTAGATCTCTGATGATGCGTTGTACTGTTTTAACTTGGGAGCTGTATGTGATGACTAGAGGTGTTCTGTTATTTTCTTTTTTGGGTCTGTCTTGCAGCAAGTTCTCTCTGGGTATCAGTCTGGCTCTGTTGATCTGTTGTCTAACTTCATCTGCTGGGTATTTTAGTTCTAAAAAGGTTTGCTGTAGATCTCTTAGGTGAGAGTCTCTGTCTGTAGAATTGGAACAGATGCGGCTGTAACGTAGTACCTGGCTATATACAATGGACTGTTTGGTATGTTTGGGATGGTAGCTAGAGGCATGTAGATATGTTTGTCGGTCAGTTGGTTTACGGTATAAGGTGGTGTCTATGCGCCCATCCTGTATTTTTATAGTAGTGTCCAAAAAATGTATTTCTTGCATAGATTGATTCATTGTTAGGTTGATTGTGGGGTGAAAATCATTGAATTTCTGGTGGAAGGTGTCCAGGGTCTGTTGACCATGTGTCCAGATGATAAAAATATCGTCAATCACAGGTACAAGAGAGGTTTGAGTGGGTAGGAGTTTAGGAAACGTTCTAAATCTGCCATGAAGATGTTGGCATACTGTGGGGCCATGCGGGTGCCCATTGCTGTGCCGCTGATCTGAAGGAACAGGTCATCACCGAATTTGAAGTTGTTGTGGGTAAGGACAAATTGGCAGAGTGGCAAAGTCCGCTGTGGTTTTATCTGAAATGGTGTTCCTTATAGCTTGTAAACCATCGTTGAGAGCTGGACCATACAGAAGGCTGATTGCCGAAGAATTGATGCTTTTGAATTATGGTGCTGGAGGAGACTCTTGAGAGTCCCATGGACTGCAAGAAGATCAAACCTCTCCATTCTTAAGGAAATCAGCCCTGAGTGCTCACTGGAAGGGCAGATCGTGAAGCTGAGGCTCCAGTACTTTGGCCACCTCATGAGAAGAGAAGACTCCCTGGAAAAGACCCTGATGTTGGGAAAGATGGAGGGCACAAGGTGAAGGGGACAACAGAGTACGAGATGGTTGGCCAGTATTCTCGAAGCTACCAGCATGAGTTTGACCAAACTGCGAGAGGCAGTGGAGGACAGAAGTGCCTGGCGTGCTCTGGTCCATGGGGTCACGAAGAGTCGGACACGACTAAGCGACTAAACAACAACAACAATTTATATAGCAGTTGGGAATAACTGGACATGGAACAACTTTTTAATACTCTCTCCAATGACGGTTAACCAGTCAGAAAAATTGACAGCTGCCCAAATGACTTTTGCTTCCTTGGGTTGCTCCCTGCTTGCCTGTTATTAAATGTAAACACAGATGCCACTTGCTAGCCCCCCCACCAAATATAGCCTTCCACTTCATACTGAACAGACTGCGAAATTCATACTTAAATCCAGCAAGTCCCAAGGGCTCTTTTCAGATACTTCCGGTCTTCCCAGAAGACTCGTGAAACTTGATTAAGCTAAAAACTGCATTTCATTTTCCAGTTTTATTTTGCATTTAAATGTAGAAAGTTACAGCTGGAAAATAACCATTCATTTTCCTATGCACTTCTACTCTAGCAGTGAACATTTACATAACATTCTCAGATGCTTTAAGTCTATATTTCTCCATGTTTTGGGCAAAAAAAGGCTGTTATACTTACGGTGAAAAGTATTTCTGGATTCCGTTAAAGCTGCAGCCAGATTGGGTTTAGGTTCAGCGCCACCTGGCAGTCAATAGGCAACATTTCAAGCTTGCAAAAATAAATAAATAATTCAAACAGGAAGCTGCTGTCTTGGCTCCTCCCAGCTTCTTCCTCCCTCAGTTTTTAGATAACAAGCCAGAAAGCGAGGAGATTTGGTATTACTATAGCATGGGAGGTGCCTTTTAACAGAAAAATGTTGCCTAAAAGATTCACAGACTCCCTGGTAAGGAAGATAGAAAAGTATGATTGAGGAACTATCAGAAAAGGCACACAAGAGTAGAGGTACCACAGAATAAACACAGAATAAAGAGTTGCTGATGGCCTGGGTGGGCTCTGGTGGCAGCTTTTATGGGATCTAGAAATACCTTTCATGGAAAGTATAATGGCCTTTTCTGGAGACTCAGTAAAAGCTGCAGCCAGATTAGGATGTACAAAAGCCTACTGAGCCATGAAGGGTGGGACAAATAGGAAGTTGTTGCTTAGGTGGTTGGAAGGACATACTGTAAACCTCCATTGAGGTGAGTGTGTGTGGCTCTGCCAATCTCTTCTGGAGGGGCATTAAGGGAGAAGGACGCAGGGGTGGCCGTGGGCCTGGTCGAGTGAGTCTTGATTCCAGTAGGTAGAGGGAAACATAAGCCAACGAGATGGATCCTTTTAGCCATCTAGCTTGGGTAGATGATGACACTCTTTTCCCCATCAAGGGAGAAAGAAAGGAGGTAGAGGCTGGTCCGACATATGGGTGGTGTACAATGGATGTAGACCTCCCATGTTCACCAAGCATCAAGGGACTGTCATGTCTACTGATGGATGCACCCTTAGCCTTTTTTTTTCTGCTGAAGACTGTCAGCTGAAGATATTTTGCCCCATGACACAAATAGCAGCTTAATACCAGTTGGCCACCCTCATGGCTGCTCTCTTTTTTGGTAACATTATGGAAAACTTGTTAGGAAAAATTCCGTATCTTGTCATACCCACTTTTCCTAGGAACTGCCACCTCTCATTTTAAGAGATAGATCTTGTGTGACCTTTGAATTAAGACTGACAGAATATCCATCTAGACAGAGGCATCTCCTATTTTGTTCAGCTGGATATATAAATTTAGTTGCCATCCAAGCTTCTGTTATTGTTTTTTGTCTTTATAAGACTGCAACTGGTTTTAGAAAGCCACATATACTCAGCCTGACTGACTCTTGGAACTCAAGACTTGGGTGCCTGTTTTTATACCCGTTCATGCTTGACTGGGATCCTTGCCCAGGCGAATCTTGCCATAGCTGTGGAACAACTATTCTTCCAGCCTTCTTTTGGATTCCCTTTGACTTAAGAGCCACAGTTTCCCTACCTCTTTGACATGGTTTTGGGCTGATTTATTCTCTCTCTTTCCCTTTCCAGCTTCCACCACCCCATTCCCTTCTTTCCTCCCAAATGCTCCAAGTACCACCACACAGCTGTTCTTGCAGTGATTGCAGGGTTTGCTTCTCTTTGCTCTCCCTCATCTGTTTCCAACACCCCTTCTTTATGAGACAAGCCTTCAGTAAGTTGCATGGAAAGTTGCATTTTATTTTTATTCCTCAATAAAGCTGTAAAAAAAAAAAGCTCTCATTTCTGACTGTGTCCCAGACACAAGGACACTCGTAGAGGTAGCTCTGCTCATAGACTGTACAGCTCTCAATAGCTAGTACAGTGGTACCTCGCAAGACGAATGCCTCGCAAGACGAAAAACGCCTCGCAAGACGAAAGAGTTTTCCGTTTTTTAAGTCGTTCTGCAAGACGAATTTCCCTATGGGCTTGCTTCGCAAGACAAAACGTCTTGCGAGTTCTTGCGAGTTTGTTTCCTTTTTCTTAAAGCCGTTAATAGCCGCTAAGCTGCTAATAGACGAAAGAAAGACGAAAAAACCGCAAGACGAAGAGACTCGCGGAACGGATTAATTTCGTCTTGTGAGGCACCACTGTACTTGAGATGCTTGTGTACTATTTCCAGAATCAGAGGCTGTATGACTCTTAACACCACCTTCCCTGGAGATCACGCGCAGGAAAGCACTACTGCACTCATGTCCTGCTTGTGAGCTTTCTATAGATATCTGGTTGGTCACTGAGAAGAATAATGCTGTACTGATCTAGTAGGGCTCTTCTTACACTCTTCGCTAGTTTTCATTGCAAGTGCTGATCTAAGATAAACGCAAGCAAGATTTTTCAGCTTCTCAGCCTTTCAGACTGAGAAGAATTGCTTGCTATTTCATAAGGTCAAATAAATCACTTCTTACAAAAATTATTGCAAGTGCTCACTAAATTGGATTCAGATCAGCCTTATTTAGGCAGAAACATAGGAATAAATTAGTTTCCCCTCTGAAGTTAATGTTATTGAACCATTGTTACTAGCAACCTCATCACCTATCTCTATTTCCATTCCCAGGAAAATTGTACACAGTGGGAAAACACTTTCTCATAAAGGCCAAAGTAGATATTACGTGGAGGGAAAGAGAGAGGGAGAAAGAAAATGTCTAAATATTTATTTAATAAAAGTGTCTGGAGTATTCTATCTTGAAAACACGATGTCCTCAAAACCTCAATGCTCCAATGAGCAAATTAAAGAGGAACATGTGGTTCTTTTCTTACTGTGTGTAGGGCAGTGCAAGTGCCATTAGCTTTTCAAAACTCTGCAACTAAACGGGTGATAAGAGTTCAGATGGAGAAAACACTGCAGAAAGCTGACAAGTTGCTCTTCCATTTTACTATGGTTGCCACGTGTGTCAGTCTCTTTTAGCAACAGGCCTTGAAATAAAATGCTGTCAAGGTGCAGGTGTGGTTACAACCAGCTGACATGTCAAAGACCTCATTTCCAGCTGCTTCACTCTTATTAGATTACAGTCAAGCAGATGTTCATTACTCCAACAGAAGCTCTAACACCTTATAGAGTTATAGCTTCATTTCTCTACAAAGGGATGGTAGGAAAGAGGTGAAAAGCCTACCACCATTTTATATCCTTAAAAAAAGAAGTATTTTTAGGATTAAAATTTTAACTCTCCTGGTATTTCCGAGGCACTGGTTGTGACTGGTTTTCTGTTAAGCTAAACAAAACTGTCACGCATTGTGCACTATATCTGCTTAGGCATGCATGATGAAGGAACAATATAAGAAATCTATACTGTGCCAAAATATCTTAAAATATTTTATCAAAAGTAATGTTAATCAATAATTGAAATATAAACCCCGTAGTTGTCGAAAAGACCACTCAGTGTTATTATGCACCTAAAATATACACCTAAACCTTAGGCGCTATGCAGATCTGCACATATTGCTTGCTGACAATTTTATCAAATGTATGTCTACGTTTTCCTTGTGAATGCAATCACAAGGAACATATCACATATACAATTTATTACAATTTGCAGTTTTATAATACAAATTTGAGATATTTCTGTCTGTGATTAGAAAAAGAGAAGGCAATAAAATGGGATTTTAGCTAATTATCCCCACTGTAAGCTTAATTTTGGTTTGCATGTGTCGAGTTGGAGGCCTTATAACTTTTAACAGTTCTTATTGCAAACCTTACCTTACGCACCACCTTTCTGAGAACAACTATGATATGCTTTTATCAGCAGGTACTGCAATCCTAGATCACAAATATTCCCTCTGCATAACCACATAAATTGTCTCTCTGCTTCCTTGTCTTGAAATGGCTTGAGACAGTGCTGGCTTATGCTGGTAATGACATGCAAATTACATTACTCATTAAGTGCCTGGAGGCCCAAATCTGTAAATTTGAAAGCCACCAAGTGAGCAGCCCAACATAATGAAAGACATTGAGCAACTCCATGACCCCAATGCCGAGATCTTCCAGCATATGCATGAGAGGTGCTCATGTACATACTGTTTTACCAAAGGATCACCTCTGCTGAATACATGGTCAGCACTGCTCACCTGTTGAAACAGAAGGGCAACCCATCCATCTCCCGGGGGAAGGTGCACTTGCTATCCATTTTGTGAAGCACACACACCAAGAATACTGTGTAAAGAGTTTCCCCGCTTCTTGCCTTATAGCATCATGTATCATACACAGGCTCTGCAACTGGAAAGTCAATATCCATGTTCAAGCTCCACATTTAGTTCTCCCATGCTGGGTGGATAATGTGCCTACTTCTTAGGTTTGTGCAAGGATGTTGAAGATAAGATTAATAAGTTTAATGGTGCTTGCCCCAAGGGAAATGGACACTGGAATGCAACCTTCAAGTTCCATCACTTTGATGGCTATAACCCATGGGTAGGCAAACTAAGGCCCAGGGGCTGGATCCAGCCCAATCTCCTTCTAAATCCAGCCCGTGGACGATCAGGGAATCAGTGTCTTTTTATATGAGTAGAATGTGTCCTTTTATTTAAAATGCATCTCTGGGTTATTTGTGGGGCCTGCCTGGTGTTTTTACATGCATAGAATGTGTGCTTTTATTTAAAATGCATCTCTGGATTATTTGTGGGGCATAGGAATTCGTTCATTTCCCCCTCCCCCCCCAAAAAAAAAAATAGTCTGGCCCCCCACAAGATCTGAGGGACAGTTGAAAAGGTTTGCTGACTCCTGTTAACCTGTGGCCTTCCAGATGCTGCTGATCAGCAACTCTCATCTTCCCTGATCATTAGCCAAGCTGGCTGGGGCTGATGGGTTGTAGTTTAGCAACTTCAAAAAGGTCTAGATTCAAGATGGTTGGAGTTGCTAGGAAATCTATTTTTAAAGACTGAAGGCACCAGGTTATACCTATAACACTCTGACGCTGTGCTATAATGTTGTTGCTGTTATTTGTTGCACTTGCTGTTGTTTAAAAAAACACCCTGAAAGCAACTTACAAAATATTTTAACATGCAAAACTGAAATTAAAGAAACTTTAAAACATGTCTGTAATGTGACCCAAAGTGAGTAGTATGTCATCAGTATGCTACAAACCGCTTGTTGACAATCCACCAAGACAATATGCAAAACTGTTTTTCTTTCGTGTCTTCTCCATGACTGTCTCAAGCACGAAAGACATTTTGAAACAAGCAAGTCAGTAACCACAGAAACGTTTATTTCAGCACAGAACATGATGCATTATAATATTTATATTCTGTCAAAAGTGACAGAAACTAATAAGAACAAATGTTCTTGGCTTGCTCAGTTTTAAATGTATTTTGTAAAACATTTCAAGGACTTTCATTCTGACTTTTTGAAGAATTTGACAGCATTTGTGACTAGCTATCTAAGACCCAAAGAAAAAGTAGTAAATCCCCAACTCCCCGCCCCTGGTTATTTCACCCCACTTGACTGAAAAGCTGAAGAGGAAATGGGATACTTTAAGTGAACTAGTTTATATTTAAGAATAATCATAGCATCTTAAAATTGTAGAGTTGGAAGGGACGCCAAGGGTAATTTAATCCAACCTCCTGCTATGCGGGAATCACAGATAAACAATCCCTGACAGATTTCCATCCAAATTCTGTTTGAAAACCTCCAATGAAGGGGAGTCCACTGGCTTCTGAGATACTGTCAAACAGCTCTTACCATCAGAACATTTCTTGTCATTTGAATTGGGTCCTACCCTCTAGAGCAACAAGGAACAATATTGTCTCTATCTTCCATATGACAGCCCCTCAGAAATGTTGAATTCCTTCCGAAGTTTTTAAGTCTAAATAATACAAACTTTCTTAAATTTACTATGATATTTTCTATTTTCCAAACTGAAAAAGAAAGAAAATCTGCTAAAGGGCAAAATTATATTTGCCAAGTTATACCCAATCTCTGAGATCTCCTGCTCTGTTCTTCTTGCACATTTGGCCTTACTATCACCCTCCTTTTCAGAAGCTTTCTGCCCTAAGAATCAGAGTTGCTACAGAGTTACACACACATACCATAAGCGAAAGGGACTGCCATAAGGAAATACTGCATCCCGTGTATGAATTGACGTTGTTGCTTTTTTGCATGCACACAGTCAAATTTGGATTCCAGTCAATGCATTTTATGCTCTCAATGTAGTAAAATTACTTTAGGTTGCTAAGGAAGTAAGTTCATTCTCATATATTTTAATTTTCTCAAAATGTCTATTTTTCAAATATCTATCTGTAAACATATCATCCTAAAAGTTTCAATGTTTTCTAGAAATGCTACATCTTTTACTTGTTAATCATGGCGAATGGAAATATTGTTCATGCATTTTTGCAACAGCATTATCGCACAGAAGAGTCTCCTGAGGGTTAAACAAAATATGACTGAATAATAATAATAATAATAATAATAATAATAATAATAATAATAATTTATACCCCGCCCATCTGGCTGTGTTTCCCCAGCTACTATGGGCGGCTTGCAACAAAATATTAAAATACAATGGTCTGTTAAACATTAAAAGCTTCCCTAAACAGGGCTGCCTTCAGATGTCTTCTAAAAGTCTGGTAGTTGTTTTTCTCTTTTACATCTGGTGGGATGGTGTTCCACAGGGCAGGTGCCACTACCGAGAAGGCCCTCTGCCTGGTTCCCTGTAACTTGGCTTCTCACAGTGAGGGAACTGCCAGAAGGCCCTCGGCGCTGGACCTCAGTGTCTGGGCAGAACGATGGGGGTGGAGACGCTCCTTCAGGTATACTGGACTGAGGCCGTTTAGGGCTTTAAACACTTTGAATTGAGCTCGGAAACGTACTTTCTGAGTACATGCATCACCCAGTCCTGTGTAGATGCAAGGATCCTTCCTAGACTGCATTTCTGTGTTCACTGCATTCCTATAAATTTTGAGCAATATAAGATGATCCAAATGCTTAGGGATTTAGACTAATTTAAAACTGCTGTCAAGTGATATAGGAGGAGGAAAATGAATTTGTGTCTGTGCATATCTAGATCTTTTAACCACAATATTTAGAGATATGCTGCGTTGAGTTGTGGTTCAATTTATTTTTCCCTTGTTGCAGTGGTTGAGGAGGAGGAGTTCCTAACTAAAGCATTTTCTAATTCATTCTGTCAAATTAAATTATGAAACACACCCACCCTAGAAATGACTCAACTTGAAAGATTTCATTATTAGCAAAACACCCACATCTAATAATTATCTTCAGAAGAAATACCACAGAGGTACCAGTATCATGTTGGTCCTTTCTGTGCCATAAACATATGGTAAGTTCACAATGAAAGCCTTGTTTCTTATCCTGATTGAAAGGCACTTCTGGTTTTGTTTTGTTTTGTTTTTATTCAGCATGCCAGGATTGCCAATTACTTTATCAAAATGCTAAAAAAGATTCTAAGAATTTCACATTTTCTTCAAGCATAAAAGGACATTTATGCTTGCATACATCTAAAGATTGACAACGAACTGTGGTGTGCTCAAAGGCTCAAGAAACAGAAAGGAAAATGAAAAAATATTTGAAACAGTAATTCTTTTCAGCTCATGGCATAATAGGGGACAAATTCAATGTTTGCTTTAATATTTTAGGCTGACAATCCTGTGCAATTATTTCCATATTATAGATGAGCATTGCATTAAAGAGAACAGAATTAATTTCTTTTCAAAACAGTGTCATATTTAAGACACATAGGTTAGAAAAGAGAACGTGGAAGCAGTCTTGCGCACACTTATTTGGAAAGTTGACCCACGGAATGCAACGGGGCTTCTGAATAGACATCTATTAGATTGTACTTTAAATTGCACTAATGCCAAGAATAACTTGAGATTCAGAATACATGAAAGCAAGCAGAGACTAGAAGATGGAGAACAGACTGATTAGCCAGGTTCACAGGTTATTTCCCAAATTAAATAAATTGGTACAAAACCTAAGAATGAACTAATATGCCTCAATCTTTAAAATTTATGAAAACTGCAACTTTCAAGTGATGGTTTGTTTTTGCCTTTTGTTGTTAATTGGAGATGCTAATGTGTACATTTTTGAACAAATGAGATAGATGGAGGTCCACTATGGAAACTCAAGGTGTAAAGTGAAAAACGGGATTATCCTATGTACATTTCTGGCCAAAGACATCCATGAACTGAAAAAATGGTATTCCTTGATGTCTGTGTACAACAAGATATGCACATAAATTGATGTTTTGATTCATGGTGTTAATTAAATGAAGAAATAGTATGCTAGTGTCCATATCAGAAAACAAATGTTATTTTGGAACAGGCAAGCTCTTAGGTTGAAGAGTCTATAAAGCAAATATCAGGACCAAGATTTGATTCTCTGCTTAGAATTCCATTTAGAATATCACATCAATGGAATGCCTCCTACAGGAGCAAACTAGTTAAAATTAGCATTATGAAGGCTATTAATTGAAATGGGACAGTTTATCATGTACTTAAATATCTCCCATTCAAATCAATGGGACTTATGAGCACTTAATATTGGATGTGCTACATCCTAAGTGTTTCACATACTTCTGGAAATATTTGTTTTATCAAATAGGAAACAAGTTTGTAAGATATGTTCTTATACAAAAGTAGACCCCAATGATTAAACTGAAAGTTGTGTTATTAATATAAACCTATCTAATTCAAAACACAGTGCCATATATCCATACCATACTGGATAACTGGTGCACAATATCAGATATTTGCTTTCCATGAAATGGTAGTTGTAATTCTGTCATTCTGTGTATGATAATATAGATTCTATAATAATGTAAATTGCTCCGAGTTTCCTTGCTAGCTTATTTCCTTTTATGTATAATTTATGAGATAGTCAACTATGTTTTCGGATTTTATTTTGCAGTGATGTTTTTAAAATATTGTTGCAATGTCTTACTGATAAACAAATAGGCTTGTTTACTTTCAATACGATCCTATAAATGTGTAAGTCCCACTGTAAACAAGGAGCTTTCCAGGAAAGTGGGTACAGGATTTTAGCCATTCTTGTTTGCCAATTCGTATGAGAAAGGGATAGACCATGCAAAAAAAGGGATGTCAGAAAACAGCTACGGTATGTACAATACTTCTTTCTTTTAGAGCACTACACAAGAAAACATAACAAGATCTCACAGCACAATCCTATACATGCCTCCTCGGAAGCAAGCCCCACTAGGTTCAATGAGACTTCATTTGAGTTAAATGGATATAGGATTGGAGCCTCAGACACCTATAACCCAGGCTATGTATACAAAACCATTTGAAAAGTTAAGCTGGCTTGTGAGCAAACCCAATTTAAATTCCAACAAAAAGCATCCCATGACAAAATGGATTGATAGACTGGTGACATATCTGGGCAATTTCTGTGTGCATTACCTGCATAAATGCACTGGAATTTACATCTGGAAAGTTAAAATAAATTTTCCCACATTTGATATTTAGGACAAAAAACCAAGCAAATTTATCAGTGATAAAAATATTTACTTACATTTATGTTTGACTGGTTGAAATATTCTTGCGCTTCAGCATAACTGGACTTCATATTGACTATTTATTTTCTTTTCCTCAAAAGTGGGGCAAAGCATTTTCAGCTCTTTGCTTTGGAACCCATTCCTCATGCAAGCTCACTCATTTCTTGATGCTAACCTTCTCCCCAAATCGACAAACTTTCTCCTTTTAAACCCCTGATGAAATCCATGCAAATTTCTCTTTTTTTACAGAATTTTGCAGATGGTGGGGGGGATTACTTCCTTACTTTGTGTTACATTTCGGAAAGTTTAGCAGACAAATATCCTGTTCCTTTCCTGCAGGCCACAAAGTGCTAAATGGTAAGAATTGCATTACTGCTGCTTCTTAGATTATGACTGATAAGGTGAACCTTTTACATTTATATTGAGTTCCGAAGAGCTGATGCTATACTGGTCAAATAGTTAATAATTCATGGCACCAAATTGCAACCCAGAAGGATGCAGCCTCTTTTACTAGTTCTTTCATATTCCACTGATTTATATGTGACAATGTGGAAGAACTGAACAAAGTGGGAGACAGGGAGAAAGGTTAGCTTTAAGATTTAAATTTTAAGTTTAAACAAGTATTTAGCAAAGTACTGTTAAGACGAATTCAAATGCTGCCTCTCTGCTGGTGAAAGACTTTGATCACCAATGTAGAGATCAAGGCAATATCCAGAAATTCAACCCACCCCACCCACTCGCTCGCAGCTCCATCCCCCCCCCCATCTGCTCCACAGGTTTGGGGTACCATTTAGAATAAGTGTGAAAGGTGGTGCAGGGAGGGGAGGCGGGAGTGCTGAAGATCACCACACATCTCTTGTTCCACTGATGGAAAGCTCTGCTGGGTCAAAGAGCTTCTCATCAACAGAGGGGCACCAACTGGATACAACCCCATAACTGTTTTTTTTATAAAATGACACTTTGTGGCAATCAACATCTGAAACACTGAAGGGTAAAGGGACCCCTGACAGTTAAGTCCTGTCGCGAACACCTCTGGGGTTGCGGCGCTCATCTCGCTTTACAGGCCAGGGGAGCCAGCATTTGTCCGCTCCGCTGACAGTTTTTCCAGGTCATGTGGCCAGCATGACTAAGCCGCTTCTGGCGAAACAAAAGCAGCACACAGAAACACCGTTTACCTTCCTGCCGGAGCGGTACCTATTTATCTACTTGCACTGAGTGCTTTCGAACTGCTAGGTTGGCAGGATCTGGGACCGAACAACAGGAGCTCACCCTGTCACGGGGATTCGAACCACCAACCTTTCGATCAGCAAGCCCAGGCGGCACAGTGGTTTAACCCACAGCGCCACCCATGTCCCTTCTATTTGAAACATTACTGTAGGTTATATAATACAAAATGTAGACTTGTATCAATGGACATGCTTGTGAAAGGGATGGCATCAGGTTGGATGCCACCTATCATGGATGCTTTAGTTGCAATTCCTGCATTGCGAAGGGGGGTCCCTTACAATTCAACAATTCTGTGCTTCTATGATCTGAGAGTTAGGAGATGTTCCTGACTAGGAAAGCGCAGGGGAAGGGGAAACTGGGAAGAGGCACCTTTCATGAGCAGAGCTTCCATTCGCGGAAAGCCCAATACCCAATTTTCAGCTACTTCTCCACTTCCCTCTCAGTTATGTACATACCCCACAGCTCATTGCATTCAGAAGGCTCCCCAAACACTTTGGAGAGATAGGGAAGGAAAGTTTCCTTCTCCCCACTGCAACAAGACATAGAAGAAAATAATGAACAATTGTTATTTACTCTAAACTGTGATTTATGTTACAGTTGCATGACTATACTTATTTCGAGTGAGCAATTTCTTGTCTTGTTAACAACTGCATAGTGAAGTAGATATGTTGTGACAGCAGTGGGCTTTCATATGCACAACATGGAAAAATCAATTTTAGCACAAATTCAGCAACTTTAAGTTGTGATAGTTATTAATTATCATTAAACTAAGCAGAAAAAAATAAGCAAGACAGATGAGTAAAAAAAAAAAGTTCATGGAAATAAAAGGCCTTACTTCCACTGGGTGCTGTGCATGTAATATGAGCACAAATGTGCCCTATGCTGTTACATGCACTGGAATGCCTTCTTGATAACTGGCCCTTAGTTAGGCATCCATCTGGGCAGGGTGTAAGGGGGGGCACTTGTCCACTCGGATAATGAAGGAAAATGTCCAGATTTCCAGGTTCTGTTTGTTTTTGGTTTTTTTAAAAAGTATGATTTTAGTATTTGTAGGTTAAGATATAAGACAAAATGTACAGACAATATTCTTCTACTTTAAATGGGGGGGGGGGAATTGTCTGCTCCCCATTCTAAGTGTTTTACTTTGCCCTCCTTCCCCTGCACCAACACTTGAAAAAATGCCTGTAGATGCCTAGAGTCAGACCCACTATAATTTATTTGTTTATTTCATAAAACTTACACACCACATTAAAAAAAACCCTCAAAGCAGCTTTAAAAAAGATAAAACAACACAACCAAGAAAAATTCACAACCATACATTAAGTAAAATGTAGTAAAAATACTACAAAAGATTAAAATTACCTCAACTTTCTAAGCATCTTGGTTGATTTGTCTACATGAGAATGTTTTTTGCAAGCACCAAAAATAGCACCAGCTTGATCTCAACCAGCCCACGAAATGATTTGAGTTCTTACAAATGTGGAATTAGTATTACGTGGCACCTGCAGTGACGATTCTGCCAATCAAAGTGGTTGAGTGGGCACATGTGGAGTAAAGCGATCTCTCAGTCTTTAAGGGCCTTATATGCTAAGAATAACACCCTGAACGTGGCCTGATAGCAACTTGGCAACTGAGCACAGGTGTTATATGCTGACAGGGCCTCACTCCTGTCAACAATCACGCTGCAGTATTCTGTACTCTGCAGCTTCCAGATCAAATGCAAGGTCACTGGAGTAATCCACTCTTGAAGTAACTGATGCATGAATTACTGTGGCAAGGCTTTCCTGGTCCAGGAATGGCCGTAGTTGTCGAACCAGCCGCAGATGGTAATAGAATGGAAACTTTACCTTAGCAGCCTGTCTCAAGCAGCTACACATGCACAGAGTCAATTGAAATCAAAGAGAGATTTCCATATTCACATCACATGCATATCGTATCAGGTTGCTCGAAAAGAGTACCTAATTACAAAAGTTTATCTGTCAGAGTGACCATGAAGTTGCAGTTTTGCTCCTTCTCCAGCATCTTGGAAGTTTCAATGAAATAAAATAATAGGTCAGCTTTGCTTTGGATTACTACTTAAATAACTGTGTTTCAAAGCCAAGCATCAAATGAACAAGATAGCAACTTAAAAACGAAACAAAAACTTTTTGAAAATAGCCATGTAAATGACTAGCATTTGGTTCTGTAGTATTACTATCTAATGCAAATCAGTACCTTAATTTTATCTATAAGCATACCCATGTAAAATTGTTCCACAGCAACACAGAGGCAAAATTCACCTGCCTAGTGCTCCTCAAGTCCAATAGCTTTATAGTTTGGAATGCTTCCAGCACCAAATTTGGAAATGTGGTAGCATCTTCCCAGGTGCCACTACCAGGAGCACAGATAAACTGTCTCCGCCACCACTGTTAAACAGCAGCAACACACACACACACACGGAACTGGTGTGCCCCCACATCATTGGTAATCTGCATACAAACCCCAGGAACATTTTATCCGATTTCAAACAACCCTCAAACTGGCCATCAATTTTAGAGGGGATATTTCAATTTAGCAAGTTCAAACTGAAATTTTTCAAGGGTATCTCTTTGGCTAAGCACTATATACAATACTACATTCACTCCACATTATGTAACTGCTGTACTTAAGTCAGCCATTAACAGCCCCAACAAGGCAATGCTCATCTACTTCACCATTTTTGACCTTTCCTCTGCAATCACAAGGACAAGGAAATGTAGAATACCAGGAATCCTATTTCTACTCTGTATCCTAGATTTTACAAGACACTGTACAACTGTAGCCATGCAGTGGACCAGTTTTCTATTTCAAGATCCATATGAAATAATACCTTCTCATCAGCCTGGTGGTATGTGGAATGGTGACGAATGTCCTATTTTATACGTTCTTCATGTCTGTATTGCCTCTTTTACAAAAGACTCAGCCACACTTTTGTGCTGCATTTCTGGGCATGGGTCTGGGCTTTCCAGATCTGTCTCTGAGAGGATTTTTATTTTTTGTCCCAGTACTTTCTCTGCTAAATGGGAGCAAATGACAATTAGATTTTCCATAGATTGCCATTTGTTCTGATTCAGTAATAAAACAAGTTTCCCTTGGTAAAGTGCAGTGACAAAGAAGGAGGAGGAGGAGGAGGAGGAGGAGGAAAGAAAGAAAGAAAGAAAGAAAGAAAGAAAGGAAGGAAGGAAGGAAGGAAGGAAGGAAGGAAGGAAGGAAGGAAGGAAGGAATCCTGCTTGGACACACCTGGAAAACCTGGACCTTTGCCTAAAACGTGCAGAGCACAGGTAAGTGTGGATGAGCCCAAAGTGGATGAGCCCAAAGCGTACTTCACAGACATTTATATCATGTTAAAGTCAAAAACATTTGCCACTTGGATCGTTGAAGAAGCATTAGGAATGTAGATTACCATGCTAATTAATGTGAGCCCTGGGTATCTCATTTATCTGTTTATAATCTGCAATAGTCTGCTCCTCTAAACAGCATAAAATTTTGTAACTCGGTAATGTTTATTATTTCCATGCCATTTTTTATATCCAAGCAGAAAATATTAATGATGAGATTTAATGTTCAAGTTCTTTGCTTTGTATCTGAATGGATTTAAGTGAAAGGCCCCTCCAAATGTCCTATGTATTGTGATTTATGATGACGATTTGTGCTCATGATAATCTCGGCGCTGTCATACACGATCCCATTTTAGATACTCTAGGCTGCATCAACAGAAGTGGGAATTGTGGGAAGCACAATTTAAGAAGGATGTTGTCAAGCTGGAATGTGTGCAGAGGTTGACCAAGATGATCAAGGGTCTGTAAACCAAGCCTTAAGAGAAGTGGTTAAAGGAGCTGGGTATGTTTAGCCTGGAAAAGAGGAGACTGAGAGGAGATATGATAGCCATCTTCAAATATCTAAAGGGCTGTCACATGATAAATGGAGCACACTTTTTTTTTCTCCTGCTCTGGATGGTAGTGACAGGGCTGGTGGCCAAATCCAGAAATCCAAGCCTGGGAAACTACATGACATAGGTAAAAAAAACAGCAGAGTCCACTTTGTGCAGAAAATAAGAGGGGGGCAGGACACCGGCAGCACAGTTTTTCAATAAAATTTTGTGAGGTTTAAAAGCACACATGAACTTATTGGATCCCCAGTAAGGCAAAATCTTTGCTCAAAAGCACATCCAGCTACAGAAGCAAAAAAAAATAAAAATACACAATATATACAAAAATGAAAATAAAGAAGGAAGGATGAACAATGCACTCAGTGGCAGATTTGTATCTTCCCGTCTCTAAGCACTGACCTTGAGTTCTCACATGACTCACAGCGAAAACACCAGCTATGGGCATGTTTGACTAGAAAGCACCAGAATGTTCTCGAAAGTTCTAGTAAATGCTGAAATATTCTGCATCCATAAAACTCCATCCCTGACAAGTAGAACCCGAAACAATGGCTTAAAGTTGCAAGAAAGGAAATTCCGACTAAACATCAGGAAAAACTTTCTGATGGTAAGAGCAGTTTGACAGTGGAACGGACTCCCTCGAAAGGTTGTGGGCTTTCTTTCCTTGGAGGTTTTGAAGTAGAGCTTGTGTGGCCACCTGTCATGGATGCTTTAGTTTAGATTCCTGCATTGCAGGGAGCTGGACTGGATGACCCTCAGTGTTCCTTCCAACTCTGTAGTTCTATGACTCTATAACAATCTTTGCCCCTGTGAAGTTTCGGGGACAGACATATTGCTTAATTTCCAGTAACTATAACTTCCCGCTGAAATCCCATAACTTTTCATAACACACACATTCTGGGGTTGATGATTTTTTTTGGTGCTGCTTTGGCAGCACTATAGCCTCTCCAGACAGCAATAATGTGATAGTGTTGGTAGAACAACTAATAAAGCAGAATAAATTTACCACTAATTGTGTCATTAGTGTTATTGTGTCAAGAACACGTTGCAGAATAAGCCTCGAATAAAACACTAGTCTGGGGGAGGGGGTGCAAAACTTTAATCCACTGACTTCATTGTGTCTACTCATGTGGGTTTTAATGTTGCAGTAAAAATGCGGCAAACACCATGCTGACAAGCTGGAAAAAAGACATACAAACAATTTTTTCCCCTACTACGGCATTCATCATGTCTGTCTAGAGAATAAAAATAATCTAGCAACACAGCAGTTACAAAGATGGTTTACCTTGGGAATTAGTTTGTTTTTCCACCTACATTCTGCTGTCTAAATGTGAGGTGGGATGGAGGGCAAGGAAGAATCTTGTTTTTCTTTGCAGTTAGTTTAACTTTGTTTTCAGTATCTCCTAAGTCATTTTCAGTTGACATAACTGGATAATTCAAAATGGGTATGCAAGGGCAGGACTGCTGCTATGGGGTCTTGCTCCACAGAACTTGTGCACATGTAAGTTGTATCTGTGAACTGCAACCCTGAATTTCACAAAGCTCCCAAGTGTTTGAAGAGAACCTGTGTGTCTCTCTCACATACCAACAGAAGAAAGCTCTCTGAGTTAAGTGAGATTGCATTTTTTTGCAGAGGCATGGCTTTTTCAGAGGGGGGCAAAGAGCAGTTCATTTACGTTAATTAAAACAACTCAGATTTCTATGTAATCTTGCTCCTCTTTAGGAAAATCAAATAGAAAAGTCAATGTGAAGAAAACAAGGGCACTGGGCATGACCTTTCTCATCCAGGCATCATCTCACAGAGGAGAAAGGCTGAACCACTGGAAATTTGTAATGCCGTCACACAGACAGAGATAGAGAGATAGAGAGATAGAGAGATAGAGAGAGAGAGAGAGAGAGAGAGAGAGAGAGAGAGAGATGGAGAAAAAGAAGAGACACATACAGTCAGGAAGGCACTGTGGAGGAGCCTATTAATGAGCTCTCTACATTAAGGCACAACTAGGTATTTATATTACAGATGCTCAGATAGTGAACTATCCACTCCATTTGGAGCCTATCAGATAGCAGGGCTATCAGGATAAAAAATCTTTATCTGCTGCATGTAAAAACCACTGGATAGAGTATCTGGAACTCAAGCACTACAGCAGTACATTTTTCCATTTTAGTAACAGCAGTAATGTGACACCCTATCTGCATCTTTCTCAGTAAAGGATGGACAGCCAAAAGGATAACAGCAATAAACTATATCAGTTCAACAAGCAGGAACGGAGGAAGCAATGTGGCTGGTACTGAGCAAGCTGTCAGGACGCCAACAGTGACTAAACAGCAAGTCTTGCAGAGTATAAGAAAGTTTCAAGAAGTGAGGTTCAACTATTAGGACTGACTTAAATTATAATGTACAGTACCCTCCCCCCTAAACTCAGTATCTTGTTTTTAAAAGAAGAGTGTTTCCTTGTTTCCCTTTTCTTCCATTGGGTGACCATTTTGTTCTACGATAATACCCGAGAAATGCTGCTACATCATGATGTGACAGGCAACTTGTCAGAGCCCTTACCGCAATAGCAAAACCACTGGAAAAATGGGGGGGGGGGTTAAAGAAAAGGCCTGCCTACACCACTTTTTAACATAAAACTGACCCTGGAAAATAATTTCAATTTCATACCCCCTGAAAAAAAGTGCTCCTTTACCTTCACAACCTCAGAATGGGGCCATGAAAGCTAGGAGGAATTTTCAGTTCAAGTATAGTACTGCTATACCTGTAGAAGTTAATAGAGAACATGCAAAATGCAAAACAAATCCCTACAACATTTAAAAGCACACCAAAAGTAAACTTGAAAAGCAGCTGCTAAAACTATATCAACACACCATCAAGTAAATTCTAAGGGTTCATTGGCAGAACTTAAAAATACTTATAGCACCAAAGAGCCTTCCTATAAAGGAAACTACTAACTTATTGAGGAGGCAAGAGAAACCTCTCCTGGAAGAAAGTTTCAGAGCCTGGCTGTAACTACTCTCTCTTGGTCCTAGTTATATAGTACATATTTCTGGAATATAGGGACTCCATTGATCATACAGTGGGCAAGTTCATATGAGAATATGTGGTCCTTCAGAAATCCTGGTCCAAAGCATAATAGGCTTTAGAGGTCACCAGCTGCATTTTGAATTGGGTCCATAAATAAATTTGAAACAAGTGCAGCTGTTTTAGTAATGAACTCACATGATCCAAATATACAGCCCTCATTAATCTTCTGGCCATCCCATTCTGGATCACTTGCAGTTTCAGGACATTTGAAAGACCAGCCCATGTGAAGCAGCTTGCAGCAATCCAGATGTAATTAACTAAGGTACATGCCACCACTGCGTAGATCTACCATCTACAGCAGGCACGTCCAACTCCCAAGAGACTGAGATCTACTCACAGTATAGAAAGACTGGCTGTGATCTACCCATTGTCATTGCCAGGAGTTGAGCTTTTTTTTGGGGGGGGGGGGGTTTGACCAAAGTTGTTGAGCTTGGGAAGGGGGTTGACCAGAGTTGTTGAGCTGTTTGAGGGGGGAGCTATAAGGAACACTAAGGTGGTCACTATACTTGAAACTGCGAGCAGCCTGCGACACCCCTGCGATCGACCGGTAGATCATAATCGACCTGTTGTATATGCCTGATCTATAGAAATGGGTGCTGTTTGCACACCAGCCTGAACTGCACAAAGGTGTACTTGGCCACAGCTTGACACCACACTATCAAGAGTTGCTTCAGGAACACTGTTTTCAAGATGAGGGCTACCTCATACAACACAGGATGAATCCTCATCTCTGTGTCAGCTCTAAGCAATCGAGAACACATATGCCTTGTCTGGATTAAGCTTCAGTTCATCTGCTCACATCCAGTCCATTAATCCCTCCATAAGACACCTTTTCTCGCAGCAAAAGAAGAATACTGGAATTTATGAGGTATTAAAATGACATGGTGAAAAACATATTATACATGTATGTGTACTCTTCTTGTGCTCTACGGAGAGAGGGAATCGGCATACGGCACATATTCTGCAAAATACTATCTAGTACAGGCATGTCAAATTCACAGCTCATTTGCTATGCTTAGCATAGCAGCCATATATCGCAGCCTGCCAGGTGTGTGCAGCAAGCTCCTTGTTTTAGTGATCTGCCTTGGACCGTAAAAACAGGGATTCATCAAGCCTGCTTTATGGACTGATCTACTTGGCTGTGTGCTATGTACACACAAGTAGTCACAATTTTCAGAGGTGTTATCTAGCGTAGGTTTTCCAGACTGTTGTTCTTCCAGAAAACACAAGGCCTGATGGTCTAAAATCTGTGCATTTTTTGAGACATGGGAAAAGTAAACAAAATTAAAATATGAAATGGTTTATCACATATCACAAGAAACAAATAATGCTTTTTTAAAAAAGAACATTTGAGTGCTAAAACAATAAACCAGTTTAATATGGTACATCATTTGTTTTTTTGGGGGGAAAGAGAGACAGCACCAAATAAAACTAGTTGTTTTTAATCTCAGGAGACTATAACAAGTTTGAACAATAATGAAATAATGTATTAATATCCCTTCTGAAAACGCCAACAGACTGAATCCAGTTAATCTTCCGCTTAAGCAGCCAATTCAACACCAATTCCCTCACTGCCTATCATTCCATTAGCATTCTGTTCCCTTTCCTAAAAATTGTGCAACAGCTTTCTGTCTCGTATTGTCAGGTGTGTCTATATTATTTCACATTCCCAGACTCTTGCCAATTCAGTTTCTGATCAGGGTATGTTACTGAGCTTTAGTCTTTTATGTTCACACAGGCCTTGCATTGAAACAGCATGATGAACAAGTGAATTTGCAGTTTTACTGTGTGCCGTGTGAATAAGTGTTTTTATTTGGCTATCCTGAATCTTTCACGATTCAGCTTCATTGGATGTCCACAAGCTCAAGTGTTTATGGGAGAGAGAGAAAATTTTCCCTATCCATTTTCTCCAAACCATACATAATATTATTCACTGCTATCCCATTGCCTCTTACTCGCCTTTTCTCTGAATCGTTCCTCATACAGGAGTTACTCCATCCCCTTGATCATTTGGGTTACCCTTTTCTGAACATTTTTCAACTCCACAACAGTGTGATGTAGTCACACCATTCATTTGCTTAGCAACATTATGATGGCAGTTTCGGTTTCAGCTTGGTGCATGAGATTCAAATAAAATCACAATAGCACTTGTGACAGTATTGCCACAATATGCGAAAGCACCCTAGGAAGGGCAATCCAGAATTGGACAACAAGCCAGTGGGATAGTAGTAGTGTCCTTGATGGGAGAAACTCACTGAAAGATTTAACAGCTATTCACAGCAGACCCCATATCATGGATTGTTAAGCTTTTCAAATCCAGAAATATACGAGCATGTGAAGCAATTTCCCTTACCACAGCTGGCAATGCAAACTGTGTTGTGAGCTTCAGGCTACTCTACTAAACTGTGGTCATGTACTTTAATAACAGTATTTATAAATTGAGTTGTATAAACATGAGTTGTGTTTTATATATATTGATGTGTACGAAGACTCATTTACATAAAGACTGACTTGTAGGTGTTGCTAAAGTTCTTGTGTGTGTGTGAAAGAGGATGTGTGCAAATATTTTTAGCTTACTTCTGTGTGCTGCAGAAATAGGTTAATGGGGGGGGGGATACTGAGCAATAGGCTGAGAGGCTAGATGTGTGGGGACCAGCTGTTCTTTTTCAACTGATGAATCTAGGTCAGACATAATTAGGACTAGGTGAACATGTGGACCAAACGAAAAGTATGTAATATTTCCAGGAAACACAGTAGCTCAGATTATTTATTATTTGCATACTTACAGTGTCTTTTTTAAATAAAAAAATACAGTACAAAATCCACAGCCTTTTGTTTATCCATCTGAAAACAATAAACTGAGGATGTGTTATTAAATACATGCCTGCTCAAAAATAAATCATACTGTGTTGAACGGGTCCTACACAGAGGTAAGTGGCTATAGGATTGCAGCCTTAGGCTGGACTCCTACCTTTTTACCTAGAAAAATGTCCCAAGAAATCAATGGAACTTAGTTCAGAGCAGACATGCAGAAGATTGTAGTGTATATTTCTTTTATAAGCTATCTGAATCTTGTACAGAAATAATGAAAACATTGGATAAGAAAGGTCTAAAAGTCTGACTGTAATACTTGTAAAGAACTGCTACTTTCTCTCAATTTCTGATAGGAATAACAGCAGCAGCAATATACAAATATTTGTACTAGTTGACTAGCACAGTAAATAAATAAAATAAATGAATTGCTTGAGAGTCTTTAAAGGGAATTGTTTCTGAAACAGTGTTTCAGATTCCTAGAAGCAAGTGCAGTTCTGAAGAACGTAGGCAGCTTCACTGTCCTGATACACTTCTGTATGACCTATGGATTCCTGCTGTTTTCAGATTAAAATACGACAGGTGCAAAGGTTCAGGCCTGCCTGAACTCATATGTTTTGCCCTGGAAATCTTTATTACTAAGCCACAGACCAACAGGAACAAAATGTACTGAGAATGTGATAAAGAAACTCTATACAAATGGACTGCTATGTTTATTTCTTTATTGGTTCCAGAAATTGAGATGAGGCCTTGTTAGCCATGACTAAAATTCTCCACAATGCTGTAACAGTAATAATACGAATTTGCAGGCAGAGGGTCAAGTTCCTAGATGTCAGCTTGGAGCAAGAGAGAGATGGCAGATTGGAGAAAGAGAAAGTGTCTGAAAGCAAAGGATGAATAAGTAATTTGGGCATATGGGTCGGGAAGTATTAGGAAAGGATTTGAAAATAAAACAGCTGCATTTGGAATACAATTCTGGTCACAATGGGCTTGGTAGCACACAGGCAACCAAGTTATGGTAAGCCATGACACTTAGCACTTTGATGGCAGCATTCTGCACTACTGCAGCTTCTAAACAATCTTCAATGGTTCCTTCACATAGAGTGGATCTAAATAATGAAGTACCAAAGCATGCGTTGCTGTGGCCAGGCTATTTTTGCCCAGTAATGGCTATAGCTAGTGAACCATCTGGAGCTGGGAAAATGCACTTCATGGCGCCACCTGATCATAAAGTGAAAATGCTGGATCTAGGAATCCTCTTAGACTATGAGCCTGGAGCTTCAAGGGGAGAACAACCTCATCTAGTACAGATTGTCTACCTACTTTCTGGGCATGTGAACTACTTACCCACAGGGTGTTCATCCTATCAAGATTTATCAGTTTATTGGTCTGATAGACCAGGACTTTTACATTCTTAATACATCCTGTCTCCCATGCACCCCCTATTTTGAACTTTACTCACACGAAAAGATTCCTCATTTCTTCTTTCTATTTTTAAGATCATCACTTAATTACTGTTGCCTGATTTCTTGCTGGACGACCAAGATTTTTCTAAATCATACCCAAAATCATTACTATTGATATTGTTGAAGGAAAGACGAGTAGGAAACATTTCTCTTTCCATATTACACTTTCAAACTTTTAAACTGTAAGCACAATGCCATATATTGAATTGCAACGAATCTCCAATAATAGCATCTATTTTCTCTCGGTACAAAGTTTGTCTTAATTAGGTTGACCTTTAAAGAGCCTTTCAAGCATTAGAGAACTTTAAATGCTTTCAGATACAATTCACTCAATGCTTTCTGCCCCAGTAGAAGGATAAAAGCTTTAATACACATTCAAACCTGGAGGCAATGAAGAATACAGGAAGGCACAAGAAATTTTTACTATTCTATGGATTCATATCAGTGTATACAGTCAGGGATCAAACTCCATGTGTATATATACATGAACTTCCAAATGTAGAATGCAGGATTCCACATACTTCTACTGTTTAAGCGGTGGAACAATGCAGACAAATGTAGAAAAAGCTGCAACTTTTTTTTCATTGTTTGTCCATATGATTGCTGCAAGTACAAATTCAAAGCAGCTCATTGTCCACTGCTGTTCCCAACCAAGTGGGAAAGTTATAAGCTTGTGGTCTATGCACATGTTCAGCTAAGAACACAGAGACTGGGAATGAAGATGGTGCCTATGATCCTGCTCCTTCTTTGTGTGTTCAGTCTACTGAAGGAGAAGTGCTTAGGTAATAACTGGTAACAGGTCTTGACGCAGATCACTGAAAAGCACTAGCTGAAGATACACACCGTACCCCAATAGCTGGCCACTAGGCATTTTTTATTGTAATGAATCACCAGCATTCTAAGCAGAGTGGTTCTATATAAGGCATTTAAGACATGAATGCAGACTATGGAAGTACAAGATTGTGGCTGTGTTCCTGCATAGCACTAAACGATAGTTTCTATGCTACGGGGTAAAGTCTCCACAAAGGCTAAGCAAAGCACAAGGCTTGAACATTCACTCATTCCTTCTCAGCAGCCAGGTGTACATCTGAGTTTATTTTCACTTAATTTTCACTTATTTGTCGGCCTCTATTAGAAGCTTTGTTTGTGTTATCTCATGTACTGCCCTCCATTATTGGGGTTGCATCCAACTATGTCGCACCCACTAAGTGAGTCCGAGTTAACCAGGTTCATTAACTTTAACGGGTCTCCTCTAAGTAAAACTAGCATAGGATGCAATTCTTGGTAATAGCTTTTTTATACTCCCTAAATGCTTAATACTGAATATTACTGAAAACATCATTAATGAAATGCAGGAGCTCCCTGTAAAAAATATGCTGAGCTGTGTCTCCTTTTTGAAATTTATTTTTGAAATGTTTTATTTTCCCTGCATATCAGTTACTGGGTGCCTCTTTTGTATGCTCAGAACAAAGAACTCTGGATATATTAGTAGCGCTGGTTTTACTAGACTACTTGCATTGATGGAAATGAAAAAAAGGGAGAATAAGCCTACAATACGAAGACACAGCAACATATAACTGGGCAATTGACACAGTTGGTACAAGTAAATAAACAGGCCATACTTTCAGAATGTGGAAGGAATGACCTTAACATTTTCTGTCTGAGGAATAGGTTATCATCTAATCAGCATTCAATACCGTTGTCTGGAGGAGGAAACCTGAGCTGAAGGGGCTTGGGGGAGGGGGTGGAGCGGAATTAAGGAGGGGGAGGAAAGCAGTGATGAGTGGGGATGTGGAAATCGGACTTGAGAGTATTTATTTTCCTCATGTTAAGTATTATTTCCTCAAATCAGCATTCCCAACTAATAAATTTTCGGCATTACATACCAAACTCTTAACAGAAAAGGTTATCATCTGGCAAAGAATAGTCATGCAAATAGGGCTTTATCACTTCTAGGAATGCCACAAAGAGTCATGAGCCTCATTCACACTGAAGTGCCTGCCCACCCAGGATCCTAACTCCATGGAGAGAATGTATTACTGATGTGCCTACTGCTTATATGGGCAAGCCGTTTTCGGTTTGCTGAAAAGTATGAACGCACATAATGCAAAATTCATCAACTGCCTCTCAAAACCCGTTGTTCTTCTCGGTCCTCATTTTCAGGAACAATACTCAGTCCTTAGTCTTGATGGGGTTGTCTCCCCACACTGAGAAAAAATATATATATGAACATTGACAGATACTTTTTTAAGTTGATGTACTGTCAAAATAGCTATTTCCTTTTGAAATCACACTTGTAAAGATGCTAATTTTGCAAATGAAAAAGCTCTTGTCTATTTTCAAGAAATAGAGATACAAAACGCACACAACCCAAACATTTCCACCAGGAAGGATTTCCTTTTGCTTTGCCAAGATTAAACACGAATGAAAGCAATAGGGAGCACACCCCATACCTCCACAGCAACATGCCTACTCTTACCCACTCACAGACCAGTCAGCTCTTTCAAATGTCATCAAACCTGACTACCTGGGAAAATATCATAAGATCACTGCTGCTGAGCTGCTCCTGACCCCATGATATTTATGTTTATAAAAGGATCCTTCAAAGAAGATATAAAAGGGGATTTCTTCAGCTTGCGTAAGCTTACAGAGCTCAGTTCTGTTATTTGAAGAGTGACTGCAACTCTCATTGACTGCAGACAACTGATAGTACCAAGCTATTCAGAGGATCATGAGCATGAGAGATGGGTTTCTATTTGAGGATAATTTTCTTGCAGAAACACATAAATGGACTCTTTCCAAAGCCTCATGTAAGAGAGTCCAGAAACAGATGCATATTTTGCGTACTATACATCACAAATTAATTTATCTTCTTTTTTCCCCTCAAGGCCTAATAATAATAGCATTAAAATATAGCCAACAGCAAAGACTAAGTTCACTTATTAGTGCTGGATAAGCAAAAGGCAAGCCAGATATGTTGTCTTCAAAAATATAATTGGAGAAGCATAAGGTAAAGGTAAAGGTACCCCTGCCCGTACGGGCCAGTCTTGACAGACTCTGGGGTTGTGCGCCCATCTCACTCAAGAGGCCAGGGGCCAGCGCTGTCCGGAGACACTTCCGGGTCACGTGGCCAGCGTGACATCGCTGCTCTGGCGAGCCAGAGCCACACACGGAAACGCTGCTTACCTTCCCGCTGGTAAGCGGTCCCTATTTATCTACTTGCACCCGGAGGTGCTTTCGAACTGCTAGGTTGGCAGGCGCTGGGACCGAGCAGCGGGAGCGCACCCCGCCGCAGGGATTCGAACCGCCAACCTTTCGATCGGCAAGTCCTAGGCGCTGAGGCTTTAACCCACAGCGCCACCATACATAACCTCTAAAAGCAAGTAGTACTATTTTACAAAACTCACAAGTCTCACATCCGCCTATTAACATATTATTCAACATTAAGCAGGTACATGTTACCTAGAGCTGTTTATTAATTTGTGGGAAGAGGCCAGACATGAATTGTTCATTGTGTGCTATCTTCAGTCACACTTTGATCAATCATCTTTCCCTCAGCTGCACTTGTTGGTACTTTGACATGGTATGCAACAACACAGTGCTCAATTAATAGTGTGAGGTTTTTTTAAAAAAATTGTCTGTTTACTTGCACATAAGAGAGACAGATAAGTGGAGACAAAAAATATTGGTTTTAAAAGAGAAACTGCGAAAAGTTACAGACTGAGAAAATTAGGAAATTGAAGACAAAGGAAAGCAGTTATACCCAATGCACTTCTATGAGGTCTTTGTAATTCCGCTCCCATTCTTCTGAGCAGTGTATTAGGACAAATTGTTTTATTACAAAACCAGTGAATTTAAAAAAATAATGAATGGCAAAATAAATTTGTCTAAGGATACAGATGCAGTTCATTCTGCACCAATATTTATTTGCCATCCTGGCATGGAACAGTGAAATGAGGGGTAGCCTTTTTGTCTACATCTTGTTGTCAGATTGGACCATCACAACACAGAGAACCAACATAATATAACCAGGTATCACAGAATTTGACAGAAAAAGTATTTATCAGCTACCCAATTTAAAAATTATTCCCTCTTCCAGTGGAGCTCAGGATTTGTGTTAGAACTATTATTTATTAACTTGCTTACTTAGAGTGTGATCCTACAAAAACCTTCTCAGAAGTAAGCCATATTGGGTAATATCCAACATTAGTCATACTCACAGCAGTCTCATTGAAATCAATGGATCTAAGTAACAAATCTCTTTATTTCAATGGGCCTACTGAGTGTATGGATATTATCCATAGAACTGGGTATCACACATATAACTGAATGGGACTTACTCCCAGACTAGGATTGCAGACTTTTGCTGCATTCAGATGAGGGGTTTATTGCAGTAGTTTTACTGGTAATTATGCAAGCGCAGGTGGCACTGTGGTCTAAACCACTGAGCCTCTTGGGCTTGCCGATTGGAAGGTTGACGGTTCGAATCCCCACGACGGGGTGAGCTCCCGTTGCTCGGTCCCAGCTCCTGCCAACCTAGCAGTTCGAAAGCACATCCAAGTGCAAGTAGATAAATAGGTACCGCTCCAGCAGGAAGATAAACGGCGTTTCCATGAGCTGCTCTGGTTTCAATGTTCCGTTGCGCCAGAAGCGGCTTAGTCATGCTGGCCACATGACCTGGAAGAACTGTCTGGGGACACATGCCGGCTCCCTCGGCCAGTAAAGTGAGATGAGCGCCACAACCCCAGTTGTTCGTGACTGGATTTAACTGTCAGGGGTCCTTTACCTTTACCTTTTTTCTGTTCTGATTTCTAACATTAATGTCACACTGTACTTATGGAACCGTACCACCACGTCACAGAAAATTCCAAAGGAAATAATTGTATGCCCCAATTTTTGTCATATGAGCAGTGGTGAGAGCCAGTGTGGTGTAGTGGTTAAGAGCGGTAGTCTCGTAATCTGGGGAACCGGGTTCGCGTCTCCGCTCCTCCACATGCAGCTGCTGGGTGACCTTGGGCCAGTCACACTTCTTTGAAGTCTCTCAGCCTCACTCACCTCACAGAGTGTTTGTTGTGGGGGAGGAAGGGAAAGGAGAATGTTAGCCGCTTTGAGACTCCTTAAAGGGAGTGAAAGGCGGGATATCAAATCCAAACTCTTCTTCTTCTTCTTCTTCTGGTGGCATGATCATGAAAACTATGGTGAAATTGCAATGCAAAACTCCTGAGACTTCCTGAGTTAGCGGGAATGCAAATTGATCCCCCCCCCCCCCCGATAACAATTAACATAAAAATGAGCGCTAAACTTCTGCTAGATTCCACTAGATTTCCAGAAGTGGCTTTTCCATTGTGTGAAAGATCACATAAAACACAAAAATTAACAGGTAAGAAAACACCAGGAAGACTAAATAGAGTGGTGCCTGAATATGGTCTTACTCCTGTATTTAAAGAATTTGCACCTTCTCTGTTAAAAGCAAACAAACATACATACAGACAGACAGACAAACAAACAAACACAACCAACTTCTTAAGTTTCCCACTTAAAGATTTAGGAAAATAAACAGGTTCTTTCCCAAAATTATGTCAGAGTGGCATGGGCATAGTCAGGTTTTTTTTTAGGTGGGAAGCCTTTTTTTAGAGGTTGGGCAGAACCTCAGATTTTTATTGATTTGGGGAGAACTGATCATATTCAGATTCCCTAGGTCATGCAGAAGCACTACATAAACACAATAATTTCACTGAAAAATCAGACTTAATGTACTGTAGATTTTGCCTCTTCAACCCAAAGGAATCACTTATGTGTTTGAAGGAATTGCAGAATATTTGAAGATGCTCAAGGCAATTAAGTGGTGATGAACCAATGAAATGCACACGTTTTTAACAAAAAACATAACCTCAAAAGGATGTGTATTCTCATCTGTAACATAGAACAAGCTGTTGCATTATCATGCTGTATTGATTCAGCTTCTGAGGGAACACACACATACAGTGGCCTGGATCCCAAGATTGCATTGTAGTGAGAAGAAAGCTCAGCTGCTTGAATGTGGGATGGGATGTGGGAATCCCCTATTTTCAGCAAATCCCCTTTCATCACCCACTCCTACTATATCACCAGTCATTCTGGAAGGTGTCCCCAATCTTCAGGAACAGCTTGCAGGGAGATGCAGAAGGAAAGGTGGAGTGTGGAAGTTGTATGATAACCAGCCTCATATAAACAAAATGCTTAAGTCTAATTAATGCATTAAGGGGTTAATGCCATAGAGTATGTTGTCTGCTAGTCGTAGCTAGGTCACTCACCCTTACCTTGGGAAGAAGGAAGGCGTCTATTGTTTATTCCACCTACCATGTGAACTCCTGCATGTAAAGAGATCGGAGCTGGTTGCTCCAAGCTCAGACCGCATTGCTTTCTTTCTACAAGCCCTCCTTGTGTTCCTATACAAATAATTTAGGAACTTTCAACGCTTTGGAGCTAACCTAAGTTTTGCTGCCTGGGTTGGATGCCAGAGGATGGATTGCCATTTGTCATGTATGATGTAGTTGAGATTCCTGCATTCCAGGAGGTTGGACTAGATGATCATCTGGGTCCCTTTCAGCTCTTTAATTATATGATTCTGTGAAAGTCCAACTGCTACAGAGGTACATAAGAGTTTGGCACAGGTACGAACAAGTACATGTTGCCTTGCTAATGCAAAATAGTTGATTTAATTTTTTTAAGTAGCTGAGACAGTTGGGAAGCATTTCACAAACTTCATGAGATATGCAGTGTTCAAGGGGTATCTTTGATAAATGAATTACCGTATTTTTCGTCCCATAGGACGCTTCGTCCCGTAGGAAGCACCTGGTTTTTTTGGGGGGGGGGAATAAAGGGGAATTCCCCCCCTTTATTTCCCCCCCCCAAAACCAGGTCGGGGAACAGCGGGATGGCAGCGCTGCGCCTCCCCGCTGTCCCCCGAGCATGTGGGACTGGCTGATGTCTGCCCGAAGCGTGGGGTGCTCTGCTTCAGGGCGCCCCGCGCGCCAGGCAGCAGGCTGCTATCCCGCAGGGCTCCCCACACTGCGGATGTCTGCCTGGCGCGAGGGGCGCTCTGCTTCAGGGCGCCTCACGTGCCGGGCGGCAGACTGCTATCCTTAGCGCGGGGAGCCCTGCAGGAACTCCCACAGGGCTCCCCACGCTGCGGATATCTGCCCGGCGCGAGGGGTGCTCTGCTTCAGGGCGCCTTGCACGCCGGGCGGCAGGCTGCTATCCGCAGCGCAGGGAGCCCTGTGGGAACTCCCGCGGGCTCCCCAGGCTTGCTGATAGCTTCCTGAAGCCTGGAGAGGGAGAGGGGTCCGTGCGCACCGTCCCCTCTCGCTCTCCAAGCTTCAGCGAAAGCCTGTATTCGCCCCATAGGACGCACACAGATTTCCCCTTCATTTTTGGAGGGGGAAAAGTGCGTCCTATAGGGCAAAAAAATACAGTAGTTTATAAACAACATTAAACAATATATCATAATTAAATGTAGTACCTAATGGCATCCTCCTCCAAACTATTAAGCAACGTAAAAATAATTAACATAAAGTTTTTAAAAACCTATTAAAAACTCTTTCCTAAATGAAATTGAATAGGAACAACTTGATGAGGTGTACACTGCTATTTACTGCTATTTGTCAAAACAACAGAGCCTGTCTTTAAATTACCATTATTACTGAATCAAATGGTACAGAACTGATTACTTATGTATGTGTGCCATCAAACTCTACAAGTCAACTATCAAGTCATTGTCACTCTTTGGCTTGTTACTGTACGTGCTGCCCACAAAACAGGAAAATTCTGACCCTTAAGAAAAAAGAATTATAAGGATTTGTTATCATGGGAGTGCTTCTTATAATAGGTCACGATTAGGAAAGTGATCCAGAAGTGCAGTTCAGAAGTGCTACGCATCCACATAAACTAACTGTTTGGTCCCAGTTTTCTCCAAGAGGCAGAATCCTAATTATATCTATGCAGAAGTAAGTCCTACTGAATTCAAGGGTGCTTTATCTCAGGTAAGTAGTGTGAGGATTGCACCTATGACACAACCAGTTCTTCACCTATGTGCTTAGGGTTTCTCTTGGGTTGGGAATAGCCAATTTGGGCTTGATACAATGAAACGTATCTCCAACTTTTAAATATTCTCTTATGTTGTGCTATGCATTTTGCATAGTTTCTCAGTAGTGGGTCAAGATGCTCTCTCTATAATAACCTTTGCAGGTAAGTCACTAGATCGATGCAGGTGGCGCTGTGGTCTAAACCACTGAGCCTCTTGGACTTGCCAATCAGAAGGTCGGTGCTTCGAATCCCCGCAATGAGGTGAGCTCCCATTGCTCTGTCCCAGCTTCTCCCAACCTAGCAGTTCAGAAGCATGCCAGTGCAAGTACATAAATAGGTTCCACTGTGGCAGGAAGGTAAACTGCGTTTCCATGCGCACTGGTTTCTGTCCCTGTGTTCCGTTGCTCCAGAAACAGTTTAGTCATGCTGGCCACATGACCCAGAAAGCCGTCTGTGGACAAACGCCAACTCCCTCAGCCTGAAGCAATATGAACGCTGCAACCCCATAGTCGCCTATGACTGGACTTAACCATCCGGGGGTCCTTTACCTTTTTTTACCTATTAGGTCGATGACATCCATGTGGCAAAAGAATGTAAATTCAGAGTGAATAAAGGAGTTTCAAATTCAAGTTTAAAAAATAAAATAAAAGGTTGGATCTGCCACTCTTTCATAGGATCAAGTAATTTGCTTTAGGTGTTCAGCTTATATTTATCCACAGTTGAACTCTGGTTGCTTCGCAGGGGAGACACAAAGACAGAGATTGAACTCATTGTCTGAAGCAAAGAAAATTTTCAGTACAGAAATACATGGAGCTATTCAAAGCTAAACGCTGTTAGAATAATAGGAAATAATGAGCAGGATGATAGGAATTCTCTATGATTTTCTTGTGAGCCATGCATGCCCTATTGGGTCATGGGTTGTGCCCTACTGTGCCAAATCTGCTTCAAATCGTACCACGAAGAGCTGCAAAATTATGCAGGGCCAAATAAAAGGTTTACAGATGACAAATCTGGAATCTTGCTTTATTATTTTTTAATGTGGTCTTCTTCCTAAAACATACACAATCAAATCACTGCCCATATAATGATTTCACATTATCGTACACCCAGTCAGGTAGGCTCATGGAAGATAAGTCTATCAATGGGTACTAGTTATGATGTTCTATCTCCACTGTTAATGGATGCTTCAGTATTCCAGTGGGGAGAGTATTCTTGCACTCAAGTTCTGCTTGCAGGTCTTTCATAGACGTCTGGTTAGCCACTGCGAGAACAGAATGCTAAACTGGATGGGTCTTTGGTATGATCCAGAAAGGCTCTTATGTTCTTAAATTTGTTTATGTGTAACTATCATTAAATTTAATCAGAGGGCAGAAAGCATTAGCTACACTCGGAACAGGCTTCCTGGTACACAGCAACTGAGTCTGGCTAGGATCAGAAATTGGAGTGACACCCCTTTCTCAAATCACTGGGCTAGGTAGTTGTGGGATTAAGGTTTGGAATAGCTACGTGTTTGAGAAATTTACCCCAGTAGTATCAGTTCTGCCAGCAGTAAATATTTTTTTTTCAAAATTTACGTCTCAGTTCTGTTGAATATAGCAACTCATGCAAAGTAGATAAAGACAAAGCAGATAAAGGCCACTCCCACTGATTTTAATGAAGCTTATTATCAGGCCTTAATGTTAAGCAGATTGATAAATCTTGCTTTATAAGAATTCTTGCTATTCTCTTTTTTGCTGCAAATCTGAACACTAGGTTAAAGAAAAAAGAGGCAGCTCATCTCAAGAAGGATTATGAAAGTATTTGGGGATTATGATATTATTACTTGCATGCCTGACTCCCAACCCCCTTTCAGTTCATTTTTTTTAATGGTATCTCAGCTCTTTATCACAGACCAAAGATTAATTTTGAATTTCTGCTGATTTTATTAACTTGAGACAATAAGTTTTAATATTCCCCGTGACATTCCTTAGCGTCCACTTCTCAAAAGATTTAATAGCTTTCTACTTGCTTTTGTTGCAATGAACTGTATTTAAAGGAACAGTTTGTCTTGGGAATATGTAATTTATCACTATTTTTTTCCTGCAAAATGTTTTTTAAGTCAAGGACTCCTATTCATAATTTGAATATACAAGTAAAACATAGACATGTATTAGATGTTTTCCCCTCATACAACTGAAAAGGCAGCATATTTTAAATAGTAAGTTTCTGATTATCAAAATGGCAATTATATTATGCTGTAGTGTATTAGCTTATGTTTGCATTGGAAAGATTTTCCTCTTGCTAACAATAATGTTCCATTCCATTTCACTGCTACATTCATTCATTATAGTAATGTTTTTGTCCATTGTTCTCCTTCTGTATCGATAAGCCTGAAAGGATAATTCATCAGATGAATCCTACCAGCCATTTGACTGATCCTCGGCTTCTCTTGGCTTTTAACATGGTGTATACATACAAAGGGATCATTTATTTGCATTGCTATTAATCCTCACTACCTTGAGGACAGTTTCTGCCTTGTTTGAAGATTATTGTAATTAACAATCTTCCCAAAAGGCCACACTCTTTTAACAAGAAAGCAGCAAACTTTCATCTTCTTGTTTCAAAGAGAAAGGTTCAAAAGTGGGGATTATGTTTGTTGCATGCAGCCAAGCCCTTGTTTTGGCCTTGCCTGCAGATCAGATAGCTTAATCACAAGCTTGGTAAGATAAAGATAAGGTAAAGGTAAAGGACCCCTGGACAATTAAATCCAGTCAAAGTCAACTTTGGGGTGCAGCACTCATCTCCGCTTTCAGGCCTAGGGAGTTGGCATTTGTCCGCAGAGAGCTTTGCAGGTCATGTGGCCAGCATGACTAAACTGCTTCTGGAGCAATGCAACATCATGACACAAGCCACAGTACACAGAAATGCTGTTTGCCTTCCCATCACAGTGTACCTATTTATCTACTTGGACTGCTATGCTTTTAAACTGCTAGGTTGGCAGGAGCTGGGCCATTGTGCAGATTCGAACTGCCGACCTTGCAATTGGCAAGTCCAAGAGCCTTGTAGTTTAGACCACAGCGTTACCCGCGTCCCCTTGTGTCCCAAACCATTGTTTAAGCATTGTTCAAAAGTCATGATGGGGTGACAGTTTTAATCAGGTTTTGTTTTTGTTTTTACCCAGAACTTACTGGAACTCAGTTCCGGCACCTCTCAGGTATGTGCCATTGCCATTCTAAGAGAACGAGGGAGGTGAGTTCCAGCACCTCTTTTTCTTGAAAAATAGTACTGGGTTTAATTATTTGCCCATGAAAAGACTATATTCACTGTACATGAAGACCTAATCTTAAATGGCTTCTGATCTTGACACACTTGGATCTTATTTTAGCCTACAAACTGCACAATGTTACAGTAGACACAATCCTTTGACTTCTTCCTAACAAAAATTGTATTAAAGAGATCCAATAACCCAATTGCCATTCCACAGAATAACACTATCCAATCTGCTTGTTTTGTACTAAAACAAAAGCTATCCGCTCAAAACTCTTGCTCAGAGGCAGTGACTGAGTCTCATGTAAGCATATTTAGGACTGCAGCAAGTGTAACACATTGCACAATTTTGAGAAAGTAAAATGAAAGGGAGAGAGATAACTTTGCATGTAACATTTGAACACACAGAGAGGGGGTGTGTGAAAAAGAGAAGTAGTAAGCAAGGTTTAAAAGGAGAAAATATTTTAACTCAATAAGTTTAAAAGGTGGAAATACTTTAGACTCAGAAACGTCTGTTCATAAGCCTAGAAATCTCCAATTTTGTGTCGGTAACACAATTGCAGTTACAAATTGAGTCATAAAAGTATTGAATTATTCAGATATCAACTAGAGAATGGTAATCAAATTACACATTTTTAAAAGTCCCAGTGTTTTCAAAAAGTCTTTTTTCTTCTGTGAACTCCCTCTGCCAAAATGAGAGGAAGCATATGCTCTGACAATTCCAACATTGCCCTTATGGTGTGCTAATGATATTCTTGCAATGCAGTTAATATAGCCTGAAGTTCTAAAATCACTAGCTTCTGAAAGGCTTCAACAATGTTGATGAAACTACTCTGAAGGATTTATCTCACTACATTTCAATAAGAAATGCATCTCATATAATGTATGTGTGTGCATATGCCCGTGTGCATATTGTTTTTTGTACAAAATCTTAAAAGTTTCTCTGCTCAGTAAAAAGCATTTGTGGATTCGATAAGCCAATCAAGCAGAAGTAGGAAGCCCAACAGCACTTTCCATTTTAAGATGTCTAACAAAGTAAAATATAAGTCAGCTTGTAGAACTCAGGCTGCAAAATGTCCAAAGCTAGGATACAGGGTAATCTCAAGGTCTCTTTTATCATTCACCCTTTGGTTTGGTCCCAGAAATCCTATTAACCTCTAAATGTACATCATCTTGGTAACTATGGTTTAAAGGTGGTATATGAAAAGAAATAATTTGGCTTTTCAATTATATCATACAGATGAAATAAAAAATTTAAGGTCTTATATATATAATAAATGTTCGTAAATGTACCAACCAAGCACGTACATGTGGACCACATGTCTGGAGCAGCACAGGAAGACCGCCCTGAAACCATTTTGACTCCCAAACTGACCAAATGTTTTCTCTGCAAGGAGGGAGGGGGTCAGGGAACCTTCCCATTGCCTTAGGAATTGGGAAATCACCATCTCAAAGGAATGGGCAGACCACCAGGAAAGGCAATCAGATAAGGCATTATCAAATAACCTGACAGACAAGAAAAACAAGAACATTCAAATTTCTGTTGTAGACCACCTTTTCTGTAGATATGATGTTTGTGGGGATGGTCTTGGGCTACACCCCTTCTATGATGTATGTATGATGTATGGAGGGGTGGTCTTGAGCTCCAGGGCAGGAAAATTAAAATGTCTATATAAGGGCAGGCACACCTTGGTTCTGGGTCCTCCTCCTTTCCTGTGTGTTGTCATGAAGTCCAATCCTGCCTTCATCATGACAAAATGCAAGAAAAATTATGGTGTGTGCAATGGAGAAGTATTAATTACCACAGCCTCCACCCCTAGCAAAACTGCCCCAGGTAAGACGGTTGAGGGCCATATCCTACCTATCATTATCCCACACTGAATTCAAGCATAAAAGAATAGACGTTAACACTCCTTGGCTGCCTCCTCTTGCCCTGTGGTTTCACATGATGAGTGATAAATATTAACTAATGTAATTTAACTTAATTAATTAATACAGATCAATTAGGTAAAAATGCGATATTTTTTTATCCTGCAACTTGTGTACTTTGGTTTGACATAAAGTCACACATGAATAAACAAACAAATACTTAAAACAGCATCCACTGAAAGCTTTTATAGATGTGGACAGGGAATGGATTAGGGGAAAGCAGACTATATGGCATTAACATATCAGGAGTGGGTTTTCTCTTAGGCAACATGCGAAACCCAAGATAGCTCACTTGCTTGTACCAGTGTGCCACTGACAATGCCAAATCAAAGCAAAAAGGAGCCCTTTGAAACCTTGTCTTCTAATATTTATTCTAACAATAATAAACCTGAGTCTGCAGATCTGAACACCTTCCTCATGGGATTTCAGGTCCCGCATGATAAATAACCAGTCAGAAAGATGGATTACACAGGAAGCTGTATCAGCAAGGAAGATAAAGGAGGTCATAAAATCTTCCAAGAATTTGTAGCTGGATGGCTTTCTTGAGGAATTTTATAAGGAAAGTGTGAATCGGATAATGCCATTTCATCACTGAAATGATTTCAGCTCACTACAATTATAAAGGAATGAAGGTACTACTGTCAACACTTTAATTTTCAGTACCAGATAAAGATGAAGGGAAGCCACTTACAGGCCACATTTTAACACCTCACTTAACTATAGTTTAATTCAACATGAACATACCACGGTGGCGATGGTAGCGGGAATCAGCAAACCTCAGCATGGCAGAGGAGTTTTGAACCTTCGACTCTCACTTTTACTTAGCTGCAGTTGATTGATATTGACTATAATTTCTTTAAAAGAAGACAACTTGAAACCATGGTTCTGAACTCAATCCAGTTGTGCTGGAGGCGAAGCTCACTGCAGCTTGTTGTGCTAATGCAGGTTGCGTCAAACTACATGGGGGTGATTGAGCTCTACATTGGGCAAAAGGTTCCTGCACTGCAGCGGGTTGGACTAGATGACCCTCGTAGTTCTCTCCAACTCTGCACTTCTATGATTCTAACCTTTTGTTCCTTCTAAAACAGCCACTGACCAACGGGGGGGGGGGGGGGAGGATCAACTGGAGTTGGAAAAGCATACTATTTTGCAAGCTGTCGCTGAATGCATGTTTTTAGAAAGAATTGATTTTGTAAACATTCCTGTTTAGGAATAAAGCAAACTTCATCTGAACATCTGCTTTAGAACTAATAAAGACAAGTAATCAAGAGCACTCCAATTTTCATATGATTTTTCTGCCATCAATCAGTGCTAAAGTTTGTGAACAATTCAACATTATATTGTCTCTTGATTTCTTATTCTATGATCTGTGTTGGAAAATGTGTTGTTTTCTATAGAAAATGTTTACTCAGGTAAAGCTCCACACACATAGGCCTTCTCTCTTCTGATGTTCATGCTTAATGCACAGACATCAGGGGGATAGGCCAAAGAAGCAAGCAATGGCTAGGACAGCATCGCCCACTTTACATTAAAAGCCTGAGGGGGGGGTGGTTATCAAGTCCATTTATACATAAAATAACATATTTAACGCTGCCATTCTGCTTACTTTCTAGATTAGGCGCTTTTGCAGGATGGCGCCAACATCCATCCCATCATCCAGCAAGGGACATGGGCGCAGAGGGTTTTCTTGCAAGCCCTAAATCGGCATTGTGCCAGCCCAGGAAGTAGATAACAGTCTGCCTGTCAATTGGCCAATCGCAGGCAGGTTATTGGATTGGCCCCACCCCTGGGGTGGATCAGATTGAGCTGGCAGGCTTCTCTTTGGTCTGCCCTTCTCTTTGGTCTGCCATATACCAAGTCAGACCGTTGGTCCATCTAGCTCAGCTTTTTCCTGCACTGACTAGAAACAGCTCTTGGTTTCAGACCAGAGCCTTTCCCAGCCATACTTGGAGAAGCTGGGGATCAAAGCAGAGACCTTCCTTCTTATATGATTTGTAATAGCCTTTACTAAGCTTTAGTCAGTCTCAGTAATCAGGTTGTTGTCAGGAACCAGCCGATTTAATCATGTACTGTATGCTAGTTTCACTATGTGCATTTTAATACACATTTTATATGCATTTTCCTGGTACACATTACTTGACGGGAGAAAACTGCATTGCAAAATTAAGAGACGTGACAATTTTGAAGGACAGCTATACTTCCATTTGTGTGCTCACCTTTGCATATGAACTGAATCAAATTTCTCCCCCATCTCTATTTGGGACATTTGATCATAAGGATTCATTCGTTCGTTACATAAATCCTACCTACACATTATTTTATCAGCTCAAATGGCTACTGCAAGTTTCTGATCTATGCTATCCTAAGGAACAATACTTGTTTTAAATCTATGAAAGGACATTTCATGTCATTGTGATTTTAAAAAGACACACAGAGAAAGTCTACACAGATTGAATATCATTCTTTCGCCCCATCTGTTTCTTTCATATGTCTGCAGAATCTAATCTCACTTTCTAAGCTGTCTATATATTTTATCAAAAGGAAAATGGTTTTCAGTTGACACAGAGAAAGGAGTAAAAACATTATCTTCATGAGTTACTTTCCTAAATTAACAAGGGCATATTATTTCTTTATTCCTGACAAATCCACAGAACTTTCATCTTTAAACAAATTAAATTTAAACCAATTAAACAAACGTTCACTTTGCTTTGATTTTTAACACTGCCTTCGTTGCACTATGAATGTCACCCCCTCCCTCCTTGAAACTATTTCCAATTGATCTCAGATAACCATGTTTTTCCCCCAACAGTGTCTCAAATACCAGGAATGTAGAGGATGCATTTTAAGGTGACAGTTCCTTATTGCAACTAAGGCTCAATAAACTCAAGAGAATATAACAATGTAAAAAGAGCTCTGGGGAATTAGACGAAAGGCCTGTCAAGTCCAGCATGCTATTTCTCACAATGGGCAACAAAATGCCTTTGCAAAACTCACAAGCAGATATAGTTTCCAAGGCACAATTTATAATAGTGTAAATGGGGCAACTGCACCAAGGCCCATGCCTGCAAGTACCGGTAATTTTCTAGCCCTACTGGCAGGAAAGTTATGAAACCAAATGCACCTTTCCAAAGTTATTTATGTGAGAGACACCAGCCTGGCTACTCCCACCTTTCAGTGCTTTTAAGGAAATGTGGACTTTTGGTTAAACTAAAAGAACCAAAATCTTATGCTTATGATACTAGCACTTAAGCCCCCTTTGCAACCATTTTATGCCTCCTTCTATATTCTCATAGTAGCCATGTGAAGTAGGTCAGGTTGAGAGTTGGTAACACACCCAAGTTAGTAAGTGAGCTTGGATTATTTCCACTTTTCTTTATTAAGGTTGCCATAATATTTTTGTTTATGTGTTTTGTATTTCTTTTGTATTTTGTTGACAGTTGTGAAATGCTCAGAGGGTAGAATTCAATGTAGCACTAAGTGAGGCGTGATGCACCAAATGAGCTCTACTTGAGCAATGGGACTTTCCATCTTCTCCTCTCCTAAACATGTTCTGTGGGTTCCCCCAACCTCCACAGTAGATTTAGGGGGTCCAGAAACATACAGGGGGACTCTATTTTACTCCATGCGTAAAAGAGGCACTTTCTTCCTGTTCAGAAACCATCATACTAACTATTTCAAATGTTATTGGTATAAGCTATGGTAATAAAAGTAAGATCCAGCTTGAGTTGTAGCATATGCTGTCCAAAATTAAGGCAGGGAATGACAGGAGATAAGTTCACCTAAAAAGCACTCCAAAAATTGTTGTCAATGTGTGTAGCCCTACTTCTGAATCTTTGCTCAGTCTGAATGTGTGAAGAGTAAGCAGCAAAAGAGGCCATGAGTTTACAATATATTCTTTTCGCAGTTACATCAGGCAGAGAAATACATTTCTCCCAACTTCCTGCTTGTATTATTTTATTTCTTAATTCCATAATACCTGGGTTTAAAAATGTTAATACTTAAAAGAGGAGATTAGGGAGCTGTTTTCATACAAACCCCACTCCCTCTCAAGTTTTCACCTCAGACTGTGTATTTCAGACTAGTGAAACATTGTCTATGCTACTTTTCGTAAGCTCCTTGCTAGGCTAACCTTGCTTCTGTGAGTGATCAATACACCACAAATGTCTAAGCTCAGGTATGTAGGGTCAAGTGGGTATGCAACAATCTGAGTGAGGTCATAGCTTTCATGGACTTATTTATATGAGTGAACCTGTTAGTTACAACTTCTATACTTGTGCAGAGTGTTAAGTGCAAGTACTTAGAACATCTGACTTCTAAGGAAGAGGGTGGACGTGCATCTGGATTAAAAGCAAAGAGGATGTGGTCTTTTAATATACAACTATAGAGGTTAAGTCACAGTAATAGCAAGTTATGAAAACTTTCTTTTTGTAAAGCAGTGGTAAGGAATGCTTCTGAAGCCAAGGGCTACATTTCCTCATGGGAAACTTTCTGGGGCACACATGCCAAAAGTGGGTGATGGAAGGGGTGTGTGTGGCTAGGGCAAGAGACAAAAAACAGGTGGAGGAAAAGACATGACATTTGCAGTGGGCAACATTCCAGCTGCACTGAAGTCACAGATTCTCTCTCTCTCTCTCTCTCACACACACACACACACACACACACACACACTTCTCCATCCTGGCAAGCAAGAGGCCATTATCACAGTTTAAGGATACATCCCAGTCAGGCAAAAGTACTCAGAGGAGGGCATGGAGCAGGACTAGTGAAGGAAGTGGCTTGGGGAGAGTCATATTTGTTCTCAAAAGCTAAAGTTTCCCACCCGACTGTAATAGAATAAATCTGCTCCAGCTATATGCATTTCATCATCATCATCATCATCATCATCATTATTATTATTATTATTATTAACCTAGCTTTTAACAAAACCTTGTAGTATGTATACAGTATATATCAAACACTCTGTCTTTCTTCACATTTCCCAATTGGGTCTAGGTAACTATCTTCTGCAAAAATGGAATCACTGGGCAGCCATCCCTTCCTCCTCATTTTGTAATAAAATGGTGTCTGCCAAGGGACTGCACTTGAATATCTATAAACAGAGAGTTGTTGACCTTAAAAGTAGGAAAGTCAAATGTCAATGTAAGTCAAAGCTCTGTGCATGTTATCTGTAAATTGAGACTGTAGTCATGGCTTAATGAGGAACAGTTACTGTCAGCTAAAGTGATGTTATCCAATGCATATAAATAAGCACTTGCTGGAATATTTCTAGGAATATGTTTTACTCAGACAATATTCCACAAAGAAAGGAAGAAGGATAGAAATTGCAACAAGAAAGCATCAGCATTTTATACCTCCAGTTTTATAATTTGATTAAAATTCATGAAACTACACTATCCACCGTACATTACTTTAAGGATTGGCATTAATCGCTGTCTTTCTAGTGACATCTAATCTCCAAGCAATATTTGCAAATGCTATTTGTTAGGTACTCAACAGCTTAGTTTTACATCATAATGACAGAATATAACAACACATAAAATTTATAATATAAAAACCTAATTCAATTGATAATTAAGGTACAATTCAAACTGCTGTTGAGGTGTTGTAAGTTGTGTTAAGCAAGATATAATTCAAAGTCAGTTGACTTACGCCATAGATAATAAAATGGATTGTGGAAGTTATAACTGCTGTACAGATCAGAAACTTATAGCTAGCTAACTGAAGCATAATATTGTCTCTGTTAAAAACAATGGCAAAGCCCTCAAAGATTGCTATTTGCAGATCTGACTTCTGGCACAGACAACTGAAGCCAAAGACCCATTTATTCAGAATTTTCCTACCCCAACACACTGAAGACAGTTAAATATGGGGGCACTTTCTTGGCTAGCAAGCAGGATATAAATGTAAACCATAAATACTGCAGTTTAAAAACTAAAGATGTGATTAACTCGTTCCTTGTAAACAGCTCAGTCAAATGGTGGCAGTATGGTTCCTGCAAAAAAAATCTCCTCATGGTAAGCAATTGAGCATAAACTCAACTATGTACTAGAATTGTACTAGCTTTCTAGGTAAGGTCACCACTCTCCGTTGAATGTCTCCGTTACTGATTCCACTTCTGTGCTGCTGATGTTCTATTTGGGATAGCACTGATCCAGCGAGCAAGTTTGTAACGTAGGTAAAGACTGCCACAACACACACACACACCCCAATACGAAAACATTATATGGCGCCAGCCACACCATCACCTCAACATATAAATTTTCAATCACATGCTGAAAAAGACGCTTTAAAAATATAGCAAATTAATTGAATACTGCAATATATCTGCAAATGTAGTTTGAGCCAAAAGTGATAGCCCATGTGGTGTATAAAATATAAAATAATAGCCTTGTAAGCAGAATAATGATGATGATGATGATGATGAATAGGATCTCTTGAAGCTAAACACAGAAACTGGCTCCTAAGAGTTTTCTTTCTGCTTATTCTTATACATATTTTTTTGCTGTCTTTCTTTTCAGTTGCCCTCTACTGTTTTTACTCTTAAAAGATGCATTCATTACTGTCATTTCTGTTAAGATGATTTCGGCATTTTATCCTACTGTTTTATTGACTGGTTGGTGTGTACTATTTTAACTTGATTCATGATATACAGTTGTATCAACCTAGAGCACACAAACCTTGGGGAACAAAAATATAGTGGTAGTTACAAAGAGTTTTGAAGAAGTGCTTGTAAACAATGAATGGGCAACACCTGATTTCCATGCCAGAAATAATCTTTAACCTTTACCATCCCAGTCTATCTGGGCTGTGGATTTTGTAGAAGAGATCTGCCTGAAAATTATGCCTCCCACCTTTCCAATCTGAAAAGTTCCTTCCACCTAACACTGGTATGTACATTTCTGGCTATGAAAGTCAAAGGTATAAATCAGACCAGCCAAATCTCCTCCCCAAACCAAAGTACACTAAAAAGGTGAGATTAAGGAGAAGGATAGTAAGCAAGAGGATCAGATGAAATCTGCCAGGAGTTTTCAGGCAATGCTTATTGTCCTGTAAAAAGCAAAACATTTTCCAACTTCTTATGCTCCCGTGAAGAGCAAACATTTTCCAACTGATATAACCTGTTCACAAAAGCATAGATATACGCCCAGTTCTACATTCCTTAAACCTCAGTGATGGCATTCACTCTAAGCTGGCAGGGTATGCACAACAGAGCAATTCCCACTCAAGACATTATCCCTAGGTGCACCCATTAAGAATTCCCAAAGGGCAATGGATTTTCTGCTTCAAGAAGCAATTGTTTGTTTATTTAAAAGGAATATGTCCTCTAAAACCTATAAAGAACTTCAGGGCCAAAAAAAATTGTGTGTGAGTGAGTGAGTGAGTGAGAGACAGACAGAGAGTTAGGCCTTTTGGGCAGAACTTGATTGCACCATCTATCTGCCATTAATATTCCACAGAATATCCTAATCTAGAAAGACATGCTAAAAATAAATCAAGATTGCAAGTGTATGCAGCCTGCCATGGCAGGAAAGTCCCACACCTAAACAAAAGCAATCAAGTAAATGCCCATAGTTTGATGCAGATTAACAGATGTTCCCCTTTCACCTCTGGTTGTAGGATGCTTTTCTCAAGCTTAAATAAACTAACCCTGTTTATTTATAATGTTTAAAGACCACTACTCATTAAAAAATAAGATAAGTTTACAACAGTCATATAACCATATAATAAAAACCATGTAACAATTTTAAAATAAGAGATCAATTAACTATTTTTGGACATTTTCTTAATTGCCAGCATAAGCCTGACAGCATAGAAAAGCTTTCAACAGGTGTTTGAAGGTTAGAAGAGAAGGTGCTTTATGGATCTCTGTTGGCAGTGTTCCACATGACTGGCCCAATGAAACTAGATTTCCTGTTGCTGTCAAGTGAGCCTTTCCAACTCAAGGAATGATCCACAATGCTCCTCTCTACCCCCCTACCATATAGGATCTCAGGGTGAAGGATGAGGGTTATAAAACTAATTTTGTGTCAAGCTACTGGCCTAGCCCAGAACTGTCTACACTGACTGGCTATGTCCCCTCTATGAACTATATAACACTGTGACTTAAGGGAGTTTTCCTACATCTTAGACAAAACCAAAATGTAAAGTCATACAACTACATGAAGAGAAATAAATGATACATACTTTCAAAAGTAAAATTTGAGGCTGTAAAATTTCAGGTGATTGCTTCATTAAGCAGAAATGGATTTTATATTCCAACAATATAGACTATTCCCACAAAAGGAAAATAAGGAAAGATCCCACCCTGTGAGATTTTTTTAGAATATGGGTGAAGAAAATGCACCCAATGGGGGCAGTACTGCTCAAGGATTAGTTTCCCTTTTCTGTGATGGGGCACCCATCTCTGTAGAGCATGGGTAGGCAAACTAAGGCCTGGGGGCTGGATGGGGCCCGCAGACAGTCTGGGAATCAGCATGGTTTTACATGAGTAAAATGTGTCCTTTTATTTAAAATGTATCTGAATTCATTCTGTTTTCTTCTTTTTCCCAAAATATAGACCAGCCCCCCACAAGGTCTGAGGGACAGTGGACTGGCCCCCTGCTGGAAAAGTTTGCTGACCCCTGCTGTAGAGGTTTCCTAGAGGATTGAATGCTCACTTGCAGAAATATGTGGTATGTCCTTTGGGAGTTTGAATGAGACCAAGACACATGAAGAAATCTTTGGGGAGACATTTGAAGGAGCTGCTCTAAAAAATGACCTTTAAGGAGGCACAACTCCATTATATGAACAATCTGATATATGTTTATATTAACTTTAGGTCACTGGATGACTAGAAAACAAGTCAAACGGAGGAGTTACAGTAAAAGAAAACAACATGAAGTGTCATTATTGTAAGGACATGAAGTTGGCAGCTGGGAAGTCACAACACTGTTGTGTAAGAGCGCTCCAGTTCCCAGAAGGATAGCTGCTCCTTCTGTAAAACATTAATTTCAGCTCAATTAATGCAAATATATTAATCTCTAACCATACTACTTTTCCCCCTTCAGGGTACCATGGGACATGTGGCATTTAACCAGGTCTATCACTGAGCAAATGAACAATTTTGTAACCAAACTAGATGGAATGAGAAGAAAAATTAATTGCAAATAGCTCTCATTATATTTTCTGAAGCTATGTTCTTTTTTAAATTATTATTTCTTGCATCAAAATTTCTATTGTTTCTTCTTTAAACATTAACAAGAATGCATGGTATGCATAACAGCAGTTCTGTTTAAGGATTTCATCATCCAAATGCTCAGAAAACAACATCATGGTGTTGCATTACAGATAATTTTCATTGAACCTGTACAGTTATGGACAGACCATATGTCAAAATCTTTCCTATTACAAATCCTATAACAACTGATGGAAGGCTTGCCTGATCCTAATCATCATGCTCTTCCTCAATAAGCCTATTGAAGAAATCCAAAGCAATACTTCGAAGTAGGTTCCTTGCATCTTAGCACGGAAACTAGAGAGTCACTAAATCTGATCTAACCAGTGTCGTCCATACATTCATAACATCCAGGCTAGACTCCTGTGATAGCTGAACGTGGGTCTGCTAATGCCAGCCTTCTGGAAACTTCAACTCATTAAGTCACTCATACAGTCACTAACGCGGGTGGCGCTGTGGGTAAAACCTCAGTGCCTAGGACTTGCCGATCGTATGGTCGGCGGTTCGAATCCCCGTGGCAGGGTGAGCTCCCGTCTTTCGGTCCCAGCTCCTGCCCACCTAGCAGTTCGAAAGCACCCCTAATTGCAAGTAGATAAATAGGTACCGTTTTATAGCGGGAAGGTAAACGGCGTTTCCGTGTGCTGTGCTGGTGCCGGCTCACCAGAGCAGCTTCGTCACGCTGGCCACGTGACCCGGAAGTGTCTGCGGACAGCGCTGGCTCCCGGCCTCTTAAGTGAGATGAGCACACAACCCTAGAGTTGGACACGACTGGCCCGTACGGGCAGGGGTACCTTTACCTTACAGTCACTAAACTGTTAGCTGGTTGACATGATCATATATCTATGACACTTAAACAATTCAGTGGTTGCTAACTTGCTTCTGGGTAGAATCAGAAGTGCTGGATCTGACTTATAAACCACTTATAAACCAGTCACTGAACATTCTGGGACTACTGTATCTGAAGGTGTTCCCAAATGTAGTTGTCTACCCATTAAGGTCTTCACTGGATCCCCATATCTGGACACCCCTACTTTCTTAAGTGAATGGCTATCAGAAATAGAACATTCTTGGTGATTCTGTGTCACCTGTGGAATGCCTCAGCACATCTACTTGACTAGAACCCAAGGCAGGCCCACCCATGATGCAAGGTGAGGCACCTACCTCAGGCGGCAGGATCCACAGAGGCAGCAGATGTGGCCTTCAAGGAATGATTTACCACTGCTGTTGTCACTACCACAGTAACAGCTGTAGTGTGCTCCTTGGAGGCCACATCTGTCACGTTCTCAGCAGCCCCCCAATGGCACCTCTGTGGTGGCCTCTCAGGAAACAGGAGGCACTGCTGGCTTCCTCCCACCTCTAGGGAGAACATAGTGGTCTCCTGGGCTCTGTACCCACCCAGTGTGATTCACAGGCCTCCATCACTACCAAAATGGTTTTCGACCATGGGTAAGGTTCAACAATCAGGTAAGGTTGATTTAATTTCCTGCCTTGTCCCAATGTAGATCTTCACATACCCCTCCTTTCATGCCCCAGGGCAGGGGTGGGGAGCATTCTGTGGTTCACTTCAGGTGTCAAACGTATGTCATTCATGCTACAAGTATTCATGTGTGCCCAGGCATTAAATGCCTCTTAAGTTTACTGATTAATCATTTGTTGTAGATATTTTTAGCAAAGAAGCCAATGAGGGGACCCAAAACAGATTCTGTGGAGAAGGTGCCAAGATCACTTCCTAAACCTGTGACCGAGGAAGATATTACTCTTTTGTTATTGGATCTAGAACCAGGTCAGAGCCAGCAGCTGGGATTTTGGACGCTGGTCTAGGTAAGAATGGAAAGAGACAGAAATGGGCTATATACCTTTCTAAGGAAGGGCTCTTTTCACAGAATTGGGTATAGCTCCTGCTTTGGTGTATGAATCTAGCTTTGTGCTTCTTATTACATTTGAAACGCTTAAACAAGTTTGGGCTACATGAATCTCCCTTGCAGTAACCTTTCTCACCAACTCAAGGAAGACTGGATCAAGTGGAGATCAGAATGGATCCTCCCAGGCTTTGTGAAGATACTTGAAAAAGTGATATGGGGGGGGGGGAAATAGGCTAGTACGATCGTATGGTCGGCGGTTCGAATCCCCGCGGCAGGGTGAGCTCCCCCATTGTACCCCCAGAACGACTTCCACTGGCACAATGAAACTTTCCCCCTCCTCTCCTGCACTCCCAAATATGCCCTGGAGGAATAGGGGAACCCTTGGTACATATTTGTTTGAAGGGGGCAGGGTGGCAGGGAGGAGAAGTTCTGCTGCATAAGTGGAATTCATTCCACAAGTGCAATGACTTCATTGGATACAATCCTAAACTGCCTCTGATGGTGACATTGTGCAGAAAGGCTCCACCAACTACTATTCCATCCATTTATTTTCCTAGTTTCTATTCCATGTTGTCTCAGAAGAAGTGAATGGCCTGTCCATTCTAATACAAGAGAAGGAAGTAGGCCTGAACATGGAAATTCTGTGTGAGCCTCAGCCACTCTGAAGTAGGGGTTTTTAGATCCCTCAATATTTTGGCATGAAAATACCATGGAGTGACTGGTCAGGTCTGTCTTGTGCTGCTGTGGGGAAAGAAGTTATTACGAAAGCCAAAGCATTCTAATCCCTTGTATACAGTGGTACCTCGGGTTACATACGCTTCAGGTTACAGACTCCGCCAAACCAGAAATAGTACCTCGGGTTAAGAACTTTGCTTCAGGATGAGAACAGAAATCGTGCACAGCGGCAGCAGGAGGCCCCATTAGCTAAAGTGGTGCTTCAGGTTAAGAACAGGTTAAGAACAGACCTCCGGAACGAATTAAGTACTTAACCTGAGGTACCACTGTAATTTATCCTAGCTACAAAAAAAAATAAAAATCTTTCTCTATCTTTTTAATGGTCTCTTTACTTGAAACAGCACAATAAGCTTTCTACTGGTTGCTAAGACAGGGCAAGCCTGAATATGTGTGGAGCCTCTCATCCAAGAGGAAGAATTAACTGGAAAAGGACCTTGTCTTTGATCCCCAGAGACAATCCTAATGAGCAGGCTTCCCTATAACCACCAGGGGAAGACTTTTCCCTTTGCTAGCTGGCTTTCACCAAGCTTGGCATCAAACTTTACACACTTACCAAATAATTGGCAGATTTTTTTTTCTGTCAAGCTAATACATCCTAGCTGACACTTGCATTGTGGAAAAGTCATTGGATTTGACACAGTTAGAGGCAATTATTGCTGTAGGACGGAACCATCTACTGTAATCATCATTGCATAAAGAAACTGGATTATTTTTACGTTGTCTGATATATCTCAGTTTTTCATTCATCTGTATATATATTTAAGGTAATTGGGTCTTAGCTGAAGCAATCTCTCTTAGAGTCAGGTGCCCTTTTATATAAATACTGACGATTTTTTATGTTTTCCAGCTAAAGCTACTTAAATATGATCTTTAAGGATCTTATTTAGATCTGTCACATAACATCAAGACTCTCAAAGAGATCATTACTAGACAGGAAGTGCCAGTTGCATTTCTCTTGAGACACCTCTCATGGAGTCATCAAAAAAACTGAAGATTGATAAAATTAAAATCCCCCTCGCCCCCGCCCTAAAATAAAAATAAGTTTTTGGGGAGCAGACAAATGCCATTCTGGATAACGACAGAGAACATACTCTTTCTCCCTGATGACATACCAAGCAGCCTAGCTGCTCTTTGTTCCTACAGACAATCGCTTAAACTGAAATTATTGCTGCTTTGCAATAAGGTCTGTTATAGACTGAAATATCATGTAGGAATAATAATCAAGATGTCCCCCATCCACAAACACATTTGCTCCCCACCAAAAAAAATTTCAAAATTATTTTTCAGACTTACAGCAAAAAAGAATTTGAATTTTTAATTCAAAATAAATATTCCATGCCACATATCCACCAGTGTAAACCACAGGCAAAATATTGTAACATGTTCAAGGTCATTCTCAGTTTAGTCCGGCAACCTTTGATAGCGAAATTTAAACAGAAACTGACAGATTTTGGATAAATAGGTAACTCTTCATCACTCTCTTGTGAAACTGGTTGTTGTGATTATGGCAAAGGGTTAAAAAGAAACCAGTATTCATACAAATATATAACTGTATGCACCAAATCAAGTGCCAATCTTCCACACAGGATACTGGGCTTTATTCCATCAGCAGAGATTACTTCTTTTATTTCCAGGACCAAAAAGGACAAACTCTCCTTGTCAAAAAACATTTCTACACTGTTCTCAGCATGCATGCAGTCTACATATGCAAAAGCAAATTCAGAAGTTACTTGCTAGTAAGCATGCCAAATCTGCAGTGTGTTATAGCAGCTTGGACACTTCCTATCTTGTTCCACATTCTTTTTACTAGAAAGTTTATCTGCTCAAGAAGGAGCTTACTATTTGTAATCTGTAGCTGGGACATCTATCTATCTATGCATTATTTTAGTTTATTAGTTTATTAAATTTCTGCACCACCCTTCATCTGATGATCACAGTGTGGTTTACAACACAAAAATGCATGCAATAATAATGCACAAAGACAATACCCCTCCACAAACACATACACAGTTTAACTTTAAGAGGCCATTGATTGCTTAATTAGCCAAAGGCCTGGGAAGAGGAATGTTTTTTGTCTGTAGTTATGCAGAGAAGGCGCCAGGAGAGCTTCCCTGAGGAGAGGATTCTACAAAGAGGGAGCCATCACAAAAGAGGCTTCTCATGTTGCCACCCTCTGACCTCTCATGGAGGATGTATACATGAAGAAGGGCCTCTGATGATGATCATACAGTCCAGTTTGGTTCACACTATTGCAATCCTGAGTCATTTAAAGCTTTATAGGTCAAAACCAGCACTTTGTAATGGGCCTGGAAAGTAACTGGCAGCCAGTGCAGTCAGACCAGGATTGGCAGTATATGCTCAAACTGTCTTGCCACAGTGAGCAACCTGGTCACTAAATTCTGCGCCAGTTTAAGTTCTGAACTATATTCAGAGGTAGCCCCATGTATAATGCATTTCAGCATAGATAACAGGCATTAGGATATTCCTGTACAGATAGGGGTGCAGCTGGCCCACTAGCCAAAGCTGATGTAAGGCACTCAGTACTACCTCAAGCGACAGCAATAGACCCAGAAATACTCCCCAGCTGAACACCAGCTCCTTCACAGGGAGTGTAACTCCATGAAGACCAGGCAACCTGCCATCCATCCAGTCTAGAGAACCACCCACTAACAGTGGCTGAGTCTTATCTGGATGGAGCTTCAGCTGATTTGCTTTCATCCAGTCCATTAACAAGGCAAGACAAAGTACCAGCACATTCACTGCCACACTTGCAGACGTAGAGGAGAAGTAAAGCTGTGTGTCATCAGCATATTGCTGTCAACGTATTACATAACTTCAAATAAACCCGCTCAGTCATTTCATGTAGATGTTAAACATGGAAGACAAAATCAAACTGTGTGGATCCCCGTGTTGAAGGCTCCACGGGACCAAAGAATACTCTCCAAGCATCATCCTCTGGAAACGCTAAGCCAGGTAGGACCAGAGCCACTGCAAAGTGGTGCCACCCACCCTTAACTCAGACATCATTCCAGAAGGATACCATGGCTGATGGTAGCAAAAAAATGAAAGCAACTAGTAATTGAAAGGTGTGCTATCCTATCATTGCAAGCAGCAAGATGGACAGCTTACCCTAGATTTACTTCTGAGAGCATAATTAGTTTGTCAGTTTACTCAATAGATTGGAATGCTTACTCACAAGTAACAAACTAAATTCCACATAAAAGAAGAAGAAGAAGAGTTTGGATTTGATATCCCGCTTTATCACTACCCTATGCTGTGGGTTAAACCACAGAGCCTAGGGCTTGCCAATCAGAAGGTCAGCGGTTCGAATCCCTGCGACGAGGTAACCTCCCGTTGCTTGGTCCCTGCTCCTGCCAACCTAGCAGTTCGAAAGCATGAAGTGCAAATAGATAAATAGGTACCGCTCCGGCAGGAAGGTAAACAGCGTTTCCATGCGTGGCTCTGGTTCACAAGAAGCAGCTTAGTCATGCTGGCCACATGACCTGGAAGCTGTATGCTGGCTCCCTCAGCTAGTAAAGCGAGATGAGCGTCGCAACCCCAGAGTCGTCCACGGCTGGACCTAACGGTCAGGGGTCCCTTTACCTTTTTTAAGGAGTCTCAAAGCGGCTCACAATCTACTTTCCCTTCCTCACCCATAACAAACATTCTGTGAGGTGAGTGAGGCTGAGAGACTTCAGAGAAGTGTGACTAGCTCAAGGTCACCCAGCAGCTGCAGTTGGAGGAGCAGGGATGCAAACCCGATTCACCAGATTACGAGTCCAATGCTCTTAACCACTACACCGCACCTGCTTTTCCCACTAATTCAACTATATAGTTTAGATTGAGTTAGAGTTGGGCATCAAGGATGGGGGAAAGAATGAAGCCTATAAACATCTGGCATAGATATACAAATGTTTCAGCAGAAATACGAAAGCTGAAACATTTTAGCGCTACTATCTCCTTTGTAGTGAAAAGCACTGACATCTCACTAGGATATAGGTTCACAGCATTGGAACATCAACAGTTTTAGAGAAATTACTGGCATGCTGTGTTTGGTTTACTGTCTACCACCTTTCATTTTTCAAACTGTATCAAAACACAGAGGGTAACCACTCCAATTTCTTTCACAGCAGCTATGCTGGGTGAGAAAATTTGTTAGGGATTAAATAGAATGAAGTATCCAGAGCAAATGTAAAGTGTGGCCACCTACTAGTACCGAATGACATTGCTGAGGGTAGTATGATAAGGATTTTTCTGGCAATCACAAGGAATGTGAGTTTATGGCAATGCAATTCAGGGCAAAATTACATACACCCAGCAAGAACAAATATAAAGTCTTGCATCTGATATGCCAGTATTTGCAGATAAAAACCACTATTATAGAGTCACACCAAATGCACTGTTTATTTTCTGCTAGGCATGCAGTTTATTCCGATGAGCTAACACTCTTCCCCATTTCAAGATAAAAACAAAAGCTAAATTTCTGTCATCTTTACAGAAATGAATGGCACTAAGCCAACTGAATATCTGAGTGCTTCATTGAAAGTGTTAATTTTGATTAAGTACTTTAGAAAAAGTGGGATGAAGTTAACCATTTCAATAACAATAATCAACATTTAATAACATTCATTAATAGCATTCATCATTTAACATTCAATCTTAAAAACATTTTAGCCCTTTAATTATCTAATTACAATTTTAAAAATTTACATATAAAAAATCTGCAAAATGGATAACAAAAATGTTTTGAAGAAATATTGAAGGGAGAATAATTTAACTTATTATTCATCCTTTAAAACTTTTTTCATTGCAGTATTAGATAAATAAAACATAACCCAAATAGTCTTTAAACCAAAACCCAGAAAACAAATCTACCCATAATTCACAGATTTATTTAAGTTTTGCTCTTCCCAATAAAAACTGGCTTCTACCCATTAATACACTAATAATTTAAGTTTACTGATCTATCAGTTTAACCAATTTGAAGCCCTAATCTATACATGTGCAATTTGTTTCCGTATATGTGGCTAAAATTTTATCATTTTAAATTCATGCTGTCTTTCAAAAGCCATACTGGTGGAGCCAACACAAGGCTTTTCAACTTTAAGGGCCCGTTATGAGGTTAGCCCTATTGGATAGACAAGACATGAAAAGAGCTTTATTCAAGTGTTTGTTGCATGAACTGCCATCACATTATACTGTACAGTGTATTATCGTCCAGCTAGGCACTGATGCTTTAGTCAGGAATCTGTCAGAGATTCCATTTAAAAAAAATCATTTTTGAACTCTTGATAATCCATCCATTCAAAGCAGCATTGAACTGAAACTTGACACAGCTTGTTCCTGGCTTATATAATGTATATATATGCACACTTTAAAGGGAAAATTCTTTAATGGGCTCAATCATCATCATTTAGATGATTTCACGTTATTATTTTTTTCCCTTTTCTGAGCCATTTTAGCAAGCAAGGGAGAAAAAACCTGCAGGGCTATTTAGGGCACTTGCAGAGAGTTATAATAGATACCTGCCATGAAACAGTTTTTATATTCAGCTGACCCATTTGATATGCTTAGATGAACAAACAATCTGTAGCTCCAAAGGTTGAGGGTCATTCTAATAAGCCATTGCACAAACTCTAAAGCTCCAATATAGCCATCAGTCATCTGCAAGCAGTACACTTTGAAGGGTAAGCTACTGCTGCTAAATTATCCTGTGGGGGATCCAACATTAACAACCGAAGAAAGCATAAGCTCCCTGTACTACTGATAGGAGCAATAGAAGCATCTTTCCCTGGCAGCTCTTCCTCCATGATATGACAGAAACTGCCAAGCATTATGCTGTCTAGCTGCTTAGTAAAGAGTTGTACAAGTACAGAAAATGAAGTAGCCGTGGTTTTCAATAAACCTGGATCTACATTGGAGGCAAATATGGGTGCAGCCTAGATATAGATGCCAAAGTATCATGGAAGTGGCTTGAACACATGTTCACTAAATTCTGAGGCAGAGTATATGAATATATGAGTATAGGAATATATGAATATTCCTTTAATTGACTTAAGTTTATTTTTTTATAAGTCATATTTTTACTGACTTATTTAATTTAGATCAGATGGTTATAGAATTATGTTCTTTGTTATATTTTGTCACTTCTATAGCTTGCAACTCACATACACAACTGAATCAGTATACCATTGCTTATCGTGCTATGGGTTACTTGTTAATAATGCTTTGTTACAATCCTTATAATGTAGCTTCTTTTTAAAGGGAAAAAAACCTGTCAAATATATCCTGAGTAGAGCTCAGATAATCTTTTGCACCACTGCAGTATTTCTTAAGAGTTTCAGGATGATCAGGAAAACAAAACATAGCGCCTATCAGTTCTGCTCTTGTATACAGTATTCTGCTAATGTATACAGTTCTGCTAATATATGCGGTGGAAGCATATTCCCTTGGTTTGTCTGTAAGTGTGCACAATATAAAAGAACTATGTGTAACATTTTATCGGAAGCAGCTACTTTTTCTTTTTCTTTGATTCATTTAATTCTGCACATCATTGTTGTTGCTAGTGGTAGTAATAAATGGATGAATAAATAAAAGAATACAGTTGTCAAATGCATTTACAACTGTATGAAGATGTTGATATAGTCCAGTATTCAGAATAATAATACTTTCATCTTATCACAGTTTAGGAGATGTTAATTGTACATCTAGGTAATGCACTGTCCCCTGGTGTTGCATTTTGTGGGTCATATCACACAATGTCAGAAAGAGGCTGCCTTTTACACTTCATTATTTTTCTAATTACCAAAGCCAGTCACGTGAGATCTAAATTATGCTTGCAACTGAAGGGAGATGATTAGTGTGTTTGCTTGTCAATAAAGACAATGCCCCTCTCCTGTACACCTTCTTCAGCAGAGAATGGATATCTAGAGACAGATAGATGACAGATGATAGATAGATAGATGATAGATAGATGATAGATAGATAGATAGATGATAGATAGATAGATAGATAGATAGATAGATAGATAGATAGATAGATGATAGATAGATGATAGATAGATAGATAGATGATAGATAGATAGATAGATAGATAGATAGATAGATAGATAGATAGATAGATAGATGATAGATAGATAGATGATAGATAGATAGATAGATAGATAGATAGATAGATAGATAGATGATAGATAGATAGATAGATAGATAGATAGATGATAGATAGATGATAGATAGATAGATAGATAGATGATTGATAGATATAGATAGATGATAGATGATAGATAGATAGATAGATAGATGATAGATAGATAGATAGATAGATAGATAGATAGATAGATAGATGATAGATAGATATAGATAGATGATAGATAGAGATAGATAGAGATGATAGATAGATGATAGATAGATAGATAGATAGATAGATAGATAGATAGATAGATATAGATAGATGATAGATAGATAGATAGATAGATAGATAGATATAGATAGATAGAGATAGATAGATAGATAGATGATAGATAGATAGATAGATAGATAGATAGATAGATAGATAGATAGATGATAGATAGATAGATGATAGATAGATAGATAGATGATAGATAGATAGAGATAGACAGACAGGCAGAGATACAGATCCACTAAAAGGAAGTCAGGAAGAAAGTAGAGCTGTTAAAAATTTGTCAATACAGGAATGTGGTCCAAAGATCCAATTTCTGTAGTTGGTGAATACAATTCCTCCCGAAAATCTTGCCAAAAACTGGCCAGCATTCAGCAAGTCTGGCATTTACCTAGCAAATGCAGCTGTCGAAAACATAATAAGTTACATCATATGGAAAATAGAACTTAGTCAGAAAAAAATAACTGCAGAACTGCTTGAAGGATCTTCTTACAACAAGAATAACTGAAGCTCATTCATTCTTTTTTAATGGGCTACATACAGTGCCCTCGGTCAATAGCCTAAGGGTAGCAGGGTCTGGGTGGGAGGAATCAACTTGTGGGGGAAAGTGCAAGAAATACAATAGAACATTGGTGCTTTATATAAACATATATATCAGACTTGGTTTGCTTTTGTCTTGGTCCTCCATCAATTAGAATGTGAGCTGCATTTTATACTGAATTGGCTTTCAAACCTTATTCTTGCTGTGACTAGTGCTCAGGGCATATAATCAAATTCAACACAAATCCAAAAGAATAAAACATAAGGTGAAGCTGTTAAAAGCAGCCATCAACAAAAAGGTCAGGGCCTATGGCAATGAAAGTGGGGGTGGAACTACTCCCCAGTTTTCAAACAGATTTATTCCTCAGGTAAAGAAGCACCATTTATTGCAAGGCAAAATTTTAAAACTGGTACTAAAGCATGTTACAAGCTTTCTTAATTCAATTTTCCCTGGCATTTATCGTGTTTAATAAAATACTCAAATGTCAACTGGATTTCTAAAAATGTATTTATAGCTTAATAAAAAGTGTAAACTGGATTATTCAGGAACAGTTTATATGGAGTCCAAGAGCCTAAAATTGATATAGATTTTGTTTGTTTTCTTCTCCCATCCTAAAAGTAATTTTCCTTTGCTTGCAATGGTTTTTACGGTAACTGGTACTTAAAGAGGAAAACAGTATTTTCTTTGCATTGCCATTCCTTCCCATGCATTCATTGTTCAGCTTCCATCTGCCTTCTTTTCATCACACTCAACCTTTATTGGGAGAAGACAGGCTGACAAGGACATCTTCGTACCTATTCATTGCCTCAGAAATATAACTGAGAATTCTACTATTGACATAACCTCCTAAACAATTACCCAGTAAGTCAGAGCTCAAGTTGAGTGGCCTAATGTGCCTACCTGGGAGGGTGAATACCACAGTCTAAGATATAGATTTTCATTTGTGCACTAAGCTTCAGTGATTAAGGAGTTTTGTTTTGTTTTGTTTTTGGCAATAAAAAGAAGAATCTAAAGTAAACAACACAACTTCACTCATGGAAGCATGCCAGAATCCAAGCCATATCTGGACTTAATGGAAAAGAAAATTCTGTTGCTGAAAGGAAGCTTTGGAACTATGCACATGGACTTCAACAAAACTATGGCTGGATTCAAGCCACACAGCCAGTGGGAAAGGAGACAGACAATAGATGAGTTTGTGTGCTAGTCAATCATGGTTTCAGTGCAGGGGAGGCCAGCCTATGCAGAGCTTGTCTGAGGCGTGGGATGGGAGTCTTGTTATAAAGTTAAAAAATAAAAAATAAAAAAGCAGCCAGTCCCTGACGGGCTTCTCCAACTAGTTTAGCTCTGCGAGGCCAATGGCAAGTGTACCCAGCTATCCGCTGCTCTGCATTGCCTGCAGGTAGCTAACCTGTGGCTATGCTAATATTGGTGGATATAATTTTCATAATCCTTAACCATTGGTGACACTGAATGAAGCTACTGTGAGATAGTCCAACAATATTTGGAGAGCTGCAGCTTAGCCACCTCTGGTTTTGTAAGACATTATAAGCCTGGCCACACAATACCCCTCCCTTCTTCTCTACCCACTCAGCCAGGAGAAGGCGTTCAGAAGCATCCACTTCAGCAGTTGGGTTGCTTAAAACTAAACATAGTTATTGTTACCCACAGTTTGTCATGTACGGACAACGTTTTGAAGCACATTTAACCGAGGGTGAAAATGAAATAATCTGAATCATGGGGAGGAGAATGAGAGAGCCTAGGAAGAGGCTAGGATTGTTTACATCTTGCTAAACTAAACCTTAGTTTAGCATAGCATCCAAACATGGCCATTAAGATTTCTCCCTCCAAAATGTTCAAGGTCTCATGATCATCCCTCATGATTTCATTCTAGTTTGCTACCCTAGGAGACCTGGTAATCATATTGCCTCCTCTCCTCTCCTCTCCTCTCCCCTGCCCCTACCCCACACTATCTGGAATTCGGTGAGTGGTGATTGGGAACAGGTTGTGGCATTCTGTCTGCAGGATGTGCTCCTCAGAGAGGTTCATCTGGCACCAATCTTGACAACATCTTAGCATGTAATTAGCAACATTGTATTTGCCTTGGCAGTTCAGGACCTAGTTCAGTCATTCTGCTGAATTTTCATGCCTTGGTCACAGGACTCAGTTATACAGTTGCAAATATAATGTTTTAAGTGCATTATACAAATGTGACACTAGAGGGCGATGGTGAGCTTATAGCAAATTCAATGCATTTTTCAAAACACTTTTAAAAAAAGCATTTTCACAGTTTTTTCTAGATGTGTTTAGATTATACCACATTTTAAGTTTCGTTTTGTTTTTGTAGTTTTTATTTGTTATTTTAGCATCTCTCCACTGTAAGTTTTTTTGGGGGGGTTTGTTTTTGTTTTGTTTTTTGCATCTAGGGAAGCACATAATTATCACAAATAAAACTAAGAATAGCCAAGCTGTTTTTGAACAAACATGTATGTTCAAGTGCAGCCTTCTAAAATAAAAGAGCAGATCGACATATAGATAGGTGGCAATAGATTAAAAGATGAAGAGTTAAAAATAGGGAAAGAGGAATTCTATTAGTTATAAACCAGGACCAAATAAATCTAAAGAGCTTAAATAAGTCAAAAGAAATAACACTTTCCGCCCAAAATTGCTGCATACTTCTTTCTGCTGCAATGGAGAATGTTCTGCAGTAGAGAATGATATTTCAGGCACTAAGAAACAGGCACTACTTAGGACAAGGATAGTAGGCAGGGCTGGATGAAGACAAAGTTCAAAGGAAAGACATTTAGTCTCAGATTCATTTTGTTCTGTAAGTGTGGTGCTCCAAGGCACTCTCCCCTTTGCTGTGCCATCTATAAATCTATTAACTGACATTGGAGGATATTGAGAGTGGTCTCAGACACAATGCAAGGGATTGTGTGCAGAAAAACAAAGTATGAAAACCCTAATGCAGCTAATGTTCTCCCAGCCAATGAGGAAGAACATTTTTCTCCTTCACGATTTAGGGTTTGAAATGAATTAAAGTTATATTTAATTCAGGTGTATTGTGTGTTAATTAGAAACTGATTGTATGTGGTTACAGTATCCAATCTTTTGTCTAATTCACAGGTTTCTGTGATTACACACCCTTGCTAAGTATCACATTAATTTCCATTTATGAAAAAGAACAACTTCTCTTACACTTAATATTTTTCAATTTTCTTCACTTCAGCATTTGGACTTCTGTCTTCAGAGAACTATAATATCTATATCACTGCATCTTATGTCAGCACTTCTAATAAATTTTAATGTTCTTTAGTGAGCTCCATAGTAAGGACAATGATGGGGAATAATCTATTCTTAACAAGCGTAACCAAAGCTTTTAAAAGTAATTAGCTCTACAAACTGAATTTGGGTACAATATCATTTCTATCTGAAATACATTTAGTGAACATTAAGATATCCTAGACAGCAGGACTACATGTTTCAAAACTATTAATGAATATTTCATTTTAAAACTGTCTAAACTGCATCACTGAAAGTAGTATCAACAAAAGTTAAAGCAGCTGACTGTCCCCACTGGCTTTTAATAGAGAATGGTTTTCCCTCCTCCCTCCTCCTGAAAAACTGCAAAGTATTTCTTTTAGTTTAGAACAATATTAACTTGCAATACAGTGGGCTTCTTCAATACATGAAAGAGCATAATCATCTCTCCCAGGATTACTCTTTGGCAGGAGTCAGCAAACTTTTTCAGCACGCCCCTCAGACCTTGTGGGGGGGGGGCAAACTATTTTTTTGGGGGGGGAAATATGAACGAATTCCTGTGCCCCACTAATAACCCAGAGATGCATTTTAAATAAAAGTGCACATTCTACTCATGTAAAAACACCAGGCAGGCCCCACAAATAACCCAGAGATGCATTTTAAATAAAAGGACACATTCTACTCATGTAAAAACATGCTGATTCCCAGACCATTCGCGGGCCGGATTGAGAAGGCGATTGGGCTGGATCTGGCCCCTGGGCCTTAGTTTGCCTACCCATGCTCTTTGGACATGACCTTGCAGATACGACTGGAGACACCACAACACAGTGCAACTGACTCCCACAGAGTCAGTCCAGAAGTATACTATGGTCAATAGTGTGAAGAAAAGTGGACCATCTCAATCCCCTCCCTTTCAGAGGAGGACAGCTACCAGAAATCCAAACTTCAGAAGTGATGTCTTCCCAAACACATCAAAATTTAATTGAGGAAGGAAGGGAGGTGGAGGAGGTAGCAGCAAGCACTCTGACAGATGTATGGAGTAATACTTTCTCCCTTCTGGTCTTGGCTACAAGTCCCAGAGGTCCTGGTGGGCGAGGGGAAATAAGCTTTAACTCATTGATAAGGTTTAGGTTTGAGCATTTAAAATGCATAAATCGTGACCAAGCTTTACTGTTTAATATCCTTGGCAATCACCAGGAACAGCACATGAACTCCTTTTGGGAGCCTGAACATTCCACGCTTGAAGTGTTGTGTCAAAAATTGTGATGTTGGTTGAATACAGTCTGTCCAAATCAAAATGCTAATTTTCAATCCTTTGCATAAAACTTATTAACACATGATTATTAGTGCATCCATTGTTGTTCAACCTCAATATTTATAGGGCCCTTTCATTAACATTTTATGGATTAGCACATTTAGCTTTTTAATGAATTTGCGTCAAACCAATTAGGATCTGTCACTGCTAAAAAAGCCTTTTTTTTTTTTTTTTAATCTATGGCAAATATCTCTTGGCCTTGCTCAAGCTTATAGGTTAGTAGACCATTAACTGCACTGTGAGAAGTGAGTCACTGTGAGAATATTGAACTGATTGTTTGCAAATGAGTCTTACTAATGTGATTGAAACTATACCACTTAAAAAATAAAAACAAAATCTAACTGAGTCATCCCAGTGGCTATTCTCTGGTAGCTACTGACACCAATGGTTGTTTTGTACTAACATGGGGAAATATTAATTTACTCATGTGGCTATAGGAAGTTTGTGATAAAGGGTTGGTCATTCTATATGGCTCAGCCTATCTTCTAGGTAAGAGACAAACTGAGTCACAGAAACCCAATTTAACAAAAAGAAAAGTAACGATGTAATCTTGTACAGAAGAGCAGATGAATAGAATAAACTGCAAATGATACAATGAATTACAAATAACACAAACCAAGGCCATGCAGGCTGGGGTGAGAACTCCAAGACTGTACCTTGTTTCATACTTCTTCAAACTCCAATTGAACAATATGCATGGACTGCAGTCATTAACACCTTATTGCCTCAATTATTCTTGCTTGATTTTTCTTCCTTTCAGGGAAATATTGTCCCTGTAAATCCTGCTAAGAGTCAGGTACATGCTCATGAGCACATGAGTACAGCCAAAGGGGTTGTAACTCCAAACGACTATGGCCCCAAAGTGAGGAATTTTTCTTCACAGAATTAGAGTGAGAATATAAAAAAGCTGGTATCCTCTAGGGATTAATGTGCATTACCCCTTTATTTGCTCAGTTTTATAAGTATCACTTCTGCTGGACCCAAAAGAATTTGTAGGACATTTATGATTATGAATAATCAAAAATGCCAGCAGGACTGTACTCTGGAGTAACTGCCCCTCCCCTCCCCTCCCCTCCATCTCTTCTTCAGCAATTGAAATCCAACATGGCCACACTGCAATCTTTGGAAGTGGTCTCAGTCCACTGCCCTTCCTGACCAGTCCCTTGCCACAGGTGTGGGCATTTCTTTGGAGAGAATATCCACACCCACAGGGTGTGTTACAGACCATGAATTTAAAGTCTTGTGTCAGGGACTGGCTGGATGAAGAGGAGTGGTGAGAGGCACGAGCTGGGGAATCCCCTAAAGGTAAAGGTACCTCTGACTGGTAGGTCCAGTCGCGGACGACTCTGGGGTTGCGTGCTCATCTTGCTCTATAGGCCGAGGGAGCCAGCGTTTGTCCGCAGGCAGCTTCTGGGTCATGTGGCCAGCATGACTAAGCCGCTTCTGGCGAACCAGAGCAGCGCACGAAACGCTGTTTACCTTCCCGCCGGAACATTATCTATTTATCTACTTGCACTTGATGTGCTTTCGTACTGCTAGGTGGGCAGGAGCTGGGACCAAACAACAGGAGTTCACCCCATTGCGGGGATTTGAACTGCCGACCTTCCGATTGGCAAGCCCTAGGCTCTGTGGTTTATACCACAGCGCCACCCGAGTCCCCTGAGGAATCCCCTAGGGAAGCCTTAAAGGAGGAAGGCTCAGAGCCCAGGGAGCGGTGGTGTGAAACTGTGAGGACAAGTCAGAGGGGGAAGGAGGTGAGTATTAGCTGGATGCTGAAGAGGCAACAGGCTTTAGTGAGCAAGAAGAGTCAGGTGCAGAAAGCAGTTAAGACTCAGCTGATGAAGCAGAAACGGAGGGACAGATGATGCAGAAGTATCTCATGAGCTTGCTGGTCCTACTGTACAAACCTCCACTCCCCCCTAGTCTCCATGCTATGCATGCAGTAGAACGAGCACATCTGGCATAGTTTGAGGCTGCTTGGATATCATCTGCTTGGATATCATCTGGCAGGGGAAGAGACTTAGAGGGAAGTAGAAGGTGAAGACTTTCAGTCTTGGCAACTGTTTCATAGGGACCAGTCCTGCCTTGGTGGCATTGGGCCTTGTATGCTGTTTTCTTGAAGAGAGAACCAACTTTTTTGCTTATCTTTGTGCCTTGAGTGCCGACCTGCATCTGAACTAGCTCTGACACACGTGCTGGGAACTGTAGCTTTGCCCCCCAGCACCCTTTGAAAACTATGGTTCGCAGGGCTCTTTGGGGTAAGCCTTGTGCTTTCACTGCCTTGTGCCAATCTTTTTAGCATGTCTACAGGTAGAGAATATCACATTCCATAATACTATTTTAACTTAGCAACCTCTACACTGAAAGTCTCTGATAGCTCTATTACCTACTAGCAAAGCATTTGATACTATTTGTGAGCCAGCACTGTAGCCAAACCAAGGGTACTGCCAAACTCAGAAAAATGAAGGTTCCTAGCCATCAAGATGAATTAATCATTAATATGAAGGTAAGTGGTAGGAGGGCAATGGGCCCTTGGAAAATGCTGAACTGTTTGATAGAGCAGCCACAGTAATATTAATGCTCATAGCATTTTTAAAAATGTAAGCCATTGTCTTGGATAATAATTAATCAAAACAGATCCATGGAGCACCTACGCTATGGGAAGAAAGAAACAGCACAGCATTTTTAAGCCTTCAGACAGTAAGAAACATTTGCCTTTAATTTCTGAATATGTTCATTATGGTGATTCTGTCTTCTTTAACCTAGCTGTAATATATGTAGTAGTGGAAAATGCTAGCAATAAACAGGCTTTAAGGTTATCAATCACACATGAGAGCCATTCATTTTCTCATGAAAATTACCTTGCCAGCATGAAAATGATTATCCCTTAAATACCAAGCGTCCATGGCTTCACTGCTGTATTATTCCCATAAGTGCATTCTCTCTAAATTGGTTCTCCTTGGTATGACATCAGAGCCTCGGCAAATCAAGATGAGCAGTACTCTAATTATGCAGAAACCTGAGTCTGCCACTGTTCAACTGTGATTTACTCTAAAAGTATTCCTATTAATTTCAACGGGAACTGCTGAAGTAAAAAATACTAAACTTGAAACTGTGGGAACTAAATGTTATATAAACGCTCTCCTTAAATTAGCAATTATGGTATGTGACATTAAAGTGTAGTGGGAATAGGAGAGCACTTTTCGTAAATATTGCCTCCTTTCACCAAAAGCGTATCTTGTGTGGAATTCCTCATGAAGCAGGAAAGCATTGGCAAAGTGGGACCATACTTCTGCTACCCTCAAATGCTGAACCAGGAACCAGCATATCTGCATGGTGGCATTCCAGAGTGAGCGTCATTTGCAGTCCCGGTGGGCTGCTGCTTCATGGCCAGTTTTTGCTTTAGTTCAATTTGGTTTCCTTCTTCCTCAGAACAGCACAGTAGTCAGCTGACTGTGTGACAACACTACCAAAGGGAAACACAGTTAATTCATACTGAAGGCAATATGATACAGGAACTGTAAGTTCTCTGTGAATTAACTATGTTTATCCTAATTAAAGTGCTCACATATTAAGTGAAATAATGACAGAGAAAGTTTAATAAATATGTATACAATTATGAGTTGCATGCAAATTATATTCAGCTATAATGTTGGTGAATTTTAATTTGCTGCAAGTCTAAACAAAATAAATGAATCCCATACCTTCTATAATTCTTTTTTTACTGCAAATATTGTTTGTGTAAGATAATAGTAAATATAATGGGCTATGGGGTTGCTTGTGCGTAAAGCGCAAACTGCTCTGAGCTGAGTAGTTTGGACAAAACTTTGCCCCCAGGCTGGACAGTCAGTACACCGTGACTGTCTCAATCACTGGAAGAATCCGTCAGTGGCCGTTTCCTGAATTTCTTCCAACATAAGAGTTCTTTCACACCCAATCGTCGTCTCCCTTCTCTGCGCGAAAGCTGTCTGTGCAGAGTGGGCGTCCCCAGAGGAGGTCCTGTGCTCTCCCCGCTGGTTTCACTGGCAGAGTCCTGGAGCCTTCTCTCCACAGCTACCTCGGACTCCCCTTTCTCCCTGGTGTCACCTCTATCTCCTTCCCCAGCGGAAGCGTCCTCTCTCCCTCTGCTGGTTCCCTCTCCAGCCTCATCATTTGGGAGCCTCAGCGCCACCCTTGGCTCCGATGGCAGTTCCCTGACAGTAAACATTCTTGATACAACCAGTACTAGATCATATAGACATATCAAGGATTCATTTTACATTATTCAACAACAGACTTTAAAGGTAAATGAACTTTCATCATTTCAGTGATTACTGTTTCTCTTACCACTTTTTGAAAAAGATTTATTACATAACCACAGCATATGAGTGAAAACACCCTTAAAGTTTGTGCAGAATCAATGCTTCCCATTACAAAGTTTATATGGCACAGCCATTTTCCAACATGTAAAAATTCCATTTTCCAACATGTAAAAATACCCAAAGCAAGGAAGCTTTGAAGCATAAAAAAATGACAAAATTATAGCTCTCTCAGTGTGTACAGATTCATCCCGCTCTCTTTCACCCATACAGATACACAAACATGCATACCCAGAGATTGGTCTTTATATAAAATTTATTTAAAATTATATTTTTGACTGAGCAGGAACTGATTTCAAGGTATTGGAATTCCTTGAATTCAGCAGACATAGGGTATAGTTTGTATACTTTCCACATTACAAAAATTGGTATTCTGACAGGCCAAATACAATAATTAATTAATAAACCTTAATTAACATCTAGTTAGTTCTAGGGCTGGGCAATATCAGCTTTTTCAACATCGCGGTATATTGGCAGCCAAACATCGCGGTTTGGCGATATACTGTGGTGTTGAAAAAACAAGCTGCACTGTCCTCTGCCCATGAGGCACCTGGTGAAACTGCCCCAGCTCTGACCTCGGGAAACTGAGGCGGTTTCACCCAGTCGCTCATGGGCTGGGACAATGGGTTGTGGGTTCAGCTCAGCTCGGGATTGGGAAGGTTCCTGCGCCCTAGCTGAGTCAGCCCCAGCACTCCTGCCGCTCGCACACAAGGGGCAGGATTGCTGGGGCTGCTTTGCGAAGGGGGAAGATTCAGCTCAGGGGTGAGTGGACAGAACATTGGGGCTCCTTTAACTGCTCGCTGCAGGAAATGTCAATCGCGCTCCCCTCAGCTGAATTCCTCTATTGTTGGTATGCACATCTTTTGTATGTTTATACCATGACTCTTGGGACGCGGGTGGCGCTGTGGGTTAAACCACACGGCCTAGGACTTGCCGATCAGAAGGTCGGCGGTTTGAATCCCCGCAATGGGGTGAGCTCCCGTTGCTCGGTCCCTGCTCCTGCCAACCTAGCAGTTCGAAAGCACAGCAAAGTGCAAGTAGATAAATAGGTACCGCTCCGGCGGGAAGGTAGACAGCGTTTCCATGCGCTGCTCTGGTTCGCCAGAAGCGGCTTCGTCATGCTGGCCACATGACCCGGAAGCTGTACGCCGGCTCCATCAGCCAATAAAGCGAGGTGAGCACCGCAACCCCAGAGTCGGTCACGACTGGACCTAATGGTCAAGGGTCCCTTTACCTTTTACCATGACTCTTATTCCATTCGCTCATTCATCTATGAACTTCTAAAGAATTCAGTTCAAAATATACATTGAAATACATATTTTGATGTGTTAAACCACCAAGAACTGTGCTTAGACTGCTAAGTTCTGAACTGTACCTTAGTCCAAGATACACGAGTCAGGTCATTCTGTAATGGAATTCACAAAGATCAGATTCCTCAAGCATCCTACAGTTAGGCTAAGCCAAAAGTTCTCTTCTCATGTGTGACTGAGGTCACTAATAATAGATGAATTTATAACATTTAATCAAGAAAAGGGCAGCAAGGGAGATCATTTTTCTTTTCAGGAATTTACTCCCAAGTACTTTACCTCAAAATGTTCACTATAATTGAAATCATATCTGTTTTTCCCAAGAGAACGACTTACTGCATTAAATAGGATAGAGTAGATATCATGGAAATGTACATTTTCACAAACACACACACAATATTTGAGATTGCTTGAGTTTTACTCATCTTTAATAATTTAATGCTTACATCCCCAAATTAGTGAATCAGAAAGCTATACATTCTTTAATCTGTAATTAATGTGGGAAGATCTGAAGGCTCTATTAGCTGTATTTATTTAGGGAAAGGTAACTTTACAGTGACCTCTTCTAACTCTTAGTCTCATTCTTGTGGTAATTTCCATGTTAGATCCTCAGCTGCCATATTACTAACATTACCAATATTATTATATTCTTATTAACTAATTGTTTATTTTACATTGTTGCTTTTAGTTTGCATATTTTGCTTGACAATATCAGATGTAGGATTTGAAAAGGATTGTGTTTCTTATTATGAGGACAAACAGTATTACTGAAGTCCAGATCCATCTTCTTGGATCTTTTGCCTGAGAAAAACAAAATTTCCATTAACTAAAGGATTTAGAGAATCAGGAGCCTTGAGCCTTGAGCTGATTCATTCTACCAATTTTTGAAAGACAGGCTTCTGAAAGGCTTCCCTTCCCTCTGTGTTGTCTGTTTGCTCTTCCCTTCTCAAGATAAGGTGTCTATTAAAGCATTTAACACCACCTGAGCAATCCCTCCCGTTAACTGAGCTTGGTTTGTAAGACTCCAAGATTTTGTGTTATTTTCCAACACCGTACCCTTTCTGCTTTATTTTTTTCCCTGAGAAACCTATCAAGAGATTCATGACAACTTAAATTCTTCCTAAAAGGGCAATCAGGTATATCCTCTAAGAGACACCACGGTCATTCTAAGAACAAGGCAGTAGTTGATGTGACTGCAGTGTTTCTTCCCTGGACAGCTGATAAAAAGCAGTCTATGTCACCCTTAGCTGAAACAGGAACTTAAATACACCACTGAAGTGCTTATTTTGTAAAGGAGTTTATAGTAGCCAACATCCAGGTATTCAGTAATATTTGGGTGAATCTGTGTGAATGATGAAGGTGATCATCTTCTTCTTTGGTGATCGTTCATAGCCGAGTAAGATTGTCTTCTATAAACACGGTTTTAACAGTGAGTCTGTAAGTGACTGTGGAGGCCAATTCTGGATCCACATGCCCTTCCACAGTGGGGACATTGGTTTCCGAGCGGGAGTTGATCACGGTGTGGATTTGCCAAGCGTGCCTTCCTCTTAGCACGTTTCTCCCTTGTGTCCTGACTTCAAGTGTCTTCAAAGCCCATGACACCTTTGGTAAATGCTGTTCTACAACTGGAGCACTAGCAGGCCAGTGTTTCCCAGTTGTCAGTGTTTATACTACCTTTTTTTTAGATTTGCCTTGAGACAGTCTTTAAACCTCTTTTGTTGACCACCAGCATTATGCTTTCCATTTTTAAGTTCGGAATAGAGTAGTTGCTTTGGAAGGCGATCATCAGGCATCTGCACAACATGACCAGTCCAATGAAGTTGATGTTGAAGAATTATTGCTTCAACACTGCTGATCTTTGCTTCTTCCAGTACACTGATATCAGTTCGCCTGTCTTCCCAAGTGATATGTAATTTTTTTCAGAGTCACCATGATCACCCTAGAACAGGTATCCCCAAACTCAGCCCTCTAGCTGTTTTGGGACTACAATTCCCACCATCCCTGCCCACTGGTCCTGTTAGCTAGGAATGATGAGAGTTGTAGTCCCAAAACAGCTGGAGGGTGAAGTTTGGGGATGCCTGCCCTAGAATCTGTGGAACGGAATGGATGCAACTGTTGCTCATCTTTTAAGCAGGCCTGAATATCTGCTTTAAGAGCAAAAATATCTCTGTTTGGCAGGAACATGAGAAACAGAAAGGTTGGCAATTCTTTAGTCAAACTGAGATCATGCACCTCTGCAAAGAACCACCGGTCTTTAGGGCTTGAAATTTTGGCTCATGAACAGCCCTGAGAGGATTGTTTTGCTTCCCTTATTTTGAGATACAGTTATTTCAAATATGTTTTTTTATCTGTGGGGTCCCCAAAACTTCACCAGTAGAGACATACCCCAAGGTACCTTCCAACTCCTTTGCTTCTTCAATTTATTGATTTTTAAAACTGAGTTTGGGGCCTTTCAGGAGATTGTTTGGTGGTGGTGGTGGTGGTGGGAATTCTGCCTCTTTTCTGCGGGGTGGACTGCTTTGTCTGTATTTTATTTTTCTTCTGATTCATCAGAGCTATTTTATTACTTGGTAGTCTTTGAGAATCGCTAGTTTTTCTTTTGTGAAATGGATATTTCATGGTGTCCATTGAAGTTGCTTAGATTTCCAAATATACCCCCAGGCCCAACAAGGTTGGTTGCTTTTGCTTTGTTCTAATATGCAAGAAATAGCAGTAGTTGGTTAGGTGGGGGTGGGATCGGGGTTAACCCCAAAAATCTAAGCCATTCAAAAGTGACCAGACCTATATTCAATCAATCAATCAATCAATCAATCAATCTAATTTCTATAATGCCCTTCATCCAAAGATCACAGAGCAGTTTACAATATAAAAATGAATAGCATAATAACAAACAAAAACAATAACCACACACACACACAGTTTAAAGGACCATATATTGTTTAATTAGCCAAAGGCCTGGGAAAGGGGGAATGCTTTTGTCTGGTGCCTAAATATATGTAACAAAGATATATTGGTTCTCAGAGAAGAATCCAGTTCAATAAATGTATCTAAGATTGCTTGAGTTAGGACACAGCTTTACAAGATCACAGTGTTCAATTTCACTAATTTTTGAAAGAAGTCAGTAGTAGTAGAAAATAAAACACAAAAAAACACTTCTGTTATAAATAACAATGAGAAATGATATAGCACGTATAAATAGCTTTCCTATTTAAAGGTAGCATTTAATAAGCCTTCACAACCTTTTTTGTTGAGCCTATTCGAATGAAGAGTTAAATCAGGGATGCACTAATATGCATTATTGCTTTGTGGGGGCAAAACACTTTTCTTTCTTTTTTTTCGCTATAAAAAAAATAATTGGGTCCGTAGTGACTTTGTAAATTAGAGCTTCCTTATGTGGTGCTGCTAATTTATGCATATCAGCTTTCTGAAAATTCCAGGCTTCCGTAGATGGAAAGATGTGCAATTTTGGCAAGTTAATACTTTGTCTTACTCATTTTTTACTCTTTCTTGATGGCTGCACGGCGACCCGCCCTACCAACAGATGCATGAATATGACTAGTTCTTGCATTTATTAAGTGGCTGAAATGTGTAGCAGGTAATTAATAGGAAACTAGACTCTCATTTCTTCTTGCCAATTATTAAAGCTGAGCACAATAAATCTCAACTTGCAATACATCAAGATTAATTTAGCATCATTACGATTTTCTGCTTGTATCTGATATTTGTCTTAGAAAGTTGCAAATACCAAGGCCAGAAATAATTTGTCACATGAACAAATGGTTAAGAAGTGGATCTTAAAACAGTTAAACTTCCCTAAACATAGAATGAAAATTCCAGCTTTAGGGTGAAATCTTATGGTCTCCAGGACAGTATTTCAGAGGATGTAAGAGATCTGCTCTATCCATGACACTGGAAACTGAGATCTGATGTTAGAACTCCCTCTCTGATACCACCAGCTTCTCTAAAGCATTGGCTTTCAAATTTCGGAAATCTCACATTGGGATGGTCAAACAGAGGGCGTGCACCTTGCATGCAAAACATTTCTGGCCCTGCACACACATCAATCTGTAGGAGGTGAGGTTAAAACCTGCTTCTGAATGTCTAAATCCATTGGAAACTGGCTGAAAAAAAACCTTGTAGGATGTATATTCTGTAAAAAAAAAAAAAAGTCTGAAGATGAAGAGTGTTTTTCCTAGGAAGTGAAGATTTTGTTATAATTGACTGTGTTTCCTTGTTTCCCAAGGCCATTGGTAGAATACAGAATATTACGTTTTTGTTTCCTTTAATTTTTTTTAAGTACATCTCAAGCACTGATCAAAATGTGCTCTTACCAATAAAAGCTGGAACCAATGAGTTGATTAATCCGTCAACTCAAAAGTCCATAGTCCTAAAATCTAGTTTTATATATTGGGTTTGAGCAAAAGGGGGGGAAAGAATGTGCTTTTCTATATACATCCACAGAATAGTTCCTGAAGTGCTGTGGTTCCGAAGTCATTTTCATGCTTCTGCAAGTGATGGGACTTTTTGCACCTCCCTTTCTTGTGCACCATTCTAGTATGAAGTGTAAAGCTGCCTTTCGGTGACGAGAAAACACTGGAAGGGCAGCTTTCAATAGAGTCCAAGGGAGAATGTTCATCTTCCATATCATATACACTATAGGAACACTTTCAGAAGTGTGTTTGTTAATTAATGCAACAGCACCAGCATCAAAACTGGCAAGTAGAGAAATAAATAATAAACCTGTAACACAAGTGAGTGCTTACCAAGCTTTCATTTAATCAATAGTTAATGTAGGCAGTGATTGCAAAACTTTACTACATGAATTTAATCAGATATGTTTTCTTGGCACGTTGGCGGATAATACACTGATTAATTAATTTCTTCTCCTGGAGTGAGGAAAGCTCCCAGCAGAGGAAATTTGAACAGTTCAGTGTCACTGTGAGCCATAAAACTCTGCCATAAAAAAATGTAAGTGGTCTCTTGCTTAAGACCCTAATACAGCAACCATGATCAGTGCTAGAACACATTGATGAAAAGGGCTAATGCCAAAACAAAGGTGAGAGTACAGTGGCTAAATATAATGATAAACAAGATACTGACAAAGATATAATTTTCCAAAGTTTTTTAGGAATTATGAGGGACTACTAATTTGATAACTTTTAATACTTCTCTTCAGCATTCAGAATAATAACATCTTTATAACTAAGTCAGGCTGATGGATAATGATCTAGGAAATGCTAACTACTGAATTTTTGTGGCTGGTAAGAGTATTGAACTTTGGCCCATCAACCCTATCCACACTAGTTAAGCTTCATTTTCATTTTCAATGTTATTCCTAAGAAAACGGGTTAAATATTTCCTCTTTTGATATATATTGAGATTCTGCCCCGCCAGTGTCATTTAAAGGGACTTTCTGAAATTTAAAAGATGTGATTAATTCACAGAGTTCCTGAACTCTGAACCCTGGGGTCTGCTTTATGGCCTCTGAACACATGCGTACAAACTGTACAAACTGCTAAGAGTTTTTAAAGGGCCTGCAAAAAGCTTTGACCCTTCTGTCATATGTGCCAAGAGGAGGTGTGCAGTTTCCTTTTCGTTTTCATGGAATGAAGCACACCCAGCTACTTCAAGGTTGTACTGTATCCTGCACATCAGCATAGCTTTACTGTAGGATTGTTTCAGCAAATTCAATTCCTGTAGAACTTACAATGCTTCAAACACTGGTGGTACCATTCAGTTTAAACACACCTGAAGTGTGTGATTCCACACAGTTTTCTTCCTGTTTCTAATAGGTGAAATTTCCTGGCTGTTGATAGGCATTTATTCTACCCTATAGACTTCGACGGCACCAATCCAGAAGTACAGAAAGGTGGTTGAATGGACATGCCCTGAGAGAACTTTGTCCTTTTGATAGTTTAGGTAGTGGTAATTCCCCAGCTAGCTATTTCCAGATTATGTGCTATTTCTGGGACCTCAGTGATCTTGCCTATTCCCTGTCAAGCAGACATCTAATACGTTATTATAAATTGGTTTTAAACTTCCTGAAGTGAGCTGCCAATGATACGGTATCCATCAGAGTTATTACTTCATTGTGACACAAAGAAAAGAAGTGTCAAGCCTTCTGTGTTTCTTTCACGATGCTTGCTTTATCTGCTGTCTTGTCCCACTTTCCCATGATTTCCTATTTTAACTTTTCAGTGTACAAGATTTTACAGAAGCCCAAGAAAAGTGATCAGAGACCCACTGTATCCTCTTTCTAGAAAGATACATATTGGGGAGTGGGGGGGTAGAAGAAACATCAGGGTTTCTTAAAATAGCGAAGATAAAGCAGAACTATGGTTTAAGGAACAGGTGAAGGAAATTGAGTTTGCCTTATTCAACCTATAATAAGTAATAAAAATGTAAAAACACTGATTCAAAAATTTGCCAATTAATGCAGGTGGCAAACTGAAATAAAAACATTCAAACAACCTCTGGTTATATGTGCACTTTTGTCAATTCTTCATTCATAAGAACAAACAAGAATTTGATGGGTTTTAAGCTGAACTATCTCTGAGAAATTTGGGAAGATATTTTCCATGATTAGGGGAAATTAAACAAAGGAATTATTTTTATCCAAGTGCGACATTGAGCCCCATGGAATGGGATGACAATTTAGTAAACAGTGCAGTCCTATGCTTATATTTTTGGGAGTAAGGCCCTTTTGCGTCAATGAGACTTACTTCTGAGTAATGCACAGGATTGCCTTCCCCATAGCAATAGACACAAATGTAGCTGATAAGGTGGAATCATTTTAGGCTAACATCAGGCGTGTGGATAAAGTGGTGCACCACCCCCAGCACAGAAGTGTGCAATAACAGGGTACCCCGTTGAGGGCTAGTAAGAAGGCTCTGTCCTAAAACCAAGACATGCAGCAGATGGGCCACAGAGTTTCCTGTGTCTTGCATAGGGCCCTTAATCCTAGGCTGGACCCTGTAATGCAGGCATCCCCAAACTCGGCCCTCCAGATGTTTTGGGACTACAATTCCCATCTTCCCGGACCACTGGTCCTGTTAGTTAGGGATGATGGGAGTTGTAGTCCCAAAACAGCTGGAGGGCCGATTTGGGGGTGCCAGCTGTAATGCATCAGCCATCCATCAGGGGGAGGAGATGTACCCAGTGCCTAAGTCAAGTCCAACCTACATCTGGAATAAAGTTGTGGCCTAATTTTAAATCCCAGAACATTGTCTTATCCAGTTTTGGGGGTTTTTTGCCTTCACAGATTAGGCCTTGTTCCCTGGGGCAGGGTCACTGTGAGTGGGTCCACAACACCTGCTTTTAAAAAAGGTTTAGTTTGCGGGGGGGATGGGGGACGGCCGGGAATATCACCAGGAAATTCCATGCAGATGTTTACATGCTGTAGTAGTTTTTAATGCCATTAATACCTGGATATCTTAAAATTGTATTTACACAAACCACTTAGAGATTTTCTTAGAGTCAAGCAGTATCCAATTTTTGTTAAATGAAATAAATAAAAATCCTGTGACCAAAGTAAAACTCTTAACTTTCTGTTACATGAAGAAAGCCTATGAGTTCATCAAAATTAAAGTCTACAGCAAGGGTGAAAAACCTGTGGGCCTCCAGATGCTACTGCACTACAACTCCCATTATCCCTGACTGCTGCCATGCTGGGTGGCGATGATGGCAGCTGTAATCCAAAAACATCTGGAGAGACAATGTTTTCCATGAGTGGTATATGAAAAGATATCATTAACATACTATTAATAAAAGGTTTACAGCATGGGGTATTGTGGTAACTGTCTTGCATAGCCTCTAACATACCTTTTGGAATATACAGCTGTAATCAGTGCTGTTTGTGTAGAAAAAGAGGTGCCGGAACCCACCATGACTCCTTCCTTGTTCTCTGATAATAGCAATGGCGTCCACCCAAGAGATGCCGGAACTGAGTTCGGTGAGTTCTGGCTGAAAAAAGGCTATGCCTGTAATGATTTAGGGCCACCCCACTAGACACAGCAAACAAGATATGCTTAGAAAAGCTCAGAGATGGAAATGAAAATATTTATATACAAGAATTGACTTGACCATCTTGCTCTTCAAATTGTCCCAGATGAACAGCAAATAATAATTTCACCCTTTGGCATTCATTTCAATAGCATTAATGATGATGAACCCATTTTGCTATTCATACAGATGTAAATTAGCTGATTTCTTATGCATGGTGACCTTTTGCAATCAAGATGTCCCTAATGGAATAATGATTATTTTATTTATCCTGGCACAAAGCCTGTGTTTAACACAATAATTTCCTACTTCTGTACATCTCTGTCAAAAACAATGCTCGTGTTAGCAATAGAAACAAGCTCAGGTCAATTTCATTAAGAACCCTTCTTTTGGTCTTTTCTCTGAGTCACAAATTTATGATGCCTGAGTCCAGCATAAACATTTCAGAAGATGTCATATGTATAACTGTCTACTTTCCCTCCGATCTATAAAAATGCCCTTCCTTTACAGCTATTCAATAAAGTTTGGCATTTCTTAAGCAGAGGGCAGTATTACTACAGAAAACAAGTTAAGCCATCTATAGCACTGTGAAATTTTACCTTTGCAGCATACAAAGCTTGAATATTGACTTAAAACTTATTTTTAAACTTTGCATGATCTTGGATATTCTCGGGATATCACGTAACAACTTTTCATGTCTACTACTGAAGATAACAACAGCACCGTAAGAGTGAAATTCTTTATCATTAAAAACTATGAGGGAAAATACCACTTAATCAAGCCTCATGGCCAGAAAATAGGAATGAGGGCACATTTTACATGTGTTCACATACAATTTTTATCACCTTCATTCTGGTTTTCTGCTGTTACTTCAGCTTCATGGGGAAAAACAGAATCACAATTGCTTCTTACAGTGATTGCCCAGGGTCAAATGGAAACAGCTTATAAGCCAGCTACTTTTTGTACCGGATTTTCCCTGTTGAAGCTGTTAGTCAGCAGGGTGATGCCATGAATCAGCAACTGTACTCTACCATTTTACATTTCAGAAAAAGGAATGTCATCCCACCAAAAAACAAAAACACAGCTGTCCTAGTCTTCTACATGAGTGAAATATTATGTATAGGAAACCATCCCCTGCCTACTGAAGAAGAAGAAGAAGAATTTGGATTTGATATCCCGCTTTATCACTACCTGAAGGAGTCTCAAAGCGGCTAACATTCTCCTTTCCCTTCCTCCCCCACAACAAACACTCTGTGAGGTGAGTGGGGCTGAGAGACTTCAGAGAAGTGTGACTAGCCCAAGGTCACCCAGCAGCTGCATGTGGAGGAGCGGAGACGCGAACCTGGTTCACCAGATTACGAGTCTATCGCTCTTAACCACTACACCACACTGGCTCTCTTTAAGCACCACACTGCTTAAAGGTGTACAGTCTAGCAGCAGATTCATCACACATGCATGCTGTTTAAGTGTTCAAGGGTTTCATATAAAACTGCTATATTGACAAGCTGGAACGTGTGTAGAGGAGGGCAAACGAGATAATCAAGGGACTGGAAAGCAAGCCTTGTAAGGAACGGTTGAGGGAATTGGGTTTGTTTAGCCTAGGAAAGGAGGGACTGAGAGGAGATATGACAGCCATCTTCAACTATTGAAAGTGCTGTCACATGGAAGATAAAGCAAGCTTGCTTTCTCCTACTCTGGAGGCTAGGACCCATACCAATGGATTCAAGATACAAGAAAGGAGATTCTGACTAAACACCGGGGGTGGGCGGGGTGGGAATTCTGACAGTTAGAGCTGTTCAACAGTGGAATAGACTTCCTCGGGAGGTTGAGAACTCTCCTTCCCTGGAGTTTTTTAAGTAGAGGTTGGATGGCCATCTGTCACAGATGCATTAGCTGAGATTCCTGCATTGCATGGGGTTGGACTAGATGACCCTTGGGATCCCTTCCAACTCTATGATTCTATAGCCTTCTTGAATACCTTTTCAACTATGTGTTACACACAATCAGTGCTTTTTTTTCTAAAATAAATATTTAGGGGTACTCTGATTTTGACTCAAGAAAATCACCATTTTATAGTTCAAATCAGGGAAAATAAATACAGTAAATGGACAAAAGTACAAAGATTCACAAAATATGTAGGGGTACGCATCCCTCTGCACCCCCCCCAGAAAAAAGCACTGCACAAAATTACCCAGATTTTGTAGAAGCCAGATGGCTAAAGGAGGAGAAATTGGAGTAGAGGGGACAAGGTGCTCCAAACTCCCTCCAGGCTCCTCCAACCCCAATTGTTTTCCAAACTTGTGCTTGCCAATGAAAATATGAAGCATTTGGAACCCCAGAGGAGGAGGTAAGCTTGAAGGGTATTGCCAGATGAGCTCCATTTTGTCCTCACTCTTCCATTTCATCTATAACTTCCTAGCTGGCAAGTTCTAGGCCTGATGCAAGACCAGTTGTCACTTTTTATTATCAGAGGGAAAAGCCAGTATCTTAACTCTAAGAGTTCTGGGCTGTGAAATTCTTGGATATGCAAATACCAAAAATCCCCTATATTCTAATACAATAAAGACTGGAAACAGACTAGGCAAACTGGTTGCCTTGATCAGGTGTGGCTACAGATTGCAGAGATCTGCCCCTAGCCTCTTTGCTGTAGGTGTCCTTCAGGGTGTTCTCTGAAGCCCCATTAGGTATGGCTAGAGAGGGAATACCAACTATGCTTACTTCGCTGCCACACACACACTGCTTGGGAAGGTATAGAAGTCCTGGATTTAAGTCTGTCCAAGGCATTGATTCAGAATACTGTATCCCTCTTCTTATTGAGAGAGTGCTTCCCATGGAACTCTGAAGCAGCTCTGGGACAAACTGACTGTCCCTGGGGTTTGGGACTTAGTCTCGAGGATACTGGAGATTGGAAATAATCTGGGCCAGGGGTGAAAGGAGGTAACGCGAAGCAACATTTATTGAATAAACCTTGATGGAGAGCTGAGCAGATGTGAGTCAGTCTTTTTTTGACCACTTTGCCAGGTGTGCCCCATGGAAGGCATGTAACACACCTCCTTAAATGTGCCCCATACCCAAAGGTACACCACACAGATACCCTGGTTTTTATTTTTCTAAGAACATAAGATGATAAGAAGAGCCTTCTAGATGAGGCCAATGGTTCTATATATCTATCTATTGCATTTGTACTTCAGCCAAAAGAGGCTCCCAGATCTGTTGCATGCATATTTGCCTGAAACATGTAATTAGTCCCTTGCTGTGATATGTATCTATGTCTCTTCATTCCAAGTCAGCAGCAAGAATAGATCACAAGCTTCCATTCAGCTTAATGACTCTTGGGTGTTTATCCTTCCAGCTTCTATATTTAAAAGTAGGAAGGCTGACACTTTACTGATACTCTCTGTTTCTTAACCAGAAAGCTTGAAAAGCCTGCTGGGAAATAACATTCAAAACCCACACCTAAACCTAAATCTAAAACTTTCCCCAATACCTTGACATTTCTGTAACATTCAGAGCCCATTTGCACAACGCAGGAAGGATGATAATGCTGAAGCCATTCAGTGGGAATGCATTATCAATTCCTAGCTGACATCTTTCACTAAATGGAACATTTAATTTGATCCTAGGCCAGTTCTGATTCTTTCTTCAGAAGAATGCATGAAAATAAATGTGCCTCTTACTGGTTTGGCACTCTTTGCAGGCTGCATTCTCTCTTTAAAATGAACTTTAGCTGTTTTGCAGTGCAGCTACAAGAAATGTTGAACTGCTGGTAGCAACACCTCATTAGTCAAAATACTCCACAGACTAGGCTGGTTGAATGCACAAATGGATTTAGAATTCACAACCGTACAGGGAAGGTGGAACAGAAATGAAAGTGAAAGTCATCTAAAAATTGGTTCCCAGCATAGGAGAAAATAAAAGGAAAAATGCAGCCCTTTAGCACCATCTCTGTATTTATCTTTTGCAAGTTACATTTTCTTCAAAACTGGTCTGTGTGTGCTATATACGTGAGTTACAGCAATGCCTGAAATACCCATATAAGTGGGGATGCAGTAAACAAAAGTCATTGTGTTCTTTAAAAACACACACACAAACACTGTTTTTGAAAGCTAGGTGTGTCTGGCATAAGACAGAGATAATGGCAACATTCAGATAAAACACAAAGCCATTAACCATAGTTCAGCAGGTTAGCCTGGATGTGTGTTGTTTACCTGTGCAAGCACCCAGAATGTTCTCACTTCACTTCATGCTTCACTTATACCTGGGGAAAGCAAACCACAGACTTGCTGGATCAGTGTCATGTCTGAACCAGCACTCATGGTTTGTTTCTTGCAAACAAGCTACTACCAGAAGGTAAGAACAAACATTGATTTCAGGTTGAATATCATGTTAACCTAGCCACCTCACCTAAGAGGGGAGTGAACCAAGAAAGCTTCGACTGTGCTCACCACCATGCAGCTTATGTGTAAGCTAATTTGCTAATTACATCCAAATACACTTTTCAAAATCACTGTACTTTGTTTTCCGGGTTTTAGTCTTCCCTGTGTGTGTTTCAAACTGCTAAAAATATGAATGTATGGCACTATAGTTTTCTATAGCTCTTACATATGTCATTACTTTCTTTTGTTATGAATGTTTCCCAACGCACATGTCCAGTCCAGTTACACAGAAAAGGGATTAGGGTAACCTAATCTGTCCCACTACTCCCATCTGAGCATTTGAAAACACATTTTATTGGATTTCTAAGCACACATGCATGCAGAGTCATATTGAAACATGAAACCAAAACACATCTGGGGAAAGGCAAGTATGGAGAAGTAATGGTTAAATCATCATAAAACCAACAGCTCCCCACACTTTGGGCCGATAAGTGTACAGAGAAGTTCTCTAAACAAAATGCCATTATCCAGCACATAGACATGGCATGTTTGAAATATTCCATTGTATCACTAACTCTGTGCTAGCGTGTATATTCATAAGAATATATAAACTCCAAGCATACAGAAACAAATCTGAATGGTGTCTATCACATGTCCACCAAACCAGAAGGGCTGCTTCACTGTGGAAAGAACAAAACAAATACCGAGAAACACACTTGAAGTTTTCAAATGTAAAGTAAAACCAAAGTTTAGCACTGTAAGGATGAATTGTAGCAATATTTGAGGTCATACATGAACCCTTCCCTTCTCCTCTTTTGGCATGGTTGTACAGATTGAAAATTTCTATGTCAGTTTTAGATTAATCATTGTTGAACTATAGGACAGACATAGGCAAACTCAGCCCTCCAGATGTTTTGGGACTACAACTCCCTTCATCCCTAGCTAACAGGACCAGTGGTCAGGGATGATGGGAACTGTAGTCTCAAAACATCTGGAGGGCCGAGTTTGCCTATGCCTGGTTTAGGGTTTGGATATAATCTAAAGTAAGGTTTGCTGAAACAAACTAGATCCTTAACGTATACAAGCTGCTATTAATAAACCCTGCCTCATACTGTGCTGGGGGCAGTAGAGAAATTTAATAAATAATACATGATTTAGTAGACATATTTTCACAAGCAAGCAAACAAAAAAGGCTTCCACTGAACTGAGTATACAGATTAGCAAAAAGCTGTACATATCTGGCAAAAAAAAGTTTAGGAAAATAATATTAATCGTATTCAAAAGCTAGCAGCAATCAGTATGCATTTGGCACAAAAGGTTTAGGAAAATATTATGCTTCTTCAAAAGCTTGAAGTCTTGCAATAAAGCAGAACCTTTGGGGAGCAGAAAAGCACATTTGTAACCACTGCATATTGTGTTCAGGATCATAAGGTCAAAAAAATAAGACAGTCTTGTTGACCAATTTATCTCAGACAACAATTCATGTCAAAGACCCTGAAGGAACTAAACCTATCTGGGACAGAAAAAATATAATCATTTCAAGGGATAAGCTGGGGAGTGGGCAAAGAGTGGGCAAAGAGAATTATCTGCAGATAACAGTTACCAATAACAAAGCCAAAAGGAAGGAGATGTAATTCTGAACAAAAAATTATACACATACTCGCACACTTCCCAACTGGTAGGTAATTTTAACTTGCAGCTTTTGTTTGAAAAAAAAGTCATCACAGAAACCACTGAACTGTGCTTGAAGATAACCTTGTGTATCAAAGAGCAAGGAGATAGAGTTCAGGCAATTTTGGACTATGTATTAACAAACAAAAAGGAGATAATTGTGATTTCAGAAGTGTTGCAAGATAGGATAGTGTTTGAATGGGCCAAGGCGTTTGATCCCTCATTATGCAAATTTCAGAGAGGTAGATGTGTTATTATTTGAAAAAATTAAATTAACGAAGAGAATCTTGTGGCACCTTGAAGACTAACAAAATTATTGTAGCATTAGCTTTTGTAGTCTATTGCTGACAAGTCATCACTGGGAGTCATGCTTCTCTCATGGGAACTTCACTGCATCCACTCAAAGAAAAAGAAATTGACCTCGTTAGGATGCAACGCTAAACTATGTAATGCTAAATAATGCAAAGAAGCCATGGGCTCTTGAATTCCTCCTCTTTCATCCTCCCGCATGGCTCAAAGGAGAAGACTGGAAGGCCCAATGAGCTCATTGGGACTCACCCCAGGTAACTGTGTATCAAATAGAAAATAAAGTTACCTCTAAATTACACTGTTGACTAAAAATAAAAAGGCAAGTAACAAAATGCAATGGGCAGAATTAAATGTCTAAGGAGATAATTCCAGCAGTGCAAACATTTTTGCTTGCCAGGTGAAATAATTTCCCCTCTCTTCCTCCCATGTACTGTTCCGGTGGTTCTTCTAACTTTCCTGAGTTGAGTTATGGAGGGTGTGGGCATGCACAGAGGAAGAGGTGGGGAGAAATCCCATTATGCTAGCTCTAAAATTCGTATTTACATTGACAACAGGGGGTTGCCCTATTGGTCAAACTTTGTTTTCATTTGAAGGGATGGGGCTAAGAGGGACAGTATGGTTTGAGGAGGAAAGTGGGGGGTCAAGAGGCCCACTGATTGATTGCTTGTGCACAAGGGCACCCTGTGTACCTGGAGCTGGCTCTGGCTGCTGTAGTGTATCAACAAATAACAATAAAGTGTTCCAAGCATTCATTGGAAATGCAACACATAGAGATTTATTTATTTTTTTGACTGAAAGCAAAGATGATTTGTTCCATTTATAAACCATTGCACCCTTATTTTATTGCTATGGCTAGCGGCTGATGCAAATAAAGATTCCTCTGATCTGAACATTGCACCCTGTATTACTGTCTAAATGTTGTGTAAATATAAAAAGTGTATACCATATTCAATATGCAGAAACAGTTTATTTGGGCCTTTTATCCTAGGGCCCCTAGAATAGCCTAATCACAAATTTCATTTTACATAAAATTATCCAAATTACACTCTGAAAAGTCCAAATTCCAAATACGAAACTGAGCTCTTCTCCTAAAGTGGGGTGGGAAACTCCATCGCCTCAAGTGCTATATTGTGACTGAAATGAGTCTTTGAAGTGTAATAATGCTTCTTGCTTGCCTAGAATGCAGATAGAGAAAAGGGCATGTGGATATAAACTTCTGCCTTTTATGTGGTTGAAATGTAGGCTTCTATAAAAACGTAAGAGTCTGATTCAGCACTCCACACATTTCCCTTCTAGCCTTGCCCACCACTGGAATATCAGACCCTCCAAGGGTCCTTATCTTCCAGGGACAGTTCTGTATTTACAGAAGCCACCCCCGTTTCTGATTTGATCCTGGAATGTCCCGCTTTTCCTTAGGATGTCCCTATTTTCATCAGAGAAATGTTGGAAGGTATGGAGTTATGTGGCCCCCAAGCCAAGAAGACAAGTAACTTTACAACCTTTAGAAGATATCTGAAGGCAGCTCTGCATAAGGAAGTTTTTGAATGTTCAATGTTTTATATATGTTGGAAGCTACCCTGAGAGCCCAGAGCAACCCAATCAAAATGGGCAGGGTGTTGTTGTTGAATAATAAGAACATCCCTATTTTCAGAGGAGAAATGCTGGAGTGTATGGAATGTGGCTTTTCACGAGGTTGTCCACAACATGGCCCTCGGATTGAAAAAAAGGTACCATTACCCGATTCTAAAGCGTAGGTGGATTGGTGGATATGTCCAGAGGTGATATTCTTACACTCTTATAAAAATTTATAGCATGGAAGAAGGGAGCATTGTGCAAAGTATAGTATTCAACACAACAGAAGCAAGCCAATAAATATTTTACTGCAGACACTGCAGCAAGCAATAGAAAGGAAACTTCAGCTGAACACGAGGCATGCGATAAAGCACTTTCATTCATTACCAGCCACTACATATCCCTTGGGAAGCAAAGGAAAATGTTTAGCGAAAATGTAAACAAACATTTCAAAGAGAGACAGATGGGGTGAGTGGATTACTTTTGTTTCATTTATAGTGAGTTTCATTCCAAAAGTATTGTTAGGTTTTTCATGTAGCACTGCTCAGTTTTCCAAGGGTTTAAGTTCCATGAAGAGAATTCTTAGGTGTTCTTACTGTGGAATCAGAATTGAGACTATTCTACTTAATCCAATGCAAAATCATGTTATTAAGAATCCTTTAGCTAGATAATAGTAATGATAAATTATGAAGTACAAAAAGCAATTAGGAGGAAAGTGGACTGAACAATAATGCTCTTGTAAGAAACTGGGCGGAAAGGCCACATACAGAGGCATGTTTGTTACATGCTGTAATTGTTCTTTAGTGGCTGATAGAAGGATTTCAGTTTTCTGAGGTTGTTTAGAAACCAGCTAAACGGTGGTGCAAATATAATACTTGTAAGTTGGTTTTTGCAAAGATGTGTTAGGTCAGTTCGTACTGAACATGTAGGAAGTTTGGGACTTATGATACAGCAGCAACTAGGCCATGTTACAAAAAGCACTGGAACATGTTTTATGAAGTTATCACTAATTCTATACTCTGTTGTGTGCAAACAGGGCAGTAGTTAGAACATTTCTGAATGGTTTTACAAAAGCTCATTATTAACAGTGATCTAGTTTGAACCAATGTTTACTCAGAGCAGACCCACTGAAATGAATTGGTGCAACTAACTTGGGTTCATTAATTCTAATCTGTCTACTCTGAATAGAACTCAGTCGGATACAACCCAGTACTGGAGAAAAACAACATTCATCATGATAAACCCAACTTGATGTGAGTCTACTCTAAGGAGTGAGCCGGTTTTTGCATGCTGCACAACTGAACCAAGCTTTGCCTACATATGGATTACTTGAGCACTGTTGAGATCATTCAAAGTGGCTGGTAGCTTATCTGAAATTTACACAGCATTCTACCCTGTAAAACCTGTATGGCCCACTATATTTATCATCCCCTTACTTTGTCAAAGAAGACTAACAGAAAGGGATCAGCAACCATATCCTGCTACTTTCTATATTTCTATAATTCAAAGAGTACCACAACAATTTCCAAGGCATGTAGCATGAATGAGAAAGTGTAAGTAATATGCAACCCTTTTATGATATTCCTGATGTTGCCTTTCACATTTTAAGCATGAACAGCAAGATCTCTTGCCCTCCATACTTTATGATGAAACATACATGGTGACAGTTGTCTACCTTCTGAGGCATTTGTTTTTAATGCAGCAAATATGGGTTGAAATTGTCAATATCTTTGACATCTACAAAACCACCTTGGACATTTTAATCAATACAAATCTTCTTTGTGGATACTGTCTTTTTTCACTGCAAGGCTGATGGAATGATGCTGTTAATTTTTATTTTTATTTTACTCAGCCATGCATTATTTTGCTGTGATATTTTAAGCACTATGTATTGTTTTATTGCATAGTATCTCTATTGTTTCGCTTTGTTCTTTTATTAATTTACAGTGGTACCTCGGGTTAAGAACTTAATTCGTTCTGAAGGTCAGTTCTTAACCTGAAATTGTTCTTAACCTGAAACACCACTTTAGCTAATGGGGCCTCCCACTGGTGCCACGCTAGGTAAAAGGTAAAGGTACCCCTGCCCGTACGGGCCAGTCTTGACAGACTCTGGGGTTGTGCGCCCATCTCACTCAAGAGGCCAGGGGCCAGCGCTGTCCAGAGACACTTCCGGGTCACGTGGCCAGCGTGACATCGCTGCTCTGGCGAGCCAGAGCTGCACACGGAAACGCCGTTTACCTTCCCGCTGGTAAGCGGTCCCTATTTATCTACTTGCACCCGGAGGTGCTTTCGAACTGCTAGGTTGGCAGGCGCTGGGACCGAGCAGCGGGAGCGCACCCCGTCGCAGGGATTCGAACCGCCGACCTTTCGATCGGCAAGTCCTAGGCGCTGAGGCTTTAACCCACAGCGCCACCTGCGTCACAGGTGCCACGCTGCTGCTGCGCAATTTCTGTTCTCATCCTGAAGCAAAGTTCTTAACCCAAGGTACTATTTCTGGGTTAGTGGAGTCTGTAACCTGAAGCATCTGTAACCTGAAGCATCTGTAACCCAAGGTACCACTGTATGTCATTCTGGGAGTCCTTTGGACCAAAAATGGAGAGTACTAAATAGAATAATGAAATACAGCTATAGATGTTCCAATGTTCCTGCCCATACTAATATGCTAAAGGAGGTCTAACAGAGTTTTCATCCCAAAATGTCAGTTTTTCATGAGTAGACTTATTTTATGTGAATGTGTCTGGCCTTGGAGTGTCAAACAGTACATTGTAGCAACAGATCCATCTCACTGGGTTTCTACTTGTCTGTTTCACTAATGTTAGAGGAAAAGCAGGTTTCCTCTCAGTCCTTGAACAAGTCTATGACAGAAGTCTCCCAGCTTGAACCCAGAGTCAAAAACTGGGCTATGCCTGCTCAATCAAGTGATTCTGCAGTTGAAAATTTCACATCTTAGAAGCTATATCTAAAATTTTGCTTTTGCAAAATACTCTTATCTCAGGGATTTCCAAACTATGACTCCCAGAACACCAGTGGCCCACAAGCTTCATTCAGGTGGTCCGTGGCAAGTCTGCATAAAAATATTTGCATGTGTTTTTAATTGTAATCTATTTTTATTTCTTGTTTTATTTCTCATTTTGTATTTTATTGTATTAGAATTTATAAAAAATATGACATGAGAAATAGAAGATGCAATAAAAATATAACTAGAAACCATACAACATCTAGCACAGTGCATTAGCATTGTTTCAACAGGCAGAAAAACAATTCAGTGGTCCACCAGAATCATCAAGTGGACTGTGGGAGGAGGTTGTGAACCACTGTTCTACCCTCAGGAAAGACAAATTCTCCACTATAGTGGTACCTCAGGTTAAGTACTTAAGTCATTCCGGAGGTCTGTACTTAACCTGAAACTGTTCTTAACCTGAAGCACCACTTTAGCTAATGGGGCCTCATGCTGCCGCTGCGCCGCCGGAGCACGATTTCTGTTCTCATCCTGAAGCAAAGTTCTTAACCTGAGGTAATATTTCTGGGTTAGCGGAGTCTGTAACCTGAAGCTTATGTAAACCGAGCTACCACTGTACCACATGGGGAAACAGAACAAACCAGAAGTCTGCCAGTACTGGAAATATCTGAGGATCTGTAACTAATCAGCCAAGCACCAAAAATGAACCGCTTTCTGTCATGAAAAATAATGTAATAGGTACACAATAGTTAAGTATTACTGAGGGAAGAAATCCATCCCCTTTCCCTGAAATGCTTTTCAGACTCAGTATCTCTCCACCCTTTTCCTTCTAGCACCCCAACATTTCATTTTTCACAATAGTGAACTTCTTTACAAACCAGGTCATCAAAAGCACTTTTCATGACAGCAGCAGCTCTTAACTAAAAACTCCTTACCGTCTTTTATTTACTAAAAATCAGTTTAGCCCAGAGCTCTTTATGTTTAAACTCTAGCCACTTTTGAACACATTAGAACTCTAGCTCCTTACTTTTAAGCAGTTTAAAAAGGCTACTTCTGTTTGACTTGCTTTACATTTGATTGTAATAATAACAAGAAGGAACAGCCTTAAAAACATCACTCACGAGTGCAATGGAAGTGCTTGGCTGCCCTTACATGTAAGCAATTTGTGACTGAATCTCTTTGGTGTCAGGACAATGCATACTTGTTTTTCCACTTAGCAGATTTTCTCCACAACTGATAATGTCAACTTGTTCAACAATTCTCAACAATGTTCACTTTCTCAACAATGCAATTCAGACTAATAGTTACAACATGAACATATTTGTTAAAGAAACTTCACTCGTTTTCCCCTCCTTGCAATGTTGGAACACTTAGATCAAGCATTCCCCTTTGCTTACATGTACACAACATTCTAGAATTAAAAAGTATGAAGAACAATTAAAAAAAATCATTAAAAGGACCTGCAGAATCAGGCCATTGATCTAGCCCAGCATCCTGTCCTTACAGTGGCCAACCAAATGCCTTTGGGAAACCTATAAGCAGGTTTTGAGCACAACAGCACAATCTTCTCCCATTGTTTCCAGCAACTGGTATTCAGAAGCATTGCTGCCTTCAGGTGTGTCTAATGCTCTTTTAAAGCCATCTAGGTAGGTGGCCATCATGCCTTCTGTGGGAGTCAGTTCCAGATAACTTATGTGCTGCATAAAGAAGCACTTTCTTTTATCTGTCCTGAATCTTCAAATATTCATCTTCTTCTTCATCATCATCATCCTTTCATTGTGAACTTTACTTAATATACATTTTTTGTCTGATATATGCAAAGCAATTTCCTCTTATATAATGCATTTTCATATTTTATTTCTATCTGTATACAAATTTTTAATCTACAGTTTAGTATATGCATTTTTCTGCACATTCCTTGGCTGTAGAACTACACTGCAAAATTCAGAGAAGTGTGGCTTTCACATGACATCTGTGGTTAAATTCATGAATTGTTTCAGAAAGTATGAATCTAGGATGCAGACTGAATTGAATTTCCCCCTCATCCCTACTTTTCTCTTATTTTTAAGAAGTTATTTCTCCATTAGATATCCCAGAATGCTGCCCGTCAATCATTACAATCTACTTACTTGTAGCTACAGCAGCTACAAGATGGAAGGAGCCATCTTCATTGTAGGAAAATGGTTAACCAGGAAGAGAAAATCAGGTCCTGAGATTGGGTAGAATAATAACCTTCCCAATTTAAATGCTGAAAAGACTGTGAATACTCATTGGGTTTTCAGAAAAACAATCCCCTGCAATTTCCTCCATTTTTTGATGCACTGAATGGGTAAGACAACATACGGAACACAAACTGTAGGTGAAAGGGAAGCAATTGACAGAACAACACAAACTGTTCCATGAAGAAACATTATTAAACTGGTGTATTTTGGCCACTTCTCAATGGATATGCCAGAAAACTGGCCAACTCACAGTGCTCTACATGAAGACAATTTTATACCACCACCATCATACTTAGTAAATGTTTCAATAAAGACATATTTAACACATGTCCCATTCAAATATGCTATATACAAAGCACACAGTACAATAGCTGGATATTTCACGCTATGTCTATCATCATGTGTTATTTTCATTTCAGCAGAAATTACATTGATAATACAAAATCCCTAAACCCACAATTGAAGTGGACAGATTGGAAGCCTTTTTTTAAAAAAAAAAAAAAAAATAATAGCCATTTGTGCAATACAGATTAAAAACTCATCACCATTATCAACTGCTGGTGACAGCAGTTTGTGGCAATGTTTATTTGCAGTCCATATTTAACTGAATTAGTTCTTAGCTTTCCTAGAAAGCCATAATGATCTCTATTCAGCATCCTGAGCTAAGTGCAGAAAAGTGGATTTGCTTAATACAGATTTATTTTTCTCCTTTCTAAACATGCAACGACACTTGCTGACTTAATAGGCACTTGGTTTGGTTTTTGGAGTATTATGTGCTTGAGAAACAAGAATCAATAAACAGAATTCAAGAGCATGTCATAGATGGCAAAATCGTCTGGACATCCTTCTCCAGTTACATCATCTCTAGATGTAGCATACAAGCTTAAATCCTGAAGGTTCCAGGATGCAGCATACAACAAACTATAAAGAAGCAATTCACTATTAGCCGAAAATATAATAATGCTGGTTAGCTCGCTGAGATCAGATGGTGACTTCAGTAGTGCTGCCCTGATGAGAACTCACACATACAAAAACTTGAATTTTGTGACAGAACTCCCACCTTACATTATATATCTAGCAACAAAGCACAGCAGCATCCAGCTTAGCCAAGCCTAATAAGTGACTACTTATCAATCATTTCAACACCATAGTTCAGTGTACAATGTGCTTTACATCTCTTTTATTCTCTCATCCCCAAATTGCAGCCCTATGAAACAGATTAGGGCATCTAATGTGATCCCTGGATAAGCAGAGATTTTATCATGGCCAAACATCACACTGAATCCATGGGAAACACAATACTTGGTTGTGTGATTCATTGAGACATACATGTGACAAAGCAGTCTATAGCAGAAACATTAAGGTGACTTCTGTTGGGTGCTTGTGCTCTTTGTTTAACCTGAGGGTATGTCTACACAATTTCTAAAAACTCAAGCATTTTCTCTTTCTCCCAGAGAGCTTACACTTTTTAAATACAGAAATCTAGTTATATGGGAGAAAATTAGCTGTATTTGATGTTTGACACTACTTCAGAATACTAATCCAAATAAGTATTGCATTAAAATAGAGAGTACTTGAGTAGAATTTAAATTGTTAAGACACAGGGAATGCCTATACAGTAACTATGTTATTTCATTAAACCAAATCACTGCAATGATACCACAAAGAATGAAGCAAAAGACAAGCCTATCACTGGAAGTAATAACTTCTATGGTATTAATGAAAGCCATTATTTGATGGTGGAGAGGCAGGGTGTCAGGAACCACGGGTAACTTCTGTTCTGTGTTGTCCATGTTTTTTTGTAATATCCTGCGTATAAACATCCTCAAACATTAAAATCTGCAAATGAGGCCTTATATGGGGAAACTTTTTTTGTGGGACATCTATTGCATGGAGCAAAGCTTTGTGTCAGTTGTGGTTCCAATCTAGCCAGAGGTCCTCCTTGGGTCACCACATAATGTAATTCTAAATAATGGATGAGAACATTTACCTTTAGGCTGGAAGGTTACCTCTAGTTCTCTCTCTCAGTAGTTCATTTGCTCTTGTTCTTTTAAAAAATCTACATGATTTTATTCTCTCATTTTTTGTGATTTAATTTATGATTGTACAGTTTTAACTTGAAGCCTGGTATAAACAACACCTGAAGCTTAACTTCCACATGTCTTCCTACTGTGAACTGCCAGATGTCCTAATGTGGTTGCAGCTTGCCCATTGGTCTGCAGGGGAAAATACAAATTTTCTACTTTAGATACTGGCTTGGCTCACACATCACATTAAACCATTGTTTCTTCCCTCACTCCTGTTACTGCCATGCCTCAGATCAAGAAGCATAGCCTGAATTGTTATCTCGCCTAACCTAGGCTCATGGCTTGTTTTCTTACAAATGAGCTATGAGCATTAAGCAAAGGAAAAAAACAACCTCAGTTATCTATCACCCATGATTTGTTTGGAGGAAACAAATCAAGTATCTTGGATCAGACAATACAGTGAACCAAAGTCTGGCTTGTTTTGTCTGAAGTATGGTAGGGGAGCAGCATTGTGTGAAATTTTGTTTCAAACTATGGTTTAATATAGCATCTGAATAAGGCCATTATAGGAAATGCTGGACAGCAGGTCAGTGTCACTGGTTTGCATATTACCTGCATCATCTCCCCAAACAACACCAAAACACTAATGAAGACAGCATATTCAGTAACCACAGCGTTTTGGTTATCAGCTGAAGGGGGTGGGTTAGAATGGTGATGTAATCCAGGCTGGCTTTGTGAACAGGAGCCCTTCACACTGCCACATTTTGTGCAAGCCAAATTTTGCAATTAGCCAAATTCTGAGTTTATATTAATCAGTTGCTAGGAAGAAAACAGCAGGAAAGTGCTGTCACCTTCATGCCCTGCTTGCAGCCTTTCTGTGGGAAGAAGTACGATAAACCAGATATTGTGGTCTGATCCAACGTGTCTTTTAAGTTCTTAAGGCCTAGTGCTATACAGAATGCAGAATACATAGTGCCAAGCTCACCAGAATTACCAAAAGTATCAACTAATGACCCAGCCATAAGAAGGGCATGTAAAGAAACACTGGAGAAGTTTTATTCTGGTGAATTTTGAATGTGGAAATGTCCTTACAAATCAAGCACAGCTGACCATAGAAAGGTCAAGGTGGTTTAAAAGGAATTATGTGGCAAAGAAACTGGAAAGTAAAGAAGGAGAACTGAGCAACAAAAATGCAAATATTGTTAATACAAGGGATTAAAAAGCCCAGCAGACACCACGTATACCATGGACCAAAGAATGGAAACAAATAAAGCTATGCTGAAGAAGAAACTCCTAAGTTCTCCAGGAGAACCAATAACACTAATCATTCATTAGGGAACAGATCAGAGTAGTTAGTGGATCAAATTTTATTTTAGGAAAGCATCCAGCTGACCCACCAAACATAAAGGAAATTACTTGCACAAGGACACAAATTACACTTTTACATTCCAAGGGTCACACACAATATAAAGTGAAACAGGGAAAGCCAATGATAGTAAAGACTTGTACTAAGTAAGGGGGTCAAGAATGGGGTTTGGTTTTTTTAAAGAATTTATCATACTTCAGCAGAACGTTCTTTGCATATTACAAAGTCAGCATAAAATGTCACATTTGCATTAAGGAATTATAGTAGGATTCATGTATGCTTGATGTAAGAATATAAATATTCAGCAGCTGCAAAATGATTGCAGAGAAGACTAAATGCTCACTTGTAAACCACAGTGCTACTCGTATATCATGAAATATGGAAAAATACTGTAGGCAAAAAAATGCCATGTAAAACAAATTGGGTTTGAACCATATTTGATTTGCAAATGAAAATGAAGAAGACAACACTAAACTATCTAAGAGAATCAGTAAACAGCAGGTTCACATACAGGGCACTTGTTCAAATATCCGTGGGTATAAGACCCTCTCCTCTTACCTTTTACTGGTATTCACTTGGAAGTAGAAAAGATTTACATGGAGAAATACAGATATTACTGAAACAGGTAATCATTTCAGGTAGTAACTTTCCTTAAAAGTTGCAAGCCTTCATCAAATTCTTTTTGAAAAGTCTAAGCACACAGTGTTGACTGGATCATCTTTATCTATATGCTCATTGACATTCAAAGAACTCTATTGTGCTTATTCTTGCAGACGCCATGCTGTTTTCTTCTTCAGCAAGACTTGTTCTTCTGTACGCTTGGTGATTCTATATTTAATGATGATTTCTACAAACTCTCCCGGAACAACCAACCTGGATCCCCTTTAAAACATTAACTAATAACTAGTTCTGAAATCTGCTCCCCCCCCCTCCAAATTGCTTTTCCTTTTGTGTCATGTAGATTATAAGCCTATGAGCAAGGACTGTCTTATTACTGATATTTGTAAGCCAATCTGGGGGCCTCTTTCATTTGAAAAGCAGGGTGAACATTAGATAGACAGACAGACAGACAGATAAGTGTTACAATATGAGCTGTGAAAATTTCCCAGTTCAAATTTTATATCTGTGCTATGAACGTGCTAGATGACATTCAGCCACCCACAGCAATATGGGGATAATAATACTGATCTAACTTGTAGGTCGGGACGCGGGTGGCACTGTGGGTAAAACCTCAGTGCCTAGGACTTGCTGATCGTATGGTCAGCGGTTCGAATCCCTGCGGCGGGGTGCGCTCCCGCCCCCGGGTGCAAGTAGATAAATAGGGACCGCTTACCAGCGGGAAGGTAAACGGCGTTCCGTGTGCTGCGCTGGCTCGCCAGATGCAGCTTGTCATGCTGGCCACGTGACCCGGAAGTGTCTGCGGACAGCGCTGGCTCCCGGCCTATAGAGTGAGATGAGCACACAACCCTAGAGTCTGGCAAGACTGGCCTGAACGGGCAGGGATACCTTTACCTTTAACTTGTAGGTCAACTGAAAGGATTACTGAGATAATGCATATGAAGAGTTCTCAGTGTGCCAAAACACTGCATCCAGCATTAACTGCAGAATTCCCAGCACTGCACTTCTTAGAAGAGAATCTAAAAATCCTGCATTAAATATAAAAATCCTTTCTTCATATTTGGAAATTGAAAACTGTCTAAACAATGCACAACAGAAGAGGGAAATAGAAAGAAGTGGGAAAATGTTTTGGAAAAGACATCTTGAGTTGAAACTGAATTGTCTGGTTCAGAAAAAAAATGTCTTCAATTCTCTTATTATTTCAAACAATAAAATAAGGTCAATTAGCATTCTCAACAACATGCTAGCAACCCAAGAGAAACATATGAATAATTCAAATCTGGAAAAAGGAGAACAATTGACAAAATAAATATTTTAATGATCTGCTCGTCTGCAACCACTCAGTAGAGACAGAGTAATAAAATCTGAGAGTAAAAGAAGAGCACTGGGGAAATGATTCAGTAGATTATTAATTGATTTCAAAATTTCAAAATCCCCTACATATTAGCTTTCAAAAGACGATTGTGAAGACTTTGTAGACTGCGCAAAATACAGAAGTAGCCTGGCACGTAGCTGCAGACAAGGATTTATCATACTTATTCTTAAGATGATTTTTTTTTTAGTAACAATAATAAAGTTGTAGCAGCCGTGGTTTCAACACTAGTTCGTCCCATATAGAACTTCAAGCTCAGCAATTCTGTATGTCTTTATAAACTACTGTAACACATAAACTGCTCATTAGATTTTTATGCGGAGTCTATAACTTCCCTTATTCAACATCCTTTGTGAACATCACATCAGCTGCACAGCAACAGGAAATACAATTCACTCATGCATCTCTCCCTCACATCTAAATAATCTGCAAATCTGCAATGAGCTGGATTCGAACAGATACTAGTGCATGAAGATAGCATATATAGTTGCACAAGGGTGGGTTCTGCATCTTCCACCCAACTTCACTCTTCAGTAGCAATCCCACACCTTTCTCAAGTGTCACCTGTCTCTCAGGAGACATAGGGACTACATTAGGGAACGAGCAAGGTAGTTAGGATTCAACCATCTTAGTGTAACTCGAAGGTAAAATTATCTTCACGTGAAATCAAAGTTTACTCAATTTCATTGAGAAATCATGGAACTGATTTGACACAATAACAGTTTATACAAGCGAGGAACACAGTAAGCTGCCTTATACCGATTCAGACTGTTGACCTAACTTCCTCATTATCATCTACACTGACTGGCAGGGGCTCTTCTAGACCTACCTACCTGGGGATCCCAGGGACTGAACTTTGGACATTCTGCATGTAAAGCAGGTGTTCTATCACTTAGTAGAGGACCCACACTTATACCAATTAGGACCAAGAATGTACCAATACTGCAATGGCATAACCTCCTTCAATATACTATGACTGATATAAGGAAACTCGTCTTTTAGCAAAGAATTGGCCTTCAAACTTTAGGCCCAATATATTTCCTCTTATTTTTAGGCATTTTACTGTTTGTAAATGTATTGTTGAGTGGGGAAAAAGAATGTGCTCTACATACTGAGCTACTTCAAAACAACTTTCTGGATTGGATCATGCCTATTCTGAAGTCACAGTATTTCAAAACTGTGCTTTCCCCCAAAACGTACAGATTTCATAAACTTTAGCCAAAAAAAAAAAGAATTTAGCTTGAAAGTATATCTAAGGTAAGGGACGCGGGTGGCACTGTGGGTAAAACCTCAGCACCTAGGACTTGCCGATCGTATGGTCAGCGGTTCGAATCCCCGCGGCGGGGTGAGCTCTCGTCGTTTGGTCCCAGCTCCTGCCCACCTAGCAGTTCGAAAGCACGGCAAAGGCTCGCCAGAGCAGCTTCGTCATGCTGGCCACGTGACCCGGAAGTGTCTTCGGACAGCGCTGGCCCCCGGCCTCTTAAGCGAGATGGGCGCACAACCCCAGAGTCGGTCACGACTGGCCCGTACAGGCAGGGGTACCTTTACCTTTATATCTAAGGAATTATTCTCTCATATTGCTCCACACTCCCAATGCCTAAGGTACCAAGTAGGGTCTATGTGAATCTGTCCAGAACTTCTGATTCACTCAGTGACTGCCAACCTCTAATTCAACTCAGTTCAAATTCTGAATCTCACATTGTAAGTCTGAACAAATGATAGGTTAAAGTGTTGTTGTTTTTTCAGAACTGATCTTGCCTCAGATGAAAATAAACAAGCATTTGTACAGACCCATCTGTCATCACAAGTTGCCATTTTTCAGAAGAAGCTTGGGACAAAATATTAAGAGATAAATCATTATGATGCGACAGAATAAGCAACAACACTAAGATACAAACTCTACTTACTTCAAGGCATGATACAGAGTCCTGTTTCAGTTCACCATCACCTGTAAGAACATATATGTAATGTTACCATATGTATTAATTAAAAAAAGTTATTTTACTAATTAGATTCAGCCTTCAATTTTAATAATAGTGAATATTAGCAGACTGATCCATTTCCCTTAAAATTGTTTGGAGGTGCTATTATGAATCAATACAAATTATAAAATTGAGCAAGCGTAATGTTTCTGTTGCTTAGAAACATTACACTATTCTTACAAGAATTAGCTTTCCTACGAATATTCCTCCTGTACACAAAAGGGATCTGAATATTTATCTACATGCACAAGGCTAATTTAGCATAGCAAAATCATGAATTAAAAACAAAAAATGCCAAACCGAGCACTCCCCTGGATTATTCCACTCTATGAATCACTGCTTCCTTCCTTCTACTTGAGTTACCTCTTTATTCTCTCTTGAGCAGCTCTTGACAGCTATGCGCTACTCTCAGGCCTCCTGTGTGCACAGCTCTCAATGCTCTGAGTTCAGCTATTCCACCTGTAGCTATTTGAACCTCATCATTCGGCAGCCTGGACTCAACACCCAGCTGTCCAAAACTGACTTCGGGCAGAACAAGCTCTTTTCAGCCTGCCAAGCCCCTCTGGAACCTTCCGCTTCTCTTGTTTGCCCAGATGCTCTCAGCGTGCCAAAGTCAGCAGTCTCAAAGCTGGAACTAACAGTCTCCAGCTGCACAAAGAATCTCGGCGTGTGTTTCCCTTAAAATGACCAGGGTCAAAGTGACTGGGTCCAAATTCTGGATTTAAAACCCAAAAGTGATTGTCAGGAGAGCCTTTATGCTGGATTTTGGTGCCTTTCATGGAAACTGGGATGGAATTACTACAAAAAAGAAGTTGCTGCTTAGGATGTAGTGAATATGAAAAGTGGGTGGTCATGAAGTTGGTACCACAGGAATAAGTGTGATTTTAATCCAAACTGGAGAACTAAGTCGAAATAAATTGAATTTTTTTTTAAAAATGTCCAGTAGCACCTTAAAGACCAATTAAGTTTGTTCTGCATGCACACGTCTTCAGATACACACGAAAGCTTATACACAGAACAAACTTAGTTGATCTCTAAGGTGCTACTGGACAATTATTTTATTTATTTATTTATTTCGACTGCGCCAGACCAACATGGCTACCTACCTGAATGGAGAACTAAGATTTTATTTTACTTTTTAAAGAAGATATACACTGCTTTTACCCATGTCCGTTTTCTTTTTTACTTTAAAATCATGCTGCTACCTCAGTAAATGTTAAAATATGAAGCACTTAACAATATTTGCATTCTACTAAACTTCTCATTCTAGGATATAGCCAAATAGATCCTAGTTCAGTGTTTAGCAGCAATGATGGGTTGTAATTGTTATTCCAGCAAATGGTTTTCGCTGTATGTTTATAATACATAAAGTTCATCAGACACACAACATGGAGACTACAAACACAACTCACAAAACTACAGTACAAATCAGCATCTAACCAACTACCTCGAGCATCAATTTAAAAACAGATCAAAGTATTTAAGCTGTTGCCTCCATCAAGTGGCCAGAAAGAAGATTTAGAATGACTCCTTTGACAGATCATGTAGCTGCATGAAACAGAAAGACTGTTCCATGAAGTGTTCCTACATTGTATTATTCCATTTCAATAAATGCATTGTGATCCTTTTTGTCCATTTCCTAATATTATGAAGTTACAGTAGTGTATCCAGGAGTAGAACAAACAGCTTGAGGGAACTGGGGGGGGGGGGCATGCACATCATCACACAAGGTCATAAAATCTGGAGATAAAATCTAAAATTCCAAAAAGGTGATTTTTTTTAATATTCACGAACACTTGTAGTTAACCATTTCTGTGAAATTAAATCACTGGAAAACCAGTAGAGCATAGTGGTTAGTGAGACTAGGACTGATGACACCAAGGTTGACATCTCATGTCAGTCATGTCAGCCAGTCACTATTTCTCAAACTAACCTATTTCTTAAGTGTTTTTATATAATTAATTATGTTATTCAACTCCATTTATTTTAATGCAAGGGAAACATAATGACAAGGGAGGCGGGAATTAATCAATTAGGTACCATTTGTGGAATGAAAACAACAATCACATTCACTGGATTGATTACTTCTCTGGACTTAAGCAAATATTAGCAATTTCCATTCCTGTTTCTGGTGGAATTCTCTGACATCCCAAGACAAAGCCATAGAGAACAGCCAATCTGCCTCTCTCCATATGCGAAGAAAAGAACACCTAAACCATACAGAGCAGGAAACTGCAACACCATTTTCAAACTCCTTCATTTCCCACTTGAATGCATAGCCTGTTCTGCTCCTTCATACTTGCCTCTCATTTTCTAGAGTTCTTCTTCATCCCTCGCCCCACATTTCCATGGACTTGCACCAGCACCTGCAGGCGAACAATTAGCTTGATCCAGTGCTTTTTTGGGTAAGAAATGGGGTGTCAGTACTTACATCTAGATAAAAGTGTCACGGCACACAATGGCTGCCAATTGTGGAGCGGGGAGTGATGGCATTCTGTCAGAAATAAAGCACTGTCTAGAGATCACTGGCCTCTTTCCCCAATCCCCTGCTTAAGATAAAAGATATAAATATAGGTTTTATACCAACTGCTCCTAAGCTCCCCACTGGGCTGCTGTTTTCTGAAGAATGCAGATGTTGCCAAGAAGTATGACAAAACCCGGATTGTACTCTGGCAGAGGAAATCATTGTGTTCACTGTGCTTTCTTCCTAGCTATTGAGAATGGATTGTTGGGTGTACCAGAATGAAGACACAGGAACACAGAATGCTAGCTTATACCAAGTCAGAGCATTGGACCATCTGACTTGGTACTGTCTACAATGACTGACAGTGGCTTTTCCACGATTTCAGGCAGGGTCCACTCTCAGCCCCATTTGGAGATGCCAGGGTTTGAACCTTGGAATCTTCATCATGCAAAACGGATGCTTTCCCACTTAAATAAAGCTCTTCACGGTCTAGGTATGAGTGCATACAGAGGAGAGAGCTTGCCTAAAAGCAAAGGGTAATGTGGTTTTGGTTGGCTGGCTGGCTGGCTGGTTGGTTGGTTGGTTGGTTGGTTGGTTGGTTGGTTGGTGGAGCAGGGACAATATTTTTATGAAGAGCTGCTAGGCAGGAGTTGCGAAAAAACAATACTGGATTATTTCTTTGTATGAAGGAGAACATGTTCTCTAGTTACATTCTGTCTACTTAAAAGGGAGGTGGGTCCTTTCAATTTCTAAAAGTAGGTTTCCATTTCTAAAAGCAGGGTGTCATCACTGAGGGGAGTGTGTGACAAAATGAGTTTTTTTACAATAAAAAATGGGTTCACAAAACTTTTTAGGAGTGACATGGTGGCTTAGGTGCCTGCAGGTTTCGCGCTGCCTGAAAGGTCAGCATGGGACTTTCGTGTGCATACTGCCTCTCCCTCAGCCATCCTAAAGCTGAGGGGGAGGCGTCGGAGAGGCTCTCCCCGCCCCCATGGGCAGCTCACCCCGCCCCCATGGGCTGATCTCCCCACCCCCACGGGCGCAGATTACCCCACCCCCATGGGCTGCTCGCCCTGCTCCCAGCTACAGGACACACACCTGAACCAGGCACCCGATTGGCTAGCTACGCCGCTGGGGAGAGGCTTGTAGTAGCCACAGATGCTGATAGAGAAGCAACAAGGGCTGTGCCTCCTGCTCTACAATACAGTCCTGATTTGGTTCCTTCCCCTCCCTCGCTCTCAGCGCAGGAATGAAGGGTTGAGAAAAGGCTAGAACAATTAATAAAAGACGAGTCACAGCAAAAAAAATGCAAGGAGGGAGGTATAAATAAGGGACGAAGAGGGACTTTAGCTTCTGCAACTGACTTGCTTATCTGATGGATGTGTCATGTGCTGACTCCTTGGCTACTGAGCAATAAAGTTAATTACTGAGAAGCAGTGTGTCTGTTTCTGCTTACAGCATGGGACAACAGACAGAAGGGCTTTTCTGGCAGCCTGACAGCACATCACCTGTGCATGACATTTGGCCCAGCTGACACACCCACCCCATACCTAATGCAATATGTGATGTGGAGCAAGTAAAGATGTAGTAGCAAAGGAACATGCTATTTACAAGCAGATTATTTTTTTCTGGGAACAAATGGCATGAGCTATATTTTGTGATGTCTCTGGAAGTGCATTTAGCTCGTGTGAAAGCTCAAATATAAGAAGGAAATTAACAGAGAAACATTGAGGAAAGGAATAAACTGCCATGAGAATGCAACCCAACGTGCATAGCAAAAAATAAGTAGCTATATAGAACTACCAAAGTATGTTTAGAAGCTATTCTCTTCCCCTGCAAAAAATAGAAAGAAAAGAATATCCTATTCCTTGCCTTTAATTGAACCTTGAAGTAAAGCTCCTACTGGATTCATTAGTCTACTCACTTACTTCCTAGCTTATTTAACAATTTTGCTAGCTATAATTTTGGAGGTAGAATTATGTGTTACGGTTTCAGAATGGAAGGGTTACAGCTCCATCATAACAGTATGTACTACGCACATATAATTAGACTAACCTGGAGACCAATTTTGACATGTCTTAGCCAGCACTTGTGAGTCATGTTCATAAACTCCAAGAGAGAGCAGCAGCCCGGTTTCTGGAGTATTAGTGCCACATCTTTTATTCTCTGCGCTGTTGTAGCTTTCATTCAGATTAGCTGGAGGGAAGAGTTTTCTTCCAGCTCAAGCATTATGGCTTGATCTGAAGTGTGTGGAATTGAGGCCTCTCAGAATGGGAATAACACCGAGGCTTCGAGAGACAGAGACTGAGCTCTACCCAAATCTGTACATAACGAGGGCTCAAGAAGGCAAATATTTGAGATTTTGTGTAATAGCTATGTAGACTTTGATATAAACTCTAAAGGTTCATACTACTGGAGGCAATTCATTTGAACACATATGTTCATATGAACCAATGTGATGAGGACTGATTGTTGTCAAGCAGTTTATAAAGCAAGCTAAAGACAAAGCTAGGGTTGCCATATTTCAAAAAGTAAAAACCAGGACATCACCAAAATTGTTGAGGATTTTTAAGGAAAACCTGGAAGTTGGTGAGCTTTGAGCTTTCAAAGTTGTCGATTTTTCAATTGACTTGCCTAAGATCCAGGACAAAGCGACGCCTTTTGGAAATCCCCCCAGACGTCAATTCCACGTTTGAAATCTGGACGTATGGCAGCCCAAGACAATGCTGTCTTGATGATCAACAAAAGGATCTACCCAAAGTATAACATGCAGGCTGCAATCTGGAACTGGGGTCCAAGGCTTTGCGAATGCTCAGTGGGATTTCTCCCTTTCCCCCTTTGCACAGACAACCACAAAGAACTCTTAGCAGTGGAGGGTAATCTGCAGAACAGCAACCTTCGTTTCCTAAGCCCTGCCAGCACTGGCTAAGGCAGAAGGTGGAGACAACCATTTCCCCCCCTTCCCCCTTCCCATTGCATCCAATGGGAATGAATTAATTGTGCCAGCTCTCAAGCGGCAGTAGTTTCCCACAAGGGAGCTGAGGATTCCATGGGTCCCTGGCCGCCCAGACATCTCCCCGGAATGCTCCAGTTTTGGCCCCATTACTGGTGGAGCACTACTGGAAGGCACCATGTCAAATCTCAGGGAGGACCTCCAGCAACAGACCTTCTGCTCAAGAACCCAAATACTGGAACCTCCAGTCATGCTACAAACTATTTTTGAACAAGCCTGCAGGTTCAAAAGTATTTTCCAAAGCAGGCATCCAGGAAGAAGGGCCACTGCTAGTCTAACACCAAAACCTGAAAACATTATTGGGCACATAATATAGTTGTGCAGTTCACTGAATATCCATAGTTTCTAAGACCTATTAGGCACTTCCATCATCCCAGATCTGAGTGGGAATCACTAAAAGATGCTATGTGTACAAAATAAAGCTAAAATCACAAAAAATAGGTTTTCAAGCATTCATAGCTTTGAAAACTCTATTCCCATTGCTCACTTATTCACTATTTCTAGTTTTTTACCCTTTCATCACATTAATTTGAGAAGTTCCATGACATATGGTGTTCATTGCTAATAGCACTAATAAAAATGTAAGTTTGTTGTGATTTTATTAGTGTATTTTGTCTGCTTTGATTTTGTTACTTTAGTAATATTTGTCTGTGCCTGCAGATGTGTGTTTGAACAAGAATAAATATACAAACCCTGAGACTTTTCAAAACCAAAAAAAAGCCTGAATTGAAGCTTATAGGCTTTTTTCTCTCTTTAGAAGGATCAGCTATAAGGAAAGATGAGGGTTTTTTAATTCCACTGCACTGAAAAATTAATTCACCCATCTTTCTTTGAAGTACAGTATGTGCCACTGTTGTAGATACACATTTGAGGTGTTTGTTGTTCTTATATTCTTACAGGCCACACAGAAACCATATTTCTACACTTAAAATCTAATGCATTTAAACTATGTTAACACCCAGTACTCAGCAAGTCCAAAGCAATTTCACTTTAGAACAAGTGTATGTCAGCTTCCGTCAACTCAAGTGCTTGCATCTTTCACAAGCAGAGATCACGCTGGGAGTCATAACTATGAAATTACCGTGAAACAAACATAATGCTCTCCTATACAACAGTATATAATGCATTACAGTAAGACTGTGTGAAGCTATAAGCTTCTCAGAAATTTCCGTAGCCATCCTTCTGTAAATGTCAAGAACAGTAGTATGACATTGGATTCAAAGATACGAGTGACATTCTTTTAATATGACTCTGCCCATCAAAACTGAGGTTTGTTCTCTCAGCTGTACCCAAAGAAAGATCCCCATTTCATATGAAATAGCGTGAACATCAATTAGGAAACACTTCATGGAGGGAGGGGGAAAATGTGGACTCCACTCCATAAATGTATCTTCCAATTGTTCTGTGTATATGTTAGCAATCTCAAAAGCCATGGGGAATTCCATCGCTATCCATTTTGACTTGGTACTAGAACTGTCTATCAAACAGAAAATGTTTTTGCATAAAGCAATTTTCGCTAAAGGCATAATAAAATGTGTAGGAGGTTTTCAAGAATCCTGTCTACAAAGAAAAACCTGCTCTATACCAATAAGTGCACTCAGATCCTGCTTGTGAGCTTCCAACAGGCATCAGTTGAACAGGATGAGAACTCTAGCACCATAAAAGGCTCAAACATGAAGAGTCACCAGTTTATCCTTAATTATTATTTTTAATATTAATATTTATTAAATTTGTATACTACCCTATAACCATAGATCTCAGGGCAGTTCACAACATAAAATAGTAGGTATAAAAAAAATAATATACATTATAAAAACAAAAACAACCCAATAATTCCCCCTTCTACAACACATTTCAAAAGGGTACCGGATGTCAATCAGCCAAAGGCGTAGTTAAAGAGGAACATTTTCTCCTGGCGCCTAAAGGTGCATAATGAAGGTACCAGCGGAACCTCTCTGGGGCACAAATGAAGAGCCACTACAGAGAAGGCCCGTTCTCATGTTGCCACTCTCCAGACCTGTTATGTAGGAAGAACATAAAGAAGGGCCTCAGAAGATGTTCTCAGGGTCCCAGGTAGGTTCATGTGGAGAGAGGCAGTCCTGAGCAATACTTCAAGGTAATTGTATGTATTTGCAATCCATTCAAAATCAGAGTTTCTGATATGAAATTCTATGAAGGGAACAAATGGATGATGATGAAGAAAACCCACATTAAGATTGTGAGCCTGGGCTGGAGTCTCTATCTGAAACCATGGTTTGCTTGAAAGTGGAGGATGTAGATTTCTTTATACAAGAACTAGAATGTGAAGATTACCAATGTAAAGACCACAGTTTGGGAACCCCTGATATAGAAAACTTAGGATGTATTTGAATCCAGTGAACTAACTGGGCATACTGGAAAATAAGCATCAAGTGGTAATATTTAATATAAAGTATGTTTAATAATATGATTATGTTAGTGATGTTACAATTTCAGGGCTACTAATGGTGAAGCCTACTAAAGTGCACTATTTAAAAAGTGTGTGGTACTATAGTTTCATTCCATTCCACCCCTTTCCACTACCAGAAGATGAAACTGTGATCTTGACAGGCCCGTTCCCTCCCATCCTAAGTCTACATGGGCCAGTAAGAGGAAAGCTGACTCTCTTGTGCAGGGAAACAGTGATTTTGCCCAAAAGGAATGCCATGTTTAACTCATCTTCCAGCTGTACTTGATAAATTATAAAGTACATCACAGCTTTTTGTCATACAATATTTGGATCACAGGCTCTACTCCTATTCATGAATTCATTCATTGTCATTAACACAATAGATTGGTGATGACAGCTAAACTGGAGAGTGAGACACTTTTGAAAACCTGAAACTTAAAATCTATTCTATACACATTTTAGGCATATTCACTTCCTTTCCATACAAACAATGTCTGACATCAGTCGAAACATGTCTGGTAAGTGTAATCTCTCTGATGAAGGAAGGTGTTCCACAAGCCAACTTTCAAGGCTTAAAGAGGAATAGTTGGGGTGATTTGTTCTGTAATACAAATCAGTATGAACTTGCAGTGTCCAGGTGCTTTTCCTAAATAAATTAATTGGAAGCAAGACTGTTGATTTTAGTATCTTAGCTAAGAATATGAACAGCCGCTATCGTGCACTCATACAACAAAGTGGGTTGTATCCAACTAAGTCCTACTCAAGAGTACACCCATTGAAACTAGTGGATTTAAATTAGTCATCTCAATTAACTTCAATGGTTCTGCCCTAAGTAGGACTAGTATGGGATGAAATCCAGGGCATACAAGGCAGGGCCTCTTCCAATACTTTGGGTATAGAATATGATGGTATAATCAAAGATACAGAGTGGCACATGTGTACAAATTAGCAAGGTCTGAGGATGGGGAAATTGCAAGCACTATGTACTTACTACCTGTGGTGCTGTAAGTTACTTTTTGTGCTGGTAAAATGAAGTCAATTCACAGAGTTATAGCAGTTCACTACCCACCAAGAAAAAAAAGTAAGATATCTGATCAGGGCACAGTCAACTCGCAACTTGTGCATTCAGTGTTCGCTATTGCAGATCTAAGTGCTTGGTGGCCAGCCAGGTGCAGTTGTACAAGTTAAACACACATGCTTACCAGGCTGTGGGAAGGTATCACATCGGCTCTGAGGGGCTTTCACAAGATTTTGGACAGCCCAGATTCTTGAAAGTCTGGTAGAGCCTAGTAAGCAAGGTGCAAAGCTTACAAGCTCTCCATCTTGCAGGAATGGGAGGGAGACCTGCTCAGCACACCAGCTTCAGAAAGGTCAGGATGGTTGCATGGGTGGGGGAGTTCCAGGCTGGTTCTGACTACTGTATAGACAATTTCACCTTTACCCACACACCCACTCCCAGAAGGTAGCCCCCACACATTGTGAGCCGACTGTACCTTAAAGCCGATACTCTGTTGTAGTTAGTACACAATTCTATGTAACTGAATGAGAGTTTATATGAGTGCTTCTAATTCTGGAATAAACAGTTTGAAAGTATCATTTATTTTCTGTTGGGGAAATACCTAGAGTTGGGATTAGTTAAATACTGCATAGTAAAACAAGCAAAAGCAATTTGCTCACCACTTCCATAAAAGTGAAAATTGAATCTCAAAACGTTACAAGATGATAACAAACTGAATGTATCCATCATTAGGGAACAGATTTATACACATCAATTGATTTTGGGGTTTGAAAATGAAATTTGTTTGATGTAATTAGTTTTACAAATGAAATGAACACTGACCTTCCTGGCTTTGTATTGACAATATCATCCTTAGATATCCGACCTATTTGCAACAATTGTCAGAAGTAAAGAAAAAAGCATGATTTACAGGCTTATTTAAAAGCCAAGGATATTAGTTGTTCGACCTTATCTTTTCCTTCCTATTTAATGTATGCTTTTCATATGCTCTAGAGAGAATCATCTGTGCACTCCAATGTATTAAAAATAAAGATACAGGATATATATGAAAAAATATGCTGGGAAGCAGCTTTCTTAGGTAAACGCAAGAGGAGTGCACCTGTCAGTGAAAATAAATGATTACTTAAAAATATAGTTCATACTATGACACTCCGGCATATTCATTACCTTTCAGCTTGAAATAAAACACATTGCAATTTGCTTTGCTTTCAGTTGATACACATACTGTGTTTGAACTGCTGATTAAGTGATTCTTTCCTTATTTGCATAGAATAAATCAACTACACCACTTATAACAATGTATAATTAACATGGCATGCCAATCTTACGTAGTTTTTGTTTTGCTTTTTTAAGTGAGGAAGCAATGCAAGTTTGCTTTCTCGGTGTCAAGTACATTTATGCTACACCTCTAAATCTTTTCCAGCAGGGGAAAGAGTGCTCTTGCACTCATGTCCTGCTAGTTTTACTTATTTATGTGTCCGCTTTGTTTGTTTGACTTTTACTGGCCCTTTACCATACAGGTTACAACCTTGGGCTTCTGGGCTTTGGAGCCCAATCTTCCCAGCCACCATCATCAAGTTAGCAGCCGGTAGCAGTTCTGTTTAGCTGTTTGCAGGCTCTGGAAGCTTGTGACTAGGACTTGTAAACAGCGTTTTACTGAGGCAGTTTGAGAGAGAGGTCAGGAGTGCTGTCTTTCAGTGGACATAGGACCACATGGCACAGCAGCTCCTTCATTGTCCATGTCCCTTGGTCATGGACAATGAAGGAGCTGCTGTGCCATGTTTGCCTTCCTGTCTGAGAATGCACAAAACTACACCTATAGCAAGTACAAGCTGTTTGCCTTGCTGGAAGCTGGAAGAGAAGATACAGCAACATGAGGCCCACCTATTCACTCTTCAAGCTATTGGGCAAGATGAAGAATTTATTGACAGAGCAGAGTGGACTGTCCTGAAACAGCAATGCAGGTGGGGTGCCCCCACGGAGGAGGAAAATCGGCCATTGCAGACATCAAACCTCTTGAGTAACGAAACACACAAAAACATGTCCATGCGGACTGGTGGTTGGCAAATGTTGTCCTCATTAAAACAAAACCTCTGGAGAATCAAAGAGTGCTCACAAATAGTTTCTCATCATCCTGGGGGAAAGTGACAAGTGGGGTACTGCAGGGTTCTTTTCGGGGCCCGTTGTTGTTTGAATCAAACCTGTTGTTGGAAACCAAGTCTTATGAGGAACAGTTGATGGAGCTGGGTATGTTTAGCCTGGAAAATGGAAGGCTGAGAGGAGATATGATAGCCATCTTCAAGTATATAAAGGGTTCTCATACATGGAAGGTGGAGCAAACTTATTTTCTTCTGCTTCGGAGGGTAGGACCTAAACCAATAGATTCAAGTGTGCCATTATTGCGAACATGTAGGAGAATCAGAGTTTTGTTCTGAAGTCAAAACCTTTTTACAGAGCAATTCACGCTGTTGGAAAGGTAAGAAACATAAAAATAAAACTTGAATTATAAATGACTGGACAAATCATGCAACTGTCGTTGCCCTTGATGACATTCATACAGCATATCCTCCAAAAGCATCTTAATAGGGTAGTCTTTTGGTTATGGTTACTTTGCAGTGTGCATCTGTCCATGCCAGGTGTTAAGGTTATTATCTTACTGCTTCAGATGGCTTCAGATGACTCCAATAGGACTCTCATCTGTAAGTTCTAATTCTGAGTATAATTTGGAGGAACGTTTTAAAGTGGCATGAAGGTATAACTTGGAAATAAGCATATTTTCATTACTTATTGGTACTCCTAACTCTGGGTAGTTTAAAAAGTATTAAGCTACAAAAGTAAAGAAAGGGCACACTCCTTCAAAATTATATTCATAAGGCCAGCTGAGACAATCAACGCACCCCACTCCCAGACAAATCACTTGGGAGACTGTTCAGTCATATGCATAATTATGTGACATGAAAAGTATTCATGTTTTCTTAATTGCAAGTATTTCAACTATGTTTAAATACATCATTCACTTTACAAGGTACAAATAAGTATGTGCAATTACATGCTAATTAGTTACAATTTAATTACTGTGTAAATACTGGTATGTAAGAAGATAATCAGATGGTTACTTGTGCAGTGTAAATTAATTGATAACAAGAGATTTACAATTGCAAATTAGGGCGATTACACTCTGAGTGCTATGTTAGATGTTAAGTGCAATGCATAGTTAATCACTTATCTATTATTTCACTATATTGTTGTATGATGTATTGAAATAGCAGTTTAGGTCTTATATCAGTGTCTGGAACTCACCTTTCTGAAGTAGGTTGATCACACGTTTGGATCTTCATTTCTAAAACAATTATCTCTAGCATAATTTCAATCATTATCCGTTATCTCAAAATGTTCCTAATGCTGTTGATAATAGGGTGCTTTGCTGTGATTACGTCTGGGGAGAGAAATGTCTGCCACCTTATCTTTAACTTGCATTTCAGATTCCCTGTTCTCTCCCTGCCTCACGCAGCACTCAATTTAGCTTCACTTCTGTGGCCATCTGGTGCTATAAACCTAAATTGTGTGCAATTTTATGCCTGAAAAAATGCTGGTTTGACCTGTATTTCTTTCATTATTTCACCAACATGCTGCGGAGAGATAAAATAATGGGGATGGCTGCTTTTGCTGTTTGCTGGAAGTTGTTTGTCCTCTTTTAAAAGACTTTTTGTGTGCTATTCCAGAATGCTAGCATGTTGACTCTGATTCTTGCTAGATAAAGGATGTCTGCAGTAGCTGTTTGTTGATTTTCTATTGACTTCTGTTTGAGACTGAAGGTGTTTCTCATTACTTTCTTATAATACAGTGAAGATACCAATTTAGTTACATTGACCTTGTAATGATGCTTAGTTCTTCTTTTATTAGTGCCCATGTTGAGCATACCTTTTTATTACTCTATCCATGTCTTTTCCCCTCAGCCTTTTAGATTACATGAAATGGCTTCTGTGCATAGCCCACACTTCCTCATTTCCCCCCGTTTTAAACATATTTTTATTAAAGATTTCTTGGTTTACAAAAGTATGTGCAATGTATTTTTTCCCAAGTTACATTTTCTACAGATCAATTTCATTTGTTCCTCCCAAACAAACTAAGGAAAATTCCCACAACACTAAAAAGGTACACACAGACTATGCTTAAAGCAGAAATAGGCAAACTGTCCCCATCCCCACTAATTCCCCTGGCACATCACCCACATCACGCAGCACAAAACCTCCAGATAAAAACCTGGCAAACCTTGCCAAAGAAGGATAGAACTTTCTTTATGTATGCCACAACAGCAGCAAGAATACGTATTGCAAAGTACTGGAAGACACAAGACTTACCCACTCTGGAAGAATGGCAGATGAAGGTGATGGACTATATGGGATTGGCAGAAATGACTGGCAGAATCCGAGACCAGGGAGAAGAGTCGGCGGAAGAAGATTGGAAGAAATTCAAATACTACTTACAGAAATATTGTAAAATTAATGAATGTTAGAATGATGTTGGATAGAAATTACGTGGTTTCCAGCTGTAATGCTTTAAGAGAATATGAAAAAAGGTTTAGAATTAGGTAAAAATTTAAGGGTAAGGATTTGCTGAACTAACAATCTGAATTGGAATACAAAAAAGGGAGGTATGAGAAGGTCCGGGAAATAAGTTAATGGAAAATAAGTAATGGAAATTCTGTGTGTTTTTAATTGTTTTTATTTTTTGTATTTTTGTTATTTTTTCTTTTTCTTTTCACTGTATTATTATTGAAAATTTTAATAAATATTCTATTTTAAAAAAAAACCTGGCAAACCAAAGGCTTATATCACCTAACAAACTTCTACACTTCCTCATTTTTTAATCCTGTAGGGAGTTTTCCTCCCTTGATGATAAGGAGGAACCAGTATAGGCTTTACATTAGACCAGAGACAGAATTTGAGGAGAAAGGCTACCTTGTTAACAGCAGGCAAAATTAAAACAAATTCCAAGCCATATGTAAATATTTAGGCAATCTCTGCAAAAGTCAAGTTTAGATGCCTCATATATTGGACAAAATAGCAATAGAATTGAATCCTATTGTTGTCATCAACCATTTCAGGAGAGGAAAGGAAGGCTCAAACCATGCCACAATAGCTAATCTCATTCAATGTATATTTGGCTCAGTTCCCATCTGTGACATGAGTGGAAGGAGTACCCTATAAGACAAGAGAGTGGAACTTTTCCCTTTCAGTCATTGTTGGAAATCCAAATCCTAACAGCCCCAGCTGGTATGGCCTACTGCATGGCCCCCAGACACAGGTTTTTCAAAATCTCTCATATGCTCACACAAGTCACATTGGGTTGAGTCCAACAATACTTTTACTCAGTGTACATCCACTGAAATTAATGGACATGACTAACTTTGGGCTATTAATTTCAATACATCCATTAAAATTAGTTTGTAGGAACTACATCCAAGGCTCTTATTTTATCCTGACAGATTTAATTATAAAAGAGGACATTTCATTTATTTAAAAGCCAATATTCTAATGTTTAATAAACAACAGGCATCTTGATAGCAGAACCAAACCTTGAAACTGCATGTAATAAAACTCTAGATACTTCTCCTTAACTAAACTTTCTGCTCTTTAAATGTCAGATGCTACAATGCAGATGAACACAACCCATGAATAGTGATACCACCCTAGGAAATGTTCAAGTCTTAGCAAAACTTTATTATGGTTGTTGTTGTTTTTTACACTTCATCCACAAATCCATGGACACTTTGCCCAAAGAGGAACCTCTAATGCTTTTTGCTTTGAAATTTTATCTTAAGCAAAACTCAAGTCCAATCAAGCTGGCCCACTGCACGTTTCTGTCAAACCCTTAACAGGCCATCCAAATGCTAATGAGAAGCAGATAGCAACAAGGTACATCAACTCAAAGTTTTTTATGGGGCCCTGAACTTGAACCTCAATAAGAAATACGATATGGTATATATGTGATAAAAGATTTGTTTCCCACAAAAATGCCAATTTCACCCAAGCAGGAATCTCCAAATTACCCCTGATTCATCAATGGCTGCTCTACTCAGGGGAGCGCTACACATGAAATACAATTTAGAAATATTGTCCACAAAGAACTTAATAGGGGTGACACCAAAGGACAAAGACTGAAGACATATTTGTGCCTCCGTTTTCCTCAGTGCCTAGCTGATTTTTGCAACTACAGTACACTCACACATATTTAACTTCTACACATTCAGCTTTACGTGCTTGGCAATTAAAAAAATAAATAAAAGAGTGGAGGGAAGGAAATGAGCATCTGGGGGCAAAGACTTTGGCAATCCCACCCATCAATGCACCCAATGTGTTTTGTCTAAACACTATTTTGGTTCTACGCAATAGCGTCAGAATGTAACCCCCACGTAAAATGTGCTTGCTGTATACTACATTGCTTGGAAATCCTGATTCAGGCCATGAAAATATTTAGAGACATACAAGGAGAACTTACCCAACAAGTGGGTCTACATAGATCTATACTAGAAGGAGAGTACAAAGTCAGCAAATGCAGGAAAATGCTAATGAAAATCAATCTGGAAGTGCAGAAAAGTTGAAGGGAAAACGGCTAAAAAATTTACTGCTTGACACTGGTATATTTTTGTAACGTTATTTTTTTCTGACTAGTGAATGTTTAGTTTAAATGATGCATCTTTTCTGCTGAAACACAGCCACACAAAGACAAAAAGATAGTCCTCCGCGGTTTTTATCCTTAGATCTTCCTCTAGTCTGGTAGAGACTTCTGAAAACAACTGTTTTACCCCGAGTCAGTTTTCTCATACTTAGGAAACCTAGATTATTTGTTTGCTTTTTCAAATAATAATAATTCTCTGTTCTAAAAAAAGTAGATGCTTCAGGCAGAATATATAAGATTTAGACAAGATATTTTCGTAACGTATCATACCTGTGCCTCAAGAAAAAACAAAATGTGGATGCAGAGAAAGGAAATGTGAAATTATGGTGACTGCCCCTGACTCCATGTGCTGGCCCTACACGTGTACAACTGTATGTGTCATCCAAGACTTTTGCAAGTGTGCAGGACCTACATATACAGCTGTGGATGTGTAAAGCCTGTTGTTCCACCTAAAGTGTGGAAGAGAGGGCAGAACCAGCTGGTGTTTTTCTGCTCCGCTCTGTGCATTGAATAAATATGTGGAACGAAGCGTGAAAATAGCTATATTTAACTATAGTCTTTCCCCCAAATCCTTTTGTAAGAACAGCCTTGAGTTCCTATAGTTAACCCTATAGTTAACATTAATCACCTTTTGTAAGAACAGCCTTGAGTTCCTATAGTTAACCCTATAGTTAACATTAATCACCGGCTTCCAGCAGGAGGAAAGGGTGGGAAATAATAAAATAAAATAAAAATTCAAGGGAATGAATTATGTCCCTCTTCTGGACTTTCAACCTCAGCAGGACAAAAATCAAGACTCTTATATCACCTACATAGAATTCAAATATAACACAACTCTTCTAGGACCGGTGGTATATATGACAACGCAATCTATTTCATTTTTTTATTACAGTGGTACCTCGGGTTACATACGCTTCAGGTTACATACACTTCAGGTTACAGACTCCGCTAACCCAGAAATAGTACCTTGGGTTAAGAACTTTGCTTCAGGATGAGAACAGAAATTGTGTTCTGGCAGCGTGGCAGCAGCAGGAGGCCCCTTTAGCTGAAGTGGTGCTTCAGGTTAAGAACAGTTTCAGGTTAAGAACAGACCTCCGGAACGAATTAAGTACTCAACCCGAGGTACCACTGTATTATCCTTGTTTATCAATACTAAACAAAGGATATAATTTTATTAACAGACAACAGAGACGTGGCAGACAGCTATTGATATTCCTATGGCTGCAAAATGAATATCTCAACTTCAGAGGGAAAAACAATTTGATTTTTCAGAAAGGGCTGAAAACTGAAGCAAATGAACAATTAAAAGTTTAGCACTTTGAAGTTAACCCTTTTGTGATATCACAGCAGTTCTACAATACAGCAATCATTTTCCAGACAAATAATGTTTCCATATCATAAAGAATGTTTGTTTTGGACAGGTTAGAACATAAGCTGAACCACAAACACAAAGTTCTGTTAAATTCTAATGTGCTTTTAACAGATAAAAGGGATATTTAACACCAGTGTCACTCAAAAGCAGCTCACAGAAGTTGACAAAAGGCTACTTGCTACACATCATGGGAAAGCTACTCAGTAATTTGATGAAACACGCAGTAGAAACAAGTTTATTAAGATACACGACATGTTCTCCACCTGCTAACAGATCAACTATGCATGGGAATAGGATGTTTTTTTTCTGTACTGCAATATTCTTAGTCAAGTGGGAATACATTTACTACAATGAAACTGAACACACAATTTTAAAAAGGGAAAGGTCCTTAGCTGTAATTCTACCATTGGCAGGCTAGAATATAAATCCAGCAGAATATACATTAGTCGAGTAGAATTTTTCCATTATGCTTGGCTGAAAACAGACATGGAAGAAGGGAATCAACAGTCACCATTACAAACCTAAACAAAACAGAACGAGAGTCAGAGTAGAGTTGCCACTGAAAGTTCACTACAGAGAAATTTCTTTGAATCAGATCTGAGGGTTTCTTCTTGGATTAAAAAAATATATATCTGAGAAAGTCTAAGGTGCTTTCCTGTGGGAGAAGTGGATAAACCAGAGTCACAGACAACAATGCATCACCTATCAACTGGCTATCTGAAAGACCATATTCCCTCAAACGAACCTGCCCAGGGTTTGAGATCTTCAAGGGAGGCCATTCTCTAGGTCCTGTCACCCTCACAGGCACACTTAATGGCCTTCTTGGTAGCTGCTCCCAGACTCCGAAACTCTATCCCTAGAGAAGCTACACTGGCTCCCTCCTTGCTGTCCTTCTGCCAGCAGGTGTAGACTTTCTTGTTCCAAGACTGCTGGTGCTGTGATGTTTGTATTGCAATTGTGGGTATATTTTAGGCATACTTTATACATGCATATGTATACAGTTTTAATTCCATCGATGTTTAATTATATTTTTATGATTGATTCTTCTGTGTTTTTAGTGGTTATTGTTTGTATCTGTAAGATGCCTTGACTCCTGTCAGGGGAAAAGGCGGGATATAAACAAACAAACAAACAAACAAACAAACAAACACTCTCAAGCAGCACTGTACCACACCTGCTTAGAGTTAAAAAAAGGAAAAGACAATTGTATTTTGTTCATCTGGAAATAATGAAATACTTCCTGTTTGCAGACACTGCAATACCAGCCCTTAAAACTCCTGACTTCTGGTGCCCATTTCTGTGCCCCCTTTCTCAAGCAATCTTTGTCTGGTCAAGCATAGCTGCATTCTTCTCTTCCTACCTCTTCATAACAATTTACCCTGATGCTAAGGATCTTCAGTTCACCATGTGTTTGAAGACAGTAGAAGTAGGGCAAGGTTTAATTTGCCCTCTGTTTCTCTATCGCTGCCAGCTTTCTGGCTCCCACCACTGCAGCCCCTTCTCCATATGCATCACCAAGCAGCCTCCTTTGACTCATTGCTATCTCATTGCCCTTTACATCTTCTATTTCTGGAATATTCTTCAATTGTTATCCCATACATTTTGATCTCTCAATAAAAGCTCCTTTCTCGAAAGGTTCTGTTCTTATTGCTGCACTACACAGGCACTCTGATACCACAGAAGGTGTTGTTCCTAAGTTACACATGCTGTATTTCAGTGTACATCTCTGTCAGCCTGACAGTAGCATGTCCTCTGGCAGAATAGTGCCGGGACCATAGGAATTTATTCTGTTTTCCCGCTATAATAATATTGAACAGGAAAAGTAAAAACCAGGAACCAACTACAGAAAAAACAGATAGCCAAGGTATCTTAATGCCTCTAATATTTTTATAGATACCTCAGGCAACAGTAGTTGGCAATAGCTATTGATGCCCAAGAGATCTTCAGTAGTGCTTCTGTTAGAAAGTCTATTCTGGATTTCTCCAATCAGTGGTTAAATCGTTGTTAAAATCTCTGAAAATGCCATAGTAATAACAGAGACAAAGAAGCTCACTTTCCTTTTAAAAGAATTTGTTCCTTCACTGAAAGGTTACAGCCTTACAAACCAGATCTTTATCTTAAAAGCAGATGCTTGTAAAGAAACTGAGCACATGTCAGAAAGGTCCCCTTCAACTCTCTGTATCATGAAAGGAGGGAAAAGGCAGAGACATAAGACAAGAGTCCTTGACAGTACTTTAGCAGCCACTGCAGCTCATGCTTATCTCTGGCATGGAAAAGAATACAGACTTCTGAGTTGTCACCTGAAGAGATAAATGATTGCGTTCTTTCTCTGTAAGCCAGGAGTAACCAATGTGTTGCCCTCCAGGTGTTATTTGACTTCAACTCCCATCAGCTCCAGCCAGCATGGTCAATGGTAAGGGATGCTGGACTTCCATCTGGAAGGAACCACTTTAGCTACCTCAGCTCTAAACTACATATTATCCAAAAACCACATGTGAAAAAGCATAAACCAAGATCTAGTCCATTTAGTTTTGTGAAAGTTTGTGAAAGCTGATCAGTATCTTCATCAGTTCAGGAGAACATGTAGGGAGTTCCTTCAGGCCATAAATCTGAGAAACAGTGGAGACTGCTCCATTAGGATGAGTAGCTGTCAGGGATGTGGCTGAATCAAATGCCTGGGAGTAGTCACTCTGGAGATGAAGGAATGCCTCTACATAGGGAGGCACAGTCTGACTCTAGAGATGAGGAATTGCAGCCACAGCCAGAGCTGGGCTAGTTCGGCCCTCCTTTGCCAAGACTTCCCAGACTCAGAAAGCTGAAAGGCAGAAGGAGGGGAAGAGATACCGTAGATGACATTGAGGGAGTTGCTATGCAACCAGGAGGGAGGCAGAATTTAGAGGGATCTTCATTTAATATCTTCATTTCCCCGAACCAGAAGAGCTGAAAGGGTTGAAATGCAACAGAAGTGTAAGAGAGAAAGGACTGGACTTTGGTGCCCTTCGTGCGGTGACAGGGCAGAGTCTCAGAGTGACCAACTAAGGGCGGCAGGACCGGAGCTGCTCTCTGGATTTAAATTGTAAATAAAAGTACATAAAACTGCCAGACTCATTAATTCTTATCGGCGCTTGCTTGCCTGCCTGAGATCATTACAGTAGCACCGCCCCATGAAGCTCAGTCTGCCCTCAGCTAGCCTCCATTTACCTACCTCCTAACTTAAAACCAATATAGGGGATGGTACTGCTGTCAGCCTCTTCCTCCTTAGTCTCAGTGTTGCCTTTGTTGAAGTCAGCAGGAAAGAGGATGGGGTCAAAACCAGAATTAGTTGGTTCCATTGCCTTAACTCTGCCAGTCATTTCCTTTGGCTCCCACCAGTGTTGGAATCCCTGCCTTCTGTCTTACCAATCCCCAAAGGCACCAGCCTCCCCTCTCCTGCTAATGACTGGTATGTCAAGATAGGATAGCTTTCTAAAGATTTAGATTTATTTTTAGGTCAGATATTGTCATTTTGGGGAGATAAGGTTGTTGTAGAAGATTCTGTGCTTACCATACCACAAGGTCCCTCCTCAGTTTTCTTGGCCTAGCTGTTTGCAGGAAGCAATCAAAAATAAATATGCATTGTTTTCAAATCACTGGGCTATTTTATTAAGCCATGGCCTAAGGCAAGCCTCAGAATTCAGAAAAGGCCAAACAGAAGCATTTCATTTATGTGTAGCATTACTTAAGATTGTCAAACAAAGGATGAGTTTTAAAACAAGAAATTAATATGATTTGAAAGGTCAAATCTTGCCTATTTCTTTAACTGAAAGGGTTATAGCCTTGTCAGATCCTTATCCACATGACACAGCTGTATGTAAGAAAATTGTCTTATTCTACACTGTTTGTTTTCCCTATTATGCTAATAATCAGGAGAATGGAGGGCTCTAAGGCTTCACCCCATACACATTAAAACAGAGAGAACCTTCCTTTACAGAGGATATCGGCACAGACATACTCTTCAAATAAGCCAGCTGCCTTTAAGCAACATGAGTATTACTGAAAAGCTTGAACTCCTTTAGGATTTTGAATGTCTACCTCTGCTATCACGTTGCCCTTACAATAAAATTACTATGTAGAAGAAATGGCTGTAGACTAATAATTGCATAGTTACAAATGCACCACGAAGTTATGTAACAGAAACCCATACTGAGATTTCTTGACAGAGTATAGAACACAAAGGGAAAACAGCAACCCAACATTTTGCCCACTAAATTTCAATGGGGCTTACTCTAAAGCAAGCAAGGCAGGGAACCTAGGCTGAATCAGAAAAGAAAAAAGGTATTTTGGAACAAAATGCACAGGTGTAAAAGAGCTTTGGAAAATAAGATACACCATATGCCAGCCTGCCTAAGACCTGTGAGGGAGGCCCTTATTATTGTACTGTATTGTATTATTAGATTTATATACCGCCCTCCATTATAAGATCTCAGGGTGGTTCACAGAATAAAATACAGGATAAAAACAGCCAAATAAGTAAACCAAAACAGCAAAACAATAACCCCCCTTCCCACAGACATATTTAAAAGGCTGTAGAATACAGTGGTACCCTGAGTTACATACGCTTCGGGTTACAGACTCCGCTAACCCAGAAATAGTACCTTGGGTTAAGAACTTTGCTTCAGGATGAGAACAGAAATCGTGTTCTGGCGGCGCAGTGGCAGCGGGAGGCCCCATTAGCTAAAGTGGTGCTTCAGGTTAAGAACAGTTTCAGGTTAAGAACGGACCTCCGGAACAAATTAAGTACTTAACCCGAGGTACCACTGTATTAGTCAGCCAAAGGCCTGGTTGAAAAGGAATGTTTTCACCTAGCAGCTAAAAATATTTAATGAAGGCACCAGATAAGGCTCGGGGAGAGCATTCCACAAACAGGAATCCACTACAGAGAAGGCCCGTTATTGTGTTGTGACCCTCCAGACTGCATGTGGAGGAGGCACACAAAGAAGGGTCTCAGACGATGAGCACAGAGTCTGGGACAGCTTATATGGGGAGAGTCTTGTCTATAAGCAGCCCTGTTCAGGGAAGTTTTTAATATGTAACGCTATATTGTTTTTAACGCTTGATTGGAAGCCGCCCAGAGTGGCTGGTGAAACTCAGCCAGATGGGCGGGGTACAAATAAATAAATAAATAAATAAATAAATAAATAAATAAATAAATAAATTAAATTACTATGGCTGAGGCATAACTGAGAGGAAAAGTGAGACAAGGCCTCCTCATGGCTGGACCTGAGTGGAATACCTTAATTCAGTGAGATCCATTTGTTCTCCTCTCTTACGATTTTTATTTTATTTCTTATTTATTTATATCATCTGTTCTCTGCTCTTCAGCTAAAAAGATTCCCGGAGCAGCTTACATAAAATCGAAACAAGAAACCCCCTACCTACAGGCTTACAATATAAAGAAGAAAAACCACAACAAACAAGGGAAAGGTAAGGAGAGAAGATGAACATCAAAATCAAAACTCAGGCACCAATTTCTAGACAGTTGCTTCTAAATTGACCAGCTTGCACAGTTGGAGGCAGGAGGGGGCTGATGGAGCTGGGCCTCCAGCAAAGCCAATGGGGTGAGCTTTCCTTCCTCTCTGTCCTGTTGAGACAGTCTGATGGAATGGTTGTCCCTAGATGACAGCTGAGAGAGAGGAGGCAAGGTTCTGGCAAGGATTTCCAGGTTGATGAAGATGATTGATATGGCAGACCTTTATTTTACATATACCGTATTTTTTGCTCCATAAGATGCACTTTTTTCCTCCTAAAAAGTAAGGGAAAATGTCTGTGTGTCTTATGGAGCGAATGTGTGGTTGATCGCTGGCTCCCTTTCCAGCCCCACCCCTTTGCCCAGGCCTCCATTGTTGAATGTTCTGCAGACAGAGGCTGTTTGTTTCCCCAGTGACATATGACTGGCTGATTAGATTATCTATCTGGAAACTGTAGAAAGGGCTCCTTTTCCTTTCCTAAAGAAGCTGCAGAACTGTGAGTTGAACCCCATAAAAACAGGATTTTTTCCCCTTTGCAAAGCAAGCTCAACAACTTTGAGTTGATCCTCAAAAAGGGGGCTTTCCCCCTTTGCAAAAGAAGCTGCACAACTTTGAGCTGATCCTCTGCAAAAGAAGCTGCACAACTGTGAGCTGATCCCCCCAAAAAAGGGGCTTTCCACCTTTCCTCCTCTAAAAACTAGGTGTGTCTTATGGATAGGTGCATCTTATGGAGCAAAAAATACGGTGTATATATTTTTAACATGCAGAGCTTGTTTACATTTTATGCTATTTTATCTTCTTATGGGACAGTTTTGTTGTTAATTTCTGTGAGGCACCAAGAGCACTGCAAAAGCCAGGTAGAATTCTTCTAAACAAAATAAATATATTCCATACAAGCGCAACCACAGGATGTCTACAGATGGTTGTGGCAAAAACAGCAGCTTATTTCTTACATGTTCTTAAGGGCAGCAAAGTTGATCAACTCAAAAGGTCCACTTAGTTCAGCATCATTGCCAGGTGGTCAGCCTGATATTGCTAGAAAGTCCATAAGCAGAGCATGAAGGCACTACCCCTCTCACACTGTTCTTCTGAACAACAGATATTCAGGATACTAGTTCTGGTTATCGTGACTTAACAGTTAACAGACTTAGCTTCCATGAATTTTTCAATCTTAAACAATGGCTACTTCCACAACTCCAGGGGAGGACTTTGCTATTTCAAATTTCAGTGGCACAATGTGTGAAGCCAAAATTTTATGCCCCCCTCACCTCTTGCTCTTCATTCTGCTCAATTCACTACGTCATAGTTGTGATGCATTGCAGCAACCTCTAGACTTGGCGTCCATTGCTGCAGAACCAGTTGTGCTGCCCCAAATCCACCTCTGACAACTTGTCACAGTGAATTCTATAAATTGCAAGTTATGTGAGTAAAAGTTCCTTAGCAAGGTTCTAGAGCAGGCACCCCCAACCTGCGGCCCTCCAGGTGTTTTGGCCTACAACTCCCATGATCCCTAGCTAACAGGACCAGTGGTCAGGAATGATGGGAATTGTAGTCCAAAACATCTGGAGGGCCGAAGGCTGGGGATGCCTGTTCCATAGTATCACATTGCAGAAGACAATTGTTTTCTTTAAGAGATCGAGTAGTGCCTGTCAATTGCCTACTGTCCTATAATACTATAAATCCTGTTTGCCAGGGGCTTTAGGTGGTTAATTCTGGTCCCTTCTTTCCACAGGCAGCAACTGCTTCAGTTCACATGTTTGTCTGTGGTCAGGAATGGAACTCAATTAAGTGAATATGAATTGGCATTTGCTCACAATGTTGTTTTTTAAAAAAACACAGCAAAAACACAAATTATGTGTAATTAATGACACTGGTAAATTGTTTTGACATTTCATTACATTGCAATTACAGTGGTACCTCGGGTTAAGTACTTAATTTGTTCCGGAGGTCCGTTCTTAACCTGAAACTGTTCTTAACCTGAAGCACCACTTTAGCTAATGGGGCCTCCCGCTGCCACCACGCCGCCGGAGCAAAATTTCTGTTCTCATCCTGAAGCAAAGTTCTTAACCCAAGGTACTACTTCTGGGTTAGTGGAGTCTGTAACCTGAAGCGTATGTAAGCCGAGGTACCACTGTAATGAAGCCAACCAAACAGGATTTAACCTTCCGCTCATCAAGTGATCGGCAGGGAGTTCAATCCTGTTTTCTGCAGGGCTGTGCTGCAACAGCAACAATAATTATGACAGAACTACAACAGAAATAAGATAGAAATTATGATGAATGCTACTATAGCAGTCATTCAGATGAATAAGGTAGTATTTGGTAGAAATCAAACTGCAAGGGAACAGAAAGAGTGCTGATTATGATGAATACAGGTCTGAATGGAAATTGCTGATTTCTTACATACCTAATCTGGTAGCAACCATGTTTGCTCCTGCTCCTGTAGAGTCTACATTTACATCCTCTAGGCCCATGTGTTCGCCGCAATATGTAAAGAGCTCAATCTGCAAACTCTGCAACCCCCAATTGTTACAAATAGTTTTCATAGAATTACAGCTAACAAAACGGACTTTCTATTGCCATGTTCAACATGTGGACATGAGGCAGGCCCAAAGTACTTGGGAAGAGGAGAGAGAAACCTAGAGGAGGGTGCGTAGTATCCACTTTTCCATCACATAATGGCTATATACCAGCCTTCTCCAACCTGGTGCTCTCCAGATACTTAGGACTACAACTTCCATAATCTCTTACCATTGGCCATGTTGGCGAGGGTTTATTGGAGAAGTCCAAAACCCCTGGAGGGCACCAGATTAGGGAAAGCTGCTCCGCACTGTGGAACAATGAATTAGTGTGTCTGTATATTAACCAGATTTGACCAAACTGCGGGAGGCAGTGGAGGACAGAGGTGCCTGGCGTTCTCTGGTCCATGGGGTCACGAAGAGTCGGACACGACTAAACGACTAAACAACAACAACAAAATGTTAACCAGAAAGTTGTTTGTTTAAGCCCAACCCAGGATGGCTGTGGGCAGGAAGCCTGCATTGCAGATGGTTGGACTTGATAACCATCGATACTCCACTCCTTCCATCTCTATGATTCTAATGCAAGTAGCAGAGAGCAAAAGGAAGGTAAGGCAAGTTTAACTGTTTTTTGTTTTTGTTCATAAGGCTGCATTTGTTTACCTTGAAATTTTACATTCTGGTTTGCAACCATGCAAAATAGTAAACCTCAATTTACATCTGCAGAAGCTCCAAAGAAAGCATATAACTCAAACACTAAAGTATCACACTGCAAGCCCCATTCCAATCAAGTTGCTGTTAGGTTTAGTTAAAGTTATAACAAAATACTTCAAACAGAAATAAATTTTTCTAGGCTCTAAACCCATCAGTGAAAGCTTGTTTATATGGTACTTTTTAATAACAGAAGCCCAGAAAACGCTATTGAAATTTCAAGCCAATGTATTTAGCAGGCTTCTACCACTGACAAAGGGTAGTCAGTAGGAAAATATAATGCTAATAAAATTTCACCCTAGCCAATTCAGATATTTAGAGCAGCACAAGTTATGACAGAATATGAATATTTCATATATGAACATCATCTTGTTAGGAAGCAAGATGCTTCTAGACAACGGATAAAAAGAAGCCCCAAGAGACACAAAAAGTCTTAATTTCAATCTTTCCTTGAGCAGCCTAATAGCAGAGTAACTTTTGGATGCTTACTGAGTTGCCCTGCTATTTTAGAAAGGCCAGAAACAAGTAGGTGAAGCACCAAAATCTCACCTTCCAATTTATAATAGAAAATGTCCATATATTTTTGTTTCTTAAATCTGCACGTGGTCCAGACAATATGCTTTCCTCAAGCAAAATAAACTATATGCTGGAAATACAATATGCACACCAGCATGGCATGCTTATGCTTTCTTTTTAATTTTTTTTTTATAAAAAATATAATATGCCTTGTATATTTAACAGATATGCAGTCTTAAGCAAAACTATCTAATTAGATTCACAAAGCTTGCATTCCGGACAGAAATTCTGCAGTCTCTCGGGGCAATCAAAATATCCATGAGATGTTAGCAGCAATTTCAGTACGCTTCTAAGTACTAGAGCTCTTCATAGGATTGTGACTTAGAACTCAGAACGGCACTTATCAAGAACTTTTACGTGTTTAGATTAGGGAGTGTGTTTTTAACATATTTATTGTATTGTAGTTTTAAATTGTTGCAAGCTGTCCTGAAGCAGGATATAATTCTTTATATAATAAATATTGTTTTACGTTTGGCATAGCTGGTTTTATCTGTGCATATGTTATAAGCCACCCTGGTACTGGCAAGAATGAAGGGTTGCATGTAATATTTATCTACTTATCTACAGTGTCTCCATCTGTGTTTACAAGCAAGTTCCAGTCAGTCAGTCAGTCCTGGGTGTTGCAATGTGAAAAGTTGAAATGGAGAAAGAGCTATTACAATCCCTTGTGATGGGAAGACAAACAAGACAAGGGAAGCAGACTTTGGGCATAAAAACAGAGCTTTTTGCCTTAGCAACTAAGAATCTTTGGAGCTGTGAAAGAAACTTTCCGCACAGGAACCCCGTCTTATGTTCCCCCTTTCCCCTTCTTATGCATTCTCAATCACTTTCTTCTGCTGGAGAGATACCCTCAATGCCAAGCTGCTTCCTTCAAAAATTAAAGACAGGTACTATACCTCTTCTCTCTCTTCAGTCAAATCTGCCCCCCCCCCCCGCGCCCCGCTAGCTTCAGTCAGCACACACACTTTCCCTGACCAATTTACTGCATCCAAGAGTTTCTATGTGCTTGCTTTTTGGAACTTTCATCTTGGAATGGTGATACAGAACAACAAACCCCTGTGTTGCAAACGTAACACAACAAACAACACAAGCAACACAATGAGCAGTATACTACATAGCACTGCAATTCTTATTGCCTAATATACATAATTTAATACAACAAAAACAAAATGTGTACACTTGTAAATTCTCTAATATATAGGCTTATTATACTTCTACGGACTTTCAAAGATTGACAGACGTTTCAAAGAGTTAAGTCTAACGTTAGTGCATTACTTATAAAAGTCACTGTCAATTGATTCTGTTTAACATCTTTTTAATGAATATGCTAATTCCCTTTTATTATACTAAATTGCTTGAATAATCCTCTGTGGTATTCTTTGACTCCATGAAGTGCTACTTTCGAGACATGCTCAGGTCTCAGTGTCAAAAGTTCCTGAAAGGAGTCTGAGTTGCATGTGTGAACTGCACATTTCATTACACTTCAAACACCCCCGTTCAAAACCACATCAGGGGGTTAAAGGTCATAACCCAGAACTTTAAATTTGGCCCTGAATGAATGGAAAGCTAAATTGTGTGGGCAGATAAACCTTTATAAGTTTTTTAAATAGACTTTGCATCACATTTAATTTAACTGAGTTTTAATCCTCTTATTAAGCACTTATTAACCTTCAGAAAATGTTTTTATATTCAGTGTCCACATCCAGCATGTTATGTTGTGAACTGCCCTGTGATCTTCAGATGAAGGGTGGTATACAAATTAAATAAATGATATAGAATAATCCATCTTGCAAAGGAGCTTGCTAGCAAGGCAAAATTGTTCTTCAGCCCTGCCCATGTGGTTCTGCACTGCGGAATATGACTACGGTTAAGTCTATGCTGCCATGTTGACAAATGTATTTCCTCCTTGCTTAGTGTTCATATTACCTCCTACCACTTACTATTTAAAAAAAATCTTGGGGTTTAAAGACTACATTTTAAAAATTACATTGGGAAAACATGTTATGAAACACTTTCCCAAGTCATTTGTTCAACAGAGGTCTCTTATACAGGGAGCAAACATTGACCCTGTGGCTGAACGTTTGAAATATTGTTAATAGCCTAGTTATGTTTTGAAGGAATATTGTTATTTTTCTTGATTTTGGTGATCTCATAATTTTGCTTACGTATAAATTAATATCCACAGTACTATGGAAATGGCATGCAATGGACGCTGTATCAAGGGTACCTGGTTACTGACTCATTTAGCATCTCTTGTTCACGAGATAGAAAAAGGCACTATCAAAACTAGCAATATGAAATGAGTGGTGGTGGACTCTTCAGGAATTAAAGCTGATGCACAATTTGACATGCCACTTCTTAACAAGAATGGGCTACAAAGGTTATGTTCCACAAATATCCAAGAACAGACTTTGGCTACAGCTTGTAGTTAGCATGGAAATAACTGGATCACAAACCCAGGTTCAGACAAGCTAAGACAAACTTTGGTTTGTGGTATAAGTGTAAAAAAGAACAAGGAAGATTAAAGCAGCTGTAAGCTCCTCTCTGAGGCCAACGGCATCAGCTTGCCCCCGCAACCATGGGTGCCCAGGACTGCACACTATCGCCGGGGCAAGCATGCACACCATGGGTTGCACGCGCTACATCATCACACCCCACAGCATGCTGACGTCACTTGCACACATAATGGGGCATGGCCACATAGCGAGCACACGCTAGGGGGCATGATGATGTAGTCTGCATATGACCCACAGCATGTATGTGTGGCCACACTACACTTTGTGGGTGCCCAGCCCCTCATTTAAAATGTGGGAGCCACGGCACCCCAATTCTTGGGAACTTGGTGCTATGTTGAATCCTGTATGTTCCCATGCTCCTGGCAAGCTAAAGTTTAGCTTTCCAAGATGTGCAAACCAGGACAAAGCTGCTCTTAATTAGTAATTGAACAGGAATATTCTGAACTGTGCACAGTTTTCAAATCATGGTTTAGAATAAATTCCTGGTTTTAAGCTAACAATAGTTTGTTTGATTCAGGTGTCATAGAAACCTATGGTAATCAGATCCCATTTAAGGCAAGAGAAAATCTGCTCTATAACAGAGGGATCAGAAGAGAATGCAGCATGTTCCTAATTTTGAAACCATAAAGGATTAGGATTGTGGCATCTAGATTATCTGCCAGAAAACCCAGAATTTAATTTCCAAATGTGAAATCACTGCCATCAGTCTTGACTTTCTGATAAGCATAATCGGATAATAAATACACTTGGCTGGTAAACATTTGTCTTATACATACCAGTGCAGATTCCCTACCCCACACCCCAAATGTGAAGCAACAGTAAACTCAAGGTGAAGGAATCTAATGCCTAGCTAAATAAATAAATATTTTAAAGACTGCATCCTCAAAAAGCCTAATGAACTTCCTATAACAGTTTACAGTGGTACCTCAGGTTACATACGCTTCAGGTTACAGACTCCGCTAACCCAGAAATATTACCTCGGGTTAAGAACTTTGCTTCAGGATGCGAACAGAAATCGTGCAGCTGCAGCGCAGCGGCAGCAGGAGGCCCCATTAGCTAAAGTGGTGCTTCAGGTTAAGAACAGTTTCAGGTTAAGAACAGACCTCCAGAACGAATTAAGTTCTTAACCCGAGATATTTACAAGAACAGATTATATACTGAATTTTTAAAATTAAATTAGAAAATTCATTGTGCAACCAATTCTGGAGAAATTTCTTTTGCACAGGGGTTGAAGAGAACCTCTTTTGCACACATTGGTCAACACTTCTTTTTTTCTTAAAAGACATGCACAGAAAATACATTTGGAATCTCTGCCAAGGTAGTGACAGCTGAAGGATGGATCAAATCTGATACCTGGAATACACAAGGATATTGTCTGAAAAGGGGAGGGAATGAATGACAACAGCCATGGGTGACACAACACAAAGGAAAATTAATCAAAACCAGGACATGTAGTCGATATTGTCTTTGCGTTCATTAGCCAGTACCAAAATGAATAATGGGGTTGCACCACTGTGACTCCATGGCTCGATATTAGTTGAAGCTCTTTCTACGCATGTCAATCCCTCTGGTTTCTCCAGATTAAGATGATTTTGTAATAAAATGCAGAGTAAGGTATTTATCACTATGAAAGTAGAGAAAAGGAAAATAACTTTTAATGTAATGCAAAATTAGCACCATCCAGATATTGTTAGACTATGGTTCCCATCATCCTCACCACTGGCATAGCTGGCTGGGGCTGACAGGAGTCCAACAACTTCTGGAGCAATACAGGTTTTCCATACCTATTTTTAAGGCATATCCTACTGTAAGAGGAGCTGAGAAACTCCAGTAAGGGGCAAACAATTAGCGTGCAACCTCTATGTAAGTGTTAGCCTTCCAAACAAAATTAGTATGTGTACTTTGGAAAAAGTAAGTTTACCTCAGTGGACTCTACACAGAGTCTCAGTAGCCAGGCTACCCAATTAAGGTGTGTGGGTTTCTTTTAATTAAAGTATAAACAAAACAATGATTTCCAGCTGGTTATAAGAGCCAGTTTAGCGGTGTTTGTCTTGATTTTTAGTCACTTCTAAAGAATAACAACAAAATAAAGAACTTTTGCTTTGTGTTACGAAATGCTGCATCACATTGTGACTTCACAGACTAAAAATGAATAAATCATGCTATGCTTGAGATATTTCCTTTCCCAGTAAAATATAGTCAAGTGTGATCCGCCAAGATGCCTCCAACTCAAAAGAGGTGATGGCCATAGTTTCTGGTTCGTCAAGCAAGCAGATGGTGAGGCAGGGTAAGATTAAGGTGTGAATTCAGGACCATGGATATGAGGACCTGCATATGAGGATGAACCCTGAGATTGTCTTAACATAATCGTGGAGCAACTGGCTGAGTTTTATAGCAGGGCTATATAATCACTGACTAGAAGTCCCACCTCACTCGGAGTGCTGCCTCCTGGCCTGGTACCTTCTTCTGCAAATGCACTGACCCCCACAACGGAACAGTGGACCAGCCATTAGAGCCACATTACTTGAGCAACCTATGCACAATCACATTTCATAACTGCACAAGTGGGGCAGACAAAATGGTTACATGGAGCAGTTCACTGCTCCAATTTTCTATTATCACAAAGATGACACCTCCCCCTGTCAACTGTAGGAAGTCCAGTCAGTTCCGTGGCTGCTTCTCTTGATATGCTAAACAAAAGCAGCTGTGTCTAGACTCAAAGGAAAATCCTTCCCATTCTTTTAAACACAACTTACAAACCAGTTTTTGAAACTAAAAATGCCATTCTTGACATTTCTAGATTTGCAGGCAAAGAATTTCAGGAAAATTTCAAATGTTTTTCAGTATCCCAGCCAGAAGTCCCCTGTCCAATGGCACACTGACGGTGAAGTTGTCAGTTCTTATATGCCACCAAGAACCCTGTGAATGTGTTGGTAGTTTTTCAACCACTGTTGGGCCTATGCTCCAAGCTGCAGGGACACATTCTACCTTCTCCTCACACACATCTTCACCATAAACAGAATATGCTTGTAATTACTATACGTTTAGAATTGCATGCCATGTCTTGCAGATTTGGGTGGCATATACTGCTGCTTCAGCTTCCTCTATATCATCAGCATCATCAATTTTTATTTGTATCCCGCCATCCCCGGCCGAAACTGGGCTCAGGGTGGCTAACATCAGATATATAACATTGGTATAAAATCAAACAATAATTAAGTTACCTCCTAAAAACAAGTCAGGATCAAATTAAAATCTAATTAGATGGCTTTCTGCAGGATTAGGGTTGGGAACAGTAAATGCTCATCAGGCTCAGGTGTTTATGCTGTTCTTATATGGGCCTGTTAGAATGCTGGGAGGCCTCTTTCATACTAGTTCTTATACAAAAAGGGAAAGGGAGTCAGGCTGAGCCCTGACCAAAGGCCTGGCGGAACAACTCCGTCTTGCGGGCCCTGCGGAAAGATGTCAAATCCCGCAGAGCCCTGATCTCTTGTGACAGAGCGTTCCACCAGGCCGGAGCCAAGGCCGAGGCAAGCCTAATCTCCCTGAGGCCCAGGATCTCCAAGATGTTATTATTTGCTAAACATATCCCACAATTTGCACACAGGGACGAACTTGTCTCTCCAAACTGAGATCTTTATTAATTCTTTTGAAAGAGGCCAGTGACACGGCACACCAACAAGGGCATATATTGCAGAAGTCTTTCTATGAAACAAGAAAAATTGTCATGCGGATGCCTTGATTTTTACCAACGGAATCAATGCATTGAGGGGACAGAGTGGCTTTGGTGCTCTCCTGGCAGCATTGCTGCTCAACAGGATGGGGTGACGTGATAGTGAGGTCAGGGGAGGTCAGGCTGGCAGCAGCATTATTCTGCAAGTGCGCGCGCACACACACACACACCTGAGAGTTGTTAATGGGCAAATTTAAATAGGCAAACAATATTGGAAAGGAAGAAAACACCAAGCTTTTTCACCAAGTTTATTATACAATGTTCAGGATTACCATTGTAGTAGGCTGCAATCCTAACCTTGTTTAGCAGAGACTCAATGGAACTTATTCATCACTAGACATGTCCTTAGATGTTCTTTGCATCAATTTGGGACTGCTGCCAAATCTAAATAATCATGTATCTCATGCTGTAATCTTCCATTCATATTGTTAGAACAATCTCCTTTTTTCTTCACCTTAGCCTTTTCACCTTCCTCTGAAGAGCTATCTGCAATTTCTCCATACGTATCTTTCACTTTTGCATAGCCTCAAGGCTCCTTATTCTGTTTACAGACAATTTAACAGAAAATAGAGCCAGACAGATGTGGCTTTATATCAGTATATAAAAAAGTGATTAAACAAAGCAAAAATAACCGCCCCACACACCCAAAAAACAAATATTGTCCTTTTGCCCATTTAGGGCCAACAGTCACATGCTGTGTCTTCATATAATCCTAATCTATGAAAACAATTCCAATTCTCATTCCTCCTTGTTAATACTGTTATCACTGAACAACCCTCTCTTATATAGAACTGGATGCATTAGGCTCACGGATACATGTGTGTTTATTGTATCAAGGTGCTTCTGAAAAAAAAAAGCCAGAATTGTTTTCTTTTACAGTGGTACCTTGGGTTAAGTACTTAATTCGTTCCAGAGGTCTGTTCTTAACCTGAAACTGTTCTTAACCTGAAGCACCACTTTAGCTAATGGGGCCTCCTGCTGCCGCCGCGCCACCGGAGCACGATTTCTGTTCTTATCCTGAAGCAAGGTTCTTAACCTGAAGCACTATTTCTGGGTTAGCGGAGTGTGTAACCTGAAGCGTATGCAACCCAAGGTACCACTGTACTAGAGTGAACCTGTAGGGCGTGTGGTACCCACCTGTTGCCTGCAAGAACTGCAGGAGCAAACCACAGGAAGCAGGAGACTCAGCAAGAGACAAGAGCTGTTTGTGCAGTCCAGGGGGGTACTACACATTGTGTTTGAGAACCAAGGCAGACCTTTCAAGCTAATAAAAATAGTGGGCAACACCTACTCTTCTGAACTGTAGGGCTGTTTTTTACATCACACTAATTACAAATTAGCAAAAGATCACAGAACAGTCAGCTTGAAGGGAGAAGAGCAGTTCCCTTACTTCTCAGTCCAAATAGATTAAGCAAGCTCCAAATCTGTAACTAAGACCTGGTTCTTAACAGTCAGGCATCTCTTCTTGCCGGGAGGTCCTTGCATTGGCACACATTTTAAATGAGATAAATCACTTGAAGTTGATTTCTGAGGATCATAAACTTGGATGGGAGTCTTCTAACCCCTTCCTGATGCAGGACACCCAGAGCTACAGCATCTGAAACAAATGATTGCCCAGCCTTTGCTTGCAAACCTGCAGTGAGGGAGAGCCCGCCCACCCACTGCCTTAGGCAATTGGTTCCATTGACCAAATACCATTAATTTCATCCACTTATTTCAACCACATCAAATGACATCTCACCATTGCCCTCATCTGTACCTGCTTGCAATTTGTCTAGATTCTTCTTGAAGCGTGATGCCAAGAACTTGATACAGCACTCCAGATAAGATTTGACTAGAATATTACATCCTATGACTTGGGAACTGCAGTTCTATTAAAATCATGCTACCATTTCTCTCTCCATCTTTTTTGGCAGAAACACCACTGTCAAAACATGTTCAGTTTATGATCAACTGCAATTTTTACAAGATCATTTTTACATGTATGACTGCCAAGCCTCATGCTATACGCTTGATTCTGAAATTCTCCTCTAAATCAGTGGTTGTCAACCTGGTCCCTACTGCCAACTAGTGGGCATTTCAGGATTCTAGGTGGGCGGTAGGGGGTTCTACAGCACAAGCTGAATCCTCCTTCCATCAAGTACTGGTGGGCAGTAAGGAAATTTCACCATCAAGAAAGATGCATTAGTGGGCGGTAGGTATAAAAAGGTTGACTACCCCTGGTCTAAATGAAGGCATGGGGACTAGGCACTCTCATGAATGGGGTTTGCACATGCGCCACTAAACCATTTTCAAGTACAACATTTTAGTATTGCAGGCTATGTGAGATACATCCTTATAAAGTATGGTGTCACTTCCTTTTAATTCTATGTACATGAGAGTGTCAAGTGAATGAAGCTTAGGATCCCTTAATTTCTTGCATGAGCTACCTTTCCTTGCAGCACTTTTCCAGTTGCCAAGGTTCTACAACAGTGATGGATGCAGAGACTTTTTCCACAAACCTCAGGTACCACTGTATTGTAAGAACTGTTCAGTAAGAACAGTTTCCTACAGTGCTGGACTCTCCTTCATTTCAAGTTTTTAAACAGAGGTTGGATGGCCATCTGTTAGGGATTCTTAAGCTGTGATTCCTGCATAGCAGGAGATTGGACGATGACAATTTGGGCCTTTCCAGCTCTATTAATCTATTATTCTATCCTACTCACTGGGTTAGACCTAAAGGAAGGCTCACTTAGGATACACTGCAGTAAGACAGTCTTGAGGTGACCAGTGCCAAGATCACAGTGGCCAAGCTATCTTGGTTAGGGAATAGCCACAGCTGTATTACCAACCAAAGCTGGTAAAAGGTATTCCTAGCTACTGAGGCCACATGTGCCTCAAGTGACGAAGACAGAACCAGGAGCACCCCAAACCTATGTCTAAAGGTATTAAACAGATGAAAGCAGTAGAAAAGAATACCAGTACCATTTAACTGCAAATATATGTGTTTTTCATGTCTTAAAATCGTGGAGTAAAATACTTTTGTTTACTACCTAACATGGATGTGAAAACCAAGCTTTGCATTAGAGCAACAATTAGGAATCAATATCTCCATTAACAGCATTTTCAGTGCCTAAGTCATCTAATAGTTAAAGAAAACAATCAGCATACTACAGACAACTATGCAGCAGAATCCTGCCAAACTAAATTACATGGCAAAATGTTGTCTGAAGGAGTCTAAATTACCAGAAAAATAAATCATGGCAGTAAAGGAAGGAAACCAGGGAGACTTTACAATCATCTTTCCATTGCTAGCAAGATTACCCATTGTCATACAACTGAAAATTAGTTTGACCTTTGCAGGATTCCAGGCCTGCGTTTTGTTTTTCCACTTGACTTGAGAATACAATGAAGTCAGTTTAAGCACATTGCTCCTCATTCTCAGATGTATCTGACTACTGGTTTTTCACCTTACATCTGCAATTACTAGTGACATATCAAATATTAAGCTCACCTCACCAATTCTTTTATCAAAAGTAGTATGTTTCCGGAATTTTATATGAAATGTGCTTGGCTGTATTTTTCCCTCCTGGTACCTGTGTGTTCAAACTGCAAGATACTATGTTCTTCTTCTATAAATAAATCTTTGGCACTCTGTGTTAACCATGACACCAACTTTGTTATTCCTCTGAGTTTAAAAATGAAGAGGGTGCATTAATTTTCAGATACATGTGAATAAAATATGAACAGGGAACATTCACTTATTAGAATACTGAACAATGGAAGTAGATGGTCTCATCAGTCAAACTGTTCTCAGATGAATGAGCTCTGGGTAGTACCACACATTTTACCTGGTATTAGTGCAGCTTTTTGAAGTACAGGAAAACCAAATCCATGGTTAGCTGAGAAAGCAGAGTTAGAGGTTATCTGATCCACTTAAAGGCAGGGGAGATATTTAAGAGAGGAGAGCAGGAACAAAGAATCATCAGTCAATCAGAAGGGGGGGAAACTAAGGTATGGAGGAAACAAACAGGTAATGTGTAAACTGTCCTAGGCACAGACAATAGAATGGGCATCTGTTTGCAATTCAGGAGCTTAGTGGCTTGCTGGACAGAGCTTGTATCAGGTAACCCTGCAGCTGGTGTTGAGGAACACCGAAAGCAGAAGCAACAACAAAAATTCCCAGTCATCTCTGGAAGATCTCTTTTTTTCATACTTATCTTCTTGATTTGAGTATTATCTCAAAAGCTTTAAAACATCAGTCTTTATCAAGCTGAGCAGACACATTACAAAAAGACATCTGGCTGAGATTATATTTTAGGAAATACCCAAGTTTCCGATAAATGCTTACAGTTGCCTTTCCTTGCTCCATAACCAAAATGTACTCTGACTTAATGTTCTTGCCACAAGATTGGATTGAAAAATTAGCAGCATCTGACAACACCCAACATGTGAATACAGAGCAAAGCAAAAAATTGAATTACTGGCAATAATGTTAGTAAACAAGGACTTGCTTAAAAAAAAACTTTTCTGCAAGCAATGTCTTCATCATGGCCACATTTTGAAAGCACCAGAGTAATACGTATCATGGGAACCTTGGCTTCATCAAGAACTGGCATGATTTGGCTGTTCCAAACAGAAGAAGAGAAAGCGGAAGTAGAAGATGGGAGAACAGAAAGTGGGCACCTAGGGAACTCTAGATGACAGAGGAAAGAAGCAGCACTGCCAGCTCTCTTCCCTGCCCTTCCTGCAGAGTGAACAGTCTTAGGGGTGAGGGAGAGAGACCTTGACCAGCCAGAGCCTGGACAGGAAGTGATGGTGCCAGAGCTGGAGGCAAAGGGGCAGAAGACAACCTTGTCACCAACATCCCATTGCCACCTTCATAGGTGGGATCAGAGGCATCCACCCCAACAGAGCATATGCGTGCAGCAGGCTCAAAGAGCAAGAGTCCTATAACTGAACCTACCAGTTGTCATCTTTAAAAGCTTGGCAAAAGGGACACCTTCATCACTTCTGTTTTTATGAACCTCTTGCCTTGGTCATGCACCTTGAAATCTTGCATTCTGGACCTTGTGTTTTCTGCTCAGCCTGGACGGCTATTTGCCTGAAGAAAGACCTCTTCCTTATTTGCAAGAGTCATTGTGTTTTGAGATGGAAGCCTGACATAAACCCTATTGACAGTGAAATCCTTTATCCTTCCTCAGAAACGCCATGGTGCATCTGCAGCAGAACAACACACCTTCATATGGCCCAGCTGCAACAAAACATGTCTGCCCCATACCTTTAGATAACATTTTAAAGGTTACCAGATTTTAGGAGAGAAAAGGGAAATCATAACACCTACTCATTGGCTCACTCATTCTTTGCTAATTTGGTCAAGTGTCCCTATTCCCAAGAGTCACATAAAGAACAACATGGTATCTGAAGAAGTGTGCATGCACACGAAAGCTCATACCAAGAACTGACTTAGTTGGTCTTTAAGGTGCTACTGGAAGGAATTTTTTTTGTTATAAAGAACAACATACATTGCTAATACTTCACTGTTGGACAATCCTGTTTCTAAATCCACACGAGACAGTGCAAGCTTTAGTTTACACAGCCACAGACCCTAGTAGCAACCAATTAAAACATCAAAATCATATCGGATCTAGGAAATCATGCCTCTACTCCACTCTATACAACATCTGAAATCATCTTCATCTCTGGAGGTCACAGCTCAAGTGCATGTTGGCAGTTAAGGTTTGTCTTTATCCCTCAGGTGGCGCAATGGGTCAGGGCACCTGGCTGCTTACCAGAAGGTTGGTGGTTCAAGCCCACACAGGGATGACTGTGGGCAGGATTCCTGCATTGCAGGGGGTTGGACTAGATGACCCTCAGGGTCCCTTCCAACTCTACAATTCTATGAAGACAGGAAGAGCTGAGGAGAACAGCAAGGAATGTGGTAAGATTTACAGTATGTCTGTTAATATGTTAACAAGTGACATGTGTGTGACAACCTGCATTATATATGTAATCACAAATACTGGCTGCATTAATTTGAAATGAAAACCAAAGCTGAAACATTCTTTTTAGACAGAACTTGAATAACTACATCTAGCTGAATATAAAACAGAATAAAGTTTTCCCGGATGGTAAAGGATAGCTATATAATGAAAATAACCATTCAAATATGCTAAAAATAATGGAAAATGTTGCAATTCAAAGTGACCTGCATTTTCAAATTACCAATCTGCTGCATCTATTTAAAAAACTAATTTGTATGCATACCTCAAGGCCTGGTTTGAAATCCTGCTTAAAATGTCTTCCTACAATCTGCTAAGAGTGATTCTTACTCCTTTACTTGCACACATGTTCAGCAGAGGGCATTCTGTAGCTGCGCAGTTAAATGATACCCACACAAGAGATCACTCCTATTAAAATCTGATGCATTTAACCCTTCTTTTTTAAAAAATGTGTGTTCTTCTGTTAACTACTAAACAAGTACTTTTTTCCCATGAGCTAGCAGCTGACTCATGTTCAAAAATGTACTTGAGAAGCTGAGAGAGTAAAACAGCAACTGAACTCTGCCATTTTTATTTTTTTTAAAAAACAAGCTTTTACCAATAAAGCATCAGTCAGCAACAGAAGTTGGTGGCACTATCTGCTGAAATCTGCTCAACAGTCACCAAAAATGGAAAGCAGAGTCCTGAGGAAATAAAGACGTAACTACTTAGAGCTTCTCAACTCTGTTGGAGCCATTAAGCATCAACTGCAGTTAAACCTAGACTATAGCTAAACGTAAAAGGAAGAAAGCTGGCATATCATTTTAAAGTATGAAAGCTTAAGTGCATATTTAGCTAAGTCGTATAGAACAAACTGAAGGTGTAGGTCAAAGGAGAAAAGCCTTAAAATGCAGATTTAGTCGAGCTTAAGATGGGTCAGGTTATGTTTCCACAAAGAAGCTCATGTGGCTGTTAAGTATTTCTACTTGGGATCCTGCTCACACCTGCCAAGTTGTTCATTCAATAACAGCTGCCTCATTTGTGTTTGCAAACTATCCACATCCAAGCACTTTGAACACAGCTGCCTTGTACTATTTCAGCCTTCTAAATAAACTCATAGAAGTTATTAGCCTGCTCTGGTACAAGTAAAGACCTTGGTCAGGATGGCTACAAAGAAAGACTCTCCTCCCTGCAAGAGAGGGGAGTGGTTGTGGGCGGGAGCCCGAGCTCCGCCCCTAGCAGGGGGCGTTAGCCCCCTGCCTTCACCTCACCTGGCGCCCACGCCCCTCAGCAGGCATCCAACCAGGTGCCTGGGGGGGGCGTGTTCAGCAGCCTTTTGCTGCGGCGCCAGCCTTCGCCCAGCCTCATTCTTCGTCCTCTCGCCGCAAGTCACCCACCCTCCACTCCCTTTAGTTAGGGCTTAGGTTATTGGCCTTGCTATGGACCTTAGGTTGGTCGCCCTGGTTGTCTAGGGGGCCTGGTAGGAGTTTTTCCATTTGGCATTAGGCCTTTTTGGTTTTTTCGCCTACCTCGTAGCAATCGTCACAACTTTTGTGGTATTGGTGGGTAGGTTAGGCATTGGAATAATGTGTTGTGCTGTGTCGAAGAGCTAGGTGTGGCCATCGCCTATGCCTTCAATTTTTAGGAGTATTCCGTTAAAGGAATCTGGCGGTCGTGTATTCTGTCCAATGCCTGCTTGGCGGGAGGCCATGGCACGACCCTCGGTGACATTAGGGGTGAGCCTATAGTTGGATCGGCATCAACAAGCTCCACCTACTGGTGAATAAACCCACTTGTTCAAGAAATCCAATGCCTAAGCCAATACCTTTTCACTGCTGTAATCAATAAAGTTGTGGCCTTTCCTTGCCCATTAACCTTATATCACGTGTCCTTGTGTATTCTTTCCACATTGCGGGGGTCGGGTCCTCGAACCACAACAGCAAGGTGGTCTAAGGCAATGGAACTAGAGAGTTAAGGGAAGGGGAGCATTTTAATCCTGCAGAGCTATGGGTTTATGAGTTAGGTAATTTTCAGGAAGTGGGTGAGTGTTCTCTAGTTGCACCAAACTTGCAGAGATTATATGTGCTGCTTAATTTTCAGAACGGACTGACGGCTATGCCTTCCGTGTTGTTAGTCTTTCTCCTTAATTCTGTGATAGTGGCAGGCAGCACTTGCTTGGACGAAAGAGGGCAGCACTCTGCATGGTCAGATGCTCCTTGCAGGCTTGTATAATTTTTATTATTACTTTCCTATCAAGCCTGGACATAACTTGTGGACCCCCAGGAAAAGATATTATGAAACAGCGGTATCCATGCCACATCACTATGATACAATGTTTTAAGCAGCTGACTCGATAATCTAATTATGACTGTGGTAGTAAAGCTACAACTAGGCTGTATAATTTTCAGACTGAAGCAGGGGGCTCTCAAAGGATAAGGACAAGTGCCAGTGGAAGCAGCAGAGGAAGAGAAGGCCTAGATCTAATTTTAGAAACTACCATCAATCCTGTTATGTTTATTCATTTTGGAGTCCCTCAAGAATGATTTAGTAAACCTTGAGAGATGGTTGTTGTGGCTTTACCATACCATCAATTCTAAAATGACACACTTTTCAGGTTGTGTACAAATGTATGGTGTCAAAAGCTGATAGACTGGATATTAAGAATAAACCACAAAGACTTTAAAGGGTTTTTATAAATGGCAGCAGAGTTTTAGGAGTACAGGTATTAGATTATTATAGATTCTGATGTCAACAGAACAATGCAGATGACAGTATACAATTTTGTTTTGCTGTTTTAAAAAATGGTTTGTGCTTATCTACAAACCTAGTGAGTTTTCTATAACACTGACTTAAAAAATAAATACACGTGCCTAGCTTTGACCAACTGCAAGCTACCTGATCAACCTTACACACGACCATGTGAAAATGAATTGTCATTCTAGGCAATTGTCATTCTCACAGTTCATATGCAGCACTGTATATTGTGGGGCCTTTCAGTAATTAGTATGGGTTGAAAAACAAATAATATTGACGTATAAATGCCTCAAAATTCAAAATTTGACATGAGGCAAACTCATATGAATGTTGTCTTCCATTTTTTTCCTATCTTGGCAATCAAGTATTACTTTGATTCAACTATGTTTTAGTCAGAGTAACCCTAATTTGTTCATTAACTTTAACAAGTAAAAATCTATTTTCTTTAATGCCTTAGAGAAAGCAGCAAGTAGTGTCAAACCTGCTAATGATACAAAAAACTGAAATTACAAACACTATAGTGGGGAGAACTAAAATTAAAAGTTTCTTACTTAGATTGGAATACTGGTTGCAAAACTAGTTTCAAAACCATAGAACATAAAATCAAAGTAAAGAAAAACCAGTGACTCGGGAGAAGATGATAATCACTCAATTTTGTGCAGGTGAAATACTGCACCCTGAAATAATGCATTTAGTTCTTACCATTTCAGGAAAAGTAGAGCAGAACTATAGAAGAGTCAAAGAGAAGAGCCATGCAAATTGGCTGTGCTCGTTTCATTTACAGAAAAAGATATGCAGGCAACAAGCAATTAATATATGGTGAATTAGACTTAACAGTTAAGAATAACAGAGTTGATAATCAAATAAATGAATTAACAGTGGTAAAGTATTTACGTCCATATTTGTATTTATCACTACAAATAACATCAAGAATGCCCAAAGTAAAACTCCTGGCAATTAACTTAAATTACAGTCAAAATTTGACATTGGTGTATTTCATATACTTCCTGTTGCTTGCTGATGTTTATGAGTACCGAGATGGCATATAATACCAACATTTGCAGGGAAGTGTTTCAAATACCTCTAGGATTATTGTTAGTCTTATAACAAAACACACTTAAGCATATAGAGATGTGCCTCTCCATCCATACACCAGCGAGACTAGGGCTGCAATCCTTACACACTTAACAAAAACTAAACCCCACTGAACACAGCAGGGCTAATTTCCAAGTAAGCATGCATAAATTGTGCCATATGGCTGTTCTGCATATTCTGCTTATGCTACTACAACTGTATTATTTTTCATAAGACTCCTCTAGAGTAAATATGATGTTTATCATGTTTTATATTTACCAGTGGTACTTAAGACAGATACTGCCAAGGCAATTCATTGCATAAAAATAGCATGCAAGATACCACAAACAACAAGGATTCCTATAAATAAAACCAAATAGACTCTTAATGTGCAAATTGCAGCTACTCACAGTGTTGCAGGGAAAAAAGTACCTTCTGAAAAACAGTGCACAGATTATTTATTCACTAAAACATAGCACGGGATGCTATGACATTTTCCCAGCAAAAATGTAATCTCAAGTATGATTGCCAGGTTAACCCTTGAGAGAGCTCCGAATGTGACTTTTCTTATGTAGTGCAAAACTAATGGAGAAGGATATGCTCTGTAAAGTATCAAATATGAATGGAACTGCAAGTACCTGTGCTGTAGAAGCAACATGGTAAACAGCAGACCAATAAAATCTCCCTCACAGACATGCACACAAACTGTAAAGGGCTACTTTTTTGTAAACACACACACACACACACACACACACACACGGAGGGGGCAAACCCTGCTATCTCCCACATGCAACCCCCATGCTAACATTAAGGCCATTAAGCATGTGTGAGAACTGTATATGTACACAGAGATAACAGGTATCTCTGAAGCAGATATTGTGATTGGTTTTGCTGAAACCAACTATGGTTAATAAACCAAGAACAAATCTTGCTACAGCAAGCTGTTGTTTCTTTGCAGCAAAATGCCCTCCGCAATCCGCAGTTTAGGCACAACACTAAGTCAAAGATTGCTATCTGCTTCTTCTGCACATTAGTAGGAAAGAGCAAAGCAGGCAATATCCATACATTCACACTAAATCCTTAACTATGGTTTGCTGCTACGTGTGTATAAGGCCAAAACATTCCCGACCACGCTTTCCTCAGGAACTTTTCTGATAAAGGAATTCCTGGTTTCTCCTCTAACTTCATGAGCCCATCACAAAATATGCAAGTAAACAAAAAGCTTGTCTTCATATCTTATAAATCTCAATTGTATGTGGTTTAATCCTTTATTTCCTAGATAGGGCCTAGGTGAGACATTACTGGAAATCAGGACTGAGAACTGACAACAGTCTGAAACCTTTGCTACACAGTAAAAAGGCATGTGGGAAGCTATAAAGCAGAATTACATGTTTGGGGAAAAGAATATATGGGTATAGTCTGTCCTGGACTCTTACGATTTTAGAGCTAAAAATAGAATGTACACTACTCCCAGGCATTTGAATAAATGGGATGGTCAGTTTCACACCTTTCTTTAGTTGATTATCCCTGAAGTTTTGTCTGCCAGCGTAGTGTGCTTTTAAGGCTATTGTTTATACTGTCTTGTATCACTGCATTTTTATTTTTGTATAAATATTTGTATATTTTCATCTGCTGTAATACTTCAAATAGTTGTTCTAAGATAGTCAAAGAGAGATTTCTTCAACCTAATAAATCTGGGAGTTTACTAGTCCTAATCAAAGCAGCTCTACTGAAGTTAATAGATTATCAGACTAACTTAGGGCCATTAATTTCAGTGAGTCTACTCTGAGTATTAATGATTCATATGCATCTTCATGTTCAGCAGACTAGAGAAGGGTCGGCAAGATTTACCTCGCTTGGGCCAGTTTGCGCCATGGGCCGGATTACGTCTGCGCAGACGCGATTTCCAGCACCACGGAAGCAAGTCCCCGCTCCGTGTTGCACTGGTTTAGCGCAGAGTGTGGGGACTCACCACATGGGCGGCTTGTGGGCCATTTAAACAACCCCTGTGGGCTGCTTGTAACCCATGGGCCACAGGTTGCTGACCCCTGGACTAGAGCAATGGTTTATAATCATTTGGGGCCCATGGGCACATTTGTAAAAAGAAAAAGGTCTTGTGGGCATACACACACTCAAACGCTGTAAACTATTCTACTGGGTGCAATAGAATACTCTATTTCAAGGCTAATTTTGGCAGGAGGAAGAGTGCCATAGAAGGCACACTGCAGTTGCCAAAGAAAGCCTCTGTGAGTGTGTGTGCACCTGCCACATTGGTGACCCATGAGCTAGAGTAGGTCAGCTTAACTTCAGTATGACCAGCAACCCCATCCCAGTTATGTGGTGTCAGAAACAAAAACTTAACATGAGTGTTATGGAAACAGTCTTGCTAGAAAAGCTGCCTATACTTACTCCCACTTTCTCCTTCCAAGCACCAGGCCCCTGACTCTCAGAAGAGGCTTTTTGGGGAACACAGAGGGATGCAATGGAGAGAAGGTAGGTAAGCACAGTTTTATAAATACAAAAATTCTGTATCCAGATCTATATCTTAATTGTAAACGTGGCATTATTGACTAAGAGAGCTAATGAGACTTGGGCTAAAAAAGATAAATGAATAAAAGCAAATGCCTTGTATTTTAGGCATGTGATCTTACATATTTATTAGCTTCAACAGAGAGCCTCCAAAGCGGAGCACACAAGACACAAAATCTACACTCTTCTCTATTCAGCTATGAGGGTAGGTGGACAGAGATACACATGGACTGACACACCCAGTGGACATTTGTTGGAAGCAGGCTCCAAATGTAGAACAGGAAAGAGACATGTGGCCAAGCTGTTTGCGAACATGTGGCTGGCGAGTTACCAATTGCAGTTATTTTCTCCAAAAAGGACAAGGCATGTACTTCAGCCATGCTGTCCTCTTCCGCTTCATAGGTACAAAAGGTATGCATTACAATTCCTGCTTTCAGCCAGAAGGCTAGACTCAACCAGAACAGTTATGACAAAAGGAGTGATTACATAAGCATAACCCAAGGGGATGTAGCAAGGGATATTCTTAACACTTTTGGAAAATGTTCTTAGCAAGAAGTGGGAAGAGGAAAACACAAGGGGCGGTTGCATGGCAAGACTTCTTGTTACACACTAGTTAATTCACCCGAGCAACTGTGGAACTCAAGCAACAGTTTTGGGGATACATGCAATTTTAACTCTGCTTTATGGGATTAATGGAGAATGAATGAAACCCCATATAAAAATGCACTCAGGATAGCAACCCCTCATCTGATTAATATGGTATCTTTTACTGCCTTGTGGCAATTATTGGCTACAGAAATGGCATGTGTAGCAACACTCGTAACCATGTTTCTGGTCCCATGAAACATATCTGAATAGACCCACATGCACACACAAGTAACTAAGGAGGGTGATACATGTAAATAAAGTTAAGTAAGTGCATAAACAAAATGTGTACACCAGCAATAAATGAGTCAGTGCAGTATGCAAGATTTATACCACTGTATTTGGTTCTGTGAAATGTGGGTCTGAATCATTACCCTGCCATGGCCCTGAGCAAATTATTTTCTTGGTCACAGTTCCACAGTCATAAAATGGGAATATTGTACATACTTCCAAGGATTATGTTAGGGCAAAGAGAATGAAAAACTGTAAAGCATGTTGCATATTAGAAGTGTGATATGACTACTAAACAGTAGATGTAATTATTGTATTATGCAGAAGGGTGTGCACCTCTAGCACTAATGTACCTTTATCCTTCCATTTCTTCAATCCTGTACAATATAATGTGTTTATACTCACTGGAAACAGATATAAATTATAGTGCCCATATAAGAATCAAGCTCTAGCTGCATTTAGTAGTGGCATCTTCCTTAACCATCCTAGAACAGCTTAAGCCCACAGGATAATGAACACAGTGAAATTGAGGCTAATACAGCACATGAGGAAATTAGAGGGGCTATTGTAAAGTCCTCAAATTCATTTATATCCAATTGATATTAAGGATAGTGGTTAACAATTTCCTGCAGAAAAAGCTTGTGTACTGCAGTCATATTATTTTGGGATGAAACCCAGGAATAACACCAAAATGCTGATAAGCTCACATTACTAAAAAGTAATAATTCTGAATTGAAATCTGAATTTTTAAAATTGAACTTGAAATCATATTGATCCATCCTTTAGAATGAACTGATTTTGCTACACTTATGTGCTTATCTTTAACTTAGATGACCTCATTCTTTCTGTCTTCCAGAAATAAAATTTAAGGACTGATATCTTATCAAGAAGCAGACATAGTGCTTCTACCAGTTGGGGGAGGGGAACACTGCTCAGTATTCCTGCCCAAGGCCCAAAGAGCCTTGCTCAGTATAGTTTGTCCACAGGCCTGAAAAGGTTAAAGAGCACTAGCAAGCACTTCTTCCAACTATTTTAAGCTACCAGCAATGCATTATTTCCCAACATCAGTCAAGCTAGAAAGTAATTTTGTCCACATTGCAAATGTTATACTGGATAGCTTCCTATGAATTCAGTGCTTAGGCCATGGCAAAGTCAATGAGAGTCTTTTAATTGGCTAAGCATCAGGTCTTCCATTATCCTATAAAATGCTTAGAGTACAGGTAGAATATTAGCATACACTCAGACAGACGCCACATGCTGCAGGAGAACAAAATCATTGTCTATTAAAGAGAAAGGGATTCCCGGAGGCTTCTGGTAGGGCTCTATGGAAGCAGGATGTTGAACTAGATGGATCTTTGGTCTGATGTACTAGAGCTCTTTTTATGTTCCCAAGTAGTTCTGTAGAAGATATAAGCGGTTATATTTAGGAATATTGTGACAAGCTGAATGGCCTAGCTTGAAAGCTTACAATGAGAAGGCATAGGGTTATACATAAGGAGACATACATTCCCTGAAGTGCAATATATATGAGATTATGGAAAAACATGGTGGTGGGAAATGAACAGCTATTAGGATGCTAAGGGTATCTATGCCAATGAATAGCAGGTTTAGATATTCCTGTCAACTTTAACTGCAAAATGGAACCAAGTTTTCTAATCTATGATGTTAACACCTACAGAAAAGCATCTGAATATGGTTATAGTCATAAACCAGATCAATGACCCAGTAAAGCTATTCATACCAGAAGTGAAAGATGCCTCATGCATCTGACAGCACACAACTGACAGCACACTGTATTTGGCCTGTGTGTACCATGCAACTGACAACTATTTCATCATCTAAAGTGTTTTAACAGCTTATAAATATGCCTTGCAATTTCACATTTTCAGTTTGCACACGACACAATTCCAACCACTGGTAAGGGAAACAGCACTTGTGGTTTGAGGAGGCACAGAAACAGTCTTGCTTATTTCCACAAGTGGCAGTAACTACCATTGTATTCCAATTTTAGACACTATACATGTGTGGCAAAGTACCACTGATTTCAATGGAACTTGCTTACATTAACTGTTTGTCTACAGCAGTCATAATTATCACTTCGGTGTTATAACACTCATGTCAAACCTTGTTGACTGGGTGTGTGTCAACTTATTCTTTCCTTACCAGCTGTGGCTTACAGCCTATTTCAGTTATAGAAGTACCCTCAGATAAACCACAGCAGCTGCTGGGTTGTTGTTTTTTTAAAGAAAAACATGCAGTAGTGTTGATCATGTGGTCCCCTAATATTAGGAATGAATCCAGATGGTGGCATTCAACTACTGTCAAACAGAAATGGTTTTGTAACTTGCATCCACAAGGCAAGAGAGATACTATGGAAATAACACAACTTCAAGCAATGATTGCCCATAAATTAACACAGGCACAGGCAGAGATTCTAAACTGCGCAGTTCAGCCTATAAAGAATGTGATGGAAACAAATGCTTCAAAATGCAGCAAAGCTGTTTCAAAACTACTTCCATTCCAACCCACTTAAAAATGTATGTCCACCTTCACCCCTGCTCAAAAGGTGGTCCCTGGAGAAGAAGCGGTAATTATTTCTAATTTAGTGTGTTTGGGGTGCCAAGCAATGGAATGTTTGTAGTTTTTGATTCACACTCAACCTAGCACTTTCAACAGCATCATTTATTATTCTAAAAGTAATAATTTCATTAAGGTAGTGCAGACGTTTTAACACAAAATCTATAACATTAAAAAACCCGAAACCCAAAAATGATGTCTGGATTTATACAGATCCTTTTAAACACATTTCAAAAAGTAGCTTATTGGGGTGGGGGGAGGGGAGATTAAACATAAATAAAATATATTTTCATGATTTTTGAATGACAGATCTCTAGGATTTTAGTATATCCTTCCCTACAGAGCACAAATAACAATAAACACAGTGACAGCTATCCTGCTTTCATTTACCTTAAATGAAAATCAGTATGTAAAATGCTAACTAGCCTCACTTGTTATGCAAGCAGCATCATTTCATTTGTAGTTTAGTGAGCAAGTCATTTCTGTCTGGGTAAGTGACACAACATGCTGCATGATGTTGCTCGCAACACAGAAAGCTAACAACCACCCTTGGGAAGACAGAATTTGAAAAGTGGAAAAAGGAACACTTGTTTGCATCCAGTAAAAGTTGTCCCAAGAATTTACACAAGATTAACCCAATAGTTGTACTCTACATTTGTGTACATGCACAAACAACCACACACATACACACCCCTGTATCACTTTTCTTATCCTTTTCCTAGGCATGTTTCAACCTACATACAGTAAGACCCAATATTTTAATTTGCATAGTAAATAAAAGGAATCTAGTTCCTTGTATTCAACACTGGAGGTGGGTGTGCAGTGGAAGAGCTGTTAACTTGCTGCTTGTAACACCCAGCTTCCTATTCCTGCAAGACATCAGTTGCTTTTGTGTTTGCTTGTTTCTGCTTCCAAAGACATAATTGAACATCTCTGGACCAACACTGGAGTACTAATAGGAGCTCAGGCAAAACCTGACCAGGGTTTTATCATCCAAATGTCTGTTTATCCCAGGATCCACCACACCACTGCCCAGACTCTCTCCTTTTTGCTCATTCCATTTGTTAAAAGACAAGAACGAGGGGCTGATACATATCGCCTGTTTGCCGTCTCTCTGCAAAGGTGACTGGAAAAGATAACTGCTATCTAGCAAAGTTAACCTCCGTATCTGTACTCCTCTGGGTAAACCTTGAGTGGGAATTGTGCAGAAGATAGACTCACATAGGAAGAAGGATCGAGTCTGATGCCCATCAGTTTGTTGTACCCTGTCGCACCATCACTACTTCTTTTCATAGGAGGAGGGGGGAGTCGCAATTTTGCATACCATAGTTCTCCCCTCCCCACTCCATTTCAGTAGGAAAATCTATTCGGCAGCAGCCCTTCCCTACCAGAGCACTCTCGCTCCTTATGCAAACTCTGTTTGGGTGGCAATCTCAGCCACTCCACCTTCTTCCACAGTCCAGTTCTGCATATTTGCTCAGAATCGGAGCATAGGGAGCTGCCTTACACCGGTCCATCGACCTCAGTAGTGAAAACACGGGCTGGCAGCAGTGAAAACACGGGCTGGCAGCTGCTCTCCCAAGGTTTCCCTGCCCTACCTGGAGATGCCAGGGACTGAACCTGGGACCTTCTGAATGCAAAGCTGTACCACTCTGAGCAAGTCCCACCGAGTTCAGCGGAGCTAATTTTACAGCCAGGTTCACAGAGCCCAGGTCTTGCAGCATCCGCTTCTGTCTTACCCCAGAGCAGGGCGCGGACAAACGTGCAAGGCAATTACTCTGAAGTAAGCGCGCGGCAAGTTTTTTTGTTTGTTTGTTTTTAAGCGGAGGCAAATCACGGGCCGCTACGCTTTGCACGACGGGGCTTCAAAGCAAACCGACCACGCAGCCGAAGTGCTGCAGGCGAAACTGCAAAACCCAGCAGACAGTTTGGCAAAACACCAGCCTCCACAGCTCGAAGGAGAACTAGAAGAGCCCGGGTCTTCGCGCCACCAATAAAACTTGTTGACTTGGAGCGGGGGGGGGGGGAGAGTGTCGCCCAAATCCGAGGGCCAAAATTGTGCATGCCAAGAGAAGCCCGGAGCCCACCCACTCACCCACCTCCCGGGAGAATAAGATTGAATCCATGCCCGAGCTAAGAGAAAAAGAGCTGGAGGCAGAGGCTGTGCACGAGAGGGGAAAGGACAGCCTGGGTGGGATTGATGGTGGTGCAGACGCTGCCTTGAATTGCTTCTCCATTACCCAAAGGACCCCCCCCTTTTTTTTGTGGAAGCACCTGCTCTTTCCCTTCAAAGGCAGCAGCGACCCACCACTGTGAAGCGAGAGAGAGAAAGGCGCCTTTTCCCGCTCTTTCCCCCACACCCGCCCGCGCGCCCCCTCCTCCTCCTCCTCACAACAAACACGGCGCTGCGCTCCGGGACGCGCAGCCCAACCCGAGCCTTACCTTGACGCGGGAAGCTGCCAAGAGGCTCCTCCGAGCGGCTGCGGGCAGAGCTCCCAGGCAGGCGAAGGAAGCAAGCAAGACAAGCCGCTGCCGGTGCCGGTGCTGCTGGTGGTGGTAGCGGCGCGCCAAGGCGGCTCTTCTCTCTCTCTCCCTTCCGCGCTTTATTATTTTTACGCTCGCGCCCGGAGAGTCCTGCTTTCCCGCTGTGGGGCGCGAAGCCTCGAGGGCTGCTGAGGAGCCGGAATGCCGGACGGAGGCGAATTTGGGAGCGCTGTGGCGGCGGCGCTGCTGGTGTTGGCGGTCGCCGAGAGCCAACCCCACCCTCCTCCTCCCCAAATCTACTCCTCGGCTGCCGGTGGGGCGGCGAGGGTGAGGGAGAGGCAGATAAAAAGAACGGCGAGGAAGAACACGGTGTCTGCCAACTATCCGAGCCGCTTCAGTGTTAGCTCCGCCTCCCCCCACCTTCTCCTTCTTTTTCTCCTCTCCCCTTTTCTTCACCCGGTTCCGTTCTTCTTTCCCTCCTTCTCTTGCCCTGCAGTAGAGATTGGGCGAAGGGAGAAAGAGCCGCACAGGTTCTTTTTAGCTAGGAGAGATTCTGAGGGGCGTGGCTAAAGGAGGGGAAAATGTGTGCGGGCACGTGCGCATCCCGGCTGCAAAAGCAACCCATAGATCTCACTAGACCTTTGGAGGGGAAGAGAAGCCTCTGTCGCCGCCGCCGCGCAGCAAGAGTATCATTGATTTTCATGGAGCGGGAATGGATTGCATACACATGCACGCGGGCGAGCTGGCGAGCCTGGATGCATCAACCCGCAAGCGCCATCTCCGGATGGGCTCCTGCTGAGGAGCACCAGCAGTCAACACCACCGCTGCTTGCTGACTTGGGAGGTTTGGGACCCACTTTATCTAGGCCATGTTCAGAGTTGTTGTTGCAAACGGAATCCCTGATCCGGACCTTGTGCAGAGCGGAAATGAATTAGCTCTCCACCCCGAGAACGGGTTTCGAAGCTTTAGACTGCAGAACAGTCTTAAAATAGTTGCAAATAAAAGTTGCAAAATACAAAATAGCACATTGTTCTAAAACAATGCAGTGCTGCCTTCTTTTTAGTCCTTAATAAATGTCTGTAGATTTACTCTCTCAGAACCAAGAGAGACATCCTGTGCAAGCATCTTGCTTCTTCAGGATAGCCGAGCTTCATTTCTACTGCTGCTGGCTCCAAGGACTGAGGAAGATGCTGAGTTCTTAGATTTTATGTCCTGTTGAGAGAGCTCTCAGCTTGTGTTTCCAGGATGAGTCATCAATCAGTCTTAAACACCCTCCTTGTGGCATATACCTAGAGTTTAACCTCCTGTCTAAGGCAAACTTCTCTTTGCAAATGCAGACCCTTTCATAAGTCTTCTTTACATCAATGCATCCAAACACTACATTTTATGCATATTAAACATATATCTTTATTAGGCCAGGGTCAGGGAACCTATGGTCCTCTGTTGCTAGACACCCAACATATGCCCCAGCCTATGTGACCCTATGTGAAATACAGGTTGCCGTCCAACTTATGGAGGGTCAACGTTTTCCCATCCCATCAAAATGATGTTGGACTCTAATGGATAGCTCAGTTGGCTAGAGCGTGGTGCTGATAACACCAAGGTTGCAGGTTCAGTCCCCATAAGGGACATCTGCATATTCCTTCATTGCAGGGAATTGGACTTGATGATCCCCAGGGCCCCTTCCAACTCTATGATTCCTATTAGCCTCAGAAGACATGGCCAGTGGTGAGGTACAATGGCAACTGCAACCCAGTGACATCTGGAGAAAAACGGGGGTGAAGCTGGTTTGGAAACTGCCTCAAACAGTAGTATTTCACAATGAAGTGCAACATACATATGCAGTTTGGGTAATGTAAATAACAACAACAACAACAAATCAATATGACTAACACACTGCGCCTGCCTTTCTTCACAGACACACCATGTACTGCCTGATTGAAGCTTGCAGACCACAGTTTGGACCTTGGACCACTGTTGGAGAACCCCTGTTCTAGTAGCTCTCCCAATCCCTGCTCTACCAAGAGGGAGAGAAATAATTGTGAATAGATGGCAACTGCTCCTCCTACCTTTGCACCCTTGATGGGGAGGAATGCATCCTGTCCCAAAACATCCTTGCTCCTGAATGTGGGAAGGTGATCTGTTGTTACTCAGTGGTGAGGGAAAGGCATCCTGCACAGCCTCAGAGGGCCTCACATGTTCCAGGACTCTGAGACATGGCCCTTGTGTTCAAAATAGAACCTAGTGAAGACTGTTTCAACAAGAAAATTCATGGTTGCCAGTGGCAAATGTTTAAATCTAGATAGATAGAAAATGGCAGGCTCCTACTTGCCTGAAAATCACACCTGGTAATATTGGCTGCCAGAAACTCTATAAATGATGTCATAGGACACTAGAGTGTGCAACAGAAGAAGTACTTTTCTTTATTTTATTTAGCCCCAATTTGAGGGGTTATTTAGAAGAGATGCCAAGGCACACCATTTTACTCAGGCATTTGGGAACATTTGATTACTGCTCATCACCTGTTAATGATTTTATTGGTTGTACTGTTGCTTTAGTAATTCATTATGTAATGTATGTTACTGTTTTATTGTTATATAACCCGCCCTTGGACCTTTGGTGAAGGGCAGGTAATAAATGCATATAATAAATAAATAAATTTAATATATTTTTAACACATCTTTTATCCAAGGAGCTCAAGGTGGAGCAAATGGTGTTGTTCCCCACCCATATTCTCCCCACAACAAATCTGTGAGGTAGGTGAGGCTGAGAGAATGAGTGACTAGCCCAAGATCATTAATTGAATTCCATTGCTGGGGTTTGATCCTGGGTCCAAGTCTGTAAGTACTACACCATGCTTTTAGTTGAGCTATGCCCTTTCCCCCCGATAATATAAAATGGTGGCTATTCTGAGTTTGTAGTCCTATGATAAGCCCTCATTAAAGAGAATTGAGACTCATTTCCAAGTAAACAACACATAGTATTGATATGTGGGTTTCTGATCCTCATTGTTACCAGAAGTGTTTTCTAACTAAGTGTTTTCTAACTAACTAAGCTATTTGTTTAGTTAGTTAGTCGCATCCCCCCAATTCCATGCTGCTTTTTGGTAAATAAGGGGGGGCATAATAAAATCAACAATATAGTTAACAATAATAATAATAATAATAATAATAATAATAATAATAATAATAATAATTATTATTATTTTTATTTATATCCCGCCCTCCCCAGCCAAAGCCGGGCTCAGAGCGGCTAACATCAAATGTGTAACACATTAACATAAAATCAGACAATCAATTAAAATACATCCTCAAATCAGACCGGGATCAGAATAAAATCCAATCAGATGGCAACCCGCAGATTAGGGTTGGGGATCTTAAATGCTCACCAGGCCCAACTATTTGTGCTGAACTTATATGGGCCTGTGAGAAAAATTGGGAGGCCACTTTCATGCAAGTTCTTATGAAAGGGGAGAGGAAGTCAGACTGAACCCCGACCAAAGGCCTGGCAGAACAGCTCCGTCTTGCAGGCCCTGCGGAAAGATGTCAAGTCCCGCAGGGCTCTAGTCTCTTGTGACAGAGCGTTCCACTGGTAACAATCCAATACAAGTATAGTACTGGAAGAAGCAAAGATCACCAGTATCAAAGCAATGATTCCTCGACATCAACTTCGTTGGACTGGTCATGTTGTGCGGATGCCTGATTATCGTCTTCCAAAGCAACTACTCTATTCTGAACTTATAAAATGGAAAGTGTAATGCTGGTAGTCAACAAAAGAGGTTTAAAGACCCTCTCAAGGCAAGTCTTTTAAAAAAAATGTAGTATAAACACTGACAACTGGGAAACAGTGGCCTGCTAGTGCTCCAGTTGGAGAACAGCCTTTACCAAAGATGTCATGGGCTTTGAAGACGCTGAAACTCAGGACAAAAGGGAGAAACGTGCTAAGAGGAAGGCATGCTTTGCAAACCCTCTCACTGCAATCAACTCCCACCCAGAAACCTATGTCCCCACTGTGGAAGGATGTGTGGATCCAGAATTGGCCTCCACAGTCACTTACGGACTCACTGTTAAAACCTTGTTTATGGAAGACAATCTTACTTGGCTACAAGTGATCACCGAAGAAGAAGGAGAAGACAAGTATAGTATAAAATAGGCAACAGCCAGAAGCAAACCAAACAAATAATCCAACAGAAGATAGGAATTAGATTCCATCTGTACTTGGACATATACAAAAGTATATAATTGAAGTCTAAATATTAGCAAGGAGTTTGGCTGGTGAAAGCTGTCCATACTCAGGGTTCCAGTAGTGGCTACCAGAGAGAACACATTGATCCTGGTAACAAACAACCCTACTCATTTGAGAATGTGGGGCTACCTGGAGCAGATCCCAACATAGCTTCATATATACCACCACTAGCAGAATCCTGTGGATCCTACTTTTAAGTCTTTTTAGTAACACTTGGAACACTCATCACTAAGCCCTTGATGGGCAATTACAGCTCAGTAGTGACAAAAGTGGCTACAATATAGGAATGACTTGCCTGTTTAGCCCTATATTATCTGCTCTGACTACCAGCAGTTCTCAAGGCTCTCAGGCAGAGGATGTTCACATGACCTGCTACCTGAGCCTTTTAACTGGAGATATTTATAAGGATTGAGACTGGAGCCCTCTCTATGTGAGCAAAGCATGAGCTCTCTTATCACTCTACCACTGATCTCCTTTAAAACCAGTAGACAAACTTGCTGTCAGTGCATCCCTTAAAGCACAAATGTTATATCAGAATATAATTATATGAATAACTAGTATTTCTAAATTTCAACTTCAGAATTAAACAATTTAGGAGACTGTTTTTAATTTTATAAAAAAAAACCCACCTGAAACCATCATCACTTTGAAAAGTGTTGCCTGTTCTTCTTCCATTCCATGTCATTTGGCTGAATTGTTAGCTGTTCTCAATGCAAGAACCCACCTCCAGGGCTGTACCACAAGAGATTCTCAGCAAGCTCCCTCCACTGTCAGGCTGTGTGCTTTTCATAGAATTGTAGAATTGGAAGGCGCGATTAGGGTCATCTAGTCCAACCCCCTGCAATGCAGAAATCTTTTGCCCAACATGAGGCTCGAACCCATACCTTCCAACATTTATCCAATGAAAATAGGGACGTCCCATTCCATAATGATAATTTTACTCACTCCCCATAGTTTACTAACTATAGTGTAAGAGAGTTTCCTGCTGCTTAGGACTACAAGTGCTAACCCGAGAGAAGCTTTTCAGAGGCAGAAGTATTTCACAGGCCTCTTCTACCAGAAAGCCTTTTAACAGAAGTAAGCTACTAGTGTGGCATTCAACATGCAAAGGGTGTGTTGTACCACTGGGATGTAGCTCTCCCTCCCCTAATTTGTTCATTTAGAAATATTCCATAAAGTAAACTACTTGTTTATATTGCTTTATGCCCTACATTGATTTAATAGGCATGGTACTTTTAATTTTTTTAATTTTTAATTCTTTTTAAAAAACAACAACAACAACAACAACACCCTTTTGTGAATGTGAACTGCTTTTGTACCTACTTGGTAAATAAGCTGCCAAATGCACTTATTTTGATTGGCACAATACTGTCTAACTTCCTTAGAAATCCGATCTCACAGCTTTGCTAATCTATAGTGAATGTTGACACTCTGAACATTTTAGTGTTTGGAGAACAGGGTATATTGCGGTTGGGGCTGCCAAGAGAACCCACCAGTCCCTGTGGACACTCTGAAGCAGCAAGAAAATACACAGATGTTCTGCATCCTTCCCTATTCCACTATATATACTCTATCACGCATCATACTCTTCTTCCCATTGTAGAACAAAATTAACTTCCTGCTTGCTACAGGCAAGTGATGGTGGTGGGACAAAGATGGTGGGTGATGTGATTTCTAGGGGGGGGTAAGAGAGAAAGCTGCATCAGCAGTTTCTTCTCTTACTCTCTTGGGGTTTTGAAAATGGCATGCATGATCTTTGGGTTGGCAGCTGTTGAAACAAATTTGGGCTTGAAAGCAGTGCCAGCTATACCATTATGCACAGTGAAGCGAATGATGCTGGAGCACATAGTGTCATCAAGGTTCTGGAGGACACACTTGTGTGTGTTGTGGCCTGCCCTGCACCATTTAAGCTAGTGTGGTAGAGGATGCTGCTCCATCAGCAGCATCAATATAAAATATAACTGTGGATCCAGTCAGCTTCTTTACAGGGGGTGTGGGAGGAGTACCATTTTGTCTGTCATGTCTCAGGACGCCTCTGAATGTAAAGCATGGACTTCTAACTCATAATAGAATATACAGTTTGAAGATGACATTTCGAAAATGCTCCTGCGGTTTCTGTAACTAATTCCTTGTGGGAGTGGCTCACTCACACATGAACCACTAAGAAGTACCACCAATCTGGAAAGAGACACTGGTCATTGCTTTTTGCTGTTTATATTGACCCGGCCAGATCTTAGTCTTCTGTTGTGCTTTTATTTACAATGCCTGTTCATAGTGTTATGGAAAGGCTAGGTGAGCTTCAGCATTCCACAAGCTATCAGTTATTTATGCTTTATTCTCCCACAGGCCCTAATTTTTACATACCCAGGGAGTCAGGCATCTCAATCTGATAAATTCAGCACTAATCCAGATAATTAATAGTAGTAGCTGTAGAAGAACAGCTGTCTCGGAAATTAAACTTGTGAGTAAGGAAAGGGGGGGGGGGTGACTATGAAGTAAGCCACCAACACACATACACACAAAAGGAAGGGAATTTGGATTTCAGGCTTCAGGGAAGAATTGGCTTTATATCTGAGTTGGGATCTCTCGACACAGTGTGTGTGCTCAGCTGCCATGCAAGCAGTGCCTTTAATGCAAACAGGATGTTCATCTGTAACTTGTGCATCTCCAGGGTTTGGAGGGATTAAGAGAAACACTTATTACACTTAATTGTCTCCAGTGCCACACTTGGTGCTAGATGCCTCACTTTATGGTTTAATAAGCTTCACATTGATATAAACTGAATGACAATTAACATTAGTGCAGGTTGAGTTTGTCTTTAATGCGGCTCACAGGTTTGCACTCCACGTGCCTGCACTCTGTGGTTTCATTTCACATATCAGCACCTCCTTATTAGAACAGCTCCTGGCGTTAGGAACAAATCAATGCTCCCCTCCACAACAGCGAAGATCTCGTGCATCCTGACAACAGTGCCGTCCCTTCAGATGGAAACCTCTTTTTCCCCACCCACCTCCACTGTGTAGCTTTCCAAGGAGAACTGGAAAGGTGAAGTTTAATTCCCTGTTAGTGGCAGAATGGTCTCGTAAAAGAATGGACTCTTGCAGAACTCGTAGCAGCCACTTCTGAAGAGAGTCATTTGAGGATGCAGTTTTTCTATTGTCTAAGGCAAGAATCATGTAATAAACAGCATCTTACAACACAGAAACACTTTAAAAATAATAATAATTGCACCTCTGTGTTCAGACAAGTGTGGGAAATGCTCCGTTCATGTAAATACTTCCAGATAATCACATTTACTTTTATAAAGTATGTGTTTTGTTATTTAGACACAAGACTTGAAAGTTTCATTTCCTTCGGTAGCTTTGGGGCAAGAAAGTAATCAGGTATTTCTGATATTCCTGGAGGATATTTCTAGAGTAATTAAGAAACTTAAACCACATAAAGGCATGGATGGACTACCAGAATAGTTATATTTTAAAAAATAATCTGAGACACTATTGCCCCACATGCAAAGACTGTTTAACAGTGCCTAAGCCATGGAAATATTATAGAATTGTTGTGATATTAAAACGAAGTAAAGACCCAGAAAATCCAGGATCATATAGGCCTATCTCATTAACTGGGCAATATGCAAAAATGTTGACGGGCATATTGGTGGAAAGAATGACAAATACATTCCCAAACATAATCCACATCCGCAAAATGCTGAATGCTGGGTAATATGTAAAAGCCTCAGGAGTACCTTGTAGATGCCCACAAGGCTTTTGACAAAGTTCATGGGAAATATTTATTCCAATTATTATTTTAAAAAACTTTGGAAGCGACATGGTATATATATATGTATTTTAAAAATTATATAGCAATAGCAGAGCAGTAGTTTGAAGCTGATCACCAAAGAATTGATGCTTTTGAATTATGGTGCTGGAGGAAACTCTTGAGAGTCCCATGGACTGCAAGAAGATCAAACGCATCCATTCTTAAGGAAATCAGCCCTGAGTGCTCACTGGAAGGACAGATCGTGAAGCTGAGGCTCCAGTACTTTGGCCACCTCATGAGAAGAGAAGACTCCCTGATGTTGGGAAAGATGGAGGGCACAAGGAGAAGGGGATGACAGAGGACGAGATGGTTAGACAGTGTTCTCGAAGATACAAACATGAGTTTGACCAAACTGTGGGAGGCAGTGGAAGACAGGAGGGCCTGGCGTGCTCTGGTCCATGGGGTCACGAAGAGTTGGACAGACTAAACAACTAAACAACAACAAGTTTGGGTGAATGGGCAAGACTCAGAATACCTAAACATACAAAGGAGATTAATTTTAATTTAAGAGTATAAAGAAGAAGGAATTAAAAAGCAGCTAGAGCAGTGGTTCAAATATCAATGGGTACCTCAGACCTGGGGCAATTTTAGGTCTCCAGGACTATCTACCCAGCCCTCAGAAGCCTCCTCAGACCACACCCCCTTCCAAGCAAGACCCCTCACCTATCCTGCTTTGCTTCATCCTTCGGATACTGACTCTGCCTCCAAACCAGTACACTTCAGGGACTCTGCTGTTTGGTTGGCCTCCCACTCCACTGAGCTCTGCTCGTTGTCGCTCAGCATGAGACTAGGAGACTCTGCCAATTTCTGCCCCTGGTCCTACTCACTGCTGGCATGTAACCTACTGGAAGTTTGTCCCAAAGGGATTAATGGACTATGCAGAATTGGACAAAATGACAGGAAGGATTCGAAACCTGTGGGACCAGAGATTTACAGAAGACTGGAAGAAGAATATGAATTATTTGAAGAGCAACTGTAATCAACAAATTATGCTAGTAGGACTACAAGAAGTTTTGTAAGGAGAAATATACGAAATGTTACAAAGTAGAAAAAGATAGAGATATTGGTTATGAGTTTGAAATGTAATAGGGAAGATAAGAAATGCATATTGAGAGATTAGATTGGAAAATTTTCAGACGGGATTGATGGAAGTCAAAAATTTGAATAAGATGTAAAAGTATGTTTAATTACTGTTGAAAATGATATGTTTAAAAAAAACTAATAAAAAATTATATATTTTTTAAAAAAGAAGATTGCCCCAAAGGGAATGTGGTCCATGGTCTGAAAAAATGTTCCCTACTGCTGATTCAGTATCCAAAGACAAACCAACTCCTAAACCCAGTCCTGTCTCAACTCAGCATAGATTTATTAGATCTATCTAGCCAATGAACTTAAACTGTTTTAACTATCATTCCATTTCCCCAGGAAATTCTGAGGAAAAGCCATTGAATGGCGAGACCTGACAACATTCTAAGAATCCTCACCATATGGGAGCCGTGCCTGGATAAAATGTAGCGTGGACAGGACTCTGCTCTGGTTCTTCTTGAAGTGACATTACGAGACGAATTGGACATTTTAACTCAAGCTGGAAATTGCCCCAGCCTTTGTTTGTAACCAAGTGCATTGGAAGGCAGAGCTTGGAGGATAACCCAGGGGAAATGAATCTAAGAAAGGCATCCTCCACAAGAATGTTTTCAGGAATTTTGCAAAGTGCTGGCCTAGCTGTATTACTTGAGGCAAGCTCTATTCCAGCTGGTGGCAATTAAGCGAAGAATGCCAGCTAAGATTGGAGGAGCCGCTACAGAAACTCAGTAGAGAAGAGATGGCTACAGGCAGCAGAGGTAGGTCTTACAGAACAGAAACAGCAACAAAGGCTGTCCACTTGATTAAGTCTGGTCAGCCAGGAGTCTGGAGCGGGAGGCGGGGGGAGGCAGAGGACTAGCCTAAGGTTTCTGTTCTGATCCGGATAAAACAGAAGTGGGAAAAGGCTGGTATCAAATATAATCAGATTTTGGACAAAGGAAAAAAGCAGGGCTAAATCAACCGGAAGGTTTTGGAAAAATATCCCTGTGATGTTGGCTAATGCGTGGTTGCACTAAGGCTCAATTCTAGTGGGGCAATGTTGCAGAAGTCTAAGACACAACCATGGAAATGGGCCAGCACTCCAAAACCAACCGAAAGCATCTCTGAATAGATTGCACAGGCAAAAAGTCAGGGGTGCCTTTCCATGCGAGATAAATAAATAAATAATTATGCAGGCTGTGGCATGAGCTGCATTGCTTTTGACAGTGTATCTGATTTCATAGTCCATCACTGAATGAATAAACAAATAAGATAACGTGTAGCATATGCTGCACCAGGCTGTGTTTGTTTCTTGTTCTTTAAACTCCGCAAGCCCACCCTTTTAGTTCTAAATGAACTCATCAGTAACATCAAAAGGGGAAGCAAAGGGGGGGATCACAAATCAAGGTCTCCAGATACATTTTTTGGATTTGGCCCATTTTGGGAGGAAGTCTCAAATAATTCCCAGCCAGAGTGATAAATCCAGCTCTAAAACTGAATTGCAGACTGTTTTAAAGATCAGTTGTAATAATAAAGCTGACACTTTGGACAAGGTTTTCCTACGTATTGACCTTCAAAAGCATGTTTTCTGTGTAATCATACTACATAGCCGACAACTGAGAGATCTGCTTTAAGAAAATATAGGCTTTACCTTGAGAAGGAACATTAATTAAATGCACCTGAATTGATAAAACTGCCCTATAGATTTTAACACCTGCAAAGGGAACAGGCAAATAACAGACCCTAGTTCTTTTTGAGTTCTTCATGGGAGTATGGATGGGACTGTCCACACATTCATTATCTCATTGCAGAGATTCTCAGTCCTCAGATCCAGTGTGTGAATGCTCTATATATCATTTCGAAAGTGCTTTTAGAGCCCAGCCCTACAAGCCACAATTAACAGTGGTAGTGCATGCAGCAGCTTGCTTGCCATAACTTAAGTTGGCTTTTTTCAGCCTGAAAAATGAGGTCCAGCAAATATCCTATCCACCCCATAATGACAGACAAAGCTGTGTGTGCAAGGTTGCATTGGTCCTTTTTATAGCTAGAAAAAAATTTGAAGCTAATTTAGTGCTGCATAGCAGGAACCTCCAGGGCTTTGTCTGTTTCCTGTCCCCAGTGCAATAATCCTTGAATGGCACTATGCATCACAACTGGCACTATTACTCCCGTCTAGTGTAACAAGTTTTGCCTGCACTAGTTCTGTTTGCAGTCTGAGTCCAGCCATCCACCAAATGTCATCAACTTTCTTTCTTTCTTTCTTTCTTTCTTTCTTTCTTTCTTTCTTTCTTTCTTTCTTTCTTTCTTTCTTTCCCCTGTGTCCCTTGTATCTTGAAAATGAACCCCCCCCCCACTAATACACGGAAATCTTCATTAGACAACCCTGTCTTAAGTTACTACACTAAAGTATCCCCAGGGTTTGCAGCACAATTTTGTTTGACCTTTAATTAAATACCAAGACCGTCTTTATTAGGAGAAGGGCATTTGCTGGTCCCTTGGGGGATTGTTTAAAACCAGGGTTCCATGTATCTCTTTTTGCTTTCTGTGCAGAAGGTTTTGGGTGCATTTCCTCCCCCCGCTGTCCTGTTCCGTATTGGTTAATAACACTGCATGAGTTTCACTTTATGTTCCACATGGAAATAATCCCCAAAGGCAAAAATCAGAAGCCCAGCGAAACAGTGATTTCAGAGCATTTCACATAAACAACATGGGGCATTTACCTCATTTTTCTTTTCATGGGAGGCCCGTTGCCTCACTTTTAGAAGACATCTGAAGGCAGCCCTCTTTAGGGAAGCTTTTCATATTTGATGAATTATTGTATTTTGCTGGAAGCCTCCCAGAGTGGCTGGGGAAACCCAGCCAGATTGGAAGGGTATAAATATTATTATTATTATTATTATTATTATTATTATTATTAGTGAAATGGAGATGTACAAAAAGAATTTCTAGACTTGAAGTAAACCTGACATAAGACAAAAACTACACTTTGCATGTTGTTAGAAACACAGAGCTGCTTCCAAAAGTGGCAGTCAGATGTCAGGTTTCTTCATAACAGCAGTATAACTTATCTGACATATTGACATTTATTACACTTTGCATTTTCCTGTCTCTATTCTACTTTTTTTTTTTAAAGCCAGCTACAAGTGGAAGAGGGGAGCAAGATTCTTCACACGATGTTATCTGAAAATGTGACAAATTGCAGGAGAACTCAGTGGCGTAGCATGGGTTGTCAGAACCCAGGGCAAGGCAAGTAATTTGCACCCCCTAACAAATGGATTTGTGCCCCCTAACCCGTGGATTTGCGCCCCCTAACCCTAACCCCCAGATGTTGTGCCCGGTGCGGCCGGGCCCCCCTGCACCCCCCACGCTACGTCACTGGGAGAACTGGACATGGGGGTGCTGTTTGAGAGTTCTACATTTTAAAAAAGTGTAAATATTCTATCAAGATATTATGCCGAAATATCTACAGAAGATCTTTGAATAATTTCTGCATCCTCTATTATTCTTGGCCAATGTTCAAGGGAACAGTTGTTATTTCACCTGCTGGAAGATATGTGAATTCCAGCTGTGGCGCTTATGTCTCTCTTTCCATGGGGGACGTAAGTGAATTGCACCCTGGGATGCGAACTACACAGGAAGTATGAAAAGGGAATGTGCTCTGCACATCGTATGCTTACACTCACATGGTTTAATTTCACTCACAGGTGGGCACGTTTGCCCACTTGTCACACTTATCTTGCAGGTGGAGATAAGGATATGACCTGCTAGCCAGATTCAGCTATGGCTGCCATATTTCAAAAAACCAGGAAACCCCCCAAATCATGATTTTTCGATTGACTTGCCCAAGATGTAGGACAAAGTACCGCCTTTCAGTAATCCCCCCTAGACATCAATTCTGCCTTTGAAATTTGGTTGGTACACCAGGTGGATTCTCTTTCTGGGCAGGAGAAGCTCCTGTGCATTCCTGACTTCCAAATGCCATACAGTTGGCTGCCTTTGAGAAGTTACTCAAAACCGGTCTGGCATGTTTACAATGGGGGCTGTAATTTGGGGATTGCAAAACTTTAATTGGGTCTCAACTGGTTTCTTGGCTAAGTACAAAGCTCTAAATCAGGGTGGGGGAAGTTGTGGTCTTCCAGATATAATTGGACTACAACTGCCATCATCCTTGATTACTGGCCATGCTGACTAGGGTTGATGGGAGTGGGAGTCCAAAAGGAACTGGAGGGCTGCAGGTTCCCCATCGCTGCGCCAAATGGCACGGTATAGGAATGCTTACTTCCATATAATTGTCCTGTTCCATGCATTCCATGCATCCATGTTCCATGTAGTCACCTTCGGAAGTAAGATGGTGACTACAAGCAATATGACCTCTTCATTACTGGCACACAGATGGCACTTCAAATTCATTCAGTTTTGGCTTACATTTCCTGGAACAGTGAAGACCATGGTATGGCGATCACGATGAGGAGATTTCACCCCTCCCATACCCAAGAATCTCCTGATGATCTCCTGAGGTCTCTGCTGACTCTACAGAGAGGAGGAGCTCTCTACTTAATTAGTCAAGTGAGTGTCTCTGTGTGTGTGAGAGAGTCAGTCAGTGTGTCGGAGAGAGAGTGCAAGAGATCGTGTTTATAGATAAGATTGCTGCTAAGAGCAGCTGCAGGCACTCAGAATATAGCATTGATTTATGCTCAGAATATTTAGCTCTGTATATAGTTTTGTATTATAGCTGTAGTTATAGAATAAAAGGAAGATACTCTACAGAGCTGCTCTCCGAGTGGTTTATACTCTGCAAGACTCTGCAAAACGCTGCTGCGCAACGACTGTATTATTGAGACAGTGAATCCGGTGCTCTCAGCTCCAAGCTGTGAGTCCACAGCACTGTGACCTGTTCCTGTGGGAAAGGAGGTCTCTGGCAGTGCTACCCAGCTCGCCTAGCCCAGTTGGGGCTGTAGTGCATGAGTCCAGTTGGTACACTGGCTCAAGGGCGATGCTGACATCGGTTATGGGCCCAGTCGTCTGACCAGTCGTTGTTCCAGTCATCCCAGTCGTCCCAGTCGCCAGAGGTTTCTGTTGCTGATCGCTGGACGGCGGAACGGAGGCTGCATGCTGGACTGATTTGTGGTGCCTAGAAGCAGAGCTGTGTTGGAGCAGAGTGCTCAAGCTGCCGCTGTTGCTGTTGCTGCTGCTTGAGGTATGTTGCTGACTGCCAAAGAAAGAAGATAGCATCCCTGTTTGCCTGTTAATTGCACTCTGAGTGGGAGAGAGAGTGGCTGAAGAAGTCCAAGGCTTTATCTGTGTTTGCACGAGGGAAGTGTCTTGCTCTAAGTAATAGCAGACATGGCCTGTGCACATTCTGGCCAGATGGCTCTATCCTTTCCCCTCCTCATGCCTGAAAACTATGCAGTTTGGCAAGTTAAGATGAAAGCGCTTTTACAGAGGGAAAATCTATTTCACACGTTAGAAGGTGACCCTCCAGATAAAGATGATGATGATTGGGCTGAGTGGCATGCTGCAGATATGAAAGCCCGAGGGACAATTGTTTTGAGTGTTTCAGACCACTTGCTGGTAAACCTAGAGGGTCAAGAGACTGCACAAGCTGTTTGGCATAAGTTGAGAGATATGCATCTGAGACAAAATGCTGGTTCCAGTGTGATTTTCTTCAAGAAGCTGTGCAGGTTACAGTTGCAGAAAGGTGGTGATTTGCCTAGCCATCTATCCCAGTTAAAGCGTCTCAGACAGGACCTTGTTCAGCGAGACCTGGCTATTTCAGAGGCTGTGTTTGCAATGCTGATGATAAATAGCCTAGATGAGTCTTATGATGGAGTAGCTGCCCAGATTTCTACAATGCCTTCTGACCGGCTAACAGAAGATTATGTGTCTAGCGTGCTCTTGAATGAGTGGGATCGCAGACAGGCTGTCAAAGAAAGCTGGGACTGTGCTGCTAAAAATGTGCGTGAAAATGTGCCTGAGTTTTCAGCAGGGGAAGGTGAAAGTGAAACTGCTGCTGTTAAAGCACTAAAGTTGAAGCGGTGCTTTTCATGTGGAGCACAAGGCCATTTGAGTTTCCAGTGCTGCAAGAAATCTTCAAAGAAGAAGGGAAACTTCAGAGGCAGAGGGGGAGGAGGACGAAATCCCCAAGCACCTGCTACTTCAAAAGCCTTGATCTCTCGCTGCTCTAGTCAACGTGGGCGGAGTTTCTTCGTGATCGACTCTGGCTGTACCAACCACGTAGCCAAAGATAAGGATTTCTTTGTTCAGCTTGAGAAGCAAGAGAAAGAAATTCATCAAGCAGATGGGACAGTTCTCACGAGTGAGGCTAAGGGAACTGTGTTCTTAAAGAGCCTGAATGCAACTATTAAGAATGTCCTGTATGCGCCTGATATTCAGGACAATTTGTTGAGTGTTTCCCAGCTTGATCATCAGGGTTTTAAGGTGGTGTTTGCTAAATCTCGCTGTGAAATTCGTCGAGATGGCAAGCTCATTCTATATGTAAAATGTGTAAATGGTCTGTATCAATTGCCTTTTGTTTCAGGTACAGGTACTGCAGAAGCAACTGAGAAAGAGTGTTGCAATTTGTCTATTGATAAGAATGAGAAGTTGCATGACCAATGTATTCATTATTACCACCGTGTTTATGGTCATTTGAATTTCCAGGCCGTGGCAAAAATGCCTGATTTGGTTCAGGGTATGAAGCTGAAAGAATGTCCCTACCACATGAAATGTGTTTCTTGTGCTGAGAGTAAGGCAAGGCAAGCTCCCAAAGCTACAGAGTCTGGGAGAGAGGCCAAGAAACCATACGAAGTCATTCATGCAGACTTAGTGGGGCCTCTAGCACTCTCTAGAGGCAATTCAAGGTTTTTCATGGTTTTGATAGACTCCTACTCTAAATATGCATGGGTCTATGTGCTGCAGAAAAAGTCTGAAGCCTTTACTAAGTTTCGTCAGTTTTGTAAATGGCTCAGGAATGTACATAATGAGAATGTACATTGTTTTTTCACTGACAGGGGTGGAGAGTTTTGTTCAGAAGAGTTTGAGGCTTTTCTTTCTGAACAGGGCATTGAGCATAGGACTGCCACGCCCAGATCGCCCTGGCAGAATGGTTTATGTAAGAGAATGGACCAGACCCTGCAGCAAGGAATCAGAACACTGTTACATGATTCGGGGCTGCCCAATCCTTTTTGGGCCGAAGCTCTTTCGTTTTTCTGTTACGTGTATAACAGGAGGTACCAGTCTAGTGTAAATTGCACCCCGTATGAGATGCTTCACGGAAGGAAGCCATGTGTGAAGCACTTTAAAATTTTTGGTTCGGAGGTTTGGGTGCACACCTCGCAGGGTGACAAACTGAGTAAGCGTGGAGAACATGGTGTTTTCCTAGGATATGAGAAAGGGTCTTATCGTGTCCTGATCACAGACACGAAAACCATAAGGCTGACCAGGAGCATTGACGACAATCCACAATGGGACAGAGTTGACGTTTTTCAGTGCCATCCCATTTGTGATGATGGTGCAAGAGGGACAAAGAAAGTTAAGAGGGAGGCAAGTTCTGATGTGATTGATAATCCTGATGCCAATGTAGATCCAGATGATGGCACAGATTATCAGAGCCCAAAAGCCTCAGGTGAATCTGACGCTGATTCAGACTTAGCAGCTTCATATACTTTAGCTCCCCATTCTCCCAAAGAGGAGGAAGCACCAGAACAAGAGGATCAAAAAGTTTTGCGCAGATCTGAGAGAACAACCAAGGGGGTACCACCGAAAAGGTTTTCTGAAGAGTTTGCAAAGGCTGCAGTCACATGCAACTCTGGTGGGGTTTTTAAACCTAGCATGAAGTGTGCTGAGAGTAATAGCACAAATCGCTGCATTTATTTCCTTACCTGATATTAGAAAGCAAGCGTGTGTTTGAGTACAAAAGTGGTTTGTTCAAATCTGCCTAATTAGAAATATCAATTTGTATCTGAGAGAAAGAAATGTGTGTGAAGATTTTTCCAGAAGCTGCTTATTCATTTGTGTATTCACAATGTGTATTTTGTGTAAACTACAGGTTGAGATTTATGTTTTAACTCTTTCCTAATAGACACAGAGTGGTTGAAGTAACTGTTTAATGATGTGATAAAGTGTCTTAGATAAGGGGGAGAGAGATACCTGCAAATATGTTACCAAGGTTGTAAGCAGAGAACAACTTTTGGAGTGTGTGTGCAAATTGCAGTTATGTTAAAGATTCTTGAATGGTCGGATGAAATGGGGGAGGATGAGGAGATTTCACCCCTCCCATACCCAAGAATCTCCTGATGATCTCCTGAGGTCTCTGCTGACTCTACAGAGAGGAGGAGCAATGTATTGCTCTCTACTTAATTAGTCAAGTGAGTGTCTCTGTGTGTGTGAGAGAGTCAGTCAGTGTGTCGGAGAGAGAGTGCAAGAGATCGTGTTTATAGATAAGATTGCTGCTAAGAGCAGCTGCAGGCACTCAGAATATAGCATTGATTTATGCTCAGAATATTTAGCTCTGTATATAGTTTTGTATTATAGCTGTAGTTATAGAATAAAAGGAAGATACTCTACAGAGCTGCTCTCCGAGTGGTTTATACTCTGCAAGACTCTGCAAAACGCTGCTGCGCAACGACTGTATTATTGAGACAGTGAATCCGGTGCTCTCAGCTCCAAGCTGTGAGTCCACAGCACTGTGACCTGTTCCTGTGGGAAAGGAGGTCTCTGGCAGTGCTACCCAGCTCGCCTAGCCCAGTCGGGGCTGTAGTGCATGAGTCCAGTTGGTACACTGGCTCAAGGGCGATGCTGACACACACAGGGTCCCCGGACGTTTGACGGTCTATTGATCCCTGTGCCACCACTGTGCTTGCTTCCCCGCTGCCACCAACCCATTACTCTTGGGTACACATTGAGTCCAGACAGTTGTTAAAATTGAACCAAATAAACAAGTTTATTTTATAAGTATTAACAAGTTTATGGTTTCTCATATAATTTTTTTTGTCAGCTTCTTAACTTTAGTTTCTTTACCAGCCTATACCATCCTAATACCTTCTGATTGATTATATCAACTGTTTGACTGACTCCTCTTAACAGATTCTCTCACTCTCCCACATCAGACTAGCCCAACCCACAGACTTATCCTCTCTGTCTCTTCTCTAACTCCTGACTGACTTCTCAACCACCCTAATTCTAACTCTAACCCCTTGGGTTCCCATTGGTTAGTCATTTTACAATTAGTTAACCCTTTCCTTATGAACCCAGTATGATGTCACGCACCTAGGAGGGCAAATGACACACATGGTTTTTGATAGATGTGGGTGTGTTTTTTTTCATTTCTGCTGCATTTTGGGGTGTGTGTGTCTGTTGTGTCTTGTTGCTTTGATGTATTTATGCTGTTTTTAATACATTGATTTTTGTGCAATCTGCTTTGGGGAACTTTTCTATGAGAAGGGCAGCATACAATTGTTTCAAATAAATACACAAATAGATCCATTAAGTCTGTTTACACACAAGTACAGTATTTTCTTTACCATTGCTTAAAGAAACAAAATGTGCACATTAATTGAAGGACACCAATCAAAATCATTTATATTAAAAAAAGGAAGGACAACGTTAGCCTTGAGTTCATTCAGTGTTTGCAAATGTTTAAATAAAGAGAGATCATTGCCGCATTACAAAATAAGTGCCTTCAGACAGATAATATTTACAATGCATAAATAAGCCACAACAGCTGTTTCTAAGTTGTTTTTTAAGCTCCCTTTTCAACAGTGGATCCTATCTAACAAGATTGCTTTATGATTGTGTTGTTTAGGTACCTCTGTCATGGTTGATTTTCCTTGCTTCTGTTGTCTGTCTTTGGCATCCTAGGATAAAGATTAATGTGGACAGCCTGTAGAGGGGTTGATATATGGGGTGGAATCTTGCCTTAGGACAGTGGGGTAGTCTAGATGATATTCAGCATTCTTATACCTGAAAAGACAGGAAACCTAAATCTAACATGCTAAGATGTCACTGCAGTGATGCTATTTTTCAATGGTGTTTCAAACTTTGTTCCAGTTACGCACTATTTATTATTATTTTTTTGCAACAAAAAACCAGAATCTAACCATGCAATGCCCTTTTAAAATGTGTTGGGGGATGATTGGGATTAATTTGTTTTTTATTTTGATTGTGTATTTCATGTTTTTATGTTGTGATTTTATCCTGTGAACCACCCTGAGACCTGTGGTTATACGGCGGTATACAAACAACAACAACCATTTTCAAATCAACTTTTGTGTACATTTATGTCTATGGGTTGTATAGGACCCAACTCTCGTATTTCCTTTTCCTTATTTTTAAACAGGATTTTATTCTACGATGAACATACATCTTTGTATTAGTTCAGATATCTGCTGCCATGCCATAACTCATCTCCAAAATTCAATCCAGATTTCTCTAATCTATTACAGTCGTACCTTGATTCTTGAACGTCTTGCGACTCGAACGTTTTGGCTCCCAAATGCCGCAAACCCGAAAGTGAGTGTTCCGGTTTGTGAACGTTTTTTGGAAGTTAAACGTCTGATGGGGCTTCTGTGGCTTCCGATTGAGTGCAGGAAGCTCCTGCAGCAAATCAGAAGCCGTGTCTTGGTTTTTGAACGTTTTCAGAAGTTGAACAGACTTCCAGAATGGATTTCATCCGAGAACCAAGGTACGACTTTATTTAAATTAGAAACCTACATTTTATTTCCATTCTACCATTGTCAGTTAGATTTGCAGGGGTGCAGCAAACTTCTCATGAAGTAGGGTGAACAGACAACAGAATGGCAAATGTGGTTCAGTGGGAATAAATGCAAACATATGTTCATTGGAACATGAAAATCAGATTTTATGTATACACTGATGCTATCTCGGCTGGCAGTAACTAATCACGAAAAAGCTATGGGGGCTGTGGTGCAGAAAAATATAGTGTGCTACAGGAGTGGAAAATACAGGGAAAGGGACTGAAAGAGAAACTGCCAGTGTCATAATACCTTTATACCAATCAATGGTGCAGTCACACTTAGAATAGTGTGTGGTTCTGGTAACCCCATCTTTTAAAAAAAGATATAGAGCTGGAAAAAGGTTGAGAAAATAGACAGCTAAGGGGGAAGCATAACAGAGGTTTATGAAATCATGCATGTTGTAGATCTTAAAGCCGGAACTCAGGGACATCCAATGAATGTGATTGGTAATGGATTCTGAACACAGAAAAGGGAGCATTTCTTGATGCAACGCATGATTAATTTATGGAATTAATAGCTGCAAGATGTGGTGTGGGCTGGTAAAGGGGACTTAAAGGGGATTAGGCAAAGACATGGAGGCTTGGTCTCTCAGATGCTCTTAGTCTTAATGGCTAAATGGAACTTGAATGCCATGAACTCTCAGAATATCATGTTGATGGGAATCCTGCTGCCATCATGTCTCTCTGGTGAGCTTTCCAGAAATGCTTAATTGGCTACTGTGGGTAACAGAATGCTAGAATAGATAGAACTTCAGGACTCTTGCACTCTTATATCTATATCTATATCTATATAATCTTCTTTGGGCTGGATGGGGCTCAATAATTATGATTTATCTGGAGTTCTGAAATGATTTTAAGTTTGTGTCACTGTGGGCAGTAGGAACATAGGAAGCTGCCTTTTTATTAGGCAAACCTCTAGGGCTTCAGTCCTACCTGAAGATGCTGCCCAGGGGTTGAACTTGAGACCTTCTGCCTGTAAAGCAGACTAAGCCCTTAAAACAGCTCTTCCTACATCACAGCAAGTTGTTCATTAGCAGTTGGACTATGTTATTTCTATGTGAGAAAGTAAGCTCTTTTTTCTGATTAACTCTTTGGTAAAGCATGGGGCTTCTTGACCTTTGGGGTTTCAGCTTTCCCTGGTGGATTTGTGCATCCCGTTGTGCCTTTTCTCTTTTGCTCTGGGAAACTTTGTTTCGGAGTTGAGAAGTTGGTGTCACCGTAGATAAAATGTCTTTACCAGAAAGACAGCCAAGCTGATGCATTAAGTCCTGAGACAATAAATCATCCAGACATATTTTTAAAGTGAATTTAGTGCTGGTGAAGGATGTTGGATTGACAGCCTGGAGAATGAAGCCTTGCAAGAAAACAATGGAATCGTTGCGTCTCTTGTGCAATGGAATTTGCACATCTCTCGTTTTCTGACGTCTTAAAACGTCTACCTTGGAAATTAAAGATAGGACCGTGTTAATTGAAGGAACAATCCTGGACACACCTTTATGCCTGTGCAAGTGGAACCTGCAATAAAAAAAATCAAAGTGTGGAGTGCTCCCTATTCAGACTGCAGTAACTTCATTCAATTCCCTCTCCTCACCTCTCAGTTCAACATTGCTGCTCTACCTACACTAACAGAGTGACTGGGAGTGGCCGCCGGGACCACATAACACCGGTTCTGAGAGATCTGCATTGGCTCCCAGTACATTTCCGAGCACGATTCAAAGTGTTGGTGCTGACCTTTAAAGCCCTAAACGGCCTCGGTCCTGTATACCTGAAGGAGCGTCTCCACCCCCATCGTTCAGCCCGGACTCTGAGATCCAGCGCCGAGGGCCTTCTGGCGGTTCCCTCATTGCGAGAAGTGAGGCTACAGGGAACCAGACAGAGGGCCTTCTCGGTAGCGGCGCCCGCCCTGTGGAACGCCCTCCCATCAGATGTCAAAGAGATAAAGAATTACTTGACGTTCAGAAGACATCTTAAGGCAGCCCTGTTCAGGGAAGTTTTTAATATGTAATGCTGTACGGTTTTTAACACTGATTGGGAGCCGCCCAGAGTGGCTGGGGAAAACTCAGCCAGATGGGCGGGGTATAAATAATAAATTATTATTATTATTATTATAACAGAGGAAAACCAAGTCTTCAGAATAGTGCTCTATTCCCATCCCTGTCTCATCCCCAGAACACTACCTTTTGGGGACTTACACTGGCCTTGGTTTTGGGGGACTTACACCAGGCTGTGGTTGAGCCAGGATAAGTCAGCTGCGCCAGCATATCTTCAGCTGAACCAGGATTAGGGACTTAACACTGGATGAGCTAGAAATCCACTGGCTGAGCCAGAGAACTGCTGCATCCTAAACTGCTTGTACTGGTGGATCTTGCCATAGGATTGCTCTTTAAGTCCTTATTGGGCTTTGGGAGTTTCTCATTCACCCCATTTATGGTAGTATTCTAATGCTTTTTTGTATTTACTATTGCAAACCTTGGTGTTCTACAGGCTATTCAATATATCCTGCTTGTTTGTTTTGCTTCTTCTTCTGAGCACTCTGTCCTGAGGATGCTGTGGATCCAATTGAGGTAGGCCTGCGTTTTGGTGTAGAGGCTGGGGGTGCTGGGACTTCCACAGCCATGATCCCAGCTGACGATGCCCACAATGTTCCATTGGCCCTGTTTGTACATCAGTAATCCTCTGCTGCCTTCCTGGCAGGTGTCAGTTCTGCCCTGATCACTTCCTTCACATAGCATCTTTTCTGGTAAGCCACTCCATTCTGCCTTGGTCACTCCCCACCCGGAATACTGTGTCCAGTTCTGGGCACCACAATTTAAGAAGGATGTTGACAAGCTGGAACCTGTGCAGAGGAGGGTGACCAAGGGCCTGGAAACCAAGCTTTATGAGGAACGGTTGAGGGAGTTGAGTATGTTTAGCTTGGCAAAGAGGAGTCTGAGAGGAGATGTTGATAGCCATCTTCCAATATCTAAAGGGCTGCCACATGAAAGATCCTTTTCACATGTACTGCTAGTAAGCCAGGTGTCACCCATCCTATATTTTTGCATCTGGTTCTTCCTGTCTAAGTGCACAACCTTACATTTGTCAGTCATGAAATTGTTAGCTTGCGCCCAGTTCTCCAATTTGTTAAGGTCATTTTGAATTCTGTCTTCTGCGGCAATAGCTACCCCTCCCAGTTTGGTGTCATCTGCAAATTTGATGAGCATCCTCTCAAATCCTTCATCCAAGTCATTTATAAAGGTGTTAAACAACAATGGGCCCAGGACAGAACCCTGCGGCACCCCACTTGTCATTTTTTCCAGGATGCCAACCTAGCAGTTTGAAAGCACACCAGTGCAAGTAGATAAATAGGTATGCTGTGACAGGAAGGTAAACAGCGTTTCCATGGGCTCTGGCTTTTGTCATGGTGTTCCGTTGTGCCAGAAGCGGTTTAGTCATGCTGACTACATGACACAGAAAGCTGTCTATGGACAAATGCCGGCTGCCTTGTCCTGAAGCAAGATGAGCACCGCAACCCCATAGTCGTCTTTGACTGGACTTAAGTGTCCAGGGGTCCTTTACCTTACCTTTTTAAATGAGTACTCTTTGGGTTCAGTCAGTCAACCAGCTACAAATCCACCTAACAGTTACCTCATTCAACCCACATTTTACCAGCTTCCTTGTGATAATATCATGGGGTACTTTGTCAAAAGCCTTACTGAAATCGAGTTTGTCATTCCATCAAAAAAAGAAATCAGATTGGTCTGGTATGACTTAATTTTGAGAAACCCATGCTGGGTCTTAGTGCTCACAGACTGAAAGTTGATGTGCTGATCCAGGGGGGGAGGTTACCGTGGGGCGAGGTCCAGGATCTGAGTCGAGGATCGGCAGACAGTCCTCCACGGGCAAAGCGGGATCCACAGCGAGAAGCCAGGCAAGGACAGGAACTCTGGGGGAACCGGACTGGGTGCTGGCCGAAACAGCTCTTCTACGATGTTGCTCCCGCAACCTGGGACCGGGCTGACTGGCCTTTATAGTCTCTGAGGCCAGGGGCGGTCTCAGCCCCCAGGAGACCCGCCTCTCCTGGCCTTAAGGCGAGCACTCCTCCTGGGAGAAACCAGTTCCCTCCGCCTCTCTGCCCTGAGCCTCTGCAGTTCAGGAGAGGCTGAAGGGTTCCCCAGGGGGAGACTCACCTGTAGGCACTGAGTCCTCAACCACCTCCGGAGCCAGAGTGGATTCACCTGGTGCCTGCTCCTGAGGATCCGGCACAGGTGCAGGCGCTTCAGAATCAAGGCCCTGCCCCAGTTCAGCCGGCCCTGGAGACGGGGACTCCTGTGCAGGCTGGGATTCCTCCGGTTCAGCCTCTGAATCGGATTCCCAGGCCATCACAGTTGAATTATCTGTTCTAGAACCTTCCCTGGTGTCAATGTCAAGCTCACCAGTCGGTAGTTACCTGGATCTTTCTTTTCTCCCTTTTTGAAAAAGGTGAAGAAGCTGGTAGACTCTTCTTCCTTGGAGGTTTTTAAGCAGAGGCTGAATGGCCATCTGTCATGGCTGCTGTCATTGCAGGTACCATGACGGTCATCTAGTCCAACCCCCTGCAATATTTTTGCACAATGTGGGGCTCAAACCCACAACCTTGAGATTAAGAGTCTTGTGCTCTGTCGACTGAGCTATCCCAGCTTCCATGTCCAAATGTTTGATAAGTCAGGTGTGGGTAGCTATTCTTGATTGTACTTGGCAAATTGTTGATGCATATATTTCTAATATATTTTGAAATGGAAGAACTGCATTCATTTACTCTGGCTAGGAATGTGGCCAAATGATACTTCTTTTTCATGTGAACATTCTCCCGATCCTGTATTCATTATCTTGGCAAAACCACTGTTGAAATCAGCAGGAGTTTTGTCTGAATTAAGGACTGTGAGATTTGACCATGAACTAAAGGTTAAGAACTAAATTTCCTTTTGCACATTCTGAGAAGTGTGAAATAGCTAGTAATTTGTTTTTTTTGCTCTTTTGCTAAAGGCAACTGAACTTTCCCCTCCTCAGAGGAAAAATGCTTCAGGGTTAAGCCATCTATGCAGCTTTTGAGCCTACAGCAAAAGGGAAAAAAAATATATGACTGAGTTACTAAACTCTGAAATTAGGAGTTTTTGAATAGAAATGATGAGGTAATTCACAAATGGTACTCTTATAATTAGGGACGCAGGTGGCGCTGTGGGTTAAAGCCTCAGCGCCTAGGACTTGCCGATCGAAAGGTCGGCGGTTCGAATCCCTGCGGCGGGGTGCGCTCCTGCTGCTCGGTCCCAGCGCCTGCCAACCTAGCAGTTCGAAAGCACCTCCGGGTGCAAGTAGATAAATAGGGACCGCTTACCAGCGGGAAGGTAAACGGCGTTTCCGTGTGCGGCTCTGGCTCGCCAGAGCAGCGATGTCACGCTGGCCACGTGACCCGGAAGTGTCTCCGGACAGCGCTGGCCCCTGGCCTCTTGAGTGAGATGGGCGCACAACCCCAGAGTCTGTCAAGACTGGCCCGTACGGGCAGGGGTACCTTTACCTTTACCTTTACTCTTATAATTATAATTGTAAATTAACACCTTGGGTTAGAAAGCTAAGGACAAAAAAATTAATGTTAAAAACAGCCCAGGAAAGGCCTGAAGTACTGTAGTTCAAGGGATGTGAATTATTTTCTAAGACAACTAAGATTTGCAAAGAGACATATACCTCAATGTTCTAGTCTTTAAAGTACCATGTTTAAACATAACTTTTTATTATCTACTGTGGATGTTAGAGATTATTATTTTTTCACATTGTATTCATGATTTAGCTTATTAACAAGAAGTTCAATGACATTTAGAGTTCAACACAAAAAGGCTTTCCTTTAAAAACAACAATAAAGTATTCTTTCCCCTCTAGACACATACGGGGAAAATTATAAACAAATATAGTTCATACAGGAGACACCAAACCCAGGCTGTATGGGCCTGATAAGGTGTTGACATTTATAAATGTCATGTGATTAGCATGAGAAAAAGACAGTCATTTTATAATAAAGGCTATTAAGTATTAACTAATAAATGTACAGAATAATAGCAATGAAGACATTTTTTTCCAAAAAAAGGCAAACGAAAGAATGGCTGTTACATTTTAAGATGTTTTTGCTTTCCAAATGCACATTGTGAACACTGTGATTGGTTGCTTTGACTAAATTAATCAGTACACCTCAAGCAATGACCAATTCAACAATATATCATTTTTTTTTGTTATAGCGTGGTGAGATGGCACTTGACTTATTTTATTTATCACAGATCATAGAATACACTACAGAAATTCCAAAGGGCAAATTGCACAAAATTAGCTAAAACCAAACAAAAACTATACATAGAATACCAATAAAGGTAAAGGGACCCCTGACCATAAGGTCCAGTCATGACCGACTCTGGGGTTGCGGCACTCATCCCGCTTTATTGGCCGAGGTAGCCGGTGTACAGCTTTTGGGTCATGTGGCCAGCATGACTAAGCCACTGCTGGTGAACCAGAGCAGTGCACGGAAACACCGTTTACCTTCCCACTGGAGCGGTACCTATTTATCTACTTGCACTTTGACGTGCTTTCAAACTGCTAGGTTGGCAGGAGCAGGGACTGAGCAATGGGAGCTCACCCTATCGAACCGCCAACCTTCTGATCAGCAAATCCTAGGCTCAGTGGTTTATCCCACAGCGCCACCCGCATCCCACATATAATCCCACAGAATAGTCCCACATATAGTCCCACAGAATACCAATGAACGCCACTAAACTACTATATTGTATATCAAAACTGGAAAACTAAATTAAAATTAATAATTAAATAGTTGCTACAGTGGTACCTCTGGTTATGTACTTAATTCGTTCCAGAGGTCCGTTCTTAACCTGAAACTGTTCTTAACCTGAAGCACCACTTTAGTTAATGGGGCCGCCGGAGCATGATTTCTGTTCTCATCCTGAAGCAAAGTTCTTAACCCGAGGTACTATTTCTGGGTTAGCGGAGTCTGTAACCTGAAGCGTATGTAACCTGAAGCGTATGTAACCCGAGGTACCACTGTATTTACCATTTTAAATCATTTCGGCAAACTTTCCCCTTCTGTTTCCTTGCTGTTTGGTTGAAATTGGTCAGGCTGTGGAGGCTGTGCCTTTCCTTATTTCATATGTTCTTAAATGTATGTGACAAATGTTTAAGGATATGTTACAATCCTATTTGGAGTGCATGGGGAAACAATTTTTTCAGGATCAATGGACTTATTTATTTCTTATTTTATTCATTAAATATTTCTATACCACCCTTCATCCAAGGATTATAAAAACATAAAGATATATAACATCGTAACACAGAGAACAGTACCCCCCCCCCCAGTTTAAAGCACCAGATATGTAATGCTAAAGTGCCAGGCAAACCTCCTTGGGGAAAGCAATCAATAAACAGGGAGCCACCACAGAAAGGTGCACACTAGAAGAAGGACAGATCCTTAAGCTGAGGCTCAAATACTTTGGCCACCTCATGAGAAGAGAAGACTCTTTGGAAAAGACCCTGATGTTGGGAAAGATTGAGGGCACAAGGAGAAGGGGACGACAGAGGGCGAGATGGTTGGATGGTGTTCTCGAAGTTACCAGCATGAGTTTGACCAAACTGCGGGAGGCAGTGGAAGACAGGAGTGCCTGGCATGCTTTGGTCTATGGGGTCACGAAGAGTCGGACATGACTAAAGGACTAAACAACAACAACAACATGTTGCCACCTCACATGAAGACGGTGCCTCAGATGATGACTGCAGGGCCCAGGTCGGTTCATATGGGGAGAGGCAATCCTGGCTCCAACTGCCAGTTACCTGGGACTGGGGAGCACAAAGGAAACATGGTCTCTGCCAACAGCTAGGGCATCAAAGGCCAGAGGGAGGTTGCACCCTTTGCTTTCCGGAAAGAACTGGTACCACCCAGTGATCACAGAGAGGGAGCAACTGCAGTGAGCTTGCTTCTCCTACCCTTCCAGAAAGAACATTCAGCTCTGGCCAACCAGTGCTCTGAGAGTGCAGAACCAAAAGAAAGCATGCTCTCACCTCACCCATAAGCAAGGCCGCTACCGAATTGTGTGTATCTTTGAGTGATGGGTTTTGTTTCTGTGTTATTTGTTGTTGCTTGTATGCCATCTTGTTTGAAAAGCAGGGTATAAATATTCGTAATAAAGAAATTAAGGCTGGTGATGCGCTTCGTAAGTTACGGATGCAGAATCCAGTCTTTCTGAATTCCAATATGAACTCACCAGATCCACACTTCCCGAATGAATGTGTGGATTGGAATTTGGTTATCCGTATGGCTTTTGCATGTCATGAAGCAATACACATCTCAAAGACATATCAAGATGTATTCCAAATGCAAAATAAATACATGCATCCCTCCTCCACCCCAAGTCAAAACTATACCAAATATCTCCTAAGCACCAGCATTCTGCTTCTAAGAGGCAATTGCAAATAATGAGGAAATTACAACTTTAAAGGAGTAGTGAAAATATTCCCCTGCAGTTTATGAATAAGAAATAAACCTTGTTCAGGTAATCATAGGTTGCAGATAGGCACTGAAGGCTACTAGCCTCTCAGCACCAAAGGAAAATGCACATATTTTTTGCTGCAAAAAATCCCATCCCAAACCCCAAAAGTATATTTTTCCCAGGTTCATAAACCAGATTATTGACAATAATTATATGTCAATAATAGAATCACTTCACTGTAGTGTCATTCTAAGTACAAATCTAAAATACTATTGTTGGCTTGATTTTCTGACATATTAACAAATACATGTTCTACTTCGTGTATCTTTCTCGCTTGTTCCCCATAAAAGAAATGGTGTCTTTGGCAAATAAAGAGAGGTTAAATTAACACAAGCTTTGAAGCTTTGTGTATGTGCTGAAGCTATCATATCTGCAGAATGATTAAAAGAAAAGGGCAGGCTATGATTTATCGTCTGTGTGATTGTTAGACCTCAATATACCCAATTTGCTGGTTCCTTTAGAAATCTATAAGGGATAGCACCTATGACATGTAGCATCAAGCAAAACATTCATTGCCAAAGACAAACAGAAGCACGGCACAAATAATGAGTACCTTCTCACAGTTGGAATCAGCCCTAACTGGTTGTATGCCAAATCCATTCTATACTTGCAGAGTAAGTTGGGAACTGATTAGTGGGCAGGTGGTAAATGATGCTTACATAGGGATAGTGCCACATCATTTCACCACATGATTGTCCTTCAAATGTGTTTCTAGATAAATTATGTATTGCACTGGTGTTAGGTGAGCCTAATACTGAGCCAACTTGTGTCCAATAGAAATTAATTAGTTTAAAAAGGTGGACCGCTGTACATCATTAAATATGAACTGAGAAATATTTATTTTATTATTTATTCATTCATTACAATTCTATACTGCCTTTCACCTGTAGATTTCACGGTGGTTCACAAAAATACAAGATAAACACACACACACACACCCCAACTGGAAAGTATCTCAGCCTATTTCTGAGCCAACTCAGATTTATCCCTTTGACCTCTCTCAAATACAGTGGTACCTCGGGTTACATATGCTTCAGGTTACATACGCTTCAGGTTACACACTCCGCTAACCCAGAAGTAGTACCTTGGGTTAAGAACTTTGCTTCAGGATGAGAACAGAAATCGTGCTCCGGTGGCGCGGCAGCAGCAGGAGGCCCCATTAGCTAAAGTGGTGCTTCAGGTTTAGAACAGTTTCAGGTTAAGTACGGACCTCCGGAACGAATTAAGTACTTAACCCGAGGTACCACTGTATCACTATTAGGGGGGATGGGGACAGATTCTCCATAATATATTTTGCCCTGGTCTGACATGTTGCTATTCAATTCTAGAGACAGGATGAAGAAGAGACACTCCTTCCTCTTTGCGCTTCTGACCATCACCAGAATACTACCATCATTCCAGCCTCATAAGTGGGGGAAGGAGGATTGGAGAATCAAGCGAGGTATATATGGCTTTCCTTGGAAATAAGCAAATATGCTGTGTGATTTTGGGGTGGGTTGATGGGATTTGGCTCTGTTTCTTTCCAAGTCACCCCAACATGAGCCAGAAGGGACTCATTCATCATGGAAGCTGACACATACCTGGTCATGTGACAAGTGTAGCTGGCTTATAATTGTCTACGCCGTCCTTTCTCAAACTGAAGTGAATTTACATACATTTTATTTAAGCAAGAAAAGGATTCTTTAGTGGAGAGATTTTCACTAAGAAAGTAAAAGCTTTAGAGGTTCTTTTTTATCCCAAAGCAAGCAAGCAACAAAAGAGCAGTCTCCTTGCAGCATTCATAGGAAGCAATGCTATTAATGCCACTGATGTATGTGCAAGGAAGGTGAGAGGCCCTGAACTTTAGCCCTGTATAATCCACAAGCTCTCTGGTGCTCATTGAATCAGTGTGTGAGCCAGCTGATATTCATTATTATAAAAAGGAGCAGAAGAAAATGCAGTCAGGTTGTGTGTGTGTTCCCCGCCCCTTGAAAGAAGCACTTGTACGGATGGAAGAAAGAGAGGACAGATTTAGCTCAAGAGAGGACAGATTTAGCTCAAGCAAATGAAAGCTGAGTTAACACAGTAAGTTGTAAGGAAGTTTTCCCTCTTTTAATGTCCCTCAGCTTTTCCACAGGGACGCGGGTGCTGCTGTGGTCTAAACCACAGAGCCTAGGGCTTGCCGATCAGAAGGTTGGCGGTTCGAATCCCCACGACGGGGTGAGCTCCTGTTATTTGTTCCCTGCTCCTGCCAACCTAGCAGTTCGAAAATATGTCAAAATGCAAGTAGATACATAGGTACCGCTCTGGTAGGAAGGTAAACGGCATTTCCATGGGCTGCTCTGGTTTTGCCAGAAGTGGCTTACTCATGCTGGCCACATGACCCAGAAGCTGTCTGCGGACAAACGTCAGCTGCCTCAGCTGATAGAGCAAGATGAGCGCTGCAATCCCAGAGTTGTCCGTGACTGGACCTAACAGTCAGGGGGTACCTTTACCTTTACCTTTAAGCTTTTCCATGAGAAGACAGCTTCCACATAAGCAGCAGATTGCATCCAAATGATGGGTAAAATACCCAAATGGAGAAGGAATGACACAAGAGAGACCTCAAATACTTTAGTAAATAGCAAAGAGACACGAATATTCTACAGATGAATTCCAGTTGTACTCAAAGCTTGCTCTTGTATGGACACTTCATTAGCCATTATTATTATGTAGCAGGCCATTTTTATAATGCCATGCAAGAGTTCATCTAAGAGATGCCATTTGGTCAACCCCTTCCCCTCGTTTTATATTTTCACTTTTAGGCTCAGACATGGCCCAATTTGCATGTAGTGTTAACCCAAACTTTGAGTTAGTGAGAATGAGCAGATGTGCAAGCTCTTCAACAGAGCCCCAGTCATTCTGCTTCCTTCCATGAAAACCCAGACTCATGGTTGAGCATGTGTGTGTATATTTATATATGCTTTTCTAGCCTTTTTTCTGTGCAAATACACTAATCATTATTGTTTTTGACATAGTTTATATTTTATGACATTAAAGAAGTTGATTCAATTAAGCTTAAATGCAAAAATCACCATGACCATCAATTAAAAAAGTGGGCCTTTTCTGCAGTTGTGGGCTTTTTCTGCAGTGACTTATGGAATGCTCTTCCAGGGAGGCTTGCCTGGCACCTTCTTTACATATCTTTAGGCACCAGGCAAAAAGATTCCTCTTCTCCCAGGTGTTTGGCTAATTAAACAATCCATAGGCGCCGACTCCATGGGGCCTGAGGGGGCCCGAGCCCCCTCAAAAATTCGTTTGGGGGGGCTCAGCCCCCCCAATAATTTAAGAAAATTATTACCGTAAATTTCGCTCTATAACACGCAGATTTTTTCTCCTAAAAAGTAAGGGGAAATGTCTGTGCGTGTTATTGAGCGAATGTGTGGTCCCTGGAGCTGACTCGCCGGAGCGCAGGGGCAAAAATAGGCAAAAATCAGGCAAAAATAAGATTGGGCGGAGGGAAGGCGGAAGCTGCTGCTTTCCTGCATTCTGCCTCAGGGTCTTACTGCCCACCCACTTCTGTTGCTGCGTTTGCTCAAACTCAACAAAGAGCAGGGAATCCCCTGCCCTTCTGGCAAGCAGAGGGTTAAGGAAAGGATCGAGTCCTTCCTTCTAATTCTTTCCTAGTCACACTGCGTGCAGGCTCCAGCCCACCACCTCCTCCTCTCCGTGCTCTAGGGACTCGCAGGTGGGAGAGAGAGAGAGAGGGCTGGCTTGGGGGGGGGGACTTTTGCCTTCCTTTCCTCCCCCCCGTTAAACTCCTCCCCTGCATTCTTAGCCAGCTGCTTCTCCGCACACCCCTCTTGTGCTTCTTGTCCCTTCTGTGTTTTTCCTTCCCTCCCCATTTAAAACGTGGTGACAAAGCATGGATCCACATGGATCCTCAGGATTTTTGCATTGGGTCACCCCAAATTCACCATCAGATCACATTACATGTCCATGGCTACAGTCTGTACCAAAAAAATCACGCACCCACTGTTGCCTGGGGCTGCAATGGTGCAAAAACGTGGTTACAAAGCATGGATCCACAGGATCTTTGCACTGGGTCACCCCAAATTCACCATCAGATAACATAGCATGTCCATGGCTACAGCCTGCACCAAAAAAATCACGCACCCACTGTGGCCTGGGGCCACAATGGTGCAAAAATGTGGTTACAAAGCACAGATCCACATGGATCCTCAGGATTTTTGCATTGGGTCACCCCAAATTCACCATCAGATCACATAGTATGTTCATGGCTACATCTTGCACCAAAAAAATCACGCACCCACTGTTGCCTAGGGTCACAGTGGTGCAAAAACGTGGTTACAAAGCACGGATCCACATGGATCCTCAGGATTTTTGCATTGGGCTACTCCAAACTCACTGTCAGATATTAAAAATCTTTATAAAATAGAGAATTAAATACATACAGAATGTTAAATTTTCAGTTTCGAAATATTAGTACTAGTTTAGTACTGTATTTCTATATTACTATAGTACTGTATTAGTTATTTTCAAATACTTAAATATTTTTAGGGTGTAAGACCCAATTAAAGCCCGTTATTTACATACAGTATTACAGTATTTACATACAGTATTAGGCATACTGTATTAACTTTATTAACTATTAAAGCATTAACTTTGAGATATTATTTTTATTTAATGAGCCCTCAGCCTTATTCAAAGTAAGCTTAAATTAGCTATTTCACTTATTAATCAAAGTGCTATTACTGTGCGACAGCAATATTTTATGTTTTATTCTTTTAATGATAGTTTAGGATTTATTTAAATATCATTTCAGTCTTTTCAGAGCTATATATTCACTGCTCTGTAATAGTCTATAAGCATAATTGTTACTGTAAATTAAATTAGCTTTTTACGAAAATACCGTGCGTGTTTATGTTTTGTTTCTTTTTTCAAAGCCAAAAAGTGTTTCAGGCTTGTCGAGTTTCCCGGAGTGTGGAGTTATAGAGAGTCGAGTTTTCGGGGTTCTAATGTTGATCATATGACTCTAAAATACTTTTAAAAAACTTTAAAACTCACTAATTTTCATCTAAAATTTAGAAAACTTCCCGGGGCAGGACCCCGGTATGGGCCCCCCCAATATTTTTTATAAGTCGGCGCCCCTGAAACAATCTATCGCCTTTAAAGGGACGCGGGTGGCGCAGTGGGTAAAACCTCAGTGCCTAGGACTTGCCGATCGCATGGTCGGCGGTTCGAATCCCCGCGGCGTGCTCCCGTCGTTCGGTCCCAGCTCCTGCCCACCTAGCAGTTCGAAAGCACCCTTAAGTGCAAGTAGATAAATAGGTACCGCTGTATAGCGGGAAGGTAAAAGACGTTTCCATGTGCTGCGCTGGTGCTGGCTCGCCAGAGCAGCTTCGTCACGTTGGCCACATGACCCGGAAGTGTCTTCAGACAGCGCTGGCCCCTGGCCTCTTAAGCGAGATGGACGCACAACCCCAGAGTCGGACATGACTGGCCCGTATGGGCAGGGGTACCTTTACCTTTTTATCGTCTTTAAAATTGAGAGGGGAGAAGGGGGTTACTGTTTTTGTTTGTTATTGTGGTATGCGTTTTTGTATTTTTATATTGTATATTGTATGCCCTGTGATCCTTGGCTGAAGGTGGTATAGAAATTTGATAACTTCTTCTTCTTCTTCTTCTTCTTCTTCTTCTTCTTCTTCTTCTTCTTCTTCTTGTCTTGGTTGGTAAATCTTTGCAAATCTTAGTGATGTATTACATTGTAATGGAGCACCTTCCTTATACCCAAAAGCTGATGAGCTGCATCAGAGAAGCACAATTGAAGATTTGGGCCTGGGATAAGACCAGTGTGTAAGGAAGATTTTCAGCCAGAGATCTAGTAAGAATAACCACAAACTGCATCAGCAAGATTCAACAGACATTGCTCCAGCACTAATCTTAATATTTCTATCCCTGTAGTATCACTGAAGCAATGGAGTACATGCCAGAATTATGTTAAAGTGCCCTGCTATTCTTTGGGATTGGAAGGCAGAGATTGTCGAAATGGGCGTTCATCAGGTTTTGATTAAAGTTGTCCCCTGTTCTGAATGAGGTCAAACATTATCTGAATACTTAGCCAGAGTCACTGTGGTATAGTGCTGTTAAAGGGCAGCTCCTTCCTCTTTGTTCAAATCTGGTAATCATGAGATCAGAGTCATCTCTATGACACCTCCTGTGATCTTTATTTGCCTAAGGACGAGCTTAAATGCTACACTTGACAGAGGCACCTTAGCATTACTGACATCACATTATACCTGACCAGCAGGCGCCAGGAACACCTACTTGGTAGGGGTGTAGAGAATTGTAGTGAGATAAGAATTATGGCTTTATGGCAGCATACCTGGAGTGAATGTAATTGTAGAGCTACTGTAGTATAATTAATATGCAGCAGCAGCAGCAGCAACAACAACGTATTAGTTGAACTGGTAATTTTTTTTGTAGGAAATATACCTGAAACTCAGAAGTAGACCTGTCTATCTTGGGGAAATTTCCTGCTGCCAAGACACTTATCAGTTGGGGATTGTCAACCTGAAACTAACTAATCTGCCTTAGAGAGAGTGCTAGTCTTGAAAATTCAGAAGCATAGAGACCACCTCTAAACTCCTCAATTGCCATGATGAACTGAGCCAGGTGAGTTTTGTGCTTCCCATTTCAAGAGATATTTTCAGGTCTCCCAAATTCCAATAGGCATTTCTATGTGTGTGTTTCTAAAGTCCAGCTGTTTCCGAGGATCAGCTCACAGCTGGAAAAAGCGTGTTGGCAACTTCCTTTATCGTAGGGAAATGGCACTGTGGAAGCAGCAGATCAGGACAACAATGACTTTCTAAGAGATGAAAGATTTGTGAACTAGTAGGAAGTAAGCAGGTTTGTGGATCTTTCTTTGCACTTCAAAACAGCAGCATTCTCATCTAAAATCAAACATAACTTGGTGCAGCACTACTCTCGGATACACCGTGTATGTTTGTTGCAGCATCATAAACCTGAAATACACATTGCTCCAGGCAGTGGTGCATGCAGTGCCCAATAAGTTGAGTACATGGAATGAAGTCTGTTTCCTTTCCCTGCAATTGATGTTTTATGATATCTGATCTCCACCCAAGTCCCTATCACTGCTTGAGGTCCTGTCTCATCTTCTCTGCTCCAATGGTCCTTTGCCAATCCTTGTCTTCCCTCTCCCCCTGTCGTAGGATAGAATTAGAGCCCTGGGAGACTCCAGGATGTACCTTCTAAGCCAACCCCAGATTTCAAGGTTTTGCTACTAGTTTCATAGCAAATTTACATATGACTAATGCAATTTTGCATATTGTATCAAAACTGCATCTAATGAACATATTCCACATATTCTGTTTCTAGGGGCTGCTCATTTTGCTCACCAGCTCCCCCACTCAATCAGCCCCCCTTCCTAACATCCCCCTAAGTACTCCTTCCCAAAGCCCCCTTTCCATTATTCCTTGCCCAAGCTCCTCTACCCACAGCACCTCCCCTTATTCTTTTCCATGCCTCTGCAGCTCACCCATGCCACCTCATAGCTCCTCTTGCTTGAACCTGCCTCACTACTGCAAGCCCACGTCACCCACCTCACTTGACCTGCCTTACCACCACAAGCTCAAGGTGCTTGCCTGCTCTGCCCACTGCTTGCTTGCCCATGTCACTGCACTCTCACTCAGCCCACCCAAGGCTGGAAGCCCAACTCCCTCTCCTACTTCAGACCCCTGGCAAAAGTTCAGCTCACTTGCTCACTGCCCCACTTGCTCACCACTCTGCTCATGCCACCCCTCTTACTTATCCTGCCACCATAAGCCCAGCTTACTTGCCTGCTGGCATACTCACTTGGCCACCATGCTACTGGTGCTTCTCTCGCCCTGGACTATGTGCTGTCCATTGCCAGTGTGATGATGGACTAATATGAACTGAGTATAGAGAAACACATCCTTGTTCTCAGATTGCTAGCTTGAACTGTGAGTCAGTTCTTGGAGGGAAAGGATGTACTGATCTAGAATTTGTGAGGCATAACTAATTATTTATTCTGATTGGTTGTCCAATTCCTGTTCTTTGCCTATCACATGTGCATAGCTTTTAGAAACTCTTTGGAAAAGATTTCTAGCACTCTATGTTTTTTGGACTGCAGGTGATTTGAGAACTATACAGTACCCATATTCTGGAAAAGTTCTTATTTGGGTTTTTTATGTTTTAGCCTTCTTTGTGTATGAAGCCTGTGAAGGTCATTCATGCAATACTAGAGAATGGCTCCATCTGTGCAGATGTCCACATTCAATAATTATGTGATGCCATGTTCATGTGACACACATATGAAGGGTGCTATTTTTGCAGCAAAAACAAGTCTAGATTCTGCATTTGAGCTATTGTGCATGCACACACAAAGTCAAAAGGAGCAGAAATAACTGGAGAACAGCTTATGAGCATGATAGTGCACTTTGGGCTCTACAGTTATTTACCTGTACCAGGACTGCTTGTTTGAGCATTCAGCAGCTGCTGTAAGCGGCAACATGGTGTGCTATGCATAGCCGTGCAGAATGTTTTGTCATTGTCTCGCCTCCTGTGCGGTATTTTTAGTCCTGCAGAATGTAGAGCAATTAACTCGCTTACTGTAGTTGTTTCCTTGCACACATGTGGAGGTGGTTCTTTTCCCTGCATAAGCCATTTCATGTCTCATTAAAAAAAAACCTTTGAAGTTGCCTTGTAATTTTACAGAAGGGTTAAGCAATACAAGGCCCATGGGCTATGTGGAGCACCCAGGGCAATTTCATACAGCCTGCAAGAGCTTCTTACAGTCCTGAAAAATCTGCCTTTTTATTTTTGCCTGCTCAAATTCTCACATCCCCTTGATTTCCTGAATAGCATTACCAGTAATAGTAGCAGTGCTGCTGATGGCAATGGCCATTAGTTGGATTCAGTTGAACATCTTCATGAACGTTAGACTGGTCCAGCTGGCCTTATTTGCATGAGTTTCAGCATGTGCAGTCCTCATGTTTGTGCAATTCTTTGTGCATGGTAATGCTACTGAGGGGCAGGTGGTAATGAGATATAGGAAGAGGCTCAGTTAACTGCTCATGTATCCTGAAAAGTCTTTCTAAGCTCAATATAACCTCTGGCATATAACCCTATGAACCATATGGAACAGTTATCTCCTAACTGGTTTGTGTGTTGCACCATATTGCACACATGTGTAGGCCTCTATGGATGCAAAGCAGGGAACTTTATAGCTAATTCTCTGCATCTGCTTTACATGTAGAAGCTCCCAGGATCGAACCCCAGCATCAGATAGGGCTGGAGAAGACTCCTGAGTAAAACCCTGGAGAGCTCCTGCCAGTCATTTTAGGCCAGAAGATCCAATGGTCTAACTTGGTGGAAAGCAGTTTCCTACATTCCACATCTAATCTCCTTGTCCAGTAAACTGCTCAACAGAACTCTGTGTATGGACATTTGCTTTGGAAGAAGAGAGAGCCTGTTACAGCCTTTCAGTATGAATTATTTTTTACAAAATCTTCCAATGCGTTATACACAATTCCTCAGAGATTCATTCACACACTAATCTTTGTCTTTTTAAGGTGAACGGATGATAGCAGTCACAAATAATGCTTGTTGGTACAGCCCTAGACAGCTACGGAGCTCACAGCATTTGAATTGCTTATTTATACATTTGAGTCACACTTCGTATTTCTGCAGTTACACATTCAAGAAATCCTTTCTGAAAAGAAGTAAAGTTGATTTAAATCTTCACTAAAATGTCTGTTGACTACTCAGGTACTCTTTAGAAAACACCTTGCTGGGGGAAAAATACAGTGTTGCTTGGGTGGTTATGGTTAACAAATATTTTAGCTGTAATATATTTCTTAGGTATAGTGCAAATGTAACATATAGTCCATACATGCAGTGTATGCTTATGTATCATTTGAACATGAGAGGTCAGAAGGATATGAAATGCACAGTAAACATGTCCAGACAGGGGGGCAGCTGGGCCACCAGCCAAAGCTGATGGAAGGGCCTGTGTGCTACCATGTCCACCTGAGACTCAAGTGACAACAATGGGTTCGGAAGTACCCCCAGCTCCTTCAGGGAGATTGTAACCACAACAAGAGCAGGCAACCTGCCAGCCTAGGGAACCACCCACTAATAGTGCCTCAGTCTTATCTGGATTGAGCTCACGTTTATTGGATCTCAGCCAGTCCAAGATCACCAATGAGATGGTTCCAAGGACAGATTGAGGTGATTGGGGCTCTAGTGCAATTTCCCAAATAGTATCCCCCTTCCCCCCAAAAGGAATGCATGAAACACGATACAAGAAAATATGTTTTCAAGTATCTTAAAGACTCACAAATTAATTATTACTTAAGCTTCTGTGGACTATAAAAATTCTCTATGCATCACAACTCATAGGAAAACTTTAATAAACAAAAAGAAAATACTCTGAGCATGTGCAGTTTCATATTTTGAAGTCACTTCTCATAGTTTCCCCCCTCACCAACTTGGGTCAGCTGCTTACTCTTGGCCTGATCTATATACTCACAAATACCATGTAAGGTTTGGTCAGAGCAGGGTGGAAGAAGAGTGACATAGAGCAGTCCAATGACCTCAGGACCCTCAGAACTGAATAAAGTAGAGAATCCCTAATAGCTGAAAAATTTGAGGATCTAAGAAATATCCTGTTATAGGACAGGAGCATCCTGATGGGGTTAGTTCACAGCACAAAGGAATGCAATGGATAGGCAGGACATTGAAATCAATTAACTCAAGGTCTTAGTTATTACAAGACATATCAACACACATTTCCCACTGCATAGTGGTTGGGAGGTCACACAGTGTCTCCAGCCAACCAGAACTCAGCCAACGGTTGACTGAAGTGTCCCTTGTGGGGAAAAGTGGAAACCTTTCCCAAGAAATGTAAGTGTTGACTTAATCCAATTACCAGTGGAAGATGCTTGCTGGAGGAAACCTCTTTGTTTCTTTCCCAGAGTTAATTAAAAGCTGAGTATGTTTGCATTAGACAGAAGAAAGGTTCTGGTGGCTAATTAGGCTTGCACTTCTGTTGAGGATAACAAAGTCCGAAGCAATGGAAGGAAATTTGGCAGGAACCCTTATTGCTCCTCTTAAGGGAGGGCATTTGGTTCAAGGCACTGTTGCTTTCTCTGTCTCCTTTACAATAGCATCACACTCATTGCTCTGTGCAAAGGCTCGTAAAAAAAGGCATGTGCAGAGTTCCAGCTAAACCAAGAATTTTAGTAACACCTTGTTCTTGTGCTTGGTGAATGTGTGAACATTGTTTTTGAAAGGGACAGGTGTGTCTTGCAAATAAATACAGTGTAGATGCCATATAGATCCATTACAATAAATGTTAAGCGGTAATACTATGTTAGATCCTACCAGCAGTGGCAGATTTATGGTTTGTGGGACTCTGTGCACAGTCTTTTTGGAAGCACCTATTCACCTATATAAGCATGGCTATGTCCACAAAATGATGACACTAACTGCATTAGAAAGAGTCAGAAAAAGGTAATCCTTGTTACTATCTATTATATTATTAAACATAACTTTTTGTTTCTAATTAATGATATATGTATATAGGGAGTTAAAAAGAAAACTCTTTTCTTCATCCAAAAATTAACTTTAAATGAAAATTCAAAGATTTTCATGAAATATTCATACATGTATAATGTTCTTGAAATATTGTAGAATCTAAGTAATTTTTTTTACTCTTTTAAAGGTGGAGGTAGTATTCTATCCAGTCAAAACACGACAATGAGCATGGGGAGACATGATTCAGAATTATGACTCTCAGAAATAAATGGCATGAGCAAGCTCAGAGTGCATCTGTCTCCCGTAAGAGGGATCTTTGTATTTAATAACAGTAACTTCAGTCTGAACTATAAACTCATTGGGTTGTAGCCAGTGCTAGTCCTACTCAGAGTACAGCCATTGCAAATAATGAACAAGGCTAACTTAGGCCCATCAATTCCAATAGGCCTATTCTGAGTAGGGCGAGTATTGGAAACAACCAATCATTGTCAGTCAGCCACATGATTGTGGAGTAAAATTCCAGACAGCAGCAACAATTCAGAAGCAAGTGGTTCTAGCACCAATAGGCAGGACACACTGTAATGTTAAGAGAATCCACTTACTGTTTTATATTTTCGACTTCATCAAAGCCCAGAGCAGTAAGTGTCCACTTTTTACAAAAGAAGTTGCTAGGCACATAGCACCCATTGCTAACCAAAAAGTAATACATTTCCCAGCTTGTATTGGAAGGAGAGAAGACAGCCTGCCTCTCACCCTTTCCTCTATTAAAACTGTGGTGATTGGTCGACTCAGCATCCCCGCCCCCTCCTAACTGCATGTTTTCTTAGGGTCAAAACCCCTAATTTAATGTTAGGGATGGCCTCCGAATCAATTTAGGGCTGTATCCAGGTGGGGTTGTGTCCAGATCAAATTACCAGGGGAGGCAGACATGCACAGTCCTGGGAAAGGCACAATTCAGTTCTTAAATAAATAAATAAATAAATAAGTCAATTTCTATATAAAAAAAAATTCAAGAATTTATGGGAGACACAAGGTACTGTCTCCTGTTCTACTACGTATTTTGCAAAAAGGCTTGTCTGCTTGCTATGCATTTGGCACATACTGTAACCAATTTTTGTGTTCTGGTTCCTGACGTCAAGAAGTGGATTTTCATCAATGTTTGGATACTGTTGAATGCCATGTGGAATCAAGATGGTGAACTGAATCTTTCAGAACATCATCATTGTTGTTTTTTATATAAAAAAAATTCTTAGAATTCTTAAGCAACGCCAGGTGCAAGATTGCTAATTATAGATATTCTGCATACACTAGCTGAATCTAAAAGACAGGTGGTTTATCATTAAGTAGGGATCTGCCAATAGTTAAGTATATTTTTGGAATAACAGGGTAGGAAACTATAGGTAGGAAATAGCAGGGCAGGAAACATCCTTTGTTGGAAATACCATTGTAAATATATATTCAACTTCCATTGCTCACATAAAGCCTCGACCAATATAAGAACTACATAGAGATTGGACCACAAACTAAGCAAGATCTATGCCAGTCAGCTTCATTCACTCACAACCCCAAATGATGTAATTTCCAATTTTATAGTTATTTATAAACTTCTTTCAGAATTGATTACAGATGTAGACTGTCTTAATTTCTTCTCTGGAAATAAATATTTTTCTTATGTTAAGCATGTTTCTTTCTAAGGCTTGTGCAACAGAACAGATGGGCGACTGGTGTAAGTTTTCACTCTGCAGGGAACATAATATGCAAGGAAAGGATGCACAAACCCTATATTTATGCATCACATCCATCACAGGCCAAAGAAACACACCAAAAAAATCATTCCCAGGCTCTTTAAAGCTCCAGATCCAGATTCCCCCAGCAGGAATTCATGGTGATAAATTATCACAGAGATACATTATACAGGGAGGCATAGCAGTAATGCCTATATTTATACTGTCTATTGCTTGCCATGATAAAATAATATTCTTCCACCTTTTCAAAAGAATCTCAAATGTTCCTATTGCTTACAGCAAGCTTTTGAAAGCACTGTCTTCAGCACAGAGTAAAAAGATGAGAGAAAAATACCTTGCTCCATGCAGTTCCATTCAACATCATCAGCAGTGGGACTGTGGGAGAAATTCAATGTAGTGCTAAGCAGTTTGCTCCATCAGTGCACACTTCTCTACTTGCCTGGTGGAACTATCTGCCCTCTACTTCTTCTGTGTGCTGTTTAGGGGATTTTCCTGACCCCCACAGAGCCAATTTGGGATGGGGCACATGGGGGGAGGAGATGGGGGAAAGCTGAGTTGTGCTAGCATAGGTCCTTGCTCAGGCTTCTGTTGTTAGTTAGTTAGGCTTGTTAGTTGACTACCACTCATTATCTTTAGACATTAACCTGCATCTTCAACGAGATGAAAATGTGAAATCAGTCACGTATTCATTTCTTTTAGGTCTATGTGAGACCTAAAAAGCAACTACTCTATTCCCAACTTAAGAATGGAAACCGAAATACTGGTGGACAACAAAAGAGGTTTAAAGACACTCTCAAGGCAAACCTTAAAAAATTAAAAAAATTAAAAAATCTTATAAGCACTGGCAATTGGGAAAGACTGTCATGTGAGTGTTCCAGTTGGAGAACAGCCTCTACCAAAGGTGTCATGGACTTTGAAGAAGCACAAACTCAGGACAAAAGGGAGAAGTGAGGTAAGAGGAAGACACACTTGGCATACCCTCATTGTAGAATCATAGAATCATAGAGTTGGAAGAGACCACAAGGGCCATCGAGTCCAACCCCCTGCCAAGCAGGAAACACCATCAGAGCACTCCTGACATATGGTTGTCAAGCCTCTGCTTAAAGACCTCCAAAGAAGGAGACTCCACCACACTCCTTGGCAGCAAATTCCACTGTCGAACAGCTCTTACTGTCAGGAGGTTCTTCCTAATGTTTAGGTGGAATCTTCTTTCTTGTAGTTTGGATCCATTGCTCCGTGTCTGCTTCTCTGGAGCAGCAGAAAACAACCTTTCTCCCTCCTCTATGTGACATCCTTTTATATATTTGAACATGGCTATCATATCACCCCTTAACCTCCTCTTCTCCAGGCTAAACATGCCCAGCTCCCTTAGCCGTTCCTCATAAGGCATCGTTTCCAGGCCTTTGACCATTTTGGTTGCCCTCCTCTGGACACGTTCCAGTTTGTCAGTGTCCTTCTTGAACTGTGGTGCCCAGAACTGGACTCAGTACTCCAGGTGAGGTCTGACCAGAGCAGAATACAATGGCACTATTACTTCCCTTGATCTAGATGCTATACTCCTATTGATGCAGCCCAGAATTGCATTGGCTTTTTTAGCTGCCGCATCACACTGTTGGCTCATGTCAAGTTTGTGGTCAACCAAGACTCCTAGATCCTTTTCACATGTACTGCTCTCAAGCCAGGTGTCACCCATCTTGTATTTGTGCCTCTCATTTTTTTTTTGCCCAAGTGCAATACTTTACATTTCTCCCTGTTAAAATTCATCTTGTTTGTTTTGGCCCAGTTCTCTAATCTGTCAAGGTCGTTTTGAAGTGTGATCCTGTCCTCTGGGGTGTTAGCCACCCCTCCCAGTTTGGTGTCATCTGCAAATTTGATCAGGATGCCCTTGAGTCCATCATCCAAGTCGTTGATAAAGATGTTGAATAAGACCGGGCCCAAGACAGAACCCTGTGGCACCCCACTAGTCACTCTTCTCCAGGATGAAGAGGAACCATTGATGAGCACCCTTTGGCTTCGGTCAGTCAGCCAGTTACAAATCCACTGAGTGGTAGCATAGTGAAGACCGCATTTTACCAGCTTCTTTACAAGAATATCATGGGGCACCTTGTCAAATGCCTTGCTGAAATCAAGGTAGGCTACATCCACTGCGTTCCCTTCATCTACCAGGGTTGTAATTCTGTCAAAAAACATGATCAGGTTAGTCTGACATGACTTATTTTTCAGAAATCCATGCTGACTATTGGTGATCACAGCATTCCTTTCTAGGTGCTCACAGACTGTTTGCTTAATGATCTGCTCCAGAATCTTCCCTGGTATTGATGTCAGACTGTGCGATCAACTTCTACCCGGAAACCTATGTCCCCACTGTGGAAGGACGTGTGGATCCAGAATTGGTCTCCACAGTCACTTATGAACATACTGTTAAGACCTTGTTCATGGAAGGCAACCTTACTCGGCTATGAGTGATTGCCAAAGAAGAAGAAGACAACTTTTAGGTCTATGTGTGGGACCAGTAATTTTCTTCTCACATAATAAAACTTCTGCTCTATTGAAGTTGCTGCCACCATTTGCAATACTTGTCTAGAACAGACTTTATTGGGGGTCTGTATGTTAAACTAACAGCAGAAGCTTCCAGCATTTCCTACTAAAGAGTATTGGTACAAATACCTCCCCTCCAACCCATTGCGTCCATGCTCCATCCCACTTGGCACCATTTTGAAAGAAGTGCCTATGGCTATCTTGCGTTGCTTGTAGGTTTGGAAAATGTTAGCAAATATTTATTGCTTTTACATTCTTTTATAAATAAGTACAACACTGTGTCTCACCCCTACTAACCCATACAACTTGCCCCAAGGACAGGCAATTGTAAATTCTGAGAAGTCTATCCCAGTCCCCAGTTATTCTGTGGAATTAAATTTATTCTGGAGGTACAAGCTCTCTTTACCCACGTACAAATGCTTATATGGAAGTGTCCACACTTGTTGATTTAGATTGCTCAACTATTGTGTACACACAGTGTACACTTGTTCACTGTTCCATGCAAAGAGGTATGACTGTCCCGCTCAGCTATTTGTGTACACAGATTGCATGCTCACTGAACGCAACACGTGAACATGTTACAGAAGGTAAGGGGAACATTCAAAATAATGCTGTCATTTTTGGCAGCAGACTGACACTTCTTACAATGTGTCCAAAGTACAGCATTTCAACAGAAATTTAAGTGAAAACAAGAACTTGAGGATATTACAGTGTTTTGATCTTTTCATGTCTGTTCTGGAGCTAGGCTGTATTCAACACTTGTAGCCAGAGATCTGTTTATTTATAAGGTGCCAAGTCACACAGTTGGTGTTGTCAAAGCTGTAAATATTAGAGAGAATATTTTAAACCTGAAGCCAGGGAGTAGGGTCACAGAGTTTTCCTAATTGTGTTCCATTTTGAAGTTGTTTTTGTACATCTTGCATCAATATTCTACATCAGCCATTACTGACTTTCTAATTAAGGAGGCACATCTCCTTCCACAAGCACTTCTACTTGGGTTTTAAATCAGTTCAAGTAAAAATAAGTTTGGGCTGAGTGGAGGCTGATAAATGACACAGCTTGCTAGCAAAATGTTGTACATTTTCACTTCCACCCACAGGTTCTGAGCCTGTGGAGATTCTCTGATCATGGTAATATTTATGCTTTTATGATCACACTGTTAGAAACATTCCTGAAGACACACCAGAAATGTACTACAACATATTGCAAGCCCTTCTGGGAATGATCTACTTGTACCTTGCCATGCTTACAGCATTAAGGAGTTAAAGGAGCAAGAGGAATTGCTTCTCTGATTCATAATTACCATTGGAAGAAGGCAGTGGTTGTTCCTGCTAAACGTCTGCCAGTAGGGAGTTGCACAGAGTAGGACTACCACATTAAAGCCTCAGTCCCCCACTGAAGGCCAATCAAATCTGAAGGGTGTGAGAAGCCACCAGAAGTGCCCTGTCAGAGGATTTAGAAAGATGAATATGGGATGAGACATTTCAAGACTGGATCTGAACTTAGAAAGTACCATAGGAATAATATTTTTGGTGGTTCCATCTATTAAATCAAGAGTGGTGTGCCAGCAGCCTGCAGGACTGATCTGGACTTGCCGATCGCATGGTCGGCGGTTCGAATCCCCGTGGCGGGGTGCGCTCCCGTCGTTCGGTCCCAGCGCCTGCCAACCTAGCAGTTCGAAAGCACCCCCGGGTGCAAGTAGATAAATAGGGACCACTTACCAGCGGGAAGGTAAACGGCGTTCTGTGTGCTGTGCTGGTTCGCCAGATGCAGCTTGTCACGCTGGCCACATGGCCCGGAAGTGTCTGCGGACAGCGCTGGCTCCCGGCCTCTAGAGTGCGATGAGCGCACAACCCTAGAGTCTGTCAAGACTGGCCCGTACGGGCAGGGGTACCTTTACCTATTGGGTTGTTGTTTTTATTTTGATTATATATTTTGTGATTTTATATTTTGTTTTTGTTCTGTGAACCACCCTGAGACCCCCAAGTATAGGGCGGTATATAAATGGTCCACAAACCACGTTGCTGGGCTCAGTGTCCATACAAGCTTCTTATCCTCCCTCTTCCAAGGCAATATGCCTTGAAGCACGCCTCTTCCCCACATCCTCTCCCAGTGCTGTCCAGGTCCTTCTTCCCCTGGTCTGTTGCTGGCTTGGTTTAAATATCCCCTGGGATGGTATTAGGCTTCCTGCATTTCACAGCCAACTGACCCACATTGTTTCCAGCCTCGCTTTGTTGGCATGCCTTCAGCCCAATGATCCAGCCCTCAGAGGCCTCTCAACAGCTTTGGACCTGCACAAATATACAACTGGATTTGATAGTGTCAAAGGAAGTAGCTCTTAAGCAGCTCAGTGTGTGTATGAGGCTAATCTTATAAAATATGCTAAAATATGTTTGCTTGGATATATTCTTGGCATGTGGAACTTTTTCTTGATCATTTAATAAACTGGGCATGTCAAAACTACAATAAGTTGGTGGGGGGGGTGATTATTGCCCAGGAGCTGAAACCATGACGAGTAATTAATAAGAAGATTAAACTTTAGCTTCACCTTGGTTCAGCCTTGGACCTTTCTTATGAACCAGAAAATGTTTGCACAGATTTGTTCATGTCGGCAAAGTTCTCATCAAAAATGTATATGAACATTTCTTGTCTCTCCAGGCAGCCGGGTGTTTTACGGTTGCTCTGTGATAGTGTGCAAAGAGTACAAACTGTGTTTTCTGGAAAACATCACATCAAAGAAGCTACATGATACATTGCACCGTATAGGAATAGCTTGTTTAGTTTGTTTTTGTTTGTTTGTTTGTTTTTACAGTCAATCCAAGGTTTCAAGGAATTTTTTCATATTATCAACAGCCAAGACTACTCAGAACCTTAAATCATCTTTTCATGAAGCCATGCATGCATCTGGATTATAATCCCAGTTGAATGAATATTGACATAACTCTCCAGTCCATTTTAATTCACAATAAATTAGCATGTCAATGTTGGGAACCTGGACTGATAAACTGGACTGGTGGTGGTGGTGGGGTTTGTCAGAGGAGAAATAGAGGTAAACATTTGACAGATCTAACTATCATCACATCAGGGAGAAAGGCAACAGAAGGTCACGTACAATATCAAAGTGTGGTTATTTCTCATGACACCCTAGATTTTTAAATTGTGTAGCACATGCATACATGGTGTTTGTGTAACATCTCATGCAATAAAAACAAACCCTTTCCTTTATCCTACTAGCCATTTCAGAAAGGTCTATGAACACAGATCAGTTCTCAAGACAAGACCACTGAGAGAGGAGAGGAGATAGCCAAGAATTTGTATCAGGAGAAGCAGTAAGAGAAGTAGAAGTGATCTTGCTGAATTGGATCACATTCATACAAATCTGAAAGGCTACTCTGGATTTAAAATAACTGCAGAAGCAGGGAAGGAAACAGCAGGATATGAATGCCCCCTTCCCCTTATTTCTTTGCAAAAATTGTGCTGGCTTTCACTCCAGATGAAAATTGGTATGCAGTCAGTGATACCATGAATTCAACTTGTGAACAGACCCATATATATCCCAAATTTTTCCCAAAATTCAAGGCCAGTACATTCCATTTGAAATGATGCAGGAAGCAGTGTGGCTGCATTTGATGCACATTATAAATTGTTAATAAAAGAAGGGCAGAATTAATTTTCCATTGTGTGTATGACTTGGCAAGAGCAATGGAAAACAGCTGGCATTGTTCCAAGCCAGGTAGGAATTTCTCAGCCTTGATTTAAATGTTATAGATCATTACCCTCTTTCTGATCTGGTCTGTTGTAAAATCAAAACCTCTCAATCCCAGATAATGCCAAAAATGTAGTCATTCATTGCTACGCCAATTTCTAGAGGGCAAATGCATAGGGTGAATATTAGCCAAAAACTTTGTTTCAAGAAGTCTTTGGAGGGGGGAACAGACATGTGACATCAAATAATCTACCTAATCAATCAAGTTTCATAAGTTATCTGGTAAAACATTTTGTCTTGAAATTTGGCTTACCACGAAAGAAAGTGAAGAAATCAATTTGTGTGGTAGAAAGCAGAAGGCAGCATCACTTACGAGTTTCCAACTGTGTTTTCTGTATCATTAAAACATTGATTCTTGGTCTCTGTAATTCTTCAGGTGCAAAACTGTCTGCAGCCAGCATTAGCAGCCTGTTTCTGTTCTTATTCATTATGTTGTTGTTGATAATTAAGAACAGAAGGAAAGGCTGGCTGGATGAGGCCAAAGGCCCATCTAGTCCAGCCTTTTCTTTCCATAGAGGCCAACCAGATACCTATGGGAAGCCCACAAGCAGGAAAGAGGTGCAATAGCACTCTCTCACTTGTGCAGCTGGTATTCAGAGGCCCACCTGACACAATCACCATGGTAAATAGTCCATGATAGCCTATCCTCCATGAATTCGTTTAATTCATTTTAAAGAATACATTTTGTGGGAGTGAATTCCGTACTTTACCTCTGCATTGTGTGAAGAACTATATTCATTTCTTTGTCCTGAATCTCCCAACATTCAGCTTCGTTGGATGACTTCAGGTTCTAGTATTGCAATTAAACAATAATTTTTTCCCTCCCTGTCCATTTTCTCTCCACCAGGCATAATTTTATACGCTTCTGTCATGCTTCCCCTTACTTTAGTTTTCCTAAGCTAAAAAGCATATTGAATCAAACTTTGTAACTGGGTTTTAATAGTACCACCATAGTACCACCATCACAATATTTATACTTTGATGTGAAGAGAAAATAGTTCACATCCCACACTTCCTTTTTAAATAGTGTCTCCAAAAGTTCATCTCTCTTAACTCTCTGAATTTAGCTCATAAGAATCTTATGACAGGGATCTGCCAGAATGCATTTTGGATTCTTCTTTATTCTTTATTCATTCATTCTGTCTCTCCAAATGGCTACAGTTTGATTTGCTTCTGCCTGCTTGGAATTCAAGGAATGCAAGGAAGTGTAATCACCTTCAAGCTCTGGCCATAATTCATCGCTTTTTAGAGTTGATAGTTTGCCCGCAGTCTGGATCCCGGGACTCATTGGGTGGGACTTAGTGATGTCACAGGTGGGATACAGTGATGAAATCTGACATTATAGTCTGCTAAACCTTAATCACAAAAGCTGGTTGTTCATCTTGACAGGGGTTGTTGCCATCCTTATTTGGCCCATTTGCAAATCAGAGAAAATAGCATGCTGGCTACAGTATAATGCTTCTTTCAGGTCTAATTTCAGTGGGGTGGAGAGTGGTGCGAGAGGGAACCTTGTGGGTACCAGGTATGGCCTCTGCACACCCATGGGCATCATGGTTATTTTATGTTTTCAAAAGTCCACTGCCAGTCAAGCCACTGCCCTTGTAGACAGTACTGAGCTTGATGGACCAACAATCTGACCCGTGTATAAGGCAGTTTCATGTGTTCATATGTTCTGTTCTTTGTGTCTGGGCTGAGTTATTAGTGCACCTTAAGATATCCTGGAGCCCTGTTGTCAAGAAGCCATTGCAAAACTGTTATCTTAGAAGCACAGGATATGACGATGAAAATACTATGTGTATTGCTGGGGTGGGGGGAATGTCTGGATGTAAAAGAGCAAGAAGATTGCAAGCGGTAGCTATGCAAAGAGAAAACACAGAAGAATAATAAGACAAATTGGGTCCATATGGTAAAGCTGAACTAGGCACCTTTGTATTGCTTGCCTAGCACTTACTCAGCAAATCTCCGATGCTCTTAGTGACCTTGGCAGCTTGCAACTTCACATGGATAAATTATCCAAAGCATTTTCTCCTATGCATGAGGGACAAAGAGGCTCCTTCCCTGTCAGGCTTGCGCTTGGACTGAAAGATTGCAACTAGTAAAGAGAACCGCCACTCTCTGGTAGTGATTGCATTCTTTCAGGCAGAGCTGAGCTGAAACAACTCTCCTTATTTGAAAGCGTGCTTTCATTTTTTTAATCACTTTTCATCCTTTACAGTATATCACCAAGTCAGAGAAGTAGAGATTTTAATTACTGGTGTCTAGTGACATTATGTCAGATATAGTATTGTTCTATCATCCTATTTACTATGTAATCCCTGATAGAGAAGTGGGGGGGGGGGGTTACCCATGTGACTAATTCAGGAAGGAAGAGACAAGGAATCAAATGAGGGGTAAACATGCCACCAGAGAAGCCCTGGGGTAGAGGACAATTACAGTTGTGCTGAAGGGGAAAAGTTGTACAATAAAATACCAATTAAAATGTGACATTTACCTAATTGAAGCCTTTGGGGGGTGGGGAAGTAGTGAACATTCTGAGCAGCCCTAGTTTTAAGGCACTTTTGTAAGAGACACAAATACCTAACGCCCAAGTATACTTATCATAAGTGGAAAGCTCCATTGAGATTTTGGTTGTTTTCTTGGAACAAAATCTCTGTGGAACTTATTTCCAAGTATAATAAGTGTACTTTTTCCTTCTCTCACTGGAATTACAAACTTCCACTTCCATGTCACATTTTACCTTTTCCTTATTCATTCAAATATGTTTGATTTTTTATTTTTTTAGGGGGTCAAGGATTAAGAGGCTGGTGGGTGCTCATGAAGTCACATGTGAATTGGCCTGTAATGGACGGGTGGTTCTGCCAGAGCATACATTGGCTTTTCTGTTAATTGACATCGCTAACGAAGGTAGCATATGTTTGAATGTGATCACTGAAAACGTGTTTGAATGTCATTGCAGAAAAGTCCTCTAGGCCCAGCAGCTCCTGACAAAGCTTTCATTAGCTCAAAACTAGTGCTGGAGGACACTCCAAGCTTTCTATTTGGTCAATGAGTCTCGTATCCAGCCTGGTTTCATTGAGCTGTCCATGGTCCTGATCATTTGCAAACTGACCTATCCTTCTGTATGCCTTTCCAGAATGCTATGAGCCCTAGCACAGCATGGGTAAGAAATGCATGAGCAGACATATTTGGCAATTTTCACATTTGGTGAGTGGGAATATGACTCTTTTGCCTTAAAAAAAGTGCATTGCCCTTTGGTCTGGTGGAGGAACAGTGATTATATATACTGTTGCTGTTACTACTAGTAGTAGCTAATCTCTTTATTGCTGGTGTTAGTTGGGATGACAACTTATCTTTATTTAGTATGAACAGTGATCTTTGAAAGACTGGATCTGAAAAGCATCCCAGCTATAAACACAAGCAGACATTCCAATGGGCCATTTATAATATGGCCAGCATGCTGAAATTCTCACAAACTCCCACTCTATATTTTATGCATATTTTCAAGTATTAAGACATTTGCCATACAGCACTGGTTCTTTTTATATGTGCTATAAATGGAAAATGGCTACCGATAAACAGATGAATGTTAATGCTGCACAGAGCAGTTTTATGAGAATAATTGGGAATCTAGTGTGGAAAAGGCTATCTCACCCAGCTCCAGCTAAGCCATTGGAACAAGTTTTCCTGAAAATTAAAAGCCATGGACATCTGCAAGCCCAGAGTGACATTTTCAACTCCAGAAAGTGTGTATGCTGGGATTCAGTGATGAAATTCCTGGATATGGACCTGGAGTCCAGATTGCTACCACTTCTGGGCTCACTATGTAGCTTTGGGCACAGCATGATTCTGCTTCAGTTCTGCACCTATAAAGTAGAACTACTAGCTGTCATAACAATGCAGGCAACAGCGCCATAAGTACTACTCAGCCATAAGTACTACACAGCTGCCACTGCCACTAAGCAGGAAGAATGCATTTCTTTAGGAGGGGGACTCTGCATTTTACATAAATGAAGCAGTATAGTCAGCAAAGACAAAGCCTTGCAGAATGTGTGATTATAGTAATCTAGCATCAAACATGTGTCCTACATGGACTTATTCTTGACAACCATGGTCCTGGAAGCCAAGTGTTGCATTATATGTATTACCTTAGACTATTTGATCTGAAGTCAACATGGCAGATTGCTACTGCCATGAGTGTGGGAAGGAAGACCATTCCCTGCTGCAAGGCCCATTTCCACCTGGCCTAGGGGGTGGGGCCCAGACTTACCTTGAACAGCTAAAAGGGGCTCCTGGAAGGCTGGAGGGACATTGCAGGAACAATTCTTTGTTTGGGGCAACTGGTTAAAATGTTTTAAAATGTTTTAAATGGTTCTAATTTTGGTCCCTCTGTTTTGTTTTTGTCATGTTAGTGTTGGTCAAATTTTTAGTTGGGGTTGGTGGTTATTTTAATTTGGGTATAACTGTAAACTGTTTGTTTTTGTTGTTTGTTTGTTTGTTGCTTGTTTTTTAATGTTTGATGCTTTTGTTATGTTTTTACATATGTTGTAAGCCTCCCAGAGTGGCTGGGGAAACCCAGTCAGATGGGCGGGATAGAAATGTTAAAAATTATTATTATATTATTATTTTTTTGCTGAAGCTAAGCAGGTCTGGATCTGGTCTGTGCCCAAATGGGAGACCACCTGAGAACCACCTGTACGCTACCTTAAGTTTAATAGTGAAAGGCAGGAGGGATATAAATGTTATAAAAAAATAAAAATGAACTATGTGGATACTTCTGCAGGCTGCTTGAAAAGAGTTCTTATGAGCAATGTAGAGTACTGCTTGTATTATTATTTTTTAAAGCTATTTGGGGCTCAGTAATTGATTTGGGAGACTGGTAAGGGACTTACTATGCACAGACTAATTTCAGCCATGCTCACTAAAGTCAATTTCTGGACTCCCAACTTCCCCGAGCAAAAGAAATTCCTGGGGCAGTTCTACACCAATTTGGCTTGCTTTAGAAGAGAGCACTGGTGGCTTCTTGGCATTTTTGTAATATTTGTTTTATTTACAGCAATATACGTAGAACAAAAGGGAAGGCAAATAGCATGTTATTCTAACAGGCAGAAAGTTTGCTAGCCCACATCAGCTCCCCAGAGAGCAATGCCTGCAGCCAGAAGGTGCTTTTGATTATCAACTATTTCTGTTGTTGTCTCTGTTCTAAAACTGATTCATTGTTGCTCTTCACCACATATACACATATGTTTGGCTGGGTGGGTGCAGTGGGTGTTATCTTCCAAGCTCTTATACCCTTCCCATTCAAAACACTCAAACAGCTTGCTATTGCCTAAAAATCAGCACTCCTCAAGATTGCCTATCAACTGAACCATCAAGGAAGGTCAACGTTCTTTGTCTAATCCCGGCCACTCAGCAGTCATCACATTTGAGGGACAGAGCCTACAGGTTATAGGAAGAAGAAGAAGAAGAAGAAGAAGAAGAAGAAGAAGAAGAAGAAGAAGAAGAGTTTGGATTTGATATCCCGCTTTATTACTCCCCTTCAGGAGTCTCAAAGTGGCTAACATTCTCCTTTCCCTTCCTCTCCCACAACAAACACTCTGTGAGGTGAGTGAGGCTGAGAGACTTCAGAGAAGTGTGACTAGCCCAAGGTCACCCAGCAGCTGCATGTGGAGGAGCGGAGACACGAACCCGATTCCCCAGAATACGAATCTACCACTCTTAACCACTACACCACACTGGATACAACTTACACAGGCTCCAGTACTTAGCACTAGTGCTGAACCAATAATTTCTCCCACTTTTTTTCAACCATTCTCTGTCAGCTCTCCATCAAAGCCATTCTCCATCAAAGCCATTAAAATATGTCCTTTCAGCAAGTCTCCTGAAATCCTTAACCTGGTTAGCATCTATCTTGAATTGTATCAATTTTACATATGTGCTGTTGTTGTTTTAAGATTTTTAAAAAAAATTTAACTGTTTAATCGTTTTTATCTATGCAAGTGTTTTTATATATGTAACTGTTTTATATTTGGGATTTTATTGTAAATAGCTTCAAGATGCCTTGTGAGATGTGATTCATAAGCAAAGATTGATTGGTTGGGAAAGGGCCATAGTTCAATGGTAGAAAATCTACTTTGATGCAGCTTCTATCCCTAGCATCCCCAGTTATGGCTGGGAGAGTCCCCTGCCTAAGACTCCCATAGAGCTGCTCCCAATCAGTGTTGACAATACTGAGTTAGATGGACCTGTGGTTTAACCTGGTAAAAGGAAGCTCTTTATGTTCTCATGCAGTGGGTAAATAAGTTCCATTTGAAAATTATCAGAGGGGAGGTAATATTTTGGTGAAATCCTCATGCGGGGGATGCAAGATACTTACCATACTTTTATGGTGGATGAAGGGTGTCTCTGAGTGTCCTTCCTTTCATTCTACAAATGTACTTACCGGCCCGCACTCCGAAGCCTTCCTGGGTGCCTGTGCTTCAATGAAAGCCCAGGTGAAGGCATCATGAGGGAACACTCCTCCCATGAAGCTTTTTTTCAGATCAGGAAGTGTGGGCAGCCAGAGGGGCTGCAGAGTGCTGAATATATGTTTTCCAGACAGGAGAAAAAGCCCAGACACACCTCCTGTGGCCATCTTGCAATGATAATAAATGCCCAAAACACTGCAACTGCAGAAATTCTAAAGTGCCCTCAGAATGAGGTGGGGAAAAGGATGCCCCTTTTGCAAGGGAAGAAACACCTCGAGCTTTTGAAGGACAGATTCAGGCACAGTGTTAGCTAGCACTTGTTTGGCACAAACTAAAGAAATGCCCTTTATAGGTCAAATGTCAAATGAACCTGCAGGAGCATAATAATAAAATACAACTGCTGAGTGTTCTTTGACAAAAGCATGTGAACAAGTGTTTTTGCCAAAAGAACACTTTTTTCCTTTTTTTAAAAAAAGAAAACCTGGTGCCTCTATTACTTTACTCTTCCATAAGCATTTTGTAGTTTCCTTCCTCTGGGCTGTCATTTCTGAGTGAGTCATGATGGCACAGCATCACACAGGTGCAGTAATATGTAAATATTATTTATCACTATTGCAGCTTTTCACAGAGGAGATGTATGACAGTAGTGCAGATACCGTATCTGCTTGATTTACTCCTTGGGCATATGCTGTGTTTAGGAGACAAGACTTCATGCTTCTCGGTGTGATTTATATTTAACTATATTAAACAGTAACCCATGGGAGACCTATCAAACAGAACAGAAAGTATGCAACATTTCTGATTAGCACCAGTGAATGGGCTTGCAAAACTGGAGCATGGGGTGCAAGTGTTAATCAGCAGAAGGAAACACAAATACCCTGATCTGAGAAACAATAAATATTCCTTTTGAATCAGGCACAGACAACTTCAGTGTTTCATGCTATAGACTGGAAGCCCCAGAAGCCTGGCAAGCAGCAATTAATCACGATACTTTATGCTAGTAGTAGTGCCTTTAGTACAGTGTATGTGTGTGTGTGTGCTTTGCATGCAGATCTCCTACATTCAACCCCAACATCACCAATAAGGCTGTTAAAGACCCCTGCCTGAAACATTGGAGAGAAGAAGAAGAAGAGGAGTTTGGATTTGATATCGCGCTTTATCATTACCCAAAGGAGTCTCAAAGCAGCTAACATGCTCCTTTCCCTTCCTCCCTCACAACAAGCACTCTGTGAGGTGAGTGGGGCTGAGAGACTTCAGAGAAGTGTGACTAGCCCAAGGTCACCCAGCAGCTGCATGTGGAGGAGCAGGGAATCGAACCCAGTTCACCAGATTACAACTCTACTGCTCTTAACCACTACGCCACACTGGCTCTCTGTTCATCAAGGTAGACCAGGAGTGGGGAACGTTTGGCCCTCCAGATGTTGCTGAACCACAGTGACTATCAGCCCTAGCAAGAATGGCAATTGGCCAGAGATGGTGGGAGTAGTAGTTCAGCAACTTCTGGAGGGCCATAGATTCCACACACCTGATGCGGATAATGCTGACCTAGATGGACAAATGCTTTGACTCAGTGTAAGGCAGTTTCTCAAATAAGCCTTGAGGGATGTTCCCTACAAGACATAGTCCATGTATTGCTAGGAGTTATTGCACACTTCACTATCATACTGCTGGCCTGATTTTGTCTCTTAGCAGATCTCTTAGGGAAACTCTAGTCAATAAATCAACTGCCCTTTTATTCTGCTTCCCGTTTCTTAACAAGCTACTGGTCCGTAGGATGACCTCTTTTTTCATTCCACAACTGGTAAGCTTAATCAGAATGTACAACCCTCTATGACACATTTATACTGCTCAGAAATGGAGGGATCCCACCCTATCTGTTGGATTTTGGGTTGTGGCCACAGCACCATGCTGCCACAATATGCACAGAACATAACTAGAGCACAGCAGGCCAAACCCATGAGGCACCATAGCACAGGATGAAAGCACACAGCTCTCAAGAGACCCCAGGCAGCCCATCAGGAAGGAATCCAGTACCACAAATACCACACACTGCACCCAGTGACTGCAGCTCCGGGGCTCAGTAATCTTCCCTCTGACAGCCCACAGGACCAATGCTCTCATTTCTTGCTAGGGGCACAAGTGGGCAACAGGATGCTGGACTAGATGGGAACCAGTCTCACACACAACACTCCTCTTGTCTTCTAACACATCCGTGGGACGAAGAAACCCAAATGTTCACATTATTATCAGGCTGCTAACCAGTTGGTTGAGTTTACTACAGCAATGGCCACTTAACCATGACAGGTTCCTCACTTAATAGGCTACACCAGAAGTCTGTTACAGACCTTAAATGCCCTGTCAAAACTGGGTCATGGGGGGGAATAGCAAGATTTACGTGCGCTCTCTCTCTTATAGGGGCACCCACACATGAAGTTCAAGTTCAAATGGAAGCTACCAACAAAGTACAGTGGTACCTCGGGTTACAGACGCTTCAGGTTACGCATTTTTGGGTTGCGCACCACACCGAACTCGGAAGTACCAGAACAGGTTACTTCCAGGTTTCGTTGCTCACGCATGCACAGAAGCATTGAATCACACTTTGCGCATGCGCAGAAGTGCCAAATCATGACCCGTGCGGGCACAGAGGTGGTGCTGTTGGTTGTGAACGCTGCGGGTTGCAAACGTGCCTCCCACACGGATCATGTTTGCAACCCGAGGTTCCACTGTAATATTTTCCAGCAGCTAATGAATAAATCAAACAATCCATAGTTCAAACAGAGCTACAAATAGTTTGGATTAGGAATTTTTTTAATGCCATTGTCATAAATTTACAGATTTGCTCTTATTTGATTAACCCCCCCCCCAAATAAAACTCCATCCCTATTTCAAGCAGTTCCTTTAAGAAGAAGAAGAAAACGAGTTTAAGACATATGGAGTGTTAACAGAGCAAAATCATGGCAAATTGCTCAGTGTGTCTGAAAAGCAGGCTCAGCTGAAATCAATAGTTTATTGAGCACATTGTCTGATCACCGTGGCCAATTCAGCTTCTCGCCCCACTCCTTCCAGAGTGACCAAAGCATAAGAGGCTGCATGGATGGACTTTGGACATGACATTTATGCTTGGCTTCTGGGAAGTTGATTCTCACTGGTTGGTCTTAAGTAGCAACATGTTTAAATAACAGTGTCCATGGGTAATCTCATGGCTGGGAGTGGGGGGATGACAAAGAAACAAATAAACACAAAACCCCTCTTTCCCACCAAGTAACATAGAAACATCAGGAGGAATATAACAAACTTTTTTTTTAGCATAGCTAACACTTGCATCTCAACAATATGTTGAACAAATGTTTCCTAATAAAATCCAACCATTGAGACAGGATGGAGCCGCATTCAGCCAGCCCAGATGAAACACTGCTACCATTTTACTCATAATTGTGACATACCATACTTTATGTAACTATTCCTGCCAAAAAAAGAAAAGAAACCTCAGAAAACATCCAAAATCTAGCAACCAGCCAAACCCTTCCTGCCATGATCAAATTTATCACCAGTCCCTCATTACTTTTGCTACATGCATTTCTTTGATCATCCAGAAATACCTTTTTTGATGATAAGGTTAGCTTCCATTTCAAATTTCCTTAAAATGTCTGTCTCTCTTCATGCTACAGGCAGCTTCCCACTGCTTTTTTAAAAATCAATCTTTAGTATGAGATGTTGAGGCAACTAGAGAAAAAAGATTCCAACTAGAGGCATGCCTGCATACACGCTTCCTGCACTGCCTGTTTTTCACATAAACAGGATAGAAAAGAAAGAGGCTTTGCAGGAATAGTTCCTGCGAAATGCCGTGAAAGTGCTATGGGGGCTTTCGCACATCAGCAGCATGCCATTGCCTCAATGGCCCAGTACACCCATGGTTCAGTCTGCAGTTTCCTGTTTATAATGTGGGCAGGGAAGCCTTCCCACTCCCCGCTCCCCACTGTGAAACTTGTCAGGGTCAAATAAACTGAATAAACACATCCATGATCTGTAACCCAATCTCCCCGTAAAGACATGCCCCGGGTCTCCAAGCATCAGTGAACCATGACACACTAAAAAACAACAACCTGTGGCTAGGAATCCTTTGATTTGCACTGAGAATCAAACTGCTCTTGATGCTTAGTGCGCACACTTCCTTGGCAGAGTTCTTCAATGCATGTTTCCTATTGATTTCTTTTAGCTAATTGGGTAGTTTTGCTGGAATCCTGCACACTGCTTCAGTGGAAACAAAGAACTTTAAGCGTGATTGCCACCATAATTAATGGGGAAGGGTAAATATTAGAGTTAATATGGACAGGGGAGATATTTTGAAGAACTTTAAGGGAGACAGCTGGGAGGCAAGAGGCAGCTTCATTTAAAAATTGAGGTTTAGGTATTAACCATCTAGCCAAGTTACCAGACCAATACTTTCAGGCCTACTTTTCATATATACCTGTCATAGATTACTGTTGTAATAATTTTTTTTACAACAAATTGTAAAAGACGTATATTCCTGATAATCAGCTATGTTTGTAGCAGTGGTTGAAGAGTTTTTGAGGACTATCTGGCAGGGGACTGAAAAAAATAATAACATATATTAAGAAAACAAGAAGAACTCTTATTGCTACAAGAATAATTTGTCTGATCTTATGCATGTTTATTCAGAAATATTTTTCACTGAATCCAGTGGGACTGACTTCCAACTAAGTATGTATAGGATTGTTGTGATAGTAAAATCTCTTCCTTGAATGTGACCCATTAGAATATATTGTCAAATGATATCTATTCTGGTCTTGTCTGCATATGCAGACCATGAAGGGGTTATAAAAGAGAAAGTCTTGATGCTATAGAATGCTCTAATGCATCATAGGAGAATAGGAAAACATAGCAAACTGACATACTGAGTCAGATTATCAGCCCATCTAAATTGGTATTGTCTTACTGGGGAGCTGGTGGGGTCAGTGGGTCATTTATCCCTTTCTCCCTCTACACAGGCCAAATGTAGCAGGGGGGCAGTGCCACCCACCTGCCAATTATATCACAACCATCATCTGCTTTGCAGATGATCAGCAGATAATTGTTGGGCCTCTAAATTCTGTAGGGTACATTGAGCTATCAAAGTCTCAACAATCAGCTTCACAGGCAAAACAGGTTGTCTGACATTATTTTGATTTAAGGTAACTGAAAGGTAGGCCTAACCCACAAGCCAAATTTGCATTGAGGGTGTTGGAGTGGTTTTTATATAGGTCAATGGCCCACATAGCTGGAGATGTCTCTAAAATGTGAGAACCATTTGACCTTTTTCCTTTACTTTCTATCTATCAGGGTGGGTTCTCTTTTTTTTGGCATGGTCTCTGTGTGTCTTCCTCTCCCTCTCTCATTTCAGAAATATAGATGCACCTATAAAGTACGGCATGTACCTATTATGATACTATGCACCTCCATTGTTCGGCCCGGACCAGCGGTCCAGCGGTGAGGGCCTTCTGGTGGTTCCTTCTTTGCAAGAAGCCAAGTTACAGGGAATCAGGCAAAGGGCCTTCTCGGTAGTGGCACCCGCCCTGTGGAACGCCCTCCCAAACTACCAAACTTTTAGAAGACATCTGAAGGCAGCCCTGTTTAGGGAAGCTTTTAATGTTTAATAGGTTACTGTATTTTAGTGTTTTGTTGGAAGCCGCCCAGAGTGGCTGGGGAAACCCAGCCAGATGGGTGGGGTATTTATGTATGTATGTATGAATGAATGAATAAATAAATATAATAATTATTATAGCAAAAACCTCCTGGCAGACCTTAAGTGATTCTTGTACTGTATAGACAATAAACTAAAGAATATTTCTCTGAAGGAAATTAAGGAAACAAAGTATAATAATAAGATACTGTGTAAAAACTGACAAATGAGACTTAGTTTTTTGAGAACAATCAGAAGTTTACTTTATCCTTACTTTCATTCTTTATTTTCTTTTCATTTCTCTTTTTATTTATTTTTTGTTGTATTTTTCTTTTTGTGTGTGTAGTGTTTGTGCATAAACTGTAATATGGCAAATTGTTGTTTAAAATGTGTTGAATGTTTAATAAAGATTTGTTTTTTTAAAAAAAGGACGGCATGTAAGGAGGGTAGAGAAGAGAAATGTTAATTAAGTGCTTCACAACTAGGATAAAACACATGAGCATCAAAGCCCCACCCCCAAGGAGCAGACAGTCAGTCACCTTTCTGCTGCTTACCAGGAGGTAGAGAGGGAGGGGTGAGGCAGCAGGGAGGTTGGTATGATGCAAATACACCAGCAGGAGCACTAGATTCACTCTACCAGTGTATGTAGCATGCTGACCTTGCCTGTCTCAGTAAGCAGAAGCAATGTGACCAACCGGAGGTCAGGTGAGCAGCACTGCCCAATCACATCATCTATTGCCCCACCCCAGAGTCAGTCTAGGATGTGGAGCTTCTCATCTTTCAGAGAAATGAGGTGAGCATAGCAATGCATAAGAGGCTCAAAGGCATATAAAGGAAATCAGGCAAGTGCTCAGACCCATAGCTGTCAACTTTTCCCTTTTCTTGTGAGGAATCCTATTCAGAATAAGTGAATTTCCCTTAAAAAAAAGGGAAACGTTGACAACTATGCTCAGACCTCATCTTGCATTCTGAAAATGGTGGTTCTAGATTTTCAATGAGTTGTTTTTGTTCCCTTTTTCGATCTTCATTTATAGATGGGGAAGACAGACAACACAATCAACACCTTTAGAGGGCATATGGAAGGTCGCCCTTGCAGCAGCTGAGTCTGTAAACAATGACAAAAATAGGTGATAAGTTTTCTTCCTTAAGATAATAAGGAAGTGTCTTGGGGGGGTCCTAGAGGGGGGGGGGGAGCCTACATGTTGAGCTAGGTTGCTTTAAGTGGTAGTCAACACATAAAGGCCAAGCACATGCAGCAAAGCATAAGCCTATTGGAGGCATAATTTATCTTTGTCATGTATCAATGGAGCTGGCCTTTATTTGAAAAGCAATCCCATTAATGATATTACTGGTGCTGAAGTTCTTCAGTACAGTCAAAAGGAATCTATAGAGTCCCCTGCATTGAAGGGCTCTTTTTTTGCACATTTAATATAGGTTCAAAAATACCAATATTGATCCTTCATTTATCACATTACTAAAACAAACAAGATAAAACAACCAAAGAACATAGGCCCTAGAGCTTTTAACAGAAATCTAAGACTTGGAAACAACAACCCCAAGCTATGGTGAAATGTTAACCAAAATATATTGTTTTTGTCAGGCAGGTGTTTTCTCTTTCAACAAACTGGGGGCGGAGGATACCTTTTTTTTAAAAAAAAGCAATCAGGTACTGCTCAAAAGCCCCAAAGCAGATTTTGTTCCTTGCTCTCCCCCTTCCCCCCTTTTTGGAATTTTTTCAACCCCATCTGTTTATTTTCTATTTAGCAATCATAGTAAAGCAGATAGCCAGGCTATAAAGATCCGAGAACAGGTGGAACAGGGAGATAATCTGCAAGGCACAATGTTATTATGTTCGGAAAATATAGCATCTCTGATTTGATAGCTTGATGGAAACCTAATTTGCCTGGCTTTATTTATGTATGTGTGCATTTGTTTTAATAGATATACTTTCCATGTCAGGGAAAATGCACATTAGTGGTCAAATACATCTGAAGGGAGCCTAGGCAGACCAAATGTCAGAGAAAATTATTATCAGCAGTTAACCATTTCCCGCCCCCACCCCCACCCCATACCCTCAATTTGTTGAAATGTTATAGTCTGTGAGTTTAATATATAGTGTCCAAAATGAAGTAGTATTTTTTTTTGTAGATTTGGCATACAACAGTTACTGTTTGGGGGATGGTTTTCTGCCAAAAGCTGTAGTTTTTAATTCTATTATTTATAGTCTGTAAGCATGGTTGGCTTGTGTTTAAGTGCATATTATCCTTAAAACAGGGCTATATTCATTGTTAGTCCTACTCAGAGTCTTCCCATTGAAATTAATGTCCAGTGGGTCTACTCTGAGTAGGCCCAATTAGGATAATGTGCACAGATAGCTCCTAAAGGTCTTCTTAGCTTCCCCTCACTTGCAATAACTCTGCTCCAGCTTGAAAGCAAGAGCTGCCATTGTCAGTGGCCTAAAGCTTGGAGAAAATTATATCCAGTATGTAATTGCTGTATTTCTGGAAGGTCCTATTCCCAGTGGAATAGGAATGGACAATGGTTTGAGATCCCTTGGTATGTTGATGGTGCTATAGGAATAAAACAGTAGGAATGCTAGTCAACGTTGCTCCAACCACAGTTACTCTGGCTAAAATTACCATATGGGGCACTGTATCCATAAAACCATCCTGTTAGCATAGGGCTTCTATGCTGAAACAGGGCTTCCTGTCCCTCTCCTCTTCCCATGTGTCTCCATTCCCCACAATATCCTCTGGAGGATTGAGGAAAACCCCAAAACAGATTGGTGAAGAGGGGAGAGGAGAGAGGAAATCTCATTGCTGAGGCAGAATCAGTCACACTACTTGATTCCTTAACTGAATACAATGCTATCTGGTTTGTTGTTGTATAAGATGCATTGATTTAAATCTTTTAAGAAAAGTGGGATTTTAAAATAAAAACAAATAATAACTAGAACAGCCCCTCATCCTTTGTTCTGAATATTCCTATTGTTAATGGATATTTTTAAGGTAGCCCAATAGTTATTATAACTGTGCTCATGTATGTTATTCAAAATGTAAACAACAAATGCTTATTGAAAATAATCATGCCACTGCCATCAACTAAACCCAAGCCAATTTTTGAAAATCAAAACAGCTAACCTGTGTTTTTTACAACACATTGTACGTGCTCGTTCCTGAAAACATTCCACTTTATTGGAAGCAATGTCTACCACCCACACATCCTGAATAAAAGCCAAGAAACCACTCAACTTCCAATGTGCCTGGTGTACCCCTTCCAAGTTCATGAATTCATTAGAAGGTCTTTGATTATCAAAAGTAGCAAACTAACTTGTTCTGTTGAGAAATGAGTGTTCGTCTGGTGTTGAGAACCTGCAAAGGATTCTCACAATTGGGCCTGTAGTCAAATGAAAATCTGAGTTGCTTCAACAGATTTTTTTTATTTTTTAAAATAGCATTTTTATGTTATACAGTGAAGAAACTGTTGATGACTAGATCAGTATGACACAATGAGCTGAGCGGCAGAATCTTCATGTGCAATTTGTATGACATTCCTATAATCTGTGATATCCTATTCCACTACCCCTCTCTCATTCTTCCTTATTGTTGATTTCCTTTGAGCTGGGCTAAGCTGAGCTGTTTCAGTATGACTTTGGAAGTTGAGTATTGTTGTATGTCATTCTAATGTCTGAGTGATGAAAGATTTCAAGAGCTTACCCCAGGATTCATGTTTCCTTTCAAATGAGGCACAGCAGAGACTGTGGTGTCTTTATGATATATGGTTTATTCACACACACACATATATACAACCTGAATCTATGATGGAGGGGTTTGAAGCATTCACAGCCTTGGATCCAAAAAGAAACCAACCCCTCCCCTCTCTCCGGCTTCTTCCAGCTTCCAGCTTCTAGCTCACATCACTCAACTTTTAACTCTGACCTTTGCCTTTCTAACTACCAGCCAGTTGGGGAGAGAGGACCATCCATCTGCAGCCTGGCACAGATCCCCTTACTTTGTTCCCTTAATGGTCCATTGCCTAGGCTCTCACCTCAGCAGGAATTTGAATCCTTGTTTTTAACACTTGCTGGATCCAGCAGTTAGAAGGGTCTCACCATACAGCCTACTCTCTCTCCCCCCTCCGTACCCCAGTATGTATTACATATCATTTTCTGGCTGCTTCCAATTCTATTATGGGGAACAGGAAAGCACAAACAGATGGGTAAAATAAACACTTGCAATACTCGAATGCACATTACATTTTAGTTGTTGTTGTTTTTAACCAGTTTTAGAATATCTGAATATCTGTGGATATTAAGGGTATGACATTCACACAACAGGGAATGGAAAAGAAGATAGTTTCAATGTGTATCTGGTGTTGCTTTCATGAGACACTATCCCCTCGGTATGCACCACATTATTCTTCAAGCCACATGTTAGATGCTGTGTAAAAGTGGTTGTTTGAATCTTCTTTAAGTGGAAACTAAACCTTTAAGGCTACTGTTCTATATTCATAATTACTTGGAGGACAAACTCCAATTAAAGTAAATAGGAATTGTTTCTGCATGCGTGCGCACACACAAACAAACATAGGATTTCACTATAAACTAATGAACTGCACATATTTATGGATTCCCCCCCCCCCTTATAAACAACCAGCTCAAGGTAATGTACACCAAATAAAATGAAAAACAGTTAAAAACATGGAAAGAGCAAATATATTTAAAAGAAAGCTAAAACCATACATAAAACCACATTTTGGTGGTAAAGACCCATTTATCCAGCAGGGAAAACCTCTCACAACAAAAATGTCTTCAATTGTTTCCAGATTGATAGTGGTGTCCTTGACACACTCCTTCATGAACAGGTATACCAGTGCTTTACCACAATTTCATTGTGGATTAAAAGAAAATAAAAAACCCAGGTGGTTTACTAGGATTTCTACTAGCCTGCAAGCTAAAATATATGCTGCAAATAATCTATAACTGTGCCAGTGGGATGTTGTTGTTGTTGTTATGGTTTTTGCTTATACCTTTTGTATAGCTCCACAAGAGAAACTAATTTTGGCCTGTTACCTTCAAGTGTCCTTGGCTAATCAGAGCAATTACCATATGTCTTCTGCACCATTGCCTTTCTTCTGATTGTTTTTCAGCAGGTCTGGTTCTCCGCTGACAACTCTCTGAACCTTGCATGGGAGAGAAGCATATGCATTTATTTATTTAATTCATTCAGATGCAGATACTCTGTAAATTCCCTCTTGTAATATTAGAGGAATTCTACTGCCTGGCGATTGCGGAAGGGTCTGTTTATTAGATAGGTGGTTCCTGCAGGAGTTTATTTGGTCCTGCATACTCATTTGGTCATGTGGTTTGCATGAGTTGCTTAGCTAAACCTCGGCTCAGTGAGACTACGAGGGCTTGGTGCTTGTAGGCATTTTGCTCTTCCTGGGCTATTTCACTGCTGCACCACACTAAGCTAAATCATGGTTGGGTTAGCATGTTGTCTGATACAGAGCCCTGGTTAAGCTCACTCCTCACTAGCTACAAGCTGTATCCAACGACAAGCAGATTGGGGAGTAGCAAAGTGGCTGTAAGCTCCTCCCTCGGGGTTGGCACACTCAAGCAGTCTCACTAAACCAAGGCTTTGCTTAGGGTGTCATGCAAAACAAGCCATTGTGTCCAGTCCAACCACTGGCCACATTTTTCTTGAAAGTAAGCTCCATTAAGTCCAATGTGACCTGTTTGTCAGCTATCTAGACTTTGAACTAGAATATTATCAGTTATTCAGATTGGCTGTTACGAGCCTAGATTTGATAGTTATGAGGACTATGAACTGCACTAGTGATACAAGGGGCTGTCCTTTCTCTTTATTTTAATCTATTAATGAGTGGGATTCATGAAATTCATGAATTTTTAGTTGGAGCTAGCTTGGCATGGAGCAAACATTTTGTTCACTCTTTTGGGACAGCATGTGGCTGCCTTCATTTTGAAATGTCTTAAAACAATGAAGTTTTTGGGGATCCTGCTGGTATAACACCTGGGACTTGCAGTATATAAAGGTGCTTGTTTATGGAATCTCTTCTATTTTTCTGCCTTTCCAGTATTTTCTTCCTTTAAAGTTTAAACAGCTTGTAAATGCTAATCATCTTCAAAATAATATTGTTAGAATAACAATAAAAAGGTAAAGTTAAAGGACCCCTGACAATTAAGTCCAGTCATGAACAACTCTGGGGTTGTGGTGCACATATCACTTTATTGGCTGAGGGAGCCGATATTTGTCTGCAGACAGTTTTTCCGGGTCATGTGGCCAGCATGTCTAAGCCACTTCTGGCGGAACCAGAGCAGTGCACAGAAACGCTTTTTACCTTCCTGCCAGAGCGGTACCTATTTATCTACTTGCACTTTGATGTGCTTTCGAACTGTTAGGTTGGCAGGAGCTGGGACCGAGCAGCGGGAGCTCACCCTGTCGTGGGGATTTGAACCGCTGACCTTCCGATCGGCAAGTCCTAGGCTCAGTGGTTTAGACCACAGTGCCACCCGCGTCCCAGAATAACAATAACCTACTTTAAATCACTGCTACTTCTATATATGTGTACCAAACTGTAAACACAAATAATACCATGGTTCTTCAAAAAAACCAACAACAACTTAAAAATATTTTTCGGCATTTTATAATATAGAAGACTTTGATCAGGGGATCTGTAGCCCTCCAGATTATCCAATCACCCCAGACCATTGACATAGTGGCTGGGGCTGATAGGAGTTAGCAGGGCCAGCCCAAGACATTTTACAACCTAAAGTGAACCACAAAATGGCATTCCTTTCCCTGCCAGGGAAGAAGTGTTGAGTGAAGAGCTATATCAGGAACAAGGGGGGAAATAAAGATCTGCATTAGGATCTTTTGCCTCTGTGGATCCTGCCATCTGAGGCAGTTGCCTCTCCTTGCCTTGTGTGGGCAGGGGCAAACCAAGGCGTCCTGACACCTGGGGAGGAGCGTCACTAAGTAGGGCACATGTGTGGTGTTGCTACGTACGCCGCATGCGCTGTATGTAGCCACACCACACATGCGCTGTACATAGCGGTTTGCCGGCTCCACCGCTCCAGTATCGTATGGATGGTGCCGGGATCCCTCTGTCGCAGCAACAGCCGTGGATGGAGAATCCTCTACATGTGGCTGCGGTGGCGCGATGCCTGCTCATGCCCCTGCGGGGTGCCTTCTTGTCACCCCCCCAGACATGGCACTCAGGGTGCATCACCCCCCCACCCCCATTGTGACCCCACTATGTGTGGGCCAGCCCTGGAAGTTCATATCTAGTCAAATGATTTTCCTTCCTCAGCAAAGGGGGTTCACATTCCACATCATACCAAGGAGCTCTGTCTTACACTGCAAGCCTGAGAGATTTATTATTTACTGTAGGGGTGGGGAAGCTACTGCCCTTCTGATCTACAAACATCAAGACCTGGGTTGTAAATGTATTGGCATACCTTTATTCTTACCTCCCAACTAAGCTTAAGGACTCAAAGGGAGCAAAACATTCCCCAACTGTTTCATCTCCCACTTTCTAGTAATGAGAGCATCGAGTGATCATGCTGGACAAGTTGTTTATAAGTAGTCACTGTTGTACATTTCTGAAATTTCAGGATAGGTTTGAAAGGGTGCACATCTCCTAAGCATTTATTTACTGAACCTCATGCAGCTCAGACAATACATATTGACTTTGAAATTATTTGAAATTAATTCCATGGGACTTACTCTCATGTTAGTGCCCATAGTGTTATTTATTAAACCATCAAAAGTTTATTAAACCACCACAAAAGTCACCCCACTTCATATTTCAGATGCAAACAATTTATTTCTTCTGTGTTTTCATTGGTGTTCTGATAGGACTTTCTAGGAGCAGGTAGGAAAATATGTTGATGAAAAAGGGAGAAGCAGAGTGAGTTTAGCTAAGAAATTGGTTCTGACAAGGACACATATGTTTTTATAAACACCTTTGAGCGTTTCCCCCCTATAATAATAACTTTTATGAAAAAAATAAAATTCATGTCTACCAATATTACTCCCAATGAAATTACATCCATCAACAGAGCATTTGGTAGTATTATAACATTATTAACATTATTAAAGCAACAGTTTATCTGGGTAAACTTGCTTGATATATTCCCGGATAACTTTCTTTTTTCATTGCATCTTCATTAGCATTTTAGTAAATGTTTCTAGAAATACACACACAAACAATGGTTTGCACCAAGGTCCTCATAAAAATAAAAACTTTAATTATGTTATACGCCAGCGGATCAATGCACTAATTGAGTGGCAGTGCTCTCCTTTTTCTTTTCTTTTTTGCCTTGTGGTAAGAGCTCACTAACTGACTGTGTGCTATGAAAATTTAATACCCAGCTTCTTTTATCTTAATTATGCCTAATGAGCTTCAGGTTTTAAGAAACCAACAAATTCCGATATCCTGCCTATATCTCACCTCACAATACACTATCATGTTCACAGATTTTTTTTCTCTCAGTAATTGGATGAGTTTAAGAGAGGCATGATCCATAAAGGTGCCCATTTTCTCTTTGAGGCTCTCATGGCTGGTGGTGACTTTTAATTTATTCACTTATTTATTAAACATGTGTCTCCCCAAGGAATAGCTGATCCCAATTAGCAGCTGTATTTCTAAATGATAAAACTAAGGATTTCAGTAAAGGCACTAATTGGCAAGTATGTTCTTTAAAGACAGCCATGAATTTGAATATTCTGTAACACCACTTGTATTAATAGCTACATAACACAGGACACGTAATTTCCCATTAGCTAGGTTTGCATTTCATCTCTTCTGAATGTCCAATGCAAATTTTCTTCCAAGTGCCTTGGCTAATGTAGGCTCATCATGAGCAGAATGGTGTTGCGAGAGGTTAACTCCAGAATGGGAAAGCAAAGGCAGTAATTATATACAAACACCAAATGACAAATAAACAGCTGGTAGAACAACTAAGGAAAAGTGACACCAAAAAATGAGAAAAAATTGCTAGGGAATGAACAAAGAACAAAAGTGCTGGGAACAGACTGGCTGGCAGGCTATTATGAATTTAAAGAGCAAACAAAATCGAAGCATCTGCAAAGGTGATAGGGCTGGAAAAAAGTTTTAGAGAAGTTGCAAAAGCAGAAGTTCACATTCATCTAGATACCTTTAATAATGCAAAGGGCACTTCTTCACTAATGACATTAGTTGTTATAATAATACTTAGAATGGAAGTACTTTTGGAGAATTCAAAGCAAGTCATCTACATCAGGGATGGGGAACCTCCAGATGTTGCTGACTACAGCTCTCACCATCTTTGGCCATTGCTCATGCGAGCTAAGGCTGATGGGAGTTGGTGTCCAACAACATCGGGGGGGGGCGGGGCGGCGGCGGCTACTTGTTTCACATCTCTCATTAATCCTTAGAACAACTCTACAATGTTGAATTGTATCCAACCGGTGTATCTTCGATTCAGCAGAGATTTCTGCCAACGAAACAGGAATCTAAGAGATCTTTGGCAATTTCCTTTCCACCTTGCAGACCCTCCACCAAGCTGTTCCAAAAGGCCTCCCCAGCCATCTGGAGCAAATTTTTTTTTGGGGGGGGTCATGGGGGCTGTGGGGAAGAAGAGAAATTACAAAAGATCTCCCAGAGAACTCTGTTTTTAAAATGCCACCAGTGGAAGGACACCTATTGGATATAACCAATAATCTATGGTCCCCCAAATTCCTCACTATGATCCCCACATTCTAGATATGAAGGGTTGCCTATGACTACTGAGTGTGTTTAGGGGCAATTCTCCGCTTAGCTGTAACACTGCACCAGCACATTGGACACAGTATAGGCAATCACCACTCAGTGCTTGCAAGTCAATTCTGTGCCAGAGAATACTTGAGGGATGTAATCCTAACTGGGGATATGAAGCATTCACAATGAGGGCTAGTTTAGTCAGATTCCCCTGACATCAGCCATAGGTTGCAATCCATTGTGGGAAACATTAGTATGAACATTAGTATACCAATCCAGCCCACAGCAGCTTCAGCATTGGTGCAATTCTTTAGGGTCAAAGGAAGATGTTCTCTTTATGGTTTCAGAAAGGAGACTTTCTTAGCTGTGCCTGGAAATTCTGGAGACTGTACTCAGAATTTTCTGCATGCAAAGCACATGCTTGGTTGCTGAGCGATGACACTCCCCCCCCCCCCGGAGATGGGATTATTTGTAGCTGTATCCATGCTAATATCCTATGATACTCTTTCTTCATATAATAAGTGACACAAACATAGTTAAGAAGTGGCTCCATGTGTCTAGGAGAAAGTTCTCTGTCAACTGGTTCTAACGTAGATATATGCAGAAGAGAGACTGTTAGCAAGTGTGCAAGAACGCGGGCAGTCCAATGCACCACAGTTCTTGGGTTGGAGCAAATACTGGAAGCAAACAAGGGACATAATTTATTTTTGCTGAAACCCCAGGGAAATGAATGGGGTTATTCTAGAGGACAATGTCCTTGCTTCCCATTCCAAAACCCAGAAAGCTTGTCACAAGTTTGCTAATGAGCTGGACTTGAGCAGCATTGCTTAGGTGACAGGTTGGCCATATATAAATGCAATCCTTTTCTATCAACCATTTTGAAAAACAAGTCCCCCAAAGGGTCGTTTGAATCTCTTTATTCCACCCATTACCTTTTGAAATAAATGTGAACAGCCTTTCCATTCATCAGAATGTCACATTATTTGAATGTTTTCAGTATCTCCAAGGCCAAGTAGATAAAAGAGGTTATAATAAACACCCCGTTTGTCATGATTCTGAAGGCCTTGGTCCAGGCTTGTCTTAGTTTAGCATAAAGCATTTCTGTGATTTTCTTGCTATATATTCCCCATCTCTCCTGGGGCTGTAATATTGAACAGCAGGTCTTAGGGGAATGCGCTGGTGTGTGACTGTTTTAGAACTAAAACATTTCTTATGATACTCCAGTTGTTGTGTTTGTTAAATCTTCTGTCTCCTCATCCCCAACCTATTCAGAATTTCCAGTACTAATAATACATTACACATAAACAGAAAGCAAGATATAAGAGAAATGTAGAAGAACAGAGGAGACTCAGATATGCATCATAACATACTCTATTTCCCCTCTCCCAAAGTTGCAAATAAGAAGGTATTGTAAACTCAAACTTTAATGATTACTATAATTTTGGGGTAAAGTGTATGATCAAGAACAATTTGATGGCATGATAGTCTGTGATCTGACATAACCCTAATTTGAAGCAAACAGGACAGACAAAGTGGTAAAATCCACCACAATGTCTTTGGTCAATTTTCATGTAGGTCTTATAATTAGATCAGAAGTTGGCAAACCAGCAGGACATACAGCATAATCACCCTCTCTACCAATTTATTTTCTGACCCTCTCCTCTCCTGCTTACCAGTTGACCAGCATATTGACAATCTTATGGGAAATTGCCATGAGGAAACAAAATGGTAAACCATTTGACACACAAAAGATAACTAAAAGTTCTATCTGGCTCTGAAAGGAGAATCTCTTCAGTCAAATACAGATACCACTTTTGTGCTAATTAAATTAATTAGCAGAACAATAGAGTTTTCTCCAAGTTCTTGACAAACAGTATCTACATAATTGTAAACAGGTTGGCATCACAGGTACCCACATCACCGAGGAATTTGTATGTAACCTTGTGAACTTTACTCTTTTTTAGAAGGTAGAAAATACCTTCCCATTGTACCTCTCATCAGCATACTTGCACACTTATGAGAATAAAAAGTATACTTAAAGAATAGTTTATAGCTTTTGCTCTTCGGCTTCTAGCTCTATATTTTCTTCTCACCTAGACAATGGAACATCTGGTGGGGAACATCTAGTGCAATGTGTGACAACAAGAGTCTTAGAGGCAAACAGTTCTTTCACGTAGTTTCCATCTCCTTCACTGCAGTCCTAAATTCAAAGCAACAGCACTAGCACAACATGCCCGGAGAGTAAAAATAGAAGGGGGGGGGGGAAATAGGCTTTGTTCTCAGATACCTCTAAATGAACAAGTCTCCTGGCTATTTGTAAACTAACCATGGTAAAACAGAACATTATCTAACTAAATCATATGCAGAATAGACTAATGACTAACTTGTTCATTGATTTCAATGTGACAACTCTGAGTATGATTTAGAGTAGCACCTAGGGCTGCCATACATCCAAGTTTTCCCAGAAATGTCTGGGAATTGGACTGTCAAAATGGCGTCCAGGCGGATTTTTGTCAAATCAACAAAATGTCCTGGAAAACCCTTTAAAAATAAGAAAAGCCCAAAGACACCCCCCTCCGATTTTGACTTTTGGGAACATGGCAACCCTAGTAGCACAACCATTACTTTCATTTACATAACACTCTCTCAATGTGCAAAATGCTTTAATATCAGTATCTTCTTCATGCTCATTCTAGGTGGATACACAGAAGCTTAGATACAGTAGTGCACTTCATGGAAAACTATGTGCCAATCTTCATGCTGAAAATTAAAGGGAAAGTCATACAAAGGTTGATAGTTTATTTCTGATCCTGCAGTGTAGACCCTGGTTTGAGGATTAATTGAGGCAGTACCTTGCCTTAGACCAATAAACAGATTAATAGTTAAGCACAAATTCAATCCCAAGCCTTCGTAATATCCTAGGGTGGCCATGTGTCCTACTGTACAGGAGACCATTCTCTATTTGAAAGAGGTCACTATCCGAAGAGCTGTCTGACACAAGTCTTATTTAAAGAACCACAAGAAAGCGGAATAGGGCCTTGAATTTACTCATCAGCCGTTAGCACCTGGCTAGCGGACTGGCTGGTACCACCATGAGGAGCTATTTCATCTTGTTAGCTACTGTACAAACTTAGTCTTATCCAGCAGCACTCTTCTTAAGTTCTTATGTTGTCTGTTGGCCCAAGTTTGGGGCAAGTACTCTTTGGTGAGAGAACCCCAGCAGAGATTTAAAATCACAAAATATGGCAAGGTTATGTGTGCAAATAAGGGCTGTTAGACTTTTAAAATATGCTCTTCTAAGTTTCTCCCAAAGCTTTCCCCTTTCTCTCTTCAAACTCTGGCTCAGTAAAAGTAAGCTTTGTTACAAAGTGGTTCAACTTTTTTCACACCATGTCCGGCCCCCCCACAAGGTCTGAGGGAGAGTGGACCAGCCCCCTGCTGAAAATGTTTGCTGACCCCTGATATTTCATCCCAAGATGAAGGAAGTGACATAGCCAAGCCTGGCAGGGCAGCTTACTCTATGGTATTAACTTCTTCATGCATTCTGTTGGCTCTATGTGGCTGGCTATCCCACACTGCCTCCCTTCCCCAGGTGGCCACATAGAGCTTCCAACCATTCCAGTTGCTATGGGAAGGACAGCAGTGGAATTGTGTAGAAATGCAGTATTCCGTTTGCCATTTAAGATGCAGTTCACATACAGCAGTGCAACTGCTTAGTGAATAACTAAAACTGATATCTTCCAGACTATGCAACTGACATAGTAACACTTTTTATCAAGTGTGTTTGTGTGCAGGATTCGAAAAATCCCAGATGTCTGCTTGCTCAGGTGCTTAAAATCGTAACCGTAGAACCTTAAAGGAGAATAGCGATGCCAAAAAACTTAAAAATAAATGTTGAGCCCTATAGAGAGGTATAATAAATTGCTATGGTTACCTGTCCTTCACCAATGAGGGGAAGTAACCGTATGTTAGATAAATATATTTTAAATGCAAACAGCAGTTGTTTCCAATGCATTGCCTTAAAATAATACTAATAATAAAGAGCATTGTGCAGTATTTTCAAGTTTCAGCAACAAAAGAAAACCTTTCTGCTTTATTCCCTCTCATTTTGTTTATGTGTCAGTAGGGGAAACTGTTAGCAGATTGAAATCCAGAGAATAGTAGACGAGAACATCCATAAAATATGGGGCGGGGGAGAGAAAAAGCAAACCTGTGTTGAATAAAGGATGGTGTGTTATTTAAAATAAGGCAAAGTGTAATAGGGGAGTTTAGAAGCCTTTTTACAAATATGACATATTTAGAAGCCTTTTTACAAATATGACATATTTTTTTTAAGTAGCAGCAACAACACATCAGGTAATGAGGAGTTACCTGTCAAGGGAGAAGACTGGGACAGAAAGGGAAAGACAGCTTTAGTCAATTCAACAGTCAATTCAAAAAGCAACTTTGGATTCAAGGTGCTGTATACATGGCCACCTCATGAGAAGAGAAGACTCCCTGGAAAAGACCCTGATGTTGGGAAAGATTGAGGGCACAAGGAGAAGGGGAACGCAGAGGACGAGATGGTTGGACAGTGTTCTCGAAGCTACCAGCATGAGTTTGACCAAACTGCGGGAGGCAGTGGAAGACACGAATGCCTGGCATGCTATGGTCCATGGGGTCATGAAGAGTCGGACACGACTAAACGACTAAACAACAACAAATACATGGCCACATGGTCCATGCCTATGGCATGAGCTCCCCTCTGGGATGCATTTCACCATGACCTCAATTTTGTTTTGTGTGCAGGTACACCTCTTTTTTTTACCCAAGTCCTTGGGGACAGGTGGGGTTCACTAGGAAATTATCCTGCCTATTCATCAGTCCAAAACTGTTTTAGAGCAATGGCAGCAACAGCTACAAAAAAAGTCAAGAGAGTACAAAAGAGAGTCAAAGATTTTATACTGTCCCACCACCCACTTCGCTCTGAAAGCATTTTTAAAAACAAAACCTTTGCCTGTGCTCATAACACTGCAGAGATCTCTGCAAGGTGGCTTCTAGCCTAATAACATTTCTTGGAATTCCAGCATGACCATGCAATGCCAGTACAGTGGTACCTTGATTTTCAAACGCCTTGGTACTCAAACAACTTGGAACCCAAACACTGCAAACCCGGAAGTAAGTGTTCCAGTTTGCAAACTTTTTTTTGGAAGCTGAACATGCTCTGTTTTGAGTGTTATTCTTCCAATTTGAGTGCCACACTTCCGTTTTGAGCGCTATGCTGAGGTCTGTCTGTTTTTGCTATTTATTTTGCATTTTTGTGGCTCTTTTTGTTTTGTTTTGTGACTGTGCGGAACCCAGTTCAGCCACCGATTGATTGATTGTGTGACCGCAGTACATTGTTTATTGCTTTCATTTTATGAATCAATGGTCTCGTTAGATAGTAAAAATCATGTTAAACTGCTGTTTAAGGGGTTGTTTTTAAAAGTCTGGAATGAATTAATCCATTTTGCATTATTTTCTATGGGAAAGCGCGCCTTGGTTTTGGAAAGCATTGGTTTTGGAATGGACTTCCGGAACGGATTAAGTTTGAGAACCAAGGTATCTCTGTAGTCATATGCAAGAAGCTGACTTGCAAAGGTCAGTACACTGCTGTAATGTGTATGATGGTAAGAACACAAGGACTCGACTGGGCACCTTGTATAATAAAAGATGGTAAACGCAGGTCACCCCCTGCCTCAAAAATAGGGCTGCATTTCTCTGAACTTTGCTTCCACCCTACCCTTTCGGAATAAATCTTTGCTTTACACACATACACACCCTTGGAAAAAATGGCAAATGGAGGTTCAGTCCAACACTAGTTTATTCCCAGTGTGCTCACTTTAACTCTTGTTATTTAATATGTTGATATGGTAACTATCAAATCACTTATGCTGCTGAACTTGTTCATTGCCTTGTGAATTATCACTTACTCACACCAATTAGGTTAGTATGAACAATGTGGCAAAATCTCTTTGACCTAACTTCTTCAAGCTCTATCATCAGAATATCTTGAGAACTTGTTAAATTGAAGGCCAGTGAATAGAATTCGTAGGCCATTTCAATCTAGGAGTGCATTTCTAGACAATGAACACCAGCAGAACACCAGGCGGTTCATAGGAAAATAATGGGAAATTATGTCTTAAACACAATAAAGACAGCACTGCTAAACAACAACTATAATTATATTATGGAGTAAAAGAGAAGCAATCAATCAATCAATCAATCAATCAATCAAAAAGCAAGCTTAGATGGCCAATAAAAGTCTTAAATATCATCAAAATCAACATTTGCAACTTTTCCACAAGCCTGGAAACTCAGACTCCCTCACGAAGGAGAGTCAGGGGTACCATTATGAAGGCCTTGGTATACAATTTTAAGTATAATATATTGCTCAAAACTCCCTTCAGAGGTAGTCCCATGAACACCACATTATAGTAGTCAAAATGTAAAAGTATAGGTGGTTCCCAGAAGAGAAGGCAGTTGCTGTTTCTAGATGGGATTGCATTTCCTGTAAAGGGAGCAAGTGCTGTATATGGGTGGCCCTTGGGCCTAGTCTGGAAGCTTCAGTTAGGCTGCTGATGGGGGCATATACTTGATAGCATGTAACAGCTTTGCTAAAACATCTACACTGGCAGCCCATATGCTACTGGGCCAGGTTAAGGTTTCTGCATTAATATCCAAAGGCCAGGACAACCTGGGTCAAAGAAGCCTTAAGAACCACTTGATCACTAAGATCATACAGAGGATGATTACACCCCTCCCCCAATATTACAGAGGTCTCACTTGCCTCCACTAGAAGTTGGGTGCTTAGGGTCACTGGTCCCATGCTGTGGACTCTCTTCCAGCAGAGATTCAGCAGGCACCCTTGCATTTGATTTTGAGGTGTCTCATGAAGACCTTCTAATGTATGCAGGCCACTGTATCTGTTTATATTAGTCAGTGATTTTAATGAGTTTTTCTTGCTGCTTTTATGCCGTGTTTTATTTTATTGTATACATCCTAATAATACACTGTCATGTTGTGTTGTATGAGTTAGTAGTAAGTAAATATGTTTTATAAATAAAAACAAAAGAACAGATACGGAACCAATTTTTCTGATTCCAGTTCCCACAAGTAAATGATAAGCTGGTTAAACAAATAGAGTGCCAAGCAACTGAATGAATTGAGTTCAACCATCGCATCTGCTGATATTTAAGGCCTATATGCATAGAAAGCAACAATTCATAAGTCAGTTGGCCTAAAAAAGAGAAAAATATGAGAGAAGCAGACCTAAATAACAGTGAAGCTCTCAGGACCATAGTGAGATCACTTGAGAGAAAGAGGGACATGACAGAAGGGGGAAGCTGTGGCAGAAGAGAGGGCCAAGGTCCTTAAGTGAGAAGAAATGAAACATGCAAAGAGACAGGAGAGAGGAAGACTTGATGTAGTAGGAGACCAAGAGGGGTGGTAGCAATGCTAGCAAGGAACATAGAAGAGAAATCAGGGTTTATTCTTACCTATCCACTCAGTGACAGCTCATACTTATGAATGGGGTTTCATATATATTCCTGCTATTTGCTGGTTGCCTTTCTAGTTTATTATAAAGTAGGAACTCATTTGAAACCTCTCATTTAGTGTTTTGTAATAGTGTGTCTCCATTGATTTGCTTCTTGTTTGTACCAGTGGGGAAACCTAACTGGGCAGTCAGTATACAAAAGTGTGTCTGTGCTTTCAGAAGTTGCTTAAAAAGCTTAATGGCTGCATAACAAGCTGATTTCTTCCCTCCTGCTCAGCTTTGCTCGCACAGCTCCAGAAGACAACTGGAAGCCAAATTAAGATAATTTAAACATATAGAAAACAAAACAAAAGTAGGCAATTCAAATACAGGTTGCTTTCTGCCAGACAGTGATGTTTAAATAGCCAGCAAGACAGGAGAGGTGGTCCCACAAATATAACCGGGGGTGTTTGGAAAGCACTTAGAAAAGGATGCTGTTTATTGCTGTTTATGGGTTTCTCAAAAACAAGTCATGCCAGAGGAGGAATCTCATCTCTCTGTGTCTCATTCTCTCTGTCTCTTTGATAGAGTGGATTAGAGGGATGCTGTGGACATAGTGTATGTTGATTTAATTAAGGCTTTTGACAAAATCCCCCATAATATTTTTGCAAGGAAGCTGGTAAAATGTGGACTGGATGAGGTAACTGTTAGGTGGATTTGTAGCTGGTTGACTAACTGAATTCAAAGAATGTTCACTAACGTTTCCTCATCTTCCTGGAAAAAAAAGACAAGTGGGGTACCACAGCATTCGGTCCTGGACCCGTTGTTGTTCAATGTCTTTATAAACAACTGGACCACAAGCTTGATATGAGTCAACAGTGTGATGCAGCAGCAAAAGAAGCTAATGCTACTTTAGGTTGCATCAATAGATGTCTAGTGTCCAGATCAAGGGAAGTAATAGTACCACTCTATTCTGCCTTGGAGGATGCGGGTGGCGCTGTGGGTTAAACCACAGAGCCTAGGACTTGCTGATCAGAAGGTCAGCGGTTCGAATCTCCGCGACGCGGTGCGCTCCCGTTGCTTGGTCCCTGCTCCTGCCCACCTAGCAGTTCGAAAGCATGTCAAGTGCAAGTAGATAAATAGGTACCGCTCCGGTGGGAAGGTAAACGGCGTTTCTGTGCGCTGCTCTAGTTCGCCAGAAGTGGCTTAGTCATGCTGGCCACATGACCCGGAAGCTGTACGCCGGCTCCCTCAGCCAATAAAGCGAGATGAACGCCGCAACCCCAGAGTCGGTCACAACTGGACCTAATGGTCAGGGGTCCCTTTACCTTTATTCTGCCTTGGAGTACTGTATACAGTTATGGGCACCACAGTTTAAGAAGGACATTGACAAGCTGGAACATGTGCAGAGGGGGGCAACCAAGATGATCACAAGTCTGGAAACCAAGCCTTGTAAGGAACGGTTGAGGGAATTGAGTATGTTTAGCCTGGTAAAGAGGAGACTGAGAGGAGATACAATAACCATCTTTAAATATCTAAAGCACTGTCACATGAAGGATAGAGCAAGCAGGGTCCTACCCTGCTCCGGAGAATAGCACCCAGACCAATGGATTCAAGTTTTAAGAAAGAAGATTCTTACTAAACATCAGGAAGAACTTTCTGACAGTAAGAGCTGTTTGACTAGAGGTGGTGGACTCTCCTTCCTTGGAGGTTCATAAGCAGAGGTTGGATGGCCATCTGTCATGGATGCTTTAGTTTTTGTTTTTGTTTAATGTATTTTTATTAAAGATTTTCTTGGTTTACAAAAGTATGTGCAATCTCTCTCTCTCTTTCATGTAACATTTTTACAGATCAGTTTTATTTGTTGAGACATTATGAAGAAAAGGGGGAAAGAGGGGAGAAAGGTGAGTGGGGTTGGGTGGTGATGTTTCCATTTTACTTAATATAAGTGGGGTTTTGTGTCAGCATCACTTGTGCAGGTTCTCTGCTGTTCACTTGTGTTTCTTTGGTGGTGAGAGAGGTAGGGGTTGGCCTAGGGTGTGGTTGTTTGTTTGTGATTGGCTGTGGTAATCTTTGTTTTCATGTGTGAGTGGGGTGGGTGGGTGTTTTGGATCAGGTTAGCCATATTGATTTGTATGTTGTTGTTGGATTTTTGTCATTGTCTTGTTGGGCTGAGTATGTGATAAAGCGGAGCCATACCGGGGAGAAGGCGTCTTCTTCTATTTGTCCCCGCGTCAGTTTCAGTTTATTGGTTAATTTTTCTAGTAATCTGTTTATGGATGCTTTAGTTGAGATTTTTGAGTTGCAGGAGATTGGACTAGATGACCCCCAGATTTTTTTGCTTTTAGGTGGGGAATATGATTGTGCAAGTTATGGATTCCTCCTAGGCTTATAAAAACAAGTCATGTTGAACCTATTTATTAATGTAACATAAATGTAAGTAAACAAGATCTATTTCACTCCCACCACAAATGAGCTTCTACCCACACTCTTTCTGAAGCTGACCAGTGAAGTGATGCTTTGCCAATTCATTCCCCCTGTAGCCACCCACATTAGCCCCCATATATTTCAAAGCATCTCACCCCCCAAACTGGGAATTTGGGGAGGGTGATGGAGGCTGTAGGAGGGAAGGAGAATACTCAGAAATTGCATTCCTTCCTCATTTCACTGGTATGTGAACTGTTAGGTTTAGCACATCTCTAACACACGACACAGCAAGCTGGCAGTTTAACTCCTTTAGCTTTATTTGGCAATTACAGGCTTACTCAAACAGAGCCTCCCACAGCTCATTCTTCACTATCAGAGTCAGTTGACCCAACTGGTCTCTGGCCCCTTCTAAGGCCAGATATACGCCAAGCCTGCCCCTGCTTCCAGCTGTTTCCTTTGCTGTAATTGCTTGCTCCACCTCCTACTTCTGGGAGACTCAGGTGCAGCCAATTCCTCCTCCTCTGGGGTTGAATCCAACCCGCTACTACCACCTGCCTCCTGCTCCTGTATCTCAGTGTTGCTTTGAGAAGTGAGAGGCAACCCTCTGTTTTCCTCTGCCTCTTCTTCCCCCTCTGCCTCTTCCTCTCCGTGGGCCATGACATCAACCTTCTATCATAGGAAGGACATTATTGGATATAACCCAAAACCCAAAAATTTTCATCAGAAATGGAAATCCATTATAACAACAGCAGTAATTGGAATAACTATGTGGGATATGCTATTGTCAATGCTCTTATTCTCATAGTCCAGAACTAGAAATGCAACTTCTGGGGAAGCCTAGCCAGATGGGCGGGGTATAAATAATAAATAATATTTTTAAAAACCCGTTGTTGTTGTTGTTGTTGTTCTACCCAATACCCACAGTCTTTGGGCAGAGTAGTTTCAAGCTTGGGCACTGGGTGGTGTGCATTCAAACTTTTCTGAAAATTTATCAGTGTAACAAAGATCCACTTTTTTCTGTTCTGGTTTAATGAGATTTTTCTTTCTTTCTTAACCCCCCCCCCAAACAATACTGTTAAATTGCACTTCATCATGACTTGCTATAGATAAGTCACCCCACCGTCCTTCCCCAACCCAGCACAAAAACAGGCTGGAACAATGCCATGATTAATAACAGATTTTACGACCACTGAGCAAGAATAGAAAAGGCTAGTCTCAAGTAATATCAGGGGGAAAGCTATAAAAAGGCAACAGTGGTTCCACATATCTGACCATAGAACAGATACAGAACATTAACTGAGACACAAAGAAGTACATATGTGACCCCTGGCCATACACCTACGGTTTTGCAAAATGAGTCTCTAAGGATTTTCTGAATATATCCATGCATTCATGTATCTCGGGGAAGCACTGTTACTATTTTAATGCAATCAATTATGAACTGAATGAAACAGAAGGACGGCTGGCTATTTGGAATGGATGTGAGTTCTTTCACAAAGACTATCAAAGAGGAATAGTTACTGATAGCTATCATAAAAAACACACACCAGGATTTAAGATATCAGAGTGTGAAATGGCAAAATAACAATCCATGGGAAAAAATGTCACATTTCAGGACTGTTGTGGCTGTTTGCCGACTTGTACACCTGATTATAGAGGGATTAATGGAGAAGCAAGACTGCTCAAATAAACAGTTCTCAGAAGAGATCCAAGCATGGGAAGGGTTCTAAATGTTAGGAGTTTCCCACACATTTTCTGAAGGCAAGAGAACCCCTGGAGTTCCTAGTGGGAGAGAGTGGAAGCTCTCACAGTGGGTCTCTCTCCTCTCATTTAATCCTCCCAATCACTATGAATTAGATTAGGCTGTGAGGCATGGTGGTTGTTCACAGTTGAGGGGGGGAATCCAAACCTTGGTTGGTCTAGTCTGGCATTTTAACCATTGCCCCATCAGTGATGCTGTCAGCACAGAACAGATCATATCATCACCCCTTTGCTTAAGCAAATGCTATGCATACAATATTTTGGCAGCCCTTGGGCAAGATGTCACTGCCCTTTCAATTGCCCTCTCCCTCTGGGTCAAATGCATATGGCTGCCATGAGGGAGAAAGTAAGATGAGCTTAAGCTGCTCCTCCTTCTCCTTGTTCCAGTTGCTGCTAATATATTATGAAAGGTCACGTGACAAGGCAAGAATTGCAAGCTGTAGCTGCAATTGAGTTAGAAGGCTCCTCAGCAAGTGCCCCCACCCCACCAGTGGTACAAATGTTGACGGTCAGTTTTTTATGCATATCCGTCACCACATTTATGGGATGTAACAATAGTTGTAGAAGTAGTGAGCTGGCCACAAACAATCATAATAATCACAACTAGCTCTAAAACAGGGGAGCAAAGCTCTGAGTACCTCTTGCCCTCTCTAAATGACATGTCCCCTAGATCTCATCCTTTATGTTGCCAATAATCATTGTTTTTCTGCTTGTTACTATTAAACACAGTACAAAAATATCACAAAACCACAGAAGTTACAGCTTTAATTAACCTTTTGTGAACTACCAAGCAACCAAGATTTTGTTTCCTTTAAGAAAGAGTCCCATATATAAAATGCATGTTGCATAGGGCTATTTTTAAAAAGTCATTAAAGCCACATTAATAACCTTTAGAATATATAATTTTGTGGGTGACACAGACACTATTTTTACAGCTGTTCTTCAGTGAAAGAATAAGTTTCTCTTCATTAAAGACTAATGAGTGACATTACATTTAAGTGCTCGCATTAGATATGCTTCTTTGAATTTAATGATGAAGCAATGAGGCCTTTAATTAAATAGTCAAAAGTCTCCACTGGGAGAAACAAAACAAATTTATCTGCAGCTTTCCCCTTATTTTCTAATAATAATAATAATAATGAATCAATTTGCTAGATAATCAATGCTGTCAACTTTCTGAAATCCATTTGTACTGCCAATCTGCCTTCTCAAAGTTTGTCTCCAATTTTTGAATTGTACCAGCATCATTGGATTAAACAAATTCTAGAGTATTATTGCATCCTTTTAATATATTTCTGTGAAAGCCAAATGGAAAGGTAAAAGGCAAGCATCTCTCTAGAGCTCAAGATAATCAATAAATGACAATCATTCAAGCTTGATCCTAGTCCAGTGTTTTGCTGTAGTCAGGGAACACTGATATGCAGAACCAGCTCAACAGCTCTACAAAGCCTTTCCTTTTTCCAATGTACTGCACGTGCATCTCAGCTGCTGCTACTATTGCTCATATAGCTTTGACATCTGACCTGTCTGAGTTCATACAGAACTTTGGGTGATTATTCTGTTCTGAAAAAAACCACCTTATTTTTAAGCAGCGTCTTGCTAAACAAGACAGGGCCAACTCAATACATTTTGCTGCCTGAGGCAAAGGACAAGACAAAGGCACTGACTTGAGCCCCAGAGTGTGGGTGCCCAGCAGGGCGCACATGTCGTGGCATCATGACGTCAATCACGCCATCACGTCATGTGTGTGCTGCTGAGCCTCTGCCCACCAACCGCTGCCTTGCCTCTGCTGGCTCTCCTGAGCCTCCTGGAATTCCTGTCTGAAGTGTTGGATAACATTTATGAACAGTGAAGGATGGGAGAGAGAGAGAGGAAGAGGGAATTGATTGGAGGCACTTTGGACCAGGTCCCAGGGCTGTAAAAGGCCAGTAAGAGGGCGTGTTAGTGGTTTTAAAAATGTGCACCAAAAAATGGAAAAAGAGTCAGAATCCCAATTTGGCAAAAACAATCACTATGATTTTTTTCAGATAAAGCACGTTTTTTCAGATTCTAGAGTCTACACCCAGACATTCAGATACCCTGTTCCCTGACAAGACCAAGCTACGGTTTATTGAGATATGCAAAGATCCCAATTTTGTCTTAAGCTTGACTATTGTTTAATGTGATAATTAAAAAAACAAAGCTACACCGTCAGCCAGAACCAAAATATATTAGTAGGGAGACAGAGAACTAACAGCTTTGCACCTCCATCTGTTCTGTCATTGAAAGCTAATTATTTTTTAAAATATCTGAGCAATTAAAAAAAATCATTAAGTCAGAGTCTGGCTAAAACACGATTTCATAATAAATAATGCAAATCAGTTACTATTAGCATATCACGGAGAAAATGATAAATAGCACATGTTCACTGAGCAAGGCCTGATTCAGCATGCGCCTGTCTACGCTCATATAAATAGCAGCATTCGTGAATGTAATATAATATTGAGTACTCATTTGCATGCCAGTTTTCTTACTCATACCAAAACAACTGCATGCATCACACACAGACAAGTTTTGTTCACCTTAGTAAGAAAGTTTCAACAAAGTATCTCAGCTGCACACAGGAAAAAACATCATGGAGGATCCTTATCTCTTCACCCTCAATCAAACCAACATATAAGCATCTTAAGATCCCATTACTACTTGAGAAAGCAATCGGAAACAGCCTTTTCATCACAGATCTGATGAACTATGTTCAAAGCAACAAAACCACCCTGAGCATTCAACTACAGTTAGAAGGGTAGGAAATAAAATGTCCTGAAACTGATTAAATAATAAAAGCAAAGCCTGTAACTCTGGAGTCATTCATAGGACCTTCTGTCTCTGCTTTTGTAGCCACAGTCATACTGCTTTCAAGGGATCTTGTTGAGCTAGGCCCTTCTCATCCACTTTGTAACATTACTCTTCCTCAACAAGGTCCATGAAAAAACAAAAAAAATTCCTTCCAGTAGCACCTTAAAGACCAACTAAGTCAGTTCTTGGTATGAGCTTTCGTGTGCATGCACACTTCTTCAGATACCATATCTGAAGAAGTGTGCATGCACACGAAAGCTCATACCAAGAACTGACTTAGTTGGTCTTTAAGGTGCTACTGGAAGGAATTTTTTTTGTTTTGACTATGGCAGACCAACACGGCTACCTATCTGTAACTGGAACTAAGGTCCATGAAGACAAGGTTACAGCAAAACTAGGGCTTCATGTTAGAAACATAAGGAAGTTCCAAGATTCACTAGGGAAGAAATGTTAGCTTTTAACTTTGAGATCCCATCAATATCTAACAACACATCCCACATATGAGTCCTTTGGAGACTTAAAGCCATCGCCATTGCTCCTAACCTGTAAATGTTGTTTAATAAGGCTTTTCCAAGTACAGCTGCAGAAACCAATGCCACCAACTCCATACTCCACTGCATACTCCACAATCGGAAGTTGCCCCATGGTTTCAAAGGACTATCAATAAAGCTGTTAGGGTGGCCAATATTAGGTTCACCATCTAGTTGGGCACTGTGAGAACAGGATGCTGGACAGGATGGCCTGAACCAGCAGGGTCTGAGGGTGGGGTGGAAAAGAGGGTACATTGACGCCACAGCCACCAAGGTTTGGGGATTGGAAGAGAAAGGTTCTTTTGTTACTTTACAGAACCATAAAAGAATTTAGAACCAGGTTATCACAGAGACCACCTTACAATTCATGTTACCAGTCACTGTGGTCATCAGGAGAAGCACAAACATCCTTCATGGATCACGTCTAGGACCAAAATACTTGACAGAGCAGTTTTTCCAGTATGTCTCAACACAGCATTTATGATTGGCAGGGTAGGCCTTGTTTGCAATGCCTGGTGATGTGGAGTAGGAGACCAACTCTGGAACCTTCTCCCACCAGAGATACAGCTGGCTCCCTCAGTGTTATATTTTATTAGCATTTGAAAGTGCCTTAATTCATCACTCATTCATTCAGGCTTTAGGAAGAAATTGATAGAGTATGCCATACATGGCATCCAGAATTTATTGAGATGTCTACTGCACAATATATATTTTACGATGCTTCAAGTTTGTCTTGCATTTATTTTTATTTTATGTAAAACTTGGTTTGCTCTTGTATACTACCTTGCAATTGTCAAATGAAGGGCAGTCTACAAATATTGATCATAATTGTATATATATTATGGTTGTGGCATGGTTGAAAGCTTAGTATATTTTGTATATTTTTGTATTGTGGGATCCCTTAAGAAATAATATAACATGCCAATCTTTCATAAAGACTAATGACACTATCATGCAGATTTGTACAAGAAGGAAATTAAAATGATACAGGCCACATGGAAGCATTTTGGGCAGATGATTATTCACTGGCTTTCTTTAACTATGTCTTCCTTGTTTATTGCTCATGCCAAGGTATTTTTTAAAAACAGGTAGACAGAAAAGTCCTACATTAAAATAAATGCTTCATGAGTTGCATGGTGACTTTAGACAGGGTTTGGGGCCAATATTCCTATTCAAACCTATTTCTCCTTTTCATTATATTAATTTCACTTTCTTAACGTTCTTTAAACATTTGCATTGGTTGTATAATCTGTGTGTAATAAATTAGGATCTGCTAATACAACCTTTACAGAGACCAGGAATCCATTAGCACAACTCTAAATATGTATTTACACTTCGATAACCTCAATATTTGCAATTCCTAATATCATTTTATAGCACATAAAGGTTTACAAGAGAATTCCACAGACAATCCAGTAATTTTATCAAATGATTATACTTTCTTCGAACCATTGCTTAATTTCTTAGAGATTTTGTTCTCTTTGCTGCAGTTTCTTGTTATTACCAAAGAATAAATTATGCCGATGATATACACAAGAAAACCACCTTTTGTTCAAGGCTTCCTTGTCTTAATTGTTACCCAATCACTGTTGCTTTACAACTCAAATGTCAAGTAATTGGTTTCTACATGCATGATAGAAAAAAAAGAGATTTTCATAAAACATCCAAAGAGACACAGCACCAGAGCTTTATGATCTGAACAAGACTACAGCTTTGATTTAAAGGTGCTTCGAGATTGTCCTAATTTTGATAAAGGATGATATTTTATTCATAATTTCACATTTTTATAGCGAAGATAAAATAAACTAGATATTGGCTCTGATACACTGATATATTCAAAGGGTGACCATTTTATGCCTTTTTGGCCTAATTTGTTTAAAATGTAAACGCAATGTCTAACATTTACAAAATCTACTTGGACAAGAGAAAGCATATAAAAGCATATAGTCCATAGATCCTAGAAGAAAATACATAAGGTTATTTCAAATCCTAAGGACTCATAAAGCAGGCTGTGATTCAGAGAATACATTAAACATTTCAATAAAATGTAGTTCAAAATCTGTAGACTGAAGATACCCTTCACTAGCTGACAGAGTTGTGAGATCACAGTTTAGCTTCCCAGGTTCTCCTGAGCACTCTTCTGGAATTATTTTGGGATAACTATATATGAATGAAAGGATAGGCCATGGTGAGTTTGTAATCTGATGACCTGATTGCCACCCATGTTGCAGAGGAAAACACTCTTGGATGCGAAGCAAAGGAGGTGGGAACAGAGGAGCAGGAGAAGGCTCTGTAGGTGAATTGAAGGTCATTTTACTTGCTCATAGGGGTGGGGTAGACATTTTATTCAGTACCTAATTCTTGCTTTCCAACACAACAGGAGAACTGAAACACATCCATAGTTCAAATTTTCGGAAGGAATTTAAGAACACATCACAAACTTATGTGGAAATGTGGAGAACTGAATTTAAGATGGGGGGAAATGGAGCGAAACCGTAACTGACCACAGTTGCCTATCACTACTGACTCAACCGTCATGTGCAGAAGGTAGAGATTGAGAACATTATTTCTTAGGGCATTTTAGCTGGGCCCCCAAAGATGTATAAAACAGGCTTGGATTTATATACTGATTAGCTACCCAGCCAGCAAAAGAAGATGCCTCTTGCCTTGGAATCCCTGCCCCTTAATTCCCAAAACAATTGAGACCTTAGACTTATCTATAAAAAGAATTTTAAAACACCCTATCGGAGCAAATAGTTAAAAATTAGAAGTACAACCCAGGCATCGTATAGGAGAATGTTGGGGTATGACCAAAAAGAAACCCTGTTTTAAATCAGCATGACTGTGAGTCATGGTATTTGTCCTGTTAGCACACCATCAATAGATATCATGACTGTACAGGCAACATTTTTGTTTTCAGAAATCAAGAGCCTAGCATAAAAGATTGAACCAAATGTCTTCAATTTCAGTGAAAATGTACTAACAGGTTTCACTGATGGTTTGGTTTTAGATGGACAGTTTGGCCATGTGAAAACACTGTGGTTTGTGTGCTTCCAGGAATACATCTGAATTTTTGCCCAGTGGGAAACAGCAAATGTTCACCAAATTTCTAAAGGATACCAGGCTGGGTCTTTTTAACCTTTAAAAATAGTGCTGCATTGAGAGACCAGCTGGTTTATTGTGTCCATTGTATATCAGAAACCTGCTTCATCATAGAAGGTTGTTGTCTGTGAAAACATGGTGCAACAAATTGCCAGACATTCATTCTACAAATGTATCACCTGCAGAAATGCATCCTGCAGAAATGAAATGAAAACAATAATTAAACTTCAACTAAATGAATGCATTTGGTTTATTATTATTTTTTTGGGGGGGTTCTCTTCAAAACCTTCATGCTGCTAGCTAAAGCATAAAGTAGCAATATTTGGGATAAAGCAGAATAGAATGAAATATAGGCAAATAACGAATGAGAGGAAAAAGCAGCGAAGACAATGTAATTAGAGTAAAAAACAGTAGGAGCAGAAGTGTGTGAAAATATGAACATCAGTTAACACTGAATATATCAGCACTATAACTTTTTCTTTTGTATTAATTTAAAGGTGATAGCTTTAAAGTATAAAAGTTTAAGACTTTATTGGAACCAATGGGTGTGAACATATACATAATTGGACACCTATTTTAGGCAACAAAAGACTTTCAGCACCATCTACCTGGAATTGCTGCTGTGCGGTTTCCATTCATTTAAATGGGTCATGTACAGGGTCTCTCTCTCTCTCTCTCTCTCTCTCTCTCTCTCTCTCTCTCTCTCAGTAAAGTCAGTAAAGAAAGTGCGTAAGGAGGGGATCTGTCCACACAAATGGTTCTTAAAAAGGTATTGCACAGCTATGAGTGGTCAAAGCATTCTAGATGAAACATATTGATCTCGCCAGTATTGGTTATTGGACTTAATCTGTGATTATTTACACAGTTACTTGGGCACATGCCCGAATATATTCAGTGGAACTTTAGTTTTCTTAGGCATGTATAGAAATATGCTACTAGATGAGAAAGATTTGGATTCATTCCAACAGCCATAAAGTAGACTAACTTTTTTTTTAGTAAATGAATTTTATTAGTATTTTCCACACAACAACAACACTAAAGATATCAAAAAATAACAATACACAACACACAAAAATCAACTTTCGAAAACTAAAAACAACAAGTGGACTAACTTACCTTGTGTAGTCACTATTCAAGAACTCAACCCAACTCTTTAGAGTTCTCAAGAGGATAAAAGGACTATGCATGTGGTTTGAGCTCTCTGGATGAAGGTCAGATAAAAGTGTTGTATATAGAATATATGAAGAACCTTAGCTATTGTAGAACAATCTCTCTCCATATGAACCCACCCAGACTCTGTGATCCTCATCTGAGGCCCTTCTTCGTGTGTCTCCTCCATGAGAGGTCCAGAGGGTGGCAACACAAGAATGGACCTTTTCTGCAGTGACTCCCCATTTGTGGAATGCTCTCCCCAGGGTTGGTGCCTTCATTATACACCTTTAGACATTAGGCAAGAACATTCCTCTTTAACCAGGCCGTTGTCTGATTAATATCCTACATACACATCTCAATGTATTTGTGGGAGGGAGTGGAGGTGCTTATTGGTTTGTGTTTCTTTGTTTTTTGTTTTTATTATGTATTTTGTGTTTTACCTTGGTTTTATTGTGAACCTCCCTGAGATCTAGATAAGTGTAGCATTCAAATTATATATATGTATATATATATAGAGAGAGAGAGAGAGAGAGAGAGCGTGTGCATTCATCCGGATAATTGTGGCAAATAGTACAGCAGCTAGGAAGTTTCTTTCAAAGCCATGTCTCCAGCAACACAGCACAAGTTATAATTGTAGCTGAACATGCAAATATCCATTGAGGGAAATATACAGTTTCAAAAAAAATAAAATTAAAAAATGCAACTGGCCAAATCAGTTATCGGTATATGTCAAAACACTGTAGACTTATTTACATGGAATACCAAATCCATAAAAAAAATCTGTGTTTCCTTTGAGTTTTGCATTATTTAACTGTCTCCATTTCTTTGACCAAAGCTACCTCATCATTTCTTTGACCAAAGCTACCTCATCATTTCTTTGACCAAAGCTACCTCATCATTACCATCCTTATCCCAATCTGTCCAAGTAGGTCTGTGCCCATTTGTATTTGAGATCACAGAATTCTGACAAAGTTTAACGTAAGTTTAATATAAGAATTTGCCCTTAGAATAAGCTTTTGACGTTAAATGTCTTAAGTACTCAAGTATTTAGCATGTCCGCTTCCTTTCAAGATTAATCTTTGATTCAAAATCCCCATTGCCTTAATAGGGCTGTCAGTCTGTCTGTTGCAGATGCAAGTTTCCTAATGTTGTTTAATTAATTAGAAAGAAAATAAAAACCTTATTAATAATAACAAAAGTAAGAAAAACAAGGTACTGTAACTGAAGCAGAAATCATTCCCCGAAGTTGGTGTTTTGTTATGTGTATATTTTTGAAAACCACCCAGGGAACTCAGCTGAAGGAGGGTATCTAACTCTTTTGAATGAATAAACAAATAATAAAACTTTCTAACTGGAAGAAATCTATCTTATGAATGCCAGACCTGGTGATGAAGAAGCGTCCTTTAAGGAGTACCTGGCCCTATTAAAACCAAGAAGCATATTTACATCAAAAGAAATGGGAATTTATCTTTGCTAATGAATTAGAGCTTCTTGGCAACTGAAATCTGATGCTGAGGCAACTGACAAAGCCATTTAGCACCTTTTTCAACAAGCTATATTAATCAGGCCTCTTTTCTTTTATACAATACAGTGGTACCTTGGTTCTCAAAGGCCTTGGTTCGCAAACACTGAAAACCTGGAAGTGAGTGTTCTGGTTTTTGAATGTTTTTCGGTAGCTGAATGGGTCCCACGTGATTGGCTGATTCCACTCCCCTCCTGGAGCCTGATTGGGCTGCCCCTGCAAGCCAATCAGGTTGCTCCTGCAGGCCAATCAGGTTCCTGGAGCCGGATTGGGTGACTCCTGCAGACCGATCAGGTTGCTGCCTATTGTTCTAGGATCCTCCCTGTCCTCCCTGCCTATTGTTCTAGGATCCAAGCTCAGTACATAACGCCTCTTCTCTTTGATTCTTCCTTTTCCCATTCCCTGATGACTAGCCTTCCTTCCAAAGTTTCTCTACAGCTCCTCAGTATCAAGGGTGCCATTTCAGCTTTCTGAGGCACCATGCTGTTTTATTTAAATAAGACTATGTATGGCTTTCAGACAATATTGTGCTTGAAGTGATTGATCTCATGAAGAATTCTGTGTTGTTTGATTGGTGATGCTTCTTCACTTATGCAAGAATAAATCATCTGATGTTGCCCCCATATAGCAATGAACACACCTGTATTACTTCATCCTCATTAATATTCTCTGCTGATGAAACTGTTTGCAGGAGGTAAAAACACTGTTATCACCCTGCTTTGACTCTTCTGTTTCATTTGATGTTTGTATTCTATTAATGGACAAGTATCTACTTCTAATTTGTTGGTTAAGTCGTGTGTAAGGATATTAATTTCCTTATTTTTCACAACAACCCTGTTAAGGTTGTCATTATTTCCACTTTAATGACTACAAACTCAGAATGAGGGGGAATGAACTTGCTCATGCTGATCTGTGATCTGGATTCTGGACCCAGCCTGTGATCAAAGTCCAAAACTATGTTCACCAGGACTGATTTTCACATTATGCACCTCATCAATTCCTATTGTTTTAAATGCAAGCGGTCCTTAGAAAGGCATCTTTCTCTCCCCCCACCTTGTGGAAAAGTGGAAAGCTGGCAGGAGAAAATCACTTTTGCTTGCCGAGCCAGTGACAGAAACAGATGCAGAGTACACATTGTTCATGGATAGTGAAGCAGAAGTAATAGGATGGGAAACTAATATAGAGATCACACACAATCTGGAGATTTTAAGAAACAGGAAATACACACTGCACAACTCCTGCTCAGAGACCAAACCAAAACAGACAAGCTGAAGGAGGCAAGCAAGCAAGCAGGCGACTTTAATCACTCCCTGTGAAGAAAGCTTACTGTAGACTTGCAACAGCTGTGGATATTTAGACAGGAGAAGATTGGCTGCAAAGAGGAAAAGCTACTAAGTGCATAAGAACAGAAGACACTGGGAGATAAATACACAAAGTCATGAATGATGAAGAACAGAAAATGAACTGGAAAAGGAGAAAGAAAGCAGAATGTTCCCATCAAGAAGCACAAATACTTTTAAAGGAACAGAACTCAAAACACCAGATCTATCAAGTCAAGAGGAACTAGATCATGTCACAGTTGAGGTTATAGATTTGCAGCTTTGGAACTGTATTCAGGCCAATAGCACAAATTATATAAGGGTTTGCAATGTCATCCTGCAAGCTCTTAATACACTATTGCACTTCCAGTCAGATAATGTATTTATTGGGTTCTTGACTGGCGCTCTGAAGATTCACAGCAGACCCTATGTTGTTTAATGTACCGGTAACTTGCTGAAATATTAAAGAACTGTGCTTCAAACTGTAATTATAGGAAAGATGGATAGTGCACGTGGGCAGGATATAACTAGTTTAAACCCGTCTAGGTTCTGAAAGCTAAAAAATCATGGGTAAAATGGATGGTTGATTAATGTAGATGGTCACTCTTGTATGGAGTAAGCTGGGCCGATACCTTCATTGTGTGGCACATTGTGACTGACACACACACAAACTGCAATACCATGTGGTGTATTTGTTGTTGCAGGCAGGAGGATACCATGGTAGAGCTGAAATTTTACACAAAGGCTAAGAAATCCCACCTAATATTTTGTTAGGAGTCCAAACAGGTACTGTATTATTGTTTCTTCAGACTTTTATAAAAGCTGTAAAGGTTACAACAACTCCTGATTAAAACATGGCAACCTAAAGCAAAATGCTACTAAATAAAAATAAAAGTTAAAAAATGATGTTTACTTGATATGTGAGTAAAGGCCGTTACAGCTTGTGCCTTCATATAGACATTTTGGAATACTGATCTCTCCCCCCCCCCTTTTTAAATGAAAATGTTGGATTCGTTGTTGTTGTTTAGTCGTTTAGTCGTGTCCGACTATTCGTGACCCTATGGACCAGAGCACACCAGGCACTCCTGTCTTCCACTGCCTCCCACAGTTTGGTCAAACTCATGTTTGTAACTTCGAGAACTCTGTCCAACCACCTCGTCCTCTGTCGTCCCCTTCTCCTTGTGCCCTCCATCTTTCCCAACATCAGGGTCTTTTCCAGGGAGTCTTCTCTTCTCATGAGGTGGCCAAAGTATTGGAGCCTCAGCTTCACGATCTGTCCTTCCAGTGAGCACTCAGGGCTAATTTCCTTCAGTATGGAGAGGTTTGATCTTCTTGCAGTCCATGGGACTCTCAAGAGTCTCCTCCAGCACCATAATTCAAAAGCATCAATTCTTCGGCAATCAGTCTTCTTTATGGTCCAGCTCTCACTTCCATACATCACTACTGGAAAAACCATGGCTTTAACTATACGGACCTTTGTTGGCAAGGTGATGTCTGTTGGATTCAGACTTCTGTAAACTCTATCAGATCTGGATTTTCCATCTCCCTGGGTGTCCCTGCCCAAATCTGTTCCAACAGGTCTCTGAAAAGAACACTGGAGGTAGTGCAAGAGGATGGAAGAATTAGTAAAAGTTGTATCCCTCTCTATTGCAGAAGCAGAGGCAGTTTTAGGGCAGCACAACCAGTTTGGCTGTACAGGGCACTGTGTTGTAGAAAGTGCCACAACAAAGCTGTAGAACAGAGTGCGACAAGGTGAGGGGTGCCAAAATTTAGTGTTGCACAGCTGAAAGTCTACCACTGGCAGAAGCCTTCTCTGGATCAAAGTTCCTTCAATTCACAAAAAAGGCCCTTTGGATCAAACTCATAAGATGGAATTCGTTGGTGGCCCATGTATGTATAAAAGCAAAGCAAGCTACAGTATTGGAGGGAATTTGCTTCTCTATAACAAAATATGAAGCAAGCAAGAAAACAAAACCAAACTATTTTAGGAGTATGTGGCTGTCGCATTTGTAACCTGGATGTTGCTACAACCCAGTAAGTGACTAAACCAAAAGTTCTTTCATCATTCTGCCAGGCATCTGCATGTAAGTTATTCAGCTTTGAGGTTCCAGCGAGGTATAAGACCAAGCAACTGAGACCACTGGCAAATTGAATTGGCTACTTGAGTTGGCCACTGGTTCAGATTATTTGTTCCAAGCATAGGTGCTTTACTTCCAAGAAGGACCACAGCACTGTTTGTAAGACAACTAGCAGCTATGCAAAAGAGTAGACATTACAACAGGGGTGGGGGATGTTTTTCAGGCAAAAGTTGGCAGAACAATAAATGTGAGATTTTCCTTTGTACGGTAGGCCAGTTTCTTCACAGTCACAAATCCTTTTGCATCCTCCATCCAAGCAAGGAAGAAGCATTATCAAGAGCACATTCTAGCCAGTCAAAAACAGTAAAAGAGGATCCCAAGAAGGGATGGGGAGAGGCGTGGCTTAGGAGGGTGTGTGGACTGGGGTGAAGGCTGCATCTGATACCCCCGGCCGGGTTTCCCATCCCTGCTGCACAGTCTACTAATTGCAGAAGTTGGGTATTTTTTGTCAGCTTCTACCAGGATAATTATTGTTATTATTCATTTCATTTCTATACCTCTTTATATTTTTAAGAAAAATCTCAAAGTGGTTTACAGCACATTAAAACATCAATAAAACAATCCAGAATAAAACATTACTGAAGGAAATAAAATATAAAGTAAACAGTCAAAGCAACATAATTAACAGGAAATGAAAATATTATCTTAAAGATTTCAAAATAAAACATTACAAATGAGGTCAACTACAGAATACATATTTAACACCAACAAAGGTAACAAAATAAATCATAAACATTTCAAAAGAAAACATTGCTAAATGAAGTCAAATGTAAAATGCACATTTAAAACAGCATTAATTAACAGGAGGGAAAAAAATATTATCATAAGCATAGAACATATGACAGATGGTGGGTTCTCCTTCCTTGAAGGTTTCTAAGCAGAGGATGGATGGCCATCTATCATGGATGCTTTAACTGAGATTCCTGCACTTCTGGGGGTTGGACTAGATGACCCCTGGTGCCCTTCCATCTCTAGGATTCTATGATTCTATATCTGCTGCTGCTGCCAGTCCTGCCAATGGTGGTTCATGGTGGCCAGGGGCTTTGGAATCTGAGGCTTGGTGGCCTGGGTCTGCACTAAGAAACACACAATATGGTCTCTGACCTCTTCAGCAGCCTCAGCTTTTGTAGCTGGAATCAGTCAGGACCCCGCCCTCACATACCCAGTGGAAAAAGGATTGCAAGCAGGGAGCAGTGAACAAATTTTGCCATTTGCCTAAAAGGTACGGGCAAACCATAGCCTGGGCACCACCACCATTGGCAGCTGTCCACTGAACCTCAGATGTTGAGCATCTGGAGAAAACATACCAAAGGAGATCTTTAAAAGCAGGCAAGGATATTCATTTTTGGACTTATGAAACAAATGTTTGGTTGAAATATGCAGATATTCTCTTTAGAATACTTGGTTGTTGTTGTTTAGTTGTTTAGTCTGACTATTCGTGACCTCATGGACCAGAGCACGCCAGCACTCCTGTCTTCCACCGTCTCCTGCAGTTTGGTCAAGCTCATTTTGGTAGCTTTGAGAACACTGGCCAACCATCTCATCCTCTGTTGTCCCCTTCACCTTGTGACCTCAATCTTTCCCAACATCAGGGTCTTTTCCAGGGAGTCTTCTCTACTCATGAGGTGGCCAAAGTATTGGAGCCTCAGCTTCACGATCTGTCCTTCCAGTGAGCACTCAGGGCTGATTTCCTTCAGAATGGATAGGTTTGATCTTCTTGCAGTCCATGGGACTCTCAAGAGTCTCCTCCAGACCATAATTCAAAAGCATCAATTCTTCGACAATCAGCCTTCTTTATGTTTCAGCTCTAAAATACTTACATGGAGCCTATTATTTCTGACAAATAATGGCAACCAAAGCCAGACTGTGATCACTGAGAGTTCTCACTTCTAAATCAGGGCTACAGTCTCACTCAACACTCTCCAGTCACAGTGCTTGGGGTTGGCAAGGTTCTAGAATGTAGGAAGTTCATAGTGTTTTGACTCTTTTGTGAGTTCTTTCTCTTGGAAGGAATTTGGTGAAGCATTTGTTCAGCTCTGTTCAGCTCCAACTCTGATTCTGGTTTGATTCTCAAACTAACTCTGACCTGCTTGGCAATTCTTCCAGTTCTGTCTTGACCCTTGGCCTATTCTGATATATTCCATCACATGCTTCCACCAAAATAATTGCTGATGCAACAACAGCTTTTTAATCAACTTTTTGCTTAAAACTCAAAGCTTGTTTACAAATAATATGCTTCTTTGATATCTAGAGCTTTCCCTCCCATCCCCTTGGTTAGGTGATAATGATATTTAAAATACTTCAAATGAAACGGGTTGGAAAATTTGATCAAATGTGACCTTATTCCTCTGAAATCCCATAAAAAAATTAACTTTCTTAGAGATTAAAGATAAAGCAAATCAAACTTAGATACAAAGAGCTAGAGATCATCCCCCACCTCTCAAATATGAAACACTACCTAGGGGCAAAACAATAAGGAGCAAGCTGCTTCATGATTTAGAGGGGAATTCTTCTCTCCAATGTTGATGGTTAGCATAAAGGAGTACCTTTGGTTGTGGAGGGAGTATTCTGCCACAATAGAGAATCTCAGCTGTACCCAAGCATGTAAGAGGTTACTGCTGGTGATTCTCCTGCCAGAGACAATGAGCATAGTGGCAGTTTGGGATCTGCTTGGTTCAAAGCCCCACAGCTCTCCTAAGGACCCTGATCTTTGGGACCCTGATCATTGAGCCCTTCAGATATACCAGCCTAGAGCTGACATTGTGAAAAAGGAAGCCTGTCTCCTACTTGCTTGTGTGACGAAAAGGACTCAGAATGTGTTGGTAGATTTGTATGGTTCCTATAATACATGATATAGGAAAAGGAAATAAAACTTTAAGTAAAGGCATACATAGAAGATTATTGATCATAGACTGAATTCATTTATTTATGTTTGGCATTTACTTGATGCCCATTCAACCAAGATCTCTGGTAGTTTATGATGAATATCTTAGAACTTGGCTTTGGCAAACTTTCCTAAGTAAATCTATCTAGCTATCAACATGCCTAAAAAGATAGATTCAGAAAGACCTTGACCACGTCTCTCTGAATTATATTTCCCTTGCCTTAATTTGTACCACAGTTTCGACAGAAACTCTTTTTAAAAAAATCACTGCAATGTGATGTCAACATTACTGTATTTGTGGTTCTTACTGTATTTATTCTTCATAGTCAGAAGTAGGAAATACACTGTGGTTAGCCAAGTGCCAGCTTGTTCTGGGCAGTAAATTTCCATTTGTAATAGAGGTTAATCGCTTTTCACTTTCTGCATTCAATAACTGTACAGCAAATACCAGATACACAGCAAGATTGTGATTGAATGAGTGCTGGGTGAAGAAAAATGGGTCAGAATGTGGGGAAACCTTGATAGTTCTTTGATTTTCTTTTTCTTTTTTTTACAGTAGCGGTTAGTAACTGAATATACCTGACATAAATTTGGTGCATGGGTAGAGCTTTTAAGCTGCATCGACTTAGAACAGCCAACACCTGATCTCTCTTGATGGAGTCCAGGAATCAAATACAGAAATACACAGCACAGTGCTATGTCAAAATCTGTGCTTTAATTTCTTGAAAAAACTTTATTTCCTGGGAAACAGGCTTCTGTTTTTCTGCCTCATTGCACAGGTACTTTAGCATTCAATTAGAATTTCAGTGGTTGTGGGTTTTACTCCCCCCCTTATTTATCAGACTTTCATCCCAAAGGATCCAAAGTCAGCAAAACAATAAAAAATACATTTTTAAAATTAAAAACAAAGCCAATACCATCACAGTTAATATGAATATTTCAAGTTTCCAGAAATAACATGTACAGCAATTTTCAGCCCCCAAATGCCTGGGTTAACAATAATGTTTTTAAATTCTGCTTAAACATTAACAAGGACAGATGCACCTCACCTGACAGGGCATTCTGTAAGGGAGGGGCCACTAATGAAAAGACCCTCTCATGGGTCAGTGCCACCTGGGTATTTCCCAGCTGCGGCAGCAGCAGCAGAATCAAGGCCTCCCTTGATATCTGATATGGCTGATGTTTGGGGGTGTGATCTTTTTGGTACTTGAATTTAGGGCTTAAATTGGGCATCAGAGCTCACTGGCAGCCAACACAGTGCTTTCAAGCCAATGGTACTTGCGGGTGGCACTGTGGGTTAAACCACAGAGCCTAGGACTTGCCAATCAGAAGGCTGGTGGTTCAATTCCCCGCGACAGGGTGAGCTCCCATTGCCCAGTCCCTGCTCCTGCCAACCTAGCAGTTTGAAAGCATGTCAAAGTGCAAGTAGATAAATAGGTACCACTCCAGCAGGAAGGTAAACAGCGTTTCTGTGCACTGCTCTGGTTTCGCCAGAAGCAGATTAGTCATGCTGGCCACATGACCCGGAAGCTGTCTGCGGACAAACGCCGACTCCCTCGGCCCATAGAGCGAGATGAGCGCTGCAACCCCAGAGTCGGTCATGACTAGACCTAATGGTCAGGGTTTCCTTTACCTTTACCTTTACCAGCAGGCTGCCTCACTCACCAACCAACCTGGCAGCCCATTCTGCACTAGCAGCAACTTCCAGACTGTCTTAAAGGGAAGTCCCATGTAGGGTACACTATTGGAGTCAAGACAGGAAGTCACTAAAGCATGGAGTACTGAGGCCAGAAAAGGCTCAGGCCAGGAAAGGCAATTGCTGTCCAATTAGCCTAAGCTGGGCTTAAGCACTCCTAGCCACAGAGGCCACTTGGAAAAATGAGTATTCTCAGGCTATAGACCTGTTCTATCAGGGGGAATGAAACTCCTCCCAAAGCATGTCATTCAGCTTATTCCCAGTCACAAGAACCACCCACCAACAGAAGCTCCAACCTACCAATTTTCAGGTTCCGTTTATTGAATAAACTTCTGATTACCATATCGCTGTTGGATGGCCAGCACTCTGCAGCCTCCTCTGCTTCCTGCATTTCCTGATCTGAAAACATGCCATGGCCTCCCTCCGATCTCTAACTGAAGCACAGAAAGCTAGGGAGCATGGACGTAGCCAGAGCAGTGCAGGGGGGTGCAGTGCTTCCCCCTAAATCAAATAAATAAATAGAAATAATTGCATCACATATATCATGGTTATGTCCCCTCACATAATGCCTGCCCCCCCAATAAATCCTGACTACGCCCATGCTAGGGAGGCTGATTTTGTTTTTCAGAGAAATGCTTCCTTTAAGCCTTTTAAAAAACAGCATCATTGATATCTTTAAATGTAAAGAGACAAAAAGCAAAATATTTTTTTTTCCATGCACACAGTAGGCAGGCTCTCCACCTTTCTGTTCTCACAGGAAAACCCAGCTGAGGAAATAATGGGGTTTTTTTTTTTAGGGAGTAAAGGCATCTGGGAAGGCTGAGCAATGCAGATCATTTGTAGATGCATGGATTCCCTCAAAAGCACTACTGTCATCATGGAAATTGCTGCAGGAATGTGCATGGGAAATGTCAGTTCACACTATGTCTTGTCACTTCATCCTTATATATGTAGATCTAGATGACTGGATCACATTGTGTGGCGGCTGCACTCATCTCCTGCTCCCCTTTTGTAGTGAGCAAATGCTGTCAAAATGCAGTCAACAGAGAATATACAAATGACATCAGGAGAAATCTGAGCAGGGTTAAAAGTGCATATATTCTTAATCCTGTTAAATGCAAAGTGAAATTAGAGATATCTGAAGTAGCACATCTGTATGGGAGACACAGAATAGATAAACAGGATGTACTGATCCCTGTAGACTAATCTGAATATTTCTCTATGAAGTGTACCACTGGAGGCTCTGGAATGGAATGGAATGGAATTCTACTTCCCAAATACTTATGCCTCCACTTTGTATACATACCACATTTCCCCCCATTTAAACAAAGTGATCATTTGGGAAAAGACGGGAAACACAAGAAAACAACAGAATCAGTTTCCTGTTCTTAAAAGGGTAACCTAAAAACCTAATTACTCTGTCCTGCCTCTTGTCTATATACAGCCTAATGGATTTGTGTGCTGGGCAACACATGAAAGGCATGTCTGCTAGTCTGAATTAGATACGGGCAAATAGCCGCTCATGTAGCTAAAGTGATGAAATTGGACAGTGAATGTGCAACCCAATTAAGCCAAAGTACTTGCATTTCAATTGAATTAATCTCATTTGTTTCAGTAGGATTAAATCTGCTTGTCCTGGGATGAAGCTTTATAGACTTCCAAGCTCATGCACTTCTTATCATTGCATCTGAGGTTCAGAGATCTTCAAATATGAAGGGTGTTGTTTGCTGAGAGTTATTGGGTGACCCTTAGTCCCCTCACATAAGTACCATTTCCAGAGTGGTTTAACAGTCAACCCTTCTACCCCGAGAACTCTGGGAATGGTAGCTCTGTGAGGGAAATAAGGGTCTCCTGACAACTCTCAGAGCCCTTAACAAACTATACTTCCCATGATTCTTTGAAGGAAGCCATGGATGTTTGAAGCAATATGGTGCTGCTTTTGATGTATAGTATAGACAGGGATGCGGGTGGTGCTGTGGGTTAAACCACAGAGCCTAGGACTTGCCGATCAGAAGGTCGGCGGTTCGAATCCCCACGACGGGGTGAGCTCCTGTTGCTTATTCCCTGCTCCTGCCAACCTAGCATTTCGAAAGCACGTCAAAGTGCAAGTAGATAAATAGGTACCACTCTGGCGGGAAGGTAAACAGTGTTTCCGTGCGCTGCTCTGGTTCACCAGAAGCTGCTTAGTCATGCTGGCCACATGACCCGGAAGCTGTCTGCAGACAAACGCCGACTCCCTCGGCCCATAGAGCGAGATGAGCGCCGCAACCCCAGAGTCGGTCACGACTGGACCTAATAGTCAGGAGTACCTTTACCTTTATAGACAGGGCATGACTGTTGTATCTTTTGAGGCCAGGCTTGCTGGTGCAGGTGCATAAGTCTTCTTTAGATGAGTAGTCATGGTTTAATCTTCAGACATGTCCATATTCTGTGGGGCAAGGGGGCACTTGCACATGTTTTGCACCTGTAAGGTCTCGGGTTCAGTCGTTGTCATCTTCAGTAAGAGATTTCTGCTTGAAACTCAGGAAAGCCACTTCCACTTGGAGCAGATGCTACTAGTAAGGTGGGCCAATGTTCTCTCACACAACAAGGAAGCTTTGCTGTTGTTCATGATGCCATCACATGAACAATATTATTTTGGCGTATTGTTAGAGCTGATATTCCTGAGGGGACACTCTCCATCTCCCTACTAGCACTACGCTACACAAACAGCAGATTATACTGCAGCTGTCTCTTTGGTTCAAAGACAAAAAAAGTATTCATTCCGATTACGATGTTATTATTATTTTTCCTCTCCACATTATTTGGCACTGCTTAATTGCGCATTTGTCTCTCCTTCTGGCTTGTGCTTCTCATCGCTAGCATAGCTTGCAGCTGTTTTCTTTGAGTTCTGTGTTTTCTCCCCCACTCCAAATGACCCAGCCGCTTGCTCCCATTAAAATTAAACTTTAAAATTAAACCTTGCTGTCCTCATCTCCTGGCATCTCCATTACCAGCAGTTGTGAAACTGTGGTAACTTCCTACCTGCCTTTTCCTTCACAACCTAGATTTTTGTTTTAAATCAGCTTTGCTTTAAATCAACCTATATTCCTAACACTATATTGCTGCGTGACTTTTGTGTGTTTAAACTCTGCTCTTGAGGGCTCTCTTCTGCTGGAGAGTGTGCAAAGCCTTGCATTTTGAATTCAGGCACCCGCCCAATTCTTTTGTTATCCACCCCACACATGTGGGTCACAGGGATTCTATTTTCTCTTTGCCTGCTGAATTTCTGATAGTCTTTAGCTGTTGATAGCACAGGAACTCTTCCAGTAAAAGGGAAAAAAGGAACTCTACGACACTGTAGCAAAGGTTTCTGATTATGGAATAAAATCTGAACCTAGCTGGAACTTTCCAAGGTGCTAAATAAGTTATTATAAAGTTGGAAATAGATATTTTGTTGTTTAGTCGTTTAGTCATTGTAAGGGTATTAGGGGGTTGCTCGAGAGCAATCAGGCAAATGCCTCCCTGGTTGGCTGTAAAGCCTTGTTATTGGTGCCAAAAAAACCTTCATGGACCAGAACATGCCGGGCACTCCTGTCTTCCATTGTCTCCCACCGTTTGGTCAAAATAGATAGAGAAATATATATATAAAATAGATATATAAAAATAGATGTAGATAAATAAAAAATAGAAATGCAGTCTTTGTTAAATAAAATTCTTTTAAAAAGCATTTTGCTAGTTGCTCTAGGATGTGCACCCTATCAGTGCCATTTACAACATGATCAATATAATAGCAAGAGGTTGTACAGAGTAAATGACAGAGTAGACTCATTTACATTAATGAACATGACTTACTTAGCTCAAGTAATTTTAGTGGATCTACTCTGAGTAGAACACAGTTGAAAAACAAACAGTATGCTAAAAACCAAGGGTGGTGTCCAGTAAAGTTTTATGCAGAGTAGACACATTTAAATTAATGAAGCTAGGTCTGTTTATTTCAGTGGGGTTGTGCTGGTTAAAGCTAGCTGAATGCCACCCCATGTTATGAAAATCATATCAAAGTACATTAAGATAGCAGGACCAGATAAAACAATTGTAAAAACACAGCACCATAAAAGCACTGCTGTAGTTGGCTGTGTGCAGTTCTATACAAGTGCTGAAACAGAAGAGACTGTTTTCATTTATGGCCTAATCAGATGTATCTGTGAGGCATCTAATCATAAGCCTGCATTTTTATTAAGGCTTGATCAGGGCCTGAATCTTAAAATGAGCTTAAAGATTTTCAAATGTTTCATGCCAGGCAGAAGACTAAAAAACATTGGCAATGTTTTTCCTCCTAAGACAAGGGGGCCCCCTGATTTATAGCAGAAAACAATTCTCAAAGTTGTAAAAAGGGAATTACAGGCTGAGAGCCAAGGTTACACTGACCCTACAAATTAAGGGTTGGTAAATAGTAAAATGAGCCATATCTTCTTCCTAAGGTTAAAAAGGCCAAGAGCAGTGAAAAAGGCAACTGGCTTGGCTGGAGAAGAAGAAGCTTCTTTCTATTTTTATTTTGAGGCTGGAAACTGTTCCTTCCTTTTCACTTTGAGAAGGTTTAATTCTTTTAAAAGGCTACCTATGATAATGTATTAAATATATTAGCTTAAATGTAATTATGCAAAGGATTTAAGAAATGCTAGATTCTTATTTCATAGAGTCATATTGCAATAGGAGACCAGAGGGGCAAATGAGCCCAGCCTCCTGCCAGACAGGAGACGCCATCGAGCACTCCTGATATATGGTTGTCAGGCTTTTTTGTTTAGACACCTTCAAATGAAGGAGATCTTTCAATGTTGATGTGAACTAAAGATCCTTGAAGATAAAAATTTAAGATTAACCATCTGTTTTGGAAGGCAATAGGGCAAGGAGGGCAAGAGGTGAGCTGGTAATTAAGATTCCTTGTTGAGACACATGTAAGATATATTACTACTTATTTGTCATTTATAGATGGAAGAATATATAGCTCTTTGTGTCCCATAAAAGGACAGAAGGAAATGGGTGTATCTTTTGTGATTGGTTCTAGCAAACAGCCAATAGGAATTTCAACCAGGCTGATTGGACAGAGGCAGCCAAAGGAGGAGCAAGGGGGCTGGATTAAGGAAATATAAGTGCTGGCCAGAATGGCAGGAGGCCAGGCCAGAGCTTGGTAACCTTATACCACTGTGCCTCTCATTTATTTGTCTGACAAATAAATTACTATTTTAATTTCTCTATTGCTGCGTTGAATATTTCATTCCAGCTAAGCGTTAACCACAAGCAGGGTGCTACATCTGGAGTGGACACCATTTATATCCAAGAGGGAGTTTGATGGTTAAATGTAAAACATAAATCTAGCAGTCTGCCACTGTGTTAATAGGAAAGCAATTATTCAAATTATATAAATTCTGCTGCTTTCTTCCTCTTCTTTTGAAACTGTCCTACTCAAGTACGTATATGACTAACTAAACCACAGAGTAAAAACATCTCTGCTTCAGGTTAAGCAAATGAAATATTGCACATCTAGTAATTCTTATCTGTCTGCAGGGGGAGTCTGAAAAAAGAACATCACATTCTAATCTATTGCTCTCTGGCAACCACCAAAACTCTATTAATTGGTAAAATTTCATCTAACATTCATTGCGAGGGCGGGAAGAGTTTATAGCTCACTAGAGAAGATCATTTTACCGAAGTCCATAAGCTCCTCATCTCATCTTTATTTCATTTAGTTGGCTCATTTTTACTGCATCGCTCCAAGTTGCATATGTCTAGCTCTTGCTATTATGTATTAGTTCTTGAGTAATTTTCTTCTTGCTAAGTAAACTTAGTTTTTCATAGTTGTAAATGATTTCAGATGCTGCCTTTGCAGTGCATTATCCAATCAAAGGGATGCCATTTTATTAACTATGGCACATCACTGTTGCTTCCCCAGCTGTATACATGTGTAAAATTAGTAAATTATAATTATGCCAGCTCTCAGCAGAGGCAGAGCTACCTGCTCCAGCATCCGGAGTGGCGCACATGCTGTGCACCCGGGGCAGGTTGAGAGTACCACGTGTCAGTGCTGCCCGCGGTGAGCATCCCAGAGGGGTGGCACGGTGAGCGTCCCAGCCGGTGGTACGGTGACGTCACCCCCCGTCAGGGATGACACCCGGGGCAGACCACACACACAACACCCCTTCCTCTGCCAGTGGCTCTCAAAACAAAATGTGGAGAAACTAATCCTACCCAGAAAACTAGAATGCTGTTTTGGATGCTGTACAGTGGGCTTGCCACTAATGTGAGGATTCAGTTATGAGGGTCTGCATGGAAACTCAGGAACCCCCAGAACTGTCCTCTTGTGAGGTGGAGAGTGGCCTTTTGCCTCTGGGTAGGATGAGTGAGCTCCGAAGCTGGTTAAGTGAGGACATCCATGGGACCCATTCTTTGTTAACTCACACCCACACAGCAGCCATTTTGTGACTAGTGCCCATGGCACTCTCTCAAAACTCCAAATGTGCCCCTGGGCCCCAGAAGTCAATCATTGTTTTAGAGGGCTATACATTTGTAAGATTAGCCAGTTTGACCCATGGGTTGCGGAGAAAAGTTAGCCTCACCTCTTATTCAGGAAAATTTAAGTATTTCTTTTTCAGTCTTCAATCTATCACTGGTTACCTATTTTCAACGGAGATACAGTAGTTCACTTTTTGGCATACATCAACTTCAAATTAACAGTGTTTTTGGAGGTGTACACGTACTGTTAGGCCTAGTTCTCACAGTGGTGGCAAATGAACCTGGTCTGTGGCACTCTAGACTACAAGTGAAGACTCACTAAACTGAATGCTTCTTCATAGAAAAACAGACTCTGTACACTGAAATATAGGCAAATCTCTGGATTAGAAAGCTTTAGGATGCAGTGTGTTGGGGAGATTGTGCCAAATGCCCCTCTCATCCTAAGGTGTTATGCCTCTCACCCAGCAAAAGGAATATTTTGTTTTCACCTGCAGTTGTACCTCGAAAGTCAAATGCCTTGTGAGTCAAATGTTTTGGCTCCTGAATACCGCAAACCCAGAAGTGAGTGTTCCAGTTTGCGAACCCGAACGTCCAATGTGGGTTCTGCAGCTTCCGATTGGCTTCAGGAGCTTCCAGCAGCCAATCAGAAGCTGTGCCTTGGTTTCTGAACATTTTGGAAGCCGCACAGACTTCTGGAACAGATTCCGTTCGACTTCCGAGGTACAACTGTATTTCTTACTGGACAATTGGAAGCCTTTCACTTTCCATCCCGGAATGTGACATCTCTCCACATTCTGGGACTGAAAGTCTGTGATGCAGTGATGGGCCAGGAGAATGTGGTCTTCACTATAAAGTGAACTGTTAAGCCATTCTGCTTCTTTAATGCACTATGCTGTTGTTGTTGTTTTTCATTCTGGTGTTCATTCTGCTCTCCATCAAGACTCTATGGAGCAGAACCAAGTGGTTCTGCCTGTCCCTAGTTCTGTTTCATCTTAACAACTTGTTATTTTACACAGATTTCCCCTGGGGGGATACCAAATAGAAAACACTTCATGCTGTTTGAGCTGTCACTTTAAGGAGAATAATAAGCAACTAATATGTTAAGATGTTACAAGCCAAGTTGTTAGAAAGGGAACTGTTAGGCTAGATGCTTTTTACAGGAAATGGACGAAGAACCTTACACGTTTTTAGATGTGCAAAGAAAAGATAAACGTGGCAGGGCAAAGAGGAAACAATGAAGGGGTTTAACAATGGGAAAATGTATTTAGATAACGATTTAGTTTGGATATGCATAATTTATTTGCATGTATGTATACCACTTTATCTACATTTCATACTTCTCAAAGCTTATGGTAATTTCCTGATTTCCTGGTTCATCTGTGAAATGCAGCTGACACTCCGACAAGAGATCAATCCAGCATGAAGTCCTCCTGCCAAGGAAAATTTCCAGGGGTTTGTGCCCTAAATTTGTAAATGTCATCATACACAATTTTATAAATGCTACTAACAAAGATGATGGCAGCATCACAAATCATATTTAAGCATACAGATGGGCTGCTTCTCCAATCCTCCCCACCCCCACCCCCTGTGCCTTCCCCAAACACTGGCTGGAATTATGCATCACTACAAAATTTGCTGCAAAACAATCTTGATGCTTTGCCTAGTTTTCTTGAGATATCATATTGTTATGGTAATTCTTCAAGGAAAATAATGAAAGTAATTATGTGGGAACAAAGGAGTCATAGAAAAGGGAAGAAGCTTGCAGGCATATCTGCAGAATTTTGTCACTGCAGAATCTCTTCACTGCTGTTGATGTGGCCTTGTGGTTGCATAAGGGAATTGTCCCTGCACTCTGGACACTAATGGCAGGTGTGTGGCGAACACAGGTATAGCTCTCCCATTGCACAGTAGCTTCCCTCTTTTCCTGGAATCCCTAACCATATCTGTCAACTTTTCCCTTTTCTTGTGAGGAATCCTATTCGGAATGATGGAATTTCCCTTAAAAAAAGGAAAACGTTGACAGCTATGCCCCTAACCCTCCTAAGCCTATCTGTCCCTGGATGAATTTACATTGATGGAACAAAGTCCACTGGCAACAGGGTAAAAAGGTCAGAGTTTAACTATGGGTTTCACACCATACTAGTGGTGCAAATCCTTATTATCTGTATCAGTTTCATTGTATCAGTATGTTGTAAGTTTTAAACAGTACATTAGAAGCAAAAAGAACTTGTTATTAAGGTAGTTGGACCATTGGACAACAAAGGAGCCTAAGAATGAAGGTCAGCAGAGACTGTGATGTCCACAACAGGGCTGGTCCTACCATGAGGCAACTATGTCAAGCAGCATCTGCTAGGAGGTGGGAGTGGCTCCCTTCCCCCCTTTCCCCTCATTCAGTTACCTGGACTCCTCTTCATGCAACAGGCACTGAGGAGAGACCCTGAGAGGGTGCAGAAAGACAGATACCTTGAGGTAGCTGGCCGAGGAGGTTGGCAAGCCAGGTCATGAGTGGGAGCAGAAAGGGGAATGCAGGCGGAGGAGGAGGAGGAGGAGAGAAAATTCATTCCTTCATTATCTCCATTTCTAGGAGAGCTACTCTACAGAGGAGTCATGAAGACACATACACCTGTACAACTCATGGGAATACTGACAAGAGCCTTCCTTTTTTTTGTGGGGAGGGAGGGAACTGGCACTAGGGACAAGTAACTCAAAATCTGCCCCCCACCCCCACACGAACACCCGCCTCCATTTCCCAAAACTGAAAATGAAGGTCTGTATTTGGTGAATAAATGTGTCAGAATCATTTTGCGCCTACATATTTCCAAGGGAATAGATATAGGTGTCTGCCCCAGAATACTGGAATTGTGAAGCTCTATGTTACTTTCAGTTTCTCTTTGCTCCCCCCCCCCCCCCCGCAACCCGCTGCCCACTTAACAGCCGATGTGAGCTGCAGGTTTTTCCAGACAATACTATGAATACTTGATTTTAGAATGCATCTGCTTCCCCTCAGGAGTTTTCAAAGTTGCCTTTCAGGAGATGAAAGTAAGACATGAAACATTTTCCAATTTCTAAAGACTCGCAATTCTTGTTTCTCAAGAGATTATTCCACTCAGGAGATAGGTGGTTTACACTAGGCGACAGCCACTTGTTTAAAAAAGGAAAGCAAAGGAAGAAAGGAGACTGATTGAGGTAAGGGAGGAAAAAAACCCAGAGGGAGGGAGAAAAGGAATGGCATAAAGCTAGATTCTGCATTTTAGTTAATCTGCATAAAATTAACATCAAGTTTAAAGAATCTTATGTTCCCAGGGTGGTCTGATAACAATCAATTACTGCTTTTTAATTAACATTAAAACATCAAGCGATCAACCCCGCTTTCTCCTTTGTGTTTTTTTTTTTGCTGTGATTTTAATTTGAAAAACTTAGCGAAATTCCTGCTGAACAAAATTCAGCCCTACCCCCTTTATTTTGGAAGGCCAGGGCAAGATGTAGAAAGTATTTGACTCTTCACTGAGACCTAAATAAGAAATGTAAATAGCAAATACCGGTACATTTTGAGTGGTCTTTTGTATGATGATAAATTTGGCTCCTTTGTAGAGAAGAACAACTGTATTATTCACACAAGTTCAAGGTTGTTTGAAGACATCTGTAGTGAAGGACCTACGTAAATCAATAAAGGACATAAATAGCAGGAAGAATTTCACAATGAAAATAGGAGGTTTCCTTTAAATGCAAAATTAAGCAAACAGTATTTTCGTATTGCTGCCTATAAATACTCAGAATTATAGCCAAATCCTTAAAATTATGGTATGAGTTTAGAAATAATGAGAGAAAATCTTAATTAATATGATTCTGATAGTTTGCCATCTGTTTTTGCATTGACCCTTGTTTGTAAGGAAATACATAATTGACTGAACATTTGCTTTCAGGGCAATCAGTCTTTCAAATAACATGATTTTTAAAAATTATTATTATTACTTGAAAGCACAAATACTGGGCATTCTGTTTGGACGGCATTCTGAAGTAGCCTGAGCAAACAGAGAAGTGGGATCTGCAACAAAATGTTGCAGCTTAGACTGTTCCTGTTCAGTGCTTCAGCCAGCCAGCCAGCCAGCCAGCCAGCCATGCCTTCATTGATGAATACCCCATTCTTGTTCCCATTCAGTATTCCCAGTCAGCCCCAAAAGCAGTTACCACTCAACATTTGTGACCACTGAACATGTTCAGTTCTTATTGGGCTGTTTAGTCAGGGATCACCAACATTGATGCCTTTGGGCGCCAATGTGTTCACCAGGAACTCCTATGGTACTAATGTATTCTGTACATGAGAAACTGTTTTAATCACAAACACATATCAGATTCCAGAACTGCAAGCTCATCCTCCCATCAGTTTTGAACAGAGGAGAGAGGTGTGAAGAGCTTCTCTGTGTGAATGAATATGGCAGTGGCTGATGTAGGTGCCTTTCCTCTCATTGACGAGGCAGCTGATGGTGGACATATGCTCACCATGTTGTGCTCTTGTCTCTTTTCCTTTTTTTTAAAAAAGATGTGGCAAACATTTTCCCATGCCCCCACAGCAGCCATTTTGTGATATTTTGTGGCAGACATTTTGTGACTGGCATCCATGACACTTTCTCAAAATTCCAAATGTGCCCACTGATTCCAAAAGCTTGACAGCCCCTCCGATAGATTTACATCAAGATAGGCTGCTCTAGTTTCCTAAGTTCTATGTAAAATACAAATGAATCTGTATGCAAAATAAAATTAAGCCAAGCTAAAGATGAGCGCAGGACTAGACATGGTCAGCTCAGGGAGAAGTCAACTGGAGCACATTTGAAAGAGGAATTTGTTGTTTTGGTAAACATAAATCCTATATCTTCCATGTATAATTTTGTTTCCATTCTAAAGTTTCAGCAGTCAGAAAGAAGGTCATGGGTCTGCTAAGGTACCGAGGGAATAACATTCAGCATTTTTTTGTGATTTTTGAGGCCTGTCATTTTGTGCTGCTATTTTATCAATCACTCATCAGTTTTGAAATCTGTCATTGTGGTGGCAGAAACTTATATCTCATCTTCTGGGTGTTTTCTTTTTCAAATGTCACTATGTGTCTCCTGTTTTCAACAAATTCCAAGAGAGGCTGACAGTAAGATTTAAAAAAACAATTAAGAAAAGCATTTATCTAGACAACGTGAACAGTGTGCTTTTAAGAATTGTACTGGTAAAATGCTATGTTCATTGTAGATCTTCTCAGCTTTGAGCCCAGTAAAAAGACTTCCCTGTATTTTCCACTGTTTGGGTAAATAAATGCTACTAACACTGAGCAAAATACAATTGTGCCCATCTGCCAGTGGAACAGATGCCACTGGAGCAATGTATTTTCCCCTGCAGTCTTCCATGTGAAAACCTGCCCTGGAGTATTGGGAGACCCTCTGAGGCAGATTGGGAGGATACAGGGTGCTGTGGGATTGGAGAGGAAGTTGAAGTAAACTTTATGGCTAAGTATTTGAACTCTGGTCTCCCTGGTCTTAGTCCAATGCTCTACAGGAATCCATTATCAATGGGAATATGATAAAGCTAACTAGTGTGTTAATTTAGGATGTGGTTGCCGTGGAGAGCCAGCATCATGTAGTTGTTAGAATGTTGGACAACTACTGGGGATACCCAGGTTCAATTCTCTAGTTCAGGGGTCAACAAACTTTTTCAGCAGGGGGCTGGTCCACTACCCTCAGACCTTGTCGGAAGCCAGACCACACACACACACACACACACACACACACACACACACATATATGGGGGGGGGGGAGAGAAATGAACGAATTCCTATGCCCTACAAATAACCCCGAGATGCATTTTAAATAAAAGGACACATTCTACTCATGTAAAAACATGCTGATTCCCGGACCGTCTGCGGGCCGGATTTAGAAGGCAATTGTCCCGGATCTGGCCCCCGGGCCTTAGTTTGCCTATCCATGCTCTATTTGGCCATGAAGATACTCATCCAATAGATCTCAGTCCAGTTTACTTCAAAGGGTGGTTGTGATGATAAAATGGGGGAAGGAAGAACAGTGTATACCACCTTGAGGTCCTTAGAAGAATGGAAAGTTGAATTTAAGAAATAAATAAAATAAATAAGTGTTCTGCTTTCCTTTGGACCACATCAGTGAGGCCGAGAGAGGGGTATTGCTGTCTGGGCAGCCCAGAACATCCACACACACTGCCCAGGCCTGCACCCTGGAAAGATCACTTCAGTGCTACTAACACAGCAAAAACATGGGAGGCAGCAGTTATGAATTACAGGTTTCTGCAGCCACAGCAGGTGCTGTGATTCTCCAGCAGTTTGACTTCACCCCCCAGAGGCACGCTCCATTGTCTTTCAAGATGCCAACAGTCCCAAACAAATATGAGATCTAAGATGGCCCAAGAGAACTAGTTACTGGATGGATTAGCAAGTTTTTACATAGTATAGTGTAGTGCTGAAAGCGTTACTTCTGTTGACTGCTATGTAGAGGATGTGCCATCTCATCAGTCTTAAATGTCAAAACTCATTCTGGGGAAATCAGAGAAAGCAGCTTCAAGAGATACTGGAAACAAATATATTGGGTGGGATTCAACTAATAAGTCCTGTTCATGGAAGCTCTGCATAGCAGCTTTTACTTGTGAAATGGAGTTTTTCCCTCTCTCCTTCCGTCATGTGCCCCTGCCACTCCTGGACTTTGGCTAAGGGTATTAGGAGAATTCCCAGAACAGCATGCATCTGGTAAGCTTGTAGTGATTGAACAATGGCCTTAGCACAATGTTGCATCCCTCCCGTGATTTCTTCTGGATTATCATCGATAGGACTTTTTAGGTTCACTCACAATTCCCCACAACATTGGGCATTGACGGTGCACTCAGCTGTAATAGATGCTGGGGGCACTTCATAGAGGAGGAATTTAGCTTTCATGTTTTTGAACTTAGCCTCATGGACTTGTGATAAGACTAGGAGTGAGGAAATCCAGGTTCAAATCTCCACTCAGCCATGAAGCTCACACACTGACCTTGGTCAATCACTGTATCACAGCCTGACCTATTTCATAGTTTGGATGATAAAAATGGGTAAGAGAGAGTATCATGTATACTGGCCTGAAGTCCTTGGAGGAAAAGCAGGAAATAAATAAAAATTATGAAGCTGGGGCTAAAGAGCATCTTAAAATGGTAAATTGTTTCGTTGTGTCCCCGTGACACTGGTAATTTATTTGCTGCCATTATAGCATCTTTGTGTTTTGGCACTGAGGGCAGTACAAGCTACATGTCAATACTTTAGAGAAATCCTATGATGGTGTTTGTGTCTCTCTCTGGGTTTGTATACAAGTGACAGAAATTTACACTTCCATCATCATTTGCAGAACTAGAAGAAGACGTGTTGCTAATGTGATTCCTTCAGGGTATAAAGAAAAATATGGCAAGATGTTCTGGGACTCATAGAATGAGATAAACTAGGGATAGAACTGCAGCAATGATACAAACAAACGATGAGATTTACTTCTTGACAGTGGGTATGTCACTATCTAAAGGATTCTCACATTTCCTCCCCACACATTTGGAAGAAATATTATATTTTGGAACATCTACAGGAGAGATAATAAATGAAACATTGTCTAATATTTATGTACTTGTTCTCTGTTGGTATGCCAACCCCCAAATCTGTAAGAAACTTATTGTTATTTATTCATATCCCTTCTGCTCCTCTTATATAGAGTCAATTGGAGAAAGTTTTATAGCATAAGGAGCTCTTATTTTCAAGAAAATGGAACAATTTTCAAGTATCTATGCTTGGAGAGTGAAGCAAAGACACTTCTAATACAGCAGAAGTGAGAAAATAAATGGGAATTATTTGGAAAAACCCATTTCATCCTCATGATGGTGAATTCAGGTGAGTAGCACATTCTTCCATCAACAGTAAAAACATTTTCTTTCCTCCCCCCCCATTTTAAAATGCACAGGCTTGTGCTTTTAACATTTCCATGCACATGTTTGAATCTTTCAATGGCTTTCTTATTTCTTTCTGTCTGGTATCAGATTATAGCAAAATGAATGTGTGTGAGAGAAAAACTATTGTGTCTGAAAGATGCAATTTAAAAATAAAATAAAGGCTGACCTGTTTCAACTCCCTTTTTAAAGTCAAGCCAGAAGGAACCATCTATAACACCTTTTCCCGGGCTAAGTCAATCCTCTCCATGACTTAGCTGTATAGTATATGAGAGAAGGAAAAATATATTTAGGTTAAACTTCTTTCTAGGTAACTTATGTACTGTCAGAAAGTGAATATCATCTTCAACATGTGCATTGGTTTCAGTGGGTCTACTCTGATTAAGACTTGGCTGGATATAAGTTATAATTTTTACACAAGGACTATATATATTTTTAATAATCACACACAGTAAAAATCTATTTAGTAACTGAAATAACACCTCTTCTGTGTATGATATCCCGCTAGTTCAAGACAATAGCCACCTCATTGCTATCTGCAGTCTTTGATACCCGAGGGTTGTTTGATTTGTGAGTGATTTGTGAGTGGAAGACTTTTACCTCAGTCAGAATGTCTTTTTTGCTGACAGCATAAGATCTTTGCATGACAGAAGGGAATGGAAATCCTGAGGTGTCCCTGGGGTGTAGTGCAATCTCTTGCCCATGGATTCAGATGTGTGTTAGCTGGCACAAGGAGCTGCACACTCTTTTTCACAACGTCTTAGCAATGTTAGCCTGAGGACATTCACTTGATCTGGCACAAATGTTCACAGAACAGCACCCCTGCCGCCCAGAATTCCACCCACTTGTTCACCTCTGGATCCAAGTTCAGGTATATTTTAGCACCCACAAAACACTCTGAGCCGCACAGCAATTTTTAAAATTCACAGTATGGAGTATTTTAAGCATGTGAACTCTTAACCTCAGCAAACAAAAGAAATCAGAGATGGGAAATGAGACAATGGCTGTGTAAGGGTATCTTTGAAAACTCTGTAATTATTGAGACAACTTATTTAAGGATGTGCTACATTTTACGCTACTGGGAGATTTTTCTCCCCCTTGATCTTTTTTGTAAATGCGGCCCTAAAGCTCTTCTCAGCAGGTAATGATTCTGTATGATTTGTGTTCATCTGGAATTATCTAGAAAGGTTCATTTTGCCTCTGATAAATAGTTTTGAATATATTATTGTTCTTTTCTTCAAACATGTCTGTAAAATGTCAAGTACCCTTTTTCTTTTCTGACTTATTAAAGTGGGTGGAAAGGCCGTGTGACAGTTTATTTTATATACTAGTCTCATGCTAGAACTACTATGTGTTGCATATAGCTTATATTAGGAAGCTATCTCAAGCATTTGTAATTTAATACACATTGTTTTCCCCTCATACAGTCTTTGGCATAATGTCCTTATATTTTCACGATAACAGGGTCACTTAATAAAAAGAAAATCAATGTTAGCTCTGATGAATGGTTAATTAGGTTGGCTAGCATTCAGTAATGTTAAGATCTAAATTTAGAAATAAGATATTAAGGCAGGATATTCTTTTTAAGTCTCTAGTGTCAATCATTTCAAACTATACTGATCCTTACAGAATTATGGGTGGTCCAGTTAATATAATAAAATGTGTACAGGATTCTTTGCCCCCTTCAGCTAGGCAGAAAATGATGGGTGTAAAGGTAAAATACCCTTTCGGTGCCAGCTAAAAACATTCCTGTTTAGACAAGCCTACCAATATGCTTTGAAAGTTGAGGTAATTTTAAACTGTTTTAGTATCTTAACTATTGTATATTAACTAAAGTATGGTTGTGAATTTGTCTAGATTTTATGGTTTTATCTTTTTCTAAACTGCTTTGAGGTATGTGTTTTTTTACACTCATGCGGTGTATAAATTTTATGAAATAAGAAAGAAAAACTCTGCAGTCACAGGTTCAGATGAACAGATGCACACAATTTACAGAAAACATATTTACTCAGTCTTCGTTTTACTTAGGTATTACTTTATTCACATCATTATTAATACTCATGTCAGAAAGGTGTATGCATAGCTAAGTTGCCGCTCTCTGGACCTCTTGGGGAGGAGACACATGAAGAAGGGCTTCAGATGATGGTTCCAGGATCTGGGGCGGTTCATATGGGGAGAGGTAATCCTTGAGGTTTTGAAGTCCTGAGCCTGTTAAAGAATTATAGGTCAGAAACAGTACTTAGAATTGGGCCTGGAAACTAATTGATAGCCAGTGCAGTCAGACCAGGATCAGTGTAGTATGCTAAAACCGCCTTGTCCTGGCAACCTAGCTGCTGAATTCTGCAACAGCTGAAGTTTCTGAACTGTCTTCAGAGGGAGCCCAGACTATAACATGTAGAAGTAATTTAACCTAGAGGTTATATAATAAAGACACCACAGTCTACAGTGCCTCATTCCAGAAGGAAACACAAGTCCTGGGTAAACACTTGGAGCCCTTGGAATCTTGCATTAATTTCCTTTTGAAATGGAATGGAAAAAAACAAAATGGAAAACAGAATTTCTGTTGCCAGTTGAGCCACACATAAACGATAACTCTGTAGCACAGAGCATATATCACCTTCTGGAGAGCCAGTGTGGTGTAGTGGTTAAGAGTGGTAGTCTCGTAATCTGGGGAACCGAGTTCGCATCTCCGCTCCTCCACATGCAGCTGCTGGGTGACCTTGGGCCAGTCACACTTCTTTGAAGTCTCTCAGCCCCACTCACCTCACAGAGTGTTTGTTGTGGGGGAGGAAGGGAAAGGAGAATGTTAGCCGCTTTGAGACTCCTTAAAGGGAGTGAAAGGCGGGATATCAAATCTAAACTCTTCCTCTTCTCTAACTCATCAGACAGAAAGACAGACATAATTTTATTTGTATGCCACTTTTCCACATTTCAACCATTTCTTACAAAGCGTGTTCTCCAATAAATGAGATCACGTGTTGCGGTGTGGGCCGCCGGGCCAGCCCTATTGTTGCCAGGCAGGTTAATAGTTGCTGCCTGCCATTTTGATTGGATAACTGGGTTGCCGGGGCAAATTGTATGTTGCAAATTGGGTGGGTGGGACCATAGTCTTTAAATATTGGGGCACTCTGGTTTCTCTTCCTCTTTGCAGAGTGCATTGGATCACCCGCCCTCTTTTCCGGTTGACCTTGCTTTGCCTGTCATGGGGTCGTCTGCCTTGGCGCAGGGGCCTAGTAGGAATTTTGCCATTTGGTGATTGGCTGTGCCATTTGGGTTTTGCCTACTACTCAGCAATTCGTCACAACTTGTAAGGTTGCGGTTAGGCATTGGTTATAATATGCTGGTGGTGGAGGGGTCAGGATAGGCTGTGCCTGCCCCTCCTATTGCGCTGAAGGGAATTCCGTTAAAGGAATCCTGGGGCTTGCCACGATTTCGTCCAATCCCTGTCATGGGACCAGGGCCGGCAGCCCTTCGGGGAGCTGCTGGGGTGAGCGGCGTGGGTCCGATGCTTAGCTCAAATGACCCCCAAGTTTGACTTTCCCTTCTACTGGCTACCGATCGGACCTTGGGATGTCAGTTCTGTCCCAGGCGGGGGGACAGATAGTCATAACCAATGTCTAAACAACCACTCACTGATTTTGTATTTTAATAAAGTTGTGGCCAAAATAGTGCCCCAAAACCAAAACTAAAATTACATCTTATGTGTGAAGTTATTTGAGGGGTGGCCTGGGGACCTACACACACAACATTAAAAAACAACGAAAGTAGTCATAAACAATAAACAAAACATCAAAAATACACAACTAAACTGAACAATCCCCACATAAATTGCAAGATCTAAAATAAAGATCCAAAACACCCCAACAACCCCAGCACCTCACCCCCAACTGAATATAAAAAAGGTAAAGGTAAAGGACCCCTGACAGTTAAGTCCAGTCGCGGACTACTCTGCAGTTGTGGTGCTCATCTCGCTTTACAGGCCAAGGGAGCATGTGTTTGTCTGCAGACAGTTTTTCCAGGTCATGTGGCCAGCATGACTAAGCAGCTTCTGGCGCAACAGAGCACCAAAACCAGAGCAGCGCACGGAAACGCCGTTTACCTTCCAGCCAGAGCGATACCTATTTAACTACTTGCACTTTTTTGGCGTGCTTTTGAACTGCTAGGTTGGCAGGACAACTGAATATAAGAATGTATAATTGAGAAATTGTAAAAATGGGAAACTGAGAGAGTCATCTATTCCTACTTACAGTCAGACTCAATCTCATGGAGTTCCAGAACAATGGTTATTTCCGGCAAGTGGGACGAGGGAGCTATTGCTCTTTCTGCAGAATATGGATTGGACCAGGTTGGGTATCTCCTCCATGTGAGGTTCTCTTTTGGAAGCAGGGAATGCAGTTGCCCAAAGACCGTTGGTCCTATGACTGAACTGTCTGGGCCAGAAGCTGCTTCCCTTCTGCACTGTAGTCTCAGGAAAACACAAAGTAACTTATGCACCATTTGTTTCTGTGGAATTTTCCTACTCAGGTGTGCTCTGGAGTGTTGCCTAAAGAGGTATCACCTTCTGCATGGTGTGCTATTGCTCCTGGCTCTTTATAATTGTCACCAATAGTGCTGCCCGTTATCTCAACCGGTCTTATCTGAACTTTGGAACCTTCAAAGCCTAGATAAGCATGATTTGACAATTTTTGTTCTGACCTTGCGTAATGATGCAATGGTTTATAATGATTGAAAATGGGGGCAAAATATAGAATTTGGAATGCAGCCAATTTGCAGATTCTTCCTCAAGCTTATCTGTAGCAAACACATCCCTGTAATAAAAATGAACAGGAGGAAAATGCATGAGTAAGCTCTCCAGCTGTTGGCTGGAAAGAGGAGAATTCTACCAAACTTACAAAATATTTTTTTTCTTCTGCCCTTGGCTCTAATTGAGGAGACAGAATATAACACATGTGTGTCCCAGGGTACTATAAACTAAATTGCAACGGAAATAGCAACCAGCACTACTAGTTTTGTGAACAATAGAACGGGAATAAAAACTTCTATTCCTTTGATTTACTTCTTCATAACAGAAGAATAAAAAGCTTTCTCTAGCATAACAACTGCCTCTTTAAAAAATGCAAAAGGAACAAAATATCTACAAGCAGAATGTTAACAGTGTACTGTTTCATGGCAGGGACATTAGTAATTTTGGATTAGAAGGTAACCAATCAGCACGTTCTGTTTGTAAGTTTATTAATAGTGCAATCCTATACAAGTGTACTCAAGGTAAATCTCACTGAATTCAGTGGAGCTTATTCCCAGGTGTTTGTGTAGAATGGCAGCATGGAACTCTAAAACAAGTGGGGAACCTATAGCACTTCAAATATTGTTGGAATGCATTTCCTGTTATCCCTAAACCATTGGTTATTCTGGCCAGAGATGATGTGATTTGGAGTCTGACAATATCTGGATGACTGCAAAGTTCCCCACCCCCATTGTGGATGACCACTGTTCCTGCAATAGATTTCCTGAATACTGTTAAGATTTGGTAGGCTTTCAATGCCACTGCATTCCAATAATCACCTCTTCCTCCAAGACTGTTTCCTCGTTAGTTTCCCCCCTCCCTGTATAGTTTCAAAACAATTCCAAGAGGTAGTATTTTATTTGACAAAGATAAAATGATTTTTAAAATCCATGGCTTCTGAAAAGGAAGGGCCCTTTGAAGAAGGAATTGGTAGGCTTCTACCGTCTCTCTCTCTCTCTCTCTCTCTCTCTCTCTCTCTCTCTCTCTCTGGTACACTAAAATAGAAAGGAATTACTTTTACTTGCTGCACTGGTCAGTTGCCCTAAAACACACACACACACACACACACACACACACACACACACACACCCTATACTTATTTGAGAGTAATTTCATGAAACAAGTGGGGCTTACCTCAGAGCAGACATGATCTGAACAGAGCTGGGAATTCTAATCTGAAGTTGCTATGGTGAAAATTGAAGCAAGCCAGTCTTTGTTCCAGAGCAGTTGGAAGCATCCAGCTCTGCCTCTCTTTGGTTTTGACTCCACCCAGTGCTGGCATCCCACCCTTTCTTCAGGAACATCAGGTTCCTCACTGGTCACTCCTGACTAGATCTGTCCATTTTAACCAGGAGATCTAGTCAGATCTCCTGACTAGAACGTGTCCATTTTAACCTAGATTTATGAATAGGTTAAAATGGACACGTTCCAATATAGATCCTTTGAGACTCCACTTTTACATCCCACATTGAGAAAACTATCTATTTATTCCTGGTCTCTGCTTGATGTTACGTAACCCATTCCTGATCCACAGAAGGACCTTTCCTCTTATTCCATGACTGCTAAGCTTACTCAGGAGTCTTTGGTGAGGTACTTTGTCAAAAGCTTATTGAAAGTCCAAGTACACTATGTCAACTTAATCATCTCTATCTATATGCTTGTTGACATATGCAAATGTCCAATTCCTCAAGCATCTCTACTTTTCTCATAGCTGGATAGGTTTAAGAGATATGTCCTTCATGATCTTGCCATGATGACTCTGCAGCTTATAGAATATTCATATGCTATCAGGAAGCACACATTCAATATACAGAATGGATGCTGTGAAAAGACATATGGTGCTATTGGAGGCAGATGCTAAGATAGCCAACTATACACAGAACAACATGATTAATCCTTGTGATGAGAGTGACACCTAAACCTTTGGTTAGTCACCCATTTGGGTGATCGAGTGCAGTTTGTGTAGGGGAGGCCTACAAAACCTTCACAACCTATCAACCTGAATGAAGCTAACTAGCTATCCCTGGCTGATTACAATACATGGTTGCTGGGCTATTTTTAGCTTGATGAATCAGAAAATGTGTAGCCCTGACCTACCATTGCAGTGACTGGTGACTATGATGATTCACATAAGGAAGTTAGGATAACAATAAATAATAATAATAATAATAATAATAATAATAATAATAATAATAATAATAATTTATTTATATCCCGCCCTCCCTGGCCAAGACTGGCCTCAGGGCAGCTAACACTGAATATAAATACATAAGCAATGAGACTAATGTGTCCAATTGCTTTTCAGAACCCTTTTAGAAGATCTGAGGTTTGACTTCAAACAGCTGCTCAGTGAATTACCTGCACAGGAATGAGATGTTGGGCTTCAATATTATTGCAGGACCCTTCCGCTCCCTGTTTTACTTATTTACTGAATGGCCTGAGTGACCATCAGTCTGACATAGACCAATATCCTGGGTCAGGGTATCACCAGCACTCCACGCATCTGCGTTGGTGACCACACACTTAAGGAGGTAGACGATTTTGACCACTTGGGCTCCACTATAACCAGCAACTTCTCCACTGATGCTGAGCAAGACAAGCATATTGTCAAGGCAGCTATGGCAATGGCTCACCTCTCTAAAAGGGTATGGGAGAATGTCATGCTAACAGCCAGACCAAGATTGAGGTCTACCAAGCTTGTGTGTTGAGCATGAAGTTAATCGTGGGCAACTTACACCTGCCATGAGCAATCCCTCAACGCCTTCCACATACACAGCATTAGGAAGTTTTTAGGCATCAAATGGCAGGACAGAGTCTCAAACTAAGATGTGCTCTCACAAGCCCACATTCCCAGCATATTCACACTTCTGCCTCAGTGACATCTATGCTAGCTTGGTAATGTCCACAGAATCGAAGGTGGCAGGATCTCCAAGGATGTGCTCTATAGGCATCTGGCTTCGGGCACTAGGCCTGTTGGCAGACCAACACTGTGCTACAAAGATGTCTTCAAATATGATAAGAAGGTTGGCAACATTAACCTCACTGTATGGGAATCCCTTGCAGATGACTGCAGTGCCTGGAGAGAGTCAGTCAGGTTGATCCACAGCAGTGATCAGAGGATGGATTGGATTGATCTTTATTACAGCCATTGGCCCGTTACACGACAGTTTCCCATACCAACATATTATATTTAAACCTCCAAATTTAAAATCGCCAAAACTTACAAAAGACAAACAGTAACCGAAGCAAAACAAAAACAAAAACCACCATCATAGATTACAATAAATTTGTAACCTATATATCGCCCTTTGCTCATAAATTAATCAAGGATATCAATGGTGATATCGCCTAAAACATAGATCATGGTTTAAAGGGGTTATCCGAATCACACAGGAGACCGTTTCTCTTCTTTAGGGATAGGACGCTGATCAGGAATCTGGCAACCATGAGTGATTTTAGGGGGTCATCATCAATTAGTAGATATCTCAGTTTGGCTTCAATCGTATCATCGGCAATTCCCTTAAGATATTGAGCAAGAAACTTGTTCCTGGGCAGAGGATGAATGAGCGTTGGGAGAAGCATAGAGAGAAGAAACACTATGGTACACCTATAGCAGCAAAACCGGACACCTTCATCTGCCTCACCTGCAATAAAACATGTCTCTCCTATATCAGTCTCTACAGCCGCAGCAGGCGCTGTAGTTTGCCAGTGGTTTGACTTTACCCCGCAAAACACACATTTCCATTGCCTCCTAAGACAGACTAATGCCAACAACAACTATTACTACTTGGAGACTTTGCATTTTGAGGGTTACAGCCCCTCCAACCACTAGATAATGTACAGTTTAGCTTTAATGGACTCTTTGTGTCTAGAACACCACCCAAATTTATTGATGAAGGTAATATTCAGTTTTAGGGTGACATGAGTGACTTTTTAAATTCTGAAAAATTTGCATTCAAGTAGACATGCCATAGTAATTTCACTTCTGTGCATGGATTTTCACAGAAAACACCAGGGAGGAAATGCATCTCTATAAGATATCATGAACTAGGCGCACATGTGCAAAATGAGAAGAAGAAAAGAGAGAGTTTTTTAAAAGCCTGTTATGAGATATTGATAAATGGGTGGATATGTGGCAAAGCTAGTTTCAATCGATTATTAGAAAATAAAATCCTGGATAATAATAATAATAATAATAATAATAATAATAATAATAATAAATATAATAATAAATAATTTATCCCCCACCCATCTGGCTGGGATCATAGTAAAAAAAGAAGAAGATGCTGACTAACTTGCAAATTGTTTACTCAAACTGCTAGCACTAAGGTTTGTAGCAACTATGTGAGTACTAATAGTGGACTAGAATGTAACAGGAGAACACTGACTGGCAAGTTCCAATTACTAGCAGCTTCTGTTAGAGCAATCCATGAGAAAAATGGCTGGTAGGGACCTGTTTACGATCAGGATGTAAGTAATTCTTAAGTCTGCAAAGCAGAACACCCAGCACTAATTAATAAATGACACTCATCATGGGATGATGCTGTAGGGACTTAATTTCTGATAATCTCTTGAAGCCAATTATGATGTTCTCTCATTAAAGCTAGTTGCATTCCTCACATCTCTTGTTTTGCAGATTCAAGAATGTTTGCTTTTTGCTCTGAGTATGCCGCAGGAGCATGATTTATTTATATTATAGATCCAGTGAGAACCTGGTAGCAGGCATTATTTTGGGGGCTCTCGCATACTTGTTATAAATCTGGGTCATGAAAGATATGGTCTTCCTGACAGGGACAATACGCAGCCATCATTCTATAGTGCACAGTATACTTTCCCCATCCAGCTATCAATGGCTGTGAAAAAAGTATGGGGATTTCCAAGGGGGATTCAGATTAGGAGTGTCTTGTTATGAGCCAGCTTTAAAGCTTGCTTTTCTGTTCTCTGCTCCAAAGAGCTGTAGCATGAGTGAGTGCATGTCAGAAATACAGGTGGGAGAATATTTCAAAGCAGAGGTTTTGAAAATGTGAGCACCTCTGCTTTAATTCAAGCAACCCCAGATAGCAGAATGAAAACAAATGGATTTGAATGTTATTCATATTCATATTATTATTATTATATTTAGATTTGTAATTGTTGGCATCCACCTGTCTTAGGAAGAATGTACCTTCAGGGATAGACAAAACCATCTACCACCTCAAGCGTGTAGTCACCAATGCTGACGTGTGGAGTGCTGACGATGTTCTGACCCAAGATATTGGTCTTCATCAGGCTGATGGTGAGGCTGAACTCTATGTAGGTTTGGGCAGAATGGTCAATAAGTCTCTGTAGAGCTTCCTTGGAGTGCTGTGTCAAGGCTGCATCATCTGCAAACAGCATCTCTTTGATAAGGATCTGCCACACTTTTGTGTTGCCTTGGAGACATGCCAGGCTGAACAGACCCCCATCGCTCCTTGTATGGATGTACACACCATCTTCAGCCGAGCTGAAGGCATAGGAAAACAGCAGGGAGAAGCGAACACCAATAATACTAATACTAATAATACTAATAAGGGACGTGGGTGGCGCTGTAGGTTAAAGCACAGAGCCTAGAACTTGCCGATCAGAAGGTCGGCAGTTCGAATCCCTGCAATGGGGTGAGCTCCCATTGCTCGGTCCCTGCTGCTGCCAACGAGCAGTTTGAAAGCACGTGAAAGTGCAAGTAGATAAATAGGTATCACTCCAGCGGGACGGTAAACAGCGTTTCCATGCGCTGCTCTGGTTCGCCAGAAGCGGCTTAGTCATGCTGGCCACATGACCCGGAAGCTGTACGCCAGCTCCCTCGGCCAATAAAGCAAGATGAGCGCCACAACCCCAGAGTCGGCCATGACTGGACCTAATGGTCAGGGGTTCCTTTACCTTTACCTTAATAATACTAATACCAATACCAGGTTTTTTTTCTGGGGGGGACGCATACCTGTAAACATTTTGTGAATCTTTGTACTTTTGTCCATTTACTGTATTTATTTTTCCTTATTTGAACTATAAAATGGTGATTTTCATGAGTCAAAATGAGAGTACCCCTAAACATTTTTTAAGAAAAAAATGCACTGACAAATACTAACACTAATATTATGGAAAGAAGCAGGCCAGGGTCTGTACCCAGCTTATGCCCAGCTCTCACAGCCAAAACTCGAGGGAGAAGGACAACCCATATGAAGAGCAACTCTATTTATTTACTTCAACATCCCCCTTTCCCCAGAGTACTGTGGCCTTGGAAAACAATTCACCAAAATAAAAAGCTAGACCTATCTGTCAAAATGGAAGATCCTCTCATTTCTTCCCTCTCATCTCCTCTCTCTCTTGAGCTCTGGCCATTTCTCCAATTAGTTTGGTTTTGCTAGTCAGAAGCAACAAAGCAGGGGAGAAGGTCATGTGTACATTTGACTTTTTGGTACAGCTGATGCCTCAAAGTGACTCACTATCTTAGCACATCCCTGATTCTTGTTTACAAGCTTCAGCACTTGCAAAGCCCAGTACACAACACTTTGCAAGCCCAGATGGTCAGGTGATTGCCTACAAATCCTGTTGTGGCTCAGCCATGTCTTTATCTGCCCCACACCCAACATAATTAACTGAATGCTATCAAATGAGATTTAGGGTTATACCCAATACTAGTCCTAATCAGAATGCATCCATTGAAGTTAATGGACATTGCTAACGTAGGTCCATTCATCTCAGTAGGTCTACACTGAGTAGAATTTAGTCATATACAGTCTATAATCTCTGTAAACATGCATCAAATTTCACTCTTAAGCTGTTCTAGTTAAGCAGCATTAAAAAATTGGGAATTAGAGGTGTTGTCTCTGTATAATTTTGTGCCTATCTCTGCTTCATGCTAATGGCTACCTGTTTCAAATCTAAGCAATGCTCAACAATGGCCTTGGAGAACGATGATAAGTCAGGTAAATCATAGCCTATTCCAGGAGTTTATAATAGCTGTCAGCAAGCTGACTGACAACCTGGTACAACGGAGAAGCCGAATATAACTGTGAATCAATAAGGAAAGTGAGGAAACAAACTGAATTTATAAGCCCCCGAGGCTATAAGGAAATAAAGTGTTATTTGGTACTGATAGAAGAGTAGGTTTGATGCTGAAATGACTGACATGCTGGGCCATGCCCAAAAGGGTGCTATTAGCACCTGAAATGCAGCCACCACGCCCTAAAGTGAAACCAGTTTTTCATATTGTTTTGGAGGCAGATTAACCAATCCACAGCAAAGAGTTTGCTCTTATGTCTCTATTATCTACAAGTTTCACCCCTCCTTTTTATGGATAATTATTTTGAAATGTGAATTATTGCTATTCATATTTCACAACTTTGTACTTGTTTGGTATTTTCTTCTTTTATACAGTTAGACCTAGGCAAACTTCCTTCCCAAATCTCATAAATCATGATCAGTTATTCAGGAGCAAAACCAGAACAGAAATGATTCTGCTTCCATTTTTCTTTCTTTGCTGATTCAGTGTTTAATAATCTTTGTGGTGAACCCTGCCTATTTTCTACCAATTGTCCTTGATATATGGGGTAAATGGGGTGTTAGGGGAGGGGGTAGTACCTCTGATCGGGGACAAAAATTGCTCCTTTTGGGGTAGTTTGTCCATTTTCAGTCCCCAACCTGCACTCAGATCTTATCCGTGGTTCCTAGGAGGTTTCAGCATGCAACGTCGGTCACATCCTGAGAAACAGCTTCAACTAAAACAGCCGGCTAAACCAGGCATGGGTAGCCAATGAGTCTCAAACTCAGTTAAGGACTTCCCCTGCATGTGATGACAGGTGCCAGCAGATGGAGGGAATGAGACCAATAGTGGGTCCAATGGTCAAGAAGGCAATTGCTGTACATGCTGTAGAGGGAAATGAGGGGCAGATGGGGCTTGTCAACTGGGAAGGTAGCCCATCTAGAAGAAGGAAAACTCTGATCCCAAACCTCTGCTGCCTTGCAGCTACACTCATTCATGAGAAAGACTTCAGGGGTAAACCCTGAGGAAAAATCTGTAGCTGTTGCCTTGTGGGATATCTTCAGGATAAGGAAAGGCTCAGGAGTAAACCCTACATAAATCTGGAGTGGAGTCCCTAAGACGGTTGGATGGTGTCTTATTGCTCTGCTTTCCTTTGGGCCACATCAGTGAGGCTGAGATGTGGATCTTGTTGTCTGGGCAGCCCAGGACCTCCATACACACAGAAGAAGAAGAAGAAGGGTTTGGATTTGATATCCCGCTTCATCATTATCCAAAGGAGTCTCAAAGCGGCTAACAATCTCCTTTCCCTTCCTCCCCCACAACAAACACTTTGTGAGGTAGTTGGGGCTGAGAGACTTCAGAGAAGTGTGACTAGCCCAAGGTCACCCAGCATGTGGAGGAGCGGAGACACGAACCCGGTTCACCAGATTACGAGTCTACCACTCTTAACCACTACACCACACTGGCTTGTGCCCTGGAGAGGTCACTTAGGTGCTGATAACAGAAAAAAACAATATGGGAGACAGCAGTGTTGAGTTACCAATCTCTGCATCCACAGCAGGCACTGTGATTCTCCAGCAGTTCTCACCCCCAGAGACACACTCTATTGTTTCTCGAGACAGACAGATGCCAACAATAGTTGTGTCTTTCAGATTTTGTCCTTGCAGCCATCATTTAGAGCTTTGTAGCCTCCCTGCTATACTCCTGAAATGTGCTGTATAACAAGCTCCCCTTGAAGGCTATTCATAAGCTTCAGCTGCTAGATAATACTGTGGACCTTCTCCTATGTAATCGTTGAGTGCACTGTTTAGTAGTCTATCTAGCATATCTGCAGAATGTTTACATCTCGGGGTGCATTGCTCCCTATCTAAATAAGGCAACCTCTTTGTAAAAGCAGCAGGAGAAAGTAGTCAGACAGCACATACTTGGAGCAATGTGGCTGCAACTGATCTTCCATTTTGTAATAATATAACATCAGCATTCACTAGCCTGCTATTACAAAACTGTCATTCAGATACAATTTCTCCAGGAATAGTATTCTAACTTCAAGACAATATGAGCTGTAAGGCCAGGCCTAATTTTCCAACTGTTTATGCCAGTCTTGGCTCAAGCTCTGGGTTAGTTTGGCAACAAGCTTGTAAGCAGAGACCTTTTTTTATTGCTAGGTAATCTTGCTTGATGTACTGCTGAAATGATAAAGCTGTAAAGGGACTTGTCAGAGATTCATGAGTTAGTTTTGGTCCCTCAGATGGAATTTGTGCCACATACTTTCAGCTGTCTTGATTGTAATAGACAAACACATTTTAGTTTATTTGTTCATTATCAATATCAGTAGCTCAGTGGGCTGGCTTCTACACATTTCCTCAAATGATATACTTACCACATCAGTTACGTGCTTTCCTCCCATCCATAATTCAAGAAGTGATGAAGTTGTTTAGAGGTGTCTTTAATTAGTATGTGTTCTCTTGTAATCAGTATAGTACTACATCACCCTTAACTGTATCGCTGTGTTGCTATGGAATTTCTACTCATCCAGGGTAATGAATAACGTAAGTGTGGATCACCCATTACAAAACATAAAACAGAATGTATTTCTGCAGTGTTGACTTAGCATAAGTTGTATTTTATTGATTTGTGATACAATTATTAAATGGGCAGCCATATCCTGGGGGAAGGCGAGGAGTGAGTGGGTTGGAAAGTAAGAGCCTTGGTACGTGCTCAGAACTCCTGAAGGAGATGCAAGATAATTACCAATGTTTCCCCGCCCCTCCATATTAATCAGGAGGATTGTTAAATAAAAGCCTCACTAATATAGCAAAAGAAGAGCAAAGAACCACAAAGAACGAGAAATGTGTTTTTTTTTGTAATAGAGTGTTTTTACAATAGAAATTGCAATGGTCTGCATTTTTGGCTTTCCATGTGTAGTCATAAAATACAGCTATAAAACACATTGCTGATGTAATGAGGACAAAATTATAATGACTTACGAAAAATTCTGTTTGTAATACGAGCTGGGGCTTGCATCTTAACTCATAACATCATTCATATAAGGGAGAGGACAATTTCTACCAAATCCTCTTCCATTTGCAGTCCTGTACCACGTCACCCAAGGGTTGCCCAACTGCCAGGATTGAGCAGATTTTGAGTGGCTGTTGAGGAAAGCCTGGTTTTGTGAACATGAACTCAGTTCCATTCAAAGGTGGCATCCTAGGTGTGGCAAAGTAGATGATTCCAAAGGCTGAGAAATTGAAGTATATGCATGTGTCAGAAACATTTTCTTTATGACATGCCAGGAAAAATCCATTCAGTTTTCAGCATGTCTAGGTGACTCATTCACTGCTCAGATTCTGGGGGGTAGGCTTTGTCTCAGCACCTGGTATCTCAAGGCAGCTGCTCGGGCCTCAGTGCACAAGGAGGGCCCACCAGCATCCTCCATACTGGACCTTTGTGAGCCTCTGTTTTAATTTCCTACAATATTTCAGGATGAGACTCCATCAGGTGTATTGTGGGAAATTAAAATGGCAGCTCCATGGAGTGCTGCTGCTAATGTCACAGTCAAGTAAGCTTGAGGGGGATCATCAACACAAGGGGCTCACCAGAAAGCATTTTGCCTAGTGCACTCTTCAGTCTGGAGGAATGTGGGAAATGATAGGCCCTTACTGAAATTCACAAGTTCCATATTCATCTTCTTCCAGTTTTTTTGTTGTTTTTTAAAATCACATTGTTTTCCAGTGGCCAGCTAGACTGGTGAAAAACAGCCTGAAGATTGTGCCAGGTAGTGAGGAAGATTACTGATACATCCCTGGTGGTCTCTCGGTCTCTCTCTCTCTCTCTCTCTCTCTCTCTCTCTCTCACACACACACACACACACACACACACACACACAGACCCACATATGTATCATATCTGAAGCTCTGGTAGTTCCAGCAGATCTCATTGCCTAAACAGACTATTTTGTAGAAGTCTTGCATCTGATCTGGCTTTGTGATTCATCAGGTTCCAACTGGGCTTTTAAAGCCGTCTCCCTTTGCCAGATTACAGCTCCTGAGCCACTTGGTTTCTGTTTCACATTCTCTTAAGACCATTGAGTGAGTCATAGAAAATGATGATGGTGTCAGAATGGGACAAGTGGATCTCCCATATTCTATTTCATTATTGTTCAACTGAATACGTTTAAGGTTGCCTAGATGTCCAAAATAGCAGGGCTAAATTAGGATGGAGAGAAATTTTGTCTGCATCCCTTGTTTTGATGGACCTCTGCCACTTGGCCAAGGAGGCTTGATCAGCATTGCTGAGCCGGTTAAATTCTTTGCTCCTCTCATTGCCTCTTCATTGGCCTCTGGTGTTCCTTCATCATTACAAAATGTTTGTGAATGTTTTGGCTCCAAGATAGTAAAGGGAAGTGAACTCCCTTTGCTTTGGTTCCGTACTGTGCTCCAATGATCAGCTAAGGGTCACTTGGTGATAAAGCTGGCTGAGGCCCCTGGCATTCCTAATAACAACCACTTTGGATATATACAGGATGCTTATTTAATTTAATAAACTGTTTAACCTGCCTTTTGCTTCTCTCCCACCATCACTCCTGGATCACAGGGATCACTCTTCCAGTTGTAGTTTAACTAAATCGATGGTGTTAATTACAATTCAGATGGGAGCTTGCATTTGGCAGGCTAGAGAGCAAAGAGAGATCATTATTTTTAATTTAAAATGGATGCTTTTCATATGTGTGGCAAGAGATGGAATAAAGCGTGGGGGGAAAGCGAACCTGGAGAATACTGCTCTTTAGATTTGTCATATTTAAATATGCCCTTCTCATGTCAGTGTCTAAAGGTGTGTGCACCAAAGTGAGGGGTTGAATATTTGAAAAGATGCAGTAATTTTCATGATCTTGAACTGCTTACCATATATGGTGATGGTAAGCAGTTCAAGATCATGAAAATTACTGCATCTTTTCAAATATTCAACCCCTCACTTTGGTGCATATATAAAATTCTTGCAAGTTTGTTTCTTGCCAAGTATGTAAGGATTTCATAGGAAATGACCTCAGTTCCATTAAAGATAGCTATACTTACATCCCATTGAAATCTAACTAGGCACATCCAACACAAACCACACTGATTTCAGAGGGACTCTGAGAGGACAGCTGTCTTAAAATGGATTAAGGCCAAGGTATGTAGACTTCTATAAACTCTGTTTTAACTCTGTGCATTGTGCTTATATAATATCACAATGGGCCTTTTCTTTTTCAAAAGTGTGGCTGATGATAGAACACATATTTCAGAGTTGACCACTTATTTCCACCACGACACTTGTAAAATAGATGCCTTCTTAGCAATATCATGTTATATAAAATATGATCATAGGTGATCCCTGGTTGTTGCAGCCTTTTTGCACAGTGGAAATCCACTTGCACAATGGGAGTTCTGGTTTCTTGACTTCTGCATCCATTGGGTTTGGAGGGCAGGGATTCTGGAGCATAAAATCAGGAAGGCTGGAAGCGGTATTGCCAATGGACTGCAATGTGTGGAAAGAAATTGTGTTATTCCAAGCCTTAGCTAAAGCAGCAAAATAGTCTAGATGAGGTTTAGACTGGTGTGTTTTTCCATGTTATTTTCATATTCTAATTGCTCCTTTGGTTAACTGCTAAAATGGTCTTGACATCTGTTCTCTCCTTGAGCTATCATCACAATAACTGTTTGCTTAAACAAACAAACAAACAAACAAACAAACAAACCTTTAATAGAAACTAAATTTGTTCTGGGTCTGGTGCCTTGTTTTTCACTTCACTCCACCCAGTGTGGTGAGTAGCAATATTGTGGGAATGGTTGTGACTTCAAGTTTATTTGTTGTTGTGCCCATCCTGGTCATTTCAGCCAAAAAGAGGAATGGTTGCAGAATAACCACAGGTATTCCTGGATGAGATTGATGGTTCACAATGTCGGTTCAGACCTGGCTTTGGAACGGAATCAGCTTTGAGTGCCCTGATGGATGACCTTTACCATGAGAGGGAAAAGGGGGAGTGCGACTCTGCTACTTCTGCTCAATCTTCTCAGCCTCTTTTGATATTGGTCATGGTATCCTCCTGAGCTGATAGGTATGAAAGGCATTGTACTATGGTGATTCTGTTTGAACTTTCTGCTTGTGTTAAAAAAGCTGGCGGGTGTGTTAGTGTGATTCCTCTGTTTTGCTTGCAAGTGCCCATGCTCTTTGCACAGCCACCTGCAGAACAAAGTTAAAGGCATGATGAAACATGCTCAGGGTGTCTGGCCAGACTGGGCTGCTATCCATCTAGCCCACTATGGCATAGCTTTCAGGGTCTCTGACCAAGGTCTTTCATATCATCTGATCAGTTTTAAGTAGAGATGCCAGGGATTGAATCTGTGACGTTCCGCTTGCAAAGCCTGTTCTCTATCACTGAGCCCTCCATGGTTTGTTCTTCAGCCTGAGATTGCCCAAGACGCAGCTTAAGCTGTATTCCACTTTCCATAAAGGCCCTAAAAGTAGCTGCTTACAATTAACAGAAATTGCCGGTAGCAAGCTACAATGCTAATAAATGTCACAAAGCCCTTCTCAATAAGGGTGTGTGTGTGTTATTTTAAATATTTATTTAAAATATTTCAAGGGTAAATTCAGTAGAGAAATTTACTCAAAATGACACCTTAAAAAAAAATACTCCAGGAATCCTCTTTGGTAAGTGACTTTGTGTTTTATTTATGCTTTGATCCAGCATCCCACCCACCTTTGTGTGTAGCAGCCCATAAAAGATTTTTACAACCATTGTACTCAAGTGCCTTTTAAGATGATCATTTGGGTTAAATGCCCGATTTCATATGCATGAAAACTGGCAGGGGAGCTACCTAGGGTGCACATGAGCTTGCGGTGGAAAAAGAAATGCCTGTACGAGAGCTCTTTGCACTGAAATGAATCCATGCAAGAGCTCTGATTCTCCCCCCTCTCCCTGTGGTATTTGTGCCAAGGCTGTGATTTGGAATTCATGTGGAATCCATATACAAATTATAATCTGTAAGTGGCACCTGCAACAAAATGCTGCGGTGCATTCTCACCCCTACCAGGATTCAACCACCCAGCAGGCATTTCTCATTCAGGACAATATAAGCTACAGAGAGCTCACTCTTCCTTTCTCCCTGCTTCTCCCCTTTTCCTTTTCCATTTGACATTCGGTGTTCTATGAAGGCCACTAAAAATGTCCAGTCAGCATTGGGAGAGGGGAGTGATCCTCTTTTTGGTTTATCTCACTATTCACGAAAGCCTGTAGCCTTCTTAGACTGCCTGCTCCCTGTTCTCTCTTGTTTCTTGCTAGCCCCATTTGGCTCCATCCCTGTTCACAACGAGTCATCTGAATTCACTATGAGATGGAACAAGTGGAAACCCACAATACAATATCACAGAGTATTTTGGATCATTTTTGTAAGTGGCATTGGAGTGATAAGGGTCAGGCTGAGATACTGTGTTTGTATCTCACTTTTTCATCATGCCAATTGTCCTTTTTATAAAAATGCTTTGAAAAAATGTTTTCATTGTAATGTTTATATCCTGTATCTGTCTGTGTATGGTCTTGAATTGGATTTGGGTTGTGGCCAGCTATTAAAAGCAACAGTGGAAATGTCTTAGAAAAACAGTCTTACTCTCTGAGAGTTCTGTGACGTTTCTCATAACTGCCAGTTTCTCCAGCTCTCAAACGTTCTTACCTTCCAGTTGGTCTGCTGGTTATTCTAAGGTGGCAATTGTTGTAGACAGAATCTCTTCTCTGTCCCTTTCTATCTCTGTAGAGCTAGAACATGGCTATGGTAACATTTCCAAATGACAGAGACAGTAGAAATATGCTTCCTGATACCCTTAGAACAGACATTATACTGAGGGAGGAATTCCATGTTCTGTGGCATCTGGTACCTTGGATGATCATGTCACAGATTTCCAGTGGATGGATGAGAGAGAGAAATACCATGAAGTGGGGTGAGGGGGGGGGGGGAGAAAAGGAAACAGAGAAAGAAAGAGAAATACTTCTTGGAATAGGAAGGAAGAAGAAGTCAAGGGAAAAGTGATCTCCTTCCACACCTTTGCTCCCATCACTACAACCATATCACTAGCAGCTGAATGAATGAGTGGGATGGCTTCTTGGATTAACATCTGAGTCAAAGAAGAACTAGGAGCTATGATGCTCACCTTGCAGTGAAGGCGAGCATTGTGTGACTTGCCCATGGTTGTATTTTGAGCCAAAGAATTAGTGGAAACAGTTTGGGAGTGGTCACTGGTTGGCATCTGACCATCTCTGGAGACAATGGAGGGATGCTCCTTTGGGGGTGAAGTCAAACCGTTGGAAGGTTACAATGTCTGATGTGGCTGTAGAGATTGATACAGGAGAGACATATTTTACTGCAGGTGGGACAGATGAAGGTGTCTGGATTTGCTGCTACAGGTGCACCATGGCATTACTTCTCTCTGTGTTCCTTCCAATGCCTCTGCTTTCCCAATGCACTCCTCCTCTGGTTACTGCTATGGATGCAAAATCTGACTGTCTTCAGGCACTGCAGTTGTCTACAAGGAATTCCCGCATGGCAGGGTTGATGTTGCCAGCCTTCATGTCATGTTTGCAGCCATCTTTGTAGTACAGAGTTGTGCCAGAAGCCAGCTCCCCATAGAGCACGTCCTTGGGGATTCCGCCACCTTCCATTCTGTGGACATTGCCAAGCTAGTGTAGATGTCACTGAGACAGAAGTGCAAACACACTGGGAATGCAGGCTTGGAAGAGCATATTTCTGCTTGAGATGCTGTCCTGCAATGTGATGCCCAAAGTCTTTCTGAGGCAGCGCATGTGAAAGGTGTTGAGGCATTGCTCCTGGCAGTTGTAAGTTGCCCATGACTCACTTCCATAAAGGAGCAGGAACCTGGTAGACCTTCATCTTGGTATTGGCATCACATCTTAGATATTAACATCCAAATGCAAGGACCATTTCCCCCTCAATCTGACTATTTGTGAAGAATATACCTTGAGGCAAGTATATGACCACATAATTGGAACAGTAAATTGATGACAATTAGCACATTCGTCATTGAATAGCAGCAAGTGATAGCCTTAATTGACAACCCAGTGGTTAGTAATTGATGTTAATGACACATAAGGAGAAGAGAATAGCACCTAAAAACTGCAGTTTTTTACTGCTTTCCCTGAACATAAGGAATGCACAACTTTTCAAGCAGGAATCAAAATTGTCCCGAGGAGAAAGAGAGGCCATAAATGATTGCACTCAGCCAGGACACATGTAAAGATAATTCACCGAGCGAAGGAATTCAGGACATTATAATGGATTTTTGCACAGATAGGGCTCCAAGTATAGCTTTGCACAGGTTAATAAAACAAGTTTTAAATGGTATTACGCTCCACTACAAGAAACTACTGATAGTGTGCTCTCCACCTGAGTGATTTATAATTCTCAGAGAGATACTGAGAGAATTGTTTTGTTACAAGGTTAATAGTGCAGTAATTGAAATGAGTGCATGTTCCATCATGAGGGAAGAGGGTGGGGGAAACCCTATCTTATTAAAATGTGAAAATGCACAGGAAACAAAGAATCACTTGTGAAATGTGATGCTCGTGTTCAGAGAGAGAAGAAAGAAAGAAAGAAAGAAAGAAAGAAAGAAAGAAAGAAAGAAAGAAAGAAAGAGAGAAAGAATCAAGATAGCAATCCTGCACAGATGGTAAGCTTATGGAGTCAACATTCATTTCCAGAAGTGTGTGTGTGTGTGGGGTGGGGGAATACCAACTCAGTTCAGGCTTCCTAACCTAGATGTGTTGGTTAACAAAATCTTCTATAACCAGTCTATGCCTATGTGTATGGATCCTTATGATCTTATGTGATGGATACGATTAACATGATGAATATATCAGATTTTTATTCCTTCCTGTCCCAAAGTGCTAGAATGGGTTCCAAAGAACATAGGGTTCCAGAGAACATCCTTTATACTGAGTCAGGCCATTGGTCCACCTAGCTGAGTATTGTGCACACTGATTGGCAGCAGCGCTTCAGGCTTTTAGACTTGGAGGTGCTAGGGATTGAACTCAGAGGCTTGTAGATGCAAAGCAGGTGTTCTACCAATGAGTTGTGGCCCTATGGTTTTGATACTGACCTATTCAGAATCTCCAATATGGCAATATGAGCAGGAAATTTTTTTTCATTTTCAGCAGTAGCACAACTTTTTTGTTAAACCTCCCAACCCACATTCAAAGTGCTGTTCTGCCTTTTGCCAGAGAATGGGAACTCTAAGCCCTTACACCTCTCACTCCCAGGAAGCTTACAGATAGCTCCAAGGAGTCAGTCTCTCCCATCCATAATACCCTAATGCTGTAATATTATCGTTTCTTGCCTTGTGGTATTGTTGCCATATCCAGTATTCAGCTATCTCCCATATCCACTTTCCAGAACATACCATGCTACAAGTAGCAAGAAGAGTATCTGTCCTTTGTCATCAAACACCCTATGATGTATATACCATCGACTTGGGCTTAAGCTATGATATAAGCCAGTGGTGGCCAAACTTGGCCCTCCAGCTGTTCTGGGACTACAATTCCCACCATCCCTGGCCACTGGTCTTGTTAGCTAGGGATCATGGGAGTTGTAGTCCAAAAACAGCTGGTGGGCCAAATTTGGACACCACTGATATAAGCTATATCATAACTGTGATGGATGACAAAGTTCGGATCCGGGTTATAATGGAGTAAATACGGTTGACCTGATCTTACCCTACTGCCCAAAATATAACTTTTTCTGCCATGGCTCCCACAGTCTTCTGAATTCAAGTAGATTACTGCTTGACATATGACCTACGTTGAACAGTTACAAGAGCAGTGTCCTAAACCCCAAAGAGTTCACTTGCAAAAGCCATAGTTGCTGGGCTCATGCTTTTATGAAAGCTTCAGATATTTACCTAATCCCAGATCTCTAGGGGCCACTCCAGTTTTTCCTTAGTGGAAAAGCAAATGTACTCTGTGCTTAGACTCTTCATCACCAAATCTTGATTAAACACACTTTGGTCTTTGACTTGGGAAGGACTTGCTCAGATTGATCCCTGAGATTTTAGGTTTGAATCCATTTTAATAGACTGAAATGTTAAGGTTCTAGCATGAATCCAACCGAAATATATCCCTGAATAGCCCTACCATTAGGCAGAGTGAACTGGCCACTTCAGGAAGCTGATTTGGGATGTCTTGTTGATGTTGTTATTAATTGTATTTTTACTTGCAGGTAGATTGAGAAGTGCTTGTCAAGTTTTCTGTCTCAGATGCCAAAAAGGCATGGGCACCATGCATTTGGGCTGGCCCTGCAAACAACCTAGGAATATTCTCCCCTCTTTGTCCTTCTTGGAAGCACCCAAATGTATCTAGGTGGCTTAGATGAAAAAGACCTTACTTTTATCCAACAGGGTAGTCTTACTGCCCTAGGTTGTGTCTTTGGAGAGAATATGATGGGTGACATGGCTCTATAATGCATGTGACTGTAGTGTAAGTATTATAACCTTCAAGGAGTTCATTTCTGCAAGAGTTTGAATGAAAAAGATCTCTCATAAATTTTAAAAGAAACTCAATTCTCTTTATATTCCTCCTAGAATGCTCATTACTTTGACACAAATCATGGCAAGTGTCTGTCTGCAGCCTTGATCTGTCTTTCCATGCCTGGCTTTTAATCTCCGCAGTCACATTCTCAACATGGGCAAATAATCATCACTCTCCACTGAAATAAATGGAACTGTGGTCAGCTTATATGATGACATTGTGGCATGTAGTCTGTAAACTATGAATGATTTCTCCCACCTCAAGCAACAGACAGTTATTTGTTTTTACAACCCTCCCCCCAAAAAACTTTCATGAGGTAAATATGTGTGTGTGCGCGCGCTGTCCTGCTCTTATCCCCCCCCCCCATGTCCACACTGTATTATATTGACACCCAGTCTTGTATGGCATCTTCTATTGAAGGCACTGATATATATATAGATATATATCATCAAGATATCATGTCCCAAGCTATTTACAAGTCTGCTGGTGATTGTGTCCGCCATAGTTTGTTTTCCTTAGGACATACCATGAGCTCTGCAGAAATTTCAAACACAGACTGACAATGGCATTAGAATTGTGGATGCCTATATCCAGAGTAGTGAACATGGTGCCCTTCAGATGTTGTTTGACCAGAACTCTAGTCATCCCTGACTATTGACCATGCTGGATAGTCTGATGGGAACTGAAGTCTAAAAACATCTACTGGGTACCACATTGGCTATCTCTGGTGTTTATGTTTCTGATATTGCAGAGTAGTAGGAAACAGTGGGCATGTGTTTTGAGGACTGTGGGCTGCGAAAGGGTAGAGCATTCAAATCTGGAATGAACCCTACTGGAGTTGAGGATTGATTCATATATTCTTTTGAAATGCTAGTTCCAAAATTACACAAGCCAATTCCAGGGGCGGGGGGGGGGGGGGGGGGAGAGACATGCTTATATCCCATTGACCCTCTGAGAAGAACGTAACAAATTAGTCACAACCAGCTCAAATCCTATGGATTTCAATAGACATTAATGTGAATAACGTCATCTGGGTTATATGCCTAGGACCACCAGAAGCGAATGACTTGCATCTGTTCCAAGGTCATGCTTCTTTGTAATAACAGATGTGACAATCAAGGAAGGATTGGGCACTTGGGACCATGTTTAATGGGGAAGTTTGGCTTGCCCTGGCAGATGCAGTTTGTGGCTCATTGGTGCTGTGGAAGTAACACATAGGATACTAGTGCTGGGTGAAAGGAGGCCACAGCTTAATTGTGGAACATCAGGCAAGTGTGATTGGCATGGCAGTGGGACAAGGATCAAATTCTATTCTGGAAGTCTGTACTGATGAAATGGCATTTGGGATTGGGAAGCACCCAACAACCACCATAGGGGTCAGCCAGTGTATAGACCCTAGTGTGTTGCAGGCCAAGCATCCATGATCCAACTGGGCAACCACAGGGAGAGTTTCCACCCTTCCTGAGCTAAGGGCGTGCCTTTGGGTCAGTCCTGCAACTAGCCCCCTATTAACACCCTGATGCTGCCCAACGCCATTCCCACATAAAATTGTGCCATAAGCATTGCTAATGTCTAACATGAAGAAGCACTCACTGGGAGGAAAGCAAACTCCACCCTTAAACCTGGAGCCAATTAAGTTTGGGAGGGGGAAAATCCCTTCTTGCTTTGTTAACCAGTGACCCAGGGAGCCCAATAAGGCTCTAGCAAGGAGGGAGGATGGGTGGGAAAGTTTTGATATGCAAAATGGCATCAATTCTGGTGAGGTGGAGGCTTTTACAGCCTCATCTCCACATCCTTCTTACAAAATCCCACAGGGAAGATCTTCTTGCAAATTCCTGTAAGAGCATCAAGGGGGCAGAAATCCACCTCCCACTGGTTCCTGAGCTACAGCAACCAATGGGCAAAGGTGCTCCACTCACAGGGCAATTGGAGCAGGACTTTTAAGGCATGAGCCATTCACAGCTGACAGCACCGCACATGCGTTTTACTATTTAATTTAACTCTTTAATTTATCTTTTGTACCAGTTTTTTTAAAAAAAGAAAAGTACACATCATCTCTGATTGCTCCTATTTAAAAATACTTATTTAAGACATAAGTACTTAAAAAAGGAATAATGGTAGATGTACTATTAATAGGGTAATGCTAAGTATAAGAAATATTTTCATTCTAACACTGGCTTGCTCTGCTTCTCAATAGGAAAGAAATATGCATAATTTGGTTTTACCTTTAGAAATTGAAGTCAGATATTGCAAAACTTTCCCAGGGCCATTGGGAATGGACAATAAGCTCCGGATTTCAGAAAATGCTTCCGAACCCTAAGAATCCTTCAACAGTGGAACCAATTGCCCATGTAAGCTCTGAAATCACATTCTGTAGATGGTTTTAACTAGGCAGCAGCATTAGCATTATTGGATAGCACAAGTCTAGGGAATCCTTCTGTTACTGCATGTTGCACTAGGTGACTGGGTGAAGCCTGCTTCATGATTTGGAGGCAAAAAATCCCAGACGCCTATAGTTCCTCCATAAAGAAAATAAAATGCATTCTACTAAAAGAAGAAAGGAATTCACCACCTGTTTTTTTCTCATTCCATTTTTAGTTCGTACTTTTGCCCATGGCAGAGAGACCAACAATGAAAAGAAAGAAGAAGACATGGAAGAGATAATGGTGTTTTTTTTTTAATGATTCCTTCAGCAGCTTACAATACCTCTTGGTTTGTAATTCATTTCCCCTAGCCTTCAATTCACAGCAGTGACAGATAATTAAGAAGGATGAAATTAAAGGGATTAGGTGCCCCTTGGTAATCTCAATCTGTATTCTTAAAATTTGGTCCAGACAAGATAGTGCCTCTTTCAGACATCATGATCTCAATCTGTAAACCACTGTCCATCAGACCAGTGAGAAGTTGTGTGGCTACATGGTTCTTTGTATATCCAACTTGCCAAAAACCCTCTTGGTTTCTTAAACAACAGTTTTCCATAAATTCAGAACCAGGAAATGGTAAATAGAACTGGGAAACTATAGTTTAACACCCTGATTTGGAAGGACTCCCTGATGACAATGTCCTAGCTCAAACGACACAGAAACTATAGTTTCATAAGCCAAACACGCTTTGCTGAAATGGAGCATTCCAAGGAACAAAGGAAGGTGAAATAACCAATCACACTGCTGCCTTTTAGATTCTATTCAACTCAGTACACAACAGAAGGGTACACATGAAAAGAGAGCACAGGCTGCTGTCATGACATCTGAACCAGGCCTATCATTACCAGATATGATGCATACAAAGTGAATAAAATCCTTATCCATAATGGTATATTGTAATTTTTTGCCTATTCCAAGTGCTCGCATTGAGTTACGCGACAAGCTTCAAGGGTCTCAAGGAAGCCAATTCACACTTCCTTTTGCCTGGAGCGTGGGGCACAAATATTGAAACATATCATCCTTTTCTGACTCTTTTGTACATATATCAGTTTTGCTCATCAGAGCAATGCAATCACAGAGTTTGTTTGGTGCATTAGTTTGGGCTTTAAATTATTCATTGGCTTTGATCTTTATACCATTGATAGTCCTTAAAAAAAAGAAGCAGCACAGTTTGCTTACAAGTAGAGTTTTGCAAACCTCATACAATTCTATTATGAGCCCAGCTAATTACTGCATTGATTGTTGAGTGAGAAGAAGAGGCATTGTGCGTTTCTTAATTCAAATTACATCTTTGTTACATGGGCTCTCTTCCTTATTCACTAACTGCCCGGCAGTGCTAGGATTCTTTGCAGACAGGAAAAAAACAGCCTCATGTACAAACGATAGATACGTCCATTCTTTTGCCATTTCCCACAGGTGCTTGGCTATTATACATTTTAGCATTCATTCATAGTGCCTATTAGAGATCTTTATATGCTAACTGGTTTCCTCTGTTGAATATTTATAGCTTTTATGAGACATTTATGAGGAGACCCAACAAGAATTTCAGAGGAAATACTAGGGAGGGTACTTTATAACATCATTAATATACTGCCCTTTGATGATAACAGCCATAAAATGTCATCAAATTGCTACACTCATTGTTTCACTTCCTCAGCTCATATTGATAGGGAAATTTGCAGATCAATCCTCTGGTCCCACTGCCCCACCGGTATTAGTGCAAAGTTTGCATAGCATAGTTGGGATTTTATATACTCCCAGCAGAGAAGTTGACATCAAGGTGATATCACTGTGACCTACACAGAACACTGTGACAGATACATCCTCAGCATCTATGTTAACACTAGTGGTATGCCCGAATCCTGATGCAGTGTAATGACAAGAGTGTGCTGGTGTCCTCATATCAGCTATGCATGGAAAAAGCCAATTCATGCAATGTGATGGACAGAACACACTCATGTTGTCACCACATGCCATCACAATAAGAATACCACAACACCCTTCACAGTGTGAACCACGATGGCACACCCAGCACATGCCTTGTAGATTGCACAGTGCAAAGTACTATAGTTTGCAACACACTGGACCTCTAGTTAGATGCTCAGCACGAGCTCAGGCCACGAGCTATTGACTGAGATATGCAAGTACCACTTAGGTGGCTTTACAAGTCCTTTGCCTTCAATTCCCTCCACTATTGCTGGCATCTCTGCGGTCTACGTTTGTAGATTCACTTGTTGCAGAAGACACTGTTGCCATTTGAACACATCCTCTTTAGCAGTGATGGCCAAACTTGGCCTTCCAGCTGTTTTGGGACTATAACTCCCATCATTCCTAGCTAACAGGACCAGTGATCAAGGATGATGGGGATTGTAGTCCCAAAACAGCTGGAGGGCTAGGTTTTCCCTGTAGGAACTTGAATAACTTTGCAGTGTTTCTTTGTCTTGCATAGCTAGATTATGATGCCGTGAGGCAAAAGCAGTATGATTCTTTGAGCAGCAGTAGTAATGGATGGTGTGGAATTCTGAGTGCTTACCAAGACTCATAACTGCCATCACTAACAACAGTGGGAACTTGTCAGCTTATGGGGTGTCCTGGCTAAGAGGGCATACTTCTGCTTCACCCTTCCTCTATTTCCCCAGTGTGGGAAAGACTACTACAGTGGTATCCCGGGTTATGAACTTAATTTGTTCTAGAGGTCTGTTCTTAACCTGAAACCGTTCTTAACCTGAGGCGCACTTTCGCTAATGGGGCCTCCTGCTGCCACTGCACGGTTTCTGTTCTCATCCTGGGGCAAAGTTCTCAACCCGAGGTACTACTTCTGTGTTAGCGGAGTTTGTAACCTGAAGTGTTTGAAACCCGAAGCGTTTGTAACCCGAGGTACCACTGTAATACCATTAGGGAGAGGGAGGATAGTTAGGCCAATATAATAACTCTCCCATATTGCAATGACAGGGACAGGAAGAGCCTTATTTTGAGGAATAGAATAATTTTACTCCCTTGTGTGAGAGCCCTTTCTTATATCCCTAGTTGGAGGTGTAACAATGCAGTTCCTATTCAGTGTTTCTGTCAAGGATTTTAATAAGACAAGTTTTGAGAATACAAATGTTAGCAAATTGCTCTCCCAGGTTGTTTATGAAAGGGTGCCACAATCCCATATACCATAGTTCGTATCACTAAAGTTCCTCTTGTCAGCTCTAAGTTTGCTTAATATGAAGCCGGAATGATATCGCCTCAAGCCGTACTGCCTATCATGAAGTAATTGTGCTGTGATATGCCCATTTTGACTGTGTTTTAACTTATGCTATGTATTTGTAAGTATACTATTACTCCATCATTGGGGACAAATATAGGGCCTGAAGTAGTTTAAAATCCCAAATAAATTGTTCTCCTTCCCTAGCCCTCGCCCCCCGCTGCTTACTTCAGCCCCCGATTTGGCAATGGGGTTACAATGGCATAATGTTAGTCCAAGCTTAGTATTTTCAGTGTCTTTTTAAACTATGGAACTCATGCCCACAGGAGGCAGTCGCCGCCGCCACCAACTTGGACAAAGTGATCAATGGCTACCAGCTATGATGGCTATATTCTACCTCCACTGTCAGGGACAATATATCTATTAACACCAGCTTCTGAGAATAAGAGGTGGACAGAGTGCTGTCGCATTCATGTCCTGCTTGTGGGGTTCCCACAAGCATCTGGTTGGCCACTGACCTGATCCAGTAGGCTCTACTGGAGTCAGGATTTGCTGGCACAAGTTGGTATTCTATGACCTTTTGGAATACAGTGGTACCTCGGGTTACATACACTTCAGGTTACAAACTCCCCTAACCCAGAAATAGTGCTTCAGGTTAAGAACTTTGTTTCAGGATGAGAACAGAAATTGTGCTCCGGTGGCGCGGCAGCAGTGGGAGGCCCCATTAGCTAAAGTGGTGCTTCAGGTTAAGAACAGTTTCAAGTTAAGAACAGACCTCCGGAACGAATTAAGTACTTAGCCCAAGGTACCACTGTACCTGTATGTATGGTCCTTCAGCTACCATTCACAATAACCACATTGAGTCCAAATACTGTATTGTTATGTTGGCATCTAAGATTGCATCCTAGACGTACTTTTAAAGAAGCAAGTTCCACTAAACTTGATAGGATTTACTACATGCTTAGAATTAAGAGTAGCTGGAAGTTATATACAAGGAGACAAATTCTAGGTGTAGGGATGGGGGAGAATAAGAACTATAAGGATTTCTTTGTGCAAAGTTAAACAAGCAATCAGAATTACACACACACACAATTTTTAAAAATCTACCTCATATTGTGTGCCAATACATTTTTCAGACAGGACAAAAGAAATGTGGACTCGTTGCATTTCTTTGAAACAACTTCATTCAAAATCTACAGGTAGTTTTTCATGTCCCTTAAAAGAATAGTGACTCCCTGTTTCAAGTTGATCAGGGCTGCTATGAATGTGAGGGGTGCATGGTTTCTACGGTTGTGCTTCAAGGGTGCTTTTCTGTTATCTGCTATATCTGCTGCTTGCTCGGTTGTTTCAAGTTCAGCCAGATGTAAATAGAATTTTATTGACTTCAAATAATGAAGTAGACTAACTGTGGCTTTGGGATAGGATGAAAGCATACCTTTGGCAAGCACCATAGCTTCCCTCCCTAAGGTAGTATTCAATTAACCTGCTCTGTCAGCGCCAGGATTTCCATTCGCACAATGGATTCCCCTCCTTCATCTCTTCTCCCCCCACACCCTGTGAAAATATTTTTTTGGGGGGTGTAGTGGGGGGAAGAGAGCTGGAGAACATTCTGTTGCATAAGCAAAAATACCTTGCACATAATGCGTCATTGGATTCCAATATTCCCAATATTTGGATGCTTCATTGGCCAACATTTAATGGACATGCCTCTTATAGTACTAGTGTGCTCAGTTGTTCTGAATGATCTTCAAGTTCCTGACAATGGCCAACACCTTACCCAAGCTGTTGTGAGCCTTGGATCTTTCATCAGCCTTCTATTGGCTCGGCAGCACACATTACTGATGTTCATAGCATACAAGCACAAATCTCTTTTCCTAAAATGAAGCACATGGCCTTCCATTTACTTTGCAAAAGTATGGAGCAATGGTTCCAAAAGCTTCCAAAGAGGAGGAGTTGTTGTTGTATTGGGGGGGGGGGATTATGAGCATGTTTCAGGATTTATATTGGTGAGTTCAGTAAAGAATTATTAGGAACCCAGTTGACTCTCAATGCCTTTCAATGGCTGAGATAAAGACAATGAATGAAACATCCAAACAAATGCATCTCCATTATTTCTCCTTGTAGATCCTGGTCTCACATACTATGTGGTAGCTGATGCCTGTAATTGAAAAACTTCCATAGAAAGTCTACAAAGTAATATGCTTTGATTCATTGCATGAAAAGTGAGATCTGCTATGCTTATAAGCTAAGGACAACAGAATTCAAAGGGCACTTGTGCTTCATTATTACGGCTGGGATTGGGCTCTGCAAAAGCGTATGTGTGCTTTATAACTCTGCTTTGTAATTGTGAGAATTGTGCTTTGTCTCTGATAGCCGTGTGTGAGGTTTAATAGCACAGGCTGAAGATAACACAAACAGAGATAAATATCTGTAATGACACTCTGAAGTACAATGAAAAGTGGTGCTTGCTTAGCATTCCCTAGAAATTCTTCCTGCAATAAAGCTGATGTTTAATTTTATGTGAATATACCACAGTCTTTCAATTAAGAGGAACATTTTTCACTAGCCCCATATTATAGAGTATAGCCGTTACCTCTTGGACATGATTCCAATGGAGAAATCTCATGTCTTCTCCTTCCTGCTTCTGGAGCAGTCAGAGCATAACCCAGATGGAGACATGGGCCACATTCACTATGCATTTAAAGCACTTGGATGCAACTTTAAACAGCCAGGGCTTCCCCCAAAGAATTCTGGGAACTTGAGTTCTATAAGGGTGCCAAGATTGGTTAGGAGATCCCTATTCCCCTGTTTGAAATTGGCATATAATTTACAAAACAATGCTCTAATATGCCAATGGAGTAGTTGCATTAGTTCACAAAAATATTCCCATGTCATGCGAATAAAAAGATCATATTAATGCACCAATCACATTTTGAAAATGACATGCAGAACTGTGGATATGATACATATGTCTTTTCTAATATGCTTGCAGTACAGTACTAAATTCTTCTACAAAGGGTAAGAAATACATGTTTAATTGAAATCAAATTGTATGTGCATATAGACATTAATTAACAGCTTCAGGTTATGAAACGGAAAGTTTCTTCTGCACCACCTCTTAATAGGAACTACAAATGACTGCATTATGTGAAGCATTTCAATTATGCACTTTCTGCAACAGTTCTAAGTTTTATTTACGACATGCATCATTGCATTAAAAATTACTGTTCTCCTGTTCAGGACTATGAATGGTTACTCAATTATTATCCCTGATTGTGGCTTTTCCAGGAAATGATTGCGGTACTCTTGTAATTAGGTACATTTGCCAGGATGCTTAGACAGAATGTACTGTATTCTATGTATGTATGTATGTATGTATGTATGTATGTAATCCATCTTGTGGGAAATATTTAGTGCTATGCATGTGAAATAACGAGATAAAATAATAATAATCCTGACTATTTCCACATTGCCTTGCACTCCTTTGCCTACATTGTGAATTAACTCTTTTTAAAAAATCATTTTTATTGATTTTCCAATAAAAACAGTCAATCAGCATATCCACATCATAATCCAATTAAAAACAATAAGCTAAAATAAAAAAAGACCAAATTACAGTCCAAATTGTTAATTATTAATTTTTCCGGGCTCCCCATTGTCTGGACCTCTGAAGAATATCTCCAGTATCTTCGTTCCTGCCACTTCTCGCGTGAATTAATTCTTGATCCCAGAAAGAGCACCATGGTTTATAAATAGGAACAAATAATCACATTACCTTGTAGCATATAGCAGTGAGTACAGGGAACATGTCTTTCTAATTGGTGGTTCTCTGTTTTCATTTGACAGCTGCATTAGCATATTTAAAAGGGGATTTGGAAGGTTGGTCACTGTGGTTGTCCGTTGGGAGAACAGGATGCTGACTAGATGGGCTACTGGCCTCATCCAGCAGGCTCTTCACATGTTCTTGTGATGTATGAACTACACAAAAACCCCAAAGTGTTGCCAATTAGGAAATGAAAATGCTGCTGTGATGATCAGATGCTGTGTTGGAGCTGTCACAAACAACAGGAGCACCATTCTCTAGGTACAATCCATACAAATAATGTACGTATGCAAAACAAACTGAACACAACACATCTTCTTGGAAAACTCTGAGCTTTCACCAAATACACACTAAAGAAATTTACAGTGAATGATCAAGTAGAAAAGTCAGAAGAAACCCCCTCATCGCTACTTAATAGGTCACTATTCATGATGTATGATAAGTATACTGTCTCCAGAATCTGAGGCACCATGCCTGTGAATGCCACTTACTGAAGAACAGCAAAAGAGGAGGATTGGACTAGACAGGACTAGCAGGGATCTTCTTGTTTTCTTATGGGAGAAAAGGTGTTCCCTCAAGTGTCAAGCAGTTTTTAACCTTGTTCATGTATTCTCTTACTGTAGATTATCTACAGCTTGTAGAGTCTCCCTGCACTCTGAGTCAAGAACATCATCTGGGACTATCTGCAGGTTCAATGGTTACTTTTATGGCATGAAAGTGTGGGACACAGAGTGCATTTTTAAATCCATTTTTCTTTTAACCACTTGCTTTGCCACATTGGTGATCAGAAGCATGTTTGTTGAAACAAACCCATATCGTTCTCTACAGCCACAGCAGGCGCTGTAACTCTCAAACGGGTTGACTTCATCTACAGTTGGTAGTTTCAGTCATCTGGGATAATAAGTCAACCATCTATTAAAAATATGATAGGGTATATGATAGGGTGTAGCTTTAATTTAATCTTTATAACTGAGAGCTGGCTGCATTATTTGAATGTTCATATTCCTCTTATTTACAAGGGAAGCCACAAGTTTCAATAAGGTAAGCAGCATATCTTGTGGAGCCTTAGGTTAGGCACATGCCCTACTTTACAGAGGACTGTTCTCTGTAAATTAGGTCATGTAGCCAACCTAAGCCTCCCTGGTGTATGTTGCTCATCTATATGTTGCTGTTTGGTCCAAGTCCAGTTTAAAGAACTAAAGAACCACAAGGCGGGAGAAAAGGGTCTGTCAACTTGGTACCTGGACAGCAAGCAAAACAGGTACATCAACTACCTATGGGTTTTTTATATATATTTAAATTATAGTAATTAGTTATATTATATTATATTATATTATATTATATTATATTATATTAATCCATATGCAAATATTAAAATGAACACATGCACCTTTTATGTACACTTTTGCCATATTTTAAAGCGGTGAATTTCTTTTTTTTTTATAATAATTTTTATTAAGGTTTTCCAAATTAAAACAAATTAAAACAAATTAAATCCAATTTATAAACTTTTTGCCAATAACCAGGACTTCCCCTCCCTACCCCCTCTTGTGTTCCAAATCTTCCAAATAAGCAATTAAATTCAACAAGTTCTTATCCCCAAATTAGACTCATCATCAGTAACCCAATTTATCCAAATTCCCATCCCCTAAGATCGATCTATTCCCTTCCACGAGTTCCCCCCTTTCAAACATAGTACAGATGGAAATAAAATAAATATGAATAGTGATTTTACAACCTTTGGATTCCAACTTTCCCTCCCCTCTTTCCCCTTTGCGTTTCACCTATCCCTCTACTTCTAATATCTTCCTGGAGTTCCCACATTACACTATGTCCCTCAGGTTCTTTGCCAGTCTTTAATTACGAATGTCCAATCCTAGAAAGAGTCTATCAAAAAAGGGGCCCATTTCTTCTATCCAGGTTTTTATATCCAGGAGTAAAAACTCCAATTTTGTTTCCATAAGCTTGTCAAACCTGGATATCCCAAATGTTCCCTCTCCCAGTTCTGTCCAGTTCTTGTTGTTTCCTTGTTCTTGTCAATCATTCTCCTCCTTTTTGTTTCTCTGTTCTCCCACAGAAATGTTCTTTTTCCAAAAGTTTCTAGTGTCTCTGCAGAGGCTTGTTATTCAGGAGCAAAGCATTGCATCATGTTCCTTTCATTTTCCAACAAATAGTTCCATTGTTTCCTGTAGTGTATAGACCTCTGTAGACAAAATAATGTTCCATTCCTGCAGTTTCCCAGGAGATTAAAAGTTCCATTCAACTGTTCAAGTTTCCTGTCAAAAACACATGCAATATCCCTCAGCTCCTCTAGATGGATTACAGTAGCAAAGTTCCCTTCCAGAATCACATCCACCAGTCCAAGTAGCTTGTTAGCCCATATTTAAAACAGTTTATGTTCAATTTATAACAAATGTAACCGGCAAAGTCCTCATAACAAAGTCTCTATTTTAATCTTCCTTTTTGACAGCTCTTTGACAGCTGTCAAAACCTCCATTGCTTTTCTCCAGGCAGTTTCACGAATCGCTCCAGGGATTCCGGGGGGGTTTTTGCTTTTTTAAAACAATTCCACTTTTCTCCTCCAGCTCGATCTTATAATTTTCCCTCGCGAAGTTGCTAATTCGGCGAAATAAGGTTACACTCGATCTTAGTTGTCCAGTCCTTTGTTTTGGCTCTTCTACAATTTAGGGGTGGGCTGACTTCCTTTTTTCCGCCTCCCCCGTTCGCTCCAAATTTTAAAAATTTATCCCTTTTTTTTTAGTCCATATTCCAATTACTCACGGGTTCTTCTTTAGATCCAAATTTTCAATAGAAGTAGTCAGCGCTCTCCGCCGGATGGCATGCGGCTGCACTCGGCAGGGATAGCAGAGAACTCAAAGCACCACGCTTCTCCCCGGCACCCGATCCGTAGCCTTTAAAAAGGCTCCTTCACGAGTCGGGAGAGCGCTAACGGTGCCAGCCGAGTCTCCATGTGCACGGCCTCCTCTGGCCGTGGTTTTTAAGGGTCCCCGCATCGCCGGTGCGGTAGGACCCAGCCCCTGCCAAGCAGGCTCCCTCCGGAGCTCGGAGGGAGTCCGCCATTCGGCGATGGCGCCGACCCGGAAGTCTAAAGTGGTGAATTTCTTTTCCCTTTTTATTTTGGTGATTGCAAGTGGCCACCCTAGAGAGGTTTCATATATCCTTATTGGGTATAATACAAAACTGTCCTCAGAGGTAGTCATTCATTCATTCAGTCATTCAGTTTATATTCTGCCTTTCTCCCAAAGGAGCCTAGAGTGGCAAGCACATCAATAATAAAAACATTTAAGTCAATAATAAGGGAGACAGATGCACCTCACTAAGGAGGGCATCCCACAAATGGGGAAGTGCCCCTGAAATGGCTCTGTCATGGGTCAATGCCAACCAGGCAACCACCGTGACAGTATCATTGTGAAAATACCGGCAAGCTAAAATAAGAGTAGTGAAAATACATAGTGGCTTTAAATGTGCTATATGAATGAGCATTAGTAATGCTGCACAATTGAGCTTTTTACCTATAGCACACACACCCTTTTCCTTTTAAGACACTGTATGAGAATCTGTCACACATTGATGAAACCAAAACATAAGTCTGTCATATCTGTTTTGCCATATAATTTTCCATTTTTCCCTACAGTGACTCCCTCCTCTTGCTCATATGTGTAGTTTTTGCAAAACCCCTCTCATTATAGTTATTGGTTTTCATTACATCTGTTGTCATGGAAATCTGAGAAACATTTTTTTGCGGGGGGTGAATTGTATGATCACAGCAGAGCAAAACAAGGAGTGTTCAGAAACAAAGCTGGAAGTTTGTTTTGGTTGGAGCAAAGGCAGCAAATAATGACTTTGCAGTGGAATAACAAAAGTCACCTTACTTGTATGAGGTTGACTCCATTGTTAGGAGAGAAAAACAATGGGAGGGGTATTGATTGCTTTCACACTCATCTGTTTTATATTTTGATTACTGTTTCATGCTTCTGAGATTTGACCTATATCTCACTAAGTGGGGAGTTCCATTTAAAATTCAAACACTGCGGCACAAACCACATAGCTGTGTTTTGGAATGATAAGCATATTAAAAAATGTTTTAGTCCACTGCAGAAAAATCACAAACTACTTATTTTCCCTTAAATATTATTTTATAGTAATTTACTGTTTCAGTCATAGAGCAATAATTATTAAACACATCATGAAATAACAAGATAGATAGATAGATGATTTAGATATCACACACACACACACACACACACACACACACACACACACACAGAGCCTTCTAGATTCATGTAGGTAGCCATGTTGGTCTGACACAGTCGAAATAAATAATAAAATATAAAAATTGTCCAGTAGCACTTTAGAGACCAACTACGTTTGTTCTGAGTATAAGCTTTCGTGTGCATGCACACTTCTTTGGATAGACTGAAACAGTTGCTGAATTACAACTTATTGCTAAACTGAAAACTATTGAGATATCTGAGTGAACATTGCCTCCCAATCAGAACACAGGGATAAACCATGATGTTAATATTTTCTTCTGCCAATATTTGTGGTCTGGGCCCTGTCAGTGAATCCTGGCATCCTTGCCCCTTTCCTAGATATGATGCATCACCATGTAGCTGTGATAGCTGCGGCATGCTGCATGAACAACACTGCTGCTCCTGTGGCCACAGATTAGCAACTGCAACTAAGATGACGGCTTAATTTTTTTCCAGAGGTATACAGTATGTTAGCACCTCTCAGAGCACTTAGTTTAGAAATCGCTGCAACACAGTGTGGAATAGGCTTCTGATAACTCTTCTAGGCTTCCGTGAACATTATCTAGATGTGCTATTTCCTTTAATTAGTACAGGTAAATACACTTTTCAATAAGTTTGTTTATGTAGTAAATAGGACCTGAAAGATCCACAATGAATGGGAAAAGTCTGTTTTTAGTAACCATGTATGGGTCTTCAAAGAAAGTCATTTCTTATTTGGGCTTTGAATTCTGTATATCTGAGAGATTTAGCTTCTAAGGGGAAGGCACTGGTTTGAGAATTGGACACTGAAATAGCTCCATATTCCATTGTGTTCTGGAGGCTACTATTTTGTCCTTTACAGAAAAGTCAGTGACCATGAATGTAAATAATAAGCAAACTCTTATCTGATAGCGTGGGCTTGTGCTGTCTGTAGCTAGCTTGGTACACCTCAGGAATTGCTTTGGGGGTTATTTTGGAAACTATTATTTCCTTAATAAGTATTTGATTTTTAAAAATGATTGTAAGGTTATCTTACATTTGATACATATGATCTCTTGGCACTTGTAGCATTGAACTTCATATGCCTCTTCATTTCTGACACCAATGGCAGTGGCCCATGGAAAGGCAGGGTGCAATTGGCGTGATAGTTAAGCGAAAAGAGATACTTAACGGACCATGCAAGGGAAATTTACTTCACGAAGGAAACCGAATAGACCAATGTAGACCCAACTAGACCCCTGTGTTTTCTGTGTTCATTGCACTACACATACATTGTATGCACACATTATGCATCATCTGTATGCTTACATGTGTATATGTGAGCACACAATTGTAATTGTTCATATTTTAACAAAATTGGGGGCGGGAAGAAACTTGCTTCTAATAGACCAAGGAGTGAGGTGGAAATTGGTGGTGGTGGGGGGAACAGGACTACTTGACGTAGAAGTTTTCAGAAAGTTCCAGCCCTACCTTCTCTACTTTCCACCGAGCCCCAGCTCGGGTAAATGGGGTAAGAGTTTGGTGAGTTTGGTGGTCTGGCAGCAGCTCACCTGAGATTGGAATGGGAGGCTCTATGCAGTGGCGGAGCTCCATGCTCCGGCACCAGGGGGCAGAGAGCAGGTGGGGAGCTCCCCCCGCCCCTCTTCCTCCGCCAGTGGCTCTATGTAAGGGCTGCTGAAGCAATATGTCCTCTTTTTCCAGGATACGTCCTCTTTTTCATGGATATGTAAAATGAGAGTCAACATAGCGATCCATAGTTAAAAGCAGAAGTTGGCAAATGTGTCCTATGCTCTTCAAAATACAGCTGCCCTATTAATCTATTAATGCTTACCTCATGTGGCTATCCATAGCTCTGCAGAGGGGTGAAGTGGGAATGGATGAAGGGGTAGGAAAAGGGAGGAAACTTTGTCTCTTCTTTGTCATCTTTTCTTCCACTTTTTATGCCGTGCTTTCATATTAACAACAGTGAAATTAATGTGCGTCGATCAAGGTGCAATTACGCTTCATTCCACCCAAAAACAGATGGGTTGCTGCTAGGAGAAATCATATTTTTATGATTGTGTTATTGATGATTAGGACCAATCATGCGATACTAACTTTGACTGTAATAGTATACCTATGTCTTCCATTTCTCTGCTCTGTTCTCTTGACTCCTGTATAATTGAAAAGATGCCTTTGCATCTGTAGTGACCTGTTCATATTTTTACCTTCCTTTTTTCATAGACTTGAATTTTATGCAAATATAGGTGTACGGATATCAAACATCATGTGACATGTACTCCCCTTTTTTTGTATCTTCACACCTCTTCAGTCCTGAGAATAGCTCAGCCATATGCCGTACGCCAGGTCCCCAACATTTCCTGGGCTACTTATCTTCATGTCACATATATGTCACTCATGAACAAATATATGGGTATGGTGACAGGCTGCAGTATATCACACATTTCCTATTTTAAGAGGTACATTGGCGAACCTTTTCTGACTTGTCAAAGCTGTTGCTGTGGAGCTTAGGGGCAAAGCTTCTCCCCTCCCCTCCAAATACATTTGGCCAAATAATACTGCTTTTCCAAGTGATCAGACCCTAATTTTTTGGTGGGGTGGGGAGCAGCAGCAGTTTTGTACTAAATATATGTATGTCAAAGTGAATGCCTCACCTCTTCTATTATAATTAATTATTAAATGTGCTTCTATGAATTACCAATTCTCCTACCACTAAAGTAATGGCAATCAGCTTAGAATGTGGGCAGCCCAGCTCAGCTGATACCATCAATCAAATTGCCACTTAACTTTTCAAGTCAGATTTATAATGTTACGTTTCCCAGTACCAGACCCGACTCCCTAGGTCGCTGATTCTTATATACATACCGCTTATACATCCCACAATACCCCCCACACTTATAGTCCTGTGAAGATTCAGATGCTGAATAATTTGGAAAACATCTGGGAGCTTTCACAATACAAGAAGAGCCTGTTATTTGTGGAACCATGGGGAAGATTATCTTGAGCTATCCATGTAAAAACTGTGCAATTATAAAATTTGATCAACTTCAAAATATATATTGTCTTGTCTATAATAGCACTGTAGGTAGCCTGTAATTACAGAGCTCTTTTTAAAACTGTAATTACTTTTTTCAAACACATCAATAGGACACATAATTCTAGATCGCGCATTTCACTTATAGTTGCTGTTGCCAACTATAGAACTTGAATGTAAGTTTCTTGTGAATATAGAGCTGCGGTTTTTTAAAAGATTTATAAGGAGGAAGTAATTCAAACGGATAATTTAATAACTTTAAAGATGACCTTGTGCTTGTTAATACAAATGAATCATCCTGCACCTCCTTCTCACTACTTATTATTAACGCTGAAGAGTGGATCTGAAATATACTGCATAAGAAGAAAGACTATATGTGGGCATATGGAAAAGGTCCTATGGCTATTGACTAGTCACTCCTTTTTCAAGCGGTTGGCTGGCTAAATAGCCCAGAATGGACAGCAGCTTGCTCTTAGTGGGAGCTAATTGTTAGAAAGTATGTTGAAATTGATATTACGGTGGTACCTCAGGTTACATAGGCTTCAGGTTACATACGCTTCAGGTTACAGACTCCGCTAACCCAGAAATAGTGCTTCAGGTTAAGAACTTTGCCTCAGGATGAGAACAGTATTTGTGCTCCAGCGGTGTGGTGGCAGAAGGAGGCCCCATTAGCTAAAGTGGTGCTTCAGGTTAAGAACAGTTTCAGGTTAAGTACGGACCTCCAGAACGAATTAAGTACTTAACCCAAGGTACCACTGTATTATCTATAATATATTGGGAGAAGTAATCTCCCAGATTAAGAGGAGTGACAGATATAAGGCATGAAGCAGAAGTCATTTTGAAAGGGCCAGACTAAGGACCAGACTACATGAAACTCGAAATGTGTCACTTTTAAGTTGCACAACTGATTTCTAAAATGAAAACAACTGTGTGTGTACGTGTGTGTTATTTGTTGGGACCTCAGTGCTGGAGCAAATGGTTAATTCTCCCTTCAGTAAAGAGGTCTGGGAAGCATACAATGTGTTAAGAATAAGCTCTCATCTACTTCTCTAAGTGGACTATTGTCTCAAATCAGATTCCTAGACACATACATGGCCAGCATACATGGCTCTGTACATCAAGATACCATATGTTTTTCTCTTTGGCTGGATCTAGACATGTCAAAGAAGTGATTCAGTTAAATGCGTTGCAAATTCTTATAGGGAAATCCAGTAGGGAAAGACGGGACCCCACAGTGCCACCTGTTGTCACAGTGTTATGTTGCATATAGGTAAAGGTAAAGGACCCCTGACAGTGAGGTCCAGTCGTGGCCGACTCTGGGGTTGCAGTGCTCATCTTGCTTTATTGGCCAAGGGACCTGGCATACAGCTGGTCATGTGGCCAGCATGACTAAGCCGCTTCTGGCGAACCAGAGCAGCGCACGGAAACACCATTTACCTTTCCGCTGGAGCGGTACCTATTTATCTATTTGCACTTTGATGTACTTTCAAACTGCTAGGTTGGCAGGAGATATTGCATATACAATGCACATAAAATACTTTTTCTTTACCAATCTAGCTGAGTCCTTACTCTCTCCCCTCCCCCCACCCCTCTGTCCACCTGCAGAAGAGAAGGCTGCCTGCCAAGAGATAGAGTTATTTTAGCGGGTAATTCACGAAGTGAAAGCCATATCATGACTGGACTTTCATATCATTAGCCCATGTGCTTTCAGGACTGTCCTTTCTGTGGTAACATTATACTTCCTAACAGAGTATCTCTGGGCCACACCTATGTGTGACTGAAACCAACTTCAGTCTTGGAGAGGGAACTCACCAGTCAGGAAATCTGAGGTCAGTTGATGCAATGAAGAGATTAAATACAGTATGCAGAATTATTTGTTCTGTTGGCCAGGTGAAATCAGAATATTGCCTAATATTTATTGCACGACTGGCCTATTCAGAAGCTTTACACTGTCTGCCAATAAGAAGAGCACTCTTCTAGACCTATTTATGAATCAATAGTACTCTGATTGTGCATATTTAACCCACTAGGTTGAGCCTTGGAGCCTAATATTCCAGGATACAAGTCTTGAAATGTTTCACACTTTGTTTAGCTTATTAAAATAGATTTTTTTTTAAAAAAAACAAAACCTCAAAGGAATTTCCAAATGTATAAAATTTTGAGTAGGAATGCCAGAACAGAATCAATTCATAAAACACAGCAGTATCTGAGAAAAAATGCATCTATTTTGTCAGTTCTACTTTTCAGTTTTGCTAAATGTAAGGACATTTTATTGGAAGTATTTTGCAACAATCTCAGGAAATGATCTTTTAAGTCACTGGCAGACTTCTTTTATAGACTTTAAAGTGTAATCAATTGAACCTTCAAACAGATCTTTCAAAATGTGCATGTTTCTTTTGCCTTTGCAACCTGACTTACAGATAACCTACAGTGTTTAAGTAATAGTCCTTCCTTCAGTGTGGATTTATTTTCCATTCATGTCCTATTCAGTTCTCTCAAAGGAAAAGTTACCTTCTAAATTAGTTTCACAAAGATCATATCTATAACCCATTAATTTTTTTTTCAAACTATTGTCTTTACTTGGACAAACAGACTTAGGTCACCAAATCCACACCCTCTGAATGATTTTTCCCTAACACGAATGCACACAGAGAAGAAGCTCAGGGAAATGTGAAACCCCATTCACACCCTTTGATGCTCAGGGTAAATGCATGGATGAAGATGGTTGTGAGGATGGTGCATGTCCTGAGTTAGTTTTGAATTTATTTATTTACTAATAAAATGTAATTGCCAAAAAGGCACAGAAAATGATCTCTTTACACTTAAAGGCAAGTTTAAGATAGTGCTCTGGACGCAATGCAACCTCTCCTCAGAGGCCATGTTCAAATGTTCAGAAAAAGCATGCTTCTTCTTCTTCTTCTTTGGTGATCACTCGTAGCTGAGTAAGATTGTCTTCCATAAACACAGTTTTAACAATGAGTCAGTAAGTGACTGTGGAGGCCAATTCTGGACCCACACGTCCTTCCACAGTGGCAACATTGGTTTCCAGGCGGGAGTTGATCACGGTGTGGATTTGCCAAGTTTGCCTTCCTCTTAGCTCATTTCTCCCTTGTGCCCTGAGTTTGAGTGTTTTCAAAGCCCATGACACCTTTGGTAAAGGCTGTTCTCCAACTGGAGTGCTCGCAGGCCAGTGTTTCCCAGTTGTCAGTGTTTATACTACATTTTAAAAGATTTGCCTTGAGACAGTCTTTAAATCTCTTTCGTTGACCACCAGCATTACTCCTTCCATTTTTAAGTTCGGAATAGAGTAGTTGTTTTGGAAGACAATCATCAGGCGGATGCACAACATGACTAGTCCAACAAAGCTGATGTTGATGAATCATTGCTTCAACATTGGTGATCTTTGTCTGCCTGTCTTCCCAAGTGATGTGTAAAACTTTTCGGAGACACCGTTGATGGAATCTTTAGAAGTGGTCCATGTTTATAAGATGGCATTTATAAGTGGTCCATGTTTCATAAGTATATAGTAAGGCTGGTAGTAGAATAGCTTTGAAAACAAGCATTTTGGTTTCCCTGCGAATGTCCCAGTCCTCAAACACTCTGCACTTCAATCGGGAGAAAGCCGCACTCGCAGAGCTCAGGTGATGCTGGATTTCAGCATCAATGTTGGCCCTTGTGGAAAGATAACTGCCTAGGCAGGAGAAGTGATTGACATTTTCCAATGTTACACCATTGAGTTGGATTTGTGGTGCTGCAGAGGGGTTATTTTGTACTTGTTGGTGCAGCACTTTGGTTTTTTGGATGTTGAATGATAGGCCAAGCTTTTTGTAAGCTTCTGCAAAGATATTTAGGATGGTTTGGAGGTCATCCATACAGTCCTGGACTACGTTGCTTTAGGATGAATGTGAAAGATGGCATGCTGGCTTTCCCAATAATTGTGAATTGTTAAACATACTAAGGACAAGAAACAGAGAATGCCACAAGTGCATTGGTGGTCCAGAACATTAGACAAACATTTTAAAGTTTGAAAAGCCATAGGTATTAGTAATAATTATTTTTCCAGTTCATTCAGTTTTCAAATCCAAATTGATGTTGAGACTCACATCACTTGTGGAAATTTGAATTTTGAATTACAGACATATTCAGCATGCTTGAGGATTTGTTATTCTGCACACATTTTGTTTCCCCTTCCTTTTAAAACTACCAAACATCCCTTCACTGACACCTCTCCACAACATTACCACCCTAAACTTCATTACTCTAATACAGATGAATCCAGCAATAAGGAGAAAAATCACACCCTCAATGATCTACCCCACAAGCATTCTGCATCCAACAAATAAGGTAAAACACACACCAAGGGTGGGGATGTGCAATGACATTTTGTTGCAGACTCCACTTATTTTCTTTTAATTTGCGAATGAGTTCTCCTGGATTCTCTAGTCTTTAGGTAATGTTTCCACAGTCATGATGGAGCACTGAAACATGATCAATGTGAAGTCTCCAGTAATTGCTGTTGTAGCCACCAAATTACAATCTGATAAGAATAAAATTAATCCGTATCACTGTTTTAAGTGGGGTGCTTACCCTTGGGAAGATGGGTAGGCCAGGTATGGAAACCCTAGACCACCTTTCATTCCAGCAATCTATATTAGTTTGATTAAAGTTAATAAAGCAAGGAAGATTTTGCAAATGGAAATAATGTTCAGAGATAATTTTTGACTGCAATGAATGACTAAGAGATGCAGAGAAGTAATTATAGGAATCTGCTAAAGACCTCTAGGGTGAAATGAACATGACCAAAGAACACTATATGAGGAAACAGAACAAGCAGCAAGACACTGATCATAATAGGATATTTTAATTACAGAGAAGGAAATTGGGAGCGGCCTGTGATATTATTGCCAATACGCTTATAACGATGAAGAGCTAACAGGATTTTCTCAAGACAATTGCTAAGCTATGGCCTACTGGGATATGGGAGATGAGCTAAATGCTTCTCTAAAAAGGGGTTTTGAACAGGGCTTTGATAGTCCAGCCTTCTCCTGCTATTCAGTAGGAAAAAAGAAAAAGAAAAAAGAGGCACAATCCAGCTATGGGACTCCTCTCCTGAGCAGGAGAACCCTCCATATGTGGGCCTTGGCTAAGTGGAGGCTGACTCTCCATAAGACAACTGAGATCTAGTTTTCTATAGCAAATCTTGTCTGCCTAAAAGAGAGAGAAAAAGAAAGGCATATCCTACCATGTCAAAGAATGGATTGCACCTTAAGTCATGAATATGCTCATCATACTTACCAAAACTAGGGTTGCCATATTTCTAAAAGTAATAATAATAATAATAATAATAATAATTTTTATTTATACCCAGCCCTCCCCAGCCAAGGCCGGGCTCAGAGTGGCTTACAAGCAATAAAAAAAAAGCAAGTTGAATGATTACAACTTAAAAACAAAATTAAAATACAACATTAAAATATTGAAACATTAAAATATTAAAATGTAGCCTCATCGCAGGAGGAGAAGGAAAGGAAAAAAGAAAGAGAGGGAGGGAATCAAAGGCCAAAGGCCAGGTGGAACAACTCTGTCTTACAGGCCCTGCGGAAAGAAATCAGATCCTGGAGGGCCCTGGTCTCATGAGGCAGAGCGTTCCACCAGGCCGGAGCCAGAGTTGAAAAGGCCCTGGCTCTGGTTGAAGCCAATCTAACTTCCTTAGGGCCCGGGACCACTAGGGTGTTGCTATTTATGGACCTTGAGGCTCTCCGTGGGGCATACCAGGAGAGGCAGTCCCGTAGGTACGAGGGTCCTAGGCTGTGAAGGGCTTTAAAGGTCAAAAGCAGCACCTTAAATCTGACCCTGTACTCCACCGGGAGCCAGTGCATCTGGAAAAGCACTGGGTGAATATGCTCCCATGGCAGAGACCCCGTGAGGAGCCTCGCTGCAGCATTCTGACCCTCTGGAGTTTCTGGGTCAGCTTCAAGGGCAGCCCCGCATAGAGCAAATTTCTGCTGGTCCCGGGGGAAAGGTACCGTTACCTTAGTCCGAGTTCACAAGATGGGAGGCGAGGTCCGAAACAGGGAGCCGGGCGGGGAACAGGAACGCTGGAAGGTCAGAAGCAGGAGGCCGGGCAGGGAACAGGAATGCTGGAGGGTCAGGAGCAGGAGGCCGGGCAAGGAACAGGAACACTGGAAGGTCTGAAGCCAACAACGACGTTGCTCCCACAACCTGGGACCGGGCTGACTGACCTTTATCTTCTTCTAAGGCTAGGGGCGGTCCCGGCCCCCTGGAGCCCCGCCTCCTCTGGCCTTAAGGCGAGCACTCCTCCTGGGAGCAACCAGTTCCCTTCGCCTCTCTGCCCTAAGCCTCTGCAGTTCAGGAGAGGCCGAAGGGTTACTGGGCCCCGGAGGAGGCTCACCTGTAGACACTGAGTCCTCAAGCACCTCTGGGGCCAAAATGGTTTCACCTGGTGCCTGCTCCTGAGGATCTGACACAGGTGCAGGCTCCTCAGAATCTAGGCCTTGCCCCAGTTCAGCCGGCCTGGAGGCGGGGACTCCTGTGCAGGCTGGGATTCCTCTGGTTCAGCCTCTGAATCGGAATCCCAGGCCATCACACCATCCCCCCTCCCAGGCCCCCCTCAATCGAGGGTTCGGACCCGGCTTGCCGAGGTACACCGCATGGAACTCTCGGAGGCAGGCAGGCGTGTGTACGTTGGCCGCTGGTTCACAGGAACGGTCCTCCGGTCCATACCCCTTCCAGTCAATGAGATACTGCAGCTTTCCCCTGCGGTATCGGGAGTCCAGAATGCGTTCCACCTCGTACTCAGGCTCTCCCTGAACCAAAACTGGCTGCGGTCGGGGACGGTTCGGGTGGAACTCATCGGGTGGGGCCACCGGACTCAGAAGGGACCTGTGGAAGACCGGGTGAACCTTCAGGGTTGCGGGCAACCGGAGACGGAATGCCACAGGTGAGACTTGGTCCCCGATAGGAAACGGGCCGGTGAAACGGGCGTCCAACTTCCGCGAAGGTCGAGAGGGGTGGAGGTGGCGAGTGGAAAGCCATACCAGGTCACCGACGTGAAGTTCCGGACCCACCTGGCGGTGGCGGTCGGCCTGGGCCTTGCACTCCTTGGCCTGGTGCAGTTGCTTCATCAAAAGCTGCTGCTGGGACTGGAGCTCCTGAAGCCACTCCGTCACCGTAGGGACCGCGGATGCCGGCAGCACATCTGGAAACAGCCGTGGATGATAACCGTAACTGGCCTGGAACGGGGTCTGCTGGGTGGACGCATTCACCGCGTTGTTGTAGGCGACCTCTGCCAATGCTAGGTGGTCGACCCAGTCATCCTGCTGGTAGCTACAGTAACACCGGAGGTACTGCTCCAGCACCGCGTTCGCCCGTTCCGTCTGGCCATCGGTCTGTGGGTGGTAGGCTGACGAGAGACAGACCTCTGTCCCGAGGGTCTGGTGCAATGCTCACCAGAACCGGGATGTGAACTGAACGCCCCGGTCGGACACCACACGCTCAGGTAGGCCATGCAGGCGGAAGACATGCTGAAGGCACAGCTGAGCGGTTTCCTTGGCTGTGGGTACAGATGGGCAGGGGGCACAGTGCACCATCTTAGTGAAATGCCAAGGACGTGGTGGAACTGGTAATGGCTGAAGTAGGCCGGGGGTTCGCCCGGTAGGGCCCTTGGCCCGCCGGCAGACATCACAACCAGCAACGTAGCAAGCCACGTCAGCCTTCAGGCGGGGCCACCAAAACTCACGGCTTACCAGATGGGTGGTCCGATACCGCCCAAAGTGCCCTGCTGCTGGGGCATCATGGGTCATCCGGAGAACCTCAGCCCGCAGTGGCCCTGGCGGGATGTACAGGCGACCATGGTGCAGCAGAAGGCCCTGATGCAAGACCAGCCCCGGATACTGAGGGCTGGACCCTTCAGCCAGCTCCCGGAGTCGTTCCTGGGCCCAAGCGTCGACCCGCTGCTGTTCCCGCACCCGAGCCTGCAGTGGCTCAGCCTCCTGGGTGGCCAGGAATGCAGCTGGTGGTAGGATCGTGGTGGGTACTGCCTGCTGTACCGTGTCTGCGTTGTCTTCAGGTTTCCGGGACAGGGCATCCGCCTTCTGGTTTTGGGAGCTAGGGATGTAGCAGATCCGGAACTGGAACCGGGAAAAGAACAACGCCCACCGGATCTGCCTTTGGTTCAGCTTGCGGGTGGTCTGGAGGTGCTCCAGGTTCCGGTGGTCGGTTCTCACCTCCATCGGGTGTCGTGCCCCCTCAAGATGGTGGCGCCAGACCTCAAAGGCCACCTTGATGGCCAGTAGTTCCCGCTCCCACACGGTATAGTTACGCTCCGCTGGAAGGAGCTGGAGGGAATAGAAGGCACAGGGTAAGAGTGGCGCTTCAGGTCCATACTGCTGAGACAAGACGGCACCGAGAGCCGTACTGGAGGCGTCGGTCTCCACCACAAAGGGTCGAGAGGGGTCAGGATGTTGCAAGATCGGCACTCTCTGGAAACAGGCCTTCAACCCCTGAAACGCCTCCTCTGCCTCCTTGTCCCAGGAAAACGGCGTCCTGGGACGCAGTAGCCGGGTCAACGGGGTGGTGCGATGAGCATAATCTGCAACGAAGGTCCGGTAATAGTTGGCGAACCCCAGGAAACGCTGTAGGTCCTTGCGGTTCCGAGGTGCCGCCCATTCTCGAACCGCTGCCACCTTCCCAGGATCCATCTGCACCCCATCTGGAGAGAGCCGGTGACCAAGGAAGTCCACAGACCGCTGATGGACACACTACTGCTTCCTTCAGCTCCCCAGGGAATGTCCCCATGTCAAGGGACAAATTGATAATTTCAACCAGGGGGGTCCGCGCAACATCTGGACACTCCCTAATCAGCTAAGATGGGCATGGATCAAGGAGGCAGGTGGTGGGCCTACCAACTTGGAGAATCTATCCACATCAGCAGGGAGTATCCGATCGAAATGGTCCAGTACTGGACCTGAAGTCAGTCGAGGGGCCTCCAGTTCAGTCACTGTATCTAAATTGGCAGGGAGGTCACGGCGGAGCAACAGGACTTTCTCCACAAAAAAGCTCGCGAATGCCTCACAACTGTGGGTCGAATTTGTGCTTAAATTCCTAAGGACGTTATTGACCTAATTATTCTAAAAAGTTGTGCCGAGCGAGAGCTAGCAGATGCAATGGAAGCTGCAAAGTAAGATTTCTTTGCAGCTTTCATAGCCATCTCATAGGCTTTCATAAGCGTCTTATAAGATGTTCTTGAAGCTCCGTCACAAGTCCGTCGCCATACTCCCTCTAGCCGTCTGAGATCCTGCTTCATTTTCCAGAGCTCCTCAGTAAACCAAGGTGCCCGGTTTCGATGGGGTCGCAGAGGGCGCTTAGGTGCAATCTCATCAATGGCTGCCAAAAAAGCAGGACACCCTGAAATTGTTGAGCTTTCTTTAGGCAAACCCCAACGTTGTTGAGCCCCCACCCCCCCAAAAAAACGCTAGAACAACACAATGCTTAAGATCCAGCCTTTTGGAAATCCCCCCCCGGATGTCAATTCCACCTTTGATGTCCTGGTAATGTCCGAGAAAAGACAGACATCTGGCAGTCCTAACAAAAACACATAGGGCTGTTCGATAAACATTTAATAAACATTAAATGTATATTGAATCATATTGGAGTTGAAAGGGACTCCAAGGGTCATCTAGTTCAAACATCTGCAATACAGGAATCTCAACTAAAGCATCTATATCTATCTATCTATCATCTATCTATCATCTATCTATCTATCTATCTATCTATCTATCTATCTATCTATCTATATCTATCTATCTATCTATCTATCTATCTATCTATCATCTATCTATCTATCTATCTATCTATCTATCTATCTATCTATCTATCTATCTAATCTATCTATCATCTATCTATCTATCTATCATCTATCATCTATCTGTCTGTGTGTCTGTATAATTTTAAAATGATGTTAGGGTGGGATTCACCTAACAATGGAGCAAGCTTGTTTTCTGCCGCTCCAGGGGGTAGGACCCAAACCAATGGATCCAAATTACAAGAAAAGAGATCCCAACTGAACATTAGGAAGAACCGTCAGACCGTAAGAGCTGTTTGATGGCCGAATGGACTCCCTCGGAAGGTGATAGACTCTTCTTCCTTGGAGGTTTTTAAACAGAGATTGGATGATCATCTGTCATGGAGGCTTTAGCTGTGATTCCTGCATCACAGGGAGTTGGATTATATTATATTTATTTTTACAATTGTATCCTACCTTCCCTCAAGGTGGCATACATGGGTCTACCTCTTTCCTTTTTATCATTCCAGCAACCATGTGAGGAAGGCTGGCTGAGAGACTGACTAGCCCAAAGTCACTCAGTGAGATTTATGGTCTATTGGGATTTGAAGTCTAGTCTCCCATATTTTACTTCAGTCCTCTAACTACTGTACGATAACTGGTTTCTTTCTCTTGGACATCATATTATGGGATTTCTAAAGGTCCTATTCTGTCAATAATACTATTTAATATGTATAAGAAACTCCTAGTTGATATTGCCCAGATCAGAGAAAGTGTGGCTTCAAGTGCTCCTTTCAGGCAACTTTTCATTCTGGGAAACCGTAGCAGGGCTTTTTCAGTGGTGGTATCATAGTTTTGGAAAGGCTTTCCCAGGGAAATGCTCTAGACAAGAGCATACTTAAGTTTCAAGCACAGTTCAGATGCAGGGATAGTTCATATGCCCTACATTAGGGATAGCCAACATGACCGTCTCCTGTTGCTGCTTGGTCAATAGTCAAGGATGATGAGAATTGCAGTCCAATAATTTTTGGAGAGTACTGAGTTGCCCCTACATGATCATCCACAGAAGTGTATGGAGCTGCCCAGAGTCTCATCACTCTGTAGTGGTATTCCACATGCATGCACTGCGTGATTCTGACAGTGCAGAAAATAACTGCTTCTTTGTAATCCTGACCAAACCATAAGATAGTGGCCCAACAAATTCTAGCAAACCACTGCACTGGGACTTCCTAACATCTGAAAAGGGCCTTGGAAGATTGATTTTAAAAATATCTGTTCAACCAAGATTTTTGGGGTGGATTTTTTGTGACCCTCTTGATGCTTTTAATGCTTTACTGATTTTATTGACAAGATTGCTTTTTAAGCTTTTTTAGCTGTAATTTTTTGGGTGCCTTTTATTTATTGTAGTGTTACTATTAACTAAGTGAAGAGATGTTTGAACACTGTCTTAGTCACTTATGTGGGGAAAAGGCAATTTAGAAAAATTGTAAATAAATAAAACATGCAATAAATAATGAATAGTATGCCCTTACATCTTATTTTCTATCTCCCAACAGCTTTGTGGCATTTGGGAAGCTAGCACAGACCTTTATAAGACAAGCTCCTGGAACTATTTTTAGCCAGGAACTGATGACACTAGGCTATTTCTTCCCATTAATATAGTGTGAGATGCTGTTAAAAGTTCATATTTCCAGGGTCTTTGCTGAAAGCAAATAACACAGCTGGAGAAAAAAGTTTAGCTCCCTGGTGGTTTATCTGGGTGATCTTCTCGTCATCTTTTAGCCATAAGCCAAGAGGATATTGGCACACACTGTTCAGTGCAAAATAAGGTAATAATCTTTATAAGAATGTCTATACACCGATATAAACCCAAAGGGCCTTAAGAACTGCAAAGTGATTGTGAACACAGGTCTCCTGGGTTAATAGCTGGAAATCAAATGCATTTGGAAGTCCAGCTGGAAGGTGCTGATAAGAGACTGGCTTTGTTTGTTTGGATACAGCAATACTTAAGGTAGAAGTCAAGTATGTTTTTAAAAGTGTGCCCACACATCCAACACCACAATAAAGATGTATGGAGAATGTTTAACTAACTGGGAAAGCATTTATTTTTCACAGGTATTCACTAGGGGAAAGTATTTTGTTGTCGTCGCCACTACTATGGGTAATGGCTCGATTTAATAATGAAATTGCCATCTGCGCCGATAAAGCAACACTTCTGAATTCTTACCTGAAGCGGTCCAGTGTATTTAACAAACAAACCAGCCCACGTGGCTTGCTTTTGTTGTTGTTTTGTGGGAGTTCTTTCAGCTCAAAGAAATAGTATGACCCAGGCTATGGTTGGCAAAAATCCTCCATCTACTACTATGACTGATTTAGCAAGGTTTTACATCACAGTGAGTGAAGAATGTTGGAAACAAGTGAGCACTGTCACTTATAACTTATAATATGTCACCGTAGGCCTTTACCAATAGCTCAAAATGCAATCTGATAAACACACAAATATCTTGGGTGTGTAGTGATCAGAAGTGGCTTAGTGCATGGGGCAGTGTGTGTGTGTGTGTGTGTGTGTGTGTGTGTTTGCAGGTCTCTGTCTGTCTGTCTGTCTGTCTCTGAAAGAGTTTTATACATGGTAATAAGGCAGAATGTTCCGTTCATTGAAAATGCAGTCACTCAGAACTCTTTACAATTTCCCTAGTGCCTTTCTATACTATTGTTTTTATAAGTATTATTGCTCATTCCCTCAAAACAGTGTTCAGCTATTATGAAAGTATGCATTTATTCTTAGCCTTTTAGTTGTTCATGCACTTGGATTGATTTTTTAATTTGGTTCATGAAAGTTGAGAATGCCAGAGGTTGGAGAGGCAATGCAATCACTTCCACTGCTGCAAGCTATGGAAAAACAATTTGATTGAAGGCAAAACAGTTGGTTTGACTTTTCTGTTGGTGGGCATGTATTTGAGTCCCTTTCATTTCTGTGCTCTTGAAGTGTGGTGTGCTTTGTTTTGTAGTAAAGCATGAGGCATAGTTAAAATTTTCATATGAGAAGGCTATGGGAAAATTTCTGTGGTGTGTGTGTGTTAGGATAATTGAGGTAAAGTAAATTTAGTAATACTTGAAGGTGGTGTGTGAAATAATAGAATTTTAGAGCTGGAAGGGACCCCTGAGGATAATCTAGTCCAACCCCAATTTCAAAGGATATTTGCTGCTGGGTAACAAGAAAATCTGGCTTTTCTCTAAAATATCACCAATTGGTTTGCTCTGTTGTTGCAGCGGAGCTAATACTATTGACCTCTTCATCACAAGCATATGTTTATTTTACAGCTGGCATCAGACAGATTTCTTAGTCATGAGGGTGTAGGACTGGCCTCCTTGCTTAAGGAGACTTGGGTATTTGGCCTCATGGAGGCTGCAATATGGGGTTCCTCTGGGTTCAGTTTTATTTCCTGTGTTGTTTAACATCTATTTGAAACTGCTAAGTAGGGTTATCCAGGATTTTGGAGGACATTGCCAGCAATGCTAACAGGCCGTAGCACCATTGTTTGTATGGTGCTACAGCCTTTGCCATCACAAAAGGGATTCAAGCATATCCTGGGATTAGGGATGGGAGAAAAATTCAACTCAGTTCACATTTAAACCCTGATTTGCACTTTACAAAACAATATGAAAAACAATGCATGGTCATCTTCTGAAATCTTCACTTATTTTATTTTTGCAAGGTATTTCTCCAAAAAAATGCATGGGAATTGAAAAAATATACATGAGCGTGTTAGGATGAATTTGCACTACAATGTTGATAATTTTTCAGGAGCATTTTTTTAATAAATCACAAACTGATGTGGAGAAGTGAGCATAAGGTTCGAAAACAGAGTAACTAAGAGAAATAAAAAATGATAAATTTGCCCATCCTCACATTGGATGTGGGTGTTCCTACAAAGTTTAGATAAACAGTGCCTTATATTGCCACAAACAACATGTAGTCTTGGAGCTATATAGATCTTGTGGAACCAATGCGTGGCAAGTCCCCTCCCCCCATGTGAAATAAAGACACGGACACTTTAATTAAGGTTAATGGGCCTAAAAGGCCACACCTTTATTGATTAAAGAATTGAAGGTATTGGCCTTAGGCATTGGCTCCTATTGACTACCCGGCATGGTGACCGGGAAGGGTTGCACACAAGCCGTGGGGGTCCTGTTGAAGTACGCCAACTAAGATCCCACGGGTGTCACCGCTCGGGGGCGTGCCGGGGGCCCTACCTTCCAGGTTGCGGACAAGGCCACGCCCCCCAGAGTCCTCTAACGGACTACCCCTTCCATTGGGGGAAGGTGATGGCAGTTCCTTCCCCCCCGTCCATTTGCATAACAATTAACCCCTGCCAATGCCTAACCGCCAATACCAGGAAGTTGTGACGATTGCTACGAGGTAGGCGAAAAAACCAAAAGGCTGCAAGTGTGCCAACTTGGAAAAATTCCTACCAGGCCCCATGCGGCGACCAACCGGAGTCCATAACAAGGTCATGCCTAACTAAGCCTAAGGCTGGGTGGGACGGGAAAACCTCTCAGCTGGTGAAGGAGGGGCAAAGAGGGAGAACCCGGGGCGTGCCTGGCCTTAAGTATGAATTGGCCACACCTCCTCGCCCCGCAGATTGGCGGGCCGATTTGAAGGCCCGCCCCGGGAATTCCCTGGGTCTCGCGGGGGCAAGGGGCCAGCCCCCGCGAGGGTGGGAGGGGGTTCTGCCCGCAACCCCCTCTCCTCCTGATCTCGGAAATGGCTTTCTCGTAAAAGGATCCAACATACTTTAATTGCTCTGCCTGCTACTCAAATAGCCAGATTGTTGAAGTCAGCTTTTGTTGTGGTAATTGATGTGTCCTACCATGCCATATTATAAGACCATGTTTACCAGAGGACAGCAGAATGATATCAGAAACTATATTACCATATTTGTGAATTGGCCCTAGATTATTTAATTGTGGACTTCTTGATTTGGGTCCCAAAAATCAGTTGGCTCTCATATTTTGTGTTACTTCCCAAGATCAGTAGTTGAGTATTCATTAGCTATATTTTCTTATACTGCATCCTCTAATATTCCATTTTTGCTATCCTTTTTTAAAAAAAGTAATTTATAATTTATGTGCTTGTGTTCAGTGCAGGAAAATGTGTTTTGCCTAGTGCCTTTGTATTTTCTTTAATATGGAAAGTTGCCACCTTGGAAACCAAACTAAGGGAAATCAATGCGTATGTAATTGTTTAATAAATTGGTCATACATCATATTAAAGGCAATATTAAATGGAAAAGCAATTGTTAGATTCCAACTGTTAGAGCTGTTTACATTAGGTGAAAACACTGAATTAGAGAGATATGAATTGGGCAAATAAATCCTTCTCGCTCCAAGGTAGCCAAGTGCCCTACTTGAAGATGGTAGCTCTGCTTGGAGACATCTTTTACTTGAAGGATGTCCAGTTTAAATGCAAAGAACACTAAGAAGGGAGAAGTTCCTAGCACCTAGAAAGCAGACAGAGCAAGCACATAGGTCACATGGCCATATACTTACTTGCTGTGGTGAGATACATTATATAGTAATTAGTGCCTTAATTTGCAGCTGTACATCTACGTTAGCATATGCACATTTTATACAGATATGTGCCCTTTTTGTCCTCTCGTTTCCAATGCTTAAGTGGTCACTTCCCCCTGCCCAAATAACCTGCTCTTATCACTTTATTATTTGCTTAATTAATGCTATGCATGTGTATGGCACTTTACAGTGTACAAGAAGATATGTCTACAGGAGCACAAGGAGACAATAGAGGAAGGGAAGGTAGAGCATAAAATATATGTTGGTTGAATTTCAGGTTCAATTCCCGGCCTGAAACCCTGATGAAGCACTACCAGTCAGGGTGGACAATTCTGAGCTAGATGGAGAAATGGTCTGACTTGGTACATAAGCCAGCTTCCTATGTTTGTGGCGCCACTTCTATTATCTGATGTACATTCTTGAGGGGATTTTTTTGGGGGGTGGTGGTGGATTTTAGTATTATATGATTATATGGTTGTCCCCTGCTCCTGGACCTTATGGTGAAGGGTAGATGAGAAATCTCTTAGATGGATGGATGGATAGATAGATAGATAGATAGATGATAGATAGATAGATAGATAGATGCAACGTTACTCCCTTGTCCTCGCAGCAGTTAACGTGCATCTCTTCCCGGGGAACCAGTGTTGTCGACTACATTCTATTGACGCCGGAGCTATTCTCAATCTCTACAAAAATGGAAGTGGCTGAATATTTTGGTGGTGACCACCTTCCATTGACTCTATTGTTAAACCTAATAGAGCCATTCTCAGTCCCCTCAAACTATAGTTCCACGGCACAAAGCTACCCTGTATACAAAACAAAGAAATGGACAAGCCTCAGCTCCTCTCTTGCCCTGGACATACAAAAATCATTTGATATGCCTGCAGTTCTTTCTGACTCAATTCTGCCCGCTGACCAATACCGGAAATTAATTGATGCTTTTTCAACAACTTACATAACCACCACCTTGCCTACCCACCAACGCTTCTTCTCTGAACCACCTTGGTTTGACAAGGAATGTAAAGCCCTAAGAAGGCGAATTAGGAAAATGGTCAGAATCATCTAATTTTCCAACGACCCCCAAACCTGTGCAGAGCTTCTAGATATTAAAAGGACATACAGAAACATGATTCATTGCAAGAAACAGCAACACATCCTTGAGGCTTGGTCCACTCTTTGTTCGGCTGTAGAGAGGCATGACTCCCGCTCCTTCTGGTGCTTAGTTAGGCCTTCGGCACCATTCAATTCAGCTACCCTGATTTCCGCTGACGAATGGATCGCCTATTATTCAGCCAGTTTCGCCTCTCCAAATCATCTTACAGATCACCTTCAATCCCCGTTGGACCTCTGTTCCTGTTCTCTTAGTACCACCTTCTCAGTAAATTTTACCTCAACCCGCATCTTCAACATCATAATGTCCATGCGAAGGAATAAGGCCCCCGGCCCAGACATGGTCCCGTTGGACCTTTTCCTGACTGATCCTCTTTGGTGGAGTGAACAGTTGACTCCTGTATTCACCGCTATCTCCTCTGCCCTAGACATCCCCGACTCCTGGAGAGAAGCTACAATAGTTCCGATTTTCAAAGGCGGCCAGCCAAACATCCCTAGGAACTATCGCCCCATCAGTTTACTATCTATTCCGGGGAAAATATTTGCCGCTGTTTTACTGGAAGAACTTCTTTCATGGGTCCATGAGAGAAACATTCTACCGCCAGAACAGATTGGCTTCCGGAAGTCAGCATCAACCATGGACCACTGTCTAACTCTCTATCACCTTGCCAGTAAATACACTGCACCAAGGCAAGGCCACTTGTTTGCCGCTTTCATGGACCTGGAGGCCGCCTTTGATTCCATTCCTAGGCAGAGATTATGGTCCAAACTTGCCCATCTGGGAATTGATCCGCACCTCCTCTCCCTAATTATTTCCCTTTATTCAAACACCACAGCTCGCGTCTGAATTGGTCCCAACGGCTCCCTTACCTCTCCATTTCCAACGGCCAGGGGCGTCCGACAAGGTTGTCTCTTGGCCCCTTTACTGTTTAATCTTTATCTTCATGATGCTCTTTGAAGCTAGCAACTAAGTATCCTCCTCACTTAGCAGGCCACCCCGTTGCTTCCCTTTTCTATGCAGATGATGCCGTCATCTTATCCAGAACAGCTGCGGACCTAGCAAATGCAGTTAATGCATTTATCGCCTATTGTAAGGCGGAAGCTCTTAATATTAATTATAAAAAATCGAAAGTCCTCCACTTCATTCGTTCCCGCAAACTCAAGCTGGAGCCGCTTAAGATCACAGGTGGCTACTTAGAAAAGGTAAAAGCCTTTAAATATCTAGGCTTAATATTTACTTATAATCTCTCCTGGACCACCCATCTACAATCTGCCTCCCTTGCTGCAACCACGACCTCTAATGCCATTGTCCGATTTTATCATCAGAAGGGCGGCAAACACCTTCCAGCAGCAATTCAAATATTTAATGCCAAAGTTGTCCCTAAATTATTATATGGTATGGACCACAGCAATATCAGGTAACTTGGATCGCCCACTTCACATGTTTCTGAGATCTCTTTCCGGCGTCCCGAGATGTGTCTCAGGTGCAGCCCTACGACTTGAGTTCGCCCAGCCCTCAATTGTAAAACGAGCATGGAGTCGAGCCATTTCCTATAGCTCCCACCTACTAGCATCGGATGCTCGAATTAGAGGTGGTTTCTCCAATCTGATCCTAAGAGATATTCATAATTCTCCTTGGAAAACCGCAATTAATCTCAAATTCCGCTCTCTTCTCAATTTGAACCGCAAAACTGTTTTTAACTTAGAGTGTATTAGCCCGGCGGCCCTACCTCCAATCAAAAAGAAGCTACAGCAACTTGACTTCTCTAACACAGCTTCCCATGCAAGAGGGCCGTGTTCAGGCTTAGCCCTAGCTATTCCACCCCCTGAAGGGATCCCTCTATACTGCCTCACATTTCCTTCAGAGGCTAAGCGAAGGGCCTTTACCTGTGCCCGTCTCAACTGTTTTCCTACAGCAGTTCTGTCGGGTCGTTACTCCAGAGTTTCCATCGCAAATAGAACATGCACCTGCAATGACACGGCTCTGGAGACTATGGAACATGTAATGCTCTTCTGTCCCAACTGGACAGATGAAAGATCTCGGTTTCTAACTCCTCTCGTGAACAAGCTTCATCTCCCAATCCAGCCTTGGATAGTGTCCCTTCTTCTGCAGGATTCTGACTGTTGGATTACCGAGATGACAGCTAACTTCCTGCTTAGTGTGATGAAGAGGAAAGCGGCACCAACTTCTTCTTTAATACCACAGATGTAGTCGATACACCGCACAATCGAACCTGTTTTTGTATTCTCTGTCACTCGATGTTTTAAATCCCTTGTTACTTTTGTTATCCCCATTTTTTCAAAGTATTCGCCCAGGACGACATCCACTTTTATCTCCCCACCCCCATTTTATGTTGTTATTTCTATGTATATTATGCTATGGCCACATGGCTAATGCAATAAAATCAATCGATAGATAGATATAAACAGATGGTGTGTAGAAGTGATCTAGCAATGAATATTTCTGGGCACCAGTGTTGGGTGAAACAGATGAAAGGGTTGGGGTCATGAGAAACTTCTATTCTCAGACGAGCCACAATTCCGATTTTTGACAGTATGACAATTCAAGAGCTATATAGCAGAGTGATTTGTTGAGAGGTAATTATATGAGTATAGCAGTCAAACTCATCTATTTTGATTCATAGAGGAAAGACACTTTGCAATCTATCGAAGTGCCCCAGTTCTTAGGTCACAAATGCTTAGGTGCATGGTGGGATGTAAGAATACCTAGCGATCCCTTGTGTTCCTCCTAGAGTAAGACTAATATCAACCATATACTTCAAGTGGTGGAAGGTCACATCCCTAAAGCTGAGCAACCATTTCTCAATGCCAGGATGAAATGTGTCTCTGCTGTTGCTGTTCCCACCCCAGAGATTCTATGCCTACCTTTTGCCAAACCACATAAATCAACAATTACCACATTAGTCCATCAGCACTTTTCAGCCTTCCCTGCAGCAGGAAAAGGAATCCATGGCTTTCTGCATTCCTTTGTCTTCCAATACTGCCGAAAAGATAACCCTGAACCAAGAACCTTCAAATCTGCAATGTAAAGAATTCCCCCCCCTGCCTTGTAGCCTATTCATAAATAAAATCCTGACTTTTGTTAATGGTCGCAATAATTTTTCTACGAAAAAGATTTATGCACCCAGCAATGTGTGTGTGTGTGTGTGTGTGTGTAGACAAACACACACATTCCACACATATCTCTTATGTGTTTTCAACACATGGCCCATAGTTATGAAATATACACAATGTGACGCATGTCATCAAAAATTATGCATGTCACCCCAGAAATAGAGGGAATGTGACAAGCACCATTAGCACGCGTCAAAAATCATCAGTCTCTGATTCCATTAGGACTCTGAAGAACCTGTGTGTGTGTGTGGGGGGGGGGAATAGGCTAATCTTTTTATCAGCACAATTCACAGTTGGTATATTTTTACATGGTTTTATATGGTCTACTCTACGGGTGTAACATTGGCATGCATTTCTAACTCGGCTTTGAATAGTGATCAGTGATATATGCTGGTGGCCCCTCTCCCATGCCCACACCTAGAATACTGCAGCTCTTTTCTCCCCAGTGCCATTTCAGAAATAATGGCATTGAAGAAACAAGTTTCCAATAGCACTTGGGATGATTTACCGATGGGATTTATGGAAAATAAAATGCAAAGCAGGTTGATCTTCTAAGTGCTATTCTTATAACAGAATGAAACCAATAGTGTAGTAGAAAACCTTTCCGTTCAAGTTTCTACTTGAAATATTTATCGCTTACACCCTGCCAGTATTCTGACCTGCTCCAGCATGTACATGGGGCTAGGGATGCAAAATGGATCTTACCCTTGACTCAGTGGTGGCTGATGCCCACTGAGGCTGGCACAGAGGAAAGCATGGAGACCAACACGAAGTGGAGCCAGAGCTACTGACTGGCAGAGCCAATTAATTCTATCCACCCACCCGGCATCCTTCTCCCTGCTGAGGTCTACAAAGACTAAGGAGGAGGAGGAAGCCAAAAAGCAGTGCCACCTCCTGGAGCAGTTGCAAGTAAGATGGCAACAGGTAGCAGCTGATTGGAGGCAGGCTGAAATTGGTGGGACACTGGGACAGTGTCCTGTTTCCCGCCTCCACTGCCTCCTCTTCCCTATAGGCTTGGATGAAAGAAAAGGGGATTTAAGTTCCGACTTTATTCTCTTCCTCATGCCCATGTGTTAGAACATTTGCCTGGCATCTCACCCCCCTATAGCTGCTGACCTCTTGAATGGGTTCTATGCAAGGTGCACATGTCTACCATAGTCACTTCCTACCCCTTTGCTAAGGAAACCTGAACCAAAATTGCAGTCACTAGAGTAAGTTCAGAATTAGCTGGACATGTTAAAATGCAATCATCAGGGCACATTAAGCAGTAGTTGCTTTTTTTTTAAAAAAAAGAGTCCATAGATATCTGCACCAGGTTCGGAAAAGAAAATTCCAAGTATGTTTGAGAGTCAAAGAAGACCATGAACATGATCCAGGCCAAGCTAAGCATGCATTTGTGTGTGTGTATGTATGTATGTATGTATGTGTGTGTGTGTGTATATATATATATATATGCAGGTTTTGGTGTCCTCGGGTGTCTTCCCGTGTAAAAGTTGGGGTGTCTAGGCGACGTTTCGACGAGGTCTCACTCGTCATCTTCAGGCTGGTGCTTTCGGCTTCTTGTTACTGGAACAGAGCGGGATCTCAATGTTTGAGTTCCTATAAATACTGTAGAGGGGGTGTGGTGTCTAGCCTCCAATGTTCTGGGCAGAGAGGAAGTTCCCAGGCTAGTGTGCCTTTTCTTCTTTTGTTCCTTAATTACTTGAGAGATACCTTGAGTGATTTCTTGAGTGATATCCTGAGTACCACTTAGGTGGGTCATTAGGTGTGGATTAGTTGCTAAAGTCTTTGTGTCTTGACCTCTTGAACTTTGTGAAGAGTTTTCCTGAGAAGATGGCTGTATTGCACTTAGTTGTGCTTTGGCTTGGCTTCGTGTATAGGGGCGAGCTGTGGTTTTGTGGCTTGTGTCAGCCAGATCTGTGTAGGGATTGCAGGGGGGTGCAGCATCCGGAGGTGCCACCATGGATTGGCTACTGGATGGTGTCAGTAATTCATCTGTGGAGAGGGTCTGGGTTTGGGTCTGGTGTGGTTGATTGGTGTTGGCGTTCTGTGTGCCTCTGGATCTGGTGTCAGTTTTTGTGGGGAGGGCTAATTTCCAGATGTCTGGCAAGCGGGATGTGTCGTCACGCTTGTTCATGTTGTGAGGGTGTTTCTCTATCTCGATGGCTTCCATGATTATTCTCTTGTGGTGATGTTCCGTGTTAAAGAGCAATTTGGAATCTGCAAAATTAATTTCGTGTCCTGTTTCTTTCATGTGTTGGAAAAGAGAGGAAAACACACACCAACCGCTACTTACATGCACAATCACACCACCACCCTGCACAAATAAACTCCGTAGCCAAGACTCTCATCTCCAGAACCAAACGCCTGGCTGACAAAGACCACTTGACAACTGAGTTACAGAATCTCTCAAATGTGTTAATTGCCAATGGATACCAGCAAAACAGGATTACGAAACTAATCCAAAAGGAAACACCCCCCAAAAACCAAGACACAGAAGAAAACAATGGCATGGCCCTCCTTCCTTATATCAAGAGCACTACAGATAAAATTAGCAAAATCCTCCATAAACACAATATCAAAACAGCCTTTTGCACCAACCAAAAAATAGCCAATATCCTCAGAAACCCCAAGGATAAAATCCAGTTGGAAAACCAAGGGATCTATGAAATACCCTGCAAAGTCTGCCCAGCCACGTACATTGGACAAACAAACAGACGAATAAATGCACGTATCGCAGAACACAAGAATGCCGTCAAAAAAGAAGAAAAAACTTCCTCTCTTTTCCAACACATGAAAGAAACAGGACACGAAATTAATTTTGCAGATTCCAAATTGCTCTTTAACACGGAACATCACCACAAGAGAATAATCATGGAAGCCATCGAGATAGAGAAACACCCTCACAACATGAACAAGCGTGACGACACATCCCGCTTGCCAGACATCTGGAAATTAGCCCTCCCCACAAAAACTGACACCAGATCCAGAGGCACACAGAACGCCAACACCAATCAACCACACCAGACCCAAACCCAGACCCTCTCCACAGATGAATTACTGACACCATCCAGTAGCCAATCCATGGTGGCACCTCCGGATGCTGCACCCCCCTGCAATCCCTACACAGATCTGGCTGACACAAGCCACAAAACCACAGCTCGCCCCTATACACGAAGCCAAGCCAAAGCACAACTAAGTGCAATACAGCCATCTTCTCAGGAAAACTCTTCACAAAGTTCAAGAGGTCAAGACACAAAGACTTTAGCAACTAATCCACACCTAATGACCCACCTAAGTGGTAGATTTTCACGGGTACAGGAATGCAGGTTTTGGTGTCCTCGGGTGTCTTCCCGTGTAAAAGTTGGGGTGTCTAGGCGACGTTTCGACGAGGTCTCACTCGTCATCTTCAGGCTGGTGCTTTCGGCTTCTTGTTACTGGAACAGAGCGGGATCTCAATGTTTGAGTTCCTATAAATACTGTAGAGGGGGTGTGGTGTCTAGCCTCCAATGTTCTGGGCAGAGAGGAAGTTCCCAGGCTAGTGTGCCTTTTCTTCTTTTGTTCCTTAATTACTTGAGAGATACCTTGAGTGATTTCTTGAGTGATATCCTGAGTACCACTTAGGTGGGTCATTAGGTGTGGATTAGTTGCTAAAGTCTTTGTGTCTTGACCTCTTGAACTTTGTGAAGAGTTTTCCTGAGAAGATGGCTGTATTGCACTTAGTTGTGCTTTGGCTTGGCTTCGTGTATAGGGGCGAGCTGTGGTTTTGTGGCTTGTGTCAGCCAGATCTGTGTAGGGATTGCAGGGGGGTGCAGCATCCGGAGGTGCCACCATGGATTGGCTACTGGATGGTGTCAGTAATTCATCTGTGGAGAGGGTCTGGGTTTGGGTCTGGTGTGGTTGATTGGTGTTGGCGTTCTGTGTGCCTCTGGATCTGGTGTCAGTTTTTGTGGAGAGGGCTAATTTCCAGATGTCTGGCAAGCGGGATGTGTCGTCACGCTTGTTCATGTTGTGAGGGTGTTTCTCTATCTCGATGGCTTCCATGATTATTCTCTTGTGGTGATGTTCCGTGTTAAAGAGCAATTTGGAATCTGCAAAATTAATTTCGTGTCCTGTTTCTTTCATGTGTTGGAAAAGAGAGGAAGTTTTTTCTTCTTTTTTGACGGCATTCTTGTGTTCTGCGATACGTGCATTTATTCGTCTGTTTGTTTGTCCAATGTACGTGGCTGGGCAGACTTTGCAGGGTATTTCATAGATCCCTTGGTTTTCCAACTGGATTTTATCCTTGGGGTTTCTGAGGATATTGGCTATTTTTTGGTTGGTGCAAAAGGCTGTTTTGATATTGTGTTTATGGAGGATTTTGCTAATTTTATCTGTAGTGCCCTTGATATAAGGAAGGAGGGCCATGCCATTGTTTTCTTCTGTGTCTTGGTTTTTGGGGGGTGTTTCCTTTTGGATTAGTTTCGTAATCCTGTTTTGCTGGTATCCATTGGCAATTAACACATTTGAGAGATTCTGTAACTCAGTTGTCAAGTGGTCTTTGTCAGCCAGGCGTTTGGTTCTGGAGATGAGAGTCTTGGCTACGGAGTTTATTTGTGCAGGGTGGTGGTGTGATTGTGCATGTAAGTAGCGGTTGGTGTGTGTTTTTTTCTGGTAGATAGTGTGTCCTAGGGAGCCATCAGGTTTTTTGTAGATTAGGACGTCAAGGAAGGGAAGTTGGTTGTTGGCTTCTATTTCCATAGTGAATTGTATTTTGGGGTGTAAGTTGTTGAGATGTGTGAGGAAGCTATCCAGTTTTTCCTTCCCGTGTGGCCAAATTACAAAGGTGTCGTCAACATATCTGAGCCAAAGTTTGGGTTTGTGTTCTGACTTGTCTAAAGCATTGGTTTCAAAGTGTTCCATGTACAGGTTTGCGATGACCGGTGAGAGGGGTGATCCCATAGGTGCTCCTTCTATCTGTTTGTATCTTTGTCCATTGTGGATGAAGTACGTGTTGGTTAGGCAGTGGTTGGTCAGGTCCAAGATGTATTCGGGGGGATTGTATTTGTTTTGAATAGCTGTCAAGGCTTCATTAATGGGCACTTGTGTGAAGAGAGATACAACATCGAAGCTCACAAGTAGGTCATTAGGATGTAGGTTTTGCTTCTTTATTGTTTCTATGAACTGGAAGGAGTTTGGTACGTGTGAAGAGATGGATTCTGCATAGGGCTGAAGTTGCTTGGCGAGAAATTTAGCGAGATTTTGTAGAGGTGAGCCTATGGAGCTGACTATTGGTCTGAGTGGTGTTCCTTCTTTGTGTATCTTGGGGAGGCCGTAGAGTTTGGGGCATCTGGATGATTTTTCTCTGGGGATGATTCTTAGCTGGATTTCTTCACTGATAGGAGAGGCTTTTATTTTGGATTTGGTGGTTTTTTCCAGATAGGTGGTGGGATCTGTTTTTATAGGTTTGTAGGCAGGATCTTGGAGTAGCTTTGATAGTTTTGCTTGGTAGTCCGATGTGTTCATCACCACTGTGGCATTACCTTTGTCTGCTGCTATATATGGATTCAGACTGTCTGTCTGTCTGTCTGTCTGTCTGTCTGTCTATCTATCTATCTATCTATCTATCTATCTATCTATCTATCTCTATCTATAAGACACCTGGACCTGAGATGTTATGGGCTCTGTGTGTGTGTGTGTGCGTGCATGCATGCATGCATGCGCGCGCACACACACACACACACCTTGCCCAAGAATGAAATATTGCAGATGGTCTGGAAATCTAGTAAATATGCAGTTTACATACCAAAACCTTATATTGCGGGAAATAAAATAAAATCTCTTTCTTTGTTGGGGAAGATGTTGAAAAAGGAACTACTGGAATTTCCAACATTCTCTCAACACTTCAATATTTCAAGCATTGCATTCCTTGAAATGTGTCCCCATTTCAGTCCTCCATATCCATTCATTTAAATTTGATAAACACTTTTTTGAACGTTTTAAGCAATGCTGGGGAAAAATCCTTCTATTTTCTGGATGCCTTTGAAAATAGAGGTTTCAAAATAGTTACAGAAATGTGTTGGAATACAATGCAGTTTGCATCAGGGATAAAGCAAAGGGGTGTGTATTGTGCTATGTCAACTCTGTTCGTCCAAAGGCTTGACTAGCAAGCTTATTTTCAGAGACACATAGCACATCATGTAGACATTGCTTTGGTGAAGAGTATTAGAAAGTAAGTTTCCATGTGATGTACAAATCATATCACGTGGGTCAACAGACGCAATCTGATTTGACTACACAATACCATTGTTGGGTTCAAATGAAGGCAACTGAGAGCAATGGAGAAAAGCCTCCATAAGGATCACAGCTTCCTAAAGATGGTGGCCCAAACGCCAGGTCTAAGGATAGGTAAGGTCTATCTGGCTCACGTGGCCAACATGACTAAACCGCTTTTGGCACAATAGGACACTGTGACAAGTGCCAGAGCACATGGAAACACAATTTACCTTCCTGCTGCAGTGGTGCCTATTTATCTACTTGCACTGGCATGCTTCCGAACTGCTAGGTTTGCAGGAGCTGGGACAGAGCAATGGGAGCTCACCCCGACACAAGGATTTGAACCGCTGATCTTCTGATTGGCAAGCCCAAAAGGCTCAGTGGTTTAGACCACAGCACCACCTGCGTCCTTTACATGCTGGCCACATGACCTGGAAGCTGTATGCCGGCTCCCTCAGCCAATTAAGCGAGATGAGTGCCGCAACCCCAGGGGTCCCTTTACCTTTACCTTTAGCTGAGCATAGTCTCTCTCCATTGCTCAAAACTTGTACATGTTTTGGTATTCATGCATATGTGTAAACACACATACGTTCACAGATGGAACCTAGAAATGGAGGGGAAACTGACATATTGCTGAAAATATAGGACAAAAATATGCATCATGCTCTGAGCCATATGAGGGACTTTTCTGAGGTTTTCAAAAACAATGCTCCCCCGCCCACAAATATACCTATTTGGATATGCCTACCGATTTTGTAGAAGTGTGTTATTTACCCAGAGGACTCCCACAAATCATTGCCATCTGTTATGGTTTACCAGGCTATCTCCATGCAGCTTCTAGAGCATTGTTCCAGAAGAAACAAACAGATTCTTTAGAGACACGATAGTCTGTCACATTGCCGTCGCAACTATACCAGCACTCAAGGGGCTTAATCCTGCTCTACACAGCTCAAGCTCTATTGATTCACCATGTGAAAAAAATGACTTTCTTCTACATGTTTATGCTTAAAATATTTGATTTTTCTAAAGTTATATGCTGTTGGGCAAACCCTAGCACTTAACATGAATAGGTGGATTCTATCGTCTGGCTGCCATAAATCTTGATTAAGATTTACTGGAAAGGCCAACCATCCTTTGAACACTCACTTATATACTATTCTGTCTTTTGTAACATTGTCAAATGGGGCTTAGCCTTGTTATGGACAAGCTCATTTCCTTTTCTAGTTCAGCTCCATTTTGTATTTCAAGATGTGTGCTGTAGTAGTAGACATATTAGACCTTTCTCAGTCTGAGTCCTCTGTGTTTTGATGATAGATTGTCTGGAATCTGAAAGTCCTGGTCTCACATCTCAGTTGAGTTGCAGATTTACTGAGGCCACAGCCTTCAGGGCTGCCACCTATTTTTCTGGCAGGAACTCTGTGCCTGTAAAACGATGCATGTCAGAAGAAGTTAAATAGGCTATATGGTCTCATCACTGCATCTCCACAGTGGAACTAGCTGCATCTGAAGCTGCCATACAGCTTTGAAAGCTCTGTGGTTCCATCTGCACACTCTGCCACAGTCAAATGAGGTTATCCGTGTATTTCTTACAGAGAAAGTTTGCCCATGTGGAGATAATGTGCCTGAAGATTTACCCCACTATTTCCTGATTTGCCCAAAAATGAGGACTGAAGAGCAACCTTGTTCAAAGATTTAAATCTCTCCGTTGGTAGATCAAGTGGGTATTTAATTAACTTTTTCAGAAGTGTAGGGAGACCTGTCTCCTAATAAAAAGTGACCAGCTTTGCTTTTAGAGTGGCAATTTTAAGGAGAAGGGTTTGTGGGGATGATAATCTTCAGGGGAACAAGCTCTTTTCTGACACAATTTATGGTTTTAATCATTATTTTAACTGTATAATGTATTTTATTCTGTTTTATGTATTTTATCTTTTATAATGGCTTCAGCTATACAAATAAATAATATTTGTATTTGTACAGCTGTTACAAATACTTTTCCAGACAAAACTTAAGCAACTTTCCATTGGCAAAATGATCCTATGAAAATGCTCACCACAAGGTTGTCACTACAAGAATGACTCTGATAAAGATTGTAAAACACTGGCAGCTTGTCCCATTGCTTTTCCTGATGTTGAATGAAGTTGTCCCAGCAGTACACATGGGAGAACCAGGTGCCACGTTAAAGCTACCTCAGTGACTTTCCAATGGAAAAGTCAACAGCTCAGACTAGAAGTGAAAAAAATTGTTTCTACGATAATAAAAAGTGCCATGACAGCAGAGGTGATGGGGCCTGAAATTGGTTGCCTTTCTTTTGTATTTGAGGTTTTTCTAAGCATTGGGTCTGAGTTGGCACACATCCTTCAGTAAAGAGTAGGGACAAGGAAGTTACTACAGCATAAAGTAGTAACTAAGTAGTAACTTGGTAGCAACCACCTAGCTTCAAACCCTTAAACCGGGTTAGGACTTTCTTGAAGAGACTTGAATCCAGCATATTGCAGTCCTTCTCCAGGCCTTTGTCACCCATGAGCCTTTATCCCATTTCACAAAACCTCTGCACGCAAATCCTATAAAAGCATTCTTACAAAGTCACGTGACTGTTCAAACAAATTATACTTCAATGATGATGAAATCATAGCGATAATTCTAGCAGTGCTAGAATGTGGACTTAAGCAAAAGACTTTTATCTGACCTAGATAACATACAAGGGGGAAAATCCGTGCCCTGTAGAGATAAAAGTAACAATGCTACTAAGTCTTGTGGGACTTCTGACTGCATAGAACTTTCCTGCTGGCCAGTTAATGAAAAATAGATTTAATGGTGATATTTTGTTACTTTCCGAGCACATCCATATTTTTGTATGTGGCAAGAATATGTTATGAAAGTCTGTGTTAATTTTTTTTTAAAAAAACATTGTAACCCTGAACATTTAACAGCCACTTAACTAACTAACTAACTAACTAACTAACTAACTAACTAACTTTTTGGATTTCACCCCATGCTATGCAGGCATCTCTACATCAATCAGTGATAGTCCCCCTGATAATGCCACAGGCCAATCAAGGAACCCTTAAAGCACGCTGGGGGAACCTTTGTAGTCTGAGAGCAGCGTACTCTCCTGACCGACCTTCCAAGGGCCACATGAATTAGGTAGGGCCAAAGTGGGAAGGGCAAAAGCTTGCAAACAAATCAGGTTGAATGCTCAATAAGCAGGTCATCTGAAGGGGAATGAACTAGGAACAATTAGTTGAATGTTGATCAAATGACAGAAGTGAATCAGATTCAACTATTTGGATAGTCCAAAGTCCAGAAACTTTTATTTTCACTTGGACTACTAGCTTGCTCTTGAAGCCAAGGTATCTTTTAACTCATATACATTCACCTTTGCCATATGTTTTTTCACCAAGCACTTGGGACCAACATCTTTTGCTTCTGTAAATAATGTGATGCTGGAAATCAGCCAATAATGTAGATTCACTTGTAAAAATATCCTCATTAACAAACAAATTGATGGTAATGCTAGTGAGGGTGCCATTATAAATATACATCGGGACTGCAGATAGTTTAAGCTCCTTTTACTTTACAAAGTATACCAATGAACGAATATAATTGATTTCTCTGTGTTGCAATTTTCCGTGCATTAGTTAGAATATATAGTCAAAATTGAAGCTGTCCATCAAATAAAATGAAAGCATGTTTTCTCATAATGTTTTGTGATTTCTATTATTAAACTAAGAAAGAGGAAAAACCGTTTTTCTTTTTTCTTTTTTGCATCAGATGCAACAGCAATATAAATATTTCAAGTTCTGAAGCAATAAATAATAAACTCCAAGCAGCCTGATACTTTATGTCGAGCTGGCTAAAGTTCTGAAGTTTAAGGAGCAGATAGCAACATTTGAATAAGAATGAAGCCCATTATGAAGCTTTCATACACACTGTGCTTCTCCTTCTCTCCCTAATAAGCCACAATTTCTGCTGCTTTTACTTTTTCTCTATGCACAACATCCCAAGGGGTACCCCTACCCTATCACATTATGGTTCTTCCTTCATATATTTCTGAGAATCTCCCTGGGGGTCCTCAATTTCTTTTCCTTGGCAACTAGACCACGGCTACTTACCACTTCAGGGCAATTCGTATGAATTTTATGGCCTTATTTTTTACTTTAAAGCCAGGGGCAGCCACTTTAGTGGTCACACACACCCTGCCCCACTGCATGTCCATTCACATTTTCACTGAGTTGCTTGTATCAGAGAAGAGGTGGGGATATCTTCATCCAACAAGCACAAACTTTTTGGTTTTCCTGGAACTCCCCTAGAACTCCTATTCATTAAACTGTCATCTGAGCTTGCATGAGCTCATCTGCACCTGCGTGAAGACTGCTAGGGTATGTGCACACTACTGCTTACTCTGTCTCCAGTTTTCTAAGTGGATTGAATCTGGTTTGAGAAAAAGAAAGCATCAAACAGCAGTATTTGTCAAGAAGCTGCAGGAGCAATGTGGCTAACGTCCTGCGAATGCAGATTCAAAAATTAGTAGTGGGAGCACATGCAATGTGGAGCCGTAATGTGGACATAACCCTAACTGGGGGATATTGGGAGCCCACTTTGATAACTGATACTGCTTTCTGCTATTGCAATGTAGAGCATGAAAGGGTATATTTCTTTAACAGCAAAAGTCCTAGAATACACCCTTGCCTTTGTTTACAGGTTATTAAGCTGGAGATCCGTCCTCAAGGCCTACTCCTTATACACAGTCACAGACTTGTTATGTACAAAATGGTGATAAGTGTTTCACAATGGCGATAAGTGTTTCACCCACTCCAGGACTTGCCTAGTATTTACATATTAAAAGCCTGATTCCCTTCCTCTCCTCTCTCCACCCCCTGCCCCCCCCAATCTTGTTCTGGAAAAAGAACATTATAAACCCTGTAATATCAATAGCCGTGAAGTATATAAAAGGCCTGGAAATAACTTGAATTCTCATTAGTGTCAATTAAAAAGGATCCATTTAAAACAATCTAATGGGGTCTTACTGTGAAACTGACAAGGTACTTGACAGGAATGATTTTAATGGACAATATTTCTGCCACGGTCCAAAATTGTCTATTAATAGCAGCCGGCAAATTAATACCTGCGGTTTTCCATCTTAAGTGCTTCTTGGGATAGCTAGAGATTCCAGAGGTTTGCATACCCAGTACTGCCTCATGCACCACATGCACACTACCTTGGGTTCCATGGCAGAAGAAAAGTGGGATAGAAATGCGATAAAGGAAAATATTTTTTAAAAAATATCATCTATTGGGGCATCTGTTTCAGAAGCTGCTTGCTTACAACCACCAGGAATGATGCCTCAACACCTTCACATGCACTGCATCAGGAGGATTTTGAGTATCACATGGCATGACAGTATTCCAAACAAAGATGTGCTCTTCCAAACCCTCATTCCCATGTTCGCACTCCTGTCTCAGCGACGTCTACACTGGCTTGGTCATGACCACAGGATGGAAGGTGGCAGGATCCCCAAGGATGTGCTCTACATGGAGCTGGCTTCAGGCACCAGGCCAAATGGCAGACCAACTCTGCATTCCAAAGATGTCTACATATGTGACATGAAGCTGGCAACATTAACCCTTGCAGTTGACCACAGTGCCTGGAGACAAGCAGTCAAGTTGTGTATCCATAGCAGTGACCAGAGGAGAAGTGACCGCTGGGAGGAGTGCAAAGAGAAGAAATGCCATGGTGCGTCTGCAGCAGCACAACTGGATGCCTTCATCTGTTCCAGCTACAACAAAACATGTCTCTCCTACATCGTTCTCTAAAGCTACAGGCTCTGCAACTGTCCAACCTCACCCCCAAAGGCCAAACTTAGATTCACAAAATGTTTAGGGGTATGTGTAGTCCCGCGTCCTCCAGAAAAAAGCACTGCAAACAGGTACAGTGGTACCTCGGGTTACATACGCTTCAGGTCACGTACGCTTCAGGTTACAGACTCTGCTAATTCAGAAATAGTGCTTCAGGTTAAGAACTTTCCTTCAGAATGAGAACAGAAATTGTGCTCCGGTGGCGTGGCGGCAGGTGGAGGCCCCATTAGCTAAAGTAGTGCTTCAGGTTAAGAACAGTTTCAGGTTAAGTACGGACCTCTGGAACGAATTAAGTACTTAACCCAAGGTACCACTGTATTTAAATAAGGCAGAATGAATTGTAGCAGAACTATCCATGGTGCTGAATGGCTGTTATTTTCTCAGTCATAAAGCCAACTCCTTCCTTTCTCAGACCATTTTTATTTTAAATTATAAATTATAAAACACAGAAACAGATGTTTGAAACATTAAAGCTACTTGGGGTAAAAGCAAAGAAAAAACAAAAATAAATCGATTTATCTATAGCATAGAGTGCTGTACATATGTCCTGAAAAGAGAAAAGGCAAGGCCTTTGCACCAGAAAATCCACAACACAGAAGTTACTACAGAGTAATTTTTATTGGGCTTTACTGAGTAGAAGGAGAACAGGGGTAGGGAGGGACTGGTGCTTTGTGTGGAACATCGATTTCCAAAGGCAACTTGCTGGCAATTGCTTGAAACGGACTCCTAAGACTAGTGGGTCTTAGGGCAAACAACACTTGTAGCAAATGCATAATGTGAAGCTCTCTCTCAAACCAATTGCAGATGCAGGAGGGGGGAATCTAGTTGCTATCAAAAGCACCATGCAGAGAGCCAGTGTGGTGTAGTGGTTAAGAGCGGTAGACACGTAATCTGATGAACGGGGTTCGCATCTCCACTCCTCCACATGCAGCTGCTTGGGTGACCTTGGGCCAGTCACACTTCTCTGAAGTCTCTCAGCCCCACTCACCTCACAGAGTGTCTGTTGTAGGGGAGGAAGGGAAAGGAGAATGTTAGCCGCTTTGAGACTCCTGAAGGGGAGTGAAAGGCGGGATATCAAATCCAAACTACTACTACTACTACTCTTCTTTCTTCTTCTTTCTTCTTCTTTCTTCTTCTTCTTCTTCTTCTTCTTCTTCTTCTTCTCTCCTCTCCAGATAAGACTACCTCCCCCACCAGTCAATCACTCCCTCCAATATAGTTAAGGGATTTAGTAAAAAATAATCTGATCAGTCCCACGGGAAACTGGTTTTTTAAATAAGCCTCATTACTGTGTAGGAGGAGCAAATCTTTGGAGGGTGGGGAAATAATGGAAAAAGTCTCTTCCAAGTGCCCTGTGGTCCCAATAATAATCCACCACCCTTGTGGCTGTAATTAATTTAAAAATATAAGAGACATAATGGAAGGCCACATTCAAGCCTAACACGTGGTTTGATACCTAGATTTCAGAACAGCCATGGTGGATCATAACAGTCTGCTTCTAATTAAAAATGACTTCAGGCTGTGTTCAAACATAACACCAACTAGACCACAGTTTAGTGCTATGTGAATGAGCCCTCCCTCTCCTTCTCAAGCAGTAGCCACAGTAAGGAGACCAGAAGTATCTCCTAGTGTTTTTAAACTAGCCACTGTATTTATTTATTTTTTGTCCAAACTTGGCTAGTTAAACTCTAAAATAGGATTTGTCTGAGCAAGCCTAGATCAATCCATGGTTTCTGATCCTGGTCTGTTTAGATCAACTGTAATTAAAAGTAACCACAACTGCTTTAGATTAAATGACAAATCGTGGTTAGTTGAAAATAGAAGCTGATGTTTCTGTTGTGCATCAGAAGAGGAGAGGGAAGGGGAAGCATGCTCTGTAACACTAACCTATGGTTTAGCAGAGAAATAGCAGATTTCCAGATGTTGTTGGATTCTGATTCCTATTAGCTTCATCAACCATGGGCAATGGGAATCATAGTCTGGCAACATCTGGAGAGCACTAAGTTGGCTACCCCTGGCTTAACATTATGTCCAAGGCAGGTCTATGTTACAGTGCTGGGCGAGTGCGTGATGAAGTTCATGCCTTTGTTTTCCACAAACTTGAGCATCCACATGGTGCCTCCTGTTCCATTCAGGGAGTCAGCATTGTTCCTGTCTTGGAAACCTGCCTATGGAAATGCAAAAGCCAAATGCTGGTTCTTGCGAAACCTCAAAGGGAGCATGACATTTTTGTTTCAAGCAAAATAGACAGATATTATGATTTATGTGCTTTCTAACGTGCATGAAATAATACTCAGATTTTGTTTTAAAATGGGAAAATCCATTGTTATCGGAGCACAGGGTTCAAGAGTTTCAATAGAAGCTAATTTTAATCAATCAAATGACAACTTTTAATATATAAAAATGATTCAAGCTGGTTGAGACGATCCTCCCCTCCTCCCCAATGCAATCAGATGAACTACCAGAAAAGACAGAGAACCTTTTCTTAAAGTGGTTCCTCTGAGTAGTTCAATTCAGCTTCTCTTCAATATCTGACACACAGTAGCTGCCACCCCAAGGAACCAATTTCTATGTATATGAAATGCCTGCAGGATGAGAAAATCCCCACTCAGCTGCCAGTGGCAGACTGGAGAGACATACTATTCACCTGGTTATTTCGGTGTACACATTAGGAAATGACAACGCACTGCAGAAATTACTAGATGTATTGTATAGTAAATTGTGAAATTCTTATGCTCCAGAACACCTTATACAATGAAATCATCTCGTCTCAGTTTCAGCTGTTGAAGTAACAAATTGTCTTATGCACTGTCAATAGGTTACTGATACAGTGGGACAACTATATACAGTGTTATCACCCACAAGAGCAGGCTGTGTAAATCTTAACAAGTGATAATGGTAAATATTTATTTCAAGCCTTTGTTGCACATAAATCTATAAATGCAGACATAAAATGCGTAAATACAGAAGTATAGAGATTCTTGAATTGTTAGCAATCCAAAGCCAACTTAGATCAGTGAGGGTAAAATCATCGGGTCAATAATGGTTATGAAGCATAATACAGTTTCTGTACTAATCCAAAGTCTTTGCATTTATTAGCCACACTACTACAATGTACGATAAAGCATGGGGTAAGCATGGGTTAAATAAATCAATCCCTAGGAGTTTCCAGTTTTGACGTCTTTCCACAGTGATGAATGACAAATTCACTCTCTGGAATCGGTCTTCTCAATTGGATCAAATAAATAGACTGACACATAAGTTACTGATATTATCCTGCCCAATCTGTTCTGTTCTGTTATTTTGGTTCTTCCTCTGAGTGAAGTAGGGATGGGCAAATCTATCAATTCTGATGTCTCCCGGTTTTGCTAGCTTTCTAGTCTGAAATGCAGTTCCACACGTTTCCAAATCAGCTTGCAATAAAAAAAAAAGTCTCCATGAAACTTCATCAGAATCTCAGTGCATATTTATCCCAATACACACATTGGTGTATGCAATTTTGCGTAATATACACATTTTTGCAACACATATTTTCCCTAATTTAATGCATTTCATATGTTATTTCTGCTACTATCTGGATTTTTATTCGCATTTTGCCTTAAGGTAAAGGTAAAGGTACCCCTGCCCGTACGGGCCAGTCTTGACAGACTCTGGGGTTGTGCGCCCATCTCACTTAAGAGGCCAGGGGCCAGCGCTGTCCGGAGACACTTCCGGGTCACGTGGCCAGCGTGACATCGCTGCTCTGGCGAGCCAGAGCCGCACACGGAAACGCCGTTTACCTTCCCGCTGGTAAGCGGTCCCTATTTATCTACTTGCACCCGGAGGTGCTTTCGAACTGCTAGGTTGGCAGGCGCTGGGACCGAGCAGCGAGAGCGCACCCCGCCGCAGGGATTCGAACCGCCGACCTTTCGATCGGCAAGTCCTAGGCGCTGAGGCTTTAACCCACAGCGCCACCTGCGTCCTGCATTTTGCCTTAATATGTCATTATTATTTTTTTGTACATCTTACTTGGCTGGGGAACTGCACTGCAAAATTTAGAAAAGAGAATTTTGCAGAGTTGCTGCTTTACAGTGTGCATATTGTTTCAGAAATTTAAATATTATTTAAATATGTTTTTAAATGTGAACTGGATATATTTCCCCCTCTAACCCTTGTGTGAATAAATGAAACTGTTGTATCATTTCATGTTCTGTTCTTTGCTATAAAACTGTAGTTTTCTGGGGGGGGGGGGTTGTTTTGTTTTAAATATGCTGCACTGACCAGAAATATTAAATATTCACAGGAGGATCTAAAGTTCAATTTGGTACTTGAAAATGAGAGGCAAAGACAAAATATGGAAAGGAATAAACCTAACAAAACCAGGAGAAATGGAAACCCAGGGCACTACTCCCCTTATCACTGGCCATGTGGCTGGGAGGGGCAGTTGAAATAATGTATATTGAGGAGAGTTAAAGAGAGTTAAGCTGTGATTCAAACCAACTTTTGTTAGCAAGGTCACTTAAATAATGCAGGCAGAGACCAGAGAGAAGTTACATTCTGATAACACTTTACTGAAGAAAACCTAACAAAAACAATGTGTAATCTGAGGAGGGAAATCTCGTCATTCTTATTCAAGCCTTGTATATAGCTGGGAGACAGTCAACCAAACATACAGAGGAAAAGCTCCCTCGGAAAAGTACAACCAATTAGGGCACCTGCTACTTCAGCAAACATCATGTTACTCTGCCTGGCTGCATGAGCAACAGTTCCACCCACCCACCCACCCACCCACCAGCCTAGTTGACTTTAGCACTAATAAGTTGCAAACTGAATGATGCTCCTCTGTCCAGTTCTACCATCCACCAGTCTTTGCCTCCAGAATGATGCCAGCATCACTCCATCAGGCAAGGCCTTCTTCCACCTGCCTTGCCCCACCCTCCAGTCTCTGCTTATTATTTTGTATTGTATTATGTTGTGCACTGTGGTGTGTTGTTGTTTTATTGATTGGAGTTCAGAAATTACTTATTGTAATTGTTGAGTGGATTTCTGTTTAATTTTGAAATGCTGATATTTAATATTATTCTATATTATTTTAATGAATGTTGAATGTTATTTTATTTGCATATTGTATATTGTATTATGCATATTGTCTTATTTATATGATGTTAGCCGCTCTGAGGCCGGCTTTGGCTGGGGAGAGCGGGATACAAATAAATTTTTTTATTATTATTATTACTTGGCTGGTGTCAAGCTCTGAGCAGGGTGATCTGGAACAGGGAGGGGCTCAATCTGGCTGGGTCATGTTCCTGTTAGATGTTAGGGAGCCAGCATATGATGGTCTCAGGGTCCCTGCCCACTCCAGACCAAAAATTATGTAGTAGCTGGTAAGTGTGGCTGGTAGCATTGTGGCGTGTTGATCCCCGGATCACTTTGTGTCTCCCATCTCTCATTCACCCACGATCCCCTTCAGGACCCAACTGCAAGCCTAAAGCAGGCAGCACAAATAGGGGAGCACATGGACTGCTTGTGAAGAGTTAATTTTCACTTGCCATAATTGCAATGTTTCACGGCCAAATCACAACACTAAGACAGATAAGAGGTTTAAATAATTACTAACTTTACGTATCAAACTTCTCATTCCTTCTGAAAAGTGTGCACTTAATTATTACAGTGGAGGAAAAAAACCATATGCAATAATATGATTATAGTAATCTGCACCTTATTTGTACAAAGATCAAGAGAAGCATTAAGCAGAAATGGACTAAAAAGTCTTCATTACATCAAATAAACACGGAAATCAATATCTGTCTTGATATGTAGAGCCAGACATGTATATTGTGTTTGAATTTCGGATCTTTACAAATCTGTTTATCCGCCTGTCTGTCTAGCTGTGGGGCAGATTATGCATGACCACTGAATGGATGAAGGATGAGTCTGAGGAAGAATACTAAAGAAGCAACTCACCTGCTATTTGCATGGGCACTTCAGCATGAATCCATCAACCTAACTGTCTCCTTAGTATTTGCAATCAGTTATGTCCTTCATTGCAGAGAGTGCTGGAAACTCTAAAGACTATCACATTCTCACCTTGGGTGGTGAAGGCCAACTGGAGGAGAAATCCATATTTTTATCTCACCTTTCCTAAAGGTCTCAAAGTGGCGTAGCTTCCACCACACATGCTAATAAGCAGGATTCACCTCACAAACTCAGTCAAGTGGAAGCTCTGGGCAAGGGTTTCTGTTTGTACAATCAGGCTTTCTACCCTCTCCTTCCCATGCGTGCTCCTCAGAATTGGCTTTGAGGGGCTTGTTGGGAGAACTGGCAGAACAGAATGCAGTGGGGAGGAATAGTTTCTTCTGGGAAGCACATATGCTTGTGCAGGGGAAATGTTTAACATAACATGATGCTGAATTTCACCCTTAATCCTCACAAGAAGACAGTGAGGTAGGATAGGCTGAAAAGTTCTCCTTGCAGCTGGAACCTGCGAGGCACTGTTTGGATTCCATGCTATCTTCAAGTTTTGGAGACAGTACAAATAAATCTACACCCTCTTTTAGATGTCTGCCATTGACTCCTGGGACAGTGGTTAGGCTGGAGGCTAATATATGACAATGATATCCAGTAAGATAGCACAGTCAGTAAAACATAAAACTCTTGATCTCAGGGTCTTGGGTTCGAGTCCCAACTTGGGCAAAAGATTCTTGCATTGCAGGGGGTTCAACTAGATGATCCTTGTGGGCCCTTCCAACACTACAATGAGCCAGTGTGGTGTAGTGGTTATGAGCGGTAGTCTTGTAATTTGGTAAACCGGGTTCACGTCTCCACTCCTCCACATGCAGCTGCTGGGTGACCTTGGGCCAGTCACACTTCTCTGAAGTCTCTCAGCCCCACTCACCTCACAGAGTGTTTGTTGTGGGGGAGGAAGGGAAAGGAGAATGTTAGCCGCTTTGAGACTCCTGAAGGGGAGTGAAAGGCGGGATATCAAATCCAAACTCTTCTTCTTTATTATTTATTATTTATTATTTATTATTATTATATTAGCCACTTGTCACTCAGAGAATCTACAAGTGACTTGCATGGGGAGGGATACATAAATACATTATACCATATAAAATGGCACAAATCATATGATACATTAAAATTATGTACAAAATGTTGACTCAACCCCAAAAAGCAACTACCCATCCATAACAGTGATAGAAAACCTTGACATCCTTCTAGCAACAAAGAATGGACTGCATTCTCACCCACTAACTAGCAGATAAAAAGCAAAGCTCAACACTGACATCCCCTCCCTAGCCCAAATATCATTTATGTCAACCCAGCAATATATATATATGTGTGTGTGTGTGTGTTTCCTAATGATTCAATTGCAGTTAATGAAACCTCATAGGCTTCCAAAGCTGCTTGAGATGCTTAACAACATCTTTCTGCACCTGAATTGTTGACGATATAAGAGGGTTGGGAAAGGAAAAAAAGAGGGCAGCTTCACATACAAAGGAATGCTTCCCTATTGGTGCCTGAATGGAGCACCAATCGATGCTTAGGAAGAAAGGGCAGCTCTTTCCACAATTGATTATTCCATAACACCTGTTAATATAACGTATAGAAATATATGCATACCAAATATTCATTAAAAAATACTTCTCTGTCTGTCTCTTGCAATTCAATATACCTGCATTTGGACTTTTATTGAATGCCCCCCCCCCCACGAATTTCCTTTTCACCCCTCCTGAAATATTTGATGCCTTCATGAAGCTGTGCCCATGGCAGCCTCAACCTGGAGCACTTTTACTTGCGAGTAAGTCCCAGTGAATGCAGTGAGACTTCCTTCTTGAGTAAGGAAAGAAAGGCTTGGGCTTCACATCCCACTGTGTTCATTAAATCTCCCCACTGCAGCACCTGCTCACACACGATTTCCTGTGACAGCCGCACAGTTGAGAAAGCGATTTCTAAATAAAAATAAAACCAATTTGCTCCTTTCCCCCTTTACTTTAGCAGTTCGCATAACAGCCAGCTTCCTCAAAGCTTTCCATTGCAGTTGGTTAAACTGCTAAAAAAGCAACACACCATCAAAAATGTATGTTAATGCAACACTGAGTGTTAATACTCCCTAGGCAAGCTCTTCATAGCAATTTCACTGGCCCTTTTTATTTTATTTTATTCTAACCTCTCATTTTTTGTAAGTTCCCAAGGCCTTTAGCGGTCTATAATGCTGTCAGTGCTGAATGCTCCTTTTTCTGTGCTCCTAACCAAACCTTTGTTTTGCTCCCAAAGGTTTCCCCACCTGCTGCACTTTGTTGTTGAAATACCATCAGAACTTTCTCAAATTTTGAATGAATACTAAGTAGATAACGGAGAGGAATGAAAAAGAAGCTTAACCCCAAAGCAGGGACTTCGGCAGCCTAGCAGCCTTAAAATCCATTTCAAAGGCCACAGCTGACAATCTTAGCGATGTTCATGTCCCCGCTCAAATCAGTCATGTGGGATGCATGTGGTGCTAGTGGTTAGACTGGGTTTTGACACAGAATTGTGTTCTGAGTATTGGGTTTGCCATTGTGGGCTAAGTGCTATCAGCTCCGTTCTATGGATCAGCATAGGGTAGACAGACCTAGCACAATTGCACACTATTCTGAGAATGACAGCAATGCGGATTTGGGCAGAAGTTATGACAAATGTGGTGGATGGAAGAAGCTGCTCAAATTGAGGTGGAGAGAAATGTAAGACTCTTGCGACTGTGTTTAGCCTCTTCATGCAGTGGGCATGGAGGGATAGAGCCCTGCGTCTTTATGAGTTGAACCACAGGGAGAATTATTTAGCAGGCTCAACTTCCCATCTGCCACGGACTGCACTATGGTGGTTGTAAAAGCAGAATCCAGCATGCCCTTTCCGCACAAGTCTTTATTAAGTGTACAATTGTTGTCAACATGGTGAGGCATTTGGAAAATTCCACCAGGTTCAGACCAGCAAGGGGTGAGTTCCTCCAGTCTCAATTCAAACTCACTATGTGGGCTCCTCCGCGGATTTGATGGACTACAACTCCCATCGTCCCCGACCATAGGCTGTGCTGTCTGGGACTGATGGATGTTGGAGTCCAAGAACATCTGGAGGGTCGCAGGTTCACCATCCCTGTGTGAGATGTTTCAGGCGTAGGTTAACAAGGGAAAGTCACCGTGCACATTCATAGCTGAGCTATCTGCATAAAAAACAGGAATGAACCCCAGTTACTCCCTCCACCCAAATTCATCAGGTTATTTAAAAGTATACAACAAATCTGTGGGTTGATACCTGACCACTGTACCTGTGGGTGGTAGAATTAAATAATAGAATGTAAATAAATTAAATTATTATTTATTAATTTATCCATAGAATTGGCTATTTATATTTGTCAAGAATGTAATACATTTGAGAATGGGTTTGCCTTCAGGCTGTTATTATATGTTATTATTGTTGTATTTTAATTTCAAAAAGGGGGAAAGGAATAGGAGTATAATTTGAATAATCACCTTGTATATCTTTAGATTTTGCATATGTCCATAGTTTAAAATGCTTCTCTCTCTCTCTCTCTCTCTCTCTCTCTCTCTCTCTCTCTCAAAAAGTGGCCTTATTGGCTCAATTTTGTCCAGTGCTCATATAGATGACTCTTGCAAAAAATATTCTTGAGCATAATATTACCATTAGGAAGGATTAAGTGTGCTTCTTTGATATAAGAGTGAAGACAAATATTTTTATTTCCTTCCACATCTTAATGCTAGCAGATGAGAACAAGATACTTAGATAATTCATCTTTTAAAATGTAGGAATCAACACTTTCTGTTGAATCTTTATAATTTAGTGGTAGTTGCTCTTACTTAGTATGCTGTGTGGTATACTTTGTCAAATTCTTCACTATTCTTGTGCTCTTCTTTTTATAAAATGTGATTTTCTTTTGGTGGGAGAACTCAAAAGAAATTAAGAAAAACAATACAGTGGTACCTCAGGTTAAGTACTTAATTCGTTCCGGAGGTCCATTCTTAACCTGAAACTGTTCTTAACCTGAAGCACCACTTTAGCTAATGGGGCCTCCTGCTGCCGCCGCGCTGCCGGAGCATGATTTCTGTTCTCATCCTGAAGCAAAGTTCTTAACCCGAGGTACTATTTTTGGGTTAGCGGAGTCTGTAGCCTGAAGCGTAACATGAAGCGTCTGTAACCCGAGGTGCAACTGTACTACTCCCCCCCCCCAAATTTTGCAACAAGTTGTTCAAAAAGTACAGATAACAAAGCAAAATGCAGCTGTTGAATACCCAAACTTTTACAATATGCCCCTCATAAATATGAGATTTAGTTAAAACTGAAATATCAGGTGACCTCACATTTCCCCCCCTTTCAGCTACCAATTCGGATTTGAGATTGAGAAGCTTGAAAATCCAGGCGCTCATACCATATAGGAGTGGTTCAATTTCAGAGCTTTGTAACTTTCACAAAGATGCTGTAATTGTCTTTTTCTCTCTCATGATACTCAGACTATTCTACTTAAAAGGGTTTTGTAAATGGAAATTTTGGGCCTTTGTCACATCAAACTACAAGGCTTCAATGGGAACTAGATGGAACGAACTCTTAAGCTGTTCAAACTTGCGGTTCCATATACACCAGACCGACTGCAGCCTAGCTGGCTGCTTTATATAATACTAAGTAACTTGAAACAGTAACAACTCACAACTAGCTAACCAATCAGGAGCGACAGTTTTTAATCCTTCATTTACATACTGGTGGCCCTGAGTGAGAACTGCAAGTTAATCTTAATACATCGCAGAGAGCAAATAGAAAGGAATGATCAATAAGCATGTAGGGGCACTAGGAGCAGGAATCTATGTTTGCTTTCCCACTCCAGTCCAGTATCATCTTTCTGTTCCTGAAATCTGGGACTAGTGTACTCATGTAGTAGAAATGAGGTGGTAAACTAAGTAGTACTGGATTAGACTACACCACTAAAGAGTGCTGGTAGGGGATTAGGGGTGGGAAAAATTTGTCCGGTTTGCCTGCTCCCTGAAAGTAGGTACTACTTCAACTCTCCCAGCCCACCCCAATAGTGGGAATTATTTTGGAGAAGATTGAAAAGTTGAACCAGTTTGCCTAGTTCAGGGGATCTTGTCAGAGCAGAGGTGGCAATGGCTTCATTTGCTCTTTGTAACCCACTGGTATCTGCCATCTCATGTGGCATCCATTTTCAGACCCTCCAAGTCTGTGCCTATTTTCCAGGCACAGTCCTGGATTTACAGAAGCTGTCCTGGTTTGTGATTTGATCCACGAATGTCCTGCTTTTCCTTAGGATGTTGAAGGTAAGTTTTTTACATGTTTAATGCTTTATTATGCTTATATATATATGTTGGAAGCCACTCAGAGTGGCACGAGCAACCCAGTCAGATGAGCAGGGTATAAATAGTAAAATTATTATTAATATTGTTATTATGGAATAGGACTTCCCTATTTTTATTGGAGAAATATTGGCAGGTATGCATTTTACAGCTCCCCTGCCTTCTATTTTGTTTCTGGGCACAATTCAAAGTGTTGGTTATAACCTTTAAAGGCTTCAATGCTTGGGGTACATATTTGGAAGCAACCCATGGATATTGTCGATTCTGACCTGCCCCCCCCCTCAAACCCCTATAACAGTAAGTTCATCTGGTCTTCTCCCTATTTTAGTTTTCTACCACTTACTGCAGAAAAAGCCGTGATCGTTTCTGAAATCATTACCATCATGTCTGCTTACAGGACTGGGCCATATCTTTTTTTATAAAAGCTGTATCTGAACTAGGTTTAGGGCTGTCGCGTATTCCACGCGGCGCTTTCAGCAGAGACACTAAGAGTTCCAGGTTTTCCAGTGCAGACTTTTTAATGTGAGTTATATACAGGCATTTATAAAAGAAACAGTCCATACAGAGTACTTACAAACGAAGACTCTCCACTACAGCACAACCACCACACCAACCACACCCACTGTTAAACAGGCTTTCCTTTTTAAAACAGGTGATGGCCAAACCCACTAATCACACTCCTGCTGAGTCACTCTGACTCAGCAGAGTATTGCATCATCCTGTTGAAGCCTGCAGACTTATCCAGGATCCTGCGAATCCCAACACTCCTCCTTAAGTCAAAGGCTTGAGACCTAATAATTCTCTTAAGTCTCGAAATTTAGGAGCATCCAAACATTTTGTATACAAATCTGCCACATTACATTTTGTGTTACAGTGCTGTACCTTTAACAAATTTCTTTCCAAAGATTTTTCACATTTCCGTATCTTATAGCTATATGTTTACTTTTGCTTTTAAAGTTCTGTTGGTTAGCAAGCTGTTGTGCAGCCATGTTGTCACTTAGCACAGTGATTGGCATTTCAGAAGGTATTCCAAGCTCCTTTGTTAGGCAAGCAAACCATTCTATTTGTGATACACATTCGCTTATGGCTGAGTACTCTGCTTCACAAGTACTTGTGGCAACAAATGTTTGTTTCTGGGATTTCCACTGAACCAGGGCATTTCCAATATATATGGCATAGCCAGTAGTAGACTTTCCATTTTCTCTGCCCCCCCCCCCCCCAGCTGGCATCAGCGTATGCATACACTTGCTGATCATATGCTGTATCCAGCACCAATTTGTAATCTTTTGTGCCTTTCAGATACCTTAGGATTCTTTTAAGTGCTACCCAATCTCTCTGAGCCGGGTCTGCACTTCTTTGGCTTAACATGTGCACTGCCAATGTTATGTCGGGTCTTGTCCAACAACTTAAATATAACAGAGAACCCAACAGAGAATGAAATGCTGTTGCATTCTCACATTTTTGCCCTTCTGGTTCATTTTTGTACTGGGTAGTTATGGGAGTGTCAGCCTCATTTGCCCTCTCCATTCTATATGTCTTCAGTAACTTTTCAATTTTTTCCTTTTGACTCAGAGAGTAGATTCCCTCTTCATTTCTCTGAACCTCTACTCCTAAGTAATTCTGAATATCTCCCAAATACTTCAGTTTGTATTTGTTACCTAGGCTGTTTATAAACCAAGACACTTGCTTTTGTGCAGTTGTTATCAGACAGATATCGTCAACATACAAAAGTAAATAACAAACACTTCCTTGCACCATTGCTGAATATAAACAGGAATCAGCCAGGCTTTGTTTGAATCCCATCTTTTTCAAAGTTGTGTCTATGCATTCATGCCATAGACGTGCACTTTGGTGTAAACCGTATAGTGCCCTTTGTAGCTTTAACACCATGCTGTCTTTTTCCAGCTCATAACCTGGTATTTGCTGTAAATACACCTCGGCGTCAATAGGAGCATTTAAATATGCTGAGACAACATCAAAATGATTAACTTTTAACCCTCTCAGACTTGCCATTGCTAAAACTGATTTTACTGTTTCAGCCTTTGCTGTTGGGGCAAACACTTCATCATAATGTATCATTTTTCTTTGTGTAAAGCCCCTTGCAACCAATCTGGCTTTCCTCTGATAGCTACCATCAGCCAGCTTTTTCACTTTAAAAACCCACTTACAGCTTATGGGCTTTTTACCTTCAGGCAATTCTGTAGGGACAAATTGTTGTTTAGCAGAGAGTTATACTCTGCCTGCATTGCCTTTAACCACGCCTCTTTCTCTAGAGTAGGTAACTCTTGCACTTCTTCAAAGTTTTCTGGCTCAGTTACACAAACCTGGTTTATGGTGGCTGGGAACCCATAACGGTCTGGAGGCTGACCTTTATTACTTCTTGCAGACCTCCTTGGTTCATTAATCTCACCCCCTGGGCTACCTTCAGGACTGCTTTTGGGGTGGATTGACTCTGGAGATCTACCTCCTCCTGTCCCTGTTGCACTTTCTTCTCTCCCCTGCTCCATGCTAGCAGCTGGAGAAAAATGCTCAACCTTTACCTCCTCCCTTTCAGCTTCTCTGGGAGAGCTGCCAATTCTTAGCTTTGTTTCAACTGCCTTATCAGGTACGCTCGGCAGTAAAACTTTTTCTGGCAGCAGGTTTGCATGTATCTTGGGCCAATTTCTTTGCTCATTAAAGCTGGCTGATCGACTATAACTCAAAAGATTTTTATCATCTTCAAACCTGTAGGCTTTCGTACCACTTTCATACCCAAGAAATAGCAACTGCTGTGCCCTTTTCCCACCTTTTCTTCAGTTCTTTACAGGTATGTCAACCCACGCCTTTGTCCCAAAGATTCTCAAATGTTGCAAACTGGGACTTTTGTTATAGAGAATTTTATAGGGTATGTCATCTAGTACCCTTGACCACAAGCGATTCCCAATATAATTTGCGGTCTTAATGCTCTCAGCCCAGTACTTAATTGGGAGATTTGCATCTGCTAACAATGTTTTCATTTGTGTCTGCAGGACACCTCCCCTACGCTCTGCTACCCCGTTCTCCTGAGGCGTCGCCACATTGGTAAGCCTATGTTTAATCCCTTGGGAACGCAACCAGTTTCTTAGGGAGCTTGCCATAAACTCTCCTCCCCTGTCTGACTGAATAGAGCACACCTTTTCACCAAGTTGCCTTTCTACCCTTCTTACCCAGAACTTCAAAGTTTGGGCAACGTCAGATTTTTGCTTTAATGGATAGACCCAGCCAAATCTAGAATAGTCATCCACTAGAATCAAACAGTACTTGTTATGGGAGACACTTGGTGGAAAAGGACCAGTTACATCAGCATGAATCAACTCCAGTGGTTTTTTGGTTTCTCTTTGGCTTGCTCTTGCTACTGGGCAAGCCCTGCTTTTAACCTCCTTGCAGATATTGCAGTCTAAGTAATTATCACAACTTTTAATGTTTTTCATTCCCCCACACAACTCCAATGTTTTGTTCAGCACCTTATAGCTAGCATGAGCCAGACGCCTGTGCAGGAGATGAATACACATATCATGGGTTGGGACATTTTGCACATTAGCAACCTTAGACTCACACTGCAGTACATACATATTAGTTCTAAGGTTAGCATTTGCCAACACTGCCCCATTTTTCTTTATCTGGCACTGATCTCCCACGAAGTTTACTTCAAAGCCTGCTTTTGCCAAGTCAGGAATGCTCAGGAGATTGTTTTGCAAACTAGGCACACACAACACATTCCTGAATGTGTGTCCCAGCTGTGGGAACACAACCTCCCCCTCACAAACCACATTAGCTTTCTGGCCCGTAGCAAGACTTACATGTTTTTTGTTTGAAGCCCTAGCATCAGTTAGCAATGCTTTTCTTTTACAAAAGGTTTGAGAAGCTCCACTGTCCAGAACCCACAGCTCTTCATTTTCTTGACCATCTGCAGACACCCAAGCGGTAGATTCTCTCTGCTGCCTCCTGTGCTTCTGCTGTTTTTGTTGTTTTCTCGGGCAGTCCCGAAGCAGATGTCCACTGGACTTGCAGCAAAAACACCTTTTTACTTTGTTGACCACCAGCTGGTCTGCAGCAGCTCCTCCTGGCTGTTTCTCTGGCTCCTGACACCTCTGCTCTTCCCGGCTGTTGTTCCCTCTGGGATGCTCCAACAGCTGGGCTGAGGTCATCTTTCGCTCTGCACGCCTGTCCTCCTCTGCATACAACCGTCCGGTAACGTATTCCAGAGTCAGCTTATCAGTCTCTACCGACTCGAGGGAGTTGACCAGCATATCATAGCTGTCATCAAGGGAACTCAGGACTATAAAGACTTTGTCCTCTTCCCCCACAGGCCTCCCTCTTAAGGCTAGCTCCTGGAAACAGCCTGTTAGGAATTTTAGGTGGTTTACCAGGGAGTCCCCCGGTTTCTTCCGACACCGGTACAGTCTCCTGGTCAGTGTTATCAGTGAGCCAGCTGTCTCTCGCACATGGACAGCCTTGAGCGCATTCCACGCCTCACTTGCCGTCACCTTATCAGCTACGTAGACTAGCTGGCTGTCGTCCACTCCAAGGATGATCGTAGCCAAAGCTTTCTCATCCTTTTCAAGCTGGGCCTCTGCTAGTGCCAGCTTTTCATCGTCGTCCTCATCCTCCTCAGGGGGCTGCGGTGGAGTTTCCACCACCTTCCACAGGCCCTCACGCTTGAGGAAGTGTTGCATGCGGACCGACCAGATGCTGTAGTTCGTGGCCGTCAGCTTCTCCAGCAACACACCACTTCTGGACTGCTCCATCCCTGCAGCTCACCTCCAGCACCCACGGCTAGATAACTGCCACCTGTACTCTTGCGCAGCGGAAGCGTGCTGGGCCCATAATCCTGTCGCGTATTCCACGCGGCGCTTTCAGCAGAGACACTAAGAGTTCCAGGTTTTCTAGTGCAGACTTTTTAATGTGAGTTATATACAGGCATTTATAAAAGAAACAGTCCATACAGAGTACTTACAAACGAAGACTCTCCACTACAGCACAACCACCACACCAACCACACCCACTGTTAAACAGGCTTTCCTTTTTAAAACAGGTGATGGCCAAACCCACTAATCACACTCCTGCTGAGTCACTCTGACTCAGCAGAGTATTGCATCATCCTGTTGAAGCCTGCAGACTTATCCAGGATCCTGCGAATCCCAATAAGGGCTGCTGCAGAACTAGGACTTCTTCTACATACAAAGCAGAATGAGATGGTAAATGGGTGGAAGACAAACTAACATATACCACACCCTTCTGTTACAATGTAGAAGATGGTTTACAACATGAACACTACAACTTAAATTAATAGTATCAACAAAACAACACATCACAATAGAGATACATACAGCAGAGATAAATATCCAATGGATTTCAGTTGCATTAATATAGCAGCCCTGTAGGCCATGATTCTGCCAAACCATATTTAGCAACTTGTCTAGTAAAGGTAAAAAGGTAAAGGACCCCTGGACGATTAAGTCCAATCAAACATGACTATGGGGTTGTGGTGCTCATCTTACTTTCAGGCCAAGGGAGCTTTCTGGGTCATGTGGCCAGCATGACTAAACTACTTCTGGTGCAACGGAACACCACGACGGAAACCAGAGCGCACGGAAACACTGTTTACCTTCCCACCAAAGCGGTACCTATTTATCTACTTGCACTGGCATGCTTTCAGACTGCTAGGTAGGCAAGTGCTGGGACAGGGCAACAGGAGCTCACCCCATTGTGTGGATTCGAACTGCCAACCTTCTGATTGGCAAGCCCAAGAGGCTCAGTGGTTTAGACCCTCTAACTTGTCTGGTAATTTTGCATTCTTCTAGTTAATTTCTGAGCCACACTTTTAATCCAGTACCCTAAAAAAGAAAAGAAAAAAGAACTCTGGATCCCATGGTCCAGATAAAATCTCTGCAGCCACTACTCAAGGACAGACCACTATAAAAGAAACGTATTCAATAAAAAAGGTTCAATGCAATAGTTGATAAGATTTTAATTACTTTTTAATTACTCATTTACATAAAAGAACCTTTTTTTAAAAAAAATAGTGAAGACTTGTCAAAGGAAATAAAAAAGTGGAAGGGCCCTTTTTTCTTTTAATTAAAAAATTATGTGGTCCCACGCAGATCATTCATTGTCACCCTCCACTACAAATTAAAAACAAGCAGAAGGCCAGCAGGGTTAACTTTCAGCTTGACAAGCAGAATGTTAAGCAAGCAGCAGTAATAAATCCACTTTTCCTCCTTGCTGGACTGCAGACACTGACTCTGCTTAACCTGCGATGCAGCAATCTCTTGTTTTTCAAGAGGTACAGGCTGATCCTTTGCAGAAAAAATGCAACAGCTTACGTGTGCCTGCATAGGACCAGGCACATCCAAGCCTTGTTCAATCTCCACAGGCCGAACCTCTCACCAGCTCTGCTCTGTGTCCCCATCAACTGCTTTTGCTTCACTGGAATGAGTTATTGAACTGTGTTAATGTCTCTTGCACTCCTCAATGATGGATTGAGAGATGTATGTATGTATGTATGTATGTATGTATGTATGTAGCATTGCGCCCACATTTGCACCCGGCCCTAGCCACCACTGGCCATGCAGCCCCTGGTTTGGAGAAGTATGAAGGGAGAGGAAAAATCAGATTATCATTTGGCAACTGATGTTGGCTTCCATGCATTGGTTGCAAAGTCTGCTCATGGCCTATGCACATATCACCCAAAGATGCCCAAACTTTGGTACCACAAGCATTCAAGGCATGTTCAGGCATTTGCTGTAGCACACAAATGATCAAACTGTATATGCTCTCTGCCCTTTCCTCACCACTGGTGGTAGTTCCAAAACAGGTTGCATCTTTGGTGACTTTAGCTGGGGCTTTCATGTCAACAGAGCCTCCGCACCCCCAGCTAGCCACCAGCAGTGGAAGGACACCTTTGCCAAATCCCACCTCAGCAGTGTAAATTAAGGGTTGGGATTGCTGCCTTGCTTCTCAAGAAACATGAAAATCACACTAAATTGCTACAAACCTGCACATGGCTGGCAGTATAAATTCCACTGAATTTTGTAGAAAAAAATGAAAGCAAATTTACTACTTTTATGATTAAAGCATGCATGCATCTTGAAACTGCTTGCATTGTCCAAAATTCACACTGTTATTATACCTAATTTACATAGCAAATTGAATAGATTAGGCTAATCATTGAACAATGCCGTTTCTAGTTATCCAGTGCTTTCAAAATGAAATTACATTTTATCTTCAGTAAGAATACACACATTTATGTCATTTAATGACTAGATCAAGTCGAAAAGGACCTGACTGGATATCCATCAGGGATCATATGCATAGTTAATTAAGCTTGAAATAATAAATTCCCAATTTCCACAGGATAAGGTAAACAGCCAATTAAAGCCGGATGCAGTCATTACCTTCCCCACTCCTTATTCAAAAGCATAAAGTATCTGCACATTTCTTAAATAATTTACTTGTATTAAAATAAAGTAAAATGCTTAGAGCATTAATAGGGTGCTTTACAACGGAGTAGTCAATAAGGCACTATATCAGGTCCATGTAAATATTTTATGGTTTTATTAAGTAGATAGGTATGCAGCTTTCTGTATTCCAGAAAACCCACCACAGAGGTCTGCTAGGCAGCTGGCCAAGTTTTTCCATGTAAGGGCACAACTTCCATGAATTTATTTCCTTATTTCCTCCTAAACAGGAGCCAGATCCTGTGCAGTGCTAGGTCTCTAATGCCAATTGCTCAACATGTTGTCTAACCTGTGACTTGTTTTCCCCTCCAGTTTTACTCCTTGGCATTAAGACTATAGTAAGGCATAAGTATATATCAGGTTTGGAGGAAATTAACACCCTTGTCACAAAAGGAATGGATTAAGGAGTAACTTTGTTCATAACAAAGGTTCTGTGTGCTTAGCAACAAAAATTCTATGGTTGTAGCGTTTCCTGGTAGCTGTGGGAAAGATAGCAAGCTTATTTCTTTTTTTTTTTTAAGCAGACACAGCTGTTAAAAGAACAGAACCTGCAGTCAGTATTCAAAGCAACTCTGTTCTCCAATAGTATGTAACATATAAGAAGACCACATGTTAATGTGGCATAACTTTGTGTATCAATGCAATCTTATCATTCACCAGAACACTTGGAATTGGAACTACCAGGTTGTTTTTAGTTCCTGGAGAGATAGCTTAGAGTTTAGGAGTAATAAATCATCATTGCTCCTTGAGATATTTCTGAGCTCTCATTTGGCTCCCCCTGGAGCCTTCTGTTTAACAATATAACCTTTGTATCCTGTATCTGGAGCACAGCCTATCTTTGAGATTCTCTTGGAGTTTCAGACCTCCAACTATGTGCTACAGAATCATAGAACTGTAGAATTATTATTATTATTATTATTATTATTATTATTATTATTATTACTTTCCAAGTTTATACATTTCCACTAATTTCACAATCATTTTGACATTTCAAAACTTGACTTCCTTCCCCCTCTTTCTGCGGTTCCTTAAATTTATTTTTAATATCTTCTGCATGTCTAAATTAACTTAATTTGCTCATTCATTCATCTGATTTAAATGTATGCTCTTATGAAACTGCAGGTTACTGCAATAATCCTGCCAATGTTTTTATCTGTTTACAATTTATCTGTAAATATTCAATAAACCATTTCCATTGTTTTTTTAATATATAAAAGTTATCTTGATTTCTTATTCTTCCGGAAAGTTTTGCCATTTCTGCATAAGTTTTTTGTATCCATTCTTCCTTTGCTGGGACTTCTGGGGCAAATAACAGAGGCGAGAAAGAACTGTAGAATTTGAATGGATCCCAAGGGTCAACTCGTCCAATCCCCTGCCATGCAGGAATCACAACTAAAGAATTTAGGATAGATATAGTAATGCAACCTCTGTTAAAAAACCTAAGAAAGTAGAGTCCAGCACTCTCGAGGCAGTCCATTTCATTGTCAAACATCATCAGAAAGTTTTTCCTAATGATAGTCAGAATCTCCCTTTAAATCCATTGATTTGGGTCCCTCTGGAGCTGCAGAAAACAGATATTGGAAGATGGCTATCATATCCCCTCTCAGTCTTCTCTTCTCCAGGCTAAACCAGAGACCCAGAGTATTAACCCGAAGAAAGCTGTGCACAAAAGAGGATAGACATGTCAAACCTTTAGGAAACACTGTTCTTATCTTAGATGGAATGAAGGAAGTCTGGGCTTTAAAGACTTTGTTAGCCCAAGACTAGAAAAATAGTAAACCTAATAGCATGTTAGAAAATAAAAAAGCAATGATTAACACCAGAGAACAGTCTTTATAAGGAATAACCCCAAAAAGTGGTTTGATATTGGAGGGGACAAAACTTGATGCATTGTTATTATTTTTATTTTTAAAAAGAGATCCTCTTTATGTAGACCTCCTTGAGATTCTCATAGGAAAGTATAAGAAAATAAAAATAAATTGCTTATGATGGAGGTACAATTGACTGCAAAAACATACTTATAATATGCATTTCATCTGTATAAATACCAAGGTGGAGTAATATAAAATAAATAATGGTAAAATCTAACAACAACATTATTGAACAAATAATAGGAGCAGATTAAAAGCTATATATATATGTATATTTAAATTCTGCCTCCAGGTCAAGAGGTAATACGAATTGCTTGGGAACAACAGTGGGAAAGGACCTTTGCTTGTGGGCTTCCCAGAAGCCTCCGGTAGGAAATAGGCTGCTGGCCCTTGGTTGGATCCACCAGGGCTCTCCTACTCAGTTTGCCCACTGACTAAATTTCAGGACCAGGTATCAGGAATAAATTACACAGAGTAAGTTAACTCTTTATTAGAAGAAACCAGGTTGGCTCAGGAGCGTCGGGCTTCATGAGCACAGAAACTCTTCTGATCCTTTTAGATTTGTCAGCAGCCTTTGACATGGTCCATCATGATCTTCTGGACCACTGCCTCACAGACGTGGGGATACAGGGCATAGCTCTTTTATCTCTGGTCAGGGACAGAGGGTGGCACTAGGGAGGGAAATGTCGTTGCGCCACTCTTCGGTGTGTGGAGTGCCGCAGGGCGCAATTCTCTCCCCGATGCTTTTTAACATCTTTATGCGCCCCCTTGCCCAGATTATCCGGAGCTTTGGGCTGGGCTGTCACCAATATGCTGATGACACTCAGCTCTATCTGCTGATGGATGGCCACACTGACTCGGCCCCGAACACACTGACCAGATGCTTGGAAGCTGTGGCTGGATGGTTTCGTGGGAGCCGATTGAAACTAAATCCTTCGAAGACAGAGGTCCTATGTTGGGTTGGGATGGCATGGGGATGAGGGACCAACTCCCTTCTCTTGCGGGGGCCCAATTAGTGCCATTGCCTTCCGTTAAGAGTTTGGGTGTAATCCTTGATGCCTCCCTTTCCATGGAGGCGCAAGTTACAGCAACAGCCAAGGCGACATTTTTCCACCTTCGCCGCATGAAGCAGTTGGTCCCTTATCTTTCCTGCCCCGACCTGGCCACAGTGATCCATGCGACGGTCACCTCCAGGCTTGACTACTGTAATTCACTCTATGAGGGGCTGCCCTTGAAGCTGTCCCAGAAACTCCAGCGGGTACAGAATGCTGCAGCGAGGCTCCTCACGGGGTCTCTGCCATGGGAGCATATTCACCCAGTGCTTTTCAAGCTGCACTGGCTCCCGGTGGAGTACAGGGTCAGATTTAAGGTGCTGCTTTTGACCTTTAAAGCCCTTCACGGCCTAGGACCCTCGTACCTACGGGACCGCCTCTCCTGGTATGCCCCACGGAGAGCCTCAAGGTCCATAAATAACAACACCCTAGTGGTCCCGGGCCCTAAGGAAGTTAGATTGGCTTCAACCAGAGCCAGGGCCTTTTCAACTCTGGCTCCAGCCTGGTGGGACGCTCTGCCTCATGAGACCAGGGCCCTGCAGGATCTGATTTTTTTTCCGCAGGGCCTGTAAGACAGAGTTGTTCCGCCTGGCCTTTGGCTTGGAGCCAATTTGATTCCCTCCCTCTCTTTTTTCTCTCTTTCTTTTCCTTCTCCTCCTGCGATGAGTCTACATTTTAATATTTTAATGTTCCATTATTTTAATGTTGTATTTTATTTTTGTTTTTAAGTTGTAATCATTCATCTTGTTTTTATTATTGCTTGTAAGCCGCTCTGAGACCAGCCTTGGCTGGGGAGGGCGGGGTATAAATAAATAAAAAAATTATTATTATTATTATTATTATTATTAGGTCTTGCCCCTATGAGGCCGATGTGGAGTCTGAAGGTCCCTGCCATCCCACAGCTATCTCCTTGCCCAGGTCCTTCCTAAGCAATCTGAGACTATGCCGATGGGTCTGTCTCTGCTCCTCCCTCTTCATGCCTCTTCTGGTACTGGGAGACTGGGTTGGGGGAGTTTGTCACAGCAGGAGGGCAAGACACCCATGACTCTTCACTAGTCTGACCCATCTTTGCCTCTTGGCCTCCCTCCTCCCCTGCTTCAGCATCTGCCTCTGATTCTGGACTTCTCTCTGCCACAGACTCTCCCTGCTCATTAAACCCTGTTACTTCTTCAATTTCCTATACCTTCTCCTCCCACTCCCCTCTCTCTTCTCCCTCTGACCTCTCATGGTCATCCCACCACCAATCCCTGATGTCTGAGACTTCGTCCCTTGGTGGTTCCCCAGCTGGTGCCTCCCACCATTCCTCTGTGTGCAGCCAGTCCATGATTCTGAATATCTGTGAGTAGCAGACTCTCCCGCTCTGTGCTGTAGAAAGACCTGCAGCTGTGGACCAAGCCAGAATTAAGATTGCCGGAAGAAATATCAACAACCTCAGATATGCTGATGACACAACATTGATGGCAGAAAGTGAGGAGGAATTAAAGAACTTTTTATTGAGGGTGAAAGAGGAGAGCGCAAAATATGGTTTGAAGCTCAGCATCAAAAAACTAAGATCATGGCCACTGGTCCCATCACCTCCTGGCAAACAGAAGGGGAAGAAATGGAGGCAGTGAGAGATTTTACTTTCTTGGGCTCCATGATCACTGCAGATGGTGACAGCAGCCATGAAATTAAAAGACGCTTGCTTCTTGGGAGAAAAGCAATGACAAACCTAGACAGCATCTTAAAAAGCAGAGACATCACCTTGCCAACAAAGGTCCGTATAGCTGAAGCTATGGTTTTTCCAGTAGTGATGCATGGAAGTGAGAGCTGGACCATAAAGAAGGCTGATCGCCGAAGAATTGATGCTTTTGAATGATGGTACTGGAGGAGACTCTTGAGAGTCCCATGGACTGCAAGAAGATCAAACCTATCCATTCTTAAGGAAATCAGCCCTGAGTGCTCACTGGAAGGACAGATCCTGAAGCTGAGGCTCCAATACTTTGGCCACCTCATGAGAAGAGAAGACTCCCTGGAAAAGACCCTGATGTTGGGAAAGATGGAGGGCACAAGGAGAAGGGGACGACAGAGGACGAGATGGTTGGATAGTGTTCTCGAAGCTACCAACATGAGTCTGACCAAACTGCGGGAGGCAGTGGAAGACAGGAGTGCCTGGCGTGCTCTGGTTCATGGGGTCATGAAGAGTTGGACACGACTAAATGACTAAACAACAACAACACTACAAACACAGGGGTTCTTGTTACTTTGACCTTTGATTGATGGCTCTGATCAACCCTAATAATTAAGATGCCCTAGATATTCATTCCAAAGTTGCTTTGAATACCTAGGTCACAGGCATTCTGTAGACTAAAATGAAGGACATTTTCACTGTGTTATTTGTTTATTTATTAACTGCTGCTGAGGGTTGTATCCAGCTAAGTTGCACTCAGAGCAAACCCTTTGAAATCAATGCCCTTCAGTTAGCCAGATTCATTAATTTCAATTGGTCTACTCTGAGTGTGATTACCATTAGATGCAACCCTGTATTTTTGTTGTTTTCTCCATGACATAACTAGAAAAAAAGAAATGCTATCTGGGGCACAGCCATCTCGTTGGATGAAGTCAATTTTAATTCTACTATTGAGCACACCAAATCCCTGATAAATGTCAACCCAAATGGGAGATCTGGATATTCAGAAACAACAGGGTTGCATTTAATTTCTGGATCTAGCTGAGCTAAATAAAAAATGGGGGAGGGGTCCCCCCACCACCAAAGAAACCCTGCTCTCCAGAAAGTTGTTTTTCAAACAGAATAACAGTTGGCAGGTGGGAAGTGGTGATTAGAGAGGCTGCAAAATAAATCAGTGCTGCCCCCCCCACCCCTCTTTATTATAGGAAGGTAGCGAATGATACAACTTGGCAAGATTCTATTTGGGTCATCAACCTTTAGAGCCAAATTCATTCCTGAAATAAACACAGCAAAATGGGTGAAATTAGACAAGTAATGCTGGTTTGCACTGTTTTCAAGTTAACTGCTCTGGCTTTCAAGGGGAAAATCTATTACTTAGACATTTATTTATGCCTTAGGTCTTACATATCTTAGGGAAAGCTATTTTGTGATTTTCTTTTCTGGATGAGTTTTAGATTTTTGATGGGCCCTAATCACAATAATAAAATTAATAATAATAAAGTTGGATAGAGACTTACACTTTCAAAGTGGGTAAGGAAACAGGCTGTGGTTACACAAAGGGCAGCCGATTGTGTGTCTTTATGTGTTTATGTACAGGTATTCTTAAATTAGCATAACCAAGCTTTTAATAGCAAAAAGGAAGACACCTTATTTAATAGAATAAATCTGTGGAATATATTTGCTGGTAATTCAACCTCCCCCTTTTTCTTTTGGTAGCACGGATCCAGTGATTACATGTAGGATAAGCCATTCAGGATTGGCCACAAGCAAAACAATAAGTGTTTTTTTTAGAAGCAGTCTCTTATTCTTCTCTTAGGCGATCACTCGTAGCTGAGTAAGATTGTCTTCCATAAACACGGTTTTAACAATGAGTCCGTAAGCAACTGTGGAGGTTAATTCTGGATCCACATGTCCTTCTACAGTGGGGACATTGGTTTCTGGGCGGGAGTTGATCACAGTGTGGATTTGCCAAGCATGCCTTCCTCCCTTGTGTCCTGAGTTTGAGTGTCTTCAAAGCCCATGACCCCTTTGGTAAAGGCTGTTCTCCAATTGGAGTGCTCACAGTATACTATAGTGGTCAGATGGCAAAAAAATCAGACAGAAGATGGATAGAAGAGTGAAACAGAGGGCTTATCCACACTTACCGTACCTTTCCTCTCCTCTTTCCAGGCAAGTCTGTGATTTAAAGCTCTGCGTCTAAACGCCCCCTTTTTTTTTTGTCCTGGAGTTTTTCCTGTGAAAACCTGTTCTTTAAAGCTCAGTTGGAGCAAATGTCAATTTGCAGAAAAACTGAATTGATGTTTGCTCTGATTCAGCTTTAAAGAGTGAGTTTTCACGGGGAAAGTTCGGGGCACCCCCCAACCCCCCCCAAAGCTATGCTCAGACATGAAGTGTCAAAGCATGGACAAGAGTGGGGCAGAATGTAAGTGTGGCTAAGCCCAGAGTTGAACAACATGGATCATATCAGATAAAATCAGAATTTGTGGTCAGATCCCGCATGGACATGCATATTTATTAATTAATGTAGCTACACTCCGTATTTTTTACAACTCCTCTCCCGAAGTACTACTAATAAATTAAAAGCAAAAACAAAAAAGCCTAAAGAAAATCAAAGCAACATAGCCCTGGCAACATTACAAAGTGGCAGACGCGATCTATAACCACAACCGCCAAAACTCTTTGGGAAAAGTCATGCTTTGAATAGGCAAGGAAAAGAAAGCAACGATGGAGACAGCAGACTTCCCTTGTGAGGGCATGGTACAAATAAGGAAAGAAGGGCCATAGCTCAGTGGTCCATAGCTCTGCTTTCCATGTAGAAGGTCTGATCCCAGAGATCTCCATGTGAGGCTGGAAGACACCTCGACCTGCAGTCCTAGAGAGCCTCTATCAGTTCCTAAAGGCAATGCTGAGCTAGATGGATAAGTGACCTGACACAGTACAAGGCAGCTTCTCATTTTTCTAGAGGCCCTCTGACTGAAAATTTGCAGTCTTTTATTCCCACTTCCCAAACTTCAGACAGCAAGGAGGCATGAAACAGGATCTCTGATGTTGACTTGAGTATATCGGAGGGTACCTGCACAAGGAGACAAGACTTAAGATAACTTGTTCTAGGATGATTAGAATTTCTAAGCCAAGAACTGGAATTGTTTTATAAACCTAGGGATGCACTGAATAAAGAATTGTTAATTTACTGCCAAGCAAAATGTAGTGGCAAGTTCTGGCAACTGGCTGCCCAACAGCTCCAAACTCCTTACAATTGGGAATCTAATATTAAGTTTATATGATGGATCTAGTCCATTATCCTAGTCAGCATGGCAGAATGCCCTAAGTTAATGGCAAGCTAGTCCATCACAGCTTTGTAGCAGATCAACAGAACACACAGCACCGTATTCTGCAGAGAAAAACAGGGGATTGTTTTTGTTGTGTTAATATACAGCACCTGAGTTGTGATATTCCACAGTTTGTTTGGTCTCATAAAAGTCAAGCATCTTATTTCCAAGCACTCTAGTAAACGGAGAGATAGCACTGGTGACAAGCAGCATAAAGGACTTCCAACACAGAGAAAGAAAACAAAACAGATGAGAAGGAAAAGCAGAAACTCAGAGAAAATGATTCACAAAGCCCAGTACTTTTTTCACATTACTGAATTCAGCAGCTTTCGCAAAGAGGTCACACTTCTGAGAGAACAACAACAAAAGCACACTTTCCTATCTCTCCCACCCCTACTGGAAACCAAGCTTACACCACAAACTGATTACAAAAGGGAATGTGGTCTCAGTCTGCTAGCCCACAACAAATAACTGGTCTCCTCTGCTGAAATCTTTCCATTGCTGCTCACAAAGCTTGGCCATTTGTCTTTTTAGTCTGTCCATGTACAGCCACCATTTTACATACTGAACCAGAACACCATTAAAAGTCTGGCCAGAATCATTTTGAGCCTAGAAACCTAAGACATTTAGCCAGAAATTTGGTATATCTTTACAACACCCCCTGAAAACTTTACAAAGATGATTTTTAAAAACCAAATATGAAATATTTTTACTCATGTTTTCAGTTACCCATTTCTCATCTTTAACACATTCCTGAATTTTCTGTGCATTAATCTCATTGTATCACAGGACCTAGATATGAATATTGGCTTCAAAGGTTTGAAACTTGGTTTCTTGTGTTGAAAGAAGATGATTTCCCACACCACCACTAAATGTGCAATGCTGCTGTATTTTACAGATAGTAAAGTACACCACATTTTCAAACCAACTTTATATAACAAAGAATAATTGCTTAGGAAAAAGCAAAGATAGCCTCACCCAATATTCTAAGGCTGCAATCCTATAGACATTTACCTGAGAGAAAGTCCCCACTGAACTCAATCAGTCTTACTTCAGAGTAAGCATGTATAACATTGTTCTGTAAACCACAAAAAACCCTGGCTTTGAATAGCACATGCACAAACAAACAAACACACACACACACACTCACAAGCATATAAACAAGGGAAGCACATGAGCAGGAAAGAGAAGGGACAGATGATTACTGGAGTACCTCTTTATGCTGCCTTACACAATTGTGGATTTATGGGCTTAGATGAGAGCAGAGATTTTATCAGCCAGGATTTTATCGGCCAAATATAGGAGGTAAATTCTTGGATGATTCTCATACCAGATACCACCATTCAAGTCAAGGAAATATGAGAAAGGCAGTACTTTGGGAGACATAATCTGAGAATCGTCTGCACTAGCCAAATCTGCTTTGCCATCCCCAGGGAACAAGGATTGTAGCCCCTGAACTTTATCCAACTGTCTGAGCTCAGCAGTGTGTTGATAGCTATTCTGCTACTGAAAGATACCATTTCTTAAAGAAAAACAGTTTCCCAGCTGCATCCACTGGCAAGCCTAAGGCTCATCACTCTATAACTCATATTTATAGCTAGGAAAATATATAGAAACATGGCATTTGGATAGAACGGCTTTTTACATTTCTCAGATGTTGAAAACAAATTTTCATCAAAGTTGTAATAGAAACTGAGAAACTGGCATTTTGCCTCTCCTTATCTATATATTAACACATGCACTCAACTGCAGGTTTTAAATATTTTCTGTTTATAGAGAGAGTTCCTAAGATTTTTTTATTTTAAAAGAAGTAAATATTCACCCATACATCCAAGGCTTTGTGTAGTTTCAAACTGAGAAAAAGTAAGTTTTAAAATGGGTAATTCAGGCTAATAATGAATTTCAACTCCTATGCTTGCAACCTTTTACTTACACTGAGTAATTACCCTGTGTTTCATTTGCAGTGAATTTAGTTTGCTTGAACAACTGTATGTAATCATGAATGCAAAAAAACACACTTCTACAAAATAGAATAGTGTAGAAATACAGAATACTTTGAAAGTGCACCAAAGCAAAACCTGCAGTTCTGCCATATGGAAGAGAAATATATTAACACTAGATATTACTGTGGGGGATTTGATGCTGCTGCATGGATGGAGAATGGGAAGGACCACTGTTCAGTGACAGAGTATCTGCTTTGCATGCCGATTGTCCAAGGTTTAATGCTCAGCATCTCTAGACAGAGCTGGGAATGTCCCCGTCTGAAAACCAAGAGAGCCGCTACCAGTCATTGTAGACAATGCTAAGCTAAATAGAGCAATGCTGTGAATCAGTATATGCAGCTTGCTGTGTTCCTTTCTATACCATGGGTTGGAGAACCTGTGGTCCTCCAGATGTTGTTGGAGTCTAGAACCCTTCAGCCCAGCCAGCATGACCAGTGGCGAAGGACATAGATGGGAGCTGTAGACCAACAACATCTGGAGGGCCACAGCTTATCTATCACTGGTATAGAATGTGGTGATATACAGTGGTACCTCGAGTTAAGTACTTAATTCATTCTGGAGGTCCATTCTTAACCTGAAACTGTTCTTAACCTGAAGCACCACTTTAGCTAATGGGGCCTCCTGCTGCCGCCGCTCTGCCGGAGCACGATTTCTGTTATAATAATAATAATAAAAATATGGAGGCCAAGGCACGTAAGAGACCTAATATGGAAGCCAATTGGCCTAAATATGGGGAAATCATTGAAAAGATTGGAGACAATTGGAGGTTGCAGAGCTTGGAAAAACTAAAAAACAAGGTGCGAGATTGGTTGCATTATGCACAAATTCAAGAGGTCTTCAAAGTAGATAAGAAGGTTGGATTCCAGGTGGAAAAATCGAAACTAGAGACAGAATTGTTAGAACCAAAAAGTAAACTACTTTCGAGAATGTATAACCTGCTGCTTAAATGGAATACTCAGGATGAGACAGTCAAATCCGCCATGATAAAGTGGGCGCAGGATTTGGGGCATAACATTATGTTTGAAGACTGGGAAAGGTTATGGAACACCGGAATGAAATTTACGGCATGTAGTGCCTTGAAGGAAAACATTATGAAAATGATATACCGGTGGTACATGACCCCAGTCAAGCTTGCTAAGATATATCACCTGTCTGATAATAAACGCTGGAAATGTAAAGAGGCGGAAGGGACATTCTTTCACCTCTGGTGGACCTGCCCGAAAGTGAAGGCCTTCTGGGAAATGATCCATAATGAACTAAAAAAGGTACTGAGATTTACCTTACCTAAGAAACCAGAGGCCTTCCTTCTGGGCATGGTGGACCGGAGAGTGTTTAAGAAGGACAGAACTTTTTTTATGTATGCTACTACAGCAGCAAGGATTCTGATTGCAAAATATTGGAAGACACAAGATTTACCCACACTGGAGGAATGGCACACGCAGTTGATGGACTATATGGAACTGGCCGAAATGACTGGCAGAATCCGAGACTTGGGAGAAGAAACATTCGAGGAGGATTGGAGAAAATTTAAAGACTATTTGGAAAAACATTATAAGTTGTATGAATGTTAAAAAACGCACCCTCTAGGAAATTCTAGCTTCAGTAATGTTAAATTAAAGAAATGGAAATTAAGGTACAAGGAGTCAGAGATAGAATAATGAAACAACTTTATTGTGTTAAAATGAAAATGTACATGATTTGGGTTATAATATATTTGAAATTGGGTAACATGATAAAAAGGAAGATATAATAAGTATTGAAACAAGTTAACAAATTGCAGACGTTATGCATCACAGAGAATGCAGGGTTGGGAGGACGTGGGGAAGTCCAACAGATTTGGAAAAAGGAGTAAGAAAAATTTGTAACCTTTCTTTTTTACTTTTATAATACGTTCTTTATTCTTTTTTCTGTATTATATAAAACTAATAAAAAATATTATTAAAAAAATATAATAATAATAATAATAAAAATTGATTATTTATACCCCATCCATCTCTTTGAGTTTCCCCAGCCACTCTGGGCGGCTCCCAATCAAGTGTTAAAAACAATACAGTGTTAAATATTAAAAACTTCCCTGAATTTGGCTGCCTTCAGATATCTTTTAAAAATAGGACATCTGCTTATTTCCTTCACATCTGAAGGGAGGGTGTTCCACAGGGCAGGCGCCACTACCGAGAAGGCCCTCTGTCTGGTTCCCTGTAACCTTACTTCTCACAATGAGGGAACCACCAGAAGGCCCTCGGCGCTGGATCTCAGTGTCCGGGCTGTTCTTATCCTGAAGCAAAGTTCTTAACCTGAAGCACTATTTCTGGGTTAGCAGAGTCTGTAACCTGAAGTGTATGTAACCTGAAGTGTATGTAACTCGAGGTACCACTGTAATTGGTACCAGTCAATGGCACAATACTACACCATCTCCATATCATTTATTATTAGGAGTTCAGGAAACCTCAGAGCTGTTCAGGTGCCTTAATAGATCTAAGCAACCATCCATTGATTCACAAGTGACATAAACAAGAGAATCCCAATCAACATTGTTTCACCACATGGTTTAGGTGTGATTCTGTACACACATACCTGGGAGTAGGTTCAATTGAAACCAGTGGACCTTACTTCTGAGTAGTCATGCACAGGGTTGTGCATCAGAACAGTGGTCTTCAAGGCAAGCAAGTTTAGAAATTGCTGTATTTAACTTTCTAAACTATTTCTGAAGGAAGATATATATAAAAAAAGAACGGGCACCCAGGAAGCTTTAGCCATGCATCTCCATCCTAAAGCAGCCTTAGAGGTATGATAAGGTTGGCAGAAACCTAAATTAAATTTGGGATCCAATTTCAAACAGAATCTCAACCTCCAGAGTAAACAATAGATGGAGCTTGCCCATTAAATCATCATCTTTTAATTAAATTCTTTGCAGCTTGTGAGTTCTTAAACAGAGCTGGATGATAAATGCATTGTAATTTTAATAGGGTTATATTTTGTGCAAAATGCACATAGAGCAGTGACAAAAGATATATACTGCACCTCCACAAAATACTGCATGGTATTGTGCTGATAACTACGCAGTTGGTTATATGACATGGCAGCTTCTTGGAGGATATAAAGGCTTGAGTAAAAAGAGTATTCTGAGTCCCAGTTCCTTAGGTTTATTCTTCAAGCAGCTCAGCTGAATTTTGCTGAGGCTAGAGAATGTCGCTGGGCTTAATGTCTGACACGCACTGCTTTGTATGCACTGGGTTGAGTTTTCAGAGAGGAGCATGGTTCATTTCTCTCATGGAACTGTGCCTCTCCATTCACTGCCCCTGAACTAAAATCTCTCTCTGCTTGGGCAATGTATGCATGGCCCACAACTATCCTGAGATGTATAACCCCAGGCAAAAGTCTCATCAACATACCTTCCCTCATAATTGACTGTATCAGGTACTCTTTATTTCTATCTCACCCTTCATGAGGCTCTTAATCTCTTCATACAAGGGACGTGGGTTCAAGCCCCATGTTGGGTAAAAGATCCCTGCATCTCGTGGCCCCTTCCAACTCTACGATTGTATGATTCTGTGATCACACTGAAATTCTATGATCAATCTGAAATTGGTCCCATAACAAAGATATAGCTCAACAGTTATACAGGAAAAGTGCACTAAATTATTGCTACGAATTGCACACACTGATTAGCTTATGAAATCACTTCATTGTGCCATAATCACAGCAGAGAGGAGCAGTCATTTGCTGTTTTCAGGCTTGTTCACAGCAGCCTGGTTTTAGAAGTTGCACAGTGTCTGGCCCTTGAGCCAAAACAAATCCCACAGGGTGTCATGGTAGCTCAGTAGCCAATGTGATTCAAAGGATAATCCATTTCAGTGATGGAATTTACAATGCGGTTTGAAGAAGATGTTATTGGTCAGCATGAGTTTCTCAACAGGAAATAATATGATCTCTGTCTCTTATGACTGCTGTAGTTGTGAATTGTATTCCAATTAGCAAACTGAGACCACCTCCAGGGAGCAGCTTCTTCCTCTGTTCTTGGTATCTGTGTGCTAAATTCCAGAGTGATAGACATATTACATTGCAATTCTATATGCACTTACCTGGAAGTAAGTCCCATTTTACTGAATGGCATTTACCTCTGAGTAGACATACACGGGACTGCACTGATAGGCAGCCACACGAAAAGGTATACTCATTTCACCTTATTTTATTGTTTGATTTATTGTGGCATACATTTTTGTGGATTTAGAACCACTTCATCAGATGCATGGAAGGTTATCTTCAGTTAGCAATTTGAATATACTGAAAGAGATCTAAGGGCTGTAACCAGATGCATCCCTCCATTTACAGAAGGTTCTTGGATTCCATTGAGACTTCTGGGAATGATGGAGGGGAGCAAACAGTTTTTTGCTGTTTCACCTGCCGAAGTTTGGATTTGATATCCCGCTTTATCACTACCCGAAGGAGTCTCAAGGCGGCTAACATTCTCCTTTCCCTTCCTCCCCCACAAAAAACACTCTGTGAGGTGAGTGGGGCTGAGAGACTTCAGAGAAGTGTGACTAGCCCAAGGTCACCCAGCAGCTGCATGTGGAGGAGCAGGGACGCGAGTCTACTGCTCTTAACCACTACACCACACTGGCTCTCTAAAACACTTCTGCAGTCCTTTGTGGCTCTCTAAAACACATTCTGGAGGGTGTGGAAATCACCCCTCCCCCCTTTAGGAAGCTGCAGTAAATAACCTTCCATGAGAGGAGAATAATTGTATTAGATATATGTATCTATTGCTATGGAGGGGCGAAATGTAAACAGCTGGGGGAGGGGGGGCAAAGATAATAAAATGTCTATGACAATGGGTCAAAATTAGTACTCCCTAAAAAAGTAGGACTTGCACAAACCTAGGATATAGGATGCTTGGCTCACTCTGGCGAGGAAATTGCTGCTGTCCAAGTACTGAACTACCACAAGGTGGGATATCAGGACAGAATGAAGGCACATCCTAACCCCAGGGACTGGATGTACAGCTTCTTTCACAAGCACTATGGCAGACTTCACAAATCTTATACTGGCAAGGGCTATTGGGAGTTGTAGTCCAAAACATCTGGAGGGCACCAGGTTTCTGAGGGATGTATTGTGGGCATGTCTATACCAGTCTTTTTAAAACTTCCCTATATAAAAGTAAAATCAGACATCAAAGTTTGAAATCACAGCTTGATTTCCAGGTGACTTTCAGAAGGGTTCCAAGGCAAACTGCTGTAGCTGGCCCAGTACCAACTACTATTCTGCAATGCAATGCAGTTGACTGAGACCTTTGAAACAGAAAGGAAACATAACAATGAACACATGATCAGCAATGTTAAGCAGGCATTTTACGGAATGTCATGGTAAGATGAAATAGTGGACTTAGCCCTACGGATTGCTTTGAGGACAGTTCTGAGGTTTCAGCCTGCCATTATTTCCAGTGATACACAGTCAAGTTTCTTAAACGTAAATATAATGAATTTCTTATGGGGGAAAGGGGTTTTTCCTATTAAAAAAGAGGTTATTGATTATTCAAAAACTTAAATGCAAGTTACTGTGATGATTTGGTAGCAGCTGCAATAGGATGAATATAGAAATTTCTACCTCTTTTCTGACTAACAACCAAAGCTTGTGAAACACGACCTTCAGGTGAAACAAAAACCAAAATAATGTAAAGCAGTGTATTTGAAATTTTTGTGACAACTCATTTAGCATATTCTTTGTTCTTCTACATTGTGTGTTTTCTTACTGTGTTGAGATGAGTGACTTTCTGCTGAAATCAAATGAGCTGATCCCCTCTATCAGGGCTCTGTTGGGGCCAATAGCTTTGTGAGCGAGACCATTCCTATATGGGCCAGAGCAGACCAACAAAAGGACAAAGCCCAAATGAATGATTGTTGGGCTTTCCTTTCAGTGGTTTGTCTGCAATATAGCATGCCCCTGTTGACAGCTTTCTCCTGGTACAGGCCTGATAATTCCATTTGGCTAGTGGTTTAAATAAAGGAAATGCCAAATGAAAGAAATGTATACGCGAGCCCAAGAACGGCACTATTATTTTCAATAGAGTTTTCTTGGCATTAGCTGCAGTAAAATGAATCACATGGAGCAACATTTTTCATAAACCCCAATCATCTTACACTCACGTAAAAACTGATGTATATAAAAAATGTTCACTGGGGTGTAGAATGGGAACAATGAGGGTTTCAGACATACAATTTGTCATTCTGGTTTTATATAACAGCAGGATATAAGAATATACATGGATGGTTTGGCAGGTGTAAAGTAAAATTGCCAAGAGAGAGAGAGAGAGAAGGATATTGTTGCTAACTCAACAGTTGCTATATTGCCAAAGGATTCCTATGCCACATGAAACTTGAATTATGAATATATTGGGGGGAAAACCCATCAGTTTGCTCTCCATTATAATAAAGGCAGAAAAAAAATGGCATAAGCTGATTTTCTTCTGATCGTAACAGGTGATGCTAATAGTTGTGATCCTCCTTTTGAAAACTTCTACATGAACATTTCTTTAAGCATAACTATTGGAGTCCATATGGATCTCCTCCTACAGAAATGCATGATTCACTCTATGGGATGATAGCAACTAGCAGGATATTTCTGGAGACATGAATGAGATATGGGATTTTCTCTTTTGTTTTCCAAATCGCATATGATTATATGTTCTTAGTATGCAAGGAACTGTTCTTGTGAGCAAGTGATAAGTGGGTAAGTTATTTTGCTGCTGCCTATAGAGGAAAAGAAAACTCCAGGAGGAGACATAGTGCTCCATTATACCTCACTCCAGAGAACAGTCTATCATTTTGTTTGTGCAGTTATTTTTGTGTGACTCCTAGTTCATTTATTTGCTCTTTGGGACAACTTACACCAGTGTGGAATTTGTGAATTAAAGAAAGAGTAGGTAGATGCATAGTCAGACAGTGGAAGACTAGCTTTTTAAAAAGAACAGAATCATCTGTTTTAAAGTAGTTCATGAGGTTCACAGATTCTTGTTGACATATAACAAATTAGTAAAATTATTGGGTGTGTGTGTGTGGAATCAAACAATTTGGTAATTTGTCTTTGTGACAAACAACAAAACCCAGAAAACACACAAGCAACAAACCCAACAACCAATGTGAACATTAGACCTAGAAGAAATCCCCTAAAAGCAACAACTCTGAAACCAAACATTCTTCAGAGCTTTGTGGGATCTTCTAAAGGCAGAGAGAAGGTAAATAGCACTGTGTCCCTGCATTCATAAACTCTTATGCCATTGCTGTGAAAACATTGTCCCATTGATTTTACTTATTTCTCTGACAGAAATAATATTGAGAAGCATTCCCCCTCCCCAAGTATTATGTCCTGAGACATCCTAAATTGCAGAAATATGGGTTGCATCCAATAAAATTCTGCTCAGAGTAGACCTATTGAAATCAATGGACCTAAATTAGTCATTGTATGTTTTTGAATCAAACCTATCCATTCTTAAGGAAATCAGCCCTGAGTGCTCACTGGAAGGACAGATACTGAAGCTGAGGCTCCAATACTTTGGCCACCTCATGAGAAGAGAAGACTCCCTGGAAAAGACCCTGATGCTGGGAAAGATGGAGGGCACAAGGAGAAGGAGACGACAGAGGACAAGATGGTTGGACAGTGTTCTCGAAGCTACGAACATGAGTTAGACCAAGCTGCAGGAGACAGTGGAAGACAGGAGTGCCTGGTGTGCTCTGGTCCATGGGGTCACGAAGAGTCGGACACGACTAAACGACTAAACAGCAATGGTTTTGAATAGAACTTAGTTGGATACAACCTCCAAACAAGAATTGAGTGGGTACCCAACACAAATACTGTAGAATATGGTTCCATTTCCCTTAATCAGTCAAATTGTAGTCAGTGGCCATGTCTCAACCAGCTGAAGCTTCCAATCAATTTCCAAAGGCAGCCTAATGTGGAATCTGCTACAGTAACAGAGTAAAATAATAATAATAATAATAGGAATAAGAATACTGATGATGATCTTGGAATCATGGAAACCAGGTTCTTGCTTTTTAAAAAAGGATGGATGAAGAAGAAGAGTTTGGATTTGATATCCCGCCTTTCACTCCCCCTCAGGAGTCTCAAAGCAGCTAACAACCTCCTTTCCCTTCCTCCCCCACAACAAACACTCTGTGAGGTGAGTGGGGCTGAGAGACTTCACAGAAGTGTGACTGGCCCAAGGTCACCCAGCAGCTGCATGTGGAGGAGCGGAGACATGAACCCGGTTCCCCAGATTATGTGACTGCCGCTCTTAACCACTACACCACACTGGCTCTCAGGATCAGCAGATAATATATTTATCTAGTCACTGAGACTGAAAGTTGTGTCTGCGACGATCCCAAAGCTGAGTACCTGATCTGAATTCTCAGCCAACGTAAGTTCAGATTGTCCATGTTCAGCTAAAGTTGACCATTGCCTCCAGATGCAGATTCAAAACCATGGCTGCTGTTGCTAGGTAAATGGAAAACAAAGCTATGGTAAAGACAATTTAAACTAGAGATTTCATGGAAACATAGTAAAAGTGTGTGCGGGGGAGAAGACAACACTGATCCTTGCAGGACACCAAATGGCCAATTCCAACTCCCAAGATAAACTAGGATTCCAATATCCAGCCAATATACTTGTGCAGATAGAACATTTGTAATAGTTGTCCTGAATGCATTGTCCTGAATTTTCCAATTTAGTAGAAAACTATAAGCCCCAGTGAAATCAGTGGGATCTACCGCAGAGTAAACATACTTAGGGTTGCTCTGTAGAGGTCCTACTATGATCCAATGCATAAAATGCCACATAATAGCATGTTCTCTCCCTATTTCCACACACATATTTGTACATGAAATGCGTACGCACGGGCCAATTATTGGATTCAGTTTGTTAGGTGGATATGGGAAACGAGAGTTGCTTTGAAATAATTGTCATCCGCGGCTCTGATTTATTCCTCAGATGGGAAAGATGAAAGCATGAAGTATGTGCATGTGTGTAAGAGAGATTTAGTATAGGCAGCGATTACTGGAAGAGACATTAAGCATAATATTTTTACAAGGGCTGATAATGATAATAATAACAGAAGGAGAAGAATGTGTAAAATCAACAAAAACCATTAAAGCAGCATCACCATATCCAATGACAGTTAAGCAGGTTTACACTAATGAACTTAGAGTGCTTCACATGGTAATAAGAAGATAATGAGTATATCAAAAAGAGCATACATTAGCATCTGAAGTTTATAAAAAATCAATGTATTAAATGGTTCCCAGATGGCTCTGTGTATAGGAAATGGAGTGATTGGGAAATGGCTCAATCTATTGTGGACAAAGAGTGCAAATAACCTTTAACAGGATGCATAGATGATGACAAGTTTGCATTATTAAAAGAAGTAATAAATGTTCCAATTGAAAATTTGGAGAGAAAAAAATGAGCTTGTTTTGAATAAGCTTCTTGCAGCTGAGTTGCTAGGATACATCACACACATCCCCCCCCCCCCCGGCTTCTATATTTACTAGCATCCAAAACAGGTTAGCCTTTAGGAGTACAGTGGTACTTCGGGTTAAGTACTTAATTCGTTCTGGAGGTCCGTTCTTAACCTGAAACTGTTCTTAACCTGAAGCACCACTTTAGCTAATGGGGCCTTCTCCTGCTGCTGCGCCGCTGCTGCATGATTTCTGTTCTCATCCTGAAGCAAAGTTCTTAACCTGAGGTAATATTTCTGGGTTAGCAGAGTCTGTAACTTGAAGCGTATGTAACCCGAGGTACCACTGTATAGGGACGATAAACCCCAAACCAAACCACCTTCCGTTTTAGAGTGGATCACTATTGGCCAGGGAAGCGGAGTGACACAATCTGACTTCTATCCACTCTTTTCCGAACAAAACTAAACACTGTGAGTTTCCTCATTTTTCATGGATTACCAAAGCTAGGTTATCAGTGGGGCAACCTTTGCTTTATCTAACCTTCTGGCACCTTAAAGATCCTCCTGAAACCACTTCAGAAGTACATCCACTTCTTATTACTGCAAAAATGACATTTAAACCCCAGAAATGAACTTTAGAGAGTTCGGTTTCTGTTACTGGGAAAACAGCAAAACCCCTACTGCAGGCTAGCGAGTTTATTGTGGCATATGTTTCAGTGGCTGGAGCCAATTTTGTCACAGGCAGATATGAAATTAATAGTCACCATCACACAAGCTATGTTAGCCTTAAGGTATGCAAAGCATTGTAGCTTTAACGCTACCCCAGCTTGCTACTCCCAAAGTTGTGATCTAATTCTGAGAAACAAAAGGTGAGGTGGAGCTTCCCTCACTGGTTCCCTCACTGCGAGAGGCCAAGTTACAGGGAACCAGGCAGAGGGCCTTCTTGGTAGTGGCGCCCGCCCTGTGGAATGCCCTCCCATCAGATGTCAAAGCGATAGACATCTACCTGACATTCAGAAGACATCTGAAGGCAGCCCTGTTCAGGGAAGTTTTTAATATGTGACATTTCAGTGTATCTTTTATCTTTGTTGGAAGCCGCCCAGAGTGGCTGGGGAAACCCAACCAGATGGGCGGGGTACAAATAAATTATTATTATTATTATTATTATTATTATTATTATTATTATTATTAATATTTTGAGTTAGATGAATAGTTTTGATTTAGAAATTTTAATAAAGCTCAATGTGTTTTAGATTTTGTCTTCATTAGAGGTGCTAGAATTCAAATTACAAATACAAAATTATTTGCAGATTCAAATTATACACAATATTTTCAATATCTATCATCTATCTATCTATCTATCTATCTATCTATCATCTATCTATCATCTATCTATCTATCTATCTATCTATCTATATCTATCTATCTATCTATCTATCTATCTATCTATCTATCTATCTATCTATCATCTATCTATCTATCTATCTATCATCTATCTATCTATCTATCTATTTATATCTATCTATCAATATCTATCTATCTATCATCTATATCTATCTATCTATCTATCTATCTATCTATCTATCTATCTATATCTATCATCTATCTATCATCTATATCTATATCTATCTATCTATCTATCTATCTATCATCTATCTATCTATCTATCTATCATCTATCTATATCTATCTATCATCTATCTATCTATCTATCTATCTATCATCTATCATCTTTCATCTATCTATCTACCATCTATCTATCTATCATCTATCTATCTATCTATCTATCTATCTATCTATCTATCTATCTATCATCTATCTTTCTATCTATCTATCTATCTATCTATCTATCTATCATCTATCTATCTATCATCTATCTATCTATCTATCTATCTATCTATCTATCATCTATCTATCATCTATCTATCTATCTATATCTATCTATCATCTATCTATCTATCTATCTATCTATCTATCATCTGTAAGGGTGCTTTTTACCAAATTCTGGCATATGAAGGGGGGCAAAGCAAGGCTTCAGAGCCTTCTCTAGATAATTCACTGTGCCCAGTATTAAAGACTGTGTTGGAAAACAAGTGCAATGATGTATAATTGCCAACAATAATGCCTAATTGGGCATTTTCCCATTGATGAAATTATTACTGTGACGAGCCTTTGTCTCTGTTCCTTTGCCCAAATATTCACTATTGTTTCCCACTATGGCCATGGAGTATTCACTATATTTTAGCTAACCTACAGAAAAATCCTTTGGCAGTCATTTTAAGGTGCTGCAGTGAAAAGTCTTTGACTGAATGGATGTTCATAAAATATAAATATTATGACCCAGATCAATAGGAAGCTGTTATTGCTTAATGACCATGAGATGATCTGTATCTTATAGTTTCAGGAATTGGACGCTGAAAGAAATTGGCTTTCCTCTCTCTCTCCTCTCTCTCTCTGTCTCTCTGGAATTTCTGAAAATTCTGCTTAAAGCCAATGATCACAATGTTTTGAAAAGGAACAATTCTATTCCTTGAGCAATGCAAAATAAAAGACACTATATTTTTAAATATCTGAAGGACTCACAATACTGATAGAGGAGGGAAAAACAGGTAAGGTCATACTAGTGAAAACTTTCACCATCTCCCTGCTCTGCTTTTGCTGCTGCTCTCCCCTCGAGGAGAGAGGCACCTGCAGTAGCCACCCCATAATGATATGCAGTAGCTGACCTTGATGTGGGACTTCTGTATGGGTTGGAGAGATGAGGAAAAAATGCAAGTTGATGTGAATTATTTCTGGGCTATGAAAGGTGTGTTTCTGTGTTGAGTTTGATTTTTATCTGCTGGCTAATAGGTGAGAGTATTGTTTTGCTGTTGTTTTTGTCCATGGAGTTTTCTTGGCAGGGATACTGGAGTGGCTTGCCGGTCCCTCCTCCAGGTGGATCATCTTTGGTCAAAACTCTCCACTATGACCTGTTCATCTTGGGTGGCACTGCACGGCATAGCTCATAGCTTTTCTGAGTTATTCAAGCCCCTTCGCCACAGCAAGGCAGTGATCCATGAAGGGGGTCTCCCTGCTTATTTAACTTATATGCAGAATTCATCATGCGAAAGGCTGGGCTGGATGAATCCCTAGCCGGAATTAAGATTGCCGGAAGAAATATCAACAACCTCAGATATGTAGATGACACAACCTTGATGGCAGAAAGTGAGGAGGAATTAAATAACCTTTTATTGAGGGTGAAAGAGGAGAGTGCAAAATATGGTCTGAAGCTCAACATCAAAAAAACTAAGATCATGGCCACTGGTCCCATCACCTCCTGGCAAATAGAAGGGGAAGAAATGGAGGCAGTGAGAGATTTTACTTTCTTGGGCTCCATGATCACTGCAGATGGTGACAGCAGTCATGAAATTAAAAGACGCCTGCTTTTTGGGAGAAAAGCAATGACAAACCTAGACAGCATCTTAAAAAGTAGAGACATCACCTTGCCAACAAAGGTCCGTATAGCAAAAGCTGTGGTTTTCCCAGTAGTAATGTATGGAAGTGAGAGCTGGACCATAAAGAAGGCTGATTGCCGAAGAATTGATGCTTTTGAATTATGGTGCTGGAGGAGACTCTTGAGAGTCCCATGGACTGCAAGAAGATCAAACCTATCCATTCTTAAGGAAATCAGCCCTGGGTGCTCACTGGAAGGACGGATCATGAAGCTGAGGCTCCAATACTTTGGCCACCTCATGAGAAGAGAAGACTCCCTGGAAAAGACCCTGATGTTGGGAAAGATGGAGGGCACAAGGAGAAGGGGACGACAGAGGACGAGATGGTTGGATAGTGTTCTCGAAGCTACCAGCATGAGTTTGACTAAACTGCGGGAGGCAGTGGAAGACAGGAGTGCCTGGCGTGCTCTGGTCCATGGGGTCACAAAGAGTTGGACACGACTAAACGACTAAACAACAATAAATTGTTTTGCTTAAAGCAAGCATGCAGCCAGCATTTTCTATCCCTGTGAATAATAACAACAGTACTTTGAATTGGGCCTGGAAAGAATAACCAGCGCAGCTGATATGAGAAAGGTGTGACATATGCTGACCACCTTGCCCCCAATGGGATTCTAGCAGCTATGTTCTGAACCAGCTGAATTTTCTGATCCTCAATGGCAGGCCCATGTAGAGCATGTTACAGTAGTCTCATCTGGATGTGGCAAGAGTATGGATCACTTCAGTTGGAGGCATTGGCCATGGAATCTCTGTAAGCAAAGTTTATTTCTCCAGAGCTCCCGATCCTTCTCCTTTGGAGGGCTTAACTCCTACAGACCACCTAGTGATGAGAAGCTACCTGTTGGCAACAATCTAGTATAATGCTTAACAATGCGGGAGGGCTGTTTTTCTAAGACATATATCTCTGTGTGAATATGTGTAAGAGATCTATACTTCTGACTGCTTGTGTAGAATGACAAACCACTTCATAAGGGATTTGTTGGGAGGGGTGAGGAAGTCCCACATTAAGCTCCTGTTGAAGGAATCTTTTAAAATATCTCCATTCCTTCCTTGGGAGACTATAAGAACAATAATAATAGCTGTAGGGTTTTTGTGTGTGTGTGTGTTTTGGTATCTGTATACAGTGGATTATCTCTGGGGAAAACTCATCTTGTTTCTATTTTGATTACCAGCTGGTTGTATAAACACTATAGAAATGAATAATAAATTGGCATTAAAATACCCCTTGCAATAACAAGTCAGTTTAAGATATCCATGAGATTGCTTCGCAGCATGCTAATCCTTAATCATGTTAAAGTTGGGATTACAGATATACATGTTTAGTGGAATTAGCAAATGGCGACCTAGCCACTTTGGGGCCAATGGAATATTTATATTTTTGATTTTATGCATCTGTTTTGCCCATGCATTTTCTCTCTCAAATAATTGGATGAAATATTAATTAATACATTGCCCAAAAAGTATTCTAGAGAGTTATTGGGAATAAACACTGGAGAAAAGAAAACTCATTTTGATGGAATTAATCCTCCTAGAAATAAGGAGCAGCAAAATATTTAATCATGGCATATGCAACATAATGACATTTAGAGTCGTCCGGAAATTGAGCTTATACAACTTCCTTAATTTAAAGGACAGTATAATGCTTAAGCATTTAATCTCCTTAGGAATGATTCAAGCTCCTGAAAAGTTTCAAGGGGACTTTGCTAATGTTAAGAAATTCCAAGGATGACTCACAATTTGCTTTCTCTCATACACCTAACTCCAAACAGAAACTACCCTAAATCAATCTAAATTTTGTTTATCTCTAAGATTTGGTGCTCTGATAGTCTTGAATACTGTACTGTGAAAGATGCAAGAATTTATAATTATACAGTAAGTACTTTAAACAGACTTGAAATATATGGAGTGCTTAAATTTAAATTCTCAGTCATATTCACAATTACTATAATACCGGAAAAGTTTGGCTTTGAGAACTGAGGAACTTCCTCATCGATTATGTTGCCAGATGAAAATACCTCAGTTGGGACAATGTTATGTTTTCAGAAAATATTTGGGATTTTCTTTATTCATTTAAAATATAAGAAAAGGTTTGTTGGATGAGACCAAAGGCTCATTTAGTTCAGCATCCTATTCCCTCAGTGGCCAATCAGATGCCTATGAGAAACCTTGGAGCAAGACACCTGAACCCTGCCCTTCTGACTGGCTTGCCCCAGCCACTCTGTGCAGCTTCCAACAGAATAGAAAAAAACCAACAAAACACCGGACATTGAAAGCTTCCCAATACAGAGTTACCTTCAGATGTCTATGGAAGCTTGTACAATTGTTTAGCTCTTTGACATCTGATGGGAGGGTGAGCACAACCTAAAGAAGGCTTTCTGCTTGGTTCCCTGTAACCTCCTTTCTCACAATGAGGGAACTGCCAGAAAACCCTTGAAGCTGGACCTCCATGTCCAGGCTGAATGACGGGGGTGGAGACGCTCCTTCAGGTATACAAGGATGAAGCTGAATTGTGTTTGGAAACACACTGGGAAACACATCTTCACTCAGCTATCCACCACATCTACACGGTCTTATTCCTGGTCAGTCACTGTCAGCTCAGATCCCATATGCATATGTGAAGCTAGGAATTTTTTTGTCTCAACATGCATGACTTTGCCCATTCCTTACATGGAATTAAAAAAATAACAATCATATCCATTCACCCTGCTTGGAGAAACATTCTTAGAACTACCTTTTTGTTCTTACCACCCTGGAAAAAAAATAAGTGTTTCCCCAAATATAGTCATGGTAACTGTTAAAATTGCTTTAAACCATAAGTGAAAATATATTGTTTAAATCTGTCCGGGGCCTTGGTATTCACAGAATCATAGAGTTGGAAGGGACCCCAAGGGTCATCTAGTCCAACTCTCTGCAATGAAGGAATTTCAACATCTCCTCCATCCAATTCCAAACTGTACCAGACCCTGCTTAGTTTTTGCAAATGTGTTAGCAGTTTTATTGCTGCCCTTACCACACTACCCAAGACTATGATTTGGCTAGGTCAACAAGTAAGTTCCAGAAGTGAACCGGCTCTTTGGTGGAAGTATGTGGGAAACAATGATATCCACTGATGGCAGTGGTAAGGACCAAAGTAGTGGTTGGGTTAGTTGGGTTGTTAATCCTCCCTTCTGTTCCTGGCACAGGCGTCCTATTAGGAATGTGTAAATCTGAATAGACCAAATGATGCATATATGAAATTTGAGGCAGATATTTAGTTCAGCTTCTACTACCACAGTATGATATCTCATTCATCAAAAGAAATGTTTGTCTGAATGGCATTTTGCAGAAATGTTTTCCTGCTATATTTTCATAATATGCACTTTATGGAACCCATAAATATTTTTCAAAACACCTTTGGCAGGCATGAATCAAGCACAAGAAATACAGTTGAAAGACCACAAAAAGTCAATATAGTCCTTACCACAAGGACTAATACCTACCACTGTCTCAAAGAACCAACTGCCTCTGCTCTGTCTTTCAGGCAAGACACATTCTTGCTGTGGTGGATGTCGTTACAACAAGCATTACAGATTAAGGTGATCTACAATTTCAGGGTATAACATCTCCTTTTTTGTAGGTTGGGTAAAATCACATAAAGACCCACTGACATGAACAACAGGCTTCATTGCATCAAAGTCTCCTTTGCCAGTGAAGCTTTGCCAGCATTACAGTATACCCAATAACACTTTGATCTTGCTAGATTCATTGGAAAGGAGTGGGTTATAAATTTTTCTGTTCCCCTTGCAATACTTCCCCACAAAAAGTATAAAAAAAATAAATTGAAAGAATAAATTTCAAGCTCATCTAGGCAGATAGCTTCCGTCCTAAAGCAAATCTAGGGACAGGTTTAAAATTAAATTCTTTGTGGAATGCAAGTCAATATAATAGCAGTCTGTAATGTGGTTTCTATTAGAAAATATAAATCATACTCAGTTTCAATAAAATCACAATGCAAGATATCTGATCATAAAGTATTGTTTTGGAACATTGTTTGAGAATGTGAAGCATTCAAATCAATGACACCAAACCTACTCTGACTTCTCCAGTCCAACCGTAATATACCTTCTGTCCACCTATATATTACATTTATAGGCTATATAGTGTTTCCTTCTTTGTGAGAAGTCTGGCCATAAGGTGAGAATATATCTAGGCACAGACCTAAGGCTGGGATTAGTTGCTCTATTTTGATAAGAGTTGCTAGGATTACCTTGATGAGGTAGGCTGAGGAGAGCTCATGAATCTTATGTAATATCCACATACTGAAAAAGTTCAATATCGTATTTTTTGACTGGCAACTCTCAGGAGTCTTAAAAGGGAGTGTTTCTCAGCCCTGCCATCTGAGGTCCTTTTAAATGGAGAGGACATATCAAGGATGTGTTCTACCAATGAACTATGACTTCTCTCTTATTTAGGCAAGAAATCCATACCATTGTTTCAGTAGGTCTTTAGGCAGGAGACTGGAGACAGTTTAAGCGGAACGTGGAAGTTAAGAAACAATACCTTGTAATAAACAAATGAGATCCTGTGACAACGGTGGTCAGGTTATGTCTAGGATGCTTGGACTCACATTCAGGACTCAGTTCTAGTAAGTAAAATTAGTCTGTGAAAGAAATATATTGAAAGAAATTAGAAAATACATTTCTTTTAACTTATTTTATCTTTGTGACTTTAAAAATAATAATACAATCCACTCTGGGACCTCGTGGAGGTTCTGGCTATCAGTTCCGGCTACCCATGATGGCTATGAACTATTTCAAGTGTGCGGGGCTGCATAGCCCTGGATACCAGCTACTGGGATTCACAAGTAGTGGGAGCGCAGTTGCTATCAGGAGAGCCAGTGTAGTGGTTAAGAGCGGTAGACTCATAATCTGGGGAACTGGGTTCGCGTCTCCACTCCTCCACATGGAGCTGCTGGGTGACCTTGGGCCAGTCACGCTTCTCTGAAGTCTCTCAGCCTCACTCACCTCACAGTGTTTGTTGTGGGGGAGGAAGGGAAAGGAGAATGTGAGCCGCTTTTGGATATCAAATACAAACTCTTCTTCTTCTTGCTTCATTAGCATCATCCTGAACGATTTTTTTTTTTAAATAAAGAAACTAAGGCACAGCTTCCAAACATATGAGAATATATATATATATATATATATATGCAGGTTTTGGTGTCCTCGGGTGTCTTCCCGTGTAAAAGTTGGGGTGTCTAGGCGACGTTTCGACGAGGTCTCACTCGTCATCTTCAGGCTGGTGCTTTCGGCTTCTTGTTACTGGAACAGAGCGGGATCTCAATGTTTGAGTTCCTATAAATACTGTAGAGGGGGTGTGGTGTCTAGCCTCCAATGTTCTGGGCAGAGAGGAAGTTCCCAGGCTAGTGTGCCTTTTCTTCTTTTGTTCCTTAATTACTTGAGAGATACCTTGAGTGATTTCTTGAGTGATATCCTGAGTACCACTTAGGTGGGTCATTAGGTGTGGATTAGTTGCTAAAGTCTTTGTGTCTTGACCTCTTGAACTTTGTGAAGAGTTTTCCTGAGAAGATGGCTGTATTGCACTTAGTTGTGCTTTGGCTTGGCTTCGTGTATAGGGGCGAGCTGTGGTTTTGTGGCTTGTGTCAGCCAGATCTGTGTAGGGATTGCAGGGGGGTGCAGCATCCGGAGGTGCCACCATGGATTGGCTACTGGATGGTGTCAGTAATTCATCTGTGGAGAGGGTCTGGGTTTGGGTCTGGTGTGGTTGATTGGTGTTGGCGTTCTGTGTGCCTCTGGATCTGGTGTCAGTTTTTGTGGAGAGGGCTAATTTCCAGATGTCTGGCAAGCGGGATGTGTCGTCACGCTTGTTCATGTTGTGAGGGTGTTTCTCTATCTCGATGGCTTCCATGATTATTCTCTTGTGGTGATGTTCCGTGTTAAAGAGCAATTTGGAATCTGCAAAATTTGGAATCAGCCTTTTGCACCAACCAAAAAATAGCCAATATCCTCAGAAACCCCAAGGATAAAATCCAGTTGGAAAACCAAGGGATCTATGAAATACCCTGCAAAGTCTGCCCAGCCACGTACATTGGACAAACAAACAGACGAATAAATGCACGTATCGCAGAACACAAGAATGCCGTCAAAAAAGAAGAAAAAACTTCCTCTCTTTTCCAACACATGAAAGAAACAGGACACGAAATTAATTTTGCAGATATATATATTTGCTTTCGTAGATTTTCACGGGTACAGGAATGCAGGTTTTGGTGTCCTCGGGTGTCATAATACAGCCATCTTCTCAGGAAAACTCTTCACAAAGTTCAAGAGGTCAAGACACAAAGACTTTAGCAACTAATCCACACCTAATGACCCACCTAAGTGGTACTCAGGATATCACTCAAGAAATCACTCAAGGTATCTCTCAAGTAATTAAGGAACAAAAGAAGAAAAGGCACACTAGCCTGGGAACTTCCTCTCTGCCCAGAACATTGGAGGCTAGACACCACACCCCCTCTACAGTATTTATAGGAACTCAAACATTGAGATCCCGCTCTGTTCCAGTAACAAGAAGCCGAAAGCACCAGCCTGAAGATGACGAGTGAGACCTCGTCGAAACGTCGCCTAGACACCCCAACTTTTACACGGGAAGACACCCGAGGACACCAAAACCTGCATATATATATATATATATAGCTTTTAAACAAGAAATGGTTGAAGTCATCCAGCTAATCTTGGATTAACTTGGAAATGATTCGTGTTAAGTCCCCAAAACCAAAATCAATTTCTGAGGCATTCTGATGTTTGTAAATTGCTTCCCATTGAGCAGCCAATCTCTCTCCTTCCCACCCATCCAATTCCCAATTCCCTGACCTCACTCCCCTTTCAATACAACTTAGCCATATGGGACATTAGGAGTGATCCTCTGAAGTCAATAGAAAGTAACATAGGAGGAATGGTATTTTTCTACTCCTTCCCTCTGATCTCTAGCATATTCACTGATAGAAGGAAAAGCCCCACTATCTATTGTGAAATGTATCCCCCCAACAACAAATGCTATAGTAGTGTGAGGGGTATGTTAGTAATGTGAATCACCCCAAACATGTTTTAGAACTTGAATTCAGAAAACTTGATCAGCATCCCTTTTTAAACAAATGTGTGCCCAACATTTGTGCCTCCTGTTTTTTAAGTTACTTAAATGGAAATCTGCAGGGAGATTTTCAACTTTCAGAAAATAGATAGTGACTTTGACCTCAAAACATTCCAGATAGTCTCCCAAAAGAGTGACAGATGGGTTTAGGAGAAAAAAAAATGTATCTCAGAGTCAATGTTTTATGAATGTTTTAAATGCCACACACAGATAGTTAAAAAGAGCTTTGGTGAAGAAAGATCAAATAGAGAGTCCTAAAGGAATCATGTTCCATATGTTTCTTCCCTGAGAAGAGGGGGGACTTCATATGTCATGTGTCGGGCTTCCCCATCACTGTGATTGGCTTTCATGTTGCTGCGTTGAATCTCATCTGTGGATGCAAAGCCCATTCTTTGTCAAACGTTGCAGAAGTAAATTGGGGGTTTTTTTTCCATATAAATTTTTATTGGTTTTCCATTGATTATACATATATACAGTCTAGATTACATAAGTTGCATATAACATAGCTGTTACAAGAATCATATATACAGTACACAGTTATTTTGGGCTCCGCTGAGCCTCAGACTTCCCTTCACTTCATTGGTAAGTATCAGATAATTTCTAAAGTTACGTGTTTTATCTCCTTTACATATTTGCCAAACACTGTTAGAGTTGTTCCAACCCTGCCAGAGTCATCGAAGTTCTATACTTATCTCTTATATACATCAGATATTTGTTCCAATTTTCATGAAACTTCTGGTCATCCTGGTCTCTTAGTCTTCCTGTTATTCTAGCTAGTTCAGCATAATTATCATCTTGATCTGCCAGTCATTTATAGTAGGTATTAATTACATTTTCCAGCTTTGAGCTAACATAGTTCTAGCGGCCATTGTGGCATATAGAAACAGATTTTTTTCCTCTTTTTTTGATTTCCTTGCCAACTATTCCTAGCAGGAAAGCTTCAGGCTTTTTGGGAAAAGTATACTTAATTTTTTTTTTAAGTTCGTTGTAAATCAGTTCCCAAAAGCCTTTTACTTTACTGCATGTCCACCACATATGATAGAACTCACCACCCCCCTCTCCACATTTCCAGCATTTCTTAATCTTCAGTTTATAAATCTTAGCCAATTTCACTGTTGTGAGATACCACCTATAAATCATCTTCCAGAGGTTCTCCCTTAGTGCCGTACACGCCGTGAATTTCATATTTACATTCAACAATTCTTGCCACTTTACAAAGTCAATGTTGTAACCAATATCTATGGCCCATTTTATCATGGCCTCCTTCACCTCTTTGTCTTTTGTATACCAATCCAGTAAGAGGTCATACATGCTAGATAATTTTTTGTTTTTACCTTCTATGACTTCCACATTAAATTTAGATTTTGTATCTTCAAATCCCAGTTTCTTTTTATCATCTTTTAACAGATCATTCACTTGATGGTATTGCAGCCACCCCGTGAGTACATTCTTTACCTCCTCATAGGGCTTGAGTTTTATGCCCTGATCTGTTTTATTGATAAGATCTTCATAGGTAGCTTTTGTATCTTTGTTTTTCTATGGGTTCTGGAGCCAGCTTGTCTTTTTCTTCTTTTTCATGGACGCTTATTCATTTTTATACCCCAAGATATTACCATAGGAGGATGAAGTCACATCGCTTTTGGTTTTCTCAGTAGATATATTTTAAACTTCGCTTTCACAGCAGATTTGCCGCTGTTTCTAAAAAAAAGTGTTTATGAGAACACAATGAGAAGAAACTACGTGTCATGACACATATTTAACTTCTTTCGAACAGAGAAGGTTGCTGAAAATTACAGACAATACACGATGTGGTAATGTTGACGGCAATGATTAATTAAACCTTTGTGTCTTGTTTTATAAGTATCTTAAATGTCATATAGTGATTAATTTAATGTATGTAGGACACAATTCTCTCTTGCAGTACAAAGATACCAGATATAGCACAATTACTCACCTGCTTTTAGAAGTACTAACCAAGAAGCTAATAAAAGTGGTTTTGTGGTGAAGGTAATTCACTGTTGCTGGATTTCTAACTCACATGTTGTTTAGGCAACCAAAGGCCTAAGGCTTTCTGCTCAAGCACATGTATTTTCAAGAAATGGTATGGAGAAAGTGGACGGAGGAAATGTTTTCTCCCTCTCCCATAACTCTCCAAAGAAGGTGAAAGTTGGAAGGTTCAGGACACACAAGAGAACGTACTTCACACAGCACACAGTTAAGCTATGGAATCAACTCCCATGACATCCAGTGATGGCCACAAACTTGGAGGATTTTAATAGAGGTTTAGAGAAGTTCATGGAGGATGAGGTTATCAAGGGCTACTTACCCTGATGGCTATGTTCTACCTCCATGGTTAGGGGCATTATGTTTCTGAATTCAAATGCTGGTAAAAGCAGAAGGGGAGAGTGCTGCTGCACTCAGGTCCTGTTTTGGGGCTTCCCATAGGTATCGGTTTGGCCACTGTGAGAACAGGATGCTGGACTAAATGGGCCAGTGGCCTGATCCAGCAGCTTCTTATGTTCTTAAGCACATTCCATTTCAACTTTTCTACCAAGGAAACCATTAATGTCTGTCATGAAATCACTGTTTAATGCAGAGGATTCTTGGATATGTTGTAGGGCACAGAGTTCGTACTGTTGTGCCCGCTTGCCCCATAGGAACTGAAAGTATGCCCCCAACGACAGCCCTCTCTGCAGCTGCAGATTGAGGAAAGAGTGGTACTGGTTGGCAATGTCCCTCATAAAAGGTTGACTGGTATTATTCATGTTTTTAAAAAGAAACTTGAGACTTGAGTTCCTTAATAAAGAGTAAATATAGAATAAAAATAATTAGTGTAGTGCGGGGATGGGGGATCTCTGCCCTTCCAGATGTTACTGGACTACAACATCGCTGACCATCAGCCATGTTGGCTGAGGATGATGGGAGTTGGGCTCTAGCAATTTATGGAGGACCACATGTTCCCCATCTCTACTCTAATGCGTGAGTGCTTAAGTTGGCATAGACCAACAGCTATGGTTATGCAACATCTCAAAACATTACACCACAATAATGCCATCACAGTAAAATTATATTGCTGTCACAGTCTTTGGGTGTTCTCAAGTCTATACCTTTCTGCATATGCCTGAGGAGAATTTCAAAATCCAGTCAGTTCTGGATTATTCTATCTACTCCATTGCTGGCCTCTCCACAACATTTCAAGAATTTTCCTTCTTGCACATAAGAAACTATACACAAACTTTGGCTTCTATCTTATTACTGTAGGAACAATGACTTCCCCACCATTGCTTCTCAAACAGTGAAGTGTTTCCTCAAACGTAGAGATATACTGAATTAAGTATAACCCACAGGGTCTCTTCAGTTGTTCGAGGAAACAGGATACCAATCCAATGTCTTCAATTTCTAAGAAAGTGATAAAATGTTTATTGCTTTGTAGCCATAAGCCATTGCATTTAAAAAAAAGTCTGAAACACAGACATCCAATATGTACAGTTAAATTACTAATTCACACCTAGCAGACAAAGCATGACCACCACCCTATTTAATTCCAAATGCTCTACTTAGTTGGGGGTTGGGGTTTTGTTGTTGTTACTATGTTATGTATTTTTGTGTTTTTATATTGCAAATTGCCATGTGATCCTTAGATAAAGGGCAGTATAGAAATTTAATAAATAATAATGGCAGTTCAGATTAAGCCAGAATTTCCTGAATACTGATGGAGTGGGGGCAGGATCATGCCCACCAGTCCTGCTCCCCATGTCCTGCTCTTTGGGCAGCAGTTGGGCTCGTCTTCAGACTGAAGAGGATTTGTAGGCATGTTCAGTTGAATAATAATAATAATAATAATAATAATAATAATAATAATAATAGAGTTAATTTTATAATGAATGATTTTGGTATGTTGTACTATTTTGTTGTTGTTGGCCACCCTGAGCCTGGCTTCAGCTGGAGAGGGCGGGATATAAATAAATTTTATTATTATTATTATTATTAATAATAATAAATTTATAACCCACCCATCTAGCTGGGTTTCCCCAGCCACTCTGGGTGGCTCCCAACAAAAATAAAAACACAATAAAACAACAGACATTAAAAACTTCCCTAAACAGGGCTGTCTTCAGTTGTCTTCTAAAAGTTAGATAGTTGCTTTTTCCTTGACATCTAATGAGAGACCATTCCACAGGACGAGCGCCCCTACTGAGAAGGCCCTCTGTCTAGTTCCCTGCAACCTCACTTCTCACAGGGAGGGAACCGCCAGAAGGCCCTTGCAGCTGAACCTCAGTGTCCGGGCTGACATAAAGTGCTTATAAATCTCTCCAGAAATGTATGATGAGGTGACTGGCCTCACATAGCTTTAGCAAATCGCCTTGACACCTGATTAAAACAACAACAACACTTTATTTGATTTGTCCATCTAAGGACCGCTTGTGGAAAAGAGACTCCCCCTCCCAACCAAACATTATAGCTTTAGCATTTGATAGTTAAAGACTGTAAAAACATAATATAGTAATAATTGTTAAAAGGAAACAAGACAATATAAGGGTAACATGCTTACAGCTGTGAGTTCTTTCATGAATGAGCAGGATATAAATGTAAAGAATAAACAAATTAGTAAAATTAGATTAATCTTCTAGCCCTTAGAAGGGGAGAAAATAATAAAGAAACAGTTCGGCTAAAACTGAAATCAGTTCATCAGTTGCTTAATTTATTAGTATTTTGATTTAATGGGTAGATAGAGGGTGCTATTTTCTGTTCTAATTATTTTGGGAGAAAATAAGAGCAAAGCTAAGGAGTTTCACAGACATTATATGAAGAATAAGAAAGTTGCAAGTGCTTAGGATTATGAACAGGTCTCTTTCCCAATCTTCTCTATGCCAGCTAATTGCCAGAAGTCAACAGAAGATTCTTCTGGAGCTTCTTTTGAAACTCCAGTCTTGTCCTCATTTGTAGTCTGTTATCCACATTCTTCTGAAGTGATTGCATGCTGCATAAATACAGCAGATTATTTTTCCTGCCAAACCATCCCACGATCATGCTGATTCAACTAACACCTTTGTGGTTTACATGTGGTTTCTGGGTTATAGCAAAGTAACAGAGCAGAACAGTGTAGAAAAATAAAATTCTTGATTTTTTTAAGACGGGTAGCACACAGGAGGAAGAAAAAAATGGTTTTCATTTAATATCACAAGACTGTAGGTACGAAAGCTACAGCAAGTGTTATTTCCCTGAAGGTTAGTCTTTTAGGAGCACTGTCTGCCAGGCCAGTTTCTGCCTTCATCAGTGTTACCTTTCTTTCTTCTGATTTTATTTTGTCTAATGCTCCATCAGCCTCCTCACTCAAGTATTTTAAATCCCTACTTCAATAGGATGGAGCGATTGCATACCTATGATTTAGGAGAATGTTGTTTTGTCCTTGAAAACATATGCAATTTCAATTTAGTACTCTTGTCAGTGCTCAAGCTTTCCCTGGTTTCCTTCAGAGTTAATTAGTAGCGGCATTCCTTGTTGACCCATGGGTGCTGCCATCACTTTCAATGCTCATATTTCAGTCTTCATAAATGATCACACACACACACACACACACACACACACACACTGATGCCTCTCATGCAGATTAGGTTTGATAAAGGATGCAGAAAGAACTTAACATGCATTTATTTGGTTCCTATCCCTGCAGTTCATTGCAAGCAGGTTGCAAATTAAAAGTGCAAAACATCGGCCATAAAAACAATAGCCTAAAAAGAGAAGCACGTACAAGACAACCAAAAAAGGTCATGATGTTAAAGTCTGACGTTAAACACCAACGAAGGCGTGAGCAAAAAGCCAAGTCATTCACGGTGCCAGGAACTTAACAGCTTCAGTGCTGGTGAGAACTCAAAGGGGAGGGGGCTCCTAAGCTATTGTACCACCACCAAGATCAGCAAGTCCTCTTCTCCTAGAACTGTTTCCATTCCTGCTGCTGCTATACAAACTTTGGAGCTAAGAACTAGTGCTGTAGTTTGTTTTCTCCCTTCTCAGTCCCAATCCCTTTTACTTCTGTGTTGTGTCATTTAGATTGCAAGCTTGAGGGTAGGGGCTGTCTCATTATTGAACTTTCTATCTCATTCTTGGAGCCTCTTTCAGCAGAAGTATGGGTAAAAATGATTCAAGCAAATAAACTTGCTTTAACAGACGTTTCTGTGCTGCTTTGAGAGCCCAAGGAAGGTCTGAAGGGGAGGATAAAATATTTTAATAAATAACTATCAAAATAACAATTTCTATCAAAAATCCTGCCCATGAGCTAGAATGGGTGGATGGACAAAGTCGGCCTTTCAAAGACTTCCACAAAACAATATGGCAGCAGTTCATAGCTACCTGTAACTATTCCATTCTTCAAGCTTCAAAAATAAGAATTATCTTAGTGATGCAAAAATGAAGTCACAACCTAATTCTATTTCTCACAGAAATATTTCAGTTTTCATTTTCAGTGTTTTTAAAAACACACTTTTTATCATGAAGATGAACATTGCTACCTCTGAAAACCCAGAAGAGATAAAACTGAGATTTTTATATGCCATCTTTTTAAAAACACACATAAACACGCACCAGAATGACATTTACATACCCTTCAAAACCCACATTAGTTTGTACCATTTATTGAGAAGAGTCATTATTTATTTTGGATTGAAGGCTACCGTTGAAGGTCTGATATATCCCTAGACAAAAACAAGACTATTTTTCAATATTTTTTATTCCTCTGTGGTGTCATTTTGAAGCACCACTTACATATATCAATCACACCAGTGTTTATGACTCAACGCTGGAATTATACAAAGAGTGCAAAGCAGGGCTGTATATTCATCCAAGTCTTCGCAGTCATGCATTAAAACACTCTTAACAGTTCAGTATACAAGCTCTAAGTTAGCAAATTTTGTTTTAGAAACTTTTTTGCAGACGTTTTTGAATAAAAAGCAGGTTAGTTATTCTGAGGATATGCAGCTTTCTTTTCCTGGAGTGATTTCTATGTTGGCAAATGACCTTTATTACTGTGTATGTGTGCACACACATGCCCTTGCTGGAATTTTCCGGATGGTAACTGGTGGCACTGTGCTTCAGTGGTTCCATTCCTGCTTACAGAGGGTGGCTCTAAGTAATGGTCTGTTGGCCTCTCGCAGTTGTGTTGAAAGGCCCACAGGCTATCATCTTGCCTTTTCAACACTTGAGGCTGCAAGGTGTGGCTATTAGGAGATTTGGAGCAAGGCGTCCACCGTACGCTGGTGACACTCACCTCTGTTTCTCTGCCGTGTCTGAATCAGGTGAGGCTGTCTTGGATCAGCATTTGAGGTTGAGATTGATGTTGATGAGGAGGAATGAACTGGATCCTGGCAAGACAGAAGCCCTGTGGTTGAGCAGCTCTCAAGTTCAGGCAATTGGCCACTAGCCTCTTCTTTATGTAGTTTCACTCTCCCTGAAGGAGCAGGCACGTAGCTTGAGAGTGCTGGAACCTTCATTGTCACAAAGAGGTGCAGGTGTCCTCAGTGGTCAGCAGCACTTGCTACCAGCATTTGCTAGTATGCCAACTCCCAGTGCTCCTGGACTGCTGCAATATTCTATTATATGCTGGTGATTTATAAATCAGTGATATAACTACTAGTGGCATAACAAGCTGGACAGTTTTGTAGGGCTCATGTAAGCTGCAATCTCTCAGCACCCAAACCCCTGCAAAATGGCAATAATAACAATGGACTTTATTGATATTTGCATTGGCAGGGACAATGTGTTAACAACATTTTTCACATGAAAGAAGAGCGGTGTATTAAAGAGTATGAGCTTCCCTGCTCCCTTTAGTTTACAGGTGAATGGGCTACCATCTCATCACAGCTATACAAAAATGCAATTTGTGTACACATTACTTGGGTGGGGGACTGCACTGCAATGTTTGGAGAAATGTAGATTTAGACCAACGGCTGTGCCCCATTTCCTGTATTGTTTCAGGAAGTATGAATAAGGTAGGATTGCCTTGAATTGGGAACTGTACTGAACTCTCCACTCCCACCCCTAGCCTCGGCTCCACTTCTGGGGGGGGGTGTGAGTGTATACAGGATGGGGCATGTGTACCCTATTGCTCCCATGTCCCTTCCCTGTACATTTTGAGAACAAGGCTGTTTGCAGACTGGAATATATTCAGAGTCGAGAGTGCTTTTCATGCTCTTTATTCAGATCATAGTGGTGAGGAGGAATGGAAGTTCCCCCACAATATCTGCTTTATATACATTATTTACACAATGGGCTGCAAGTGATTGGCTAATTCTGGGATTCTCCTGTAGGCCAATCAGGTTGTGGATTCACTTCCACCTGGAGCTGGATTGGGTGCCTCCTGCGGACCAATCATACTGCTGCTGCATTGGTCTAAGACCAATCAGACTGCTGCATTCTGAATCCTATTGTTCTAGGACCAATTAGACTGCTGCATTTTGGATCCTATTCAACTCAGTACATAACACAGACAGTAGCAGGAAATGAAAAATTGGTAGGAAACAATGTTGTAAAAATGTAAAACACGACACCGCCATGGTGATTGGTGCTGCTTCTTCTTTGAAAAACCCTCTTGGAAAGCAGCACCTTAGAGGCCTGGTGCAGGCAAAGTCTGGAGACCTTGGGAAATCACTGGGGGTGTTAATTTGCCAGCTCAGGCCCAGCTGCTGAAAGTTTGCCTTGCACACAACAAGAAAGACATTTGTTTTGCTGACAGCTGCTTCCCACACAGCTGTCCCTAGAAAACTTTTTTGTTTTGTTTTGTTTTACCACCCAGAGCCAATTAAAGCCAAGAAAACTGCTTCCATTCACTGTCGTGGGCCCTGAATGAGGCAATAGCTGCTCATCCTTGAGAGAGAGAGAGAGAGAGAGAGAGAGAGAGAGAGAGAGAGAGAGAATGAGCAAGATCTTGCATGTGTGTGAGTGAGCTAACAAACAACATTTTGCCCTACTCAGACTGTAGTCTAAATTCTCACTGTCCTACTAAATTTGTACCACTCATGAATTACACATATATTGTTACACTCCCCCCACTTCTGCAAGCAGGTCCAAGGATGCAGCACTTACCCAATCTATGTTTCCTTTAGAAATATGTTTGGGTGCGTTGAGTCCAGTGGCATGTAAGCACCTAACCCTTTCTATATAGGGGACCAAGCTCCCAGGACAGTACAAGCGCCCCTTTATGAGCCTGTTCCTGTGGCTCTGTGGCTATGATCTTGCTCTCTGGCGATGGATGCATTGATTCCATTGCTGCTGCCTGCCTTTCTCTTTCCACAGCTGAGATATTCAGCAGGCAGGCTTTTCCTTGTGAAAGTCACATTTGCATTTCTGAGGAAGTACACTCAAATCCCCATAGCCTGTATATCCCGCTACATTGCTTTTTCCTCACCTAAGCTATAGGTTGCTGCTGTCTCCATGACTATGTGGCCCCCATCCTTCTTCCTTTCAAATGGGGTTACTCCATCCACACAGGCACCAATCCAAATGTGTATTAATTTCCCTGCAAAACTTGGTACCTCAGTGGGACTTAAGGCCTTGGTTTTAGATTTGTCTCTTTTGCTTGTTTCAGTTACAGATAGGTAGCCGTGTTGGTCTGCCATAGGTAAAGGTAAAGGTAAAGGTACCCCTGCCCGTACGGGCCAGTCTTGACAGACTCTGGGGTTGTGCGCCCATCTCACTTAAGAGGCCAGGGGCCAGCGCTGTCCGGAGACACTTCCGGGTCACGTGGCCAGCGTGACATCGCTGCTCTGGCGAGCCAGAGCCGCACACGGAAACGCCGTTTACCTTCCCGCTGGTAAGCGGTCCCTATTTATCTACTTGCACCTGGTGGTGCTTTCGAACTGCTAGGTTGGCAGGCGCTGGGACCGAGCAGCGGGAGCGCACCCCGCCGTAGGGATTCGAACCGCCGACTTTTCGATCGGCAAGTCCTAGGCGCTGAGGCTTTAACCCACAGTGCCACCTGCGTCCCTTGGTCTGCCATAGTCAAAACAAAAAAAATTCCTTCCAGTAGCACCTTAAAGACCAACTAAGTTAGTTCTTGGTATGAGCTTTCGTGTGCATGCACACTTCTTCAGATACCTATCTGTGTTATATATAAATGTGCAGCTCAAGATAACAGGCTTTTTAGGCTTCCTAGTGTAGCCACAGCACTCATACAATACTTCACACAAATTATGGTACCATCTTTAGCGCTGATGTCTATCTACTTTTTGATGCCAGGGCTTTGGAGCCAGAATGCTTTCTCAGAATACCTTAGAGCCATCATTTTAATGCTGTGCCTTGTTTAAAAGCAGAAGAACTGCAAGCTTTGGAGAAAGCATTCTCCTACCCTATTCAAGTATCTAATTGAAAATTAATTTACAGCCACTATTTTCTAGGTAATGGAATTTGTCAGAGAGTTTGATATCCATGTAAACCAATAAGTAAGTTTGTCCTGACCATTTTATTTATTTGGTGCATTCATACCCACCCCACTCTTCGGCCACACAAACTGCCAGAGCAGTGTACATACAGTCAACACAGTCCTTTCCCACAGGTTTACAATCTAAAATGAACGACACAAGAGGAAAACAGGATGAGGAGGGAAGAGGAAAAACTGACAAACTCAGGCACCATTTCTGAAAGCTAAATAGCAGCTCTTATAAAGCCTCGCTCCATGCCCAACAAGTGCAGGATGCCTTTGCCCAGCGGTGCCATGGCCCATAGATTGCAGTAAAATACTAGGCAAGGTTTTGCCCCATGTTGATGGAGGGGCATAAAGGATTGATTGTATATAGGCTCAATTTCATGCAGGCCATCATATTGGATTGTCTGTATATCACGCACTAATAGATGGAGAACACTGGATACAGCCCAAGAATTCTAAAAGATTCATATAAACATTTTGATGTTTGTGTTTCATATAGTTTATTGCGATCTCTTTCCTCTCCCCAGTGTCTTCAAATCAAGCACTGAGCAGGCATCAGCACTTGAACTCTCTATGCCACCCTTTTATTTTTGGAGGGCCGAAACACTTGTTTTAATGGAGAATATTCATAACAACCCCCTTTTTGACTTCTGGTTTTCCTCTAGCTAAAGCTACTCATGTGAACTTAATGTCTTCTTTTATCCAGCTTACACTGAGGTCACCGCTGTGAGATTTATTTGATTTCACAGTTTGGCTAATTAATTTGCTCATTCTGAGCATTTGCCATCAGTGTTGCTTTTGGAGAAGTACTACAAATTTGCACGGTACAGTGCATCTGGAATAATTATTACCCCACTGAATTGTTATTATTCAAAATCTGAAGTGAGAGGCGAATTCCCAACTGTGATAAAAGGGTTCTGTTGTGGTTTTATCAGTCGAAAACAACCACATGGAGTAAATTGGGGAGAAAACACCCTTAAAATGTTAAACAGCACATAGCCCCCATGCCTGCTTTCTTCCTCTCACCTATAGCAGATTGATTCTTAATTTTATTGTCAAAATAAGGCAGAACTCAGAATTGAGCCATCTCTCTAATGAGAGCTGGCTAGCAACGAGAGATAGGGTGGGAAATGGGTCACTATTAAAATATATCGGTGAATTCCTGGTACTTTTAAACACCAATATGCAAAATTCATCTCTTAAAAATTAGACTTCAGGGGGGAAATAATAATGTTGAGTCAGAAGCTGGAGATCTAGTATCTCAGAGGATCAAAAGAGCTAAATAGATATAATTTGGGCCAATAATGTATGTGGAGAGATATTAAACCATCTAGAGGGCATGAAAAATATTAACAGGGTAAGAAGAAAAAAAAAAGGATAGGGAAGCTTATCAAGAGTTACCCAGCAGTGTATAACTAGGATTAATGAGGTGAAAATGAATAAAGACAATTTCCGGGTGAGCATCAGGAATAACAGCTTCATGGTGAGCTCTTAACTTTGGACTCCAGCTGTTTTCCAATGAAAGATTTGGAAGCTTGACATGTTTTGCTCTTTATTGGACCAAAGAGTAGATGGTAGGCAACTAGGAAAAAATCTTAATTGGTAGGGTGGGGAAAATTTGGGATCTTTATAGCTTGTGCCTCTGTCCCACGTTTCATTTAAGCCATTCATGTTTTGGATTCAGTCCTATGTCACATTCATCCGAAGCTTCATTTCTTGGCTTCCTCTTTTTCACCCAGATTCCAGAATCACTTACTTGTCCCTGGGAAGCAAATGATAATCTTACTAGAAAGTGGTAGGAGAAATTTATAGGCTATGAGGGCCACCTGGCTTCAAAAGGCTTGTGATAATTAACATCCCATCTTGGCATTGCTTTCCTGTAACTAATTACTCATTACTCTTTTCCCTGTTGAATTATATTCCTAGTGAACCCAAATAAAAACCCAGTAATTTAAGGGGGGGGGGGCTACCACTATTGCCATTAACCAGTTACTGTAAGATGAATTTAGAAGTAATTTCTCATCAAGCCTTGGAATCCAACAAGAATAATGTTGCTTGAATTTTGTATTTCAACTTAACTGAGTTGTGGTTCAAACTTACATTTACAGCTTTTTTAAAAAAATCATTACAGTACAGTGCTACCCTATCTGTGGCCCACCTATGTTAAGGAAGGCAATTAGACCAGTTGAGCAAAGAAATCCTTTCCAAGATCAATTCTGAGGGTTCGTATGTTTTGTTCATAAAATGTACAGTGTGTTATGTATGGAAGTTAAACCTTATGTCAATAGTTGCAACCACAGTGTTCAGACTGTTGGTAATGGCAACACCCTAGACTGCAGCATATGAAATCAAGTTATTATATTTCCTTATGTGTAACAAAGACTGTTAACCAGAAAACCAAGAAAAAAAAGGCTTTTCTCATTAGGACTGATAGATGAAAGGAAACGGAAAGTATCAGTTACCAAGACATGCAGCATGCTTTAAAGTGAAGGGAGAAGTATTGCAGGTAAAACCGAAAACAAAGGCTTAGTTTGTTGTGCACTAACAACTTAATCATATAAACAAAAGCACAATATCCACATTAGATCACCACATGTGACATGTAGGGAGTACAGACATTTATAAGTCAAAGGTGAGTTTCAATACCTTTTCAAAAGTGGTTATGTGCATAGGGAAGTTTTTGCATGACATTAGAAGTGGACCACATAGCTTTTAAAGTGCAACAGAGAAGGTTGCACTTTATGGGCCTCTGCAAAGTGGGCCACAGCTGTAGACGGAACTATTAGCAGAACCTAGCAAATCCAACCAGCATGGGTCCTTCAAATACCATTTTATTCATCTGAGTGAGCATCTTAAATTGGGCTGTCTCAAACTGACAGCCAGGAATGGTGTGACATGGCCACACTGAGCTCTGCTGTCCAGTAACTGCAGACTCGATTATGCACTAACTGCAACTTCTAGATAATCTTTAACAACAACAACAACAATTTATTATTTGTACCCTACCCATCTGGCTGGGTTTCCCCAGTCACTCTGGGCATCTTCCAACAAAATATTAAAATACAATAGTCCATCAAACATTAGAAGCTTCCCTAAACAGGGCTGCCATCAGATGTCTTCTAAAAGTCTGGTAGTTGTTCTTCTCTTTGACATCTGGTGGGAGGGTGTTCCACAGGGCGGGTGCAACTACTGAGAAGGCCCTCTGCATGGTTCCATGTAACTTGTCTTCTCGCAGCAAGGGAACTGCTAGAAGGCCCTTGGCGCTGGACCTCAGTGTCCAGGCAGAACCATGGGAGTGGAGACGCTCCTTCAGGTAAACTGGCCTGAGGCCGTTTAGGGTTTTAAAGGTCAGAACCAACACTTTGAATTGTGCTCGGAAACGTAATGGGAGTCAATGTAGGTCTTTCAAAACTGGTGTTATGTGGTCTCAGCATTGACAGTATGAACGGGAAAAGTTTAGATATTTTTTGACTACAGTGGGCCACTGATCACTGGCTGCATCCATTGGAAGTTGGGAGTCAAACAACTGATGAAAAGACCCAGGTTTCCCTACCCCTGCTTTAAACTTCTAACAAACACCGGGCAGGTTTGTTCTGTGTGGTTTTATACATACAGAATATTAACACATTTTCTTAGAAGGGGCAGTCTGATTGACTACAAAAATGCCCTCCCCTCCTTTTACATTAGAAGATGACACTGAAATGTGTTGAGCCTGAAATAGATCTTTCGTCAAGCATATGAAGTTCGTTCCACTCTTTTCCTGTGCCTATCTTTCCTCAGTAAAGCTGAGGTATTTTTGCACAATATCTCTAGATACAAACAAGTAGCATTATTTTGAGTTACATCTCTAACAAGTAATAGAGGATAGGCTTTACTAAACATATTGCGGCAGGAATCATAAACATACAGGAGAATAAAATTCTATTTTGCACAAATAAGTACATCTTTCATAGAGACAGTTTTAATTAAATTTCTTCTTCATCTGATCTTAGCGTTACCGTCCACTGAATCCAATTTCATAAAGATCTGATGTATTTTTGATAATAATCTTTTGGCCTTTATTGGCCTTTAACTGATCTGTTCAGAAGCTTCTAATCCCTAAATATCCCTTGAGTCATGTAGAATATAGGCCTGTAATGGTAAGTACTGCAAAATAGGAGGGATATCATTTGCCCTTATTGCAATTCAAATATCTAACTGAATTGTTCAATATTATGCCAAACAAGAGTTCTGTCAGAAATAAACCAATAGGCTAAAGCTAATAATGGACTCATGATGGTATTGAATGATAGTTGAAGATGAAAATATCATTAAATGTTCTAATTTAGAGCATCATTCTGCATCATGCAGGCTCCCCCCTCTAAATGATAAATTTATCAAATTTAGTTTGTACATTGTTTCTCTTGGGACAGCAATAAGAAGAGACAAAGGGTAAAGCAAAACTTGCTAGCCTGCCCTTGTAATGCACTTATATATTTCTTCTGAGCTACAAAACTTGAAATAAGATTTTCCTTGGTAAACAAAATGGCTTGGTGCGGGGAGTGTACTGTGTTACCACAGAAGTCATGGAAAGAGAATAGAATGCACATGCTGGGGGGGAGGGAAAGGTCACATGTGCACACACACAAGCGGAACATGGGGTTCTCCTCCCCTGCCACCATCAAATCACAGGGCTCATGTGTCTCACTGACTGAACCATAGATCCAGTGCTTTCTAGCTATGTGCTTGTATAGCAACATGGAGCTAAGGTACAGGTCCTTATGTATCCTCATCATTTTTGTATGGGATTCCATCAAAACGACCATGAAGTTATAGGTCACTCTGGGTACTGAGATGTATTCAGTGATATGTTTGTGGCTTTGTTGTCATCTTACTGAAATATCCATGAGCATCCAGGCCTTGCCCTGGATTGTCATTTTTGTGGTGTTGAAAATCTCCAAATCTGTGTCTCCAATCGCTTGAAAAAGCAAAGTGTGTGTGTACTCTTTCTGCCATTGGTAATGGTATTTTTTAAAAAATTGTTTGCAAATAATATAGAAATGAGTGCTAAACCTGTACTATGCATATTCCAATACAGTTCCACTGTATTCCACCATTGTTCCAGAAGTGGATTTTACAGTGTACAAACTCAAATATAATGTGGAAATTAACAGATAGAGAAATGTCGTAAAAACAGAAACATCTGCCGTGTTAATGCATCCTGTGAAAAGCAGATATTTATCTTGCTTGCTTAGAATATTTTGAGGGAAGCCACAATTGGTTGTGTAAAAGCCATCAGTATCATTCTGATGTGCATGTATCAGTCATGTGCCTGCTTGAACTATATAGCCAGCACATGTCCTCATGATCTCTTCCAACTCTACAGTTCTGTGATTTTGGATTGCTGAACTCTGTTTAATGCGCCTTTTGTATGCTGCTGCGCGTGAACCTATGGTGTGTGTGCCCGCAGCTCTGCTGAGCTGAGGGTGGCAGGGTGAGATATAACAAAGCCATGTTTGCAGATTGGAGTGGCTGTGGGAATTGCTGGTAAAACTTGAGACTAGCCCCGCAATGTGGCCCAGATCCTACATCCAGCCACATCACAGAAATCTTTAATTATGCTTATAAAACAAAGAAATTGCTCTAATTTCTGATCCATATTCTTGTTTCTTGCACAACCAATAGCAAGCCATGGTTGCAAGCTTTAACAGTTATATAATCTGAATGCAATGTCTTGCTCTTTTTGTAGCAGAAGGTTTTTGAAAGCTTAGGTATCTGGAAAGGGCATGTTATTCGCCATATTAACTCACACTTTTCCCTAGTTCCATCTCATGCCTTTGGTAGAGAAACATCCATTAAAGTTAATGCAGATGTTGAAAGCTTGTCATTTTTTTAATGTGTATTTGACTCAATGTAGTGTATTAAACATATGCTTTTAAAGCCCAGCTCTGAATATTGGGTAAAAATACAACATTCCAGTTGTATGGATTTCAAATGAAAATGCATTACCTGATAATGAGATATACAATTATTATCTCTCTCCTACCATTCCATTTCCCAAAATCCTCAGAACAGAATGCCGCCAACTTATTATCACACAATATGGCAAATGGACAGTGTAAAATGGGTTGGGATAGATGTGTAGTTTTTAACAGTTGTCACCAACTGAAACAGCATTCTTGATTTACAAAACAAATGGAGCTTAGGCAAAGTAGACTAGAAATCATAGGTATATTACATGGAGGAGCAGCATGACAGGGGAAAAAAAGGAAGGGTAGGTCTATCCAGAACTTTGAAATCAGTAGCTTTGATTCCATATTTGTTTTGTTATGTATTTATTGTTTTTATACCCTGCCTTTCCTCCAGTCTGGAGCACAGGATTGCTTCACATAAGGAATTATTGTTAAGAAGGATATTGACAAGCTGGAACGTGTGCAGAGGAGGGCAACCAAGATGATAAAGGGTGTGGAAACCAAGATTTATGATGGACAGTTGAGGGAATTGGGTATGTTTAGCCTGGAAAAGAGGAGACTGAGAGCAGATATGATAGACATCTCCTAATATATGAAGGGCTGTCACTTCAGAAATGGAGCAAGCTCGTTTTCTGCTGCTCCAGAGGGTAGGACCTGCACCAATGGATTCAAATTACAAAAAATGAGATTCCAACTAAACATTCAGAAGAACAGTTATGTTTGACAAACCTTGCTCTCCTGACTTCTGACAGCAGCTTCTCTTAGTCATGTTTAGCTCCTCATAGGGCTCAGCATTACTTGTCCATACTGCTCTTCAATCTGATTGGGTGGGGACATTGTAAATGACGTGCTGACCAGCTGACACATCCAGGCCAATCATGATGAGATGCATATTCAGCAAAGATGTATATACAGAGATGCATTCACATCTACATTGACAAAAGGATAGGAATACCCTGTGGTTTCATTGGACAGATTACAGACATTTGCTGATTTGTGTTTGTTGATCTGACTCCCCCTCATTGCTCTGTTTTTCTATATGGAGTGGTATTGCCAGTCCAGTTGGGCATTGTGAAATGTGCCTCTCGCAGTGTAGATTAGTAGAATTGTTCATTTGAAATAAACTTGAAGGCTCAATATAGCTCAACCAGAATCCATTTAAAGGCATTTAAAAGCAACAAACTCAATTAAAATAATGTTGTTGACACAATGCTATGCTGTACATGCAATATTCCTACTGTATGTGTGAAGCTAGAATTGGATTAGGGTACCAGTAGTGTATCCGTAACAACAAATATTATTTCACACTGTACACTTGTCATCTCCAAATTCAGTTCAGGTCATGAGTAGTTTAACTTATACATCCATGAAATCTTTGATCTGGGATTGCAAGGTTTCCCAGGAATCAGTGTGACATTGCTGATAACACATATGAAGTAGGGCATTCAGTCACATTTCTTAAAAAATGACACAGCCCATCATGTCCCCTTTAATGGGTTTTCTAGTGTAACACATATCTAGGATCTAAATACATGATCTGGGACCAGATAATATTGCTACACTGGAAGACGGTCTGGGTATCCTACCTAAGATGCTCTTAGGGTAGAAAAAAGATCAGTGTATGAGTGCAATTTTAACTTTTGGTTGGCAAATGCAAGAATTCCAGCTATTATAAAATAATAATAATAATAAAGCTTTAGCAGGGGTAGACAAACCCCTGTTTGCCCCAGTTCCCCATTCCAGACTAAATCACATTTCCTGGTGGATTTTTAATAGGAAGTTATTTGAGAACTGCACAGATACATTAATTTAAAACAAAAACAAAACACTGCCACCACACCAATGGAGGCAGTCATATTTTTTTCTGCAAATTCCCCCCTGAGAGTGATAGAAATAACCTAGCTTTGCTGCTTTCCTGGAGACTTGTTGTATGTGCATTTAAAGTCCATGGAGGCACCGAGCCCCACATGCTAGCCACTCTAGGCTATGGGTAGTTAGATGCACTTTGTGTGTAAAGTTTAAAAGGCTATCATCTATTTATATCTATCATCTATCTATCTATCATCTATCTATCTATCTATCTATCTATCTATCTATCTATCTATCTATCATCTATCTATCTATCTATCTATCTATCTATCTATCTATCATCTATCATCTATCTATCTATCTATCTATCTATCTATCTATCTATCATCTATCTATCTATCTCTATCATCTATCTATCTATCATCTATCTATCTATCATCTATCTATCTATCTATCTATCTATCTATCTATCTATCTATATCTATCATCTATCTATCTATCTATCATCTATCTATCTATCTATCTATCTATCTATCTATCTATCTATCTATCTATCATCTATCTATCTGTCTGTCTATCTATCATCTATCTATCTATCTATCTATCTATCTATCTATCTATCATCTATCTATCTATCATCTATCTATCTATCTATCATCTATCTATCATGTATCAGATCTGGGACTTCCACTGTGTTTGTGCAGGTGGATATTAGATTTTCTATCAAACCGTTCCCATCATGAATATGAGGATGCTGCAGGGGTGTGTGTTGAGCATGCTTTTATATATGCTCTATACAGCTGACTGTGCCCCCAAATACCCCAGTAATAATATCATTAAGTTTGATACAACAGTGGTTGGTTTAATCACGGCTGGAGAGGGGGAGGCAGCCTATAGGAAGGAAGTTGAGAAGTTGGGGGAGTGGTGCAGGAAAAACAACTTACTCCTTAACTTAAAGAAGAAAAAAAAGGGACGCGGGTGGCGCTGTGGGTAAAACCTCAGTGCCTAGGACTTGCCGATCGTATGGTCGGCGGTTCGAATCCCCGCGGTGGGGTGAGCTCCCGTCTTTCGGTCCCAGCTCCTGCCAACCTAGCAGTTCGAAAGCACCCCTAAATGCAAGTAGATAAATAGGGACCGCTTACTAGCGGGAAGGTAAACGGCGTTTCCGTGTGCTGCGCTGGTGCTGGCTCGCCAGAGCAGCTTCGTCACGCTGGCCACGTGACCCGGAAGTGTCTCCGGACAGCGCTGGCTCCTCTTAAGTGAGATGAGCACACAACCCTAGAGTCAGACACGACTGGCCCGTACGGGCAGGGGTACCTTTACCTTTACTAAAGAAAACAAAAGAGATTATTGTGGACTTTAGGAAATGTAAATTGAATATTCAGCCATTCATTATAGAGGGGAAGTGTGTGGAACAGGTCTCGGTGTTTCGATTTCTGGGAATGGAGTTGAGAGATTACCTAACCTGGGGAGAAAACAGTAAAGACCTGATGAAGAGAGCACAGTAGAGGTTATATTTTCTGAGAATCCTCCGGAAAAATAATCTCTCAAAGGACTTGTTGATGGCATTTTACCATTGTACTGTTGAGAGTATTAACTTATGGTCTCTGTGTGTGGTTTGGGAGCTGCACGGTCAGGGAAAAAACCAATGCTGTCCAGGGTTATAAAGACTGCCGAGAGAATAATTGGGTGCACTCTTCCCAACTTGGATCAAATTTATGCTTCCAGGTGTCATAAGAAAGCTGCAGAGATAGTGCAGGATTGTGCGCATCCTGGAAATGATCTCTTTCAGCTTTCAGTTGTTGTTCTGTATGGGACAATGACAATAAAGATTATTGTATCTATCTATCATCTATCTATCTATCTATCTATCATCTATCTATCATCTATCTATCTATCTATCTATCTATCTATCTATCTATCTATCATCTATCATCTATCTATCTATCTATCTATCATCTATATCTATCTATCTATCTATCTATCTATCTATCTATCTATCTATCTATCTATCATCTATCTATCTATCATCATCTATCTATCTATATCTATCTATATCTATATCTATCTATCTATCTATCTATCTATCTATCTATCTATCTATCTATCTATCTCTATCATCTATCTATCTATCTATCTATCTATCTATCTATCTATCTATCTATCATCTATCTATCTATCTATCTATCATCTAATCTATCATCTATCTCTATCTATCTATCTATCTATCTATCTATCTATCTATCTATCTATCTATCATCTATCTATCTATATCTATCTATCTATCTATCTATCTATCTATCTATCTATCTATCTATCTATCTATCATCTATCTATCTATCTATCTATCTATATCTATCTATCTATCTATCATCTATCTATCTATCTATCTATCATCTATCTATCTATCTATCTATCATCTATCTATCTATCTATCTATCATCTATCTATCTATCTATCTATCTATCTATCATCTATCTATCTATCTATCTATCTATCATCTATCTATCTATCTGTCTGTCTGTCTGTCTGTCTGTCTATCTATCTATCTATCTATCTATCTATCTATCTATCTATCATCTCTATCTCTATCATCTATCTATCATCTATCTATCTATCTATCTATCTATCTATCTATCTATCTATCATCTATCTATCTATCATCTATCTATCTATGTATCTATATGACAACCTCTGATCACCTCATAAAGTAATCCACTGGACTATGGATTTTGAATTGAATTACTGATCTAATCTGGGTCATGATTAACATGGATAGGATCAGGTGACTCTGCTTTAGAATCTGTATAGAGCAGATTCCTTCCTTCTGTAATTTTTTTCCTGCATAACAGGGCCAGCTCAGACATTAGGTAGGGTGAAGCTGCTGCCTCAGGTGGCAGAAGCCCCCAAGGCAGCATCCCCTTGGGTATCCTGCCTGCCCTACCGCCTTGCCATTGGCAGAGAAGCCACACTAGCATCAGTGCCAATTTCCGGCAAGATCTTGCAATATCTTGTGCAGCATGAAACCTTGCCGGAAATCAGGGCAGTGGAGGTGGCAGGCCAGGCAGTGCAAATGGCAGCAGCAGCAGCAGTAGCGGGACTGGGTGGCACTTCCTGTTTTGCCTCAAGTGGTTAAATGGGATGTGTTGGCGCAGATCCACATAAACACTCATAGCACAAGCTTTTACTTGCAGGGGCAGATGGTTTAACCTGGGACTTTCTGCATGCAAAGTGTGTGATTATCAGTGAGCAATAGCCCCTTCTCCTTTTAAAGGTGCACCCTCCCTCGCACACAAAGCTACCTGACCCTCTCATACATGCATGGTAGTTGCATCAGGATTGCAGAGAAAGGACCAGAGCATTAGAGCAGTGTTTCCCAACCTTGTGCCTCCAGATGTTTTTGGCCTACAACTCCCATCATCCCTGACCACTGGTCTTGCTAGCTAGGGATGATGGGAGTTGTAGGCCAAAAACATCTGGAGGCACAAGGTTGGGAAACACTGCATTAGAGAATAGAAAAGAATTCCCCAGGCACCACTAAGGCTGTTGCTAAAGTAACTGAAATGATAAAAAAAAACTTTGGTTGTTTCAAACCAAGATGCCACTTTAATTTGAGTGGTGAGTAGATGTTCTTACACGTTGAAATGCCATTTTTCTAATACACAATAGTGGGAAGGGAAAATAAAGTCTGGTCTTGATCGGTTACAGATTTTTCCAGATGTGTATTGAAGTGCTAGAGCCTGTAGCCTGAGATTAATTTTGGGGGGTAAAAAAATATTGATTACTTACATTGATGCATAGCAGGATTAAGAATGCCTTAGGCAAGCAATTATCCATTACATTTCTACACTGACACAGAAAATAGCACATTTTCCCTCAAGTAACATAATTCCTACAGAGAAAATTAGGTGCTCCTCATTCACTAAACTTCAAACAGAAATATCAGAATTCAAAAATCATAAGGTGCACAAGCAGTATTCAGAACTAGGCAAAAATATTGCATTTCTAAACACGGAAGAACTGACTATATCTGGACAAGAAAGGTTTGTGCACTGGGGTCTAAGACTTGTGTTTTCCAATGAAACATCCAAAAACAAGAACTTGTGAATGGGGAGAACAGGGCTGAACATCTAAAACATAAATTATGAAACTAAGTTCAATGGCAAAGCACATTATTTATTCGCAGAAGGTCCCAGCTTCAACTCCTGGCATCTCCAGTTAAAAGGATCAGGTAGCAGATGAAGTCATAGACCTCTGTCGGAGGACTCTGGAGAACAACTGCCAGGCAGAGTAGATTTGCTACATAAACAAAAATGGAGAAACTGAGTTAGAGGATGCATTATAAAGCATCTTCCAATTTACAGTACCACTGAGGAAAACATTTATCTGTAAAGGTCAGCCAAATTCTGTCCAGGTGGGGATCAAGGGACAGGGAAGAAGGCAGTCATTCCAGTAGGGGAGCCATACTTTGGAGAAAATGATTAGGTAGCTTGAATACAAAGATGGTTCTTCTTTTAATGGACACTTCAAGCAGCTAGGAAGTGTGACACCTGTCACATGCTTTCAAAATGGAGCTGCAGATGGTCCTGGGAATGGTACCATGTGACATGATGGCATATAGGGAATAATGGCACTGTATGAAAAAAAGAGAGGGCAGCCCAATTAAGGTGATAGTGAGGTGACACTTTTGTACAGCAATGGATGGGGTTGTGCTGCTTCTGAAAGATTAGGTTTGCATTTTGGGATCTAGTTTTGTCACTTGAGGTATAGTCATCCTCAGTGGTATGGAGTCCTTTCTACCAGTTTAGCCTAATATACCAAGTACGTCCTCACCTATGCAGGGATAGTCTTAGCAATGGTAATCTCTGCTCTGGTAACACCCAGTTTAAACTACCACAATTCATTGTATGTGGGGCTGCCCTTGAAGTCAGTTTGGAATTAGTTCTGAATACAGCAGCCAGAACTTTAATTGGGACGTCTCATTGGGTACTTATCTCACAAGGTTTGAGGGATCTATGTATACTCTGCTGTTGCATTTCCAACAGGAAGAATGTCCCTGCTGGGGGAAATGAAGCAGTTAACAAGTAGTTGATTTTCCCATTAAGGTTTGTTTGTTGGCTTGCTTGCTTTTGTCTTTTAGGAAAGCCAATCGAATAAAAGTTTATCAACTCCATATGGGGAATGTGTACATCACAGAGAATTTGAAGAAAAAGACCTTGTAGGTAACATTTTCTTAGACAAATTCTATCTATGGAAGCTTCATACCTCCATATTGATTCTTTAGTGTACTGATAACTGATTGTGTGTTTGGCCTCGTGACCCATAGTACAAGAAATCTCTGTTCTTCTTGTTTATTATTTTGGATGCTGGAATCCTTGAAAGCCTGAAAAAGAAATTATTGTTTTTTTCCCACTGCCCAGAATGACTAGTATTTGGTTTCAAACACACCAACTTTTTTCTAGGTACTATTTTCCAAGAGGGTTGATGGAGCTCACCCAATTAAGGCTGGGGTTGGTTATTTACTTTATTATAGTTTACCATTCTTTCGTATTAATTCAATTACTAAATTAGTATGAAAGGATAGCATTTCTGCCTCTTTTGTCTGTTACCTCTGGTGATACACACACAAGAAACCTGGGGGGGGGGAGGGAATCCACCCAGTTGTCTCATAAATCCAGATTTTAAAAAGAGTTAAAAACATAGGCATCAACAGTTTTATTTTTCTCAGGAGGTTCAGTGGAAAAGAATGTTGCTATTGTGCCTCTTAACATAAAGCATCAAAATGGATGCCGCTGTTATATTATTCATTGCAACCTTTACAGGAAATGAATGGACATTCCCAATAGCTAATAGACAAAATGACAGATTTGTAGACCACAATGTAATTGTTGCAAATGAGGATTGCAAGTATCATTTCCTGATACCATTCACACAATCAGATCCAGTCAGTCAAGCCAAAGCTTCAGGCAGAGAACATTAGATCTAACTCTACTTGAATTCAGTGCAGCTTAGCAGGCCTGCAATACTGTGGTCTAAAGTGCTAAGATATTAACTCCTGAATCATCACATACAGTTTGGTCCAGTTCTCAGGGAATAGCTAAACCCCTGTCTGGTCAATACTACTTCAGACTGCTGGTGGAGATTCACATGACTGAAGCTGCCATAGGAAAAAAAGATGGTTTGATAGAGAAACATATCCAGGAGGTTAGGCTATGCTTCTTCCAGTTGTGCTCGTCTTCCATGTGCACTAATCTCATGCATCAGTCAAGCATGCTCCCACTTTCAGTATGAAGCACATGCTTACTTGGGTGATAGATCTCTATACACGTCAGAAACCTGCTCTGTGTTCAGGTAATAAGTGCTTCAGGAACATGAATGATCCAGTTTGTAGAGGGGGATGATTACTTGAGTGTTTGCATATCCTGCAAGTGTCCCAGAAAACCTGGGACATCCCATTTTTTTATCATAAGAGAATGGCAGCCATTTTGGTTGCTGTAATCTCACATGATTTCGTGGCATGTAACATTTGAAAATTTCATTGAAGCTAAGCAAGAGCAGCAGGTGCCTAACAACTGATAATTAACTGTATCTCTGCTACATTTCATGTAGTGTTTAACTTGGATCATATGAGAAAGGTATTCAGTTGCACATCTCCATTTTGTGAGAATTGGTCTTTGTTCTCTCTCTAATGTAGCCAAATAGAAAGGTTTGCAAATAATTCTCTCCAGCAACACAGCCTCAGGCTGTAATGGAGGCTGTGGGAAAAACAGAGCTTTGTTTTCAGCTCATATTTATAAAATGTTTAACCCATGCTTGGGCAAGCATATTTGGATGTAACAGTATTGTTTTGAGTGTCTGTTTTGGGACAAGTTGTGGTAGTAAAGCTTTTGAACCATATTTTTGGACTGGACAATTTTTATTTCAAGAAGAGTCAGCTTGTATTCATCCTATTGTTTCCAAACGTGTAATATTAATAACCACAATGGTGGGGTTAATGGAATTTCTCCCCAAAAATCTCTTGTTTTAAGACATTGATATTAAAATGCATTATTGAGTTGTATAGTGCCGCTTAATTAAATGCATATATTGTGCTGGTCAAGAGGTCATTCATAGGCAGAGTATATCCGCAGACTGCTGTTCCATGAGCAGCTATGCTTGGGGATCATGTTTTGCAATCAATCCATCAATGAATGACCAGTATTCAGAAAGGAACTTCATCCAAATATATATAAAACAATATGAAACAAAATAAAACAGAGAACCATACCAATACAAATAACTAATAACTGTATCATACCATAGAATGCCAGAATTAGAGAACAAAAATGTATGTTTGATTGATTCGTTGCTTTTCACAGGCATGATTTGTAAACTGGAAAAAGTAACAAGTGGCTTGGCCTTCAGTTGATAAAGAAAGGGGAAAAACAGAATTCTGCCCAACTCTTTGTTAGTTGCTTGGCTACCAGGCAGCAGACAATAGAGGTTTGCACAAAGTGAGTCAGTTTCATGGTTAAGCAGGAACTCAAAGAATGATGTCTCTGGTTCAAGTGCATCCACCTATATTCACAACACTACATTGGCTCAGAATCTTCATCTAGTACAAAGGAAGACGATAAAACAGAGCTATTGCCCACTGAAAGTACCCAACTTCCCCATATATACAATATATACAACACAGGTTGTACATCAACAATAAAGGTATTATTATTATTATATATAAGTAGCCTTATGCTATGTGATTTGGGTGTTTCTGAGGTTATTCCATCCCCTGCCATCATGGAGAATTGAACTATGCCTTCAATCACTTCTGCAATATGATTCTGCCTTCCTCTATGTCATCACTCTACACCCCAGATTGGAATTAAATCTCCCCATTTACACAAGTCCCTATGAATACATCTCATTATTTTTTCTTCTGGGAAGAAGGCAATCCTTTTGATTGGTATCTAGGCAACCAATAGCATAGGACATAATTATATTTTCTCCATTCCTTTACCAATTGAGGGCCAATTTACTTGTTACATCCCCCGCCCAAACGAGTGAGAAAAAGAATTTTCATCTTGCATCGTATCAGTTTCGTTCCACCCCAGACACCATACTTTTCAGTGAATCCATTCCCATATTCAGCCAAAAGGCATCATGTGTCAGATTAAGGAAGGGCTAAGCTAGAATAATATAGGGAAGAGGACCATGGGTCTGCAGATATGCATAGCCTTCCAGTTTGTGTAAATTGGCGGGCAGAATACTGTTGTGCTAATGTCCAGCTTGCAGGCTTCCTACAGGCATCTGGTTGACTACTGTGAGAACAGGATGCTGTGCTAAATGGGCCATTGGCCTGATCCAGCAGGTTCATATTACGTTCTTACCTTTGCATTCCCTATTAATGTACACGTCTCTGTAATTTAGCAGCAATAACTCTGGGTATATACTACAGCCATTGGCAGACTGTTCCATCATGCCCTATCATGCTGCTGTTCTGGAGCAGCTTTCCCAGCAACTCAAAGATCTTTGTTTGTTTGTTTTCTTTGTAGTCTTGTCTAGCAAATAAACCCTGTTAAAATGCAAATTAGCATAGCTGTCAACATTTCCCTTTTTTCAAGGGAAATTCCCTTATTCCAAATAGGATTTCCCTTAAAAAAAGTGAAAAGTTGACAGCTATGAATTAGTGTTTCCTTTATTGCCTAACTGAATCCAAAAAAAGAACCCCTTGACCATTGTCAGGAACCTTGTGTCAGCTATGCAATACTGGATTTGTATGACTGGGTTGTTTACTAATACAAGCTGCTGCCTCCTGCTGCTGAACAAAGCACGTGTCACTTCCAGAGTCTCAGCACAAAACCCCAGTGCCCAGGCTCCCTGGACTTACCTTCCACCATGGCAAACTGTGATATGAGTCAAATTTTAATGCCAGAACAAGAGGCTGAATCACTCAATATATCTCTAAAATTAACTCATTATTGCAACACTGGAAAATAGAACATTGATCCACCACATATGGTTCGCTTTTATGGTATTTTCGGATAATTTACTGTAAGGTTTTTCCCTTTTAATCTACAAAATAAAGAGTTGCATACTGCTTACACAGTCATAATAAGGACTTTTTTAAAAAAGAATAGAATGCAAATTGACACCAGTAAAAAACTCAGTAAAAGTAACCCTTGCTCAAATTATTTACTCATCAATATAATATATTGTCATAGCTGGATTTTAAACCTGGTCACGGATAATTAACAGATAAAAATCTAAACAAATACCTTGGCTCCCAAACGCTGCAAACCCGGAAGTGAGTGTTTGGGTTTGCGAATGTTCTTTGGAACCCGAATATCCGACGGGGTTTCCATGGCTTCCATTTGGCTACAGGAGCTTCCTGTAGCCAATCAGAAGCTGCGCTTTGGTTTCCGAACGTTTTGGAAATTGAACGGACTTCCGGAACGGATTCCATTTGACTTCCAAGGTACGACTGTACACCAAAACTTCCCACATCCATGCATCTTCATATATCATAACAACACACTGATCAGAATTAAAGATTGGTGGATCTGTTGGTTTTGATAGAGAGCAGAATGGTGTGATTGCATTACTCCAAAACGCCAAAGCAGATAGTGCAAGCCAGAATTGCTCCTGCAGTTTATTCTGGTACAGAAATGGAGAGAAGTGTAAATAGAAAGAGGTTGCACAACTTTCTACCATGGCTTCTTTAAGAATCAGTGGTGAGACAGACAGGCTATCCATCGTTTTATGTCATTTGGAGTGCTGACTTCAACTGTGCCCTTAATATATCTTCAAAATCATTTTGATTGGTTGTTGGTCTATTTAGTTTCAGTGTTGATTTTCGACCCATGACACTAGGTTCGATCCAGATTTGCATTTCTGCAAACATAAGGGCTCTTTCCATCTGCCACCTTCCATGCTGCTCTAGGGGGACCCCCAGCCATCTGGATCATCTTACTGGTGTGGGAGTAGCATTCTGGGGATTGCAGAGGAAAGGGAGAATTAGAAAAAGCGTGTTCTCCAATAAATGAGAGCACGTGTTGTGGTGTGGGCCACCAGGCCAGGCCTCTTGTTGCCAGGCAGGTTAATAGTTGTTGCCTGGCATCATGATTGGGTAACCGGGTTGCTGGGGCAAATTGTATGTTGCAAATTGGGTGGGTGGGACCATAGTCTTTAAATATTAGTGCACTCTGGTTTCTCTTTCTCTTTGCAGAGTGCATCAGATCACCCGCCCACCCGCCCTCCTTCCGGTTGACCTTGCTTTGCCTGTCATGGGGTCGTCTGCTTTGGAGCAGGGGCCTAGTAGGAATTTGCCATTTGGTGATTGGCTGTGCCATTTGGCTTTGCCTACTACTCAGCAATTCGTCACAACTTGTAAGGTTGCGGTTAGGCATTGTTTATAATATGCTGGTGGTGGAGGGGTCAGGCTGGGCCTGCCCCTCCTATTGCGCTGAAGGGAATTCCGTTAAAGGAATCCTGGGGCTTGCCACGATTTCGTCCAATCCCTGTTATGGGACTAGGGCCGCCCAATCCCTGTTATGGGAATCCTTGTTATAGGACCGGGCAGGCAAGCTTTCGGGGAGCTGCTGGGGTGAGCGGCGTGGGTCCGACGCTTAGCTCAAATGACCCCCAAGTTTGATTTTCTCTTCTACTGGCTACCGATCGGACCTCGGGATGTTAGTTCTGTCCCAGGCGGGGGGACAGATAGTCATAACCAATGTCTAAACAACCACTCACTGATTTTGTATTTTAATAAAGTTATGGCCAAAATAGTGCCCAAAAACCAAAACTAAAATTACGTGTTATGTGTGAAGTTATTTGAGGGGTGGCCTGGGGACCTACACACGCAAATCACCTGCCTGGTTCCACCAATGCATGGGTAGGCAAACTAAGGGCCGCGGGCCAGATCAGGCCCAACTGCCTTCTGGATCCGGCCCGCAGGCGGTCTGGGAATCGCTGTGTGGATTGCCAGCACATGTGTTCCTTCCCTCTCCCTCACACGGCAGCAGCACTGCCTCCTCCCTCCTTCCTCCTGGTTTCTCCCATCGTGCCTAGAGGAGGAAGGGGGCTGGGCTTTGTTGGTGCCAGCAGTAGCAGCAGCACTCAAGCGCTCATCCCCCCCAAAAAAGAAAAGATAGTCCAGCCCCCCATAAGGTCTGAGGGACAGTGGACCGGCCCCCTGCTGCAAAGTTTGCTGACTCCTGCACCAATGGAAGAGTCCTGTAAACAGAGTCCTGTAAACAATTCATTGGCCAGAGAATGATATTCAATGAAGCTAGTGATAACAGAACTCTGACAAAATATTTGATTTTGGATAAATACTCAGCAGATTGAAGGCCCAGCTTCCACATACATGCAAATGAATGTGACTGGGTTGTTCTTTGGAATGTTGGTATGGATCCCTCCCTGTGAATTATGAAAATGCCGTGTGATCTTCAAGGTCACAACATCCAGGCTGAAACTGTCAAAACGTCCCCAGATTCTTACTGGTATGCTTCTATCATTTTACAGTTTATGACTTTTACCGCTAGGAGTATATAATGTATAGAGGAAGACTTTTAAAAGTTTCAGAATATTATGTCACATAAATACAACCATAAATCAGAGCCCTCTGATCTGGAAAATGCCCCCATCTCCACCCACTGTTACCAATGATGATAGGGAGCTAAAAACTTCAAAAACAAGAACAACCTTGCAACAGACTTTCAACTTGTCAGGTGGAAGGTTTTATTTTATGTTGCTCCATCTGCTTTATCTGCATCTCGTGTGTGTGTGTGTGTGTGTGTGTGTGTGTGTGTGTATGCTATTGTATTTAATAGTACAGTATACAGTATATGTGTGTGTACCCACATATAGATTTGCACACAGAAAGATAGAAATCATTACACTGGGTAATTTTTAAATTTAGTATAAATTATTATTAGTTTAAACACCAGTTTTTAAAAAATTAATGCCTCCAATTCTATTAAAAAAAATTAAACAAAAGAAACCACTACAAATTTCTACTTCCTGAAATTAATCTCTGTTTTTCTGGGCCTGCTCTGGGAAATCATGACTATTATCTGGTATGTTGAGTCGTGTTATCAAATCAGATGTCTGTGATGAATATCTAGCATTAGGTTACATTCATTAAACTCATCCTAGTTTCCTTCATTGCTTTCAGCAGGCCATCATATATTGCTATGGGTTTGGAGTTATTCTCAGTTTACCACCCCTCATTTTATGGACTATTGTTTTTCACTTTAGAGTCCAGCTGGAGGTGATATCTATATGCTGGGAGTTATATGTGCATTTAATTCAAATGTAATGACAGTTTTCTTTCACGGTGCATTTATCGAAGTTCAACCCACTTTAACTCATACACTACAATGGCACGTAGGCAATGTGGCAGCAATACATATGTAGTAACTCTATTTCCACTAGCACAGTAGGAGCATCTGTGAATGCAGTTTCAATGTTCTGGCCAAGCATAAAATGTGAATCTGTGAAACATTTAAAAGGGAAGACCTAGAGAGTTTCATTAAGAATCCATTGCAAACTCCAAGTGACACCTCATGTATTTGAACGTGATTTGTGAGCTGGGTGTTAGAGAAGTGTAAAATTATTCCATAAATTATCTATGAAAGTGGTAAAATGTATGACTCCTCTGCTCTCACTTATTTTTAGATCCTCAAATGCACAACAGAGAAACGGTTCTTGAGCATCAGAATGCTGGCAATAATGCAAAATAAAACAACAAATTAAAGCTAGCTTAAATCTTGCTGGAAACTGGCATCCCCAGGGGTGGGGAAAGAAGGTATAAGCAGGGCTAGATTAATGATTATGCTAAGCATGCTACAATATAGGACCAGAGTTTAATTGGGACTGTAGCTATGGTCTTATTAGATGGGAGGTCTCAAAAGAGGAATATTACTAACTTAGCTTGGCAGTGCTTGGATTTCTCTGCATGTCGTCATGTGGTGGCATCCTCCCAAGGAAGATGAAAACAGAATTATACCAGTGCTTAAAGGTAAAGGTAAAGGGACCCATGACCATTAGGTCTAGTCGTGACCAACTCTGGGGTTGCGGCGCTCATCTTGCTTTATTGGCCGAGGGAGCCGGCGTACAGCTTCCGGGTCATGTGGCCAGCATGACTAAGCCGCTTCTGGAAAGTGAATTTTAAGGGACTGGGGGTTGGTATGGATAGCTTTGGGGGGAAGAGGGAGGGTGGCATTGATCGGTGGAGTAAGGCTGAGGATGGTTCTGCTGCTCAGATTTTAATCCATACTAGAAGAGAATTGGAGTTTTTAAAAGGATCGCCTCTTCATCTGAAGTGGACTTTTACAAGCCCCTACTTTTCTTTCTAAGCTCATGCTTGCAGATTTGGCCTGAATACCTAGCTTTGAGATCAGGTCTTCCTCATTCAAGCCCAACACTCTTTACAATATATTATGGCTGGAACCACAGAGCAAAGTATGTCTGCATGTGTGTAAGTGCATGTGTAGTATATGGGAGCACTAGTCCCATAAAGTGACACACAATATAGAAATAAGATATGGTTTGTATTTCTTCTTCCATTTTATAGTCTAATTTTGCTTTCATTGAAAGATTACATTTTTAAATCTTTACCTTTGAAAAAACAGCAACACTTGAATTAAACAATTAACCAAAGCAAACAATTAACCAAACTTTTTGTTGTTTAAAAGATGCAGTTCCCACTTATTGACATTTTTTTATCTACAGTTGAATTTTAATAAAGCATATAATTGTCTGGAAGTGAATAGATTTGGGCTGATCTTGTCACATAGATTACGCCTGCTGCCTCCTAGTGCCAATGTCCTCCAGTGCAATACAATTATACTGACCAGATTGCTATAAAAGCAAAACGAGAAAAAAACAAAACAAAAAAACCAGACAGCATCTTCTCAGATGGCTTGACTTCATTGCCTGTCGAAAGGGACCCATCTTGAATAGCCAGGTTTCCAACTGTGGAACTATTATTAATTAGTACAACAATACAAAAACTATTATATGTGAGTCCATTATTATTTTCGCTTCCTTCACACTCTTCAACCTTGAATTTCAGACTGAGTCAAAGTCCCAAGCCTCATCCCTCTGTAAAACAGAAACATGTGCAGGGCCGGATTTAGGTCTGAGGAGGCCCTAAGCTACTGAAGGTAATGGGCCCTTTATATATCCAACTGTCCTTTGTCAACAACAAATTGTTGCTGTTTTCTGTGTTGAATATATGCTATATGGTAATTTATAGACCTAATAGGTATCTAAAGCCATTTGCACATAACAAAATATGTATTTTATCAAAGTAATTGATATAGAAATGAGCAAACCAGTGATATTTTAGGGAGCAGGCTAGCAGACGGGGCCCATTACTTACATCATAGGAGCCTACACTACACAAAATACTGCTGCTGTATGTAGGTTTTATTTTATTTGGTTTTTTATCTTATATTTTGGAAATGTACACCCAGGTTGTTTTTTCCTTTACATTTTTTGGGGGGCCCTCAAGAGAGTGGGGCCCTAAGCTATAGCTTGTTTAGCTTATACGTAAATCCGGCACTGAACATGTGGATTGTTGTACACATTGCCTGGCTAGATAACTGCAATTCTAAATTCGGAGCAGTGGACATTCTGAAGGATGGCTATTTTTTGGTTCTCATATTGTTTTGGAAAAGGCGAATTAGGTAGGTTCACCTTAAAATGTAAATTGAATCACATGTATGCCCCAACTCTTTATGTAACCTTACTATTTTTTTCTGCAACATCTATCAATGGAATTCTATTTGTCTCTTACTAAGAACTCAAAAAATCTAATTTGCCTCAGTTATGATCAAAGCCGATTCATATGGCCGTCCTTGGCAGAATGATAATGGATTTTTGAAAAATAGCTATCATAGCTCAGTTGTCTTGGACAAAGCGTTCTTAAAATAAAATAAAATAACAGTAACCATCAACTAAGCCAAGTTAGTGGAAGGTGATAATTATGTATTATTTATTTATTTCAGGCACTTAGAAGCAGCCTTCTCTCTCAAATGGCACTTGAAGCTGAGTACAATCGAAACAACAAATAACACCATAATCCAAGCATTCATAAAACATTAACACCTAAAGGGATTCTAGGAACCATAAAAAAGCCAGATTAAAACAGCACCAGGTTATAAATATTCCACAGGACAACCATCAGTTAGTTCCTCAACCCATTCCACTTGATCACTGCCTACTCAAGTGATTTTGTGAGGTATCTGCATATCACATTTTTAAAAACAGATACAGTTTAATGGAAGACAGTATCATGGGACCCATTATGCCAAATTGGGCTTTCAGGTGGCTCAGAACAGTTGCCAAGGCAGTTCCAACAGCTCACCCAACTACGGTGGGTCCCAGCTACAACAGGAATTACTGTTGTAGAGCTGACTGAAGGACTCTCTAGGCAAATTCTGCTTCAGCAGAAGCAAAGGCATTCATTTCATAATGCCTGGTGAAAGGACACCTGGCATGCCACACCGCATATTTCTAGCAAAGAGGCATTTGTAGAAAAGGCAGTGGAAGTTGCCACTGACCTCGTAGAGTGAGCGGTCAAGTGTCTGGAAACAGGTAGCTTCTGTGCCTCATAGGCCAGAGAAATACACAGCTGTATCCATCTCGAAAGTGTATTGCCCCAGGGAGGTAGGATGAAAAGAGACAAAGAGAGGTGTAGTTGGTTGTATGTCCTTTGTATATGGACCAGATACACTTTCAGGCCCCTATGAACACTGGGATTTTTAGCTATGGATGACAGATAATAGTTTGTATAGGAGAGGAAGAAGTATAGCCTTATCTGAGGATGGAATTCTTAAAAAGTATACCCACAATCACCACAGCCTGGTATTTTCCCTCACAAGTAGGCATTTCCACACCAGAAGGCAAGTGTAATACATTATGGCATCCATATGGAACCTGAATCCCAGACATTGCAAATATTTTATCAACGTTGTAAATAACATATAACAAGGGTAGCCCGTATGGTACCCTCCAGATGTTGCTACAACTCCCATCATGCCTGGCCATTGGCCATGCCAGCTGGGGCTGATGGGAGTTGTAGTCCAAAAACAATAGGAGGAGCATCAATAGGAGTATAGTATCTAGATCAAGGGAAGTAATAGTGCCACTGTATTCTGCTCTGGTCAGACCTCACCTGGAGTACTGTGTCCAGTTCTGGGCACCACAGTTCAAGAAGGACACTGACAAACTGGAACGTGTCCAGAGGAGGGCAACCAAAATGGTCAAAGGCCTGGAAACGATGCCTTATGAGGAACGGCTAAGGGAGCTGGGCATGTTTAGCCTGGAGAAGAGGAGGTTAAGGGGTGATATGATAGCCATGTTCAAATATATAAAAGGATGTCACATAGAGGAGGGAGAAAGGTTGTTTTCTGCTGCTCCAGAGAAGCGGACACGGAGCAATGGATCTAAACTACAAGAAAGAAGATTCCACCTAAACATTAGGAAGAACTTCCTGACAGTAAGAGCTGTTCGACAGTGGAATTTGCTGCCAAGGAGTGTGGTGGAGTCTCCTTCTTTGGAGGTCTTTAAGCAGAGGCTTGACAACCATATGTCAGGAGTGCTCTGATGGTGTTTCCTGCTTGGCAGGGGGTTGGACTCGATGGCCCTTGTGGTCTCTTCCAACTCTATGATTCTAACAACTAGAGAGCCAGCCTTTAGTTTGTTGTATTGCTTGTCTAGGCACTTGGCTGGAAGCCAAAATCAAACAAGATAATTTTGACTAGCCTTCTGAATCAAACTATGGATCACTGGCAGACTCCTCAATCAATCTCTTTATTACTACAGATGAAAAACAATGTCCAGAAGCATTTGTGAGAATTGACCCTAAACTACTAAAAAAAATAAGAACAAATCTCTATCCTCAAACAACAGCAACAAAACACATTATCATTTTAAGAGACCTGAGTGACCCTCCATTTTTTGAATTCCCTCTCCTCACAATCACTTCACATATAATGTTAAGGCTAGTTAAAAGTCTGTGTTTAGAGTTATTCATCTACAATCTGTTTTGAACACAGAAAACGAATGGATGGCATTTCTTTCCCATTAAGATAAACAGTGCATTTTCCCTATCACTTCAGGGAATATATTAGTCAAGTGCTACTCCCCCCCCCCCCACAACTCACTCACTGTTTATAACATTAATAGCTGAGCTATAAGAATTTTAGTATTGAACTGTCAGGAATGATTTGTTACCAGATGTTAGCATAATTTGCCAGCTGTCATCTTTTAATCATTTTTATTTGCTTAAAATATGACACTTAACTTTTGTGGTAAATCAAGACATATAGCAGAATTTATTCGATGATACAGCACCTAAGAAGGGAATATAAAACAAGTGAATCTTCGTGATAATCGAAACATTTTGGATAGTCAGGGTTGAGAAGAGCTGATGGAAAAATTGCAGTCAAGAATATTTCTCAGTTAGGGGGCTATTTGATTTAAAACCATAAGCTTGCATGCCCAATGACTACATTTGGATTCTATCTTTGATTTCAGCCATAATTTGAATTTATGCCCATACAAAGGCTTTTGTCTTGATAAATGCAATGTAGAATTATATTCAGAGGTCATAGACTACAAATAATAAAAGCTGCACAACAACATAATGGAAGGCCAACCACCCCATCTCATTATCCTTAGTGTAGATGCCAATAAATGGGATTAAGTGTTCCATAATTTAATTGAAGAGAAATGGTATACAGCTAAGCAAAGTTTGGAGCAGTGGTTGTTCTAACCCACTACTTTTTGGGATAAAAAACTATATATATTGTGGTGCTGGTACACATATCTTAATAAAAGTCCCATGGTTACCAGTGCAAAATGGCTGCCATGAGCGGCAAAAAAGAGGCCATGGTACTCCATACAAGTTAGTTTCATCACAAAAAGCACCATTCTAACCCATTTTAAATATATACTAACAGAGGGTTCCTTACCATATCTTCACAGAGGGAAGTTCTATTGAATTGAATGGGGTTTATTCTGAGGAAAGTGGATTTAGGATTGTAGCTCAGCTCTGAACTATTTGATTATGTACAACCTATTGCCCTTGCAAGGAGAGGTTGGTATGATATAATTAGTCTAGCTTGGAAGAGAGCCCTTTACATTGCAAACTTACATAATTAGTTGGAGAACCAGCTAATCAATAGTACTATAAACAGTGAGCAAATCACCATCTGTCAGGTTAACATATCATTGGTTCAAGGATAAAACGGAGTAATTTCTGTTGTCCTGTGTTCCTTGAAGGAAATGTAGGATAAAATGTGGACACATAAATAGGGCTACACTAGAATTATCTGAGCTGAAGTATTAAACAATGAGAACATCATAACTCTGTTTGAACACTTGATTTCGTTCCCTGTTTGTTGATCTATTTCACAGATTGGGAACCTGTGCCCTTTCAAATGAACATTGACCATGCTGACTGGGGTTGATGGGAGATGGAATACAGCATCTCGAGTGCCACAGATCCCAGATCTATATCATAAATGATTTTTCTTACGCTGCTCAACTCATATTGAGGGAATTGCAACATTCATGGTTGACTTAAGATCACAGTTACCCCCCAAAGCAATGTAAAAGATATAAAAGCCATTTATGAATGTACAAAGCAAAACAACATGTAAAATGGATGTGATATATCTATGTCTTCCTAAACACATAAAAAGGTAAGGCTATTATTGCACAGCCCTAATCAGGGAATTTATAGGGCCACATCACAATATTGAATTTGAGTAAGAAGGGGGTAACACTGAGAGGAAAAGAGTGGTAGTTTAAAACAGCAGCAAAAGTTTGAGTAAAGCAGGAATGGAGAGAAAATTATAGGGGGAAAGGACAGAGGTTTTAGTAGAGTGAGCAGGGGTGACACAGAGGGGGAGTGGTAATTTAAAACAAGATTGTGTATAGTGAAAAGGAAGTTGGGAAAGGCTATATTAGCTTTTTGGTGTTAGCTTCTGTATTGCACCCATCTGAGTGCTCTTCAGCTGCATGGAGACTTCACTGTGGGGTTTCTCAGGGATCTATTTTATCCCCCATGCTGCGTAACATATACATGAAAATGCTGAGTGGAGTTTTGGAGTACATTGTCAGCAACATGCACTGCTCTACTTTACATATGCAGATGTGGCAGTGGATATGCTAGACCGTTGTCTTGCCTCAGTAATAGACTGGGTAACAGCAAGCAAACTGAAGCTCAATCCAGATAAGATGGAGGTATTGTTAGTCCCCTAGATGAGATGGGTGGGAGGTTGCTTGCTCTTGATGGGGTTACACCACTTCTGAAGGAGTGGGTATGACGTTTGGGGATACTTCTGGATCCATTGCTATGTCTCAAGGCTCAATTGGCCTCAGTGGCATGAAGTGCCTTCCGACAGCTTTGGCTGGTGACTCAGCTGTACCCCTACACACACACACACACACACACACACACACACACACACACACTTTGATAGCCACTTTTGTGTGACAAGAATTTCTCCAAACAAATTGTTTCATCAGACTTCTGGAGGCGGCATGAACGACAATGGCTGCCCTCTTCTAACTGTGAAGGGGGAGCTCCGCAGAAACGGGTCGTCTGCTACGGCGAAGCGGAGACCCACATCGGAAAACCACAGGCAGTGAAAGCCTGTGGCCGTGGGACTCGGCGGGCACCAGAAGCGCCCCCCGAAACGGTGAAGAGACCCCGTAAGGGGTTTCGGAACGTGGAAGGGCTGGCGCGGTGCTGTGAGTCGATCGCTCTTTCTCTGGAGTGAAGCCGCGTAGCTGCTGTTGGTGAGCGCTGACCTTTTTTCCTGGGAACATCCGATTCGAAAGCAGCAATCCGTGTGTAAGAAAAGATAGAAGAATTGGAGGCTAAATTACTGTTAATTCGGCTAAACGCGGGAGACGCAACCAGGAAGTCCGTCTCTCGCCTCTGCTTAAGATCTAAAGCAAAAGACTTTGATGCTTGGAGCCTTTGAAAAGGCGCTAAAAGCAATCAATCTGTACATCTATCTACTGGAGCTGTTTCTATGGAGATCTAGGATTTAATTGTTTAAGTGATCTACTTTTTAGTATGGACTGTGCTTTACCTCTTCTGCTGGAACTACAATTTTACAGAGAAACCCAGACAGTCGGACTGCCTGTTTGACAGAACTGTCAGATTGCAAATTTTGACACTTTGTTGCTTTGGTTTGCTACAAGTTGAGTGTTATTTGAACTGTTATATTGAATCATCTTTTCTGGCACTTGCTGGAGACATTGTTATGTTTTTAAGACCAACTCTGCTAACTACAGGAAAAGTGAAGGTTCTTTGGAGACTAATGGCTGTTTGGACACTGTTTTAGAAGTATCAGAACTTTGATAGGACTGGAGTTTTAAATAATTGATTTTAACAATTTGACTTCTTCCCTCAAAACACATTTGAACTCCCTCTAGAGGATTTTGGACTTACAACTGCATGTGACTCTGCTTTCTCTTTCCTTTCCTCCTATCTGACTGTTTACCCTCTGGGCTGGTGGATTCCTATGGGAACACACTCAGTTTGACCTTGACTAGCAGACAGAATTGGAATGAGTGGCACTGGGAAAACAAGAGCAGCTAAAGCTAAAGCTAAACAAACAACTTTGACTTTAACTTCACAGCTGCGTAGATCATCTGTCCCTGCTGTTTTGGAAGTGGAAGAAGGAATTGAGCAACCTTTGCTGGAAGATATGGCAGCAGGAGGATCCACTTCAGTACTAGATAAAATCTTTGAAAAATTGGAGGCTTTGGACAAAAAAGCGGATGAGCAAATGGCTAAGATTGACCAAAATACAGCCAGTGTTAATAAACTAACTGAACAAGTTACTTTGAATGCACAATCAATTGGCAAATTATTTGAAGCCACCGCAGAAAATCGAAAATCGGCAGAGGAAGCCAACCAAAAAGCTGAAGAATTGAAGCAGGAGGTAAAACCATTGCATAAGCAAATTGGAGAACAGCAGGCCTATCTGTCTATGATAGAACTACGGGCTCGGGAAAATAATTTGAGATTGAGGTCAATATTAGAACTTGAACAAGGGAATTTAATTGAGTTCCTGACAAAAGAATTTTCCAAGTTTTGGCCTTTGGAGGAAGAAAAGGACTTTAAAATTGTGACTGCTTTTTAGACTTGGAAAATTAACAAGGAAAGACAGGCCCAGAGACTGTTTGATTACTTTGAGATCTAAGGAGGAAAGGGACAAAATACTAGGCCTACATTACGAAAAGTCACTTGAAATTTTGGATAGAAGAGCAGAGATCTACAAAGATATCCCAAAACAACTTCTGGACCTTAGATCCACCTATACTGAGTTAGTAAGATTGCTGAGGAGCAATTCAATTGTTTTTAGGTGGGAATTTCCCCAAGGATTATCTTTTACATTCAGAGGGAAGAAAGTGAAAATTAAAACAGGCGAGGATAAAGAAAATTTTTTGAGTACCTACGGAGAGGACCTTCAGAAAGGGATCGAAAGACCTTCAGGGTCTGGACCATCGCCTGCACCTACACCTACACCTTCGGGGTCTGAAGACCAGGAGAAAAAGATACCACCACTAGAGGAATAACAGATTTGTCCAGGATGTCTCTGCAACTTCTGAGTTGGAACATCAATGCCGCCAACTCTCCGGAAAAAAGGAGAAGAATATTTCACATATTGAAAAAAGAACAATTGGACATTATTTGCCTGCAAGAAACACATGTGACCAGGCTCCACAGAAAAGTGTTAATAAACAAAAGATTAGGCCAAGAATTTATCTCTTCGGACCGAGTCAAGAAAAGAGGTGTGGTGATATATGCAAAAGAGAGCCTGTCACCAAAATTTTTATTTAAAGATGAGCAAGGAAGAATTTTGGCAATTGAGATACAAAACCAAGGAGAAAAGTTTTTGATATTAGGAATCTATGCGCCAAATGAGGGGAAATCGGAATTTTATAAGAAGCTGCATGAGATAATGCTGGACTATCTGAACTATGACAACATCATCATGATGGGAGACATGAATGGGGTGGCATCGACCAACATGGATAAGTCACATAGCCAAAATGTGACAAAAGATGGCAGACTACCTAAAACATTTTTTGAACTGACTGACAATATGGACTTGATTGACATTTGGAGAACAAAGAACCCCCTGGGAAGAGAAGGAACATTCTTTTCTGAAGCCCAACTGACATGGACAAGAATCGACCAAATATGGATAACTAGAGGTCTGGCACCTAAGACTAGAAAAGTGGAAATCTGCCTAAAGACCTGCTCCGACTATAATGCCGTAAAGATGGATATGAGACTAACTCCAACCGGCTCTTTCAGATGGAAGATGAATGACAATTTGTTTAGAGATCAGGAGATTACTAAAAAGGCCCAAAAAGCTTTGAAGGACTATTTTGAGATAAATTTGAACACTACGGTGGAAAAAAGAATCATCTGGGACGCAAGTAAAGCGGTTATGAGGGGGTTCTTGATACAACAGAACACTATAAAGAAAAGAACACAGAATGAGAAAAAGGACAAGATCTTGGAGAAAATCAAAGATTGTGAGAAGAAGTTAAGATCGAGACCGAAGTCAAAAGAGATTTTGAGAGAAATTAAACTTTACCAAGCACAATATTCTAAATTGATAAATCAGGAAGTGGAGTGGAAAGTTAAGCTAATGAAACAAAGATCATTTGAATCGGCAAATAAATGTGGGAAACTGTTAGCATGGCAGTTGAAAAAGAGACAAAAATTAAATACGGTCACAAATTTAGAGATAGAAGGAAGAAATATTCAGAATCCAATGGAGATCAGAAAGTGTTTCCAGAGATATTTCAAACAATTATACACCCAAGGGCCGCAAAATGAGGTTGAGATAGAACAATTTTTGACAAGGAATGGTCTACCAAAGCTGTCTCAAGAAAATAGAACAATCCTGAACTACAAAATAACACAACAAGAAATTGAAGAAGCCATTCAGAACATGCAATTGGGCAAATCTCCAGGGCCAGATGGGCTTACCTCCAAATATTATAAGACATTGAAAGACTATCTGATACATCCATTAATGGAGGTGTGCTGGTCCCGGGGGTAAAGTACCGTGGGCGTAAGCAGAGTCCACACGAAGAGGGGCGAGGTCCGAGGCGGAGAGCCGGGCGGGGAACAGGAACGCTGGAACAGGAGGCCGAGCAGGGAACAGGAGCACCGGATGGTCAGGAACAGGAGGCCGAGCAGGGATCAGGAACACAGGAAGGTCCAAAGCCAACAACGACGTTGCTCCCGCAACCTGGGGCCGGGCTGACTGGGCTTTTATCCTCTTCTAAGGCCAGGGGCGGTCCCGGCCCCCAGGAGCCCCGCCTCCTCTGGCCTTAAGGCGAGCACTCCTCCTGGGAGCAACCAGTTCCCTTCGCCTCTCTGCCCTAAGCCTCTGCAGATCAGGCGAGGCCGAAGGGTTACTGGGCCCTGGAGGAGGCTCACCTGTAGCCACTGAGTCCTCAAGCCCCTCTGGGGCCAGAAGGGTTTCACCTGGGGCCAGCTCCTGGTGCTCTGCCACAGGTGCAGGCTCTTCAGCATCTAGGCCTTGCCCCAGTTCAGCCGGCCCTGGAGGCGGGGACTCCTGTGCAGGCTGGGATTCCTCTGGTTCATCCTCTGAATTGGAATCCCAGGCCATCACACCATCCCCCCTCCCAGGCCCCCCCCCTCAACCGAGGGTCCGGACCCGGCTTGCCGGGGTACGTCGCATGGAACTCTCGGAGGCAGGCAGGTGCGTGGACGTTGGCCGCTGGTTCCCAGGAACGGTCCTCCGGTCCATACCCCTTCCAGTCAATGAGATACTGCAACTTTCCCCTGCGGTAACAGGAGTCCAGGATGCATTCCACTTCGTACTCAGGCTCTCCCTGAACCAACACTGGCTGCGGTCGGGGACGGTTCGGGTGGAACTCGTCGGGTGGGGCCACCGGACTCAGAAGGGACCTGTGGAAGACCAGGTGAACCTTCAGGGTTGCGGGTAACCGGAGATGGAATGCCACAGGTGAGACTTGGTCCCCGATAGGAAATGGGCCAGTGAAGCGGGCGTCCAACTTCCGCGAAGGTCGAGAGGGGTGGAGGTGGCGAGTGGAGAGCCAAACCAGGTCACCGACGCGAAGTTCCGGCCCCACCTGGCGGTGGCGGTCGGCCTGGGCTTTGTATGCTTCCTTGGCCTGGCGCAGTTGCTCCACCAAAAGCTGTTGCTGGGACTGGAGCTCTTGAAGCCACTCCGTCACCGCCGGGACCGCGGATGTCGGCAGCACCTCTGGAAACAGCCGTGGATGATAACCGTAACTGGCCTGGAACGGGGTCTGCTGGGTGGACGCATTCACCGCGTTGTTGTAGGCGAACTCCGCCAATGCCAGGTGGTCGACCCAGTCATCCTGCTGGTAGCTGCAGTAACACCGGAGGTACTGCCCCAGCACCACGTTCGCCCGTTCCGTCTGGCCATCGGTCTGTGGGTGGTAGGCTGACGAGAGGCAGACCTCTGTCCCGAGGGTCTGGTGTAATGCTCGCCAGAACCGGGATGTGAACTGAACGCCCCGGTCGGACACCACACGCTCAGGTAGGCCATGCAGGCGGAAAACATGCTGAAGGTACAGCTGAGCGGTTTCCTTGGCTGTGGGTACAGATGGGCAGGGGGCGCAGTGCACCATCTTGGTGAAATGGTCGGAGAAAACTAGAAGGCAGGTACAGCCACGAGACGGGGTAAGTCCACTACAAAGTCCAACGAAACTGTGTGCCAAGGGCGTGGTGGAACTGGCAATGGCTGAAGTAGCCCGGGGGGTCACCCGGTAGGACCCTTGACGCGCCGGCAGACATCACAACCAGCAACGTAGCGAGCCACGTCAGCCTTCAGGCGGGGCCACCAAAACTCGCGACTTACCAGATGGGTGGTCCGATACCGTCCAAAGTGCCCCGCTGCTGGGGCATCATGGGCCATCCAGAGAACCTCCAGCCGCAGTGGCCCTGGCGGGATGTACAGACGACCGTGGTGCAGCAGAAGGCCCTGATGCAGGACCAGCCCCGGATACTGTGGGCTGGACCCTTCAGCCAGCTCCTGGAGTCGTTCCTGGGCCCAAGCGTCGACCCGCTGCTGTTCCCGCACCCGAGCCTGCAGTGGCTCCGCCTCCTGGGTGGCCAGGAATGCACCTGGAGGTAGGATCGTGGTGGGTTCTGCTTGCTGTACCGTGTCTGCGTTGTCTTCAGGTTTCCGGGACAGGGCATCCGCCTTCTGGTTCTGAGAGCTAGGGATGTAGCGGATCCGGAACTGGAACCGGGAAAAGAACAACACCCACCGGATCTGTCTTTGGTTCAGCTTGCGGGTGGTCTGGAGGTACTCCAGGTTCCGGTGGTCGGTTCTCACCTCCACCGGATGTCGTGCCCCCTCAAGATGGTGGCGCCAGACCTCAAAGGCCACCTTGATGGCTAGTAGTTCCCGCTCCCACACAGTATAGTTACGCTCCGCTGGTAGGAGCTGGCGGGAATAGAAGGCACAGGGTAAGAGTGGCGCTTCAGGTCCATTCTGTTGAGACAAGACGGCACCGAGAGCCGTACTGGAGGCGTCGGTCTCCACCACAAAGGGTCGAGAGGGGTCAGGATATTGTAAGATTGGCGCCCTCTGGAAACAGGCCTTCAACCCCTGAAACGCCTCCTCTGCCTCCAGGAAAACGGCGTCTTTGGGCGCAGTAGCCGGGTCAACGGGGTGGTGCGATGAGCATAATCTGCGATGAAGGTCCGGTAGTAGTTGGCGAACCCCAGGAAACGCTGTAGGTCCTTGCGGTTCCGGGGTGCCGCCCATTCTCGAACCGCTGCCACCTTCCCAGGGTCCATCTGCACCCCATCTGGAGAGAGCCGGTGTCCAAGGAAGTCCACAGTCCGCTGATGGAACTCGCACTTGCTGAGCTTTGCGTACAAACGGTGCTCACGCAAGCGCTGCAGCACGGTCCGGACATGTCCCTCATGGCGAGCCGGGTCATGGGAGTAAACCAGTATGTCATCCAAGTACACCACCACGTACTTGTCTAACAAGTCCTGGAACACGTGGTTGATGTAGCGTTGGAACACAGCAGGCGCGTTGCACAAACCGAAAGGCATAACCAAGTATTCAAACTGCCCGTACCGGGTCCCAAACGCTGTCTTCCACTAATCCCCGGCTCGGATCCGAATCAAGTTGTAAGCCCCCCGGAGGTCCAGGTTGGTGAACACCTGTGCCCCTTGCACCCGCTCCAGCAACTCCAAGATAAGGGGCAAGGGGTACCGGTCTGGGATGGTAATTTTGTTCAGGGCTCGGTAATCATGGCAAGGGCGGAGTTCCCCACATTTCTTCTTAACAAAGAGCACTGGTGCCACGGTAGGCGAGGTGGAAGGCCTAATGAACCCACGCTCCAGGTTCTTGCGCAAGAAGCCCTCAAAGCCTCGCGCTCTGGCTCTGTTAGAGAATATAAGCGACTCACTGGTAAGGGCGCTCCGGGCTGGAGGTCTATGCTGCAGTCAAAAGGCCGATGCGGCGGCAGCTGGTCTGCCCCCCGTTCCTCGAACATGTCCTGGTAGTCCTGGTACACGGCTGGGAGCGTGGGTGCTGCCTCCTCCGTGGGCGCGGCCGCCAGCGTCTCGAATTAAGCATGGGAACATGCGTCTGGGAAGTGCACAGTCCGTTTGACCCAGTCAATCTGAACGTTGTGAGCTTCCAGCCAGTCCATCCCAAGCACTAGGGGGAACCGGGGCATAGAGGCAATGTCCAAAGTTCGCAACTCCCGGTGCTGCTGGAGACACAGGACCAGGGGCTGGGTCTCCTGAGTAACGGCACCTGAACGCAGAAGCCGTCCGTCAATTGCTTCCACCTGGACCGGTTCTGGCTTGTTCCGAAGTGGCACTTGATGATGGGCAGCAAAAGCAGCGTCCATATAGGAGCGGGTTGCTCCTGAATCTACCAAAGCATGGGTAAGAATCCAGGGCCCACCTGGAGGGTATAAACGTACCGGAACCATAAGATGTTGCAAGTCCATTGGTGCGGGCCCATTCTGCGCTGTTTGGGACCCCCGGTAGCTAGGGCCATCAGCTACTGGGGTTGGCGGTTTCCCTGCGGCTGGCGTTTCTCAGGGCAGGACTGAGCGTAGTGTCCACTTCCGCCACAGTAGAGACATAGATTCCCCTCCCGACGCCGCACCTTCTCTGCGGGGGAAAGGTGTGGCCGCACTGCCCCGAGCTGCATAGGCTCCTCCGATAACTCAGTTGTGACCGTGGGGCTGCCGGAAGAAACTGGTGCCGAGAACTGGAGGTGTCGGCGGCCCCGGGCCTGGCGACAATCCTCCAGCCAGTCGTCTATCTGTAGACTCCGTTGAATGAGAGTGTCTAGCGTGGTGGGGCGTTCCATTGTGGCCAGCTGGTCCAGTATCTCGTCCAAAAGCCCTTCGAGATACTGGTCCCGCAGTGCCGAGTCATTCCAGGTCAAATCCTGTGCCAACAGCCGAAACTCCGTGGTATATGCGGCCACCGTGGACTTGCCCTGTTTCAACCGCCGAATCGCCCGGTTGGCTTGACTCCCTTTCTGGGGGTTGCCGAACGCGGCCTCCAAAAGATTGCAAAACCCCGTATAGTCTGCCAGCAAGGGTGAGTCTTGCCTGAGTAGCGGCAATGCCCACTTGGCCGCCTGGTCCTTTAACAAACTAATCAAGAAGTGCACCTTGGTGCAGTCGTCAGGGAAGTTTCGGGCTCGCCCCTGAATATACAGCTTGGCTTGGGCAAGGAACATGGGAAAGCTGGTCGGGGCCCCATCAAATTTCTCGGGCAAAGCCACTGGGTACTTGCCAGGAGCCGGGGCGTCGGCCCCAGGAGCCGGTAGGGCTTCCAAGCGCTGCTGAAGTGCCGTAACCGCGTCGCTGAGCTGCTGCACGGTGTGAGTCAAGGCCTGGTTCTTCTGGGCCAAAGCCACCAGCGCAGCCGCCTGGTCAGCCATGGCCCCTGGCTCTTCCCGAACGCACCCCAACAAAGGGGGAGTGCAGGTGTGGCGGGAGCAAACTGTGCTGGTCCCGGGGGTAAAGTACCGTGGGCGTAAGCAGAGTCCACACGAAGAGGGGCGAGGTCCGAGGCGGAGAGCCGGGCGGGGAACAGGAACGCTGGAACAGGAGGCCGAGCAGGGAACAGGAACACCGGATGGTCAGGAACAGGAGGCCGAGCAGGGAACAGGAGCACCGGATGGTCAGGAACAGGAGGCCGAGCAGGGATCAGGAACACAGGAAGGTCCGAAGCCAACAACGACGTTGCTCCCGCAACCTGGGGCCGGGCTGACTGGGCTTTTATCCTCTTCTAAGGCCGGGGCGGTCCCGGCCCCCAGGAGCCCCGCCTCCTCTGGCCTTAAGGCGAGCACTCCTCCTGGGAGCAACCAGTTCCCTTCGCCTCTCTGCCCTAAGCCTCTGCAGATCAGGCGAGGCCGAAGTTTACTGGGCCCTGGAGGAGGCTCACCTGTAGCCACTGAGTCCTCAAGCCCCTCTGGGGCCAGAAGGGTTTCACCTGGGGCCAGCTCCTGGTGCTCTGCCACAGGTGCAGGCTCTTCAGCATCTAGGCCTTGCCCCAGTTCAGCCAGCCCTGGAGGCGGGGACTCCTGTGCAGGCTGGGATTCCTCTGGTTCGTCCTCTGAATCGGAATCCCAGGCCATCACAGGAGGTTTGCAGTGAAATTATGGAGGGGAAGAAGGCACCGGATTCGTGGAAAGAAGCTTTCATCACATTGATACCTAAACTAGAAACTGAAAAGACACAACTTAAGAATTACCGCCCCATCTCCCTCCTAAATGTGGATTACAAAATATTTGCAGACATTTTAGCAAGCAGATTTAAAAAAGTTTTAAATGAAATAATTCACAAGGACCAGACAGGCTTTCTCCCAGGTAGACATTTGTTTGCTAACACAAGGAACATTATTGACATTTTGGAGCTTTTGCAAACAAATATTAATACAAAAGCAGTGTTAATATTTATAGATGCGGAGAAGGCCTTTGATAACATCTCATGGAAGTTTATGAAGAAAAATTTGGAAGGGATGGGAGTGGGACGGGGATTTGAGAATGGGGATAGAGGCAATTTATTCAGAACAAAAGGGGAGTGGGACGGGGATAGAGGCAATTTATTCAGAACAAAAGGCTAAATTGATAGTGAACAATGTGGTGACGGAAGAGTTCAAAATCGAAAAAGGAACATGACAAGGTTGCCCTATCTCCCCTTTGTTATTTATTTCGGTCCTGGAGGTGCTCTTGAATATGATTAGAGGAGACTGGTTGGTGGAAGGAATTCAGGTCGGAGCGAAACAGTATAAACTTAAAGCATTTGCAGATGACCTAGTTTTGACCCTACAGGAGCCAGAATCTAGCACGAAAAGGGTATTACAATTGATTCAGGAGTTTGGTCGGGTGGCGGGATTTAAACTCAACAAGCAGAAAACTAAGGTATTGGAAAAAAATTTAACACCTTTAGAATCAGAAAGGTTTCAGAAAGAGACAGAGTTAAACGTGGTTAAAAAAGTAAGATACCTAGGGGTAAACATAACAGCGAAAAACATGAGTCTATTTAAGGATAACTATGAAAAGTGTTGGTCTGAAATTAAAAAGGGATTTAGAAGTTTGGTCAAGATTGAAACTTTCCTTGTCAGGACGAATTGCTGCTATAAAGATGAATGTATTGCCAAAAATGCTGTTTTTGTTCCAGATTTTACAGATTGTGGATAAAATGGAGTGTTTTGGGAGGTGGCAAAGAGATATTTCCAAATTTGTCTGGCAGGGCAAAAAGCCCAGAATTAAGTTCAAGATACTAACTGATGCTAAAGAAAGAGGGGGCTTTGCCCTGCCAGACTTAAAGCTGTACTATGAATCAGCAGCTTTCTGCTGGTTGAAAGACTGGCTGCTTTTTGAAAACACTGATGTTTTGGATCTGGAAGGTTTTAACAATGCTTATGGATGGCATGCATATTTGTGGTATGACAAGGTCAAAAGTCATAAGGCTTTTAAGAACCATATTGTTAGGAAAGCAGTGTTTAATGTCTGGATAAAATATAAAGACTTATTGGAAAACAAGACCCCAAGGTGGTTATCACCAATGGAAGCTAAGGCCCGGAAAAGACTCAATATGGAGGCCAAATGGCCGAAATATTGGGAAATAATAGAAAAAGATGGAGATAATTGGAGGTTGCAGAGTTTGGAGAAACTAAAAGATAAAGTGCGAGATTGGTTACATTATGCTCAGATCAAAGAGGTTTTCAAGTTGGATAAAAAGATAGGATTCCAGGTGGAAAAACCAAAGTTGGAAACGGAACTGTTAGAACCTAAGACTAAGGTACTTTCAAGAATGTATAATCTGCTGCTAAAATGGAATACACAAGATGAAACGGTTAAATCGGCTATGATAAAATGGGCACAGGACATTGGGTACAATATCATGTTTGCTGACTGGGAAAGGTTATGGACCACCGGTTTGAAATTCACGGCATGTAATGCCTTGAAAGAAAATATTATGAAAATGATATATAGGTGGTACATGACCCCAGTCAAGCTTGCAAAAATATACCATTTGTCTGATAATAAATGTTGGAAATGTAAAGAAACTGAAGGAACGTTCTTTCACCTCTGGTGGACCTGCCCTAGAGTTAAGGCTTTCTGGGAAATGATATATAACGAGTTGAAAAAGGTATTTAAGTATACCTTCCCTAAGAAACCAGAGGCCTTTCTTTTAGGCATCGTCGGCCAGAGGGTGTTAAAGAAGGACCGGACATTTTTTATGTATGCAACAACAGCAGCAAGGATACTTCTCGCCAAGCACTGGAAAACCCAAGATTTGCCCACACTGGAAGAATGGCAGATGCAACTGATAGACTATATGGAGCTAGCAGAAATGACTGGCAGAATCCGGGACCTAGGAGAAGAGGCTGCGGAGGAGGACTGGAAGAAATTTAAGAACTATCTGCAAAAATATTGTAAATTGTATGAGTGTTAAGAAAGATGTAAGATTATTAACAATATGGCACCATCAAGTTAGTTAAAAGAAATATGAAGATAAATGAAAACATAAGAAAAGACAAATTTTGGATAAATATTATGCTAAAATTAAGCTTTTAAGGTTTGGGTAAAATTATCTAAAACTAGGGACACAATATGGGAAATTATAATATAAGAATTGAAACAAGGTGATAAATTGCTGGGTAAAGTTTGAAAAGGAACAAGAGATGTGAGGAAGTCCAAAGTCCAAAGAAGTGAAGAAAATATGGTTATTGTAAAGTTATATGTTGTTTTGTTTTTTTATTGTATTAAGAAAATCTTCAATAAATATCTTATAAAAAAAAAACAAATTGTTTCATCAGAACAGAAACTGAGGATTTCCCACAGATGGCAGCTGTGAATCCCTTTCTAGCCTCCTGTTAGATTTTTCAGATCTGTGTTAATGGCTGCTCGCTGCTCTCCCACAGTGAGCGGTGGTTGTGGTATGCCATAATACCTCCTTAGCCCACGGAGCCTCACCATCTTGTCCAGACCATTAGCGTCCCTCCCAGGCTGCTGCGGAGCATCATGCTTCCCCCAGCGTTTGGGTTGGCCCATCTACGCAAACATACATTTTGCATTTCCTCTCAACCAGACCCTGACATGCCTCAGTCCCCTGCCTGGAGGCTGAGAGGGATACATGCCCAATGCCTATGCCAAGGTTTACCTACATCTGAAAAATCAATAAAGCTGTAGCCTTCTAAATCCCATTACAGTTGTTGCTTCTATTCATTATCCCCTCTGGTCAGCTAGTCTCCTGGGGGCGGGAACTCTGTGGCTGGGCATGCAATTTTGTTTGTCTTTAAAATATAAGATAATAGATAATGTCTATATATATATTCATTATATAGCAGCCTATCCTTTTTTGGTAGGAAAATGTATGCTTTCTTCTAGTTTTCCAGCTCTGTTTTCCTCCTTACCCTTGACTTCTCCCTCTAAGCACTTTCTTCTTGGTCCACTCTAGTCTACAACAACCAGCGGCTTACGATTTCAGACCTTTCTTCAGCAGTCAAAGTTGGTCTGTGGACTGCAGTTTGGGAGCCTCAGTTGTTTACAGCTATTATCAAGATCTTTCCCACACACTCATCCTTTGTTTCACACATCCCACTCCAGGAAGTACTAATCTAAGAAACTCAAAGCTGACCCAGAGCAACTCAGTGACAGTATTTGCATTTCTGATGCAGCATAGTCACTGCCTAAAGGAGTCACTTTTATGCTACAAGATTCCTATTAATGCTACACAGTGATTGAATATTTAGCCCAGAAGGTCTCAGCAGCTCATCTTAGTTTGGAACCTAAAATTCTATTAAATGTTAATTCTAAATTCACTTTTTTCCTCTGAGAAAGAGAGAGAGAGAGATAGAGATAGAGAGAGAGAGAGAGAGAGAGAGAGAAAGACAGATTAATAGGCTGTGATCCCCAAAGTACAAGCAATATTCAAATCCCTGGTATTAGTGTTTCCATCAGTGGAAAGAGTCCTTTGAGGATGGCAGCCCAAACTGGGAGTCAGACTTCACAGAAAGAGGTTAAGCTTAGTAAGAGGCATCTTGGCTGTACTGCTGATCAGGTTAGTGAAGCATTTTCTTTTATCCACAGTGTGTTGCTCTTGTTCGTGTATTAACCCCATGGTGATAGCAGTCAGCAAATTATTTGAAAACTTCATGCTGGAAGATTTGAACCAGCAGTGACAAGCAGTTTAGAAATCTGTAGAACAAGTTAGAATGCTACAATGGGGGTGATTTTCCAGTCAAGGCTACACTGAGTTTATTACCTTCTTCTCAGATAGTCAGCAGCAGAGGATGAACCACTGTGCTTGTAAAAGAAGGAGAAGAAATTGTTAGGTATGAGAAAAATCCTGATGTGCCTGTATAGTATTTCAGCACACGTTCTATCTTTGCATCTCTGCAGTGTTGGGAGGATTTTTTGTTTATGTGCATGAACTGCAAACTTCTATAACTCCATTTTTTTTTAAAGTTTCAAAGTGCTTTCCCCAAGCGCAGTACATCAATATTACTAGCCACTAACTTTTAAACAGGCAACAAAAGGGATTGTGAAGCTTTGTTTTACAACTTCCAGTTCTAGTATAATATAAGGACCAAACTAGATGTGGCATTAGATGCACATTTGCATTGAACATACCCTAATAGCAGCTGCTTGAAAATTATCTGGATTGTAGCAGATGGGAAGGAGAAATTTAAATACCCCAATATGCTTGGGTTCCTTATTGCAGATTTTAATATTGCGCAGTTTGAAGCAAATGAATGCATAAAAACTTACCTCTTTTGGAAGAAAAACATTATCAAGGCCCATAAGTTTGATTCACAATTTTACTTGCAGAACTTTATTCAAAACAGAATAGAAATATCAAATGATACATCCAAGCAGTTCCATAAGACATATGCCCGTCAAGGCATAGGCTCATTATCTTAGAAAATATGAAATAATTCCAACAGACCTAGAAGCAGAGGTCTGTCTCTCCCCACAGCCTGCATTCCAGCCTCCATTAACATGGAGCTGTTATCAGGAGAACTTCATTTACATCCTTATTCTCACAGTCTGAAGACTAGAGCTTTGAAGATGGTGAATTTGCAATTCAATACTTGCCATGTGATCTAAACTTAAACACTAATGCATTAGCTAGCAGAAAAGAACAATAGTTAACAAGCAACTCAGTTAAAGCTCAGTGTCCCTCAGACTACTGCAGTGGAATATCCCATGTTAAATCTTTTTACCAATACACACAGGCATTCCCATTTTAGTGTGAATTAAACCAATTGTACTTAACATTCCTCACAACATTTGCCCTGCCCCGGGGGCCAGCGGCACATGCTACATCATAGCTCTTGGAGGGGAATAGAGGTTCCTTAGGTGTATCACAGTGCTTGAAAAATATGGTGTGAATGGAATGTGGAATCCAGCAATGATTTTCTTAAGCCTTATTCAGGCATTTTTCTCCATGTGGCCTCAGTTAAATGCAGAGAGACAGGGCTTTGTATGCACAAACTGCAGATGTCACTGTGCACTGCACTGCCCCCACCCCCACATAGGCAGTTTCCATGAGTCAGAACTCCATATGCTCATGCTAAGCAGGCCTCCCCACTGAAGCTTTAGAACTTCTCCCAATATGTCAACAGTGCTGCGGAGGGGACAGCGTGGAGTGTGATGCCATGTGAGGGGTGAGTGTGCACCTCTCCTTCAAGCAATTGAGATTGCATGGAGAGAAATTCTGGAAAACGATTCAACGTTTTGTTCAGTCCCACACAATCCTATTCATCCTCCCTATTTCCAAAATTTAAGGTTGTTAATATAGTGGGGAATGGTGATACAAACAAATGCAAAAACTACTGGGAGCTTTAGGGACGTTTATTGCTAGCTATAAAAAAAGACATATTAAAAAGTGAGTGAATATATTAAAGAAGTTGGTATATTTATTATAACAATTAAAACAGCAGCAGGCCGGTAACAAATGAACTTTGTTTTCCAATAAGTTAGGAGATAAAAAATTACACCTGATGGCAGTGTTTATCATTAGCTACCTAGCAGCATTGTATCTATTTGTTGTACTTAATAAAACTATGATAAATACATCTTCTGGCAGGATGTTAGTTTCAATGTGTGCTATGCAATCTTCTCAAGAAACAGTAGCCAAGTCTAATTAAGTGCTTCCAATTAGAATTGTGTAGATAGGGAGGAAATTAATGGCTTCATTTGTACTATTTGTTTATTTCATTGTCAAGTGTACTGGATATAATTGTAGTGCCATGGAGAAATCATCAAAATTATTTTTTACCCTGTTAAGGCTCTGCTACATCAATTCACAGCAGAGGCCTCCCCCCTTCCTTTCTTTCATTCTCCCCTCCCCTTGCCTTTGAAGGCAAACAAGACCAGCTAAATAAAAGACCTTGACCAAGTGATTTTCCTTTTCAGAACTATTAAATTGAGAATGAATTTATTGAACAAAATAAAGGTTAACCTTCAATTAAGCATTACAAATATATTTAGTGAGATATTGAAAAGCTATAATGCCTTAGCAGCCCACACAGATCAGACAAAGCTGGGAACAAAATGTAGAGAAACAGAAGGAATGTTCAGATGGTTAGCTACACCATGTGACTTCAACTTGGCTGACATACTATATACACCTGTGTATTATATTATCATGTTAATTCAAAGGAGTGAGGGTTAGAAATTTCAATTCATGTTCACTCACAACACAGCATTATCATACTTTAATCAGCTTTGGTCCTTAATGAGCAGGTGAGCATCATCACAGAATCATACTACCCTTTGCCCTTGGAAGCTTTATGGGATGTTGCTGCAGAAGAGGGGCATCACAAGTTTGGTGTTTCTAGGACTAAGGTGAAACTCTGAACCACCCTTGTTTTTTTGTTTTTTGGCTTTTGGATGCTGCATGTTGCTTAAGTAATCTTGTTATATGGATAGAAATGTTCTTTGTGTGTTATTGTATTGCCTATTGTTTTGCTATAGTATTATGACTATAGTTTTGTGGTGTCTGTTTGAAATGTATTCTTTGTTGTAAGCTGCTTTGAGCACAATTTTTGTGTGTGGAAAAGCAGCATGCAAATAAATGAATGAGTAGGAAATAACACCTCTGCTCCATGGATCTGGTGTGAATTTTGAAGGTAAAAGGGTAAAGGACCGCTGGACGGTTAAGTCCAGTCAAATTTGACTATGGGATGTGGTGCTCATCTCTGCTTTCAGGATGAGGGAGCCAGCATTTGTCTGGAGACAGTTTTGCAGGTCATGTGGCAAGCATGACTAAACTGCTTCTGGTGCAACAGAACACCATGATGGGAGCCAGATCACATGGAAATGCTGTTTACCTTCCCACCACAGTATCTATTTATCTACTTGTGCTGGTGTGCTTTCGAACTGCTAGGTTGGCACAGCAATGGCAGCTCACCCCACCGCACAGATTTGAAGTGACCTTACGATTGGCAAGCCCAAGAGGCTCAGTGGTTTGGACCACAGCGCCATGGAAGACTCTAAAGAGGAACATGAAGGTGAATCCATGGTACCATTCTTACAGGCCTGGAACTTATTGCCTTGCTAAATGTCTGTGGCCTGATGGATATTGGCACCTTCCAAAGTACTGCTATTGATCCCACAAATTTATACTTCATGAACCATAGATTTGGTTTTATGTAATGTTTCTAGAGCTCACTGTTTCTGAAACAAGCTGAAAATTGATATCAATGTATTAAAAGCATGAAAAGCACCTCACTATAAATGCGGAACTGGGAAGAGGGAACCTTAGGTCCTAGAAAGTAGGAACCTTCTAAGCAACTGTAGATAGAGCAGGTACTTAGCAAGGACAAGAAGAAAATAATTGTGTTTTTTTTAAAATGCCCTGACACCATGGGGTATGTATCTCCTAGAAAGCCCTTAATTCTTCTGGTTCCCATTCCAGTCAAAGTTTTATAGGTGTGTGTGTTGGGTGCACTGGTGGGCATCTGAGTGATTAGCCTGCATAAGTTGCACATTTAAGCTATCTTGATAGTGAGCTTCTCCTTGGTTTCATTTTGCCTCTTAGTGATCTTGATATATGGTTTTCTTCCTTGGTTGCATGGTTTATTTCAACATAAATTTTTGTCTTCAAAAAGAAAGAAGAAAAGCCATGTAGCATCTGATTGTTGTGCACTGACCCTGCAGTGCTTCTACCAGCTCACCTGTGGTAGTGTCATTCTGCCTTTTTTTTTTTTTTTGCCCTGCTCAGAAATACAATACTGTATCAATTGTCTGGGGCAGTTGTGCAGTAGGGGGAAATTGATGCCTAGTCTGGAAACAGCACTGTAGCTTTAAAACTCACTGTGTTCATCAGCTTTCAATTTTCACTTATGCTCTCTTATTGATAGGCACTTTAATTAATGCATAGATCCACCTGGTGAGGCAGAGTGGAAAGCAATATTTGGTCTGCTGCTGAGCAGGAATTGAGAGCTGGGCAACCATGCCATGCATCAGGGTGAAGCTTTTGGAAGCACAACAGCACAGATCCTCATTAGGGGTTAATTCTGTTATTGGTCTGGATGGCAGCAGACTCTTTGGCTGGAAAGTCTAGTCTGTTGTAGGGTTAGCTGTCAGTGAGGAAGCTGGTTAAGAATCGACTATTTGCGGAGTTGAATGGAAAAGTTATTCTAAATGATTCTTTTCCACCTATGTAGACCTGTAAATACAGTGGTACCTCAGGTTAAGTAATTAATTCGTTTCGGAGGTCCGTACTTATTCTGAAACTGTTCTTAACCTGAAGCACCACTTTAGCTAATGGGGTCTCCTGCTGCCGCCGCGCCGCCAGAGCACGATTTCTGTTCTGATCCTGAAGCAAAGTTCTTAACCTGAAGCACTATTTCTGGGTTAGTGGAGTCTGTAACCTGAAGCGTATGTAACCCGAGGTACCACTGTAATATGAACCTCTCTGTTTTATTTCTCCTCATATAATGGGATTCTTTTTGTTCTCTTTACCCACAGTAAAGTATTTACCAACATTTTCTTCTCTGTCTGGACTCCATCTGCTTTATGCCACTCAGTCTGCTAACAGAAGTGACCTTCTTCAGGTGGAGGGCATAGATAGATGAAGGCAGGAACTGATAAGCTAAATAGTACAGCAATGCTCCTTAAAGTGTTGGCCCTAGGGGTGAGCAGGATACTATTTTGGCTGAGGGGACCTGGGGGAATCTATGCCAATAGACATGAATTTGATCACTAACATTTTTTTTGGCCAGTAGGAACATTTGGAATCCTGAGAAAGTGGCTCAGGCGCCAGTCACAAAATGGCTGCTACATCTAACCACAAAACAGAGACAGAACCCCATCAGTCACTCAGTCAACGGGAGAAAAAGCACCTACAAAAGTCACTGTCTTCACTGCATTGAAGTTCTTTGTCCCTCTCCTCAGTTCAAAAATCCTGGTATCCAATGAAATGTGTTTGTGGCGTTCATACAGAGCCCCCGGTCATTTCACGGACTATTGACCTGTACACCACTACTTTATTCTTCCACTGCCACCAATTTTGTGGAAAAAACTCTGGCGTTCGCTGGTGAATTTTTGAGTCTCAGTCAGGTAGAGTTAACAATGAAGATTAACGTTTATTTCAAACACAAACAAGTTTTAAAATATATTCAAAATGCTGTGACTCTATTCATTCTCAGTCTTGTCCCTGTCTCTAACTCACTTTGATTCCTCTATCTCCTCACCTGCAAAAGAACCAACTGAACTAACTGTCAAAACCTCTGGGCTGAGCCTCAAAATCAGGTAGGCTCTGCCTCCAGGCTTTCTTATTGGTCAACCTATTAACCCTTTCTCTCCCCAATACAAACGTATCCCCAAAGAATGGTCAAACACCACAGTGTTAAAGGGTGTTTTCAGTGTAGGAGAGGCTGATTCAGAGCAAACAGGAAGAGCAGTCAGTCTTGTGTGTTGAGGACTTTTGTGGGAATATTTACGGAGACCTTTTGCGGGCACCACAGGAAGTACCGGCAAGCACACTAGTGCCCATGACCACCACACCCATCATTGAAGTCCCTGGATAAGACAGCTCACAGACCACTGTGCAGGCATAATCTCTCACAGTGCTTCACTGTGTTGGCCACGTTCTGCTTCCCCAGCCCAGCTTTCTAGCTTCTGGCATAGAGAGCTTTCCTTTTATCTGGTTAATTGTAGGACGGAAGGGGACGGAGATAGACTTCTGTATACTTCATGTTCTGAACAGTTCTGTTTAGAGAGAAAAAACAACCCCAAATATGCCTGGAAAAAGAAACAGTAAGAAAATTAGAGCATGTTTTAAAGCCTCTGAAATACAGGTATTTCTCAGAGCTGGAGTCAGGCTAATGGCTTGTTTACTGCCCAAATCAGAGAGATTAATCTGTGGCTTTAACATTTGAACAAAGGCTTTCCACTAAAGTATGAGTACCTAAGAATAACAATTTTCTTCAAGGGTAGGAGACTAATCAGACTCCTAGGTGAATGCTTTTCTTTCTAACCACTATTCTGCTTCTCAGAACCATGTCGGTACATTCTGTAAAACATTATTTTCCGGCTCCCAGCGGTGGGACATGGCGGCCTATCTTTCTGTTGGTTTCACTCTCTTCCCAGGGATTCTAGAAAAGCTATTTTAGCTGAAATGCTTGTTCACACAGACCAGTAAAACAAAAGGGCATACCAGCTACTGCATTGAAATATTATACAAACCAAGATTTCTAAAGTAGCGTAAGATGGATATTAGCCTTATTCAGGCATTATATCCACATGTCTAGAGAGAGGGACAGAGCAGAAATGTGCTTGTGTTGGTCCCAACCCCTGCACAACCCCTTTTCTAAAAAACATGAAGAAACCATGTATGCTGTGCAAGCCATGAAGGCTATGTTTTACCTCCACTGATAGAGACACTATGCTTCTACATACAAGTAGCTGGGAATTGCAATTGGGGAGAGCATTGTTTTTATTTGGGTCCTGTCAGCAAGCTTCCATAAGTATCTGGTTGGCCACTGTTAGAACAGAATGCTGGACTAGATGGGTCTTTGCCCTGAACAAACTAACGCTTCCAACTTCTTCTTTATTGAGTAATTGACTGCAATTTTACACTCTACTTTATCCCAAAGGACCATAGGATGATGCAGGGAGCACACAGGGAGAGGAGGGGGAGAAGAAGCTTCACTGTACTAATGGGACAACTTTGTTAGATACAACCTACAGAAAGTCACAATGGACAAATTGCGATGTGATGTTACCAGCAAAGTGATGAAGAGCATGACGAATGATAATAGAGATTTGATGTGAATCTGAGGATTCTTTCCTCATATTTCTGTGATTAGGAGGAAGGATGTCAGGGGTTAACAGGCACCATGCCAACTAAGGACGATGTGAACCTTGCTTATTTTCTCTACCAGCCCGTCATTTAAAAAAGAAAACAGCTGCTTCTGAACTTACTTGAAAACATTGTGGGAACATATATTGCTCTTTCAGGGTGAGCAACAATGAAAAGGCTGTTGCGAGTCAAACAGTTGAGAGGCTCCTTTAAACTTCAACTGGCAGGATTCCCATCCGCAAAGCCATTTCCCACTACAAAAAATAAATAAAAACAACCCTATGAGATCTCAGCCCTTCATCCAAAAACAAGCTGGAAGAACCAACCACAATGTGACAGCTTAGTTCTGAAGCATAAGTGCAGCATGCCATAAAAGACTTGGAAATCTCAACACAGATAAAGATGCAACATTTCATTGCTTTTAAAGGAAGGTGTGCTGGGTGAAGGGCGGGCAGGGAGAAGCATTCCATTGGCACTGTTGTTTGCTCTTGGCAATCTTGCCCATTACAAAAATCAAATTCTACTGTATGTGGAGGAAAAGGATGTTATAGTACCTTGCCAAAATACCTAGGGTCTAACGGATAAACAAAAGGGTATCTGGGATGAGTCTGTAAAGAAAACAGATTCATCATCCAACTCATATGCTTGTCAGCTTCCCTTGTGCTCTGTGCCAGTGACATATTGCCAGTCTGTGGGTAGTCACCAGGTGTGTCGGGCAGGAGGGAACCTAACAGGTGTAGAGCACAAACCTGACATTTCTTTTGTATTTATAGCATTTTTGGAAAGGGGTCGAGAAGAACGGGAAGGCACATATCCCTGCTTAAGAGGAAGCAACTTCTAAAAGGGGATGATTACCCTGTCAGAAGACAGGCGAGGTTTCTCCATGTTCTATATTACTCGATCGGCATCCCCATTGCTAGCTCAGATTGAGAGGAAGAGCTAACCTGATGGCTGCTGAGCACTGTGAGCTGTTGCTATTAATCAAAATTACAGAAACACCTGTGCTAAATAGCTTTGTGCTGATCACTCTGCGGCGCCCTGGTGGAAATCTATCTAGAGTGCCCAACTGGGCAGGTGTCTCTTCCGAATTGCTGGAAATCATTGTTCAATAACAATCAGAATAATTTTGTCCCTCCCGTGCGGTTACAAAGCAGCAGGGTGAGCTGCAGCTTCAAGCATATGGGGAGAGCTCTTAAAGATTTCAGAAAGTTGGCTGTGATCAGTGAGAGGTGAAAAAAAATATCAGCTGACAACATTTTTGCAGGTAGCTTTATGCCTTTATTTTACATAAACAACATTTGCACATAAAGTCATCTGCGTGGGTTTTTTAAAAAAAGAAAAACAACTTCAACTGAGTTTTTAAAAGGATTATTATATCAAAACAACGTTGACTTACTGCCAAAGTTTTTAGATATATGGGTGTTCTATTCCTACTGAGATTTCACCTAGTCTCAGGGTGACAGACTTGCATAATTGGGGAAATTGGCAGTAGCAATGTCACACACTTACGATTTTTGCAAACGCTTTAAAGATTTTGTGAATAGATGGTTACCCTTACAATATAACTATTCTTTATGTGATCAGTTGTAGCCTCTGTGAATGAGAGGATGGGTGAATAATTGTAAAACTGAAGGTCTGCAAAGTTACCAAAGTAGGAAAGCAGGCTCCACTGGTCAATGGTTAGCGCAAATAAACAGACTTTTAAACCCTGGGAAGAAGAATCCTGTGCATTTTGCTTTCAGATTGTCCTTTTCTAACCTCATAGTTGGCTCTATGATATTAAGTGGCTTCCTCAGCTCAAAGATTTTCATAGAAGACCAAGCATTCCTTTGAGTTAATGCTACTCTCCTTCAGACCTTTGAAAACATATGAAATAACTTTGCTGTCTGCCATGCAGTGAAAAGAACAGCAGGCGTGAGATTATATAATAAAAAAAGAAAACTTACTTTGAATCAACCATTTCTCTTCCCACTCACCCCCCTTTGCTTTATTGCTGGTTTACTCAAAGTAGGTTTTGATTTTATTCCGTGGGGCTGTTTCATCTGAGGCTGAAGCCAAAAATGGAGTGTTATTAATCCAGTAATCTCTCTGTGCTTTTCTTGAAAGCCACTAAAAAGTTGTGAAATATCAGGATTAATTTGCTCACCGTTGTGACTCATGATTAGGTTCCTATATCATTTATCACATTCTTCGGTTGTGGTGTGTTTTCTGGGGAGTGGTTGGTAGAATTAATGGCAGACACTGCTGCGCGGGAAACTCAGATGCTGCTTGGGTATTAACTAAAGAGAAAAATCAATGTTGTCCAAAGGTTGCCTTCAAGGAAAGAAAATAATGATTATAAAAATGTTTGTCTCTCTTCGCTATCTGCTTTTCCTCCTCTCTTACCCACAGACCCTGAAACTTCTGCTATATAATCAGGACCAAGCATGGAAGGCTCTGACCTGATTAAACCTGGACTCCAGGAATCTCTGCTGCCCCAAGTGGCAGAGCTTTTGGACAGAGGATGCTGGGGAAAAGAGAGTATTTATCTGGGCCAGAGGCAAACAGATAGAGATTGTCATTGTTGGTGAAGCTGAAAGGTGGATGGTATATATATATATATATATATATATATGCTTTCGTAGATTTTCACGGGTACAGGAATGCAGGTTTTGGTGTCCTCGGGTGTCTTCCCGTGTAAAAGTTGGGGTGTCTAGGCGACGTTTCGACGAGGTCTCACTCGTCATCTTCAGGCTGGTGCTTTCGGCTTCTTGTTACTGGAACAGAGCGGGATCTCAATGTTTGAGTTCCTATAAATACTGTAGAGGGGGTGTGGTGTCTAGCCTCCAATGTTCTGGGCAGAGAGGAAGTTCCCAGGCTAGTGTGCCTTTTCTTCTTTTGTTCCTTAATTACTTGAGAGATACCTTGAGTGATTTCTTGAGTGATATCCTGAGTACCACTTAGGTGGGTCATTAGGTGTGGATTAGTTGCTAAAGTCTTTGTGTCTTGACCTCTTGAACTTTGTGAAGAGTTTTCCTGAGAAGATGGCTGTATTGCACTTAGTTGTGCTTTGGCTTGGCTTCGTGTATAGGGGCGAGCTGTGGTTTTGTGGCTTGTGTCAGCCAGATCTGTGTAGGGATTGCAGGGGGGTGCAGCATCCGGAGGTGCCACCATGGATTGGCTACTGGATGGTGTCAGTAATTCATCTGTGGAGAGGGTCTGGGTTTGGGTCTGGTGTGGTTGATTGGTGTTGGCGTTCTGTGTGCCTCTGGATCTGGTGTCAGTTTTTGTGGGGAGGGCTAATTTCCAGATGTCTGGCAAGCGGGATGTGTCGTCACGCTTGTTCATGTTGTGAGGGTGTTTCTCTATCTCGATGGCTTCCATGATTATTCTCTTGTGGTGATGTTCCGTGTTAAAGAGCAATTTGGAATCTGCAAAATTAATTTCGTGTCCTGTTTCTTTCATGTGTTGGAAAAGAGAGGAAGTTTTTTCTTCTTTTTTGACGGCATTCTTGTGTTCTGCGATACGTGCATTTATTCGTCTGTTTGTTTGTCCAATGTACGTGGCTGGGCAGACTTTGCAGGGTATTTCATAGATCCCTTGGTTTTCCAACTGGATTTTATCCTTGGGGTTTCTGAGGATATTGGCTATTTTTTGGTTGGTGCAAAAGGCTGTTTTGATATTGTGTTTATGGAGGATTTTGCTAATTTTATCTGTAGTGCCCTTGATATAAGGAAGGAGGGCCATGCCATTGTTTTCTTCTGTGTCTTGGTTTTTGGGGGGTGTTTCCTTTTGGATTAGCTTCGTAATCCTGTTTTGCTGGTATCCATTGGCAATTAACACATTTGAGAGATTCTGTAACTCAGTTGTCAAGTGGTCTTTGTCAGCCAGGCGTTTGGTTCTGGAGATGAGAGTCTTGGCTACGGAGTTTATTTGTGCAGGGTGGTGGTGTGATTGTGCATGTAAGTAGCGGTTGGTGTGTGTTTTTTTCTGGTAGATAGTGTGTCCTAGGGAGCCATCAGGTTTTTTGTAGATTAGGACGTCAAGGAAGGGAAGTTGGTTGTTGGCTTCTATTTCCATAGTGAATTGTATTTTGGGGTGTAAGTTGTTGAGATGTGTGAGGAAGCTATCCAGTTTTTCCTTCCCGTGTGGCCAAATTACAAAGGTGTCGTCAACATATCTGAGCCAAAGTTTGGGTTTGTGTTCTGACTTGTCTAAAGCATTGGTTCCATGTACAGGTTTGCGATGACCGGTGAGAGGGGTGATCCCATAGGTGCTCCTTCTATCTGTTTGTATCTTTGTCCATTGTGGATGAAGTACGTGTTCCTTCCTCTCTTTTCCAACACATGAAAGAAACAGGACACGAAATTAATTTTGCAGATTCCAAATTGCTCTTTAACACGGAACATCACCACAAGAGAATAATCATGGAAGCCATCGAGATAGAGAAACACCCTCACAACATGAACAAGCGTGACGACACATCCCGCTTGCCAGACATCTGGAAATTAGCCCTCCCCACAAAAACTGACACCAGATCCAGAGGCACACAGAACGCCAACACCAATCAACCACACCAGACCCAAACCCAGACCCTCTCCACAGATGAATTACTGACACCATCCAGTAGCCAATCCATGGTGGCACCTCCGGATGCTGCACCCCCCTGCAATCCCTACACAGATCTGGCTGACACAAGCCACAAAACCACAGCTCGCCCCTATACACGAAGCCAAGCCAAAGCACAACTAAGTGCAATACAGCCATCTTCTCAGGAAAACTCTTCACAAAGTTCAAGAGGTCAAGACACAAAGACTTTAGCAACTAATCCACACCTAATGACCCACCTAAGTGGTACTCAGGATATCACTCAAGAAATCACTCAAGGTATCTCTCAAGTAATTAAGGAACAAAAGAAGAAAAGGCACACTAGCCTGGGAACTTCCTCTCTGCCCAGAACATTGGAGGCTAGACACCACACCCCCTCTACAGTATTTATAGGAACTCAAACATTGAGATCCCGCTCTGTTCCAGTAACAAGAAGCCGAAAGCACCAGCCTGAAGATGACGAGTGAGACCTCGTCGAAACGTCGCCTAGACACCCCAACTTTTACACGGGAAGACACCCGAGGACACCAAAACCTGCATATATATATATATATATATATCCAACACTGTTAGAAGTAATATACAAATATCCAAAGGCAAAGGTCTGTATAGTTAAATCTATGATTTTCCCAGTAGTGATGTATGGAAGAGAGAGCTGGAACATAAAGAAGGTTGATCGCCAAAGAATGGGTGCTTTTGAATTATGGTGCTGGAGGAGACTCTTGAGAGTTCCATGGACTGCAAGAAGATCAAACCTCTCCATTCTTAAGGAAATCAGCCCTGAGTGCTCACTGGAAGGACAGATCCTGAAGCTGAGGCTCCAATACTTTGGCCACCTCATGAGAAGAGAAGACTCCCTGGAAAAGACCCTGATGTTGGGAAAGATGGAGGGCACAAGGAGAAGGGGACAACAGAGGACGAGATGGTTGGATAGTGTTCTCGAAGCTACCAGCATGAGTTTGACCAAACTGTGGGAGGCAGTGGAAGACAGGAGTGCCTGGTGTGCTCTGGTCGATGGGGTCACGAAGAGTCGGACACGACTAAACGACAACAACAACAATATCCAAAGGCAACACGATGACCAAGTACAACAATGTGATGTCAATACAAACTCTTTATATAATCTATACAGAACATAGAACAATGTGAAATATATGAAATATGCACTCTCTGCAAAACCAAATAAACAGAAATCTTCTAAATCTCTGAAAGTCACAGAATATGCACTCTTGAAAACATAGAACCAAATAAACATAAATCTTATAGGTCTCTGAAAGTCTTAATGGGCTATGCAAGTCTCTGAAAGAAGCAATGGGTCAGATTCTTATCTGGAGAAAACAAGCTGTAAAGCTTTGTTTTATGATGTCCAACACTGCTGAAGTGGTCCGCAAACAGACGTAGTGAACATTGGGAAGGCCACAGATTTGGCCCAAATGTTGTTAACAGATAAAATGAGGCAAATCTATCTCATTTCTTTTGCATTTCATTATTGGTGTGTGATTTGGCGGTGCGTAAATCTTACCAGACTGTTGAGCTGGTGACTTTATCTTTCCTAGATTGCATTATTATTATTATTATTATTATTATTATTATTAAAAAGTCAGTGGCTACTATAAAAATGCGTTCCATTCTCCTAGTTTCATGAAGTGCAAGTTGTTTTCTCAGTTGCTGCTATTATTAACATGGTTACATTTTAGAGGATGGATGGTGTTTTGTTGTGTTATGATTGTTAATTATTTCTGTCTGCTGTTTTAATTTTTTTTAAAAAAACAACAATCTTCTAAATTTGTTGCATATCACTTGGAGACTGATTGCTGTTATTCAACAAACACATTAATCAAATAATAATAATAATATTGAAAAGTGAAATGAACTCAGACAGGTATAGCATAAATAAGTATGCACTGTAATTATTTTATTTAGCTGAGTCTTAAGCAACTGTGTGAAGTAGGCCAATATGATTTCCACTTTAAGTTTTGGAACTGATGTTTAGAGAGTGTTGACAATGCCTGAAGCCACTCAGAGGACTACGTTGCACTTCTTTAAACATGTCTTAAACTAGATAAGTTAATTATACACCAGGGTTTAAATATTCTCTCATATATTTACATGTTAGTAAGGGACTTCTCTCTACCCCTTTCAGAATTGTGCATACAAGTTTTTGAAATATATTCAGGTCTTCTCTAAGAACTTCTTTTTTAAAAAAAACAACACAAAACTATAATTCTATAATTTGGATTTAGTTGGTTGTTTCCCTCTGGGCATAGATGAATATGGTTTTAATAAATTCAGATTTCAGACCTGAATTAGTCAAACTCATCAACCTTAAACTTCACTGCCATTCAAAATTGAACTTTAATGAAGCATAAATTCACATGCATATTCAAAATTGATTAAGAAATATTTAAAGTCTCCATCAATGGAAAATAAGGTTCACATTTGATTTACAAATTAGAAAAGTGCAATTTGGTTTTTCTTTGGGAGCCAGTTTTGTACATTTATTTCTATTAGGCCAGTTTCTTTTAATATCTACACAACTTCCTTTCTTATCAGTGATAAAAACTGGACACAAACTACTAAGGACCAATAATATTTCCTGAAACCAACTATCTTCAACTCATTTGTATATAATGAGTTTATTGCTTAGACCCACTTCCACACCATATATTTAAAGCAATATTATGCCTCTTCAGTCATGGATTCTCTCAAAGACTCCTGATAACTGAAGAGTATTTGCTAGGAGTGCAGAAAATCGTTAGGTGACTCCTGTTTCCCTTCCAGAGCTCCATGGGAAGGTTTGATTGTTGAACCACTCTGGAGTGAATGGGGGTCCCTTAACAACTCTCAGCACTCTTAACAAACTATAGTTTATCAGCTAGTAGGACAAAGCCTCACATTAGAGTTGTGCAAGGCTCCCAACTGGGTTTGGGGGATGGGTCAGGCTCAAGATCAGTTCAGTCCAGAATAGGTCCAGTCAGGATACCAAATTGGGCCCAGACAGAATAAGGAGTCCCTTGCGCAGCCTCAGTACAATGCACTCACAACTTATGTGCAATTAAGTTGTGTGCATTCAGCTTTACACGCTTGGCAAAATAACATAAAAATAAACTAAAGGGGGCCAGCATCCAGGAAAATACTTTGGCAATGCCACCCACCATTAAACCCAAAGTGCTTTGGTTATATGTGATTTTGACTTTAGGTGCTATCCCCAGAACATAACCCCCACACAAATTATGGGCTTACTATAACATACATAGCTGTTCTGGATGCCACAGATACCCTGCCAATTGATTTATGGAAACGTGACTCTCATATGGTTAAGGTAACTTTTTTATAGCCCAATCTTACCGGAAAATCTTTGAGACTAAAATAACAACAACAAGTACTACTACTATTACTACAGTAATGAAGAATAGGGCTGGATCTAGCTGTGGATGAATCTGCCCATGGCTGCCCAGGGAAGTGTCATGTGTTTTATCTATAATTCCATTCAGGATTTGCATTGAACTGTGAATATTTTTAATTCCTCTCGAGAAATGTATTTAAATATTATTTTAACACGTATGTAAATATGTACCATCTTTCAAAATATGTCTTTATAATTTAAATATGCCTCTCAAAATACACACTTTGATATAGTTATACTGCTGAAAACTGTATGAAATCTGGTTATTTAGGAGGCAGAGCATTCCAACCTCCCCCTTACATTAGACTGGGAAGGGGTCCATCCGCTGAGCGCTACCATTGGCCACCACAAGTGTCAATCTGTTAGTAGTGACCTCCCTTTCCTGCCCACTGAACGTGTTGGGCAGGTGGGAGTCCCGTTGGCAGAATCACTGCCGGCAGGAGCCAGCACTAACACCCACAAATGAAATGTTCAAAGGGTGGGGAGGAGGCAGGGCTGAACTGATCAGGAATCCACTGGGTCCAGAGCTGGTTTCACTGCCATCATGCAATGGTACTGGGTCCACTGAGCTAGTTTGGTGACAGAATGGGACCAATCCCTTCCACTGTGGCTGCCACAGGCAGCAGGGCTGTGGCCCTCCCACTTTGAAAAGCCCTTCCAGCTAGGGGTATGGAAGGTTAGAATTGCATCCAAAGTTCTGATCCGCACATTAACCTGAAAGGTGCAGATCAAGTCTTTTTATACAGGAATTTGAATATAATATACAGAATGAATTCCTCAAGGCTGCCTAGCTGTTAAATCAATGGGGATATAGGATTATGCTGAAAAGGTTCCAAAATGCAATAAGAACCCCAATTCCTATTACCAAAGGTACAAAGCAGCACTCTGGCTGTTTCCTAATGCCTAACTCTCTATATCTCACTGCTCAGCAGAGTGGAATGGACTGGGGTTCTTTAATTAACCTACAACTGTGATTTTCAATTTTAATTCTTTGGTTTATTTTTAAATTTTAGTCAAACATGTTTGGGTCCAGGCTTTGGTGACGAAAATCTTTGTGGGGTGTGTGTGTGTGAACAATATTTTTATTTGGCTATTATTAACATCCAGTTCTTCCACATTATTAAGCTATTTTCTTGGGGGGGAAAACAAATGTTAATAAAATGTGGGTCTTTGCTGGATCCTCAGATATTAAATCCTCCCATTTCCTATGGATGAAGGGACAATTTCTTACATCCAATCTACATCAATATCCTTGGCTAAAATATGCCCAGCTTAGTTTTACTCCTGGGGAAGCTTTTTGAGTTGGGAGCAAAGCTTTTTCTGATGGCAAAGTCACTTTCAGCTATTAAAGTTAGATCAAAGGATATAAGCTTACAGCCTGTCTTAGCGTGTGATAACAAAATGCACCCTTGGTATTCCTTTTTATAGGTAGCGGATGAGAACATCTTGCTGTATTCACTCATATGAACCTAAGGGTAGCACTGCCTAGTTAACAGATTCAGGCTTAGTGCAGATTCAACTGAACATTCTTAAAGTATATTATGGAGATATGTTAATGAAAATGGAACAGATCTCAAAACTGTAACAGCTGCAACTGGAGGAAAACCACGGCAGTAATCATGCTGAAGTTTGGTTTGGCTTAAACCCCCAAAAGGGGTGAACTAGTCTGCAAATTTCAGTCAGTTCTGTCCAAAAAAGTATGAAATTGAGATAATTTTGGAAACAGAAAAATATGCACACATTTTATACATATCCAGCAGAAATGTACCTGGGCCTGTTTGCCTGTAATTTGGGATAGTATGCTTCAAATTATTATAGCTACTTTTCTTCCTATTAGTGAATTTCCCCTCTTTTTTGTGAAATAAATTATTTGATTTTCCAAAATACAAGCATACAACAAAATCAATTCCCAATCTAATTATTGAGATTGCTGTTAATCTCCTGACTTCCCCCCATCCCTTCCATGGGTCCTATTAATTCTATTCTCAACTGCATATCAATATTTCAATAATAATAATAATAATAATAATAATAATAATAATAATTATAATTTATATACCACCATAACCCCAACCCTAACCCTAACCCTAACCCTACACCCAGAGGTCTCAGGGCAGTTCACAGAACAAGATCAACATAAAAACCTTAATATATATATATAATTAAAATAAAAACAACTCTATAATATCCCCCTTACATTATAAGTGTGTTTAAAATCCTGCTAATGTTTTAACCTGTTTACAATGATTTTGTATATACATTATAAACATTTCCCATTCTTTTTAAAATTTCTTGCCTTCATAATTCCTGAGCTTCGCAGTTAGTTTTGCCATTTTGGCATAGTCCATCAACTTGATTTGCTATTCTTCTCTGGTCAGGGTTATCTCTTCCTTCCATCTCTGGGCTAATAGCATCCGAGCGGCTGCTGTAACGTACATTAAAAGTTTCCTTTGGTCCTTTGGGATCTCAGTAGTGAATTTCCCCCCTTGACCCATTTTGTGGAAGCCATATTGAACAGCTTCCAAATTAGTCTGAGCAAATCGGTCTGCTTTATGAAGCACGGCTTCGGAACCTGAATCAAATCTTGTGATCAGTTGCCTGCTTGCATTATCCCCTAGAGAGAACTAAGAACAACTTCAACTTGGGTGAGTTAGATTAGGAAGAGGTCATGAGGAAGAAGAGGCCATAAACACTCTATATCCCTATGCTGCTGCTTTCATCAAAAAAGGGAGGAAAACACAGGAAATAGTAAAGAAAAGAAAACACCAGTTTTTTAATGGCCAGGAGATCACAAAGTACAAATCTGATTTTGTTCTCCTGAAACCTTATGACAGAGGTGGGAAACCAGGTGCCCTCCAGATGTTGTTGGACTACAACTCCTATAATGCTTGTCCATTAGCCATGCTGCCTGGGGATGATGGAAGGCAGAGTTTAAAAAACATCTGGAGGGTCACTGCTTCCCCAACACTGCCTTACAACAATCCTACCAGGCAGATATTACTAGTTTTGTATGGCTGAGAGAAGGTTGAAAGATAATGACTTGCCTATTGTAATTTGAACTGAGCACTTTGCATCCTAAATTTACAGATACTACAACAGTTGTCACATAAAAACATGTGCCAAGTCTGACTCCTTCACATAAGATTTTTTTTTTTGGGGGGGACACCCTATATTTTGCTTATTTTGTTACATATAGGATGTGACTGTCACCTGAATTATTCCTCTATATATAGGCTCATTGTGTACGGTTGACTTGTGTATGCTGGATTGCACCAAAGCTGAGCCAGTTAACCTTTGTCTTCCAAGGCTGTGAGTGTCTTGGAATGCTGTACTTACATTCATAATCATTCATATCTTTGTATCTTCAATGATTTTCAATTAATCCCCTGGTACAGATTTTCTCTCATCAGCGCAAAGGGAGCTGATAAAGGACCACAGTGAGTTATTGTAAACACCTGCACATCACATCATCTTTCTGTCAGTCCTGACTGTTCGTAGAATATCAATAGCTAAAACGGATTGGGCAAATGACCCTGGCACTGATGAATTGCTCACTCCAAAGGTTCCTGTGTTTTCAATCTGTCAGTTTCAGATGGAATAAAAAAGCACTAATACTCATACTTTCTCTAAAAGGGCCATTTAAAAACATACCGCATGTTAAATATGACTTGTTTCATAATGAACAACTGGTAGTGCACTGCAGCAGAACTATGTACTTTATGAATTTAGGAGTATTAAGGTGTAATTTTGTAGCCAAGCCCACAGTGGACTTAATGCAATCCACTATATTTTGATGATAATATATAAAGTATTTTCTTTTGAAATTAATGTAATCAACCTTTTTTTTCTCAAGGGTTCCAATCATAAAAAGGTACTACATAAAAAAGTGGAATTGTTACTATTAGTGCTCACTCACATGAAAGGAAGCTAAGGGGTATTCTTACATTATGCTGGACCAGGGCACAAGTAGCCTTTACCTGCATCCAGCTACTCCTGAGAAAGATCCTACACATTGTGATTTCAAAAGTCACCATGAAGAAAGGAGTATTCTGCTCCTGTGTTGATCTCAGAGGGGTAGTGAAGAGAGACAGAGAAGGAGGGAAAGAGAAAGAGGCAAGGAATAAGAGTGAAGCCAGCTCCTGTGGGCTCAGACAAATGAGAAGTGTCATCTTGAGGCAATGCAGAAAGTGGGGAGTAGGGGAATGCAGACAGCAGGACTATGAAGTACAGCATTTGAGGAGTCTTGAGTGCAATCCCAACCATGTCTGCTCTGAAGTAAGCCCCACTCAGTTCAATGGGACTTGCTTCCAAATAAGTGGGGTTAGGATTCAGCTCTGTCAGTTTGATGGGGAGGGATGGCAACTGGAGGGAGAGAAGTGACAGGGAAAGTTTGCATCTGTTGGCTCACTGTACAATCCTACATAAAGGGACCCCTGACCATTACGTCCAGTCGTGACCGACTCTGGGGTTGCGGCGCTCAACTCATTTTATTGGCTGAAGGAGCTGGCGTACAGCTTCCGGGTCATGTGGCCAGCATGACTAAGCTGCTTCTGGCAAACCAGAGCAGTGCACGGAAATGCCGTTTACCTTCCCGCCAGAGTGGTACCTGTTTATCTACTTGCACTTTGACGTGCTTTTGAACTGCTAGGTTGGCAGGAGCAGGGACCGAGCAACGGGAGCTCACCCAGTTGCGGGGATTTGAACCGCCAACCTTCTGATCAGCAAATCCTAGGCTCTGTGGTTTAACCCACAGTGCCACCCGCATCCCACACAATCCTACATAGTACAATCCTAAACATTCCTACTCAGAAATAAACCGCCTCAGTTCAGTGGGGTTTATTCTCAAGCAGGTGGGGTTAGGGTACGATTGCAGCCTCACTTTGAGTGGAACCTTAGAAGAAAGAGGATAAAGGTGGTGTCTAAAAGTCTAAAGCAGAACAGAGGGGCAGAAGGAACGAGAAAGCGAAAGAAAGGGAGGGAGACCGTGCAATGCTAACCACGTCTACTCAGAAGTAAGTCCCACCAATTTCACTTGGACTTTTTCCTAGGTAAATATGCGAAAGATTGCAGACTTGGGGCTTCCCCATGGATGCAACAAGTGATGTGTTGGGGATAGGGCTTGAATTTGGCATGATGGAAGAAGGATGAAAGTTGGTGTACAAAGTGGGAGGGCGGAGATGTTGGGAAGGAACTGAATAACAGGAGGGTTTGGGAACAGAACCTAAGAAGCTGTCAGGCCATTGGTCCTGACTGGCAACAATTCTCCCGGACTTCAGACTCTCCCAGCCCTATTTGGAGATGCTGGAGATTCAACCTGGGGTCTTCTACATGAAAACCAGATTCCTGACACTGGCCTGGAGCCCTTTACCCCATAAGATAAGGGCAATAGTAGGGAAATCTCTGCTCCAACAATGGAATCTCCCAGGCTTTTAAAAGCTGCTTAATATCTGCTTTTAAGAAAACATTGAAACGAGTGGCTGGTAGGTCCTTCCTTTAATGCAATTAATGCTCTCAAGATCCCATTCAAATAAATAGTAGTTAAGAACAATCAGTAAAACAGAGAATCTAATTGCCACAGGAGTTTGGGGGAAAGCTTTCCTACTTCAGCTGCAACACTGCACCAGAACCCTGTTTCTGAAAAAGCCCTTTAGCAAATGTGTTAGTCCCTTTCTAATTAAAATAGCACTTTGCTAATTTCCAGCATGTGACTTAAGCACTAAACTGAGCACTCATGTATTTTCCCCACCCTCTTTTGAACTTCTCTTAAATTGAGACTCCGCTGAACAGAATGAACGCTATTACCGTATTTTTTGCTCCATAACACTCACTTTTTTCCTCCTAGAAAGTAAGGGGAAATGTCTGTGCGTGTTATGGAGCGAATGCCTATGGATGGCAGGGGTTCTGCTGCAGTCGTGAGCAGAGGGTCCATGGTTCCCCTTCCTTCCCTCCTCCGTGGCTCGCTTTGAAACAGCAAAGCGGGAGAAGAGCCGCTGAGTGGGGAGGAGAGAGGGACAGAAAGCCTGCTTGCTTTAAAGGAGCAAAGCAGAAGAGGAGAGGAGCCACTTACACGAGTGTAAGCGGCTCCTGTCCGGTTGGCTCCTTTAAAGCAAGCAGGCTCTCTGTCCCTCTCTCCTCCCCACTCAGCTGGCTAAATAGCAGCAAAGTTTTTCAGTGAGCCGGGGAGGAGGGAGAGAAGCAGAGCCTGCTTTCTTTAAAGGAACAAAGTGGGAGAGGTGAGGAACCTTCTCTTATACCCCTCTTCTTCATTATTAGCAACATCCTTCTCCACACACCCCATGCGTGCTCCTTGTCCCTTGAGTGCTTTTCCTTCCCTCCCCACTTAAAACGTGGTTACAAAGCACGGATCCACATGGATCCTCAGGATTTTTGCACTGGGTCATCCCAAACTCACCATCAGATCACATAGCATGTCCATGGCTACAGCTTGCACCAAAAAAATCACGCACCCACTGTTGCCTGGGGCCACAGTGGTGCAAAAACGTGGTTACAAAGCATGGATCCACATGGATCCTCAGGATTTTTGCATTCGGCTACCCCAAACTCACCGTCAGATCACATGTCTGTGGCCACAGCATGAACCACAAAAATCATACATCCACTGTTTCATTTAGAATATTTTTTTTCTTGTTTTCCTCCTCTAAAAACTATGTGCGTGTTATGGTCAGGTGCATGTTATAGAGCGAAAAATACGGTAACTCAGTATGTTTGAATGGCACAGCTATTATTTCCCCTCATACGAACTATCTTTAGATGAGGTGTGTAGTTCATTCTGGCCAAAATTATATACCAGCAGTGTTAAGTTGTGGCAAATTAAAAGGATAGCTAAGTTGTTTCAGCTAAACCAGGAAGTTGACTGGTTTTGGATGGGGTTGTGTTTATAGCTTGAGATGTTCAACATGTAACATCTAATTCCTTAAAAATCAGCACTGGCACACCACACGGATGTGTGCTAAGTCCCTACCTGTATTCATTGTATACATACGATTGTGTATCATCTGACCAGTCTACTGCAATTATTAAGTTTGCAGATGACACCACCATAATGGGTTTAATACCAGGTGGAGATGAATCAGCGTATAGAGGGGAGGTCCAAAAAATATCTACATGGTGTCTAGGGAACAACTTGCACCTTAATATCAGCAAGACAAAGGAGATTACAAACCAGTATGGTTAACAGAGACCATGGGTGGAATTACTGCTTGCCAAATGGAATAAACTTCAGTCACCGCCTCCATTTGTGCTGTTCCTAGGGGTTCTCCTGACCTCTGTAGAGCCAACTTGGAGGGCACGGAGGAAGTGGGGAGGACCATTGTGCTAGTGGAAGTCCTTCTGGTAGCAGGGCAGGTTAGCTGAATCTGCACCCATATCTTGTCAGTACTTAAAGTGTGCAGGCTAACAATGTTTCTGATTCAAAGTGCTGGCTGTGGTTTTTCCTTCCCTAAACGGCCTGGTCTTGAAGCGCTTGAAGAAGTACAAGTTTTTGAAAGAGAGGCAGGGCAGAAATATTTCAATAAACAAACCCAGTCCCAATATCCTAATATACAAGATGCTGATACCTGACACGACTGGAACTGTGCATTCTTTACCAAAGAAGATCAAATATGAAGCAAGCTCATACTAATTATTTGATTGCCAAACAAATGAGTTAATAATAGGTCACCTTGAGCTACCCTATGACTGAAGCTGTCACCATCTAAGGCAGAACCAGTGAAGTGGGGAATTGTTAGCAATGTTGCATTTCGGGGAACTAATTATTTGAGAGTTGTAAAGGCTTTTGGTGCAAACGATTTCCATTCCACAATCAGACTTTAGACAAACTTCAAGCAGGCATTAATGGCACCATCTTATCTGACTTTAGCAGGCATTTGTCTTAGAAATAAAAGTAATTACTTGCTTCCTCCTTGCCTGTTCCCACTGTAACGCTCCTCTGATGTATACAAATTCTCCAGTTGAACAAGAATGCCAAAAGACAGTAGTACCACCTGCCAAATTATCCCTAATCATGACACTTGTGTTTAGTCTGGCTCCATACCAGATATTTTCAGGCATCTAAACAATGTTCTCAGCATTAGCACTGAGGCAATTTTTCCATGGCTCCAAAGTTCAGTTTTCATAACCTGTGCCAGGCCACATATTTTCAGTATAAAACATGTTATTGTCATGAGATAGGAGTCATTTATTTTTTTGTCAATATGAAAAACCACTAGAAGGCCCAAGACCCACAGTGGACCAGATGTGAATTTGAACTGCTTGTTTAATTTTATCTACATCGCATTCAAGGACTTGGTATGTGGCTTTCTTCAATCAACCCACTTTAAATCTATTTTGAGCATGGGAAAATTTGTATTTTGAAGCATAAAAAAATGTAAAAAACAAAACCCACCCTAAGATGTATCAAGGTGTGCGAAAGGACAGCAAACTGCATTGAATGCTTTATTGGCCATCTGCCATCTGCTGAGTGGTCGTCAATAATGATCCATCAAACAATTAACACAGCTAATAAATTAGTCACAAAGTAACCTAATTTGCCAGCCACTAGTAGGCACCAGTTGGAAATTAATGTACTGCAGCTATTCAGGATCACACCTGACACAAAACCAGATGGAAAAGTAGCATGACATAACAGATGATGATTAATGATAAGGGTGACATATGGCACTAATTGGTATTAAGATTCTGTAAAAATTAGTACTCTCCCTACTACTGCATGTGTGTGTGTGTGTGTGTGTGTGTGTGTGTATTTCCATTGCCTTCTGTAGGGAACAATACTGCATGTACTGTTAGAATCCCTCATAAACTATATTACTCACCATCTGTCTCTTCTGTACTAGGTAGAATCTGCAAACTTTTCTTTCTTTTTCTGGGAGTTTCACTTAGCCGGTTAGCAGACTGTTGCTAGAATACTAATGAATTGCCAATACATTTCCATACCTAGTATTAAAACAGTGCATATTCCTGGTCACGTTGGAAGCATATTCTGTGACCAGCACCCTGCAAGTTCTATGCCTTCAAACCAGCAGGAGTTAAATGAGATCATAAATCTGGTCTCCTTTTGAATATGAAAAAGTATAGCTTGGGCCTAGTTCACATAAGCTCTTCCACAGCACTGGAGTTTGGCAAGGGTTGTGTCACTATTTTATTTTATTTTAAAAATTATTCAAAGCATACAATACTAGTGGGAAGTACCCAGTATTGCTCAGGAATTCTAAGAAACACCTTCCTCCCTTACAAATTTATAAATGGATAATGTTATTTGTTAGTTTCTAGTGCTGTACACACACGCACACAACCTGGGTAAAGCACAAGGAGAATCCTGGCCTGAAACAATTTTGAGCTGCGACTAATGTTCAATTAGGGCTTTTAAAACCATATACAGTTGGATGCTGGGGTCAGGGGGAGATTCTGTATTCCTTCCTGACCTCCTAATCACACTGCAGAACAGAGGAAGGTTCAGTCCTAGGTGATGCTTAATTCATTTGGTTCGCAGCGGGGAACATGATAGTAATGCAGATCCCTCTTTGCATTCTTGGTGGCTGGTACTGCTACCACACCTTGTGGCTGTCCCCACTTTCACATTGTTTTCCTCAATGTGTCCCATTTTTGCCCCAGCCGTCCCCACTGACACAGACGCCTCTCATTCCATGGCCACCATTTACCTGATTGCTGCTACATTTTGAGAAGTGGCCGCCTGAGCCAGATCCACACCAAACATTGCCTCCCCCACCAACTCCAATGTGACCATAACCAGTGCTCTTTTTCTAGAGAAAGAGGTCTGGAACTCACCATGAACACCTCCCTTGTTTTCTTATAACGGCAATGGAGCCCACCTTTGAGGTGCCAGAACTGAGTTCCGGTGGGCCTGACCCAACACAGGGGCAGTAGCTGGTTCTTTTCTGTTCTCAATCCTGCTGAGGTCTGCTTCCCCAGTGTATTCCCTGCGGGTAACACACTGGCAAAGCAGACCTCTGCAACCAGGATTGCAGTGGAGGGTTAAATCCTGCTCACACTGATCATGTTTGTGGGTTCCCCTGCCGGAACAGGCACACACAGTCAAAGCACAATATCAGGCCCCACACTACTTTTTGCAGAGGGTGCCTGCCTCTCCTTCTTCCCACCCAAAACCTGAGTCCATGACAGGCCCAGATCACTCAAGATGATCTGCAGTTGTTTCAACCAATTCAGTTGAAGTGTGGATCAGCCTAGATCTGCCTGATTTGGTACAGGATTTTGGCTTTGGTTGAATTCCATACATAGACATATTATTTTGGTTGGTTGAAACCAGTGCAGTTTGGAACAGCTCAGTCTGCCATCTTGATTCAAAATGGTGCACAAAGGCATAGAGGCAAAGGCCATAACCTTCTTATTTAACACACCAAAGTGGACAATAGTATCTTCAGAGGCATCCAAATCAGTGTAGTTTGGAACCATCACGCCAAATTGGATGACAATAGTTTGGAACAGCACAAAACCCTATTGCTTTCCTGCCCAATTTGGTTAAAATCAGTCCAGTTTGTGAAGCAGTTCTCCCACCAAATAGTGTATACAAAACACCTATATTAGGCTGAGATATGCATAAAAAAAGGTAAAGGTACTCCTGACCATTAGGTCCAGTAGCGGACGACTCGGGGTTGCGCGCTCATCTCGTTCCATAGGCCGAGAGAGCCAGCGTTTGTCCGCAGACAGCCTCCAGGTCATGTGGCCAGCATGACTAAGCCGCTTCTGGCGAAATGCACTATATTGGGGGGGGGGATGTACATATTAGGCAAGATTGCTTCCAAAATCTGTATATTGAAAGAAATCTGTATATTGGAAGAGATTGGCACTGCAATGCTGATAAATGTTGATGACGACTTCATTTTTTAGATTGCAAACTGAGACAGAAATGTGGAGAATGGACCTTATGACAGGGGGAAATGAGGAACAGAGAGAAACCGAAATTGACTGATTAGTCCACTCCTACATGTGACACAGCAAATGAAGAGAACAGCTCTTTCTGTTCCTGGCATGTGGAGCAGAACTAGCTGTGCGGACCTGGCTGATAAGTCTTAGTGGCAACTGACTTTAGTTGGGGTTAGACCTGAGTCTCAGAACATGAAGGTATTATCCCCTCACTGCATCAGATCACTTCTGGGGTGGGGGAAAGTTAAGTGGAAAACAAGAAACTCAAAGGCATTAGAAAAGGATGATAAAAGAACAGCAGGGTTGATCTTCAGTTGCCATCACATCTGTTAACCATGAATGAAAAACAGTCAGATTTGTGTGCATTAGATTTGCAGTCCTTGAGAATATAAATAAGACTGTCTAGTGATAATATACAGCTTTTTGTTATTAAGGTCAGAATGGGTTGGATTTGATAATACGCCTAATTGTAGGCAATCCACAACACACAGAACGTGCAATCCATGAAGAGGAAGCCCTCTCACAATACCAATAACCTTTAAAAATAGCCTTAAGAATAGACAAGAAAGAGAATATGTGTATGCATTCATAAAGCTGTATCTCTTTCCAATTACCCCTTTAGCAAAAGAGATCAGAAAGCTGAACAGCATTTAGAGGTAAAAATCTAATGAATTTTCTTAAGACATCAAACAGGAAGCATAAGAAAAGAAGCACAGAATTAAATACAGTCAATATGGTTTTGGAAAGAGAAGGTCACGACTCCCAAACTTTTGTAAATTCTTCAAAAGCGTGAATTTCAGAGGAGCCCTAGGGGATAGAGGGACCAAATGTTCTGTGATATTGTTTAAAAAAATTCTTCCCTTAAAGACATTACCAAAGACATACCTTGGGAGTTCCTGTCTAAACTGTAAAATCAGAGCACAAGGCAAAAATTAAACAGCTGCCATTTTATAGTGATCTGGATGGGGTAGAAATAGGCAAGCTAGAATAGGCAATGAATACAAAAGCTGTCTCAGACATGATGATAACTATGGGGAACAGGAAGCACACTGCTCTGTCGTTGCCAAAGGGAAATTTTTGTGCCTTTCTATGCCCAGGGAAGTTCAAGGACTCCTTAAGCGGGAACAGCTTGTACACACCTCCCTCAGGAGGAAGCACAGATGTAAGAGAGAGGTGTGGAAAACAATTGCTCTTTGTGTCCCTTCATCAGATCTGAAACAATTATAGAGTTGTCATGACAAAAGGCTGCACAAGGGTCTAAGGCACTGTATGTGGGCGCTAGTAATACATTTAGTTCATTCTATAATGAATTATTGACCCATCAAACAACAACAACAACAACAATTTGTTATTTGTACCCCGCCTATCTGACTAGATTGCCCCAGCACTCTGGGTGGCTTCCAGCATATATAAAACCGTAGTAAAACATTAACCTGAAAAAGCTTCCCTATACAGTCATACCTCGGGTTACAGATGCTTTGAGTTGTGAGATTTTGGGTTGCGCACTGCGCCGAACCCAGAAGTACCAAAACAGGTTACTTCTGGATTTTGGCGCTTGCGCATGTGCAGAAGCGCCGAATCATGACCCGTGCGTGTGCAGACGCAGTGCTGTGGGTTGCAAATGCTGTGGGTTGCGAACGTGCTTCCCGCACAGATCATGTTCACAGCCAGAGCATCTGATGCTTCCTAAATGTTATATAAAGATAAAATATGCACCACTTTCCCAGTTTTTATCGAGAACTTCAGCTGGTCCTTGAGTGTTCCACAGGGCAGGACCTGAACCAATGGATTCAAATTACAATGAAAGAGATTCTGAATAAACATTAGGGAGAACTTTTCAATGGTAGGAGCTGTTCAACAGTGGAATGGACTACCTTCAAAAAGTGATGGAAGGTTTTTAAAAGAGGTTGAATGGCCATCTGCCAAGGATTCTTTAGTTGCAGGGCATTGGACCTGGTGACCCTTGGGGTCCCTTCCAGCTCTCCAATTCTTTGGTTCTATGAGCTCCCATGGGAAAATCACATGTTCTCGCCTATCTGATATGCACATGTTGTTCTGCTTTGTAAGCAGTGCCTCTGCCATGCTGCATCACCTTTCTCTGTGGTTTCTGTTTCCTCACACAGTAGTTAAAAAAATTGCTTTCATGTAAGAACTGGAGGAACAACGGCTTTAATAGCTGTGTTCGAGAGATGTGTTTCATTAATTCGCCTCATGCTGCCATGAACATAACCCAGTCAATATAGGGGGTTTATGTTCTCTGCTTCTTTACTATGAGGATTTTATCTCTCTGACTGGTTCCCCATAGATGTTAATTTCCCTTCCATATAAAGGCTGCAGTATCTCTTCTGCAGTGGTGATGGCGTGTCTGGCATCTGCATCGTTAGAACAAGGGCTGGCTACTGTGTGACTGAAAATGACTTCTGGCAGGAGTCCTGCCTTCATGTTGCTTGTTGGCCTGGCTCTCCACATTATCCTTGCCCTTGTTTAGGGATGTTCTTCGTCTTGTAATTGCACCAGTTGAACACATTTCCCTGAGAGTGTGCCATGGAGAAAGAGAAAGGGAACAAACCACTGAAGAGACAGAACAGAAAGTGTTATTCCAACATTACAGACGAAATAAAGATTTAAAAACAAACAAACAAACAAACAATAAACCCTAAATCAGTTGATTTAGGCTTTGTTGTGCCTTTTAAAATCTTTCTGAAAATCTTTTTTTAAAAAACTATTATGATTAAGACTAGGTATATGCTAGAGTCGGGATTGGTTTGTTACTGTTGTTTTCAGGATTACCAGAGGAATCCTGTCATGGCAGGTAAAGAAGAACTGACTTGAATGTGGATGCATCACCAAACAAATGACAGATAAACAGATGAATGTGATTGTGCGGCAGGAATGGGAAAGAAATTGGATTTCATTTGCACTGAAAGGCAAAGCTCCCTAATTTGCACATCCTGCAAAGGGAAACCCTGTCATCCTTCATACTTTTCTGATTTTGTAACAAGCTTCTTCAAGCCAAGTAATGTGTACCAAAATGTATATTCTAGGGGAAAGTATTTCTTTGCAAAAATGTGCACATTGGGGAAAATTGCATACCAACATTAGGAAAAATTCACTCTAAAATGCTAAGGAATTTTCATGGGAATATGTTCACAAAATTCACAAACTGGAGAACTGAATTTAAGATTTGAACAGGAGAGATGAAGATAAACTGAAATCAACGGATTTGCCTGTCCCTACCATGCGGTGTGTGTTCTTTTTTCCTCTTCAGTTGGCATTTCTTCCTTTCTCTTTTAAAAAGAACTCCCCACCCATTAGTCCCAATGGGAGAGAAGATAAGAATACCAGCCCTAGCCCAGTTGTCAGGAGAATGAACTTGATGGACCTTTCTTACAAGCAGGTCAAGTGAGAAAAAAGGCTTCCAATATGGGGGTTAAAGCAAGAGAAATGAACTATAAGACACCACTCTGTGTGTTTGTGTGTGTGTGACTTGTTTATGGGAGACCAAAACAACCTTCTGCTACGTGTAACTTCTGTTTTCTATCCAAATGGCATGAATGTTTCAAACATCCTACTATTCCTTCAAGGCAGGAGACCTGCCAAAACTTGTACAGATAGAATTTGTGTGATGGCTATCCTAACCGCTCGCTCTCACGCTCTCTCTCCCCCCCCCCCGTAACTTTTCTGTGACCTGTATATAAGCTGTTCCAGACTTTCAGTTTTACATCACAACAAAAACAAATGTAAAATTAATGGGGGGGGGGATGAGGTATACATGGGTTTTTCATCCAGAACTTGTGTTTTACAAACCTTCCATTCATTTATTTACAATGGGGCTCAATTGATTCATCCTCCCTTCATTTTGAAAGCAAGAGTGCATTCTAAATTTAGACCTCTGGACCTTTCACCTTGAGCATTTTGTCTGCTGATAGTGGTTAGATGTCTCAGTGAGGTCCATGATACTCCTACTTAAAATATTTCCAGAATAGATATGTATCCTGCCTTGCAATTAAGGATGGGAAAATCTGACAATTTTCGGTTCTCTTAAATTCTATTTCTTCCCCACATCAGTTTTTGATTAGTGATGTGTATTTCTTAAAGTCCTCGTGAAGAACTGCCAACATTTTAGTGTGAATTTTTCCTAATATACACATTTTGGTAGTTATTATATATGCACTTTAATGCTAATTTTACCCTAGGGAACACGTTTTTGTATACATTACTTTGCTTTTTTTTTAAAAAAGGGGGGGGGGAATAACCAGGGAAGTTTGTCTGCCTCCTTCATTATATATCTTTAGGCTCCAGGCAAAAACATTCCTCTTCAACCAGGCTTTTGGTTGATTAATATTCCATGGCCTTTTAAATGTGTTTGTGGGAGAGGGGTTATTGTTTTGTTTTGTTTTGGCTTTGTGCTGCTATCCTGTATTTTTATCTTGTGAACTGCCCTGATATTTTCGGATGAAGGTCGGTATATAAATTAAATAATTAATAAAACCAGAGAGGCACAAATTTCAAAGGATTGCTGTGTTTTGGTTCACATACTGTTTCAGGAAGTGTGAATTTAGTTAGTTCACCTTTAATTCAGAGAAAGTTGACTATTAGGTGCTTAATACTTCTGTAGCTGTTTATGATAACAGCAAATGTACTATTGGATTGGTTTTCTCAAAAAATGATTCAACTATCTATTTCAGTGGCTGGCCCCAATTTTTCATGTTGTCAAATTGAATCATAGTCACCTATTCCCTCACGATGCACGCCTCATGATTTCATAAGCTGCTGTAACTTTCTTCCACAGCTGTTTCTGAACAGTTGTATTAGTTTTAAGACAAAAGGCATATTATTCATTTATTTGACCACATTGGTTTCCCCTTCTTCTTTGCTTCTTCTTCATAACATCCTTTCTCAAGTGGGACATGTAACTTTCCTTACAGCTCCTAAAACAGCCTTCAAATGTTGCACATGAAATCAACATTTCAGTAAGTAGTAAGTGTTCCCTCTAGATCCTGTTTCCCGGCTTCCAGTGGTAACATTCTGCAACAAGAACAGTTTGACAAAATCGGTTAGGGACCGCAGTCACAGAATCATTGAATTGTAGAATTGGAAGGGACCCAAAGGTCTTCTAGTCCAACCCCCCTGCAATGCAGGAATGTCAAGTGGATCATCCATGATAGATGGCCATCCAACCTCTGCTTAAAAATGTCCGATGAAGGAGAGTTCACCACTTTCCAAGGGAGTCTGCTCCACTTTTGAACAGCTCTTACCATCAGAAAGTTCTTTCTTATATTTATTCAGATTCTCCTTTATTGTGACTTGAAGCCATTAGTTTGGTTTCTACCCTCCATCTTCCATGTGACATACCCAATTCCCTCAACCATTCCTCAGATGGCTTGGTTTCCAAACACTTGATCAGGTTGGTTGATCTCCTCTGCACACATTCCAGCTGTCCAATATCTTTCTTCGATTGTGGCATCCAGAACTGGACACAGAATTCCTGGTGTGGTCTGACCAAGGTAGAATAGAGTGGTACTATTAATTCCCTTGATCGGGACACTATACGTCTGTTGATCCATAAGCTTCTTTTGCTGCTGTATCGCACTGTTGACTCACTGTGAAGCTCGTAGTCCCCTAGATACTTTAGGGGACTACGAAGACCCCTAGATACTTTACAGTAGATGTACTACTGGTAAGTCAGGTTTCTCCCATTTTGTATTTGTGCAGCTGTTTCTTCCTGCCTAAGTTTAGAACCTTACATTTGTCTCTGCTGAAATTCATTTTGCTAGTTTGGGCACATTTTCCAATCTGTTAAGGTCATATTGAATCCAGATTCTCTCTTCAGTAGCATTAGCTACCCCTCCCAACTGTACTGTTAATTTTTATCAAAAGTTTTCAACATAAAATACAATAAAAGTCAAACTAATCTAAAGACAAAGAATAACAAAAACAAAAAAACAAAACAGGAAGAAATAAAAATCAAGAAATGCAGAGACAGAAAGGATAAAGAACCCCCTCAGCTTAATTGGAAAGTGGATCACCAATTTTGAGCACTGCTGGATGGCAAGGGTGGGGAGGAACATTGATTTTTATCCATCTATTTTTGTTGCAATAATGGGCACCAATTCATTGCTCAGTTAAAGTTATGGAAACAAACACAAATAATTATATTTAACAATCCTCATAGTTTTACGCAAAGGTCTTTTATATTCTGTTTGCTTATCCTTCAGTGTTGTGAGAGGGACGTCTGAAAAAACACATGTGTCCACCACATGTACGGACACCACTGTACACCACTGAGAGAAACAGAGTTTTGCATGGAGTCTGGAGGTGCGTCTGTTTAAAATGTGTGTATACCTTTAACCCATATGCCTAACAGAGAGCTTGCCCCACCAGGAAGTAGGGGGGAATTGTTTATTGCACAGAAAAGAAAGACAGAGAGTAGACACATACAGCTTTAGACAGCAGGGTTACCAATATGCAGGGAACAAATGATCACCAAAAGCAGAGTATTTGCTCTGTTGATCCTGGAGATGGACCTGAACAGCAGCAAAGTGGGTTGGGTTCAGTTTTCCTCTCTATCCCACCCCCCCCTGAAAAGATAGCCTAAATGATTACCTTTGTCTACATTTAGCACTATGCGTTGATATTGACGGTGCTAAGCGTGCACATTCTTTGTAACCCAAGACAGCATGTATCACAGCAGTCAAACATTAAAGTTCCACAGTCCTTTTGCAAGATTTTATATTACAGTAAACAACAAGCAACATACACTGAGAACTTCCCAGCTTTTCTTATTTATTTTATGCTTAAAATCTTATAGGTGTTTTTTCCTTAGGTTTAATAAAATATCCTAAATGCAAAATGCATGTGGCACAGTAAAGAGAAAAACAAAACAAAAACCTTTAAGTTACTAGCTTCCGGAAATACTTTATTTTGTATTTGAAGAATAAATGCAGATACAGTATTTTATTTTATTTTAAAAACCAGGAGCACACGCTTGAGGCATTTAATATAAAAATAAAATAAAGATACTAGTTGTGAATAATTTACCACCACTACTAGATTAAAAAACTCAGTCTAGACATACATTGTCTCTATATATCCAGTTATTAGATTTTTAAACATGAAGTTTAAACATTTCCTACAGTAACAATTTAAGGTTGTAAGAGGCCTACTAGATCAGACTATAGGTCCATCTAGTCCATGGGGTCACAAAGAGTCGGACACGACTAAACAACATCTTTATGGGAGAGTATCGCACCCTGAGGCACTCCACACACCAAGGAGTGGCGCGATGACAATTCCCCCCCAAGCGCCACCCTCTGTCCCCGACCAGAGAGAAACGAGTGCAGCCATTGAAGAACTGTGCCCTGGATCCCCACGTCAGCAAGGCAGTGGTCCAGGAGTTTGTGATCGACCATGTCAAAGGCTGCTGACAGGTCTAGAAGAATCAGCAGCCCCGACCCGCCTCGATCCAGCTGCCTGCGGAGATCATCTGTTAAGGCGACCAGAGCCGTCTTGGTCCCATGGCCAGCGCGGAAGCCGGAATGGAATGGATCCAGAGCCGATGTTTCATCCAAGCTGTTCAGCAACCGCTCTCTCAATCACCTTACCCAGGAATGGAAGATTCAAAACCGGGCGGTGATTGGATAGATCTAAGGGATCTAATGATGTTTTCTTTAAGAGCGGGCGCACCACTGCTTCCTTCAATTCCCCTGGGAATATCCCGATGCCAAGGGACAAATTGATGATATCCCCTGGGGGGGCACACCTCGTCTGGACACGCTCTAATCAGCCAAGACGGGCACGGGTCAAGAGGACAGGTGGTGGGCTTTCCAGCTCAGAGGCGTCTGTCCACATCGGCTGGGGATATCCGGTCAAAGTGGTCCAATACTGGACCCGAGGACAGTCGAGGGGCCTCCAGTTCCTTTATTGTATCCAAATTGGCAGGGAGGTCATGGCAGAGCAACAGGACCTTCTCCGCAAAAAAGCTCGCAAATGCCTCACAGCTGTGTGTCAGATTGTTATTTAAATTTAGCTGTCCTTCGTGGGACGTCAAAGACCTAATTATACTAAATAATTGCGTTGGGCGAGAGCTAGCGGATGCAATGGAGGCCGAGAAGTAAAAACCCTATAAGATGTTCTTGAGGCTCCATCACGGGCACCCCGCCATACTCGCTCTAGCCGTCTGAGGTCCCGCTTCATTTTCTGAAGCTCCTTGGTAAACCAGGGAGCCCGGTTTCTGTGGGGTCGCAGAGGGCGCTTAGGTGCGATCTCATTGATGGCTGCCAGGAGCTGGATATTCGAGCCCTCAACAAGCTCAGTCAATGAGTCGCCAGGGGGAGCAAGGTCCTGCAAGGCTTGACGGAATCTATCAGGGTCCATCGGCCTCTGCGGGCGAGCCTAAATCGGCTCACCACCTAAGCAGGGTGGGGGTGGAAAGTCAATCCTGGCTTTCAGAGCATAGTGATCAGACCATGGCACCTTCATTGAAGGAGAAATGATCACATCTATACCGGCGCCAAAGATCAAATCCAGTGTGTGGCCGGCTTGATGTGTGGGGCCCAAAACAAACTGGGAGAGCCCTAGTGTCGCCATGGAAGACACCAGGTCCAGAGCCTGTGAGGAGGGAGTGGCATCAGCATGGATGTTGAAGTCCCCCAATACCAATAGGTTAGGGAACTCCAAGGCCCAGCCGGCCACCGCCTCCAGCAGGCCTGACAGGTTGGCTGCTGGTGAGCTAGGTGGCCGGTACACCAGCCAGACAGCCAAGCTCACCTCAGAGCCCCACACTAGGCCAACACATTCAATGCCGGGGATCAATGGCGATGGTAGAGCCCTGAAAGAACAGTCTTCTTGGATTAATAATGCCACCCCTCCCCCCCGGCCCACAGTCCACGACTGCTGGAGGTCGGATAAACCCGGGGGCGCTATCTCTCGTAAGGTAACAGTTTCCCCTTCGCGCACCCAGGTCTCCGTCACACAAGCCAGGTCAACCCCCTGCGAGGTAAAGAAATCTCGCAGAGTGGCGGTTTTGTTACCTATAGACCTGGCATTGCACAGCACCAGTGACGGAGGTGAGTAATCCTTGCTCACCCTACCCTCGTCCCTCGGGATGGGGCGCAGATTGGAAGGGGTACGAGCATATCCATATCTCGATCCCCTTCGCCCATAACATCTGCCCCCACCGCCCCACTACCGTAGCAATCCTAAGCCTCATACTAGCCTCCATTTACAAAATAGAAAAACAAAACAAACCAAAAACAATTATACCTAAACAAAACCAATCCCCACCCCAAACCACAATAAAACGGAACAAAATAAAAATACATAGATAAAAACAACTGTTCACGGTGGTACAACAAAGTAAAAAGTAAAAACACCTTTAAAACACTTTAAAATATATAAAAACATTTTTAACATTTGCTGCAGCAGCACCAGTATCCTTAAAACTGTAGCGGAGGTGAGTCTGGGTCCCGCCCCCTAGGCCTGGTGGAATTAGCCTGAGGAGGGAGCGGCCTTTCCCAACCATCACGGTGCAGCAGCAGCAGCGTGCACCATTTGCCTGTCCTGGTGCTAATTCAGCGGGATAGATGAATGGCAATGGATGTGGAGAGAGAGAATAAGGATGGAAGAGAGGAGTGGAATGTGTTGTTGGAATAATGGAAGGAGGGGGGACATGTAGGATTACATGGGGGTCAGCTCTCTGAGACAAAAAATAGACAAATAACATTGGTTTAATTAGGCTAAAAGTCTATACATACTTACCTGGTGAACTCAATAGGGCTTACCCATGAGTACACATGTAAAGGATTGCGTTCTTAGGCTGTAATCCTAACCACATCTACTCAGAAGCAAGTCCTGTTAGGTTAAGTGTGGCTTACTGACAGATAAGTGAGGTTAGCACTGGGCCTTAGTTTCATTTTTAATATCCTTAAAATAAGCAAGTGTCTCTATCCCGTGAGAAGACAAGGCAGGCAGCATAGATGTATGGATTATGCTTGCTCTGTCTACTGATCTGAAATAAATTGTTCCTAAAAAACTGAGAAGAGAAATATCTTTCTGCCACCTCACCTCAAGAGTATTCATTTTCCTCATGCTTAGTATCGCCACAGAACACATCCGCATAATGAAAGCCGTACAACAGTGGCATCACATTAGAAAGCACTCATAGCTATTTATTTATTATGTTTCTAATTATCCCAAAACTAGAGGCAATGTCCCATACAGGTACAGACTGAGGCAGAGCAGGCCCAAGCCACACACTGTGTATGGTATTATGCCCAGAAAATTATGTTGGCAACACTAATTTTGATTTGGAATTATGTCTAAAGCAGGCCTCTTTCTGCCTTCTTTTATTTTATTTCCTCTTTGTGGATAGGAAGTTATTTTGTCAGGGTTGTGATAAGAAATGTTTGTAGTACAGGCAGTTGTAGTTCACACACATTCAGTATGTGTGCGTCTGTGTATACGCACTTTGCGCCAAACCCAGAAGTGACCTCGAAACTTCATAAAGACATAACTTAAACATCACTAAAAGGGCGGAACAGGGTGTTTGCAGGCTTATTCAATGGGTTCTAATTATATGTGGTTTTACTGACGTGCATGGTGCCTCAGAATGTGCATCTAGTTGGAGCCAAAAAGACGAAAGAAAGAAAGACAGAATGTTGTGACAAACAGTTGAAATATTTATTAGCATTCCGTTGCTGACAATAGCCTTTTGTTCACATTGATAAACACACTTTTTCTGCACCTTTGTATTATTCTGAAACAAATTGCGTTCTGTTTCTTTGAAAGAATATATCACATTAACAATTTGTGACTTACAGGCTTCAACATGCGAAGGTGTGAAATTGTGCTTTGAGCAAAGACATGACAGAAACTTTTATATTTTCCAAGATATGCCTGGTACTTGAGCCAAGCTACTCTAAATAAACTCATTAGAGATGCATGCCTAAAATCCTACTTCCAGCTTTTGAAAAATGATGCGTGTTGCTCCAAGTCAATTTTGTTTCCTCCTAAAAATATCAAATAATTATAAGCCTTTTTTCTTGTACCCTTTAAATAAAAATAAAATGAAAACACTGCCAAAGTTCCTAGAACACAAACATGACCTACCTTTCTTTTTAATTTTTTTTAATTCAGTTCTCTTTGTGAAGTCCATTTAGTGGTCACCAGGGTTATTTTTCAAAACAAATTCTCAGTGCTGCCAGGAAAAAAAAAAAATCAATGCCAGCAGTCCAGAATTCATGAGCAACCATGCAATAACAAACCTGTCCGCTCATATGATGGAGGAGGGAGAATTGCTGTAAAAAATAGATTTCAATCTAAAGCCTCTAAGGGGTTGTTAGAAATGCAGAAAAATACGCTTTGAAGAATTAAGGCAAAATATTGCTCTTATTGCGAACTATGCATCTAAGGGTATTGGAGTATCAATTTCACCGTTTCAGTTTGCAAACTACACAGAGCAAATCAAATTCTTAGAAGCCTTTGGCCTCACAAAAGAAGAAACAAAGACTAAGTGGGACAATATGCCTCCTGCTTCAATCAGCTGAGGTGCCATGGGTGCTGATGAAACACTGCTGTCTCGCTCCATCCCATCTAAATCAGGAGACACCATTGAAGTTCTGAACAGGTGCCTGGAAGCAGCAATGGAGGAGATGAGGGCCCCAAAGCTGAAATTAAATCAAGGCAAGATGGAGGTATGTATGCAGGCTGCGTGTACATATCTGGGACATGGTGAGACAGCCTGTTCTGAATGGGGTTGTACTCCCCTGGAAAGAGCAGGTTCATAGCCTGAGAAAGCTCCTGGATATAATTTTGTGAGGCACATATGGATTTGGTTACTAGGAGCACCTACACCCAGTTTCAGCTGGTGTGCCAGATATGACTCTTTCTCCAATTAAATGAGATGGTAATAGTGATCCATGCTTTGGTAACCTCCATATTTTGAATCTACAAGTAGTGCACCCTGCAGCAGCCAGGCTACTGATCAGAACATAAATGAACCCCAAAGGCTTGCATGCATACCCATTTGTTGCCATCTACAGTGGTACCTTGGTTCTCAAACTTAATCTGTTCCGGAAGTCCATTCCAAAACCAAACCGTACCAAAAGCAAGGTGTGCTTTCCCATAGAAAGTAATGCAAAATGGATTAATCCGTTCCAGACTTTAAAAAACAACATGAATTTTACTATCTAATGAAAGCAATAATCAATATACTGTACTATAAAATAAATATGACAGTATTGTAGATGATAAAATTAAAAATTAATTTTTTATTTACCTGTACTGATGATAGTCATTGTTTGGATGGGGGGCTTTTATCCATTTCCACAGTCACTCAATCGATCAGTCAGTAGCTGAACTGGGTCCACGCAGTCACAAAAACAAATTAACTGAAAAAGGTCAAAAACAAAAACGCAAAATAAATAGCAAAAACAAAAGTGCCAAACTTAATCTGTTCTGGAAGTCCATTTTACTTCCGAAATGTTTGAAAACCAAGGCGCAGCTTCTGATTGATGCAGGTGCCCCAGAAACAACAGCTGACATCTGCATCATACATTCAGCTTCTGAAAAATGTTCAAAAATTGGAACACTTACTTCCGGGTTTTCGGCATTTGAGAACCAAGGTACAACTGTACTATAAGTTGCTTTTTGCAACAAGAGTCGTCAAATCTTCATAACACCAGGGTTGTGTTTGTGTGTACATGTACTCTTTCTCCATTTGCTGTAACACTGGTCTCGTGACCACTTATCCTCTTTATTTTTGCATTCATTCCCACCATTGTACAGTATGTCAAGTCTCCTACCACAATAAACTATTTAATTTGCTTCAGTTATGACGCTTTTTATAGCATTCCTTTTTGCCCATTGGAGGGTGGTAGGGAACCAGTTTAACACCAAGTGCTCAAGGTTGTGATCAGACCAAATTCTATAGCTAGTTTCGGAATTATACTTTATCACCAGCTGTTCTAGAACATAGCACTCTTTTGTAGGAATGTCAACAGTTTACCCCAGACAAATCATTTGATGATAAAGGATGATTAAGGATTGGTAGACCCTGTCTCGCTTGCTACTGGATCATTTCCAAGGGCCCCCAGGTGAATTAAAGTAGAGTAGTGAAAGAGGAAGAACTTCCAGTGATAAATGTCATGTTCTTGGAACAAGAGTGGCACACCATACCACAGCAAAGCATCTTGTAGTTGACTTTATGTAAGTGCTGACTGGATGATAGTGAAGATTAATAATCCTGAAAGAAATACATATGAAGAGGTTTAAAGAACATGATGTCAGATGATGATTGCTAGATACACTGATAGCTTTGAAAAGAAGGAACTTGAACTCAGATTATCATTTCTAATGTACACAAGTGATGCTAAGAGACATCTGGCTAGATGATAAATAAATGAAGAAGAATGATTTCAGGCAGCAATTGCCAAGCAGAAATGGAGAGAACAAAACTATGTCAGGCAACTGCTATTCAGTGAACACCAGCTAAAATAAGATGAAGAGTGTCGGAAGAAAATTGCTGGGGAAATAAGAGTCCAAATAAAATAAATCATATTCACTGGAACATCAGTGAGACTACCTAGGTGAGTGAAGCTGAAGAAGATCAAACAATAAATCAGAAACATATATACATATGTCTAAATATGGAGAGATATGGGGGGAATTAACCTGATACAAATGCAATAGATTTATTTTGCAGAACACCATATACAGATGTAAATAAAGACAAACCTCCCTGTCACCTGTCAAGGTGTATCATTTTTTCACACTTCCTTACTGCTTCTGTTGTCACTAAATTGCATAAGTGCTTTTGTGATAATTTAAGAAAACAGGGGACATACCAGAATCACAGTGCACTGATATGAATAATTAGAATGACTAAGCACTGTCTGGGTGTTTAGCTCAAGATCCTGTTCTGTGTTTCACCTACTGCTTGAGGCGTGGCAGGTGAGCTCAAGACTCAGACTTTCTGTTTGTGGCATTCAGCTCTAGAACACTGTAGTCAAAACGGTTGTAATTAGCAACTGCTAATTTCTAAAGGAAATTGCAGGAGCAGACTTCCAACCCATACTGGGGTCCTGGAATGGAGGATCATGTTAAGTATAATTGTTTAATTGACACTGGAATGGCGAATGCCTGGGTGTGTATTGCTAATTTTGGGGCATGGCAGCATACAAAGAGCTCTCTGAACTCTAACTGAGTTATTGATTAACTGAGAATGTTCTCTGCTCTAACACCGAGTGTTTAACATCAGACCACATGATTAAAGTATTTGATTGCAAATTGCCATTTTGAAGGGAGTTGCCTATAAGTCTTTCTCTGGGCACCACAGAGACAGCAAAGGGTGTGATAATGGCTCTCCAGGAGCTGCATAGCCTTAGGCAGGTGCAAGCTAATAAAGGCTCGAATGGGAGAGAGAGACAGTTTTGATTTCTGGAAGAAGTAAAGTTATTTCTTAGAATATGCTGAGCCTGTGCTGGACATGCAGAAGGTATTGCGTGAAACTATTTTGGATGTACTACTATTGTTTCTGTTCTGTTCTGTTCTGTTCTGAAGAAAGTTCTGAACGTGAAGTTTTGAATCAAACTTATGGATCTGGACAATATTTTATTCCAAAAGGAGTTGGTTTTTTTGCACCCAGTTGCTTCAGGTTGCACAATATTAATACAGTGGTACCTCAGGTTAAGTACTTAATTCGTTCCGGAGGTCCGTACTTAACCTGAAGCTGTTCTTAACCTGAAGACCACTTTAGCTAATGGGGCCTTCTGCTGCCGCCACGCCGCCAGAGCACAATTTCTGTTCTCATCCCTGAAGCACTATTTCTGGGTTAGCGGGGTCTGTAATCTGAAACGTATGTAATCTGAAGCATATGTAACCCGAGGTACCACTGTATCTGTATCAGGATATAGGACTCTTTGTCTCAGGCTCCAATCTTGATCTGCATCAGACACTATGCACCTTGGTTTGCATTTGGGGTTGGAGTGGAAGTTCCCATTTATTCAATGGGAGCTTTTGTTCTGATACCAATAGCAGGGGTGGGGCATGATTCAGATTAGGATTGAAGCAGAACAACGAATTAATGTCCCTTAAATCAATGCCAGGGACCTGATATGGATTGTGGATGCCCAGCTGCACTTTACTTTAGAAAAGCATCAACACAATTGCTAAGTGCACGAATAGTGTGTTGTGTAGTCTGACCCTTGGCTGGCAGGATTTGGTAGAGAGGAGTCAATCAATCCTCTTTCTCCCTTTTCCTGGTATTTCTCCAGTATCTGAACAGCTCTGACGAGAGAGCAAGAGAAGTAACTGGGATCATAACTGAATGTCTGGCCTCAGAAATACACCACTGCTCTTTCAGTGTCTCTGCTAGCCTGTATTTCTCTACATTACAATGCACAAACTAGCTAACTGGTGCTTTAAGCAGAGAGTATATTTAGTCCCCTGAGTCTTGATTCTTAAAATGAATCATGAAAAGGATGCATTTTCATGTCCGCACCACAGGGAGTCGGAAGCAAAGATTTCAGTATACCATAACTGAAAGGTAGCAACCCAGTCAAGGTTTGCTTTTGGATTCCCAGTGCTCTGCAATTTATCTCCTGAAGACCTTCCTCTCCACATCACCATGACTGAAATCTTAAAATAAAATAAAAATGAACTTTTGAACTTTAGTTTCATAAAATATAAAAGAGCCGAAGCCACTCTCAACTCCATGACGGGAAGGGAAGATTTTTGTTTTGTAACATGACTTAAGCAAAGATGACATTGGCTGTGCTTGGTGTCTGAAGAGCAAGTAGCACTGGCCTTTATTTTAGACTTGGGTCTCTTTCTTTCTTAGTGTGCAGTCTTTTGGTTTTCTGTCTTCCACCTCCTGCTTGTTATGAAGAAACTCCATCAGTATATTTATCTACGTGGATGGCAGAAGTAGGGAACCATTAGCACTACAGATAGACCCTCCAAGTGTTCCTATTTTCCAAGGACAGTCATGGATTTACAGAAGCCATCCCGGTTTTTTATTTGATCCTGGAATGTTCCGCTTTTCATTAGGATGTCCCTATTTTCAATGAGGAAATGTTGGAGGGTATGGAGTTATGTGACCCGCTAAACCAAGGAGATAGGTAACTATGCAACCTTTAGAAGAAATCTGAAAGCAGCCCTGCATAGCAAAGTTTTTAAAAAATGTTTAATGTTTTATTATGTTTTTATATACAGTGGTACCTCGGGTTAAGTACTTAATTTGTTCCAGAGGTCCGTTCTTAACCTGAAACTGTTCTTAACCTGAAGCACCACTTTAGCTAATGGAGCCTCCTGCTGCCGCTGTGCTGCCGGAGCACAATTTCTGTTCTCATCCTGAAGCAAAGTTCTTAACCCGAGGTACTATTTCTGGGTTAGTGGAGTCCGTAACCTGAAGCATATGTAACCTGAGGCGTATGTAACCCAAGGTACCCCTGTATGTTAGAAGCCACCCAGAGTGACTGGGGTAACCCAGTCAGTTGAGCGGGGTATAAATAATAAAATTATTATTGTTATGATTGAATTTGGTGTCCCTATTTTCATTGGAGAAATGTTGGAGAGTATGCAGATGTTTTTCAACTACAGCTCCCATCAGCATGCATGGTAAATGGCCAGTGATAATGAGAGTTGTAGTTCAGCAGTATCTGATGGCCCAAAAGTTCCTTTGCATACAAGTATATGCAAACATAAAATCTTTTTCTTTCTTTGCTTAGCAGCAGTGGAGACTTGAACATGATGGCAAATGAGGCACTGCCCCACCAACTGCAGTCTGCCCTTAGACAGCCCAGGTGTCTGCCCCCTTTAAAATAATACAAGACGGGCCTGTCTCAAATCTGGTAGGCTTAATCCACTGGGGGGGGGGGAGAGACTCCCTTGCCTGCAAATTTAATGTATTTATGTGAAAGGGGGGAGCTATAAATCTCTTCTTATAATCAGTGGGGAAAACAGAGGTTTAGACCAGGTTTCCTCAACCTCAGCCCTCCAGATGTTTTTGGGCTAGAACTCCCATGATCCCTAGCTAGCAGGACCAGTGGTCAAGGATGCTATGAATTGTAGTCTCAAAACATCTGGAGGGCTGAGGTTGAGGAAGCCTGGTTTAGACTTAACCATTGAAACTTGGATCTGAATAATGAATCAAACCAGGAAAACACAGATCAGATCCAAAAGATATTCAACTGATTCCAAACGCTACAGATACAAGCTGATGCTTATAGTTGCTGCACACTCCTTATAAATGTATCTGCAGTCGTTAATGGACTCACAAAATGGGTAGGCTTTCATCTGGAGTTTCCCTTTAACTACAAAGCTAGGCATTTAGAATGTGACTAATGTTTTAGTTCCTATGAATGGACCTTCTCATTTGAAACATAAGGTTAGCATTGCTTATTCAGTTTTACCCTTCAACTCAGTGTGACAGTTTTGGATTTGTTGTATGTACGTGAAAGTAGAGACTAAGCCAAATAAAATAATATATTGCTTGCTTTTCATCTGCCATGTGTACACACTGATGTGAGAAGTATGGTAGATGTACTGCAAACTGATCTGAATTGTTCCTTTCAGAAAGGCAGGGTAAAATATTTTAAGAAATTCATAAATAATAAGTCCTGACCTTCAATCTAACATGTAGAGTAGCAGTTAAGCAAATGTTTTGCATATGCATTAGTTCATAAACTGCATGATTATTATGCTTAACATGATCATAACCTATGATTAAGTTTAAGTACGTGTTTAAGTATAAAGTGTCAAATCTTGAGTAGTTTGAATAAGCAGTCAGCCAAACTTACTCCGTTCTGATGGATGACAGTTCCATAGATCCATAGTTACCTGATACCGGAAGAGTACAGTGGTACCTCTGGTTAATAACTTAATTCATTCTGGAGGTCCGTTCTTAACCTGAAACTGTTCTTAACCTGAGGTACCACTTTAGCTAATGGGGCCTCCTGCTGCCGCCGCGCTGCCAGAGCACAATTTCTGTTCTCATCCTGAAGCAAAGTTCTTAACCCGAGGTACTATTTCTGGGTTAGCGGAGTCTGTAATCTGAAGCGTCTGTAGCCCAATGCACCACTGTAGTCTATGAGTCTGTGGCAGCCGAAATATTTTGTTTGTTTGTTTGTTTGTTTCTTAAATTTCTCAGTCATTTTATCTTTCGCAGGGATACCCAAAGTGACTTACAACCAAAAAACAAGCAAACAATAAACCCCACATACAGTGGTACCTCGGGTTAAGTACTTAATTCGTTCAGAGGTCCATTCTTAACCTGAAACTGTTCTTAATCTGAAGCACCTCTTTAGCTAATGGAGCCTCCCACTGCCGCTACGCTGCCGGAGCACGATTTCTGTTCTCATCCTGAAGCAAAGTTCTTAACCTGAGGTACTATTTCTGGGTTAGTGGCGTCTGTAACCTGAAGTGTATGTATCCTGAAGCGTATGTAACCCGAGGTACCACTGTAGATACATTAACACCAGGAGGAAAGAGAAATACATTAAAAACATCTCACCAACTTATAAAAGACCACAGATGCTTAAAGGCTAAATGACTGGTTATAGAGGAAAGTTTTTGCCTGGCCCCTAAAGATATATAATGATGGAACCTACCTGAGAGAACATTCCCCAAACAGGGAGCCACCACAGAGAAGACTTGTTCTTGTGTTGCCACCATCAGGACCTCTCATAGAGGGGACAAACGAAGGGCATCAGATGATGATTGCAGTGTCCAGATCAACTCTTATGAGGAAAGGCAGTCCTTGAGGTATTGTGACCCTGAGCCATTTAAGGCTTTATAGGTCAAAACCAGCACTTTGAATTAGGCCTGGAAACTATTTGGCAGATGGGCCAAGATTGGTGTAATATGCTCAAACCGCCTTCCCTGGTGAGCAACTTGGCCAATCAATTCTGCGTCAGCTGAAATTTCTGAACTTTCTTCAGAGGCAGCCCTACATCTGTTGCATAAATCTAACCTAGAGGCTACCAGAGCATACACAACAGAATATAGGCTATCCCTGTCCAGATAGGGGCACAGCTGGGTCACCAGCTGAAGCCGGTAGAAGGCATTCCATGCCACTGAGGCCACCTGAATCTTGAGTGACAGCAATGGATCCAGATGCATCCCTAAGCTACATACCCACTCCTTCAGAGGGAGTGTAACTCCATCAAGAGCAGACAACACCCAATCCATAAAGATAAAGTGTAGAATGAAACATTGGAGGTTATTTGAGCCCTTCACCCCACCCCAGAATGAATTTTCTGTAGGCAAGCAGCCTACTTCCTTAGTTCCATGAGCAAGAAGATATTGTAGTCTAGGCATCTCAATTAGATTAGCTAATAAAATTACAATTCTTCAGCCTCATGCTCTAATAGCCCTTTCTATCAAAGCCAAGCAATCCTAAAGCCAAGATGCCAACTCATAACTTGAAAGGTGCTCGTATTTTTTCTTCTAACACAGATATTCCCAACAACATTCTATTACTCCTTTCCTTGGCTGGTGGAATCAAAACTAGGCTTTGATAGTATTTCCCTAGTGGCTACAATGCTTTTAACTTTCACTTTTTATTAAAAATATCTACATCAGACACAAGATTCCCCTGCTGTCCATCAGAGTGCAATGCAGCAGTGCTGACTGGAGTCTAAATAAAGACTGAACACTTCAGCAAACATTATTAAAACAGTTCCATAGGAGCCAAGGTGCTGAGCAGAAATGGAAAACACCCAAGTAAAGGTCAGAACTGGTGACTGAAGGGGAGCGTTGAAAAAGGTGCTTTATGAGAAAGGTATTACAACAATTGCTGCTGCTGCTGCTGCTACAGTTTTTGGGTGACAAACGAGGATTACATCCCAGTTGTGCTAGCTAACAACGTTCATAAAAAGATACATAATATGGCTGGCTCTCAGGAGTAAAGCAAACTGATAGGGTAACACTGCAGAATTTGACAAGTGAAAACCCACATTCTTGCAAAGAGTGAAACATCAGGGTATTCTTAATATGTGTGATAAACCATTTTCAGGTTGCTGTTTTTAAGGAAAGAGAATAAATGTGTAAGCATGGGAATGTTGTAATACAATGTGAGCACATGGTGTATTCAGTTCTGCACTAGATAAACTGGCTGTAATCTGTTTCTGGCTCCAATTCAATAGTCTGGGTCCTTGCACAACCTGAGACCCTCATACCTGCAACTCTCAACATTATCCACCATTGGCAATGCTTTTGAAACATGTTGTTGGCGGCTGCTGCCGCCTTAAAGACTGTCTCTTTCCATGTGAGCCTACTCACAAACTGATTAGGTCTTATTGCCTACGGTTTCGTTATGGAACTATCCGTAAGTGAGAAAGAAGCCCATAGAGAGGGTATTGCAGAAATGAAACCTCAAAACTGGGTTAAAATGATGTAACAGAAAACCTTGTGCAATCAAGATTTCAATGGAAAGAATATTGGCAGGATAATCTTTATTTATTTAATCAACTAAACAAAACTTATATGCCACTTAAATGTAAATAAATCCTCTAAGGTGTTTGCAGGGAAGGGCAATGTTGTGCAGGATCTTTTCTTGACTCATGACTTCAAATCAGAGGTGGGGAAACTCAGTTTCAGCCATTAAATTCGGCCCTATAGGCCTCACTAGCTAGATTCTCACCCAGGCTACACTTCCTCCCCAGGGCCTCTTTCTAGCCACCTCCCTTCCTCCTCCTGCTCCATGTCCTCAAGTATGCTGAATTGTGGTAATACAACTGCATGCCTGCCTGCCTCTCTGGAGTTTTCCGACTGGAATGTAGCTCATAATTTGATGTTGCATCCATTACCCCACCCATTTTTTGCTCCTGGCCCCACCTACTATTGGCACACAGCCACCAGACGCATATTCACCAGGGAACAAGGCCATCAGGCTGAAAAGACTCTCTCTACCCTTGCTTCAAATGGACTGTCCTCAATATATATTTTTCTAAGGTGTGTGAGGGAATTTTCACAGCCTCTAGGAGCAACAGCCCAATCTTAAACTATGAGTTGGAATTTATAGCCAAGGTAATACCATGGATAAAAAGGTAAAGGGACCCCTGACCATTAGGTCCAATCGTGGCCGACTCTGGGGTTGCAGCGCTCATCTTGCTTTATTGGCCAAGGGAGCTGGCATACAGCTTCTGGGTAATGTGGCCAACATGACTAAGCCGCTTCTGGTGAACCAGAACAGCGCATGGAAACACCGTTTACCTTCTTGCTGGAGTGGTACCTATTTATCTACTTGCACTTTGATGTGCTTTTGAACTGCTAGGTTGGCAGGAGCAGGGATCGAGCAACAGGAGCTCACCCCGTTTCGGGGATTCGAAACGCAGACATTCTGATTGGCAAGTCCTAGGCTCTGTGGTTTAACCCACAGCGCCACTCGCGTCCCAATACCATGGATACGCTATGGCTATTTCTACCTCTGGCTAGGAATTCTCTGGCTCCAAGATCTGTATCCCCAGCCCGCTGACAACAGGCATGCTGCATCCAAACCATCTCCACCTTTGGATGGTGGTGAAAATATGGGGGTGGGGGGGGGAGTGTGCCATGAGGTGGGGAAAGCATTCTTACTTTTACCTTGTTCCCCACCATTGGAGTCAATGGGATTGACTTCTGCCAAGTTCTGCCCTGATGTAGATTCCTGCTCTATATATGGGTGTGTCCCTGCAGTGAGGGGAGTTAAGAATTTCTATAGCTGTATTGGTGCAGAAATCAACCCCCCATTCCATCCATACCCCAGTTTCATATATTTCACCACTGGGACATGGTGGAGCCTTCTAGGCAGAATAAGCTTATGATAGCATTGTGGCCTGTGTATCCTAGTAGCAGACTTCCTGTTCTGCTGGTGGCATGGCAGCCCTGCCATTTCCAAGTTCCACTCGGGCAGTAGATATCAGGGTTAGGATTGCACCCTTAGTAATTCCCCTCCCCCTGCTCTACTGCAAATGTTCATACAACAAAATATTCACCCGGATGCTTACCGTTAAGGTCTGTAAGAAAAAAGAAAATTAGAAAGCTCTCCGGTTAACGCAAAATCCCTGCTGCTTGTTAAATAGCAATTAGCATGTTTTGTGAAGCTCTCTTGGGAACAGTGGAGGGGAAAACCCACAGATTATTATTATCAGGTCAATGCTCAGTAGCACCAAGACATATGCTGAAGAAGTCAGATGTTGTGCCACTTGTAAGTACAAACTGACCTCTGTGAGTTTGCCAAACTTTTAGTCTTGCAATGATATAGACATTTATTAAATGGAAAAAAGTATTAGTGGATCAATGAAAGAAGGGCAGCATGTGTCAAAGCAAAAAACCTCCATGACCTTTGCGGTTCTTTACTGCAGAGTTTTGAAATGTGTTTGTTTTTTTTTAAGAGAGAGAAAGCTGTGTGCAAATCTTTAGTGAACAAGCATTTCTGAAGGTATCTATGGGCAGCATTTTTTTTTTTAAAAAATAGAAAGCCTGAGCTGTTTTTACCCTAGATCCAGCTGTACTTACAGATCTATGCTGGCTTTAAAATGCTCACAGCACAATTATCTTTCTTCTCAGAGACTAATACCCATAAATTATTATTGTTGTCACTAAAACTTGTACTAATTACTTATTTGTTCCTTCTTGGCAAGGACTGAGTTTTATCGCTCTTTGACTAGGGATAAAAGCTGTTTAAGTGATGTCCACTCTCAAGCCTAGTAAATGCTGGATTAAAGCTTAAGTATCTCTTGCTGCGTATGAATCATGCCACATTTTCCCATCCTAATAGCATGCTTTCAACTAGCACTGTGCTGAAAAAATTTTCTGCACCTCCCCCCAACCATTCTCCCTCAATCAATGGGAAAAGAAATTGCATTTGAAAATTATCAGAGGGGGAGAGAACACTTTGCTGATGTTCTCATGAGTATTGTATGGGTTTTTTTCTTCTTTTTTAATGTGCCTCCTTTATAATTTATAATTGGCTATGGAGTCACGAGTGTCCTTACCTTCATTCCACAATTATCTCAGCAGTGTCCTGCACTCTGCAGTCTTCCTTGGTGCCCACACTTCAACCAAAGCCTGAGGATGATAACATTGAGATAACTCCGTCCATGGAACTTTTTCTGATCAGAAAGTCCATGCAGATGGGGAGGGTGGAGTGTGCTAGAGAAATGTTCACAGGATATGAAAAAGCACATACATTATACTTGGCTACTGGAATAAGTTTCACTTCAATATACATACCGGGAGAAACATGGTGGTTTTTTTAAGCAACAATATACAACGAACACTAGTTTGCAACCACCTGGCAGATATATATATATATATATATATTTGTCAAGTGCCTTGAGAATGAGGCAGAAAAGGAAAACAACTTGGAAAAGCTGGAGGAGGGATTTTGAGAGACAGCACCACTTTCAGCTGTTCAGCATTTTCTCTCTCTTTTCACCCTTGCTATCTACTTACCCTTCACAAAAAGTCCTAGCATGGGTATATAGTAAGAATAAAAATACAATCATAGCCTTTCTAAAACTTGTTCAGCAACAGCTTTCGCTGTGGGGACCATGTGAATAAGACTTTGCTTTTCTAAGAATTGTAGTGAAAGACACCCCCCATTTGTTAATAAATGTTACCCTCTTCCCTTAAAAAACCCAACAACTGTCAATAACTCCCACATTTCTCATTTATCCAATCTTAAATTCAATTTGCACCATTTCTGGAGCAGTTTGTGATTTAAAAAAATCTGTATGGAAGCTTGTAAGCATTTTCATCCATATTTTCCCTAATACATAATATGCTAACACCAGTGGGTGGACTGCATTACAAAATTCAGAAAAGTCTAAATTTTGAAAGCTAACTGTCCCCGTCCCACCCCTAGTTCATGTACTGGTTCAGAAAATGTGAATTAAGCTGCAACCCAACATTATTTTCTCGCCCATCCCTGGTCAGAGCATTCACAAATCTTCTTCCCTGTGGCAAAATCTTGTTTTGGTATGGCATTCTATGTAAAGAAACTGATCACATTAATCATCTGAGGCTCATTGAGAACAACTTTGGCTGCTTTTCCTTTCCCACTTCGTGCCTTCCCAACCAATTACCTCCTACCTCTTCTCTTGAGCTAATCCTGCCACACAGTCAAGAAATTCCCTCCAGATCTTGCTCCCCTGCCATTCTTCATTCAGGTGATTCGTCACATAGTAAACATAGATTCTTCCATCCAAATCTCGACAAATATTTCATCACCTGCAACCAAAATATTATGCTTTCTAGTGTCTCACTATCTCCAAGGGACCATGACTTGGAAATGTTTGATAACATCATTAAGCATCTGTATAGCACTCAAAAGTGAAACCCAACAACTCCTGTTGATATAGTGGGATGAAGTGAGGAGAATACAAATTAGCTAACAGATTTATTTCTTGCACTGACATAATAAGCAAATATTGATGATGTTCCCTTAGTCACTACTTTGCAGCTCTTCTGGAGTTTCGTCATTTTCTCTTTGCTGCCTCTGAAAAGTGTGATTCATCCTATCATTCCTGGAGCATAAGAGATTTCGCACCACTAACATACTGTGCATCGTAAAAGTAGCAGTGCAAGAGGATAGAAGGTGATGACATTTTTCTCACCTTTACCTGCTTATTTTTAACTTGCCAAGATATTATTTACAGAACAAGATAAAAGGGAAATAGGTTCATTTTGCTTTCCAGCAATAATATTTTGCCTTTGTATTTTTTATAACCTCTCTCCCATCACTCCATTTTTTTTTTTAACTCAAGAGCTCCTCTGTGCTGATAATAATGAATTGTTGGAGGGCAGTGATCGACATCAAAAGCTCAATGGTCTTGTCTGCATACGTAATGATGTAGGTTGGCCCTGAGTGAAAACCTTTCATTAGATACAAAGTGCTCTGAGCTGAATTGAATGAGCAGATGCAATAATGATGACATTAAGATTTGTATTGGGGGTGGGGAATGCTGGAAATGGACTAAATATTGGTCTGGATCAGATGAAACTGCTTCCTCCATCCTGTCCAATGCACAGCAGGGAATGACTGCACAATTGCCCTCCTCAACAACTCTGACATCTATGTACGCCCACATAAGGGGGGAGGGACATGGGTGGCGCTGTGGGTTAAACCACAGAGCCTAGGACTTGCCGATCAGAAGGTTAGCGGTTCGAATCCCTGTGATGGGGTGAGCTCCCGTTGCTCGGTCCCTGCTCCTGCCAACCTAGCAGTTTGAAAGCACAAGGTGCAAGTAGATAAATAGGTACCGCTCTGGCGGGAAGGTAAACGGCATTTCCGTGCACTGCTCTGGTTCGCCAGAAGCAGCTTAGTCATGCTGGTCACATGACTGTACGCTGGCTCCCTCGGCCAATAGAGCGAGATGAGCGCCACAACCCCAGAGTTGGCCACGACTGGACCTAATGGTCAGGGGTCCCTTTACCTTTATTGCCCATGTATGTAAAATCCAATCAGTATGAGCCAGCAATTTAGAGATCTCCATACCCCACCCCCCTAGAATTATCTGCAGGATGTTGGTCTATGTGCAATGGAGTTAATACACATGAATATTCTGATCTGCATGGATGTGTGGTGCATCCGTGGTGGGGGTCAATACCCCGGATAATGAATCTGGAGACAAGTATTATGCCATACATCCCATTCACATGAGTGTTTATGCTTTATTGAGGAATGATGTTCAAACAATAATTTCTTACTAGGCAACACACCCACACCCACACCCAGTGACTAATTGGTTTAAACTCCAATTGAGGTAAGACTTCTTTCATTTCTGTTGGTTTTTGCCTTCTTCTTCTCTGGTGATCATTCATAGCCGTGTAAGATTGTCTTTCATAAACACGGTTTTAAAAGTGAGTCTGTAGGTGACCGTTGAGGCCAATTCTGGATCCACGCGTCCTTCCTATTGAGGTGAGACTTCTTCCATTTCTGTTGGTTTTTGCAGTCTCTGTTGGAAAGCTGTAACAATGAAGAGTTTATAAATTAATTTTCAATGCACCCTTAGAAAAGACTTGAAAATTAGCCTTGTGATATACAGTGAGTAGGAACTTACCCCAAACAAGTCAGGAAAATGCCTGAAAACTGGAAATGGTGGTTATCTTCTTTGTTGCTGTTGACATTCCACCAACCACTAAATTGACTATAGCAGGTATGTGCTGGACTGGTATTTAATATCCTATCCTTATTTTTTCACTCAAAACCATAAAACCATAAATATAAACACCAAGGGGTCAAAAGCAAAGAGACAAACATGTTTAATTTAACTTTTTAAAAAGTAATTTCTGAGATCTATTTGCAAGGTTGCATTAGTAAATACTTGCCAAAATACTTATTTTTTCTCTCTTTTTTGTTTTAGTTTTTTCTTATATTTTTAGCATTGACTGACAGGTAAAATGGACTGTGTTATTGTTTAGGAAAATATACAAGTGTGCTCATTGAAAGGAAGCAGCAGCACATTTTCTATCATAAATTTTATCTTCACCAGAGTGCCTCCTTTCTAAGCTCCAAACATGTCTCCCTCACTTCCCCAGCTCAACAATAACAGCAATGATGGGAAATGCAAAAGGACTCTGAACATTCTCTTGCTATGACATGATTTTGTTCACTGAACTATGTGCTCTTCTTTGGATCGAGATTGCTAGACCCAGATGCCAAGCTTCAGAAAATATTTCTGCAACAGCAGCATCTGATTCCCTGGCAGACATTTCTGACAAGTGCATTGGCAGCTTTCGAATTGCCTCCAGGCTTGCCTGATGGGTTTTGTGACTGGGCAAGCATTGCTCTCCTATATGCTTTCAAACGAAAACAACATTCACTATCTGTAGGTAACTCTGTATGGGTATCTATCCTTGGTGATAGTGTTGATCTTGCAGGAACTTTTGTCATCATAACCCCACATATTCATGTATAGACAGTGGGAAATCTGTTCTATTTTTTTTTTTTAATCAATGTTGCATGGATTCCCTTTTAAATGAGTCCTCCAACCCTTTGGTTGGCAGCTGGCCTTGAAACCATACAGCTTGTTTTTTCTGTGTGATATGAGTATCTTTCTAAATATCCAGGCTTTGCACTAAATAAATCACATTTCATGTGGTATTCATATGATCAGTCTCCTAGAGAATGCAGCACTGGCAAATGCATTTGCATATGAAAAGCAAGCTGTTTCCTAAGAAAAATACAATATAGGTGGAATAAGATAAACAATTAAAACAAATGTCAAATCACCTCTTATTTTCAACGATGGATAATTAGTGGTCACTAATTTATTTTGGGGAACGATTGTATCTATTAATATGCTAGACTATTGCTTTTATTTATTTTTGGAGCAACTAAAGAACAACATGTAAAAGGATATTATGCTGATAATATTACTTCATCATGTTTCACCCCACTGCATGTTGGGCATGGCAATAAAGGTCAACTGGACCTGACTTTCTGAAAGTATTATCTAGGGGAAGATTGAAATCATTGTAAAGAAAAATGAAATGGAGAATAGAGAATGCAACATTCAGTTAGCAGAAAACAAATTAAATAAGCAACATATGTGTTGTTGGCATCCACCTATCTCAAGAAACCATAAAGTGAGCCTCCGGTGGTGAAATTAAACTGCTGTATTAGCAGCACCCAAGTGACGTTCCCGGGGTGCAAGCCTGGGCAATGTGTATGGGAGTTCTGTGCTGCCCAGATGGCAAGACCTCTCTCTCAGCCTCGTGGATGTGGTCCAAAGGAAATCAGAGCAATACGTTGGGCACCAGCTTGGCTGCAGGAGTTGCTGGAAAGAGGAGTATACGTCAGCATCCAACTGCCTTAAGGATTCCACTCCGGATTTGTGTACGGTTTTACTCCTTAGTTTTTTCTTCTCCCAAATATATCCTTAAGTGGAGGTTTAGGATCAGAGTTTTTCTTCTCCTATGCAGGCTACCTTCCTAGGTGGATGAGCCCCATCTGCCCCTCACTTCCATCTACAGCACATGCAGAAAGCACTTTCTTGACCATTGGATCCACTGTTGGTCTAGTCCACTCAATCCGCCAGAGTCTGTCTTTGCATGTAGGGGAAGTCCTTAACTCACTGAGCTGCCCAGTCAAAATTGTTTCCCGGGATGTGGCTGCTGTTGCATGCCGACAGCTTCTAGGAGTCAAAGGTGAGAGTTAAGGCATGGGTGGGGAATCTCAGATTTGGAGACTGACAACAGACCTCCCGACCTCTATATCTGTCTCTTGAAACTTATGAAACACTGCATTATTTTTTTAAAAAATATTTTTTTTCTTTGTGTACAACAAAACAAAAAGAAAGAAAGAAACTCTCCCAGGGGGGCTATACCCCTTACTAGTCCTGTTTCATATCCTCAAAGTTTCCTATGTTCCTAGTTTTGGATGGAGAGCAGGTGTGTCAGTGACAAAAGACTCTAGAGCAGATAACCACATTCCTTTCTTCGCACATTCTTGAAATAAACTCCTGAATAGAGTTCTTAAGTATGGATTTAGAGAATTTCTGACCCCAGGCATTATACAAAAGAAGCGTATTCATGAAGCTCAGCTTCACTTTTTCTGGCTTTACCATCTATCTGTGGATTTCTAAGACGTTAGTATGCTTCTGATGCAGACTCCTTCTCTTCCTGTCCCATTGTTAATGAGCAAAGTCAATGGAAAAGACGAACACTTGGAGGCTTGATGCTCTAGGGTCAGTTTGCTGTACCCTTTTTGATATGTCCTCTTGGGAGAGTTGGATGCTGACTGGCAGTATCCTTTCTAGCCTGGATAAGTGTTTTGGAAAGCTAAGCTCAGGTTACGCCCTTTCCTCTTCTGACTGGTAATCACATTTCCTTATTTGGTTGTTGCAAAAGGCAGCAGAAAGACACCGCTGCAGGTCTCTCCATGACACTTATCAAATTGCAGTAGATGCATCCGCACAATTGTCATGTGTCTCTGGAAGAACAGAAGCCAGCTCGGTTTGTATTTTGACCCAACCAATCAATAAGAGCTTTAGTTCATGCTTTTAAAACCTGGTGTACTCCAAGGTACCATTTGCTGTGCTCTCTGACCCTGGTTCAATAGTTGGCAAAACATCCTGGGAGGCTGAGTGAGGTTCTGTAAATTGGATGAGAAAGTAATGTGAATGTACTACAGAAATACTTCCCTAATATAAGTTATATCAGTTGTGCCTTGATGGAAAACATGCCATTTTTTTAAAAAAAAATAGCCTGCCCATATTGACACGAAACATTAGCATTGTTGTAATAAAAACTCTGCCTTTCAAACCTTCGAAGAACTAACTTTGCGCGGTCCTGGGCAAGGGTGAAATATATTTGGGATGGCACTACTATTAAGTCTTGATATTTATTTATTTTTAAATTTGTTTAATCATTTTTTCGATACAAACATCAACCGCAAAAGACACATACAACAAAAACCATAATAACAATAATAACACAATTTGACAATTCAGATTTGAATACACTGATATACCTACGACTGCACCTTTTAAAACAATATTTTCCCACCTTTCTCTCCTCCCCCTTGATACTTGTCATGCCATGGGGTCTCTAGGTCAGTGATGCCTCCATCTGTACCAACCTGGTTTCTAGGGCTCCCAGTGTTGGAATTAAGATGAACCACGAGTAAACAGTCTCAGTGTAGGAAGATGGGGCTTCAGTTAGGACACGCAGCAAAGGCTGGAATGGGTGGGCAACTGGTGAGGCTCATGGCCTAGCAGAGGGTTTTCTGATCTTGCTGCTGCTGCTCCTCACACCCACTGTCACTGTTTATTTGCTCACCTTTCTTTTCCTTCTAAAGCTTTAGTCCCACTGTTTTAGCTTGCACAGCAAAAGGGAGCAAAAGACCCACCTTGAAAAGCTTATGATTGCCACAGCCTTTTTAAAGATGGAAAGAAGAAAAAACAGGAGAAAGGTCCCATTGTAGGTAAAGTGCAATAGTGCTCCCCTACCATTTATAGGGAGAAAATCATGGGAAATATTGCACAAAAGCACCCAATGTGGTTGTTTTGTGTTTAGGAATAACTAATTCATATTATGTATTCTTGAAAAATGATCTTCTTAACTTGGGAAGCAGATACAAGTTCGGACATAAGCCTCTTTTTGCCAAATTTTCCATGGGCTGTATTGATCTACACTAGCTACCTATGAGCATTCAAAGAAATCTTAAACAATTTCATAGTCAATTGGATTTCTGGTGGGAGCTGCTGTCCTCAGAGAAATTTCATTTCAATATGACAGTTTTCACAGCACTCTTTCATAAAAATCTGAATGTGATAAAACAGAGAGGGTGAAAGGTGTATACCTACAGCACTGTATTTTCCTTAGATGTGCATCAGTACCCAAATGCAATCACTAATTTTACTAAGGAATAACCCATCCAGATATGGGCCTTGAACGTATTTAAATAGTGTCTAAGTGGATTGCCTTGAGTGATGTAAACAGAATTTGAGTACATCTATTTGAATGCCATATGCCTGTTCAGTTTTGTTTGCTTTTCCCAAATGGTCATGTATTTGCATGAATATCAGGGTTCAAATGAGAGAGAGAGTTCAAATTTTCTAACATGAAAATTATATTTTTAATTGTCATTTCTGTATATGAAATGCAAACAAACAACCACTCACAGAAAGGAAAATGTGAACTTGTATGAACTTGGTCTTTTTGAAAGAACAAACAAAACAAAAAACAAAAAGTTAGATTGCAGCCAATAAGAGAATATAACCTTTGACTTCAGTGAGTTTATGATCAACTGAAGGGGTTGCAAAGCAAATCACCGAAAGAATCCTTATCAAAATTATTCATTGAATAGTTATGAATAATGGATATATTTGCAAGAAAGAGGATCAGGTCACAATAACTGAAGCAGAGTGGAAAGGGTTCAGTGAGCTGGATAATTTATTTGCAATGATTCATTGTGTAAGCTATGGCAAGGAATTAATGGCATTGACTGAAAAGCGAAATTAAGGGGCACTGTATAGGTGCGGTCATTTGGTTGGTGGTGATAAGAGGACCCTATACTAAGGTTAGCTATTTGTGATCAGATGAGTGTCTGGCTGTTCTTCTTCCATGGCAGGAAGTGATGGGAGAAGCAACTTCTGTGGTTGGGAAGGAATCATTGAATCATGGAATCATAGAATTGTAGAGTTGGAAAGGTCCCCCACAGGTCCTCAAGTCCAACCCCCTGCTATACAGGAATCTCAGCTATGGAACTATGAGGGAGGCATAGATTGGGCTTTGAATGCGGAAGGTTCCAAGATCAACCCCTAATATTACCCAGTAGGACATGTTGGGGCATACTGAAATGTCAGAGACCCTAGAGTGTGTAGGTCAGGGGTAGTCAACCCTTTTATACCTACCGCCCACCAATGCATCTTTCTTGATGGTAAAATTCCCTTACTGCCCTCCAGTGCTCAATGGAAGGAGGATTCAGCTTGTACTGTAAACTACTGTAGAAGCCCCTACTGCCCACCTAGAATCTTGAAACGCCCACTAGTGGGCAGTAGGGACCAGGCTGACAACCCCTTGTGTAGGTAATACTGAGGTAATACTGGTGTAGGGTATTCTGAGTACAATTGGTCTGTCTCAGTATAAAGCAGTTTCCTACATTCCTATGAGTAGGAGAACCCATGTCTTTCTTGTAGAGGGTCTTCGGTTCAATCCCTACTGCAACTATTTTAAAAAGCATAAGGTAGTAAGTGATGAAAAAGATCTCTGCCTTAGACTCTGGAGACAGTCTGAGTAGACAATCCTGAACTAGATGCACAAATAGCTTACCATGACATAAGGCAGCTGTGTATGTTCTACAATGGACTCTTAATTCGGCCCATGAGGCTGTGTCCCCTAACTTTTTGGAATAAAGCACTGTATGTGATTGTAGGTTTTCTGTTAGCAGCAAACCAAGGCTCCTGTGGTTAGCTAGGAACAATTTATTTGCTTACAAAAAAAAAAGGACAGAAGGCTCCAGGCGAAATCTCAAATATGTGCTATCTAACTTAAATGTCTGTCTCAAACTTCTACTTGGGTATAACTCGAGTCCTCCACATTCAGTGTTCAAATTAGACAATAAAGTGCTGGCAAAAAAAGAAGATTGTATATGGACAAGTGATGAAAACCTGTAGTATATTATTAAGCAGAATGATACCTTCTCCACCAACCAGTAAGCTTGAAAAAGGCTGCACAATACAGTGCAAAATGTGTGTATCAGTGGAAAAACAGAAATTAAGCACTGTAATGCAAATGTTTCAATTTATGACAGTGGTTAAAACAACAGAAATTTGAGGATATGGGGAAAACCAGTAAAAGTCTCTTGGTTATCACAGCCAGTAAATGGAGAGTGATTTGAGAAGCACTTTCTGGAGCTGGGCACTGGGGAAATGGACCTCATCTTTTTGTTTGCCTGTTTTCTTTTTAGTCTCTTTCAATGTGCAGAGGATTAAGCTGTGAGGCTAGATAATGTCCTGTGCATAATAATTACTAGGACACAAGACATGTTGAAATCAATGGGGTGTAGGCCAGGTCTAGACATTATGCTCATCTGGTGGTGCTGGAAGTTGTCGAACAATGTCTTTGGTCATTTGTGATGTGTATAACATGCAGTTGGCATGCCGAGTCTCTTACTCCCCAACCCTAAAAGTCACCTCAGAAATTCTGTCATAATCTGGCAGGCTGGCCTACCCACGTGTTAAGTGTAATATTTACATTAAGTTCCCATGGGATAGTGCTTGGGATGAAGGTGGTTTGTCCACGAAAGCTGTTTGTGTGTCAGAGGATCTGATGGGGAACACACAGCCCTCTTTTTCCTTAGTTATCTGTAAAAGTACTGACACAAAAGGAGTCATTAGACAGCTTGAGTCCTAGTAATGAATTCAAAATAATGTGTGAGGGCTTAAACCTGGGGTGGGAAACCTTTTTCAGCCTGAGGTCTGTGACCAGAGGCAAAAGCGGGCAGAGCAATGAATGTAAAAATGGCCCTTGTATGTTAGGGCTCTTTCTACTTGCACACCCCTCTCTATTCTCATCCTGGGAACAAAATACATTATCAGATTTCAAGGGCCCATTTCACTCAAGGAAAGTACCAAGAAGAGCAAGAGAATGGCTTGGGGGAAAGGGATGCATGATTTGGAAGGGGATATGGTGTGCAGAGAGTCCCAGTGGTATGAGGTTCCCCAGCCCTGAGGTATAGGAAGTGGCCATGCCTGGGAAGAGGCAATGCCCTCCTCTAAACTGGGTTGCTGCTTTTCCCCAGCCTTCTTGCATTGAGTGGAAAGGTCAGAAGAGGGCTTTTAAGCACATTTGACTAAACTTGCTTACAAGCCTGCTTGCAGTCAGCAACCCCAGTAATGCAGGATTCTCAACAGCAGGACAGTTTAAAAGTGTGTTTACCAAACACACTTAAAGACCCCTACAGGCTTTCCCACTCAGTGCAGGGAGGTCAGGGATGAAGCAAGCTCGCTTCTTCACCCTACTTTTAAGCCCTCACACATTATTTTGAATGCTTGGGTAGCGATGGACAGGGGAAAAGATGTGACTGTTTCTTTAAAGGGAAGAATGAAACCCAGGTGGTTTTCCTGGGACAGGGGTCCAAAAACCATGGCTGGCCCTAGTAGATCAGGACAGTTGTGCATAACATGCTATGTGGGATGTTGTAAAACTGCAGATCCGATCATCGCTCTGAGCTATTTCTCCTAGGACTAATGTGTTAATGAAACTTCTTTTTAAAAAGATAAAATAAAAGGTTATTATTCAAAGAAGTTTATGAAAGATGCTCCTTCGACTTTGTGCATAATTAATGGTTTGTGCGAATAAACACAACTGTTCAGACTTGAGTTTAGCTGTCTTTCTGTCTTTGTAGAAAAGTAACCTTTAAAGTAGATGCCTGCCATTATAATGGCATAAATGTGTTCCCTGGAATCATAATTGTTGCCTATCGTCCCTCTCTGTGGGAATAACACCCACTAAACGTAAGGCTTTTCACCCTGTTACACTGAAATCTGTTTTCAGTTCTCTGTGTCTTGAATCCAGTCCTGTGACATCAGCTACCTAGACTGTACTAGACTGATAAGAGACTAGTTTTGAAAGTGATGTTGGTGAGGGGGATAGCAGAACAGCAGCTGTCTTCACCTTTTTCTGTATCACCAAAACAATTCCTCTGCATCTCCTCTGCACAGGTGGGGACTATGGACATGAGAAACAGGTAAAGCGCTAACTCAGGAATAGGGAACCTGTGGCCTTCCAGATGTTTTAAAGCTCCAGTTCCCATCAGCTTCAGCCTTCAAGGCCAATGGTCATTCAGCAACATCTGGAGGATATTATACTTTCTGAGGTCATGAAATGATTGTGAGGATGGTCCTGCCTCCCTCTATCACATTCCTGAACAGATACTTAATATTCCCTTTCCAATTTGAGGAAGAGTCACGGCTCAGAGACAGAGCATCTGCTTTGAGTGAAAACTCAGGTTCAATCCCAAGCATCTCCAGGTAGGCCCAGCAAAAACCCCAGTCTGAAACGCCAGAGAGCCCCGGCCAGTCAGTGTTGACAATACTAAGCTAGGCAGACGAATGGTCTCAGAATAAGGGAGCTTCCTCTCCTCCTAGGTTACCAGTGCCATCACCTTCTGTGTGTTGGGAAGGGAACTTCTATAACAAGGAACCTTCTCAGCTGATGCAGGCTCCTCATGCAGTTCAGGTCCCTGGAAGATGATGTTTCAATACACTACTAAAAGCCACAAGTATAGCAGGCATCTTGCTGTAGTTGCTTCCTTTCCCACACATGAAAGGCGATGAAGTTAGGAACATGGTAGAGGTGGAGTGTATGTATACAATAGCCTAGTCTTTACCTGCCCCCCCAAAAAACCCCACCAACCACTGGCAGAGAGTGGAGCAACTTGCAAATCCTACCCTGCACTGGTCCACCTGCCTGTTTGCCTTCAGTTACCTTCTCCTTATCCCCGATGATGCTCACTTGCCAGGGCAGTTCTCCAGCAATGGTCCTGCTTTGTTGCCACTTACTTTCTCCTTGGCCTCTGATGTTGCTGAGGTCCAAAAGGTGGGCAGATGCAGAGTAGTTGCTGGAGAGCTGCCTTGGCCCATCCTAGATGTTCACCTGCAGCTCGTCTGGGCCTGCCACCCACTACTTAGTACCTGCCCCCATTTCTGCTTGCTCATTCACCTGCCTGTTCTTCTGTCATTCTGCAGTTCCCATGGTCACCTACTGGCCGCCACACAAACTGCAGCATGATAACATTTGTTTTTTTCTTACAAAAATACGGTAGAGATATAGAAATACATTTTTTTGCACCTCCTGCTTTTTCATATTCATTCCTGCATCTGCAAAACCTGGAAAAAGTAATCTGTAACTTAGCCCTGAGTATCAGAGTTCAGAAAGAGATATGATGAATCAGGACTATCAGCATTATCCAGACAAGAGTGAGATAATGTTTAGTAGAGATAAGAAAGTAAAAGTGCCCTACATAGGATATTACTTACTAAAGTATCATGGCCAGATGGTGATAGAGTTGACTTTCACATAACATTCAGATGGAAATTAATCCTGATTTGAGATGAGATTCATAAATATTCTTTAGAGACAGAGGAAATGCTTTCTTTTAATTAATCTACATTTCTTCTTTTCTGAAACAAGGTGCAGCATCAAAAGACTGTATCTACAAACAGTATGATTAACTTTATTCTTCCTCAAAAATTACAGCTGTTAGTTTGAGGGGAGAGTGTCTGTTCTACCTTTTATAAATTTCATTTACACATAATTTTTTTCCAAGCTCAGACACAGCCTTGACAGATGGCATCCACTATTTAATGAATATGATAGACTATTACAAATGGAACACAAGTGCAAAAGGGGAACTGACAAAAAGGAAAAAAATGCTTTCAAAAACAGGACGTAAGAGTATGATTAAGCTAAAGGCGGCCACTTTTGTGGAAATTAAACAGAGCAGCCATTTAACATACTTTTTAACCCACCGTTAGGGTTGTGCAGAAACTCCATTGGATTCACTAAACATTTTTTTTTAACCGGAAAATGAACTTCATACCTATCTTGAGTTTTGCTTCAGATGAAATCCAATTTTGTATGAAACTCCCCACTCCCAAACTAAAACCAACCAAGCAAGCAAAAACCTCAGGTATTCTTTTTCTGAATAGAACCACCAAATTTGGGTTTATTTTTAAATTATTGTTATTTAGGCCCATTTAATCCCTCACATTTTCTATATCTAAATCTGCCTGGCAACAGTATCTGCCACTGGCCTTCTCTATGCTGAGCCATTCATTTCCATGGAAACACAGACTGGATAGAAAGGCCATAGAAGTAACCTCTGGCTTGAGGCATGGATGATTTGGCCACCATCTCCTGTCATGCTATTCGAAATGCTGTCTAATCTGTTATCCGTCTATCCCAGTGTTGTTGAGGTTGGCTGCTTGTGCCATGGATAACTGTAGGGAAAAGATCCTAGATGAGAGAAAGGATGGGTGAATGGGTGAATCTAGCAGCTTTGTTTGTACATCTGCCTCCCATACTTCTTCTTCATACAGTACATCTGTTGCTGAGAGATATATAGGGGGTAGGCTTGAACATTCATTTTCTTACTTTGGCAACTAGCCGGTGGGTGGATAGGATTTGCAGCACTGATTATGTTCCTCTTGTCTTACTTTGTGGGTATAGTAGACAGTGGTGGGGGTTTGTTGGGGTACAGTTCAGTTCTCCTCTGTGCCCAGTTATTTACCTCCTTATTGAGTCGCCTGTGTATTTGGGCTTAGAGATATATGGCACACTGACCCCTGAAAGAGAGTCCACTGTATTCATTCCACCAATCAATGCTACTTGCTTGCTCCAAAATACCTTAATACAACGAGTAACACATTCTATAAATCCATGCAAACAAATGTAAATATTTTCTAATTGTCTTTGTATAATTTAAATCGACTGATGAAAGCTTAATTAGATAGTTTGTTCTGAACGAAAAGAACCCCAATGAGATTGAATATGATGAACTGTTGACAATCCTAATTTTATAATATTAATAAAATATGACTAAAAATGTAGGAAGGTTAGTGTTTCTGATTTGAAGAACACAAAAGCATGAGGGGGGAAAACGTCCAACGCTGAACATACATATTTAAATTTGTCTGGAGGGTTTTTTGTCAAATTGCCCTGCTGTTCTGTGTAAAAAGCTGTGAATCACCATGGAAACCAATTATTAGATCCTCATACCATCTCCATATTCAATGAACACCAGACCCATCCTATTCTCCATTTTAATTATTGTATGACAAAGTCTACATAATTATTTTCAAAATTTTATTTAACAAGATTTGAAATTACTGTATATAAAGATCCAATTACTTTCCTAATACATTATTGTTGCTTCTGGTATCTGGGAGATAGCTAAAACATGCCAGGTGGTGGTGGGGAGAAGTCTCAGGCCAATTACATTAGCCACTTTTTATAGCGTGCAATAGCCCAAGGTAGTACAGAAGTTTGACAAACATTCTCATCGATTTCCCCCCACACATCTGTTTCCTAAGTAACTTTTAAAAGTTGAGACATTGTTACTAGAGTGTGTCACATCTCTGCCCTTCTAGATTTTATTTGTCTTTTTTCTAGTGCACAAAATGTGCCTGCAAAATACAAAATATCATCTTCAGCCCTGTAGATCTTCTTGAGGCCTCTTCTGGAGGAAGGTTTCCATTGCCCCAATCTTGAAAAACTGTATTGAGCTAGGTATGAAGAGTGGGTGAAGGAGATTATATTCCTTAAGAGCCACACTAAAAGTCTCATAGGAACTGCAGGTGTTGGGATGGATCTAATTAGCACCAGAACATTTGAAAGGGGAACAAGTTCATGCTTTTCCACTATGCTGTTTTTTTATTATTATTATTAAAATTGTACACAGAGCCTGCCAAAGCTGCTATTTTCACTAAATGGTAAAACAGACGAGTACCCATATGGAACCAGTATGTCTGTTCCTGTGGGACAAACTGTAGCTTCCTAAGGGGGAAGCTTCAGTTGAGCATGGGAAGAGTTCATTTCCTTTGGGGCTCTCTGCAGCTCCTATTCAACTTAAAAAATAAAACAAAATAGTAGCAAGATCCAGTCATGGATCTCCTAGTGCCCTGCCTAGCAATTTTGTGAATGTTTACTCAGAAGTAAATGCCTCTCTGTTGAAAGCATTAAACAGTAAAGATAAGCATGCATAGGATTTTAGACTAAAAAACCAAAAAGTATTGCAGTCCACTTACATTGGCCATGGTGGAAAGTAGGAACAATCTGGTTTTATTTTAAACCTGATTGCTGCACTAGTTCCAGGCACTGAAACCAGGGGAAGATTAAGCCCAATGCTGAGGCTGGCTAGGGATCCAATCAATCTGGGCTAGCGGACAGCTCTCACATGACCTTTCCATCCACCTAGACATTTGGTGGCAGCAGAAAACCAGCTCACCTGGAGAAGATGGGTAGAGGGACCCCTGTTCCTAATCTAATCACCACATTATCTGGGAACCCCCTGTAGGTGGATTTCTCATCTGAACATGCATTTATCTGTCTTTTGGTCTGGTTTGACTTTAAAACACTGTGGGGGAAATATTAGGGTTCAAGTCTGGGCTGCCTGGAACAGATTGTAGGAAACCACACACCAATTGTCAGTCAAACAGGACATTTATTTAGGCCATTGTGACATAACCTCAGCCAGCAAGTAGTCGAGGGCTGGCACACCGATTATGAAAGCAGCACAAGCATTTATACCCTCCAGATGTTTTGGGACTACAACTCCCATCATCCCTTACCACTGGTCCTGTTAGCTAGGGGTGATGGGAGTTGTAGTCCCAAAACATCTGGAGGGACGAGTTTGCCTATGCCTGATTTATAGACTTACAAGCAAATGGGAGCAAAGGGGCAGTTATGTCCATATATGGCAGAACTTCCTTCTACTAGCTTGATCACAAGGCGCAACAACTTCTTAGCTTTCCCTCCCTCCTTTGTTCTCAATGGTTATAGCTCCTGAGCATGTGTCCTTCTGTCCTTCTCTCGTTGTTCTCTTCCAAACACAATGGGAGAATGGGGCTTTTCCAGGGTGGCTCTCCGCTTGTGGAATGTTCTCCCCAGGGAGGCTCAGTGGGTGCCTTCATTACATATCTTTAGGCACTAGGTAAAAACTTTCCTCTTCTCCTAGCCCCTTGGCTAATTAAACAATCTACTCCCTTGTTTTGTTTGTTACTGTGTTATGTATTTTTGTTTTATATGATTGAATATATATATATATATATATATATATATATATATATATATATGCAGGTTTTGGTGTCCTCGGGTGTCTTCCCGTGTAAAAGTTGGGGTGTCTAGGCGACGTTTCGACGAGGTCTCACTCGTCATCTTCAGGCTGGTGCTTTCGGCTTCTTGTTACTGGAACAGAGCGGGATCTCAATGTTTGAGTTCCTATAAATACTGTAGAGGGGGTGTGGTGTCTAGCCTCCAATGTTCTGGGCAGAGAGGAAGTTCCCAGGCTAGTGTGCCTTTTCTTCTTTTGTTCCTTAATTACTTGAGAGATACCTTGAGTGATTTCTTGAGTGATATCCTGAGTACCACTTAGGTGGGTCATTAGGTGTGGATTAGCAACTAATCCACACCTAATGACCCACCTAAGTGGTACTCAGGATATCACTCAAGAAATCACTCAAGGTATCTCTCAAGTAATTAAGGAACAAAAGAAGAAAAGGCACACTAGCCTGGGAACTTCCTCTCTGCCCAGAACATTGGAGGCTAGACACCACACCCCCTCTACAGTATTTATAGGAACTCAAACATTGAGATCCCGCTCTGTTCCAGTAACAAGAAGCCGAAAGCACCAGCCTGAAGATGACGAGTGAGACCTCGTCGAAACGTCGCCTAGACACCCCAACTTTTACACGGGAAGACACCCGAGGACACCAAAACCTGCATTCCTGTACCCGTGAAAATCTACGAAAGCATATATATATATATATATATATAGTAAACTGCACTGTGGTCCTCTGATGAAGAGCAGTATAGAAATTTAATAAATAATGATAATGTTACATGCCACCCCTATCTCTAAAACAGTTCAAAATTCCAGTGGTTCCAAGCACCTACCTAGGGTTCATGTTTCCTTTGGGAATGAGGTGCAGTGGAAAGTGTGGTGTCTTTATGTGGTTTATTTACACATGTATACTATGATGGGGGTGTTTTTCCAACATTGCACTCCAAGCGGGTCCTGTTTCTCCCACGACTGGCTCCTTGGATCCAAACTTCCAGTCCCTAGTCTGCTCTGCCCCGCTTTCCCCAGTTTGCAAACGGCTTGCAAACTGCACCTATCTTCCCTTCATCTTACCTCTTGGGCAACTGCAGTTCTGGAACTCCCCCCTCCCAACTCTTTGCCTTGTTGATGGTTTTATTGATGGGTCTTCACCCTGTCTTTGTTTGCTTAACAACTCGACCATTCTCAGGCTGGCCTTGCTATTTTGACACTGCTAAATTCAGCCAAGCATGGATTAAATTCTAGCACTGACTAAGTCCAAGCACCCACAAACTCTGATACTCTAAAACTTAATAATAATAATAATAATAATAATAATAATAATAATAATCAATAGCATCCACCCTTCCATTGCGCAGCCCTTCTCTCACACATTTCAGTTTTCAAGCTATAATGTTCATAATTTCTCCAATAACGCCACAAATGGCTTTGCAGTGTGTTTATTCCATATAGTTACATTATTTTTACTTTTATATACGACCCTTCAATATATTCCCAGGGCGGTATACAAATGGAGTAAAACAATTTAAATGTAAATACAAAATTAATTAATTATTTCTAGAGAGTCACAAAATCATAAAAGCAAGGGATGTGTGTGTGTGTATGGGGGGGGGGGGAACCTTTCAGCAGGACTGAAATACATTTGGGAGCTCTTTGCCACTGATGAAAATTTCCCCCAATTTGGGGCACTGAAATCTTCACAAGCTACTGCGATGCAGGAAGAACAACTGAGAGGGCACCAGTGCTTCCCGAAGGACAAGCATAGATACTGCTCATTAGTCAAGGCAACTTCGTTATCATTAGAAACACTGCGAGCTCAAAGAAACCCCACAGTATGTTGCTGTACAATCTAAGGTCACCGTACATAAAGAAATGCCATCCCAAATTGGCACGGCGCTTGAGAGCCTTATAGAAAAGCATATTGACAGTGAAACTGTTCTAATCAGGTAAATTATCACTTTGCACACACAAAAAGACAGATTTCCTTAATAACATCACAGCTCTGGGGAAGTTGGAGGAGAGGTCATCAATAAAAGCAATTACATGTTCAATGGGAGCAGCAAAGTATGCTATAGCACGTTTCTTGATCTTTTTGGTAATTTCAAATGGGTTGTCCTTGTATGAAACAAGCCCATTTTAAAAGTCATGCAACACATCAATACTACCGATAAGCATTAGGTTAGATTTCATTTTATGGAACGGCTGTCTTTCTGTTATAGGTCCCAAAGCAAAAGGACATCCTGCCATGTCAAGCCCTATGCTGTGGTGTCCCATTTTTGGAGGGCACATGATCTGGCACAGAGTTAGTGTAGGGGAACAACTTATCTCTTTCTTTGGATGCTAGGAAACATGTATCTGCCTTTTATGGTGTTGTGCTGGACTTTTGACCCACATTCTTGTAACTCACAGACGTGCTGCACTTATGCCGATCAATGGGAATGGGAATGCAGTCACAGAATATTATGGGCTATATCCCATCATATAAAATATCAAGGCGGAATACAATAAATATGAAAAGTACAGTAAAACATAATTCAAATTCAAAATGGTGCTGGAGGAGACTCTTGAGAGTCCCATGGACTGCAAGAAGATCGAACGCATCCATTCTGAAGGAAATCAGCTCTGAGTGCTCACTGGAAGGACAGATCGTGAAGCTGAGGCTCCAATACTTTGGCTACCTCATGAGAAGAGAAGACTCCCTGGAAAAGACCCTGATGTGGGGAAAGATGGAGGGCACAAGGAGAAGGGGACGACAGAGGACGAGATGGTTGGATAGTGTTCTCGAAGCTACAAACATGAGTCTGACCAAACTGCGGGAGGCAGTAGAAGACAGGAGTGCCTGGTGTGCTCTGGTCCATGGGGTCACGAAGAGTCGTACACGACTAAACAACAACAACAAAACAACAGTAAAACATAAAATGCCATAGATGCAAATTAAAATAATTCTTTTTTTTATAATATTTTTATTGAGTTTAAGAAGTACAGAAAAAAGAATAAAGCATAGATATAATAAAATAGAGAAAAAGAATAACAAATTTCCATTGTTCTTTTTTCATCAAATCTAAAGGACTTCCCCGCGTCCTCCAGACCCTGCATTCTCTGCAATATAAAACATCAGCAATTTGTTAACTTATTTCAAAACTTATTGTATCTTCCATTTTATCATGTTGCCTAATTTCAAATATACTATAACTCAATTTTTGTACGTTTTATATTAAACACAATAAAGTTGTTTCATTATTTTACCTCTAAATTCTTGTGTCTTAATTTCCATTTCATTAACTTACATTTGCTGAAGCTAGAATTTCCTAAAAGGTGCATTTTTTCTTTTTTTTTAACATTCATACAGCTTATAGTATTTTTTCAATTAGTCCTTAAACTTTATCCAGTCCTCCTCGATTGTTTCTTCTCCCAAGTCTCGGATTCTGCCAGTCATTTCGGCCAATTCCATGTAGTCCATCAACTGCGATTGCCATTCCTCCAGTGTGGGTAGATCTTGTGTCTTCCAATGCCTTGCAATCAAGATCCTGGCTGCCGTGGTAGCATACATAAAAAAAATTCTATCTTTCTTAAGTACTCTCTGGTCTACAATGCCCAAAAGAAAGGCCTCCGGTTTCTTAGGTAAGGTAAATCTAAGTACCTTTTTTAGTTCATTATGAATCATCTCCCAAAAGGCCTTCACTTTCGGGCAAGTCCACCAGAGGTGAAAGAATGTCCCTTCCGCCTCTCTGCATTTCCAACATTTATTGTCAGACAGGTGGTATATCTTAGCTAGTTTGACTGGGGTCATGTACCACCGGTATACCATTTTCATAATGTTTTCCTTCAAGGCAGTGCATGCCGTGAATTTCAAACCGGTGTTCCATAACCTTTCCCAGTCTGCAAACATAATGTTGTGCCCCACATCCTGCGCCCATTTTATCATGGCGGATTTGACTGTCTCATCCTGTGTATTCCACTTAAGCAGCAAGTTATACATTCTCGAAAGTAGTTTATTTTTTGGCTCTAACAATTCTGTCTCTAGTTTCGATTTTTCCACCTGGAATCCAACCTTTTTATCTGTTTTAAAGACCTCCTGGATTTGAGCATAGTGCAACCAATCTCGCACCTTGGTTTTCAGTTTTTCCAAGCTCAGCAACCTCCAATTGTCTCCAATTTTTTCAATTATTTCCCAATATTTAGGCCAGTGGGCCTCCATGTTAAGTCTCTTACGTGCCTTGGCCTCCACCGGTGAGAGCCACCTCGGAGTCTTACTCTCCAATAAGTCTTTATATTTTGTCCAGACCATCAAAATTGCTCTTCTGACAATATGGTTTTTAAACAATTTGTGCACTTTAACCTTGTCATACCACAAATATGCAAGCCACCCAAACGCATTATCAAACCCTTCCAGATCTAGGACATCAGTGTTCTCCAGTAAAATCCAATCTTTCAACCAGCAGAAGGCTGCAGCTTCATAATATAACCTCAGGTCTGGCAGGGCAAATCCCCCTCTTTCTTTCACATCAGTTAGTATTTTAAACTTAATTCGGGGCTTTTTGCCCTGCCAAACAAACTTAGATATATCCTTCTGCCACTTTCCAAAACATTCCACCTTGTCCACAATCTGTAGGGCCTGAAACAAAAATAACATTTTCGGCAATACATTCATCTTTACAGCAGCTATTCGGCCTAACAAGGAAAGTTTCAGTCTTGAAGATATTTCCAAGTCTCTTTTGATTTCTGACCAACATTTCTCATAGTTATCTTTAAACAGATTCAAGTTTTTGGAGGTCAGATGCACCCCTAGGTATTTTACTTTTTTAACCACATTTAGTTCTGTTTCTTTAAAGAACTCATCTGTTTCTGTAGCTGTCAAATTTTTTGCTAAAACTTTAGTTTTTTGCTTATTTAACTTGAACCCCGCCACCCGACCAAAGTCAGAAATTAATTCTAACACTCTTTTAGTACTGGAGACTGGTTCCTGTAATGTTAATACCAGGTCATCTGCAAATGCTTTCAATTTATATTGTTTCACTCCGACCTCAATTCCCTGAACCAACTGGTCCTTTCTAATCATGTTTAGCAACACCTCCAGAACTGAAATGAACAATAGGGGGGATAGGGGGCACCCCTGACGTGTCCCTTTTTCAATTTTAAACTCCTCTGTCACCACATTGTTTACAATCAATTTAGCTTTTTGTTCTGAATAGATTGCTTCTATACCATTTTCAAACCCCCGCCCCACTCCCATCCCTTCCAATTTTTTCTTCATAATCATCCAAGAAATATTATCAAAGGCCTTCTCTGCGTCAATAAAAATTAAGACCGCTCTAGTGTTAAGATTTGTTTGTAGAAGCTCCAAAATATCAATAATGTTTCTTGTATTGTCAAACAAATGCCTACCAGGGAGAAAGCCAGCCTGGTCCTTATGGATCACTTCATTTAATACTTTTTAAAATCTATTTGCCAGGATATCCGCAAAAATTTTGTAATCCACATTTAGGAGTGAGATGGGGCGGTAGTTCTTAAGCTGAGTCTTTTCAGTTTCTAGTTTAGGTATCAATGTGATGAAAGCTTCTTTCCACGTTTCCGGTGCCTTCCTCCCCTCCATGATCTGGTTACAAACCTCCATCAAGGGTTGTATCAAATAATCCTTTAAAACCTTGTAGTATTTGGAGGTTAGTCCATCAGGGCCTGGAGACTTGCCCAATTGGAGATTCTGAATGGCACTTTCAATTTCTTGCTGAGTGATGTTACAATTCAGGATTGTTCTCATTTCCTGGGATATTTTTTGTAATCCATTAGTTTTAAGAAATTGATCCACCTCGGAGGCTTTTTGCGGCCCTTGTGAGTAGAGTTCTTTGAAATATCTCTGGAAACACTTTCTAATTTCCTCAGGTTTCTGAACCATTCTCCCTTCAATCTCTAGATTTGTAACTGTATTAAGCTTTTGTCTCTTTTTCAACTGCCATGCTAGCAGTTTCCCACACTTATTCGCCGATTCAAAGGATCTTTGTTTCATTTGTTTAATTTTCCATTCCACCTCTTGATTTATCAATTTCGAATATTGCGCCTGGAAAAATTTCACTTCTCTTAGCACATCCTTCGACTTAGGCCTAGATCTTAATTTTTTCTCTCCTTCTCTTATTTTCTCCAATATCTTCTCCTTCTTTTTATTCCAGAGTCTTTTCTTAATCGTGTTTTGTTGTATTAGAAACCCTCTCATGACTGCTTTACTTGCGTCCCAGATTATTCTTTTTTCCACAGTGGTATTCAAATTTATCTCAAAATAGTCCTTTAAAGTTTTTTGGGCCTTCTTCACAATCTCCTGATCTCTTAATATGGTGTCATTCATTTTCCATCTAAAGGATCCGGTTGTATTTAGTCTCACTTCCACTTTCAAAGCATTATGGTTGGAGCAAGTTTTTGGGCAGATTTCCACTTTTCTAGTCTTAGGTGCCAGTCCTCTAGTCGTCCATATTTGGTCGATTCGTGTCCATGTCAGATGAGCTTCAGAAAAGAAAGTTCCTTCTTTCCCTAGAGGGTTCTTAACCCTCCATATGTCAATTAAGTCCATATTGTCAGTCATTTCAAAAAAGGTTTTAGGTAGTCTGCCATCTTTCGATATGTTGGCACTTTGTGACTTATCCATGTTTACAGACACAACCCCATTCATATCACCCAACATTATGATGTTATTGTAGTCCAAGTAATCCAGCATAGTCTCATGCAGCTTCCTGAAAAATTCCGATTTTCCCTCATTTGGAGCGTATATTCCTAATATCAAAAATTTTTCTCCTTGTGTTTGTATTTCAATCGCCAAGATTCGGCCATGTTCATCTTTAAATAAAAATTTCGGTGACAAGCTCTCCTTTGCATATATCACCATAATAATAATAATTCTTAATGGTGAGTCACTTTAAGCCAACTGTCTTCAATTGGTGGGTTGGGGGCCTGATCCAAAGCAAGATGCAACTGGAGCACCACCACCATGCAAATATGTGGTAAAAAAGAAAGGGGAAAAAGAAATGGGTCATCAAATGCATGTTTGTGTTAAAACTGGGTCCTGGAACAGGTTTGGGTGGAGCAAATTCATTAAATTTATTTAAAGTGCAGTTAAAATTGACATTGGACATCTATTGGACATTGTGGTGATCACATCTTTTTAGAAGGTTAGTATATTAATTGTATCATCCTGGAAGTAATCGTGGTGCAATCTAAAAGCTTCAGACATAGATCTCTCTAGAGCACGCATGAATTGCATTAACAGAAGCAGCAGCAACCCATGAAATTTCCATTGCCCGCCCAGCTGTTGAAATTCAGTGGGAGATACTGCTGCTGTTTGTGCCACGACATCTGATTTAATATTTATATAGCACATTTAATATTTATATAGCACAATGATGTGCTAGATGCTGTACAGAATACAAAGGCAATGCCAAATGCATAAATTAGGTGTACTACAACCTGATGCTTCTTAGAGGGCTTGCCAGCTGTATTGAGGATCTAGTTGCATGCAGAAAATCAATGTCCCTGATTTTAACAACTGCAACATGCAATTGTTTCAATATATACTTCTCCAGAAGGGATTAAGCCTGTCACAATCTGATCCATTCAGGAGTATCCAAACAGAGAATCTTGAAAAGTATTTTTGTTTTTTTCTAAGGAAAGTCTCTAGCAATTTTTATTTTTTACCAGACTACAACTCCCATGATCCCTAGCTAACAGGACCAGTGGTCAGGGATGATGGGAGTTCTAGTCCCAAAACATCTGGAGGGCCGAGTTTGCCTGTACCTGGATAAATGGATCCAGAGGCTATTGTGCTATGTAATTTTGTCTTTTTATATATATATAAAAATTACTTTTTCTCACTACCATTGCCACTCCTTTCTGGAATCACCCTCCATTAAGAAGAGAGAGAACTATGTGTTTGAAGTGTTTAATTAAGGGAAGGAATGTTTGGGAAAGAAGAAAGCCACTCCAAAAGTCTGGTGCAGTGCTCTTACTGACAAAACACCTAGAATGATCCACAGGTTTCCTTCACCATCCCTCTCTCCAATCCCTATGATTGAAGGGCCCTCAGAAAACAAGTAACTGTGATTAAAAACTCCTGATTACACCTTGGCAAGGCGGTGCAGTCTTTGACTCTACCGCTCACCAGCTGATTGGGTGCCCCCAGTCACATGACATCATTGTCATGTCAGGGCACCTGAGCTGCCCTGCCCACCTTTCAAATTTGGACTGGAGAGCCAAAAAAAGGCTATTGCTCTCCCCCACCTTGGTGTCAGGATGTATTTTTTTCAAGAGGGAGGCTGTAGAGGGAAGTTTATTGCTTTTTTGGGTGGTGGGTGGTGTACTGCATTGTATTGTATGGTTCGCTTTTTCAGTTTCATTCTCTGTTTTACACAACACATACATGCACATTGCTCTTTTGTAAACCACTTACAGACTGTCTTAGTATTAAGCCATCTTGAATAAAACATGAGGGGACACAGGTATGTTTGGCCCCACTTGTCACACACACATATCAACTTGGGGGGGGGGTCTAAAAATGTTTCATGGGGGGGGGGACAAGGGGACCTCAGCCCCTGGGAGTTGGCTTCTATGGTATTAAGAAATACATAAATATATGAAATAAATAAATGTGTTCTCTTAGCAACCTTACCATTTCTCAGTAGTTTCAACAAACAAAAGATGAACCATCTAAATGTGGGTGAAAGCAAGTGTAGCACCATGATAATGAGTGGACAGTAGCAGATCTGAACAAAACTTCTTTCCTCAGAAGCAAACACAAAGCTTGCTGTGACTTGTTTGGAAAGCTTTTTGAGGACAAAACCACTTGCATCCACTGGGGCCTTGACTCTGCTGTTATAGCCGATGAATCTGTGTCTTTGCTGGTCATGTCTACAGGCACACGGAGGCTTCAGTTTATTTGATAGATCACAGAACAGCTAGATTCTAAACTGGTGCTTACCCACCTTTGGGGCAGTTTACATCCCCCCCTCTCACTTTGTATGTTTTCTATTTCAGCATTAAAATAAAATATGAAAATAACTTCACAGTTTTAATCAAACTTGAGGTGGAGTTGCTAAGCAGGGAAACAAAAACAACTCCAAAAAGAGAATTCCCACATAAGGGAAGGTAGGAGTCAAACAATAAAAAAGAACTACCATTGTGATAGAAAGTAATGAAAACAAAGAATGTATGCTTCCAAGCACATGATGACAGAATGTGATTTCTTCAAGACCTAGTTAAGGCGATACCCTGTTGAGACTCACTATGCATTTCCTGGCTTTCATTCTTTCTCATAATGTTAATACGCTTTCAAACAGAGTATGCTGGGAATAATACTTTGGACGGGGGGAGGGATGAAGAAAATTAAATTTAATGACTGGTCTTCAACAGCATCCAAACTGAGAATCCCATTTATTGTATAAACAGCACTGTGGCTTTCCCAGGGGTTTAGCTTCATCACGGAGAAGTATTAATTTAAAGCAGAGTTCCCCAAGCTGTGTCATGGTGAGCTTCCATAAGATGAAAAGCGCTCAAGCCTTCCCAATAGGAACTGCAATGAAGTTTAGTCCATAATGGCTCTCCTTTTCTTAAACAGCCCCCCCCCCAATATTTATTTCTTAGTGTGGATTCTTGCTGTGCACATACATGCAACGTGCTTCATTAGTGCATTTCCCCCTGTCATCTATGTGCCCCCTCAACTAACTTTTAGGGACGCGGGCGGCTCTGTAGTCTAAACCACTGAGCCTAGGGCTTGCCGATCGGAAGGTAGGAGGTTCAAATCCCCACGACGGGGTGAGCTCCCATTGCTCAGTCCCTGCTCCTGCCAACCTAGCAGTTTGAAAGCACGTCAAAGTGCAAGTAAATAAATAGATACTGCTCTGGTCGGAAAGTAAACGGCGTTTCCGTGCACTGCTCTGGTTTCGCCAGAAGCGGCTTAGTCATGCTGGTCACATGACCCACCAAAAACTGCCTGTGGACAAATGTTGGCTCCTTCGGCCAGTAAAGCAAGATGAGCTCCACAATCCCAGAGTCGTTTGTGACTGGACTTAACTGTCAGGGGTCCTTTGCTATTTTCTGCATGCTGAAAACAGATCTTTAATGGGTGATAACTGCTGTGAATAGTTGAGCAATTACGTCTAGGATCTAGGAACACCAGGAATAGAATTCAACCCTTTCAAGGGACTTTAGGCTATATTTCTGACTTCACGTCTGAAAAAAAAAGTCAAATTATTTTTTTTGGGGGGACTACAGTTTAATTAAAGCTTTTGAACTGATTTTTGTCCACAGTGACATAATACTGCTAAAGATGTTCATTGTTATAAGATCAATAATTCAAGTCTGGAATGAATGCTGCACGGAATGGGGTATGTTTCATTATAGAAGAAACAATTTGGACCAGAGATTATTTTGTCACAATGTGTTCATATCAGTTGTATATGTCAGACAAAACTAGAGCACTTTTGGCAAGGTAGATTAATGTTTCAACACACATGAACCATGTGGATTAATGTTTCAACACATATGGTTTTTCATCTTTCAACTGATAATTGGTACTGCCAGGTTACTTCGCTTTTCCATATTTTCAGAATCAGGCAGCCCTTGTAATCCTTTGCTCGTTTCATGTGTACTACAAGGGTGCAAGCATAGATTGACTGTTTTTGTATGTAGTGATAAACCATGATAATTATTGGAACAAAGCCTAGAGCCTGTTCAAGTCTTGCACAGATATCTGGGTTTTCGCGGGATGTAGAAAGCCCAAAATATCTTTTTCAGCTTTGTGCATGGCCAACTCACCCATGAGGCAAGGTGAGGCGGCTGCCTCAGGCAGCAGGATCCACAGGTGCAGCATATCCTGATGTAGACTATTTATTTATTTGATTTGATTTCTATACTGCCGTTCGTCAAAAGATCTCATGGCGGTTCGCAAGATAAGCACACAAGAGAAGAGCACAAATAAGTAGTTAAAGCGGAAACAACAAAACAATACGGCCAATACATCTAAAAGGCTGTAGAATATTAATCAGTCAAAGATCTTGAACCCATCCTTGTTGCTATGTAGCTCTTTACGAACCCCTTCTTCTCTAGCGGGGAAGGGAGCTGCCATTTTGTGGTTCGTCCCTGGCTGTGTAGAGTTTCCACACAGAAAGTGTTCTCTATGGAAATTGCACAGATCACTGTGTAGCCCTTTTGACGGCAATTGCTGAATTGCATTTCTGCTAAGAAGGGGCAGAGCAATCCAAACTCCTATTGTGTTGGGCTGGAAGTGGTGGTGGATTGGGTCCACCCAGCCCTGCCAACCTCCTTTGGCCTCCCTGTGCCCAGAAATCTGTGGGAAGGTAGAAATACCACACCAGCTAGCTTTTCTAGTGGTGGGGAATAAGCCAGTGTGGAGTCTCTTTGGATCCTGAGCCGGCCCTGTTGTTGTAACAGCATTTGGCCCAATACCAGGCTGGATTGCTGCATCAGCCTTAGGGTGGTGCAGGAATCAGTCCTGCAAATGAGGTGGTGATCCTGTTTGTTCTGGGGTGTGTGCATGCTAAAATTGTCATCTAACTCTCTCTTTTGAAAGTGCTTGCTCCAATAACTTGAGAAAAATAGGAATGTGCTTGATGCTGGCTTGTCAAAGGGGAGCTAACAGAGCAGAGGGCACAGGGATATTTTTCCTCATGGGGTGCGTGATAGCATGGCAATTGTATGACTGCTTAATTTTGGCTTCCATAGAAGCTCACTTCCCCCTCCCACACTGAACAAATATTTTGACACAAGAGATACAATTTTGCTGCCATTGCTCAGGTTAAAACTTTATTAGATAAGGTCAGGAATTTCTTTGACAAGAGAGCGTAAGTGGAATAACAATACAGTTGTATATCTGACTGAAAGGCTAATGGGAAAGATCTTGGCACTCCAGAGTGAAGTAAATGTCATATCCCAACTGTTTACTCCATGTACCATTTAGGTCATGTTGTGCTTTTTAATATCTCTCTTTAATTATATTTAGCATTGTAAGCAGCTTTTAGGAGGGATTATTTTCTTGCCTTGGTGGTCCCAACCCGAGCAGAACATTTTATGATTGTTGAACAATTACACAATTAATTGCTTGATGCGATTAGCAATTGTGCTGCTAGGGAGATGGGCAAATGATTTTGTTTTGTTTTTTGTTTTGCTATGAAACGTAATTGAAGGTTGGTCCCAAGGTGTATTGTAGTTTCTGCCTTGTTTGCTTCATCTGTGCTCTAGATGTCAAGAGGAGAGAAGCTTGTTCATGTTGCAGAGGCAGCTGAACCAGAGCATTTCAATGTGTTGATATTTTTTACCTATGGTTCCCATCTGCCAAAACACCTTTTCTTGCTTTGATTTTTATTTTCTTTCTTTCTCTCCAAGCCATCAAATCAGCAGTGGGAGTGCAGCACCATTCCATCAACTTTGGATCAACTGTGGTGAGGACAGGTTTCTCAAGTTCCCTTTGGTGTTGGGGAATTGTTAGAGGTATTGCTTGGTTGCTCGAGAGCAATCAGTCAATATGCCTCAGAAGTGTGTTCTAAAGCTTTCTTATTAGTGATAAAAACCTTTAGAATGCAGAGCGCCTGTATTCCATGTCTTGCTCATTCACTGGCAGAATCTGAGAGTGGGCGGTCCTTAAACCTTCCCCAGCAGAGTAGTTTCTTGATGCCCCAAGCTTTCTGCGCAAGGAAGGCTTTGGTAACGGGGGACCTCCTTCCTCCCCGCTTTGCTCCGACAAGGTGTCCTGGCACCACCTTGCCTCCTCCGCCCCCTGCATCTCCTCTCCACTAGAGGCGTGGCTACCTTCCTCCACTGAGGAAGTCCTGCTTCTTCGGGGGCTCTCCGTAATCCATCCGACTTTTCCCCTCTCGCTCCTGAACCGATGGCAGTTCCCTGATAGGAATGCTTAGCACAACAAGGGATAGATGCACCTGTCCATTTCAATCTTTCTCTGTTACTTACTTGCACAATCTTAATTTCAATCCACTGCATTCTTGGATCAATATGAATCTAAATGAATTTAAATTCTTTAAATACAGCACGATGCATTCACCAGCATGTCTACCAAAACTATATAGGCCTAATGTACATAGTTTTATGCTGTTTCCCCCTAATATAATGCATATTTTCATTTATAACCATATATGCCTCTAATGCAGAGGTTTTCAACCTTTTTGAGTCTACGGCTCCCTTGACTAGCTACATTCTTTCTACGTCTCCCCTGTGGAGAAATGTGCTCCCAGCCTCGAAAGCCCAGTCATGTCACCCCTTGCCTGCAGAGCCGGCAGCCCCTCAGTTTTTTTCGAATACTTTCCCTTGTGGAGTGTTCTCTCAGACTCCTCTCCCCTCTCCATGGGAGTCCTCTGGACAGCAGCCACCACTGCCCCAGTCTCTGAGCCACACACCCCTCCCCAAAGAGAGGTGCCTCCTCATGCCGCCCCCCAGGAGCCTGGGAAGAAGAAGCCCCCAGTCTTAGCGGCCCAACGAGACTGGCCAAAGGTGAATGTGAGACCAGCATCTCACCTTGGGAGGCAGCAGTGGCAAGCAGCAATTGTCACTGGGCCTGCATGGTGGAAAGGTTCCCCTTTGGAGCCAGGCACTCAGCTCCCAGGCAGGCATTACACACAGCAAGCACAAGAATGCCCAGCACAGTGGCTGCCTGCCTGCCTGGCCTCCCACTTGTTGGTTATTTCCCAACAGCAAGAGCTGGTGGACTGGCTCGGCTCCCTTAGCCATTTGATTGCCCACTCTGAGGCCACCTCAGCTCCTGGCAACCAGCAACCTCTGGCTAGCCCCAGAGGCAGCATTCACCTGGGGAGCTTGTAGTCAGGGCTGCTGCAATGAACAGCCACACAAACTTTTGGGAAGCAGAGATGCAGAGGGCATCCGACGACATAGGGAAGGAAGAAGGGACAGAGATCAGTGTTGCCTGTGGCACCCCTGACCATCATTCAAGGCACACCAGGGTGCCCTAGCACAGTGGTTGAAAACCCCTGCCCTAATATATCTATTTTTGTCCACAACTTTTGGTTGGAGGATGACAGCACAAAATTCAAAGAAAGACCACAACAGTTCAGGTCATGTATTACTTTGGGAAATAGGAATTAGGGAGCTTCTCATTAAATTGTGAACCGAGCAGAATCTCTCCCCTGTACATATCCCAAGTGAATTCTTCCCAATTGTGTAGCTTCCTGTGGCAGCAATATGAAGTGTCTGTAGAGAGAAATGGCAAAAATGTTGAGACAAAGCCAGAAATGAAATGAATCTTTTCTGTGTTTCGTTTCTCTTAATCTCTCTCAGAAGCATGTGCATTCTGTTTTTTACTTCTTGTTCTTTATACATGTTGCTGTATCCCATTCTGTTTTCTGAGCAGTCTGAGATTCCAGGGATTCCAGGCGCTTACCCAGGGTTTTCTTTGGGAAATGAGGCACAGTGGAGGCTGTGGTGTCTTTATGATATACGGTTTATTTACACATATGTACAACCTGAGACTATGATGGAGGGGTTTCCAGCATTACACTCCAAGAGAGTCTTGTGTTCTCCATAGGCATAGTTCTGGATTCAAACAGAAATTGGCCATGGCTCTCTCTTTGCATCTGGCTGACTTTTACAAACTGCAACCTTTTCCTGCAATCCTAAACTCTACTGTGCTTCTTCTCTGCTAACTATCTCAAAGCTCAGGGAGAGACCCCTCCCATCTTCCATCTAGCACAGAGTCCCCTCTCTTTGGCTTTTCTAATGGTCCGGTACCTCCCCTTTGTCTTTGTCTTTGATTCATGGCTGAGCTTCTGGGCAATTTCCTGAACACGGAAAGCTTGGTGGGCTTGTATTTTAACATGTTACTAAATCCAGTGCCTGGCAGCCAATTTTAAAACTACAAGCATCCATTACATTCTATCACGAATCAGACCCAGAAATTTAGGGGAATCCACCCACAAACCTTGGCACCCACAACTCATAACAATATATTTTGAAGCATAATCTGTTGCCTGAAGCCTAGTTAAGATTTTCCAAATGTTGCAGTCAAAAATGAAATAAAGGTGGGCTTGTTTGTAAAGCGAACATGTGCAAGACCTCTGCCCAGATTAACAACAGGAGAAATTACTCCTCTTTAATGAGGTGTAAATTTTTGCCAGAGGCAACATTTCAGATTTTAGTAAAGAAGGCCAAAGAGAGCTGGTGGGATGTAGAATTCAACGAAGCCCCCAAGCCTGCCGATGGATATCCTCAAGGTGGAATTGCTAAAGCAAACCAACAACCCTTCACCCCACAAAACTGTACTTATAATAAGCTGTCATTTTCTATTAGAAAAAAAAATCCACATAAGAACAGTAACAGTATACTAAGAATAGAGAAGATTTTGGGTTGGATCAAGACATTCCCTTCTGCAAATGGAAGAGTTCATTCCACTCACAGAAGGGACTTTAAGCCAGTTGAGGCTTTCATTTTTAAAAAAAATAATTTTTATTAACTGGCCAATCACATCAAATTAAATCACATCGCATAAATTCCAAATTCCAAATTATTTTGTTGGGGGAACCCATACTTCAAGATCCAAAGGGGGATTCAGATCATCTTCTTATTACTGTGTTAATGTCCAAATCAGTCCCAATCAGTCCAGACAAAGTTCATAATTCTATCCAGTCTTATCTTGGTGTTTCCACATCATATCTTGTTCATATAATTTCTCTTTTTCCTTTACGATCTCTTCTGTTAGTCTCCTTAAGCCGATAGCAAGTATAATAATCCTGTGTGGATTTCCTGTTCCTCCACTAAGTCCAGATGGTTTCCATACATCTCCTTCGTAGATAACATCACTCTTTCCATCATAAATTTTGGCATTTGTCGCTCTTAAGTCCCACCGAGGAGTTGATCCACGATATGTAAACAACTCTATTTCTCTCTTTCTCCTCCCAGACCCAAGAGCTCCAACAATGCCTCCCAAAATGGCGACGGCATTTTTAACTGCGTCATTCCAAAACTATTAGCTTTTCAGCTTCATCTTGAAACATTGCTTTGGATCGAAAGTTTATCTCCACACAGCCTTAAATACACAGCTTAAGTCCTTGATTTCTGACTCATTAGGGGAGGGGATTCTTGTTAAATCACATAAAAAAAGGGAAGGCAGGTTTCCCCCCCTCCCCCTCAGTCATTCGTCGTACCGTATCTTGACGTATCTTCTCATATTTTATTCTTGTCTTGTTATCAGAGATCTCTTCTGTCAGCAGTCTTTACTCCCCTTTTTCCTTGAAGCATGTGCAATTAATCTCGTCCAAATTGTTTCTTTTGAAGATCCTTGCAACTAGCGGCGCAAATCAGGGACGGCGTCCAGGAGTGCCGGAATCCCACAGGAGGGCTTTGTGCCTAGTGCCCTCACCCCCACAAATTCGGGGGTGGTATAGGGCACAGCAGGCAAGGGTCGTTCCCCCCACAATCCTGGGGGGGGGTGTTAAGGAGGCTAATTACCCCCATCATAGCCTCCAAATTACCTTGTGTGGGTCGGAGAGATGTTATTGTCAGCCATCTTCCGATGTGCCACCTAGTGGCCCCCCTAAGCCAGTTGAGGCTTTCAATGGGGAAGGGAGGGGGGAATGTAACAAGTCCCTTTCCTCCTGCAGCCTCCCACACAAATTACTGCACTGTTCTGCATTGTCTCCTAAACCTCAAGTGTATATTTCAGTAGTATAAATGTCTGTAGGAGAAAATGGTGAAAATTCCTCCCTGACTTTGTCCAGTGAAAGCATCAAGTTAGCAAATTTCCACTCATTATATAATGCTTGGTTGTATCCAGACTTACTAGGAGTGAATCTCCACCAATATATGTAGGTGTGTGTATGTGCCTGTGCATCTGTGCATGTGTGAGTATCTATGCATTTTTGGACATATTGGTTGCAGAACTGCATTGCAAAATTTGGAGACGTGTGGATTTCAAAGGACTACTCAATTTCCAGCAGCACATTGTTTCAGAAAGTGCAAATTTTCTTGTTCTTTTTTCTTACCTTACCTTTTTGTCCTTTTGATTTTATTTGTTCCAGATATTATTTTGCAAATTAACTGCAAATTAAGGAAGTTTGCCTTTCAATGCAAACAATCCTATTTTCCCTGCATCTCTAATTGGTGGTGCCACCACTGTGATGGCAATCACAGCTGAAACTTCAGCAGCAGAAGGAATGATTCCAAAGCCAACAAGTCTAGTTGAAAGAGAATGCTATACCTGTGTCTTCTGTTGTCTTGTGTGTCTTGGAAACAGGCTAATCCAAAATAATTCCTCTAGAGAGCCTCTGAAACCCAGCTTCCACAGGGACAAAAAAATGGTTGATCTTCTGCAGGCTTCCTCAACCTCGGCCTTCCAGATGTTTTTGGTCTACAGCTCCCATGATCCCTAGCTAGCAGGACCAGTGGTCAGGGATGTTGGGAATTGTAGTCTCAAAACATCTGGAGGTTGAGGAAGCCTGATCTTGTGCGTGTGCTGTGAGTGGAGATGGAAGCCATGGGGGTGACATACTTTTGCCAATGCATTGGTCCTTGTTTTCTTATGCACTGAAATTCTGAAGTGATGCATGCTGTCATCCTTTTCCAATGAGTGATCATAAAGTTTAATCAAATTGTTTGAGTACCTTGCTCGGCTGCTGATATAATAACTAATCGGAACCATATGGAGGCAACAAAAGGTAACCGAAACCCCACAAATGGTGATTAATCCACCCAATCTGCCACCCGTAAACCAATTAGTGCTCCATGTTTCACAGCAGGAAGCCTCATCCAGAAAAAAGGGGGAAAGGAAAGTCTCTATAATTCAGTTGACAGCACATTTTCTTCTCAAGTGAAAATGTGAAAACTGCTCTTCACACCTTAACCACATTTTTGTAGGTATCTGAAAACCGTGCCAAAAAAACTCTCAAAAATTTCATTTAAAAAGTTTCTGACCAGTTTTTTTGATGAAGCCCTGCTAGCTTACACAACAATAGTGCCAAGCGTATTTCCCCAGGGAGAGCGTTCCACCGAGGGGGATCCAACACTGGATCTTGAATGAAGTACACAGAGAAGGTCCTTTGATGAATGCCCTGTAGAGTCTGGAACTCAATCTAGAAAATCAGACTTGTCCAAGAGAGTCTACAGTTGGTTTGTGGCCACCTGATCACCCTGCCAGGGAAAGAGATTTCTAAAAAGTTGTAAAAGTTTTCAGTTAATCTAGATAAAATCCTCCACATTGCAAACTTAAATATGTTAATATATATGCACTCACTCTAAATCTAGAAGGATTCCGTTTAATAAGGATATGGATTTAATACATTTAAGATGAATTCTGTTGTCTAAAACACAGGGAATGGTGCTACTTTAATTACTACTTTTTTAAAAAAATCCTTTTTATTGACTTTTTTAAGTATCGTAAGAAAAAAATTCATGTGCTCATAAGCACAACAAACAAAAATAGGCAGCAATTTCCAAGCATTCGTGCTTGTTCTGTTTTATGCGTTCTGGCATTCTGCATCTGCAGCATTTGGCAGTAGCCCGATCTCATTCTTTGTCTGCCCTGTATCATTGTGATTCAATTTGTTATTCAGTATTAGGGGAAAGGCCATAGCTCAGTGCTAGAGCATCTGCTTTGCTTGCAGAGGGTCCCAAGTTCAATCCCTGGCCTCTCCAGGTAGGGCTCAACTGCCGTAATGCCTCTAGGTGGATTTGCTACAGATGAAGAGCTTCACAGATAGATGAGGACTATTGGGAGCTGGGGCAGGAGTGCAAGTGATGGTAATATTCCTCTCACCTTGCTCCCTTTTCAAAACAATGGTTCCTCCTCAGTGGTAAAGGGACTTACTTTTGAGTGGACCTGCATAGGCTTACACTGTTATATATGAGCAGAAAGCAATTCTCATCAGAAAGATTTGCTGAAAATGAGTGTTGGGACTAGCAAACAGAGCTCACTTTCAGACTCTGCGACTTTCATATTGATCTGTTAGGAGGGGGAAATCTATGCCAATGAGCCTAACGGGGCAGATTGATCAAAAGAAAAATGGACAGATAGTTGTTTTTATTATTATTCCCTCCCACTTTTAACAAATGTGATTCATTAGAAAACTGAAAAGTAGATAAATGACAAAATATGTTTTTAATGATGCTTTCTTGAGGCTAAATGCAATTCTGACCACCACCACCCCAGTCAGAGCTATAAGCTAATCAGATCAGCTTTGCGAAAAGCATTTTGAAGCAGTAGAATGTGGGGCAGACAAAGAGGACTATTCTTCATGCCCCACTTCATGTCAAGAAGTAAGTAACCTCTCAGGGTGTTGTTGACACCTTGACTAGGCTCATTTCTGATGTGAAGTGATTTTATGGCCAGGTGTAAATCTAGGTGTAGACTAGATTTAGTAATTAGGAAATAAGTCTATAGGAAATGGCAAGCTGCAGACAGCGGGAGTCAAAAGCAAGAGAAAAATGTATTGGAAAGGGAAAACAGGAGTTAAAAGCAAGAGAAAGCAAGGCAATCCTATATTATGTTATGTTATGTTATGTTATGTTATGTAATGTTATGTTATGTTGTTATGCTATGCTATGTTTTATGTTATGTTATGTTGTTATGTTATGTTATGTTATGTTATGTAATGTTATGTTATGTTGTTATGCTATGCTATGTTTTATGTTATGTTATGTTGTTATGTTATGTGTTGTTATGTTATGTTATGTTATGTTGTTATGTTATGTTATGTATTTATATTATATTATATTATATTATATTATATTATATTATAATATTAATTATGGCTGAGAAGGGCATAATATGCTGCAATTGAAAGATGTGTGGGATAGAGGTTTTGAGTTTCATTAAATACCCTTCATAATTTCAGCATTACCTTTGGGTAACTATTAGAGGCGGTGCAGGGAATTTCCTGGAAATAAATAGACTCTCCTCCCTTCAACCTATATTCTTTATTTGCAAACCATATCATACCCTCCAACATTTCTCTAATGAAAATAGAGATACCCTGCCGGAGGTGAGAGTTCACGAGGCCCTCATGCTACCAGTTTGCCACCAGGCCTGTGCGCCTCTTTCCTGGCTCAGGTTGGCAGCAGCCACTAAGGAAGTCACCATTGCTGCTTCCCCTTCCTGCATCATTCAGGCTGCCCAGATTCTGAAGTCTGTGAGTAGCAGCAGGGCTGGGAGCACTAGAGAAGGCAGTGGCGGGGGACTCCTGACAAGAGACCTGGGTGGCGGCAGTGGCTTTCGGGAGCCACACTGGGACTGGAGCTGCCAGAGCCCATCGTGTGCCCAGAGCTGCCCCTCTGCCTTGGGTAGGTGGGGGTGAGCAGGTGATTGTCCCCCCCAAGCCCAACAACTCATGGGAATCACCCCAAAAGTAAAGCTCAACAACTTCTTGAAATATGGCAATCCTAGCTGGGGGGGGGGGATTTTCACTGGGATCACAGCTTGGAAAGGAGCATTACACTTCCTCTCCCCATACTTTGGGGTCCCAATCCCAAATTCCTTCCATGCTTGCAGTTAAATAAAATGAACTGTTGATGTCATTGCATGCTACACATTTAATGTTATGGGTAGTTAGGTCCTAAGATTTGCATAGAAGTGACCGAGAGGGTATTCTCCAAGGTGAGCTCAGTTTATTGCCCAAGACAAGACTAAGGAGACTAATTTTGCTCCCCTACAATAGTTTGGTCTGTTGATCTGTTGCCATGACCCAGTTAGAAGAAAAACAACCAGCTTGATCTTTTAATTGGGCAAGAGCTGAGGAGTGTTAGAACCATCGCCTTGTTCTCTGACAGTGACACACAAGAAGTCAGCAACAAGGTTAACAAAAAAAGAGTACTATTTGGAATGGCTTCATTCCTAGGCTATTAGCTTGGTAAATTAGAATGCAAGGCTCAGTCCTAACCCTTAGTTCTGCGAGATGCCATCTATTTCCCAATGTCTATGCAGTTATAACCTTTTCACGAAAAAGGGCCACCTCTATAGAATCCCAGCCCAAAGAAAATTCGTATCTCTATTTACATTATCTCAGTGCCGTACTTAATATGCTATGTGCAGTGTCTACATAAGAAGCAGAAATTGCAAAATAATGTACTTCTTTCCTAAAAGAAGTAAGGCACAGAGAGATTATTAGTGTGAGGTGCAGTGCAAGGTCATGCTGACAATCCTGGCATGGGGGAACATGGATTGCCCAGACATGAGCATGGTAGGACTCAAGGCTACTTATTGACAGATATTTGTTTGTTGTGGTACCTGTGCAATTTGTGCAGTATGTTCATGCCTTGTTCATTCCGTATGCACTGTGTGAGTACAAGAGTAATTTTATTTTCATAAGGGAGGAAAATGTGTCATTTTCATTTAGACTTTAAAAATATTTTAAAAATGGATATGCTTTGATTTACATTTATTAAATGATTTAAAATTATGCCTCTTAAATGCTTCATTGATTAAATTGCTGAAAATGCATGGGGAGAAAAAATACTTCTGCTGGCATTTCTGCTAACAACCGTTTGCCACCTCAACTTATAAAAGTACCTGAAGAATCCAGATTGCACTCGTATATTTCTTCAGCTGTCAAAATATTCATTTATAAATATGAATGGGCTTGTTCTGAGAGCTGTGATTGAAATGCAGCTCCATTTTAGCAAACATAATTTTAGTATTCATTTGTTAAACCAAGTTTCTGAATTCTCAAAAAAACGTGTGTAGAAAATGGAGTAGAAACCACTTCACTCTTCCGTGGAAGCAAATACCTGTTTGTTTTTTAAGGAGGAAAGATGTATCAGTGGAAAAATAAATGCACTGCTATGTTTTGTTCATCCAATCTATTTGTATTTACAGACTAAAGATCCTTACTGGACTTAGAAGATAGTAATACACAGGAATCATATATATTTAGAAACAAAGATAAACATTGCTTATAAGGAGCAACCTTTACTTTATTTTGCCAAAAGCTCCACTCATATGGAAACTCCAGCACTGGGTTTTCATCTATTCATGTGTGTCTTCTTGTAAAAGTCAATATGTCACTATTTTCTGTATGTCAGTATGAAGGCTGATTGGAGTGTTGACTTTAAAGACAGGTCAAAAAGTCATAGAGAAGAAAAGCAACAACCTTTACTAGAATGGAATGATGCTAAATGTCACAGAACAAAAGATTTAGATGCAATTTGGTGAAGTGACATGCAAAAATGTTTAGACGGCAATGCTTACAGGACATGCTTTAAATCATGTCACACTTGAGGCTAACATTGCTACCCTGCAAAAATCATCCCCAACACTGAATGCACAACTAGGCCATGCACTAATATATAGTGTTGTTAATTGAAGACTAAAAAAATCAGCATTCTGTCTATTTATGAAGACTGAAGAAAAGATTGGCAGCACAGAGTCAATGGTATTATGCTTCCAAAGAGTGCCTGGTCCAAGCAAACCAGACCTTTCAATTTGCTTAATCCTCTGTTCAAACCATTCACATCTTGGCTGTGACCCAATAGCAAATTCAACTATTATCTTTCACTACACCTCATTTTTGTCCTTGAAGTTGACTTAGTCCTTTTCAGCAACACCTGAACTGTCACCTGACAGATGGCCAATACAGATACAAGCCATAATTAGAACACTGATCCTTGATCTGTCTGGTTCACTGGGTGGAATCCTGGCATATAGTATTTTAAAACCATTGCAAATCCTTGACCTGCAAATTGAGAATCTTCCCCCCCCCCCCCCGTTGTGGTTTGATCAATGCCTTCATGCCATTATTTATATATTTTTTTGTCCACTGATACAATTATGTTGAGAATATATTACATTGTGTTTAGAAAATAGAGAAGACAGCTGTTTACTTTTATTATAAGCCTATTCGTAACATGATAATTGTATCCACATATTTGAAGCTACAAATATACATAATAATAAGGGTAAAGGTAAAGGACCCCTGACAATTAAGCCCAGTCACGAACGACTCTGGGGTTGCAGCACTCATCTCGCTTTATTGGCCGAGGGAGCCGACGTTTGTCCGCAGACAGTTTTTCCGGGTCATGTAGCCAGCATGACTAAGCCGCTTCTGGCGAAACCAGAGCAGCACACAGAAACGCCGTTTATCTTCCCGCCGGAGCAACACCTATTTATCTACCTGCCCTTTGATGTGCTTTTGAACAGCTAGGTTGGCAGGAGCTGGGACTGAACAACGGGAGTTTACCCTGTTGCGGGGATTCAAACCACCGACCTTCCAATCAGCAAGCCCAAGGCTTAGTGGTTTACACCACAGTGCCACCCGCATCCCGCATACATTATAATAAGAGAAGATAAAGTGTGTCCAGTTCTGGGCACCACAATTTAAGAAGGATATTGACAAAACGGAGGAGGGCAACCAAGATGATCAAGGCTCTTGAAACAAAGCCTTAGGAGGCATGGTTGAGGGTGGACACTCCTTCAATGGAGGTTTTCAAGCAGAGTTTAGACATGCATGATCTAGTTGAGATTCCTGCATTGCAGGGGATTGGACTAGATGACCCTTGCTGTACCTTCCAGTGCTATAATTCTAATGTTCTATGGGTTTCTCTTAGCCATGGTGGATAATTTGTTTGTGTGCAAGTGCTAAACAGAGCAAACATAATCTCAGGGTGTTGGCTATTGCATGCCTAAATTTCCAACTCTAGGCCAATGAATCATGAGCCTGAACTGCTGACACGCCCTGCCCCTACAGATCCCTTGTCACCCCAGGGATGCTGCTGTCAGGAGGCCAGGTCTATGGCGCTGTCCTCCTTGTTGGTTTCCCATCTAGGCACTAACCTCACCAGACCTGCTTAGTTTTAGCAAAGTTTCCAAATCAGGTGCTCTCTGACCATACCCTTAAATCTAACCATAATAGACTGTTACAGCCAACACATAAAGGAGTCTTGTGTCACCTTAAAGACATGAGGAAAGGTTACTAGATGTCTCTATTTCCCTGGGACAGTCCCCAGATTTATAAATCAGTCCCCTGACAAAATCCTCTTTAGTAGGAAGTTGAAAAGTGTCCTCGGATTCATTGAAAAAATCTAGTAACCTTAACTTAAGGTCTCTCGTCTATGAGCTTTATGCCACACAACACACCTGTTGATTCTTAAACTGATATCTGTTAGATAGACCAATGTACATGTGAATTATGCAATACCATTTGAATGCAGATATTTCAAAGCTAGTTTTCAGAATTCTGGAAAAGTTTAGCTAATTTGGAGAGACAACTGCAATTATGCAAGATATTGTGCTGTGTACTCACATTTTTAAGTGGTATATTTTAAGGAAGAATATGTGCAATGTATTACCATAAATTTAATTTACTTTGTGAAACAAAATGCAAATCAATGTACCTAAACTGTAGGAACTTTATACTTGACTGTGTTGTGCTACTACAGCTGAGAGTTAACTGACTTAATATGGTAATAGATGCAGGAATAAACAAATTCAGATACACATTCTGTGCTAGACTCAGAAAGCATAGTTTGATAGCATTGTTTTTCATCCTGCCCATTCTAAGTAGGCTGTATTTTTGCATATGGATTTTTTTATAGCATAACTCTAAAGGGACTGGGATTTGAAAATGCACATTCAAACTTTTAAATAATTTTGGCAGCTCTTCTGCTAAAGGGGGCAAGTATTCAGAAGATCAAGATTGGTGGAGACACTAAGCAATTTAAAAATCTATTAAAATCATGAGTGTTATTAAATGAAACTATTTAGGCACCCATTCGAAATTTGCCTGCACGGGGAAACCTCACTGAAGGTTTTCCTACATATCGTCCTGCAGACACAGATACAGTTTGGTTTGTATGTTTTAAATCCATCTTTTATCCTTAGCTGCTTTCTCAGAGGTGGCATATAAAATATGGTCTCAGTAACTCTCACTTTAAGATCTTAACATCATCCCCGAGGGAGTCCTTGTTAGATGATCTATATGGGACTCCCTCTTCCATGAGAGAAATTCCTTGTCAACCTATATAAGAATAAGGGGATGCAAGTTACAGGTTACCCAAAGTTGTCTCTGGAGCCCCAACACCCCCCCTTTAAAAATAAAATATCTATTCAAGTTGAAGGAGCATATCTTTTTTCAAGAATGGGAAACTAAGGAGGTTTCACATGGTGTTTTGATAAAAAGATACCTCATCACTTTCCCGAATGTATTAGCCCCATAATGTCCAGAATCTCAGGAGGGATTTGTATGTGCCAGGATAAAAGTGTCCCATCTTCATACTTTTTCTAGAAATTAGAATGCTTTGGATAAGGTGTATAAAATTAGAGCTAACCTAAACTGTTTTGGTACTCCTTGAGTGAGTGAGAGAGTGAGCAACTAAAGGAAGAATAGTCCTATGTTGGTATTCAAGAACACCAAAGGAGGAATCCTACACCCATCCATTCTGCCCCATATGGGACACCCCAAAATCAGATACATTTTTGGATCCAAATGTGAATCCTCTTCACTGCTCCCCACCCTCCCAAACTTGGCTCACAACCTGATCCTAGTTGCTGCTTCTTGGGATGCAAGTCATTTTTGAATGTTAACTATGTCAATGTAGATATTTTCTTACATATAATAAGAATGTAAGACTATCACCACTGTTCTCATTGACTGTTTCCCAAGTGTATAAGGGCAGGGGTGGGGCAAGGTTTCTCTGAGAACAATGTTAGGGGAGCAGGGAGGAAAGCGAGCGAGGGCAAGTTAGCATGACAAGTTAAATCAAGTGACGATTCACAGGAGAAAAGGGGGCACATGGAATGGATTGGGAGTAAAGAGGACATCTGAAGGACTAAGAGGGAATGTGCAAGGTGGTTGGGTGTGACAGCTGGAAAGGATGAGGAACTAAGGAGAAGAAAGCTGTCAGTGGGTGGGATGGAATGGGGTGTCTGCAGTGCTGCCAAGGAGCAAGACAGAACATTTAAAAGAATGGAGGGGACTATGGGTCAGAGCGAGGGAGGAACTTTTACATCCCTGCATTTTGTTCCTGTGTGAAAAGGTTTTCTCTGTGCTGGCTATTACTATAAATGGTGTGTCTGGCAAGAGGAGTGAGAATGTCCCTTAGAATCATATTACAGAGGTACCTTGGGTTACAGACGCTTCAGGTTACAAACGCTTCAGGTTACAGACTCCGCTAACCCAAAAATAGTACCTCAGGTTAAGAACTTTGCTTCAGGATGAGAACAGAAATTGTGTGGCTGCAGCAGGAGGCCCCATTAGCTAAAGTGGTACCTCAGGTTAAGAACAGTTTCAGGTTAAGAACGGATCTCTGGAACAAATTAAGTTCTTAACCCGAGGTACCACTGTATCAGGGTCAGGTCAGCCATCTGTGTGTATGACAAGTGGAAAGTAAGAGGAACTGAATTCAGTCCTGTCTTCCCTTCTTTCAAACATATGATTCATTCTATTGATAATTGCTTCTGCACCTGTATATCCATAGATTGGTGAAGTAGCATATATACGAATTATAGAAAGAGTATATCATACATATATTATTTCTCCCACACCCATTATTCTTGCCTTTGATTGCCTTGAAAAGAAACTTTTCACAGCCTCCGCTAAAGTTCTAAGAGCTGTTTAAAGTCACCTTTTTTTTCCAAGAGAAAAATTAAATGAGGAACTATTTCAAAGCATCGTATTTCAAAGGACTACTGCTAACGACAACTTCCAATGTCTACAAAAATTTACATTTGAATATGTCATTGCAAAGATGGCAAAACCCACAAGCAAATAAACAACAACCATGATTTGGTCCAAGAAGAGTATCTGAAAGAATTTGCTTCCATTTTCCAGCATAGTGATGTTAAGTCCTCATCAAAGTAGCTTTGATATACATGCAGGCGTTAAATTTCTTTGAGGGGCACTAGATCAAACTCTTCAATAGTTGTTTTCAGTATTGCTTAGAATCAACAGTGAACCTGTTTTATAATTATTTAATAGTAATGAATTACCTCCAACATGTGGCTTTTTATTCACTTTGGGGCAATTTGTTCCCCACACTATAGAGATATCATCTGCAATACTATGGGATAGGTGATCCACATTGGAATCCCCTATTCCAGCTGTACCTGTCTCAGTATGCTAAAACTGCCACATGACCAGCACATTTCTTCTGATACTCCCAGCTGCAGACATTAAAACTGCAAAATGGAAACTATACTACAAAGAAGCAGCCACACCACAGCACACGTAGAAATCTTGTTGGAGTTTGGTATATATATTGCAGCAGGCTGCAGACATAAATAGCCTGATAATATTAAGGTTGCAAAAAAGAAAAGAAAAGCAACTTAAGATTTATCACTCCTGGAAAACAGAGCTATTTTGAGTACAACCTTCCATGCAGCCAACATGGAGTCATGAGTTTAATGTAAGCAAGGTCTAACTCTAACCTACTTGGAGAAGAAGCAAGAAGAGAGAAAAAGCCTGAGAAAAAGTGTTATCTACAAGTAATCTACTCAAGAAGGAATCAGCAAAGGAAGAATAGTTTTCCCTTTTGTCTGTTGCTCCCCTCCCCATCAGTTCAGGTTATTGCAAGTGTTGTTTGTCTCCCAACAAATCTGGCCTTAGAGTGCATTTATACAATGATTTATGTCACTGAATGGTGCTTATGATCCTCCTTCAATCAGCTCCCTATTTGTTTACTTACTGATTTATTTCCTTACTGAAGGGTTTTAGAACCAACCTGGACAGATTTAAAAGGGAAGTAGAACAATTCATGGAGGATAAGGCTGAGAATGGCTACTAGTCATGATGGCTGTGTGCTATCTTTAGGAAATGAAGCCATATGCCTCTGCCACTTGCTGGGTGTTTGACTTATCAAAGAATCATAGAAATGTAGATTTGGAAGAGACCCAGAGGGTCATGTAGTGTAGTCCAACCCCCTGCAATGCAGTAATCACAGCAAATGAATCCCTGACAGATGGCCATCCAACCTGTTTAAAAACTTCCAATGAATGAGAGTCCATCACCTTCCAAGGGAGTCTGTTCCAGTGTTGATCAGCTCTTACGGTCAGAAAGTATTTCTTAATGTTTAGTTGGAATCTCCTTTCTTCTATTTGTGTTCTGCTTGTGGGCTTCCAAATGACACCTGGCTGGATGCTGTGGGAACAGAATGCTAGACATGGTAGACCAAGGCCAGATTAAGACCTTTTAGAGGCCCTAAGCACTTAAAATATTTGGGTGTCCTGTATATATCAAATTCAAAATATAAACAATAATAAACCATAAAATAAAATTCTATTTTTCAAAATGAAACAATACCTACAACAAGATGGTAAGTAATGCATATTTTTTGTATACTTCCACTTTATATTTGAAAAAAAATTCTCCCATTTCTTCTAATTGCAAAGTCTTTGATCAGATCCTCAAAACTAACCTTACATAACACAGCTACTTCTATACTTAGTAGAGATAAAGCACCTGGCCTGTCTTGTTGCATAGTTGTTTTGTTGGAATTTTTTTTAGTATACTTCAACTGAGAAAATGAATGTTCAGCTGAGCAATTTGTGACCATTAATGTTAACATTCTGGCAATGGAACATTTCTGTAGCTCCCCTTCCCTTGATACCCTAAGGACGCTAAGGTTTTTGCTAACGTTATCCAGCCCTTAGACAGGCCTTTGGTCTGATCCACCAGAACTCCTCTTAGGTTCTGATGTATCCTACCTTTCTCTCATACTGTGCCCTAAATGGTTCAGTACATATTAAAACAACTGACATCAATCATTAATTTACATAATATTATGTTGCCTAAGAAAACAGAAAGAGCTAAAAATAAGGTTTTAAAAAGAAGAATCAGATAGCATTTTAGATGGTTGCTGAGCAATAGTAAAGTGGGGAAGAGATGGATTTCCTGGGAGAGGAATTCTACCACCTAGGTGCCACCACAAAGAAGGTCCCCTCACATATTCCCACGAGAAATACTTTAGATAAAGGAATGGGGAATGCAGGTGAGTCTCTCCCACTTACCTCAGAAAACAGACTATTAGTGTGCTAAAGGTAACAATGAGCACTTGGAATTTTCCACAGAAGTTAATCAGGAGCAACCAGAAACAGCTTTCCAGGTCAGGTGGTCCTATTTTCCATCAAGGTTGCTGTTGCTTAGTGGGAGGTAAGTAGCTCAGCAAATACACCAGTGAAGCCAATCCAGTGCTACTGCTGCTGTGTCTGCACCACACTGGCCTTCTCACTCCTCTCAGTAAGCAATAGCAATCCCTCCTCCCGACTTCCAGCCCTGGAAAGCTGGCATAGCAGCTTTGACTCGTTCAGCAAGCCACTTCTGAAAAGTGAAATTGAAGCTGCAAAGGAAATATGTGACTGGCCTGCTCAGAATTCTTTACTGCAGCAATATGTAATAATTCAATTTTTCGTTTGCTTCTAAAACATGAAAAGGTAAAGGTAAAGCGTGTTCTCCTTCAGGGAGAGCACGTGTTGCGGTGGGGTCTACTGAGACCCCTTTGTTGCTTGGTAAGTTCTCCAAGATGGCCAGGGGGCATTGATTGGATTGCAGAGTTGCTGGGGCAAAAGTTATGTTGCAATTTTGGTGGGAGGGGTAAAAGGTTTAAATACTCAGCACGCAGCCTTGTACTTTCTCTTTTGCTGCGTGCAACGGATCACCCGCCCACCCACCCTAGAATAAGGGGTTTGTTGTGTTGACCTTGCTATGCCTGTCATGGGGTTGTCTGCCTTTGAGCAGGGGCCTGGTAGGAATTTTTCCACCTGGCAAATTGGCTGGCTGGGTGGTTTTTGCCTACTGTGTAGCAAATCGTCACAACTTGTAAGGTTGTGGTTAGGCATTGGTTATAAATCTGGTGGAGGAGGGGTTAGGATAGGCTGGGCCTACCCCTCCATGGAGGGGTTCAGGATAGGCTGGGCCTGCCCCTCCATGGTTGCTGCGGAAAGGGAATTCCGTTAAAGGAATCCTGGGGCTTGCCATCTTTTCGTCCAATCCCTGGAATGGGACTAGGGCCGGCAAGCTTTCGGGGAGCAGGCGGGTGAGAGTTGAGGGTCTGTGTCTCAGCTCCAATTCTTCCCCGACTTGCTTTCCCCCGCACTGTCTTTCGGTGGTGCCCGGAAGTCAGTTCTGTCCCCAGGCGGGGGGACAGATAGTCTTAACCAATGCCTAAACAACCACTCACAGTTTGTATTTTAATAAAGTTGTGGCCAAAATCATGCCAAAAATCTTAAACAAAAATTACGTGTCCGTTGTGAGTTATTTTGGGGGGTGGATTGGGGACCTCAACACGCAAAGGGCCCCTGACCGTTAAGTCCAGTCGCGAACAACTCTGAGAGCCAGTGTGGTGTAGTGGTTAAGAGTGGCAGTCTCGTAATCTGGGGAACCGGGTTTGCGTCTCTGCTCGTCCACATGCAGCTGCTGGGTGACCTTGGGCCAGTCACACTTCTCTGAAGTCTCTCAGCCCCACGCACCTCACAGAGTGTTTGTTGTGGGGGAGGAAGGGAAAGGAGAATGTTAGCCGCTTTGAGACTCCTTAAAGGGAGTGAAAGGCGGGATATCAAATCCAAACTCCTCCTTCCTCCTCCTCCTCCTCCTTGCGGCGCTCATCTCACTTTACTGGCTGAGGGAGCCGGCATTTTTCCGCTCTGCAGACAGTTTTTCTGGGTCATGGCAAAACCAGAGCAGTGCACAGAAATGCCGTTTACCTTCCCGCCGGAGCGGTACCTATTTATTTATTTACTTGCACTTTGGCATGCTTTCAAACCCCATGTAAATTGTGCTGCAGTATCCACTTTTGAGGTAACTAAAGTATGAGCTTCTCAAGGAACAGATGCAGTTGGACAAAAGCTCTCCTGGACACTCTCGCCATCTGTATGCCTCCTGCACCAAAGCTGGGCCAAGGCACATGCCCATACAGCATGCCTGATTCTTCAGGGACAGTGCACCCCATTCTAAACAGGCTGTCATCTAGTTTCCCACATGTCTACCAGGGCCACGCTTGCCTCATGTGGATTCAACTTTATTATTATTATTATTAATAGCCCATATCCAGTCCTTCACTGTTTTCAGGCACTGCTTTAGAAATTGCATAACCACCCTGTCATCGGATGGGAAGGCAGAACAGAACTATTGCTGAAGGAAGAGACCACATGCTGCTGTTACTGAATGCCACATTTCTGAATGATACGTTTTTCATATATTAAAGGGGGCAAGACTGAAACCTGCCAGATATTGCAACCCAATGAGCATGGCTTAAGCAAAGCCCATTGATGCCTGGACCATCCTTTGAAACTTACTCTCCAAGAGGGTGTGGGACCACTTTCTCCCCATCCCAGAAAAGAAGTGAATATTGTGGAAACTGGGCTTTCTCACAACCTGCTGTTCACTTGGAGCACCTAATTCCTTCTCCTTTCTCTTTCTTCCTCCTTTGCATCTCCTTGTCAACACACCTGAGATAGGAAAGGAGAGGGCATCAAAGCTTTAGTAACACAGGATTGCAACATGCTCTGCTGACATGCAGCTTTCACCAACCTGGTCCCCTTCAGATGCTTTGGACTACAAGTCCCATCATCCCTAACTGTTGGTCATATTAGCTCAGACTGATGGGAGTTGTGGTCCAAATGATGTGGAGGTAAACAAGTTAGAGAAGATGAAGATCGAACAATCCACTGAGGCTTTGACTGCTCTATCACTTTCGAAGGCCAAGCAAACCTTATTTGGAAATATTTTCCCCCTCTAAAAAATTAATGTGCATATAACTTACACTATTGAATCTGTCCAAAATGACTATATATCAATATTAATGCTTTTTGATTGTTATTTTCCAGGTGCTTTCATATAACCTGTCTTTCCACAGAGGGCTCATATAAAGTCTTATTTTGTCATTTTCTAAGAAGTTCTAGTGCTGATTCATCTTCTTTAAATCTTCTTTTCAACAGATCTTTGGAATTAAGACAAATGTTACAAATAAGGGATTAAACTAACAATTTATTTTAGTCTTCAGGGTTTTCCTCCTCCCTCCTCCTTGTTGGTTTGGTCTTTTTTGCTGATTCCCTCAGCGTTTGAAGATTACCGAGCTGCACTTGCAAAGGCTTCCGTTGTCTTTTAAATCTTTTCCTCTCATCTCATCTGCATTAAAAATTTAAACTTCCAACATTTAATAATGATGAAGAAGATTAACACTGGAGCATAAAGTGTGCAAGGAAATGTGTTTTCATTGTAGCCACTGATGGGCTAATAGTTCTAAAGGATATTTAAGCCATCATTTTTAATCACTGGGTTTTTAGAATATGTTCCTCCTATTTGTCACTTATATCATACTTTTGATGAAAAGAGACTTTCCTGTCATCTCATTCATCCTCACAACAAATCTACCAGACAATTTGTTTTCAATGCTATTTGTGATTAAGCCAACGCTGACAGCTTTGAGCCAAGGCCTCCCACCTGCAGTGAGTCCCATGTGTGAATTGACATTTAAAATTGGACCAGTCCAAAAACTTGCCCAAAAGTTGTTGGCCTGTGGTGTGGGAGAGAGGGCGCCAGACTTTTAAATCCTTTGATCTTCTACTTTCCTATATATACACATAGCCTGGTATTGAAATGCTGATAAGTCTGTGGTAAACTATCCTGTTGTGAAAGCAGGAAGGGACAATGCACAAGCAACTGCTAACCCCCACCCCTGCCCTCTAATGGCTGTTGGAGAAAGAAGGCTGAGTTTTTCCATTGCCAAAACATACAGTATGAGTATCAAGGTTTATAATTTGGTAAGAGAAAATGCTTGAAATTTGTCAATTGCTTAGGGACTGCTTTTGTCCCTGCTTAAACCTACTTTTGTTCTGAGTGGTGATCTGTGGGGATGATCTGATTATTTTGATAAGTAAGGCAGGCATCTTTGTCCCTCCAAAAATATTCTGTTGGCAGACGAACAGGCGAATACACAAAATTAAAATGTTCCCTAGACTAGCACTGAAGAACTACAAAGAGGGATAAGAACCAAAATAAACAAGAGCTTGGAGAAATAATAACCTAAACATTGGGCAATGTGCTGCTGCTGTGAAAGAGGAACTGAGCCTATGAACAGATGAAGGCTTAGAGGATACAGTAGCCAGGAAGCTAGACAAGAAGTGTATGGTATCTCCTAATCAAAAACACAACAACAACAGGAAACTGGTCTCCTCTCAGATACTATCAAGTCCTGGGCTACCTAGTGACTGAACAATATATAATGCTATAACTATATGACAGTAGTCACACTGCTGCTCCTCTTCTTTGCTCCTGTTGAGGCTTCCTCCTTTGGGGCAAATGAACAGTGAAAGCTATGAGAGTGAGGTGCCTTTTAGAGTTGGACTAGAAGAAACAAGAAATGAAGAGATATGACCAGCTTCAGAGAGGCAATGGAATAGGACAGGCTGGAAGGTTAAATCACAATGAAGGTCTCTTACTTTAAAGCACAGTAAAACAATTGTTGTTAGCTTATAACATAACACAAAGGAAAACAGAAACAATGGGTTGGGGCAGCAGGAACTTGGACTTGGCAATGGGCACTCCACTGAGATGTGCCACACATCAGCAGGTGCCCAAGGATACAAAACCTTGGCACCAGCCTTGGTGCTAGCCAAAGCCTTTCTGCTTCTGTCTTCCACTAGCGCCAGCACTTTCAGTAGGCGTCTTGTCCTGTTCGGACATCACACCTACCTTTATGTTCCTCTCATGGGGCTACTTGAAACACATCACTTCATGGTGCTGCATGGCAGGACCAGCCCTTAGTATTGGTCAGTCTAACCAATATTGTCTATTCTGGCTGGTGGAAGTTCTCCAAAACCTCAAGAACACCTCTTGGCCATCCTTGCTACCTCGAATTCTGTTTTTAATCAGAAATTCTAGGGACTGAGCCCTAAGTCTTTCTGTGAGAGAGGGGGATATTATTTTGTTTTTGTTTTAAATATATATTTTGTGCTTTTATCCTGTATTTTATCTTGTGAACTGCCCTGAGATCTTCAGATGAAGGGTGGTTTGTTTGTTTGTTTGTTTGTTTGTTTGTTTGTTAGTAGTAGTAGTAGAATGGAAACCATATGCTTTAGAACTATAAGCCCTCCCATTCAAATGTGATTGCAATGTTCAAGCTAGGCATATAAGACAGGAGTTGGGATGTATTCCCTTATTGGTAACCTTCCATGGGGTATGTGCAAGCAGTGGCAAGAGGCAAAACTGGGCAGAACACCTGATGATTGATGCCTTTGGACAGTGGCTACATTTCCACCATGCAAAAGTTATGGTGTTTCTGCAAACACACTCCACATTCCTATCTCTCCAGTTGTCACATCTAGGTAAGCATTATTGCAGTTCAAGGAAAGATTTCAGCCAAGCAAGAGAACTCATAGAGGATCCAGAGCAGGGCCTGGGAATAGACCGGAGGGCCAGTTAGAGTTATCTTAGGAAGAGAGAGAAGGAGGACAGAAATCCTCCACTGAATAAGAAGAGCTTAGTATTTTTATTCCTGGTGTAGATTTAAGTTTGAACACCAGATGCTGACCATAAACTGCCTCAGTTTAATTTTAGGGGGATTGTTTAATTTGAACTTATATGAAATTTTGAATCTCACTTGGGTTCTGTTTCCTAGCTGGTACTTCTATTTCATAATTTATGGAGCATTCGATATTAACTTTAGCCCCCAGGTGCTCAGGAAGGACTACATTTACAGGAAAATGATCATGGTCCAAAATATATATACTCTTGAGTAGCCAAACTAAAACCAATACAAGTTTTCCTGAGGATTACTGCCTTCCATGGAAATATCCAAAAATGAATGTTAACCTTCCAAGAAAAGGGATGGGTAAAAGTGTTATTATATATCCCAAAATGTGATTTAGCTTTTTCAGATTTGGAGCTGAATTATACAATGCAACATTTCATACATTCTTGCAGAACCTCATATCTTTTACATACATTTTTAATATAGTGACACTTCATAATTTTCCTCACAGTGCCATTATTACTTTATGCCTCCATTTCAGAGGAATATTGGACCAGTTATTCAGGAAAGTACATGTAGGTGACAATATTTTATGCTATTAAATGTCATGATCCCAAGTACTCTGGGCAGCAATAAACCATGTTTACACATAAACTGAAATTAATGAACATGGCATTAATTGCAACAGGTCTACTGAGAAAAACTTGGTTGAATGCCACCTTCTTTCTATTGAGTAAAGGTAAAGGTAAAGGTACCCCTGCCCGTACGGGCCAGTCTTGACAGACTCTGGGGTTGTGCGCCCATCTCACTCAAGAGGCCAGGGGCCAGCGCTGTCCGGAGACACTTCCGGGTCACGTGGCCAGCGTGACATCGCTGCTCTGGCAAGCCAGAGCCGCACACGGAAACGCCGTTTACCTTCCCGCTGGTAAGCGGTCCCTATTTATCTACTTGCACCCGGAGGTGCTTTTGAACTGCTAGGTTGGCAGGCGCTGGGACCGAGCAGCGGGAGCGCACTCCGCCGCAGGGATTCGAACCGCCGACCTTTCGATCGGCAAGTCCTAGGCGCTTAGGCTTTAACCCACAGCGCCACCTGCGTCCCTCTTCTATCGAGTAGGTAGCATTATTTTTCAATGGAGTTTTCTTTTAAACGGTTGTGCTTAGGACTGTAGCTTATACATTGTATAAACACTTTGGGGACAAAATACATGTTACAAAGAAGACACCTGGCAATGTGACAACTTTTTTAAAAATCTGAAAAGCAATTGCATGAAGCTGCTACCGCGAGCAGAGAAATGATGCAAGTTAGTGGGACTCCTTAACCCTTCATTTCCTGTTAAAGTTGTTTAGCTCAAGTTGTCTTTGCCAACTTACTCCCCCCCCCAACCCCCAGAAGCTAGAAGTTATGAGATCACCCTACATTTTACATGATAAGTAATAAAGCAGTAGGAGAAGGCAAGGGTTAAGCAGCAAAAATGGAAAGAATCAAGCAGTCTCTCCCATCATTTCTCTTTATTCTGAATCACAGCCCAAGGCTGTCTTTCAGGTTTCTTTTTCAAAAAGTCAAAATATGAGACTCCTTGTGTGTCTTCTGTGTAATATCTGTATTTACCATTATATTCCCTGCTCTCTGTTATAATCTGCAAGGTTGTGCTCTATGTGTAGTGGAAAGTATAGGGTTTGTGTCCTAACTTTCTGTTTCTCAAATAAATGTTGAAAGGGTGCTGCTTCTGTTCTGGCCCACTTCTCTGTTCTATCACGGATGACTATGCATGCCTATTATACTCTGGAGGTAGTAAATTCCAGCTAATTAAACATTTATCACAACCCCCGATGTTAAATTAAACCATCTCCTGTGTGCTTTTCTTGACCTGCATATCAAAGAGAGTGCTGATAGGGCTAGTTTCTCACCCCCAAACCAGATTTGACACAATTTTCTGTAGATCATTTGCCATGTACTGAACACAGACCTAGAGGGAGATTGTGGACTTGCAGAAATCATTATATATTATTGCGATTGTTATCATTATTACAGTGGGTTACAGCAATGCAAAATGTAAAATTACAATATTAAAATAAGTTAAAACAATTACAGTCCTAGTGCCCTTCTTATCAGGAAAGGATGTTCCACGTTACTGAAGGCGTCTCTGTCAATGCCTGTCATTCAGGCTTCCCTGCCCAGGCCAAGAGACATTTGGCAATCAATATTATTATTGTTTTTGTTGTTATAGTATGATATAAGCCATGTGGTCCCCAATTGGCTTACATCATACCTTCATAGCTATAGAAACCTGATCATTTCTAAATCAGATAACTATATGCAATCAAAATCTGTATGGGATAAACAGGCAGGACATTTGAAAGTACAAGCCCAAATCTGCATGGGAATTGAGTCCTGGGTCATCATGTGCGACAGTGCAGTGGGCATAAGCCTGCTCCACTTGTTATGCCCCCTTTGCCAGCCACTTCTGAGTTGCCACAATGCACACAAGCATGGTTGTGCATCAGTTGGATGCACATAAATTGGCCATTGTCTGTATAGTGATCCTATAGAATGTAGATGTAAATCATGCTGGTTCCAAAATCCATTCAGGAGTGGGGCTACTGCTGGCCCGACAGGCCAAAGCCTAGCAGAGGGAAAACAAGCCTTTATAATAGATTTAGTGCAGGCATAGGCAAATTCGGCCCTCCAGATGTTTTGGGACTACAACTACCATCATCTTTGACCGCTGGTCCTGTTAGCTAGGGATAATGGGAGTTGTAGTCCCAAAACATCTGGAGAGCCGAGTTTGCCTAGGCCTGATTTAGTGTCTTAATGTCTTTCCCACCATAAACTCGGGTTGTTGAAAATAACAACAACAACAACAACAACAACAATTCCCCAGCCACTCTGGGTTGCTTACAGTATATCTAAAAACAAAACAAAAACATCAAGCATTGAAAACCTCCCAATATTTCAGCTATTTTTATGGAAATTCGCCAAAACCTAGACTTCCGACATGGGTTGCCCTAAGTCCGGATTTTCCAGGACCTGACTGTCATATTCCAGCTATGTGCAGGAAATTCTGGACGTTTTGCAACCCTAGCATAAACTGTAAACTGTGAGGGCACATGTCTGGTTTTTAAATTTTTATTTTAAAGTGTGGATGTTTTTAATTTTATAATTTTATAAATACATTCATATTGTATTTTAATTGTACTATTTTACTACCTTGTTGTTTCCCACCCTGAGCTCCTTTGGGTGGGTGGGGAGTACAGGAGAGAAAATCATAAAACAAACAAATTGATAAAAAAGCTAAAAAAACAAAACAAAACTACAGGGACAATTCCTGTGGCCTATCCATAGGAAAGTTGAGTGACTTTCTTTCCTTCTGTTCCTTCCTGCCTTCCAGGCAGCTAATTCCTTGCGGTGGCAAAGATGTGCTCACTGAGAGACCGTCCTCTTCTACACCTGTGCTTCCCCAAAACTCTAAAGAGTCCTTAGTTCTCTGAGAAGTTAAGAAAATAATTTTATTGCCTAACAGGAGGGAAGGCTGCCTTAATTTTGTTGTCACTGGGAGTCTAAATGTGTAAGGACAGCTGCTGTGCTCTGGCGACAATGCAATCAGTTAATGCTTTCAGCAGGGAGACATTAGCCTTCTCTGCCTGCTAGGCAAGGGAAAAGAACTTACTCTGGAAACTTTTTAAAGAGGATTTATCTTTTTCTTGTGTGTCTTTAAACTGGAGAGAGATAGGAGGACCCCCAAATATGACTGTCTAACACGATCTCTGTGAGACTCATATTAAATTTGAAGAACAATTTTCAAAAAGGGAATAAGGGGTTAAAACAAATTCCTCCAGTTCTACAATCCCCAGGCACTATGGTCCAAGTCCAGTGCCCCCCCTCCAATTTTCCTTGGTTGTAATGTTTGGCACAACATCAGTTTTCTGTAGTCCCCCTATCATTTCCCACACTTTCATACAACAAGTTGTGAATGGGGGTGGGGAGAAAGAAAGGTTTTAACAGTAGCTGAGACTGAAGTCAAAGGATTATTCCTATTTACCAACTTGCCAGGAAAATGGTTCCCCCAATGGGGGAGGGGTATAGCTCACTGATAGAACACATGCTTATGCAGAAGGTTGCAGGTTCAATCCCCAGTATCGATGGAGGATAACCCTGCGGAGACATTTTGAGCCAGTGTAGCTCAGGGGTGGAAAATGTCAGGCCAGGAGGCTCAAATATGGCCTTTCTATCTGGTCCTTTGAACCCAGTTCTCCATCAAATTCAGCACTGTCCACTCTACATGATGGCTCTGTGAAGCCTCCAGGATTCACACAATATCGGTTAACAACATAAGCAGATGCCTGAAAAATTATTTAGGCGTAATTCATGATATTTTCCAAACTGGAAGAAAATTCATCTCTACCCCTGCCATTTTTAGTATTTGATGCTCTCTTATTGTTACTCTCTTCATACAGAGTATGATGCATGAATCGAGAACTAGGCTGTGCTTTAGCATTGGCTGATAGACTCTCAATATTTGGAAGGAAAGTGTGGCTGAAAAGGATATTTGATTCAATACCAAATGAATAGACCTAGTACTGCTAAAAACACCCACTCTTATTAATGTTGAACACTGCTGCTGAAGTATAGATTTTAGATCAAAACCTTTCTATGGAGCAAAATAAACAGGTATCTCACATCTTTTACGTATTACAAATTGTAAGTTCAAGACAGGAACGCACACACAAGTGCAACTGCATTCAATCAAAGAAAGGGAAAGTATTCAGAAAGCTAATGAATTAATAGGTATTCCCAAAAGACAATGTACCTGGAGATAATTGGGTGTGCTATCACCCAAAAGGTGTATTGGGGAGATGAATTAATCCTTAAAAAGCATATGTGTTATGTACTGAGTTGAACAGGATCCAAACTGCAGCAGTCTGATTGGTTCTAGAACAATAGGCTCCAAAAGGCAGCAGTCTGATTGGTCCTAGAACAATAGGATTCAGAATGCAGCAGTCTGATTGGTCCTAGAACAATGCAGCAGTATGATTGGTTAGCAGGAACCACCCAATCATGCTCCAGATAGAAGTGAATCCACAACCTGATTGGCTTACAGTAGAATTCCGGAATTAGCCAATCATGTGCAGCCCATTGTGTAAATAATGTATATAAAGCAGATGCTTTGAGGGAACTTTCATTCATTCCTCCTCACCACTATGAGCTGAATAAAGAGCATGAAATCACTTTGCGACTCTGAGTATATTTCACTGGTGACGAGGATGGGATCCCGCTGAGCTGACTGCCACACACAGCACCGCAGCACCGCCACCTGCCGCACCGCTGCCTCGCACCGTGTATCCAGGCTTCAGCTCCGGGACACAAGAAACTCAGAATGGCAACCAACAGCAGCTTCTCGCCGTTCAACCCAGCATCTGGAGACTGGGAAGCGTACGCCTCCCGTTTCACCTTCCTCCTAGAAGCCAAAGGGGTCACCGATGAAGAAGACGCCAAGAAGAGGGCAATATTCTTCAGGGTCTGCGGAGAGGAGACGTTTGAAATTGCCCGGGCTCTCCTTGCACCTGAAGACGTCGCTACTGTTCCATACAAAACAATAATGGAACAGCTGAAGGGGCACTTTTCGCCACAGCCCTCAGTGGTGGCTCGTCGAAATGCCTTCTACGCAAAGTGGCAAGCCCCTGGGGAAACCATAACTGGGTTTGTGACCTCTCTCCGCCAAGCTGCCCAGTTCTGCAACTTCTCAGAGCTGGAGAACATGCTTCGTGACCGCCTCGTCGGTGGCCTGAAGGATGAGAAGTTGCATCGACGCCTCTATGTTAAGAAGAACCTAACGTTCCAGGTCGCTCTGGAGGAGGCCCTGGCAACGGAAGCTGCCGAGAGGTCGACGCAAGAGGCACGGCCGAGCCAGCCGCCCCAACCGAGGGTCCACCACGAAGACCTCACCAACGACTCAGGATCCGACAGGGAGGAGGTGCACCGAGTACAGCAGCGCACTCAAGCAGCCCACATACCACAGCTGCCTTGACGAGAAGGAGGGAACTGCGCAAGCTGTGGAGAAAGTCATGAGAGGAGGACCTGCCGTTTCCACAACGCAGAGTGCAGGCAGTGCAGAAAATTGGGACACATCGCCCGGATGTGTCGGGCTCGGCCCATCCAATGCCAGGCATCAAATGACCAATCCAAGAGCCCCAGGTCCCGGGGCCCAACGCACCAAGGCAACTCGATGGAGCTCACGGACTTCCAGGTATACCAGTTGCCCCACCCCAACGTAGAGAAAATTTATGTAGAGGTACAGATAGAGGGGGCCCCATGCCGCATGGAGCTTGACACGGGTTCAACTCTATCCATAATCTCGGCAAGGACCTTAAGGAAACTGTGTCCTACTGGGGGTCCCAAACTCAGGCCAGCCCCATTCACCCTCCGGGACTTTCAGAAACGTAAGGTCCCCACAATGGGGGTGGGGACCTTCAGGGTGCAATACCGAGGGCGGACGCGGCAACTGGACTTGCTTGTGGTCAAGGGCCCCTACATTAGCTTACTGGGATTGGCATGGTTTGGACCACTGGGGCTAGCCATCACCGGGGTGAACCACATGAGCTTACAAGTGGACGTGGACGCCATATGCAAGGAATTTCCGGGGGTTTTCGATGGGAAATTGGGACAGTATACGGGCCCCCCCATTGCTCTACAGCTTGACCCCGCAGTACGACCGGTCAGGCTCAAGGCCCGCCGGGTCCCGTTCGCCCTGAAACCCCGTATAGATGAGGAATTGGACCGACTCGTGGAGCAAGGAGTGCTGGAGCCGGTGCCTAATGCCCCCTGGGAAACCCCAATTGTCACACCCGTCAAGCCAAATGGTTTGGTCCGAATCTGCGCAGACTACAAATGTACAATAAACAAAGCCCTCACGGCCCATGCATACCCAGTGCCAGTGGTCAGCCATGTCCTTGCCACCCTGGCTGGGTCGAAAATTTTTGGCAAGCTGGACTTGGCCCAAGCATATCAACAGCTGCCAGTAGATGAGGCCACAGCAGAGGCACAGACGATTGTGACGCACAGAGGAGCGTTCAGGGTAAAGCGGCTGCAATTCGGTGTCAGCGTGGCACCAGGCATATTCCAGAATCTAATGGACTCTCTCCTTAAAGGGATTCCTGGTGTCACCCCCTTCTTCGATGATGTGTTGATTGCCGGGCCCACACCAGAGGAGTTTGAGGACTGCCTCCGCACCGTTCTGCACCGTTTCCAGATGGCGGGTCTCAAGGTGAAGCGGGAAAAATGTCTACTAGGAGTGCCTCAAGTGGACTTTCTGGGATTTATGGTGGACGCAGAAGGGGTCCACCTGATTGGGGACAAGGTACGGGCCATTTGTGATGCCCCAGCGCCCAAGAACAAGACTGAACTTCAGGACTTCTTGGGACTATTGAACTTTTACCATTCTTTCCTTCCCCACAAGGCGGCGGTAGCGGAGCCCCTACACAGACTCCTGGACAAGCGGGCCCCTTGGGTGTGGGGCCAGCGCCAGGAGGCCGCATTCCAGGCAGTCAAGGACTTGCTTGTCTCAAACTCGGTCTTGGCACACTTTGACGAGAGGCTGCCGGTGGTGCTAGCATGCGACGCCTCGCCCTATGGCATCGGCGCTGTCCTGGGACACCAACTCCCGGATGGAAGAGAGGTACCGGTGGCATACTTTTCCCAGACACTCAACGAAACCGAGCGGAACTACTCGCAAATCGACAAGGAGGGTCTGGCAATCGTGAAGGGAGTAAAAAAATTCCATGATTTCTTGTACGGGCGGCCCTTCACCGTGGTGACTGACCACAAGCCGTTGCTTGGCTTGTTTGCCCCCGAAAAGCAGACCCCCCAAGTGCTGTCTCCTCGCGTCCTCAGGTGGTCAATTTCCCTTGCCAGCTACCAGTATGCACTGATTCACCGCCCTGGAAAGGCGATGGGCCATGCAGACACCCTCAGCAGGCTACCACTACCAGAAACAGGCCCCGACCCAGCACCTGCACAAGAGGTTATGAGCCTGGAGCTGCTTCCCGACTGCCCCATTCAGGCACAAGAAGTTGCACACCATTCCAAGAAAGATAGGGTCATCTCCCGGGTCCTGGACTGGGTGTGGAGGGGATGGCCCAGCAGCAGCCCCGGACCTGAATTCGCCGGCTACACAACCCGCAAATATGAACTGTCAGCCCACAAGGGGTGCCTGTTATGGGGAAGCAGCGTCGTTGTTCCCCAGACCCTCCGCAAAAGGGTCCTCACAGCCCTACACGAGACACACCCAGGGGTAGTAAGAATGAAGGCCCTTGCCAGGAGTTATGTGTGGTGGCCAGGGATCGACGGAGAGATAGAGGCCTGGGTCAAACACTGCCAGGCCTGCCAAGAATCCCGCCCAGATCCCCCAAGGGCCCCAGTCCAGTCCTGGGAGTCCGCCCGATCACCATGGTCACGCCTGCATGTGGACTTCACTGGCCCCTTTCAGGGGAAAACATTCTTCATAGTGGTGGACTCCTATACCAAATGGCTGGAAGTCGCACTGGTACCGTCCATTTCTACGTCCGCAGCCATCCGGGTACTACGCAGGCTGTTTGCAACCCACGGGCTCCCTGACACTCTCGTCTCAGACAACGGGACTGCATTTACGTCAGGAGAATTTCAAACCTTCACAGTGCAGAACGCCATCCGCCACATCCGTTCGACGCCATTCCACCCGGCCACCAATGGCCAAGCAGAACGCATGGTGCGGACCACCAAGGACACCCTTCGCCGCATGACGCAAGGGGATTGGAAGTACCGCCTTGCCACATTCCTTCTAGCACAGCACAGCACCCCCTGCTCAACGACTGGCCGGAGCCCCGCTGAACTACTAATGGGTCGGCGCCTTGCAATCAGATTGGACCGCCTTCACCCCGATAGAGCTCAGGAGGAGGTAGTGGTGGGGGAAGGCAGGAACCCCCGGACCTTCGAGGCCCAGGACCCAGTGTACGCAAAGAATTTTGGGGCAGGCCCTGCATGGGTACCCGCCACAGGGTCACTGGCCCCGTGTCGTACGAGGTGCTAACAGATGGGGGGCAATGCTGGCACCGCCACTGCGACCAGATACGGCGACGATTCCCGGGAGAAAACCAGGAGGAGGAGGACAGGTCAGAGGAGTCCCAAGGGAACAGTGGGGCAGTGAGGCCCATAGAGCAGCAGGGGCAAGCAGGAGAGGCAGAATCAGTAAATACAGAGAGGATCCGTGAGGCCGAAAGGACACCGGAACCAGAACCACGACTGAGAGAGCCGGTTGTGCCAGACCAAACAGCCCCATCACAGCCAGCATCTTTGGAACACGAGCCAGAACCTGAACCCTGGACCAGGGAACACCCCAGGCCGCAACGCACACGTAGGCCGCCGGCGTACCTTCAGGACTATGAATGCGACCTCCCGGGCAGGACTGGAACTTAGAGGGGAGGGGTGTTATGTACTGAGTTGAATAGGATCCAAACTGCAGCAGTCTGATTGGTCCTAGAACAATAGGCTCCAAAAGGCAGCAGTCTGATTGGTCCTAGAACAATAGGATTCAGAATGCAGCAGTCTGATTGGTCCTAGAACAATGCAGCAGTATGATTGGTTAGCAGGAACCACCCAATCATGCTCCAGATAGAAGTGAATCCACAACCTGATTGGCTTACAGTAGAATTCCGGAATTAGCCAATCATGTGCAGCCCATTGTGTAAATAATGTATATAAAGCAGATACTTTGAGGGAACTTTCATTCATTCCTCCTCACCACTATGAGCTGAATAAAGAGCATGAAATCACTTTGCGACTCTGAGTATATTTCAATATGTCAGTTAGAAAAAACTATAATTCAGGAATGCTGACACTTGGGGCACCCGCTGAATAAGAACCTGTCATACTGAATACAAAAGAGAGGAAAGGCACAGAGAAGAAGTACAAAAGAGGGGCTTATGGCTGTCTAAGGACACCTTTCCAAGTTTTGCTGGAGCTGTGGTGACTGCTATAGTTCCGTTCCTTTCCACACCAACAGGTAATATGAGAAGCTCCAGGAAACTTCAGATGAGGACACACTGTAGCTCAACCACTAGGAACAGCACATACTGTAAATTAGATTCACTTTGCATTTATTATTTTTATTTTTTTAATAATGTTTATTAGGTTTTTGTTTAACAATAAAGAACACATAATAACATAACATTTTCCAATATCCACATTTCATACACTTCCTTGGACTTCCTCGCACCTCTTGTTCCTGCTTTCTAAACTCATAAATTTTGAAAGCAAATTATTAACTTAATTTAGTTTATATAATAAAATTTCCTACTATTAAAATCTCAAATTTTGAAATTTAGCAACTCTTTTGTTAAGACTTAATTGTTAAATATTGTTTATCCAAAATTTGTCTTTTCTTTCAATTACATTCAAATTTGTATTCCTTATTACTAATTTATTGGGGCCATATTATTACAAATCTTACATCTTTCTTAGCATTCATACAATTTACAATGTTTTTGCAAATAGTCCTTAAATTTCTTCCAGTCCTCCTCCACCGGTTCTTCTCCCAGGTCTCGGATTCTGCCAGTCATCTCAGCCAGTTCCATATAGTCCATCAGTTGCATCTGCCACTCTTCCAGTGTGGGCAAATCTTGAGTTTTCCAGCATTTAGCAATGAGTATCCTTGCTGCTGTTGTAGCATACATAAAAAAGATTCGATCCTTCTTTTGCACACTCTGGTCGACAATGCCCAAGAGAAAGGCCTCTGGTTTCTTAGGGAAGGTATACTTGAATACCTTTTTCATCTCATTATATATCATTTCCCAGAAAGCCTTCACTCTAGGGCAAGTCCACCAGAGGTGAAAGAATGTTCCTTCAGCTTCTTTACACTTCCAACATTTATTGTCAGACAAATGGTATATCTTTGCGAGCTTGACTGGAGTCATGTACCACCTATATATCATTTTCATAATATTTTCTTTCAAGGCATTACATGCCGTAAATCTTAAACCTGTGGTCCATAACTTTTCCCAGTCAGCAAACATGATGTTGTACCCAATGTCCTGTGCCCATTTTATCATAGCTGATTTGACCGTTTCATCCTGTGTATTCCACTTTAGCAGCAAGTTATACATTCTTGAAAGTATCTTAGAGCTGGGTTCTAACAGTTCTGTTTCTAATTTTGATTTTTCCACCTGGAATCCTAATTTTTTATCTGACTTAAAAGCTTCTTTGATCTGAGCATAATCAATCTTGCACTTTCCCCTTTAGTTTCTCCATACTCTGCAACGTCCAGTTGTCTCCATCTTTTTCTATTATTTCCCAATATTTCGGCCATTTGGCCTCCATATTGAGTCTTTTCGGGGCCTTAGCCTCCATTGGTGATAGCCACCTTGGGGTCTTATTTTCCAATAAGTCCTTATATTTTGACCAGACATTAAACACTGCTTTTCTGACAACATGATTCTTGAAAGCCTTGTGTATTTTAACCCTGTCATACCACAGATATGCATGCCAACCAAACGCATTATTGAATCCTTCCAAATCTAAAACATCAGTGTTTTCAAGAAGTAGCCAATCTTTCAACCAGCAGAAAGCTGCTGATTCATAGTACAGCTTTAAGTCTGGCAGGGCAAAGCCCCCTCTTTCTTTAGCATCAGTTAATATCTTAAACTTGATTCTGGGCTTTTTGCCCTGCCAGACAAATTTAGAAATATCTCGCTGCCACCTCCCAAAACACTCCATTTTATCCACTATCTGCAAAGTTTGAAACAAAAACAACATTTTTGGCAATACATTCATCTTAATAACAGCAATACGTCCTGACAAGGAAAGTTTCAGTCTTGACCATACATCTAGATCTCTTTTAATTTCAGACCAACATTTTTCATAATTGTCTTTAAATAGATTCCTGTTCTTCGCTGTTATGTTTACCCCTAGGTATCTTACTTTTTTGACCACATTTAATTCTGTCTCTTTCTGAAACCTTTCTGACTCTAAAGGAGTCAAGTTTTCCCCCAAAACCTTAGTTTTTTGCTTGTTAAGTTTAAATCCCGCCACTCGACCAAACTCATGAATCAATTGCAATACCCTTTTAGTACTAGGCTCTGGCACCTGTAGGGTCAAAACTAGGTCATCTGTAAATGCTTTCAGTTTGTATTGTTTCGCTCCGACCTGAATACCTTCCACCAACCGGTCTCCTCTAATCATATTCAAGAGCACTTGCAGGACCGATATAAATAACAAAGGGGATATAGGGCAACCTTGTCTTGTTCCTTTCTCAATTCTAAACTCTTCTGTCACCACATTGTTGACTATCAATTTTGCTTTTTGCTCTGAGTAAATTGCCTCTATCCCATTGTGAAACCCCCGCCCCACTCCCATTCCTTCCAAATTTTTCTTCATAAACTTCCAAGAGATGTTGTCAAAGGCCTTCTCCGCATTAGATTCACTTTGCATTTAAAAGTGAACTTTCCTAATTGTTCTTACCATAACATTACTCTCACAGAATTCACTGAATTCTCTGAATTTTGCAATGGAAGTCTCCAGTCAAGTAAATATTTTTAAGAGTATACTAGGTTGAAGGGTGTATAAAACAGGTAGATTACTGAAAATAACATATGTAAATGCATTATATATGGGGAAATGGCTCGACAAAATGTGTCCATTAGGCAAAATAGCATACAAAAATGTGTCTTTTGTGAGAAATCCACACTAAAATGTCAACGAGGACTTTTACAATAATAATAATAATAATAATAATAATAATAATAATCACAAAGTGCTGTGAAAATGTGGAGAATTGAACTGAAGAGCGGGGGGAAAACAATTGAAAGAAATCAAAATAAGAAACTGAAAGAAATTCCCATGCCAAGAGTGTAACCCCCACCCCCAATATCACCAAGGTTTTTCTCCAGCAATGAAGAAAGGAGTGCAAGATCAGCAGTTTCCTTGTTACTAGTGTAACTTCAGAAGCAGGCTGTAGATTTTGTAATGGGAACTTCTTTTCTGGGTTGTTGTTGTTTTTAAATCATAGGTAACCCTTTAAATATAACAGGTAGTAAGTGCCTACCTGATCCATAGTAAGAGGAACTTTTCATTCTTCGCTTCCCTCTGCCTTGCTTTTCCTCATTGCTTGCTCCCATTGCGCATCAACAGTAACAGAACTACAATTGCTGAGATGCCTTTTAATATACAGTACAGAAACACATTTAATACTTTAAAGAAACAATAGGACTGATTTATACTCTGAAGAAACAATAGAAGTGATTTAGTGTCCTTTCCTGAGTAATATATGGCAAGTACCTCATGGCTGTGAATTGAAAAGGAAAGTCTTTAGGACAATTATATGGAGTGCTCCTACAGCAGGGACTAAACTGTAGGTGGGAAACTGAAATTCTTTCCTGCATGAAATCATACATATCTGCCACAGCAGGGTATGTCACCTATTTTCTGAAACACTTAGTTTAATTTCCCCCCTCTTGATCTGAACTTAACAACATACTGTGGAAAATTAAACCTCTGTTTCCTGTAGCACTCCTGAAAACTGGAAGGGGAAGGACAGTGCTCATCTGAAGTCATTTTAAGTCGTTATTAATGTTGAGGTGGAATTCTAAAACATCCTTACTATTATTATATTTATTTATATTCCATCTTATCCCCTCAGACAGGAATTCAATTCAAGGAAGCTTATAGATAAAATAGAAACAGATAAAAAAACAGGGAAAATCATTAAAAAGCAATTAAATATACACACACACACACACATATATATATATATATAATATATATGCAGGTTTTGGTGTCCTCGGGTGTCTTCCCGTGTAAAAGTTGGGGTGTCTAGGCGACGTTTCGACGTTTTACACGGGAAGACACCCGAGGACACCAAAACCTGCATTCCTGTACCCGTGAAAATCTACGAAAGCACATATAATATATATATATATATATATATATATATATATATATATATATATAGTTTTATATGTTGAATTCTTAGAAAATATTATATATATATATATATATATATAGTTTTATATGTTGAATTCTTAGAAAATTGTATTAAAACATATAGGTAATTAAAATTTAAACACCACAGCAGCAGCCCTTTCCTTAAAAACAGTCATTTTCCAAAAGCCAGTTGGAATAAGAAAGTCTTTACTGGCTGGCAGAAGAACAGAAAGGAGGGAGCTAGTCTAACTTCTCTAGGGGGTCCTTCCTGAGGCTTAACTATCTAAATAAGAATAATAACTATTTGTATTGATACTATTACTTGATAAGTAGATGTACTTCCCGGTTCTGGAACAGCAGATATTTTAAACAGGGACCATGATACCTGAAGAACCGACATGAAAGCATTTGATCTGCTTTGGAGATTCTGCTTATATCCTGCCTGCCAAGTCAATTCAGGTTTTTTCAGTGGTGGCCCAAAGACTGTGGAACTTGCTTGCCACATTAATGCAGCCATCAATGCATTGGGACCAATTTCTGGTGGTTCTCTTTTAACTTATTATTTTACTACAAATGTTGTTGTTGCTTGGGTGACAGATTTCATTGAGTTAGATGGATGTTTTAAAATTATTTTTAGTGTCCTAGGGTTTTTGGAATATTTTTTAACACCGTATCTGCACTTCTATGTTGTTTTTGAAATTTGTGTTGTTTTATGACTCTGCAAGTGAGCTATGCCCAGAAAGGTGGTGCACAAATGATTTTATAAATAGATAGTCATGGCTGGTGTGTCTGAAAGTTCTTTTAGTTGAATAGCCTCACAAATCTGTTTGAATCAGCAGAGACTGCACTGGACTGATGTCCAAGTTTAAATTATCTGAGTTCACAATCTGGGTAACTGCTTACTATTCAGCCTTCAAGGAGGCGATAACTGGCAAAGTGCTTAACAATATACCCAAACTCCCTTCAGATTTCCAGAAAATACTAATAATGAAATGATTTCTTACTACAGACGCTCGATTTTGGGGAATGCCAATATGGACTGACCTGACCTGATTTACAAGCCCCAGACTAATGTGAAGATTATAACTCCATTTGTCCATGGGCTCTCACATTTTCAGCATGTGCTGCCTCATAAAACAATCAAAATATATTTATAAAGTATGTTTTAAAAAAGCAACAACAACAAAATCTTGTAAATAAATATTTTATAGTATATTAAGTAAACTGTTTAGAATTTTTTAAAATTAAGTGGTATAGAGATCTTGTTAAATAAAATAAGTAAATAATAAATATATTGCGTGTGAAAATACATACAGAAATTCAGGGATGGCCTTTGAGACTGATTGGGCAGAAGACAGGGAGTCCAACAGTAGGTGGCGCTAGAGCCAATGACAGTGTTGCCCTATTCTAGTGTTGCCCTCATCTTCCCAAGTACCACAAGGAGAGGAAGCTGAGAACCACGGCCACCCCCTGTGCTAGATGCAAGTAGGAAAGCAGGCAGCTGAGAGCTGGCTGAGGTTGGTAGGGCATTGGCTCATTTGCCTTAATGGATCAGGCTCCAATGGGAATAAGTAGCTAAATGTGTTTTTAAATTAACTTCTTTGGTACTGATTTTTTATTTTATTTTTTAAGTCACAGATTCAGCAGTGGGATGGAATGAGCAAACACCTGAGCTAGTGACACAGATGAGAAATTCTCAGATTCACCCAGCTCTTTTGCTTACAACTATGTAAGATGCCCGACTTGGAAGTTTCATTTGGTGTGTTTTGATTAGTCTGGGAAGGTGGAATGGGAGTGTGCTGTCACTATGTTTTCTTAATCTTGCCGCCGCATAGTGTGCATTACCACAGCTCTCATTTGTATGCCGTTCTGAGGACAATGTATTTTACAAATTACCGCTGTAAACAACTTTCCTCTTCTGCGGTGGCGGCTTTCTTATCTAATTTCTCAGTTATGTACTTGTGCTACGAGGGAAACTTTAAAGACATAGCTGCTAAACAGATAAAAGTGAGTTAAGAGAAAATGCCTTTTAGCCAATGAAAAATTGAAAACATGACTTAAGAGTTTTTGATATTTTCACAATATGCACGCAGCAAACACATTTTTACCTCTCTTGTCTGGTTCTCCCAGTAAGGTGCTTTTGGAATGTAATAGAGACATTTATTTTCTAACGCAATCTGTTCTTTTCTGCTTTAGATGAAAATGTGAATTAACAGTGCTATTATAGCACATTAAAAATTGGTTATAATAGAACATGCTCATAACATTAATAACCATCATACGTTATTCACCATATGAAAGGAATACTGTAGTAAAGGAATGCATGTTCTTCCCTGCCCATCTTCACAGGAGTCCATCTTTGTAGAACAATGTTCCAGCATTCCTTTGGACAACTTTGATTCATTTGCAATACAATTCCTTTGATGACTGAAGACACCAGGATTGGATAGGCAGGACTTACTGCATCAGGAATATTCAGTGGAAAAATAACCCATGGTTAAAACATTTTCTTTAACTACTAGCAACCACTGATTATTCATCAGCCAGTACATCCCATGGCAATCATTTGCAACCCAGTGGAAAATTGTGGGGATTTTAGACTGTAATTTTTCAACTGTTTTCATGGATCACACCATGTGGTGAAATGTTGGGCAGTTTTTTCCAGCCATTTTCATGGCTTGAATAAAGGGGCAGTGATCAGTTCAGTCACATCCACTGTATCCCACCACACCCACTGCTATAAATGAAATTTAGTGTCATGGCTTGAATAAAGGGGCAGTGATCAGTTCAGTCACATCCACTGTATCCCACCACACCCACTGCTATAAATGAAATTTAGTGTCATAAACGTAAGTCCCTAAACTTTTAAAATTAACCCCACCCCACATTTTCCCCATTTTAAAAAGGTAAAGGAACCCTGACAGTTAAGTCCAGTCACAGACGAATCTGGGGTTGTGGCGCTCATTTCGCTTTAGAGGCCAAGGGAGCCGGCGTTTGTCTGCAGACAGTTTTTCTGGGTCATGTGGCCAGCATGACTAAGCCGCTTCTGGCGCAGCAGAACACTGACACCAGAGCAGCGCATGGAGACGCCATTTACTTTCCCACTGGAGCGGTACCTACTTGCATTTTAGTGTGCTTTCAAACTGCTAGGTTGGCAGGAGCTGGGACTGAGCAACGGGAGCTCACCCCGTCGCGGGGATTTGAGCCGCCGATCTTCTGATCAGCAAGCCCAGGAGGCTCAGTGGTTTAGACCACAGCGCCACCCCTTTCCCCCAGTTTAGCAGCTCCTTAATGTTGTCTTTTTGCTGCATCTCCTTGCGTGATTTTAAGTAATTGGCCAGGACTTAATGTTTTAGTCTTATCTTCTCATTAGCTTTCTAATAATTCTCTCTCTCTTTTTATAACAATAACCAAAGTGCTTTGTGGCACCTTAAAGACACATTTATAGTGGAATAAACTTTCATGGCCTATAGCACACTTGATCAGATGCCTCTGTGTTTGTGTGTCTCTGTGTGTTCTAACTGAGGAAAACTCCCAGCTGGATAATTTGAACTCTAGCTTTTGCTTCTTATTTCTTTCTAAGAAATATCATGATGGGGTATCATTCTGTTTGTCTTTGAGGTGCAATCCTATTCGTCATACTTGGTGTAATATCAATTAATTTTAAACACAGAGCTTTCGGGGTAGCTTACAACAATTTAATAAACTTCATTTAAAATACAGTAAAAAATACATTGATTAGCTAAGAAACTAAAAATAAAACATCAACTTTAAGCGAGTTACTTGCCTAAAATGTTTAGGGAAGTTTTTAATATTTAATGCTGTATTGTTTTAAACATTCGATTGGAAGCTGCCCAGAGTGGCTGGGGAAACTCAGCCAGACGGTTGGGGTATAAATAAATTATTATTATTATTATTATTATTATTATTATTATTATTATTATTATTAAAATGGCATTTAAAGCAATTGAGAATCTTATGTCTGTTACAAAGGATCCATGACCTCATATACAGACATATGGTAGTTTGTTCCTGATGTAAGAAATGAATTCCCCTTTCCCCATCTCTAACAGAGGTTCAGCTCATATCAGGAGTGTGACAAACTGAAGGCAACCTGAGGGCAGGCACTACTTTGTAGAAACAGATTATCTGGAAGAAAGCCCAGGTAAATGAAGGGATGTGCACAGGTGGAATGATGGAACCTAGATTTCTTTTTAAAAAGAAAAATATGTAGAAGTCTGTCCCAAGTGTTTATCACATTATTATTATTATTATTATTATTATTATTATTATTATTATTTTACAAAATGTCTATATCACTTGGTGGCAAAAAAAGTGATTTACAAATCCTATCCAAAGATAAGATGTTGTAGCCTATCCGGATCAGACTTTCAGATTCCTATTTGTGAGCAAACTCCTGAGGGGTTGTTGTTGTTTAGTCATTTAGTCGTGTCCGACTCTTCGTGACCCCATGGACCAGAGCACGCCAGGCATTCCTGTCTTCCACTGCCTCCCGCAGTTTGGTCAAACTCATGCTGGTAGCTTTGAGAACACTGTCCAACCATCTCGTTCTCTGTCGTCCCCTTCTCCTTGTGCCCTCCATCTTTCCCAACATCAGGGTCTTTTCCAGGGAGTTTTCTCTTCTCATGGTGGCCAAAGTATTGGAGCCTCAGCTTCAGGATCTGTCCTTCCAGTGAGCACTCAGGGCTGATTTCCTTAAGAATGGATAGGTTTGATCTTCTTGCAGTCCATGCGACTCTCAAGAGTCTCCTCCAGCACCATAATTCAAAAGCATTAATGCACCCCCAATCCTATATGGGATGTAAGGAAGGATTGATCACGATTCTTCCAGAGAGAGAAAGACATGTTTAAGGCTATCTGGCAGGATATCAGAGCTATCAGAAAATTAAGCGCACATTTCATTTTGCAATTCTAGTGGGAGAAACTGACAACTAGGAGTACAGATAATAGGTCCATATGACAAAGGAGTTACATTTACAGATATCATTTATCCCATTCTAAGTGAATGTTATGTGAGAGGTGCTGCAGGAAATTCTTACACTGGAGCAGGCTGTATGTTGTTAGAGAGACAATATGAAAGCTATTCATAGGGTTGCCATACATACGAAATTTCCCGGACACATAAGGAATTTCCCAGACACATACCATGGTTGGCAGTAGCGTCCGGGCAGAATTCGGTCAAATGTGTAGGAAATTCCAGACATATGGCATCCTATGCCAGCACTGCCGTTTTTGCTGATTTTTGATACAAAATAGCTCAAAAACGGTCAACAACTTTCCTGTCCAGATTTTCACTGTTTGAAATATGGCGACCCTATATTCCTGAATAATTAAGTAATGCATAGTGGGCTGAAACAAACAGAAAAAGATGGGTTCAGAAGGAAAGGCAAAGAGGAGAGTAAGGGGTTTAGAAACTATATAGGAGCAGTTAAATCAAATGTTTGATTTTATTGATATTTAAAATAAATATTTACGTTGTTTTACAGATGCTGCCTAGAGGTTTTTGTTGGTGTTGGTGTTGATTAAGCAGTATATAAAACTTGACAAATAAATAACTGGATATGGCTCCAGTTAATCTTTTTATTGATTGTGCTTTTTTATTTATAAGATTAACTAAGGCTGAACTATTTCCTACTGAAGGAAAGCTATGTTCAATATAATTTTTCACGAATGAACTGAAAATATGTAAACTTTGATATGGCCAAGCAGTGAAAAAGCTACAAAACTGCTTTGCAAAATTAAATTCACTTCAGCATAATCCCTGGTGTTACTCAGTTTTAAAAACTCAAGAATACAATGAAGACTGATTGGACCATTTCCCCCCATACCTTTGATGTGAGAATAATACCTGTCAATTTTTAATAACATTTATATTTGGAGTTTAGCCCAAGTTCCAGTTATTAAATGATAACACTAATCTCTAATCTCTAATCTGATTTTAGGTGGTGTGTGTGTGTGAGAGAGAGAGGGGGGGAACTTGACACGAGGCGCAAAACAGAGATGTCCCCAGCTCCCTCTGTGTATATATATATATATATGTGTGTGTGTGTGTGTGTGTGTGTACACACACACACGCACACACACACACACACACACACACACACAGTGGTACCTCAGGTTAAGTACTTAATTCGTTCCAGAGGTCCATTCTTAACCTGAAACTGTTCTTAACCTGAAGCACCACTTTAACTAATGGGGCCTCCTGCTGCTGCCGCTGCGCCGCCGGAGCCCGATTTCTGTTCTTATCCTGAAGCAAAGTTCTTAACCTGAAGCACTATTTCTGGGTTAGCGGAGTGTGTAACCTGAAGAGTATGTAACCTGAAGCGTATGTAACCCAAGGTACCACTGCATTTTAAGCTCTCTGAGAAACAAAATGATGGGTGGCGAAAGCATTTTAACTTCTGGCTAATCTACACAAAATAGGTGAAAGCCCAATTTCTTCACAGTGTGTAATATTTGTCTTCTGTACTTCACACACAGTTCCATTTCTGCTAGTTCCAGAAATATCTGACAGTGAAATGGTAGATCTTTATATGATGTAGTGATCCACATGGCAAGCTTCCCTCTGCATTAGTGCTGTCATGTGGTGCGTCCATTATGAAGAGGCCGTTTCAAGTGGTCACCACATGGCTCTTAGTGATTGAGTGGGGATGGGAGTATGTCGCAAGAGCCTAAAGAAGAGCCCTACTGGATCAGACCAAAGGGCCATTGAGTCCATCATTCTGTTTCCTGCTGTGAGCAGCTTAATGCTTCTTGGCAAGCTTGCTGGGAAGGCAAGAACACCCTCCTGCTGTTTGTCTCCAGCATCTCATATCCAGAAATGTCATGCTTCTGGACTCATAGCTGGAGTTACTTACCTAAAAAGGAAACCAAGGATCTGAATTCAGGAAATGGCAATTGGAAATGATTGGGTCTGAAATGACTCTAAACACCTGTTCATAGATGATGGTGGCAGCCTGACCTGGATTCTGAAATAGTCTGTCAGGAATCCCGCCTCCAGCTCGACAACACAGAGAGCGTAGTTAAGTAGAGAGAATGATTTATTGACCAAGTACACAGATAACACCTGACGGCATTTACCCAGCTGCAGCCCTCACGTATTACGATGACTCTTCTGCCGTGTCCCTCCCCTTCCTCCAACTTAAATGGGATTTCTGCCCCTTATGTTTCTGCTTCCGCCTCCTATCACACACCCTCCCCCAGCGGCGACTCCGTGGGCTCATTGGATCCCCTCCAACTTCTTCCTGAGAAAACAGTCTGTCAGTCTTCTCTTCCTAACCTTTTCTCTCCTCCTGAGAGACCTGGTTCAAGATAGTTCCCTTGGCAATCTGCATTCCTAAGGGCGTGGAAGTTGGCGCTCCGCTAGGCTCCTCTCTTCTGGTAGTTGACTCTATCTCTTCCTGCCTACTTCCTCCACTGAAAGCTGGCTGGGCTGACTCAGTCGTGACATAGTCCTTATAAGATTACATCAGCTCCAAACATTGTTTTCCATGGCTTTGTCCATATTTTACAATTGGGGGTGGCCTTAAAAGCTCATCATAAATTAAGGGTGCTAGGTAACTTATAATCACCACAATAATTTTACTATTTGTACCCTGCCCATCTGACTGGGCTGCCCCAGCTACTCTGGACGGCTTCCAACATATATAAGAACTAATAAAACTAATTTTTACTCAGAGTAGACCCATTGACTTTAATAAGTATGGCAGGGGTAGGTTTCTTAATATCAGTGGATCTACTGTGACTAAAATTGAGTACCAACCCCAGTCTATAGAATTCAAGTTCTTTGGGATTGTTGTTGTTTTTTTAATCAAAGCTCATTGTGAATTGCCTGTGTCTCAGGCAACAGGAAACCCAGAGGACGTTAGGAGTGCACTGTCTCTGTTGCATACTGACCAGTCTTCAGATAGTCTTCAGTGTCAGTCCTAAATAATGTTTGCTGCAGTGGTCAAGTCTATTATTACTCCCTCTCTCAGATTAGTGATAGATGATAGATAGATAGATAGATAGATAGATAGATAGATAGATAGATAGATAGATAGATAGATATAGATAGATAGATGATAGATAGATAGATAGATAGGTGGATAGATGATAGAGTGGCCCAGAGTGGCTGGGACAACCCAGTCAGATGGGTGGGGTAATGATGATAATGATAATGATGATAATGATGATATCAAAGTTTAATTGTGCAAGCTGCCTCGGAACTAAGTATAGTGGTGCCTCGGTTTTTGAACATAATCCATTCCAGAAGTCTGTTCGAGTTCCGAAACATTCGAAAGCCGAAACCGGAAGCCTCAAAATGCAAGCCTCAATATGGAAAACTCAAAACAGAAGCTGCGTTTCCTGTTCGAGTTCCGAGGCGCTTTCAAAAGTCAAGGCATTTACTTCCTGGTTTTTGGTGTTCAAGTTCTGAAACGTTTGACTTCAAAGGCCTTCAACAACCGAGGTACAATTGTACTGTGAAGGCTGGCGTATAAAACATCTAGTAAACAGAACGATCCCTGAGTACTGTTAGCAGAATGCAGTTCAGCAACATCAGTTGCTGGGAACTGCAGGAGGGGAGACAGCCCTTCTGCTCGAATCCTGCTTGCGGTTTCCCACAGGCATCTGGTTGGCCACTTGGAGATTGCTGCACTAGATTGGCCACTGGCCTGATCCAGCAAAGCTCTCCTTGTTTTCTTATGTAAAAGTACTGATAGGATAATGAGGTTTCACTAGCTAGTAGTAAAGAGCACTTTTTGTTACAGCAACTATCTGAAGACCTTTGTATATTGGAATAGATGTGTCATATGGCTTTAATTTATAAAAGGAACACATACCGTTCTGTCAGATGTCAGCATCAAGATCCTTCTCAGGGTGAGATGCTGAAAGGAGCATCTTGTTCACTGTGAATAATAAAGGAAACCTTTTTAAACATTACGCACCATGTTCAAGATTTGATTTAAAACAGACAGCACGAATTTGGTCCGGGATACTTAATGTTATTAAATGCCAGGCTATGTACTAGCACAGTTTGTAGAGCCTATGAATCAATAAGTCTTGGCAGCTTTATTTGGTTTAAAGGAACGAACTGCCTCAAAGTGACCAAATCATGGTTAATGTCTTTAATTTAGAGTAAAACAAAACTAACCCAAAAAATATTTGGCTGGCATAATAGTAAGCAATAGCCCCTGATTTAATATCATATTGTCTCTTAGAAGTTTTATTAAAATGTTTTCCAAACAGTTATTAAAGTGCAGGACACATTGTCATTTTTAAAATGTTTCCTTCCAGTGACTCAAAAAGTCACTGCTGTATTTATAGAAGAGATTTTCTAAGCGCTGGGGGTGTGAAAAGACACACACAGAGAGAGAGACAGAGAGAGAGAGAATAATGCTTGGAAATAATTGGGAGTCCATACTCATGAGTGTCATGCCAGAGATAAATTAGATAAATTATTACGCTGGGTATTAGATACAAATGTCTGCTGCTATGCACTGTCTAATAATTCAACTCAGTTTCTTTGATTTTCCTTCACAGGGAGAGAGGAATAATGAATAATTTATTCATCTCTTGACTCTGTGCATATGTATACTCAGCTTCCAAAATATGCTTTTCTTTTCTTTTTTACTTATTGGCTTTCCCAACCCGCAGGGAGGGGTGTTCAGGGAGGTTGTAGCCCCTCTGGTGGAGGACACCAGTCATGCTCCTTCTGGGTAGTTTGTTCACCTTTGGTCCCCACCCTGCACTCAGCTGTCACCTGTAACTTCTAGAAGCTGTCAGCATGAGACAGCAGCCACATCCCAGGAAACGGCTTTGACCGGCCAGCTAAACCAGGTGATGGTAGTTGATGGGTTTCAAAACCTCAATGAGTAAGGGACTGCCTCTGTATGGAAAGACAAATTCTGGCAGATTGTGCAGACAAGACCAATAGTAGGCCCAAGAAGGCGATTTCTGCAAGTGCTGTAGAGTGAAGTGAGGGGCAGATGGGGCTCATCAACCTGGGAAGGTAGCCTACCCAGCAGAAGGAAAACTTTGATCCTAAACCTCCGCTGCCTTGTGGAATATGTTTGGGAGAAAAAAGGCTAAGGAGTAAACCCTGCAGAAATTGAGAGTGGAGTCCCAAAGACGTTGGATGACACCTTCTATGCCTCATTCCAGAAATTCCTGCTGCACAGCTGTACTTTGAACCACTGTTTATTTGCTGTTATTCTTTACTCTGCTGTTATTCCTATCTAGGCTGGAAAGGAAATTGTTGCATATTTATGCTATAAACCATTGTATAGATGCATTGTGTAGATTTAGATTCAGATGTAGATGTATCTGGTTCTCTTTCTAATTGCATTGCATACAGAATAATCACCTTGCTAAGGTTGATCATAGGAGGTGCCATAGTTCAGTGAGAGATGACAAGGATATTTGTTTCATGACAGAATACATAATGTGCATGCATGAAGTCAAAGGATCAATCCTTGGCATCTCTGGATCTTTGCTGATCCCTGGCATGTCCAGGGAAGTCTCAGTAAAACAATCTGTAAGAGACCCTCAAGAGCAGTCAGAGTTCACAGCACTGCACTAGATGGCCAAGTCTAGGGTTTGTTTCCCATATTCCATTATACATTTGGATAATTTTGCAGAATAACAGGGCTGGGAAACAAATGAGGGATGCTTATTTCCCTCTTGCTCTGCCAGTGAGTTTTTCAGCAGTTCCTGCTGGAGAAAGTGTGGAGGGCTAAATGGACTATTGATCAGATCCTAATATAGACAACTGCTGAATTTGAAAGGGTCAATAATGCAATCTTCTTCATTCCCCTGCTATAAGGAAGGACCCCCTTCCCAGAGTACTGTGCACAGAGAGTGGATGAACCCCAGAATGGCATTTGCAGAGCAAATGCCCCCAAGATGACCTAAACAAGTGAAGCAAGTTGCATATTGCAAAGCAAGGCAAGAAGAAGCCAAACAATCAAACCACGACAAAATCTGTGTGCATCCTCACTTCGGTCTGGCTGCTGCGCATACACAGGTATCCCAGTAAGAGTACATTTCGCAGAGGTTCTTGTTCGGTGTGAGTAGGACCTTCAGGGTGAACTGAAATGAATATTTATCCCTTTCCAAAGCAAGACACTAGTCTAGAAGCTCCACGAACTGTTTGAAACAAGGGTATGTAAGATATGAGCTTGTAATAATGAATGAAGATGTTTGCAGTGGGCGGTTGGGGGGCACAGAGGACTATGACCAGATGACCCTCAAATTGCTTCCAGCATTGTAACTTCATAATTATGCTGGCCCAGGCTATCTTAAACTCACATCCAGATCCCAAATATGAAGTGTACTTTTTATTCTTTAGTGTCAAATAGTTCTCTCTCTCGTTGCTGATTCTGCTACTGTATATGGAAATAGCACTCATTAAGACAGACATTTAGCTGGAAGGGATCTTCTTGTTAACCATAGACTAGCACCTGTTGTTCCCTTGCACCCCTCTTGACCTTGAGCTATTTTTATGAAGTCCCAATATGTTTCGTCCCGCAGTTGTTTTTTTAAGACAGTAAAAATTGACACATCTATAGATCCCGAGGCTTAGCAATGCTTTTTTTTTTCTTATTCCCCACTCCCCATGCCATAAAATGGGCAAATTTTTGAAGTCACATTTTTTACTGAAACACATTTACCCTAAGTTGCAATGTTTTCCTTGTCCAAAGACTTCAGCAATACACACAACACTTGCGATGGCTAGTCTAATATTTCATGGATATCTGCAGCATATTTGGCTTTAATGATAACCGCTTTTCACTTCTCAAAATGAACTGTAGGGACAACTTTCATATGCCCCCCCCCCAACCTGAGCAGCTAATTTCTAAATGCTGTCAAGGATGTGATCTGTGCTGATTGAGGGTCAGGCCACCGATGGCAAAGAGTGTCAGAGTCAACAGGGATAGGGAAACCTGGGTTCAAATCTCCACTCAGTTATGGAATGTATTGAGTGACTGTGTGTCATTCAGTATCTCTCAGTGCAACCCACCTCACAGGATTGTTGTAGGGCAGTCAAAACAACCCTGAGGCCCTATGAGAAAAGGTGAGAAAGAAAATATGCTAAATAAAACAAATAAGATTTTCTGTTTATTACCTTAGCTGCACTGTGTCTATCAAGGTGTGTCATTTAAATTGGTACTAAATTTTATTTCTAGAGGGAATTTGAAGGTTTGTTCTTGTAAAACTTTTCTGAGAAGTTGGGTCCTCCATCATGGAGGGCACGAGTTGCGGTGAGATCACCAGAAACTGCCTCCCTGTTGTGGGGTGTGACCGTTTAGATGGCCACAACGCCCCATTGGTTGCCCCTCTGTTGCTGGGGCAGAAATTTGGTCAGTTGGGTTGGCTATTGGCTGCTGAGGGGCTACTTAAGATGCTGCACATCATTGGAGAGTTTCGCTTTCCTGCGATGTGCAAAGGATCACCCTCCCTCCTTTCTCTGTATTTAGGGTTGTCCTTATGGCCTTGCTATGCCTGTCTAGGGGTCATCTGTTTTGGAGCAGGGCCCTGGTAGGAATTTTGCCATTTGGCTGATGCCACTTTGTTTTTGCCTACCGTGTAGCTAATCATCACAACTTTGTACGGTTGGCAGTTAGGCATTTGGTTCAATGTTTTGGGGAGAGGACGTGGTTGGCTGTGGCTGACCCTCCATTGCTGCTGCCAGGGAATTCTATTAAAGGAATCCAGGGGCTTGCCTTGCTTTTGTCCAAACCCTGTCAAGGGGCTAGGGCCACACCAGAGCCCCTGGGAGCATGTGGGGTGAGCTGTGAGATTGAAGGAGTTCTCACTCCCCCAGGATGCTTTCCCTTACTGACATATGGTGGTGCCCAGTGTCAGTCCTGTTCATGCCAGGATCAGGTGGTCTGGAACCAATGCCTAAGCAACTACTCACATGCTGTAATCAATAATGTTGTGGCCAACATTTAATGCCCAAAACCCTTAAACTCAAATCTGTGTTATTGTGTCTTCATTTGGAGGTGATTTTGGGGGTCTTCACACGCAATAGCCAAAGTGGTATTAAGAAAGAAGAGGTGGAGGAAGAGAGGTTTTCATCCAACCAGGGAAAAAGCAGTGTGATTTCACACATCCCAAAATATTACTATCACCCTGTTTTTCTATTCTTTACCAAATTCTACATTGCAAAATTCATTGATTTTGTGTGTGTCTGCAAAATTCATTATAACTCTCATCTAAGCAGGAACCGGTGTGGATTTCCCTTAACATTTTACTTTCAATGAAATTCAGATGATTTTCAAGTCTTAACGACGTTTTTCTATTTTGGTGGAGATATGATGCACAATACTGGTGAGCATGCCCATGCAGAGAATATATTTATAAACTCAAACAAAAAAGTAGCCAGCCCCTGGTGGGGTCCCTTATCCGGCTTAGCCCTCTGAGGCCTGTGGCAAGTGTAAGCAGCTGCCCTCCTCCCTTTGCATGGGCCTGCACAATGCCAACAACATTTTAGAAATCACATCATTTTGAAAAAAAAATTGCCTGATTAAATTTTGTCTCAAAATCTGAACTGAAAATTGATGATTATTCTATTGATATGCATCACTACGTTGATAATATTATCCAAGATTATATGTGTCTTGTGGGATTCATGGGAGTTGTAGTCCAAATCGTACAGGGAGCATCAGATTGAGAAAAGCTGCACTCTCTGTTTCAGTTCCCCAGGTTTGATATGGAAATATTGCCAACCTATCCCAAGGTGTTGTGACAATGAGTGGAATTAAAATGTCAATAATATAAGAATAAATCATCATCATCATTATTATTCCAAACTCATTAAGTTCACACAGCTCTTCATGGGTTTAATACATTTATGTGAAACATAAGGGGCTAGAAACTAGGAAGTAGGAGACCATTCAAATTATATTCTATCTTTTCCAGAATAATACATGCAGACTGGACATTCAGTTGCTACTGGCGACTAAATATATAAATATAGGTATAAACAGTTTGGCTGCAAAAATAGTGAAAGAAAGGCTGCTACATTATACAGTATTTTGGATCTTGTTTTCTGTTTCCTTCTGAGTCTGTTTTCCTCTTGCAATCTTTGCGGTAAAAACTTGGAATACAAAACGGTGGCACTTGCTCACTCAGAAAGCCAATCTGTATCAGCTCATTTTTGTCAATAAAAAAAGAAGTCAATCACTATTGGAACGCAGCCTCTTCCGGCATAGCTGTATGCAGCTGGCCAGCACACTCAGAGTGTGGCTCAATATCCTCACTAATCAATAGGTTGTAAAATGCTGATTTTGGTGGATAAATTGTGAAGGATGAAAACATGTCTTCAAATAATTCACTGATCATTGGTGTCCTATTTACTTAGGGCAGAGCACTGACGATGAACTCCTTGCCTACTTGAAATGCCAGGAGATGCAATTGATGCACCCTGGTAGGCCCCTTGAAGAGTGGTAAATCCTAGTATTCATTGGATTAGCAGTAGTAGTAGTAGTTAACTCAGGTGGTTGACTCAGGTAGAGGTGACTTGGATATTGCCTTACCATGGCAGAGCAAATCCTTCAAAAATGAGCATTGCCAGTGCATCCTTAACTTTTGTTAAAGAGCAGGCTCCTGAATGGGGTCCTGCTACCCCAGATAAAGGCAGGAAAGCACTCTGGTGGCTTAGAAGTCTTGCTGGTCCAAAGGCAGTCCCCTGGCCACCCATCCTAAATATTGCTTACAAGATCTGACCCTGACATCTGACCCTAATGTTGAAGGCTCAGCACAAATGAGTCCTTAAACACTTGTCTGATCTCACATTAAAGGTAATGTGGGTGACATGGGAATCAGTGGCGTAGCGTGGGTTATCAGCACCCCGGGCAAGGCAAGTAATTTGCGCCCCCTAACCCATGGATTTGCGCCCCCTAACCCATGGATTTCCCTAACCCCCAGATGTTGCGCCCGGTGCGGCCAGCCCCCCTGCACCCCCCACGCTACGCCACTGATGGGAATGCTGTGATATGTGAAATATCAGCAGGAAAATCTATCATACTTTAGGCAACAATTCTACCTGCTGTCACATGGATGCAGACCTTCTTTTGATTATCTTTAGATTGTGTTTTTAATATTTGGTTGGAAGCTGCCCAGAGTGGCTGGGGAAACCCATCCAGATGGGCAGGTTATAAATAATAAGGTGTTGTTGTTGTTGTTATCCAGTCAGGACCAGTCCCTTCCTGTTCCAACTTCCTAAGCCTTCTCTTACCTATCACACACTGCAGAAGTCTAGGCTTACATTGTTTCTCTATAAGAATCAGTGTGTTCATAGACATGAGTATGTATATACCATTACAATATATGTCAGACTGGTGCCATTCCACAACCATAATGGTGCTAGCTTCTTATTAAAATGTCACCACCCAGCAGAATGAAAATCTATTTTCATTCTTTGTGTCTGCTGTCCACAGTCTCTTTACCTTTGAAAACTTCATCCCCACTCTATGGATATCTCGGTTGCATCCTCTGTCTCACTAACTCTTGTATAAGTTCATTGCCCTGAACATGTCTAGAGATCTGTGGCAAGGTCATTCTGGACTGATTAGATGCATGTCATTTTAATTCTATAGACGAGTGTGCAGAGAAGCAACTGGAAGCCAGTCTGCCAAACACTAATGTCCAGGGGGAACGTGACATGCAATTAACTGGCACCAAACCATTCTGATGTGACATTGACATGAATTTTAAGATATGGTAAAAAGTTGCATCAGAAATGGCCCTGAGCATAATCTGGAAGCCACATGAGGCATTTCAAAGAGGGATGGAAATTAAGGGCTATATAGCTCATACACAGGTACTAAGCTTTTGCTAACCTACTGCCCTCCAAAAGCTTTGGACTGCAACTCCGATCAGACCCAGACAGCATCATCCTCATATTCTAATAGAGAGTAATGTAACCAAAAAGGGTCTACTTGGAAAGAAAAAGGATATACTGTCACTTCAAAGTCACTTCAAAAATTAACCGTTTCTAATGTTATGAGTTTGTGGGTACCAGTTTGGGGTGGAGGAATTAGGTTGTATGCAAAACCCTTCTAATTCCTGGATCCAGCACAGATTCAATTCCTGGAATAGCCAGGCCAGGCTGAGTAATAGGCTACTAGGAGAACAGAGGAAAGGGGTCTCTGTGCCAGAGAGTAAGTGGGTGGGGCCCTTGTCAATCACAGGTCCTGGTAGGGGAAGTGCTCCTAGAAACCTGCATTGCTCGGAGAATGAGGTGGCATGCAACAATACTTAATTTCATATTGCAGTAGTGTGTGGGTGGGTGGGTGGGTATCCCCTCCAGACTGGAGTTTTATTGTAGGTGTATTCAGCAACATGTTCTTGACACAGTAACAGTGCAACTCATCATAGGTTTATCAAAAGCAAGTCATGCCAGACAAATCTCATTTCATTTTTTTTCTTTTTGTTTGTTAAAGTTACAAGCTTGGTGAATCAGGGGAATGCTGTGAATGTTGTGTATCTTGATTTCAGTAAGGCTTTTGACAAAGTCCCCCATGATATTCTTGTGGAGAAGCTGTTAAAATATGGGCTGGATGAGGTTACTGTTAGGTGGATTTGTAGCCGGTTGACTGATCTAACTCACCAATGGTTCCTCCTCATCCTCCTTATTATTTATTAAATTTATATACCTTATTTTATCTGAAGATCGTAGGGCAGTTCACAACATAAAAATACAATCTAAAAACACCAAATACATGATAAAAACAAGAACAAAAAAAAAATTGACAACTGCTCCATGAATGAATAACTTGTACATTGTCCACTAATAATGAGCCATATGTTGAGATATTACTGCAATTCTGTTATGTTATTTTTGTGATGTACAGTTGACATAGAAGACTTGGTCTATTTATTTGTATCATTTATTATTCTAATGATCACTGTTTATAAAACCCAACTAAATAGTTTTTAAAAAAGTTACACTCTCTAAATACTCAGTGGTATTGTGGAGGCAGGCAGTGGGAATCAGATCTATCCAGCTTTCATATTTCATATTTAAACCATAGGGCACCAGGTATGCGACAGAATCATCAACAAGCCTTTGGAAAGCTGATTCTGGCAGCATATTATGCCTGAAACGGCAATGAGAGGTGATAGCTGGAGGCCTGGCAGCTTGGTAAGACAGCCTTGAGCAACCCAGACCCTTAGGAAAGCTGAGTGTGCAGCACATGCTTAGTTATAAATGTCAAAATGTGCCAGGAGAAAGCCTGTGGCAGATAGGCACTGAGGAAAGGGACATATGTTGGGGAGGGCAGCCAAGTTGTGTGGTAAGATTCCTTCAGCTTTATTTCTGGAGATGCATCTCATACATACCATTGACAGCAGAGAACATGCAGTGCAGATGGAGCCTGAAGAGTGGATAAAGTTCCTTCCATACTTAAGTTCTTTCTTAGCCACTTTCAGGAAACAAACCTTCAGGATTTGCATGCTTATTTAGTTGCAATATTTATATGCTGCTGCTCCTTCTCTTCCACCTTCCCACATCATTGGTTCCAGGTGGTTTCCAGATGAATTGAACCACACTATAGTGCAATAAAGGTACCGGTAAATGTATAGAGCACAATTTAAAGCATCCTCAAGACAACAGGCAGCACCCAAGACAACAACACCCAAGGTAGGATTCACCTAATGAACCCCATCATCAGAAGCCCTTCCCAGGGGCTTCCACTTGTTCAATAGGGTTCCCTCCTCCTCCCACCATTGCTTTCTTGGCAACAGGGGTGCAAAAGTGAAATCAGTGGCACACTTTGGATTACATTCTGTTTATTTACCCCTTTCTCCCTTCTCAGCCCAGTCTTATTTTTACTGTGCCTGGGACACCTCAGGTATCTATGACATACTCATTATAGCTTATTTATGAATGGATGGATAGATGGATGCACATTATTTTGAGTAGGAGGGAGTCAATTTTCAAGAACTGTTTTAAGAGGTGCCCACCCTAGCGTTGGCAATTAATCAAAATAAACTGTTGATGAGAAATTCTCATATCTAAATTGAGAAATTAAGAGTAAGTTGTGTGTAGACACAGACACAAACACAGAGATACGTCCATTTAATAACAAGTACACAGTATCAAAAAGTGGCTAAATAAAGGCATTCAAGTGGTTGATGGAAATATGCCACTGTCAATCTTGCTAGAGCTATGTTTAATGGCTGGATGGGAATGTAGGAAGGATGCACAGACCTGCCAGCCTCCAGATACTCCTGGTGTGCTGCTGGGTCAAGTTATTGTCTCCAGGCTGCCTTGATTCACAGCTCTGCAGACTTTGGCCATGACACGCCGCTGGTGTGATTCAAATTTTCTAAAGGTGTCAGTCCCTGCTACTTACTTATGTGCTAATGCAGAGTTAAGGGACTCATGGCAGGGCAGTGCTTGTAGGAAATGCTCATTATTGTATTTCTTTAGCAGTTAAAATGTTCCTTTTTATTATTGGGCTTGTTTTTGTTAGGCTATTTCCGTTCCTCCTTAAAAAGGGAACAGGCTGTTGTGTGTCACAAGCCTGCGTACTTCCTGCTCACAGGGAGTTTCCGTTTTGTATATAGCTTTTTTTCTGGCTGTTTCCTTGACATGGATGCAAGCAGTCATGTTTTTCCTTTGTACTGACCAACGTTGAATAAAGCTTTAAAAATGCTCTTCTGGGTGACTCTTCCATTGTGGAAACTCTGCAGAAAGGGCATGCATGAGTCTCGGAATGTGTCTGAGGCTCGTGTCGCTAATTGACTGATGCTGTTCTACGGGAGACCGAGAGATCGTCTGGAGATGACATGTAGGCTACCTGATGCCTTTGTCTCCCTGGCAGTATCCCAACAGTTTTCCCCACCAGGGCAGTAAAAATGACACCATGTCACCACCATTTGCTATTCTTTTTACCACTGTTGACTCAGGTTCATCTTGTGATCTAGATCCTTTTCATACCTGCTGCAGCCAAGCCAGATTGCCCCCATCCTATGCTTGCTGCTTTTCATTCTTGGTCCCTGAATGCAGAACTTTACAGTTATCTCTTTTGAATTTTGCCCTGACTTGCAAATTTTCTTTGCGCAGTGAAGGATTTTCCCCTGCCTTCCACAGGCAAGCAATTCAAAGTTCAGTCCCCCAAACTTGTTGTTCAAGTGGTATAGTCTATGAACAATGTAATCATGCAGCTTCCTGTTTGTATAGTCCAGTTTTTATTATAAATAGCCCCTTTGCCTCATGATCTATCCTTATTTTGCTGCAATTATAGAAAGACAAAAACCTCTTCAAATGGAAAAATGTAAAATAAAATAAAGTCAATAATGTTGCACTAGAGAACAATATTTCTGATTCTAGGTTTAGATGACTTGAGAATGCTATCTTAAAAGAAAATCTAACAACTGGGTGTACAGATTTTCAACTTAACACCCCTCCATATATGTTTTTCTAAAAGTTTGTGACACATTGAGATTAGAAAAACCTGAAATTGTTATTAGCATGGGAAGCTATGGTGTGAATTGTAACCTGCCTGCTGTGTCGATAAATTGCCAGGCATAGCACCAACACCGACTATTCAAATTTGATGAAACTAATTTCGCATATCTTCATTTTTCAAATGTCAGCTATCATGAAATATTAACCAGTGCTAAACAGCGTTCTCAAGGCTCTTCGAGCTTAGCGTCTGCATTCAGATGCAGTCATTTCGTTGCATCAGATTCAGATGCACGGAATTGCTTTTATTAAAGTATACCAATAAAGGGGTGGGGAACCTCTGGCCCATGGGCCTAATTTGGGCTGTTCATTTGCCCCCTTCCCCCCAGCCCATTTTGGCCAAGCAGTGCACACCTGCTCTACAACTCACTTCATAGAACATGTCATTAGACATTTCTATGCTTAATGCTCATACGTTTGGCTTGAATTTAGATTGTAAATCTGACTTCAATCACTTCCTGCAGAAAAACAACTTCTTCAAATGACAATTCTTGCTAACAAGCCTTCTCACCACTTTCTTTTGATTCTGCCACTCTGGGGCACTTTTTGAGGGAGTGGGGAGGACTAGCAGCTACTGCATGGAGCATAGAAATGAAGGGGGAAGCATGTAAAACGTTTAACCTACCTGATTATCTCCTTGCCCTTATATCCCTGCCTGATCACTGAAGTCTTTGGAGGAGTCACTGTTAGTGATCCCCCATGAATGGGATGCACAGCTCCTATACACCTTGAGCAGCGTGTTTAGTATTATGTGGTCAATTTTATGGAACACCCTTCCATTGCGGTCAGACAAGCCCCTCCCTATAAACTTCCAATGCCTACTGAATACTTTTTTTTATTATTCCAATAGATTTTTAATTGAAGCTTGATCTTATAGCTCTATTTTTGGTACTGCGTTTTTGTAAACAACTTTACAAAACTTAAATTGTTTAAATAAATAAAATAACCTAACATAATGAATGCACTTTTGTAGCACATGATAGCCTTGATTTCTGGAAAAGTATTAGTTAACATACATGTCCTAGCTGTAGGCAGCTCTGAAACTGAAGGAAGTGTGCATTAAGGGAAAATGCAAACAGACAGGATTCTAGGTTGTTCCACTTAACACCTGCCCCCCCCCGCAAGGTTGGGATTGTTCTTTGCGTAACCTAGAGCCTAGATCCAAATCTGGGGTTCTTAGACATTGCTCTAGTATGACAAAGGGTTTGACAAAGTCAGTGATGGGGTATCAGTGGACACTTGTGTGCATTCATGTTCCCTCTGATTTTCAGAAACGTGAAATACAAATTTTGTGATCTGTTATTTGAATTGGAATGTCAAGTTTGCACAGCGCCTATTAGAAATTTCCTGAAGAAAATATTTCATTTTATATCAGACTGTGATGGTAGTGTTGCTATTATATTTATTTCACTTGAATGCCAGTTTCAATTTATTCCAGGCTTTCTTCATTGTATTATGAGAAGTTTGCTAGCTCTTAATTTTCAGCAAATGGCTCACCATCGACAAGCCCCAGGCTAACATGTGAGCTGTGAGGCAGTGGTCAGAAAGAGCGCTTCCACCCTGCCTTGAGTTCACCTGGGATTGCTTTTAATCATGTCCTTTACTATTTGCACATTTCTGCTAATTCATTTGACAGCTTATAGTCAATGCTTGAGGTGATGTGCTTGAGATGATATATCCCAGTGAATGACAGAAAAATGAGCCGTTTGTCAATCTAGACTTATTTCTGAGGAATTTTATATATCCACTTATTCAAGGTCTGAATTACAAACTCAGTAGGTCAAGAGGTTTAATCAGATTTGCACATGCCAAGATGAAGATGGAAATGAAAAGCTCATTTTTCTTTCCTATCAGAAAAAGAAAGAAAGAAAAGGTTATTCCATGGAGGCTGCAGCTTAGAACAGTCAGCTGGACTCTGTATATTACTGCCTCACTTACCACATTTGCTCTTGAGAAGATGAACAGATCTGTTGTTTTTGGCTTCCTGATATACTAATGGGAAGTATTAGGGGAAACGATGTAGCTCAATTGTAGGGCACATGTTTGGCATGCAGGAAGTACAAGGTTTAATTTCTAGCATGAGTGGACGGTCCACTAGATATTGCATTCTTGAATTTTTAAAAAGCTTCTGATAAAGTCTCTCACCAAAGGACTGGGTAAGAGGAAAGAGACCCTTATGGATAAGTAACTCACAGAACAAGAAGTAGCAGAGAGTAGGAATAACTGGAGACTTTGCACAATAGATGGATGTAACAAATGGGATCTCCCAATGATCTGCTTCGGGACCAGTGCTTTTTAATATGTTCATAAATGATTTGGAGTCAGGGATAATCAGTGACATGGCCATGTTGGTTGGTGACACACAATTATTCAGGCTAGTAAAAAAAAAGTGATTTCAAAGAACCCCCAAAAGATATTTCCAAACTGAGTGAACAGGCAGCAAAATGGCAGATGCAGTTCACTGCAAGTAATTATGAAATGATGCACTTTGGAACAAAAAATCCTACTGTCACTTCTATGTTAATGGGTTTGAACAGGCACCGACAGACCAGGAAAGAGATCTTGGGCTTAATGAAAATATTGACCTAGCTGTGATAAAGGAGAATCTCATGTTTGGGATTTTGGAAATAAAATTGATCCCTTTTGCATAATACTGGAACTTAAGGTCATCCAATGAAAGTGAACATTGGAAGAGTCAGCACAGACAAAAGGAAGGACTTCTTCAACCATAATACAATTAGCCTCTCATCCATAGAAATATGTGATGAAAATCTTGTATGAGCACCTTTCACAACTATACTATGACTAGTTTTCAAACTGTATTTTCAAAATGTAGGCTACGGGTAGAATCTAGAGAAACAAAACAAGCCCATCCTTATGTGAATATGTCTATGGGACTTCAGTATCCTTAATATTCTGATTTCATTGAAAACAACATCCTTGTTAATTCATTTGGCATGGCTTCTTCATTTTAAATTTTAAATCAGAATATACACGTGCTACGAATGAAGTCTTCACTTGGTCCAAGATACTGATAAAAACGGGGGAAATTGTAAAGAAATATTTTTTATTAAATCTGAAAATGCAGTAAACAGTGTTTCATTACAGACCAAAGTGAGAAATACAGATCAGGTAATGTTATACATCACAAACAACTGCAAGCCTTTTTCATACTGATCACTGGGTTTTGTTGTTGTAGATATCTTGTACGTTTGCAACTCATACAGATATACTGGATTTCCACAACAGATCCCTTCAATACAAACTACCTTTCTTTTTCTTTCTTTCTTTTTTACAATTTTGGCTCTGTTCTGTTCATTTTGGGGACATCTTAAACGCAAATATGCTTTACAAAAAGAGAAAGAAATCAATTATATTTACATTTTAAAGGGCAATTCATTATCTTTCTCAATAGAATCCATTTTCAGATATGACAGGTGCCAATATGTGAAAGGGAGGAAAGTCTCTGACCATCAATGGCTGCTTTGTTTTCAAAAGTCCAATGGCTGCTTGTTGGCTCCGTTCAACAAAATACTCAGGAGCTGAGTATATAAACCAGAATCATAATCTTAGTTGTCATTATGTAATCTTCAGAGCCGCAGGTATACATCCCTCTGGAGCTTAAACCTGCAAAATGAAACAGAGATAGAAAAGTACACTCAAATTCACATGCTCGAGGCATTATTGATAAGAGCTGGTTTTAATGTGCTTAATAATTACCATGCTTTACTTTGCATGTTTCCCTCCACCCATCATTTTGATTATTTTTTTTCTTCAGGAGGATGAGGTCTAATACTATTAGTTGACTATGACTGCACTTTGAGAAGCACTGTTTCATTGCTCTGTTTCATTCCACCGTTGGTGAAAGACTTGCAACTCTACAGTTCAATGCATAAAGTATAAAGTACCTAGGACAGGCATAGGCAAACTCTGCCCTCCAGATGTTTTGGGACTACAACTCCCATCATCCCTGACCACTGGTCCTGTTAGCTAGGGATCATGGGAGTTGTAGTCCCAAAACATCTGGAGGGCTAAGTTGGCCTGTGCCTGACCTAGGACATTCAACCCACAAACCAGTTAATATTTTGTGTTTGGATTTCAGTCAAGGAAAGCAGTGGGGCAATTAGATTATTCTGAATTCTTGACTTAATTATATTACAAGGGAAGCCCCCCCCCTTAAGCTGGAAATGTATATCACTTTGCTTACAGCAAAGTGCCAGGTGTTGGAAGTATTTGGGGGGGGGGCTCCCTTGTAATATAAACAGGGGGCCTGTTTATTCAGCTGTATAGGTACCTGGATTTCTGCCCCAAAGTCTTGTCCTGATGGTACCATTCAATAGAACAACACCAGCTTTGCAACCTAACTCTATCCATATGAAACTGCTCACCCACCAAAGTCTTTGGAGGGTCTGTGGTCAGGTTACTTGAAATGCGTCATCATGCCTCCTGCCTAGGGGGAACTAGCCCTTGCAACTGACTTTTTCAAGATGCACATTTCATAACTTCTATTTACTCTTCCTAGTGGATGGCGAAGACCATGTCCCCCCCCCCCCCAGGCCTTCTATGATAGTGGAGTGGTTTTCAGAGTCCCTGATGCTGTGTATTATTATTTTTTAAAAAAACATTTTAATGTGCTATTATTTATTTATTCGGACCATTTGCATCTGCCCTTCATCCAAATATTTTAATGCGGGAAGTAGCAGAAATACAAACAAAGTGAGATCGCTGCTTTGAATGTGCATTTGTAATGTGCCTCTCGTTCTTTTACTTACATTTTATACTTGCATTTTAACTTTAGTGAGCCACTTTGGTGGTTCTTTGGCTGAAAAGCCACCTAGAAATAAACTTTGGCATGACATGACATTGATGTGCAGTGGAGAATGACGGCTAAGCTCCCAGCCCTGGTAACGTATTATCTCCTTATTCCAGCGCTCTGTGCATTCTGATTCCCTATGTGGAGGCAGAACCAGCCATCAGTACCAGAATATTAGAGCTGGTTTAAAATAACAACTATATAAGAATCATTGGAGGGCAGGGAGGACGTGGAGAGGACACCTGGATTTGCCCCCATGCTTTGCACCATATCCTGCCCCTGCCCCATATCCTCTTAAGGCCCTCTTCAGTAGCTTTTGGTTGAAACATGTACTGATTAGTACAGCAATGTACCCTACCTAAAGCTCCGTGTAAGGGTGTTCCTTCACCTCAACGAACTAAGCTCTCATCTCACTTCTGTACACTCTTTCTATTTCTTCTGCTTTTTATCTTTCTATTATCAATCTTGAAGTCATCCATTTGCTATCTCTTGTCTCTTGCCCCCTTTGCACAGAATTGCCCCCTAGTCTCCATGTTCATGTTATTCCATCTTTATCTTTTGCAATACCCTCTCATTGTTTCTCCTTTCACCTCCCTTTTGGTTCCTTTCCAGTTGAACAACTCCCTGTTCCCACAGTTCACACATGCCTGTTGATAAATTGATGGCCGCAAGCAGTGCTTTTTTGGGGGGGCGGGGGGCAGGACGCATACCCCTAAACATTTTGTGAATCTAAGTTTGGCCTCAATATGAGTAGAAAAATGAGAGTACCCCCTAAACATTTTTTAAAGAAAAAAAAAGCACTGGCCGCAGGTGTGAATAGGTCATGAGATTTTTTTCAGTACAGTTAGTTCACAGGTGCAGGTGCCTATAATTGTGTGGGGGGAGGAAACCAACCCCTTGTTTTGCATAGGAACAGGCAAACTTTCTTCGTCCCTCCATCTTCCCTCCCCTTCAGTTAAAATAAATAACTGGGAGCTTGTGGGCAGAGACATTGGCTGTTTAAACCTATACACATTCCCCAGTATGTTTTAGGAACCTTTAAAATAGTAAATAACGAGGATTATTATGCTGAAGAGTTTAATTTCAACCCGACCCAGTAACTGATTTCCACACAGCTGCAGCCTCCACTTAAATCAGCAAGCCGCAGATCCGCAGCCCCCTGAAAATTCTGCTGCATTTCCCCCCTCATGTTAATTGGTTTTCCTTTTCTCCCAACCAGGCACGTAAGAGACTGTTCCCAGGTTTACCTGGTACCATAATATCAAGTTAGTGTCAAAGGTCTATCCAGCTTTAGTTCTTCCCAGCAGTCAAGGGACCACAGCAACAGTGTTGGGGAAGGGGGGGGGTGAGGTAACTCACTGGACATGGTTGGAATCCTAATTTCCTCACTGCTGCTCCCTTCCCCTCCATCGCTCACAGTTCTTATTTCTACGAGATAATCTTCTTCGAAAGGTACCAGCAGCTCAGCGGTTGTACTGTTTGTCTCCAATATATGAGTGGTGCTTTGTCGGTTTTGCCTATACAGAATCTAAATATAAAACAAGAGAAGGGCAGGACCTGTTATATTATTGCCGCTTGCTTTTGTTAAGGCTTCTCCGCATGGTGGGTTGTGTTCTCAAACATTTCTGCAGCGTATTTTCAAGCACCCTGTGGGCACATTCAGCAAAAACACAGACCGCTCCAGTTGCTTACAAGAAATCCCTATGGAGATTCCCCATGTGGAATCTGAAGAGGTGCACGGATATGTTCACAATGCCTCCTTGTCTTTCATGCAGCGGCACATCTTCAACCTTATAATCCAACACTTCTCGCTGTGTTCCTTGGAGCTTCTGGGGTTCCTTAAAGCAGCCCAAGGGGTTCCACAATGTAAAAAGTTGCTGTTGTGGACACATTTGCATAATGTGTGATTTCCATTGAGCTGCAGCCGTGAGAGTTAAATGCACTTATTTCCTTCCTTCTCAGAGCTTTCCAATGGCTAAATCAGTAGCATCCAGAAGGGCTGTGTGGGCAGAGCAAATCTGCTTACCTGGTTTGCCAATGCTGCACCAATCTGATGCTCTCCACCACCTCACCCCTCTTAGTAACTGGCAGTGGAGTGCAGTGTTGAGAAGTCAGGTAAGCAATGCAGCTTTGCCTGCACCATTTGCTACTGGGTTAAGTGTGCTGCTCAAACCCTTGTCACAGGAATTCCTTGCCTTCTTGTAACTGCCTTCCATTGGAGCCAACTCCTAGGGGCCAAGGTCCCTTTGAACCCACCCATAAAATGTTTCAGGGGCACCCCCCAAAGTTAATGGCCATTGTCATGTGTGATCAATGGTGTGTGTGACCATCTTGTGATCAATTATGTGGGGTAGGGCTTACGTTCCCCCCAAATAATATTTCATTCAAGCTAGCACCAGCTCAGCTGAATACATATATTTCAAGGGGCCAGATATATGAATACTATTTGCAAAGTAGTAGAGATTTGTTATTGCCCCATGTCAGAATGAATGGGGGAACCAGTTCTTTGATAATGGCACCATTTTTATGTTTTGACTAAGAATTAAAGAAAGCAGGCACAAAGCCAACCTATTTATTGATCTCACAGCTGACCTGTAGCAAGGGATGTGGTGACAGACCGTTTCTCAGTTGCTTGGCTGACAATTCCATTTTATGGAAGGTGGAATAAACAACAAGGGGGTGATCTCTCTTGGACCTGGTCCTCACCAACTGGGAGAAACTGATCGACAAAGTGGAACTACTAGAAACTTTTGGAGGAAGTGATGATGTCTTCTTTGGTTTCATTATACCTGTGGTTCTCAAACTTTTTTCCTCTGGGCCACACTTTCAGAATAAAAAAATTGTTTGGGCCACACCAGTTTTTTTTTTTAAGGATAAGAAATATATTGGAAAACCAAAAGAAACAACTCCAGCAGTGCTTGATTTATAACACAGAACATCACTACTTTGTAATATAATTGGACATCCAGAAAGTATAAAACATGAATCGTTCCCAAAATAGAATTATAACCAAGTTTCTTAGATATGTACCTTAAGTATGTATACAAACTCAATGAGAGATGTGAGCTTGTAGTATCACTTGATGCTCTTTCTCTCATTTTGAAAAGGATTCTATCCATATTCTACAAATAAAAACAAATTTATACTATACTAGACTGAAATGCTTAAATGTTTCTTTGATTATCCTTGAATCTTCCAGCCGCACTTGCCATCCTCTCCTGCCTCAGCAGTGACACACCCTTTGAAAACCACTGCATTATACAGAGGCAAGGGAAAGCTGAGTGAAGTCGGACATGCATTCTGGACTTTAAGAAGGCTGATTTCAAAAATCTTAATGGAAATACTGGGTGAGATCTCATGGTCAGAAATACTGAAAGAGAAGAGAGCCCAAAATGATGAGAGTTTCTTAAAGCTGAACTATTGAGAGCAGAAATGCAGGCAATTCCAACAAGAAAAATGGGAGGCATCTGTGTCTGCATAAGGAGTTTACAGATAAGCTGAGATTTAAGAAGGACATGTATAAGAGATGGAAGAAAGGGAAATCATGAAGAAATAGTATACACAAGTAGCCAACAGTTGCAGGGAGAAGGTTAGGTGGGCCAAAATTCAGAATGTGCTTAGTGTTGCCAGAGGTTAAAAATAATATTAAAAGGTTTATCCAACTATGTTTGAAACAAGAGGGAACAACAAGCAAGGAGTAGATCCTCTGCATGAAGAAGATGGAGAAATGTTAATGGGTGACAGAGAGAAGGTGGAACTGCTCAACACCTACTTTGCCTCTTCATCCAAAAGGAAAGCAATGCCCAACCTGGTGATAACAGAATAAACGGTGCAAGGAGGAAGCTGCAGCCCAAGATTTGCAAAGAGGTAGTAAAGGAACACGTATCTACTTTAAATGAATTTGCAGATGACACCAAACCGGGGTGGGGGGTGGGGTGTAGTTAATGCCACAGAATACAGAATCAGAATTCAAATGAGAACTGGGCTCAAACTAACAAAATTAATTTCAGTAGGGAAAAATATAAGATTCTAAACTTAGGCAGGAAGAACCAGCTGCACCTACCATTAACTTACACGAGTAGACAGTGTGATACAGCAAAAAAAGCTAATGCTATTATAGGTTGCATCAGCAGAACAATAGTTTTCTTATCAAGGAAAGTAATAATACCACTCTATTCTGCCATGGTCAAATCACATAGGGAGTAGTGTGTCCAATTTGGTGTGCTACAATTTAAGAAGAATATGGACAAGGTGGAACATGTGTAGAGGAGGGCAATCAAGATGATCAAGCATCTGGAAACCAAACTTAGGAGAAATTGTTAAGGAAGTTGGGTATCTTTTGTCTGGGAAAGAGGAGATATGATAGCCATCTTCAAAAACCTAAAGGGCTGTCACATGGAAGATGGAGCAAACTTGTTTCTTCTGCTCCAGAGAGTAGGACCTGAACCAATGGTTTCAAGTTACAAGAAAGAAGACTAGACATCAGGATGAACTTTCTGACAGTATCAACAGTGGAATGGGCTCCCTTGTGAGGCTGTGGACTCTCTTTCCTTAGAGGTTTTTAAGTAGAGGTTGGATGACCATGTGCCATGGATGCTTTAGTTGAGATTCTTGCAATGTAGGGCTTTGGGCTCCTTCCAACTCTACAATTCTATGATTCTATTGGATTAGGCAATGCTAGCAGATGCTACCACAAAGGCTTAAGCCATGTTGGATGGAGAAACAGCTGACGGTATGAAGTAGGTGGCGTGGAGGGAGGGCAAAACAAGTCATAGTCACTTTGATCATCTGCAGGTGATCATTAAACCATGTCTTAGGCATGGTTGAACCTGATGTGCGAAGCGAGCCTATAACCAGTCCATCTAATTCAAGAGAGGAGGCAGAAATAGAAACTACACCCTTCCTTATTCCCTCCCTTTCCATAGTACATCTCCACATGGCAACTGCAGGTAATAGTCATGTATCAGAGTCAGAGAAATGGGTCAGTTGTTTCCTCAGCACACTTCCCTTCTTATATTTGATGGCTCTCAACCCAGTTTGACTAACATGACTAACAAGATAAAGAGTCACGTGATAAAGATCCTGTTATTTTGAACTGATTTACTTATTGGATTCTCTTATAGACTGCCTTCAACCCATTTAGGATCATAGCATGGTTCATAATACAATAATGCAATAATATACAATACAATCCATAAAACCACGGACTACTAAACTGTAGAGAAAATCAGGAATTTACAACTCCTCCTGTGTAGAGAACAAGATTCTCGGGGGAAAGGGTTCTAGCCTACCTTTACTATTCTAGTTTTCTACATGGAGCAGTGATGGATTTTTTTTTGGAGGGGGATATAGAAGGCCACTTGGCCAAGTTAAACTCGCAATCTGGAGAACTGGTACAGCCTCATAGATTCACCTCAATGAAACCTATGTCTTCGACTGATGTGACTGATGACATAGGATATCTGTCTGATCTTCGATGTATAGATGTGATGATGAAGAACAGCCTTTTGGTTCTTAATTTAAATTGTGGTCAGTCATCTCCTTTGTGGTTAAAGCCTCTGCATATACTGTACCATAGTCTTTGGAATGATATTTTCCATTTCAAAAATAACAACATTTGTGGCAGCATGATTTGCGTAAGACTCGTTGACATTTTGTATTTATGTTCAACACTTATGTCTCATGTGAAAACAGTTTTCTGCACTGACTACAGAGTCATGTATCTAGATTCTCTTTTATTATCTGAGTGCCCATCAAACATGGCACATGCTCTGTACTTGAATACATTTCACTTAATAAGCTGATGAAGCTATATAATATTTTTAGATCCAAATAAAAAATAGCAATACTTTATAATACAGCCACTCACAGGAGTTCCTATGTTTAACATACTTACTTTGTAGCCTAGTACTTCAGACTCATTTTCCATTGTTTTCACATGCTCCCAGTTCAAGCATATCTTCGAATTTGTCAGTTTCCAGGCAATGTTGGCTGGGCGTTGACTTGGGGCTTTAATAAAAGATAAGGACAATATGCATCATTTCCAGACAGAAGCTGCACAAACTGTTAACATGAAAAGTACTCAGATATGACTGATTCAAACCCAAAGTAACTATTTAAAGACTCTTATTGCAATCGCCTTTCCTATGTGAAGCAAATTCTATTCATAACAGGCGGGGAAGAACAGAACCCACTGATCAAAAAACTGTATTAACAAATTACATTATTAATAGAGCCCACAATCTGGTTAGCTGTATGCTTTTGCACCCAGATGCTGGGAAGATATTTCATTAAAAGTTCCACAGTTATTCCACAATCATTGGCCTGGGATGTACCATGTAGCTCAAACCAGCTAGGGAATGTGATGCTTGCCACACTCACCAAAAACATTTGACTCATAAAACCCCACAAGTGGCAATATATTATGATGTGCTTCCCCGTCCTGGGAATTGTATAGTGAAATAGATGCCAACCCTCATATGCCTATGTGGGTACCCTATCTTTTTCTGTAAAATGTCCCTAGTTGGTTTTCAGGGGTGCCATATGTGGAGGGAGGGAAGGTGGCCTCCCCCATAGGTATATGGAGGTTGTCATCTTTTTCTCAAGGAATGTCTTTTAGAAAGAACAGATAAGAGGAGTCAATTAAACCACCTCACTAAAAAAATAAAAAGGGGGGTGAGAAAGCAAGCTGGAACAAATCATGCCTGGAAAGGTTGTACACATGTGATCTAAACTGCATGTCCATGTTTCAATCTGAGCATGATTGGTGGGCTATAAACCATGCAGGCTTGCTACAAATTGTGGAGGAAACCAAAATCTTCTCCCATTCTAGTGAACAGAAGTGCCTGTTGTGGGTGGGCACAGGGCAGGGTTGTTGGTTTCAGGGAAAACTAGTAGGGTGGTAGGGACAGTTGAGGCATCTGGAACAGATGATTTGAAGCCAGGAACTCTTCTTCAGGTCAGACTTCAACAGAGATGGAGAGGGGCTTGTTTAGTCCTCTGAGTACCCGTTGCTCATTTCCAGGCCTGACTCTGGTAAAAAAAAATTCCTCAAGCTTTGAATGCCCTGTGTGTGCCGTTTCTTGGGGTCTTGGTTCAAGGGCTACTGAGACAAGACTCTTACTGAGTAGCCACTGCCAACTGGTGAAATATATTATCTACAGTACATGCCTGCATAAGTGGAAAGGCATAAATATATCTTATTCCATAAATATTTATTTCACAAAGATAGTTGGAAAATTCTAGACATATTTCTTAGCTCTGATCTGATTTTATTTAAAGAGTTTTGATGAGAAACAACTAAGCAAATGATCAAAGGTAATTGAAACAGTTTCTTTTTGTCCATATAAAGACTGACCACAAGTTCACAGCTGGAAAAAAATATACAAAGTATAACCAGATTTCTTACTATCTCCAAAGTTATATGGTGCACATTCCCACACATCATTGTTCTGTGAAGTAGGAAGATAGAACTGTATGGAAAGGATACTTATTTGAGCCTTCTATAGCTGGCATTTAAGCCAATGGCAAGCTTCCCTCAAGATGCCTAATTTTATTTCATTAAGTCCTCTTCAGAAATTTCCCTCCATCTATTCCAGCTCCACCCTCCCAACTTCCTTGCATTTGGTGGAGGGCCTGCCCACCAATATGCATTCAGGTGTTCTCCATGTAATTAGGATCCCAATTGTGCAGATGAACCTCAATTGTGTATTCAGCTAGAGGTGTGTAGGTTCTCCCTGCTGAATATGTGCAGTTCAAAAGACAGGAAGAAGATCAGACTGCATGAGATTTACAGATGGTCCACATTGTCCCATTCCCACACAACTCTCCCATCAATGCATCCATGAACATGTGAGGATATAGTTCTTTCTGGAGAGGACTATATTACATTCTACTATGTTATACTGAACTTAACTATCCAATAGAAGGATTGTGATGCAACAGATGACCTTGTTAATGAGTCTACTGCAATTTCAGGTACCATCTTGTATGAGAGGTACACTTCCTATACCTGTGAAAGACTAACAGCACAATCCTATGCATGCTTCCTAAAAAGCAAGTCCTGCTGTGTTCAGTAGGCTGATTTACTAGCAAGTGTGTTTAGGATGCAGCCTAAAAATATAAAGCTAGAAAAGGTGAAATCGAAACAATCCATAGTTCACTTTACTATGCAAGTTAGTCCACAAGTAAAATCCATTAGTTGTGTTGTTGTTGTTGTTAATAGTTTGATGTTTTTTGGTCTGATTCTCACTTCCATGGCCTTACTAAAATGCAATGGGTTGCATCTGGGAGTGAGAATATAATAATAAATGTAAAAATCACAATTTGTTGCCCTTTCCTGATGTCAAATTCAGGTTCCTGAGGTGGCCATCTCATTCTGCCCAATAATAGGGCTGGGCCAGGGAGTAGGGTATCACCTCCCACACTGTTCCAGAGCATCCTCCAACCCCACAGAACAGTTTTTATGGACATACAGGGGGCTGCAGGGGGAAGAACGAATCAATGAAGAATCACTTATACCCCCTACTTTTCTCTGTTGAAGCACTCCAGAAGCAGCATTTGCTCATGGAGACTCTGAATCCAACCTGTTTTATGAATTTGTTGTTCCCCCCCATTTTAATGATACTTCCTCCACCCAAATTCTATATTCTCTTCTATCATTGAGTGTAAGATATGGAAAGTGTTTGAAGTCCTCATCCCGTCCACTCCCTCTTTGATGTGCACTATGCAGGAGAGTGTTTATAAGGATTCTGCATGCATTAAAAATGAATAACCACAAAACACCCTTTACCTGTGCATTAGTGGCCACCTCTCCATACGTAACCTAAAAAGGAGAAAGAGTTAAACGAAAAAGGGCAAGGTGATGTTCCAGTTAATTAAAAGGTATTACTGGGGACTCACTATTTCTCGTAAGCCCAAGGTGATTTTGAATGAGAAGAATGAATAGTAGGCTCATCAAATCAATGGAAGATAGGTGGAGAACATTGAGATATTTTCACAGAGGACTATGAACACCATTCCAGCTCTCATGCATTTCCAATGATGCTTAATCAAAGAGGGAAACTGAGGGAATATTTACACCATATTCTAATTTTTCCTCTGGAATTTTAAGGTATGTCAGTTTAGACTCCTCACAATACATCACAGTTCAAATGTGATGTGATTCTTCTTGGCTGCTAGGATATTCTCTTTCCACACTATTTTGAAGTTACAGGTTGTACCAGGCTTTTGTCTGGCACTACTGGGAGAAACTGAATACAGATATATACTCATTAAACCCAATAAAAACAATCCAGCATTCAGGTGCACAAAGGCCTATTGAAATGAATGAGTGTAGAACACTTCTAACCCATTGATGAACTATAGATTTTCTGCAGTAGTGCTATAATGAAGCAGCCACGCTCGTTGAGCCAAAATGTTATTTTCCTCCATTTTTAACAATGGAAAGGAAGAACAAACAAAAGGACCATCTCATATCCTCACCCTTTTCTTTTTCCTGCTATTCTTAAGGTGCTGAAATTTCTAATGTTACATGCACCTTGTTCAACTGAAGGTTAGTAGAAATTCCAGCTGTAAATGTGATCAAGCCTTCAAAATGACAAAAGGAGTATTTCCCAAACAAGTAACAAAATCCATCAAATGATACACATACTAGATCAGGGGTAGGCAACCTAAGGCCCATGGGCTGGATGCGGCCCAACCGCCTTCTCAATCTGGCCCATGGACGGCCCGGGAATCAGCATGTTTTTACATGAGTAAAATGTGTCCTTTTATTCAAAATGCATCTCTGGGTTATTTGTGGGCCCTGCCTGGTGTTTTTACATGAGTAGAATGTGTGCTTTTATTTAAAATGCATCTCTGGGTTATTTGTGGGGCATAGGAATTCGTTCATATATTTTTTTCAAAATATAGTCCAGCCCACCACATGGTCTGAGGGACGGTGGACCGGCCCATGGCTGAAAAAGGTTGCTAACCCCTGTATTAGATTCTATTAAAAGGACTGGACTTAATTCATTGATTTAGAACTGCTTACTGTTAGCAGAGGTGGATTTAGGGGAGCATGACCAGTTTGGTCACACTAGGTGCTGAGCATTGGGAGGCACCACAGAGGATGCTGGAATTATTATTGAGAATGGAGCATGAGAAGCAGGGTGTGCGCGCCAAATGTTGGTGTTGTGCAGGGCACTGCTGTATTATGAGACCCCCTAGTCTGCCGCTGCTGTTAAGTGCACATATCTTCCATGCAGGAATTTTGTAACAAAAGGTAGCCCTCAATGAGAGTTGTGCAAGAGAAGAATGGAAGAGTATTCTGCCCCATGCTTTCGAAAAGTACAGTTCATGACACAATCATTCCCCCACCTCCCCAGAGGTGCATCTGTAGAGAGCATTTGCAATAAATCTTGTGGAGAAACTGCAGACCTGTAGCAACTCATTTCCTAGACAGGAGCTGTTCAAAATTAGTCCAAGACTCGAAACAGACAGAGGTGCCTGCCATTTCCATCTGAGTTGGTTGTCTCCCAATCCAAGGTGTTGCTTTCTTATGGGTCTGCCTTGCACAGCTGCCTGTACTTCCAGGAAGGAAGGGTAGCACTTGGAGAGCAAAGAAATATGGTGGGCTGGGCACTTCATGGTGACCCACATTAATCTCTTTGAAATTTTGTAAATTGCGTGGTTTACTTCATGTGGTGAAGTGAACTGACTGGTGTACTGCTTGCGATTATTGCTTTAATCGTGTTGGGAAAGCTGGGTGCCCAATCAGTCTCTGAATGAAGGGGAGGACTTTTCATTTAGTAACACACAGACATATTTCCAATACCCATGCAGTACTTAAGCAATGCATTTTTTTTTTAAAAAAGGTGGCAACTTTAAGAGTTATTGTAGTTCAGCATCCAATATCATCACTTCCTTTTGAAATATAGGACAGACATACTAATTGTGGAACTTTATGATGCTTTTCTACTAGGCAAAGTTGTGCTGCAGCAGGTTACTGTGAGTCAAGTGCACTTGTGCTTTTTTAAAAAAGTCATTGGCTGTTTAAGATACTCACGTGCTTTTTTTGTAGTGACGTTAACGGGGACACTGGATGGTCCAGTCCCAGCTGTGTTGAAAGCCCTCACTGTGGCAAAATACATTGTATTGGCCCTGAGGCTGGTGATATTTTTGGCTGTGATGTTGCCGTTGACTCTGACTTTGCCAGTTGCAGAATCCTTTGAGTCGTCCGTCCAGTACAAGACCTAAAGTTTAAGAGCAAGGGTTCATTGCTTTTTCTCCAATTACAACCTTGATTGGAAAGAAGACAAGTAGACAAGTAATGCTTCAAGAGGGACAGCTGATTTTGTAATTGAAGCTGTCAGGATATAAAAGCAGGCATGAATATTTATAGCATTTCTTGCATCCTGAATACAAATCGGGGGGGGGGGGACCCACACATAAACAAATTAGGACTCCTTTGCTTTTATAGCAATCCAAAGGGGGAACTTTGATAAGGTGAGTAATGCTTAAGTGCTTGTCGATCTATAATTAAACCATGAAGGAAAAAGGAAAAAGAAATGAAATGAAAGAGGATTCCTAGAGAGATCTTAATTATTATGTTTCTTGCCCATGTAGTTACAATTCAATAACTATTGACTTAGGCCTCCCTTTGAGCTCTAGCAGTTGTTTGATGTGGAAGAGCATGTGCTTTCTGAACTAGACCATCCACTCTGAGGTTCAGCAGCAAATGTAGTTACAGTGGCACCATCCCCACACAAGAGGAGGTTTCAGCAGGCTTGGGAACATAGGAAGCTGCCTTATACTGAGGGAGACCCTGACAGCAGCTTTCCAGAACTTTAGACAATAGTACCTCCCAATCCTACCTGGAGATGCCAGGGATTGAACTTGGGACCTCCTGCATGCAGAGCACATTCACTACTATTGAGCCAAAACCCCTTTGGGCCCTTTTTTTGTGTGAAGTCAAGGTTTACAAAGCTATCTTTCCACAAACCCTGCAGAACAGCTCCCCCCGCCTTGGGGTGGGGGGAATGGGGATACAAGAGAGAAGGAAATCATTCCATGAGTGTTATGACAACATTGGATGCAACCCATAGCTATTAAAAGCTACTAAAGAAAGGAATGTAAGAAAGAAAATGGTTTATCTGGTTTGAGATAATAGAATGCACAGAGAGTGCAATTTGCTACCTACCATTGCCAGTCTGTAAGCTGCCCTCCAGTGAATCATGGAATATTTAAAGGTAAAGGTAAAGGGACCCCTGACCCCTGTGGCCGACTCTGGGGTTGCGGCGCTCATCTCGCTTTATTGGCCAAGGGAGCTGGCGTACATCTTCCGGGTCATGTGGCCAGCATGACTAAGCTGCTTCTGGTCTGGCGAAACCAGAGCAGCACACAGAAACACCGTTTACCTTCCCACTGGAGTGGTACCTATTTATCTACTTTCACTTTTGATGTGCTTTCGAACTGCTAGGTTGGCAGGAGCAGGGACCAAGCAATGGGGGTTCACCCTGTCATGGGGATTCGAACCACCGACCTTCTGATTGGCAAGTCCTAGGCTCTGTGGTTTAACCCACAGCGCCACTCACGTCCCCATGGAATATTTACAGAGATTCTAATTGCACAGGGTGAATGTGTCTAAAAAACAACAACCCCAGAATCTTATTCAAAGTTGAAAGGAGACCAGTCTGTCTGCAAATAACCACATGCAAGGCATTAGACTAAAGGATATGTATACAAAAGCAGGAGAGGTTGAGGTTGGAAAGTTGTGTTGCAAGAATGCTAATGCTCAGGAGGCAGGAAACCAGAAAGGCTAGCAGAGAAGATGGTGTGCTGGAAAGGAGGAGTCAAATAGAATAATGGGACGAAACAATCTTGAAAATCAGGAAAATGGCAGTTAAAAGTGGAGCTTGACTGGGAGGCTGGAAGCTGAGAGGGACAAGAAAGAATGGATGTGAAATGTTGGCATACACCAAGTGAACAGAAAAGGTTACAGTAGAACCTAGGGAACTGTGGGGCAAAAAGAAAAAGGAACAGAAGGGTAAGGTAAGGTAATATATATATATATATATATATATATATATATATATATATATATATGAACCAGCTATATTTGACTACAAAAATCTAATATGAAGTGTCCCACCTCATAGCCAAGAACCCTTCCAGTATGTCTGTTCCACACAACAGGATTCCAAGAGACTTCTATTTCTGAGGCTGAGAAACTTTGTACAATGGTTCCAGTTGGTGCTATCTGTGGCTCTGGGAGAGCAATAGTGGCACAGAAAACACGCATTTAGAGACCACAATGTAATACCAAGTTGTTATAATGAAAAATAAACAGAAGGGATTATAAATCTGCAGAAATCATGAAAAGACTGATCTCTCACAACTAAAGACTTCCTGTGGCAACCAACTTCTTATGATGTAGTGAATTTAGCTATTGAACCACCATGACATTATTGCACAGCAATGCATCCATGCCACTGTCTAGGATGTGATGTCAAACACTTCACAATGTGGTTCAGATATCAGTTACACCAAAGTAAGAAGACCCAACAGTGTCATAAATGGTAAGATATGGATGATTTTGCTTACCGTCTTCTCCAGAGTACACAATATATATTGGGCTCATTGCGCCTACTCCTTCGTGATTGAAGACTCCCACTTTCACTTCAAAAGGGAATAAGGGTGTGATGCTTTCATTTCTATAGATGTATTTGGATGCCTCCACTGAGGCAACCACTGCCTTTGTCCAGCTTGCAGAGCCCAGAGGCCGGAACATAATAATGTAGCCAAAACCTTCCCCGTATTGTAGTTCCTCAGGAACTGACTGCAAGAGGCATAAAAATCAATCAATAACCACTTGCAAGCACTGTATATGCTGTTTTAATTGAATCTTCTCTCTATCAGTATATTTTAGTTGTATTGATTTGGTTGACTGTGCTTCCAAGAAGATAATAATGTTTGCTCCATCAGTCAATGTAATATTGAAAATAACAATAAAAATAAATCAATTGAGGCAATCAATTTAGAAACAAAAGACCTAATCAGCAGCATTAAAAAGCATGCACTACATTTTAAAAATTAGACTCATTTCATTATCATCTTAGTTTGCTTTTGATTTTCCACCATCCTACACACCCTTTGGAGTGCTGAATTGCTATTTTTAAAAGAATGACAACAGAATGGAAGTGACTATTGCTATATAAGTGTACACCAACTTGGTGATTGCAACTTTGGGCCATGCTACATGAGGCACACTAGATTCATGAATGGACCTCCTGGTATTTCTATTTTACTAAAAGCTCACATGGGAATGCGGTCCAAATTGGCAGGTCTGGGGAAAGGGTTAATCATTTTCCCATTGCCATTTCCCAGATCATAGTGCCCCAAAATTTGCATGTAAGTTTAGTGTGTGTCACAAGAATATAACCAGTGTTATTTTTTGTAGTTTCAACATTCTATAGTTTCAACATTGCCATGTTTCTATCTGTAAGTCTGGCCAAAGCAATATTTTTCTTAATAAACCAAATGGAAAAAATATGCACTGGTGACTATGTTGATATTATTTTCATGAGGGCATCCTTTTCCTTATACGTACTTTATGGAAAAAGAAACACTGGTGGAATATTGGAGCCATTAAGGCTTCATCTGTGTTCTTTAGTAAAACATCATACTGTATCCATAATCACTTCAAAGGAACCACTGCTTCAAAGGTAGAGGAAGAACATTAAAAGCCAACTAAGTTGGTGAATCCCGAAATAAATTAGAGGAACTAATCATCACTAGGGTTCATATAGACACTGCGGAATACGAAGGTATGTTCATGGGGATCAATATACAATGATACAATAAAGCACTGAGATTGGATTATCACAGTAAGAAAGTAGCAATACTATGCCATTGAGAATTGGATATGGATGAAGAAACAATTCAGGAGGACTGGAAAAAATTTAAGGACTATTTGAAAAAACATTATAAGCTGTACGAATGCTAAAAAATGCACCTTTTAGGAAATTCTAGCTTCAGCAATGATAAATTAATGAAATGGAAATTAAGGCACAAGAAGTCAGAGGTAGAATAATGAAATAACTTTATTGTGTTTAAATGAAAATGTATATGATTTGGGTTATAACATATTTGAAATTAGGTAACATGATAAAATGAAGGATACAATAAGTATTGAAACAAGTTAACAAATTGCTGATGTTCTGTACTACAGAGAATGCAGGGTTGGGAGGATGCGGGGAAGTCCATTAGACTTGATGGAAAAAAGAACATGGAAATTTGTAACTTTTTTATTTTATTCCTATAATCTGTTTTCTATTCTTTTTTCTGTATTTCATAAACTCAATAAAAAATATTATAAAAAAAAGAGAATTGGATATGGATGGAAGTAGCTAAATGCATAGATAGAATGTTTGTTTGTTTTTTTAATTGCTTTTAGCATTCACTGCTTACCCTTGTGACAAGAAGTGAGTATACAGCAGTATTATTTATTTATTTACTCGACATACCAGAAAAGTAATCACACCTTTGTGGTTTTTTGCTGCTGTTCTTTGTTCAGACTTGCAATATATAGCGGTGATTGATATTAGAGAGACAGGAAATGTGCATATCTATCATCTGCCCATCTACCTAATGTCTCATACTACTTGCTGGATTATTTAATTTTGGGGAGATGCTCCTGTAATGTTGAATTTATCCTGGCTGGTTGATCAATTAATCTCAGTAAAGCAGAATTGTGGTGTTCTGTTTTGCAAAATAAAAACTCAAGTGTTAAAATCCAGTTAATGTGCAGAATTTTTGAAACTTGCATGTGCTCTGAGTCACTTTTCTAGCTTAGCAGTTAGAGAAATATGATAAAAGAAATGCTGCAGTGTACTCTGGGAAATACATTTTTTAAAAAACCCCATAATTTATAATGTGGCACAATTTTTCAGTATTCATATTCCTTTAAACCGAAAGGTACAAAAGTTACTGAATGCTAAAGATAGTCTTTTTTGTCATTTCTGGAAATCTTTCTGAAACCCCAAAAGTCCATCTGCCTGCCTAAGCTCTTTTCCTTTCTCTCCCTAATAAGTCAAAATACTCTCTTTGTTCCTGGTCTCTTTTTCTGGAGTGATGCACAGAAAGCGACTGTCAGTTGTCAAGTCAATGGGGATAAAGGACTAGCACATTTTACATGTTCCCTGTCACATGCTGACAGAAAAACATTTTCTCTCAGAAAGTGGGGTGTAATGCAGCTGTTTGTTAAAAGAACACAGCTCAAATGATGCACTGGACTCTTGCCATACCCATCTTTGTAAAGTAAATTCCGAGAGTGAGGGCAGCATAAGTGAACTACGGACAGAAAAAGAAAGAGTTTGCCACTTTATTTGTGCCAATTTACACATTTTGCAATGAAGAGTGTTCTTTTTCTTTAACTTTGGGGGAAAAATACCTGCAGAAAAAATCTCTTAGGTTGGAAACTTAAGTATTTATCCTCTCCTTTTACTATATTTAGTGTAGTCAATTTTCTGGCTTAAAAAACTTGACATAAGAAGAGCCCTACTGAATCACCCCAAAAGTATGCCTAGGCCATCATCCTGTTTCAGAAGCAACCAGAGGCTTATGAGGTTCCCATAGCCAGAACATGATGGCTACAGGACTCTCCTGTCTTGTGTTCCCCAACAACTGGTATTCACACACAAACCATGAGCGCGACCAATAGCCACTGGTGACCCTCGCCTCAGTTAATTTGGTTAAATCCCCTTTTAAAGCCATCCATGTTGATCATCTTGCCATTTTGAAATCTATAGTTATGTGCCGTTTGAAGAAGTACTTTCATTTGTCTATACAGAAAATCTCCCACCATTACACGATAAATCGTGTCCTCCTCCCAGACAGCACGCGTTGTGGTGAGATCATCAAGACTGACCTCACTGCTGTTGTGGGTGGGAGTGATTGGATAGCCACAACAATCACTGGTGGTCCCTCGGTTGCTGGGGTAATTCTGGCCAATGGGATTGTTTCATGCATTAACCAAGGGACCTATATGTACCGCTGCAAGTTGCGTCGAGCTTCCTCTTTTCGCCCCGTGCACTGGATCACCCGCCCACCCTCCCTATATTTAGGGTTCAATATGACCTTGCTATGCCATTATGGGTCGTATGTTTTTGGGACAGGGGCCCGGTAGGAATTTTCCCATTTGGCTGATTGGCTGGTGCCACTTGGGTTTCGCCTGCCGCGTAGCAAATCATAACAACTTTGTAAGGTTTGGCGGTGAGGCATTGGTTCAATGTGGAGTGGAGGGGAGGTTGTCACACCTGACCCTCCAATGCGCGAAAGGGTATTCTGTTAAAGGAATCCAGGTGCTCGCCATGCTTTTGTCTGACCCCCTTCCAGGGGTTAGGGCCACGCCAGAGCACCAGGGAGCATTGTGGGGTGAGGTTGCGTCTGTGGTAAGGCCAGTGCTCCCCCAGTCTGTTTACCCTTACTGACTTCTGCCAGTGTCCAGTTGTCAGTGCTGCCCTGCCGGAGGTGTAGGTGCAGCTAGTCGAACCAATGCCTAAGCAAACCACTCACATTCTGTAATCAATAAAGTTGTGGCCAACACTATGCAAATAACCTTAAACTAATATTGGTGTCAACTGTGTCTTTCTTTGAGAGGTCTTGGGGATCTTCACACACATCCCTGGGTTCTCAGTATGATGAAGAAAACATAACCTTATCCATTTTCCAACGCCACACATGTTATAAACCTGTTTTGTTCAAGGAACACTATTCTGCTCAATATGGAATGGCGTTACTCACTGTATAATGGCAACCACTTTATCTTTTTTTGTATAATTGTGTATTACGTTGTCGTAACCCACCCTGGGTGAGAAAGGGCAGGTGAGAAATCCTATAAATAAATAGAAGACATGCATGCATATAGTCAGACCAGCTTTGGGCCCAGTGAACAGTAATTCATGTACCTTGTAATGTTTTAAGTGAAACTTTCTCAAGGGGGCGTACTCACATCCTAGGTATAGTCTGTGACAATTCCCATTTGAACATTAAAAGGAGATCCACCTCTGGACTGCAAAAGTGATGGTGCATTTGGTTTGGGAACTTCTCCAGTTACCTCCAAAGCCACTCTTAGTTGGAACTACGTCTCAGTGATTTCAACTGAACTTATTTCCTTCAGCATGAATTATCCTTTGGGTATTTGATTTTGCCTTCTAAACATACACTGAGTGGTATTTGATACTGAAAGGCCATGTCTCCTTTTATGCATGACAGGGTATGCCTTGGCAGCATAATATTCCAAATGGGAGAAAACAACAGCAAGAGACATGCAAACAAAACTGTGTGGAATGTTTAATGTGCAAAATACCCAAACAGATTAGAGTGTTAAGCTGCCTTCTGCATAATGATGATAAGAGGGCTACAGATGACTTCTAAACATCTTTATAACATGCTGCTCACAGTTTACTTCTCTAAATCGCTACCAGTGGTGCAACAAACCTGCTTTTGCTACACCTGTATTGTAATCTCCCTTCATTATATTGAAGAGCTGAAGCTGATTTACAAATTACCTCCCATGTTATGACGAGCTCAGACCGGCTTCCTCCACCTCCACTCACATTTGCTGGTGCCGCTGTAGGAACTAGGAGGGTAAAGCAAAAACAAAAACATCACAAATTTGCGAAATTAAGAAGGCATTCATAGTTTTGTAAATCCTTCTTTGAATGACCATATGAAAAGAGAAATCAATACATGAGATCCAAAGTCAATAGGGAGGTTTAGCATCTTGGTTGGCAATGGTTCCATTGCTCTCTGGACCAATGCAGATAAGTTCTAAAACTGACCATGGCTGAACTATAGATAGGTTCTCAACTGGGCTATGGGTTCCCTCAACATTTGGGGAGTGGATTCTATAGGGATAAAACTAATGTGCCTGTATACTGTTGTTGTTTAGTCGTTTAGTCGTGTCCGACCCTTCGTGACCCCATGGACCAGAGCATGCCAGGCACTTCTGTCTTCCACTGCCTCCCGCAGTTTGGTCAAACTCATGCTGGTAGCTTCGAGAACACTGTCCAACCATCTTGTCCTCTGTCGTCCCCTTCTCCTTGCTCACTCCAAGGTGCCTGTACAGATCACCTCATTATAGTGGATCTTGAGATAAGCTGACAGTGGCTTAGATATGTGCAATGCCACAGGAACAATCTACATGGTAAGCCACTAAGTACTTTAAATTAGTAGCAGGCTGACCATAATAGACTCAACTAGAAATCTACACAGGGTCATTGACAAAACAAGTTTTGTTGAGTTATTTTATTTTCAGATATGCCATATTCTTGCAAATAACACATTATTTTGGGAATGGGGGGGCAGCCATTATCCTTTTTCATTGCTGCCGTTAACTTCAATTGATTTGTGTTAGATCTGCAAAAGTTTAAGAAGGAGAAGGAAATGGGGTGGTTAACTAAATGAAGAATTAAAAGGAGACTTTCAAGCCAAGCTCAACTAACATTCCACTGTTCCATGAACCAGTTAATGCTCAATTAGTGCTTGTGTTAAATGAGTTCAGTATTTACTGTATTTGCATGGGAAAGAAATTTATACTACTGCTCAACAAAGCCTCAACTGGGTCATAGTTGAGAAGCAGATGAAAATTTACGGTTAACTGCATCAGCAGAAGCGCAATTAATTCTCAGCTCCATTTTAATGAAATGAGCAGTGGCTCATTTGCCTCCAGGAATCTACAAATGCTCGATCGAGTTTTAGCTGGCAATGTAGACCTTATAAGACAGACTTTCTCATTCACCCTTTCATTGCTCTTTATTTGCCACACCTGTTACTCTGAGGATGATTTTAATTAGTAATCTAGAATCTTAGCAGCCAGCTGCACAACAGAAACGTTTCCCTTTTGCCTATGGGGCATCTGAGTAGTGAAATGAGTAGAGTTTATCCAAATCTGCAGGGCTCTTTGGTTCAATACTTTAACCTGTACACAACACCAGTGCCTCTGTTCTATTTCTGTATCGTCTACTCTACAGATTTTGACAGTCCTAATGAGGGGATATCGAAGCCACATGAAGCTGTCTATGAAAGGTCAAAGTTTAAAGGAACTTTGTAAACCCTATCGTTTTGAATTCTACAGTGTATAAAATAGTCTGTGCAGCATAATAAGAAACATACTTTCCTTATCCATTCATTGTACAGTGATAGAATTATGCTTTCCCAGTACTTAGCAATAAAAAATTCTGTGCATCATTAAAACAGGGATGAACTGCCTTCTGACTTCTGCATTTAATGGGGCCTACTCCCAGGACTGATGCCTAAGGAAGTAAAAGCTAATCGGCAGGAAGGGGTGATGCATGCAGCCATTCTTCCTTCACACCTGGACTCTTGGTAATCAGTTGGGAATCCCTTCAGAATAAGAGATCAGAGGGAGGAGAGGCCACTGTCAAACACCCTTCCATTGTTCCTGGATACCACCCTCCCGCAAAAAGAAACAAAAGACAAACAAACCCCACTCACAATATTTTGAATTGCAAGCCAATTTTTAGCTGATAACAGGGATACAAAAATACAGAAGAACGTAACATTTGAATAACGATCTCCAACATCACTGAGCAGTAGAGGTGAGCCATTATGGCTTACTTTTGAAATGAACAGAGTTACATTTTTTAAGGAGTTTCTCAAGACAATTTCAGGAAACCTACTGGATGCTTTAGTTCTTAGTAGCTCAGATGGTGTGCTTGGCTCTCCAATCCCAATACTATTGCCAGCCACAACACGAAATTCATATTCAACCCAAGGGTTCAGATCAACCACTGTTGCTGTGTGGGTCCTTCCATTAATAACTTCAGGAACTAAACATAAAAGCAAAAAATGATTAGCAATGGAAGAATGTGAAACTATAGCATAGAATGTAAGTCAGAAATGTGGCTGTATACCTGTTGAAGCTGCTTGCCACCCAACTGAAAAAGGGGTCCTTATCTGAATAGTGTATATTTGGACTGGACTATTATTATCTGTTCCTTGTCTCCAGTTTAGCACTGCCGTTGTACTGGAAACATGTTCAATGTTAACATCTTTGGGAGGACCTGGAGTGCCTTATTTAAAAGGAAGAAAATGCACATTTACTTTAGCAGAATACTTTGTAATGGTGCGGCTCTTTAGGGCTCTGTTGTGCATTTGATATCCACTACTAGATTGATTAGAGATATTTTTAGAAATCAGAAGTGAAGTAACCCACTGGTTCAACCCCCTGCTTTAAGGCCATATGGCTTAAAGCATAACACAGATGTCTGTCTAGCCATTCCTCCTAGATTACAACCTAAACTATACAAAATACTTCTCTCTTCACTTTCTTAATAATCCAAAATAGTTCTCTGCCATCTCTGGCCCCAAAGGCCACCAGCTCCCAAACCTAAACTTCTTTTCCTATTTTACTTAGCTTCTCCCTCTAGTAGGAGTGTCCTGTAAGAGGAACTCTTGAGAAGTCTGACGTCAACCTATAAAGCACATATACTGTGCAAGCACCATCCCTTACAATGTTATTCTCAGAGCAGATCTACTGGAATTAATGGGCCTAAGTTCATCATATCCATTAATATGAATGGGTCTACTCTGAGTAAAACTGTAGAATACCACCCTGTATTTCTAACCTGCCCTTCATCACCCGATCTCAGGATGGGATGTGCACAAGACTATATGCCAGTTCTTGCAAAATTAAAAAAACACCTGAATCCAATTATAAGAGACGAAAAGAGCAGGAAAATATTCAAATTACCACCACCAAGCTTTAAAAACACAGTGTGGTTTTCACACTCCTAATAATAATAAGATTAACTAAAATTGAGTATTCTACAGATGCCTGGAAAAACTAATACATTTTTTAAGCGGGCACTGAAATGAAGAAAGTGTGAGATCCAAACATACCTTAGAGGTATATATTTGTTTATGATATAGGATGCACAAACTAAGCATTCTCCTCTAACAAGATTATTGAGCAAATAATGGATTCGGTTTAACAGCTAAGATATGCTATAGACATATATATCCTAGATTTTTAGAGTGTGAAAAAAAGTGTGAGGAAGAAATAATGTCTGCCGGCGTTTACATTTGAGATGCTTAGATGCCCACTGGGGAAATTTTACTCTGATGGGAATATATGGTGGTAAGAAACATATCTGAGCTGTAGATCATGAGTTATTTACATTTCATTCAACCTCTTCACTGATGCTGATGCATATAATATCATTCCCTGTGTTACAGTTAGCTGGCGTTTTATAGATAATAGACTTACCCCTTACAATAATTTCTGCTGTTTCAGATAGGTTGTCCATAGATGTTTGTACTGTGCATCTGTATTTCCCAGAATGATTTAACTGAATGTTTCTTATCATAAGGTCCCCTACTGATTCCTTGAGATAAGAAAAGGAGAAATAGACGGCTAATGCATTTTCTATAGTGAATATTTCTGCAATCTGCGAAGCATTAATAAAATATGTAGTTTTAAAGTCCAAGCATATACTGCTATCATCTGTTTATTTCATTTGCATGCCTTTAATGCACCTTCACAAATAAAGCAAGCATTGAAAGCAAAAATATAAAGCAATAACACTTCTGGTGGGAGGATACCAGAACTGGGAGACTTCATGAGTGCTACTATAAGATGTCAAAGAAATAAACAACTATATGACATTTAGAAGACATCTGAAGGCAGCCCTGTTTAGGGAAGTTTTTAATGACTGATATCTTAATGTATTTTTAATCTTCTGTTGGAAGCTGCCCAGAGTAGCTGGGGAAACCCAGCCAGATGGGCGGCATAGAAATAAATTATTGTTGTTGTTGTTGTTGTTGTTGTTAGACAGAGTGAGGCAGCCACCCCGGGCAGTTGATGCTGTGGCAGTGAGTGACAATGAGGCACTGGAATACAATATTTGTGTGCCACCAAGCCTGCCCTATGCCCTATTAACTACCCTGCTTTTCTCAGGTGTGGTGAGGATAGTTGTCAGATCACTAGTGTTGAATATTCAACTCCACGTTCAATTGCCATCTGCCCATGAAATTGCTGGGGTGTGTGTGGGTGTGTGTGTATCCTTGTCTTTTGCCCCAGACAGCAGCTTCTTTTTGGTCACCTAAGACTTAAACCCAAGTCTTTTAACCATCAGAAAAAAATGCCATAGGAAGCTGCATGCCCATAGAAATATGTAAGGTGCATTTTTGTGGCCCAGTATATGAAGATTTCCAGTAGAACAAGTCTTTATCACTCGCACTTGAAAGGACATGATCCATTTCTTCTGGTGGGTCGAGAAATATAGTTTGGACTCATCCTCAGTTGTAGAAAAGACATTTCCAGATACCCAGGTTGTTAACCCTTTTAGGGATTGTTGTTAGTTAGAGCTACCATGCTGGGAGCCTTCTGATTTGGATGTATATCCTGGTGGCTATTTCTTACTGTTTTAATATTTGGCCTTAACTGTAGAGTTTGAGGAGCCTTACCCTGACAAATCATGTCCAATAGGGACCAAGGGACTGAGGGACAAGCACCCATAGCCATTGCAGGAACAGCACAGCACAAGTTGGTGCTGACACACTGCACATTTATCACCAACTATTCAGCAATGGACATGAATGGTAATGCAGATTTAAAATTATCATCTTTTTAAACACAGAGACAAAAACAAAATGACAACACTAACCACAAATTAAACAGACATAGCTTTATGATTTCCCAATGCATATTACAAAAATATGTCATTTAGGGCAAGGGGACCCATGTGATTTATGAATGGTTATACACACACACACAGAGAGAGAGAGAGAGAGAGAGAGAGATTATATGAAGAAGTGTCTGTAAAACTTACTCCTCCGGCTCTTTCAAAATGACTCATTCTTCTTTTAAAATCTATAACATCTCCATTGAATGACCATGAAAATGCAACCTTGATAGATGGATCTTTGGATACCTGACAAGGCAGGACTACACTTTCTCCAACTGTAACATCCATATTGGAAGGTGGAGTAGTAATGACAGTCCTCTCTGTTGAAGGCAGAAGAAGTCATTCTTGGCTGCATCAGTAGTTTACAAAAAAAATCAGTTGCTTTAGAAAGAACTACCAAGATCCCAAAGGACTTGTGTTTACCCCCAAAAGCATCGGTTGAAAGAAGAAGAAAAAAACCCTTTCAAGTAATTTAGATTACACTCCCAGCCACTTAATTAACGAAAATTATAGTTTGCTTAAGGGACAAGGGAATGAGTTAGAGCTTTGATTCCCGAACCCCTCCATTCTCATTGGCATGATTGTCAGATAAATTAGAGATAACAACTTCCCTGTTATAAGCAGTTTAGGCAAAAACAGCTTTTGTTGATGAAAGCATTATACAATCATGAGGATCATATGCATACAAAAAAAAAGCAACATCAAGCTTAGTCAAGATGATAAATACTGTATGAATTAAGTACTGGTAGCTAGGAGGGAGAAAGAGGTGTGAAATGAAGATATAAGGGATGTATTTTTTTATGATTAAAAATAACGTTAAGGTCTTTAGAAAAATGGAAAAAGGAAACAGCAGACTCCACTGTTCCTAACTTGTAGAAAGTATGAAATGATTTGTCAGAAAATATCCAGATATAATATATCCTGCATGTTTTGGGGGGACAGGCTAGAAAGTGCAATGCATTTCTCTCCAAATCTGTCATTCTGGGTACCTGCATTGGTATTTTGTAGAAGGACTGAAGCACCTAGTGAAATTTTAGGTTAGTGCCTTTCAAATGGATGAAAGGGCTCTGATACCTTAGTGCAAAACATCCACATCCACGCACACACAGGGTGGGAAAGGGGTGGGGCAACATATAGAAAAGTATAGGAGGGATGAATGATTAACACTCCACAAGCAAATGAATGAGTGCTTGTTGTTATATGACAGAAGGAACCAGACAAATTAGCCCATCCCTATCACCATATAATGGGACGCAGGTGGCGCTGCGGGTTAAACCACAGAGCCTAGGACTTGCCGATCAGAAGGTTGGCGGTTCAAATCCCTGCGACGGGGTGAGCTCCCGTTGCTCGGTCCCTGCTCCTGTCAACCTAGCAGTTCGAAAGCACATCAAAGTGCAAGTAGATAAATAGGTACCACTCTGGCGGGAAGGTAAACGGCGTTTCCGTGCACTGCTCTGGTTCGCCAGAAGCAGCTTAGTCATGCTGGCCACATGACCCGGAAGCTGTACGCCGGCTCCCTCGGCCAATAAAGCAAGATGAGCGCCGCAACCTCAGAGTCGGCCACGACTGGACCTAATGGTCAGGGGTTCTTTAACACCATATATAAGCTTTGCGCAAAGAAATCAGTATGGATCTTGAATGAACTGGTCAAGACAGCCTGAACCTAAAAACTACAACGAAAGCTCCATGTAAATGCATGAACATGAATTGTACCCTTCTGTCAACCCTGATTCCAAACACAGTACTCGTGGACTTGGCCTTTCCTTCCTGCCTTTATGTAACTGTACTTTTGGTGCAAAGCTTCTTAAGCATCTAAGCATATTCGGAAACACAACATATCATTTGCCACAACGTACCCATTTAATACCTGGCTCCAACACCCTGAGTACACCTCAACATGGAAATATGAGGACTCACTGGCTAAACTGACATACAAACTGCGGTACAAGGACAACTGTGACTTTAAAGAAGAATGGGAGCTTTTTACAAATTATCTAAAAAGACAACAAAATGAACTAGACTCCTTGGCAGGTTTTGAATAAAAATACACAAATTTATTGGTTGATAACATGGTAGATAGATAATGTAAGGATATGTATAATTTTAGAACATGCAGAGAGTAACATGTGCTGAGAAATCAGAGAGGGGAGCTGGGGGGGGAGTCTTGGGGGGGGGAGGGAGGGTTTGTTGGAGGGTGGGGAAAGGGCAAAAAATGAATATGATATGTTTTGATATTTTGTTATGTTGAAATTGCTAATAAAAACATTTTTTTAAAAAGGAAATAAGAGGACCCACAAAATGCTGAAGCCTAAGCCCCATGCAGGTGTTGGAATTCAGAAAAGAGTAAATATGTGTGTGGGGGGTGTTCAGTAGCTCCCCCCATCTTTCCCATAGCCCTCTGGAATTGGAAAATGATGGGTCCATGGGTACAGGAGAACTCCCCACTTTACATAGATGCCCTCCATGAGTTGTGGGCAACAGAAGCAACAACAGAGGTAGCACAGCTATCATGCTCATCCCTACTGAGCCTCTCACATTTACTCCTCGCTGCCTTGCAATGTGTGCATTGAGCTCCATCGTTCCATTTTGTTCTATTGTTCTGCTTTGTTAAGCAGTTCAGCCATGCATTATCCAGAGTCTACGTGTGCATTCTTGCAGTCTTAGCAAAACAAAAAAGCATATTTTATAGAAGGCTGATGCTCGGTCTCTCTGGGTCTATCAGTCTAGCCAGATCACATCAAGTGCTATGAGTGATGCTAAGATGTTTGTTTCTCTTGATGCAAGCTGTTGTCTTTATGAGGTTTTCCTTAAGATTTCCATCTCAAATCTTTCTAAATGCCTCTTAAAAGCTCCCACGTTCCCATTATCTATCTGTCTTGCTTACTAACTGCAGACATGCATTATGGAGCATGCCCCGTTTCCAAAGAGAAAAATAGACAATGCACTCCGCGCACTTGAGGTATAATAAAGACCTCTTATCATAAGGAATAAACAACTCAATAAGCAGCAATAAACTTAATTTGCCCATTAGATATGCTTTTCGGAATTCTGACATTTCAGTTGAATATAATGCTGAAGCAATGAGGCCTATAATTGAACAGCCAAAACTTATCCAGAGGGGAACCAAAACAAATGTTCCCTGCAAACACTACCATTATGATAGCATGTTGTTATTTTGATTTTTAATAAAGGTTGCAATTGTCAAATTAAGGCTTTTCTTTACGTTTGAAAAATTTAATTGTCACATCATTCACAATTAGGATACATGTCCGCTATATGAAAAAATACAACACTTCAGAATCTTTAAATGCTGGGAGGCATCCAAGTAACTTTGGGCACAGAGAATTGCTTGCACATATAACCTGGGGCTGGATTTTTTTTATTGAACAAAAATATACATGTGTGCACACTGTTGCAATGGAACATCTCTCACTGGTTTTTATGTGCTTCTTAAAATGAAAGTGTTTGCTACATTAAGTTGCTAGAGCCACCAATGGATAAGACAAAGATTCTAAGCATAAATGCATACATATATTTAAACAATTCCTGGTAAGATGTTATATACACAATCCAAGACATCATCTGTTCCTTAGCTGATTTTATAAGCCCCAAACAATTTTCTTAGGGAATAACAGACATTTAACAAAAAAGGGAAACTAAAGTTTGGATGATAGTTTTCCAACTTCAGCAAATATATACAGTATATTGCTGAACATATTTACGGTGCTTGAAGAAACAGGCATGGCCATCTCAAAAGGAATGAGTAACAGAGCAATCCCACTGTCCCTCCCTCCCTCCCTCCCTCCTCCTCCTTGCATGTGAGAGGAACTGGGAGGGGTTTGGATTGGACTGAGATGTTTCCCTCTGCCAGTCTTGCCAACTATTGGCAATGAGGCCAGGCAGATCACTCTTCCATCTGCTGCTGAATGGGCAGGTAGGTGAGATTGCTGCTGGTGAGCTTCCTGCTAGCAGCAGCCCACAGAAAGCCCCACATTGGAGGTGGCACCTACTCTCTGCCCCAGCCACCATGCATAGCACGGCTGTGAATGAGGTGATGGCCTCCTGCTGGGTGGGACTTGGGTTTGTAGCCAAAGAAGGGCATGTCAAATAATGCCAATGAATATTCTGACTTTTGGAACAACAAAGACTGCTTATGTTTGCTGGACGAAGGGGAGACAACTCTTTTGAAAATGTTAAGCAATGAGTACCACATATTGTATGAAACAAGGGCCAAAGCCAAGTAGTTGTGAAATACCTAGAGAGGTGCTCCTGTTTCCATCATTTCAGGATTCCTGTTTCCCCAGGCATTTAGTGGCTGAAGAATACTGTTTCCAGTATAAGTTTGGTACTCATTTTCATATTATTTGCGAATAGATTCCCCCCTCCCCCCGGAAGCAAATAACATGGAAATGAGCACTAGACCTGCACTATATTCCACTATCATTCCAGAAGTGGTTTTTATGTTGTGTGAAAGCTCAAATATAATGTAGAACCTATCAAGGGAAAGTCATGAAAGCAAAATAAACTGCCATGTGAATGTGGCCTTTGGCCCTGACTCTAGTTTGAGCTGTATGGGGAGCGGGAATTCCCCTCATTAGTGTCATTTTGTGTGTTATCTTTTTATGCATTGTGTATGAGCCTGCAGTCTAGCACTGGGACACATGCAGGGTAGAAGAGTAGTAAAATGAGGCTGGGGGTTTTTTTTGATAAGAAGAAACAACAAAATTACTTGGTCAATGGACTTAGCTGCAGCATTCCCTGTATCACAGCTACAGCTTAAATGTGGGTAGTTTTGCTCTATGCTAGCCAGGCTATAAAAGATATCCAACCTGAACTGTTACCACTTTCGTAACAACCAAGTGAAATGTAATTCACTTGACTACTGGTGTTACAGTAACATGGCTGCTGGCAAGGTAAAAGTATTTTGACATTATAAAAAAAACAAAAAACTAATCAGTGTGTATATTGGCGGGTGGGCGGGGAGAGACACGCAACTATGTTATCACAAGCTATAATGGCCACTCCATTTTTCTTCAAAATACCATCATTGTTAATGTTATCTAGTGTCACCCTTTTTTTGCAGAGGGCTGATAATTACATTTAAAGCAATTTGCCCCTAAAACCCATTCCTCATCAGTTATAGTCACAATTTAATGTCAGAATGCAGAGCTTTCTGTAGAGAAAACCAATTATTTTAAAATGCCAAACAAGATCAGATTGAGGAAAAACCACACACAAATACTTAAGTTGCCCCTCTACAGCTGCTGTTTCTTGGCACTTAAACAACCTCTTCATGGGTTTATCACTGGGGGCTTAACCCAAGCCCTTAAGAATGCTTCTGTATCTTTTGAGCTGTAGGAAAATCTCTATTAGCTGGCAGCCATGAACTGCCCCCACTCTCCTATCTTCAGGCACAGCAGCCATTACAAAGATGACAGGATGTATTTTAAGCCCGTCTGCAGCCAGAGTTCACCCATAGCTAAAGAGCTGCAGAGTTCTTGTATGGCTACACTTCCTATCTGCACAGTACAAGCTATTGTACAGAAGGCTGTCCACAGGCACTCCATATTTTGCTACACGGATATTTGTCACATCAGCTGATGAAAAGCTCATGTTGGCCCAAACCTTCATTGATATGGGTTGGATACTGACTACCTATGTGCAGAACTCTGCCCTTCTCCTTGCAGTCCCTGTGCCCATTAAAGAGCTGCTCCAAATGGCTGGGACATCCTTGAGAATAGTGTGAGAGTGGGGAACAGGCTGAATGGAGTCTCCTTCTTTGGAGGTCTTTAAGCAGAGGCTTGACAACCATATGTCAGGAGTGCTCTGATGGTGTTTCCTGCTTGGCAGGGGGTTGGACTCGATGGCCCTTGTGGTCTCTTCCAACTCTATGATTCTATGAGAATTAGTGAAAAAAGCCTCCGACCATGCATGGGAATGCACCTCTAGCAGAAACGTTCCCTTCATTGAAATGAACGGGAAAGCCATGGCAGGCAGATTTGTGGTGGTTGTGTATTGTGGGATTCACCCCTCATGTTTAGGAGCTATTCATCAGAAAATAGGCATCCCTGGCTTATCCCCCCCCCCCCCCGGCAGCGTGATTTAATCAGGAAGCGGCATAGCTCAGTGGTGCACATGCGCTGCTGACAAAATGGACCAGGTTCAGTCCCAGACATCTCTCTTCAAAACATGAAAGACCTCCATCTGAGAACCTAGAGAGCTGTAGCCACCCAGAACGGGATATATTGGTCACATGGAGAAGATGCCTGATCTGGTACAAGGTAGGCTCAGCAATCACAATGTAACTTCTCATTATGTTGTCCTCATAGGGTCTCTGCTCTTGATGCCAGATGCTCATTGTAGCTCCCTGATATGTTATTGAGTAGAACAGATTCCTTACCAGACAATTCAGAAATACAGTTGTACCTTGGAAGTCGAACAGCTTAATTCCCGATAGTTTTGGCTCCTGAACATTGCAAACCCAGAAGTGTTCCAGTTTGAGAACTATTTTTGGAAGCTGAACATTTGACGAGGATTCCGTGGCTTCCGATTGGCTGCAAGAGCTTCCTGCAGCCAATTGAAAGCCATGTTTTGGTTTTCGAATGTTTTGGAAGTTGAACGGACTTCCGGAATGGATTCCGTTCAACTTCCAAGGTATGATTGTATGCAGTTACATGAGAGACATATGCTTTATTCAGGTACCAACTTTCAATATGTGAGGGTGGATTGTGTGTGCTCCTTCATGCCCTCTGCATGTCCAAGTGTGACCGTATGGATCAGGGAACCTTCCTGAACTCACCATGGAGGATCCCACATATTATAGAACTCAAATATTTTCCCCCCAGGGTTTTGCACTGCACAAAAGCCTCAGTGAGTTCAAGAGGCTTCTCCACTGCAGGACTATCTCTTGGGAGTATGGAGGGACACTGGGAACTGGGATGAGGACAGAGATAATGCACTCATGCACACCCTTCCCTCCTTGTGTCTTTATTTAAACCCCATTACAAATACCTACGCAGGGCTGGGTGTTAAAATTCTGAATCTGAATCTGAGTTGTATTTCACTGTACTATCTCTTTATACTTTATCACATGTTTGGAAGAGAAGCAACCTATTTGAAATGCACCAATATCCAGACTAGAGCCTGAGAACTGATTGTGTATTTGTTGTCAGTATCACCATCTAAGAATGATATCAAAGCATTGGCACCACCTGCAGCTTGGCCAGGCACCCTCCGGTTTGCCAAAGGCATCTCAGCAGCCCTGTTCCAGACAGGAGATTTGGTTCAAACCGTGCCTCTGACAGTACTATTATATTCTCTGACATCTCAGCATGGTTAATCAAATATGCATGTGCATTTTCAATATGCATAAAGCGCAGATGAAGACAATAAAGTACCTTTCACAATCAGGTTCCCTGAGTTCCTAGCAACTCCAAATTGATTCATTGCTATGCACGTGTATACACCTGCATCTGATTTGGTAACATTATATATCTTCAGGCTGCCATCCTCTAGGATAAAGATTCTGAAGAGAAGGGGGAAAGAAAAGAACCACACAAACCAGTTATTAACAGGATATTGTTCTGAGCATTAAAGCCATAACAATGATGTAACGTTACTTTTAATATTTGGACATTAATCATAGTTGATGTTGTCTACAGCAAACTGAGCACAATCCAGATAGATTTTCATCTCGGTGTATCATTCATCACTGTACTAGACACAACAGATTAGGCATACTAAAATTGACTAATAATCTATCAACACCAGTAGCCTGAATTCTTCTTTGCTCAGCATCAGATTCTTCTGAGGAAGGAATAAATCCACAACAAGAAGTCTAATTACGCTGCATTTCCTCAGGTGAAGAATACTCCTGATCTGAAATAATGAACTATTTACAATATGAAGTATGTGACCTATGTAATTTTCACAATATTAGAGAAAGTTATTAGTCATCTGGCATTGCTTACAATCTGACTAGTTAAATAACGAAAACAGCACAAAATGATTGCCATAACTTTGGTGCATCACTATGAGCCAATCTGTGAATTTCAGCTTCACGTTTTTCCTACCCTAGTTCAGTTCTTCACGGTCCCACATCAGTTTGTGAACTATTGATTTGTAAAGTCCTCGTGCAAATTCAATAGCTTTTTACTGTGACATTCTCCTAACAAGCACATTATTGAGTCCAGTTGTGGCTAATATACACATTTTACAAGCAATATCTACTAATTTATTTTTGTATGTTATTTTCACTAATATGTGCATTTTTAAGCACATATTACTTAATAATATAAGAAGAGCCTGCTGGATCAGACCAATGGTCCATCTAGTCCAGCATCTACTTCTCCAAGTAGCCAACTTGCAAGTAGAATTTGAACACAAGAGGACTCTCCCCTCCTGCAGTTTCCTGTACTGGTATTCGGAAGCATTACTGCTCCCAACTGTGGAGGCAGAACATAGCCATCATGGCTAGTAGCCTCTCCTCTATCTATTTGTCTAACCTTTGCCCTAGTGTGTGCAGTTATACATTCCGGGGTTGGAGAACTGCACTGCAAAATTCAGAGAAGTCTGTATTTTGAAAGATTCCTTGCTTTTCAGTTCCTGTATTGTTTCAGGAAGTGTAAATTAACTACAGTGGTACCTCTGGTTACAAATTTAATTCATTCCGGAGGTCCGTTCTTAACCTGAAACTGCTCTTAACCTGAAACACCACTTTAGCTAATGGGGCCTCCCGCTGCTGCTGTGCCGCCGCCGCACAATTTCTGTTCTCATCCTGAGGTAAAGTTCTTTACCTGAGGTACTACTTCTGGGTTAGCAAAGTCTGTAACCTGAAGCGTCTTTAACCTGAAGCGTCTGTAAACCGAAGTGTTTGTAACCCAAGGTGTTTGTAACCCGAGGTACCACTGTAAGTTCATTTTAAAATGAGAACCAAATTAATTTTCCACCCTAATCATCATAGCCAAAATCAAAAACCACAATGGGAGTTGTTAGGTTTGGCATAAATTTGTAAGAGTGCTCATGCACTCCAGTCCCCGCTTATTATTGTACCACATCAGAGTGCATTATAATGGACAACACCCCACCACAGTGCTATCTCATTCTAACTCAAACCCAAATACTTGTGGGTTGTTGTTGGTTGTTGTTTTTTGTATTAATCTACAGAGCACCCAATTGCCATCCCTTCCCCTTATTTGACTGCAGTCCTAAAATGGGAGAGGGCAGAGTCAAGTGACCCAAAGAAAATAATCCAAGCCACATTTTTCTGAAGAGAGAGAAAATTATTACTACTATCCATTGTATAACATTGTTGTGCCAGCTGCAAAATGCAAGAGCAAACTATAACGTGAGCAGAGCCAGAGAAACTAATTTGGAGTTAATTATCACAGGCTGTGTTCAACCAACTGTCAAACACAAGAGAATTCTCACACCTGTGCTTAGTGTTTGAGGTGATCAGGTGTCAGATTTTTTTATTTTTATTTTAAAAAGCTAACTCCCTGGGATTTGCTTTTCATGATGGCATCCCCTCCTCTATTTGGTCCCATTGCTGAATCAGTAAGTTGCTTTAGTACCTCCGCTTTGTTTCTCTGCCTAGACTCAACTTAAAAATCTATACCGTCCTCAGTTAAGTTTTAATACATTTAGATAGGTAGAGAATTGATCAAAATGGGGAAAAGAACTGGTGTGGCACATGTCTTCTGCTATGATGCTATATATTTTGTGTTTTTATGTTGTAAAGCAACCTGTGAACTTTGGGTGGAGAGTGGGATATACAATTAATAAATAATAACAATAATGTCTGTGCTTCAATGAATGCAGGAAAGATATTCCAAGCCCCGTAACTAATGTGCAGCACTAAACACTAAATGTGCTTTGCTTCCAGTCTGTTCAATGGGGAAGTGCATTGCAGGGAAATTAAAAGTTGTGGCGGCGCTGGTGAGTCCAGCCACGCAGACCCAGTTCTTGCATCAGTGCTGGGGGAGTTTGTTTGCATGTTTTTTTTTTCTTTAAGTTTGTGCTCTAGAGACCCAATGTCAGCTATGGGTGTAATACCTCCCAAGAACTCCAACCGCGGTAGACTAGGTCTGGTGCCCAACCTATCATTTGACTTGGCATGTGATCAGTTGCGCAGAGCTCTCTAAGAAGAACACCATTTTATCTATTTCCAAAGGATGGAAGTCTAGTTCCAGCCAGCGGTGGAGCTTCATGCTCCACCACCGGGGGTTGGGGGGTGGAGAGCAGGCAGGGATGGGGCTGGCGCATGTCCTGGAGGCGTGTCACCCAGCGCGGGCAGGGGGGCAGCCACGATGGCACCCCAGCAGGATTGCATTGCGCTCTCCCCGCACTCCTCTTCCTCCCCCAGTGGTTCCAGCCTGCATGTATGTGTTACTTGGGTACTGTAATGAAAGTTGGTTAAAGATCAAGGGTCTCTGGATAATAGAGGAACCCTCTTTCAGGAATGTGTATTTCTCTGCTGTGTGAAGAAGCAGCCCTGGCTGTTCACAGCAGTCACCTGCTCAAGCAGGCCCAAGTCACTTCAGTTTGCAGCCTACCATGGTGAGCAAAACCCGCTAAGCCTTGTACGGTGGTCTTCTAGGTGTAGTTCCCGGCAGGCAGCAAACAGGTTTCCTAAGGCCCTGGTGGAGCACTGTGTATGGCTGATGGGTTGCTTTGGGCCTAGTGGAATCACAAGTGGTAAAGATCTGTATTACCATATGGTTATATTTCATAAATAAAGAAATGGGACCCTCAGAACCATTTCTTTACACACCACATCAGAACAAAGAATACACCCCTAAGCCAGAGGGCAGAACAGACAACAGGGCTGCTTTAGTTGAGATTCCTTCATTGAAAGGGACTTGGACTAGATGACTCTCACGGTTCCTTCCAATTCTATAACTATGTGATTTTTTTAAAAAAAAATAATAGAATTTTTATGCCGTTTGACTGGAAAACAACAAATGGGATCCTCATAACAGAGGGTCCTGGTTGCACGCGGTACCCAAGAGCTCACCTGATAGGGTTAAAATGGGGGGGGGAGGAGCAAGAAGTCCTGGCCATTCCCCTGGGATCACACCAGGCGATTTTAGCCAATAGCCAGTGGGTGGCGTAATCCCAGGGGCTTTACAAACGGCAGTGTGACGCAAGGAGGGGCACTTGCTTCGCACTGTTCAACACCCGCCCACCCTCCCTAGTTTAGGTAGAGTCACTTGGCCTTTCTTTGGTTTTGGTCGCCTGTTTTAGAACAGGGGCTGGGTAGGCTTTTTTTCCATTTGGCAGATTGGCTTTAGCCATTTGGTTTTCGCCTACCTCTTAGCAAATCATCACAACTTGTAAGGTAGCGGTTAGGCATTGGCTCAGTTGGATTGTAGGGAGGGGAGGTGCGGCCATCACCTGCCCCTCCAGGTTTACCCCATTTGATGGTCACCCTGAGAGGTGGAGTCAATGCCTAAGCCAATACCGCTCATATGATTGTATTTCAATAACGTTGTGGCCAAAAAAAATTGCCACAAAACTTAAACTAATATAAGTGTCCGTGTGTATTTATTTTGGGGGTGGGTCTTGGGGCCTCGAGACGCAACAACAACCAACCCTGAAAGCGCTTTATATATGCAGGTGCAGATTTAGAAAGAATTACTGTAAGTTAGGTATAAATCCAATAGACAGAAATGCATTGTGGAGAAGACTCTGTGCCTGCTCAGTTTGCTTTCCACGTGCTAGCTATTGATGGGGCAACTTTGAGGAGGCTGCTGCTCTCCCTCCTTAGAGTTCTTAGTCATTAAACAAGGTTTGGACTGGACAACACTTGAAAAAGAGGATGCCTTCGGATAGAGGAATGTCTTCCATGAAGCAGGACCAAGTATCAGCATATCAGATGGGAGATTAGTGACAAATTGTATGAGAAGCTGGAAAGGTAGACTTCACAATGCTATCAGCATGCTGGCGTTTCTAGATAAGAATGTCTATGCTCTTCAAAGTAAAGTAATACTTTTTAATTGGCATCACTGAGCTCTGCATCAAGCCACCAAGATAAAGGTTTTTTTTCCCCAAGTTTTTTTTTTTTGGTGACATCCAGTGACTAAAATAGATAAAGAAAGGAGCTTTTCAAACACTTCACATTGTCTGAAAATCTTGTATGGTTACCCTTGTGGAGTTGTCTAGTGCTTAAATGCTTGAATTAAAAGAAGATAAATGATACATTATCGTTGGAAAGAATCACAGATTCTTTCTCTTTTCCTCTCTGAAGATGCCCTGTTTGGGATGCCATAATATATAAGGGTTGAACAAGGGGGAGGGACAGAATTATTAATATTCTATAAACTGCTACACACTGAGAGCAAACTAAAAGCTCAATGAATGTGCATTTTGAGTGAATCTGTTATGGATAGAGTTTAGACTCTGCGGCCCTTAGAGAAAACAGTAGAGAAAAGGCATTTTAATAACAATGATAGGTAATGTGTGAGTGGCAAGATGACATAGATAAAAGGAGGAACTAAACTGAGCACAAGTAAGTAAAACTGGGCCAAAACTAACAAAATGAATTTCAATAGGGACAAATGTAAGATTCAATACTTAGACATGAAGAATCAGCTGCACTGATATAATATGGGGTACAACAATTTAAGAAGGATGTTAACAAGGGGGGATGTGTGTAGAGGAGGGCTACCAAGATGGAAAACCAAGCCTTACGAGGAATGGTGGAGGGAGTTGGGTATGTGTCACCTGGATAAGAAGAGACTGAGAGGAGATACAATAGCCATCTTCAAAAGGCTGTCACATGGAGGATGGAACAAGCTTGTTTTCTCCTGCTTCAGAGGGTAGGGCCTGAACCAATGGCTTTAAGTTACAGAAAGGAGATTCAGACTAAACATCAGGAAGAACTTTCTGATAGAAAGAGCTGTTCAGCAGTAGAATGGACTCCCTCGGAAGGTGGTGGACTCTCCTTCCTTGGAGGTGTTTAAGAAGAGGCTGGATAGCCATCTGTCATGGATGCTTTAGTTGATATTCTTGAATTGAAGGGGTTTGAAATAGATGAGCCTTGGGGTACTTTCCAATCCCAAGAATGAAAAAAGATTGAAATATTGTGTAGTGTTCAGAGTTTTGTGCAAGAGTTCAGGAGTCCAGAGTTCAAATCCTCACTCAGCTATGAAGCCCTGGGCCAGTCATCCACTGTCAACCTCACCTAACTCACACAGTTGTGAGGCTAAAGTGGGGAGTGAGAGAACCACGGACACCACCCTGAGAAAAGGTGGGGTGTAAATAAATAAATAAGGTCCATTAGTGAGGTGGAAACAACAAATGTCCCTCAACTTAGAAATGACACCTGATGTTTAGAAAATAAGGAAGTTTAGTCCACTTTGGTGCTGTATAGAAGTGGGTGAAATATGCCAAGGAAGTGAAACAGACCAAGAAAGCAAAATAGAAATATTTGTGGAGATATGCATGAACATTAAAACATTTGAATTGTTGTTAGAATACAAAATAATCAGCTTGTTTTCCATCTTTTTCTCTCTTTTTTAGTTACAACATTTATATACTGCCTTTTCTAATGCATACTGCGTGGCATTTGCAATATCAGTTTTAAAGAGAGGGTGTGGTACCCAGTGATGACATCCTGTTTGTGCAACAGACATGTGTTCTACCAAATGGGGCTTCCCTTTTTTCTCCTCAATCCCCCAAGCCCCCTGTGTGTGTCCCCATAATTGCTCAGGAGGGATGGGGGACCCTCTGGAACAGAGTGGGGGGAGCACAGGGGGAGGTGAGGAAGAAGTCCCATCCTGGGGGAACTTTTCCTATAAATACAAAGACAGAGAAGCACCAAAGACACTTAAAATCAACAGTGTGAGCTGCCTGACAAAACTGCCAGTGCTGAAAAAGTGTACGAGAGATAAAAGTAAGGACAATCAGCCATTCTGTCCATCTTCTATCTCCATCAGCAGAGTATGTGATGAGTTCATACAATGGAGTTTATAGAAAGGCCAAAAGTCACAGAATAGACTGCTCGATAGAAGAACAAAAAGTTGCTGATGTGAAGAGCCTGCTGAGCAGGAAATCGAGGTGGGCCCTGATCCTGGGAAGGATATGGTATGTGAGAGGATAAAAGAGCAAATAAGTAAGTTAGAAGAGCAGTTCTTGTTTGCAAATCAATGCAGAACTTGGGGCTCATATTCAAACTGGGTCAACTTTGTAGGTCAAGCCCGACTGACTATTTTCAAGGTGAAGCAACCTTATGAATGCTCCAGCATGCATTGATATCTTAAGTAATTGCACCAACAAAAGTGATTTTTGTTTCTTCTTAATAGAAGGGGAAGAAATGGAGGTAGTGAGAGATTTTACCTTGCAAAATATATATCCATACAAGACAAACATGTTGCTCACAAAAAGGACGTCAGAACGGCAGTTTCACCACAGCTTTTCTAACATAAATTCACTTTGGAACACTACATGGGAAGTTCTATGTTGAAGTCAAAGGTGCAAGATTTCATTATCAAGACATTCCAAACCATTCTGACAAATTTAATAGAGTTGAAAAGTCACCCTAATGAAAATTTTTCTTAATTTAGGAAGTCAGTCCCACTTAGAGATGGATTACTGATGCTGACTTATTCCCTGAACTTTAGCTTAGATTTTGTTTTTAACTATGCTCACTTCTATAAAGCCATGGCTTAGTGGATTATAATGACTCGTGCATTCAGGCATACAGTGGGCACTCACGTTTTAGGTTACCCTGCGGCCTTTGAGAGTGTCTTGCTATGTTTAAAATCAACTGGTCCAATTAGAGGTAGATCTATTTTCTTTGCTCCTGAAATAAATGTTTAATACAGTGGTACCTCGGGTTAAGTACTTAATTCGTTCCGGAGGTCCGTACTTATCCTGAAACTGTTCTTAACCTGAAGCACCACTTTAGCTAATGGGGCCTCCTGCTGCTGCTGCCCCGCGGGAGCACGATTTCTGTTCTTATCCTGAAGCAAAGTTCTTAACCTGAAGCACTATTTCTGGCTTAGTGGAGTGTGTAACCTGAAGTGTCTGTAACCTGAAGCGTATGTAACCCGAGGTACCACTGTAAATAAAAAAAACACCGTGGTAGCAGTCAGAAGGAGTTCTAAAATTACTCCAGAATAAAGAGCTTTCTCTTTTTAAAATGTAAACATTGACAGTAAACCTGAGAATGGAAATACTGTGTTGCATGCTGCCATAATTAACCACCATGAACTCTGCAGTAGGCTACACTTACTGATGATTCACATTCTTCTGTGGATGCAAAATATAGCACTATTGAACACTCAGGCTCTTGCATGGAAAAGGCTTTCTGTCGATTTTGTATATGACCAAATGTGTTCTTGTAGAGCTACTGAGTTTTTGGTGTAACCTGAAGCATCTGTAACCCGAGGTACCACTGTACACTATTGTTCTGTCTGCTTCTGCCATTTATATTCATGCAGATATTTGCTTAGTTCCAAACTAGACCCAGACGGTATGTTATTTTAATAGCAGCTCCAATGGGGCTGCTGAGAAAGGTCGAGGTTTTTGGGCCATGAGGTTAAATCTCCCTCCATGCTACAGTCCAAATGCGGGGGCGGGAGGGGGAACCTTACCCAAATAGGGGAACTGTAATGCAAGTAGACATTATTCTTAAAGCTTGGATCTGTAACAATCCCTCAACCAAGCCTTTCTCATACTGTTGTTGTGAACAGAAAAAGAACAGGGGGAAGAACACTGTATGCAATTCTGAATTCCCTGAGGGGAAGGGGAACGTAAAAATATAAATAACACAAACAGTTTATATGCGATCTATGCTTGGAAGGCAAGAACGTGGTAGAGAAGAAAATTTTCATGACTATCCTATAACTAGACACTACCCCCCCCCAAAAAAAAACACATAAAAGGAAACAGGCTTAGGCTTTTGCATTTGAGGTTTAATTCATTTAGGGTCAAATATTAATTTTAAATCTGTGTTCTTGTTTAGGTTATATGGATGCACTTTCTTCCACTGGAGCCATTGAATTAAAGAACCTTTAGTCTTTCAGACATTGCTGCTAGTTTAGTAATGCAATATGGACTATGCAACACTACGTCATGCTAGGTTGACAAACATTTTGGTTTTCGAACGCCATAAACCCAGAAATAAATGCTTCGGTTTTCAAACACGCTTCAGAAGTCAAACATGCCACGCAGAGTCCGCTGAGTGCAAGAACCTGAGGCCTAGCTGTCGTCTATTAAGCTTTCGGTTTTTGAATGTTTCAGAACTCGAACAGTCTTCTGGAACAGATTACGTTTGAAAACTGAGGTGCCACTGTACTTTGGACAACAGGGCTCAGGTCCCACTTCCATTATGAATTTACCACATGAGCTTAGTATGGCAATGCATGTTTAAACAGGTTTTTTTAAAAAAATAAAAATAAACTGTTTAATATTTAATATTTTGAAAATAAAAATATACTATCATTGACAGTACTGTGCATAAATGTATTTCTTTATTAGTAGAAACACTTCTCTTTCGACATTGCATTACCACATGGAAGAAATGTAGCATGACATTTCCCACTTCCCTTTCTTACAGTCACCTTTATATGTGTGTGTGTGTGTGTGTGTGCATGCGCACACACACTCTTTCGCTCTCTTTGACATAAGAGACCTTTGCTCGTACTATGCAGAAATACACCTCTGAAAAAGAACAACTGTGTTCATTTGGAAGAGTCACACACACATTTAAATGGAAGTGTGAAAGAAATCAAGCTGTGATCATATGTTCACATTTTAATTAAAAATGGGCCAAGCATCTCATCTGAACAAAATATTGTTAATGACCGATTCCCTTGATCTGCAGAAAATGAAAGCATTAGATCTGTTTAGTAAGGCTAATGAGAAATCCAAAAAATAGAAACTAATCAGCATGTGCTAATAGATTTTAAACAAAGAAGTTAGCTGGTGTTATGCTTCTTCTACTCTGTTTTAAGCAGTGATACAAGTTTAATGTAGTCTGTATTTTTTTATTAAAAAAACACACTATAGAACTCCTGGTACAAAATTAAGATAATTCTTAAATAGCAAGAATGAATAACCCGTGCAGCTCTCCGCAGGCCCAGCCACCATGATCAGGGATGATGGGATTTGTAGTCCAACAATATTCAGAAGATCCCTATCCCTGCTATATAGAAAAAACACTCCAGTGAAGAAAGGTCCACTGCCGTTACCCACCTAGTCTTGGCTCAGTGGCAGCTCAGAGCTCATCAAGACATAAGTGCAATAGGAAACCCCAATGTTGTTCCAGTGTTTCCTATAGTGTTTCAATGATTAGATATCACATTCTGGGACCTGGTTTTTCAGACTAGTACATTCTGGTGTCAAATACATATATGTATGCTCATCTGTGATATCCACATTGTTACCCATGTTAGCTATTCTGAGAAGATAAACATTTGTTAAGCAGGCATGTTACAAATAAGTTAAATAAATAATTTGTCTGCTGCAAGATACACTGGTATTTTCCGAAGCTATTTGTAGTATGTGGAGCTGCCCTTAGATGGAAGAACTGGTCTTTAGATACAATAGTATGCTTTTTTTTCCTGAATCAAACTGCAGTGAATACTTCTCTGAACAGAGGCCAAAGACTATACACAGCTTTCATTCACCTCTCTTATCTCGGTCATTCTTCTGTTCATACCCCATTCAGTACATCTCATAAAAGAAAAGTCTACAAACAATTCACACAAAAGCATCTACTCTTACAGAAAAGAGTGAAAAGGAGAGTTTAACCGAATTATAGCTTCAGCCGATAGGCCAACTATGGAAAAAAAAAATAAAGCGAAGAAAGCAAATGCAAGGGTAGATTTCATTGTACTCAGTCCCTCCAGTTTTCTTTAGAGGAATATTAAAATCATTAAATGAATTTATTTGTGTGCTTCTGAACTGACAGCATAATTAGGTCAAGTGAATTAGGTCTGCCTAATGACGTATTTGTCAATAGTACCACTAGAATACATCTTAGACTCTTATGATTTTCATTATATTGTTGAGTTGGGGGGGAGACCCCCCCTGTAGTATCTACATTCAGTGAAGGGTTGAAATTTGAGCAAACTCCTGAATTCATCCTAAATTGTTTAGCAGGGGCTGGGAATAATCCTGGCAAGCTTCCTCATGAGGCCAGCCGAACAATGGCTCTCTGGCGGCTGTGTGGTTCAAGAAACAAAAGGCTGATAACGGCCTGGTTTGTTTGATAATAGTAAGCCATCAGCAAAACACAAGACCCTCTGCCCAGTAGCTTTTGTGGTAGGATGCCTGATGCAAGCAACAGAGGACACTGTCTTTTGCAATGTGCTTGAGTTACAGAGGTTGCTACAGGGACCGGAAGATGGCAGGGGGATGCTGGAAGTGTAAAGGGCGGAGCTGTTTTTGGCAAGTGCTGCTGGGAAGGAGAAGGAAGAAGTGGGGAGGACTCCATGTGGGGACTGACGGGCAATAGCCATGCTTGCCTGCTGGAGCAGGCTGTTAAAGAGAAACATGGGGATGGTGCTTAGGATGCTGATGAGCCCCTCTTGATGTAAATGCCATAACCTGTCTCCATCTCACTTCCCCTCGTTTCCCCCAAAGGAAACAGAAACCCTGGTTAATGCCAAGACCCCTGGAATCTTGCATCGCACAGCAGATATTGGTGTGGCCTGTAACAATATGTTAATGATCTTTCTACTTATCTGTGTGTAATTTGTACGGCAATAATACCACAGTTTAATAAAACTCCATTTAACTCTGTGTAAAAGAGTCTTCTCCCTATCTCAGAGCAGATTTTAATGAGCTTTGAAATCAGTTGCCACAATTTCACTGCAAATAAAATATATACTATTAAACCTGAGGTTAATTTGGATCAAAACAGAATTCCAAATTCCAGTTGAACAGGCTTATTAAAGACGTTTGAGTAAATAAAATTATTAGCAACAATAAGTGTGAGAAAAAATATTCCTGCTAATTAAAGAGGCAATTATATTCCATTTGTGTGTTTTTTTCTAAGCACACCTTGGGGTGTATAAACTAAAAATACAAATATTTGTCATTGGGAAACACTGTGTAGATATGAAATGTGTCGTCCTTTGTGATTATCTCCTTTGCAATTCATTGAGAAGATTAAAGTGTGTGTGTGAGAGAGGAGGGGAAGTATGGAAAGAGGGAGGAAGACAGGAACAGAAAGCACACCATGCAGACGGTGTTGTCTTAAAAATAAAAAATAAAAGCACACAACAAAACATAAATCCTGAAGTTTAAAAGTTGAAGACAATGACTTCCTATATCCAGCTATTAAGATCCTGATTTAGATTCATGGAGTGGCATTCAAAGAACCACACAACTAGGGAAGCTTTGGGTTTGTGTTCAAACAGCAGCAACCTCATGCCACATAACAACTCAAAATTGAACCCAGGAAGCCTTTTAAAAGGGTTTATTATGGGAGACTACTGTTCAAGGGGGCGGGGAGAAGTCACTGGCTGTACTCAAATTCTTAGGCACTCCTAAATTAATCTCTTTAGATCCCAGTCATGATGCCCAGCTTCAAGAAATGAATAAAACCATCCACTTAGTAATGTGCAGTGAAATATTAGGAGTCTGGAGCTCAGGTACATTTCTTTTAGGTTTTAAATCTCAGTTTACCTATATATTTTATTGTACAAATTTTTAAAAAACCACTAATCTCAGATAGTCACAACATCATTAGTTGCCAAGTCTAATATTGGTGCTGGTGAACTGAAATACCATTAATTGTGAGCCATGGTAAAAGACTCAAGTCTTCAATGAAACAATTAAGAGGTTTAAAGAGAATTCAAAGGGATTTTGATGATGCTTCTGCCTAGAGTGAATCACTCCTAATCTATCTTTATTTAGGAATATAGGAAGCAGATGCACACCAAGTCAGAACATTGATATATTTAGCTCCATATTGTCTACGCCTATGAGCCATGGGATCCAGACAGAGGTATTTCCCAGCCTCCCTGGAGAAGCTGAGAAGGGAACCTTTCACATCCAAAATAAATAGAATGTGCTTCAGTACTGAGCTTTAACTCTTCTATAACAGTATCCTCAACAAGGGGGTGGGGTAAAAAACAGCAACAACCCACCTTTCTGGCTCATAAATTTCATATTTTTTGTGAAGAAACCTTGTATGTAAGAAGTTACTGCCATGAGCACATCATGGAAACATAAAGAACTGTGCCCATATTATACACAAATGTCCTATAGTTCAATCCATTCCCACCTCAGAGCCATGTTACTTAAGCACCATGACTTCATGTGAAAGAGGCATCAAGCGATTACTGGGGTGTGGGGCTGCACTCTTGGCCCCATCCATGGTCCTGGCCCCCACCTCAGATGCCACATGTTTGTGTGGTCATCTGCAGTTGAAGAAGCCCATGTGCAAGCATGTCAGTCAGCCAGTCATTCTAATGCATGGACATGTAGCAACATGCTCAACAGTTGGGCCAGGGCCCCAGGAACATAGCTCCACTCCCCACATTTTTCCTTTGCAGGTCAGTTTGAATTCAATACAGTCTGTAAAGGGAAATGTTTCATCTGACTTCATGATGATGTCATGTGACTGAGAGGTGGGCAGTCTTGTTCACCTTGCACATTGGCCTGCTGGGGATAAGTGATACTGTATATGGCTCTCTTAAGTCCTATGAGCTGCTTTCTCTGTGTGTAGGTACTAGACATGGACACACCCATTTTTCCTGTTCGATAAGTGTTTCACAGTTGTCAAGTTAAAACTCATTCCATATTCTCCATGTATTGGGCAGTTAAATTATTTCAATAATAGGATTATTTCAATAATAGGCTTATATCACAGTTAATGTACGTTTATATGTATATATTTACATCTTCTTTTTTGCATCTTGGTCTATCTGATTTCTGTCCTCCAACATCCTTTTTTTGGCAACATCTTTAACTCCCTTGAATAATTGTCTGTGTCTTCTGATTGCTTTTCCTTCCTGGTCAGCCCCGCTGCCTACTTTCTCTATGATTGCAACCCAATCACTGTTGCTGTACGTAATCTAAGTTCCATAAAGACTATCTCTGCATATCTATGAACATGAACTTATGAACACATAATTACATTTAAAAGAATTCTGTGCTGTGTGGACTCAGCAAAAACCTTTGGTGGGTAAAGAACAAGGGAAAGAATTCAGGTTAGTTTTGTTGTTGTAGTGGTTATCAAAAAAGGTTTATTTTTTTAACAATATATAGAAGTTATGTATGGGGGAATTTAACATTTTCTTTAATAATTTAGCTTGCTACTGTTACTTTCTGGCTGATGGATCCTAATGTTTGAGCAAAATCTGTGCTGAACTTTCCAGAGGTGCCAATGGACCACGCAGAAGTCACAGCTCCGAGAAGGTGCAAGGGCACTCATTAAAAAAGTTTCGTACACTTTCACATCCAACAAAGGAAAACTATGAAAGTTTTGATAAATTGAGGCCAGCAAATTGTCACTTTCAGCTGAAAAGTTACAACAAAGGAAGAAATGAGAACTAAGAATGATAGGAAAGAGAGAAGTGCAGACCTTCACCTCTCTTATTGTTACTTTGAAGAAAGAAATGTTTTGTTCCTCTCCTATCAGAGTTTCTCTGTTAATGTTCTTGTCCACCTTCTCACATTTTGATATTCAGACAAAAAATATGGAACTTTCCCTTAAGATCAGCCTCCATACCAGTGGACTCGAAAATGATCCAAACAACACAATTTTTATATAAAAAGGGGGGATATTAGAAATTACAGGCCACTTAGCTTAATATCTGTTTGGGTAAAATTTGTAGAAACCATTGTTAAAGACAGAATTACCAAGCATGTACAAGAACAAGTCTTGCTGAAGAAGAACCAGCATGGTTGCTGCAATGGCAAGTCATGTCTAGCTAAACCTTTGGAGATCTTTGAGGGTCTTTTTTTAAAAAAATATATTTATTAGTAATTTTTTAATTTAGTTACAATTCCAATAAACAATATCATATAGCATATCTTTTAACATAATCTTCTTAACTTCTTTGGACTCCCTCACATCTCCCGCTCCTGTGTTCCTAGCCAAGAAGGTTTTTCCAGCAAATTTATCCCCTTTTTTCGATTCTTATTATCTAATTTTCCAATATTATATCTCTAATTTTTAATATCCTTTATTCAAATCTAAAAGAATTAAATATAACTTAAATTTTTTCCAGAAATTTGTTTTTTCTTAAATTTAGCTTATCTTCATATATCACTTCCTCTATCTCAATGGTGCCCAATTGTTTACATTCTAGCATCCTCCTTAACATTCATATAATTTACAATATTTTTGTAAATAGATCTTAAATTTATTCCAGTCTTCTTCCAATGTCTCTTCTCCCAGGTCTCGGATTCTGCCCGTCAGATCTTTGAGGGTCTTACTAAGCATATGGATAGGGATGATCTAGTAGACACTGCGCATTTTGAGTTTCAAATGCTTTCAATAATCTGTGTCACCAAAGGCTCAAGAGTAAGCTTAGCACTCATGGGAGCAGTAACTTGTTAAAGACTAGGAAACAGTGAGTAAGTAGCAATACATTAGCAGTTCTTACAATGACAGGATGTAAGAAGTGAAGTTCCCTAAGGAACAGTATTAGGACATGTGCTTTTTAACTTGTCTATAAATGATCTGGATTTAATCAAGAATAATCACTATGTGACCAGGCTAATAGCTACAGCTGTAAATAACTATGTGTGTAATGATAGGGTACATCACATGGCACTATATGTTAATACAAGTATTTGTACACAGGTCTGCTATTTAATATAGATCATATTTTAAAAAATGCTACTGCATTTCACTTCAAGTAGAAAAATATGGGCAAAACTGGAATTTAACAGAAGCAAAAGAAGTCAATAAGAACATTGGAATTACTCAAATAAATTTTTCACAGCCTTGAAATTTTTAAACTTACAATCTTGAGAAGTGGAGAAGGAGCTGATAGAGCAAAAGTGATGCTGCCTGTTAGTTCTACATAGTGTTAATGTGGTTTCAGCTGAAGTGAGAAGCAACAAGAAAAAGATATCCAAGCAATTCTGCTGAGTGGCCTGAAATTTTGCATGCATTTTCATATCTCAATAGATACTGCAAAATGTGATGACTGGAAGCATGAAGGGAAATCTATGCCTTTGATTTCTGTCACTTCACCCATTAGCCAGAAATAGAGCTGAAGTGATTAATTAAAGTTAGCAGCTAAGGAATCAATCTCATTGGTCCACTAAGTAATACAAGTACGTCATCAAGAGAAGAGATCAATTTTTATTTATTTTGCTTTTATGGTGAAACTGTCTTCGTAAGCTTGTGCTGTCCTGATTGTCTTGCATTGTCTCGGCTCTAAAAGCCAAAGCCCACAGAGGTCTATTTAATAAAATGAAAATGAAAATGAACTTTCTGGTGATGTGGACGTAATACAATGTCTAGGTAGGAGGATGACTTGGGTGCTGGGGGTGAGGAGGAAAAAAGGGTGAAGATTCCAACTGAGATTCAGAACAGAAGGCAGTTTAATGTTTCACATAAGAGAAAACTAGGATCTGAATGACCAGTATCAGATACTACTTAAAGAAGGTTGTAATAACTATGGTCTGGTTTGCATGACACTGTAAGCCAAAGAACAATCTTAAGGTGTGTTCTTGGATAGAATTTTTAGTTAGCGAGGGGAGAGCTTAACCAGCAGCCCAGATTCAGATGACATACTAAGCCAAACGTTGGCTTAGCTCCAGCATTGTGCAAGATTAAAAAAGGCTGGGAAGCAGCAGCAAGCAACTGTCCAGGGGTCTGCACATTCATGTTGTCTTGATAAGTCATAGTTTGGTATACTCCGTGGTACGAACCACTTCACTGTCTAAATCTGGTGCTTCAAAATGCAGAGCTACAACAACAAAACTGTTATTCACCTAGATTGCTAAAACGCCAGTTTAAAAATTATTATTGCAAAATGATTTAAAATATTTCCAAGTATTGCCAAATTTACATTCCGCCTCCAATTCTACACCATTCTTATCTGTCTAAACAGAAAGCTGAAGCACTGGAATAGGCTAATGAACTGGGAATGAGAAAACACTTCTTGTTTAAAGCCTGCTCTGTGGACTTTTGTACATCTCTCCAAGGCATATATGACCTTTGTCTTTATTATATTCAGTTCTATAATAGAGAGCATGACTTTACTGCGTAGGAGTATTTAATTTTCTACCTGAGGTTCAACCTAGCACCACTGAAAGGCAATGACAGTGGAAACAGTTGCGCATGACACTGTACTGCCATGAGAACCTTCCCACATGAGTTTTACCACAACTGTATGATTAGAGTGTCTCCCTAAGGTCGCACTCATTTCTTTGTATGCACAACACCACCTTGGATTGCTGCAAACTCTCTTACCTATTCTGAGAAAGAAAAACTCACCTCTGAGAAGTCTGCCAATCAAGCACATTCCCCCCAGATTCAAATTAACTACAGAACCAGAACCAAAACCTCCCTTCAAAATTAGAGCATCCAGCCCCTAGTTACGCCTCATTAATATCAAATTATCAAATATCAAAACTTCAAGAAGTTTTCAAAGAGAGGGAAGAAAAGGCTTGAGAGGCAGCAAAACTAATCCCCCTATGAAATAGGCTTTAAACACTGCTGTTCTTCTAGAGAAAAGGTGCCATGAACGTCTCTCTTGTTCTCTTAGAATGGCAAGTGCACCCACCTGAGCTCCTATGAGCAATGGCTGGAAAAAAGCCCTGGCTTGAGGTATGGTTAGGAGACCACCAACAACTTTCTGAACTATTTAGAACATGGGGTCATTTGGTTATACAAAAGTTATGAACGAAAGTCCCCTGTGTTCAAAATTAGGCTACAAGATTTTTTGCTACTAACAATGCATATCATGAGACTAAATGAACCAAACAACAGAAGAAATGTCTGCTGAATACACTAGTAGAACATTTCAAATGCACATGAAACTTTTCGGATAATAAATATTTTGGCTTAACATTATGCATTACTTTTAATATCCCATATAGGTCATCTGTTAGCAATCATTGTATAGTCTTTATTTGTTAGTGTTGTGTAATGCAGCAGTTACAACACCAGTTCAGTCACTTAACTTTAGTTAAAGAGCTTCTACTGTTTGTCTTGTTTGACAATGTACCATGGAAGAGAAATAAAAGAGGTGACACATGAAATTTTCTCCTCCATATCCTCATGTGAGATGTACTCTTCTGCTGATGACGCTGGAGCTCCTGGCTCCTATTTGTGCTTAGTAGCCATCAAACTCAGAATTCAGAAGTTTTCCAAATCTGAATTTCCAACACATATCTGGCCCCTGTAGGTAAAGGGGATACATTTCTCCTCAGATACCAAAAGATGGACCATCTGGTAAAATTATCATTTTGGAGTCAAAGAGTGGGCTTCGGGTTGAAGAAACAATGACCTGATTTATTTAACCTAATATATTAAAAGGTGAAAATAATAGGCTTATGTTTCCCTGTAAGACTGACAAATGTACAACTTAGAAAATATTTATGCCATTTTGGCATAAAAGCGGTGTACAGATTAATAAATAAAAACATAAAAGTTAGAATGCACTTGTACACGCAATAGCCAGATTACCTAGAGTCAACGTCAATCAGATTATCATTTTGTATCATTTAATTTATCTGATCCAGCAGCTCTACTTTATTTTGGCATTTTTCTTCAATCATCTCACCATTTTTGAAATGATTTTGCTGTTTGTTTTTTAAAAAAAGAGTAAAAAAAAATCAATGAAATAGTGAAAGCTCCTTCCAGGTGCCCCAGTAGGTCCTTGGATCCTGCCAAGATTTGATAAACAGTGTTCCAGCATTAATCACTTAGAAATAAACAAAAAAGGGGTTACCTTTTGCTTTGCTGTAGCGTTTCAGTTCCTTTCTTCCAGCTAATGACAGCCTTGGGAGAGGCTTCTGGCTTGCATCCAATCACAACTTGGCCTCCCACTTGGACAACTGACGTTTTTTTCACAGGATGTTTGGAAAAGTCAGGGGCTGAAACTAGAAATAAGTTAAATTGAAAAGTGGGTGTAGAAATACGTGGCATAGCAGTTCAAAGAAAATGAACTAATGAGTTTTCATTCTTTAGCTTTGAAATGTATGGGCCTTTCCTCTTTGCTTGTCTTCTCAATGACTGATATGACTTTCATTCTCAGAACTTAGTTGTTTACATCATTCCAGTCTTCCCATTTGAAGGAATGGTTAACTTACCTAATACTCTTAGCTCAGCATTGGAATAGATGGAATCGTATTGGTTTTCTGCAACGCACTGATAGAAGCCAGAGTCCGAAATGTTCAGCATAGTTATAGTAAGAGTTCCATTTTCGATTTGAAATCTTTCCTAGAAAAAGAAGGAAGAAAGGAAGCCAATATTAATACCATGAAAACCATGTTTAAAATGTTTTATTTTATTTAGTTTAAGGAGAAAGAGAAGTTGTCTCTGCTAGAGTGAAGAAAGAACATATGTCTATGTATATAGCCTCTGTGTCAGGGTTGTCAAATTCAAATCCCCTGGGGCCACACCTGTAGTTCTGCTCTCTGACACGTTAGGTTTACCTGAATCAGCTGCCAATACAATTCCAGTGCACCACCCTGTATTTCCGTCATAGATACCAGGCATTATTCCTTTTAACCTGGGTTCTAGATCAGCAGGAAGGCTGGGAGTATGATGACACTTTGTTCACGTGAATCCCTGACAGGATTCAATATATTTTAGGGAGTCGGCATGGGGTACTGCAGGTTATATTGTGGATCCTTTGAGGATCTGCTATATGTGGCAGTTATGATGACAGAGAGTTATGATAACTTTGTTATATGTGTTAAAAGAGTTGCTGGCCGAAGAATGCCGTAGCCTTTTGACTGCTGCTGATGCAGTAATCAGTTTTGTGTGTGAAAATCTGGATGTGTACTCTGAACCTATCTGAATACAAGAGCTCCCATGTACATATGAGCAAGTGGTATTTCCAACTGAACTGGGGACTGTAGAGTGTTCCAGTTGGAGGAACTGGTGCTTCTGAATACCAGCTTCTGGAGGCATAGGGATCTTGTACTTGAATTCTGCTTGCAGGTTTCCACAGACATTGGGCTGCCCCTGAGGGAACAGGATGCTGGACTAGATGGGCCATGGCCTGTTCCAGCAGGCTCTTACATTTTTTAACCAAGCCATTAGCCATGCTTCTTTTAGAATATGCCATTCTATCTCCCATCTTCCTGGTTTTCTGCTTCATTCTTCTTTGTCAGTCAGTCAGTCAGAATTCTATAGTCCCTGAGCTCAAGCTCTGGTAGTTTTCCCACCCTAAATCAAGGGTGCTGATACCTGCCTCTTGTGCATGGATGGTGCTGTTTGGGTTACATCAGGTTTCACACTCGAGAAAGCGTGTTTTCCTTCATGGAGAGCATGTGTTGCGGTGGGGTCTAACAAGACACCCTCTCTAGGTTGCTGGGTGGAACCGTTTGGATGGCCATGATTGTGATTGGGCCAAGTCAGGTTGTTGGGGAGATTTTGATGTTACCATTTAGAGGGTTGGCCCAAAGGTTATATATTCTTGGCACGCAATTTTTTTCAGCCTCTTATGCTGCGTGATTTATTTAGGGGGTGGCTTGGGGACCCCAACACGCAAATAAGGACAAAGCATATGTTCAATTCATTGTTTTGCATGAGACAACAGTTATGTTCACCCAATGCTACACACAGAGACACACAAACACACACACACACACACACACACACACACACTGCTGATCTCTCTGCACACTACACAAGTAGTGTCTCCAAGCCAGTGAGCATCCTAATTCCACAGGCTCCAAATATAGGATTGTATGGAATTGTCTTTTATCGAGTCATTGGCCCATCTAGCTCATTACTGTCTACACCAGGGTTTCCCAAACTTTGGTCTCCAGCTGTTTTTGGACTACAACTCCCATCACCCCTAGCTAGCAAGACCAGTGGTCAGCGATGATGGGAACTGTAGTCCAAAAACAGCTGGAGACCCAAGTTTGGGAAGCACTGGTCTACACTGATAGGCAGCGGTTCTGGAAGATTCCAGGCAGGAGTCCCACACAGCACTACCTAGAGATGGTAGGGATTGTTCCTGGGACCTTCTGCATGCAAAGCAGGTGCTCTATCGCTGAGTTACAGTCCTGTCTCTTTACTTGTGGAGATTGTATTCACCAAATATGCAGGCATTGGGGTCAAGGCCAGCATATCTCTCTCTCTCTCTCTCTCTCTCTCTCTCTCTCTCTCTCTCTCTCCTCTCTCTCACACACGTTTGTTTTCTAACTATTGGTCCTGCCCCTCCCCCATGTTTTCAAGCTGTTTCTATTTTTTCTCTGGATGCCAACTTGAGTCCCTTTCAGGAAAAAAAGTGGGATATAAAGAAATATGATAATAACGTTGGCTGGCTCAGTCCCACTGTCTCTTCCACGTGTCAAATTTGTGGAGGGATGTGAGTAAAGACTTCTAACATTCCCTTCTGTTGAAATGAATAGAAAGGACTGAATGCACAAGATGTCTGTGTGATCATCATGATGTGTGTAAGCTCTGGTTCTGGGCATATGTGTTAAGAATCAAATGTGCATAACTGCAGAGTTTTTAATAGTTTAAGATGATGCCAATCATATGAGAGAGAGAGAGAGAGAGAGAGAGAGAGAGAGAGAGAGAGAGAGAGAGTAGGGTAGCTGAAGAAAGGGTGACTCCTACTGATCTTTTTTAAACCGATTCTTCAGCACTCTGGTTTTCCCTTAGAGGATTCTCCCTCAAGTATTGACCCATCCCAACCTTGCTTAGCTTAAAAATTTGATGAGGACACAGCCTCAGGTTGTATGGATGGTACACAGCAATCTAATTAACAACATTCCATTACTTCTCCACTTTTTACTTCCACAGAGCTTGCTGCAAATATCTTCTGCATACTTAGTTCAGCCTGCAGGCTGTTGCTGTCCTCAGAGTGAATCTTACTCTCTCTCTCTATTTTCCACCCACCGACCCACAAAATCATATGAATGTGGAACACATCAACATAGGCATTTTATTTCAGATGGAAGCTCTACTTCCTAATCCTTTTCAGCTGCTTTTCTTTTGAGTCATATAACCAATCTGATAAATAATCACCGACAAATAAAAAAGCAATGGACAAATGAATGGACGTTGTACTCTGGCTTGATAAAGGTGTGTACAACACAGATATTTTGTTGCAGCGCTACCAGGCATTCTCCTTCAAACTATGGAGTGGAAATGGTGGATGGTGATATATTGTTCACCTTTTTATGTCATGCTAAAATTTGGAATCACTCAATGGAACCAGTTGCTGATTGATTCTAAAGAGAGTTAGATTTTCAAAGCGACAAAAGAAAAGCAGTAAAACTTCACAAAAAGCAGAATCGGTTACAAATTTTGAGCTGAAGCCAAAATGAACCCCAGATCTTACCTCTGATGCAAGGGGCTGGCCATTTTTAAACCAGCTATATGAGGGGCTTGGCTTCCCAGTTGCTTCACATTCCCATACCAATGTGTCATAAAGAGAGAGAGAGGCATTCTCAATGCTTTTATTCCATTCAGGAGGTGCTGTTATCAATGGAAAAAACCCCACAAAATTATTGTAACTTTATTGTAGGCGTCTTTACCCTAAAGCCTTGGAACAAGAGACAAATTAAAACATAAATTCAAATAAATGAGCTTATCAGAACAGCCTACTGTTTACTTCTTCAGGAGAAATGTGTGTTATGAAGGTGGTCATTTCTCTGTTGTTGACTTTCTTTGTCTGTGACATTTATGTGTTATATGAGGAATTAGTACAGAAATATACATTTAACAGTGGATATACAGCATAATCCACTGTTAAATGTATAATAAAGACGCGGGTGGTGCTGTGGGTTAAACCACAGAGCCTAGGACTTGCCGATCAGAAGGTCGGCGGTTTGAATCCCCGTGCCGGGGTGAGCTCCCATTGCTCAGTCCCTGCTCCTGCCAACCTAGCAGTTCAAAAGCACGTCAAAGTGCAAGTAGATAAATAGGTACCGCTATAGCGGAAAGGTAAACGGCGTTTCCGTGCGCTGCTCTGGTTTGCCAGAAGCGGCTTAGTCATGCTGGCCACATGACCCGGACGTTGTACGCCTGCTCCCTTGGCCAATAAAGCGAGATGAGCGCTGCAACCCCAGAGTTGGTCACGACTGGACCTAATGGTCAGGGGTCCCTTTACCTTTACCTTATACAGCATAATAAAACCTAAAACCCCATTTGGAATGGCAGCGACCAGGAAATCTATATATATGCATACATTACCCTTCACACATAAGATATATGCACACCTTACCCTTCACTCTGACTTTAGTGCATTTTCACCTTGGTCTTTGAATCCATGTACACAACGTCACCCACAATTACCCACAGTCCACTGGTATGTATAATGGAGGAGCATCCCACTTCCCACCCAGCTACCACTTGCAGCCTGCCCATTACAATCCCCTTCATGTTTTCTTAGAATTCAGCCCCATTAAATTCAAATTCAGCCCCTTGTAAGTGGGTTAGGATCTCATTCATTTTAAAACAAGAGGAGGCAGTGAAGGGGGTCGGGGAGAGATGCAGGCTAATCTCCGCAAACAAGAATATGGGGAATCTGTCTCACTCACTCATTTTGATTATGGAAAGTGCCAACACCAGATGGAGTGGAAACACATCATATGTGACGTGTGTAGTAGGATTTGTAAAATCAAAATGAAATGCGGCAAGGTAGAAAAAACAAAAACCAGTCTCAATGTATTTTAAGGCTGTAATGTGTGCTACCCTGGGTTGTATCCCATTATGACACCTGTGATATAATGTATTCCTTGATCAAGCAGAGGTTTCTGTTAGCAGAATGAGGCAGGGGTATGATTTTTGCTCATCTCCCTTCACTCTGCAGTCCCCCTGCCCTCCAAAATCTGCTCCATAAGGCTGGGGGAATCTTTTAAACAGCATGATAGGTAGGAATAGTCTAATAACTGAGAAGGAAAGGGGAGATTCATGAAAATTACATCCTACGCCTACATTTTTTTGTCTCATTGCCCCTCTACTGAAAGATCCTCCTTTCCGGGGAGAAACACAATTGGAGAGTATCTTCTTTGTAAGCATTTGACCTTAGCTTTGCTTTCTGGCATATGCAACATAATTTTGGAGTATAAGGAATGAGCATAATTTTAAAGGTTTGAATACAAAGTGATTTCCTATACATCAATTGACTTTTATTGGTTACATAGAATCATAGAATTGTAATGCAGGAATCTTTTGCTCAGCTTGGGGCCCGAACGCATAACCCTGAGAATAAGAGTCTCATGGTCTATGAACTGAGCTATTACGTTCAGTAATGGAGCTTTATGGAACTATCAGCCTGACCCATAGACTGTAGGCAAAAGCTTTGGTATGGGGCTTGAGATAAAGCTGGGGGTGGGTGGGGTGGAAATAGAAAATCAGAAAACACAAAAATGAATGCTCTTCTGAATCCCCTGCCCCCTGCAATAATTTCCCAGCTCCTTCTCCCAGCCCGATCATCCATCCATCCACTTCTTTTCCTTGCTTAGAACTGTTTTAAGCATGGGTGGCTCTGAATGGTGGCAAATGTGGGTATTTTCTCAGGTACCAATAAAAGGTCCACTGCCACAAGGTTTCTATTTCCATTTTGTACCGGTTTCGCTCGACCTTTCCAAATCTTTATATAATTATCTTGAAATAAAATATATAAAGAAATAAAAAGATTGTCCAGTAGCACCTTAGAGACCAACTAAGTTTGTTCTTGGTATAAGCTTTCGTGTGCATGCACAGAGAACAAACTTAGTTGGTCTCTAAGGTGCTACTGGACATTTATATATATATATATATATATATATATATATATATATATATATGCAGGTTTTGGTGTCCTCGGGTGTCTTCCCGTGTAAAAGTTGGGGTGTCTAGGCGACGTTTCGACGAGGTCTCACTCGTCATCTTCAGGCTGGTGCTTTCGGCTTCTTGTTACTGGAACAGAGCGGGATCTCAATGTTTGAGTTCCTATAAATACTGTAGAGGGGGTGTGGTGTCTAGCCTCCAATGTTCTGGGCAGAGAGGAAGTTCCCAGGCTAGTGTGCCTTTTCTTCTTTTGTTCCTTAATTACTTGAGAGATACCTTGAGCGATTTCTTGAGTGATATCCTGAGTACCACTTAGGTGGGTCATTAGGTGTGGATTAGTTGCTAAAGTCTTTGTGTCTTGACCTCTTGAACTTTGTGAAGAGTTTTCCTGAGAAGATGGCTGTATTGCACTTAGTTGTGCTTTGGCTTGGCTTCGTGTATAGGGGCGAGCTGTGGTTTTGTGGCTTCGTGTATAGGGGCGAGCTGTGGTTTTTGTGGCCACAAAACCACAGCTCGCCCCTATACACGAAGCCAAGCCAAAGCACAACTAAGTGCAATACAGCCATCTTCTCAGGAAAACTCTTCACAAAGTTCAAGAGGTCAAGACACAAAGACTTTAGCAACTAATCCACACCTAATGACCCACCTAAGTGGTACTCAGGATATCACTCAAGAAATCGCTCAAGGTATCTCTCAAGTAATTAAGGAACAAAAGAAGAAAAGGCACACTAGCCTGGGAACTTCCTCTCTGCCCAGAACATTGGAGGCTAGACACCACACCCCCTCTACAGTATTTATAGGAACTCAAACATTGAGATCCCGCTCTGTTCCAGTAACAAGAAGCCGAAAGCACCAGCCTGAAGATGACGAGTGAGACCTCGTCGAAACGTCGCCTAGACACCCCAACTTTTACACGGGAAGACACCCGAGGACACCAAAACCTGCATTCCTGTACCCGTGAAAATCTACGAAAGCATATATATATATATATATATATATATATATATATATAGACTGCGTAAGACCAACATGGCTACCTGCCTGTATCTTGAAATAGATTAAGATTCCTTGCAGTCAGCCATATCCCTAAATAGTTCACCTTTTTGCCTAATTCTTTGCTTACCTTCCCCATTTCTAGAAGGACGTGCTGACAGTGCCTTTTCCAAAAAGCCCACCACCATCACCACAAACCACTGGGATCTTCTTCCTTGTTTAGTCCTGTCTTTCCCAACCTGTTGCCCTCTATCTGTCTGGGGGAACTCAACTTCTATAATCCCCAACCAGCATAGCCCATGGTCAGGAATCATGGGAATTATAGCCTGAAAATCTGCTGGGCACAAAGTTAAGGAGCTCTGTCACGGATAAACGGGGGGAAGGTAAAGGTAAAGGGACCCCTAACCATTAGGTCCAGTCGTGACCAACTCTGGGGTTACGGCGCTCATCTCATTTATTGGCCAAGGGAGCCGGTCTGCAGCTTTCGGGTCATGTGGCCAGCATGACTAAGCCGCTTCTGGCGAACCAGAGCAGCACACGGAAACACCTTTTACCCTCCCGCCAGAATGGTACCTATTTATCTACTTGCACTTTGATGTGCTTTTGAACTGCTAGGTTGGCAGGAGCAGGGACTGAGCAACGGGAGCTCACCCTGTCACAGGGATTCGAACTGCCGACCTTCTGATAGGCAAATCCTAGACTTTGTGGTTTAACCCACGGTGCCTCCCCTGTCCCTTAACGGGGGGAAGAAGAGATGACAAAATTTCTCTCAGCCACTTAATATTTTGTATGTATGAAACCACTTTCCCCCTCCATTTTTCTTTGTATTTACCTTTGTAGCCCTAGGATGCTATGACCTACATTTTTAGTCTACCACTGATGCACAATATTTCATATTCACTGAATTCTGAACAACATTTCAGCTCACCAGTCATTTTATTATTTTTGCCCTTGATTTCTTCCTGTGAGGACTAAACAAAGGGTGTAAGTAGTATTTCTCAATAGTGCTGGTATTCTATCTGGAAATAATTCAATTTTCTCACCATATATAAGCAGCTGGCCTTTTGCAGCATTCCTTCCCCGAATGTTTCCTGCAATGCATTCGTAGGAGCCTTCATCTTCTTGCTGAAAGTCTGGGATTTCAAGGATTCCTTTGGCTGTGTGGATTTTTCTAGCCAATGGGCTACCATCAGGTTTCCTCCAGATGATACTGGGAACTGGACTAAATGAATATAAGTCATTAGAAAACGTAAGAGCCTACGTAATACTTTTTATATGAAGGGAGAAAGTAAATCCTTGAACTTTTGAAATTATCAGCAACCACCAAAAAACGTAAGAAGTTATTTGATGTCATATACAGTATAAGGTCGTGGTGGGGGAGAGGTTCCATTTCAAACTGAAATACACAACTATTCCTAAAATCTGTCAAGGCTCCATTTTCCAAATGTTTGGTGCTACTGAGAGCCTGTGAGGTGCAGTGGTTAGAGTCTCGGCCTAAGATCTGGGAGATACAGGTTTCAAATCTCCCCCTTGGCCATGAAGGGGACCTTGGGCCAGTGTGACCTTGGGCCAGTCACTGCCTCTCAGCTTAACCAACCTCACAGTGTTTGTTGTGGAGACTATATGACGATGGGGAGTGCCCATCTTGAGCTCCTCAGAGAAAAAGGTGGGATGTGAATGCACTAAGTAAATGATTTGTAGGGAAATTGAAAAGGGAGAGCAGCTGTTTGCAGTCATTGCACAAAACAGACTTGAGAAGGAATCCAGAAATATACTTTTTCCCGTATGGTAGAATTTCCAAAAAGCTCTAACGTTGCAATTGTAAATTGCCAAAAGGTTCTAACATTGTAAAGACTGTAAACTGTAAAGACTGTTGACGTTATCCAGGCATGAGATTTGATAGGATACAGCTTACTTTGTCAGGTGTAAACTGCAATACATGGATTTCCACAAATACACACACACACACACACACACACACACACACACACATGCTTGCAAACATGACATGAAGCATGATGTTTTATTTTCACAATAAGCCTGCTTAATGACAAGATCTAGGAGTAGAGATCCTAGAAGCCTTGCTACTGTTGCTGAGATGCACTTGAAATGTCTAAGAGGAAGCAAAGCACAGCGTTGAAGGTGCCTTAAAGATAATCTAACTCAAATCCATCCCCTCAGGCAGGAACAACAAATGTGAATCTGCAGAGAGAATAGCGCAGAGAAGGAAACCACATGCAAACTCGCCTCAAACTGGTTGCATTTTACAACAAACAAAAGCTTTACTCTGTTTGAGTGGATCACTACAAATCAAACCTATGAAACATTAGACATGACACTAAAAGAGGAAGCTGAGAAATATAAATTACAAGCAAAAGGCAAAGGAGTGATGAGCAGAAGGAGGGGCCTAGAGAGACTGGAATAAGGAGAACTTTTATCGACTAGGGAGAGCAATGCTTTGTTTTGCATTTTTATAGCTTTTTATCATTTTAATTTATATTTAGATCAATGTTCTTTATATGATAAAACACTCAAGTGTGAACATGGCTATAAATACTTCTAGAGTTTCTGGCAACATCAGAAAACACACAAGGCTCACTTTCTTGATTTATTATGTCACCAGAACACTTTGAAATATTAATAGTCTTGCATTTCACGGCAGCCTTTCATGCTCCTGCAAAGGAAAATAAGCTGCTTTGCTGCAGCAGAAAAACTGAAAAATGAATGCCTTCAGAACAGCTTTTAACAGAGACTTTGAGGCAGTGTTGGCAATAACGCTGTTGCCGCCGCTGCTGCCACAGAAAGAAATATGCAAAGTTTCAGATGCGATGCAAATCTATCTGACACAAACTGTTCTGATTCATGTAAATAATCGCAATAAAAAGTGTTGGTTGGGTAGATGGTGGCCATTGTCTGGCTCTCCATCTTTTATTGAGCAATTGGGGCTTTGAGTTTGCACAATCCACTTCCAAGGTGCAGCAGGAAGTAGGCACATGGGCCTGTGTCCCACTACATGGAATCAGCTGCAGGTTTTACCAGTGTTTGAATCCTGAATAATATTGTATAGAAGAAGTGGTTCCCAACTGGTGATTCGTGGACCACAGGGGGGCCTTGTAACCCACCCAAAGGGGTCTGTGGCACCATTCACATAACAAAAACTACCATAGAGATAACAACATTTTCAAAAGCAGGAGGTCCATGGCTTTGCTTTTGAAAAACAGGAGGGTCAGCCTACACTTGAGTAGGCATGTTCTCTCCCTCCTGGTCGATCGTTTGGGAGTTTCAAAAGCTTTCTTCAGCCTGAACATCACAGTAACCGATGCCAACAGACATCGGCACACTTAGGAATCTGCCGAGTTTGAGCACCTTGCATGACAGAGCTCAGCAACTCAGCATTTTGGCTAATCTACTTTATTTACATATAAACACACACGGAGCACTGCAACATGGCTCCCTCTCTCTCTAGACAGCAAAGAGAAAAATAGTCCCACTTCATGGAACACAATAACACAAACATCCTGTCTTCGTCACTTCCCACTCTGTGGGGTCAAAACATATACCGTCATGTGAAAGACAACAACCCCATGACTACAATCATGGAGCAGGATTTCTAACACTTAGCTAATTGGGAACCACTGCTATATGGAGATAGAAACCAATAAGCAGAAGTAATATTATTCTTGTAGCAGGTGTGCATTTGTTTTTCTCCTTCCTCAAGGAAAACACTCCCAAAGGGAGCAGGTTGAGGGGAGGACCATGTGGGGGGGCCTGATGGATCTTCATACAAAGCTCTTCAACCTTTGTATAAGGAGTGTGGGCAGGTAAGGTGGTTGGGGAGAGAAACAGCAGGTTCACTCACTGAGGCATTATTGGGTTAAGGATACCCTTTAGTGATTTGTCAGGCAGTAGGACTGGTGGGACCTATGGGGGATGTCCTTTAAGGCCCCACATGCACATTTTGTATGAATGCTGGACAGTAGCACCCAGATTGGAATTCACATTTAAGGCTCACCTAGTAATCAAGCCCCCCGCTGCTGCCCAGTTTGCTGGGGAGTCACCGTCTACAACTGTATGACATGCTAAAGGATCTGAAGGGATGCTGCTCTACCAGAATTAACTAAAATTCTCACTTGTCTGTACTTTCTGAATTTGGTTGATTGGTTAAACTGTTTGCAGTTCTTCCAAGCTGTTATATTAAGAAATATGGCCATTATCCTAATGTTTCGTCTCATGAGTCTTCTTGGCAGGTGTGATCCATTGTAAGTACAACATTTTTCCCGAGACTCTGCACTTTTGAAGCACTATGATATTTAAGCAGTACTATCTTCCTATCAGTTTTGTACAGTGGATGCTCGGATTGCGAATGTGATCCATGAGGGATGCACGTTCGTAACCCGCGTCTGTGCATGCACGGGTTGCAATTCGGCGCTTCTGCACATGTGCAAAGCGCGATTTAGCGTGTCTGTGCATGCACGACCGCCAAAACCCAGAAGTAACCCTTTCCGCTTCTTCCGGGTTTCGGCGGTCCGCAACCCGAAAAAACGCAACCAGAAGCGGCTGTAACCCGAGGTATGACTGTATAACATTTGAATTGTTTATGTTTGTGTTATATTTTAGGGGGGTGTTACTGGTTGCTCTGAATGCTATTTTATAGTGGAATGATGGGGTATAACTTGTTTTACTAAATAAAACAAATACAATTGCTTAACCTTCTGGCTTTTTGCTTGTGGAAATCCAAAACACCTTTCCACTGGAGAACTTGGGGCTCATGCTACCTTTGTAGACTTGGCCCAGACCTAATCAATGTCTGCAGAATTGAAAAACCCACAACTCTACAGTATTGTGATCCTACAAAGCTGCTTTATACTGTGCTAGACAACTAGTCTATTTCAGGAGCAAGGAACCTCCAACCCACAGATGAAACTTGGCCCACCAAGAGTTTGAATTTGGCCCAAAAGGCCTTCTTCCACCAACCATACCCATGTATCTCACACCTGACACAAGAGCATTCTCTCCTGACACAGTTTTGCAGAGCCAAAAAGCAGCCTGGCCACCCCTATCTAGTCCAGTAGGATCTATTCTGACTGGCAAACATTTCAGACAGACATATTGTTAGCACCGGTACCTGCAGGGACAACTCAGATAATATCGTAAACTTGGGTAACAATTATACTGCCCACTGAGTGGAAAAGCTGCTACTCAGAAGTAGGGCACTCCATGCAAAAGGACCCGGGTTCAGTTCCTGACATCTCCTGGTAGGTCTGGGGTAGACTAATGCCTGAAACCTAGGAGAGCCACTGGGCTCTTCCTTAATCCATAAGTGAATGGAATGAGGGAGGAAAGACTGCAGTATGTGAAAAATGGCAGGGGAACTCTTCCCTCTGTGAGAGTTTTCAAGAATAAAATGGTGCCTCTTGAATTCTAGCATTTCATGCCATTGTTGGTACTACCTATTGGGTGTGTTTGATCTGTCCCCAGCTAACGCTTTAACTAGAGATCCTGGGGACTTGGCTTGAAACCTGATCCATGCAAAGTTTGTGTTCCATCCAGCCCTTCACTGTCAGTTGTTATTTTTCATTTCTAATGTAGACTTGGGCATCCATACCAAGAAGCGCTGCTCTAATTGGAACTCATTTTTCAAACTTCTATCATCTCTTGTATGACTGTGAAACATTTTCTGATCAGGTCAAAGAAGAGATGTAATTGGAGTGGACTTGTAGTAGATTGATATAGATCATGGGTGGCATTCTTGAGGGTATTACAGGCTTTTAAACCAATGTCACATATTTTAGCCATAGGCAAATGACTTCTTTTCATTAAAACTGGTTACAGAATTTGATTCCAAGCCCATTGTCGATTTTGATGGTGTTTTGTTTTGTTTGTTTAAAAACAGCAGGAACTCTCAACAATTAAATTAAAAACACTCATTTTAGTAGAGGATGGGGGAAATTAAGAACTCACCACCTACACTTATCTTACCCAGAAATGAACCATTTACATACTTTTCTAAGCTCTGTAAACTGCACAGTCTTTTTAAAATGTAACTTCTGGAATAAGACAAAGTTGGCAATGAACCACCAAAGCTAGAGGCTGCACTCCATGAGGAGAAGCCTCTTCTGTCAGGCTGTCAGCTCAGGTTTACTGTGTCCTGCGATGAGGCTGTCCTCTTGTTTTCCTTTTCCATATCAAATACTCATAATTACTTCCTCAGGGATCTTTCCCAACAAGTCCTTTCCTCCTCCTCCTCCTCCTCTCCCTTCCCCCTTTCCTTCTTTTGTATGTGCCTGTGTATTTTTATTCTTTTCCGTGAGACTAAAGCTGTCTGACACATAAAGGCAGTGTGTGCATTACCATTGCTTTACTTAGATAAGTTATTGCATTAAACACTTAGCTGTGCTTTATTCTCTCCCAAGGATAATGGCTTTGTGCTGAGCTGCAAGAAATGATACAAGAATCAAGAGAGTGATAAGAAGTTCTAGGCAGGGGTGGATTATCAATTGTGCTGCAGAGTAGGGTGGCCCCAACTAAACCAGGACACTTTACTGTGGTATAATATCTGGAATTCCCATTGCTGCCTGCATTTGGGTTCATGCATCTTTGCTGCAACTCTCCATGTGTTCCCTTTGCGTTAATAGAAGGCAAGCAGAAGCCATAATCCCAGTATGACAATGTATAGAGAAATGGTAGGCTGCTTATCATGAAGAGGAGAATATCTTTTGTACTGCAGAAATATTGAGGTCAGGCTGTAGTAGACAGGAACAAAGAGGATTCTCTCTGAATGTGTATGGATATGCCCATTTGGCAGGTGAAGGCTAGCAAATGAGAACATGTGGTGCATGCTGCAAAGACAGGATGCCTTTATATATGGGTCAACAGATGGATTCAGGGGCCTTTTACCTGATGAGTATTAGGATATTGCTGAACAGTTTTCAATATTAGAATATTGCTGAACAGCTTTCAATATTATCTTGCTGAAAAGAAACCAAATCCACAGGTTCCACAAACTTCCTGTTGTCCCACAACATCACACCCAAAATGCAGCGTTCACATGTTTTTGTGTGTGGAGGAAATGTACAAGATGCTGACACTGAGAAAGCTTGTGTGTCTCCTGGACAACATGAAGGCTGTGTTTTGGTTCCAAACAGCTGGGGAAGAAAAGAAAGTGCAATGAATTTGTTCGTGCTGTTCAAAGAAAAGCCCAAAGCCAACACTACGTCACTTAGCCAATCCTCAGCAATTCTGGGTAGAGACTATTATCACAGAGTGCTGTGTGGGATCAATAAGGATGCTTTAGGAAGTTGATCTTTATGAATTTTGATATGAATTGACCTGATCTGGTGTCAGGTAGCCAGGCAAGGCTTACCTTCCCCCTCTCTGTAGATAAAGCGTGTTCTCCTTCATGGAGAGCACATGTTGCGGTGGGGACCGACAGGACACTCCAAAGTTGTGGGGCAGGCTAATCGATCATTGGCCACTGTTGTGATTGGGCTTCCCTTGTTGTTGGGAAGAAGTTAATGTTGCCATTTGTTGATTGACAGCCAGAAATGTTAAAACTCCCTGCACGAGGTGTAGAGCTTCCTCTTCCTCCCTATCTTTAGGGTTCTTTGCTTTGACCTTGCTATGCCTGTCATGGAGTCATCTGCTCTTGGGGCAGGGGCCCAGTAGGAATTTTGTCCATCTGGCTAATTGGCTGATTGGCTGGTGCCATTTGGTTTTTGCCTACTGCGTAGCAAATCGTCACAACTTGTAAGGTTGCAGTTAGGCATTGGTTTATGGTTTGATTGGTTGAGGGGCATGGATTGGCTGTGCCTGGCCCTCTAATGCTGCTGCTGCAAGGGATTCTGTTAAAGGAGTACAGGGGCTCACTATTGCTTTTGTCCGAACCCTGTCAAGGGGCTAGAGCCACACAAGAGCTCCTGGTTGCATTTGGGGAGGGCTGAGGGCAGGCTCCCTGCTCCGTCGCCACCCCCAAATGTATTCCCCTTTTCTGACTTTCGCAGGCGTGCGGAATGTCAGTCTGTCCCCCACTGGGCGGCAGATAGTCACAACCAATGCCTAAGCAACCACTCACATTTTTGTATTTTAATAAAGTTGTGGCCAAAATTATGCCAAAAACCTTAAACAGAATTTCTGTGTGATGTGTGAGTTATTTGGGGTGGCCCTGGGGACCTCGACACGCAACAGCACAAAGTGAAAGCAGTCTTTTGCAGCAAGAGAGAGGTTTCTTGAACACAGCACAAGCATTCAGGATCCGTTCTCCTCACCATATGATCCCTCCACCACTGAGCCTTCTGAGAAGCTACCCTATCCAGATGCTGGGCTCTAGGGGCTCATGGCCTGATCACTTTCTAGTGAGGGAGATTCAGCCAGCTCTCTCTCTTCCCATTCCTCTCCCCTTGGTTGTTCTTTTCCCAGCCTAGCCCAACTGTCAGGTTCTGAACTGTGTTCTTCCGCAAACCGTTGCTCTAGGTCGATACTATCCTCCTGCTCCAGAGGAGCTTCAGGATCAGGCCCTTGCACAGAGGGAGGGGGGTTCCCACCATTCTTCCTCAGAGCAATACACTTTAGTCTGGTTCCTGACATCTGGTCAGAATCTATGAACTGATCTTCCTGGACTAATGTACAGTTCAGAACTGAATCTGCACTTCTAAGATGTTTCTATGAAGTTCTTGACTGATGATATATAATCAAAATACACTTCATAATATGTATTTTGCGAGAAAAATACAGTTAAAAATGCCTATTTTGAAAGTAAAAAATACTTATTTGAAAGTTATTTAAATGCACATTTTTGCAAAAAAATAAAAAATAAATAAACCCCAGGTCAATGCAAAAATGGGATGGAGCCAAATTATGCACACAGGTCATATCTGCACTATACATTTAAAGCAGTGTCATACCACTTTCAACAGTCATGGCTTCCCCCAAAGAATCCTGGGAACTATAATTTGTTAAGGCTACTCTTGGAGTTGTTCATATATTCCTAGAACAATATAAGAACAACTACGAAAATAATGGCATTCACCTGGCCTCAGGTTCATGTGAAGAGGTTACAGTCATTTATACCCTTACATGGAAACGTCTTATATGAATCAATTGGACTCCTGAGTAAACATACTTGGAATGAGATTTTGGTTCTGAAGCTGTGGAGACACATGACTCTCAATTCATTATGAAAGTCCTGCTTAGCAGTGATCCATTGCAACTAAGAAGTGGAAATATTTTAACAAGGGGGAAAAAGAACTCTTGCAAAAAGACCACATTAAAATTTCATATCCAAAGAGAGAGGTTTTGCTACTGTTCATTTTAATAAGAGTCCATGTTTTATGAGATAATTTAAAGACACTGGAAAAACAGTGTTTGAATTAAGGGCAGATTTCACTTTATTACTTCAGTTCTACAAATACCCATTAGTAAGTAATTCCATACTCTAGTGTTTATACGTTGTGTCTAATAATATAATCAGAAAAAATAACCTTTGCTAACAACAGTATATTGTATGTTTCTCCCCTGATACTGGATGCGATAGTGATTCAGAAGGAAAGCATATAACTGGGCAAAATATGCTTGAAATACTTATGGGATACTTTTCGACATGAAGTTAATATTTGCAATATTCAAACTTTACAGGGTTTTTCAATTATGCCAGTCCATTTTTTTAAATGAGAAATTTCAAAGCAAAATTTCAATTCCCATTTTGAAGAACAAACCCTGAAGACATTCAGAACTGGAATTCTTGCCAGAAGCTTGACTGCTTTGATTTAGGCCAGCTTCAACTTGAATTTCCCACAAGCTGTCAACTTTCAGACACTAAATTGTTATTGCAATGTACCTAATGCTGGTGAAGTCTTGTTTGGCCACCCTAAGCACATTAGGGGGGTTCTCTGAACCCTATGTGGTATATTTGGAGAGGGATTGGGAGGGAGGGGACACACATGAGAAGTGGGAAGGGAAATTCTGTTGCATAGCCAAAAGTCCTGGTGCAAGTATTTTTAAAATGGTAAATGGCATACTCCTGCTCCAGAAAGGATTCAACATACCTCTCGAAAACCTTTTCCCAATTTTGGCAGCGATTTTACCCACCAAAACATTCCACTTTATCACTTAAACAGTTTGGTCAAATCTTTCCCAGCTGCAAGAGTGGCACAGCTCTATATCTTTATTTCCTACTTCTTGCCTTAAAGCACTAGCTTAAGACTTATAAAAAAATAATTGTAATATTGTCCTGCCATGTCCAGTCTGTAAACTGTCAAAATAATAATAATAATAATAATAATAATAATAATAATAATAATAATAATAATTTATACCCCGCCCATCTGCCAAATTATTTATACCCCCGCCAGCTTCCCCCCCCAAAAATATTATAATACTGTAATACATCAAACATTAAAAGCTTTCCTAAACAGGGCTGCCTTCAGATGTCTTCTAAAAGTCTGGTAGTTGTGGTTCTCTTTGACATCTGGAGGGAGGGTGTTCCACAGGGAGGGTGCCACTACCAAGAAGGCCCTCTGCCTGTTTCCCTGTAACTTGGCTTCTCGCAGTGAGGGAACCACCAGAAGGCCCTCGGCGCTGGACCTCAGTGTCTGGGCAGAACAATGGGGGTGGAGATGCAGCTTCAGGTATACTGGACTGAGGCCATTTAGGGCTTTAAAGGTCAGCACCAACACTTTGAATTGTGCTCGGAAACGTACTGGGTAGAATCATGTTTCACTACTTTCCTGGAGATAGCATACTTTATGGTAATTTTTGAGTAATACGCGGCATTTTGCAACTCCTTTGTAGTGGCACAGTTGTACTACCATAACTTGCTTCATTAGTGTACTGTATTTTTTTTATTATTCCCTGTGACAACGCAGCACATGATGCCCTCTGTCCTCAGTCTGACCTGGTTTTTGCATTTGCATTAGTGTAATCTGTGGTTTGGTTGCAAGTTGGATATAATTGCAGATGTCACTGTGGTACTGATGTTTGCATTATGCTAATAATAGCATTAATGAGGCCATGTTTCCTCGTTTAAAAGATGCAGATAAAGGGGTGTTTTTTGACATGATAGCCACTGATGCAAACACAGCTTTGTGTAAAAGGAATTACAAAATCTCAAATGTGTTATGCTTCACAAATAATTAAGACACCCCCCCCCCGACACACTTCAGCATGAATAAGTGGACACAGTGCAGAAATGTGCATCTATGGCAGTGAAGATAAATCTATAATTTGTTTGCCTGAACGCTCCAAAGCATTGAAAGAACACTGGCTGCAGTCACTATTTTATTTATATCCTACAGAACAGGCAGCAGGCCCAGGAATCCATAAGTTACCAAATTAAAACAGAGAAGAAGAAAAATATTTTCTTCGAAGTGACAAGTCTAGTCACACTGGGCATCAATTTCAGTTTGACTGGAACAACGCAGGAATAGCCAATAAGCAAACCTTGTCTCTCCCTTCAAATGAAGGCGCATGCAGAATAACCCTCAGTCAATCATACAGTATCTGTGCTGCATCATTCATGTCACTCCTCTCAGGATACTTCACAATAAAATTAAATTTGCAGCTCAGATAATTACGACCATGCCTGGTTAAACAAATGAGACAAAGCAGAGATGAGAAAAGCTGTGCCGGTGGCTTTTGGCACCAAACACTGACATGGGGTGGGGGAAATAAGTTCCAAAAGGGCATAATAATTAAGTGGTTCAGCCTTCCAGTTTTCCTGCTTGATTATTTAGGTCTCGGCCCTGAGCAAAATTGCATGTTTGCAAAGAGCTCTAACGGAATAAGGGTACTTAAGGGACTTCCTCACACTGCATACTCCTGCCTGGCAACTGGGCTCCTATGCTAGGACACAGTTAGGAGGGCCGCATGCAGAATAATAATAATAATAATAATAATAATAATAATAATAATAATAATAATAATTTATACCAGCCCAAGAAGCAAGGCCAACACACAACAACACAGGAAAATGAAAGTAACCACAACAAGCTAGAAGGTAAAGTCTTCGCTCCAACCCATAATAACTGGATACAATATTTAACTCTACAGTTACCAATTACTACAATGACCAAGTAAAAGAAAAGGGGGGAGGGAGCTGTCACTGACCTCCCACCCTGGCCAATGCGCCCAGCAGGACTTAGGACATTCTACCCAGCCTGGACTCTCCACACAACCTCCAAAGGATTGTTCTGTCCCTTTTTTTGACTGAACCAAAACCCTAGGATTGGGTTAATTTCAAGTTTATTCTCTGTTGCTATATTATTTTCTTGGCAAATTCAGCTCCAGCTGTGATTTCTGTGGTCTATTATGACAAATCGTTGCTTTCTTTTTAAAAACCTAAACTCTGCTGTGGTTGTAATTTGGGTAAGTCTCCCTCTCCCCCCCCCCCCGCCGGCTCCCTAATTGGTCTTTGTTCTGTCAGGTATTTCACTATAATTGTGTCTTCTGCTGTCAAATAATATAAAAGACAGCAAAAGCTAAATTAATCCTTTGACCTTCAGCTTTTGAAACTAATTCCACTAAGAGATAATGCACACAATTTGTGTTTTCCCTCATAACAAGGAATAAGAAGAAGGCAGGGCTGAAATAGCACTTATCTGCTGGACTCTCTTTCCAAATATTCCATCTAACACTTATGAAGAAACTTTTATGAGGAAATTTTACTCTCTAGAAAATGCTCATTGTGGGGCTTTTGTTTTTTAAAATCAGACCAAAATATTTAGTCATAATACTCTAGAGAAGTCACAGTAAACCTAAATATATCTAGGAATCGGAACAGGAACCTGACATTTCAGATGTTGTGTCTTGCCAAGAGGATTGGAAAGAAGCAAGCTAGCTGGTGAGAAAATGCTGCCTTATTTATTTTTTAAGCATTTCACATCTTAAAGATGTGCAATTTAATTTGTTTCCTCACGCCAGCTTAAGCTTTTCTTTAATGTGGGTCAACTTGAAGAGCTGACACTACATTTGCAATGATGTTTAAAAAAACAAAGCAAATTGATTTTCTGATTGCCCTAATTATTTCCTATTTTAAAAATAAATAAGAGATGGACACATTTCCCCTAAACCCAAATGAAGATGTGAGACAATATATGGGTGAATATGGCTACAACTTTATTAATACAGCACATTTGTAAAATAAATAAGGCCTCTTCACTGCTGTTAAAGGTGATGAGAAGGATGGGTCTCATCCTTGTTGGGTATCCATTGATGGTTCCTGGCCTGAGAGAAGTCACTGTATGATTCCCTCCTCCTCACAGGCCTCTGTTCCTCTTTTTCAAGGAGCTGAGGGTGCTACAAGTAACAGCATTAACCACACACTGCCAACCCTTTGCGACTAACAATGCTACCTATGCCTAGGGACATGCCTGTCCCAGTTCCCTTGCACCAGTCAACCATGATGCTTGGGTCGGGCACTCCTCCCTGCACTGCAGTGGTGGACCACACTTTCTGCCTGTTGTGTAGGCCAGCAATTTCTCTGCTTGGAAAACTCAGTGGTAAGAATATACCCATGCGTCATGACAAGAGGTGGGCAGACTCTATTCAGCACAATACAGAATGGCACTCAGGAGCTTTCTTAGCGCTTGGATAACGCTAACAGCTCTTTCCCAGCTTGTTTCGTAAGCGTATATTTGCAGGTGATGCAGAGACAACACACATCATTGTACTTTCCACTTGGAAATACACAAGCGTCCAGAACTCTGAGTTGTCCCTCAGAGTGAGGAAGAGGAAAAGAGCTAAAGTCAAGGCACAGGCACTTCTGCTGCATATCAGTTAACCAATAAAGCGCTGGGAAGGTGAGGGAAATTAGATGTAGGAGCCATGGCAAGGATGAAGAGAAGGAGTGGAAATTTGTCGCCCCCTCACCCACTGCCTGAGGTAATTGTCTCCTCTTGTCTCATGGCAGAGCTGACCGTGATTTTAATGGTATGGACTTTTACTCCAAAACTATAATTCAAGATGGAGTGGTTTCCCTTGGGAAGTTGTGGACTCTCATTCCTCGGATGCTTTTTCATAGATGCTTTAGCTGGGTTTCCTGCATTGCAGGGGGTTGGACTAGATGATCCTTGGGTCCCTTCCAACTCATACGATTCTATGATTCTAAGTCACGGGTGTCAAACACAAGGCCCACGGGCCGAATCTGGCCCGCCGGACCTCGTCATGTGGCCCGTGTAGCCGCCGCCGGCCGCCAGCCTTCACCTTTTATTCTCGCTTTTTTTTTTTGACACAAGAAAGCTGCCTCTTCAGCGCATGCGCGGCAGCCTACAAGCCAGAGAACGTCTGCCCTCTAGCGGCGCCGGCCGTTCTACACAGGAAACCTCCACTTTACATGCATTCAGGAAACCTCCACTTGTTTTGATATTGAGCGCATGCCATCCTGTGATGTGACAGATCCAACGGCTGCCTGAACCCTTCTCTCCTGTACTGTAAGTACATATTATGTATGTGGGGGGGGCTGCTTATAGTCCTACAGATACAACATAGTCCTACAGATACAACATAGTCCTACAGATACAACCGGCCCTTTGAGGGTGACCAAATTGCTGATGCGGCCCCCGATGAATTTGAGTTTGACACCCCTGTTCTACGTTATCCCTGTTTAAGGGGGGGAAATGAAATGCATGCTTGATCTGAAGAACTAGTGTCCATATTGTAGTTATTTGGATCAAATTATCAGAAATTAAGCCTTATATGTTGAAGCATAGGTGTACTCTGAAGTTTAAAAGCCACCAGTTTTGCATAAATGGAACATAAAGTGGGACAGCAGAAGCATTTGCAGTAGTTTGCATAAGTTTCTCATACTGAAGGATTTAATACCATTGGCAAAATGTATACACACATTCTTAAAAATCAGCATTCTTTCAGAAAGATATATTATAGTTTTGTGAGAATGAATGCTTAGCTGGAGGAGCTTGGTTATCAGGAAACTGCTAACAACCTATTAAAAGTTGACATGAAAAACCAATGACTTGGTGGAAAATTCACCCATTCCCCACAGCCTAACAGCAGGGAAACAGCAGGAGGGTTGTTTGGGCAGCCTCCTGCTCTGGTGAGATGGTATATTTGTCCTCTATAAGGCAGACCTGCAGGATTTCTAGGTAAGGTAATTTAAAAAACCTTTCTATGACCATAGGATATCACTCAAATCCAAATCAATACCCATTTGGTAGACTATTTGAGAAATGTCCTTATTTTATTACAGCAAACAAGCATTGCGATTTTTTATTTTTACTTTAGAAAAAAAATATGAAGAACCTTACTTTCCAAGGGCAAAGCATTCCAGTTTAACGGATGAGCCTTTTGCTGCCAGTGTTGTTTCTGGAAAACGCACTTCAATCTTTGGTTCATACTCCCCCATCACACCTGTTGAACATCAAAACAGGGAGCGCTACAGTTGTGCCTCAGACCTGTCCTACTACAACAGATTATCAGTGTGACATTAAAAATTGTGGCCTTACTTCTTCTTATGGAAGCTAGTAAATGTCTTCCAGTGAGAACATGAGCAGGCTACTGTGGAAAACTTCATCACCATGCAAGGGCTTAGTATGAAATCTACAAATCAAATCATACAAGTGACTTCACCTTGACCTCCTGAACCATATTGGGAAAAAGAAGCTAGCATTTGGCAGTTGTCATACAGCACATTACATTCTTTTTCAAATTCCTAAGATGGCTTGATTTCTGTAAAAATGCAGCCCTAAAGTCGGATGTCTTTCATACTCCAACCCTCGTGAGAAATGGGTTTCCATCTGAGAAACTGGGCAAACCCCTCATTAGATGAAATTGCAAAACATTTTTGTTCATACCTTCCACCGCATATCATTTTAAGCCTTGCTACAACAAAACTAGCTGAATAGATCCCATTTCCACTGAATTTAAAGTATTTTTTTCTGCTTTATTCTCTTTTTAAATACATATTCAAATGCTTTAAAAATATTTTTTTCATATAGATGTAACAGTATGCCACCAGGCTGCACAACTTATTACTCACCAACCACATTAACCATGTAATATAGATGTGCTGAGCAAACACCTATACTTTATGCAAGGGACGCGGGTAGCGCTGTGGTCTAAACCACTAAGCCTCTTGGGCTTGCCAATCAGAAGGTCGGTGATTTGAATCCCCACGACAGGGTGAGCTCCCTATGCTCGGTCCCTGCTGCTGCCAACCTAGCAGTTCGAAACCACGTCATAGTGCAAGTAGATAAACAGATACTGCTCCGGCAGGAAGGTAAACAGTGTTTCTATGCGCACTCTGGTTTCACCAGAAGCTGCTTAGTCATGCTGGCCACATGACCCGGAAAAACTGTCCGCGGACAAACATCGGCTCCCTCAGCCAGTAAAGCGAGATGAGCACCACAACTCCAGAGTCTTCTGCTACTGGACTTAACTGTTACCTTTTTATACTTTATGCAGGTTAAAAATGAGGAGATTACTCAAACTGCTAGTAAGAAAAATCTCTGGCATCTCAAGCATCTGGTATATATCTGAAGGGGGAGCACATCAGTGGGCCTGACAGATCTCCAAAGGTGTAGGCCTGGTGTTCTGCAGCAGGGAGCCAATGCTACACATGTAGACTTCCTGTCTGATTTCGGGGTTCTGACTCACGTAGGTAGTTAATATAATTTTGCTGCTCCCTACACCACATACCTGCTCCTGCTGCCACCTATTCTGCCACCCTTGCATGCCCTGCCACGTCCTCTGCTGGTGGAGAAGTGGCAACCCCATCGGCACTGATTTTGGACGAGTTTGTCAAGATTTTGCATGATATCTTTCCCCAAATTGTGTGAGATCTTGCACACTCTGCCTCAAATGGCTCTCTCCTCCACCCCCTACCTTTGGGTTTCAATTCTCCTGAGTCATCTTTGAGGAAAAGGTGAGGGGCCAAATATGCCCCTGCTACAGGAACAGAAATGATTTTTGTCCTCCTGAAATGTAGGCAGTTGTACAAAGTCACATACATTGGTTTTCCCAGTTATGTCAATTGTTCTTCCCCACAGAGGAATGTGCCCTTGGGCTGAAAATGTCCCACAGCTTTACAGTATGGAACATAACGCCTTGCAATAGTTGTTGCTATTTTATGAGAGCCCTTTTAGCTACACTTAAGAGGGGCCATGGCTTGAAGGAGTCAATCCATTTCAAAAACACTTCACCAAAAGATTTCTCAGCTATGTATTTTCAACTGCAAACATTTAATTAAAAGCTTTTTTTTAAAAAAAAAGAGTGCCTTTCACTTCAGTGACTAAACTGGATTAAATCTAGTATTCTGCTTTGTAGCTCTAAACAATGAAAGCCTGTCACATCTGAATCTGAGCATTCTTGGAATAATATTAGCATGTGGATTAGGATTTATTTTCCCCCTGCAATGTGCTTGGTTTACTGTTGACATATCTTCTTTACAAACTGACTGGCCTAACAGTCTTTTGCTCTTCCCAGAAATCCCAGGGACTAGCAATCTCTAACAGAGGATTCCTAGCATGTCACCAAAATAAAATTCATTAAAAAAAAAATCAATGGCATTTGAAAAAAAACTTTGCAGTGTATTTAAGCCACTCTGTCGTCCTTTGCTTATTTGCTCAATTATTTCATTTTAGCAATGGTGAGCAGACTCAGACTCAAAAGGAGCTCTTTGATTAATGTAAATGGGTAACACAAATGTTGCGATAATCTATAGCACTTCAAAAATATTAAGGTGATATCTTATGCAAGTATTTATAGTTCACTCTTCATTCAAGAGTCCCAGTGTGGCAAAGGGTAACATTAAAATCACAGTTAACAATAATAAATAGATAAATAAGCAAGCAAGCAAGCACCATAACATTAATAACAATCACAAATTACGCAGGTGGGAGAAGCAAATAAGTGCAGCTAAACCTGTCTTCTGGATGAAAATAATATACTGTCATGATTAACCCATGAAAAGAGGCCATTCTAAACCTGCAGGGCTACCACGGAGAAAGCGTTCTCCTGGACCCCTCGACTGCAAACTTCACTCTGTGTGGGATCACCAAGAGAGACTCCTCTGTAGACCTTAACAAGTCGGCAGGCTGCATTTGTTAAGGTGGTTTAATTGAGATTGTATGCAAAACAAGCCTTACCATCACTACGGAGTACAAGGGGTGTGGGTGGGCCCTGCACACTTTGTTTGGCTTCTGTGTTGGTTACAACACATGTGTAGTTGCCCACATCAGAAGGTTCCACTTTGGCGATGTATAGATTTCCTGTCTCTTGAGATACAAATCGACGACTGTCCTCCTGAACATATAAGGGATTATCATTGAAAATCCAAGCATAGGATAAATCTGGAAAACATCAAACACTTATTACACATATTTTCCTAGCAAAACTCTGATAGCACTATTGGAGGCAAACTGTGATTTCGGTTTTTGATAAAGGTAACTAACATAGAAAAGCAAGGCTCTAACGGTAAACCTTCAAGCAGTGTTTCATTCATCCTGATTCATTCATTGTCCTCTTCCTGTTCAAGTGGTTTTCTCCCCACTCTTTAAATGAAAATGAAATACTGAAATAACACCACTCTCTTTGCCATTTGCAATGAGAGCGCCTTAGGGTTAGGGAAACATATAGATGCAGTGATGTCAACAGCAAATCATGTATAGCAGAACATTTTAAAATCCAGCCAGGGATCTAGGTGGCAGGAAGAACACCAGTTGACAGATACATATTCTACACCTGTTGAATGCAAAATCAGTAATGATTTGAGCCACCACAAATCACCCATTTTCATCTCCAACGAAACAGTTTTTAATGGAGATGAGTCACACACTAGAATGAATTGTCATCAAGTATAGCAGGTTCGAGAGAAGCAGCCCTGGGGATAATGTGGATAGCAGTGTGGAGGCAAGGAGCCTATGTGTTGGGCTACTTTAACAGCTTCCCTTTCTCGTTCTAAGTTGCTGGGTACGTTGCAGTGGAACACATTTTTATCAGATAGGCGGAACTGTATCCTCAACGGGTTAATATAATACTGTCAGTCCTTGGACACACGTACATCTGCAAGTACAGCTGATAATTATATGTAACAACTGATTTTGAATTAGTTCTAAGGAAGACAAATACAGCGAGTGGGTGGATTACATTACCCTTGAGAAAGCTCCAAACATTGTTTTCCAATTCTAAGTCTTCTGTCTTCAGACTGCTTTCTTTGGAATGACTTTATAAAGTCTGGCAAAGCTCACCCTTCCCTTTCTTTCACTACTTCCTTTGGAAGGACTTCATCTAAGCAACTCAAGACTAAAGGGTGTGTCTAGAGGAGGCAAACTTTTTCACTCCCTATCTTGGCTCGTATGTGTGGGACAGGAAGTATAGGGATAGCAGTACTTAAAATTCAGGCCCAATGCAGTCGATTTAGAAAGGGGCCCACTTTTGATAGACTTTTGTCTGTACAGCACAGTTGCCTTAGATCATCATATGCAAATAGCAATGCCAATTTGCAAGTGAAAACAAAGGCAAACAAAAGTGGATGGTTTAGGCTCAGTATGCTGCCTCAATTAGCCGATAAAAGCCATTGCACTTGTGCGGACTCGGAAAACAGTGAACATACTTAACACTCAAAAAAGCAAAACAAATCCCAAGTATTACGTTCCGCGTGAAGGGTTCTCGCTGTCAGTGTGCCAACCACAGGTCGTTCCCCCATTAAGTTATGAAAACACTTGACCAGACTAGTAGGAAGAAAGAGCCCTTCAGAGTCTAAAACCAAAGAGGGCTCCCTGCCTAAATTAACCCCATCTTCTTCAGTTCTATCCAATGAGCTATGGATTGGTTTTTAAAACTTTGACCTGACAGATGACAGTCTGCATGGACATTTTAAGTGGGTTTATACAGTACTTTTTAAAAAGGCTATCATAGGCATTCAGAGTCTGCACAACCACCCAGGTGATGGTAGACATTCACAGACACCCTCTGCACTTCAAATACTTCCCACTTTGGGAGTTACACTTTTTTTATTTCCTTTGCACTACTGTGCTTTGAGGACCGACAATTCATATGCTAACTTTTCCTTTTCCTCTTTCCCCAGTAGCTGCTTCCTAGTGGGCACTGGTAGCTCACCTCCTTTCTGATCCCCCAGCAGCTCTGATCTGTCTGACTCACTGCTCTTCTGTCCAGTGGCTTTTGTTCACCTTCTGTCGCAATTGTTCCTTCCTGCTGTCTGCAGTTTGACAGCTGACTGCTGAGCTCTTTCTATCGGGCTCCGGCAGTGGCAGGAGCGGCATGGAAATTGTATTTTTAATAAAACATAGTAAATCAGAAGTTTTGAAATCTAGCAGTTTAGCATCCCTTAATTAAATGTATAATTCATGAGCCGAGCGAAACTCTCTGCCAACTGATTCATTTCAAAACGTCGACTTTCCCCATTCCAGCTCCTTGCCATCATCAATGCCATTTTACAAACATTATTTATGTTCCAGTTGCAACATCAGCGTAGTATGATAATGAGTCTGTAAACACTAGTGGTTTCTCTGGAACTTTATGCTGACTTCCTATAATATTATGTGACTATAATTAGAAACAGCATGTCACTTGGGATCTATCAAAGATGCTTCCCTTCTGAAAGTATCCCTCCCCCTATAAGGTAGTTAGGAAGTTAATAAAATCTAGGGAGGGAAATGGAGTATGTGAAATATTAAAAAGGTGTGTTAGAGTAGGGATGGGGATAGCACAGGAAGCTGGCGTCCTCAAAGAGGCATTACGTCTGAGAACAGAAGCAAAATGAGGAAAGGCAGTGCTATTTTCCTAGAAAAAAACGTGTCGGAACTCACAATGAATGCCTCGTTTGTTCTCTTATAACAGCAATCGTACCCACCTGAGAGGTGCCAGAACTTAGTTCCGGCAAGTTCCAGCTGAAAATAAAAACCCAGAGGAAAGCCAAATTGCATCCCCCCTTCTCAACACACACATGCCTCAGTTCTGCGTGCACATCAACTCTGGCCAGTTCTTCCGCCCATTCCTCCTGTCTGGGAGTCTGCAGCAATTTTAAATCTGCCTATTACAATCTATGGAGACCTCTGCATTCTGTCAATTTAAACTGACACATTAAAACTCATTGAATGCTCCAAAATGGCTGGTGGGGGATTAAAAAGTGATAAGAGGGTATTTGGGCTAAGTCACTTTCTCCCTCACCCCACCCCGTGGTCTGAAGAAAAGAACAAGCACAATGATAAAGGGGCTGGAGCCACACCCCATTACAACAGTTAGGCTTTGTACTTTAAAAAAAATAAATAGTGAGGGGTAGCTGTTGTTGGAGGAACTGGATGTGGAGGAAGGGGTTAATTTCCTTCATGAGCACAAATCACTCCAAGGTTGAGATAAGCCAACAGGTGGATGGTCAGCAAAGCCAGCTGCAACAGCCCTGTGATGACTATATAAGTGATTAAGGCGTGTCAGTTTATCAATCCGGGGACTTATGCTGTCTGTCAAGGTCAGTCTTGAGAAGTGAGCCAGAGTCTGTGTTATGTCTTGAACTGCTGGAACAACAGAAATACTTTATACTTGTCTGTATCTGTATCTGCAAAGCCTACAAGCTATATGTATATTTCAACTTTCAGAACTGTACTACTGAAGCCTTATATTCTGCAGCATGGTAATGGGCAGGTTCTCTAGTTCTGATCATAAACCTTATGCATACTGAATCTGCATGAGGATAAATCATGCCCCCATAATGTGTTGCACATTCATCAAATTACAGTATGCAAATACTTTTTTAAAAAAAGCAATAAGAATGTTGTATACTACCTCCATAGTGTGGTGGAGGTCCACAGAGCAGAACGACTCCTTGTCCTTCTCTGACAGACACAGTGCTTCTTGCTTTGGTTTCAAAGTTTTCAAGATCTTAAGGAGAGAGAGAAATAATTAAAAATCTGTCAGGTATTTCTATTTCCAAACCATGGAGACCATTTTGCTGTTCATACTGGGAGGACTTTGGAGGAATAAGCATGGAAATGATTTGCCTAGGTCCTTATTGGCTCTTGGAAAGTTCCTGCTGTCTTGGTAAGCTTCATTTGAAGTATGCCAGCGCCAAACTGGTAAGTTTCCTATTAGCTGAAATATATATACTGAGAGCTTGGCTTTTTACAATTTTTGTGTTCTCATCTCCTTGAAGATATTGTCTACTCAGAGGTGGCTGAATTGAACTGTAAGCAGTTTCAGTCTCATAAATACACTGTGCACAATCTTAGGGTCAGAGATTATAGCTATGTATTCATACAACAGTTAACATGTTTAAAGTTTATGCTCATCCATGTGGTTGTTTTTTCTATCGAAATATTTTTTTTAAAAAAAACATTTTATTCTCCCTCTTCTTCTACCACCAGCTTTGAACATTCAGCCAGTTTTACAGGGGAAAATGCTAGTGCATTTCTCCTAGGCATACTGAAATCTGAGCATGACCTCCCCCCTCCTTTTTACCATATTTTATTGAACAACTGATTGGTTCAAAATTGGGAAAGGAGTACGGCAAGGCTGTATATTGTCTCCCTGCTTATTTAACTTATATGCAGAATTCATCATGCGAAAGGCTGGGCTGGATGAATCCCAAGCCGGAATTAAGATCGCCGGAAGAAATATCAACAACCTCAGATATGCAGATGACACAACATTGATGGCAGAAAGTGAGGAGGAATTAAAGAACCTTTTAATAAGGGTGAAAGAGGAGAGCACAAAATATGGTCTGAAGCTCAACATCAAAAAAATGAAGATCATGGCCACTGGGCCCATCACCTTCTGGCAAATAGAAGGGGAAGAAATGGAGGCAGTGAGAGATTTTACCTTCTTGGGCTCCATGTTCACTGCAGATGGTGACAGCAGTCACAAAATTAAAAGAGGCCTGCTCCTTGGGAGAAAGGCAATGGCAAACCTAGGCAGCGTCTTAAAAAGCAGAGATATCACCTTGCCAACAAAGGTCCGCATAGTTAAAGCCATGGTTTTCCCAGTAGTGATGTATGGAAGTGAGAGCTGGACCATAAAGAAGGCTGATCGCTGAAGAATTGATGCTTTTGAATTATGGTGCTGGAGGAGACTCTTGAGAGTCCCATGGACTGCAAGAAGATCAAACGCATCCATTCTTGAGGAAATTAGCCCTGAGTGCTCACTGGAAGGACAGATCGTGAAGCTGAGGCTCCAATACTTTGGCCACCTCATGAGAAGAGAAGACTCCCTGGAGAAGACCCTGATGTTGGGAAAGACTGAGGGCACAAGGAGAAGGGGATGACAGAGGACAAGATGGTTGGACAGTGTTCTCGAAGCTACCAGCATGAGTTTGACCAAACTGCGGGAGGCAGTGGAAGACAGGAGTGCCTGCCGTGCTCTGGTCCATGAGGTCACGAAGAGTCGGACACGACTAAACGACTAAACAACAACAACAATTGACAAAGGAAACAACAATAACATTATTACGAACTCACCCCCCCCCAAGTATAGAGACAGTGTTAAAGAATAGTACATTAGAATCAAGGTGTAAAGTGATGCCGTCCAGTGAGAATAAATCAAACAAATGTATTGTTCCACAGGGTCATGTGAGAAGCTGAAGTATAGAAGCCATGTTCAATAGATTACACATATTCAAGTAAATTAAACCATGTCATACAGAACGTTGTGGTGTCCCTCCCCCCAAAGTACAGTGTTCTCTTTGGGGTGCTGCTGGCTTATCCATAAGAATTATGTCCCATATCTCTACTACCATTCTTCATAAAGGTCTGTATTAAGACTTCTCCAGTATCTGGCTAAAACAAGTTATGAGCCGTTAACAGGTGAACAATAAGAACTTTATTAGACAAACCTGATTCTCCCTTTTTATTCTCTGGGATACTAGTTTAGACCATACTAACTTCTTTCCCATAGCTTTTTGCCTGCCCTCAATGGAATACTTTACTCTTATGTTCAAGTTAAACAGAAATTGGAGAACAAAATGAAGGATCAATAAAAGGTAAAGATAAAGGGACCCCTGACCATTAGTTCCAGTCGCGGACGACTCTGGGGTTGCTGTGCTCATCTCGCTTTATTGGCCAAGGGAGCCGGCGTACAGCTTCCAGGTCATGTGGCCAGCATGACTACACCGCTTCTGGCGAAACCAAAGCACCGCATGGAAACGCCATTTACCTTCCCGCCGGAGCAGTACCTATTTATCTACTTGCACTTTGACGCGCTTTCGAACTGCTAGGTTGGCAGGAGCTGGGACAGAGCAATGGGAGCTCACCCCTTCGCGGGGATTCGAACCACCGACCTTCTCTTTGGCAAGCCCTAAGGATCAATATATTTTATTATAAATCTAAATTTCAAATAAGCAGATCTAATGGACCATATGGCCCATTTTAATCTTGAAGAAAATCAAAATACACTACTCCTATATGGAGTTGGACCCAGACTTTAGTTCTACTAATATCAACAGTACTTAGTCATACTCCATATAAGTATCAACAATCTGGATCCACAATAAAATAAAAGCAAAAACTAAGTGAAGGAAAAGCTGGAGTAAATGTATAAACTCAAGTCAGACCAAAATAATGATGCAACTGATCAAACGTTTGGATGTGTCTAAAGATTAAAAGGAAATTTCCATTAAGGGAATAAATTGAACAGTGTTCAATATAAAACAACTTTCTACAAAACAGGTAGAACAACACATGCTTACATTGTTTTGTTCTGGACTTCAAACTGGTACGGTTGCTCAAAAACAACTTCAGGGGGATGGATATGTGTGAAGTCTAATGAGGCTACATACTGACAGTAATTTCACAAGTCCCAGAATCACATGCCCATTGGCTGAACATGGGTCTAATTGATTGGATTGCTTTGGCTGCACACATCATGAAACAGGCATTGGTATTCCTCATGCTGGGACAATTGGGCTTCAATTTACTAACACAGGAAATACACCTAGAGACTGATCTTTTATTTTTATTTTCCTGCAAAAAAGAAAAGTATTCCATGCAGCTTGATATTTTAAAATAGAAAAAACCACTGTAGGTTAAGAGTATCAGAAGAAAGCAAATAATTAAGTAGTGACTTTTACAAAAATACAGCCACACTGAAAGATGTGCATTCCTATTACCCCCCCCCAACTAAAAATGTTTACTATGACATATCTGTTGCAAACAAAGTTGAAAGCCAGATTTGTAGAATATTGAAAATCATTAATCAGCTTTTTAATGGCCAAAATGTTAATGATGTAATGGGCTCCTGAAAAAGCAAAAAAGAAAAAATCTACATGATCGTTTACAATCTCGTATTGTTATTGCATTACCTAAAATGATACTATTACATAACATTACATAAGCTATTAAAGCATAATGGTTTATTTTGTTGTTGTTGTTATCAAGGAGTGTGGAGCAGAGATCAGGTGTTCAGAGTGGATTGCAATTGCTAATAGACATTTAAGGAACGCCAGCTCTATTTCACAGATGGTATATTTGCTAACTGTGCTTTCCACAGAAATCTATGAATAAGTTATCACCTGACTCTCCATAATTCTCCTTTTCCTCTGCCTGCATTTGTCTTACGTTGCATCGACTTTGCTCACATTGCATTTTGCTGTCGGCTGCAATTCTGTTCCAATTGCCCCTTCCTCTCTTTCCCTGGCAATCCTCTTTGATCATTGCATTCTGGCATGTGGCTATTGGCAGGGCACTGGCTAATCAGTCAAATCTGTAACGGTATCATGTAGACTGAGCAGAATGCTCAGGTGCGAATGTGATCCTTCCACGTATGGCATGGCGATGCCAGGGCTCAGCTGCACAGGGTGGCAAGTCATCACCATCTGAGGAAAGCATTCGCAGACCACAGCAAGCACAAGATATGCTTATGGCTGGGAAAACATATGTTTCCTTGTGTTAACCAAATTAGATTATCGCAAAGAACATTACTGATATACACTGAACCATATGGGGACAACGCTAGAGAAGGCTGGGAAGCAAGTTGACAGAACAAGCAAGTTGTTCAGCTGGTGTAATTGAATCTTGCCAACTCTGGAAGTTTCACTCAGGGCTTTCATGATGAACATTGCTTTTCTTAAAACAATACGACGGCTTTCCAATCAGAGACAGGCGCAGCCAGAGTTGACAAAGAACATAAGCCAGCGTTCTGGATGCTAACAACAGTTGAGCCCCATTCAGACCTCCCTCGGAAAGCAGGGAGAAGAGACTCAGGTGGTGAGAGAGTGCAGTTAGGCTGCAAATGCATTACTAGTTTAAAATGCAGCCTGCTTGGTATTTTACACAACGTGTATCAAAGCTGGGTTGGGGGGAAATGCATTGAAATGAAGTATTTTGTAATAAACGGCAGGATAGGTGTGGATTGAGTCTCTCATTGTTCGCACACTGCTTCTTGAACCAGAGCTGGGAGTACACTGGTTTCAGAGCCAACAGGAGTGTTTACACAGTTTTAGAACCACCACCCCTTCACTCCTTGCATCTCAATGCAAGAAGATCCGAAGCAGAGCTGGCAAGTGTGCAATGAGTTAGGAATGGGGTTTGAATGTGTGCTTCTGTCCTCTCCACGCACCATACACTTTTATCTGAACATGGATTTAGAGATGGGGGTTGTAACCTCTTTCCTGGCACCTGAAAATTGCCAGGAAGACGTCAGATTTGCCACTGGTGCAAAGTTACGGACTTTAGACCCAAACCTGTTTTATAGGATGGGGATTGTCCCGGGCCTTCTACACGGAGAGGTGGGGTGCATTATTATTGATCATCAATATTGATCAGTTAACACTGCTGCATTGCTGCCTGCTTCGTCACCCCCACTCAGATCCCACTCCATAAATCTCATGGGGAGGATTTCAAAACAAACTGCCACACTAGCATCCTTTTCTCACAAATAAACATACCTTAGAAGCACAGTTAGTGCATCACAAACCAGATTTAATGTTTTAGAAGTGGAATCAGTAACTCTCAAACCTTGCTATTTATGTGTCCCCCCCACTTTTCTTTTTGTTACCAAGGAGTGCCTTTCTCCCTTTGCTTTGAGGAGTCACTTCTTAGATACTACAGAGGGATGTGATGGATCTAAGACTACTACAAATAAGATTTTGAAGATCAGTTTATAATAAGGTACTTGTTGAAGCTTTCAGAAATGTTACTATAGCCTCTTGCTTAATCTAACTCTTCTCATTCCAAAGTGCGAAGGAGAAAGAGCATTCTCCAAATTACCCTTTATTAAAAATAAATCATGGCGAACAATGCTGCCATTGAGACTGACATCTTTATCTGGTCTCTCTATAGAATGGGATCTTCGGAGAGAAATTACTTTTGATAAGCGCATATCTGGATATGCTGCTTAAAAATTGAAAAATGCCTAATGTTAGTCATATGCATTCATTTCAGTGGCCCTACTCTGAATATGACTTAGTTGGGTATCACCCAATATAACATTTACAATAACCTGAACACAGTTTGTCATTATGTGTGTGTGGGTTTTTTAACCATCAATTTTCTCCCCATCTACATAAAAATGTCGAGCCATCATTGTGAAGCCTCCATTAGAGGACCTGTAGTGTTGCATCACAATCCTGGATTTGCATGAAGTTGGGTGGAGGAGAGGGGAGCAAAAGAGGAGGAAGATTGTGCAACAACAGCAGCCAAGGCATGAGAATATGAAAGAAAGGACACTGGCATTGGGAAAGGGCAGGGGAGATTAAAACAACAGCAGAAGTTTGAGTAAAGCAGGTATGGGGGAAACTGAGGGGAGGAAACAGTGATTCTGAACAACAGCAGAGGTTTGAGTAAAGTATGGTACCTTCATACAATGAAACATTTGAGGGCTTCACATCCTTTATCACTCTCACATAAGGCAGCTGAGGGAGAACTTTGAGTCAAGGAGTGGTGGAGACCAACGGAGAGGGAAATTGTGGTTTTAAACAACAGCAAGGTTTGAAGAAAGCAGGAATGGAAGGAAACTGAATTGGGAAAAGTGGTGATATTTTAAAAAAATGGCAGAGGTTTGAATAGAGTTTAAACATGGTATGAGTACATTGAAATGGGAGCTAAAGAAATAATGTTGTGTTATTTCTCATTGTTAAAATTGGTTTGATTTTTTAAAAAATCCTCAGTGTTACACCATCTCTGCTTTACTCAAACTTTTGCCATTGTTGAAAGGCACAATTTGCTGCAGAATAGACAAGAGATGTGGCTTCAGAAATGCAGTTGTAAAGATGAAAAGTGAGCTTAGTAGTTGCATGGGGTGAGAAGGGGAAACTTTCTGGGATTAAAGTTGGGGGGGGGGGAGTGGCAGAGGACTGTTGAATAGGATGAGCAGCGACACAGATCCTGACCCCTCAAAACGTTACCCAATGTTCTGCTTGCCCTTTCTGAAGCATTTTTGCTTCAGGCCCACTGCCCTTCAAGTGATTGCAATAAGGACCATTTGAAGGTGCAGCACAACCTTGTGGACAACTGAATGCCACACTTACAATTTGGCATCTGAAAGGAAGAATGAGAATATAGACTCTTGTGAATATTTGTATGCATATGTATACGCGAGAAATGAAGCACACATGAGCCTTGCATTTTGTTTTATTTTAAAGGGCACGCATTGGCCAGTTTAAAACTGGCAATGGAACCCTCCCATTAAAAGGGTTTCTTGTGCTAAACGTAAATAATCAAAACAGCAGCACTTTAATAAAAGAAATGGCAACAGTAGTAAAGTGAGAAAATAATCAACAATTGGAAGCACTCTAATTGCCTTGAACTGTAATTATCAAAAGATGGGCAAATCCTCAGTGATTGCTGAGGTGTTTGGTTAAGGTGATAAACAACTGTATCCCAAGAAATGCTCTAATGTAACATAAACAGACATTTTCCTTTTCTCTGTGTTGGTTCCATTAGTGTTAATGGGAATAACAATCTGCCACAGAATAGAGAATATATCTTTTCTACCTCCCCATCCTCAGCACCAGGAGTTTATCATTCAGTCTTAATTGGATGACAAAACATTAAAACGATAAAACAAAGTCTGTTTGCTTTTAATTTGGAAGAGTAATTTTTTCATACTGCCTATTAACACCAACTTTCTTCTACTAAGACATGGGTGGGGAATCTCTGGCTCTCCAGATATTGCTGGCCTGGAACTCCCATGACCTATGAGCATTGACTGTGCTGTAACAAAAGTAGTCATAAACCATAAATAAAACTGTAAAAGTACTCAAATTGAACAATTTCCACATAAATCATAGTAAGATCTAAAATATAGATGCAAAAATTAATCTCAATAATAGCAAGAACAGCTCCTCTCCCTCCTGGCAACAAACCCTGCTAAAAAATACCAAGAGTCTGTTCAGCAGCCTCAACTTTTGTTGCTGGAGTCAGGCAGGGCCTTTCAGGTGAGGTGGGAAAAGGCCTGCAAGGCAGGGAGGAGGTCTTCTGGGATTCACAGCCAAGATGGTCTCTGGCATAAGGTACCTTACCCAGGACCTCCTCAAACTTGGCGCCAGCCTAGCATAAATGCAAAAGGAGCTTGAGATGATCACCACCTTCAGTGGTGTCCTCAAAAGAGCCTCCTCTCTAAGATCAGTGACTACCAATCGTTTCACTGGTCGAAAACTTGGTTAGGAGATATTATGTGGGACAAAAATGCATTTGTGGGAATACATGGTCAGGGCTGACCCAGGACACTTTTCCACTTCAGGCAAAAACCCCAGTGCCACCGCCCCACCCTTGGCACCACTTTTTATGCTGCACTGAGCACCTTGGGTGTAGGGGCATTTAAAGATAGTAACGGTTGATTCAAATAGATGATGACAGAATCAACAGAACCAAGCTATATGCAGGGTGCACGTCCCATTGTGACGTTTTAAAATTAATGAAATAAATATGTTAACTTATTTTAGGAAGGACTATTAGATAGCCATGTCTTCCTAAATACCAAACAAAGATATAACAAAATCCTAATACATGTTATGAATAATTAGGGGAAGGCAAAATTCATCACCTTGCATAATTACTAACAGTTCTTTGGAATTAATGCAATTTCATGCTTTCTTGAACTTTTGATTCCATCCCACAAATGTTTTGTCATTATATAATCTTAAATATTACTGTTGTAATTATAGTCCATTATTGAATAATGGAGGGGGAGCAGAGACACTTTTCAAGCTAGAGACATCTCCTAAAGGGAATGGGGGGTGGGATGGGGGAGATCAATTCCTTTGAAGAAGCTCTGCTTTATACATTGTGATTTATTACAGCACAATGACTAATGCAACTGGTTATGATGGATCACAATGCAGTTCTTCACCCAAGCAAATATAACAGGAAATTATGAACTTAGCCATTTTCAAAGTGCACCCATTGTTAAGATTTGCATAAGTAACTGCACAGTCTGTGTTCAGGAGATTAACAATTTGTTACCTACATTACCCTGTGATGCTAATTACACACAAATGCCTTCCAGTCAAGGGAGAACTTCTTTTCTGTCATGCTTCTTTTGTTTCCTGACTTGTTTCTTAAGGCTACTTCCCTGTCTTATGTTTACTAATATGCCTGGATTTACAGGTGGGCAATTGAAGAAATTGCAAGGGGCCCAGATTCTGAAATTTCTATTTCTATTTTATTTTTTACAAAGAAACTTAGAAAGAGAAATGTGCAGAGAAATGGCCCAGCCTGACTTTTCCTGCCTTTCACTGTTTTAAGCCAATGAGTGAAGTCCTAAGTAGTGATTGATGAGTGAGTTATTTTACCCAACAGGATTTGGGAATTTCTGGGTCCTAAAAAGCTGCTATTTTCTATTTTCTTTCTGTGATCTTTCTAGCACATTTTCTAGTCTGGGGAATCTTTGTTGTTTTTCCAGAGCTAGCAGGAGAGGGCAGCTGGTTAGGAGGAAAATGAGTACATTTGTAATATAGTGCAGACTTACTTTTCCTAATGGCTTTGGAAAACTCTTTCCCTGCCCTCCACCCAAAGTAATTGAATAAATGGAATACAAGTTTGAAGTTTTGGAAATAGGAAGTGATTTATAGTGATCTGTGTGAATGAATAAAATAGTTTGGCTAAGTATGATCTGAATAGGGTTAGACTTTAGATGTTCAGGTTCAGGTTTGATTTTTGTGGAAAGTGACAATTTCCCACAGAGGTACGTAGGGAAAAAAGACAGCTAATTTTAAAGGTTCATTGTTTTATCACTGCTTATTATTTTCCTTATTACTGATCTGTATAAGCCACTGTGGAAGCCTGGAAGAGAGTTTTTTTTGTTTTCTCGTCAGTTGTATAGCATGCAAAATGACAATATTGCTGCTTCAGGGTAATGGACTTTGCTTGGTTTCTTGAAGCAGTGTGTGTGTGCATAACCTCAACATTTTACTGATGAAAATATGGAATAATAATAATAATAATAATAATAATAATAATAATAATAATATTTATACCCTGCCCATCTGGCTGGGTTTCCCCATTCACTCTGGGTGGCTCCCAACAGAATATTATTAATAATAAAGCAATAAAACATCAAACATTAAAAACTTCCCTAAACAGGGCTGCCTTCAGATGTCTTCTAAAAGTCAGATAGTTGTTTATTTCCTTGACATCTGATGGGAGGGTGTTCCACAGGGCGGGTGCCACTACTGAGAATGCCCTCTGTCTGGTTCCTTGTAGCTTCACTTCTCACAGTGAGAGAACCGCCAGAAGGCCCTTGGAGCTGGACCTCAGTGTCCGGGTTGGACGATGGGGTTGGAGACACTCCTTCAGGTATACTGGGCTGAGGCTGTTTTGGGTTTTAAAGGTCAGCACCAACACTTTGAATTGTGCTCGGAAATGTACTGGGAGCCAATGTAGGCCTTTTAGGACCGTGTTATATCATAACAACAACAACAACACCCCACTCTGGGTGGCTTCCAGCATATGTAAAACAAAATAAAACATTAAACATTTTTAAAAAAACCTTTTGCTATACAGAGCTGCCTTCAAATGTTTTCTAAAGGTTGTACAGTTACTTATCTCCTTGGCTCAAGGGTCACACAACTCCATACACTCCAACATTTCTCTGATGAAAATAGGGACATCCTAAGGAAAAGCAGGACATTCCGGGATCAAATCAGAAAGTGGAATGGCTTCTATAAATCTGGGACTGTCCCGGGAAAATGATACTAGTAGCCTGACTACAATTTTTCTGCCTCCACAATGCCCCAGAACTACCATGGTTCCAGGTCATGTTGAAGGGGCTCCACATACAAAATGGTGGTGAATATGTAAAGAAAAATCTACAAAGTGACCTTTTTGTTCTAGAGGAGGTAATAAAAAGCAGAATCGAAAACAGCACAACACATTTTTATTTTTATTTTGCAAAAAAATGTATTCTGAGCAATTTTAGCTCAGCTCTACTCTAAGCCTCTGGAGTTGAAAGCAAAGGGCTATGGAATAATTTCTCCTATTTTAAATGCAGATTCCTGGCATGTACATTAATGACACATACCAAGGAGTATTTCCACTGTATTTCCACTGAATCCTGCTTTAATATTTAATAAGCTGTAGGCCATATAGGTCCTTTGATTTATTAGCATAGCTTCAATACATTGATTTAGGTCGAAGTCTAACAAATTGCTGTATCCCCCTCTGCCCCTTATTTCATCAGTATCCATGAAATCCAAGGGATTTCAGTGTCAAGCTTTGCACCGATAAAGCCAGCCTTGCTCCATGTTTTTTTACGATGACAGGATAACAAAGAATATCACAGTATATGTAGAAAATCTGTGTAGTCAGTGAGGCCTAATGGTAACTACTCAAGGATTCTGAAGGTGTTAGCTGGTGAAAGCTGAAAAGCCTAGAGAAGAGTGAATATATTATCTAGGCTTTAAAAATGAAAGGGAGAAGACTCAAGGAATTACAGACTGATTAGCTGTTCTTCAATACCAGAGACAAAATTAGACCAAATCATACACACTATTTGGTTTTTAACCACTAAAAGAAAATCTGGGTGATGAGTAGTAATCAACATGGATTTGTTAGGAACAATCAGGGCAAACCAAAATAGTTTTCTTCTTTTATGAAACTTCCTTCTGTGAGGCTTTAAACTACTCCTAAATGACAAGCTCCTGCAAATGATTGAGCAATGTCTATAATAAGATGCTTTCTATGGCACTGATACACACGTGATAGGAAAGTTATATTCAAAGACCAACAATTAATGCATCATCATGAAAATTCAAAGAATGATCAACTGGAATCTCCGTTGTTGCTCAGTGCTTTCACCAATTGACATGTCTCAAAAAATCCTGAGGGAGCCTCAGCTGTGGAGCGTTGGAAATAGGGTAATGGGTAGGAGATCTTATCAAGCAAGACAATAATACTACTTACAGGAACATGTGTAAATTGCTCCACTTGGTGTGAAACTAAATGTTACAAGTTTGCTCACTGTGTCTGAGGGCTGCAGTGAGCAGTGGAGAAACGCTGAAGGATGACTAGCTCAGTGTTAAGAGCACACACCTTGCATTCAGAAGCAGTGGCGTAGCATGTGGGGGCCCACAGGGGCAGTTGTCCCGGGCACAAAAAGATTGTTAGGAGGGAAGGAGGAGGGATCTTGAAGTATGGGAAGTCAGCTAAATAATTATAATAATTTATAATTAGGCATAACATTGGGATTTGATTATTGGATCATTTATATAATTTGGAATATATAATTTTGTTTGATTGGAAAATTTTAATAAATTTTATTTTTCAAAAAAATTGTTAGGAGCGCAAAATTTCAACACCTGTGCTGCCTCAATACAGCTACACACTTCCATTGCGGTGCTCCGTTGAAAATGGCTTTTGCATGCGAACAGCATGGAAAGCAACCTTTCCAGACAATGGAACAACTCTTCTTTTCTTACCTATGTGGCTATGCTCTCCTGGGTAACATGAACACCTTAGGTAGTTGAATATGCATGCATACTCCATCTGTTTTCTTTCCTCCAGTTTTCCTTCCTCCCCGCCCCCCATGCAACTCATGTTACACCACTGTCAAGGTCAAGATTTCAGTGCCTAGAATGTCCTAGGAAATATCCCTGTCTGGAACCATGAAGAGCCACTGCAGTACAAATTTCCTGGTCAATTTACCTTCATTCCAACATAACTCAATAATAATTTCTATATTCTTTGGTCACTATGCATACTGTCCAGCAGGCCATTTGGAATGTGCATGCCTCACATTTTTGTATATTCTCTAGGCCCTGGAAAACGTGCATATTGTGATAGGTTTTGTTAAGCTTCCCCCATCCTACAGTCCTCCCTCCCTGTGTTTCTCCGTAGACTAGCAGGAAGGGACACCATAAATCACATGAAATTAGACAATGGGATGCATGTGGCTTGTAGGTGACAGGTTGCTCATCTCTGACAGGAACAAAGGCTATGCTTATTGGAAAGCATGCATATTGCCTTGAGAATGTACAAGCATGCAGCTGAGATATTAGGATTCTATTAACTGGGAAATGTGCACATTTCCCTCTTCATTGGCAGATTATGTGCACACTGGGCTAGATGGACTTGGTAGAAACCATAAAGTATGTTTTAATGTTCCTTTCCACCCACCTATGCAATGATCCATAATAGTAGAAGTAAAACTGAAAATGGGTTTCAAGTCTGTTTCAGTTGCATAGCAGACAGACGTGCTGCAGAAATTGGGGGCAGAGGAAGGAGCCTGGACAGTTTCACAACCGCTCTTTGCTGGTTTTGAGTTCTTTGAGTTTGTCCACACACTATCCAAATCAACAGGCCAAGAGCCTGCACATCCAGCAGCTGATAATAGTCTGTCATGATCTTGGAGTCCAACTTCCCCTCTTGAGGGGACAAAGTGGGGAACTTGGAGGAAGAATCAGAGAGTGAGGAGGAATTGTCCACACATTCAACCACATGGTCCCTACTGTACCAAGAGCTCCAGCACAGGAGGTCAGTATTTTAGCAGCAGTCTGGCAGAAGGAGATTGCATTGCCACTCCAGTTTTGAAGCTCCAATGAAACCACTGCCTCCTCAACACTGTAGGAGTTGAGACCCACTGAAATAGGCAAGTCCCCCTTAACTATAGGAATTTCTGCTGCTGGGAGTGAAACTAACTACCCAGATTAAGCTGCAGCCTTATTTGAGGCTCAGTCTAGGACTTCCTAAACTTGCATCCTTCCTAGAGTTGACTACCAACATGGTACATCTTGCCTGCCTATTACAGTCATCACGAGGAGCAGCACACAGTTGTCCCTCTACCTCATGATGGAAACTAAATGAGAAAGTGGCAGCCATGAGCAAAATGCAGGATACTTCTCAAAACCATCTGTATGGCAACCTATACACAGGTGATCAGGCTTGGCAGATTACTGTGACATCCCTGGTTGCACCCCAGAAGCATTTGGACACTGATTTCTGTTGCTGTTTTGGAAGATTGAGATCCGGGAATGCAATGACTCTTTCATCTTCCTCAGCAATAACAAGAAATACCTGCAATAATGTGTGAGGCTCCTTCACTGGATCATGGCCTGCACAAAAATGTGCTGCTCCTGCTTACTTTTGCAAGAGGAGTGTTCCTGATGAAACCTTGCTGTTAAATATGTTATTACAGGAAAGCCTTCAGTTAAATATATTTATATATGATTGTAAAGTAGTAGACCCACCTAACTTTCATATATATATAAATTTTAAATCTATTGCTATCTATTGATTTTTATTTTTTTAAACAACCCTTTCAAATCTTTTGTCTGAATTGTACCAAAAATAAAATGAAAAGCTCTGGTGGATATGGTGGAAATTACATTCAATAATTTATTGGAACCTTGGACAGTAAAGGGAACTTTACCAACACTGTAAATAAAAAGACTGGATTTAACCTTCAAAAATATTAAATTTTATCAATGAAAATCGAACTGCTTTGAGACCTTTATCTGTTTTCTTCCTAACAATATCTCGCTAACACATATTGCTTTTCTAAGAGCACTTTCTGGAGGCTGTATATGACTGTATTATATTTGAATGTTACATGTAGAATACATGCTATATCACTCACATGAAATACTGGGATTTCAAAGGCAGAATTGACATCTGGGGGAATTTCCAAAAGGCGGTGCTTTGTCCTGGATCTTAGGCAAGTCAATCGAAAAATTGCATTTTTCTCAGTGTTTTTGTAAAGAAAAATGCTTAACAAAGCTCAACAAGGTCGAGGTATTCCTAAAAAAGCTCAACAACATTTGGGGTGTCCTGGTTTTTAACTTTTTGAAATACGGCAATCCTGGCCCATGCCATCTTGCTGTCTGAGGTGACGGAGAAGATGGTGTCCCTCATCACAGCCAATTGGAGTGGCAGTTTAATCTTATTTCAACACTAGAGATGGGAGAGCTACTTCCAGTGCACCTACAGAAAGCAAGCTAACTTAAGTAGGGCACCCCAAATTACATTGAGATGAAGTTCGTCCATGGTGAAGACTTTATTTTTATTGATTTATCATGTTTACATTTAATGTTTCCCTCTGCATGTTGTAATGTTCTGCATGCACCACTTCCAAATCTGAGGTAAAATTTCATATGAAAATTTAAAATGTTGTCAAATTATTCATGTTCGTTAAAGAGAGATATTATGGAAGGAGGCATATATATATATATATATATATATATATATATATATATATATATGCAGGTTTTGGTGTCCTCGGGTGTCTTCCCGTGTAAAAGTTGGGGTGTCTAGGCGACGTTTCGACGAGGTCTCACTCGTCATCTTCAGGCTGGTGCTTTCGGCTTCTTGTTACTGGAACAGAGCGGGATCTCAATGTTTGAGTTCCTATAAATACTGTAGAGGGGGTGTGGTGTCTAGCCTCCAATGTTCTGGGCAGACAATAATCATGGAAGCCATCGAGATAGAGAAACACCCTCACAACATGAACAAGCGTGACGACACATCCCGCTTGCCAGACATCTGGAAATTAGCCCTCTCCACAAAAACTGACACCAGATCCAGAGGCACACAGAACGCCAACACCAATCAACCACACCAGACCCAAACCCAGACCCTCTCCACAGATGAATTACTGACACCATCCAGTAGCCAATCCATGGTGGCACCTCCGGATGCTGCACCCCCCTGCAATCCCTACACAGATCTGGCTGACACAAGCCACAAAACCACAGCTCGCCCCTATACACGAAGCCAAGCCAAAGCACAACTAAGTGCAATACAGCCATCTTCTCAGGAAAACTCTTCACAAAGTTCAAGAGGTCAAGACACAAAGACTTTAGCAACTAATCCACACCTAATGACCCACCTAAGTGGTACTCAGGATATCACTCAAGAAATCACTCAAGGTATCTCTCAAGTAATTAAGGAACAAAAGAAGAAAAGGCACACTAGCCTGGGAACTTCCTCTCTGCCCAGAACATTGGAGGCTAGACACCACACCCCCTCTACAGTATTTATAGGAACTCAAACATTGAGATCCCGCTCTGTTCCAGTAACAAGAAGCCGAAAGCACCAGCCTGAAGATGACGAGTGAGACCTCGTCGAAACGTCGCCTAGACACCCCAACTTTTACACGGGAAGACACCTGAGGACACCAAAACCTGCATATATATATATATATATATATTCGATTTATCAGGACAGGAAGAACTGTAGCTCAAAGATTGTGAGCTGACTTGGCTGTGGCTCACTTGGATAGTGGATGTGATTGTTGGAAAACCCAGGAGCAGGAGTTAAAGACACCCAAAATTATTGCTTCTGCTCTACAAATGGCTGTCTGTAAATAAACAAGCAGGAGTGGTCCAAGTCATTTTGCCACCTGAGACGGAATGACAAATGGAGTCCCCCCATGTTAAAGTGAACAGTACCCCTGAAATAAAGTGACTAGTGTTTGGCCAGTCATTAAGTTTCAGAGTAAGGATTTGAACCTGACTACTCAACATCCAACACCTTGACATTTTCATAGGAGGACTGGAATCAGGATATATACATAGCAAATTAAAACAAATGGATGGATGCTTCTTCATTTCCCTTTCCAAATTCCCCAACCACATCCAATTGTCCTGATGGGACTTCACCAGTAAAGATCACTATACAAACTCTTGTAGAGGATTAGCTTACCATGACTGTGATAGCACAACTTCCCTACATACATGGGATCTTTAAATTGCGATGAAATAACAGCACTAACAGTAATTCCAGACCAGAACTGGTGTGTAACGCAGCAGGATACCATCTGGACCAGAGACAGAGAAGCCGAGAGGAAAGAAATTCATGCATCCTCAGCTTTTGTACATTTCAGAATATCTGATCTGATTTAGCTGCATTGATTTTCCCATTTTCTGCTTCCAAACATATGCTACAAGTTTAAAAAACCCAGGGTTGTGACATTCTGAGCTATGCTGTATTGCTTTCTGGTGCTCATGCAATTTGTGTGCACTCAAAGGTAAACAACATGATGAAATAATCAGGGGGAAAGTGAGCTTTTATGTTTGCTGAACAATTCAAAAGCTCCATCTCTGCACATACACATTTATTCAGCACTTCTACATTGCCAGGCCTATGATTCAGCATCAACTGCAACAGCCTATCATGTGACTTGTCCAACTGTGGATTGACCAGATCTTACACTCTCAAATTCACTTGGCTGTTGGAATGCAACTCCCACTAAAAAGCAATGGTAAAAATGTGTATTTTACTTTAATATTTCAGTAAAACATGTGTAAAAAATAACTATGATTTAAGTGTACTTTTTGTGTATTCTTTTTTAAAAAATCTATGAAAAATGGGACAGGACAGACCAATGACTGGAAAGTGAAGCTGAAATGGAATAGAATTATGCTGCTCAGTACCTCCCTAGTTTCCTGTGATTTATTTCTACACTCCGGGAGAGACTTGGGACTCCTACACGCTGCATGTTGCTCTGGTACAAAACCAGGCCTGATACTTGGAGGTGTACTGGACCCAAGGATTTGGTTGCCTAGAAAATTCCAAAGGTTATGGCTAAACATGACAATTAAAATATCACTCAGTATCTGGGGCCACTGGTACCCACAATGAGAGCCAATTGAGTGGTTAGAGTGTTGAACTAGGACCTGGGAGACAAAGTTTAAAATCAGCACTCAGCCATAAAGTTTACTTGGGCCATTCTCCATGTCCATGGCTTCTGGATGTTGTGAGGGTAGAATGGGGAAGCAGGAAGCTTGTATGCCACCTTGACCTCTTCAGAGGAAAGGTAGGACCCTTTCGGCAGTCCCTCTGCCCTCAGAGACTCAAGGGGTGGGTGGCCCAGAACAGAGCATTCTCTGTGGTGGCCCCAAAGCTTTGGAACTCCTTCCCCACAGAGGTGCATCTGGTGACCTCATTGTACAGCTTCCTGAGTATGTTGAAGACACTTGACGTGTGCAGTTGTACCTTGGTTCTTGAACAGAATGCATTCTGGGAGTTCGTTCGACTCCCAGAACCATTCAAAACCAAGGCGTGGCTTTTGTTTGGCTGCAGGAGAATCCTGCAGCCAATTGGAAGCCGCGGCGGACTTTCGGCTTTCAAAAATAATTCGAAAACTAGAATACTCACTTCTGGGTTTCGACCGTTCAGGAGCCGATTTGTTCAGGAGCCAAGGCATTTGAGATTCAAGATACGACTACCGTATTTTTTGCTCTTTAAGACTCACTTTTCCCTCCTAAAAAGTAAGGGGAAATGTTTGTGCGTCTTATGGAGCGAATGCAGGCTGCGCAGCTATCCCAGAAGCCAGAACAGCAAGAGGGATCGCTGCTTTCACTGCACAACGATCCCTCTTGCTGTTCTGGCTTCTGAGATTCAGGATATTTTTTCCCTTGTTTTCCTTCTCCAAAAACTAGGTGCATCTTGTTGTCTGGTGCGTCTTATAGAGCGAAAAATACGGTATATATATTCTAGGACCCATCTTATTTTTATGACTGTAACTTGTTTTAAACTGTTTTCTATGCTATTTTAATGCCCTGGAACATTTGGGTAAAGGGCAGGAAATAAAGAAATGAAATATTCTCAGTGTTTCATCGCTCAACAATAACAATCAGTTCATTTCCCCATTTGCAGAATGGAAAGTCAAGTCCTGAAGAAAGTGCCTCGTTTCCCTATAAGCCGCCATTATCAACATAGCTTCTGAGAGACACCTGCCGTGGCTAAACCGCAAAGAATATGTCAGGGCACTCAGGCATCCCAGGTTCCTTGCAGCGCTTCTGATCCTTGGTATGGATCCAAGCTTCCTCAAGCATGCTTGCCAGCACTGCACTTTATTCCTGGACAAAAGGATGGGAAATTATTGTGGAACTTCATCGGCTTTCCTGAGGAGCAATTAGCAACAGGCTTCAATGCAGCTCCCTCAGCGAGGAATGTTTTTGCTTACTCTGCAAGCTCGCCCATTGAAATCTCACCCTGAGATGCCAAACAAAAGCTCCTTTATTAACAGCTCCAGCCCTGTTTACAACAGGAGGGGAAGCTTTTTACAATGTGGGCAATTTACAAGTGTGAAAGGGCTGTCTGACTCTGGGGTATTGCTTCCCTATGCAGCCCATTAATCTTGTATGTGAATTAAAGCGCTTGTCAATATCTCTTGAAATTAACAAGCTAAAATCACAGTTGGTGACAGACAAGTGACTTTCACGTGGCAATGGAAGTGAACTGAGTTAAATAGGAACCATCATCCCTTCCTCTGATTAGTGACGGAGCCTGAGACAGAATGATTTGCATGTATTAGAAGGAACCTCATTTCACATCCCAGACAAATTGGTTATTTTAAATAATATTTGGTCTGCTGTTCTTACCCTCCATGAATAGTTATGAGTGGTATTTTTGTTTCATGCCTGCGCTCTTCCCCACTTCCATCCATTCCTCAACATCATTTCCCTTCTGTTTCTTATTATATGAAAAAATATGTCTAAATTGAGGACTGAAGGCTAGGTTGTTGTTTTTTAAGCTATCTATAAAACAAACAAAACACATGTCTGTTTAAAGTAAGTCCAACTGATTTCAATTGAACTTACTCTAGTGTAAGTTAGTACAGAATTGGATCCCACAAACCTTTATCCTGCCTTTCATCCAGATCAGCCTATATGGAGTCTTGCAGTCATTTAAACATCCATTAAAACTGATGAACATGATTGGCTTTGAATCATTCATTTCAATGGGTCTGCTCTGAGTAGGGCTAGTATTGGTCACAACCCCCAAAGAAATATCCCAATATAAAAACAGAGAGCTGAACAACAGAGCCAGCAGAAAATATAAATGGAAGGAGGAAAAAAACTTAATTGTGGAGAGTGTTCCACCACCAACCTAGTATACAAATGTCTTGTTTAGGGAGTGAAAGGGAGTAAAAGGCGGGATATCAAATCCAAACTCTTCTTCTTCTTCTTCTTGTGACTACAGAGCCTCTGATGCCCTTCTGTTCTTTGATTTCCATGAAGGAGGGAATTTGAAAGTACAATATACTCTTGACATTAAAATAAATGCACAACTGACCCATTTATGAACAGTATGTACTCATCAAAGTGCAGATTTGGCTCTGTATAGAGAAGCATGTTTACTATACATTAACTTCAGCTATCAAGTCACCGCATGGTTGTGAAAGACCGTTACCACAAGCAAGTGTTCATGGGATGCAGTGCTCATCCCAGGAGGCAAGCTTATGAAAGGTGCCAAAAATGAACACAACTTGTGACCCACCAATCTGGTCTGCCAGTAGTTAGCAATCTTCCTGGTTTTGTCACCCCAGGCTGCTGTGGGCAACTATAAATGGCTGGTGGCCTGTATTTAGCTTGAAGGCTTGCAACCTTTGTAATCTTGAGCTATCTTTAATTGGCAACAACCACAACAGTGTAATTGCATATAGCCTGGCTATTTAGGACAGTGGAAAAAGAAGTTGCGATGCCCCTGTTAATATTCAGCTCGATGAGGATATTTCCCTTACACCTATTTATTTACATTGATTTACTTTTACATAAAAGTGGTGCAATAATGAAAACATCCCCTAGCATTCCAATGAATTTTTGTGTGTTTAAAAACACCATTTAAATTTGAGTTATGTAAGCTTCATTCATAATAATAGGCCTACATTATGCACAACAAATTAATATTCATGAAGATTGTGCCTCTCAACTGCATTTCAGACTAAGGGGGGGGGGGAATCTACTTTAGAGTTCACATATTCCCAGACCCTTTCTATTTTCTTGGCATTGTTGGCGTCAAGAATGCATGGCTACTATTTCTGACAGTTTGAATACAGAATCTAAATGGTGCCTTTTTGTTTCCTCTATGACATTTATATTTAATACCATTTTCCTATATTACCAAGGAGGTAATACTGAAAATAGCAGGCCCCTAGATACAAGATGCCTGTGGACAACGCCACTGTCGTAGTCAGGGAAAGAAGCTAACAAGAAACAAAAAACGTCGGCGAGTAAAACCTGCAACATTGCTTTATCTAACACTTTATCTAACACTGAGAGCCAGTGTGGTGTAGTGGTTAAGAGCGGTAGTCTTGTAATCTGGGGAACCGGGTTCGTGTCTCCGCTCCTCCACATGCAGCTGCTGGGTGACCTTGGGCTAGTCATACTTCTTTGAAGTCTCTCAGCCCCACTCACCTCACAGAGTGTTTGTTGTGGGGGAGGAAGGGAAAGGAGAATGTTAGCCGCTTTGAGACTCCTGAAGGGGAGTGGAAGGCGGGATATCAAATCCAAACTCTTCTTCTTCTTCTTATAAAAAATAGTTATTGTGCTTTAGGTGTGCATAGCAATTCAGTACTCTACACATTAATATGAGTTTTGGATTACTCACACAACTATGTACCTATGTATCCATATACTTTAATCTGCAACTGTAGTGCCTCTGTCTTCCTTAGAACCCCCTTTTTCTCCTTCTCCCTCAGATTGCATGATGCTACGTTCTGCCTTGGTCAATGTCAATGCCAACATATCTAATGCTGAGCCATTTTGGAGAGCTGCTGCCAAGCATAGAATTGTAGAGTTGGACGGGACCATGAGGGTTATCTAGACTGACTCCCTTTCACCGCAGGAATCTTCTGCCCAAGGTGGGGTTCAAACCCATGACCCTGAGACTAAGAGTCTCAGGTTCTACCAACTGAGCCATCCCAGTAGACAATACTGCCTGAGATATCAGTGCTCAAAGTGTAAGGCAGCTTCCTATGATCTTGTTTCCGTTATCCAAAGAGGTCACTGGAGGCCTCTTTTTTTTGGTGCTCATTCTTCAGGTTGTCTGTTTTCTGTGCAGGAATCCTAGTTCATTTCAATCCAGATTGCAGCTGACCTGAAGCTTGGTTTCTAGATGTTTCAGCAATAAAGGCCATTTCACACAGAACAGTTTTGCTGTATCAAAGTGATGTCCATGTAGGAAACCATCTTGTGTGAAGAGTTCTTGATGACAATATAACTCTGGTAGCCAGTTGTCAGTAAGACACCCTGCTATTATATGTGGACAGTTTTCTTCTTGCATATCTTATGTATTCTAATTGTGTTGTTATGAGTTTGGTGGGGTAGGCTGTATACTTCTGCCCACCTGCTAACCCCTGGATCCAGAATGTGTTAAGCCAGGCTAGGTTCTTGTGTTGTGGTGATCACCTGGGTGATGGGCCATTAAGACAGCAAGGAAAGTGGGTTCTGTGTAAGACAGCAAATGGGTGAGGCCCCTTCCACAACTCAGAGATGGTTAGAAGGACACTTGATCTACACTTGATCTTAGCCAAAAGGCCGAGAAGCGATGAAGGACAAAGCATGAGTTTAGAGTTGAGTTTTGCCATGGTGTGACTGAGAAGCAAAGCTGCAAGTTGGAAAGCCAGAGAGAAATAGCAGTGGTTGATTTCTGTTTGAAACCAAGGCTGCGGCTATGGGAGAAACAAGACTCTTTTGGGATGTTAATGCTGTGAACCCCTCCATTGCAGGTTGTATATATGTGAAAACAAACCAAATATCATAAAGACACCACAGTTTCAGCTGTGCCTCATTGCCAAAGAAAACACAGATCCTGGGTAAGGATTTGGGTGGCATGCAACAGTATTTTCAAGCTCTTACTATGCAGTCTACATTCCCTTATCTATTTCATCCATTTTAGTGTGTGTGTATGTGTCATAACATTTCTAAAGTGACAGGTTACAGACGCTTCAGGTTACAGACTCCACTAACCCAGAAATAGTACCTCAGATTAAGAACTTTGCTTCAGAATGAGTACAGAAATCACACAGCAGCAGCATGGCAGCAGTGGGAGGCCCCATTAGCTAAAGTGGTACCTCAGGTTAACAACAGATTCAGGTTAAGAACGGACCTCCAGAATGAATTATGTTCTTAACATGAGGTACCACTGTACAATACTTGAAAACAAACTCAATGTAAAAGGCCTAGGCTTTTTTTTCAGCCGGAACTCTCCGGAACTCAGTAACGGCACCTCTCCATTGCCATTATAAAAGAACATTATAAAACAACAACTCAGGCATTCATGGTGAGTTCCAGCATCTCTTTTTCTAGAAGAATAGCACTGCTTGTGACTGAATTTAGCTGAAACCAGAAATGGAGGTCTTATGCACTACTGGGATAACACTGAAAAAATCTTCCCTCTGCGAAGTTTAGAAAAGCTTGCCATATGCTCCGCTGCGCTGTCATCATATTGCACCTTTATTTCTACAATCTCAAACTTGCTTACTGTGTAACAAGTAAGCTTTACACAGAGCTATTCTTGAAGAGTGTTCGGAAGCTTGAAGTGATATTAGAACACAGCAGCTTTCACTGAAGGAGGCATACTGCCAATACCACATAGTGGCATGGCATCTGCTTTAGTGGTAGGGCATCTGCGTTGAATGCAGAAGGTCTGAGGCTCAGTTCCTGGCATCTCCAGGTAGGGTTGAAAATGTCCCCTGACTGAAAGATGCTAAACACTGCAAGTCATTGTAATCAATACTGAGATACATGGATGAGTTGTCTGATTCAGCATAAGGTAGTTTCCCACATAACACCACTTCTAAAGGACTGTGAAAGGATCTGCAGCTGGTCTGCCAATGGGCCTGGTGCCTGAAGTCAGTTCCCCGTAGAGCACGTCCTTGGGAATCTTAAGACACTAGTGCAAACATGCTGGGAATGTGGGCATGGGAGAGCACATCTTTGTTTGAGATTCTGTCCTGCCATGCAATACCCAAAATCTTCCTGATGCAGCACATGTGGAAGGTGTTGAGGCATCGTTCCTGCTGGTTGTAAGTTGCCCACTTCCATAAAGCAGCATGCTTAACACACAATCCTGGTAGACCTTCATCTTGGTATTGAATGTTAGCATCACATTCTCCCATACCCTTTTGGAGAGACGAGCCATTGCCTTAGCTGCCTTGCCAATATGCTTGTCAAATTCAGCAGGGATGGAAAGATTGCTGGCTATGGTGGAACTCAGGCCAACAAAATCGTCTACCACCACAAGCATGCGGTGAGCATTGCTAATGTGTGGAATGCAGGTGATGTTCTGACCCAAAATGTTGGTCATTGTCAGGTTGATGGTAACCATTAATATTAAGGTGAAAGGACCCCTGACCATTAGGTCCAGTTGTGACCGACTCTGGGGTTGCAGCGCTCATCTCGCTTTATTGGCCGAGGGAGCCGGCGTACAGCTTCCGGGTCATGGGCCAGCATGACTAAGCCGCTTCTGGCGAACCAGGGCAGTGCACAGAAATGCCGTTTACCTTCACACCGGAGCAGTACCTATTTATCTACTTGCACTTTTGACGTGCTTTTGAACTGCTAGGTTGGCAGGAGCAGGGACCGAGCAACGGGAGCTCACCCTGTCGCGGGGATTTGAACCACCGACCTTCTGATTGGCAAGTCCTAGGCTCTTTGGTTTAACCCACAGCGCCACCCAAGTCCCTTCGACCATTAATATAGTATATACTAAATATAATATAGTACAGTGGTACCTTGGCTGTCAAACTTAATCCGTTCCGGGAGTCCGTTCGACTCCTGAAACCATTTGAAAACCAAGACGCGGCTTCCGATTGGCTGCAGGAGTTTCCTGCACTCAATCAGAAGCCGCATCGGACGTTCGGCTTCCAAAAAATGTTCACAAACAGGAACACTCACTTCTGGGTTTGTGGTGTTCAGAGGCCAATTTGTTCGGGAGCCAAGCTGTCTGAGTACCAAGGTATATGGTAAATGGCATTTCCCTGTGCTCTGGTTTCTGTCACGGTGTTCCATTATGCCAGAGGTGGTTTAGTCATGCTGGCCACATGAGCCAGAAAACTGTCAGGCCAAGGGAGCTGTGGACAAATGCCAGCTCTCTTGGCCTGAAAAGCAAGATGAGCATTGCACCCCATAGTTGCCTTTGACTGGACTTAACCATCCAGGGAATCTTTACCTTTACCTTATATGCTAATATTATTATCACTACTGTCATTATAATTATTTAACTATTTTAAAATATCATTTAAAAATAGCTCTCTGGTGGTTCTATTTTATGACCACAATACAGAAAAAATAAAAATTAATATTAAATAACAAATCCCACAAACATGATGATGAATGTACAAGTTGAAGTTCAGACAGACATAACAATTTTTAATTACACTACTAAAAGACACAATTGGGAAATGTGACATCAGAAATGTTGTTCTGTCTTCAAAATACAAGCGTCTTAGATATGCAGACCCAAAGATGGTGCAGTTTACATCTAGTTGCAGAACGTCTACAGTTGTCATCTATAAATTCTCTTGATCTTGTGACCATAAAGATTATTAAGAAAGCTTAGACTCTGCCACAGATGATATCATTTAATCCAGCGCAAGGGATCAATGTGCCCATATATTTATATGGCATTTGAACATTATTGCACTGCAGGGGACAGTTACTGTGATCCTGGCTTCTGCTAACCAACAGTTTAGGAACTAGTACTTGAAATTAGCTCCAAGCTATACTTTTACCAGGCTTCTTACGATTCAAAAAACATTAGTAAGTCCTTCCTTCTGTGCCTTTTATCTAAACTAATATCAGTTCTTTCTAGTCCATTGGCTTAAAGCCTACAGCACATGAGGGATTCATGGATGATCACCTTGGATTTCCTTAACCGAGGGGACCAAACTGCAGATAATTGAATGTTGTCCAAGGCTTCTTTCCTCATCAGAGACAGACAGACAAAGAGCTGCATAAATTTATGTTTTTCCTTTGCTTATAATTGATCCTCTCTATTTATGTGCCACTTCTCTCCTCCCCATACTAGCTCAAGATGGAACCTGGATCCACAAAAGTGAATAAGCTTTTTGCTCATGGAATGTATGGCTTATAATCAAATAAGTCATATTCAGAGAATATATAATTACCCCTATCACCATGGCTCTGTAAGAGCCCTTAAAGCAACATGGCAGTACCAAGAATGAATGAGCAGAGTGGTTAAAATGGCTCCCTCTTTGTTTTCTTTCTGACAGCAGGCTAAGAACTTCCTGTTCAGAGAGGCTTTGGAAACATAGGCGCAGATGATGCTGTCAGGACAAATTGTATTTTAATTGCTGGTTTCAACTATGTTGTGATGTTGTTGTTTTAATTATTGCTTATAACGAGTTTATTTTTATTCTTCTGTATTCTATAATTGGTGTTTTTAAATGTTGGAAGTTGCCTTGAATTCTGACTTGGGAGAAAGGCAGGATATAAATATATTAAATAAGTAAAATAAATAATTGCAAATACAGTGGTGCCTCGCAAGACGAAATTAATTCATTCCGCGAGTTGTCTTGTCTTGCGATTTTTTCGTCTTGTGGAGCGCGGATTCGCTGGGTATTAATGGCTTTAAGAAAAAGGAAGCAAACTCGCAAGACGTTTTTGTCTTGTGAAGCAAGCCCATAGGGAAAATCGTCTTGCAAAGCAACGCGAAAAGCAAAAAACCCTTTTGTCTTGTGCGTTTTTCGTCTTGCGAGGCATTCGTCTTGCGAGGCACCACTGTAAATGAACTGAAAGTAAACCAGTGAAGGTAAACAGCAACAGAAGTACCAGGTTTTGGTTTGGGTTTAAGTTTTATGATGGGGCAATATTGATTACTTTTAAAAGATTTTAGAAAGCCACAAAAAAGTGGCTGGGGCAATACAGTAGTATGGGCAGGATATAAGTTTAATAATAATAATAATAATATTTTTTTAAAGTAATAAATATGCCAGCTAAATGTCTCCAAGATTACAGATCCACAACTGGGGTACTGCTACAGAAAAGTCTAGGAGAAGGGATGGGAAGATCTGACAATTTTGGTTCCCTAGGTGCTGAAGGAGACTCTTGAGAGTCCCATGGACTGCAAGAAGATCAAACCTATCCATTCTTAAGGAAATCAGCCCTGAGTCCTCACTGGAAGGACAAATCCTGAAGCTGAGGCTCCAATACTTTGGCCACCTCATGAGAAGAGAAGACTCCCTGGAAAAGACCCTGATGTTGGGAAAGATGGAGGGCACAAGGAGAAGGGGGAGACAGAGGACGAGATGGTTGGATAGTGTTCTCGAAGCTACCAGCATGAGTTTGACTAAACTGCGGGAAGCAGTGGAAGACAGAAGTGCCTGGCGTGCTCTGGTCCATGGGGTCACGAAGAGTCGGACATGACTAAAAGACTAAACAACAACAACAAAGGTTTGTGGTTCGAGGACCCGATCCCCGCATAGTGGAATGAAAACACACGGACACGTGATATAAGGTTAATGGGCAAGAAAAGGCCACAACTTTATTGATTACAGCAAGTGAAAAGGTATTGGCTTAGGCATTGGATTACGTCAGTTGACTCCACCCACTCGGAGAGGGGTGAGCCTGAAAAGGGGGGTTTATTCACCAGTAGGTGGAGCCTGTTGATGCTAATCCAACTATAAGCTCTCCCCTGATGTCACCGAGGGTCGTGCCATGGCCTCCCGCCACGCAGGCATCGGACAGAATACACAACCGCCGGATTCCTTTAACGGAATACCCAAAAATTGAAGGCGTAGGCGATGGCCACACCTAGCCCTTCCACACACCACACTTTATTCCAATGCCTAACCTACCCACCAATACCACGAAAGTTGTGGCGATTGCTACAAGGTAGGCGAAAAAACCACAAAGCCTAATGCCAAATGGAAAAATTCCTACCATGCCCCCCGGACAAGCAGGGCGACCAGCCTAAGGTCCATAGCAAGGCCAAAAGAGAACTGAGCTCTAAGGGAGTGGAGGGTGGGTGACTCGCGACGGGACGACGAAGAATGAGGCTGCATGGCTGGCACCGCAGTGATTTACGCTGCCGTCCACGCCCCCTCAAAGGCACCTGGTTGGGTGCCTGCCCGTGGGCGTGGTGCCAGCCAGGTGAGTGGGAGGCAGGGGGCTAACGCCCCCTGCTTGAGGCGGAGACCGGCTCCCGCCCACAACCACTCCCCTCTTTGGCAGGAGGAGAGTCTTTCTCATTTTCCCAATCTTAAATTCAGTTCTTCACATTTTGCAGAAAATCGTGTTTGTCTATTGTGTTTTTTTAAAAAAAAAAATTTAAGAAAATTCATCAGCATGCAAATTTCTCCTAATAAACACATTTTTATATGCAGTATTGACTCATGTACATATTTCTGCAAGAGTTTCCCCTGATACAATGCATTGTGGACTCCCATTTGGACTGTCATTCAGTCTCATATTGCATATGTCAAAACCAACCCAAGGATTTCTCAAAATGCATTGATAAAAATGCATATAAATCTCTTTCGTAATAAGAAACCTTTCATCTTCTTGCCAGCTTGAGGTTTTTCCTTTTTCTCATGGCGCATGTTTAAAAAGAAGCCTGCTTCCTAACCCAAGATGACTGAAACCACGACCACCAACAACCACATATAAATGCACTCACTTTTGAGTAAGTGCCTGAATACAAATTTATCACCACTTGAATACTTTGAAGTGGGCTACACATTATAGTCTCCACAGGAATTGACATCCCCCTGACCAGCTTTCCACAAACGAGCCATAATGCTGAGCAACACGAGTCATAGTGTGAATTATGACAGTACGTTTCCCTACAAGGGATAACACAGAGCTGGGGGTAGAGAAGTTCATTCTGTGCTGGTTCCACAGAGAGCATTAAAGCAGACTGTTCGCCGAGCACTTCATGTCCTGATGGTTCCAGTCCTACTTTGATAGCCATTTCCATTAGTCAGTTTGCTTTACCTTTGAACAGTCAGAAGAAAAATGGCTTAAGACCATGGCAGAAACAGACAGGAATGACCACCTTTGCACACATGCACAAGTCTGTGAACCATCACCGTTTCTACAGCCCTTTTCTATGACCTCTGTGACAGGCAATTTGTAATAGGAACAGAAAAGGATTAATAATTAATACCAGCACCGATGTCTGAAACAGCTCCACGAGGCTGCCTTTCGAAGTATATTTTATTAATGAGCATTAAAAACAATTGCTCTCTTAGTGCGGCAGCCAGCCCAGATGGAGGACGACGAAAGGAGGATGGCAGGGAGGTGGCGGCGGGGTGGGGGAGGGGGACGTGCAACTTTCTCCAAGCAGCTTTTTGAAGAAGAGCTGCTCTCACAAGAGATGCAAGAATAAAAAGGCAAAGGCTGTGATCTAGAGCTGTACGTGGCGGAGAACCTAATGGATCGGTCCAATGTGTTGTTTTCTCATAAGCGACCAAGTTCAGTGGGGCTTTCACCCTTCTGAATGTGTTTAGAATTGCAGTCTCAAGCTTCTACAGTGGGGGGAGTGCCCAATTTGATAGATGAGGCTCTCTGGCTGGATTGCTGCTGATGGCTTGGATCGGATGTTTGCCCCCCCCCCCAACACAATAGCCTTCTATTCAAGGAAGAGCTCCACACACTGACGTGTCCTCTAAGTAGAACAGGTTCGTCCATGAGCAAAGCTCTCCTTTCGTGAACAGTGCCTTGTTGTCTTCATGGAACGGAAACTCAGGACCCAGTGTCTGCAGTAGCACTATTTGACTTCCCTGGCTTATACTTATAACTAGATATACTTATACTTCTCTGGTGTAGGGAAGAATGTGGCTGCATAAATTTCTTCTATCTTTTCCATCTCTCTCTGTGTTTGCGTGCGTGCGTGAGTGTGGTCTACTGGATTTTATTACTGCTTTCACTATGCGTGGGCACACATACATCTGTGCTTAAAGGACAGCTACATATTTTAGGTGCAGGCAACAATGGCACGCCAATTACAAAGCAAATGTGCGGAGGTGTATATTCCTGTTAATGCAACTAAATGTCAGTAAGGTAATTACCATGTGTGACATTTCTGTGACTCTGCTGGACATCATTATACTTTTGTGATTACTTCATTTTCCAACCTAGAGTGGGGTGAGGAGCAGGTATCTTACAAATAGCAATCGGACCATGAAAAAAGGCATCCCAGGGGGTGGGGATGGGGTGAAGGAATAGCAACAGCTCTATTAAGCAAAACCTAATTGTGTTCATCTTTCTTGACCTTTCCCTCGATTGTAGATAATTGTTGTGTGTTGCAAGGACCAGTATATCTGTCTCATTATTGCTGTTTACTGGGGAAAGATATTGGAATTCAGCATGAAAAGGGAAAGATGAGCAAGTTCAATCATTTCATAGCAAATTTCATTGATGTTTTAATTGCCTAATACATTGTTTGCAAAAATAAAATTGATGAGGAAATAAAATATCCATGCAACTTACATGCAAACTGGAGTTTTGCTTTCCTGCTCAGAATTGTTCCAAACGAATTTGTGACCAAACACTGGTATGTTCCAATATCCTGTTTTTTATGTGGGTTATTGATTGCCAAGCTGCCTCCAAGCAGCCTGTAGTGATAACTCATGGTGAGATCAATATCTGTGCCATTTTGCTTCCACCTTTGAGGGGAAAAAAATCAAATTATACTTATAATTTACGGAGGCTATTCAGGTTTCTTTTTTAAATAGTGTGCTGTAGCTTACCTGCAACAATAAAACCATGGTTAAAATATTAGAATATCATACCATATTTCACAGCAGACTGGTTTTTATATCCATCTTGTAAATTCCCCTGTAAATTTTACTGTTTGAAAAATCCTCTCTATTTAATGGTGTATCCTAGGCAAGCATCCAAATGTCTACAAAAAATAATTATAACTTATTCATACATACGAAGTTATACATTCAAATGCAATAAGAGGATGACACAACTACATCCTTTTCTTACTATAAAAGGTACCTAGAAATATTTTACAGTCTTTGCCAGTGATGTAATAAATTTGCTTATAGCAATGATTTCAGAGATATAAATCAGAACAAATTATACTTCAAAGGGCAAGAAGAAAGCAGAAAAGGAATGTTTTTATACCACTAGTTTGAGATTGATAATGTAATAATGATAACACTGTTATTTTAAAACATGATTTGTCTCTGTTAGCCCGTTAGAGAGAAAATGAATCGTGTCTGCAACATATCACAGCTATTTACAAATGCCAAAATAAATTGTGTTTCATAGATAATCATATTTTCCACAAGAACAAAAATGTCCTGTGGATTAACCATTTGTTGTAGCAAAACAGAATTCTCATCATTTATGTAAAATCACATTCCTGGCATTGCCATCATTCACAGACACAATGCTCCAAACAACTATGCATGGCCAGTGTAGCTTCTGACCTGGGTATTATTATTTCTGATCATCCTGGTGTCTTCCAACTCTATACCAGAGACCACCTCAGTTAGCTCGGTCAGCAAGAGAGTGCTCTGTTGAGCCACAGAGTGGTTGATAGAACAACTGTTTAAGGAAACTGATTAAGGAATCTGGTCCAACATCAAGTGCAGACATGCTAAACCTACCCCAATATCAAAAGCTTTTCTGGTAGCAGAAATAGTGCTTCTATGGACAATAGCAACACCCCACCACACTTGACTCCCCATTTTAATCGGGTGCTGCACAGAGTACTCAGATGGGCACAGCTGATGGACACCCAGATTACTCACCTAAGTCTTGGTAAGACACAACAGGTCAGCCCCTTCATCCACAACCAAGACATGGATGAGAATGATCTCATTATGGACTGACCTGGCATTCAATAACACCAAACCAAAGGGATCAACAGGTAAGATACCAGAAACTTCTGGAAGAGTAGGAGGGCTGAAATGGGGATATGGATCAAATATCTAGGTCTTTGCCGCAGGTGGAGGTCAGCCACTCCACTCCAAGTATAATTTCCTCTGCCTGTCACCTCTGAAACTGAGGCATCATCTTCACAACTCCTTGCTACCTTTCCTCCCTGCTAGTATCATCATCCAATGTCACACTATACAAGACAGAGATGGGGCCACACATAATTAAAAAGGGTCCAGGAATAGGCGCATCCCTAGCTTCTATAGACCATTAATGATAACCACACAAATTCTTCCCCATCTCAACCAACTTTCACAGGCACACAAAACTGTGGCCTTCTAGAAATGGTAGCTAAATGACCTGTCACGAAATGTAAGGGAGATCAGATCCCTCCTCCAGCTCTTCCATGTAACTGGAGCCTTGCTCTATTGCAGGTTGGAGCGGCATTAGGATTGGGCATGGTTGGCCACCTGCTGAGAGGACCCCACTACAGCAGGAAGCTCACTGATGTTTCTCCTTTTCTGTCAGTGGCAAAAAAAGAGAGACGAGAAGAGGTACACTAAATAAGTCTTTCCGAATTCCCCTCCTGAAACCTTGGAATGTCAATGAATGTCTGTAGCCTGGTTGTATTAGTTCCGCCATCACTTCTGTTTTACCTGGATTTATTCCACTAGAAACAAACCTGAATTAAATCTTTGCTCCTCACCACTTTTGTAGCTTAGAATGTATTGTTGTCTATAAACATCACTCATGAAGGAAATGGTCTGAGCTGGTCAACAGCGAGTACAAAATTGCTGGGATATATGACCTCATAAAAACCACCACTCTCTAATCTACTGTGAAACTGGAAACCCCTACTGATTTACGAATGTTGGAGCATCAAGCAGTCATAAGGTATCTACAGCACATTAGTACAGTGGTACCTTGGGTTACAAACACTTCAGGTTACAAACACTTCAAGTTACAGACGGCGCTAACCCGGAAGTAGTACCTCGGGTTAAGAAATCCGCCTCAAGATGAGAACAGAAATTGCGCGGTGGCGGCAGTGGGAGGCCCCCATTAGCTAAAGTGGTACCTCAGGTTAAGAATGGTTTCAGGTTAAGAACGGACCTCCAGAATGAATTAAGTTCGTAACCAGAGGTACCACTGTACTGTAATATTTGGCTGCAGTTGCTGATCATTTTGACTCCTCTCCCCATTTATTTCAATATATGTGCAATTAACATGCCCTGGACCCAAAACTTGTTCTCAGTTTTCTAGCTCTGGATGTACTGGTGTTTAATTTGCCAGCTCACTTTAATTTCAGAATCAATCACTGAAATAACTGCTGTCATCATTACATGGGCTCCCAATTAAGGTCTATAATTGTTTCTCAACACAGATGCAAAGTTGTTGGCTTATTCGCGGCAAATGAATTTTTCACAGTGTCCCCCATAATCATTCTAATCACACAGTATGATTATTATTAAACTGTGCATATAGATCAGGGAAGGAGCTCCTGGTTAGGGCCTTTTCTTAATTAATATGTTTCAATCAATGAAGGAAAGCTATTAATGAATGCCTATGATTGCCAGGTGAGGTTTAATCATATCATGCATACTCCGGTGAATTACTTAAGATTAAAAACAAAACAAGAAATGGAAACAATTTCAGTTAATTCTTAGCTCAAGAGTAATTCAGTATAGTTTAATTATTTTAGACATGATTTTTAAATGCTAATGTATAGCTTTCTTACTTTTATTTGTGCAAACTGTGCTTTAGAAAGAACATAAACCAGACATGAGGCAACTGGATACTTTGGACAATTAGAGGGACATTGGCCTAAATCTAGTAGAAAGTCCAGTTTGCTCAAGTTTATAATACAATTTAAAATTAGACAATGAACAATGTTCAGTTTTATTGGAAAGAAATGTTTAAAACTGACATTTGATGGACACGTGAGAAGTTTTAGAATTTTTCAGAACAGATCATTGAGAAATGGTTGAATACTACATACATATGATATTCTTCTAGGATAACTTTAAAAAATGTGGCATCAGAACAATGAAATTTATTTTGGGGTTCTATTAACTGCTACCAAAAGCAAAGCAAAAAAATTGAAAACGATTTCAGAGCATCTAAATGGAGTGTTCCAATAGTCCCAATACAACAAGAATGGTTTAATGCAGTTTGATATCTTGCCACGATGAGCAAATTAACAGAAATGGTACACTTAAGGAAAGGTAAACAAAGAACAATTTGAGAACCTTATCATCTCCCATTATTAAATATATGAAACAAGAACATCAACTAGTATAATTAAAAACCTTTTCATTACTATTATGATGAATAATTTCTGGTATACAAACAACATTAAATATATATATATTAGAGGATATATTTATATTTTAATACATTGCATTAAAGTTACGTATTTAAGGCTTGATGATTTAGAAATAAATTATACATTTGATGAATATTAGAGTGGAATATGGAATATGTCATTTTTGTCTTTGTATGTTTATAATTTGAAGGTTAAACCACAGAGCCTAGGACTTGCCTATCAGAAGGTCAGCAGTTCGAATCCCCACGACGGGGTGAGCTCCCATTGCTCGGTCCCTGCTCCTGCCAACCTAGCAGTTGGAAAGCATGTCAAAGTGCAAGTAAATAAATAGATACTGCTCTGGTGGGAAGGTAAACGGCGTTTCCGTGCGCTGCTCTGGTTCACCAGAAGCAGCTTAGTCATGCTGGACACATGACCTGGAAGCTGCACACCGGCTCCCTCGGCCAATAAAGCGAGATGAGCGCCGCAACCCCAGAGTCGGCCACGACTGGACCTAATGGTCAGGGGCCCCTTTACCTTATGTTTATAATTAAGCCTTTTAAAAAGCTATTATTATCATGGCTACATTCTCTTTTAATAAACTGTTCTGACTCATCTTGAATCTATTGGTGTTCCTAATTTCTGTCATAGAATCCTAAAGTCCCACAAATTTCAGTTTCAAATCCATATACATGGTTGGTTTAGGCTATGTTTAAAAGATATGGCAGGAGGAGTGTTTACTTTCCCCAGAAATTATTATTTATTACAAGTGGGCCCCAACAACAACATGGAACGATGAACCCCTGATGTGATAGGTGTTGTTTTTTTCCTACCTGAGCTTCTGACTATTGGGGCTGATAGAACACAAATTAATAGCAAAGATAGAAGTTCCTCCTCTAACTTGGGTCTTGCTTCATGAGCCAATTTTATTTTTTACTTTTTGAACTTTTAAAGGTGTCACCAGAAAGCATGAAATGCATGCAGCCGACTGCCTGATATTGCAGGGCAGCTGTAAGCTGCTGGCTCTCAGCACAGTTATTCAAACTGCAATAGGTATGTAAGAGTGAACTCCACTGCCAGGTTGTTGTATATTGCTCTCTCAGCCCAACCGGCAATTGGGGTGTGGGGTAAAATCAAAACATACAATTGCACTATTGTAGTTTTTCAGCTTCTGTTGAAATTCCAGTGCTGCTTGACAACACTGCAGGCTTGTCATAAACCACTCAGAGCCTGACCTGCAGCATTCAGTGTGAACCACAAAGCAGGGCTCTCACTCAGGACCACAGGCAATTCCAATGCATAATGTGAAGAATGAACTTCATTGTTGTGAAATTTGTGCCAATATGTTTGGTGGTGGGTTTTGTGTGTGTATATATGTTCTAAAATGTTGCACACTAAACAAGAACTGACTATGAAAGAAGAAGAATTCATTAATTTGCTGTTACTCAGTGCTTTTTTCTGGGGGGACACATACCCCTAAACATTTTATGAATCTAAGTTTGGCCTCATTGAGGGGTAGTATTTCAATATGAGTAGGAAAATGAGAGTACCCCTAAACATTTTTTTAGAAAAGAAAAAAGCACTGTTGTTACCTTTTGGTTTGTTTGTTTATTGTGGGTAGGTGCAGAGTACTCAGCTACATTAAAGTCTTGGATTTTTCTATTGATTTCTATATCTATACCAGTCTTCACGTTTCTATTCCAGGAAAAATTTAAAATAACTTCTCAGTGCAAACCTGGAAACGACCTACTGAGACAATGAGATGGCTATTTCTGTACCCTTTTTATCTCCCTGTGTCTCATATCTGCATTGCATGCTGAAGGTGCAAAGTTCAGTCCCCAACATCTTATATTGGGACTGGTGAGGTTGCAGTAAAGGAGGAGATTCCTTGCATTAGGGTTTTCTTTTTGAGGATGCCAGTTCCTCTCCCTTGTGCATGGCTATCGCCAGTTTAGCTACAAAATGGCAGACTTTCCCCTGAAGTTTAAATATGGAATATAAAATGTATATACCACCAATACTCTGCATGGTGCTCTACATAGTACAAGAAGACACATCCTTGCCCAGAGAAGCTTTGCAATCTAAAATTTAAAACAGGTGAAAACATAGCAGAGGATGGATACCAATAACAAGATCCTACGATCTTTCCAAGCCTCAGTGCAGGCCTCAGTGCTGCATTTCATAGCACAAAATTGAAATAGCTTTAAAATTACTCTGACGAGAGATGCTCAGCTTGTTAAACTTAATGGATGGTTGGTATTGAAGAATAAAATGTAGTTTATGCAGTTTGCTCACAAAAAAAATATCATTTTTAGTGATGGATGAGATGAATTGCCTTCTGCTAGATTCAGAATTGGACTTGGGGGCAGGGTGTTTTCTCAAAAAACTGTAAATATCAAATTTTGAAACCCTTCCCCTTTTCTGAGAATGTTGCCAGGTGCATGAAGGAATCAAAACAGCCATCTATTGCCTCCTATATGTTTCCCCAATTCCCAGTGAACCCTTAAATCAGAATTGGGGGACCCGTGAGCCCCCAGATTGTTGCTGGATTCCCACTCATATCAACCCTTAGCCAACTTGGGCACTGGTCAGGGATGATGAGAGATATAGTCCAGCAAATTCTGGAGGGCCATAGGTCCTCCTTCCCTGCCCAAACCCTTTCCTAATACCTTTTCCTTATACAGTTACCTGAGGGTGGTAGATCAACAGTGGCCAAGGGCAGTAAAAAAAAGTATCTCTGGATGCCTTCATGCAAGGCTTCTTTAATTCATTTACACCTAGAAAGCTGCAAACGGGAGTGTGCCCATGGCACTACTAGATAATAATAATGGTTACAAAATAATTTTACAGGGTGCCTGGATCTGCACCATGCAACCTTGCCATCATGACTACTGCCCCACTCCACCATCAGATGAGTTGGGGGCTGAGGGAATGGGGTGGCAGGACAAGGAGGGAAGGCTGGCTAGCTTGAGGTGGTTGAGGAGACTTAAGCTAAGCACACACTATACGTTTAAAGTACATTAATTCCCCAAAGATACCTGGGAATGATACTTCACCCTGCACAATGCCAAGCTCTCAGCATGCTTAACAGTTCCCAGGATTCTTGGTTGGGGGAGGGAGTTGTGTGATTTATAAGTATGGCGTATAAACAGCCATTTTGAATCCCAATATGAAACGGGTCCAGACTGAGAAGAAGGGGAACTTTATTTATGTGTAGGTTGCAAGGGTCAGTAAAATACAATTAAACCCAAATCATTAAAACAATTTAAAAATGTGCCAAAATAAACCCCAATACAGCAGGAGAGTACTGCCAGAATAGAAGTGATACATTAAGTCAATATCCCTGAAAAGTCTGTTTGAGTAAGCATGCCAGTTGCACTTCAGGCTGAGTACCTCAACTATGTGACCCCTGCTTTTTGCCCTTTTGTTTTGTGGCACAGAAGAAATTCACCACAATAATAATTTCTCCAATTCATGGGTGGTGTGGGCATGTGGATTCATACACCCAAATTGGAAGGAAATTTGTTGATTCTTCATGCAGCATAATTTATGGCCGGGGCAGGAGTGGGTGTTTTTTGAAAAAATTCTTCCCTTCAAAATGCTCTCTGCACCCAAATCCCATTTGTACAATAGAAAAAAAGACTTCAGCCAGCTAAGTTGACCTGTAATTGTCTTTGGTATGTGGCAAAATAGCAATCTATTAACTTAACAGGATGTGGATTGCACCCATAAAGGCCAAGTTTGACTGAAAACAATTTTTTTTGCAGAGTTCTCATATGTAATAATATATACAGTACTTTATGCTTATAGTTTGCCTTGTTTTGTTTTCATTCTAGTCAGCCCTTTTATTCTGTAGTTTGTTGTACAATGCAGGATTTAATGATTCATTTTTACTTATTCTCTCTGTGCTCACTTCAGTGCCATATTTTTTTGTAGTAAGGTCGTTAAGCATTATGGGTTTTTAAAATGAAGTTGCAAAAAAATTATTACTGCTGTCAATAGGCTTTCCTTAAATGTATAGTGTCACCACAGAAAACAAACTTTCATCCTCACTCTGCAAAAACATAGTGGAATGGAACTTCCCAATATAACACTTTCTGCGTATTCTGAGGGATTCTACTGCATACATGTAAACCTAGTAAGATTAGGAGGTTTTGGCTTTCCCTCCAAAATTTAAAATTACGGTGTCGGGATTGATGATGGTCAGACCCAATGGCTGCACTGCTCAACTGTACCAGCTGGAAATGAGCACAGCTGAGTTGGAGGTGGAATCAGGTACTGATGAGTGAAGCTGATGGATACCTAAGCTTCTTCAGCATATAGTGAGGCAGACAGGCTGAGAGAAAAAGTCAGCAGCAGCAGCAGTGATTGTTCCAGAGGGAGGCTTCACCTTTCTCTTTGCCTCAATGTCACCAGCAATGGCAGAGGGCCTTCTCAGTAGTCATGCTTGCCCTGTGGAACTCCCTCCCATCAGAAGTCAAGGAAATAGACAACCAGCTGATCTTTAGAAGACATCTGAAGGCAGCTCTGTATAGGAAGTTTTTAATGTTTGATGGTTTACCGGTAATTGGTTGGGATTATTGACTGGGGGAACCGATTCAGATAGGCAGGAAAATATAAAATAATATAAAATATATAAAATATAAAATATAAAATATAAAATATAAAATATAAAATATAAAAAATATAAAATATAAAATATAAAATATAAAATATAAAATATAAAATATAAAATATAAAATATAAAATATAAAATATAAAATATAAAATATAAAATAATGGCAGCATGTGAGGCAGTAGGGAAGGACTGAATAGTTGGGCAAAGCTTGGAGTGAGGAAACCACATAGCTTTGATAAAGTGCTTTGAGGTGGTGGGGCAACTTAACTTAGTTAATATTCCCTGGCTTTTGGCAGGGGTCCTAATAGTTAGAAAAGTTCCAGGCTTCCTTGCTAAGGGAATAAGGCATTCACCAGCTGTCCCCTGGAGTAAAGACAGGAGATTAGGGACTCTGAAGGAACCACTGCTGGTGCCACTGCTGCCCTGCTCCCCCAATCAATGCCCAGCCCAAAAAGAGTGCCAGGCAGGATTCAGGCAGTGCTCTAGGAGCACAGAGTTCTGAAGTTGAAAGGAACAGGAGGTGGTACAGCCTTGTTGCCAGCAGCAAAGCCCAACCTTTTCTGGTAATCTCCTACTGTGACAACAGAGGGGCAAGCTCAGATCTACCTGGGTCTTCTGCAGTGGAGTGTTGGGAGTCAGAAAAAGCAGTGCCACATCTTTGAGCCCAGCAGGTGGGGCAGTGGCTCTGCAGGTTCATCTTGTGGCAGTTCATATGGACCTGGGTCTGCGTTCTCTTCCGCTTCAGACTCCTGGTCCCTGAGACCTCCTACATTTCTTTTTGGAATTGTTTTCTAACTAGGTTGTGGGTTTGGGCCGGGGACTTGGCACTTGATTTTTAAAAGATAGCCCAAACCTTTCCCTCCATTTTTTCATGGTGTATCTCCCTCCCCGCTGCATTGCTGGAAGAAAAAAACCCCTGAAGCCACATCCCATAAACCCTGTATTTCACATCTTGACTTATTTGACTCATAGCCAATTATACCTGTACTTAAGTTTTAAAGTAAGTTTTTGTTATTCTGTGGAACACAAAAATGGAATTTAAAATAACTTTTGAAAATTTAGCTTAATGCTGTAAATGGGCCTTGTCATTATCACTTCAGTACTGTTAAATGAACATATCAAATTATGTTTTTCTACAGAGAGAGAAACGAAGCTAAAGAGTAAGAGATGAGAGAGAAGGAATGGGGATGATGCATAGAGAGTTTTTGCATGCAGAATTTATGACAGGAATTCCTTGTTCCCATCACAAACGCCTATTGTGATTAAAACTAAGCAGTTCAGCCTTCTTTCTTTTTGTCTGTCACCACATCAATGTTCATTTCTTACATTTTTGCTGCTGAGTCTTCATTTGAAAAATTGTAGAACCGAGTGATATTCCATTAACCTCTTCTTAAAGCCATTCAAAATGGTAACAGTTGAAAAACAAAAACCTTACCTGTAGATTGGCAAAGGATGTCCTTTAGCTGTACAGTTCAAAATTACTTCTGGATCTTCAGAACTCACTGAGTAAATGACATCAAATGGCTCTTGAATAAAAATAGGTCCATGTGAAGTTTCTTCATCTGTGAGATGAAACAACAATTGAAAATTAATATTCTTTTTCCAGTTAAAGCCCAACTAATGTGGATTCTGTGTTACACCCTTGAGTTCCATTGGCCACTTTTTACCAAGGAAATACTTTCTGCAGAAATATAACATATAATATATATAATTTATTATTTGTACCCCGCCCATCTGGCTGGGTTTCCCCAGCCACTCTGGCCGGCTTCCATAGAAACAAAAAATACACTAAAATATCACACGTTAAAAACTTCCCTGAACAGGGCTGCCTTAAGATGTCTTCTGAATGTCAGGTAGTTGTTTATCGCTTTGACATCTGATGGGAGGGCGTTCCACAGGGCAGGCGCCACTACCAAGAAGGCCCTCTGCCTGGTTCCCTGTAGCTTTACTTCTCGCAATGAGGGAACCGCCAGAAGGCCCTCGGCGCTGGACCTCATTGCTTTTGATGCACACATTGGGGTGGGACAAAAAGAAATGACTCTTCAACAGCATACAAGCAATTGCCTCATTTTATCATCACAACAGCCCTGTGAGATGTTAGGTTGAAAGATCAAGTACAAGTTGTTTTATGACCAATGACCAATATCAAGATAAACACCTCCCCCCAAGCTTCTAAATTCAATGACTGCAGTTTTCTGGTTGAAAGACTAGCTTCAACACCATGGATTTGGTGAGGTGCACAGCTGAGAAAGCATTTGAATTTTCCCACACTCTGTTCCCTAGACCAGGGGTAGGAAAGCATAAGCTGGTTTGATTGTGACCCTCCAAACCACTCTGTTTGGCCCTTAGAGTTTTTCCCCATGTCACACAGCTCTACTGACCCTACATTGCACCCTCCTTGAGTTTTTGCCTGGCTGAAATGTCCTTGAGTACTCATAATGCTTTTTCCTTCCCTGGATGAAACATAGGAGTAAAACTTGTATTAATTGCTCCACCCACTTTTCCTCTGAACCTACCCACCACTGCTATGGGACCCCTGGAAAGTTGCCCAAAAGGGAATGTGGCCTTCTGGATGAAAAAAAAATCTCTACCCATGGGACGTGGGTGGTGCTGTGGTCTTAACCACAGAGCCTAGGGCTTGCTGATCAGAAGGTCGGCGGTTCAAATCCCTGCGGCGGGGTGAGCTCCCATTGCTCGGTCCTTGCTCATGCCAACCTAGCAGTTCGAAAGCACATCAAAGTGCAAGTAGATAAATAGGTACCACTCCGGTGGGAAGGTAAACGGTGTTTCCGTGTGCTGCTCTGGTTTGCCAGAAGTGGCTTAGTCATGCTGGCCACATGACCCAGAAGCTGCACGCCAGCTCCCTTGGCCAGTAAATCAAGATGAGCACCGCAACCCCAGAGTCGTCCGCTACTGGACCTAATGGTCAGGGGTCCCCTTTATCTTTACCCATGCTCTAGTGTCTTTCAATACGCTGCAAAAAAACATGAATAGGTTGGTATGCTTGGGGCAGAATGGGGATAGATTTTCATCTCCTATATGGATAGTATGAAAAATCTGTGCCCCCCCGCCCCCATTATTGGACCTCAGCTGCCATCAGCCCCAGCCAGCATGATCAATGATTGGCAAGATGGTCCAACATAATCTGGAGAGCCAAAAGTGCCCAATCCCTGCTGTATGGGCAGGTTCTCTTTATAGCTGAGCAGAAGTCCAGGCAGGCAGGCAAGCAAGCAAGCAGTGTAAGTCTGAACACGATTCAAATATCCAACATTCATCTGCCCTTAATACCACATCACCTCCCTGCTTTCATAACCAAGGTTTTATAAATATATAGCACTCAATGCCCTTTATTTCAAAATCTTACATGGGGAAATTGCCTCCAGCCTATCCTAGATAGTCTGCTGGCAATTTCCTCTTCCCACACAGCAGCAAACATTTCATGTCTGATTGATAATAACACCTCATTTCTTGAAGATTTGTGGGGCTTATTTACATAATGAAGGTGAGGAAAGGCCCTTGTTTGTATCCCTGCGTCATACAGATGGCTCTTACCTCCACCTTGCCCGTATCTTGCTTGAGCAGAAAGATCCTTGAGCATGTCCTGGAAAGCAAGGCAAGGGGCTTGCTCTGTCAAAATGAGATTGATAGAACCAGCCAATCAGGCAATTATGCCAGCGTAGATTGTCATGACCTTAAAATCCCATGTTAGCAAGCATCCAATTTTGTTTCCTGCATGCATATTTTGAATTCTGTAATCCACACTATAATTTAAAATGTTCAAAAACCAAGCAACCTGTTGTTGTTTTTTCCCTGGGTTTTTCACAAATCCTGTGTCAAATTTCATGGAATTTGCAACTCAACTCTCTCTGTATTTACTTTAAACTTACTAATTACATAGGACTTATTCCTACAGTCTGACCATAGGCACATAGCTGTAGATCTGGCTTTGGAAGCCATGGCGTTCCACCGTTGCTCAATGAATAATCCACAGAGCAGGTTGCAGCCGTACTAAGAACCACATTCTGCATCCCCGTTTGCCCCATGGGAAGACTTGCAGCAGTAACTAGGACTTGCCACTTAATCTTGTCCACCTTTGGCTTCTCCCAGTTTCTCATTTTTTTCCTTTCTTAAGTTCAGTTCTCCACATTTCTGTATCACTTTGCAAAGAGAAGCGTGCATGAAAATGAATCAGCCTTTTTGTGTCAATTTCTCCTTATACACTTTTTGTATGCATATTTGCCTAAAATACACATTTTTGCAAAGCACATTTCGCCTAATATTTATATTTTCTATAATATATGACATTTCCCACTAATATATTCATTTTACACACACTTTGACCCAGTATTTGCATTTTTGAACATATTACTTGACTAGAGAACAGCACTGCCAAATCTGGAGGAGTATGAATTTCAAAGGATGCCCGTGTTTCAGTTCACATATTATTCTGGAAATTGTAAATTAGGTAAATTCATCTTGATATGTGAACTGTTATTGCTTTGCAAAAATGGGGAAGGAAGAGAGAGAGAGTCCTCTGCTTTCACCACCACATTACAGAAAGCAGATGTTGAAACACCTGTAGTTCATAATTTAGAAACAGGTATGGGTTGAGGAAATGAATGGGTATGACCAAAAGAGTAATCCTAAGTATGGGAGGAGGGCTTCAGTTATGCCAATGTAAAGGACACCAGATCCATACTCCATGGAGGAGCAGGGCTGAGTCTAAGTCTGAGTCTAAGTCTACTTTGGGCTGGGTCTAAGTATGGCAGAGGGCTTAAATGCTGGTTGAGCCCACAGATCTGCTCCATCCTAATGGCATTGTGCCTTAGTACCCCACTGTACTTAACAAGCTCATTATTGGAGGCCTGAGTGCTCCATTTCCAAATACGGTGGCAATTCTTTTCTTTTTTTAACATTACTTGTATCAAATGAAGACTTATATCAGTGAAAGATTGTTCAACACACTTAAAAAAGCTAAAAATTACTTATGTTCTACTATATCTCTAGAGCATTTAATGAGTTCAGAAATTTTAGTGACTAAAAGTTCCGCACTGGAGGATGTAGATTATGAAAAGTTAATTTACCTTTTTATATATTTTTTTGCAACGGAAGTGTCAAAGAAAATATGTGTGAATTTTATGAATGCTTTATGAAAATCTTTGAATTTTCATTCCTTTTGTTCCTTCAAAGAGAGTTTACTTTCAATTGGAGGTGTTTTCATTTTTACTTCTACATACACATAAATCATTAATTAGAAATGAAAAAGTACATTTTAATAATACAATAGTTAAAAAATATAACCCATGTTAATAGCGAACTCATTCTTATGCATTTAGTTTGGTCATATTTTCAGAAAGTCACATTTATGTAGGTGAATGATTATGCCCCTCCTCAAGCCATAAAGTTGCCAATGTTGTCTTTTTTATACTACTTTTCTTATCCTTGTTAAATTTAGCAATCATTTGGTGTACCTAAGCCCATGTGTATAAATCTTGCTACTACAGAACAGAATACTTCTGAAACTCATTTATCTAGTGGCCCTCTGTAGCAACTGATTATTTAACAATGTCCACAATCCATAGAGCTACTGCATTATCTTCTTAAAGAAGAAGCCAGTTAAGAACAAATACTTCATTAACTATTGAAGTATTGAACTGGGGAGAGGGAGCAGGGACCACAATAACTTACTATCTTAGACCTGGATCTGCCTTGCTGTGAGCTACCTCAACTACAGGTATGTGCCTTTTCAAGCAGGAAGTGGGTGACTGTCACTTTGTGTGAGACCAGCTCGATGGTCCAGCAATTACTTCAAATATATCCACGGACAACAGAAGTTTTCTTAGGTGTCTTCAACAGGATTGCCTTTCCCAAACTGGACAAGAGACATAACGCCCTGTGACAAACTACTTTGGAGTCTCTGCCCCATAGTTTTAAAAGTGGTTTGTCGTGTAGTATAAGAAACTAACACTTAAGAAGCATAATGCTAATGCACTAGTGGGTGTACGCTGCTAGCGTTCTGGGATTGTGAGATATGATTAATATCCTTTATGGATGATATGATGGAACCAATGTTGCCTATGGCCCTGTTTAGTTGTCTTCTTGTATGCAGTAAACATGACAGTCAGGAGCAACTTAACCAGCTGACATTGATGTGTCCCACTGGCCCCACCAAGTAACTGGAAGGGTTGGCAGGAGCAAACTCAGAAGTGCCTCTTTCAGAGCAGGCATAGGCAAACTTGGCCCTCCAGCTGTTTTGGGACTACAGCTCCCACCATCCCTAGCTAACAGGACCAGTGGTCAGGGATGATGGGAGTTGTAGTCCCAAAACATCTGGAGGGCCGAGTTTGCCTATGCCTGTTTTAGAGCTTCTTTCCAATGCACAGGGGTCTGTGGGTCAATTGGGCATGGCAATGTTGGGCCAGGCTCTTACTCTTAATCATAGCAATGCTCCCCCTTCCATGCATTTTGTGGATTTATTTTTTATTTACTTCATATAATTTATGCCTCACTTCATGGTAAGAAACATCAAGGCGGTTTATAAAAAGATAACACTATAAAACCAGGGGAAATTACAATTCATTAAAACATACAAGAAGTTTAATGTTAAAGCAGATTAAAATTCACATCATGTGTGGGGTGTAGCTCAATAGTAGAGTATCTGCTCTCCCAGCAAAAAGTCCCAGGTTTAACCCTGAGCATCTTTAGGTAGGGCTGAGAACGTCACCTGCCTGAAACCATAGAAAGACCCTGTCAGTCAGTGTAGACAATACTAAGCTAGATGGAACAGTGGTGGACTTTCATGTCTCAAATTTCAGTGGGGCCCTGTGTGACATCATAATCTAGCACCCCACTCCTTCCATTAGTGACCGCACCTGCTCCAGCCACCTCACCTGCCGTGCTCCCCTAGTCTGGATGGACCAATGATCTGATTTGGTATGAGACATGTTCCAAACAGGGCATTAGGTATGTTCTAATGACAGCATTAGGGACACAGGTGGCGCTGTGGGTTAAACCACAGAGCCTAGGGCTTGCCGATCAGAAGGTCGGTGGTTCGAATCCCTGTGACGGGGTGTGCTCCTGTGGCTTGGTCCCAGCTCCTGCCAACCTAGCAGTTCGAAAGCACATTAAAGTGCAAGTAGATAAATAGGTACCGCTCTGGTGGGAAGGTAAACGGCGTTTCTGTGCGCTGCTCTGGTTCACCAGAAGTGGCTTAGTCGTGCTAGCCACATGACCCGGAAGCTGTACGTCGGCTCTCTCGGCCAATAAAGCGAGATGAGCGCCACAACCCCAGAGTCGGTCACGACTGGACCTAATGGTCAGGGGTAACTTTACCTTTAATGACAGCATTAAGTTATATTCAGATTTGCGACGACAGATTTCTATTAGATAATGCCAGAGAACCCATTTCCTTTGCTAACATCTTCTTTTAAATGTAGAAATCTGCCCATGAACAAACTCTAGATATTCTACGTAGCTTTGTTTCTGAGAAGAGAAGCATTTAACAAAATGCAGCGGGTGTCTGAATGGCACTTGGCTGAGTAGCCTTAAGGAATATCATTGTGAACGATAACATGCATTAGCTGTTTGGCTAGAATCATCTTAGTTTGACCTGGGGCTTACACTAATATTGGAAACTAGAAGGTGGGATGATGCCTGACAATTGTATTTTCCCTCATAATCTCAGAGGATATTGGAAGGATTCTGACTAGGCACACGAGAGGAAGGTCTACATCCAGAAGGGCAATAATTGTTGCAGGCCAAGGGTGGGGAGATTATGAAGAGAATATCAAAACGTATATACGTTTGTTATACTCATAAAATAAAGAAAAACCTATCTAAGGGGAAAAAAGGAGAGCTGCCACCATGTAGTATGTCAGATCAGTAACAGGCTGAGATGAACTAGCGGCTGTAAAGTTAAAGCATTAAACTTGTCTGAACAGGATGGCATGTTGTAAGTGACATAACAGGCCATAAAATGTAGTAAATCATATATATTTTTAAAATGCTGTCTATTTCCATAAAGCCTCTTTCAGCCCACCAAACTCAGAAAGCTTTCGTTAACTGGAATGAGAACCCCCAAGCATTTTCTGATTTAACTTTAACTAATGGGCATGAATTAGGTCTACACTGAATCAAGTTAGGTTGCCACCTTGATTCTGGAAATTGATTTGTAGGCCTTTAACAAATGTGTAACCACCTGAAATACTTTTCTTCCCTCCCTCTGTCGCCCAAGAGCAGGATAAGCCCTAGTCTGAAGCTGCCTGGTTTTCCCTTTGGGTCTTCATCTGCTGTACTCCAATCCAGGGAGATGCAGAAAATCACACTTAACATTCATATCAGCTCACCAGAGGTCTAAACACAGACTACTACAATAATTCAATCCTGTAACAAAACAGCCATAGTCTGCTCCCTGCCTTCTTCTTTTAAAGCAGCAGTACACACACACACACACACACACACACACACACACACACACTAATTGTGTGTGTGTGTGTGTGCATGTGTTTTTCAGCAAAGTAGACAGGCCACATGCATCACTAAAAATAAAAATGCATATACTAATTTATATATATAGGTGCATATTTAGAAATAATTGCTATAATTTAATACTATAGTTAATAGAAAACACTATAGAATGGAACACTCAACCACACCTCCTGTCTGTAATAATACAGTGGAGTATATTGCCTCCTTCTGGCAAATTGTGCGGCCAAGCTGGTGCCAAATGTATTGCTCTGCTTTCCTTTGGACTACATCAGCGTGGCTAAGATGGGGGTATTGTCATCTGGGCAACCCAAGACCTCCCATACACACTGGCCAGGTTTGTACCCTGAAGAGGTCACAGCCACAGCAGGCGCTGTGATTCTCTAGAAGTTTGACTTCGCGTCCAGAGGTGAATTACATTGTCTCTCAAGACAGACGGATGCCAACAACAACAATATTGTGGGGGCAGGATGGGACAAAGGGGTGCACGGCCTGGTCCCTAAGCTGTGGATTCACCCCTCCCCCCTTTTCCTTTTGGAAAATTGCCTTTTTAATTTGTGAAATGAGAGACAATGACAACCTCCATTTAAAGAATGACAACTTGCTTTAAGAACAGGCATGGCTTAAGTACAGGACCTCTTAAAAGTTCGGTGAATAAGGCAAAGCAAGTACTCAACAAAAGCCTCATCATTTGGAAAAGCCTTCAAAAGTCTGCTCACTCAAGACTTTCCCTGATGATTTTTCATTATCACAATCACCCAATAATTACTTAAGTGGTCCTGGAAATACAGCAACAGCCTGTATAGTATACTCAGACACATACACAAACAACAGCTGCCAGCACAGCCTCCATAATGTTCCTGGACTTTTAATGGACAAATTTGGAAACCTGATGGACGTCAAACAGCGTATAAAATATAGGAGCATATGGACAAAAGAGGACACCCGCCCATTCTTCAACAGTGGTAGACTCCAAATTAGCAGTAGCTTAAACTATTGTAATTGCACTTCAGACAAACCATGTTTCCTTGTCATCAAAGAAGAGTTTCTTCTCAGCTTCCTTAGGGTATAATATAGAATGGGTTGTGCAAATGAAACATTTATTTTAAAGAACACGTTGGGTTTATTTTTTAAGAAGAAAGCAAAGCAAAGCAAAACACCTGCGTGGAAACTAGAGCTAAGCTGAAAGAATCCCTCCCACCGAGTCCCATCTCTCTTTGACAAGCCAGAAAAAGAACTTTCTCCGAGCATTCTCACTGTTGTTTTTTTAAGAAGCAGCTGTCATTTTCCCTACACAGTGCCCTGGAGTGATGCCAGGTCTGGGACATTGTGGAGGATGCGAAACAGTTACCAGGCTGCCAACACTGTCGGTGCTACTGCTGGTTAGAGTGGCAGCGGGGAGAAACCTCAGGAAAAAAGAAAGAAGCTGTGCAATTGCCACCGCTAAGGGTAGGTCTCACCCCTGAGAAACTGAAAAAGCTTCTCCCCCTTTCCTGCAAGAAGAGAAATCTGCCCACAGATAGGGTAGAGAATTTGTTTGTTATATGAAACCGTCTTAAACCAATATAAAGATTAACAGAGTGAGGCTAGCATATGGAAAATCACATTTTGTTTCATAATCATAAATTGTCAGAGGATTTAATTATGTTTATATTCCTTTTTTTTGTTTTGCATAGGCTGCAAATTTTTCTTTTGTATGCAGTTGTGGGAATCAGTTCCAGTTCATTTTGGTTTTCTGCTCCGTTGCTATTATTGGCGCCAACGATACAGCAAAAGCAAACGTATGCAGTGCTAAATATACTCATATTCAGGCATTCATATAAACATGACTAACTGGTATGAATATGTATGTTGTACACTCATTTGGCAATGGCCAAGCTGGGCTCAGACAACAGTGGGTCCCTATGGGTCAGGTTGGATGGGGAATGAGGCAGGCATTAGGAGGAAAACCTACAAAAAGCCTGAGACTTACCTCACTGATGGCTGCATCTTCTGCATCTTCCCAGGAGAAGGTTGGCAACCATCAAGGTGTAACTTTCCCGCTTGCCTGATACCCTACCCTGCACTGATCCTGTGGAGCAGAGGGACTGATCATCTGGGGTGCATGCTTAAATAGGCTTTACCCTAATTAAACATTGCTCCCACTTCCTGAACTAACTGGAACTGGATCTGAGGTCTAACGGGTGGCCCCTGGATTAGCCAATTTTAGGGTAAACAGCAGGGGTGTGAAATTTCTGGCAGGCCAGATGTTGTGGGACTCCAATTAGTCCCAAGGTAATGTGGTCAATGATCAAGGATGATGGGAGTGTTTATTAACTGCACATTTATAAACCATTTTTGCAGTCAAAAGTTACCAAAGTGGTATACAATACAATGAATTAATAGAGAAAACATTACAAGCTTGGTACGCATGTCACCGTGAGCTCCTTGGAGGAAAAGTGGTGTAAAAATAAAAATAAAACATACATTTTGAAAATAGTTTAAATATAACTTAGAATAATCCTTTTATCATCTGATAGCTCCCTGGTACAAACAGGAGCTATTGCAAAGGTGCAAAGTGTAATCATAATTATATGGGGAATATCAGGAAACAATACAATTTTTTTCAAAACGTAGCCTTAATGAATGGCATCTTTGCAGTTCAGGCAAGCTAGTCCCTATAATGTGGTTTGCTGATTGAGGAAAGATACAGAACACCAGGAATAGCTTTCTAACATGTTCCATAATGATACACTTTGTAAAAACATAACAGAAATGGAAGCTTTTACAGCTGCCCACAATGACCTACAGGTTACGTAAATAAATACCTGATACACTCTCAATAATTGTTTCTGTTCCCTTCCCCCCCCCGGAACAATGTTATCTTTTGAACTTTTGCCCACATTGTGAATAAAAATAGAAAATGATCTGTTTAATTGTGTTGTATTTTTTAACAGTCGCTATATAGTAAACATTTACTAATAAAATCTAATAAAGGGAGAAAATGCTGCTTGAACATTTTTTTTATTAAGTGAGTGTAAAGATGACAATATAGCTTTGCAGTGAAATTTCAAGAGCTCATTCTCCTCCATCTCCTTCCCCAGTAGTGGAAGATTACCGAACAAACTAGGTGCTGTGCTGAAAAATTCTCACACTATCCCACCCCCTGCCCCAGCCAGTCACCCCTCCACTGATTAATGGGGAAAGAAATAGCATTAAGAATGATAAAGGAGAAGAGAAAATGTTGGTGAAATTCTCATCGGCAGAGTATTTGCTGACCTTACCTTACCTTTGAGTTGCCCAAGAAGTGTATCTGTCAAGTCTTTCATTCTACAAATCATCTCACCAGCAGTCTGTACTTGGTTGCTTTCCTAGGTGCTTGCCCTTCAATTAAAGCCCCTGGGAAGCCTGTGGGGTTTTTTCAGATCAGGAAATGCACACACACCCCATTCTTGGCCACCTTGCATTGATATGGTACATTTATGAAAGTATATTGCTTAATGTCTATGAATTCTATCTCTGATATAACCCATCTAAGTGCATCCTGTGCCTGTTTAGCCAGAAATGTGCACTAAGACTAACTCTTGGATAAAAATGCACAGGACTGCAGCCTAAAGCTTACATTTGAATTTAACAAAAGTGTTTGATATGAATGTCCAGGAAGATATCAATTTTGCACATCCTCAAGTAAAAGGTGTCATAGATCAGAATTCACAGAGTTGCAATCCTCAACACTCTTAACAAACTACAGTTCCCAGGATTCTTTGCAGGGGGCGGGTTGTGGTTTCAGTGTGCTTTGGATGTGTTTTAAATGTACGGTATGGATCTGCCCTAACACTAGTACTACTCTGGAAATTATTTAATATGTGGCTGCAAGTAGGTTTTGACTATCCATTCAGCAGACAAGCATGCATGTACACTGTGCATATGGAGCAAAGGTAAGATGAAATAATATAGGATTTGTTAATTATTATTTTTTAAAAAATCTTGTAAGACCACATATAAGAAAGCCCAAAATGATATTTCTAGCTACAATGAAATTCCATGATATCACTACATTGACTGCACAGTCCTTTACTACTATTGTGCAAGATGCATGAAAGATAAAGTCTTTTCTTTTGTGCAGGTGATTTGTTTTATGTCATGAACTTGGCCATGTCCTTCAGACACCAAAGTATTGCTGAAGCAGACATCTAATTACAGAGACAAATCTTCACCAGCAAGTTAGGGGGATGTGTCTTTATGATGTATAGTAATCCTGACATGAATTCTTCTCAATGGAATGTCATTAGTTTTGTGTTCCCAGTCAAGACAAATAAATAATAATGAACCCTTTTTCCAATCTACTGCACAAGCATTTTGTTCCCTGCAATCCGACTTATAAGGGAGACCTAGATTTTGTGGCAGATACTGTACGCTGCATTGTACTGTCGTAATATTCATCTGCCACTATTGCCAAACTAACTGAAGGTTTAATTCAATAATTTACACTGCAGAAGGAGATAATAGCTATAACATTTAATACCCTGTCAGTTAAATAAATCCCACACTTTATACTTCAGTTACTTTTACAGAGTAAAAGACAATTGGGTTTAGTAATATGAGAGGGAGGATAATTTAGCATCCCCTCCCCACCCAATAGAGTGCATCTATTTTTGATTAAGGTTGTCAGAATATCCTCTAGCTAAGGCTAAACAAAAAACCCCTCCATGGTCCTGGAATGTAACCCATTATTTCAACTTCTTCCAGTCAATGAATAAGAAAGGAGCCACAACAATGGAAAGCAAAACATGGGATGCTGTCCATCTTGAAAAACATTATGTGTAGCCTATGATCACAGATGTATTTGCCATCAGTGACTACTTGGCTGGCAGGTGAGAAGTGAAAGCAAAGCTCATTGAGGGAACTGGAAATGTGAAGCATTAGAGCTACATGCAAGAAGAAACATTGGGCTGCTGCCAACAATTGGATGCTTCTGTCATATTGTCTCCTTCCCATCCATAACAAGTAGTAAACAATATTCTGGCCTTGTTCATAAATATGGCAGCATTCCCAATTACAGCCCCAGTTTGCACACCATGGTAAACTACAGTCAGTAGTTTACCTCGAATGCTCAGACAGCACCCTCTTCTCTCCAGCCCATGGGGAAAGCAAACCATAATCCCTGGTTTGGTGCTAATCCAAAACAGGGATTGAGGATTGCTTCATTCCAGACAAAGCTACTAAACCAAGAACAGCTTTACATTATTGTTGTTTGGAGTGGCATAAACCACAGTCCCTGGTTCAGGGATCATGGTGTTTTGCTTCTTCCCACACAAACAGGGTGGAGCAGGATCCACCTGCACATTCAGAGTATTTATCCAACAAAGTCATCTTGTTGGTGCAATGACTTCCACCTGCACAATGAGACTTCTCCTTGCCCTGCATGACCCTGTTCTGGAGACTTGGGGAAATCCCCAGACCAGATTTTGAGAGTGTGCAGAGAGCAAACAGGAAGTCCTATTGTGCAGGTGGAAATCCTTGTGCTAAGGGAATGATTTCAAATGAAATATGGAATTGGGTTTTTTGTTGTTTGTTAATTGCCAGTATTTCTACAATGTTCCCATCAGTAGAATAGTGATGACATAAGGCTTGTCACTGGGCCAGTTCATTAACCAAAGTCAGCACTGGCATGGAGTTTTCAGTGATTCTAGTGTTTGTATGAGTTCAATATAACAACCAGCTTTTGAAATCTTGAATAAGCCCTCCATTTGGAAGCAATTAATTTTGCAGCCCAGAGTACCGTTCAAGAAAGAAATCATCAGAATGCACAAAGATACATTAAAGATTTTTCAGACAGTAAGTCGTTGATTGCTTGTAGATAATTGACAACTGGATGTGGAAAACTTGAAAAGTAAATCATTTCAAGCAATTAGGGCAATGTAAAACCAAGCAATATTAAAGGCAAGGCTGCATTTTTTTACATCTATAATTTGGGGGGAAATGCAAGTGATATTAATTTTAGAAATAGTACAAGACCCTTAAGATTAATAGTTAGAGTGTTCTATGAATATTTATTTGAGCAATGGGATGCTTCATATGATCCCATTGATACAAGATAAAGATTGATTACTCATTGAAAAATAATTGAACCAAAGCAATTCAAATCTTATGTGTCAAAAGGAGGAAAGGAACAGAGCAGAAAGGCTCCCACATTGCAAACTACTCTAGTAATTTGAATGCTTTGCCAAATATGCCAAAGCATAATTGTGTACTTTTCATATAATACATAATTAATATATGGGATTTATTGCCACACAGTATACTAATAGCCATTAGTTTACTTTGGAGAAAGGCCTAAGGCTTATCTATGGGTCATAGATCTGAAGCAATAAGCTGAGTCTTTTGCTGGCCGTTATCTTAATAGAATCATAGAATTGTAGAGTTGCAAGGGATGACAAGGGTCATCCAGTACAACCCCTTGCAGTTCAGGAATCTTTTGCCCAACATGGGACTTGAACCCATGAACCTGAGATTAAGAGTCTCATGCTCTACCAACTGAGCTTACCCACCACCCTCACATATAGGAAGACCTGTGACCTCCCCAAGGCAAATCTGCCCCTCCCACAGTGGGATAAGGCGAAGCAAAGTCTCCATTAATCATCCATTCATGTTCAAAGGCAATCTTTGTCTGAGTATCAAATTCTAGGGACAGATAAGGGGGAATGAGTCACAAGACCAAGATGCACATGATCGGCACCATAAAGACAGCAGAAAACCTAGTTCAAGAAGAATTAACTTCCTGTGGTCCCAGTTCTTCTCTTCAGAGAAGGTGACATCAAGGAGCGTTCCTGACTCTAGTGTTACCCAGCACATAGTTAAACTATGGAACTTGCTCCTACAGGAGGCAGTGATGGCCACCAACTTGAATAGCTTTTAAAAGAGGGTTAGACAAATTCGTGGAGGATAAGGCTATCAACAGCTGTGAGCCATAATAGCTATGTTCTGTCTCTATGCTTGGAGGCAGTAGTGGTCCTGAGTATTAGATACTGGGAACTGCAGGAAGGGAGACTGCTCTAGTGCTCATGTCACGCTCGCAGGTTTCCCACAGGCATCTGGTTGGCCACTGTGAAAACAGGATGTTGGATTAGATGGACCATTGTTAGTCAGGGAGATAATGATATACCCTCTAGGACAGCTCTCATAGAAGACACCCTCTAAGCTCAAGAAGCACTAGTTTCATCTGCAGTGAGTGGCACAATTCCTATTTATTTTCTGAGAGCTACATGGCACATGATCATAGCTGGAGTCCATCAATGAGCTGTAAAATTGTGTAGAGAAAAATTCAAATGTTGCATTCAAACTGCTTTCAAAAGTCAACTGCCCATGTGTCGCTCTGATGCTCCTTATTAAGATGGTTGTGTTGAAACAGCATTTTGGTTCATTTCATTTGACTTGTTACATGACATGATGACTTGAACAATGGCTATCCTAAAAACTAGAATGTGTGTGTGTTCATGTATCTCTATATCTATCTGGCCCTGGGTTTAGAAGCACCTTAAAATGCAGACCAATACTTCATAAATAATAGAGCTAATAATAGAGCTTATTAGACAACAAGAAATCTACTACATTTGGCAATTGAATATTGTATATATATATATATATATATATGCTTTCGTAGATTTTCACGGGTACAGGAATGCAGGTTTTGGTGTCCTCGGGTGTCTTCCCGTGTAAAAGTTGGGGTGTCTAGGCGACGTTTCGACGAGGTCTCACTCGTCATCTTCAGGCTGGTGCTTTCGGCTTCTTGTTACTGGAACAGAGCGGGATCTCAATGTTTGAGTTCCTATAAATACTGTAGAGGGGGTGTGGTGTCTAGCCTCCAATGTTCTGGGCAGAGAGGAAGTTCCCAGGCTAGTGTGCCTTTTCTTCTTTTGTTCCTTAATTACTTGAGAGATACCTTGAGTGATTTCTTGAGTGATATCCTGAGTACCACTTAGGTGGGTCATTAGGTGTGGATTAGTTGCTAAAGTCTTTGTGTCTTGACCTCTTGAACTTAATTTTGCAGATTCCAAATTGCTCTTTAACACGGAACATCACCACAAGAGAATAATCATGGAAGCCATCGAGATAGAGAAACACCCTCACAACATGAACAAGCGTGACGACACATCCCGCTTGCCAGACATCTGGAAATTAGCCCTCCCCACAAAAACTGACACCAGATCCAGAGGCACACAGAACGCCAACACCAATCAACCACACCAGACCCAAACCCAGACCCTCTCCACAGATGAATTACTGACACCATCCAGTAGCCAATCCATGGTGGCACCTCCGGATGCTGCACCCCCCTGCAATCCCTACACAGATCTGGCTGACACAAGCCACAAAACCACAGCTCGCCCCTATACACGAAGCCAAGCCAAAGCACAACTAAGTGCAATACAGCCATCTTCTCAGGAAAACTCTTCACAAAGTTCAAGAGGTCAAGACACAAAGACTTTAGCAACTAATCCACACCTAATGACCCACCTAAGTGGTACTCAGGATATCACTCAAGAAATCACTCAAGGTATCTCTCAAGTAATTAAGGAACAAAAGAAGAAAAGGCACACTAGCCTGGGAACTTCCTCTCTGCCCAGAACATTGGAGGCTAGACACCACACCCCCTCTACAGTATTTATAGGAACTCAAACATTGAGATCCCGCTCTGTTCCAGTAACAAGAAGCCGAAAGCACCAGCCTGAAGATGACGAGTGAGACCTCGTCGAAACGTCGCCTAGACACCCCAACTTTTACACGGGAAGACACCCGAGGACACCAAAACCTGCATATATATATATATATATGCATTACTGCTAATTATACAGCAAAGGCCAAAACACAAAGTTGATAAATCATTACACAAAGAAAAATTAAAAATCTAAAACGCTGCTTTGCTTAACATATTACTTTGCTTTTATGTTTCACCATAGACAACAAAGCTTTATTTCTAAGATAATTAAAAAATATAATATTAATGATCACAAATATAATTGTTTCTCACAAACTATTAGTAGATAAAAAGCAACTTGAGAAAACCATAGATTTGTATGGTATTTCATTTTAGTCTGAGTGAAACAGGATGAATATCCTTTTATCAGGCACTGTATTAAAACCTTAAATTTCAGCTGAAGCTTTTATTCAGCTAGGTATATTGCATTTGCTCCAGTAAGTATGTAGGCTGGACTCTTTACAAATTTTGACTGGTTTATAGAGCTGAATTCCTTCAACAAAGTCTATGGCATGTGTGTGTGTGTGGCAATTAGCAAAAAACAAAAAACGGGAAGGGAGAAATATGCAGTATAATCCAGCAAAAAATAGGCTTCCCTTTGTGTATTGTCCTCAGGATGCTGCAAGGGGAAAAACCACAACCTTTTCCCTGCCTCCTTCCAACAACCTGTGGTTCACATGGTGCTTCTGTTTTCTGTACACACACTGGAAAAGGTAATCCTCTGTGTGACAGGGAACACAAGCATATACACATGGACACACACAGTCAGTCAGTCAGACAGACAGACATGAACACCTCTGGCAATATGTGCCTGCTCAACCCTTTGTCAAAAGTAGGCCTCTTAGGTGTGCATATGGGTTGCTACATAAGTCCTTCACATCAGAGGCTTTATACATCTCTGAACAACACATCCAATGATGTCACCCCATTAGGGCAATGACTTCTGCCTGCACAAGGGGATTCCTTTTCACTATCTTCTCCACCTCCAATCAGCTCTGGAGGCTTGTAGGATGCCAAATAACAGATTGTGGCATCCAGAAGGAGGAAAGGGAGAGGGAGTCTCATTGCAGAAGCAGAAGTTTTAGTGTTAACAGGACGTCTTTGTTCGCTAAAATCCATGGATTACCAAGCAAGGTATGCATGCTGAAAGGTGGCTGGGGAGACAGAAAAATGTGCTAAAGCTTCAGAGTTGACCCAGGATAAATTTCACAGATGGAAAAATAAGGTGTAGGATTCTTCTTCTACCTCTTTCTTGTCCTTGTGTACTTGTACCAGTACTAGGACCGGTAAGTGAGTGAGAAACTGCCTTTTTCAGCATATGGGAAGGATTAGGCTTTCCTCAACCACAGGATAAAACTAAAGGAACAGCCCCCAGTTGGCCTGATAAGTTCAGAAAGTAACTTGGTTTGGCAATGCACTTTCATTAACCATAGCAAGCAAAGTGATAGCCATTGAATCATAGAATCATAGAGTTGGAAGAGACCACAAGGGCCATCGAGTCCAACCCCCTGCCAAGCAGGAAACACCATCAGAGCACTCCTGACATATGGTTGTCAAGCCTCTGCTTAAAGACCTCCAAAGAAGGAGACTCCACCACACTCTTTGGCAGCAAATTCCACTGTCAAACAGCTCTTACTGTCAGGAAGTTCTTCCTAATGTTTAGGTGGAATCTTCTTTCTTGTAGTTTGGATCCATTGCTCCATGTCCGCTTCTCTGGAGCAGCAGAAAACAACCTTTCTCCCTCCTCTATGTGACATCCTTTTATATATTTGAACATGGCTATCATATCACCCCTTAACCTCCTCTTCTCCAGGCTAAACATGCCCAGCTCCCTTAGCCGTTCCTCATAAGGCATCGTTTCCAGACCTTTGACCATTTTGGTTGCCCTCCTCTGGACACGTTCCAGTTTGTCAGTGTCCTTCTTGAACTGTGGTGCCCAGAACTGGACACAGTACTCCAGGTGAGGTCTGACCAGAGCAGAATACAGTGGCATTATTACTTCCCTTGATCTAGAGGCTATACTCCTATTGATGCAGCCCAGAATTGCATTGGCTTTTTTAGCTGCCGCGTCACACTGTTGGCTCATGTCAAGTTTGTGGTCAACCAAGACTCCTAGATCCTTTTCACATGTACTGTTCTCAAGCCAGGTGTCACCCATCTTGTATTTGTGCCTCTCATTTTTTTTTTTTTTGCCCAAGTGCAATACTTTACATTTCTCCCTGTTAAAATTTATCTTGTTTGTTTTGGCCCAGTTCTCTAATCTGTCAAGGTCGTTTGGCAGGACCTATGATGGTAAGTTTATCCCAGTTGACAATGCTGATTATCTGCATATGAAGGAGAAGCTCTATGCATTTCAAATGTCCATTTTAAGGAAAGCATGGGAGCATTTTGAAGAGTGTACATTTGATGCTATACATATCATTAAATGGCTTCAATTCAGGTCAGTAATGATTCCAGTATCTAAGTTTTATTACAAATAAGGGCAATAAATTACTGACTAAACCTTCTTAAGTAATAGATTACCAAAGCTGTGTTAGATGCACAAGAAAGATCTTAGGCAACTTCATTTTCTGCTTTAGATGATTTTAAAAATGCCTTTAGCAAAATGGGTTAATTAATGTGATTGAATGTGATCCAATTCCTCTGAAGTAACTTTTTTTTAAAAAAGAAATTGCTCAGCAGTTAAAAGAAACTGATATAGGAGTTAGGGGCTTTCTTTATATCTTCATTTTCTGAAGTATGTCAAAGTACGATCTGGGTAGGCTTGCATTTGTTAAGTGTAATTAATTCCATGCTACTGCACAAATTCTCTCAAATTATATGGTGTTCCCTCATTGTCTATTTCACGTTTTGACTCTCAATCTATAGAGGAAGAGAGAAGGGCATTCTGGTCCCCTTGCATGCAGCAGGAAAGATGATACAGAAGGAGTGAGGCGAATATTCAGGCTGCCTTAACCCACCCACCCCGGTCTGTTTTGGAGCAGCAGCTCCACCCATTCACGTCTCACCCCCCCCCCCCTTTTTACCTGGAGAAAGGGAATATCTGGTTGCCTGACAAGGCTGAGTAGGATTTTAGGGAGATTTCTCCCACACCATTTTTACTTCATGATGTATGAGTTTTGGGGGAGGGAAATCAGATTTGGCTGATTAGGCAAACTGTGTTTGATTACAGCAGACAGTTAAACCTGGAGACTAGAGCTCCAATCCTACTGTCATGTTGCCAAAACCACTCTAAAACAATGAAAGTTAAGATGGTAAGAAACTCCTTTTCTAACCCCTCAAACTCTTTCAGTGGTGAAATCATGATCTCTGAAATGGCAGCCAAGAGGCAACACCTCCTCTATCCAGGGGCATAGGAATGGGTGTGTGGTCAGCCCTGGGTGTCATCTCTGAGGGGGTGACAAAATGGCACACTGCGGGCACTGGTGGAGAAAGAGGAATGCGGGGGGAGTGCCCTGCCCCTGGTGGCACGATCCCAGTAGGGTGCCAGCACAGCTGCCCCTCTCGCATGCTGGGTGCCTCAACCCTGCAGGTGGCGTGCCCCACACCCAGGATGTGTCCCACACCCTTGCGGATGGGCAGCACTTACCATGGGGCCTGACCTGTAGTGCACCCGAGTCACACATCTCTCCTGGGAGTGAAGCGATGGCTCAGGGCCCCGTGCTGCCTGAAATGGCAGCGTGGGGTTTGCGTCTGCCAGGTGGACTCCATGGACAGCTTGCCACACTGCCTCCCTGGGCGGATCATCATGTTGCCCCGTGCGCTGATCACCGTGGTGCCCTCAAGGGCGGTTCGCCCTGCCTCCGCTGCTCCGGGTGCTGGAGCAGCTAGCTATGTCCCTGCCTCTATCATTGCTGGAATAGTGTAGCAGCTTGCTCAAGGTAGTCTATGCTTTTTGTCCCGGTTGTGCTTACAGAAACTGGGCAGGGCTGCTTGCCTTTATGAGCGGCACAATATCTCATGGCATTCCCAGTGGGGTCTGTGTGTCTGCAGTATGATGCTAATGACAGGGAAAGGTGCTAATAATGCAGCAAGGCAATGTTACATTGATCATTTAGAGTTTTAGAAATGTTGAGGCTGAGATATGCTCAGAAATCCAAAAAACCCCCATTTTTTTATTAGTCAGTGCCATTAGTGTAAAGAAAAACAAAGAAACATTTTCCAAGACAGTAAAAAAGAAAAGCGGCTCTGTGGGCAATCCGCCTCAAACAGCAACAGAATTCTGTTGGGGTGAATGATCATGCTGGAAACATTAGGAATAAATCTCTGACAGAATAGTAGGATCTGTAAGGTTCTGTGGCAAAATACAAAATTACGACAGAATTTCCAAGAATTTCATCAAATCTGTGATACAAACTAGTATATGGAATTACCAGAAGGTGTGAAGATGTTAGCTGTGGAAGTATGTGTTGCCCATTTTTGTGGGAAATGATTATGTCTGTTGGGGATTTTAGCCACCCTACAGCAATTATTCATAAGGAACACTACATCTTATCAACTGGGTATTTTGAATCAGCTCTAGACTGCCTGTAGTTCCTATGAACTTTAATTGTAAATTCTGTAATCCTTTCTTTTTTTAATGTATCACAATAAACTGCTTTTGAAGTTCAAGAGGGCCAAGAGCAGCATCCTTGGGGCAATCATTAAAACACTATCAGTGGGTATATGGACCCCCTCTACAAATCCTTAAACAAATTTCCAACCCACTTACCTCGGGTATCTGAAACTTCAACCCCTTCTGCCCACATAAAGGAAGAACTCACCAATGTAGCAGGAAGTGGAGGGTTTCCTTGAAAACAGGAAAGACCTCTGTTTTCTGGACTGGCTCTGCCAGAGAAGCAGCAGAGATCACATGGGTCAAATTTACTGGCTTCTCTTTGGCTGTAAATGAGCTCAACCTACATAATCTTGGTCAAAATTGAAAGAAAGAAAAGCTGCTGCCAGAGTCATGACAGCTGTGTCATTGTAGTGACATTCTGTAAAGAAAAATGGTTGCTGAAGCCCTGTTCCAGCTGCCACAGGAGTGAAAAAAAGAAAGGTACCACAACTGTGAGAAGCACCATTTTGGAAAGCAGGGGTAGAGAGCCTATAGACCTTTGGATGTTGCTGGACTACAACTCCCATCATCCCCACTTGTTGGCATTGCTGAGTGGGACTGATGGGAGTTGTAGTCCAACAACATTCGGCAGGTCTCTGTTTGTCCACCCCTGTGGTTTTTTTAAGCTACCACAGTAAATTTCCCCTCTTTGCTCAAATCCATTTGAGCCATTTTGAGTCCTGTCCCAGATACACATTGAAATAGGCCCCCAGATTCTCCACCTGCAAATGGCTCAGCCATAAGACATGCATATCAGTGTTGGAGGAGGAAGAAAGGAAATGCAAACCTGCAGCATAATGGGGACACATGTAAAGGTAAAGGTAAAGGTACTCCTGACCGTTAGGTCCAGTTGCAGATGACTCTGGGGTTGCAGCGCTCATCTTGCTTTATTGGCCAAGGGAGCCGGCGTACGGCCTCTGGGTCATGTGGCCAGCATGACTAAGCCGCTTCTGACGAACCAGAGCAGCGCACGGAAATGCCGTTTACCTTCCTGCCGGAGTGGTACCTATTTATCTACTTGCACTTTGACGTGCTTTTGAACTGCTAGGTGGGCAGGAGCTGGGACCGATCAGTGGGAGCTCACCCCGTTGTGGGGATTTAAACTGCTGGCCTTCCGATCGGCAAGCCCTATGCCCTGTGGTTTAGACCATGTAACTCTGTACAAAAACTGAATAATCTTATTTATAAAGTTTGCACCTAAACCATACCTCTCCTCCTGTTACCTCTCCCTCTTCTTCATCATCTTTTACAAGGGGTTAGGAGGCCATGCTCACCACAAATATCAACAATTAAGGTATAGGAACAGCTTAGAGAAAGCTCCTATTTTCAGAACCTTATTTTGTTATTATTGTTTTTCTTTATCTTATGCTTTCCACTTTTGCAAGGCTGTTGAAGACAGGAGATAATGCCTTTCTTTCTGATTTGTTTGTGAAATAAATACGTGGCATACTAAACAAAAAAATCCCCTTGGTTTATCTTTGTCTATGTAACTCTATACAAAATATGGATAGGCACACACAGGGAATTGAACAAACCAAGTATTCCTAATGCACCATTTCAGGACCATGAATAGGTCGTACAGAATTCCAAATGTCAGATCCACATCAGCATCCCACATGGTGTCATTTGAGAGTTTTCAATAAATAAATAAAAACTGTTCTTTTTTGTTGTGGTTTAGTTGTCCAGCAGTTTTTTGAACCATGTTGCCAGATGGTGTCACAATGTATAAGTGTCTGTAGATGAATTTTCAAACACATATTTATCCCGGAACTTTCAGAGAACAATCCCAGTACTAGCTGAAGCCTGAGGGTATAACTAACCTCCATTATGAAGGCAAAGTGTATACTATGACTGTGATGCCTTACTAGAGCAAAATAAATGAGGTAAGCAATTAGCATTTATAAACAGCTGAGCATCCTTCCCAAACATTATCTGCATAATCCTAACACAAGTACCATGTAAGGCAGAACAGCATTATTAAGTGTAGAAGAATAGTCCTAGTACATCAGACCAAAAGGTCTTGCCAACTAGTCTTGTTCTCTTCAGTGCCCACCAGATGCCTCTGGGAATCAAACAAGTAAAGCTTGAAGGCAATAGGCCTCTGCCTGCTACTGTTCTCCAACTGCTGGCATTCAGCGGCATACTGCCTCTAAACTTGGCAGTCCTATATCGCTATTGTGGCCAACAGCCATGGATAGGCATGTTCTTCTGGATTTGTCTCATCCCTTTAGGCTAGTGGCGATCACTGCAAACTCCACAAGCTAATTCTGCATGAAGGAAGACTTTCTTTATCCTTCCATTATATGTTTTCTTTCAAGGTAGAAGAAAGAATGAAGAGGTTGCTCAAGGCCCCACCTTGTGACTCAAAGCCATCTAGTGAGATTTGCCACTTGCTCTTGCAAATCTGAGGTGAGATCTGGATTGAGGATTTCCCAACTCATGACTCACATTTCTGAGGTACTACACAACACCAGTCTTCTCACTATTTCCTCTGACAAATGTGTAACGTTTAAAGGGGAAGAGAATTCAAAAGGAATTCTTTCCCCTTAACTGCAGTTTGAAATCTGAAGGGTGCTTCTTATCATTGCCGTGGTTGTACCCCAGGAAGATCCATCCCTATATTTTAGGGGCTTTTGTTTTCTTGGTATATGGGGTTCCTTTGGTGGTTTGGGATTTATTTTTATTTTTTCCTGGGTTCGTTTGTTTCTAAACCCCTTTCCTGTGTTTTCTTTTCCATACATAGATGAGGGCCTAAGCACTTGTAAGTGGGAATTGCTAATAGACTGGGTTTCTTTGTTGGTGTTATATTCATGGATTCTCAAAGAATGTATTCTCTCCCTTGAATTGAAGCAGCTCAGTCTGGCAGAAGCTGAGAATTCCTGCTGCAAACAGCTGTCAGTATCTACAGGGCCTTTATTCAAACTGACTGCGTCTCTTTCCCCCCACAAACAAAAGGACGTTTCATCACCTCTCCCATCACAACAAGCATGCTGTCTTCACTAAAAGGTACAACACAGAGGGAGCTCTTTGACCTGACTAGAGGGTGAGTTTGTTGATGAATTATCTTTCAACTTTTCAAGGATTAGGCAGTACATGCCATAGCAACACTCACAATAGCCTTGTTCAGGTGAAATCAAATGAAGTTGATAAAGCACAGTGAATAGCCCATATGGTGATGGCAGTGAATGAACAGGATATTCAAAAGGTTACAAGCTAAATAGTACCAATATTCTTTTAATTAGGAAAAGGAAGAGATTTTAGCTGGTTGCATGCAGAGAGGGATGGTGTGGTATTCTCAAATAGGTAAATGCCTGAACCCTAAGATCCTCTTCAGAGGTCACTTTTTTGGTCACAGCCATTGTATTTCCCACCACAGGGTTCTGGAATAGACACATGGGCATCTTAGCCAATCAGATTATGTTTAATAAGTGAGTTTAGCAGTGGATGAAAGTGAGTAGCTTGGTTTTCCCAGGAAATGGAAAGCAGTTTGCTTTAGTTAAGGCAAGATATGCTTCTGAATGGCTCCATTGCCCACAAGGGATAATCAACAACACCCAAATTAGAGGCTTTAATTGCATTAGGTATGGCATTACGTTCTGGGGGCATCATTAAGCAAATGTGGTCTCAATATTGGGCACTGTGAGGAAATTCCTCTCTACAGTAGGGATGGGGAAGGGATTTGTTTGGCCTACGTTTCACAGTAGACCCACCTGAGTTTATACTTCTGAACTTGCTTCCACAGCAGAAGACAACTTCCAGTCAGGTGACAAGCCCCTCCAGTTTTTGCCACTAAGGTTTGGTGTGGCAAGTGGGAAGTGCATAGATGCAAGGATAGATACAAAATGCACATTTCACAGATAAATCCATCAAAAGTATTGAAAAGTGTGTGCTTTCCATTTACAACTGTGTACAAAATGTATACAATTTAAATATGGAGCTTTTGTGAGATCTTTCAGAAAAATCTGCACAAAATAGGACAGGAAGGATCTGTGATTGAAAGCCAATGAGATTGAAACAGGATGGAATTTTTTTTGCCAAGTCTTTCTCTTCTCTATAGAAGCTATACTTGGTAGGACCATTGGTGGGAATCTCTGGAGCTTACCCAGTTTTAAATCAAGAAAGGAGCTGAACTGCCCAGTCCAACTTGTACTATCTGGTATGATATACTTCTATCATAGTATCCTCTCAACCAGTGATAACAGCCAATGATGGGGAAAGGGGGCGAAGGAGCTGCTTCATGTCATGACATCAAGATATGGGAAAACTTCAGTCATTGGGTGGTGAGCTACATTCATGGCCACTATTTCAGGCACCTTAGAGTTCCCTATGAACACTTTGGCTGGTGCTAGTTTTTCCTCAGTTAACTGCACATTACCTAAAGATGTTAAGATTATTACAGATTTAATTATTTAAATTTATTTTTTCCTCTTAAAAGCAATAAAAGTTGCACCAGGTATTTCAAATACTTGATCACCTGTGCGTCTCAGCTTCATAAAAAGAGATAATAAAAGCAAAATAGAATTTTTCTTTGAATCTGTTATGTACCTAAATGAAAACATTAAATTATTTCTGAACTGCCAGAAGAGTATCTCCTCGAGTTAATAAGCCTTTCATAAGCAGAGGTGAAATTATTTGATATTTAAAAATAGGAGAAACCTATAAAAACCCAGTAGTTGGAAGACAAAAATGTACTTCCTCTTACATAAAGAAATTCATTGGAGAGGTCATGAAATAATAATGGTGTATAGGTTTTGAAAGGATCTCAAAATCAGATAAATGGAAATACACCAGGCACCAATGGAGGAAATCTTTGCGTACGCAGAAGATGTTAGAATAGAGTTCAAGGATGGGGTCAAGACATTTCAGGGATGGCTCACTTAACTTTTAAAAAATATACATACAATTGTTCTGACAGGTGACTCAATTCAACCCCAAAATATGAGAGAAATGAGCCTCAACAAAACAGCTGTTCTATGACCTACCTATACACTCTGTGAATAAAAGGGATTTCATGTTGAAATGAGATAGTTTTATTTTAAATGAACTATGAGGAAAGGGTTGTGTTGGAACTGCAATTAATTCCTTTTTGGAGTGGGTGAACTGGAATTGGAACTAATTTTTTTAGAATGAACTTTCCAAGCACTGGCAATACTCCTTTCCCCTCAGCTCATCTACATGGATAAGCTAAGGAGGGGTGGCTTTGGGTGTCCTGTGTGTGAGACAGAGAATGCAAGTTTATGTAGTTAGCCACACCTACCACTGTGAATTTAGTCCTCAGGCCAAAACAAGGTTTAGCCAAACCTGCCATACAGAGTTTGTTTTGTTCAATTTCTGGAGCTGTTCAGGAAGGTGAAAAGGGAAAAGGGAATGTTCGCTTCTCACATTCAGTGCCTGTCTTCCTGTTACAATTGGCACCATGTGATTCTGTTGTCCTCTCCTTATTCTCTAAATGTTTCTTTCTTTCTTATGCAGTATTAATATATAACACTGCCATTTTACCAATAGTGCAAACGGGAACGATGAATCCAAATAACAAATATTCAGATTTTCAAATAATGATCTCAGAGTTTATCTTCATCATACGCCTTGCCTCTGGTTATATGTTTACATCAGATTATCTCATTTAAGTAGCACTAGGTTATTAGAGGAGGAAGGCAGAAGAAAAATGGGGTCCATTCTGTTTCCTTACAATGTCATTATCCATGGATGCATTATTTATTCCTTTTGGCATAAGCAAAAAAGACTTGTTGAGACATAAAAAATAAGTGCTCTTTGAGAAAATGAGAAGAATAGAGAACATCAGTTTTAATGGTATGAGATGTACATTTCTCGGGGGTGGGGGAGATCTAGTCACATTAATTGAATTAAAATATTCTTGAAAGATTTATTTCACCTTATTTTTGCTTCATTGTGCCAGTTCTGTGGTAATGCAGTTCTTTTCAAGGAATCAAAAGCCTTTTCTTTTTCTTTTCTTTTTCCTTTCTAATGGCATATTTTATGGCCACACAATACAGATTTTAGATCAGACTGGGGTGGCAACTTCTGTATTATGACAGCAATCTCAGCAACTAATATCCTTAATGGTTCAATCCTATAATACTTACATGAGAGTAAGTTGCATCAAAGTTATTTGGGGCTTCCAGGGTCCTTTTGTGATGGAACAAGTTGAAGTAGATATCCCTAAGCTGCTTCATGGTACATTAGCAACCCAGACATTTTTTTAAAAAAAATGCTGTGAAAAAGGATCTGCTGAAATAAAAAAATAAGATTGCAATAATGACTATCACAAATGTGGGGTGGTGGGGCTTTGCAGTGAGGCAATGGTTTTATCAGTGTTTTTCAATCACAGTGTTTTGCAGGAAGGAGTAACTTTGCAAAATCAAAGCTTAAGGAGGACACCAGGATGGAGAGGGAAAGCTTCTTTGTGATAGACCAGTGAAGCTTCCAATAAGAGGGAATTAGTGTGCCCTTTGGCTATTCCTATTCCAAAATCAACTGTACAGGTGCCTAGAACAAAAGCCTATGGTTCAGGGCCGGATTTAGGTTTGATGAGGCCCTAAGCTACTGAAGGTAATGGGGCCCTTTATATGTCTAGCTGTTCTTTGACAACAACAAATTGTCACTTTTTTGTGTGTGTTGAATATATGCTACATGGTAATTTAGGGACCTAATACACAACACAAAACACTGTTGCTGCTGTGTGTAGATTTTATTGTATTTGTTTTTTATCTTATATTTTGGAAATGTACATCCAGTTTTTTCCTTTAATGTTTTTGGGGCCCCCAAGAGAGTGAGGCCCTAAGGTATAACTTGTTTAGCTTATATGTAAATCCAGCACTGCTATGGTCCCATTTGTCTGCAGTTTGGCAACTTTCATTTCCAGGAAGGAACCCACAACTGTGAGTCCAATTGTCCACAACATTCTAAAGGAGATTAAATGATTCCTCTTTCACAAAAAAATAACTGCAGCTCCCCCTTTGCTGCAGCAGGGTAGAATGGCTGTTGATTATGGCAATTCTGGGGAAGAAAGTGTGGGCAAGACATTTGGGTGCCGGACTCTGTTGTCTCATATTGCCTAATAGTCAGACTAGTCCTAAGAAATCTAAAGGGCAGTTGGTTCTAGTCAAGCTGAAGAAGGTACTTTTGCAAGAGCATCTCTCCCATTGAGGTAGCCATATATAAAGGCGGTTCCTGGGGGAGCACAACCAAGCCTGGCAAGCCTCAGGGACACCACAGCAGGCAATGCAACTATGATGTCCAATGCAAGATGAGAAGTGAGGGATGGCAGATTCTGATGTCGGACAAGGGGCTGCTGAAATTTAAGGTGCCAAGGTCCACCACTGCCATGTAGAATGGTTGCTGATGGAGGAGGCCAAGCAAGGACAGTCGCTGTGTCTCCTCTGAGGGATCCAGTGGAATGGGTGTTTTAGGATGTTGATTAGTCGTTTAGTCGTGTCCGACTCTTTGTGACCCCATGGACCAGAGCATGCCAGGCACTCCTGTCTTCCACTGCCTCCCGCAGTTTGGTCAAACTCATGTTCATAGCTTCGAGAACATTGTCCAACCATCTTGTCCTCTGTCATCCCCTTCTCCTTGTACCCTCAATCTTTCCCAACATCAGGGTCTTTTCCAGGGGTCTTCTCATGAGGTGGCCAAAGTATTGGAGCCTCAGCTTCAGGATTTGTCCTTCCAGTGAGCATTCAGGGCTGATTTCCTTAAGAATGGATAGGTTTTATCTTCTTGCAGTCCGTGGGACTCTCAAGAGTCTCCTCCAGCACCATAATTCAAAAGCATCAATTCTTCGGCGATCAGCCTTCTTTATGGCCCAGCTCTCACTTCCATACATCACTACTGGGAAAACCATAGCTTTAACTATACGGACCTTTGTTGGCAAGGTGATGTCTCTGCTTTTTAAGATGCTGTCTAGGTTTGTCATTGCTTTTCTCCCAAGAAGCAGGCGTCTTTTTATTTCGTGACTGCTGTCACCATCTGCAGTGATCATGGAGCCCAAGAAAGTAAAATCTCTCACTGCCAAATTTAAACCAAATTGATGCTGTAATTAGAATTATATTGTTTGCTTACTTAGGTTAGTTACTTGGTTTGTTGGTTCTTAGTTAGAAGAGATTTTCAGTTTTGCGTAAACTCTGCTATGAACAATATAGCTTAGCTTTAAGTTTTGTCCACCCTGTATTTTGCATTATTTTCTGATTCATTATTCAAAGAAAAGACAGCTGCTGAGTCATGAATCATATTATTAATTTAAGGCTCACTTGTAGTTGCTATAATTAGCATAACCACATCATGAGAATATGACTAAGATGAGACCAGGGTTTTTTTGTTTTTGAAGTATAACAAGTTCAGTACATTAGTTAGAGGCCGATGTCAGGCAAATGTCTACACTTGGGAACTGGATAATGACCCTATAAAAGTCAAAGAAGCATTAATTGGAGAAAAGACCATTTCTTCTGAACTGTCCACACAGAAAGCAGTAGATATTTTATTTATATTTGAATATTTATAAGCCTCCTTTTGGGATCATGTCCTTACCATCATGTAAGGGGAAGCGGGGCACACTGATGCCCAGGGCACCTTGATAAACCAGCAATATTTCAATATCGAGAAATGTTATTCGTGTCGCAACATCACTAAAACGTGTCTGTACATGTTTGAGTACAATAGTTGTGACCATGCCACCCGCCAGTTAGCCGTTGGCATTTGACGAGAGTAGGTGTGTTTTTAGCATGGCCAACTAAAAAATTATGTGAAATGTAAAAGTGTTCCAACACTGTTTTACGTCGTTTAGTTAAGATTTAAAAATACCAAAGGTAAGTTATTCCACTCAGTAATCAGGATTACACATTATTTTTAAATAGGTTCAGTGGTTTTATTAATAATTGTTAGTTTTTTTGAAAATGTCCGTTGGGGAACTTTGATACATATAAAAGTGCCCTGCTAGTGTACAATAGTGCCCCAATACACAAGTTTGCATGAAATCTCATTAAACTCATTAAATTTGAAAAGAAAAAAACCTGTTGTTTACTACATGGCCAAAGTCATTTTTAAATATAATATGACCGATTATCAAGTGTCATATCTCAGGGGAAAAAAGGATCTTGTCTTCCCCATTGTAGAAGATAAGACAAGCATTGATTTCAAGGATGTTATTTTGCTGTTGCCAAAACCAAATTTCCCAAAGGGCACATCTCAAACATCATCTCTTTATACTTTTTCTATTGACTTAAGTGGATATAATGTGCAAAAGAAGCAAACCGTTAAGTAACTGTCTTAATTTTTTTTAATAAGCATTTTGTTTAAATTACTATTTTTTGACTACCTAATGTGAGTTCTTATATTTTTTAAGTTTTTCCAAAGTTTTTTTTAAAAATGTTTGAGGAAAGATTAATACAAGTTTTGATGTTTTGTTAAGAAAACCTGCCATAAAGTCTATGATATGTGTGAAATGCTGCTAGTTTTGATATGTAATTTAGTTTTTAAGTAACAAATTGTAAGGCTGGTTATGATCTCTCACAATAAAAAATGTTTTTTCATTATTTTTTTGTAAATAATTACCGTTCTCATACAATTTACACTTTCTATCAAAGTGCCCCGTCCAATGTATCAAACTGCCCCGCAGGTGGGGTAGAATGATACAAAACCTATTTTTTTACTGAAGTCATTATATTCTCATTATCTTCTAGCTTTAATGGTTCTTTTGATTGCTATTATAATATTGATTAGTTATGCCATACTTCAAGCCAAACATTTTATTATTTGACTCATTTTTGTTACATAAAATACGAGATTGAATTTTTCTGTATTAATCTGCCCCACTCCCCCTTGTGGTGTCAGGAACTCATGGTTCTCAAATCCAGCAGCCCCACTCAACTTGGCCAATTATCAGGGATGGCAGGAGTTATGATCCAGCAATATCTGACATCTTGTTAACAGCAGTCTCTGAGAATCACAGGTGAGGAAGGTGCTATTGTGCAGCGTGCAGGCTCCCTAAAGTCGTCTGATTGGCCATTGTGAGAACAGGATGCTAGGATAGATGGGCCATTGGCCTGATACACCAGACTCATATTATATTATTGGAAGAGGATTTGAAAATGTACAGCACAGATATTTAATGCCTTTTCCTTGTCACAAAGGAACCTGAAATTATAGACAGGGTGAGCCCTGCTGTGAAGCAGATTCAGTCAGCTGCCTCACAGGGCAATGTTTGTGGGAGCAGTGAGATAGAATAGTAGAATCTTAGAGATGGAAGGGACCTGCAATGCAGGTGTCATGGTCTGGTTCATGGGCGATCAAAGGGGATGTCAGGACCGGGGGCAAGATGGTGAGGTGGGAGCAGGAACGGGGGTCCAGAAGCCAGGAAGTCAAGAGCCCGAGGGTCAGAGAGCTGGGAGTCAGGAAGCAAGGAGTGACGAAGTCAGGGGTCCAAGGATCAAGAAGCAAGGAGTCAAGAAGTCAAGGGTCCAAGGATCAAGAAGCAGGGAGTCGAGGTTCAAGGATCAGGAAGCAAGAAGCCAAACGCAGCAAGGCAGGAAGCGTGTTGCTGTGGCAAAGAGCCAAAGGGAAATGCTGACCTTATATCCTTTCCCAGCTCTTGCCACCAGGTGCTGTGAGTTACCAATCGGCCTCACCTGTGAGGCCACGCCTTGCCTCTTCAGAAACTTAGGAAGGCCCCAGTCCTGCAAAGTCCTATTGGTCACAGGGCCTGGCTCCTGCATGCGCACCTGACAGCAGGAATCTCAGCTAAAGCATCCATGACAGATGACCATCCAACCTCTGCTTAGAAACCTCCAAGGAAAGAGAGACCACCACCTCTCGTGGGAGTCTGTTCCACTGCTGAACAGCTGTCAGAAAGTTTTCTGAATGTTCAGTTGGAATCTACCTTCTTGCAACTTGAAGCCATTGGTCTGAGTCCTACCCTCCAGAGCAGGAGAAAACAAGCATGCTCCCTCCTCCGTGTGGCAGCCCTTAAGATATTTGAAGATGCTGGATGATAGAGCTGTGTGATTCTCATGCCCTGCCTTACACACCCTTAAGTTAGCCTACTGTTCTTGGGCAGGGTTAAGGCTACTACCTCATCACAATTAAATCAGTGTAAAAACCATTTCCAGAAGCATAACGGCAAAACATAAATAAAACAGCAGCATTACCAATGAACTTAACTTCCAGTTATACATTTCTCACTGATACTTTCCATGGAACATAGACACTGTCCTTCATTACTAGCTAAGAAACATCACAGGATTAAAGAGCTAAAGCCCAGGAACCAGACGGTTATCTGATCAATTTCCTTATACCAAGACAGGATCAAATAATATAAAAATTGCTGTACCAAGTCAGACTAATGGTCACTCAAGCTCAAATATTGTGTTGCTTGAAGGATGCCAGTAATCCTTGGCACAAGAAGACTTCTGATTTGATCTCATTCTTTCTTTCTTAACAGGGACCTGCCATGTGCATATGGGAAGTTTACTAGCCAGTTATGCTTTTGAGAAAGTCCCCCATGATATTCTTGTGGAGAAGCTGGTAAAATGCGGGCTGGACAAGGTTACTGTTAGGTGGGTTTGTAGCCGGTTGACTGACCGAACCCAAAGAGCAACTCACTAATGGTTCTTCATCATCCTGGGGAAAAGGGACATGTGGGGAGCCCCAGAGTTATGTCCTGGGCCCATTGTTGTTCAAGGTTTTTGTAAAAGAATTGCATGGGGAAAATTAGGGGATGCCCATCAACTCCTAACTCTAAAATTTGATGATTCTATGACAAAGGCAATGTGTCCCAGCATCTGCATTCATAGTTAAAAGTTAAAGGTACCCCTGACCATTAGGTCCAGTCGTGACCAACTCTGGGGTTGCGGTGCTCATCTCGCTTTATTGGCCGAGGGAGCCGGCGTACAGCTTCCGGGTCATGTGGCCAGCATGACTAAGCCGCTTCTGGCGAACAGAGCAGCGCACGGAAATGCCGTTTACCTTCCCGCCGGAGCGGTACCTATTTATCTACTTGCACTTTGACATACAGTGCCCTAAACTTTGAACTTTATCTACCTGGGGTGATAACTTTTCTAGATCTATTAACTTTGACTTTTGGATGAATGAGCTGCATACAACTAAATCCTAGTCCTGGCAGAAGCAAGTGCAATGAATCCGGGTAGTACAACATGATTTGCCTTCTCTCGTTTCCCCAGGCAACCCTGCATCCTCCTCAAATCTGCTCCAGGGGCTCAGGAGAATATTCCATGGAGAGGGCAAGTGATAATAGCTCCAACCAGGAAGGAGAAATGTTTGTGATGATGGAATGATCTCATTACCAGTACTTTGCATACAAGCCACAAAACAGTGTTTCCCACAAAACTGACAAGTGGAACTGTTTGTTGAACATATCCAACTTCGGAAATAAGCTCATTCTCTGCACCACCCTTAAGATGTTAAGATCTTCCATTTAGGGCTTTTCTCCTTAGATAAACCTTCCATTAGAGGGAAGATGAAACTGGCAGGTGGTTTTTCAGTGCTGGAGTGCCAGTTACTGAACTCTTTCAAAGGTGCTTGTTTAAATTTTCTGAAAGGAACACCCTTGACGCCTGTTATGTCATCTTTTAGATGCCAGGCAAAAATACTACTTGTAATTTTACTGCACAGTGTACTCTGTTATTTTAAAGAGTATTTCATGCTTTTCTGAATTTGCTTTCATAATTCTTTCATTGAATTGTAGAGTTCAAAGGGACCCTGAGGGCCATCTAGTCCAGCCCCCCTGCAATGCAGAAATCTCAGCTAAAGCAGCCGTGACAAATGGCCATTCAACCTCTGCTTCAAAATCTCCAAGGAAGGAAAGTCCAGCACCTTCCAAAGGAGTCCATTCCACTTTTGAACAGCTCTTACCATCAGAAAGTTATTGCTGATGTTTAGTCAGACTCTCCTATCACGAAACATGAAGATATTGGTTCAGCTCCTACCCTCTGGGGTAGGAAAAAACAGAGCTTGTTCCACATGGACACAGTACACCAGGCGATGTCTGACCAAGGCAGAATAGAGTGGCACTATGCTTTCCCTTGATTAGGACACTATACTGATGTTGATTCAGCCTAGAATAGCAATAGCCTTTTTTGCTGGTGCATCACAGTGTTGACTCATGCTTTTGGTCTACTAAGACCAGTTCTCTAATATGTTAATGACATGCCAAGAAGAGGTAGTAGGGAGGGGCAAAGAAAGCACATTGTCAGATCTCCAAGGGAGTATTTATTAAGGCTCTGTAAAACTAATCATGTCAAGAATTGCAGAACAAGAAGAGCTCCTAAGAAGACAAACCAGAGAGGAATTTTGTCCTAATTCCAAACGGGGAATCATCACCTCCCAAACGCATTAGATGCACACTGTTTTCTCTTGCTCAGTATAGATTGGACTGAAAATGTTCAATTTCCCACTGTCTACTGAATTCCTTTTAAAATATCCTTTCTAACACTGAAAGATCAGAACACCTGCAGCTGTTGATGGCACACACAAAGATCATCCTCACTCAACTCAGTCCTTAGCAATTGGTGGCTTTCACATTCCCAGCTCAGCCCACAACAGCATCAGTAAAAGTCAGCAGAAGCTCACAAAAAGCTGTAGCTGTGCCAGAGTTAAATGGCCTTTGGAATAAGTAACTGTAGCTGACATCTTAATGACAAGGTGCTTAGACCAGTGGTTTGTGCAGATTAGTCCTCTTAAGATGCATGCATTTCTGTTAAGAAATAAAACACAGTGATATATTTATCAATCGACTTCTACAGAGTAATAATTGAATACTTCACCTGCAAAGCAGCTCAGAAGTAGTAACAGAAATACGAGTTTCCATAGCAACATCATCTCCACGTTCCAAGGTCAGAAATTCTTCCCATCCAATCATCAGAGAAACTATGTAGATCTTCCTGTCACTACTTTATAGCCTGTAAAATAGTAAGATAGGTTGGTGGTATACATGCCAAACAAATATGTAGACTTGTTTTATTTAAATCCACCTTAAGGCCCTAATATTGTATTTGTCCTCCTTTTTTTGTGTACTGTGGGACGACGAGTTCTTTCCTTGGAGGAAAAGATGTCATGATTGTTTGTCCCAACATTCATACGTTTATAGTTACATTGCTTTTCACATGGCTTATAAAACCTCTGATTGCTTTCAAGAGGAAAAGCTAAATGCCCATCAGTTCATTGGAATTTCATAAGCTACACTCTTACACCACCAGCACCTCAGCCTAGTGGGGCTTTATGGAATCGCAGGGCCACATCTGCATCTGCAGCCTTCCTGTGCACAGTGGATGGGTGGAAATTGGAAAACAGGTAGATCAGGTCCAGCTGCTATCATGTGATGGCAGTGGGGCTGGCTCTGGATCCAATTGGTCCTGGACTAGTGAAGCTCCACCCTTCCCTGCCCTAGAAATCTATACCCCAGAGCTTTTTGCAAACAGCATTTGTAATATCAGTTCCAAGAACATAGCTAGGATAACTTCCTAAGCTACAAACCAGCATGAAAAAGGCCTCCGGAGATATAAGGAGAAAAACCAAATACATTGCCTGAAAATAAGAACTAGTATCAAAATGAATCATTTATTAAACTAGGAAAAAAATTGAGAAGGGAAAAGAGGTTCTGAGAACGAATGGTATTTTAACTTCAGTTAGGAACTCTGAAATGGAAAACGCAAAAATAATAATCAGCTGAATCACTGAAGGCCACAATTCCATGAGAAACTTCCCACCAATGCCAACAATGCAGTTCTTCAGAGCTACAAAAATTGGGGAAATGCTGAAACTGAACTATGGTACTTACTCGGCACAATCCTCATGTGGATGGGGGAAATGGTTTCAATGCAATGTGCCAAAATCCAATTTAAATCCAATATGTTTCGAATATTTACAGATGAAGGAATGTTAGAGTGAGCTTGCTTTATGAAATCAAAGTTGATATAGTCTATTTGAAAAGGGGACCATTTAGGTGTTCCATCTAGGAGGTCCCATGTCAGGGGCTTTGCCCAAATATTAAATGTCATAACTAGAGGTGACTCCTCTCCCCGAAAGCCTGAAAAAGCCATGGAACTTCCGCAGTCCAACTCTCTCCATCATGGACACCTTGGCTTGCCTTGTGTGGAAATGCTGGCCTCTATTATATATGTCCAAGTTTTAAATGCTGCAAAAATTTGTAAGTTTCAAACTTAATAATTTCCTTTTCTAATAATTAATTTCCACGTGGTCCAGGTACTGTATTTTTCGCTCTATAATACATACCAGACCATAAGACTCACCTAGTTTTTGGTGGAGGAAAACAAGAAAAAAAATATTATGAATCCCAGAAGCCAGAACAGCAAGAGGGATCGCTGTGCAGTGAAAGCAGCAATCCCTCTTGCTGTTCTGGATTCTGGGATAGCTGTGCAGCCTGCATTCACTCCATAAGATGCACACACATTTCCCCTTACTTTTTAGGAGGGGAAAATGTGTCTTATAGAGCGAAAAATACGGTATATTGCAATAAATTGACTTTTGACAGCGCAATGATGAATAACAAAATTTTATATGCATCTTTACTCTGAAGTAATTCCCATTTCATTTCAAGAGGTAATCAAGTTTAGGATTGCAGACTATGTGGACATCTTTAACTATTCAGATGTGTAGGCAATGGAGGTTTTGTGGTAGCGGAAAGCACTTCCACTCACATTCAGGGAGCCCAGTTTTTCTGAACCCCACCTACTACAGCTTGCTATTTCTTCTGAAAGCTTTGTCTGAGGGTTGGGACAATATGGAATAAGGAGTGAACTGCTGAACTAGATGGGGGCAGAGGAACTGGCAGAATCAAATGTCCCTGTCTTGTGTGTGTTGAAGTACTTTTCATCATTGCAAAGCGATGGTTGAATGCCCCTATCAGATAAAAGTGCTATCCTTAAGTAAGCAACATGTTTCCCAAGGGTTTATATAACAAGTTGCTCTAATTTCCTTTGACATTTCAGCCACTGTATGATTAAGTAAATCAAGAAAGTTGTCAACTTGGCCTTTACTCCCAAAGGGCAAACTAATAATTTACTGTTGGGAGTAAATTTGTACAAGGCTGCAACGAGGAAGCTTCGATCACACAGACCTATCAAACGATAAAACTATTTTGGATTGACTCTTGATGCACATGGAAAATCCTCATTAAGGAGGATGGATCCATTAATCTTCTCTTGATTCAAATTCATTTGGCCACAAAGCAAGATAAAGGCTGCAATCCTATATCATACCTGGAAGCAGATCCCATTGAAGACAATGGGATTACTTCTGTGCAACTTTACATATGATTGTGTTCTAAGACTGGCAAAAGAGCTATTGGGTGGTCAGATTTTGGGGAATGGCTATGATGAAGAACCCAAAACCAAAAGTGATTGTTTAGTTCAATGCAATACAAGAAGAAAATAAATGCAGTACTGTGCAAGAAAGTACCGGTAAGTGTAAAGCAGTACAGTATTCAGTTGAATGCATTCCATCAGTGCAAGGATTTCTGCTTGCACAGCAGGACTTGCCCCTCTCCTGCCCCCATGCATGCCCTGTGCCACCCCCAAAACTGTTGGGGAATCCCCTGGAAGAGATTTAGGGCGCTTGCAGGGGAGGAGAAGGGAAGATTGTTCCATCACATAAACAGAAATGCTTGTAAATTTACAATTTACTTAAGGGAACACTGTAAACAACTAAAAACCTGGGCAGGATTTGAGTAACACTTGTAATGTACTAAAAACTAAGGTAAAAATGGATTATTTTAAGAAAAATGGAGAAATTATATGATGAAGTTGAAAAAATTTGAAAATGGAAACCATGGAAGGGTGGAGAGAAGTCTAAGGATTTAGGGAATACTAAATGTTGATGATTATGACTAATGTTTGAATTCAAATGTGTAGTGTAAAACTGAATAAAAAAATAATAATAATAAAGGAAAGGAAAGGAAATGCTCGCACTGATGGAATGTTCATATAGCGCTGCATTGGATACAACCCATAGTGAGCATTTAAGGAAATGACCTGATTGTATCTTACTGAGGTCATTCAAAGTTACTGCAGGGAGTTGGATGACTGGGTGAAGAGAAAGAATGACTGAAACATGCACAGCACGTGCAGAAGAAGAAGGTGGTAGAATCCTGAGGTATTATTAGAAAAAGACGGTGACAATTGGAAATTGCAGAGTTTGGAGAAAATGGAGGGTAAAGTGCGAGACTGGTTACATTACGCCCAGATTAAAGAAGTTTTTAAAAATGACAAAAAACTAGGGTTCCAGGTGGAGAAATCGAAGTTGGAGACAGAATTGTTAGAACCAAAGACTAAGGTATTATCAAGAATGTCTAACTTGCTGTTAAAATGGAACACACAAGACGAAATGGTTAAATCTGCTATGATAAAGTGGGCACAGGATATCGGGCATAACATTATGTTTGAGGACTGGGAAAGGTTGTGGACCACTGGGCTGAACTTCACTGCATGTAATGCTTTGAAGGAAAATGTAATGAAAATGATATACAGATGGTACATGACCCCAGTTAAACTTGCCAAAATATACCATTCGTCTGATAATAAATGTTGGAAATGTAAAGAAAATGAAGGAACATTCTTTCACCTCTGGTGGACTTGCCCTAAAGTGAAGGCCTTCTGGGAAATGATATATAATGAGTTGAAAAAGGTATTTAAGTATACCTTCACTAAGAAACCAGAGGCCTTCCTCCTGGGTATTGTCGGCCAGAAGGTGTTAAAGAAGGACCGAACATTTTTTATGTACGCAACAACGGCAGCAAGGATACTCATTGCCAAGAATTGGAAGACTCAAGATCTACCCACACTGGAAGAATGGCAGATGCAGCTGATAGACTATATGCAACTGGCAGAGATGACTGGCAGAATCCGAGACCTGGGAGAAGAAAGGATTGAAGAAGATTGGAAGAAATTTAAAATTTATTTACAAAAATATTGTAACTTGATTGAATGTTAAGAAGGATGCTTGATCATAAATAATTGGCCACCACTAAATTAGATTGGAATTTGATGATAAGTGAGATTAAGGAAAAGACAAACCCTTTGGGAGAACTATTAGATTATATTTAAATGAGTGGATATAAGATTGCAAACAAGATGATAATTTGCTTGAAAAAACTTTTTAACAATGTAAGTGGGAGCAGGAGACGTGAGGAAGTCTAAACAAGTTATGAAATTTTGTTATGATATAAGCAGTGTTGTTTATTACTTATGTTTTTCTTTCACAAAAAATCTTAATAAATATTTATATATATAAAAAAAGAATCCTGAGGTATTAAAGTGAGTACTAATCACTTTGGCCTGCAGGTGAGGAATGCCATGGTTAATATTCTTGCACACAAAAATAAAGATCCCTGTTAATAAAAGCTAGGATAACGGAAAAAGGTCTGTCCCAATTTGTTCCTTTCTATATCAGTTTCATAGGAGTAACTTTTAATGCTGGGCAACCGTCAAAATATGAGTGTATACCTCATGCTGAAGTGCTGTATTGCTTAGGTAGGAGATAAAAAAAACCTAGTGTCTTGGGGGTCTCCAGCATCATTCTCACCCATCCCATATTCCTTATAGCACCTTCACCCCAGTCATGGGTCATGGTTCGCAGAGAAATAGGGTTCCAGAAATGTTCTCACATTGGGCATATGACGCCAATCAGGAACTAAAACGGAACAACCACCAAGTATCCATTCTACATCCTTATATACAACCAATATCCAGTGAGCATCCACCACATATTCACAGAGGGTGGTTGTTGTCTTTTTAATTAATTTTTATTTGATTTTACATATCTTTGTCATCTTCACATCGTTCACATAACAAAAAAGAAAAATCATGCTATCTTCATAATACCCCCCATGACTTCCCTCAACTTCCTCTTCTGTTTTTTTACAGAAAAAAAATCTTCTGCTTGTTTTGTTATTCTTAATTCAGAGTCTAGAATAATAATTATTGTTTTCTTGTTGTTTTGAGATCATTGTTGTATTTTCTATATTTATTTTTGATAGTTGTTAAGTGTTTAATCAAAACCTGCTAAAGAGTCCATTTCACTGCATTGTTTCTGCAGGTATAACATAAAGGATTCCCAATCTTTCTTAAAGTCTCTGTTGTCCTTATCTCGTAGTCTTCCAGCTAGTTTTGCCATTTCAGCATATTCCATCAATTTTTCTTGCCTTTCTTCTTTTGTTGGTATTCCTTTGCTTTTCCATCTTTGGGCTAGCAGCTTTTTTACTAGGCATTTCAGGTCAAGAGTTGCCAAAAGAGAAGAAAAAATTTTTATGTATGCCACAACAGCAGCTAGGATGCTGCTAGCCCAAAGACAGAGGGTGGTTTTCAGCAGATTTTTAAATTTATTTTTGGAATTTTTAAAATTCCCCCCTGTAGTTTGTACCAGCACAATCAGTTTTTAAGGTGAGCGCATTGACTTGGGAGGCTTTTATCTTTCATTCTGTATCATTGATCTAATACTCCGTGTATGTAAAACTAAGCCATTGTGCTGGGAACATCAAAATCCATAATGCAAAAATGTGCTGATACTATCGAACTGTCTATTTAAATTACAACTAAGCATGCACCTTTTGTGATAAAGACAATGCATGGTTCTGCCACTGTGCAGCTGAATGTTTAAGCCACATGTTTTTAGTGTACTTGGTGTTGCTTTTAATTCATCCATTCTGACAAAGAAAAGGGCAGCATAGTCCTATTTTATGTCTACACGGAAATAGAGATGGGAGAGAAATGTGGCTCAGTTCACATTTTTTATGCAAACCTATGTAATCTGCACTTCCCAAAACAATGTGTGAGCTGAAAAGCAGCTTATCCTCTGCCATTCAAACATGTCTGAATTTTGCAAGGCAGTTCTCCAACAAAAACAAAAACAAAAGTACAGTATTGTATATGCTCAAGGAAAGTTTACATAAAGGACTAGTGCTAGGGAAAATAACATCCAAGATGAATTATGCTGCAATGCCTTGCTTGTAAAAAATACTTTAGAAAAAAAATCCAGGCAAAAATGTACATATTATGAGAAATGTGTACCAAAATGTTGGTGAATTTGTGAGGCAGATGCTGAAATATGGGGAGTGAAGAAAGAGGAACAAAGAGGAACCACAATTTGTCTATCCTGTCTCAGGTGTTGAGTCCAGTGGAGCTTATGCCCAGGTATAAAATTGCAGCTTGTGACAAGAAAGAATAAAGATAGATGTTTTCTTAGGTATTATTGTAACTTTATTTATTAAATGCCAGCAGACCCAGAAACCTTTCTGACAAACATAAATACTTGTTAGTATTACAGCTGCTAATACTGTCTTTCATATGATAATTTACTGTCAAACTACACCAAGAATATTTTTTTTAACAAAAGACTGTAATATTTATTGTATGAGAGTGCCTGGTTTAAACTGGAGTGTCTTGCCTGTTTTTTAATTCTGGTGAAGTATAAAGATAAATGGTGCTGTCAGATCCTTTGTTTTCTGGATATAACTATTGCTTAAATTAATTATTATTCTCTAGCCATCTTAAACAAATGGACAGGGAGACAACAAAATGAGTTAATGGGAGTAGAAGTGCCTATCTTGTGTAGAACAGTTTAGATATTTACTTCTTAATGGAATAAAATGTATACAAACATATCTCTTTAAAAGCAGCTATTAAAGGTGTTGTTGTTTTTTTGCTGTTAAAGATGCTCCCCCCGTGATCTTTTCAAATTAAACTCATTCCCATATCAAATTTTCCTGTTAATATGGCATTCCCACTGTGAAATTTCCTTTTCTTCCTCTCATTGGATGGCACTCCCATGAGAGGGGACAATCCGCCTAATATTGCTGGGTTTGGATGGAAGGGCAGATACCTCCTCTACTTTGAGCATTCAGTAAATCCCCAGCTTTAAAAAGTCTGCATGTATTTTCCCCATTTTGTGTGTGTGTATGTGTGTGTGTGTGTGTGTGTGTGTGTGTGTGTGAGAGAGAGAGAGAGAGAGAGAGAGAGAGAGAGAGAGAGAGAGAAATTAAGGAGCCATTTTTCTTGGGGGGGGGGGTGCGGAAGGACTCTTGTCAGGTTGAAGTTGCATGCATAGTGCAACAGTGTTAGCAATTTCACTCCTCCGATGCTGCAGATGAGATTGTTGTAAATCGCATGCCTGTCTGGGAGCCTGTCTGGGACGAGTCTGGGAAAAAAAGACAGTCTTATCTCTTCAGCGGCGGGTATTATTACACTGTACTTTCGCTTTTCTTTCTTTCTGTTTATTCTCTCAGAGCTGGGGAGAACGGACGACATTATGCTTTCGTCTGTACATAGTGTGTAAATAAATACAGTGGACGCTTGGGTTGCGAACGTGATCCGTGCGGGATGCATGTTCACAACCCGCAGCGTCCGCAACCCGCAGTGGCGCGTCTGCACATGCGCAGGTTGCGATTCGGCACTTCTGTGCATGCGCAAAGCACCATTTAGCGCTTCTGCGCGTGCGCGACCGCCAAAACCCGGAAGTAACCCGTTCCAGTACTTCCAGGTTTCAGCAGTCCGTAACCCCAAAAAATGCAATTTGAAGCATCTGTAACCTGAGGTATGACTGTAGTAGATTAGCTCTATGATGTCTCACTCCTCTTGCTGTGTTATGCCAGAAGATTAGTGTGCATATACCAGCTGGTATATGTCACTAGGAAGTGCACTGGAAGAGAAGGGAGATGCCTTTTCCAGAGCTGCATGTACCGGAGGATGCTCAGAGTTTTGGGGGCTTGCAGGCACCCCGGTGCATTTTTCCACTGTGTTGTTGTGAGTGGGGCTGTCCTTTTAGCCCCACCTCCTGCTTGTTTCAACAACTATGTTGTGTAGGGTAGGGAAGACCCCAGTGCAGACCTCTTGCGCACATGTATGGGCTTCACATCAGTGGGGCACTGGCGGAACTGGGTGTCCCAATCACATGGAGCCCTTTAGCCTGCACCTTAGGCTCTTCTTAGACACAGCTGTAGGCGTGGTGACTGAAAGAAGCAAATCTAGTAATTGGCAACATGGACCCATTCCCAACTACCACACCATTGACCCAACTTATGCATGGGGTTAATGCCTGGACCGGCCCACTCATGAGGCAGGCAGCTGCCTTGGGTAGCAGATTCCCACAGGGTGGTGCCCCCATACGAGTTTCACCTGCCCCTGCCACCACCTCGCAAGAGCTTCATGAGAGCTCTGCAAGATCTTGTTAGAAGCTGATCAAGACACACGACCCTGGTAAGCAGGGGGCAGGGCAGAGGGGGCATCTTCCTGTTTTGCCTCAAGTGGCAAAACAGGACAGGACACCCCTAGCTAATGCATAGGTTGGTTCCAAACTTCAATAATCTACAAAAGAAAGTGATGTGATACTGGAGGGAAGGAAAAGCACTGCTTCAGTGGATGAATATGGGAAAAATAAATGATTCAAGGAAGGGGTCAATGGGGGATGCAGTCGGTTCAGGGTTTATATTGTCCTTCTTAAAGCCTGGCGGATATTACAAACCTGTTTTCCCCACACCCATTGTCACCAAAAACCGTGTTTAGCCTCTGATCCCTGCCTTTCTCTTCTTCTCTCATGCTCATTCTTTGCTGTCTGACACTACAGTATCTAGCAAAGTCCCAGCCAGGGATACAGCAAACCTCTATATATGATCTCTCTATTCTCTGCTGAACACCTGATTTGCAGGCAGCTAATGTGAGCTTCCTCATGAATGCCAATTGTATTCAGCAAGTATTTTTCCTTTCAAACTTTTTTTTTTATCCCCCAGGCAGTCTCTGTGCAGTTTGACTACTTGAACTTTATGTATGCCCATAACAGGGTGAATTGCAAATGCTTTTAGTGGTGTAGAGTAAGGCAGAGGGCAGCTTGACTGTGTCTGAGATTTACTAGCATTTTTGCTGCTTTTCAAATTATTTCCTAGGCAGTCTTGGGAGAAAACACACTTGCTATTTATCTCAGCTTTCTTGATGCAGATAATTTCTGCTTTCTCCTTGTTGTAAATACTATGGCTTCACCTCTCATACGATCTTTTATGTAATACCCTCAACACTGAACTGAATCCTGTTAGTCACGCTTAGAACAGACACGTTGAGATCTATAGAAATTTAGTTTAGTCATTAAGTTCCATTGATTTTAATGATCTGCTCTAAGCATGACTAAGTTTGGACCCACCCTATGAAAATAGTTCAGCACCAAAGCTTTGCACTTTTGTGTCAAGTGAGCCTTCCACATTCAGAAGACAATGAAACCCTCTATTACCACCTTATATATTTCTTAGATTTGTCTGTTTTTATTTGAGGAATGTCTATGGTATTTATGGAAGCCAGTCAAGGAGTCCCATGCTTGTGGCAACTGTGGTCTTGCAATACATGCTAAACCAAAAAATCAGGATATGTTAACAATATTTTGTTAGTTACTTCATTGAGGTATTTTGCACATCTACAGTCAGTTCAATCAAGGTCCTCCAAGGATAGAAATATGCAAGGGCATTCTCACAACCCTGCAAACACCCTGATATAAAGACACAAATCTCAGACAGTCTTCAACTTCCTTCAGTTAATTAAGCTCAACTGTGACATAACTAGTTGGTGATTTTTTTAAAGTGTAGATGACTGGTTACCAACAATGCCTCTTCTTCCTGTCTTATTTGAACAGTAGTTACAATTATTTGCACTGTTTACCAGTACTTTTTTTTCTTAAAAAATGTTTAGGGGTACTATCATTTTCCTACTCATATTGCCCCTCAATGAGGTCAAACTTAGATTCACAAAATGTTTAGGCATATGTGTACCCCTGCACCCCCCCCAAAAGCACTGCTGTTTACTGTACATATACAGTGGTACCTCGGGTTACGAACTTAATTCGTTCCGGAGGTCCATTCTTAACCTGAAACTGTTCTTAACTAGAGGCGTGCTTTCGCTAATGGGGCCTCTTGCTGCTGCTGCACCACCAGCACACAATTTCTATTCTCATCCTGGGGCAAAGTTCTCAACTCGAGGTAACTCTTCCAGTGGAGTTTGTAACCTGAGGCGTTTGTAACTCGAGGTACCACTGTACCTCAGTGTCGTGTCAAATAGGTCACGACTGCATTTTCAGTACCAAGCCAGTGTGCCTTAGTGAGGTCATCAGGGTCCAAACCTGAACCAGATCCTAGGGCATCCAAGCCAGTAAGCAGTGAGAAGTCTTTTGATCTGCAAAAGACTCTTTTCACCATATAACACCTTGAGAGCTCACCAGCACTCTGTCCTCACCCTGCTCTCTGACTTGCCTGCTGTGAAATAATTTAAGCAGTGAATTGCTCTATGCTAACTGGATGTTATATTTTTTTAACCTCCAACCTTATAGTGAGGAGCCAGAGTGAAAGACAGGAACACCAATCCCCAAACTGTTCAGAAGGATGAGGAAATTGGATCCTTTCCAAAACAAGCAACTGGATGTCTTGGGAGGGAGGCCTTGCATTCCCCCCCTGCTGTTGTCTCAGGGGTGTTTCCTGTTAAGCACCTGGTACGGTTGGTATAAAATATATGCTAAATTGTTAATATGAAGTAAGTTGTTTTATTCAGAATAATATATAAAGAGGCAATTTCTCTGCTGGGAAATCATTTACAGACAAACCATAAAACCTGTTTTAGTAATAAGTCATAATGAATATAGTTGTCATAAGCACAGAAAAACCCATATCCTCTGGGCATAAGTAATTCCTAGAAAAGGCACTATAAAAATACAGAGTTATCTCCTAAAGTACAAGTTCTCTGGAGCTGATTCATGGTTGGCGTTGCCATCTCTCTCTCTCTCTCTCTCTCTCTCTCTCTCTCTCTCTCTCTCTCTCTCTCTCTCCTCTCCCTCTCCCTCTCCCTCTCCCTCTCCCCCCCTCTCCCCCTTGCAGTTTATATACAATATGCATGATCGTAATCATTCTGAACATGACGTCTCTTGGGCACAATAACAATTTGCTTCATGTACTTGGAATTCATTAATACAACCAGCGTTAGATTGCCCCTCCCACCTGCATTTTAGGCAACGGGCATGATCAACGTGCCAGCACGTAGCTGTTCACAGTGCCTTCTTTCTACAGGTGTAATCAGGAGAACTTGAAGATGTATCAGCATTGACGTCTCACTGTGATTTTTTTTAAAGGCTAAACAATTTCTGAGGTGTCTAGAGCAGAGCAGGCCAGCTAATTAGTTATGGGTACACGCCTAATTTTAATCCAGCCTTCAAAGCAGAGCATTTGAACATGGATTGGAATAATCTACAAATAATGCAAATTGCACATGGAGAGCAATATTTGGGACTCCTGGAAATCTAGACCTTAGAGGGAATGAAGCAGATACATACATTTGTTGGAAGTTCACACACACACACACACACACACACACACACACACACACACAAAAACATATACATTCTTCAATCTAAGAAACCACACACAACTTAACACAAACACACTCTACTTTTTCACAAGTTGAATCTATGCATTTTACTCTCCCCGTGTATAGGAACACAGAAAGCTGCTTTATATTGAATCAGACCCTAAGTCACCCCATTGGACCATCTATACTGACTGGCAATGGCTCGCCAGAGTTTCAGATAGGTTGTCCCAACCCTACCCGGAGATGCCAGGGTTTGAACCAGCAGCATAACGTGGGTCCCTGGCCAGTGTCTAATCAAGGGAATCTTTCCTTGCAAACTAGGCCCAACCTGGGAGCAGAGATAAGGCAGAGAAACATGAAGCCAGGAGCACCTCTGTGTTGCCTTGCCCTCCTGTCCTTACAGTGAGGAACTCTGGGCAACACACATGGCTCAGGCAGTGCTTTCTCGCCTTCCTCTTCCTCCCTGTTCATCCTCAGCGGGCAGTGGCAGCAGCCTCACCCCCCCCTTCTTGACATGCAAGTGTCCCTTTGCCAGCCATGAGGAGAAGAAGGCACTGCCACCGCCTCAGCAACAAAGGCCCAGTCAGACATGGCTTGCCTCCCCATGGCTCCTGCTTCAGTGAGGAACCTGTTATGTGGGTCCTCAGAAGTTTGCACCTGGTCGTCCCATGGCCCCCCAGGCTCCCCCACAATATGCCTTTGGTTTGAACCCAGGGCCTTCTGATTCCAGTGCAGTTGCTCCACCACCACCTACTCAGAAAGAGATTATTATTGGTAGTAGCAACAGTAATGTATCCTACTCTTATATCGCTTCACAGTGAAGGGCGGGTGACAGTTTCATAAAAATAAATAAATATGCCCTTGCACCACTGTTCCAATTTTCTATACTTCTATACCAGCAGCAAAAATTATTTGTGTAGTTCTTTACCTCCTTGACATCTGATGGGAGGGCGTTCCACAGGGAGGGGTGCCACTGCCGAGAAGGCCCTCTGGCTGGTTATAAGAGGCAGAGAACCAATAGAACACAGTCCCATCCACTGCATTGCAGCTTGGACTCTCTTCCTTGCCTGAGCAGCAATTATACTTGAGCCCACATACGCATGCCAGCTCCTTAAACAAGCCTTAAGTGTTGCTTAAGTGACACCATCAGTGGCTCCCTACCCCTTCTTTGTCTTTGGATCAGTTAAATACAAAGCAGGATTAAAGTGTCATTGGCCTAGGTGGTGGGTTTATGGGTTGCAGCTCTCTCAGTGAAGTCAGATGGAACTGAAGTGAGGCAAAACACAGTAATTATATACCTGAGTTTGCTTGTTACGAAGAAAAAGAATAGGCACGCAGTGTCACACAAAAGCTTCCCGGGGGTAATGTGAATAACCTTAATGACCATTTCACAGTGGCGATTGCAGGTGTTTAGCCGTGTCGGCTGCACTTTTCGCAACTGAAGGAAGACAAAACAAATTCAGGCCCACGATGGCAGCATTACGGTGGTTTAAGTCACTCTGTGAATTCTTGTTAGCTTCAGGCACTCTGAGACTGATGTAAATCTTAAGCCACCAGCGTGGCCAACATCTTGAGAAGTTATCTAAAAACATAGTTCTATAAAAGGAACCGGGGAGAATATCTTACTATCCAGAGGCAAAGTTCAGAAAGTGAAGAGGCCAAGTTTTTGCTTATCCTAGGTCAAGGTTTTCTCTCACTCACATGTTTTTCCTTAAACTACATGTTTCCCCCCACTTTACAGGATGATATTAGAGCAGGGGCAACCAATGTGATACGACCCAGGTGTTTGGGGCTACAACTTCCATCAGCCTCAGCAGTCAGGGTGTATCTATTCTGCTGTTTGTGTAGGAACTCGCTGCAAGTTGGGTTAATGGCAAATTGAACTTTCCTCTGGGTGAGGCCTGGGATGGAAGTTGTAGCTGGCAGCATCTAGGGGGCTCCCTGTTGGCTAGTCTTGTATTAGAGAGACTGGCTATAAACATGGATATGTGTGAATGAGAGTGAGGGCAGAGAATGAAAGAGAATTACATTCTTGAGAAATGAAATATTAGACACTGGTATTTCCATTTAACAGCTACAATTTTAAATCCATAAAGCAATGCATTATCGTCATACGAATGCTGATTCAAGTCATGTTTATGTGCATGTAACCAAAGTCACACTACTCATGGGAGGGGAGGGGTGACTCAGAATAACCCTGAGGTTTCCACAACACACACACCAATAATGCACATTTTGCTTGTGAATAATAACTGCATTCATCAGTTTTGTGGTCCCAGATCCTCCTTCTTCAGATGATGATTATCTGCTACTTCAATACACAAGAAGCAGCTATTTATGTATGACATTAACTTCTCAGAGTTGCAATTGAAAAATGGTGATCATTTTACCGAGATAAGTAATTATCCCATCTTTATTTCTATTTTTGCTGCATTTAGGAGCAAGGAAGTGTAGCTCGGCAAAGAGGTAAAGAGCTGTAAGTCTTTTGTGGCTATTTTTAGATGCAGTCCTTTAGGTAGACTAAACAGGACTAAGCAGATTGTGTTTTACATGCCCGTGATCCCACTCCCTTTGATTTGCAATTTATTCAGCAAACCACACCAGCATTCGCCTGCCACCCTCCAGCCATGCACTGAGCTAATGGCTGAAGGGGATTAGCTTGCAATAAGTCACAAATCTCCAGTTCTGAACAATGTGCAGAAGACATCTCTCAATTATTGTGGCTCTTCATTTTTATTCTGGGCACAGGCGGCGAGATGTTTCTTTTGCAGGACCTCGTGCTGTTTATTATTCTTACTTCTGAAATGTTCTTTCTGGCTTTTGCAGTTGTTGTTTTTTTAAAAAAACTATTAATTATGGTTCCTTCAAAATATAAAATGTCACTTAGATACTCCACTTTACATATGTATTATATGGGCTATGGGACAAATAACAACACTGAGGTTCCCCTACCTCCCACCTCTTGCTCTCCCTCCAGTAAGCACCAGCAACACGCTGTGTTTGGAAACTGAGAGAGTAGCGATGCCTCACCTGTGTTGCTGCATCAGTCACCTCTCTCTCTCTCTCTCTCTCTCTCTGTGTGTGTGTGTGTGCACGCGCAAACGTGATGTTCATTTTTGCAAATGGCCTCTGAGATTCTAAGGGGCATTGCTAGGGTTTCTCCAAGTGTTTCTGAGTGGGAAATTAAATTAGAGAAAATGGATCTGAGAATGATCTTGGCTATGGGCAGTGCTTTTTTCGGGGGGGGGGGGGAGCAGGGGTACGCATACCCCTAAACATTTTGTGAACCTTTGTACTTTCGTCCATTTACTGTATTTATTTATAAAATGGTGATTTTCTTTTTTTAAAAAAAAAATATTTTTATTAATTTTAAGAAATACAGAAAAAAGAATAAAGGATAGTTATAAGAAAATAGAATAGAAGAATAACAAATTTCCATGTTCTTTTTCCATCCAATCTAAAGGACTTCCCCACATCCTCCAAACCCTGCGTTCCCTGTCATATAAAACATCAGCAATTTGTTAACTTATTTCAAATCTTATTGTATCTTCCATTTTATCATGTTCCCTGATTTCAATTTTACTGTAACCCAATTCTTGTATGCTTTGTATTAAACACAATAAAGTTATTTCATTATTTTACCTCTAAATTCTTGTGTCTTAATTTTCATTTCATTAACTTACATTTATAAAATGGTGATTTTCTTGAGTCAAAATGAGAGTACCCCTAAACATTTTTTTTAGAAAAAAAAAGCACTGGCTATCGGTAAGACATTAATTTGGGGAACTAAATTAATTTCAGACAATTTTATCCAGAGATGATTTGGGGACGTAATGAATGGAAGGTGGTGTGTGTGTGTTTGTTTGCTTGCTTGCTGTAAGCCACCCTTTGAGTATGGGATGAAGAGTGGTATAGAAAGTTAATTATTATCAGTGATGATAATGTTGATGATTAGGAATTGTACCAGGATCAGTTGGGAAACTGGGAGTAATTGAAGTACAGTGGTACCTCGGGTTAAGAGCTTAATTCGTTCTGGAGGTCCGTTCTTAACCTGAAACTGTTCTTAACCTGAGGTACCACTTTAGCTAATGGGGTCTCTCACTGCCGCTGCGCCGCCGGAGCACGATTTCTGTTCTCATCCTGAAGCAAAGTTCTTAACCCAAGGTACTATTTCTGGGTTAGCGGAGTCTGTAACCTGAAGCGTCTGTAACCTGAAGCATCTGTAACCCGAGGTACCACTGTACAAAGGAACTGATTTGGGGTGATGTATATTAACTGAAGAATTTAGCTGGCATTACTCAGATGCAAAATTGTTGACTTTCAAAGCCAAAATTTGCATCTAGCAGATAAATACCGGTAATCATTTGCAAATTTTAGTCTATGGAGTTATGCCCCATATCTTTTCAGTAGCTAGCAATGCCCTGGGGACTTCCTTTCTGCCAATAAAACATTTAAATGTGTTATAACAAATTATTAAGGGCTTAGTTATTTTTTCTCTACTTTTTTGTTATTTCTTCAATGAGTTGCCTTCCGTAAACGGAGTCCTTCCCTTAGAAGTGGGATCAGAAAGGCCACGTGTTACTTCTACCACCTGCAGTCATGGCTCATAGTCTTTATTTGCAAATCATTTTTTTAACAATGAAATGAAGGGGTGGGCAGGTCAATTTTTGCTTCTCAGACAAGAAATTGGAAACCTGCCAGCTTATTAACCACCAGAACTTCAGCCTGGCAGCCTTAATTCCAACATGAATACAAATTCTAAGTCTCAGATTTCCCCAGAGAATTGCCAGGAAATACTCTGAGCAAAACTAGAGCTTAAAGAAATGAGTCCATTTATGCATTGGAGAGGATGACTCTCGTAGAGCTTTAATCACCTGTCAGCTGGGATGTGCAGAACTGTAAACCAAATATTAGGTAGCTATACATATTTTCTTGCTAACTAGGATGCTTTCACTGCGGGGTTAGACTACAGTCAGTCAGCATTATGTGCAATGAAAAGAGCTATGTAAATAATAATAATAATAATAATAATAATATAGAATTTCTAAAGAAGTCTTTGTTAATAGTTATATAAAGAAGATAGTTTGGCAGGGGGGTTTACCTTTTTTTGATTACATCTGAAGTTGGTGCAAGATAAGATCAAAAAGAAAGAAAAAAGCATGTGCCAGCTTCTAAATAAGTCCCACATGTTAATCAAGTTTGAAAAATCCAGCTTGCTGAAAGCATGTGATGGTAGACTCTATTACACTATAGACACTTTCAGGCAAACTCAGCAAGTGGATCCAACCAGAAAAACATTAATTTCCAGAACTTCAGAGGAAATGGCTTTTAAAATATTGCTTGCTTTCAGCCTGAGCATTTTAGACTATACAGGGTTGATCTTGACATCAGGTCCAGTGAGATGGCTGCATCCGGTGACAAATTGCTTTTATTTTATTGGAAGATTTACATTCTGCATTAATAGTTTGTTTTTTCCCCCTCTGCCTATTGTCTGACCTATTGATTTCAGCTTTAATTACCACATAATATCCCAAATATTTAGTGTGGGTAAAACCTCAGCGCCTAGGACTTGCCAATCGTCAGGTCGGCGGTTCGATTCCCCGCGGTGGGGTGCGCTCCCACTGCTCGGTCCCAGCGCCTGCCAACCTAGCAGTTCGAAAGCACCCCCAGGTGCAAGTAGATAAATAGGGACCGCTTACTAGTGGGAAGGTAAACGGTGTTTCCGTGTGCTGCGCTGGCTCGCCAGATGCAGCTTGTCACGCTGGCCACGTGACCTGGAAGTGTCTTTGGACAGTGCTGGCCCCTGGCCTCTTAAGCGAGATGGGTGCGCAACCCCAGAGTCGTGCACGACTGACCCGTACGGGCAGGGGTACCTTTACCTTTAATGGAGAGTGGGCAGAAATGAGTTACCCAGGAAGCTTGCCTGTGTCACCTGGAAGGTTAACTCCTATAGAGCAAACCTTGTGTGGAAATGATCTGGTAGAGTATCTAAGCCCTATTCATGCATTTGAGTGGATGTGTATGGGTTTAAAGGAGGGATAAGGTGTGTATGCAAGCATCACTTCCCCCACATCCATTCATGGGCTGCCTGCACTTCAGACCTTCCTGTGATGAGTAAGAAGGACTAAAGCAAAATTCTCTCTAGAGGTACGCGACAGGCAGAAGATTTGACTTGTATCTGTAACCTTTGGGAGCAGCCAAACTGATTCACTGAATTACACTTTGTTGTCATTCATTATCTGGGTACAAACTTGATTGGTTAAATCCAACACTGTTTCATCCCATTGACTACAATAGCTACAAGTTCCCTACCCTGTTTACAGAAGTGGATGAAATGTGCAGGCAAGCGAGCCTTTCCAGAGTGAAGTAAGCCTGCCAAGTTTTAAGCAGAGCTATTTGAGGGTTTTCATGCAGCAAACTTTTTAATAAAAAAAGAAAAGAAGATGAAAAGTCTCTAGTTTTTAAAGTTTCTGCTAGAGTTGGATGCAAATTGTAGGCCTTTTAAATCTCTTTTAAGGGGATGAAGCCGGGTCTATATCAGTAAGTTAGATGGAAAGGTTCTGCTATCGTGCTAAGAGATTTTACCTTTGTTATATTAAAAAAACCTGGGGGGAAACTGTTTTCTCCCCTTTCCTGGAAGTATCCTCCATTAAGCAAAAGGAAAAAATCCTGCCCTTAATGCCCAAAACTAAATAATTCATTTAATTCCTTTAGAGAAGAGACCCCGTCATCATGAACAAAACTGATTACATCCAGGAGGCTCACAGACAACTTTCCAATACCGCCTTTACATAAAATTGGACTCAGACCCCACACAACAGTGCCCTTCAGCTCTCTATATTGGACAAACAGGCCAAACCCTACGCCAAAGGATAAATGGACATAAATCTGACATCAGGAATCACAAGACAGAGAACACTTCAATCTCCCAGGACATTCGATACAAGATCTCAAAGTAGCTTATTACAAAAGAATTTCAGAAATAGACTGGAAAGAGAAGTTGTTGAATTGCAACTTATTACCAAACTTAAAACCATGGAGAGACCTGGTCTGAATAGAGACATTGGATTCTTATCTCATCATACATGATAAACCTATTTTAGTTATTTCACCCCTTGCTTTTTCCTGTAAGACCAATTGCAGTTGTTAACAGTCGTCAACAGGCTTACCACACCTATCAGCCAATCACCCATTCCCACCACCTTTCTGAGTAATACCCCTCCCCACCCTCTCACTATATATAAGGGTTTGGTGACTTCTGTTTCAGTGTATCTGAAGAGGTGTGCATGCACACGAAAGCACATACCAATCATAAACTTAGCTGGTCTCTAAGGTGCTACTGGAAGGATTTTTTTTATTTTGATATAAAGGCATCTTCATATGTTCCAACGTTAAAATGAGTATGTTTAGAATAATTTGGGAGCCCTCTGAATCAGAAGCCTGTAAATTAGAGACTCCCAGTGTTGAAGTTAATCTCTGCCATGAACTCATTTTTCAACTCATTCCCCTTCTCAATCTGCAAAATTAGAAAAAGAAAATCTCCTTTAAAGGGTTTTTGTAAGGGCTATAACACTCTATGCGGATATTCAAAAGTCTTACATAAGTGTATAATACCATACCATACCATACCATACCATACCATACCATACCATATAATAATTATATTGTATAAAAGTCTTACATAAATGTTTATAATACAATACAATATTATATTGCCACCAGATGAATTGCCCCTTTCACAGTTCACTTTACTGTTCACTTTCACATTCTTGCTGCAGGATGGCTGAGGGTCCCCTAATTAATATTAGAATAAATAACTTTCTTTAACAACTTGTCACAGACTGTCTTGTCAAAAAGGCAGTTCTTTGTAGCTAATTTTAAAGCAAGTGTCACCAAACATATGGAAAAACTTACAGATAACACTCCTGTGTCTTACTGAATATTTTTGGAGACATGTTGTGAAGCATTTTTCCCCCCAGTTCAAAGTGGTATTGTTAAAGTTGCAGCAGATTGTGTTGTTTCAGAGGCGAGCAGAAAAACATGTTTAAAAAATATGCTGTCCCCAAACAGAACCAGCTGTGTGTAGTGCTTACCATGTCAAGATCCTGAAAGTCCCATGCTCCTGTGCTAAAGGACTGGAAGAGGAACACACTTGGATTTGGTGCAATTGCGGTTCCAGGTGTGCTAAAAAAAGTTACCTGTTTAGGAGTCTATAAGCCAAATACTTTGTGTGCTAATGCTGGAGAAGCATGCACTAGCTGTGTTACTCATATGTGACCAACAGGTAAGTTTTTAAAAGATTCCCATCACTGTGGTTAATCTGGATCCCTGTTTATGCAAAGACTTGAAATATACTCTACTAGGTGTTTGGGAGATAAGAAGGGAGAGCTCTACTTGCTGTTTTCGAAGTTGAGATGCAACTGCTGATGGATTGAAGCAGACAGAGTTCTCTGTGTGTTTTCCACAGTCTGCCCTGCACCCCAGAGCTAGCCTAGTGTATGCCGTTATTGTGAGGATTCTCCCCCATCACCTCTGTAGAAATAACATTAATCTACAGGCTTGATGGCTTCTGAACATACAGCTGGGAGGCAGGGAGGGGAAGAAGCTGTCTCACCCTTTGCCTCAGGCGTCAAATTTCTTTGTTGACAGCATCTACGTTTCCCCGTCCCCCCCCAAAAAACCACACACAAACACCAAGTCTACCAGTTATTGGATTTGGATGGAGCTATGAAATATTATTGTTATAAAATGGTTTGGGTTATAGCTTTGTTTGAAAAGTTATCAAATAAAAGAAAATTGGCTAGGGAGACAAGGGAATAGTTTGGGGCCACGTTGGAGTGCTTTGAATAAGAAATTGAATAATGTAATGCTGCCATCTCAGTATGCCATTTGTGGAATTCATAGTTGTTTGTTTTTGCTATAGGCTGTAGTAACATTAAGAACATCTTTGAGTCAGTAAAGTGTGAGACTATTATAAGATCTTAGGGTTGTGGGCTTGAGCCCCATGTTGGGCAAAAGATTCCTACTTTGAAGAAGGCTGGACTAGATGATCCTTGTGACCCCTTCCACTCTAAGATTCCATGGAGGGTGGAAGAGAGGAACAAGAGTTGTGACAGGGTAAGAAATGAACCTATCCATTCTTAAGGAAATCAGCCTGGAGTGCCCACTGGAAGGACAGATTCTGAAGCTGAGGCTCTAATGCTATGGCCACCTCATGAGAAGAGAAGACTCCCTGGAAAAGACCCTGATGTTGGGAGATATTGAGGGCACAAGGAGAAGGGGACGACAGAGGACGAGATGGTTGGACAGTGTTCTCGAAGCTACAAACATGAGTCTGACCAAACTGCAGGAGGCAGTGGAAGACAGGAGTGCCTGGCGTGCTCTGGTCCATGGGGTCATGAAGAGTCAGACATGACTAAACGACTAAACAACAACAACAACAAATAAATGAAGTGCTGCATGTATTTTTAGGACCCATCTTATTTTTGGGATTGGAAGTTGTTTTAAATTGTTTTTCATATTGTGTTGTGATATTGTTGCCTGCCATTGGGACGTTAGAGTAAAAGGAAGGTAAATGAAGAAGAAGAAGAAGAAGAAGAAGAAGAAGAAGAAGAAGAAGAAGAAGAAGAAGAAGAAGAAATAAACATGGCTTTAAAAGACTTACTCTGTACCTGAACTGACTCTGGACATGCACAAACAGCAAGAGAGAAAAAGGACAGGAAGGGCCACCAAAACTGATGTCAATTCTATTAGCCTTCAGCAGCTACTGCAACTAGGGAGTGCTTTGTGCATTGCTTTGCTAGTTGCTGGGAAGACAACACAGAGTGCAAAGGAAGGCTTCAATTACGACTGAGCAGCCACAGCTCTTCTTCCAAGTCACACATGGAAGACCACCAGCATGAGGTTTGGGAACCTCTGTTCTTGGTGTATTTGTGGAGAGTAAGTCTTGGGCCTATTAGTCTCTGGAACCGACTTACATTTATATTCAGAATTTTGTTTATATTTTGAGCTACGTTCTTTGTTTCTATGGAGATATAGATATTAAAACACAAAGGTCTACCACTTAAATGTAATTCAGTTGGATCCAAAAAGTTTCTTTCTTTTCTTTCTTTTCTTTTATGTCTGCCTGGTTGGTTTAAGTTTGAAAGCAAAACAATTAATTTACTGGAATCTTTTGGGTGTTTTTCCATCTGGCATGTTTGGTTAATTTAGGCTGCATTCAATCCACGGCTGCATATTTGGAAGTAAGTTCTTTGAAAATAATGGCACTCCTCACATCATGTGAAAGACTGGAATGTCCACATATTACTTTGTTAACATCTAAAAAATGCCCACATTCTGTTGTTTTGTTATTGGCATCAAAGGCATTTCAAATGCCATTGTGTTTTCACAAAGCTCTTCCAAGGCTGTCGTTCAATGATGAATATCTGAATGCTTCAATACATCAGAGATTTGTGGGTACTTTGGTACTCACTGGGCAAGGTTACATTACATGCTAAGTGCAAGATGCATTCCAGCAAGTATAGCCATGTAACTATGTTCTGAATAATGACTGCTTGATATTATATGGGTTTCTTCAGTAGTTTTTCTATAACACTAGTCTTTCCAAATGGCTACAGTGTTCATAAAGTGGCGCCATCACCACCACAATCAACAATAGGGATATGTTTCAAAATGTAAAATTATCCACCATGCACAGAACAATGGTTTTATGGATTCATTCACTCTACAAACAATTCTGCACAATTTTATAGGGACCCTAAATCAAGAAGCAATTTTCAGCTTTTGACAACAACAATGCTGAAAAGTACCTGTTCCCCACCTGATCACTTTCCTGCTCTAAACTGTTTGCTCAATCTAAAATAGTCTGAGCTTTGTTTGAAGAGTTTGATGTGGTTATAGCTAATCTTTTAACAAGACAGGAAAGATTTATGTATCCTAAATCAAATGCAATCTTTGTCTTTCAGCATTACTGTTGAAATGTTTCTCCATATATCCTGAAAATGGTTTGTGTAGGCACTACAGGTGAAGCTATCTTCCACTTCTCTAATGTGTGTTTGTGCCTTTTTATATGTGTGTTTAAGCAGCTAAGGGAGTACATTGTGGTCAGAAAGGCCCTAGTTCACATTTCACCCAGGCCACAGGCTCAGTAGGGTGGCTTTAGGCAAGGCAATAGTTGCTCTACTTTATTCTTTATTCTGCAGTTGGGGTCCATAATACTGGCTTACTTTACACTACTATGATCATATGGCTAAGGTGCTACAAATACTTAAATTCTGCTATATAAAAGACAGGCTATTATAATTATTATGGGTTAAAATCGCATGCTCACTAGAACCTGGCATAAGTCCCATTGCATACAGTGGGCTTACTTCCATGTAAATTTGCACAGGATTGGACTATACATTTAGAAAAAAAACATAAGATGCAAACATAGAAACTAACAATCTGATCACCAAAAGGGCATCAGAATTTTTCTGTCAAACATAAACCATTGCTAAATGGTTTGATTAGATATTCTGTTTATTTCTGAATCAATAAAGCTCTTCTCGGATGAAAGCTTTAGCCCTGATAATCTCTCTTGAAAGTTTCCAAGTTCATGTTCATTCCTATTTCGTCACCAATTTATTTCAAGTTGGTAGTGTTACAATTTGCATGCCATGGTGATTTCAAGAGATAAGCAAATATATCTATGGCTACAGCAGCAGCTGTGGATGACCAAGAAGAACAATGAGCCTGTGTGTGAGGCGTTTTGTGTGTTTTTTAACTTTGAACACTAAAACATCTTCATTGCAGGGAATAGCCACCAAATTTAGTTTAAGATGGTAGACTTAAATAACCCAAAAAAAGGTTTAAGGGGAGTGAGGTCTGAAGCATTTGCCCCCTCCATTTCTTGTAATGTGATTTTCTGAGACCCCACAATGTATTTGATAAGAGACCCAGGCCCTGTCAAAATTATACAGTACTCAACCAGTTGTCAGAGCTGAATGCAACAGCTCTAGTATATATAGTCAGTTCCCTGTGGAGATTTATTAGACAGTGTAGTTGCCATGGCCCCATCTTTAAGGCTCATGGAAAGAAGAGTGTGATCTGGTTTTCAGAAATGTTTTTCCTAACAAGTGAAGAGCAGAACCAGGTTTCTGCTGATGGCTGTGAACCCTTGCCAAGGAATTCATAGACATGTTTCACTGAGCCAGATTCACCTGAAAAGCCAAACACCTACAGCTCCACAATGCCTACCCAAGGACACAGGGAGCATACCAGATGAGAAACCACAGAAAGGAAGAGAAGTTCTCACTTTAAGCTCCAGGTATTGTCCAGAGAGAGAGAGAGAGAGATCAGTGTTCCACCCCACTCCATTACAGAATCAATGATCCACCATATATTTGTGTGCATGTGAGTGTGGGGAGGGGAGGGGATAGATTTCATAATTCAAAAGCTGCCCAAATTTCTTTTCAGCAGCTTGTACAGAAATCCTGATTTTATAGTACATAACTCTTCTAGTCAGTGCATGATCAATTTGACCATAAAAAAGAACAGTTGAGGATCTTCTCAAACTTGAAAATAGATTGAGACCATTGGAGGATGTGAACCATATGTACAAGAAATAAATCTTTATGAAAACACACAAGAAAGGAACAAAAATAACGTTATGAGAATGAACACAAAATCTGTTTTATTGATTCAGCCAGCTTTAATAATGAAGATATGCAGTCTGTGATCAGCTGAGAAGAAACATAGAACTAGATTTTTTTGTTCATCACAGCTTGTTTGTAATGTTCTAGTGACACCAAGCAGACTTAAATGGGACATATCCCCTAGAAATTCTTGCCATTTCCCTTGCTTAAAATGCAGTATGTTTCCATCTAATAGTTTACTAAAGAGTGATGTACTGCAGATAGAAAATTTATCAAGACTGATCCTCTAGCCTAAATAAAACAAGCACTTCCTTCTTTTGAAATATATGTCCTTATGGAGACAATGCACATTATATATTGTTCTGTAATGCATTATAAGCGCCATTAGCATAGCAAATGGCCTGGTAGCGTACAGAAATAATTCTGACATATCTGATCCTCTTAAGGATGTCCAAATGATCATCCTTCATGCTGGAGTGACAGCAGGAAACAAAAAGGAAGGATATGAACCGCAAAAAGTGTGATATAATAGGTACTCGTGCACTGTTCAAAACATCATATTGAATAGAAGTAAGCCAAATTACTGGCTCATATATATACTCCTTTGTCAAGGTAATGGTTTTGGTTGGCTGTACCAACCTCCTCCAGAGCATCTGCAAAGAAGTTGCTCTGTGCCATAGAACAAATTGCTTTTTCCCCACCCCTCAACACCTGGCTGGTATATAGGAGAACAATAGCCAGAGCTGTTGTGTGAGAGAGCTGGAAGCTTGGGAGAGAGACATGTCTTGCTCTGTGCTGGACTTTGGGGGTCCACTGGAAACCTAAAGGGGAAACATGATCTATGGGAGTGTTAATGCAGTAAGCCCCTCCATCCTATGCTCAGCTTGTATATATGTGTAAATAAAATCATATATTCTAAAGACACCACAGTGTCCATGGACCTTCATTTGAAGGAAACTGAGCCCTGGGTAAGCACAGGACCTCCTGGAGTCTCTCACTACTTGGATATTAGGATGGCACCTTACCAGACATCCCCGTTTCCTGGGGACAGTCCCCAGATTTACAAATCAGTTCCCTGACAAAATCCATCTATTTAGCAGGAAGTTGAAAAGTGTCCCTGGATTCATTGGGGGGGGGGGGAATTGGTAACCTTAATTGTATCAACACATTGCAGTTCTACATATCCTTAAAAGTAACACTGAAGTAGCATCTTGCATTGCAGTTTTACACATCCTGAAAAGTAACACTGAAGTAGCATCTATAGCATATGTAATACCTCTAGCTCAGGGTTTGAAACAAGCCCTCGGGGCTTCTCTATCCAGTCCATGGCACCTGACCCAGGCCATGCCCAATTCTCCCAAGCTACTGCCCTCACCACCCCTGACCTGCACCTTTCTTGAGTGCTTTTGCCTGCCTTGGATGCACCTTTGAACTGTGATAATCCCTCCTGCTTGCCTGCATGGAGGCTGGAGAGATGTGGAGGCAGGGTATACAGTAGACCTGAAACTTACATGTGCTTTACTTACTGGTACATGATTGCAGCTTTGCAGAGATGGCAGGAAAACAAACAAATGGAAAAGGAGGGGGCTGTATGAAGGGGTCATCTTAGATTTCACGAAGGCTGCACAAGATCTCACATAATCTTCCCAGTGGAGGAACTCTTGCCATGGAAATAATTTTTAAGTCCTCCACCTAGCTTACCAGCTTCTGGAAGTTAACTTTTGTTGCCGGCTCCACTCACCCTATCTAACTAAGGCTGGAACATCCTAGCGCTTCTCGGACAGATATAACCTGGTTATAGTTTTCCATGCCCTTGAACTTGATTAGGTTATTTCCAGTTGATATATGTGGTGCTACCTATTGGGTCTGCGTCTGGTAGGTCCAGCTTTAGCCTTTAGGAAACATAGCTCAGCAGTGCTTAAACAGCTATGCTAGTTGCTGATTTGTTTCTTGGTCCCAGTCCAACATGCTGGTTGTTATATTAAAAAAGGCAGTAAGTAGCTTGGGACCTACCACCTGTGACTCAGAAGCCTACCTGAAGCTTATGGTCACCATCAGACTTTTATTCTCCAAGAAGGACCACCCCATTCAGATGATCAATGACGAAAAAGAAGCTGAAGGGGTAAGGGGCAGAAGAAATAAGGAATGAGACCTGTAGCTGCTATTAAGCCTATTTAGTGGAACAGGGTATGTAAGAAACTCCCTCTTTGACAATATGTTACTTGAGAGGTAAAGGGGAGGGGGAATAGGCAAAAATAATCTTGATAAAATGATATTGATTCATTGTGGCATCAAGTTGGCCCAGCTATTTCTTTCTCTTTATTTCAGTCTCATTAGACTGCTTCAACATGATTAATGGCTTGCTTAAAGGGTAATTTAATTTCTAACATAGTATGTACAAAAGATTATTCCTTGTTATGCCCTAGTCACATAAACTCCAACTTTAGAACACAGGGACCTTTAGTGTTTCAGTAACAAAAACCACAGAGAAATTTCAGGACCAATTATATAGTGGACAACAATCCATAGCCTATTATTAAAACTGGAGATCGGATACATATTGATCTGAATTTGATCCTGAAGCAAGAATTACATTCTTTTAAAAGTGAATAACAAAGATGTAATATATGCAGTAGGTTCACATGGCTGTGAATGTGACCACACAACTGAACATATAAGAAGAGTTGTGCTGGTTCACACCAAAGTTGATATTGTCTAAAGACAGGCATCCTGCAATCTGGCCAGTGTGCACAACAGTCCTAACCTACCTGTATGATGCCCCACGTCTACAGCGATCAGTTTTTTTTAAAAAAAGAATATCCAATCAGCAATCATATATATATGAGAGTAACCTCACAAAATCAAGAGGGACTTCCTTCTGATTAGACCTGCTTAGGATTCAGAGTTCTAAGCTGAAGTAGCCAGGATGAAAACTGGAGCAGATCTTCATTCTGAAATCTAATTCACAATATTTATTTTTCTGGTTGTGTCAACCATCTGCTCTAGCACCACCTACCACTGGCATGCAACCCCAAAAGGATTGTCCCTCAACAGAAAAAAAAGTTTATCCACTCTTGAACTAGTCCAAGTACTCCAACTATACCACTATGGTATAGTGGTAAAAGTGTTGGTTTAGGATCTTGGAGACTAGGGTTCAAATCCCCGCCCAACCGTGAAACTCATTGGATGACATTAGGCCAGTCACAGCCTCTCAGCCTAACCTACTTCACAGGGCTGTTGCAATGATAAAGGTAAAGGTAAATGACTCCTGGATGGTTAAGTCCAGTCAAAGGCAACTATGGGGTGCAGCGCTCATCTCACTTTAGGACGAGGGAACCAGTGTATGTCCACAGACAGCTTTCTGGGTCATGTGGCCAGCATGACTAAACTGCTTCTGGAGCAAAGGGATACCGTGATGGAAGCCAGAGGGCACAGAAACACCGTTTACCTCCCTGCAACAACGGTACCTATTAATCTACTTGCACTGGCATGCTTTTGAACTGCTAGGTTGGCATAAGCTGGAGCAGAGCAATGGGAGCTCACCCCGTCACGCAGATTTGAACCACCAACCTTTTGATAGGCAAGCCCAAGAGGCTCAGTGTTTAGATCACAGCACCACCTGCATCCTTGCTGCAATGATAAAGGGGGCAGGAGGAGAAACATGTATGCCACCTTGAGCTCCTTGGAGGAAAGATAGGATACAGCTGCAATAAATAAACTCAATAATCCTGATTCCATGCTGGTCAAACAGATATGTCCGTGTGTACTTCCTGGGAATATTTAGTGTTTTAAGAGCTCAGAAATGACACGCTGTTCAGATAATTTTTGTTGTTGTTGTTTCCTGAAATTTGCACCTGAACATAAAATATTGTAGCCAGTGCTAGTCCTGCTCAGAGTAGACCCACTGAAATTAATAAGCATGACTAATTAATTCTACTCTGAGAAGAACTTAGTTGGTTATAGTGCTTAGCAGCTAGAATATTGAACCAGTGAGACCCGTGTTCAAATCTTTTTAAATAAAAGCTGTAAGCGTTTTTCATGGTAGATGTATGGAATAGAAAAGAGATAAGCAATCTGTGAAGCAAGCACACACTAATAACTGAAATAACTAGTTTGTCATTCATCTATATTTGAACATAGAACAATGTGGATGAAACTCAATAAAAGAGCAGACTGGCATTCCACCAAAAATAACTTGGCTGCCTTTATTAAACTTCGGGGTTTTGCTGCTCCCTCTGTGAATAGTGGCAACTTCTCTTGGTTGGCAGAATGAGTTTTTGTTTCTCTTAACTCTGCTGTTTTCCATCTTTCTTAATAAGAATGCTGCCAAGAAGAATGAATAAATCTGGCAGTGTTTCTGACTATCTTTCTCAATTTGATCTTTTTTATAAAAGAAACAGGCTGTAGGCACATTATCTGGTATGAAAAGTAAAGGACGTACTCCCATCTTCCAGAACGCTGCAGTAACCCGATTTCCTTCCACTTATAAGAAATCCATACAGATCCCGCAGTGCGAATCTGATAACCCCAGAATCTTCTCCTAGAAAAAAAGCTAAGGGATATTAATGATATCTTGCTTTACACACACATACTCTCTCTCACAGAGAGACACGCAAGTAGAGCAAGCACAGCCGAGATTGAACTGATTTGGATTTCAGCACAAGAAGTGCTAAAAAGCTATCATTGCACAGGGTGCCCGGAATACTGAGAAACGCTGCCCTAACTGCCTACAGGTGACCTGATCAGATCCATATTACATTTCATTTTGGAGCAAACCTTCCTGTTCTGCAAAGTCTTGTGAAGATTCTATTAAGATTCCTTAACAGACTATACCAGATCAGACTTTCTGGGGTGGGGGGGGACAGAATCTCATTCCTGAATGCTACTTCACATAATATAAAACCATACACACAGAATAGCACATGATTTAGACCCAAAGTGAGTCTTCTCAATTAAGGAAGCTGTTCAGTCTACCATTACATAGTAAGGTGCAGCAGGACAGATATCTGTGATATTACCTGCACTCGCCCCAAGCTCTTGAGGCAACCATATGGCAGATGGAATATGAACTAGGTCAACTCATGTTCAGGATATTGATGTCTACAGATGTTCAAACATGGGTTGGGACAATGATTCAAACTGGTGTGGAACTATTTATAAGCTTGGGGTGCAGAAAGGTGTCATTTTAAGAGGGGATGGCACCATATTGGGGGAAAATGGTCATGTGAGTCTATCCCAAGGCTTTTTTTTCCAGTGGGAACTCACCAGAACTAAGTTCTAGCACCTCTCAGGTCATTGCCATTATAAGAGAACAAGGGAAATGTTTGTGATGGGTTCTGGCACCACTTTTTCTAGAAAAATAGCACTGGTCTATCCTATGTGTACATATGCAAATGTAGAGGTTAGTTCCGTATTAACATGAAAATAAGAAGACATTTAAACTCACAGGCACAGAGTCTGCATGTTGTAGGAAGCTATACACAAATAGTTGTGATGGAAATGAAAACAAAATTCAAATTATTAGATGTAAAGGAAGCAGAACAGATACACAGTCCAATTTTGTGACAGATCTCCCCTAATTAAACAAGGAGACAAATCTATGCTACTGTACAAAGATATCTTGGGGGGATGACTCCCCTTTCTGACAACTACAGATATTAGATGACTGTGGTTTCCCTTTTATTCTTTATCCCTTTGTTGCTTTGTTGTTTTTAGGAAGTAAAAATCACACACAATAAATCACCCTCTCTAAAACAACACCATGCTGAAAGAATATGTGTCTGTGAAGATGGTGATACTCATGGGGCAAGCTATTAAACAGGCTAAAATTATTTGTGGTGGGAGAATTCGCTGGAAACAGTAGCATATGGGTAAAGAAGAGATAATTTAACAGAGAGCATGAGAGAATGGGATTTGACTGTTTTATTAGTCAGGGGATTAGAAGCCATGGGGCAGGGAGAAGGAACAGGTCTTTTATTAACAGTGCTAATACCCATTTAGTTTATCCAAATGTGATTGGAAAGAGCTACAATGTATAATCCTGAGAAGCTGAGCTTATGCTGAAAACTCCAATTCATCTATAATTAGTCCAATTCAAGCAGCCAGTTCAGGATGATACAAGAAACTTTATGAGATCTGTTAAAGCTATGCAAAGCAGTCTCTTTAATGAATTCGAAGGAAAGTAACATAGATTATGGGAGGGGGTAAATCAAGTACAGCATATGTAAACATCTTCATTGCATGCAGCTATTAGAAACCTGCTTTAGAGACGCTTGGGATCCAACATTTGCTTGAGCCAAATATTGGACAATATGAAATAGTGGACTGCATTCTTCTTGTCCAAGCCTTTATGTGGCCTTCTCCAAGACTGATTTTTCTAGTGTTATGTTTAAGAACCTCTTATTCTGCTTTGAAACTTACAGCTCCCTCTTATCCACATTTAGGTGCTGCAATGGTGCAAGCGGAGGCTTAAGTCATAATACCTGCACATGTACCTTTGAAGGCACAGACATAGACATTTGAACGTATGCAAGCTATGCTGGAAACTACTCCCACCTCCTTATTATGCCTTGGATCTCAACTTCCCTTCCATGAACAGAACAGAGTGATTGTTCACAGAATGAGGTTTCTGCTGCCCCCATTTCCATCTGCAGCACCCTACAGCCCTCCAAATGCTTTGGGGCACTGGGATACCTTTAGTATTGGGATGGGGTATGATGCGTGGCACTACATATAGAGGGGGCAGTTAGCAGGAAACTCTCCACTACATACAGGAATGGAAGATGCTTCCTTCTGAAAACTCTTGCAGCCAAACTGGTGCTAAATGTATTGTTCTGCTTTCCTTTGGACCATATCAGTGAGACTGAGAAGAGGGTCTTGCCATCCAGGCAGCCCAAGACCTGAGTATATACTGCCCAGGCTTGTGCCCCAGAAAGGTCACTTTGGGGCTGCTAATGCAGCAAAAATAACACGGGAGGCAGCGGTTATAAGCTCAACCTGATTGACATAAGGTATGAGCGCCACAAGCTGCCTTTATTGGTGGGAGAGGTAATCATGTCTCACTGGTCAGGTGCTGCCCACTTTATGCAGGGCAGCCCCCAGTCAACCTTCCACTATCTGCCTGCTTCAGCGGGTGCTTGGAGCTCAGAGTACAGTGGTACCTCAGGTTACATACACCAGGTTATATACGCTTCAGGTTACAGACTCTGCTAACCCAAAAATAGTGCTTCAGGTTAAGAACTTTGCTTCAGGATGAGAACAGAAATCGGGCTCAGGTCGGCGCGGCAGCAGCAGGAGGCCCCATTAGCTAAAGTGGTGCTTCAGGTTAAAAACAGTTTCAGGTTAAGTACGGACCTCCAGAACGAATTAAGTACTTAACCTGAGGTACCACTGTATTACTCAACAAACAGACCAAAACACTGCACTAGGCACTGTTCAGTGGCACACTGCTCCATAATCTCTTGAGAAAGACTGATACCAACACTGCAGGAAGGGCTTCCTGTGCTGCATACTTCAAGTGCATGAATACCTATTCATTAGAATTATGCCCAAATCGAAAAAGAACTATTTGCTACCCTTGCTGGGTGTCAGAAATTTCATCAGCACCATTTATGGGTAATTTGAAACTGCAGAAACCAATCACAAATCCCTCGAAAGCATACTAAAGAAACCTCTAACTTCTGCTCCACCAAGTCTTCCGCACATGATCTTAAAACTGCAACAGTGCAACATAAGAGTAACCATAGCTGATCTGCTCTCACACAACTGTGTGGAAAATGTCAACGAGAAGAAAAGAAAACTTAGAAGAACATGTGCACATGACATCACAACACCTGCCTGCATCCACAAAAAAACTAGAAGAAATAATGCAGAAAGAAGAGAGAGAATGTAATGAATATCTTGAAAGCTAGTGGAGATAAGTAGAGGGTGGTTTAGCAAGAGGCATCAAGTTCCTTTGGCTATAAGAACGAACAATAGAAAATGATGCCAAAAGCAATTCCAGAGAAGCTGGAAAGAGTCCACAAAGGACACCTTGGGATGGTATTGTGCAAGAGAAGAGCAAGGGATATGCTCTACTGGCCTGGCATGAACAGAAGATGGTTGGAGACAGTTGTACTTGTTCAAAACAACAAAAACAGAACAAAGAAACCATGATAATTAAGGAAATGTCCTGCAGAATCTGACAGCAACTGGCTACAGAACTATTTGAACTGGAAGGAAAGCATTACTTGCTAGTGGTTGATTATTATCCTGTAGCTGTTACATTGAAGTAATTGAAAAACACCTCATCCAGTGCTATAACAAACCAGACAAAGGCAGGACCCTCAAGGCATGACATTTGTGATGAATTATTTCCTGACAATGGATCCCAATTTGAAGAATCCCATGGATTTGCAAAAGAGTGGGGTTTGATGCACACTACCAGCAGTCCATATTACCCACAATCCAATGCTCTGGCAGAGAAATGTGTTCAAACTGCAAAGTAGATACTGACCAATGTCAAGCAACATTGACAAGATCCATACAATGGGTGACAAAACTACCCATGGAATTGGGATACTTGCCCGCTCAAATGCTAAGGAGAAGAAGGCTCAAATCCAGGATACCTGCCAAAGACTCATTTCTGAAGCTTAGAGCGGCAGATCATCAAAGGATGAAACAAAGCTGGATTGTTAAAAAAGAAAAACAGAAATTCTATGATAAAAAGCCAAAATACTGAGACCACTCCTCAGAAATTCAAATGTAATGATTCAAAGCCAAGGCAGCCAATGACACCCTGGAACAGTCTCAGAGACCTCGGGATATCTCAGGTCATACAGAGTACTGTACAAGTAGAAAGCGAACAGTCACTAAGATGAAATTGCAGACACCGAAGATTTACTCCCAGAGTCACTTTTGCAGCTGTAAGAGCAGATGAGCCATAGGGAGAAGCTGAGAGGGTTGAAACCATAACTAGTTTGGGTACCACAGCAAGACTGTCCAAGAGGTAATGGCACAAGAACCACAGGGAGAATAACTGTCATCACATGACTCTCCAGAGACAGCAGAAAATATAACCAACACTCACTCAAGGTAGGAAAGAAAATTCTACCTAAGCAGCGGAAAGAGTATGTCACACAACAGAAGCAATTATTAGCCCCGTTTGTAATTTGTAAAAACCAACCAACCTCAGAGCAGTTCATTAAAAAAATAATCATATATTGTCAACTAAATATATGGCAGGCAGCCCATTTAAGACAAGCAGTTGTAATTCACTAGGCCAGCTTCTGAAGTTCTGATTCAGAGGTGTGTACTGGATGGAGAAGTTGGTTACAACTCCACGCAGGCTCCCGGGCCTCCTCAGAAAGTTGTTTTTTAACCATTAATTCAGCTTCTGGTGAGTTTCTATATAAACTGCTGGCAGCAACACTCATATTGGGCTTCTCTTTTGCTCTCCGTAATTTCTAGGGCAATAATGATGGGCTATATATTCTTTAAACCTCCCTTTCGTAGAAGCCGAATGAGGGCAGTCATCTGCCCGCTGCCACAACCCAGAATACCTCTGGGAATTATCCTACCCCGTGACATAGTTTGACATAGCAGCAAGGCTTTTGTGGTTCTTGTTGGTTTGGGGAGGGAAAGCAGAGGAACTTTAGTTACCTCACATTCTTAGGTATACCCAGTGACGGAGGGGGGAGAGCAGGTGGGGGCGGGGCTGGCGCATGTCCTGGGGGCATGGCATGTGTCCTGGGGGCATGCCGCCCAGCGCAGCCGGGGGGCAGCCACAATGGCACTCCACCAGGGGGGGCACTCCCTCCGTACTCCTCTTCCTCCACCAGCCAATGGGTACACTCACATCGCCCCAGCTCAAATTCTAATTCACACACCAAATATTGATGCAACCTTTAGTTTCTGCACACACCAAAAGCATCATCATCATCATGAAATGTGGCTCAGTGGGTATTTAAAAAAAAACACCTAGATTCTGTGTAGAATGAGAGCCTTGAATCATTTACATGAAGCCACTGAACACCAAAGCAGAGGCAGCTGCTTCTCACTGATGAAGATATATTGTGGCTGTGTTGCCTTCATGCTCAGCATTCCAAGTGGACATTTCAGTGGTAGAGTCTCTCTCTCCCTTTCTCTCTCTCTCTCTCTCTCTCTCTCTCTCTCTCTCTCTCTCTCACGGGTTACTTTAATTTCTACCCCCTTTCCTCTTCCCACATGATACAAATGGCTAAAACTAAAGGTTCTTTGAGAACGGACCCTCTATCTCCTGGTAACCAGGTTTATTTATTTATTTTTCGCAATGGAAACCCTTTTTGAAATGCATGCAAAAATGTAGTTCTCTTTAGTTAATAAATAAATGATGGATGCATTAAAAAACAATATTCTAGGGCTCTGTCTGAAGCTCCCTGCTGCTTTCCGCTCTTCCCAACTGACAGGACACACCTTTGTATTTGCCTCATCGGCAAGTTCGATGCAGTTCAGCACTAAATGAAGTGATCTTCTTAATCAGCATATAAACGACCACACCTTTTCTGCAATTCTGAACTCAGTGAGGTTATGCCAATGAACAGGACCACTGACCTGGCCTTCAATAGCTCACGTGTCTTAAGGCCCTTATATCAGGGACAGCCAACATGATGCCCCTTAGAGGTTTCTGGATTAGAACTCGGACCACCCCTGGCCAGAATGGCTGGGGTTGATAGCAGGGGCTCCAACAACATTTGGGAGGGCACTACATTGGCTTACCCCTGCCTTATACTGTTCACCGTGCACTGAATGATGTGTTTGAAAGGCGAGACTATTTAAAGAAGTAACAAATGTCTGAATCCACACAGAAGCCTTTATCATACCCACTTGCAGAAACCACAAACTGCTCCATCAAGCACTGCACTTTTGGCATAAAATGCACACACATCTTCTAGTTTCTGGTACTGTGAGCATTCCAAACTTTTCATAACATACAACAGCTCATCTAGCATACAAATGAAGCGACAGAAACACAACTTATTGATCTCTAAGTGGGGAAAAAACAACCACACCAATCCCCCGCCTTATGAACTTCAGTTCATTTTAATTTGACATTTTGTTTTCTGGTCCGAATCTTTCAACAAAAAAGAAAAGAAAAGATCCACTGAGCACTCTCCTGGTGAGGATACTTCCTCCTTGAAACTCAGTGAAATGAGCTGAAAAAAGACATTTGGTGCTTTGCATATGTTGGAACAGTTGGAAAATGAAACAAGCCACTGTGATCTTCCTTACCTTTTAAAACGCGAGGGTCTAAAGCCATGTGCAAGTGCTAAAATCAGCACTGTCATCCTGCGTGCTACCCATTAAATGCTGCACGCGGGCACACACACACACACACACACACACACACACCAGAGCTGTCGGAAGATACTCAGAAATATGCCTATTCTGGTGTCTGGGTATCAGCACCCTCTTTTATACATGTTTTCCCCCTCGCATGAACACAGATTTAAGAGAAACGCAGCAGACCCTTCTCTTTCTCTATAAAATGCAATGGTTAAAGATAAAGAGAAGGGCAATCAGTCAGTCTCCTTTATTCTCTATCTCTCTTATGCTAATGCAAATCACTACAAGGCGGCGGGGGGGGGGGAGTGTTGGAGAGACAAAAGAAAATGAAGCTTCCCTTCCAGCATTATTCACATTGCAACAGACAGCCCAATATTGTACTTACAGATCTTAGCAGCCAAACGTCTCAGGATCTTTTGCAGTTTTCTGCCAAACTGCTACAAGCTCTCGGAAAGCCACACTGCTCATCCAGGCAAAACCGAGCTGTGCAGAATGTCCTATGCAGCTGGGAAATAATGGAACTCTTTCCCCAGCTGGGACTGCAAGCCTTTTATCCGCTGAGCATCCTCTATCTCTTGGCTGGGATTAACTGTGAAAGGCATGGCTTTCCCACAGCATCCACGACAGGACCCGCACCATTAGGGCACAGGGACAAAAATGTGGCTAGCGCTTGGAATGCAGGGATCCAAAAATCCTACACATTTTCAAATTAGTTCTCTACTTGGCTCCCTTGCAATACAAGGACACACACACACACAGAGAGAGAGAGAGAGAGAGAGAGAGAGAGAGAGAGAGAGAGAGAGAGAGAGAGAACACAAAGCTGTATGTCACACCCTCAGCATGATAGATCAAATGTTCTTACCATTTTTTCCACACAGATGTGAGCTCCTGCCAGGTATTAAAAGCTCCTTCTCGTCTTGAAATCTGGGTCACTAACTAATGTATTAAATTTCTAACAGGAACAGGGAGGGTTTTGCCTGGTCCCTGTTCATAAACCTGCACTGTTCACTATAAAGGATTAGGTTTGCCAAGCATGTATCTAAAATAAAGCAATACTCCAGTCCTCATTAAATATTTAATCCTACTATGGTGCGTGTATCTATCTTGTACTATAGCTCTACCTGTTTTATATACAGTATGATGTGTGTATGTCATAATGTTCTTGTCTAAATAATACAGTAGCATACTGACATGCTTCCCATATTAATTATATTTATTTATTTGTCACCTTTCTACCCCAAGCTCAAGATGGCATTCATGGCTTTCCTCCTCCCCATTTTATCCTCACGACAACCCTGTGAGGTAGGTTAGGCTAAGAGGCAGTGACTGGCCCAAGGTCACTCAGTGAGCTTCCAGGCTGAGTGGGGAATTGAACCCTGGTCTCCCAGGTCCTAGTCCAGTGCTCTAACTACTACACCACTCTGGGTCTCCTTATATTACATATATAATATATAGTCCGGTCAGTGCTATTTTTCTAGAAAAAGAGTTGGCAGAACTCACCGTAAACGCCTCCCTTGTTATCTTATAATGGCAATAGCGCCCACCTGAGAGGTGCTGGAACTGAGTTCTGGTGAGCTCTGACTGGGGGGGGGGAGCCCTGAGTATAGTATAGTATAGTATAGTATAGTATAGTATAGTATAGTATAGCATAGTATTTATTGTATAACCTTATACTGAAAGTTGCATATAGATCTTTAACAATGCAATTATATAGAATTGTACAGAAACAAGTCTGTTCAATTGGTAATAGGTGGTGGGTGGGTGTGTTTAAGCATCACATCATTCTCCCTTGCTCATGGTTCCATGGCTCTGAAAAAATATAGAAGCAGTGAAATTCTGTCAAGTGTAAAGGTGTCACTTCTACAAAACAAACCAACAACCCCGCCCTCAGAAATGTTGACAATCTTATCAAAATCCTGTCAAATTCCTTCAAAATCCCTACTTCTCCTGAGACAGGATCCTCCAAATTCATTGCATCGATGGCAGTCTTCATTCTGTGGAGGAATTTGTGCTGGGAAGGTGCCATACAACTTAGAGGCAGCTTGGACGGCAAAGCTCACAATCTTTGTGCTTAGCTGATAATGGGTGTCCAGTATCTTTTATGCGCTATGTATAAACAATCAGGGGGCCATTCCTCACTTTTCAAGGAGGGAGAATCTACTCACTTTCTGTTCCGTCCTAATCCTAAGCAAATAGGAAAGTGAATAGGAAAAAGAAAGTGAAACACATGAACAGTCCAAAGATGAAGGCTTCAGCTCCAATCCAACATAATGAGAAGTTAAAATGCAACCCTATAACATCCCATTGTTGTCAAGGGCTTATATAGGGGCACCGTCAGTGTCTTTTGGGTTTCTTTGATGGTGGTCAAAGCTAAAATCGGTGAGTCTTCTTGGATGCTGTGCAAGAGAGGAATTTCCATGCTGGTAAGCATTTGCTGATCGTGAAGCTGAGGCTCCAATACTTTGGCCACCTCATGAGAAGAGAAGACTTCCTGGAAAAGACCCTGATGTTGGGAAAGATGGAGGGCACAAGGAGAAGGGGACGGCAGAGGACGAGGTGGTTGGACAGTGTTCTTGAAGCTACCAGCATGAGTTTGACCAAACTGCGGGAGGCAGTGGAAGACAGGAGTGCCTGGCGTGCTCTGGTCCATGGGGGTCACAAAGAGTCGGGCACGACTAAATGATTAAACAACAACAGCAACAACAAGCATTTGCTATGGGTGATCATTTTCAGTATTATTGCATTGTGTCAGGGGTGGCGCCTCGTTGGTGTGCCAGGTTGTACGGGGACAGCAATTCCCACCAGCCCCTGTCAGCATGGATATAGCAACATCTGCCCCAAGCTTAGCCAACCCCATACTATTGATGTAATATGTATGTATGCATGTACTTTCTTGCATTTGTGTTTTACCTGTCTTCCGTCATGGGTTTCAAGGGAATGTTTGTCTGGTTCTCAGGTGGTCTACTCAGACTTGCTTTGCTTTAGTATGTGGCAGCCACATATGCCTTCAGACAACACTTTGAGGCCATGGTTGGTATTATTTACTTTAAATATCTTGCCCAGATAAAAAACTACTTTAAATATCTTGCCCAGATCCTTTGGGTATAGGTGCACTGAGACCACCAGCTTCCTGAAGCTAAGTAGATGTGGTCACTGCCTGGATAGAATGCTATCTGGCACCTCCATGTACGTTGCATTGAGTTCCATCATAGAAGAAAGGTGGATATACCTGTGAGGCTATGAAACTTATAAAGTAATGAATGGGTGAGGGAAATAATTATAGGCCAGAAATGGCTCATCCAATGGGGTAGAGCCACATGGCTAGCTTCCTAGCTGTTCACTGGGATGGGAAGGTCGGCACATCGCAGGCTTGCTGAAGGAAGTTTCACTTCTGCTACAGACTACTAATAAACTTTCAGGTCCTCGCAGGCCTTCCACTCAAAAATGGAATGTGTCAACCTGCCACTACAAGAGGATGCCCTCCTTTTAGGAATGAAATAATTTGTATTCACAGTGGAGGGAGGCAGAAAATGAGAGTTTAGAGAACACTTGTGCCAAAAAGAAAGGGCCTGTTTTGAACCCTTCGGCTCACTAAACATTTTTATGTAATCCCAATGTAAATCCATTAGTTTGTAATAGGATTAATTGCATGCCTGCCTGAACAATAAGATATGGAGAAGAAATGGAGCACTGGCAACAAGAGATACACGTGTGCCTTTCAGACCCAAAATGACAGGCTGGTAAATAGAACCCAGGAAGGGTTTTATGGTATGAAAGTAGAGCAGATTTATTCCAATCATATAAAGAGAAAGGATATAAGTTAACCTATGGAATAGGGGTTATTCGAGTTTCTGATGCAGACCAGTGTATGGAATAGAAGAGGCTGTGGAAATACCAAAACCTCAAATTCTAGTGTAAAGTTATATTCTGATTCCCTGCTTACAATGTATTGGGCTTGGTAGTGGTGGGGGTTTGATGAGCTGTCCAAGTTTTTTAAAGGTACCAATCACATAATGTATCTGTAGGCAATATGAACCTCCAGTATATAATGATCCGTTGAAGTCGGTGGTTAAAGGGAGTTGTGACAGTGATCTTAGTGGGCTGCCATGCAAAAGGTGGAGAAGACTTGTTCCCTGTTGCATCAGAAGTCAGCATTAGAACCAATAGGTGGAAACTTCAGGGAAGGAGATTTTGGCTAAACATTAGCAGAAACTTCCCAACCCAACAGCTTCTTGACAGTGGCATAGATTGTCTTTGGAGATAGTGGGCTTTTCTTTACTGGAGTAATTCAAACAGCAGTTGGGTGGCCAGGGAAGCTATAGTTGCATTTGTAGATTGCAGATCCTTCACTGAGCATGATGTTGGGGTGATGTGTAGGGTTTCTCAATGACCTACTTTATGGCTAGGCACCTTAGTAAAAGTTTGTTAACATCCAGCATCAAGTGATCTATGAACATCCATAGAGAAGACTGTGTTGAAGGAACACACATGGGCATGGTTAAGTCACTGGATTCTCTTTGAGTTCTAGATGGCACAGAACTCTCTAAAGTGAAGGCTATGGTGGGGGAACATGGACACACTGCCAAGCCATGGGTTCTCCCAGAGCCCTCACAAACAGGTATGAAAACAGAATAAGATAGAGCCATCAAATCTAATCAGATTTTGCCTCTTAAAGATTCCAGTCTTTGAGGGGTGGGACCTTTCTAATACAAAAGCAAGGAAGGAAGGAACGAGTAGGTTTTGGTTTTCCTGTTATGGGTAGTGAGCCCCAGACTTCACATTTGGGTGAAATGCCATTTAGGACTCTAAAAAGCAAATTCAATAGATATATCCTGTGAAGTTTAATTAGATTGGATCTAGGTAGGGACAGAGTATTTGCCCTTGTCCTTGTCAGCAGAGAAAAGCTGGTTTATGTTTACATCTTGACTTGCCCTGTGAGGTCAGTTCTGCACTAGAACTGCTATTTCAGACAAAATGGAAAATTGCGTGGTCAAAGGGTTAGGTAGACACTTCAATATGATTTTAGAATTTGGCAATCTTAGCTACAGCTGGCATACAAAGGAGCAGTTTGATCAAGCTGCATGAGGCAGATTTGCTGCTTGGCCTCTTCTCTTCATGGCCTAAGGATAAAATCAACCCTGTCTTGTATAAGGTTGGCTAACGAGCAATAGATTTTGGGTGTTGGTGAATGAAGCTGTATTGAAGCATAGCTATAAGCATAATATATTAAAAAATTAAAAAATTGTCCAGTAGCGCCTTAGAGACCAACTAAATTAGCTTAGTTGGTCTCTAAGGTGCTACTGGCAATTTTTTTATTTTATTTTTTATATTTCGACTGCCTCAGACCAACACGGCTACCTACCTGAATCTATAAGCATAATGTTTGAATCAAAGTACACAAACAATAATTTTCTCCATTTTATTTTGTTGTGAAGGAAACTAATAATAGGAATTCTAAGAGCTGGGATGCCGACATTCAGAGGTACAAGCCCCTCTGGCATGAGACACAGAAACTCTAATTGCTTGTGGCGCTTGTCATAAAGTTATCTGAAGGCTTTGGTGCGTAATGTGGAGGTGGTTTGAAGCATAGGGGAAATCTGTCTACCCTTTGCTTGCAGATCTATTCCTGACTCTCCCTCAGTCAGTCCAATCACTAGTGGAGGGGGGGCAGCCTCACACAGCTGGGGCCTTTGATCCCCATTCTCAGACTTCCCTATTTCTCCACCTCTCAAATTGTCATGCTAAGATACTGAAGTGGCATACACCACTTTGTACAAAATCCGAGATGGCTTAATGAAGACTGTTGCAGTACACTGTTCTCTCTTTTTTAACATGTACACTGACAAGCTACAGAAATGAAAAAATAAAAAAATAAGGAAATGCAATCTCCCCCCCCTTTCTTTTGCCAGGTTTTGTGAACTTTCAAGAAACTGCACCAATATTCACATAAAACTGTGTGCCCAATATTTTGCAAACAAGCAGTGTGTTAGGTTATCAACCAAATTATTTCAGATTAAATCAACATAAGATGATCCTCTTCCAATCAAAATAACCTGCCCCAAATGCCTTTATTGGCTCATGCATTTCACACAGCTCTTTGTTCCACTTCATCTGCACTTTATTGCTGCAGTCTACATCTCATTAACTCCAGGGTAGTCCTATTAAAGTCAATGAGACTACTGTAGAGTAATGGGAATGGAGACTGTACAGCCCTTTTAGGGAAATCTTAAAGATATGAAGCTCAGAGACACAAACAGTCATGACAACCAAACAGCCCCATAAATCCTGCCTCCCTCATTACTTTTGTCTAATCTTTTCCCAAATGACTGAGACTATGGAAAGGCATTCCCCAGTAAGTGAGAGATCTGTCATATTGGCAATAGTAGGGTGATACACTCTGATTGTACCACCTCCATAACACACATCCCCATGAAAAATGCATGTCAGAAAGAAAGCTAATTTTCAAGGACTTTCTCTGTTGTGTAAGATATTCAAGTGGCTGAATGATATAATAAATGTACATAGCAGACATTTCTAAGTGGTGTATTAGAGCCGTAATCATATAATTCTTTTGTAGGGCAGTGCTGCCTTAATCAGGGGTCAGAGCTGGATTTTTTATGCATCCTCAAACATTGCAACAGTAATAATAGTAACAACAACAACAACAACAACAACAACAACAACAACAACAACAACTTATTCCACCCTTCATTTGACGATCACAGGATGGTTTACAATATAAAAACACAAAAGTATATACCAGAATAACAAACAGATACAATACCCCCACCAAAGGCCTGGGAAAAGAGGAATGTTTTTGCCTGGTGCTTCAAGGTATGTAACAAAGGCACCTGGTGGGCCTCCTTGTGGAATGCATTCTATAAAGGTGGAGCCACTGCGGAAAAGGTCCTTTGTCAACAGCCATGAGAGCAGCTGCTGCTGTGTAGGGGCTCAGTGTCTTCAGGACACAGGAACAAGCAGGGATCCTTGCTGCACGGAATCCCTATGTATAGGGAGCTGTTTGTGAACTGGAGCTTCTTTGAAACCATGTTCAACATGCAGTTTTTGAAGAAAGGAGACATGATGTCAGGGGTGGGGTAAAAGTGCCACCGCACTCACTATTAAACATAGCACCACCCTTCTGTTTATTTATAGTAATCTGCCATGAACCAACGGGAAAATATATATAACAAATACAAAGCAATTTTTTTGTTTGTTTAAAATGTATAATTAAAAAAAATGAATACATCACTTGCCATGCAATCCTAACTATGTCTACTCAGGAGTACACAATTTGAATTCTGTGGGGATTACTCCCAAATAAGTGGGATCACGATTGATTAATATTATGCAGCTTTTTTAGAACTAAGGCCCATTGGTTTCAAAGGCATTTCCCTTTCAGAAAAAACAAAACCTAAACCAGGTCTGCATAACTTATTTATCAGGGTTTTCTCCTGTTGCTTTTCTGACAAATATTGCCTCCTAAAGCCACCCTTATCAATTTACAAAAATGAAAGACAGGCATTGCCTTCAGAATTAACAATTAAAGAGATAAGGCACACAAGGGGAAAGGGAGAGGAGATGATAAACGAAAAGGAAAGAGATCACTTTGACATTCCCTGGACAGAGTTGTAAACAGGCATTTTGGAGCCTGGCAGATCTTCTCTTGCTGGTGCTCTTCTTAGATTCAACAGCCTTTATTCCTCTGGCCAATGACAGGAGCCAGCTTGTGTCTTCTGTTCTTCAGGCAGCTGGTAGCTGAAGCCAAGTGTTCTTTCAAGCAGGCAGTAGGAAAGCAGGCTCCCTGCAGTTGCCCTAATTCTAGACCAATCATAACTTGCTGTGTGATGTTCTTTCTTGAAGATGGGGTGCAGCCTCCCAGTGGTCAATGGTCTGTAGCTGATGACAGAGTCCAAAGTGTGTGTGCTTTCCACTCTGAAATCTTAGGGCAACTCAGTGACAGTGACAAGATGCAACAAGCTAAATGCAGTCCACTGGCCACTTATCAAGGTCTGGCAGATGCTTGGCAACCCTTTCACTTTTGTGGAACCAGGTGGGCAGCGAAAACAGGTCACTTTTTGGGTTCATGGTGTTCCTCTATAGATGACAGACTGCACTCATCTTGGTGGGTCACATGAGTTTTGCCAGGTTTAACTAATTTACAAAGAGAGGGAGAGGAGAGGAGAGGAGAAAAGGGAAGGAAAGGGGGATATCCTTAGTACATAGAGTTAATTATGTCCAAAGGACCTAATAAAATGGGCTCCAATGGACTCATTTGATCTGCATTGGCTTCTTTTGCCATTACAATCATGTCACTGAGCCCCAGTATTTGAAAACTTTCTGCCCTCCACAGATAGCTAGTTCCAACCGAAAGGCGGAAAAGAAAAAAAGTGTGAGAGAGGCTCACTCAAATCAATATCCCTGAGCTTATCTATAATGAAACTGCAAGCTCTTTAACCCTGGAACTGAACTCTCAGGCCTGATTGGAGATAATTGGGCAAGGAAGTTCTAAAAGTCTTCACAGAAATAATCAGAGGAGCTTTTTATTAAAGTTATTTTTAAAACAGCTGTGGGTGTTGTATCGAATGTGGCTTCTGCTCCGAGTGCCTGTGTGGCTGCAATTTATTATCGAGCAGGCTTTAGGCATGAAGACAATTATAACATTCTTAGCAATCCCATTTTAGTGCCCTCAGGATAGCTCTGTGGCTATCGCTAACTCAATTTCTCATTCATATCATGAACCTTAACAAGTTGGTTATTTTATTAGCAATCAACAAGGTGACAAAGGGGTAGTTGGCCTTTTTGTTTTCTCAGAGGTACACACACACACACACACACACACACACACACACACACACACTTTCTTCATTTATGGCTGAGGTTTCCTAGAACTGAAGATATCAGATAAATGGGTCACTACTCAGATTGATTTTCCTTATGGGAGAGAAAACTAGAAGAATAGAGCATGGCAATTACAATGAACCTGGAATGATGCACTTTGTGAGCTTGCTAAATGCTCCTCGGATCAATGTCCTCCATCTGTGCTGTGTGGAAGAGAAGCCTACAAAGACATCAGATTGGCTATAAATGTGGGGTGCTGGATGGCGCTTAATGTGCATCAGCTGGAAGTAGTTAATCAGCAGGGAGAAAAAGTGAGGGAAAGGCTAAAACCGGTTCATTTACCAAATATATAAGAACCTGTTGTGGTCTTGGACCATTTCTCCTTACCAGCAGACTAAAGCAAACTGAAAGTAATTGCATCCTTATTTGCAGGGAAATGTAGAGTTGGAGGCAAATGGCTGTTCAAAATTCCTTGCCTTATTTGTGGACAGATAAATTGGGGGGAGGGGAATCTTGCCATCAAATTTCTTTAAGGGGAGGAGAAACTTTCCAGCAGGAAATGACTCACCACATGTAACGGCAGCAGCACAGCTTCTTTCTTTTTCAATCGTACTTTCAAACTTCTACACTGCTCTGAATCTACTGTCATTCTGGGCCACTATTATTATTAGACAGAGTAGCAGTAGTCCTAAATGGTGGCTGACATTTAAAATTGTGGAGAATTGTATTTATGAAGGCTAAGGAGAGGGGAAATATCAGGATTTTTTCAGAAATCATGTCATCTGATACATTTTGACTGAGCTCTAGAAATATCCTAGTTCAAAAGCCTATGTATCAAAAATGGATATGAGAAGTTTCCCTATGTAAAAGAAAACTGGGGAAGGAAGAATCAAAACTTTTTGTTGTTGTTGTTGTTCAAAGACTGAAATTAAGAGATACCACTATTCACTTTTCTGGAATATGAGGGCCAGGTTGACACCTTCCCACTCTTATTCTGTTCAAGGCAGTAAGTTCAACCAGATTGAGGTTTGGTCCTAAGCAATGGAAGGCAGTTCAGAGATCAATCAGGAATTTGAGTGCTAGCAGGAGATCAAGTACAATCAGGAGCTCAGGTGAAAGTAGGGCTTTGGACAGCTTTTCAGTGGAGCTCAAAAGAGACCAGGCTATATATGCAATAACACACAAAATGGGTTTTAGCTGTTTGTTTTAGCAGCAGTCTAGAATTCACTGAGGATTATGTCAGGTTGCAGCTCTGTCTGCATGACTAGTTCCAGCTCTGCTGGAGAAATCTACAGGGCCTTGCGAAATTAGAAGGATCGTTGCTAAGAATGGTTTCCTTGGAATCTGAGAAATCTAAGGGATGGTAGCTCAACTATCTTAGGCGAGGAACTCCAAATAATAACCTTGGCAATCCACAATGCATACCTTGCTTTTAAGGTGACCAGCCACAAATCAGTGCCAGGGAATGACTTATGCCTCCAACCTACTTCCTTATTGTGCTACTGTTCCAGAAGTGGTTGCAATGGTAGTAGCAGGAGGGATGGAGACCATACTGACACTCACTACTATTCCTGTATCCTCCACCTTCTTCTCCTACATTCTCTTCTTTCTACATGGACACTGGGGGATTGGGTTTAATGGGAAAATTATATTTTTTAACATTTCAGAGATGGAAAACAGCTATATTTCTCAGCTGGAGAGAGGAGCAGAGAGAACTTCCTTCCCCCTACCACTTTCGTAATAAGGGGAAGAGTAGGGGGAGTAGGGATACTGTCAGAGCAATAGCAGCTATTGTAGCAGCAGCTGCTATCAGGTAATGTGGCTTGGGAGTCTATGGCTATGATGTCAGTTCTGAGAAATTCTAAGCATTCTCCAGTTTTGCCTTCAACTGAGAGTTCCAAACCAAATTGAACCTTACCTATTTCTGCTTCCTTTGTGTGCCTGTCTTGCATCTCCATTTGCAGCAGAGACAGTAGATGATACCCTCTGGGGCCAGTCCCTATCATAGAGTGTTCGTCACTGGTTTCGTCTTTTGCCTTTATCTCCCTGGTGACTCAAGAACATCTAGATAGAATGCCACCATCTAGAAAATGATGGCCATCATCATTTTAGGAGTTGATTCCTCCCAACATAAAATAAGCAAATAGATGCTAGCTGCATTTTTGCATTTCACTTCCACCCCTCCCCTCCCCTCCCCACTCCACTGCTTTCTACACATATTCAGAACAGGATGACACTGGAAACATATCGGAGATCCTGAAAAAGAACTGGCTTAGTCTCACTGTGGCTTGAACACCCACAGTTTTGTTTGAAAAGCTCAGCTCCTTCTTCCCTTTGCCTCGAGGACTCAATATTAGTTTCACCTGGCAGCCTGGACAGTCTTGCTTTATCAAAACTGTAGGGGTCTGATTGTCCCATTTAGTGCAAATACGCATGCAGGAAGAAAGGATGCACTCAGCAATTTGCTTCTGCAGGGCAGCATTTACTGGCTTCACCAGCAACACACACATGCACACAGAGTTCTAAGTGTCAGTAATGCTGTGTCAGGGAAAAAAAATGAAAGACTGAAGGACAAAGAAGTACCATAAACTCCTCTGATGCACATCTCAGCTTGAAGGAAAAGGATAGTACAAGAGACTCAAAACATAAAGAACCCTTGGCATCTCCCACTTGTGTATGGGTGCTTCAGTTTTAAATGTATATTTGTGGAAGGCTGAGTTTTCACAGAGATACGTCTCATAAAATATGAAAACAAAAAAGGGGGGTGGGGAGAAGGCACTTGGTGAAGATGAAATGCCCACTGCAAGAACGAGAGTTCTCAGAGTTCCAAAACATTTTATCATGCTCAACACATTCATATAAGGTATTTGTCAGTGCTATTTTTCTAGAAAAAGAAATGCCGGAACTCATCATAAACGCCTCCCTTGTAATGGAGTTCCAAACCAAATTGAAGAGGTGCTGGAGCTGAGTTACGGTGAGTTCTGGCTGAAAAAAGTGCCCTGCTGCTCATGCATATGGTACTCATGCATACTTTCTATGTCCACTGTTGGGGAAATAATCTCTCTGAATACCAGTTGCTGGAAAGCATGGGGGGGGGGCGAAGAGTGCTTTTGTGCAGAGCTTGGCCTCTGTGAAAACAGGACGCTGAACTAGATTGGCCATTGATCAGATCCAGTAGGTTCTTCTTATGTCCTTAGGTAAAGGTAAAGGGACCCCTGACCATTAGGTCCAGTCGTGATCGACTCTGGGGTTGTGGCGCTCATCTCGCTTTATTGCCCGAGGGAGCTGGCATACAGCTTCCGGGTCGTGTGGCCAGCATGACTAAGCCGCTTCTGGCGAACCAGAACAGTGCGCGGAAACGCCGTTTACCTTCCCGCCTAGACCTATTTATCTACTTGCACTTTGACGTGCTTTTGAACTGCTATGTTGGCAGGAGCAGGGACCGAACAATGGGAGCTCACCCCATCATGGGGATTTGAACTGCCGACCTTCTGATCAGCAAGTCCTAGGCTCTGTGGTTTAACCCACAGCGCCACCCGCGCCCCTCTTATGTCCTTAGGTGCTCATATTTACAGTATTTTCCCTCTTTCCCTTTTTCCTTTAGGTGGGGATAGGTGAAGTGTCCTTACCTGATGTGTTAGAAAGTTGCAGAAACTGCTTTCTTTGTGGTGAGAGCCTGCCATTGAGGGTGGATTCTGGCACTTCTGCTAGTGAAATTAGGAGGACTGTTTGGAATAAATATTTTACACCAGGGTGTATTGGTGTACTGTAGCTTGCTTGCATGTCAATATCTGTCCAGGGTTGTCTGAGTCTCATGGAGTAGACAAATGAGTGGGTTATTGATTGAGGGTGAAAATTATGGGAGTGGTTGCAGAGTATGGTTTGAGGGTGTGCTAGAAGAATGAAGTTTGAATATATTGGGTTACAGTGCTTAAGTGTTTGATCTGAATGTGTTGAACATGTAAGAGTGTGCTTGAATGGGATGTATTTTTAGCTGTGGTTAGATTAAATTGCATTTATTGTTGTATAGGGGGCTGGGAATAGAACTGGATTGGTTTGTTTTATTGTATGATTAATTTGGCATATGGTGGTTGGGAAGAGTGAGTTTGTTTTTCTTTGTTAATCATGTTGCTTAAAATGTGGCATTTATACTTTCTTGTTGTCTTCAGAATAATGAGGCAGCTTGAGGACACTTCTGCAAAACATGCACATTTGCAGGGATTTTGATTGTATTTATGTTTCCTTGTACATAATGCAAAGTTTTGGAGGCGAAATAATATCTGATATTATTGGAAGAGAGCCATAGTTAGGGTTTATGCACCCAAGAACTATATATGCTTAAGCCAAAGATTATAGCTTTGATTTCCACTGTTTAGAGGGGGAAAGCCTGCTGGAAAAGTTAATACATCTTTAATGCTCAGCACAAACTACAGCAAAGCAAGATCCATCACTAATAATATAGTCGCTGGGGCAGCTGTTTGCTTTCTTTCCCATCTGGATCACAAGTGCAGAGAAGCAGATAATTGTTGATTAGGGAGACACAGGTTGAGGAATTAAGAAATGAAACAAGGAGGCACAGTGGCCAACAAAATAGATTTGCTTAAATGGGGGTGGGGAACAACAATCCTCAAGAAGCACTAATGACTCAAGTTTGCATCAGCCAGCAAACAGAGGGAAAATATCTCAACACATGGCAATCCAAGCATGGAGAGGCTGTGTAGAGCTGCTGTGGGACCATAGACAATGGAATATGTAAGAGGGGGCGGATTGCTGAAAGGATGGGGTGGGACTGAGCCCACCCCAAGCAACACTGCCCACAAGCTACACTGAAAAAAAGAGAAAACACAGTTGGTTATCGATGCACTTATTGATCTTTCCACCTGCCTTGCCCCACTCCCTGGCCCTGGGACTCCTCATGAGGGAGCTGTGCCTGGAGGAAGAACTGTGAGAGACTTTGTCAGGCAAGGCCTCTTTCCACCTGCCTTGCCCCACCCTCTAGTCTCTGCTTCTCAATTTGTATTATTTTATGCACTGTGGCTTGCCGTTGTTTTATTGATTATAGTTTAGAAATTATTTACTGTAAATGTTGAGTGGATTTCTGTTTAATTTTTATATGTTGATATTATTATTTTATACTATTCTAAAAATGGTTGAATGTTACTTTTTGATGTAGGTTGCTTATTTTAAAGTTTTGTTTTATTATCACATTTTTGTATTGCATTAGATTGTTATAAGTTTGGCAGATGCAGCTGATGGACTATATGCAACTGGCCGAGATTACTGGCAGAATCCGAGACCTGGGAGAAGAGAGGATTGAGGAAGACTGGAAGAAATTTAAGACGTATTTACAAAAATATTGTAATTTGGTTGAATGTTAAGAAGGATGCTAGATTATAAATAATTGGCCACCACTAAATTAGTTTTGAATTTGATGATAAGTGAGATTAAAGAAAACATAAACCATTTGGAGAACTGCTAGATTATATTTAAAAGAGTGGATATAAGATTGTAAATAAGTTGATAATTTGCCTGGAAAAACCTTTTAACGATGTAAATGGGAGCGGGAGATGTGAGGGAGTCCAAAGAAGTGATGAAACCACGTTATGATACAAGTAATGTTGTTTATTATCTGTGCATTTGTATTCAAAAAATTTTAATAAATATTTATATATATAAAAAAGATTGTTATAAGTTGTACATTTTTTGTTTCTTCAGCTTGTAAACCCCCCTTGAGTATTGTAAGATAGAAAGACAGTATACAAATTTAAAATGATGATGAATGGTGATATGTAGAGAGGGCAACCAAGATGATCAAGGATCTGGAAACCAAGCCTTCCGAGGGACAGTATAAGGAGCTGGGTATGTTTAGCCTGAATAAGAGGAGATATGAGAGCCATCTTCAAATATCTTATGGGCTCTGATAAGGAAGATGGAGCAAGCTTGTTCTCTCCTGCTCTGGAGGGTAGGAGTTGAATCAATGGATTCAAGTTACAAGAAAGGAGATTACGAGTAATCACCAGGAAAAACTTTCAGTCAGGAAGAGCTGTTCAGCAGGGGAATGGTCTCCCTCAGGAGGTGGTGGAGTGTCTCCTTCCTTGGAGGTTTTTAGGTAAAGGTTGGGTGGCCTTCTGTCATGGATGCTTTAGTTGAGATCCCTGCATTGTAGGGGGTTGGACCTTGGGGTGCCTTCCAACTCTACAGTTCTATGATTCTGTGATTTGCAGGAGAATGTTTCCACACTTTCCCAAGATGTGTGCATGTTTCTTTACATGCAATGTATATATTCCACCCTTATTCATGGATTGTGTTGTGAACTGCCCTGAGATCTACAGATGGAAGGGTGGCCTACACATTTTATAAATAACTATAAAAGATCGATCAATTTTTTACACTCACTCTGTGGCCAACTATTTCTCATGGGTCCTATAAAATCATGTTATTACTGGAACAATTCATATCCTAGACATCTGCAAATGTGCAACTGTTAATCACATTATGCAATTCTACACACCGTATAGGTAGCTTCAATCTCTACCCCTCTTTTCCAGGTGCTGAAATTTGAATGACTTTTGTAGCTGCATTTTTATATATATATATAAAAAGTGAAATAAGTGAGCAAGCTTGTGCTAGTGATTAGGAGAACGAATGCCTTTGGGACACAAAGGCACATAGGGGCTATGTTGAGACTAAATTGTGTTTTCTGATATGTATGAGGTTTGGAGGCTCATTTGGTCCAAAGTTAGCTCCTTGCAAATGTTTTCAGACTGCTTCAGGATAGGCATCCATAAGATGTGTATCCACTGAGCCTTTTAAAACAATCTCTGGTCATTTTTTTCCAGGAGCTGCATAGATGCCACTGAATCTTGCTTACTCTTACATTTGGTTCCCCACCCCCAAGGAAACAGCACATAAAACCCACTTATTATGGATAGATATGAGATACCGGTGACTGAAATTTTATAGCTTTGGTTTTACTGTTGAAAATGTAGTTATTTTGGGATCTCAACAGCAATAAACACGTATATAGATTTCCCTCCCTGTGCTGAGCAAGCGGGGGTAAAATTAAAACATAAACTCTTTTCTGCATGCTTCTTTGGAAAGGCTGTTCATTTAGATAGCTGTATTTTCAACTAGCAAGTACGTGGCACCATTTTCCCTTCCAGAGATAGCCAGAATTAATGAAATTAATCTCGTATGTGAAAAGGAATCACTTGGCAGATATTTTGTATGGTGATATTCTAATTTGAGATCCTGATTGCTTATTTTCCAACAGGTGTACAAATTGCTTTAATCAATACTCAAATATTTCATGTAGCCATCTTCTTGGAAAGCAGTTACGTTTTCTAAACTATATCAAATTTCATTATGAAAATAACTTACTCGTATGCAGTTCCATTGACCTCTGTTATGGGGGAAGCTTTAATTAAACCTAATAACTCTTGGATAAGATCTTCATTTGGGAGTTTTAATGAAGATACGTGTCTAACCTTTTCTATTATATGGCGCAATGGATTCCCTTTTGTTGTCAAATTGAGTATCAGAGAGGGACGTTTTAATTAAGAGTTAGTTGTGTTCTTGGCTTAACCCCCTGTTCTTGCAGTAGAGGAGATAACAGCCCTTGAAACAAATCCCCTCTTGTCCAGAATTTCAGTATATTATAAATTCATTCTGTGTTTGACTACCACATATCCTTTCTGTGGATACAAAAGACCTGATGTGCTATCACTCTTTGCCAACATGAGCCTTCCATTAAAGAGCTGTCAGGCTCACCCTTTCGGCCAAACCCTGTTCTCTGCTATAGTTGAAGCAAAGAGAATGAGGCACAGATAATTCACCATGTGGTTTACTATGCAGAGGGTTGAGCTTGGGTGTGGGAAAGAAAGGAATTCAGTAATGCTCCGTGTTCTTTACTGATCATAATATCTACAAGTACAGTGGTACCTCAGGTTACATATGCTTCAGGTTACATACTCCGCTAACCCAGAAATAATGCTTCAGGTTAAGAACTTTGCTTCAGGATGAGAACAGAAATTGTGCTCCGGTGGCGCGGTGGCAGCAGGAGGCCCCATTAGCTAAAGTGGTGCTTCAGGTTAAGAACAAATTAAGTACTTAACCCGAGGTACCATTGTATTATTTATTTTGCTCAGTATTATATTCATTCAAAATAAACAAATACCTTTTATGAATTTCTGGGAATCTCATGAAGTTGAGATCCTATATATTCATTTATTTATTACTGATATATTAAATTATGTTGTTGCTGCTGTTGTTGTTGTTATATTTATTATTCACACTTCACCTTAAGCTTCCAGGGTGAGTTACAGCATTAAAAAGAACATTACAAACAACTTAAAACAACTTACAGCTATAAGATAAGGCGGGTCCAAAAAAACCCCCATACACCCTAAGTATCAAAAGCCAGGATAAAAGCCAAAAGTGTCTTCATTTCTTGCCTTTCCTCTGAGCCTCCCAGTGCAGCCAACAAGGTTGTCCTTCCCTTTTATCTTGACAACAACACTGTGAGTTAAATTAGGCTGAGCAAGAGTGACTGCCCCAAGATCACATAGTGAATTTCTTGGGTGAATATGAATTTGACACTCTACCATTACTCCACGTTGGCCGTCACAGTATGTCAGTGTATATTACAACAAGAAACAACATGTGGTGTTGCATGTCGTTCTATTTGTCTTGTCATGCCTAGATATAAAACCCAGTGCCCCAGTTGGTTGCCTCTTGAAGAATTATCCCATCCAATATCTGAGTCCACAGGCCAGTTGAGGGCAAACAGTAGTATTTACATCACACTGGATCTCATGGAAGGCTTGCAGATGCCTTCTATGATTTCATTCCAGTCCAGGAGTGAATGGTTTAAATTATGTCCAAGGGCTTTGTGCAGTGTCTCTTTCTCTTCTCTTGAATAGTCGTCCCTGAAAAATGAGAAACGTCTCAAATGAAGATTTTCTCACTGAACATTTTAATTTTTCTACATGCTGCCTAACTCCTGATAACCTAAAAACAACTTGCCTGCTATTTCAGCTAGTAAACAACATTCATTACCCAGTGCATATTGCTGTTAATAGCTTGTACATACTCCTTGAGGCTATGTGTATTCTCCTAATAATTAATTTATTAATACGATTCCTGCAGGAGCAGTGGCAGAAATCTAAAGGCTTCAGAAAGAGAGGAAAACAGAGACAGTACAATTCATTGTGTGTACCAAAGATCCTTCATTAAGAGCACATCAAGCTCTGATAATTGAACTCAGGGGAAAATCATTGCCTGATTTGTGTGTGTGAAATTGTCTTCTCAAAATATTCTGAACTCTCCCTGCACTTTTTTTCTGCCTCATGCATAATATTGTTAACTAATCTGACTTGCCAGATAAACTGAAAATGTGAGTTGCATCGGAGAAAACATGCTCCATGGAGATGGTGACGTTAGGCCATGCCCTTCACCTCCCCCACTTTAAATCTAATTGCCAGCTTTCAATTCCAATAAGGGAAGTGATTTGAAACTCTCATCATCTTCTGTAAAGTTAATGCAAATAGAAAATGCGAGAAATTATACACCCTGTGGTTCCTTCCTAGACCAGATACAAAAAAACCAAGAAATTATTATTCTTATACTATGAACTTTATTTTATGGAAAAGCATGCTCTATGCTTCCTTTCTCAATGCTGCCGATGATTGCTGATGCTATGGCTGTATTTCTCTTTAAGCAAGCATAGCTGCTGGCAGAAGTCCCAGGTGAACCTCTATTAGCCAATTTCATCAGCAACCCTAAACAAACCTGCTGAGGAATCAGCTCTGCTAGATCCAATGGGACTCACTTCTGGGGGGTAAATGCATAGGATCGTACTTGCTCATGCGCTCAGAATGGGCTGGTTTGACACTTGCGCAAAGGCAAATACAGAAGGTGGTACAGGACTCCAGTCAAGCTAGCAAAAATCTATCATTTGCCCGATAATAAATGTTGGAAATGTAAAGAAACTGAGGGTACATTCTTTCACCTTTGGTGGACGTGCCCAAGGATTAAGGCTTTCTGGGAAATGATCTATAATGAAATGAAAAAGGTATTTAAGTATACCTTTCTGAAGAAACCAGAGGCCTTTCTTCTGGGCATGGTCGGCCAATTGGTGCCAAAGAAGGACAGAATGTTTTTTATGTATGCTACAACAGCAGCAAGAATACTCATCGCAAAGCATTGGAAGACTCAAGATCTACCCACTCTGGAAGAATGGCAGATGAAGGTGATAGACTATATGGGACTGGCAGAAATGACCGGCAGAATCCGAGACCAGGGAAAAGAGTCGGCGGAAGAAGACTGGAAGAAATTTAAAGATTATCTTCAGAAATATTGCAAAATTAAGGAATGTTAGAATGATGTTGGATAGAAATTAAGTGGTTTCCAGCTGTGATGTTTTAAGAGATATGAAAAATAAGATTTGGGAATAAGCAAAATTAATGGCGAGAATTAATAATTTGCTGAGTTAACAATTTGAACTGGAATATAAGGAAGGGAGGTATGAGGAGGTCTGGAAAATAAGTTAAAAGAAAATAAGTAAATGGAAATTTTATGTGTTTTTATCTTTTTTGTATTTTATGTATGATGTATTTTTGTTGTTTTTTCTTTTTGTTTTACAATGTATTTTTTTGAGAAAGTTTAATAAATATTTATAAAAAACAAACAAACAGAAGCCACTTGGGCAGTTGCTAGGCATCGTTCTACATACCCACTTCTGCTTCTGACAAATATCCCCAAAATGTGGGGAGCAGCACCCTCCTGGAATATTAGAAGAAGCTGAAGCCTGCACACAAGCAAGCATCCCACATGGTTCTGAAATGCCTTTGCCTCATGAAGAAGCATTTTCCCAAAGCGGCTGTGACAAAGTGAGATGTTCCACAGTTTGTGTGGAACTTCTTGTGTGCTTCTTTGGATCATGAGCAAGAGAACTCTTGGTTTTTGGAACAGTGAGATGGTCTTCTGCAGCCTGTTCTTCAAGAATAAGGAATTCGGAACTAAATGGGTTCCAGTTGCCGCCACCCCTCCATCGCTGCCCCTTTTCACACTGCCAACTCAGCAGTGTGTGTGTGCTGGTGGGGTTCCCTCATTTGAATCCTTACCCAACCAAATAAACAAGAAGATGAATATGAGGATAAATTATTGGGGGAAACCTGGCAATTAAACTGAGTTTGCTTTGATCAGAAGGCCGATGGAAATATCTCATCCTCATTCTTGTGGACAATAAGTTGTGTCTGTTATACCAACCCATCTAGTAAGAGATGAGCCTTGGATATCAAGGTCAGTTATGAAGTTTCCAGGTCAATACCACACTGTACTAAAAAGCTGTGCAGAATGCCATTAAGGATGCATAATGTAATCATGGGAGACTTGACAGATCTGCAGCTGAGACAAGAAAAAAGTTTACATATGGAATCATATTGTTCTTGAATAATCCTCATGAATAGCCTTTCACCAAGGAGTGTCCACAGCTACATATATGCATCCATACATAAAGTGTCTATAAATTCAGTTAGCTGTGCTAATCTACCCTATTTACCTGGCTAATGTGTAGATGGAACCCTATAAAATAAAAGGAAAGAAGTATGGAGCCTCTGATTTCTCTCCCTCCCTCTGCATTGCTTGACATCCTCCATGCTAGTGTCCCTTAAACAGTGGGCCAGAGACCACCAGAGAGCCTCATACCACTTTCAGGTGGGTCCACCCAGTGCCTCCTCACTGGGTTTGTAGTAATTGAATATAATAATAATGAAAAGAAAGACGAGGAAGAAGAGTTGGAATCCATGACATCTGGAGGGCACTATGTGGCTATCCCTGCTCTACAAGGTCTTGCTGCCTCTTGCTGCATCACGTCCTGCCCATCTATCCCTATATTATGATACTTGGTGTTCCTTTTTTGCTGCTGCATGGCAGGTCTGACCTTGCCTCTAAAAGGGAGAGAAACAGACTTGTTCAGTCTCCCCTTGGACACTGTATATGGCTTCTGGGCTTTGTTTGGTTTACAATGTCAAAGGATGTGATGGGTGAGTGTAAGTGAATCTGCAGGTCTGCAAAAACCTGCCATAATCTAAATGATGAAGAGGCAAATTAATAACGTGTTGTCATTTTTCTACCTATGATCACTAGAGCTCAGCTGCCTAGGAAATTGGAAATGAGTGGAGGGCATAGGCAAGAACTATAAAGTGCATATCCCACAGATGTGTGAAAAGACATGCAGCAGAGATAAAAAAAAACCCCATGGAAATTCAGTGGCCAGGCAGAAGTTTTAAAAACCGTGCATAGCCTGGAGACAATGAATAGAGTCAAATGAGTCATTCTGTCTTGGAAGCATTCACTAAAACCTCTGGCATTGGACTGGATGCACTTCAAAGTTTTTCTTTTAAAAAGTTTGATGAGCAAAATGAAGTACTTATAAGTTCACACAATACATAATCAGCCTGTGGAAATGATTGTAACATAATGCTTTTCTTTTTTAGGATTTGGCCTGGGATATATATATATATATTTTATGCATGCTGACTGAGCCCTATCTGATAGCTTGAGGTTGGCAGAAGCAGTGACATAAGCAACAATTCAAAGAACAAAAGAGCAGGAACAAGGGGAGACTAGATTTTAAAATATTGACCTTAACAAAACACGTGGGATATGTGTAACAAACTTTGGTCCATATTGTGAAAAAAATGTAATATTCAACTTCCAGCAGTTATAGCAGCCGCTGGAAATGGCTTCAGCTGATGACCCCAGGGAACAGGTTTGGGAGAACCTGGCCCACATTATTTAGGGCCTTATCAACTTTTCTTGGTAGCAAATTGACAACCAGTGCTGTTCCTTCAACAGGGGTGTTACACACATGCAGGTTGTTGTCCAGCTAAGCAAACTTATGCACTGTTTGCTGCACCAGCTGCAGGTTCTGGACTAATCTCTAGGGCTGCCCCATATAGAGTAGTTTGCTGTTGGCCAATAGCAAGGTCAGGGAACCTTTTTGGCCACACAGGTCAGATTTTTATCTCCTTCCATGGGTCAGCTTTGACCACTCACTTGTCAGTCATCTGCCATCCTAATGACACCAGCTGATGGATACCTGTCAAAGCAAAGCATTTTTCAGAACATTTCCCAAATGCCTATAAATCAGCTGGTTGTTAGATGCTTGGGGAACACTGTGCATGGGGCTTTGCAGGCACTGCCAATCAGCCGTGTCTGCAAAGCCACTTTCAGCCACTTCCTGCTCCACATCTATATCTGACATCAAGTGTAGAGTATGTGGCCATGGGCCTGGAAGCAAATGGGAAGGCCTAGTAGGCCAAAGTTGGCCCTTAGACTGGGGAATTCCCCTTCCCTGGCCTATAGTGTGGTTTGACAATTGTTGTTCCATAAAATCATCTCTGGGCAGGACATGACTGTACTTATATTCAGCTTAAAGTTTTGATCTTTCTTTCTCTCAGGTGGTAACACATGCTATTAATACGTTTAGTCCTCAGACTCCATATAACTACTAATAGATGCATGGCACCTTAAAAACTAGCAGATTTATTGTAGCATAAATTTTTGTGGACTGTAGTCCACTTCATCAGGTGCATGAAGTATTATTATCAGTTGGCAGCTACAGATGGGGGGAAAGGAGCCAAATGGCAATGAAGTGCAAAAAGTGCAGCATGTGACAGTTCTGTCTGAAGTTGAAGGTAAACAAAGTGAACATTCACAACTGAAGAAATTTGTGATAACATTGTCATGCCAGTTTTGCTATGTTAATGAACAACTGTGGATCCATTGTCTTTGTTAAAACCAACACAAATGGCAAAACAACAACAAAAACCCATTGAAATTTTATTAATGTGTTTATTATATTTCTGTTCTACCTTTCCTCCAAGGTACTCAACAGTTGTTGTCCCCACTGTATCCCCATAACAACCTTGTGAGGTGGGTTAGGACAGTCACTGAGCCAGTGTGCCAGTGTGGTGTAGTGGTTAAGAGCGGTAGTCTTGTAATCTGGGGAACCGGGTTCGCGTCTCCACTCCTCCACATGCAGCTGCTGGGTGACCTTGGGCTAGTCACACTTCTTTGAAGTCTCTCAGCCCCACTCACCTCACAGAGTGTTTGTTGTGGGGGAGGAAGGGAAAGGAGAATGTTAGCCACTTTGAGACTCCTTCAGATAGTGATAAAGCGGGATATCAAATCCAAACTCTTCTTCTCTTCCTCACTGGCCCCAAGTCACCCTGAGAGCTTTGTGTCTGAGTGGAGATTTGAACCCTGGCCTTGGAGATCCAAGACTCTGCACCGCTTGTAGTGCAGCTCTAAAATTATTTTGCGAGAGAATAGCAGCTTTCTGGTCTCCAGTAAAGCATCTTAGAAGACTCAAATGCTATCTCACCCACTGACTTTGAATGTGGCAATTTCTAAGATGAGCTTTACCTGCATTTATTCTTCCACTCAGGGACTGTTGTTTGTCCTTTGTGGAATTCAGAAGACCATTGCTGGAGGGTGGTGATATATACCCCACTGGAAGCTGAAGAGGTGAATGAAAACTTGATATGAGGACTGACATGATTAGCTCCTCTAAGCAAGTTGCCATATTGGTTTCTTTCCCCAGGGTTTGATCCCTGTGTTGGTTCCTTATTTATGTGGTTTCTTGTTTCTGGTGAGACGTTGTTTTAGATTAGTTGGCTGCTTAAGCAAGAACAGGGTAGATTGATGATCACTGCTGTGGTTTTACCTGAGATCTGTAGGTAACAAGTGGTGTTCTGTCGCGTTCTTTCTTGCTGGTTTAAGCAACACAACAAGGAGCAATTCTGAAGATACTATCTATTGCAAAATGTTTTTTTAGAATTTCCTGCTAGGATTGAAACGTGAATTGTTCACAACTAACCATATTAGAGAGACACAATGCAGTGATCAGAGGCAGACAAGGAAAGTCACCATAGTTGAATAGAGCCCCTGAACTCGCAACATTTCTATCTCAAGTGTGCTTGACCAGCTCAAAGAATCACTCTTGAAATTTATGTTATCCCCACTCTTTGCTCTTCCAATGCCTCTTGTTTAAAAGAGGGGGGCACTGTTTGGAAGGCAAAAGCTGGAAAAGCAGAAAGATAGATGAGGTACAGATCAGGACAAATCCCAGAATGTCCCTTCATGGCTCATGCTGGTTTTGCATTCTTCACTTTTTTGTCCACACTGCCAGGGGTCCATCCCTACTGTGGGATCCTGGTGCTGCCGTCATGTGTGTAGCACATGGGATATAGGCTGGGATATAGGACACAACATAGCCAAGACTGAAACCCACTATAAATGCTTTTTAGGCTAAGGAAAGCTACTTTTGACTTCATCAGAGCATTAGCCCATTTAGCTCAGTAATGTCTGACTAGCCATGGCTTTCCAGGACCGAAGACTTTCCCAATCCTACTTGGAGATGCCAGCGACTGAAAACTGGGACATTCTGCATGAAAAACATGTGCTCTACATGCTGAGCTATGATCTCTCCCAATGTGACCTTAGTCCCATTATTAAAATAACTCACTCTTTTTGTAGCCCCCCATATTCCACCTGCTTTGGGGTGTTTTGTGTTCTGCCTCCTTTGTTATATTAATGTCTCAGGGAATGTTTCCCAGAATCCAGGTGCTGGTAAAATTCCTAACTGTTTGTTGCATTTGATCTCTCATTTCTGCAATATTTTTCTAGGTACGACTGTGTCCTCTTGGTAGTGTATTTTTGTTACAAACTTCAGAAATATATTCCCTGTGCACTGGCAGATTCTCGGAGAAGACAGATTGAAATTTCATTAGAAGGTCTGAAAAGGCAGAAGAAGAATAGCTGCCTTTCCATTTTCTAAATCAGTATGGAATAAATTCTGTCAATCTCTCGTTGCTATATCTTCTTGCATAGATAGTATGGAATGTGGCAAGTGCTAAAAAATATATGTGTTGATAGTGTTTTTACACTGGTGCACTGGGCAAAGTGCCTGAAGTGGAATCTGTTGGCCCCATCTGTGGCTGTCCTCTCTTTGCTGTTGTGCCTGAAGTCCTCCTTAGGGCAACAGTTATGAAGAGCTGAAGAATCATGCTCTGCTTGGTGTGAGTACAGTGCTGAGAGGCTGCTGAGGAGCTCTAGACTCACCACACATTGTGACTTCATTTAACATACTTCTCTGTTCCGCTAAGCCGATGACCTATTGGTTTAAGACCTGTTTTCCTCTCTTTGTCTTCATTCTTCCCATAAAGTGATTCTACCTGAAATTTAAAACTCTAGAAGCGAAAACCTTTCCAAAAACAAACCAACAAGCCACGTAACTGCAGAAGTGGCTTCAATGTAGGATGCAATAAAGTGAAGAAAATGTATGCCCAATTTGTTCCAGTTGTAGATTTCGCTTTTTGAGTCTCAGAACCTAGAGCATGCTTTCTCCATAATTTTGAAAGCAAATTGCCTCTGTTTGTTGGCACACGCAGGATGAAAAATAGAAACAGAAAGAAATAGAAACTGTGAAAAACTGTTCTCTGGGTGTTAGTGTCCATGCATCACACAGCTCTTGTCCCAACATAATATAGTCAGTTTAATGGATGATAACAGATGATTTGTTTGTTCAAGGATGAAGGTGGTACATCAGATTCTACAAGAAGTCATTTTAATTCTCACATATTTGTGTTTTTGCTGGTTCCGGTTGCTGATAAAGTGGCTCTGTAAATAGAGAGAGATGTAAATAAATAAATAAAAGGTCATATACATCTACCAAACTAGCATGTTCTGTATTGAGTACTCCAAAAGCTATTATCAGAATTATGCATCCCACTTGCTATGTTGTAACTATAAATATTTTCATGTGTTCTTTTCTGGGGACGCATGATTTGGGCTCTGGCAGAAGAAAGATTAAGCGAGTGTAAATAAGTGTTATATTCTAGTGTAGAAACTACAGACTGGTATTTAACCTTTTATTTTGATGTCAAAATTATATTTAATATAATCTAAATCGGGGGGTCCTCTAAGGATAAATTCAAATTTTCACTCACAGATTAGGGTTATCTTAAACAACTATTCTACCTCAGAATTCAAGGGGGTTTTATTTTTATTTCATTAAGTTTATACACTGCTTTATTCTAAAAACAAACCTGTAAGCAGTTTACAAAAAGATAAAAAAATACAATAAAGATTATTGGAGATTAGGGTTTGCAGATTAGTAATACCTGGTGGTTGATTTTAGACTTGGAGTTAGGATGAATAGATTTTCAAACTGTAAGGGCCCATTATTTTCAAATGTCTAAGATAATTCTGAAAAGAAGCTAAGGCCTGGGATGTTGATGCGTGTTGATAATGTCAAGCCTTTCAACTTGGTTCTGGTGAGAAGGCTCTTTTCCAGAAATGAACCAGACAATCCAGTAGACCACTTCTGGAACAAATCCATTTCTACTAGAAGGTGTGTTCCAGCACAAGTCACATTAAACTTGTGGAGGGTTTACATGCCATTTAAAGAATAGGAATAACTATTGCCTTTTGCACCAACTGGAATTCTCTCTAGATTCAAGAGTTCTAGATGGGACAGTGCCAGCCTCAAACAAAACAGAATTTACTGTAATCCCTGAAGACGGTTATGTTTCTGTGAATAGTTGCTTAGAGTTTTCTAACTATAGTTCTTTCCGATCTATGATGGCTTCTCAAAGTTTTGATCTGCCATCCTTTATTGCTGAGTTCTCTTGGGCATATGGTGCTGGCCGTCATTTTAGTGTTTCTTCTTTGCACATTTTTCTCACCAGACATCATGAGATATACCTCAAAGAACCCATAGAAAGGATTGTTGTTGTTGTTGTTTAGTCGTTTAGTCGTGTCCGACTCTTCGTGACCCCATGGACCAGAGCACGCCAGGCACTTCTGTCTTCCACTGCCTCCCGCTGTTTAGTCAAACTCATGCTGGTAGCTTCGAGAACACTCTCCAACCACCTCATCCTCTGTCGTCCCCTTCTCCTTGTGCCCTCCATCTTTCCCAACATCAGGGTCTTTCCCAGGGAGTCTTCTCTTCTCATGAGGTGGACAAAGTATTGGAGCCTCAGCTTCACGATCTGTCCTTCCCCTGAGCACTCAGGGCTGATTTCCTTAAGAATGGATAGGTTTGATCTTCTTGCACCACAGTTCAAGAATGACACTGACAAACTGGAACGTGTTCAGAGGAGGGCAACCAAAATGGTCAAAGGCCTGGAAACGATGCCTTATGAGGAACGGCTAAGGGAGCTGGGCATGTTTAGCCTGGAGAAGAGGAGGTTAAGGGGTGATATGATAGTCATGTTCAAATATATAAAAGGATGTCACATAGAGGAGGGAGAAAGGTTGTTTTCTGCTGCTCCAGAGAAGCGGACACGGAGCAATGGATCCAAACTACAAGAAAGAAGATTCCACCTAAACATTAGGAAGAACTTCCTGACAGTAAGAGCTCTTCGACAGTGGAATTTGCTGCCAAGGAGTGTGGTGGAGTCTCCTTCTTTGGAGGTCTTTAAGCAGAGGCTTGACAACCATATGTCAGGAGTGCTCTGATGGTGTTTCCTGCTTGGCAGGGCGTTGGACTCGATGGCCCTTGTGGTCTCTTCCAACTCTATGATTCTATGATTCGGTGATCAGCCTTCTTATATGGCTGTTTTTGGTAGTGAAAACAAGCTATACATGGAAGTCTTTTTGAGCCACTGTAGGCATTGATATGACTCCTGACTCCTGGCTTTTGCTTTTAACACCATTTGTGAACAACACTCTGAAACTGTGAATCAAATAAAAACCTGGATTAGAACTGGCCATTGAGGCTCCATTGAAATATGGCTGTATATTTTACAGTAAATAAGTTATACTGAAGTGCTTGACCTATGCTATACCACAGAAATCTATGGCCAGCTCATTGATTTTTATGCATTTGAGATGCATTGGTTATAAAATAGGTCTCTATGTGCTAAGTATATTAGAGTTGTGCACAGCGAAATAAATCTCACTGCAGCATTTCAGACAGGAGGCCAATTCACCCCAGATCAATTCAGGCAATACCTTCCAAGGGAATGAGGCTTCCAAAATTCAGAGAGGTAAGCTACAGGTAAATGGAAGCTCATGCAAAGGAATTTTGCTGGAGCCCCTGCTGAATCCTGCTTGTCTTAAAATCTCATGTCTCTAACTGAAACATGAGAGACATAAATAGAACCACATTTCCAAAAGTCTCTGTATGTGTATGCATGCCACCTGTGAATGGCTGTATTATCAAGGGCTTAACATCACTCTATCAGCCTTTAAAATGACCTTTGGTCTTACATGTCCCTCAAGCAATGATAATTGTGTCTGAATTCTGAAAGCCTTTCTTTAAGCACTCTAAAGAAACAGGATTGTCAAAAATTGTCCAATACTCAAGACTTGACCTCATTTATGCCACTGACATGCTTGCTGAATTAAGAGGTTTTCAAGGTCAGAGCATTGAACAAATGCCTAACTATATTCCACAAACACATTGAATCCCCCCGCCACACTGTCTGTAAAAGTTGAATCAAAACTGGTCTATGAGAATGTGTCAAGGGTGAATGGGATGGCCTTAATGAAAATCAGACATAAGGAGAACTGATTGATTGATTGATTACTTCATTAAATGGAATGGTAGGTGCTATTTTTAAAGTGCTATTTAGCGATTAAAATATTGTATAATGATTATTGCCTTTTCATGGACCAAAGGTTAGAATCTGCACACACTGAGCTTGGAGCAGATACCTCCAGCTTGAGATGGACAAATGACAGAATTGTAACATTGGAAGGGAGCCTGATGGTGCAGGAATTTCAACTACAGCATCCATGACAGATGGCCATCTAACCTCTGCTTAAGAACCTCCCTTCTGAGGGAGTCTATTCCCCTATCAAGCAACTCTTACTGTCAGAAAGCTTGCTCCGTTTTCCATGTGACAGCCCCTTAGAAGATGGCCATCGTATCTACTTGAAGATGGCCATCGTATCTACTGTCAGTCTCCTCTTATCCCTTATCCAGGATAAGCACACCCAACCTTCTCAGCTGTTCCATATAAGGCTTGGTTTCCAGACCCTTGATCATCTTGGTTGCTCTCCTCTGTGCACGTTTAAATTGTGGTACTGTCATTTTGCATGTGTTAAGTCTGTTCCGCCCTGGTTCTGTGAAGCAATAAAAAAGGTTACGTTTATTTAAATGCTTATTTTTAAATGTATTTGGATACTTTAAAATGCATTTTGATACTGCTTAGAGCTGAGAACCAAGTCACAACATTCAGAAAACCATGAAATCCACAGCAGCATTCCAATCTGCCTACTAGTCTAAAATCAGTTCAGTTTGTTTTGGAATTTGCACACCGAATTCCTCAAGCATCTCGAAACCCCGTTAAACAGTTCAGTATTGGATAGGAATAAGGGAGAAATTTTGGTTTGCATTTTAATGCACACCTATCTTAAGACTTAACAAAACAATAAACAAGCTTGAATTCAATGTAATTTCCAATCAAAACACGGGTACAAAAACACAGGTACATAGTTGTCAACCTTTCCCTTTTCTTGTGAGGAATCCTATTCGGAAAAGGGAAATGTTGACAGCTATGCACAGGTACATGACATGCATATGCATATATTTATGAAAATGTGCATTAAAATGCATATATTAATGGAAATAACATGCATTGTGTTCGTTTGCTTGCCCAAATATGCATTTTTAGGCCCAGATGCGTACACAGAAATATTATAAGAAATGCACTCGAAAATGCTGTTGAATTTTTATGAGGCTTCTATTTAAAACATAAATGGGCAAATTGATGCGGGATTATGCCATAGTTCAGGAAGCTGAGAAAAACTTGAATTGACGCTTTGCGTGCAGAAGGTCCCAGGATTAATTCCTGGAATTTCCACTTCTGTTCCTGAGACCCCAGAGAACTGTGCTAGTCAGAGTTTATAGTACTGGACTCGATAAACTACAGTGATACCTCTGGTTATGAACTTAATTCATTCTGGAGGTCCGTTCTTAACCTGAAACCGTTCTTAACCTGAGGTACCACTTTAGCTAATGGGGCCTCCCACTGCTGGCGTGCCGCTGGTGGCCAATTTCTGTTCTCATCCTGAAGCAAAGTTTTTAACCCGAGGTACTATTTCTGGGTTACCAGAGTCTGTAACCTGAAGTGTTTGTAACCCGAAATGTTTGTAACCCGAGGTACCACTGTAATAGTCAATCCTAGCATATGCCTTTCAGCAAGCTGCTTTCAATGCAGACTTTGGAAATGGCTTCAGGATTACATCAAAGGGCTGAAAATGAGTGGGAGGCAGTGATGACACTGGCAAGCATCTGCTAAAGGATTTGCATGGTGGCCTTGAATCTGTGGCAAAGTCAGCCATCTTCCACATCACCCAAAAATATATACACCTCTCTAATTATGTGACCTGACATTAAATGCATAAGAACTTTTCTTCTTCTTCTTCTTCTTCTTCTTCTTCTTCTTCTTCTTCTTCTTCTTCTTCTTCTCCTTCTCCTCCTCCTTCTCCTTCTCCTCCTGTTTCTACTTCATTGCAAGAGGACACAAGATTAATTTAACCATGTGAGTAGGACATGGGCTTAGGCTCTAGATCATTGCACTATGCAGAAGCAGCTCCTACACAGGTGGAGGTAAATTTGATTATGGCCAAAGTACCTGAGGTCAGTTATCAGGTGAACACTTGTGAACTCCATAGGCTTCTAACCTATGCAGCATCCTCAAAGTCACATTCAGGGAGACATTATAAAGAATGGTCATGACAAGGCACCAGTACCCAACTTCCCGTCTTTCCCTTAGTCTTTTGTAAAATATATTTCAGGTCGTGACGGTAGATAATTTATATGTCTGCTGCAGACCCTGGCATGCCTTTGTCCTACAGCAGGATACAGTAACGTTTAAATACTTGATGAATATTTAACCAAATGTGGAGCCAAACCTATGACTGATTACTAGGAAAGAGATTCGTATGGACATTGGGGGCACTGATTTAGATACAGTCATCTTTCTGCAGCAGCTCAACATTGCTCCCCTTTCAATAATGTTGAATAATGTATGTGTGCATCAAAATGTCTATTGCAGTGGGGAAAAAGAACAGAGGTAGTAAGAAAAGGAAAAAGAAAATCTTGTTACTGCAAATGCCAGTGGGCCCCATACAAATTCGTGAAAATGCTGTTGAACAAGAATCCATTTTAGCTCTTTTATTACAGATCTAAATCTACATTTTTAATGCAGCAGTATCCCAAAGCTGTATCACTTATGCATGTCTACTCAGAATCAAGCCCTACTGAGTTTGGTAGGACTTACTCCCGGTTGTGTGAATAGGTTTGCAAACGTAACCACTGCAGGAGATGGGAAAGTATGTGCTGTTGCAATGCCTTAGATTATAAATGATCCCAAAGATCTTTTATGTTGCCATTACAGGTTTTTCTCCCTTTCTCCATACATAATTTAAGGGTCCAAATAGAGCTACAGAAACATTCTACAAGAGCACAACATCCTTTTTATATCTCATGTGGGACAGAAGAGATTTATGAATGAAGGTTCAAGAAGTTTGATCTATAAAAAGGACTTTTTTTATTTTAAACAACTACTGCCGAACTTTACGATGCAGGTTCTAAATCAAGTGAACAACACTCTGCCGTAACAGTGACTATATTCGTGTTTTATACGGAAGGAGGAATTTCCTAGACTTCATCTTCATTTTACAGTCCAATCCTATGCATATCTACCCCAAAGTAGGCCTCAATGAGTTCAGTGGGACTTCCTCCCAGGTAAGTATGTAAGAAAGAAAAATAATCTCCGTCATGAAATTACCGGATAGCCTTAGGCAAGCTATTCTCTCTGCTTTTTCTTCTCGCTACAATATGGGGCTATTAATGCTAGCCATCCTTAAAGGGATGGTGAGATAATAAAGTGCTTTGAGTATTAAGACCATGTCTGTGCCATATATTTAAAACATAGCCAGTCTTAATATTTCCAGGGAAAGGACTGCTTTCCCTAAGGACACATCCACACCATATATTTAAAGCATGATTATACCACTTCAGTGGTCATGGCTTTCTGCAAGGAATCCTGGGAACTGTAGCATTTTATGGGTGCTGAGAATTGTAAGGAAACCTCTATCCCCCACCCCACCCTGGAAGCTACAATTCTCAGAATTGGACGAAGTAATGATTGTTGAACTACTCTGGAAATTGTAGCTTTGTGTGTGGGGAGCGGTTTCTCCTAGCAACTCTCATCACCCTTAACAAACTACAGTTCCCAGGATTTTTGGGGGGAAGCCATAATACAGTGGTACCTCTGGTTACGTACTTAATTTGTTCCAGAGGTCTGTTCTTAACCTGAGACACCACTTTAGCTAATGGGGCCTCCCACTGCTGCTGCGCCGCCGCCGTGCGATTTCTGTTCTCATCCTGAAGCAAAGTTCTTAACCCGAGGTACTATTTCTGGGTTAGCGGAGTCTGTAACCTGAAGCGTATGTAACCTGAAGCGTCTGTAACCTGAGGTACCACTGTAGTGCTTTTAAGCTTTGTGCGGTTTGTATAGAAGGTGTAAGGTGACTAAAAAAAATGGGCATTTTAATGTCATTGCTCCTGCACTTGGGGATGCCCTCCCATCTTATAAACATGAAACACCATCTATCACTTGCTTCAGATGTCTTGCAAAGATATATTTTTGGCCTTTCCCTCACTCATGAGATTGGACCTTGTTATTTCTGTATTCCTGTTTTTATAATGCTGCTTTTTTAATGTCACACCTTTTTTTTATGATACTCGCTTATTGCTTTTTATGTTGCATTTTTGAATTCTGCTTAAAGATTTTCACATATGAAGTGGTTTAGAAATGCTGTTCAGTAAGTAAAAATAATGAAAGGACTTTTGAGAGAAGCAGGTGGAAGTCTCAGAAGCTGATCATGCAACAGGAAGGTTGGGTGCCTCTCATGAGCCAAAGTAGGTCAGTGACAAATCAGATGAGATGCGAAATGCATGAATTGACAAAATTCTAAACAGGAATTTGATTTGGGAATGTCATCAGAGGAAGTTTTACCCTTTCCCCCCCCTGACACTCCTTCAAGCTGGTCCATTTCACTCAGCATTGTCTGCAGTGATTGGAAGTATCGGTAGTTCCTTGGCCTTTGGCCAAGGCACAGTCTGACTCCCTCCTTTGGTAATCCTCACAGAACTCTAACCCAATAATTTGATTTTGAACGGATTTTAAAATGAATTGATTTTAGAATGCTGTGTTACTTTTATTGTTGTTAGCCGCTCTGAGCCCAGCTTCAGCTGGGGAGGGCGGGATATAATATATTATTATTATTATTATTATTATTATTATTATTATTATTATTATTATTATTCATGGTTTCTGCAAGGGAACAATCCCAGTTCTTCCTGGAGATGCCTGGGACTGAACCTTGGACCTAATGCATAGGTCCAATGAGCTACAGCTCCCATTTTGTCACCTGATTTGGCCCTCAGACTGAGGGAAGTTAGAATATCTGGACATAGTTATATCAGCCCATGGTACTGGATTGGCCTGTGAGGCTCATGTGACCATCCAAGGGTTGGCTGTTGTGAGAATGGCACAGCTCGAGCCACCTACCCGACCAGCTGAGGGAGCCAAGGTTTGATAGGCAGGCTGCTGGTTCAAGTCCCACCCAGCCAACAAAAAAACACAGGATTTATAAGCAGGTTGCCACTTTTTAAACACAAGAATGCTTTCAATATACAGGAGCAGTCTGCCTCAAGAAACAGCATTCCATCTTGATTAAATGTTTTAAAATCATGCCCCAATTTAGGAGGTATAAAAAATTCTCTCTCTCAAACACATTTTCCCAAAGAGCTCCTAAAAACATGAATATCTCATGCTTGTAGCCTGCTGATTGAAGTTATTTGCTAGTGGTTATTACTGAGCATTTTTTGAAGAAGAGGGATTGATTTGATGGAAACGCTGGCACTTTGTTCTGCTCCTCATGCTGTGATGACATGTTTTTGTCAGCTCCACCACACTACCCCTTCTATATTAAGGACTAATCGCAGAAATGGAAACTGCAGCTAACACCTACAAATAGAAGGCTTTCTCCCTATGGGGCAGGAGCATTCCTTAAGCAATTTTTCACCTTCACACAGGTTTTCAGCTTCTAACCATCTGCCGTGCAATTAAGTTATTTTAAAAGTGCTCACATCAAAGCACTGCTCTGGATTTCCACAAAGAGAAGCCAATACTGTACTAAAACAGTACAGATGAAAATAAATAAATCTATCCATTTACTTAGCCCACGGCAAAGAAACAAATAATTTTTCTCCCACTATTTCTTATTGACAAGACACAGCACATTCTGAAAGTGGTTTATAAATAAAATATTTCCTGCTAGCACAAGCCTCTGCCAAACAATGCACATCATCTCAGAGATCTCCTCCCACTCCTTCCTTTTAGGTAAACCTTTTTCGATGCACACTGCTGGGAAAGGGATGGCAGTCTATTTTTGCACATAGTTGTTGATAGAAATTAAAACCAAATGCATCACTATATCAGCACTTGCGTGTGTGCTGAATGCATGCCAGTTTGAAAAAGGGAGTCCCAAAAATCATTTTCAAAAAATGAGAGTCTTCTGCTCAAAATCACAGGCCAAGACCAGTGGCTAAAAAGTTCTCGTTGTCAGAGATCCCATCTTCTCATATTCTGAGCTGTCACAAAACAATCCCAGAGGCCTAACCCATTTTTCCTTTCTGCTCCTGTGCCTTGATATTTCCTCCCTGCCCATAACCTTTCCCACCATGAAATGTACCGTGTTCTCTTAAAAGACTAGTCCCCTCCCTCTCCTCATTATGTCTGGAATTTTATTTGCATATTTTTCCGTCTTGTATTCCACCCCACCCCCAATTTAAAGCACACCTCTTACCGCAAATTTTGGCTTAATCTTGTGTAGAGCAATCCCATGGAGGTGGGAGGTATGAATCTGTTGATGATCTACAGGAGCTGCAGAATAGGAGAGAGGAGGAGGCATGGCAGTGGGGGGCACAAATGAGCAGCAGCATAGGAGACAACAGTGGCTTTGGAAATGGGCAGAAGGCGGAAAGGGTGCTTAGTCATTGCAATGTGTGGGAGAAGGAAGATGCAGGAATGTGTACATGGGGTGCTTGCACAAAAGCAGGAAGATTGGGAGGTAAGGATATTGGTATGAAAGTGAAAGCAGAGGTGTAAATTGAGGCTGCAGAATAGAAGAAAGAAGTGGTTGTGGGATTGGGGCTGGTGATGCAGACAGCATAAAGGAAAGTATACCCACCTTTGGTGGGAATGTCCTACGGTAGCCTCCTTCTGGGAATCTGTGTTTCACAAAATTAACCAAAAGACAGCACAGGATTTATTACCTGACCCTTCACTGGCAGTGCTAAGTACCATATTTCTGGCAGGCAGAACATCCTTCCAGCTACTCTCCTTGTTTGGAAATATTGGCAACAGGATTTTTTGGGCCTGGTATGCTGTATGTGGATTGGGTCTCCTGCTGCATCCACAAAGGACGATATAAACTTACATGAAATGTGCTTGCACTTATTTTCAGATGCAAATCTGTACCCTCTTTCGTAGGTGATGGTGGTAGGGAGGAGCAGCCTAAATAAATCAGGGTGAAGCACAAGTAATAAGATGCCTGACAGAATACCAACAGAGGAAGCTTTCCCCATGATTGTCATTCCATACTAGAAAAGCCTTACTCAGTTTATTATCTGCCTCCCACCTAGTTGTTTGTTTGCATCATAAAATGTATACACTGCTTGATTGTAAAAACAAAACAAAACTCAAAGCAGTTGACAAAACGATAAAACAATAAAATCAGGAAATATTCACAACCATACTTTAAAGCGTACAAAAGCTAGAATACTGTTTTTGTTCGTAGAATACTAACCTGTTGTTAAAGGCATGGCAGCCCTGCTCTCCTCCAATACCAACCTTAATCCATGCAAAGAGCTCAAGTACCAGGAGGTGTAAAAATGAGTTATGTTATGGCAGGTATTTCATCTGCTGATCTTTGGTTGGCGATATATTATAATCAGTGCAAGTCCAGGTGCAGAATTTCAAATGTAGGGTGTTAAACGTGATTTAAGATCAACAGCAATTCTGCTTAGATCCTTGTGCTTGGATAAATTCAAGATTTACCTGGTTAAAAAGGAAGCATTCTATTCATTTGCTGTGGTTTTGGAACAGGGGTATTGGCAAAGAAGCTTTCTCTCCCCATTCCACTGATGGAGGCTTTTGCTGGATCAGAGATTATGCTGATTATGCTGGGGATGATTGTGTAGCAATATTAAAGAACACTGTGGTGTGTAGCTGCTGTGGCTCGACCACATTATGTACCCAAAGCAGAAAACAAAGATTAGATGTGATGCTACAGCCAGCAAGCTGTCTTCCAGCCATGATAATAAAACAACAACAATGGTAGCTCTCGGCAGAAATAATTGTCAGAGATAAGAGCTTCATGTCAGGAACGAGCCGCAGCCTCCACGTTTCACCCAGCGTACAACATCCCGTAAATGTAAAACATGGTACCTACATTAGACCCAAGCAAAGGTAAGATGAGTGCAGAGAGATTATGTCACTCACATTTGGTTGGCTGGATGTGGCGGGAGTATCTGTGGTTTGCAGCTGAAGGATTTAAAAAGCACCACTTTAGTAACAGACCACCAAAAAGTTCAACAGCTTTCCTTTCCAGATTTTTCTGTTTTCTGGAAGTAGCCTTGAGCACCATTCTTCAAAGAAAGGAAACATAAATCAGAGCTCAGGGTAAATAAAACATTCATAAGGCTATGCTGTCTATCATTAGCCAAACCACGTATTGTTATAAGTACCCCGAGTGTCTTTGTATTGCAGCTGAAGCAACATATTTGTGCCAGTCAAGGATGTTAGAAGCATCCAGTAAAGCCACTGTACACAGCTTTTAAGTGGTTACCAATGTATAAATACAGAATAGTTAAATGCTATCAGACACACTGGAAATATTAATGAGCCTCTCTTACAAAGGAATTGAAATATCACATAGTCCATCACTTAGAATCAGAGAATTGTAGAGTTGTAAGTGATCCAAAGGGTCATCCAGTCCTACAAAGAAGGAATTCATAACAGATGACCACCCAACCTCTGCTTAAAAACCTCTATGGAAGGAGAGTCCACCAACTTCCAAAGAATTCTGTTCTACTGTTGACTTCCGGAGGCGGCGCGAACGGCAATGGCTGCCCTCTTCTAACTGCGGAGAGGGAGCTCCGTGGAGAACGGGTCGTCCGCTATGGTGAAGCGGAGACCCACATCGGAAACCCACAGGCAGCAAAAGCCTGTGGTCTCAGGACCCGGCGGGCGCCAGGAGCAACCCCTGGAACGTTGAAGGGACCCCGTAAGGGGCTCCAGAACGGGGAGGGGGTAGCGGCGCTGTGGGTCATTTCGCAATCTACGGAGTGAAGCCGCGCTGCTGCTGCCGGTGAGCGCTGACCTCTTTTCCTGGAAATTTTTTGATTCGGAAAAGTAACAACCCGTGAGTAATAAAGAACTCTATTAAATTTTGGGACTTAAAAATACTGAAATTGGCTGAAAGCGGAGCGACGCAAAACAGGAAGTCCGTCTTCCGCTGTCACTGAACTTCAAAGCAAAGAGCTGGAGGAGTGGAGGCAAAGAGAGAACTTTTAACCTAATTGATCTGAGCACCCACTGAACTTTCTTGTAAGCAGAATAAGGACTTTAAGCATTTGATTTTATGCTCTTTATTTGTATTGTGATACCTTTCTTCTATTGGAGCTACAATTTAAGTAAGAAACCCAGGTGCTGGAGCTGCCTGAGTAACTGAGCTGTCAGTCTGCAGATTTGGTTACTTTGAATTAAGAATTGCAACAATCTGAGGGAGTTTGGACTTGCTACTTTGAAGCATCATTTGAAATACCAGTATGCACTGTTTGAAACAATGTGGTGCTAATAAATGAAGGATAAAGTGCGAGACTGGTTACACTACGCTCAGATTAATGAAGTTTTTAAAAATGACAAAAAGTTAGGGTTCCAGGTGGAGAAATCGAAATTGGAAACAGAACTGTTAGAACCTAAGACTAAGGTACTTTCAAGAATGTATAACTTGCTGTTAAAATGGAATACACAAGATGAAATGGTTAAATCGGCTATGATAAAGTGGGCACAGGACATAGGGCATAATATCATGTTTGAGGACTGGGAAAGGTTGTGGACCAATGGGCTGAACTTCACTGCATGTAATGCTTTGAAGGAAAATGTAATGAAAATGATATATAGATGGTACATGACCCCAGTTAAACTTGCCAAAATATACCATTTGTCTGATAACAAATGTTGGAAATGTAAAGAAAATGATGGAACATTCTTTCACCTCTGGTGGACTTGCCCTAGAGTGAAGGCCTTCTGGGAAATGATATATAATGAGCTGAAAAAGGTATTTAAGTATACCTTCACTAAGAAACCAGAGGCCTTCCTTTTGGGTATTGTCGACCAGAAGGTGTTAAAGAAGGATCGAACATTTTTTATGTATGCAACAACGGCAGCAAGGATACTCATCGCTAAGCACTGGAAAACTCAAGATCTACCCACACTGGAGGAGTGGCAGATGCAACTGATAGACTATATGGAACTAGCCGAGATGACCGGCAGAATCCGAGACCTGGGAGAAGAGAAGGTTGAAGAAGATTGGAAGAAATTTAAGATTTATTTAAAAAAGCATTGTAATTTGGCTGAATGTTAAGATGGAGGTTAGATCATAAATAATTGACCACCACTAAATTTGATGCAATTAGGATGATAAGTGAGATTGAGGAAAAATCATAAACTTTTGGGAGAACGATTTGATTATATTCTAAATGCATGGGACATAAGAATGTAAACAAGATGATAAATTGCGGGCAAGAATTGACAATGATGCAAGTGGAAGCGGAAGACGTGAGGGAGTCCAAAGAAGTTAAGAAATTATGTTATGATATATGTTATATTGTTTATTATATTTGCACTTATGTTTAAAAATCTTAATAAAAATTTGTTTTAAAAAAAAAAGAATTCTGTTCTACTGTTGAATAGCTCTTACAATCAGACAGTTCTTCCTGATATGTAGTGGGAATCTCCTGGTTCAAACTCTACCCTACAGAGCAGGAGAAAACAAGGTTGATCCATCTTCCATGTGACAGCCCTTTAGATATTTGAAGATATCTCCTTTTAGATATTTGAATTAGATATTTGAAGATATCTGCTTTTATTCTCATCTTTTGGAGGTTAAACATACCCAACTGCCTCAACCATTCCTTGGTTTTCAGACCCTTGCAGGAATTTCAACTACAGCACCCATGACAAATGACCATTCAACCTCTGCTTAAAAACCTCCAAGGCAGGAAAGACCACCACCTTCCAAAGGACTCTGTTCCATTGTCAAGCAGCTCTTACTGTCAGAAAGCTTGATTCATTTCCCATGTGACAGCCCTTTAGATATTTGAAGATGACTATCATATCTCCTCTCAGTCTCCTATTATCCAGGCTAAGCATACCCAACTCCCTCAACCATTCCTCACAAGGCTTGGTTTCCATACCCTTGATCGTCTTGATCACTGTCCTCTGCCCATATTCCAACTTCTCAATATGCTTCTTAAATTGTGGTGTCCAGAACTGGATAAGGTACTCCAGGTGGGGTCTGACCAAGGCAGAATAGAGTGGGACAATTACCGTATTTTTCGCTCTATAACACGCACCCGACTATAGCACGCACGTTGTTTTTAGAGGAGGAAAATCCGTAGGCATGCCACCTGTAGGCATTCCCTCCATAACACACACAGACATTTTCCCTTACTTTCTAGGAGGAAAAAAGTGAGTGTTATGGTGAAAAAAATACGGTACTTCTCTTGATCTGGACACTATACTTCTGTTGATGCAGCCTAGAATAGCATTACATCAAGGAGCTGGCAGGTGAACACAGGTCATCAACAGGGTAGGAAAGAACTTGAGACACAAAATGCAATTAGCTTTTACTCACAAAAAGTGAATACAGAACACAGTAGAGTTCTACTGGCTTGTCTCATCTAGTTGGCAATGTTGCTGAAAATGACCACTGGCCCCACCTTTCCCTTTGAGCCTCTCACTCTGGATCCTTCCCAAGCAGATGGAGGCTGCAGAGAGGGGGTGGGCTCCTCCTCTGGGCCCACCTGGCCTGCTGCTCAGTAACGTGCAGGACTCTCCTCAAGTGGGTTATTGGGGTGAGAAGAGAGCCAGCAGAATTGGAACTGTCCTGCTGCTGTGTAACAGGGGCAATCCCTGACTCCTCTCCATCTACGTCTGTGCTCACATGGAGACATTCAGCCTCCAGTCCTGTCTTGGAAGAGGAGGCATGGTAGAGGTTTATAAAATCATCTGGAGAAAATGGATAGGGGTTTTTTTTCCCTCCTCTCTCCAAATGCTAGAATTTGCTGTCAGCCCAAGAAGCTGAATGTTGGAATATTCAGGACAGGGAAAAGAAAGCACATAATATAATAACAACAATTCTTTCTCCCCCACAAGAGGTAATAGCGGCTACCAACTTGAATGCTCCACTACACACAGAACAAGGCTCCCATTAAAAAACAAAGACTGTTGCATTAAGAGAATGACACCAACTTGGACTAGATAGGCCCTTGGTTGGATTCAGTAGGCTCTTCTTATGTTCTTAAGAAGATGTGGACAAGGAGCAAAGAAAGATGGTTACAAAGATAGGATTTGTGTTTACATCCACGCACAGAGGACAGACCGTTTACACATTCCTTTAGGTAACTACCCTTATCACAGGGTGGAGAAGCAGCCTCCACTCCATCTCTTTTTACAGATAAGAGTCTCCTTCACCAGCTTGCCTGTATCTGTGGGAAGGCTCTTTAAGGTACCACAAGGACATCATTTCTGCTGCAGCTGACTAAAACACAGCTATTCCACTGGAATTCAGTCCGGAGATGTAGTCATTTAAGTCTCAGTTGAATCCTGCGAAGCTTAGATTGGAATGCCTACGGTTAGGAATTACTGCTTGAAGGTAGAACTATAGAAAAACAAAACAAAACCCTCTCCATGGTTAGCTCGTCCCTTTATTCTCTTTACCTTGATCTGCAGCTTCAAATCCTCTGGCTGCCCACTTTCATATTTAAAGGCTTTATGCCTACCCTTTTCTTTCAAGGACAGTCGTAATTTCACCAGTTGTGTTAACTACAGGGGGAAGGGAGAATGCATATCATAGCAAGACGGTATATGCACTTAGTACATGTCCCAAGGAGAAGGTGGCCGCTGACTCTGTCCTGGAGCACAAAAGGAAGAAGGGAGATGACGGAGCATACAATTTCATGTTGCACACTTCAGAAAGCACCACAAGGACAGCGCTAGTAATAAAAGTGGAGTGTAAACTGCCGAATAATTTATTTATATATTTTGTTTTGTTTAAAGTGGTGTCTCCCTCTCTTTTTGCCTCAAACTAGCTGCAGTCAATTATTATGAAAAGCTGTGAGCGAGACAAGCCGGTTGTGATGCTTTTGAACTTCACCTGAGCAGCAGCCCTCCCTAGGGGGAAATCTTTCTTGAAAAGCAATGAAAAGGAAGAGAAGGTTAAAATAAAAGTTACAGGGCGTGGGGTGTGGAAGGGGGGGGGGAGCATAACAAAGCCACAAGAAGTAGGACAAAAAAGCAGCAATTCCCCCTAGACTTTTAAATGAATGAAGAAAAAGGCTCAGTAATTCATAAGCGAAAGGTGGTTTGAAAAGCTATAGGCATGGCAGCTGTAGCTTCCATTACTACACCTTTATTAACCATCCAGGATGCTGGAGGCATATAATTCTTAAAGACTGAAACCCACCTGATGCCACAGTTATCCTCAAACATAGCTGCTAACACTTTGTAATGGGAGCATTATGCGCTGACAGCTTCCTCCATCAGAGTCTGGCTTCTGTTGTGGGCAGCCTTCATATCCCACAGAGTTGGGGGAGGGAGAACATTCTAGCCAGGCAGCACCTTATGCAGAAAGGTACGCATGGCTGTCTGTCACAGGTGAGGAGCGCTGAACAGCAATCAAATCTCATCATTCTCTTCCTTACACTCAGGAATTCTTTCCCCCCAGTGGGAATTCAGAAGCTGAAATAAATTGCATTATCATTACAACCTGCTCTTCACCCCTAAGGTCCCAGGGTGGGTTACCACAATTAAAACACAACATTAATATTACACCACAGTTATTACACTATTTAAAACATTTTAAATTACAACAACAAATATCCAAAATGACTCTGGCTTACTACTTTTACGTGGCGATTCCCGCCCCCTCCCACAGATGGAGTAAATAAAGACACCGGACACCAGAATTTAGGTTAATGGGCGAAAAATGGCCACAACTTTATTGATTACAGGTAAGAGCGGTATTGGCTTTAGGCATTGGCCCTAACAGACTATCCGGTCTAACCGGGAAGGGTTAAGCACCAACAGGGGGAGCCCCCGAGATGCACATCCCTAGGTGCTCCCCAACGGGTTACCGCTCGGGAGCGCGCTTTAGGCCCTAGCCTCCGTGGGTTTCGGACGAGGCGACGTCCCCCGGACAAAGAACGAAAAGGGGCGAGCCAGGGCTGCCGCGACCTTAAGTGCTCCCTAGTAAGCCTGCCCCCTACCGCCAGCCGATTGGCTGGCGCTGTAGGAGATGAATATTAATGGGGAATCCCTGAGTCCTGCAGGGCTGGCACCAGCCCCGCAAGAATGTAGACAGGGGTGTGAGCCCGCAACCCCCCTCTCCTTAGGTTGGGAGTGGCTTTCTCAACTTCATGAGATGTATGAGAAGATTTGGTGCTTTATTATTATTATTAGCTTTAACTTTTTTAACTTTAGGGTCATTTCTGAAATAGAGTCTTAACATGTTGATCCTAAGAAATCATTTTTTTCACTTAGGTGTCGTAGATGTGTGTTGTTATTTTTTATTCAAAAGAAAGCATACTCTCAGAATTGTACTGTTTTCTGGATTTCCAAATTCAGTAAGTGTTAGCAAAATTTTATATCGCTGGTTCACAAAAAAATAAAACAATAGGGAGAGGGGGGCTATGCTGGCCTTTCTTCCTCTGCCACTCACCCTCCCCAAATTTGGATACCTCTGCAAAATATGGCCTTCACATTAATATTTTAAAAGTGCTATACTAATACTGCTGCGTTGAATACCAGGTTTCCAGATCTTATTCTGGAAAAATAACCCTAAATTTCTTCACCACTACCAAGTCCACTTGTACTCTGTAGATTTGGGACAACAGTGAGTCACCTCATAGGACTTGGAACATAACACAGAGGGTAAAACACTTTTTCACAATAAAAGCTCCATATATATGATTTATAATAGCAATATTTGAAAGTTCCATATAATATTTTTTTATTAAAAAAACCACTAAAACAGCATTAATAAAAGAAATCAAGAATGCTATTGGCAAATTCCTCCCTGGAGACCCAGTATGGATCTCTTTAAATAAGATTGATAATTATCCATTGTTTTTATTGCATAAAGAATTGATCTTGATACTCCTCGTGGCTGCAAAAATGCCTTTAGCTTTAAAATGGAAATGTTCTTTATTGCCTACTAAAGCCCAATGGTATGAAAAAGCCTAGGACTTATTTGCAACAAAAGAGGTAACAGATCAAACTGAAATACTCAACAATATAGCTGGTATTTGTTCTCTCTCTCTCTCTTCCCCTCTCTTCTTATTTCTCTGTAGGCTGTTCACCATAGTAGATGCTTGTGGCCACCAATTAAATTGTCCCCAAAAGTATATTGTTGTTTACCTAGCAATGTTACAGTGTTCAATTTTGTATGAAAAATACTAACACTTCAATTGTGGAAGGGAGATCCATGCATAGTGTGTTCTCATTGGCATTGTGAACCTTATCCAGGCTCCATTGAATTGGCTGGATGGAGATGGCAATTACCTCTTCATAGCTACTAGTTGACAGAGCTGGAGATGGGACTATCTCCACTGCTTGGGGCTAAACAGTTTCACATTGTTCACAGTGTTGTTGTCCTTCTTACCTGTCAAAATGCAATGACTTAACGGACATCACACATGACCCAAGCATAATTTTTGAGGGCCCACAACCCCGTGAAACTGGTCTCTTCCCACATACAGGCGTCTTATCCTGTTTACGCAATCTCATGAGTCACAGATAAGGCTTAATGCTTTAATTCTGACATTGCATTTTCTATGTTCATGAAATTGCACCATGGCTCACCTATTTTGTTTTATTTTGTTTTTAAACATACTGCATGCAGTTTTCTCCAGATGCACTTTCTGGAAAGCCATGGGAACAATGACCATTTCTGGCATGTCCGATATGTGTGCGACTGTGCACGTGTGCATCGCGCTGTACCCAGAAGTGAGCCGAAAGCATTGCAGAAATGACACAAAAAGGGGAGAGCAGAGGTGGAATGGGGTGTTTGAAGGCTTCTTCAATGGTGTTTCAAATATACGTGATTTCACTTAAATGTCATGCATACCTGAAGGAGTGTCTCCACCCCCATCGTTCTGCCCGGACACAAAGGTCCAGCGCTGAGGGCCTTCTGGTGGTTCCCTCACTGGAAGAAGTGAAGTTACAGGGAACCAGGCAGAGGGCCTTTTCTGTAGTGGTGCCTGCCCTGTGGAATGCCCTCCCACGAGATGTGAAAGGAAAAAACAATTACCAGATTTTTAGAAGACATCTGAAGGCAGCCATCTTTAGGGAAGCTTTTAATATCTGAGGGACTATTGTATTTTAATCTTTTGTTGGAAGCTGCCCGGAGTGGCTGGGGAAACCCAGCCAGATGGGTGGGCTATAAATATTATTATTATTATTATTATTATTATTATTATTATTATTATTATTATTATTATGGCAATCATCCCTCAAGCATTTTGACTTCCCAGATGGAATGACACCCACCCCACTTTTCTCCCTATATGCTGTTCTGGGGTTTCTCTTGACCCGTTCAGTGCAAATTTGGGGGGACTTGGGGAGAGGAAAGGGGAAGGAAAGGGAGAGAAAGCCCCACTGAGCAAGCAGATGTCCTTGCTGAGGGTTTTCACTGAGAGGACTCATTAAATGAATCCTGCCTTTCTTAAAAAGGTAAAGGTAAAGTTCAGTCGTAGACGACTCTGGGGTTGTGGTGCTCATCTCGCTTTACAAGACGAGGGAACCGGTGTTTTCCAGGTCATGTGGCCAGCATAACTAAGCCGCTTCTGGTGCAAAGGAACACTGAAACCAGAGCAGCACACGGAAACGCTGTTTACCTTCCCACTGGAGCGGTACCTATTTATCTACTTGTACTTTTGGGCATGCTTTCAAACTGCTAGGTTGGCAGGAGCTGGGACTGAGCCACAGGAGCTCACCCTGTCATGGGGATTCGAACCGCCGACCTTCTGATCGGCAAGCCCAAGAGGCTCAGTGGTTTAGACCACAGCACCACCCGTGTTTCTTGGTCTTTAATTAATATAGAAAATGTATATTAATCTAGATGCACTTATTACAAGAATCAGAAAAGTTGTGCTAAAAATAAAAACCAGAATCCAGGCAATCCATATTATGTGGTAAGAATAACAAGCCTGATTCATGTACTTAATCTTTGGTTTTACATTTGTGTGACCTTTCTTGTCATATTATTAGAGTAATTAATAAAAGAAATCAAGAGTCTAAACAAACAAAAAATGAAGTTACTTGAATTTGCTCATAATTTCAAGGTCAAGATTTATCTGATCAAGCGGTGCTAAGGTTGCAAGCAATATTTCCATTTCAGTTACAATCCTGTTCTCAGTTTCATAAATTTCAAGGCTACAACCTTAATCATAGCTTCTGCCGCTCATATTATTTCTTCACGTAGCATTTTGTGCATTGCCAATTAAGAGTACTTTTTGAAGAATTTTATGCATTGGGTGGTGTGATTAAACATTGCTATGACATTTATAACAGTTAGTGTGCAGTGCTTGTAAAATTTTTTCTAGTTAAATGCAATTTGAATCCTTTAGGCTCAGTTGTAACTAATTATTCCAAATATTATCATAAGTAGGTGAAAGTAAATTATACTAAATCTACAGTGTGGATCTGATGTCTGCATTTAATACTTATGGATACATCTGTCATCATTTCATATGCACATAAATTTTCACCAACAAATATTGCCATGCATACGGCAATTACATGGTGATAATTTTGCAATATTAATCCTATAACATTAGAAATAATGATGGCTGTAATAAAAGGAATGCCTTGCAATGGAGTCTGATCCACTGATGGGCTATTATGGCCTGTTCCTGGGAGTTGCTGCTTGAATGGGGCTTGTATAACGGCCTTCATTTCAACTTGTCTGTTCGTATTTGTCCTCTTGCACCTTAAAAGTTAATAGATGTTGCTGTAATAGGATTCAGAAGAGAGCATAGGAAACTGCCTTAAGCTGAGTCATAATCACTGCGTCCATCTAACTCTGTACTGTCTACAGATTCCTGTACTGGAATCAGCTTTCCGGGGTTTCAAGCAGAATTCCTCCCAGCCCTCTTGTCCCAGAGAGCCAGTCAGTAAATTTCAAAGTTGGATTTCACTCTTTATTGGCAAAAAACGTGATCTTCACAGACTTATGGCCTAATGAGCATGGCAACTCACTCCCACTGGGTCTTCCTCCATGAAATCAGTGGCTGAGACTTGTGGGATGTAATCCATTGGTGCAGTCAAATGCAACATGCCTTATTTTCCTAGAGTGGGCACAGGCAGGGGGACATCCAGTCGGGGTAACTTCCTGTTCCACTGGTCTGGAGCATCCTCCACCTGCATGTGACCTGGGAGGTGGGTGTGGCTCTGACTCATAAATTCCACTCAATGAAGGTATGAACCTGAATTCTTCTCAATGTTCTCTTTATGTAGGAAAACAGTTGCTGCCGATTTGATGCAGTGTAGCTTAAAGATCAGTTACACTACCATAACGTAATATCGGTTAAATATTGGTTAAATTACTCTCTCTCTCTCTCTCTCGCTCTCGCTCTCGCTCTCTGTCTCTCTCTGTAAATAATTTTTTTCACAGTTTAATTTCCACAATTAACTGCAAAAAACAAATCCCCCCCATCCCCATTCACAAAAAAGCAAAAAACATTTCAAAACCTTATCTTTGAGGCTCTTTTGACGTTCCCTCCATTCCGTCTTCTGGTTCTGTATATTAACAAAATTCTTCTGCATTTCCTTACATATACTTCATCAATTCTTCTTCTTCTTCTTCTTCTTCTTCTTCTTCTTCTTCTTCTTCTTCTTCTTCTTCTTTCTTCTTTTATCCAGATTTTGCATATTGCAAGTGTGTAGTCTGAGCCTGCCAATATATTAATTTATTTACATTATTTTGCACATATACAATATTGGTTAAATTACTGTCAAACTACCCCACTGTGTCTGATCATTTTATCACCTTCTTAATATGATAACACTTCATTTCATATTGAAGCCTTTCTCTATTGCATCAGGGAATTCCACTCTCATCAACAATCACTAAGTCTTGCAAGATTAATGAGGGAAGGCTAAGTAAAACAAGGTGCGCTGAATGCTTTCATGGCAGATGGGTTAGTGTCACATCAAGATTATCTGCCAATCTTCTAACCAACAGGTTAGCTAATTAGCAGCAAGCAAATCTGGACTAAGTTTCTGAGACTCCGGATGGGTGGAGTATATATTGCAGTTTCAGAAGACATAATGCTAGATTCAGATTTTATTGTGAAGGAGAAACTCAGTATGTTGCCCTGAGGTAAATCACAATGAGATCTCTAGACAAGCCTGCCAAGACCTTCTTGAGGCGCTAAAACTCGGTAACAATCCAATGTTTTATGGATAACTCTGAGGACCCAGTTTCAACCTCCACTATCTCTCGTTAAAGGCTATCAGGAGGCAGGGCTAGGAAAGTTGCCCAAAACTAATTCTCACTTTATAACACCAATATGGGAAACTATTGGAAACAATTATGTGTGGTGCTTGCTTCCCATAATTGAAGAGCCACCCGGCTTGTGGATCACTCCAGTAGCATGCTCCGTCATAGCCAATGTGCTGCTCTCCAAAAGTTGTTGGACTCCACTTCCCATAATCCCTGATCATTCGTCATGTTGGCTGGGACTGGTGGGCCTCCATGTTGGTAGCCGTCTAGCACTGGAAATGGAATGCTACATGCAATGGGCCTTTGGTGTGATCTAGCAAGAGCAGTTCTTACACATTTTTTGTTTATTTCACGTGGCTGTGGAAGAACACAATGCTTTGGAAAAGATGGATTCTGAGAGTAGTACTGCATGGGTCAAAAGAAGCAGGCAAGGCACCTCCATGCCACTTCTTACCCCATTGCTGTGCTTCTTCCAATGGAATAGGAGTATGTCTGAAAGGCATCTTGGGTCTGCTGGTGCTTTCTCAAGGGAGCATGGGCAGCATGTCACAAAATAGTGCATCTCTCCACCACACATCCTGTTCTCCTGTGACAGAGCTTTACAGTTCTTTGGTTATATGTAGATAGCAGCTTTCATAATTTATTAATACACTGTATTTGCCACAGTTAGATTTGTGCTCAAAGCAGTCTACAGGGGAAAGGAACAAAACAAGTAATAGTACAATACCCTAAATACACATCATTGCAACATAGCACAACCAATAAATGATTTTAGATGTTTACAGATGCCTTAATTGTTTTTTCACTTCTGTATTTTATCATCAGGAAGAACTTTCTGACAATAAGGGCTGTTTGGCAGTGGAGCGGACTTCCTCAGAAGGTGGTGGACTCTCCTTCATTGGAGGTTTTTAAACAGAGTTTGAATGGGCACCTGTCAGGGGTTCCTGCATTGCAGGGAGTGGGACTAGATGGCCCTTGGGACCTCTCCCACTTTACAATTCTATGATTCCATGAATCGTTTCTTTCTTTGCTTCTATCTTTCTCTGGGTCCATTGGTTTTCAAGAACTAAGGCTGTCTGGAATGCTGGCTTAAAGAGCACCGAGGAGTACAGTCATACCTCATGTTACATTTGCTTCATGTTACGTTTTTTCAGGTTGCGTCCCGCGGCAACCCAGAAGTACCAGAAAGGGTGACTACTGGGTTTCGCTGCTCGCACATGCGCAGTAGCACTAAATTGCACTTCGTGCATGCGCACAAGCGCCAAATCACACCGCACACCTGCGCAGATACGGCGCTTCAGATTGTGGGCTTTTCATGTTGCGAACGGGCCTCCGGAACGGATCCCGTTCACAACCAGAGTTACCACTATATTGAATTTTTTGCCATCCCAGGCTTCTCTGGGAGGTTAGGTGGCGTCACCATCATATTTTAATTTAAAATATATCAAGATTATGTCAGCACAAAACTCACTAATAGGTCACTTAATAACATTCTAAGGTAGCCAGAAACGTGATGGTGTTAATGTTGAGCAGCACCCCTGCCCCATATTATACCTAGACTCAAAAGTCCAGAAATTCCCTCATAATTCTTCAGTCGGCAGCTCCCTAGTAATGGCTCGCAGGACACAGGAGGTGGAAGCAGCCAGGTCCTGATGGCAAGCGCAGTTCCTTGGTTGTGACTTTTCGTGTCAACTTAATTTGAAAATAAGCCAACCAATGGATCATGTGAATGAATTTGTCCAATATAGGAGGTGGGCAACATGAGCAGCATCCTTATTGCTTGTCATCTATGACAAACAGTTATCATTTCGAGCAGCATAAGAAGCTGCCTACACTAAGCAGTTCCCTGCTCAGCAAACTGTGAAGAGGACAGCTGGAGTGCTATGCATTTACAGCTACGGTATCCATTGCAGAAAATGGGTTTGTGTTGGCATAATGCTTTGCAAAGTGAAGCTTGAGTTCCTTAAGAGGATTATTGCAAATGGGATTTGGTTATTTTTCAACAACCCTATTCTACTACGTTACAAAGTAATATTAATAGAGAATTGGAACCAGATTGTACAGAAGCCCTCGTCCCCAAAGAAGCAAATGGGGGAGAAAGGAAAAGGAAAAAAAGGAAAAGCTTTTCGCAAAACCCTGCATGTCTCAAACTGCTGAGTCATCTGTGGAATGTATTCTCTTCTGAGTGTCAAGTGGGGATGAGCGAATCCATCAAAAAAAATTTTTTTGTTTTGTTTTGTGTTCAGCACTTATATTTTGTTCTTCACATTTCCACATCAATTTTTTAAAGTCCTCATAAAAAAGGCATCAGCATTTTACTGTTCATATACCCTAATGCTCATATATTTTGTAAGCAATTTTCCCCAATATAATACATTATAATGCACCGTCAAGGAGGCTGCAAAGCACGATTGGTGAAGGATCTGGCCTGGAGACGAAGAGTGCTCCTGGGGTGGGTGGATGGGTGGCCTAGAGAGAGTCCTGGGGGTTTACTGGAGAGGTCTGAAAGCCCACATATGCCTCTCGAACCCGAGGTTTCCCACACTAGAAGCTCACAAGCAGAGCACATGTTGCTTACCATCAGCATCTGCTAGTGACAGGCATGTTGCCTCTGAACAGGAAGACCCATTTGAGTGTCCCAACTAACAGGTCCTAATTGTCCTACTCCATATTATTTTTTTAGAAGAAGGTGTTCTCTCTCCATACCAACCATGGCTCTAGACTCTAATGAGCACTGTTTTATGTATTCATTTCATTTCATTTCCATCCTATGTTTCCTCCTGGGATCTCAAGAAAGACTACATGCTTCTCCCCTCCCCGCTATATCCTCCCAACAACTCTTTGGGGTAGATTAGGATGAGGGAGTGCGGATTGCCCAAGGTCACCAGGTTAGCTTCATGGCCCAGTGTCGGATCTGAAGCTCGGTCTCCCCCACTCCTAGCGTGACACCCTATCCTGTGCCTGCTTTCCTTTTAATATGCTGACCTGTGATTGACACTCGTTGAAACTACTGCATGGTGTGCTTGTTGTTTATGAACATGAGTTAAAGAAGCTGTCCTCATCACCTTGCAAACTACAGTACAACAAATGATTGTGGGTAGGTGTATTCACCGGAGGGATACAGCTTAGCATGATAAGCATACAAATGTTTGATGGCATCAAGACTCTCAGTTAGCTGTGTCATAGTTATCTGCTGCGCGTGCCCCCCCCCCCCGTCTCCCTCTCTCTATATATATACCAAAATGTGTTCCCTGTGATTTGTTTACCCTTGTGTTCTCTCTCTCGGCCTCAGTGTGCACTTTTAATTAGATGCAGCTGAGTTCTTTTGCTGCTTACTAACACCTTAATTTGGGAAGCACAGTTTTCATTACCTCTGCAAATATCCACTCTACTTTGCAGTCAGGCTCATTACATGCAATAACCTTGTTTAGCCCTGGCTATCAGTGTTGTAGCATTAATAATACGGCCTCCAATCTATCCACCTGTAAACTGTTGAATTCCCACCTAATTTAGCTTGATTACAGAGGTGTATAGCATAACAATCCACTATGTCCTAGGGCAACATTTCCATGCCTATAAAGGGCTAACCTTTCCCGGGGGGCCTTTTTGTGTGGTTAGAGGCATCCCTAACATTTCAGAACCACCTTATTCAACATTTTCACACCTCTGTCTCACCAGAGCATTGGTTCATTCTTAATGGCTCGCTCCCTGCTAGTCTCATAGAATCACAGGGTTGGAAAGGAACCCCAAGAGTTATCTAGTGCAGCCCCCTGTAATGCATAATTCACAGCTAAAGAATCTCTGGCAGATGACCACCCAACCTCTGTTTTAAAAACCCCAGTCTTCTCAATCTACAAGAAGGGTTTGGATTTGATATCCCGCTTTATCACTACCCTAAGGAGCTAACAATCTCCTTTCCCTTCCTCCCCCACAACAAACACTCTGTGAGGTGAGTGAGGCTGAGAGACTTCAGAGAAGTGTGACTAGCCCAAGGTCACCCAGCAGCTGCATGTGGAGGAGCAGGGAAGCGAACCCTGTTCACCAGATTACGAGTCCACCGCTCTTAACCACTACACCACACTGGCTCCCAGCATTCATTTCTCTCAAAACACACACAAAACATCTCCTTGAATCAGCATTTGTGAAATGCAGTTATGAATTTATTGTTAATTGTGAATGTAATTATGGAAATGCAAACTTTTAAAAGGTGAATTTTTGATTTCAGATATAAGGAACCTCTGAAACAGTTTTCAACATCCACTGCTTGTGTGAGAGAAATCTCTGATTTCAGTGCTGATGTTTAGTTTTGCTCTTGAGATTAGAACACAGGTCACAAAACTTTGAAGCTAGCATCCACCTTTGGAATTTTGTGAAAGTGCAGAGCAATTCTAATTCTTTGTAGAAATGATAAATGCTCAACTCAATAACGCAGCATAAAATAGCTCTCATTTATCTGATGAGGCTGATGCTCCATAATGTAAAGGCTTTGGCCATGATCTGTGCCATTTATGCACATATGTTCCATGTTGTAAAGGCTTTTATATTGATAAACACAAAAGTACACACATCTAGCTTCGTCAAAGGTAATTGTCATTATGATGTTGCGCTTGAAATAATTTGAACAGCAAATGCACCCACAACTTTGCCATTTTTTCCACAGCTGCTGAGATGTAGCTAAACAGCAGGACAAGACAGGTCTAGCACCTGAGAGCGTTCTAAACTCCATTTACAAAATGGATCTGGCAGTGCCACGAATAATCCACAAAGTGGGGCATTGGGTGGGGCAAAGCCTTTCCCTGCAGCACTTGCATGCAGCATGGCTGAGCAAAACCAGGCTGCACTGTTAAGAAAACCTCTCATATTAATCCCCAGGGCAACTCCAGATTAAAATATTTGTAATTAGGTTAAAAGGTATTATTGAGCTTTCTCCGTTCTAGGAAATAGGTCAACTGGAACTGGCAAATGAGGATGAACCTGAACCTGAACGGGATGAATATCCAAAAGGAGATTGGGGAAAAGACTACTATGCAATCCTGAGTCCCTTGTGGTGATCATAGAATCAAAGAATCATAGAGTTGGAAGTGACCCCAAAGGGGTCAATGCAATGCAAAAAACTCAGCTAAAGCATCCATGACAGATGGCCATCCAACCTCTGCTTAGAAACCTACAAGGAAGGGGAGCCCACTGCCTTCCTAAGGAGTTCTGCAACCCTTGTCCTCTTCTCATCTATTATAGTCTTGGCTGGTGCCAAGTGACAGCTGTATTGTTAGATGTGCTGCTAGAAATCACCTCTTAAGGTTTCAAGTGTGAGAGGTATAGGGCTGGCAAGAGCCGTCTTCACCTTGGGCAGGTTCCCATGTGGACCTCATGTTTCAATCTTGTTTTGACTGGTGATTGATTGATGCCATTTTATTTTCCTTTACTGTGTCTCTCACTTTTCCAAAGTTTTGTTTGTTTGTTAATTAATTAATTAATTAATTAATTAATGTGCCACTTCCTTGTCAAAACAGCATTAGGACATAATTCTAAGGGATATGACACGACAAAGATTTGTCTTAATGAATGACAGTGTCCAGTTTTGCTTATAATATGTGGGTCCCTAGACTGAACTTCCTATTCTTCCTTGGATTTATGTGTTCATTTCGTCTTCAAAAAAAGTGCAATGAAATATCATTTTTAAAAGATTTTCCACCCGGGAGCCCGGGAGACCACATGCATCTGTAATTATTACTGGACTTACTTTTGCAAATAGCTCCAGACATGGAGATTACCTGTGATGATGAACAGCTGAGTTCTATAAACAATCTGCCTGAATGCAGTAAGGAGCAGACAAAATAAAATGATGGATACGGTGAATGAAAGCCAAAGGGTTTGGGATATTAATACATCAGCAGTGTAGTGCTTCATTGTAGGTGGCGCCGTCAACGGATTCTATTTACCTGTAAATAATGGTGTATGATGCTGAACTGACAACTCCTTATGTAAATAGAACATTTAGGGGAGGGGAGCCCACATTGCTATTATTTCTCTAGTTCATAGTGTGAAAGAAAGAAGTTGCCTTGAGCCTTATTTTGTCAAGGTAATTGTTTCTTCACCCCCTTCAAGGCAGAGCTATTAACAAGATCTTTATTGTTTTTGTGTTATGGCTGGAAGGAAAGAATTTGACATGCAATGCTTAGTAAGATGTACTCACTTAAGCTGGTGAAGGTTTTGGGGGGTTTTTTGTTTCTTTTTTTTACAGCAGTGCAGATTTTACAGTTATGAACATTTTGTAGAATTACCTTCTTCCTCCTTTCATCCCATTCAAGGGCATCTATGATTGCCATATGGACAAGAAATGTTCTTGAAATCAGGACATTCTTTTTGCATCATATAGAAGCTAGAGATAAGACACCACTAGAGTCTATAACATTTCCCCAGATACATTGGGAGGGCACTCCTCTGCCTAAATTAAGCTGCACTCTCTGTGCTCTTGCAGAATAAAGCCAGGAGTGTCGAGGCAAAATGATTCCCCTAGCATGAGATGTGAATTCCCGTGTTTATTTCCTGCACAAAGAAAAATAGATTTCAGGCATATATAAAGACTTGTCATTATATTTGACTCCAAATTCTACCTTTAAATCTAAAGAATTAATTTCTTTCCTGTTCACAGCAGCTAGACTAGTTTTTGCTCAATGATAGAAGGTAACTTCTAAAATACCAATAGAGGCTTGGGTTAATAACATCTGGGGCATTGCTCAGTCAGAACACCTCACATACCATCAGCGACTAATCAAAGGCATCTCCAAAACATGATCTGGTCTCCCTTTTTCTCTTTTATTGAAGAACAGGCTATTTTAATGCCGCCACCATCACCACAGAGGTACCTGTGGAGGGGATATATTGATTGAAAATGTATTGTAACTGTATTGTAACTTCTGAATAGATGTTTTAAAATTAGAGAGAGAGAGAAAGAGAGAGAGAGAGAGAGAGAGAGAGAGATGTGTCCTGATGAAGCTTTGTAACATCCTGTCCCTGGTATTTTGCCCCTATAGCTCTTCTCACACCCAGTGACACACAAGGTTCTTGGATGTTGTCTGAGGACACCGTCCTAGGTTCTGGCTGCTATTTGGCCCACAGTCAGCTTGATCTTGCAAAGTCATCCTTCTGGTTTCTGACAACCTGTGCTCTGCTCTCCCTGTTTGGTGTGTGTGATGAGTTTGTCGTGCGTACCATTTCCACAGAAGATGTGTTATGTCATCACTTGGGTTTGACGATTGTAGAACCTTGTAGTTGGTTTCTGTTTAGCCTGCTCTTATGGCACTGCTCATCAGTACTACCCACTATATTAAATTGCAGGCTGCTGTGTGCATAAAGACTGCATTGCTTGATTATCTGAACATGTTTCTAGTCCAACATTGTTTTCCCTGTAGCAAGTAACCAGCTGTTTGTAGGGGCTCAGAAGGAGGGCTTAAAGGTGGTTATATGCATAAATGCAGTTATAGGTTCCATATATGGATGTACAGTGGATGAAGTGACTAGGGATTGGATATAATCTCTTATTAGAATCTAGTTCTAAAATCTAGTTTTGTTTACTATTGAATACTAGCCAGGTGGCTACTATTTGAAATAAAGACTACTGTTGTCTACTATCTATATCTACTACTAATGACCATTAGAGCAGATCAGCTTGAGTGATGGGTTTGGATCAAATTCAAGGCATGCTATTGGCTAATTATTTAATAATGTACTAGTATTTCTGGCTGCCCTTTTGTTTTTAATTGAAGTCAATGAGTCACAGACTGTTTTCATTGGTGACAATCAATTAGTTTCTGTGTACAGTACATATTTCAGATCTTTCTTCCCCCCTATTGATGCCAAGGCATTTGTGATGTGCTTCCATTTTGTCTAATTAATTTTCTTGTCACCCACAACGATACTGCTAGACTTTCCACAGCATGACTGAATGTTTCATCAAAACATATTGAACAGAGCAAATTAAGATGCTTATTCATTATATTCACCCTTGTCCTTTAGCAGATCTCTAAAATGCATTTTGTTCATGACAATCAACTCAATCTTATAATCCACTGGAAGGTCAAAGAAATTCTTCAGGAATGGGTTGCACTCAACAGGCAGTACAAAAGGACTAGTGAACTCGAGGTCCCATGTGCATCAATGTGAAAATTTTGTGGACGCCCATAGATTTCAATGGGAACTAAGTTCATCTGGATCCAACCCCATGTTTACTCCAAGATCAGCAAAACAATTAACACAACACTTGTGGAGGCTGTCCCTAGTGAAGCATGCCTACCACTATGAGCCAGTGTGGTGTAGTGGTTAAGAGTGGTGGACTCATAATTTGGTGAACCAGCTTCGCATCCCCGCTCCTCCACCCTGCAGCTGCTGGGTGACCTTGGGCCAGTCACACTTCTTTGAAGTCTCTCAGCCCCACTCACCTCACAGAGTGTTTGTTGTGGGGGAGGAAGGGAAAGGAGATTGTTAGCCGCTTTGAGACTCCTTCGGGTAGTGATAAAGCGGGATATCAAATCCAAACTCTATTTCCATCTATTTTTAGGCACCAAATATTTTTCTCTTTCCCTAGATTTTTTAGCCTCTACTCTGAAGGGTGGCATTGTGGCATTTTTTTTCTTTTTTAGCAGAGTGGGATTACTAGGTCCTGATCTGTTTTGTCTGTTTAGCTGAGTTTTTAGATTTTTACTGGATGCTCTTAACTGGTTTTAATGCAAGTTGCTTTGGCTCACTCTGTGAGAAAAGCAGCTAATACAGCAAGCAGCTAATTAAAATAAAATAAAGAAATAATAACATAAGGAGAGCCTTGCTGGATCAGGCAAAAGAACTCTCTAGTCCAGCTGCCTCTTCTCACAATAGCCAACCAGGTGCCTATGGTAAGCTCACAGGCAAACAGTGGAAGAAACGTTCAGAACTGAATGTTTCTATCCCATTCTCTTGAAAGAATATCCACAATCAGATAATGATTTCCATTAGTTCATCATTATTTGTGAAGAACCCTTGACTTATATCTGCTTCACAGAGAATTAATGAGTATTCGGGAAAGTGGCCTTTGTGGTCATAGAAAGCTGTGTGGCTTCGTTTTTATTATTATCATCATTAAACCTATTAGTCGCCTGTCACCAAACAGGTCTCTAGGCAACTTACACTGAAGAACGTATACAGGAATACATTATAAAATAGAAAAGAATATATATATATATATATATATGCTTTCGTATATATATACACACCTTAACATTTCATTCAACATTTTTTAAAGGTTAAATACACAGTTCTCCATAACCTTGATAACAACACGGGCAGCAGAGTAACAAAAATATATATTCCCACCCACTAACCAGTAGATAAAACTAAAACAAATCTCAAATACTACTAGCCCAGAGATCAGCCATATCAGCCCAGCTTTGTTTATTTGTTTCGTCTTTTTATTTTTAACTCACCATTTCACCCAGGTCTCCATTGTCAAGGTCCGGTGCTGTAAATTACTGGGGTGTGGGCCCCTCCTCCAGGGATGGTCTAGCGGCTCTCTTCTCTTGTAGAGATAGTGGCAGCAAATGCAGAGCAGGAAGAGATGGCAGACATTTTATTTGCTCTATTGTTTTTTTTCCCTGGCTGCTGCTTCTCTCTTATCTTGGCTGGGGGTCCAGAACACATGCCTGCCATGGAAGTTTATCCCCCCCACCTCCCAGAAAATTGGTTGGTGTAAATCACCGGGGGGGGGGGGGGTCTCCTTCAGGGATGGTCTGAGCTCCCTCTGCTGTAGGGAGAGCAGTTTTAGTACCCGCATCTATACATACATAGGAATGGTGATTGCTTCAAAAGTGATTGCTTTTTTGATGGGAATGCGGTGAATAATAGGTTTTGTTTCTTCGTCTGTCTTCCATGGTAGTCAATTATTCTCTTCATCAAAAGATTCAGAGAAAAATTTAGAAAAATGAACTGAAATATTTCCTGTTCTAATATTCACCTCAATCTAAACAATCTTAAGAATGATAGCACCTGACTAAGGCAGTTTAAGGAATTTTTTTAGTTCTGTTTTAGGAGATGGAGATAACAGGAAAATGAATCTTGATGCTGTACAATGTAATTTCTTTTCCACAGTGACATCTATTAAATTGTTTCCTTAGCTATACGAAAACAAACACATTTTTATCCTGGAATATTTTTTACTCTATATTGTTTCTCTTCCCACTCCCCAGTCGAGCCACACAAAGGTGCCTCAATGCTTCCCCCCTCTGTTTGCATGTGAGCAGGGGGAGCACCGGGGCTGGTTCAGTTGTGGATCAGGAACCTCCCAAGCATGCATGTGCCCAAGCGAAAAATACCTCAAGAACAAAAAACACAGACATTTATTGTAAATTGTAAAAAAATCTGTCTGGATGGAGATTCCAGCCGTTGAAAAGATGACATGTCTGGGAAACCCCAAACATATGACAACCCTAATGTACCTCAATATAATTTCTTTCCTTTCCCCCAACTTGCATGTGGCATGACCTCAGAAGATGTGAAATTACAATGGAGCAACAGCTCAAGTATAGGTTTTAAAGGTGACTGAGTGGAAGTCATGGTCTCTAGTTATCCAGTCCTCATTGAAATATGGAAACAGTAATATTGGAAAATTAATAAAATTTTGTTATATACTGCCAGCAAAAAATAAATAAACAGAAATATTTGTTATGATAGTGAGTGAAAGGTTACAAAACACTAAGCTAACTTAAAGGGTTTTCTAAGTACAGTGGTACCTCTAGTTATGAACTTAATTCATTCCGGAATTAACCTGAAACTGTTCTTAACTAAAGGCGTGCTTTCGCTAATGGGGTCTCTTGCTGCCGTTACACCGCTGGCACATGATTTCCGTTCTCATCCTGGGGCAAAGTTCTCAACTCGAGGTAGCTCTTCCAGGTTAGTGGAGTTTGTAACTTGAAGAGTTTGTAACCTGAGGCATTTGTAATTCAAGGTACCACTGTAACTAAATTTTAAAAGTGAAGAAAATAACAATTTTGAAGAACCCTTATTTCTTTATTATTATTAATAATAATAATAATAATAATAATAATAATAATAATTTATACCCCACCCATCTGGCTGGGTTTCCCTAGCCACTCTGGGCAGCTTCCAACAAAATATTAAAATACAATAGACTGTCAGACATTGAAAGCTTACCTTGACTTCAGTTGGTTTTACATTAAAAAAAGTTGGACTCCAAAGAGATAATGTATTGGAGAAATTTGCTTTTCAGACACAATAGAATTTGTAAATCTCTCTCTCTCTCTCTCTCCCACCCCTCCCTCTCCCCACCAACACGTTGTGGTTCAATTCTTTACTTAAGTAAAAAATTCAGAACAGGTAGTGATTTCATTCATAGTTGTGGTTTTTTATATATATAAAGGTCTTGTTAGCTTTGTAGCTTAGGAGAGGGAGGTTCTGTATTATTTTAGTGATGGATTGTTATTGCATTATCAGATAACCACAGGCATCTCAGTAACTCAAGCATCCTGCCAACATGCTGTGACTTGACATCATTCGCAGTAGGTATATTTCTGATGTATGATTCTGTGCCATAGTTCCAGCTAATCAGCATTTTTACTACCGGAGAGTAATATCCCTTTCTGAGCTTGGGCTTGCTGAGGTGGCCACTCCACAAATTATGTCAACAAAGCAGTGGTGGAACAAGAGTAAACAAAGGCAGTGGGTAACAATATTTCTTCCCAAATGCATACCAGAGGGAAGCTCATTGAAAGGGATTTTGGAACCGCATCTAGTGTTTTTGTCACAATAAGTCTCTCTCTCTCTCTCTCTCTCTCTCTCTCTCTCTCTCTCTCCTCTCTCTCTCCTCTCTCTCTCTCTCTCTCTCTCTCGTGTGTGACTTGTCTTCATGGATTAGGACTTTTATTTTCCACTTCACACATATGGGACCATAAAAAAACAGTTGAGGCTTCATATGCCTCATTAAAGAGCCCTGTTTGATCTAAGAGTGCTTCCCTATTTGTTTGGTAAATAATTTCATAGCTTACAAAAGCAAATTAGAGTAACCATACATCGTTTGGAGGATCTCATAAATGTTATATTTGGAGACTGCGCTTAATTAAAAACAAATGGAAAAGATGCCACTTCAAGGCCACCCTCCACATTTGTGAGGTGAAATTTGCAACTGATGTTATCTCTTCAGCACACGCAGGCTTGTTGGCCGAGAGCTCTTATCTTCTTTAAAACATTTCCTTTATAAATGAGGTCCTTTGGGAAGCTGCTGAATCTCATATTTTCCTTAGAATTAAAACTACATCCCACATTATGCTGCTTTTGTTTGCCATCTGGTTGGCCACAGTGGGAACAAGAGGCTGGACTAGATGAGCCATTGGCATGATCCTGGAAACTCTTCTTATGTTACTGTGCTGTTTATTTGTTTTATTTTAACTGCACATATAACAGAAAGAAAAGTAAAGGAGAGGAGCAACATCAGCTCAGTAAGGACCATCCATCAATCCTGATTTAGTTAGGTTGCAAAGATGTAACACTTCAGAAACGTGCATGTTACGCTTGTGCAGTAGCCAAACCGCTGTTCACATGTATGTTTTATTACATTAGTAATGAAGCTGATGGAGATACCTTGACTGTAGTAGATATATAGGCAACGTGGCTTGGTCCTACTTTAGCGTTGATTGGTGGTTGCTTGGGTTTATGACAAGGGTCTTGTGCCTTAATAATAGTTTTTCAGATGGGCATTGAGTTTCCTGTAACTCATATTTTCAGGCTCAGCAAAGGGGGGCACATTTGTGTGCCAAGACCCTGTGGAGTAAATAACAAAACAAGAAACAACATATAGGTTTATGGATTCAAAAAGGCCACAACTTTCATTGGTTACAGGTGTGAACGGTTTGGCATAGACATTGGATAAGGCCAGATAATTCCACTCCAGTCCATCTGCTGGGAGTGCATCTAAGGGCAAACCACCATTAGGGGAAGCCCTATGAACTACTGTACTTTAACTAGGGGTATCCCCCCAGGGGTCCCCATTGGAGTGCTATGGCCATCAGGCAAAAGCCACTTCTCCTGGATCCCTTTAACAGGATACCCTTAACCAAGGAGGGGCAGGCAGAGACTACAACCTCCCCTCCAGCCAAGACTAAGGCTGCCCACCCTAAAACCCAGTGGCACTGGCCAATTGCCACCAGGCAGGCTGTCCAACTCTGGCCATTCCCCGGACCAGTGCCATGGCCCATCGTCTAGCCACAGCACCTCCCACCAAGGAAGGTGAGCAGACTTCCCAAAACATTATCTAATGTGTTAATGGACAATTTATCCCATACTTACATCCAGGATCAATAGCTAATGCAATCCTTTGGCCCAAACTACCTATCTTGTAAAATATCCAAAGCTGTAATCTAAGGGGAGCTTAAAGTGCAATTGTCAGCTATTTTTTTCAGTCATAGTTCATGGGATTTATCCAGCAATAAGAGGCTTGAAAGTAATATCTTAACTGTCAATAGAATTGTAAGGAAGAGAGGCTAACCAGTTGCTACCAGTGTGCTGACAAGCTTGGCAGCCAATGTTCCCTGCTAGACCCAGCCCAGAAAAGCCTTCCACAAAGCCACCATCACATTAAGAAGGCTACTTGTTCCTTGCCATGATTTCTCCACCATCTGCACTGTACAAATTAGCATTAAGCGAAGAGGGTGAACAAGCAATTAAAGCAGCTGTGAGGAAGAACCCTGCAACCTCTTTTTGGAAAAAGGCCTCCAGTTGGGATTGCTTTCAAAAATATTGAACCACGTGGATCTTTAGAGGCCTCGCCACAGAAGCAGTTCAATTATTCATTCAGAGTAGAAACTGTTTTATTATATATCTTTCAGTTGCAATGGTTAAATTGGAATGTGGGACATTGTACTCTCACTGAGGAGCTCATACTTGCATTTAGACTTTAATGTTTCCTGCCGAGTAGTAAAATAGTTGCCAACACCAGCTGGGAGAGACAGGAATATCATTAGCACATTTTTGTTTTTGTTTTTAATCTTCAAGGTTACTAAGAATCAGAGTTTCTGAGCCAGAAGTGAGAGTTGGAGGAAGGTAAAATACTGTAAGGGAATTTATTTGCTTTGCAGCTATGTCTTTTCCACATTGATTTTAAAGTTTTAAAGCTCGATATACTTCATGAGAAATAACGGGTGCAGCGGGCAGGTGGAATTGCAGGGAAGAAATCATTACTCGATGTGCAAACTAGTCTCGCATAACTCACTGGCGTTCTGGTGGAGCATCACTATTATTCCTTCCTAAATCAGCGACGTTGTGAGAAATTGCAATATGTATAACTAAGCTTAGATCTTCTATGCATTTTTATGAAAACATCACTATGCGCTACCTTACTAGATGCTACTTTTGAGTTAAGACGGAATCCCTGAGGACCTCTAGCAAAAGAGACTGAAGCCACGTCTTTGATCAGTGAGAGCAGCTCAGTGCAGCCTGAGTAATCTCCAGTGCTGTGCTGAAACCTGTCCTGTTGTTTTCTGAGTGCTTTCTTCCGCTGCGAAAGAGGCTTCCATCTTGCCGCCTCTTTCTCAACACGCTATAGAATTTATTTAGAATTTCAGTGGGTGTGAGGTTAAGCTTACATATTGTTTCTAGTTATTGTTTCCTCTCCGGTCAATGTATTTCTAGCACTCTGTTACCTCCCTGTTGAACACACATCGATCTGTAAAAGCCCCATGGGATAAGTTACTTCATGATGAGGTCTTCCTGTGACTTTTGATTGAACCACTGAGTTACTAAGTGACTAAGATTGGTGCAGGCATTGATTTTTAGTAACCACCACCACCATACCATTAAAAAATCCACCATGATTTCAATGATTTGTTTAAAGAGAGTTCATTTTAATAAAACAATGAGGAAGCATACAGTAGGCAGCACACATGCCTTCCCATGCTTATAGGAAAGCCCATCTGAGGATGTCATGTTTTTCCTCAGGGAATACAGGTACCAGAAATGGCTGCACAGTGCAGACCACTGGAAATATGATTTGAGGAAAAGTAAGGAAAGCACAAGGGACACGGGTGGCGCTGTGGGTTAAACCATAGAGCCTAGGACTTGCCGATCAGAAGGTTGGCGGTTCGAATCCCCGCGACGGGGTGAGCTCCCGTTGTTGGGTCCCTGCTCCTGCCAACCTAGCAGTTCAAAAGCACGCCAAAATGCAAGTAGATAAATAGGTACCGCTCCGGCGGGAAGGTAAACGGCGTTTCTGTGTGCTGCTCTGGTTCGCCAGAAGTGGTTTAGTCATGCTGGCCACATGACCTGGAAGCTGTATGTCGGCTCCCTTGGCCAATAAAGCGAGATGAGCGCCGCAACCCCAGAGTCGGCCACGACTGGACCTAATGGTCAGGGGTCCCTTTACCTTTAAGGAAAGCACAACAAAAAGCCTCCATCCCCTCCCCTCCCGATAATTTCACCAACATTTCCCCTACCCTATCACAATCTTTTTGAATGTATATTACCGAAAGGATGGTAACACACCTCTCAGAATCTAGTTTCAAATGCATAATCCAGCAGACAACTAAATTTCAATTTGCACATTAGTTTGAGAAGCATGGGTCAGGTAATTGCACATAGGAATTTACAAGGATTAAAAGCTTCAAGCATCCCTATCTATTGTTGAATCAGGCTGCATTCAAGTATCTAGAAAAAAAACACACCATTGCCTACATACAGCAGTGTCTGTCAAGCCACTTATCTCCTTTAAATAACTCTTTAAGAAGCCCTTATCTGACTTGTTGTAGCCATATAATTTCCTCATAGCTGTGCATCCTTGTGTGAGTTCTGGCATATGAGGGCCTGTACTCAATTGGTGTCCTTTGTTGCTGTTAGTTAGCTTTCCCCAAATGTACAGAATGAAAAGACTGATGTCCTCTCCCAGCTATAACAAACTTCAGCGGTGCTCTTTTCCTCCCTCTTTGAAACTGATCAAATCAGGGCTCTTAAAAGAGTCCTTTTTTTCATTATGACAACTGTTTTGAGCCCTGGTGACAACAAGTTTAATACTGCAAGCAAAATATTAGGAGTTGTTGTTGTTTTTGGTCTGTAGTGCATTTATAGCCTTGGGTGCCTGAAACCAGCCTATTTGGAGGATTCTGTTTATGTGGAAGAAATTGCTATGATCAATCACTGTATAGTAAGGGATCAAAGAAAGTGCTGAATCAAGAATTGTTTTCCATTGCACCTGTTCACTAAAAAAAACCCCTCCAAACAAACCAACTTATGCAAGTAAGCTGTTCTAAATGTTCCGAAAGGTACCAACAATTGATGGCTGGTTCTGTTCCCTATCTGGCAAAAAAAAATGTTTTCAGGACATTTCCTCACCTCTGACATCCTATATTGTGTCATAAAACCAGAAAGATAAAGTGTTTGTGGCTTCTAAGATAGGAATGGGGGAGGAATCTGTTTCAAATGGATTTAAACATGGAGTTTGCTGGTTTCAGCCACCTTGCATCAGACCACTTCTTTCTGTGCACCTACCTTTACCCCAGCACCCAAAAAGCAGTCTCAAGAAACCTGGTTAAGGGGTAAAAAGGTCATATTTATTAAAATACAACAAGTTAGATCATCTGCCAAATTAGCCCAAATCAGCCAAATTCCGGGTAGGGGAAATCAGTGCTTTCATGTGAGGGAAGCATCCCTCACTCCATGGCATGTAAGCACACAGGTTATGTGCTTCCCAGCCAAGGTGAGCTCAAATCCCTCCCCCCTCCAAGAAGAGGAGAAAACCTCATGCCTCCTTTCCTTCTGGGGTGTGGAAAGGCAAAGATGCTCCCACTGAAGGCAGGTATCACAATGTTTGAGGTGCTAGGATATTGTATAATTACATGCAAAAAAATTACATGCAAAAAATTGTATATTGTACTACAATACATATAAAGGACCCAAACCCCTTTTTCTGCAGCATGATTTTATAAATTTTATAAGTAAGGTCCAACAAATTCCTCAATTGCCTTGCTCAAAATTTTATTTCCCACAAGGTAGAAAAAGTATAGTGTCCAGATCAAGGGAAGCCATATAAGGTAAAGGTAAAGGTCCCCTGACAATTAAGTCCAGTCACAGACGACTCTTTACTGGCTGAGGGAGCCGGCATTTGTCCGCAGACAGTTTTTCCGGGTCATGTGGCCAGCATGACTAAGCCGCTTCTGGCGCAATGGAACACCGAAACTCGAACAGCGCAAGGAAACACCATTTACCTTCCCGCCGGAGTATTTATCTACCTGTACTTTGACATGCTTTTGAACTGCTAGGTTGGCAGGAGCTGGAACTGAGCAACGGGAGCTCACCCTGTCATGGGGATTCGAATCACCGACCTTCTGATCGGCAAGCCCAAGAGGCTCAGTGGTTTAGACCACAGCACCACCTGTGTTCCCGATAGGGAAGCCATAGTGCTGCTCTATTCTGCCTTGATCAGACAAAACCTGGAGTACTATATCCTGTTCTGGGCACCACAATTTAAGAAGGATATTGACTGGAATGTGTGCAGAGGAGAATAACCAAGATGATCAAGAGTCTGGAAACCAAGGCTTGTTGTGAGGAACAGTTGAGGGAGTTGGGTATGCTTAGCCTGGATAAGAGGAGACTAAGAAGAGATATGCCAGCCATCTTCAAATATCTAAAGCTGCCACATGGAAGATGGAGCAAACTTGTTCTCTCCTGCTCCAGAGGGTAGGACCCGAACCAATGGCTTCAAGTTACGAGAAAGGAGATTCTGATCAAACATCAAGAAGAGCTTTCTGTCGGTAAGAGCTGTTCAACAATGAAATGACTCCTTTAGAAGGTGGGGGATTCTCCTTCCTTGGAGGTTTTTAAGCAGAAGTTGTATGGTCATCTGTCATGGATGCTTTATTGCAGGGTCCCTTCCAGTTCTACAATTCTATGTATCTATGTTGTGTACCTTTTCTTAGTTATATGCATTGTTGTTGCTGTTTTAAAAAAATAGATGATTGAGCTGGCATGAGTAACTTTTCTGCAAAGGGTGTCCCACAGCAATAAATTGTTGTGCGCATATGATAAATTTACTACTTTTTATGATATAGATGTTTCACTTTGAACAAACAGAAGCACAGTTTTGCAGATCAAGTCTGTTTTCCCAAGAACAAAGGTTACATTATAAGGGTGTGAGAATGGCAAAAACAGATTTTGCTACATCCCCCCATCACACATTTTATCTATAATTTGAGTGGAGGTGGGGGTATGAAAATCACAATTTAATTATTCCACGTTTTCAAGTTGTGAAATCTGTAGCTATGGTTACTGGCTCAGACAGAGGATTGTTGTAGATATATCTTAATTGTTAATAGCAAAGAGGGAGGCAAATATCCTGGGCAAAGTGTGAGGAAATGGGAGACCTTTAGAGGCCCTAAGGCAGGGGTAGGCAACCTAAGGCCCGGGGGCCGGATCCAGCCCAATTGCCTTCTGAATCTGGCCTGCAGACAGTCTGAGAATCAGCGTGTTTATACATGAGTAGAATGTGTCCTTTTATTTAAAATGCATCTCTGGGTTATTTGTGGGGCATAGGAATTCTTTCTTCTTCAAAATATAGTCTGGCAGACCACATGGTCTGAGGAACGGTGGACCAACCCATGGCTGAAAAAGGTTACCGACCTCTGCAAAGCACTTAAAAGATTTTGGTGCCCCCATATATATCCAATTCAGAACAATAATAAACTGTAAAATATTGCCCTCTACAATTATACAATTGTATAATTTTATAAAGTTGAGCATTAATGAATCTTGCTTTTACATTTTTTGTTACAATGAACTTACTGTGGGAGTCTTTTCTGTAGTACCTGGTTCAGCTGCACCATATAGTCCATGGGAAATCCAGCAATGGAAAATTTCTGAGGTGCCCACCTTCCTTTGATGCCTAATAATAATACTAATAATAATAATAATAATATATAATATTTATACCCCACCCATCAGGCTGGGTTTCCCCAGCCACTCTGGGTAGCTCCCAACAGAATATTAAAAACACGATAAAACATCAAACTTTAAAAACTTCCCTAAACAGGACTGCCTTCAGTTGTCTTCTAAAAGTCAGATTGTTGTTTATTTCCTTGACATCTAATGGGTGGGTGTTCTACTACCGTTCCACTACCAAGAAGGCCCTCTGCCTGGTTCCCTGTAACCTCACTTCTTGCAGTGTGGGGACCACCAGAAGGCCCTTGGAGCTGGACCTCAGTGTCCAGGCTGATTGATGAGGGTGGAGGCGCTCCTTCAGGTATACTTATTTTGCTTAAAAGTTCATCCAGCCCTGGGTAGACTGGGCATGGCTTAGGGTAGGGTACTAGTAGCGCCATTACTTGGATGAAAGCGAAAGGTGCACATTTAAACTGGAAAAAGTTGGCCAAATCTTTTTACTTTGTGTTTAATTATTTCAGATTCTCAGGAAAGCAGAAGCCACCATTCTAAGTAGACTGCTCATCATTGCCAGAGCAGGGGATGCCTTGTTGTTAATACCACGTGACAGTAAAAGGATCATAGCCTAAGCAAAGGAGAGCAAGAAGTCTCTGTCTTATTTCATATCATCCAACATTTTGCAAATGAAGGGTTGCTTGTGACACTCCTGCTCTCATGCTGTCTGAAGTCCATCTGCACTAGTGTGCATTACAGAAAGCCATTTCATGAGCCACATTCATTGATATAAAAAGAAGGTGGTGTTAACCATGTTTTGTTGTTGTTGTTTAGTTGTTTAGTCGTGTCCGACTCTTCGTGACCCCATGGACCAGAGCACACCAGGCACTTCTGTCTTCCACTGCCTCCCGCAGTTTGGTCATGTTTTAGGAGAACATAATTGTCTCATAATATCCTGCCATGGCTCAAAATATACCTGAGCAGCTCCCATACACAAAACAACAGGCTCTGTGCTGCATTGTTCACGTATCTGCATTTATGTGCCTGTGTACCAGAGAACAAATACAACTCTCTCCATCCAACTCAGTGATTTCACTCTTAGAGAGCCAGGCAAAGCAGCTAAATGCTAAAGAATGACACTGTCAAATCTCCCAAAGATAGAGAATGGGAACTGTGATTTACTAGGAACAAATACCACACAAAAAAGGAGATTATCCCCTGTTGCAGTGCATGCTATTTACCAATATAATATGAAATTGCAACTTTTGCAAGCATTTGCTTGTGTCACGACAGCTAACTGCAAGCCACAGGATCAGGCTAGTGAAAACAAATCACATTGGGTCGAATACTACTGGTTTGACTTGATCAGTTAATACGTCCATCTTATAGAAGCCACAGATAACGCATTTGAGATGAGGCGATCAGTAAGTATCAATTTAAGTTTGTAAAGCAGTTTAGTATGAAAGGTACTATATCATCTGCAGCATATTTGCTGGAGAGATATAGACTAGCTGATTTGTTAGCCTTTCCTCCACTCAACTGAATGTAACAATACAATTTGGCTCCCTGTCAGCTCAAGTTGCTAATACTGAGACCCCCAAAAGTAGTTGATATTCAGCTGGCAAAGGATGGATGGACGCAATGAGATTATAAGTTGAATTTTATGTGTACTACCTTTTAAATATATTTAAAGTCTTTAGGATAATAGCTAAAAATTGTGAAGATTGAACATGAACCAATGCTGTAATAAAATTGCAAGTGCTGTTAGCAGTGAAAGTAGGAATCATTTGAGTTCTTTGGTGCATCCCAACTATAGCAGAGTCTTAATTATTAATCTTTACGGTCCACAAGAAGAAGAAGAAGAAGAAGAAGAAGAAGAAGAAGAAGAAGAAGAAGAAGAAGAAGAAGAAGAAGAAGAGGAGTATTAGTTTGGATTTGATATCCCGCTTTAACACTACCCGAAGGAGTCTCAAAGCAGCTAAAATTCTCCTTTCCCTTCCTCCCCCACAACAAACACTCTGTGAGGTGAGTGGGGCTGAGAGAAGTGTGATTAGCCCAAGGTGACCCAGCAGCTGCATGTGGAGGAGCGGAGACGTGAACCCAGTTCCCCAGATTACAAGTCTACCGCTCTTAACCACTACACCACACAAACCTTCCTCTAAGCACTGCCTCTGGTGGATCTTTTCACAGGCCCTGCAAGATGGAGCTGTTCCACCAGGCCTTTGGTCAGGGGTCAGTCTGACTCCCCTCCCCTTTCATAAGAACTTGCAATTTTTCTCACAGGCCCATATGAGTTCAGCACAAACAGTTCGGCCTGGTGAGCATTTAAGGTCCCGAACCCTAATCTGCAGGTTGCCATCTGATCCTGATCTGATTTTAGGATGTATTTTAATTGATTGTCTGACTTTATGTTAATGTGTTATACTTTGAGGTTAGCTGTTCTGAGCCCGGTTATGACCAGGGAGGGTGGGATATAAATAAAAAGTTGTTGTTTTTGTTGTTGGTGGGTTTTTTTTAAAATTATTATTATTATTTTATCTAGGACTGGTGCCTGATTAGCAGGGCTTCTTGCAGTTTGAATCCCATGGTCCTTTTTTCTTCTTCTAAAAGTCATCAAAACATTCATTTCCCCTTAATTCAAGCATGCTAATGAGGGGAAACAATTATAAAGCTAGGAATTCATGACAAAGGATCAACACATCCCCAGATTTATACATGATTGCTGAAACTAAATCGTGGAGCTGCGTTTTTAGACACGAGGCTAAGTTTCATTGAGCTCAACAGGTCTTACTTCTGAGTAAACAGTTATAGTGTTTTGCTGTTCTCCATCCAGGTACAAGGGTAGTTAGGAAACCAGTGTAGCATATCAGGACAAGGGCCTAGCTATTCCAATCTTGTCACAGAATCAGAGCTTTTCATTTTTGCAAAATGAATCAGACATGATTTCAACATTGCTTTCGGAAAGACACTTGAAAGGACAGGGACTGACCAGATGACATAATTAATAGGCTGTAGGACAACTGCTAAATTAAACATTTGAGGATATTGCCTGAACCTAATTACATAATTTAGTGAATATTGAAATGAAGGTAATCTCTTGAAAGGGAAATTTATCCCTTTGCTTTTTTAAAAGTTCTCTTTCACATACAATGGTTGGTGGCAGCAAGGTCAGCACAGTTTAGCAATTTGCCAGCTTCTGTCAAGCAGATACATTAGTGAACCTTGATCTCTGTGAAATATAAATTGAGAGAACATTTTCTGATGTTCTGCATTATAATGAGAAAAGGGCTCGGATCTCTCTTTTTGTTTGATGCCGGTAGTGGTCTAGTATTTGCTGAAAGCAAATACTATTTTCGCTGACAGTTTAACATTCTCTGTGTGACTAATCCGCCTCCCCAAAACAGACATGCTCTGTCAATTCTAGATGATATGATATTCCTCTTCTCAAATGTCAGCTCCCCAAGCCAGCATTTTCTTTCTAACTGCAAATATTAATTGATTAAGCATTATGTGAGTAACTGCTTAATGGCTTGATTGCAGATTAAAAACAAAGCTCTGATTAATTGGAAATGACCAGCTGGGATCTTGTAGCACTCCTTGTTCACTGCTTCCTTCTCTGTCTATCTGCATTCCCCCCTCTTCTTCAGCCCACAGGGTTCTGTTAGACCCACTTTTTTGATGGTGGTAGTGATAAGACAGCAATAGTCCTCTGAGGATGTAAAACTACAACACAGTGCTCTTCGTGCTCAGACATCAGTGTACAATCCTAGCCTGGAAGACCGTATATATCAATAGGGAACTCATTTTCCAGCTGTCAGTGCTTATATAGCCAGAATGGCACCATCTACACACAATAGTGAAAGAACAGGAAGTTTGGAGGAACCCCAAATTTTGCAGAAATAAAAAAGAAGAAAAGTCCCCCCCCCCAAAAAAAATAGCCCACTGATGACTGAACATGTTCTATTGCCACAGAGTACAATTCCAAGTATCTGCTAAAGAGTGTGTCCGGAAAACTGGTGCACGTGTGTCTGTAACGAAGTTTCCTGGCAAAGGGTATGGAAACCTGGACAAGAGCACACCACATTTTGTTGTAGATTCCACTTGCTTTATTTATAATTATTGGAAATACGAGATGGCCAGTGACACAAGGTCAATGGCTTCTTTGCTGCCATGTCTTATTTGTGTGGAAATGCATAGCCCACTCTTTTATAAAATATCACAAGGCATCTTACAGCATACAAAATATAATGAAAGCCATTCATAAATATATATAAAACATTCTTAAACAACATCATAAAATAACAGGAAATACTGGGTGGTTAAAAGTTCAGAGTGTGATCAGGTCCTGTCTAAACGGTGCTGATTTCAGGAGATACCTGAAAGAAGGCTGGAATGGTTCCTGCCAAAATGCAGGGACATGGGGAACCTCCATCAGTGGAGATGGAGTATAAGGAATCAGTTTGTCCTTAAAGTACTTTGGGCCCAAGTCGTTTAGGGATTTGTGAATTAACACAATAAATTTGAAACCTGTCCTGGAAGCAAATTGGCAATCTTGTGTCCCTGTAGTTTTCTCCTTTGACCAGAGCCGTGTAATGGTACAGAGAGGATCTCACAGAGAGAGGCCCAGACAGGTGCAAGCCACTTCCAGCTTTTGAGGCCCCTACCCATGATGAAAATTCAAAATGACGAGTCAGCACATGAAAACAAAATAAGTTGCCCCAACTCAGTTCAGCAACCCAAAGCTGCTTCTTTGCTTGCCTGCTTGCCTCTCTCCTGCACCCCTAGTTTTGGCCATAGTGTTGCTTTGCATTTTAGCTCTCAATAAATCCTATCCATCTATCCTTCAGTGCCTAGGACAGTATAATTCCTTCACTGCTGCCTGCATGCTTAGGCTCTTTTGTTAACTCTTTAGGTGATATTAAACTATATTTTGCTCAGAGTATGCCCCTATCAGAATTAATGAACCTAACGTAGTCATGTTCATGAATTTCAATACATTATACTCTGAGTAAAACATATTTGCATGCCACACATTACATTGCCATTCTATTTTTATTTTTTTTTTAAGTTTGGGATATTTTGATGTTTTGAGGTAAACCTGTCTGAAATTTGGCAGGGTTTGTCTACTTTTTGGGGGAGGGGTTGCTACATCTGCAAGTTTTGTGTACCTGTGTGGAAAATAAGTTATGGTCCTTTTGGTACCCAAGTCAACAGGAGGGCTGAAGCTTTGGATTTCCAAATAATGCTTCAGATTCTGAGTCTAAAGTGAGGGACTCTCAAAGCTACCCAAAGCGAATACAGGCCTGATCTGTAGCAGTGAATCTGGTTCCCAGCACTGTGTGTGACTGTGGGTCTCCTCTCTTCTTCTTCAGAAGGACTTCTGGTTCTCACACTAAAATCCCTTCACTGGTCTTTGCCCCAAAGCATCCCCCAAATAAAGAGAACAAGCAGCAGAAATCCTGAAGAGAGCAGCTTTCAGTCAGTGTAGAAAATACTGAGCTAAGCAGACCAATGGTTCTGTGCAGTGTAAGGCAGCTTCCTTAGCAATAACCACTGGAATTAAAGAAATGAAAGACAAGAAAACCAACCCTACATTCCCATTAGAAACGTTTGAGAAGAAAATGTCTACTGACCTTGTTAGTCCATCATAGCATATAACTGCTTTCAGTTGAGCAGCCAAGGTGTGAACTGTATTCTACTTTTCAACTTGGCAAGGTATCAAGTCCAGAACCTTAGATACAACTGTTTAAATGATATTAGAAACCTTTAAAGGGTTCACTCATCTGGAGCAAAAGTACTGTACTTTCAAGGAGAGCTGCATTTTCACTTTTCTTAATCCTTCCCCCCCCCCCCCGACACTACGTTTTCTTCAAATTGGCTGGGAAATAGGGATTTTCTTTAAATTTTCATAAAGGTCATTTTTTTCCAGTCATTCAACATCGTCATTTGCCTCTCTACAGACCAATAAGGAGATATCTCACACAATAAGTGTGAGATAATGTGCAACACGAAATTACTGTGCAGATAACATATTATAATGATGTGGGTAAAAGGTAAAGGACCCCTGGACAGTTAGGTCCAGTCAAAGGCGACTATGGGGTAGCGGCGCTTATCTCACTTTCAGGCCGAGGGAGCCGGCGTTCATCCACAGACAGTTTTCCAGGTCATGTGGCCAGCATGACTAAACTGCTTCTGGCACAACAGAACACCATGATGGAAACCAGAGTGCACGGAAATGCCGTTTACCTTCCAGCTGCAGAGGTACCTATTTATCTACTTGCACTGGTGTGCTTTCGAATTGCCAGGTTGGCAGAAGCTAGGACGGAGCAACGGGAGCTCACTCCGTAATGGGGATTCAAACCACCGACCTTTTGATCAGTAAGCCCAAGAGACTCAGTGGTTTTGACCACAGTGCCACCCACATCCCTATAATGTAGATCTATAGACAACAGCTTGAGTAACAGGGCTGCAGATATTCTAGCTGTTCCACTGTAGGCCCTCTTCCCACTTTCAGGACTAATAATAATAATTTCTGTACCAACTTTCATTCTAAGATTACAGGGCAGTTTCCAATATAAAAGCACCAAAAAGGAAATATAGTAACATAGTAACAAACAAAAACACAGTTCAAAAGGCCATAGATTAATCAGATTAATCAGCCAAAGGCCTGGTTGAAGAGGAACGTTTTCACCTGGTGCCTAAAGGGTGTATAATGAAAATGCCAGGTGAGCCTCCCTGGGGAGAGCATTCCAGAATGGGAAGCCGCCACAGAAAGGGCCTGTTCTCGTGTTGCTGCCCTCTGGACAACTTGCAGAAGAGGCACATGAAGAAGGGCCTCAGATGATGATCTCAGCGTCCACGTGGTTCATACGGAGAGAGGCGGTCCTTGAGGTTTTGCAGTCCTGAGCTGTTTAAGGCTTTCTAGGTTAATAAAATATATGTATCAGCCACAATTTTCTTTATTGCAAAAAGTCAAATTTTGGGTGGAACAGCTTTTTTTTTTTTTTTTTTTTTTTTGCACAGGAGCACTAATCAACGTTAATTGTGCAATCTGAATTTGCCAGTATGTGATTGAATCCCACCTGAGCAGAACTGGTAGAGTCCTGGAAAAAGAGGCCAGTTTGTTGGTTTTGAACAACTTGAGAGATTTTACATTTTGCACGTGATGGACCCTTTGGGGTGTACCTATAGAAGCTGAAGCAATATTAAGAAAAAGAAAGAGAGTATTTCTTATGGTTGCCCTTTGCTCAAAGTTGGACATCTGTCAGTACAACTACAATACAGATGCATTTCTGAAAACTGAGACGCTTCTCTAGAAATTATGTTTGTGATAGGGGATGCATTCAGCTGCAAAATACTTTTTGACTGGAGAGCAGATCCTCCCACATAATTACAAAGAGTCTCTTATACAGAGCATGCAATCATCTGCATTATTATTATTATTATTACAGCTTTGCATGCTTAATTTTATGATGCAGTGACTATATATTTGTGAATAAATCCTGCTTACAGTATTTTAATAAATTAAAATGTCATCATTTTATAAACCTGTTATCCTTCTTTGTCAGATTAATTACAGAGGACTTAGAGCGGAGTAACTTTTGTTTGGCTGTGTTTGTTGACAATTTGATTCAATAATTGACCTCCAGCCTACAAGAGGAGGCAAAATTGAATCACTAAAAAGGACAGTGAGTGACTCACCATATTAATATATGCTCTTCTACATTAGAAGACAATTTGAAAATCAGGAAGGCCAGGAAATATTTTAGCCCAATCAAGAAGTCCTATGTAACCCTAGAATAGGAAGGGCCAATCTGGAATCTGAGAACCATTCACTGCCCAACTCACATGGGGCAGTTGCAGGCAGAAACAAGTTTTAACTTTTTTAGCCTCTCTGTTGCCAACAGCAATGGTAGTTTTACTATATTCTAATGCAATGACCAAACCAATGAGTGGAAAATATCAGGTGTTTGTTATAGGAGCCATTGCTGCACAATACTCACTCCTCACAATGCAAAAGTCTTCTGCATCTCCATTACAGCCTTTGTGAACTCCTGACACAAAACCTGTGCTCTGGGTGTCCATAAGTCCTCTTTTTCATGGGTAGAGTCATCATAGCCATCCATAGTTAAAAGCAGAAGTTGGCGAATGTGCCCTCTTTTTGCTCTTTAAAATATGGCAACCCTAGCTGAAATGGTTCAGAAAGTTCTTTGCTGGGAAATTATTTGAGGGTTTTCCTATTCAGGCTCTGTTGGAAAACTTCAGAAGGGAAAGCTGGATAATATTTTGAGAAAGCATGTTCTCCCTCATGGAGAGCACGGGTTGCGGGTGGGGCTGACGAGACACCTCACTGTTGCTAGGGAAATGGTTTGGCCATCCTTTAAGCACGGGTGGGCTATTACTGGGGAAATCTAGATGTTGCCATTTGTTGATTGACAGCCCTATTTGTTAAATACAATGCACGCAGCGACAAACTTTCTCTTTTGGCTGCATGCTTTGGATCACCCGCCCTCCCTTCCCTAATTTTAGGCTGTTTGCTTGACCTTGCTATGCCTGTCATGGGGTCATCTGCTTTGGGGCAGGGGCCCAGTACGAATTTTGTCCATTTGGCTGATTAGTGTGTGTCACTTGGTTCATAGAATTATAGAATCATAGAGTTGGAAGAGACCACAAGGGCCATCGAGTCCAACCCCCTGCCAAGCAGGAAACCCCAGCAGAGCACTCCTGACATATGGTTGTCAAGCCTCTGCTTAAAGACCTCAAAGAAGGAGACTCCATCACACTCCTTGGCAGCAAATTCCACTGTCGAGCAGCTCTTACTGTCAGGAAGTTCTTCCTAATGTTTAGGTGGAATCTTCTTTCTTGTAGTTTGGAACCATTGCTCCGTGTCCGCTTCTCTGGCGCAGCAGAAAACAACCTTTCTCCCTCCTCTATGTGACATCCTTTTATATATTTGAACATGGCTATCATATCACCCCTTAGCCTCCTCTTCTCCAGGCTAAACATGCCCAGCTCCCTTAGCCGTTCTTCATAAGGCATCGTTTCCAGGCCTTCGTCCATTTTGGTTGCCCTCCTCTGGACGCGTTCCAGTTTGTCAGTGTCCTTCTTGAACTGTGGTGCCCAGAACTGGACACAGTACTCCAGGTGAGGTCTGACCAGAGCAGAATACAGTGGCACTATTACTTCCCTTGATCTAGATGCTATACTCCTATTGATGCAGCCCAGAATTGCATTGGCTTTTTTAGCTGCCACGTCACACTGTTGGCTCATGTCAAGTTTGTGGTCAACCAAGACTCCTAGATCCTTTTCACATGTACTGCTCTCAAGCCAGGTGTCACCCATCTTGTATTTGTGCCTCTCATTTTTTTTGCCCAAGTGCAATACTTTACATTTCTCCCTGTTAAAATTCATCTTGTTTGTTTTGGCCCAGTTCTCTAATCTGTCAAGGTCGTTTTGAAGTGTGATCCTGTCCTCTGGGGTGTTTGCCTCCCCTCCCAGTTTGGTGTCATCTGCAAATTTGATCAGGATGCCCTTGAGTCCATCATCCAAGTCGTTGATAAAGATGTTGAATAAGACCGGGCCCAAGACAGAACCCTGTGGCACCACACTAGTCACTCTTCTCCAGGATGAAGAGGAACCATTGATGAGCACCCTTTGGGTTCGGTCAGTCAGCCAGTTACAAATCCACTGAGTGGTAGCAGTGGTTTTTTTCCTACTGCGTTGCAAATCGTCACAACTTGTAAGGTTTGTGGTTAGGCATTGGTATTGGAATTGGTTGGTGGAGGGGTATGGGTTCGGCTGTGCCTGCCCCTCCAAAATGCTGCTGCTGGTGGAGGGGTATGGATTCGGCTGTGCCTGCCCCTCCAAAATGCTGCTTCAAGGGTTTTCCGTTAAAGGAACCCAGGGGCTCCCCATGCTTTTGTCCGAAACCCCCTGGCAAGGGGCTAGGGCCACGCAAGCCCCTGGGAGCATTCTGGGGAGAGGTGAGGCATGGTTCCCAGTCCTGTCTCTCTCCCCAGGTGACTTACCCTTGCTGACTTCGTGGGGGGTGCGAATGTCAGAGCTGTCCCCGGGTGGGGTCAGTTAGTGCTACCAATGCCTAAACAACCACTCACATTGCTGTAATTTGAATAAAGTTGTGGCCGAAATTATGCCAAAAACCATAAACAAAAATTAAGTGTCAATTGTGTTTTTCTTTGGGGGGTGTCTTGGGGACCTCGACGCGCAAATACCCCCCCCCCAACAAATAACATGGAGCATTCAGCGAGGTCATTTTGGAAAAAGGCAAAATGTGCTGTGTAGAATATCTTGCATACAAACTAGACCAGGCTTGATCCCTGGCATCTATCGCTTTAAAAAATCTCAGGTAGTATAGCTGGAGGGGGGGGGGGAGAGACCCTGCTTGAAGTCTAGGGGAGCTGCAGCCAATTGTGCTGGAGGAATTTTTAAAAAAATCATATTTTATTTTGAAACATTTTTAATAACCAGTTGAAGCCATGCACAAATGGACTCTCAAAATTCCCTATCCTAATGTGGGCATAAATACTGTGGGGGCCATATTACTGAGTTTCTCCAGAGGATATTCTCCAACAGTTTCATGGTGCTAGGGTTTCCGATTAGCAGTAGGCAGGCCACAGCTCTTTTCGTTTATCCTAAGGTTTGTTATTATTCCTTCCACTGGACAGCAGGGAGAGAAATTGAGACTGGCACACACACCCCATAGCTGTCAACGTTTCCCTTTTTTAAAGGGAAATTCCCTTATTCCGAATAGGATTCCTCGCAAGAAAAGGGAAAAGTTGACAGCTGTGACAGACACACACACACACACACACGAAACAGAGAACATTCAAAGAAAATTCTGCATTGTGGCGTATTTGGAGTAGGATGTGAGACAGAAAATTCTCTGACATTTTCTCCAAAAAGGTATAAGTACTTTTATTTATACTCAGCGGTAATATAAATATTTCACATAATGAATACATAAATAAATGATCCTTTAAATTTTAAAGTTTATTTTCCATATTTATATGCCACCCATAATGACATTCTCAGGGTAACTTACAAGAAGTATAAAAAGGAATTAAAAATACATAGAATAAAGCAGGTCAGCATATTAAACCAGCAAAGAAACTGGCAAATACAAAACAAAGCAGAACTTGAAGAAGTGGACGGGGCAGGTGATCCACTGGGTCTTCAATTCTCTCTGAAGGTTTTAGTGACTTTGGAATTTTGTTGTTGTTACTGTTGCCCTAACACAAAGAGTAAAATAGATATTCACAGTGCAGGTTTTTTTAAAAAAACAACAACACCAAGAACAATTTATGATGCATATGTATTCTCAGTCACAAATGCCAGCGCTGGCATGTTGCAAATTATTTCAAACTTTATTTCTGCCTTCTACTGTTCCTGGTTTGCTTTGTTTTTTTCATGCAGCAGTGGGGAGGCTTGAGGCCAACCTATTCAGTTTCATTAGCAGAAACTGTCATCTCTTCGATGCAGACTCCAGCTATGTGGGGCGATGAAGACCTCTGGTGGAAATCTGGGTTCATTTATAATTATATTCTCCAAGGTCCTATTTCTACAGCAAGTGCTCAATATTGCAATAATACATTCAACGTGGGCTGGAAGAAAACTCAATATAACTCAATATAAACCTCAGCATTTGGGCTGGGGGAAAAACATGGCCTTTTCATTCCACAGGACATTTCAACAAATAGGTGAAGAGGGTACAAGGTGACAGCCAGGAAATTAAGCTTAGAGTAAGAAGTGAGGTGAGAGACACATTTACTTTTGCCATTACCTTTCCTTTTCTTCTTCTTTTCTTTTTGGTGATCTTTTTAGCTCCTGGACAGCGAAAGTTTAACTTTTCTATGGAACCTAATCATAACGGAGTAGCATTTGTTTATCTCAGTTGAGGGTATTATCCCTTTGTTAGCAATCAGAATATTTATTCTCTTAGCTCTGCCTCAGTATGGCAGTGGGATTATTTTTCAGGAATGTTACTTACCTCAGAGGTTGATTGAGTTATACATACTGGGTACACCGCTCCTCCCACAGGTTATTTCCATCCTTCTAAACAACCCTCTCCTGGGCTCTTCTGTCACTCCCACCAAATTATTTTATTGCTTTTTCTTTCATACATCAAAGAGGGCTGGTTTCAAGTTTGAGGGCATGTCCAGTACTGTGAACTCAGCTATACAACCACAAATAAAACTTTTTAAGTATGATATACAATACGACGATTGTGAGCCTCATGGAAAATTCAATGTATTTTTAAAAACATGTTTTTGAAAAAGCATGTTCAGAAAGCTTTTTTTATATGTGTGTAGATTCCTGCATCCCCACATCTCCAGTGAGCCTTGACCAGCTTACCTGGTGATGATAAATGGTAGAGGCAACCACATTCTCAAGAGCATTGGATGACTTGGAGCTCACTGTTTAAATTTCCCACAACCCCCTAGGTTATTTTACACACACACCACTCCTTCATCCAGGCAACAAGACGCATCATCAGAGCTCAAGGGCACATTGTAGCCAAGAAAAATCACTTAAAGTGGGTACAAAGGGAAGCCAGAGAGGAATGTGGCTTGAGTGAAGTAGTGTAGCTGAGAAGTGGATGTGATCTGGGGACAGTCGTAAGGGCCAGCTAGAGACTCCTGGAGGGCCACTTTCATTCCCCAAGTCCAAGGTTCCCAGTTTATACCCTAAAGCTATCCTGTACTGGGAGCACTCAAGCCACTGCAGGAAATTAAAAAGGTGGTTCAAGCCACCATTATTTTCATCAGAGGCTCAGAAAAGACGAGTCCCCAAAAGGTGTCAGTGGTAGAAGCATTGACAGCTGCCCAAGGATCCTGGATTCTGATGCCTGCTGTGCTTGAAGCCCATTATTATCCATTCAGAAAGCCTGTGTTTGGTTTATATATGAAGCAGAATAAAGGCAGTATCTTGAGCTAAACTAACAGGGATTGGCAACCTTTTCGGCCCATGAGTATCTTAACTGGAGAAATTGTCATGGACACTATGCACACAGCATCACATGGAATGCTTCTTTCAATTTCAGCAATGGGGAGGGTACTGTGTGGGCACACTGAAAATCCTTTATCATCTAATTCATGTGTAGAACAGATTTTCTGAATAATGTTTGACAGTGATTGAGATGTTACTTTGAATCTTGGCAGTCTTCATTCCAGAACTCAAGCAACAACAAATTCTATTTTCTGATCACAGACCTTGTGGCACAGCTTTCAGAAAAAATGGAAAGTCATAAGCAAATATTACTGTAATGCTAGATTTCACAAGAGCTGAGGTAAAAGTAGCCAGTATGGTGTCGTAGTTAGAGCGTTGGACTAGAGCCTTGAACACCAAGGCTCAAATCCCTACTTGGCCATGAAGTTCACTGGGTGACCTTGGGCCAGTCACTACCTCTCAGCCTAACCTACCTCTCAAGACTGTTCTGGGGATTAAATGAGGTGGTGAACTATTCACAGCACCTTGAGCTCCTTGGAGAAAAAGGTGGGGTATATGGTTTTCCCAGTAGTGATGTATGGAAGTGAGAGCTAGACCATAAAGAAGGTTGATCGCCGAAGAATTGATGCTTTTGAATTATGGTGCTGGAGGAGACTATTGAGAGTCCCATGGACTGCAAGAAGATCAAACCTCTCCATTCTTAAGGAAATCAGCCCTGAGTGCTCACTGGAAGGAAAGATTGTGAAGCCGAGGCTCCAATACTTTGGCCACCTCATGAGAAGAGAAGACTCCCTGGAAAAGACCCTGATGTTGGGAAAGGTGGAGGGCACAAGGAGAAGGGGACGACAGAGGACGAGATGGTTGGACGATGTTCTCGAAGCTACCAGCATGAGTTTGACTAAACTGTGGGAGGCAGTGGAAGACAGGAGTGCCTGGCATGCTCTGGTCCATGGGGTCACGAAGAGTCGGACATGACTAAACGAGTAAACAACAGCAACAACATAAATGAAATATAGAAACATGGATTACACTATGGCAGGGATAGGCAGCAGATGCCGGAAGACTGGTGACTTTCTGGTAGAGCACATTGTGCTGGAATTCATGCAAAGAATACTCAACTAGCTGGGCCTTGTTTTCACCCAGCAAAGCACTTCATCTACTGTTAAGCAAGAGTGCATTTTCAGAATCACTTAAAACAGATTAACTGTGGCATAAGTGTTAGGAAACCATTCTGTACTCTTGCTTTGCAAATCTAAAACGTATCAGTGAATTTAAGGGGTTGTAATCACACACACAAATGCACCATGCAAGACTGAAGTTAGCCTCCCATTGAGCTGGGGCACGCACACAGTGAAACCTTACGACAGCCGGTCAGACACAACCTGTTTTGAGTACATTCAATCTGGGACATCATTTTTTTGTGCATTGGACATATTTCTGAATGAATTTAAAAGCATATCCAGACATGTCCATGTGCACAGATTTACCAGTTTTTTTAATAATATATGGAATTTGTCATGTTATTATTTAGGAGACTCCAACAACTATTGCTCTTGGGTTATTCAGATGGATGCATTTTTAATGTGTTAAGCTCATACAAGCAATATGTTAATTCCCTATAAGATCCTTAATTAACTTTCTAAGAGTCTGCTATGTCCACCAGCAAGTGAATATCAGAATGGGAAGTTAAATTCTGAATTTTGAAAAATTTTAAAAACAAAAATATGTCCAGATATTCCATGGATTTCCATAGAAACTTAGGTAACATTTTTCCTAAATTGGACTTGTGTCATAATAGTTGGCTTTCAATTAAAAGGCAGTGACATAAATTAGAAATCATTACATGGACAACAAAAACAAATAGATTTTATTACAATATTAGTGCAGGACAATTCTAGTTGATATACTATTCTATATCCCCCCCACCCTGAAATTGCAGGCTCATGGAAAAAAAGAAAACCTCAGGACCTAAATGGATTCACTCCTTTCTTTGTTTTCAAGTCAGCAGGAAGAACAAGAGCTAATTTATGTTTACAGTGACTCAGTTTGATTAAAAAGTCATACTTCACCAACTCTGAAGATGCATTTCTGAACATCCCTCTTTCCATTCAATTAATTCCAAGTGATGTTTGCCCAGAAAATGTAGAGCATGTTTAACTGCAATAGAGATAATGCTAAAGCAAGCAATCCCCGTTTAAAACTTGGCCTTACTTCTGTCAGCAATCTTGCAAGAACATTACACCTTGGGTTCCTCATTAATATTGTTCTACATTAGCCTAATGTAGAACTAAGTAATGTGTCATGAATCCAAAATGAGCATGCAAACATCAAGCATTTTATGTTAGGTAGATTTCAAATGACCTTCTGCACTTCCTTTCTAGTGAGATTCAAATAATTCCCACCACCCCTTTCTCCAGACAGTGAGCTTCTGTAAAATGTCAGTTGTAAAGCAAACTGGTGAACAGATCACAGGACTCCCTGTGTTAATTTAGTCTCTGTACATGCTCAAAATGTGATTTGCAAATTAGAGTTTATAAGGCAATGAATGTCTTTTTATTATTATACCGACCAGTGCAAAGAAAGTAAAAATGAAACCTGTCCCATGTCAGACCAGTAACAATTATTTAAATAATTGTATTTGAGACGCATCATGTAGAATCATGGGTTATGCCCAATGGTAGTGGTACTCAGAGTAGACCCATTGAAGTTTTGGATATAACTAAGTTAGGTTTATTAATTTCAATGGATCTATTCTAAGTAGAACTTAGTTGGAGACAACCCAGTGGAATTGTAAGCGTCTATCTCTCAGTTACTCTATGGACCTCAGGTGAACATGTCACACTGGCAGCAGTATTCTAATTTTTGAGCTCAGTCTGACTTAATGGTGCATTTTCCTCAGGGAAGCTCATCTGTAGGCCCTCTGTACAATATCTTCAGTACCATGTGAATAAATTTCTCTCTTTTTGGCCAGGCTTTCAGTACAGTGGACCCTCGGGTTACGTTACCTTCGGGTAATGTAACTTGCTGGTTGCAATGACCGCTCCCCGCTTAAAACGGGGGGCGCCCTTTGTGTGGACGTGTGCAGCCCCTAGATCTGGAGCGGCTCCAACAGCATAGGCTTGGCCTTGCCTTCCCTCAGGTGGGATACCTGGAGGTCTCCGCCTACCTCAGTCATTTGCCCAATCCCACCTGGGGGAAGCGTTGCCAAGGAGACCAGGCCAGGTAGGGGAGGGATTACCTGCCCACATAATAGAGGGAGGATCTTACCTGGGAATCCTCACTTGGCTCCAGAGCTTCTCCCACCCTACCCACCCTCAGTTAATTTCTTATTTTGCAGGTTAACTCTTCTTCACAGGTTTCGCAGGTTAACTTTTCTTCACAGGTATGCGGGCGCTGCTACGTAAGGTCGCTGTTAAAGGGCCGGAAAGGAATTTCCCTGCATTGGCAGGTTTCGCCTTTCCCGTAGCAAAACGTCACAACTTTGGCGGTATCAGGCCTTGGGCGGAATCCTTTAGTCCATCTTCCTCTTTGCGGCGGCGATACCAGGGTTCCCCGTTAAAGGGGTTTCTGAAGGGAGGCTTTGGCCGTACGCCGAAAGGTTGTCATTGTTCTCCCCTGTGGCGGCGGCATAACGGGGGCGGCTATCTCTGCTTGAACATATGTTCTCCAGAGCCGGCCCATCCCCCCCCCACACACTGGATAACCCTGATGCTCCCTAGGTCCCCGGCTGGGAACTGGGGAGGGAGAACGCCCAATGCCTGAGCCAAGGTCTACCCACATTTGAAATTTAATAAAGTTGTGGCCAATTTAATCCCATAGCACGTTGTCTCAAGTCATTATTCCGCATGACGGGGGCACCGCGGGGGATCTGGGGACTCTGCCTGTCCACGCAAACGTGGCAAACTTGGAAGTGTATACTTCTGGATTTTGCCGCACCCACATGTGCAGAAGTGGCACCTATAGATGCGGACTTTTCGGGGTACGTGCAGACACCCAGAATGAATTAAGTTCATATCTGGAGGGTCCACTATAGTTGTTTTTTTAACGATTTATTAATCCTCACAGCGGCACAATTCTGCACTTTGTGTTAATATATTTAACCTAGCCGATGATGACATTATTATTGTTACTATTATTATTACTACTATTATTGCTTTACATTTAAAATAGTAATAAAATAATAATTTAATGGAGGGACTTGTTTGTTGGGTGTTGTTTTATAAGATTGTAACTATGTATTTTAACTTCTGGTCTTTTCTAATGTTGTAAGTCCCATAGAGGCTTTGGGTGGAGGCAATACACAAATGCAATTAATTGTAGTCATCATCTCAAATGCAATGGCACTGTAATGCTGCGAGTTGTCAAGTGATGTCCCTGCTATGTGGACTGACCTTTGGAGCAACTCAGAGATTATTGTTGCTGTTGAAAACCAATAGTTTTCTGCTTTGAGGACTTCATTTGTTTGGTAGCACAGCTCTTATATAAATTGGCCAAGGGCTTTCCAATGAAGAACTATCACTTCATTCCCAAGGTAAGGCGTTAGTATCATTTACTTCATGTGAAAATCCATGTGTATATGATGCAGACAAACAAGGGCCAGAAACCCACAGAGTGGGAGAATAGATGAGGACCATTGAACTGACCTTGAACCCTGGGAAGATGGAGCCACTGTGGATTGGTAGTTCCTGTGTCTGGGAGACTGGTGAGTTGCCTGATCTGGATGGGATTGTGCTTCCCTTTGAAAGAACTGCTTTGGATTTGGGAAGCTGCACCTGGATCCATATTTTTCACTGGAAGCTCAAGTGGTCTCAGTGGCTAGGAGTGCCTTTTGCCAACTATGGTTGGTATGTCAACTACATCTGTTCTTGGACAAGGATAGTCTGGGCATGGTAATCATGCATTGGTAACCTCAAAGCTAGATTATTGCACTGTATGTGGAGCTACCCTTATTGCACTGTATGTGGAGCTACCCTTATGCATGATCAGGAAGCTCCAGCTAGTGCAAAAACACTGTTGATGGGGACAGACTCTTGCCAGCACGTAACTCCAGTGCTCATACTGGAGGTGGTTCAAGCTTCTTGTATAAATTTACAGGGCCCTTAATGATTTGAGTCTAGGATACCTCAAAGACCACCTGAACCCTTATAACTCTGCTCCTATCAATCATAAATCTGTAGTTTGTCCAGGTCAACATACCTTTACTCTACCTTTTCTTCCCCTGAACTACTTTTATTGGCTCCACATCGCTTTCACAGTCTCTTACTAAGGTGTTAAAAATATCATGCAAATAATTAACTGGTGCAATTGAGCATTTAACACCACACCTGCAACGTTTGTTAGCCATGAAAATTTATAGTTTAATAATGTAATATGGCACATGATAATGTGAAATATACAGTTCTGTGAGGGAAACAGCTGTAAATTTCCATGGCTAACAAACTTTGCAGGTGTGATGTTTTATGCTCCATCACATCAGTTAGTTATTTCCATGATTGCTAGCACACCATAGGAGGCCACGTGGTGAATTCCTTTGGAAAGTAAAATGGATTCTCAACAACGAGTCAAAAGAAAATCACCAGCACTGTTCCTTCATTTTTAGTGCTATTGTTTCAGATTCAATGAGAACTTGGGGCTGTTTGAAATGCTGTGTGTTTCTACAGATAAAGTACATCCATATAGGAAAAACCTTTAGACTAGCATATGTATAATTACTGTGTTTGTTTCCATACATATCTCTCCCTCTCCCTGTATTTTCCACTCCAGGTATTAAGATTGGTAAAAGAGACAATGCTCCATAGTGTCCCACTACCAGGAACTTATACATCTGGTTGGCAGGCAAGGCTGGACTATTCTGTTGTGGAACCCCTCACCTGTGAAACCTGGTTGGGGGCCTATGCTGGTGGTTTTTAGATGCCAGGTTAAAACTTGGCTATTCATTCAGGCTTTAGGACAATTGTGTTCCTGTTATTTGAGATTGCATTAAATGCTGTTCTTGTTGCAGTTTTCAAAATTGTATTGCTTCAGTTTCATTGAATTTTATTGTTACCTGCCCAGAGATCAGTGGAGGTGGAGTGGGCTTTTAATAGTCTAATTAAATAAATAAAATATCTTATCTCACAGGACCAACCATTCCATAAGGCATGCTGAGCCTCTTTGCTCATCTTGGGAATGGTGGCAGAATGAGCACTCACTCAGCCAGCATAGTATAGTGGTTAAGAGCGGTGGACTCATAATCTGGCAAACCGGGTTTGCTTCCCCACTCCTCCATATGCAGCTGTTGGGTGACCTTGGGCCAGTCACACTTCTTTGAAGTCTCTCAGCCCCACTCACCTCACAGAGTGTTTGTTGTGGGGGAGGAAGGGAAAGGAGAATGTTAGCTGCGTTGAGACTCCTTAAGGGGAGTGAAAGGCGGGATATCAAGTCCAAACTCCTCCTCCTCAAACTCTTCTTCTTCTTCTTCTTCTTCTTCTTCTTCTTCTTCTTCTTCTTCTTCTTCTTCTTCTCCAGCTACCCACCTGGAGCAGCAGTGCTACCATCTCCTGTCCATCACATGCTCTGGTTGGCAAATTGTAATAATCCACTATGCCAGAATGATCATATATTCTCTGCCACTGCTGCTCAAGATCCTATGGCACAGATGTCTGCCTGCTTGGATGCTCCATAGTAAGCCAAGCACCCTGCTGGGCTGGGAGCACCTTATCAAGCAATGACTGCAGGTAGGTCACGTTCTCTATTAAGTGATGTGCAGCAGCCACTGACTTCGAACAAAAGAGACAAAACAAAGGCAGATGCTACCTGGTCAAGCAGCCTATTGCTCATATCAAACTAGCTGGGCCAGCAGCTGGGTCACCAAAATGGACAGCAGTTGCCCACAGACTGATGCCAGGCTGCAGAAGGCTCATATAGGCCTGCCCAAAATCTCAAGTACTCAAGGTTCATAAGGTGTCAGTGAGCCTTATGAGACTTTGGTGAACCTTTCTAAAATATGTGGCAGTCACTGTCAGTCCAGCTTGGTGGTAGTCATGGAGAGCTATTGTCCCACATTGGATCTCAAGGCCAGTGACCACTGTGGAAATGAGGAAGGTGGAACGGATGGACCTGTGGTGTGATCCAGAAGGGTTCTTCTTTTGTTTTTAGCTATGCTGTGAGTTTAAAGTTAAAACTGAAAGTCCTTTCTGTACCACAAGCAACATTCACTGCCACATTTCAAGGAGCATTAGCAATTTTCAATACACGACCCAATTCCATCCTCATTTCCATCATTTGCCAGTAAATGACTAGGAAATCTACTGTGAGGTGAATTGCTCCTTAGATATTTTCTTGCACATTCTGTGATTTTGTTTGGCGGCATTAAAAGGCTTTTAAGATGGGTCAAAATGGAAGAAAACTATTTCAAAATATAAAATATTATTTTAAAACAGTATTTGATTTTAGCTTATTATTTCTCACCACTCTCAGTTTTCACCTTGCATCTTATGATTGTATATGTTTGGTTTTCAATAGAAAGAGTAGTAGCAGTAATAGAAATGGATGTGAAGTGACAATGAATGATTTTGGTTCCTAATTATTCATTGTACCAGCATCAGCAGCTGAAGTACAGGAAGATTGTTGGAGTAGATCGTCGGTCCCCTTTAACCCACAAAAACTCATACTGGGGTGAAGGGATGTGGTCTTCTTTCTTAAAGCGTGTGTTACGATGCACAGGCCCCATTTCTAAACTCATCTAAAGAGGTTTGTTTGACCATTTTCAGTGTAAACATTTGCGCTAGAAGAACATCCATAGGGATCAGACAAAAGGCCCATCATTCTATTCTCACAGTGTCTGGAAGAACAGAAAAGTTACATGACCGATCCAGTGATTGGAGCCAGGGTAGAATCACCCATTACTAGCCTGCCTTCTAACCCTGCCCAGTTGGACAGATGAAAGACCCTTTTAGTCCAGTATCCTGTGGGCAACCAGGTGCAGGACATGAATGCAGGAGCACTTGCCTCACTCATGAGCCCCAACAACTGGTATTCATAAGCCTCCCACGCTGGAGATAGAACATAGTCATTGAAGGCAGTAGCCATTAGTAGTCTCATCTTCCGTGAGTTTGTCTAACCCTCTGTTAAAGCCATTTAAGTTGGTGCCATTCTGCTAGTGCAACAGGCTTGGTGTGGAGTGTAGCACAACATTCAAGTCCGATGGGTGTTTTGCGCTTGCAAAAAATGCTGTGTGACCTGATGTTTCTATACTCAGCAACAGTTAAGCTTGTGTGCTACTACTTGCACTGTTGCTACTTGCACTTCTTGTGCTAAGATTACATGGAATTGCAACCAAAATCCAGTTCAGAAGCCACTGGTAAAAGAATTATGAGTCACTTAGTTTTGCTTGTATAAGCTGTTGTATGATATGTTAGTATGGCGCAACATAGTAGCATACTAAATTTACAAGGAAGTAGAAATATCCTATTTTTGTCTTCTGTAAAGGGGGAAAAAAATCAATGTCATCTCTTGGGTGCCTTGTCCAAAGGTGAAGACTACAAATATAACAGAAGATCATGCAGGGTCCCCCCCCCCAATAGAAATTGTCAATAGAAACACAGTGTCTACCTTTAATATAAACCATTACACTATCCATTGGAAACTGCAGTTACGTATTGCAAAATTTACCAGGAAATAAAATATAGGATCAGAGAATGCAATATAAGTCCCATTTATCCTGTTTTCATACAGTGCCATCTTTCTAGCATAACAGAGGCAATTATGAAGGAAAAATATACACAGGCATCATAATAAAGCACACAGTGAACAGTGGCATCTAATGAATAGCAATGAGGGGCTGCATGCATTCTTATCATTCATCTGACAACATCCAACTGGTTGGTACTCAGCAAGTGTGGTAGTCAACTACATTTTACTCAGAGTAGAGCCTCTGAAATGAATTAGGTCTGCTAAGTTACATAGGTCTACTCTGAGTAAAAGTTAGTTGGATGCCACCCACTTATCCCATGCAGAAAGCACTCCTGCCCCCGAGTTCTCACCCACAGTTCCTCTGCATTTCTAAATCAGCATGTCAACAGAGGCTGTCCTGGAGGCATTTTTGCTATTTAACAAAATATGACATCCAATTATATTTGACATTTGCATGCTGTTCTTGGGTCACCAAGGGACAGTATTATACGTGGTGAAAGGTGATCCATGATTAACCTGCTGGCATTTTTTTTTTTTTTTTTTGTGGTAGGGTTGTTGGGGTAAGTAGACTTGGCAGCTCCAAACTTGAAGCAGAGGTAGGGGTGGGAGATGATATGTGCTTAAACCTTTCGTTGGGACCATTTTTGTGATCAAAATGCCCCCATTTGCTTTCACAGCTTTGGAGGTAGAGTGAGATTTGGGGACCTCCTTTCCTCAAATGCTTGGAGATCAGTCCTATGGCCACATGTACACCAGCCCTCTTCTTCTTCTTTGGCGATCACTCGTAAACGAGTAAGATTGTCTTCCATAAACATGGTTTTAACAATGAGTCCGTAAGTGACCGTGGAGGCCAATTCTGGATCCACATGTCCTTTCACAGTGGGGACATTGGTGGGAGTTGATCACGGTGTGGATTTGCCAAGTGTGCCTTCCTTTTAGCACGTTTCTCCCTTGCGTCCTGAGTGCGAGTGTCTTCAAAGCCCATGACACCTTTGGTAAAGGCTGTTCTCCAGTTGGAGCGCTCGCAGGCTCTATTCAGTTTGGAATAGAGTAGTTACTTTGGAAGATGATAATCAGGCATCCGCACAACATGACCAGCCCAAAACCCACATCCATAATTTGAGCTCCATATATAAATTTTATAGAATTTAACAGACCTCAGCACCAGAGTTTGCTATTCTAATGCAATTATACAGGCTAAACATACACAACTCTCTCAACCATTCATCGTAAGGCTTCATTTCCAGACCTTTGATCTATACATGTCCCAGCTTTCCAACATCCTTCTTAAACTGTGGTGCCAAGAACTAGACACAGTATTAATGCAGCAATCCACTTATGCCACTCTAAGTAATACTTTGCTAGTGTGGAAGTTCTTGGTATCTGGCTGTTAGTAATATGGTTTAACTAGATTTGCACCTTATCATATCAGGCAATTATAATACCTCTAATTTCTTTCATTTATTTTAATTTCTCACCCTTGTTCCTGAAGTATAGCCTGCAGGGTTGTAAAAGGAATGCATTTTTACGCAATGTAAAAAACAAGGGTAACCACACGTTGCCACAAGCCATAATAAACCATAAGATTGGGTATTATGAATGGATGCACCGACCTATTTTCATGTCATTTTTGCAAGTGTCTTTTGCATCTCTGTCTTTTCCATCATCTTTCCACATTAATTTGAGGTTATTTTTTAAAAAAAAAACTGCGCAAAAATCCCCATTTAAATATACATTAATGAGTTTTCACTCAAAATATGCATTTTGATATGTTTTGAAGCCAAGGATAGTGTTCAAACATTCTGGAAGTGCAGAATTCACTGGGTGGTTCTGATCCATACATCAGCCCAGGAAGGTACAGATTAGGACAATTAGTATTTGAACTGACAGAGCATCCCTATAAGGTTGGTACAAGTGCAGCAGGTAGACAGTCTTCTTGTTTCTTCATTATTTCGCAGAACCTTTCAGGCCCTGTGGTGGTGGAACGTTCATCATGGAAATGTTCTAATTCAAATTGACACGTGCTCATAAAAGTCAAGTAAAAGAGCCATTAATCCAATCCCTTGACACAATGACTCAGACTTTACCAAAGAGGAAGAGACAACCAGACATAGTCCAAGGCAACCCTTTAGCCCAGTAAGACTTAAGATTCATTAAGACATTCATTAGTTCTGATAAATAATTTATATCAAGTTCAAATAACTGATTTTTTTAAAAAAATCTAAACTCTTCACAATATATAGCTGTTTGCTTTCTTTTCTTTTATAGGGAAAAATAAATAATCTACCATTGCAAAATGCACTGCTGAGACTCATAATCACATATGCTATAACTCCTCACACGCTCTAATAATATTAACTGTAAGAACCCCATCTATAAGTAATGTGGGGACGTGTATGTGTAATGTGGTTCAGAAATGACTGGACTATAATTTTAAAGTTTTGCTACATTAGGTGTGCCTCAATTATTCATGCAATATATTTATGTATGCTATTAATGTTAATGCTTTGTTTACATATCTTTCTTTTTATTGGCAACCAAGAATGATGGAGTGAACCATCAGTATGACAGATCCCAGACTGCATTTTCACTCTGCTGTTTCACACACACACACACACAGAGAGAGAGAGAGAGAGAGAGAGAGAGAGAGAGAGAGAGAGAGAGAGAATATATATATATGGAAAGCATACTGGGGGAAAGCAATTACTGGCAATCTGGTCCATAATTGTATTATAATGACGAGCTCAGGAGCAGAGTTTTGATGGCTGTAGAGTCAAAATGGGAGAACTGGAAGCAAGAGGGTTGCAGAAGTAGAAAACAGCTGGAGGGGACCTTGAGGGGGTAAATAGTCCCCCAAATGACTCAATGAAGAATGAGCATTATTATTATACCTGAGTGTCTGTTGGGGCAGGGAAATGGAGAACTGGAAGGGGGGGATGAAATGGAACATCCTGAAAGTTGGTGTAGCTGGCTCAGTACTACATTTAAAAGCAGCTCTACCCCCTGTAACATTTTGTTGTGGATTCTGCGATCATGATATAATACAGCTGTTCTTTAAAATGGCATTAGTCTTATTGACTGCTTAACACTCTGTTTCATAGAATAAAGACCAGGAAAGCATCTTATATTTGTTGTTGCTTTGTGATAAAACAGAGAAATGTACGTCAGAGAAATGTGGTCTAGTACTAAGTGGGAAACTCACCCTTTCAGGTGGCGCAGTGGGTTGGTGCATCTGACTGTTATCCAGAAGGCTGGTGGTTCAAGCCCACCCAGGACAGAATTTCTGCATAATAGGGCATTGGCCCAGATGACCTCTAAGGTCTCTTCCAACTCTACAATTCTATGATTCCTATCTATTCCCCTGTCTGGTTGACCTGTTGTGATTGACAGGTCAAGCTTATCATCAGGGGGACTTATTTTACCAGGGATCTCCAAAACTAGCTTAAGAATGACACCCGGATGACAAAGGGGAAAGGGATACACTACTCCTTCACTACTGCTGTGTCCAGGGCCTTGCAGAGCCAGGCAGAGGCCTGGGCCAGGTAGATAATGTGCCCCCCTTTTTTTACCCTGGGGATAACTGAAGTCTTATAAATAAGTAAGTATATAAATACCGTATTTTTTGCTCTATAAGATGCACCAGACCACAAGATGCACCGGTAATTTTCACAAAAGTTATGCTGACAAATAATTTTATTTCAAGGCTTGAACCGTATCTGCATATAAAGTAATGGAAAATATAGATAATTATGCTGACTGAGGCCCCCTCTGGAATTGGAGGCCCGGGCCAAGTGGCCCATATGCGCCACCCCCTGTCTGGGCCTGGCTGTGTCTACCTTGTAATCAGAGGGAATAATTTTACCCATAAGACAAATCCCTTTCAGTTTTTTTCATCCCAAAAATTCAAAATCTGCTTTAAAGGTTACTACCATAAAAGCCCCTGAACAAGACTCTTGTCGGCCAGCACCACTGACTTCCATGTTCCTCTGTGTATGTAGCTACAAGTCATGATGACTGTGTGCTACTTACACTATCAAATGTAATATGCCTCTGCATATCAGTTGCTGGAATCACAGGTTGAGAAATCATTGTTGCACTCAGGTCCTTCTTGAAAGCCATGCGGTTGACCACTGTGGGAACAAGATGCTGGACTAGATGGGTCTTGGACATGATCCGGTAGAGCCCTCTCTCGAACGAACCTATTTGCCTGCAATTGGGTAGCTTTCTTATGCAGGAGCATCTCTTTCATGCTTGCAAAACATTTCAGATTAAGTGAATCCCTTTAAAGCATGGGTAGGCAAACTAAGGCCCGGGGGCTGGATCCGACCCAATCACCTTCTAAATCTGGCTCATGGACAGTCTGGGAATCAGTGTGTTTTTACATTGGTATAATGTGTCCTTTTATTTAAAATGCATCTCTGGGTTATTTGTGGGGCATAGGGATTCATTCATTCCCCCCCCCCAATATAGTCCGGCCCCCCACAAGGTCTGAGTGACAGTGGACTGGCTCCTTGCTGAAAAGGTTTGCTGACCCCTGCTTTAAAGCCACCTCCAAACAGCGATTTTCTGCCTTTTCAGGAAAATCACTGCAGCCATACTGGCAGGATCCATGCCTTCAGAAAGGGCAACCTAGCCTGCAAATAGACCATTCATTTTGGGGGAGAAACATTATAGAGGTGTCCATCATTGAAACCCTGCACCTAGTTCCCTGCAATTTGGCAGGCTTTGTCTATGAGCGAAAGGCTAGTGTGACTGCAGATTTCATCCATCTCATTAACATGGGGGGGGGGGGGAATTGCAGCCTTTTAAAAAAATCACAATACTTAATTGGGAGAAGGGACACAAAGTGAACTCACACTTCTGAGCCAAACTGAGCAGCCTCCAAATTGATCTAAGCAGCACTGGGCTCTTTTACAATGTTCCAAATTGGGGTTCAAACTAAATATTGTGGCTGGTGCAATAAACTCTATTTCTTTATGCAGTGGATTGGACTAGGCGACCCTTGGGCCCCTTTCCAACTCTACAATTCTGTGATATATTCTGAATTTGCTCTGACATTCAAAGCAGATTCTGGCATTCAAAGCAGGTTTATTTGGCTAAAATGAATCCCCACCTCGCTGACGAAAGACTATACAGTACTGTGTCTCCAGCACTGACTGAAACATGAACCACAAGAAGATTAATTTAAAGCACTTTGCCATTGTCAAATGCTGTTTTCATAATAAGGTGGCAAACTGGTTTAGCAATATTGGCTGGAATTAGTGGTGAACATTTAGCAAAGGAGAAGTGTGCACGGAATCAGCTTTCTATGTGCCTAGCAGATGGCAGTTCTGCCAAAGATGCACATTCATATCCGTACTATACAGTGGTACCTCGGGTTACAGACACTTCTGGTTACAGACGCTTCAGGTTACAGACTCCACTAACCCAGAAATAGTACCTCGGGTTAAAAACTTTGCTTCAGGATGAGAACAGAAATTGCGTGGCGGCGGCGCGGCAGCGGGAGGCCACATTATCTAGAGTGGTACCTCAGGTTAAGAACAGTTTCAGGTTAAGAACGGATATCCAGAACGAATTAAGTTCTTAACCCGAGGTACCACTGTAGTTCCTCTGCATGCAGCTTTTGGTGTGGAACTGGCTTCATACAACTTTTGATGTGCATTAGAATATATATATATATATATATATATGCACACACACACTGTCCAGAACAACTAGATGTTTTATTTGCTTTAATTGTCTCAATTAAATCTGGACTGTTTCTATTGTGAACATGCTGCAGAAATTCAAATATAGTCAAAATCTTAGTAAAACTTCCCATGAAAGCTGAATTCTAGGGTTTGTGTGTGTGTGTGTGTGTGTGTGTGTGTGCGTGCGTGCGTGCTTGTGTGCAGATGAAGTTAGTAAGTATTGCCTTGTGAACTCTACTGCAAATTTCCCCAGTACAATGACTTTTTTTTTCCTGCTTGAAAGGCTATTAGCTCCCTCTAGTGATATCTGTTAGGTCTGTAGCATCATTATGAATAATAATTGAAAACTAAAGTGTGAAGAGTCAGTCACTTTGTACTGTGTCATGCGTAACAGGCCCAGCCCACCTATGAGGCAAGGGCAGTAGATCTTAAAGTCAATCTTTCTTTCCCCCTGGTTACTCATGTAGATCTTCCCTCACCCCTTCTTCCCTGGTGGGGAGAGGGATGCCATTTGGGGGATCTGCCTCAGGTGTCAAAATGTCTTGCGCTGGCCCTGATGCATAAGATTTGGTTTCACTCACAAAAATGAAGACATGGGGATGTTTTAACTGAGGGCCAGATTATCCTATACACTGGTGGTCTATGACTGAATATCGTCATGTGAGTTTTGTTTATATTTTAACCAGAATGCAACCATTGCCCTCTGCTAATTTGATCGGAGAAGCAGCAAGGAGTGGTTGAAACTTGCCTGTGAGTTATTTTCTTTACCATTTAATATTCCTTGTTCATTTGATATCACACACACACACACATATATACATTCCAGGTTTCCCATAGTCACCAGCTCATAAAAAGATACACGCAACAACCTATTAAGATTGTATATTTATATTTATTTATCTATTTCGTTTGCAAATTGTTTTCCATGAGTTATCCTGAAGTGATTGGCAATGCAATAAAAACATATGCAGAGCTGTTGCCTATATGAAACACTTACATCATTCACATGTATAAAAATAATTAAAAAGCAATTCCATATATCTGATGATGACGATAATATATAAAAGCATCATAAAACAAGAAGCCCATATATATATATATATATATATATATATGCTTTCGTAGATTTTCACGGGTACAGGAATGCAGGTTTTGGTGTCCTCGGGTGTCTTCCCGTGTAAAAGTTGGGGTGTCTAGGCGACGTTTCGACGAGGTCTCACTCGTCATCTTCAGGCTGGTGCTTTCGGCTTCTTGTTACTGGAACAGAGCGGGATCTCAATGTTTGAGTTCCTATAAATACTGTAGAGGGGGTGTGGTGTCTAGCCTCCAATGTTCTGGGCAGAGAGGAAGTTCCCAGGCTAGTGTGCCTTTTCTTCTTTTGTTCCTTAATTACTTGAGAGATACCTTGAGTGATTTCTTGAGTGATATCCTGAGTACCACTTAGGTGGGTACCAAAACCTGCATATATATATATATATATATATATATATATATATGTATGTATGTATATGCTTTCGTAGATTTTCACGGGTACAGGAATGTAGGTTTTGGTGTCCTCGGGTGTCTTCCCGTGTAAAAGTTGGGGTGTCTAGGCGACGTTTCGACGAGGTCTCACTCGTCATCTTCAGGCTGGTGCTTTCGGCTTCTTGTTACTGGAACAGAGCGGGATCTCACTGTTTGAGTTCCTATAAATACTGTAGAGGGGGTGTGGTGTCTAGCCTCCAATGTTCTGGGCAGAGAGGAAGTTCCCAGGCTAGTGTGCCTTTTCTTCTTTTGTTCCTTAATTACTTGAGAGATACCTTGAGTGATTTCTTGAGTGATATCCTGAGTACCACTTAGGTGGGTCATTAGGTGTGGATTAGTTGCTAAAGTCTTTGTGTCTTGACCTCTTGAACTTTGTGAAGAGTTTTCCTGAGAAGATGGCTGTATTGCACTTAGTTGTGCTTTGGCTTGGCTTCGTGTATAGGGGCGAGCTGTGGTTTTGTGGCTTGTGTCAGCCAGATCTGTGTAGGGATTGCAGGGGGGTGCAGCATCCGGAGGTGCCACCATGGATTGGCTACTGGATGGTGTCAGTAATTCATCTGTGGAGAGGGTCTGGGTTTGGGTCTGGTGTGGTTGATTGGTGTTGGCGTTCTGTGTGCCTCTGGATCTGGTGTCAGTTTTTGTGGAGAGGGCTAATTTCCAGATGTCTGGCAAGCGGGATGTGTCGTCACGCTTGTTCATGTTGTGAGAGATAGAGAAACACCCTCACAACATGAACAAGCGTGACGACACATCCCGCTTGCCAGACATCTGGAAATTAGCCCTCTCCACAAAAACTGACACCAGATCCAGAGGCACACAGAACGCCAACACCAATCAACCACACCAGACCCAAACCCAGACCCTCTCCACAGATGAATTACTGACACCATCCAGTAGCCAATCCATGGTGGCACCTCCGGATGCTGCACCCCCCTGCAATCCCTACACAGATCTGGCTGACACAAGCCACAAAACCACAGCTCGCCCCTATACACGAAGCCAAGCCAAAGCACAACTAAGTGCAATACAGCCATCTTCTCAGGAAAACTCTTCACAAAGTTCAAGAGGTCAAGACACAAAGACTTTAGCAACTAATCCACACCTAATGACCCACCTAAGTGGTACTCAGGATATCACTCAAGAAATCACTCAAGGTATCTCTCAAGTAATTAAGGAACAAAAGAAGAAAAGGCACACTAGCCTGGGAACTTCCTCTCTGCCCAGAACATTGGAGGCTAGACACCACACCCCCTCTACAGTATTTATAGGAACTCAAACAGTGAGATCCCGCTCTGTTCCAGTAACAAGAAGCCGAAAGCACCAGCCTGAAGATGACGAGTGAGACCTCGTCGAAACGTCGCCTAGACACCCCAACTTTTACACGGGAAGACACCCGAGGACACCAAAACCTGCATATGTATGTATATGTATATATATATATTTATTCAATTCAAATACAAATACAGGTATTAGCTGGATTTTAACATGATTTTTAAATAATCCGCGTAGTATGATAAAATTATGTATCAAAATACAGTGGTACCTTGGGTTATAGGCGCTTCAGGTTACAGACTCCGCTAACCCAGAAATAGTACCTTGGGTTAAGAACTTTGCTTCAGGATGAGAACATAAATCGTGCGGCAGCGGTCCGGCGGCAGCAGCAGCAGGCCCCATTAGCTAAAGTGGTACCTCAGGTTAAGAACAGTTTCAGGTTAAGAACGGACCTCCAGAATGAATTAAGTTCTTAACCCGAGGTACCACTGTATAGTAAAACACTGAGCTTGACTCTTATATGTACTTTGCATACAGCAGAGGGGGCTGCACTGTCCTCAGAAGCAGGCACATTGTTACTTTATTAATTTTTGTGCTATCCTAATAAACTTTTTTCACAAGAAGATCATTTAAAGGATTTTTTATTATTATTTGAAACCCATTTGCTAAGACTGGTAAGTGGCAAATGTAGTAACAGTAACTAAAAATAGTAATGGTAAATTTTGTGTATAATGTTGCATATAATCCATTAGATTAGGGCTGACATTAACAGGATTTCAAAGGAGGGGGTCTTGAAATTACCGTAATTGTGGTTTTTGTAAATGGAAGAGGCTCAACAATCAGATAAAAAACACCAAATTCCATGTATACATTTTTTAAAAACAGCAGCAACCTGATTCTTCATCCATTCCTTGATGTGACCCTGGATGAACAGTGCATGTATGGAAGCATCTGAGAAAAAGGCCTCCACTATTATCTCACTATTATTATTGCAGCAACAACAACAACAATAATAATAATAATTTCAATTTATATCCCATCCTTACTCCCAATAGAGCCCTGATCAGCAAACCTATCAATATAACTAAACTCAATCAGTTTTGTTTTGTTGTAGAAATGATCAACAAGTAAAACCTGCAAGTATTTCAGATTGTGAACAACATTCTATTTTGTTGTAATGTCTTGGAATGGACACCCCTCACCTTTCCTCGTCCTGAACTTAGCAAGGAAGGTTCACTGCTGCACCTCAGTTAGTTAGGTGCTACTGTAAACTTGTGTGGCAATATTCAGTGCTATTGGGGGCGGGGAGGAATTGAGTCCTTACTATTTCTGACATCCCTCTAATCTAAAGAACATCAGGTGAACCACATTCCCCATGGTTTGCAGTGGCTAGCAGGAGAAATGTATATATGAAATCACTTTAATGGAGCACTGCAACCAGGTGAACAACATGGTTTATAGTGGTCTAAGCCACATATGATACAGGGCTATTCAAAGCCATGAGAACTATGTTACCCTGGTTTCTGGAAGCCCTGGTTCCTACCTTGTATGCTTGCAGAAATGTTTAGGGACTTCTGTAGTCCCTAAATTTAGAAATCACATATTGCCCTGAAACACACTAACTGTATTACCCAGACTGTATTACCCAGAGTAGATCAATTGAAATAAGTGGACCTAAGCAAGTAATGCCAATTAATTCCAAGAGGCCTGCTCTGAATAGGACTAGCATTGGATATAACCCTTAGATGGCAATCCTATAAACATCTTGGGGTGATATTGTTGACTTTGGTGGGGCTTGTATTTGAGAAGACATGTATAGGATTGTATTGTTAGAGATTTGATAGTGGAGCATTTTTCTTCTTCTTTCTGCTTTTACAATCAAGTATTTTGAAGTTGTAAGGGACGCGGGTGGTGCTGTGGGTTAAACCACAGAGCCTAGGACTTGCAGATCAGAAGGTCGGTGGTTCGAATCCCCGTGACGGAGTGAGCTCCCATTGCTCGGTCCCTGCTCCTGCCAACCTAACAGTTCAAAAGCATGTCAAAGTGCAAGTAGATAAATAGGTACTGCTCTGGCGGGAAGGTAAACAGCGTTTCTGTGCACTGCTCTGGTTCGCCAGAAGCGGCTTAGTCATGCTGGCCACATGACCAATAAAGCGGCCAATAAAGCGAGATGAGCGCCGCAACCCCAGAGTCGGCCATGACTGGACCTAATGGTCAGGGGTCCCTTTACCTTTACCTATTTTGAAGTTGTGGGATAGGAAAGGGACAGCATGGATAGTGTAATGGGAATTGGGGTTGCTTGTGCGTAAGCCACAAACTGCTCCAAGCTGGTTGTATGGCTAAACCTTTCCCTGGCTTGACAGCCCTTACAACTCGGCTGTCTCAGTCACTGGCAGAATCCGTCAGTGGGCGTTTCCTGAACTTCTTTCAACATAAAAATTCCTTGACTCCAAGTCTCCGCCTAGCTTCTCTGCGCAGAAGCTTTCTGCTCAGCGTAGGCGTGCCAAACGGAGGTCCTGTGCTCTCCCCGCTGATCTCACTGGAAGAGTCTCGGAGCCTTCCCTCCGAAGTACTCCCAGCCTCCCCTTCCTTCCTGGTGTCACCTTGATTTCCTTCCCCAGCGGAAGCTCTCCCTCTCTCCTTGCTAGTTCCCTCTCCGGCATCATTGGGGAGCCTTACCTCTCCTCTTGGCTCCGATGGCAGTTCCCTGACAGATAGTATTCATGGGAGATGTAAAGATGCTTGTCCTGGATCTTGGGCATAGAAAACCAAAGACAAACCTCATTTTGCAAATGGATTTTTAAAAATGTGAAACAATCTTAAAAAATGATTAAATGCTATATTTAAGACAAACACACCTGCTTTTATTGCCCAGGAAGCACAAAATGCCATCAACTTCAATAGTGCTGGCAATTGGAAGAAGAAAACTATTTTGTCCTAGCTTTCTGCAAAATAAGCAGAGAATAAATGCAATATTAACTTTTAGAGGTCACCCTGCCCCTCTTGCATTCATATTAAAAGTGGGAGACTGTCCATTGCTGCAGAACTGGGGGGAGAAAAGAAGGCTAAATTTGTGTTGTTGTTGCTATTTAAATCCACACACAGCTGCTTCCCTTATGACATGCTCTGAAATCACAGCCGCAAATCTTAGTTCTGTGGTACTAAGCTGAAGAGGCTCCAAAGGTACAAATCATTCTCAAAACCAGAAGATAAATCTTGCAGCCCTGATGAAAAACTACCACCTTATTTCCCTGCTGGTAAATATGAAAATGGAACAGGCATTCCTAAATGGCTGTTTTGTGACTTTGTTGTGGTCAAAGAGGCTCTCCTGAAGCTGTAGTGTCACCTTCCAAAGGCAAGGGAAAGAATTTGGGTAATTATGACAACATTCCCTGTGGTCATCAAGAGAGATTAATGTTCTTTTGTCAAGTCCCTGACAGCTTCTCAGTTGCCTGGTGATAGGCCCCTTTATGTGTGTGTGCATAATAAATTCTCCATTGCCTCATTCCTGGTTAGCATCATTAAAATCCTGAGGGCCTACTTAAGTTAACACATTCCTGGTTCTTTTCTCATTCTTCTAATCTTCGCCCCATGCCTATGTGCACAGGCATGCCATGATTGGGGAAAGTGGATAGGTCAAGGTTTCTCTCCCTCGGTCATAATGCGAGAACCTGGGGCCATTGAGTGAACTGGAAAGGTGGAAAAGTCATGGCAGGCAAAAAGAAGCACTGCTGCATGCAGCACATAGTTACAAACGGTAGAATAAACTCCTGCAAGATATGTTGATGGTCACCAACCTGAATGGTTTTAAGAGGATTCTATAATTACATAGAAGTTAAGGCTATCAGCGGCTACTAGTCAGATGGCGATATTCTGCCTTACCTGTCTGACCCTTTGAATACCAGTTGTTGAGAATCCCTTGTGGGGAGATGGATATTGCACTCTGGCTCTGCTTGTGAACTTCCCACAAGCTTCTGGTAGGCCATTGTGAGAACTGGACGCTGGGTTTTTGGTATGATCAATCAGAGCATGGTTTTATAGGAATATTAGAAGACAGCCTGGAAAGTGAACAGGTTATCTCCCCCTAGCTCCAATCATTGGATCAGTAATATAACTCATTTTTGTTCTTCACTGCCACACATCTGAAAGGTATGCAGAAGTATAATCCAGCAAGCATTAGGCTCAATGAGACCACTGTCACCCAGGAAGAAAGGATCCTTCCTCCAGGTCCCCTTGGACTGTTCAGTCTCTTTGAGAGATTGGTTTTGGTAAACCTCTCTACACCATGCCAGTGCTTTATTCAATGCCCACTTTGTCTCTCTGTCATTCAGCCCTCCGATGAACCTGCCACCCGTGACATAGGGGAAAGCCCTTTGACAAATGAAGGATTATTATTTTTTGACAGGTCTGCCAGGATTAGCAGGTGTGGTGTTCCTAGCAGTAAAGAGGAATAGACAGTGGCTCTGGGGTGGTAAACAGGCAGAGGTGTTCAGGCCAGGTGGCAGAAATCTCATACCAGGTATACCAGGAGACCTCCTAGAGACAACTTGGGGTGGCCCACAGGTCTATTAAAGGGAAGGAAGGAGAATCTATCCATGTCATGATGTTCTGTCCTTTCCAAGGGTGGACACAAAATTTTCACAAACACACCACATGACTAAGGTACCAGATGTCTATCAGGTAGCAGATACCTACCCAATCATCCAGGGTTCCAAACAGCAAGGAGAGCCTCCATGTATAGTGCTGGTTCTTCACTTCAGAAATTGGCCTTCCAACTCATGGAGGCAGTTGGTGACAAGGGGGAAGTAGCGTAGTGCTCTCACTCTCACTTGCCTGTTAGTTTTAACTCCTGAAGAGGTTATGGAAGCTAGGAATGTGGCCTTACACATAGTCTCAGGATCGCATTGCAAAACACAGAATAACTTGTGTGCGCGCATCTATGTAAATAAAGCTGACTGCAAAGCATGTACATATATGCATTTTTTCTGTGTCTTTCCAGTGCTCTTGTCCAAATAGGCAGAAGCATCATATAGTGGAACAACAGTTTAGTTTACTAAAATAAGCTTTTATGCTGGTGATCATTGCTAAATTTACTTTGAGCAAATTTATTGATTGCACAGCACTCACTGATGCAAGGTTCTCCTGTATTTGCATTGTCTTTCCTAAATATACTAAAGCATCATATAGCTAAACAGCGGTCCAGTTTACCAACATTGACATTTATGCTATCCAACTCTTGCTAAAATTGCCCTGAGTCATCTGAACTAGCTGCTGATTAGAATCTCTTCACTTCTCCCCCTTCACACTTCTCCCTCATTAAATGTGGTTCTATTTATCCTTGACCTTCTCTATTGCTCTTTTCAAGTGTCTTTTGTTGTTCAAGGTGTGATCTATTGTGCAGATATGCAAATATTGTGCACTATACAATGTGTAAACTCATTTATAACAGACAGGCAGTATAGCCAAAAACATTAACCCTTATCACCTACAGAATGATTGCTACTTACCACCTTGTATAGCCAAATACACATTTCGATGCAGATTAAATATTTTGAGAACTTTACATACTCAGCTTCCGTGTCCTAATATTCTTTTTTTCTTCCCTTGGGCCCATCAAAATCTCAGCCCTGTAGTCTCTTAATGGCACAGCAGCAGATGTGAAATGTTTGTGGGAGACGCAGCCTCATATAGCTAGCATGTTTAGTCTAGTTAAATGCATGAGAAGGTTAAGACCACAGAGTAAGCTGTTGTTGCTAGACTTGACCAGGTCATGCCCCCTCATCTCCAGTGAGGAAAAGTTAGGAAAGTTCTTTGTTCGCCTTCTTTCAGCTGTTCCTTCTCTTTCACCATGTGAACCCGATCAGAGAGGGCACCTGAGCTTGACCACTCCAAGTTCAGATGACATGTTCAGAAATTTTTACCCTTTTTTGTAAACTAGAAGAAGAAGAAGAAGAGTTTGGATTTGATATCCCGCCTTTCACTCCCTTTAAGGAGTCTCAAAGCGGCTAACATTCTCCTTTCCCTTCCTCCCCCACAACAAACACTCTGTGAGGTGAGTGGGGCTGAGAGACTTCAGAGAAGTGTGACTGGCCCAAGGTCACCCAGCAGCTGCATGTGGAGGAGCGGAGACACGAACCCGGTTCCCCAGATTAGGAGACTACCGCTCTTAACCACTACACCACACTGGCTCTCAACTAACCTTTTCTACCTGAGTTTTTCTTGCTGCTGAATGGGAAAATGCATGAATCTGGCACTTGATGAGTTTGTAAGTAAACTTCTTTTAGACTTACCAAACTACACTACTTTGCTACACTTGAAGCTGAAATAAAAGTGCGATTTCACACCATCTCCTAGGCAGTGGCGGAGCTTCATGGTCTGGCACTGGGGGAGGAGAGCAGGAGGGAGCGTAGCTGGTGAGCATCCCGGGGGTGAGCAGCAGCGATGGCACCCCACCGGGATCATGATGCCAGGGGCGGTGTGCTCTCCTGCCTTCCTCTTCCTCCACCAGTGTTCACAGGTGCTAGGAGTATCCTCTTACAATCTGATCATTTCCATGTTTACACAGAAGAAAATGGCATAATGTTGATTACCATTTCAGACTTACACTGAGTAGAAGCAGTCCACCCAATCGGGTGAAGCCACATGGCTTACTCCCTGGCAGTAGTCTTATTGGGTTAAAAGAGGGAGAGGTGGTTTTACAGTGTCATGGTAAATGCCTGAATGTGGGTATAGCATTGCACACATGTCAATGCGGATGCGTTGACAGCCAGTCAAAGATGCGGAGAAAGGGTTTCATTATGCTTTACATTAATCTATCTGCATCAGTAGTTTGGGGCCGGGGAACAAGCACAAATCGCACAGTGACGCAGTATTCTTCCACAGGAACATTTTCTTCTGAGGCTGACTTTTTTTAAAAAAACTTTTCAGTCATAAAATATTTTAAATTTGTTTGTTTTCCAGATTTTTTTAACAGGTTGACATTGATTCTTTGTTTTGCTTCCAAATTGAATTTGATTTTGAAAAGCCGAAATTTCCCAGGAGATGTCAAGTTAATTTTCAGAGCAGCTGGCCATCATGTGTGTAGAATACGTAGCTGAAACAGAATAATAGGAATGCCATAAAGAAACTGATAACAGATGATGGGTCCTTTTCATACTTTGTTCTTTATCCTCTCGTTGGAAAATCAGCCTACAAAACAGATCTAGAAGGGGCATTTTTCCATAGAACCCAACTATTTTATGAAATCCACATGCCTATACTTTCAGAAACATCCTATAAAAATTGATTTTCAAGGCAAGATGCCTTCTAAATGGCAGTGCATGCAAAAATCCTGGAAACCAATGACCCTTTGACCTTCTCTGTCAAATGCACTTATTTGAGTAAATTAAACATCAGACTGTCTCAGCTTGATGACTCATTAAGCTTACCACAGTGAAGAAGCAATTTACTTTGATATTCTACAATCCACATTATTTATTCACGGCCTCATAATAGGGAGAATAGGAATAGGAAGAAACATGGAATGAAGTCGAATGCAGGTGCTGTTTTGTGATAAAAATAGAGAATTGTCTTACCTAACTAATTAAACCTAATAAGGACAAAAACACTGCCTTTAGGGTGCCTAGAACTGTACAAATTCAATTTTCTTGGATGCAGAATTGATTGGAAATTGCTGGGTGGGTAACAGGACTGAGGAAGTTTGATATGTAACCTTTGGTGAAAAGCATAAGATAAATATATATATATATTGAGTCCTACTTGAATTAGGGCAAAGATCCACAAAATCCAGCATTCTGTTCTTACACTGGTCACTTACCTGGTCCCGAGGTGGTTGTGGTCCATCGGTTCCTCCCGGGGTGGGGGCGGCAAAATGTTCCTCATAATGGGCTTACTATGCCCATTGGGGGCTTACCTGACCCCTAAGATTTCATTCAAGTTGGTGCTCCTGAGCACTTTAGAACCTGTATGATTACACCTGAAGCTATAACTTTCTACAGGAGTCCAACATTGTGTAAACAGCTCAAATTCTAACATGCCTGGTATATTTGCTTTCAATATGTAGTTTGCTATACCCAGCTTTTCCTGGCATTCAAGTTGTACAGCACTGGTAGCGGCCTCGGTATTTTCAGTTGTGGATATCTGCATATTTTCCGGTACCTGGATATTTTCTACCTCTTTTGAGACAGACGCATTGGGTGCTGCTTGCACAATGTCTGATGAAGTAGTATCTTCAGTATGTGTGTGGGCTTCACCAGCTGTCTTCTGCTTTTTGAAGTAGTTGTTGATATCCAGAGCAAAACAGAGAGAAACAGCTCCGCTTCTTTGCTTTCTTTCCTTAGCAACCTTATATAGAAAACCCTTGTGCCACCCTGTCAACCGTCAACCAATCAAGAGTGGCGCTAAGTTTCTTTTTCCACAAGAAAAGGGTGTTTGCCACTCATTTCCTGAGAGCCTTGTCAGTGCTATTGGTTCCTGTTCTTGGCTACTAACCCCGACCTGCCTCACAAAAGGCAGGGCTGGATCCAGCCACATCATCAAGCTCCTCACCTGCTCACAAAAGGCACCCCAACTTCTTTGTTCATATTATACTTGTATTTCTGCAAATCTTGTAGCACTTGCAGAAGCAGCATCATTAGATCAGAACAAGCAGCATCCACCTGAGCTACCTGCTGGCTCAGGAAGATTCTGCTACCCTACATGATCTTCTTAATTTAATTCAGATTCTGAACTGTCAGTTGTCCAATCCAGACATGATTGCACATATTCCGCCCATCTCTATATTTTTATTAACTGCACGTGTGAACTTGAAGTTGAACTTTGCTCAGGTCAGCCATCCTGACCAAGCCTTCAAATAACAACAACAAAATTTCTTATTTTCTTGGGCATTTTAATTGTATGATTTATCTCCCATGCCTGGTTTCTGCAGCAGCTGGTTTTACTGCTGTTGTTACTTTATTATGGTTTTCATTACAGTGGCTGTATCACTGCATAAGCTGTTGTGAGAAGAGTTTTGGAGAAATCAATCGATCAATCAATCAATCAATCAATCAATCAGACCAGTGTTTATTTTTCTTAAAAAATGTTTAGGGGTACTGTAGTAAAGTTAGTATTATTTAGAAATCATTCTCTGGTCAAGCAAAAAGAGTGAAGCCTTGTGGGAATTTCATCGGCCACAAGGACCCTGGGAAAGAGGTTGTGTATCTTTAAAACCCAGACTAGCTGGCTCCTTGGCGTGAAAGGTTTATTAGAACCAAGGAAGCCTTGATTTAATGAAAGAGCTAACACCTGAGTTTGAGGGTGTAAACATCCCCCCCAATGATGCTATCTGTCCTTGAATTGCTTGGGAATATGTGTCTGGCTAATTTCCATGGAAGGGAGGAAACCCTTTGATTTAAAGTTTGAATTCCAAATTGGCCCAGCTGTCAAGGGGTAAATTGATTGACCAGCAAGCCGGTCATTGGTGAATTTAAAAATAATTTGAGTCTTATGATTGGCTTGAAAGTTACGACGCCAAGTGTGAATTGTGAATAAAAGATCAGGGAATTGTTTTAGAATTTGCTCTCTGCCATTGCTCTGCAATCCGCATGGATGCCCGGCTCTGATGTTCCATCCTAATAGCCGTCGTTCGTCTTTTGAAATGGAGATCTTCAAAAGCTTTTAACTTGCAGATTCTTAAAGGACTTCAACTATCCTATTTTGTGTTAGATCCTGTGAGTATGTAGAGTTAGCTATATTATGCAACGTCTTTATTTTCTTATCTGTAACGTTCAAAAGAAGTGCCTGTTATTCTAGCATGTTCCTTATGTTATTTTAAAATAAACTTTTAAGAATGAAACTGTTTTAGTTTGTGTGCCTTTCCGGGGGAATAGCTAAGTCCTAGCCTTACGTTTGGTTACGCTATACCGTAGAATTTCTGCCTGCAAGTCTGTGGATGCAGCTTGTGGAGTGGGGGACAGCCAGGGTAACGGGTCGCAGCCTTCTCCCTGGGTTGTGATTCTGGGTCCCCTGGACAAGAGGGAGTGATGGCAGCCCTACCGGGTCGTATTTGTTCTGTTTTGCAAAAAGTAATGCGTCTGCCAACCCTGCCCTGGGCGTCCTAGTCTGGCCGGAGAGCAGAGACAGGAGAAGGGAGGGGCAAGCGGTTGGGGGCAACATTACTACAGGTACTCTCAATTTCCTACTCATATTGAAATTCTGCCCCTCAATGAGGCCCAATTAAGATTCACAAAATGTTTAGGGGTATGCGTACCCCTGCGTACCTCCAGAAAAAAGCATTGAATAAGACTGTAACTTGTAGAACGTGGTGAGAGGATGTGCCTCGCCCATACCTTTATTTTTAAAGGACCTTTAACATCTTCAAAATGGCCTTTATATAGGGTTGCAAACCTTTGCACCATTCCCTAGACAGCCATATGCTTTGCTCTGTGAAGGCTGGTGTCCATTGGTCATAGTGCAGGAAGAACAACAGGAGCCAGATCCTGTTGTAGAGCCGACTAGCTTTATCGCCATCCTCCTCGTAGCTAAACTTTGCAAAGATTGCCCCCTAGACTCATTATAAGTAAGGAAGTAGGCAGGTAGGGGCAGACTGAGGTTGCCTGAGCAGTGCTCAACTTGCCCTCATTGACCTGGACTCCCCTGGATTTGCTGGGCAGGGGATAAGTGTTTTGTTCCCTGTCCCTAAAAGACAAAACCTTTATCGGTTGATTTCTGAATCTCAGAAATATGGAGCACAGAGGCCAATCGGGCCATTTTGTTTTCTGTCAGGTTTTACTTTCTTTCCACTAGTTGGCCACCCTAGCCTGGAATAGATCATGCATTGGCAGCAGAAAGCAAACACATCTTGCGGAAGTTGTCTGCACAGCAAGGAGTAATGACAAAATTATCTAGAAGCCTCATACAACGAGGTCTTACCACTTGCTACATGATGGCTGAAAAGAAAATCACCTAATGTCTCATTGAGACCGTGGCGCTCTTTCACTGGTGAATTATTTGACAAATACTAATTAAGGTAAAGTACATTTTTGTTTACAGTGAAACCAAATAAATGTGTATGCCTTACGTCCTTTACAGACAATGCATTCTTCATTTTCTTTCAAAGTGCTGATTCTTTTTATCCTCTCGACGCAGCTGGCTTGCCTGAAAGAAAAGCCTGTAAACAATTCCTACTTTTCAGCATCCACATTTTTATTTTTATTTTGCACTGGAGGGAAATGTGTACATTGGGTTTGCATAGGAAGCAGTGCTTTTTTTTTTCCTTTCTAGAGATTTTTTTTTTAAAAAAACAATGTTGTGAGGAAAACTGCACAAACATTTATATATGGAAGTGGCAAAGTGTCATTTGAAAAACAAACAAAAATGACATTTTACACTGCTTATAAATGCTTTTTAAAAATGTGAACCATAACGTATATATTACATGAAAAACTAAACGTACAAAACACAAAAAGAAATCCATGGGTTGTTATTTTATGCATCCCTTTAGAGGTGAATGCACCAGCCACTTTTGCCTCTGACTGTGCCCATCCCTGGTATGTGGCCCTTAGAAAGTCACCCAGAAGGAAATGTGGCCCTCAGATTAAGAAAGTTCCCCATCTCTCCTTTAGAGATTTTCATTTAAAGCAAGGGGCACTGTGAAGATTAACATGATCATGTCCCAATCCCTCCCCTAGCATAGTATCTGTCCTGTTGGACTGATAACTGTGACTGTTAGAGGTTCTAGTTAAATATTAAGACTTAACTTCCTAATTTTTTCTAGACATGGGCTATGCCATCTTATCAGCGGCCTTGCATATTAACCATCTGCTTTCAACACCATTTGAAAGAATGTTTCAACCCCAGTCTCTTTCATCTGTATAGAAGCAGCTTCCATCAGTGCAGACTCCCCCATGGCCAGTAATACATAGAGGTTTGAACAAGTGATTCACAACGGGAGAGTGATAAGATACAGGCGTTTGCCTGCAGTCTTCCAATAATTCCTTCCTTCCTTCCTTCCTTCCTTCCTTCCTTCCTTCCTTCCTTCCTTCCTTCCATCTATCTATCCATCATCATCTATCTATCTATCTATCTATCATCTATCTATCTATCATCTATCTATCTATCTATCTATCTATCTATCTATCTATCTATCTATCTATCTATATCATCTATCTATCTATCTATCTATCTATCTATCTATCTATCTATCTATCATCTATCATCTATCTATCTATCTATCTATCTATCTATCTATCTATCTATCCTCTATCTCTATCTCTATCTCTATCTCTATCTCTATCTCTATCTCTATCTCTATCTCTATCTCTATCTCTATCTCTATCTCTATCTCTATCTCTATCTCTATCTCTATCTCTATCTCTATCTCTATCTCTATCTCTATCTCTATCTCTATCGCTATCGCTATCGCTATCTTACTTTCTAATTGTCAAGCCCCCGAAGTAGCATTCAGTGAAACTACATCAAACAATATTATGATGGTAATAAAAATGATATAAAAATTGAGCAGGAGTACCTTGAAACATAAAAAAGAGCCATATAGCATACTTTACTGTTTAGAGACGCGTTATTCCAAACCAACAATCTCCCTAAACAAGGGATTCTTCCTCAGCATCCATCCAGGAAACAAAATGAGAAGTGGGAGGTGAGTCTCCAAGTAGAAGGAGCTCAAAAATCTGTGTGGAACAACTGATAAATCTATTCACAGTTCTTGATGGTGATGGCTCATTTATGGAATTCTCTCCCAGGTAATATTTGGCTGGGACCCACATTAGATATCTTTCATTGTCACCTTTTTGTATGAAGCGTTGGACCCTAGAAGGAGTGCTGCTGAGAGTTATGGTGCTTTATATCTCTTTATTTTGTTACAAAACTACAGAGAAAAAATTTCATCATGATATATAGCTTAATACATAATCAGAGTATAAAAGTTGGGAAGTAAAGACTATGTTAATATTTGTACTTACATATCAACCCAAAATACTTAGCCGTAGTTGACCATGAATGACTGGAGGACTGCAGGCACTTGCAATAAAGGTGTACTATGTATCTCGATGCCAACAAAGGTTCGTATAGTTAAAGCTATGGTTTTTCCAGTAGTGATGTATGGAAGTGAGAGCTGGACCATAAAGAAGGCTGATCGCCGAAGAATTGATGCTTTTGAATTATGGTGCTGGAGGAGACTCTTGAGAGTCCCATGGACTGCAAGAAGATCAAACCTCTCCATACTGAAGGAAATCAACCCTGAGTGCTCACTGGAAGGACAGATTGTGAAGCTGAGGCTCCAGTACTTTGGCCACCTCATGAGAAGAGAAGACTCCCTGGAGAAGACCCTGATGTTGGGAAAGATGGAAGGCACAAGGAGAAGGGGGCGACAGAGGACGAGATGGTTGGATAGTGTTTTCGAGGTTACCAGCATGAGTTTGACCAAACTGCGGGAGGCAGTGGAGGACAGAGGTGCCTGGTGTTCTCTGGTCCATGGGGTCACGAAGAGTCGGACACGACTAAACGACTAAACAACAACAACAACATGTATCTCGAAACTTGACTGACACGGTTCTTTTTCTTCACACTTTTAAGTTTGTGCATTAACTTATCTGTCAGTGCAAGTTTCCAAACCTGCTATAAATATTTATTGCTGCTGAGTTATGGTAACTGGCCATAATTGTGTGATTTTAAGTCTTAAAATTGTACTAGCTGTTTTATGCAATTTTATATTGCAAACCACCTTAGGTCCTTGTTCAGAAGAAGGGCAGGATATAGATCTAGATATAAAGTAGATATAGATATAGATATATAGATTAGATAGATGTATCCCGTATATGCATGCATGCATGCATGCATGCATAAATAAATAAATAAATAAATAAATAAATAAATAAATAAGATATGCTGTTGTCATTGCTAATGATCAACCCCACCCCTTGTAAATGGTGAACTCTGACACAGGTCATTTACCTCATTATTTGGGGTGCACACAGCACCAATGCACACCCCTAATACTTGAGGTTTGAAACATCCTTGGACTGGGCAGATATATGAGAGGCAGCTGCAGGACAGCTGCCTTCCTTCCTTGCCCTAGGGAACTGAGTGACTCATTCATGGCCCTCCAAGTGCTGTTGGCTTGCAGTTCCCATCAGCCCCAGTCAGCATGGCCAATGGTCAGTGATTATGAGAGTTGTGGCCCAGGTTAGCAGCCACCCCTGCCCAAGGGGGAGAGCTTCCTCCTTACTTGCAGGAGCTGCAGTTTAGAGGACTGGTAGCTCTGCTCTTCTTAATGAAATTGTGGGCTCAGTTAAATTTAAACAGGCACCATGTTTCCCCCCCCCCCAACTCAGGGACATCTACATCAGAAAGCGCTATAAATAACTGGCAACAGTGCAAAAGGGAGGGCTCTTGGAAGCAGCACTTGAGCTGAAGTCTGCCAAATGCAATAATGGAAGGCTGCCTTTTCTTTACCCACGTTACTGTCCATTAAATGCCTTCTGGCACTTCATGTCAGTCTAGCATACTTAATTTGTTACACTGGCCAAGCATTAGTAAAGTCAGTGTTTTCTTTCTCAATTTGCCAGACGCCACTTAAGTCACTTCAGTATTAAATCATTTCTTACAAGTTTATCTCGGACTATGGCTGTTTCAACAGCCAGTGGGCAGTCAAGTGCCTTTTTGCGGAAACATCTGGATAAAGGGGCACGCACAAGCTTGTTATTTATTATAGAAACTTAGAGAAGTTTTCTGAGTCTTCAAGGGAGAAGAGAATATCCAGTATATCATTAGACTTGAGGAAAAAGTTGTGCTCTGCACTGAATAAAATAAATCTGAAATTAAAATAAGCCGAGAACTGCAGCCGGCACTGTGGCTCCATCCATTTATCAACGATGTGACTTTTCATTATTACAAGCCCCCTCTTTGCATGTTGACATTTTCTGTGGAGATTTGGAACAAATCCATCTAAGACAAGTAAAGTTCCGTAGGGAGGGATACATCTCATTTCCCATTGGTCATGTCACACCCATCATGGTGAGTTACATCGTGCCTCAGCTTATTGTGATTAATGAGTATTCACCTGAGGTGAGGCATATCCTCCTGAAAAATAGTCTGAGGGAGATGGCGAACCCTCACCCTGCTTGTGGTCTCCCTGTAAGGGAGTGTGTGTGTCAGGAGCGAGCCAGCAGTAAATCACACTGGGTAAGTTGGAGTGAACTCGCATTAGCAAAACCATGATCGAGACAGGAGTATTTTGAGGATAAAGTCACTCAACTTCAGAGTGACTTTGACTCCACACTTGTTGCAACTCCAGTTGCTATTGAGGATGTTTTCTGGGATCAGTTCCACCTTATGCGATTATATAAGCAATTATATAGGCGAACTCTGGCCCTCCAGATGTTCCAGCAGGAACAATGGCCAGGGATGATGGGAATTGTAATCCCAAACATCTGGAGGGCCGGAGTTCACCTATGCCTGATATAAGCTGATGCTGATAAAGAGCTGGAAGCAATGTGCCTGACCACATTACCCCCTCGAGCCCTGTCCTTCCTGGTCAATTAAATTCAGCAGAGAGGGCTGACTGGTTGGGTCCAAGGTGTGCTTAAACTTCATTGTGTGAAGGGGTGGTCCCTGCTGCTTTGAAAATGTCAGTGGTACAACCGCTTTTAAAGAAGCTGGCTCTTGAGCCTTTAGATTGGAGCAACCATTGGCCAGTTTCAAATACCCTGTGTTTGGGGCAGGTGGTGGGGCAGCTGCAAGCATTCTTGGAGGACACAGATTATCTAGATCCATTCCAATCTGGGTTTGCGCCTGGCCACAGAACCAGCTGCCACTAGCTAAGAGGTGGCAATTCTAATGGTCTGGAAGAGAAGCAATAGGTTGGGTTGGTAGAAACAGCTTAAGGCTGCAATACAACAACATTTTATTTCTTATACTCCTGCCCATCTGACTGGGTTGCCCCAGCCACTCTTGGCAACTTCCAGCAAAAATACAGAAGGAAAGGAAGAAAAAGAAACATTAAAAAATGTCTACAAACGTGGCCTGTGATCCTATGCTAATGCAAATGTAACAATTTCAATAACGTAAACCCTTCATAGAATAGGGCAGTAAGTGGTGTGGGATCCAAATCCTGAGGCAGTCTAATTTTTCCATCTTTGTAGAATACTAAATGTGTTGCCTGGGCAAAACATTATGACTGGTGGAGTAATTCATCGGATCATAGAAATGTAGAGTTGGAAGGGACCACACCAGTCATCTAGTCCAACCCCCTGCAATGCAGGAATCTTTTGCTTAACGTGGGGCTCGAACACACTACCCTAGGATCAAGAGTCTTATGCTTTACCACCTGAGCTATGCATAGTTATATGGCGTGTGTAATGGGTGTGTCAGACCTTTTGCATGAAATGTGTTTAGCCTTGCTTAGTATAGTGCTACTGTTTGGAAAGTGGATACATGCCAATTATTGAATGCAAAGATCCAATGGCATCTGTCTAACACTGTCCACTTGGTAACAGCTGTGGTTAAAAACAGACTTCAGCACTGAAAACAAAGTACCTACATACTTAGATTCACAACATTAGTGTACATTCTAGAAAGGGCTAATTTATTTGATACATGCAAGCTGAATACCCTCCAAAAGAACAGCCAGGATAATTATCCGAAGGTGCTGTTTGCATGCATCCATTGCAAAGCTCTGGAGGCAGAAGGAAGTAAAGTAGCTAGAGGCATTCTGCTTGCTTAACTGACCAGCTCCCTTTGGATAAAATGGCTGAAGTAGGCAGTTAACAAGTCTGCCAATTCTGGGGGAAAAAACCCCCAAACCCCCCAAAGCAGACATTTATTATTACTTTCTCGTGTAGCTTTGGGCAACACTGGGGAAAATCCCAGATATATAGCTTGAGTTGTGCTTTACTCTTCTTTTTAAGAAGAAAACACTTTGAAGATAACTGCGTAGGAACTGTTAGCCGAAAACTTGAGAATTCACAGCTATTGGCCAGAGGGCATATTGTAAGCCTAGAAAGACCCGTGGAGTCTTCTTCAGAAATCTGGCAGACTAGATGCACACGTGCATCACATTATTCCAGCTCTGCTTCAAATAGTCCTAAGCGATCCTTTTCTTTAACAGTCTACATCTTGGAAGCAGGACAGATTTGCGATGAAACTCCCCAGAAACGTCTGTGTTGTCTCTTCAAATGGCAAGGAAGTAGCAGCTGCTATTTGAGGAAATCATTATCCTTTGGCTCATCTCTCCTCCTCTCCCCACCCCACCCCTTCTTTCTTCTTGGTCTCTCGGCTGCCATCCAAGACAAATCTGTGATTATCAAAGGGAAGGGACATCACTGACAGTGGTTAGTTTTATCTTATCTCTGAGGAGTTCCCTCTCATAGATACAGGTCTCCTGTTTCGCATAGAATGATATCTTGAAATAAAAAAATTAAATAAAGAAGTTGTGTTTGCTTGATTGTTGATCCTATACATTCAGTGAGTACTGGATTATGATGCGATTTTTACTTTTGTACAGTAGGATATTATTTATTTATACCCCACCCAACAGATAGTTGTTTATTTCCTTGACATCTAATGGGAGGGTGTTCCACAGGGCAGGCGCCACTACCGAGAAGGCCATCTGCTGGTTCCCTGTAGCTTTACTTCTCACAGTGAGGGAACCGCCAGAAGGCCCTCAGCGCTGGACTTCAGTGTCCGGGCTGAACGATGGGGGTGGAGACTCCACTTCAGGTATACTGGGCCGAGGCTGTTTAGGGCTTTAAAGGTCAGCACCAACACTTTGAATTGTGCTCAGAAACGTATTGGGAGCCAATGCACCTGGTCCTTCAAGGGCACAGTTATCCCATTCAGGACTAGGGTGTCCTCCACACCTGCCCACCCCCTGTCCCCCCAAAACAGTACTTCTGTCTTGTCAGGATTCAACCTCAATCTGTTAGTCACCATCCATCCTCCAACCGGAGCATAGGTTTTTTTACACAGATACACCCCTCTCTCTCCTCCATCCAGGCAGGCATTCTCAGAGTTCAAGGACATCATCTAGCCAGGTCAAAAATACTCAAGCAGGATTCAAATCAGGGCTAATGGGAGTTTGCAGCCTGGATAAGGTTCTGAGGGCCAGACAAAGACACCTAAAGGGCCACATTTGGTCCTGTGGCCTGAGGTTCCCCATCCTGGATATAACTGGTGTATTGAGGCCTTCAGGGATCCAGCAAGCATTTATTACAAATCCATGTGCCAAAACCAACATAATAACATATTCACAAAAATTATGGACCTACGAAGATATATCAAGCTACTGTATACAAAGGCAGAGCCCTGGTCCATTTCTTCTACTCCAGCTTGACAGTAGCATCCAGTACTGCAACCGTCACAATCAGAGATGGAAGAAGAATGAGGACCCCAACATGCTCCTAAGACAAGGCATACACTTTTTAATGGACAGCCCAATAACTCAAGCACTGATGATGAGAGACAGGGTGGTGACATTTCTCAAACGTTTCCCCTAGGGAAGGTTTCTTGACTCTCTTGTGAGATTCATATTAAACCAGTTGTTTGAAATGTTTGTTTTCTGGTATGTGGTTAAACAGAAGTTTCACCAGAAGATGGTGTATTTAATAGAAGGCTTCCACAGGGAGTATGTTGGGGAAATGTCACCTGGTAGTAACTTTCTCCCCTTCAAAAATGGTTCTGCAAATTTATCTAACATAAACACCGAAGATCACAGAAGTGTAGGGAGGAATGACAACATGCATATCTACTTGAGGGAAAGTCCGGCCATTCTCAGTGCAGCTCACAAATAAATGTACATGGTTTTCAGTCTCAGGCACTTCAGTCATTTGTGTGTGTGTGTGTGTGTGTGTGTGTGTGTGTGTATTTGGCAGAAAGAACATTTTAAATGAATAAATAAAAACTCACCATAATGAATACCATTACTGACCAAATCTACTAATAGCTTACTATTATGATTAGTGTCTTAATTTCCTCCAACATTTGTAACAAATATTTCTAATTAGAGCTGCCCACATATGGCTTCCCCAAAATGTCCAATCTATTTCGAGTCAAGAAATTGCAATGACAATTTCACCAAATTTCTCCAACAGTTTTTTTTGGGATTTGACTCACCATTAGCTGTTACAATAACACAGCTCCTTCCTTCCATCTTGCTCTGCTGTTGCGAGGGGGAACAGAGAATATTTGATGAAAATTTTGCAAAGTGGTTTTTTGGGGGGAAGTAGGGAAGGCAGGGTAAGAACTTTTTCTCTCTCGGAACAAAATATGTTGGCTCTCTCTAACTAATTTCGCTTGTTAAGGAGGCAGAATCAAAGAATCCCTACTTAGGATTTGCCCCAAGTTGCTTCAAAACTTTCACATGATTAAAAGGAGAAAGTTATTGAATCTTTTCTGTTGCCAGGGAAACTGCCTCCTTGATATTTACCTTGTGAAAGCATCTTCCTCTCTTTGTATTTGAGCAATAGATGTCATAGGATCAGGCCATGATGGTGGAAAGGTTGTATTTATCACCAGAATTGTTTGGGCTTATGGGATTAAAGGGCTCCGGCTGAGAGAAGGCTTGTTGGTGTGAAGGTGTTTTAGCTTTTATTGATGTCAGTGGCAAGCTGCTGATCTTAGCATTCATGCCATTGTTTAATTCTAATTATTCCTTTAAACTTTCTCTGAAGTTTTTATGGCCTCTTTTCAGTTGCAACGACACCTTACATTTGAACATTACTGTTTGATATCAGCCAACCTGAAAGAAGTTATGGCCATTGCATGGATATTTTATCACTCCTGTCAACCTGACTTGGAAATACATTAGGATTTCAGTTCTGGGTAAACTGTAAAGTCCACCTTGAAATCACCTCTGATCCCCTTCACCTGAAAGCCTATCATTTATTTCTGACCCAACACATCAACCTCTCTAGTCATAGTAAGATACATTTGATTTAGTGACTCACACAAGAGCAAATTTAATAATGCTATCTGACATGACACTAGTCATTCACCTATTTCATCTTCAACTTGGTCACCCCTCCTGCTGTAATTCTGGTCTGACTAAGATTGGTACTGTCTAGTGATGGATTCCAAAATACAGTGCTTTTTAAAAAACAACAACACACTGTTCTACTATGTTCAGAACTGAATGGGAAGGGAGGGGAGAGAACATATTTTCTATGACATTTTCCAGCTAAACATCCTCATAGCCTTCTGGAGGAATAATTTGATTCCCACTTTGTGTAAACTTTAAGACATAGAAAATCTTTTGGAACTGTCCTTGGGAAAAAACGAATTGACTTTTATTGAAGAACATAATAACAAAGGGAGAACCTTCTGGACCAGGCCAGTGGTCCATCTGAACCAGCATCCTGTTCTCACACAGATGCCTGTGGGAAACCTGCAAACAGGATTTGAGGTCAAGAGCACCCTCTCCCTCCTGTGGTCTTCAGCAAGTATTGTTCCTTCCAACTATGGAGGTAGAGCATAGTCATCATGACTAGTGGCCATCAATAGCCCTCTCCTCCATGAGTTTGGTAGTGTAGATGATTTCCATTCTTCTTTTCCTTCACATGTGGATCATGGCAAAGGGCAGTTCTACCCTATAACTCCTACTTCTTTAATAGGTACAAATCAGAGTGTTTTTGAACATCCTTACTGCAAAATCCTATACATGTCTATTCAGAAATAAGTCTCGCTATGATCAGTGGGATCCCAGGTAAGTGTGTCTATCCATAAGATTGCAACCTTAGACACTTTTTGTTTTCTTTGAAAAGAGACTTCTGCTGCTGCCACTAGAAAGAGCTTTGAGTTAAGGGCAAGCTGAAAATCAATATTTTTCTTCTCTCTTCTGGGATGGCATTTCTCTGTCTTAAATCTTTAAATCTCTCAGGTGGAAGGTTACCAAACTTTTATTGGTTATGAAGGTGTAAATTATTAGTGAGGTCTGTGTGACTTTTGCTTCCTTCCCCCTGTTGTCCTTATTCTCTCTTTTTCTTGATGGGTGCATTTTATGTGTGTGTATCCAACATGCTTGTTTACTCAAAGGTAAGTTTCACCATAAGTGGAGCTACTCCTGGATAAGAGTGAATAGGACCGCAACCCAAGTCAAGCATGCACACCCCAGTTCTGGAATAAACTTATTAGAGCTTTCAGAGTATGATGTTCTTTTCGTTAGCAGTGAGGAACCTGAATAGAATGGAAGGTAGGCAGGAGAAGTGGAACTTTCCCTCTCTGCAATGGTTTTGACAAAAACACCTCTCTGAAGCTGCTTAATAATAATAATAATAATAATAATAATAATAATAATAATTTATTATTTATACCCCTCCCATCTGGTTGGGCTTCCCCAGCCACTCTGGGCAGCTTTCAACAAAATATTAAAATACAGTAATTCATCAAACATTAAAAGGTTCCCTTTTAACAGGGCTGCCTTCAGATGTCTTCTAAAAGTCTGGTAGTTGTTGTTCTCTTTGATATCTAGTGGGAGGGTGTTCCACAGGGCGGGTGCCACTACTGAGAAGGCCCTCTGCCTGGTTCCCTGTAACTTACATTGCAAAGGAAGCCTCCTTTGGTACCAATGGACATTTTCTTTGAAACGCAAAACAGCACAAAAAAGAGAGTTCAACCTCCTTGCCAACCTACATGCCCACAGTCCTGAACAGAGATGGCATCAAGGGTCAGCACAGTTAGGAACCTGCTGAGGGTCTACACTTTATCAAGATGCCCACTGAGAAAAGACCTGCACCATTGTGTTCTGCTGCTTGCTGTGGCCCAGTGGATGTGAGCAAGAAAAGAGCTAGCTATGCCAGAGAATTCTGGTGAAAACAGAAGCAGAAAGTGCCCATGTCCTAACTTGGAAATCAGTCCAGTGAATGAATACTAATCAGTATTCTCTTGGTATGCTTTAGAATCCTAAACAATCAGACCTTGAGTTGGGTTCTAAACTAGATAAATATGAAAATGGTGGACAACGTGGGGATTGGAAGCACCCAACCACTCTCTCTCTCTCTCTCTCTCTCACTCACACACACACACACACACGTTTGTTTTATGTGTTTGCACATGTAAGGAGAGAAAATGTGCAAATAGGGCTTTTGCCTCTGTGATATGCAAAACCCCAATTCTGTCCTTTCCCTTGGACCCCCTGGGTATTCTCACAGTCCTCATGGATTGTAGCATTTTCATAGCATGGGATGCCGGCCATGCTGAAACCCACAGAATGTTTGAATGATGGATGTCATATAGAATGGAAGTAGGCAGCCATCTTGAGGTTGAGGATCACATGCCAATGGCGGGTGGTGCAATAGGTTTGACTCTTATTGTTGCTCAGCAAGCTACAGTTCAGTTATGCAAAAGTCAGAGGGTTCTACGCGTACACCTCAACACCCAGGCAAACTATGAGGCTTTGATACAGTTAAAGGACGCGTTCCAGCTGAGCAAAAGAACTGGATGGTATGGGTTTCTGTGTGTGTGTGGACAGGATGTGGCCTGGGGAGAAGCTGAAGGGTTATATCTGGTCCATGGGCCTGAGATTCTCCACCCCTGGTATAAAACTCAAAATGTATCATAAAACAGCAAAGGGTTATATTTTGTGAATAACTGGCACAGCTGCCATGTTGCTGATCTCACCGATTTTTCTTATCTAGGCTGATGGATAATAAGTTTTTTAACTTATCAACTATTTACACAGTGCCATCTCTCTGCACTTCACAGAGTGGTGAAAGAGACAGTTACTTCAGCCAAGAACTTGCAGCCTAAAATTAGATAAGGAGTGGGTGGCAATAAGAGTCAAAAGTTTTCGATGCAAGTCAGTGTCTGAATGCAATTGCACATCTCCTTCTGGAGTGAGGTTTGTGTGGGCAGTAAGGAGAAAGAGAAGTGCCGGAAGAACTTCAGGTAATAAGCGGGTTCTGAGGACATGCCTGAAACATGAGGGAAAGGTGGCACTGTTTCATTGGCCCTCCTGGCTTGTGGTATCAAGAGGGCCGGAGTTAAGCTGTAGTTTGACTTTTCAGTTCAGGAATTCTGAGTAGCCAGTAGGCTGCAGAGTTGTTCATTTTTTTTAGTGTGGGCTTCTTGTTTGTAAAATCCCAGATGGTTATCTGGATGTCTCTTTGTAATACAGTACAGTGGTACCTCGGGTTAAGTACTTAATTCGTTCCGGAGGTCTGTACTTAACCTGAAACTGTTCTTAACCTGAAGCACCACTTTAGCTAATGGGGCCTCTTGCTGCTGCCGCGCCGCCAGAGCACGATTTCTGTTCTCATCCTGAAGCAAAATTCTTAACCTGAAGCACTATTTCTGGGTTAGCGGAGTCTGTAACCTGAAGCGTATGTAACCCGAGGTACCACTATATATAAGAAGTCCAAATGTTCTAGATTAGAAGCTCTAGTTTCAATTATTAAGGATGTTGAGAGGAATTAATGGCTGAGTCAATTCTTGAAGGTCCAAACTAGGACTTATTGCTAAGCTTTGCAGAGAAGAAGCTTGAAGTGACCAAGGAAATGAGCAAGGAGCATATCAGAGAAGGCAAATTTAACTCCTCTTTTTCTAGAGTCAATGGAGAAGCCCTTTGTTTAGCCTACTCTCTCCCTCACCCTCAACCAAGTTGTTTCCAGTAATGATGACCCAGGTGTTTCATTCCTTCTGTACTAGCTTGAGACAATGTATTCAACAATTCATCTCAGGAAGCCCTGTCCCAGAAATAAATGTTTCATGTCCTATCTCAACTGCCATTCAAATGAAATGTATAAAATGTGGATCATACCCTCTGGATTTTCTTCTTATCATAGGGGGCTGTTTTAAATTAAATGAAATGTGTGAGATTTGGACACAAAGTGGCAGGCTGCTTTTGTAGGCTGTTGCTCAAAGAAAAATAAAAATGTTTGAAGTGATTTTAATGTGCCACTGTCTTGACTAAATCCCTGCACACTCATTCTTATTTCTAATCTTTGTATCATTCATTCGTTTCTTTACTTTTAATTAGCTATATATCTCTATTTTGTGGTTGCTCACTTTAAAAAGACATAAATCATTCCCACCCGTCCTTATCCCAAGTCACATCAAAAGGCAAAATTAAAACAACTCTGGAGGGATACAGAAGTTATGTAAGAGAGGCAACGCCTGAGAAATGATCAATAATCTATGTATAATATTTTCAGAGCAAAAGCACTGGAAAAGCACTTTTTGCTCCTTTTAGAATTATTTAGCCTAATATTTTTGTTCAGGTTGATTTTACATAATCAGTTTCTGATTATGTTCTGTTTTCTTCTGAGGTTGTATAGGGGGGAAGAAGAGATAAAAAAGAGAAGGGATAAAGAAGGGGACCAAGTAGTAGAAAGGGGAAGGGAAGGGAAGGGAGATTTGAATGTCTGAATATGTGTGTGTGTGTGTGTGTGTGTGTGTGTGTGTGTGTGTTTAGATGGAAGGATGGATGGATGGATAAGAATGGGGGAGTGTGGGCAGATGAGAGAGAATGGGATGTGTAGTTGTGTGTGTAAAATGTCCCTCGCCATATTTGGCCTTTTTCCTGAGCACTTTTGGCATGTGGCCCCCAGAATGCAAGTCAGGAGGGAATGTGGCCCTTGCCCTACAAAAGTGTCCTTCTGTTCCCATCCATCACCTCCAATTTCCATTCTGAATCTTCTGCCATTTTGTCCCAAGCTGTTATAATAAAGAACAAAGCCATGACCTAAAACAAAAACTCAGCCTAAATCCCGGAAATTCTGGGTTTCTCACTTTGCCCACCTACCACAACCATCAGCTGAGAGGGTTACCCATACTAGATTCCAGAGTTAGCTCCTTGCAGTTTTCAGTTGGAGTGGTTAAAAAAAGCTGTAGCCCACATTCAGGTCAACTTCTGTTGTAGACAGGTTCGAATAATGGCCATATTTCATTCCCAGCATGAAGCAGGTGCAGCAGGTTTCCTTCCATACTGCTTGGATTATGTGCCAGGAGTCCACATAGCTGCTCCTGCCTATGTTAACATATGCACAGAGCCAGACTGCACATTATGTGAGCTCTGCAGCTGGGCCTTTGTATGATGGTGCTCTCTTTCTTCATATAAATCGCTAGTATATGCAATGCGTGTGTGTGTGCAAGTATAGGTTGCATTCAGTGCTACGTAAACAGTTGCACTTGTGCAGTGGGAGATCCCTTTACTCACCTCTTCTTGTGTGACCCTAAAAGCTGTTCTAGGGTTTCCTCTGACCCCCCCCCCCGAACAGATTTTGAGGATGCACAGGGTGGGCTGCAAGGGAGAGGAGAGGGGAGTTCTGTTGTGCAAGTGGGTGCTTGTTGTGGCAGCAGAAAGATAGTGGTGGATACAACCCACAGATTGGAACTTTAATGCAACCAGTTCTACACACACACACATGCCTGCCTGCCTGCCTGCAATTTGCACGGGGGGAACTCCTACTGAAGCCACCAGGAGTGACTATTAGGTCTTATGGATACCATTGACTAGAAATGCAATAATCCTGAGAGTTCTCAGAACTTGCACTGTCTGAAAGAAAAATCCAGAGAGGTTTCCAAATTTCATTCTTGTCTCCAGTACACTGGTGGAGGAAGGGGTGTGCGGTGGGTGTGGCCCACCCCGGGTATCATCCCGGGGAGGGGGTGACATCGTCATGCCGCCCCCCTGGGACGCTTGCCATGGGCAGCCCTGCCCCTGCTCCGCCTCTGCTCCAGTAGGCAAAGTTCTAATAAATGACACTTTACCATGTCATTTCACATTTTTCTGGTTTTGTGCCACATCTTTTTGATGCATTAGACAGGCCGGCTGAAACTTAAAGGGTGGCTGAATATTTTAATAGCAGCATCACAGCAGCATATGCCAACCATGGCTAGGAGACTGTCCTTTGAATTTTGAGTTCACACAAATGCACCAGTCCTTCATGTACAGGGGATTTTCTCTCTTTTGAATAAGAAGGAACAGTTTGGGGAAAGCTCCTGCATACAAGATGCTTCCCTTCTCTTAGAAGAGAACAAGAAGGCCTAAACACAAAGGATTTTGCAGACCTTTTGAAATAATACTGAAATGGAACACCAGGCTATGGTTCTGAAACAGATAACCCATACATCTACAGCTTCCATACTAAGGATGTACAAAATATACCCCTTTTCCAGGGAGTTTTTTGCTTTTGCTTCCTCAACGTCTCATATAGCCTGTGGGATGTCTTTGATAAACTTGCTTTTCTGGAAAACTTCTGTGCATACAAAGTTCTTCCTCCCTTACACAAAAAAAGCACAATTGATTTTATAGCAAAGGGCTGGCACGTACATTTTAACTACTTGTGGATAGAAAAGACATATCAAAATGGGCATGTCACGGAGAGAAGTGCAACGCTGATCAGCATTCCTACTCATGTGTGTTCTGCTGTGAATTCAGTCTCTGTTCCTGACCTTCTCTAAACAGTTTTGAGAGAGAATGTGGACATCTAGCTGCTAATTATATTCCTATGCTCACCCTGGTGCTCCAACAGTGAGATGTTCTAGGGGTTTAGCGCTCGCCCAGGTTTGGTTTCCTTTGGAAGGAGGGCACAGGGGGCTGACCAAGGGTGTTGGTCTGAAAAATTCAGATGCGAGAGAGGTCCTGTTGAATATGAAATCTGACAAACTGCAGACAAGTAGGTCCATGGGCTTTGTGCTATGCCTCTTTAGAGTTGATTTTGGGAGAACTAAAATGGGTTTCCTTTTCTGGGTAAAACTATTCGCTCTGGATTCCGTTCTTGACCTGGTGGTCTTTCACAGTAAAGCTTTCCCTCTTTGATCACTAATAATAATAATAATAATAATAATAATAATAATAATAATAATAATTTATTTATACCCCACCCATCTGGCTGGGTTTCCCCAGCCACTCCTATTTCTGGTGTTTGCTCTTCCTCCATCACTGGTGCTATTTCTTATAAGGGAAGGTTAGGGGTACTGATTTTTGGTCTTAGTAGAAACATTTCTGCAGCATTTCCTTTCGTTTTTCCTTTAAATCTTGAATGCCAGGGTGCCACGAAGTGTTTCAGGAGTTCCCACTTCAATTCATGCCATTTCATGCAGCTCCCATTTCACCTCTAACTATCTTAAAATTCTTCCAAGGCACCTGCTTTGGTTCATGAATCCAGTGCATGTCCCTGCTGTCAAAGTGCCTTTGTCAAGTCCAGCTGTGGCCTCAGAGCAGCCCACACTGTTGGTCCTACACAAAGAAATTCAAATGGAAACCATAACGTCATTCTACTGATGGAAAGGAAAGCATGGGTGATCAGTGAGGTTGAGAATAATTGTCTGCACAGCAATATCCGTGTTGGAAACTAAACCTGGTGATTTTCTGTGTCTGTATTTAGTATTAATCATGTCTTGACCCATTTTAGCTCTCCAAGTTAGATTCATCATTAATATGACGTACTCCTGCTGATATCTTAATTAAATTCACTGTCCATAAACTGTGTTAAAAGCTGATCATCTTCATCAGGCAAAAGGAGATATTTCATAGAAATGTGTAGAGGAAAGGTATTAGTACCTGAGGAAATCCCTACTTAGATTTTCCCATTTGCAATCACCAGCCAAAACAGATCATTTATAACATTGGGTATGTGTTAGCACTGTGGCTCTGAGATATATATATATTTTTACTTAATTGGGAGGATTATAATTTTTAATTTTGCTTTTTACCTGATCTGAGTGTAACTAAACACTCCTGGGTGAAACTGTAAAATATAATCAAACTAATGGATAATAAGAGCTGTAGAATCAGAAGCCTAAAACGTCATGCTTGTAATAGATAAACCAAGTTGAGTGCCATTTATGTGCAACAGTTGGGCACATTAAATTATTTTTTTTTGTCCACAGCACTGCAAGTATCTTTATAAGCAGTTACATGAAAATAATCTGGCGTCATGCCCAGTCTTTTTAATGGTTGTATGCATGAAAAATCCCCAAAGTTTATTGATTGATTGATTGATTGATTGATTGAATGCATTTTTATCCCGATATTCCTCCAAAGAACTCAAGGTGGAGCACATAGTTATCCTTACAACAAACCTGCAAAGTAAGATCACTCAGTGAGCTTCATGGCTGAGTGGGGAGTTGAAGCCTTGCCTCCCAGGTCCTAGCCCAACACTCTAACTCAGGGTTGGCCAAACTTATTTCAAAGAGGGCCAGATTTGATGAAGTGAACATGTGTGAGGGCTGACCAAAGTTGTTACCCCAGGACATACACTGCCACTGGAGCCAGATTAAATCGATGGGCGAGCTGGATTAGGCTCCCGAAGCGGACTTTGGACATACCTACTCTATGTCATGGGTAGACAAACTAAGGCCCAGGGGCCAAATCCGGCCCAATCGCCTTCTAAATCCAGCCCGCCGTCTGTCCGGGAATCAGCGTGTTTTTACATGAGTAGAATGTGTACTTTTATTTAAAATGCATCTCTGGGTTATTTGTGTGGTATAGAAATTCGTTCTTTTTCTTCTTCTTCAAAATATAGTCTGGCCCCCCACAAGGTCTGAGGGACAGTGGACCGGCCCCCTGCTGAATAGGTTTACTGACCCCTGCAGTCTAACTGCTTCACCACACTTTCTTGTCTAAGTGAAGGAGAAGTGGATTTCAATTGATTTCAAACACCCATCTAGACACTGAACCAACCCCAGCCCTGCTTACCTTCCACAAGGTAGCTTCATTGTTGCAGGGGGTCAGATAATGACTGGGGAACAAATCCAACTTCCGCTGCCGGACTTGACGGCCAAACTGCCTTCTGGGAGAACATGCACTGGAACGATAATGGAAGTAGAATGCTTCCCTCACATTCAGTAGCAGATGGTGGGACGAAGCAGCCTGACCTGCAGGCAGAGTAGTCACTGCTGTTTATGAGGGTCGGAGGAGCAAATGTCAGGGAGGTCAGCACTGTGCTACTGCACTGACAGAGGCACTGTGTTGCCTCCATTGGTGCATGTGCAGAATGCTGACCTTCCTGCTACCTTGTCCCTCCCACTCTTCCAGTAAGCAGTAGCAAGCCATCTGCTGAGAGGGCAAGAAAGTGCCGTTGCTCCATCCCACCATCCTTTGCAGGTAATGTTCACTTTTACTTTTAAAAAAGTGTCAAAACTAAAACAGAAGAAGCAGGGACAATCTAAACAAGAATGAACATCCTAATTAGAAATGCATAGGGTGGAACAGCAAAATCACCTGTCAGTTATTCTTTAAAGAGTACAGCTATACCCATGAGTATACCTTTCTGCATCTTTTAAAGAAACACAACTAACATTGGGCAGGTGCTGGATAACTTGCAAAGAGATGACATGCAAACATTGATTATTTCAGAACTACTTTAGGCAGCTTCTATCCTGAATGCCGTCAGTCGCAGGTTCGCCAGAGCAGCTTTAGTAATTGTATTAGACAGAAAAAACAAAAGCAAAACTGAAAATTTGGGTCAGATCAGCCTAAAAAAATGGGAAAAGTAAAATTATCCTAAATATTTTGTATCACGTACAGTGCCATCCTAAGCATATTTGATCAGAATCAAGTTCCAGTGTATTCAGTCAGCTTTATTCCCAGGTTAAGTCGACAAAGCATTGTATCCTTATTCAAGACAGCAACACCTTCTCTCCTTTAAGCTTAAAAAGAACATGAGACATTTTGTTCTGAAGGCTGCATCTGGAAAAGGCCTTGCTATAAATACATATGCAGCTCATTCTCTTCTCCTCATTAGATGCTGAATACCTGGGCTCCGCTGCCTATAGTTAAATGTGACAACAAGGCCTACGAAGCAGGCATTGAAAAACATGCGTATCTCTGTGTGTCTGGTTTTGCAGGAAAAGAGCAGACTTTCCTGTGATATAATGAGGGTTGTATGTAATTATATTGCTACCATGTATCTGGCAAACACAGGTATTTTTGAACTTTAAGGTCTAAGTTTATATTCCTTTTAAAAAACCCTTCATGTTCTTTCATTTTTGAGAGAAAAAAGAGAGAAAGAGAAAGAAACAAATGCTAGCTGCTACAAGCCTTGCACTTTCAGTTTTGTCACCTCAACACAATGTCAAGGTTTTTGTGTGGCGTCTCTCTGTGCGTTTTCCATGTGAAATTCTTAACCCCATTGCACTTGTCACATTATTATTTTCTTACCACCTTTACAAAGAAGTATGAAAGGTGCTTCCTTCATAACTGTGCCAATTAGCTTGCTCTATTTATCTTATGAACTTAAAAGGAAATGATTAAAAAGACCCCTGCTCCTAGAGTATAATTTACTAAATTTAGATTTAACCATAATCATACATTGTCAACACCCAGTATATAAGTAACTTATTTGTGGTGGTTGCCAGCCTGTTTTCTTGAACTAATATGCAACTGGTCTTCACACAGTGCATAGTTAAACTATGGAACTCGTTCCCACAGGAGGCAGTCATGGCCAACAATTTGCATTACTTTGAAAGAGGATTAGACCTATCCATAGAGCAGAGGGCTATTGATGACTACTAGCTGTGCTGGCTATGCTCTGCCTCCAATCGGAGGCAACAATGCTTTGAAATTTGCTGGAAACCACAGGAGAGGAGAGTGTTCCTCTGCTAGAATACTTATTGCTGGTTGCTCACAGGAAACTGTTTGACCACTATGAGAATTGGATGCAGGACTGAATGAGCCATTGGCCTGATGCAGCAGGATCTTCTTATGTTCCTTTTTTCCATTTAGGACACTGGATGTCTGTTAAAGGCACTGTGTTGGCTCTAGAGAAAAGCAAGTGAGACTCAGCCCTCGAAAGAGGACTTCTGTGTCTCCTTCTACCATCACTTCAGCCCAAAGGTTCTCCATCGTGCACCTGAACTGTGGAACACCCTACCTGTCAGAGATGCCTGGGCATCAACTGTGACATCTTTCGTGGAGGACTGTATGATCTGTGTGCCAATGCTTTTTTAGCCCGCTGGATTATTTGTTGTGGTTTCTTCTCAATAGTTTTAAATTTTATTATAATCCATCCTGTGATCACAGTTCCAGGAAAGGTGGGCTATAAATAAATAAACCCTAAGGAGTGGCATGGCATGGGGCATAAGGGCTGCAGCAGGACTGGGAAACTGGAAGAATCTGGAATGCAGCCTTGGAGTGATGAAACTGCCTTTCCACTCACACAACAAGACACCTTTGAATCCAAACCCATGAAAGGAAAGAAGCTTCTGCACGGTTAAGAGCAGACATCTCTATCCGTTACAAATAAGCTACCATTGTGCTATCTGTCGTGAAGACCTAGAGGCTCACTAGGTGTCCTCATTTTTATTCCAATCAATGTCAACAAAGTGCCTGATGAAGATTCAGAGGAAACTAGGAAGCTGTAGAGCTGGGAAAACTTAACCACGTCCATTGAGAAATCCCATTGAATTAAGTGTGGCTTACTCCCCAGTAAGTGGAGTTAGGATTGTAGTCATAGCTGTGCCTACATAGCTTAGCAACAACCCAGGGTCTCCAGCAGAGATGTTTCACCTCATCTGATCATTTTTGACTGGAGATGTCAGAGACCTCCTGTGTATACCAGTGCCACTGAACTCTTGTACTTCTCCTCTCAGAAGCTAAGTAGTTCAGGAACCAAGGACTCTTTGAATGGAGGAATTAGCTGGGAGACCCGTGTACGCTGCTGGGAGGCAGGTAGGACCCCAGTGTAGCCCATCATGTAGTTTGTTTTCAAGTCAGATTCAATACTGCATTTGTTTCTTGATTTTACTTGGTTGCTGTGTAAATGTCCCACTTTCTTATTATTTCCTGTTCTTGACTAATTAGAATGGTGAGACTAGGATGGCTGTTCCGTAAGACTACAATTATTTGTGATCCAGTGGAGAAGACATGGCTTACCCACTCATTAAGTATTGACTCTGGCATCCTGCAGAAGTGCCTTGAATGCCACGCAGCGTGGCTTCGTGATTAAGAATGCACAGTCAAAATCAGAGTATAGACTTGCATCCCTGTGGACTCGAGAGTCCTGCTCTACATGGGCCAGGGACAGCTTTTCAAACGGATGCAGGTTATGCTCTTTAACAATGGTGGATTTATAGACTATACTTGCAGCATTTTTGAGACAGCAGGCAGCATAGCTCTTCATGGAATACCACATAGTTGGGAGGGGGTTATTGGTTTGTTTCTGTTTTCTTGTTATGTATTTTGTGTTCTCGTTTTCTTCATGTTGTAAACTGCCCTGCACTCTTCAGGTGAAGCGCTGTGTACAAATTTAATTAATAAAAGTAAATAAAATAGATGTATTTAGTTCCCTTCAGTGTCATAGAATTAAAGGGCTGGAAAGACCTTAAGGGCCATCGGGTCCACCTCCTTCCATAATGTGTGATCTGCAATACAGGTTGCATCTACAGCATCCCTGACAGATTACTACCCAACTTCTGCTTAAATACCACCAGCTATGCATTAGTTTAGCAAAGACGTTGTTTTAGATAGAATGCATATGTGCTCAGCATTTTGAGCATCTTATTGTATGTCTTGATAGCTGGTGCCATTTTATGGAATTTATAGATGTGATACTTAGCATATGTGATTTGTTCTTTGTTCTTTACAGCAGTGGTTGTTTATTAGTCACATCACATTATATAGGATATCTCTTTTTGATGATAGTTTGGCTTTCTCAGTTACAATTTTTCTTGGTTTTTTCCCTGCCGTTCAAGTTGCATAAGTACAATATTTTGATAGCTAGGGGTAGGCATGTTCCATCACTGTTGTTAACAACAACAAACTCTTCAAAACATCACAAAGGAAACCTTGGAGGAACATGATCTATAGTCTTTCTGATGTTGCTGATAAATGAGTAATGATGTGGTAAGCATGCAATTAGATGTAATTTGCTTATGTAATTGAGCAGAATTAAAAAAGATCAATATCCAATCTACACTTAGTATGAAAAGCAATTAGTTTAATTGATGGGGAAAAAGACCTTTTACATCAGTTAATTACTATAAAATGGCCTAATACTCAAGGCAGACTAGGATTATTAATAGTACATGAACATTTTAATTCTATAAATCACCTTTACCTGGAAACTGATATAGTCCTGTATTTGGCAATTCCTACCTAGGAAAAGGTCCAATGATACTCTTTTTATAATAATAATAATAATAATAATAAGAAGAAGAAGAAGAAGAAGAAGAAGAAGAAGAAGTAGTTTATTTATTTATACTCCGTCCATCGGGCTGGGTTTCCCCAGCCACTCTGGGCGGCTTCCAACAAAACACTAAAATACAATAACCTATTAAACAGGAGGCCCTCGGCGCAGGACCTCAGTGTCCGGGCAGAACGATGGAGGTGGAGACGCTCCTTCAGGTATGCTGGACCGAGGACGTTTAGGGCTTTAAAGGTCAGCACCAACACTTTGAATTGTGCTCAGAAGCGTACTGGGAGCTAGTGTAGGTCTTTCAAGACCGGTGTTATGTGATCTTGGCGGCCGCTCCCCGTCACCAGTCTAGCTGCCGCATTCTGGATTAGTTGTACTTTCTGGGTCACCTTCAAATGTAGCCCCACATAAACCGCATTGCAGTAGTCCAAGCGAGAGATAACTAGAGCATGCACCACTCTGGTGAGACAGTCTGCGGGCAGGTAGGTTCTCAGCATGTGTACCAGATGGGGCTGATAAACAGCTGCCCTAGACACAGAGTTGACCTGTGCCTCCATGGACAGCTGTGAGTCCAGAATGACTCCCAACCATTGTTACCAACCATTTTATATTTAATAAAAAAAATTATGCACCACTTGATTGTAAAACAAAACAAAACAAAACAAGAAACTCTCAGAAAACAGTTTAATGGCTATGAATTAATTTAAATTAGTAGTGTTGAGAGAAATTTCGCCTATATTTACCATTTAAATATAACCATGTACAAGAATTCCTACATAAAAATGCTAAGTCCAACTTTCATGCGTCAAAGATAGACACCTTCAATTTTATAAAATACAAAAGTGGGTCATAAAGTGCTCCACTTTGGGTTTATTATCCTAAATTCACCATGGATATTCTAGTTTCATGCTGAATTTTCTAGTCCTGTTACCAAAATCTATTCAAAATCTATTCAAGAAAAAGTAGGCAAACTATAAGAAAATAAAACCAATCATGAGGGAGTGGGGAGGGGCTTATGAGGATAGCCTAAGAGGTACACTTCTCAGAAAGTCTGTTGGTTACATGGTATAAATAACTTTAAAATAAATAAGATTCTATGAGCAAAGAGACAACGCAGAAAGCTTCCTGGTCCTGAAAAACAGAGGACTTTGCAGTCCTTTAACTAGCTCAAGAGCAAAAATGTGAAGGCTTTGGCCCTGGTGATAATCGCAGGAACTTTTCCTGAGCTACTTTCATTGGAAATGTGATGTGTATGATTGTTTGAGGCAACTGTTTCTTTCACTACCCTGGTTTGACTCACAAGACATCTGCATTCCAAGTTGAAATCTGTGTTGTGTACCAAATAGTGTCACATCTGCAATGAGTTGGAACCAAAGTAGCAAAGTTGCTTTGCAGAAATTAGGTTCTCCAACGTTGCAGCCAATCAGAGGCTCCTGTTGAGCCAGAGTGATAGTGGCTTGGGACAGAAACACAGAAGTAATTGCTAACACTGAGTCCAAATTTCAACAGATCCTTGACTTGTCTAATAATAATCCCTCCCATCAAAGTCCCCCCCCCACCTCTGATAAAGATTTATCCAGCTGTAATCAGTCTTTGAAATGCTAATATACTCATATTCCAGCCTCTTCATAGTCTGCTGATATCGCAGCAGGGAGTGTTTGTTTTTTCAAGGACTGAAATTCTATTGAATATATTTTACCTTGAAGAACTAGAAATCCCCTGAACAGGTGGCATTTTCAGACTTTAGGAATGGACGTTAAATGTCATAACAGGAAAGGGCAACAATTAGTAGAGATTGTATTTTGCTGCATAAACAAACCAAAAGCCCTTTTAGAGGAGTAAATACAGCCTCTCTTTGCAGTCTGTGTGCTGTCTCAAGGGTAGTGGCTCTGCCCCTATGTCTTTGGACATTGACTGTAGCCTGGCAACATAAGATAGTGAATGAAACAATAGGCTACAGTTATAACAGCACAGTGCATCGTATTTTCACTGACAGCACAACCCATACAAAGCATTAATGCACTCTCTGGCTCTCATTCATGGCTAGATGTCTACCAGTTAAATTATTTTGGCTCCAGCAGATGGTTGAGTCAGATGGTTGTGTAAAAAACCAAGCTGTTTGTTTGGATGGATAAGGCAAGCTCAATCAAACTGTGGGTTTTGTTGTGCCATTTAGTAATGATCTGCATCTGTAGAGGATTGCATTCGGTGAAGAACGTGCAGCCATTGAAAGAGCCTAAAGCAATATGGAAGTGAGAGGTGGACCATAAAGAAGGCTGATCGCCGAAGAATTGATGCTTTTGAATTATGGTGCTGAAGGAGACTCTTGAGAGTCCCATGGACTGCAAGAAGACCAAACCTATCCATTCTTTGGGAAATGGATTCCATTTCCCATTCCATTCTTTGGGAAATCAGCCCTGAGTGCTCACTGGAAGGACAGATCCTGAAGCTGAGGCTACAATACATTGGCCACCTCATGAGAAGAGAAGACTCCCTGGAAAAGACCCTGATGTTGGGAAAGATGGAGGGCACAAGGAAAAGGGGATGACAAAGGATGAGATGGTTGGACAGTGTTCTCAAAGCTATGAACATGAGTTTGACCAAACTGCAGGAGGCAGTGGAAGACAGGAGTGCCTGGCATGCTCTGGTCCATGGGGTCATGAAGAGTCAGACACGACTAAACAACGACTAAACAACAACAAAAAAGCAATATGTGGTTTTGTCCTTCAGTGAGGTGGGGGCCAAACGATGTGGGGGAACATGAAGTCCCAGTAAGACCAGCTGAAATTCTCACTGGTGATTTGGCATATGTTGTAAAACAAAACAAAAAAAGAATGAGAGCCCTGAAGTAATTTTGGAAGTTGTTCTTTAAGGCAAGACAGGAGTTTTGGTAAAAGCGATGGCATTTCTCAGGAGAATGTGCATTTCAAGGCAGCATTTTGAACTACAGCCTGAATATCAGTGCTTCCCTATGGTTTCTGATCACATGGATGAACTAACTTACACCATGTGGAGAGTCACTTCACACAAGTGGTTTTATTTACTGTGCAGTTGCATTTCAAGCAGCGATATCACTGCAGATTGCATATATTAATGGCCTTCTGTTCTGACAAACTGCTGCTCATAAACCCCATCTGAAACTTTGGGGTTCTTCCTAGCAGTCTCTGCTGGGCCCCTTGCTGGGCTCCTACTGAACTCTCTCATCGACTGCCTGGTTCTTCCTTTCTTCCTTTCCTCAGCTATCATGCTCTCCATGCATTCCTGCATTTTACCCAGAAACCTCTTACTGATCTGGGTTTTCACTTTGGCTGACATGTGTGTACCTGTGATGTACGTACATGGCATTATTACTATGTGTTCTTTTGGATGGCAAGTTTTTTTTAGAAAGAAAAATTTCACTTGCAATAAACGGTTAAGTTACGTCATTGCAAACATGACTGAGCAAAAGAGAAGTGTGGAAATAAATGCAGGAGTGGCTCAACTGTTTGCTGCCATTTACTATGAAGGGGACGGCTGAAATGGCAGCGAGGTCAAGGCGGCGAAGAGGCAGCAACAGAACTAGTTCTACTTTCCTGCTGGCACACCCATGAAGTCCTGACCTTGCTACTGCCTCACCCCTCTTGGTAAGCAGCAGAAATTCCGCTGCTGGGAGTCTACTGCTCTGGCTCCACCCCACCAGAGAGATGCTCCTTATTAAATGATTGAATGGAATCTGGAGGTATGTTTTTTCACCCCCACGACATTCAACTGGGTGGTCAAATTATCATAGCTGGCTTGGGTGTTGCAAACTTCCACATTTAGATTTAATATATGAGTCTTGCAAACTTTAGAATCATCCTTAATCTGAAATTGAAATTAAGGACTACAGATTTCTGGATTCGCTTTCAACTTGTGGCTTTAGGCCAAAAATCTGTTTACTTTGGAGGGCCTATTAATTTGCTGCCTATTGTGCCTGCCCAGGATGACTAGAGGAGATAGGGCGGGTGCTTAGCAACAATCAGATAACCTAGAAGTGCCATAGATAGCAACAATAATTGCTGGTTTTGATTCCTTTCTTGCTTCTAATTATGGTGCATGTACCTTTCCCTCTCGGTCCTGCTTTTCAGTGCCTTGGAAAGTTCAAGTGTGGTTTTACGCATTTCCTGATGGGTGATGAATTCACTCCCCGAAGACAGACCCTGTGTTGTTCGTGGTGTCTGCCGTTCATTATTCTATTTTACTTTACCAATCTTTCTAGTGTTCTGCAGAGATAGGCCTATAATTAATAAGGGATTTGTTCTTCACAATGAAGATAGTTACAGAATGCATTTGGTTCTAATGATGAATAAATGAATTGGCCAGTGCCAATCTGTTTCCTCTCATGACAATTTGAAACTCTCTCTATTTTTATCCCAGAAGTCAAACTGGCACTGTAGTTTACTACTTCAGGCTGTAATTAATTTGTGCCTTAAAAGCAAATAGACTCAAGGTTTGGTCAGTGGTTGAACAGAAACTCTTAAAATGTAACTCCATTGATTTTATTTTTTTTAATGACGCTCATAAGTTGAACCTGTTGAAGGGATAAATGCTCCAATAGGAATTTTCCTAAAAATTGTGTGTCCTCTGAATGAGATGCTTAGTTGAAACCTCAGAGAGATTACAATTCCTATAGCAAAAATCTTGAGAGTTTTAGTGCTAACATGTTGGTCAGTTTCCAATATAGATGCTTAAATTGCTCTATGAATTTTCAGCAGGAAAAGATGCTTACAATCCCATGCCACATACCAGATATTTAGATATGGGAAAATGTTGTTTTGGTTTTCCGAGGCTTGTAGATCTTGCTTCTTCTTCAGATGCTGCTATGCCATTCAGAAAGTGTCCATTTCTGTGATAAAACTAAAAATGTTTATAACACTTGGCAATTTCAATCACAATAATAATTGGACTCTAGCTATTCATGGAATTCCCGGGGGGGGGGGGAATCTGCCCCAGTTTCTTCAGTGTGACAGAAAACTTTGGCTTGGTCCATATGTAACACTAAGCCATGAATTGCTTAGCTTAATGCTGGTTTGTCTTCATGCCCAAGCCTTACCAGACTCACACTATTATTTGTTTGGGGCAGCGGACCATGATTTGAAATGATGGGAAGCTGGGTAAGCAATACCACTTCACCCACTCTGCCCTGCCAGCAGGGGATTATTATTAATATTACTAATTCTTACTCACCCTTTATCAGAAGTTCTCAGGACAGTTTACAGTATGTAAAAACACAATGCAATAAAAACAGCAATAAATAACAACTCTGCCTACCCATAATCGCAAGACAATAACTTTGCAGAATACATTATGGGGCGAATACCAAAATAAATTCATTACAAAAGGAATTCATTGATTCATTACAGAAGCGGTATTGGTAAGTAGCCCTAACAAGGGAAATGTAAATTGTTTTCAAAGTGCCATACAGCAAAGTGCTTCAATGAAGTGCAAAATGCAGGATTAAAAACCATACAGTGCTTTGCTAGAGTAGGAAATACAAACTGGAAGATGTATTATTCATATCAAGGTGCGGGCTACTGAGAAAAGTGCTAACAATATCTCAAAAAGCACTAATCAAGTGCTACCTACTGACATCAATACCATAGTTGGGCATCCCTTATTCTGACACACCTCCCAATTCAACATCTCTCAACGTCACGCCAGGGCAGATTTGGTAATATGGCGCCCAGAGTAAGGACAAAATTTGGTGCCCTTTCCCCTCTTGCCTTCAGTTCTGTGCATGGCTCTCACCCTGAGCCCAAACAAACAGTGCCCCCTCAAACGTCTCACAACAGAGAGAGTCTCATGAATCTGTTGGTCTCACTCTAATCTCTCACTCTAGGGTTCAGACCTCATTCATCATAGCAGTCAGAATTCAAGAATCTGGCACCCCATCCCTATGGCAATGGAAGAACCAAAGGGGCTGTTCCCTTTGGAGGGAACTCTACAACCAATATCCCACCTCCCACAGTAGGACTTGCTTTTGGGGGCCAACAATGAGGCCAGATTGAACTTGCTCAGGCTGCCCATAGCTGTGTAGTCATGAGCAAAGCAACATCTACAGAGATAATAAGTTGCAACAGGAGACAAGAAAAAAAAGTAGCATCTTAAAATAGGGGTTCTGTTGTTAGTTTCCCAGCTCCCATTAGCCACATCAGGCATGGCCGATGATCCAGGGTGATGGGGGTTGTAGTTTAGCCATGTCTGCAGGCCTACAAGTTTCCCACTCCTGATCTGAAACGAACCTAGTGAGCAGCAAACAGTGAAAGTTGAAGCAAATTAGTAAATTTATGCTAAGGAAGAAAATATATTTCACTTTCATGTGGTTCTGCTTTGACAAGTTGAGACAAGGCCCACTTGCTAAACCATAGCTGTCAACTTTTCCCTTTTCTTGCGAGGAATTCTATTCGGAATAAGGGAATTTCCCTTTAAAAAAGGGAAACGTTGACAGCTATGTGCTAAACTCAGTTTTCTTATTCACTTCAACACAGACTCTTCCCCACCTCACCCCCAATTCCTTAAAAACTTGTACCATAATTGGGACCTTCTAACCTGTTTTCAACAAGTAAATTAACAATGTCTATTTTATCACTCTCAACTATTAAATGACCCTATATCAAAAGCAGGGAAGAAAATACCTTCAACTGAAACAGGAGAAAAGAAGAGCACAAATACCTTGAGAAATAGAATTAAAGCATTTTTTAACAAAACAGTTAAATCAAAAACAGCAACCTTTGAAATAGTTAAAACATCAGGGCACAGCAGAGCAAATTTAATCCTACCTCGGTTTGCTTTGGAGTGGATGTCTGTAAATAGGAACAGGTAGGGTGTTATTTTCACCACTTATGATGAGAGCTTCCTCCAGTGGCTTTCTGAAACTAAAAACAACTTTAAGAAGGCATAGTTTTATCTCTCACCCAAGCATGTAAAGACAAGATCCATGGCTGCAGCCATTAAGAGAGGAGCAGCAAAACTGAACTACAAAAGAAAGACATCAGTAGCAGCAAAATAAAAATGATTTTTCAGAATCTCATAAACTTGGTGTGGGTGGGCGGGGAAATCCCACACTCTAAAAACAGTAATTGGGAAAGCACAAAGTAATTCTTGTTCAGTGTATAAGTGCTGACATACAAATGACCTCAAAAAATGCCAATTTTAATTTCTGCTTGCAATTGCATTGGCTCTGTCAGCGATGATTACGGAAGCCAGGGTGAACACTGAGCACAAAGGAATTGGGAAAATAAGAAGAAATGTGTCGCTGGATTTGTGAATGACATGAAATGCTGTCCCCTCTATGCTCTCTCTCACACAAACATTGTAATTGCCTTCCTTGGTCAAGGCAAGTTAATTGCTCATATCAAATGCAAGTGTTTCAAGGCCTGAATGCCTGCATTGTTATACCACATAGACATCCACCTGAATTAGTGTGGAAAACAGGCAGAGTTGCCCCCCACTGACCTAGAGACGTTACATATTTCTATAAAAGTTAAAATGGAGAGCAGCATCAATGATCTCACAAGAAGTCAAGGAAGAGATAGTAGGAAAAGGTTGTAAACAAATGGCTGAAACCAGACATGATTTGGGATTTTTAAAATCCTTCTCCAGTTTATCGTGTCCTCCCTAAAAGAGGGCACGTGTTGCGGTGAGACCTGGAGACTGACAACCTGTGTTGTGGGTGGGTAAGATTGGTCGGCCACAACACCTGATTGATAGGTCCCTCGATGCTGGGTTCAATCTGGCCAATGGGGCGCAGTCTAAACGGTTCAAGGGACCTATTTATGCCCATGCACGTGACCCAGAGCTTCTCTTTCGGCTTGTGCATTCAGAACACCCGCCCACCTCTCCCTACTTTTATGGCATTTTGCGATTGACCTTGCTATGCCATCGTGTGTCGTCTGTCATTGGGACAGGGGAACGGCAGGAATTTCCCCACTTGGCTGATTGGCTGTTGCCATTTGGGTTTTGCCTGCCACGTAGCAAATTGTCACAACTTGTAAGGTTGCGGATAGGTACTGGTTCATGTGATAGGGATGGGAGAACGGTCTCGCCATCCCTATGTGAAGGATATTCCCATTAAAGGAATCCAGGGACTCAACTGGTTTGGTCAACCCCCGAGAGGGAGTTGTGCCCGTGCCTGAGTCCAGGGGGGGGGGGGCATCAGGAAGGTTAACATAGTCTGTTCCTGGCTTTTCACCTACCCAGGTTTTCACCCCTGGCTGACCTATGCTGGTGCCCTGGGTCAGCGTTGCCTGCAAGGGTGTAGGGAACTAGTTGAATCAGAGCCTATGCAACCACTCACCTACTGTAATCAATAAAGTTGTGGCCTAAATTCTGCCAAAAAACAAAACTAAAATTTGAGTCAAGTATGACTTTATTTAGGGGGGAGGTCTCAGGGTCTGAACACGGAACAAATTCATCCAATTCTGTCACCATGTTGCTTAATGTTAAGGACGTGAAGTCAAATAAAGAATGGAGGTGCAATTCTCATTCAAGTAAATGCTTAGGCATAGACCAATAATGTTTGCCTTGGGTCAGAATAATACTGTCTAGAGAAGCCTCTTTTTCTAGAGTGAACCAGACAAAGCATTCTCCCTCTTCCTCTCCCTCTCTAAAAAGGCTCTGGTTACAGAATAGTGTGTGGGTCGTGGTAGGAGATTACAGGAATCGTTGAATACTATCTGTCTGGAACTGCAGAACTGAGTGAAGAGTTTTTGAAGAGATCACCTGAGGAAGGAGTTGGGAAATTGCCAGACTTCAGAACTCATCAGTTGCAGGACTTTGAAAGCAACTGAATTTAGGACTTGGCTGTGGACTTTAACGCAGCAAGGACTTTGAAACAAAGAACCCTTTCTGGGCTCCGAGAGATAAGACTACTTGTAACATCTGTAAATAATGTGTTTATGTATAGTGGTGTATGTTGGTGTTGGTCTAGTAAAGACAACTCTGCTAAACAGCTTTTCCAGTGGTCGGCCTAACCACTTGACTGAGCTTCCATGGTGCATACACCCAACGCCCAACAAGATTGGCAGACCACTCCCCTATTCCACTGGGATAATGTGGTGACCTTTAAGCCAGTGAGAACAGCTTATACATGCACATGCCAACACACTGCATCAGCCTTTGAAAAAATGGGTTCATACTACACAAGCGTAGTTAATGCAAATTATAATACAGTGGTACCTCTGGTTACTATCCATTCTTAAGGAATTCTTAAGGAAATCAGCCCTGAGTACTCACTGGAAGGACAGATCCTGAAGCTGAGGCTCCAATACTTTGGCCACCTCATGAGAAGAGAAGACTCCCTGGAAAAGACCCTGAGGCTGGGAAAGATGGAGGGCACAAGGAGAAGGGGACGACAGAGGACGAGGTGGTTGGACAGTGTTCTCAAAGCTACCAGCATGAGTTTGACCAAACTGCAGGAGGCAGTGGAAGACAGGAGTGCCTGGCATGCTCTGGTCCATGGGGTCATGAAGAGTCGGATACGACTAAATGACTAAACAACAACAACCTCTGGTAAAGAACTTAATTCATTCTGGAGGTCCGTTCTTAACCTGAAACTGTTCTTAACCTGAAGCACCACTTTAGCTAATGGGGCCTCCCACTGCTGCCGCGCTGCCGCGGCACGATTTCTGTTCTCATCCTGAAGCAAAGTTCTTAACCTGAGGTACTATTTCTGGGTTAACGGAGGCTGTAACCTGAAGCGTCTGTAACCTGAAGCATCTGTCATCTGAGGTACCACTGTAATAGGAATAATAATGGTGGAAATAATTTGGTGTTGGTGATGATGACAATCAAACTGGCTCCAAGTTTTGGAAGACCCTTGGGCAAGATACCATCAGTGGCCTCCTTCCCCTCCTCCACCAAGTGGACCCATATCCCTTTCACTAGTGTCCCCACCACCCATTCACTTTACATCCTCCTTTGGACTATATCCACACAGCAACCCAGAGGGAGAGGGCAAGCAGTGTGGGGTCTGCTTCTTCTTCTTCTTGCCCTCTTTGCTTATTTTTCTAGAGAGGATATCTAAATAGGCAGTGATTGCAAGGAGGAACAATAGGAGAATCAGGAGGCTCCACAGGTTGACTGTGGGTCCCTTGCTGAGAGTGGACCTTCACATGTGCCCAATAATGCCTACCTCTGATGATGTAATAGTAATTTGGTGTAACTACACTACTGATAATGCTCCATTATTTTAAGCTTGAAAATAATGGGAAAGCAAAAGATAAATAGGAATGCTGGAGATAGGTTGTGTTTGTGTGTGTCCCCATCAAATCAACAAATCAGTCTCTCTGTATTAAATCCATTCTGATGAGATTGTGATGCTGAATGATCATAGAGCGTACACACAATGGATGTCGTACTTGTGTTTGCTGTTTAATTATTTGTAGTTCCATGCCCCAGGATACACAGCGCTCATAATCTAGTTTTGCTTGGAGTAGGGGGGGGGGGGGGAATCCTTGATACATTTTCTGAATTATTCTTTCCCTTGGCACTAATAGCGTTTAATTCAAATTTTGCAGAATCAAATGATCCTATTTTCATGAGAGTATGTTGGTGATGTTAAAACCGCCAATAAATATGTTGTGTGGGGGAAGTGGGCAGTTAATGAGAAAATGCCAGAGTGAAAAAAGAGAGTGGTGTCGTAAACAAGTTCCCGAGGCAAATAGTGTGATTATAAAGGAAAAGAACATGTATTTGCAGGCTGGTAAACAGGGAATACAAGCTTGTAAAACTGCTTACGCAGATTGTTCTACAGTCAGCCCCTTCAGTGCAGATAAATTGTTAATTCCTTTCATTTAGGTCTGACAAACATCCTGAAAGGACACTGTTTCAGAAGCAACATCATCCCAAACTATAAATTAGTATAGGTTTGGAAAGATAGCAAATGATTTGACCAAAACTAAAGGAAGTCAGGATAAGAAGGTTCAGAGGGGAGTTTCCATTGGGTATGTAATAATGTGTTTCTAGTCATTTTGCTTACAAGCATCCTTATAATAAATAAAATAAATAAATAAATATCAGGTGCAGTATTGGGCACCATTGACAAAATCATGTCAGCCATCACAGTGCCAAAAGCAACACATCATCAAGTATGCACTATGATTTTTTTTTTTTGGAAAAAAATATTATGCTTTTCAGGTTTATAAAGGTAAAGGTACCCCTGCCCGTACGGGCCAGTCTTGCCAGACTCTAGGTTTGTGCGCTCATCTCACTCTATAGGCCGGGAGGCAGCACTGTCCACTGACACTTCCGGGTCACGTGGCCAGCGTGACAAGCTGCATCTGGTGAGCCAGCGCAGCACACGGAACGCCGTTTACCTTCCCGCTGGTAAGTGGTCCCTATTTATCTACTTGCACCCGGAGGTGCTTTCAAACTGCTAGGTTGGCAGGCACTGGGACCGAACGACGGGAGCGCACCCCGCCACAGGGATTCGAACCGCCGACCTGACGATCGGCAAGTCCTAGGCGTCCCCTTCAGGTTTATACATTCCATTAATTTTACAATCATTTTAACAATTCAAAACCTGACTTCCTTCCCCCTCTTTCAGTGGTTCCTTGAATTTATTTTAATATCTTCTGCATATCCAAATTAACTCAATTTGCTCATTTATTCATCTTCTTTAAATATATACTCTTATGTAACTGCAGGTTATTACAAAAATCCTGCCAATGTTCTTATCTGTTTACAATTTATCTGTAAATATTCAACAAACCATTTCCATTCTTTTATAAAAAGTTTGTTAATCTTGATTTCTTATTCTTCCGGGAAGTTTTGCCATTTCTGCATATTCCATAAGTTTTGGTATCCATTCGTCCTTTGTTGGGACTTCTGCTTCTTTCCATTTTGGGGCGAGTAACATTCTTGCTGCTGCAGCACTACTACTACACTATTCACTATGGAATTAGTAAAAACCACCCAAACCCCAGCAGTTACCTAATTCTAAGTAAGATGTGGTGATTCCCACCAATTTGGATGACTTCAACAAAGGAGTAGGCAAATTCAATAGGTGTGATGGCTGGTTATTGTCTCTGTGGTATGCCTCTGAATGCCAGTTTCTGGAAATGGCAGGTGTGTAGAGGGTTGTTGTTAGGTAATGCTTGCAGGCTTTCCATAGGCAGCTAGTTGGTCACTGTGAGAACAAGATACAGTGGTACCTTCGGTTGCAGACAGGATCCGTTCTGGAGCTCCGGTCGGATCCTGAGGTTTCCACAACTGCAGGGACCGCTTCTGTGCATGCGTGCATGGTAGTAGAGTGGTGCCCCGCAAGACGAATGCCTCTCAAAACGAAAAACACGCAAGACGAAAGGGTTTTTCGGTTTTTGCGTCGCTTCGCTAGACAATTTTCCCTGTGGGCTTGCTTCGCAAGACGAAACGTCTTGCGAGTTCTTGCGAGTTTGTTTCCTTTTTCTTAAAGCCACTAAGCCGTTAATAGCCACTAAGACGCTAATAGCCGTGCTTCGCAAGACGGAAAAACCGCAAGACGAAGAGACTCGCAGAACGGATTAATTTCGTCTTGCGAGGCACCACTGTAGAATGTTTCTGTGCATGCACGCGCAGAGAAACCTGGAAAAATTCTTCCAGGTTTGCCGCGTATGTATCCCAAAGGATATGTAACCAGATGTGAACATAAGTAGAGGTACCACTGTATTGGTCTGTATAGATCTCTGGCCCTATCTGGCAGAAATCACCTTACCCTCTGACCTCAGGTGGGCAGCTGCCATAATTCAAAGAAGTCTGGGCGGAGAAAAAGCAGGGTTGTATAGTTGGATGAGGTGGCACCTCAGAAGCTCTGTGCCCCATGTGACTGCACCAGTTGTGCACCCCTAGATCTTCTGCACTAGCCAAGGTGCAAAATGCAAACTATTGAAGCAGCAGAAATACACTGAGGATCAGCCTGCCCGGGATGCATTTAAAAAAAGAAAGCAAATTATATAACAAAATTTACAGGCGACTTAATTTAAAAGTATCTCTAAGTGGCTCACACAAAATAGCATCCAATATTTATCTTTTCAAAAACTTCCAATAAGTCTGAAGTACTATGAATATCTTGCTGGAGCTCGCTCTTACAAATGCAAATGTTTGGAAACATGCGCTTTCAATTCAAACTTTTGCCAATATATCATACAGACTTTTCAAGATTTTTAAAAATGTCCTTTTCCGATTTAAGCTATTTGCATGAAAACGGGATCTTTGTTCCTGAGGGATTTGGTGGTTCCAGATGCTTATTTCCTGCGTGAAGAACTCTCTGTCTATGGCATTGCAATGATGATGATGATCAAAAGCAGGAGATTATGACTCCTGAATTCCCGTGGGAGTTTTACTTTGTTTTTGTGCAAATTGCCTTAGTAAAATAAAAAGAAAGCAAAGAAAAGATAATAAAGATACAACATACTTTACTGAGTCTATATGCCTACCTACCTGTTGTTATTTGTATGCAGGCTGCCTTCTTTGCAGCTATTCACCCTGCATGATGTACAGATTAGTCAGAACCCAGATAGCCAGATAATTATCTAGCAGGGGCATTCATATCTCTGATATGCGAGCTTTGACAGTTTTATTAGGAAGAAAAGCACAGAAAATCCCGTGCTGTTTTTATATCTAGACAGAGTCTTGTTAATTGTTCATTGTGCATTTCAGAACAGCTCACACAACGGTCTTTCCTTAGGCTTGCTCCTTTCATAGCATGGAATACGTGAGCCCTGCACTGTTGCTGATCCTGTTGTGCATGCACAGAAACCAAACACAAGATTCAGCAACTCAGGAATGACATCTTTCATTCTTTTACCGCTCCCTACCTGATTACTTTTTCTTCCTTAAAAAAAGAAGTTTCTAGCTTTTAAATCCAGTGGAGGTAGGTCTGAAAGTGTATTAGCAACCCGTGCTGAAGCCTCAGAGGTGGTTAAAGGTAAAGGGACCCCTGACCATTAGGTCCAGTCGTGACCGACTCTGGGGTTGCGGCGCTCATCTCGCTTTACTGGCCAAGGGAGTCAGTGTACAGCTTCCGGGTCATGTGGCCAGCATGACTAAGCCGCTTCTGGCGAACCAGAGCAGCGCACGGAAACGCCGTTTACCTTCCCGCCAGAGCGGTACCTATTTATTTACTTGCACTTTGACGTGATTTTGAACTGCTAGGTTGGCAGGAGCAGGGACCGAGCAACGGGAGCTCACCCCATCGAGGGGATTCGAACCACCGACCTTCTGATCGGCAGGTCCTAGGCTCTGTGGTTTAACCCACAGCGCCACCCGCATCCCTCAGAGGTGGTTAGAGAACATGTTAACAAAAGCTTTGCTTTGCTGGATTGCTACATTTCTGCACTCAGCCAAAACCTATATCCTTTTGGTGTGGTCAGGGGCAGAGGAAGGGGGGTGAGGACAGCCCCGGGTGTCACCACTGAGGGGGGTGACAAAATGCCAGGCAGCACTCACTGTGGGGCCTGCAAAGTGCCAGAGCAATGCGTTTCTCCTGGGAGTGATGTGGTGGCTTGGGCACACACAGGCTCTGCACTGCCCAAACGGTCTGCCCGCTGCCTCCCCCCCAGCGTGCCGCCCCAGGCGCCCAAGTGGCTTCCTCCGCCGCTGGGTGTGGCTTTCTAAGTTGGGAGTGAGAGGGTCTGCTGTGTGGTGGTTCTGGTCCTACTTGGATGGATGTTATAGAGAGTGACAATCTCCAGATGATCATGGACACCATAATATTCCTTCAGATTTATATGCATGAACATTACTTAAATGTATTGCTGTCTCATCTCTCTCTCTGAATAAGTACACGTTTCACAATGCATACATAAAAGCAGTGCTTTTTTCTAAAAAAAAGTTTAGGGGTACTCTCATTTTGACTCAAGAAAATCACCATTTTATAGTTCAAATCTGGGCAAATAAATACAGTAAAAGGACAAAAGTACAAAGATTCACAAAATGTTTAGGGGCATGCGTACCCCCAGAAAAAAGCACTGCATAAAAGCAAATCCTTAGGAGGTAGAGCTGGTTTAGAATTACAATCCGGCTCAGGAATACAAATCTCAGGAGCTCAAAGAAGAAGACAATGTTACAACCCACTAGGTTGTTGTTGCTTTTAAATGTTTTTGCTCTATATTTACAAAAGGATTTATGTCCTTCCTTTCCACCATCCTGCTCACAAGATAATTAAAAACAAATTAAAACCATCTACCAAATTAAACTATGTAACTTCTTTTTTTCCAGGGCGGAATTTTAATTTGGATGTGAGTTCCAAATTCAACTCAGGTATGCTGAGAAATAAACTGAGAGATATTCCCCACTTTTGAAGGAAATGTGTTGGCTTATTTCAAGGCAATCACAGGGGACTCGCCCATCACAAATGTTAAATGGATCCCCTGTGGATTAACTCAGCTGCTGCAGAACCACAAACGAGAGAAACAATTTAATTTGAGCTTTTGGCATTGTTACTAACCCACCCACTCAGCAAGCATGCTGATGATTGTGATCCAAATTTTTATTCCTGACTTTTTGGGCTCCACGTGCAGAAAAGCAGAACCCACATCCGACTGAGGAACATCCATCGCTGTGCTTTCATGGAATCAAATTCTCTCCGAAGCTCCATTCAGCGGGGAAGTCAGCCTAATTTTTCTTTCCGAATGAGGTCCAAAAGCAATTTGCATTTGTTATGCCGCTACTTAAAGGCAGTGAGAAGTGGCTATCCAATCAAAGGAGATTTATAGCTCCTTGCAACTGTTTAATGTACAGCCTGATTCTCCCTTAGGGCCCATTGTCAAAATGAATCGTAAAAATGAGAGCATGTCATGGTGCTTCTAACTCTCAACAAGCTATGATTTTTAAGGCACAGGAACAACAACCACAACACAAACCTTTTGAAAAATAAACAAAGTAGAGCTAAAAATGAAGCTACAACTCCCAGCATTTAATGACTGGGCTGTGGTATGGCCAGTAGCCTTAAATATCTATTGAATAAATGTACACATGAGTTATGTATGTATGTATTTGCCCACCTGTGTCAGGTAGGGGCCCAGCACTAGCATTTTCTCTCGGCAAGGACATTTTAAATAGTGCAGATTCAGTACTTAATGACAGGATTTTTTCTGGGGCAGCTATATTTATTTATGGGTCTATACCCTGTCAAAAGTAGATAAATAGGTACCGCTCCGGTGGGAAGGTAAACAGCATTTCCATGCGCTGCTCTGGTTCGCCAGAAGCGGCTTAGTCATGCTGGCCACATGACCCGGAAGCTGTACGCCGGCTCCCCTGGCCAGTAAAACGAGATGAGCGTCACAACCCCAGAGTCGTTTATGACTGGACCTAATGGTCAGGGGTCCCTTTACCTTTACCTTTTACTCTGTTTCTCATGAGAAAAGAAACTCACTCGAAGTAGCTTACAAAAAATAATAATCATAAAATACACTAAATCAAGCAAGTAAAAGGACTAAAATCTATTTCATCCAATAAATCAGGGATAGGGGACCTGTGGACCTCCAAATGTCACTGGACTGCAGCTGCCACTATCCCAGACCCCATTAACCAGGGACGCCAACTATATGGGTTTAAGGTGTCTTTGCGTCTCCCTCCCTCCCCCAATATCTGCTGGGCCTGGGCCAGTTCTTCAGAACAGTTAATAGATATGACTAACTTAGTGTGGGATGTAATCCACTGGAGCAGTCAAATACAACATTCCTTGTTTCCCTAGAGTGGGCACAGGCAGGGGGATGGTACTCCAGCCAGTGTAACTTCCTCTTCCACTGGGCTGAATTGTCCTCCTCCTGCATGTGACCAGGCAGATGGACATGACCCTGGCTGACTCCAAAAAAGAGCCGAGTCGCGCATCCATCTTCTCTCTTGATGCTATGCTGCTCTCCTGTAGCCATTTTGTTCTCTTGATGCTCTTCTCTTAATGTATTTTGCTGTCTGCTGGCTCTCAGCCAGCAACACATGGGCTCAATCCCCATATGGGATAATAAACTCACACTTTGTTAAGTAATTACAAGTTAAACCCTGCCTTCAGGGTTCATACTGTGAACTGAATGTGAGGAAACTTCTTGTTGATTTTAAGAAAACTTGTGTCTTTATTCTCTTAAGAGGGATAAAAGGGACACCAGGAATAATCCATCTGGGCAAGCCAGATTGGATTGATTAGCTAAAGAGATTCAAACAAATTTGCAAACTAGCTTCCTGCTGTATTGAGGGGAATCTGCTCTGCTACATGACTCACCCGCGTAAGTGAAGAAAGGATAGTATTTCATCAATATATCCTCTCCTTCTATCCTTAACATACCCACACTTAGGTCACATAAAAACATAAAAGCCTGCTGGAGAAGGCCAATGGCAAATTTCACACTGACTAACCATGTCCCTAAGGAAAACCCACAGAAGAAGAAGAAGAGGAGGAGGAGGAGGAGGAGTAGTTTGGATTTGATATCCCGCTTTATCACTACCCAAAGGAATCTCAAAGCGGCTAACATTCTCCTTTCCCTTCCTCCCCCACAACAAACACTCTGTGAGGTGAGTGGGGCTGAGAGACTTCAGAGAAGTGTGACTGGCCCAAGGTCACCCAGCAGCTGCATGTGGATGAGCGGAGATGCAAACCCGGTTCCCCAGATTACGAGTCCACCCCTCTTAACCACTACACTACACTGGCTCTCGCACAGGGAGGACCTAAGCACAAGAATGCTCTCCCTTCTTGCTGTTTTCAGCAACTGGTATTCAGAAACCTGTTGCATTTGGCCATGGAGGCAAAGCATAGCCATCATGGCTAGTAGACATTGATTAGCCTTACTCTCCATGAATTTGTCTAATCCTTTTTTAAAGGCATCCAAATTACTGGCCATCATTGCCCCCTGTGGGAGTGAGTGCCAGAGTTTAACTATGTAGTTCATTAATTTCAGTGAGTCTGTCCCAAGCAGAACTTCGTTGAATATGCTCCATTGCTGCTAGCCTACAGCAGATTCCCAGAGAGATCCCAGCACCCCATGATGCTTTCAACACATTCTCTCCCTCTTTCTCTCTCTGCTGCCTCCCTCTTTCTCTCTCTCTCTTTCTCTCTAGAAGCTCTTTGAAGAATAATTAAGGGCTTTTGTCCTCAGTGCCAACTACATAAGGACAAAGAAACACTGTCCTACATCTCTTTTACTTCCTCTGTCTTTGAAAAATATATTTAAAAAGCATTATATTTAGGTCAAACTCTAACCCTAACTAGAACATACACTTGCTTTTTAAAGCAGAGATTCCATCATTTACAATTATCAATTTTTTTTTGTACCTGCTGCTTTTTTGTTTAATATTCAGCCTAAGGAACAATGCTAGGTTTTGGAAGCTAGTGCATTACTTTGCAGTTGGTCCTAATAAAGGTATCAAATTTGCTACAATTGTTTGAATCGTAGAGGGAGAGATCAAAGCAATTGGCATAATAGCCAAGATGCAGCAAGTGTTCAGTACAAGCATCCGGCCATGTCTGCTCACTGGAGTAGGAAAATATGCATCTTCCAAAATGCTGCAAATTAAAGCATTGCTATTGGTGTAGTTTTTTTTTTTTTTTGAGTAATATGCAGAAGTTCCAAAAAAGTATGACAAGAATATGTCAGAAAACTGTGTTCCTAGAAGCCCCCGAGAGACTTTATATAAAGTACCCATGGACAAGGGAGAATGTGGTCCTGTCACTTTGACGTTATGGATATTACTGATACTGCCACATTACTTTCTGTGTGTCATCTTCATGAGAAGGACTTATTTGCGGTGACCTTGTGCCTCTGGAATATTATCCCCACTGAAGTGTATCTCAGCTTTCCATAATGTTGTTTTTAAAAACAGGTTAAGATGCACCTCTTTCAGCAGGCTTTGGGGTGAAGTGGGGCTCAAGGATGGTTAGCTGATTGCCTACAGTTGGATTCATATGGAAGTGACAAATAACTTATTGCTGCCTTTTCCTGTTGTGACTTAGAGGCATGGAATATTTTATTTAATTATATTTGACCTCTATTTTATTGTACTTTTATATTTTTATTGAAGCAAACCCTCCTGGGGCCTTATCTGCAAAGGGTAGATACTAAATAAAGTACAGTGGTACCCTGGGTTAAGTACTTAATTCGTTCCGGAGGTCCGTTCTTAACCTGAAACTGTTCTTAACCTGAAGCACCACTTTAGCTAATGGGGCCTCCTGCTGCTGCCGTGCCGCCGGAGCACGATTTCTGTTCTTATCCTGAAGCAAAGTTCTTAACCTGAGGTACTATTTCTGGGTTAGTGGAGTCTGTAACCTGAAGTGTATGTAACCCGAGGTACCACTGTAGCGGGAGCGTCTGCAAAGGACAGATACTAAATGTGCACAGGTGCTCCATGTGAATGTGGTTCTTCAGATGCACTGATCACATGAAGTGCTTCTTCCCATTCAGCTGAATGGAAGCAGGCACCTCTTTGCTGTTTGCAGGGAGGACAACAGTAGGTGGCTCTAGAGTTGATGACAGAGCCAAGTCATTTGTCTTGTCCCTATCCTCCTCCCCGCTGAGTTCCTCAAGGGCAAAAACAAGACGAAGGAACAGGAAAAGGGTGGTCAGTGCCACCCCTTAGAACGGTTGTAAATAAAGAGAAGGCAGGCAGGTAGTGCCTGGGGGCAGGCTAAGGTTCAGGGGTGCCATCTTGCCCTCAGGATTGTGGGTGTCCGCATTGTGGTGGCCGGTGGCAGCAGCGGCTCCTCTTCTTCCTCCTCTCCGCAACCAGCAGGGCACCCTTTTCTGCAGGGAGAGGCTCTGCCTCTGTGTCACCCCCCGAAAAGGTTGCCTCACTGGCTGGTTGCGAACAGCAGAGTGGAACTGATTCTCTCTTCGAAGTAGCACTGCTGCTGCCTGCTGGCTTTTCTCATTGACTTTGTGGGTGCCCAGCCCCCAGGGGGTGGCTCCTATGCTAAGGTTGGTGGGACAAGGTGACACTTGCCCTAACAGACTAGCCTTCACTGGATGAAGGCGCAGGGTTGATAGTGTGCACCGTGTTTGAGGTGGGCCATAGAAGCTTATCCCCCTCATCCATGGCAACCTTGCATATTGTTTGTTTAGGTTTGTATAGGGGACCCTTTTCCAGCCCAAGGGCAACCCTCTCTTCTGGGCAACCTGCCAGAGGTGGGTGGGGTCAGAAGCAACGAATGGATTACAGTGACACACACATACTCCCCTTTCCATCCAAGCAAGCAAGAGTTGGAGGACACATTCCAGCTGGACAAAAGCATCCAAAGAGAGCACAAACAACTCCTGAGAGGAGTGTGCCTTGGAAAAGTCCCAGGATACCAATAGAGAGATCCAGCGGGCTCCCTGAGGTTCCCCACCTCTTAGCTAAAATATCACCAACAGCAAGAAGGTGGAGCGGAACTCTAGTTTAAATCAGAGTTGCTAAAATGGTTGTTCTGTTTTTTCTGCTGCTGGAGGAATACCTCCCCCCCCCCCCATAAGATTAACCACAATTTACCAAGGCTCCACTCCCTCAGTTACATACAGGCCTTTTAGCCACGAGTGCACAAATTGTTTTAAAGAATACAGTTATTAAATACATTCATTCTCTTTCACCTTGGGAGGCTCAACTCTTACGCTCCATCTTCTCGGATGCTTGCAACATTTTATGAAAGCTTTTAAATCTAGTTAAGACAGGGAAGACGGATATGAAATAATTCTCCAAGCATTCTTGTTCATGTTCCAGTTCTGTAGTCAAAAATAGCCTGCAAAGCTTTTTCTTTCATTTAACATAAACAAACAAACAAACAAACAAACAGGATTGTGTCTAATATAAAGCTTCTGTAGAAGAGGATTCTTGCCTTAAGGTAATCTGCACGATTCAAATTAAATGAGTTGATATTTCAGGTGCTCTCCTCAAAATATGAAAAACTGACTCCATCCAATGTTATCCTCAGCTGGTTTAAATTTCATATATTTCATTCTCTGCTGTATTTAATTCGATGCATTCTTCCCCCAGAACATACTGAGATTTCAAAGTGATCTTTGATCCCCAGTCCAAGCCTTTAGATGTTTACTGAGAAGTAAGCCTTAGCAGTTCTACATATACTTAACACTGTGTTACAAAGATGTCTGCAAATATGATATGGAGGCGGGCAACATTATCCCCACCATATGGGAATCCCTTGCAGACCAAATTTTTAATTGTTTCTCATTATGTACTGTTAATTTCCAATACATTTTAAGTCTCCTTGAACTGTAGGACAGGCAGTGTAGATGTGTTTTTCTTGGTAATTGCGAATAGTGTTGAAATTTTAGTTCTTGTTATGTAGCATTATGGAAAAGACTCTTCCTTCATGGTAGGGGTCACCTATGATACGGGGGGGGGGGGATAGAAATAAATTTCCTATTTTTTCCTCTCTGACAAATTGCACAACTCAGAGGTCAATAATGACATCATGTATCACAAGTCACTTGCAGTGCTCCAGTGCGCTTAAGGGCACATGTTTTAATGTGATCTGTCAGCCGCCACTTAACAGATTTAGTACTTATTTGTAATATATTAATAGTTCCTTTTCATAAAAAAAAGATTCTAGCTTTTGACCCAAATAACAGCAGGGAATTGATTGCCAGCTCAGTGAGTTGAGAATGGAACCAGATTGCTGAGCATGAATTACAGCCACACAGAAAACACACAAGCAAAACAATCCTGGACGTGTGCATGATAAATAGGCAACCTTTTCTAGAGAAGCTGAGGCAGATACTGAAAAAATCTAGATGGCATGGGTGCAGTTTCTAGAATACTGACTACTGCATGGAAGTGACAGACTTAGGAGACAGGGAGCTGTCAAAGAGATGTTGATGATAATTAAGATTGTAGCACGATTGTGCAGTGTTTGGCTCTCATCCACTGATTCTATAATGATCCTTTAGGCTGCATTCAATGCCATGTCTTTCCCAACACATCTGGTTGGCCACTATGGGAAGAGGAGGAGGCTGAAATAAGTGGCTCTTTGCTCTGTTATATCAGGGCTTCTCTTATGTTCTTAACCTTGTGGCATAGCTGTCAACTTACAGATTTGAAAATAAGGGACCAGCAGATTTGAAAATAAGGGATCAGCAGCCAAAATAAGGGATTTTCCAAGCACAGGTATGTTCAACTTCTGAACCCCTCTGAGCCAAAGGCAGAAAGCCCAGCCAGCAGCCAAATGAAGCCTCAAGCGGTGGTTCCCACGGCGCAGCAACCCGGCAAAGGGGATGCAGCAAGGAAAACCACTGTCACCTCTCCGCTGGGAAGCGCTGAGCAAAGGCAAGTCCCCAGGCAACGCGGCCGATTTGATCGGCACAAGGCATGCAAGCTCCACCCCCCCAGTCATTCTTAGACTCCTTATTGGGTGAGAAACGCAGCCAAGCAACAGTTGGAGTCTCCCTCCTCCCTGGCCGGCAGGGAAATTTAAGGGACATCATCAATAAGGGACAGCAGCGGGACACGGTGCTGGGCTAAGGGACTTTCCCGCCAAATAACAGCTATGCCTTGTTGACAGCTATGCCTTGTGCTTTATTCCCAGAGTCTAAATGATGTTCAGAGCAAAGAAATGACGGCAGTGGATGTTGTTGTTGTTGTTGTTATATTAATGCTGTAAGTAAAATACTTTTACATCTTCTTTATCTCTTCAGATACCATGTGCTCATGATATGGGTCTAAATATCATAGAATCATAGAATTGTAGAGTTGGAAGGGATCCTGATGCAGGAATCTAAACTAGATCATGCATGACAGATGGTCATGCATCCTCTGCTTATAAATCTCCAAGGAAGGAGAGTCCGGAGAAAGCTCCCGAGAGAGTCTGTTTCATTGTTGAACAGCTCTTACCATTAGAAAGTTCTTTCTGATGTTTAGTTGGAACCTCCTTTCTGGTAACTTGAAGGCATTGGTTTGAGTACTGCTCTCTGGAAGCTGTCACATGGAAGATGGAGCAAGCTTGTTTTCTCCTGCTCTGGAGGGTAGGAAAGTGAGGCATCTAATCATAAGCCTGCATTTTTATCAGAGCTTATATATTTCGATCAGGGCCTGTATATTAAAAAGAGCTTAAAGATTTTCAAATGTTTCATGCCAGGCAGAAGACTAGAGAACCTTGGCAAGATGTTTTTCCTCCTAGACAAGGGGGCCCCCTGATTTATAGCAGAAAACAATTCTCAAAGTCGTAAAAAGGGAATTACAGGCTGAGAGCCAAGGTTACACTGACCCTACAAATTAAGGGTTGGTAAATAGTAAAATGAGCCATATCTTCTTCCTAAGGCTAAAAAGGCCAAGAGCAAATGGAAAAGAAAGCAACTGGCTTGGCTGGAGAAGATAGGTTTCTTCCTATCTTATTTTGAGGCTGGAAACTGTTCCTTCCTTTTTTACTTTGAGAAGATTTCTTTTCCTTTTAAAAGGTTATTTATGTATTAAATATATTGGCTTAAATGTAATTATGTAAAGGATTTAGAAACTAAGAACTGTTAAATCCTTATGCTAGATTTTTATTTCATATAGTTGTAAGAGTTGTAACTATCCTGAAATTAAGTCAGCCACCAGCCCAGCCCCCCTGCCAGACAGGAGACGCCATCGAGCACTCCTGATATATGGTTGTCAGGCCTTTTGTTTAGAAACCTCCAAATGAAGGAGATCTTTCAATGTTGATGTGAACTCAAGATCCTTGAAGATAAAAAGTTAAGATTAACCATCTGTTTTGGAAGGCAATAGGGCAAGGAGGGCAATAGGTGAGCTGGTAATTAAGATTCCTTGTTGAGACACATGTAAGATATATTACTACTTATTTGTCATTTATAGATAGAAGAATATATAGCTTTTATTTTCCATAAAAGGACAGAAGGAAATGGGTGTATCTTTTGTGATTGGTTCTAGCAAACAGCCAATAGGAATTTCAACCAGGCTGATTGGATAGAGGCAGCCACAGGAGGAGCAAGGGGGCTGGATTAAGGAAATATAAGTGCTGGCCAGAATGGCAGGAGGCCAGGCCAGAGCTTGGTAACCATATACCACTGTGCCTCTCATTTATTTGTCTGACAAATAAATTACTATTTTAATTTCTCTATTGCTGCGTTGAATATTTCATTCCAGCTAAGTGTTAACCACAAGCAGGGTGCTACAAAAGATAATTAAAATAATTAAGAAAAGAACACAGATCTCCCTTCAAAATTCAACATTGTACATAATGGAAGAAATGTTCATGAAAATGTGAATGGTCATGTGTACTTAGTTTTCTTTTATGAAAAAATTGCAAATGTTTGTGGAAATAAACCTAAGACTAGAAAAATGAGACTCATTGCTCCTTAACTGCCACATGCAACTGACAGGCTGTGCTCAGCTTGGTGGACCAGTGTTTATGGACCATGCATAAAGGGTTTGTGTCTACACACAATCGTAACGGCACTGCCCAGGTGTTTTATTTGATATAAGGCAGGTCCAAGAATGAGACCACAATGTTTTGAACCCAAAATCATTTCTGCAGGCAGACACAGCTCAAACTCTCTTCTGGTAGCTTTGTTTCTCCTTTCCTATACAGGGCAAAGGCTATATTTCATTTTGTCACAATAAAGAAGCTGTTGGCTATGTTTACAGAGAGAAACATTCCGTCAATGAGGGGAAGGGAGGAGAGCGTAGGAGATGGGTGCCAAACAGTCCTTTGCAGTTGAGCTTCAGTATCTGATTCATCATCTGCATTCTGTTCATTTCCGCTGGTCTTCTTTTACACTGTCATTTTCTCCTCTTTCATGCCACAAAGGGACAACTCGGAGTTCTTGACAGGAACATAAAATCCTGCATAAATTGTCAGCCATTTGTTTATTTTGCCACAAAGCTCTGGGAAGAAGAAATATTACAGAAGATTCAACAGACACTGACAGTGTGCTGCTGCTGTTGGTTTTTTAAGGCATTATCCTTTATCAGCTATTATGGGGGGGGGGTGCGCACCCCTCCCCCAAAATGTCAGAAAGGATATATAACAGATAAACATATTTGATGGATGCTACAGTACTAAATATCGAAGCTGCGAAAGAAGGCTTGGATAGTAAGCTTGAAAACACACATTGCTCTGGATCATTCAAAGGCCCTCAACTTATTCCAAAACAGGCAAGCACACTGGTCTCTGTTTCTGTTTGGCAGCCATTTTGAAAGCTTCAAAGGCACTCCTATCCACAGTACAAGATGGTGGAGAAGGCAAATGCCAGAGGATTGAATCCTATGAAGTCACTGCACAAGAGGAATCCCTTCCCAGCATGCAGTTTGTTTCTTTCTAGTCCAGAGAAATGCTCATGAGGCGACTACATTGAATACAACCCAGAAGCAATAATCCATACAAAGGCATTAATGGCAGTGGAGAAAGGTAGTGAAGGGCAATAGAAGAATCAGCCTTTCTATTTATATCGGAGTGTCTGGATGCACAAACCTGAACAGTAATAGGACAGTCATTTTATTTCAACAGCTGCATGGTAGGCAGAACATTTTCCTGCCAACTTTACCTACCTGATTTTTGCCTGTCCTGAAACTGTTAATGGTCTGAGAATCTGGCTCAGAAGAGTAGGAGATACTTTTACAGACAAATAAAATACCATTCTCCATCCGCAGTAGTAGTAGAATAGCATGACATGTCTCATATAGGTTTTATGTGTCTTCTTGGATTACTCCCAAGTGTTGGACAAAATGAAGTGAGACAATAATCCATTTGTGTTGGTCGGTATAACATTCCCCAATCCCTTCTGCAATCTGTTTCAGGCAGTGCTATCCCCATTCTTTAGGTTTATGAATACATGCAGGGTAGACTATCCGCCACTTGGATGCAGAGTGCAACAAAAGTATTCTCTGGAGAGCTTTATCATATAGGCTGATCAGTTTTGCTGCTAGAATAATACAAGAAGCAGTGCTTATTTTGAGCCAGACTTCACCAGCGACTGTCGCTGGTGCATGTTGCTGTTCTGGCACATTGCGCTGGACCAGAATTAACCCCAGAATGAAGTCACAGGCTTTGACTTTATGTTCCTGTGTTGCAATCCTTGCACTCCAAACTAAACCCGTCTTTGCAGGCATATCGCCTCACAAGATTAAACTGTAACACTCCATGTCTTTTTGATGGATCCAATTTTCTTGACTCGCTTCTTAAGATAAAGAATTTTGCAAATATACCGATTCAACATGCAGAAGACACAGAATTTAATAGCAAGGATATCTCTCACCAGCGCCTACTGAACATTCTGCCTTTCATCGGCTAAATATAGAAGGAGATGGGAATCAAAACCAAAATTGTTTCAGAATAGATTAGCTATTCAGTAAAGAGGGACAAGCAGCTTAAGAGACATTTTGAAATCAAGACTGCATCTTATCGGAAGATTAGATAGATAAGATCAGGGCTCAGAACTACTTTGCATTATAATAAAGGGTTTTTGAGTATGGGAGCCATTGGCTTTGCTGAAAGGAATCACTTCTCAAGTGAAAAATGCAGATCTTAGATGTGCTGACAGAAGAATATGGGTATATAATATGATATTTTATATATGAAGGTGGGACTTATAGCACTGAGTTAATGTTCTTTCAACTCTCATAGAGTTGTCCGAACAATCACAGTGACCAATATTATTCAGTGGCTGCTGGTTATATTACTGGTGTCATGTGACTACATTCGAAGGATTATTATATTCCTATATATTATTATTATAATATTATATTCTCATTAATTGATAGGTTTTTTATGTTGATTTTAAGTGTTATAATACTTATATAATCAAACTGAGTTATTTGTTGGATTATTGTTATGTTTTACAATGATTTGCCCAGCCTGGATAGCTCAGTAGGTTAGAGCATGGTGTTGATAATGACAAGGTTGAAGGTTTGACCCCTATATGGGACAGCTTCATATTCCTGCATTGCAGGGGGTTGGACTAGATGATCCCCAGGGTCCCTTCCAACTCTATTAGATTGTTATTGCAACTATTGATTTGCCATTTTGTTGCCCTGTTGTGAGCCACTTTGACCACATTTAAATGGAAAAGCAACATACATATTGAAATAATAAATAGTAATAGCTACAAAGAACTTTTGCAATTTTTACTGAAAGCAGTCTTAACGATTGACATAAGGGATAGCCAACTCCAAGACGCTTGCGGGACAGGCTATTAGTATTTTCCATACAGTAGCCCATGGGTCTGAAGTATACTTTGTATCACAGATTAATCATTTGCCTTGCTATATAATAAAGTTGCCTTTTCCCATAATTAAGAGTTTCCCAGTTATGCAGCAAATCATGTGCACCTGCAAATGCATATATTTGCATAATTAGCCAACACATCCAGGGAGACCTAATATTATATCCAGAGAGATATCTGGAATTTCTCTACTTTTTGAAATTAGAATACATGCTCATTTTTTTTTTTGTTATGAGTTAGCCTGGGTATAAAGTTATTATATCTTGATCTGAATTTGGTAGGGTTGACAAAGGCCAGTTAGGATTGCTCTGAAGGCCAGATCAAGCTCACAGGGCCCTGGCTGGCTATATCTGGCCTAGTTCCTTGATCACACCATGCAGATTATAACATCAATTGAATTGACCCCAAAATAAGTTTCCAGGCGCAAATGAAGGTACAGGGTATTAAAGCCTTTGTGGGATTTTAAATCGAATAATGGTATCCTCTTCTATGCACTTGCCCACACACTACAGTCATTGAGGGAGATCTCAATTTGTTCTCCGAGATTCTAAGGCTGGAGGCAGAACAGCAAGATCCTTAAAAACAAGACGAAAAAACAGTAATGCCATAATATACTTGAATGAATTCACTGGGAAGGAGGGAGGTAAACATGTCTGGTTTGCTCATGGCTTTTACAAAACTGCTTGCTGATTTTGATTCATCCAGTTTGTCACTTTTTTTTTTCTAATATTTGGTTTTGCTATCCCATCTGGTGAATTGTTTGTTGCAGTTGTTTTAATTGTGTGCTTTGGATTGCAAACTACCTTTGGGTGGAAGGTGTATAAGCATCTGTTTATAAATAAACCAAGTATTAACAGCATTCTGGAAGGTTATTCTTAGTACATCGCCAAAGGTTGTCAAGGAACTGGATGTAATATAAAATAGAGACCTTTGTTTAAACAAGCTTTCATTCAGCTCCCAGCACTCCCTGTCCCTCCTGCTCTGTCTGTATCCTCTTGGTGCTGAGATGCTCCCTCAATCTGTGTCTTCCCTCTGGGTCACTAAATTTCTCTCTCCAACAGCTGTCCTAATCCTTTTATATAAAAAAGGTAAAGGTACCCCTGCCAGTTTTGTCCGACTCTAGGGTTGTGCGCCCATCTCACTTAAGAGGCCGGGGGCCAGCGCTGTTCGGAGACACTTCCGGGTCACGTGGCCAGCATGATGAAGCTGCTCTGGCGAGCCAGCACCAGCGCCGTTTACCTTCCCGCTATAAAGCGGTACCTATTTATCTACTTGCTACTTAGGGGTGCTTTCGAACTGCTTAGGGGTGCTTTTGAACTGCTAGGTGGGCAGGAGCTGGGACCGAAAGACGGGAGCTTACCCCGCCGCGGGGATTTGAACCACCGAAAATACGATCGGCAAGTCCTACCCACAGCGCCACCCGCGTCCCACATTTATGTAGAATCCTTTTATATAGTTCTACATAATTGGATACATTGGCCTTATTTTATACATCATGACAACCATATGAAGAATTATTCCCTGTGTAAAGAACTGGAGTGGGGAGGGGCATTGCACCCCCCCCCCCCATATTGGCATCTCTAGAACAATTCATGAATTCTGCTACAAGTAGGTGCAAAAATAGTTGCTGTGTGAGTAGTGAACTCAGTCCTGATGTGTGTGTCTAGCTCTCCAACTCACTCTAGCCAGACTAGGCAGCACCAGATTTAGGGCAGTGTGAGTGTTTTCCCCCTTACACAGGGCATACTTAAGAACAGGGGTCAGCAAACCTTTTCAGCAGGGGGCCAGTCCACTGTCCCTCAGACCTTGTGGAGGGCTGGACTATATTTTGAAGGGGGCGGGGAATGAACAAATTCCTATGCTCCACAAATAACCCAGAGATGCATTTTAAATGAAAGGGCACATTCTACTCATGTAAAAACATGATGATTCCTGGACCGTCCGTGGGCCAGATTTAGGAGGAGATTGGGTGCAACATCTGGGGGTTAGGGTTAGGGGCGCAAATCCATGGGTTAGGGGGCGCAAATCCACGGGTTAGGGGGTGCAAATCCACGGGTTAGGGGGTGCAAATCCACGGGTTAGGGGGTGCAAATTACTTGCCTTGCCCTGGGTGTTGACAACCCACACTACGCCACTGTCCGGCCCCCAGGCCTTAGTTTGCCTACCCATGCTTAAGAAGATCCCTTTAAGGTGCCATATTTTGGCCTCACATGAAGGACTACCAAAGTCCACCCCTGGCTCAGGCCATGCCCTTTTCCAGGCTGTGCCCCTCACTTGCACTGTTGTGTACCCATCTTGAGTACTTTTACCTGGCTGGATTGTACCCTTAAGCTATGATAATGCCTTTGGCTTGCTGAGATGGAGAGGGGTGTCTGTGTGCACAGACGGCTGCTTCATGCGTAGATGGAATGTTGCCTGTTTTAGGGTTGCTATATGTCCAGAATTTCTGACCTGGTCCACCAATGGCATACAACTCTCCCAGGGGTTGCTCACTAGGGAATGCAGCCCTTAAGCTGAAAAAAAGCTTTCCCACTCCAGGTGCAGGCAAAGGATACCCTGAAGAGCACACAGGCAAGAGTGCCAGCTTGGGTGCCATGCAGAATGGGTGCACGAGGCCATGGGTGCCATGCAGAGTGCATGGCTCTGGCACTGAAATTTGTGAGTGCCCAGCCCCTTCATGGCGAATTTTGTAGTTGTTTGGGCACCCAGGTTCCCTGGGAGTTGGCACTTTAGCACACAGGTGTCATTCACCCGCAACGTAAATATTGCTGAGCAACTGGCCAGCAAAACTAATGGACTATAGCACAAGTTTAGCACTCATATCCATGCTACTTGATTCTGTAAAAAAACAAACAATCTGTGTATCTGGAAACCTGGAAAACTGCTGGAATTTTGTGTAGGGCTGTGCACAGGGTTCCACATCCTGTTTCTCCAGCTTACTGTTGCTGTCAAAGTTCTGCCAAGGGAAGATATGCACAGAAAGGCCATCAGCCCCCAAGAGCACAAGCACCTTAAGCCAGCCATCCTTTAGCCGACTGCCCTCCCTTGCAGAAATTGCTTTCCTCTACTGTTGAGCACAGGTGATGATTATAATGGTAGTGCTTCTGTCCCAATTTCTGACCTTCCTTTCACACTGCAGTACAACTACTGGTGTGAATGAAATTTAGCATGATGTAGCAGCATATAGGTACTGCAGTGTGGGAGGGATGTTAGAAAACGGGACAGAAACGCTAGCCTTATAATCTGTAAAAGTAGTGGAATAAACACCACATGAGAATGCAGCCTTTGGCAATTAAGTGGTATATAAATTTGATAATAGTAGTAGTGGTGGTGGTGGTAGTAGTAGTAGTAGCAGGAGCAGCAGCAGCAGCTATGCTGTTCAGTAGGAAAAAGAGAGAGATCTTTATTCCCTCATTTACACTGGAGCCGCTCCATTGTGCATGGCTTAACAATCCATAGGATACTGTGGATATATTGTCTTCTCAAGGTGAGTCCAAAGATGAGCTAACTTTCAGCTACTGCACTCATGATTCTTCAAAGAGCAATGGTTACTGCATGTTTAGTCATTCTGAAGAGCCAATATTCAATATGTTTTACAGCTCAGAAAATAGTGCTTGTTGACTAGTGCCCATGATAGTAAGATGAAGCTTCGAAAACAATGCAGTATATAAAATATTTATGGGGGCTCTGTCAGAAAGCTTTTTTTTTTTCCGTGGGCTTCCTATGTGGAAGAACAAAACATAAAGATGGAGCCAAGGGCTTTAAAATTTATCGTGTTGCCATAATCTCATTCCAGATAGCTATTTCTTTCTTTCTTAATATCTTTCCCACAGCAACTAAAATAGCATAAATGAAGAAAATGAAGCTCTATATTATTACAGCGAAATTGAATGCAAAGGGATCCCCTAGTGGCACGGAAATATACTGTATGAGCAAAAGTCACCTCCGCTATGATTGGGAACATAAAATACATCAGTATCGGCTTAATGACAGCCAGTTTCATTCTTGCCTTTCCCATAGAATAGGAATTAAAAGCGAGATCCCACGGAGTCCCTGCTGGCAACCTCTGGCAAAGTCCCCACTGTCTTTGGAGAGTACGGAGGAAATTGCTTTGCTCAGCACCTCAAAGGGCAGGTCTATAAGACACTCTCTACTCCCCAAATGCAGACACTTCTTGATCACTCATCACTAGCTTAATAGACTTTTACATGTTATTTATGGCACATTAATACGGGACGTGTCAGTGTTGGTGCATCTAATTCATTGTCAAAAGTATAAAAGCTGTTAAATGTTGCCATTAAAAAGTGCTTAAGGGCTGATATGTCTAATATGACATTACTTAAACTTTTTTGGTGTTCCCCCCAATGAGCTTTTTCACAGAGTAGTCATACAGAGCAATCACCATACCGCTTCTCGAAACAGCTTATAAATTATGACAAATCCAAGAGTGGCGAGGTTTTAATTGTGCATGAAATTCATTTCATGTCTCATACATCACTAGGAGAAGAGTAAACTCCTTTCCCATCAGTTTGATTAGACGTGTGAAGCTTGAATGTCATAGGAGTGAAACAACACTTGTATTTAACTGGTTCTGAATTGGACACCTCACCCCGAAAGCATCACTCATATTTAGTGGTGGACCCAAGCGCTGATTCTGTAATGTGGCAGGAACCAAGCACTGCATTTAGCTAAGCAAACCAAGTGTATATTGGTGGAAGGTCCTTAACTTAGTGGTATAAAAGGTAAAGGGACTCCTGACCGTTAGGTCCAGTCATGGCTCACTCTGGGGTTGCGGTGCTCATCTCGCTTTATTGGCTGATTGGCAAGTCCTAGGCTCTGTGGTTTAACCCACAGCGCCACTTGCGTCCCTTAATTTAGTGGCATAGCACCTTCATTTTCATTTTGCCTGCAGATGATCCCAGGTTCTCTGGCCTTTCCAGATAGGGCTGGAGCAGCCCCCACTCTGAAAGGCAGGAGAACTAATGCCCACCATAGTATACAAGATTGAGTTAGATGGACAAATGAAATTAGTGTATCCACCATGGTCACCTATGGGCTTCAGCTCTCTTAAAAATACCTGCCAGTCAAAGATGTCTTTTCACTGAAGCATTGCTCATTGGCAGAGGACATTTCCCACATGAATTTTCCATATGTGTCACTGTCTGCGATCTTGAACTGATTTGTTTTTCTTATTGCTGTTTCCATTCCTGTAATGCAGGAATAGGCAACTTGCATTTAGCCCTCAGTTTAATTGATGTGACCCTTGGCCACATTTCCCAAGCCCTCTGCAAGTTCAGACCTGTGGCAAGAGAGCACCCTGTTCCCTCCCTTAGCAGCCCTTTGAGTCAGGAAAAGAGGGAAAGAAGGGGAGTTCTCACCCACTTCTGATTCTGGCATCACATACTGCCTGATTCCACCTCAGTGGAAAAAGCTTGCCCATCCCTGCTGTGATGGAATGAGACTTTTTTTTTTAAACACATTATCTAAATCTGCACTGTAGGCTTGGTAGGCTCATTTACAGCTGAAGCTCCACTTAACTTTGCAGTCACTGCTATTGTTGCTTTTAAATGCATTGTTAATGTTGTGTTTATCAAGTGTTTTTATTGCTGTATTATTGTTACTGTGTCTTACTATAGTTTTATTGCACTGTGATTCTTGTATGCTACCCTGACCGGTCCATGGGCGCAAGGAGGGAGGGGTAGAGATTTCATAAAGAAAGGCATACCTCCCTGGTCATGTTGCTAGCACACCCAAGACTGCCTTACAGTATATGCAAAGGGCACAGCTAACACCAAGAATGCAACACTGATCCACTAGCCTTTGCTGTTGATGGGCTTACATCATTGCCTTCTAAAGCTTCATGTCATGACATGCTGGCACCATGCATAGAGGACAAAGTTCTGGTGCAAGTGATATTGATAGAAGCAGTTGGCCAGAGGCTGAGTTTATTTGACTCCCCACTCTGTGATTGAATCCCACCTGAAAATTGTGAAAGTATGGAAGCACTCTTAAGTGTAAAGATACGAAATTCTAAAGTACTTCTTGATTCCCCGCCCCCGTGAATTTCATCTTTGCCTATTATTTATTTTGTTATCATTTACTTTTTATTGTTTATTTATTTTTTGGTACATGGAACCTATGAAAGACTTACTCCCTTTGAGTTTCAGCTTTGAGGCAAGATGTGATTCGGCAACATAAATTAGCAATGAAAAGTCTACTTTGGAAAATGAAACTGTAATATGTAAAAGAAAAAGTTCCCACATTGATTTATTTGCTCACTGCAAGGACCAGTGTGTAAAAATGACCATGTTCAGGGAAATAATGAGATTGAGTCTGTGTTCTGAGAATAAAAAAACAACTGGGGGAAAATAGGCAATTTAAGGGAAGAGTGACTTATTAAAATGAACATGTATGCATCAAAATCCACAACACGTTGAATGAAACTGAAAATGTGTCAAGCTGTTTAAAATCAATTTAGAAGCCAAAGAATTGGTTTATTCACTGGTTTATGACTGAGATGCCTATTTTAATTGCAATTTTGGACACTGATATGATGGAATGTTACTCTGCTAGAAAGGTCGTATAAGCTGCAATATTTCTAAAAAGAGTTGCTAGGATAATCTCTTCCTCTTTTTGAACTACAGAATTGTAAGCAATGTTAGTACAAAGCCAAATACTCTGAAAAGTTCAGCTTTGACATATTTCCATAAAAGTATATCCATAAGCAATGTGTATTCCAAGAAAGGTCTACATTTATACAAAACTGTCCAGGACACACTAAGCTCTGAGAAGCAATTTGCCCTTGATTTTTAAGCAACTGAGTTTTGAAAGAGGAGCCGCACCAAATTTTTGTAAGGTTTAATTTTCTGGACAAAAAACCCCCCAAAACCAACTTTCAAAGGTGTAATGGTTCTAGGGGTTGCTCGGGCATAAGTTGTCGCTACACCTGGCTGGGTTACCTGGGTGAACCCTTTCTGTCCGGACAGCCACCCATCCGTGGCTGTCTCAATCGCTGGCAGAATCCGTCAGTTGGCGTTTCTTGAACTTCTTCCAGCAAAGAAGTTCTTTGACGCCGAGTCTCCTCCTACTCTCCCTGTGCAGAAGTCTTCTGCGCAGGGAGGGTGTGGACAGCGGAGGACCCGTGCTCTCCCCGCTGGTCTCCGGCGAGGAGTCCTGGAGCCCCCTTGCCGATTCCCCCATCTGCCCCCCTTCTCCACTGGTGCTATGCTGATTTCCTTCCCCAGCAGATGGGCTTCCTCTCTCCCTACTGGGACCCTCTCCGGCATCCCTCTGGAGCCTTCCCTCCACCTCTGGCTCCGATGGCAGTTCCCTGACAAAAGGCATTGAATTTTTCCATGAATGTGCAATGTTCAATTTCACACACAAAAACAAAAACCAAAAAAAAAACTCCTACTGAGTATGTTTGCGATGGTTTAAATGGTTGGTTAGGAGTTTTCATTTTGCAGAATTCCTGCCTTCTGTGATCCAACTTCTTCATAAATACAGTAAATTTTGAGCTGCTTTATTAGAATGCCAGCAGAGACTTTTGTTTGTGTGTGATTGGTTCGTTCTTCATACTATGTTCCTGCTGTAAATTTGCATGACATTCATCTCCTGTGGGAAATTGACTATGACTTCTGTTGCAATTAAAATGTAAGGCTCAGGTTGAGAGGTCAAGGAAATACCTGAGTAAACTACTGCACGTATCTTCAAAAGCTGGTGGCATGGCAATACAGATGGGCCTTCTTGTATTTTAGCAGGGAGTGTATTCCATAACATCAGTGCTACCGAAGAAACAGTCCAGATCTACATCATTACAAGGTAACAGTATTCTTCTTTGGTGATCCCTCGTAGCCGAGTAACATTGTCTTCCACAAACACGGTTTTAACAATGAGTCCGTAAGTGACTGTGGAGGCCAATTCTGGATCCACACGTTCTTCTACAGTGGAGACATTGGTTTCCGGACAAGAGTTGATCATGGTGTGGATTTGCAAGTGTGCCTTCCTCTTAGCACATTTCTCCCTTGTGTCCTGAGTACGAGTAAAGGCTGTTCTCCAATTGGAGCAAGTATTTCCCAATTGCTGGTGTTTATACTACATTTTAAAAAAATTGCCTTGAGACAGTCTTTCAACCTCTTTTGTCGACCACCAGCATTACACTTTCCATTTTTAAGTTCGGAATAGAGTTGCTTTGGAAGACGATCATCAGGCATCCTCACAACATGACCAGTCCAATGAAGCTGATGTTGAAGAATCATCTTTGCTTCTTCCAGTACACTGGTATTAGTTCTTCTGTCTTCCCAAGTGATGTGTGAAATTTATTGGAGACACCGTTGATGGATGACCAGTCCAACGAAGTTGATGTTGAAGGTAACAGTAATCAAGCTCTGGCAAGTCTACCTGGGTTCCATTTGTTAATCTTAATGTCTTTACCATGCAATAGGAATGGCACAGGGATCAGCTGAAAGCCCTTATTTTTATGCATTCCAAAGTATAATTTCTGCATTGCTGCACTCAGAGAACTACAAAAGTGGCTGGACGTGTGGGTGTGGTGAGGAAAATGGGGAGTTTTAACATGGAATTTTGCATAATCTGAATTCTACTGGAACGCACATATTTGCCAGTGTATGTAGCTCTGCTAAGGAAGCAGTGTATCTGATGAACTTCAGCTCTTTCCACCTTTCCCCCTTAGAGGAAAAACAAAGAGCAAGGATGGCAGTAAGGTAAGCTTTTATCATCTGAGTAATAAGATAATTACATAGCCTGTTATATTACTTAACTGATTGGCAGGAATGTTTCTAGCAGATGTTTTCCTTTGATAATGTGCATTCAATTAGCAGAAACTAACAAATAAAATGCTGGCACTGAATATGAAACAATAGTTATCAATGGAAATCTTTTTCCCTTTTCATCCTTCACACGCCCTGTAGAGCACATTTAAAATTTAAATTTTTCGCCTTGATATTAAGCAGAGGCGGATATAAGAATATGTTTTATCAAATAACAGTTACTTGAATATATTAATACCTAAAGAGGCAAAGGTTCCTCACTGTTCGAGAATATGTATTAAGTCAAATCATATTGAAGATAAACATTTGCAAAGTGGGAAGATGTTTTACAAGCTTGTTAAATGTGTTTTCATGGGCATTCAAGAGAAAATGAATTCAAGGGAATTAAAAAAATATATGATAGAATATGAATTTACACACACACACACACCCCTTAATCAGAATTGAGATTGTGTCCAGTTTGCAGCTCATATCTTAGGTGGCTTACCTTATTGAGTCAGTCTTGACTGCACTGAAATGCCCTCTCATATCAATCAATAAGGTGACCACAGCAGTATTCTGTGGAATACAGCAACATCTTCGATGGAGAAGCATTAAGGTAGTTAAAATTTCACATCTATGAATGGTTTAATGAGGATCAATCCTGTTGTCCTTTGAGCTTGCGTGCTATGGCATCCTGGCTTTGGGATTCTACAGAACCACGTTTCCCTTTTACTATATTTTTTTCCTTAAAAAAACCGCAGTGTAAATAAGATTCACCAGAGGATTTATGGCACATTGCAAGAGGCACAGAGAAATCTGGGGATAGGTACAGTTATGATCCGTGCAGTGCACAGATAGGTTATAAAGGCCACTGTCTATTTCTGGAACCAGCTAAAAGCACATCTAGTTATGTGCTGTGCAAGGCAGTTTGAAAGGACTACTTGGTTTCTAAAAGAAGAGCTTTATTTATTTTTTAGAAACCAGCATGGAACAATTCCTTCTTAATGGTAAAAGCAAGGGCTTCTGTTTAACTGAACTGGAGGCTTGAGGCACACCTTGGGCTCTTAACTGAAGAGCTGCATGTTCTTGCATTAAGAACCGCATACCAAGTAGCTTTTATTTGCACTGGTCTTTGGATGAAGGGAGCATAACCTCTCCCTCATCAACCAGTGAAGTTGGGTACCACACAGAGCACAGGTTCCCATTGGTCAGGACACTGGGGGTGGGCAGGAAGTGATTTGGAATAAACCTTTTCCTCATTTAGGCTTCAGTCCTATACCGACTTAACTGAGAGACATCCTCATTGAAGTCAATGGGATGTGCTTCAGAGTGAACATATAGGGAGTTTCACTGCAAGAGGCCAACATGCAAATCAGCCTAAGTCCTATTGATTTCAATAGGATTTCAGAATGATGTACGTTCTCTGAACTCCATCGATTGAAATCAAAGGACATAAATGCTTCAATATATGTTTAAATTCCATTCAATTTATGGGACGTAAGCATAATTAAATTTCTCTGGGCTCCTCTGCTTGCGTGGAAGTACATTCCATTGATTTCTGTGAGTCTAAAACTTCAACAAATGCAATTAGGATTGGGGTATAACTCATACAGGTATTGATCTTTTCCTGAGCTAAGCATTTTAATCTGAATTTAAGCCCTGGGTTGTGGTTGTTCTTCAAAAAACCAAATTTGCTAATCTTCAAGAACATCTTCAGGAGCAAGACTTAGCCTCCTCCACTCTTTCTTTCTTTCTTTCTTTCTTTCTTTCTTTCTTTCTTTCTTTCTTTCTGTACGTGTTTTGCCTGAACTTCTGGTTAGATCGTTTGACACCTTCTGTTTTCAACTGGACAGCCTAATCCAAGCTAACTAGTGCTAGTCAATTAAAGACCAGATCTCAGTTTCCAACGTATATCTTGCCAGTGCCACACCTTCTATATTGTATCTATGACAAAACTCATATCTCATCCCCAGCACTGCAACCATTGTTCAGTAGCTATTTATTCCGAAAGAAGCCTCATTGTGTTCAAGTAAGTTTGCAGAGGAGTATAGGTACAGACATTTACCCAATGCAAACCTTTGCCATCTACTCAGAAGGAAGGCTCATTGATTTTAATGGGCCTTCTTTCTTCCCAGGCAAGCGAGCCTCAGTAACTGAAATTTCAACAGGATATTATCTACATTTTTGAATTCCTGATTCCTTTTTATGACTTTGGGAAATCATGAAACTGGAAAGGACAGCAGAAGAATCTTGCTTCTGTTTGTCAGAGGAGGAGACAGGATGAAGCAAATTACCAGCTAAAACCGATGAGCAAGATAATTTACTAATAAAAACGGTGGGAGCAGTGCTGTTTTTGTATGGTTCTTTGACTTCTCTGAGTGATCTATCCACTTGCTGAGCAGTGCTTCTACTTTATTATTATTATTATTATTATTATTATTATTATTATTATTATTATTTAAACCTTGCTGCTTCAGCTCAAATGAGGCAACTCAAAATGAATCCATGACAACTGAAAGGGGTCCTTTCCTACCTGTGTGTGCGAGGATGGGAGAACAGCAATCAGTAATTAGAAATATAAAATGGGCAGGTGACATGGTTCTCATCTCACCTGCATAGAAGTGGCCAACATAATTATGTAGAAGGAAATAATTCTCACAAGCTTCTCTAGCTTTACTTGACTATATCCTTATGCAGAAAGCAAGTTCTGTATAGCCTGAACAGACAGAATGGATTGCTTTTTACTTACTTTGCAGAATCAGGAACTATGGCCACATTTACACCACACTTTTAAAGCACTATGATGCTTTAAACAGTCATGGCTTCCCCCAATAATTATGGAAGCTGCAGCTCACAAAGAGTACTGAGAATTCTTATGAAAACCCTATTTCCCTTACAAAGCTTCACTTCCCAAAGTTCCTAGTGGTGACAGATTGATTGTTACACTACCCTGGGAACTGTAGCTCTGGGAGGGTGAATAGGGGTCTTCTAACCATTCTCAGCATGCTTAACAGATTGAAGCTCCTTGAATTATTTTCAGGAAGCCAGAACAGGAAAGGTTTAACTAGTCAGAGCCACTGAGAAAGCCCTCTCTCTCATCCTAACTTACTGTGCCTCAGCTATAGTTGGAACAAGGAGCATGACCATTCCCATAGAGCTTGGGAATAGTATGGGAGGAGATAGCGTATCATGTATGCTAAACCCTAGCCAGTTTGGATTTCCTCCGTAAAACAAGAGCGGATTTTAGGCTAACCTTGTAAAATGTTCAGGAGGTCTTTTAACATTCTATCTGAATAAAACCATTGAATTATCTAGGGTGATGAATTTCTGGCAATGTCATCTTTAATGGGTCCATTCTCCTAAGAGGCCACTGTCCAAGTGCATCTAACCTTTATTGGGTGCATTGATTTTCTCCCCTCCGAGTGATATCATCACAGTTGTATTTGTGCTGGTCATGTGGCTAAGTTCCTGGCTTGATAACACAGTAAGCGTCATTAATTAAAAAAGAGGACTTATTGCAAAAAAACAAACATAGCTCCAGACGGCTGTAGCAAGCCTCTGGCATCATCAATCAGGATGACCCTTCTGAACTTTCCTTCCGGTTTCTGCAGAATATACTGAACCGGCATCCTTTGAGCCTTTTGTTTTGCTTCCTGTCTAACAACCCTCCCCTATGACGACTCCATGGACTGATTGGCTCAGCTCTGGCTTCCTCCTTTCCTGACAAATTGTCACTGTGTATTTTCCTGCCTGTTCGCTCTTCTGGAGAGCTTTGGCGGTGTTCCCTCTCTCCCCCGCTATCAGTCATTCTCTTGGCAACTGGCATTCCTAGGGGTGGAGGAGACAGAGCGAGCTGCTGTTCAGCCTGTTTAACCCCTAAGCTTCTCTGCTCCTGGCTGCTTTCTCCAGCCTGCTGCCAACCTTCACTGAGAGCTGTCTCATTCCTGACAGTGCTGTTGTTCTTTGTTGTTTACAAGTCTAAAAAGACAGAAAGGGAAAAAGCTTTAGAAAAAAGCTGTCCCTAGCATTGGCTAGTTGCACCACCTGCACATTCATTACAGCAGTGTCTAAATACAGAAATATCCTGATCCAAATATGCTACACAACGCTGGCTAATAAATCAGAATCTAACTACCAATCAGATACAGTATCATTTTTTTCTGGTATTATATGCTAAGCCTATCATGTCCTTATTGTTCTTGTTAGTCTTGTACAACTGTTTTATTTTGAAAATCAAGGTGGGTACTCAAGATAATTTCACCCATGGTTCTTTCCCACAGTGCCACTAAAACTGAACAGTTTCCAGACACGGTTTTCCAAAATTAAAGTAATTTTTTATTGACATTTCTTTATATATTTATTAAACTCTTCATTGTGTGAGACACCCACCAGGCTTAGCAAGAAGAGTATTGACAACTGCAGCAGTTGCCTAAAATCTATATACCTGCAAATAGTTCAGCTTTACTGGGGTCTTTGAAGGAGTGTTGTTGATTTTCCCCAAGAGTACAAGTAATAAACAACTCTCCATCTATTCAGCTATACTTCAGAGCATTTATCGAAGGTTCTATATTCCCTGCCATCATTAATTGTACATGGGATGGAGAAAGTGTTACTTTCCAGCTCTTCGGGGAAATATTTAACATTTTCTTCTGAAACACGGGACCTGGAAATGAATATCAGGCTTAACCAAAACCTGCCACATGTTCCAACTTATGCTTTTATCTCCAGAGCGCTGTAACTCCTTGGGTTAATGAGGTTTTGGTGAATAAGTGCATTACCTCTCTGTAGACTTTTACAAAATCTAGCTTTCTAGGCTTAGTTCAGTGTACTATTTTTAGCCCCTGTAAAACTAGCTTGTACAGAGAGGCTGATCCATTTTGGTTCACATGACAAAGTAAGCAGAGTGAATACATATTAGGCTGAAGGTACCAAACTTCACCCTAGTACTGCCCAGGTGAACAGCAAATGGCACTGGGAAGGTGGCTTCTTGGTACAACATGATTCTGCTTGCAATTACTGTTGGGTCAGATTACTCTTTAATTGGCTTACACCCATCCTAGTGTAAAATGATAAATGAAAACTCAGATTGCATAACTTGTGAGATATCAAGGTCCCTTTCCCACACAAATATTTTAGGGTTGGGGTGGGGACTCCTCTTCAAATAAAGGCAAGAATACAATCATTTCTTAATTTCCTTTTAAAATGTTAAGTGTATTGTATACACCATGTTGATCATGGAAACGATGCCTTATGAGGAATGGCTAAGGGAGCTGGGCATGTTTAGCCTGGAGAAGAGGAGGTTAAGGGGTGATATGATAGCCATGTTCAAATATATAAAAGGATGTCACATAGAGGAGGGAGAAAGGTTGTTTTCTGCTGCTCCAGAGAAGCGGACACGGAGCAATGGATCCAAACTACAAGAAAGAAGATTCCACCTAAACATTAGGAAGAACTTCCTGACAGTAAGAGCTGTTCGACAGTGGAATTTGCTGCCAGGAGTGTGGTGGAGTCTCCTTCTTTGGAGATCTTTAAGCAGAGGCTTGACAACCATATGTCAGGAGTGCTCTGATGGTGTTTCCTGCTTGGCAGGGGGGTTGGACTCGATGGCCCTTGTGGTCTCTTCCAACTCTATGATTCTATGATTCTATGATCAATCACATAAAGGGCAAAGCCCTGTAAAATGAAGCATTTTTGAAGTTCTATTAAATAATTCACTTATTAAGATACTTTTGATAACCATGGCTGAATGGGGATTTAATATAGCATAAGAATGTAAGGAGTACCTGTTAGGTCAGGCCAATGGCCCATTTATTCTAGCATCCTGTTCTCACAGTGGCCAACCAAATGTCCCTGTCAGCAGGAACTGCCCCCAACCATAGCCATGATGGCTAATAGCTTCATTCTCCATGAAATTTTCTACTCCTCTTTGGATGCCATCCAAGTTGGTGGCCATCACTGCTGTCAGGCTTCAGGAATTCTATCCCTCACCTGGTGGCAGCAAGAAGCAGAGAAAAACAAGGTAGAGTCCTTTCTAATGAGTTTATTCATACATCATAGTGAGAGATAAAGGAAAGCAGTCTGCCTACCGATAATGGCATTGCTCCAACTGAGCTCCTCCTCCCTCCCTTCCTAGCGACAGCAATTCCCGTTATGGTGTCTGCCTGTGGCCAACTGCCTCTGGGTCCTTTGCTCTTGCACTCTTAACAAACGCCGAGTTCTGGGAGAAGGGGGGTCAGAAATACTTGGAAGTGACAACGTGTCAGCTGGCTGCTCTGGCTCTGCCTCTCTTCCCCCTTCTCCTAACACCTCCCAACTCTTCTGTTCACCTTTTTTTCTGCACTGTGACCTTCCTCAACCCCCTGCTGTAAATCAATACTGCCTTTTAATTCTCTGGAAGCACCAGGAGAAGCCAGGGTGTGGGGCAATCTCCACCATTCCTCCTCCATCTCGTCCCCTTCAGTCCAGTCTCTGACAACGGCATGGTTTAATTTTGTGCTGTGTAGAGAAGTCCTTTCATTTATTTGTCCTGAATCTTCCAACATTCAGCTTCATTGGATGTCCATGAATTCTAGGCTCATATGAGAGGGATGAAAACTTTTCTCTATCCACTTTGTATCAAAGCTGAGCAGAAATTCCACACATTATTTACCCCCCATCAAACATATATGCCGATTTCACACACACAAAATCAAACTATTCTCTTCGGCATCATAGGCACACAGCACTGCTTTGTTTACATAATCCTCACTAGGGGATACGTTACAGTTTCAAAATATCATGAATAATGGCTAGAGTTGATTGCACCAAGGAATTTTCCAACACCTTATATACCTTGAGTGCACAGATACATAAAGTGAAGAGGTGCAGAAGTGCCACCTAGTGGGTATCTTGGGAGCAACCATGCATTCTGAAGCTTTCTAACAGTGCGATCCTATCCATGTGTACTCAGAAGAGAGTCTCACTTGTTTGGTGGAATGTAGTCGCATGCAGGTGTGCATAGGTTATTATAACCTACATTGCCCTTAAGCAATCTGAGCTCTAATCAGAGGAGCATATGTTTTTCGTGCATGAGTTTTGACTGGTAATGCTTATTGTGGGAGAGCAGAGGAGTGAATAGTAAGGAGGTGAAATGAAAGACTTTCTGCCGGAGACCTTGGAAATATCTTACCACCTTACTTCATATGGTAGAGGTTCCAGGAGGAGAGCCTGTGAAGATGAACTCCTTGCAAACCAATGAGGCACTAAGGTTGGGCTTTTCCTCCAGCATGGTGTAGTGGTTAAGAGTGGTAGACTCGTAATCTGGTGAACCGGGTTTGCTTCCCTCTCCTCCATATGCTGGGTGACCTTGGGCTAGTCACACTTCTCTGAAGTCTCTCAGCCTCACTCACCTCACAGAGTGTTTGTTGTGGGGGAAGAAAGGGAAAGGAGATTGTTAGCTGCTTTGAGACTCCTTAAGGGGAGTGAAAGGCAGGATATCAAGTCCAAACTACTACTACTACTACTCCTCCTCCTCCTCTTCTTCTTCTTCTTCTTCTTCTTCTTCTTCTTCTTCTTCTTCTTCTTCTTCTCCCACTGGAGTGGATCGTGCCATTACACCATGCCATAGGATAGCATACCAGTGGCTGGGCCGGGAAATGTATAGGATTCCAGAATATGGTTGCTTGACCTCGAGAGCATCAACCGAGCCCTTTCTGCAATGGTTGCCATCTAGCCACTGTCTCTCACACCCTGATCACATCCAGACTGGCCTACAGTAAAACATTACACATGAAGCTTCCATTGAGGAGCATTTGGAGACTCCAGCTGATGCAAAATCTGGAAAAGATTACTCCTTCACTTTTAACTATGCACTGGTTTCTTGTTCATTTCCAGGTGCAGTTCAACTAGCTAGTGATTGCTATGACATTTGGGACTAGGTTATCTGAAGGATAGCTTGATCTGTATCCTGCCTGCAGAAGCATGGAACTGAAGCGTGTGGGGGGGGGGGGTTACTTTGTAGTTGTGCCCTCCTAATTATGGAACTCCTCCCTAGAGAGATTCAGGAGGCGTCTTCAAAATTTGGTGGGAGTTTTAATGTCCCACTCTAATGCTGCATTTTATATTTTATACATTATTTTCCTGCTTCAGTGATTTATTGCACAGTAGTGGCACTTGTGGTAGGGCACACATAGTAATAATATCAGTAAAAAAAAGTATGTGTATGGTGTTACCCTCCCACCACCAACATTGCTGGATGGGATAGAAATTTCTTAAAGTAAATTCAAAATTGGAAAAAAGATCGATAGCTGAAGATAGAGAGATGATAGATAGATAGATTAGATTATAGACAGATAGATAGATACAGTCGTACCTTGGTTCTCAAACAGAATCATTCTGGGAATCCGTTCAACTTCCAGAACTGTTAGAAAACCAAGATGTAGCTTCCAATTGGCTGCAAGAGTGTCCTGCAGTTAATCGGAAGCCATGCCGGATGTTCGGTTTCCGAAAATCGTTCAAAAACCGGAACACTCACTTCTGGTTTTTGATTGTTTGGGAGCCGAAATGTTTGAGTTCCAAGGTGTTCGGCAACCAAGGTACGATGATAGATAGATAGATAGATAGATAGATGATAGATAGATAGATAGATGATAGATAGATAGATAGATGATAGATAGATAGATAGACAGACTTATCAAATGGAACAGGGAAGCATATGCATGTGGTAAAGGTAAAGGTAAAGGGACCCCTGACCATTAGGTCCAGTCGTGGCCGACTCTGGGGTTGCGGCGCTCATCTCGCTTTATTGGCCAAGGGAACCGGCGTACAGCTTCCAGGTCATGTAGCCAGCATGACTAAGCCACTTCTGGCGAACCAGAGCAGCGCACGGAAACGCCATTTACCTTCCTGCCAGAGCGGTACCTATTTATCTACTTGCACTTTGACATGCTTTCAAACTGCTAGGTTGGCAGGAGCAGGGACCGAGCAATGGGAGCTCACCCCGTCGCGGGGATTCGAACTGCCAACCTTCTGATTGGCAAGTCCTAGGCTCTGTGGTTTAACCCACAGTGCCACCCGCATCCCACATATGCATGTGGTACTACCCCTTAAAACCAGACAGCAGATGACAGCCATAAACTCATCTTAGCCATGCTGCATCTTTTATTAAAAACTAGGGTCACAAATGTTTTTTTCCTGATGCAATCAATCATTCACCATTGAAGAAATAGTATGTTGAGGAGGGGAAGTTTTGAAAAACATAGGATGATACTGAAATCAATAGATTTTAGTCCTTCAGTCCATGTATTTCAGCAGGTTTATTGTATATCTGAATAATGTTGCATATCATCCATAAAGTTACAAATTCAAAGCTCTACGTTGAGCCTTTTGCCTCTCGCAGGAGACTCTTAAAGAATCTCCAGTAGATTGGACTGGAATATCTATTCTAACGCTTCATGATAAATTATGTTTGTGAGGAAAGGGTGAAGGAAATAAAATTGTCCATTCTGTGTTCCTTCAAATGCTGGATCACCTTTTAAAAAACAATGTCCCTGTCAGCGTTAAGTAAAAACTGAAACATGCTGGGCAATGCCGAGAACTGTACAAAGACAAGTTCAGATCAGGAGTGTGAATGGAATTTGTAAAACTCCATTCCAGTGAGTGAAGATTTTGAGGCAGTAGCAGACAGGAAGACAACCACAAGGGAAGTGATATCTTCATGCAAACCTAGCCTTCTGTAGGAATACCAATAACAGTCCATCTGTGGACCCATAGGGGATGTCTTCAGTTGTCTCTGATGACTATAGCTGTAGGGGTTGAAGTATGTTGCTATTAGGAGTTGTAAAATATGGCTCCTGTTTGCAAGAGTTCATTGCTGGAAAGGGAGATTTTCACAGCAGGGGTGCAAAAGCTTCACAGCCAAGACATCCGACTAAAACCTTTTCTTTCCCAGTTAAATAAAACTTTTGCTTCCAAACAGTGCCTGCTGAAATGAAAAATTGCATTTAGCTTTTTGCTTTTTTGCTGGCGGAAACACAGATATGACGTTATAACTTCTGCAGCAAAAGTAAGTCTGTCAATTTTCTATGCCACGTGTACATTTTATGACTGTGGTGGAATCTGCTTGGCACCATAAAATAAGCTACTTTTCTCTTGGATGGGGAAAAAGGACTCAGGGCACCATATGAGAACTTCCATATAGAAATGAATGTCGGGAGTAAAATCATGACAGCATGCATGAATACCCTTCAGGAGTTGCCAGATGGAAAGAGGAGTCTTTCCATGCCATTAAATGAGAATTTAAAATGGAAAAGAAGGAGGAGAGTGGATGTATGCTAGACCAGACAATCTGGAAGAATTTGGTAGTAGATAGTATTGTTGCCAGGGTCAGCCCTGGAGAGGGACAGTGAACACCAGGAAATAGCTTTGGAGTAGAGTGGTACCTTGGTTCTCAAGCACCTTGGTTCTCAAACGCCTTGGTTCCCAAACACCAAAACCCCGGAAGTAAATGTTCTGATTTTCAAACATTTTTCGGAAGCCGAATGTCTGATGCAGCTGTCAGCTATTGTTTCCAGGTTGCCTGCACCAATCAGAAGCTGTGCCTTGGTTTTTGAACATTTCGTAAGGCAAACACACTTTCAGAACTGATTAAGTACGAGAACCAAGGTACCACTGTATTTGGCGCTTTTGTTTTTGCTATTTATTTTGTGTTTTTGAGGCTTTTTGGTTAATTTGTTTTTGTGACTGTATTGATTGATAGTCTGTCTGTGGAAATGGATAAAAGCCCCCCATCAAAACAATGACTATCCTCAGCGCAGGTAAGAAAAAAATTAATTTTAATTTTTATCACCTACAACACTGTCTTCTTTATTTTATAGTACAGTACATTGATTATTGCTTTCATTTTGTGGATCAATGGTCTCATTAGATAGTAAAATTCATGTTAAATTGCTATTTTAGAAGTTGTTTTTAAAAGTCTGGAACAGATTAATCCATTCTGCATTACCTTCTATGGGAAAGCGCACCTTGGTTTTGGAACGCTTTGGTTTTGGAGTGGACTTCAGGAAAGGATTAAGTTTGATAACCAAGGTACCACTGTATATGCTATGTTAATGCTGATTGAGGGATGGGTCTTGGTAGGGTATACAAGCCTGTTCTCTGCCTGCCAATCAGAACTTGTGGCTTATCACAGCATCCTCTCAGCCTTGAATCATTATACAGGTTGGTCACATAAGAGATGGGTAGACTTCTTTTGCTGGGCCAGCTGATAGGCTTGTGTTGTGGTATCTGAAGAAGTGTGCATGCACATGAAAGCTTATACCCAGAACAAACTTAGTTGGTCTCTAAGGTACTACTGGACAATTTTTTAACTTATTTCGACTGTATCAGAGCAACACAGCTACATACCTGAATCTGCAAATAATGTGTTTTGTTACTGTTGTAAGTGAAAATCAATATGTACGACATTCACCAAGAATATGAAAACATTTGAGAGCATGAGCAAGAAGAGAATATCAGGGATGTTATCCAACTGAGCAGCAACCAAAGGGGGAAAAGTTTCTCATGCTCTGATAGTACATATTATACAGTGGCTTTAGAGGCAGGGAACAGTGAAATATTATTACCAAGCAGATGCATGGTTTTAGGTGCCTAGCAGATCACCCTTCCAAAAAGTGCCCACAGGGCCCTCGAGGTCTTCAAAACCACCCCATTAGGTGTAAAGGTCTACTGCATGAAGAAGGGAAAACATGACTATCCCCCAGTGCAGGTACTGAAGAGTTTTGCAAGCAGAAGTGGGGCTCACTGGATGCTGGCTTACAGTTCTATGCCTTGTAATATAGAGGGATTTCAGAAATGCCTCATAGGGTTAGATCTGCAGTTCCCCTGAACTCAGGTCTCATTGACCTTCCCATTCCTGGAAGGCAGGGAAGAACACTCCCCCCCCCCCACTGATTCCCTACCCCGCCCCCTTGCATCTGAAAGTCCCATGCCTCCTGAAATTCTGTTCCATAGAGGTGGAGCACCCTCTGGATCAGAGTCAGAGGAGACACAGAAGGTTATATGGACCACTGGAAACAACTCTCCTCCCTCTTCCATAATTATAGCTCAGTCGGTAGAGTCTGAGACTCTTAATCTCCAGGTTGTGAGTTTGAGCCCAACACTGGGCAAAAGATTCCTGCATTGCCGGGGGTTGGACTAGATGGCCCATGTGGTTCCTTTCAACTTTACAATTTTATGATTCTATGGTTAACACCAGCTTTTCTACTAAAGGAAGGGCCCCTTCTGTTAAATCAAGGGCTGCTAACTCCCATCTCCCATTCAGGCTCCAACTCCCATCAGCCCCAGCCACCATGGCTAATGGTCAGGGATGGTGCAAGTTGTAGTCCAGCAACATCTAGAGGGCTCCACATTACCCACTGCTGCATTAAATGGAAGGACTACTCTAGATTCAAGCCATTATCTATCTCACCCTCATTTTTGTCCTTTTCCCCTTGGGAAGACAGAAAATTTATGGAGTCGGTAAAGAAAGAAAATTGACAGCTATAGTTTCCTCATTCATTAGAGGACGAGTCAATATCAGGCAACCTTTACTTTGTCAAAGACTGATTATGCTGCACTTCCCAAACACTCCAATAAAAGTGTTAAGTCTGAAAGAGGCAGTCTACAGATGTGTTTACACATATGAACCTCCTAATGAAGGATGATCCTTCCTAGGGATTTTAGAACTAAATTCTGGATTTCGCAAATCAACTTTTTACTGAACTTCTGGAGGTTTTACTTGGCTATTTTGAAAAGCGCTTTTGCTCTTTCCATAGGCTGCAACTTATTGAAAGCATAACTTTCACGAAGGGCATCTGAATAATTGATCTCTTGCTTAAATGGTAAGCATGTCAATCACCGAAATACTGATATGCTGGACTCATGATCCAAAGGCAGTTACTTAATGTACAGACATATAGGCAGGAGCTAAATAATATGCTTGGCCATGTGTCTTCTGTGGATTCATTGCCATCATTCCACTCTACTCCTGGAATCTCTGAATCAAATTATCAGGCAACATTGTGTAAATCAGTGAACATGAACATTCAGGGCATGTATACATATGTGTGAGGTTGCTGCCTTGATCAAACACCACTTCAAACAATGCCACCCCCATGGCTTACATGGTGAGCATCTTTTGTGACTGGGCCAGAAGAAGAAAAGATGATCAGTCAACACACATCTGCTGGTGATGGGAGGGCTGTCAACACTATTTAAACCCATGATGGGGCTTTTCCAACCTCTTCTGATTTTTGTTCTGCAGAAGTTTGCATGAATAAACATAGCCCTAGTTCAGCCCATTCTCTGTGTCACTGTGCAAAGCAAAACCAGTTCTTTTTGAGCTGAAATGTTTTATATCTGAAAACATTGTACATGAACAAGAACTCCCATCCATCTTTTCCACTGCAGCCCCACTGGTGAAATGCTTCTCCAAGGGGTTTGGTGACCCTAAGGCACTGGTACTCTGTGTGGTGTCCTCCACACTGATATTGTTGCAGCATGGCCAATTGTTAGGAATGATGGGACTTGGAGTCCAGCAGCATTGGCTAAACCTGTCCTAAGGAAAGGGCAGAGATGTGGGGCAAGGAGCTCTAGCGGTTGTGGGGGAATCAAGGGAAGTTGAGCAGAGGTACTTGTCCACTGAATCCTGGATCTTGCCAGCAGCTGGTTTGGGTTCATTAGGCTTGCCATATATCAGGAAAAATTCTGACATGTCCTGGTTCGGTGTGTAAAAATGGCATCAGGGAGAATTTTGCCAAATTGGCAAAATGTCAGGGAAAACCTGGATGTATGGCAAAAAGCAGCAGAAACAGCTACAAAAGCTCACTATTTGGCGGGGGGGGGGAGGTTTTCCCACAAAGCTCAACAATTTTGGTGGGTGTCAGGAACTTCACTTTTTGAAATATGCCAACCCTAGGCTCACAGATGTTTGTCAACAATTGCCACCGGAGTCCATCTGCTTTGTGATTCAGCTTCCTAGTCACCTCAATTCAGGGAACAGCACACAGAGTCTTTGGACCTGTAAGAAACTGCGGGATTGTGGCAGCCATATTTGAAAAATGAAACTTCCATTGATTTTTTACCACTGTAGAAAAACACACACACCAGTATCTGAAGTTATGATTTCTTTTCTTGCTTCTCTGCACACAAATCTGAACATTTTCAGGTTCCCATCTGGGGAAAAATATCCACATCATATTTTAGATAGATTATTTAAATTGTAATTATTGCTGTGTGTTCTTAACACGTTTCCAGGGAAAACTCAGACACAAATAATAACCACATCTCCACCTTTAATGGGCTTGCAGCAGATGGAAAGCATTTTCTCTTTGTTGCTGTTTGAAAAGAACCCTCCAGAAATTACCTAGTCTCCCCTATCTTCTATTTTTACAGATAGCCAATAAACTGTGCTTAAAGGAAACCAAACCAGCCATCATTTCAGTTTATAGGCATAGCGGCAAGTCTTTAAAAATGAAATGCAATCAGAGTGTCCACAGATGTTCTTTCTGGAGGGTAATAAGAATAGTCGATTTTTGAGCAACTTTCATACCTGAAAGCTTACAATACTCATGTAGAAAATCTTTTCAACAGTGCTACGCATTGCACAGCACGCAAGATGAACAGATAAGCATAAAATAAAATGTGTTGGTGCAGAAAAAGCTGAGTCTCCAGAGACAAATTCTAAAAGTGCAGATGCTTATTTGTACCATAGGGCTATATCAAGGCCGATCTCAGCATTTCTCTGCAAACATGGACTTTCGAGCACAGTTTAAGAAAGCAATGTGACTTTGAAAGCTGCTGCTAGGTCTTTAAGGCAAAGTCAGGGATGTTGTGGTTCTGATCTTGCTGAGCTACAGCTTCCATCACCCCTGACTATTGACCATGCTGGATTAGGGTGATGTGAGTTGGAGTCCAACAACTTCTGGAGAGCACTGTATTAACTACCCCTGTCCTGGATTGTCATCAGGATCACATGTTGGTTCTTGCTTCCTCCTCCGGAAGAGATGATTAGTCTCTTCCTGCAGCCCTGGAGGTGATTGTGATAGCTCTAAATCTGCACTATGTGAACACATTGTAGCTGCATTATTTTCCTTTTTCTAGGGCCTCATTTCTTCTTGGTTGAGTAGTGATGCTTCACATGCATGGAAGAATTTAGAACTCACCAGCAAGGTCACTGCACAGAAATCTAACAGACCAGGTAAGTTTGCCTTCAAGATGTGTTATCTTCTAATGAAGTTAAATCATTGCTGTTAATTTCACAGAACTCAGCACACATAGCTGCTTGCAAGCACCTTCTGCACATCATCAGGCCAGATCAACTGAAATTGATCCCATAATGTTGCTGTGGATGTTGCATTTGACATCTCGCCGGGGATTGTTGTGAATGTGAATGTGCCATCATGATTGCTGTGGAGACGAGCAACTTTACCCTCAAATGTAACCTGCAAATAAGTCAAAGTGTACTTCCAATGGGTCTAAAATGCCATTTCCTAGAGTATATATTTACACACCCCAGACAGCACAAAAAAGCTCTGCTGGACAGCTGCTTAAGGCTGCAATGGAAGCAGAGAAGTGAATTACTGTCACTAAAGCTCAGAATCTTAGTCGAAAGAAATCCTGGACAGATCTGAGTCACAAATGTCCATCAGATATTAATTCTGTCCATATACTAACAATATATCATTGGACCTGCCATCTCAGAAAGGAGGGGGGGGGGATCAAAGATAGCCATATTGAAAAAGTAATTGCCTGCTGCATGCACTGCCAATACTGAAGATTGAGAAAAAATATGAAATTTAAACTAGATTTCTATGCTTTTTTCTCTCAAAAGGCAAAAGAAGCATGGTTCTAATTCCCTGGGTTTTTAAATGACTAATGAGACATGTTTTACATTTTAGCCATGAGCTACAATAATTAGGTGTGGATTTGGAAGCGGGGGTGGGGGGTGGGAGAAGAGAGATGATTTTGTAGGAGGAAAGGTAATGTCCGGGGAGATCATTTCAATCTTTTAGGTTATATAAGCATGTTTGACATTGTTGTAATCATGTGAAACCCCATAGCTAGACAATCACCATGGGACATTCACATGGGAAGGGAAAGGAAGGAGGTGGATGAGAAAAGGACCTACCTGCTGTTTCCCACTGCAGTTCTTGGAAACAGGCTTGGCGTATGGCATGCCATTCATTCACCCACCCCTTTCGCACACCTAAAGGCGTGGAAGGTGGACCTGTGTAATATCTCTCCATTCCAATGCAAAGGAGATGTTCTCAGCAAACACCACCCTTAATTAAACGCACAGCTCTTTTTTTCTTTTTTAATTCACTTTAGTGTACTTTGGCAACTTGGCTCATACTTCCCAAGAGATGTTTGACTTCTAGGGGCTTTAAAGAGTCTGCCGCGTTTAATTATGTGGCTGCTTAACACAGTTTGACAGATGCATCCATATGTGGCACAAAACAAAGCTGTGTCAGCCCATAAAACTTTGGTTTTAATGAGCAGAAGCTTGGGAGGTGGAGGGGAGTTTGTTCGATTTCCTTCTTACTAAAATGAAATGAAAATAAATTTAGGTCATGTTCACATTCAAATCAAAGTATCATAGAATTATAGAGTTGGAAGGGACCCCGAGGCTCAGCTAGTCCTACCCCGTGAAATGTAGGAATTGTTATGTACTGAAGTTCTCACCCTGGGCCAGCAGGGGAATACTGTCGATAGTTTTCACTCAGGTCCACGTATGCAAATAAGGAATAGAAAGCGACATTCAGTGATTGGATAGTTACAGAAAGTTGTTACTGTTGCTTTGTAGTTGAGTTCTATATAAGCAAGTTGGCTGAACCCTTCAGCCCAGTGCTGCTCTGGCCTGTGAATAAACAAGAGCTGTCTGAAGAATCGCTGTGTCGTCTGATATGTTCACGCACAACTTAACACGAATCATGACAGATGGCCATCCAACCTCTGCTTTAAAACCTCCAAGGAAGGAGAGTCCATCACCACCTCCCCAAGGGAGTCTGCTCCACTGTAGAATAGCTCTTACCATCAGCAAGCTCTTCTGGCATTTAGTTGGAATCTCTTTTCTTGTGGTTCAGGTTCTATCCTCCAGAGCAGGAGAAAACAAGCTTTCAAGTGAGAGCTCTTTAGATATCTGAAGGTGGCTATCATATCATATCCTGCCCCCATCTACCTGAGAAATTCAGCATGGGTTTCACAAGCCTCTATTGTGTTCCCAAACCAATAATTTTGAAACTGTCACCACTTTTGTTACTAAGGTAAGTTTTACTGCCTCTGCAACTTTTCTGTCTGATGTGTGGGAAAGCATACAAATCTGGCCTTTGTAGAGTACGTAAGTAAACTGTGTTTTTAACTTACCAAACATTTGGTCTTTTCCTGGGCTGGGGAAGACAGATACTTTGAAAGGGGACTTCTAAAGGGCATAATTTTTGAAGTCACTTGGAATTGCATATTTTAAAAGTCCAGCAGCCTGTATTTTCACGCTTCACTTTGAGGCATGATTTATTTCAAATCTCTGCTGGGGTTATCTCACCAAAGAGTACTTGCCCCAAACTTGGATCTTGGCATCCATGAATTCGACTTTCACTATCTCTCTCACACAAACATATATATAACTAGCATGAGCTGCACCTCACATTTATTATTTCTACAGAAGGGTGAGAAAAGCCAGGCAAGAGAGAAGACACAATAGTGGATGTATCCTGTTTTGACTCCACTGGCATCATAATCAAAGCCACTTGCTTCCTTTGTATCAGAATATTTAAGCAAGTGAATGAAGTGAGATGGAGATGTATCTCTATTCAGACACACCAGCCAATTTGCAAGCATAAGAAAGAAGCTAACTGTTTTCAGAGGAATGTGCTTTGCATCTGCACAAGCGCTTTCATAATGTTTCAAGGATACAGCGCCATTCGCCACCTCCACCTTTCAATGAATCAACGAGTTCTTTCAATTCATCAGGCAAAGTGAATGCTGTTGGTTACTATAAAACGAACACGGCTCGTTAGCAGAGAACATTGCTCTTGTACTCAAATGTCTTTATAATCCAAGGCCGGAACTCTGAGCAAATCATATTACAGAATTGCAGGCAGGGTGGGCATTTGAATAGTCAAAAAGCTTGGAAAGAAATGTTAAGCATCATCTTCAGCTGGAGGAGAATATGTAGCACACCATTGTATTTCATGAATTAAAGAAAGGGAGGTAAATTAGCATCCCACGGTAATATTTTATTGATGCTTCCCCTCGCTTGGAGGCTTTGTAAACAATGAAATCCAATCCGTAAAGAGACACTTAAAGATCCTGTCAGCGTATCAGCCTTTTAAACCCATTTTATAGCACATTAGCTCTTTATATTTTTTTTTAAAGCAAGGAAACAAAACCAGAAAATGTTTCTAACATACAATATTCAAAAAGAGGTTCCATTTTGTATTTTTACCATGTTTTTAAACACATAGGAACAAAAGGAGATATCAGGCCAACGGCAGTGTCTAGTGCAGCATCCTGTTCTCAGATTGGTTAACAGGACACAACTCATATGGAAGAAATAGATACAAGTGCATGCTATGCTGGGCAGGATGTATAGAGTGTTGCCATGCCATTAGAACTCTTTTGCTCATACAAGGCTATGAAGATTAGCAGGCACTATTGGTTTGTAGCCAACACTATCCACACATGAGCAAGAAATGACTTCTGCTCATTCAATAGGATTGCACCTTTCTCTCCTCTCCAGCGCAGCCTCAGTTCTGGAAAGAAGGCAGTCATTTTCGTTCTGCCCTGCATTCATCACAATTAGCACATGTCTGAGGCTGTGAGATAAATTGAGGCATCTCCCCCTTCAATGAATGCAGCATGAAGTGAGAGAAAGAAAGGAACAGGAAATAGGCTTTGCTTCTTCCCTCTCAGTAGAAGAGGTGGCTTGACGTCACTGAGCAATGTTTAACTCATCAGTTGTGTCACAGATAACTTGGTTCTGCCCCCCCTAACAAAAAAACCTGCCCCCACCAAAACACATCCTGGCTACACTCATGTCACTGAGCCCACTCCAGCAGTTAGAACTCTGTGGTCCTCAACTCCTTAACCTACTAAGTAGCATACATGCACTCCCACAAGCTGCAGCCTCCTCCAGCCTAACCTACTACACAGGATTATTGTAGATATTAAAAGGGGAAGGCGATAACCATGGATGCCACCTTGAGCTCCTTGGAGGAAATGGAGGGATGGAACTGGAATAAGCAAACAAATAAATAAGCTATGGAACTAACAGAACCAATTATGCAACTTATATGAATTAATTTCAGTGTAAAGGACATGCCGGAACAATTTAAGAAAACATTATTAATTACCCTGGTTTGGATGGCATGTGCATCTAGACCTTTTAACCATCCTTCACAGCCATTCCACATAAATGCCTGTGTAGGGGGTGGAAATTGTGGACTTTAAAGGCAAATCTTTGTATTAACATCCAATATGATGTTTTATATCTCTGTTTGAGACCAGTGAGATTCTTTCATCCCCTGATCATCTTAAAGACATAGTAATTCCTGACTTGGGCAGCACATCTGTCCCAGCACCTCAGGATAAAGACGTAAGACATCAGTGTTTTTTTTTATATAAATTTTTATTAAGATTTTTGAACATAAGTGCAAATATAATAAACAATGTAACATATATCATAACATAGTTTCTTAACTTCTTTGGACTCCCTCACGTCTTCCGCTCCCACTTGCATCATTGTCAATTCTTGCCCGCAATTTATCATCTTGTTTACATTCTTATGTCCCATTCATTTAGAATATAATCTAATAGTTCTCTCAAAAGTTTATGATTTTTCCTCACTCTCATTTATCATCCTAATTGCATCTAATTTAGTGGTGGTCAATTATTTATGATCTAGCCTCCATCTTAACATTCAACCAAATTACAATGCTTTTTTAGATAAATCTTAAATTTCTTCCAATCTTCTTCAACCTTCTCTTCTCCCAGGTCTCGGATTCTGCTGGTCATCTCGGCTAGTTCCATATAGTCTATCAGTTGCATCTGCCACTCTTCCAGTGTGGGTAGATCTTGAGTTTTCCAGTGCTTAGCGATGAGTATCCTTGCTGCCGTTGTTGCATACATAAAAAATGTTCGATCCTTCTTTAAAGACATCAGTGTTGTAGGGTTGCCATATTCCCAAAAGTGAAAATCCAGACAAAGTCGCTGACCTCCCCCCACCCCCAATGGTTTATTTTCAATAGACATTCCTAGATACGTACTTTCCATCTTAAGCCAGCACTTCTTCCTTTGGGGTAGGCTGCATGAGGTTCCACCCCCTCATCTTATAGGTCTTTCCTTGCAAAGGGGGTGGGGCCAAATATACTCCCTTTCACAGAAGTGCTTAGGTAAACTTTGTCCCCACCTCTACTGTTGCTTTCTGCTGTACTAGGGGAACTAATGTCTTAGGAGCCAGACTCCTTCTACTGCCACAGTTTATGCAAATTTTATGCAATTCTACCTGATGGCCATATCTTGTAGTATGTGACAGATATAATAATTTAACTGCAAACTATGTAATTATTATAATATCACCCATGTACAGTCTTCCCCCGCCCCCGGCAGTACTGACCTATGCTTCTGCTAAAATAATTACTTCCCCATACCAAAGAGACTTAACAAGGTACAGCAGATTTACTTTAACAGGGAAAATTTCTAGATGCTATGTTTGGTGATATTTCATTCTCTGCAGGAATCAGACTTTTGCTAATTCAGGGCTAAGGACAGTGTCTCAGGAACTCCCACCCTGTGTTCTCTTTGCCGGTGTGTTAAGTGCTTTTGTAATTTTACAATGGAAATGTAAAACTCTCAGCCTCCTGCTTTTTCAAGCTTTCTTGACTTGATAGATCAAAACTATCACGTCTGCGTTTTGTGGCATGGTTGTATCAATTAAACAAATCCAGCCACATGCCATCTACACTGTGTCCTTTCATTTACTAACTCAGTGAGGTGGGAAATTATTCTCATTTTCTCTAAAAAGTGAATATGGATATGCTTTCTTAATGAACTGATGTATCTCTCTCTCTATGTTTCATAGCGTGTTAAGAGTACTCAGTTCTCCTTATTGCTGGAAGGACTAGCCACAACCGAGCTGCTCTGAGCTTTAAATATTGGAGTCAGTTTAAACAGGCCTATTTTCTTTGAGTTCTCCCAGACTTCTCCACATTAAGAAACTGTGCCTGGAATCATTTCACAGCACTGCTTTCTGACAAAGTGTTCCACCAATATTTCCAATAGATGCAGGAAAGTGAGAAGTGTGATTTTGAAGGAGAGCTGTGGTTCAGTTCGTTTATTGTTTTCGGCTAGATCTACCCAGCTATAAAAAACACTCTGAAAACGCTCTGCAAAAAACCCTGTTGAAAAGCTCACAATTTAAAATATCATTGAGTTGCGATTTCAACTCTACAGTGCCATCTGGAGTCACAATGTTATAATGCACTTATAATGCTGTATTTTGACTAATATAGCTGAGTCCTAGGAAGGCATGGCTTAGTGTTGCAACAACAAGTTAAATAGTTCTCAAACCTCCTGCTTTGTCTTGCTGTGGAGCCCAATGGTTCCTTAAAAAGGAATGCAAAATGTCAAGGACAAACCAATGCAGATTAGGCATGTTCAAAGGCACAAAGTGGCACTCTGGAATATTTTCTCCTGTTTCTTACACACACACACACACACACACACACAGAGAGAGAGAGAGAGAGAGAGAGAGAGAGAGAGAGAGATTGAGAGAGAGAGAAATAATTTTCACATTACTTTTCCTTTGTTCATACAAGAACTATTCACAGCACCATATCCATTAATAACTTTTTGCAATGTTTGGCCTCTGATACAGAAATTACATTCAACTTTAGCCGTCCGCATTTGATAAATGTATGCCATTTATTCCTAATGGGCATGTAGAGGTTAAAAATGCATGTTCTTTAATGGATTTAAAGTAAAAGCCCAAAACAAATTGGGTTAAAAAAAAGAAAAAGCTTCATTTCATTGATTTTATTCTTCTTCATCAGAATGAATGATGGTTTGAGTTTTGAGACAGTAATACAATTTTGGTTTATTTGTCAGCATTGCTCCATGTTTTTACTCTTTTTGGCCAATCTAGCAAGCCTCCTTGTATTCCCCTGCCGTTTGCAAAAGTGGATACAAATGAAAAGTCGCAGCTGTAATTCTTCAATCACTCACCTCCATTCCTTTTTGGCACCATCCATCACTTTAATTATTATTTGTTTCAGGTTGTAGAATAAAATGGCAGAGCAGAAAGGGTGGAGGAGGGGAAAACTAGCAACCCAAATGTAGACTTAAACAATGCAAAGCTTTCTTAAGGCAAAATAGCATCAGAAATAAAACCCACTGAGCTCCGCAGAACTCACAGAGCAATCCAAACCCCTGATCTGGTATGCCAAAGACAGTTGGGATGTGGCTTTGCTCTGCTGACTGCCACCAGTAGTGGTCCTTCACTGAACCTGAGATCCCTGCAGCAGTTGCCCAAAGCATAGGCCAATGGAAACCCCATAAATGGGGCATTTCTGGGATGAGGAGGGCAGAGAAGATGATGACTTATGGGCCACATACTCTCTCATGTAGAAGTAAACTGTTTCAATAAGGCAAATTTCAACAGTTTTTGCACACACACACACACAATCTACAACAGCATATACGAAAGCAACTCCTTGTCTTTAAGCAGCACACTAAGACAAGATCCATCATGGGCAATAAACATGGCATTTAAGTGTTGCCTTTGATGAGTATCAGTGAGTTCATCTTTAGCGACAGTGTAACCCCCGCTAATTTTTTTCCCATGCAGACAATTAAACACCAATTTGCAGGGACAAAATTACAGACATAGGAATTAGTTCATGCATCAGCGAGTCTTCATTAATAGTGGAGGCCAAATCAGTATTTTGCAAAGGAATGTGAAAGATAGAAGACTAATGGACAGCTTTTTTCGTAGCTAACTTACCCTGCTGCATCCCTCAGAGCTCTTTTCAAGTCATCACATTCTGCTGCTCTGTCAGATGGAATCTCCTACTTGCATGTGTCATTGTGGGAAGTGAAGCTGGAGATTGCTACAAACCTCTCTTTGGACTGCAGATGAAATAAATTTCGGGGAATTGAATGTGAAAATTCAATCTTTTGCTTTTACTGTGCTTTTGGGTTTTTTTAACCAGATTGGGGCAATTTGGAATAATAAGAAAATGCAGCAGCTTCTATACTGTATTTTGTCGGAAATGCACAAAAAACCTTTTGCAGATATGACAATTACATCCCTTTAAGGTAGGCCAGTACAATTATCACTGGGTCATTATAATTCTCATATTATAGATGGATGTTCTGATTCAATTGGGAGCCCTACACATGCAGGAGCAAGCTTCCATGTATGTAACTGTATCTGGAGGGTGAACCTAATGCATAAATAAGTCCTATGGAAATAGTCCTCTTAACCAACTATTGGGAAATATGTTATGGTGCCCTTTCTAAAGTTATCAGACATTAGCTTTTGGGAAGGGGGTCAGGATTCAGTTCCTCTTCTCCTTCTTCTCCACCAAACATCTAACTTGTGGGGTTTTGGTGAATTTCAAAGGGCTTCAGGTGCATAAGTCCCTTCCATGTTTTCTGCAAACAATCCTGCATCAAGGAATGAGGAAAGAAATTGTGTTTGAAAATTACCAATGGGGAGAGAGAATATTGGTAAAATGGGTGGGGTACAAGGCTTTTGTTGTGCTTTTAAGGTGGTCAAAGGAGCGTTGTGGTTGTCCTTTCTTTTCATTCTGCAAATCACCACACCAGTGATTTGCACTCTGCAGCCTTCCCAGATGCTGGCATTTCCAATGAAAACCCAGGAAATGACATCATGCAATAATGCCCCATGGGATTCCCACCCCCTCCAGAACAGGAAGTGTAGGCAGTCAGGGAGGCTGCAGTTTGCTGGAGAAATATTTACTGTAATGAGAGAAAAAACACCACACTACCCTTCACTACCTTGCAGTGACACAGTACATTCAAAACCCTGTACCCACAGAAATTCTCAAAATAAACCTAAAGTGCCCTGAGAATAAAGGAAAGGGGGGGGGGGCGAGTTCTTTAGCAGGTTGAGGAAAAGTTTTGATTGGGTTGTTTTGTTTTTTGAGAAACTGGAGGAGTGATTTCAGCATGGCACCACTGTGAAATTGCAGGTGTTGAAATTTGAACTGATAGCATTTCCAGTGCACAGACCATACCCCTTATCCATGGTGCGACATCAGTTCCCCCTTACAGATGGTGCCATCCATAATTTTGCTCCTTCTTAAATTGTCCATTAGTGATTTCATAAGGCGATAGATTCTCCCCGCTTTATGGAAGGACCTCTTCTGTCTGTTCCATTTAAAGGCATCAATATACACGTATTGTTGAAACTCCTGAGTGTGCAATCAATCTGCTTACCTTGTGAGGAGAGGCCCCCTAGAACATGGGTAGGCAAACTAAAGCCCGGGGGCCGGATCCAGCCCAATCGCCTTCTAAATCCGGCCCATGGACAGTCTGGGAATCAGTGTGTTTTTACATGAATAGAATGTGTGCTTTTATTTTAAATGCATCTCTGGGTTATTTGTGGGGCATAGGAATTTGGTCATTCCCCCCCCCCATATAGTCCAGGGGTCTGAGGGACAATGGACCGGCCCCCTGCTGAAAAAGTTTGCTGACCCCTGGCCTAGAGGGATCGAGTAGCATTCAGAATGTGTTCCATAGCCAGTTTCGGTTATAAAGTTAGGAGGAGAAAAGACTGATTTTTGTTATCTCTTATTTAGGGCTCTTACTTCCTTGTAAGATGGAACAATTTTCTTTCTTATAGATGACCTTTAGGTCCTGATAAAGATTGCACAGAGTGCTTATTCTCACCAAAGTGGTTAGTGCAATAATAGTGATTATATTTCTTAGGTTGAATGTGGGCAATTGAAAGTAGAGATGGAATGGAGGGGGGAAATCTCTGCATTGGGCTAAACCACATAGATGGCTTTCTAATTCCTCCTTTGATTTTGAATTGGCTCATGTTCTCTCCCATCTCCACCCTGGTACCATAAACTTAATCATTTTGAAACATAAATTATTACAATTGTACACTTGCATATTACATTTACGTATATACACACATTTAGCACACATAGAATACAATATCTGCAGAAAGGGAGTGCTGATAAAATGAACAGAACAGTTTCTTTCTGCAGTGAATGGCCATATAAGAAGCATAGCTCTCAACTTTTGGATTTGAAAATAAGGGGTCAATAGCCTCACCTGTCCCGGGGACAGTCTATCTAACAATGTGGGATAGCAGCGGAAAGCAGCGGGAAATGGCGCTGAAATAAGGGAATTTCCTGCAAAAAAGGGAAGGTTGACAGCTATGATAAGAAGTATTCTGAGTATCTCTTTGCATAACGAAAGAGTTGGCCATAGGAGCTAATGGCTGGAATGGGGCATGAATTCTCACTGAAGTCAGTTTAGTCCCCTACCCACATTCTCCTTTTCGCTCTTTCCGCACATAAGCAAACTAATGCTAATCCCTTCCATTATTCCCATTAAAATGTACTGTATGCATAAATTACACAGCAAGTGCATGACTGGCAGTTTTGTGATATATAATTATATACATTTTCTTGCATATATTTGCGAGCCCATGTGCTAAACCCTGTCCCCGAAGCCTATCCCCCCTCAAACGAGACATGACAACCATCTATGGGTTTAAATTAGGCCACAACTTTACTGAATTTCAGGTGTAGGAACCTTGGCTTCGGCCTTGGAAGGTATCCCTCTCAACCAACAGGGGCTGAGGATGTGCAGGGCAGTCAAGTGCAGTGGGAGGGGACTGCAAAGCGTGAACTTACACAGCGTGCCCTCCCACCTCATCAAAGCCAGGAGTTTGACCTATTTGCCACCACTCTGGGGCCAGTGAATCAGCCCTTTAATGGGCCCCTGCAAATGCCACTGCATTGGCCTTTTCTTGGCCCTCACCCCAGCCGGCAGTCCATTGTCCTGTCAAGATGGGGGCTGGGTGACGGACACCCTGTACAGGGACATCTTATCCATAGATGTTAGTAGTGCAGGGCACCAGGGTGCCAAATTCTGGAGGGCGCCAGGGAAGAGGCGGAGGCTGGACACAGCACCTCCCGACATCAGCTCGCCGCCCTCGCCCGCCTCTGCCATGCTGTGCAGAAGCAGCACCGCACCCGGAGTCTCTGTCTGCCGTGGCCACCACAGCACGAAGCGGCCAGCTGAGCCAGGAGGCACCGTGTCTAACCTCTGCCTCTTCACCTGAGGAGCTGTCCTCCAGCCGCTGCCTGCCTCCTCCAGCCCCGCTGGCAGCGTCATCCTCCCTAAAAAACTCTGGGAAATGGGGTGTGGGAGGGAGCTTTGCACCACGATGCCGGATATGCTTAAGATGGCCCTGACCCTGTAGGCAGGTGGGTAGCACCTGGCCAGGATCCTGTGCGGTGTTGCAAACCTCATCCATCTCTGAGGAGGGGATGAGCAGACATTCCCAGGCTTAAGAAAAAAGTTCAAGCAGAAGCAGGTGCCCAATGCAAGGTGTGATCCAGCATGAGACAAAGCTTGAGTGCAACGAAATCCAAAAATCCTCATTTCTCTCTTTAGCTGTGATTCCAGCAATGCAGAGGATTGGATTAGAAACCCAAAGGTCCCTTCCATCTCCACCATTTTATGATCCTGTGATTTTGCTCCTTCTCTCTTGCAGGTACCATGTTAGAAGACAGGAAATGATGCAAGATGGCTAGCTGGAATTCTCTTTTTAGCAGAGATCTGAGACCACTGATTTCCTAGTGACTTTGGAATTTTTCATGCATAGCTGTTGCAGCTGCAGAAGAGAGGGATAGTAACAAGGATTAACAGCTTCTCCATTCCCATAGGATTGTCCAATCTGCGTATCCCCACCCCCACCCCCAAATGTAACTAGACTCTGTCATAGGCTCACTCCAACTAGCTTTGACGGGAATGATGCTTTGGTACCAAAATATAATCTATGGTGATGGTGAAAAGCATGGGCATCAAAAGGCATAGCCAAGTCTTTCCACTGAATATTGTTTTAATTAAAGTTTTATTTATGAAACTTGACTTCCACTGCAATAACAGGGGGGAAGCATTATATTTAAAATAGAAAAGACTTATGCTATATTTCATTAAATATGCATAGAAAATGCATTTGCTGTGAAACTCAGAATGTAGAGGGGAGTCTGATTATTTTGTCCTTTAAGTGGTCATGTCATGTATAAATGCATGCTGGATTATGTAGTTTTAAAATGAGCCAGTATAGGGAAGAGAGAGAAATTCATTTGTTTTCCTAACAATGCAGGAGGAAGCAGATTATGAGTAACAAGGCACAGGCTTTCATAAGCTTCCAAGCCAACATGAGCAAATTAGTGGTAGAAATCTGTGCCAGATCTTTAGCTAGAGGAAGAAAAGGCCATGTAGTTATCTATATGCTCATCCTTGACACTTAAAATTGGTGTGTGGGTTCTTCTGTATTTACAGATATGTGCACCATATTTTACACAGTTTTTCTCTTAGTAGATGAGTGATATACACTCAGCAAGTAAAAGTCTCCAATGTAAAGCATAAATCAGATTTTAGTTCATGCCCATTCCCCAAAATTGCTAAATACTTGGAGAATGGGGTTTTTTTTAATCGCTTTCCTCTATAGTTTAGCCAGCCAAATCATGAGCCATTTGTATTTATTTGTTGACAAAGAGTTCCAAGCATACAGGCAAAATAGGATAGATGTATAATTACATTTTGCTTCTGTGCCTTTCAATTGCTGTTTAATTCCTATATGTAGGCATGATATATAATTACAGTATGATTACTTTGTGAAATAATCAGTGCTGACTCTATACATGAGCATTACACAAATATAAAAGTGACAGCTATTTGAACCTCAGTGTCGCATGGAGATTGCTTTTGAGAAATAATGTTGGTGAATTTTTAATATTATTCAGTATGTTTGTTGAATATGTACCCAGTAACCTGATCAAAAGTGTGTTTAATTCCCTGTGAAGTTTTCATGCTGCCATTGAACTAATGCAGTTGATCTCCAAAGCAGCTTGCTGGCAAAAAGTCAGTAATGACAGCTGACAGCTACAGCATGCCTCATCTCTTAAAATCCCATGCCCACCTTTGTTGTCAAGATTATTCATCATTTATCCTTTAGTGTTGTTTAATGGCATAAGAAATGAAAACAGGGAGCAATGACTAGGGCAGCCTCAAGGGAAGGCTCCTTACATCATCCATTTGTTACAATTCATAGCGATGCTATAGCACAGGGCCAGCCCTACCATAAGGTAGAGTGCAATGAATGACCAAAATCAGGCAGCTGGTTTTGGATGCCCTAAAAGGGCAATGAGCTATTTGTCATTTGATACACGGTTGTTGCATTTTTACAGCCAGGAAGGGAAGAGAAGGATGTGCTTGTGGGACTTTTTATCTAAGATGCTAAAAAACAATCTCAACCAGCCTCAGATATTTTGCACCTTGATTTACTGCTCTGCCTCAGGCAGCAAAATGTTTTGTGCTGGCTTCAGGCGTATTGCTCAAAATACCACTGGGAATCATAAGTGGAGAGATGGATATTCCTCTCATGTTCTGACTGTGGACTTCCCAGAGACAGTGTTGTGTGAACAGAATTCTGGGCTCGATAGGCCAATAGTCTGATTCAGCAGAGATCTACTGTTCTTACATTCTTATGCCTAAATGTGTGGACTGAAAGGACCCATCTAGCCTAGCATGCTGTTCTCACAGTGGCCAATCAGATGCCTGTGGGGAAAAAACCAGCAAGCAGGATCTAAGCGTTCTCCCCTTCTACAGCTTCCAGCTTTGGTACACAGAACCTCCAACGACGGAGAAGCTTTTTGAAACAATTGACAAAGTAGAAATTATTTTTTCTAAAGAAAAAGTGGTGATTTATGCTGGTGTCACTTCAAAAGTATTCATAGTCTTCAGTTGATCTAGAAGGTGGCAGCAAGATTAGTAATGGGATCTGCCCCCAGGGAGCATGTTAAACACTCGTGTTTATAAAGCTCTGCTGACCTCCAGGGATTTCTCAGCCCAATTCTGGCTGTCAGATTCAATCTCAAAACCCTGAACAATTTTGGTACAAGACAACTGAAAGAGCGCCTCATCCTCTATATGTTCCCCCAACACATGATTTAATGTTTTCAGAAGAGGTTTGATTCTTTATTCTGAGGTGAGACAGACAGCAAAAAGGGCAAGGCTGCCTCCATGGTGGTGGTGCTTTATGGAATTTTCTGTCTCGGTAACCCAGTCTAACTAGACTGATAGTGACTTAAGAAATACAATGGTTTTTTAAAAAGAATATGAGAGATGTAGCAGGTGACTTTAGCTACTCTTCTGTTAATATATTAGGCTGTTCTTCATGGTCTTGATAACTTATTTTTAGTCATTTTAGTCTGTAACCCTAAATTCATTTACAGTACTAGGGATTAAGCTCCATTGAATACAATGAGACATAACTTCAGAACAACACACATAGAATTCTATTGTACAGTGGTACCTTGGGTTACATACGCTTCAGTTTACAGACTGCGCTAGCCCAGAAATAGTACCTCAGGTTAAGAACTTTGCTTCAGGGTGAGAACAGAAATCGTGCTCCGGCAGCGCGGCAGCAGCAGCAGGCCCCATTAGCTTAAGTGGTGTTTCAGGTTAAGAACAGTTTCAGGTTAAGTACGGACCTCCGGAACAAATTCATTACTTAACCCGAGGTACCACTGTAAATGTTTCATCCAGTGGCCCCAAGCCACCCTCCCAGGGAGCACAACACTTCTTGCCTATTCTCTCTGACTCATTGCAATTGTGAAATGTTTACAAAGGGATGGATAATGACTTAAGTAAGTAAATAAATCTTACCACCATGTCCAAGTGGTGCTGGCAGTTGCCCCTGTATAGAGTCCAACTGTACTGGACATTATTAAACTATGTTCCCCCCTACTACTGAAAAACATTTTCATAAAAATGAAAATATAACTTGAGCTTAAAGGACAGCTGAAATGGCATGTGTGAATTTCATTTTTCTTGTGGGCTGAAGTGAATGTAAACTGCAAATATGTACCTTATAAAAGAATCTGATGTGTCTCAGGTAAAGTAAAATGATGCAAAAATCACTCATATATTACACTGAAGTACAAACTAATTTATCTTCCGGAGCAAAGGATCAAATGAATTTCTTTTGAGACATTAAAGAAAAAATGAAGTTCCTTTCCCCTTCACCTACCTTTTAAGTACCTGGATTCAATGAAGCTGATCATATCAAATAACACCAGAGATTGTTCTTTAATCCACTAAATTGTATGACAATATTCAAAGGCTGTAACTAGATTTAGAGCTTATAGGAGGTGTTAGTCCCATAATTATTATGCTTGACATGAACAATAGGACAGAACCGTTTTAATGATTTTAGGGATTACTTCTTCTTTTTAACAAATTAATCCTAGGTATGAACGTCACACAACCTGAACTAGAATATAGTTAGAGGGGTCCTCTTTCTGGATGTTTATATTCTGCAGATAAATATGCATGCTGCATTCCCTGTTCCCCATTTCTGTTACTGCTATAGAAAGTATCCTGGCTGGTTGATTGGGAGCATTTGGCTGGAAAAATAATACAGTTGCGTGAAAGGGGTATGCATTCCTTCATCCTGGTAAGTGTCTGACACTGCAACATATAGGGGGGAAAAACTAATACCTATTTTTCCATCTAGCCCAGTATAATCTATTCTGGTTCCCAGGCAGAGGTTTTTCACATCATTTTCTATCCAATGGTTTTTAAAGGGAGATGTTAGGGATTGAACCTGGGACCCCGTGCGTGTCACTCAGGAGCTCTCCCAGCGAGCTATGGTCCTTTCCCAAGCCAAACCACTATCAGTTTAAAGTGCCCTGTTTCTCCCTGGCAAGATATCACAATTCTCTTTGTTAACATGCCTTGACAACTGCAGATCATGAGAGTCATCAGGACAGAGAATCAATCTCTCATCAAGGCATAGCCCAATGTAAGGTTGGAGTCCAAAATCTTGGCCAGCAGTGGGAAGGCTTGGTGGAGTGGTATAGCTACCACCACATCCACAACCCTGCCTCTTGTACAAGTCAGGCTGACAGGTGGGATCATGGGGAAATGCCTCTTTGCTGTACCAGCTTCAAGGATGCTGCACTGAAGATTCCTGGACTCCTTTGGGGTGAAGTATGGTATGCAAATTTAGTAAATGAATACATAAATTTTCAGACAGTGCTATTGGAGGGGAGGCATCTATTTTGCTCAATATTCTCAGGGGGAGAAATTTCCCTGTGATTTCTTGTATGAAACCCAACCCATCAACAATAGCAGTGGCTATGACCTATTGTTTCCTACAGGTTTGTTTGTTTGTTTGTGTTTGTTTCGGTACTACTACTTGTCAGGCATTTTGCTTGCAAAACATAGCAAGAAACTACAGCACTGTCCAATACTAGGCACGGCAGGTAACTAGTCCCACCCCACAGCAATTGGTTTCCAGAGTTACTCAGGTGCCTAATTTTAGTTGCCTCTTTCACTTTCCTTCCAAACAGCGATGACTCTTTGGTGCAAGCCGCTCAATAACAGGCTTCCTCCTTTTAGTAATTTGTTTTATTTGTTAAATATTTGCCACTACATGCCTGGCTGTCTTGCTGCCATAAATGATTTCAGTATTCATTTAGCTCAATTTGTCCATCTCCATCTCCTTTTTCTGTTTTTTTGGATCTTCTACTGGCTAGACTGAAATTTCACTGCCTTCCAGCGGATCGTTGGGAGTGTCTCAGACTTGTGTTTGAATTGCTCTCACACCTGATCACTCAAAGTTCTCTTCCATGTCGTAACAGAGGTGGTTACGGACCCTGAATAATAAAATGGAATTTGTCAGCTTAAATAAAAGATGCCATTCTCCATTTTTCACGTTAGTGGGCCTCCCCATCTTCCCTGAGGAAGTATTTGTTTGGTATAAGAATCTCAGTGGAGAATGAACGAAGGAATAAACAAGAGCACAATCCCATCGGATAGTTTTAATGGCATGATGCAGCCCAAGTATGCATGTTTATATTACTGCTGAGTCTAAAGATTTTAAGTGATTTTTTTTCATCTTCATAGTAAGGGCTGGTGGGGGAAAGGTTGCACACAAATGTCCCCATTCAATACTTTTTTCCTGTTGCTGCTGCTGCCATCTGCTTTGATATTCAGGCAGGAGGAGTCCCACTCTCAGGTAAGGCTGTGTAAAAAAAACTCTGAATCATCAGTAATAACAGGAAGAAATGTGATGGTGCAGTGTAGCCACTGCAATTTTAGTTAAGCAAAATTTGTGGGATAAGTTTTAACAGGTAAGAGGGGATATATCAATTGCCATTTCTCCCCCTAGGAGCTTATGTGTGTAGGCTGAAAAGAGTTTAAAATCCCACTCTTGACAACAAAATTAAATTCATAGGAATTATGCTGTAAAACCTTGTTATGAGCAAGTCCAATAAAGGCTGAATGACTGAATGAGCAAGTCCAGCTATGAAGTAAGCTGGCTCTCCCTTTCTTACCCTGCTTAACAAAGAATCAGGCAACTACTTGGGAATTACATTTACAATTATATTTAATAATAATAATAATAATAATAATAATAATAATAATAATAATAATAATTTTTATTTATACCCCACCCTCCCCAGCCAAGGCCGGGCTCAGAGCGGCTTACAAGCAATAATAAAAACAAGATGAATGATTACAACTTAAAAACAAAAATAAAATACAACATTAAAATAATGGAACATTAAAATATTAAAATGTAGCCTCATCGCAGGAGGAGAAGGAAAAGAAAAAAAAAAAGAGAGAGGGAGGGAGGGAATCAAATTGGCTCCAAGCCAAAGGCCAGGCGGAACAACTTTGTCTTACAGGCCCTGCGGAAAGAAATCAGATCCTGCAGGGCCCTGGTCTCATGAGGCAGAGCGTTCCACCAGGCCGGAGCCAGAGTTGAAAAGGCCCTGGCTCTGGTTGAAGCCAATCTAACTTCCTTAGGGCCCGGGACCACTAGGGTGTTGTTATTTATGGACCTTGAGGCTCTCCGTGGGGCATATTTACAAACTTTATAACATGCATTGGCTCACAGCAACAGTAGCAGTAAAAACTACGCAGGCAAAATACTTATGTTTACAGTGTAACCAGCATCAGGCCTCTGTGGGAGTTGGAGCAAGCAGAGGTATTTCTGCATCCAATGCTGGACAAAGGAAGATGGGGTGGGGGACAGGAAGTACTATGCTCCTTCCTCTTCTGGAGAGGAGGGGAAATGACATCATACAGATCCTCCTCAACTAATTGTATTTCTATGGTCTGAGAATCTGTCTATCATCAATACAACTCTGGGACTTCCAATAATATGCATTTGTTAGGTTTGGCTCCTCATTTCTCACAAAATTAGAGTAAGACGATGCTGCCTTTCCACATTTTTATAAATAGTGGAGTTTTTTAATGGAAATCAGAGGCATTGGGGACGCTAGCTACAGTTGTCGCTGTCCCTAGTGCCAATGACCCAAAGGGCCAAACTGCACAGGATGTCCTGTTTTGGCTCTGCTTTGACTTGGAACCTATGATTTATTTGCTGGAGGAGCAAGAATACCTCCTTCCAGCAGACCCTGGTACCACTAGCAATCTCAAGGAGCCTTTGGATGCAGACAGTTGAGCCACCTGCATTTTCTGGGTTCCTGACCAGCTCTCAGATTCCTGCTCACTTCCATCACCACGTGTGCCACAGGAAGAGAGGAGTTGGCAGGCCAGGTGGAAACAAATAAACAAATGCACATTTCAGTATGTCTGAACTCCCTATCCCACCTTTGCCAGACCTGTCTCTGCCTGTCTCTCTCTGCTAGTGTCCCTTGCCATTGTCACTTCTGGTAACTTTTCCTCCCTGGCCTTTCTTCCTCCTGATCCAAGTATGAGGGTTGAATAAATGGAAACAATGTTAAGAATGGACAGATCAGTCAGTGTCCATTCTGTGTCAGTCTCTTATGCCTTCAGTCGTAGCTTTATTCTACTCCCCTTTTAGAGATTAAAAATACATGAACATTTTGCATTTAAACCGTATGTATTTTTCATATGCACTCTTTCCCTAAGACATTGTCTTCTTTTCCTTGCCTTTTCTCATAAAATACATTTTTGTACACATTTTCCATGTGAAATATGCATTTTGTGTATGTAGGCCTAGATCTAAAACCAAAGCTGCGTTACAATTTTTTTGAGAAGTGAGTAAACTGACAGATGGCTGTTCTGCATAGATGTCCAGGATCTGCAAATTAGGTCAATTTTCTTTAAAATGTGGCCTGAACAAATTTCTCCTCCATCCCTAAACAATCAGTGAACCAGAGAATGTTTTTTTCCTGTTAAGTCTAATGACATGTCCATTCTGCCCTACTTCCAATTTGCTCCCATCTTCACAGTATAGCTTGAAAAACACTTTGTAAAAGATCTTGCCGCATTTGTGTAAGACAATTTGTTAGCATTCTCTGGGCTGTTTCTCAGCTTTCCCAGCTATAATTTTTGCTCAAAGTGATGCTCCTGCCTCTTGTCATCTTCCCTTGTTTTCTTATTTAAACATGATATATTTCTTTATTCATTCACTCAGCACACAGCTAGTTTTGATTTTGATGGGAACAACCCAAAGGGATTTGCTTTCCTTCCAGTGTTTTGCTTTGTGGGCACCAATTCAGTGACATTAGATAGGTGCCCCTTGGTTGTACTACACAGAGAGCAAGGATTCTAGTAGCAGCAGTAATAGCACCAGTGATTATGTAACAAATCATTAGTTGATAGCCTTAACATCTTGTGTACAGTTTCAGTATAGATGCTGCACATATTTTAAAGACTGTAGTTTATGCTGCTTTTCGAAAGACATGCCACAAACTATATTGCTGCAATACATCTCCCTTCAATGTCTGGTAAAGCTTGATTCCAGACGATAAAAGAAGTCAAGGAGAAGTACCAGTAAGGGCTAAACTGAAAGAAGGAAAGAGATGAAAGGCAGGATAAACTCCAGCTTTTTCAAGTGAAAAGGGAAAAAGTCAGCTAAGTTCATCTCTCTGAGAGTGGCACGTAAGTCAAATGCAGGGTTTCACTCCAGACAAATGGATGATAAATTCACCAACATCCCTGAGATGGGGGAAAAGATGGATCAATGGGAATTATGTTACATGATAAGAAACTAGCTGTGTGCTGAGTGAATGAATAAAGAAATGTATCATGTTTAAATAAGAAAACAAGGGAAGATGACAAGAGGCAGGAGCATCACTTTGAGCAAAATTTATAGCTGGGAAAGCTGAGAAACAGCCCAGAGAATGCTAACAAATTGTCTTACACAAATGCGGCAAGATCTTTTACAAAGTGTTTTTCAAGCTATACTGTGAAGATGGGAGCAAATTGGAAGTAGGGCAGAATGGACATGTCATTAGACTTAACAGGAACGGATCCTGTTCGCAACCAGAGGTACCCTGTACATTGAAATAAACCTGGTTTAATGGATCATCATAGTACTCTAAATATTTCTGATCCCATAGTAGATCTAGCAATGGGCCATTTGCTTGGTTGCTTTATGCATTGTGTGTGTGTGTGTGTGTGTGTGTGTGTGTGTGTGGTGTGTGTGTTTAAAAGCTACAATGAGCCAGAGGTTCTTGGTGACGGGTGTTCCCCCCCCATGGGGATAAAAAATGTGTGAATTTTGTAACTTTTCCCTCTTGCTTTTATAAATGTTTATTTCTAGTTGTAATGCTGAGATAGAGCCCACGGTCCATTTTCTTATAAAGTATATACAGTGTACACCAACCCACATATATTTATTACATATTACTACTATGTTTATTACATATTACCACATATGCTTATTATATATTACTAGCTATGTTTTGCATATAACCATACACACGGTTCTGCCGGCCGAGGAATAAACTATCCCTTTGTTTAGGCTGACAACAGGAAGATCATATTGTTAGATGGTATAAAATTTAAATGAAATAGCAGTTGGCTGAGCCAAATTTTCATATAAATTAATATTGTTATTGTATTTTAATAAAGCCACAGTGCTTTTGGAATTATGTCTACATCAATCACTTAGCACAATTATTGACTCATGCATCATCTGGCTCCTTCTGTTGACAAAGTTGTTGTAAATTTCATGAACATAATATATCAAAGAGCCGTAAAATTTCACTGTCAACTCTTGCTAAACTTTCCTCGACTGTATTGTTGGAAGAACCCCCCATAGTCAATGGCATTGTAATATGCCACTGTGTAATTAAAATGTTGACATATGCAAAGATTTGTAAAGAAGAGTGTGTGTGCGCACACAGAAGTTTAAAGGAGAGAAGCAGATGGCTTTCTATCGGAATATATATGGAAGGTGCCAAACGATAACAGGCAGATGGTTTACGCATGAAGGACAGACAGGGAGGACTATTATCTGCTAAAGAAAAATGTGAACAATTTCCCTTAAAGTCAATGCAATTTTAAGAATGGTAATTTTGACAATAATTTTTGTGACTGGGTCCTTATAATCAGTGCAAATATGCTGCCTAGAAATCATATACAGATAGGAAGTTTCATTTTGTTGTGGTCATCCATGTGCAGGGGTAGTCAAAAAGATTCCCTCCAGACATTTGGGACTACAGTTCCCATCAATTTCAACCAGCAGCATGGCCTGGGGTCAGGGATGATGGGAGTTGTGGTGTACAGTATCTGAAGGGCACCATGATGGATATCTATGGTATATTCTAGCACCTAGCACCCCTGGCTAGATAACTGCCACCTGTACTCTTGTGCAGCAGAAGCGTGCTGGGCCCATAACCTTGTCGTGAATTCCTCGCGACGCTTCAGCAGAATGTTCAGAGTCCCAGGTTCTTTAGTGCAGTATTGTTTATTGTGAGCAAAAGATATATACAAATATCTACAGAAGCAGTCAGACAGAGTACCTGGCTGCACCTTGAGGCAAAAGAAGACTCCACACTCATCTACACCACACCCACTGTTGGACAGGCTTCCCTTTTAAACAGATGACAGCCAATCAAACTGCCAGCACATTACTGCTGAGTCATTCTGATGCAGCACCTTCACAGAAAGTATTACATCATCCTGTTGCACCAACTGGCAAACTGAAGCCTGCAGACTTACTTACACAGCATCCTGTGAATCCCAACAGTTCTGTCCTACCAAAAATGTAAGAGAAAAGTGATTAAGAATTAATTAATTTATGTTAATATGGGGAATTGAGACTTTTAGCTCTTTCATTCCAAACTACTGATAAAACCACTGCAGCATTATGAGCCTTTAATAGAGCTACAGATATGCTCTTGTACGTGGCCCACAGTGAAGCCATATGAACCTGACGTATGTGAAATAAAATTATGTATTCTGTGTTTCTATTATGCCTTCTCCATGGTGATCTCCTGATATCACTTTCTCCGTTCCTGCTTTCAATTTTATTATTTCTCCTCTAGCCAAGGCATCTGACAACCAGGCTGATTAGGACAACCCATTAGAGTCATTTTCTGGAAATGTACCTCCAAGCTGTAGCTACAACAGAGTTGGGCTTTGAAGTCTTCCTACTGAGATGCTGCTTCAATGAGTTTTCATAACTCCAGCTCCACAGGCATAGTTTTGTGTGTGAGAAATGTTTTGAGTTTCTTCTCAGTGGTTTGAGAAAATATATTTCAGGCTTATAAGGACAGTATAGTTCTGGCCAGACCCTCATAGTTCAGGGATCATTTCATTAAGATAATTCTGATTCTCCCACCTATGCCCAAAACATCAACCTTCTTCCTTAAAACTCAGTACCACACACCCTTCCTTAGATACCAACACAGAGTTCTATGCAGTCCAAAGAAGTCCAAAGGGTCCATGAACCTGAAATCACCCCCATTTGGATCAGATTCACCTGGAGCAATTTGAGGCTGTCAAAAGTAGGGGGTTGTCTGGTGGCAAGAAGTGAGGGGATGAGATGCGCAGGGAGATTGTGTGTGTCTCCTCCTTGCCCCCCCCTAACTGCATATTTAAGTAAAGGTAAAAGGACCCCTGACCATTAGGTCCAGTTGTGGCCGACTCTGGGGTTGCGGCGCTCATCTCGCTTTATTGGCCAAGGGAGCCGGTGTGCAGCTTCCAGGTCATGTGTCCAGCATGACTAAGCCGCTTCTGGTGAACCAGAGCAGCGCACGGAAACGCCGTTTACGTTCCCGCTGGAGTGGTACCTATTTATCTACTTGCACTTTAACGTGCTTTTGAAATGCTAGGTTGGCAGGAGCAGGGACAGAGCAACGGGAGCTCACCCCGTCGCGGGGATTCAAACCGCCAACCTTCTGATCGGCAAGTCCTAGGCTCTGTGGTTTAACCCACAGCTCCACCTGCGTCCCTTAACTGTATATTTACTTAGGGTTTAATTATGGTCAGGTGGGAAAAGAGGCACATTCATTCTCCCCCCCCCCAACTACATGGCTGTGAAAGGTTCCTAAAACCAGTCCGGGGGCCAAATTTAGGTCAAGTTTCCTCCAAACCATCTCCTCCAAACTGCCAGACTGGGCCTTGAATCGGATTGTGTGGGTCTGTGCACAGCCCTCTTCTCAGCTCTGCTGAGATCACCTGGTGTGATACTAACCAGGGTGAAACTTGCACAAGCAGAACAATTTCTGCCTGCACAACTGAACTTCCCTCTTCTCCCCTTCTCATGCCCTCTGAACCCTCCAGAACAGATTTTGGGGGAGGTGCAGGGAATGCATTGGGGCAGGAGAGGGAAGGGACACTCTGTTGCATGAGCAGAAGCTGTTTTGCTTCTGCAGAGAGTTAGTTGCTGCCCTGAGCTCCTTTGGAAAGGAAGGACAGGATACAAATTTAATAAATAAAGTCAGTAATACATACCTGTATTTGCCCTGCAGTAATTACCTGCATTAATAGTAGGAAAAGGAAGGAGGAGGGCTTCTAGCAGAACATTCTTTTATTGGTGCACTCAGTTATTAATTTCCCTCATTAAAGATGCTGATCTCCAGTTGGCCTGTTGTGAAGGTCAAAGGGGCACATGTTCGAGCATATCACGTAGAGTGGGGTGGGGTGATTTAAGTCACCTAAATTTCTGCTTATTCTGTTATTATATTTACTTGTTGGCTATCTTTTAGATTTATACATGTTCTTACAATTTTCTATTTTGTTTGCACACTGCTTTGAGCCAGAAAAGCTTTTCAGCTGCTTGCTCCAAAGATGCAAAAAGTAGGGTTGGAGCAGAGGAGTAAGAAGGTGTCTCTTGATTGACTATATAAAAGGCCAGTGTAGACTGGCCTCACTTCTTCCCTAAGTATAACTTTGTAGTTGTCTTTCTTGACTTCCCTGTTTTATAGTCTATCTCCGACACTGACAGAGCTCTACTAATACTTTAATTCCTATCTTGAATTATGTTTGATTTCCTGGATGCCATATTTGTTTAAAACAATGCTCTTCTTATTTTCTTCACCATCTGTGTGGCTTCTCCTTGTCTGAATGTAAATGAGATATTCAAATGCCATCCAGATGTCTGGATCCATATCGGTATTAACATATTATGCAAATTCTTTATGGACAATATGAGGTGTTGGGTTGTTGTTTTCTCCCGTAGCAAAAGAGTAAATCAGAGGCTGACAAGAAAGAAAAACAGAACGTGCACAGAAACAGCCACAACATCATCATCATCATCATCAAAAAGAGAGTGTCTGCAGCTGTTTATCTTGAGGGGTTATGGAATCTCCCTGCGAAGAGGTTTTCAGAAGAAGTTGGGTATGGATGGATGAATCCATCAGTTCCCAGTCCACATCAATTGTACATGCCTTCATTCATAAGTCCATCCCATTCCATATCAGCATTGATCTATTACTTCTTTAAAATGAAGAAAACCTGAACAAATATCCTTAAAATATCCACAAAAATAAGCATTAATAGATATTTCATCAGTGTATGCATTTCTAACCATAGTTTTCCCTTATTTATTTATTTTTTACACATTTTGGTACTTATGAGCAATATTTCAAAATTCAGAGACTTGCAAAAATTGACGAATACTTACGCTGTGATCCATGCATTAGTCCAGCAGGCACAAGTTCACTCAGAAATGTAGACTGAATAAAATTACTTTCCATCACTAGATCAGGCATGCTATAGGTATGTGACATTCTCATATGGTGAAAGGCACTGGCCTGGATTTCCCACAGTGCAAATTACAACGGTCTGATCCCCATGTTTGTATTAAGAGGCGCTTCAGAGATTTTTTTTTAAAAAAAAGGTTTAAGTTCCTTCAATTTGGGACCCTTCAGTTTGTTAATAAGATCACTGGTCTAACTACTTAAAATTTACCCCTCTTTGGATAATGGAATTAGATCAAAGCAGAGACCCACATCTTACAACTCATTTTCCACAAAATATACTGATGACCACCAGCTTGGATAGCCTGGTGGCTTCAGTATATTTTGAATATACTCTTGATTAAAAAAAAACAAATTTATGGAAAATAATGCTACTAGTCATGGCGGCTATGTACAACCTCCAGTATAGGAAGTAGTGTGTTTCTGAGTACCAGTTGTTGAGGAAAACAAATGGGGAAAGTGTTGTTGCACTCATGTGTTGCTTGTGGGCTTCCCATAGGCATCTAGTTGGCCACTGTGGCAGGTCTAGATGAGTCTTTAGTCTAGGCCAATAGTTCTATTCTTATGTTCTACATCTTCCTGTGCCTGTGAGGAAAGAACAAATAATTCCCCTTGAAACTCTTAATAAAAGGATTGTTTAGATCTTCTCAACCCCCTTCAAGGATCCAGCTTGCTGATAAATGAATCAATGCGGGCGTTTTTTTTAAAAGCACATTGCTCATAGAACCTTTTTGTGCCCAAGTCACTTATAGGGGAATCAATATTTGGTGTGCAGTAAGCAGCACTTTTATGATAGCTTGAGTGACACTCTTCAGAGATAAGTGAAAATGAGCAGCTATTGCTTCCAAACATTCCTTTTGACAGACTCACTCTGGCACTACCCACATGACCTCTTCCAACTTTGACGAGAAAACAAACATTTATTACGGAGCCACATCAGCAGCTTTTGAGCAAACTCACAATTTCTTTTCCATTTGTAATATAACGCCCTTAAATTAAGTAATACAGAAGGTCGCTTGGAGGACTTTCATAACTGGCTAATGGCAGTCCGCCCTCTCCCAAACAAAAAGTAAGGATATGTTCTAGATGGGAGAACATATGGTTTTTTGGAGTTCTCTTTCTTGACTCATAAACTCAACTGTGTATTTGCATGATACACAGTGAATGCTGCACTGGTATGGTGCATGTACAATGAAGAAATCACAATACATCATTCTTGGCTCAAAACAGGCCACAACTTTATTGGTTGCAGATATGAGTGAGTTTTGGCCCCAGGCATTGGGTGATTTCTGGATTGGCCAGCCAGGTTGCAATAGGTTAAATCCACAGGCAGGCATATTTAAACTCTCTCGGCCATTGGAAGAGGTAAATGTCTCTCACCAGCTATTGAGAATTCTGAAAAAGAACTTAACACCAGCAGAGAGCCATGTGGCACCGCAACTACTGCCCAGTCAGGTGGGAAGAATTTATGAGCACAGGTGATTACAAGGCCTTGTGATTTTCAGTGCACATTAGTTTTAACTGATTCATGATGCCACTTCTTTACTTTAAATATAGAGTTGAGCTGAAATTTCTCAACGTTTTTCTGAGGAAAACTCGAAGATTTTTCTTTTCCTCTCTTTGGAAGAAAAAAACCACCTTACCAACTATTCTCCAAAAACTCTTGAACTTTTTTTTGTTGCAGCCACACAACAATGCCCCTGAGACACAAAAAGGCCTCACTAGGTCTAGAGGGTTGTGGTCGATGCCAAATGGTACCAGGTGCTAACACAGTTGCTGCGGTGTCAAGAACCTTAGGAAGGAAGAAATTCTGCTACTGCAGGTGCTCATGGTAAGCCCCACCCTGAGAAACTGCTAAAGGACATTGAAATGGTCTCACCCCTCAAGTTCTCTGCCTACAAATAGAGTGGAGAATGTTTAGAAGCTATCTGTGCACAGCTCTAATTTAGATAGTATAGAGAGTTTTATCCAACTAAATCATTTTATGCATAAAATAACTTCTGTGAGCACAACAGACCTTCCCCTCCCTCTTCTTCCCCTGAACCTCCTACCCCACCCCCAAATCTGTTGTGGAGGCTTGGAAGAGCAGATCTGATGAGACTGGGAAAAGAGTAGGAAGTTCCACTGGACTCGTGGAAGTCATTCCCTGCACACTGTTATTAGCCGCATTCAACACTTATAGATCCAAATGTATTGAACAAACAGCAAAGCGTGTTCTCCTTCATGGAGAGCACATGTTGCGGTGGGGCCCGACAAGACACCCCAAAATTGTGGGGCGGGCTAATTGATTGTTGGCCACTGTTGTGATTGGGCTTCCCTTGTTGTTGGGAAGATGTTAATGTTGCCATATTGTGATTGATAGCCAGAAATGTTAAAACTCCCTGCATGAAGCGTAGAGCTTCCTCTTTACCTCTGTACATCGGATTGCCCGCCCCCCTCCCTATATTTGGGGCTGTTTGCATTGACCTTGCTATGCCTGTCATGGGGTCGTCTGCTCTTGGGGCAGGGACCCGGTAGGAATTTTGTCCATTTGGCTGATTGGCTGGTGCCATTTGGTTTTTGCCTTGTTGTTGTTGTTTAGTTGTTTAGTCATGTCCGACTCTTCGTGACCCCATGGACCAGAGCATGCCAGGCACTCCTGTCTTCCACTGCCTCCGCAGTTTGGTCAAACTCATGCTGCTGGCCTCGAGAACACTATCCAACCATCTCTGTCATCCCCTTCTTCTTGTGCCCTCCATCTTTCTCAACATCAGGGTCTTTTCCAGGGAGTCTTCTCTTCTCATGAGGTGGCCAAAGTATTGGAGTCTCAGCTTAAGGATCTGTCCTTCCAGTGAGCACTCAGGGCTGATTTCCTTCAGAATGGATAGGTTTGATCTTCTTGCAGTCCATGGGACTCTCAAGCGTCTCCTCCAGCACCATAATTCAAAAGCATCAATTCTTCGGCGATCAGCCTTCTTTATGGTCTAGCTCTCACTTCCATACATCACTACTGGGAAAACCATAGCTTTTCCTATATGGACCTTTGTTGGCAAGGTGATGTCTCTACTTTTTAAGATGCTGTCTAGGTTTATCATTGCTTTTCTCCCAAGAAGCAGGCGTCTCTTAATTTCGTGGCTGCTGTCACCATCTGCAGTGATCATGAAGCCCAAGAAAGTAAAATCTCTCACTGCCTCCATTTCTTCCCCTTCTATTTGCCAGGAAGTGATGGGACCAGTGGCCATGATCTTCGTTTTTTTGATGTTGAGCTTCAGACCATATTTTGTGCTCTCCTCTTTCACACTCAATTAAAGGTTCTTTAATTCCTCCTCACTTTCTGCCATCAAGGTTGTGTCATCTGCATATCTGAGGTTGTTGATATTTCTTCCGGCAATCTTAATTCCGGCTAGGGATTCATCCAGCCCAGCCTTTCGCATGATGAATTCTGTATATAAGTTAAATAAGCAGGGAGGCAATATTTTGCCTATTGCATAGCAAATCGTCACAACTTGTAAGGTTGCGGTTAGGCATTGGTTTTTGGTTTGGCTAGTTGAGGGGCATGGATTAGCTGTGCCTGCCCCTCTAATGCTGCTGCTGCAAGGGTATTCCGCTAAAGGAATACAGGGGCTCACCATTGCTTTTGTCCGAACCCTGTCAAGGGGCTAGGGCCATGCAAGAGCCCCTGGTTGCATTTGGGGAAGGCTGAGGGCAGGTTCCCTGCTCCGTCGCTATCCCCAAAATGTATTCCCCTTTTCTGACTTTCACAGGCTTGCGAAATGTCACTCTGTCCCCACCGGGGGCAGATAGTCGCAACCAATGCCTAAGCAACCACTCACATTTTTGTATTTTAATAAAGTTGTGGCCAAAATTATGCCAAAAACCTTAAACAAAATTTCTGTGTGATGTGTGAGTTATTTGGGGTGGCTTGGGGACCTCTACACACATATATTTTGACCACTATCACCAAATGGTTTTCCTTGTCCTCTAGTGAAGAGGGAGAGAGGGAGGGAGAGAGAGAGAAATTGTGCAGGTACATTTTCTATCTGCACTTATGTCCAAATTGCCAGGAGAAACAATAGAATAGTAAAAAGGCATTTTAAAACAAAACAGAAAAACCTTCTGTGGTGGTATAAAAACTTTGAGTTGATGCATCTAAAGTTAATTTAATTTGGGCCATATGGTACATTAACTAGAATGAGGCCTCGGTGCACAAAGGCATTTCCAAACCAGTAGTCGTCTACTCACAGTTGACAGGAAAACAAATTTCAAGAAAAGGACAGCACTACTGGGAATAGAGGGGGAGAAGGGTGTGTGGAGTTTTTAGTGGAGGTTAGTAAAGGTTCCACGTACAGAATTCAACATGATGGAGAAGTTGCTGCAAACAGGAAAGGGAACCAGAGTGTGCTTGCAAAGGCGTGAACAGAGATTTAAGCTGAGCACAATCAGTTTAATCAATAGGAAAAGAGTTCATAGGGTTTGCCCTGGGTACATTGCAAAGCACAGTGGGACCATTTACAAGTAAATCTACAAAGTAAATGGGCCAGCAAAGTTTGTTTCTAAATTAGCATGAAATGTCTGCAGTGGAACCTGAAATAGAATAACTGTTAACTGCAGTTTCCATTTCAGACACGGAACTTGATGCCAGTTTGAGCGAACATGGAGCAACTGTTGCTTCTTAAGGTTTCCTGGCAAAAGCAGACGATTAGAAAAGCAGAAAAATCATTGCATTTATTTTACTAGCAGTGGTTGATTTCTCCAGGCCTTGTCCACAGTGAAGAAACATGTCAAAGGCTTCATAGATAAAGCAATGGGAGTGAAGAGCCAGCTTTCACAAATGTCCCCTCATCACCCAACAGGACATTGTTATTGCAGAGGAATGGCCCTATATCTTGCTGTAAAATTCACTAGTTAAATGATTTCTAGAATTTAGGACCAGCATTTCAAAACAGTAAACAAGACATCTTGACTGTTGATACTTTTTTACCCGGCAGACCACATTAAAAGGTAGACTCTACCAACTTCAAATAATACCATCCCATACTGTGGTATCCTAAGATCAGAGTTCATATTTGACATCGCTATAGGAGTTAATCACATATGTGTGCATTCAACAACCAGGCCAGGCATGGAAACCCCAGGTCACTTAATCTGCCCTACTTGATAGGTCTAGTTCAAGTGATGATAATCATCTTAACTATTATAAATCTATTGCTTGCAAAAAATGTGATGCAAGTTCCCAGATGCTAGGATTGAACTTGGGACCTTCTGCATGGAAAGCAAATGCTCTATCACTGAGCCATGGCCCCTCCCCCCTAAGCTGTGGCCTAAGCTTTAACACTTCAACACAGCTGATCAGATATTCTATAAGGAACTGCTTGTAATTGCAGGTGTCTTTCCTGTTATAGGTCATATTTTCAGCAAAGCCAGGATACTCTGCACCCACATCAGATCTCTGGGGATGCAGGCAACACCTTAATATGCTACTAACATTTCTGAGCCCCAAACCAAACCCTCTCTCTTTTTCAAACTGCAGGCTGTCCTTTGCACAGAGATATCTGGATGGGTCAAAGAGGCATGGCCATGCTCCCCTTGCATGTACTCCTACATGCATTTGCCCCATATATAGGAGGTTGTGCATGCTGCTGAGTCCAGCTAGCTCAGTCCATCCACAGTGACTGGCAGCAGCTCTCCAAGGTTTCAGACGGGAGTCTTTCCTAGCCCTGGCTAGAGAATTGAACCTGGGACCTTTTCCTCACAAAGCACATGCTCTGCCACTGCACCACAGTCCTTCCCTCTAAAGGGAAACTTCTAAAGAGGGATTATATGAAGTTGTTGAACTCAATATTCACCGCAATTACATTGCTTCATTTTTTCATACCAGGGAAACCTAGCCGTAGTAGACAGAAGTGGGCCACTTTCTGCATGATGTAGCTGAAACTAGAGATGGAGGGGGGAAATCAAATCGGTCTGCATTTAAAGGCAAACCTTTAAATACACAAAACAATGCACAATCTTAGGGTTGCCATAAAACCAGGACACCCCAAATGTTGTTGAGCATTTTTTAAGCCATGCCCCAAAGTTGTTGTGCTTTTTTTTTTTTTTTTTTTACAAAAACACCAAAAATCCCCTGTGATTTTTCAATCGACTTGCCTAAGATCCAGGACAAAGCACCGCCCTTTGGAAATTCTCCCCGGATGTCAATTCCGCCTTTGGAATCCCAATAATGTCCAGGAAAATAGAGACATATGGCAGCCCTACACAAAATGAACACAAAACTGTTCTTCGAACTTTGCATTGCTCACCTCTGTGTGAAGCCTAATGCTCACAATTACTTTTAACATGAGAGAATCACTTTGAAGCCACTTTCTCATTCATTTATATCTATAGCATAGTAAAAAATTTCTGTTAACCTAATCTTTTTCCCACCCAAAGGGATCAGATCTTTGCCACATACCCCAAACTTTTCCATCTCAGTATATAAGTCTGAATAATGGGGAGGGGGGATTATTTCAATGAGAATGGAGTGGGGAAAATCAGAAGCAGTCAGGAGGTGGGGAATGAACTCCAGGTAGAAGACAAGTAACTCTGTTGTTATAAAACCCATATTTTTGAAGTTCCATTTTTGGAGACTATTCTGAATTGCTTCTTGGGGGATTCAAGTGTTCCATTACAACTGCTATGCTCCCCTGCAGTTTGTCAACTGGTTGCCTTGCTTTGTAGATCAATTTTGTCTTGGTGTCTTTGACTTGGGCAGTGTGTGTGTATGGCTTGGGAGGGTTCTCTGATTTCTTATCGCTTAGATGTGTTTCTATATCTTGTGTTTTATAATTCTAATTGATATTAGCAGCTGAGGTCAAACCTTTTAATACCTGTCTTTAGCAAATGTAGGGAAGCAATGAAAATCCTCCAGCTGCTCAGGAATAAAAATTAACTACAAGGGCTGAGGTTTGTTTCATTAATATGCTTGCTTGGTAGACTCAGGGCTGTCAGATAATAATATAGCAAAGATAGCCTTAAACATTTGTATCTTTCATACACGCTATCGGATTTGTCATGTACAACAAACAAAGAATCATGTTCTTATCTCGAGCTGGGAATCATCAATCATAAATCACTGTCCAAATATAATGGACAGCTGAACTTGATATTACTTTTCTCCCAGCAATTTTTTTTTTTACCACCCAGGTCAGTTAGGGAGAGTTTCCTTTATGAATTTATCTCCTCTTTGTCCAGACGGAGAGAGTTCAGGTCTAGCTATCACAAAACATATTATCTAACCCAAAATGGTTGACATGACAGGAATTGTTCATTTGTGTATGAAGCAGTATCCATAGTTTATTTATCAATGTACTGCAACAGTCCTGAGTTAAAAATGCTGAATGTGTTTTTTCATAGGCAAGAGAGCTTTGGAAGAGAGATTCTTTACTCTCATGTAGCAGAGTTAGTACAGTGGTGATTGTTCCAAGGACATTAAACTTGGTTAGATGGTTCCACCCCACCCCACCCCCAGAAAAAGCCTAGAATAAAACCTAGCTTCGCAAACAAGTGAAGATTTTACAGTTTCAGGAGATACAACAAAAAAGTCTCCATCCATTAGCAAAAAGAAGAAGAGGAAAAGGTTCCAAATGACTATAAAAAGAAAAGCATTTGGTTTCCTTACAAAAGAACCATGCAGTCTTTGTGTTAGCTAAGATGCAAGTGGTAAAAATCTCCCTTTAGATAAATTTTATACATATGGTTTCCCTTCAAGATGGGAGCTGTTCCACATGGCCCTTTTCTTCAAAGAAATAGCAGAGAGAGAGAGAGAGGAGGAGAAGGAGGAGGAGGGAAGAGAAGGCTTCTGGGAGCCTGCTAAGCTCCACCCACTGGCAAATGTGAGTCACTAACTTTACTTTACAACATTTTTTACCATCAGTAGTATACACTGTGGCCTTACAAAGCTCACTAGTCCCCATGGTATGGTCTCCATACCAAATACTGATTATCAGAAAACATGGCTATTTCATATTAAGAACATAAGAATGTAAGAAGAGCATGCTGGATCAAGCCAATGGCCCATCTCACCCAACATTCTGCTCTCACAGTGGCTGACCAGAAGCCTGTGGGAAACCAGCAAGCAGGACAATAATACTCTTCCCTTCTCTAAGTTTCCAGCAACTGGCATCCAGAAGGATTGTTGTCTCCAAATGTGGAGGCTGAGCATAGCCTTGATAACTATAGGTATTACTACTACTACTACCGTTACTCCTGCTACTGCAAATAATAATAATAATAATAATAATAATAATAACAACAACAACAACAACAACTTTTATTTGTATCCCACCCTCCCCGGCTGAGACCAGGCTCAGGGCGGCTAACATCAAATAGCAAATATTCACTGCAACGCTGTATAAGTTTGGTTCTGTCAGTTCTTCAGCAGCTGTTTCAGGCATGTGTGAGTGTGTGGTAAGTGAATCCTAGCAATGATAGTAAATCCATATCTGAAAAGGGGTGTGAGAGATAGCAAAGGTACCAAACCACATTAGGCAATCCTTGTTGTTGTTGAGGAAATGATTTGAAAATAATGCCCTTTTGACAGGAAAGTGAATAAAAAGCACTATTTAACATTATTAAGATTAGTCAAATGCAGGTCACTTTAGGCTGAAGCTACCATTTCTGGCATTTGATCAATTGAATTTATATCCTTTTCTTCCTCCTCAAGAAGCCCAGAGTGGAAAACAGATAATATAATTTAAAACCAAAAAGAAAGCAAATTCTAAAACAGTTCAGAACTTTCTAAAACCAACACACACACACACACACACACACACACACACACACACACACTATAGTGTAAAACATTCTAAAAGCAATTACAATCAAACAGAAACTTGTATCCAATGATCTTGAGCTTGTCAGGTATAATATTCTTCAATACTGTATTACCCATGTGGGAACTGTCCTTGGGGGACTACTGTGTTTTTCACTAAGTCTCTGTTTTTCTACAGGAAACTACAGCATCAATGAGACAGACCAGAAGTGTTTTCTGTCCAGAAAACTGATTAAACAATGGCCAATCACAATTTCCAAGTGCATGGGTTGAATATAACAAAGTCGTTGCATGAGCTGAACAAGGTTCTGTTTGCACATCCCTGGCTCTTCTTTGTCTTTGTGTCTCCTAACCCTCTCCCCCCCCCCATACACTCTTGGTGGTTGGGGGTACACCCAAAGCAGATTTCAGAGGATGCAGGTTGGAGGAGGGGGAGGGAATATTCTGTGACTTTCGCCTGCAGAATGACTAATATGACATTAAAGGGGGCGTATAAAAAGCTTATTTAGCTTATTTACCATGAATACTTGTTCTGCCTAGAGGAAACATGGGCCAGCTTAACTTAACACCAAATCAATCATTAATGCTGTCTTGCAAGTCCTCCACACACCACTTTAAATAAGCTAGTTTATCATTATTCGGCCTCTTCAAGGGAAGTATTAAGGACTCTAGAGATGTGTCCAAAGTACTTTGCTTGTTATACATGCTTTCTTTTCCAGGGCATTGGAAAGCAGTTTCATAATATTGGCACAAAATCATCACTCATCTCATGCTTCAGGAACCAAAGTAGATGCTCAGGGAACGTTCTTTTAAATTTGAGCTTTATGAAGTTATGGACTAAAGTTAGGCATATTGTTCTGTAAATATCCCTTCTGGCTGTATTCCCTGCACATGTTGTTGGACTACAAGTCCCATCTTCCCTGACAATTGGGCATGCCAGTCCAAAACATCTGAAGGGACCCAGATTGAGAAAGGCTGCTCTAGAAGAATATATGACCCACATTTTCAAGTGAGCAGAACTTTGACATCTGGAGGCACACAAGCCAGTTCTGTACTTTAACTGAAATTTGCATTCAGAAAGTCAGGCTTTTAAAAACTTCTTGCCAATAAATATAAGGGTTTCCTTTTAACAGGAAGATGAGGGCCAAGTCCTGGTATCAGTGCAAGCATCCAGGCTGAGACCTGGGATAAAAACCTCTTCCGGTTCCATTAAACTTTTAAGGTGTGGACATGTTGCCACCAAAAAGCCACCAAAAGACAACAACAACAACAACAACAACAACAACAATAATAATACTCTGGGTGGCTTCCAACAAAACACTGAAATACAATAACCTATTAAACATTAAAAGCTTCCCTAAACAGGGCTGCCTTCAGATGTCTTCTAAAAGTTTGGTAGTTAAAATTTGGTAGTTAAAATTCAGTTGCTTCATAGATGGATGTGTAAATAAAAGGCAAAATGACCCCTTTCAACGCTTCACATACTAAGTTAGTTCTCCATGCATTATAAAACTTCATGCTTACTGTGATTTCCTTCCGCTGTGTGAAGCAACTATGCAGTGCAAGGACCAGAATGCTGCTCTGTGTGAGATGGGTGGAAGAAGGTCCATACTGACCTTTCATGAGCTGAGCCAATTTTGTGACTATTATTTGCCTTGCAGAAGTTGAACACATAGAGCAGTTATGTTCAAGTGGGGGGGGGGGGAGCTAATCTGGCTCAATTCCATCCTTGATGGGTGGCACTGGTTGGCAGTTAAAGTTCAGCCATCTTAAGGTGGCAGCAGCTAGCCAGGTGGTGCACTGAAATTTAAAAGATGAGAGAAAGCTACCAGTGTGTGGTGACTTAGGAGGTTGGGGCACATGGTCTCCTTCTGCCAGGGAATGGGGGAAGAAGTGATAGGCTGGAATCAGCACCTTGGAGAAGGCAACCACTTACTCCCTTTTATCTCCCACGTCACCTGCTATCACTGGATTCAGGGCTGGCTTTCATAAGTGACTATTGAAAAAAGCACAAGGCTGCAGTCAAGAGTGTGAGCCTACCCATGCCAGCTCAAAAGTACTTCCTATGGAATTTCTATGGAGCTTACTCCCAGTTAAGTAGGTTAAAGCTTTCATCAGGTCCCTTAACTTCATGCATTTTCATGTTGTTGTTGTTGTTGTTGTTGTTGTTGTTGTTGTTGTTAATACTCCTTCTTTTCCCCTGACAGGAACTCGAGGCAGCTTACAGATAAAAATAAGAGCTAAAAACATATGGTGGGAAAGCAGTAATTAAAAACCCACATATAATCAAAACTATACACACACACACACACACACACACACACACACACTGTCAGGATCTTGTCAGTGGCCCCCGGCTGGTTGCCCAGAAAAATATAAAGACAAGGAAAAGTTTCCTACAGTTCTTTTTTATTTCAAACTTTACAGAGAGAGGCTATAGAACCCAGCCTCTTGGATAATGACATTATACCAAGTGAATCTCCACCCCCACCTTCTCTCCCACTTCCTCATTCCTCCTCCTCCTCATCATCATCTCCTCTATGGGTGCTGCTAAGTGCCCTCTGTCTTTGAGCTCTTTGCTCTCCTACTTTTAGGGCTTGCCAGGACCCGGGGGGTGGTGGGTCTGGAATGCTTTCTAGTGACGTGTCACGCAGCTGCTGCTCCAGCTCTGCCTGCTCGCCCCACCATTATTTCCCAACTTTTCCCCTCATCTGAGCTGTGACCTCCCGCAAAAACACTGTTGTTATTCTAAACTGACTTCCTCTTACTCCTCCCTGGAAGGGTCAGGTTAGGGAAGTAGTCTCCACCACTCCTCCTCCTCTACCCAGCAACTGACATATACACACATTAAAAAAAATTAAAATCATACAAATAACTACAATAAAAATATCACATCCCAGCCTTTTCATTAAATACAGTCAGTTCCTATTGGAACAAGAAAGTTTTCATCTGCTGGCTGAAGGACAACAAGGAGGGAACCAGTCTAACTTTTCTAGGGAAGAAGTCCCAAAGTCTACGTTAACAGTTTTTCACACATATGTCATATATTTCTCGGATAATGAGAGGGAAAACTAAGCCAGACATAGAAACACTGGAGGGTGAAGGCTGTCTTGGCATTCAGTTTTGAATCTGAAGGACCTGGGTGGCAGGTTGTACCCAAACAAGTGCTTTCAATTCCTGATTTCCTGGGCAGTAGTCAATTTGGGTAGATGTTTAAGAGGGTGCTCATTCTGTGTGGGGGAAAATGAAGACGGCTCTCTTTTAAGGGCTTGATCATTTACAAATAATTTGTGTGGAGCATGCAGGAGCAGGCCGACACTCTCACCGATAGCACTTGTGTGTTTAGAGAAGCACCATTTCTGCCAGAAGCAATAGCATACTCCTGGAAACCCTTGGAGTCCTTCATGCCACACAACCATTAAATTCAGGCTACATTCAAAACTGCCAAAGTTTGCCATTCAGTTCTCACCCAAGTAGGGTGTGTGTGTGTGTGTGTGTGTGTGTGTGTGTGTGTGACCAGCAGCTAGAAGCTACTGCCCATCACGTTAACCAAGCTTCAGCTAGGAAATTGGTTTTTTAAAGCTTTTGAGAGAATAGTATTTTGCATGTAGAAACAGGGTACAGTGGTACCTCGGGTTACAAACACTTCGGGTAACAGACTCCACTAACCCGGAAGTAGTATCTCGGGTTAAGAACTTTACCTCAGGATGAGAACAGAAATCACGCAGCAGCGACGGACGCAGCGGAAGCAGGAGGCCCCATTAGCTAAAGTGGTACCTCAGGTTAAGAATGTTTTCAGGTTAAGAACGGACCTCTGGAACATGTCCTGAAAATCCTCCCCCTCCCCCAATCATCTGTAGTGATAGATCTACTATATGGGCTTGCCAACATTTGGCATCCAGTGGGCACATTTGGGATATTAAGGAAGTGTTTGCCAGTCACAAAACTGAGTTAGGACAGGCTGAGCCAGTGCAAAGAGGAAGTGACAGCATTAGAACAAACAGACTCTACTGCATTGTGGATTTCTGAGGGGCTTTTTTTGCAGGCTGTGCGGGCAAGCATAATGTCTTCTATTTTGCCTTGCAACACGTTTGATGATGTCTTTCCTATCTCAAATTTACTATGTGAGCGCAGGGGAAATGTTTGGTGGTAAAATTCTAGAAATTGGAATTCCAGCGCTCGTGTGTGTGTGTGTGTGTGTGTGTGTGTACGCGCGCGCGCGCACACACACACACACACACACAAGTACATGGTATGATTCGAATAAAATATAGATATTATCTCTTTCAAGCAAAGCAATCAGCATTCCTGCATTTATTTTTCTTCCCCACAGTAAATATATTAAGAGGATGTGGTTGTTTGGTACATGAGTAATTTCCCATTGAATTTTTTTTTATGACTTTTCAATCCTAAGAGAGTAGGATATGATTGTGGGGTGGATGCAAATTTTTGAAAAAGAAAAGAAAGCTTTAGCTTCTTTACTGAATTCTACCTGGCTTTCTTGCTGATTTACTCCAGTTATTCTTCATCCTATAAATCTTCACCTGACTTTGTTGCAAATGATCTTCTCCACTTGATGAAGGTTAGCAATTCAGAAAAGCCATCTACTTCCACTTCATTATTGTGACATATATTTCAGAAGCTCCGTTTTCTTTCCTGTAATTTACTTCACAGCTAACATTATTCTTAACCCTGAACCCATAAAGGAAGGCACCAATATCATTTGTGGCAATGAAAGATCCCTTGAATAATGACATTGTGCTGTTATAATTCCAGTCCAAATCACCCCACAATCCTCCCAGGCATATTAGAAGGAGGACTAATTTGGGCCCAGAAAGGCACACTCAGTGAAATGAGAGCTCTGTTTCACACTGATCTAAGCATCATTGACTGGGAAAGGTGTCAGTTATCTCATTCTTCTGCTTGAAGGCCAGAATGCTTTAGGACTACTTGAAGATTAGAATGCCCCTTCCCACCAGTTCTGTGCTTAAACGAAACCAAGTGAATGCATAATAATGCATAACCATATTTTTCATATTTTCTCAGTTGGTTTTCCCCATTGAGACAGAATGGCTTTGACAGCATTGGCAGGTTTTTGTTTTTTGCTTTCCACTTTCCCAAATCTGTTTTGAAGTTTTGGATTCTTTTGTTATGATTTGTCACACCATAACTGGTGCTGTGGGTTAAACCACAGAGCCTAGGACTTGCCGATCAGAAGGTCGACGGTTCGAATCCCCGCGACGGGGTGAGCTCCTGTTGCTCAGTCCCAGCTCCTGCCAACCTAGCAGTTCGAAAGCAAGTCAAAGTGCAAGTAGATAAATAGGTACCGCTCCGGCGGGAAGGTAAACGGTGTTTCCATGTGCTGCTCTGGTTCACCAGAAGAGGCTTAGTCATGCTGGCCACGTGACCCAGAAGCTGTACGGCTGCTCCCTCGGCCAATAAACCGAGATGATCGCTGCAACCCCAGAGTCGTCTGCGACTGGCCGTAATGGTCAGGGGTGCCTTTACCTTTAACTGGTTGCTGTTGAGGGCAGGTTGTATGTACAGTGGAGTCTAAAGTTAACTGGATTGAATTGAGCTTGATGGGTGGCGACAAATAAGAATGGTGGGTAAGTTTCATTTCTGAAAATGATTTGACAGAAGGCTGGTTCATCAGACCCAGGTGGCTTTGGGAAAGGATGAGAAAGATGTTGTGGGACTTCCACATCCCCTCCCCCCCTCACTATGGGTCATGCTGCTTGCTGGAGCTGATGAGCAGTGGAATCTAATGCCATCAGGAAGGCCACGGGTTTCTCAACCCCAGATTAATATGCAACAGAAGCCAAATAGGAACGTAGGAACTGCTTTATACTGCCTTAAACTAGCCGAGTATTATGTACGCTAAGCATGGCAGCAGTTATCCAAAGTCAACAACACCTGCAAGCTGAGCCTTTCTTCACTGTAGATGCCAGGAGTAAACCTGAGGCTTCCTGTATACAAAACATATGCTTAGCACTGAGCTGCCCATGGAAGCTAGATTCTATTAATCAAGAGTGTCTCTAACTTAAGAATTTATTTTTTGTATGTATGTGTATGTGTATGTGTGGAGTTAAATTTGTAATGATATTAATGAATTTCAATAAGTGAACTTTGTTTGCAAAAACAAAAAAGCAAGAGTGTCTCAAGGAATCAGTGTCTAACTGTCATAATTGCAATATATTATTGAAGCAGAAAGTGAGGTGAGGTGGAAAGATGGTTTCTCAGTTTCTTATTTTTCAGATTGTAAGTTCAGTTCCCCACATTTCTCCATCAGTTTGAGAAGTTTATTTTAAGTGCTAATAAAAAATTGTCAGCATATTAGTGTGAATTTTGTGTAATGTGCACATTTTTGCAAACCAGTTTTCCTAATTTTGTGTTTTCTACTTCCACAAATATTTGCATTTTTATGAACACTTTATTGCAATATATACATTTTTGTACACATTACTTGCCGTGGGAACTGTATTACAAAATCCAGTGATGTGCTAATTTTTAAGGATGACTTCATTTCATTTCACATTCTGTTTTTGGGATGCGAAAATTCTGTAGGTTCACCTTTAAATGTAAATTGAATTGAATTTTCCCCCATCCCAAGAAGGGAAACAAGGACTGAATCAAGTCAAACTCTTTCCCTCATTGGCTAGAACCATTTACATTATGGAATCAAGTTGTTTGTACAGTGGTACCTCGGGTTACATACACTTCAGGTTACATACGCTTCAGGTTATAGACTCTGCTAACCCAGAAAATATTACCTTGGTTTAAGAACTTTGCTTCAGGATGAGAACAGAAATCCTGCAGCAGCAGCGCAGTGGCAGCAGGAGGCCCCATTAGCTAAAGTGGTGCTTCAGGTTAAGAATAGTTTCAGTTTAAGAACATACCTCCAGAACGAATTAAGTTCTTAACCCGAGGTACCACTGTATATGCTAAGTCTTGTGGAATATTATTTAATTCTCAAAACACCCACATTAGCTCTTTTCTTGGGACTGATATTATTATTTTTTAACCAAATATTTTTGCTGTGTTCCTGAGATATTGCATTAAGTTGTCTGGTACCTTAATGGTTTTTAAATGATTAAACTGTCTCTAAGATTACATTGTTTAATCAGAATTGTTAATTGGTCACACTAAGAGTGTCAAAGAGTAACTTCCTCTATTGTTAGCTTTGGTGTTGTGTGGTGATAAATCAGTCTTGGAAATGTTTGAATTTTGGACTTTGCAGCTTGGGAAGTAACAGAGGTAGAATACCCAAATCCCCTCTGGTACTTCATATGCCATCAGTTTCTCATTGTGCATTATACTGAATTATAGCTTGCCTAAAAATATTGAATCCCATCATATTTCACCACTTCTGTTGAAAAATATGTCACCAGTTATTTTGCCACCCATTAATCCACCTATGTTCAATCCACTGAGTTGATTTATAAATGTGTATATTTCTTACTTCCTGCTTGCAGTCATTCCATCCAGCATTCTTCCTGGCTTTCTATTTTGTGTCCAATTTATTACTAAATTCTAGATGGGGAAATATGGTCATTCCGAAAGAAAAACTCCAGGGTCTTTTAGAAGCCCTCCACTTCTTGAGAGAGTCACAAGTTACTGAAAGTAACTGTATATGACCGACCCTGACCACACTGATGGGTCCAGGAAAATCTGTTGACCTCAGGAAATGAGTTTTTTGAAATGAAAGGGATGGAAAGGCATTGAAGCAAGTGCAGCAAAACCTATATTGACTTCCCTTTTTACAGGTTTCTTATATAACCTCCTCAGATTGATATTAATAATGTTTCAGCAGGTGCCTACTGCATTAATTTTTAAACCTTTGAAGAAAACGTTTCTGTGCCGCAAGGCTTATGCAGACAATTAAAGAAAAAAATATTTTTGTAACAGTTAGCCAGTGATCTGTGAATTGGATTTTTGTGTGGTTTTTATTCTATTTATATTTGTTGTACACTGCTCTGATTTTTTTAAATGCAGTATATAAGCATTTTCCTAAATAAATAAAGAAACATTTATCCATCTCTTTTACACCAAAGTGACTCAGTCATTGATCAGCCGATGAGCAGAAAGGGGGCAATTACCCTCCCTCCTCAGCTGATCTGCACCAATTAGAAGAGCAGGGGCTGAGTGTGTGTGCATGTATGTAAGGTGTCATGGGCTTTGAAGACACTCAAACTCAGGACGCAAGGGAGAAACGTGCTAAGAGGAAGGCACACTTGGCAAATCCACATCGTGATCAACTCCTGCCCGGAATCCAATGTCCCCACTGAGAGCCAGTGTGGTGTAGTGGTTAAGAGCGGTAGACTTGTGATCTGGTGAACTGGGTTCGCGTCTCCGCTCCTCCACATGCAGCTGCTGGGTGACCTTGGGCTAGTCACACTTCTCTGAAGTCTCTCAGCCTCACTCACCTCACAGAGTGTTTGTTGTGGGGGAGGAAGGGAAAGGAGAATGTTAGCCGCTCCTTCGGGTAGTGATAAAGTGGGATATCAAATCCAAACTCTTCTTCTCTTCTGTGGAAGGACGTGTGGATCCAGAATTGGCCTCCACCGTCACTTACGGACTCATTGTTAAAACCGTGTTTATGGAAGACAATCTTACTCGGCTACGAGTGATCGCCAAAGAAGAAGACGATGCAAGAATCCATGCCCACTTAGGGTTGATGGTGACTTCGAGCCAACAAGGTTGGTCACTGCTGCCATTGAGCATCTTGTTCCATACAGTTAATCAGTTTTGAATGGGAACCACCTTGGCTCAGGAACTGTACATGAAAACATGTGCTGTACGTGTGGTTCTCAGGACTGGACTGAATACATAAAGCCAGCAGCACTATCATCTTCAAAAGGAGAAATAATCCACTAAATTGTAGCTTTATTCTTCTCTGGGATGGTAGGTTCTCTAAAACTTTGCAGTGCTGATTGCTACCCACGTCCACATCTTTGCAGTGTGCAGATATATGCTGGGAAATCTGGATTGGGCCCAATAATCTGAGTCAAATAAATTATGTTGACTGGTGTACGTACACCAAATGAAAGGCAAGCCCATTTGCAATTGCATGCACTTAACAGATGTGGCGAAGTAAAGCAGCTGTGCCTGTGGTGAACTTGCTATTTGGCATTATTCTTAATGCGGCAATTATATTTCTTACTGTGGCAATTTATGTAATGCATGGCTCATCCATGGACTCATTAACCCAGAGTGATGAGACTCTGCTAAAATTTGTGACAATATAGTATTGCTGGCATCACTATTTGTCTTTTAAACTGCACCATCAATACTTAAGAATGTTTCATGGAACAAACCAAGGGTGCTTTCAGATGCCTGTGATATATCCAAGTTTGCAGCCTGGCTGAGTGAACTGTCTGGAGTTGGGGAGCTTTAGACACAGCTACACTTTCAGAAATGAACCTGGAAATCCAGACTGGACTAAGCTTGCATTGTTTCCAGGGCCACCGGAGGCCAGCAAGCCACATAATTGTACAGATACTGAAAGGCAACTATAGAGACAGACCCATTATCTCAAGAGATTGCCTTCTAATGGTCACAGTACAGTTTATATACGCAATAAGTTCAACATTGTTGGGAAACAGCTGCTGGGAGCCACAAATAGGTCAGCTCCTGGTTTAATTATGAAGGAACACTACAATCAAACAAAAATTGAAAGGTTGAATCCTGTCTAAATTAGCTGAATTTTAGGTCAATGGGACAAGTTAGTCATGGCTTACTTCACACTGAAATCAATGGAGCATGAGTGCAAGTAAGTTATTCTGAATCCAGTCCAATAAAGGCAAGAGCAGCAAGGAGCATAATTTTAAAATGTGGGTGAATAAAAGAGTCATCACCGTGTGTTTAAAATATACAGTGGTGCCTCGTGTTACAGACGCTTCAGGTTACAGACTCTGCTAACCCAGAAATAGTACCTCGGGTTAAGAATTACGCTTCAGGATGAGAACAGAAATTGTGTGGTGGCGGCAGCGGGAGGTCCCATTAGCTAAAGTGGTGTCTCAGGTTAAGAGCAGTTTCAGGTTAAGAACGGACCTCTGGAACGAATTAAGTTCTTAACCCGAGGTACCACTGTATTAGGCTTTGCACCAAATGAATGTCAATGGTGAAATGTTTCACAATCATGGCACTGTGGAGCATATGGTAGCATGGACACTTCTGCAAATAGTGTTTGTCTGGAACACTGATCATTGCATAGAGGCAGCAGACACAATCTTGCTCTTCCATTCCACACAGATGGGTCCATAAAGGAGTGCAAGTCCCTTGCAAGGGTAAGAGTTGGCACCCCATGTGAAATTAGAACAAAAGTGTGATGTATGTTACCCAAATATGGCATGTTAAATATTAGATGCAGGGTATTAATTGTTGTATGGCAAGCATTAGCGCATTCCACTATCAGAAGATGCATGTCACATACCGTAAAATGCAACCTCCAAACATTGAAGTCATGGCGGAAGAATAAATATGTCATCACTTTCCCACTATTATTTTGAAAGCTAACAAGTCAAAACTCAAAGGTATTCTTGGGGGGGGGGGTGTATGCTATTTTTTGCTGATCATGCTGTCTATGCGCGCGCGCACACACACACACACACACACACACCTTCTCCTTGCCTCCCTTACTGACTACCTTCACTATGTTTTCCTCCCAGTTTGTCCTGGAAGTTACTTCATATTATGCCATTTCTTCACTACAGTGGTACCTCAGGTTAAGAACTTAATTCGTTCTGGAGGTCTGTTCTTAACCTGAAACTGTTCTTAACCTGAAGCACCACTTTAGCTAATGCGGCTTCCTCCTGCCACTGCACCGCCGCCAGGTGATTTCTGTTCTCATCCTGAAGCAAAGTTCTTAACCCAAGGTACTATTTCTGGGTTAGCAGAGTCTGTAACCTGAAGCGTATGCAACCTGAAGCGTCTGTAACCCGAGGTACCACTGTATATGGAAAAAAAAAGAGTATAAAATGATGTGATTGGGTTGGGGATGGGTTGGGTTAGGGACAGCATCAGAATTCATTTGCCTTTGCTAATTCAGTTAATCTCCATCTAAGTCATGCTGCAAGCTACTGAGTGATTTATCCACAAATCTGCTCACAGCTAATGAACGTATTGCCACCAAATTAGAATTAAACCCCTTGATCACTCAAATTTAATTATTTCCTGCTGTGCCCTTTCTGTTGCTTAGAATTGGCCTTCTCGGAAACATATTTGGCAGTCTAACTCTCCATCCTGTTTTTCCTCTTCTAAATATTTCCTCCATTCTTGTAAAACATGAGTTCCATGTTGAAAATCCAGTTCTATACCTAGTTCTCAAAGACAATATGCTTTATAACAATGGATAATTTACTACACTGCAACACTAAAATTCAGCTCCCCCACCTCTCATGCTTTGTTCTACAGCATTGTTTTGGCACCCTCTACAGGGTGGTACCCAATGTGACTGCAGTGGTCACAATACCTTAAAACCACCTCTGCTTCCTAGAAAAGATTATTTATGTATGTGATGACAGCAGTGGAGAGATGGAAAGAAGATAAAATCCTGACCAGAGCCGAATGGTTGATAAAGATGATGGACTACACCAAAATGGCGAAAATGACCTGGAAAACCAGAAACCAAGAAGATCAAAACATTAATAAGGAATGGAATAAATGTATGTTACTTAAGAGAACACTGTAAACAACTAAACACTTTGGCAGGATTATAACAACACATGTAATGTAACAAAAACTAAGGTAAAAATGGATTTTTTTTAAAAAAATTGAGAAATTATATGATGCAGTAGAAAAATATTGACAATGGAACCCCTGGAGGGGTGGAGGGAAGTCTAAGGGTTCAGGGAATCCTATATGTTTATGGTTATGACTACTGTTTGAATTCAAAAGTATAATGTAAAATTGAATAAAATAATTATGGTGCTGGAGGAGACTCTTGAGAGTTCCATGGACTGCAAGAAGATCAAACCTGTCCATTCTTAAGAAAATCAGCCCTGACTGCTCACTGGAAGGACAGATCCTGAAGCTGAGGCTCCAATACTTTGGCCACATCATCAGAAGAGAAGACTCCCTGGAAAAGACCCTGATGTTGGTAAAGATGGAGGGCACAAGGAGAAGGGGATGACAGAGGACAAGATGGTTGGACAGTGTTCTTGAAGCTACCAACATGAGTTTGACCAAACTGCGGGAGGCAGTGGAAGACAGGAGTGCCTGGCGTGCTCTGGTCCATGGGGTCACAAAGAGTCAGACACGACTAAACAACAACTACAAACAACTAGACCAGTACAGAAGAGGCTCCAATGTTCACAGGTGGTTAAAAGCACCATGGAAAGTTGTTCACTGGAGAGGCAAATATTTAATAGAAGTTATGCACAGGAGTGACAAAGCTAGGAACCTGGCAATTAAGTATATAAGTCAAGCTATATGTGGAGTCAGTAACGAGAAGAGCTAGAGAGAGAGAGAAATGGGTGAAACACTTCAACATTTTCCAGAGTTATTATTAATACTTGCTGTTGTTGGTGCTGTCTATCTATCATCTATCTATCATCTATCATCTATCTATCTATCTATCTATCTATCTATCTATCTATCTATCTAATCTATCTATCATCTATCTATCTATCTATCATCTATCTATCTATCTATCTATCTATCTATCTATCTATCTATCTCTCATCTATCTATCTATCTATCTATCTATCTATCTATCTATCTATATCTATCATCTATCTATCTATCATCTATCTATCTATCATCTATCTATCATCTATCTATCATCTATCTATCATCTATCTATCTATCTATCTATCTATCTATATCTATCAATCTATATCTATCTATATCATCTATATCTATCTATCTATCTATCATCTATCTATCTATCTATCTATCTATCTATCTATCTATCTATCTATCTATCTATCTCTATCTATCATCTATCTATCTATCATCTATCTATCTATATCTATCTATCTATCATCTATCTATCTATCTATCTATCTATCTATCTATCTATCTATCTATCTATATCTATCTATCTATCATCTATCTATCTATCTATCTATCTATCTATCTATCTATCTATCTATCATCTATCTATCTATCTATCATCTATCTATCATCTATCTATCTATCTATCTATCTATCATCTATCTATCTATCTATCTATCATCTATCTATCATCTATCTATCTTATCTATTTATCTATTTGACTGTCCTTCATCTGCTGATCTCAGGGCAGTTCACAACATAAAAACACAATATAAAAGCACACACACACACAAAAAGAAAAGAACAAAACCGCCTCCCACAAACCAATAACTCCCCTCAGCCACCCCCTCCCACAAATACATTTAAAAATACCAAACGATACCAAAATAGCCTTCTAAGCAGTCCAAAGAATAAAAAGTTTCATTAACATTAAAATATAAATATTCATACTCAAAAACATAATAAAACAATTAAAACAATATAGTGATTAAAACAGGACACTCAATTAAAAAAGAAAGAAAAGAAACCCAAGGGAGTGCCTCTGTAAACAGGTGTGTGTCTTTATAACTTGGTGGAAAGTCACAACAAACGTGTCACAAGGCTAGACAAAAATCCTCCAGAGATTGTTCTAAAGTACAAGTCAAGCTTCTATATTGATTGCAGAGTGCAGCTTTTTCCAGCTCGCTTCATCCTTAGCAGCAGAGCAATATTAACATCTTCGCAATGCAATATACATTATTTGTGCATTGCTATATCAATAGCATAGATATATGGCAGTGCCACTTGAAAAGTACTCTTTGAGAGAGGTAAAAATATAGGGTCATTATTACAAAAATTTGATCCATTCAAAGACTACAGCTGTAGTTGTTTAGTAGTCATTAAGTTAATCCATGCATTTATGTATAAAACTGCTGAAGTGTATACATGAGTATTTATCAAGATGGTTTAGCTATGGTGGGAGAAGTGTTTATTTGCACTGGTTCGATATAAATGTTACATAGAATAAAGATTAAAAATCTATCACTTTTTTATTATACTGAACCAACGTGTGCATTTAAGCACTGTATCAAATGCAACAGAAAATAAAAACAGTGGTACAATAAAATTGTATAAAGAAGGTTGTCTGTTTGGGGCTGGGTTTCACTCCCTTTGAAGGATCAAGTGCATAGTCTGGGGGTAGACATCTATCCATCATTTTCACTGGAGCTTCATGTGACCACTGCAGCTAGGAACACCTTTTACTGGCTTTGACTGGTGCACCAGTATTGGCTGTTAATGCCCATTTACTACCAAGCCAAATGTAAGGTTGTTTTGTTGACTTATAATGCTCTAAATAACATGGGATATGGATTCCTGAAGGAATAACTTGTTCTGTACAGGCCTACCAATGTTCCAAGATCTTCTTTTGCTTGTACTACAGTCAGCTGAAGTCCATCTTTCAAACCCAGAGACTCATTCCCCTTCTGATGTCCACCATATGGACCCACCAACTTTGATGTGCTTCCACTGCTTGCTAAAGACTCATCTGATTCCCCATCATTGGCTATCAATATGCAGGGCCTGGGAGATATCTGGCCCATCTACTGTTGACTGTGATGAGTTTCAGGATGTTTGTTCTTTGGAGCTGTTTTTATTGTAATGTTGTTGGCTTTTAATTTGGGGTTGCAAGCCACCTTGAGCCTTGGAAAGGTGGGGCGGTTAAATTATGAGATGCCCATTTTGTTAACAGATAAGCTATGGAAAGAAAGAAGGGGGGAAGTCGTCTCGCTGGCATTCAAGCATATTATATTGTGAGCTGAAAGTAACACACATTAGTTGTGAAAACCCAAGAATGACAGTGTAATCGGTTCCAGCCTGACAATGCTTATCAGATGATACTGAAGCCAGATATTCAGACCATTCTGACATATTTGCTGAAAGATAAAATAGCCTTCATAATCTTGCCATCATTTGTTGGACACATAAAAATAGCTCAGAATCTAATCTGAGGAGTCCAAAATGAGAACAATGGTAGACCTGCCTGAAACAACTTCCTTTCAAAGTGAGGGTATGGAACACCTTTTGAGTTTTCTTCTCTTTAAAGTTGAAAGGTCGTAAGAATATAGCTTGTGAATTGTACAGCAATAAAAATTCCAAGTTGGGATGAGTCTTTAGCCATCTGATGGCACCATTTACTTTCTCTTTGTGGATAGGGTGAACATTGGCCATGTTTTGTGATGCAACCGATCTAACCTTGCCAACACACCATGCCTTATTTATTCAAATATAACAATCAAAGACCAGTCAAACAATGATCAAATTATGTATGCAGGTGGGTTTAATTGACACACATGAGGGAACCACCCCTCCACACCCAGACATGTAATCCCCAGCCAATATTAACAATCACAAACATCTTTCACCATCCATTTATTTAATACTGTTTTGAAATGTGCATGCTTCTGGGATGCTGTAACTCAGCAATCCTTTTCTGAACTTTACTTCTTTTAGGAGTTAAAAACTGCCTGATCTCTATTCTAAATGCATTAATGTACAATTTGTAGTTATTACCGCTTCTTTCCATAGTCTTTAATTCAGATAATTTTCTCCCCTCTGCGAGGTTAACACCTCTAATGTATTAATGGAGTGCAATCATGCTCCCTTTCAACCTCTTACTAAACTTAAGACGCACAGCTCTTTCAGCCTCTTCTCTGATATTTCATCCTGTCAATCGTTCTAGCTGATCTTAATTTCAGGATCCCTGAGACTGACTGGTAGCTGCTCAGTGTCACACATTGGGAATCAGATGTTCTGGGGAGCTATCACAGTTCAGTACTAAGTGTGGCATTTTGTATTACTTATGTGATAGCTGAGACATCATGTTTTGCTAACCTACTGTCCTGAACAAAAGAAAAGGGGCACGGGAGATAATCAAGTGTCTTGTTTTCTGGGGCAATGATTTTTTTTTCCTTTTTAAAAGAATGATGCTGACTTATATCCATTTTACCACAAGTTTTAGACAATGCAGCAATCCAATATTTTCAGAAGAGTCATACTAAATCATTTGTTGGCACTGAAGGAAGATACCTTGTTGTACTAACAAAATCCTGAGCCTAGTGCAAAAGTAGGATTTTGTAGCATCCCTGGGATCCTTCTGAGAAACAAGTACAGCAAATATATTGGGATCAGAGGGACATGGAAAGCGGCCTTATACTGGGTCAGGCCATTGGTCATCTAGCTCAGATTGTCTACACTAGCTGCTGCACCTCTTGAGAATTTCAGACAGAGGTCTCCAAAAGCTATCTAGAGATACTGATAATTGAACCTGTGACCTCCTGCATGCAAAGCAGATGTTGTCTTGTTGAGCTTCAGCCCTTTCCTTTATCATCCCAAAGAAATAACCTAACCCAAAAGTTGAGTCTCTTAAAAAGAATTGGGATTAGGACAATTGCAAGGATGTAATAAACTGATATTGATGAGATATGCCAGGAGCAGTGAATCCTGGCAAACCCCAGAGATAGTTGAGAACTAGGATACTTCACAGCCCATCAACCCTTCCATAACTGTTCACTAGTTGCAACTGGTCCCAACTAGGAGCTAAAAGGGGCTTTGCAGTCCCTCTTTGATGAGTCCAACTGTGCTGCAGTGACTGAAGGCATGTTGTATCCATCCCACCTTTGCATGAGGGAATGAAACGAACTATTCAGCTGCAGCTACATTAAAATCCTGGATTTCATCCCCCCCCCCACGAAGAACCATGCTAGCATGGGGTTTATAGCGGAACTGGAAATTAGGCATAGCATGTTGGTCTGGCATTGAGTCTAATAATCAAGTCAATAGGTGAAGGTGGTTGAGCCATGGGAGTTGGGAATAACATTTCAGTCTGGTGGTGAGTCTAACAATTAAGTGCAGGCTTGAGAGTGGTAGAGCCATAGAATGGTGAATAATTTCATTAAAGGGGGGGGGGGAGAGAGAATTTGCTGCTTTAGCATATTATGTCTGAGGTGTGAGCAGTAACTGAACCAGGAAAATGCACACCATAGTGTTAAAATAAAAAGAAAAACTCCCTGTGATATAGCCTGTTCCTGACAATATAGCGATGAAATGCTGGGGTTCAGGGCTAGCAACCCTGAAGCTTTTAACAGTGTACAGCTCAGCTGGGAAAGGTTTCAGGAGGTTGGAAAAGAATCAATACATTATCTGCCAGACAGCAGGTTGAAGCCCTGAATAAGGAGCTCTCCTGTTAGGGCTTGGGAATGGTCCCCACTTATTCTTTCAAATATTAAATTCTGTTCATGGCACTTGAACTGTGATAGCTCATTTACTCACTCAGGTAATGAGGTCCCGGGGTATGGGCTGAAGCTAAACAAATCTGGGTCTGATCAATGCCTGGATTTGTGACTGTGTAGAAACAAACTGTATACTCACTTGTGTTCCAGAATGCAGGAAAGGGGATGGAGAAAGAGAGAGAGAGAGAGAGAGAGAGAGAGAGAGAGAGAGAGAGATGATGTAGCTAGAGGAAGGGATTCATTTGATTTGATTTTCACACTGGTCTAAGCTGAGCTGATGCTCCTGAAATTACATGGAGGCCAGGACACAGCTATCAGTCAGATTACGCATTCCTCTGAATTTTGCATGGCATTTTCGATGTGGTAAAATGTGTGGACCAAATTGTGTCTTTTATTTTACTGGTGAATGTGTTGAAAACTGTGCATTTTACATTAAAATGCATGTATTATGTAGAAAGAAATGTGTTACAGTGGAAAGGCATGCAACAGAACGGAATAGGATTCAGCGGCATGCAAAGGGGAGGAATGGAAAATGACGGACCCAACAAGACCAAAACAGGGTGGAATTAGCTGCTTAGTGATTTAGTGATGAACACTTCTGTATGAAATGGTTTCCACAGAGGATCCTTCACATAAAGAGAACAACAACATGTTGCTGTTTTCACAGGCATGCTTTATTTATGGGAAAATTTGAGGGCTGCCTTGGGGTATACACATCTGCTGGGCTATTACTGATCCCCTCCTCCTCCTCCTCCTTGAATTCTATAATCTTAGATTATAATATTAGATCCAATATTTAACAAAATGGCACTTAAAAATGAGGATATCAGGAACTTGGCTCTGTTCCCCCCCTATTAAGATGAACTTGATTTTCCCACCCTAAGCAATGAGGTAGTTATTCTAGTATGAGTCTGCTAATGGCTATCCAGGGAGACATAAAGCCTTGCAGTGAACCATTCCCTGTCAAAATTAGACCTGACCTGCATATTTCTGCAATTCGTAGATATATTAAGCAGTCAGCTCAGGTTGTTCCTTGACCAGTTGTTCACCCCTATCAATTGCATTAGCATTTAACCTGTCACTTTAAATTACAAAGGTAAGAAAGGTTGAGGGAGGTGGCAACAGATTCGATGGGATACAAAATGGGGAAAGAATAATCTTAAATTACCTACCAAAGGGAATGTAAGGAGTGTTTTTTACACTGACATACATCTTTTCATCTTCTAGGAATGTCACTATTTTACATCATCCTTACACTTACTACCTACCATGTATAGCAGGCATGGTCAAACTTGGACCTCCAGCTGCTTTGGGACTACAACTCCCATCATCCCTAGCTAACAGGACCAGTGGTCAGGGATGATGGGAATTGTAGTCCCAAAAAACAGATGGAGGGCCATGTTTGGCCATGCCTGATGTATAGATAGTGCAGTGAAATTTTTGAGGTCCAGGAAGTAAGAGGAAATTGCTACTATATTTCTCTCTTTCGCTCCTTGCTAAATAGTCATATTTTGTTTGTATTTCATTGCTACAAAAGACAGTGTTATTTGTATAGATGAAAAAGAAATATTTCGCATGGTTCCCACATCCATTCATACCCTGTGCTCCGAGAACAGGGAATCTCTTTCATGCCAAGGATTGTGTTCCCTTTGGGACAAAATTCCAGGCTCAGAAGCCAGTACGGGACAGGAGATGGGGCAGAATGTCAAGGTGAGAGTCAGGAGCTGGTCAGCAATAATTCACAAGGTGTCAGTGAAGTTAACTCTTTATTCAAAGAAATGAAAACAGTCATCGCGATTTGCCAACTGAAGCTGGTAAAAGGCACTCCTAGCCACCTGTGCCAAAGCTGAATCCAGTAGCACCCCCAGGCTATATGCCAGTTCTTTCAGAGGAAGTGAGCCCCATCCACAACAGGTAAGTGACCCATCTCCCAGCAGTGGCATAAAGGGGGCTGGAGCTGGGTGTGTTTGGCCCCAAACAATTCTGGCTTAGGCATGTGAGGGAGCTGTAGAGACAGCTTCCTTGTGGGATAGCCCAATGCCACAAGCCACAGCTTCACTCCCAGGGGCAGAGAGGAGGAGAGTTGGCAGCAACAATGGTGCCCATCTCATCGGCTGGGCTGAGGCTCACAAGGAAATTGCCAAGGTGGCTTTTTCATGCCCGGCCGTAGCTCCACTCTAGGATCTGACCTGACCCGGGGGTGCAGTGGCCTCCCTCCTCACCCCACCTCCTAGGGTTACCCCTAGGGTAACCCTGCATGCCTTCCCTGGATGGCAGTAGCATGCGCTCCACTGCTGTCTCCCAGACATGGAAACCAGTCACCCACATGGTCACTCTTTTTCCAGAGCTTCAGTTCAAATTATTGGCTCTTGTCCAGGTCATGGCTATGGGCAGACTGTGGTTCAGAACCAGCACAGCCACACTTGATTCAGATGTTTTGGATAAACAGAGATTTAATAACCTTCCCTAATAACCATTTCCAATGGCTTCATGTAATTAAATAGCGACAGGGACAAAATAGTGCCCTGTGGCATCCATAACACAGATGCAAAGGGACTGAGGAGCATTGCCCCAGTGCCACTCTCTGGAACTGACTCTACAGGTAGAACCAGAACCACTGCAAAACAGCGCTCCTCCTAAGCTGGACCAGGAGGACACCATGGTCAATGGTATCAAACGCTGTAGAGAGAGGGGGAGCAAAAGAAGCAAGTTTGCACTCCCCTTGTCCCTTTCCCGACAGAGGTCATCCATCATGGTGATAGTCCTGAAACCAGCTCTGAAACAAGGCTAAATTGGGGGTAGAGATTATCAGTTTCATTCAAGAATGCAAACAATATTTAGTCAATTAAGGAGTTTTTATGGATCGGTTGAAGATGCCAAAGAGAGAGAAAATGCTTTCATTAATAGTTTCACAGAAGTACAAAGGTTTTCATTTAATAAACACCCTCTTCTCGCACGAGATGTTTCTAAGCATCAGTCGATTCCCAAGAAGTGTTTCTGAAAGTGCAGGTGTCAAGATGGAAAATATTTCCAGTGACAAGACCCATTCAGAGCTCATTGATGAAACACATAATATTACTGCTGCTGAGCAGAGACAGATTGCTCTAAAGTTGCATGTCAGACTTTATTAAAAAGTGCAATTGGAATTGTCAAACATCTTTGCACCCATCAGGGATTCTTCTTGCCCAGCTTTTAAAGACACTTAAGATAAAGCTGGGTAAGGAATGGAGGTTTAAGGGGTTTTTCTTTTCGCTGCGTTGTCAGAATTGGGTACCTGCTTTTGTGTACACTATCCTTCCCCAACCTCAAAAAAAAAAAAAAAAAAATAATTCCTTCCAGTAGCACCTTAAAGACCAACTAAGTTAGTTCTTGGTATGAGCTTTCGTGTGCATGCACACTTCTTCAGATACACTGAAACAGAAGTTTCCAGACCCTTCTATATAGTGAGAAGTTGGGGAGGGGTATTACTCAGAAGGGTGGTAGGAATGTTTGTTTCATTTTTGCCTCTGTTTCAGTGTATCTGAAGAAGTGTGCATGCACACAAAAGCTCATACAAAGAACTAACTTAGTTGGTCTTTAAGGTGCTACTGGAAGGGAAAAAAAATTTTTTGTTTTGACTATGGCAGACCAACACGGCTACCTATCTGTAACTGGAACTATGGAAGGCACCACATTGAGCCACATGAAATGGAAGTCCATCAATACCCATTCCTACCACCCTTCTGAGTAATACCCTCCCCACCTTCTCACTATATAGAAGGGTCTGGTAACTTCTGTTTCAGTGTATCTGAAGAAGTGTGCATGCACACGAAAGCTCATACCAAGAACTAACTTAGTTGGTCTTTAAGGTGCTACTGGAAGGAATTTTTTATTTTATTTTTTGACTATGGCAGACCAACACGGCTACCTATCTGTAACTTCCCCAACCTGATGCCCTCCAGCATGGCTGTGCTGACTGGGACTGATGGAAGACTAAAATCAGTTTGGGAAAGTTTAGTCCTACATGAAGATATTGTAGCTGGGCTTTTGTTTTGTTTGTTTCATTTTTGCCTTGGATTTAATGCTTGCTTATAGGGACAGCAGAACTAATGTACTGTGCTTGGGAAGTCTCTCAATGCACAGTAAACACCTGTTTTGTTACACAATCAGGCATCATGCTTGCAGGTATGGCATGTGATTAGAGTACCACTGCTTTCCTTTTCTCCAGCCTTCCTCTATAATCTGCTATAGCCTGGTGGGAAGTTGCTCAATCCATATGTCTGCATGAAAGCATGCCAGCACAGGTATATTTTGATTCCTTCCCAACTTGCGAAACAAAGATACCCACTGTTTTAGATGATGTACTTGATTTGATAACACCAAGTTCCTTATTTAATAACACTAAGTTCCTGGCATCCCCCAAAAGAATACCCCCCCCCCCGAAGCCTTAGAGAAGATAAAAACCACCAGGCAATTGATTAAAAAACAAACAGATAAACACTGACTGGGTAATAGTTGCAATTTTATAAAGCCTTCCAAACACTTTCTCTGAAAGTTTAAATGTTTTCATGTTTACTCGGGAGGTTTGAAAAAATGAGAGAAAGAGACAAGCTTGCAAAATGGTATGTATTAGCTTACTTGTCTTTTAAGATTCTTACCCCATCAGGCAGTTTATAGATACTGAGTTGAAACAGTAAGATTTTGGAAATGCTAGTGCAAATGCAGTTATTAATTCAAGAAAGAATGAGAGAAAGATCAACTCAAAATCTATCCTGCCATCTCACTGCATCCCTCCCTCAGTTCTTCTCCCATATAAAATTTGTAAAAACACAATGCCATTTATCTCCTATGAAATAAACCCTCTATTATCAATCAATATCCAATGTTTGTGGGGATAGCAGCAGAGGCACTGAAAGCAAAATCTTTATGCTGACAAGACCCATTCAGGCTTTCTTGACATAATGTGTAATATTACTTCTCTTGAGCAAAGACAGATTGCTCCAAAGCTATATGTCATGCTTTATTAAAAAGTGCAATGGGAATTGTCAGACTTCTGAAGTTTAACATGACATCCAAGACCCCAGAAGGCTCTTGTTCTCATTCAGAAGCTCAGGAATCTCTTCTGTGGAATGGAATTAAGAAAATAGCAAAAGATAAATCCCACTTTCATTTTCAGTGCAGGGCTGAGTATGCCATTTCCATCTTATGCAACATGGGCAATGTTTTTGGATCTTATTGTTAGTGGTAAAAAATTATAGGGCCTATCTTGCAGTAGGGAACCAAATGTTGGACTCTTGTCCCCATCAGCCCCAGTCAGTGTGCCCAGTGATGATGGGAAATTTGGTCTAACATTGTCTGGAGGCTCACATGTTCTCTACCACTGTCATAATGGCTGCAGCCCATTGGGACTAGTAGGGATGGAGCAATCAGGGCACCCAGAGCCCATCTCAGGCAGAAGCCACCCCCAACTGCTTGTAAGTAAGATGGCAGGCAGGTTGGGGCTGGCTAAGGGAGCACTGGGGTTGGTGTAACAATGCCCCATTGTCCCTAACAGAACAGCTTGCACTGCTTACAGGCAGCCTCTAAGCCATGGGTAGGCAACCTAAGGCCCGGGGGCCGAAGCCAGCCCAATCGCCTTCTCAAACCAGCCCACTGATGGTCCAGGAATCAGCATGTTTTTACATAGAATGTGTCCTTTTACTTAAAATGCATCTCTGGGTTATTTGTGGGGCCTGCCTGGTGTTTTTACATGAGTAGAATGTGTGCTTTTATTTAAAATGAATATTTGTGGAGCATAGGAATTCGTTCATGTTTTTTTTTCTAAAATATAGTCTGGCCCACCACAGAGTCTGAGGGACGGTGGACCGGCCCATGACTGAAAAAGGTTGCTGACCCCTGAGTCCAAGCTGTGGAAATCCCTCTATACACTTTTACTTCCAGGTTTTTGGAGTTTGGAAACCAAAACGTTTGGCTTCCGAGACACTAGAAAATGAGTTACTACTGTACTATTAGACATCACAATGGCCAAACCTTTTCTCCTCCTCCTCTTGAAAGACACCTGGCAGCATGTGGTGCCAACGCAATGTGGGCCACTGCTGCTCCCAACTTGCCCAGCATGTTTGTTTGCCATGGCAACAAACCCACCTTTGTCAGGTACAAGTGTAGGGGTGTGGAGATCAGGATCACTGGTCCAGGGTTTGGGGGTGTTATGTACTGAGGTTCTCACCCTGGGCCAGCAGGGAGATACTGTAGATAGTTATGCAAATGAAGGATCGAAAGTGACATTCAGTGATTGGATAGTTTGTATGCAAATGAAGGATTGAAAGTGACATTCAGTGACTGGATAGTTTTAGAAAGTTGCTACAGTTACGTTGTTCTGGAGCTCTATATAAGCAGGCTGACTGAGCTCTTCAGTTCAGTTCTGTTCTGGCCTCTGAATAAACAAGAGCTGTTTGAAGAATCGCTGTGTCGTCTGATATGTCCGCCCACAACTTAACAGGGGGAAGCCTCCTGAATATATTCAAAATAAGCAAGATGAAAGGAACTGAGTAGACATATTGCACATGCTGGTCTTAAGGAAGTGTTGGTCTTTCCAAAACAATGTCACATCAACACATTTACCCAAGGCTGTTTCTAGCCTTAACTAGTACAGAATTAGAGCGGTATGGGATATTATGCGACAATCACAATAAAACAGAAGTCAAGGAATAAAAATGTAAGTTGTTTTAACTGTTCTTATATACATAACAGGTTTTTTTAATATTTCATTGTGTTGTAATGCTTTGAGATGCCTCATGGCAAGTAGTGATTCATAAATGAAATAAAGGATGATGATTAGTTATCAGCTGAAATTAGAGAGCTGCATTTGGCTAATGTCACCTTCAATCTACGTGTTGTTGTTATTGTTGTTGTTAATTTGTATACCACCCTATATACCCACAGGTTTCAGGGCGGTTATAACATGATGAAGGCACCAGCCAAACTTCCCTGGGGAGAGCATTCCCACAAATTGGGAGCCACTGTGAAAAAGGCCCATTCTCATGTTGCCACCCGCTGGACCTCACGGGGAGGAGGCACATGAAGAAGGGCCTCAGAAGATGATCTTAGGGTCTGGGGAGGTTCATATGGGAAGAAGCAGTTCTTGAGGCATTGCAGTCCTGAGCCGTTTAAGGCTTTATAGGTCTAAACAATGCTTTGTATCTTTAGTTCTTTATGCTTAGTTTTGTTTCCTGTGGTAGCTGACACAAAAGCATGGTGGCAATGCAAATGCTTCTACATTCCTTTTGGAATATGATAAATGAATATCTATTGAGAAGATAGCTCAGGGTAAGCAAAATAGGATTGGCGGTGGCTTTGAAGTTCCAAATAATAAGATGTTTGGGGTTTTGCACCCCGAACATTTATTTTCAGTGGCAAAATGATAATACAGATAGATATTTGAGACCTGCCATCATGTGTCAAGGTAGGCAAGTCTGAAAAGAACTAGATTCATTCATTGATGGTAGGAAAGAAATAGCTCTTGGATTGTGCTTTCTCATTCTTTAATTCTCCCTAGAGTTTTGAATAGTATAAAGACATTTATTGCTGCACTATTCTGTCTCTGTAGCATTTTATCTGTTCATTCACAGAGACAGGATTATCAGGTTAAATAAGGTACTAATGTGTGTTGGTGGGCATTCTGGACTCTTTTCTTATGATTTTTTAAAATATAAAAACCCCCGCTAATGCAGTTCATACACGGATGGAGAGTCTGTGTATGTGGTTTTATACTCTCTGGTCATTGTTCAGTCATCATATCAAAATTCATCAGAAGTGCTTCAATGAATTAATAGGCAAATGTACTTCAGTTCATTAGATGCAGGCACTGTGGATAATATTGTGTAGTCATATGCAGTCAAATACTTCTTCATTATCTACTGTCATATTTTCCCTCATTATTATTATTATTTTGAGCTTCTTCTTCCCAAAGCAGTAGAAAGCTGTAGGCAGCCTTTTACTGGGCCAGTTCTCTTTTGGAAAGGGTGAAGACTGGACCATAAATAAAAGCATCAGAAATAATATTGCTTCAATATTAGCCTTGAGCAATTAGCACTTATTGTCCTGTATTACCATAATGTTTACTTATTATATTATTTTACCACAATATGAAACCCATTGGCACGTGCTCCTTGAATTAAGAAATACAAAAATATATTGTGTCAGGATATCCATATCTACTATTTATTTGGGGGGGGGGGGGCTTTTTAAATTAAAAAAAAAAATCATTAAACTAATTTTTTCTTATTTTTGCCATGGAAGGAAACATCTTTTTTTAAATAGACAAATCTCCAAAGTCCTCTTTACAGAAAGAAATTCATGCCCAAAGGAAAACAAATTCCTCTAGAACTACCAACCTGTTTTCTTCATATGATATTCACTACTATATTTGTACAAAATTCATACGTTTTCAAGCTCCAGTGAACACTGAGAGGCACTGTGTGCTTCCACAGACATGGTGTAATTCAGGGATCCTGCCTGCTGAAGTGAGATTTGTTGTGACTTTTCAAAGCAAAAAGCTAAAATCACTGAAGTTCTCCAGAGAAAAACTCTGGCTAAGGTCTTCAAATTAATCTCAAAACGGACATACTTTTAATTGGATACATTTGCATATTTTATTTTTAATGGCACTAGAGAAACTAGAGGAGTTTTCTAACTTCTAACAAGTTCCTCTGGGGCGGATTCTGATGTCATTCACAGTGGTGTAAAGCTGATAGGAATAACTTTCTATAACAGCACAGATAGCTAAGATCAGAATATATCCCTCTATCTCCAGTGTCACTGAGAAATCCCATGATATTAATCATCTTTTTGCTCTCCGAAGAGAAGTCAGAGGTTCGAACACAAGTCAGTATATGCTCCTTTTCTCTATCTGGCATGTTTATGTAGTTGAAGAAGACAGTTAATAACATTAAGCACAGCAGGAATTGAATAATATATCTGATGTGTGGGTTTGCATATATACAGTTTCATTATAGCTGTAAGGAAAAGAGATTTAAACAAGAGACAATCTTCATGTTTAGTATTTAATTATGCCCTGTCAATGGCTGCCAAGAATGTTACTCTTAAATAATGCAGGCATGCAATCATTCTGTTAGAAATATACAATGGAATCTTCAATTTTAAAACATATTCGGCTGATCCAGACTAAGTTAGTTGCACTTAGATTCCACTGAAATAAATAGGACCAAAGTGACCCATGGCACAAGCTTTTCACATTGATCTCAATGGGAAATTAATGAGATTTATACAGTTATTTTTTCTTTGGGGGGGGGTGCAGGGGTGTGCATACCCTTAAACATTTTGTGAATCTTTGTACTTTTTTCCATTTACTGTATTTATTTTTCCCGATTTGAACTATAAAATGGAGATTTTCCTGAGTCAAAATGAGAGTACCTACCCCTAAACATTTTTTAAAAAATAAAAAAGCACTGGATTTATATAGTTTGGATCAAGCCTATTGTGTCAGCCACGCTGAGATTCTGGGTTGTGTAATGGTTTTAACCATTCAGCAATCTGGTGGCCCATGTATTAAAAACAAAAAAAAAACTTTCAAAATGCATGGAAATTGTGCAGTGGCAGCAACCCAGATAAGGTTCAAGGGAGAGTTACGAAGCTACCCAAATATTTTTCTTCTCCTAGAATACTTAAACAGCAGCATGATTGTTCAATTGTTTCGATTGAATGTGGAGGGGGAAGTGCATAGAAAAGACTCTAATTAGCATGCAATGAAGACATCTTAAGGTGGTTAGAAAAGGAAACACTTTTGTGCAAATGTGCCTTTCCACAGTACTCTTGAAATCTAAGCCAGACAGTCGAAGTCACAATCTCACATGATCCCCGGAGAAGGAGGTACATAAACAACCAACACTACATATATTGCTGCCTGCATCTCAATCTCTAAGCAGTGAGGAAATCCAGGGGTTCTATGTTTTGCCCAAAGTCCTAATTCCTTGGAATGAAGGTCAATGTAGAGACTGTGGTGTAGGTAATATGGCTTTATTGACACACATATATAACTTGAGCGTAGAATGGAGTAGCACACAGGATTAACACCCCAACAGATCTTGCCTCTGCATTAGGTTTCCACGGAAACCCCAAGCCACACCTTTGGGTTCAGCACAGAGAAAGCAAGCCTCTGTGTTTCCAGCTTCCAGCACCAGCCAAAACTTACACAGAGACTCAGGGCTACTGTTCTTCTACTTTGCAAGTAGATGTTGCTTCCAACCAGAGAGGAGAGCTACCCACATTTGTCTCTATGTTAAGAAGACAACTTATTTGGACATGTAAAAGCTGGTGCCAGCTAACTAGCCAGCTAAGGTCATTATTTTACAAAGAAACTGGTTTGACTTGTTCATTGACCTCTACTACTACTACTACTACTACTAATAATAATAACAATAATTTATTATTTCTACACCACCCATCTGGCTGGGTTTCCCCAGCCACTTTGGACGGCTTCCAACAAAAGATGAAAAATACATTAAAATATCAATCATAAAAAATTTCCCTAAACAGGGCTGCCTTCTACTAGGTTCTAAACCTCATTGATTCAGAATCACAGGCCTGGAAGGAATCCATGGATATAATCCAGTCTGAGCCACAAACCTAGAAAAACACCTATTCGCAGGCAGGGAAGTTTTTAATAAGGGGAAGCAAGGAATAAAGTTGTCAGAAAACTCTATTTATTTATTTTTAATGAGAGAAAGAAACTTTTAGCCCAGCATCCCAGCTGAATCAGTGCTTATGAAAACATTTGTCACCAAAGTTCAAACATAAAGACATTGTTATTGGGCTTCCTATTATATGTAAACCTGGATGTTTCACGCTTCAGAACATTAGCCCAAGAGTCAAGCAATCCAAGGCTACAGTTCTATTATCATGCCTTGCACACTGCAGTTTGTTAAGCCATCAAATCTACCCACAAAATACACGATGTGCCGTCACCTACAAATGGCCCCAAATGGAGTTATTTTAGGAAGGAAACGTTTCATCATTATAAGGTAACAATCATTTGAATTGTTCTGAGAATAGCTTCTTATTGATGGTCACTCAACTGGAAAAAAAAACCCTCACCAACCCTATTGAGGCCATTACTGCTAGCTGCGCTGTGAACATTTGCCACAGCAGTATAGCATAACTGTAATGATTCCGTGCTGCTGCAGATATTAAAATTGGGGGGGGGGGGTTGCCTGTACTAGAGCCCAGAGTTATAACTTATTTATAGTTTATTTATAGCTTGTAAGTTTTAAGATGTGGGGGGAGGGAATGACAAATTCTAAACTACAAGTAGAGTTTAAAACATATAAGGAACATGTGTGTGCATGTGTGTTTGTACTTTTTAGCTAATTCTTTTTTGTTTTTACTTTTAATAGCTAAATACAACTTTGGTGGCAGTGTAAAGGTTAAATGGATTGCCTCCCAGCCCTGTGAGTAGCAGTGGGAACCACCAGGAGAGATGCTTCTCCACCCCACCCGGTTCATGTGCTGTCTATTTACTGCAAAAATGAAAGGTGGAAGACCATTCTGCAGTTGATGTGTGCCTGTACTGTATCAAGGACCATCTCTTGTGTCCTTGATTGGTTTCTAATGGCCAGTGATGGCCAGTTGATATTTCTGGAGATGCTCCTTACTAAATTTTCTAGCTGGCAGATGTAGAGCCGGTGGTGACTGTCTTAGGCACACCTCACATGTTTGGGCAGAGGCTGGAGAAAGAATAATGTAAGAGTTGCAGTGGAGGGGGCAGTGGACAAGAAAGAGTTTGGAGTTTTGCAGTGGGCTGAAATAAAGAGTCACAGTGGTGGTTGGGGGCTCCAAGTTGCTTCTGTTTTCTTTGGGGGAACTGATGCTCAGGGAGTATATCTGGAAATGAATATTTGTTATGAAAAGGTGCTGTGATCAGGGCCCGATTTAGGTTTGATGAGGCCCTAAGCTACTGAAGGTATATGTCCAGCTGTCCTTTGTCAACAATAAACTGCCGCTGCTTTTTGTGTTGAATGTATGCTATATGGTAATGTATGGACCTAATAGGCATCTGAAGCCATTTGCACATAACAAAATATGTATTTTATCAAAGTACAATTAAGAAGAAGTATATTAATAGTGAGGGATGCAGGTGGTGCTGTGGGTTAAACCACAGAGCCTAGGACTTGCCGATCAGAAGGTCGGGGGTTCAAATCCCCGTGACGGGGTGAGCTCCTGTTGCTTGGTCCCTGCTCCTGCCATCCTAGCAGTTCATAAGCATGTCAAAGTACAAGTAGATAAATAGGTACCGCTCTGGCGGGAAGGTAAACGGCGTTTCCGTACGCTGTTCTGGTTCACCAGAAGTGGCTTAGTCATGCTGGCCACATGACCTGGAAGCTATACGCCAGCTCCCTCGGCCAATAAAGCGAGATGAGCACCGCAACCCCAGAGTCGGTCACGACTGGAACTAATGGTCAGGGGTCCCTTTACCTTTACCTTTTATATTAATAGTGAAATAATTATTAAGCTCTAACTTAAAATTTTGGAAAAGTACATCCAGGTTTTTTTCCTTTAATTTTTTTTGGGGCCCCCCAAGAGAGTGGGGCCCTAAGCTATAGCTTGTTTAGCTTGTACATAAATCTGGCACTGGCTGTGATAACTGACAAACACAAGGCCCCTTTTTATTGCTATTAAACTAAAAGAATTTTCTTTTAACTTTAATATAATTACAATAACTTTGCACGTCTGAGGCTACCTCAATTTATATTCTGTTAGTGTTGCCCCAGTTCCATGTTCAGGGTTCACTGGGGAACCACTAAGGCTGCAATCCTATTCTCTCTTACCTGGGAGTAAATTCCATTGAACTCCATGGTGCTTACTCGAGCAGAGCAGTATTCCCCAAACTTACAATAATCATGTACCCCCTTACAATAATCATGTGCCCCTGTAGTCTTACTGGCATGCCCTTTCTCAGGTGAAGATAATCTGGAGGTGCTTTTAACAATACTATTTGATCTATTATAAAGTAAAATAATAATAATAAAAACGTGCACAACTTGAAACCCTTTCATGTACAGTACTCCTGGGGGTACACATACCACACTTTGGGAAACACTAGTGTAGCGGATTGCACTCTAAGTGTCACAAATCCTGAATCTCAGTTTCCTATCCTTTAAAAATGGGACTAGCCATAGGTGATTAACCAAATGCATATTAAAACCAATGAAAGGACTCAAACTAAATTCAACAGGAATAAGATCAAGCCTTTAATGTTCTTTTACTTGATTTGTCTTTCAGGTTTACCATGCATGCATCATTTTGATTATATTCCTGGAGTCTGACAGGATAGCACCTGTCTCTTCCGCTCAGATGATAGGTGCCTCAGGCGATCCATGTGTTCAATTAGAGATGGAAATAAGAGTTCCTTGGCTCTATACTCTGGCACATTAAAAAAAGAGAGACTTCTACCCTTGCTCTAGTCAACACTCTTAACACTCTGGAGGTTCAGGACATATTTGTTGCAAACATATTGCATGGCACATGGTAGCTGTACAGAAGAAGGGAGAGAGACAGGGCAGTGACAGCCTACAGCTCTTTGGCTGAAAAGAAACCCAGCCAGCAATATGTATTTGCATCAGACAGATGGATGGATGTTTCCAACGCTGCTCTTAAGGCCTCAATCAAACAATACTTCCTGTCAACATTTGTTTTACAGATGGTAGGGCAGACCTGAAAAAATGTACACTTTCCTGATACAGGGTGACAGGCAGATAGATGCCTCTTTATTGCTTCATGTATCTATCAAATATAACATGACCTCACAATGACACCTGAATACCATCCCATCCATTTAGCCAGCTCAGTATTCTTTGGGCAGATCTACACAATCACGCTATCCGCAGGATGATTGCAGTTAGCAAGTGATAGGCTATTAATCTGAGACGCTCATCATGTGCCTTCAGTAGACGGTGATGAAAGAAACATTCTCTGCAGTGTATAACTCTTAGAATGGGTCTGCATGGGTCATATGAATATAATGCAGGGCTGGTTACGCACACAGACCCCACCGCGTTTTGCAATACCATGGTGATAAGTGACTTCTCCAGAAGCCTTGTTTCTGGGTGCACTCCATGTGGGGCAACTTTGCCAGGTGGTGTGTGGCCCACAGAGTGGCAATAAGGGCTCCTGCAAGAGGGGGAGAGGGCAGAGGCCTTTAAAAGGCCTCACCTGCAGGTGGCGGAGAGGCTATTTTGCCCTATGAGCTTCCCACCCAGCCTCAGCTTGGGGCCTTCACTGAGTTACTCTACTTGGGTTCTGGTTGACTGGGCTGGAAAGGTGTTTTTTCCCCTCCTCTCAACCTTAATTGACTCTAGGCTGGGATTGTTTCACCTTTCCCTCACAGAAGTTACTGTTTACAGTGGTACCTTAATTCGTTCTAGAGGCCTGTTCTTAACCTGAAGCACCACTTTAGCTAATGGGGCCTCCTGCTACTGCTGCACCACCGGAGCACGATTTCTATTCTCATCCTGAAGCAAAGTTCTTAACCCGAGGTACTATTTCTGGGTTAGTGGAGTCTGTAACCTGAAGCGTCTGTAACCCGAGGTACCACTGTACTTATGATGTTTGGCATCATAACATTTATTATATCTGGAGGCAGAAATGGCATTGGGCCCAAGGGAGGCATTGGGCCCATAAGAGGCTGGAGGAGAGGATTAGCTATGGCATACCCTAAGCTCAGGTTGGATGCTTGGCTTGCAACACAACAGGGTTCAGTGCTGAGCAGTGCTGGGAATTACACTGTTAATAGAAACTGAATCCAAACACTCCTGCAGATATATGGATGCTAGAGGGTTATATCTCTAGATGAATAGATTACTGCATTGAGATGGTTGCCAATCTAGCATACATTTCAGAGGGGGAAAAAAGAAGCAAATGAAAAAATCCTAAGTGAGAGAAAAGGACAATGGATTAAATTTGAACTTCTGCATTTTTTTATATTTTCAGTGTGGAATTTCAGATTCAAAATTTCAAATTCTGAATGTTTCAGACTTGAATGCTCTTGGTTCCTAAGCAATGGAAGATTTTTCTGATTATGGTAAGCAACATATATAAAATCTCAAAATCTGCCTACAGTCACATTCTGTCAAATCTAAAATGCCATTGCACAGTCCCTACAAGATGCAGCCAAATAAAAGTATCCTAGTCTTGGCAAGTAAAACAACCCTTCTAAGCAGAGAGACAACAATCTCATACAATATTAACTTGCATACTAATTAACTTTTGTTGCTGTTTTATCAGCTTCTCCACAAGAAGGTGGAGGACTTTGTCAAAAGCCTTACTGAGATCAATATATACTACACCCACAACATCCCCCTGATTCACCAAGCTTGTAACGTTATCAAATAAAGAAATGAGGTTTGTCTGGCATGACTTGGTTTGTAGAAACCCATGCTGGGTTTTTGTAATCACTTACATTTGTTTACCCTATAAGCCCCATTCTGTGCCCAGTAAGCAGGGGACACCTGCACCCTGGTCCCCCAGTGAAACCTTGCTTGCTTGGCTTGCACCAGTGCAAGGTTCAACACTGGCCAACTCCCAACTTACAGGTTTGGAGAAATCCAAACCCAGTGGATCCTTTCCATCAACATGGGGCTTGTGGAATGATGAACTGATCCTGGAACCCAGTGCCATGCCAACCCTTGCCCTGCCTGCTGCTATCTATAAAGGTTTGGCCTGATTTTATCCCATCACCGTTGTGCAGTCTGGTTATTTTGCTGCTCTCATGGGTCACATAATGTGCCTGCCTGGACAAAAACTATATTGTTATTTTCCTGTCCTTAAGGTTAAAACCCTTTTATACAAATTATGTAGTTTTATTCTGCCATCAAAATAAATGCTTAGATTTCAGTAAGAAATGTACATTGCAGAATGGCAAGAAACCATGCAAGACAAAGCAATTAGTGAATTCACTAACATGGGGAAACTCAATTATGGGCATAGTAATGAACAGATTTCCAAACAGAAGTGTCAAAGTTTTAGACTACATCATCAGCTTCTATATAGTAACATGTGGCACATGAAGGCATGCAAAGAGACTGTGCGTAACTGCATGACATTCAGACAGGTTTTGCAAACTGCCACCACATATGTTCTGTGTATTCCACAGAAATCACTAATATCTTTTCCCAAAAACTGAGGTATCTTTCTCTTTTGGTTCAGAAAAGCCTTATAAACAGGAGCTCTCATTAGTTGTAATATCAATGCCACTTACAGAAGTTGCAGAACACCCAAAGCACTGATTTCTCCGGTTATTTCAAGCCTTCTTCAATTTGCATACAACACCCATGTGAATAAAGTAGGACTGGCCCCACCCAGCCCCAGTGCTGCTGCAGATAAGAGGATTGCCCCATTCATCCAGTGAGCACGTGGAATAGGGCAGGATCCATTCTCCAGTGTCCCCCCTCAAGCTTCTGCTTAGAAGAAGGCTTGAGTTTGGGAAATTCTGTGGCTTTTGAGGGCTCTTCAGTTAGAGCCTTAAAAGCCTGTATTGCACAAAGTTTGAAACTTTGATCCCAGACAGTTCAAGCCTATGTGCCTGGAAGCCAAATATAAGGATTGATTTAAGAATCACATTAGATATAAGACAATACTTGTCAGGGACACCTTGCTTACCTTTAAGGGAGCCCAATGACTTGCTAACCACTTAATGTGTGTTATGCACGATGAAGGACCTGATACTGAATTACCAGCCCTGCCTGCCTGCCAAATTTGGCCTGTGAGGCTGATCTTCATAGGGATCTGGCTCATGGGACCAAAAAGTTCCCCATTCCTGTGTTAAGGCATGAGCCTTAGCTTTGAATTTCTCAGGTTTGTGGAGCATGCTAATTAATATCTATATAGATATATACAATGATTTTTTCTAAAAAAATATATATTCAGGGGTACTCTCATTTTCCTACTCGTATTGAAATACTGCTCCTAAATGAGGCCAAACTTAGATTCACAAAAAGTTTAGGGGTATGCATGCCCCTGCGTCCCCCCAGGAAAAAAGCACTGGACATTCAGAAATATAGCCCATCAATTAATCAATACTTGTTTTTTGTGTGTATATATAGATACACACACACACACACACACACATGCACACACATACACATAAACATAAACATGAGAGAGACTAATCTAACATATCAGTTTATTTGAAATGTATTCTTTGAGAAAAAAAATAACTCTCCTTTTATCTCAAGAAAACTTTCAGATTCTGGAAGGTTTCGACAGCTGACCTTATTTTACCAAGCCATCCATCATCAAACCAACACAGGAGTTGTAGTATATTACAGTGGTACAGATGAAGTATTCCACTAATATATAATAAAAGTAGTGTCATTTTTATGATATATTTTCTGTAATATAAGCTGCCCAGCAGAAATACCTTCAAGAGGCTTGAATCCTTCAAGGTTAATCTAAAAGAAATATTTATGTTGTGATTCTCTTTGGAAAAGAGGAGAGACAAATTTAGTAACATTATATCTTAAAGGGAAGCCATTTTGTTCCAGCAAATGTTAAGAATTTTAAAGTGCTATTGAATTTTATAACAATAACAACAACAACAACAAACAACATACAACATACAACAATATGCGGCCATTTGACTGGGTTGACCCAACCACTCTAGGTGACTTCCAAAAAAATATTAAAGCACAAAAACCCTCCAAGCATCATTGGATCTAGTGAGGTCTGGCCCCCTGGGTTTCTCCTAGCTACCTCCAAACAGGAAACTTTGTTGAATGGCACACTACAGGAACATTACAGATGGTTCTTAGCCAGGGAGAAGTGCAGTATGCTGCTGCTGCTGCATGATTTTGTACTGGAAAGGGGGCCTGCAACAAAACCTTACTGCGTAGAGTGCTCATATTCAGAATTTCAGCCATACCTTTTCCAGGATACACGATTCCCACTTCTTCCTTGATTTTCCTTTACCACCACCAAGAGTCACTGTACTCGCTGAGTATACTCAGTCAGCACTCGGCTGGTTTTGAGTTTCCCACCCCTCAGAATCTTCTTTTAATGGATATATATGTGTGTGTGTTGCAGTTCTTCCAAGCTTGCTGATATGTCCTTGTTGTACGTAGATAGTCTCCTTTTGATAATTTAAGAATAGGAACCACCTCCAGGTGGTGTTCAAATAAATAGTTGCACTAGTGCAAGAATTAGCACTAACACAGTGGGATCTTCATGCCTCTGTGTACTGTGCTCTCCCCAAATCTGCTCCAGAGGTTTGGGGAAAACCCCAGAACAAATTTAGGGGAAGAGAGAGGGAGAGCCTTCCATTGCAATCTGCTACACGGAATACAGCCCTGTGAGTTAATTATGCTTTTATCTGTTTGCAGAAAAGCAATGCCTCAGCAGCAGTAAAGAGCTTGTGTGTGGAATCAGATATATTGCAGACATTGGGAAGTCATGACATGAGCAGAAGGTGGCAGAGAAGATCATGAGAGAATTTGTTGTGATCAGAAGAGAACCCTGAGTCAAAGAGATAGGAGAAATTCCAGTGCTTAAATGGAAGATCAGGCACAAATAATGGGGGTAAGCTCAAATTCAGAGAAGCCAGAAAAGAAACAAACACTAAACAAGACCAAGGGTCACTATTTTCCAGCCATGAAAAGAAAAGTCATGTACAGGGTGAAGGGAGTATTTCAACAAAGGAAGTATATAGGGAGAAATGGGGAAACAGAATCATCTGAAAAGACTCGTAAGCCAAAACAGTCACCATCCTCAACACTAAGAGTGTGCAAAGAGAGCAGGCTATTTACCTGTGCCAGCACAATATTGAAAATTCAACCATATTAGTAGAATAAATGAGGTACGAAGATCTCAGTAATTAATTTAATGATACAAAGTAGTTCTATAGAAAGCAAGGGACAAGGCAGTTTATGAAAATGGGCATTTGTCTAAGAGTGCTAAAGGCTGAAAAGTAGATGTGGAGAAGATATGGGAGCCCATCTATGGACCAGATGCTCTGTCTTATTAAGCAAGCAATTGAGGAGAGAAAGGTGGAGGGTTCTTATTTTTCTTCATGAGTGCAGGACACAGTGAGGTTAGAGTGAAAGAACAGAAGAAAAGTAGAATAGGAAAGCAAAGCTAGAAATTATCCAAGTTGCTAGGGATAACAGACAAGATTCAAACACAGGTTATGCCGCTTTGTTTGTTTACCACAGAAACTGTTGCAGTAAAGGAACAGTGCACAAAAACTAACCTTTCCGGAGAATGTTTACAACAAATTCCATTTGCAGACATAAAAATAATGGCAACTGATGATGCCTGAAAAGCATACAAATATGATGACACCATGATTAAAAATGGAGCACATTTCAGCTAACTCTTTGTTCGTTGTCTGATTATGATACACAAATACTAACATTAATGATATTTTTAATATAATGAACATAAAATTACAGTTGGCAGTCAAGCGCATTCTAGCAGATAAGTAAGGCAATTTTCCTCATCATTTTTCTCTTTGTTGTCAATCTTGTCGCATAGTCCATTGCCTTTTCAATGAGCTGTAATGTGAATATTCAAGCCCCTGCCGCTTCCTGGTATATAAATTCTGGTTGAAATAGTTCTGTTTAATGCCTTCTGTTTTTAATAGGCTTTATCAGATAAACGGTGTGTTCCTAGGGTTTCATCAGTGATATACAAGTATTTACGTCCAGACATGAGGAATGATAGCATTTTAATTTCAAAGACTTTAGCAATTAGCAAACATGAACAGACAAGACAGCTTTGCTTTGCAAATTTACTTTCGGCTGGCTTCTGTTTTGCTTCCTTAATACCTGCCATTCAGCCTTATTTGCCCAAAGCAATTACAATTAACGGGGCTTGTGTTAAAAGGTCAAAGAAGTGACATATGCCACGCCCCTTTATCTGGTGATAGGACAACACTTCACTTTTCAGTAATGTCATTATCATCTATTATTATCCATGCCTATGACTTTACTATCCTTATGTGTGGTGGTCCCAGCATTAAGTGACTAGTGCAATGGTTCAACATGAGAGGTCCAAAGTGCCTTGGTAAATCCTGGGATATGCTGGTGTAGGCTGCAGAGAGGCCAGACATAGCCTCTGACACTGATCCAGTACCTCATAGTGTGGAACCACCTTAGAAAGAGATGCTGCCAGGACAATAGAAATATAAGAAGGCAACCGTTTTGTCTGCCTCTCAGTGCAGACCCAGGTCATCGAGCCTGAGCTTCCACCTGCCATGAACCACCATTGGCAGGACTGGCAGCAACAGCAGCAGATATGTTCTATGCTTATGATAGTCTTTTATTCTCTTGCTGATTATACTGTTTTAAATGTGCCTTTGACATTTGACTTCCTTTAGTAATGTTTTCTTTTGAAATGTTACGGGGGGTGGGGTTTGTTAGCTTTGCTGCATTAAATGTGCATTCTGTACTTGACCTCCTTTGTAATGTTTTCTTTTGAAATCTTTAAGATAATGTTTAAGTTTCCTGTAAGTTGTGTTGATTTGAATGTATACTTTAGTTTTGACTTTATTCTGTAATGCTTTATTCTGGATTGTTTGATTTAATGTATGTAGGTTGTAAACTGCTTTGAGATTTTTTTCTTAAAAATATAAATCAGTATAGAAATGAAATGAATAATAGTAATGCTTTTCTGCTCTGCCCTGTGTTTGTTGCATGCCGAACTGTCTCTGTTCTACTGCAATTTATCTTCCACCAAAAACGACATTACTCACCTCTCTGTCAACTGTGATGAAATTATGAAACTTACATAATGTATGCAATTTATTATGTAAATTATATAAATTATTTCTTCACTACATCATTTCACCCCATTCATATCAGTGCAAAGGAAACACAACGCAAATTGCTGGAGGTGGGTGGGGAATAACCAATTATTGATCATGTATGGACTGAAAGCAACAACAGTGAATCTTATTCACTGGGTTGATTTCTATTCTGGACATGGGATGAAGAAGCAAGCACTGGCAATTTCTACTCCCATTTCTGAATTCTCTGACATCTCTATAGGACAGGACCTCCTTTAGTGGCACCACTGAGCTGAAACACCTTGAGGACCCTCTTCCCTGAAGAATTCTTGTTTTCCATGCCCTGTCTGTCAAAGCTGACAATGCAATGAGTAAGCGCAAGCTCTAAACAGGAAGGCTGCCCTTTAAAAGTCTCTACTCATCTAAGAAGTAGAGTCTGGGATGGATAACCAGGCAAGGGCAGATATAAGAGTTCAGTTTGGCACCAGAATTTGTTGGTAGTAGTTGCCAGTTTCTGAGAATTACCAAACTCCAGTAGCTCCGGTAAATTGTAATAGGACCCCATGCTTTCTACTTTCTGTTGGCCTGACTGAATGACAGCTATAGTTCCACTGAGCCTCTTTCAACCCATGAACTTCATGAATCTGGATCCATGAACATCCTTCTGCAGTCAGCTTCTTGTGGTCAGGTCAGGGAAATGTGTCTTCCATATAGGAATAGTGAGGATTATGCTGCTGCAATTATGGAAACATGTGGTGGTCCTTCAGAGATTCATCTGTGCTCCTTTGACCAGTGGCTCCTACCCATTCCAAAGTTCATACCAGCAGAGCCAGTTCAACAGCAGCAGCAACACTTTTAGGGAATCCAGTGAAGCTTTGAAGCTCTGCAACAACTTGTGTCACTTTTTTCATTGTCAGCCATCTTGAGTATTATTTTTTTTTTGAAAGGTGGAAAATACAGTAAGCCCACAACTTTCATGGGGGTTACATTCTGGGGAACACACCTAAAGCCAAAATCATGCCCCCCTTATTTCTGTTCCCACTTTTTATTTTTTTCCCAAGCATGTAAAGCTAAATGTGTGTAAGTTGTGGGTTTACTGTAAACGTAACAAACAAAGGAGTAATGCTTTCAGCACTGTAGAATTTCTGTGCACCTTTCCATAGATGGATAGGAGTGAATGCACATGCATTTGTTTGCCCAGGTGTCATGTCAGTGGATAGCATGCACATGCAAATACCGTACCCAATAAGGCATGAGGTGTTTGTAGGTATATTGCAGAGCTTCTAATGAACCTCGCTTAGAAACCAACTCCAGGGTTTCAGAAGGCTCTTCTCAAAAATGTGCGCCCTTCCCAAACTCATTCTCCTCACTTGTATTATGAGCCCCAAACTGGATGCTGTCAGCAACTTTTGCTGACCCTGCCATGCTATGTTGTCACCAACCAACTTCCCATAATTACACACTTTCCAAGCCATCCACAACTCTTTAAAACACCCTCTCCTCTCCTTCATTTTTCTTGAAAGGAGCAGCATCAGTAACAGTGAAATAAAAGACAGGAGGAAGCTATTGTTTCTCTTCTCCCATCTAAATGACCTTATGCAGCGTTTTATGGGAAATGTAGTCATTTCAGGTGAACTTGCAAAGCCTCTAATATCCCCCCTTCTACTTTTCTTACAACTGCCACCTTTGCTCCTCTTCGGGACAAGGAAAAAAGGCATAGGGCATAACGGGCTTTGTTTTTGGCCGGGTGACAATAAATTTGGGGTGGGTAGGGGATGTCAATTTCTTCAACCCGCTTAGATTCCCCCTACTCATTTTATTATTATTATTATTTCTCGAAAATTAGGATCAATCCAAAAAGAACATCAGAGGATTGAGAAGATATGAAAGTATCAAAGTTATCACTTGTAGAGTTTGGTGAGATTATGATTCAGAGATGTGCAAGCATTTAACAATCAACTGGGAATGCTGGGCATTGAAAGGAAAGGAAATCTATAAGCTTTGAAACAGTTACAGAAAGGTCATTCAGAAAGTAACATTTTAAGAGCTCACAAAGCTTTGACATTACTATAAGCCAAGTGTCAAACATGTTGTCCAGGATTTCCTAATACCTTGATATTTAGGTATACTTTTCTCTTTTTTCAATTTCTCCTAATGTTCTTTCTATATCCTTTCCATGGTTTTCTGCCCGCGCTCTCAGCCTGCTCAACAGATTACAATATAGCTGCTCTCGCCTCTGTGTACAGAAAATATGGCAGTTTGCAAGAACACAACAAAGCCGTGAAATATCTGCATTCATGTAAAGGTGACTCTTCTGCCTTTGGAAGCTTCCCTTCAGAAATGTGCAAGGTATCCACTCTATGAATCAAAATCTTGATTGTTCCAATCTGATTTCCTTCCTTCTGTGTGTAATTCAGAAAGGATAAGTTATCATTATGTGTCATTATCTTTTGTCAGTAGTTTGGCATGCTATGAGAAATAAAGGGCCATAAAAGGGAGAAATTTATGACGGAGTATTTCACCCTATAGAAGATGACCCTTTTCCTACTCTCGTTGTCTGTCAAAGTCTGAAGCATACTACTGACCACTGAGAAAATGCCACTGCAAGAGCGATTTAGTTTCCCCGCAAGCTTTCAGACTAATTATTTGAGAGAGAGAGAGAGAGAGAGAGAGAGAGAGAGAGAGAGATACTTAACCAAACCAGCTTGCCATTTACTGACAAAAGAACTTTGTGTGGTCATAGGAAACAAAGTCGGTTCCTTCAGGTGCAGTACAATGCGATGCACATCGGAAGGAAGTCCCACTGTGTTATTTCCAAAAGGGCAGAGAAATCTACAGGGATGGGAGAGGGAGCCTCCTCCTCTTCCTCTTCCTCTTTGTCACCCTCCTAATTTGTATACCACTCTTCATCCATAGATCTCAGGGCAGTTCACAACATAAAAATACAATATGTGGCAAAGGAACCAACAGATCAAAAGCTCTACTGGGTTCACGCTACCATGAGATAAAGTGCTTGCTCCCCAGACTCCCCACCCATTTCTGGTTCCAATGCAGGGGGAAATATTTCTCTACCCTTCTGGGGGCAAGTCTGGGGTGGAAAGGAATTTGAATCAAAGACCTTAATTGAGCCACCCAGAATATCTCCTTTAGGCTCTTACTGCTGTTGGGTGGTGTGGGAGTGATGGCTGTTGGAGTAAGGATCTTCCTCTCTGCCCAAAAAAGGACGAAGTTCACTATAACCCTGGAACACCCACCTGGGGAATCGCAGGGTTGTGCATAGAAATCAAAATGAGTAAAATTTCACCTCAGCATAGGTTGCTTGTATTATTATCTCATTAAGTACGTTAACCAGTACATTTCCAAGTCAGTGTTGGTGCTGACCTTTAAAGCCCTAAATGGCATTAGTCCAGTATACCTGAAGAAGCGTCTCCACCCCCATCGTTCAGCCCGGACACTGAGGTCCAGCGCCGAGGGTCTTCTGGTAGTTCCCTCACTACGAGAAGCAAAGCTACAGGGAAGTAGACAGAGGGCCTTCTCAGTAGTGGCAGAAAAAACAACTACCAGACTTTTAGAAGACATCTGAAGGCAGCCCTGTTTTGGGAAGCTTTTAATATCTGAAGGACTATTGTATTATTATTATTATTATTATTATTATTATTATTATTATTTGCTTTACATGGTGTTCACTGCCTCTCTGCACTATATATATTCACAGGAATGTAGGAAATACATTATCTCAATAAATAGATAATAAATATAGGGCAGCATCTAACATTGGTAAGTGGACTTCCACCCTTGCCTCCTTCCCTTCTGCACCCATCCACCTCCCAAATCTTCCCAAGAAGGTACCCAGCTCTGCAGAGGAGATTTTGTTTTTAAAAAATATTTTTTATTAACTGGCCAATCACATCAAATTAAATCACATAGCATAAATTCCAAATTACAAAGCCAAATTTTTAAATTTTGTTGGGGGAACCCATACTTCAAGATCCAAAGGGGGATTCAGATCATCTTCTTATTACTGCGTTAATGTCCAAATCAGTCCCAATCAGTCCAGACAAAGTTCATAATTCTATTCAGTCTTATCTTGGTGTTTCCACATCATATCTTATTCATATAATTTCTCTTTTTCCTTTACGATCTCTTCTGTTAGTCTCCTTAAGCCGATAGCAAGTATAATAATCCTGTGTGGACTTCCCGTTCCTCCACTAAGTCCAGATGGTTTCCATATATCTCCTTCGTAGATAACATCACTCTTTCCATCATAAATTTTGGCATTTGTCGCTCTTAAGTCCCACCAAGGAGTTGATCCACGATATATAAACAACTCTATTTCTCTCTTTCTCCTCCCAGACCCAAGAGCTCCAACAATGCCTCCCAAAATGGCGACGGCATTTTTAACTGCGTCATTCCAAAACTCTTAGCTTTCCAGCTTCATCTTAAAACATTGCTTTGGATCGAAAGTTTATCTCCACACAGCCTTAAATCCACAGCTTAAGTCCTTAATTTCTGACTCATTAGGGGAGGGGATTCTTGTTAAATCACATAAAAAAAGGGAAGGCAGATTTTTTTTCCCCTCCCCCCTCAGTCATTTGTCGTACCATATCTTGACGTATCTTCTCATATTTTATTCCTGTCTTGTTATCAGAGATATCTTCTGTCAGCAGTCTTTACTCCCCTTTTTCCTTGAAGCATGTGCAATTTATCTCGTCCAAATTGTTTCTTTTGAAGATCCTTGCAACTAGAGGCGTGAATCAGGGACGGCATCCAGGAGTGCCGGAATCCCACAGGAGGGCTTTGTGCCTAGTGCCCCCACCCCCACAAATTCGGGGGTGGTATAGGGCACAGCAGGCAAGGGCCGTCCCCCCCACAATCCTGGGGGGGTTAAGGAGGCTATTTACCCCCATCATAGCCTCCAAATTACCTCGCGTGGGTCGGAGAAATGTTATTGTCAGCCATCTTCCGATGCGCCACCTAGTGCCCCCCCCCCCTGCAGAGGAGATTTTGGTGGTCCACAGAGAAAGAAGGAAATCCACTGTGCCAATGGTTTCTGTTCTGCCATTGGAGGTACCCTGTGGAATTTCACCCATATGTAAAGTGGTTTCAGTGTTCTATTGTGTTTGTTGCTAAAACTGTTCTTTGAAGTAGAACATGTACAGATAAGGAATTGAGGTTGAGTTAAGAAACTGGCCCAAGGCCATAGACAAATTCCATAGCAGAGGTGGTATTTAAACCTAAGGTTCTCCGCTTCCACTTTCTACCCATGAATCGTACTTACTAGGTGTCCGTTCCTGAACATGACTTATTGATACTTTCCCATCTATCTTTCACATAAACAGTCATGTAATATGGGCAACGAAGACTCTGAAAGAAACTCTAGATTTGAGAAATGAAGAGTGTCAGTTTGCAGTGAGATAATGTGGCAGAAGGTCAAGGCTGACAAATCAATGCCTGGCTAATGCCTTGAACATGTTCCCTACAGTGATAGTCCAGGAGAGATAAATGAGGAATCTGTCATCCAACTCTATTCTAAACAATGGAACAATTTAAAGTAGAGGGCATCATAATCGGAAGCAATTTGTTTTAGACTGTACAATCACAATACTTCAAATCTCTATTTTTGGTAAGCACACTGGGGATGGAGTTTAACTTTTAAGGCGGGAAACTGCAGGAGGTATTTTCCAGCATCACTAAATCATGTTCTATATAACCAGTTGACTTGGAGTGAAGATCTCTCCTTCTTCCCAGGAAAATATTTCTGTCAGTCAACAAGCCAGCATCAGAGCCTAGTTTGGCTTAACGTTCCTTGCTTGCAGTCAAAGCTGCGATGGAGCATTCCACATTTTTACAGGACATTTTTATATGAATGGGGGTTGATTTATAGAGGGATTCTTTAAAGCAGGGTGTGGGGATCAATGGGTTAACTTATGAAGGAAGCAGCTGGAGCTGAGAGTTCAATGAGATGGCTGTTCCTGCTCTACAGTCATTGGCCATAACTTTAGATCGCTCATATGCTATGTGGTATGATTTTTTATACTATGGAAAGAACTCTTTTATTTTCACTCCTTGAAGAAGCTCACAGATGTGCTGCTTTTATGTTCAGAATACTATATTTGGATAAGACCTTTAGGGGCATTCCCCTCTGCTGGGCTGTTATTTCAGGGAGTGCTGCCTGACTCACCTCATACATTTGTGGTGGTGATTTTCTTCTATGTCTCTTTTTTAAAAATGTTTAACTTGGGTGGCAGTAGTAATGATATCTACAGTAGCAGAGTTATGACCATGTTTCATCAGAAGTAAGTCCCATTGAATCCAATGGAGCTTACTCTCAGGTAAGTGGGGCTAGGATTGCAGCTTGTCTTGCTAGCTTAACCACACATAAGCCATTTTTGTATTGTAACAATTTATTTCAAAAATGTAGATTTTATACAGAGAATGGATGTGTCTAGGCGGCTGCTGAAACATAACACTTAATCAAGTTGATCTTTCAAGTATTTGTAATAAACATAATTTTGTGCTTGACAGTTTTAAATCCTTGTGTCAATGTGAAAACAACAATAATGAAACATATGTGCCATTCTGTTTTTACCCCTTAATTCAAGTGGGATTTATCTGGGGGTGGGGCAAAGACACTTTTAAAACAACAATTTAGGGAGTGTATGGTCAAGAATGAGCAGTCATGTACTGTTGGTTTTCCCCACTTTAAAAAAGAGACTGCTAACATGCTGACCAATGAAAGATGATCAAAATGTAGGAACAGAAGTAGATTGGGTAAGGTTAAGGTACGTTTGCCAGGGCAAGGGGGGGCAGGGGTTTGATGATGTGGAGGTTTGTGAACTTCGCGAAGGTAATTAAGATATAGTGAGGAAGCCTACTTTTAAGGCAAGAACATCATTTTATACCTGAAAGGTCTGTGTGGTCAGCTATACTTAAAGGTAATTATCTTTCTGAAATAGTCCTTTGAATGGGGTACACACAATAATTCACAATAGTTCTGCACACTGCTTCCTGGTCTGATAGGACATGGGATGAGAGTCTATTGTTCTGCTTTAAAAAAATAAATAAATGCCTGAATGATACCCAGATTGGGTCAAATACACATTTAGCGATCTTGTGCAGCTCAATGGTTTCGTTAGTATCATTGTTACAGCTAAATCCAAGTGATTCCTGTCATGCCTGCCTAGCTTGAAGGCAAGTCAGAAAAGGTAAGGGCACTGAGAGACAGTTACTGCTAATCCAATTATTTTGTTGTGGCAGCAGAGTAGTGAAACAAAGTGTAGGCTTCACCAACAGCATCATGATAGCAACAAGTGTCCACTGAATGGGTATGCCTGAAGACAGTCTGGGAGAAAGCCACTTCCGACCTCGGGAGGAGGTAGTGTTGTGGGATTAATGCCCCCAACATGTGTGCAGGGGCTGGCTCCCAGCCCCTGCACGATCTGGGGAATCCTCAGGCCACGTCATCCCCTGGCCAGCCAATCGGCTGGCTCAGGAGGTATGGCTTGCCTCATTTAAGGCAAGCGCTGCCAGAGATTGGTTGAAAATTGAAAGAGGGAAATAGTCCCCCATGCACACACTGTATCTCCTCCAAAATAAAAACTCAGAGAGAGAGAAACAGTGTGTGTGTGTGTGTGAGAGAGAGAGAGAGAGAGAGAGAGAGAGAGAGAGAGAGACCCTTGACACCAGTGGCTGGGGAATCTGCAGTGCTTGCTTGTTCACTAGAAGGAATTCCCCAGGGCTATTGTGAAGTCATATTCCAAAGAAAGATTAAGAGATTCCTAAAAATCAAGGGTGGTATCTTCTAAGATATTACAAATATAATGGAAAGTAATGAGGCACTTATATTTAGCGCTGATCCTTCATATTTTCATAAACAGTTATAGCTCATTGTTGCTGTGAATTGATATTTTTAATCTCTACTGTAGATCTCTCAATGTGTCCTAAGAACACAAATAATTTGATCAAAGAAACTCCCTAAATTCACAGAGGCACTGACAACCAACAGTTCCCCACCAGATTTCCCAAAGTAAGTATTTTGGGCCTTTGGGGATTCAAGGAAATTACAGCAATGATTAGCGGGAGGGGAGCAGGGAGATTTCTTTCTTGATCTAGGGAGTTACTGGAATGGGTTTTGGGGTGGAATAAGGAGCATAAATTGGTGACCTGTGAATTTGAGGAATCTGTTTTTGAATGGAAATAGGCAGCGTAACTTGATAATGTTTCCCCTGCCTTCAAATTTGCAAGTTTGTGTGGCTGTGTCCCATTTACTCTGCATCAAGTGTCCCACCACCAGCTTCATGTATATCCTTCGTCTACCTTGTTATTTCTTTTGAAACTCTGAACTTTGATGTATTTTCTCCCAAGCCAGCTTTGTTATGAACTGAGAAGAGGAAATTAGATGCATTTTAAGCCGAGAGTAGGAAACTAGCCTACTGTACAAAGGTAAAACTTACATTCACTGCCCTGCTCACTTCCCCCCCTGCCCTCATCCACCATTGGTACGTAGCCAAAAAGAATGCGGTCATTGGAAAGGGTTTTTAATTCCTACCTAATTGGATTGCCAATCCTTTCTGAGTTGTATTTGACTATTGCTGGTTTGGTGGACTTAGGAAAGGACAACAACTTGGTGGTAAAGTAATTCCAATGTAAAGAGAGGCAGTAAGCACCAACATTTTGCATTTGAGGCTAACAGGACACTTTTGTGTCACTCTGGGTTACAACTTGTTTTGGGAGTCTGTGTGCTGTAGTTTGATTAAAAGATTTTTGAATGCCTTTATATCTCCTTAGTTAAGCCATTCTCCATTCAGCTTTGAGATGGTTTTGGTGAGGAACGATGGTGCAAAGTCTTTAGAAGTTCAAAATGGTCTCATGTATCAAATTGGGTTTTGTAGGAACTTTGCCATCGATGCAGTTTCAAGACGTGCCAAGCTCTCCTCGGTGACGAGATTAGACTGCTTTGCAATACTTTCGTTGACAATTTTGTAGTTCAAAGGTTTGTTAGACACTTGGGACTTAAAACACTAGAAGCAGTGTATTCTTGTCAAATTCTGTTGCCCTGAGTGACCTTTTTCACTTTAGCCAAGGCCATTCAATCTCCTCTTTCCCCTTTCTTCTTCAAGCTCCGTTAGAAAAATACTGTGTGTGTGGACTGTGGCCCATCCATTGGAAGGAAGATGAATTTCCTTCCAGGTAAACTTAGCTTAAGATACAGCAGCATGGCTTCTATCCTAAAGTATTAACATTCAAAGATTGTTTAGGTAAACCTATTCTGAAATGAATTTTTATTATGAATTTTTCTTTTTCTAAAAAAACCTTGATTATTATAATAATTGTGTTAGTCATACTGTTTTTAATGTTTCTTTTTAATTCCTCTTTTTAATGAATGCCTTATACTATTTTATATAATCCACTTTAAGCTCTATGTTTTCTTCATTAAGTGGATTGCAAATCTTTCTAATCAAATAAAAAAATGGAGTAGAAAATATCAGCACTAAATCTACAAGTATTCTTAAATTTACCAGTCTATTCATAGGTGACAAAGGTGACAAATAGTAGGTGTGCAGGTTGATGTTCAGGGGGTAAGGCCAATCATTATTCAGAGTGTTTACCATAGAGGAACAGGCCAGCATTGGTTACACCCCCCAAAAAATTGGTTTTATATGCAGTGTGTGCTGTGTGTGTGTGTAGATGTAGTATCTTGTGTGTAAGATTTCGCCTTCATAGAATCATAGAATCATAGAGTTGGAAGAGACCACAAGGGCCATCGAGTCCAACCCCCTGCCAAGCAGGAAACACTATAAGAGCACTCCTGACATATGGTTGTCAAGCCTCTGCTTAAAGACCTCCAAAGAAGGAGACTCCACCACACTCCTGGGCAGCAATTCCACTGTCGAAGAGCTCTTACTGTCAGGAAGTTCTTCCTAATGTTTAGGTGGAATCTTCTTTCTTGTAGTTTGGATCCATTGCTCCGTGTCCGCTTCTCTGGAGCAGCAGAAAACAACCTTTCTCCCTCCTCTATGTGACATCCTTTTATATATTTGAACATGGCTATCATATCACCCCTTAACCTCCTCTTCTCCAGGCTAAACATGCCCAGCTCCCTTAGCCGTTCCTCATAAGGCATCGTTTCCAGGCCTTTGACCATTTTGGTTGCCCTCCTCTGGACACGTTCCAGTTTGTCAGTGTCCTTCTTGAACTGTGGTGCCCAGAACTGGACACAGTACTCCAGGTGAGGTCTGACCACAGCAGAATACAGTGGCACTATTACTTCCCTTGATCTAGATGCTATACTCCTATTGATGCAGCCCAGAATTGCATTGGCTTTTTTAGCTGCCGCGTCACACTGTTGGCTCATGTCAAGTTTGTGGTCAACCAAGACTCCTAGATCCTTTTCACATGTACTGCTCTCAAGCCAGGTGTCACCCATCTTGTATTTGTGCCTCTCATTTTTTTTGCCCAAGTGTAATACTTTACATTTCTCCCTGTTAAAATTCATTTTGTTTGTTTGGGCCCAGTTCTCTAATCTGTCAAGGTCGTTTGGAAGTGTGATCCTGTCCTCTGGGGTGTTAGCCACCCCTCCCAGTTTGGTGTCATCTGCAAATTTGATCAGGATGCCCTTGAGTCCATCATCCAAGTCATTGATAAAGATGTTGAATAAGACCGGGCCCAAGACAGAACCCTGTGGCACCCCACTAGTCACTCTTCTCCAGGATGAAGAGGAACCATTGATGAGCACCCTTTGGGTTCGGTCAGTCAGCCAGTTACAAATCCACTGAGTGGTAGCATAGTCAAGACTGCATTTTACCAGCTTCTTTACAAGAATATCATGGGGCATATTCTTTACAAGAATATCATGGGGCACGCCTTCAAAACCCACATGGAAATAGGATGGGACAGACTTAGTCCCACCCTCCTGCATAATTCTGTTGGGCAGCTCCCAACAGAATATTAAAAATATGATAAAAGATCAAACATTAAAACATCCCTAAACAGGGCTGTCTTCAGATGTTTTCTAAAAGTCAGATAGTTGTTTATTTCCTTGACATCTGATGGGAGGGCATTCCACAGGGCAGTCGCCACTACGGAGAAGACCCTCTGCCTGGTTCCCTGTAGCTTCACTTCTCACAGTGAGACAGATGAGGACAGGTCCATTCATCCCTATTGGAGAACCCTACTTCTGTGCAATGTCTCATGACTAAGAGTGGAGAGATGACTGGGATATGATAGCTAATCATTCCTCTGAGCTTCCACGGCAGAATGTGCCTGGTTATGAATAAATTGCATGCTCCTTTTGCCCCCACAAACAACAATGCTAGAAACTCCTGAATTCCTACAAAGCCTTGCAATTAATTTTCCAGTCACCGTGAAGATTGGATGCATTGTAGCAGTGTTTTGGAGTGTTGCTATAACCTATTGGAAAGGTTGTGCCTGCTCTAGCAATTAATATGGATGGGTAAAGAGAGAAAATGATTGATATTACTAGATTAGTCTACGATCGTCCTGGACAAGAGAAAGTGAAGCTGAAAGTTTATTCCATTCAGTGTTGGATCAGTGCCCTCTACTGTTTATATCTTATATTTAGTCTACTTCACAAAAGCTCTGTGCTTGGAATTTCTTGTGCAGGCTGACAGAGTTCATATTTGTAGTCAGACTCAATACATTTCAAGGGTTTTTTTGGAAGCAACATACTTGCAGAACATTATCAGAAAGGAAGCAATAATCAGTCCTTCCTGAAGGTATTTAGAAATTAGAGTTAAATCAATTTTATTCATAAAAAGGAGGAATGGATGAATATGCCAATTTCAGTTTCCCTCAATTTCTTAGTTTTCCAAAGTTAAATTCATTTGTGATTTTCTTTAAAAAGTCATCAAGAAAATTCACCAGTGAATTTATCCTAATATAGACAATTTGATTGAAATTTTGCCTAATGGATTTTTTGCAAAGCATTTTCCCTAATATAATGCAATTTTGTATGTTATTTTTCTAATATTTTTATGCTGCATATACATTTTTGTTCACATCAGTTGGCTAGACAACTTCATGACAAAATTCAGAGAAATGTGGATTTCAAAGAGAAATGTGGTTTGGTTCAGTCTGTGTATTGTTTTAGAAAGTAAGGTCACCTTTAAATACAAAATGAATTGAAATTCTCCCACATTCCTAATGAGAAGTACCTTGACTGGAAATAAAAGATTTCTAATTTCCGGCTCATTGCATTATGAGAAATAGATTTGACACCCTAAGCTTAGACCACAATATATTCAATGCCAACAGTTTTCCTGTGTCCAGTCAGAATGCTTGTAGTATCGTTTAGGAAGGGGTCTCCATAGCTCATAGTCCAGATAATCATGCTTCAGTAAAGAAAACATTTTTTTAAAAAGCATTTATTTATTTATTTCCACTTAGAAATCACTTCCTATAAAACATCTCAAAGCAATTTAACAACAAATACATCATCAACAACAGAAGTGCCTCTTGCTGCTGGAATAAACACATTAAGCGTAATAGACAAAGCAAATGTCTATGAAAATAGGTAGCAAAGCCCTGCTTTTAAAAAGGCAACTTCTCTTGCTGCAATAAATATGGACTGTAGCTGAGTGTTTGGGGTTGATGTGTCTTGGGTTATTATATCTATTATTCCACTTTGCACCATCAGAAAATCCAATACCATGAAGCAGTTTTGCTGTGATATCTGCAGTCTTATTACACCATTCAAAGCCAAATCTCATACACAAAACCAGCTAAATACTCCTCACTATCCCCAGTGGTATTTAGGTTATATTTTAGCTAGATGGTGCAAATAATTGAGTGACAGCACAATCTGTTGCATTTCTATTCAGAATTAAGTCTCATTGAGTTCAGTGAGACTTACTCTCAGGTAAGCCTGTATAGGATTGCATTTGGAGCATCCAAAATATTCATGAGTAATTTCAATTATCCACAGTCATGCTTATATGGTATTCTTCGAAGTTCAGAACAATCCTTTAACTTTTGTTAAAATCCAGAGACACTCGAAAATGTGTCTCACATCTATCATCACATCTGTCTTACTAATGGGGAACATGTATAGAAAATTGAGTGTTTCAAATGTTATCTTAGGGCAATGAATGTAAGATGGAGGGGGGTGGGGACTTGGCTTGCCAGTAGTGCATGTGAAAAGGATCTAAAGGTCTTTTTAGACCACAAGCTTAACTATGGGATACAGCAGCAAAAAAGTAAATGCTATTCTAGGCTGCATGAAAAGAAGTCTAGTGTCCAGAGCAAGGGAAGTAATCGCACCACTCTATTTTGCCTTGGTGAGACCATTCCTAGAGTACTGTATCCAATTCTGGGCACCACAATTTAAGGAGGATATTGACAAGCTGGAATGTGTGAAAAAAACAAGGTGATCAAGGGTGTAGAAACTAAGCAAGTATGAGGAATGGTTGAGGGAGCTGGGTATGTTTAGCCTAGCAGAGAGCAACCAAGATGATCAAGGGTCTGGAAACCAAGCCTTAAGTGGAACGTTTGATAGAGTTGGATATATTTAGCTTGGTAAAGAGGAGGCTGAGAGGAGATATGATAGCCATCTTCAAATATATCAAGGGCTATCACATGGAGGAGTGAGCGTTTTCTCCTGCTCTAGAGGGTAGGATCCAAGCTTCCAAATTACAAGAAAGGAGATTCTTACTAAACATTAGGAGGAACTTTCTGACAGTAAGGGCTGTTTGTGGTTCGAGGACCCGACCCCGGCAATGAGGAAAGAATACACAAGGACACGTGATATAAGGTTAATGGGCAAGGAAAGGCCACAACTTTATTGATTACAGCAGTGAAAAGGTATTGGCTTAGGCATTGGATCTCTAAAACGAGTGGGTTTATTCACCAGTAGGTGGAGCCTGTTGATGCTAATCCAACTATAGGCTCACCCCTGATGTCACCGAGGGTCGTGCCATGGCCTCCCGCCAAGCAGGCATCGGACAGAATACACAACCGCCAGATTCCTTTAACAGAATACCCACAAACTGAAGGCATAGGCGATGGCCACACCTAGCTCTTCGACACAGCATAACACATTATTCCAATGCCTAACCGCCACCCGAGCCCAAAGGCTCGCCGCCAATACCCTCACGGCTGTAACCAATCCCGGATGCTATTGATGACACTATCTAACCAAATGTCCTTCCCCAGGTCTGATAGATGCACCCCGTCTTTCCGGTATAAGGCGTGGTCGCCGATCCAGATACGGTCATGATAAATGACTCGGCCATACATGAAGCGCACCCAACGGGCCACTGCCCGATTTACGAGAAATCCAAATTAGCTAACACGGACCCGGATGGGAAGCAGGAAGAAACATCGAAACAAAGGGTTATGCTCAAATTAATTATAAGGAAAGTGAAGATGTAGAAAGAGATCAGAAAGAGATCAGAAGAGATCAGAAAGAACCCAAGCACTCCTCCAAAGTACGCCAGGGAAAGCAAGCCCAAATTACGCAAATAGCTCTAATAACTGAAACGTATCCCTCACAGATGCAACGATCGTAGAGGGGGAAAGCAGCAGAAAAGGTAGAAAAGGAAAGGCAAAACTTCTCTGTTAAAGCTCCTCTTCTAAGCTGGATCCATGTGGTCGTCGCTGCTGGGCACGGACGGGAGACTATCCTGACTCGCGGCGAGACGACGAAGAATGAGGCCGGGGAGAGGCTGGCGCTGCAGCAAAAGGCTGCTAAACATGCCCCCTCTCAGGCACCTGGTTGGATGCCTGCCGAGGGGCGTGGGCGCCAGCCGGGTGAGGTGGAGGCAGGGGGCTAACGCACCCTGCTAGGGGCGGAGCTCGGGCTCCCGCCCACAACCACTCCCCTCTCTTGCAGGGAGGAGAGTCTTTGGCAGACTCCCACGAGAAGTGGCGGACTCTCCTTCCTTGGAGGTTTTTAAGCAGAGGCTGCCTTGCCATCTGTCATGTATGATCTAGTTGAGATTCCAGCACTGCAGGGGATTGGACTCGATGAACTTTGGGGTCCCTTTCAACTCTAGAGTTCTAGGATACTATGTTCTTAAGCTGTCTACAGCCTCCTGACCCAACAGAAAAAAAGAAAAATCTGGGAGAGCTTAATGTCCAGGAGAAGCTCACTTTTCAGGTGCTACTGGTCATGCTTTGCTTTGAGCCTACAATCCTAAACTTTCCTATCAGGAAGTAAGACTTCAATCCCAAACATATCTACTTAGAAACAAGTGTGGCATGGCCTACGCCCAGCTAAGTGGGGCTAATATTGCAGCCTAAGATGCATTGAATTAGAGCGGGACTTATTTCCACGTTAGCATGGTTAAATTCAGAGCATATCTCCCTCCCTGCAAGACTATCCACTCATAATGTACAAGAACAAACTTCACTTCTGAAGATGTCCTTCACTTTTTTCCCTCAGGTTAACAGTACAAGTGCTGACTCAGTTCCACTGGAAGCGTATATATTTTTTCCTCCTGTCACTTCTGGGAGGTAATATTTAAGCACCAGTTTTCAGCTGTCAGTGTATGTCTTTGCAGAAAGATACAGATCAGTTTGCTGCTGAAGGGTAGATCTGATGACCAACTGTTCTTTCTTAACACTGGTCTATCTGTAATGGTAAATAAGCATCTGCATGAGAAGAAATATGGTCACTGAGGTCTGAATCATTAGGCCATAAATTCACTGCTTTTTAGTTAATATTTGCTCATTGGTTATTGGTGTTATATGCGATAATATACATTTTTCTTTCTCTTCATTATTTCTTGCCCTCTGTCTTCAGGGGTTTCCTGTTATGCTATTCTGCTATTAAAGGGCTGAAGGACACAATCTCTCATATTCTGCTTGAGACCTACACCTTTCTGTTTCACTATTTGGATGCAGCTCAAATGGTTCTACTCGTTTCTGTTTGCTTGAACACCAAGGGTGATAAATGGGATGCTGTCTTGAGTCCATGGAAATCAATATTTGGTTTGTGTGTTTGTGGACATTCTGCACAGTAAGGTAAAGGTAAAGGTAAAGGTAAAGGGACCCCTGACCATTAGGTCCAGTCGTGACTGACTCTGGGGTTGTGGCGCTCATCTTGCTTTATTGGCCGAGGGAGCCGGCGTACAGCTTCCGGGTCATGTGGCCAGCATGACTAAGCCGCTTCTGACGAACCAGAGCAGCGCACAGAAATGCTGTTTACCTTCCTGCCGGAGCGGTACCTATTTATCTATTTGCACTTTTTGGTGTGCTTTCGAACTGCTAGGTTGGCAGAAGCAGGGACCAAGCAATGGGAGCTCACCCCGTCGTGGGGATTCGAACCGCCGACCTTCTAATCGGCAAGTCCTAGGCTCTGTGGTTTAACCCACAGCGCCACCCGCATCCCTCTTCCTGCACAGTACTTGTCCCTTAAAGATAACTCAGACCCTGACCTTTCTGCAACACCTGGAAGCACCTCCAACTCTATTGCTAACTCTCAATGATAATCAGCTGAAATTTCTCCCACCCTAAGGGTGCACCCGTAAAATAATGTGGAGTTTCCCTACCCTCTGTGGATATGTATAATCAGGCATGGGAGCCCACCTTAGAACCATCGCATGTGATTTTCTTTCTTTTTGTCTTTTTAGCATTCTCAGACTGTTTACTCCACCCATCTCACTGGTAACCTAGAAACTCCTTTCACAATGCCTAATACTGGGGTCGCGAATGAGAGTTGCAAATGCTGTTCCATGGTGCTTCTCAATTACTTGTGATATCCATTGTGCTGTCTGCAAGCACCATGCATGGATTCATTTGCAGCCTCCTGGTTGTGTGCAGTTCCTGCTGCTGCTATTCTGCTTTCAGTGTGCTATTAGCTGTTGTACTTTCATTGAGAGGTGCCAGGCAAAGGACATCCCCGGGAAGGAATGTGTGGCCATAGCTCTGTGGTAGAGTTTATGCCTTACATGCAGAAGATCTCAGGTCCCAGGTTTAATCCCTGGCATCTTCAGGTACCCAGGAGAGCTGCTGCCAGTCAGTGAAAGCAGCACTGAGGTAGATCGACCAATGCATCTGATGCAATATTAGGAAGTTTCTCATGTCCCTATGAATGGGTAACAGGACTAGTTGAGCTTGGCAAGTGGGAGCAAGAATGCCATCCATGAGAATAACATTGAGGAGAGTGTGTTTGAATGGGTGAGAGTAGTGGGCTAGACAGAGCAATCTTGCACAGTGGGACTTGCTCCCGTGCAGGAAGGCATAGTATTGCAACCATAGGAAGGAAGGCAGTAATTGTTGTGTGAGTGAGAGAACAAGGAAGGGAGGCAGTGGTGGATGGCACTCTGGGGTAAGACTGCCTCTTATCCTATTCAGTTTGTCTGATGAGCAATGGGTATTTTGTTCTGCTAACTGGTGTCAAATATTCTGTTTGACATTTTGGGCTGAATGCCTTGCACTCAGTTTCTTAGGCAAGTTTGTAATTAGCCATGACCGCCCATGAGAATTGCCAAATGTGCCCACAGACCCAGAAGTGTTGGTGGCCCCTGGTTCAAAAACCAAAAAGACAAGCTTGATTATGGACGTCCTGTTTTGTTTTGTTTTGTATTACGTGGCTCACCACCATGCCGGTTAACTTCTGGGTGTACAGCTAACAGCACTCTGACGTGCTGAAGTCTATCACTCCAAACAGGGAATCCTCAAAATAATGTGTGGCTGCTGCATTTTCCATTCTCTGCCTCAAGCACCATTCCAAAAATTAAATGGAGCGTCTCATCAGAAGAGCCTTGCCCAAGCAGAATTCACCTTCAAATGCAAATCCCAACAGATCAAAGTCATCGTGATGCACAGGCAAAAGCTTGAAGGGAGATTTTACATCGCACTTGGCCAAAAGAGCTCTGGGGTCCTTTTGCACCATGGTCAAAAGATGCATGCTCAACTGAGCATAATTCTGGAGCATAATTAACAGATGCTCCCTTCAGATAAGACAGATGAGATGTGAGTCTGTTCTTACCCAGGGCATTCTTGGGCACTGCCCCCAAAGTATGGCATTGGCAGAGCCTGATGCAGCCCCTCCTTTACTGTCATCCAGAACGTCTCCTTTCACACAACATTCTTCATCCTGAGTCCCTGACTTCAAATTCAGAGCCATGCTGCGAACTCTTGCTGCTACCTATGCATTCTTAAAGCCAAAGCCAAAAACACCCATTAAATCATCTGCATTGCCTCTATATTGCGGTGACAAGCCAGGCACTCAGTGCAACCAGCTTCTTCCATTGGCACTTTCTTCTTCCTTGCAAGTCACATCTGCTTCTTTTATGCTTTCCCCAGTTTTGGCAGGGCACATTCATGCTCTTGGTTTGTTTATTGCCTTTCCATTTCCAAGGAAACATCAACAACAATAACGAATGCTAATTTCACTAGGGGTTTGGCATAAATTTACCTGGTTCCTACTGTTCTCTGGAAGTCTTGGGTGACCTTGGGCTAATCCATGGGTTTTCAACCACTTCAGGCTAAAGCCACTGAAGTTTCTTGTCTGTACAGTGGTACCTCGGGTTAAGTACTTAATTTGTTCTGGAGGTCTGTACTTAACCTGAAACTGTTCTTAACCTGAAGAACCACTTTAGCTAATGGGGCCTCCCATTGCCGCCATAAATTTTCTGTTCTCATCCTGAAACAAAGTTCTTAACCTGAGGTACTATTTATGGGTTAGCGGAGTCTGTAACCTGAAGTGTATGTAACCTGAAGAGTATGTAACCCGAGGTACCACTGTACAAAGTTTCATTCCAATGCTATTATTTCACTTTCCCTCTTTCCAGTCTCCTTAAGAACATGGGAAGCTGCCTTGTACTGAGTCAGACCAATGGCCTATCTAGGTCACTGCTGTCTGCACTGACTGACATTTGCAGCCCTACGTGGAGATAGCGGGGATTGAACTTGGGATATTCTGCATGCAAAGCAGATACTCTGCCACCGAACTATGATTATTCCTTCAGCCCTCAGGTAACTTCTACACAGGGCGGTGTGGGGCTCATATTACTTGCTACATTTCCCCCACCCGTGTCAATCCTAGCAAAGGTGATGGAGGAGACAATTATACACATGGCATTCAGAACAGCCTTCTATTTCTGAAGAGCTCTGAAATTTAAACTTTTATAACTTTGGACTCAGCCAATAAAGGTGCTGAACTACATATAATGCTGAGAGAGTGAGCAGATTGTGAGGTGTGAGCCAGCTCATTTAGAGCATGAATTTTGCTTTTCTGCAGGAATATGCGAGGTGAGCCTCAGGCAGGACTGACAGTAATCAGTCTCTGCACCAAAATTACTGAGGCGCTGAGAGAATGAGAAAAAGGAGAGGAGGGCACAGGAGCCAAAGCGTGAATCCAGAACTACGTTGTTGTTGTTTTTTTAAAAAAAACACAAAATCCCTGGACAGCCCAGCATGCCAAATAGCTCTCATCCCGAAAGAGAAAGAAAAGTAAAGTTCATGAAGAGCTGCAGAAAAGGCCGCCAGAGTTCACCTGGCAGATGTTTTTTCAAGTCATGTGAATCACAAGAGAAATCCTTGGAGTGAGCAGGTAATCAAAGAGTAACTGGACACACAAATGCCGCAATGTACCATATTGTCAATTGACTTAATAAACATGGGATTCAACAAGGGCATCAAGAGATGGTGGTGTGACAGATTGTCTTTAAACTGTTGAACTAGGGTTTGTTGCTTTCACCCTGGGAAGGAAATGGAGGAGGCACAGTTTGTTTTCAAGTGAGATGGAAAGGGTGTTCAGTGAATTACTGAAGATGGGTGGACACCATTTTAATTTTAATTTTTGCTCCCCTCATGTGCACCACACTCTTTCCATAGGCTAGACACTCCCATGTAGCCATGAAGGATCTTTACAGACCTAATTGCATTCCCTTCTGAAAACAGAAGGGAGAGCTGTAGCTCAGTTGTAGATCATCTATGATTCCTGGCATCACCATGTGGGCTGAAAGTTTTCCCTGTCAGAAACCCTGGAGCATCATTGGCTATCAGAGTGGACAATACTGAGATTACTGGACCAATGATTTGATAGAAGGTGGTTTCCTATATTCTCAACATAATCAGTCTGCTTGAGAATACCTCTGTGCACCTTCCTGTTTCCCTAGAGTGCAATCATAAAATCTTAGAGTTGCAAGGGGCCCTAAGGGCGATCTAGTCCAACTGCCCACAATGCAGGAATCTCAGCTAAAGCATCCATGACAGATGGCCATCCAACCTCTGCTTAAAAACCTCCAAGGAAGGAGAGCCCACCCCCTCTCGTGGGAGTCTGTTCCACTTCTGAGCAGTTCTTACTGTCAGAAAGTATTTCCAAATGTTCAGTCAGAATCTTGTTTCTTGCAACTTGAAGCCATTGGTTCAATCCTACCCTCCAGAGCAAGAGAAAACAAGCATGCTCCCTCCTCCATGTGACAGCCCTTAAGATATTTGAAGATGTGTATCATTTCTCCTCTCAGTCTCCTCTCTTCCAGGTTAAACATACCCAGCTCCTTTAAGCACTCCTCATAAGGCTTAGTTTCCAGACCCCATGTCCTTGTCGGGTACTTGCAGTGTTGAGCAATGAAACTTTGAACTTCATCAAGTGGCACTGGACAACCTTAGTGCTTAGAGTGTTCCAAGTCACATCTTTCCATGCGTTAAAGCTGATTCTGAAGACTAATATCTTCCTCGCTACTTTTGTGGCTTGATTTTAATTGAGCAGCAGAAATGTTGGCACTGTATTATGTGTTCATTTCTATGAGAGCTGATCATTGTTTATGTGTGGGCTATTTTAAGGATCTGTGGTATTTAAAATGCTTAAAATTGTATTTATGGCATTGGTATTGGTTGCTTCTTTGTGCACTCTGCCTCTTTGTGGGGCTATTTAAAGGCAGGATGCAGCTCCTTAAAATAAAAATAAATAGATAATAAAACAAAGCACAGCTTCTCTATTTACTTGGTATCTTACAATCACCATGTGAGGCAGCTCCGTATCATTATTTCCATATTGCTCATCATGGGTGGCTTGCTTGTGGATACAAACTGAAGCAATAATAGAGGTCACATTTGAACAAAAGACACCTCAAAGGACAGCTCTAGTTCTTAACAACTTTGACATAGGTGTGCACGTATGTGTTACTTTCAGGCTGTTAATGTACCACAAATGTCTGACACAGATACATTTTGGAACACAAGTTAATACAGTGGTACCTCAGTGTAAGAACAGCCCTGTTTACAAACTATTCGATTTACGAACTCCCCAAAACCAGAAGTAGTGTAGGTTTGTGAACTTTACCTCAGTCTAAGAACAGAACTGAAACACAGCTATCCTTTGAAATTCACATTTATCGAAATTTTGCACTGCAGATGCCCAACCACATCACGTGTGCAAAAATGCATATACTAAGGTTCAGTGGGCATAAATATGCATATATTATTGAAAACAACTTAAGAAAATGCATTATATTAGTGGAAATCGCTTTGCAAAAATGTGTATATCATGTGTATATCATGCACACAGAGACAAAAGGAGAAATTTGTACTAAAATGCTAATGGGACAGACTAAAAACCCTGGAGAGCTTTTTCCAGTCGTTGTAAATACTGTACGGAGTTATGTGGACCAGTGATCTGACTCACTATAATGCAGTTTCCTATATTTTCTGCTTTGTCTGGCAACTTCTTTCCAGGATTTTAGGCAGAAAACTTCCCTATCACCTGACAGTTTCCCTCAAAGAGGCCAATGAATCAATTGATAACCTTCTGAATGCAACACATGTGTCCCTTCACTAAACTGTGTCCCCCTCCCCTGAAGTTCTAGGGTTGACTTGTTTGTATTTTGAAGAGCCTTGTGAACTCCAAGCAAAACATGACCAAGACTACAGCTAATCATGTCCTGACAAAAAACTAGTTTCCCAAGTTTCACTTGGGCCTTGTGGCTGTGCTATACCCAAAATTATGGTGGCTACACTTCAAGACACTCACAGGAAAAATGTTCACGTTAACTGTAGCTCAAACTTGATATTAAGAAATAGTTTAAGAAAGTGAACCTTCCATGGTATTTAAAACTTTGTTGGGGGTGCGGTGAGGTGGCACTGGATATATTAAATATGCAAAGTCTGTTTTATGTCTGAGATGCATTGCATCCTCCTTATTCCTTATAAATGGCATATGGAAATTGGATTGCTATCTGGGAAAGATCTGCCAAAGAAGTCAGAACCTATAATCCTCCCTATTATAGCAATTTTAAGACAGCATCCCCTCAAGGAAGATGTGGTATGAAATTGGGAGCTATTTTTCCTTCTCACAGAGACAAGGTTGACACACACTGTAGTTATTTAAGAAATGCCAAAGCAAACAGCATTAGTCACACATCATCCCCTGTGACTTTTTATAAAGTACAATGGGTGCACTTCTAAAATCTCTAGAGAGAGCAATCACGACATTAATTTCATCTTAAATGGCAACTCAGGGTGAGGTGGACAAGAGCCAGTGCAGTGAAAGAACTCAACTTCCTTTGATTGTTACTAATAAGGCTCTCAAAAAACCAGATATTCTGAAATTGGTTCCCTGGAAGAGCCCAAGGTGTTGAAATAATACATTTCTGCAGTAATGACTGTGTAATCCTTTAAGCCTGTTGGATTCAGGTACCATCTGGATTACACATGTAAAACACTGTGATACCGCTTTAAGCAGTCTCTGCTTTTCCCAAAGAATCCTGGGTACTGTAGTTTGTTAAGGGTGCTGAGAGTTGTTAGGAGACTTATACTCCCCTTGTGGAGGTAGAAATTCCCAGAGTTCCCATTGCAGAGCTACCTGAAAGCCCAATGCACAAAAAGTATGCATGTGAGATCTGAAGTTTGTCCCAGGGGCAGCTAGTCCATAGATCTCCATAGATCTAAGAAATGTTCCACTTTTCCCCAGAAAAGTACAGGGAGTACAGGGCCCCTTGTGTGTAGCAGAGATCTGTCAATGTCAGTTCCTCTAAGTTCTCATTTTTCCAGTTTTCTCCACATTTCTGCATCAGTGTGAGATTTGGGGTTTTTTAAAATTTGTTTTTGTTTTTCTTTCAAATTATCATGAAAATTCATCAGCACTCCAGTGCAAATTTATCATAAGAAGTATGCAGTTTTGCCTAATATACCGATTTTTGCAAGCAATTTCAACCAATATAATGCCCCCTGCATGTTATTTTCCTTCATATAATGCATCTTAATGCACACGTTCCTCTAATGTATGCATTTTGCATACAACATTCGAGTTGGGATCTGCATCACAAAATGTGGAAAAGTATAAAACATTTCTGCCAGCAGTGAGCCTTAACTGCAGACCAAGCACATGCAGCCACCAACTAAGGGCCTATTGATGGATTATTGCAGATCCGACATGCCTTAAAAATAAACCTCTATATTGCCAACGCAAGCATGTGCAAAAGCCCATAGGGTTTGTTTGCTTTCTGGGAAGTGATATTTCTGCTTATCTTGGAACCTTTTTTAGGCCACGGAGAGTCGTCTCTTGTTGCTACTCTGCTATAAAACAACAAAAGTCAACAAGTTAACTCAGTAACCAGCTTCAACCTTTAATGTTTGCATCGAGCTTTGGGGAAGATATGTGTGATCCAAATGCCATCTCTTCCTAAGATGCCCCATCTTCCATCTCTGCCCTGTGCTGAAATGTATCAGAGCAATGAGAGGAGAGGGAGCCATATGCTTTAAGTTGTTCCCTTCATTAAATCTGTTATTGCCCAGAATCCTTTTAAAGGAAGATGCCGCATTAAGTTCACACAACACTATATTTGGGATTGTTTAGAGAGAATCCCATTAAACACTTCTTCCTGCACACTCGGAAAAGGAGTAGAGGCCAACCTTTTGAGAATCAGCATGACACTTAAATGAATTATTCATGCACAGCTCTGCAAGATGGGCAAATTCCCTGCCAAGACTAGCACAGCGAGGGGTGTTATAAAACTGAAATTGGTGTGTGTGGGAAGCTGATGGAGACGATTTCAAGGAGATGATCTCAGCTGAGAAACTTTAGACCTTTAAAACCATCTTCTTTGCAAGTCAGAGCTTTCTTTTGACGCCTTGGCTGACCCCTGACTCCCTTCCCCCCTGCTTCTTAAGAAACAATGTGCTAATGGAAATTAGACTACGTCTTCTTCTTTGGCGATCACTCGTAGCCAAATAAGATTGTCTTCCATAAACACGGTTTTAACAATGAGTCCGTAAGTGACTGTGGAAGCCAATTCTGGATCTACACATCCTTCCACAGTGGGGACACTGGTTTCCGGGCGGGAGTTGATCACAGTGTGGATTTGCTAAGCGTGCCTTCCTCTTAGCATGTTTCTCCCTTGAGTCCTGAGTTCGAGTGTCTTCAAAGCCCATGACACCTTTGGTAAAGGCTGTTCTTCAACTGGAGCGCTCGCAGGCCAGTGTTTCCCAGTTGTCAGTGTTTATACTAATATTTTTTTTAGATTTGCCTTGATACAGTCCACCAGCATTACACTTTCCATTTTTAAGTTTGGAATAGAGTAGTTGCTTTGGAAGACAATCATCAGGCATCCGCACATCATGACCAGTCCAACGAAGTTGATGTTGAAGAATCATTGCTTCAACACTGGTCATCTTTGCTTCTTCCAGTACACTGATATTAGTTTGCCTGTCTTCCCAAGTCATGTGTAAAATTTTTCGGAGACACCGTTGATGGAATCTTTTGAGGAGTTGAAGATGGCATTTATAAGTGGTCCATGTTTCACAAGCATACAGTAAGGTTGGTAGCACATTAGCTTTGCAAACAAGCATTTTCATTTTCCTGCGACAGAAGGAAACTGCAACAGAAACTGTTGACACAATATGGGCAATCTAGTTGTAAGCCACCATACAGCTCAGCTGATACCACAGATCCAAAAGTTTCTTTATGAAACAATTTTATTGAAGGTTTTAAAGATTCTTTATGGATGTTTGTAACATTAAGACAGATCAATCTTTCCTTAACCTTGGTGTTACCTTTCACACCTTTTAGAATTTGTAGACTTTTCCTGTTGTTGCCTTATATCAGTGGGATTTTCTCTGTTTATAATGTTTTTGTGGTCTTTTGCTATTTTGTCGCATACCATTCTGGGTGCAGTTTGGGGGATCTGGATGAACAATGCTAATCACAAATATAAATAGGTGAACTCCCCATGTGCTAGTAGGATGATTGGATGCCACACATGACTGGACTGCAGTTCAACTAATAGCTGTGAGGGAAAAGGAAAAGTTCTACCTGCTGAAGTTCCACTTCATTAATAACACATTTGGTTTTAATGTCCAAATGTTTGGCTCAGAACACATCCAGCGGATACTTGAGTTATCAACAGGATACTGAATCTCCTTGGTGGAGAGGCACCATAGCTCAATGGCAGATGAAACACTGTCCGTGCCTGGCATGTCCTCCTGAAAAGGATCAGTAGAGCTCTGAAATGCTCCTGCTGGAGAACCACTGTTGCATGATATCTCAATTTCCAAGTGGTGCGAGATTCCAGGGGAGCCAGGTGTTTACCCAGGGTTCATGCTTCCTTTGGAATGCGGTACAACGGGGACTGTAGTGTCTTTATGATATATGGTTTATTTACACAAATATACAACCTGAGCATATAATGAAGGGGTTCACAGCATGAATACCCCAAGAGGGTCTTGCTTCTTCCATAGCCACAGCTATGAAATCAGGCATGGCTCTGTCTCTCTGGCTTCCCAGCCTGCTTCCAGTTTCCAGCTTCTAGCTCACATAACTCCACTCTCAACTCTGGCCTTTGTCTTTCTAACTACCAGACATTTGCACAGTAGCACAGAGCCACTTCCTTTGTTACCTTAACAACCCATACTTAAGCCATTACCTCACCAGGAATCTAGCCTGGCTATTTCAGGAATTAGAAGCCTTGCTTAGATTTTAACACTTGCTGGATTCAGAAATTAGAAGAGTCTCAGCATACAGCCACTCCCCCCCCCCCAAAAAAAAAACCCCTGATAACCATACTGTACTACGTTAATCCATGGGCTGGCTCTGTATATGGCAGGTTTGTGTTTCCCTTTGGGTCTTCCTCTCTTCCAGATTCATCAGAAATACTGAAATTGGATCATGGGAAATTATTTTGTAGCAGGAGCAGGGTTTTGGCTGGCCTATCCTTCTGACTAAATTAATTCAAAAGGGCACTTTAGGGAGAGCAAGGTTTGCTAAGTGCTTCAGTGTTTAAAGGAACGAGGGCTAAGGCCTTGTAGGACCCCAGGTTTCTGCATACTGGACCATCTTCTTTCTCTGAAAAACAATGTGCATGAATGCCTGCAGGGAGATTATAACTGTGTTGACTGAACATAGCTAGAATTCTCACTTGGATCAGGAACTCTAGCCCTTGGTGGGCATCATCATGTACACAGATGTATGTTGTTGCATGAACCCTCCCAAGTCTTCACGTGGTCGTGGTGAACTTCTGCAGCAGGGAGTCTTTTGTATCCATTGAGGTATACAAGTTAACAGAGAACTCTGATCTTCCAAGCCAGCATCTTACAGGTGTGAACTCCTCAATTCTATCGTATTTAAATACAGAGAAGCACTTTTCTCTTTTGTATCTGGTTGTTCGATGTAGTATTCTTGTCATTTGGAAGGAATGCTCTTGCTATTTAGAAGTTGTGGGGATGACAGGTAAACATACTTATACATTTTCTATTGAAAGCCATGATTGCTCATTGTCAGAGACATGGACTAGGCTAGGTGGCCTTTGGAATTATCTAGCAAGAAAATTCTTACAAGCCTCCTCCTCCTCCTTACAGGTTTGCAAGAAAATGTGGGGATTCTTGAGGCATAGGATATTTTGCACCGGGGCATCACTGGACAGCAAGCTATCAGAATAAAGGCTGGTGCATTTTAAAAAACAAATGATATAAGCAGTGCAATTCTATGCATGTCAACTCAGAAGTAAGACCCACAGAGTTCAATTGAGGTTATTATTTCCATGTAAGTGTACATAGGACTGCAGCCTAAAGGTTCTGAATGCTCAGAAATGTTGCTTTCAAAATCAAGTCAACTAGAAAACTAAGAAGAAACCTCAGCCCTCTTCGCCAGGTCAAACCGCGTCTCTGCTATCCGGGAAAGAAAGAACAATGAAAATTGACAGCTGTATGGATTAAAGCCTTTGAGTTCTACCCATATTTATGGGGATTTGATGCTTTGAAGCAGTATTCCACAAATGAATAAAGCTTATGTCATTGGTGGTCCACCCCACTGAGTATGGAGACTAAGACTGAAGCAAAGATGTATTTTTATTTTTTAAAAAAGCAAGGACCTGAGTGAGTAGTCAATAAGAATGAATAAACGCAAACCTGAAATTATGTTATCTGGTCATACACTACAGGTTCCCATTCCTGACCTCACTCAGTGCTGAGGGAGGAGGGAACTCACAGAGCAGACAATATGAATAATGCAAAAGGTTTAAGGATGAAAATAACGATTAACACAAAACCCCTGAAAATTGTACGGTGGCATTAAAAAAGAAAAGAAAAGCTGGAAAACAATTGGGTATACCAGTGACGATTGCTGGGGATTCTTTAATAATTGATTCTACAATTAATTGAAAACGATTTTAATTTTGCCTAAAGCAGCCATTCCCCTGCACTATTTCATCGTTTCCTCTCCGCGGTCGCCGTTGTCATTGTTTTGAATGCACTGACACTTTGGAAACATTGCCAAAACAGCAGGAAAGTAATGAAAAATATATATAGTGCTGAGATCTTCTAGGCTTTTCAAATAGCTCTTTTAAAAGATCTTGCAAATCATCTCGAGAGAATATTCCCAACTGGCTCGCTTATGCACGCTACGTTAAACTCTTCAGCAACCTGCTGTGTCGCAACAGTCATGACCCCAAACCCTTGAACAGTTTGATTGGACGTGGGTTCAGTGCCAGTTCTTAAGAAATCTGAACAGAGAAACAGATTTTCTTCAAAAAAAGAAAAAGAAAAAGAAATCCCAGCAGGATTATCATCCTTCTGCAGTTTCGGAATGGAACATAATGTGATAATTTAATTGTATATTTAAATGCAATTGGAGTATCACATATGTTGATCTCAGAACCAATATGCCCATGACATTCAATCTAATCTGACAAAAGCAACTAATTGATACAAGAAAGAACAGATTTCCTAGCTTAGATGTAAAAGTGGCCACTAAGCCAATCAGCAGTTTGGCATGCCCTCAATTTCATTCCATCTTGCTAAAATGGATTCCCCATTCCCATTAGGATTCTTTCACTGGAACCAGTTTCTTAACATAGCAGACACTCCCTGTCTTTAGGGCAGCCCTGCCATGATGCAGGATGAGGTAGCATCAGACAGGTACGGACGATTGAGGTGTCTTTTAAAGGCCAGACTCTGTGCTGCATGACTTGCACAGCACCTCTTAAGCAAGCCTGCTACCCACAGGTAGTGACAGATGCTGCCCTGGTGCCAGTGCTGGAATGACCGCTCCCTGCTTAAAACGGGGGGCGCCATTTGCGTGGACGCGTGCAGCCCCTAGATCTGGAGCGGCTCCAACAGCATAGGCTTGGCTTTGCCTTCCCTCAGGTGGGATACCTGGAGGTCTCCGCCTACCTCAGTCAGTTGTCCAATCCCACGTGAAGGAAGCGTTGCCAAGGAGACCAGGCCAGGTAGGGGAGGGATTACCTGCCCACACAATAGAGGGAGGATCTTACCTGGGAATTCTCACTTGGCTCCAGAGCTTCTCCCACCCTACCCACCCTCAGTTAATGTCTTATTTTGCAGGTTAATCTTTCCTCACAGGTTTTGCAGGTTAACTTTTCTTCACAGGTATGCGGATGCTGGTACGTTAAAGGGCCGGAAAGGAATTTCCCTGCATTGGCAGGTTTCGCCTTTCCCGTAGCAAAACGTCACAACTTTGGCGGTATCAGGCCTTGGGCGGAATTCTTTTGTCCATCTTCCTCTTTGAGGCGGCGATACCAGGTTTCCCGTTAAAGGGGTTTCTGAAGGGAGGCTTTGACCGTACGCCGAAAGGTCGTCATTGCTCTCCCCTGCGGCGGCGGCGGCGGCGTTACGGGGGCGGCTATCTCTGCTTGAACATATGTTCTCCAGAGCTGGCCCATCCCCCCCACACATTGGATAACCCTGATGCTCCCTAGGTCCCCGGCTGGGGACTAGGGAGGGAGAACGCCCAGTGCCTGAGCCAAGGTCTACCCACATTTGAAATTTAATAAAGTTGTGGCCAATTTAATCCCATAGCACGTTGTCTTGAGTCGTTATTCCACATGTCGGGGGGACCGCGCGGGATCTGGGGACTCCGCCTGTCCATGCAATATGATCCATCTGTCAGTCCAGTTAGCTCCACCTCACACAATTGTAATTGTATTAGTGTGAACACCCAACTAGGGCTTGGTTGGCACCATTTTGTTGCTGTGCTGGTGTTGGGGGGAAATGTGTCTTGAATGTTTTTCTATTCTCCTTTAAATTCCTTCCAATTCTGCATGAGATATAGACCTCTTGAGCAAATTTTCTGTTTCTTGGGCCATATAAAACATGGCGTCATGCAGACATACATTTCTTTTATAGACTTACATGCAGATTAGAAGCAGAACTGGATCTCACATTGCCTTTCCCTTGTTACATTTAGTGTGCTTTTCTTCTTCTTTGGTGAAGACTTGTAGCTGAGTAAGATCGTCTTCGATGAACACGGTCTTAACAGTGTGTCCATGACTGTGGAGGCCAGTTCTGGATCCACACATCCTTCCACAGTGGAGACATAGGTTTCTGGGTGGTAGTTGATCTCGGTGAAGATTCGCCAAACAGGCCTTCCTCTCAGCTTGTTTGTCCCTTTCAGCCTGAGTTCATGATTCCTTTGGTAGATGCCATTCTCCAGTTGGAGCGCTCGCAGCCCAGTGTTTCCCAGTTGTCAGTGTTTATGCTACTTTTTTTTCCATTTGCTTTGAGAGCATCTTAAACCTCTTTTGCTGTCCACCGGCATTACACCTTCCATTCTTAAGTTGGGAATAGAGCAGTTGCATTGGAAGATGGTAATCAGGCAGACATTCAAACCACATGAACAGTGCAACAAAGTTGATGTTGAAGAATCATTGCTTCTACACTGGTGATATTTGCTTCTTCCAGTACACTGGCATTAATTTGCCTGTCTTCCCAAGAGACATGTACAATTTTTCAGAGACACCACTGATGGAATCTTGTGAGGAGTTGACATTTATAAGTGGTCCATGTTTCACAAGCATACAGTAAAGCTGGTAGTACAATAGTAAATAAGCTTTTTGGTTTCCCTACGACTGCCCGCTCCTCAAACACCCTGTGCTTCAAGCAGATGTGCATTCCCAATAGTACTTGTAGTAATGCTCGTCCCCAACCTCTTGCCCCTCCCTTCTCCTGTCTCTGCTCTCCGGCCAGACCAGGACGCCCAGGACAGGGTTGGTGGACGAACATACGTTTTTGCAAAACAGAACAAACAAAACCCGGTAGGGCTGCCACCACTCCCTCTGATCCAGGGGATCCAGAATCACAACCCAGGGAGAAGGCCGTGACCCATTAGCCTGGCTGTCCCCTTCTCTACAAGCTGTATCCACAGACTTGCAGGCAGAAGTTCTACGGTATAGCGTAACCAAGCGTAAGGCTAGGACTTAGCTATTCCCTTTTGGAAAGGCACACAACTAAAACAGTTTCATCTTTAAAATGTTTATTTTAAAATAACATAAGAAACATGCTAAAATAGCAGGCACATCTTTTAGAACGTTACAGGTAAGAAAACAACAAAGCTACATAGACTAACTAAGATTACATACTTACAACTCTAACACAAAGATAGGATAGTTGATGTTCTTTAAGCCTCTGCAAGTAGAAGACGATCGAAGATCTCCATTTCAAAAGATGAATAGCGGCCTATTAAGCTGGAACCATAGAGCCGGGCATCTTTGCGATTTGCAGGGCAAAGGCAGAGAGGCCAAGAGCAGAGGATTCTCTGATCTTTTATTTCCAATTCGCAACCTGCGTCGTAACTTTCAAGCCAATCATAAACTCAAATTATTTTTTGAATGCACCAATGATCGGCTTGCTAGTCTATCAATTTACCTCTTGACAGCTGGGCCAATTTGGAATTCAAACTTTTAAATCAAAGGGTTTCCTCCCTTCCGCCAGAGACACATTCCCAGGCAATTCAAGGGCAGATAACAACACTGGGAGGGGGGATGTTTACATCATTGAACTCAGGTGTTAGATCCTTCATTAATCAAGACATCCTGGGTTCTAATAAACCTTTCAGCTGAGGAGTCAGTTGTCTAGAATTTTAAAGATACACAATTCCTTTCCCAGGGTCCTTGTGGCTGATGAAACTCCCACAAGGCCTCACTCTCTTTTGCTTGGCCAAAGAATAATTTTCTAAATATTCCTACTTTACTACAATGCAGACATACATTTCTTTTATAGACTTACATGCAGATTAGAAGCAGAACTGGATCTCACATTGCCTTTCCCTTGTTACATTTAGTGTGCTTTTCTTCTTCTTTGGTGAAGACTTGTAGCTGAGTAAGATCGTCTTCGATGAACACGGTCTTAACAGTGTGTCCATGACTGTGGAGGCCAGTTCTGGATCCACACATCCTTCCACAGTGGAGACATAGGTTTCTGGGTGGTAGTTGATCTCGGTGAAGATTCGCCAAACAGGCCTTCCTCTCAGCTTGTTTGTCCCTTTCAGCCTGAGTTCATGATTCCTTTGGTAGATGCCATTCTCCAGTTGGAGCACTCGCAGCCCAGTGTTTCCCAGTTGTCAGTGTTTATGCTACTTTTTTTTCCATTTGCTTTGAGAGCATCTTAAACCTCTTTTGCTGTCCACCGGCATTACACCTTCCATTCTTAAGTTGGGAATAGAGCAGTTGCATTGGAAGATGGTAATCAGGCAGACATTCAAACCACATGAACAGTGCAACAAAGTTGATGTTGAAGAATCATTGCTTCTACACTGGTGATATTTGCTTCTTCCAGTACACTGGCATTAATTTGCCTGTCTTCCCAAGAGACGTGTACAATTTTTCAGAGACACCACTGATGGAATCTTGTGAGGAGTTGACATTTATAAGTGGTCCATGTTTCACAAGCATACAGTAAAGCTGGTAGTACAATAGTAAATAAGCTTTTTGGTTTCCCTACGACTGCCCGCTCCTCAAACACCCTGTGCTTCAAGCAGATGTGCATTCCCAATAGTACTTCCTTTTGCAAAAAAAAAAAAAGTTATGTGAAAATTATTCATTAGAGAGGTTTTCTGAAAGTGAATTTCATCGTCGATAAGATCATGCATGCTGGTCAGATACTCCAAGCAAAAATGATTATTGTAAGTTATTACCCACCCTTCACACGAAGGTTCCAAGGTGGGTGGGCAGCCTTCCAAGGTGGGCGGCCTTCCAAGTCACATATCTACACAGCCAAGTTAGATTCTGAGTGACCTCAATCTGGAGTGAAATCCACTCATTCCCAATCTATGTAATGATGCCTTTGTTGAAAGATTTGGTAATGTTATTTCTAGTGATGTACTAGGTCATGAATTTTAAAGGTACATCTATTTTTATATTTCAGCTGTTTACTTGACTTCACTAAAATTCATGCAGTAGGCGCTGTAAAGTAATCAGTATATCTATCTGAGAGGGAGGGAGGGAGAGTTTCCCCCAAATAACAAACATAATAAAAATCCCTAGCATCTCTGGCAAACAGAACAAAAAGAAACTTGGGAAACATATGCTTTAAAATTGACTTAATATACTGTAACAGATAAAACTTTTATGTCTGCAGAGGATGGTTGCTAACCTGAAATACTGCAATATAACATTATACCTAGGCTGCACTAGACACCTCTACAACTTCTCAGAGATATGTGAGGGCCTTGTGGCATTTGCCAGACAACATGTCAAACAGAAATAGGAGATTATATATGCATGCTTACTGCTTTCTCTTGGACTGAACGTGTTTCAGGACCCTGCATGAGATTTCAGAAAGCTTTAATCCTATAAACCGTCAGAAATGTCTGCACATAGAAATGTTCCTTATTTAGCTTAATAAGTTTTAATTGATTGACTCTCTTGCTTTTTGCTTGACTAATTAACCAATTAAAAATGAGCATGCCAGTATCACAGCGCAGAAGATATTTGAGGCTAGTTAATGATGATAACAGTTTCTCTGAACAAATACCAGAGACAAATCAGTCATTGTTTGAAGACTCATTTTAAGTGCAGCTGAATGAAAAGATTATGTTGTTTTCAACTGTGCCATCATTATTCCAATTCAAGTTTACATTTTAGATCTGACATTAGTAAACTAATCAATTAGTTATACTGGGGGAATTACAAATGCTTTCTTTTCTACTTAACACTATCATATATTTTGAGAAAGCTGGGTATTGCTAAGAGCTTTGTCACCATTCAAACATTTTAAAATGAATTCCTCTGTAGTTCTGATGCAATACGGTAGCAAAGTATCAATTACAGAGTTGGAGGAGGCCTTGTAGATATCTGGACTATGTTCTGATCGATGCAGAAATCAATGCTACATACTTGCAAATGAATGTAAGGAAAGGAAAGGAAATGTAAATATAGAGAAATAATAAACTGGAACAAATGTCAATGTTACATAGAGAAAAAATGTAGATATTTGGACTTCAGTATTTAAATTTTCATTTTTAAAAAATCTGTTCTCCACATTACACAGGACCCAAGAATTTTGATTAGTGTTATCAACAAGCTCAAATGACTGCTGGCATTTATAGGTTCAAAAAGAAAAGTGGCTATTGCTTTGCAGTCACAGTATGTTGTAGTCCCACCTGCAATTTTCCTCCTCCTACAGTCAGTCTAACCTAATCAGTCTATAAAAAAATATTCTTGATGACTGCATCATAATGCACATGGGGCTTCCACCTTGCCCTCTACCAGGAACATTGTGTTCTTTCTCCCTCATGCTTTTCGTTGACATGCAGGCAAAGTGGTCCTGAGCCTGTCTCAGAAATAACTTTAAGGGGATCGTTTAAAAACACACACATTAAAACTGAAGAAAGCTGATTTCCCCACTCTTTGAATTTTTTTGGAATGATTCCTGCCTTCCCTTCTGCATCCATCCATCAACATTCCTGGCTTCCCAGCCCTCGCCCCACACACTCAAACCAACCCACTCACCAAGTAAACTCTTCCTGTGGAACACCCTCCCACCAGAAGTCAAGGAAATAAACTATCTGACTTTTAGAAGACATCTGAAGGCAACCCTATTTAGGGAAGTTATTAATGTCTGATATTTTATCATCATCATATTCTGTTGGGAGCCACCCAGAGTGGCTCAGGAAACCCAGCCAGATGGGTGGGGTATTGTTGTAGTTGTTTAGTCATTTAGTCGTGTCCGACTCTTCGTGACCCCATGGACCAGAGCACACCAGGCACTCCTGTCTTCCACTGCCTCCCGCAGTTTGGTCAAGCTCATGCTGGTAGTTTCAAAGACACTATCTAACCATCTCATCCTCTGTCGTCCCCTTCTCCTTGTACCCTCAATCTTTCCCAACATCAGGGTCTTTCCCAGGGAGTCTTCTTTTCTTATGAGGTAGCCAAAGTATTGCAGCCTCAGCTTCAGGATCTGCCCTTCCAGTGAGCGCTCAGAGCTGATTTCCTTAAGAATGGATAGGTTTGATCTTCTTGCAGTCCATGGGACTCTCAAGAGTCTCCTCCAGCACCATAATTCAAAAGCATCAATTCTTCGGCGATCAGCCTTCTTTATGGTCCAGCTCTCACTTCCATACATCACTACTGGGAAAACCATGGCTTTAACAATATGGACCTGTGTCGGCAAGGTGGTGTCTCTTCTTTTTAAGGTGCTGTCTAGGTTTGTCATTGCTTTTCTCCCAAGAAGCAGGCGTCTTTTAATTTTATGACTGCTGTCACCATCTGCAGTGATCAGGTATAAATTATTATTATTATTATTATTATTATTATTATTATTATTATTATTATTATTCCTCAGTCTTTCCTTACATCTTCAGTGAGAATGGCAACAGGGAGAAAGGTTGGGAATTTTCCCTTTTCTTTCCATTAACTATCATGGTTGCTACTGACAGCAGGGGTCCATGAGAAACATAGTTATCCAAAGGGCTCTTTAGGAGGAATACACTTGTCCACCTTCCCTGCTGCTTCTGCCACCATCAAATTAAGGGAAGGAAGGGGGATTCATCTTGGGGTTGGAAGGAATGGTGGAGAAGAGTGGAGACAATATATTGCCCCCTAATTTGGCTTGGGAACTTTTTTCTTTTTTTCAAGTCTCTGCTCCTCACATGGATTCCCAGAAAAGTAACAAACCATGGTGTCAGGGACTGGGCAGAGGAGGAATGGTGATTTACAACAGTGGTTTGTAGGAGGTCACAGCCCAGAGACAGATGAGGGGAAAGTTGGGAAATAATGGGAGAGGAGGAGGAGGAACAGGAAGCACCGGGGGGGGGGCACAGCTGGTGGACACAGTGTCTTTAGAAAACATTTCAGACCAGTCCCCTTTCCCAGAACCTGGTTAGCCTTGAAAGTAGGAGAGCAAAGAGCTCAAAGGCAGAGGGCATTTGTCAGCACCCATAGGGGTGACACATGAGGGAGTGGGGGGGGGAGATTCACTTGGGAGAATGCCATTATCCAAGAGGCTGTGTTCCAAAGCCTCTCTCTTTAAATACTGAATAAAAAGTGGATGGTAAGAAGCTTTTCCTTGTCTTTGTATGTTCCTGGGCAACTGGCCGTGGGATTTGCTTGCAGCCACCTGACACATGGATATCTTAAGAGGACTGATTCCTCTCTCTGGTTAATAATTACTGTTTTATATCAAACCTAAATAAAAGTTTGGTGAACTTTTGGTGGTGGTGGGCTTAAAGCTAATTTTACTGCCTCTGTTATTTTAGGAATTGATGGAAGACCTTCAGTTGCCTATTAAAAAAATAAATTAAGCATGGGCTGAAGAATGACATCTGACTATAAGATTGGCCAGCCGTTTAGGACTCCAATAGGCTGGACTTCTGCAGCAGTGGGAACTGCAGGCGGTCTAGAACCATCCCATAATACTGACAGCTGATTAATTGGAAAGGCTCTTACAAAGGCAGACAATTCTCAGGCCAGCAATTTTATGTTCATGTTATTTAGGACTTCTTGTACATACAATGCTTGGTTGAATGAACTCCTCCGGGGGAAGTATTAAATGTGTTGTAGAAAGATAATGCCCATGGCATACTCCCACTGGCTATCAGCCAGGGATTCAAATATTAATCTCTTGGGTGTGCAGCAGTTCTCTGTGAGCTGAATATTAATTGTCTCCTCTGTAATACAAAAGCTAATGAACACTATTCCTTCAGATAAGGATGCATGCCTAACATATTTTGTATGCTATCTATCACAGGAACATTTTGTCAATATGCAATGATGCTGAACATGTCTGCTTCAAAAACACCCAGTTATTTATAGTAAGAATTAATCAATAACGTTTCCACCCATGTAGATCAATTTGCCCTATGGAGATGGGCAGTTGGTAAGTGTTACCTGCCTCTTCCCTCGAAGACCAAATTAAATGAGGAACATTACACACAGTACCAAGCAGGATAAAAATGAAGCTGAGAGGTAGACAAAGCCTGGGTATTCAGAAATACTCTGTTTCTCCATTGAGACATAGCAAAATAACGTAAACTAAAATATAATGAGCACAATTCAGAGAAAGCAAGACCTGTCTAATGTCCGCTGAGATCAACAAAGCTTGTATAAACAACTGTGTGCTTAAGTTCCATTGACTTCGATGGGGCTTTAAGCTTGGCTGAATTGCTTTAGTTTGCACACATTGTTTCTGAATCTACATTCAACCGTATGAGTCCCAATCCATCTCTACCTAGCTGTGCATAAAATCTGCTAGCCCCAGAGGGGCTGGAAGTGCGCATGCTGATGCACAACATAATTCATATCCACATCAGTGCTGAGTTCAGAGGCTGAGTTTTAGAAATAAGAAGCTTCGCTGAGGCTAGGGTTATTAAATGGAGATATACCCATGCAAAGGAGACTGGATGCAATCAAGACCCATCTGAGAACAAGAGCCACACTCCTCCACCCCACTGGATATGTTACAGAAGTCTGCCTTGAAGCAAGCTCAAACATAGAGTGTCAAATGAGAGCAAACAGCAACTGGTGATGGGTGATGACCCCACTCCATAATAGGTATATTCCATAGCAAGTGATACCTGTGATCCAATGCCAAGTCCTGAGATGTCTTCCATTGGCTAGCAAAAATGAAAAGTGCTGCTACTGCCATGCCAATACAGTGGTGCCTTTGGTTAAGAACTTAATTCGTTCAGGAGGTCCATTCTTAACCTGAAACTGTTCTTAACTTGAAGCACCACTTTAGCTAATGGGGCCTCCTGCTGCCGCTGCACAGCCAGAGCATGAATTCTGTTCTCATTCTGAAGCAAAGTTCTTAACCCGAGGCATAGCTGTCAACTTACAGATTTGGAAAATAAGGGATCAGCAGCCAAAATAAGGGATTTTCTGGGCACAGGTATGTTCAACTTCTGAGCCCCTCTGAGCCAAAGGCAGAAAGCCCAGCCAGCAGCCTAACAAAGCCTCAAGTGGTGGTTCCCACAGCGCAGCAACCCGGCAAAGGGGATGCAGCAAGGAAAACCACCATCACCTCTCTGCTGGGAAGTGCTGAGCAAAGGCGAGTCCCCAGGCAATGCAGCCGATTTGATCGGCACAAGGCATGCAAGCCCCACCCCCCCAGTCGTTCTTTGACTCCTTATTGGGTGAGCAACACAGTCAAGCAGCACAGTTGGAGCCTCCCTCCTCCCTGGCTGGCCAGCAGGGAGGGAGGGAGAGGAGCTGCTTCCTTTGAAACCCAGGAAATTTAAGGGACATCATCAATAAGGGACAGCAGTGGGACACCGCTGGGATAAGGGAGTTTCCCGCCAAATAAGGGACAGTTGACAGCCATGACCCGAGGTACTATTTCTGGGTTAGCGGAGTCTGTAACCCCTAAAGCGTCTGTAACCTGAGGTACCACTGTAACCAGTTCTTTTGATGTTATGTTTTCCTTTCCAACTCCCAAATTATTTAGCACCAACAATGTTTTCATCCCACAGTATTTATGTATTCGCTGGACATACAGCCTATTGTAGGAAAAAGAGGCATAGGTACCTCATTCTCATCTACAAGTCACTTAACTAGTGATCAGGTCTATTTAGAAGGGGTTGGTGGGAAGCACTGGCTGCATGATCATCTCTTTGGCTGGAAAAGCAAGAAGGCTGCAGGTGTGAATCAGAAGCCTTGGCCAACTTGTCTCATCTCATCTTCTATTTCTCACCTGTAAAATGGTAATAACATCAATGTTCCTCACACGGTTGCTGTTAGAATGGACGAGATTAAGGTGTCAAGTATGGATTATATTGGAAGTGTTATAAAAATAGATAAATAAGTAGTGAGCTGTATTTAATGGATTGTTTCTGATGTCAAACTATTGCATAATGAAGTGACTAATGCATAATAAATCTATCCCACTGTAAATATAATTTCCATTTCCGTCCTGAATTTCCTGCGTAGAAAAAAAAGTGAGGTTTGTGCCTGCTAAATTTCCAAAAAACTCAACACCTCTAACCTTGGTAAATTCATGCTACATTTGACAAAAAACATCCAGGAAATTCTGCTTTCTTTTCTGACACATCATAGTTAATTTGATATATGTATTGTGAATGCATCTTTCTGTCTCGTGATCCCCAGAAGTCTGATCCTATGGCAGGGGCTTTTGTTGCTGATGTAGCTTGCCCCTTTCTCCTTGATTCAGAAGGATGTCATTCATTTGGGTCCTCGTTATATTTCTCCCCTGTGGATATTCACATTGAGAATGGATGCCATTGACTGTGTGATCTAGTTTTCTTCCACTTCTGATGTGCTCCTTTGTGATATACACTTCACCTTTATCTAGGAGGAACAGTCATATTGATGCTACCATTTCTGTACTGGGGTAGATGGATGTCGCTGTTTGATGCTGGCACATTTAGAATTGCTGAAAAGTAAATGATTGACATGACTCGAATCTCGTTTCCATATGAAGGTTTTGGAATGTCGCTGCCTATCAAATCCATTTTTACTGCCAGTAGTAGCATACAAGTGAGCCATTTTACTCCCAGAACCCATCAGTCTCTCTCTCTTTCTCTCCTGTATGTACTTAAAACATAGCAAAGGAAATAGGGATGTCCTCCAAGAAAAGAAATGATGTTGTGACACAACAGAGAAATCATCGTCCGGAGAATAATGTTTAGTATCGCAGATAGAACTGCAGCTGAATAATGGAGATATGACTCTTGGGAAGTATAGGTGCTGATGATGTTTGTTCTCCAACCCACTGCACAAAGGATAAATGAAAGTGATGTATGTGATGCACATTTATTATCCTATAAATAAATATTGGTTGCTAACACCCTAATCATCCAGCCCAGACTGGTTAGTACTTCAAGGTGTCCTGCAACAGCAATGCACAGGGATGGTGCAGATAGGTGGATTGACACTGTGCATACACAGGAAACAGAAATGGGGCTTGATCACAGAGGGGAAGCAGACATATTGGTTCATTAAGGTCGGGGGGGAGTGGAATCCAAAATCCACTGTTAGGCATTACCTTTCTTAGGACCAAGTAAAATATAAGAACATAGGAAGAGCCTGCTGCATTGTGCCAAGGGCCCATCTCATCCATCATCCTGTTCTCACAGTGGCCACCCAGATGCCTATGAGAAACCCACAAGCAGGATTTGAGCAAAGGAACGAACACACACACACACACACACACACACACACACACACACACACTGCAATTTCCAGTAACTGGAATTCAGGAGGATTGCTGTGTCCAAAAAGTCACAAAATAGTGAGAAAGCTTTCACGTTCTCCAAAACTATTCCTCAGGCTGGGTGCTAAACAAAGTACAGGAGTGGGGGACCATAAAATCATAGGGGCTGCCAACTCTAAGGAGCCCAGGTGTCATGGGTCCTGTCCCTGGCTTGATCACACAGTAAAGGTAAAGGGACCCCTGACCGTTAGGTCCAGTCACGAACGACTCTGAGGTTGCGGCGCTCATCTCGCTTTATTGGCCGAGGCATACAGCTTCTGCGTCATGTGGCCAGCATGACTAAGCCGCTTCTGGTGAACCAGAACAGCTCATGGAAACGCTGTTTACCTTCCCGTTGGAGCGGTACCTATTTATTTACTTGCACTTTGATGCGCTTTCGAACTGCTAGGTGGGCAGGAGCAGGGACCAAGCAACTGGAGCTCACCCCATTGCGGGGATTTAAACCGCCAATCTTCTGATCACACAGTAAGTGTAGTTAATTAAAAAGGATGATTTATTGTCAAAACAAACAGATAGTTCTGGATGGCTCTAACACAGCCTCCAGCATCATCAATGAAGATGACCCTTCTGAAGACTCCTTCCAGTTTTTACAGAATATATTGAACTTTCACACTTTGTGTCTCTTGCTTTGTTTCTGGTCTAACAGCCCTCCCCTTAGCCGACTCTTAGGAGGGATCAGATCAGCTCCAATCTCTTGCCGTTCTGAAAAAACTACTTCCTTCTCAGTTCACACCTGTTTGAACTTCCCAAGAACTTTGGCTGGGTTCCTGCCCACTCTCAGTCATTCCCCTATCAACCGGCATTCCAAGGGGTGGGGGAGTTGGCACTAGCTGATGTTCATCCTACATGCCAGTTAACCTTCTCTGTTCCTGGCTGCTTCCTTCAGTTGGCTGCAAACCTTCAGTGGGAGCTGGCTGCAAACCTTCACTGGGAGCTGGTTCATTCCTGACACCAGGTCCCTTCAGCATCCACATTAAAATATTTGGTGGGGCCTGTCCTTTGGGGCTAGAGAACAATGGCTGCACCAAACCTGCAAGCAAGTGGAGGGGGTCTCTCTTCCTCCCCTTCACTGCTGGGTTGGGCAAAAAGGACAGTAGGCAGTGGTGGAAAGAGAGGGCTGTGTATAAAAGGACGAAGGAACTGTCACTGAAGTGCAGTGCCTTCCCAGGTGCTGCACTCAGCTGTGCCCCTAGCGCCTCCTGTCTCTCATGCATCCCAGTGTGCATCATCAGACACCCACCCACCCAATACTTTATTCAAGCTGGTGCCCTTGTTACATGGTGAGAGCAAACATAGAATCATAGAATCATAGAATCATAGAGTTGGAAGAGACCACAAGGGCCATCGAGTCCAAACCCCTGCCAAGCAGGAAACACTATCAGAGCACTCCTGACATATGGTTGTCAAGCCTCTGCTTAAAGACCTCCAAAGAAGGAGACTCCACCACACTCCTTGGCAGCAAATTCCACTGTCAAACAGCTCTTACTGTCAGGAAGTTCTTCCTAATGTTTAGGTGGGATCTTCTTTCTTGTAGTTTGGATCCATTGCTCCGTGTCCGCTTCTCTGGAGCAGCAGAAAACAACCCTTCTCCCTCCTCTATGTGACATCCTTTTATATATTTGAACATGGCTATCATATCACCCCTTAACCTCCTCTTCTCCAGGCTAAACATGCCCAGCTCCCTTAGCCGTTCCTCATAAGGCATCGTTTCCAGGCCTTTGACCATTTTGGTTGCCCTCCTCTGGACACGTTCCAGTTTGTCAGTGTCCTTCTTGAACTGTGGTGCCCAGAACTGGACACAGTACTCCAGGTGAGGTCTGACCACAGCAGAATACAGTGGCACTATTACTTCCCTTGATCTAGATGCTATACTCCTATTGATGCAGCCCAGAATTGCATTGGCTTTTTTAGCTGCCGCGTCACACTGTTGGCTCATGTCAAGTTTGTGGTCAACCAAGACTCCTAGATCCTTTTCACATGTACTGCTCTCAAGCCAGGTGTCACCCATCTTGTATTTGTGCCTCTCATTTTTTTTGTCCAAGTGCAATACTTTACATTTCTCCCTGTTAAAATTCATCTTGTTTGTTTTGGCCCAGTTCTCTAATTTGTCAAGGTCGTTTGGAAGTGTGATCCTGTCCTCTGGGGTGTTAGCTACCCCTCCCAGTTTGGTGTCATCTGCAAATTTGATCAGGATGCCCTTGAGTCCATCATCCAAGTTGTTGATAAAGATGTTGAATAAGACCGGGCCCAAGACAGAACCCTGTGGCACCCCACTAGTCACTCTTCTCCAGGATGAAGAGGAACCATTGATGAGCACCCTTTGGGTTCGGTCAGTCAGCCATTGGGGTTTTTACAGTGTAGGTTGCATGGTGTTCTCAAATGCATGAGGAGCCTCCACAGACACAAAAGGCTCTGGAGTGTGTGTGTGTGTAGCTAGTAATTCCCTATTCTGTCTCTCACCTGTTTACCGTCAACGTTGAAAAACACCTGGAGAGGGCTAAAGGAGATAGCATTCTTACCAGATTACATTTTACTATGTGCTATGTGTTGCCCCTAGGATTGGGATAAAGAAACACACATTTGGCAGATCCCAGAGGCAGGCACAGGAACCTCTGGCACTGCTACTAGTTTAACCATTGCAGAGACTCCACAAAGAGTAAGCAAAATGGCAGGTTGGTCAGTTTAACACTCAAGCTGCAAAAGCGAAACTATGCCAGCACCATGTGCAGTTCACTTGCTCTTATACTGCCTAGAGAGCTAGCGAACTGTAGTTTAGCAAATCATTATCAAAATAGTCCCATTAAGAAACCACAGCTTATAATTTGGAATGTAAAACATTTCTTATCATGTCAACTTGCTTGGATGGCAATGGGTGTCTTTTCTCTTTTCTTCTCCATCATGGAAGGAACTTCAGAATGACAGCATTAAGCATTAACATTAGGATGGTGGTGGTTGCTAACATACACTGTGTAAGAGCAGTAAGTTTTCCATCTGTCAGTCAAAAACTGAGGAGATTTGCTAGGCTGAATAAGCTAAACACTGAAATGCATATTGATATAGCCCAAGTGCTGAATGAACATATAATAGCAATAACATGATTTATACAGCTGACCTCTTTTCTCATGAAGGGACAGGGATGTGTTGCAGTTTGGGGTTTGTCTGTGGTTTTCTTTTTTCCTGTTGTTTTGATTTTTGCTGAAGAAGCAATTGCTTCTGAGGCATCGAGAACGGCTCTGCCGAATTTGCCTTGACAGTTTCATGTCATTTATTTCAAGACTCTCTTCAACACATTAGGAAAAGCTTTCCCGAAATGCCATGGTGCAAAGCAGTTTCCCTGCTTTGTTTTTAAAGTGGAGCAGGAACAGGAAGATGATGCTGAATGCCCAATAAAATTATTAGGCGACTCATTACATTTTGAGGTCTACTCCTCAGATTTGGACACCTAAAAGTATGAATATATTTCACATGCTGTTAGTCAGCTCTCTGTTGACTGCACTGTTTAATATATAAAAGGCATCTTTAGACACATGAAGAGCCTAGGAAGAATCTGACAAGTATACCAAAATGATAGTTATTGCAGTTTCATATAGCAGTGTCACATGACAGCTTTGGGGTATAGCCATATCATAGACTAAATTAGTTTAACAAAATTCCTTTTCCCAGGGAACTCTTGGAACTGTAGTGCTGTAGCACTCTTGACAAATTATAGTTCCCAAGGTTCTTTGGAGAAACCATGACTGTTAAAGTGGTATAAGCTCGATATACATCTAAAGCACGGATGAGGCATTGGCATTTTTCACCATCACATCATACCTGCCTAAAGAAGCCCATATATAACAACTCATAGTCAACAATAATTAAGAAAGAACAACAATAATTGTTTATTGAACAACAGCAGAAGAGCCCCTACAATGTGACGATGGGCTATCATTGCAAGCTGTTCCATAAATCTCTATTGCTACTACTGGTTACAAATCTACTCTTCAGCAAAGAAAAGCCATAACAGCCTTCTTATTGCCTGTCTTTGGGACCTATTGAGTACAAATGAGCCTGCTGTGGTCTCCTGAATTGCTTCCTCTTTGAAACAATATGTTCCAATCAATTCTTATTCCATCTCCCTCCCTCCTCTTCCCCAAGGTACCTCTTGGGAGTCTCTTTGGCACTGACAATTAATTTCTCTCCTCTATTGACTCCCCATCAGGAATCCTTCTGGTTGGTTCTTCGGTTCCACCAGACACAGCAGGATCTTCTGCTCTTTTTCTTAACAGCGGGGACCTTTCCTCACTGTTGTAATTCCCACCCTAATCTTCCATTACACAGCAGGTCACTGCTTCCTAAATCCAACAGTGTCAGAGGATGCAATAGGGCAGCAACTAGTACCTGGTTTGAAGCGAAGACGTTTTGGAATTCCATGTTCTTTCTTGCAGTTGTCTCTTGTGCTGTGTCGAAGAAGATGTGCCTTTTCAATATAAACCAGATGCACGTAAATTATGAACTTTTGACCTGCTTACTTACCTGAGAGGCAGCAGGAACATGCAATTATTAGGGCTGCAAATGGTATAATTCTTCTCCCTAAATAAACTGCTTAATCAAAAGTGTTTCCCAAGAGGTCTGCAAATTGTAGATGAAACCCACAAAATATATATATATAAAAATATTGATGAATACAGATTAAACAGCAAAAATATTTAGTTGGCTAATTGTGAGTGCTAATTTTAATTAGCTGCCTGCAACCTAAGAATTTGTTTCTGATCCATTTCGGTAATAAGAAATGAAAAATGCTCTTTTTACTCAAACAGAAACATCCAATTTTGTTATAAGTGACATTCAGGGTGAATGTTAGACCATGCTAAATCTTCATGTACTGAAAACCATGAAAAAGGAGAGTGCTCTTTTGCTCAGGTTCTGCTTGCAGGTTTCTATATGCATCTGATTAGCTGCTGTAATAACAGGATCCCAGACAGTGTGGTGTAGTGGTTAAGAGCGGTAGTCTTGTAATCTGGGGAACCGGGTTTGCGTCTCTGCTCCTCCACATGCAGCTGCTGGGTGACCTTGGGCCAGTCACACTTCTCTGAAGTCTCTCAGCCCCACTCACCTCACAGAGTGTTTGTTGTGGGAGAGGAAGGGAAAGGAGAATGTTAGCCGCTTTGAGACTCCTTAAGGGGAGTGATAAAGTGGGATATCAAATCCAAACTCCTCCTCCTCCTCCCCCTCCTCCTCCTCCTCCTCCTCCTCCTCCTCCTCCTCCTCCTCTTCTTCTTCTTCTTCTTCTTCTTCTTCTTCTTGGACCATTGGCCAGACCCAGCAGGTTCTTCTTATGTCATTATCTAGACACCATAGCTGTTTAATGTTAGTCATTCTTTGGAGTTGGGCAGGTATATTTTTATTCCGTCCTGGGATGCTCCTTCTCTTGGATGGCCTTTGTTGTGAATTCACAGAATTGGGCTATTGGATAATTTCTCGCTGCAAAGAATTTCACTGCAAATGTATATTTAAAAACCTGTACCCTACAACTAAGAAGCTTACCCACCCAATTAAAGGACCAAACACCTAGATAAGTAAAACTGGTTTTGCCTAGTGTGCAAAAACAATGGTGCCAGGAATGCTTCTTACGTAGGACCTGCAAAGTCAGGGTGATAGAAGCTCGAAGTCTTGCTGTTGTGTTACACGACTTGGCTCGGGGTCCCTTCCAACGATGCAGTTCTATGATTCTATTATCTCTTTCAATCAGCCCAGAAACCTTCCCCACTTCCAGCAGGATTAGCCATGGCATGTGAATACCTTCTAATATCAGATGCATTCCAGATCCCAGACCCTCCAAGTATCTCTGTTTTTTTCCCAGGCACAGTCCTGGATTTACAAAAGCTGCTTCAGTTTCTGATTTGATTCCAGAATGTCCCACTTTTCCTTAGGACGTCCCTATTTCCTTTGGCAAAATGTTGGAAGGAATGGAGAAAACAGAAGACCTTCTCAGTAATGGCGCCCTCCCTGTGGAACACACTCCCATCAGATGTCAAGGAAATAAACAACTATCTGACTTTTAGAAGACATCTGAAGGCAGCCTTTTTAGGGAACATTTTAAGTATTGATGGTTTTATTATGTTTTTAGATATGTTGTAAGTTGCCCAGAGGGCGGGGTATAAATAATAAAATTATTATTATTATTATTATTATTATTATTATTATTATTATTATTATTATTTGTTCTCTTATTTGGCAAGCTCTGATCTAGGTCACAGAGAGGAGTCTTTTGTGTGAATGTGCTCACTACAATACTGTATATGTATCACTATCATAGTGTTGGACAACCTGATTTCAAAGGGCTTCCAGGTGATTCATTTACTAAATCTTATCTTTGTTCCACACTGAGCTTGGATTAAGTTAATGTGTTTATTAGGAACAATTAGCCAGGGCTTGTGATTTATGGTAAATTGCCAGCACATTGTAACAGTTCGACTAGCTTAGCAATTTTCAGGTATGTTTTTAAACGAATTGCTACTTAGAGGAATATAAATACACAGAATGATAAGTACCTGAGCTCGATTTCTGCAGATAAAGCAGTAGTTTCATGAAAACACTTAGTAACAGATACAGAATAGGTACTTTTAATTGTTTAATAAATGGCCCTAAAAATAACTGTCGCTAAAGATGTAAGGAGTGAATTAGTCACCATGTGTCCAACCATCTGCAGAGAGGGAGTGCAAGGCTTTTTACAGTGAAAGAAATGGTGCAACAAGTATTGCCAAGAGCAATTAGGGGCACTTGTGATTTCACACAAGCCTGCAGAGACACAACATATTCAAATGAGCTGGGAAGAAAGAATGGCTCTTTCTAGCGAAGGGCACCTCCAACAAACCATATTGTGTCAAAAGGGTGGGAGCACTTGGCTCGCTGTGCTTTCTGATCAGAATGAAGCTTTGCGGGTTGCCCCTTTACTGGGTTATGGTAATATCTGTTTGCTTGTTCGCTTGTTTTTGTAGCTATGTATATTGAGGATAAAGAAGCAGACAGGCTTCCAAAGTTTAAAAAAACAAAAACAGCTTGCCTGGGGAGATCCTCAATACTACATCAATGGCACTAGCAAGTATCAGTTTGCCTGTGAAACTTCTCTCTCTCTCTCTCTCTCTCTCTCTCACACACACACACACACACACACACACACCCTGCCTGCTGCTGTTTCCAGCAATGAACCTGCGCGGTGCAAGTAACTGGTGGCTGCTCCTCCACCCTGCAGTGGTGGTGCTCCCATTCAGATGGACCAGCCTTGAAGCCTGATGGAGCCTGACAGGTTCCAAAATGCTCTGGGGGATCTTCCAGAGGAGAAGGCATTGGGGACCAACAGAGAAACGGCAACACAATCTGTGAAACTGGCACTTTGAATTCAATGGGGCTTACTTCTGACTAGACATAGACTCATAGAATTGCAGAGTTGGAGGGGATCCCAAGGGTCATCTAGTCCAACCCCCTGCAACACAGGAATCGCAACTAAAGCATCCATGACAGGTGGTCACCCAACCTCTGCTTAAAAACCTCCAAGGAAGGAGAATCCATCACCTCCCGATGGAGTCCATTCCACTGTTGAGCAGCTCTTACTATCAGAAAATTCTTCTAGAATCTAGATGTTTAGTCGATATATCTGTTCTTGTAACTTGAAGCCACTGGTTCAAGTTCTACCCTCCAGAGCAGGAGAAAACAAGCTCACTCCATCTTCCATGTGACAACCCTTGAGATAGTTGAAGATGTCTATCATATCTCCTCTCAGCCTCCTCTTTACCAGGCTAAATATATCCACTATCAAACGTTTGTAGCTGTTGTCTTTGTCCATGGAGTTTTCTTGGCAGGGATACTGGAGTGGCTTGCTGGTTCCTGCTCCAGGTGGATCACGTTTGGTCGAAACTCTCCACTATGACCTGTCCATCTTGGGTGGCCCTGCACGGCATAGCTCATAGCTTCTCTGAGTTATTCAAGCCCCTTCACCACGGCAAGGCAGTGATCCATGAAGCTACAAACATGAGTCTGACCAAACTGCGGGAGGCAGTGGAAGACAGGAGTGCCTGGCGTGCTCTGGTCCCTGGTGTCACGAAGAGTCAGAGATGACTAAATGACTAAACAACAACAACTATCAAACGTTCCACCTAAGGCTTGGTTTCCAGACCCTTGATCATCTTGGTTGCTCTCTGCTCATGTTACAGCTTGTCAATATCCTTCTGAAACTGTGGTACCCAGAACTGGACACAGTACTTCAGGGGTGGTCTGACCAAGGCAGAATAGTGTAGTACCCTTACTTCCCTTGATTGGAACACTTCTGTTGATGCAGCCTAGAATAGCATTTGCTTTTAAGATCATGCTGTAATGGTGCAATCATATACACATGTACTCAGAAGTAGCTGCCGTTGGGTTCAATGGGGCTTACTCTCCTACAGTAGTTGTGTATCTATCAGACTGCAGCTTGACTATTCAGATGCACTATCAGCTCCAATTTTGCTGCCCTGAAAATCATGTAAATGAACCTTCATTTCTCTAAGTTGGTTCTCTAACTTGTTTTTCAAGCTGATTTCTCAATACCAGACAGCTTGACAACTTTGAGCTGAATCCTTTTCTTCTTATAATCAAGATAATAAGCCCTAAAAATTGATAGATTTCACCACAATGGGAAATACCCATTAATTGTTGACATAATTGAGTCTTTACAGAGTAATTGCACGCAATTATCATCTCCCTGCTGTCAGATTTATTTTAGTAATTGACTGCATCACCCAGGAATTACAGACAGAAACCTTGATTATTGGTTCAATTAACCTTAAAGCATCTTGTCTTTTGCTTCAAGAGATGCTTTAGCTTCCCAGGCAAGCGGCAAACTTACCAAGAACATGGCTCAGTGATTCACAGGCTCTCAGGCTGCTGCGTGAATTTCATCTTAGCTTAATTATTTGATAACTGAAGTCAGGTTTAGGAGAAGCAACAGTGGAAAGTGTTGTTTTGCTGTTTCAGCTCTTCATTCACATATTTTCAATCTTCTCCCCTCATAAGCAAAATTTCCCTGTAAAATCTGAATCCTACCACAAATGTCTTTCTAGTCTTATTGATAGAATTATTACACTAAAAGCAACCTTCAGGGTCACCATCAATAAACCCAGCACTGTTAACAGAACTCAATAGAACTGTTTGCAAATGGCTTCTCAAAATTTCCCACCTTATTTCCTGGGAGAGAAATTGGAGAGAGAACTTTTTCACCAGGTTTCTTCGGAGAAAGGACAAATTCTCCAACAGTTTCTCAGAAGTGGGTCTTGCCGCAATCTTATAGTAGTAAATGCAGGAGAACAGCCCCTGCAGCCAAACACCCCAAGGGTAGCACAACAAAGTGGGCAGCTGTGAGGATTCATCCCTGTCCCCACTGCCTACCCTCATATCCAAGATATTCCCAAGAGAATCAGCACATAGCACAATACCCAGATTATTAGGTTCTCTGTATGATGCTAAACAAAGGAATCATGCTGTCTTTAGCATATGTGGCGCCAGGGTGCAAAGATCTGCCCAGCGCCCCCAAATTACCATATTTTTCCGTGTATTAGACAAGGTCGCCCTATACACGGATAATGGCATGGCGGGGGGGGGGGAGCTGCGCACTGCCAGCCATCTGGTTGGTGGACTCACAACACTCCCCCATGCCACTGCAGGAGGACAGCAATCCCCGTCACTGGCGGAGGAAGAGGAGTGCGGGGGGAGCGCATCGCCCCAACAGCACGATTCTGGTGGGGTGCCATTGCAGCTGCCATTGCAGCTGCCCCCCTGCCATCACAAGTGCTATGCCATGCCCCCAGGACGCTCATCACGCCCCCAGGACACACATCACGCCCCTGCAGGCAGCACACCATGCCCCTGGGACGCGTGCCAGCCCAACCCCACCTGCTCTGTGCCCCCTGGTCCCGGAGCATGAAGCTCTGCCACTGATCCCTGCAGAGGCTTGGGAGGGAAGCTGAGCACCCACCAGCTATCTGGCGCCCCCTAGAATTTGGCCCCAGGGTGCCTTGTACCCCTTGCACCCCCAGGTAAAGACAGCCCTGGAATCATGTTCCAGGACATACCTATCTTCCAATCTCCATCATAGGGAGATTGGAAGATAGGTATATAATATGTGTTGTCATTGCTCATCCATTGAGTCCCACCTCCCAGAGCCACACCATTAGCAGTGGCATAGCACCAAGCACACACAGAGTTGGTCTGAGGCCTGAGGCCTTGTTCTTGGCATGACAGTGTCAGTCCAGCAGGCCCTTGGTCCAGCAGGCCTCTGGCTGGCATAGCCCTCTGAGGCTTGGGGCAAGTGTACCCAGCCGTCTCACTCCTCTGCACGGACCTGAATAGCACACCTTGTATGTGTGTATTGTTTTCATTGCAAATAATGAAAGCAGGAGCAGGAGCCATGCTGGCTACCTGGCCACCATTTTGCACCATGCCTTTGACTTCACAAGATTCCATGGCCTTGGGGGCAGGGAGAGGAGAATTGGAAATGCCACCGAAAGAAACTGTCATAGAGAGATTTTGGAGAATAGTGAATGCTTTTTCTGGGAAAGAAAGAGACAAGTCTCAGAAAATCTCATTTTCTCAGGGGAAAAAGCTGTAACTGAAACCTTTTATTGACAAATGTTTGCTCAACTCCTTGAAAACCTCTGGAGAGCAAGATTCCATATGTGACTGCAGGCAACTCTCACGGATGCTAGAATAATCTACCAGGTGTGATTTCCCATTTCAATATTGCTGTTTTCCTAGAATTGTAGAGTTATAGAGTTGGAAGGGACCACAAAGGTCATCTAGGCCAACTCCCCATAATGCAGGAATCACAGGTGAATAATTCCTGACAGATGATCATGCAACCTCTGTTTAAAAACCTCTAATGAATACCATTCTTGTTCTATTTGTTTTGTCACATGACAATTGCAGATGTCAGTGAATGTTGCGGGGGGAGCAAGGCTCATTGTTTGAATTATATGCATCTCAGTTTTGATGACATAAATGCTGTGAATGAGAGCTGACAGATCTGGAACTTTGTCTTGATGGCTGTGTTATACTCTCATCCAATGCTTATGTGAACTCTGCAAGCAGGACCTGGGTACCAGAGTTTCCCAGTTATGATGCCTCTGACACTGGAGATAAAACATACCAATTATGGCTAGCAGCCAGCTGTTATGGCTATGAGCCATGATGGCTATGATATAGCTCTGGTGTCACAGGCAGTTTGCATCTGAACACTAGTTGCTGGGATTCACAAGTTGCACTGAAGTCCTGCTTGCATGTGGGCTTCCCATAGGCATCTTGTTGGCCGCTGTGAGAACAGGATGCTGGACTGATGGGACAGAGCTCTTCCTAATTCTCACTAATGTTAGTTTGAAGCTATTTTCTCTTTCTTTCTGTTTGTGTACTACCAGCCGTTCTATTGCAGCCCATACAACAAGGATGCCTGATGATAACAACACAAAGAGAATGAAACAATATTTAGATTCAGACAGCAGAGACCAAACAGGCTAACATTTTCTACCCTGTTGTGAAATTGACATATAATCCATCATGTAATCACTGGTCCACTGTTCCGCAGTGATGTGTACATGACATCCTTCAGGTTGCTTTAGAAGACGCATCACTCTCGCCTGCTGCCTTCATAAAGATTTGGGATGCCATATATATGAACAGCATGAGCAGAATGACAGAGCGTCACCATTTTCCATAGGGGAAGAAGCTTGGTAAGATGACAAAGAATTAGAGCATGGGTAGGCAAATTAAGGCCCGGGGGCCGAATCCAGCCCAATCGCCTTCTAAATCCAGCCGCAGTCAGTCCAGGAATCAGCATGTTTTTACATAAGTAGAATGCATGCTTTTATTTAAAATGTATCTCTGGGTTATTTGTGGGGCAAAGGAATTCTGTCATTCCCCCGCCCCCCCCCCAAAAAAATATAGCCCAGCCCCCCACAGAGGGACAGTTGACTGGCCCCCTGCTAAAAAAGTTTGTTGACCCCTGAATTAGAACCACCATTATGCAAATGGATCCCACATATTTCAATAATGTAGGATTATAGTTTCTTGTGGCACACCAGTTTCAAGGGGAAAGCATGGGAAGTTGTCGATTCTCAGCGTGTCTGGAATGTGAAAACGGATTAAATAAATTATACAACATGCTAACTCTCACCCCATAGTGGTGTGCCTAGCTTTACACTCTATGTTGTTTTTTGAGACACATATCTTTTGCTGAATTTACATTGCTGTATTTTGAATGTCTTTATGTGTTTTATAACTGCAATATTTTTATTTGTTCTAATAATGTTGTGTTCTATTGTTGTAACCTGCTCTGGGACCTTATGGTGAGGAGCAAGTAGCAATGTTTTATGACCAAATAGCAGATTTGTTCCCTTCTGTGTTATGCAATGCTTATAGGGCTCAGCAGACTATGTTCCCTCCCAAAAAAGTCCTTTCATTTCATTTGAAAAGTGAGTCCTTTCCCCAGAAAGTTCTCAGCACTGAACATTTTGAATGATACCCTCTCACCTTGAACATTTCGAGCAAAACTCTTGAGTGCTTTAGACAATTCTACCTGAGTTGTTTATTTATTCAAAAGGTTTATAATCTGCCCTTCACCAGTGCAGATGCCAAGATGCTGCAGAGCATCAAATAAAATAAACAGCCAAGATAGAAATAAACAACCACAGAACAAGCTACCACTCAGTGGATTTGTAACTGGCTGACTGACTGAACCCAAAGGGTGCTCATCAATGGTTCCTCTTCATCCTGGAGAAGAGTGACTAGTGGGGTGCCACAGGGTTCTGTCTTGGGCCTGGTCTTATTCAACATCTTTATCAACGACTTGGATGATGGACTCAAGGGCATCCTGATCAAATTTGCAGATGACACCAAACTGGGAGGGGTAGCTAACACCCCAGAGGACAGGATCACACTTCAAAACGACCTTGACAAATTAGAGAACTGGGACAAAACAAACAAGATGAATTTTAAGAGGGAGAAATGTAAAGTATTGCACTTGGACAAAAAAAATGAGAGGCACAAATACAAGATGGGTGACACCTGGCTTGAGAGCAGTACATGTGAAAAGGATCTAGGAGTCTTGGTTGACCACAAACTTGACATGAGCCAACAGTGTGATGCGGCAGCTAAAAAAGCCAATGCAATTCTGGGCTGCATCAATAGGAGTATAGCATCTAGATCAAGGGAAATAATAGTGCCACTGTATTCTGCTGTGGTCAGACCTCACCTGGAGTACTGTGTCCAGTTCTGGGCACCACAGTTCAAGAAGGACACTGACAAACTGGAACGTGTCCAGAGGAGGGCAACCAAAATGGTCAAAGGCCTGGAAACGATGCCTTATGAGGAACGGCTAAGGGAGCTGGGCATGTTTAGCCTGGAGAAGAGGAGGTTAAGGGGTGATATGATAGCCATATTCAAATATATAAAAGGATGTCACATAGAGGAGGGAGAAAGGTTGTTTTCTGCTGCTCCAGAGAAGCGGACACGGAGCAATGGATCCAAACTACAAGAAAGAAGATTCCACCTAAACATTAGGAAGAACTTCCTGACAGTAAGAGCTCTTCGACATTGGAATTTGCTGCCAAGGAGTGTGGTAGAGTCTCCTTCTTTGGAGGTCTTTAAGCAGAGGCTTGACAACCATATGTCAGGAGTACTCTGATGGTGTTTCCTGCTTGGCAGGGGGTTGGACTCGATGGCCCTTGTGGTCTCTTCCAACCCCTATGATTCTATGATTCTATAAGCTCATCAGACTTATGAAGCCACTAAAAAAGAAAGAACAGAACAGACTGCTGAAATTTTCTGTTTATTGCCTTTTGGTTATAAAATCACCCTCAATTGGACATGGGGGAAGTCTATGCACCAGTGGTGGTTGGTGCTTATCAGCACTAGTGGGGCAGAATGCTGGGAGCCCAAACTGCAGGCAGAGGTAGAGCCAATGGAAGGCAAAGCCAATGAATTCTAATTCCGCCCCCATCCTACACCCTGCTAAATTAAGCATGAACATCATCAGTGAGGACCCAGAGGCACCAAGATGAGAAAAGTGAAGGGCCGTAGCTCAGTGGCAGAGCATCTTATTACATGCAGAAGGTCCAAAGTTCAACCCTCAGCATCTCCAGGCAGTCTTGGGAGAGTCTCCTTCCTGGAACCCTGATGAGTTGCTGCAAGTCAACGTAGACCATACTGAGCTAAATAGACCAATGGTCTGACTCAGTATAAATCACCTTCCCATGTCCTGAAGGGTGATTTCTAGGCCAGCTTCTAAGGGCTGTGGGGTCTTAGGGCAGGAAAAGGAACCCCTTAGTGATCCTGCTGCAGCTGCCACTCATATTCTCCTTCTCCGGGTGGACTGGCAGATTTATCTAGCTGTGGTGGTGACAATGGTGGTGTCAGGGACTTGGCAGAGGAGGAGTGGTGGCAACTGCCCCCCCCAACCTGACATTTCCAGGGAGGAGGAAGAGGAAGACAGTATAGAATATAACAGGAGTTTGAGGGAGGTCACAGCTCAGAGGCAGATGAGGGGGAAAGTTGGGAAATCATGGAAGAGCCACATCAATACCTGGCCGACACATTATCATTAGAAAGCATTCCAGACCCTCCATCTCCCAGAAGCTGGTGAGCCTTATAAGTAGGAGAGCAAAGAGCTTGAAGACTCCGCAGCACCCGTAGAGGAGATGATGATGACGACGAATGAGGAAGTGGGAGAGAAGGGGAAGGGAAATTCACTCAGGACAATGTCATTATCCAAGAGGCTGGGGTCTACAGCCTCTCTCTATAAAGTATGAAATAAAAAAGGTCTATAAGAAACTTTTCCTTGTCTTTATACTTTCCTGGGCAACCAGCCAGGAGCCGCCGACAGTATCCTGACAGGTAGAGTCAGTAATGCACAATGTTGCCATGGGACTTAAAAAATGGCCACCTCCCATCACCAATAAGAGCAAGTCATTTCATGACAATGGAGGAGAGGGAGGATGGCAGTGGCAAGTGCTGGTGGGAGCCCAGCAGGCCTGGTTTCAGTCTCAGTGGTCCCTGTAAGGATTATGGGAACCGGCATCTGCCTGACTGTTCTGAGAACTGATGTCCAGCTTGCTCAGGAAGTCTCCCACAGGAAGGTCACCGGAAAAGGTGTGTCCAGACAAGGTGGATGTAGGCAATACATTATCTCTCCCACACCCAAGGCATAGTTGCATTGCCAACATTCTTAGTGTCTGAAGTCCCATTGTACTAGATCTCTGGTATATTTCAAATTAATGAAATTGTGGCTCTAGTTAGATCAATGACAAGTATACCTGCACATGAGAAATGGTGGCCCTACTCCCTTGCCCCTACTCCCAAGAGTAAGCTTAGCAGTCAAGGAATTAGAGAATCTTGTGGCTCGGGAATTGGTTAAGTTGAAGGAAGCAAAGAACAGAAATAAATGCACAGTTTTTCAATGGAAGAGTAGAAAGTGGAGTCCCCTAAGGATTGGTATTGGGACCTGTGCTTTTAAACTTGTTCATAACTTGTTCCAGAGTCAGGTGTGAGCAGGGCAGTGGCCAAGTTTGTTGATGACACTAAATTGTTCAGGGTTGTTAAAACAAAAAAGTGATTGCAAAAAGTGCCAAAAGGACCTCTCCAAACTGAGTAAATGAGTAGTAAAATGACAAATGCAGTTCAATGTAAATAAATGTAGAGTGATGCATGTTTGAGCAAAAAAAAATATCTGAATTTCACATATATGCTCATTGGATATGTACTGTAGGTGACAGAACAAGAGCAAGACCTTGGGGTCATAGCAGATTGCTTGCTGAAGATGTTGACCCAGTGTGTGGCAGCCATGAAAAAGGCAAATTTCATGCCAGGAATGATTAGGAAAGGAATTGAAAATAAACCAGTCAATATCATAACACTGTCATACAAATCTATGGTGTAAATACATTTAGAGTACTGTTTACAGTTCTGGTCAACTCACTTCTAAAAGGACATTGTAGAGTTGGAAAAGTTTCAGAAAAGGGTCACCAAAATGATCAGGGGTATGGAGCGACTCCTCTAGGGAGAAAGGCTGCAGTGTTTGGGACATTTTAGTTTAGAGAAAAGGTGAGCCAGAGATAGCATGATAGACATTTATAAAGAAAGTGGATAGAGAAATACTCATAACACCAGAACTTGTGGACATCCGATGATGCACAGTGCAGAATAAAACTATGGAACCCGTTCCCCCAGGAGGCAATGATGGCCACCACCTTGGGTGGCTTAAAAAGATGATTAGACCAAGTCATGGGCAGAGAGAGCTATCAATGGCTACAAGCCATGACGCCTATGGTTGGCCTCCACAGTCGGGAGGCAGCTATGCTTCTGAATACCAATTGCTGGAAACCACGGGAGGGGAGAGGGCTCTTGTGCTCATGTTCTGCTCCCTGGTTTTCCACAGGCATCTGGTTGGCCACTATGAGAACAGGATGCTGGACAAGATAAGCCTTTGTCTGATCTAGTAGGCTATTCTTATGTTCTTTTGTACCTCTCTGTTAGAGCAATGCCAACCCCTCACTGTAATTTACTACCATGTTTTAGACAGGGGTCAGCTGGAACCCCGTTGCTGGCAAAGTAAACAAGATGGCACCTTGACTCATTCTGAGTCCCTCAGGCTGGATCGTATGGTTCTATATTGCACTCCTAACTTTGCGTTTCTGCTGTCATTTCTCCTCATCTCCTGGTTTCAGTCAGTCATGGAGCATATGATATTGCAATGAATCTGAACCTCTGTGCTTTCAGTATCTGAAGGTGGAAGTAGCATCTTTATTCTCAGCCCAGTGGAGCACATGATTGTGAGTTTTTTCCTCTCCCCATTATGATACTGAGAAAAGTATCAATCTCATTATATGTGGAATATGAATAGTAATGGCAAAATTTCAAATGCCCTTGAGACCTCCCTGAAAGGTTAATACCTTTCCAAGGTGCATTTCTATTTGCACTGACGGTTTGGCCTCTGTGAGTGTTTAGTTCATGAAGGTAAAAAGGTCGAAAACATTAAATGCACAGTCGCAGAGAGACGGGTGTGTGGCACAGAGGAATTGTTTGATAACACAAGTGAGAAGAATGCTGCAAGTGAATTGGGGACCGAGGTGAAGGTGCTAAGCATTGGTTGCAAATTGAATGGCATCATCTTCCCATTTCCCATCAGTCCAATAAGTATTATGGCTCAGTTTGCAGTTCACAACATCCTGCTGGTCAGATTTTACACATATATATTTATTTTTCCCCTGGCACAGTATGTCATTTGCTTTTCAGTTTCTTTGCTTTGGAGACATAATCTCCCTTTTGGGGTCTTCTGAAATCCCCTGTAACATTTCCCTGCCTCTTTCCTAATTGGTGAATTTGGAGGGAATTAGGGAAATCTCGCAAATATTTTCAAAGCGTCAAAACTCCCAGTTTTATGAGGAAGCATTACCATGAACAGTGGCTTCTTTCTAACACCACATCTGCATCCATTGAGAACACTATGTTACCATTTTAACAGCAGAATCCTGGGCACTGTTAAGCATGCTGAGACTTGTAAGGAGACCACTATTCCTAGAGCTACCATATCTAGAGTTCCCTGCCAGTGTGGTGTAGTGGTTGAGCGGTAGTCTCGTAATCTGGGGAACCGGGTTCGCGTCCCCGCTCCTCCACATGCAGCTGCTGGGTGACCTTGGGCCAGTCACACTTCTCTGAAGTCTCTCAGCCCCACTCACCTCACAGAGTGTTTGTTGTGGGGGAGGAAGGGAAAGGAGAATGTTAGCCGCTTTGAGACTCCTTAAAGGGAGTGAAAGGCGGGATATCAAAATCCAAACTCTCTCAAAGTGGGATTGTCTGTTAAACCACAATGGAGAGCATAGTTCTGTGATGAGAACAGGGGTCCCAATGGCACAAGATCAAAGATGGGCTTATTGGTAGATCTTTTTGGAAGAAAATTCCAGGCATGTTGTTCAACTGTAAAATACACACACAGCAATATTTGGTAACATATTTTCATAGATGGAATTGCCAGCCTCTGGGAGTGCCGAGAGCCATCAAAAATTTGTGCTACTCTCATATTTTCATTGGATAAGAGGATACCTCAAGTCAGGCTTTTGAAGATTACATCAAGTCAAACTTTTATTAGCAAAGTTGAAATTCATGTAGAATGAAAATATTTTTTTAAAACCATACATATACATCGGCATGATACAAACAGCAACTACAATACAAACACACTTTTCTAAGCCTTAATAAACCTCCACTAACATTTATTTCAAAAAGTAACAGTATGCGCCTGGTATTCATGTCCCCATCTTTTTTTTTCCCCATGAAGAAATGTGTATATATGTATATATAAGAACAAATTCTATGCTTTGGCTCTGACCAATTCTGTGCAAAAGCTGAAAAATTACAGATGATCCCAAATTTGGAGACTTGAGGTGAATAGGAATGGGACTGACATGTAAACATTTAAGACTCGGAATGGCAGATTTATAGTGTAATTCTGTGTTTACTCTGAAAAAAGTTTCATGGTTGCCATGTCCTTGCTTGGCTCCATCACCCTCCATGTGTTGGAGGAGCAAATTCTGCTGTGGGCAGCCTGTTCTGTACTTGCAGTTGGTCTAAACAATTCAGAACCCTGCAGCCACCCTGTCTCCCATTTGTGCATAGGGATGATTTGCAAATAAACCTCCAATGTCACACTTTTAACTAACCTGCACTCATCCTGCACTCCCTGAGTTTCTACCCAGGAGTTTGCATTCAATATATTATGCAGCCTCCATCATGCAGAACAGGCTACTCACTGGAGAAATTTTACCAACAACATGATAAGAGGAGAAAGGGCTTTCTTTTTAATATGATTCTAATTTAATGTGGGGAGTGGGGAGGCAGATCCCTGAACAGGGTTTGGTTTAAGACAGTTTACCTCCACAGGAGTCTGCACATGATTGCACGTTCAAAGGTGAAAGACTTAATATTCCAACTGAAACAAATCCTAGTCTGAGAGGGACTGCTCTGTTGCCAAGTCAATGGAAATTTTAGGAAGATGGCAATTGGACCATTTCTGCACAACCATGGGTCCACAGCAGGACTTTTTTTTTCAGCTGGAACTCAGCAGAACTCAGTTCTGGCACCTCTCAAGTGGGCGCCATTACCATTATAAGGGAAGAAGAGTTCTGGCACTTCTTTTTCTATAAACATAGCATGGGTCCACATCCTATGGAAAAGAGCTCCGAAACAAATCAAAATCCTCAAAGCAGCTGCTCTATAATCTCACGGATATTGCTAAAACTACTCTATTATTGAAACGCTTTCTGTACAATCTTTATAAATATAATGAAACAAAGAAGAATTAGTTATTTCTCCCTTTCCAGTAAGGAGTGGCTTATGATGTTTTATCTACTATGTTGCATTGTTTGTACAATTTGAAACCCTTAAAGCCATATCGTTTTGTAATCTTAGGCCGATTTCACATTGTAAATCACCATGAGGTGCTTTTTAGATATAATTTTAATTTTGCATTTAATTTTCCAAATGTGTTATTCAGTCATATAGTGATTGGTGGTGGTCGTAGTAAGATACTGGGACCAATTGTAGCTAATATACTAGCTCTCACTATGTTTTTCCAGTGGCTAGCTGTTTCAGGCTGTACATAATACAATCTGGTTTACCCTGACAGTTCCAAATCTGTAGACTTGGGGCAGGAATACATGAAGAAAAGAAGTTTCCAAGTATGGCCCATCCCTTTCACCTAAGCTTTCTGAAAATCTAAGTATGCAATGTCAGTTTATCAGCTCTGCATATCAAGCGGCAAATATTTAATATTACTGGAATTTTTTATTTCCGAATGCAGAAAGAGGTTCAACATAACCTCTGCTTTTAAGATGTCATCTCAAATTTACACTTATAGTGGGGGGAAACAACATCCCTGCTAAAATCACAGCATGTATTCTGGCTTCAACTATTAAGCTCATACTGGAAAACATTAATATTTCTTTTTCACAACTCCCTCCCTCTCTTGCTCAAGAGAATGTCTAGGAATGTTTAGGAGTTGTTTTTAAAGAAGTCTTTAGAGTGTGTCAATGGAAAGATATTAATAGGCAGACTTTTTAAAAAAAAACAAAATCTCACACTATTCATTAATATTCAGCTAACACATATTTAACAATTCAATGCAATTTTTAAAAACATTTTCATTGTGCACTCTCTTTTGGCATTTGATGTTTTCTTCTAGCTTTGAGATGTGACATTAAGGTTTACACCTTCTGAAGGAAAAATTGGAATAGATAAAAGCACTCATATGATAAATGGGAAACAGAAGGGATATTGCCGTAGCATCATAAAGCATTTGTAAAAAGTCTGATACATACTGCTGTTATGTGATGGTCAACAAGGTGCTCCCAGGTGACTGAATGCCTTAACAGGGCTTTTGTGTCCCGTCCCCCCAGCAGATTTTTGAACCAACATTGGGAGGTCAGCCTCGCGTTTTGAGTCCTTGGGGACTAGCAAATTTCCACATCATATGGTGGGCCCTGAAGGGCATTGAATGCTTTGCATCCATCCAGCTCCTCAGTCCCTCTAAAGAAGGCACATGAGACTTTGGCTCAGATTTTTCCTCTGTGGCATTTGCACAAAAAAGGCATTGCTGCATCTGTGTATCTAGTTCGGATTTTACTACTTTCCAAAATACCACTGAAGGAATGACACAAGCTTCCTCACTCTCTGCCAGATTTTAAGTTGATAAACGATAACACACAGCCAATCTTGGTGACGCAGTCTCCTCTGTCACCTGTGGAACAGGCCAAAAGAACGACCTGTGTGAACTGTTATAAGAGCCTAAATTATCTCAGTCATCTTGGCACCAAATGCTCTAATAACCCCCCCAAAAGTAACTGACTGAAGTGTTGCCAACTGGGATGCCCTTTGCACTAAACTGAAGCCCTATGAAGATTCTGAGTCCGCCCTGGAGTAAGTGGAGCTAGTTCTCCATCACTATTTGTTAAATTCCATAATCACCTCAAAAGAGAACAATAGTAGCATAACATTTGTACATGATCAGAATTTATTTTTTAAAATGCATGCACCAGATTTATCAGTATGCATATGTAAATGCTTACCAAATAATATGGGGAAAGGTTGAATAACAAACTGACTATATGTTCACACAAAATGCTGAGATATCTCACCCTGGGATAATTTTTTCATGCAGCAGCCTCCAATATCATTGTCATTAACCTGACCACGTGTGCATAAAACTCACTGGAATAATTCTAGTACTGGGTAACAGTTGTTCTACAAGCCCAAATAGACAAATCTGCTGGGACTAAAAAATAATATATAAAAGACTTTTTTTCAGTAATGTCATTTCCTTTGATTCAGTAGCACATAAGCTGTGCCTGCAATGAATTTTAAAATATTCAATGGGGGATTGTGTGTGTGTGTGTGTTTGTGTGTGTGTGTAACAAGAGGGGGGAAATTGAGTACAGCAGAAACGCTTCTCAACATGTTTTGTATGGAAAATGTACCTCATTCATATAAAACTGGACTTGACAAGAGAAACCCAGTTGATCCTCAGCTCCATGGTCCCAGAAACCATTGTGTTTTGCTGCAAAAAAAAACAACAACCAACAACCCCAGAACAACAGCAGCAAAAAATTAAAAAGTATCTTTCCCCCATTCCAACAATATAAACAGAATATGTACAAAAAGGTGTGTGGGTGTACAAATATACAGCTAGGGTACTGATAAACCTAGTTTGCTTCAAAAGGCAGCACTTTGCTTAAAAGGGGTGCTAAGCAGTCAGAGAACCTATATCCCCCCTGAACCGACCGGAACTCAATTGCTCTGAATCAGACCTGTGCTTTCCCCAGCCAGAAGAAAGCTGTTGCAGCTGATTTCCTAAAGAAAGAGCACCAGCTAGTGGTCAAAACGAGGAGAAAAACTTTTAATCCAATGTTTCAGGAAGTTTGGCAGAAGGTAGATCATGCTGCATTTCGAAGCCCCTGCCATCAACACGGAATACGAATTCCATAATCATTGGGGAAGTTGCCTTTAGGACATTAAATAATGTAGCATTTGGAATGCATTATTTAGAATTCTCTCTCTCTCTCTTTACTATGTAGGACTTTACTATAAGTAACTGTTGATTTCTCTGCCCGGAGTCTGATCCCTGTAAGTACCGGGGTTATGATAGTATTAGAAAATGGGCTTTGAAATGTTTATGCAAAGGCAATGAGAAACAAAGGAAGGTCCAATCCTTTTAGCTATAGTGTGCCAACAAACATTCGGAATTGAGTGGGTGAGTTGTAGAGTACATTGCACTGGGATCGTTCTGGATACAAGATGCCACACTGCTACTGTGGGTCAGTGTTAGCACACCATTGGCAGATGCAACACACTGGTACGGCATAGCATAGTGTTGCTGTGCAGCAGAGAACTGAGCACCAGGTGGGTTTAGCAGAGGCAGGGCTGGCAATGATTTGGTCAGACAGCATCCTATCTGACATTGGCCAACCCAGGGTGAGTCATGCCAGCACAATCCTAAGCATCCAGTAATTGGTAGTCACTTTTTAAAATGCGGTTGCATCTGAGAGGCAGTGCAAGAGGACTCCTGTGACCCACCATCGAAACCAAAGACGCCATAGTAAACATGTTAGTGTAAGCTGCTTGAGTGCCATTGCAGCCACACATATCTAAAGGACTGGGTCGTAAGAAACATGGAGGGCACCAGATCCCTATATACATATATAACACTGAAGTAGCCATGGTTTTGGTCAGACTGAGTGGCATATATCTTACCAAACTGTAGGTCTGAGTCACATTTTAACTAACTGAAAACCACCGCACCTTGAGGAAGAAGAGTCTCAAAAACCAGCTTTCGAAGTCAACCGCCTATTTCTACATAGGCCAGATGTCAAGGTCTTGAACTTTCCTGCAGCCTACGTCTGACCTGTATGATATTTGATGGCTAGTAAACGATAAATATGGTGATCTGAAATGAATTATTCATGCTAACATCTTATGCATGGAGAGGGAAGGTTGCTGTAGAACTGCCAATGCTTTCAACCGATGCTTTTTCCTTGCAGCCCGTGTAAGCTCCAATAAAAGAGCCATCTTCATTGAACATTCTGTGGTCCCCGTCTCCATAATCCACCAAACTGTCAGCACTTTCTGCAGTTTTGATGTCCATGTTAAGAGACCTCAGGCTCCCTTTGAGTGGCTTTTCATCGCTGTCACTATAAAAAGAGAAGCATGGATCAGAAGCACAAACAGGCATTTTCCACATAGTCACATCAAGGGAAAAGAGCAATTGGGAAAACTATTTGGAGCAAGAACACTGTCAATTTTAGTTTGCCTATTCCGAGATGGCCAAGGGGTTTTCTGAGCGTCATTTCTTTCTTTCTGCAAATCGTGTCTCCGGTGTTCTGCATCCTGCAACCTTCCTAACTGCTTGCACTTCCTGAAAAATCCCATGATGTCTTTAACTGGAAGGAGGGGAGGTAGTGTCCATGATTGTTCTTTAACCTTGAAGTCTTTTTACTTTTAAAGAAATCAGGGCAGAAAGTGAAAAAAACAAAATCTGCCAGCACAGCAAACTTAGGCGCTCGATAGCCAAGTACTCTGCCCATGTGGCTTTTTCACATCAGGAAGTATGAGCAGCTGGGGTGGCTGCAGAGTGCTAAGGAAATGTTTTCTGGAATGGAAAACAAAGACTCCACCCTCAACCACCACACCATGATACAGAAATGCAAAGAAATTCTAAAGTCTCCTGACTAAGTGGAAAAAAAACAAATAAGTCTCCTTTAATTACAACTCTAATTATAGTTTAGTTTTGGAAGCTGCTGGTTTATCCAAGTGAAAAGGAAATTAGATAGTTATTAATAGGATCCAGCATAATCTACTTACATTTTAAATTTGCTTATTTTAATAACTCTGTGAACCATGGAAGCTTCTTGAGGAAAACAATCGATCAGGGAACTGGTGGCCTTCCAGATGTTGTGGGATTACAACTCCCATCATCCCTGACTTTCAGCCATGCTAGCTAGGGCTCATGGAACCTGGAGTCCAACAATATCTGGAGGATCACAGATTTCCCATTCCTGATCTATATAATTGAATCTTTCACACGCTTGGTTTTATTTTACCATGACACAAGTTCCTGGGTTACAGATATCCTTTCACTACACTCTTGTCTATATAACATTATCTACTTATAAGTTACAAGAAGGTAATAAAGATTCTTAGATCACCCAAATTGGTGCAAATATTGTTGAATCGGAGGAGCAATTTCTACTCAGAAAGTAGGAAGAGAAGGGAAGAAGGAATAAATGGGAAGGTAAGTCTGACACATCCACCTTTGAGCAGAAACCAAGGAAAGGGAAGAAGATACCAATGTTGGAGGGATAATCAAGGCATGGAGGTGAACCTGATACTTTACCTGCGGACTGAAAGATACCACCTGCATGACTTGCTTACCTTTCTAATTATCTGTCCCATTAAGAAAGCATTAAAAATTAAATATACAAGGAATTATGCAGAACTTGTAAATGGTACATTATGTGGTTTTGTACCTTAGGTGGATCACCATGAGGAACAGCTGGTTTGCTGGATCAGGAAACAGTCATTACATATGGTTGACATAGATTTTAATACGTATAATAACTTGCATTGCTCACAACAGTGTGGCAAATTTCAAACAGAGACCCCATTCATTCATTTGTTTCTGTTATGCAAGGGATTGTCCATGTGCACAGGTGGAAATCTGCACTGCATATGTGGTGAGTTTCTCCAGCTTATAGATAACAACTAAGCAGTTTTATAGAATTCTATGCATTATATAATAGCAACAAGACCTGCCTACTAGATAAATGTGGGATAACCAGCCTCTCATAATCAACATGCTTAAGTCTAATCAATGCATGAAGGGGTTAATGTCATAGAGTAAGCTCTCCTGCCAGGCGTAACTAGGTCAATCCCCCTCAGCTTGGGAGGAGGGTAATCAATACTTTTGTAACCATTCAGATACCCAAGAAGCTCAGTGTATGAAGAGGTCTGAGCTGGTTGCCCCAAGTTCAGACTGCATGGCTTTTACAAGCCACTATTGTGTTCTTATACCAATAATTTAGGAACTTTCACCACTGTAACTAAGCCAAGTTTGACTGCCTGTGTTTTCTAACTGATGTATGGGAAAACACGTGGACCTGACCTTTGGAGACTTTGTAAGTAAACCATTTTTAACTTACCAAAAGTGTGGTCTTTTCTATGCTAAGGGAAGAAGAAAGTTTTGGAACTCACAAGGACATATTTTAAACGTCTAACAGCCTATATTTCTATGCTTTACCTTGCTACATGTTTTATGATTTTAAGTCTCTTCTGGAGTTCTCTTACCAAAGAGTACTTCCCTCAAACCTGGATCTTGGCATCCAGGAAATCTTCCTTCTATATCTATTTTTTCCTTTATCACTAACAGTAAGTGCCCAATCTGGAAATAAAACCACCTTTAATATATCTAGAGATCTAGACAAGAAACAATTCACTTTGAAGAACCATTCCACCAGCCATTTTCCTTCATCAACATGTGTGTGAACTTCAGTATTCTAGATGCATTTCATGCCAATGTAGGATCTCACGAGATTTCCTTTGAAAAATGATTGCTTGTGTTGTTTTTATTAAAAGACATTCCAATCGATAGTTCAATGCAAAGAGCTATAAGCACGCACTAACCTATATTCACCAAAGATTTCATCTTTTATGGATTGGCCTTCGGGATCTGGATGCAAATCTTCTTTTTCTTTCACTGTACAGAATGAGAGATAAGACTTTCTCAGTTGTTCTCTGCAAATCCCATTTGCTCTGCTCATATGTGACATTGTGAGCAGGTAATGATATGGCTGCAGAGGAAGAAGCTGGAGCCTTCCCTGGCAAACTGAGCTTGAACACAGCACCTTTTAAATTTGGCACCAACTACAAGCTGTGATTGGGCCGCGGGTGGCGCTGTGGGTTAAACCACCGAACCTCTTGGGCTTTCCGATCAGAAGGTTGGCGGTTCGAATCCCCACAACAGGGTGAGCGCCCATTGCTCGGTCCCTGCTCCAGCCCACCTAGCAGTTCGAAACCACATCAAAGTGCAAGTAGATAAATAAGTACCACTCCAGCAGGAAGGTAAACGGCGTTTTTATGCGCTGCTCTGGTTTGCCAGAAGTGGCTTAGTCATGCTGGCCGCATGACCCGGAAGCTGTACGCTGCCTTCCTCGGCCAATAAAGCGAGATGAGCGCCGCAACCCCAGAGTCCTCCATGACTTGACCTAATGGTCAGGGGTCCCTTTACCTTTACCTTACAAGCTGTGATTGATTCCTCTCACAAACTCCCTATTGGAGTTCCCATCTTCCCTTTGGAAGCCTTACCTTGGGATAAGGGGATGGGACAACAGAGAGGAAGGCTCACTTCCAGAAATTCTGCAAGGCCCCTCAATGGCTGAAATGGACCCACAGAGCACCATTTCTTGGAGGGGATCATGGAGCTTGTGGCAGTCTAACAGTGGTTTGAACATGAGTTAGATGAGGTGTATTCAGTTTGGAGAGCACAAGCTTGGTTTACCTGAGTATTTCCCTCCTTTGTTCCTTTTAACAAAGCAGACTGTGAGCAACAATAAAGTCAGAAGAGCAATGGCACCCATCAGTCCAATAAACCAGCCTTGCGTAGAGATTCTTTCATAAATCCCAATGGATGCTTTAAATGAGAGAAATTGGGGGGGGGGGGTACGTGCATCAGAAAAGAAGAATATCCAAATCATTATATTCTCATTTACAATAACTTAAAAGATGCATTTTAAAACTGATTCTGCATGAAACACTTTTTGCTATAGAGGAACAGAATCCATCATTCCAAGTGGGAGAGAACTGAGGATCAACATTTATATTAAAGGCAAAGAAATAGTTTGCAGCACACACAACTGATCTCTGGAATGAGAATTCCAACAAAGATTTTGATTAAAGAGATTCATGCCAAATAGGAAAGCCAATACAGATCTTAGGTAAGCATGTCATGCAAAAGCAGTTTTTGGAATAGAGACAGAGTTAAAAAGTATACAGAACACATGCAAGTGCTTAGCTAGCTGCATTTAAGATGCAAGGAGCAAGAGACCTACCCGCTGGGGATTTGGCATAGCAGCTAAAGTCTGTAGATAATACACATTCAACATTTTAAAAATCATTTCACTTTCACCCTTCTTGGCAATGCAATGTGCGGAGAGGCATTTTAAATCTAGACTGTAATTCTCAAGCCACTCACTCTGGAGTACAAATGGAAATCGGCCAGCGCCGGACTCACCTACACTGGTACAAGTGAGTTTTATGGGAGATCGAGCTTAGGGAAAGCTACAAAAGCAAGGAGACTACCCTTAACCTCTGCATAAAACTAACTGAATGGTGTTTGAACTGGACAGAAGAGTGATTCCATTGGCGAGGCAGAACTCTGCTTGCTGCCCATACTGGAGACTTTGAGGCTCCTTAGGGTAGTGATAAAGCAGGATATCAAATCCAAACTCCTCCTCCTCCTCCTCCTCCTCCTCCTCCTCTTCTTCTTCTCTAAGTTGTGATGTACTGCCTTCAGTGTTCCATCAGTGTTAGGGGGCAAAACAGGGAACTCTGTGGGTGGCCTTGAATCTGCTGAATCTCTTTGTTTTTCATATATGCCAATTGACTGAGCCCCTTAACTGAGCGCCTTGTGTTGTGAACCACCCTGAGGTCTATGGGTATACAAATTTATATAATAATAATAATAATACCAGTCTGACACAGTTATAATTAAGTGGTCTCTTATTGGTTTCAATGTGAGGGATTTTGGTGTTTTTTTAATGCAGGCAAAAAAATGCAAGCCCTTTCCACCATAGCAGAAGGTGAGATGGCAGGGCTTTGGCAATGGTGGGTCATCCACCGCTTAAATCTCCCCCCCCCCCCCGTGCAATATAGGATTGCTCTTCTCTTTGCTGCATCACCACCAGTGGAGTAGGATGACTCTAGTCACAGATAAAACCATTTGCAAACTTTATCTGCCTAAAGCAAAAATGTGATAAGAATAACCATCCACAAGACAAAAAGGTATTGACGACTAAAATGTCACCTCATAGAGCTGCCTGCTTGGGATGGACCTCATGACTCAAGGTCCTCCTGAAGAAGGAAGCAGCTCACAAATGGAACTGACTCACTGCTTGATCTCTGGTTTCATCAGCAGAAGCCTTTATGGCCAAGGCCCGGCCTGAAATTCCTCAACAGAGAGTGGCTTGAGAATTGTGAGTTGAGTGAGCGTTGCTTCTGTTGAAGTCGATGGTTGAAATCTCAATGAGATTGTTGGCAGTGGGTCTGTATTCTCCAAATGTGTTTATATAATGCTCTCTATCTGAAGCAACTTGCAATTATATTGCTAAACTTTGCTTTACAAAAATAATGGCCATATTAGAGGCCTTAGAAAATTCTCACCTCTCCCCCTGGCGTCTATTACATCTGCAGAAATGCTATTATTATCAACCCAATTCTTAGTTACTAGTCGAACTGTGTGTGCAGTTCCAGGCTCAAGTGCCTCAAGAGGCTGAGTCTTTGGGGTGGGATTTACTGCTTCAGAAATCTTCCCGACAGCTTTACCTATGAAATGTACAGAGTTAAGTAAAATATGTGAATTGGGTTAGGGCCTTCGAAGGCACAGTTACAAAATCAATACAGGTAAATATGAACATGTTTAGCTATTCCCTTCCAAGGATTAGGTAAGCGATTATGTGAACATCATCAGTGTTTCCCTTGGGGATCGTTTAGGATTCAAATTAAAAGAACTACCGGTATGTTGTATATATTGCAATGTATAATGTAACACAAAACGTATGGAGAAGAAGTTGACAGTATAACCTGATGAGGTTTGCTTCTACCTTAGATAACAGATTAATTAAAATTTTGAACAAGACCTGCTCGTTTAGGTTATTAGGTGCTTTGCCTTAATTATAAGTATTCTGGAGAACACTGAATATAAATGTCAGTATTTGAAATATAATAATACTTTTCTATTTCTAGGTAATCTTTATATTCACATAAATAATTTTAATATCACATAAATCATTTTTATATGATAACATTTATATTTAAATCTATATCTGTTAAGAAAGGCTGGAAAACTGCTGCTAACTGCTCTGTTCTCATTGAGCTTTGTTTCTGAGCATCACAAAATAGTATAAACAGAATCTACCTAACACAGGCATAGGCAAACATGGCCCTCCAGATGTTTTGGGACTACAACTCCCATCATCCCTGACCACTGGTCTTGTTAGCTAGGGATGATGGGAGTTGTAGTCCCAAAACATCTGGAGGGCCAAGTTTGCCTATGCCTGACCTAATATGAAGCCTATAGTCACACCTCAGGATGGATTCCTTGCATGAAAAGTGAGTTTTGTCTTATTGATTTAACTTAAATTCCATTGAGTTTCAGGTTTAAATGTCAGTGGAATAGGGCTATTTGGTCAGATTCAATTTATCTTATGATTGGCATGTAATGAGACTTTTTAGTTTACTGTGAACAAGTGGCGTATAAGTGCACACTCTTTGATCATTCTATTCTCACTCTTCCACTTGTGTGAGTCAGATACACAAACCAGGAAGATTTGGGTTCCCGCTATGTGCAAAACAGAGATCATGGTTTGTTGCTCTTTAAAAACCCACAATCACTACTAGCCTAAAGCTGAACATGGCTATATGCTCATTAATAAAAATCTGTTAAAATACAGACTACTTTGACTGTGAAATAGGATAACTAATATAATTGATCCATAAGACTTTTTTTTAATGTAGTGACCTATCTCTACTTTCAAAATGACAGAATATGAACTGTCAGAAAGTTGCAAATGTTTCTATGTGGTTCCTTCAACTCCCAACAGCAACCTTGAGATGTACTTTAATTAGGTAGTGGCATAATGACTTAGATTATTTTATTTATCAATCAAGGATTAGATGTGATAAGTTGGTCCCAAACAGAGATGTAATCCTATTTAAAATGAGCCAAGAAGTGTTGACTTGCCCAAGGCAACCTCAATACATTCCCAGCAATTTAAACCCAACTAACTTCTTAAACTTCTTATTTTTTAATGTGGTTTTTACTGCATGGTCTTATAAGCTTCTGTTGTAAATTGCTCTTATATATTTTATGAATATGTAGCAGTATATAAAATAAATTAGATAGTGCTGATTCTTTTGCACTTTTTCTAAACAAGGACTTCGGTGACTTAATTTGCTGGATGTAATTTATCATTCTAGGTCCCACTATGAACAAGCTATTTGGTGTTTATTAAGTCACATAATATGGAGCTTGGAAACTCTTGGACTATCTGCCCGTCTGGTGCTGAAGTTATGATCATTAGTTCTGAAACTACAAAGCAAGCAAACAGAAGCTTTGAGGGATTAACACTCAGAAGACAACTGAAGGAAAAAAGAAAAGATTAAGAACACTGTGGGCATAGTCAAAGAGAGCAGAATATGATATGTTTCTCCAAGACAACAATCCATCAATTACAATCACTACTTTAATTATTATACCACCACAGAGAGAGTGAACATGTTGATCGGCACATTAACCAAAATTTGATGCGAAGGGTTTTAACATAATTAAAACTATCTAGCAGAGTAGATTTTGCTAAATGAATTCTGTAAAGTTGAAACTACATTTTCTAATCAAACCACAAATTAAGCAGCAGGTCATTACAAGTCATATTTTAATTATGTCCCCCCCCCAACTCAAAGTCTAAATGGTACACTTAATAGAAATGCTGTCTAAAAGGCAACAAGGCAAAAAATAAACTCTGTTGTGTCAATTTCTGTCATAATGAATGATGCAAAACACTTGAAAATGTCAGCTCCGTGAGATTAAAAACTGAAAGGAAAAGTAGCAAGAGACTCTAATTTGTAGAATAAGTATGGCAGTAATTTTACACCCGCATTCTATTTGCATATGTGACCTTTCAGAGATATTTGTTGTAGGTTGGAAATTTTATCATGGTAATAATAAATCAGTGGTTAAGGCTGTGATTTAAAAGACAGCAGTGCATGGACATCACTATGCAAAGGAACCAAGGGCAAATCAAAAGGATCACATGTCTCTTTTCTAAGATCAGAACCTGCTATTCCATTATTTAGCTGTGGTGCTTATGATCTTCTGGATGGTAGCCACTAGTCAAGAACCTTATGGTTGTAGAAGAGAGTTCTCCATTGCAAATTCTGTCCTTAATACACTTCTGGGCAGGGCCAGATTTAGGTTTGATGAGGCCCTAAGCTACTGAAGGTAATGGGCCCTCTATATGTCCAGCTGTCCTTTGTCAACAACAAATTGTCACTGTTTTTTTGTGTTGAATATATACTATATGGTAATTTATGGACCTAATAGGTATCTAAAGCCATTTGCACATAACAAAATGTGTATTTTATCAAAGTAATTGATATAGAAATGAGCAAATCAGTGATATTTTAGGGAGCAGGCTAGCAGGTGGGCCCCATTACTTACATCATAGGAGCCTACACAACACAAAACATTGTTGTTGTATGTAGGTTTTATTTTATTTTATTTTTATCTTATATTTTGGAAATGTACATCCATTTTTTCCCTTTAAATTTTTTAGGGGCCCCCAAAAGAGTGGGGCCCTAAGCTATAGCTTGTTTAGCTTATATGTAAATCTGGCATTGTTTCCGGGGCTTCATTTCCACTGAAACCTTGCTGGTTTCCTGGCCTACAAATCATGCTGAACACTGGAATTCACCAGCTGTTTGATTGGGGAAGGGGATTTTTAAAGAGACATTTTGGAGTCCAACTGTCTGAAGTAGGCATGAAAGGGCTGAAATGGATAGTGTATCTTCCCCCTATCCATCCAAGAGGAAAAGGGCAGTGGCTGTTATGAGATTGGATGCCAGGGAAGCCTTGAATCTTAAAGACATCTACCAAACATCCAGGTAATTTGCCAGATTTCAGGATTGCCCTCCAGAAAACTTCTGTACTGAGATTCAAGCACTTGTTCTCTGGGAGGTCTTAAGATTTGTTTAATGCAGAAGTCCACTGAGGAAGAGCTGAGCATCTATACCCTCCCAAATAAGTGAGTTATTTATTATACAATAGGCCCACAATGCCTACAGAAGAGAAATTATTGATAATTGGGTAGGCATTTGTAGCTAGAACAGGAAAAGAAATGGAGAAACCTGAAAAATAAAAAGCAAAAACACATTGGTAAGGACATATTTATGGTCAATAAATTGAAAGGTCACTGAGCTATAGGCATTTGCTTTAGAAAACCAAAAGCGGCCAGCTTAAATGTATTTTTAATATACAGAAAGATAGAAGCAATAATAAAATAAACCAACCAACACCATTCCTCATTTTTCTGCTGTACCAAGGGAAGCACATGAACCTTAAACAAAGGGAAGCACATGAACCTTAAACACCTGACTGCAATTTCAGAAGATTTCTCTCGGGTTTGGAGATTTATGAGAACTTATGATACTGTAGGGAAAATGAGCTAAACCTTCCCCAAAGATGAGCTATTATACAATTTCCCCCATAGTATATGTGTCTGCTATTCAACACACTTATCACAAAATGTTGGACAGCTGGTCTCTGATCAACAACTTCACATGACAAATGGAAAGTTAAGACAGTCTTGGTGAAATTTGCCTCTAAAGAATGACTATTAAAACCGTAGTGATCTGCTGTGCAAGTAGAACTACCTCCTGGCTAACTCTGGGATATCTCATTCTGAACAAAGATAGCTTTTGATAGTTGCTTCAGGCATTCAGACCTTTCTCCATACAAGCTATCTTAGCAGATACATCATTGCTATGAATATAGTGTATGATCTGAGCCATTCACAGATACAGCTGCATCCAGCCAGAAACAATTGCTGTGATTGCAGCATTAGAAATAGGTGTTGCCATGATCATGAAAATTGCCACTGTGTTTGTCCCAAATAACAATTTAAGACCTCCACACAAATGCATCTCGAGGGACAGACTGTGTACATCACGTAGAGGAAGCTCTGACTACCTGAATCTGCCTACGTGACAAAAAACTGTTAAGTCGTATTTCTTACACTCCTAGCATTCTCTAAGAACTCAAGGGACCATGGGATTTGAGGAGACCTGCTGCAGATCCCCTGGAAGGAAACAATTAAGCTGTCATTGAGGGGGAAGAGAGATGGGTATTGAATTCCTCCCCACTCCTAGCTCCCAAGTGCCTCACAGGCTAGGTTAATCTGCATTACAAGGGAGGAAGAGGAGAGATGGACACTGAGCAAGTTCAAGCACAGCAAGCTTTAAAGGAGTACACTGTGGCATAGAGAGGTGCAGCCCTACTAGGCTGAGAGTGCCAACCTCCTCGCTTGCTTGACATTATGGGTGGCCCTAGGTGCCTTAGATACACTAATCAGTGAACTGGGTGCAAATTAATATTCCTAGGTGAGATTGGGGGGGTATCTGGTTGGTATTCAATGAACAGGAGAACCTGGCTAACAGTTGGATTTGTACATTGTCTGTTGTACCTTGTTGCGTGAGGTGATTGGTAGAAAATTGTGAATATTCTCCACTCTGGGGTGTGATGCTGATGTTAGGGGGTGGGGTGGGGTTGCACATGGTCATTGGGTGACTGATTGATTGATTGGCTGACTGAGGATGGTAGTTGTGGACACAAGGAGTGTATTTGATAGGCTAATTGCACACTATATGTGAATGCGTCATCATTATGCTATTCTTTCCCTCTGATCTTCTGTTCTGTATTTCTTCTTTCATAGGAACCAGCCTTGAATCTGTGCCTGGGCACAGTGGAGAGCTGGGTGAGGGCCAACAAGCTGAAGGTGAATTCTGATAAGACTGAGTAGCTGTGAGCAGGTGGTTCCCTGGTCTGGAAAGTTGACAAACTATTGATGAGGTTGCAGAACTGACCTGCAAAACAAATAGCTCAGATGTCTCAAGCATGCGAAGTGGAAAACAGTTAACTGTGCACTCCTATGCAGGTCTACTCAGCAATAAGTCCCTCTGACTTCAGTGGGACTTAATATTGTAGAGTAGGGATCATAACATGCCAGGTCTGGCTGGCAGACACAGACAATATCATTTGTAAAACTGGGTGGAGTATATTTGACCAGACATTCAAAGAAGCCATTCATGCTGTGTGTTTAATTTATCTTAACATGAGAAACCTTGGTTAGAGTCCCATAGACTTGATTTGTAGTCTAAATGGGTTGTGCCACTTACAAGTCAGAGTCTATTAAATGCAAGAAAGTGCAAGAAAATATTTGACTTTTCCCTGTCAACACTGCTATTGCATATTATCCACATTGATAAGCTCGGGCATCTTCTTCTTATCTCATTCCCTTTGGCAAATTGGTGTGCCAATCTCACTTAATTGTACCAATTAATATCTAGTTGGTTTTCAGTAACAGGACTGAAGTTGTGGACTGGTCAAGCCATTTTTCTGATTGTTTTTTAGATGAGTGAGATGGGTAATTGTATTAGCAGGGGTTTGGTTATCAGATCAGCAAGTGAACCACTGAATATAACCAATGAAGGAGTGACTGAAGAATTCAAAACAGATTTTATTATTATTATTCTGGGCCACATCTATGGTAAAAGTAGTGGTCTGCCTGCATCAAGCATTGTATTATATAAGGCACAAGTTTATACCTGGTGGCTGCAGTCTGACCCAAAGTTAGGTAGTGCACGTTAGCTCTTTGAATTCAGCATTGAGCTAACTTGGAACAAATTTATGAAGTTTGCTAATGTCCATTGATTAACTGAATGTTTAGACTGCACTCCAATTGTTCAGCCTGGAATTGCTTCATACTGCATACGGATGGGCAAAACCGACAACTGTGGTTTCTTGCAGTATCCCATTTTTTAAGTCTTCAGTTCTCCACATTTCAACATCATTTTGTGATTTTTTAAAAAGGGACCTCATGAAAATTTATCATTATTTTAATGTGAATTCCTTCTAATGCACACATTTTCCTGTGTACTTTTTTCCTTAATAGTCACATTTCTGGAAACCAATTTCCCCTAATACAGTGATGGCCAAACTTGGCCCTCCAGCTGTTTTGGGGCTGCAACTCCCACCATCCCTAGCTAACAGTACCAGTGGTCAGCGATGATGGGAATTGTAGTCCCAAAACAGCTGGAGGGCCGAGTGTGGCCATCACTGCCCTAATATAATGCACGGCTGTCTCTTAATTTCACCAATATAATACAATCTGATGCACCCCCCCCCCAGCATTTGCATTTTTGTATGCATTTCTTGACTGAAAAACTGCTCTACAAAATTCAGAGAAGTGTGAATTTTGAAGGATGGTCGTGTTTTAGTTCACATATTGTTTCATAAAGTGCATTAGACAGGTTCACCTTTAAGGTGAACTGAATGTCTCTCACCTCTAAATGTTTGAGATACCATTGTCTCTCATTCCAGGAGACAGTGGAATGCAAAATTCAGATATTCAATCCCTTAAAGCCCAGGTCTTTCTAAATGTGAAGGCTCACAAATTGAATAAAATGCAAATTCATTTCTTCAGAGAATTATCACAGGAAGCAATTTTGTAAATACTTCAGAATGGTAATGGTGAAACAGTAACAAAATGGTAATGTTGTCATATCCTTAAACGACATTCAGAGCTCTGTTGCTCTTTGAAGCCTTAAATGTTAGCTGTATCTGAGAATTGGGTGAAAAGCAGGGAAAAAAGTCATTGGCATTAAACCTACAGAATTTTAATGCAAAAACATCAAATGGAAATTCAGCACCACTCTATTTGTAACTTACTGCCTTCGCTTACTGTTACTGCTTCCTCTGTGATTGGTTTCCCACAGCCTTGTACAGTACAGGCTCTTGCATAGAACTTGTACTTTGTACTGATGCTCAGATTGGAGAGCCTGAAGTTGAATGATGATGGGTTAGTAATATTGATTTCATGCAAGGGCCCAATGTCATCAGTTTCATTAACTGGAAAAAGAAGAAGCAAAGAATAGTAGTCAGTCAGACACCATCATCTGGAAGGAGACTGACTTGTTAAAAGCATGCCTCATGGACCAGGTCCCTGATCCATGAACACTGAGCTAAACAGGCACTTAAATCTCTATGCACACATTATGAAATACATAGCTTTCATGACATGTTGATCGATTTCCATAAATGGGGGGAGGGGGAATATCTAGTGCAGTTTTCATTCTGAGTATCACAAAAAAAAATGTGGAAAAATAGCACTGCCTTAGAAGCTATGTGGCAATGAAGAATGGATATGGGGCTCAGAAGGAACTGCTGGGGCTGCTGCTGCCACCTTCCGTCTGATTCAGTTGCCTCACTCTTTCTAGTGGTAGGGCCAGCTCTGCTCAGTTCAAAAGGCAATAGCTCCAGATATGATTTTTGCACAAGCCCCCCTTCATAGCCTTAGCCTCCTAGCTCTTCCAGAAAATAACGGTGGTGCTTGAGTTGTGGGAGAAAAGCCAGAAGGTCCTTAATGAAACTCAGAAGCTCCATTCCTTGAGTCCTCCCAATTGTATGCCCAATAAATACAGAGAGATAAATCACAAACTAAACAACTCTGTATGTAGTTTCCAAAAAGGAGCAAAGTGCCATTCTAAGGTTGAAGCTGACCTATTTGGTGGAGCATTGAATTGCCATTGTGTAGTTCCTTTTTGGGCTGACCAGGAGAAGATTCATGAAACAGAGATTGAAATCCGGGTATCTCGTTGTCGGCGTTCCATTGGAACCACACCAGCACAAGTATACACATAGAAGGTTTCTCTCATGGACTTATTTCAGGAATATTTGGACTGCTTGGCTTTGAGATACTGAATTATGTGAGTCGTTATTATTATTTTGGTATTGTATATATTATATAAGATTTCATGTAACAGAAGGTGCTGAAGTGCTGTAAATTATTGTTAATGGGTTTTTAAAAACTACATACAGTGTTGTTTAGTTTGTGATTTCTCCCACTTGTAGCCAAATTGTGCTCTGTTCCCTCTGTAGCTTAAAAAAAAAACCAGGATTAATGAGAATGGTGCAAAAGAAAGGAGCTTGGGTCCCTCTCTGTTTTTCAGTGGCGTAGTATGGGGGTGCAGGGGGGGCCGGCCGCACCGGGCGCAACATCTGGGGATTAGGGTTAGGGGGCGCAAATCCACGGGTTAGGGGGTGCAAATTACTTGCCTTGCCCCGGGTGCTGACAACCCACGCTATGCCACTGCTGTTTTTTGAGCACTGGATAACAACAGTGTGTCTCCAAAATTTGCTTGTTATTAAGCTCTACATCCAAGCACACCATTCACGTACTTACTTATCTGGTACTGCAAAATATATCCAGTGACAATGCCATTTGGTTTCTTCGGTGGTCCCCATGATAGTGTTACAGAGTCTTTATCTAAGTTTAGTATCTTTAGAAAGTGTGGCTTTTCTGGTACTGGAAAACACAACCAAAAAACACATTATGCACTTTCTTCGTACTAGATCATTCCATTTGATCTCGGATAAGCTTACAGCATCTTTCCATTTGGTTCTCCCCCCTCCTTTATTAAACACACTGCACCACTTGAAACACCTTAAGTAAAGTTTCAGAGCCAACTTGTTTTCCTTTTTTTTTAAATAATATTTTTTATTAATTTTATGAAATACAGAAAAAAGAATAAAGAACATATTATGAAAGTAGAAAAGGAAAGTTACAAATTTTTCTTACTCTTTTTTCCAAATCTGTTGGACTTCCCCACGTCCTCCCAACCCTGCATTCTCTGTAATACATAACGTCTGCAATTTGTTAACTTGTTTCAATACTTATTGTATCTTCCTTTTTATCATGTTACCCAATTTCAAATAAATTATGGCCCAAATCATGTACGTTTTCATTTTAACACAATAAAGTTGTTTCATTATTCTATCTCTGACTCCTTGTACCTTAATTTACATTTCTTTAATTTAGCATTACTGAAGCTAGAATTTCCTAGAAGGTGCGTTTTTTAACATTCATACAACTTATAATGTTTTTCCAAATAGTCTTTAAATTTTCTCCAATCCTCCTCGAATGTTTCTTCTCCCAAGTCTCGGATTCTGCCAGTCATTTCGGCCAGTTCCATGTAGTCCATCAACTGCGTGTGCCATTCCTCCAGTGTGGGTAAATCTTGTGTCTTCCAGTATTTTGCAATCAGGATCCTTGCTGCTGTAGTAGCATACATAAAAAAGGTTCTGTCCTTCTTAAGCACTGTCTGATCCACCATGCCCAGGAGGAAGGCCTCTGGTTTCTTAGGTAGGGTAAATCTAAATACCTTTTTTAGTTCATTATGAATCATTTCCCCAAAGGCCTTCACTTTCGGGCAGGTCCACCAGAGGTGAAAAAATGTCCCTTCCGCCTCTTTGCATTTCCAGCATTTATTATCAGACAGGTGATATATCTTAGCAAGCTTGACTGGGGTCATGTACCACCGGTATATCATTTTCATAATGTTTTCCTTCAAGGCACTACATGCCGTAAATTTCATTCCGGTGTTCCATAACCTTTCCCAGTCTTCAAACATAATGTTATGCCCCAAATCCTGCGCCCACTTTATCATGGCGGATTTGACTGTCTCATCCTGAGTATTCCATTTAAGCAGCAGGTTATACATTCTCGAAAGTAGTTTACTTTTTGGTTCTAACAATTCTGTCTCTAGTTTCGATTTTTCCACCTGGAATCCAACCTTCTTGTCTATTTTAAAGACCTCTTGAATTTGTGCAAAATGCAACCAATCTCGCACCTTGTTTTTTAGTTTTTCCAAGCTCTGCAACCTCCAATTGTCTCCAATCTTTTCAATAATTTCCTCATATTTAGGCCAATTGGCTTCCATATTAGGTCTCTTACGTGCCTTGGCCTCCACCGGTGAGAGCCACCTCGGAGTCTTACTCTCCAATAAGTCTTTATATTTTGTCCAGACCATTAAAATTGCTCTCCTGACAATGTGGTTTTTAAACAGTTTATGCACTTTGACCTTGTCATACCACAAATATGCATGCCACCCAAAGGCGTTATCAAACCCTTCCAGATCTAGGACATCAGTGTTTTCCAGTAAAATCCAATCTTTCAACCAGCAGAAGGCTGCCGATTCGTAATATAACCTCAAGTCTGGCAGGGCAAATCCCCCTCTTTCTTTCGCATCAGTTAATATCTTAAACTTTATTCGGGGCTTTTTGCCCTGCCAAACAAACTTAGAGATATCCTTCTGCCACCTTCCAAAGCATTCCACCTTGTCCACGATCTGTAGGGTCTGAAACAAAAATAACATTTTTGGCAATACATTCATCTTTATAGCTGCTATTCGGCCCAACAAGGAAAGTTTCAATCTTGACCATGTTTCCAAATCTCTTTTGATTTCTGACCAACATTTCTCATAGTTGTCCTTAAACAGATTCAGATTTTTGGAGGTCAGATACACCCCTAGGTATTTTACTTTTTTAACCACATTTAATTCTGTTTCTTTCACAAACTCATCTGTTTCTGTACTTGTCAAATTTTTTGCTATAACCTTAGTTTTTTGCTTGTTCAACTTAAATCCCGCCACCCGACCAAAGTCCGAAATTAATTCTAACACTCTTTTAGTACTAGAGACAGGCTCCTGCAGTGTTAATACCAGGTCATCTGCAAATGCTTTCAATTTATATTGTTTCACTCTGACCTCAATTCCCTGTACCAACCGGTCCTTTCTAATCATGTTCAATAGCACCTCCAGAACTGAAATAAACAATAGGGGGGATAGGGGGCACCCCTGCCGTGTCCCTTTTTCAATTTTAAACTCCTCTGTCACCACATTGTTTACTATCAATTTCGCTTTTTGTTCTGAATATATTGCTTCTATTCCATTTTCAAACCCCCGCCCCACTCCCATCCCTTCCAAATTTTTCTTCATAAACATCCAGGAAATATTGTCAAAGGCTTTCTCCGCATCAATAAAGATTAGCACCGCTCTAGTGTTTAGCTTTGTTTGTAACAGCTCCAAAATGTCAATAATGTTTCTTGTGTTACCAAACAAATGCCTACCAGGGAGAAAGCCAGCCTGGTCCTTATGGATCACTTCGTTAAGCACTTTTTTAAACCTACTTGCCAAAATGTCTGCAAAAACTTTGTAATCCACATTTAGGAGTGAGATGGGGCGGTAGTTCTTAAGCTGAGTCTTTTCAGTTTCTAGTTTGGGTATCAATGTGATGAAAGCTTCTTTCCACGTTTCCGGTGCCTTCCTCCCCTCCATAATCTGGTTACAAACCTCCAACAAAGGTTGTATCAAATAGTCCTTCAAAACCTTATAGTATTTGGAGGTAAGTCCGTCAGGGCCTGGAGATTTGCCTAATTGGAGGTTCTGAATGGGGCTTTCAATTTCTTGCTGTGTGATATTACTATTCAGGGTTGTTCTCATTTCCTGAGGTATTTTCTGTAATCCGTTGGTTTTAAGAAATTGGTCCACCTCTGAATCTTTCTGTGGCCCTTGTGAATAAAGCTCTTTGAAGTATCTCTGGAAGCACTTTCTAATTTCCTCGGGTTTCTGTACCATTCTCCCTTCAATCTCTAGATTTGTAACTGTATTAAGTTTTTGTCTCTTTTTCAACTGCCATGCTAGCAGTTTCCCACACTTATTTGCTGATTCAAAAAATCTTTGTTTCATTTGTTTAATTCTCCATTCCACCTCTTGATTTATCAATTTCAAATATTGTGCTTGGAAAAATTTCACTTCTCTCAGCACTTCCTTCGACTTGGGCCTGGATCTTAGTTTTTTTTTCTCCATCTCTTATTTTTTCCAATATCTTCTCCTTCTTTTCATTCCAGAGTTTTTTCTTGATCGTGTTTTGTTGTATTAGAAACCCTCTCATAACTGCTTTACTTGCGTCCCAGATTATTCTTTTTTCCACAGTGGTATTTAAATTTATCTCAAAATAGTCCTTTAAAGTTTTTTGGGCCTTCTTAACAATCTTCTCATCCCTTAGTAGGGTGTCATTCATTTTCCATCTGAAGGATCCGGTTGTATTTAGTCTAAGTTCCATTTTCAAAGCATTATGGTCGGAGCAGGTTTTTGGGCAGATTTCCACCTTTCTAGTCTTAGGTGCCAGTCCTCTAGTTATCCATATTTGGTCGATTCATGTCCATGTCAGATGAGCTTCAGAAAAGAAAGTCCCTTCTTTTCCTAGGGGGTTCTTAACCCTCCATATGTCAATTAAGTCCACATTGTCAGTCATTTCAAAGAAAGTTTTAGGTAGTCTGCCATCTTTCGTTATGTTAGCACTTTGCGACTTATCCATATTTACAGACACAACCCCATTCATATCACCCATCATGATGATGTTGTTATAGTCTAGGTAGTCCAGCATAGTCTCATGCAGCTTCCTGAAAAATTCCGATTTTCCTTCATTTGGGGCGTATATTCCTAATATCAGAAATTTTTCTCCTTGTGTCTGAATTTCAATCGCCAAAATTCTGCCGTGTTCATCTTTGAATAAGAATTTCGGTGACAGGCTCTCCTTTGCATATATCACCACTCCTCTTTTCTTCACTTTGTCCGAAGAGATGAATTCTTGGCCTAGTCTTTTATTGATTAGCACTTTTCTGTGGAGCCTTGTCACATGTGTTTCTTGCAGGCAAATAATGTCCAATTGTTCTTTTTTCAAAATATGAAATACTTTTCTTCTTTTTTCCGGGGAATTTCCGCCGTTTATATTCCAACTAAGAAGCTGCAGCGACATCCTGGTCCAATTGGTGGGTCTACAATGGGGTATCTAGGTTTCCCTCCGATCCCGGAGGTGGTAATGTTGGTCCAGATCCAGGCGGTGTAGGCTTTGGAGATGGTCCCGGTGGTGGTGGAGGCCAAGAAGCTGCAGCTCCTTTCTGGAGGTCCTCCTCGTGGTCGTGTAGGAACTTCTGTTGGTCCTCCGGTGTTTTAATTCTTACTTTCCTTCCTTTGTAGGTAAATGATAGTCCTTGCGGGAACTCCCACCTATAAGGGATTGTGTTGTATCTCAACAATTTGGTCAAATCTGTATAAGTGGTCCTAAGATCCAAAAGGTGTTTAGGTATATCTCTGTAAATTTCAGCCTTTTTACCTTCTATCTCCAAAGATTTTTTGAAATGTAGGCCTAGTATCTTGTCTCTTTCCTCTCTCGATCTCAAAATAACCAAACAGTCTCTGGACTTGTCCTTCTTTATCAATTTTCCCAGTCTAAAGGCAGTCACAATTTTAAAGTCCTTATCTTCCTCTATCCCCCAGAATTTAGAGAACAAAAGTGTTAAAAATCCCTGTAGATTTCCTTCCTCCAATTCTGGGATAGCCCTTAATCTGAGATTATTTTCCTTACTTTTCAATTCAACCAATGACAGGTAGGCTTGTTGTTCCCCTACCTGTCTTTTCAGAGGCCTTACTTCCCCCCTAATCTCATCAACCTTTTTGTTCGCCTGTTCTGCTTTTTGACAAGCTTCCACCGCAAGCTTATAATTTTCAGTCGTTGCCCCTTGCAATTTTTCAATTGCCTGAGTATGATGAGAAACTTGCTCGGATAATTTAGTAATAGAGGATGTAGCTTGGTCAATTTTTGATGATTGCTTGTCCACTTTTTGATTTAAAATTCCAAGTTGTTCCAAGATTTGCTTCAGGACTATTTCAGATCCTCCAGTTGCCATATCTTCTGCAGCAGGCTCTACAGCAGGCTCTTCAATTTCCACCTCCTGTGCTGTCAGCACAGTTGGGACGGATGATCTTCGTTGATGAGATAGGGTTGTTTGAACAAGTTGCCCTGGTTTCTTTTCTTTTTCTTTAGCTTTAGCTGCTCTTGTTCTCCCTGTGCCACTCATTCCACACCTGCCTCTGTTCAAGGTCAAATTTTCTTTTGTTTCATAAGTTAGACAAAGTCCAGAATGTAAACAATTTAACCACAGAGAATCACAATAAAGTACAATTCCCAGGCCTCTATATCTCCACAATCCTCTAGGTGGGGTATTTCAAAGTTTCAAGGAAGGAGAGAACTCTTGTCCGCCATTGAAGTTCTTATATTCCCTATGTTAAGTCTTTAATAGTTCCAGAGCACAAAAGGAAGTTTCCACAGGCTTTCTTTGTCTTGAAGAAAAGCCACAAGGTGTCAAGAAAGGTCCCAGCAACAATGTTTAAACGTTAGTATCTCAGTCTATGTATCAGTTAAGCTCCAATAACAGTATCAGCAGTTTGACAGTTCTCCTTTGCACACTGACAGCCCGATAGCTGGGTTGTCCCTTTCAACTCCACATAGCTCAAAATTAGGAAGAAGGTCCCAAAAATAAAATCCACAACTTTTACAAAGATTTCCTGCTTGTCTTTTCACTACAAAGTCTGTCAAATACACCCTCGTTTTACTTTTACAGTCCCTTTTCAGCGCTTCAGCGCTCTTCTGCGCAATTGCTTTGATCTGGTTAGCAGGATCGGGAGACGGACTTCCTGTTACTCGCCTCCCGTTTTCAGCCGAATTTCAACCAAATTCCCAAATTTTCCGATGTTTAACTCCCCTTACTCACGGGTATGTAGCAGCCAATTTTGATGTTTTCAAGAAGAAAGGTCGGCGCTCATCATCAGCAGCAGCGCGGCTTTGCATCCACGAAAAGAGCGATGAACTCACAGCGCCGCTCCCCCTTTCACGTTCCGGAGCCCCTTACGGAGCCCCTTCTTCGTTTCCGGGGGGGCTTTGGGCGCCCGCCGAGTCCCACGGCCACAGGCTCGCTCTGCCTGCGGTTTTTCTTAATGGGTCTCCGCTTTGCCGTAGCGGACGACCCTTTTTCGCGGAGCCCCTCTTCACTGGGTAAAGAGGACTGCCATTGCTATTTTGCGCCGCCTCCGGAAGTGAGCCGACTTGTTTTCCTTAGGCATGCCATCCTCCATTACACAGCCAAATAGATCCTTTAAAATCCATTTTACCATATTTGACCCAAGAGCTTGAACTCAGAAGGGACCCCAGATATTGAAAATGAACTCCCAAGGACTACAGAACCATACCCACAGTACAGGTATGTGTGTTTGTGCAATTTCCCCCGGATGGAGATGCAAAAGCCAGGAAATGTGAAAAAAGAGAGTGTGACTCATTCCACCAGCAATTTTGATTCTCTGAAGCTACTCACGTGGGCCATCTAGACAGATGCATGCCCATTATGCTCTTAAGAGATTTCCAAGGCAGGAGAATGACACCAAACACATTCCCATGAAAGACAATGGTAATAATTGTGTGAGGCCCAATGAATGCACAATTGCAGTGATTATTTATGTAAAGCTGGTAATCATTCATCCACATTCATTCACGTCCAGCTGGGTGCAGGAAGCAGACTATAAACAAAATATGGTCGTAGAAACACATAAGTAGCAATTGAAAGATGCTAATGCCATAGTTCTGGCTGCGAGAATACTCAGACATGGGGAAAACAGCTAGCACACCACACACAGCTGAAGCAAAGAGAAAATAGAGCTAGGAACATTGACTACTGTTTCCCTTCCCCTCCCTCATTTACCTCCCTCGGGGGTCTGGAATTTGTACGTGTTGCTTTCTGGTCCAGCTCCTTTGGAATTAAAAGCCAAAACAGTTAAGAGGTATTCACTGAATGGCTCCAGGCCGGGAATCATTCCATCGTTTCGGTCTGCGTTAAATGTCAAGAAACGTTTCTCCTGGCGATGGCTTTTTCCATCTAAACGGCTTCGTATTTTCCACCAGCTGACCTGTAGTGGGAAGATTTGAGGCAGGGGATAACAACCAGGACCCTTACATAGCACACCAAAAATAAAACTCTTAGAAGAGGCTCTGAAACGTAGAGTAAGGGAGGGAGAGGGTAGTGTGGAGAACCATAATCACCTTGTAGCCCTGGAGGTGGCCACGAACTCTGTCCTTGGGAATGGTAGACCAGATGGCTTTAGCGAGAGTACTGTTGATAGCGTGTACAATCACATTGGAAGGAGCCGCTTCCGGAACTGGGAAATGCAAGAAGGTGACAGGGTTGTGTTAATTGTTGTGCTCAGCATAGTATATTTTGAAGTTGTGCCAGCATGCATGATGAGTTTAAAAGGATGGCCAGCTAACTAACTCTCTTGGTGGGCCACTTAGAGAAGAGAGTGAGAGTTAATGAACCAGAGTTTTGCATGCTACTCCTTTAAAATGCCCTGGTAAGATCTTCCTCATTTGCAATTGGGGAGGAAGGCACTTCTCTGACTTGGCTCTTTGACACCCAGGTACTGACCTGAGTTTAAAATGATGGTTCTGGATTACTCAAAAGCCACCTACTTTTAGGTCCCATCAAATCCCTCCTACAGGCAAGCTGTTTGTGATAATTAGATGTTATCATATTCAAACTAAGCCTCCATCTGTGTCTTGTGCTCCGAAGCCTGCAGTCTTATGCACACTTATCTAGGAATAGGCTCAGCTTGAACTTTGTGGGGCTTTCTTCTGAGTAAATATGCACAGAATTGTGCTATATGAGCTATCAGTGGGGCCTACAACAAAATGTTGCAGTGCGGAGGGCTTCTGCTCAGTTACTGCCATATTCCATGATACTGTGTTCTTTTGCTCTCTGTTTTCCATTTCTTCAAACAGTTCATCAGCATTCTGTGTCCACTGAGCTGGTTCTGTCCACCTTTGGCTATTTTTTTTTGGGGGGGGGGGTGTTTCCCTGCCTGGTGTACCCTCCCCCATACCACATATTTCTTGTACTTCTGCAAAGTCACTGGTTACATAAGGATAGTCACTCATATTAGTATGTAGCCGTGGTGAGGAACCTCAGGCCTGCTACTCTCAGGCCTGTGCTGAACTGGGAGCTTTGGCCACCTGTGAAGCCTTGTACATAGCACAATACCCTGAGAGCCCTGATGACCAGCTGACAATCTGTGCCTGCAAGACTCACGAGAGACCCTTTGAAGCCCCAATGATCAGCTGGTTGTCAGGGATGGAAAATACTACGCATGGTTCTCTGCAAGCCCCAATGATCATCCAGGGTTGAAAGTGCCACACACAGTATGGTTTAATTTCAAAGAGCGTGTGAGAAAATGGCTCCCCTGATGTCAGGTGATAGGTGCGTGGCACCCACTTGTCAAATCACAGGACCTGCTGCTAGCCTGCTAGCCAGATCCAATTGCCCAGTTCCAGTGCATAGGATAGTTCTCTAGGGGTGAGCCAATAAATTCCAGATATGAGAGGTGGAGTTGTGGAGTCAGAGCTTCCACACACATTAATTGCTGTATGAATGTTGGCTGTGATTCCTGAACTGCAGTGTAGATGATCATTATGGTCTCTTCTAACTCTACCATTCTATGATTCAATGAATATACATCTGGGTGCCCTGATACTGGCACAGCCTGCATATACATAAAGCCCCCTTTCATACTTCTGTAACAAATTCCAAAAAATGGGGATGGGTGGAGAAAAATGTTCAGAAAATAGGCTCCACCATTTTTAGCTTGACCATTACTTTTTCTAACAGCAAAAATAAATATATTTTTACAAGGTTTGGCATTCCCCCCCCCCCCCCTTTAGCTCAGATTTTCAGATTCTAAAATGTGCCTGCAGGCTGTGAAATGTTCCCTCTGAGTATGATCTCGGGGGCCTTCTGCATAACCACCCCTACCATGGGAGCATTTTAGAAGGCCTTCTTGAATAATTATTCTTCCTGGCTGAACTAAGAAGTCTCAGTACCTGCATAAATGCGAACGTAAGATTTTAAACAATTTGGTAACGTATTGCTGTCTGCATCTCAATCACTTGCTGCCACATGCTAAAAGATTGTGCATATTTCAGTCACATCAAGGACTTTGAGCTATCCTGTCCCAAATGACTACTGTGGGGTTTCCTCTTTTTGTAGTCTTAAGCCTTAAATCCTTAAAAGCTAGGTTTTTGGTTGGTTTGCTTTTTTGAAGTGAGCCCATTAAAAAAAAAAAGGCTGTTCTGCTTGCAGAAGTATTTGATTCCTAGTACTGCAGCAGGGGGCTTATAATCTTCCAAGTATATATATATCCATTCTCTAAACAAGATAAGAGAGAGAAAATTGCAGTGTAACAGCAGCAAGGCTTCTGGAAAGACTGTTGTCCAATTTTCTCAACAGGGGAGCAGAGGTTCTCAGTCTTCCATATTTTACACAAGAAACAATTGCTTTGTGTTATTACTGTACACTCACAGTTATTTTATTAGGGTTATGACTTCCTGTGCACTTATATTAAAATTCTGTACAGTGGTTTATGACAGTGGTGCCTGCAGTGGGAGGGAAGGAAAGAGGATGTAGAAATCATAGACTAATGTAATAACAGAATATAACTCTGGGATATTGAGATGGGAAATGGGTATTTTATGTCTTGCAAGTTTCAAGTGAACAATATTGATGAGGCAGGGATAAATGTCTGTTGGAGGTTTAAAATCTAAACTAAGCCACTTCTTTTTAAATATTAAATTGTAAAGCCTCGGCTGGAACATATGCAGATATTTATGTGTGACTGCAATTTGGCTGGAAGGTGTCATTTAGGTGTAAAGGGCAGCAAATTTGGTTGTATCCTTGTAAGTTTATTAACTGTGCTATCCTGTGCATGTCTTTTCAGAAGTAAATCTTACTGAGTTCAGTGGGGACATACCCCCAGGTAAGTGTGTGTAGATGTCAAACAGATAAATGACTTTATCTTTCAATGTTTTCAATGGCTGATATTTTATTGTGACTTAACATTTTGTTAGGATTCAACCAGAGTGGCTGGGGCAACCCAGTAAGACTGAAAGATGGATGACATATAAATATTTATCATCATCATCATTATCACTATCATCATCATTAAAGAAACTATCAATATGCTTGAGACACATTTAGGATGTGCTTTCACAATATAATTTTGGGAGGAAGATGCTTACTTTTTGTAAAGTTTTTGTGGGGGGATCTAGCCATATGGACAAAGCTTCACAAGAAAGCTTAGGATGATAACTGAGAAAAGTTACCATGTGAAGCTTTCTACCTCTCAAAAATGACTGTGACAATTCACCTTCCTCAAACTCACCCCTTAAAGTCAGAATGAATTACATAATAACAAATGTTTGGAATTCTGTTACTGAAGTAACAGAAACATTGTGTTGCATACGATCGCAAAATGGGGTTATCATGAAAGGCAAACAACTGACCACATTTTTCTGCATTTCAATAGAAAATTGTGCTTTAGGTTTCTTCCCCCCACCCACCAAATGTTGGGAAGCAAAAAGCTTCTGTATCTCCACATTTTTCAGACTTCTGTCTTTTTAATAATTTAACTCCCAACTCTTAACTCTAAGCTCGTTCACCCTTCAGCTTGAAAATCACCCACAGACCATTCTTTGTATAAAATGTTTTTCCCCATTACTTACTGTCTTCGCTTGAATAGCCAGTTATTATATTGGGTTCAGGGCCAGACCCAAAGCTATTCACTGCCTGAACTTTGATATCATAAGGTACAAAGGTGGGGGTGTTCTTCAATACCAAGAAATGTTTTTTCACTGTTTCTTCATCCCATTCAACATTATCCTGTTGTTTCCAGTTCACTTTGTACTCCAGCCCTGGTCCATTCTGCTCCATGGGCTTTAGTGGCTGCAGATGAAGAAGAAAAGGAATCAGGTACTGTTGTTGTTGTTGTGCTGGCTTACAGGAAACACTCTTTCATGAAACAGTTGGCTATATAATTCAGAAGTGCATCACAAAGATTGCTTTAAGTAAGGCAAATATCACAAAGATAGGCTTAAGGTAAGTGAAGGACAGAACGTTATGGCTTTTTAAAAGCCAGCAAGAGAGGGAAACAGATGGCTTGAAAGCACATTGATTATTAAATCATATACTTTAATGTTGGAGGCATTACCTCTCAATTTGCAGTACATTTTACCATGTCAATCAACTCACATGAAAATGTGTCATTTGTACTGTGGTTACACTATGACAGTTCTTTCAAAAAAATGTTCCATTGCAGATTTGTCCATTAAAACATAAGATTACCCTACAGAGTATTAAACAACTGACAACAAAAATCCCAAACTATATCTGATTCACTTATTGGATAATAATATTTTTATGGCTCATTTGAGGTGCTCATCTAGCTCAGAGTCATTTACACAACAGTAATATGTATAAACTTCTATCTTTCCTCCTCTCTGATTTCCCTCTGTCAAAGATGTATATTGGAAGTTCCTTGTGGGCAGGATCTGCCTTTTTGCAATAATAATAATAATAATAATAATAATAATAATAATAATAATAATAATAAAAAAAACATTGTAACCTGCCCATCTGACTGGGTTGCCCCAGCCACTCTGTTACTCTGTAAATTGCTATGTCCAATGATGTCCTTGTATAAATAATAATAGCTGGTAAAATAATTTGCAAGAGGGAAAGAGGAGAAAGAAAAAGAGAATGAGGATGAATAAAAAACAGTTAAGTTTGCTTGTTGTGATTTATAGAAGGCACCTGCATTCATGAATACATGGCATAATTTCTACATTTGCAGTCCTTGTAATGAAGGAAGCCAAAATGGAGGATATGGTGGAAACTGCCAAGCGTCAATTCACAGAAAACTGGAGGCAAAGGAAGATGTTATGGGCTCACAGGCTCATTTCTACCCAAGGGATTTTGCATTTCATCAAACAATCTCCTTTGAAACTATTATTAAGGGCTGGGGAGGTAGAATCCAAAGCAGTAATTAAACTTAATTCTTTCTTTAGACCTTCTTAGCTACTTCTATGTTTTCAAAAACAGAATCATTAGTAAGAAATTATTAGAAAACAGGAGCTAAGGGGGCATGTAAGGAATAAAAGGCAAAATCAAGGATGGTGGAGATTAAAGCTATTTCCTAGATGTTATCCTACAATTTTTCTTTCAGCTGCAATGAAGGTTGCTTTTGTTTTGCTTTTAAATCACATATTCAGCCCAGTGCTATGCATGCCCACTCCGAAAGTCCACTGTGTTCTCTGAGGCTTATTAAAAAATGAACCAGGTAACTTCACTTGGACCATAGCAATTGTGTCTATATCTTCAATTAAAAGAGCATTACCTCCCATGTCATGTTCATTTCATGTGGTTCAGAAGATTCAATTCGGATGTTTTCCGGGTTCTTGTCTGGAGCTATGCATCAACAAAATACAATGCAAGAGTATTTTAATTAACCAGTCTTTGTTACTTATTCTTCATATGTCTACATTTACTTTATATGGTAAATCGATTAACTGCTGGCTAATTATGTGAATTTCATAGTAATGATTATTATACAGCAGTAAATTATTCCAAAATAAACTTCAGATGAATTTTATATTCACTGTGCAATAAAGTTATCATTTTTAACACACTGCACCATTTATGGTGGCTTGTTATGATAACCACACACAACTCCTTGCAAACTGGATTTCAAAGAATGGATATATCAGCCACATTCAAATTATTATATTTCTGTTTAATAAGCTGAGCTATGAACAAGGCATTGGGCCATGCACACAGCCTCTCTGCTCGCCCCTTCTCACCTACAAGAAAACAGATCAGTAATTCTTCCATTAACTATAGTTTCTCATTTTTTCCAAACTGGGAAACTGTGGTTAACAGCTTCTGAACAAGATTATGGGAAGATCGCTTAATATTTCATTTTGGTCCAGCCATTAGCCATCGTTTGCCAGTTCAGCAAAACCAGGAAATAATAATAGCGGATGGAGGGCCTTCCTACTGTAGTTTGTTTGCTGGCTCACATGAGGGAATGAGCACAAGGGGTTCCACTATCTTAAGGAGCCATTTTGAGATGAAAGAATTATATTATGACAGACATCAGTAAATAAATTCATCCCAGGACACCCTTGGATAATATGATCAATTGTCATGTAAAAAGCACAACAACAAAAACCCCACACCATAAAATGGATATGGTTTCAGTCATTTTGGTTAAAATGATTGAATAAGAACTAAATGGTAGTTTCACAAAGCACCAGATGTTAATGGGATTATTTTAAAGAGTTGGCCCATTGGGACTAGGAAAACAGAAGGTGTATCATTAGAAAGAGGCACAGTTTGAAAGCTAGGAAAGGCACAGAGACAAAAGTTTTTGTAAAATGTTAGGAGAATATAAATGAAGAAACCTTGCAGAACAGCTGTTCTATAAAAGGATTTTCAGGAGCCAGTTATTTCATGTTATACCAAGAGAAATTGGTTGTGAATAGAAATTTATCCAAAGTCCTGTGCTGCTATGAGACTCACTATAAATCTTGCTAAATAGCCCATCCAGAAGGCATGGTGTCTACATAAAAGAAGAAGAAAGCTAGCCTGAGTCTTAAAAGCAGTATATTTGGAGCCTAACTACATGTTTTGTTAATTGTGCAGTTTCTCAGAAGATATTTTAAAAATGGAATCCTTAAGTACATTTGTTTTCTAGTTGTAAAACAGCCTTTTCTGAGGTGTTGCAACCCAAACTGTACAAAGTATTCCAAATTCTGTCTTACTGATTGTCCTACCTGTATGGAGCATTGCCATGTACAAATAACTTCTATTCCTTGGATCTTATATTCCCAAAGATTGGGGCTGAACCATCATATATGTCTTGTTTTTGGCAGTCTTTGGTACAACCAGAAACCTGCATAGCCCTTAAGAATGCCTCATTCCACATTCCATCTTGGGACTATGAATGGAATGGAATTCCAGAGCATAACCACCAGCCCCCCCCCTTTGTTTACCATTTAGTCAGCTAAAGAGACTAAACAGGTGTGCAGGTGTGGAGAACTCTAAAGCTGTCACACTATTTTGTGACAGATTGATTGGCTAATAATGATTTTGCTCTAAAACAAATTTTGGTATGTTTCTGATGGGCCAACACAGCTACCTGTACTTTTTGTTAGGATATAGTTCCGTTCCACCTTAAAAGGGATAGGCATGACTGTTGTGTGTCACATGCCTGTTTACATTTCCAGCACAGTCTGCTGGGAACTTCCGTTTTGTATATTGCTTTTGTATTGCTGTTTTGCTCTGGAGAAGAAGGGAAGCAGACATGTTTTTCCTTTGTCCCTGCTGCTGAATAAAATGCTGTATATAATGCTTACACATGGCTCTGTCCGCCACTTCCGTTGTGGAGATTTATTCACTCTGCAAATTAGCGTGCTCGGTAGCTTCAGAAGGCTACTGAGGCGCGAGTCGCTGATTGATTGATGCTGTTCCGTGACCTGGAGATCACCCGGCTGCTGGCCAGTGGCTGGAGCCAGCTTGGGGCCTGCCATTATGCCCCCGTCTCCCTGGCAGCATCCCAACACTTTTAATGTACAATACTGTGTCCTCAATTAAATAAAACACTCTTTTCCTTTTGCTTCTCTTCTTATTTTTATATTTCTGCTTCTTTTTCGTCTTTTCTCCTTGGTGTGTGTGTGAGAGAGAGAGAAAGAGAGGGAGAGAGAGAGAGAGAGAGAGAGAGAGAGAGAGAGAGACTATATGCACATGAAGGTGATGGCTGGCTAGTGAAGGACTCTAGAAGCAGGGAAGGAAAGATCTCCCAGGGTGGGAGGCTTGAAGGAGAAAGGGAATCTCCTAGGTGACAGCTGGGAGGGTCCACCCTCTTCTGTGTGAGACAAGGATTAAGATCTACCTTTGAGAGGGGGCTTTGTATTTTCTTCGCTCTTTTTTCTGTTGCTTTTTTCTTAAAATTTAGATTTGTTTGTTTTTTTATTGCATTGTGTGATGGAAAGGTTTCAATAAAAAACTATAAATCAACAAAATGTTATCTCCTTAAGAGCCACACTTTGAAAAGAGAGGATCACACACATTAAACCAGCCTTCCCCAACTTGGTGCCTTCAAGACATCTTGAACAACAACTCCCATCAGACCTAGCCAACATGGTCAGTAGTCAGGAATGATGGAAGTTTTATTCCAAAACATTCAGAAGGAACACAGATTAGGGAAGGCTGCTTTAAACAATATTTATAATTATCCACAACAGGGTCTGGCTTCACAATGTCAAGACTTGGCACCAATTACCGAGTGGGATAGGAGAAAGCAGCTCACCTCCAACCAAGCCTATAAGTTAATCTAAAACAAAACAAAGCTGAGGAACTTGTTTCCCCCACAAATCAAAACAAAGGCTCCTGAATATGCATCAGGTGTATTCTAGGCTAGTATACCCTGTTCAATATGATATAATTAAACACAAGAAACAGGTAGCAAAGCATACCAGCTGGTGGTGTTTCATATCGTTCTGACGGTTCGCTAGGCTGGCTTCTCCCAACGGCATTGACAGATATAACACGGAACTGGTAATTTACATAAGGGGACAGTGGTAAGACAACTGTACTGTCATTCCCTGGGAGCCTGATTAATTCCTGCCACTTTCTGGGCTCCCATCGGTTCTCTTCAAATTCCACAATAGATTCTAGAAAGGACAAGGAGTGGAGACACAATTAAGATCCCCGGAAACGAACTGGAAAGAAGGGAAGGAAATGATCAGCAACAAATAAAACCTTCACCAATAAAACTAATTAAGTGCAGCTTTCAGGGTAGCTTTGATCTAATTCCAAACACTTGCTGTCACTCTATAAAAGTAAGGTGGCAGCACTAGACTCCCGCTTACCATTAATTGGGCTGTTGTTACTGCTCCCAGCATTCCATGATAGCCTCACACTTCTGCTCTGTTTCTCGGAGAGGTGGAGGTCTTCTGGTGGGTCAGGGACATCTGTACAAGAAACGGAAGAAACATAAGAAGAATGGCATTTGGCTGCTGCGCTTCACTCTGAGCAAGAGACGTGTGCAATATTTTCAGGTGGGGCCTTCAGAGAAATCACACTGCTGCTTCTGACATTAGGGCTGTGCATATGACCCTGTCCATCTGTTCACGGAATACATGAGAGAAACATCATACTAGCCAGTTATGCCCCCCTAGTGCCAATGTAGCCGCATGCCACACTCTTCATCTTTACCTATTTCACAAGAATAAAAGCTATGCCTGCAAAGAGCTCTTTGACACCTTAAAGACCGAAGAAGAGTTTGGATTTGATATCCCACCTTTCACTGCCTTTAAGGAGTCTCAAAGCAGCTAACATTCTCCTTTCCCTTCCTCCCCCACAACAAACACTCTGTGAGGTGAGTGCAGCTGAGAGACTTCAAAGAAGTATGACTGGCCCAAGGTCACCCAGCAGTTGCATGTGGAGGAACGGAGACACGAACCCGGTTCCCCAGATTACGAGACTACCGCTCTTAACCACTACACCACACTGGCTCAATTATTGTGGCAAAAGACTGGCACAATTATTGTGGCGTAGGCTTCTGAGGACTACAGCAACACTTGTCTGTTGCATGAATTGGTCTGCTCTAGAAAGTATAATCTGCACAGATTTTTGCACATATGCACACTTGTTGTTTTTAGCAAAATTATACAGGAGGGGAAACCCTACAGGGAATATTAAAAACATCCACATTATAGGGGTCCAATGATTGAACTAGGAGTATTTGAAATTGCGGCATTGTTGCATACAGATGCTAAACAGGTACAGATCTGATCAGCTCTGTGGTCACTGGGAGTCCCATGTAAGAGAAGGGCAAAAAATGTGGTAAATATGAAATGCTATGTAATCTGTAATCCATACGTGTGTGCCAGAATACCTGGGCCTTAGCTGAGTGGCAGGCCACATACTTTGCAGGCAAAGGGTTCAAATCCTGGTATCTTCTGGTAGAGCTGGGCTTGTCCACTGTCTGAAACCCCAGAGAGTCACTGCCAGTCCGTGTGGACAATGCAGAGCTCAATATACCAATGGTCTGACTCACTTTAAGGCAGCTTCTTCTGTTATTTTGGAGGGGCAGAGCAGAAGGTGGTCTGTCCTATCAAACTTAAAAGGCCGGCTTTGGCATTCACCACTTCCTTCACAGGAAGACTGTTGAGCGAATAAAACAGTTCCATGTGAAACTTGGGAGCAAAGCGTAAGCAGTGAGAAATACAGTTGTTTTCCAAGGCCAGGCTCAAAACGTATTTCAGGCATCCACTCTATAATACTAGTGGGATGGGCCCTGGCATCCACTATTTGTCCCTCATGCATTGCATATGATACTTCTTTCCGCTCCAATAGCCAGAACCGTTCCCCAACAAAGGTCAAATTCTATTTCTTGTCTCAGCCGCAGCAGGATTCTTATTAAGCAACTGTCCTGGTAGCAGGAAAGCAATGAGGCAGAGCTGGAGGAGGATTTCTACATAAATATGTGGTTTTTATAGATGGCTAAGAATAGAAGTGTAGGATTTTTAAAAGGCAGCAGTGTGTGGTTGTCTGGGAGTTAGATTTGAAATGACAGTGTATGGGGAAAAGAAGGAGCGCAGTTGGGGGTAGCATTTGCAGGGCCGTAATGAGACTGGCAGCCCAGGAGAATTTTAATACGTGTAAGGAAAAATGGGGGAGGAGGTGGATTTCATCCAGTTTAAAAATGAACCCCTCTTATGTGATGCTCATTCATCAATAAATATGTGAGTTGCACTGAAAAACACCCCTTCAGTTGGGCAGGAGGCCTTTGAAAGTCACCCCTCCTAGAACCTTACGACTCCAACTGAATGAGAGAGGTTACCCCAAAGGTGAGACATATCCTGCTCAAGGGTCCCAGAGCCCTGATTGGCAGGTGCTGGGAGCTGCCATTCACCCTAAAAGTTGCCTAACGGTGCTCACCGACCCTTGTCCCTCCCTAGTGAATCTCCCATGCGTAGCCTGGGTAACTCACTTGGTAAGAGTGTGGTACTAATAACACCAAGGTTGCAGGTTTGATCCCTGTATGGGACAGCTACATATTATTTCATTGCAGGGGGGTGGACTAGAGGATCCTCAGGGTCCCTTCCAACTTTACAGTCCTATGATTCTATGATTCTATCCCAGCTTAAATGTGGCCATTGAATTAACCTAATCCAATGGCATGCCTGCGAAACTGGCTCCTCATCAACCTGGTACATATTTCAGGGAGTCAGAAGAATATGTCAGCAGGGCACACAAACAGACAGGCCAGAAACAATCCTACACAGTCCTGAAGCGAACGGAAAATCTTGCACTGAGAAATCAGAAGAGGCTAAGGGGGCAGAAGGTGGAGGAGCCTTAGACAGTCTCCTGTGTTTCCCTCTCCTAGCATCCACATGGCATATGCCCAAAAGCCATGACTCACCCCAGAAGCAACACTGCCCCTGTCCATAGCCCTCAGGGTCAGGCAGCAAAGCAGCCATTTGTGAAATGTGCATGTGAATAAATAGTGCCAAATCTGACTGATGTTGCAATGGGCCCAAATCTTCAGAACAAAACCATTACTTTCCAGAGGGATTTAAATAAAGCATCAGAATAACTTAGCATGCAAGCAGTGGTTTAAAATTTACTTACAAAGGACAGTTATGCGGGAATCATCTGTGGCAATGTCAAGAGATGTGTGGCCTACACAGGTGTACACACCCTGATCTTCTAATTCCACATTTGATATAATCAAGGTGTCCATCTCCATAATTATTCTGCAAAGGAAAGTATAAATAAGACACAAATGACAGAGCAATAATAAAACTAGCATCCTGAATCCGCTTTCTTGCCTGCACATGGAAATCCTCTCACGAGGCAGCTCGCATTAATGCTTAAGTTGCATTTTAGGTAGTAAATTCATCACACACACACACACACACACACACACTGCTAGCATTAACTACCAGCACAGTTTCAAGCACCCGCAACTAATCGTACCAACTTATAACAGCCATAGTTCTAGTAATCTGCTTTCAGGAAATTTGGAGATTATTCATCTACAGTCCCCAATCCACAAAGTGCTAGACAATTCTTATTTATCATTCCAACAACCCTGAGAGATAGATTAGACTGAGTGCTAATGACTAAATTCTTACAGTTCAAACCAGACAAGATGAGAAATGGATGTGATCTAAATTTCCAGTGTTTCATTTCCTCCCCCTTTATAGAAGTCAAGGGGAAGATATGAATTGGATCAGCACCATAGGACTAAGGGAAGAGAAGGGTTAAACCCTTCCCACAATGCTATTTCCCATGTGCATGGCCAGAAAGCATATCAGTTCCCTTTTTCCACCTGGCCTGGGATGGGAGGGCCCGACTGACTCCAGCTACAAAAGCTGAGGCTGCTGAACAAACTATTGGGCTGGAGTGTTTTGTTGTGTAGGGGGTGGGATTTTGCTGTTATGTTTGTTTGTTTTTTGTATCTTTATTTTAGATTTTGTTGTGATTTGTGTGGAAATTGTCCAGTCTGCTTCTAATATTTTTAATGTTTAATTTATTCTTTATGTTGGGACGCGGGTGGCGCTGTGGGTTAAACCACAGAGCCTAGGACTTGCTGATCAGAAGGTCGGCGGTTCGAATCCCCGCGATGGGGTGAGCTCCTCTTGCTCAGTCCCTGCTCCTGCCAGCCTAGTAGTTTGAAAGCACATCAAAGTGCAAGTAGATAAATAGGTACCACTCCGGCAGGAAGGTAAACGGTGTTTCTGTGCGCTGCTCTGGTTTGCCAGAATCAGCTTAGTCATGCTGGCCACATGACCCGGAAGCTGTACGCCGGCTCCCTTGGCCAATAAGGCGAGATGAGCACCACAACCCCAGAGTCGGTCACGACTGGACCTAATCGTCAGGGGTCCCTTTACCTTTATTCTTTATGGCTACTTTTTGATGTTGTAGTTATGTATTTTTTTGTGTTGTAAGCCACCTTGAGCATGGTTAGAATTGTGGAAAGGTGGCATACAAATAAAATTATGTCATATACAGTGCTTTTTTCTGGGGGAACGCGGGGGTACACATGCCCCTAAACATTGTGTGAATCTTTGTCCATTTACTGTATTTATTTTTCCCAATTTGAACTACAAAATGGTAATTTTCTTGAGTGAAAATGAGAGTATCCCTAAACATTTTTTTAAGAAAAAAAGCACTGGTTATATACGTAATATCGATGGCCTCCCTATTTATTGCTTGTAACATTGGGGGAGAAGCATACATAATAATAGCTATGAGGGGTTGATATTGGGAAAGCAACACAAGGGAAGGGCTAGTATTCCCTTCCCTAAGGGTCACAAAAGTCCTGATTCAATTCTTCCCTTTCCCCATGAAAATGCAAAGGAAAGTTGGGAGAGCCAATCATGGATATTCCACATTTCATCTACTTTGCCCTATGTTGAAAGGCCCTGTTTGTGGAACGCAATGCTTAAATGTGCCCTTCAACAGTGTGGACATCTGCATGGATGTGTTTTCAGAGTGACAGTGAACCAGGGGAGGTCTGCAGCTCAGTGGAAAAGCACAAGCTTTGCAGTCAAAAGGAATGGGTTCAATCCAGGATAGGGCTGGGAAACACCATTTCTGAAACTCTGGAGAACCACTTCCAGTCAGTCCTGGAAGTGACAACACTGAGCTATATTGAGAAAAGGTAGTTCCCTATGTTCCTGACTGGCACTTGAATTTAGATAATAGTATCTGCACTTTTTAAGCCAGGAATGATCAGCTGTTGTCTCATAACCGCCACCCCAAAAACGAAATTTAAAAAACCAAATTAACAGGCTTTCTAGCAGATTTCAACAATATATATATAAGCAGTATATGTACAACTCAAAAGGGGAAAAAAGAGATACAAAGGAATGTTGAAAACATTATTGGTAGAATGTCCAGAAACCATAGATAATTATTTCAGGGACACATGTGGCTCATAGGCCAAAATCTGGTAAACCGCATTGTACATGCTTAATGAATTAACAAGGTGGAGGTTTGTTTGTTTTTACTTGTTCTGGCTACATTATTTAACAAAATAAAATACCTCATAGTCTGAACATGTGATGATATCAGCAAAACACGACTTGTATTTGGTGGGTTTATTTGACTGGTTTGTTCAGTTCTGACCTATTCAAAATAACTGTACATCTGGCCTACTGGATACAAAATGTAGATTTAGAGCTGTGCTTTCACCACTAGAGGTCCTTCCAGGACAACTATGAAATTATGTGCAGAACTGTAAGGCTGCTTATATCTTACTGAGATAGAAAGTCATTCCAGTTTCATAGAATCATAGATTTGTAGAGAAGAAGAAGAAGAAGAAGAGGAGGAGGAGGAGGAGGAGGAGGAGGAGGAGGAGGAGGAGTTTGGATTTGATATCCCACTTTATCACTACCCTAAGGAGTCTCAAAGTGGCTAACATTCTCCTTTCCCTTCCTCCCCCACAACAAACACTCTGTGAGGTGAGTGGGGCTGAGAGACTTCACAGAAGTGTGACTGGCCCAAGGTCACCCAGCAGCTGCATGTGGAGGAGCGGAGACGCGAACCCGGTTCCCCAGATTACAAGACTACCGCTCTTAACCACTACACCACACTGGCTGGAAGAGACCCCAACAATCATTTATCCCAGTCACTGCAATGCAGAAAACTTTTGCCCAATGTGGGGCTCGGACCCACAGCTCTGAGACTAAGACTCTCATGCCATACCGACTACCAGTTTTCCAATTTTATCCCTTTTGTAGCAGTCCAGAGGCTGCTGGACTAGTTTCATGCTGACTGAGTCTGATAGTAGCTGGAGTCTGACAACTTCTGGAGGGCCAAAGATTAGTCACCTGTGCTTCAAGGACTCATGCAACATCTTGCCAAGGTCAACAAGAGATATTCTATTGACCCCATTAGGAAAAACTAGATATTTTCAGCAAAATACAGGGACAACCAATGGGTTGTAGGACTTACAATGTGCCACTGCCAAAAGAATCCTTAATCCCATACTCTACTTTTCTAGTTGACTGTACCAGGATAGGATTGCATAGTGATTTATATGTATATTTTATGGTTCTGCACTGGGAAGTTTCTGAAGGGCTCAAGTGGGCAGAAAGGCAGTCTGCAAATACATGAATATTTTTTTTAAAAAATGGTTTATGTAATGCTTTTAGAGCAACTTTCATCAAGCTGGTGCCCTCCAGATATCTTGGTCTATGACTTCCATCAGACTCAGCCAGCATGGTCAATAGTCAGGGATCATGGGAGCTGTAGTCCAAAATATCTGGAGACTCAATGCACATTATCCCAGTAGTGCTCAGCACTGTTAGGTAGATCTGCATTGGCTTGGAGGAAGAGAAGCTTCCTCCGATGGAGGCACTTTCTCTGTCGCAGGGTGCGACTTTTCCCAATGGACGCTTCTCCGAATCCATTATGTCTGTGTTGCAAAAAATTAAAAAAATTAAAAATAAATAAAAATGAGGCCATGAGAAAGGCAAGTGGCATGCCTCACGGTATGTGATACTGTCTCCAACATCCACCTGCTAAATGGCACAGCATAACTCCCCAAACCCAGGGTGCCGCTAGGAACATAGGAATCTAACATATACTGAATCCCTCCAGTTTAATCATGTCTGTATTAATCTCCCAGACAGGGGACACTGAGCCCAACTTGGAGACACCAGGGATTGAACCTGGAACCTTCTTCATGAAAGCAGATGTGTTCTGCTATTGGGCTACAGCCTCTTGCTGATCCACTGTCACTCTGAAAGCAACACATACATGTATGGTGTAAAACATGCACGCTTCGGCAGCACATATACTAAAATTGGAACAATACAGAGAAGATTAGCACAGCCCCTGCATAAGGATGACACGCAAATTTGTGAAGCGTTCCATATTTAAATTTTTTTTTAAAAAAAGTATGGTGTAAAACATCCCATTCCACTTATTTGTTGCTGACCCAAGCTTGCCTATGTTATTACTCCTGCAAAAGGGGTGGTGATATTTTAAACACTCCTGTGGAAATCAATGGGAAGTCTCATATAAGACCTCACTGTGCCTGGCTCTCTGCTGCAGAGGATTACAGCACAAGAAACAACTACAACTATTTGATGCCAGAATCAACAGTCATTAGAAGCTGCCTGTGGCGTTTGCCCTCCTAGGTGTATGGCATCATACTGGATTCATAAGGAAAGGGTTAACTAATTGTCAAATGACTAACCAATGGGAACCCAAGGGGAGGAGTTAGAGTTAGGGTGGTTGAGAAGTCAGTCTGGAGTTAGAGAAGAGACAGAGAGGATAGGTCTGTGGGTTGGGCTAGTCTGATGTGGGAGAGTGAGAGAATCTGTTAAGAGGAGTCAGTCAAACAGTTGATATAATCAGTCAGAAGGTATTAGGATGGTATAGGCTGGTAAAGAAACTAAAGTTAAGAAGCTGACAAAAAAAATTATATGAGAAACCATAAACTTGTTAATACTTATAAAATAAACTTGTTTATTTGGTTCAATTTTAACAACTGTCTGGACTCAGTGTTTTACCCGAGAGTAATGGGTTGGTGCCAACGGGGAAGTGAGCACAGTGGTGGCACAGGGATCAATAGATCGTTAAACGTCCATGTGTGATCGCCACACTGCCCATTAGGGAAGGACCATAAGTGCACAATCATATTCCCATGAATAAAAATTATTTATGTAAAAAGAAAGCAGAATAAGAAGAAAACTCTCATTTGTTACCTCCCATCCTCTGTGTCATTCTTTACAAGCTCCTCTCCGTCCTTTCTCCAAGAGATTTGAAAGTGGTGTTTCAAATGGGAGTCAAACTCAGCATGGCATTTCAATGCAACTGGATGTGATTTCAAAATTTGTGGGTTCTTCGGCAGAACAGATATTTTGGTAGCATCTAATAAGTGAAGAAAGACATTTGCCGTTTGTTCATGTATACAATGAGCAAATTGCTTTACAGTCCTTGTGCCATTCCTTCGCATAAGAATAGGGGATTTATCAATCCCGTTTTGCATATGATAATGATGCATGCCTTTGAGAAATTTCACCTGTCTTATTGAAATACTTTTGGCTGCCCTTGTATAGTTCACCCAGGAATGACTAGCAGCTTTGCTTCAAATTTTGGTTTAGGTAAACTCCAAGGATAACAGAGGGTTGTACAGATTTTCCAGAGAAATGTCACTGTTCCTTTTGAAACCCTTTTACTTTCCCCTTGACATTCCTCAGAAGCACTAAATTAGTTTCACATTTTATAAGTGAGCCAGAGTTATTTGGCCATCATTCATTGTTCAGACTGACTCCTGAAAAGCTCTCCAGTGAAACATATGAGAACAGGGATGAGTGAATCTGTCGATTTTGGCTTTTCTAGGTTTCTTGCTTTCTCAGTCTTAAGTTCGGTCCTCCATATTTCTATATACTTTAAAAGAAATCCTTGTGCAATTGTATGCCATTGTTTCTTATACAGATTTTTGCAAGCCATTTCCCCTAATAAAATGCATTCTGTACGATTTCCCCCTCCATTTTTACGTCATCAATCAGTTGAAGAACTGAATCACAAAATATGGAGAGCTGCAAATTTGGAAGGACAGCTTTGTTTTGGTTCACAAGTTGTTACGGAAAATGTGAATTGGATACACTCGCATTAAAATTCAAACTGAATTGAATTATTTTGCCATCCCTAGAGTGAAAGACACACCTGTGGTGTGGGATCTCAGTTATTCACACGTTTGCCCCTGCAGTGTGGGATGGCACTGCGCTATGAGTAGGAAATATAGCAGGGCCCTTTATGAAATTCATAGTTCCTGAGTTCCCATCCCACCTCCAGTTTAGCCAAATCATGTCCCACCTGTCCTTTGCTAAGAACAGTAGAGAAGGGAGAGAAGGGAGAAGGGAGAAATCACAAAAGGCAAATGGTTCATGGTCCCTTGACCCATCTCCCATGAATTGAAAGCACTGGTGTGAAGATGAGCAACATTTTACTCAATGTCAGCAAATGTGATTAATTTGCTCTTGTGGATATGTGACCTAGGAAAGCAATAGGTTCACAAATAACTTTTGCTGATCTACTAAAAAAAAGTGCTGGCACATAGAATCATGGAGTTGGAAGCGACCTTAGAGGTCTAACCCACTGCTCAATTCAGGATGCAACTACGGCGTCCCTGAAATTGGGTTGTGCAGCGTCTGCTTAAATACCTCCACCAAAGACGAGCTGCCACCTCCCAAGGCAGTCTGTTCCATTCACTGTGTAAAATAGTGTTTCATTGAGGAAACTCCACAACCATTATTAATATCAGCATCAGGTCTCTCCTTTTGAATGGGGAACATCCCTAGTGATCAACCAGCCTTTAAATCAGAAACAATATACAATTATGGCAATTTTCTAAAGTGCAAACAGCATTATACTGCATTACACATATTTTGCTGCATTATGCAATTATATTTGTGGTTTTGAATAGGGAATGTTGTGAGTTAAGCACATCCATTAAGAAAATTGCATAGTTGCTTCTGATGCAATGTGTGATACCATTGTTTGGGGAGATGGAATTGTGTTCAGAATGAAATGGGGCGTTTTTCACATCTATACATGAGGCTAAAGCAATCAGATTTTTAATAGTAACTTGTGTTCATAGGAAGAATTACTTCTGACAGTAAGGGTAGCAGTGATAGCACGTCTCCCAGCAGAATTTTTCACCCAGCAAGTATAAGACCCAGCATCTTCCTTTCTCGTTACTCTGATTTCCAGGGTTCCATTCTGATCAGGATCAAGGTGCTGCATGTCGTAATCTTTAGTCCTAGGAAGTAAACCAGAACCACAAGTTATTTCATGCGGTTAGAGATTATGAGAATGTCAGGGCAGCCAGGTCTTAGCTTAACCACCATGATAGGAAGCAGAAGCAAGGCAATGGCTATAAATCAATATAGACATTTCTTTCTTTCAGTCTGAAAAGATGCTACAGCTCATAAATGAAGGAAGACTTGTCTTTGAATGAACTGGAATTACATACTTTTGAATTAAGGTCACACTCACACCGTGCTTTTAAAGTACATGGCTTCACCCAAAGAAAGCCAAAGTTAGTTAAGGGTGCTGTGGAGTAAACTACAGTTCCCATGAGTCTCATAACTGTTGAAGTGCAATAAATGCGCTTTAAATGTACAGTGTGGAATTTACCTTTGATTTCATTTTCCCAGAAATGGTTTTCTTCACTGTCAGAATGAATATGCACCTTCTTCCCACAGTGGCCATGTCCCAAAATTTCTCACCACCACATCAGAATATCTAGGATGATTGGCTAGTTCCATACTCTAACAACAGATTCTTCTTTTTATGGTTTTGTGTCAAACCATAGTGCACTTTTAAATGCATTTTTGAATGCTACTCAACCATATTTTCATTTAATTAAACTCAGTGTATTTGTTTTGAGCATTAGCCATCGCAGAATTCCAGGAGTGGGATTTCTGGATCCTCCTTAATCAATGCTCCTCATAAGCATACTTATGGCCAAGAGTTGGCATGCAAAGCCTCTGCTTTTTGCTGCAGACAAGTCTTTATGTGAGAAAAGATGTTCAGCTTTAGACCCAGCTTTTGCTGCTCCTGCCTTCTCCTTCTGCTGCATATGTTTTGTGTAAGACAATAAGGAGGGAAATAGCAGAGCCTTTCAAGAATTTTCTGTGTATACTTACAAAGCCTTGGTCCTTCATAAATATTCACTTGCAGGTGAAGACCCCCAAAACCACCCCCAAATGAAGTCACAATAGACACAGATTTTAGTTTAAGGTTTTTAGCATTAAATTTGGCTACAACTTCATTGATTAAAGCATGTGAGTGGTTGCTTAGGCATTAGTTCCAGACTACCTGAACAGGACTGACACTGGGCACCACCATATGTCGGTAAGGGAAAGCATCCTGGGGGAGCGAGAACTCCTTGGATCTCACAGCTAACTCCAAACGCTCCAGCTCACTCCAGATGCTCCCAGGGGCTCTGGTGTGGCCCTAGCCCCTTGACAGGGTTCGGACAAAAGCAAGGTGAGTCCCTGGATTCCTTTAATGGAATTCCCTAGCAGCAGCAATGGAGGGGCCGGCACAGCCAACCACGTCCCCTCCCCAAAACATTGAACCAAATGCCTAACTGCCAACCTTACAAAGTTGTGACGATTTGCTACATGGTAGGCAAAAACCAAGTGGCACCAGCCAATCAGCCAAATGGCAAAATTCCTACCGAGCCCCTGCTCCAAAACAGACGACCCCATGACAGGCATAGCAAGGTCATAAGAACAACCCTAAATATAGGGAGAGGAGGGCAGGTGATCTGCTGCACGTCGCAAGAAAGTGAAACTCTCCAGCAATGTGCAGCAGCTTAAGTAGCCCCTCAGAAGCCAATAGCCAACCCAACTGGCCAAATTTCTGCCCCAGCAACAGAGGGGCAACCAATGGGGCATTGTGGCCATCCAAACGGTCCTGCCCCACAACAGTGAGGCAGTTTTTGGTGATCTCACCGCAACACGTGCCCTTCATGATGGAGGACCCAACTTACAATAGTCACTAAGTTTATTGACCCATTTTGGGGTGAATGGTAAGATGTTTGCATTTCCTTCTCAACCTCGTTCTCTTTCTCTGGATTATCAGGTGTCTAGTGGTTTGGTTTAGGGTACTCAATCAGTTGTAACTACTCAGAGGAGCTGCTGCTAGCTTTTCACGGAAACCAAGATTATAACCAATCAGGTTTATACTTTGGCCAACAGGGCCTCTTAGAGGACAATAACAGATCCTGAGTAGGAAAATGGGCCTAGTACACAACAAAGTTCCCTAAAGAATGAAGAAACACAAGTTAAATTCTGAAGTGTTCTTTGTTATCTTTTCAAAACTAACATTTGCTTTTTATTAAGCCATCTAAATTGCACCTGTGCAAGAAAAGCCTCTGAGCAAACTAAGCTCTGTTGACCTTTGCCTTCCTGAAGATAAAGGAAATGGAACACCACCTCATGGGGGACCTTATCATTTCCATTACTAACAAACAATGTGGGATTTCATTAACCTTGGCATATTATTCTTTGAAACTTTTAAAGTATAAGTATATTTGGATCATCTTTGGCATCCTATGACAGCAATTTTTATTGGATTGATTTTTTTAAAAAAATCAATAGAGATTTAATGCAACTACATCTCTGCAGCCAGAAATGCCAACAGCAGCCTATGAACATGAGGAAAGAACTAAAATGAGCTTACCAAGTAACATCAGGTGATGGGACAGCAAAAAACTGACAGTACAGGCGGCTTGGGTAACCCACAACCGCAACATATTCTTCACCATCTGGAGTTAACATTTCTGGAGGAATGTCTGCAAATGTCAACAACGACAAAAAAGTTAGAACTACAGATCTATAAATAGCTTGGATTTAGAAACACCTGCCATCCCATGGGGTTGGGAAAACATTGCTGTCTAGAATCCAGCAAAATTAGTTGCACTTAGGAGTAGGCTCAGATGTTTACAAATCACTTGCTATTCAGACCAGGGTGGAGGGATGCTTTTTTGTAATGGTCAGCCCAATCTAACATCATACTCACTGTCCAGAGGAAGAATGACTATTGAGACAGGACATCCCATCTGTCCCTTTGAGCAAGAGATCCCCTATCTTTGTGGGCAGCAGTAACAACTCGTGAGGCAGCTTCTTGGAGGAAGAAAGCAGCAGCAAACAAGACTGAGGGGGCAGAACTGGTGCAACCATTAGGCAGAGTGAGCGGCCACCACAGGCAGCAGATGCTGGGAAGAGCAGTAGCGAGTGGTTGCAAGACAGAGCTTGGATGCCATGCAGACTGACTAGCACCCTCAAGCAAGCCGGCTGCCCCCTTAGGTGCACTGTTGTATTGCTGCAATCTGGTCAGATTATGGACTCTGAGTGAGCCAACTCTGCTGACGGGACTTTCATGCCTTGGCCAGAAGGTGTTGCAAGATAGCAGCTGCTAGCTTAGGCATGTGGTTGCTGAGTGGCTAGCAGTGTTCAGTGAAAAGTACTGAAATCGTGACCCATGCTAGACCATGTTTGTTATATGTTGACCAATCCCGTGCCTCTGTTGACCAATCTCTCATAAGGAGATGGGAATCCTCTCCTCCTTGGGTATTGGTTAGTCGGTTAACTAAGGGTTTCTCATTGGAAGCTGCCTCTAGACCAGGAGTAGGAAACCTTTAACAGCCCATAGGCCACAAACCTCCAGGAGGGACATGTCCATGGTGGGAGGAGCCAGAAGCAAAAGTAGGTGGAGCAACAAATGTACATTTAACCTTTGGACAGTAGGCTTGTTTCTGCATAGACCCCCAACACAACCCATCTGTCCACGCAAGCAAGAAGCATTGCCAGAATTCAAGGACACATTTCTTGCCAGGCAGAAACACTCAAGGTGGGTGCAAAAGATGGGGAGGGATGGGGCCTGTGGAGGGCAGGAGAGTAAGACCTGGAGGACTGCTTTCGGCCCCTGTGCCTGAGGTTCCCTCTCTTTGCTTTAGACCTTCAGCAAATTGCCTCATGAACTACCACCTGGGGTATGGAGGGAATTCCCCTTCTGCCTCCTTGTTAATGCCAAACTCTTAAATCAGGGGTGCCCAAACTTTTTTTCAAAGAGGGCCAGATTTGATGAAGTGAACATGTGTATGGGCTGACCAAGTTGTTGAGCTTTTTTAAGGATTTCACCCCAGGACATATACTGCCACAGGGGCTGAAATAAATTGACCAGCAGGCTGTATTAGGCCCCTGAAACGGACTTTGGACATGCCTGTCTTAAATATTGTCACAAGCCACTCAGAGCCTTCTGAAGCAGTTTTGTATAATGGAAAGAAGGAATGGAATAGTATAAGACAGAAGGGAGTCCTACCCATTGCTTCCTTGGGGCAGATGACAGAACTCTTTCCAGTCACCATACTTGTATGAGTCACTACTAAAAAAACAAAGCCACTAGCTGTGCCCAAGGATCTTCCAGGTGAGATGCTCTTTCATCCCCTTGGTCCTATTGTTATCAAAGTTGGAAGAGAAACTGAGCCCTAGAGTGGCCTAGTTTACTCGGGTAGCTTCCTTATACTGAGTCGGACCACTGGTTCACCTAGCTCAAGATTGTCTTCTGTAATGACTGGCAGTAGCTCTCCAGGGTTTCTGACCTGGATCTTATGGATTCAGGGACTGAATCCAGGGTCTTTACATGCCGAGGCACTCTTCCACTGAACTCCATGCATGTTGCGAAAAGCTGGAAAGACTTACTAAGCACATTGATGTTTGCTGTGGCGAGGATGGTGCCATGCTTGTTTGTAGCCTCGCACTGGTACACGGCACTGTCTTGCAGCTCTAGGTCAGTGACGCTGATCTCCCTTGTTGAAAAAACAGCCCTGTTGGATTTTATTTCTGCCTCTGCCAAAAACAATAGGATACAGGATCACAGTAAGCCAAACGGTGCCTTCCTGGGAATGTGGGCTTTCAGAGAGAAGCTCTCGTCCATTTTGCCCGTTGTTGTTGTTCCTACTACTACTACTATTATTCCCAGCAGAACAAACTGGATGTTTTGCACCTTGTCCTTACCATCAAGAGACCTGCCATTCACTTTCCACTTTATCGTTGGCTCAGGATAGCCAATGGCTTGGCACAACAGTACAAAACTTTCGCCAACACCGTAAACCCCACTTTTGGGTTTCGTTACCCATATGGGTGGCTCTGTCGAGAAAGAAAAGAGTCGTCTTTCAGCCATGGCTGTGAGTCAAAGGCAGACAGACACATGATTAACATCACCACCACAACCACAGTAAGGCACCTAAAATGATGAAGCGCTTTACAATTATAGAATGTCTATAGAAATTGCATATAATATAGTCTGCAATTAGGCAAAATAATAATAATGGAAAAAATGGCCCATATAGTATCATTCAAGTTACACATTACATCAATAGTTCCCAAACTTATTCATACCACTGCCCCATTGGTTCCATAAACTCATCGGTGCCCCTTACCCTACCCTATAAATAGCATTATTCAGAGTAGCAGTTTGCACTACCCACTCAGGAAAATAATAACACAATAAAATTTGAAACAACAACCATTTAATTGCACACTTATTCAAAATCCAGTTAAAACTATGTAGTTTATTAATTTAACAAACTTGATGAACCTGATGCAGTGGTTTTCAAATACTGAAAGCCATTTTCACCTCTAGCGCCGCCTGCTGCTCACTTACCTGTTAAAGTCGCCCTAGGTAATCCTACTGCCCACCTTGGGAGCTACTGTGCTATATGCAATAGTCATGACCAGCTGTATTTTTCTTAGAAACCGCTGGGAGAATCTGATTTGGATTGGCAGAATGGTTTTTCAAAAATACACATTTCTCACCCACACAGATTTCACAATAAAAACTCTCCATTCCCCTGAAGCTCCTGTTAGACACGGAGGATGAAATATATAGGCCCCCACATTGTACCTGTGTGTTTTCTTCTCTGTGGCTAATAGAAGCTTAATACAGCAGAAAAGTTCATGGGGGAATCAATGCGAAGTACAGGTTTTTAGATCCTTTCCCCCATAAAACACAGCCTTCATCCAAATCCCCTTCACTGTAACCATTCTCTTAAGAGAAGCTGTCCTTATGGTTAGCGTGTTGGACTATGACCTAGGAGAGTGAGCTTCAAATACCTACTCAGCCATGAAGCTTACTGGATGACCTCGGGCCAGTCAACCATCTCTTAGTTTAACCTACCTCACAAGGTTGTTGTGAGGAGGAAGTGGGGAGGAAGAGAACCATGTATACCACCTTGAGCTCCTTGGAAGATAAAAGTGGTATATAAATGCAATAAATAAAAATAATAAATAAATAAAAGAAGGAAGCTGCCAGGGAACTGCCATCAGCTCAGAGGTGAGAGGTGGAAGGGCAGTTGGGTTACAGGGAGCCTCCGAAGATTGTGTGAAGCAGCTCTTCCTCCGGAGAGGAGGGAGGCCCCGCCTCCAGTGGGGAAGGGATGCAGGGATTGGAAGATGCTAGAGAGAGCCGCAACACCAAGCCTGAGCAAAGCGAGGCGGAGGCAGGTCCCCTTTTGCCCAGCTAGTTTATGCGCAGAGAGGGAAGGCGTAGGATGGGAGTCAAAAGACTGCTATGCTGGGGAAAGTTTAAGGACCACCCACTACCAGATTCTGCTAGCGATTGAGCAGACATGGACTTGAGATGCTCTGCACTGTAAAGGTTTTGTACAGATAATAAAGCCTGGAAAAGACCGGTGGGAGTCTTGCCTGTTCACTCTCGAGCAACCACGCTGGCACCTGACAGAAGCCTTGGAGGCCAGTGGTGGAGCATCTCCTTTGCATGCAGAAAGTCCCAGGTTCAAGTCCTGGCATCTCCTCTGTCTGCCTGGAATTGTGGAGAGATGCTTTCTGTTTGTGAAAACAGTGCTGACCTAAATGACCAATGCTCTGACTGAGTATAAGACGGCTTCCTGTGTTTCTAAATAATGTATAGCTTGGCCTTAAAAAATAGTAATAATTATCCTGGGGGAGGACCAAAAAGAGCTATGCAGCTAAAAATTCCCCTAAGGAAATATTAATTCCTTCTTTTATTCTAGGTTACCAGCAGATGGCACTCTCTGGCAACAACTGCAAAAGGAAAGGAAACTCAAAAGGCTGTGCTTTTACACCACGTGATGCTATTAGCATTGTTATTACCTTTTCAGCTCTGCTTGTATCAAAGGAGAAAGGGTGGGGAAGCAGACATAAGATATCCTGTGATTTGTTACCCCAAACCCCGTTCACTGCATCTTCAGTGACAATGGCAATGATTGCAATATTTGTTGTTGCTTGCAGGGGTTGCCTAGTTTCCTAACACTGGGTGACCCTCTCCGAAATCATGAAAGGAAGTTTGAAACATGCAGAGCAAGCGAAGTAACAGTACACACAATGGCGAGCAGGTGGAGGACGGTATTTTCTGTTCCCGGAACAACTTGCATTTACAATCAAACATTGTGATCCTTAGGGCCGTGAAGTAGTCCTGGGACTGGAAAGCAGAAGGGAAGCACCTCTGGCTTCTGCAGCTGGCCAGGGTCAGGCCATGATACCCAGAAAGGCAAGCAGGAAAGCCACCTGGCCTAGCACACCAGCCAGACAAGGAGCAGCCATAGAGTGTTTGCCTTTCTGCTCCCTCCCTCCCAAATCTTAAGACCGTAAGAAGATCTTGTTGGGTTGGGCCAGTGGCCCATCTAGTCCAGCATCCTGTTCTCACTATGCCTGTCCAGATGACTGTGGGAAGTCCACAAGGAATACTAGCTGTGCCACGTTCCTGACTGTTGCTTACCTGGAAGGAGAGGAGGGGCAGGGCCTCAGAGTGATTGGTGTTCTGCAAATCCACTGGGGCAATCAATCTGGCACGCCTGCATCATGCCGACCACAGCAACGCCTTGACCCTCTCCAGAGCAACAGCCACTCACCTGCTTTGAAGCTAGCATAGCAGCTTTATCCCACCTGAGCAGCACCTGAGTGCAATTGTGCTCATCCCCACTTGTGATTCCTTGCAGCTGCCTCCAACCAGTGGCATAGCATGGGTTGCCAGTGCCCGGGGCGAGACACGTATTGTGCCCAGTAACCAGTGACAGCACTGGCATGGCAACCACAACCTACCAATTTCTCCCTTTCCACCTTCAGTTCAATGTGGATCGCAGCCACTGCCCCCCCAACCCAACATTAAAAGAAAATATATAAATAGTCTTATTGGAAGAAGCAAAGGCTTTGGGAGGGGAAAGAGTGCGGGAGTGCAATCATGGGACCGGGATTGGTGGTATTTGAGGTGCTCCCTGCCTATAGAAAGAGGCACAGAGAGGAGGCTAGGCTGTTTTCCTTTTCTTGAAACTTTGCACCCCTAATAATTTTGCATCTGGGACTACTGCCCACACTACACCACTGCCTCCAACTGTCCTCCCTGGGACTGCAGAACCAAAGGGAATCCCCATCTATCAGCTGGAAGACTAAGGGCTGGCTGCTGTGTGTGCTTGAGTATATTCTTATTTCGTTATATCCAATTTCGTTGCACTTGTGCAATGTTGCACTTGTGTAATGACAATAAAGAATCTATCTATCTATTCTTAACAGAATTCTGAACTTTTTTGGGGGGGCAACTGGGGATGCCATTACCTGTTGCTTGAAAGCCACCTTGAGAATCATTTGATTGAAAGGCAGAGGATACATCTTCAAAATAAATAAATGATAGATTAACACATTGCAGTCTAAAAACAAGCAGGCACACTTCTCTTCCGGAGTAGGCAAAATGGAAATTCCCAATTCTCAAAGTTGTGCCATAGTGGGCCATAAAAGGTTGACCACACTTAGATCAGGCCCTCCAGCCAAGAGTGGCTCCTCACCCTTGACTCAATTCACTAAGAGATTTTCTAGTAAATGAAACTTGAGAGTGGGAGCAAGGTGTGCTGTGCTAATCATTTAATCTCACAAAACAAATTTGAAAAGAGAGCAGGGAAATTATTATTTACCTCTGTAGAAACTGAGCATGCCAGAGACTCACATGTAATCTAGATATATAATAAGGGGGGGGGGGGTTGTAAACTTTTGTCTAAGGTTTAACCATCCTGCAATATTTAACCTCAATTATATCCATGGAAAAAAGGAAGAAGAATGTATGCATAGCAATCGTAGTGGGTTTGGGCACTTTCTGGTTGTATCCAATGTTAGTCCTGCTTAGAGCAGAATCACTGAAGTTAATAGACCTGTCTAACTCCAAGTTCATTGATTTCAACATGTCTACTCTGAGCAGGATGAGTATTGGACACAACCCATTTCTATAAACCCACAAAAAAAGCCAAGCAGATTTCTCGGCAGCTAAAAAAAGGTGAGAAATGACTCATCTACATTTGGCACCATCCTAATCTTAACTACAAGAAAAATGTTGCAAGCAATGGATTGATCAGCCCAAGGTGATTTTGGAAACTCAGTCCATGGATGCTTTTGAAAAACTGGACAGAAATCTGTCAGACATTCTTTTAAGTGATCAATCCCCCTTCACCTAGCTTTAGCAAGTTGCTTCTTGGCATTCCATGAATCCACTTGCACGATGCCTAAACCTGATGTCAGGAGTCAGTTTTCTCTTTTAAATAATAGCTCGTTAAAAATATAAAAAAAAATCTGGGAACCTAACCAACATGGGCTTATTGGTGCTTTTCAGTAGTTTAGTGTTGGTTGCTTATTTACAACCGCAGGAAAATTTGGCTTAAATACTAAGATTGCTTTCAAAAAGTACTCCCATTAGTCTAAATCTCTTGCCTTGTTTGTAGCTCAAGAGGCATTAGGATATAAGAGGATTAATCTTGAGAACTATGAGAGTTCTCGAGCTCCCTGTTAACCATCACCTTGTCTTGCATACCTGCGCAAGGGTCAGGCACAATTAGAGTCTTTGTACACAAAAAACACCCTGTTACTGATTTCAGTGCAACTCAACATGTTAAATCAGGAGTCTTCAGCCTTTGGGGGCACCAGGGAAATCTAAGAAATTGTGGTGGGAACCATAAAATATCCATATCACAGAAGAAAAGGGTGAACCTCTCATCCAAAGCAGGCAACATACCTATACACTCCCCATAAAAACAAATGATACATAGACGAAGAAGGCAACCTTCCACAAAAATAATCCAATATCTCCCCCCGAAGCAAAAAAGAGAGGAGAAGAATAAAATAAAATTGGGAGGGTAAAGGGAGTTTTGGCAGGCACCAAGGAGCTGTCGGTGGATGCCATGGTGTTCACAGGTACCATGTTGGAGACCTCAGCATTGAAGCAAAGAACAACAACTAAATGGAAATTTTTGCCTGGGATCACTCAACTTCCTACCTTAGCTCCTACAATTAAGGGAGATTTGGAGAAATGATTGCATAGAATTGCAACTGGAGTGCATAAATGCAGGTCATTTCATACAGTGCATTTAAAGATATTTTAAGTGTACGCCTGGAAATGAAAAACATGTAGCTACTCTCGGAGATTTGATAGGCTACAGTTCCCTACTGAACATATGCTAAATGATCACCCTACTTTACCATTGTGTGATGTATGAAATGGCCGTATGGCATCCATTATAAACCTAAAAGGATCCTAGTTAAACAGATCCTGGGCACCCACAAACATACACAGACCTCAGTACCCGTGAACATCTTTTCCACCCTGCAAACAGGTTATCTGGAAGCATCTTAGGCCACATTTAACAGCCCTTCAGCTTTACTAGATTGGCCATCAGAAGAACTGGGTAGGCAACCTTAGGCATGTGACCTCTAATCAAAAGCCCAGGATTATTAGGGATGACTCCATGCAGAAAATCCCTATGAAAATACCTGTGCAAGAGGGAGGAAGGGGGGATGCTGGGTGACCAAACCATTAATCTTTAGCTGCAAACTCACCTTAAAATGTATAACCAGGCAGCCTTTGTTGCCAAATGATTCTAAGATGGTGTCTGAGAGGCATGCAAGCTGTTGAAAATGTCTTGTGCTTTCAACACAATGACACGATAGAAAACTATGTGAATAGCTAGGCTTTCACGTTTCTGTTATCAGCAGGAGAGAGAACAGACATGGTGCAAAAAGAAGAAATCGTGAGTGCCAGTTACCCACCTCCGGGTTTAATTTATGTTCTATCCGCACCCATGTGCTTGAGAGAAGGGAGCCAGAGCAGCTTAGCCTGGTTGTAACTTGACTGCAATGCCAATGGAATCAATTAAAGCCAGTGAGGTCAGCACAGCTAAGTTCTCTTACACCAAAGGAGCACTGATCCCTTAGCACGTGATGGAGTGGGAAGGAAGGTGTCAGCCCATGATTAATGGCAGTGACATTTTGCCGTTTGGAAACTCAGGAGAGGGAAAAAATGAGTTGGGCTCAATTTCGCCCAGGCTTCCCATAGGTGGGGAGACTCCTGATAATAAACAGAATCCTTGTCAATTCCATTGATCTTATTTAATAGATTTCCATGCTCAGAAAGAGAGGGTGGGGGGAAAACTATCCACACTACACTGTTTGGGCACAGGGTGGTGGTATGGATGCATTTGCATCTGTGCATCTTAACGAACTGAGGCAATAATTTTCATCTGAATCTGCAGCCATTATTCTATGCCGCTTAATTGCTGCGACTTCCTTGGCATTTGATTGCTTTTGCAGCTCCTGCAGTTCGCTTTTGAAGACAGCTTCAGTTTTTCAGTAAAAAAATATAAAAAAATCCTCAGCCAGATTGTTAAGATATTCAACGACTGTAGAGACATTCCAAGCCATCTGGAATGATTTCCAAGTCAGCAATTTGCAGTAGTGCAAATTGCCCTATGCACTCTCCCTACCCGCATCTCTCTCTCTCTCTCTCTCTCTCTCTCTCTCTCTCTCTCTTCTCTCTCTTTCTCTCTCATACACACACACACACTCCTGTGCAGCATGATAAATGCTATATAAAGTCAAATAGAAAAGCACAGCAATGCTAGTGCTTATTTTCTTTTTCTTTTAAAAAGTGTCCCAGCAATTTAAAAAGTAACAAGAAGATGCATCATAAATATTTGAAATGCTTATTTCATTCCTGAATTTCCTCTGATACCAGGGAGATGAAAAGAGTGGGATAAATATTAAAATCAAGCAGGAGACAGATGTGTGCAATTTAATGCTCTCTGCACTCATTTCCTCAGAAGGCCAGGCAGTTTTATTACTTGATATTGCTGCTCACTGCAACTGGCTGGGAAGCTTAAGGACTGTTTTCTGCCATATGTTACCCACCCACCTCCACCCCACCATACTTTGTCCATTATTGGAGGCCTTACTTCAGATTTGTAATCCTTAGAAAGCAAAATGACTAGCTGCAAGAAAACAGGATCTTTTCTGTGGTGGCACCCATCTTGGGGAACAACCTACATCTGTTACATGGCTCTTTTAGGTAGGTAGTAAAAAAAGAAGGTAGGTGGCTGAAACTTGCCTTTATGGCTCACCTTATATAATCATTTGTCTTTGCAGTAGTTTCCACAATGACAGGTGCCCCCTCCCCAAATAATTAGGCATGGCAAAAGACTCCCATTGTGGTCAATTTCAAGCAGGGACATCACATTGTGTGGAGAGTGGAGCGCTAGTCCTTCCTTCATCAGCTACAACCCTTCCCAAAAAATGCTTCCCACAAGGGAGTAGGGCTGGGTGGGAAAATGCTTTTTCAAGTCCAATTGCTGTTCTGTGTAGAGGTGGGAGGGGAAAAGGATTTAAGCCTCACAGATCACATTGGGCCCAGAGGCCAGACAGCCCAACCTCTGCGACAAAGGTGGGTCCACATAGTACTATATTTGACACTGTATTTGCCATCTACCTAGACACATTGGCCCAGATGCAACAAACTCAGTGTGCTAGTAGAAGCCAGTACAAGGACACCTGCTTGTGCTAAATAGATCTTCTCTCATTTCTTCTACTTGTGTCACCCAAATCTGCTCTGGCACATTGGGAGAACCCCCAAAACAGGGCACATGCACAGAGAAGAGCATTCTGTTTGGCAAAAAGAAATGCTTGCACTGGTGGAACAATCATATTGGCCCCATGTGGAGTTCTACCCATTACTTTGTCCATACAACTAACTGGGTGTGTGGGAGGGAATTCCAATGACCATGTCCATATGTTAAAAGCCAATGTGATGGTATCTTAGAGCTGAGTAGGCTAGCTTCTGACCAAGCCACCTGCATCACTGGACACACATTTGGTGACTGTAAGAAAGGTCTTGACAAGGAGGAGGACAGCCCCTCACATCATGCTGAAGAGCTCCTGCATGTTGGGATGTGTGCATAAGGTTCACTCTCATGGTCAGTGGACATGTTCAGTCTGTGTCAATGGCAGGCACATGTGTGAGAGGGCTTACCTCAGCAGCTAGACTGGTGACTGGGAGCGACCGCCGAGACCATATAAGACCTACATTGGCTCTCAGTATGTTTCTGAGCACAATTCCAAGTGTTGGTGTTGACCTTTAAAGCCCTAAAAGGCCTCGACCCAGTATACCTGAAGGAGTGTCTCCATCCGTATCATTCAGCCCGGACACTGAGGTCCATTTCCAAGGGCTATCTGGTGGTTGCCTCACTGAGAGAAGTGAGGCTACAGGGAACCAGGGCAGAGGGCCTTCTCGGTAGTGGCACCCGCCTTGTGGAACATTCTCCCGTCAGATGTCAAGGAAATAAACAACTATCTGACTTTTAGAAAACATCTGAAGGCAGCTGTGTTTAGGGAAGTTTTAATGTTTGATCTTTTTTTGGTTTTGTTTTTAATATCCTGTTGGGAGCCACCCAGAGTAGCTGGGGAAGCCCTGAAAGATGGGCAGGGTATAAATAATAAATTACTACTTTTACTGCATGGTCAGAACTTGGTTGCATGGAAAACCATAAAAAGCTATCTCTTCATATGTCAAGTACATCTAAGGTCATTTATATGGTCACTACAAATGTATGCAATGAAATCTTGATGCACATTGGAACAGAAATGGTGACTAGGATGTGTGTGTGTTTATTTTCCTACCTGCAGCTTCTCTGTATTATCCTACCCTCCCCACCCCTGCAGCTTCCCCTGTGGTAGTGGCTGCCTCTCTATTTTCCATGTGTAGATATGGCTTTCGACTCCTGTGAAGGTATGAGGTAGAAAACTCTTCCCGTACAATTTAAGACCATAATCCCATATTGCTTTATTTGAACTATTTATCTGGAACGGAAGCACTTGAACCTCGATCTTTTTCTCAACCTCAGATAATGCTTCTCTCTTTTGAGGTCTAGCTGACAGCAGTACAGCTGCAATGCTTCTGTGACTTGTTCCAGAAGCAGCAATGAAATGCACGGCTGGAGGACTGTTCCCGTTAAGTGTGTCATTTCAAAGGCTATTCACTGTAAGAACATGTATTTGCTGAGCTTGCAGATTGATAGAATTACTATAGCAAAATTGCACGACTGAAATCCATTGACGACACAGCACTCACACTGGCGCAACGCAGCACGAGTTCACACTCTCTGCTTAAGTGATAGGAAATAACTGGCAATTCTCTTCCCTGGCTCCCTCCCTCTCTGAGGTAATTTCCTCAGGCGATTAGAAAGAATGATCCATGATGCCTGCATCAGGATAGCATTATCATATTTCTATTTTCAAGCTATGGAACCAGAAAAAAATCCAATCGCATGGTATCCTTTAGAATCAATGGTTTGTAAACCACCTTAATATTCTGTAAACTGCCCAGAGAACTTAGTTTTATGGGCAGCATAGACACTTAATAAAGCCTTCCCCAACCTGGGGCTCTTCATATATTTTTGACCACCTGTCCTATCATCCTTAGGGATGCAGGTGGCGCTGTGGGTTAAACCACAGAGCCTAGGGCTTGCCGATCAGAAGGTCGGAGGTTTGAATCCGCGCAACGGGGTGAGCTCCCGTTGCTCGGTCCCTGCTCCTGCCAACCTAGCAGTTCGAAAGCACGTCAAAGTGCAAGTAGATAAATAGGTACCGCTCCGGCAGGAAGGTAAACGGCATTTCCGTGCGCTGCTCTGGTTCGCCAGAGGCGGCTTAGTCATGCTGGCTACATGACCCCGAAGCTGTACGCCGGCTCCCTCGGCCAATAAAGCGAGATAAGCGCCGCAACCCCAGAGTTGGCCACGACTGGACCTAATGGTCAGGGGTCCCTTTACCCTTTACCTTTACCTATCATCCTTGTCTACTGGCCACACTGGCTGGGACTGATGTGAATTGGCGTTCAACAATGAGAGGGCGCAAGGTTGAAAAAGGCTACATTACACTGGCACTGCCATCCTATGTATGCTTTCTTGGGCATGTTATATGAATATAAATAAATACAAGCTATGTCTACCTTGTTTCACACAGAATTTCTCGTGAATTCTTGAAGTATTTCTCTTAGACATATGTGGCAGAATCTATATGGGACCAACTGGATAGCTCAGTTGATTAGAGTGTGGTGATGTCAATCCCCATACGGGGCAGCTGCATATTCCTGCATTGCAGAAAGTTGGACTAGATGATCCTCAGGGTCCCTTGCAGCTCTACAATTCTATGATTCAAAGAAGGTTTGAAACATCTGTCAGATGCCCTGAGTGGTTTAACTCCAGTGTAGAACTTGGAAGTTGCACAGAATGTTGATCACATTGTTTTATAAATGTAATCTGCTTTTGAAAATATTCAAATTATTTTTATATAATTTTTATGGTGCACAGCCTTTTTAAAAATCACTGGTTTAAATAAGGTCTGAGCAACTTGTAATCCACCAAGGTGAAGGCTTCCCACCACCCAGGTGTGTCAAATACTGGGCAAAGAACACGACATAGTTGTTGTTGTGCCAGGAATAACACATGTTTGACAAGCCTGATTTACAGTCTGATATGAATGAGAATAGTAGCACTGCCTGGAAGGATGGAATTCAACTACCAAACATATATCAAACAGCATCATTAATAAGATCACAATACCTTCGACGTCCACTGTGAACTGATGTTTCGTTTCTCCCAAAACATTCTTGGCGATGCATTCATAGACCCCTCCATCATCTGTAGTGACTTGTTCTATCTTTAATATCTTCCCAAAATTCTCTCTGACTCCTCTGTCATCCCTGCCTCTGTCAACCCTTCTCCAGGTTAGATGTGGTGTTGGACTATGGCCAGAAAAGAAGAAACAGGAAAAGATTGAACTTTTTTAAAAAGTGACATTGTCTCCTTTTTAAAACAGCTGGATAGTTTGAATATTTCAGAGTGTGTGCCTTTTACCTTTGTTCTATCAAACCCTTGACTTCAATAAATCACATATATATATATATAGAGGCATGCATTGCTTGGAATAGGCATTGCCTCCTCATTAAAGGACACGGTGAATGTGCAAAGCATGGTCCGCTGCCAACAGCATATTGGAAATTGGTTGGAGCACCACAGAAAGGCAGTAGCATGTACATAGAGGTATGGAAACTTGTTTCATCCCATTCCATGACAGCTTTTCACAGCTGTAAATGGGGTTAAAGATTTCATCGCGATGACACTAATCAATTCTGTGCTTGCCCAGCCAGAGCTAATTCTCCAGGCAACTGAATATAAAAGAAACTTTGTGTTTTGCAGAATTAATGGGGCACTCTCATAACAAAGCAGACAGAAGTTCAGGGCAGGCTGCTAACTTCCCATTCCCAGCTGGCCTCCCCGATGCCAAGACACTACATGGCACACATAGACCCAAGTCCTGGCTGTTTACTCTTCTGTCCATCTGTTGAGATGGCAACATGCCGAGACCCAGGTTACTCTCTCCTCCTGGTTCCTAAAATATATTAAGGCTTTCCATGAGCAGAATGTTCACAGTACATGTGGCATCTCTTTTCTTCAGAAGGCATAGCTTTCATTCCTCCCCCCGAAACTTCCAAGTTTTCCCTAAGACTTTATTTATTTTAAAGAATTGCTAATCCACTTAATATTTGAAAACCTAATTAAGCAATATACACAATCACAAAAAGGCAGAACAGTTACAGATATATTTGTGTGTGAGAATATACACATGCATATATAAAAGGAAGAGGTAAAAATAGTAATTCAGACATAATTACTGAGACCAGGTCTCAGCGACATTGGTCAAAAAACAGTGTTTTGAATGTGTGTTTTGAACATGCAACACCAGATGGTGCTGGAGAGCAAAAAAATAATTCTTTGTGATTTTCCATAATGCCTTCCCCCTTTTTATAACAATTTAATTTCTGACTTATTTATAGTGGGGGTTTCCTGTGTGTAGATCCACCCCCAGTCTCATGGTAGATATATCTTTACAAAACATCCAGAACAACTCCTTCAAAGATATATATTGTATGTTCCTTATGACAATGATTAGTGTACTTATATGCTCCTCTAACCTAATAATTAAACAGCACCTAGAAGGGAAAGAGAAAATTCTGTACAGCTTTCCCTCAGGGTCAGGGTCAATGGCAGGCCTGTACAGAGGGGGGATGGGGTGGACCCAGGTACACAAACTGCAGCCTCAGAGGGTTAAGCCGGTCAGGGCCTGCCGGACTTAGGCTTTCACACCAAGTAGGCCCAGTGTCTCACTCTGCTCAAGGGCTGACTGCTTATGCAACATTTCTTCTTATTGCATGTGCAGCATGCCATATGCAATAGTATGGCTGCTAACCCACTCATGTTCCCCTAAAAGGACGCAAGTTTAAAACTGGAGAAGTGCAGTGCAGACTCACTGCTTCTTGTTGCCTGAAAAGGAGAACAAATGCTGTCCTCTTCCTCACTGAGGCCAACCCTTTAAAAAGGCTTGCTATACCAATCAAATACCAATTGCTGCCTTCATCTATTTGCCCCTCCATGGTCTGGCCTTTCATGCCCAATATGGTCCAGTATTTCATGCTGCATACTAGGGTCAGTCTTGGAAAAGTATATGTATAATTCATAGAACCATTGCCTGGTTACTCCCTCAACTTCACTTTTCTCATGGTGGAAATTGTGAAAAAAAAGGGAATACTCACAGTCCTTCAGCAATGCATTCCAGAAAAAGATCAGATCCTTTTATGACAGTCACTTCTGAACTGTGGCCAGAAGACTCAGGGATAACAAGTTTTGGTTTTCTTTCTTTGATTAAATTTGCTGAAAATGAAGTGGGGTGGGGGGGAGAGAGAATTAATTTCAGAGCTTTTGAAATGAGCTGAGCTCTTCCTTATATTTATCATTCATGAACAATAGAAATTTTTATGCCAATTGATTCCTGTATAGCTAATGCACTGGAAAAAGTGAATGGCATCAAACTAGATCGGCAACAATTTTCTCATTGATTTCAGAGTATTTGGATATACACATCTAAGTCTATATCAAAATGTGGTATTTTAAAATTGTGGATATATTTTAGGAGTGCAGCAAATATCACTGGTTTTCTGTTCCTGTAGTGTATGCCAAATATTCACTACAGACCCTATGTGCCTGCTGATGCAGTTAGGTACCAGTAAAAACAAAAATCAGAGCACATCTGCAGTCTTGCTCCATACAAATTTATCATTCACGTGGAGCTGAAGATAGGGTTAAAACCAGGGAAATGACAACAGTCACGCCATAGCCTTGGAGGCAAAGCTGTCTCCCTCAGAGCAGGGGTATTTCTACTGTTCAACTTCATTTCTTTCCCAGTCTTGTGTTTGGGGAAAGTCAAAATGTCGACCATTTTGTAATCTACTAGGGTGCCTTGGAAACAGCTTTTGACGCAGCACAAAGAGCTGTTCAGAAAACTGCAACCAGCTGCGGTGGTTACATGGAAGTCAGTAAGCAACAAGCCTACCGGATATTGGAGTTAAGTGTGGTGCAGTGATTAGCATGCTGGACTATGACTGGGGGAAAGCAGGTTGAAATCCCCACCCAGCCATGAAGCTGGTCCTCTCACTGTATCACAGCCAAATCCTACCTTACAGGTTGCTGTCAGGGGAAAAAACTGGACAGGGGCAGTGGGAGAACCATGTATGCCTTGGAGGAAGGGTGTTTCACGACTTGCAATTTATAAATAAGCAGCTGCAGAATTCTTTACATGTCTACTCAGAAACAAGTGTCATTGAGTTTGATGGGGCTTACTCCCAGGTAAGTAGGTAAACAATCATAGGCTAAAACAAAACAAAACAGTTTCATGCTGAATTGCAGGCTGTACCTCTTATATCGCCCTTTTACTTATATAGCAATACACTTAGTATGAAGGTTTGAGAACCAAAATATATACCATTATTTTATATTCTGAAAAGTACAATAACATGAACACTGGACCTTTGAGGTAACTCTTATTTCAGCTGGATAAATTCTTTTATTTCATTCGAATCCATATTATAGATTTTGCGGGTGCAAATGCTAAATAGTGACAACTTACCCTTGGCAGCGCTAGGTGAACTGGAATCATTAGTATGTTTTGCTGAAATAAACAAAAATGGAAACCAAATGGAAACATGAATGGTGATGAAATTTATTGAAGATCTGATGGAAGCAATCAAACAGTGTTGCAAATGTGTTTGCCTGTTGGGTTTTCTCTTCATCCTACCCCACTCTCCAAAATATTCACCCTAATCATGCTGCACGTTTAGCAGTTTTTCAAACTCTCCACATGGAGTGAGAGGGAATGCAATGTCATTTGAGTAAAAATAATAATAATAATAAACCTATATTCGAAGCCACTAGATATATCCCAGGATTGTGTGACCATGGTATTCTCTCTTTTTAAAAAAATCAAATATTAAACATGTAATGCAAGCATGCACAGTGATAATGAACTGATGTTTAAACAATGTAAATGCTGGAAAAGATGTCAAATTCAAATCATTTTAAGTTAACCTGTGTTGTAAAATTAAGTCGGCCATTTCGAAAACATCAACAGTATCCCTCCTGAAAGGACAAGATTCAGGATAGTTAACATAGTTTCTCTCCCCTTCGTGGCCAACCACATGTCCAAAAATGCATGGAGAAATGTTACTGGGAACCAGGCTGCACCCATATATAGCACAGTGATACTGTGATTTTGGAGAACATCGAGCCATGGAGATGGCTAATGGCTGTCTCCCTACACAGCTGAACATTCTTCCTGATTTGTTACATCAGGAAAGATAGTTTAATTTAGCTTCATTTCACTTACGGCATCTGCTGATTTTGCCTAAAACAATTTCTTAAGGTAAATTTTAAGGTATCTGCTCAAGTAAAACATCTCAGGAAGGTTTGGGGAAGCAAAGGGGTGGTTTAGTTGTTGCTGTTGTGAAATACAAATTGTCTAGAGTGATTCTTCACATATCCAGTTTAGATAATTTAATACAATTGGATCCCCTAACAATTTTGTTTCTATTTTACTTTCATGTACTTTCCACATGAGCACAAGCCAGATTGCCTGCATGCTGTCTATGGTAACTCCTTGTGTTATTTAAGATTTTCCCAATCTCGGCAGATTTGAGGAAAGTAAGATTGACAACTGTGAAAAATGTAAGGGTAAACCTGAACTATTCGGCAATAAAACACAAAAGCAGATAGCTGAACATTGCTTTTAAAAAATGCATCAGGATGTTATTCAATTCTGAAATGGCACACTATTCACAAAGTCTATTTACAAAGTCAAAGTATTAAGACAAACCAATTACTTCTATCCTCCATGGGTGGAAAGCCTTTCCCACTCATATGATGGCTCATTCTTCACGGCATTTTTCTGATGGAGATGGGGGAGTTCCACAAGAACATACCTGAACACATTTTAAAAGTCAAAAGGGATCAATTTAGGCTCTTACTGCTCCTCCAGGAGCCCATGCTTCTGAGTCATGTTCAAAACAGGTCAGCTATTCTGATATATAGGGAATTATTTGCAGCATATTGCTAAAATATGACTGCAGAATCAAGCCATTTATGGCCAAACCTACAAACTGTTCCAACAGCAAGTAAGAATGCCAAATGGAACTGAAGTGTTTCACTAGCATAATGCCATAATGCATTGCACCAGTGCCCTAGTATAGCACTGCCCTGCTAATGCTGGCAACAGATACTGATTGTACATAGCATAGAGCACGTTAGTCATGGACGGAACACAATAAACATCTCTGTGGAGATGACTAAGTATTCCCCAGCAGCATTTAAGCCACAGCTTTTCTATATAGTAGAAATCTCTTTTGTAGACCATCTTCAAAGGCCTCAGATACAGAGGAGACCACGTCAACATTGACAAATGATACAATTCTAAGAAGAGTAGAGAAGCAAGATGAGCTTCAAATGAATCTTCAGTCCTTCAAGTCTTCAGACTCTGAAAAAGGCCCCATTTGGTAGCAACAGAGAAGGGGGAGAAATTCTGCCTGTGACACATTTAATGCAAACCTCCTTAATTCTCACTTCCCGAAGAAACATGAAAACTGAAATGCAGCTACCCATTGAAATTCACACTTGGGGCAAAATTGCATATTAGGTGAAATGCCCAACAAAGTGCTGAGGAATTTTCATAACAACATTTTTGAAATTAGCAAACCGATACGGAAATGTGGCAAACCGGAATAAAGATTTGAAAAACGAAAAGAAAAACCGAGAGAAATCAAAACTGACAAATTCGCCCGTCGCTAGAGAGCAACCTTCTGTAATGGCACTGCAAGCTGTTGACGACAGCCTTTCCTCCACAGGCTGCTGCTGTAGCGCCAAACCATAATTTGCAAAAATCGTTTTGCTAGCTGATCTCTGTGATTTTGACTGGGCCCTATTTTGTAAGCCGAAATGTGTGTTTCCTTGTTTTTGTTTGAGCAAACAATGGAGGATGCGCAGGTATGCAGCTGGCAAGTGCTGAGGAATGTCTCCTGTATCAGTTCAGCATATTCAGCAAAACAACAGAAGTGCTTTGTAGGGCCAACAGCTGCGGATCTTTTTATGAGTGGGGCCTGGCTCTCATAATAAGTGCAGGAACAAATATACATTGGCATATATTTCTGTTAGGAATAATCATATTAGAGACACACATCACATGTAAGAATTCTCAGAGGAGTAGGTTTTGGGATAGACATTAAGGCAGGTGGAGGAGAGAGGTGGAAGAATGAAAGAAAAAAGGGGGGAACTGAACCCCCAGACTTACAACGTGTAACTGTCAGTGTCATTGGCATTTTCTGCACAATAGTCCTCAGCCTCGGAAATGCAGCAAAGCAGCAATAGTCACTCCGGCTGTCATTTTCATCCACATTTGCAAAGAAAAGATCCCCCTTAAGGCTCATAGAGACCCTTTCATCTTGTGGGATGTGTTGCAAGTCTAACAAGGAAAAATAATAATAATAATATAATGATGATACAGTATGATAATGATCTTCCACTCCCCCCCCCCTCCACAAAAAGAAAAGAAAAAAGGTGGCAGCTCACTGTTCTGTCAAAGTACTTGCTCCCAGGTAAGGGAATAATTCTTTGATGTTAAAGAGTCATAGGTCTGAAAGTATATTTCAATATTCACCATGTTTTTTTACAAGACAAAAAAGGCCGCCATCTTATAAGCAGGACAAATTCCTGTACCAGTACACACCCACCAAATGTAAACTGCCTTCTGCATAAATATTCTGTAGGGACAATATAGCAACCACCATGAAGGCTGCATCATTTTAATCGTTCAGACCAGCACAACTATTAATATTACAAAGGCCTACATTACAGACGTCATGGCTGTCAAGAAGCCCCTTGCTCCTGTCACACAGAATGCACACTTATAGCCTGCATTCCATAATGTGATTCCATTTTTAATTTGCTGTTTTGATAGCCGAAGAATTCTGAATATTTTTTATCAAGAGGCGGTAACTGTCACAGCAAATGAGATTCCAAGGTCATGTTCTGGAGGTGTAATTCCCTTGGATCAAGTTCTTCCAAACCAATAGGACAGTCGTGCCTATCCAGTTACCCTCCAGCTGAATTGGACGTAAACTCCCATCATCCCAGCCAAGCTGGCTGGTTTTGACTGCACTTTTAGTCCAAAAACAGCTGGAGCATACCAGACAGGGGAAGGCTTCAGTAGGCCTTGGTAGGCAAATGGTAACTTGTATCCTTCATCTTCCTGAGGAAACCACAGCCTCAAGTTACCAATTTCTGCTTCCTTCCACATTTCCCCCCCCCCTTTTTTGGATAGTGGGTGAGGTGGAGGTCTCAGTGCACAAGCAAGAGATCATCTTCTCATTGAGGCAGTCTGGTCATTCACTTCACTCTAGGAAAGTGAGACCAAGACTGAAGCATGTCAGTGAGCAGAGCCTCTCTGTTCCCTGGCAGGCTTTTAACTGATGCAGATGGCAAGATGGGAGCTGTAGACTGGGCAGAGGGGAAAAATCTGTCCTCCCTAAAGCACCCTGGCTTCTGTCTCTCTGTCAAGGTAGCTTGAGAGAACAGAGGGAAAGGAAGACACTAACAACTGAATACAGGTCACAGGCCCATGGACTGCCACAACATAGGCCTCTCTGGAAACATTAGATTAGGAGCCACCGGTGGTAGCCTGCATCTGGCACCCAGGTACTGGTGATACTGAGAGAGAAGTGCAAGGTGGCAGGAAGACTGGTGCTTTGAGGATGTACCGGCAGAGCCAATCTGGTGCTTCCACCAGCACATCCATACCATGGCAACATTTCCCCGCCTCCCCACTCCCAATATGGCACAGGGATGCTGGTGGTAGAAGGTCAGCTGTGCTGGCTGTTTCTGCTTTTGATGGGCTTCATTTCAGTGCTGAATTTGGAATCTAACCAATAGCCATTTCTCAATTTTCTCATTCACTTTCATCCGCCCTGCTCCATGAAGATACGACATTATGTCAAGAAGCTTCAGGTCCACTAACTCTGACTAGGCTAGCAATGGCTACAAAACTCATGATGGCTGTATTACCTCTGGTATCAGAGGCAATACACATCTGAATGCCAGTCGCTGAGAATTGCAAGTAAGAAAGGAATAATTTGCTGCTGTGTGAGCTTCCCATAAGCATGTAAACAGGATGCAGGACTGGCCTAGCAGGGCTATTCTTACCTTCTTATCCTTTCATCATGTTTTCTTTCATGCTGACATATAGTAACCATTTTATAATTCCCTTACAACTTTTCAGCATTTTCTAAACCGTTATTAGTACACTTCTGCAGTTCATTTTTGCATACTTTTGCACACCGAAGAGGCATCTGAACCGTTTCAGTTTTAATTAAGTTCAAGTTATTGGGAGAAATCTTTCAAAGAGAGATTTGATGTTTAAATGGCTCAAAGAGGAATGAAATGGTTCTCACCAATGTTCATCCAATAGATGTGCAGCGGTGGGATTCCCTTGGGAGGGTTACAGTGCAAGACCATAGCATCTCCATATTCTACATCTATCGGGTCAATCTTCTCCTTGGGGAATTTAGGAATACCTAACATAATGGAAAAGAAACATTTTCAGAAGTCACTGAGTAGCACCTATGAACTTTATATCTGGCATTCTCTGTATGAATTGCTACCTGTGTAGCTTTCCCATGACTGTGCGGTCTTATGATTCACAATGTAAGATAACCAAATTTATGTGGGAAAATAATGCAGCCATACATTCTGAATTTGAAAAATCGTCCACGGGCAATTTCAGGAGGATGCATGTGTAGAAATGCCACTTACCTGGGAATCCTGAAACAATTTTCTTTCTGTGTGAAGAACAAGTACACATTCTGCTATGCATGTGGTGCTGAATCATTTGACACTGGTTTTGTCATTGGACTTTTACAGATCACCAGACGCACACCTGAGTGGCGCTGGGCTGGCAGAAATAACAGTGCTGGATATCAATCGCAGTGCCAAGCAGAGTAGGATGTGGCTGCCTCAAAAATGTGGAAAGTCCCTGGCTCCTGCTGATAAAGTTTACAGTCTGACTGCTCTAATGCCTTACCGAGACGATGTAAATCTCATCTGCTTCAGAATAACCAAATTGTGTGCAGGCTGCAATTTTATATTGTTCCATCATTCCACATTTCCAACAGAGTCTTAACAAACACAAGAGAAGGTAACAGTGAAGTTACTTAAGCAAGAATCAGCATTGCCAGGACTGATCACATTTCATTGTCCTAATGTTGGAAAAGGAGTCACAAATCTCCATGCCTCCCATCAGAGATCCCTACAAACATCAACCTGCAAGATTAAATCTTTTTTTCCCCTTCCCCAGCAGATTGAGGTTGTTTCAGGGCACTTTCCCCTTACATTCCAGGCAAGTTGAAACGGATGAGAAATTGTTGCAGTTCCATCAGCTCGTTGTGTAATTAAGCCATAGTGAAAGAATAAAAAAACAGCAGGAACAAAGCAAAAAGAAAGGGAATGAACTTAGCTTGTAAACCATTAGCAAGTGGCACTCCACCTTTGCAGGATGTTTTGCCTGTGGGGATTAGAGTCTTTGGGACATATAAAGGTGTTGTGGTTTTATCTCCTCTACCACAAGAAGCCTAACATGTCTATATTTCAGCAAAGATTTAAAATTACGCTTCTGAAGGTTTAAGGAAACTGTTTGAAAACCTGCATTTTTAAAAAATTACTAGTATCAATTCAAGTACAGTAAAGCTTGTCTTTGACTGTAGGAGGCAAGATACTCAAGACAAACTGTCAGGGAACTGCCATCGGAGCCAGAGGGAGAGGGAGGGCTCCAGAGGGATTCCGGAGAGCATACCGGGAGGGAGAGAAGCAGCCCATCTTCTGGGGAAGGAAATCAGCGTAACACTAGTGGAGAAGGGGGGCAGATGGGGGAATCGGCGAGGTGGCTCCATGACTCCTCGCCGGAGAGCACGGGTCCTCCGCTGCCCACACCCTCCCTGCGCAGAAGGCTTCCGCGCAGGGAGAGTGGGCGGAGACTAGGCATCAAAGAGCTTCTTTGCTGGAAGAAGTTCAAGAAACGCCCACTGACGGATTCTGCCAGCAATTGAGACAGCCATGGGTGAGTGGCTGTCCGGACAGAAAGGGTCCACCCAGGTAACTCAGCCAAGCGTAGTGCCGATTTACGCACGAGCAACCCCTAGAACCATTACACAAACAATTCAAGGTCTATTCATTCAGAGCAATGTGAACTGCAACTCATCTGCACCTTTCTCTGGCAAGTAACTATTAAGGCTACACATTATGGAAGTGATCAAAATGAAGTTAAGCACATTAAAAACCAACAGCTCTTAAAAGTGCTTAGCAGTGACTGGACTTTTCCCATAAACTGCATGTTGCAGTTATTCCATACTTGCTAGTTCTCAAGTCAAAGCAACAGAATACCCTTTAACAGAATTTAGCAGCATCTATAACCAAGTAATATTGTCAACACTTCTTTCATTCATACTACAAGCAAGAGAAGTGTCAAAACTGGTACGGTGGGAGGGATGCCCCATTTCTAACTGAGCTGTGGATGTGACAAGCTCATCCCATTAGACTAAGTGTGAATGAATTGATAGAAATCAAGCAAATGTGCATGAACCTCCTTGAGAGCCCTACAGGGGATAATGGCAGGAACACGGTAATGTACTCTCTCTTTTCATGAGTGCTGAAATTATACTCCAGAATACATCCTGACCATGCAGGAAAATTGCCCGGCAATGATAATACAATGCAATTTGGGTCATCTTCCAAAAGGTTTGCTTGCTGAGGACCAATCTGGCTCATCATCTGGTAGATAAAAGACGCACATGTAATCGCAAAAGTCTGAAAGCCACTATTCTCAGAGGCAGCCTGCATTTTGCTATCCGTTGTAGAACACTGAGTCCATCTAGAAGTTAGTAGCAGTGCTACACTGAAACTTGGTGGAAGGAAGCCATCTGATGGAGAAATATCATTTCACAGCACATGTTCTCACAGGTAAGGTGCCAGCCCTCTGATAAAGCAAGACGTGATAGTGAAGAGGGAGGGAAAAGGCCATTCGCTTCACGAAGATTCAAGTTGCAGCTCATTTCATTCAGAGAGAGAGAGAGAGAGAGAGAGAGAGAGAGCGCCAGGTGTCATTCAGCTGCAATGAGGCTAGAATTGAGATGTCATTTTGACAAGTTTAGAGCACTAAAACAACAAAAGCTTTTGCTTTCTGAAATGAAGGATGTGGAATATATAGGATGTGGAATATAGGATGTGGAATCCTGTTTTGATTCAATTCCTGGTGGCAGTAATGGCAGTGGCAGATCAGATGTGAAAATGATCTTAGAAGTATTAAGGTTCAGATGCTCAGATTTTTTTATAATCACTTTGTTGGTTCTCATCATTTCTTCTTATATGTCCTATTTGAGGAACGATTTTTTTTTTTACTACAAATGGCTGACAACTTTGATGATGGGAGAAAAGGAATGGTAAGTAGCTTTTAGCTATACAAAGGAAAGGGAAAACACTAAAGGTAATAGGTAAAGGTAAAGGCTCCTGGATGGTTAAGTCCAGTCAAAGGCGACTATGGGGAATTGTGCTCATCTTGCTTTTCAGGCCAAGGGAGCCAGCATTTGTCCACAGACAGCTTTCCAGGTCATGTGGCCAGCATGACTAAACTGCTTCTGGCACAACGGGAAACTGTGATGGAAACCAGAGCACACGGAAACACCATTTACCTTCCCACCACAGCGGTACCTATTTATCTACTTGCACCGGTGTGCTTTCAAATTGCTAGGTTGGCAGGAACTGGGACAGAGCAACAGGAGCTCACCCCATCATGCAGATTCCAACTGCCCACCTTCTGATCAGCAAGCCCAAGAGGCTCAGTGGTTTAGCCCACAGTGCCAGCCGCTCCCTACGAAGAGACACTACCAATGCTTGAGCAAGGTCACAGTTTATATAGCAGCGACACCAGTCAAACTCTTCTCTACATACTCCATACTCTGGGTTCTATCTGTGTCTCTTGCACTAATGAAAGGTTCTCTGATTGAGTAGAGATGTCCCTCAGCAGAATGGAGAAGAGAAGGATTGTAGTTCATTGGTAGAGCGTCTTCTTTGCAGAAAGTCCCAGGTTCACTCTCTAGCTTCTCCAAATAGCGCTGGGAATCCCCCCAGCCCCCACTAGAAATCCTGGGGGGCTGCTGTTGTGTTGAGTACTGAGCTCATGGAACAATAGTCTGATTCAGTATAAGGCAGCTTCCTATGTTCCTAAGACAATTTTGCACTTTCATGTCCTTGCCCCCAGTAGTTCCTGATGTTGCCCCAAATCTGGTTCCTATGTTGGAAGACACTTTGGAATAGTGTGGGAGGTAGCACAGGAGGTAGAGCCACTGAACATAACCCCATATCTGTCCATAGAGGGCAGACCATTCAGTAGCCCCAGAGACTCCTAGGGATGATGTAATTAATCAATCAATCAATTGGTTATTTAACAAATACAATTAAATCAGATCATCTGTACCTTGGAGGTGCATAGAAACATGTGCTTGCCTTTATTTGAAGAAAAGTATATTAATAAGTGCCATATATAATAAATATATTTGTTCATATGCTGCTTTGAATATTAAATTTTGAATATTCATTCTGATATCTTCCTGTACTTTCTACCATAACATAATCTGGAGCAGTATGAACTCAGGTTTTACTTGATCTCTGTTTCTCTCTCTCTCTCCAAGCTAGACCTGTTTAAACACCCCATTTGTGTAGTAAATACTGAGCTAAAGTATTTAAATCTGACCTTGAAATCTGCTCCAGCCTTTAGAGTGCCTGATTTATGTAAGCCCTAGAAAGGACTGTGGATATGGTGAGCGTGAAATTTGGGAAAGAGTCACAGAAACTGCTGTGCAGCTTTATGGTCAATGAAACGGCATGTTTAGCTACCCAGTCCCAGAGCGGATCCCCCCTCCCTTTTGGCTCTGGGAACATTTTGATAATTAAAAGGAATAGATTCTCTTGGTTAAGTCGCTCAGCGGTCGGTGCCTTTGCCTTCATAATTGGCTTCAATTATGCAGGTACCGTATAATTACTGGAGTTTTCTCTTTTATTTCCCAATACTGTAAAATGAGCATTAAACATTCACAAGGTTGAGGAGAAGCTGCATAAAAAAAACGCTCATTTCATTGTAGGTTTTGCATCTTAATCTTCAACAAATGTGCAGTTGTTGTTTTTATTGAAAACCAGTTTAATAGTAAAGTGTTGTGGGATTTTAAATATTTTTTTAAAAAATAGTATTTCTATTTTTTGTTGGGAGGACTGGTATGCTTAAGCAACGCTTTTGTCTTCCCTGCCAGAAGAACCCCTTTGCTTGACTTGGGCATCCCACTGTTGTGGAGCTGAATGGCTCGCAGGGCAAAATTTATGCTCCAAAGCATCACCTAGTGTGACTTGTTGCTCTTTCCACTTTTATTGAGGTGGTGGGTTGCCAAGCACCTTGCATCCCCATTGAAATCTGCCGGCAGAATGTTGCCAAGCACCACACTGTTATCGTGAATGCACACAGTGATCTCACACTTTCCAGAGCTCGGGCTCTGATTATGTTTGCGCACACATCACAATTGATTTATTCAAGCTCCTCTGCAGCAGCACTTATCAAACGTTGCCACACAGTGTGTCATAGCATTGGGTTGCGATATGGCCAAAATGGGGGTGGGGAGGGGAGGGGAGGAGAGCAGGGAGCCTTCCACAGGTGCTCAGGTTTCCCTGTAGTCAATGGAACCCCTGCTATATTTTGGAGTCAAAAGAAGCACATCAAAGGCAAGCCATATGCCCAAACTTGTGTGCTAGTGGAATGAAATCAAACAGCCTGTCATAGTCTTTGTACAGGTTCACACCTAAATGATGCAGCAAGAAATGTATTACCAGCACACTGAGTATACCCAGCTCTATTTCTCTGTTACGTCTGTGGTGTGGCTGTGCAAGATCCAGACTAGATGCATTGATGGAACACGTGAGGATCAGCAAGCTGAATCTGAATCCTGGCAAGATGGAAGTCTTGTGGATGGGAGGCTCCTGGGAGCAATATGCTTGTTCTGGATGAGGGTGAACTCTCCCCAAAGGAAGAGGTGCTCTGTTTGGTGGTGTCTATTGATGCGTATGTCATTGGAAGACCAGCTCACACTCTAGAAGGGCAGCTACTCGCAATACTCATGAGGTTCCTACCCAGCAGAGCTTTTTTTTTTCCATCTGGAACTCACCAGAACTCAGTTCCAGTATCCCTCCGGTGGTTGCCATTGCCATTATAAGAGAATAAGCGAGGTATTCAGGGTGAGTTCTGGTACTCTTTTGGAAAAATAGCATTGCTGCCCAGGAACACCTGGCAAATTCTGCCTGGGACTATGCAAACCCAGCAAGGCTACCGAAGGCAACAGGGCTACCGAAGCCAGAATCTGCCCCATCTTTCTGTGCAAACACCAAAGGTTCTCCACACTTTTTTCTTCTATAAGGCAGAAGGAACAGCAGCTAGGTTTCCTCTCCAACCCCATATACCACCAAGACATGCAATCGGGACAGCCCACCCCATTTCGCCACCTGAGGCAAAACATGAAGGTTCTGCCCTGCACATGTGCCATGCACTGCCAACCCTGCCAAAGCCTCCCTTATTGAGGCTCTGTGGCTGAGGCTTCCAGGTTCTGGTGAGATCTTGGGAGAGCCCCATGAGATTGCATAGGGCTATCACCAGATCTCCCTGGAACCTGGAAACTGCCACAGCTACTTCTCATCACTTCTCCACTGGTGGCGGGGGTCATGCCCACAGAGGTGCCCCTTGGATTCTGCTGCCTGAGGCTGTTACCTCAGTCAGCCTCATGGACAGGCCAGCCCTACACGAAGTCCATTATATGTGTACTGTCTATTGCAGCATTTGCCTTTGGACTGATGCAGCAAGTCAATTTTGGAAAGACTAAAATGTGGTACAGAGGCAGTTTGAACTGACCTGGGGGGTAAGAAGTGGGTTGAAGGAACATGGATAAGGGTGGGTGGGAAATGTGCCTTCTCCCCTCAGGTTTTTTTTTTTTTTTTTTTTACTTTTTCTAACATTTTTCTTCTGAAAATGTTGCCCAAAACAAACAGTGTTTAAATAATCCATTATGGTTTTATGTGAAAGTATGCGGAGAATACAAAATGAACCTCAAGAGGAAAAGAAGGAATACCGCATTAAACATCTACCTAAATCAAATAACTCTCTGCCACCGGGAAAACTTGGTTCCCTTGAGGGCCCCCTGTTTAAAATGGGCTGCATATTAATATGCCTGCCAACCTACACCCCAGAGAGAATGTGTGATCGAAGGCAGTCAGCAAGTCCCAGAGAACAACAAATGTTACACAGGAAGGAAAATGTATGCATGCATACAATCAACCGCACTTTCTGCAACTTAGTGTTTTGGGACTGATCTTTGAGTTCTATGCTAGGAAATTATTGTTCCATGTTAATTTCACATACAAAAAAAGTAATGTGTGATTAATTACCCACAGATGCTCACAAAGCAGGTCACAATGAGATTCACTAAGGCTTTGTTGGGAGTAAAGCAACAATGCTTGCAAAATTTTACCTGAATGGGAGGTGGTGGTGATGATAGACAGAAAAGCAACCCGTTCTTCTGCCTCACTGATTCCTTCTCTTTGAGTAACACATTACTCTTTGAGTAACTACTTGCTGGTTATGTAGATCCCTTCCTTTCAGGCTTTACTTCCTTCCTGCTTCTCCCCAAGTTTAATCAATATGTGTTAGCATGTGCTACTGTTAACTTCTTGGCTGCTTCTTGGCCACAAATAAAACCTATATGTAGAATGGCTTTGTTTGTTTACATAATAAATCTTATTTTTTCTTTATCCCACCAACCAGCAATCTTACCAGACTATTTCTTTCTGCACACCACTGCAATATATGTACCAAACTCCAACATGACTTATCTAACCATTTACACAATTAAGAGTCTAAGGCTGTTACCCCAGCGATAGTCTCCTGCCTATACCAGCAACAAATTCTTGCTGCACATCCTTTTCTTGCTGCACTGGGTTATTCACAGGTCCCCTTGTCTTTCTATGGAACTAGAAACATGTCAAGGACAACTATTCTCCTGTATTCTTGTTTATCAGTCACTATTGACAGCTACCAGCATGAGTTTGACCAAACTGCGGGAGGCAGTGGAAGACAGGAGTGCCTGGTGTGCTCTGGTCCATGGAGTCACAAAGAATCGGACACAATTAAACGACTAAACAACAATATTGCTGATACGCAGCCTGTTACTGTTCCCATTCTACAGCTGGGGAATCAAGATTGATGTTGGGATTCTGAGGTACAACTCTGAACATGGGTTGCCACCAAACCCTGCACAACAAGTTGATAGGGAAGTGGAGAAGTGGTGGGAGAAGATGCTGAAATTGTCCTCAAAACTTCTCTGGTGACTCTGCCTGCCAGCAACTTGCTGCCCTTTGCTGGAAAACTGTTCTCTGCTCATCCTTTAGCATTGCTTGGTGGCGGCCCACTTGAAAATATCTACTCCTGTCACATGTCAGTTCTGTCCTGTGACTCAAAACAGTAATTTGCCCAAAGTCATGCAGTGAGTCCATGAATGAGGCAGGATTTGAACCCACAAGGAGGGGTATTAAGTGTTGGGAACACATTAGCTCGAGTGTACTGAGATTTCAATTCCAATTCCTGATCCAGTTTAAAGGATCTCAGGCAGTAGGATTAGAAAAGGACACTACTTGAGAATTTCAAGTTACTGTAAACATAACAATATAAGAAGCTGCCTTATATCAAATCAAATCAATGGTTCATTTAGCTTTACATTGCCCATGTTGACTGACATCTATTCTCCAGGGTTTTAAGCAGGAGACATTCCAAAGCCTATCTGAAGACACTGGGGGGTCAAACCAAGGATGCTTTGCCACTGGGTTATGGCCCTTCCGCAATGGACATGATTACAGATACCAAGCTGTCCCTGGTATCTTTTAGTTGTCAATTTTTTTTACAATCAACTTTCTCATGTTTAATGAATCACATTGATCCACAAAATATCCATGGGGTGGTTTTGTTGTGTTTCTAACAAAGAAGCCAGAAAAAAGACCATGAACGTGAACATGAAAACATAGCTGGCCTCTCACATATCTTGTACAATATTGTGTATTGTCCATCTGTTATTCTTCATAAGCCTCCTAGGGTGGTGTCTTATCTTCCTCTGTCATTTTCTTGCTAGATAGCTGCCTAATGAAGCGGGTCAAGGAAATAAAAACCACGTTCGCTTGTGTTTATTGCCACACCAATATTGCTTTGTGCTGTTGCAGCGACTCTTGCAGAGACGGTAAACCTAGTCCCATTTGAAGTACGCTCAAATACTCCTTGGAGAAAGCAGCTGAACAGAGTACTCTAAGCTCAACCATAGTATAGGGAGTCCTTAAGAAAAGTGTGTAACTTCTCCAAAATGAAACAAGTGTGGCTTTTAACTCCTCAGCGCTCCTGAGCAGTGCTCCTGTGAATCCCAAATCACTCCACGTATCATTAGTAAAAACAAACAGCGCAGTGAAAAGTATATTAAGCCCAAGCTGTAGTTTTGTTCTTTGGGATATGCATCAAATTAGCACAAATAAACGCTTACCTGGAACTACTAGTTCAATCTCGTCTGACATGGCAGTTCCTAGCTCATTGGAAGCCAAGCAGCGATACCTTCCTTGGAAAATGGAGATGTTTCCACGGTTCCGAACAACAAATGTTCCGGAATTGTTTGATGTAAGTATCCTTGGGTCACCTTGCAGATCAAATACCTTCCCATCCTTTCTCCAGGTAAAGCTGAAATGGCAAGAGTATACAATGACGAACTTGGCTGCAATTCATTAGTGTACCAGCACCTTTGGCCCATGAGGTGAAGATTTAAGCAGTAGCAGGAATGTGTGTTCTATCTTATCTTATCTATAAATAATTTAAAACATTGCTATTCCCCTTTTCTTTAATTGGGGTCAAGACAGCTCTCTATAAATAAACTAATATTAAGGAGTAGTCTTCATTTCTAACTATAGCTCACAAAAGTCACTACCAGCTAAAGTTGGGGGGGGGGATGAATGGATGAATGCTTTTCCAAAGGGGGGGGGGGAATCTGCACATAGGAAAATTGGTTGTTGCGAAGAAACCTAGATTGATTTTTAAAACCTTTGATTCACTAGTTCCGTATGTGTAAAATAGGGTAACAGGAAAACATGGATGAACTCTCATCTGCTTACCTTGAAAACCATTGGGGACTTGTGGCCATTGCTTCAAAGATTTCAAGACTCTTTGGAAGTGTTCAGAAATCTCCCCCACCATAAGCAAGACAGTGTGCCTTTATGGATTTCAAAAGGCAAAGCTAAAGGAGGCTGCATGCTCAAAAATCATTGGGGGGAAATGGTGACCTACTGCTAAAGACCCTCTTGCATCCAGTATTTATTGGACTATGAATCCAAGCATCCTTAAGATAAAATTGTCACCTCTACATCCTAAGATCAGTAAAGTCAGTTACAGACTATAAATAGGAAGGACAGTGTGTGAAGCTAGACTCTCTCTTTTTAGGCATGGAAGAAAATGAAAAAAGATGAGGTAGAAGATAAATCAAATGGAAAATTGCTCCATAGGAATGGTCTGAGCTAGTATTTTTATCAGCTGTGAGTCACCAAAAAGTCAGATCAGGACAGTAATAGGTTTTTCATTCATTGCCCTAGAGAATGTGACATGTCTGTTCGCAATTACGGCAGTTTTATTAACAATGTGTGTTAAAATCTGTTTATGCTGTGGATGAGTGCATTTGGAATCCTCATAGCACACAAACTGTGTCATAGCATTATATTGTATTTCACTGTGCTTATAAATGAGATTAATAAGATTGTGGAAATAGACTCACTGATGGGAATCGTCATAAGACCTCTTACTACAAAGAGGGTGTGTGTGTGTGCCCACGTGCAAAAGGCAAAGCTATGCAAAAGGCATGTAGACAGCTGCTACCCTCTGATTTCTATTATACACTTCATATAATTTGCTAAGGGTGCACACAGTAAATCATGGCATTATACTTGCACTAGCCACCAGGTCTTTCCCGAATAGGAACCTCAGGGGTGATTCAAACCATCTCAGCCTAATAAACCATGGTTTATTAAGCCAAGAATGCTGTCATGCCCATGTAAGCTCCCTGCCTTCTCCTGACCAGCTTTGACGCCTTTATAATGGCTTGTTCAAACCACAGCCTCCCACTGCATTCATTTAATCTTTCACTAGTGCAAATTGCAATATGAAGTGGAGATCAGTAGTGAGATCATGTGGACATCTGTAGTGTTTATTAAGCTGAGGCTGTTATGCCTGAATTGGATCAGTGAGTCAGGGCCAGTGCGTCAAAAGTGGAGCTATGCTTTTAAGTTTTAAAATCACTATCTCTGATCACTATTGTTTTTGTTTTAACTCTTAGTTATTAATCTATGAGATCTGTGCAGTTGTTTATTTATGTGAAAAGCAAATTTCTGGAATCTGCCTTTACCTTAAGGCAGATTTACCCCATCTATCGCTGTCTTTCTCCAGCCCAAATTGTGACCAACCTAAACTTCCCACAGTGCAGTACAGAGAGGCCCCCCAAAAGAAAAAGAAATCCCCTAAACATTGTCTAATTCCATTTCCAGGCCAAATATTCATTTTTGGCCCCTAAAGTGTATAAGCTGTAAAGCTATGTTGTAGCACAGGGAGGGTGGGCAGGCACCAAAGAATTTAAGAGGCTGGGCCAGGGGTGACAGCAAGCTCTTTTTCTAGTTCTTCAGGCCCACATCAGGGTAACAACAGTCGTTCTCTGAGGCCCTTCTTGGTGTGCCTCCTCCATTAGAGGTCCAGAGGGCAGCAACACAAGAACAGGCCTTTTCTGTGGTGGCTTCCCATTCTGGAATGCTCTCCCCAGGGAGGCTCACCAGGCACCTTCATCATAAATATTTAGGTGCCATGCAAAAGCCTTCCCCTTCTCCCAGGCCTTTAGCTAATTAAATAACCTATGGCCTTTTAAACTTTGGGTGGGTGTGGGTTATTGTTTTTGTTTGTTACTATGGTATGTATTTTTATGTGTTTTTATATTTTAAACCACCCTGTGATCCTCAGATGAAGGGTGATATAGAAATGTAATTAAAACAATTAAACAAGTACCGTATATCTGCAAGTTAAGACAGAAGAAGAAGAAGAAGAGTTTGGATTTGATATCTCAAAGCGGCTAACTCTCCTTTCCCTTCCTCCCCCACAACAAACACTCTGTGAGGTGAGTGAGACTGAGAGACTTCAGAGAAGTGTGACTGGCCCAAGGTCACCCAGCAGCTGCATGTGGAGGAGCGGAGACGCGAACCTGGTTCCCCAGATTACGAATCTACCGCTCTTAACCACTACACCACACTGGCCCACACCACACATAGCATACTTTGCCTCGCCTACAGTGATGCCTGCCAATTCTCTCTCACCCCAACTGTGGCATGCAGGGGGTGCACATGCAGTGAGCCCTAAACCAGCTTTTGCAAAACACTTACCTTGGATGTGGGTTCCCTATAGCTTCGCACTTGATTGTAAACTCTTCATCGAAGGGAAATGCAACTTGATCGGTTGGGTGCTCTGTAATTGTCGGGAGTTGCCGTACTGAAACAGAACCAGGACATGTGGTCAAATAAAGAAAAATGGAAGAGTAACCCATATGTAAATTGCAAATAGCTTATTTGCATTGGAGGTGAATGAATAGCCAGAGTTCTATTCCAACACATTTTGATACTTTGGGGGAGGATGGGCCAAAATCTACACTGGGAGACAGAAAATATGTTATATACCTGCCTAATCACTGAGGCCTTTGCAGGAGACAGTGCTCACAGTGCTCATATCTCCCATTTCTCAGGCATATGGCATCATGGGCGCAGTTCTATGGAGCTCCCTCCCAACTGTATTTAGTGGCAAAGACTTCTTAGAAAAATTACCAAGCATTTCAAGCAGGTTTTCCTGATTTTATGGTTCAACTGGTTTTATCTTTTGTATTGCTTTTGTGTCTCCATTGTACACCACCTGATAAGTAAGCAGCGTTAAACGGTATATAAAAGGTTGAAATAAGTAACTAAGGCATGAAAACACGAAGGTCCAGCCTCCACACTGGCCTGGGAAGTGGTAGATCAGATTTGTTCATATTGGAATTCACAAAACTGAATTCTCTAAACATCCCTATGAGTAATACAAGGTCTTTTGTTTGGGTTTTCCATATAGCCCCAAGGAACGCAGCAGAAACAAATGACTCAAGGATAATAGACTTTGGGTGGCAGTAAACCATTATTCCTATTGTTACAGAGGTTGTAAATTTCTTTTCTTATTTCTTTTCTTCTTTCTACTCTTGCATTCTTATATTGTGTGCACATTAAATGTCATTCACCTTCCCTCCCTTTTTAAAAATAAAAACCCTACAAATAATGCTAGGATTGGATTCAAATTAATAGTTAATGAAGAGAAGTTGTTACCCAACCAAAGTCCATGTGCTGCTCAAGATACCGACATAAACAACCTCAGTTACCATTGGCATCATCATTCAGAACCACCCACTTTCCATGGTAGGATGACTGGGCTTTACTACTATGCAAATCCTCTATTTCATGCATTTACATTTTTTTAATCCTGAAGAAATTAAAGTGTTGTGAATCTCCACATAACCAAACTATAAAAATAGAAATTGGGCCCTGAAGAGTAATTGACCATAATAGAATTACCACTCCGTTATAAATTACAGGAATGAATATTAGGGTACTGGCTAGAAACTCTTTAAGCCCAGTGAACCAGAAAACTCGGTGCTCTCATGAAATGTGGTATCTTGCTGCACCATATGGTATCTCGTCTTCTACATCTCCAACGCCGCCATGCTTTGCCCAGCTTGTTTATAGCCAAATATAATTCATGTTTATTAAAACAATGAAAAGCTTCATTAACAGAAATTAAGAATCAAATGGAAATGTAGGGTCAGAGAAAAGTCAAATAGTCTGGGAACAGGTAGACCAGAATTCCAATTATGTGATTTATCAGCAAATTTCAATATGATCTGAAGAAGTAATTCATTCTCTTAGTGAATGGAGACCAAAGGAATTAATTCATTTAAAAAAAAAATGCTAAATCTGTTTTCAATTAAAATGGGGTTGCACTTTCTTAATCTCAGTCTTTTCATGTTCAAAGTAGATTGCAAGTGTGTACTCTTATCTAGTTATGGCATTGTGTATCAAAATAAAAAAGTACTCCACAACTTATGAGCTTTGCCACCACTCTTTTAAGATGAGGCATGAGGCTGATATGAGGTGTTTGCTAGCAAGGACCCCATGGATGGAGAAGTATATTGAAGCATTAAATGAAAGCATGCATGCCTCCCTTCAGCAGTCGTTTGGAAGACAGAAACCTGCCCGTCCACCTCACATGTAGCAGGGTAGGGTTAGGTGGTCCCAGTGAGAATCCAAGAGGAACTTTTGGTGCTTTTGCCTGATTGGCCAAGGGGTGTGGTTTGTTTTGCCTTCTCTGGTTGGTAGGTTGATTGGTTGGTTGCTCAGGTTGCAGTACATTGATTGGGTTAATTTGGCCACATATGTACATAATTGGGTCACAATGTGCAGGTGCATTGTGGGTAGAAACAGATGAGAGCTGCATGGTATGCTGGTGGACATTATGAGGCATCAACAAAACATGGTAAACTGCAGAAAGAGTTCTTTCTAACAATTCACCTCCTAAATTTTGGTTTGAAGTTCTTACCCTGAGATCTACTCTACCAACTCATCACCGATTACTGTCTTAAGGGGATCTTGGAATGGTCCACTATTGGGCACTGACAGACTCATTCATAGTGATGAGGAGAATACTTGAACTGAGAGGGTTCAAAAATGTAAAGAACATGGAAACTCACAAGACCAAACACTAAAAAATGGAGCCCATTTAGGCCCGTCCAGCTACCCTCTGAAAAGGGTGTCAAAACTCTCCTCTCCCCACGCCTCTTTGTTCTTGTTTCTCATCTCCACAAACAGTAAAAACCCTTATCTTTGCAAAGTGGAGGTGGCATAAGAAGGCCCGGAGAGATTCCCAAGACCAAAACATGCATAAATTTATTTAGCAATATTTTCTGGGGTGATTTTTCAACCACTGGGTTATATAATTAATGTCTGGCACTGATATAGTCACCTTGGGTTCTATGTTTCACTGGGATGCCAAGCCAATTGTAAGTGGGTTCTTAAGAATATAGGAAGAGTTTGCTGGATCAGGCCAACGACCCATCTGGTCCAGCATAACGTTCTCACAGTGGCCATAAGCACAACAGGAATCCCCACCTGCGATTCCTAACAAATGATCTTCAGATGCACAATGCCTCTGACAGAAATGGTAGAACCTAGTCATTGTTGATAGCCTAGTCCTCTGCCTAACCCTCTTTTAAAGCCATTGAAGTTGGTGGCCAGCGTTGCCTCCTGTGGGAACAAGTTCCATAGTTTAACTCTGCACTGCATGAAGAAGTCCTGGATCTTCCAACATTCAGCTTCAATGAATGTTCACAAGTTCCAGTGTAGCAAGAGAGGTAGAAAGGCTTTTTCTCTATCCCCTTTCTTCTCATCGTGTATTATTTTATAAACTTCTGCCTTCTACCATGTCACCTCTTACTCACATTTTCTCTAAATTAAAAAAATCCTAAATGCTGCAACAATTCCTCACATTGGGAAATGTCTTCATAGTTGTCCATCACATATAGCACCTCAAAAGCAGGCCCACAAGCCACCTGGGCAATCTCACTAGGGTGAAATTTCTATTTAAATTTCAGCAATTACTTCTAAAGCTGCATCCACACATATGAATATTGCAAATCTGTGTGCTCCTTTGCCCTCTTATTCTTCTGGTGCTGCATAAGTGACCACTGTAACCAACAATGAGCTGTTTGCACCTGTTTACTGCACTGCATGAACCAATCGAGAGAAGAAATCAAAACTTGCATTTCTATCGCATACAAATTCCCCAGAGGCCACACTGGAGCATAACAAAGCTCAAAATGGAAACAGCACATTTGGACGATTTAATCTGTTCTCCTGCAGGAGAACATTCAGTAAATAGCTACAACTTACCAGAAAGAGGGATTTCAATGGCCGCTGCCAAACTTAATACAAAGAGAAGCAGGCACACAGCGGCCCCTTTTGTGTTTGATGGCATCTCCATCTCTCTTCTGTAAACAGGGTGTCCAAACAGATTGAAAAGTGCCTTGCAGTTCTCCTCTTGTTCCGTTTAAAACACTCCTGGAGAGCGAAGCCTGAAAATGGCAGCACAGAGAGAAAGCCACATAAATAAATTCAAGGCATCAGCTCTAATTTTGTTAGGAAAATGAAGAAATAGTCAAGATTTATAAGCTGAAACATAAATCATAGTAACATACACATTCTAATTTATTCTCCCTCCACTTCTGATCCCACATTCAGAAAGGGGGGGGGGGGCTTAACAAAATCAATTACACCACAGAAATCTAATTACTTTTTTTTTTTGCTTGCATACATGAAAAAGTGGCTAATTTTTTTGCCTCATTTGTAATAGTTTCCATTCATTTTTTTCTCAATTAAATGCAATTTGGTAAGCAATTACAAAGAATCTAAAGAAGAACATAGGGATCATAAATAAGATTTTTCATAGCTCATATTTTCAACATCTTTCAGTCGTGCTGTTCAGGCAGGAAAGTTTGCCTCATTTCGTTGCTGAAACCACTGTATTAAGAAGCTCTGGGTCCCCTACACTCACCCACAATACAACTCCAGATATAGATATATCAATGACTATGAATACTTCCTACAATTGTATCCCACTTTCTTCCACCGTGGAACCCAAAGCATGCCTCCCATCCAGCCACTGACCAGACCAGCACCCAGACTTGCTTAACTTCAGCAAGGTGCCTTCAGACCCCATGTGCTTTCAGACCTTATAATGTGCCCCATAATAAGGGCAAGGCAGCAAAAAGCCAAAACATCAAACTTGCTGCCAACAGAGGAAGCAAATGTCAAAACTCCAATAACCCTTTAACAGCAGGAGTGGGTGGCAGAGAGGGAAACCAATCCGGCATTACTGCCAATGTGGCTGCACAACTCCAACCTCCCAGCCACCACCTTCTCCCTCCTCCTAAGTGACCATGATGATGATGAAGAAGAAGAGTTTGGATTTCATATCCCGCTTTATCACTACCCTAAGGAGTCTCAAAGCGGCTAACAATCTCCTTTCCCTTCCTCCCCAACAACAAATACTCTGTGAGGTGAGTGAGGCTAAAAGACTTCAGAGAAGTGTGACTAGTCCAAGGTCATCCAGCAGCTGCATGTGGAGGAACAGAGATGCGAACCCGGTTCACCAGATTATGAATCCACTGCTCTTAACCACTACACCACACTGGCTTTCTTTATCACTACCTGCTGCTTTCAGGAGGCCAGGTGTGCAGTACTGCACCTCCCCGGCCAACCATTCCTGTTTAACATCTCTTGCTAAACCTTTAAAAAATGTTTCAAAATAAGATGCAGGCTTACGGGGGTGGGGTAGGGGAATACTGTGGCTTTTTGTTGGTCTCTCTGCTAAATATTCAGTGCCGTAAGAAAGAATCATTGCTTGACAGTTGTTGTTTTTTATGGGTGTCCCACCTGCACCAGTAAAATTTGCCTCAGTCGTGAAGTTCACCCATAAACTCACTCAGTCTCCACCTAACCTACTTTAGAGGTTTGTTGTAAGGATAAAATGAGAGCAGGCAAGAAGCCATTAACTACCCTGTGCTCTTTGGAAGAAAAGCAGAATACAAATGTTACTAAACAATAATAAAAAACTATCGGCATTTAAAAGTGCTGTTAGGAGAAAAATACCCCAAGATAAGGAAAGAGAAGTCTTGGCCTGGCAGTCAGCGGCTATCCTAATGGAAGGTTTGGTGCCCATTTATCCGAGCAGAAATTTTTCTGGAGCACAATTTGAACTAGAGAGAAGCAGACTTACCTTTTGCTTTTATCATTCAGAGGAAGAAGGCAGGCAGCCAGAAAGTGACACTTATAAAGCCCCAGAGAGACAGCAAGAAACAGCTGGCTGACCAGCAATTATTGGGAGGGTGTTACAGGCCATTGGTTTATAACTGGGTAGAAATTATGGAGATCTCAGCAGTTTTTTGACTCAATGCCAGAATTAAATGAGTGGGGCTTTGATGGAATTTCATATTCAGAGGCTCCCTCCCACCACCCCTCTCCCTACGGTAAAAATCAAAGCTGAAAATGAGATGGGATTTGAACCAGAGCAGATTCAAACTAGATCACAGTATAAGCATACGCACATATTTTTTGGACCTGAATGTACACCATCTTCCAGCCATTGTGCTTATTAGATAGGCTTGGGCAAGTTATTATGGATCTATACATCAGGAATGAGGAAATTGTGAACCTCCAGATGCTGTTGAACTCCATCCCACCAGCAACAACCAGCATAGCTAATGGTCAGGGGTGATGGGAACTGGAGTCCAACAAATTTAGAGGGACACAGGGCTCCATATGCCCACTATAGAGTCACAGGCAGCTGCAGTAACCAGGCAACACAGGGAATGGCCAAACAGTCCCCTCATTAGCAGCTGGTGTCTATCTGGGCCAGCCCATCCATACCCAATGAAATGCAGTGTCACAGGCAATGCATTCCTTTGCCACCTTATGCGGGTGCAACTAGTCATGTTCCTGCTGTGCAAGCAAAAGTTAAGATTGTACCTGTGCTCATATGCTCTTAAATGTCTTGTGCTTCTCACATAGCCTGAGCTAGCAGCTGCTGTTCAAAAGTGTGGGCAGCCAGCAGCTGCCCTGCAGTGCTAACTTTTGGAAGAATTATTTATTCTTATTCCTCCATTTAAATACCGTTTTCCTCCAAGGAGCTCAAGATGGTGTACATGGTTCTTCAATTCACCATTTTGTCCTCAAAAGAACCCCATGAGGTATATTAAGCTGAGAGGCAGTGACTGGCCCCAGTGAGTGGGAATTTGAACCCTGGTCTCCCAGGTCCTAGTCCAATACTACTACAGTGGTACCTCAGGTTACAGACACTTCAGGTTACAAACTCCACTAACTCAGAAATAGTACCTCGGGTTAAGAACTTTGCTTCAGGATGAGAACAGAAATTGTGTGGCGGTGGCGCAGTGGCAGTGGGAGGCCCCATTAGCTAAAGTGGTTCCTCAGGTTAAGAACAGTTTCGACTTCCGGAGGCGGCGCAAACGACAATGGCTGCCTTCTTCTAATTGTGAAGGGGGAGCTCAGCAGAAACGGGTCGTCCGCTACGGCGAAGCGGAGACCCACGTTGGAAAACCACAGGCAGCGAAAGCCTGTGGCCGTGGGACTTGGCAGGCACCAGAAGCGCCCCCCGAAACGCAGAAGAGACCCCGTAAGGGGTCTCGGAGCGTGGAAGGGTTGGCGCGGTGCTGTGAGTCGATCACTCTTTCTGTGGAGTGAAGCCGCGTAGCTGCTGTCGGTGAGCGCTGACCTTTTTTCCTGGGAACATCCGATTTGAAAACAACAACCCGTGAGTAAGAAAAGAAAGAAAGATTTGGAGGCTAAATCACTGCTAATTCGGCTAAAAGCGGGAGACACAATCAGGAAGTCCGTCTCTCGTCTCTGCTTAAGACTCAAAGCAAAGGACTTTGATGTTTGGAGCCTTTGAAGAGACACTAAAAGGCAATCAATCTATACATCTATCGGAGCTGTGTTTAAGGAGACTTAGGACTTAACTCTTTGAGTGATTCATTTCTTAATATGAACTGTGCTTTACCTTTTCTGCTGGAATTACAAATCTACAGAGAAACCCAGGCAGTCGGACTGCCTATTTAACAGAACTGTCAGATTGCAAATTTTGACACTTTGTTGCTTTGTGCTGCTACAAGCTGAGTGCTATTGGAACTGTTATATTGAATCATTTTCTCTGGCACTTGCTGAGACATTGTTATGCTTTTAAGACCAACTCTGCTAACTACAGGGAAACTGAAGGTTCTTCGGAAACTAAAGGCTGCATGGACATTGTTTTAGAAACATTGGAATTTGGAAAAGTTTGGAGTTTTAAAACAATTGACTTTAACAATTTGATTTCCACCCTCAAAACATAATTGGGCTCCCTCTAGAGGATTTTGGATTTACAATTGCATGTGACTTTGCTTTTTTTCCCCTTTCCTTCTATTTGGCTGTTTACCCTCTGGGCTGGTGGTTTCCCATGGGAACATACTCAGTCTGACCTTGACCAGTAGACAGAACTGGAATGAGTGGCACTGGGAGATCAACAAGAGCGGCTAAAGCGAAAGCAAAACAAACAACTCTGACTTTAACTTCACAGCCGCGTAGATCATCTGTCCCTGCTGTTTTGGAAGTGGAAGAAGGAACTGAGCAACCTTTGTTAGAGGATATGGCAGCAGGAGGATCTGCTTCGGTATTAGACAAAATATTTGAAAAACTGGAAGCTCTAGACAAAAAAGCGGATGAGCAAACGGCAAAGATTGATCAAAATACAGCCAGTGTTAATAAATTAACTGAACAAGTCACCTTGAATGCACAATCAATTGGCAAATTATTTGAAGCCACCGCAGAAAATCAGAAATTGGCAGAGGAAGCTAATCAAAAAACTGAAGAACTGAGGCAGGAGGTAAAACCATTGCACAAGCAGGTTGGAGAACAACAGGCCTATCTGTCTATGATTGAACTACGGGCTCGGGAAAATAATTTGAGATTGAGGTCTATACCAGAACTTGAACAAGGGAACTTAATTGAGTTTCCGACAAAGGAATTTTCCAAGTTTTGGCCTTTGGAGAAAGAAAAGGACTTTAAAATTGTGACTGCTTTCAGACTTGGAAACTAACAAGGAAAGATAGGCCCAGAGACTGCTTGATTACTTTGAGAACTAAGGAGGAAAGGGATAAAATATTAGGTCTACATCACGATAAGTCACTTGAAATTTCGGATAGAAGAGCAGAGATTTATAAAGACATCCCAAAACAACTTTTGGACCTTAGATCCACCTATACTGAACTAGCAAAACTGTTGAGGAGCAACTCAATCATTTATAGGTGGGAATTTCCCCAAGGATTATCTTTCACATTTAGAGGGAAGAAAGTGAAAATCAAAACAGCCGAGGATAAAGTAAAATTTCTGAGTACCTACGGAGAGGACCTTCAGAAAGGGATCGAAAGACCTTCAGGGTCTGGACCCTCGCCTGCACCTACACCTACACCTACACCTTTGGGGTCTGAAGACCAGGAGAAAAAGATACCACCACAAGAGGAATAACAGATTTGTCCAGGATGTCTCTGCAACTTCTGAGTTGGAACATTAATGGCGCCAATTCTCCGGAAAAAAGGAGAAGAATATTTCATATATTGAAAAAAGAACAATTGGACATTATTTGCTTGCAAGAAACACATGTGACCAGGCTCCACAGAAAAGTGTTAATAAACAAAAGATTAGGCCAAGAATTTATTTCTTCGGACCGAGTCAAGAAAAGAGGAGTGGTGATATATGCAAAGGAGAGCCTGTCACCAAAATTTTTATTTAAAGATGAACAAGGAAGGATTTTAGCAATTAAGATTCAAAACCAAGGAGAAATGTTTTTGATATTAGGAATTTATGCGCCAAATGAGGGGAAATCGGAATTTTACAAGAAGCTGCATGAGATAATGCTGGACTACTTGAATTATGACAACATCATTATGATGGGAGACATGAATGGGGTGGCGTCAACCAACATGGATAAGTCATATAGCCAAAATGTGACAAAAGATAGCAGACTACCTAAAACATTTTTTGAACTGACTGACAACATGGACTTGATTGACATTTGGAGAACAAAGAACCCCCTGGGAAGAGAAGGAACATTTTTTTCTGAAGCCCAACTGACATGGACAAGAATCGACCAAATATGGATAACTAGAGGTCTGGCACCTAAGACAAAAAAAGTGGAAATCTGCCCAAAGACCTGCTCCGACCATAATGCTGTAAAGATGGATATGAGACTAACTCCAACCGGCTCCTTCAGATGGAAGATGAATGACAATTTGTTCAGAGATCAGGAGATTACCAAAAAGGCCCAAAAAGCTTTGAAGGACTACTTTGAGATAAATTTGAACACTACGGTGGAAAAAAGAACCGTCTGGGACGCAAATAAAGCGGTTAAGAGGGGGTTTCTGATACAACAGAACAACATAAAGAAAAGAGCACAGAACGAGAAAAAAGATAAGATCCTGGAGAAAATTAAAGAATGTGAGAAGAAGTTAAGATCGAGACCGAAGTCAAAGGAGATTTTAAGAGAAATTAAACTCCACCAAGCACAATATTCTAAATTGATAAATCAGGAAGTGGAATGGAAAGTTAAGCTAATGAAACAAAGATCTTTTGAATCGGCAAATAAATGTGGAAAGCTGTTAGCATGGCAGCTGAAAAAGAGACAAAAATTGAATACGGTCACAAATTTAGAGATTGAAGGAAGAAATATTCAGAACCCAGTGGAGATCAGAAAGTGTTTCCAGGGATACTTTAAACAATTATATACACAAGGGCCACAAAATGAGGTGGAGATAGAACAATTTTTGATAAAGAATGGTCTACCAAGGCTGTCTCAGGAAAATAGAACAATCCTGAACTATAAAATAACACAACAAGAGATTGAAGAAGCCATTCAGAATATGCAACTGGGCAAATCTCCAGGGCCAGATGGGCTTACCTCCAAATACTATAAGACATTGAAAGACTATTTGATACATCCATTAATGGAGGTTTGCAATGAAATCATGGAGGGGAAGAAGGCACCGGAGTCGTGGAAAGAAGCTTTCATCACATTGATACCCAAACTAGAAACTGAAAAGACACAACTTAAGAATTACCGCCCCATCTCCCTCCTAAATGTGGATTACAAAATATTTGCAGACATTTTAGCAAGTAGATTTAAAAAAGTTTTAAATGAAGTAATTCATAAGGACCAGGCAGGCTTTCTCCCAGGTAGACATTTGTTTGCTAATACAAGGAATATTATTGACATTTTGCAGCTTTTGCAAACAAATATTAATACAAAAGCAGTGTTAATATTTATAGACGCGGAGAAGGCCTTTGATAACATCTCATGGAAGTTTATGAAGAAAAATTTGGAAGGGATGGGAGTGCGACGGGGGTTTGAGAATGGGATAGAGGCAATTTATTCAGAACAAAAGGCTAAATTGATAGTAAACAATGTGGTGACGGAAGAGTTCAAAATTGAAAAAGGAACACGACAAGGTTGCCCTATTTCCCCTTTGCTATTTATTTCGGTCCTGGAGGTGCTCTTGAACATGATTAGAGGAGACCGGTTGGTGGAAGGAATTCAGGTCGGAGCGAAACAGTATAAACTTAAAGCATTTGCAGATGACCTAGTTTTGACCCTACAGGAGCCAGAGTCTAGTACGAAAAGGGTATTACAATTGATTCAGGAGTTTGGTCTGGTGGCGGGATTTAAACTTAACAAGCAGAAAACCAAGGTTTTGAAAAAAAAATTGACACCTTTAGAATCAGAAAGGTTTCAGAAAGAGACAGAGTTAAATGTGGTTAAAAAAGTAAGATACCTAGGGGTAAACATAACAGCGAAGAATATGAGTCTATTTAAGGATAACTATGAAAAGTGTTGGTCTGAAATTAAAAAGGGATTTAGAAGTTTGGTCAAGATTTAAACTTTCCTTGTCAGGACGAATTGCTGCTATAAAGATGAATGTATTGCCAAAGATGTTGTTTTTATTTCAGACTTTACAGATTGTGGATAAAATGGAGTGTTTTGGGAGGTGGCAAAGAGATATCTCCAAATTTGTCTGGCAGGGCAAAAAGCCCAGAATTAAGTTTAAGATACCAACTGATGCTAAAGAAAGAGGGGGCTTTGCCCTGCCAGACTTAAAGCTGTACTATGAATCAGCAGCTTTCTGCTGGTTGAAAGATTGGCTGCTTCTTGAAAACACTGATGTTTTAGATTTGGAAGGATTTAACAACGTTTTTGGATGGCATGCATATTTGTGGTATGACAAGGTTAAAATTCATAAGGCTTTCAAGAACCATATTGTCAGGAAAGCAGTGTTCAATGTCTGGATAAAATATAAAGACTTGTTGGAAAATAAGACCCCAAGGTGGTTATCTTTTTTTTATATATAAATATTTATTAAGGATTTTTATAAGAAAAAAGCATAAATAACAAACAACAATGCTTATGTCATACGCAAAATTCCATAACTCATTTGGACTTCCTCACGTCTCCCGCTCCCACTTACATTGTTAAAAAGTTTTTCCAAGCAAATTATCATCTTGTTTTCAATCTTATATCCACTCATTTAAATATGATCTAATTGTTCTCCCAAAGGATTTGTCTTTTCCTTAATCTCACTTATCATCTAATTTCAATCTAGTTTAGTGGTGCCAATTATTTATGATCAAGCATCCTTCTTAACATTCAATCAAATTACACCCAAGGTGGTTATCACCAATGGAAGCTAAGGCCCGGAAAAGACTCAATATGGAGGTAAAATGGCCGAAATATTGGGAAATACCTTCCCCCACATCCCACCACCACCAAAAAAAGCCCCACGCACAATCATACCCAAACAGCAGAAATGTTAGTATTGTTCCAAATATGGGTTTCAGCTACGTGTATCTGAGTATTTAGTGTACTTAAAGTGGCAGCATGACATCAAACAACATGGAACATTCTGCCTCCATGCATAGCAGGAAAATTGCAATGTTGTGACATTTTTCAACAGTTCTAGAGACATTTTAAATGTGCCCTTTACTCCAATTGTTTTGATCTTCAGGAAGCTACTTAGTTTAAGAGCTCAACAAAATAAAAGGGAAGTCAAGTCTGTCAGCGCTTTCCCCCAAACTTTCTACACTTGCCATTAATACGTGGGTAGCTAGATGGGAAGAAAGTCACCACTTTGATTATCAATGCATACAAGGCTAGAGTCAGGGAATAGCTTTGTTGGGCTCCTGCTAAGGCCCAAGCCATGGAAGGGGTCCTGCTGCCAACTGCTAGATTCCAGTAACTGCTGCTACTATTCCTTGCTGTTGTTACCTGCTCAATGGCCTTTATGGAGCCTATAAGCAAATACCAAAAGGAAGGACGATAAGCATACCTGTTTGCTTCCTCCATCTGGTGGTGCAAACTAGGCTAGGAAGAAAAGGACAAGCGAATGAACACTTATGATGGTGACAAGAAGAAAGTGGATGTATTCAAGGCCCAAGAGCCACCTAAAACATGGATCCAGGACCATGTGCAAGGGAGAGTTGGACAAAGGAGAAGATGGGGGGGAAATGGGCGGCGGTGATAATGGTGTGTTGTGAAGGGGATTACCCAATAGGAGAGAAGATGAGGCATGGAAATGGGTCTGATCTGTATGCAAGAGAGAGTTGAGAAATGTAAGGAGGAAGGTAGGGGGAAAGGGAGCAGAGGTGAAAATGGGGGTGCAAAAAAGAAGGGAGCAGGAGGCATGGGAATGGGTTTGAAGATGAAAGCAAGGGTGTGAAAGGTTCAGAATAATAGGAGGGGATGGTGGATTCATAGTTGGGTAGAAGAGGGATAGTGAGCATAGTAGTTGCAATGTGTGGGAGAAGGGAGACGCAGAAGGATGCATGGCACAAAAGAAGGAAGAATGAACATGGGGGTGAAGGTAAAAACGGGTGCAAAGTGGGACTGCAGAATAAAGAGAGAGAAATGGCTTGGGAAGATGAAGAGTGAGCTGAGTAGCTGCATGAGGTGGAAAGGAGAAGCTTTAAGGAAATGGTTCCCAAATGGTTTTAGACCACCACCTGCTTGGTTCAATAAACTCAGCCCCAATAACATACCCCATAAATAGCATTCTGAATAGTGGTTTGCACAACCCACTATGGAAGATAATGACACAATAAAACTCAAAACACTAAAAATTTAATTGCGCTTTCACTGGAAATTCAATTAAAAATATTTAGTTTAATTAATTCAACAAAATTGACGAGTTTGATCCAGTGATACGAGCTTTTCAAAGCCTGATGCCCATGCATACTTCTAGTGCCCCACTGATGCCCCTAACCTCTAAATGTCTCTACAACAGTGAATGTAGAATATAGAACGGCTGGTGAGCCCTTTGTGCAGTTTTATGAAGCTGTTTGTATAAGTTAGGCTGCCCAGGAAAGAAGACCCTGTGGCATTAAATCAACAAAAGGTCACCAATTCCAGTAAAAATGTTTTTTCTTTCTTACGAAGGCAATATTAGAGATGCAGCGAATGTATCACTCTTTCTTTGCTGTGTTCCCCCATTTCCTCAGCTCAAGGTTTTTTAAAAAGCAAATAATTTGAATTCACTGTGGATAATTACCCATAAATCCTCACCTACAATTCATTATTTACTGTACCCTTTGACTAATAGTAAATACTGATTGCTTTGAGGACAGCTCATTTCTTTGTTTAATGAGATGCCCTTTGCTTGCAGCTTGCCATTTCCACAAAATATACCAGTTTATAAAGGAGCCATGTCATTCTTGATTCCAGTATTGTACATTACCTTTTCCTGGAATACATCATAAAAAAATTGGACAACCAAACAGGATAGAAAATATTAAAATTCAATTTATCTCCTAAAGCTCCTGAGCAATTTTCACCACATGTAATTGCTGTATTAAAAATAGCTCATAAATTCTAACAGCATGACAAGCCAAAATCTCAGATTACAGTTTTGCTGCAAGAAAACTAAATTACATTGTACCACTAAATACAGCCTTCTAAGATATTTGTCTCTTTGCTGTGCCCGTGCCCATAAAAAAACAATGCTCTCAAATCTAGATCTTGTAAGTTTTTATACAGTGCAGCAAACAAAAAATAATATAATTGGATTTGTGCAAGTTTGGCAATAGTTAATGCTACAGATGACCTTTACTTTAGCTAAATACAGATTTAATTTGCCATGTTAAAAGGTTGCTACATAAAAGTCATTGGCAATTAGAAATTAGAGCTTCAGGGCTGCCAGATAAATGAAATGGCCAGATAAACCGTCTAAAATAATTTTCTAATTTCAGAAATTAAATATGCTGAATATTGCACAATAAGTGTGAGATATGTGGTCGCTGTTCTGTGTGACCAGTAGCAAAGTGTATGCACTGCTACATTGTGCTGAGATGACAAAAACTGAATTAAACAGAGCTCTGGTGGGTATGGCCTTAGTTTTCAAAAGCAAAACAGGATTTGTTGATATCCAAAGTACTTTTCCTACCCCACCTCATTCAAACTATTGCATTATCCACACATAATGTTAAGGCATGATTTGTTCAATTGACCACAAACCATCTCACAGATGAGCAAACAATTCATGGCTTGTTTCTGCAAAGAATCTATTGCTTTCCAGATGTTTTTGCCTCATGTCTTTGCAGCTTGGTGAGGTTCTGGAATGGGATGGCCAAACAAACCATAATTAAAGAAAGATGTTCTGTTTAGAGATGCACAGCAAACCATAATTTTAAAAAAAACAGACTGTGATTTGCAAGCAAACAACAAGCCACAGCGCTTTGGCTTGCTTTCCTCTACTTCATAAACAAAGCTTAACAAACTCTATATCCCCCAATCTCTCAAGCTCCTATGTGGAAGAAGCGCTAATGCACAAGACTCCTTGTGATAATATGAATTTTCACATGCATGTGAGCAGAGTGCTCATGATATTACACTGGTGGATAAATGAAATAACTCTCTGTGGTTGCGTTGTTTGTTTGTAATGTTCAATTAAAGTTGTGGTTTTTTTTTAGAGAATAATACCACCACAAGTACAACCTTACAGACCTAGATCATGAAAAAAGTGGGACGTGACAACAGGGGGAAATTTTGCCACTGGCAGTCCTGAATTCAAAGTTGACTTTGAATGATCAGAATGGCAGGCAGCAGTCCAGCAAAATATACCACAAGCTTTGGATTATCCCCTATTAAATCAACAAATATGACTTATTCAGAACCTCACTTGTGCGGCAATTCTGTGGGCTCTTAGATCTTGCCTAGAAAAACCCTGTTCAACTTTCATTCAACTCTTTATATTTTATTTCCCTCACAGGTTGCCATGAATAATCACCTTCCTCTCCTCACCCATTCAAACTTGTGCTGCAATTTCACTTGCTTTACCAACAGTGCCAATGAATGCAGCATTTTCCAAAGCAACCATTCTCCTTCAGCTTGGACTGTATCTCTCAGGCATACTCCCCATTTGTTGGCATATCTAGTCATTTCTGCCTCTGGTGGCTGCTAATTTCCTCTTCTTTCTTGCTTGGGGTTAGCGTTAAACTGATGGGCACAGCAGGAGTGCAATATGGTGGACAGAGTAGCTTCCTGAAGCAAGGATACAGTTTATTCATCCCCACTGAAAGCAGAACGGAGAAGGATTGATATGCTTTAAGGGAAGGTCTAAAATCAATTCCAGTCAATCAAGGCATCCATCAAGATATGATCTTGACGAGCCACAACAGGAAATGGGGACAGCACAATTTTAGGACAGAGAAAATTTGAAATCAAATGCTTCAGTAATAAATCACTGTTCTCAGAGGGTGAGGTGGACCTCTTTTGGGGAACACTGACCTTTGCAGAGGTGCTTCCATATACTTGTTGTATTAAGTCAGGGGTTCACTCTCATGAAGATCACACCAAACAGTTTTTACTAAGCATGAAATTACAACTAACAGGTTTGAAAGTAGCTCTTCTTTAACCCTGCTCTGGCTTCACCTTTCTCCAGAAATCCTTTCTAAACTTCGACCCCTTCTAAGGAAGTGTCTCTAAATTACAACAGTCACTACATTTGACAGTGTAGGTCTGAGTTTGATTATGATGGGAGCTAGTCAATAATCCCATTCACACGTGATCCTACAAGATCAATGAGATGTAGAAAGCTGAGTCTTTTTTAATAGTGCCAGTGTTAAGAGCAATGGGGCCAACCCTCTATATTTCACAAGCTTTTTTCCCCCTTAGATCTTTTTTTTCCTTCCAGAAGCCATCCAGCATTATTAGACCTTGCATTCTGGACCTCAAGTTATCCATCACTTCTACTCTTGCTGCCAGTGCCTCTGTTCTGCTGTGGCAAGCAAGTGCAGTACTGTACAGTCTCATTATAGCTTGGTTCTTTTCTTCTGAAATGGACTTTAGATCAATGCAACAACACTCGAGCAGTGCCTGTGAAAAAGTTTCAGGGCTCCCCCCCCAGCAAGAACTCATCAGAACTCAGTTCTGGCACCTCTCAGGTGGGTGCCATTGCTGTTATAAGAGAACAAGGGAGGCATTCATTGTGAGTTCCAGCACCCCTTTTTCTAGAAAAATAGCACTGTTTTTATTACACTTTTTAACTGTATTTTTTTTATTTATTGCAGAAGTGTTTGCTGGCTTGGGCTCATTTAGGAGGAAGGTCAAGATATAAATTTAGTAAACATATAAATATCCCCCATCCCAGCAGTGCAAACCCTTTTCTTTTTTTAAGAAAACACACACACACACACACATTTCTGATGATGTGGAGAAAACTGCCCAGCCTGCATGGGAACAATTGCACAGGAACAGCTTGCTGCACAGAGCCAGCCAGCATGGGAAGCCATTTAAGGTGTTCTCAGCTCAACATGGTGACTGTTTGGTGTGTGTCCTGGCCCTCATTTCATGCCTCTAAATATTCTGATATTTAAGTCATACACTGGTCTGAATGGCAATCCAACTGAGAAGCCAGATGTCCTTTCAAAAAATAGCTTCTCTGACTTGCGTGTTTTAGTCAAGCAAATTGGAGACCAGGTGGCAAAATTGGATAGGATAGTAAAATAATGAGTAGTTTTATCTCTTTAAATATAATAATTAAAACCTGTAAATCAAGGGCTTGTGATGCAATTTATTTGCCTTCATATGGGAAGGGGTGGGGAATCTGCATCCTATCTTTAGAAAAATTGATACTGTACGGTATAGTATTTTCTAAACCTTGTACAAGTTGCTACACACTTCATGTTTGTGATTAGCTATAGTTTGTATGTCAATTGTCTTAGGTGACAGTACTCTGACATCACAACCTTATGAACATATACTAATTTCCTAGTTTCTAAATATTTTGGTGTTTGAGGAATGAGACTCACTTTGATAATAAGACTAGGCTGCTTTATAACTTCATTTAAGTGTTGAAATGGGCATCCTGGGATGTACAGAATTGCACATGTTGAAGCTACTATTTCACTAACCTTTTGATTAAACATTTCATCACAGCCCATGGAAGTGACTATGCCTCCCTTTCACAGTCACCCATCATTGTTTGGCATAAAACAAACATACTTGTTCTTTCTTCTGATTATCCAGCCTACCATAACTTGTCTTTTTTAGCAAACTGGGGCCATTCAGACCTTGATGGCATGCACCACCACTGTCATTTGTGCCAACTAAAATGTAGCAATAGTGGCAAGGTACCAATATATCTTCCTAGGGCCAAGAGCTGTAAAGCAAACTATTTCACCTCCCACATTCCGTGCTGTTTTTAAGCGATGCTGTTTTCCATCTCTGTGACTCTTCCCTGCAGCCATCACTTCAGCTTCTATCTTTGCCTTATAATTTCTGGAAGCAGTGCCAGATTTACGTATAAGCTAAACAAGCTATAGCTTAGGGCCCCACTCTCTTGGGGGCCCCAAAAAAAATTAAAGGGGAAATTAAAGGGGAAACTGGATGCACATTTCCAAAATATAAGATAAAAAAAACAAATAAAATAAAACCTACATGCAGCAACAGTATTTTGTGTTGTGTAGGCTCCTATGATGGAAGTAATGGGCCCCGCCTGCTAGCCTGCTCCCTAAAATACCACTGGTTTGCTCATTTCTATATATATAGGGTACCTACATTCTGCACAGACTGGTTGCATGGCAATATGCGAAAATGGCTTTAGATACCTATTAGATCCATAAATTATCATATAGCATATATTCAGCACAAAAAAACAGCAACAATTTGTTGTTGACAAAGGACAGCTGGGCATATAAAGGGCCCCATTACCTTCAGTAGCTTAGGGCCTCATCAAACCTAAATCTGGCCCTGTCTGGAAGAGTCCTAGATGTGGCCCCACTGATTATGTTGAAATTTCAGATGATGAAAAGAAGGAGGAGGAGGATGTCACACAATCCAAGGGAGTTGCACACTAGGCAAGGTGGAGAAATCTGGTTTGGTTCACATTTGAATCCCTCAAACAATAATGGTAACGTGAAATGCATGTGCCCTTCCCTGAAATTCACACTTCCCTGAATTTTGCAATTCATTTCTCCAACAACAAAAAGTGTGCTCATCCCGACAACATAACCAAATGCATTGTGTTAGGCAAAAGTGTTTGGGGAAAATGTGTATATTAGGAGGAAGGTTCATTAAAATTCTGACAAATATTAAAAATGATTTTTTTAACAAAATGGCTCACACAAAATGGCTCAGCAACCGATCCGCTCACACACGCACAAACAATTCCCAATGCAGCCAACCAAAGACAATCAACCACACCGTAGGCCAGGCATAGGCAAACTCCGGCCCTCTAGATATTTTGGAACTACAATTCCCATCATCCCTAGCTAACAGGACCAGTGGTCAGGGATGATGGGAGTTGTAGTCTCAAAACATCTGGAGGACCAGAGTTTGCCTATGCCTGGCCTAGGCCACCCCAACCTCTCTCACCACCAAGTGAATACAGTGGTACCTCAGGTTACAGACACTTCAGGTTACAGACACTTCAGTTTACAGACACCGCTAACCCAGAAATAGTACCTCGGATTAAGAACTTTGCTTCAGGATGAGAACAGAAATTGCAGTGCAACGGTAGTGGGAGGCCCCATTAGCTAAAGTGATACCTCAGGTTAAGAACAGTTTCAGGTTAAGAATGGATCTCCGGAACAAATTAAGTTCTTAACCTGAGGTACCACTGTAGAATGAGAACCTACCCAAGTGATGTTGACACACAAGCCCCATACATAAAATAAGTAAAAGAACATAAGCTTTACCACCCCAGCCCCTCTCTCCCGTCGCCCCCTCTTTTCTTCCCAATCCTATACAGTGGTACCTCAGGTTAAGTACTTAATTCGTTACGGAGGTCTGTACTTAACCTGAAACTGTTCTTAACCTGAAGCACCATTTTAACTAATGGGGCTTCCTGCTGCTGCTGTGCCGCTGGAGCACGATTTCTGTTCTCATCCTGAAGCAAAGTTCTTAACCTGAAGCACTATTTCTGGGTTAGTGGAGTCTTTAACCTGAAGCGTATGTAACCTGAAGCGTATGTAACCTGAGGTACCACTGTACTACATATAACACCAATGTCTCAAAACAAATGTAACACATCTGTAGAAAATGCAACCTGAAGAAAGAGACGATGCATGTGCATTTGTAAACGAGGAAAATCACAGACACACACACAAAATGGAAATGTGGCAAACTGAAGTTAAGATTGGAGAAATAATAATAATAATAATAATAATAATAATAATAATAATAATAATAATATTTATACCCTGCCCATCTGGCTGGGTTTCTCCAGCCAGATGGGCAGCTCCCAACAGAATATTAAAAACATGATAAAACAACAAACATTTAAAACTTCCCTAAAGAGGGCTATCTTCAGATGTTTTCTAAAAGGTAGTTGTTTATTTCCTTGACATCTGGCAGGAGGGAGTTCCACAGGGCGGGCGCCACCACTGAGAAGGCCCTCTGCCTGGTTCCCTGTAACCTCACTTCTCGCAGGGAGGAAACCGCCAGAAGGCCCTCAAAGCTGGACCTCCATGAAATAGACAACTGAGAAAAACCTAAATTGCAGATTCACTCATTTCTAGTCTGTGCATAATGAAATCTAGGGCTTCCTTTCCTCTGGTAGTCCCATAAAAAAGGGAAAGACAACCTCATCCAGAAGATTAGGGTACTCTATAGGGCAAAAAATCCCTGGATACATGAAGAAACACTATTTCACATAGCTCTTTGGAGCTTGGCCTAAGTCTAGTTGAAGCTGAACCAAACATTTGTTCTCATCTCTCTAAATAGATTTCCATTTACCATTTCTGTCCTTAAACCTTCAAACAATCTGTTTTGTATGTATTTCAGACAGCAATTTGAGTCAGTAACAGCTTGGAAAGCTTTCAGGAGTGATGTGTTTCTCACACAACCTCCTCAGCTTAAACTGCTAAGGTTCGGATGACTATAAATAAATACCTTCCTGATAGTTTCAGGCAATGATACAGAGATGTTTGGCTGTGTTTCTGTTGCTGTCGCTGCACATTTTGATCTCTATCTATTTCATTTATTCATTTATTTCACAACAGGTATAGCTTGATTGTAATCAAACCTCAAAGCAGTTTACAAAATCTACCTCACGCCACCTTAAAATTACAATCTTGCAAATGCTATTTTAACCTGTGATTATTTGCATCACTAAAAACTATATATGATAAGGTTGCTATTTTCCCCACACTTATTGTTCTGTCCTTATGGCTGCCAAAAGTATCTGACAATTTAGATTTGATTCTCTTTGTTCTTATCCATGCAGAACAGCTGCCCTACAAAGGACGTTTAAGGGGCCTATTTCTCAAGGCCTATTTGCCTCTTACAGAACACTGTTAGTTGACCTGGAAAATGTGACATATAATTGTCACTAATGTCTGTTTTTATCTTTTCAGCGAATGACATTGGCACGCTACCGGTTAACATGTGCTCCGAAAGGACACGGGCACTTCACCTTCAACAGGAAAAAGGATGAGGACAGACATAATATGAAAGAGCATTCTATGGACAAACTGCAAGCAAATTGAAAAGGTGCACATGCCAGAAAGCTCGCTTCTCTGTCAGTTTTGTCCATTGTACTTAACTCCCTAGCCTCTTCCTTCAAGAGCTTCTAAGTCAGAATGGAGGTGAAAAACTTTTCTTTCTTATGTTGAAAACTATATAACAAAGATATTCAGTGAATGTTAAAGACAAAATAAAGATGAGCATAAAAATAAACAATCATTGCTTCCTTAATTGAGACTTGATTTGTACATCATTTTGTAATTGAATTTGACATGACCTCCGATCCTCCCATTCTGTTCTCAAAATAAATTCCTTGAATACACACTTAACTTTATTTTCTCCATGTTCTTTAACTTACTTTAAATTTTGTAAAATTTTCCTGTTTGCGCACAGAAGTTCAATCAAACTCTGCCAACGGATTAATATTTTGACAATGTTCTTTTACATTGATTCTATATATATGTCCCACTCTCTGATAAATTTTTCATCTGTAACATCTCATAGCCTTGCTGATAATCTCACCAGTTCAGCGTACTCTCTTAATTTATTTTTTCCAGTCTGAGTTCGATGGGATATCCTCTCCCTTCCTACCTTTTGCAATTAGAATTCTGGCGGCAATTGTGGCATACATAAAAACTCTCCTGGACTTTTTGGGAATTTCATTACCCATAATTCTTAGCAGGAAGGTTTCAGGTTTTTGTGGGAAAGAATATTTAAATATTCTATTAAGCTCATTGCACATCATTTCCCAGAACTTTTTTTTTTACAGTTCTACCACATATGTATCCATGTGCCTTCAGTAACTTAATTATTTCAGTGCCTTGCAAACTTCTCATAACAGGCTTCTAATGGTTCCAGAACTAAGTTTACAAAGGGAATAATAATAATAATAATAATAATAATAATAATAATAATTTTTAAATTAAATGCTGCCCACCCTGGGTGGCTTACAACATATATAAAAATATAACAATAATAAACATATGAGGTTATTAAAACTTGCACCATTCAGAAAAGCTGTGTTGGATGCAACAGAGGTGGAGAATGTAAAATTGGACTTACTGTGATAAGGTCATTTTCTACAGGAGATGGAGAGGATATGTCCACCCCACTTGCCCCACTACGCAAGCCATGTGTAAATTAGAAAATCTTACCAATGCATGTGGGAGCATGGCTGAACCAGAAAGAAACAAACAGCAACCTCAGAACAACAAACAAGGAAGGGTAAAAATATATAAAAGGAAGTAAAGGATATGGGAAATAGAGAAGAGTATTCCAGAGAAAACATGAATCCTCCTGTCAGGATTTATGATCTCCCCCTCTCACACCAAGAGATGTCAGGCTGGTGGTTTTACAACATTCAGATTTATTGGTATTTTCACAGTAGCTCAGTGTGAGCACACAGCTCAATCTTCCGCACTCGATGGGCCAGTTGAGCCCTCTGGAGGGTAGGCTCTTTTTCAACAGGATATACGCCATCAGTTGCTCCTCTTTTTGTGGGCTTGACGCCAAGCCTGAACTCTGCCCAACCTCCTAGTACAGGGATACTCCAGAGCAGATAGTCTAGTTTGGCCCCTCCTCCCCTGAGAGCGTGTCTGAAAACTGAGGCCCCTCTGCCTGCTTCACACTGTCCTGGGAATTTACTATCTGCATTCCAGGATTGGAGAGGCTCACTTCACTCTCTGCTTGTGAAGAAAACAAACCTCCATCTCTTTCTGCCTGTCACCCCCCAAGGTCCTTGGAGCCCTTGCTGTCACTCTGGGAAGGAACATTCCTGACACCTCCCTTCTGCCCCATATAGGTATCCCCTCAAATAACTATGAACACACCCTTGATAGGAGAGAATCTAAAAGGATGCCCTGAACAAATACCCCCACCCAGCTTGGGAGCTCAATGAACCTATGACCAACATCACATTTTCCTGCAGTGGATTGAAGGGTTCTATGGATGGGATCTACCCACTAAGGGCAGGAAGGGAAGAGTGATAGTGACCCAACTAAGTGGGACTGCCTGTCATATCTGTATAGCCTCATATCTGCACCACTCTCGGAAGCATTTGCTGACCAATAGAGGCATCGGCTGAGGAACAGGTGTTTAAATTGTGTTTGACAAATGCGGAAGGAAGAGGCCACACTGACACCTGACAAATATCTCCCAGAGGGGCATGGGTGGCAAAGGCAGAAAAAACAGTCCTGGCGGTGTGAACAGTCACAAAACCAACCCGCTGGGAACCAGAAGCATCGTAGCATTGAAAAGTACTGAGAAAAGACCCAAACAGCCATCAATAATAGAGCTTGCCCAGGACTCCTATACACACTGTCCGGGCTTGCGTCCCAGAGAGGACACTTTGGTGCTACCAACATAGCAGTTTGACTTCACCCCCAGAAGTGTGCTCCATTGTATCTAGAGGCAGAGAGATGCCAGCAATAACAACTTTACAAAAACCTGAATGTCAGTTGCTGGAAATCACAGGTGAGGAGAGGGCTTTTGTACTTAGGTTAAAATAGTGGGCTTCCCATCTGGTTGACAAAGACCATCTTGATAGTTTAGAAAGGGAACATACCTGTGATCAAAGAACAAGAGTTTGTTTCTTTTCCCACAAGAGAGGAAGGGTTAATAATGCCAGCTGCTTGTCCCTGAAGCGTGATAAAATATCAAAATCCAGGAACACTTCTGTTCATATCAATAGTACTCATGAATCTCTAAATAATTCTGTCTCTGGGTATTGCAAGCCACCATGAACACAACACAGATCTAATTTATATTGCACTCAGTCAGACAATGAGAGCTTTCATCGCACCTGGCTCTTATGTCCTTATTGCTGTCTTACAATTTCTTCACTGTGTAAATGAAAGATTAGCCCTCTAACTCAATTTATTTATTTATTTATTTATTTATAGTATTATTATTTTTTGTAAGTCATAACCACTAAATGTCCTGAATGCATGAACTTACAAAGAAATAGAAGTGGTAGCTTTGAATATTCAGCTGAATATGGTATACAGAAATGATTGTTTTAAAGGGTGTGGGCTAAAAAATAACTCACCCTGTAAAATATTTATTTGCTATTTATTCCTGGGCTTCAGATAACATAAGAATACTCCTGTACTCACACTGTTGCTCTAAGTCCTTTTAAATTATCTTTGCACTACTTCGACTGCACGTCTAGAGAGTTAGCACCAAAGACAGGAAGTGGTACTTCACAATGACTGCAGTCTTAATGTTGTTTTCTGTTGTTTTGTATGCATTCATTTTCTGTAGGAACATTCCTGAGTCATCTAAAAATGCAACACAAAAATTCTATAAACAAGTAAAACAATTCTACAAACAAGTAAAATACATAAAGGAAGGGGGCAGGGAATTAGGACCCTTGGGACTCAAGCATTCATTTTCCAGAAAAATTCATTTTCCAGAAAAAGTGAATTAGAGGCACTTTGGTAGCCCTAGTCCTCTCCTGACTGCTTGGTTAGGTCTTGTCATTCATGCATCTACCCCACCCCACCCCCTGCAACTCTCCTTCCTCCCCTCTCATTCTTAGGTCTCTAGTATTCTTAACTCTTGTCTGCATACCCATGGCGACACATTTTCCCATTCTGAAAGGGCATTTGATAGGTTTACTTTCAAAGGAAAGGCTACAAGTGTGGTCCATTGCCTTCTTCTCCCATCCAATTTGGCAATGGTACCTTTTCTGGCAAGGAAAGTGACTCAGGAGGAAAGCTATGACTGCAAACAGATGTCTGAGCAAATGCAGAGCATTTTGAATACACTTGGATCATGCCTGGCAGTCCTGTACTGAGGTCATAAGGGAGGTATGAATACCCAACCCATTGATCAAGATATGGGCATTAGGCTGCATTTCATAAATCATTATGATAAAAGTCAGCATTATCTAATCTTCTGTAGGCAAGAACCTGTGCCATCAGATGCATGAAAGTACCTGGCACTTTATCATGCCTATGAAGACCTTTCCTGAAATAAATACAATTCTTAATGTGCCACAAGTAGTGTTCTTTTGGCTGTAGCAGACTAAACCAAATACTCTTCTGGATTTGATCACAATTCTCAGCAGCTAATGGCATGATACTGCAGACAGTACACCACAATGAAACTGGTGTCCAAGGGATTCACTTACCTATTATGAGTTAAGGCTTGAAACATTTAAGGAATTAGAACTTCAGCCCTAATCAGAATCAAACCCCACTGAATCATGACGGGATATCGTGAGTAGAATGTGGAACTTGACCTCCTCAGCCTTGAAACTCATGGGGCAAGTTTCTTCTTCTTTTTTCCTCAGCAAACCTACCTCACAGAATTGCAAGGATTGCCTGAGCAATACTACTTATATATACCACCATGAGGAAATCCATGGTTGATTTCAGCTAATGTATACAAGATCACAGCTTACATGAGTCTAAAGGTAATAAGCCTGAGGAAGTAGATTGTGGATCATGCCTCTCAAACAACAAATGTCCATATCAGTTCATTCAGCGGAGATTTTTAGATATTACTCCTAAGCATTTCTTTAATAATAGCTTAAAAGTTAAAAACAACAAACAACCAAAGATGAGATAAAGAAGGGGTTTGGTTTTTTTAAGCACACATGACAAAGACATGTGACCACATCAGATCTGTTGATTTGATCTCACAGTGCAATAGTATGAACAATATAATGGCATAACTTTTCAGCGGAGATCTAAGTGGAGTGGAGTGTATATAATCTTAATAGAAGATTTTGACACGTTCTATTAAGTAGCATAATATTATAATTTATCAGGTCATCATCTTGTTTCAATAGCTCCAGCTAATGGAAATGTTTTGTATTGAGGCTTTCAGGGGAATTGAATCCTTAATAAGATGAAAATTACTTCTGAACATGAGTAATAGTAACTTATGGCCCAATCTTGTAAACCAGCACATCAGCAAGTATGTGCTCTGGATGGGGCACACTAACTGTTACAACATCATATTTTATTAAAGCTTTGTTCACATAGGAGAATGATGATAATGTGAAGTCCTTCTAAAACTGTACTCAATTTCAGGGAACATCACGTATTTGCTCTTTTCACATTTTTATCATTGTTCCTTTTTCTATTTAGAGTTCTCTCTTTTTCTTTTTGTTACAATTAAAAAAAAGATGCAGCATGAAATGCTAAAGAACAGCCATTCAAAATCTGAACCATATGGACAAAATTGGCCCCGTTGAACTCCCCCAAAGTCCTTTTCCCACTGTTCTTTATTCTGGCATCTTCAAGAGTTAAACAATCTACAGCGAGTTTCCCTAAGATGCACTGGCGTGGCAAGTGTGTTTTGGGCAGGAGGGTGGAAGAAGTCCAGTAAGCCCCCTTGCCAGCCCAGCTGTCTGAGCGACACTCCTACCAGCAAGCAGCCAATCAGAGCTTGTCCTGAATCCACAAGGGTTGCAAGTTTGTAGAGGGAAAGGGGAATCCGTGGTTTCCCTGCCCAGAACATTCTCACCTGGCTAGGTTCCTCTAAGACCTTTGTGTGTTTTCAGTAAAATGTACATACAAAGACTCTTCAAACCTGCATGCTCAGAAGTGTTCTTGTGTGACACACCCATCCCTCCACATCATTTTAGCACTACGGCGTTCAGGCTAATTATTATCCCAAAAGAGTCAAAAGAAGGGTCTACATGGGAAAGAGGAACAGAAACTTCATGCATGCATACTGAAGGGGTCAGGATAAATTAATGTGAACATACCTGAGGGAAGGATCATAGCTCAGTGGCAGCAAACACATGTTTCGTGCAAAAGGTTTCACTTTCAGTACTGGGATTTTCACACAGGGGAAAGAATCCCATCTGAAACCCTGCAGACACATTGCCAGTCACTGTAGTGTAAAAAGGTAAAGGTACCCCTGCCCGTACGGGCCAGTCTTGACAGACTCTGGGGTTGTGCGCCCATCTCACTCAAGAGGCCAGGGGCCAGCGCTGTCCGGAGACACTTCCGGGTCACGTGGCCAGTGTGACATCGCTGCTCTGGCAAGCCAGAGCCGCACACGGAAACGCCGTTTACCTTCCCGCTGGTAAGCGGTCCCTATTTATCTACTTGCACCCGGAGGTGCTTTCGAATTGCTAGGTTGGCAGGCGCTGGGACCAAGCAGCGGGAGCGCACCCCGCCGCAGGGATTCGAACCGCCGACCTTTCAATCAGCAAGTCCTAGGCGCTGAGGCTTTAACCCAACTAGACAGTCTGACTCAGTATAAGGCAACCTATTGTGTACTCTGCACATGCATTTTCAATGCTGTGTCTCCCTGGTCAAATTAAAATTGGCAATACAGTTCCATCACACACAGACTTGAAGGGATGCCGTGCCTGACTAAAGTGTTATAAACACTGTGAACATCCTATTATACTAGACTGTTACAGCAGTTTTGTCACAGATACATGGCTTAATCAATGCTTTTAAAGGAAAATGCTCCAGACTGAAGCCTAGGAACTAGGTGCAAGGAAGAATTTCATTTGCTCTACACTTTAACCTACCTAATTGGCAGTTCCAACCCATGAAGCGAAACACAGCTACCCTTTGAAATGATAACTTCTCAGAATTTTGGTATGAAAAAGATGCATGCAAAGTGTATATTAGGGAAATGTGCACAATAATTTTTTTAGTGAAATTATAAATATATGAGGAGAAATTGCTTGCAAAAAGTACACATGATATTGTGTACAGAAATGGACATATTATTTGAAGTGCATAGGACCAGGTTAACGGAAAGACCACCTTATCCCTCATACTCCCTGTATGTCACTGTGCTGTGCAAGGGAGTATCTCCTTGAAATCCACCAATATCAGAATCTTGCTACATAGTAAATTGGAACACAGCCTTACAGTGAGGCTGCTCCTGGTTTGTGGAACAACACACACACACACACACACACACACACACACACACACACACATAAGACATGTGCCTACCCTTTGTACTTTCTAAGAACAATCAAATATGTTTTTGTTTTTGCATTCTTTTCCAGTTGGATTCAAGGGTATCTGATTTAAATGTTCATTTTGTATTGTTTTTAAATCTTTGCTGGAAGAGGGTTGCTCTGTTTACAGAACTGTTTTTAGCTGTCTTTATTATACGTTTGTAAATTGTTTCGAAACACATGTAAATGGTGATTCACTGATAATGATGATGTGGACCTTTTTTCTTTTTCTGATGCAAACTAACCAGCAAATGAGAACTGAGATGAAAACAAGAAACGTAAAGTAACAAAAACCGGCATATTCATTCACCCTCACTGGGAATCTTAATGGGAATTTTATAAGCTATCATCAAAAGTTGAGGATATCAAGTGTGTTAAAGACAAAAGATCTTTCCAATATTGTTTTGGCGCTTTCGTTTCCCCCACGTTTTACTTACCAGAGTGTTTCTTTTTCTGCATACATCCAGACTTAGGGATTTGTGAGTTTTTAAATGAGAAAGCCAAGCAATACGGAGCAGCCTGACGTTTAAGACGCTGACGTGAGCAGAAGATTGGGAGTGAGGGCTTGCAGTTTTGCAATTACACAGCCTAGCCTTTGAGCTCTTTCACATGGTCTCCTTTTTATCAGCTGACTTTGTCTACCTTATTTAAAGACCAGATCTCTGTTTAAGCAGCTGCTACCTCCATTTGCCAGCCCACGCAGTTCTTTTAATTAAATATTTGCCGCTGTGCCTTTTCTCCCCTGAACATCTTTGTGGACAGCATTTATTCTTGTGAACATAACAGGTCTGTTAAGAGCCTTCTGTCTTTGCCTTAAGGGTCCCTCACTTTGCAGGCTGGCAATGTCTCCATTAGGGTTGATGTCATTATGTGAAGTACAGCATTTGTTACTGCAGCCCATCTTCGCAAAGGAGGAGGAATGTGTGCATTTAATAATCGCAAAGGGCTCATGCATCATGAAGCACTAATTAATTATTATTACAATTCAGTTAATGCTCTGCATTTGCATGTCTTTTTACTGAGAAAGCAGTCTCTCTTGTAGGGTTGCCACCTTTCCCAGAAGACGGCAGGACCCAACCCATGTTGTTTTCCATAGAAGCAACTCTATACAGGCATTGTTTGCAATGGGGCTAGGAAGGAACCAGCGCCAAACCAATCTACCCAAGTTTCCTGCTCCTAGTACAAGCACCAAGATACGGCATCTTGAGGAAATAGCAATGGAATGTGAAAGAACAAAAGATACAGGCCTAGAAAGGATGGCATTCCTGGTTGCTCGGGGAATTAAATACCCAGATATCTTAGAGATGCAATCAAATTTGTACATTTTAAATTGGTATGCTGTGGCCTCCAGTGCCTGTAATTTTGATTGCCAATTAGGAAGACTAAGGATCATTGGATTCCATATTCATTTCTACTGTCCTCAACCTTTGAATGTACCTCTACTTAGTTCCACAGCACAAATCCAGCTGGGTGGGTATCATCAGTATTAATTCTATCCGACACGGAGATTATGAGGCTACATGGGCTAAGCCTGCCTTCAAGATCAGGGTGTATTCCAGAAATGCTCCCTGCTGCTCTCAGCAACAAACACACTCCATCACAATCAACACATTGAGCCACTGTGTGAAGGTAGTCTCTGAGCATACTGATGTGAGTGTGAGCATATATATATATATATATGCACAAGGGGAGAGATAATGCTTAGACGAAATGTGCAGATAGGGGATTGTGGCTGCCGCATGCCTGGGCAGCACAGGTGGAAATATCCCATACTACCCATATATTCTCTCAATGTATGGGGGAAATCATCTGAACTATTATAAAAATGAGCATTTAAGGATAAAACAATCTGAAACTACACACACAGACACAAAACATATACATATATGTACACACAGATAGATTTGCAACTCCACCCTGCCCCACCACCTGAGAAGATAAACAGATAATTAAGATCCTAGATGAATAAGCATGTTTTTCATCTGACACTTAAAGACAGCGACAGCAAGGCAATACTGGACAGGAACACCATTTCCATGTTCCTACACTCCACACGTCCACAGAGAAGGTGCTCAGACCCTTACAGAGGATCCTCACAGAGCAGATGAAGATAACTTACAGGATGGATGGGTTCTATGTGGTTACAGTGTAGACCATGGAGATAAGTTGTGCTCCAGCATATTCTCCTTTTCTTTGCAGTGGGTGGCGTTAGCTATGCTGGCCCCTTCAAGGAGCAGGAGTTCTAGTTTTCTTTATCAGAGTTTCCATGATGAACTAGCATTGAAAATCAGACAGTATCACACTGTTGTAGCATGGAATCAAGCCTCCAACTGAGCCTTTGAAGTAATGTTCTTCTAAGCTAAAATAATAATTAGCGGGGGGGGGGGGGACATTATAGCCTATGTCAATCAAGTCCCAGAAATTGGAAAAAAGGTCATGCATGCATTTCACACACCAAGTGCCTTTTCTGGTTTTGTAGAAGAAGCTGAATTAAATTATGCATTGATGTTTACAGCAGTAACATATACAGTGGTACCTCAGGTTACATATGCTTCAGGTTACATACACTTCAGATTACAGACTCCGCTAACCCAGAAATAGTGCTTCAGGTTAAGAACTTTGCTTCAGGATGAGAACAGAAATCGTGCTCCGGCGGCACGGCGGCAGCAGGAGGCCCCATTAACTAAAGTGGTGCTTCAGGCTAAGAACAGTTTCATATTAAGTACGGACCTCCGGAGCGAATTAAGTACTTAACCCGAGGTACCACTGTACTCTATGCAATATAGTCTACAGATAAGAGTCAGACAACTGTTTGGTACTGCTATTTCTCAACCTTAGAAGATGTCAAGTCCAGCTGAGAATATCATTGGTGGTCATTCTAACAGGAAGTGCATAATTACTCTGACATCCTTTATAGAATTGGGTAGAACTGGAAGGTTCCCAATTCCAAAGCTGAGACAGGGCTCAGAAGACTAGCCTATAGAAGAATATAACCTATTATCACATAGGGTACAGAATGCCTCAAAACTTGGCACTTTCCATTTAAATCCACTCAACCATGACTTTATTTTATAGGGCATAAAATATCTAAGCAATTGCATTATGATCTTGTGACGAAGTCATGAAAAAGAAAGTTTTGTAGTAATTATATGCCCAGAGGATTTCATAATATTCTATAATTAGTGGTTAAGTCAGTAAATTATACCTCATTTAATTTGCAATTGTTCCATCTCATGGAAACAATTCAGTTTAAATCACAGCTATAATCATATAATATGTCACTGTACAATGGCAAACCTGTAAAACAATTACTCTGCATCAAAGCCATCGCTTGTTACAAAATCATTTTCTCCTCTTTTCTTTTACAGAAATGAAAGGAGGATTGCTAAAGGTTTGGGGAAACATTTAAAAAAGCTTGTTTCTCATATGTCTGCCAGAATCCACTCATTCAATAGAATGGAGTAGAAGGCTGATGGAAAATTGTTAGTTTAAAAGAAAATTAGAATTTACTCACGGAATGCAGCTTCCACTATTGAAACCATTTCATGGCTTTCCCCCCCTTCTTCATTAGAGAACCAGCTTTTAAAAAACAAATAAACGAAAAACTGATCTGCTTAGTTATAGGATGAAAAGTCTATACTGCACTGGTTGGTTCGAAACATGGGAAGGATAAATGTATAAGCAAAGCGAAGGAATGCAGATTTACTGCCTAAAAGTAATATGTGGCCAGCCAGCAAAAGTAGGATTCTTCCTGCAAGCATATGTTACTAAAGCTATTGGTCTAGCTCAAAGCTCATTAAGCTCTTTGGCCATCAGTTAGACAAAACATAAGCCCTATGCTATGGCTTGTTCATCTGTTGTCAAAATCTAAGTAAGTATAGCATGCTTAGATGTTGTTAAATGCTGTAAACAAAATTTTATCAAGCTCTATAACATTGGGAGAATGCCCTCGTGGAGTTGGCTTTATCAGAAGGACATGTGGTTGTTTACTTACCATTACTACTACAGTGGTACCTCGGGTTAAGAACTTAATTTGTTCTGGAGGTCCGTTCTTAACCTGAAACTGTTCTTAACCTGAGGTACCACTTTAGCTAATAGGGCCTCCCGCTGCTGCCACGCGATTTCTGTTCTCATCCTGAAGCAAAGTTCTTAACCTGAGGTACTATTTCTGGGTTAGCGGAGTCTGTAACCTGAAGCGTCTGTGACCCGAGGTACCACTGTACTGCCATCAATTTCCTGGGTACCTTTCACAATCAATGGATGACAAAGGATGTCAGGCAGACATTATCAGAGGCTTATGTCAGGTAAACGTTATCCACGCATGGCATGGAGACAGTGGATAGAGAGAGAGAAAAAATCTTCCTCTTGCAGAACACTAGGATCGCGTGAAATGAAGTGTGGGAAAATTCAAGATGGAGAAAAGAAATCACTTACTTGAGCAACACATAAAACTATGCAACTCGCTCCCCCAAGAGGCAATGAAGGCCATCAACTTGGGTAGCTTTAAAAGAAAATTTGACAAGCTCGTCAAGGGGAGGCCTATCAATAGCTACCAGACATGTTGACTATGTTTGACCTCCACAGTTGGAGGCAGCAATGTTTCTGAATACCAGTTGCCGTAAACCACAGGAGGGGAGAGTGTTGTTGTCCTTGGGTCCCTCTTGTTGGTTTCTCACAACTGTGAGAACAGGATGCTCAACTCTATGGGCCATTGGCTTGATCCAGCAGGCTCTTGTGTTCTTAAAAATAGCACTGTCAGAATCTAAAGGCCAAATCTGACATGGCACCAATCCACAATTGTGTGAATGGCATCACATCTAGTTTGGCCCTAAATCTATGTGCGAAGGATGAGAAGCAGAGCTTTGGAACCCAGTTTCTACCTATGCAACATAAATAGCAAGAGAAAAACAATAAAAAGCAGCATCTTGACTTGATCCATGGCTTCATCACGCAAGTGCAGAAACCATTTATGCAAATGTCCCATGAAGATACCGCACTGCCATTAAACCATGCAAATGCATGGTGAAGTCTGTCTTGCCACAGGTTCACCAATTCACCACCAGTGTAAACCTGAATGGAATCTGGCAGCATCTCTAGCCTTTGCGCAGGTTTTCTTTTGCATTAAGCTGGTCACAACAATCTCCACGAAGGATAAATTGTGATCCTTTCCCTTGATTGCATTCCCCTAATGCTGATGTAAAGTATATTAACATGATGCAATTTTAATGTTGACCTAGTTTTTAATCTTGCCGTTACAGTTTAAGTCATGTTATACAGAAAGAGAGAAAAGAGCTGTGGTTTCACTGGAAAATGTTGGAGGTTTTGCTTAGGTATATGAAATTGACAAGCACACACCAAGCCCCAGAAAAGTCAAAGGTTTTTACATGCATGTGCACCTACCTATCTTTCATCCAGGAAAGCAACAGTCATTACCACAGTTCAAGGACACATTCCAGCCAAGCAAAAGCAGTCAAGAAGGGTGCAGAGCAGGACTAGTGAGGAGTATGGTCTAGGAAGGAGGGATGGCCTAGTGTGAGTTCCACAGGCCAGATAGAGTAGACTGGCCATACTTGACCCACAGGCCTGAGATTTCCCACCCCTGAGCTACAGTCTCGTCTCAAAACTCAGTTAATCTGAGTTCAAGTCCTTATCAAGCTGTAGAGGCACAGATTTATTCCATTTATTATCCTGCCCTTCCTCCAAGGAGCTCAGAGTAGTATGGTTCTACTCTCCCCCAATCTATCCTCACAGCAACCCAGTGAAGTAGATTAAGCTGAGAGACGGTGACTGGCTCAAGGTCACCTTGTAGGCTTTGTGGCTGATTTGGGATTTGAATGTTATGTAGTGAATATGTTATATCAGTCATTATAGGTCTTTTCCATAATTCTGTCTATGTTTAATAAACACACAAAAGAAGAGGGAATTCCGATATTTATACTGTATCCATCTTGGAACCTCTCCTTACAACAAAGAATTCTTCAAAGGCACAGTTCCTGACTGAACTGAGAGTAGGATAACAGCTATATGTCTTATTTTAGAGAGGGCAGTTCTCTAATTGAAGGGTTGTCAGGAACTAATTCTGTAGTTGAAGGGGTCCCCTCTTCAAAATGCTGCCCAATCTAAACCGAGAGTAAAAAGGGAGAGCAGGGGCCTTGATATTGCCCCTCAACAGTTAGCACTGGGCAGGCATGCAGGTCACCTCCCTCCCACTGTGGTGAGATGTACTGAATTTCTGTTTAAATTATAGTAATTATTTCCAAATCTCAATCTACACATCTAAATCAGCTTGTGAAAATTTGAGGCAAATCTGTGCCTTCCTTTGTTCTCTTTTGCTTTCTGTGATGCATTTCCTCCTTATTGGCTATGCATAAATTGCCACCCTGGCTAAGAGGTCCTATGCCTGTACATTCATTTCAGACAATGAAAACAGTTTAGGTCAGTTAGGTCAGAGGTGTGCCATATGCCACCATCCCTCAACCTCAACCCAGGTGTGCAACTTCTACAAAGGCAGAGTGTTTGAAATGGCCTAGGCTATAAGCAATAAACATTAATTAGACAAATGTAGAGTGACCAACAAGAGCTTCATATCTATAATGGGGACACCTTCATTTTCCATTATAATTCTCATTAGAGTGCTGTAAGTAAAGAATGAGGCAAAAGCAGTGGTGATACATTTGGCTCATTTCGGTCACAGTCTATAGTATATCACCAAGTAAGAGGCAGGTAGAGAGGAATGGCTGCCTCCATTTTGAAGTCACTTTGCAAGCAATTTCTGTTGAAACCACTTGGAACTGAAGGGCCATGAGGGACTCCAAAATCTGTTTGCAACTGGTATCAATAGAATCCGCTTGGAAGTGGACTTCAAAGGCAATGTCTCTTCAAAGTTCTGTCACTTTGAATACCTTTGGAAGCTGTTTTAACGTACTGACATCTGGTGATTGATGTCCATTGGACATTATAACAATTCCAGGTGATCAACAGGTGATCAACAATTCCAGGTGATCCAATTCCTGGAGGGCTGGCCCACCCATGAGACAAGGTCAGGAAACCGCCTCAGGTGGTAGGATGCACAGGGGCAGCAGATCATGGTGTGGTTACTCCCCACCTGTTCCTGAGGTCAATCTTCACTCCCCCTTTCTTCACCGGTAGTGAGAGGGGCTCCATTTTGTGATTTGCCTCAGGTGCCAAAATGTATTGGGCCATCCCTGAGTTCCCCACTCCTGCACTAAGCCAGATCTTAGCTCCTCTCCTGGAGACATCCTGTTCATGTCCCAATAAGCTATAGTTTGCTTAAACTTGTACTAACCTGGGACTATGTTGCATGCATAAACTACGCTGAAGTCAGTGAAGTAACAGTTTGTTAGAACACAACCAAACAAAGGACTGCAGTCTACATTCATTATAGAAACAATTAACATTTAAAATTTGCATATGCACTCTCCAGCTTGCTGCTTTTCCAGTACATAATTACTGAGTATCCTCCATGGGAAACATAAATCTTTTTCTACAAGCTCTTTTTTATTTATTTTTTTATTGCACAGTTCCTAGCTTCACAAAACACCGCCCTACTTTAGCTTACGAAATCATGGAGATTCTCTGGGCAATATATGCATGAATGATGCACAAGAGCTTTAGGAATATTTAACCCTCTTTTTAGGGGCTTATTACTGGAGTTCTTATTCAGGCAAAACTCTCCTGGGCATAAACAAATAAGATCAGACGCCACTTCAGAAAACATATATTTTACTTTCCCTGCTTGTGGTGTTTAATATCTCTTGTTTCATAAAGATCTTTAAATAGGATAATTTGGTATTTTAGATATCTATGAGTCGTTAGGCATCAGATACTTCAAGGAGACTGGCTCCTGGCCTCAACCTGCTAGCAATGCCTATACAGACACCACGCAAGCCCTTCCTAGTCATTATTCATGCATTCCAAATGCAGCATTGAATGCAAGGAGGGGAAGGCATTGTACAGGCAGCTCCTCCCCCAACTGCGCATACGTAGAATGTGTGTCCCAGCAGGAACAACACACATGCTCTGGGAGGGCTCTATTTGACTGGGAATTGAAACATAGAGCTTTGATTGCATGCAGCCCTGTCTTTAGCATATGCGCCACCGGGGTGCAAAGATCCACCCAGAGCCCCCAAATTTAGTTTAGCCCCCAAATTAACTTTCATTATGCTTATGTCAGACACCACACTTATGCCTTATCTCTTGTTGTGAAAGATAAGCGCCATCATTGAGTCTGACAAGCGCTGCCATTGTGAATGACAAGCGCAGCACGTCTTTGGTAAATGAGCGCACAAAGTCAAAAGTCCTTTACTGAAACAGTAGGTATACATTTCGGTAATACCGAGGTATATATGTATTTTGTTTTTCTAGCTTATCAAAATTATTTATTATTTCATAACAGGTAGATAGTTAAGAGCTTAGGCGGCTTCAGCAGCGGGCACCTGGCATCCCCCAGAGTTTGGCGCCTGGGTGCCCCGCACCCCTTGCATCCCTGGGTAAAGATGGCCCTGGTTGCATGAAGAGCATGTGCACAGCTGTACCCGTGGGCCTGTCTACAGATGTTTAATGAACTTACGTAGGTCAGAGGGACAAGGCCGCTGGTTCTTCCAAGTGCATTTAGTTGGAATACCTGGAAATATTTCATGTACTGGAGACCGTTCATCAGTTCCTAACACCAGGAGGTGAAAGACATTAGCTATGCCTGTTTTGGATCCCTGAATATGGCATGGGTTTTGTTTCCCCCTTCTAGGCACACTCTCAGAAATGCACAATCAGAAGGTCAGAAAACTGATTATTTTTCTGCCCAAATCCAGAGGTTCCTGATCTGAAGCCTAAATTGATTATGGGCAGATGGAAAAGCTCATGAAATCTACTCAAGTATATGCCTCATTGTAGAGCTCTGCCACAACACTACTCAGGAGTAATTTGTTTCATGCAGGAGAAGTTTCTTATGGGTTGTGCTGAAAAATACTCATGCACTTAGCTTTTTAGCTCTTGTAAATAATAATCTGCTGTCATGGAGACATATCTGGAAAAGCTTCTCTCAATGAATGAAAGATCAAAGAATTATATTTTTTACTAAGCAGCACACCTTTTAAGAGTTCATGTCCCATTCAAGCTAAAAAGGCTAATCAGAAAAGTGGAATAACCTCCCTTTGCTCCCACATAATACTGATTATTTTAAGCCATAATACAAAATAAAGAGCTTTATATCTTCTCTAGTTTGCCACTCAACAGCTTACTGTTCTTTATCTGATTAACAGCTCACAAATGTAGCACAAACTCAGCACCAAACCTCTTATAGCATTCCATTCTGACCATATAATTTCACTGGTGGAAATTTTTTGCTTATTTAAATGCACCAGGCATATTCCAATGAATATGGCACACTCTGGGGACATTCTCAAATAGGTGGGAGAGCAAAAGATAGAACATCACTGGAGCTGTCCTTGTGAAAACACAGGTCAGATTGATGTGACTATTTTTAACATGTGAAAACTTAATCTACTATATCATAAGGCCAACTACAATAGACCAAAAAGCTCAATAAATGCCTTTCATTGGCTAAGGGCTTTCTCCAGCTTCATGATACCTGATGATGTCAAAAACGTAGGGCGGCAATGTACGTACGTCACAGGAAATCATGAGAAAGGATTCGTGAACAATTTACTTTCTCTTCCCCTCGCTGGATGAAAGTGTGAGAAGAAGTAGTGCAACTCATCCAAGCTTCCCCCCCCCCCCCATTTCTCTGGTACAAAATGTCTCAGAGATGTGGGTTTTAAAATAAAGTGATGTGTGGTTGTAGAAATAGTGCGGTGGTCTAGATGCTAAAACTCTGGTGGTATCTTGGTGCTGTGAGCATAACAGAGCCTTATAAAACCACACATTTTGCATGAGGAGGGATAGATCCTGGCCTTGGCTGCATAATGACACAACGATAGATGGGTTTGTCCAACTTTTCCAGTATTTTTTTGATAATGTCTTTGGGTAAATGATGGTTCTTTATTCCTACACTGTAGCTTTAGCATGTAATGAAATAAGAATTCTGAATTATAGTACTCTGGCTATACATATCCAAACACACACACACACACACACACACACACATGCACAGCGCCTTTGGGGCACTGCCACTAGCCTCCAGCAAAAAGCTTTAGAAGCAGAAAAGATAAGACTGGAATCCTCAAAGGGAAACATTAAGTTTCTTTCAATTCCTCCCTGCACCCTGCAGTTGCCAGCCATCTCTCCAGATTTTTCCTCCCTGCATATCTCAACAAGATCTTTAGGAATGTGCCATTTCTAACACACTTGAAAGAAACAAGGTAATAAGCTCTCTTTTTTAAAAAAGCAGAATAATAAGATGATTTCATTAATATAATTACCATTTTAAGCCAATTCTTCATATTTTTTTAAAAAACACTCATTCTTCCTATCTTATTTTATACGTTCCCACTAATGTTTCCAGCGTGTAAGCCCATTACAATCAAAGATATGAGAAACTGCTTATCTTTGTCGCCTTATTTATATATGCACAGGCGTGTAATTCCAGAATACATTAACTCGGATGATAGTCATTTATGTTAATGCCTCATCGAATTACAGTAGTCTTAAAGTGTTTCATAATATTGCATCCCACCCCCCAAAAAAGGGTATTCAGAAGCAAAACCCTATGGGAAGCTGGTGTAAAAACCTTCCATTTCTTCTGTCTAGAAGAGAAAATAAAGAAACCACTTATTTCTCTTGAACAAACTGGCTAACCACAAAACCCAAACACTTTGACCTAAACAATATATCCTCATTTAAATGCTCTCTCTATGGACTTTGCTCTTTTAAATTGTATTTTTAATCAACTTGACACAATCATTAAGTGTCCTCTCTCTGTCATAAAGTATCTGAACAGCTTCACATTTTTCTCTTGTAGGCCACTTCATCTCACACTAAAGTCAATGAGGAAGACAGCTGGAAATATGGAGATGGATATACTGCCCCTTGTAGTCCGAGCCTGTATGGCTCCAGTGGGACTAGGAATGCTTTTCCAATATTATTCCATTTTTACCTTTTTTTCAGTTTTTCTCCATTTATCTGAGCAGTGTGTTAATTTCCTACCTACTCAAGCAAGGACCAATCCTCACAACCTCTGTCAGCATATTGAGAATCTTGGCTGGATGGAAATGCTCTGCTGAAACCACACACACAGTGAAATGGTTGTTGATGCTATAGTACAATCCATCATAAAGGTCTGAGTATTTGATGAAAACACCAGCCCAAACACAGTACTATTGGTGTGGAGTTCTTCTGGCAAAGAAGATGGTGCTTGATCTATTTTTTAATAGGATTGTGTTCCTCCTAAAGGATGAGGATGCTGGCAGATCAAGCCTATATGGCATCCATGGAACAGGGCATCTTATATCAACTGAGGTTGGTACACTAGCTGCTCCAACCCCTCTTGGACAGAGGTGGCCTTGCCATAGTTATCCACACCTTGGCAACCCTGAGATCACACAATTGCAATATGGCTTAAGTGGGCTTGGCTTTCAAAACTGTTCAGAAACAATGGTTAGTCCAAAATGCGCATGCCAAATTACAAACTAGTTAATAGTCAGTGCTGCTTCTCAGACATGCCCATGATCCATTTCTAATCACGATGCTGGTAAGTTCTGGTGCTTATCTCTGAAGCAGCACATAGCTTTGGAACCTGGTTACACTGTTCCACATCTTCTTCTTCTTTGGCAATCACTCGTAGCCGAGTAAGATTGTCTTCCATAAACACAGTTCTAACAATGAGTCCTGAAATATACTCAGAGTCGCAAAGTGATTTCATGCTCTTTATTCAGCTCATAGTGATGAGGAGGAATGAATGTCCCCTCAAAGTATCTGCTTTATATACATTATTTACACAATGGGCTGCACATGATTGGCTAATTCCGGAATTCTACTGTAAGCCAATCAGGTTGTGGATTCACTTCTATCTGGAGCATGATTGGGTGGTTGCTGCTAACCAATCATACTGCTGCATTGTTCTAGGACGAATCAGACTGCTGCATTCTGAATCCTATTGTTCTAGGACCAATCAGACTGCTGCCTTTTGGAGCCTATTGTTCTAGGACCAATCAGACTGCTGCAGTTTGGATCCTATTCAACTCAGTACATAACAAGTCCGTAAGTGACTGTGGAGGCCAATTCTGGATCCACACATCCTTCCACAGTGGGGACATTGGTTTCCGGGCGGGAGTTGATCACGGTGTGGATTTACCAAGCGTGCCTTCCTCTTAGCATGTTTCTCCCTTGCATCCTGAGTTCGAGTGTCTTCAAAGCCCATGACACCTTTGGTAAAGACTGTTCTCCAACTGGAGCGCTCACAGGCCAGTGTTTCCCAGTTGTCAGTGTTTATACTACTTTTTTTTTTTAGACTTGCCTTGAGACAGTCTTTAAAGCTCTTTTGTTAACTGCCAGCATTACGCTTTCAATTTTTAAGTTCGGAATAGAGTAGTTGCTTTGGAATACGGTCATCAAGCACAACATGACCAGTCCAACAAAGTTGATGTTGAAGAATCGTTGCTTCAACACCTGTGATCTTTGCTTCTTCCAGTACAATGATATTAGTTCGCCTGTCTTCCCAAGTGATGTGTAAAATTTTTCGGAGACACCGTTGATGGAATCTTTCGAGGAGTTGGAGATGTTCCACATAAACCTGCCGGAACACTACATTGTAACATCTTTGGGTCTTCTGTTGTTTGCTCACCTCCATTTCATCTCTGCACCCCCACAACATCTCTCAGCATACCATGACCACTTGAAATTGGCAACTATGACAAAACTGCTTGACTGCCAAAGGCTAATTGCCATGCTCTGTTGACTTGGAAAACAGAATACCCTAAAAAATAAGTGCCCTAGGTTATAAAACTCTTGGATGTGCAAATGCACAATCCACAATCACAACAATGCCCTGCTACATATTACTGTCCCATATTAAGAGCCTTGTATTCTTTTGTGACCCATCCTGTGTCTAAGGCTACTCTTTTCAGAAGGCAACCTGGGCAGCTCTACCCTTTATGTTCACCTAGACAACCCCTTTCTTCCAAGTATGCTCAATATGCATATTTTTTATATTTGAGGGCTCAATATTCAATTCCCAGTATTATATCCAATCTCCAGTATGAATGGTTACGATACAATGAGGGCTTAACTAGAAATAAATCCTTAGAACCCATTTCTCCTCTGTGGGGCACACACAGGTTTTCCACACTGAAAAGAGATTGTTCCAATTTCTTCTGTAAATTTAACGTACAATGCAAAAGAGGTTGAACCACAGGCTAGAGGTTTACCATGCAAATAAGGCATCACAGAATAAATACCATGGTAGTATTTCTCTCTCTCTCTCTCTCTCTCTCTCTCTCTCTCTCTCTCTCTTTCTCTCTCTTATTAAAAAAATGGGTTTAAGAAAACCTAGTATTTTATACTAATATATCTATTTTAATACTGAAGGGGGGATTATATGCCAGGATGGTTAGTTGAGGAAGCAAGCATCTGGAATGGAGGAGGTGGAGTCTTTGTTATTCATAGCTGGTGTCTTTTCCTGGGCAGCATTCATAGGGGAAACATTACAACAGCTTTTAAGCACACACACTTTCCCTCTCGCTTCTGAGTACAGATGCCCATTTTTGGAAATGCCCATGAACACTTAGCTATCTCCTCAAATAGGGAAAAGATGTCCAGCATTCATTGTTTGGAAGTGATGCTGTATTTTGGAAGCCCTGTGTCTTCAATAATAAATAATAGTACTGTAAATACAAAGTCAACCAGCAAAATTTGAAGCTCGTCCTGAATAGCGGTAGCTGAGTAGCTGATTCGTCGGGCAGTAACACAAATCCAAATTTTCTTCCTGGACTGTTTTCAGGCGCTCTCACATAAAGGGTTTTGTGCTTACAAACTGAAATGTTGCAATTTTTCTCTAGAGAGGAAACAAGGTAGTATTTGGCTGCAAGATTTTGACACTGACAGAAAGAAAGCTTTTCCAAAGTGCCAGAGGATGAACAAAGAGGCTAGTGCATTGCTGAAATATCCTCAGTGTCTCAGAGACATATGTACGGCAAAATAGTCTTCTATAGCCATTAAATTGATGCATTGCAGCACTATGGACAATAAAAACGGCTATTCTTTCTGCCAAAAGATTAATTAACTCTCCTGCCCAGCACATGAACTAACTTGGACAGCGTGAGAACCATTTGGGGTGATTTAGCACTGGGAATGAGCTCATTACACACCAAAATGTATCCAACAATACAGATATTACAGTGGTATTCAGAACAACAAAGCTTTACTCTCATGATATTCCCTGCGCCTCTGCCTTTCTTGCAGTAAAGAACTGGCCAACCAGGCACTTAATGAGAACGCGTCTGCTCTCCCCACCCCACCAACCTGGAAAGGCAGAAGCCTGGAGAGAATTCTCATAGGATGGGTACGATTGTAGTGAACACAAGGTTTCAGATTCATTTCACTAGGTACCTAAACATTGCTGCATTGATCAGGTGCAGAGATCTACAAAACACGTTTTCTGCTATTCTGCCTGTGTTCTTGGATAGCCGCAGAAACTCCACGGAATATCTTGTTTTGCTTTTAGGAGAAATGACTGTAAACCAGTCAGCCCTCCACCTTTCCCCATCCACCCAAGAACACTCATATAGCAAAATGGACGCAGATGGTACTGTGGTCTAAACCACTGAGCTTCTTGGGCTTGCCAATTGGAAGGTCGGCGGTTCAAATCCCTGCAATGGGGTGAGCTCCCGTTGCTCGGTCCCAGCTCCTGCCAACCTAGAATTTAAAAAGCATGCCAGTGGAAGTAGATAAGTAGGTAGGAAGGTAAGTGACATTTGTGTGTGCTCTGGTTTCCATCACGGTGTCCCATTGCACCAGAAGTCATTTAGTCATGCTGGCCACGTGACCTGGAAAGCTGTCTGTGGACAAACGTCGGCTCCCTCGGCCTGAAAGCAAGATGAACGCCACACCCCATAGTTGCCTTTGACTGGACTTAAGTGTCCAGGGGTCCTTTAACTTTTTACTCATACAGCAAGCCATAGCCTAGGAAGCTGCTGAATCAAAGCACTGGTTCATCTTGCTCTGTATTGTCGACACTGACTGGTGCAGCTCTTCAGGGCTGTCTCAGCCCTACCTGGAGATGTCAGGGATTGAACCGGGACCTTCTGCACACAAGACAGAAGCTCTTCTCCATTGGCCCATGTTAAAGCCACATCTTCCCAAGGACACTGTGTCCTCCCTTCCTGGAGTGCCATCAGAACACCGAAGAGTGTGGGAAAAGAAGTTCAGATCTTCTTTCTTCACTCCTCTCATGCCTGGAGTGCTACCAGTACTGTGATCCTTGCTACAGTAAGTAGAGTGTGTGTGTGTGTGTGTGTGTGTGTGTGCGTGCAAGTCATAAAGTCTCTGCTGAAAACAATTTAGGGCACCTAATGCTCATAGTGGTCTGTTTGAAATGAGCATGAAAGTCCTCAAAGCTGTATCTGGACCCAAACCAGTGAGCATTACCAACACGGTTAGAGATTTTAAAAACCCAAATGGGTTTGTGTAAGAGTTTCTGCACCCTGCTGTCATTTCTCTCCTTTGACTAGCTTTGTTAAAAACTGGCACACTAGGCTCTGATATTTCTCCCCCCCTTCACATAAAGTGTTATGTACTGAGTTGAATGGGATCCAAAATGCAGCAGTCTGATTGGACCTAGAACAATGGGATTCAGAATGCAGCAGTCTGATTGGTCCTAGAACAATTGGCTCCAGAATGCAGCAGTCTGATTGGTCCACAGGAGCCACCCAATCCAGCTCCAGGTGGAAGTGAATCCGTGACCTGATTGGCCTACAGGAGAATCCCGGAATTAGCCAATCACGTGGGGCCCATTGTGTAAATAATGTATATAAAGCAGACGTTCTGGGGAAACTTCCATTCCTCCTCACCACTATGAGCTGAATAAAGAGCATGAAATCCACTCTCGACTCTGAGTATATTATACATGGACATAAAATACATGGACATAAGGTACTGAGATAATTGTCCAGACCATTTGGAACAACCTCCAGGTATTCCAAATCAATTTAATTGCCTAAATTACCAGTGTAAGTAATTTAATATTTTTACACTGCAAGAAGAGGGTCTTTTATGACTGAACAATCATTTTTATTAATTTTAATTTTTTATTGAATTTATATACCACCCTATATTTGGGGGTCTCAGGGTGGTTCACAAAACAAAAACAAAATATAAAATCACAAAATATATAGTCAAAATAAAAACATCAACCCAATAGGTAAAGGTAAAGGTAAAGGTACCCCTGCCCGTACGGGCCAGTCTTGACAGACTCTGGGGTTGTGCGCTCATCGCACTCTAGAGGCCGGGAGCCAGCGCTGTCTGAAGACACTTCTGGGTCACGTGGCCAGCGTGACAAGCTGCATCTGGCGAGCCAGCACAGCACACGGAACGCCGTTTACCTTCCCGCTGGTAAGCGGTCCTTATTTATCTACTTGCACCCGGGGGTGCTTTCGAACTGCTAGGTTGGCAGGCGCTGGGACCGAACAACAGGAGCTCACCCCGCCGCAGGGATTCGAACCGCTGACCATGTGATCGGCAAGTCCTAGGCACTGAGGTTTTACCCGCAGCGCCACCCGCGTCCCAACCCAATAACCCCCCCCCAAAAAAACCCCCACATTTTAAAAGGGCATAGGATGTCAATCAAATCAACCAAAGGCCTGGTTAAAAAGAAACATTTTTGCCTGACACCGAAAGGTGTATAATGAAGGTGTCAGGCAAACTTCCCTGGGGAGAGCATTCCACAGACGGGAAGTCACTGCAGAGAAGGCCAGTTCTTGTGTTGCCACCATCCGGACCTCTCAAGAAGATGATCTCAGAGTCCAGGTAGGTTCATATGGAAAGAGGCAGTCCTTGAGGTATTGCAGTCCTTAGCCATTTAAGGCTTTATAGGTCAAAACCACCAGATTGGTCAAAACCAATTCAGAATGTATTTCAGTTACCGTAATAACAGGATTAGTTAAAACATTAAATAGCCACATTTAGTTTTAAAATTGCAAAGCCTAAAGCATAAGACAAAACAATGGTCTACGTGGTAAAAAGCAGGTAGAAAGAAGTTTTCATTCTGTATTCAGGACTGTATGACAACTCAATTAGTTATTCTACTTGATAAGACTAGGACTATACAAAGCAGTGAAATTATTGAAGATGAAAAGCAATCACTGTGCTGCAGTTAATGCATTCCAAGAAATGAATGCCTGGTTTTATATGCTGCAGTGAAATAAATCTATACAAATCTTTAGAAAGCAATAGAAAATGTCTTCCATGTATGGAAAGAGAAATATGAAGATCATTTGGCAAACACAAACTATATATATATGGCCATTTTTTTGTTCAAAAAATGAAACAAAATGGCAATTGCTCAAAATGTTGATATTTCATTAATGGAATTTTATCATTTCTCTTAAACCAAAATTGATTAAAACCAGAGAGTGAATGTCTCTCTCTTTCCTAATTACATTGGATCTACAAAGTCTACCATTTCAGCTTACTTATCTTTAAATAAATAAATGCATTGTTACTACCCAAAACCCACCTAAGGAACAAAATAAAAGCTTATATAACCATTGTAGAAACAAAAGGAGGGGTGGGGAGGAAAAGAAAAAAAAGATACATGTAAAAAGTCCAACACATTCACCTAATACTTCTCATGTGGCCAGAAGCTGCCCCTATGGCATTCTATGAAGATGTGCTGCTCACATGAAGCGTTATTTGACACAGAAGAGAATGCATTGCTACCGTGGACTCAGCTATACAGCTGCAAATAAAACATTTTAAGTGTGTTTTAAGTGCAATACACAATGTGACACTAGATGGTGATGGAAAATTCAATGTATTTAAAAAAAAACGCTTTAAAAAAGCATTTTCAGAACAGTTTTTATATGTGTGTAGATACCACCTGTGTCTCTGCATCTGCACTCTGCAGCTTCATAGAGTTGGGAATTGCAGCAGTGTGAGTGTTATGGACTAGTTGCCAGTCTCCTGAGGCCAAGGAGGATTTTTTGGGTGGGCACCCTGCTTTAGGGCCTCTGCTTTTTCACCTTTTTCACCCTGTTGAGCTAATTTGGTTGGCGCTCAGGGAGAGGTACAGCTTGCTTGCCAGTTTGGCACTGAGTCTGGGCAGCTGCTGAAGGAGAGGGAGAAAAAACCCTAGGTTTAATGAGGTGGTATTGGGTATGGGGCACCCTTCTTAGGAGCACCCTTCAGACATCTGCTGGTGCATTATGGCTTGGGCAGGTGGGGCTTGAGGCCTGGCATGCACATTAGAGTGAGCAGTAGGGCCCAGGGGTGCTTATGGAACACCATACTCAAGGCTTTCCTGGCAAGGAGTGAATTCCACCCCCACCCCCCATCCTTAGCAAGGAAGCTGCAGTGCAAGGTTGCAGCACAAGCCCAGGGATCTTGAGAGTTGTGTTGCCACTGAGTTGGAAGAAGTTTTCACCTGCCCATTTAAAGTGAATGTATTTCATTGGATCAATGTGGTTAATTTGTCTTGCATACACACCCCATGCTATGTGAAATCTTCATTCAGGGTGTGTGGTCTCGGGGGCAGGGCAGACATATATTGATCTGGTACATCAGCCTTACATTTATTGAACTAGGACCCATGTACCTATGGGACCGCCTCTCCTGGTATGCCCCACGGAGGACCTTAAGGTCCACAAATGACAACATTTTGGAGGTCTCAAGTCACAAGGTGGTTAGATTGGTCTCAACTAGGGCCAGGGCCTTTTCAGTACTGACTTGGTGGAACGCTCTGTCACAAGAGACTAGGGCCCTGTGGGACCTGACATTTTCCACAGGGCCTGCAAGACAGAGCTGTTCTGCCTGGCCTTTGGTTTGGACTCAGTCTGACCCTTTTGTTTCCCTCCCCTTATGGTTTTGATCTATGGACTATTATTAAAATGAGGTTGCTTTTTAAATTGTATTTTAACCTGTATTTTAAATTGGTCCCCCCCCCATTATGCTTTTGTTGTAATTTTACTGGTGTTAACCAACCTGAGCCCGGCTCTGGCTGGGGAGGGGAGGTATAAATTATTATTATTATTATTATTATTATTATTATTATTATTATTATTATTATTATTATTATTTTCAGTGGACCTATGATTTCAAAACCCAATTTGTTAACCAACCTTTAAAACTCTGGGCTAGAAGAAAACAACTCTAGGTGCGCTTGGAATCGAGCAGTATGAAGTCATGTTTGCTTCCAAAGTTGTATCTTTTCTCTCTAGGAAAAATCATTGCTGAAGGGAGAGAAGTCAGTCAGAAAAGACAGAAGGCCGCCCACTCTATTCCTTTAATCCTGCCCTGGTTCATGACCTCCTCCCAACTATAGCAAATGGTTTAAAAGGTCTTGCTTAACCAACCAGACACCAGTCCCCTCACCCCCAAATTATGTGGTGCCTGTTGCCTGAAACAAATTACATCACTCTGCTGCTGGACAGAGCTGACCTTGTCTTAACTATGTCTTGCTGACAGCAGGCCTGGTCTTCAAGCACATGGACTGTACACATATTAAGATGTGTGTCCCTTCCAAATGGATTACAGTATATGCAGCTGCTCCTGAAGATGGCCTAGAAGTTTCAACCAGGGCAGAATGCAGATGCTAGAACACTAATGGGCATAACCAGATGTGATCATGGTACACCAGTTCTGCTTACTTCTTTTCATGCTCAGTTTAAAGTGATAGGTTTATCTCATCTCATTGGTAGCAGCCATTGAGGTTGCATTGTTCCCCTGCCTTCCAATGCTTTGTGTCCCTACTGCTCACAGAGGCATCTGACATTCTCAGTACTGTGCCCCATGACACCTGTACTGTATTGAGCTTTCGCTACCTTGCCACACCCCCTCTTAGTAAGTGGCAGTGACGCACAGCATTGGGAAGGTGGGAGCACAACAAAGTGCAATTAGTTTAAAACAAAACAAATGCTTCTGATCTCATTGTGGCCATGCCAGAGGAGGAAGGAGAACCTGAATGAAATATTCAGTGCTGGTTTATATTTGCCAAAGTTACACGGGAGCACTGTTATTGAATAAATATGGGTAAAATCAGAGCCTTATACCATGGGTGGCTACCCTGCAGCCTTTCAAATGTTTTTGAACTCCCAACTCTCATCAGCTGCAGCCAGCATGGCCAAGGACCAGGGATAATGGAACTTGGAGTCCAAAACATCTAGAGAGCCATCCACTGACTAGCTATCACTGCCCTGTGTGGACATTTTGCACATGCATTGTTACCTGCCATTAACGGGACCGTGCCGAGTAGCCACCTGATGTCAACCAAACACATTCCCTAGTATCTGAGTGTACTTTGAAAATGTCTGCAGGGAGGGAGCTAAATGCCAGGGTTTCCATGTAATTTGGATCCCCAATTGCTCAGGGATCAGATTGCATGGGAATCTTTGTGCATGCTACTCTGGACATTAGCATTTACTAGAGCATTGCCTGCTTGACTTTCAAATTGGCTATGAATAAGCCTGTGTCATTTTTCCTTTTTTTGTACTGGGTGAATCCAGTAACAGAAAATACATGATTTAGCAAAAGATGGATGGGGTGTGCTTAGCAAAAAAAAAACCAGGTTGTCAATGCTATTGCATGTGTGTTTTCACTGAAAGCAGCAACCATTCAAATCTGAAACATAAATAAAGAAAGTGACCTTCATTCTAGTCCTGTGTATAATGGAGTTTTTACTGTACTACACTATTGTTCATTGACTGTGTGGGACTACAGACTTAGTTTGCATATGCTATTACTTAGCAAAAGCATTTAGTAATAAGAGTCTCGAGAGAGAGCATTACCACAGATTATGGACTAATTTGGTCAAAGATGTCTCTTGAGAACTCGACTGATTGAATAGTGGTGATAGACAGAGCAAGTGTAAGTATAAAAGAAACAGAAAAGCCCATCTAAATAAATGAATCTTAATACAGCCATATGGGGGGGTGTTCTTTTGCTTGCCAATAAATTAATCTCTATTAACATATTTTATTGATATTATCACATTAATGAATTGCCACTTATTGGGAGGGGAGAACCCTAAGATTTGGTTCAGGGTTGTGTGCAGAAGAAGTCTGCAACCTGGATGCGGAGGGATGGAAATTTGCCTCCTGTTCCCTAAAAATCTGCTCAGAGGGTTTGGGACACTCCAGAACAGTGTGAGAGTTGGCACTGGAGGGTGCAGTGGGAAGAAGAATTCAAGAAAAAATTATCACCCTGCCTCTTCCTCTAGTGGGAAGTCACTGCTCGATCCATGTTCCTTCAACCAATGAAAGGATAACTTCCATCAGCTGGCAAGTTGACTTTTCTTTTGAATGCACAGATTTTTAGACATAGGCATTTAAAGTTATGTCTAATCCTTTTCCTTTTCTCATCTTTTTCAGCCTTCAGTGTATATCTGCATGGCAATAAAACTTATAGGAATGCTGGAAGGGTAGGTTGTCTTCTTTTGCATTTAATACTATGCATGATTCTCTTTTTTAAGTAAATTCCCCCCCTCAAAGCAATTACAGGCTTTGGGTTTATCTATGTCATACAATGTCACAACAATACAAGTGGGAGTTTCAAGGCAACGGCAATAAAGCCCTGCAATTATATATAATGTCAAAGCAATCTTTGCATTATTCATCATCAGATGTGCATTGACTTCCACAATGATTAGGACCAGTTGCATTAACTTATGCAGTTCGCATTCACAATAAAAAGAGACACTTATAAAAAAATCTGATTAATTATACTCAGATTGAGGGGGCACACTGCAAATCCATATTCCACAAGTTCAAATTTATAATGCAGTATAGGGAAGAAAAAAATAATGTAATTCAGTGCCAAACAGCATTGTAGAATGCTGCATTGTGTCTGGAACATCTCGTAAGTTTGACTTCAAATAAAAGAGACTGTATATTAAAATGGTAATTCAAAGAAAGAGATTATTATTTTCTGAGATAGGCAGTGAAACTGCCTTTTGAGAATGCCAAAGAAATGAGCAATGCCTAGTTTACAAAGACCCCTCACAACATAGCTGTAGATAAATGCCCGGAGGGAGATCAGAGGTCATCTGGAATAGCTCCTGATTAAAAAGGCAACTAAAAAAAATTAAAAAGAAAAATAATGAGATCCTAAGGCTGATATTTAAATATTTGGTCCCCTACCCCCACCACAGGATTTTACCACTATTTCCTCAGTCAATGGAGGCAGTAGCAGGCAACATCAGATCCAGCTGCAGTAGACACAAGAGATGCCTACCATCTCCACCCTCTCTCAGAACTCTGTTCCATTTTATGATGCACATCACTAAGTCAATTCATATTTATTTCAAATACCATTCAATGTGATGTAGCCTGCCTTACTGATCTGATGGCCCCAAACCAATTGTAGCCATTGAACTCCAATGCACAATCCAACACATTTGATTAACCTTTATGCATCTTCCAAAGGCATCTTCATCGCTGGATGACTGCCATCAAACCCTATACTCCATTGTCTGTCCCACCTTTCCCCCATACACTCCCCAAAATCATTTTCCAATGCATGTAAGCAGTGAGTTATCAGTAGGAACTAAGTTCCACTCACGATAAACTTATCAATACTTGAATTGAGTCTCTTCTTCCACCTGTAATAGATAAACAACAGAGAGCCTTGCCATCTGTTTGGCAATTGCATCATAGTCCTTGATATGTTGGTTCTGTAAGTAGGTTAACAGAAGGTTTAGTTATTCGCAGAATTCTGTGTCCAGAACAGGTGGTGGACATTAGCTAGGAGATGGCAACAATGACTCGAGGAACATAGACCACACAAACAGTGACTCAACATAGCAACTGTTTGGTTACCCTTCTAATACATTGTACAAAATAAATTCTACCTATTACAGGGGAGAAAGAGGGAACTTAAAACAGTGCTGATGTTTTTCAGACTTAAATACATTCAAATGGTGAAATACTTGGCAGATCATACCGATAGTTTACCATTATCCTTTGCAGAACATACTGATAGGCTTCTATTTCATACCTCATTCTTATTTCTAGAAAATGAGATTATTCTAGCTGGGTTTGTTTGCAAGGATCAAATGACATGAAAACCTACTGACATCTGACTTGTATCATCTTGTTATAGAAGATAGAAACATAGATAGAT